>NC_137084.1:65850926-71290926 GCF_951640355.1 Cnephaeus nilssonii | reverse complement strand
GGCACCTGCAGGGACTTTCATTTCGTGAACATGTGCTATGTAACAGGTGCTTTGCAGAGATTGCCTCAATCCTTACAAACCTCCCAGAGAGACGGAGGGGAAACAGGTGCAGAATAGCGAGGTAGCCTACTGGGGTGGTAAATGACACTGAAATCAAGGCTGACCTCTGAGCCCATCCTCTTTCCCTGACCCTAAGCTGCCCTAACATAAGAAGCTCTTTTAGTAGATAGAGAGAAAACGTTCTTCATCAATATGAAATACAATAGCAGGGAAAGGCACAAGTCGCCGTGTGTGTGTGTGTGTGTGTGTGTGTGTGTGTGTGTTAGTAAATGAGTTTTGGCCCAGGCCTACTGCACTGTAAAACAATGTTTCCAAAATAGCCCACGCCACGCTGTCTATAATTCATGCATTATAATTAACCCCGGGGTCAAGGTATTGTTTCTGAAGCCCTAGTTGAAATGCAGATATGTGACCTGGGAAGACTGACACGATCTCTCAATTACACCTAATTAACGTGCTGGCTCTTTGAGAACTTGACCCGACTGGTCCCGGACTCCAGCAAGGCGGGGGGGGGGGGGGGGGGGGGGGGCCTCCCGGGCAGCCTGCGGGGGAGGCCCGGGGGCACAGGAAAGCAGGTGGCGGGTGGGCATCTGGGTTGGGGGGAATCCCTCGGTGAGTCTGCAGAGGTTGGGACGAAGCTAAAAACAAACTTTGACTTTCGTACCAGTCTCTGGGGAGGGAGCGAGGAATACACCTCGCCCTCTCATTTCAGGACTCTTCTGGAATCCCATTGACCAGTCTGAGGTTCACCATCTTCAGTCCCCCTCGCCTCGCCTCTGGGGTCCACCCAGGAGCAAATAAACTGCCCCCCCCCTCCCTGACCACTGCAGCCGGGGCCGCAGATTTAACCCTCCCCCCCCCAGCCCCTCCCCCAGCCCCAGACTCGGGCGCGGGGCATCGCGACCCCTTCTGCTGCGCCGCGCCCGCCCGGCTCGGGGACTGGGCATGCTCAGTCGCCGCCCGTGGCGCGCTCCCACGGAAACCTCTGCGCGCCCTCCCGCGGCTGCCCGTTGTCGCCGCCTCACCGCCAGCCGCCCCGGGTGCATCCCGGCTTGCTTCGCTCCACGCGACCCAGATTCCTGCCGGGTCCCCGCCCTCCCGCACCCGCAGCCAGTGCGGCAGCCGCGGCCACCCCTGTCCAGCTCCGCGCCGGGGACGGACGGCGTCGACCGCCTCTGCGGAGCGCGCAGCCCGAGCCTGCGAGAGGCAGAGATGGAGAGCCGACTGCCTCGTGCCGGGACCTGCTGAGCGCCCTGCCGCCGCCGCCGCCAGGTGAGCCGCGGGGCCCGGGGCCGAGGGGCCGGGGGCGAACGCCCTTGGGGCGGAGAGAGGTGGCGGCGAGGATGCGAGGCACCGCGCGAGCGGCGCTGCGTCCGGGGCGCAGCAGAAACGTAGGGCTGTGGACCGCGAGGGGACTTGAATGAAAGTGCACGCTCTCTCAGCGCTGGGGCTTCGTGCCTCTTGGGACAGCAATGCCCCATCCTGCCCCTAAAATTAACACCCGCGGAGCTGCAGGTTGGCACGCGAGGATGTTTGCGCCTCGGTGCCCGGAGCGGGTCACCTAGCAACTGAACGCCCAGGGCTCTGGAGGAGGCATTCCTGGCCCAGGCCAAAATGGGAAGCGAGGACGAAGGACGGCCTGGCCGGGTCCTCGGGCCCCCTGCCCCGCGGCCCTCGGCCCTCGGCCCCAGGCTCCGCTGCTCACCTGGGGCTGCGGGTGGGCGAGCTGCGGGGCTGGGGTCGTCCGCGCTGCGGGCGCGGAGAAGCGGCGTGCCGGGCCGACCGCGGTTCCTCCTCCAACTGCTGGAAACTCCGCACTAATTCGAGCCCCTCTCTTTCCTGGGCGGGGGGAATTGAACAGGCTGATGGGGAGTTAAAAGGGGAACAGTGGAGTGAGGTGGTGGGTGTGCTGTTGTGAGTGCCTTTATTTTTTTTTTCCCCCAAATGTGGGTGCGGGCTGCCAAGACTCACAGTGTTTCTGTTCCACCCCAAGTGGCGAGTCCGGTAACACGCCTTATGAATATTTCAGGAAAGACCTCGCAGGCTCGCTAGCTTCAGATCAAGTTTAATGAATATGTTTGTCAGCTTTTCTGCTCTACACAGACAGGTGGAAGCCCCGCGCTCTGAGCTTTCCAAATTTCACCCCTATCCCACGCCAACCAGGCAAAGACGCTACTACCCCCCCAGCGGGCTTTGGATTGGGAACAAAAATTGAGGCTGTCATTTGGAGAGACCGGTTTTGGGCAGGCATCCAGGCATTGTTCTGCATCTCCGCAGTGTGTGCGTGTGCGCGGGGAGCTTGACAGCCGTCCTCACTGGGGCTGCCAATATGGTGGAAGGCAGGTGTGCTGGTGTTGGGACAAACGCCTTAATTCAGTCTCATCTTAGGACACCAGGTAGTTAGGGTGGACTTCGTCATTGTCTCCCTAGAAGTCATCTCTGAGACTAGTCTAGTTGAAATTTGAGGAAGGCACACTCTTGTCTCCCTCTGCATTGGGAGGTATCTATTTCTAACTCATTCTTTCGTGGAAATGAGAAATGGATGTCTTTGCTGTCATCGCTGTCAAGATCACCGAAAGAATGTATTCATATGGGGAACTTTCAGGACTGGAGCGAGCTGCAGGGCATGTTTCCTTCCACTTTGGGTTATAACTTCTATTTGCACCATCAGCATTAATCAGTAAACCGGCAGGCACAGCAGTTTTTACTCTGAAATGGTACTCCCTTGCAGGAGAAACCTGCTTTTCCCTCCGTTAACGAGACAGGTATGTCTCCGAACAACCTGTGAGGAATTCCTCTCTGACCAAGATTTCAAGCCTCCAGAATGTACAAGGTTCTAAAAGAGGCAACTGTTCCCCTTGCCCTCCCATACACAGTAACGCTGAAGCGCTCGGGTTTACAGATGCTTCATATTCAGGAAGGCTTTGCCAACAAAGACCGATGGCGGTTACATCACAGGCTCCACCTTTGCCTGCCAGGCTGCCTCTCCCCAACCTGTTAGCGAGGACTGTGTGCCTCCCTCTGCTCTTTTAATGCAGAACGGAAATTCCAGAAGGAAAGACTTGTTTATTGTGTTTTGCTGGTTTGATTAAAAATATGAACATGTCAAAAGCGGTTTATTATTAGTACACGTAACCAGGACTTAACTGAGGCATGGTAATAGCTCTATAAATATCAGCTTTCCAAGAGATATTGAATAACATTACAGTATTCTTTTTGCTAAAATTATTGATAGATGGTATTGAAGGGAATCCTATGGGATAGCAAAATAAGTGAAAATTGTACATAATAAACAGCTTTTCCTAAAAGATGTGACTGGGATGCTGAGGGAGCTACTCAGCTGCATTCACAGACTGGGCCAGTTGTGCAGAGTTTGGATGTATACTACCAGGAGCTCTAAAGCAGTATTCCTTGAGCCCTCTGAGAATTTTTAGAGTCACTGGCAGAGTTGTGAAATTTAGCAAATAAAAATACAGGTTGCCGGTTAAATTTTATTTCTGATAAACAATAACTAATTGTGTTTACTAGAAGTATGTCCCATGTGCTATTCGGGGCTTGCTTATACTAAAAATAATTATTTGTTGTTTATCTAAAATTCAATTTTGAATGGATAGCCTGTATTTTACCTGGCAACTCTAGTCACCAGAAATGTCTTATTCCTCTTTTATGGGGTTACTTAAGGGTTAAAAAATAAAGTGGAGCAGAAATCATATGCTGGTCTGTAATCTGGGACAAGCTCACTTCTGGTTCAAGCTATTGAAAATAGCTCATGCTTAAAAGTAAGTAGTTTCAGTGTAACATATTTCTTGAATATCTTTGCTTGCTAGGCTTAGTGGGAGGTGCCAAAGATACAAAGATGAGTAGGAAAGGGAGAGGGTTCGCATTATAAGACGTGCCAAGTATCTGTGGGGTCCTCAGGAGCTTGGGAGGGACACTGAATTCTGCTGGGCAGCTTTTGACAGATCTGGCCTTGAAGGAGAAAGTGAGGTCTTATCCTGGGAGGAAAGGAGGGAGAAAACCCAGGGATTTATACTTCATGGAGTAGAACTGGAAGTTAAAGGATTTTACTGGATAGCCTCAGTCAGAGGACAGAGAATGAGAGAAGCGAGAAAAGGATTCTAAAGAAAGGTTTTAAATAGTTGCTGGTGGGAATGGAAGAGGGAGCTGAAAAGGGACAAGTGCAAGGATTGGCAAACGGTACCTGAGTGAATGCATCTCATTGCATTTTAAAAAGTACCTGTTCTGCCCTTGGGCTAATACCCAAAGTTTTCCTTTACCATTCTGTTGCCACCCTGGTTTCTTTAGGTAAAGGGTCAAACAATACTGGAATACAGTATTTGAAAGTCTTACTATCCTAATATATAAAAACCCAGGATCCGTAATGACCAAAGGCTTGACCAAATACCGGAAGTCAGTCCTGCAGTCAGTGCTGGGTTGCCGTGGTGACCCAGCACTGACTGCCGCAGGGGCTGGGGATCAGGCTCGGAGAGAGGTCCGGGGAGAGAGACAGGGTCTGATCCGCAGCCTCCGTGGCAGCAGTTGATCATCCCTTGCCTCTTTCTTTTTCTCTGGGCCTCCATGGGGGCTGCTGATCAGCCCCGCCTCTTTGGTCAGGTCCAGAGATAGGCCCAGAGACGCTGACTGGCATAGAAACTGACCAGTCAGAACCAAATCTGGGTGAACTGTGAGGAACCAATGGCTGCCTAGGAGGCGGAGCTTTTGACACTGACTGGCATAAAAACCAACCAATCAGAACCAAATCTGGGTGAAGTGCGAGGAGCCAATGGCTGCATAGGAGGCGGAGCTTGTGATGCTGACTAGCATAGAAACCAACCAGTCAGAAGCTAATCTGGGTGAACTGCGAAGGCAGAACCTAATGTGGGGACTGAGGAGGGGTTTTAAGGGCAACAGCTATCTGGTGTAAGGTGTAAGAAAGCGGTTCAATTTTTTAATGACTTGGCTTGGCAGTATAGTGCATATGGCTGGCTATCAGTCCAGATATAGGAATTATGTATTTTTGTCTGCCAAGAGCATCTCCTCCTGCTGAAAAAGGCGTCCCCTCCCCCCATTTAAGCAATCCTATCCTATACAATCTATCTATACTAATAAAAGAGTAATATGCTAATTAGACCGGGTCAACTGGCAATCTTCTGGACAAAGTCATGGTGGTGGGGGCCGAGGCAGAGGCAGTTAGGGGTGATCAGGCCAGCAGGGGAGGGCAGTTGGGGGCGAGATCAGGTCGGCAGGGGAGGGCAGTTGGGGGCGATAAGGCAGGCAGGCAGAGGGGTTAGGGGCAATCAGGCAGGCAGGCAGAGGCAGTTAGGGGCAATCAGGCAGGCAGGCAGGTGAGCAGTTAGGAGCTAGCGGTCCCAGATTGTAAGAGGGCTGTCCGACTGCCGGTTTAGGCTCGATCCCCCAAGGGGTCCCCAATTGGAGAGGGTGCAGGCTAGGCTGAGGGAAATCGCCCCTCCCCCGTGCATGGATTTTGTGTACTGGGCCACTAGTTTTTATATAAAAGTAGATGGTTAAGTGTAATGTTTGAGGTACTGATCAATATATAGTTGCTTCTGGCACAAATTTCTGAAATAAGATAAGCAGATGTTTTGGTTTTAGCAAACCTATTTCTTCAAGTAGAAAAAGATGTTAAATTGCAATCACCTACTGAATTGGTCCAGCTATCCTTAAGGAAGCAGATTCTGAAGATGGGAAGAATGTAGATTTTACAGAAATAGCACTGTGTGAAAATGACCATATGCTTGTAGTACCACAGAGTACTTACTCAGAATGCTCCAAATGCAATTAATTCCAAAAGATTGCACACCACTTACATTTGTGTCTTTGAAGACCCAGCAGATCCTTTCACTGCTGGTCAGCATAGGAAGTTTCCAGGGGAGTTGAAGATCAAACCAGTGCAGTCCGTGTAGAGAAAATGGTTCCTCGTTTCTTGAAGATTCCAGTGTGCCAATCTCAAGCAAATGAAAACAGAATGCCATTCTAGATTGCGCTTCTGTCCACAAACCTTGTTATCTTAGGGGTCATCTTCAGAAGAACCTCATACAGTTGGGTGTCTATATGTACAGTTAAATTTCTGCTTCATATTTTACAATAAGTGCTTAAAACCATGAAAATTACTCTGCTAAAATGTATAATGAAGTAACTAATTAGGGCTTCTCTTATCAAATTATTATCCTTCAAAACAGAGAAGGAAACAGTTCTATTTCAGGTAGTTATACAGTCTTTATAGTGTCTGCCAAACATGTCCTGCCTTGTAATTCTGGTAGTACATGTCATTCTGGTAGTACATGAGAGAAAAAAATGTACTAACATGTTGAAGTTACTAAAAATTCAAGGCAATTACAATGTAGGTTTTAGTTTTAGTGAGATTTCACCTGGATATGGACTTATTAAAGAAAGGCTTACTGCAGTGATCTTTAACAACAGCTTATGGACTATCACCCAGAGAGAGCCTTAACTGAAATTGTGTGCTCAATTCACATGCTAAGTCCTCAGTAAATACCCTGAATTTAAAGAATCCAAACACAGTATGTTCTCCCATCCCAGGAGCTTTTAACCCTTTAGCTCACATATGCTAACCATCAGCAAGTTTTATTAAACCTCAGTTTCTGTGTTATAAAAATGGAAGATAGGCACATTTGAGAAAAGAATATTGTGCCAACTCCAATCCTCTATGTCTATAAAATTAATTGGTACTACTGTTCTAAGGGATAAATAACTTCATTCTCAATGTAATTAGGCAATTTGTATATTGTCTGTGTGTGCTCTCCATGATGTTTCAGATACTATAGAAATAATTCACAAGTTACTATATTTGCTTTTTTTTTTTTTGCCTTTTTAGTACAAAGCCAGATGATTGTTGTAAATGCTTAAGGAGAGCTCAGTAACTCTTTTAAATATCAGTCTCAAGCAAGCTAATGCCTGCAGATTCAAAGGTCTTTACATAGCTTTTAAATATAGTTTCTATTGTAATTATTGGGATTAGGACTTGGTTAATTAGAATGTTGGTATAAGAGCTTATTTCAGCTGCTGCAACTCGCCTTCCTCTTTCCCTTGTACAAGTACATGGTTAAAAGCTGCCGTATGCTTTAAAGTCATCATTCATGGTGAAACCAATAATTTATTCTCCCACAGCTGTTTTTTGGTTTAGCAAATATCATCAATGACATCATAAACTATGTTCCCTAATTTTTATATCTCCAAATTGGCATGATGAATATTTTAAGTGTGAAACAATCTCTGGAATGTATTTACCGTGCAAGTACATTTCTTCCTTTCCCATTAAAAGTAGAATAAGAACATTCTACCCTGCAGAATTTGGAACTCAGGTTTTCTGAAGATTCTATAATCCAATAGAACATTTAGATTTTAATTTCAGATTTTCTTTGGTCTTAGAATCCATTTAAATTAGAAAGAAACTTAAGGCAAATGTTTTTAATAAAAAAGTTTAATCATACATTTTACTTAAATGAGTTTAAGTAAAATGTATTTAAGTAAAATGTGTGATTAAAGGAATGTCAAGTTTAATCAAAGCTGTTTTAATTAAAATATATATTATGTACATCATTAGTCATAATTTTAAAAGCCTATATTAAAATACCTAGCATAGAATTTTTATTTTCATATGTCTCATGTATATTGTGTTTGTAGCCCAATATGTGAAACCAGTATATGAAAATCAAGACTTACAAAATAGAAGAATTGGGTTATGGTATTTACTTTACTAAAGAGTTCTGTATTGTAACAAAAATTTCTCCGTTAAAGTGTAATAACCTAGGGTTTTAAAAATAGAGTCAGACTCATCAAATTTTTACATCTACACAATCCTGGGGACACATCTATCAAGTTGACTCCTGAGTAAGTTGAAAAACGGAGGTCTGGGACATGCTGTAATACCTGGATTGATCAGCTGTACCCACAGAACGTTCAAAGGTGTGGGAGCCAACATAGAAGGTGGTTTCTCTTGGCCTGCTTCATAGCTCTTCCCTCCACCCTCACATTTCTACAATTTTATTACCAACACAGATACACTTAGATCATACATATATCAGGTTTATTGATAATGCAAAGCTCAAAGCAGTAGTGAATTTGGATGACAATCAGGATTAAACTTGATATCCCTTAGCCCAACGCAAGGGCCAAAACTAAGATTATATTTAAGAAAGAATAGATGTTGACTTCGTTTAGAATCTAAAATCAGTTGCCCAATGACAGGGAGTGGCAGCCTAGCTTAACAACAGTTTAGACTGTAAATAATAACTTTAGTTTGCTTGAGTGCTAACCAGCTGTACAGAAGAAATCAACACTAGCTTAGGTTGGATTCATAGATGAATAGAGTCCATATCAAAAAGCTCAGAAACAAACCACATAACACACTACACTGACGGTGGTGCATTTTGGGCCACCTATCAAAAATATAATAAGAAGGAATATTGTTACTGGGTAGGAATTTGGTGCCCATGATCTTAAAAATACCTCCTAGCCCTAGCCGGTGCACCCAGTGGTTAGAGCATTGTCCCGCACACTGAAGGGTGGCACGTTCGATTCCTGATCAAGGGCACGTACCTGGGTTGCAGGTTCAATTGCCGGCCCCAGGAGGCAACCAGTCAATGTATCTCTCTCATCTTTCACTCTTCCTCTCTCCCTTTTCCTCTTCCTCCCTTCCATTCTTTCTAAAAATCAATGGGGAATATGTCCTCTGGTGAGGACTTTAAGAAGAAAAGCCTCCTAAATCTGATTGTACAGTTTCAATTGAGCTCCTGGGCACTTACTAGTATACACAAATCTGCCGATGTGCAATTCACCTTAGTAACATTTATGTAACAAATAACTATTTTACATCCTTTCTTTTATTTATAATAAATATCCTTTTTTTCTACTTAATACTCACTACCTAGAAAATTAATCAATCATTAATTAAAATAAATGCATCTAGCCCTAGCCAGTTTGGCTCAGTGGATAGAGCAGCAGCCTGTGGACCAAAGTGTCCTGGGTTCGATTCCGGTCAAGGACATGTACCTCAGTTGCAGGCTCCTCCCTGGTCTAGGCCCTGGTCAGGGCTTGTGCAGGAGGCAACCAATCGAAGTGTTTCTCTCACATCGATATTTCTCTCTGTCTTTCCCTCTCTCTTGCACTCTCTAAAAATCAATGGAAAAATATCCTCGGGTGAGGATTAAAAAATAATAATAATTAATTAATAAAATAACTCATCTACTCTGTGACCACCCTTGGGTTGAATTAAATAGCCTTTTTCCAGGTATTTCTTTTTTTAAATTTACCTTTATTGTTGAAAGTATTACAGATGTCCCCTTTTCCCCCAACTGACTCTCTCTACCCCGTTCCCGCCCCCTCCCCAGTCCTTCACTGCATTATTGTCTGTGTCCATGGGTTATGCATATCTATAATAATAAAAGCATAATATGCTAATTAGACCAGACGCCCTTCTGGACGAAGCCGGGGCTGTGACAGAAGCCCGGGTCCTGGATGCCCGAAGGAAGCCAGTGCCGGCAGCAGCTGGGGGAAGGAAGGCCTACTCTTGCACGAAGTTTGTGCATTGGGCCTCTAGTTTACATATAAATTCTTTGGTTAATCTCTTCCTGCCCCTCCCCCCTCCACTTCCCTCTGAAATATGTCAGTCTGTTCCATGCTTCAATGTCTCTGGGTCTCTTTTGTTCATCAGTTTATTTTGTTCATTGGATTCCACATATGAGTGAAATCATGTAATACTTGTCTTTCTCTGACTGGCTTATATTCTTTAACTATCTAAGATTATGCTTGAAATTCTTAGTTCAAAACTATAAGTATTTTGAATAGCAATAAAATAGGCATGTGTCCAGGTTCTAAAATAAAATTGCATAGTACACCTAATCAAATTAGACAAAGATGAAAGGCAAAAATGTTCACTCTGTGCATACTCTGTATACTCTATTACTCTGAACTTTGCTTTCAAACGTATTTATTTATAGTACTAGAGGCCTGGTGCATGAAATTCGTGCATGGGAGGGGGGTGTCCTTCAGCCCAGCCTGCACCCTCTCCAATCTGGGACCCCTCAAGGGATGTCTGACTGCCCGTTTAGGCCAAATCTGGTGGGATCAGGCCTAAATGGGCAGTCGGACATCCCTCTCACAATCCAGGACTGCTGGCTCCCAACCGCTCGCCTGCTTGCCTGCCTGATTGCCCCTAACTGCTTCTGCCTGCCTCCTGATCAACCCCTAACCACTCCCCTATTGGCCTGGTAACCCCTAACTGCCCTCCCTTGCCGGCCTGGTCGCTCCTAACTGCCCTCCCTGCAGGCCTGGTCACCACCAACTGCCCACCCCTGCCAGCCTGGTCGCCTCTAACTTCCCTCCCCTGCAGGCCTGGTCCCCCCCAAGTGCCCTCCCTGCAGGCCTGGTTGCCCCCAAGTGCCCTCCCCTGCAGGCCTGGTCCTTCCCAACTGCCCTTCCCTGCCGGCCCAGTCACCCCTAACTGCCCTCCCCTGCCGGCCTGGTTGCCCCTAACTTCCCTCCCCCGTAGGCCTGGTCCCCCATAACTGTCCTCCCCTGCAGGCCTATTCACTCCCAACTGCCCTCCCCTGCAGGCCTGGTCCCCCTCAACTGCCCTCCCCTGCTGGCCTGGTCCCCCCCAACTGCCCTCCCCTGCTGGCCATCTTGTGGCGGCCATCTTGTGTCCACATGGGGGCAGCCATCTTGTGTGTTGGAGTGATGGTCAATTTGCATATTACTCTTTTATTAGATAGGATTAAGTGGACACCTGGCATTCCTTTTGAGCACTGCCATCTGAACCCCTTGTGCATGTTGGAGGGTCTCCCACATTATGAGGCAGAGCCCACTCCCCACTATAAAATTGCCAGGTGCTTTCATTCCCAGACATCCTTGTATCATAGGCATGGGCCCATGCCCCAGACTCTGCCCCAGATATTCCAGTCAGCAGCGCCCCTTTGACCAGTGCTGGTCCAGCTCCAGAGTCTGGACCTGGTGGCGGCAGGAGAGGTGTCGATACTGGACCAGCTCTGTGTCATTGCAAGAGTTATTTTGGGGCTACACAAGCTCTAAACCCAGTTTTCCAGCTCTCCTGGAGATTCTGTGGGTAACCTTTACAACAAAGTTTGTTTCTGCTTAAATAGGCAGAGGTAGTTTCTGGGGGTTTTTGGTTTTGGTTTTGGTTTTCCAATAATAAACCCTGACTGGTACAGGGTGGAAATCCATGCTCCCATTGGCATGTTGGTCACTAGGAACCATTGAGAACAAAGCACTTAGAAAGGCACAAAAGGACATGTTTATCCATCCTCTGAGTGTTTCTGGAACAAGTCACTCTGCGTGACCCTGGACAGGACAGGCACACAGAGCTGGTGTTTTCAAATTAGTGCTTATGGGGACAAGGGGGAGGAGGTGGGAATACCACTGGCAAACAGGTGTAGGCAGACATCCTTATGTGGATTTCCTGATTCTAAAGATTGATTTAGTGTAGGGATGAAGGGTTGGAATAAGAAAGGATACTTTTTGGAGAAAATGCTGTCTTTCATCAATTTCAAGAGACAAGTTTTTTTCACTTTAACATTTATGAAATTAGAACACACTGTTAGAGTGTGTCATGTTTTAATTAACAACTTTTTCTCCTCAACCTATCTAACATCTTTCACCAATCTAAGATTTCACTGATATACACCATTACATTTTTTTTTACCAGTTAGAAAAAAATCTTGGCAAGTAATTACTAAAAAATGACAGTGCCTAATATTATACTGGAGGCTCTGGAGTAGAGACTTTAAAAAGATCCTAAGAGAACTAAGGCAATCATGGAAATAGTGTGGATTAAATGCCAAATACCTGTTCATTGTTGTTAACAACAAAGCTGTTGAACAGCAATAGATTTACCTCTAACTCCTGTTATGAACAAATTCAAATGCTGATCATCATGGCCTTGCTTGTCTGTAAAAATGCCTATTATGCTTACTGTGATTATCAAATTTGTGAATGGAACAATTTTTTGGTAACTTTTTTATTTGACAAATTTCAAATATATACAAAAGAAGATAGAATGAGCATAATGGATCCCAATATTCAATAATTATCAACTTATGACCAGTGCTGTTTGATTTCTAATCCAATATTCTTTCCAACCCATTTTATCGTGGAGCAAATCCTAGACACATATCCTATCATTTGTAAATACTTCAGTATGTATTACTAAAATATAATGACTTTTTAAAGACACATAATCACAATATCATTATTACATTCCTGAAAAATGTATCTATAATTTGTGGCACTCTTTTAATAAGTAAATTTTGCCCCTAGCTGGTTTGGTTCAGTGGATAGAGCATCGATCTGTGGACTAAAGGGTCCTGGGATGATTCCAGTCAAGGGCACATGCCTGGGTTGCAGGCTTGATCCCCAGTGGGGGGTGTTGTAAGAGGTAGCCGATTATTGATTCTCTCTCATCATGGGTGTTTCTATCTCTCTCTCCCTCTCTCTTCCTCTCTCTGAAATCAATAAAAATATACTTTAAAAAAAATCAGCCCTGACTGGTTTGGCTCAGTGGATAGCGCGTCAGCCTGCGGACTGAGGGTCCCAGGTTCGATTCCGGTCAGGGGCATGCACCTTAGTTGTGGACACATCCCCAGTGGGGGTGTGCAGGAGGCAGCTGCTCGATGTTTCTCTCTCATCGATGTTTTTAACTCTCTATATCTCTCCCTTCCTCTCTGTAAAAAATCAATAAAATCTATTTTTAAAAAATCAGTGGACACCAAAGTGGACATAAATTGCTTTTCTTTTTAAAAACCTCCAAAGACCTAATTAAATGAATACAACATTTGTCTTTTTTTGTATATATATATATATATATGTGTGTGTGTGTATATAATTGATCTCAGAGAGGAAGGGAGAGGGAGAGAGAGATAGAAACATCCATGATGAGAGAGAATCAATGACCGGCTACCTCTTACACACACCCCCACTGGGGATCGAGCCTGCAACCCGGACATATGCCCTGACCAGGAATCGAACCTTGACCTCCTGGTTTATGGGTCAATGCCCAACCATGAGCAAAACCAGCCAGGCCACTGATTTTTTTAAAAGAAATTTATATGATGATGGTAAGTCATATTGCAGCTCTTGATGTTCCATTCTACAGCTTTCTTTAGAATATGTTCTCTAGTTGAGGATTTGCATAAAGAATATACTGCTGTTCTTGCTGTTTCCAAAGCAGTCTTTAGAGAAGTCATATCTATCCCTTTATTACTTTTGTTCATAAAGGGAGGATTCATAATTGCTATATCAAATGATTTGGACATTGTTAGATAATGAGTACACACCACATTGAACCATGTCAACATTTGTTAACTCAAACTGTTCCACTTTCCTATTAATAATATTTCCAGTGCATCTTCATCTACATCAAATTCACACACAACCTGCAATGCATGGCCTGGTTCCTCACTATTCTTGAAGTAGTGTGGGGTCTTTGAAGCCATTCACTTGTTGCAGGCATGACTCTCTGGTTCTTTGAGCCTTAGTTTTTCTTTTCCTTTTTATTTTTTAAATGTGGGTTCACAGTGTTTTAGGGCACTGGACCTCAAGCAACTGGAAGTACACCCTGTCCGTGTCATCTTTTTGTAATTTAAGTTTTTGTTTTTAGCAAAGTTATACTTACACATCGTTTAAGACAGCATACAGTTTTAAAATATTATAATGAAAAATAGCAGTCCGCTTGCTCTTATCCGTCTCCATTCCAGATTTGTTTCTAAGAAACATGCACTTTCATTCTTTTACCTGCTTCTTCTGGTGTGTCCTAACTTCCTTCTAAATATTCTGCTTATACTGCTGTTTCTCGATATTTTTAAGTATCAGATCCATTGATTTTGCTACTATGGAAGTGAAAATTTAACTTTCATACTTACTCTCTCTCCCTTATACACATATACTTCTCTTTCCTTAATTCTCCCAACATTACTATATTTGGTTAAATAAATATTTGATGTTTAATTTGACAATATAAATTTTATTAACAGATATATTATATTTTATTTTTGTACAATTTTTCTTCCCAATAATTAGTAATTGACCTGTGTTTATTTGCTCATTTTTCTATTATCTATATCACAGAACTATCCCCAAATGAATAGAACTTTAAATATTTTCTCCATACATTCATATATAACAAATAATCTATCAGAACCAGTTTTTTTATGGAGATGTTTTTTTTAAGCCTCATTCACCATCATTCTGAGAATCCCTTTCACCTTTTTCCAAAATGGAATCTTCTGATTTCTGGGTTAAATGTCTTTCTCACTTTCTACCTTCATTTTGGTAAAATGCTTCCTTCAGAAACACCTGGGAAGGTGTGCTTGGAAGGTATATGGAAGGCTTTGTATGTTGAAATTTTCTTCATTCTCCCCTTATACTTAATATTTTGGCTGGGTGAAGAAATCTAAGTTGGAAAGGTTTTTTTTTCTCTCAGAGT
The DNA here is from genome assembly GCF_951640355.1 of Cnephaeus nilssonii. NCBI lineage: Eukaryota > Metazoa > Chordata > Mammalia > Chiroptera > Vespertilionidae > Cnephaeus > Cnephaeus nilssonii. The sequence continues at coordinate 71,276,387 of NC_137084.1, read as the reverse complement.
TTTTATTCTTGCTTCCATGTTCCTATGGACACATTGGATGCTTCTGATTCTTAGCCTTCTGAATGTAACCTGTTTGTTTCCTTTCCCGCTCTGGAAACTTTTGTTGTAAAATTTCATCATGACATGCTTTGATGAGGATCTTTTGTTATTCCAAGAGCTGGTTATCTGTGGGCCCTTTAGATCTGGAGACTCGTGTTCTTTAGTTCTTGGAATGTTTCTTGTAGAACCTAATTATATGACCTTTTGAGCAAACTATTTCACTTGACACATACTACTATAAATAATATGTATCCCTAGTTGTAAAAAAAAGAGAGTTTCATACAACCAGTAATCAAAATGTTGTAACATACCTGTGAAGAGTCCATAAATCTGTGACATGTTAGGTAGGAACCCTTGCCTTACAGTATGGTTCAGTGTGACATGGCTGAAATGTGTTTTCATTTGAGACGGCTCAGATCATCTACACTGGCTTCACAATGGCATTAGATTCCATGTATTAGATCTGCAAGATTCCCCACTCCTTGAGCGCAAAGACTATGTCTTACTTATTGTGTGTCTCCAGTGCCTAGAAAGCACTGAACATAATAAATGCACAATGCATGTTTATTGACTAGCTGAGGTCTTTTCCTACCAACTGGATGCCTAACCGTGGACAAGTCATTTGTTAGAAATGGTTGAGCTAGAGTGACCCAAGAGAGAAATTCACTTAGGAGAGGTGTAGAGAAAGTAAAGGATCAACAGTGGAATGTTGTGGCACAGCTACACTTCAAAGGCAAGCAGGGGAAGAGTGGGAGATAGATGGGAAACCAGAACATGAGATCATGGAAGCCAAAAATGGGCCTTTCCAGAAGCAGTATCACATGAAGTCTCATCAAATAAGGACAGGAAAATGCAGCTTGGACTAGACCCTGTTCTGCCTTCAACCAGGCATTTTCATACGCACTCTTGTGTAGATAAGGAGCACTTACCACGCCCGAGATGTTTATGGTTAGAGCTGTCTTTGTAGTATAAGGAAGTTGTCTTGAGCCCTGTGATGTGTGAGAATGTGCGTGTGTGTGAATTGTGTATGTTGTGTGTATAATGGAGACATTGTGACAAGGGAAGGGAACCAGAGTCCAGAGACTATGCAGTAAGCAGTTGGGAGGATCTGCTAAGAAGGACATGAATTGATCATATGAAATCAACTTTTAACATGTCATGGAATTACTTGATTAACTTGGCTTAACTTGAATGTTGAGTCGGAAAAAGAATCTCTTTGTCACCAACCACTGGATTCTTCTACAGAAACAGCATAGCCTAGAATTTGGAAATAAGTAGGCTCCATTCTTACTATATTTCACTGATTCTAAGTTCCTTTTTTTTACATCACTGAAACAGGATGCATCATAGTTTAATTAGCAGCATTTTATTCTACTTTAAGGGCTCATGACATACATGGTGCATTTTAGCGTTGATGGCACTGATGAAATACCATTGGAAAGAATAAAATAATATTCACTCAGGTTAAAAATATGTTTATTTGTTTAGCATGAGTTGTTGCAGAAGCCTGACCTAAAAGGTCTGCTGCTCATAAGTGAATGCTGTATTCTCACCTGTAAGGTCAGGGGCAGCAGTTACCTCAGGAACAGGGTCCCCTGTTTGCGTCCAATTTTCGTGGACATTCCTGGCAAATGTGTTTAGATAGATGACCTCACTGTGTTCTGATTCCATGAAAGTGAAAATTTTGCAGTAAGTGTCAGTTTAGATTGGTAAAACCATGTCCATTTAATGCTTATTCAGATGTAAGTGTACCATTCTTTTAAACTAAATTTCATCATTGAGAATGTACAAAATCTAGATTGAGGACTTTTGTGGAAAATGTATTAATATTTAGATTTTGAAATTTCCTTATTCTTTTATAAAGACAAATTTCAACAGTCTTATTCTCCCTACCTTTGCTCCCTCCATGAAAACAGTACACGTATGCAGGCAAACACAGTGGAAGGCAGAAAACCATGGTACCTTTAAAGCACATCATAAATAGATTTGCAGGCAGCCCTGAATTCTGTGGCTAGCATGGACCTCCATTGCTATAAATCACAAAAATAAACGCTGGATGAATGTTTTATTCCTGAAGAAGAGGGGTGGGAAACCTCCTTAGTTGTCATTATAGTGACTATCAACAGAGCATTGTTCAAACTAATCACCAGAGAAAGAAGAAAGGAAAGTTCTAGAATGTGGCCTCAGGGAGATTGTTATACATGAGCATTATACCTCTGCTATGACATGCTGGATAGCATGTATGAAATGTAAATGCATAATTTGAAAGATTTTTCATTTCTCTGGAATGGTGAATTTACATATTGTTTGTTCTTTCCCCTCATGTGCATACTTGTATGACAGCAAATTTTAACCTGTTTCATTTTATGGCATGCCTAAACTATTACTAAAAATTCTGCAGCACACCCAAAAAATAGGTGTAATTTTTATTCATTCACACTGGGTGGCTATTGTTGTGTTGGCTGTTGTCATTTTTTAATTTGACAATCTAAGATGAAAAAGATCAATGCCCCTGACTAAATAATCAGGTATTGCATGTTTTAAAAATTCTTGCAGCACACTGGTTGAAATCACTGCTTTGTAAAGTCAAACATTACATTTTATACATGCTTCAAATGTTCAGAAAAAGTCTTAGATTGATCTCTCCCCCTTACCCTCACCCTCCCTTACCTTCCCTCTGAGGCTTGACGGTTTGATCAATGCTTCTCTGTCTCTGGATCTGTTTTTGTTCATCAGTTTATGTTGTTCCCTATATTCCACCGATGCGTGAGATCATGTGATATTTATCTTTCTCTGACTGGCTTATTTCGCTTAGCATAATGCTCTCCAGCTCCATTCATGCTGTTGCAAATGGTAAGAATTTCTTCTTTTTTACCGCAGTGTAGTATTCCATTGTGTAGCTGTACCACAGTTTTTTAATCCACTCATTGCTGGTGGGCGCTTAGGCTGTTTCCAAATCTTAGCTATGGTAAATTGTGCCGCTATGAACATAGGTGTGCATATATCCTTTCTGATTGGTGTTTCTAGTTTCTTGGGATGGGGTAAGGGGGAGAGATCAACCAAAGGATTTGTATGCATGCATATAAGCCTAACCAATGGACATAGACAACAGGGGGGTGAGGGCACGAGTGGGGGGGTGGGCAATGGGGCTATAAGGACACATATATAGTAACTTAATAAAGAAAAATAATAATGTTAAAAAAATAAAAGTTATTTGCAGAGAGAAAAATAAAAATAAAAGTCTTAGAAATTTTTCATTCCTTTTCTTCTCTCCCCTCCTATTCATCCCTGTCATGTCTTGTGGTGAGTTTGATTGTATTATGTCCTTTGAAGACTGAGTCCCTAATCTGTTTAGGTTTCCCTTGCACTGACACTGTGGTCCCTAGGACCTGACAAAATATGAAGCATGTGCATAGTTAACCATTATCTGAATTTGCTCATGCAGATTTACTGATATGCCTATTTTGAATCTGCTACTTGGCCCAGCTGATTTGAGAAGACTGACCTCCTTGTGTTATTTTGTGGGCCAACCCAGCCAGTGCTCAGTCCCTGGCAGGTGGTTACTAGCTACTCCTTATCCACAAGCCACCTGTGCCCTTTCCTGGTGTTCCCACAGAAATGTGCATCCTGATGAGAGGTCAGGCTTGTTTTAGAGAACTTTCTCTAACTTCTTGAAAACCATCCGCAGGCATGCATACATGCAGAGCATAATAGAGAATTAATGGGAGCTATAAACGGAATTAATCTCACCTTAAATCACCTTGGCTTCAGTTATCGGTGAGTTTTGGTGTTTATCAGAATAGCTGCCTTTCTCCTCCATTTTACCTTCTCCACCTAATATAGCCACAGCTGAAAAAAGAGATGCGTGTATCTGTTTCTCCAACAGTCCCAGATTTCTACCTGCCTGACTGAGGGATGTCACCATCACGATTTCATTAGACTCTAGCAGGGCACAAGGGCATACTGTGAGACCATTGAAAAGGCAAACTGAAATTTCCACATAGGTTGAGATAATTAATTTGGAGCTTATTGTCATCAGGAAATTTTCTCAATTGCCTTTAGAAACTACTTAAAGTGACATAGTATATAATAAAGACACAGAATAAATGGAATTGAACCAATTACTTCTGGTACCCAAAGCAGCTTTGGATCAATCTTATTTTTAGGAGAAAACTATAAAAATTACTATTTATGGATCTTATGGTTCCACATATCATTGTTTTCTTTCTTCTTTCACCTGAAAGAAGAAATAAAATAGCCCAACCTGAGGAAATGAAATCAATGGCAAATAATTTTGATATTGCTGATCATGAATTTATCACCTGCAGAGTATAGCTGTGTGTGTGCTCCCCTCCTGGAACTGCTAAATGAAACCTTTTATCTTTCAATTACTGCTAAAAAAATGTTGCCCAAATTTTTACTTCTTAATCTAGATTCAGGGGAAGGAGAGTGGGAAGTGTTTTCATCTTCTGATTATCATTAATTGCAATAAGTTGTATTTTGAGGTTGACCCATTTGATTGCTTTTTTTTCCTCCTTGTGGTGTTATAGCATGAAAAGAAAATAGTAACAACAAGAGCAATTAGGATCTCTGCTCATAACTAGCAGGCTATATGATCCAACTTTCTTCCTGTGTGTCTGACATATGAGGGTCATTTGTTCATGTGAATGCACCAAGAACAGTATTGGTCCAAAATACAAATAATGTCAGGCAAGTGGAAGAGATAACTTATATCCAGACCTATTTTCTCAAGATGAATGCTATTTGTATCTCATAAGAAAAAGTCACAAGGAGAATTTCCTGGTATTGATTGTGCCAATAGAATGAGAACAATTCATTTTGGGATTGATTACTACAACATCCACTTTTTACTCCTATACTTGTGTTTGTTAAGATGTGACTGTAATTTTGATGCTAAAATAAATGATATCTCTCTTCAAAAGAAAAGGGTAAAAAATAAGCATTTAGGGAAATCTAAGAGAAAGTGGAGTTTACTTTGCTTTTCAATTAATTCAAGAAGACTCATTCAAGTTAGTATGTCTTCTAAGTAGATTTGAAATATTCTACCAACCATTAGATATATTTTATGTTTCCTTAAAAAAAGTAAGCAAATATTTTTATCTACAAAGGAAAGGTGTAATGTATTATGAAAGCTAAAATATGGAGGTAAAATGAAAAAAATAAAAACAAACGAGGGAAACTGCTGATTTGAAGGCCCTGTCACACTGACTAATGCCTCGGAGTAATGTGGGAAGAATAGCATCACCACACAAATAGCAGAGTGGACCAGGAGCTTGAGTGTCATTAGATTTCCTAAACCCAAGGGACCACTAGATTTACATGTAACATTTTAATATTAATTATTTCAGAATTATACTGCCAAGGATTCTTATCTCCTTTGAAATGTGACCTCAATAAGAATATTTAAAACCAACACTTTTAGGCTCTGTTATATACATTCTTCCCATAACATTTTCTTGTTTAAAAAATTTTAGATTTCTAGTACATTTGCTTTGGGAAAGGAAAGAGGTTAATTTTCAGTGACAAAGTAACCCTTATTAGACAAGAGCCCTCCAGCTAGCTCCCAGGACACTCCTAAATCTTGAGGGGCAGGTGTACATCCAGGCCTCAATTATTCCCAACTCTGTAATTTAGTTTGAATTGAATATACTATTTATTCTCTTCATGCTTAAGTCAGCTCAGAATTTTACCTCCGTGTCTTCCAGAGGCAGCACAGGGGAGAAATAATAGCACTGCCTGGGAAGCCAGGCTTTGCGGGGTTGGGTCCCAGCTCTGCCAGGTACTAACACCTTGGAAGCTTGCTCAGTTTTCTCAGCTATAAAATGGAGATAATTTTTATTCCCTTCATGGGATGCCTGTTAAGTGAGTTTTAAATAAAGGCCATAGAATATTGCCTGGCACAAAATAACCACTGTGTAAATATTAGCTATTATTCGTAAGACCTTAAGCTGAGACTACATTTTTTTAGATTAAATTTTATTTAAAAATTATCTGTAAGACATTTCTATATAAAATATTTTTATTGATTTCAGAGAGGAAGGGGGAGGGAGAGAGAGAAACATCAATGATGAGAGAGAGAATCATTGATCAGCTGCCTCCTGCACACCCCCCACTGGGGATCGAGCCTGCAACCCGAGCCTGCAACCAAGGCATGTGCCCCTGACCGGAATCGAACCTGGGACCCTTCAGTCCACAGGCCAACGCTCTCTCCACTGAGCCAAACCTGCTAGGGTTAGAAGACATTTTTTAGGAAAAAAAATGGGATAATCCCAAATTAGGCACATTTTAAGAGTAGACTAGAATTTACTTCATGGGTTGTCTTTTATTGATCATATTAACATTATGAGTGCACAAGCATTTTGCTTATTACAGTTAGAATTTGAAGGGGGCTACATAGAAAATAGCTTTTCTCATCTTGTGTAGGGATTAAGATTTTAAAGAAAGGCGTTCTATCCCCTCTAGTTAAGTCTCTAATTCATTCCAGGGGATGCTCAATAGATAGGTCAGCTTCTAAGACTTAGGGTCATCATGTGGTGCTTGACAAAAGAGCTGTCGGGGCCTCTTGCTCAAAGGAGGCAGTGCAGGTTCATTGGCTCCAGGCAGAAAGGGTTTTCAGAAGTAGCAGCCCACTCCCCCCCGCCCCTGTCCTCCCAGCTGGAGAAAAAGTACAAGGGGCAACAACCCCACACACAGCACGGAAGTGCCCACTGATCTCGGGAGGTGTTTGATCCACCAAGCACAGCCGTTTGATCCTTGCCTTGGGAACAGGTCAGGGCAGTGTCCCATACGCAGGGAGATAAATTAGTGCAGATAGGCTGAAAGTGTCAGGAAACCCAGGATTACGATCATATTCTTTATTTTGCTTAAAAAGGAGAGCCACATGGTTTTGTGTTTTTTTTCTTCCAGTAGGGCGATTTTTAGTTGGTTTTATCAGTGTTGTTAAAAAGGTGCATTTCTCAAAAACTATGCAGAGTTCATTTCAGCACAGCTGAACTGAGCCCTCAATTTGCCAGCCATTGTAGCAGGCCCTGGGCTTCCCTGGTGCCCCGAGGAGCATGTGTGCAGAGGGGAAGCATGGCACAGGTCATTTTAGAACAGCAGCAGAGATTTAAATCAGAGCAGGTAATTGTGATGTCCACACGGTTACAGGCCCCTCTGGAGAAGCAGTTACAGAGAGGGGACAGCACACAGTGTTCATGTTCTCCTTGCCTGCTGTGAAGCAGGGGGCACTGAAGTTACTGTCTGACCAAAAATAAAAAGCTAAACTTTATGTAAAAATACCTCAATAAATCTGAATTTAACCCAAAATAAGTATCTGCATTTTTCAGTTAGGGAGACATATAAACAAGGCCTTTGATCCAGTTAGCATCGACAGGCTGTGGGTAAAAACCTGAGCCGTCTATCAGGGCTACTGTTTTGTTAGAGCGTGGTGCAGACAAGAAGCAAACTCAGGTTTTGCCGACCTTAGGCCCTGCCCAGCTGCTTTGCCTACAAAGGAGGCCTAACACAGAGAGATTACCTCAGCACCACTCATTAAAAAACAACTCATAGGGCATTTCTTATGAATAGTGAGTGGCTCACAGTATCACACGTTGCACACCAGTTCTGATTTGTTGCAGGTTCCTGTCTTTTACACCAATTATCTAGTTTGCAGTAAGTAGGACATTAACAAGTATGCCTCTTTTAAAACAAAGCTAGATTTAAAAAATAAAGTGAGCCGTAATTCGTTTTATTTTTCTATAGAAAACATTTAGAGAAGTTACTTAGTACCCAGTGAGCAATGATCGTATTAAATAGTATTTGCAAAGTCTTTCTTCTACCACCCAAAGCCATTTTTGGTGTGTGTTCTTTGGGGGACAGATAATTAGAACTCATTGTTGTCTTTGTTTCCTGTTTGGGAGACAGATCATTGAAACTAATTGTTATTTTCTTTCCCTTGACTTTTTCCACCCGATCAGTAAGTCCAAGTGATTCTACTTTCCACCTCTGTTCACTTCTCTCCATCACCACTATCATGGTTCCAGTTTAAGTCACAACTTGTCAGAATTTATTTTAATAGTCTCCAAACTGATTCTTCACTTAAGCAAATAATCTTTTACTTTAGAGGAGTATATAATAAGAATGACAAAATAATACTAATAATGAGTACCATTCATTGACTGCATATTACATACTGTAATTCTTAGAACAATCCTACGAAGTTCTCCTTTTAACAGGGAGAAAACAGAACCCTAGAAAGGTTAAGCAGCTTGTCTAAAGCCACTAGGCTAGGGGTAGATCCCAGATATGAACTCTCTGTCTCCAAAGCTTGTGCTCTTAACCACCATGCATGCTTTCTGCCATATTTGCCAATTTTTTCCTTAAATTGTAATGCTCCCCTGAAGTATTAAACTATGTTGCATTACCCAGCATAATGCTGGGCACATAAGCATTCAAGAAGGTGTTTTTTAATGGATAGACTCAGGAACCTCTATGTAGAGGGCAGGAAGCTGCAGTATTATATTACTTTATTTGTCCTACATCATTATGAAATGAGATTTTTTTTTAGGTAAACTGGTTTTCTATTTAATTAAAATGAAACCATTTAAAGATTCCTTTAAATATTGGTAAAATCTTTCTGAAATGCATTCTATTCTTTATTGCCTTCTAGTATGACAATTCTAATTTAGTATTATCCCAATGACAAAGAACTAGTGTTATGTACAACAACTGTTGTATATGTTACTTCTTTAGTATTTCCTTCTGGGCTATGGTTTGAATTACCATCTATATGCCAATGAAGCCTAAATCTTTGTCTCCAATGGGAATTTCTCTCCTCGCCTTCAGATCCAGGTATATCCATACTACCAGTTGACCCAGCAAGCTCAAAATTCCTCTTCAAGACTTCCAAACACACCCAGACCCCAAAATCTCCTCCAGAATTCTGTGTCTTAATGAAAGAATCTACTGTCTCCCCCATCTATGCCAGCCATAAACATGGGCATAATGTTTGACTCCTCCTTTTCCTTCGCCAACCTATTCCCTAATCAATTAACAAAAGCTCTATTTGTTTTACTTTCTGAATATCTCTCAAACCCATCACAGTTCTGCCTCTGTCAATTGCCTTCTCCTGCCATTATTATTTTTGCCTGGACTATTGTAATAACCTTCTAAATGATGTCCCCTCCAACAATTTCACCACAATCCAATTTATTCTCCATACTACATGCAGAGAGCATTTTTAAAGCTAGAAATTGGATCATCTCACATCTCAGATGGAAGACTTTTAATGGTTCCTCATTGTTCAGACTTCTTTAATGTTGCTTACAAATTCTTAGACAATCTGACCATTTCTTGGTTTTCCAGATCTTACCATTCCTGTTTTTACCTGTCCCTCTCACCAAGCACCAGGTCACTAGGTCATGTTGAACATTTTTCCCTCTGCACATTGTGTATTCTCTTGCTCCTAGGACTTTGTATGTGCTAGGGAACCCCCTGACCCCTACATCATAAGATAAGCATCACTATCACAGCACCCATTTCCACTTGTAAAACTGTGTTTAAGTACCTATTTGTTTCTCTGTATCATCTCTACAATCCTCCCTCAAGACTTCAGGGTCTGGAGAATGGAACCCATGCCTCCCGTGTTCATCCTGTATTCCTAATGCCTAACTTGGTATCTAGAACATGTTAGGCATCAATATATTGGAATACATTTTTAATTTTAGAATAGTTTAGATTTTCAGAAAAGTTACAAAGATAATACAGCATGTTCCTTTATTGGCATCCAGTTTCTTATGTTAATATGAACATTTGTCACAACTAATGGGCCAATATTGATACCTAATTAACTAAAATCCACGCTTATTCAGATTTGCATAGTTTTTATCTAACATTCTCTTTCTGTTCCAGGATCCCATCCAGGATACCACATTATAATTAATTATCATATCTTCTTAGCCACCTCTTGACTGTGATAGTTTCTGAGATTTTTCCTGTTTTTGATGATCTGGAGATGTTAAGGAACACTGGTTAGGAATTTTGTGCAATATCTATCAATAGGAGTTGGTCTGATGTTTTTATCATGATGAGACAGGGGTAAAGGTTTGGAGGAGGAAGACTATGGAGGTAAAGTGCCATTTTCATCCCAGCATATCAAGAATGTACTCTGTCAGCATGACTTACCACTGTGATGTTAACCTTGATCACCTAACTGAGATAGTATTTGTCAGGTTTCTCTACTGTAAAGTTACTCGTTCCCCCCTTCCACACTATACTCAGGAAGTCACTCTGTCCAGACAACATTGAAGGGATTAAGAATCCTGCTCCAGCTCCTTGAGGGCAGAGTATCTACATAAATTATTTGGAAGTCTTCTGTACAGGAGGATGATCTAGTATTCTCCATTTACTTATTTATTCAGTCATTTATTTATATCAGTATGGAATCATAGATACTTTATACTTTATGGTATAATCCAGTGCTACATTTATTACGTTACGCACATTGTCCCGGTGTTGGCCACCAGGGGCCCTTGCAGTTGGCTCCTGTGTTTATTGGGCATCGCCTTCACTGTCTGCCCTTTGAGCACAGTCTTACTTTCTGGCACAACAAGACGTGTCAGGCTCACCGGTGTGTTCCCTGCCCTGTCCCTAGACTCAGCCACTCCTCCAAGGAGCCTTGCTTCCTTATCTTAGAGAATATTTTACAAACCATAATCTGGGCTCTGGGTAGACACTAATGCTTTTTAGTTAAAATTTGGATTCATTTTTAAAAGCCACAAAAGTACAAAGAATAATATATATTCCCACCATGTAAAAAAGGACACAAGTTGTTTTTCCCCCTTTGTTTTGCTTGGGATATGTTTTAAGAAATAAAATGCTTATCAAGTTGAAGGTCAATTTTTCTTCCCCAGTCCTAAACCTCTCCCTGTCCCGCCAGAAGCAACCACAATCTTAAATTGATGTGTACACTTTTTCCCCCAAGCATGCATGGAGTATTTACAGGAGAAAAAAAAGTGTTAAAGACTGGCTTTGGGGTTGAGTTGCCCACCTTTCTGAGCTGTTCTAGTAGGTAGTTGTGTCTCTTCCCTCAGCCACTTGTCCATCCACTCAGTTCCTCATGTTGCCATTGCAGCTGGTGTTTCATTTATCACTCCTCCTCTTCGGCAACGTCTCTCCACTATTGTCTCCAGCCTCTGCCTTCTCTAGGCTGTTTCATCCCCACTTTGTAGGCAGCTTCTGCTGCCCTCCTTATAAGAAGGAAGAAGGCCAATAACCTGGTATTATAGACTTTGTTAAAGCAAATTGTAAGCTGAAAAGTGCTAGGCAAATATAAAACCTCACTGTTCTAGTCAGAGTGCAAAAAAAAATGAGGGGGGGGGGCGGATATGGAGCATATTGTTCACTTGTTTGGAGTAATTGGCTCTTTAACGCCTATATTTTAAAGACATTACCAGCTGCTTCTAGTTATTTTTTAGTTGTACTTCTGAGAGGTTGGCGCTGCCAGATTTCAGACCATCGGCTATCTGGAAATCGGGATAATTTTATGGTTCTTCATTTTTAAAAAAATAAATACTCTTCTTCCAAATGTAGAAATGCCCAAAATAGAGAAAAAGCTTACTATTGCAAAGATTGCTGATGAAACTAATAATTTCTCCAGCAAGTGACTTAAAATGAAAGGCTTTAGCTATAATCTCCATCCATAGAATTGAGTGGCTTCGTGGGCAGTTGGGTTGACAATGCTCCGTGTGCCATATAATATTGTCCGCTTACTAAGGCAAGCAGAACTCTGGGGGGTGGGGTTTCCAGCACCCTTAGTAGTAAATACATCTATTTTCTTCCCACAGCTGGCACTTATTTTGACAAAGGCCAACTGGAAAGCAGTTACTTGAGGACAGTTTGGATAACATCTGGATAAGCAGAACAGGCACAATGAAGCACTTCCTGAGGTAAGCATTTCTAGTTTCCCGGATGAGCCCTTTAAAATGAGAAACTTCCTCTCCAATTAGGATAATACTTTTCTTCACCATTTGTGATACGGTAACCATGTCTCACGTTGTACTTCAGCTAAGAATAATTTGGTCACAAGATTCCTCTGCCAACCCTCTGTGCACATTGATGCTAAACGAGAACGTTTACACATGGTAGATTACAAGCAATGACAAGACAGCATGGGTGCAAAAGCGCGGGGCAGGGAGAACTTTGGACAGCCTTGATGCTTGTATCTGTAGAGTGGTATGCTGCTGGCCTTCAAGTTGAGGTCTGGGGATTGGTAGAATCCAAGAATCAATATAATTTGTGTACAATCATTTTCCTGAAATAAGTAATTTTAAATACCCCTTCATTTAGATTTTGGTTGGCTGGCCAATTCCTACAGGTATTTTCAAATATTCCCTTTTGTTAAAAATATATATCCCAAGCTTCTGCTCTGCCTGCCTCAGTGATGTCCCCGGAATCTGCATTAATTGTTGATTCCCTGAAGACTCTGCTGTATAGAGCACTGTGTATGTTGTTGGTAGGTTTGGGGGTGATCTTGTTTTGTTTTGAAAGCCATTAGGCTTGACCTGCAATTGTTTTCAAGAGTATTGACTGTCATTTACAATACAGTAATGGAATTCTTGAAGAAATTTTACATCATATTAAAACATGACAAAAGTAATGTCAGTCTAGCTCTGAAAATTAGAAAACAAAGCACACTCTCCCTCGAGACGGTGGCTTACCTCTGTACACATGCGTGTCCCTTGCTCTGGCTTCTTGTCTCTGAAAAATCAGTGGGCTTGCTTCCTTTAGGAAATTTAATTGTTTCAGTGGCTGCCATTTGCGATTTTCCTTTCCCCACTGGTGTTGTTCGCACCATTGTTTCTGGAGCACGGAGGTCGATTTGTGTGGGAGTCACTATGTTCTGCTGCAGCTACTGATGTTTAGTGGATCTTACAACTGTGAAGACCTCCCTGGAGGTCACCGTTTAACTGTTCACAGGCATTAGCATTTATAGGCATACTGCTCTCCCATTTATCTCGGCCGAGTAAAAAGATAGTATTTGAAAAATCACTAGGAGATTTGCCAGCAAAGTATTTGATCTGATACATGTTTTGGGTTGCCATGGTAATAAACCCATCTGTTTCCACATTATGAGAAATTGGTACTTATGAATCCCTCCTGAATAGCTCTTAGTGGTGGAATCATGTTAACAGAAAGCTGTAGTGTGAGATGAAGCTCAGACATCAGGAGCTCCTTTTGTGAAAGGAGAGGCAAAAGTGGTCAGGTTTGTGCCAAGATTGATGCCACTGGATTTCTTCTTCACGCTCTTGCTGGTTTTAGAAAAACTTGAGTCGCCTCAAAACCAGCCATTTTAGGAGAAACAGGAGCATTTGTGTTTGTTACGTTTTTTTGTTCAATTGAGTAGGTGTAACATTGTGTTTGGTGCAGATGATAACTTTTTAAAACTAAGTTGTATGTGATGGTTTAGAACTGGTATGGGTAAACTCGACCACTGTAATTTCATACAGATGAGTACCGAGGATAGTGGAACCAGCACATCCCTCTCAGTTGTGTGTTCTGATGCAAATTTTTCTCTTTTAAGTTGGCATATATATTTTATAAATATTACTTGACATTGATTATTTATGTGAAACTGAGTCTAGGATAATAGGTTACACAACAAGAAAGATACTTGAGGATTTCCATTGACCATAGGTTTTGATAATGAAAGCAAATTCAATCATTGCCCTTCGTTGGTTGATTTTTGCTTTTGGCTTTAGTTTTTGTTTTGAATGCTTTTATTAAGTTATAATGAGTATGTATTCATTATATGTTAATGTTTATGGAATTTGGAAGGCTAAGAGGGCAGAGTAATAATCCTGCTTTACAACTCTATCATTTAAACTGCCTTTTTACTCCCTGTAGTCTGTGCCCACAGATGTTGGACAATTTGGAAATATTTTTATTTGAACCAAAGAGAATGTTATGTACACATTGCCTGAATAAATCAGGTGTTAATTCCTGAGCTCAACAAATATGTAGAATAAGGAGTTGATTTTCATTGAGAAAAATTCAGCATTATTTAAAAACCCCCAGAGTGATTGATTTGTCAACTTCTGAGTTGCTGTAGAATGAAATGCTCCATGTACAGTCTCAGAAGAAATGAGTTTAACCATAAAGAATCCAGGTTGAGGGAAAGAATGGATTTTAATCCACATTTAAGATACATGGGACCACACTCTGCTCTCTCCAGCTCACTGCTACCATCAACTATATTAATGGTGTAACTACTCAGAGTATAAAGGAGTGAGGAAATATTTGATGTTTGTTTTTAAGAAATTACATGAGAAGTTAGAAACAAATGCTATGGATTAGTACACTCAACTGAAGGATATGTTTTAAATTGAGATTAGATATGGGATATTACATAAGTATATCATTGTCACCAAATATGACTTTTTCCAAGGTCTGCATTAAAAGAAAACCAGAGATTAAATGGAGAAGAAAGTGTGTCTATGTTTTATCTGAGAAAGAGAGGGCACTTTCTGAGCCCCAAATAGAACTGAGGCTTAGGGTTTAGTTTATACACTGAGTGGCCAGATTATTATGATCTCTGAATGCATAATAATCTGGCCACTCAGTGTATATTTCTTTTGGGAGCCAAATTTTTTAAACTTAAACTTCTTCTAATGCCACTTCTTCAAAATAGACTCACCCAGGCTGTGGTATTTTATGGAAGAGCCACACTCAAGGGGCCAAAGAGCCGCATGTGGCTTGCGAGCCGCAGTTTGCCGACCACGGCCCTAGACATTCAGTAAATGTTGGGTTTGCGTTTCATTCATTTAACTTTTGTATTTAACTTTTGAGTAAGGCATGCTGATTTCCCTGTTGTGCTTGCCTCCTTTACAGGACAATCAAGAGTTGAATTACTGTCCCATCTCAGAGGAAGATACTTTCTCTCTGCCTCTCTAGCACTCTAAGCAATTTCTTTTATAGAATTATCACACTATTTTTTTTTTTTTACTTTTTTGTTTTTATTGTCATTTTCCTTACTAGATTATAAGTTCCTTGTGGACAGGGATGGCATGTGGTTGTAGTGAAATTAAGTTCTTGACCCATTTTTGCTTTTTCCCTTACATAATACCCACACGTTTTCCTACTGTACTATACACCAGTCTTCTAATTTTTTTATTTGTTCACTTTAGTGAAGGAATAAGTAAAGTACCTTTCAATGATCACTTTTAATTTTTCTACAGTACATTTAAAAACTCACTCTTTCTAGGTCTTTAACTCAACAGAAATTAATTTTTTTATTCATAATACTGAGAATATCCTCTAACTTGGTCCTGATATATATATATATATATATATAGTGTATCTATAATACTAAAATGCTTACTGCTCATCCTTTACAGAAGATTTGGGGGCTTATGATGGATAATAACTTTCCCTTATTTAATTAATTTATTTATTTACTAGAGGCCTGGTGCACGAAATTCGTGCACTGGGGGCGGGGGGAGGGTGCCTCAGCCCGGCCTGTGCCCTCTCGCAGTTTGGGAGCCCTTGGGGATGCCTGACTGACAGGGATGTCCCCCGAGGGAGAGGGCCTAAGCCAGCAGTGGGACATCCTGGAGGCGGGAGAGCCTGGCATTGAGCATCTGCCCCCTGTTGGTCAGTACATGTCATAGTGACCAGTCATTCTGCTGTTTGGTCAATTTGCATATTAGTCTTTTATTATATAGGATTTATTTGTTTATTTAAATCTTTATTGTTGATAGTATTACAGCTGTTCCCCTCTATTTCCCCATTGCCCTCTCCACCTGGTTCTGGCCCTACCTCAGGCCTTCACCACCCTGTCATCTGTGTCCATGGGAATGCATATATGCATATAAGATCTTTGGTTAATCTCTTCCTGCCCTCCCCTCCCCCCTTCCCTCTGATATTCATCAGTCTGTTCCATGTTTCCATGCCTCTGGTTCTATTTTATTTATCAGTTTATTTTGTTCATTATATTTCTTATTTGTTTACTTTGATTTTTAGATTCAATTGTTGATGGATATGTATTTATTGCTATTTTATTACTCATATTTTTCTTCCCCCTCTCCCTCTCCCCCTCCCCCTCCCCATCCTCCTCTCTCCCTCTCCCTCTCCCTCTCTTCTTCTTCCTCTCCCTCTCCCTCTCCCCTCTCTCTCTCCATCTCCCTATCCCTCTCCCTCTCCTTTTTAAAGAATACCTTTAACATTTCATGTAATACTGGTTTGGTGGTGATGGACGCTTTTAGTTTTTTCTTGTCTGTGCAGCTCTTTATCTGACCTTCAATTCTAAATGATGGCTTTGCTGGGTAGAATAATCTTGGTTGTAGGTCCTTGCTATTCATCACTTTGAGTATTTCTTGCCACTCCCTTGGCCTGCAAAGTTTCTGTTGAGAAATCAACTGACAGTCGTATGAGTGCTCCCTTGTAGGTAACTAACTGCTTTTCTCTTGCTGCTTTTAAGATTCTCTCTTTGTATTTAACCCTTGTCATTTAAATTATGATGTATCTTGGTGTGGTCTTCTTTGGGTTCCTCTTGTTTGGGACTCTATGAGTTTCCTGGACTTAAAAGTCTATTTCTTTCAGCAGGTAGGGGAAGTTTTCTGTCATTATTTCTTCAAATAGGTTTTGAATATCTTGCTCTCTCTCTTCTCCTTCTGGCACCCCCATAATATGAACATTGGTATTTATAGATTTATTTAATATTTTGGTTCTTTTTAAAATATTTTTATTTACAAAAAAAGTTTATATTTTAGATTACAATTACATACTTTTTAAATTTCAGTGTAACGTGTTTGCTGCTTCCTTTATAAATATTATCCAAGTACCCCAAAATATCTGATTTTTAAAAAATAAGTCTTGTAAAATGTATATATTTAAGCATCAAATTTTTAATTGAATTGTGATGTCATTAATAAATTAAGGAAAACTTGTGCCTCCTTTTCTTTGAAAGAAAAAAAAAGCCAATAATTAGATTTTGTCCCACCGTCAGCCAGTGCTCCCTAATTCCTCAGATAAAATTTGCCTGGATGTAAAAATAGTGCCCTTTGCTATAGCAATAGAATTTGGAATAGTATCAACCCATGATGGGTTTACACCCACCACTTTTCAAAGGCAGTGTGATCTCTTCAGGTAAAGAATGATGGAAAAGACCACAGGGCCCCACACAGCCTAGGCACTGGGCACTGGGCATTGCCTCTCAGCTGCTCATTAAAGAAAATATACTCCTGTTTTTCTAGAGGCACACAAATGGTTTCTTTGTGTGATTTCACAGTTCCAGTTCATGTATTAAGTCCTCTGCAGCCTCTTGTTCTAATAGAAAGCTCATTATACAGAGAACCCCAGTTACTAGGCCAATTGACAAGTTAATTTCCAATTGATGGCCAGTACCCCTGATCAGAAACTTCACTAGAGCAACTGAAAATTTTCTAAAGTAAAATATTGATATATTTGACTAAAAAAAATTAGGCTTTCATCAAAACCAACTGAAAAAATTTTAATGTCATTTTAAAAAGTTGATGGAAAAAATAAAAATTTAAAATTAAATAAATAAAATAGTAAATATTTTTAAAGTGCCTAAAATGCTAGAAATGTTGAGCAATTTGCTGTTGTTCTTTACGCCCATTTAGATGAAAAGTGTTTCGTTCAGGAAACTGTGGTTTGAACAAAGAACTGTGATTATTTTGTACGTTTCCTTCCTCACCAATAGTGTACTTCTTATTTATTACAGGATTTCTTCAAGCAAGAATTAACTTTCATTAACAAATTCATTGAAACTTTTCAAAATAAACCAGTTTTCTCTTATTATTCCAAAAGAAGACGTCAGAGTCACAAATTTAAGATGATGGAGTAGTGTTGCATTACAGGTACCCAACACCCTTCACCCCACAGGCAGGAGGCCACTTGGTGCTAGGTGCATCTCCTATTTCAGAGGCCCCACTCCTGCTGAGTGGGTTCTTCTAACAAGGCACAAGACAGGGACTTGCTTTTACTTGATAGCAGGGATATGATCCATTTTGAATAATTTACATTGGGTGGCTATTCTAGTTCAAGCTAGAGAATGAATGTTCAGTAATAAACGTGATCATAATTGTCTTTAAGAAGCATACTGCTGTGAACTCAGCCATAAACCCCACTCTGCAGCATACTAATAAACGACAGTAAGATAAAATACTGGAAACAGGAAATGTTTAAATAAGTCTTATTATTAAATCAGATTCTCCCAGAGCTTAAACAAGTCATTTAACTTGTTGTCATTTTCATTATTAGACTATCAGTTCTTCCTGCAGTAACTCCTTTTGGAACACCATTGAAAAAGTTGTGATAAAAAATCGAAACAAATACCAAAAAATGCTGTGCATATAGTTCTTAAAAACAGGAGATGGTGATCAGGTTTTTCTCCTCATAGTCTTGAAAATTTGGCTGTTATTCCGATAAAATGTAGCACATCTTTTCAGTAGTGAGTTGAGAATCCTCCATCAGAACTGAGAAAACTAAATCTAGTATTATGAAGAAAAAGAGCAAAATATTCCTCTAATTAAAACTATGTTGATTAGTTTGATGATTCAGGACAGGAGTTAAAAACAAGTAGAGCTACGAATCCCTGAGCAAGGGTTTCAGATGGTAGAGAGGGTGTGGCTATAATTCTTTTTTTTTTTAAATACTTATTGTTGAAAGTATTACATGTATCCCCTTTCCTCCCCCATTGTAATTCTTATTCTAAGAGTAAGAACAGAAGGATAGGATTAAAGAAAGCAAATGGGATCTGCCTCATAGATACACTTGAGATGTCTCCATGCAAAGCATGCCAAAATAAGGAGATGAAGGAAATTAAGAGGAGAAAAGGTACTATGAATCTGTTCTTAAACTCAGAGGAGAATCAGACCCTTCCTTCCTTCCTTCCTTCCTTCCTTCCTTCCTTCCTTCCTTCCTTCCTTCCTTCCTTCCTTCCTTCCCTCCCTCCCTCCCTCCCTCCCTCCCTCCCTCCCTCCCTCCCTCCCTCCTTCCTTCCTTCCTTCCTTCCTTCCTTCCTTCCTTCCTTCCTTCTTGCCTTCCTGCCTGCCTTCCTGCCTTCCTGCCTTCCTGCCTGCCTTCCTGCCTTTCTTCATTCCCTTTTTCCTAAATCAACCACTGATTAGCTTAACATCATTTAAAGATCAATTTCTTTAATTTCTTCCTTTTGAGGGTAGACATGCAAAACCAGTTTAACATTCTCACAAAATATTTAATTATGTTTACTCTTCTCCTCTGGACCTTCAGCAGTTTTCCCATAAACTTTACAATGTAGGGACTTAAATACATCCAAGAATTTAAACAGTGAGCTCCTTGTTGACCAGGAGGTCATGGTTCCGTTCCTGGTCAAGGCACATGCCTGGGTTTTGGGCTCGATCCTCAGTAAGGGGCGTGCAGGAGGCAGCTGGTCAATGATTCTCATCACTGATGTTTCCATCTCTCTCTCTCCCTCTCCCTTCCTCTCTGAAACCAATAAAAATATATTTTTCAAAAAGAAGCGAGCTCCTGGAAGCACTTGATGGTAAAGAACAGCCAATCTGAGATGCTCGCAAGGAGGTTTTGCTCCTCTGTCCTTTCATGAGGAAGCAAGCTGTTACCAAAATAAGTCTTCCAAAGAAAGGGGTAGCCCTGGCATTTCCATCTCTGACCAGGCTTTAGGTTTGTGATCTAAATGCAAAATAAATTATATTTGTCAAAACATTGTTTGATCGATTGTCTGGCTTGAAAAAAATATAGTTTTTAGCATGCCAGGAAAATATAGTGCCTGGCATAGCAAGCTGGCCTTTTAATGAAATATCTGTGGGTATGTTGGCCCATTAGGAAAAAAACAAGGAAAAAAATAAAAACTATATCCTTGTTAATAAATAGCATTATCAGAACTACTGGCCCAGGAGTTATGAAAGGGTAAGGAGGCAGTGTCTAAATCATTTCATCATTGAAATGGGCATTTCTCGTTCATGATGTGTGGTATTGTTTATGTGATTATGTGAGAGGCACGTGATACACCTCCCATCGTGCTGAGTCCTAACAAGTGATGCAGCTTCTCTAACCCCTCCCTGAAGTTTTCCAGTGGGTTTTCCTGACTTTGACAGCTTCAGCATCCTCAGAGGAGTTGGGGGGAAAAAAAGATAAAAGAAAATAGAACACCATGTCTTTTCTCTTCTTTTATGTAAGGCTATCTTCATGCAAAACAGTTCCCCAGGCATATTCTTCTCATATACAAAGAGGCCAGGGGGCTTTCTGCCACCTGGGATGACACTTGGAGGTCTCAGGCCACATCTTTGTATAGATCTGTTGGAGAAGTTGTACGGGGAAAGCTTTCTGCAGTTTAATGTGAGCTATAATAGGGTCTGGTGGCTTGTACCCTAAGTAGGGTGAGTACAGGGATTCGCCTTAAACAGTAATCAGAACTCTCTTCTCTAGGAAGACTTAGTACCTCAAGAACCTGATTATCATGGAGTCCTGACACGGGCTTAAAAGGCTTCATTTGAGGAGCTGGCCCACATTCTAGGCAAACTGCACTGGAAACTGCACACGGACACCGTAAGGATAGATATCATGGGAAGCTTTTTGTCCTTGACTTAATAATAGAATGATGCCAACCAGCAATTAATATCATGGCCATGTGGCTGGTGACCAGTTCACAGAGATAGTGCTTAATCTTTTTCTCAGGCATAGCTATCCAATAGTTGGAAAAATGGAAAACTTTTCCAAGAGAGTAAATAGAGGTTTATTAAATTTCTAATTAAAATGTCCCACTAAATTTAATTTTAGGATTACTTTTTTTTTGGAAGCCGATAACCTAAATCCTAATAGATCTTGGAACATATTTAACTAAAACAGTTGAATTTCAGACTTCACAACATAGTAAATTGATTTTTTGTCTTTTAGCAGAATCTAACTGACTCCCCATATAAATTTTATATGCCCTTTTATAATGGCTTTGGTGACAATTTTATACACTTTAATTGTTTTTGTAACTTTATAAAAATTAAAATAACATATACTCCTTATAGAAAAAATGAAAATGTACTTAACCAAAAAAGAAAATAAAAATTACTCACAATTTTATTATCCAGAAATACCACTGTTAACAATTTTGTTGTGTATCCTGCCATTTTTTTCTTTTTATTTATACATTACCATTAAACATTTTTGTTTGCTTTTTAAATAAAATATAGATCATCCCATACCAGTTCCTTTCTAACTTCTTTTTATTTGATAAGCATATTATGAACATTTTCTCATATTATTAGACATTTTAGAACATACTTTTATTGCCTACAAAGGATTCCACTTTGTTATTTTAGTGTAGCAGTTTGGTTTCTTCTACTGTTTCCTCCATCTCCTTTGCATTTATGTGAAACCAGAGGCCCAATGCACGAAATTCGTGCAAGGGGCTCCGCCCTCGCAGCCCCGGTTTCATCCGGAAGGTCATTCCGCAGTTCGGCCATCTGGTCTAATTAGCATATTACGCTTTTATTATTATAGATAGATCTTATGCTTTTGTTCAAGTTAGCCTTTGGAAATTTTTATTTTTATTTTTTTTTATTTTATTTTTAATTTCTTTATTGATTAAGGTGTCACATATTTGTCCTCATCCCCCCATTCCCATCCCACACCCCTCCCCACGGATGCCCCAACCCCCTGTTGGGAAATTTTTATTTTTAACACAGGCTGTTCAAGATATTGGGGCCAGAGCAATTGGAACAAAGGGAACCTTGATCAAGGTGTTGGTTCATATTCAGGGATGAATCACATCATTGAGGCTATTGGTTAACTGCTCTAATTTATCTGAATGATCCTAGATCACCTTACGTTAGAACTGGAGGGAATTAGTGAATATTGCAGAAGAAACATCTTTTAAAAATGCCACTAATAGGAAGTAATAGAAATATTCCTGCCTACTAGGAGCACACAATATTAAGAGAAGATGATTGAATATCACTTTCTGGCTGTGAGTCCTCCTTATTTCTATAGCTTGAGTCATTTTGAGACTTTGAACAGTACCATGAAGTAGTAGGCGCCGACATATTAAAAATAAAAGTCAGCACAAAACACAAATTTACCTGCCAGAGACATTGTAAGTTACTTCACGGTCTGTTGAGGTATTTTTGGAGATAGGGTGTGCAATTAAGGAAACTTTAGTTAGCAGGGGTCAAGAACAAACTTGTCATAAGGTGGAGTTTGAGGATGTTGAAGAACCAAAAGTCAGCACGCTTGTTCAGTGAACTGATGGGGCACCTTCTGGCCAGTTCAAAAAGTGTCGGGATTGGTCAGCAAAGAGGACAGGTCCTCAAGGAGGACAGCAGTACCTAAAGGAAAGCCGAGGAAAGGAGAAAAGAATGTAAACAGGGAAGAAATAAAATAGTGGCCAAAAGGGCAGTAAGGATGGGCTGGAGATGATCCAGGGCTAGCTGAGAGGCTGTCTACAGACGCAGGAGAGGGGAGTTCCCAGGACGTGTCCCTCAGGGGGAGGGACCGCGGGAAAGACCATCTCTAGGTACTGGTTATTTTAAAACATGCTGATTTATTTAAAAATGTTCTTAAGTGCCTTGTGCTCAGGCAGTTGGAATATCAAATTTGCTAGAATAGGGCTTTCTTGGAGTTGCTTTAAGTCATAGTAAGTGTGTCCTCACAGACTGGGCTTGCCTCCCAATGACGGGTTTGTAGCTACCTCAAATAACATAATGTGGGATTAGCAAAATGAAGTAAACTTGTAAACCCAGACGTCCAATGGCTGATTTTCCTCTGGGCTTCTTTTCTTGCTGGTGGTGGCTGCTTCCTATTCTCTTCCAGAGTCCTAGCGGAAGGTGCTGTCTTTTGTCTTTGACAGAATGTTGATCCAGGTGTGCCTGTATTTTTACTGCACATTTTTGTGGCGCTGCCTGAAATTTGTCATGAGGAAGCTGACCGGAAGATGTGAACTGCAACGGATCTGTTACAATACCAAGCCTGGAGCTTCTAGAACCATGAAGATCGGTAAGCATGAGACAAAGAAGTAAACAAAACGTAGGCTTGGTGTGACTGAGAACGTTATAGTTCAGAACAGTAATTTTGAACCACTTGTAAAGGATAATTTCTAATCACTTTTAAAATTATCTCTTTTATAGAAACATCATTGAGAGGTTCAAAAAGTAAGGTAAGTAAAATTGTTTCTGTATTTTTCAGCAACTTTTCACTTGGAAGCTCAGATCCATCATCAAAAAGTAAAAATTTGAAGAAACAAAATATACCATTATAAAAACTAATGAAAACTGAGAAGAGAGAATTGCCTTTACTTTTAACATGAAAGTAGCCACTGTATGTGAATTTTTAGGCAGATGTAAGGTGCACTTTTTACTTCACTGTCAAATTCATCTTTTTTATACCTCTTCCAAAAATCATAAAATAAAAATAACTTGAAAATAGGAGCAGCATTAACTCTCTGGTGTTAATTATTTCACTTTATGCTCAAGATTTTCCAAGAAAATCAAGGTCACTATTCCAGTGTTTATAGCACATAGTTAATATCCACATAAGAGAGAAAATTGGTGTTTTTTTTCAAGATTCTTTTTTTTTAATTACTTTATTGATTAAGGTATCACATATTTGTCATCAACCCCCCTTTTTCAAGATTCTTGAATATTATTATTTAACTAGAGGCATGGTGCATGAATTTGTACATGGGTGGGGTCCCTCAGCCTGGATGGCTATCCGGGCCAATCAGTCGGGGCAGCAGGAGTTTGGCCAGTGGGGTTGTGGGGAGGGGTCATGGGAGGTTGGCCAGCCGGCCCTATCAGGGCCAATCAGGGCCAGCTGGCCGGAGGGACTGCGGGAGGTTGGCCAGCTGCGGGAGGTTGGCTGTGGGAGCACACTGACCACCAGGGGGCAGCTCCTGCATTGACCGTCTGCCCCCTGGTGGTCAGTATGCGTCATAGTGATCGGTTGTTTGGTCATTCAGTTGTTCAGTTGTTCGGTCGTTCGGTTGCTTAGGTTTTTATATATATAGATTTTGGTATCCTTAAGACTATATCCCCCTTGTACTTCTCTCAATTGTAGACATAGTGCCCAGTAACAATAGAAACCAGGTATGTTGAGAGAGAAAATGGAAATACAATATTTTAATAAGTATTTTAAAACAGTTAAAAATGGTAAAAAAACAAAACTTACTATTTCTGTTTCATGTTATTACCTTAATCGGGAAAAGTATACTACCCCATGTGAAAATGTCAAATTCACTAGAATTCAAATATTAAATCATTATTTTCTTTACATTTAGTTTAGGTTAGTATCTTCATGGAGAAGCTTTAAACAAATACTTGAAGCCCCTAAGTAGACCCTAAATAAATCCTGCTTAAGCCACTGGTGTTCATGACAAGGGAAATGATTGAGACATGTTTTCTAGCTGTTGCAGACTTCAGTGAGTGTTCACCTTGATGCTATTGAAAAAACTATAGAAGACATCATGGAACTGAAAAAAATTAACCCTGATATAAATCCACAGTAAGAATTATGTTTATTATTTTATAAATACAGAACACAAGTAATGGCTACATATTCATTATTTCTATAGCATGCTTGCTCACTTTCTATCTATCTACTTACCTGTCTATCTCTTCACCTCCCCAACCCCCAATCATTTCTAATGTTTTGAATTTCAGATGCAGAATAAAGAAAAAGGTGCCATTTCCATATTTTTAAATAGTAGCAACCTTGTACTTTGTTGTGATTTATGCTTATGCTTTGAGATGCAATGAATGTATGAAATATGATGGATGCCTCTGGTATCAGCTGAAATAAAGGGAGCCCATTCATCAAGTCACTCCATGCAATGCCCGTGTTTTACGGTACAGTCCAAGTTCAAATTGTAAATGTGCCTGCGCCGATTCTGCTCCATCAGTTCATGACAGGCTGAAAATCCAGGAGACAGTCCCTACCTGCTTGTCAAGAGGACAGGCATGAATATCTTGACTTTAGCCCAGTGAGACCTATAGAAGACTTCTGACCTTATTTAAAACCGAGAGGGGGGTGGGGCGCATGTGTAGGAGGAAGAGATAGTTTTTGTTAGAAGACTTTAGAACTTTGTAATTTATTCATTTCATCTTGGAAGTATTAAAATGCATTTGGCAATGTACATGACATTTAAAAATAGCTTTATATATTCCACTGGGAACAGAATTTTTTCAGTGAAAAAAAATGAGCTAAGGATATTGGGTAGAATAAATTCTGCATGCAGATATATTTAGAGACAGTTTAGGCAGGTAAGAATCAAGCTGTCTTTTAGATATGCATAAGAACTTCAGATGTTGTCCCTGAGAAAGGCTTTTCATTGCCAGCGACAGGGAGCTGTAGTTAAGGGAATTTCAGAGTTCACTTTGCATATGTCTGTCTCTTTGAGGGATTCTAAGTACTAGCTAATTTGGGCTCATCACAAAACTCCATTTCCACGTGGTCTCCAAACCATTCTTCTGCAGACACCAGCTAATTAGCTGCCTTTTTCTTATTCAGCCATTAAAGGTGATTTAATTATGCAGTAAATGTCTTTTTGAAACCTTTCGACATATATTTTATATCTCGGGGAAGGTGATAATAAGACAATTTATTTTAAATTAAGTTGAACAAAAAATGTAAGACTACCATTAGGCATGAGAGATATATTAGACCCATAATCACATTTAGAGGTTGGATTAGATTGAATTAGCAAATCTTTTCTGTCTCTTCTATGAAAGATATATGTTTCACTCAGAAGCATTTCCTTGCCATCTATTCTTTTGATTTCCTTTAGGAAAAAAAAAACGCTTATAGGTAGGAGATTGTGTTTTTACATCTCAATATTGATTTTGCTACTTTTTTCCATAGATAGACATTGACAAAATGTGATTTTTTAAATTTAAATAATTTTCTGAAAAAAAATCAAGAAATAGAGAAGGCTAGGGGAAATATTTTATAATTTATCAAGTCATTACTACTATTAACCTCACTTTGGTTTTTGTTTTATTCTGTTTTGTTTTGTTTTTGTTAATCCTCACTTTTTTCCCATTGATTTTTAGAAAGAGTAGAGGGGAGGGTGGGAGGAAGAGAGAGAAACAGAGAAACATTGATATGAGAGAGACACATCGATTGGTTGCCTCTTGCACACTGCATGACTAAGGCCAAGGATCAAACCTCCAACTCAGGTACCTGCGGGAATCGAACCCATGACCTTTCAGCGCACAGGCCCATACTCTAACCATTTGGCCACACTGGCCAGGGCCACTTCACTTACTTGTTTTAATTACATTTTTTCAAGTGCTGCTAAAGCTGCTGATAAGAATCACTACAGTAAAAATTGAATTGGCTTCTCTGGTGGCCTCTTCTCTCATTTCTCCCACTCTCTTCTTTCCCTCAAAATTAACTCTTTCAGTCCTGTGTTGGTTTCCTGGGTGCCCAGTGCCACTGTCCACTTTTCCTATGTTAAAATATCTGATTTGGTTTTTTGGTGCTATGGTAACAAGGGCCATTTCATTGAACATTCAGTTTTATTTAAGTTTAGCATTCTGGGTTATCTTACATGGTCCTCTACGTTTGGAGTAAGTATATAATCCTAAGACATAATTATCTATTGCCCCCAACTTTAGTCTTAACTTTCTATACATCTTATTTCCCCCCCCCCCAAAAAAAAGGTGATGATAACACTGTCATCATGATTATAATGACCACCACGAGAACAAAAATGTCCAAATTTAGTGAGTGAATTAGGAGTAGGAGTATACCAAAGAGTAACTCTTGGGTTAAATCATAGGAAGTTGCTAACGTTCAACTGTTTTGACCCCAAAAGCTAATGACTGTAAAGAATTTAACAGGAATAAGTCAATGTGAAATACCACCTTTAGATTTAAAATGCCATCAAATGAATGTAGGAGAATAATTTATGTGACAGTAGTTTATATGAAACGAGAATCTTGGTAATTAGTTAGCCATCTGTTTACTAAGCTTGCAGTGTTTTGTGACTGCTTAAAGAGACCCCATTTTACCTCCTAGGTTGTAGGAGAGAAAAACAGCATTCAGATCATAGGAAGTAATGATTGTGTATCACGCTTGCCAGACTGTTTTCTGTTCCGGTGGTAGCTGTAATGGGCTGTTAAACAGTGTACATTCAGAGAAGACTGAGCAAGATAGTAACAATGGAAAACCGTGTCACATGAGAAGGAATTGAAGGAACAGGGAATGTTTTTAACCACTGCAGATGCGACTAGAAGAAAGAATCACTATCTCAAAATTAATAGGCACAGTGGGGAAAAGGCGGAAATACATTTGCTCAGAGAACAGAATTTGAACCACTTGGTAAAAAGGAAAACAGATTTTGTTTCAGCCTAAAGGAAAGTGTTTCGGCAACTAGAGAAGTCAGAATGAAATGGCAAATCTTGTAAAATAGTGAGTTCTTACTCTTGGCATTGCCTATCTGTTAAGAATGCTCCCAAGCAGAGGTGTTTTGTTGTTGTTTTGATTTTATTTTTACTCCTAAGCCCCTGAGGGCTATTTCTTCCTCTGACTCTGTATACACACACACACACACACACACACACACACACACACACACACACCCTTCTGAAGTGTTCTGATATACCCACCTAGTGGGGACTAAATGATCCCTAGGAACCCATTATCACCTATATTTTCTGCTTCTCACTTACAAATCACCTGCATAAAGAACTCCCTTGCCCTAGGTCAGTGGTCAGCAAACTCATTAGCCAACAGAGCCAAATATCAACAGTACAACGATTGAAATTTCTTTTGAGAGCCAAATTTTTTAAACTTAAACTTCTTCTAACGCCACTTCTTCAAAATAGACTGCCCAGGCCGTGCTATTTTGTGGAAGAGCCGCACTCAAGAGGCCAAAGAGCCGCATGTGGCTCGCGAGCTGCAGTTTGCAGGGTTGTGGATTTGATTCCGGTCAAGGGCACCTACCTTGGTTGTAGGCTCAGTCCGCAGTAGAGGCAAGTACAGGAGACAACCAATCTATGTGTCTCTTTCACATTGATGTTTCTCTCTGTGTGTCTCTCTGCCTCCCTTCCACTCTCTCTAAAAATCAAGGGGAACATATTCTTAGGTGAGGATTAAGAACAAAAAATCCTTTGTTTCTTAAACCACATTGTTGCAACATAGCTTAAGAAAAGGCCAGAATGAGAGGTAAGTTTTCACCAAGTTCTACAACTGTCGATGCAGATGCAGTGAGAAACTGTGCTTCTATTAGATAAATGCTATTTGGGCAATCCCCTAAATATTAGAGAAATAGGACAAGTCCTGCTGTGATTACATCACGTGAACAAATGCCAAAGTATGTTATGCTTTTCTTCATGTGTGTTTCTTCCTTTTTGAACACCACAGGTTGGGAATCTCTCTCCAGGCTTGCCTTCTGCAGATCGTCGGATACAGAAACCTTATTGCAGATGTGGAAAAGCTGCGCAGAGAGCCCTATGATTCTGATAACCCCCAACACGAGGAAATGCTTCTGAAGGTCAGTCCTCGAACACATTGCAGACCCTCACTTAGGCCAGCTAATGTGTGCTAAGCACCTGCTGTGTGATAGGCACTTTATCCTAAAAAGGCATCTATATTCAGAAGTGAATTTAGAAAACATTTCAGATGAGTAGTTCTGAAGGTTGATTTAAAAATTTTTATCTTAATTTCTTAAAATTCAGTGCTTTGGGGTAGCATCTTATTACGTTCCATAGTACACCATCAGATCATGTAAGATTCTTAAGGTTTTGGGTTGACAGCCAGAAGTAACATTTATAATTGCATATTAGTCTCCCAGCAATTTTAACACACCAGATATAAACCTTCATCTCCACTTCTAATAGTCTCCAAGTTACATGAATAAATAATCATTATGAAGGTCTTGGGTAATTTCCCAAGAGGGCAATTGCTGAAACAGAAACCAACCTCATCTTCTTTGATGTCTACTAAAAGTCATAAATGGAAATCCCAGGACACTCTTTGACGATTGCTATTTCTCCTGTTGGCTTTCAACACAGTTAAACAATCTAAGCTTGAGCTCCATGTGAAAGCCCACAGAAACCACCTCTGATGCTTTCTCAGATTACAGGAGAAAATTGGCTTTACACCTAAATTCTCACATGAATTTTCCAATGAAAAATTTACCTCCAACATCTGAACCAGCAAGAAGAGTAGCTTTACCAACCAGTTCAGTGCCCAGGTCTTACTCATCTTTGCACCCCTATGTCCAGAGCAGTGCCTAAAATTCAAAAGGGCAGTAACAAAATTGGAAGAAAATATTTGTTTAGCTGCCCTAACTTTATTTTATTTAAAAATGTCAATTAAAGATGTAATTTTAAAAGTGTATCTTGTTGTGGTTTTGTGTGAAAGGAGTAAGTACTTAAACAGATGACTCATTGGTCTCTACTAATTAGTGCCAGATCTGATGTGAATCATTAAAAATTAAAGAAGCCTCATTCTTAGCAATAGTTTTTCTCCTTTCCTTTCTCTTCTGTCTAATTGTAGCTAAGCCACTGACTGAGCTTCATCTCCTTTCATTGCCTTATTTTTTCCATTTCTGATAAAGGAAGTTGAGTTCAATAAAATGATTTCAGGGTGGGAAATAAGAGGTGAATGTAAGAGAAATGAGGTGATATAATGAACACACCGGCCACAAGCACCTGAACAATTCATTCGCATGGCTGAGATGCCCACTGAATCAATGGCATTTGAGTACTTGCTGTGCACCATCTTAGCTGATCTGTTGTCTGTGTGCTGGCACATAGTAGTCAGTATGGGTGAATGCATGAATTATTGTAGTTCATTAGATACATGTCAAGAACTTTTGTGATATGACTTACCTGTGGTCAGGATTTCAGTATGAATGTGTTATCATTTTTTACTGCCACCATTATACGATGTAAGGAAAGTGATGGTTGTTACCTTTGCTTTAGAGGTGAGCAAGCTACCATTGTTTTAGTCCAGGCTCTGGTTCACACAGGGAATTACACAGCCAGGACTGTCTATTATTGTGTTTGGCAATTTGAGGAGAGGCATCCTTTCTACTCATAAGTGGCTTGCAATCTAATTAGAGAAATGCTATGCGTTTACAAAGATCACAAAATCTTACTGTAGAGCTCCCCGCAAATACCTCTGGAGTGGTTTCCATGCCCACTGCCTTATTCTAGCCATTATCTCCAATTGGGCCAGTAACACTTCCTCCCACCCATCTCCTTAAATACCGTTGGAGGGATTACCTAGTCATGTCATTCTCTAGGTTAAAAACTTCAGGTTCCCTCGGTCTAACTGTAGAAAGCCCATGCACCTTAGCATGCATTTGGGACCCTTTCTGATTTATTTCTTTAAGCTCTCTTTCCTGTATCCTGTCAGATACAGCACATTTCCACCATGCTCTGCCACTCACCCTGACCCAGATGGCTGTGCCATCCCCTGTGCCCACGTATGTACTCATGCTGTTCCCTCTGTTACCCATTATTTTTACAGCAGACGTTGCTTAATTTTTTAAGACCTTATTTATTGAATTTAGACATCTTTTCTATCCTCCCCAAGCAAACTTAGGAGTGGGGTCTCTATTTCCCTCTTCAGTTCATTCAAATTGCAAGTATGATAGTAACAAAATCAGTAATAATAAAACATTCATTGAGTGTTTAGTATGTGCCAGTCATGTAGGGTAAGTGTCACAATAACCTTTTGGTGAGATATAGGTATTATCCCCATTTTTCAGGTGAGGAAACTGAGGCTGGGCAGTTAGGTGACTGCCCAGCTCACACAGTTAGAAAGGGCTCTACACTACTGTACTGCACTACCTCTCAAGGGAGACACCATGTCTTGTTCCCATTTGTATTTCCAGAGACTGGTCCATGGTTTGTGTTTAACTGACTGAGCGTAGGGTTCTTCATCTTTAAAATTGGGTAATAATACCCTTCTTAGCTACTTTATAAAATTGTTCGGAGTCAGTAAATCTGGCCAGCCACCCATTTTTGTAAGTAAAGTTCTGTTGGAACACATCCATTCATTCACTTATCTATCATCTGTGGCCACTTTTGTACTACAGTGGCAACATTAAGTAGCTGTAGCAGTGACCGCGTGGCCACCAAAGCCTAAAGAATTTACTGTCTGGCCCTTTACAGACAAACTTTGCTGACTCCTGGTTTAGGAGTTTTAATATGTTGCTATCTTGTGTAAGTGCTTTGATTTGTAAACATAGGAGACCATTATCACTGTTTCTACTTAAAGAATAAAAAGAAAAATCTGGATTGTATGATCATTTAAACATAGGCTGAAATGAAACTGAATCATAATCACTTTATATTCATGTAGTACTGTCCACGTGAATTATCCACATGGACATTTTTATTAAACATTTTAAACGAAATTAATAATAAAAGCAAGGTTTTAGGGGGATTCATGACGTAATAGAAAAAAATATAACCCAGAATGAAAAGACGCTGTCCTCACGGGAAGAGGGAGTCCCACGGTGGCCTCCGTGAAGCGCTGCTTTTGAATGAATGGCCTTGCCCTGCAGCAGACCTGAGACGAGGCAGACGTCTTTAAATACGCTTGCAGGAAAGGCTCCGTGCAGAGAACAGAATTAAACGGAGCGTGGACCTTAATGGATAACAGTCTGATGCAGCATGCAGTTTCTACATTGTAGCTTGTCATCTGCCCCTGGAATC
Source organism: Cnephaeus nilssonii (assembly GCF_951640355.1). Taxonomy (NCBI): domain Eukaryota; kingdom Metazoa; phylum Chordata; class Mammalia; order Chiroptera; family Vespertilionidae; genus Cnephaeus; species Cnephaeus nilssonii. The sequence goes on along the minus strand of NC_137084.1, from coordinate 71,244,666 downwards.
ACCCTTTTTAGCTCTGGTCTCCTTCACTTGGCAAGTGGCTTTGTAATAACGCCGCTCCCAGGAGCACAGTCCTAGGTCCCGACCAGAGGCCCCGACCACGCCACCTCAGTTCAGATTTCCAGTCGGCTTCCACGTGAAAGAAATAACCTCATTCCCTCAGGGGCACCCTGCCTCTGACCCTCACTTTTTTCAGGGAGGAGCCTATCTATCGGAGGAGAATGCAGTAATTCAAGCATTCTTACAGGAAATATGCACATGGTGGCACTCATATAAGTATTTTAGCATAATCAACTTTCATTTAACAAAAAAGTGAGCCTGATTAAAGCAGACAGGATTAAGAACTTAATTTAGAACACTTTTTAGCCATTAGTCTTATCTATCTTGATACATGAAATTATTAAAATGGAATTCCTTTTTAAAGCATTTTATTATTTAAACTTTTCCTCCTCCAAACTAAGTATTCCGCCAATGAATGAAGTTTATGACTTAAAATGCTTGTTTTTGTTCTTTTATTTCACTCACTTGATGAAATCAGGTACATTTAAACAGTGTAGGGCCCTGAGATCACTTGAAATTATTGTCCACATGAATGTGATGAGCTTTACAGTCTGTTTCCTTTTGTTTGTATTTATTTTTCATTGTGGCAGTAATGGTTCCTAAAGGCATTTTTAAAAGAGAACTTCTCTCTCATTTTTCGGTACTCTTCTGGTGAACACAGAAACATTTTCTGTTTTGATGAATGCAGAGCACTGGCAAGTTCTTATGAATAAAATAAAAAGACATTTCTTATACCCGTGTTTCATATTTTGCTTTCAAGGATGACATTTACTTTCGTTCCTCTGAAATTTTTCTCTCACCCTTTAGAGTAAAATTACCTGTGGTGCCACTAAGATAAAATATTGTATCATTTCAATTACACATAATTATTGATTAGTGCCTAAAATAACTTTGATGGATTACAATTCTTTCGTTGGTATTTCCTGTGATTGAGCATTGTTTTATACTGTGTCATATATGTGACAGGCCCTAGACGGTTTGACTCAGTGGATACAGCATCGGCCTTCGGACTGAAGGTCCCAGGTTCGATTCTGGCCAAGGGCACATACCCATGTTGTGGGCTCGATCCCCAGTGTGGGGCCTGCAGGAGGCAGCCAACCAATGATTCTCTCTCATCATTGATGTTTCTATTTCTCTCTCCCTCTTCCTTCCTCTCTGAAATCAATATAAATATTTTTTTTAAAAGATATGTGACAGTTTACTATAAAGCAAGGAGTCTGTGTATTTCTGTTGTGCTAAAACTTTAAAATCTGTATAACATAGAATAAGCAATTTAGAAGTTGAATCATGTTGAAATAGTAATAAGAAAATTTAATATTAGTATCTGTCTCTGTAGTGAAAATATAAAATATTATTAATATTGTTACAAGTAAATTTGCTTACATGCCTCTGTCTGTCTATTAGAAAGAACTAATAAAGCATTATATATTTATATAGAGGCGGGTGTCTCATGTTCTCAAGTAATGATATGTGTTAAAGGTATCTTTCTACTGGAAGCTTAGAAAAATAGAACTGTGACAAGCATAGTGTTTAGAATCTATATTTGTCCATTAATACAAAATTGATTATTGTTGAAACATTTTTAGGTAACTCTTAAACATAATAATATGCTTTTAGGGTTATTCATGAACATTATTGATCTTCCTTTACTTAGCTATCTGTATTTACTGTCACCATCATTATAAGTGAACTGTAAGAAATAAAACTCAAGTCCACCCATTTTTCTTTTTGTTAATAATGCTGCTAAAAGTTTTGTGATAAAGTAGGTTAAGCATTTTCTGAGGGAATGCATGCCCTCAAAATTTTCCCAGTTCTCTCCTCCCCTTTATTCTCTTGTATATTTTTGGAGGACTCCAAACAACTTGTGTGAGAGAGAATATCTGATTAGAAATTAAAACAGAAATACTTAAAGCATTAAAATATAAAATACACATTCCACTGCTTTCAGAGGGATGACATCATTACAGGTCATGCAGCCTCTGGAAAATTCCACTGTGTGCTCCTGAGATGAGAAAGAAAAGGAAAATAAACTACAGTATTTCTATTTTTTATGAAATAGTTTTTACCTCCCAGACTCTCTGAAAAGGTCATGGGGACCCTCCAGGAGTGTTCAGACAATACTTTGAGAACTGCTGTCATAGGTAACTGAAAGATGATCAAATCTTTGTTATATATTTGCATGTATTTGACTTTTGCAAAGCTCCTCCTAGTGTTGTAGTTTAAAAGATCTGAGCCAATCAGAAAGAATATTTATGTGCATATGTCAAAAGGCTAATATTCTTTTTTGTCTCCAGTTATGGAAATTTTTGAAGCCCGATACTCCATTAGCATCTCGGATTTCTAAGCAATGGTGTGAAATTGGTTTCCAAGGTGATGATCCTAAAACGGATTTTCGAGGAATGGGACTTCTGGGACTGTACAATTTGCAGTAAGTAAATGAAGAATGGGTAAGTATTAGAGTGAGGCTCTGGTCTCCTCAGACTGAAATGACAAAATTGACTTATTAGTTCCAAAAGCTACTTCCAAGAAGATTCCAAGAAAACATTCCAGTCTTCTGAGAGATAACTCAGGCTCATAAAATTTAAGAAGCTACCCTCTTGCTCTAGCCAGTTTGGCTCAGTGGATAGAACATCAGCCTGCGGACTGAAGGTTCCCAGGTTCGATTGTGGTCAAGGGCACATGCCTCAGTTGCGGATTTGATTCCCCAGTAGGGGGCGTGCAGGAAGCAGCCAATCAATGATTCTCTCTCATCATTGCTGTTTCTATCTCTCTCTCTCTCCCTCTCCCTTTCTCTCTGAAATCAATAAAAATGTATTTTTTAAAGAAAAGCTACCATCTTACTTTTATCTGGCAAACCAGATGGATTCTTTTAAGCAAATCTCAAATTTATTTATTTAAATTTTTTATTATGAAATATGTTAATTATATATAACAACAGAGAGAAGATTATAAAGAATTCCCCTTATAGTAATCACCCAGATTTAGTAATTATCAAGGTTTTGAAATACTTGTCATATTTGTTTTGAAGATAGACACATGTTAATGAAAATCTTACACTGTTTTTCATTTCACTGTTAAGTTTTTAAAACACATGAGTATTACCTTCCATTGACCCAAATGCCATTATCACATTTATCAAAATTAACAATAATTCCTTAGGTTCCTCTATATTCAGTCCATATTCAAATTTCCCAGTTCTCTCAAAAACCTCTTTTTATAGCTGGTTTGTTCTAACCCATTTTATACAAGATCTCTACATTGTACTTGGTTCATATGTGTCTCCGGTCTTTTTCAGTTGGAGCAGTTTCTCTCCCACTGCCCTCTCTCTCCCTTTGACCCCTATGCTGTGCTGTTAACTTGTGCAGGTTCCCCAGCCGATTGTCCTGTAAAATGTCCCATGGTCTAGATTTGTGTGTTTGCATTTATACCCATCCCCTGTATGTCCTGAAAGTCACAGGTATTCAGAAAGGCTTCAGGAGGTTCGGATTGATGTCACGGTGGGAGGCCTGCCGTGTCCCCACTCTGGTTCCCAGACTGAGGTGGATCAGAGGCATCACAGTTTGACGGCTGCATCGTCAAGTCCCCCATCGGCCCTTTATCTAACCATTTCCTTCTTCAACTGAACCAGTTAATTAATTGTGCAAAAAATGATTTTCTAATTCTGTTATTCTTCCCACAGTTGTTGGCTGGAATTCTGTAGAGATTCAGTTTCCTTTATCCACTAATGGTTATTTGGTTTCTCTAAAATATGGGCAGGACAGATGCTCACTAAATAAGTTGCCAATTTTTAGCATGATGGCTTGGTGCCCTAGTTCCCATGTTAGTGATCAGAAAACTTTTTGGGGGAGTATCTCTTTACATTTTAAATATTATTTTTAATCCTGGTTTTTATATGTTTAATGTGATTCAATTAATTTTGCTCATTATTTTTTCAAGCTTCAATTGAGTCATTTGTGGTCATTCTTTTTCAAGCCAAAAGGAGTCCTTTTAGGCTAGTTCTTGTATCCTTTGACACACCTAAAAGTGAGAATAGTGATATTTTTAAAAAATATATATTTTATTGATTTTTTTTACAGAGAGGAAGGGAGAGGGACAGAGAGTCAGAAACATCGACAAGAGAGAAACATTGAGCCGCTGCCTCCCGCACACCTCCCACTGGGATTGTGCCCGCAACCAAGGCACATGCCCTTGACCGGAATCGAACCCGGGACCCTTCAGTCTGCAGGCCAACACTCTATCCACTGAGCCAAACCGGTTAGGGCGTGATATATTTTTTTAAATCATCATTGAAGATGTGTTTTTATTGATTTGAGAGAAAAAGAGAGAGAGAGAACACCAATGTGAGAGAGAAACATCCATTGGCTGTCTCCCCTACATGAAATTTTCTGAAACAGAATTCAAGAGCTTGTTTTATTCTTTAGAATTATGCAGGAAATATATTCACATCAAATTAAATAGCATGCTATAGTTTCATTTTCTAGGAAACTTCATTTCCCCCTTTTCCCCAGAACTAAGTTTAATTTTTAACACCTCTAAGCTCTATAGTTTCCAATTATTCAGAATTCAAATACTCCATGAATATTCGCCAAGAAAAATGCATTTGAAATGCATCCTGTATCCTCTAGTCTCCTCCTTTCTGTGCCCTTTGTCGAAGTCCCTCATCATGTTCCTTCTTCCAGACTTTTCTGCCTTGTGAGGAGCCTCTTTCTAGCCCCCTCACTTACAACCCCCCCCCTTAATGAGAGTATCTTGGGCTCTTTAGGGAATGGCAAAGGTCATGATTAAATTTGCAAACCTACTGTAATCATTCCCAAGTCTATATGAGTATTACAACTACCCTGTTATACTGTCACTGTATTTGGAAAATTCTAATAGTGAAAGCTGTCATCTGGAGGAGCTGAAACAAGTGACAATCTTATGCTCGTGTCCATCTCTGAATTCAAATGGCCTCAAATCAGGTTAAAGTGAATGTATTCAACAAGTATGGAGTTACGGTTTTCTTCCCTCCAACTGCAGGTATTTTGCGGAAAGGGACGCCACAGCAGCTCAGCAGGTCCTCTCTGACTCTCTTCATCCAAAATGCAGGTAAGTTTTGAAAAGGTGGATTAGGCTTTATGGATGAGGTAGAGTTAACTTCATCTCCTACATGGGTCTGTTGATGAGCTTCTCAGGAGTCAAACCTCTGAACGTGAGGCTTGAAGCTCTTTCAAACAAACCCTTCTGACAAGTTCTGAATAGGCAGTTAACACTTCAGGTACTGATTTGCATTGGCTCTACATGCAAATGATTATTAAATTAGCTGGCATGAGGTAGAGTCCTTAATTACTATAAAGTTCTGCCTTGCAAATACTATGGAATGACTTGTGTTTTAAAGTATATTTGCACATTTACATATTACTCTAAATGGTTGCCTTGGGGTTTTCTGTGCATATTGTTTTTGTTGATGTTAAATGGAAATCATAAGCCTGAAACATGCTGTTCTTTGTGAATTAAATGGCTATAACCTACAAAAAATCTTCAGGCACTTATGGGATTGAGGATGTAAAATGGAACCATTAGAGTGAGATATGTATTTAAAGGGACTGATGTAATCACTGGTGTCCAGGAAGATGGAGGAGGTAGGCATAGAAGGAGAAAGTAGAGTCTAGAAGAAAAAGTTCAGAGACAAGGTGTATGATGGGGGATTGGAGGGGAGGGTGAATGTCATGAAGTCAGGGCCTAACTGAAAAGTCTGGAATTGCTGAGGCTTTTTTTTTTTTTAAATAAAATTCTAGGTTCTAAATTATTTGTACTTTTGTTTACCTTTCTAATTTTTTTCTTTACCTGATTACATGAAGGGATATCACTAAAGAGGAAATAAGGTATTTTTTCTTTGCTTTGTGTTTTGTTGCTTTTATTTTCTTTTAGGATAAGTATAGGCAAAAAATTTTTAAAGAAATATAAGTTCATGAAAATCTTTCAAAAAGCTAGCCTTTTCTATCTTTTAATTTAATATAGTGTATTATATTTTGGCTCTGTTTTAAGGAGAGAAAAACCAAGTTAAGCCAACCTGATAGGTAATGTCAAAAACCCTTTCTACAACCATTTTGAACGCTTCACCTAAAGGCTGACCACCTCTCCACACACGCTCTGACCCACCCACTCCCAGAGGTGGACGTTTTATGTGGGAATTCTGTTGCACAGAGCAAATTTTCTCTTCTATTAACGCATTTCTCACTTCATTATTATTTATAGTAGTTATGTATGCTTTAGTCACTCTTGTTATAAGGAGTTCTGCTATTTTGCAATTATGGTTTTGTATCACTTTTTCTCCTCAGCATGGCAAGTTCCTTGTTAGTGTTCATGTTTTCTAACTAAACCCTACGTTTTTATCACATCATTCTCAAAATTCAGAAGCAGATTGACTTTAGGGTTCCCCTTCCCAAAGTACTATTATATTTATTCTAGCTTCTGTTATCTAAGGCTCCTTTAATTACATATACTTCTCAAATTTATATTTGTAATCTTTCATAAGATTAAATTATTATTTTCTTTTTATCTTTTCTTTACTTTGAGAAACCACTAAAGTCACTCAGCTCCTTCTTGATATAATACATGGCTAAAATCGAGCTATGTTGATGTTTAACTACACTGCGTGAATTGCATATTTCTGAGATGCAGAGGCTCTGAACTCCCTCTAATTAAAATTGACTGCAGTCTGTGTGCAATGTCAGGTGGCGTTCCCAGAGGAGCATCGGCCAGAGGACACGAATCCTCCAGGGTCCTTGGGAAGAGACAATAAGCTTAAAATATCTTTTGATTAACCATTGCAAGGGGATTAGTTTTGTCTGTCAGCCATTCTCAGATAAAGGCTTTATAGTTTTACCTCCCAGGTCAACATCAGAGAGGAAATATTTGAGGGTTTGTGTGATTAAGAAGACACTAGCATGTGCCTGTGTGTGCACACAGGGCATGTAGATAAAACTACAATGCTTTGTCCCTCAACTACAATAAAATTGTTCAAATATGGATCACTTCAAATTGGTGGTAAATTTTACTGGATACAAGTCAGAATGTTTTGAAAATGTTACTGTCCTTCACTGATGTCTGAAAAAAAGTATATAGGGTGTCCTCCAAAAATGTATACAAATACTTTGAATAATTATAAAGTCAGTGTTTATTAAAATGCATTTTATTTTCAAAATTGAGCTATCAACTGTTAAAGTGTGCATACATTTTTTGAGACACCCTGTACATTGACCAATGTGATGGCAACATGGGTTCTGTCAGGCCCTAAATATTTCAGGTGTTCAGCAGGGAGAAGCCTATAGATACTCAGAAAAACTCTCTCCTGTCTATCCTTCAGCAAGCATTATACACCACTGCTTGTGGGAACATCCATCCATCAAATCCTGAAGTAACTTGAGGAATAAAAGTAGATTCAAGTTTAAAGGAGAATTTCGACTGTTAGGTTTTGTTTGTTTGTTTGTTTGTTTGGGAGGGAGGACGTGTGTGTGTGACAGTGTGAGTGAGTGTGTGTGTGTGTGTGTGTGTGTGTGTGTGTGTGTGTGTGTTTCCTGAAGAGAAGGATTCATTCTTTTGGGGTCAGGATATCACTAGGTAATCAAATGAGTGGAGGTTGTTTGGGTTTCTCTTATATTTTCAATGCAGATAGAGATTTAATAAATACGGAAAGACTGTGTATTTACAAAGATTTGTAGAAGAGAAAATAGGTGCTTATAAATTCACCTATATAAAGTTTCTTAAATTTCACACACGCCCTAGCTGGTTTGGCTCAGTGGGTAGAGCGTTGGCCTGCAGATGGAAAAGTCCCAGGTTCGATTCGGTCAAGGGCACATGCCTGAGTTGCAGGCTCGATCCCCAGTATGGGGCGTGCAGGAGGCAGCCAATCAATGCTTCTCTCGCATCATTGATGTATCTATCTCTCTCTCCCTCTCCCTTCCTCTCCAAACTCAATAAAAATATATTTTAAAAAAATTTCACACACAACTCATTTTAATTTGATTATGAGTCTTTTAAGGTAAAAGTATCCTGATGCCTCTTTGGCTTATTGGTTGCTTTGTTGGTGGGCAGTGACACTTTAAAAAGAGGTGACATTTATTTTCACATGAATTAAAGATAGTTACTTTTGATTATAGGTAGTCATTTACAAGGTAGAAAGTACATATGGATAAATATAAACTTTGCATTGTGTTCTTGTGCTGTGTGTATTACATGTGTGTCTTTTAATGTAGTGTTTGCCGTGTCCTGTATAAAACTCTCTCCTACTTGGAAGCTAAATGTTTATAACTCTAGTTTTAAAATTGTATTTAGTTCCAATGCTAACCACATTTTAGTGTAAAACACTGAATGAAGGTCCCATTAACAATGAAGAGTGGATGTGGTTCCTGCCTACAAGACGTTAGCAATACGGAGGGGGTGAGGATGGGGGATGCACTAGTACACACAGTAATGGAATGCAAGGCGGTATTTTCAGAATGCTTCTCTGATGGGACCCTTTCAGAAGCTCAGAAGCTCAAATCATAAAATGGATTAAAAGTGGAATTGCTATGGCTTAATTGTCCTCGCTTAACCAGAGGAAATGCCATAGCACTTGTTGAGACAGATTTTTTAAAACCTATGTAGTATTCATCCCTCCTTCTCTTCCTTCCTTCCTTCCTTCCTTTTTTTCTTCTCCTTCCTTCCTTCTTCTCTTCCTTCCTTCCTCTTCTTCACTAAACCTATTTATTTATTAATAAATATTTATTCGGCATCTGCTGTGTGCCAGACATCAGAAACAAGGCTGAGTAGGATAAATGCATGAGATAAAACCAAACACGGGGAATCATGAGAGTGAGGTGGCACCTAGTTAGAGGAGAGGGTTCGTGGAAGAAATGTTGTTTGCTAATTAACGATCGTACAAAAGAGTATCATAGTGTTTGGCCTTTAGGACTATCTCCTAAAGCTGAACCAAAGTGAATAGGGGAGAAGTGGCATGGCTTTAAATAATTCCATTTCTGAGCTCCATGTCAATTGTATTGTGGCTTTTGAATTGACAATATTTTTGTGGGTTTGTGTTTGATAACCGAGTTACAGACATCTGTGTAACAGTTTAAACATGAATATAAAGGGAACAAGTGCCGATTAGAGATTAAATCTTATTTATTTATTCATTCATTCAGCAAATTCAGCAAAGCAGAATGGGAGCAGAAAAGGATGGACAAAGCAATTGGGTGAGTGTTGGATTTCTGAACCAGAACAAAAATGTCCGAGGAGCACTGTCAAAGATGACAAGGATGAAAATCTACTTGTCCTGATGGAAATATATAATCCAGTTGAATTTTTAAAAGGACGGTTTATGTTTTTGGATATATTTGTATTTGTATGATTATATAATACTACCTTGCCTGTCACCAACTGCAAGGTTTAGAAACTATATGAAAATCATTTCAGAAATCATTCATAATTGTATTTGATAGTTTTCTTTTAAGGATTTCTATCAAGTATAGGCATTTAGATAAAAATTTACTTTAGAAGTTTTTTTTTATAATGCCCATTTTATATAAAACATTTTGAACAGTGACCTTCTTTTTTTAAATGTACTGGATATACACTGAGTGGCCAGATTATTATGATCTCTGAACGCAGTGTACTTCTCTTGAGTACCTCATTTATTTGCTATCAAAGATACTATAAATCATGCACCTGATCAATTTTCTCCTTTGCACTGGCTTATAGAAAGCTCAGGGAAAATAGGTGGTTGATCTCCAGCAAAAGTCTCGAATACTTTTGGTACCCATTTGAGATACAAATACACTGAGTGGCCAGATTATTATGCATTCAGAGATCATAATAATCTGGCCATTCAGTGTATATTGCCAGATAGGATTTAATAACTGTTTCATTTAATTTTTTATAGATAGGTAGAAAGGGGACTAGAAAATATACCCTAAGCATTAAAATATTTATATTTTTCTTATATTAAAAGTAATATAAATTTATTATAGATAATTTAGAAAATATAGGAAAGTAAACAAAAAAATCACCCCAATATTATTACTCTAACATACCCATATTAATATTTTGTGACATTTCACCCTAGCCTGCTTTCTGTACACATTTGTGCATGTATGTATAATAAAACTGGGCTTGTTCAATACATAATGTTTTATATTCTGCTTAGATAGTCTTTTATTGTTTGAATATTTATATGAGGTTACCATAATTTACTTCACCAATTACCTTTTTAGGATATTTGCATAGTTTCTATGTCTTTGCCATTATACTAGTAAATAATACTGTAATGAATAACCTCGCATATGAAGCTTTGTCAATTTCCGATTTTTTTTCTCGTATATATTTGGAATTGGAGTTACCAGACAAAGCATTCTCTTAGTCTACATTATTGAAATTTTCTGATTAATCGAAAAATTCAGGGTTTTGATAAGGTGAAGAGGCAAGGGAAGCCTGCCACTCTGATAATTTAATAATCAGATTATCATATTTTTAAATCTTATTCCCATATGTGACACGCATTGCTTTTTGGTTTGCACTTTACAGCTACTCCTTTGCAATCGTGGGCATCAATATAACTGACCTGGCATATAATCTACTGGTGAGCGGAGCTCTAAAGACCCATTTCTATAACATCGCACCAGAAGCTCCAACGTTGTCTCACTTCCAACAAACATTCTGTAAGTGTCCGTTGCTTCATTATCATTGTAGGTTTCTATACAATGCTCTAGACAAGAGTCGAAGCTGAGCTGTCTTTGTGATTTAGCTGCTTTGGGGACTTTGGATTTTTTTGTCCTCTTTCCCAAGCCCGTGCATAATACCCAATGTATCTGTTTATGGTCAGATTTAAAGACACCGTGGAGGTCTCTCTCTCTCTCCCTTTGGTCCAGCATGACATAGCACTTAAGAGCTCAGGCTCTGACAACCTGAGTTGACTCCCAAATCAATGTTTATAACCTCTCTAAGCCTTAGTTATCTCATCTATAAAAATAAGTCATTTCCTTACAGAGCTGCTATGAAGGTAAACTTATTAACTGCCTCCATAGTGCTCAGTGAACATTAGAAAGAGGAAGTGTTGGTTTACATGGGTTTACATACTGATCTAGATCTCCCCAGTGACATAGCCCAGCCATATCACTCTACAATCATGCTCACAGTCACCAAGCCCTACCTATGTGCTCAGAGCTTCCAATCAGCTTTTAGTCCAACTAGCTTTTTATTTAGTCAAAAATATTCACAGACAGCCAAGGGTTATCAAATGTCTGTGTGTGGTGGTTAAACACATATCCTCAAATTTTTGACACTTCTCCCACTAAAGAAGTAAGGGGGTGAGGGGGTTGTCCCTCTAGTCCCTTGAAACTGGTCTGACTGATTGGATGAATTGAGTATAGCAGAATTCTACCGAGACTAGATCAGAAAAGGCTTTTGCCTGGTTCTCTGGGACTGAGCTGCCTTTGGAGAGATGACCCAAAGTAAGGGATCCGATTCCTCCTGTTGTGAGGAAATCCAGGACATCTGGAGCAGCTGTATATAAATGGTCTGACAGCTACAGATGAGGTCCTAGCTGATATCCAGCATCTACCACCAAACATGTGAGTAAAGATGTCTCAAAATTATTCCTGCCACAAGTAGTTAAGTCACCCCCAACCTTCAGGTCTTCCCAGTTGAGACTTCAAGCATTGTAGAGCCATCCCTCTTAGGCCCTTTTATGAATTCCTAACCCATTGAATTTATGAGAATATTTAAATGGTTGTTTTAAGCCACTGGATTTTGAATTAGTTTCTTAAGCAGCACTTGATAACAAGAACAGTAAGTAAGCCTTAAGCATGAAAGAGAGTGAAAAACAAGCAGAAATAAAGCCACCAGAAGGAAATAGAAACTATACATGGGAAGAAAACTTCAAAAATCTGTGTCATTAATATCCCCAAAGAGATAAGAGAAGAAATTGCAACTATGAAACAACAGCAAGGTGGTATAGAGAGAACATTTTGAGAACAAAAGAATGCTCTTAGGAATTAAAAATAACATAGCAGAAATGAAATAGCCAGGAAAGATTAGAAAATAAAGCTGAAAACTCTCACAGAAAATAGAACAGTACTGGTGAAAAATAAACAAAATAGAGGTTGAGAAATAGAGGATCATTCTAGGAAGTCTTATAACTGAATAATAGGAGTGCCAGAAATAGAACAGTGAAACTAGAGGAAGGGAATCAAAGAAATAAATCAAGAAAAATTTTCAGAGCTAAAGGATGAGTTTTCATATTTAAACTAATAAGCACTAGCATAATAGATTAATTAAAATAGGTTCACATCAAGATCCCTGTCATTGTGAAATCATTTTACAAATGGAAAGAGATGATTCTAAATCTCCAAAGCTATTATGTAAAGAATTAGGAATCAAGATGCAATTGGACTTCTCAACAGCAACATGTATGCTAGAAGACAGTGGAATAAATAATGTCTTCAAAATTTAAGAGACTATTTTTTAATTCTTTATTGTTTAAAGTATTACACCCTCCCCAGCACATGCCCTCACCCCTCTAGTGTCTGTGTCCATGGGTTATGCTTATATGCATGAATACAAGTCCTTTGGTTGATCTCTCACCCACCCCCACCTTCCTTCTGAGGTTGGATGGTCTGTTCGATGCTTCTATGTCTCTGGATCTATTTTAGTTCATCAGTTTATGTTGTTCATTATATTCCGCAAATGAGTGAGATCATGTGATATTTATCTTTCTCTGACTGGCTTATTTCCCTTAACATAATGCTCTCCAGGTCTATCCATGCTGTTGCAAATGGTTCCTTCTTTTTTACAGCAGTGTAGTATTCCACTGGGTAGATGTACCATGGTGTTTTTTTAATCCACTCATCTGCTGATGGGCACTGAGGCTGTTTCCAAATCTTAGCTATTGTCAATGGTGCTGCTATGAACATAGGGGTGCATATATTCTTTCTTATTGGTGTTTCTGGTTTCTTGAGATACTCCTAGAAGTAGAATTACTGGGTCAAATGTCATTTCCATTTTTTATTTTTTTGAAGAAACTCCATACTGTTTTCCACAGTTGCTACACCAGTCTGTATTCCCACCAGCAGTGCATGGGGGTTCCTTTTTCTCCATGTCCTTGTCAGCATTTGTCTTTGTTGATTGGTTGATGATAGCCATTCTGACAGGTGTGAGGTGGTATCTCATTGTCATTTTATTTGCATCTCTCAGATGATTAGTGACTTTGAGCATGTTTTTATATGTCTCTTGGCTTTCTGTATGTCCTCTTTCAAAATGGGTCTATTTAGATCCTTTGTCCATTTTTTGATTGGGTTGTTTATCTTCCTTTTGTGAAGTTGTATGAGTTCCCTATAAATTTTGGGGATTAAACCCTTATCGGAGATAATATTGGCAAATATGTTCTCCCATGTAGTAGGCTCTCTTGTTGTTTTGTTGATTGTTTCTTTTGCTGTGCAGAATCTTTTTATTTTGATATAGTCCCATTTGTTTATTTTCTCCTTCGTTTCCATTGTCCTAGGAGCTGTATTGGTAAAGCTACAACATCCTATCTAATAAAGAGGGAATATGCTAATTGACCATCATGTCCTCACAAAGATGGTGGCACCCACAGCCAATAAGGAGGGAATATGCTAATTGACTGCCAGTCCTCTCAGCCCGCTGGGGCGGCAGCCACATGCCTGCCTCTGGAGTTCCCCAGTTCCCTCAGCCCCCAGCCACCCAGGGCCAGCCTGAGGCACAGGCAAGCCTTGGATGGTGGCTGCCCAGCTGCCCAGCTGCCCAGAGCTGCCTGAGGCTCAGGTAACCAGGGCCGGCTAAGGCTTGCGCTGCCGGCAGTGGCAGCAGCAGAGGTGTGATGGGGCCGTCGTCTTCCCCTGATCACTGGATTGCCTCCTGCCCCTGAGGGCTCCCAGATTGTAAGAGGGGGCAGGCTAGGCATGAAATTTCATGCACCAGGCCTCTAGTATGTCTGATATTTTGCTGCCTATGGATTCTAAGATTTTTTTATGGTTCCCATCTAACGTTTCAGTCCTTTATCCATTTTGAGTTTTTTTTTATGAATGGTGTAAGTTGGTGGTCTAGTTTCATTTTTTGCATGTATCTGTCCAATTATTTTTAAAACCTAAGGGAATATGATTTCCACGTTAGAATTCTATGTCCAGTCTAACTTACCAATTACGTATGGGAGTATAGTAAAGACATATTTTTAATGCAAGGTCTTAAACATTGTACCTCTTGTAACTTTATCAGGAAGCTCCTAAAAAGATATGCTTCCACAAAATAACAGTGTAATTAATGAATTCCACAAAATAACAGTGTAAAAATGAATTAGGTCCAGAAAACATGAAGTCTAGCATAGAAGAAAAGTGAAGAGAATCTTTAGGATGAAGGTGAAGGGAAAGCCCAACATGATATCTATGCAATAGTCTGTGAATAATAAATCCAGATCTTAGCAGGTCAGAAGTCTCTGGGAGAGACTCTTTGAAAAATATGAAATTGATGGAATAGCTACCAATCTTGAACACATTAAAAAAAAAAAACAACCACTGGCATACTTAGGAAATGGGTTAGGGTTAAATTAAGTAAGTTGAAACTAAGCAAATAAACAAAGAGGAAACTTATTAATACCAGGTAAGAAATGTGATAATGTGTGGTTGGAATGGGTGAAAAGGAGCTAATACTTCATCAGGCATATAGGGAAGTTTTAAAAAATCAAGCAACAGGTATGTTATTTAGAGCTATGGAGGTCAAAAGAATCAGCTGAGAGTTGAAATGTTGCTTTAGGAATTAGGGCATGAATTGTTGCAGGTTGTTTTTTGTAACAAGACTTGTTAAACTGTGTTCAGTGTAATTTAGATAAAAAGTACACAACAAATTTTAAATACATACACTCTGTGACATTTTAATGGAAAATGGAAGTCTTCAAATATGTGATTACAGGTCCTATTTTGACAACTAGATGGTTATACACCTGTAACAGCTCTGACCATTTGCAACAAATATTATTGAGGTTTTACTACTGATCAGGTTCTGACAGAGTAATACAGATATCTAAATAAATAATTAAAGCATGGTTGGAAGAATTTTGTGATTGAAGAAGTAAATATGCTGTTCTTTAAAAATTTAAAGGCTGGCTGACAGCTCACTCAGTTTGGGAGTCAGGGAAAGCTTCCCAAAGCAAATGCCACTTTCCATGAGACTGAAGGATGAGTGGCAGGAGGTAAAGCAATGGTGGCTGAGTGGTCCAGCCAGAGTGAGTGGCACAGGCAAAGGCTGCAAGGCAAGAGAGTGTGTTAGATTCAAGGAATAGAGAATAGTGTCTGGGAGGGGTGTGACCAAAGATGACATTGGTAAGAGCAGGGATGGAGGGCCATATATTAAAGAGCTTTTAAGCCATTTAAAAGAGCATAAAATGTATGTCAGTAATGCCCCTTGCTAAGTTTCCTTACCCCTTGTATTCACCCTGTTCTATGTTTACCATGCTCTTTAGGGAAGCAGCTTTCAGAGGAAGTCAAATGAGTTTGGTTTTAGGCATGCCAGGGATGAGTTCTTTTGGGAAATCCACATGGAGCTACATAGCAGGCATTCTAGTGCAAAGCTCTGGAGCTCTGAAGAATTACAAGGGCGGGTTTGAGATTCATCCGCACTGAGGAGAAAATCAGAGCCACACACAGTGGGGGGGAACTCTTACAGGAGAGAATCAGAATTAGAATCAGAGCCATTGACATCGAAGGACAGAAGTGTTTGTTTTCTTCACTGCCTGTTTCCTCAGCACAGAGCCTGCTGCAGAGTAGGTACTCAGTAAAATGTGTTGGATGGATGGATGGTTGGATGGATGGATGGATGGATGGATGGATGGATGGATGGATGGGAGGCTAAAATGCTGGATGATGCCCTTTGTGGGAGAAAGGGATTCTAATTTCCCTAGAAAAATTTATCCTTGGCCTGAATTGATATGCTTCCAAGGAAACCCTAGCCAGGTGAGTAAGCATGCACTAGAACTCCTTTCCCAAGGCCATCACCAGGCTTTAGGAAGAGCAGCAGTGCCCCTGTAGATCGGGGTGTAAGCAGAGGGACTCAGGCCTTTCTCAAGGAAGAAAGCAGTGCTCTGAATTCATTGTTCCTCCATTGGACATGACCAGTTCTGCCCATTTCCTCTGTGATATTCTTGCAATTACCTGTGTCCTTGCATATGTCTCTGCTGTCTACTAACTACTTGCAGTGAAACAAAACCAAGACACATTCAAGCACCAACAGATAGGCTGCAGGCTTGGACTGGAAGGCCAAATTAGTATTCAAAACGGGTTTCATCTAGGTCAGTGATGGCGAACCTATGATACGCGTGTCAGCACTGACACGCGTGGCCATTTCTGATGACATGCGGCCGCTGAGGCGGCCGCATGCCGAGGATGAAACATTTGCTGCTCCTGAGGATGAAACATTTGCGAAATAATGTTTTTTCCTCAAAGTGACACACTACCCGAGTTATGCTCAGTTTTTTGGCGAAGTTTGACACACCAAGCTCAAAAGGTTGCCCATCACTGATCTAGGTGAAAGATTGTGAGAATATAACAGCTCTATCAGTCTGCCTGTACCGTATTATTCAGTGGGCACTGCACTGCCAAGGCACATTCTACAAACACTGCATTCAGTCTAAAGCCCCACTGAACACACAGCTCCACTGAGATGAAGTAAGGTTCCTGTAATGAGCAGAAGGAAAGCATAATGGCCAGAAGAGGAAAAAGAATTACATTTTCTTTGACCTTCAAAAGAAGGAAGTGTCCAGTAAGAATATGAGTTAGTGGGAGAGAATATCCTGGGGAAGACAGCTGGCACAGCAGCGGAAAGCCAGCTGACTTCAGGTCCTGGCTTCCGGCCTCCAGCTGTAACTGTGTAATTGTACCTCATCCAAGTATTTTTTCTAGGCCCAGCATCCTCATCTATAAAATGAAGATACATCAGCATGATCTACACCACAAAACTGTTGGGAGAATTAAATAAGAGACTATAAACAATAGCCTGGCCTGTTTTCTCTCTCTGCTTTCCACACTATTTTGTTAGCTTCCTTTGGCTAATCAATCATCAGCTAAAATCATCTACCTGGGTCCCTCTCTCCAAAAGACCGAGAATTGGGGAGCATAAGAATTCTGCCTTGTTCTTGTATCTTTACATATCTGTTAATTGGAAGAAGGGCCAATGACCAGTGGGCAAAACAGATTAATGAGCACTCTGTAATGTTATATAAATGGAGTGTTATATAAGTGAATGGAAGCCACACCACCATTTCTGCATTCTGATTAAAATCATGTTATAAGTCTGTAATTATTTTCCTGATGCGGTAGAGAGAGTCCCAGGAAATCAATCTATAAGCTTTATAGCTTGACTTTTGTAGCCTTAAGAGGAAGGATCCTGAGAATGGTGTCAGATTATTAAATACCCTTACCTTGACTCTTATCCTAGCCAGTCTTTTAAACTTTTCAAAATGTTTTTTTGTGTGTATGTTTTTGCATGTAAAGTAGAAAAATGGGGAAACCCAATGGATCTGCATCCTTCTAACACTCTGTGCTACCCTAGATCACCTTTGGAGTGAGTTGCCAATTACCTGCATACTGTGCACACAGGGAACATTTTGATGTGCATTGTGGGAAAGTGAATCCTTCCGTTAAAGCTAATTTTTCGCAGTGCTTGTTTATTATTGTCAATTGGAGTAGAGAACTCATGAGATACCAATGAAATGTCTTTAATTCCTCATGGATTATTTTAATGCATAATGCTGGAAATCTGACTCTATATATGAAACAGCTCAGGTGTCTTTATTTGAGCACAAAGGCCAAGTCAGGAAAATTAAGTGTGTACTTTATATAGCAAGAAATGGAGAAATTATATATTACCAGAGATTTCACTTAGAACCATAAAAATTTTAATATTTAGCAAGAAGCCAATGCAACTTAAGAAGAGGATGTTTTCTATTCCGGTGGTTCTCAAACATTAGTGACATGAATGAGACTCCTCTTACTGAACTGTGATGTCTGGTTGAATCTGGGAGGGTCTGCATCTTTAAGAGGGACCCCCCCCCCATACTCTTCTTGGGATACTTTAGGAGTTTTCCCAGTCCCTGAGAGGGACGAATTATTGAATTGTTTTGGTTAAATAAGATACTGAGATTAGAGGAAACAAGTTTCTGTGGGTGTGCCCTGAAACAACCAGCATGACGAGTAGCCTCCCCAGTCATGCATGTGAGAAATGGTGAGGAAAAATAGGATGCTTCGCCTGGGAGAGAGATAGGCTCAGGGCATAAAGGGCACTTCAAATACTTGAAATGGAGAAGTATTGAATTTGTCCCAAGAAACACCGGGCAACATAGTTTGACTTGGTGAAAGGAAGAACCATTTAAGAATCAGGTTCTTCAGCATCGATCAGACTGTCAGACCTCAGAGGGAAGGTAGGGGAGGGTGGGGATAAGGGAGATAGATCAACCAAAGGACTTGTGTGCTTGCATATGAGCCTAACCAGTGATCACGGACAACAGGGGTGTGGGGGTATGCATGGGGAGGGGTTTGGGATGGGAATGGGGGGGATGAGGACAAATATGTGATACCTTAATCAAGTAAAAAAAAAAAAAAAAGAATCAGGTTCTTGGAATACTACTTGGCCATAAAAAAAATAAGGAAATGTTACCCTTTGTGACATCATGGATGGACCTGGAGATCTTTAGGCTAAGTGAAATAAGCCAGTCAGAGAAAGACAAGTACCATATGCTTTCATTCATATGTGGAACTAAATAAACTAACAAACAAAATAGAAACAGACTCATAGATAGAGAGAGCAGACTGAACCAGGAGGGTTAGGGAGCTGAGTGGAAAAGGTAAGGGATTAAGAAAAAAAAACTCATAGATGCAGACAACAGTATGGTGATTACCAGAGGGAAAGGGGAGTGGAGAAGGTGGCGGCAGATATAGGGGGGATAAATGGTGGTGGAAGGAGACTTGACTTGGGGTGGTGAACACACAATAAAATATACAGATAATGTTTTATAGAATTGTACACCTGAAACCTATATAATTTTATTAACCAATGTCCCCCAATAAAATCAATAATAAATACGGAAAAATGGTTCTATCCTCGAGGTCTCTGTTTGGGACCCACAGAGAGGGATAATATACCTAAATGGAACTGGTAGCTTTCAAATCACTCCACTCTCATTTGAACTCTTTTCTGAAAATGAATTCCTTGTATTCATTGGGGCAGAGGCGGGAGAGAAACGAATCAGGTTCTTCATCCGTGGAACAGGCTCATGTCAGTGTGGCCACCAGAAGAGTTCAAGACCGGATGATGCCTCCAGGAATCCAAGCATCAAGGAGCAGAGATGGTTGGGATGGCTCCTAGGGTCACTGATACCTCTGATCTGGGGTTTCTCGAAATTTGGATGAGGGCTGGTGTGTGTCCCCATCAGAGATGTTCATGTTAACTTGTGTTAACACAAATTAACATAACATGTTAATGTGTGAGGACGGCCCAAAGACAGTCCAATTCCAAACATCAACACCCCCCCCAAAAAAAAAAAAAAAAGGCAATATAAATTCTCTTTCTCCTTAGTATCCTTCCTCCTATAGTTGTAGAGAGACCATCTACTTAAAGACATACAAGCACACCTAGCAATGTAGGGAATGAATAATCAGGTGAGTTTGTGGATGTGGACCAACATCTGGCAGTGTGTGTTGGGGGTGAGTGAAAGCAAAGGTCACTTGTAATTTTGTATTATAGTGAGATAGGATTTTTCAAAATTCTGTTTATGAAGCTATGTTAAAAGTTTTCTCTTATGTAGCTAGTTGCCAGAAAAACAAAAGGAATTGTGTGTTTTTTACAACTAGAATTGAGTATGTTTGTTCCAAAATTCTCTTCCCATTCTCCCTATCATCTCTGATGCTCACTCCTTTCCCACGGAGGTGAAGAAGCTGGGATTCCAACTAGGTTTCTGCTCCAGAATCCTTGCCCCTAGTTCTACTGCCTTCTAATGAAAACACGAAGAAGAGCTTGTATAATGATTGGTTACTGGGATTTTTAACTAGGATTATTTTCTCAACTGATTTTTTTCTAATATATAGAGACACTTGTGCTTGCAATATGTTTACTACATGCAAATATCTACTATTATCTATTTTTTCTTTATTGATTAAGGTATTACATATGTGTCCTTATTCCCCCATTGCCCCCCACCCCTCCACTCATGCCCTCACCCCCCTGTTGTCTGTGTCCATTGGTTAGGCTTATATGCATGCATACAAGTCCTTTGGTTGATCTCTCCCCCTTACCCCCATCCTCCCCTGCCTTCCTTCTGAGGTTTGACGGTCTGATTGATGCTTCTCTGTCTCTGGATCTGTTTTTGTTCATCAGTTTATTCTGTTCATCATATTCCACAAATGAGTGAGATCATGTGATATTTATCTTTCTCTGACTGGCTTATTTTGCTTAGCATAATGCTCTCATCTTTTTAGAAAGCTGTCCATATAACCATTCTGAATGTGGTGGAGGGAGAGGGCACAGTGGGGAAACAGGACTCAATGAATAGATTCTCATATCAAATACCTAACATTTGTTCCAAAAATGTTCCCAATCCAGGTCATTCATAGATAACATTTGTGAGACATAAAAGTATTTGAATATGAAATTATGCTTCAGAGCAAGGAAGTTTTATTAACAATTTCATGTAATTTAATGACCAGTCTGTGTTGTTTAGAGTTGATTTACAATTTTTATTGTCTCATAATAGATTGTCAGGGTGCATTTGTTTGATTTGTCAGGGTAATTTAAATCTTTATTCAAATCAGATATCAAGAGAGAAAATGGCTGAGTGGAGTGATTTTGAAAAATTAGACCATTATGTTAATTTAAGCAGGAGGGGAAGGATGAAGCAGTCACTGTCGGCCTTTCAGAAGGTTCCTGATGTGATTCAGATTCAAGAGAAGGCAGGACTAATTTTTATTTCTGCTTGAGAGGAGTGAGGATCATTCCAGAACTAATTGCAAAAAATTATGCAGATTAGTAGCTCCTATTGCGCTGGATCTTTAAGAATAATTTTTAACAGTAATATTTGCTGTGAAATACTTTTATTTAAATGCCCATCTCTTCTTTGAGCTCCACGTTGCTGTTATTTGGTCTGACATCTCTTTGAGCCATTCGGGGTGATTTTGAATGTGATTAAGGATTTTTTTTCCCCCTCCTGCATTTGTATCACTGTCTTGTCTCTAACAGGTTATTTGATGCACGAGTTTCATAAGTTTTGGATTGAAGAGGATCCCATGGACATAATGGAATTCAATCGCGTGAGGGAGAAATTCCGCAAGAGGATCATAAAACAGCTGCAGAACCCCAACATGGCGCTGTGCCCACACTTTGCTGCTTCGGAAGGTTTAATCAACATATAGGCGCCTACGCTGATTTCCACGGATTCCCCAGAACACTGCCTCCTTGTCGTGTTAGATCTCTGCTTCGTCCTAGCTCACACCCTGAATGCACACAGTGATTGTATGCATGCCTTCTGTACAGTATTTTCATTTCTCGGTCGTAATTACCAGATCCCCAGGTACCGCTGTCTCTGGAGCACCGGCTCATCTTGTGGCATTAAGCGGTGTTGCATCCGCCTTGGCCCCACGTACGGAGAGAGTTTTCTATTTTTTTAGATTGTTTTCCTCCCTCTCATAATTCAGCATTGAAGAACTGTATTTCTCTAGCTGTATTTTGTATGTAAGAGAGTTAGCTGAATCTTGTTCTGTGGAAACCTTTTAATTTATTGATATGTTTCATGACTACTGCTGCTAGCTTTTCAAGCCAGGTTCATGCTTGGGACTCATTCCAATAAAGTATAACACTTTAAACTAATACAGACAGACACATGATAAGCCAAACTATTCCTGCAAACATAGCTGCGCTTCCCAAAAATGTAATGAGGCTTACAAAGAAGCGAATTTAGATAGCTGTTGTTTTTGTTTTAAGTACTGCACCATTATATTGTAACTTACCCCCAAGTCTGTCATAGTCATTTAGATATCCAATTACTTTATTCCCATCATTTCACGGGCTTAGATGCCTATGTACGTTTATGATGCTTAGAGCCTCAGAAGAGAAGTCTGCATACATACTTGGAAAGCTGCAAAAGGTTTCTCACTGCCTGCCTCTTGCTGAACTCAGAGTTACACCTGGCACTGTTCTGATCCAAGCATCTCTGCTTGGGGAACTGAGTGCTGACTGGTTTCTCTGTCAAGAGGCAATATTAAAAAACAATTTGCAAGAAAATGTGCTGCAAGAGAGGAACCTAAGCTATGTCATTCTGCAATATGTCTTGAAAATAATGACCTTGTCTTATAAGAATAGAAGTAAATTGCTTAGAAGCGGGAAGTGATCAAATCATTCCAAAACTGCTAAAAATCATTTAAAAAGCCATGATTTTGTTTGGAATTATGATTGTAGTCTGTTGAATAGTATTGACCATGGCATTTCATACCCATGGTATTTTATACCTTCTACCGATTTTAGTATTGTTAGACATTTGTGTAACCACTTGCTTATTTAAATGAATTTTGAGTACTGCCTGTCGGTTATCTGAATAAATGACATGTCATTCTACTGCAATGTGTAGTGGATTCCATTTTAATATCTTTGTGTGTGAGCACAGCTTTTGAATATGCAAATATGTGAGTGGGTAGAATTTCAAAGACAGACAACCTAGGCTGAATATAAATCCTGCCATCATTCCAAGTAACCAGGAATAAATTAGAATGTCATGTCTGAGAAACTTCTTTTATTTAACTGATCTGGAGGCCTGGTAGTGCTTTAATGAAAGAATAAGGTCGACCTTTTTCTTTGTGGCTTCCTGTCGAGCCCGGTTTGTCTGCTGGTAAAGGAAATATTAAGCTGCCTGTTGGTTCCTTGTCCGCTCTAGTTCCCCTGGCATTTTGCTCTCCCTTTCCTCTCAGCTGTGTACCAGGTGGCGGCATTTTGCATCGAGTCTATTGCAGCCCCGTGCCCTTTCTTAGCGTGGGGAAGGGAGGGTGCTGGTTAAGGCATTATGTGCACCAGGGGTGATGACAAGACTAAGTATTCCCCTCTACCGTGGGTGAGGACTTGTGAACCAGGTAAGTGGCCTGCCTTGGGAGCCCTGACTCCTGCTGCAGCTGCAGCTGCTGTAGGTGAAAGCACTAGGTCCTGCGTCACTGGCAGGGCTTGATGATGTGAGTGGCATTTACAGCAGCTCATGAGTCTTCTGTTCAGGTAGAGATAGTTGATGGTAACAAGGTTGGGAGTTTTCCCTTCTGGCTCCTCCAATGATTTCTCCCTGTTGAATCTGAGCATGGCTGCACACTTTTAGGGTGAAAAGACTCGGCCAGTCCCACCTTGTCCAGGATATTATTAGATTCTTATTCACACCTCTTGGTGAAGATGCATTCTACCCAGTAAGAGGACGTGAGATGAGAAAACAAAAAGCAGGTTTAAAGCACATTACAGCCCTAGCTGGTTTGGCTCGGTGGATAGAGCATCAACCTGCAGACTGAAGGGTCCCGGGTTCGATTCCGGTCAAGGGCACATGCCCAGGTTGCAGGCTTGGCCCCCAGTACGGGGTGTGCAGGAGGCAGCCAATCAGTGATTCTCTCTCATCATTGATTTTTCTATCTATCCCTTCCTCTCTCTGAAATACAAATATTTTTTTAAAAAACATTCCAGCTCACACTACAGAAAAAACCCTCTTTGAAGCACCATTTCTGAAAATTACAACTTCAATCTGACTTCTCTTCTCACAATTCTTGTTATTGTGCTGGAAAAAAGTATATTTTGCCTGGTAACCCACCATCTTTTTTATTTGAAAAGAAACTTAAATACAGGGTGGGCAAAAGTAGATTGACAGTTGTAATACAAATAATACAATAATTAATAAGTAATAATACAAGAATAAACTCTGTGTTTTGTGTATTCACAACTATAACCCTACTTTGCCCACCCCTCTCTATGGCAATCCCAAATAATAGGATGACCTTACAATGTATCCTTTAAACCAGGACATTTCTGAGAGAGGAAGAGGATGCTATTAAAATTCCTTTAGTGTGATGCCCACAAAAGATGATTATGGGACATTCCAAATATGCAATTTCCTACCTTCTGCAACCCAGACTTGGCCATGGAGAATGCCCCTGCCTGGTTCAGTAGTCCTCAAATTAAAGGGCTGATAGTGTAAATACATAGGCATAGATTGTAGAAGGATGTAAAGAGACATCCTTATTCTATATATACCCAAGGCATATTATGGAACATAAATAATGACAGGATGAAAGAGGACCCCATAAAAGCTGTCCAGTCCCATTGTAATTGTAATGCTGTTAAAATGCTAAATGTGGAATGAAACAGTTGAGTAGTAAAAAAAAATAAAAAATAAAAAAATAAAATTCCTTTAGGACAATAGGGTAAACTAGGACAGTTTGCGGAAGCTGAGATATTAGGTAATTAAGAGAGACCACGAGATAGACATTAGTAGGCATTATCTATCCACAACTCAATTAGACAAACACAACCCAACTTCTTCACTTTTTCTAACCTCTGCAGGAGAAGTACATCATGGGGACTTAGACATTGTGATATCCAGAATACTACCCAAAATCTTATAGACCCATCAGACAATGGGCTTGGTCTGAGCTGGGAGGTCAGCTGAATTGCCTGGGCTTATAGCAAGTTGGCAATGGGGAAATAAAACCTGGCAATCAAATTTCATGGCTGCAGATTATCTCCATAAACATATGGGGCCATATCCAAACTAAATGGGAATGAGGAGAGGACCAGAGTTGGTGGAGTGTGAGGACAGGGGATGGGAGGTAGAAAGAAGAAGAAAGGAACAAAGAGGAAAGTATCATGCCATAGCCCCATTCAGGAAACTTTGAGCCATCTGCTCATCAAAGCAATACCTGTAACTCTTCAGAGAAGTAACGGTTCTAATCTAGAAATGGATGGCTGAAAAGCAGAGCAAGTATAAACTCAAGTCCTAGGAGATGAAAGAGATTCTGCAATGGGTTGCATTTCAAGAGCTAAAATTCAGCGAGTTTTGATATACATAACAGGGTTGTGTTAGTCCTTCATTTCATCTCTTCAATACAGAGTGAGATTGTTAGCTTACTTATAATTCTAATCTAGACAAACAGGATTAGAGAATTTAAACACCTTACTAAAGCTGTCAAGAGACAGAAAATCACTAACCACAATGAGATATCACCTTACACCTGTTAGGATGGCTATTACCAAAAAGACAAGAAATAACAAGTGCAGATGAGGGTGTGGAAAAAAGGGGACCCTTGTGCACTCTTGGTGGGAATGTAAGTTGATGCAGCCACTATGGAAAACAGTATGGAGGATCCTTAAACAATAAAAATAGAGCTGCTATATGATCCAACAATTCCACTTATGGGTATTTATTCAAAAAAAAAAGTGAAAACCCTAACTTGAAAAGGTATCTACACCCCCATGTTCATTATTGCAATATTATTTACAACTAGAGGCCCGGTGCATGAAATTCATGCATGGGAGGGTCTCTCAACCTGGCCTGCACCCTCTCCAATCCGGGACCCCTAGAGAGGATGTCCGACTGCTGGTTTAAACCGGCAGTCGGACATCCCTCTCACAATCCAGGACCACTGGCTCCTAACCAGTCACCTGCCTGCCTGCCTGATTCCCCTAACTGCTCTCCCCTGCCTGCCTGATTCCCCTAACTGCTCTCCCCTGCTGGCCTGATCCCTCTAACTGCTCTCCCCTGCTGGTCTAATTAGCATATTACCCTTTTATTAGTATAGATAGCCAAGACATGGAAGCAACCTATATGCCCATCATTGGATGAATAAAGATAATGATTATATATATATATATATATATATATATATATATATATATATATGTAATGGAATATTATTCATCCATAAAAATAAAAAATAAAAAGAAATCCTGCCATTTGCAACAATATGAATAGACCTTAGGGGCATTTAGATTCCATATTAAGAGCTCACTTGTACATGGAATCTTTAAAATATAAAAACACCAAAATACCTAATCCATAGATACAGAGAACAGATTGGTAGTTGCCAGAGTTAGAGGAGGGGTGATATAGGTTAAGATGGTCAAAAGGTACCCCTTAAAAATGAATGGCATAGCTAGACCTTGAACCCAAGGCCTTATGCCCAGACTTTTAATCAGTATGCTGCCCTCCCTAATTGGAATTATTCTCTACCATCCAGGGAACTGGTGGGTTATAAACACACACACGCATACACCCAAGCCCCAAGTGAGAATATGTGTGCAAGTAACATTTCTGCTCAGCTTTCTGTAGGGTGAATTGCAGATCACAAGCGCTACCACACAGTCCCTCAGGACTTCCCACATTGTTGGTCACATTTCTTCTTTGAAACAGAGAGAACAATTCTGACAGGATTGTGAGCTCTTTCTCCTGACCCTTGTACCCGCCCCCCCCCCCCCCCCCCGCAAGAGACTCAGCCTCCAGAATGCTCCTACTCACAGGACACTAACCAGCCTGATGTCGTCCGTTAACAACCCTGAAAGCTCCACAGAGACCCCAGATAGGTGGTCAGGAGCAGGATCAGGACAGGGTTACAAAAAAAATACTGACGCAGCACCTTCCTGTGAGTTGATCTCCTAGCAAAGTGTGACAAGAAGAAGAGAACGCTGAAATTCAACTAGATAAGCCACAGTTCAACACCACCCCTGCTCTGTCCCACAAGGTGTGTTCAGGTGGATGTCTCCAGCATTGCCACCTGCCATCCAAGGCCCGGGGCGAATTCCACAGTATCACAAGGCATGGGTTTTGGAACAGACGTTATTAGGGAAATCTCTAAAGCCAGGATCAGCAAGGGAGAAGAAGGCATGCTGCCAGACACACGGTAAGTCCGAGTGCAGGTGGAGAGCCCAGCCCGCTGTTGTTCTGGCTTCCTTTAGGGCAAGCCGAGAGAAAGCCTCGCAGGGGGTGCTGAGCTGATGGCTGCTCTGGAGCCTGGCAGCCTGCACCTGGCTGCCCGCTGCGGGGAGCCACGTGGGAGCGCCCACGGCCCTGTCCCCGCAGACCTTGGGGTCTGAGGGATGTTGCCGTCGGGGAGGAAATCTCTGGTCCTCAGGGAAGCTGAGCTTGGATGTGACCCCTTCTGCTTGGACAGAGACGAACCTCAGGCGCCGCCGGTTCGTCTCAGCAGCCCAGAGAAAGCTCGTGAGTTATTTTTTGATAAGTCTCCTCTCACTCTGGTACACTCACATTTTAGATGTATTCGCTGTTTCAGGCCAAGTGTGGAGCAGTTACAGAGGAATAGGGACATCAACAGCCTCAAGCTATATGGTACTGAGACTTACATAATCCACTTTTGGTCAAGTTAATACTTTTTCTTTAGAGAAATGGAAAAAACTAGCAGAAGACGTGTGTTCCAGCGTGCATGCAGCTAGCGTTCCTTAGGCGATGCCTTACCTTCTCCAACGTTGCTCTTACCGTCCATAACAGAAAAATAAAGACAGCTTCTCTTCTGAGAATTAGCATATTAGTAAAATTCAAATAAGTGCTCATTAGTTAAAGCACTTAGCAAACTCCAGAGTACTAGATGCACACATTTGATTATGGTTGCTTTTGATCCATTTGGCGTTTGGCTATGATCTTACTCTAACAGGAAACACAGCTACAAAGTGTGTCCTTGCAGCCAGTGTCCCCCATTAGGTCAATGCAGCAAATATTCATGAAGAACTTATGTTTGCGCCAGGCCTCATGCCAAGTCTGGGGACGGCCTGGGGAAGCAGACAGTGTCCTTTGTCGTGGACCTCAGAGCCCACGCCTGCCTCGCTTCCCGAAGCCTGGTGTTTGGACACCGACATGGTTAGACATGAGCCATCGCAGCCCTTTCCCAGACCTTCGGAAGGAGAATCTTCATTCCAACACTCACCTGGGTGACTCGTGTGCACATGAAAGCTTGGGAAGCAGCGATCTAGAGGGGATTGATCTAGTCACTCACCACTGAAACCGGATAAGGTTTACTCTCAAACATTCCCGTTGTTTCCCCTCAACCTATTTTGTCAGTAGAACTTGACCCTGTACCCATTTCTAGCATGTTCTGTTGCCATCCATCCAGAGGTGAAACACGAGTGAGAGGGCTGTTAGGGACTGGATGTTTGTGTCCCCCTAAAATTCATACGTTGAAATCCTAACCCCCAGTCTGATTGTCATTCCTCAATTACAGTACTCCTCACACCAGCCATAATAACAGTATGTAAAAGAAATCTTATGAAGAAAGATGAGATTATCAAGGCAAAAACCTTTAGCATTGTGCATGAAACACAGTAAGTTGGAAATAAATGTTAGCAGTTGTTAGCATATACTCTCGCTCCCCTGCTTAATTGCATATAAGTTTCTTGAGAGCAGAAACTGAGCCAAATTCATCATTATGTCTGAAGTGCTTAATGCACATATGTGCCTAGCACATAGTAAACACTCACCAGATGTGTGTTGTAAGAACTGAGCACAAATCCAATCATCTATTACTCACGTTTCGGGGTGGGGGTTCGGGCCCCTGGCTCTTGTGTTAAACTGGAGCGCCCTCTGCTGTGCACGAGCCTGTTCACACATCTGGGTGAAACTTCTAAGGGAGCCCAAATAAAGCCAGAAAGTTTCCCCAAAGGCTCATTCCAGGCAAAAGGTTCACCTCCTTCACCGAGGGCTACTGATCCCTTCCCCATTGCTATACATGGGGCCATTCATTTTATACATGCCACCATCATGTTATTTCTTTTCTGGAGAAACAAAATATTTTGGTTCAAATTTTATACCTTGCTTAGATAATAAATATGTTTACAACAAAATTAAGAGGAATATCCATGACAATTATTCGTGCTGTCTCTCATCCAAACCCCTAGCCCCCAGCACACACACACACACACACACACACACACACACACACACACACCGATCAGTGTGTGAGACCTGGTGGGACATTAAACTCTCCAAAGCTTACCTTGTACAGAGAGATGGCTCTCCATTCTGGTAATTAGACTCAACCTAAACATCATAATTGCAAATTGTAATTTATCTAGAACCTACCGTGCTTGGGTACTTTATATGCACTACTTCTACTGTCCCCACTGCCTTCTGAGATAGGTCACATTATCCCCAATTTTAGATAAGAAAACTGTGACTCCAAGAGTTTACTTGTCATAGGTCAAACAGTTAATAAATGGCTGAGTCAGGATTAAGTGTAATTGTTGCCAAAGCCAGTGCTTTTTCCACTACGCCCTGTAGCCTCTCTTCTGAGGAAGATGCGGTGGAAAGAATTCCTTTGGCACCTCTCAGGGAATAAGACACCATGTCACTAGGAAGATTTTCTAGCCAAGATCCTGGTGCCTAGGATGATTCATATTTAGATCATGTTCCTTGAGAGTAGGGAAAGATATCTGTAAGCAGCTGGTTTTAGCATGTGAGGGCTGTAAAGCAAGTTCTCAGGGAAACCATCCAGTGATATTGTAGGAAATCTCAGAGGTCATAGGTGCTATTAATTCCTCCCCACAGCTAAAATGTCAACCCTTGCTGAAATCTGCTTTCCACTTTCAGCCATAATGAAGGTGAAGGTGATTATCCTTATCATTAAATAACCATAAGGCAGATTCAGAGATTCTGATTCTCGGGCATGCTGATTCTTCGGATTCCAGCGCCCCTGAGCTCACCCTTTTCAGATAACTGCATCATTAGAAAGCTGAATCATAAGTAGCGGGGCCTGGACATCTATCCAAAATGAAGTGCCAACATCTATCCAACATGAAGTCCACGTTTCTCTTTCTCAGTCCATAGCAAGAGAAACGTGGACATGAGGAGCCACACAATCACACACGTTCAGTTGTATACATGTGGAATCAGATAAACTTTTTGGGCCATAGTCTAAAAGAATTAGATTTTGCCATTTTTCCCCCATATGAGAGCTATGCAGAGAGATTCCAGTAAAGCAATCCACTTACTCAGAGTTGCCAGTTGAAAAATATTGGTCTAAATATCAGGGGATCTGGCCTCTCACCCCAGCATTACCATTATGAATAGTGGCTTAACTTAACTTTTCTGAGCCTGCCTTCTCTCTCTAAAATTTCACTGCTGAATAAAGTACCTTTAAAGTCCCCTCTAGCTAAAACATCCAGAAACCATGGTCTGGTAGTGAAGATACAATTACATCCTCTGTTTGAAGTGAGCTCCAAAATTATTGTGGGGCTATCTCCCCTGCCTCTCTATTGAACCTTGGGTATAAATCACGTGGTCAAGTTTAAGTACCATCACTGGGGGCCATCCAATGTCAAATCTTCATTTGAAAGGATTCTACATCTTCTATAACTCAAAGGTTTTCACCATTCTAAAACATGTACACCACATCCCTGCCCCCCTCTTCCCTTATATTACTTCATCAACTTTAATCACAGATATGGCTACAGAAGCCTTCATCTCAAACATTTGAAGTCATACAATATTAAGTTATGAAATGTCTGTATTAGTCATTTTCCTCCAGAGTAACAGAACCAATCATTTATTCTTTACCTTCCAAAACAGAAGGTAAAGTCCTTGAGTGATGTTTAGTCTTCTTAATATCCAGTAACTTAAATACTAACAATGTATTAAGAATGTTTAAATAGGAGAAACCAAGATGGTGGCATAGGTTAAACACCTAACCTACAGCCTGGCACAACAATTTCAAAAATACAACTAAAAGTCAAAACGGACATCATCCAGAACCACAGGAAAGCTGGCTGACTGAAATGCCCACAACTAGAAGGAAAGAGAAAACCACAAGGAAAATCAGAGGAGCCGTAAAAGCCTGAGGTATGGAGACATGGGCGGAGACACGAGCCCGGGCGCATGCGGGGAGGACGGAGCCCGAGAGGAAGGGGCGGCTGATGGCATGGCCGGCGTTCTCTGGCGGGAAGGAGATAAAAGCTCCAGATTGTGCTGAACCCCAGCTCCGACTGCACTGAACCCCAGTTCTGGGCGAAACCCTGGGAAGCCGGGCTCATGCTGGGGGAGTCTGGGCTGTGGGGCGGAGGCACAGAGGAGTTGCACCAGAGCCACGCACGGGAATGTGCGCAGAGGAGGGTCTGTTGCCTGTGCCACTGGATTGCCCTAGCGGGAAGGAGACAAAAGCTCCGGACCGTGCTGAACCCCAGTTCCAACTGCACTGAACCCCAGTTCCGGGAAAGACCCAGGGAAGCCAGGCTCATACTGGGGAAAACTGGGCTGTAAGGCAGAAATGCAGAGAAGCGGCGAAAGGCAGAGCACCAGAGGAGCGCACGGGATTGTGCGCAGAGGATGGTCTGTTGACTGTGCCGCTGGATTGCCCTGGTGGGAAGGAGACAAAAGCGCCAGACTGCGGTGAGCCCCAGTTCCGACTACACGGAAACCCAGTTCCGGGCGAGAATCTGGGAATCCAGATTCATTGGGGGAGAGACTAGACTGTTTGGCAGCGGGCGAAACTCCAGGGCACTTTTCTCTCAGAGGTGTTTTCTGGGAGTACCGAGGGACACTGAGACACAGGAACCTCATAGGGCGGGGCTGACGCGAAGCCAAGGCTGTAGGCTCCGCCCTGTAACTCCGCCCCATCCAAGCTGAGCACAGAGGCTTTTACAATTTTGCAAGTCTAGTTGAATGGGGCTGTCTCCCGGCATAGACACAGCTGATCCTCACAGCCAATTGGACTGGAGGTCACATCCTCCCAGTGTACCAACAGCAATCAAGGCTTAACAACACCAAGACTTTGCACTCAGCCCACAAAGGGGGGTATCAAGAGCGACCACCTAGGGAGATTGGGGAAGCTGAGCGATAGGGAGGCAGCCAAAAGGGGAAGACACCGAAACAGGTCACGAATATAAGGGATGCTGTAATTCCTGCTGAGTGGCCTCAGGCAGTAGCTGACCTACACTCCATTGGAGACCCAGAAATGAGGGCATCTAGTGGTCGGTGTGAGATGACACCAGATTTCAACCACTCGCATAAGGGACACATTCAAGAGGCGGACTCAGTGGGCGCCAAGGCCTTGCTGCACCAAGACCCGGCCCATAAACGTGTCTCCCGCACAGCAACTCTTCCTTTATAGACACAGAGGGTCCGCACAGCCAAGTGGCCTGGAGGACAATTCCTCCCAGTGACACCAACAACAATCAAGACTTAACTATACAAAGCAGGACCAAGATGGAGGCATAGGGCAGAAGCCTGATTGTTGCCTACCACAACAATTTTGAGTCTACGACGGGAGAGCAGAGCAGACACCATCCAGAACCACCGGAGGGCTGACTGAGCAGATGCTCTACAACTAGAATAAAAGAGAGGGGTACGCGGGATGAAGCTGATGCCGGTGACCCAAAGACCACACTTTAAGAACTACGGCTCAGGCGACACAATGGCGGCCTGGAACGTGCTCGGCGTAGTTCCCCCGGCGGTCTCCGGCTGAGGGGAAGGCTCTACTCGCTGCCGAGCACGGACAGACGAGCCCCTGGGAGACATGGGGTGGGAGACTCCGCGCTTGCTGACCTCCGAGTCCTTCAAGAATCTCAACGCCCCGGAAGCGGCCAGGTGCGCACGCTCGGCGACCAGCCACCGCTGCAGACCCAAGGGCCGACGCAGCCACCCCGGACCAGCCCGCCGCCGCGCACCGGGCACACCGGAGCTTCGCCGAGCCCGCCGCCCAACGAGTTCTGCGGCGGCTGCCCTGGAGCTCTGAGAAAATGGCCGAAGGAATTGCTGAGAGGGAATTGACCAACAGGAATTGGGATCAAGAAGACGAAACCCCGCTGGGTCCCGGATCCGGGTGAAGCCGCACGCCCCTGGGTCCGGGTGAGGCTGGGAACTGGGTCAGGGTGAGGCTGGGTCCCGGGTCCGGGTGAGGCCACATGCCCCTGGATCCGGGTAAGGCCGCACGTCCATGGGTCCGGGTGAGGCTGGGTCCCGGGTCCGGGTGGGGCCGCCCCACTGGGTCCAGGTGAGGCTGGTACCTGGGTCCGGGTGGGGCTGTGCTACCCTGGACCCAGGTGAGGCCACGCGACCCTGGGTCTGAGAGAGGCCACGCACCCCTGGGTCCGGGTGAGGCCACGTGCCCCTGGGTCCGGGTGAAGCTGTATCCTGGGTCAGGGTGAGGCCGTATGCCCCTGGATCCGGGAGAGGCTGTGTCCCGGGTCCGGATGAGGCCTCACGCACTTGGGTCCGGGTGAGGCCACGCGCCCCAGAGTCTGGGAGAGGCCACGCGCCCCTGGGCCTGAGTGAGGCCACACGCCCCTGGGTCCAGGTGAGGCCACGTGCCCCTGGGTCCGGGTGAGGCCATGCGCCCCTGGGTCCGGGTGAAGCTGTATCCCGGGTCCGGGTGAGGCCGTGTGCCCCTGGATCCAGGTGAGGCTGGGTCCCGGGCCCGGGTGAGGCCACGCGCCCCTGGGTCCGGGTAAGGCCATGTGCCCCTGAGTCCGGGGGAAGCTAGATCCCGGGTCTGGGCGAGGCCGTGTGCCCCTGGATCCGGGTGAGGCTGGGTCCCGGGTCCGGGCGAGGCCGTGGGCCCCTGGATCCGGGTGAGGCCACGCGACCCTGGGTCTGGGAGAGACCACGCGCCCCTGGGTCCAGGTGAGGCCATGTGCCCCTGAGTCCAGGGGAAGCTAGATCCCGGGTCCGGGCGAGGCCGTGTGCCCCTGGATCCGGGTGAGGCTGGGTCCCGGGCCCGGGAGAGGCCACGCGCCCCTGGGTCCGGGTGAGGCCAAGCGCCCCTGGGTCCGGGTGAAGCTGAATCCTGGGTCTGGGCGAGGCCGTGTGCCCCTGGATCCGGGTGAGCCTGGGTCCCAGGTCCGGGTGAGGCCGTGGGCCCCTGGATCTGGGTGAGGCCACGCGACACTGGGTCTGGGAGAGGCCACGCGCCCCTGGGTCCGGGTGAGGCTGGGTCCCGGGTCCGGGCGAAGCCACACAACCCTGGGTCTGGGACAGGCCACGCGCCCCTGGGCCCGGGGGAAGCTAAATCCCGGGTCTGGGTGAGGCCGTGTGCCCCTGGATCCGGGTGAGGCTGGGTCCCAGGCCCGGGTGAGGCCACGCGCCCCTGGGTCCGGGTGAAGCTGGATCCCGGGTCCGGGTGAGGCCGTGTGCCCCTGGATCCGGGTGAGCCTGGGTCCCGGGTCTGGGTGAGGCTGTGGGCCCCTGGGTCCGGGTGAGTCCACGTGCCCCTGGGTCCGGGGGAAGTTAGATCCCGGGTCCGGGCGAGGCCGTGTGCCCCTGGATCCGGGTGAGGCTGGGTCCCAGGTCCGGGAGAGGCCACGCGACCCTGGGTCCGGGTGAGGCCATGCGCCCCTGGGTCCGGGTGAAGCTGAATCCTGGGTCTGGGCGAGGCCGTGTGCCCCTGGATCCGGGTGAGGCTGGGTCCCGGGTCCGGGCGAGGCCGTGTGCCCCTGGATCCGGGTGAGGCTGGGTCCCGGGTCCGGGTGAGGCCGTGGGCCCCTGGATCCGGGTGAGGCCACGCGACCCTGGGTCTGGGAGAGGCCACGGGCCCCTGGGTCCGGGGGAAGCTAGATCCTGGGCCCGGGTGAGGCTGTGTGTCCCTGGATCCAGGTGAGGCTGGGTCCCGGGCCGGGGTGAGGCCACGCGCCCCTGGGTCCGGGTAAGGCCACACGCCCCTGGTTCCGGGTGAAGCTGGATCCCAGGTCCGGGTGAGGCCGTGTGCCCCTGGATCTGGGTGAGGCTGGGTCCCGGGTCCGGGTGAGGCCATGCGCCCCTGGATCCGGGTGAGGCCACGTGACCCTGGGTCTGGGAGAGGCCACGCGCCCCTGGGTCCGGGTGAGGCCACGTGCCCCTGGGTCCGGGGGAAGCTAGATCCCGGGTCCGGGTGAGGCCGTGTGCCCCTAGGTCTGGGTGAGGCTGGGTCCCGGGCCCGGGTGAGGCCATGCTCCCCTAGGTCCAGGTGAAGCTGAATCCTGGGTCTGGGCTAGGCCGTGTGCCCCTGGATTCGGGTGAGGCCACGCGACCCTGGGTCTGGGAGAGGCCACGGGCCCCTGGGTCCGGGTGAGGCCATGCGCCCCTGGGTCTGGGTGAAGCCGTGCCCCTGGGTCCGGCCGAGACCAAACCAGAGGGAGTTGGACCTGCATTACCACCATTTGTCCACCATCCAGAGCTGAGGGGTCAGTGCCGACATGTACACATAAGGAACTGGTGGACATTGATATTGGGTCTCAAAAGAACTGTTGGTCCAGAAAGAAACTCACTACAGACTGATTCATTTGCCTGTCAGCATAACTATTATTGCTCGTCTCACATTCAGTTCTTATAAGTATATCTCTAGTGACACATGATTTCGCTCATCTAGGGGAAATGATGAACAACATAGACTGATGAACAACAACAGAACCAGAAACAAGGAGGCATCGATCGGACTATCGGGCCTCAGAGGGAGGATAGGGGAGGGTGGGGGGAGGGGGGAGAGATCAACCAAAGGTCTTGTGTGCATGCATATGAGCCTAAACAATGGTTAAGTTCAACAGGGGGTTGGGGCATCCATGGGGAGGGGTGTGGGATGGGAATGGGGGGATGCGGACAAATATGTGACACCTTAATCAATAAAGAAATTTAAAAAAATAAAAAATAAAAAAATAATTTAAAAAAAAAAGAATGTTTAAATACTATAATGTAAAGCCAATATATCTGATGTTACATGATGAGGGAATAAGAGAAGGAAGAAAACAAAGATGATTTTAAACATATATGAAAACAGATTTTATATATACCAAGGTGTATATATTTGTGCATATATATATATAATCTTTTTTGTCTTCTGTCTTTTATTTCCTCATCATGTAACATAAAATATATTAACTTTATATATCTCATACAGACAAGATGGAGCAAAAGTACATTTACTGTTGTTTGTATAGAAAATAATACCATAATTAATAAATAATAATACAAGAATAAACTGTGTTTCCTGTACTCATAACTATAAACCTACTTTTGCCCCACCCCTTATATAGAGCTATAGAGGCCTTGTGTGTGTGTGTTCGTGTGTGTGTGTACACAAACATTTTCATAACAAAATAAAGAAGATCCCAGCTGGTGTGGCTCAGTGGTTGAGCATTGACCTATGAACCAGGAGGTCACGGTTCGATTCCAAGTGAGGGCACATGCCGGGTTGCAGGCTCAATTACCAGTGTAGGACGTGCAGGAGGCAGCCGATCAATGCTTCTTTCTCATCATCCATTTTTCTATCTTTCTCTTCCTCTCCCTTCCTCTCTGAAATCAATAAAATATATATTTTTAAAAACACACACTAAAGAGGAATACTCACGGCAATTACAGTCCATATTTCTGTAACTGGCCGTGTGGTCATAGCTGGTATTTATAACTACTTTCTTCAACTATCCATTCTATATATTTTTTGTCGATTAAAGAGATAAGAAAAATAATTATTTTATTAACATGGCTACAACCTAATTTCACTTTACCAAAGGGTTCTAAGAGCCTTAGGGAAACTCCAGCCAAACAAAATGTGAATAAATTTGTCTCTTCACAGAAAACATAAGACATTATAATAAGGGGTTATAACCATTGTAATTAAAGTGGTATAATGACATAAAAATTCATATTTCAGCCAAAACCGGTTTGGCTCAGTGGATAGAGCGTCGGCCTGCGGACTCAAGGGTCCCAGGTTCGATTCCGGTTAAGGGCATGTACCTTGGTTGCGGGCACATCCCCAGTAGGGGGTGTGCAAGAGGCAGCTGATCAATGTTTCTCTCTCATCGATGTTTCTAACTCTCTATCCCTCTCCCTTCCTCTCTGTAAAAAAATCAATAAAATATATTTTAAAAAATTCATATTTCAGGGCTGAGTTCCTTTTTGATTGGTGCTGAGATAGAAAAAACTTCTGGTATCTTTTCAAGTCATCATACCTAATATTCAGAAGAACACTTGTCAGGTTTTTTTTGTGGGTTTTTTTTTTTTTAATATATTTCTTTATTGATTTCAGAGAGGAAGGAAGAGGGAGGGAGAGAAACATCAATGATGAGAGAGAATCATTGATTGGCTGCCTTCTGCACGCCCCCTACTGGGGGTCAAGCCTGCAACCTGGGCTTGTGCCCTTGGCCAGTATCGGACCTGGAACACTTCAGTCCACATACCGACGCTCTATCCACTGAGCCAAATTGGCTAGGGCAACATAGGAGGAGGACCTATGTAATACTTTCAACAATAAAGATTAAAAGGGAAAAATATATGTCCTGTACTTAGGTACTACTACATCATTTTTTCCCATCAGAGATACCACTTCATTTTTTAATTTTTAAAAAATTTATCTATTTAAGAGAGAGAAAGAGAAGCGAAGAGGAAAAGAGAGATCAATTTGTTGTTCTAGCCTGGCCAGTGTGGCTCAGTTGGTTGAGCATCATCGTATGCACCAAGAGGTTGCCCGGTTAGATTCCTAATCAGGGCACATGCCCAGGTTACAGGCTCCATCCCCGGAGGGTGACATGCAGGAGGCAGCCAATCGATGTCTCTCTCTCATAGATGTTTCTCTCTCTCTCTCTCTCTCTCTCTCTCTCTCTCTCTCTCTCTCTCTCTCCTCTTTCTATAAAATCAATAAAAACATATTTTTTAAAAAATATATTGCTCCATGTATTGATTCACTCATTGGTTGATTCTTGTATGTGCCCTGACAGGGGATCACACACACAATCTTGGCACATTGGAATGATGCTCTAGCCAACTCAGCTACTCCTTTATTCTCATCTCCATAGGTGAGTGGGCATGAGGTTTGTACAGCTAAGTCTGAAGCACTGGGCTTGCTTTACCTTTTTACCGTAGATAGAAAGAATGTCCTTTTATTTTGGGGGATTAATTTTCAGATTAAATACAGCCTCCACTAAAATTTTATATTAATCATTATGGTATTGGAATAAACATATTTGGGACACTAAAAAATACCAGAAAAAAAAGAGAACATGGAACCAAATACAGAGATCTTTAAGAAAAATATATTTCTCTATACACATTTTTTTCAGGAAGAGAATGTCTTATGGCTCAGAGATAAATCATCAATAATATTAAATGTCAAAGATATGATCTTTCGAAAGTGACATTCAAAACGAGCTGGTCCAAAGCCATCATTAAAGTCAATGACATATGGTACAATGCATATGCAGCTCAGGCTGGCAGTTGCTTAAATTGCACATGGCTCTCTCACTTTCAAAATCAAGGTTTGGTGGTATTATCACATGTGACAAAATCAGATCTTACAAGCTTAGCTTCCTGCTTACTCTGTTAGTCTGCAATATGAATGTGCTCCCAGTGGTGGTGGTGGGAGTGGTAACTTACAAAAAGGACTGTGTGTCCTGGCCAGGTAGCTCAGCTGGTTAGAGCATCATCCCCATACACGAAGGATGCAGGTTTGATCTCCAGTCAGAACACATACAGTAATCAACCAATGAATGCATAAATTAGTGGAACAACAAATCAATGTTTCTCTTTCTAAAAAAAAAAAAAAAAAAAAAAAAGTTTCCTTTAAAAAAACAAGGCTTGCAATATCACCTGATAATTACATGAAACCACTAAAGAGTTGAAAAGTTTGCCATTGTGAAGACAAATTAACTTGGCAGGATGTGAGCGTGTGGGTGAGGAGTATCACTATGTATGTCACCATCGTAGACACATCATGTGTTGAAAATAGACATATTATTTTTCCTTCCATGGCCTTTCTGAGGCAATGTAAGAGGAATATAAAGTGTCCAAGTAGCTGGAAGAGAAGCAATTCAAAGTTAGATCTGGGTCAGACCGTGTGGGTAGGAGCCTGTGAGCAGTGCTGCCAGACAGATATCACGCCATGCAGACCCTAGATGGAACGGTTGCTGCCGAGAACATGCATTCTCACCTCATCCACCAGGGAGAGAGTTACAAAGCTCCGAATTCTTAAAATCTCTGGTCTCATTTACATTCAGCTTGATGCTGATTTTCAATCTTGGGATGTAGTCTGACTGCTAGGAAAAAGGTGAGAGTCAAACAGGAATAGAATTTGGAAAGATCTATAAATATTTAATGTTTTCAAAGCTATTAAAATTTGAATGACTTCCAACATTTCCTTTGAAAATATATCAAAATAGAAATCTTGGATACAAACGAATATGCTATATAACTTCAGGTTATGAAAATTAACTTTGATTAAGTGTAGCTATAGATAAGGCTGAATCTGCAAGTACAAAGAAGCAAACTTGTTTGGGAGATAATCTATAGATCCAGTGTGGAAACCTATGAACCAGGAGGTTCAATTGAACCTGGGTTCAATTCTTGGTCAGGGCACATTCCTGGGTTGCAGGCTCAATCCCCAGTGTGGGGTGTGCAGGAGGCAGCCAATCAATGATTCTGTCTCATCATTGATATTTCTCTCTCTCCCTCTCCCTTCTTCTTTGAAATCAATAAAAATAATAATCCTATATAATAAAAGCCCAGCAACCTAAACGGCAGAATGTCCAGAACGACCAGAGACCACCGTCCCTCACCCTGGCTGGCCCCACCACCCAGTGGGGATCCCCACCCCAATCAGGATTGGGGCCTGCCAGCAAACCACCCCTGGCCCCTCGCCCTTGCCAGCCCTGCCCCCCAGCAGGGAC
Source organism: Cnephaeus nilssonii (assembly GCF_951640355.1). NCBI lineage: Eukaryota > Metazoa > Chordata > Mammalia > Chiroptera > Vespertilionidae > Cnephaeus > Cnephaeus nilssonii. Next base: position 71,204,964 of record NC_137084.1, on the reverse strand, counting down.
CCCTGCCCCAATTAGGGGCTTGGCCAGCCTGCAAACTGCCCACAACCCCTCGCCCTGGCCAGTCCTGTCCCCAGCGGGGATCCCCACCCCAATCTGGGGCCCCCATCAGGGCAGGCTGGCCAGCCCCCACCCGTGCACCGGGCCTCTATTCTATATAATAAAAGGGTAATGTGCAAATTGACTCTAAGGGCAGAACAACCAGAATGACCGCTGGACCAGTCACTATGAGGCTCACTGACTACCTCTTGGTCCCTTTCCCCAGCCGGCAGGCTCCGATCGCCCAATGGCGAACAGGGAGCCAGGGGTGGGTGGTGGGAGGTGCAGGTGGTGCCAGGCCAAGGTCCCCGCCCCACCAGTCATCCCACACACAGAGGGCAACCCACGGTGGGGATGGGGCCGGCAAGCAGGCGAAACTGTCCACCTCTCAGTTCCTCGACCCGGTGGCAGGCTCCAATCACCTGATGGCGAACAGGGGACTGGGGGCGGGAGGGGGGGGCGGGGGGCGGGGCCAGCTGCAGGCAGGCAGGGAAGATGACCCTGATTGCAGGCCAGACCTAGGGACCGTACCTCTAGTAATAAAAAAAGAAACAAAGAGAGAGGACCCAAATAAATTAAATCAGAATTGAAAATGGTGAAGTAACCATTGACATCACAGAAATAAAAGGATTATAAGAAAATACTATGAGTAACTACATACCAACAAGCTAGACAATCTGGAGGAAATGGACAAATTTCTAGAAAACTACAATTCTCAAAACTGAATCAGTTGTTAACAAACCAAAAATAGAATAACTAATTATTTTGAAAGAAAAAATAGTGTTAAGAATAACATAAAATAGCCCTGGCTGGGTGGCCAGGTGGCTCAGTTGGTTAGAGCATTGTCCTGATATGCCAAGGTTTTGGGTTCACTCTCTGGTCAGGGTACATACAAGAATCAACCAATAAATGCATAAATAAGTGGAACAACAAATCAAAGTTTTGCCTTCTCCCTCTCTCTCATATCAATAAACATTTTTTAAAAGAATAACAAAAGAGAGATAAACTTATCCCTCATTGATACTCTCTTCATAAAATATGGGAATCTTATAGAAAACAATGTAGTTTTCTGCATTGTAAGAGATATATATTCAGCTTCCATTTATTATTGCAAATAATTTCATTGCTTTGTTGGCTTCAAGTAAGTTTAATAAAATAAGTTATAGTATTTTGAGGTGTGATAGTCAGCCGTAACCACAGCTAAGGTACAGAATATTTAGGGAGAACAATTGTGTTCTTATTTTTGCATATGGTCTCAAGATAAAATATTCTTTCACTGTCATTCATTTCATCTTACGTTATCTCAGGATTTTTTGTAATTATATATTTAAAAGTAGGATAAATTGTGTGTGTTGTCTATGAAATTTGTTTTGGGTTTAGTACTTTGTGTCAAAAACAGTTTGCTGTGAAGAAAATATATCAAAGGGATTGAAATTCCATTCTTGATTTTTATAAACTGTTTAAAAATGCTATGCTCTTCCATTTGCTTCCATGGTGTGTTCTATTTGACACCTATTTCTATCAATTACTTTTTAAATGCCCAATAAAAATAATTGGTAAGATTAAAAAAAAAAAACACGGAATCAGGAAGAATGAGAAAATCTGAATAGGCCAATAACAAAATGATGAAATAGAAGCAGTAATAAAAAACTCCCAGTAAATGAAAGCCCTGAGCCAGACAGCTTCACAGGGGAGTTTTACCAAACCTTCAAAGAAGAACTAACACCTATCCTCCTCAAAATATTCCAAAAAATCCAAGAGGAAGGAACACTTTCCAAGCTCTTTTTATGAGGCCAGAATTATCCTAATTCCAAAATCAGATAAAGACACTACAAAGAAAGAGAATTACAGGCCAGTATTCCTGATGAACATAGATGCTAAAATCCTCAACAAAATATTACTAAATTAGATCCAGCAATATATTAAAAAGATCATACACCATGACCAAGTGCGATTCATTCCAGGGATGCAAGGCTGGTACAATATTCCCAAATCAATAAATGTGATACATCACATAAACAAATTGAAAGACAAAAATCACATGATTGTATCAATAGATGCAGAAAAAGCATTCAACAAAATCCAACAACCATTTTATATAAAAATCTTAGCAAAGTGTGAATAGAGGGAGCATATCTCAACATGATAAAGGCCATATATGACAAACCTACAGCCAACATCATACTCAACGGGCAAAAACTAAAACCATTTCCCCTAAGAACAGGAACAAGACAGGGATGTCCGCTTTCACCACTCTTACTCAACCTAGTACTGGAAGTCCTAGTCACAGCAATCAGAAAAGAAGAAGAAATAAAAGGCATCCAAATTGGAAAGGAGGAAATAAAAGTCTCATTATTCACACATGACATGATATTGTGCATAGAAAACCCTAAAGACTCCATCAAAAAATTACTACATTTTGAATTCAGCTATGTAGCAGGATACAAAATCAACACCCAAAAAAGAAATGGCTTTTTTATAGACCAATAATGAATTCTCAGAAAGAGAAACTAAACAAATAATCCCATTTACCATTGCAACAACAACAACAAAAATAAGATAATTAGGAATAAACTTAACCAAGGAGATAAAAGACCTGTACTCAGAAAACTACAGGACATTAGAAAAAGAGATTGAGGAAGATATAAACAAGTGGAAGAATATACCGTGTTCATGGATTGGTAGAATTAACATCAGTAAAATGTCCATACTATCCAAGGCAATCTATGGATTCAATGCAATCCCCATTAAAATACCAATAGCATATTTCACAGACCTAGAACAAATACTCCCAAAATTTGTATCAAACTAAAAAAGACTCCAAATAGCCGCAGCAATCTGGAGAAAGAAGAACAAACTTGGAGGGATCAAAATACCAGATATCAACTTATACTACAAAGCCACTGTTATCAAAACTGCCTGGTACTGGTACAAGAACAGCAATATAGGTCAATGGGACAGAACAGAGAACCCAGAAATAGACCCAAGCCATTATGTTCAATTAATATTTGACAAAGGAGGCAAGAGTATACAATGGAGTCAAGACAGTCTCTTCAATAAATGGTGTTGGGAAAATAGGACAGATACATGCAAAAAAATGAAACTAGACCACCAACTTACATAATACAATACACAAGAATAAACTCAAATGGATAAAAGACTTAAATGTAAATTGTGAAATCATAAAAATCCTAGAAGAAATCATAGGCAGCAAAATCTCAGACATCTCTCATAGCAATATGTTTACAGATACATCTCCTAGGGCAAAGGAAACTAAGGAGAAAATAAACAAATGGGACTACATGAAAATGAAAAGCTTCTGCACAGCAAAAGAAACCATCAACAGCCCTAACCGGTTTGGCTCAGTGGATAGAGTGTCGGCCTGCGGACTAAAGGGTCCCAGGTTCAATTCCGGTCAAGGGCATGTACCTTGGTTGCGGGCATATCCCTAGTGGGGGTGTGCAGGAGGCAGCTAATCAATGTTTCTCTCTCATCAATGTTTCTAACTCTCTATCCCTCTCCCTTCCTCTCTGTAAAAAAATCAATAAAATATATTTTTTTTAAAAAAGAAACCATCAACAAAATAAAAAGGGAGCCCACTATATGAGAGAACATATTTAGCAATGATACATCTGATAAGGGGTTAATCTCCAAAATATATAAGGAACTCATATAACTTAACAAAAGGAAGATAAACAATACAATTAAAAAATGGGTAAAGGACCTAAATAGACACTTCTCCAAAGTGAACATACATATGGCCAAGAGACATATTTAAAAATGTTCAAAGTCACTAATCATCTGAGAGATGCAAATTAAAATGACAATGAGGTATACCTCAGACCTGTCAGAATGGCAGTCATCAACAAATCAACCAATGACAAGTGGTGACAAGGATGTGGAGAAAAGGGAACTCTCGTGCACTGCTGGTGGGAATGCAGACTGGTGCACTCACTATGGAAAATAGTCTGGAGTTTCCTCAGAAAATTAAATATGGAACTGACATTTGACCCAATGATCACACTTCTAGGAATATATCCCAAGAAACCCGAAATAACAATAAAAAAGAATGTATGCACCCCTATGTTCATAGCAGCACAATTTACAATAGTTAAGATTTGGAAACAGCCCAAGTACCCATCAGCAGATGAATGGGTAAAAAAAAGCTGTGGTACATTTATATCATGGAAAACTATGCAGGTGTAAAAAAGAAGGATCTCTTACCCTTTGAGACAGCATGGAGGGACCTGGAGAGTGTTATGCTAAGCAAAGTAAGCCAGTCAGAGATAAGTATCACATGATCTCATTCATGTGTGGAATCTAAGGACCAAAATAAACTGGTGAACAAAATAGATCCAGAGACATAGACGTATAGAACAGAATGTCGAATCCCAGAGCGAAGCAGGGGAGGGAAGTGGGGAGAGATTAACCAGAGAATTTGTATGCATATATGCATAGTCCGTGGACACAGACAATAGTGTGGTGAAGGCCTGAGAGGAGTGGGTGCAGGGTGGAGGGGGTCAAAGGAAAAAGGGGGAGGGACATTTGTAATAATTTCAACACTAAAAATAAATTTATTTTAAAAAGAGAAAAAAGGCAAAGTACCTAAATAGACTCTTCTCCAAAGTGAACATACAGATAGCCAAGAGACATATGAAAAAATGCTCAAAATCACTGATCATCAGAGAGATGCAAATTAAACGACAATGAAGTATGACCTCACACCGGTCAGAATGGCTACCATCGACAAATCAACAAATGACAAGTGCTGGCGAGGATGTGGCGAAAAGAAAATCCTAGTACACTGCTGGTAGGAATGCAGATTAACTGTTTATGGAAAATAGTATGGAATTTCCTCAAAAAAATAAATATGGAGCTACGATTTCACCCAGTGATCCCACTTCTAGGAATATATCCTAAGAAACCCAAAACACCAGTCAGAAAGAATGTATGCACCCCTATGTTCATAGCAGCTCAGTTTACAATAGCTAAGATCTGGAAACAGCCCAAGTGCCCATCAGCAGATGAGTGGATATAAAAGCTGTGGTATAGCCATAGCTGGTTTGGCTCGGTGGGTAGAGTGTTGACCTGTGGATCAAAGGGTGCCAGGTTTGATTCTGGTCAAGTGCACATTCCTGGGTGATGGGCTCAGTCCAATGTGCAGGAGGCAGTCAATAAATAATTCCCTGTCATCATTGATGTTTCTATCTCTCTCTTCCTCTTCCTTCCTCTCTGAAATCAATAAAAATATATTTTAAAAAGCTGTGGTACAATTATACCCAGGAATACTATGCACCAGTAAAAAAGAAGGGTCTCAAAAAATAAAAATTAAAAATTAAATAAAAAAGAAGGGTCTCTTACCCTTTTAGGCAGCAGCAGGGGACCTGGAGATTATTATGCTAAGTGAAATAAGCCAGTCAGAGAAAGACAATATCACATGATCTCACTCATATGTGGAATCTAATGAACAAAATAAACTGATGAAGAAAACATATCCAGAGACATAGAAGCATAGAACAGACTGTTGAATCTCAGAGGGAAGGCAGGGGAGGGTGGGTGGGTGGGACGAGATCAACCAAAGAATCTGGTTGATCTCGTCCCACCCACCCACACTCAGGCATATATATACGCCTGTTGCACAAAGATTCGTGCAATAGGCCTTCTTTCCCCTGGCTGCTGGCACCTGTTTTCCTCTGGCACCAGAGACCCAGGCCTTTGCTCCAGCCGCAGCAGAGAAGCCAAGCCTCTTCAGTCTTCAGTCTTTTTTTTTTTTCTTCTTTTTTTTTTATGAAATGTCTGAGATTTTTAAAATATATTTTATTGATTTTTTACAGAGAAGAAGGGAAAGGGATAGATAGTTAGAAACATCAGTGAGAGAGACACATCGATCAGCTGCCTCCTGCACACCCTCTACTGGTACATGTCCTTGACCAGAATCGAACCTGGGACCCTACACTCCACAGGCCGATGCTCTATCCACTGAGCCAAGCTGGTTAAGGCCGTCTCCAGTCTTCAGTCTTCGCTTGGGCTGGAGCCTTCAGTCTTCGCTCTGCGCCTGCGTATGCAAATCAACCCACCATCTTTGTTGGGTTGATTTGCATACTCACTTCTGATTGGCTGGTGGGTGTCGCAGAGGTATGGTCAATTTGCATCTTTCTCTTTTGTTAGTGTAGATATGCATAACCCATGGACACAGACAATAGGATAGTGAAGGCCTGTAGCAGGGAGCAGGGGTGGGCTAGAAGGGCTTAATGGGGGGACAAGGGGAACATGTAATACTTTCAACAATAAAGTTTAAAAAATTAAAAATAAAAACCTCTGCCTGCACTGAGATGTTGAGATGGGCTCTGACAGAATCCCCCATTTTCTCAAGATGCTGGCACTTGAATAAACCTCTTTCCTTTTCCACCAGAATCTGTCTCAAAGTTTGGCTTTCATGGTGGCAGGTAGCCAAATCTTAGGGGTTTTCAGATACAGCATTACCTACCAACAATCCTTTTTTAATACTTTTTTAGGGCCTATTATGTTCCAAGCATTGCAAACACTTTATCTATGTTTTAATAATATTAACTACAATTTAGTGAGTATTTACTAATTGCTAGGTATTGTTATGTAATTAAACAGGATATCTCAATAATATCGATCTAACTTTCTTCCTACAAAGGAAGTATCATTATCTATTTTTATAGTGAAGGAAATTGTGGCTCACAAATGTTTACTAACTTATCTGAGGTAACATCTTAGTAAGTATGCAAAATACAGTCTTGTGAATTCAAAGACTGTGTTTTTCCCAATGCTGTATTTTAATGATCTAATGAGCATGAGATGAAAATATCTCCATGTGACAAAATTCCTACAAGTGAGTATAACTAGCCAGTGCTATAGATGGAGCTGTCATTTCCACTTAATCTCTCCCCCTAGATAATACTGACACTTTGGAAAGCATAATCACCCATCAATATTCTTGTCCCTTCTTATCACTCACTGTTCAGTTGCCTAACATAGAAAAGATGATTCCAGGGCTTTGTTTCAAACTCCTGGGAAATAGAATTGTGTAAGTTGCACATGGCATTTAATTGAGCTGTAGAGAGATTTTTATTTATTTATTTACTTTTTTTTTTTTTTTTTGCCTGAAGGCCTCTAACATAAGCCATATCTCTGGCACTTTCTGCCCAGAGTAAGGGAACATGTCTTCTGCCATAGAATCACTATGCTAACAGCATAGAGAAGCCTCAGTGATTGGAAAGAGCTCTACCCAATCTCAATTGGAAGGAATAGAACTTGCCTCTCATTAGCTCTGTGTTTTGGGGTTGGTCATTGGTCTTTCTGAGCTTTAGTCTTCTCGCTTTTAAGGTATGAATAAAAATAAATACTTCAAAAGATTTTAAAAAAGAAATAACTTCCTAACACACAGTAAATATGCAATGTTTGTTTAAACAGTCTTTTTTTAAATGAAGTTTAACCCTAACATTATGCAGCTTGAAAAATGGAAATTTCTCCAGTATCACCCTATTTATAAATGAACTCAAAAATATGCTCAACACATTGGGCTTTGGTGAGTCGTTCACAAACACTGTCAAACTGTTCAGGGTGGTGACAGAGACAGAGCAAAAGAAGTCGGCACCATGCATATTTTATAAAGAAGCAAACTGTATTCAGGAAAGCTGTTTCTGCTGCCTAAAGTTTGTAAGAAGCTTGGTTTGCTTATTAATGTAATAGAACTTTATAAATTACAGATCTCTTGGCCCCTCTTTATTATCATGTGGTAAGCACAGGTCATGTACCTAATCATAGAAATGTCTATATGTCTATTCTAAACATAATCTAGCCAAGCATTTATTGATATGTTTAATAGAAACTTTTCCAATGATGATCATGGACCAGCTAGGAACTAAAATTTAGCATTGAAGAGAGTCCCGGTAGACAAGAAATAGACCTGGGAGAGACACAGAAGCAAACCATACAAAGTGACAAGTGCTATGAACATGTTAGGCACGAGGCTCAGAGAGGTGAATTATCTGGGGATAACTTCTAAGAGGTAATAACATCTAATGAAAAGCTTAATAAATGAATTAGCCAGGAAAAAAAAAGAGAGAAAAGTTCGGGCAAAGGGCATAGCACAGCGTACTTGAAAACTACAAATAGTGGGAAACGATTGAAGAGGAGGAGTTGATGTGGGGTATGTGGGACAAGTAAACAGAAGAAATGCGCAAGTAGATATGGATCAGCTAAGAAGGGTCTCTGTGCCAAAATTATTTTAAAAGACATTCTGAAAGCGGAAAAATAATAAAATATGTCTAGGAAAATGAGAGGTAAATTCTTCAGAGGAAAAGGGAGCAGAACCAATTTAGTTTATTATTTATCATAGATACTTTCTGGATATATTATGCATTCAGGACAAAATTCTGGGTAGTAGGAATTCAGGTAACAGACACACCCTGCCTGCTGAGGACGTGAGATCCCACTTAAAGATGGCATGGATCGTACGCCCAAATGGATGTGGAGGCAGGTGAGAATGGCAGAAGGAACTCTCGTCTCAGAGGAGCAAGAGGGACAGCTAAGCAATAAGAAATCAATAGAAGTGAAAAGAGGGATATGCCCTTGAGATGCCTTCCAGATTAATGGACAGTCCCTAATTAAAAGAGAGCAGTGGAAGCACTACCATTTTGTGACAATTTTCACACACCCTTGTCTGGGTCAATGGAGCAAAAAGAGAATTGTGGTTATAATAGCTGAGGAGGTTCAAGTACTTTGGGGCTTTCCTAGAGCTATGGCTTGGGCCCAAATTATCTGGGTAGTTTCTTATGCCTATAAGACCAGCTATACAGCAGTCCTTGGGAAAGGAGTTGGTGACCAGATATGGTGTTGGGATTGCCAGAAACTGATAAAATCTCGTGTGTTTTCTCAGTGTAGGAAAATCCTATATAATAAAAGGGTAATATGCAAATTGACCCTAACGGCGGAACCACCGAGAATGACTGGTCTCATTCTGACCACTGAGCACTGACCACTGACCACCAGGGGGCAGACGCTCAATGCAGGAGCTGCCCCCTGGTGGTCAGTTTGCTCCCACAGGGGGAGCTCAGCTCAGCCACAAACCGGGCTGATGGCTGTGAGCGCAGCGGAGGTGGCGGGAGCCTCTCCCACCTCCTCAGCAGCGCTAAGGATGTCCAACTGCATATTCCTTAACTGGGAATCCACAACCTTCTTGGTGCATGGGATGATGCCCAACCAACTGAGCCACACCAGCCAGGCCCATATATATACACATACATATATATATTTATATTTTTATATTTATTTTTAATATAGTTTTATTGATTTCAGAGAGGAAGGGAGAGGGCTAGAGAGATAGAAACATCAATGATGAGAGAGATTCATTGATTGGCTGCCTCCAGCACATCCTACACTGGGGATTGAGCCAGCAACCTGGGCATATGCCCTGACCAGGAATCGAACTGTGACCTCCTGGTTCATAGGTCGACGCTCAACCACTGAGCCATGCTAGCCAGGCTATATTTTTATATTTATACTAGAGGCCCAGTGCACGAAATTTGTGCACGGAGGGGGGCGTGTCCCTCAGCCCAGCCTGCACCCTCTCCAATCTGGGACCCCTCGAGGGATGTCCGACTGCCCGTTTAGGCCCAATCCCACTGATCAGGCCTAAACGGGCAGTCGGACATCCCTCTCACAATCCAGGACTGCTGGCTCCCAACTGATCACCTGCCTGCCTTCCTGATTGCCCCTAACCGCTTCTGCCTGCCAGCCTGATCACCCCCTAACCACTCCGCTGCCAGCCTGATTGATGCCTAACTGCTCCCCAGCCAGCCTGTTTGCCCCCAACTTCCCTCCTCTGCTGGCCTGGTCACCCCTAACTGCCCTCCCCTGCAGGGTTGATTGCCTCCAACTGCCTTCCCTTGCAGGCCTGGTGCCTCCCAACGGCCCTCCCCTGCTGGCCATCTTGTGGTGGCCATCTTGTGTCCACATGGGGGCAGGATTTTTGACCACATGGGGGCAGCTATATTGTATGTTGCAGTGATGGTCAATCTGCATATTACTCTTTTATTAGATATGATAGAGGCCTGTGCATGGGTGGGGGCTGACTGGTTTGCCCTGAAGGGTGGAGGTTCCCTTGGGGCATGGGGCGGCCTGAGCGAGGGGCCTGTGGTGGTTTGCAGGCTGGCCACACCCCCTGGCGACCCAAGAGGAGGCCCTGGTATCTAGAATTTATTTACCTTCTACAATTGAAACTGTGTAGCCTGGAGCAAAGCCAAGCCTGCTGCTCACTCCACGGCCAGCAGTGATTTCTGTTGGAGTTAATTCACCTTCTACAATTGAAACTTTGTAGCCTTGAGTGGAGGCTTAGGCTGGCAACAGGATGGCTTCTTTTGTTACCATGGAAACCCAAGCCTCCCTCCCGCTCTAACTGGATGTAGCCCTCTTGGTTGGGTTTATTTGCATATTTGCTCCTGATTGGCTGGTGGGCATGGCTTAGGCATAGTGAAGGTGCGGTCAATTTGCATATTACTCTATTATTAGGTAGGCCTAGAAGCCTGATGCATGAAATTGTGCATGGGTAGGATCCCTAGGCCTGGCTGGTGATCAGGGCTAATCTGTGGGGCAACTGGCAGGGTGATCAGGGGCCCTGTTGGCACCCACAGCGGCTGGCCTGGGTCCTGTGGGCTGAGTGCAGCTCCTGCATTGAGCATCTGTCCCCTGGTGGTCAGTGCACATCATAGCGACCGGTCGTTCTCCAGGTCGTTCCGCCATTCAGTCAATTTGCATATTAGGCTTTTATTAAAGAGGATATTTATACATTTATTTTATATTTTTATGTATTTATGTATATACTAGAGGCCCGATGCACGAAATTCTTGCAAGAGTAGGCCTTCACAGCCGCGGTGGCTGCCTGGATCCCTCATAGCCACAGCGGCTGCCTTCTATCTGCAGCTACAGCCCCAGCTTCGTCCGGAAGGATGTCTGGTTAGCGTATTATGCTCTTATTATTATAGATGTATAGATGTTTATATAAACATATCAATATACATATTGATTAATTGATTGATTGATTTTAGAGCAAGGGGGAAAGGGAGAGAGAAACATTGACTGGCTACCTCCCACTCATGCCCCTACTGGGAATCGAAACTGCAACCCAGGTTTGTGCCCTGACCAGGAACTGAACCAGTAGCCTTTCTGCTATACAGGATGGTGCTCAACCAACTGAGCCACCCACTGTCAACTCTGGCTACACACTACAATCATTTAGAGGACTTCTTAAAAATGCAGATGCTTGGACTCTACCCCCTGAGTTTTTATTTAATTGGTCTGAGTGAGACCCAGCATAACTATTTGAAAAATCACCAAGTGCAGGGTGAAGAATCACCAAACTGCAGGAATGAGAGCCACAATGCTAGGTAGGCTATGCCACAGTTAAAGGCCAACTCTCAGCAAGGAATACCTTCTTGAGGGATGTGCTGACAGATGCGGTTTAACAACATTCCCTTTCTCCATGGTTACCTCAGAATTGGCACAAAGAACAAACTCGGTCTGTCTATGTGGAGTGTTCTAGAAGTATGTTGAAGAAATATCTATTTCTCCCAGCCAGCATGGCTTAGTGGTTGATCGTCAATTCCCAGTCAGGACACATGCCTGGGTTGTAGGCTCAATCCCATGTGGGGCATGCAGGAGACACTGGGCAATTATTTTCTCTCATCATTGGTATTTCTATCTCTCTCTCTCTCTCCATTCCTCTCTGAAACCAATAAAAATATATTTTTTAAATAAATGTCTATTACATATGTCTCTTTTATAAGCATTTTCATAAATTTGTATTTTTTTGTTTTTCTCCTTGTTGTAACTGTAGTTTATTAATGACAATAATCAAACTAGAATCACCAAACATAGAAAGTGACTCATATTCTACTTGTACTCAGTGGTAAATAATTTGAAATATTTATATTGAAACAAACAGAGAGATATTATAGGATGAAATATAGATATCTTGTGAATTGTAAAAATAACACATAAGACTTCAAAGAAACTGTGTGCTTGAAACTGTGTGCTTTTAGTGGACACTTCAGGTGATGCCCCCAGCCTCCTAGTGCAACGGATTTATTCTCCAACTGCCCTTGGGACTAGTTTAGAAGGAACGTTTGAGGAGCACTGAGCCAGTGGAATTATTTGAAATGTGACACTCTTAATTGACTTGGTTTCAAATCCTCCACAGTTGGAGCATCTTGGCTTAGCTCAAATGCTAGAAATACTGTAACATTTGTCACTTCAATCCCAGCCAAGGGTCAAATGCAGTGTCACAAATAGAAGCCAAAATAAATTCTGAAAGTCATTTTTGTGGTTGACTTAACTTTATTCACACGATAGCTGTGACAGGGGCTGACAAAGACTTCCTCTAACATTTCTTTCTTCTGGCGGGATGATTTAAAGTTTGGTTGCAGACAGTGTGGGTTGGAGGGATGAGTGGTGAGACAGGTTGGGGGCTTTTTATAATTCTACATCATCATCAATCCAGTTTCCTTTTAACCTTGTGGCTTATCTAACACATTTACCATAAGAGTTGGGGAATAAATCTAATGTTGACTGGCAAACTCTTGGCAGCCCTTGAGAGCAGCATCTTTATAGAGAACACACAATTGACCCTAACACGGGAGGCGCCTCAGATATGGAGAAAGCAGGTCAGAAGTGCCTTAGGGTGCCCAGAAAGGCATCCCATTACAGCAGTGGGATCTCAGGACATACAGCAGGCAGCTCTGGAGCGTTGCAGTCAATCCTGGGAGAGTGGCATGCCGTCTCAGGACTGATAGGACCTCACAAGGAGCCACATGAGGAGAACCGTGATCAGGACCACAGTGAAGTTGAGACACAGCTCCCGGGCAGACAGATCCATTCTCAGAGTGGCTCAGTGAGAACCGAAGGCAGACTTCTCCAGACACACCGAAGACCTCCTGCTGGTGCTCACCCCCTAACAGAAAGTAGCAAAGAAAGCATGGGGCCATCAGTGAGCATTCCTTCCTCAAAGGAAACAGAAGCACTGTGAAAGAGGACAGTGCTATGGCCTGAACTGTGTCTCCCCAAAGTCCATATGTTCAAACCCTAACCCCCAATATCTCAGAATATAGCTGTATTTGGAGATCAGGTCTTTCAAGGAGTAATTAACTTAAAATTAAGTCACTAAGATGAGTCCTAACCCAATATGACCAATGTCTTTATAAGAAGAGGAGATTAGGCCCTAAGTGGTTTGGTTCAGTGGATAGAGCATCAGCCTGCGGACTGAAGGGTCCCAGGTTCGATTCTGGTCAAGGGCATGTGCCTTGGTTGCGGGCACATTCCCAGTAGGGGGGTGTGCAGGAGGCAGCTCATCGATGTTTCAAACTCTCTATCCCTCTCCCTTCCTCTCTGTAAAAAATCAATAAAATATATATGTTTTTAAAAAAGAATAAAGGTGTGGCCTAGCCAGTGTGGCTCAGCGGTTAAGCACTGACCCAGGAACCCAGGTTGAGGGCTCAATCCTGAGCAAGGGATGTGCAGGAGGCAGCCGATGTGATGTTTCTCTCTCTCTCTGAAAATCAATAAAAATTTAAAAAAAAAAAAAAAGGAGAGGAGATTAGGACACAGACATGCATAGAGGGAAGACCATGTGAAGGCAGGGAGAAGCTGGCTATCTGCAAGCCAAGGAGAGAGGCCTCAGAAGAAATCAGTTCTTCAACACCTTGATCTCAGATTTCTAGCCACCAGCCTCTATCTTTGGACTCTAGTTGTAACTCTGCCTTGAGTCCCCAGCCTGCTCACCTACCCTGCAGATTTTGAACTTGCCAGCCTCCACACTCACCTGAGCCATATATATAACATCCTATTGGTTCTGTTTCTATAAGACTCCTGACTAATACAGACAGACTGCCTTTGCTGCCTGATGTCAAAAAAACCAATATAGTTCTGATTTCCCCCCCTGTATTGATATTTTTGATAAAATAAAAATATTACATTGTTCTCTCTCCAATTGCTGTGTTTGTGTGTGTATGTGTGTGCTTGCCTTGCTAACTTAGAGTACCAGCCAGCAAAGCCACCAAAACTGAAAAGAAAAAAAAAGGTTATGTTTTAGTATTTTTCTTGCTTTGAATTACATATAGAAGTAGGATACCATAATTTTGCAAATTTCAGGCTTCATCTAACCCTGTTGAAAGTATGAGGTAGTTTCAACATCTGCTTTGCCTTTTATAAGCACTGCTTTGGGCACAGAACCTATCAGAGTCAACCCAAAGTCCCTCACATAACAGGCACTCAATCCAAAGAGCAAGTGTTAACCTCATGGCTACTTCTGTTTCAACAAGGGCTTGTGCCAGCTATTTTTAGTCAGGTCTAGGATGTACCTAGATTGTAAACACTTCAAAGAGCAGGAACGGTTTCTTTATAGTTTGCACATATAGTGCACTTAGAAAGTCATACTTTGAGAACATATGCAATGCAGTCCATCAAAATGTTACCTTCAGTGGTGTGGCATGATTGGTAATTTGTATATGCAAACCAAATAAAATTAAAGATGAAAGATAATCTTGCAGATACTTAGGACAAAAGTATCCCATAGAGTGAAAATGTTTAAAGGGAAAAGGTGTTTTTTTTTTTATTTGCTAAAGGTGAAAGTTCAGGGGGGCAGAAAGGATTGTTAGCAACCTTTTGGCCTGACCATTTAATCTGACTGAATTGTAATTACTATATTTGTTGTATTATTCGTGGATCAAATGATTAATGGTATAAACCAGCTGAATGATCATTTTTCATATCATTTCACTGTTAGTATAAAACACAAGTTCAAATCAGATGGTGCCAACTGGTAGGTTGTTGAATCTTGGTTTAAAATATGGCCAGTGATGATTGATTTATGTTTCATTTTCTTCTTAATTATTACCCATCTTTTGGCTCTTCACATGAAGCACATAGTAAATTGCCAATGAAAGTCTTTACACAAATACTTTAGAAAGTAAACAGAAGATAATAAATGGATGAGAAAGTAGAGAGGATGTGTGAAAACATACACAAAAGCAGAGGGGAGCAGGAAAGTGATGAATGCAAGCAGGGAGCCTGGAGGCAAAGGCATGAGAATAAAAGAAAGACTTTTCCTTATGAATTTATTAATAAAGTAGAATCCTGGTCCAAATGCCCACTCATGTGGGTAAGTTCTGAAGAAATACAGAGATATGCAAAAATATGAGACTGTTTCTAATGATCAAAACAATTCAGGGAGAGCACAATAACTGTCCCACCAAACCTGCCTTGGATTAAGCTCTTAAATAAAGAGGGTCATGGAGCTGGCCCAACAAGAACATTCTGGGGGTGAAAAATGTATATGATTGTCTAACCACTGTGCTGTACACCTGAAACTAATACAAAATAATATTGAATGTAAACTGTAATTGAAAAATAAAATTTTAAAAATAAAAAAGAAATATGTATACTTTTAAGGATTTAAATATTTATTGCCAAATTTTCCTCTTACATTTTTTTCTAGTTTATATTTTACCACTAGTGTATAAAAGAGCTAGTTTTCCTAAATCAAAATGGACATTAGTGATTTATTTTATTTTAACAAATAATTTAGTACATTAAAAAATATAGTATACCCAGGAAATTTTTATTACTGTGCCAATTAAATATTTTTCATGTGTTAAAAAAAAAAAAAAGAACATTCTGGGAAAATGTTATTGAAAGTTGTCCACAGCTTTTGGTCATGTGACCTTCACAACAACTCTGTGACCTTCTCAGAACTCAGGCAAGTGTTATTGGCATTATTCTCTCTTAGATTATAGCTAAGAAATTGGCTTTTTGAGAGAGGCTGAGTTGTGTAGTAACATAGAGTAAGTTAGAGGCAGAGGTAGAGCTGGCAGATTGGAAGTAGTTGCTAGAACTGTGATTATTTCTCTAGGAGTGATTACAAGAATGAGTTACTACTGCAATTAACTGGCCTCACTAAACAAAGTTAGTGTAAATTTTCAACCACTTTGAGAAAATAATGTGACATTTTTAAATTAAAGTTGTACATGCTCATTCCCTATTATCCAGTGATTTCACTTTTACTCTAGAAACTCACGCACATATGAGCCAGGATGCTTATACAAGGATGTTCACAGCAACATTTCACAATATCCCCACCCTGGAAACAGCTCAAATGTTTATCAACAGTAGGATGGATGATGAATTGTGTTCTATTCATATACCTCAATGCTACAGAGTTAAGAAAATATATGAATTATAACAATACTCAACAAAATGGGTAGATCTCATGAATATAATTGTTGCACAAAAGAAGAGTTTACAAAAGAAACATAGAATATGATTCCATTTGTCCAAAGTCAAAAACAGGGAACTTCATCATATTGTTTAGGGAATGCACACATTGATGATAAAAAATATAAAGAGAAGCATGGACAAGATTATCTCAACAATCAAGATTGTGATTACACATGGTGGGGCAAAGAGGGGAGGTGACCAGGAATAGACTTTTGGGGTGCTGGCAATGATCTGTTTCTTAATCTGGGTGATAGTTGTATAGGGGTTGCCTTAAAATTATTGTCAAACTGTATGTTTTATGCACTCTTCACGTTTTTTTCAGTAGTCTCTGAATTGAAAGGCTACTCATCATACTTCTTGAATTCCTGTGGATTACCTCTTACTCTTTCTTGCACTTCGATGGTGGTCTTAAATATTTGGGGTTTTTTAAATAGATTTTAAATGAATAAAACACAGAGTTAAGGTGAGAATTTCTAATGAATCAACTCAATCAACACGTGCTCATTGTAAGGGGTGGACTTGATTTAACTTTCACACACATTAATACCAAGGTCAGGCAGAAATTCAGACCAACAACCTTCATTTTTCTGCTGTTAAGCTGCAAAGACTATTTTGGCATTTTTTGTTTGTTTGTTATTCTTTTTTAAGTTGATTATAGAGAGAGAGAGAGAGAGAAAGAGAGAGAGAGAGAGAGAGAGAGAGAGAGAGAGAGAGAGAGAGAGAGAGAAACATCAACCAGTTGCCTCCTGTACCGACCTTGACTGGGGATTGAACCCACAGCCTAGGTCTGTGTCCTCACCAGGAATCGAACCTGCAACCTCTCGGGGTACAGGCCAATGTTCCAACCAACTGAGCCCCCCTGGCCGGAGCTTGGCTTTATTTTAAAATTTCCCTGGAGTCAAGATCACACCATATGATCCAAAGTGATTGCTATATGGATGAAATGAAAAACGAAAATGCATATCATCAGGTGAAAAAAGGAAAGCAAGAATCAATACTATTCACTTTATAGCTTATGAAATACCATGTACAATAAGCATTGCCTATTTCATTATGAAATGTAAATATTCCTCTGCCTTTCTCATTTGCAACTTGTAACACGTGCATGCAAGCGTACACACACACACACACACACACACACACACACACACACACACCCCATACGCTAAGCATAAGAATCCTGCTATTCCTGAAGAGGGTCAAGAACGTACCTGCTGTGGTAGGCTTCTCCTCTCTCCCCGTCTCTCTCCTTCTCTCTGACTCAGGCTCCAACCTGCTTGTCTTCTGGGCCGTCTGGACTTCTGGGCTCTGGGCAGGGCCTAAAGTAGTCCCAGGGAGGTGGCAACTACTGTGATGTCACTGATGAAACATCTCAAAGGAACAACCTCCAAAGGTTTGAGGCTATTTGTGTTTAGGGGGACATGGAAATATGTTCACTAAGACTCTCTGTTCCCTTGGCGACCAACTTGTATTAACACCCCCGGGACTTAAAATCTTTTCTTTTCAGTCGACGTTTGTTGCAATTGATGCAGGTTTTTAATTTATCTTTTACATCTGCATGAATATCTTTAACACATTTTTAAAACATCATAAACCGTGATGATAGACTAATGTCAACAAACCAGCACTGCATTTGGCTCCTCCCATAGTCAGCATGTGAGGGTGTAAAATGGGACTTCATTTTACTACCCGTTTCTTTAGCTATTTGAAATGTGTAGAGTTCTTGCTTTGCACAGGCACACCCCAAACCACACACACACACACACACACACACACACACACACACACACACCAAAATTCAACAGGCATCTTTAGCTCCTTCAAAACTGACTTTAGTCCAAGCAGCGAAAGTTATCTCCTCAGTCACCTGCTCCGCATACCTTTCCAGCTAAGCTGTATGTTGCAAGTTTACACATTAATATACAGTTTCATCTAAAACAGCTGTGGAAGCCATGGTCTATATATCACTGTCAGTAAACTAATACAGCAGCAAATTCATACAGCAAAACTCAGTCATTTGGATAGATCGGAGGTAGAAGGAGAGCTGGCCAAAACTAGTGAAAAACGTAAGTTATAGAATATAGGTTGGAAATAAATAGAGTTGTGTAACTTTCAAATATAAACACCAACTAAAACTAGACTGCTAACATCAGTTTGCAACCAACATTCCAGATGTCCGGAGGTGAAAGGGGTCTCTGACGTGTTTAACTCGACTCAAAAGCACATCAATCCAGCCCTTTAAACATGACCCCCCACATTGTGTTTGTTCAGCAAATCCTTCCTTTATAGATAATAGAGCAAATCTCCACTTTGGATTTCCAATTAGGGTCAATCAAAACAATGCATTCCCAAAAGGCATAAACAAACACAATTCTCATTCCCCAGAGACATTACTGAAGGACTTTCCATTCCATTTCTTCATTTCAACATAATAAGCCCAATGATGAGTAATCTTAAAACAACATTCTGTTGCCACATGCCTTGTAAAAAGATAGCTTGCTGAAGTGACAAATAGTGTGTAACAATCATAGCCAAATCGAGCAGGGGCAGTTATCTGTTGCCATCTGGCAAACTCCTTGAATGTAGTCAGATTTCTGTCTTTTTGCCTCCAAACCTTTGCCAGGTTGTTTCAAATGCTAGGAATGTTTTCCTAGTCACCAAACCACACCTGTCCCTTTTTTAACCACTCAAAATTATTTTTTGTCCAATTAAAAAGATATATTTACTGAAAACATTTTTTTGAAAATATGTAGTATAAAGAAAATTTAAATTACCTTTAAATTCACCACACAAAGGGGAAAAGAACCCTTATGTTACATTTTTATTAATGTTGGAGATTGCATAGATATAATCTCAAATTCCCAAATTATTTTGGTCAAAGAATTTCATACCTTAAAACACGCTTTTTTTTTTTCATTCATGTATAGAATCAAGTTATTCATATTATGCCATGTGTTGGTATTGGGTTTATGGGACAAGCATTTATTTTATACATGTCAGAATAGGAATTAGCTCTACAATATTGAGACTATTAACTACAATGGGGAAATATTAACATATCACAAAACAGCTGACCAAACTGTCAATTTAGTTGAATTGGTCAACTTCAGTGTAACTTGGAGGAAAAATCCCTTTGCTTATTTATGAGTCAGTTCCATTTGTCTATCTGGTTGCCCTGTTTAAGTTTATCCAATGTTACACCAGGGACTATTGTGCCCAGTATATTGACAAAGTCCAGATGGAGACTTCACAAGCGTCTGCATATTAGTGGTTTATCCAGAGATGTCACAAGAGAGTGGAATTACACTGGGAATTTAGCTTGTCATTCATTTGATGGAACCCTCGTCAGAAAAGCATGCAAGGCACCCAAAGTCACCTGACAACTGTTCAGAGGCTTAAGGAAGAATTTAACCCTAAGGACCTACCAGTCCATTAAAAAACAACAACAGTATTGTCTCTCGTTTAAGACACGGAGAATAACAAGATTTCAAACCACAGTGCCAAAGCAAAATAACCTTCCTTAATTGTGCTGATACTTTCCTTTCTGTGAGCAATCCCACGACTTAACAGCATTTATTTCATATCCACTTTCTTTCCAGATGCAGTTCTTCCCATCATTAGGAGAACATAATCATCATTGACATTATTTCTATGCCTATTAACCTAGAATTTAGCCAAGGGCCAAAAATGTCAAAAAAACAACATCAACAACATTCACAGTAACATTGGTATTGAAGGTCTAATTGGCATTTATCTTCCCCATCCCCATCACCA
Source organism: Cnephaeus nilssonii (assembly GCF_951640355.1). Lineage (NCBI taxonomy): Eukaryota > Metazoa > Chordata > Mammalia > Chiroptera > Vespertilionidae > Cnephaeus > Cnephaeus nilssonii. The sequence continues at coordinate 71,184,858 of NC_137084.1, read as the reverse complement.
CCATCCATTTTCTTAGATGTAAAAATTCATACCCTTTGAGAATCATTGCTGAGCTTTTGTGTCTGATTGGGGGCTATTTTTAAATTTATTCCCCATTTCCATCTACGTTTTTACTTTGGGAAGCAAAAGGGAAGACCTCATGTCAGTCCATGAATTCTACAACTGCGGGACACAATGGGGGAATTCAGCAAGGCTTCAGGAGAGGCGATGAGCTCTTCGCACATCACAGTAATGAGTGTGATGATCATGGTGCCTTTCTCACCTTCACAACTTCACATCCAGCTGGTCAGGCAGCTCTCTGCTATTCTCTTTTATCGTTTCAAACACAAGAGTACAAGCCCAGAGAAAGAGGAAACCCTATTTCTTGGCGTTGTTTTCGTGTCTTTGAAAGTTAATGGTTGTTATCTACAGCCTTACCTACTTGCGGCACATGTGTGATTTTTGTCTCACTAACTGGATTTTAATTTCAAAAGCAGGGACAGTTTCTTGCATTTCTTTTGTTTCTTTAGCTGTGCATCAAATTGGCAAAGAATCATAATAGATGCTCTACAATGTATAGCAAAGGGGCTCAGTTTGAGCCTCCTTCCCATCACATCCCCTATTGAAACCCTCACATGTCTGAGTATCCTGGCAAACATGAGTAGTGGAAGTTGAGGTCAACATAAAATCTACTAATTTAAATAAATTAATTAAATAAATAAATTTTATAAAGGACCTAGAAGCCAGCTGGGAGAGAAAACTCTGAAGGGACGTGATCAATAAGATACAAGTGGTTCAGCAACAGGGAGAATAGATAGTCATTCCATTACACATAACACTAATTCACTGTGTCAGTCCAGTTCCTGTGAGAAGCAGATGCCATGATGGGTCTAAATGTGCAAAAGGAAATTGTCTTAGGGGAAATGCCTGTGAGGAAAAAATATGAAAAGAGGAGGCAAATGTAGAGAGTCATCAAATAGCAAGAGAGAGAGAGAGAGAGAGAGAGAGAGAGAGAGAGAGAGAGAGAGAAAAGGAAGGTTGGGGAGAAACATCTTAGACTGCAGTTCAGTTCTAAGGAAAATTGGAGAAGTCTGTTAGGAAACCTCAAGTCAGAGTCACCTGTGTCTCCAGGGATAAATCCACCTTCCTATTCCCCCCACATTCAATCATTCACTGAGAGAAGCCCCATGGGAGGCAGGGCCCCTGTGCAAATGTGATTTTGGGGGTCCACTGCTGGGGTCCACCTCAACTACTATGCAGTCGGATCCAAGAAGCACATTCTTGTGGCCGCTTGGAGTCTGGGTTCTAGGAGGAGGGAGAGCTATAAATAAAAACTCCATCACTCTCTTAGCAATTAACCTCAATCAACAGTATGTAATGCTGAGCGGGAGGCAGGACCGACCTCTGCCTGTGCCGTCTCACGGACATCAGCGATGCAATGGCCTTCTGTCGAAGTGTCACAGAGCCTGGCGGAAGCAGCAGTACTGATTAAGGTTTATTTGAATTTTATATTAAGCTATGGAGGCCTTACGTAGCAGCAGAGCGGAGCTTGAGCCAAAGAGCAAGAAAATGGCAGACGCGGCAGGTGTGGTCTCCAACAGTGTCCTTGTACGTGAGCACATGTGGGCCGCCCTCTGAAGTCTCTGGAAATAATCAGGAGGAACATGACAAGGGCAAGCGGCCTTGCATAATAGATGCAGCAAGAGCCAGAAAGTGTTGTATTAGGCCCTGTTTATAACAAACCATTTTAGTCCTGGATTTGTGAGGTGACACCTGTTAACATCATTTGACTTGGAGCCAGTTTACTTTCTCTCCTCTGGAACAAGTATATTTCTGCTCTATAATAAAATTCTGCAAGCAAACAGCTTTCTCCCAGCACATTAAACATAGCCACTGTGGTGGGGGTGGGAGAAGGGAGAGCAGAGACTCAGTCAAAAATATGTTTACTACGAGGCTAATACCATCTGCCCTCTAAACACTCCCAGATTTCAGACTGGCTTTATTTTCCTGATGGGGAAAAAAAGAATTCAGCCATCTTTTGATGTGCCATTACCAAACCATTCGGGGAGATTCTAGCCAGACACACCCACTTGAAACATTCTGTTCCTTCGTGAATTTGATCAAGTGTATTTTCAATGAATCTCTTCTGAGAATCTGTCCATCAGAATAACACCATTGGCCGTTTCAGCAAGAATAATGAGAACCAGACAAAATTGCTTCCTGTTCCCTGTGAACCGGTTCATTTGGCTTTAGCCTCCAGCTCTCAAAGCAGAGAGCACAGCGCCCGTGAAGAACCATGAAATCTATCTCTGCTGCCTGTGAAAGTAACGCGAGAACGGAAGTGCCCAGATGCAGCAATGTGGAAGATTAGCTGCATGCAAGCTACAGGCTAGGTTTCCTTTTCGATGAGAGCTGTTCTATCTCTGAGGGCAACTGGACACTTGTTCGACAGCCTGGGAGTAACCTAACCTTTTACACTTTTACAGTAAGTGAATGGGGAGTTGCCAGGAGCTAGTATTCCGTGGATTTGGGCACCGTATCTGGGAGAGGTGGTTCAGGCCTACTCTCTCCAGCTTGCATTGAGCCAGTTCTTGCGCTCATTTGCCAGTGTAGAACTCCCATACCTCAGGCCAATGATACCTGTGTCATTTTTACAGGTACACCTTTTGTGCTAACACAAGTCCAACAAGCTAACATTTTCTTCCTCTCCTTGTATTCCAATCCTCATTTGCTGTATGTTGCAGGACTCACCAGGCACATATATGTCAACCATTCCCTCCGAGGACCAACACAAGCACAAGACATCCCTGCCTCTGCAGCCACGTCTGCTGGGTACCACAGCTTTGGCCACTGGAGGTGCCAAAGTTACACTTACTTCTGGAGCAAAATGAGGACTGGAGGTGAGGAAGTGTGCACCTTTCTGCGTGTCACACCTGTTGAGGGGTACCCAAGAAATACGTCTTTGCTGTCACTCCAGTGTCTTCCCAGACACGAGTCCATAGGGACGTTTAGCTAGGGAATGCATAGAAATAATAGAAAACATGCTTCTCCCCTTTCACATCTAAGATTTGATCCTATATCAAACTTTCCTTCTCTTGGGAAGAATTATCCCTCAGGAGGTGTGTTAGTTCCCAGAGCAAATCGATTTCTGTCTGGCCTGCTCCATCCTATATAATAAAGAGGTAATGTGCAAATTGACCATCACACCCTTGCACAAGATGGCCGCCCCCATGTGGTCACAAGATGGCCGGCAGGGAAGGGCAGTTGGGGGCAAGCAGGCCTGCAGGGGAAGGCAGTTAGGGGTGACCGGGCCGGCAGAGGAGGGCAGTTGGGGACAATCAGGCAGGCAGGGGAGCAGTTAGGTGTTGATCAGGCTGGCAGTGGAGTGGTTAGGGATGATCAGGCAGGCAGGCAGGCAGGTGAGTGGTTGGAGCCAGCAGTCCTGGATTGTGAGAGGGATGTTGGACTGCCAGTTTAGGCCTGATCCCTGTGGGCCATCCCCCAAGAGGTCCCAGATTGGAGAGGGTGCAGGCTGAGCTGAGGGATACGCCCCTCCCTCCCCCCCAGTGCACAAATTTCATACACCGGGCTTCTAGTTGGTACATAAGATATGTGCTGACATGTCTTGAAATGCAGCACTAGATTCCTCTGAGGCTCCAGGAAAGGCCCTATCCCATCCGTGTCCTTGGACAGATAGTGCAATGTGCATGCTTTCTACCAATTATCTTCCCACTGGAGCCAGGTGGCAATTGGCTTCTCTGCACTCTACATATGATTCCTAATTTCAATGGTTTGCTGTAGCTCCCAATTCAAGTTCAATCTTCAGCTGCAGAGGCAAGGCCCTTTCATGATCTCACTTCCAAACCCACTGCCCTCCTCTCTAGCAATCCCCAATTTGCACTTTCTCAGATGTTCTCTCCTTGTGTGCATATGCCACTCCTTTTGCTTTTAAGTTTCCTTCTACCTGCCCTCAACACCTCCCCACTTTGTTTGATGATTAACAATAATACTTGATTCAAGTATCACATTCCCTGATCCTTAGGGCTGGGGTGGATGGACGGCTGTGATCTATGTAGCCCGATACACCACTGATTTCACTTGATTGCATTGACCTGATTGTCCATTCCTCCCCACCTTTCCCCCTTAAGCACAGGATTTATCTCTCACCCCTGTAGACCCAGTTCCTAGTCATGTAGTACACAGAATATATAGGACACCCTATAAAAACTCATTGAATAAAAATATGTTTGAATGTAAAATGATTGATAAATTAATATGTTTTAAAAGGATGATTTTTCTCTACTGTTGAAGCAAATGATGTAATTTGTTGTATGATATTTTTTAGAAAATTAAAAAAACTTTTAATGTAAAACATAATTAAAAATCTTCCTTCCATAGATTAACAATTCTTAATATCTTTGTAATATTGTTTTATGTCTTTTTAAAATAAGAGAATTAAAATACAGATAAAGCTGAGGTCTCAGCGAACCACAATTTCCAGTTCTGTGCTCCTTCCCACTTTCCCAGATAAAGCAGCTGCTCTAAGTTTGGTGTATAATCCAAGTTCCATAATCAACGCTTTTAGATTTAGCCTCCAGATTATGCTAGCCTGATAGGTAGGTTTTACTCTTTTTTTCTCTCTCTGAAACAATTTAAATAAATTATTACTGAGGTAAACAACAAAAGCTAAATTTGTGTAAAATAGATTTTTTTAAAATATGTTTTTATTGATTTTAGAGAGAGGAAGGGAGGAGAGAAACATCGATGTGAGAAACATCAATGGGCTGCCTCCTGGGTTCACTTTTCTGCTTGCTGAGATTTATCTTTCAATATTTTTTTTCTGTAAAAGTCTGTGGGTAGTAAGTGTTTTTAATTCTCATATAGCTTTTTTAAAATTTTTCTTTATTGATTAAGGTATTAAATATGTGTCCTTTTTCCCCCTTGCCCCCCACCCCCCTCCCACTCATGCCCTCACCTCCCTGTTGTCTGTGACCATTTGTTAGGCTTATATGCATGCATACAAGTCCTTTGATTGACCTCTCCCCCTTACCCCCACTCTCCTCTACCTTCCCTCTGAGGTTTGATGGTCTGATCAATGCTTCTCCGTCTCTGGATCTGTTTTTGCTCATCAGTTTATGTTGTTTATTATATTCCACAAGTGAGTGAGATCATGTGATATTTATCTTTCTCTAACTGACTTATTTTGCTTAGCATAATGCTCTCCAGGTCCATCCATGCTGTTGCAAATGGTGGGAGTTCCTTCCTTTTTACAGCAGCATAATATTCCATTGTGTAGATGTGCCACCGTTTTTTAATCTGCTGATGGGCACTGAGGCTGTTTCCAAATCTTAGCTATTGTAAATTGTGCTGCTATGAACATAGGGGTGCATATATCCTTTCTGACTGGTGTTTCTGGTTTCTTGGGATATATTCCTAGAAGTGGGATTACTGGGTCAATGGGAGTTCCATTTTTAGTTTTTTGAGGAAACTCCATACTGTTTTCCATAATGGCTGCACCAGTCTGCATTCCCACCAGCAGTATACTAGGGTTCCCTTTTCTCCACATCCTTACCATTATATTTTTTATTTTTGTGACTATATTTTATTTCCAAAGTTTCCAATTGGTTCCTTTTCATGTCTGATTCTTTGTCTGCTTCCATAAAATCCTCAGCTTGTTTTATGGATGATAATTTTGCCTTTTGGGAATAGGTTTTTGTTTTTTGCTTTGTTTGCTTGTTTGTTTGAAAGTTTTAAACTCTCAAGTTCTTCCAAATGTTTCTGTTAGCTCTCTTCCCATGGTTATGAATTTTCTCATTTATAGATTCTATAGATGGTCTTTCCTGACACTGTGCTCATGTTCTTCTTGTCTGAAAGATCATTTCAGTCCAGATTTCTCCTATATCTGGCCTACATGTAGGACAATTAGTTCCTTGCCCTGGCCTCACCAGTTGTTTCGCACAGAAACCTGTTTCAGCTACCATCTGGACAAAAGTAGGTTTCAGATGGATAGGTGAATTTCTTTCCCTGTCTTGAACCACAGGGCACACAGGATATCTGAATGCAAAGAAAATAGTCCTTGTGCCCCATGTTGAGGAAAAGACTTGCTCTCCACCCCCATCACCCCTGTAGCATGGTTAACCTCTGCCCTCAGGAAGACATGTCCTGTTTCCAATCCCAGTGTCCTGAGAACCATGTGCCTCAGGCCCGGTTTCCTCTGTAGTTTCCCTTTCTGCATTTGTCCATCCTGGTTATTTCAGTTGTTTTTTTAATGTGATTGCATATACTATTTAATATTTTATCTCTCATTCCTATGCATTTAGAACAGAAGATGGAGATTTCTGCATGTACTCATTCTCTTGTTGACCCAGAAATTTTGCTTAAATTTTTTTAAATAAATTATTACTGAGGTAAACAACAAAAGCTAAACTTTTATGAACTTAAAAAAAAAATCAAAGAACTTGTACCCCATTCTCTCACCCTGAGGTAGAAGGGTAGGTAAAACATTTTTTTTTCAAATCTCTCATTATGCTTTCATATTATAGGAACAATTGAGATAATAACTTATCATAATGACATATGATTTTTTCAAAGTATGTGGATTCTTCAAAGCCCTTGAGACTCACAAAATTCCTGGAGGAATAAATATAGTTTGAATTATTATCTACATTTTTCAAATGAGTAAAATTAAATAAGCCACACAACTAGTTCAATGGTCAACCCAGGATGCAATCTTACCTTTGTTGACAAAATGCATACTGATAAAATGTCTTAATAGCTTTCAATGACTTCATATTATATTAAATTCTATAGCATCAACAATGTTGAAAATAGTAATAAAGGTTATGTATTCAATTCATAGGCTATGCTTGGTGTAAATAAGAATTCACACACCTTGATGGTAATTCCATAGTATCCAGGCATTGATCCAATTTACATCATTCATGGAACATCCTCAGTCCCCTAAAGTTTCATCAGCAATATTACTAATGAAACTCTACCTGAATTTCTCAGATAATTAGAAGAGTCCTGATATAATTTGATTATGGTGGAATCCAGAATGAATCATTCAGAGTGAATACAGCTATATGCATGTGTGTGTGTATATATAGAGAGATAGCCATAGATAAGAATAATAATACAAATACATATGAGAATACAGTAATATATAAGAAGGTCTGTAGCATGGAAATATAGTATACATTTTCTTATAATTCCTAAAAAGCAAAAAAAAATAAAAGAAAAAATTAGACAAGAAGGGAGATAAGAAAGAATATTAAATCTACCACCCCTTTTCTAAGGCTGATAAGTCTTCAATTCTACTAATTATTAGAAGACATTAGAGCCCTGGCCAGGTGGCTCAGTTGGTTGGAGCATCATCCTGTACACCAAGAGGTTGTGGTTCAATTCCGTCAGGGCACATACGTATGTTGTGGATTTGATCCCAGGTCAGGGTATGTGTGGCAGGCAACCAATCAATGTTTCTCTCACTCTCTCTCTTTCTCTCTCTCTAAAAATCAATAAAAACATATCCTTGAGGGAGGATTTTTTAAATGTATAAATTGCTTAAAAGATATTAGAGAAATTTTTCTTCTCAGTACAACCTGCCCCTGAACTCATTACAAAAAGGAAGAACTTTCTGATAAGGACCAATACTTTCTTTTGTGACTATATTACTTGCTTATCAGAGATTGAAATATGGTCTTGGCTGTCATATTTTGAAAACTATATATAGAATAAATATTCACAAGCAATTTGGTTGCAGCAAAATATAATTACTAGTTAGAACTATCTCCACACAAACTTTTTACTCAAATATATAACTCTCTTCTCTCCTCCAGAATACAATAAAGTGGTTTTATCATGACAACTAGTATTATTTTAATTAATAAAATTAATTTTACTGGTTATGAAAGTAATACATGCAAAGTGTGTAAAAAATGAGAAATATTAGGAGAAAAAACTAATAGAAAATAGCAACATCAACCACTATTAACATTTTGTCACTTATCATTTTTTCTTCCATACATTTATGTTTTTCATATCTGAGAGCATAATTTCATATATTCAGAACAAGTGGACAAAGGCAAGCTATCGGAAAAGACCTGAACTAACAATGGTCAGCCCCGTGGAAAGATTTTTCACGTCTTGATGTAATCACTTCTAAACAATTTTTATTTCTTACTAAGAAAAAATGAAGTTCAGTAATAAAACAATGTAATGGGGAATGAACAAGGAAAAGTCTGTTCTCTTTATACTTAACCCTGTTAATAATATTCTTATAGTCCTAAATTTGCACAGAATTGCAGAAGTTCAGAGATTGTTTTGTCCAGTCTCTACATTGCAGATGAGGAAATTAAGGCCAAGAGAAGTTAAATGACTTGGACAGCAAAATCACATCTCTAATACCTCTAACCCATATGCTACAGGTTAATTTTAATTCATTTTTAATAGAGACAAGGCATGTGCATTTTATTGATCTACTTTGACATTAGTCTGGAGTTGGCATAAACAATATTCTCAGTCATTAAGAGCTTTTCCCAACAGACTAATCAAAGTAATTGTTCTTTGTTATTCTCTTTCATAATGTTCTGTTCTTTCCCTTGATAGCACTTACCACAAATTTTAATTACATATTTACTTGTGCTTACTTATTGTTCTATCCCTCATCAGACTCTAATTCCTCATGTGTTCTGTTCTCTATTACATACCTAGTGCCTAGCACAGTGCCTGGTGTATAGTAAGTGCCCAATAACATACAGTCAGAAGAGCATGAAGTTGTTTACTGTGGTTTCTCTTTGTTGACTGTCCTTTCATGGGCACTCAAATTACCTCAACTTATTGAGCACTTACTATGTTTTAGAATTTAGACAATGTCAGGAGCATATCATATATGTATATGTACTTTAATCTCATAAGTTAACTGTATTATTATCTCCTTTGTACAGATAAAAGAGACCGAGTCTGAGAAAGGTTAGTTAAATGTCAAAAGGTCAAAAACCCAGCAAGTGGCAGACATAGGGTTTATTCCCAGGTTTAATTACAGTGTCTAAATTCTAGATCCTTATGCTATCTGGCTTCTAATATCCTGGCTTCAATTGATGTTCAAGATTCAGTAATAGGATTAGCATTACTTTACCCTCAATATAAAGTTTTCTGGGCTTCTGGGTTAAGATACTAGATTGAACATACGCATCTAATTTTGTTCCCTCTCCAACCCTACTAAAATGACAGTAGAGAGAGTTTTTAAGGCATAAAGCCATAAGGATGAGGAGAATTAAGAGGAGAAAGCAACAAATAAATTTGGAAGCTGTAAAGCAAAAGGATGAGTACAACTGATTTAGCAATGTTAAGAAAGCTGAGTCCTAAACTGGTAGTAGGGAAAGCCAAGAGCTAATGTGATTTATACTGTACAGATGGTTGGCAGTAGGGATGCGGAGTGGAGTAGCTAAAATAAGGAGAATTGGTTGAGAGCTTTTAAAGAAACTGTTAGGTCCCAAGATCTCACCAACTTCCCAACTATGGTACAGCCAACAACTGACCTTCCCCCTCCTAAACAGCATACTGGAGTTTATTCCCTGGAGAGTCTCTGGTCTGGGAAACATAAGCACAGTTAAAGGCAGAAGTAGCCTATCAAAAGGGGGATTTGAATGAATGTACATCGGGATGATGAACCCATCTCCCATCCAATCCCTCTTCCCCCACTCAGGTTCCAGAAGAGTGGAAGCTGACCTTTACTTGAAGCTCCGGGAAGAAGACTGGAAGAGCCTTCTTGAGGACTCAAGAAGGGACAAGGGAAAAGGATACTGACATTGGAATTCCCCCAATGAAAAGGTTCCAATAGCTCATCTTACAGAGAAGTGCACAATCAGCAAGCCTCACTCCTGTTCTCAGAGAGTCTTAGCAGTTTTCAGTCCTACCTACTTATGAGCAGAAAATGTGAAAGTTAAAGTCCAAAATAAATAGAAGAAAAGCACTCGAAGGAACCAAATTATACAAGGAGAAGGAAACATACAAAGAAGAAATTAGAAGTTCTCCAACTTATCAGCAACATTAGAAGCTAGAAGGGAATGGAGAAAATACCTCAGAATTCTTAAGAAAAGCTATATCCAACTGAGAATTATATCCCTGGTCAACTATCAATCAGGTGAAAAGATTAAGATATTTTTGGACATGGTCTGTTTCAAACAATTCACCTCCCATAATTCAGCCCCAGATGATGTGCTTCACCAAAATGAGGGGTTACCCATGAAAGAAGACATGGGGTCCAGGAAACAGGAGAGCCCACGGGAATATCAAGATAATAGTGAATGGGTTATCATCTCAAAGTCACATCTGTGAACCTGGAATAAAGGGCAATCAGTCCACACTGGAGTAGGTCAGACGGCCATAAAAGATGCCTTCAGAAAAACACAAACCACTAGGAAACCTGATGACTCTGAACATCTTGTGAGGAGTTTTAAAGAATCAGCAAAGTTTGGGGTTGAATGAGTGATAAGTATTAGAAAAACAGGCAAACAAACAAAAAGATGACAATTTTTACTCTGTGGGAAAAAAATAAGTTTGGGACAGAAAATCAAAAGTAGTCACCGTTTATAACATGACTCAACTAGACGTAGCATTTTCATAACCCGAATGTAAACCATGAATATTGGGCTAATAAAATAAAATATAAATCAATTGGGATACTGAGGAAAGACAAGTAAAAAATAAGATCTGCCGCGGCTGGGTGGCTCAGTTGGTTGTAATGTTGCCCCCGAACACCAAAAGGTTTCGGGTTAGATTCTCAGTCAGGATACAAACGCAGGTTGTAGGTTCAATCTCCTGTCAGGACATGCATGGAAGGCAACGGATCTATGTTTCTATCTCACATCTATGTTTTTGTCTCTCACTCCCTCTCTAAAAATCAATAAATATATATCCTTTGGTGAGGATAGAAAGAGGGAGAGAGAAATAAGTTCTTTCTACCATAGTGAGAGGTCAATATAGTGCTTAAAACTGAAAATTCAAGTAGTAATACAAGCACATTATTTAAAAACATGTAAGTAAACATGAAATGAATCAGCAAAAAGGTGAAGATGTTGACTTCCAGGGGGAGGAGAATTGGAGTAAGTCCAGGACTGTTGTGGTGTCTTACACAACTGTTTACACTATTGCATATATAAATTTAAAAATTGAAACCAACAAAAAGACTTTTAATATAAATAAATGTTTTTGAGTGGTAAAACACCTCTCCCTCTCTCTCTCTCTTTCTCTCCCTTTTCATTATAATCCTTATGCCAGCCCCTCCAGCCAGTCACCTAGAGAAAAGGGACTGTTTTAAAGATGAAGTTGACTTACTCTGATAAATCAGTAGAACTCAATTAGACAGCAAAGAATATGATTTTCCTTCTAGCACTCTAAATAAATGGGTCCAAAACTCACTGAAAATGGAAATTATAGTTTTATCATGAAATGATCTCTTTTTCACCCCTGCGTAACCCTGTATTTCTTTCTGCTGATCTTCTCCATAAAATCTCTGCATAGTGCTATCTGTTGATTTATGAAACGACTTCCAGCCTTTATTTCATTTATATTTTTTATCTTGTTATTTCCCTTGGCAGATCACTGTGTTAATATTTGACCCTGCGAAAGGTGTTCGGCCAAAGAAAGTCCTCAGTGTTCAGTCAGTGGCCTGAGACAGAGGGTGAGGCCCGGTCGGTGCCTTGGGGAACTCAGATTACATTTCCAAGGCGTTCTCATGTAACAGCTGTGTGCCTTTGATCAAAATACTGAGAAACACAAGCCCTCACGTCCTCCTCTGCACAGAAACAGCCAGGACCCTGTTCTCTTGGATCAAGGAAAGGCATGCCAACTGCTCCAAAGGATGCCGTAAATGCCCACATTCCCAGAGGATCTGCAGAGACACAGGATGACATGGGTCAGACAGAAGGAGGACCTCTGCAGGGGGTGTGGAGGGGCTCCAGGGGGGCTGTTTCCCTTTGCCTTGCTACACCCTCAGCACCTGCAACAGTGCTTGGCACATAGTAGGAGTTCCATAAATATTTGTTGAGTAAATTATTCAATAAATACACCACTGCTCTATCTGGCATTACTTTACTTTTCTCAGATTAACACATTCCTGCCCATCCTTCAAGATCCAGTTCACCTATTCGTTGTACAGCTTCCTTTGACAACTCAAATTCTTTCCTGTCTGTAGAGCTGCACTCTGAACAAATTTCTGTTGCTTGTTCTTATAACACAGCGTTGCAGTTACTTGGTTACATGCCTGTCCTCCCTACAAGACTTTTAATTTCTTGAGATCTAAGGCTTTGCTTTATTTAACTCTGCATCCTTGCTACTTCACATAGTGCCTGTGTCTTTATTTATTCATTTGTTCAGCAGGATTTGAGTAGCTGCTATGTTCCAGGCACTAGGATGTCTCTGAGAATACAGCAGTGAACAAGACATGAGCCTTCTATGCCTCCAACTTCACATTCTATTCAGGATTTCAGACAATTAAAATAAGTGTGGTAAGTGCCAGAAGTTGTGAGTGCATTATGGTGCATTATGGGAGCAAAGGGGAAATTTTGATACACTCAAAATTTAAGGAATCAGAAAAACAAAAACTATCCGGAGAATATATGGAAGCTAGCTAGGGGATTGAGAAAGATGGCATCATAGGTAAACGCCTGTACTCACTGCCTCCCACAACCACATCAAAATTACAACTAAAATACAGAACAACCATCATCCAGAACTGCTGGAAAGCTGACTGAATGGAAGTCCTGCAACTAGACAAGTGAAGAAGAAAGCACACTGAGATTGGAAGAAGGTGGTGCGGAACAAGCTGGTCTGGCACCCATGTGTGCTGCTTTTTTAATCGGGAGGGAGATCGTCTCTGTGGAGGCTTCCTGGAGGAGCAAGTGGTCCCAGCTCCACACCAGACCCCCAGATTAGGGTCCCAGAGCTGGGAAAAGAAGTCCCTATGGGTAGTAAGAAATACAGGCTGTAAAAACCAGTGTGGATTGGGGCTCACTGACACAGAGGCTGCTGGAGACCCAGATGTTCCTTTTACAAGGCCAGCACCACCAACTAAACTTACAAAGTCCTGCTTTCTCTAAGCTCCAGCACCAGGGCGAGGATCTGGGGAACACAGACATATACGAGGAGGAACTGGATTGTCTGGCATCAGGGAAGGAACTCAGGGCCTGCTTTCTCCCAGATGGAGGTGCTCACAGGGATCACTGTTCCTATGCTGAGACCTCCCCAGTCTCAGGGCTGACTGGCAGCCATTTCTGTTTGCTCCACCCTGGTGATTCCCTAAGATCCTGCCTCATCCAATTTACAACCCCACCCAAGCTTTTGAATATGAATGGCCTATTCTTGCTCAGGCCAAAAATCTCAAGCAAGCTGCAGCTAGGCCTGGGAGCCCCAAGCCTATCAATAAAAGGCCCAAGACCTGGCACCAGCACCAGCCTGCCTTGCTTCACAGCTGAGCCTCATCTGGGCACTTCCAAACCCAATACAAAGAGGAGGAACCCACCGAAACTAGTTTGGCTCAGTGGATAGAGCATCAGCCTGCGGACTCAAGGGTCCCAGGTTCGATTCTGGTCAAGGGCATGTACCTTGGTTGCGGGCACATCCCCAGTAGGGGCTGTGCAAGAGGCAGCTGATTGATGTTTCTAACTCTCTTTTCCTCTCTGTAAAAAATCAATAAAATATATTTTTTTAAAAATAAAAATTAAAAAAAAACAAAGAGGAGGAATCTGCAGATCTCTCTGTAGCTCCTGCCAGGTGGCCCCAAGCAGTGGCTGCCTTGCACCTCCCTGGAGACCCAAGAGCCGTGTACCAGTAGTCAGTGTCAGATCATACCAGATTACAACTCTACACATCCATAAGCGACACACTCAAGGGGCAGATTCAGTGAGCACCAAAACCCCACTGAAGCAAGACCTGCTCCATAGGGATGTCTCCTGCACAGCAGCTCTCCCACTGTAGTCGTAGCTGTTCCTCATGGCCAACTGGCCTAGAAGTCAATTCCTCCCAGTGACACCAATAGCAGTCAAGTCTCAACTACAAGACTGTGCACACAGGTCACAAAGGGATGCACCTAGAGCTCCCAGCTCAGGTGACAGGGGAGGCTGAGCCACTGGGCCCTAGAGAACACCTACTACACAAGGCCACTCTACCAACTCAAGGAGACATAACAGCTCTATCCAATACATAGACAAAACACAAGGAAGCAGCCAAAATGTGGAGATGAATAAACTTGTCACAAATAAAAGAAATAGAAGAGAGAAAATTATTGAATATAGAGTTTAAAACCACAGTTATAAGGTTACTCAAGAATTGTCTAAAAATCTCCAAAAAGATGAAAAAGGAACAGTCAGAAATTAAACATACACTGACTGAAATAAAGAATAATATACATGGATTCAACAGTAGAGTAGAGGATTCTGAGAATCAAATCAATGATTTGAAATATGAGGAAACAAAAAAAACACCCAATCAAAACAGCAAAAAGAAAAAAGAATCCAAAAATATGAAAATAGTATAAGCAGTCTCTGGGACAACTTTAAGTGTACCAACATTCACCAGAAGAAAAGAGAGAGCAAGATATTGAAAACCTATTTGAAGAAATAATGACAAAAAACTTCCCCTACTTGGTGAAAGAAATAAACGGACAAGTCCAGGAAGCACAGAGAGTCCCAGACAAGAGGAACCCAAAGAGGACCACACCAAGATACATCATAATTAAAATACCAAGAGCTAAAGACAAAGAGAGAATCTTAAAAGCAGCAAGAGAAAAACAGTTAGTTGCCTACAAGGGAATGCCCATACAACTGTCCGCTGACTTCTCAACAGAAACTATGCAGGCTAGAAGGGAGTGGCAAGAAATATTTAAAGTGGTGAATAGCAAGGACCTACAACCAAGATTACTCTACTCAGCAAAGCTATTATTTAAAATTGGAAGTCAGATAAAGAGCTTCACAGACAAATAAAAGCTAAAGGAGTTCATCACCACCAAACGAGTATTATATGAACTGTTGAAGGGTATTCTTTAAGAAGAGGAAGGAGAAGAAAAAAAAAAAAGATAAAAAATATGAACAACAAAATGGCAACAAATACATACCTATTAACAATTGAATCTAAAAATCAAAATAAATGAATAAGAAATCTAAAGAAGAGAATAAACTAGTGAATAAAATAGAATCAGAGGCATAGAAATGGAACAGACTGATGATTTTTAGAGGTAAGGGGGGTGAAGGTGGGAAGAGATTAAATAAAGATCTTATATGCATATATGCCTTACCTATGGACACAGACAATAGGGTGGTGAAGGCTGGGGTGGGGCAAGAACTGGGTGGAGGGAGACAGTGGAGGGGGTGGAGAGGGACATCTGTAATAATCTCAACAATAAAGATTAAAAATAATAATAATAATAAATAAACAAATAAATAAAAGAAGTTAGCTAGGAAGGATGAGAATGAGTGCTCCAGTTTAGCTAATTTGGGGAATGGGAGAAAGGAAAAAGAAATATAGAAAAATAAGAAAGAATAGAGGAAGGAAGAAAAGGATGAAAGGGAGGAAGGAAGAGATGGAGGAAGTGATAAGGGGAGGGCGGAGGGAATACCACATTGCCTTGCAGTACTTCTTGTTCAGAAGGTGACCTTACTGAGAGTCTTAAAACTGCCAGCTGCTCCCTTTCATTTGGAGTATTATCACAAAAGCCACAAAAGCACAGGCTACTGTAGAACTGAAAAGGGCGATCAATACCTAGGTCCATCCCTCTTATTCTACAAATATAAAAACTGAGCCCCACAGAAGATAGTGATGACAATGTTTTGCCTTTGTCACTCATCTTACAAAGGATTTGCACCCCTCTTCAGTTCGAGCCAAATAGCCCTAAGAAGCAGCAGCATTAATTTTACATATCAGGAAACTGAGGCTCAAATGGAATCAGTGGTAGAGCTGGAAGCCAGATTTTCTGGTGCCATATCCAATGTTCAGTCTGCCACACTTCAGCATTAGGAACAGAGCCAGCAGGAGACAACTCCTTCCAGAAGGCAAGAGCATCCTGACACCTGATACAGACTGAGCCCTGCTAATTATCACACTGTGTCCCAATTACAAGAACACTTGTGCCGAATGACTTGGCCAATAGCCTGGGGGACACTGGAATGATTGGGGTTTACTTGGTCTTGCCTTCACTTGGTGTCAGGTTACAAGTCAGCCTTGTTACAAATGAAAAGATTGTTAATTATGGCTATATAAAAATGTAAAATGTCTATAAAAGCAGGGCTCCATAAACAAAATGAAAAGATAAGCCATAGAGTAGGGGGAAATATTAACTCATAAAAGTAAAGACATACTACCCAGAATTCAAGGAATTCCTGCAAGCCAATAAGGAAAAGACCTATAACCCAATAGAAAAATGGGCAAAGGATGAGAATACGCAATTTACAGAAATTAGGAAGCCCTAATAGCCAACAAACACATGAAAAATGCTCATTGCAAATCAAAAGCTGATTAGGAAAACAATAAGATAATCTTTCACCCCGATCTGATTTATAAAAATTTGTAAATCTAACAATAGGAAGTGTTGATGAAGATCAGACAACAAAGGACTCCACTTTGGGAGAGAATCAGACTATGTACACTCAAGCTGAAAATATTCTATGGCCCAGCAATTAGTTCAATTTCTAGATAGAGATATATAGATGATATATAGATAGAAAGATGATAGATAGATAGATAGATAGATAGATAGATAGATAGATAGATAGATATAGATAGATAGATAGAATAATCACACATGCACAGAATTATGTAGGAGGTTCACTAAAGAATTGTTTGCCACCAAAATTTTAAAAAGCAAATTTCAGAATGCTATATACTATGTTGCCATTTCTATGAATAAAAATAATTACATAATATTTAATACATTTGCATGTGCAAAAGTGTAAAAGCAAGGACTGAATACATACCAAATCTACAATAATGGTTTCTTCTAGGACAGAAGAGGAGTAAGATGAAGAGAGGACAACATAAGAACTTTAAGTTTGTTGGACCCTTTTGACTCTTAAAAAAAAAAAGTTTTAATCTGAATATAAAACTTAAAATATGTGGTAATTCTTTATTTCTGCACCAAAATTACTTTTCAAAACATTTAAATAAGCCTGATATTTTACATATAAGTTTCAAACACTTTCTCTTCCACCCCAGACTTAACACTTGCAGTTTCCCCATCTATTAAAGGAAGAAAAGGTAGATTAGATCACTTCTAAGATTCCTTTCAGCCCTCCAACAAAACCTGGAGGACTTTGAAGCGGTTATGGATGAGTGACCTTTTGTTTGAATACGGTCTGGAAAGGGGCTAGGAATATACTGTCAGCTGTTACAAGGGAAGGAAGCCCTGGAACATTTTTGTAAACTATGAAAGCTTCTTTTCGCAGAGGCATTCCTATTTATATTCTGAGAACCCTATCTAAATTAAGCTTTCACACAAGGTTTATACAGTAATTGGTTCTGGACATTCTGGCCCATCTCTCACCCCTCGCTCCAAACCATAAGCCTTGACATGAAACTTCATTATCACTAATTCTTGTATAAAACACTAGGCTTAGAAGTTGGGCGGCCATATACCCCATTGAAACCGAAAGTAGAACTTGTGATATGACAGGTCTGACAATTCCCAGAAAATCTTCAGTCTTGTGAGAAACTGAAGGAACCAGTTAAGTTCCATGCAAAGACTGGCAGAACCAAGGATTTTATAAATAGTCCAGCTGTCTCTTTAAGTGCATACAAACCCTTCCAGAGAAATCGACTAGGGATAAGTTTCATGCAACCAAGAGAGAACTAAGAAAACTTCAGCAAAAGTACTATGATGAGCATTTAATATATTTCATTGTAAAATAAAAATAAAGCAAGGATTGATAAATAGAAGAATAGTAGGTAAACAAAATAGAAACAACTAAAATAATGGGATGAGAAGAGATGAAGAAGAAAACTGGGGGGGAAAAAGATGATTGATTCTGAGAAAAGTACCATTTTAAACTTAAAGTATATAATTAGTTTAAGAGAGAGAGAAACTAGGAGAACTAGAAAATATTTAAGACAAAGAAAATTATTATATGCACCCCCATGTGTATTGCAGTATATTTACAATAACCAAAGCATGAAAGCAACCTATGTTCATCAATAGATGAATAAAGAAAATGTGATAGATGATAGATGATAGATAGATAGATAGATAGATAGATAGATAGATAGATAGATAGATATAGATAGATATTATACACACACAATGAAATATATTCAGCCATTAAAAAGAAGAAACTCTTGCTATTTGTGACAATATGGATGGACCATGAGGGCATTATGTTAAGTGAAATAAGTCAGAGAAAGACAAATACTATATGACCTCACTTATATGTGTAAGCTAAAACAAACAAACAAAAAAACAAGCTCATAGATACAGAGAACAGACTAGTAGTTCCCAGAGGTGAAGGGTGGGGAGTTGGAGAAATGGGTGAAGAATGTCAAAAGGTACAAGGGATATAATGTACAGCATGGTGACTGTAGTTAATGATACTGTATTGTGTATTTGAAAGTTTTGAACAGAATAGTTCATAAAAGTTCTCATCACATAAAAAAATTGTAACTAGTTGTGGTGCTGGATGTTAACTAAACTTATTGTGGTGATCAATATATGCCAATATCAAATTATTATGTTGTACACCTGAAACATAATGTTATATATCAATTATATCTTAATTTAAACAAAACAAAGATGTCTCTTATAACTAATAATACAAATTTTCCTAAATACCAAAAGCAATGTTTTAAATAGTAAATAAACATAGTATATATAAGACATATAGTAATTATAGCATTACATACATAGGGGAGTTGAAAAGGAGTGATTTCCAGGATATATAAAGTGTAAAAAGCAAGGTACTAAAGAGAATGTGTAGTATGCTACATTTTTGGTAAAAGAGAGAGAAAAGAAACTTATGTGTATCTATTTTTGCAAAAAGAAACACAGGAAACATAACAAAAAATGAACTTGATTACACATAGGAGTGGGGAGAAATTACATGAATTGACTAGGAAGAGGAGTGGTTCCTCTCTGAAGGATAGTATTTCCTTTTGGAAGCATATTAGTATTCTACATATTCAAATAATGAAATTAAATCCACAGAACAGAGGAGCCCTAAAACTGACTATAAACAGAAAAAAATGAACCCAATTGTATTTCAAATGAGAGAGAGAGAGAATGGCAAACAAATCCTGAACCCATTCTTTTTCATAGTTTGTTTTTCAGAGTGGTATGCATACAACAATTTTGAATCTATTTTATATTCGCTGTAGGATTGAGTAAATGTAACTGTGTTTGAGGAAGCTAAAGTTCTCACTGTGGAAGAAAGGAGGCACAACTATGGAATGGGCAAAGAAGGGAAGATCCCTGTGATGTTGAATTGGCATTGGAGGTATAAGCATGAACTCGTGATGTCTAAACCATGCCAGCAGCAATGAGCATTCCTAGTGCCCAGATCTTGGTTTATAGAAGTGGCAACACCAAATTAGAGGGGGCAATGATGTTGAAAAAAAAGGACCCTTTTTTAACACCATTTTTGGCTTTTTTATGGAAAACAATGTTCACACAATTAATCAAGGTAAATTTCAGATGTGTTAAATAATTATATGTGAAAGGTAAATCTATAAAACAAATAAAAAATGTAAGAAACTGTCCTATAACTTAGTAAAGGATTTCTTAAACAAGACTAGAAAGCAAAAGCAAAAACCATACAGAGAAAAGTTGATGAGATTTGACTACATCAGCATTAAGGATTTCCGTTCAATTAACCACCCAGTGGTATAGTAACAGATTAGAAAATGTTTGCAACATATACATTAGTCCACACTTTATCTGCAGTTTCATTTTCTGAGGTCTCAGTTACATACAGTGTACAAGGTCCAAACATATTAAGTGGAAAAGTGCAGAAATAAACAACTCATAAGTTTTAAATTACACACCATTCTGAGTAGCATGATTAAATCTCTCACTCTTGGGAACGTGATTCATCCCTTTTCCCAGCGTATCCACACTGTATCCACTAAACACCCTGCCCCGACCTTGGTCATTTATTAGCCATTTTGGTTATCAGATCGACTGTTCCTATTGCAAGTAACCCTTGTTTTATACGGTGGCCGCAACGCTCAAGAGTAGTGATGCTGGCAGCCCAGGGACACAGACAAGAGTTTGGGAAGGCCTGGGGCAGAGGGTGGGATGGAGAGGTCAATTGGGAGGTGCGGGGGAAGGATGTCTATAATCCTTTCAACAATAAAGATAAAATTTTTTAAAAGAGTAGTGACAGCATGGATGGAACTGGAGAGCATTACGCTAAGTGAAATAAGTCAGTCAGAGAAAGATAAATATCACATGATCTCACTCATTTATGGAATACAATGAACAACATAAACTGATGAACAAAAACAGATCCAGAGACAGAGAAGCATCGATCAGACCATCAAACCTCAGAGGGAAAGTAGGGGAGGGTGGGGGTAAGAGGGAGAGATCAACCAAAGGACCTGTATGCATGCATATAAGCATAACCAATGGACACAGACAACAGGGGGGTGAGGGCATGAGTGGGGGAGATGGGGGTTAATGCGGGGGATAAGGACACATATGTAATACCTTAATCAATAAAGAAATTTAAAAAAAGAAAGAGTAGTGATGCTGGCAAGTCAGGTATGCCAAAGAGAAACCATAAAGTGCTTACTACCTATTGTCAGAAGGTGAATAGAAGCCTAAACCTACGGCACAATGTCTGCATCATTTACCTCACTTCGCTTCCTCACTTAGGCATTTTATCATCTCACATCATCATAAGAAGGATGAGTACAGTACTGTAAGATATTTTGAGAGAGAGAGAAAGACTGCATTTACATAACTCTTATCACAATATATTGTTATAATTTTTCTATTTTATTATTAGTTGTTGCTGTCAAAGGCGCACCTCGGAGATAGTGCAGCTTTGGTTCCAGATCACCATAATAAAGGGAGAAGAGCAACAAAGTAAGTCGTAATCATTTTTCTGGTGGAAAGTCATGACTTCTATTTGCAAAAATCGCAACACCTGTGAAGCACAGTAAAACAAAGCACAGTAAAAGTAAGTGTGCCTGTACTTTTCTGCTGTGCCTGATTTATAACTTAAACTTGATCGTAGGCATGTATGCGTAGGAAAAGGCATTGTATACATAGGGCTCGGTACTGTCTGCTGTTTCAGGCATCCACTTGGGGTCTTGGAACATGTCTCCCTCAGATAAGGGGGAGCCAATGTAAAACCAACAAGAAATTAATTTAAAAGAACACCTGAAAACAAAACAAAGCACATCCAATTTTTAAAAGATAATGTGAATAAATAAATAATATGAGTAAGTAATAAAATTCACAAAATAGCAAAACCAAATGACTGGCCAAGAAAGATCTTCCTCTTCCGCCAACACCTTAGATGTTCTTGTTCTGGCCGCTGAGTCTCTGCACCATTGCCCCAGGCGGCATGCTTTTTCCCTAAAACTTCCTATGGCTGCCTTCTCCTTGCTATTCAGATCTCAGTTTAACCGTTTTCTCTTCAAAGAGGTCTTTCTATCCCACCCCACCTCACACAGCCTGCCTGCCCCATCATTCTTTATTACATCACCCTGTTTTAGCTTTAGTCTATACTTACTATTCCGTGACATATTCTTTTTTAAATATGTTTTTTATTGATTTCAGAGAGGAAGGGAGAGGGAGAGAAAGAAACATCAACAATAAGAGAAAATCCTTGATCTGTCACCTCCTGCCTGTCCCCCACGTAAAATGGGGCCCACAACCTGGGCATGTGCCCTGACCAGGAACTGAAACCGTGACTTCATGGTTCATAGGTCAGTGCTCAACCACTGAGCCACACGGGCCAGGTGACATATTCTTCTTCATCTGTATGTGATTCCTCTCTCTAATCTGACAGGAAGACCCACGGAGTAAGAAATGTGTGTCTTATGCAACCTGCATGTCCTTGGCGTTCAATAAATATTTGTTGAGTTAATGAACATATCAATGCATGACAAAGGTAATACAATTCTGCTGCTAGCTTGATGAGGGTTCTAGACAACGATGTTGAATCATAAAAATGACTAATTAATGGAATCTCGCTAAGTAGCGTCAGCATCAGAGGGAGAGCTGGACAGGATGGCTCCTTCTAAAAATAATACTTATGAGTCAAAGCAACACAGTTCCCTTGGATACCTTTGTTTTGGCCACAGTGCCAGCAGCTCCCATTTTAGTCAAATGGATTAAGCCCATTGAAACTCAGCCCTCTATAGGATTATGCACATTTTAAATACCATCCATCTAGAGGGTCCCTGGTGTGAATTCCATCAACAGGGGGTGGTGTTTGGTGAATGTTGCACCAAGCCGAAATATTCTAACCATGAATCTTTGGGACTCAAGGTCACTCACAGTTGCTTCCCACTTTAACTCTCGTGGAGTGACAGTCACCACATGATAGTGGGAAAGCCCCTACATTTGCTAAGCAGGTCCCCTGCGAGAAAATGCATTGAGTTCCTTATGATCAGATCTCAGGGGAAGCAAGATGGTGTGGCACCATACCTGCCATCTCAGTTAAGGGGCAGAGACCTTGATTTAACAAATTGTTGAATTTCTTTCAACAGAGCACTTACATGCTTGGGAAATCTGTCCGAGAGCTTCTCCGCATGCCATGGGATTTCTAACGATCCATTTATGTAACCTCAGTTTGCCCAGGGTAACCTGAGCCTGGTCCCTGTGGATTTGCAGGGATGTCTGTTTATGAGGTTTGGTTTAGTTTTGTTTTGTTTTACGTTAGATGAAGAGTCACATTAAGCGCAATCCTAATTCTTTACACATTGTCATCATCAGCCCGTGTAAAATACCTCTTTTGCTTTATCTCTTTATTCTTTCCCTTCATTCCTGACCCCCATAGTCACTAACTATAATATGTTTTATATAATGTTCTGAACTAGGCATATACCCTCATGAAATTTGTGGTGTCATGTGTTTAGGTACTTTAAAACTTTTCCTTTTTATAATTATGTTTTTCCTTTTTATTGAGTTTATTGTGGTGACACTAGCTAACAAAAGTATACAGGTTTCAGGTGCACAACACAGCGTCTATAAACTGTATTGTATGTTCACTACCCCAAGTCAGCTCTCAGCCCATCGCCATTTATACTCCCTATACTCTACTCCACCACCCCCCATCCCCCGCCCCCTGGCCATCACCACACTGTTACTCATTTCCATGAGTTTTTTTCTCTCTTTTTTTCTTTTTGGCTCAATCTCTCCACCACCACCACCACCACCAGCCCTGCCACACTGAGACCTTCAACTCACCCCCCCTATGTTTATGTACTTCTAATATGATTTCAATCTGTTTCTTACTTCTATCACTTTGACACCATTTTTAAGACACATCTATTCCTACATGAATATCTAGTTAAAAACTTTCATTTAAGTCTGTACCCACTATATTTTAATTACCCATTCCCTTTTGCAAGTGTTATTGCTATTGTCAACATGATCTTAATTTTTATATTATTTTCAAGTTTGTTATTACTGGCCTAGAGAAACAGTGTTGATTTCTTTATAAGTTGACCTTGTATCCAACAATTTTGCCAAATATTTGTACTAGTTCCCATATATGTGCATGTTGAATAGATTGGTTTTATTTTCCTTTTCAGTCCTGATATCTCTCGTGTCTTTTTCTTGCTTTAAAACTGGCCAGGACCTCCTTGACCACATTAAAAGTACTAGCGAATAAAACTATTTATTGCAGAGAAAGACTGGAAAGAATCCAAATATCCATCAATAAGGCCCGCCCAGCCAGTGTGGCTCAGTGATTGAGCATCAACCTATGAACCAGGAGGTCATGGTTCAATTCCCAGTCAGGGCACATGCCTGGGTTGTGAGCTTGATCCCCAATGTGGGGCATGCAGGAGGCAGCCGATCCATGATTCTCTCTAATCATTAATGTCTCTCTCTCTCTCTCTCTCTCTCTCTCTCTCTCTCTCTCCCTTCTTCTTCTCTGAAATCAATAAAATATATATTTTTAAGCAAGGTCAGGCCCTAGCCAGTTTTGCTCAGTGGATAGAACGTTCGCCTGTGAACCAAACAGTCCCAGGTTCAATTTCAGTTAAGGCAGTGGTCGGCAAACTGCGGCTTGCGAGCCACATGCGGCTCTTTGGCCCCTTGAGTGTGGCTCTTCCACAAAATACCACGGCCTGGGTGAGTCTATTTTGAAGAAGTGGCATTAGAAGAAGTTTAAGTTTAAAAAATTTGGCTCTCAAAAGAAATTTTAATCGTTGTACTGTTGATATTTGGCTCTGCTGACTAATGAGTTTGCCAACCACTGAGTTAAGGGCATGTACCTTGGCTGCAGGCTCCTCCCTGGCCTGGGCCCTAGTCGGGGCTCATGCCGGAGGCAACTTTTCTGTCTTTCCCTCTCTCTTCCACGCTCTCTAAAAACCAATGGAAAAATATCCTTGGGTGAGGATTAAAAAGAAGAGAAACAAATGACAGAGAGAGAGAGAGAGAGAGAGAGAGAGAGAGAGAGAGAGGATTTCCCTCCTCATACTGTTAAAAATGATTAAAGATGAGTTAACACTTCATCAAGTGGGCAGTCTCTCTCTGTTCCCAAGGGTCCAGAGAACTGCAACATGGGACACAAGGCAAAAAGCTTTTGCAGAATAAAGAATACGGAACAAAGAAGTAAGAATAGATCCCAGAGTTGGCTTGGTGTCCGGGGATTGGCTGACGATATACTAATTTTCTGGTCGAGCAGCGCATTTACAGGGCATGAAAGTTATCTAAGTTGCAGTTTGCTGATGCGGCACCCTGGACAGGAGTAGTTCCTTCTTAGGCCTAGACATTTATTTCAACAAAACTCTCCAGGATTTGGTGCCAACTAGAGTGGAGCCAAGGCCTCAACTCTTTATACTCGTAAAAGGTGAAAGGATTAAGAGGTACAAATCGATCGTTACAAAATAGTCACCGGGATGTCAAGCACAGAATAGGGAAGCTGTTCTGACCTGACATTCTTACTCAGTAAGTATTGTCTGTATTTATTCTGCTTAGTGACATACCTATTGAATCCAACGTGCAATTATTAAATTTTTATATTCAGGATAGCTACTTGGTTCTTCTTGGTTGCTTTTTGTCCCTGTTTTACAATCCTAATTCTTTAAGGATATTTATTAAGCTTGTTTTATTTTAAAGTCTTAGTCTACAAGCCCCAAATGGTGTCACTTGTGCTAAAGCCCATGACACCAAACCTAGATTTAATACCTGACCTAATGGCTGTTTCAACCTCTCCAGAATCATAATCTATTTTTTTTCAATTACAGTTTACATTCAATATTATTTTGTATTAGTTTCAGTGTACAACATAGTGCTTAGATAATCATATACTTTACAAAGTGTTCCTCCCCCCCCACCCCCCAATATTTCCAGTACCCACCTGGCACCATATAGTTATTATAATACTAGAGGCCCGGTGCACAAAATTTGTGCATGGGAGGGGAGGGTAGGATCCCTCAGCCCAGCCTGCACCTCCTTGAATCCAGGACTGCTGGCTCCTAACCACTCACCTGCCTGCCTGTTTGATTGCCCCTAACTCCTCTGCCTGTCTGCCTGATCACCCCTAACCCCTCTGCCTGCCTGCCTGATCACCCCTAACCCCTCTGCCTGCCTGCCTGATCACCCCTAACTGCCTCTGCCTGCCTGCCTGATCACCCCTAACCGCCTCTGCCTGCCTGCTCACCCCTAACTGCTCTCCCCTGCTGGCCTGATTGCCCCTAACCACCTCTGCCTCAGCCTCCACCACGTGGCTTTGTCTGGAAGGATGTCTGGAAGACGTCAGGTCTAATTAGCATATTACCCTCTTATTAGTATAGATTATTGACTATTATTGACTATCCTTCCTACTCTGTACTTTACACCCCTGTGACTATATTGCAACTACCAATTTGTATCTCTTTTTTTTATAATTTTTTTCATTGATTTCAGAGAGAGAGAGGGAGAGGGAGAGACAGATAGAAACATCAATGATGAGAGAATCATTGATCAGCTGCTTTCTGCATGCCTCCCACTGGGGTTCGAGCCTGCAACCTTGGCATGTGCCCTTGACCAGAACCGAACCTTCAGTCCACAGGCCGACGCTCTGTCCACTGAGCCAAACCAGCTAGGGCCCAATTTGTATGTCTTAATCCCTTCACTCTTTTTCACCCAGTTCCCCAATCTCCTCCCCTCTGGCAACCATCAATCTGTTCTCTGTTTCTATGAGTTTGTATTAATTTTGTTTATTTTTTTCTTTAGATTTCACATATATGTGAAATCATATGGTATTTGTCTTTCTATGTCTGACATTCCACTTAGCATAATACCCTCTAGGCCCATCCAAACTGTTGCAAATGGTAAGATTTTACTCTTTCATGTCTGAGTAATATTCTATTTTGTATAGGTACCACCACTTTTTTATCCACTTGTCTCATGATAGGCACTTGGGTTGCTTCAAAATCTTGGCTATCCTATCTAATAAAGAGGGAATGTGCTAATTGACCCTCATGCCATCGCAAAGATGGCAGGACCCACAGCCAATAAGGATGGAATATGCTAATTGACTGCCACGCCCTCAAAGATGGCAGTACCCACAGCCAATAAGGAGGGAATATGCTAATTGACTGCCACACCCTCAAAGATGGCGGCACCCACAGCCACAAGATGGCAGCACCCAGTCCCCTAAGCCCTGCCAGGGCGGCAGGCATGCGGCAAGGCTAGGCCCGCCCCCCGGCAGGCCTGGCTGCTCCGTGCACCTGCCTCTGGAGTCCCCCAGTCCTCTCAGCGCCCCAGCCACCCAGGGCTGGCCCGAGGCACAAGCAAGCCTCGGATGGTGGCTGCCCAGCCACCCAAGGCTGCCCGAGGCTCAGGTAACCAGGGCCAGCCGAGGCTTGCGCTGCTGGCAGTGGCAGCAGCAGAGGTGTGATGAGGGCATCGCCTTCCCCTGATCGCCCCTGAGGGCTCCCGGGCTGTGAGAGGGGGCAGGCCGGGCTGAGGGACCCCCCTCAGAAAATTCATGCACTGGATCTCTAGTTGTAAATAACGCTGAAATGAACATAGGGGTGCATATATTCTTTTGAATAGTGTTTAGGTTTTTGGGGGTATACACCCAGAAATGGAATCTCTGGGACATAAGGCAGTTTCATTTTTAATTTTTTTAGGTCCCTCCACACTGCTTTTCATAGTAGCTATACCAATCTGCATTCCCACCAGCAGTGAACAAGGGTTCTCTTTTTTCCACATTCTCACCAACATTTGTTGTTTGTGAATTTGATGATAGCCATTCTGACAAGTGTGAGGTGACATCTCATTGTGGTTATAATTTGCATTTCTCTTATGAGCATCTTTTCATATGTTTATTGGCCACCTGTAAGTCCTCCTTGGAGAAATGTCTATTCAGGTCTTCTGCCCATTTTTTAATTGGATTGTTTGTTTGATTTGGGGGGTGGGGGTGGGTTGAGTTGTCTGAGTACTTTATAAATGTTGGATATTAAGCCCTTCTCAGATGTATCATTGGTGAGTATCTTCTTCCATGCAGTAGGTTATCTTTTTGTTTTGTTGATGGTTTCTTTTGCTGTGCAAAGACCTTTTAGCTTGATGTAGTCCCATTTGTTTATTTTTTCTTTTGTTTCCCTTGCCTGAAAAAATATATCAGAAAAATATTGCTAAGAGAAATGCCAGATATTTTGCTGCCTATGTTTTCTCTATCGCCCTCACTCCCCCCCCCATCAAAAATTCTACCCATCCCTCAAAGCTCTGCTCAAATCCTTCCCTCAGCACTCTTCCTTTTTCCTTTTAATTGGCACTGAAACATCACTCTTTATCTCTTTGTTAGTAGTTGCCACGTTCTGCCTGGCCTGGATAATATATATAACAATATATAATCATATGTATATTCATCCAAAAACGATAATTAGCTTCTACCATGTTCAAAGCACAGGATAAAGGGCAATGGGTGAGATATACAAAGTCCCTGGGCTTACTGGGCTACCAGAGAGAAGAGACTTGAGTATATGTTTGTCTCTTCTAGATTATACCTCCTAAAGGCAGGGACGAAGTCACATTCACTTCATATTCTAGCCACAGTAGGCACACAAAAGCTGTTAATTGAATTGAAATATATTTGAAGTCAATAAAATGTTATCAAACTGGTAATGCTTCATTTGGGTTACTAGTTCAACTCTCACTTTGGTTGCTCGTGACCAGGAAGAGAGCTAGATTGCCTTTAAGTCTTCAATAATGGCCTTTCCCGAGTCAGCTCTTCAAGCTTTTCCTATTCGGGCTCTGAATTAAGACATATTTTCTTCAGTGAAAGCCAGAAAGGTCAGTTTGCAGAGCAAGTGTCTCTTGTGGCTTTCCACAGAGTCTGTGTGAACAAAGCCACTTCTCATAAGACGGAATTTGTGTCCATGACTCAGTGCTATAACAGACCCAGTGCTATAACTGCAAGTGAATGTGACATGGCTGAGCTCTGACTCTGAAAACACCCTCATGTCCTGAATCACAGAGTATTTTGATGGTGGTAAGCATGTGGGAGCCTCTAACCATAGAGTGGTTTAGGAAATCATGCAGTGCAAGATAAAAACAAAGTCATAAGATAAATGTAAAGAAACTCATAAAGTTCTGATTTTTCCCAAGACAGCTGTTTTTAAAAATAGAAATTACCAAATTCAGAATATTTTTCTCATTTTTATGGGTGTGGCTGGGAAAGCCCTAAGCACATGTACAGTCTACATATATTACACCCCAGAATGGGCTCAGTTGTAGTTATTACTCATATGTAACAAAACTGAGATGGTTAGGGAGTTAGCCAAGATCACAAGGTCAAGTAGTAGCAGAGCTGAAATTCCAAACATGCATCTTACACTTTTTCGAATAGAGCATTCAGCACAAATACCAAGCAAGGAATGTGTGTGTATGTCTGCATGCATTCATATATATGTGCACACATGTGCATGTATGTGCATGAGTGTGTGGGGGATATGTCTTTGAATCAGAATTGGAAAGAATTTACATAAACACTGTCACAGCCAAAGACCTTATATGCATATATGCATAACCCATGGACACAGACAATAGGGTGGTAAAGGCCTGGAGCGGAAAACACCATGCCCTAGCTGGTTTGGCTCAGTGGATAGAGCATCGGCCTGCGGACTGAAGGGTCTCGGTTTCGGTTCCAGTCAAGGGCATATGCTTGGGTTGCAGGCTGGATCCCAGTAGCGGGCGTCCAGGAGGCAGCCGATCAATGATTCTCTCTCATCATTGATGTTTCTATCTCTCTCCTCGCTCCCTTCCTCTCTGAAATCAATAAAGATCTATAATAATAAAAGTGTAATATGCTAATTAGACCGGACATCCTTCCATACGATTTTCTGGACGAAGCTGCAGCGGCAGGGGCCGAGGCAGAGGCAGCTGCTGCGGTCGGCGAGGGCCGAACCCCTTGCACGAATTTTGTGCATCGGGCTTATATATATATATAATAAATTAAATAAATAAAAACAAAAACACCGTGACCCCAGGAAGCCTGGAATTCTGAAGGTCTGGGTTGACCTGCTATCTCTCCGTGCATGCAGATGCTATAGGGAGTATAAATTCTCAGGAGACATGGATCAGAGTGAAGCACCACCCTGAGACCGTGAGCCAGACAGGGAGCCAGTTCTAACGGCCATGGAACATGGCTTCTCCTGCTGCCTTGGATGGAGTACAAGAATCAGGGTTTTTTTATTTGGGGGGGGGGGGGGGGAAGCAGCAAGAGTGTTGGTCCATCTGCTGTATCTGGTATGGGGGCTGCGGAGAGAATGTGAAAGAGATGGCAAGTAATTTATTCCTTCCATAGAGGGCAAATTTTCACTTTCACAGATGGATGATGAAACAAATCTGAATGCAGCCTTACAAATCTTTGTCTTAGGAGCTTGATGTTTGCAGCCCAAGCTAGGGGGATATGGAGCCTCCAAAGTGATATAATCTTAATCAGATAAATGTCCTTTCACCAGTTATTAATTATCAGAATGTCAATAATAGGATTCAGCTGAACAAAGTCCCAGAGGGCTTTGTAAATTCCAGTACTATTTATTTTCCAAATTTTTTATTTCAACACTGCCATCTAGTGTCCAGTTCTGTGATTTAACAGGTCTCAGGTTATCCATTCAAGCAAAAGCTGTTAAGCTCTTAAACAGGAAGATCAATATTCTCTGCTTTGAAAGATATCTAAGACACTTTGTTGAATGAAGAAAAGAACATTTGAAAATGGTATGTACTATGTAGTTCCATACATGTAGATTTGTGTGTATGTATGTGTGCAAACTTTATATGTGCATACATAAAAATCTGGAAAAATATTTTCTAAATTATTGATGGTATCTCTGGTTGGTAGGATTTGGGGTAATTTTTGCTACTTCCTTATTCTTATCTGTAATTCTTCCATTTTTCATAACAATAATTGAACATTTGTGTAAATAGAAGAATGCACAATTTTTAAAAAGACCAAATGAGCCCGGCCGGCATGATTCAGTGGTTGAGTGTCAATCTATGAACCAGAAGGTCACGGTTCAATTCCCAGTCATGGCATATACCCAGTTTGTGGGTTTGATCTCCAGTGTGGGACATGCAGGAGGCAGCCTATCAATGATTCTCTTTCATCAATTATGTTTCTCTTCTCTCTCTCCCCCTTTCCCTTCCTCCCTGAAGTTAATAAAAATCTATATATATAATAGCCTAATATGGAAAGTGTCCCCTCAGGGAGTTCGACCAATTGGGAGTTCAATCACTCGCTACAACATGTGCTGACCACCAGGGGGTGACGTGGAATGAAGGAAGGCTCCGGTTGGCATCCGGCAGCCGCTAGGGACCCTACCCATGCACAAAGTTCATGCACTGGGCCTCTAGTATATTTATAAATAAATAAATAAAAACAAGTTGGAGGAAGATCAAGATGGTGGCATAGGTAAATGCAGTATCACCTCCCCCCACAACCACATCAAAATTACAACTAAAGAATGACCATCATTTAGAAATCTGGCTGAAAAGAAGTCCCATAACTAGGGATTTAAAAAAGAAGCCACATTCAGACTAGTAGGAGGGGTGGCAGCACAGAATGGGCTGGTCTGACACTCACATGGGATGTGGTTTTTTTATTTGAAGGGATATTTTCACTGTAGAAGTCCCCTGTGAGGAGCAAAGGGTCCCATATCCTCAGCCCAGGATTCCACTGCCAGGAAGAGAAGTCCCCATCACTTTGGGCTATAGAAACTAGGGGAAATTGTGACTGAGTGACGGAGGTTTACTGGAGTCCCAGACAGTTCCTCCTAAAGGGCCGGTGCATGGATTTATTCAGACTCACTCCCTTTGAGCTCCAGCACTGGGTCAGCAGCTTGAAAGGATCCAGGAACATATGGGACGAACTAAATTGTCTGGCATCAGGGCAAGAACTGGGGTGCAGCTTTCTCCCAGACAAAAGTGTTTGCAGAGGTCATTGTTCCTTTTCTGAGACCTCCCCACCATAGTGCCTATAGACGGTCACTATATCTGAGTCTCCATCAACCTGTCCCACACTGCTCACCCTGCTCTGGTGATTCCCGGAGACCCTGCCCCACCCCACTTGCAGGCTCATCTAAGCCATTTCCAGTTACTTTTCCATATGAATGCAGTGTCCTAGCTCAGGCTTCAGACTTTCCTAAAATCTCTCAAACAAGCAGCAGCTGGCTTCAGTGTGTCCCATTCCTCTCAATAAGTGGCCCTAGGCCCAGCACTAGCATCAGCCTGCCTTGCTTCACAGCTTAGCCTCTCCTGAGCACAACACAAGTGGCTTCCACATACAACTGTCATACACATTCTGAATAGT
Organism: Cnephaeus nilssonii; assembly: GCF_951640355.1. Classification (NCBI taxonomy): domain Eukaryota; kingdom Metazoa; phylum Chordata; class Mammalia; order Chiroptera; family Vespertilionidae; genus Cnephaeus; species Cnephaeus nilssonii. Next base: position 71,152,921 of record NC_137084.1, on the reverse strand, counting down.
ATAATAGATGCTAGATTGTTCCCTAGTGTTGTATAGAGATAGTAAATTGTGTAATTGGACTGCGGTAACACTAAGAGAGGGCTTTGCTGCTGCCATTTTCACTACTCGCATTTTGAAGCTAGGTTCTCTTTTGCGGGCAGGTAGCTCACATTTCTCACCGTTCTGATACCAGCATCTCAGAGAATTGGTATGTCTTATCCGTGGTGTTTCCAGCAGGTTGCACACTCTGAGGAAGGCAGTATGTTCATGCTACTGGATGACTGATGTGTCAACGGAGTAGAAGAAAAGAGGAAGTGGAATGGGCACCCTGAAGAGAGAGGGGATCCTGTGGACTCCATCACTGGGAAGGTGGGGGTGGACTTGAGCTGAACCTTGGAGAGTGAAGTAAGCACGGGGTATACAAAGGCGAAGTGGAAGGAGGAGTTGTCGCTAAGGAGAGCTGCCTGTAAAGCATGTGGAGGCAGAATCCACAAGGCTGTGAGCATAGGTCAGGGAGGATGCTTGCTGGCTGAATTCATGTGAACAAACAGTAACAGGTAACCATATTGGGATGGTGAAAACAGAGTGAGTTAGGTTCAGCTTGGACTTTATTCTAAGAGTAATCAGGAGCCATTGAAGGTTTCTGGGGCAACTGGGGATATTTTAGAAAGGTTCCACTGGCAGGAACTTGCCGGGTTGCAACAACTTTAGGAATATTTAGAGAATAAAAGAAACCATAGACAGAGACTCAAGATTGTTAGATGGCTATAGGGCTGGTCCAAGCAAAAGTAACAAGGCTTTAAGCTGATGTGAAAACAAAAAAAAATGCGAGAGACAGACAGACAGCCATGAGAGAAGTCACCAAAAAAACTAGCAGATATTTGTGCCCTGCTAGATGTGAAGGGTGAGGAATAAATCCCCTATAACTTCAAGTGTTTGAACTGAGCAGCACAACAACAATGCCATTAATAAAATATGAAAATCAGAAGTGGAAAGATCTCCAGTGTGGGGCATACAGGAGGCAGCTGATCATTGATTCCCTTTTCTGTCATTATGGGATGTGCCATTTTGATTCAGAGGTGAGAGCAGATGATGAAGGACATGAAGGGGAGAGAAACCATGATGGGCTTCAGTTCAGCTTACTGAACTTGAGGCAATGGTGGGACAGCGTTGGAGAAATGTCCACTTTAGGTTAAAGAACATTCAGAGGGTACAGGCATGTTGTTGGACGCTAAATGGAGTTCTTTCTTTGGTGCTCCTAGTTACCTTTCTTGAGCTCATCCTAGTACCAAGGGCCTAGGACTCTCACCTTCCCCTTTCTTCTCCCTGCCCCATACATCCCCATCTAGAAGATCTATTTGAGTGTCCTCCCTCACCAGACTTCTTCCTAGATTAGCATGAAGTCACTGAACTCCAGGCAATTAGAGTGCCCTGCTGTCTACCATCTCCCAGTGTCTCCTGGTCTGGCCTTGAATCCTCCGCTCTGCTCCCCACAATGAGATTGGGCTTGAGCCATATCCCTACATCATGACTGAAGAGTTCTCAAGACAGTACACCGTGCTGACCAGCCAAGTTTGGCTCCCAACTGAGCCACATGTCCCTGCTCTGGAATGTCTCACACTAGTTAGCAGATCAGGGATCAAGCCTTGGCCCTCCCTCTGCCGTCTAACCCTCCAAATTGACAGTAGAGATCAAATAAATGTTGTACATCAATTATGTCTGACTAAAGGTATCACATACACTCAACCCAATGGATGGTCTGGGGAAATGAAGTTCTACAGGAATGCTTCTAGTTCTTCGTCAGGGCTCGGGGCAGATTCCCTGACACTGCTGCAATCAGTCTTATCAACAACAGCAATTTCTGGAGAAATAAGATATTGGGGGTAAAGAGGAGGGGATGATGGTGACAGCGGTGTGTGTGTGTGTGTGTGTGTGTGTGTGTGTGTGTGTCCGTGTCCGTGTAAAGGTGCATGCACTGAACTAGCAGGCTTTTCATGACAACCGAGGTGGATAAGGTCCCACATGGGATCACAAGACTAGAGTCAGAACAGGAATATGAAAGAATGTGAATCACTCAGGCAAAAATGGAAAAACACAGTCACCAGGTGGGAAGAAACATCCAAGGTCAGGGAAGGTGGGATTCCACAGGGAAACTCTAGCTACCAGCACTGCGAGTCCTGTACATCACACCTTGTGTGTGCAATCTGGCTCCCCACTGAGCAGGCCTTGAATACTAATAGTTGAATGAATGGTGATGATACGGCACCATCTGAAGGCTTGTCATGCTCCGTTGAAGCCAAGAATTGCTCAAATGGTTTATGGTTTTTATTGATATCACTGCTCTCCCCTTTTCAATCTAAATTTCCTTCTCCAAGGGTATCTACACTTTAAATTACAATTGCTAGAAGAGTGCAATATTTAAACCAAGGAATAAAGTGCGTGCTGAAAGCATTGGGAGAACAAATTTGGGGACATTCAATCCTAAAAGTAAAATTGTGGCATTCTGGAAAGGCTTCATCTCCCTGGATATACCACGTATGCATCACCAGGCTTCTCAAGACACCCTGCATCAGACTGTGGGAGAGCTGCATGTTCAGCATTACCTAATTTCCTCATAAATCTCTTGCCTTTTAATCAGCTAAGTGGCTATCTGCCGAATTTCCCTGATTTATTGACATCTTATGAGGGCTGAGGATATGTCCAGATACTAAGTGATTAAATGTGGATGAAAATGGCACATCCCATAATGACAGAAAAGGGAATCGTGACTTGGCATATATAAGACCTCACAGAGATGAATGTGGGCAGCTTCTTAAAAGGGCAGGCTCCAGAGCTGCAGAGAAAACGGCACCATCAAGCTGGTTTTTACACGAAAATCTACCCAATTCCTCTCACGAGAGATGCACTCACATTCCCGGGCTCAGCAGTTCCACAAGAACCATGGTCCCCTCGGAGTCCACTGTTTCAGAGCAGCAGTGGCGAACTGTAAGCTGCTAGCCACGCTGAAAGGAATGCTGGGTTCCGTTTTCACCTTACCCAACAACCATGCGGCCCGCAAGGAAGGATGCTGCCACTTCTCTGGAGATTTCATTCTTCATTGTTCATCAAGGGTGATCCCTGCCAAGGGCAGTCATCCTAACACCCTCCTTTAAACCGAAACACTTTGATTTAACAGGACATTATGTTGTCTCCATAAAATGAAAGACTATTTTTTTGTCATGGGTCTTTGGTATATTTGTTAAAGGGCAACCTGCTGGAAACACCACGGATAAGACATACCAATTCTCTGAGATGCTGGTATCAGAACGGTGAGAAATGTGAGCTACCTGCCCACAAAAGAGAACCTAGCTTCAAAATGCGAGTAGTGAAAATGGCAGCAGCAAAGTCCTCTCTTCTTAGTGTTACCGCAGTCCAATTACACAATTTATTACCTCTATACAACACTAGGGAACAATCTAGCAACTATTATACTATTCAGCAGGCTTCTTTAATGGCATAAATAGCTACAAATTTATTGAAAACTGAATACTGTTCTAATGGGCTGAAAAAGAACGTACAGGAGGTTCTCCATTTAAGAACATGCTCAGTTTCAAAAACTTGTGTATAAGCCAGATGTTGAAGACCACGTTGCCCAGGCTCAGCCAAATCCCAGTCTCTACACACTTACGTAAACAGGATGCACAGGCTTGCAGTCCTTGTAGTTTAGTTGCTGATGCTCTCTCATCTGTGATTTGCAGTGTTGTTGCTCTGGTATAATGAGTTCTGAGTTTTAACTCGGGACGCCCGGAGTGGAACTACTTTGCCCAACTCCGGAGGGAGCCGGAGGGGGGCAACACTAGGATGAAGGGGGATGATGGAAAGAGCAGAGCGGGGTAGAATAACTTACTACCAACATGTACCTGCACATAAGGCCTTACTTTAGGTCCATTTCCCTTGAAGTGTTCTGAACTGGGACCAGAGACAAAGTTCATTTAATAAACACAGAACAAATGAGGCAACCGTAGGACCAAAAAGATGAAAGAAGTCTGTTGTTGACCTGGAAAAGCTCAACCTGTGGTGAGGAGGGGCAGGTACCCAGCATGCACTTCAACAGGAGCTACAAGGAGCATCTGAACAAGCGCCCAGGTGCCCCCGCCCGGCTGGGCCTGGAGAGGCTGCAGAGAAGAGATGACATTTGAACTCAGCCTGGCAGGCATCTGGGATGTGTCACCTGAGAGCCCCTGAGTCATCACCATCCCTTTATATACACAGGTTTATTCTTAAGTAAGGTATTTTAAGAAATAATCAGTGTGTACAAAGTATTCCCCAAAATGCCAAACATTTTAACATGACTTTTTTTCACTTTTTGACAGTTGTTATTGGTAGAAGGTGAAAACCAAACATCAGTGTTAGCAGGCTTCAGAGAATTGAGAGGTATTTCACTCTAAAAAAGAAATTAAAATAATTTTAAAATATTTATTCCAGCAAATTATCTGTGAGCTCACTCTGAATTTCCTTTCATCCCAGCACAGCCCCAAAGAGATAGGTTTATTTTACTTTACAGAAGACATGATTCTGAAAAGTTGGATGTGAAGAAATCCTGAGTCTATTAAGTCATTTAAAATCAACGAGGGAGCTCGGCTGGCATGGCTCAGTGGTTAAGCCTCGACCAGGAACCAAGAGGTCACGGTTCGATGCCCCGTCAGGGCACATGCCCGGATTGTGGGCTCAGTCCCCAGCGTGGAATGTGCAGGAGGCCACCGATCAATGATACTCTCTCATCATTGATGTTTCTGACTCTCTCTCTCCCTCTCCCTTCCTCTCTGAAATCAATAAAAATATATTTTTAAAAATAAAATAAAACCAACAAGGGAAACTGGTTAATCCAAAAAACCACAGTGGGTGTATTTCCATGAAATCAGAAATCTTTTAATAATGTGAACACTTACTCTCAATTTCTTTTATTATATTTTTACCCCCCCCCCCCCCCAAAAAAAAAAAAAAAAAAGCTTACATGCAATTTTTGTAAAGTTGCACACTGGTCGTCGGTATCATCATGATGCTGCCTGTGAGCACTTTCATTGAAGAAGTTTCCTAAAAACCTCATGGGGCGTAAGTAGGTGTAAGAAGCGGGGTAGCACCCTCTTTAACCAGGAAGGGCGGGTGCCTGGGTTTGCGGCACCCCGCTTCACAGCTTCTGGGGCGCTCCCACTCGTGTCTCGGGATTCTCGGGCGCTGCCCCACCCACGTTCCTGCCGTGTGCCCCCAGTCCCCAGGCCCCAGCTGCGGCTTGTGGGCAGTGGCCGCCTCAGAAGGACAAACCCGAGGCCCCGGGCAGAGGACACCTACCCTAAACCTGCCCTGGACCCCCTGCTCCTGACCACCGGCCCCGCCCAGACAGCCCTGTTCGGAGGCCGGCTCCGCGGTGGGCTCTGCCCCATCCTGCGCCCACTGCGCCCCCCGGACCCCGGAGTGGGGCCCACGCCCCGCCTCCGGGCACTGACAGCCTTGGTCCCCACCCGCCCAGAAAGCCCGTCCTCCTCGCCTCGGCTCCTGCTGCCTCTTGCTGCTTCTGCTTGTGAGCCACCCCCTGGTCACATCTAACCCGTGGGCCCCTCCGATGCCACGAGGGTTTGCTCTCAGCCGGAGTAACTTTGCAGGTTTCCACTCAGCAGCCCGCAGGCTCTGCTTTGTCCCAGCGGCTGCGCCCCGTTTGCCAGGAGGCCCCAGGTGGGCGGCGCCCCTCCTTCTGCAGCTACAGGAAGGCCGAGTGGGTCTCCTGGAGGCTCTCCTCCAGCTTCAGGCCCAGGTTGTCGATGCCGATGCCGGCGCTGGGGGCTGCGGGCACGCTGCTCTCGGCCGGCTCCGCCGTGCGCGTGGGGGTGGAGCAGTACAGGACGAAGCCCACCAGGATGACGGTGAAGGACAGGATGTAGAGCCCCGAAAACTAGGAGGAGAGAAGAGCGGCTGAGGATGACGCGTCCTCACACGCACAGCTTGGCGGCTGCCTCTGGCCCAAACCCTCCTGTGTGTGTGTGCAAACGCCTGTGTGCAACGTCCCCCGGCACATCAGCCAACAGGCTACCTACAGCTCTAGGAAATGGAACTTTTGCCCTTTTTCTGTGACAACCTAGCTGCACCCCACCGCACCACTAGTCCCACTTCGTTAAGAGAATGAACGGTTAGTGGCTACCATGAGAGAGCCCAGTTCACACCCAAGGCACAGCTTACAATATTGGTATGAAACAGGAGCACAGGATCTAAGATAAAATGTGGGTGGCACAGCCCTGGCCAGGTGACTAAGTTGGTTGAAGCATCATCCCGTACATCAAGAAAGGTTGTGGGTTCGATTCTCGGTCAAGGGCACGTACCTAGGTTGCAGGTTCGATCCCTGGTCCTGGTGGGGCGAATGAGGGAGGCAACAAATCGATGTGTCCCTCTCACATTGATGTTTCTCTCTCTAGCCCCCCACCTCCCTACCTCCTTCCCACTCTCTCTAAAATGGGAAAAATATCCTCGGGTGAGGATGAATAAAAATAAATTAATTAAATTAATAATAAGTACTCTGCATATTTGCTTTTATTTGAATTAAGGATCCGTACAAAAGTTCAAGTGTAAGGAAATTAGTATTTGTTTTTAACAGCATGAAAAATAAAACACAGAAAGAGAATAAGGAAAGACTGACCAAGAAGGATGTAATAAAACTTAGGGAAACTATGCAGCATAATGAATGTGTAATTAAATAGCCAGAATCATGTGTTTTTCTTTGGAACAAGCAAGCACAATTTATAAGTGGTCCTGATAACCTGATTGCAAATTAAAAATAGGGGGTGCTACTTTATTCAAGCCAATAAATATTTTTAAATTAGCTTAGGTTTCATAGTATGCCCAATAAAAACAGTTCTAATCGGGGGATAACAAAGAAAAACAATAACAAAACAGAATGGGTTGGGAAAAGAGAGAGAAGGATGAGAGACAGAGAGAGAGAAGAAAAAGCAGGATACACTCTCAACGGTAAAAGAAAAAACTAAATAGGTTTTGGAATGAGTATTAGGTAGGTTTCTGATCATCTCCAGCTGGGGGCTTCTGTGGGTCACCATTGGCTCAAGGGTGACACTCAATTACCTCTTAACCTTGAACCTTTAGAACTGCTTAAGTATTGGAAGAGCCACAGCCCTCCCCGAGGCAGAAAAGCCTTCACTGGATCCAGTGGTGATGCAAAGCCAGTGCGAATGTCAAGCTGAGCAACCCAACTCATTTCCTACCATTGCCTTTAATTCTTGGATCTAATATGCTGCACAGTACCCTATACATAGCTGGTGTTTAATAATGTTTATTGGGGTTGTGGGGGGGGGGGAGATTCAGAAAAGATTAGAGGTAGAAAAAGTTAAAGCTATTTAGAGTACCCTGAACTTTTTAGGTTGGTTGGTATTATGAAAGTTAATCATGTTCTCCTATAAAATGTTCAGTTACGGAGGGAAAACCTACATAACTTATTCAAAACATGTCTTGTTTGGTTTGGTGGTTCTAAATATTTAGAAGAAAAAGCATCTTGTCCCTCTTAAGAAGATAGGTGATTAAATCGAGGCACCTTTATTAGAAGAGAGAAACTGAGAGGGAGTGAGGTAAGTCTCCTGAATTAGACACTCTAACTATATTTTTCCTCTTTTTAAAATTCTACCCTTGTGTCTGGATCTATACAGGAAGCTTCTGTGGATACTCTGTTCAATAGGTATTTACTCAAGATCAATTCCAAAGGAGGCAGAATCTGACACAGATGAGTGTAGAAAATTTTAAATCTCTTTTTCAACTGTCTTTCAAAAAATCAGAGCCAGTTAATTTAGGTACTACAATTTTAATAATTGGAGGTACACTGGACTTGCGATTCTGTCTTTAAAAACTATTTTTACAATGCTAGGTATCTTCTTTGTGCTCTTCTTTATGCTTCTTCATGTTTGGTTTTCCACCTCTGTAACTGACTCTGAAAATCACAGAAGACCTGCTCTTTGCTCTGTCTTGAAATGAACTTTGACCAAGAGCGATGAAATCTGATCTGATTCAAGAGTGAACTGCTAGGCATGCAGAGTCAAGGAAACAAAAATCAAAACAGCTAGAAAGGAATTTACAATTTGTAGTCTCCAATTTTGAGAATAATTTAAAGTCACGTGGCCGGGAAAATGGCACACAGAAGGACGTTCACATATTACAGTTAGAGCAGTTGAAGAGCAAATATTTACATTAAGGGAGCTTCCAGCAGTTTGGTAGTGACAAGCGTACTTTTACCTCTAAGCTTTTATTTCTTTAACCTTACTTCCTCCTTGGACATTACTTTACTTATGAGGGACAGTTAAAGTTAAACTACTAAAGTTAAATCAGTATGTTTGGTTTAAAAAAAAAAAAGCACAGGTGAGCAGGGCCATTAGTTACACTGTTGAACTCGGGCTTTCTTTGGGCACGGTAGCTATCAACTGGCCTTGAACTGCAGAATAGAAACACCATCATCTTCTAGTGGTGGCTCTGTGAAATGCAAGCTCAGCACCACAGAACAACTCACTCTCATAGGAAAAGAAATCTAAGCCTGTCAGGGTCACTCTGATTCACTTTGACAATTTTTTACTGTTTAATGCTGCTACTAAAAAAAAAAAAACTAAAAATACTCTTTTAGTCTTAGTTCAGGAATACCTTAACCAGCAAGTATGTAAAGATAACTAACAGCTGATTCTTGTCACGTGTACCTGGCAAGGCAAAATAGTTTACCCTCCTTATGTAGAAATGTCTGAGAATCCACTGAACTAGGCAGTGTGAGTTCATAGCCAATTCCTGGGCACAATGTAATCAGTGCCAAAGATTTCTGCCTGGATACAAAATTGTACAAAGACCAAGAAATGTAGTTGCTATTCCCTGCTGAAACTAAAATTACCGAGTGACAGCCACCATCCCAACTATGTGTTCACCCTAACTATTTGTTGCAAAGATAGCAAACAGGTCCAGAATCATTGACTGCAGGTATGCTAAGGAAAGACGGATCTCTAAGGCAGCAGTTCTCAAAATGTGGTCCAACAACTCTTGAAGGTCAAAGTCTGTAAGGTCAAAACTCTTTTTATAATTATACCAACATGCAATTTGCCTTTTTCACCTTCATTCTCTTAGAAGCGCACAATGGAAGGTTCCAGAGACTACATGACATGTGATATCACAAGGCAGAATGGAGAACCAGATGTGGAATTCCATTAAGCCACACATTAAAGAGATTTTTTAAAATGTAAATCGATACTATTTTTACTAATTTTTTTTTATTTTGGGAAATATGGGGTTTTTTAAATGTTTTATGCTAACATATGTTTTTTATTTTCTTAATGAGTTAATAAATATTGTTTAAGTATCTCAGTTTTAAATTCTAATATGATAAATCATAGAAATAAGTGACCTGCAGTTCTTAATTTTTAAGCATTTAAAAGGGTCCTGATATCAAAAAGTGTAAGAACTGCTGTCCAAAGAGTTTTTAAATTAGCTGTGAAGTACAGAAAAAAAAAATCTCCCTATTTGGTTCTTTCTAATGCATGAGACTTTACCTTGATAAATACATAAGCTTGAGATTCACATCTTATTCATGACAACAGAGAAAAACGTGCAGTGGATAGAAGACTACACTGTAAGACTGACAAGCCTTTGTTTCCTCACTTCTACAATAAAATCATTCGTTCTGTCATTTTCGAGGGAAGGTGAGAGCAGTTGGGGGCAACCAGGATGGCAGGGGAAGGCAGTTGGGGGGGGACCAGGCCTGCAGGGGAGACTGGTTGGGGGCAACCAGGCCTGTAGGGGAGGGTAGTTGGGGGCAATCAGACTGGCAGGGGAGGGCAGTTGTGGGCAATCGGGCTGGCAAGGGAGCAGTTAGGCATTGATCAGGCTGGCAGGGGAGTAGTTAGGAGGTGATCAGGCTGGCAGACAGGGGAGCGGTTGGGAGCCAGCAGTCCCAGATTGTGAGAGGGATGTCCGAGGGGTCCCAGATTGGAGAGGGTGCAGGCTGGGCTGAGGGACACCTCCCAGTGCACGAATTTTGTGCACCGGGCCTCTAGTATCTCAATAAATCTGGAGGGGGGAAAGCTCGGGATGCCCAACCTGAGATGGTCTCTCAAGTCAACAGTGGCTCTGGGATTCCTTGTTTATCACCAGGCAACATGTGTTAGCATTTCCAATGCAATAGTGTTATGGGCCATACCAAAGAGGAAATCCATTGCGTTTCACCTTTTAGAAAAACCTAGAAAAACAAGTCTTATTTGGGCCAATTTTCCAACTTGGAAGCAGTAACAAAGGGAGTGAGGACTGTGCAATGAAATGTTTGCCAAGAGGATAAGAAGGTTTTACTTTTGGGTCTAAAGTCTTAAAGAAACCTACTCCTTCTTTTGGACTAACCAAAGTGTTCTTATTTGAACATGGTTTCTATTTACTTACCTTATAGCCAAAGAGAAAGAGTCCAAAGAAAAGGCTGTAGAGATCAGCTGTCAGGATGCCCAGGTTCACTGAGGTGGCACTGGTAACTTTAATCACCAGTGGCATGAAGCTGTACAGACAGAACATACAGAGGGCAAATGCCACGAACAGCAGGGCTGTGAAAACATGGAAGAAATCAGAAGTCAACATGCTTAAGGCCTGGCTGCCATTTAAAACTGCTGGTCCTTTAACATACTATCTACAAAGCCCCTTGTTAATATCAGCATTGCAAATGATACACACAACACCCACACACAAAAAAGAAGAACAGCAAGATGTGATGTAGGTAAAGGACTTCAAAAATTCAACAGGGTGTTGAATGATCAAGCAGACAACCTTCACAAAAAGTCTGCAGACTAGAGATACAGATCTAGCAACTGAAAGCTAATGTGACAAAGGTCTCTCTTGTTCAGAATTCCTGGTAAAGAAAGGCTATTCCTGAAGGTAAAGATTAAAAATTAACTTCTATGGAGGTTCATTTACAAGTTCTCAGAGAAAACTCAATGCAAACCACTATACTGGGTATTGAATTACTCTGTGATTTTACAAAAATGCCTAAGTATTATTAAAATGAAGTATTTATTTCTTGATGTGTGTCTTTGTCAGAGGAAAGGATACCGACTAAAACAGACTAAAAAGAATGATCATTTATGTACATACCAATTTTCCAGTCCCAATGAATTCTGGCAATATCCTTATATTCCACAAGCAATCTAAGGTTAAAGCAAGAGGTCACAGAGAGATCCACACACTAGTTTTCACTATTGTATAAGCACTTAGTTGCTATACTTCAAATAAGGTGAGGAATTATGTTGACTTTTGAATTTTTCTTAGAGTATAAAAATAACTATCTTTTTTATAAAAATGGCAAAGAAGAGCCCAGCCAGCGTGGCTTAGTGGTTGAGCGGAGGTTCAACCTATGAACCAGGAGGTCACGGTCTGATTCCCAGTCAGGGCATTATGCCCTGGTTGCAGGCTTGATCCCCAGTGTGGGGCGTGCAGGAGACAGTCGATCAATAATTCCCTCTCATTATAGATGCATCTCTCTCTCTCTCTCTCTCCCTCTCCCTTTCTCTCTGAAATCAATAAAATTATTATTTTAAATGACAAAGAATAAAACCAAAAAGATCCATAAACATATTTGACTGCCTTAAAGCACTCTTCAATAGTAGTCAGCTATAGGAGAAAAATATGACATTGTGTTTTCCATATGGATAGGAAGTTAATATTTTCTGGAAATAATTGATAAAGAGACTCTTTGCCTCTACCACATGTATAAGAAAATGAGACATACCGTAATTCTTAACATTTCAAAAATCCTCTAATATATAGGTAGCACGTTACTGATTTTATTTTTTTTAATTTAAATTCTTTATTATTTAAAGTATTACATGAGTCTCCTTTTCCTCCCATTGACCTTTCCCTGGCTACTCCCATCCCCAAGCACATGCCCCCTACTGTCTGTGTCCATTGGTTATGCTCATATGCATGCATACAAGCCCTTGGTTGATCTCCTACCCCCTCAACCCCCTCCTTCCCTCATAGGTTGTACAGTCTGTTTGATGTCTCTGGTTCTATTTTTGTTCATCGGTTTATGTTGTTCATTATAGCAAGTTACTGATTTTAAATGTGAGTTTGGGCCAAATAAACAATGAATATTAGTAGTTGGGAAGTAATAACCTATGACATATTTGCTTTTTTTTTTTTTAAGGAAAAATTTAGACTTACAGCTGTATGCCACTGATGATTGTTCCAAATAAGCCCAGCATTCCTAAAAACTCCTGTCTGCTCAGCTTCTTCACAATGTACTCTTCACACACATTAGAAATGGCATAGAGGGAAGCCCCAACAAGAACCAAGATGTCACCAATCAGTACATCACTGCCTACAAGAAGACAAGCCACAAAAAGGAACAACTATCAATAGGAAAACCTCTTTAGCTTGCTCCTAGGAGTTTATGTAGCTAGTGTTCACTTAAGATTAAGATTTTAAGGAAGAAGGAACCCTGATTTCTAGAAGTTTAAAGACTCTTGATCTTCTTACTTTCTGGCACAATTCTGCTGTGATTTTTCATATTTTGACTGTTCAAGAGACTAACAGACTGTGGTATATGCCTTAATGTGAGGTCTCAGAAAATTATTCTATGACATGAGAAATAATGGAATTTATTGAAGGGAATTAATTTAAAATGATAAGGAAGGTAGGTAAACAAGGTCATTTCTCTCTTAATGGAGATATTGAAGTCACTTGTAGATTGGGTGAACTCATAGACCTTATTGAGATTTACACCATCAATCGTCTGAACCTTGACCCAAAGAATATCAAAGTATTTTCATCAACAGAGTCAACACAAAGTCTCTATTTGATTTTAAAAAAAAAAATCTACATTATATTTTCTAATAACTAATCCAAATGTATGGACCAGAAGAAGATTGCAAATATATAAAGAAATTTATTTCATGAAACGAAACAAAACCAGTGTGACAAAAAGGAACAAGAACTGTGGGCAGGTAGGAGCATAGAGTGCTTTGTGGAAATGGTTACTATACCAGAAGCAAGTAAATGTGAAAATAAAATTGAAAAGATAGTTAACCAGGACATGTTTCCTGCATTGTACTGTATATTTAAAAAATAAAAGTGAAAAACTAAGCAACACTTTTCTCTGGGACTGAACCAGAAAGAAGTCACACAGTCTTACCTGAATTGTCTTCCCTCCCTGATAATATGTCTGCACCAACCATAGTTCCGACGCCCAGCAGACAGACAGCCACGGCAACAAAATGGATCACTCTGTATCTTGCGTAAAGAATGAACCAGGAGAGAGCCATCAACACAGGAATTCCAAAGCAATCCAAAAGCTGCATGGAAAGAGAAACAGACAGCTTAACCCTTTGCACTCGCTTGCTTTTTTCTCGATTCCTTTATTCTACTCGGGATTTAATTTTTTAAATACCCCAGATTTTACAAAGCAAGGCAGTAGAATAAAAAACTGGAGTTTCTTTTCATACAAACTTATTTATTTGGATTTTTTTATATTTCAAATTATTGATACATTCAAAGAGTATAAAAAGAGCTGCTACCGATGCTAACCGTGTCAAGTCACACTCGACATCCGAGTGCAAAAGGTTAAAACACCTCTCATTAGCTAAGAGATAGGTGATAATAATAATAAAAGTTAGCAATTATGCTTGGTCGGCATGGCTCAGTGGTTGAGCATTGACTATGAACCAGGAGACCACGGTTTGATTGCCAGTCAGGGCACATACCCGTGTTGCAGGTTCGATCCCCAGTGTGGGTGTGCAGGAGGCTGCCAAACGATGATTCTCTCTCATCATTGATGTTTCCATCTCTCTCTCCCTCTCCCTTCCTCTCTGAAATCAATAAAAATATATTTACCAAAAAAAAAAAGGAGAGAAAAAACAGTATATAGTGCCCTTTGAGTGCTGCCTACCATAATACCATTTAAAAAATAATAATAATAATCCTATATAATAAAGAGGTAATAAGCAAATTGACCGTCACTCCAACACACAAGATGGCCACCCCCATGTGGTCAAAGATGGCCACCACAAGATGGCTGGCAGGAGAGGGCAGTTGGGAGGGACCAGGCCTTCAGGGGAGGGCAGTTGGGGGCAACCAGGCTGGCAGGGGAGGGCAGTTAGGGGCGATGAGGCTGGCAAGGGAGGGCAGTTAGGGGTGACCGGGCCAGCAGGGGAGGGCAGTTGGGGTGACCAGGCCTGCAGGGAGGACAGTTAGGGGTGACCAGGCTGGCAGGGGAGGGCAGTTAGGAGCAATTGGGCCGGCAGGGGAGCAGTTAGGCGTCGATCAGGCTGGCAGGGGAGTGGTTAGGGGGTGATCAGGCTGGCAGGCAGGCGAGTGGTTGGGAGCCAGCAGTCCCTCGAGGGGTCCCAGATTGGAGAGGGTGCAGGCTGGGCTGAGGGACAACCTTCCCCTCGTGCACGAATTTCGTGCACCGGGCCTCTAGTAATAAATAAAATAAAAGTCAAAGAGATATAGCCCTGGCCAGCTCTGTGGTTACAGTGTCGGACTACAGACCAAAGGGTTGCAGGTTCAATTCCCAGTCAAGGACACGTACCTGTGTTGAGAGTTCAATCCCTGGTTCCTGGTGGGTTGGTTGGGGCACATATGGGAGGCAACCAATCAATGTGCTTCTCTCAGATTGATGTTTCCCTGTATTTCTATCTCCCCACCCTCCCTTCCCTCCCCTCTACTCTCTCTAAAAATCAATGGAAAAAAATATCCTCATGTGAGGATTAACAAACAAACAAAAGTCTGAGAGATAGTGGCTCAACCCAGGAATTCCGCCCAAGGGCCTGTGCAAATTACCTCTATACTCCCTCCTGTGTGTTATCCTTAAGCTCCATAAGCAAACTTTCCTTCCTGCATGTACCCATTCCCTCAGTCAACAAATATTTCAGCATGGAAAACACTGAGAGGAGCTGGAATGTAGAGAAAAAGAGCCCCCAGCCCTGCCCTCAGTAGCACACACAGGGCTAGACAGACGTGGCATAAATAACCACACAGCCAGATATTTAGCTGCCATTGGGGTAAGAGCTACAAAAAAAGTACTGGTTATTATGAGAAAGCAAGAAGACACCATCTCCCTGACAGAGTCCAACCTCACTTTGTCAGACAAACACCTGCTCAGAGCAAATACTCTTGCTTGTCATCACCTGTTGATCCTGGGTCCAGAAAATATTTTCTACACCCTACTATTGCCAGTCTGAAAAGCAGGGGGATTAAGAGTGACAAAATTATAGCAAACCCAAAATCACTTGTAAGATAAAGGAAAAATAGAGATTTCATTCACTCAGTTCACAAATTTCGAAAATTCAAGGGTAAAAGATAGTCCTTATAATATTCTTCAATCTGCTGTTTTTTGCATACCTTCTTGTTTTTAACTTGGTCCTGGATTCTATGTCTGTTTAATCTTGGACTAGGCAGGCCCCTAAATCTCCAGCAGCAGCCTGTTAGATCCTGCCCACAGTTGCTGGCTAATCGTCTTTCACTGCAGTGTCATTCCTGGAGTCGGATGCCGGTGCAGGAATGGGCACCTTGCCTTGTTATTTATTCCAGCTGCAGAACTCTAATCTCCTAAGTGCTTTATCGAGCCTGCCTGGATAACAAAGCCTTAAACGATGCAAATGATAATAGCCTGTCCCAGAAGACACGGCAGAATCTGGCCGTAATGACTTAAAGTCTCAACTACATTCCTTAAGCAAAAAAGAAAAAGTCACTCTAAAAACTCTCACAGAAGACTCCCTGTCCTTAAGAATCGTATCTTAAAAATCAAACTTAAATTTGCTCTATTTTTAACCATTTTAGTGGGCAGTGAGTGGCCATATAAAGGAAACTGCCTAGGTCAGTGGTCGGCAAACTCATTAGTCAACAGAGCCAAATATCAACAGTACAACGATTGAAATTTCTTTTGAGAGCCAAATTTTTTAAACTTCAACTTCTTCTAATGCCACTTCTTCAAAATAGACTCGCCCAGGCCGTGGTATTTTGTGGAAGAGCCACACTCAAGGGGCCAAAGAGCCGCATGTGGCTCGCGAGCCGCGGTTTGCCGACCACTGGCCTAGGTCATGGTAAGAGTTCCAGACTCCCCGGGTCCCCCACCAACTGTGTGAGTTACAACCAGTCACCCTCTAAGCCAAAATACGACATGAAGAGGTCAGACCAAATGATCTCACAAGTCTCTTCCAACTCCCAAACTCCAGGACTTCTTATCTTATACCTATCACATCCAGCCATTTATCTACAGGGAACCTCCTTTTCAAAATGTATTGTTTGTGACTCTGATGCTTTCAGTTCCAAGAGTCCCCCTATTTTAATTTAATCTTTATAAATTATTGTGCAGGCATAGAAAGCACGGTACTAAGTAAGACCCTGAGGGGGCAGGGAAGGCGTAAGTATAACATTGAGTTAGCCCGGCCAGCGTGGTTCAGTGGTTGATCATCAGTCAATGAATCAGAAGGTCACGGTTCAATTCCCGGTCAGGGCACATGCCGGGGTTGCGGGCTCAATCCCCAGCAGGGGGCATGCAGGAGGCAGCCAACCAATGATTCTCTTTCATCATTGATGTTTCTATCTCTCTCTCCCTCTCCCTTCCTCCCTGAAATCAATAAAAATATATTTTTAAAAATAAAAGTAAATAAATGGTGATGGGGAAAATAAAATAAAAATATACCCCTTGCTGGAGCCCTAAGTACATAACTCTTGACAACCAAATGCTTCGGTTTTTCTAAGAGGCTACAAGACATTTTGGGTAGTATAAGGCATGAACTTCAGTCACAAAAACCCCAGTGCAAGTGTTTTAACACACCTTTGTGTTTAGACCTTGCACCAATTCAAATCTTCTCATTATTATTAGTCAGAGATCAAAGTTTCTGGAAATTGTAGTCAAGTAATTGAATTATGTGTGAGATTATGAGGGTAGATGTGACTAAAAAATGCTATTTT
The DNA here is from genome assembly GCF_951640355.1 of Cnephaeus nilssonii. NCBI lineage: Eukaryota > Metazoa > Chordata > Mammalia > Chiroptera > Vespertilionidae > Cnephaeus > Cnephaeus nilssonii. The sequence goes on along the minus strand of NC_137084.1, from coordinate 71,135,989 downwards.
CTACATTCTCCCTGCCCATTGTTTAAAGTACAGTTAATACTATTTGTGATGAACTTCATCCTCTAGGAAACTAACTTCTGGTTTTAATTTTTATGAAATTCTGGGGTTTTCCATGTACCTCCTATAATGTCTGACAACAAATAGTTTCTATCGGGGCTTTGAAGCTCATGCCAGTCAAAAACCAAGAGGTCTGCTGTGGACCGTGCTTAGCACCATGTGACAGAAAAGAGAGCATTTAATAAAATGCATTCTGGTAATACTAGCACTTAGTCTCTTTCCATCCCCATTTATAACCCCCTTTGCTCACCTCTACCGACCCCCACCCCCTTTCCCATATGTTCTTTGCTTAAATCTCTTCACCTTCTTTCATCCAGCCCCCCATCCTCCTCCTCTCGGACAGCTGTCAGTCTGTTCCATGTATCCATGCCTCTGTTTTTATTTTCTTTGTCAGTTTATTTTGTTCATTAGATTCACACACACCCAATAAATTCAATTTTAAAAAGGCAACTGAACCGGTCTAACTCAACTCCACCAGCTAAAAAATCCTGCTACATAGGAACATATTTCTTTCAATCAAGCAAAAACCTAATAAATGAATAAGGACACAAACTTTGCCTTTGGCTACCATCTCTACCCAAGATGTCTAGCAGGTTTCGTCCAATCGCTCCTTTGTTTGAATACCTACTTGCAAACCTCCCACTTTTCTGTAGCACAAATGTACAGCCACTTTATATGCCGGGTGTGAGCAACATATAAAGCAGAGCTCTCGTCAACATCACAGCATCGGTTGCCAACTAAATATTTATGCTTATTTGGGAAGACACTGTTCTAATATGCTACAGCATTTGCAGTTTGGGAACTCATTAACTTATGTACATGTTCCCTAATTCCCAGATGCTTACTCATCAGCACATATGCTCCTCTGAAAACAGATAGCATCCACCTGTGCTTAGGTTTTCTTTGAGTGAACAGGTTTGCCACAAAATTAGGTTAACACATGTGAGTTCAGATTCTTCTCTTGAAACTGTATAATCCAAATTGGTCAGAGGACGCCCTCTCACCTGGACGCTGGTGAGAGTCGTGTACTGGTACGCTCTGACAATCAGGTAATTCGCTTCCACGTCTGCTAGTCCCAGCAGGATGTACTTCCACCATTTTCTTTTCAAGATGTGTAAAAGGCTGTCGGGGCCTGGTTGAAAGAAATCTGGGTTAGTACATGTTACTTGAAAATGAAGCCGTGCATGTTTATTTATATTTACTGTGTATTTTTGAAGTGGCCCCTCCTAATGCGTACAATAGCTCCTACAAATTCCTACAACAGGTCAGCAGAATCAAATTTTTCTAGTATGAGACCCAGCTAAGGTGTCATCACAGACCAATTGTTCAATGAAAACACCAGAGAGAAACTAAGTAGAGAAAAGTGGTTAAATTCCCTTCCTCCTTGTGACAGAAATATAATATCTAAAACAGGTTTGGATGTTGCCATTCCTGACAAGCTATCAATTATCCTAAGAAATGCAATGTTTTCTTATTAATTCACTAGAGGCCCAGTGCACAAAATCCGTGCATGGGTAGGGTCCCTAGCAGCTGCTGGCTGCTGGCTGGGGCTTCCCTTCCCCAGCTGCCGGCTGCAAGCCCGGGTCCTTCCTTCATTCCACGCCGCCCCTTGGTGGTCAGTGCACATCATAGCAAGCGATTGAACTCTCAGTCGGTCAAACTCCCGAGGGGACACTTTGCATATTAGGCATTTATATATATAGATTGGCTATGTAACCACCATTTATGGGCTTCTTCAAAGGAAACTCTGCATGGTCATTATTTAAAAAGAGATGTGCTTTCAAAAAAATAAAATTAAAAAAAAAGAGAGATGTTCTTTCAAGAGAAAAGTATGTCAGTTATACGTTTGGAAAAAAGACTTAGTGGCACCATTAAAGAAACACCTTTTATTCACCAAATTCTATTTATTCAAGTTAACTATGATTCGTTTCTTTGGAGAATCTAGCATCACAGGACAGCAGAGTTGGAACATAGATTGGAAGACTTATTATAAGATAACCTACAAGGAAATAAAGGTAGTGAGAATCACAGCCAGGTAATTATCATTAAAACCCAATTTACAAGAAAATCCTGAAAGCATAGTTAGTCTTCCTCGACACGAGATGGTACGGAAGGTACCTAACATCCATCCCTTAGGGAGATCGTATTGCTGTGTTTATGAATCACACTGACTTACTAAAGGCCAGTGCTTACAGAGAAGAGCAACATCCCTATTAGCCATGTACTAATACCAGTTCTATTTCCAACTCCTAAAGCTCTTGCCAAATTTGGTACATTACCTTTCAGATGGTTTCCCCACTCCTATCACTGGTTTCTATTTTCTTTCAAAATAAGGTTTTTATCCTGACACATAGGAATACCATTGATGCTTTAAGGTTCATATTAAAAGAGGATTAGCACCCTGGCCAGTGTGGCTCAGTTGGTTGAGTGTCATCCTATGCACTAAAAGGTCACCCAGGTTACAGACTCAATCCCCAATAGGGGGTGTGCAGGAGGCAGCTGGCCTATATTTCTCTCTCACATCAATGTTTCTCTCTCTCTCTCTCTCTCTCTCTCTCTCTCTCTCTCTCTCAAATCAATTTTAAAAATAAGTAAATTTTTAAAAAGAGGATTAGCAAATCTGCTTTTATTATGGTACTTTTATTATGTGTTTTAAATATGATGAAAACAAAAGTACTGCAACCGCCCAATTGATTTGGTTGAGTTACCCATTATCCTCACATTCCTAAATTCAATCTCACTTAATTTATTTTATAATGCCATGCTCTTTCTTGTGGGAAGAATCGTCTTAGCATGACTAGGAGCCCCTAATACGGATTGGTGGTGAGAGCATGGGTTCTGCGGGCAGGGGCAGGAAGGTGCTGGCTGCCTAGCTTGGAATCCTGGCTCCACCAGTTACTACCTATATGACTTAGACTTAGAGCAAGTCTTAGAGCAAGTTATGTAAGTACTACATGCCTCACAGTTTGATCATCTGTAAAGTGGGGATAGTAGTAATACTCACTTGACTTGTTGGGAGTCTTTAATGAGTTTATATCAAACCTAAATGAGTCAAGCAATTAAAATTATGTCTGGCACAAAAATGTTTGTCAGAACCTAGTTTTTTCCCATTTTTTGTGTAGCTAGTGAGAAATGGTAACTCTGTAATGATTCTAAAACAACTTAACCAGCCAGTGATAAAGATGTTAATTCCTTGCCAATTCCCTGTCTTTGTTTCTCTCATAACATAGATTTGATCTACATGCAATTGATGCTCCATTTAGCATTCTCCACTTAGCTGCATATACAGCCTTTGAAGAGTGAGGTTCTTGACTTGAAGTGTTTGGGGTTTTTTTAGATTTTTTTTTTTTATTGTCTAAAGTTTTACAGATGTCTCCTTTTTCCCCAATTGACCCTCCCCTGCTCAAGCCATTCCCACCTCCTCAGTGTCTGTGTCCATTGGTTATGCTAATATGCATGCATACAAGTCCTTTGGTTGCTCTCTAATCACCCCTCCCCTGCCATTTGTCTCTGGATCTATTCTTGTTCATCAAATTATGTTGATCATTATATCTCACATAGGAGTGGGATCATGTGATACTTATCTTTCTCCGATTGGCTTATTTCGCTTAGCATAATGCTCTCCAGTTCCATCCATGCTGTTGCAAATGCTAAAAGTTCCTTCTTTTTTATAGCGGTGTAATATTCTATTGTGTAGATGTACCACCATTTTTTAATCCACTCACCTGCTGATGGGCACTTAGGTTGTTTCCAAATATTAGCTATTGTAAATTGTGCTGCTATGAACATAGGGATGTATATATTCTTTCTGATTGGTATTTCTGATTTCTTGGGATATAGTACTAGAAGTGGAATTACTGGGTCAAATCGGAGTTCCATTTTTAACTTTTTGAGGAAACTCCATAGTATCTTCCACCGAGGCTGCACCAGTCTGCATTCCCACCAGCAGTGCACGAGGGTTCCTTTTTCTCCACATCCTCGCTAGCACTTGTCGTTTGTTGATTTGTTGATGATAGCCATTCTGACAGGTGTGAGATGGTATCTCGTTGTTGAAGTGTTTTTAAAACTGTCTCTTAATCTTATCAACCTAACTTGTAATAGCATTTACACTTTTAATTTTTCTGACAACTTCTACTGTTCCAGTTTGGTGCTACTTATTTTAATCAACAATGCCAGAGATTATGCATGAATCTCTAATCAGTACTTTCACAGAATTCAGAGGTGTCAGACTTTTCTAATGACTCTTATAAAGGCAGCAACAGTTTTTCCTGTTCTTACTTTTGCCTCATGTTTCATTTTTTAAATGCCTAAAAACCACACATTTTAATGACGATAGGTCTTTGAAAAAAGTGAATTCCCACACTCGGCATACCTGATTGAAATGCCAGCATCACTGTATAAACTAGAAACAGCAAGCAATAGTTGATAAAGCTCTGAAGCATGGGGGTGTTCACTTTGTATTTTTCTGCCAAATACTGGCTGGTGATGGCTGTTCCACATATACACAAGGACAACATCTGACCCAGGGCAATTGTTTTCAAAATATTCCTAGAAAACAAAGAAGGAAATCTGAATAGCATGCAAGTAAGTTATACCTCTGACACAAACATGCACAACACACAACATACAACATACACTTTAGTGCTCAACGAAAAGGGAAATGCTAGTTATTCCTGTTTTGTCATTATTTCATCTTATTGCCTACTTCATATGTACAAAAATTAAAGTGTTGGATTTTTTCTCTCATCACCATTTATCCCCTCTATGCCCTTTTCTACCTCCACCCACTCCTCTCCCCCACCATCACCGCACTGTTGTCCATGGCCATGTATAAAAGTGTTGAATTTTGAGATTTTATTCTCTTTTACATTTCTGATCTCCCTCATTATCACAAAAATACTATTTCCCCATTTTATTGTCCACCCATTTAGAAATCATTTTGATTACTTAGCTCTGTGATACACTATTTGAAGTGGGTTTGTATGACTTTTAAAAACTCAGTTTTAACTTGTTTTAAGGCCTTCCTATTCATTAAATGTTTAGCATAGTCTCATCCTTTCCTTCTCCTAGTCTTGATTTCTTCAACTAGAAGTAGAGGTTTTCAATGTTACCTACGTGTTAGAATCACAGCGCCTTTTTTGTTTGTTTTTTTATCTCTATTGTTGAAAGTATTGCATAGGTCCTCCTTTTTCCCCCAACAACCTCTTCCAGCCTGCTCCAGTCTGCGCCCTTGCCCCCACCAAAAGCCCTCACCATTATTTTCTTTAATATGTATTTTTATTGATTTCAAAGAGAGGATGGGAGAGGGAGAGAGATAAAAACATCCACTATGAGAGAGAAACATTGATCAGTTGCCTCCTGCACACCCCACCCTGGGGATCGAGCCCACAGCCCAGGCATGTGCCCTGACTGGGAATCGAACGGAGACCCCCTGGCTCATAGGTGAAGCTCAGCCACTGAGGGCCTCGGTTCCTGGCTGGTTGTTGGCCAGAGGCCACCCTCAGGTCCTTGACATGCGAGCCTCTGTATATGGCAGCTTGTTTCATCAGAGCCAGCAAGGAAGAGAACTAATAGAGAGAATTGCCTAGCATGATGGAAGTGATGACCTTACGTGATATATTCATGGAAATGATATCCCATTACTTTCATTGTGTTCTAATGGTTAGAAACAAGTCGCAGATTCCTATCTCCCCCCCCCCCCCCCCCCACTCCCGTCCCCGCAACTCAGGAGGAGGAGATCACTGGGGCAACAACACAGGAAGCACAGATTCACTGGGCACGCCTTAGAGGCCACCTGTCCCAAGCCTCACATTGTCCCCCCACCCTTCCCATAAGGTTCCAGGCACCTCAATTTCTACTGCTCTCAAATGGAACTCACTACTGGCCCCTTGCCCCAAACCTGTTTCTCATCCTGTCTTCCTGTCCTGGTCAGTAGCCTCACAGCCATCCATTTAGTCTAGAAACCCAGATATCATGTCAACACCTCCTCCCGAGAGCTAATGGTGTGCTGGGCTGTGTGGAGTCTTTCACGTCATTCTCTACTTTCCGTTCATGCTGACATTGCTTTCAGTCAGGTCTCTCTTCGGCCTGGGCCATTATATTAGTTTTCTAACTGCTTCTCTGCCTTGTTCCCTTCTCATCCATCAATCCTTCTTTTCCTAACCACCAGAGTCACTTTCATAAATCCCTCTGGGTTTGTTTTGCAAACTGGTGCAAATGGTCACTGATGTGCTAAGATAAAGTGTCCTCAGGACTCAGGATGGCCTGCTGGGGACCACCGAAGGCATCCATCCTCTGCAAGCGGTGTACCTACAATTATAATGACTTTCTATTTGTGCCATGAAGCCTAAAGGGACCGTGTGCTTTGAAGATACATCAAAGAGTAGAATTGTTAGTCTTAGGGCATAAGCATCTTCAAATTTACTTGTTTTGCTAGATAGCTCTTCAAAAGTTATATACCTTCATGTTGTTTGCTCTTTACTCTCAAAAGGAAGGAGCTAAAAAGCCCCACCCTTCCAGGGGAGGAACAATAGCAGGAACTGGCCAGGGGCAGACATTTTATTAGGCTAGGGAAGCAAATTTTATGCCCAGGTGAGCAAAGGGTTAAGACCTTGGTCCCACAGAGGCCGGAGTGTTCCCAGGGATGCTCTCCCTCTCCCTGGCAGGGTCCTCCGTGCTCACTTCCTCCTGAACAAGGCCCTGATTCTGGATTTTAGGCTGCCCTATCCTAGACAAAAGAAATTCACCACATGGTCCTGTAGAGCCAAAGCCAAGAGTGGGAAAGTACATTTTGGGAGACAAGTGTCATTGTCCCCAGTCACATACTTCCCTCAGGAAACCTGTGGTGAAGGGTACCTGGCCAAGGACATGGTTCCAGTTTTCCCGTATTTCATGGTTCAGCTGGCAGCATCAGAGCACATATTCTCAACCAATTCTCATCACAACCCTGAGAACAGTAGTCTTCCTCCACTCCTATTACAGAGGGGAGCATGAGGCTCAGAGTGGCTCCAAACTCACCCACAGTCCCACAGTTAGTAAAAGGCAGAGGAAGTCAGGGCCCTTCGCTGTTAAAGGACTAGATGAGGGAGTTCAAATTTACTTCCAAGAATCAGATCTAGGGAAACATCTCCTCTCCTGGAAGGAAGCCTCAGAACTGCAGAACTTCGGTGCTGTGGCCCATTTTTTTAGGTGAAGATACTGTGGCCCAGAAGAGGGAAGTGTTTTGCCTAAGATCACACAGGAGCAGAATTGATGCCCAAATTTTCTGATCATTAAACATCTGCTGCCCCCACTACAGCACATCGTCTTGGGATAATAAGTCAGGTCATCCCTTAGAGTTGACATCTTCTTACCTTCTGTATCACTTTCTCCTTCCCCCAATACCCTTCTTTACTTCTCCATTATGATTTTATAACAGAGCTTATATTAGTAAACCCTTTCTTCAAGAGATTGTTGCACCCCTCCTCGCTGTCGGGAAAGGAGTCTAGCCTGATTTCTCTCCCACCAGTTTTACACTGCTTCTGGGGACATCAGGGGATGAGTTGGCTGTCCAAAGTACAGGTCGTGGAAAAGCCAATCAAGTGTCCAATAACCTAATCAAACTTAGACCGTTTTTCACATCCCATAATGGACGTGAAAACCATTATAAATTTGATAAAAATGAGAGTAATAAGTGTGTCCCTGTTCACAAATGGACAAAATTCCTCCAGCAAGCTCATATTTGCATTCTAAAACAGCTCAATTAAGAAAGCTGTCCTCCAACTATAAAGTATAGCCATCTTCTAAAAAAAAAAAAAGAGGAGAGTCACAAATTGAGTATGGAGATTTAAGGTTACAGAATGCACTTCTCTTGGCTCCAAATCGTAATGACCTCATCCATAATGGAAGAGCGGGAGCAAGAGGGAAGGGGGAGGAGGCAGGCAGAAGAGGTTGAGGGGGTGGAGGCTGAACAAAAGGAGAAAGAAGAGAAAAAACAGACTGGTAGAGAGAGATACCAAAGGCCTCAAAACAATTTTTGTTACTTATAGCTTCACATTTAAGCATTCCACCACAAGGTCCCATTCATATGAACTGTGAGCTGAACCCAGGGACTCTTTATACCTTAACAAAACCTGTCCCTCTCTAAAGGAAGCTGCCAGAAACAATGTGCATCTAACCATGGGATATATCCTGTCACAGGGCTTCAAACGGAACCTCCACTGACGTGAACTTCAAAGGCAGGATATGGTCCAACCCCAAGACATGTTTCCCAAGGCGACTTCACACTGGGGGAGATCAGCGAGCAGAAAGCAGAGCACACAAGAGCTATGGATCATCTGGGACAGAGGCAGGCACACAGGTAGAAGGTAACCTGAGTAAGGTCCCTTCTGACTACTTTACTATTTGGAGGTATTGTATGAATTTAAGGATTGAAAAAAAGAAAATATTGAAGGCATTTTATTTTCCCTCTGCCTTTCTTACAGAAAACCTAAAGACCCCTGATCACAGACCAGAAATGTGAAAACAATTTCCAGATAGATTCAGGAATGAAGGAAGGCTGTAATATCGGTTTCTGCCTAATTCAAATACTAGTTTTACATAAAATGATGGGATTGATGCGTTTCGTTTAGCTCTTGTTCATTTGCAATGTCAGGTTAGACCAGTAGCCCTTCACCTGGGTGTACAGTAAATCATCATTGAGGGCTTAAAAAGAAAAACCAACTGAATCAGGTTCTCAGGAGATGGGGTCCAAATATCAGCCTATTTTTTAAAAAAATATATTTTATTGATTTTTCACAGAGAGGAAGGGAGAGGATAGAGAGCTAGAAACATCGATCAGCTGCCTCCTGCACCACCACCACCACCACCACCACCACCACCCCCCCCCCCCCACTGGGGATGTGCCCACAACCAAGGTACATGCCCTTGACCGGAATCAAACCTGGTACCTTTCAGTACGCAGGCCGACGCTCTATCCACTGAGCCAAACCGGTCTCAAATATCAGCCTATTTTTAAAAGCCCTCTCAATGAGTCTACTAGGCAATAGGATGGCAAACCACTGAATTATTCTCTCCCTTTTATTTGAAGAAAGAGTCCCAAGTGACTGATAAAATACATTGTTTGGATGCAAAGCATATATTTTTCTTCACGTTATGTCTCCATAAATCTGTGCTGCTAGATTGCACCTTGTCAGCTGGAGGCAGGATTGAGTAGTAGACTTCTACAGAGCATAGCTTCTTTGGGGAGATTTTTAAATGCATTACATCTGCCACCTGTAAATACTGGGTACAGAATAACTTCCAGCACTTCTATAAAAATCCTAGTACAAGTCTGACAATAAATATTCATTTTGAGAAAAATCCTCTTATTTAGCACATAGATTACCTAGTGTCTATTACTGGAGCATTTTAAATCATATTAGAAGCAAGATGGAAACCTCGAGAGCAAATAGTAGCTTTTCTTCACATAGTGAGTAGCAGCCTGGCTGACCTTTATATTCTCTCCATATCTACATTTCTATGGTTCTAAAATGTAGCCATCAGTGTATCGCCTGATTCTAATGAGCATAGGTAGCTAGCTAGCAGTTTTGAAGAACTCACATTCTGATGTATTGGGACATTTTCAAAACTCAAAGTGGCCAAGAGAGCCAAATTTCAAACTATAGAAAATGTAGTTATGTGTAAATATTACCTTAAAAGGAAGGCATGTAAGGAAAGAAAATTTGTGTTTTCTTTTTTCCCACTGCGTTATATCTTATGCATAGTAGGTGCTCAGTAAATGTTGATTGAATGAATGAATAAATGCTGCAATTAATTATTGAGAAGCCATAATGTTAAAATGTAAGCTAGGGGACCCTTAGCGAGGACACCCTAAGATGTGAACTCAAGGCATTCATAGCAAAACGAGTATGAGCTTGGGAGTTAGATAAAAATGAAAGTCTAAATTTAAATTTGAAGCATGAGAGAGAAAAGAAACAGGTGCAGGCAAGTGAAAACAGGGGTTGGCATTACTTCTGTTTTGTTTTGTAAAAGGCCGGTGGAGATTGCACCCCAGCGGTAGCCTTTGGGAAAGGAGTATTCCTTCCAAACACAGTGGAAAGTGCATTAAACTTTGAACCAGAGTAACTTCATCTCTTATTAGTGTTAGGAAGCTGAATACATTAGTTCAGGCATCCTCAAACTACGGCCTGCGGGCCACATGCAGGTGTTTTTGCCGTTTTGTTTTTTTACTTCAAAATAAGATATGTGCAGTGTGCATAGGAATTTGTTCATAGTTTTTTTTAAACTATAGTCCAGCCCTCCAATGGTCTGAGGGACAGTGAACTGGCCCCCTGTTTAAAAAGTTTGAGGACCCCTGCATTAGTTAGTCTCTCAAAAACTCTGTTTTGTTCTGTTTTGCTTTGTTTTGTTTTAGTGGGTTTAAGGTTTATTGATGTAAGCTATGTAAAATATCTACCACCTTAAGCACCCAATGAATCTTCCCTCCTTCCTTCTTCTGGTTCACCCAGCCTTTTGGGAAGACCAGAGCTGTTCAATAGAACTTTCCGCGATGGTGGGAATGTTCAATATGTGCACCAATACAGTAGCTTCTAGTTATGTAGCAATTAAGCACTTGAAATAGGGCTAATGGGATTTAAAATGTTAAGTTTTAGTGTTTTCAATTTAAAGTAAAATAGTGGGCCCGGCTGGCGTGGCTCAGTGTTGAGCGTCGACCTGTGAACCAGGAGGTCGTGGGTTTGATTCCCGGTCAGGGCACATGCCTGGGTTGCGGGCTCAATCCCCAGTAGGGGTCGTGCAGGAGGCAGCCGATCCATCCATGATTCTCTCTCATCATTGATCTCTCTCTCTCTCTCTCTTTCCCTTCCTCTCTGAAATCAATAAAAATACTTTTTTTAAAAAGTAAAATAGTGGTATGTGGCTACAGGCTACCGCATTGGACAGCGTAGCCATGGACCAGTGTTGTGCCACAGAAGGTACTGCCGTGACAGAAACAGCTGAGAAGTGGCTATTGAGCATGTGAAATGTGGCCAGTGTGAATGAGGAACTCAATTTTTCACTCTATGTCCCTGTAATTCATTTTAATTTAAACAGCCACACATGCCTGGAGGCTAAAGGACTGCGGAGCATAGCTCTAGACCAGTGCTTCTCAAATCTTAATGTGTATGAGGATCGTGTTAAATTGCGTCTTCTGATTCAGTAGGTTGGCGAGAAGCCTGAGATTCTGCATTTCAAACATGCTCTCGGGTGTTGCCTCTGCTGCTGGTCCACAGGCCACACTTTGAGGAGCAAAGCTCTCTGAGGTCTCGCAACTCCGGGCATCCATGGAACTAGTGACAGAAATCCATGGACTGTTCAGTACTGTTTAGCAGTACTTCTGACCATTGCTGGCAAGAATGCAAAGCGATACAGTCCTTATGGGGGGAGGGGAAGTGCAATTTCTAAATTTTACTTCTAGGAATCTATTCTGTGGATACTTTGGCAAAAATATGAAAGGTGTATATACAGGCTACTCAGTGATGCACTGTTCATAATAGTAAAAGACGAAAGAAAATCTAAAGGGTTAACAGAAGGAAACTAGCCGAGTAAACACAAAGGAGTACTGTGCAGCTATAAAAAGCAAGGCAAATATTTCACACACCATGTAAACTGACTGCCAGGATATAATTTTTAAAAAAGAAAAAAAAAAAAAAGCAAATGTGGAGGAAAATGATATGAGATACTAAGATTTATTTGTCTTTGTTAATATTTTTAAATGAAAAGATAAAGATAAAAACTGTTTTTAAAGTTATGTATAGGTCAGGAAAGAGAGCAAAGTAAAAGGCATATATATCTAAATATACCATGTCTCATAAATTTGTCTTCTGAGCCATGTAAATATTTTACATAATTATAAAACAAACATAATTTTTTTAAAAGCCCCATGTGAAATGAAAAACAAATGATAAACTTAAGAATATTTTAAGTTGGCAGTAAAACAAAATGGGATTTCAAGAAACTAATTTAACAGAACATTCCTACTAGAATATACCATAGGAATAGTAAGAAATGTAAAATATCTTAAATTGTTTGGAGGTGATACCCAGGCTGGGAAGCTCAGTTGGTTAGAGCATCATCTTGATACCCCAAAGTTGTGGGTTTGATCCCGTTCAGAGCACATACAAGAGTCAACCGATGAATGCATAAATAAGTGGGACAACAAATCAATGTTTCTCTCTCTCCTTTCCTCTCTCTCTAAAATACATAAATAACTCAATAATTTATTTTTTTTGGAGGTGGTATTATTATTTTAAGACTGTGTGTATATACTGTGGAATAAAGCAAGAGGCAGCTGATCGATGTTTCTCTCTCACTGATGTTTCTAACTCTCTATCCCTCTCCCTTCCTCTCTGTAAAAAAGAGGCTAAGTTAAAAAATATATTTTTTTAAAAAAAATGAGCTCATAATACATTTTATATATTTGTAAGTATATTTCCTATTTGTTCACTGTAAAACCCCAAAACAATGACCCATCAATAATCATGAACACTCCTGTGCCTAGAAATTAGCAACTAAATAATACTTCCTACTGAAAAGAACTAGGCCTCCTTAGAGAGAGATTGCAGACCTGGGCAAGGAAAGTACAAAATAAGCCTGGAACACCGTGTCACACCAAGTGGCAAGAAAGCTACCAAAGAGCAGTGGAGTCATGACAAAAAGACATTCTGACATCAATAAGAACAATTGCAATGGATTGAAATACCTCCAATATGGTTAAATCCATGAGTTAATCACAATACTTAAAATTAAAAAAAAAAAAAAACTCATTGGTCATCTTTGGAGGATGTTAGAGAACCAACAGATTATTTTGAAAACTGTCAAATAAAGGGGGGAAAAAAGCAAACATTTATCCTGCCCTTCCTATTCAAATTACATCTCAGGGTAATGAGTTAATGGGAGTAATGAGTTAATGACAGGGAGTTTGTCTTTATAGAAGTAATGTGGATAATAAATAAAAATGAAATGACAGAAATAGAATATCATTTTATAACCCCTAATAAAATAATGAATCTAGGCAATAAACCTCAATAGCTCCTCATATAACAAAAAGAGAGAGAAGCAAACACTAGTACCTTGTGATGGCAGTACACAATATTTATGCAAAAGAGGATCATGGGATTTATAACAGGTGTTCATGGACTAGGTCCATGAAAATATTCTGGGGAATCTATGAACTTGGATGGGGGAAGCAACATATCTTGATTTTCAGCAACAATTAACTAAAATGTAATATTCCCTTCAGTTATAAATGGAAGCAACGAACTATACTAGTACTAGCAGTACCCATGACTTTGCTACCAAAGAACTCACATTTTCCTATCATACAACAGCTGTTGTTGAAATTTCAAAGTATCATTTCCACTCATCACTACTCCAAAATCATGGTAGTTAAAGACCCATTCTGAGATCTTATTTAAGTGTGTGTTTTTTAGAAAAGATGCACATATACTAACATATCACAAAGAGTTTTCAATAGTTTTAATAAATGGATGCAATTGGTTTCCATTATAGGCCTCTGTATCTTATTTTATGCATTTAGACACATTATTCTGAGAAAGAAATACTGAACACCCACCAGAAGGATACAATCAGCAAAACTCAGAATGTGGAAAAGTCTACATGACAAATGAACTATTTCTTCAAAAATAAACTACAAGAATAAGGGGAAGCCTACAGGAGAAAGAGATGTAGATATGACAGCCTTCAAATGCCTGGGCCTTGTGTGCATTTTGATTTTGTCAATGAAAGAAAATCCAAACCTATAGAAAAAAAAAACTTTGTAAGAGTTTATTTGCACCAATAACTGAGGACATGCCCGGAAGCAAGATCTCAACGGATTGAGAAAATGTTCCTGAGAATGGCAATGTGGCAGTTACGTACTTTTACACATTTAGAGTCAAAGGCGAGAAGCTAAGTTACATGAAATCCACTGGTGGTAGATTAAAGAGATGGGAGAAAGCAAAACGGGGAGAACTCTAAAATTGGATATAAAGAAAATGGAGAGATACAAACTTCTTTTACGTTGGTGAGCATAGAATAGTTAACATTTAACGTTTACAAGTAAATAGAGATGCTATTCAGGCAACAAGATAACTGAGAAGCTTCAAACTAAGGAAGCTGTAGGCCTGGGATGTGACTACCCACCATGGCCTGCCCAGTTTACAATTACGTTCAGATCATCCTGTGAGTTACTTTCAGTCACTGACTTTGTCAGGCCTGCCATCTAGCCCCTTGAGCTTGTCAGGTCTGCTATGTGGCCCCTTTTTGGTTTTTTATTTATTTATTTTTCTGTAATCCTCACCGGAAGATATTTTTTTCCATTGATTGTTAGAATGAAAGGGAGAGAGGAGAGGTGGAGAGAGAGAGAAAGAGAAACATCGACATGAGAGACACATCAATTGGTTGCCTCCTACACAAGCCCCATCTATGTTCACAAACTGAATAAACTATTTAGAAAATTATGTGACAATTGGAGAAATTTGAACATGGACTAGATATATATGATATTAAGGAATTATTATTCATATTTTGGTGGAATAATGGTACTGTGGCCATTTTTAAGTCCTTATCTTTCAGAGATGAATACTGAAATAGTTATTTGTGAAATTAGATGATGTCTGAGATTGACTTTAAGATAATTCAGAAGGGGTGAAATGGAGAGGTATAAATGAAATAAGATGAGTTGATAATTATTGAAACTGGGTGACACTACATCCAATAGGTAATAGTTGCCAATTTTACTTGAACATTCCCATAATTAAAAGTTGGTTTTGAAGGAAAAAAACAAACAAAAACAGAAATCCTACATTTACCCATGATAAGGCTGTACAGACAGACCAAAGCATCACCTATATATGCTTCCAGCTATAATTACACCAATCAAGTGTATTAACACTCACTTTCTCTTACTAATCAGAAGCTTTAGTTAAGAGGTAGAAAATAAATTATTACTTAACAACTGCAATTTAAAGGAGTTTCAAATTTTTTTAAAATATATAATTCCTGGCAGAAAATGAATTAAAGGGGTTCATAATGGGATAAAACCCTGAGTGTTACTGATCTAGTAAAAATGTCTCACACTGTATTCTACTTGGCATATGTTTAAGGCTCTCCAGGTAGGTTGTAGGCTCCTAAAAGGCAGAATCAATGTAAATTTTCATCTTTGTTTATCTGGATGAATTGCTGCAAAGGTAAAAAATGCCACCAGGGCCCTAAATGGTTTGGCTCAGTGGACAGAGCGTCGGCCTGTAGACTGAAAGGTCCCAGGTTCGATTCCGGTCAAGGGCATGTACCTTGGTTGCGGGCACATCCCCCGTAGGGGGTGTGCAGGAGGCACATGATCGATGTTTCTTTCTCATCAATGTTTCTAACTCTCTATCCTTCTCCCCTCCTCTCTGTAAAAAATCAATTATATATATATATATATATATATATATATATATATATATATATATATATTTTTTTTTAAATGCCACCAGGAAAACAGGGTTTTCTGAAGCCTCTATTAGCCCATCTGCAGCAGGGGGAACTACAATGGACTGCAAAAAGAAAGAGCTCTACAGGGCAGCCTGGAAATGTGTCAACCCAAATACCACCAGAAAGCATTCAACTTTAAAATGAAAATGCAAAATAAGTTGCCATGCATATTGAAACAGGACAGAGTGATAGGGGTCTGTTCTGCTGGGCAATGTAGATTCTAGAAAAAGGAAACCTGCCCAGTTTCTCCAGCCCTGTACAGCAGCAAGCGTCCAGGGATCCATTAACAACTCAGTCTTACCTGCACCAACTCAGTCTTAACTGCTTGGAAGGCAGCTACCAAGCATAGAGGGGTGTCCTGAAGGAGGTGGGAACATGTCATTTCTTTTGTCCTTGTTCTAGCTTCACCAAGCAACTTCAGATCTTGTATTGCCTAAGTAGATTTTTTTTTTCTTGGAATGGCCTTTGTAGTCGCTCACCACTCTAAGACTTCTACCTAGAGATCAGAATGTGTGGGAATTCTCCTTCCCTGCTTGGTGGAAATAGTGCAAACTGGCAGGCAACTTCAGCAACCCACAGTGAGCCTTATTACCATCATCTTAATGGTACCCAGTTCAAGTCAGCAAATATTTTTTAGTGCCTAGTCGATTCCTGACACTGTGTCAGGCTCTGGGAATATAGAGAAATACAGAGCCCCTGCTCTCATGGAATTCACAATACAGAAGTGAAGAAAAACAGTAAAGAAACAATTAGGATGGGGCCTAACCTAATCTGAGATTTCATGGAAGGCTTTACTCATGAGGTGATACTTCATCTGAGACTTGAAGAATAGAGACAAGTTGTTCAGGTCAAGAGAAAGGGAACAGGAATGCCTGTCCCAGCAGGGGGACCAGTGTTGTGAATTCTCCAGCATGACTGAGCCTGGACATGCAAGGTCTTCAAAGGAATCAGCAGCTACCAAATCTCATCCAACCTGTGGTACAACTGGAAAAGAGTTCAGCGATTACTGGTTGATTATTTCAAACACTGGCCACAGGTAAAAGGTTGTGGGTTAGGTGAGATGAGAAAAGATTTCCTTGACATTTTATGAATTCTTGCTTACATTTTTACCAGTTTCCAAGTGGTCTCTGTGCTCTAAAGCTATTTTTTTATTGGAGCCATTTTCAGATTGTATCACTAAATGTAGTAGGCAGAATAATGGTTCTCCAAAAATGTCCAGGTCCTAGTCCCCTGGAACTTTACCTGGTGTGATATTGTGATCTAATAAGATATATATATATATATATATACTGAGTGGCCAGATTATTATGATCTCTGAATGCATAATAATCTGGTCACTCAGTGTATATCCTATATAATAAAAGGCTAACATGCAAATTGTCCCCTCGACCAGGAGTTCGACCAGAAGGCAGGCTGGCCAACCCCCCATGTCCCCTCCCCTGGCCAGGCTGGACCCCACCCATGCACGAATTCATGCACCAGGCCTCTAATATATATATATATATATATATATATATATATATATATATATATGCCAGATTATTATGCGTTCAGAGATCATAATAATCTGGCCACTCAGTATATATATGTACAAGATGACAACCTAGGACTTGAAACTGGAGTCTAAAAGGGCGGTTGGGGGAGTTGGAGGGTAAGCTGTGGGACTGAGCCCTCACCCTGTGGGGGCTGTGCTAACTCCAGGTCATTAGTGTCATAAGTGAATCATAAGATATCCAGTTTGTGTCTGGAGAGTTGAAGAATTGGTTGATGTGAGGAAAAACACACACCACACATTTGTTGTCAGAAGTACTGAGTATAGGAAAACAGTTTTTTTCCTTTTACATGGCAAAAGGAACTTTGCAGGTGCGATTACGGTTAAGTACTTTGAGATGGGGAGATTATCCTGGATTATCCAGGTAAACCCAATCTAAACACGAGTCCTTAAAAGGAGAACCGTTCCAAACTGTCGTCGGAGGAAGATGTGACCACAGAAAAAGAGAGAGATTACAGGCTTTGAAGGTGGAGGAAGGGGCCATGAGCCAGGAAATGCAGGTAGACACTGGAAACTGGACAAGCAAGGAAATCCAATCCACCCACAGTCTCCAGAAAAGAACACAACCCTGCTGACACCTTCATTTTAGCCCAGAGAGACCTTGTCAGATCTCTGCCCTACAGAACCGTAAAATAATAAACCGGTGTTGTTTTTAAGCTTCTACACTTTCATTAGTTTGTTATGACAGCAATAGAAACTAATAAACTAATTATGCTTATGATATTTTAAAGCAATACTTGAATCATAAAGCTATAACTATTTACATTCATCTAAATGAATTTCCTTAGTAATGAGATTATCATATCAAATGAGCAGAATCTATTAAAATTACTGCAGACAGAGCTAATCAGGAGCCATTCTGGATTAAAACAGTTTCATCACTTCCCAAGGAGGAAAATAAAACCATGCATCAAGACAGAAATAATAGAACTAATTTTAGGTAAACCAACAGAAGTGAAAATTGTGTGTGTATTTTTCTTATATACTATGTCCTGCATGACTCTTAAATAGTCAAAAATAAAGGGGAAACATTAATACTCACCCTCTATACAATAAAAGAGAGGCAAGGATCAATCACTGAACTAAGCTCTTACATATATTAATTTATTGGGTTTTTTATACCACACTAAAATATAGGTATCGTTTTGCCAAAGTTCAAGACTTTTAACCAAATTCATATGGTAAATAAATAGCAGCACTGTATTAAAATCCAAATAAAACTCTAAAGCTATTCTTTCTAAAGAAATAGAAAATTAAATAATTGTAGGAAGAAAAGTACCTAGTTACAGAATGATGACCTCTCGATTCCTGTGGCATTTGGGTTGCAACCCTCTTTCTCCACTTTCCACATTCTGCCTGTAGTGTTTCATGTCTGTTGTATTTGCTTCACTAGATTATAAATGCAGAAACTGTGACATGAATATTTTTGTGTCCCTTTCCTTACATACATATCCATACAATATCTAGTAATGTTATTATTATTGTTATTGTTACTATAGTATTCCTATTATTAGTTACTATTATTATGAACTAGAGGCCTGGTGCACGAATTCATGCACCAGTGGGGTCCCTCGGCCTGGCCTGCAGGATCTGGCTGAAACCCGCTCTCCGACATCCCCTGAGGGGTCCTGGATTGCGAGAGGGTGCAGGCCAGGCCAACGGACCCCACTGCTGCATGATCGGGGCCGGGGAGGGACGCAGGAGTTTGGCCAGCTGGGGGGAGGGACCGAGGGAGGGCTCCAGGGCATGTCCAGCCCATCTTGCTCAGTCCCGATTAGCCGGACCCCAGCAGCAAGCTAACCTACTGGTCGGAGTATCTGCCCCCTGGTGGTCAGTGCATGTCACAGTGACTGGTCGACTGGTTGACTGTCTGCCCCCTGGTGGTCAGTGCACGTCATAGCAAGCGGTTGAGCGGCCTTAGCAAATCATTAGCATATTACGCTTTGATTGGTTGAACGGCTGACCGGTCGACTGGACACTTAGCGTGTTAGGCTTTTATTATATAGGATAATAATACCTACACTTATTTCATAGTCCTAATCTATTCAATCCTCCAAACCATACTATGATGTACGTACTATGATTATTGCTGTTTATAGATAAAGAAACTTGAGGCACAGAGATGTTAGACAACTTGTCCAATATCACACAGGTAGCAAATAGAACTTGGAGGGCAAATCAAGCAGTGCGGTTCATACATACACTGCTTGCACCCATTAGGGACTCAGAACACCTTTCTTATTATCCTAACAAAAGTGAAGTGGTTTAATAAAAACAGCTGTGTCAGGTGCCATATTAAATGCTTATATACAAGGTGGGGCAAAAGTAGATTTATAATTGTTCGTATGGAAAAGAATGTAATAATTAATAAATAATAATATAAGAATTAACTTCCATACTCACAACTGTAAACCTACTTTTCCCCAACCTGTGTGTTATTTCATTTAAATTTCACAAAAATTCTGTGAGACAGAGATTATAACTACCAGTGAGAAACTGAGTTTCAGTTTTTTGGAGAAGTTAAATAACTTGCCTAAGGTCAGAAAATTAGTAAGTATATTTTTCCCATTCTACACATTGCCTCCCTAATAACAATGTATATATAAAACATTGAGGGTTATGATACCATGCAGGGAGATCAATTGATACAAATTATCCTGCATCTCTAACAATGGGCATTGATTACCACAACCCATTTGGTTATACGTTCTACAGTTTAATAAGGAGTATTCTAATGAAATTAAGAGAGAGGACATACAATCTACTTATGACATTCTCTCTGTCCTCTGATTTTTTTTTTAAATATATTTTTACTGATTTCAGAGAGGAAGGGAGAGGGAGAGATAGATATAAACATCAATAATGAGAGAGAATCATTGATCGGCTGCCTCCTGCACTTCCCCTACTGGGGATCCAGCGGACAACCCAGGCATATGCCCTTGATCAGAATTGAACCCGGGACCCTTCGGTCCACAGGCTGACACTCTCTATCAAACCAGCTAGGGCTGTCCTCTGATTTTTTGATTGGCTGAAATGAGAAAGAATGAAACATTTCCAAATCCCTATTCTTCTTGGATACTTGTCAGAGGAACTGAGTCCTACAGTCTGGATGGGGGAGGGTCTACATTAAACGGTGGGCCATACCAGGAGGACGGTAGGCCGTACAAGGAGGACGGTAGGCCGTACAAGGAGGAAGTAGCTTCTACCTCCAGGATCCTCCCTCACCCCGATCCCGACTCTTCTATGAAAATTCTAAGAGGGGCACCAATGTGAACACACTCCAAAAGCCAGGACCAGGGGCTGGAGAAGGGCTTTGGAGGTGGGTGTAGGAGTGGGGGGAGGGCAGATAGATAGGGAAGGATGGGATTAGTATTGGGCAACAGTGCACTGACATTGCAAGGGTCTGGATGATGAGAGTTTAGGACCCTGCGACAGACACCCAACCCGCTCTATACCCACTCCAGCCTGGCACAGGCGCCCAAGAGAACAGAGTAGCCCTGTTCCCAACAGGCAGCGAGAAGCCATGCCCCTACAATGTTAAATTTCTGATATGGCCTGCCCATTGAGGCGGAATAGGAAGTTTCAAAGGACTACTTTTTTAACTACTGTAAAATCTAAATGAACCTCCTTGTGGATTAGCAAAACAAAAATACAGTTCTGAAACTTGAGGGTTTTGTTTGTTTGTTTTTGTTTTGTGTGGTTTAAACTGTAAAAAGTAATCCGCTGATGAAGATAATCAACCTGTCTGCAGTCAGAGAATGAAATAACAGCACAGACGGAGAAGCTGGTGTGGCTGGACTACGGCTCCCACTGCTGCTCTGCTCTCTGTGGCCTGGCACTAGAACCCTCCCTGAATTCTGTAAAGTTATAAATCTTCTTTTTTACCTCTGCCAGTGGTGCAAAGAATTTCTCTGCCTACAACCAAACTACTATGCCAAGCAGGTCAAACTCAGCCCACAACGAATATTTTTGCAGTCCAGCCAATATAACGGTATGTAAGAAACGTTTTAATAAAAATTTCATAACTTAATTTTTACAATATCCTGTTATATATAACTACAGGCCCAGTGCACAAAATTCGTACACAGGGGGGGCGGGGGGTTGACCCTCAGCCCAGCCTGCACCCTCTCCAATCTGGGACCCCTCGAGGGATGTCTGACTGCCCGTTTAGGCCCGATCTTACCTCTCACAATCCAGGACTGCTGGCTCCCAACCGTTCACCTGCCTGCTTTCCTGATTGCCCCTAACCATTTCTGCCTGCCAGCCTGATCACCCCCTAAGCACTCCCCTGCCAGCCTGATTGATGCCTAACTGCTCCCCTGCCAGCCTGATTGCCCCTAACTGCCCTTCCCTGCTGGCCTGGTCACCCCTAACTGCCCTTCCCTGCTGGCCTGGTCACCCCTAACTGCCCTCCCCTGCAGGCCTGGTCCCCCCCAACTGCCCTCCCCTGCAGGCCTGGTCCCCCCTAACTGCTCTCCCCTGCAGGCTGGGTCCCCCGCAACTGCCCTTCCCTGCAGGCCTGGGTCCCCCCCAACTGCCCTCCTCTGCCAGCCTTGTCACCCATAACTGCCCTCCCCTACAGGCTTGATTGCCCCCAACTGCTCTCCCTTGCAGGCCTGGTCCCTCCCAACTGCCCTACCCTGCTGGCCATCTTGTGGCGGCCATCTTGTGTCCACATGGGGGCAGTCATCTTTGACTACATGGGGGCAGCCATCTTGTGTGTTGGAGTGATGGCCAATTTGCATATTACTCTTTTATTAGATAGGATTACTAATAACAAACTACAACATTCGCTAATGACAGATTACTATAATCCTGTTGCATTCATTTCCCTTACTCGCCTTACACACAGGGGAACCATTTCTCTCCACTAATACTACCAGAGAATATTTTAGCAGCTGATTGCCAAGTCATCAGTCTTGGAATGACCTATTTGGTTTGCACAACCGGAAATATTTCACTTTCGGAGAACAAGAAAAATAGGTTTATTTGCCTTACGGTTATTAATTTGTGCAGTTATTCAGTGTCTGGTAAGTTAATGTTCAAGAAAAACATGATTTTTTATTAAAATGTTCTATTATTTTATGTTAGTGATGACTCATTTATTTCACCCCTTTGTATTCAGCATGTCTCTATCGAAATAAACCTATGTTTCTATGAAAATTGAAGCTTTTGTTTTTTTTGCGGCCCATATAAGCTTAGACCCGTGGTCAGCAAACTGCAGCTCGAGAGTCACATGCGGCTCTTTGGCCCCTTGAGTGTGGCTCTTCCACAAAATACCACAGCCTGGGTGAGTCTATTTTGAAGAAGTGATGTTAAAAGAAGTTTAAGTTTAAAAACATTTGGCTCTCAAAAGAAATTTCAATCATTGTACTGTTGATATTTGGCTCTGCTGACTAATGAGTTTGCCAACCACTGACTTAGACCTTGTTTATTTGGCCCATGTTAGCCTTTGAGTTTGACATGCTGCAGAAAATTATTGTAAAGATTACATGAGTCAGTCCACCCTGAGGTCCTCAAATAGCGGGTTGCTCTAGGACCTAGAGTCTAGGTACACTAAGTAAACTGTACAGAAGAAAGATTGGCTTATTATCATTTTTATCTCGGGCTTGATACCAGAGATAGTGAAAAGCTTAGGAAATGTTCTTCTAAACACTTCTGGGCAAGCTTATCCCAGTACTGCGTTTAGGAAGTTCTAAATCACAGCAAAACACTAGCCTCCAGCTCTCGGTAAGGATTTGATCCTTAAATGCGCTGGTTTCCAAGGAATGACTAGAAAGAAGTTTGGGACTTACCTGTGGTGTTTAATGGAATCTATCCCTGCATCATTAACATAAATAACCAGGTATTTGTGGAGTGTCACTTTATCTGAGGACTCATTAACATGGACTCCTGTAACCATCCATAAAAAAAAGTCCCCAAATCTGTGGACTAAACGTTGCTATAGTTTATTAAAATGAAAACCATTTAAATATTTATACAGGAGCTCTTTATATTTTCAGTACAAGCAATTCTAAGGAACTGGGTTAGCTAGTGTTTACAGTGCTAACAGGTTAAAAGTCATAATTTAGAAAGAATGCAGGCTTCCAGAGATATGCTTAGTAACGGAAAACATCATGAGTAACAACTGTCAGAAAAAATAATTCACTTCAATGCCCCCTAAGCATATTACTGCCACTCAGCAGAATAAATTTCATAATGATGAAACTGAATCGTGAAGAAAAGGTGATATGTTGTTTATTAAAAGGCAAGTAGTCCCATATATTTGTTTTAAATGCACCATGAAGACTTTTAAATAATGTTTTATTTTTTTCTTGGTAAAATCTCCAGGATTAGTTGCAAATGGACCCACTAAATAAGTCAATAGGTTGCACTACACTATAAAGTTGTTTGATGCAAACCAATTAAATGTTGAAGAACTGCTAACCAAAATTATGAATAAATTAATTAATGCCAGTATAACTCTCCCCCCTTACCCCTTCCGTCCCCCAACCCCTCCCCTCTGCATTGTGACAATTAAAACTCTCTCCAGACATTCAGATGTCTCTTTAGGGGACATAAGTCACCCCTGGTTGAGAACCACTGATCTAGCCTATTGTTTCTAACTGCTGCAGACAATTCTGTGCTTCCATGATATTCCAGTGATGGACACCCAGGAAGTTTTCAGCTCCCAGCCTCCACGAACAACACTGGGATGAGCATTCTCATAGCCGTCCCCTCATGTACCGGGAAGAACCAATGCTGAGGCCTGGTTCAAAGGCAGAAGAAATCTCATAGTTAGGAAGCTAGTAGGTACTCCTGACTGTAAAGCATACCGGGATTTTTTAAATATCATACTGGGAATTGAACCCACGACCCTTCTGTGCACAGACCAACACTCTAACCACTGAGAAACACTGGCCAGGGCAGTAATCTTTTTTTTTATTATTATTGATTTTGGAGAGAGATAGAAACATCAGAATCGAACCAGCAACCTACTGGTGCATGGAACAATGCTCAACTGAGCCACACCAGCCAGGCCTGATATTCTTTTTTTTTATTAAAAAAGCAGGCAAGGATTTATTGAACTGGCCAGGACGGCCGCGAGAGCACCACACACAGGTGGCCACACTCACGATCGCGCCGTTTCAGGTCTAGCCAGACTTTTTAAAGGTCCAAACCACAAAAATGTTCCCAGGCCTGATATTCTTAATCATAGAGAAAAGTTTCTGCAATGCTAGTAAGGCAGGTATATCAGTAGATGGGGTTACCTAAAATATATACCTCCCATCATGAAAACAGAACCAGCTCTAGGCCCCAAACTTTTCCCCTGTATTTAGGACTGTTTCCAAGCTATTCTTTTCCCACTTTGGTGTAAGAGTAGAAAAGGGTTGTGTGGTCACTAACTATCCATCAATAGCCTATCCATCTGATGAGAACACATCTAACTCACCAACCCCTCTCCACCCCTCATGGACTCCTGGCCACTGTTAGTGATTCGTGCAGCCAAACTCAAATTTGGGAGGTAAGTTTTAATACTGAGAGTTTAAAATATTGAGTATAAGGAGTGCTGGGTATCTGGTAAACTGCACTTTCTGATTGCTGGCTAAGGCAAGGAGAAACTACAAACCAGAATCCAGTGTCGGGTGGACACAGGGAAGACTGAAACCTGTAATGAACTGAAGAGCTCTGCCAACTCAACAAAGGCTCCTGCCCAAGACCCTCAGCATGAATAAGGACCAACAGAGGGAAGAGTGCAGGGTGTGTGGCAGAAAGGCATCCCTCATCCATTCAGTCACGTCTGTGCTAAGGCTTGTGGGAAATACCGAAATGAAAAAAGACTTGATTCTGCTGTTAAGGACTTTGCCCATCAGCTATCACATAAGGAAGAAAGTAAAGACCCACAAGGGAGATACAAAAACAGTGTGTTCAAAGGCAGAGGAAATCTCCTAGTTAGGAAGCTAGTAGGTACTCCTGACTGTAAAGCATACCGGCATTTTTTAAATATGAGAACATTAAGAGGAAAGATATTGCTAAACCTTGTTAGCAATGACAGCTGCCACATCGTGTGCCCCAACATCCAGGCTGCTGGCGTCTCCTGCACCATCTTCCCATCACCGCGTATGGAGAGCTGGTGGTGAGTGAGGAGCAGCAGCATGAGCCAGCTGTCTGCCCACTCCTGTGCAGCCAGCCACTTGATGCTCACAACATCCCCAAGGCAGGAACTGTCCTTGTCTCCATTTCACAAACACAACTGGGGCAGAGAAGTTGAGCAACTTGCCCAAAGTCACCCAACTGGTAAGCGGCACAGACAGGGTTTGAGTCCAGAATGGATCTGTGGCCTTCCTCACTCTAGTGCTCTGCCTCCCCGCCGAGAACCTGTGGTTACGTTTATCAGGACACAGACAGCTGCCTGGTACTAGGTAATTTTTGGCCAACTTTCCCCTTGAAACACATCCATTATGGATCTAGTTTTGGAAATGGTATGACTTTCCAGGACGTCGTTTTCACGATCTTTAAAGAGAAATGCTCTTTGTACATGTGCTTCCAAAGCGAGCGCTGAAATTCTCTTCGTTAACCTGGCAGGGGAAGGGGGGGGGGGGGGGGGCAAATGCCAGTTCATGGGCCGCGCCAGGGGGCAGGAGTGGTTGAGGCTGCAGTGAGGACTGGAGCTCGAAGGCACCATGCCTTGGAGTCCATCTCATGGCCTGAGGCAAATTGCCTATCCTTCTGTATTCTTTCTCCATCTGCACAGTGGGTATAACCACAGTGCCCTCTCCTGAAGCAGTGAGGATGAGTCGATACTATCCATTTAAATTGCTAAGCACAGTACTTGATCCAGAGAAGGCTCAATCATCGCTGGCTTTCATTATTTAGATCCTGGGCTGTTTCTATTTCCAGATTCAAGCCCTCCAGGAGCCACAGAAATGCTTTTCCCGGTCCCAGAGCCTCTCTCAGTCCCTCAGCACATTTCTGTCTCCCACGGCGACAGCAGAAGCAGGCTTCCCGGGCCCCAGCCCCGCTCAGGCCCGGGGAGGAGGCAGGCTCCAGACTACGTCAGGGCGGCACCACCACACGGAACCCCGATTTCTCCTCACTGGGGTGCACTCCTGGCAGGGCAGGCGCAGGGCCCGCCAGACGGCTCGGCTGCAGCAGCGATGCGCGCGCCGGCGCCGGGAAGGGGGAGCTCACCCACCTGCCAAGCCGCAGGGTGGGCACCCCTCCTGCACCGCACCCCTGGGGACTTCGCCCCCTCCGGCTGGGAGGCCACCTGGGACCGACCTAGCAGTGCCAACAGGGCGAGTCTCCCCCCAGTCCTCTGAAATGCATTCCCGCGATTCCTAAGAAGGGACGAGGGAGGAGCACCGAGCGCTTCACAAAGCCAGGTGAAGCGCTGCACCGTCTCCCCTAATCCAGCCCCAAAGTCCCCGCCGCCGCCCGCGCTGCCCGCCGGGCGCTCTGCCGCCACCCGCGAGCCGGTCCCGGCCCCGTGGCCCCGCGCGCCCGTCCACTCACCAGGTGAAGAGTTTGCCCCGCAGCCGGGGCAGCAGACCGGCGACCGGGTCCGCGGATCCCTGCGCCTGCGGCGGCGGCTGCGGCTGCGGGGCGCCGGGCCCCGCCGGCGGGGCTGCCTCCATCGGGGCGCCCGCGGTCTCCCGATGCGCCCGGAACCCCTCCGACGCGCCCGGAACCCCCCGATGTGCCCGGGCCCGGAAGACGGGAGGCGGCGCCTGGGAGGCCGGCGGGGCTCAGCTCGGCTCGGCCCCGGCGCCCGCGCTCCCGCTCGCCCGGTCCTCCGGCCGCCCCCGCCGGCTCCTCCGGCGGCAAATCATTAACTGTCAAGCCCCGAGGGCCAGGCGGGAATTCCTCTGCAGATTACAGCCCGGCCCGGGGCGGCGGCGGGGAAAGGGCGCCTTTTTTCCGCCTTGGCAGTCGAGCCTCCGCGTGGGGTGACACCCAGGACGCGTCTCAGGCTCCCGGGGCCCCCGGTTTGAAACCAGCAAACGGGGCCACGTGGTGCCGCGTGTCCTCACTGAGGAAGCCGTGGTGTAGTCACTGCCTGAACTTTGCAAACTGGAGAGAACCGGCTGGCCCCTCCCTGCGCCTCCCAGCCTCCCTCCCTCCCTCTGACTAATTTAGAAAGCATATTTTCCACCTAAAACAACCGAAGGCGCTTTTACTTCTGTTTCTTTTTCTTAAAAAAAAAAAGAAAAAGAAAAAGAACAGGGTAACGTCTTGAAAGGGTCCCGGAAACGTGTCTTTGTGGTGTGTCTCCTTCCTCGCCCTGCGGTGTGTGCGGCTTGCCTTTCAGTAATCAGCTGTCTGGGAGCTGCCAGCCCAGGGGACCGTGCCAAGTGCCAACCCAGGCGCCCGGCCAGGATGCCCAGGCCTGGCCACGCCTTCCCCCCCCCCCCCCCCCCCCAGGCTTCAGCGGACCCGGAGGGACGAGGAGCTGGGCCCAGGCGTTCCTGACTCCCACGGGCAGGACCTCAGGGGGCCACCTGCTGCTTCGGGAAAGGGGAGCAGGAGGACAAAAGAACGTTCCCCCCAACCGCTTCCTCCCTTGGGCCAGGTGGGAGGAGGTGGAAGGGAGAGAGGAGCGAAATAAATCTAAATTCAAACAGGTGGACGGTTCCGCGAGGAGATTCTAAGAAAGAAAACAGATTTTGAAACATGAAATGCAACTTTAGGAGCCCCGAGTTTAGCAGCTACAGGAACGCCGAGGTCTAAGTGAAATGATTTTTTTTTTCTGATGGTTGAAGTGAGATGGGGGAAAAATGAAAATGAGGACCATGGTCATCCATAGAGACAGGACTGAATAATATGGTACAACTGTGGCAGGCAGTTAGACAGACAGGAGCAGAGCAAGGACCACGGGCCCGGTGCAGAAGGTCACCAGGTGGACAGCCCCGGGTGCCTAGCAAAGGACAGTCGCAGGGTGGGACATCGCCCCCAGGGTGACCTTTCCTCCCTAGCTTATGGCTGGTCATGTGGTTTGGACCCTCTGCCCTTTCCTCCCTAGAGATAACACCTAGGCCTCAGTTGTATTTCAGCTCCAGGCCCAGAAAAGCAGCAAAACACAGACCAGTCACCCCAAGGCTGACCTCAGACCCAGTTTGCATTGGATAATGACCCCCTGCCCTGGAGCTGATTGATTGAATCAGCGGAGACCTAGACCCTGAGTGGACACACCTGGAAAGCTGCTGAATATTCTATTAAGACCTTCCCCTGGGACCTCTCCTAACTCTCCACCCTTAAACCCTTAGGACGGGGACCCAGTGCTCCCAGGAGCACCCCAGGCCTTTCCTCTTCCCTTCCCCTCCCGCCTCCCCACCAGGCTTAGCTTTCTCACTCCCAAGCTCAACGCCCCTTCCTTTACTTCTGTAACTTGTTTTCTAAGCACATTTCTTCTACAAATTACTTATTCTACCTCTGTGATTTTATTTTTTAAATATATTTTTATTGATTTCAGAGAGGAAGGGAAAGGGAGAGAGATAGAAACATCAATGATGAGAGAGAATCACTGATTGGCTGCCTTCTGCACACACACACACCCCAACCTGGGACCCAGCCTGCAACCCCGGGCATGTACCCTTGACCAGAATCGAACCCTGCAACCTTCAGTCTGCAGGCGGACGCTCTGTCCACTGAGCCAAACCGGCGAGGGCCTACCTCTGTGATTTGATAAATAAATGTTATTTTGTAGTTGGAGTCTTGGCTCTGAATTCTTTCCTAGCCAGAATTCAAGTACCAAGGTTGCTGAACCCATGATTGGTATGACCCTTAGGTCTAACCTCTGGTGCTGGTTCACAACCGCATTGTGAAACATTATGAGGACATTTAAAGAATGGAAAAGAGCTGTGCCAGACCTTGAAAGGATTTTCTCTAGCTGTTTTTGAGTGGAAAAGGTAAGATACAGGGAAGTGTTAGGAGGGGGAGAGGGAAAGGCAAGGTGTGCTCTGAGGCACCAGGTGTTAGACCAGTGGGGTCAGACCAGACTTGGGTCTTGGGCTTGACCAGAGTATGAATATAGGCCAAGTACAGAGGTCACCAAGGCAGAAAGCCCCGGGTGCCTAGCAATGGACAACTATAGG
Organism: Cnephaeus nilssonii; assembly: GCF_951640355.1. Lineage (NCBI taxonomy): Eukaryota > Metazoa > Chordata > Mammalia > Chiroptera > Vespertilionidae > Cnephaeus > Cnephaeus nilssonii. The sequence continues at coordinate 71,106,814 of NC_137084.1, read as the reverse complement.
GTGGGGCCTTATACCCAGTCTGATCTTTTCTTCCCCTAGCATATCGATGATCATGCGATTTATCCCCCCTGACCTTTCCTCCCCTGGCATGTTGCCCGTCGTACAGTAGACCCTTAGAGGAGGTATAAATAGGACTGGAGAACAGCTTTATATATTTCCCATACAAGCCCTTGCAGGATCATTCCCTTAAGTATTAAGCTCTAGAAATAACATGCAGGCCTCAGTTGTGTTTCAGCTGCAGGCCCAGAAAAGCAGCAAGGTCAGGTAGGGCAATGCCATGGCTGACATCAGGACCAGCTTCCATTACTAATGACCATCTGCCCTGGCCATGACCAGTCAGTGAAGACCAGAACCCTGAGGGGACACACCTGGAAAGCTGATGAATATTCTACTGAGGTAGAGACCTCCAGATAAACCCCCTCAAGAGAAGGACCACGTCCACCTGGGCCTTTCTCCACTCTCCTTCCCCCAGGCATGTATAACCTTCTTTCTTTCTCCTAAGCTCCAAGGGTCCTTCTTTTGCCTCAGTAACTTGTTTCCTGAGCCCACACAGCCCAACTGGCTCACTTCTTCCATGGCTCACTTCTACCTCTCTGACTTTCTAAATAAACTTTTGCTTGTATTTGAGTCTTGGCTCTTAGCCAGAACCCAAGTACCAAGGTTGCTGAACCCAGGTCCGGTCTAACTCTGCCAGTAATACCTGATGCCATTTCGCCGCTCACACTTCTACATTTTTGTGTTCTTGGAAGTGGCATACTGCAAAGGCACAGCATTCCCCATGCGACTTAGATAAGACCCAGAGGTGCTCTTTGTCACCCAGAACAAAGCCAGACACTGACCCTCCAAGTTTATATCCTTTGCCTAATAAATAATGAGCTGAAATACCTGTAGTCCCTGACCAATAGGAATAAAGTGCTCCTTAATCAAACTGGTTAAATTCCTCTTCTCCCTCCAGGCCTGAGCCAGCATGTAACCCCTTCTTATTAGGCCTGTCCTGAGAACATGTTTGCCTCAGGGTAAAACATTCTCTGATCTACTATCCAATCAAGAACCTTTTCATTCCACTCCCTCCTGTCAGAGAAGAGTCTCCTTCCTACTATTGCAGTACCCCCCACACCTTGCAATAATCCTTTCAGATAAAGTCTCTCCTCACCTAAATCAGATTTGTGTTTTTTTTATTTGGCAATATGTATTTGGTTAGTGAGCATGGAGAATAGGGTAGGATACATGTCAACAGAAGTAATCTTTAAAAAGCTAAGGGATACAGAAAGAAGAAAAAGAACACTACTACACTTAAATCACTCCAGCATACTTGATCCAGTCCCTTTTATGTAAAAACTAGAGGACCGGCGCACGACGGAGGGGTCTCTCAGCCCAGCCTGTGCCCTCTCACAGACTGGGACCCCTGGATGATGTCCGACTGCCGGCTTAGGCCCGCTCCAGCCACAGCTACTGTACTCGCCAGCCATGAGCCGGCTCTGGCTGAGGGGCACCCCCGCTGTGGGAACTCATTGACCACCAGGGAGCAGCTCCTGCGTTGAGTGCCTTCCCCCTGGTGGTCAGTAAGCGTCATAGCAACCAGTCGTTCTGCCATTTAGTCAATTTGCATATTAGGGTTTTATTATATAGGATGTGTGTTTTGTATAAACACATGAGATTAAAAGATGAATTTAGATGTTGTGGCAGGCTGAATAATGTCACCCCAAAAACACCCAGTTCATCCCTAGAACCCAAGAATGCTGCTTTAAACAGTAGTCCCTCCCTTTTTCATGGTTTCACTTTCCCCAGTTTCAGTTACCCATGGTCACCCACGGTCCAAAAATATTAAATGGAAAATTCCAGATGTGAAAAATTCATGAATTTTAAATTATGAATCATCCCTTTGATCAGCATATCAATGCGGTATACAATATCTGTTCATGGCTTAGTTCTCCGTTATCAGATCGACTCTTGCTGTATCGCAGTGCTTGTGTTCTAGTGGTCCTTATTTTACTCAATATTGACCACAAAATACAAGAGTAATGTTGCTGGTAATTCAGATATGCCAAAAGTGCTTTCTTTAAGTGAAAAACTATGTACGTATAGGAAAAAACAGAGTATGTATAGGAGTTGGTACCATCCATGGTTTCAGGTATCCACTGTGGTCTTAGAACATATCCCCATAGGTGAGGGGAACTACTGGATAGCAAAAGAGGCTTTGGAGATGGAGAAGGCATCATAAGACAAAGGCAGTCACTAGAAGCTCAGAGCCTCAAAAATAAAGTAGCCCTGCCAACTTTAGCCTCACCTGTAGCCCAGTAAACCTGATTTCAGACCTCTGACCTCCAGAACTGTAAGAGAATAAATCTGTGTTGCCATTATGTTGGTTGTAATTTGTTGTAGCAGCCATAGGAAACCAAAGCAAATGCATATACACTAACATGTAGAGATCATGATAAACTGTCAAGTGGGGGGGAAAAAGTTGCAGAGTTGCAGAATAACTGTATAACATGATTTCATTTTAGTAAAAACCACCAATTAAGTAACTAAGTATCTTTATATGTACATATAAATCTACACACATATCTTTATATTTCCCATGTCCAGGCTACTGATATTAGTTTAGGTCATGGGAGTGGTGGTGGGAAAAGTGAGGAGAGGAATGAGGGAGGGGGAATGGCCTTACACATCTTCATTTTGTGTTCTTACTATGGGAATATTCTACTTCTGCAATTTGAAAAAATATTCAGTTAAGACATTACTCAATAAATCACGTTAATCCTCATTCAAAACATGTTAGACTCAACATATCACCCCACAGGAAAACGGGGCTGGGAAATATAGTCTACCACTGATAGGGACTCTAAAGTTCTGAACTAACTTATAGGTAGTATTTTCTAAACAGAAAACCCTCCTCAAAAAGTAGTAATGAGCCGAAACCGGTTTGGCTCAGTGGATAGAGCGTCGGCCTGCGGACTCAGGGGTCCCAGGTTCGATTCTGGTCAAGGGCATGTACCTTGGTTGTGGGCACATCCCCAGTAGGGGGTGTGCAAGAGGCAGCTGATCGATGTTTCTCTCTCATCGATGTTTCTAGCTCTCTATCCCTCTCCCTTCCTCTCTGTAAAAAATCAATAAAATATATTTAAAAAAAATTTTTCAAAAGATAGCTACCACTTATTGAGTACCTACTGTGTGCCAGATATGTTATAAACATTTTCTTATTTTTTTAAATATATTTTATTGATTTCTTACAGAGAGGAAGGGAGAGGGCTAGAGAGTTAGAAACATCGATGAAGGAGAAACATCGATCAGCTGCCTCCTGCACACCCCCTACTGGGGATGTGCCCGCAACCAACGTACATGCCCCTGACCGGAATCGAACCTGGAACCCTTCAGTCCGCAGGCCGATGCTCTATCCACTGAGCCAAACCGGTTTTGGCTTACTTTTTAAAATATGTTTTTATTGATTTTAGATAGAAAGGAAGGGAGAGGTATAGAGATATAGAAACATTAATAATGAGAGAGAATCATGGATCGACTGCCTCCTGCATACCCCCTACTGGGGATTGGAGCCCAAAACCCAGGCATGTGCCCTTACCTGGAATCGAACCAGCAACTTCTTAGTGCATGGGTCAACACTCAACCACTGAGCCACACCAGCCAGGCTAAACATTTTCAATCCTGTTCCAGTTATCTATTGAATGTATCAAATCACCCAAAATCTTAGTGGTTTCAAACAACAATCATTTAATTATCTCTGTGGTTTCTGTGGGTCAGAAATTTAGGAAGGTCTGGGCCAGGAGGCCTGGCTCAAGTCTTCCATGCAGTTCCAGTCAGAAGGTAGCTGAAGCTAGAAGTCCCACAGTGGGGAGAGATGGGGGACAGTGGGGTGGGGTGTTAGGGCTGGAGCATCTAGGGCCTGACCAGCATATCTCTCTCGACTTAGTCTTCACAACCTGGTGACTTTAGGGTAATTGGTCTGCTTACCTGGCACTTGGTTTCCCTCCCAACCCTGCCTCTGCCCCCTCCCCCAAGCAAGTGTCCTAAGAGGAAAAAAAAATGTAGTTGATATACTCCAGTCAAAGACCATCATGAATATACATGTAGTTAAACAAATTGAATTCATTACTCCTAGCAGTGAGGGAGAAAAAATCCCATGGGAGAACTACAGATGACTCAGTAAGAGGATATCAGAGCCCAGCCGGCATGGCTCAGTGGTTGAGCATCAACCTATGAACCAGGAGGTCACAGTTTGATTCCCAGTCAGGGCACATGCCCAGGTTGTGGGCTCAATCCCCAGTGTGGGGCATGCTGGAGGCAGCCGATCAATGATTGGTGTTTCTCATCATTGGTGTTTCCATCTCTCTCTCCCTCTTCCTTCCTCTCTGAAATCAATAAAAATATTCTTTTTTTAAAAAAAGAGGATGTTAATCAGGGGAAAAGGAGACATGTAAAATTTTAGACAAAAAAAAAAAAAGAGGATGTTAGAAAGAACCTATTAAAGGATTTGGGCTTTGCTTGAGTTATTTGAGGGAAGATCTGAGGAAGGAGGAATTGATTCTTTCTGGATTGAACACTGTCAGATTGGATGCAACTCTGATTGATGTCTCAATTATCCTACCTATATGAAGAGCAGACTAAGGTAAGGATGAAACTGCAATTGGTGAAGAAGTTGCCTCACTCATTTTGCCCAAGAGAAGGAGAGTTGGTATTTTGTGAGTGGCACAGTGACCTTGTTTTTGTGCTTAGATAAAATTATGAACTGGCCGTGCTTTGTCTCATTTTATCATGGTCTCAGAACAACCATGTCTGAGGATGATACTCTTAAGATGGTTTGTGCTCAATAAGAGGAAAAATATAGCCGGCTTCCGAATGTTAAAGACTGATGTTTTCCCCTCAGTATTGCCTTTCATGACCTAGCCTCAGAAGTCACAGAGCACCATCAATACCATAATCACAAACCCAGACACAAGGGGAAGCATCTTATGAACTGAATGTTTGTGACCCTCCAAAATTCATGTTGTGAAATCTAATTCCCAATGTGATGGCATTTGGAGGTGGGGGCTGTGGGAGGTTGTGGAGCATGAGAGTTGAGCCCTCTGAGAGGCCAGAGAGCCAGTTGGCTTTGCTCCACCACGTGAGGATTCAATGAGAAGTTGGCAGTCTACAACCCAGGAGAGGGACTCTCACCAGAACCCGACCATGCTGCTACCCAGACCTCAGATTTCCCTCTTCCAGACCGTGAGAAATAAAGGTTTGTTGTTTAAGGCACACAGTCTACGTTAATTTGTGAGAGCAGCCCCAGCAAACTAAGACAACCCCCACATTGTGATAGGAGATATGTGAGAGGTCATGAGGGTTGGGAAATATTGTTGCAGCCACCATTGGAAAATGTAGTCTGCCACACACGCTTTCTAAAAATGCTAGGCTTATTAGCATTTATCAGCTTGTTAGCACTATTTTTAACAGGCTTGTTCGCACTATTCTTTCAGGTGAGTAAACTAAAGCTCAGAAAGGTTAAGTAGCATGCTCAAGGTCTTCAGAACAGTAACTGACTCATATCAAGGTCACCAGGCTGCCTCTCTGGTTAACTGACAAGCATCCCTGAGCTCCTTTCACAACATCTCTATTGCTCTGTTTTCAAAAATAATTGTAAATAAACAGACTTCCAAATCTCAGAGTCAAACTCTGTGAAGAAAGGGAGTAGAATGGTGGTTACCAGGCAATGGGTGAAATGGGGGGGAATTGGTCAAAGAGTACAAGATGAACTAGAGGCCTGGTGCACGAATTTGTGCACGGGTGGGGTCTCTCAGGGTGGCCTGCAGAGATCGGGCCCCAGCTCGTGACCCCAGCCTCACAGCCCCAGCTTGTGCCCCCAGCCTCGCAGCCCCGCAGCCCTGCCTGGCACCCCACCTTGGCCTGGTGCCGCCCCCTCACCTGCTCCAACATCCTGCCTGTGGGACAATTGATCTCGGCCGGCCCCACCGCCCGGCTCCCTCAGCACCTGGGAGCCGGGTGGCAGACCTGCCCCCCACAGCTACTGCTGGTCATGGTCTGCGGGGTGGGGGTGATCGGCGGGGTGATTGGGCCCCCACTCTCACCTGCCTTGGCCTGGTGCCGCCCGCTCACCTGCTCCACCATCCTGCTACAGTCCTGCTCTCATCGGGGCCTATCAGGGCCGGCAGCACCTCCACTGCCGCCCGTTGCCCGCGCTGCGATGCCAATGCCCTCCATGTTCAGCGCCACCCCCTGGTGGTCAGTGCACATCATACCAAGTGGTCAAACTCCGGTCTCCCAATCGAATGACCACCCAAGGGGACAATTAGCATATTAGACTTTTATTATATAGGATAAGTTCTGGAGATCTAATATATAGTATAGTGACAGTAATTAACACTACTGTATTGTAAACTTGAAATTTGCTAAGAGAGTAGATCTTAGATATTCTCACCAAACACACAAAAATGATAATTATGTGAGGTGAGGGGAGAAAACCCATTATTTTAAAAGATCCTATTTGTAGCATCTATTAAATACTTCTGTAGCCATTATACTTGCAACCCCCAAGGATGAATAGCTGTCTTGTTCCAGCTAAGCCTCCTTATTTTCTGTTTCAGAGGAGTTCTAAGAATCTTGGAGTCAATCTGTCTTCAATTTAAATTTCCAAAAGTACACAAGGTACCAAAAATGAAAATGTCAGAATTACCTGTTATTGAACAGACTAAATCAGTAATACTGTGTGCTTCAATGGCAACTTTGTTTGAAGAATTCACATTATTACCATTGTCTTATTATAGGACAAAGTGCAAATCAACCTACCAGTATTGGCTGAAAGCACATACATACAGACCACAGTTCCAGATATGGTCAGTGGTATTCAAGAAATGAAAGATGCTTCTTCCCTTCCTTCCATCTTTCCATTATAATTTCTTCTTTGCTCATGGGTTGTTAAGACATCCCTTAATTTCTAAGCATAGTAAGACTTTTTCAGTTATTTTTATACAATTGGTTTCTAACTTAATTGCATGATAATGTAGCCTCTGGTACCAATACTTTGAAATTTGCCAAGACTAGCTTTAAGACTTAGAAGGGCCCCATGCCTGATTTCATGCTCTGCTGTTGCCATCTTTCATAAAGGTTTCAGTGTGTTTAAAATAATGTATATTCTCTAATGTTCTAATATGTCCATTAGATCAAGCTTAATAATAGTGCTCTTCAAATGTTCCATCTCCTACTTATTTTTTATGTGTTTGACCTGTCCATTATTGAAACCAGTGATTGTTAAACCAGTGATTCTAAAAATGTGATTTCTGATACCAAAAACATCAACAGTACTTGAGAACTTGTTAGAAGTGGAAATTCTGAGACTTCACCTTCAGCATTTTTTTTTTAAACCTCACCCGAGGACATGCTTTTTATTGATTTGAGAGAGAGAGGAAGGGAGAAAGAGAGGGAGGAGGGAGGGACATCAATGTGAGATGAGAAACACCATTGCCTCCCTCACTTGCCCTGACCAGAGATGGAATCTGATACCTGGGTATGTGCCCTGACCCGGAATCAAACTTGTGACCTTTCAGTGTGCCAGAGAATGCTCTAACCAACTGAGCCACAACAACCAAGGTTACCTTCAGCCTGTTAAATCAGAAGCTCTGGAGGTGGGCCCAACAGCCTATCTATATATATAAAAGCTTAATATGCAAATTGACCCAGAGACTGGGAGTTTGATTGCTCACAGTGACATGTGTTGACCACCAGGGGATGGTGTGGGACGAAGGGAGGCCTCGGCTGGTAGCCCGAAGGCCCTGATCTGCCCTGATTGCCAGCCAGACCTAGGGACCCTACCCATGCACGAATTTCATGCACCAGGCCTCCAGTGTTTTAATAAGCCTTCCATGGGTTCTGATTTATACTGAAGTTTGAGAACCAGTGCATTAAACAATCCCTCTGTGATGGGGGCTTCATCAGTTTCTCCTAGTAAATTTGCCAATATTTGCTTTGTATATTTTCATTTTTTCTTATTAGGTACATAGTAACTATTAAAATGATGTTTATTTTTGGTGAATTGAATATTTTTATCATTATGAAATGACACTTTACCTATATACTTTTTGTGTTAGAGTCCGTTTTTCCTGATACTAATATATTAGTATCTTTTCTAGCTTCTTTTTATGTAGTTAGTATTGGCCTGGGGTATTTTTTCCCCATTTTTTGCCTTTCAGTATGTCTGTATAATAATGATGCTTATACATCTCTTGAAATAGCATATAACTGTATTTTGTTTTTGTTTTTGCAAACTGGCAGTCTTTGTCTTTTCATTGGAGTTTAGTCTATTTGTCTATGGAAAGATTAGTGGAATATTTGGATTTATTTATATCAAATTACTATGTCACTTAATGGTACTTTTTTTCTCTCTTCCTTGCCTTTTGATTTGGCTGTTTTTTTCTCCTCTACTTATTTGAAAGTTATATAAACTATATCTATTCTTTTTTTTGGGGGGGGGTGCAGGTTTCTTTTTTTTTTTTTAATCTTTATTGTTGAAAGTATTACATATGTCCCCCTTTTACCCCCATTGACCTCTTCTAGCTTGCCCCCACCCCTGCCCCAAGCCTTCACCACACTGTTGTCTGTGTCCTGGGGTTATGCATATATGCATTCCACTATGTCTATTCTTTTATGGTTGCATAGCTATTCTAACATGCAAACTTAAAGTTAAAAATTGTCTTCATTCTCCCCAAATAAGAACCTTAGAATACTTGAACTGTAACTCCTCCAATTTATATGCTTTTGTCTAGTAATTTAATTTAGCTTGCTTTTTCTCTCCCATAAAATAGATAAATTTATTATTGTTACATGCAGTTGATTGTTTAGACATGCCTAGGGTCAAATTCATGGGTGTGTGACCTGTGCAGTCACATAGGACCCCTGCTCAGAAGGGCCCCGTGCCTGATTTCATGCTCTGCTGTTGCCATCTTCAAATATTTTTTTAAATGAGCTTTATTCTTTTTTAAAAATATATTTTTATTGATTTCAGAGAAGAAGGGAGAGGGAGAGATAGAAACATCAATAATGAGAAAGAATCATTGATTGGCTGCCTCCTGCACTCCCCCTACTGGGGATTGAGTCCACAACCCGGGCATGTGCCCTTGGCTAGAATCAAACCTGGGACCCTTCAGTCCGCAAGCCAACGTTCTATCCACTGAGCCAAACCAGCTAGGGCTTGAAATTCTTAATATTTTTTTAACAAAGACCCCTGCAATTTTGAGGCCTTGCACTGAGACCCAAAAATTATGTAGCCAGATCTTCCAGCAGGAATTTATTTTCTTTCTACTTTAGCTAGGTCTTTAGAATTTATTTAGAGTCTTTTAGTGGTAAAGTCTATTTTTGCTTTCTGAAAATATCTTTATTTTACCCCCTTTGTTCTTTTTAAAAATATATGTATATATTTTTATTGAGTTCAGAGAGGAAGGAAGAGGGACAGAGATAGAAACATCCATGATGAGAGAGAATCATGGATCGGCTGCCTCTAGTTGGCTGTTGCTGAGTTTTATCCTTTATAAAAATTAATAATAATAAGTAATGTCTTTTCATGGATTTTGTGAGCCTTTCTAATGCATTATAAAACCTGAGGAGGGTGTCATGGGAACCCCCTGACTTCATCGCTGGCTGGTGAGAAGTACAGATGTCCCAGGCTTGCAATTGGCATCTGAAGTGGGGGAAGTCTTGTGAGGCTGAGCCCTTACCCTGTGGGATCTACGCTAACTCCGGGCAGTTAGTATCAGACTTGAATTGAATTGCAGGCCACCCGGTGAGTATCTGGAGAGTGGCAGAGCTGGTCATTGATATGGAAAATCTACAGGTTTGGAGTTAGAAGTGTTCTGTGGGTAAAAACAGATTCTAGTAACCTCCAAACTGAAAAACATTAAGTGTCTATCAACAGTGTAGTATATAAATATCTACAATGAAATACTATATAGTGCATTGGGGAGGTATGGGATGAATCTCACGGATGTATATGGAGTGAAAAAAAGCCAGAACTACTCAACGCTTTCATTTACATGTATTTCAAGAAGTTCATAAAAGTAAAACTACTCTATTATGATAGGAATCGGGATAGTGGTTACTTTTGATGTTATGGGTTGAATTGTGACTCCTCCAAAAAATACGTTGAAGTCCTAAATCGGGTACCTGCAAATGTGACTTTATTTGGAAATAAGGTCCTTGACGATGTCATCAAGTAAGGTAAGGTTCTACTGAATTGGGATGAGCCCTAATCCAATACTGATGTCCTTACAAGAAGAGGGAAATTTGGACACAGAGACGTGGAGGGAGAATGCCATCTGATGAGGGAGGCAGATATTGGAGGGATACGGTTACAGGGAGAGGAACTCCAAGGATTGCTGGCAACTCCAGCAGCTAGAAGAGAGACGTGGAACAGATTCTTCCCCAGAGCCTCCGGAAGGAACCAGGTTTGCCAGCACCTTGATTACGAACTTTTAGCCTCCAGAACTGCAAAAGAATAAATTTCTGTAGTTTAAGACACCCAGTTTGTGGTAATCTGCTTGGCAGTCCCACAAAACTAATACATTCTAGTGGAGCTATCAAGTGGGAGAGAACGTGAAGGAGTCTTCTGAGGTACTAAAGAATGTTTGTATCTTGACCTGAGTAGTGGTAACATGGTGTACACATATTTAAAAATTCATAGAGCTACACTTTTATGTGCACTTTAAGTTATACCAAATTTTTAAAAGTAGATAAAAAGGAAACCAAACAGAAAAAAAAAAACACATAGTACATACAATAAAATAAAGCAAAATGAGGCTGCTGAAAGAGATTATCTCTTACATGCCTCCAAACCTAAAGACTCTCTTTTTTTATTGATTGATGAGAGAGAGAGAGAGAAAGAGAGAGAGAGAGAGAGAGAGAGAGAGAGAGAGAGAGAGAGAGAGAGATCCATTTGTTGTTCCACTTATTTATGCATTCATTGGTTGATTCTTATATGTGCCCTGACTGGGGATTTAACCTTGGCATATCAGAATGACACTCTAACCAACTGTGCTATCTGGCCAGGGCCCTAAAGATTCTTAATAAGAGCTTCTGTTTTAGTAGAAAAACAATGGAATCCCCACAGGTGAGGATTAACTTAAAAAAAAAAAAAAAAAAGAGTAGTTCAGGTCCAAATTCTGCTGATCCAGAAGCTCAGTCTGATAATAAACCCTGAGGTGATACTGCACAGAGACAGGTCTCATTCTAATTTTTCCAGTCAGGGTCCAGTTGTAACTGGGAACTATTTTAAACATAAAGGACCTAAGAGAATTAGGTGCTTACAAAAGAAAACCTTTTGAGTGCCTGGAGAAGCAGACACTAGTCCCGTTTCCAGGGATGACTTGTAGAAAGAACAGCACCGTAGAACTAGCTGGCCGGAGGACTCGGCCTCCGCGCAGTCCGGAACACAGTGTGGAGACCGTGATGGCTCACCAAGTCTCTGCCGCCACGCGTGGTGGTTGTCAGCTCACTCCGTGCCTGTCAGATGTCCAATGCCTTGCCTCTTGCTACCAGCAAAGCTAAGAATTGAAGAAAAAAACCAACACCCCACCCCCATACTTGGTAGCGGAAAATACTAGAAGTGCTACCACATAGCCTTTGTCTCACTCTCACCTTTAAAGCATACAAAATGCATCCAATTTGTGGAAATGGTATCACAACTACAAGGGAGTCTTAAAAGTGCAGTTTGTAACTTTTCAGACTCTGAGTATAAGAAGGGAAAGTGGAAGGCGTTGGAAATGGGGGTTGAATCATGAATTATATTCTGTATAATTCAGCCCTTTGGCTACTCAATAGCCATACTTAACCTTCTAAACAACGGAAAGAGAAAAAACAACCTGCTCCTACCTAACAGGATGCAATTACCCTTCCTAATAAAAGGACGGGAGGAAAAACCAAGATGGCGGCATAGGTTAAACACCTAACCTACAGCCGGGCAAAACAATATCAAAAACACAACTAAAAGTCAAAACGGACATCATCCAGAACCACAGGAAAGCTGGCTGACTGAAATGCGCACAATTAGAAGGAAAAAGAAAACCACAAGGAAAATCAGAGAAGCCGTAAAAGCTTGAGGTATGGAGACACGGGCGGAGACACGAGCCCGCTCGCGTGCGGGGAAGCCGGAGCCGGAGAGTAAGGGGCGGCTGGCCGCCTGGCTGGCGTTCTCTGGCGGGAAGGAGATAAAAGCGCCAGATTGTGCTGAACCCCAGCTCCGACTGCACTGAACCCCAGTGCCCGGCGAAACCCTGGGAAGCCGGGCTCATGCTGGGGGAGTCTGGGCTGTGGGGCGGAGACAAAGAGGAGCTGCGCCGGAGCCGCGCACGGGAATGTGCGCAGAGGAGGGACTGTTGCCTGTGCCGCTGGATTGCCCTAGCGGGAAGGAGACAAAAGCTCCGGACTGTGCTGAACCCCCAGTTCCAACTGCACTGAACCCCAGTTCCGGGAAAGACCCGGGGAAGCCATGCTCATACTGGGGAAAGCTGGGCTGTAAGGCAGAGATGCAGAGAGGCGGCGAAGAGCAGAGCACCGGAGGCGCACACAGGATTGTGCGCGGAGGATGGGCTGTTGACTGTGCCGCTGAGTCGCCCTGGAGGGAAGGAGACAAAAGCGCCAGACTGAGGTGAGCCCCAATTCTGACTACACGGAAACCCAGTTCCGGGAGAGAATCTGGGAATCCAGATTCATTGGGGGAGAAACTAGACTGTTTGGCAGCGCGCGAAACTCCAGGGCGCTTTTCTCTCAGAGGTGTTTGCTGGGAGTACAGAGGGACACTGAGACACAGGAACCTCATAGGGCGGGGCTGACGGGAAGCCAAGGCGGTAGGCTCCGCCCTGTAACTCCGCCCCATCCAAGCTGAACACAGAGGCTTTTACAATTTTGCAAGTCTAGTTGAATGGGGCTGTCTCCCGGCATAGACACAGCTGATCCTCACAGCCAATTGGACTGGAGGTCACATCCTCCTAGTGTACCAACAGCAATCAAAGCTTAACAACACCAAGACTTTGCACTCAGCCCACAAAGGGGGGTATCAAGAGCGACCACCTAGGGAGATTGGGGAAGCTGAGCGATAGGGAGGCAGCCAAAAGGGGAAGACACCGAAACAGGTCACGAATATAAGGGATGCTGTAATTCCTGCTGAGGGGCCACAGGCAGTAGCTGACCTACACTCCATTGGAGACCCAGAAACGAAGGCATCTAGTGGTCGGTGTGAGATGACATCAGATTTCGACCACTCCCATAAGGGACACATTCAAGAGGCAGACGCAGTGAGCGCCGAAGCCTTGCTGCACCAAGACCTGGCACATAGGCGTGTCTCCCGCACAGCAACTCTTCCTTTATAGACACAGAGGGTCCGCACGGCCAATAGGCCTGGAGGACAATTCCTCCCAGTGACACCAACAACAATCAAGACTTAACTATACAAACAAGGACCAAGATGGAGGCATAGGGCAGAAGCCTGATTGCTGCCTACCACAACGGTTTTGAGACTACAACGGGAGAGCGGAGCGGACACCATCCAGAACCACCGGAGGGCTAACTGAGCGGATGCTATACAACTAGAATAAAAGAGAGGGGTACGCGGGATGAAGCTGATGCCGGTGACCCAAAGACCACACTTTAAAAACTACGGCTCAGGCGACACAATGGCGGCCTGGAACGTGCTCGGCGCAGTTCCCCCAGCGGTCTCTGGCTGAGGGGAAGGCTTCACTCGCTGCCGAGCACGGACAGACGAGCCCCTGGGAGACATGGGGCGGGAGACTACGCGCTTGCTGACCTCCGAGTCCTTCAAGAATCTCAACGCCCCGGAAGCGGCCAGGTGCGCACGCTCGGCGACCGGCCACCGCTGCAGACCCAAGGGCCGACGCAGCCACCCCGGACCAGCCCGCCGCCGCGCACCGGGCACACCGGAGCTTTGCCGAGCCCGCTGCCCAACGAGTTCTGCGGTGGCTGCCCTGGACCTCTGAGAAAATGGTCGAAGGAATTGCTGAGAGGGAATTGACCAACAGGAATTGGGATCAAGAAGACGAAACTCCGCTGGGTCCCGGATCCGGGTGAAGCCGCGCGCCCCTGGGTCCGGGTGAGGCTGGGAACTGGGTCAGGGTGAGGCTGGGCCCCGGGTCCGGGTGAGGCCACGTGCCCCTGGGTCCGGGCGAGGCCATGCGCCCCTGGATCCGGGTGAGCCTGGGTCCCGGGTCCGGGCGAGGCCGCGGGCCCCTGGATCCGGGTGAGCCTGGGTCCTGGGTCCGGGTGAGGCCGCGGGCCCCTGGAGCCGGGTGAGCCTGGCCCCGGGTCCGGGTGAGGCCGCGGGCCCCTGGAGCCGGGTGAGCCTGGGCCCCGGGTCCGGGTGAGGCCGCGGGCCCCTAGAGCCGGGTGAGCCTGAGCCTGGGCCCCGGGTCCGGGTGAGGCCGCGGGCCCCTGGAGCCGGGTGAGCCTGAGCCTGGGCCCCGGGTCCGGGTGAGGCCGCGGGCCCCTGGAGCCGGGTGAGCCTGGGCCCCGGGTCCGGGTGAGGCCGCGGGCCCCTGGAGCCGGGTGAGCCTGGGCCCCGGGTCCGGGTGAGGCCGCGGGCCCCTGGAGCCGGGTGAGCCTGGGTCCCGGGTCCGGGTGAGGCCGCGGGCCCCTGGATCCGGGTGAGCCTGGGTCCCGGGTCCGGGTGGGGCCGCGGGCCCCTGGATCCGGGTGGGCCTGGCCCCGGGTCCGGGGGGGGCCGCGGGCCCCTGGATCCAGGTGGGCCTGGCCCCGGGTCCGGGTGGGGCCGCGGGCCCCTGGATCCGGGTGAGCCTGGCCCCGGGTCCGGGTGGGGCCGCGGGCCCCTGGATCCGGGTGGGCCTGAGCCTGGGCCCCGGGTCCGGGTGAGGCCGCGGGCCCCTGGATCCGGGTGAGCCTGGGTCCCGGGTCCGGGTGGGGCCGCGGGCCCCTGGATCCGGGTGGGCCTGGCCCCGGGTCCGGGGGGGGCCGCGGGCCCCTGGATCCGGGTGGGCCTGGCCCCGGGTCCGGGTGGGGCCGCGGGCCCCTGGATCCGGGTGAGCCTGGCCCCGGGTCCGGGTGGGGCCGCGGGCCCCTGGATCCGGGTGGGCCTGGCCCCGGGTCCGGGGGGGCCGCGGGCCCCTGGATCCGGGTGAGCCTGGCCCCGGGTCCGGGTGGGGCCACGGGCCCCTGGATCCGGGTGAGCCTGGCCCCGGGTCCGGGTGGGGCCGCGGGCCCCTGGAGCCGGGTGAGCCTGGGCCCCGGGTCCGGGTGAGGCCGCGGGCCCCTGGATCCGGGTGAGCCTGGGCCCTGGGTCCGGGTGAGGCCGCGGGCCCCTGGATCCGGGTGAGGCCGCGGGCCCCCGGATCCGGGTGAGCCTGGGTCCCGGGTCCGGGTGAGGCCGCGGGCCCCTGGATCCGGGTGAGGCCGCGGGCCCCCGGATCCGGGTGAGCCTGGGTCCCGGGTCCGGGTGAGGCCGCGGGCCCCTGGGTCCGGGTGAGCCTGGGTCCCGGGTCCGGGTGGGGCCGCGGGCCCCTGGATCCGGGTGGGCCTGGCCCCGGGTCCGGGTGGGGCCGCGGGCCCCTGGATCCGGGTGGGCCTGGCCCCGGGTCCGGGTGGGGCCGCGGGCCCCTGGATCCGGGTGAGCCTGGCCCCGGGTCCGGGTGGGGCCGCGGGCCCCACCCGGATCCGGGTGAGCCTGGCCCCGGGTCCGGGTGGGGCCGCGGGCCCCTGGATCCGGGTGAGCCTGGCCCCGGGTCCGGGTGGGGCCGCGGGCCCCTGGATCCGGGTGAGCCTGGCCCCGGGTCCGGGTGAGGCCGCGGGCCCCTGGATCCAGGTGAATCAGTGCCCCTGGGTCCGGCCGAGACCAAACCAGAGGGAGTCGGACCTGCATTACCACCATTTGTCCACCATCCAGAGCTGAGGGGTCAGTGCCGACATGTACTCATAGGGAACTGGTGGACATTGATATTGGGTCTCAAAAGAACTGTTGGTCCAGAAAGAAACTCACTACAGACTGATTCATTTGCCTGTCAGCATAACTATTATTGCTCGTCGCACATTCAATTCTTATAAGTATATCTCTAGTGACACATGATTTCGCTCATCTAGGGGAAATGATGAACAACATAGACTGATGAACAAGAACAGAACCAGAAACAAGGAGGCATCGATCGGACTATCGGGCCTCAGAGGGAGGATAGGGGAGGGTGGGGGGAGGGGGGAGAGATCAACCAAAGGTCTTGTGTGCATGCATAAGAGCCTAACCAATGGTTAAGTTCAACAGGGGGTTGGGGCATCCATTGGGAGGGGTGTGGGATGGGAATGGGGGGATGAGGACAAATATGTGACACCTTAATCAATAAATTAAAAAAATAATAATAAAAAAAATAAATAAATAAATAAAATAAAAATAAAAGGACGGGAAATCTCTCACAAGAAGGGTAGGTTCAAATTCTCAGGAATCACTGCTTCCATCTAGGGTGCTGCTCATTCCTCATCTTGTTTAGTTCCAATCCTACCATCAGATTCTATAAGCAGGGGGCTAAACTATGAAGTTAACCACCAACACACACTACGCAAATAAGAAGAAAGGAAGAAGAAAAATGATGAAAATTGGTTCATGTGTATAAATATTATACCTGAGACAGGACATGAGTGCATCTATTTATTAGGGAGGGGATCCTACAAAGGAGGAATAAAAGAGTGGGGTGTATGAGACAGGAAAGGTGGAAATACAATAAAGTATGTGCCCTGGCGGGTGTGACTCAGTTAGTTGGAGCATCAACCTGTGCACCAAAGGGTCCTGAGTTCAATTCCCAGTTGGGGCACATATAGGAGGCAACCAATCGATGTTTCTCTCACATCCATGTTTCTCTCTCTCTTCCTCTCTCTCTGGAAGCAATTTTTAAAAATCTTCCAGTGAGAATGATAAAGAGATGATAGATGATAGATAGATAGATAGATAGATAGATAGATAGATAGATAGATAGATAGAATCCATTATTAAGCTGGTTACATTGGGGATAACTGGAGCTCATTCCACTGGGAATCCCCTGAGGCACAGATCAAATGCAACTCCAAGTTCTCCCTCTGAAGAATGAAGATGGGCATTTATCCAACAATTCCAACCCCCCAGGGTAGAGAGTTACCCCTGGGCATTAATGCCTCTCCCGTTCTGGGCTGCCCTGTGCATGGGCTGAGCAGACTCTAACAACTTCAGAGGAAGCCCTAAGCAGGAAAACAGAGAAACACTCGCAGTGAGGCACAGCCTGCAAGCAAAGGCATTGTCTACCAGGGGAACTGTTTGCAATAACTGCAGATGAAATCAAAGAGCACCAATATATAATGCAGAAAGGAAAAATATCTGGGTTGCTACTACAGGTCCTATTTCTGCTACAGGTCATAAAACCACAGCTGGTGTTTATGATTTGCTTCTTCATTTCTCATTCCATGTTCCCTATGCCGACGTTTGGTTCTTACCTGGTAGGATGCTCCAAACTGATAACTAGTAAAATGCAGTTTTTAGGCACCTGGCTCTGGAGTTTTATTTTCTGAGTTTAAAGCCCAGCTCTGCCACTTATTAATTCTGTGACCTTGGTCATGTTATTTAATCTCTCTGTGCCTCGATGCTCATTTGTAAAACAAAGATAATGAAAGTGTCTCCAGCATAGGGTTATTGTGAGAATTCGATGAGTTGATAATATGTGAAATGCTTAGAAGAGTAAATGACACATAGTCGATGCCATGTAAGCTGTTGTTTATTTCCTGAGAAGTCCTGCCTGTATTAGGTAGCTTAGCTTTCTATTAACTTTTATCACTGACATGGCACATAAGAGGGAACTCAGAGGCCTCCCTAGATTACAGAAAAACTCTTTTTTTTTTTTTTTTTTGGTCCCCTGTATTGCTAGCGACAGCACTATATATCCTTGGTGATAAAGAGCAATCATCTAGTAAGTGCAGTGACCCTTTATTAGCCAGTAGTGAACAACTAGACAATGGACTGCTATTGCAAAAACACCCAAAAGTCTTCACCACCCATGCTCAGCAGCAGCAGTTACAGACAGATGACCTCTACCTCACCTCTACCTTTCAAATCTTGATCATACACATCTTGCAAGAACCTGGCTGTGTCGATATTTTCAATGTACTTATCGTTAGAGATGCCTTCTGAAATATTTATAGGTACAAAGAAATGACATCTTAAATTTGTTTTTTAAAATTCCAACACCAAAAAAAATGGAGGGGGATAGACGGAACAAGAGTGGAAAACTGTTGATAATTGTTGAAACTGGATGTAGGATCCAAAATATTCGCCTTCCGACTTTAGTAAATGTTTATAATGTCCATCCTGAAGGTATGGGCTTCTTATTTTAAAGCCACAAAAAAAGTCTGGAAATCTAATTTTTACCTTTCCAGACTTTGCTAACCAGGAAAGCTCACTGGAAGGAAATCAAGTGCTAGGAAGGATGGAGATCAAGTGCTAAGTCATAATGTTACCACCTACATGAAACACAAAAGAGTCGATACATAAATTAGAAAGCCTTTGTCCCATGATAGAGTCCATCTCTCCAGTAAGTATTTATTTCTGTATTTCACAGATATAAATATAAGTCTTGGATAGTGCTGAAGGTTACAAATTTCTGGGTTATTTACCAGCACAAAGATTAGTCTAAGCACAGTGTTTATTAGCAAAAAACACAGGTGATGTCCACTGCAGGAGTTAAATAATTCGTGCATTGATTCTTCTTGGGGTTTTGTGTTGTTGCTGTTTTAAAATAAGTTTTATTGATTTTTAGAGAGAGAGAGGAAGGGAAAAGAAAGAGAGGGAGAAAAATCAATCGGCTGCCTCCTGCACACTCCCCACCGGACTGAGCGTGCAACCGGGAATTGAACTGGTGACCACTTGGTATCTGGGGTAACACTCAAACAACTGAGCCACACCGGCCAGGACTGATTCTTCTCAAAGTCAACAAACTTTTAGCCCTCTTTCTATTTATCTCATTCTCATTGGGGAATAACTGAGGCACCTCTACTGGAAATGTCAAAGGGAAAGAAATTATGGAGAAAAGGGCATAAGGAAGCTAGGTTCATTACATAGAGTTGTTCCACATAAAATTTACATTGTACACTATTGCATTATTGTTCAAATAGTGAAGTGCTTTTGAAAGAGTTTCCAAGCATGAGTAAAAAAAGAAGAGGTTTGAACATTTAGGAGGTAATGGAACATCATTTAAAAGTACTGCTTTTGAAAAGTAAGGAGGTAAGCACTTGAGAAATTTGTGCATATAGCATTGAGTGCATGTAAAGATGATATTTTAAGATCAAGAAAGAACTAAAAGTCTTATTGAACTGCTGACAGTTTTAAAAAGTATTGAAAAGCTATAGTAGCAGAAAGAATTGAAGAGGCAACTACAGTGCCATCCTGTCTCAATTGCATAGCTACTGTCCCCTGATGTTTCTTATGATTATCCTCACAAGCTCAACCCACTTGTCAGCAAAAATTAAATGGCAGAGTTATGGTGCTATTATTCCTGAGATGCTGCCCACTTTTACAAAACACTTTTCAAGACATTCACTAATGCACTACAGTGTATTGTTATAAATAATTAAAATCAAATAAATTCAGAACAGCTAAATAATTTAAACACTTGTCAAAATAAATCAGCTAAGAATATTTTTAGATTTAATATATTTTACTTTCGTGCTTTGATTTACTTGTTTTCTCATTATCAGATGAAGTAAAATTAATAAAACAGTTGAACTTGCCCTGGCCAGTGTGGCTCAGTTGGTTGAGCATCATCCCATGCACAGAGAGGGCGCCAGTTCAATTCCCAGTCAGGGCATATGCACAGACAGGTTGTAGGCTTGATCCCCTGTATGGAGGATGTTTATCTGTCATTAATCTCTCTCTCTCTCTCTCTCTCTCTCTCTCTCTCTCTCTCTCTCTCTCCCCCTTCCCTTCCTTTCTCTCTCTAAAATCAATAAAAACATATTTTTAAAGTTAAATTTTAACTTATATATGCCAAATAACATCACATTGACTGTCCTGCAAAACTCAGTTGTTAGAAAACAAACTTAAATGCATCAACAAAAGACTTATAAAGTTTGCAATTTGAATGGATTTCTACAAGCTATGAGTGACCCAAATTCAAATAGCAGTATTCTCTCCCTATAAGTACACATTTTCACAGACGATATGTCCCAATTTTTGGTTTAATGTATGCAGTGCTTAGGCTCAAGACATTAGTGTGTATGTATGTGTGTGTGTGTGTGTGTGTATATATATATATATATATATATATATATATATATATATATATGCATCAAGAACTTAGAACTTTATTGTCAAAATATAACATGTATAATAAAAGTTGACTAACAAAGTAAAACAGTAAATATCAAGCACCATAAATTCTACAGAGATTCAGAATTAGGTGAGATGATCCCAGGCTCAGAGAAGACTTCCTGAGGGGAAAATACCGTTTTTTTCCTGAGCTTTAAAGTATGGTTAGGATCTTGAACAGGTGAGAAGTATGAGAGCATTTGGAAGCAAGGTAAAAAGTAGAATATTATGTGTGCCTATGGAAGAATAAGCAAAAGAGCCTGGGTGTAACAAGGAGAATACCTAGTTACCTCAATCCAAGAGGTCTTCTCTAAGGCGTATGGGTTTAAGACCGTCAAAAATTAATGACCAAGAAAGAATTCTCAAGGCAGCCAAGGAAAAGAAGAAAGTAATCTATAAAGGAAAGCCCTTTTGGTTACATTGGACTTCTCAGTAGAAACTCTACAAGCCAGAAGAGAGTGGAACCAAATATTCAAACTATTGAGAGAAATTACCAGTCAAGGATGATCTGTCCAGCAAAGTAACCCTTTGAAAATGAAAGTGAGGCCCGACTGGAGGCTGGAACCGAGCGGGTGCCATGTAGTGAGACCCTTGTGAGGTCTGAGAGTCACTGGAGCAACCACAGCCACCCTGGGCCCTGGGAGAACCAGAGGCAGTGGCCTCGGATCCCCCAGTGCCCGTGGGACTGGAGGTGAAGTTGGGGGCCTTGGTGCTCCTGCTGGTGCTCCCGCTCATCTGCAGTCTGGTGCCCATCCGTGTCCTTCGCCAGCCTGGAGCTAACCCGGAAGCATCAGCCTTCCGCCAGAAAGCCCTGAGCCTTGTAAGCTGCTTTGTGGGGGGTGTGTTTCTGGCCACCTGTCTCCTGGACCGGCTGCCTGACTACCTGTCTGCCATAGATGAGGCCCTGGCAGCCCTGCACGTGACGCTCCAGTTCCCCTACAAGAGTTCATCCTGGTCGTGGGCTCCTTCCTGGTCCTGGTGATGGAGCAGATCACCCTGGCTCACAAGGAGCAGGCAGTGCCACCAAGGGTGCTGCTGGGAACAGCACTGGCACGCGCAAAGCCTCCCACAGGCAGGCAGAGCTCTGGCAGCTCCCTCAGCCCTGCGTGCCCATGCACTGGTCTCCTCCCTGGCTCTGCCCTCGGTGTTCGAGGGGCTGGCAGTGGGACTGCAGCGACCAGGCTGGGGCCATGGAGCTGTGTCTGGCTTTGCTGCTCCATGAGGGTTTTTGGCCGTCAGCTTGTCCCTGAGGCTGCTGCAGAGTCACCTGCGAACACAGGTGGTGACTGGCTGTGGCGTTCTCTTCTCATGCATGACACCCTGGGCACTGGGCTGGGTGCAGCTCTGGCAGAGTCAGCTGGCCCACTGCGCCAGCTGGCCCAGTCTGTGCTGGAGGGCATGGCAGCTGGCACCTTTCTCTGTATCACCTTCTTGGAAATCCTGCCCCAGGAGCTGGCCACTTCCGAGCAGAGTATCCTCAAGGTCATTCTGCTCCTATCAGGCTTTGCCCTACTTACTGGCCTACTATTCATCCAAGTCTAGGGGGCTCCAAGAGGGGCAGGGGAGATTGGGTAGCAGGTGCCCTTGACCCACCTCCCCTCCTCAGGAATGGGGAAGGGAAGTATTGAGGACCAAAGAGTTCTCTGAGAGGTGGGATGGAGCCTTTGGGACAATTTGACCAACGGGAAAGAAGTGGCTACCCAAAAGCCTGGTCTTTAGGCTCAAGGGACAAGTCATGATCAAGTCACTAGAGACATTGGTATTAGGGAAGACACTAACTACACAGGCACAAGCTGACACTGGGGAGACCAAGGTTGGGTACGGTACCCAGATGCTTTGGGATGGAAGTAGAGAGGACACAGGCCCAGAGTCAGCAGTTCTCTTGTTTCTAGCCCATTTCATCCCTCTGTTGTTTGGAGTGGATTCCTTCTAATTTTCTTGGCTCCTACTCTCACATCTATCTCCCTCTTCCCCTCTCCCAAGACACTAGTGCCAAGTGGCCTCTTCCTGCCAGTTTTGTTACCTTCTCTATCTTCTCCAGTTCTGCTCACTCTATTTTTTAAAATATATTTTATTGATTTTTTTTACAGAGAGGAAGGGAAAGGGATAGAGAGTTAGAAACATCGATGAGTGAGAAACATCGATGAGTGAGAAACATCGATCAGCTGCCTCCTGCACACCCCCGACTGGGGATGTGCCTGCAACCAAGGTACATGCCCCCGACCGGAATCGAACCCGAGACCCACCAGTCCGCAGGCTGACGCTCTATCCACTGAGCCAAACCGGTCAGGGCTGCTCACTCTGTTTTTAAAGTGCCAAATAAAATGCCTCCCTCTTTCTCAAAGCACAGTGATGCACTGAGCCCTGCTCAGCACCTCAGTGAAGGGGTCCTCTTGCCCCTTATTTTAGTCCCAGATTCTGGGGTGGGGCAAAAATGTTTGCTGAGTTGGAGTGGAGGGAGGGTTGGCAGATCCACGGGCCCTACCATTGCTGCACCCTAGGAATAGCGACATGGATATGGTGCCCCATACCCAGATGGAGCTGCCAAAATTTTTTAGATCATAGAAGTCCAAGGAGGGAAGGGGAAATGTTCACCCCCAGGGTTATTTTTTGGGGGGTAGGGCTGTGCACAGGGCCATATTCTCTGGAATCTATTTTACTTACTGATCTGTTTTGGGACACGTTTCCAAATAAAAGATGTTTCTCTAAAAAAAAAATGAAAGTGAAATAAATACTTTTGCAAACATATTGAAGCTGAGAGAATTTATCACTAGAAGACTTCCATTGTAGGAAGTACTCAAAGGGGTTATTCTACCAGAAACAAAGAACAAAAGGTCACAGAACTACTACAAGTATGATCACCAACAAACCTACAGCATAAACGGATAATTTGTGACAACAACATAAAGGTGGAGGGAGTAAAGGTCTGAATTTGCAAAAGAGGATGAAGATCAGATGCATTCAAAGGAAAAAGGACTATTGTATATGTGAAACTTTCTTTTTTCTGGCCTAATGGTAACCACACATGACAAACCCAAAATGGAGACACAAAGTTTTAAAAAAGAGGAAACGGAGGAAAGACGTTTGAATACTACCAAACAAAAACACCAGACAGCAACACAAAGGAAAAGAACCACTGGAGGCAACAGAGCTACCAGAAAACAAAAGATAAATGGAAATATAGAAAATTCTTATACGTCAATAATTACCCTAAATTGTAAATGGACTGGATTCACCAATCAAGAGGCACAGAGTAGCAGATTGGATCAAAAAACAAAACCCAACCATATGTTGCTTTCAGGAGACACATCTAAGCTGCAAAGACAAAGTTAGACTCCAAGTGAAAGGGTAGAAAATGAATCTCCAAGCAAATAAGATCCATAGAAAAGCAGATGTAGCCATACTTACATCTGACAAAATAGATTTCAAGATAACAATGGTAAGAAGAGACAAAGATGGACATTTCATAATTATAAAGGGGACACCACATCAAGAAGACAGAACACATCTTAATATATATGCACCCAACAGGGAGCACCAAAATATATAAAGAACTAAAGGAAGAAACTGACAGAAACACAATCATAATTGAGGACCTTAATACTCCATTGACAGCTCTACATAGATCATCCAAACAGAAAATCAATAAATATCTGCCTTAATGACACACTAGACCAAATGGACATCATTGATATTTATAGAGCCTTTCATCCCAGAACATCAAATTATACATTCTTCTCCAGTGCACCTGGAACATTCTCAAGGAAAGACTATATGTTGGGTCACAAAATTAGCCTCAAAAAATTAAAGAAGATTGAAATTATACCAAGCATATTCTCTGACCACGATGCTTTAAAATTAGAAATCAAAAGCAAAAAAGGAAGTAAAAAAACACACACACCACAAATATGTGGAGATTAAACAACATATTACTGAAAAATAACTGGGTCAAAGAAGAAATAAAAGGTGAGATCAAAATATAGAGAGAGCCCTAGCCAGTTTGGCTTAGTGAATAGAGCATTGGCCTGAGGACTCAAGGGTCATGGGTTCGATTCAGGTCAAGGGCACATCCCGGGTTGTGAGTTCGGTCCCCAGCAGGGGGCATGCAGGAGGCAGCCAATCAATGATTCCCTCTCATCATTGATGTTTCTATCTCTCTCTTCCTCTCTGAAATCAATAAAAATATATTCTAAAAAAAAAACACAGAGAGACAAATGAGAATGACAATATGACATATCAAAACTTCAGGGATGGAGAGGTTGGAAGACCTGCCATCTCCTCCCGGAATCTAACTAGAATTCTAATTAGAATAAAACTGGAGAGTATTCACCCTGAATTGCTATCTGGGGATTGACTGAAGAAGAGACTTTTACCTCCTCCCCCCCCCCCTCCCACCCCCCTCACCCCAAGAAGAGACTTTTAAACAAGGAAGGACAGAAACCACATTGAGACTGGTAGGAAGGATGGGATCCCAAGAGGCGCTGGCCAAGCTCTCAGGAGCTACGGGCCAAGGGTAAGGAGGGTTCCCCCAGAGAGAGAGGGCTGGAGCCCCAGGAAGGGCACCCCAGCTGGGACAGCCAGCGTGGACCACAGCTGCCACGAGGCGACCAGCGGCAGGGTTTCTGCTGGACAGAGAGCTGAGCGGCCCTGCAACAACTGGTCACAGCCGTCAGCCGCAGGGCTTCCGGCCGCTGAGAGCTGAGCTCCCCGGGGAGGCAAAGCCACTGTGTTTGAGGGACTGGCCCACAGGATCTTCGTTCCCAGCCACTCACTCTAGGTTTTTGCGGGGGGAGGGTGGTGCGGGCTGGAACTGCCTGAGGAGAGACGGGAGTGCAGGGAGTTGGGGACAGTGACTGGGAGGATGGCTGCGAGGAGGCCTGTGCAGAGTCATCCATCGATATCCTGAGAGCCACAAGCCCCTCCCAACAGCTGAAGCCTGGGGAAAGGCAATACCCTTTCCCCTACCCCCACCCCAGCTCGCCCCACCTTAAGAAGTACCGCTCTGGAATCCAGCTTGCCCATTTCTGCTCCAGGAACCCAGCTGAGGCGGCAGCAGCCTCCGGGAGCTGCAGTCCCCGGCAAGTGTCAGTGGTTGGCTGTGGGGTCCAGGCATCCCCCCACAATCCCAGGAACCTGGCTGGCGCTTCCTGGCTTCCAGCAGACCCAACTGGCCTCCCTAAGAGTGTCTCTGTATGGTCCGATGGAGGACAGGGAAATAGTGCAGGTACTTACACACCCTCCACCCGCCTTAGGGCCTTGTGCTGATAAAAAGCCAACCTGGGAGCTTAGCTCGGCTCCTCGGCTCCTCCCGAGGGAGAGCAAGCCCACTGAAAGCAGCCACAAGCTGTGGATCACTTGAAGCTTTGAACAGGATGCTGAGAGCCAAACTTGGACAGCTTCTGACATCGGCTGGCACAAAACTACCTCCACGGAGACCCAAAATCAGCCTACAAAACAATTAGCCTCAGGCAGCATAAAAGCAGGGTCCAAAGGGAAACCTAGCAGGCACTAAAATCTGCCAAGATGAACTTCACTTGTTTGTTTTTCTGGGGTGTTTTCCCCCCAGTATTTTCTTTAGTTTCTCTGTCTCTCTCTGTCTCTCTCTCTGTCTCTCTCTGTCTCCGTCTCTCTCTCTCTCTCTCTCTCTCTCTCTCTCTCTCTCTCTCTCTCTCTCTCTCTCTCTCCTCTCCCCTAGCTGGTGTGGCTCAGTTGGTCGGGTGTCATCCTGTGCACCAAATGATTGCCAGTTCGATTCCCAGTCAGAGTTTCTGGCTCAATCCCCAGTAGGGGGTGTGCAGGAAGCAGCTGATTGATGGTCTCCTTCTCATGTCAATGTTTTTCTCTCTCTAAAAATCTATTTTAAATATTTTAAAAATATCCTATATAATAAAAGGCTAATATGCAAATGGACCAAATGGCAGAACGACCAGTCATTATGATGTGCACTGACTACCAGGGGGCAGACATTCAACACAGGAGCTGCCCCCTGGTGGTCAGTGCACTCTCACAGGGGCAGCGCCGCTCAGCCAGAAGCTGGGCTCATGGCTGGCGAGCACAGCGGTGGTGGCAGGAGGCCTAAGCCGTCAGTCGGACATCCCCCGAGGGCTCCTGGACTGCAAGAGGGTGCAGGCCAGGCTGAGGGACACGCTTCCCCAATGCAGGAATTTCGTGCACCAGGCCTCTAGTAAGTAAGTAAGTAAATAAATAAATAAATAAATAAATAAATAAATAAATCCACTCTATGGCACTAATTTACCCTTCATCTCCAAATAAAAACTAAGGCCATGGACTTTTCCAGCCATTCTTTTAGTCACTCCAGGTCACACAACACACACTCAATTCAATAATAAAAATATCCTGTTTCATGATTCAAAAAGTTGTGGCTTCTCCTGTCCCCCAGCTCTGGCCTGTTGCAGTGAGAAGGCTGCAATCAGGGAAGAGGGGGAAGGTAGCTCTGCCTCCTACACTGCCTAGTGCTTCTCCTTCTCCTCCCACATCTTGCCAATCATGGGTTTTGGCCACTGTTGGGTCTGAGTGCATGGAAAGAGAAGCAGAAAAATCTGTACCTACCTGGCACTGTTGCAGTGATAAGGCAAAATGTTCTCTGGTCTCAGAGAAGGTTTTAAACCAGCTCTTTTTTTCCTGGGCACTTTGGCAGATTTTGTGGGCTCTTCATAAATCCCACATCACCAGGAAGCTTTCACTTGTCAGTCCCTCGCCCTGGGTGCTTGCATCTGTATTCCAGCTGGTTGCTGCTCCTTCCACAGCCTTGGGCATCCAATGGTACATCCACAGAGTCCTTTCGTATGGAACCTAAGACTTCCATGCTCGCTCTCTCACATGCATGATTTCCTTCTGATTTATAGAAAACACTCATCCTTTGCCCAAATGAAGGAGAGAAATACAGCTTATAAAAAGAAAGAAAAATAAATAAATGCAGGTTAGTCCCAACACATCAGCAACCTCTCCTTTGCTCTTGCATTGGAACAGATAGCCAGCAAGGCCTTCACTCTAGATTTCTCAGGTGGAGCTCAATATCCCCAAATTGCAGGGGGGTAAGTACTGAGCTTAGTGAGTGGTCTTATTGAGGCCCTTTCCCTGCACTTGAGATGAGGGTAAGCATCCCAGGGGAGGGGGTTAGGAACTCACAGAATACTCCCTGCTCCTCCAAAACTCTCCTCTCCTCAATAGCAACCCATGACTTTTTATATTCTCTTTATAGGGTTTTTTATATTCTCTATATAGGTGGGGTGTTTGAGCTGAATGACCAGTTTTGGTGTGTCTCCTTTGAAATTTTTTTCATCTTAGTCTGAAGATTTACTTTGGAATATGTTCTCTGTTGTACAGGAGATTCAGTTGAAACTGCCATTGTATCTGGTTACATTTTAGCAAATATGTAAATTTAAATTTAAATGATGGGCTTTCACTATGCTAGATAATTTTTAAGGTTTCTTTCAGCTCTGAAAACTGTATGTGTGCCCTGGCCAGTGTGGGTCAATTGGTTGAGGGTCATCCCATGCACCAAAAGTGAGCTGGTTTGATTCCCTGTCAGAGCATATGCTGGGGTTTTGGGCTTGATCCCCCAGTAGGGGGCATGCAGAAGTCAGGAGATCCATTTTTCTCTCTCACATCTATGTTTATCTATCTATCTATCTATCTATCTATCTATCTATCTATCTATCTATCTATCATCTTCCTGCCTTCACTCTTTCTCTAAAAAAATCAATTAAAAAACTTATTTTTTAAGTTTCATTGAGTTAAAATCTATATATATAAAAGGCTAAGCGACTGTCCGACCAGTAGTTATGACCACCAGGAGGCAGACACTCTGACCGATAGCAATGACGTGCACTGACCACCACGGGGCAAACACTCAACTCAGGAGCTGCCAAGCTGCAGTGACTTGGCAGTGGCAGTTCTTGGATAACCGCCCTCTTGCAATCTGGGACCCCTCGGGGGGATGTTGGAGAGCCGGTTTTGGCCCAATCCCTGCTGGCCAGGCTAAGGGTCCCCACCTGCCAGAGGGACCCCCACTCACTCTGCAGACGCCCTTGGAGCTACGGCGCCACCAGGTGTGGCTGGCCAGCCTGGGAGGGACCACGGGAGGTTGGCTCCAGGGCGTGTCCAGCCCATCTTGCCCAGTCCTGCCCCTCCGGCCACCTTCTAATTAATTTCCTTTCAATGTGCACAAATCCGTGCATGGGTCACTAGTAAATAAATAAAATAAAAACTGTATGTGGGTGGGTGGGGCCAGGTGTATTTGAAGAGGAGAGATAGAAAAGGGATACAAGCTGGTAGGGTGATGTGATCAGGGAAGATTGTAGCAGCCAGCCACGTAGATCCTGTTGACTCTCCCTGACCGCCTCCAAGGACAGGCTGAAAGGATGACCAAATGAGATTTCAAAGAATGACTGGCCAGCCACCATCATCTGAAAATACTTTAAGTGGTTTGGTGGGTAAAAAAACTTTTCTTCTTCTCCATTTTGAGAACTTTAGGATGTTAGGGAAATGCAGTTCAATATATTTAACTCTAGGGAGGACCATAATAGTGACTCTTTTATAATATGCCAGGTCTCCGTTTTTAATAAAAATAAATGGGCCCTCTTTTGCAGTAACTCCATGAATGCATTATTGAATAATGCAGGCTACATTCAGGTTGCCTATTCCTAATGAAATGTTCCTTGGTAAAAAATGTAGTAAAAGCTAAATCATTTCGTAAGGAATAATCAGAGCCCAAGCATTTAGCTCTGATGAGGTGAATAGGTCCTGAATACTCTTTGGTAGCCTTCCAATCAGAAATAACTGGCATCTGAGAAGGCTTAGAATTGGAAGAGAGCCAATTCTTTCTCTTTCCTCTTCCTCAATAACATTGATCTCTGAACATATTTGTAAAGCAAAATTTTCTAAATGTTTTAGTCTTGGTTCTAGAGGAAAATTTGCTTCTACTTTACAATTCAGAAATTCCAATAAAATTGCTTTCTTTAACGATCTTGAAATTCATTGTGATGATTTATGTACCCTGACCTTTGATTCATTTAATTTCCAGTGATGGGAAAAGTGAGGTAAAGAAAAACTAGACAGATCGATCATCAAACTAGTCATCCTTAGCAAACTGTCAAGTTGACAGGTAAAAATTGCATAATAATGATTTAATTTACATCTCCTTGATTACTAGTGAGGTTAGATGGCCATTATATTTCTTCATTTGTGAATAACCTGTTCATAGGTAGGATGGTCTTTTGATAAATCAGATAGCAATTTCCAGTGGGATAAAGACAAACTGGTCCCTTTCTTTTTAAATTTGCTCCTTAATGATTCTGTTCCTGGATGAGTAGATTGCAGGCCTCTAGCCATAAAACAAAACAAAACACAAATACCAGCCTTCGTCTCAAATGTAAATCAGTTTTAGTGTTTTTGCTATAACTGATCTGCTCTCTATTTTCAGACAAGAAATGTTTCTAGAAACTCAACTGTTCTAAAAATAAATTCTTGCCCTTGAAAGACAGAGGCTAATGTTTAACTTACTTTTATCATAAACTTACGCAAGTTAACTCATTGAGTAACCTACATGTATTTTCACTTTGAATGGTTGAGATAGGCATTAGTTTCACCTAACTTAAAAAGTTGTCCTTAAGTTACAAAACTCATGCTCTGTGGACTTTTGAAGACGCTTTCATCTATGTGCTAAAGTGAATTCCAAACTAGTTCCTGAGGATAACTACACTCCAAGTGCTTGGCAATGAGAATAACTGAATTCACAATACCTGTCCAAAGTGAGACAAATATTTTATGGAAGATTGACTGAATGGTCTATTCTTCTAGTTTATGCTAAGGTTATTATTAGGAAAGACCAAACCAGAAGAGAATTGGGCCCTGGCCTCTCAGCATCTGTTCTTGCGGAATTAAGGTCAGGCATGATGCCACTGGCCTACACTGAGGGGCATTTACAACTAGTTAAAGGCTCTGATGATGGTTAGCATTTTTTAGCAATAAAGTATTCTTTTTGTTGTTGTTAATCCTCACCCAAGGATACTATTCCACTGATTTTCAGAGAGAATAAAGAGGAAGGGGAGAGACAGAAAGAGAAAAACATCCATGTGAAAGAGACACATGGATTGGTTGCCTCCTACATGCACCCCGACTAGGGCCTGGGATCTCAAGCCTGCAACCGATGTACATGCCCTTGACTGGAATCTAATCCAGGACCCTTCAGGCTTAGGGCCAATGCTCTATCCCCTGAGCCAAACCAGCGAGGGCAGCAATAAAGTATTCTTTTTTTTTTTCATATATTTTTATTAATCTCAGAGGGGAAGGGAAAGGGAAAGAGAGTTAGAAACACCAATGATGATGGCCGTGTGCCCCTGGATCCGGGTGAGGCTGGGTCCCGGGTCCGGGTGAGGCCGCGCGCACCTGGGTCCGGGTGAGGCCACGCGCCCCTGGGTCTGGGAGAGGCCACGCGCCCCTGGGTCCGGATGAGACCACGCGCCCCTGGGTCCGGGTGAGGCCATGCGCCCCTGGGTCCGGGTGAAGCTGGATCCCGGGTCCGGGTGAGGCCGTGTGCCCCTGGATCCGGGTGAGGCTGGGTCCCGGGTCCGGGTGAGGCCGTGCGCACCTGGGTCCAGGTGAGGCCACGCGCCCCGTGGGTCCGGGTGAGGCCACGTGCCCCTGAGTCCGGGTGAAGCCGTGCCCCTGGGTCCGGCCGAGACCAAACCAGAGGGAGTTGGACCTGCATTACCACCATTTGTCCACCATCCAGAGCTGAGGGGTCAGTGCCGACATGTACACATAAGGAACTGGTGGACATTGATATTGGGTCTCAAAAGAACTGTTGGTCCAGAAAGAAACTCACTACAGACTGATTCATTTGCCTGTCAGCATAACTATTATTGCTCGTCTCACATTCAGTTCTTATAAGTATATCTCTAGTGGCACATGATCTCGCTCATCTAGGGGAAATGATGAACAACATAGACTGATGAACAACAACAGAACCAGAAACAAGGAGGCATCGATCGGACTATCGGGCCTCAGAGGGAGGATAGGGGAGGGTGGGGGGAGGGGGGAGAGATCAACCAAAGGACTTGTGTGCATGCATATGAGCCTAACCAATGGTTAAGTTCAACAGGGGGTTGGGGCATCCGTGGGGAGGGGTGTGGGATGGGAATGGGGGGATGAGGACAAATATGTGACACCTTAATCAATAAAGAAATTTAAAAAAAAAAAGAAACACCAATGATGAGAGAATCATTGATCAGCTGCCTCCTGCATGCCCCACACTGGGGATCGAGCCTGCAACCGGGGCATGTGCCCTGACCTGCGATTGAACCGTGACCTTCTGGTTCATAGGTTGGCGCTCACCCACTGAGCCACAGTGGCCGGGCAGCAATAAAGTATTCTTAAATTATTGTATCTACAATATTTTTTAGACATGGTGCTCTGAATACTTAACAGACTACAGTATAGTGTAAACATAACTTTCATATGACCTCGTCATCTCCATGGTCATTTTTTATCTATACTACTTAAGGTACCCACTTTCCAGAGTCACATCCTAGATGTCATCGCTAGAAACTGTACCACTTCCAAAATGACAAATCTAGTATCTCAACTTCTTTGCTGTCCACCTAGCTCTTTTACTCAAGTAGCATACTGCCACACTCTTCATCTCATTAAGAGCAGCTATCCATTGACACCACCTCAACCACCAAGGTCTTCTTGTCTTTCTTTCTTATCCACCTTAGGTACCATTGAGGAGATAGAAGAGGGCTAGATAGTCAGGGATGGGACCTTGGGAGAAGAATTGGGAAATCCTAAAATAACAGGCCCTTGCAGACGTGAACAGGATATAGCTTGCTGATTGTGCCATGTTCCTAGAAAAAACAAAGTGACCTAGAGGTGAACCTGCAGTGGGGGACGGGAAGGGATGGGGGGGATGGGGAGGGGAGTTGCTAAGGCAATGCGGCTGGGGGCAGATGTGAGCTTTAAAATATATGGATGCTATTAAGTCAGAATACTTTTTTAAAAAATATATATTTTTATTGACTTCAGAGAGAAAGGGAGAGGGAGAGAGAGAAACATCAATGAGAGAGAATCATTGATCAGCTGCCTCCTGCACACCCCCTACTGGGGATGGAGCCCGCAACCCAGGCATGTGCCCCTGACCAGAATCAAACCTGAGACCCTTCAGTCCACAAGCTGGCGCTCTATCTACTGAGTCAAACCAGCTAGGGCAAGGCAGAATACTTTGAAAGGACCAATCAAGAGCTAGCATGGCATATATCTACCCCTAGACAAAGAAGCTTCAGTGGTAACCCACTTATGTCCCCTCCCTGCTGCAGGGAGTCTGTCTATTTCTCAATAAACTTTGCTTCTGCTTATCTTCTTTGTTCATAAACTCATTCTTCAATTTCAAGAGATAACGAACCCGAATCCAATCACAGCATTTTGGTTTCACCATGGCCTAAATTTATAATAATATTTATAATAATTTAGGCACATCTCAGAGATATTGCCAATTTGAATCCAGACCACTTCAATAAAGCAAATATTACCAGAAAGTGAGTCATAAGAATTTTTTGGTTTTCCAGTACATATAAAAGTTATGTTTACACTATACTGTAGTCTATTAAGTATGCATAGCATCATGTTAAAAACAACAACACATGTAGATACCTTAATTTAAGAATACTGTATTGCTAAAAAATGCTAACTGCCCAGCTGGCATGGCTCAGTGGTTGAGCATAGATCTATGAACCAGGAGGTCATGGTTTGATTTCCCGGTCAGGGCATATGCCGGGGTTTCTGGCTTAATCCCCAGTGTGGGGCAAGCAGGAAGCAACCAATCAATGATTCTCTCTCATCATTGATGTTTCTATCTCTTTCTCCTTCTCTCCCTTCCTCTGATATCAATAAAAATATTTTTTTAAAAAATAAATAAATAAAAATTTAAAAATGCTAACTATCATCAGAGCCTTTAATTAGTTGTAATTTTTTACTTCAGTATTGATGGCTATTGATTAGGGTGGTGGTTGCTGAAGGTTAGGGTGGTTGTGGCAACTTCTTAAAATAAGACAATGAAGTTTGCCACGTTGATTGACTCTTCCTTTCACTTGAATACGTGGAGGCTATTGTAGAGTTATTAATTGGCCTAATTTCAATATTGGTGTGTCTGGGAGAATAGGAAGGCCTGAGGAGAGGGAGAGAAATGGGGGAACAGCTGGTTGGTGGAGAAGTCAGAACACACACAACATTTACTAATTATGTTCACTATCTTCAATGGTGTGTGATACCCCAAAACAATGACAATAATAACATCACAGATCACAATAACAAATGTAATAATAATGAAAAGTTTGAAATATTGCAACAATTACCAAAACGTGATACACAGAGACACAAAGTGAGCAAATGCTTTTGGGGAAATTGCACAGATACACTTGCTTGATGCAGGGTTGCCACAAACCTTCAATTTGTAAAAATGCAATGTCTACAAAGAAACTCAATAAAACAAAGTGTGCCTGAAATTTAAAAATCCAAGGGTATGTTTTGCTTTAGCTATAGCTTGGTGCTGGGGATCAGATGACATCAAAAGAACTTAGTTTCTTTTCTGGGTTTAAAAGTCTGCTTCCTCCAGGTTTTCTCTCTCCTCATGATGGCAGGGAGGCTGCACCCCTTAGCCTCAACACTTCAAATTGAACTGAAAGAGATATTCCCTTTACTAATAGCTTTCACTAAAGTTCTGGGATTCACTAAGAATCACTCAGAGGGTGCGCACTTCACCCCTCCCTCTTCTGGTTGTTAGAATATGGATACGCAGCCACTTTAGAGGTAAAACCACATGTAGAGCATGGCCAAGCAATACAGACAGAGCCTGGGTCCCTATCTTTGGGAAACTGTCCTATTAATCCTGGACACCCCTTCATACTTCTTTTACACAAAGAGAAATAAACTTCCATCTTGTTTAAACTATTGTTATTTTATTGTTTTTCTTTTTTTCTGTCACTCACAGCTTAATCTAATCCTCACCTGTGCAAAGTGTATGATGTTGAGATAGACCATGGCATTTCGGGAGCCACACATTCTATATAATACAAGGCTAATATGCAAATTGTCCCCTCAGGAGTTCAACCAGGAGACCAGGAGTTCGATCGCTCACTATGACATGCGCTGACCACCAGGAGGCGGTGTGGAACATGATGGACGACCAGCGGCAGTGGCAGGGTGCTGAAGGAGCGAGGGAAGGAGGAGGTGGGGAGGCCAGGAGGCAGGAACCTGATCAGCCCTAATTGCCGGCCAGGCCTAGAGACCCTACCCATGCACAAATTTCATACACTGGGCCTCTAGTAGTATAATAATGGAAGAACAAGTAGTAGTAGTAGAAGGAAAATCCATTGGTGACTAAAGCACATTTTTTATGCTGTCCTAATTAATTTAAATTTTATTCTTTAAGCAGTGTGTTTGTGTGTACATATGGGGGAGGGGCGGATGTGAAACAGTTTGAGCTAGGCAAAATATGATTAGATTATTGTATATGTTAGATTCTTCAAGTGATATGATGTATGATGGATGTTTTACAGATGGCAACACAAGAGGAATTGAGCTTGTAGCAACTCTAGCAAGAGATAAGGATCAAAATCAGGACAAACAGTATTGGAGAAGGCAACGAGGAGATAGATTTGTAAAATGTATATCAGGCAGAGTGGGACAGAATTGTTTAACCTGAACAACTTCTGAAGCACTAGAGACAAACAAGCACAATTAACAGGCTACAACTGGCTGATGTAAGAAGTCCAAAATGGGCATTCCAAAGAGATAACATGAAAGAATGCAGCCATTCATGTTGTATATTTTTCATTTACCACTTGTGTCTATAGTTCTCATAAGAGTCCTGAGATTCGTGTGCATATTGTGTCTGAGTGAATGTGCATAGTTTATTGGAGTGTTTTGGGTTTTTTTGCAGACAACATGTCTTTAATCTACTGCCTCATGTAAATGAACTGTAATTTTATCCTTGTACAACTCAATTTTTTTTTTTAGCCTTCATTCCAACTTATGACCTAATGTAGTTATTTAGGATATTTTTTCCCAGTCATTGCAAGTTTAAGCTCTTGTCAATTCAGGATTTTTTTCTTCCTCTCCATAATTGTTCAAGCCATTTAAACTCCTGAATGTTGATATAAGCTCATTGTTTAGAGGTAGGCTATAGAATTGGACATTGGTCCAGCTGAGAGATGACAAAGGCCTTACTAATGAAATGACTGTAAAGTCTTACCTTTTTAATTTGGAGGAGTATAAAGAGGAAATTCTACCACTCAGACACCCCTTACTACAAATATAACAAAATTAAAATAATGCCCACACAAGTTAGAAAATTATTATTACATTTTTTTAAAGTGTAAACTGACTTCTAATTCACTTCAGATGGTCTGTCCTCTTCAGGAAAGAAAACTTGTGAAATCACAAATCACAATTTTTTAAAGCATCGAGAACGGCATGAACATACATTCCAAGTCGACTCCTAATTTTTCCATCCACACTATTCATATATTGTATTTGCAATTGTTTCCATCCACACTATTCATATATTCTGGAAAAGCTCTGTTTGACTCAAACAGTCCCATTAGATAAATGAAAGTTAAATGAGGCTAGTTAATCAGTTCCAATAAGAACTTTGGTTCTATTTTAATCTGTCTCTGATTGTGAAGATCAGGATATTTAGGGTACTGAGGATCTTAATCACTTCATACGGACCCATAACAGCCTGTCTCAGGACTCCCTGGTGGAACCACTAAGAAAATATCTAGTTTCAACATCACATTGAATTTATTATCAAATTAATCCTTGGTAGCAAAAGGTTATGAAACAATTCATAAATACAAAATTATAACTGATAAAACCATGTCTCTACTCTCCATACCCAGAAATCGTTTCTTTAATTCTCATACAAAGTCTAAAATGGTGCTTCCATTTACTAAGGCGATGAAGACTGAGAGAGGAGCAGAGTCTTTTTGGTGTTTTCTCACTGTGTATTATAACACCCATACTGAGTATATAAAGCACCTCTTAGTGTTTAATGTAGCAAACACAAAGAGCACATGGAGAATTTCTGAGTGCTTTAAGAGACTCAAAGCCAGAAGATGCATTAGAGATCATCTAGATCACTGGCTTTTGAAATGTTTTGCTTTTATCCAAAAGAAATACATTTTGACCATCACACACACACACACACACACACACACACACACACACCCGCCCATATACTTTAAATAATCTCTAAATTACTTACAATACATAATACAATGTAAATGCTATGTAAATAGTTGTTATACTGTAGCATTTAGGGAATAATGACAAGGAAGAACAAGTCTGTGCATGTTCAGTACAGATGCAACCATCCTAGGCCTAACTTCATAGTATATATCAGCCACAAGGTAACTTTTAAAAATCTGAATAATTTTGATCCAAGGTGGGTTGAATCTGTGGTTATGAAACCCATATATACAAAAGAGGCCAACTGTATTTTAAGCCACTCTGTTTCTGGTACTTTTTAAAAAATTGATTGGAGAGAGAGGAAGGGAGAGAGAGGGGGGGGGAGAGAGAGAGAGAGAGAGAGAGAGAGAGAGAGAGAGAGAGAGAGAGAACATCTATGCAAAAGAGAAACATCAATCGACTGTTTCCCATATATGCCCTTACCAGGGATCAAACCTGCAACCTAGGTATGCATCCTGACCAGGAATCAAACCCTCCACATTTTGGTATATAGCAGTAGTCGGCAAACTGCGGCTTGCGAACCACATGAGGCTCTTTGGCCCCTTGAGTGTGGCTCTTCCACAAAATACCATGGCCTGGGTGAGTCTATTTTGAAGAAGTGGCATTAGAAGAAGTTTAAGTTTTAAAAATTTGGCTCTCAAAAGAAATTTCAATCGTTGTACTGTTGATATTTGGCTCTGTTGACTAATGAGTTTGCCGACCACTGGTATATAGGATGGTGCCCCAACCAACTGAACCACACAGGCCAAGGCTGTGTCTGGTACTGTACCAAACTAATAGTACAGTCTAAAGTAATGAAACTGAATAAAGACAGTGACAGTGGGCATTCAGAAGCATTCTGAATATGAAAGATATTGATGAGGTAAAAGCAACAGGATTTAATGATTGGCTGAATATGCCCAAAGAGAGGGTGGAGTCCAAGATGGATACATACCACAAACGCCCCAGCCTCCAAATTCAACACCAACACCACAAGCAATCACTTGTCTAAGGAGCTACAATCGATACTAAAGCCATTAACCAACCTGTAAATATATAGAAAAAGAAAACATGGCAAGAAAGCTACTGAGTTCACTTTTGGGACATGATAGAGAATATATTTTTTACACAAAGAGAAGGCATTGTTCTACCTTTTCTCCAGGGCTGCTAATTGTTGTGGAGCGGATGCGAGTGAATGACCACTGGAGCCCAGACCAAATTAAAATTTAGGGAGCCTTTATTAGCCGGGTGGCCGGACGACCCGGCGACTGCTCTGCCATTCTCCACGCAGGGAGACCAGAGAGCAGCAGCGACCCTTTGTGTAGAACCGCTTTTAAGCACATTAACCACATCCGGTTTTTGCAGAACAAGTAACCCAAGACAAAACAGTTTTTCCCAAGCAACGTCAGGATCATGCCAATGACGACCATGTTATTCACAGGGTCATCCTGTTCTTCAGAAAGCCGACAGTGTTCTGTGAAAGAAGGCCTACGTGCTGGGAAGGGGCCATGAGACCATATCTCAAGGCCTGGCCTGGTGTCAGCACTGACATCTCTATCTGGGGCATAGTCCACGGCCTCTCTGGAAGCATGCTCAAAAATTCCCACTCTCCAACACTAATAACCCATATACCCCGTCCAAAGGGATTGGCCTGCTACATGTTCCTATCCCACTGGCCATCTCTCTTTGGTATGAACACCTGTTCCAAACTGAATCAACTAGGTTGTTTCTACAGAGAAATGGAAATCAGTCTCCAGATGTATCTAGATATCTAACATGAAAACTACAGCAACTTTAGTCTTTCATATAGACTAAACAACAGAGAAAACTGGTTTGCAGACAAATCCAAATTAAGCACATGTTAGAAGGAATTAAATATGAGAGAGACAAAGACATATGCTCCTTGGGTTCCTTACAGCTTTCCCTTTCCTGGTTCTAATCCCTTTCTAATACCAGCTGCATTCCTTCCTGTGGATTCTGTAGAACTATCACTGTATCCTTATAAGTTCACTCCTCTTTTTACATCCCCCTAAATGGAGTTTGTTTCAAAGAAACCTAACCAATACAGATGTGTTGAGTCTGAAATGTGTATTCAACACCTAAGAGGAGAGATAGTTGGAAATATGGGTCTGAAAGCAGAGCTGAGGTTGGCAGAAGATCATATGGTTTGGGTAAGGGGGTAACCAAAGTCACTAAAGCAGATGAAGTCACTGTTATGGAATATGGAATTTATGAAATTGGCGCAGAAGTGACAGCCAGACACTTTGAGGTTCAGGAAAGAACCTTTATTTAAAGCAGCCCTGCTGATTCAGGGGACCCTAAGATCCAGATCCTGAACAACCTGGACAATGAGATTTTCTATATATATATATTGAAAGGGTTAAAGAGAATAAAACCGGGCAGAGAAAGACTTATTGTGCTTAGCAGATATCTTGCAGAAAGCTTGCAGCCTTGAGCACAGCATAGCTCAAATAACTAGAAGATACCTGGCATGGGAGGAACCAAGGACGGACCAGACCCTTACGTCAGCAGAGCGGCTTACAGCCAGCAAAAATGAATAAAAACCTATCTCTCCTGCTCTCTTCCCTGATGCCTTTCTCAGTCTCAGCCCACCTGCACCCAGGTGTCAGGATAAAATCTTCTTTGATACATTATGGCCTCATGTCATAGGTGCGCGACCCCGGCCCACTCCGAACCTTTCATACATATTCCTGAGTTTGTTTCTCTTGTAGCGGACTCTCACAGGCCCCCCACCCCCCACCCCTTGAGATTAGTTAGAATGGTTAACTTAGATTGTATCTAATGTCCATCCTGGATGGCGCCAGTGACCTCCCTCTAGTTATGGCCCCTTGTAGATTGGAAGTATTTAGGTAAATAGCTCTTGCAGGACCAGATAATTAAGAAGGGGCTGTGACTAGACTATAGGCTAACAAGAATGTGCCTTAGGGACATTGATTAACTTAGGTACAGAGTCCCTGCTAGCCTCCTACATTCTTTCACAAATGGAGTTAATTATCGGCTAGCAAGGGCGTGCAGTAGAAAGCAGGTTACTGGGACTAATTCGGATTGCTAGCCCCCAAAATGTCTTATTTTACTACCCATTATCACCATAATCAGCTCAAAGTGAATGGGGGGAAAAGGGAAGAGGATAAAGAGAGGAAATACAGATCTCTTAGGAACTTCAATATATGTAGTATAAGAAATGGGTCACAGAAAGAGAAGTCAGTGAAGAAGTTTAAAAAGAACAAGAAACTAGGAGAGAAGGTTTTTATTTTTTAATAATTCTTTATTGCTGAAAGTATATATATGTTCCCTTTTCCCCCCCATTGACCCCCTTCAGCCTGCCCCGCGCCCCTCCCCCCAGGCCTTCAGCACCCTATTGTCTGTGTCCATTGGGTTATGCATATATGCATACAAGGTCTTTGGTTGATCACCTCCCACCCACTAACCCTCCCCCACCTTCCCTCTGAGATCCTGCACTCTGTTCCATGTTAGGAGAGAAGGTTTTGTTTGTTTGTTTGTTTTTTAATATAATTTATTGATTTTTTACAGAGAGGAAGGGAGAGGGATAGAAAGTTAGAAACATCAATGAGAGAGAAACATTGATCAGCTCCCTCCTGCACACCCCTTACTGGGGATGTGCCCGAAACCAAGGTACATGCCCTTGATCAGAATCGAACCTGGGACCCTTCTGTCCACAGGCCAACGCTCTATCCACTGAGCCAAACCGGTTAGGACAGGAGAGAAGGTTTTTATAGAAGCCAGTAAGAGTTTTCAGGTTGTACTTATAGGAAATCCAACCACCAGTAGCTTAAACAGGTATTGAATTACTTGTCACAAACAGCATGATGTCCAGGGCTGGTACAAAAGATCAACAAGTCCATGAGGGACTTAGGCTCTTGCCCTCTCTCCTACCACCATCTTTAGCATCTAGCTTTCATCTTTATGGTCAGAAGGTGGTTGCTACCCTTTCCAGGTAGAAGGAAAAGGAAAAGAGAAAGGGTGAAGGGTAGTAAGGGTGCCCGTCTCTTATCAGAAAAGCAAAAACGTTGCCAGAAGCCCTGCTAATGTCTCATTGGTCCAGCTCTTCCAGTTGGCCATCCCTAACTGGAGGACTACAAGAACTGGTTGAGAGTTGAGTCAGACACTTAGCTTTTTGCAACAGAATGTAATCAACAAAAGTTACCAGGAAGTCAAGAAGAAGAATAACTAGAGAGATTGGGGGTGGGAGGACACAACTGGACGATGCAGCTAAGTTGCAAAGCTCCTAACATCCTTATCCAAAGCAATTTCAGGGTGTATCAGGCATAGATAGAGTTGCTGAAGACAAACTGGTAGGTGAGAAATGAGAATGGTTCTTTCCTAATGTTTGAAACAGA
Source organism: Cnephaeus nilssonii (assembly GCF_951640355.1). Lineage (NCBI taxonomy): Eukaryota > Metazoa > Chordata > Mammalia > Chiroptera > Vespertilionidae > Cnephaeus > Cnephaeus nilssonii. The sequence continues at coordinate 71,065,855 of NC_137084.1, read as the reverse complement.
ATAATGTAGGAGGCAACAATCTAAAGGAGAGGCATAATTGCCCAGCTGGCGTGGCTCAACGGGTTGAGTGTCACCCTATGAACCAGGAGGTCACGGTTGGATTCCCCGTCAGGGCACATGCCAGGGTTGCAGGCTCCATCCCAGTGTGGGGCGTGCAGGAGGCAACCTATGGATGATTCTCTCTGTTAACGTAAAAAAACCACTGAAACCTGTAAAGAATTTTTGTGAGTTTATTTGAGCCAAACTGTCGACATATGCTGGGAAGCAGAACCTCAACGAATTGAGATAATGCTCCGGAGAATAGCGGATTGCATTTGTATTGATACATTGCAATCAAAGGAGGGACATAGGTGGGTTACATGAAATTCATTGGTGATAGATTAAGGAGGTGGGATAAAGTAAAGCCGGGAAAACCCCTGGGATTGGATAAAAAGTGAAATGATGGACATATACTTAGGTGGGTACAGGAACAATTAACATGATAATGAAGGAATTTGTGGTATCTGTCCTGGCACCCACCACATTTGGTTGTGCCCCAGGGGCTCCAGAAATAGGGAAGTTACAAGTTACCCAGACATTTCAAGGGTATGTTATCATAGATGCAAAAAGACAGACAGGCTCAGTTAAGGTAAAGGTTGACCTTGTCAGTGAAGATACTGGCCTAGGATGTTAACTGCCCACCATAACTGCGTTTAGTTAAAGTTTAATTTCAGACCATCCTTTGTGGTGACTTTAGGTCTCTGAGTTTGCAAGACTGCCATGCAGGCCTCCCCTGAGCTTGTCAGGTTAGCATGTGGCTCCTTTCGTCCACATCTCTCATCATTGATGTTTCCATCTCTCTCTCCTTCTCCCTTCCTCTCTGAAGTCAATAAAAATATTTTTTTTTAAAAAAAAATTAAGGATAGGCATAATGGAGAGATATTTTGCTTGGTTTTAGGATTGTGGATACTTGAGCATATTTATAGGCTGAGGAGTAGAAACTATTGGAAAGGGGGAGATTTGAGGTTTAAATCTATGAAAAAAAGTCCAAAAACATAGGTGGCAAAGGATTAAAACATATCCTCTTCCTCCAAAACAAGAAAGGAAGGATAATAACGATAGTACACGTTTAGATGTGGGCATGAAAAAATGTGGAAATGTTGAAAATTCTATTTTGGCAAAAAAAAAATAGTTTAAAACTGTTTTTGAAAGATAAACTTTGAATCCACTGTTTTCCAGTTTTAAGAAAGGCATGAAAAAGCAGTAAGACCTCACCAGAATTTAAGTGTGCTTTTTGTTTATTTAGATCCCTGACCAGACAAGCTAAGTGGAGACGGAGAAGAATGGGATCTTTTTTAACATTGTTCTGATTTACAGAACAGAGACGGAGAAGAATGGGATCTTTTTTGAGTATCTCCATTATTTCACTTTCCTTTCGCCTCTCCTTTCCCGGGCTGGAGATGATACCTGCCCTTTTTCTCACTCTTCTGTGGCACTGAACGCGGTGAGGAAAAGATGCCGGCGGCGGGAGCGGCGGCCAAGGCCCTTCCGGAAGCATCCAGAACCTGAAAGCTCTGAAAATTTCCTTCCTTCGGGCTCTCCAACCCCTGCCCCTCAGGACGCCTCGGAGTGACGCTCAGCAAGACGACAGAGCAGGAAGCCGCAACCAGAACCTTGGGAAACCCGGGCGGTGACGGAGGCCCCAGGGCTGGCCGAGCCTATGAAAGAAGCAGCAACAGCAGTGACTCAGGTTCCGGCATCCCCCCCCCCCCCCCCACCCCCGACTTCAAAACTCACAGCGGGAGTCTGACAAGCCCGCCCTGACGCGTGTAAGAAAGCGATCCTCACTTTTCATTGGCTGGCCGTCCTGGAATGAAGCCCTTACTTCATTCCCATTGGCTGTTGCTTCTGTCACGTCCCTTCACCACACCCACTTTCCCGTCGGCGCCCAGTGAGCTCTGCGGGAGAGTGATTTCCCCAAATCGGGGCGGGAGCCCGTGCGGCCAGCTCGACCCCCCCTCCCCGGCGCGGCCCCGCCCCGCCCCCGGCCCCGGCCCCGGCCCCGGCCCGGCCGCCCCGCCTCCCCCTCCGGAGAGGGCGGGGTCCAGGCGGCGGCCGCAGCCGCAGGAATGTGCTGGAAGCAGGCGGGCGGGCCCCCGGAGGTGCTGAAGGGACAGTTCCCGCCGCCGAACTTGCCGGGCGGCAGAGGGGAGGGTGGGGCGGCCCCGCAGCCGGCCGGGCCCGTAGGGATGGAGACCATTTGGATCTACCAGTTCCGCCTCATCGTGATCGGGGACTCCACGGTGGGCAAGTCGTGCCTCCTGCACCGCTTCACCCAGGGCCGCTTCCCGGGGCTGCGCTCCCCCGCCTGCGACCCCACCGTCGGCGTGGACTTCTTCTCCCGCCTGCTGGAGATCGAGCCGGGCAAGAGGATCAAGCTGCAGCTCTGGGACACGGCGGGGCAGGAGCGCTTCAGGTAGGCCGTCGGCGCCGGACACCGGGGACCTCCGGCACCCGCCGCCCTTCCCCAAGCGCCGGCTCCGGGAGCCCTGGTCCGGGGAGGCTTTCTGGCCCTTCCCCTCGAAAGTGCAGACCCTCCATTCTCGCTTCCCCTTTGCCCCACCCCTTCCAGGGTCGACTTCCTCCTCCGCAATTTCTCACTTCTTTCTTTGGCACCCATCTCCTGCGCCCCCTTTCACTCATTCCTTGACTCGCCTGAACCGGGGTCACCCTCCCCGAACCCCCTCTTCCCCAACCCTCTCTGCTCCTGCTGGTATTTTGATCCCCAACTCTTCGGTTCCCCTTCTGCCTTTCCCCCCAAAACGCAGCGTCCCTTGCTGCACACACCCTGCCGGCCGGCCACCCTCCGCGGAGCTCCCCTTTTCCTCCCCTAACCTCGCCGCCGCCCCTCGGCGCGGCCCCGGGAGAACTGCCAAGTAGGGTTCCCAGGCTCGTGATTGGTCCCTTCAGCTGCACAGCAGCGGTGCCCCCGCGCGGGTTCCTCCTGCGGGAGCTCCCCGAGCAGCGCCGAGGGAGAGGGATGCGGTAATGGTCTGAACACCTCGCTGCACCGAATGTGGTCATCAGAAATACTGGCCATGACCCGGGGGAATGTGTCTTGTACAACAACCAGATGTGACATCAAGGGACACGGGCACAGCTCAGGGTTTTTTTGCTTTGTTTTTTGTTTTTGTTTTTTTTGTTTTTTTGGGGGGTTTTTTAAGGGTTGAGTTCCCTTTACAAGTTTATCATCATTGGTGCTTTGGTGGGGAAAAGGTATACTGAGATTTGTCGGGAACTTGATTGTATTTATAACGTTCCAAGGTGAATATACGTGTCTACACAAGAGGGATTCAAATGAGTAGTCTTACTGTAAATGTCCGCTGAAACGCTGAAAGAAGGATTTCACAAAGGCGACTTACTTTATGTAAATAAAAACTAAATGTAAATTGTATGCACTTCCTGGACGTGTAAGACTGAATCAAATACAAAGCACATTTTAAGTTTCTAGGATTCAAGGACACTTTTTTTTTTTTTTAGAGGGAGGTAGGGAATCTGATATGCTGTAGTCCTTGGAAATTTTTAAAAATTTCAAATCGGCAAGCAAGCATTTTGCAGTCTTCAGCAAGTACTGGGCTTGCGAAATAAAGTACTCCATGAGAGGACTTCCCAAACATAGTTTCCCCTCACCCGCAGCCAGCATCCGTTCCCTATGAGATCATCCTACTTTTGTGAGATGGTTCCAGCATTTAAAGTTTTGGCTTCCATTCCCAGCTATGACACTGATTCATAGAGATAATAAGTGAACTGCTTAGCTTGCTTATACCTTAGTTTTCCTATGTACGAAGTGGAAAGATGGTAAGGGCAGCCCTTCAGAACAATGTGAAAGGTTTTTGGTTTGAATTATACAATACCTAGAATTTCATGAAGAACTTTTCTTCCTCTTCAGGAAGCTTCCATTAATTAAAATAATTTTCAAACTTCTGATTCCTCATCTGTGAAATGAAGGCGCTCTAAGGTTCCTTGTAGTTTTACCATTCTAAGATAGATTACAAATTCCTTTAGCATTTGCTAATAGCTTTTGCTTCACCCCTCTAAAGTGGATATAATAAAAACATGTTTTGAATGCTTTAAACTTTACCATCTACTATGAACTGCAACTACAAGAAACACAGGTGGTAAAATTTTATTGTGTCTAATTGTTTCCTTAACAGTGGTTCCTGAACTTACTGACAAGAGAATACAGGATAATTAGTTAGATCTTAAAGACCTTTCTGTTAAATAGATCATTCTCTTTAAGAAGACAGTAAATAGCAATTCATCTTAAATACATTATTAAAACCAGATGGTAACTTCATAATAATATAAGAAAATTTAGGAAATGTTTACTGACAATGAGTCATACTTTATTTTGTCTGGCTCTTTAATAAGATGTATTTACAAATACATATTTCAGTAGCTACCTCCAAATATTTGATTTTCTCTCATTTAGCAGGATGTTTCACCATATAATTGCATTTCAAACAATTACTGTTAAATCACTCTGTATCTTCAAGAAAATACAGATACTTACTTTGAATAATAGATATCCATGAACATTTATTTCATAGAAAGATACTATAGTTCATGAAGATACATTTCTGTCTATCATAATCATACCATTAGAATTTTGGGAATTTTATATTTGGAGGTTTTTGTTAGTTTAAATGTAAACTAACAAAAAGGAACCTCCTTTAGACAGCTTGGCATGTAGCTTGAAAACATAGACAAAAGAACAGTGAGCCAATAATTATAACTATGATTAGCCTTAGTTTTCTTTTTCCCCTCCCAGCTTAATTATGATATAACTAGAGGCTTGGTGCACGAAATTCATACATTCGGAGGTGGGGGGGTCCCTCAGCCCGGCCTGCAGCCCAGGAGTGCTTGGGGGATGTCCGACTGACGGCTTAGATCCGCTCCCCATCAGTCGGACATCCTTAGTGCTGCCGTGGAAGCGGGAGAGGCACCAGCTGGGAGCCTGGCTTCTGGCTGAGCGGCACTCCCCCTGTGGGAGTGCACTGACCACCAGGGGGCAGCTCCTGCGTCGAGCGTCTGCCCCCTGGTGGTCAGTGCGCATCATAGCGACTGGTCATTTTGCCGTTCAGTTGATTTGCAGATTAGCCTTTTATTATATAAGATAGACAAATAAAGCCTTCGTTTTCAATGTTCAGATTAACATGCTAGCAGACAATAACTACTTGCAAAAACTAAAAGGGAACAAAATAAAAATGAAGAAGGTTTAGAACAGAGATTTTCAACCAGTGTGCTGCAAGCATTTTTAAAACATGCAATAACTGACTATTTAGTCAAGGGCACCGACCTCTTTTCTCTTAGATCATCAAATAAAAAATGGCAACAGCCAATACAACAATAGCTGTCTGGTGTGAATGAATCAAAATTATACTTTTTTTGTCAAATTGGCAAAAAATACATTTTTCTATGTGCTGCAGAATTTTAGTAATTAGTTTATGTGTACCATGAAATTAAAAAGTTGAAAATCGCTTGTTTAGAAAAATAATGTATATGTGAGCATATTGTAAGTTGTCATATAACACATATATGTTAAATTATTATTATTAACACTACGTTTTAGTGAGGATAAATGTTAAATTGCTGTATTAAGAGAGTCAAAATTATAGCTCTGTCATGAAAGATAGAAGTTTATTTCACTTATGTAACAAGCAGCCTTATGGTAAGTGATCCAAGTTGAAGCACCTCTCCTCCAGGCCATCATTCAGGTACTGTCCTTCTCATTTTTCTGTTATTCTTAGGACATAATCATCTTCATAGACTGTATTCTAAATCAGGGGAAGGGAAAAGAAAACATCTAAATTGAGCAATGTTCCTTTTAAACAACTGAGACTAACATGGTACAAATCATTTCAGCTCTCAATTCACTGAGAAGAAATTAATTGCAAAGTTACACTTAGACTGGGCTACCATGTGGCCAGGAAGAAGGAAAGATGGATTTGGCATTGTTGGGGGTTGCAGAGAAACTCGCAATCACCACTTTTAATTTTTAATCATCACAGTGGAAAAGGATTAGAAAGGAAATAAGAATATTGTTTAACACAGTGTTAATAAGGATAACTATTGGAATGGCTAGAAGTATGGAGAGAATCAAATGTATACATTTAATTAATTAATTAATTTATTAATTTATTTATTTATTTTGGAATAACCCTCCCCCCCCCATGGGTGAAAGGCATCTCTTTACCTTTCCTGCTTCTTTTTTTACATTTTTATTTTTTTAATTTTTATTGTTTATAATATACAAAATAAATCTATTACCAGATTGTAGATACAAAGTAGTATTCCATTGTGTAGATGTATCACTGTTTTTTAATCCACTCATCTGCTGATGGGCACTTAGGCTGTTTCCAAATCTTAGCTATTGTAAATTATGCTGCTATGAACATAGAGGTGCATATATCCTTTCTGATTGGTGTTTCTGATTTCTTGGGATATATTCCTAGAAGTGGGATTGCTGGATCAAATGGGAGTTCCATTTTTAATTTTTTAAAGGAAATTCCATACTGCTTTCCACAGCGGTTGCACCAGCTTTCATTCCCACCAGCAGTGCAAGAGGGTTCCTTTTTCTCGGCATCCTTACCAGCACTTGTCGTTTGTTGATTTGTTGATGATAGCCATTCTGACAGGTGTGAGATAGTGCCTCATTGTCATTTTGATTTGCATTTCTCAGATGATTAGTGACATTGAGAATGTTTTCATATGTCTCTTGGCCTTCTGTATGTCCTCTTTCAAAAAGTGTCTATTTAGGTCCTTAGCCCATTTATTTTTTATTGGATTGTTTATCTTCCTTTTGTTGAGTTGTATGAGTTCTCTGTAAATTTTAGAGATTAAACCTTTATGGGGGATAACATTGGCAAATATGTTCCCCATGCAGTGGGCTTTCTTGTTGTTTTGTTGATGGTTTCTTTTGCTGTGCAGAAGCTTTTAATTTTGATGTAGTCCCATTTGTTTATTTTCTCCTTAGTTTCCATTGCCCTAGGAGTTGTATTGGTAAAGATATTGCTACGACATAGTCTGATATTTTGCTGCCTATGTATTCTTAAAAGATTTTTATGGTTTCCCATCTTATATTTAAGCCCTTTATCCATTTTGAGTTTATTTTTGTGTATGGTGTAAGTTGGTGGTCTAGTTCATTTTTTTGCACCTATTGATCCCATTTTCCCAATACCATTTATTGAAGAGACTGTCTTGACTCCATTGTATGCTCTTGCCTCCTTTGTCAAATATTAATGGCTTGGGTCAATTTCTGGTTCTCTGGTTCCATTGGTCTTTATGTCTGTTCTTGTGCAGTTTTGAGAACAGTGGCTTTGTAATATAGCTTGACAACTGGTATTGTGACCCCTCCAACTTTGTTCTTCTTTCTCAGGATTGCTGTGTCTATTTTGGGGGTCTTTTTATTCCATAGGAATTTTTGTAGAGTTTGTTCTAGGTCTGTGAAATATTCCATTGGTATCTTCATGGGGATTGTGTTAAATCTATAGATTGCTTTGGGTAGTATGGACATTTTAATGATGTCAATTCTACTGATCCATGAACACGGTATATTCTTCCATCTGTTTATGTCTTTATCTCTTTTTCAACGTCCTGTAGTTTTCTGAGTACAGGTCTTTTACCTCCTTAATTAAGTTTGTTCCTAGGTATCTTAATTTTATTTTATTTTTTGTGATGGTAAATGGGATTTTTTTTATTTATTTTTTTTTTTAGTTTCTCTTTCTGTGAGTTAATTATTGGTGTAAAAAAAAAAAAAGCCATAGATTTCTGGGTGTTAATTTTGTATCCCGCTACATTGCCAAATTCATTTATTATGTCTAGTAGTTTTTTTGATGGAGTCTTTAGGGTTTTCTATGTACAATATCATGTCATCTGGGAATAATGACAGTTTTACTTCTTCTTTTCCAATTTGAATGCCTTTTGTTTCTTCTTCTTGTCTGATCGCTATGGCTAGCACTTCCAATACTATGTTGAACAGGAGTGGTGAAAGTGGGCATCCCTGTCTTGTTCTTGTTCTTAGGGGAAATGGTTTTAGTTTTTGCCCATTGACTATGATGTTGACTGTAGGTTTGTCATATATGGCCTTTATCATTTTGAGATATGCTCCCTCTATTCCCACTTTCCTGAGAGTTTTTATCAAAAATGGGTGTTGGATTTCGTTGAATGCTTTTTCTGCATTTATTGATATGATCATGTGATTTTTGTCTTTCAATCTGTTTATGTGTTGTATCACGTTTATTGATTTGCAAATATTGTACCAGCCTTGCATCCCTGGAATAAATCCCACTTGATGATGGTGTATGATCTTTTTAATATGTTGCTGGATTCGATTTGCTAGTTTTTAGCATCTTTGTTCATTAGGGATAGTGGCCTGCAGTTCTCTTTCCTTGTATTGTCTTTATCTGGTTTTGGAATTAGGATAATTCTGGCCTCATAAAAAGAGTTGGGAAGTGTTCCTTACTCTTGGATTTTCTGAAATAGTTTGAGGAGTATAGGTGTTAGTTCTTCTTTGAATATTTGATAAAACCCCTGTGATGCCATCTAGACCTGGGTTTTGTTTGCTGGGATTTTTTTAAATTATTGCTTCTATTTCATCAGTTGTTATGGGCCTATTCAGGTTTTGATTCTTCCTGATTCAATTTTGAGAGATTGTATTTTTCTAGGAATCTGTCTATTTCATCCACATTGTCCAGCTTGTTGGCATATAGTTGTTCATAGTATTTTCTTACAATCCTTTGTATTTCTGTGGTATCAGTATTTACTTCTCCACTTTTGTTTCTGGTTTTATTTATTTGGGTCCTCTTTCTTTGTTTCTTGATGAGTCTAGCTAATGGTTTATCAATTTTGTTAATCCTTTCAATAAACCAGCTCTTGGTTTCATTGATATTTTTGTTTTGTTTGTTTTTTTAGTCTCTATGTTATTTATTTCTGCTCTAATCTTTATTATTTCCTTCCTTCTACTTACTCTGAGCTTTTCTTGTTGTTCTCTTTCTAGTTCTTTAAGTTGTAGGGTTAAATAGTTTATTGCTCATTTTTCTTGTTTTTTGATCTATGGCTGTAGTGCTATGAATTTCCCTCTTAGGACTGCTTTTGCTGGGTGTCCCAGAGATTTGGGGTTGTTTTGTGTTCATTTTAATTTGTTTCCAGGAAGTTTTTTATTTTTTTCTTGATCTCGTTGGTAACCCATTTATTGTTTAATAACATGCTAGTTAGCCTCCATGTATTTGAATGTTTTGGGGTGTTTTTACTGTAGTTGATTTCTAATTTCATTCCACTGTGATCTGAGAAGATGCTCGATATGATTTCAATCTTCCTGAACTTTTAGAGACTTGTTTTGTGTCCTATCATGTAGTCTATCTTTGTGAATGATCCATGTGCACTTGAGAAGAATGAATATTCTGCTGTGTTGGGGTGAAATGTTCTATAAATGTAAATTAAATCCATCTGATCCAATGTGTCCTCTAGAGTCTTTGTTTCCTTGTTAAGTTTTTGTCTGGAAGATCTATCCAGTGAAGTCAGAGGGGTCTTAAAGCTTCTACTATGATTGTATTGTTGTCGATCTCTCCATTAAAGTCCTCTAGAAGTTTTTTTATATATTTAGGTGCTCCTATATTGGGTGCATATATGTTTAACAGGATTATATCCTCTTTTTGGATTGACCCCTTTAATATTATGTAGTGATCTTTGTTGTCTATTGTGATGGCCTTCATTTTAAAGTCTATTTTGTCAGATATGAGTATTGCTACTCCAGCTTTTTTTCCTTTTCCATTTGCATGGGAAATTTTTTTCCATCCCTTCACTCTCATCCTGTGTATGTCTTTTGTTTTGAGGTGGGTCTCTTGTAGACAGCATATAGTTGGGTCAGGTTTTTTCATCCATTCAGCTACCCTATGCTTTTTGAATGGAGCATTTAATCCATTTATATTTAGGGTTATTATTGACAGGTAGTTATTTATTGCCATTTTAATTCTATCTGGCTAGGTTTCTCTCTCTGTTTCTTCTTCTCATCACAGCATTTCTTGTAATGCTGGCTTGGTGGTGATGTACTCCTTTAGTCTTTTTTTTTTTTTTTTGTCTGGGAAGCTCTTTATTTGACCGTCTATTTTGAATGATAGCCTTGCTGGCTATAGTACTCTTGGTCTCAGATCCTTGCTTTCCATTATTTCGAGTACTTCATGCCATTCCCTTCTGGCCTGTAGAGTTTCTGATGAGAAATCAGGTGTCAGCCTTATGGGAACTCCTTTGTAGGTAACAGTTTTCTTTTCTCTTGCTGCTTTTAAGATTCTCTCTTTGTCTTTAATTTTTGGCATTTTAATTATGATGTGTCTGGGTGTGGGCCTGTTGGGTTCTTCTTGCTTAGGGTTCTTTGTGCCTCCTGAACTTGTGTGACTTTTTCCTTTACTAGGTTAGGGAAGTTTTCTGCCATTATTTCTTCAAACACCTTCTCTATCCCCTTCTCCCTTTCTGCCTCTTCTGCCACACCTACTATTCTAATATTGTTACTTTTCATGTTGTCCCACAGCTCCCTAAAGCTGTCCTCCTGTTTTTTAATTGTTTGTTTTTGTTTTGTGTTTTTTTTTGTTTTGTTTTCTTATTAAGTGATGTTTTCAACTCTGTCTTCCAATTCACTGATTCGATCCTCAGCTTCCCCTAATCTGCTGTGTATTTCTTCCAGTGTGTTCTTTATTTGTATTATGTTATTCTTTATCTCAGACTGTTCTTTTTTCATAGTTACTCTATCTTTTTTCATGCTGTTGAGCATTTTCACCATCATTACTCTGAACTCTGTTTCAGATCAATTTCTTATTTCGGCTTCATTTATCTCTTCTTCTGGAGAATTCTCTAGTTCTTTCATTTGAGGGTTGTTTCTTTGTCTCCTCATTTTGACTTTCTGTTTGGGTTTGTGACTACGTTTTAAGTAGATCCTCTATACCTCTCAATCTCTAGTGCAGGACAGTGTTAAAGGTTGTTTCTGACATAATTAGATCAGGTAAAGACTCAAAGCCTCCAGATACTGCCTCTGCCTACAGAATGATAAGATTCCAACTTGAATTACCCCCTAGGCAATTGTCCTCAGGTGCAGTGAGTTTTTTTCAATAGGGTGGGGCAGTTGCTTCTGCCTGGAGGCTAATTGTTATTTTTAATCTCTTAAGTGGCCTCAGGGCAAGGTGTTTCCAATAGGGTGTTTCAACTGTCTTCCTGCCAGGCAAGGCAAATGTCTATGTGGGAAAGATGTCTTCTGCTGCATGAGGGAATGCCTCAACCCAGGAAACTTGGGGTGTCTGCCTTCTGAGCTCTATCCCCCAAGTCCCCAGTCCTGGCTTCTGCTCTCACAGCTCCAGTCCACTTCACCCTCCCTCTGCCGGAGCACAAGGTGGGTGGCTCCACAGGGAATTTTGTGTGTTGGCCCTTTAAGAGGGTGCCTGAGTTTTCAGCTGTTACTCCCTGGCAGACAGCACCCTGCTGCTTTTCAGAGCCAGATGTTATGTGAGTACCCTCCTCAGTTTTATTGCTCTCATCTGGGGGCCCAACTTGGGGATTAGATCTCAGAGTGCTCAGTGGCAACCCTTCACAGCTGAGATATCTCTCTGGGACTTCAGTTGCTGTCTATGGGTACCCGGCCAGCCCTTTCATGCCTCTGCCCCTCCTACCAGTCTCTATGCAGACTCCACTTTTGGTCCTTGGGTATTAGGGTTCTCTCTTGCGAGTTTTCTGTTGATTATTCAGGAAATTTTTCTGTATTTTAGTTGTAATACCAGTTTGTTCCTGGGAGCATGTCCATGCAGCACCCACTTACTCTGCTGCCATTTTTAATTAATTTATTTTTTAATTAATTTTTATTGAATTTATTGGGGTGTATATTGTATTGTGTGTTCACCTCCAAGTCAAATGTCCTTCCATCACCATTTATCCCCCTTTCACCCTCTCCTACCTCTTCCCATCTCCCCTCCCCTTTGGTAAACTCCATGCTGTTGTCTGTGCCTCTGAGTTTTGGTGTTTTTTTTTCTTTGCTTAATCCTTTACCTTTTTCACCCCAACCCCAATCCCCTCTGACAGGTGTCAGTCTGTTCTCTGTATATATGAGTCTGTTTCTATTTTGTTTATTAGATTCCGCATATAAGTGAAAACATATGGTGCATGTCTTTCTCTGACTGGCTTACTTAGCATAATACTCTCTAGGTCTATCCATGGTATTGCAAAAGGTAAGATTTCCTTCTTTTGATGGCCCAATAGTATTCCATTGTGTAAATATACCACAGCTTTTTACTCACTCATCTACTGATGGACACTTGGGCTGTTTCCAGATCTTAGCTATTGTAAATAATGCTTCAATGAACATATGGGTGCATATATTCTTCTGAATTAGTGTTCCAGGTTTCTTTGGATATATTCCCAGAAATGGAATCGCTGGGTCATAAGGCAATTCCATTTTTAATTTTTTGAGGTAACTCCATACTGCTTTCCACAGTGGCTACACCAGTCAGCGTTCCCATCAACAGTGCACAAGGGTTCCTTTTTCTCCGCATTCTCACTAACACTTGTTTATTGATTTATTGATGATAACCATTCTGACAGGTGTGAGGTGATATCTCATTGTGGTTTTAATTTGCATTTCTCTGATGATTAGTGATGTTGAGCATCTTTTCATATGTCTATTGTCCACCTGTATGTCCTCTTTGGAGAAACGTCTATTCAGGCCTTTTGCCCATTTTTTATTTGGATTGTTTGAGGGGTTTTTGGTGTTGAGTTTTATAAGTTCTTAAGTTTTGGATATTAACTACTTATCAGATGTATTATTGGCAAATATATTCTCCAATTCAGTGGGTTATCTCTTATTTTGTTGATAATTTTCTTTTTAAATATTGTTTTTATTGATTTCAGAGAGGAAGGGAGAGGGACAGAGAGATAGAAACATCAATGATGAGAGAGAATCATTGATCGGCTGCCTCATGCATGCCCCCTACTGGGGATCACCCAGGCATGTGCCCTAACCAGAAATCAAACCACGACCTCCAGGTTCATGGGTCGATGCTTAACCCCTGAGCCACATCGGCTGGGTGATAATTTCCTTTGTGTAAAAACTTTTTAGTTTGATGTACTCCAACTTGTTTTTTTCTTCTTTTGTTTCCCTTGCCCAAGGCAATATATCAGAAAAAATTTCTACGAGAAACGTCCGAGATTTTCTTGCCAATGTTTTCTTCTAGGATTTTTATGGTTTCTAATTTAACAGTTAAGTTTTTAATCCATTTTGAGTTTATTCTTATGTGTGCTGTAAGAAGGTGGTCTAGTTTTTTGTGTTTTTTTTTGGGGGGGGTGGTTGTACGTGTCTGTACATTTTTTCTAATAAATTTATTAAATAGACTGTCTTTAGCCATTGTATGTTTTTGCCTCCTTGGTCAAATATTAATTGACCATAAAGTCATGGGTTTATTTCTGGGCTCTCTATTCTGTTCCATTGATATATATATGTTTGTTTTTATGCCAGTACCATGCTGTTTGTTTGGGGTTTTGTAAATATATTTTTATTGATTTCAGAGAGGAAGGGAGAAGCAGAGAGAGAGAGAGAGAACAACATTAATGATGAGAGAAAATCACTGATCGGCTGCCTCCTGCATGCCCCCCACCAGGGATTGAGTTCACAACTTGGGCATATGCCCCTGACCGGAATCGAACCTGAGACCCTTCAGTCTGAAGGCTGATGCTCTATCCACTGAGCAAACTAGCTAGGTCGGTACCATGCTGTTTTGATTACTATGGCCTTGTAGTATAATTTTACATCAGGTAGCATGATTCAAACTTTTCCCATAAAAAAGCACTTTTATGAGATAAAGAAATAGCAATGTTAGCTGTAAGTAATAGGAAACCTCGAGGCTTCACACCAGATTTGGCCTTTTATTTGTTTTTCTTTCATATTATCTGTCTTTTGAGGTGCTATAGTTTCATCTCCTGAAAACAGTGGGAAAGGCCCAGATTACAAGGCAGGGGTCGCAGTAAATGAAGCATCAACACAATGAATGTTCCCAGAAGGAGGCGGAGGAGTGTAATATCATAGTGAACAGAGGCTCTCCTGAGACTAATGCTTTCATAGGCTGCTTGCTGCCCACAGCCTTTGGCATCAAAGTACTTCTAGCCTCTAAATGCCTATTTTACCATTGGCAAAGCCACAAGAAGGGCATTTTCAGGATGAAACATCTGGTTCACTTTACCGAAGTAAGTCAGCAAGTGCTCTATATTTTGTTGCTTTTTAAAAGGCTTATGCATATCCAACCAAGTTCATAACAGCATATAATCTTGCCACTTTCAGATAAGATTTTATATATAAGTAACTAGTATAAATAATCTTGAGCATTCTAGGGCCTATGGACTTTTGTCCTTCATATGACAACACCATCCTGCTTTAAGTGCCTTCCAGGAAACTAAATAACTGTTTAATTTGAGATGTCATTGACATTTTTAGAATATCAGTAATCATGTCATTTGTGTCAAAAAATTCTAAATTCACACTTAATTGCACTGCTCTTATATTAAGTAACTAATTGTAAATGTAAGCAAACTTCAGTGCTCTCAAAATCATTTATCTATGTATTTCAGGAATAAAATTAAAGAGGGAAATTAAACAGTTAAAAATGTTTACATAAACAAGGTGACCACATTTTTCTATTCTAAAGCAAACATACATAATAAGAATAAATTTTGTGGATAAATAAAGAAAATGTGATGTATACATATTATTAAATGTTATTCGGCCATAAAAAAAGGAAAGCCTATAATATGCTACAACATAGATGAATCTTGAGGACTTTATGCTAAGTAAAACAAGCCAGTCACAGAAGGAAGGACAAATACTGCACGATTCCTCTTATCTGAGGGACCTAAAGTAGGCAAGCTCATGGAAGCAGGAAGTAAAAGAGTGGTTGCCATGGGGTGGGAGGAGGAGATGAGCTGCTGTTCAGTGGTGTATGGGGTTTCAGTCATGCAAGATGAAAAAGGTCTAGAGATCTACTATGCGACATTGTGCTATAGTTAATAATACTCTACTATGCACTTAAAATTGTTAAGGGTAGATCTCATGTGTTTTTCAGCACAATAATTTTAAATAATAATGAACTTTGGCCTCATGAAACTTGAAAACTTAAAAATATCTGTGACTTTGATTTGTATTATTCTTTTCTTATAAAATATACACAGACTGTATCAATCAGGTATTTGGTTGCCAGCAACAAAACCAACTTGAAGACCTTAATCAAAAATGAAAGTAACTGGAAGCATATCTGAGGCACAGAGACTTGGTGGAAAACTAGAGGGACCATGCCTAGAATGAACCAAAAGATCCCAGTTCTGGGCAGCAAGAACCAGAGAACGCCAGGTGATCCCCACAATATTGTTGTCCCTTTTTTTTTTTTTTTTTTTTTTTTTTGCCTGTTTACCCACTTCCATAAGAATCCCCAGATGACCATAGCTGGTTTGGCTCAGTGGATAGAGCATCAGCCCGCAGACTGAAGGGTCCCAGATTCCATTCCAGTTAAAGACACATACCTAGCTTGTAGGCTAGATCCCTGGCACTCGTAGGGGTATGTGTGGGAGGCAACCAATCCATGTGTCAGTAGCTGCTGGGAAAATGGGTGTTAAGCAGTGACAGTCCAGGTAAGAGAAAGTCCCTGTTGAGCCCAGTCATAGCCTCCATCTCTCCACCAAGACCTCTTTGAGTCCAAACTGGGGTGAAAGTTTACTGACTTAACTGTAGGACAGAATGTTTTGTTTCATTGATTATTAGGAACGCTCTTTGTCTCTCCCCCTCGATTCCACTCTCTAAAAATCATTGGAAAATATCCTCAGGGGAGGATTAACAAAAAAGCGGGGGCGGGGGGGTGGGGGATGAATCCCCAAATGTCCAGTTGGCAGCCTCAGCTAATTCAGAAGCATCATGTGGTTTTCCAGTGAAAGCATTTCTCCTTTGGATACTAAACCTTTATATCAGCATAGTTTAGAGTTACAGGAATTAGGGGCAACAAAAAAGTTTAGTAACTCATTAAGTGTAATTGTGAGAGGTACCATAACCCCATTTTCACCCCTTGTTTCCCAAACCACTGTATCTATTTATGGGGAGGAAGAATACCATCTACTTTATTCCTCACTGGTTCAGAACATATACATCTTGAAGGATCATGCTAAAATTTTACAAATCTGGATATGAGCATAACTGAATCGACGGATCACGAGAATTCTCGCTTCGTATTATACAGTGTTTTACAAAGTATCATACTTTAAAAAGATATTAGCTTGTAAGAACATGTAATAAAAAACTTCAAAATGCAATGGGTGTTTAATTTTAAAGCGAGCCTTTAACATCTATGTAAAACGTTTTTTGTACTCATTCAATAGAAACTTACCTGGCCACTGGGTAAAGCTAGCAATAACACTACTGGTCCGCAATGTGTTAATACCCACTCCACAGTTTTATAGGACAAGATGTGACAATGACAAGATCACTGAATTCCATGGCACCAGGCCATTTCCCTATCTCTTCCTCTGTTAAGTGAAGTCTTTGGTCTGTATCAGAGTATGGGATACCATGGCTGTGTAAGGCATTCCATAAGTTCATGGATGGTGGTGCAAGTATCATTTGAATCCAGATTAAATGTCTGTTACAGTGAGGACATATCAGTGTCCCCTCCATGATAGCCCTCCCAGAGTAAAGTACCATATCCAAGGTGTCAGTAGCTGCTGGGAAAATGGGTGTTAAGCAGTGACAATCCAGGTAATAGAAAGTCTTTGTTGAGCCCAGTCATAGCCTCCATCTCTCCACCAAGACCTCTTTGAGTCCAAACTGGGATGAAAGTTTACTGACTTAACTGTAGGACAGAATGTTTTGTTTCACTGATTATTAGAAACTCTTCCATAGAGGGGTTTATGGTGACTATTCACATAGGATGCAAGTATTCACATCCATCTACATACCTCTTCCCCGATACCTCCTCTTTCAGTCCTCCAACCTTGTTTTTTTTTCTCCCAATATGTCAAACCCTTATTCTCTGCTCATGAATTGGTGTAGATTCTTACCTACATCTCTCCATCTCTTCCTCTGGGAGAAGTTCCACACGTGGGAGGGTTTATCTTTTCCACTGACCTTCAAGTTGAATGGGGCTGACCAATGCCACCATATTGTTTCCAGCCATCTGTAAGGCAGACTTGAATTTTTTCCCTCTTTTATTATAGGGAAATCCAGATAAGGCCATACAGTGAGAGGGTGCTGCAGGAGTAGGTGTGCTTGGTGTTTGAGCCTTGTTACTCTGGGCCCCCTCAGGTTCCAACCCTATTCCTGCCTATATATATGACTTCTGCTTGGTGACAAAGTCCCAGCCTGGTGAGTCAGAGAACACATAGCTCTTAATGAGCACTTAGGCTGCAGTCACTTGGTATTCCACAGCCAGGCATTTATTTGGTCTCTTATCAAAGCAAGTTTGTAAGCCACAAATGGTTTCTCAAAAATGAAATAGCTCTTGACAGTGAGAGCATGCCTTTATTCCAAAATGCCACTCCTGTAATTGTCTAGTGGAACTTTCCCAGGCTTGATAGAGCATTCCAGTCTGCTATAGGCACTTCGGGTCGGCTCTCACATTAATGTTTCTCTCTCTCTCTCTCTCTCTCTCTCTCTCTCTCTCTCTCTCTCTCTCTCTCTTCTCTCTCTCTCTCAAAATCAATGAAAATATTTTTTAAAAATAAATTAAAGAATTATAGTAAAAACATGTTTGTGGGCTGTGAGATATTGATCAAAGAGTAGATTAAATTTTGCAGTTTTTGAGGTAGTGAGCAATTCTGATGATGAAAAGGAAGTGGATAAGAAAGGCAGAATGAAGGGGAAAGTTCATTAGAGACAAGAAAATCAAGAAACTTAGAGATGACATCAGATAGTTCAATGCATGCTGAAAACAGTGATCAGAAGGTCAGGAATTGAGATAGAAAGGAAAACAAAACAGAGTGCTAGTCTTCAGTACATGGAGAATGACCAAGCAGTTGGCAGATGACAACAGATGATTCTGATGGCATAAGCCTCGAAGGAGCAGGGAATTTTTTCACAACACGGTTGGGAAAGAATCATTATCTGGAAGTGGCACTGGGGAGGCAGAAGGCACCTCCTGATCCTATGAAATGAGCAACATGAGCATGCTGCAGGGAAAACTGTGTTCTCAGGGACAGGCCGGTTTTAGTTAAGGCAAGGAGGAGGAGAAAACATTCTGAGAGAAGACTGTTCTCTGAAAGTGGGATAGGAGTTGCTAATAGTGTAACTTTCTAGGTAGGTTTAAAATATATATATATATATATATATATATATATTATAAATATATATATATATATATATATTTAATATATATATATATATATTTTAGGGGGCCCAGCATGCACAAAATCGTGTGTGGTTAGGGTCCCTACGCCTACCCTGGCCTCTGTCGTTGGCTGCCCTGTGACTAAGAGGTGCTCCATGCACTTCATGGTGCGCGGTCATCCGTTCGGTTGTGACAGCACCTGGCTCTTTATATATTAGGATACCACGTCTTCCACTTGGGAGGAACAAGAGCTTATAACCCTGATCCATGTCTTTCATAATTCACCTAACCCATCATACCACCATCACACTGGGTTTAGGGTATGCTATATCCCTTTTATCAGTATTGCCAGAGTATAGTCTCATAACTCTTTTTTTTTTTCAATTTTTTTATTAAGGTATTATATGTGTACATATCTTACCATTGCCCCCCCACCACCACACTCCCATATATGCCCTCACCCCCCAGAGTTTTGCATCCATTGGTTATGCTTATATGCATGCATACAAGTCCTTTGATTGATCTCTTATCTCCCCCACCTCTCCCTAACCTTCCCCCTGTAATTTGGCAGTCTGTTTGATGCTTTACTGTCTCTGTATCTATCTTTTTGTTCAAGTTTATAATGTTCTTTATTATCCATAAATGAGTGAGATCATGTGGTATTTTTCTTTCATTGACTGACTTATTTCACTTAACATAATGTTCTCCAATTCCATCCAGGTTGCTGCAAATGATGAGAATTCCTTCTTTTTTATGGCAGCATTGTATTCCATTGTGTAGATGTACCACAGTTTTCTGATCCAGTCATCTGCTGACGGGCACCTAGGCTGTTTCCAAATTTTAGCTATGGTGAATTGTGCTGCTATGAACATAGGGGTGTATATATCCTTTCTGATTGGTGTTTCTAGTTTCTTCGGATATATTCCCAGGAGTGGGATTACTGGGTCAAATGGGAGTTCCATTTTCAGTTTTTTGAGGAAACTCCATACTGTTCCCCACAGTGGCTGCACCAGTCTGCATTCCCACCAGCAGTGCACGAGGGTTCCTTTTTCTCCGCATCCTCGCCAACACTTGTCGTTTGTTGATTTGTTGATGATAGCCATTCTGACAGGTGTAAGATGGTACCGCATTGTTGTTTTGATTTGCATCTCTCGGATAATTAGTGACGTTGAGCATGTTTTCATGTGTCTCTTGGCCTTCCTTCTGTCTTCTTTTGAAAAGATTCTATTTAGGTCCGTTGCCCATTTTTTTATTGGATCATTTATCTTCCTTTTATTAAGTTGTATAAGCTGCCTGTAGATGTTGGAGATTAAACCTTTATCAGTGATGCCATTTGCAAATATGTTCTCCCATGCAGTGGGCCTTCTTGTTGTTTTGTTGATGGTTTCTTTTGCTGTGAAAAAGCTTTTTATTTTTATGTAGTCCCATTTGTTAATTTTCTCTTTAGCTTCCATTGCCCTAGGGGCAGTGTCAGTGAAGAATTTCTTTTGGCATATGTCTGAGATTTTGCTGCCTGTGGATTGCTCTAGTATTTTTATGGTTTCCCGTCTTATGTTTAAGTCCTGTATCCATTTTGAGTTTATTTTAGTATATGGCGTAAGTTGGTGATCAAGCTTCATTTTTTTGCATGTATCTGTCCAATTTTCCCAACACCATTTATTGAAGAGACTGTCTTTATTCCATTGTATGTTCATGCCTCCTTTGTCAAATATTAATTGAGCATAGTGGTTTGGGTCAATATCTGGATTCTCTATTCTGTTCCATTGATCTATATGTCTGTTCTTGTGCCAGTACCAGGCTGTTTTGAGAACAGTGGCTTTGTAATACAGCTTGAAATCTGGTATTGAGATCCCTCCTACTTTATTCTTCTTTCTCAGGATTGCTGTGGCTATTCGGGGTCTTTTTTTTATTCCAGATGAATTTTTGAAGAGTTCTTTCAAGGTCTGTGAAATATGCCATTGGTATTTTAATGGGGAGTGCATTGAATCTATAGATTGCTTTGGGTAGTATGGACATTTTAATGATGTTGATTCTACCAATCCATGAACATGGTATGTTCTTTCATCTGTTTACGTCTTCCTCTATCTCTTTTTTCAGTGTCCTGTAGTTTTCCGCATATAGGTCTTTTACCTCCTTAGTTAAGTTTATTCCTAGGTATCTTAATTTTTTTGGTGCGATGGTAAATGGGATTGCTTTTTTAGTCTCTCTTTCTGTAAGTTCACTATTGGCGTATAGAAATGCCATAGATTTGTAATCCATTCATATATTTCTCCCTTCTCTTCTTCCCTATTTTTTCTTTCTTTAAATCATCCATTCATTCTGTGAGATTTTCAAAGCCCACAAGGAAATAGACATAAAGTAACATGCAACAAGATGTCATTGCTTATAAAGAATTGCTACTCATCATCAACTCTTGCTTTACAGGGAGCCTTACCTACCTAGTTCGTTTAGTATCTATTCCCTACCTCTTTATAATACCTTCAAGAACTTCTAGAGATCTAAATGTCCTGACTCAAGAGAGGAGATCCAAAGAAAGATAGGTGCTTCCTTGCCCTCACTGTAAGACCTGCCTTTCAAGTTTCAGTTTTCAGCCTGAAGGCCTGTCTCTTCCCCTAAATCAGCGATCTTCAACCAATGTGCCGCAAGAATTTTGACAACATGCAATACCTGACTGTTTAGTCAGGGGCACCGAACGCTTTTCCCTTAGATTGCCAAATTAAAAAATGACAACAGCCAACACAACAATAATCCAGTGTGAATTATATATTTTAGTGTGGCACAGAATTTGAGTAATTAGTTTATGTGTGCCATGAGATGAAAAAGGTTGAAAATCACTGTCTTATTGTTCAATTATATTATTATTATATAGAAAATGGTAGGTGTCATATTAAGACCCTTGATTCTAACTAATCATTAATAAGGGCTGTTTTATAGTATAATTGCATATACTTTGCTGTAATTTTATTTTACAGAATTATTTGCCAGCTGTATTTCAAATGTTTTCAAATTTAAATACAAGGTACTAGAACACATGGCATTTCCTACAGTGTAAGACATGCCCCTGCCTAATATACAAGCATTTATTTCAACACTGAGTTTTCAACCACAAAAGCATGTTTGCTTGTTATTTTTCATCCTCACCTGAGGATTTTTATTTTATTTTATTGATTTAGAGAGAGGAAGGGAGAGAGAGAGAGAGAGAGAGAGAAACATCAATGTGAGAGTGAAACAGTAATTGGTTGCCTCCTGTACTCGCCCCAACGGGGGATCAAATCCACAACCTAGGTATGTGCCCAGACTGGGAATTAAACCCGCCACCTTTTGGTGCACAGGACGATGCTCCAAACAACTGATACACCCAGCCAGGGCAAATACATGTTTTTAAAAATTATACAAATAGTAAATTAAATAGGACGGGGAATAAAAGTAATGCAGACTTAGTGCTGAATAAATTAAAGCTTTCAGTCTTATAATATAACCTCAGTTAGGTTTCTCCTAAGGCATTGTACATCAGCATAAATTCACACATGTAAAGATGAGTAGCAAAACAATAACAAATCAGTTACCCCTCAATTTTTTTTTAAAGCAACAACTGAACTGAACTGCATTATTTGTAGCCTGCTAAAGAGAGTGGGAGATTTTTTTTTATTGTCAATGGCTGTATAATATAGTAGTCCTTGAGAAAATACTTTTAAAATATAATCACTTGAGAATCCCTCTGGTGGGAATTCTGAGGAGAAACAGGAAAGCAGAAGAAATGGCAAGAAAGGGGTGTAAAATAACTTTCTTCACACTCCAAGCAAATGGTACTTGTGGTATTGGGTCACAGAACTGATCTGTAATTTCAGCAATAGGGATAATGAAGGTTTGCAAAATTTGAGAATACTAGATAATCCACTGATCCTCTGCAAAGATCTTTGATGCATCATCAAGTAACAGATGAGTTTGCTTAACACGTTAAGCACCATATCAGTCACCGGTGACTGACACTATACTTTCCGTCCGGAAGACAAAACAGGCTGGGCGCTTAACATGTTAAGGATGATCTCAATTCGAAAAATTATTGACAACTTGGAAACTGAGACACATGCAATCTCTGGCTCATATAACACTTAGTACTTTTCCTCCAATAAAATTAATCAGTATAACAAATATTAAGTGACATCTATCATTTGCCAGGTAATATGATTATTAGGTACATAAATGAAAAATATTTGACCCTCAAAGAGTCTTGAATTTAGTGGGAGACATACCAGCAATTCCAATCAAAACATTTGAAAATTGATATACTGGCAGCATGCCAAAGGTCCAATGGAATATAAGAGAAGTGCCTAAGAGAGGTGGAGAGGGAGAGGTCAATGGCAGAAAAGCCTTCTCATATATATGGTTTTAGATCTGACTCTTGAAGGAGACATAGAAGTTTGCTAGGCAAAAAAGGATAGAAGACATTCTAGGTAGAGAAAACAACATGTGTACTAGTAAAGGCAAGAAGAGAAAATATAACAAAAGGCAAGAAATATAAAACAGTATAGGCCTTGCTACCTTGCCTCATGTTCAGTCAGAAACAAATGGGACACTTGAAAGATGATCTGAAAAGCGTTTAACGAAGTAACTATTTACAGAAATGTGGGAGAGGTCAAGGGCACCAACAAAGGATGGTGAAGCTATTCGGGGATAGTAACAGAGGGAAGCCACTGACCACCTGGCCACAAGGGGCAACTGAGGGGATGAAATCTCCAGAACCTGGTGAAAGCCATAGCCATGGGGTGGAGCTACCCAACAGGAGCCTTGATCAGAAGCAGAGGAACACAATCACTGCCAAGCCACAGCCTGGGTTGGGGTTGGGGGATGTCAATACCTGTTCTCCCTTCCAGCCTGCAGCAGGCACCTCCCACTGGCTGAACCCCACTGCAAGCAAGACGGCAAGGGAGTCTGGGAAAGCTTTCTGTAAAGGGTCAGCTTCCTGAAGCCCAAAGAGGGGAGACTAAATCTGAAGACTCAAAAAATCACTTGCATAACCTTGGCCAGTGTGGTTCAGTTGGATGAGTGTAGTCCCATGCACCAAAAGGTTGCCATTCAGGGCACATACCCAGGTTGCAGGTTCCAGTGTGGGAGGCAGCCGATGTTTCTCTCTCTCTCTCCCTCTCCCTTCCTCTCTCCCTAAAATCAATAAAAACATTTCTTTTGAAAAATCAATAGTGTACCTCATCTCACCTCCAAACAATGTTCTGTTTCTTTAATAGGGATAGCATAGGACTATATATATATATAGCAAGTTTGCCCTTGTTTCTTCTCTAATAGAAAGGAGCTTGTTTAATTTAATGACTGGGAGATACTCGTAAGATCTGGTTTGCTAGCAACCTCTGCCCTTTACCAAATCTTTCTGTGTGCCTATTTTTAACTACAATGATATAATAGTTATTCTTTCATATATTTAAAAATAATCCTAAGACAGTGTGAGATGCTTATTTGTCTATCTAAAAATAATGTTTGCTGTCAGTGGTTGTTCACTTAAGACACTATATACTTGATTTATAAATTCTAGTTAAATCACAGTAAGGTATCTTCAAATATTATTATGGTGCAACTTGTCCTTTTACAACAATTTTTTCTATTTATTTTTCAGATCAATAACTCGATCTTATTACCGCAACTCAGTTGGTGGATTTTTAGTATTTGACATTACTAACCGACGATCTTTTGAACATGTGAAAGATTGGCTAGAAGAAGCAAAAATGTATGTACAGCCATTTCGGATTGTATTTTTGCTAGTGGGACACAAATGCGACTTAGCTTCAATACGTCAAGTTACAAGGGAAGAAGCTGAAAAGCTGTCAGCGGACTGTGGTATGAAGTATATAGAAACCTCAGCAAAAGATGCTACAAATGTTGAGGAATCCTTCACTATCTTGACAAGAGACATATACGACCTTATCAAAAGGGGAGAGATTTGTATTCAGGATGGCTGGGAAGGGGTGAAAAGTGGTTTTGTTCCAAATACTGTGCATTCTTCTGAGGAAGCAGTGAAGCCCAGGAAAGAATGCTTCTGCTGACTGCAAACATGCCAAAGAACCGCCACGAACAGGTGGACGTCATTCCAGGATCGATACCCCATCAGCACTGTTTTGTAAGGTGTTTGATCCAGAGCTCGATGCTTACATGTTACACTACAAGACTCGGTGTTTTGCTAAAATATCAGGCAAAGCAGACAACTTTTTCTTGAAACTATCAAATTACCCCCTTTCCTACTTTGTTAGCATATAGCTGAACTAATGTCCAAATATGTCAATATTACTCATTTTTCTTGACAGTTTGAAATGGGGTTTTGTGCATATATAGTCCGATTGAAAAGATTTTATCAGGAATTATGTTCTCTTGTTCATTTACTAATATTGAGTAGTAAAGTGATTTAAAAGTGTGCACTGTTCACTTACAAATTAAACAATCTCAGAGTTATCAACTAGACTAAAATAGCAGTTCCCTGTTTAAGGTACAGTACCGGGTTTTTTTTAACATTTAAAATATTTATCTTCCCTTAATTTTGCCTGAACATAAAAAAGTAAGTTTTATACTCATTTTTGTTCTCTGATTTATTGCTCCTGAAAAGTTTATGTTTTATGAAGCTATCTAAGGATCCAGGCAGAATATTGTATTGCAAATATTTATAAAGATAAAAACAAAGGACCACTTATCAGTGAATGTTTTGATGTTATAGCATACTGTTTTAGACAATAAAAAGAAATGTATTTCTATACTGACATTTAAAAAAGTAAATGCAATTTACCTTGAACTATTGTCAAAATTACCGTATTTTCCCGTGTATAAGACGCCCTCCACTTTTCCAACCCCAAATTAAGAAATCAATATTTTTAACTTAAGGAGTTGTTCTTCCTGTTTTCTCCACTGTCTGATCATACACTCAGTGGGAGGAGGTCCAAATTGTCTCTCTGCAGCTCTATTTCCATGCTCTTTTGCATAGCTGATTTCAGTTTGAATTTTGAGAGTAAGACAATCACTTACCGGTATTTATCTTTTTGTATTTTGACATTTTTATGGGCTCAGAACGATCTGGTCCCTGTTGCATCTGCACACTCTCCACCTCCACCTCCAATTACAGCATCAGCTGACTAACAATAAGCCTCCATTGGAAGAAGCCTGTTCGACAAGGTATGGGCAGCTATGCACCCACAGGCTCCCTCCTTGGCTGACTTCCATGTATAAGACGCCCCTCGATTTTCAGTCTAACAATTTTAGAAAAATATAGCATCTTATACACGGAAAAATACGGTATCAATATAGGTAAATATAGAATGTTTTTAGTAATAGCTTTTTTGTCCAAGTAAATTTCCCCATTTCCAATACAAGTGTAGGAAAGATTTTTCTGGTTAGTTGGTTAGATGTTAGATACATTTAGCATTCAAGTTATATTTTACATCTCATCAGTAAAAGTAAAGATAAAATAATGAGTTAAGGCTGCAAAATGACTTTTGAGTTTCCTAATTTTGAACTTACTGGTTAAATTCCCCTCCTGGAAGGGACATATTGATGACAATCTCAAATATTTTATAGCATACATTTCTATTCTGTTCTGTAAACCATTCCTATCACAGAGTGGCACCATGAAGTTGACTTTTTGGAACCATGAGGTTTTTACTGTTAAACTGTAGTAGTTTCATTTTGTTTGAAAACCAAAGTGGTATGGTGGAAAGAATATTTAAGGGGAAATCAAAAAACCTGGGTTCTGAGCTTGCCTTTGCTGTACTTTGTCACTTAACCTCTCTAAGCATCTGTTTTCTCTCCTGTAAATTGAAGCTGATGACCCATTTATGGAATTACTTTGAGAATCAACTGAATCATGTGAAAAAGCTTTTAAATAGAGAAAGCAGAATACAAATGTGGGATTGGTGTAAGCTGCTCATGGGCATGCTGCGCTATTTACCATGGATAAGAATTTGGTTTTCTCATATTCTTTCCCTGCAGAGAGAAAGCAGAAGGTGCATGTTCTCATGGACCTGGGGGAATTTTTGGTTTGATGTGTACCCTCTGCCCTCTTATCCTGAAGCACCGCTCCTCCAAAGAGCAAATGCTAGAAAGGGAAATCCCAGGAGACTTAATTGAAGCAAAAGTCATATTTGCATCTAGTTTTTGTGCATCTTCAAAGTAGATATTATATTTTTAAATACATGTACATTTTCTAGGTTCATGTAAGTATTTTTAATAGTGCTTATGGAGAGAAAAATATAAATTATAACATCACTATATAATTTTTGAATATTTATATTGTCAACATTTTCTTGATAGCCTTAGATTAATTTCATGTGAGTTCACACTATAATTGACCAGATAAGAAAATACCTGTCCCCCAAAATGTGAAGTAATCTATTTTTACTGTTAAAAATTTAAACCTTATAATTTTCCATCAGTCCAAAATGGCATAAACTCAAAAAGTGATTAACAAAAGGTCAATCAAGTTAAACAGCTAAAATATAAAATGTGATTTAACTTTCAGTGGACACATTTTGTAAAACTAATATTTGGGCTAAAGGGTATGATCTGTTCCAAGATTCAGAGTATAATTAAGGAATCAGAAGAAACAAATGAGAAGGGCCCCACAAGTTGGTAACGACCAAGGTCCACGTGAGCAGAAGCAAGCCTAGAACGCTGGTTCTCCTTACACCTTAGTCGGTGTTCTTTCCATTGCCATGCTGTGTCAAGTGTGTATGTGTTTGTGTGTGCGGTGGAGAGAAGGGGAAATGAGATCTAACTGAATACACAAAATACTAAAATTGGGCTAAATCATTTTGAGGTTATAGAGGAGCTATTTGTGGTAAAACAATTTTAAAATGAACAATGACTACAAAGATCTGCATTCTTATACAAGATTGCCAAACATGTGTATAAACTTAGCCAGATATCTTTATCCAGATATACATATATGTATACATATATAAGGATATAAAATAGCTGACCTATTTTCTTACACATCATTATACAGAATCTGAATAATAATGCCAAAATAGTAAAAATATTTGTTCATGATCAAAGTGTCTTAGAAGTCAGATATACATAAATTAGATATAATTGAAATTATTTAATTTACAATTTATTTAATTTAAATTTAAAAATTTTAAACTACTGAATGGTGTAGCTAATTACTAAATATTTTAAATAAATGTGATATTAAAAAATGAAAAACTATCCAATCATATGATACACTTGTTCCTGACAGAAATTGCTCATCTTGAGTTGAATTAACACTTTTAGTGCAAGTGGTGATGTAATGATTCATTAAATGAGAAGCTTAAGCCAAAATGATTATGTAATCAGAGTGTTTTTAAATGTGGCCTTTATATACATAATAGTAGCAAACAAGATTTCTTGAGCCTGAAATCTTGAGAGTTTACTCCATGATTTTTGTGTGTGGCAACCAAAGCCATCTTTCTTATTAAGATAACTTTACCAATCTATTTATCCAACTTTACAACATCAAAAAACTGAATCTGTGGATTAATAAAATCATTTTAATAGTGATTTTGTCATATTTTATATTGCCTTTGGTTCGATTAATTACAAAGCTTCCATTGACTTCAAAAAGTGCACTACACAGGTATTTGAATAATTTCCTTAGGTTGACATAGTGAGAAGGATTTGAAAGATGAAAGGTCCATTTCATAAGCTAACTCATTTTTCCCACGTAACTGCCTGAAGAGATTTAGTTGGAAATGCAAAGAAAACATGTAATCTTTAAGAGGGAACACAAAAGACTGTAAAGACTTTAAATTTAGATCCTTTATATTTTAATATGGAATACATTCCCAACTAGAAGCTAACTTGGAAATTCTATAGCTGATAAATAGCTCTCTCTGCTTCAGAATCTTTCTAAATCCAAATGTATGTCTATAACCTTATAACCAATGAAAGTAGACACATTAGTGATGGGCTGTGACAATCTCTATCAATCACTACACTATCTTGTTCACTTACTACATGTAATTATGGTGGGGAATAAATGAAAAAAAATTTTTAAGATTTTTAAAATTAGCCCTAGCTGATTGGCTCAGTGGATAAAGCACCAGCCTGTGGACTGAGGGGTCCCAGGTTCAATTCCGGTCAAGGGCAAGCACTTTGGTTGCCAGGCTCCAGGGCAAGTGTGGAAGGCAACAATGAATGTGTTGAATATGTCTCTCTCTCACAGCAATGTTTCTGTCTCTCCCCCTCCCTTCCACGCTCTAACAATCAATGGAAAAATATCCTAGGGTGAGGATTAGCAACAACAAAAAAATATTTTTAAAATGTTCCTCTCTGGGTAAATTTTTTTGCCTTTTTTTTTAAATTAGTGCCTAAAACATTGTAACATTCAGTAACTTCTAATTGATGGTTATTATACTGAATTAACCCTATTAAATTTTGGTTCCAAATATATAGTTTTAATTTATACATGCCATTCCATTCCATGAAACAAACATGTTTTGGTACAATCATATCTTGTCTTTGTTTTTAGAATGGTATAAACTATTTGAAGTATGTTATTAGTGTTATTTTATTTTAAATAATGAATAAAAGAATGAGAATGAGAACAATGATTGTTACATTATCCATTTTTAGTGAACCATCTTTAGTGGTGCTTTTAAAACAAGCAACTATTTAACTGCAATTAAATGCATGTGTGTGTATTCACAAATTAAGTGCAAATAAGAATCAATTAAACATATGGAATTTCTTATCCTATCTAATAAAATAGTAATATGCAGATTGACCATCACTTCAACACACAATATGGCTGCCCCCATGTGGACACAAGATGGCCACCACAAGATGGCCAGCAGGGGGGCAGTTGGGAGGCACCAGGCCTGCAAGGGAGGGCAGTTGGAGGCAATCAACCCTGCAGGGGAGGGCAGTTAGGGGTGACCAGGCCGGCAGAGGAGGGAAGTTGAGGGCAAACAGGCTGGCAGGGGAGCAGTTAGGCATCAATCAGGCTGGCAGCGGAGTGGTTAGGGGGTGATCAGGCTGGCAGGCAGAAGCGGTTAGGGGCAATCAGGAAGGCAGGCAGGCGAGCAGTTGGGAGCCAGCAGTCCTGGATTGTGAGAGGGATGTCCGACTGCCCGTTTAGGCCCGATTCCACTGGGATCATCCCTCGAGGGGTCCCAGATTGGAGAGGGTGCAGGCTGGGCTGAGGGACACCTCCCCCTCCATGCATGAATTTCGTGCACCGGGCCTCTAGTATATTACATAATACCTTAGTGGACTGTGGGTTAGAACCCCATAACCAAATATTAGTATATGCGCAGCAAAATGTATGTATAAAAACACAAAATCTAATGAGTTCAGGTCAGATATTTTTGTTGTCAAATGAGTTATCAAAAGAATTAGGTTTTTAGAGCTTTTGGATTTCAGAATTATTGAAAAGAAATCATGTTCATGTACTATGCTTTAATAGATAATTCAGAATTTGTGAATTTTTCTAGTTGGTTCATCTTTGTCATGCTTCAGACTTGCACACAGTAGAAGCTTATTAAATTTTGAAGTGAACTATTAAATCATACGCAAGAAATGTTCATAACTTCTGCACATATAACCAGTTACACATGTAAAATACAGGGTGGGACAAATGTAGGCTTACAGTTGTTTGTATGGAAAATAATACAATAATTAATAAATAATAATATAAGAATAAACTGTTTCACACACTCACAACTGTCAATCTACATTTGCCCCACCCTGTATTTACAACAGTGTTTGGCACATAGTAAGCACTTGATAAATGTCACCTTTTATTTTTGTTTTATTTTTAGAATTACTCTTATAACCATCAAGTTGCCAAGAAGCCAGTTTTAATCCCCATAGTGTGCCAAAAGCTAATTTTGATACTAGCCATTAGAAATGGTCATGACTCTTTGAAATGGTCTCATTCTTAGAGTCAAGGAAGAATGCCTTAATATGACAAACAGAAGGAGATATAGCTCTTGGGAATAGCTGGCAATGGCCTACATCATCTAACCAGATGGGTAGGTGCTCAATGAGGGTGGGCTGTCACATCTCAGCAGCAGTTATCACCAGGAACAGTAAATGCATGTGCACAGGTTGGCTCAGTGGATAGAGCAGCGGCCCACAGACTGAAGGGTACCGAGTTTGATTCTGATCAAGGGCATGTACCTCAGTTATAGGTTCCCTGGCTCTGGTCAGGGTGTGTACAGGAGGCAACCAATCGATGTGTCTCTCTCACACCAATGTTTTTCTCCGTCTGTCTGTCTGTCTGTCTCTGCCCCTTTCACCCTCCCTCAAAATCAATGGGAAAATATCCTCAGGTGAGAATTAACAAAAAAAGTTTTGGGCTTCTTAGCCTGTTATATATGAAATGATTATTAGTATCATTGTTTTTGAAAAGATTTTTTGGTAATAGCTTTATTGACATATAATTACTACATAATTCATCCATTTAAAATGTACAATTAACTGATTTTTTTCATAAACCCAGAGTTGTGCAACCATCACCAGAGTTAATTTTAAAACATTTTTGTCACCCCAAAAAGAAATCTATTACTCCCAACATCCCTCCCGAACCCCACACCACCTGAGTTCTAAACAACCACTAATCTATGTTGTGTCTCTATATTTGCCTATACTGGGTATTTCATATAAATGGAATCATATATATGAATCATATAATATGCTGTCATTTGTGACCTGCTTTCTTCAATTAATATGTTTTTAAGGTAGTACCATCATTTTAATAAAAGTGTCCCAGTATGTAATAAATACTAGCTCATTGTACATTTCAGCTCTGCCTTTATTTTTTGAAATTATTTCTATATTTATTGGTTGCTTTATTAAAATTATTAGTTTATACTTTTAAGTCATAGCTATGCAAATAAAATAAAGAAATATGCTTGTTATTCAATTTGCTTCACTAACTTTGGTTTGACAAATAAGACAAAAAAAACACACAGGAATACAGTTGACATATAAGCAGACTGTGTAAGAAATATTCCTCAAAATATTTGAAACCTAAATTTGCTTATGTAATTTCATTTTTATGAAATATTACACACATAAAAATCTGTAGTACAATTTTATGTATGTGGAGCATTTGTCATTGAAACAAGAAATTCATTGATTCAATTAATATTGTACAGTTATTAGTGCATTTTAATGATATAATAAGTTAACTATAGTTTAGATGATCAATAACTTTTTTCCTGAAATATTTATGCTGTTTCAGGCACTGTTAGGATTAGAATTATCAACAATGAAAAGAAAGCAGGTTCACTCTAAAGGAAGTTATCATCTAAAAGAGTAGAAAAGCCATTCCACTGTGACACAGTTTGAGACGTCAGGCCACAGTGCAGCAATGGACAAAAGAAGAGCACCTTAGGCAGGTTTCATAGTCAGAGAAGTCTTCTTCAACCAGACAGAAGGAATAATTGGACCAACGAAAAGAAATGAGGCAGACATGGAAGAGTTCCCAGCAGAGGAGATGGCAGTGAAAAGACCTAGAGGTTGTCCACATAAGAAATGTCCAAGCCTGTAGAAAATTTTCTAAGAGTTTACTTTATGGTGAAAAAAATTTAATTTTTTTTTAAAAAAAATTTATTTGAACCAAATTGATGACATATACTGGGAAGCAAGATCTCAATGCCCCCTCAGCTCTGCCCATTCCAATGCTCTGTCAGGTCAGCAGCTTCTGGGTGGTGCGATATGTGAAGCAATCGTCATGGGCCCACTTTTCAGATAAGTGGGACCTTAGTCTGATGTGATAATGTATGGCATGTTGTGCTGAGTAACTGCAAGAAAGGCAAACCCATACCAGTATATGTGTCTATTCCTGCCCAAATTAACAGTTGACCTTTTCAATCTAGTCAACTTGCCACCAAGGAGCCAATTATCCTCAAAGGACAATATTTTATTAATGACTCAAGTGTTGGTCTCTTCTGAATGTAGATTTGACTTTCTTTTTTTAAAATTTCTTTATTGATTAAGGTATTACATATGTGTCCTTATTCCCCCATTACCCCCCAACCACCTCCCCCATTCATGCCCTTACCCCCCCTGTTGTCTGTGTCCATTGATTAGGCTTATAAGCATGCATATAAGTCCTTTGGTTGATCTCTCCCCCTTACCCCCACCATCCTCTACCTTCCCTGAGGTTTGACATTCTGATCGATGTTTCTCTGTCTCTTGATCTGTTTTTGTTCATCAGTTTATGTTATTCATTATATTCCATAAATGAGTGAGATCATGTGATATTTATCTTTCTCTGCATTATGCTAGATTTGACTTACAAAGGTGAACATTCAGCCTTAATAAGCGGGAGCCCATGCTGCTAGGTCTAAGCACAGACTCCATTCTTGCTACCATGACCACTTGCTCATGTGTCCTTCATGCCAGAACGGGATGGCATTGACAGAGGTTGTTTGATGCCAACTGGTGGGGTAATTTTTCTATTTGGTTATTTAGTGCCTCTTCTGAGGTAGCTTTGGCAGCATTAATAAAAAAGACCTTCTTACTTTGTGCCCTCTCCCATATGTTTATCCTCTGCCTCTGTCCCAGACTTCTTTGTCCTAAATCATCCTACTTTCATACCCCTAATCAGATAACCATACCATTCACCACTGCACAAGTCTGTATATTTTAACTTCATTCCATTTATCTTTCTACATAAAGTAAATTACCAAATTGCTCAAGAAAAAACAGAACTGGATAATAATTAAAGCAGTAAAAACAGATTTTACTGAAATGAAGGAAAAGAATCCTCACTATAGAACTGAGTTTAATTCCAAATCAACAAGAAAAAGTGGAGATTTATAACAAAGCAGCAAGGTGGGACCAATGGGTAGAAAATTACTAAAGGGAAATATCAGGGGATTCTGGCTAAACAGACCTAAAAGGATTCTGCTGAAAGTGGGCCAGGGAAACCAGATATTACCAGGGAGATGATAAGGGATGAGTAATTTGGTCAAATATCAAGAGTTGGGCATTTGGGCTAAACTGACTTAGTAGGGTTCTTGCTAAAACTGGGCTCTGAGACATGCCCAAGGACGAGGCCTAATCGGGCTCAGAGGAACCTGACTAACATTTGGTCAAAGAGAGCATCTTTGTCAAAGTGCACCACTCAAAGCTTTGCACCTAGGGCAATTTTCCCAAACTACTGTTTTGGTGCAACTGCTCTCCGTTTTGGCCTACACATACTGAGCCAGCCCATCATGAACCAAGCCTGGCCTTTTCTCTCCTTTATCAGTTGATCATAAGGCCATAGATGGAAGTGAAGGAAGAAGTGCACTAGTGTTGGATGACATAGGGTTCCAAGCTTCCTGCCTACAAAGCTTGCTCCTGCTTCTGCTTCTGATCTGTCTTGAGCTCAATACCGGATGCATCACTTCCAGCTTTTAGAAGTGTTGCTGCACTTGGTGGCTCTAATGGAAACCAACTCATGAAGGGCCATTGTAGCTTCATGGTCACTCGGTGCTTCATAATCAGGCTCTTCACCCCTACCAGTGCCAAGTATCATACCAGAAGTTGTTTTTAAAAAAGCATATCATTATCTGCTATAGCTGGAACAACTTTGATTCGGAACCAGAACTCTAGGGGCTGTTTGTGAATTCTCCCATTGGGTCTTGCCATAAACGCTAGAATGTGTCTTTCCTACAACTGATATGTCTAATGGTATAGGGTCTGCTGACTTTTGGCCCAAGCAGACCCTATACCAGAGAGAACCAAGACTTAATCATCAGAGTAGCCAAGCTCCAAAAAGAGTTAATTGAAAAAGAATGGGAACCTGATACATGGAGTAAAAACATCTAGTTTGAAGACCTATGACATCTTGAATAGCTAGATTCCCCTGAATTCTCTAAGCCTGGGAACCGTTACCAGGGCCACTTGTACTACAGTCTAGACCACTTCTATTTTTGGGAATCCGGTATAAGGGTCAGAGTATTATTGTCTGCTATGGACTAAATTGTCTTCAGAACCCAAGAGACCTACCAGGATTTGCTCTTCCTTCTGCATGATAAGAGGAGTAAGATGCAACAATTTGTTCTTTACTTTAGATGGAATGTCTCAGCATGTATCTGATCACTTGACTCTTAAAATTTTCTACTCTTGTGGCAGGTTCCTGAATTTTTCATAGGGTATATTTCCAACTTCTGAAGTACATGTGTCTAATAAAGGCTCCCAGCATGATAGCTAGTCATTTGTCATAAATTACACAACTTACCAATTAATCAAATGATGTTGTGCAGCATGTTAAGATAGTCTAGATCTTTTTGGACTACAGTATGACAAAGGACAGGAGAGTTAACATAGCCCTGGGACAAAACTATCAATTTTATTGTTGTCCATACCAGGTGCAAACTATTTTTGATTCTCTTTTCTGATGTAAATAGGAAAGAATGTAATCCCAAAATCAAAAGCCATGTGCCTTGTATCTAGGACCATGTTAATCTACGCTAGCAAAGATAGCATATCTGGGACAATGCTGCAATTGGTATTATTGGGGCTACAATCAGTTGAATTTGGTAATCTACTGTCATTCTCCAAAATCTGTCTGGAGTATTAAGACTGGTGAATTAAATGGAGATGTGAAGAGAATTACCAGCCCTAAATTCTAAAATCTTTAAGAACAGCCCTAATTCCCACCATCTCCCTCAAGATATAGTATTTATTCTCTTGGCCAGGGCAGATGTGCACTTAGAGAGCTTATTACTTGGCCCTCCCCACTGTGCTGGCTTTTACCCCACAGACTAATGACCCAATATGGTGTTTTGTGAACTACCAGGTAACAGTTCCCAGGCTTAGAGAATTCAGGGGAATATAGTGATTCAAGATGTCCTAGGTCTTCAAACTAGATGTTTTCTTTCCATGTATCAGGTTCCCATTCTTTTTCAATTAACTCTTTTTGGAGCTTGGCTACTCTGATGATTAAGTCTTGGTTCTGGTCCATGGCTTTCTCTCTCCCCCCATTATAGAGATGAAAGCCTCTCTGTAAGCTCTCAGGAAGACCTGGATTTCACACTTAGTTTCCAATGGGCAATTAATGCTCCCAGCTTTTCATTATTTTTTTTCTAATTCTTCATGATAACCAATTATCATTGTCCTTACAGTTACTATAGTTACCCCAAATATAGTTCGCTTATATTCTTCAAATGCCTCATATACTAGTATCTCACCAGCTAATTAATTCCCTTCCACCATATATCAAACAATTCATCCCTGGAGAAAGTTTTAACAACCTGTGATGTGTTCTTATCATACTAGTAAGAAGTGATTCAGTTCCAAAATTTCATTTTGTAACTGCTCCTTTATTAAAATCCTTCTGGTAACAACGGTCACAGGATGAATTTCAGGAAGCTGAGACAACTTTGGCGGAGATGGCCAGGCCTTTATTCCTTTTTGTTGATAAAAGTTGTTTGAGATGGGCCTTCCAAAAGTGGGGTGGCACTGGATGAGGTGAGGGAACTGACAGCAATGCTGGGACAGTAAGTCCTTCATAGAAGGACTCAGTGTGGGTATCTCAGTGCCCACCAGAGGAGCTTATAAGTTCAAGAGACTTAAGGGCTACCTCAAGCATTTGTGTTATATTGATCATATGATCCTGATTCAACTATAAAAGTTATAATGTGAGAATCAGAGAAACTGAATACTAAACAATGATATTAAGACATGTTGATTTTTAGGTATGATCATGGTATACAGTCATGTGTTCCTGTTTGAGCTCTTTCTTAACTTTTATATATGCTCAAATGTTTATAGATGAAATGATGGCTAGCTGGGATTTGCTTCAAAGAAATAGGTTGAAGCAAGTTAGAGGATACATGGGACAAGAGTGACTATGAGTTGTTGGTATGGATGGAAGACAAAATAATGCCTCCCTGCCCCCCAAAGATGGCCATGTCCTAATCTCTAGAACCTGTGAATATGTTAGCTTACATGGCAAAGTGTTTTGCATGTGTGATTAAGTTAAGGATCTTGAGATGGGAGTGTTATCCTGGATTTTTCCAGGTGGGCCCCATAAAATCACAAATGTCCTTATAAGAAGGAGGCAAAGGGGTCAACGTCAAAAAAAGGAAAAGAGCATGTCATAATGGAAGCAGAGTCAAAGAAAGAAGATGCTATGATGCAACTTGAAAAACAGAGGAAGCAGCCACCAGGCAAGGAATGAAGGAAGCCACAAGAAGATGAAGAAGGCAAGGGGCAGATTCTTTTATGAAACCTTTAGGAGAAATGCAGCCCTGCTGACACCGATTTTAAACTGCTGACCTTTAGAACCATAAGAGAATAAATTTGCATTGTTTTAAGCGATTAAATTTATAGTAATTTGTTACAGCAATAGAAATTGAGTACAGTAGATACGTGGGGATTTAATATGCTATTTTTCTACTTTCGTGAAATTTTCTATAATAAAAAGTTTTTTTGAAAAAAATAAAAGTAAACCAGCATTAAGAAATAAATGTAGCCCAGCTGGTGTGGCTCAGTGGTTGAGCATTGACCTATGAACCAGGAGGTGAGGGTTCAATTTCCAGTCAGGGCACATGCTCAGGTTGTGGGCTCCAACCCTAGTGTGGACCATGTAGGAGGCAGCCAATCGGTGACTCTCTCATCACTCATGTTTCTATCTCTCTCTCCTCTCTGAAATCAATAAAAAATATAATTAAAAAATCAATCTACACTAATAAAAGAGTAAGATGCAAATTGACCATACCTTTGCGATGCCCACTAGCTAATCAGGAGCGAGCATGCAAATTAACCCAACAAAGATGGTGGGTTAATTTGCATCCACAGGCGCTGAGTGCTCTAGCCGCTCTGGGCCTCTGGGCAGCGTTAGAAGGCGGAAAGGCGGCTCTGGCCCAGAGCGAAGGCGGTGCTGGCAGCCAGGGGAAGGAAGACCCATTCTTGCACGCATCTTTGTGCATCGGGCCACTAGTAAAAATATAATTTAAAAATAAATAAATAAATAAGTAAATAAATAAATAAATGTAATAGGAGTTGAAACATACTTAGGCAAGTCCTCCATTGCTTTATTTATTTATTTTTTTAACAAGGGAAGGGGTTCACTTTATTTTTTTAAAAGCCTCAGAAGTTATTCTATTATAAAGGGACATGGCTGAACAGGTAGGAAACAGATTCCCCATTGTGAGTTCTCCTGATGGCTTCTGCAAGAATCATGGCGATGTCAATCACCTGTATTTTGGAGCAATGCTTCATCTTATCCTCCTGAGGTATGGTGTTGGTGACCACTACTGCTTCAAAGCATGCATTGTTAATGCGAGAAATGGCGGGGCCAGAAAAGATCCCGTGAGTCAGGATAGCATAAACTCTGGTGGCTCCAGCTGAAAGAAGTTTGTCAGCTGCATGGCAGATTGTGCCACAAGTGTCAGCCATGTCATCCACTAGAATGGCCACCCGATCCTTCACGTCTCCTACCAGCACCATGCGGTCCACTTCATTGGCCTTCTTCCGTTCTTTATGAATCAAGGCAAAGTCAACATTCAACTGGTCTGCGATGGAGGTAACTCTCTTAGCTCCCCCCGCATCAGGTGAGACGATAGTGCAGTTCCTCCACTCAGATATATTCTCCCTTATCCACTTCAGGACAGCTGGTTCTGCATACAAATTGTCCACAGGGATATCAAAAAAGCCCTGAATTTGAGAAGCATGAAGGTCCATGGTAATAATATGATCTGCACCTGCTACGGAGAGCATATTTGCAACAAGCTTGGCTGAGATCGGAGCCCGGCTCTTATCCTTCTTATCCTGCCGGGCATAAGGGAAGCACGGGATGACTGCAGTAACCCGGCTGGCTGAAGCAATCTTACAGGCATTAATCATGATCAAAAGCTCCATTAGATTGTCATTAATTTTACCACAGCCACTCTGAACGATGTAGACATCCTCTCCACGGACACTTTCGCCAATTTCAACACAGGTCTCCTGGTTGCTGAATTTCTTAGTCACCACCTTGCCTAGCTCCAGGCCCAGGCGGTCAGCAATTTTCTGGGACAAGTCCTGGTGGGAGATGCCGCTGAAGATTTTGATATTCGGCATTTTGGCCAACTACCCTAGGCACTCTTTGCTCAGTGATCACTGCTGCTGCGAGTCCTGAACCAAAGTCAGCCCAGAGACTCGGTACGAAAAGCTTCCGTTGCTACTCCGCCGTCTTAGTTCCCGCCGGGCCCCTCCAT
Organism: Cnephaeus nilssonii; assembly: GCF_951640355.1. NCBI lineage: Eukaryota > Metazoa > Chordata > Mammalia > Chiroptera > Vespertilionidae > Cnephaeus > Cnephaeus nilssonii. Next base: position 71,027,313 of record NC_137084.1, on the reverse strand, counting down.
TGCTTTTTTTAAAAAATATATTTTTTGCTGTTCTTCCACATTTTGTCTCCCAAATATATTTTTAATTGGCTTGTCAAGTTTCTGTTAAAAGAAATATAAAGTATTTTATCAGAATTTTATTGAATATACAGGTTAATTTTGGGAAAATCATATCAAAGATAAATGTAACAGTATGTCCCTGCTAGTCGGAGCTGATTATTGTGTATGTCTAGTGGATAGATTCCAGGCTATAGTCCCTTCTAAGTTACAGCAGTTAAAGGAGGTCTGTGGTTCTCCAGGCAAGCCATCTATGACTAAGTGGGCAAGTTCTATTCAGAGAGAAGAGGAAAAAAAGACACTTGGTCTCCTTTTCAAGACACATTCTCAGGATAACTTTACTACCAACATGTAATTATTTTAAGCCCTGCTTGTACTGCTCTCGATTGGGTATTGGGGGCTGCCCTGGAATCAAAGAATCTCCTCTATCCCTTCACTCTCCCTCCATTGGAGACAATAATTTCTCTATTTCCTTTCCTCATTTCTTCTTAAACTTTACAACATGTGTTGTTGAAGACATTGGCAAATTATGTAATATGTATAAATTGGACTGTGGGAGTTTCACTCCTGACCTGGTCCCATGGAAATCTTAGGATGGTTCTCTTTGGTTTCACACAGTTGCTAGCGGGGCCTTCACTTCCTTACCTTCCCTAGCCACCCATCTTGTCCAGGGCCCCACTTTCTGGAAGCAGGAGCAAAGTTTAGAAGTATTTTGGACCATGGGAGAGGGGTGCAGGAGGCAGTCAGTCGATGATTTTCTCTCATCATTAATGTTTCTCTCTCTCATCATTGATATCTCTCTCTCTCTCTCTCTCTCTCTCTCTCTCTCTCTCTCTCTCTCTCTCTCTCTCTCCATCTCCCTTCCTTTCTAAAATCAATTAAAAAAAAAAGAAATCCTTGTTTTAAAAAAAAAATAGTTTTGTGGGATGACGTAGACTTAAGGTACAGGTGACCATCTTATAGGCATATGAAGGCAGATGCCTTTGGAATACCATCTCTCCACAAAGACAACTAACACACACCTCAGCACAGGTAATCTTTGGCATTCCCTGGCACAGCAAAGAAGGATCTTCCTAGAAATAGGATACAAATTGAAATAGGGATATGGTTAGACTCAAGTTAGGTTTAGGCTTAGGGCTGGCTCCCATGGGTCCTCCTGGTGCCAGGAAGCAGAGTAGTCTTTTGAGGCAGACTCTTTTTTTTTCCATGTGATAGATCTGGGAGGTGTCAAAAGCCCTCCTCCATCTTTTGAGGATGTTTCTGTCCTCCAGCTTCCAATCCAAAATCTTGTAAACCCTTGGTGGTTTACATATTTATCCTATATAATAAAAGGGTAATATGCAAATTGACTGAACAGCGGAATGGCCAGTCGCTATGATGCACACTGACCACCAGGGGGCAGACAATCAACACAGGAGCTGCCCCTGGTGGTCAGAGCACTCCCACAGGGGGAGCACTGCTCAACCAGAAGCTGGGCTCATGGCTAGTGAGCACAGCGGTGGTGGCGGGAGCCTCTCCCACCTCCGCGGCAGTGCTAAGGATGTCCGACTGCTGGCTTAGGCCCACTCCCCAGAGGCATCCCCCGAGAGCTCCTGGACTGTGAAGGGTGCAGGCCGGGCTGAGGGACCCCGCCCTCCAGTGCCCGAATTTCGTGCACTGGGCCTCTAATATATAAATAAATACATATTTATTTATATTGACCAATGTCACCTCAATAAATCTAATTTTTAAAAAAGTTTCCCGCAACATTTAATTATGAAAAATTTCAAACATATAGATAAACTGGGAAAAAACAAGATGGCAATGTAAGTAAATGCTGGTACTTGCTGCCTCCCAAAATTACAACTAAAATACAAAACAACCATCAGTCAGAACCACCTGAAAGCTGGCTGAATGGAAGTCCTACAACTAGAGAAGAAGAAAGTATATTGAGACTGGTAGGAAGGGCAGAGGTGCAGAACAGACTGGTCCAACACCCACGTGTGGCATTTTTATAATCGGGAGGGATATCTCTAAGGCCTTCCATGAGAAGCAGGGTGTTCCAGACCCACACCAGACTCCCAGCCCAGGATTCCAGAGCTGGGAAGAGAAGGCCCCATAACTTCGGGCTGTAAAAACCAGCGGGGATTGTGACTGAGTGACACGAGGAGGCTGCTGTAGTCCCAGGTGTTCCTCTTAAAGGGCCCATGCACAAATTTACACAGTCCTGCTTCCTCTGAGCTACAGCACTGGGTGGCAGCTTTGGGGGAATTTGGGGACACATGGGGAGGAACTGGACTGTCTGGCATCAGGACAGGAGCTTGGGGTTGGCTTTCTCCCAGACAGGGGTGTTTGCAGGGGTCATTGTTCCTGTACTGACACCTCCCCCATTGCAGAGCTGACTGGAAGCCATATCTAAGTTTCTATCAGTGTGGGCTACACTGTTTGCTCCACACTGGTGATTCCGAGACCCTGCCCCATCCAATTTGCAGCCCCACCCAAGCTTTTTGCAGTGGCTTTTCTATATGAATGGCCTGTCCTGGCTCAGGCTTCAGACTTTGCTAAAATCTCTCAAACAAGCAGCAGCTGGCATCAGTGTGCCCAAACCTACCAATAAAAAGCCCAAGACCCAGGCACTAGCACCAGCCTACCTTGCTTCACAGCTGGGCCAAAGGTTACTTCCTAGCCCAATACAAGTAGCAGCTATCTGCAGATCTCTCTGTAGCTCCTGCTGGGTGGCCCCAGGTAGTGGCTGACTTTGCACCTCCTGGGTGACCCCAGAGCCAGGTCACCTGGTGGGCAGCTTCAGACCATAACAGATTACTCTACACATCCACAAGTGACACACTTAAGGGGCAGACTCAGTGAGCACCAAAGCCCCACTTAAGCAAGTCCTACTTCATAGGGGTGTCTCTTGCACAACTGCTCTTCCACGGTAGTCACAGCTGGTCCTCATAGCTAATTGGCCTGGAAGTCAATTCCTCCCAGTGACTCCAACAGCAATCAAAGCTCATCTACAAAACTATGCACACAGCTCATACAGGCGTGCACCTACAGGGCCCAGCTCAGGTGACTGGGGAGGCTGAGCCACTGGGCCCTATAGGACACCTAATATACAAGGCCACTCTACCAATTCTAGGAAACATAACAGCCCTACCCTAATACATAGAAACAAACATAGGGAAGCAGCCAAAATGAGGAGACAAAGAAACATACATGTCACAAATGAAAGAAATGGAAGCAAGCAAACTGTTGGATACAGAGTTTAAGACCATGGTTATAAGGATACTCAAGCACTGTAATGAGAGCTTCAGGGACTTAATGAGAGCTTTGAGGGATTTAATAAGAGCTTCAAGGGTCTTAGCGAGACTTTCACGGATCTTAGTGAGAATGTCAAAGACATGGAAAAAACAACACAGATTCAACAGTAAAGTAGAGGATTCCAAGAATAAAATCAATGATGTGGAATATAAGGAAGCAAAAAATGCCCAATCAAAACAGCAAAAAGAATAAAGAATCCAAAAATATGAAGATAGTGTAAGGAGCCTCTGGGACAACTTCAAGCATACCAACATTTGCATTATGGGGAAGCCAGAAGGAGAAGAGAGAGAGCAAGATGTTAAAAACCTATTTGAAAAAAATGACAGAAAACTCCCCTTACCTGGTGAAAGAAACAGACTTACAAGTCCAGGAAACACAAAAAGTCCTAAACAAGAGGAACCCAAAGAGGCCCACACCAAGACACATCCCTAGCTGGTTTGGCTCAGTGGATAGAGTGTCAGCCTGCAGACCAAAGCATTCCAGGTTCGATTCCAGTCAAAGTCATGTACCTTGTTTGTAGGACCCTCCCAGGCTGGGGCCCTGGCTGGGGCATGTGCAGGAGGCAACCAATCAATGCGTCTCTCTCACATCAATGTTTCTTTCTCTCTGTCTCTCCCCCTCCCTTCCACTATCTCTAAAACTCAATGGAAAATATCCTCAGGTGAGGATTAACAACAGAAATAATAAATAAATAAATAAATAAATAAATAAATAAATCCTATATAATAAAAGGCTAATATGCAAATTGTCCCCTCGGGAGTTTGACTGCTCACTATGACGTGTGCTGACCACCAGGAGCAGCACGGAATGAAGGCAGCCAGGGGAAGGAAGGCCCCAGCCAGCAGCCGCAGCCAGGGGAAGGAAGACCCCAATTGGCCCTGATCGCAGGCCTAGGGACCCTACCCATGCACGAATTTCATGCACTGGACCTCTAGTAAATAAATAAAATACCAAAGGTTAAAGACAAAGAGAGAATCTTAAAAGCAGCAAGAGAAAAGTAGTTATCTACAAGGGAGTGCCCATATGACTGTTAGCTGATTTCTCAACAGAAACTTTGCAGGCCAGAAGGGATTGGCAAGAAATATCCAAAGTGATGAATAGCAAGGACCTACAACCAAGATTACTCTACCCAGCAAAGCTATCATTTAGAATTGAAGGTCAGATAAAGATCTTCACAGACAAGAAAAAGCTAAATGAGTTCATCACCACCAAACCAGTATTACATGAAATGTTAAAGGGTATTCTTTAGGAAGAGGAAGAGGATGGAGGAGAAGGAGAAGGTTAAGGAAAAGGAGAAGAAGAAGAGATAAAAAATATGGACAATAAAATGGCAATAAATACATATCTATCAATAAGTAAATCTAAAAATCAAAACAAACAAGAAATCTAATGAACAAAATTAATTGATGACTAAAATAGAATCAGAGGCATGGAAACACAGAACAGACTGATGAATCTCTGAGGGAAGGGGGGATGGGATATGGGAATATATTAACCAAAGATCTTATATGCATACTAGAGGCCCGATGCACAAAGATTCGTGCAAGAACGAGCCTTCCTTCCCCTGGCTGCTGGCACTGCCTTTGCTCTGGCCGGAGCCACCTTTCCGCCTTCCCATGCTGCCCAGAGGCCCAGAGCGGCTGGGGTACAATGATGCCCCACCTCACTCAGAATAAAAACCAGTCTTTAGCCCTAGCTGGTTTGGCTCAGTGGGTAGAGCATCAGCTCTTGGATTGAAGGATCCCGGGTTCAATTCTGATCAAGGGTACATACCTGGATTGCAGGCTCACACTCTGGCCCTGTTGGGGGCGCATGCTGGAGGCAGCCAATCAATGTTTCTTTGTCTTTCCCCCTCCCTTCCACTCTCTCTACAAATTAAAAATCAATGGAAAAATATCCTCAGGTGAGGATTAACAACAACAAAAAGTCTTTACAGTCAACAAAGTCCTATACAATCTTATGCTCTCCTTACTTTTTCAGCTCTGAACACACCACCCTTCTCACTGTTCCTTGGACCTGCCACCTGTGAGTCCCGGCTGGACTGCTCTTCTCCTTCCCACATCAGCTTGGCCTTCTTCCTTACTATGAGTCTTTGCTCAAATGCCATCTGCTCAGTGAGCCCTACCTGGCTCACTCTTATTTAAAATTTCAAACTTCATCCCCCTCCCCTGGTTTATTTATTTCCAACATTGTAAATCCTGTTTGTAAACATGCATAATACAATATTCTATTGTATTATGTAGGTTCTACATATAAATTACGTTCTCTTCCCTTGGCCAGGGGCTTGTGGTCTGAAGGGATAAGGCTTGGGGGCTCACGGTTCAGAAGCTCCTAAAATAATGTGCTTTCAGGAAATCCAAGATGACTATGCATTGCTTGATCAATCTGTTACAGACTTCAGTGCCAGGCACTCTTGAATAGAATAGTTAATACACTGGCGCATTCATTCACTCATACATTCATTTCACAAATACTTACTGGGCGGCTTCTACGTGCCCGTTCATATTGAAAACAGCTGTTAAAAAAACATTTCATTGGGGGATAAGGTACCTCAGGATTTGGGGAGCGGGATGAGGGAAGGTGCGCGGTCCCGCCAGCAGAGGGCGCGCTCCTGCCCCTTCGCCGCCTCCGGGCCCACCTAGGCTTCCAGGCTCCCACGCTCGCTCCCGAGCGCGCCCCCGCCCGCCGCGTCACGTGATGCGGCCGAGGAACCGGAGCTGTCGGGCCTAAGCCCAGCTAAATTCGTAGCCGGTGGCCGCCGCGGGTGCAGCCACCAAAGCTAATCCGAAGGAGTGGGGAAGCTCGAGGAGTCGATGCTTCCTCTCCCCGTTCAGGTCGGCTCCCGTTACCTTCTCACTACTCGCCGTAGCGGCCTCCCTGAGCGTTTGCATGAGCTCTTTCGTGCGGGGAAGCTGCGGTGACCATGTAGGGGAGAGAGTGAGGAAGCTCCGGGTACCTGGGACGAGGTCAGCGCGTCGGCAGGCCGCCCGCTCCCGCCGGCCCTGTGGGAACTGCGGCCTCCGGCTGGGGCCTGGTCCCGAGCGCCACGAAGTCGCGCGCCGTCTCGCGAGACTCTAAGTTGAAGGAACATGGCGACGTCTAATCTGTTAAAGGTAAGACCCTCAGTCCCGCTTGGCTTCCACTCCGTGACCTCTGGGTTCTGCTCTTCGGGAGAGGCTCAGTTCAGGTTCAGGGTGGGGGGGAAAATGTGGGCGGTGTCTAACGGGAGGGAAGCCGGCGAGGCTGCGGCCGGGGCCGGGACCGGGACGCGGGTCTCCGGCCTTGGGGTCGAGAGGCTCCGGCTGTCCCTCCCGCGCGTTGACCGGTGTGAGGAAAAGGCCGGGCTGCGGGCGGACGGGGGTGATGCTGGCGGGGGACCAGCGGTGGCCTCGGGCGGGAGATGAAAGGAGGTGCCTGTGCCCCGGCCGGCCGGCTAGGCAGTTGCGACTCTTGGGGGGGGGGGGGGGGGGGTCTCCGTTTCTCCCGAAACGAGGGTGTAAGGTGCATCCGAGGAAGAACCCGGGAAAATGCTGCCCAGCCTGGGTCTCCGTCTCTGTCCCCATCCTCTGCGCGGACTCCGTGTCCGAGCGCGGCGCCTTCCGCCCCACCCCCGGCTGCACGCTGTCCTCGCCCGCGGTCCCCACCCCCGCCCCCCGCTCTTCCGCGCCCGGGCCACCCTTTTCCTTCGGAATCTGCGCCTCCACCCTTCACCGGTGCGTCCCGAGGAGAGGCTCCCGGGTTCCAGGGCTCAGCCTGGGAGCGTTACCTTACCCAGGGGAACGGCTGGAAGTTAAGTTTCCTCCATTTGGGAGAGCAAAGGGGAGCTAGGCCCAGAGGGGCAGGGTCTCTGTCCGTCCCCAGGGAAAACGTCAGGAGGAGCATGAGGAAGACTGGGCCCGAGTCTGCCTGCCCTGGGCTTGCGGTCCCCGCAGGAACGTCGTGCCTGGGCCGTCTCCCCTGAAATGGGGGTGTGAGGAGCTCCGGGAGCACAGACGCAAGGGATGGGCCCCCCCACCCAAATCATCATCCGACGGTGTAGACGGAGAGAGAAAGTAGGTTCAGGTGTACTGAGACCTCTCGCCGGTCTCAGGAGCTGCCTGGTCGCTGGGACTAAGGCCTTTGCAGGTGGACCTGTTTTTAACTAACCTGAGAGGCAATGGGTGTCCTTTTCAAGGGAGGAGACCGTTTTTGGCTGCTCAGAAGGTGTTCGACTGTAGGCGAGTTTCTTCACCTCCTCTCTGCCTGGTTGTTCATCAGTAGAATGGGATTGTTAATAGCACCTGTTCAATAGCGCGAAGGCTGAGTTTAATGGGTGTGAAAACGCCTAAAACCGTGACTGGCAATTAGTAGACAATAGACATAAATGACTACAATTACTACTCGTGGCTGTTCCTCTTAAGAAAGATCATTCGTGGGGATTGAGGAACCCGTCCTGTTCAACGCTTCTTTGGTATCAGTACAACAGAGTTCTCACAGATTAGTTCAGAAAGAAAACTTGTTGGACTTCTAAAGGCTGCTGTTAGTGCACCCACATGCAATGTAAGTGTCATTAGTTGAACTGTGTTTAGGAAATGTTTGGGTTCCTGATTCTTTGTGAATTCCTGACTTGGTTACTTGCACATACAACAAGGGCTTTTCCTAAAAAAAAAAATTCTCTCTCAGAAAAGAGCAAGAGTTGCTTTATTTGCCCCCATACAAAACCTTGCAAAGGATTGACTGGAGGAGATATACCGTATTTTCCGGCGTATAAGACGGCTGGGCGTATAGAAGATTTTCCTGGGTTAAAAAGTCGTCTTATACGCCGGAAAAATACGGTAAATCTGAAGCTGGTTCAGTCAACACGAGTAAGTACTTACCTTGTAGAGATTATGAATCTACATCTACAGCACACACCTACAGAGAGAAGAAACTGTCTGAAGGTATAGAAAATGGGTACTTCATATTTAGGTTAAAAAGATAACAAGGATTCAAAAGTTCTGTAACTCAAACAACTTCTATAAATAAAAGGAAAGAAACGGTGCTTTGAAAAACTGCTAATGACTCACTCTAGTGAACATGAACACAGATGCCAAAGATTCACTGGGATATTTTCCATAAAATGGTTTTATGAAATGGTGAATGGAGGGAAAAATAATTTCTAAATATTTTGTGTAGAGTGTGATTTTAAATATGTTCCACTAACATAATATAAAGGACATTATAAAGAGACATTTAATTCTTTTATCTATATCACCAAAAGTTTACATATTTAAAGGGAAGCAAGGGAGGCTGGAGCCCAGGACTGGGACCAGGGTCCATAATGTAATTTATAGGATTACTTGAATTCAAGGCCGGTGGTACCTTGAATAAAGATAGGGCTGGCTAGGGTGTGGCCAGATTTGCCTCATTTCCTTTTTCTGAAAAAATTTTATAGACCGGTTCATTAGAAAAATGCTGTAGACATTGTGCAATTAGATTTCACCAGAGAGAGAGAGAGATAGAGAGATTTTATTGATTTTAGAGGAAGGGGGAAAGAGAGGGAGAAACATCGATTGGCTTCCTGCCATTCACGAAACCTGGGTATGTGCCTGACTTGGAATCCAATCGGACACCTTCTGGTGTGTGGGATGGCGCTCCAACCAACTGAGCTATCCAGCCAGAGCTTCACTAGAGCATATTTGACAGAATTATCATGTCCTGTGGTCAAAATGGAGATATGTGAGCCAGATAAGAATATAGTTAGAATTTGATTCATTATCAGTTAAATAACTGTACCTGCAGACTGGTGACCAATAAGCTATCATCAACCCTAAAGGGAGGCCTTTAGTGTCCTACTTGAGGAAAAGGTCCTCTTTCTGTTTACCAGTAACTTGGATTAAGTTGATTGAATTTGTGGATGACAGAGTGCAGAAGGATAGTTAATATGTTATGACTGATTCAAAACATTGATATGAAACTTACAATAAAAATCACCTACTTATTTTAAATATTGGATTTTGATTGTAATAACAATTGTATTCTTTATTTAAAGAAAGTGGACTATTGCCCTGGCCAATGTGGCTCAGTGGTTGGAGAGTCATCCCATACACCAAAAAGGTGGCAGGTTCGTTTCCCCGTCAGGGCACATAACGAGATGGTGGGTTTGATCTGGGGTTGGGGGAACATGCAGGAGATAACCAATCTATGTTTTTCTCTCTCACATTAATGTTTCTCTTTCCCTCCTTCTCTTCCTCTCTCTAAAATCAATTTTTTTTTAAATTTTAAAATTAAAAAAAAAAGTAGATTGTTGCTGGATTTTGGAAATCTTTTGGATAATACAAGATTTGTGTTGTACGTTTTGACATACAGTTATCAGTTGCTTGGGGAATTTGTAACTTTTTAATATTACTACTTGAAAATTTTATTTTAATGTTTAATGCTGCTTGTTCCTTTAGTTTTGCAGTTACCATCTAGGCCCTCAGTACCTATTTTCTTTATTTCCAATTGAGTATCCTTTTCCAAATAGCAGTTGTTTAAATCTTAATTTGCCTAGCATCACCCCATTTAATTCTTGCACATTACTTTATCAAGCTATTTGGAGTGCCCTTAACTTCCTTGGTCAACACCACACAATTTTCTGGTTTTCCCTATGTTCTCCTCTTTTCTGAGGCACCTTCTATATTGCCCTCTTCCACTTGTTCTGCCTTCATTTCACCCCTCCGACCTGGCAACATGTCTCCTGTTACTGTGTTTCAGTCTCCTTTATTCTTTGGGAATAAAAAAAGTTCATGTAACTCCTCATATAAGCTTAACCTGTGCTCTGCTTTGCCCTCAAACTTTTGTTCTTTTTTTCTCTTTCCATTCACTGTCACAGTTCTTAGAAAAACAGCCCCTACTTGCTGCCTTTATAATTCTTCACCTTTTCCCTTAACTTACTGTGACTTGGCTCTCTTCCTACCCTCACACAGTTATATTGAAGCTATTAGTCTCAGATATTCATTCTCTTTTCAGATATTGTTGATTACTACATCTGCTTCCCTTTTGGTTTTTATGACATTCTCTTCTTGATCTCCTATCTTTCAAATCACTTGTGTTTTTCACTGACTTCCCTCCTCTTCTCTCTTCCCCAATGTAAATATTTCTCAAGATTTAATCTTTAGCCCTGTTCTATCATTGTACTTCCTTTTTTTTCTGGGACAGTCTTAACTCCTATGATTTCACTATTTTTATCTCTTAACTCTGATGTGAGCTCTAGTCCAAACCAGTACTAACCATATAACTTTCCTGCTCCGATACCTTTAGTGGTTCAAATTCTTTGAGACCCTCCCAGCTGGGTCTTCTCCCTAATAACACATTCATATTCATATTTCCTCCCTCTTTTTTTTCTCTCCCTCTGTCTACCTGGCTGGTTATTTTTGGTTCACTAGCATACTAGAGTCTTTAAGACTCTTTAAGTTTGATGTTCCTTTTATCAAGAATCCCCCCTCCCCTCAATGTTTGCCTATTAAAATCTTATTTATTCATTAAGACTCAGCCAAAATACCTCCTTTGTTTTTAGTGCTTTCATTTGCAATAGTTGTTGCTACTCTGCACAACCGTAGCTCTGCATCAGTCTCTTCTAGCACTTACATGATGTCTTGTGTCTTAGTTACAGGATCTGTTTACATATCTCCCTTTCTGGATTGTAAGCCCCATTAGTGCCAGGACTTCATTAATTTTTGTTGATGCCTTAACCATCTTCTGCAAAGGAGTGATTCAGAGTTGTGTAGAATTTACTCATTATTAAAATAATTTTTGAAAAATACGTTTTTTATTGTTTTTAGAGAGAGAGGAAGGGAGAAGGAGAGAAAGAGAGAGAGAAACATCGATGTGAGAGAAACATCAATTGGCTGCCTCCTGCACGTGCCCCACCAGGGATTAAGCCTGCAACCACGGCATGTGCCCTGACTGGGAATCAAACCGTGACCTTTTGGTGCGTGGAATGACGCTCAGCCAACTGAGCCACACTAGCCAGGGCTAAATTAATTTTATCAGACATATGTGCAAGTTATCATGAAGGATAACAAAGATATGTAAAACAATGGCCAGCCTGTTTGGGAATTTACCATATACTAAAAGAGATTAAAAAATACTAATGATTTGTTCTAAGGCAAAAACTTCAAGAGTGTTACTATGCGCTATAAGATCCCTCACAGATTGAGATCCTTTCTGGTGGATGATCAAGGAAAGTTTTATGGAGAAAACATTGGAGCTGGATTTTGAAGAATGGGTAGACTGTAGGTGGTGATTAGCAGAAAATTTGGCAGGAATGGAGACTAGATCAGTATGGCTACCTTGTAGCAGGACTGCATGCTGCGTTGCATTCTGTATGAATGGTTCTCCTGAAATCTTTGCAGTACAGTAACCCAGAATATGTGAAACAGTGGGAGACAGAAATGCAAAGGAAAGTGAGGGTTAGATTGTGAAAGGTCTTTAATGCTGGACTAGGGAGTTTGAAATAAAGTTCCATAAAGAATGAATAATAAAAAATATGTGATCAGATACATTGTTAGCCCTCAATCTCTTCTTGGCTGTCACATGTAAATCCTGTTACTCGTCATTACTTCTACTATGTGTGTATTCAGAATCCGATTTGTGGGGTGGCCATGAATGAAGGGCATTGGTGCTAATGAAACCATGTTCATTGAAACCAAGCAGGAGCCTTTAAGTCTGTGGAAAATAAAATCATTCCACAAGTGTTTAGCATTTTCTAGTTCCAACTAGACCAGTGATGGGCAACCTTTTGAGCTTGGTGTGTCAAACTTCGCCAAAAAACTGAGCATAACTCGGGTAGTGTGTCACTTTGAGGAAAAAACATTATTTCGCGATATTTATAGTTTAAATAACATAAATGTATAATTGTTATATATAATTGTATTTAGTAAACCAAAAACTAAATATTTAACTTACCTGCTTAGTGACTTCTTTGTTCATCCGTCAGTCGGTTTCTTTTGGTGGTCTTGATATTATTTAGCTTGTGTGGGGTGCCGTGAACTAAGGTAAGTGAGGGGGAGGGGGAATTCTTTAACTAACCTGCCTATTAGTGACTTTTTTGTTGCTGAATTTCATTGGCTAAATCTTCAATTGAAGGTTGGTATTTTGTACACTTCAGGCCCAAGCAAGCGCTATTAACTTCATCTGTCAATCTGTTTCTTTTGTTGGTTTTGATATTATTTAACGCTGAGAATAAGGCCTCACAAAAGTATGTAGAGGGAAAAATTGTGAGTAAAGCCATTGCTATATTTTTCAGGGTGCTAACAGTGTCTGGTAGTCGGTTCCAGGCACTCCTCTTGATTCTCCAAGCGGCACCTTTTCAGATTCTCAAGCTTTGACCTCAAGTTGACAAACACCTGAGCCCAGATACTGTCTTGAAATTCTGCAAGTTGCATCTCCAAATCATCAATTTGCATCCATTGGAAACCATTTAATTCCAAACTACTGTAGACTACTACATCAGGATACTTAATTATTTTCATGGTCTGTTCTAGACTTCTAAATTGACTAATTCTATCACTAAACTGGTCAAGTAACAAGTCTAAAACATACTGGTACTTCATATGCAAGAGTTCCATTTCATTTTGTACAGCTGCACTGGCCTTCTCAAAATACTTTGTTACTCGAGGAAAATACTTATAAGTTTTAGTTTCTACATCTCGCTTGAAAATTTTAACTTTACTTTCAAAAGCTTTTATGTATCCAAACATAGCGTCAATACTTTTGCCAAAACCTTGTAACTTTAAGTTCAGTTCATTAATATGAACAGAGAGATCTGTAAAAAACATCAGGGTGTTGACCCACTTATCATCATTAAGCTGAGGAAAGTTTCCCAGATCCTTATTGTCAAGAAATACCTTAATTTCTTCAAAGCACTCCACAAAGCGCTCAAGAACTTTGCCTCGGCTCAGCCATCTTACATTATTGTACATCAGCAGTCCACTGTAGGTGGAATCAAGCTCCAGTAAAAGTGCCGAAAATTCTTGCTTGTGAAGGGGGCGAGCAGCTATTAAATTAACTATTTTTGTAACAACTGACATTAAGTCGTTTAAGTCGGTGAATCCTGCCTTGGCACATAAAGCCTCCTGATGGATAATGCAGTGAAAAGGCACAATCGGATGTCCAATAGCTTCTGTAAACAATTTGACAAATCTGACTTTTCCCCCCACCATATTTGGTGCCCCATCTGTCGTCACTGACACAACTTTAGAGATATCAATGCTTAGGTCACGAAATGTTTGCATAACAACCTTACATATTTCGCTTCCTGATTTACTTGTTGACACTGATACTAACTTTATCAACTCTTCTCTCATTGTGAGACCATTAGACTATCGACCAATAATGGCCAACTGAGCATGTGATGTGACATCAGTAGTTTCATCAAGAGAGATTGAAAAATATTTACACTTCCTTATGTCTCTCTTTAATTGATGTTGTACGTTTGTGTTCAGTCTCATTATTTGGTCTTTTATGATATTTCTACTGAGTGGTAACTCAGATATTCTCTTAATAATTGCATCTTTATTCTGCATATCGTGAAATAGAACTGGTGCACATCTTAGGAGAGTTTCTTTAATAAATTCTCCTTCACTGAGCGCTTTTCCATGCTGAGCTATAGAGTGAGCAATGCTCAAACTTGCAGATGTTAAATTTGTAGAGCCTTTCATAAATTTAAGGATGGAATTAGATTGGCTCTTATAAAGGTGTAGCTGCCTGGAAATGTATTCCTTCCTTTCATCCTCACTTTTTTCCAAGAGTTGGGAATGATTAGTTTCAAAATGTCTATTTATATTCCACGTTCTGCTTACTACCGTTTCAGTACATAGAACGCACAATGATCTGCCATTTTTTTCTATAAAGCCATACAGCTCGGTCCATGTCTCTTGAAAGGGTCGGCCACTGCTACTACCACTTCCTTTACTTAACCTTAGTTTTTTATTTTTTGGGTTCTCCATCAGGGGGGCAGTGACAGAAGATAGAATTATAGATAGCTTGTTAGGCCTGCAGGCAATTAGGGGTTAACTAGCCTAACTAACCACAAAATGGTGCATATAACTGTCTTTTAGGGAAGGGCAGGGTTAATAAGCAGAAATAGGGGTTAATAAGGATGCACAACAGTAATAGTGGTGAAATGGAGTCTGCACTATGGAGCAAGATGGTGTTCCTTATGTGAATTAAAATGGCTGCCACCATTTCTAATGGCGGGAAACGGCACCCATAGCATGCCACAAACCCTCGCCTCTCCCAGCCTCCCCCTCACTTATCTCAGTAATGATGGATTAGAAATCCATGACACCCCAGAACAGTAGATAATGGTTGCTGTGGTTAACTGTTATTTGGTTACTGGTAATGGCAGGGCCCCCAGAGATGCGTCCCCCGCTGCGTTCTGCTGCTCCCTGCTCTGCCGGCGGAAGTGAGGGCAAAGATCCCGGCTTAACCGGAAGTCCCAGAACTAGACGCTCTGTGCCGGACTTCTGTTGTTTTGGCCTACAGACCTCCGGCACAGAGTGTCTAATAGGGGAGGATGAAACATTTGCGACTAGAGTCTTGGAGTTACAGTCTAACTCCAAGACTCTAGTCGCAAATGTTTCATCCTCAGGAGCAGCAAATGTGTCATCAGAAATGGCTACGTGTGTCAGTGCTGACACGTGTGTCATAGGTTCGCCATCACTGAACTAGACAATGGTTATCTAGGTAGACAAATTCTTACCCTTAATGTAACTTACATTTTTGTGGGGAAGAGAGGCAATAAACATATAAGCAAATAGTGTATACTGAAAGGTTAGGTTGTGATAAATGTTCTGAAGAAAAATAATCAGGGTAAAGGATAGAGAGTAGTAGTATTTTTGATAGGATGAACAGGGAAGGCCTGTAAGGAGATAAGTGAGGCGAGGTCTGAATGAAGCAAGGGACAGCCAAGTGCATTCTCAAGAAGATTTTCAGGTGGAAGGAACAGAACAGCCAGTGTGAAGGCATTGAGTCAGGAACATGCTTGGCCAGGAATATGGATGTGATACCAAGATTTGAATGTTGTCAATGAATGTAGTTAAGATACACAACTGGATCTTTCTTTTTAATGTCTATTTAAATGTAAATAAGAGCCTCATTTATTTAGAACTTTAGTTGTCGGGTTTCATTGGGTTAATGGAAATTACGCTCTTGAATGGGCATGTAAGAGTGATGTGATCCTTAGGGCTGCCTTCTCTCACTTCAGTGTCTTGTCCTGGAGACATGGTTACATTTGACACTCAGCCTCGGGAGAAAACAAACTCAGGTGTGTGTATGTTGATCATTGGTAGAGGTGGGAATGGGAATAATGGATGAAACCACTTACTGTAAAACTGTGTGATAAATGTGTGAGAATTTTTCATGGTATGAGAAAATAAGTGAATAGTTACCATAATCTAGAAGTGATGTGCGTTAATTAAAGCTACTAACAGGAAGTCACATTTCCAGATAAACTTTGAGAGATCAGTCATTTAATGAATTAGAAGAGCATTTTAGACTCATGAAGGTATCAAGAGGACACTAGGCTTCTATCTGGTGGACAGAGAAGAAGGAGAGAAAAGACAAAGACATGTTTCTTCTTAGGTGTTTTCCTTGGATATTGGTGAACCCAGTTGTGTCACAGAAAGCCATCTGCCTCTTGCCTCAGTATAGTAGGTAGAGTAAACTGGTGCCTGATAGGCTTTATAAACAAATCAACAAGTTACAGCTCAGGTTAAAACATTGGTCATAATACATGGAGTACATACAAGTAATATTGAGGATATTTGATCTGTATAACTGGGGTTTGTTCATTCCACTAATACCTGAACATCTACTCTGTGCTCAATACTATGTGACAGACAAGTTAAAGAAGTAAGTAACACATTGGGTAGGTTTTGTAGCAATGAGGGCTGTGTTGAAAACAATATAATCAAGAGTGTTCAGGAGATGGGGCACTATTTTAATTACTTATTTATAACAGAAAATAATTTTATTTTTTACCCTAAATATCACTTTCAACTATGTTCTGTTGAATTTTCCTTCCCTGCCAAGAAAACATTTTAGTCAGATCCCATAGCTTTCTGGTCTTCTTAAAAAGTACTCTTTAGTCTTTGTGTATGTGTGTTTGTTTGTTTGTTTTTATTGATTTGAGAGAGAGAGAGAGAGAGATTGACAGGTTGCTTCCTGTACGGGCCCCAACCTGATTGAACCTGAAACCTAGGTATGTGCCCTGACCTGGAATCGAACCCATGACCTTTTGATGTATGGGACAATGCTCCAACCAGCTGAGCCATCCGACCAGGACAATAACTTCATTCTTTATTTTCTCTTAATTTCAGTCTCATAGCAAAATCAAAGCAACTCTTCTACCAGCTCATGACCTTGGCTCTGGATATGCAGAAAAGGCTGTGAGAGGGTATTTTTCTTGGATTGGTTTGGGAAGTCCTCTCTCAGGTGACATTGATACTGAGCCCTGAATGATCTGCATTTTAGGCAAAGGTCTTGAGGTGCAGTGGTGAGCCTGGCATATTTGAGAAAAACCATTTTTTAAATGTATTTTTATTTATTTCAGAGAGGAAGAGAGAGATAGAAACATCAGTGATGAGAGAGAATCATTGATCAACTGCCTCCTGCATGCCCCACACTGGGGATTGAGCCTGCAACCCAGGCATATACCCTGACCGGGAATTGTACTGTAACCT
Source organism: Cnephaeus nilssonii (assembly GCF_951640355.1). Lineage (NCBI taxonomy): Eukaryota > Metazoa > Chordata > Mammalia > Chiroptera > Vespertilionidae > Cnephaeus > Cnephaeus nilssonii. The sequence continues at coordinate 71,010,292 of NC_137084.1, read as the reverse complement.
GATTCATAGGTTGATGCTCAACCACTGAACCACGCTGGCCAGGCTGAGGAACACCTTTAACAGGGCTGTGTGGCTGGAACATAGAATTGCCAGTATTCAAATATATACTGTAGTTTGTGGTTCTTTTGGTTAATGGGGATTGCAAATGTGGTTTTAAAATCACGTAACTGGGAGCACTAGTGGCTCATAGACAATATGGGAACCCACACATTCAAATAGCGAACCTCATAATTTATTTGAGAAACTTAAAATACACAAATTGGATTCCTTTTGTAAGTTATTAGAATGCCATCATTGGATATAATCTGTAATAGATAGATTAGAAACTTCAAAGAGGGAACAAATACAGATCTTAAAACAACTAAACTCCTTGTATTGTAGTCAAAATGTTATGGGCATGAAAAAATACAAAGGATAGAAAATAATTGCTATAGATACTATTTCTTGTCTTGCCTTCAACTTGTCCTTTCACCATAACTCTTTTTGCATTTCTGTCATGAGGAAGATGTAGCATGATGATGTACAGCAATAATAACTACTTTTTTTTATCCTCACCCAAGGATATGTGTGTGTGTTTGTTTGTTTGTTTTTATTGATTTGAGAGAGAGAGAAATATTGACAGGTTGCTTCCTGTACGGGCCCCAACCTGATTGAACCTGAACCTAGGTATGTGCCCTGACCTGGAATCGAACCCATGACCTTTTGATGTATGGGACAGTGCTCCAACCAGCTGAGCCATCCGACCAGGACAATAACTTCATTCTTTATTTTCTCTTAAAAGCAACAATTGACATCATTGTAAAATATTGTAGTAATATTGCTCCTACTAATTGATGGGGTATGTTTTGTTCTGTATATTATCTAGGGACTTCTGGACATTTTCAGGCAAACCAATAGGTCAATATTTGTTTCAAAGTAAGTGAGTCATTAAAAAATGATAATGTTACTTTTAAAAAACATTTTAGCCTAGCAGGTGTAGCTCCGTGATTGAGTGTCGACCTACGAACCAGGTCATGGTTCTATTCCCGTCAGGGAGCACATGCCCGGGTTGTGGGCCCGATCCCCAGTGGGGGACGACGTGCAAGAGGCAGCTGATCAATGATTCTCTCTCATCATTGATGTTTCCATCTCTCTCTCCCCCTCCCTTCCTCTCTGAAATCAATAATAATATTTTTTTAAAAAAACGAACATTTTACAAACCAATGTTTTTGTTTATTGGTATGTATTTATTTAAGCATTCCTATTTTTTAACATGGTATCGAATTCTCCAAATAAGCAAATATATATCTACTTCTTCTTGGGACTGAATAAAATGGAATTGTAAATTAGCTCATTACTTGAAAAAGCATTCTTGAATTTTGATGGGAGGTGGTGCAGATTTTTTTAAGTAGTACTCTGTTCTAGAAAGATCCCGTATAGCATCTTTCATTACTGGCCTATAACACCTCCCCACACTCCAAACACATTATAAAAAGTTAAACGTGCCGAAACCGGTTTGGCTCAGTGGATAGAGCGTCGGCCTGCGGACTCAAGGGTCCCAGGTTCGATTCCGGTCAGGGGCATGTACCTTGGTTGCGGGCACATCCCAAGTAGGGGGTGTGCAGGAGGCAGCTGATTGATGTTTCTCTCTCATCGATGTTTCTAACTCTCTATCCCTCTCTCTTCCTCTCTGTAAAAAATCAATAAAATATATTTTTAAAAAAAAAAAGTTAAACGTTTTCTGTAACTTATTCCTAATGCATGTTTTGTTTGTTTGTTGTTTGCTTTTAAACAACAGTGGCTATAACTAAGGGATTGTGAGACTTTACTGTGAATCTGTTTTGTTTTGTTTTTTCTTATTGATTTTTAGAGAGAGAGAGGAAGGGAGAGAGAGAGAGAAACATCAGTTTGCTGTTCCTTGTATGTGCCCTGACCAGGGATGGAACCCACAACCTTGGTGTATCAGGAGGATGCTCTAACCAACTGAACTACCCTGCCAGGGCTTTTGGTTTTGTTTTTAAATTTTTTTGAATCTATTAATTTTAGAGAGAGAGAGAGAGAGAGAGAGAGAGAGAAAGAGAAAGAAATATCAACTTCTTGTTCCACTTACTTATGCATTCATTGGTTGCTTCTTGTGTATGCCCTAGCTGGGATCGAACCTGCAACCCTTCGGTGCACAGGCTGACATTCTAACCATTGAGAAACACTGACCAGGGCCGGTTGTTTTGTTGCTTTTTAAATAACCATGGCTTCAGAGAAGTGATTGTGGGACTTTATTGTCAATCTGTCTTTTTCTTGTCTTTTCTTATTTATTGACTAGAGGCCCGGTGCACAAAATTTGTGCACTTGTTGGGGGGTGTCCGTCAACCTGGCCTGTGCCCTCTCACAGTCCAGGAGCCCTTGGGGGATGTCCAACTGACTGCTTAGGCCCGCTCCCCCCGGAGGGGGGATATCAGTCGGATATCCTTAGTGCTGCCGTGGAGGCTGGAGAGGCTCCTGCCACTGCTGCTGCGCTCACCAGCCATGAGCCCGGCTTCTGGCTGAGTGGTGCTCTCCCTGTGGGAGCACACTGACCACCAGGGGGCAGCTCCTGCATTGAGCGTCTGTCTTCTGGTGGTCAGTGCACATCAGAGCGACCGGTCGTTCCGCCATGGGGTCAAAACCGGCTCTCTGATATCCCCCAAGGGGTCCCAGATTGCGAGGGGGTGCAGGCCAGGCCGAGGGACCCCACTGGTGCACGATTGGGGCCGGGGAGGGACGCAGGAGGTTGGCCAGCCGGGAAGGGACCAGGGCATGTCCAGCCCGTCTCGCTCAGTCCTGATTGGCTGGACCCCAGCAGCAAGCTAACCTACTGGTCAGAGCGTCTGCCCCCTGGTGGTCAGTGCAGATAGACAGACAGACATCAATTTGCTGTTCTGTGTATGTGTCCTGACCAGGGCTTGAACCTGCAAGCATGATGTTTTTAACTGATTCTTTCATTAGGTAATACTTTTCAGATAAAGCTGAATATATTTTATTTGAGTCTGTGCAAGCAACATTTTATATTAAGACATCCTGATTTTTTAATACTGACTAGAGCAGGTAAAGGGAGCTGAACCTTTGTTCACTCGTTTTTCTCTCATCTTTTTTTTTTCCTTACTATTTTCATCCTCTCTCCTAATTGTTTCTGAGAAACTTGACACTGGTTTTACCCCCTCAGCCCTATGAAAGCGATATTAACACATTGCGGACCAGTAGTTTTATTGCTAGCTTTACCCACTGGCCAGATAAGTTTCTATTGAACGAGTACAAAAAACGATTTACTTAAATGTTAAAGGCACGCTTCAAAATTAAATACCGATTGCATTTTAAAGTTATTTATTACATGTTCTTACAAGCTAATATCGTTTTAAAGTATGATACTTTGTAAAACTGTGTAATATGAAGCGAGAATTCTCATGATCCATCCGCAATGTGTTAAGTAAAAAGCAATGGGGAGTACTGGTGATGAGGGGGACTATACACAAGTCATTTGAGAGCTTAAGGCCTTAATATTGCTTTTGTTGAACCATTTTCAACATTCTTTCTCTCAGTCCCACATCTTATTATCACCAAATCTTGTTATTATTGAAGCAGAAGCAGTGGTAGTTCTATATTATAATGATAGCCAACACTATATGTTTCTTTATGTCAACCACTTTTCCAAACATTTCACACATACACTGAGTGGCCAGATTATTATGATCTCTGAACACATAATAATCTGGCCACTCAGTGTATATCCTATATAATCCCATATAATAAAAGGCTAATATGCAAATTGTCCCCTAGACCAGGCGTTCGACCAGCAGGCAGGCCGGCCAAATGCCCATGTCCCCTCCCCCTGGCCAGGCTGGCCGGACCCCACCCATGCACGAATTTATGCACCGGGCCTCTAATATATATATATATATACACATACACTGAGTGGCCAGATTATTATGCATTCAGAGATCAAAATAATCTGGCCACTCAGTGTATATCCTTATAACAGCCTTTTCAAATACATACTTATTATATCCATTTTTCTATAGATGAAACTGGAGCAGAAAGAGTTTAAGTAATTTACTCAAGGTAACACATTTGGCAAGTGGCTACATCATAATCTTATTCTTATAAAATCTGCTTCATCACCATCTTACCATTAACACTTTCCTTTCTATTTCATTGCCTCAGTTTTGGATATAATCATTTACTGCCCTATTGTAGTAGTTTTTTTGCTAGACTCCCTTTCAATTTTTCCTTCAGTGAATTTATAGGTGATCTTTGTAGAAGTTGCATATGATTATGTCAATAGCCAATGGCTATCATTCTCCCACCATCCAAAGAATTGTTTTATCTAATGTATTACAAATTGTTTCTATCATTTATTTTGCTTAGATTGAATACTTTCTTATTTTCCTCAACCTTGGAACTAGCATGTTCTCTAAGAAGCTTTTTGATGGAAATAGGGTATTGAGAAGTCAAAATCTGGATGCTAGGTATGCTAATGTCTACTGGGGTGTCACTCCTTGCAGACCCTCTCAGGGGACTGAACTAGTCATACACACACATATCCTATACTTATTTCTGTATCTGTATTATTGAAACCCATGAGTTCATCTCAATTCAATAAATTAATTTCTATCCTTTTTCTTTTCCATATATGTAACTTCCTTCTGTGGAAGTGAGAAATCTGGCTTTTGGACTGAATTATTCAGGAAATAGGAAGGAAGGGACAGAAGGAAGGGAAGAAGCTAGTACAATATTATTGATATATATATATAGGTGTAAAACTCGCTGTACATTTCTTAAGTTCAGAATCTATATATATAAAAGGCTAAGTGACCAACCGTGTGTACGTCCGACCAACCGACCGTTCGGTACATATGACGCACACTGGCAGTTTAAAAAAAACATTGACTTGCGCGTGCACAATACATATAAAGCTCTCACTGGCACCAGTCGTACATGTGTGTTTCGATCTGTCATTGTCGATCGTGAATTTGGTTGTTTTTGTTGACATTCTGAAACTGACATAATCATCGACAGAATATGTCTGAAGACCCACTATTGGCACAACGTACCTCTGAAGCCAAAAGAAGCTGGTGTCATCCACAGAATGTATCTGAAGACCAACTATTGGCACAACATACCATTTGAGTGATGATTTCATTGATTCAATGGATGATGCCAAAAAGGAAAATTTTCCCATCGAATTTCTTAATAGTATTACTCCTTTGGGAATGCTGCGTCATAAATTAAAATTGAAAGTAGGTGCAATCATCATGCTACTGAGAAATCTTAATAGTAAATGGGGTCTTTGTAATGGTACTAGATTTATTATCAAAAGATTGCGACCTAACATAATTGAAGCCCAAGTATTAACAGGATCTGCAGAAGGAGAGGTTGTTCTGATTCCAAGAATTGATTTGTCACTGTCTAACACTGGCTTCCCATTTAAATTAATTGGAAGATAGTTTCCTGTGATGCCAGCATTTGCGATAACTATTAATAAATCACAAGGACAAACTCTACACCAGCGGTCTCCAACCTTTCGGACCTCACGGACCACTAGTGGTCCGTGCACCACCGGTTGGCGACCACTGCTCCAAAGGTTTCCTTAAATCAGCAGTCGCCAACCTTTCAGACCTCATGGACCACCAGTGGTCCGTGGACCACCAGTTGGTGACCGCTGCTCTAAACAGACTAGGAATATTCCTACCTGAACCCGTTTTCAGACATGGTCAGTTATATGTTGCTTTCTCTCAAGTTTGAAGAGCATGTGACATTAAAGTTGTAAATACTTCATCACAAGGGAAATCAATCAAGCACTCTGAAAGTGTTTTTACTCTTAATGTGGTATACAGGGAGATATTAGAATAAGTTTAATCAATTTATCAGTCATTGTTTTTATCAATGTTTTTATATCATGTTTTTGTTTTTATATCATGTCTTTGTTGTTCGTATATCATGTTATTATTTATTAATTTATATATTATTTTCATATGCACTTTACTAATTTTCTTTCATCTCTGACACTTCTATTATAGAGAAAGAGTGAATAGCGATATTAAAATATTTCATCTAATTAATTTCCTTTCAATGTGCATGAATCCATGCACCGGGCCACTAGTTCTTTATTTTCTATTTTTTTTATTTTTTCACTAGTTCTTTAATAATTAAAAAGTAGGTTTAATTTTTTAATTATAAATGCAGCACTAAAAACTCAACAAGATTTAAATGAACAACACCAGCATGACAATTTTTAAATTATTGAATTATGATTGATATACAGGCATTTTTAATGAACATACCTGTATAATCAGCACCCATCTATAATAATAAAAATGTAATATGCTAATTAGACCAGACGTCCTTCCAGACGACCTCCTGGCAAAAGCCAGGGCTGTGAGGGAAGCCCGGGTCCCGGGTGCCTGCTGGTGGCCAGAGGGAAGCCCAGTCCCAGGCGCCAGAGGGAAGCCGGTGCCAGCAGCCAGGGAAAGGAAGGCTACTCTTGCACAAATTTCATGCATTGGGCCTCTAGTATCTAGATAAAATGTTAACAGTACCCCCAAAAGCCCCTCTCTTGCCCTGTCCCAGGCTCTTATCTTGCTATCCCGTCCCCAAGATAATCACTGTTCTGATTTCTGATCGTTGTAGTTATTTTTTGCCTATTCATGAACATAGTATGTACTCCTGTGTCTGACTTCATTGCTCAACATTATGTCTATGAGATTCATCTGCATTATTACATGTTAAACTTTTGTTGCTTTATCGTATTTCATTGTTTATGACTATTTCACAATTTATCCATCCTATTGTTGATGGACATTGGGTTGTTTCCAGTTTTTTACTATTGAGAATAAAGATACTGCCGAAACCGGTTTGGCTCAGTGGATAGAGCATCAGCCTGCGGACTGAAGGGTCCCAGGTTCGATTCCGGTCAAGGGCACATACCTTGGTTGTGGGCACATCCCCAGTGGGAGGTGTGCAGGAGGCAGCTGATCGATGTTTCTCTCTCATCGATGTTTCTAACTCTCTATCCCTCTCCCTTCCTCTCTGTAAAAACTCAATAAAATTTATTTTTAAAAAAAGATACTATGTATTTTATTTTGTAAGCGGACAAATGTATGCAGCTCTGTTGGAAGTATAGCTACAAGTGAAATTGCTGGGTTATATAGTATACATACGTTTAGCTTTCGTAGATGCTGCTAAATCACTTTTTGAAATGGTTGTACCAATTTACACTCTTACCAGTACAATGAGCGTTCTGATTTCTCTAAATTATTTCCAATACTTGGTATTGTCATTCTTTTCTATTTTAGCCTTTTTGGTAATATGTAGTAATATTTCACTGTGGGTTTTTTTAAAAAAATATCTTTTAAATTGATTTTAGAGAGAAAGAGAAAGGGGGATGGGAGGGAAAGAAACAGTGATGTGAAACATCAGTTGGTTGCCTCCTGCACACATTTGACCAGGCTCAAACCTGCAACCAGGGCATGCACTCTGGCCAGAATTGAACCAGTGACCTTTCGGTGCACGGGACTACTGCACTACACTCAACCAACTGAGCCACACCGGGCCAGGGCTCATTGTGGTTTTAATATGTATTTTCCTGTTGATGAATGATGATGGGTGCCTTTTCATAGGGTTATTTGCCATTTAGATACTGTCCTTGTGAAAGGTTTGTTCAAATATTTTGCCAGTTTTTAAATTGGATTGTCTTTCTTACTGATTTTTAGGAGTAAAACTAACAATGTCTGATACCTAATCAAAAATCTTGGGTATATGTATTAGAAATATTTTTTCCACTCTGTGGATTGCTTATTTTCACTCTTAACAGTGTCTTTTCAGGAACAAGAGTTCTTAATTTTAACATAATACAACTTGTCTTTTTTTAATGGTTAGTCTTAGTTATAAGGTCATAAAAATGATCCACACTTTACTTGTATTAATATTTTATTTAACTTTTTAAAACAAATAACAAAAAAAATTTTTTTAATAGTTTTGAGCCCCAAGAATACATCCTGCCCTAGCCAATTTGGCTCAGTGGATAGAGTGTCGGCCTGTGGACTGAAGTGTCCTAAGTTCGATTGCTGGTCAGGGCACATGCCCAGGTTGTGGGCTCGATCCCCAATAGGGGGCGTGCAGGAGGCAGCCGATCAATGATTCTCTCATCATTGATGTTTCTATCTCTCTTTCCCTTCCTCTCTGAAATCAATAGAAATACATGTTTTTAAAAAAGAATACATCCTGGGACCCTTTTAGGAGTCTCTGAACCACAATTTAAAAAGCACTATACTAGAATGTGTATTCCTTGAAGACCTTTCATTTATGTGTCCCAGTGACTGGCATAATTCTTCATGTACAGTAGGCACTCAGTTACTGGTTGAATGGATAAATGTAATAAATGAATGATAAAGAAGCCCCCTAAAATAAAGTCTTTTATCAGTACTATTATTTTTGTTTGTTTTTTTCCCCTTAAAATAAGTTGTTTGAGTTTCAGAAAATAAAGCATTGTCAGAATTTGTTTAAAATTTTTTTTCCTCTATAAGAGAAACCTAAAGATTTTAAAGAGAAATGTAATGTGACATTTTCTATTTCAATGAAAACAGATATTTAACTTTTGGGAAAATAGTGTTCTCCCCCTCTCCCACCATATTTAATGAGAAATATATCTTTTATGTAGTGACTAGAGGCCCGGTGCACGAAAATTCATGCACTCAAGAGGGTCCCTCAGCCTGGCCTGCGCCCACTTGCAGTCCGGGACCCCTTGGGGGATGACCAACTGTGGCTTAGGCGGGAGCGGGCCTAAGCCACAGTCAGACATCCTTAGAGCTGCCGAGGAGGTGGGAGAAGGCAGGAGAGGCTCCCATCAGCCTGGTTTGTGGCTAAGCAGAGCTCCCCCTTTGGGAGCACACTGACCACCAGGGGGCAGCTCCTGCATTGAGCATCTGCCCCCTGGTGATCAGTGCATGTCATAGCGACCAGTCATTCCACCATTAGGGTCAATTTGCATATTACCCTTTTATTATATAGGATAGGATGCTTCTACCTTAAGTGAAAGGCTGGATCTGGCCAAAGGTTAGAAGTTCTTCCATTCCTCATTCAGGAAAGATCTAGGGAGTAGTTAAGAATGTGGCTCTAACAGAACTAAACTATTCAGATTTGAACTCGGCCACTATAACCTGTAACTTTAGGGAAATAACCTAATCTCAGGCTACAATGTGCAGTATGTTTCATTTATAAAATGATACTGTCACCTAACACATAGGATAGCTGTAAAGATTAAATAAATTTAGCCCTAACTGGTTTTGCTCAGTGGATAGAGCATCCGCCTGCGGACTTAAGGGTCCCAGGTTTGATTCCAATCAAGGGCATGTACCTTGGTTGTGGGCACATCCCCTGTAGGGGGTGTGCAGGAGGCAGCTGATTGATGTTTCTCTCTCATCGATGTTTCTGACTTTCTATTCCTCTTCCTTCCTCTCTGTAAAAAATCAATAAAATATATATTTTTAAAAAGATTAAATAAATTTGTCCTTATATTTGTTTATTTAATTTTTGCAAGAATTTATTGACCACAGCAAAAACATACTTAGGGTAGTGAAACAAGGAAGGGCACAGAAGAAGCAACAGGAGAACCTAGGCTGGGCTGCTTTAGCTTACTGGGAAGTCAGAGAAAAGGGGAAAAAGGGAGACTTGGAGACAGGTTCAGGGGTTTAGCCCAGGACAAGCTGCCACTACCCATTGCTCCCCTGGCTGCAGATCTCATGAGATCCCTTAGAGGTTAGGGGATACATGCCAGTGGGAGAAGGAAAGGGGGGAGGGAATGACAGGCTTACTCCCTGGCAGGAGAGTGCTACTTGTATGTATTTAGAATAGTATCTGATACATAATTAAAGTAAAATGATCAAAGTGATGAAGTGATCTATACTGAAGATTTTACTGAAGTTAAGTAATACAGGGCATAAATAACTCAAATTTATTTACAGATATCAGATATTTAAACTACCCATGATATTGTAGAGGAAACTATCTAAAGGTAAACAAAGGAAGTCCTCTTTTGTACCACAGATGTCACATGCATAAATTTCGTTGTCCTCTATTAACCCAGAATAGCCAGATGACATACATTTGTAATGAAAGAAATAGTAGAAAATTTTACAATGGAATGATTAAATACAACAATCTTCTATACTAATAAAAGCCTAAAATGCTAATAAGACCAGTCGACCAACCTTCCAGACGTCCTTCTGGACGACCTTCTGAATGAAGCCGAGGTGGCAGGGGCCAAGGCAGAGGCAGCCACCATGGCGGGTGGGGGCTGAGGCAGAGGCAGTTAGGGGCAATCAGGCAGGCAGGCAGAGTGGTTAAGGGCAATCAGGCAGGTGAACAGTTAGGGGCAATCAGGTAGGCAGGCAAGCAGTTAGGGGCGATCAGGTAGGCAGGCGAGCGGTTAGGGACAATCAGGCAGGCAGAGTGGTTGGGGGCAATCAGTTTTTTTTCAAATTCCCGTGGGATTCCTGTGGGATCGAGACTAAACCAGCAGTCGGACATCCCCCGAGGGATCCCAGATTGTGAGAGGGTGCAGGCCAGGCTGAGGGCCTCTAGTAATAATATAATGAGAAAGTTTTTTAAATTCTACCCTTCCATTCAATTTCAAGCATCCCACTCTGATTACTTCCTCCTGTCTTTCTAACTCACGCTAAAGCTCTTATTTCAGTAATCTAACTCTACTAGGGCCTCCTTTTCATTGATTATACCTGTTTATTGTTTAATGTCTTAGATCTCTGGGGCTTTAGCTTTCATCAAATTAGGAAAAATTGGCTTTTATTTCTTCAAATATTCCCTCCACCCCAAGACTCCAGTTATATGTGGGTTAGGTCGTTTGATGTTGTCCCACAGCTCACAGATACTCTTTTTTTTTTAAATATTTTGTTTCTATGATGTTCATGCTTTCCTCTATCTTCTTGAATGTGTGGAGTATATTTATAATAGCTGGCTTAATGTCTTTGTCTACTAAAACTATCCATGTCATTTCTGGGTCAGTTTATGTTGATGGGTTTTTTCAGATTTTTCTGCTTTTTTGCCTGCCTGTTCATTTTTATTGTATGCCAGACATTGTTGGTTTTAAGAGCTGTATTATTTATTTATTTTTTAAATTTTCACCCGAGGATATGTTTATTGATTGTAGAGGAAGGGAGAGAGAGAAACATCGATATGAGAGCACATTGATTGGCTGCCCCCCCCCCCCCCCCCCCGAGGATTGAGCCTGCAACTTGGGCATGTTCCCTGACCAGGAATCGAACCAGTAACCTTTTAGTGCACAAGACCATGCCCAACTAACTGAGCCACACAGGCCAGGGTGAGTGACTGGGTTTTTAAAATTTCCTTTAAATATTTTGATTTGGCTGTGACACAGTAAAGTTACTTGGAATCAACTTGATCCTTTTGAAGCTTGCTTTTAAGTTTTGTTAGGGTGAGTCTAGAACAGTGGTTCCCAACCTTTTTTTGGCCATGCCCCACCTAAGCATCTCTAAAATCCTGATGCCCCTCCCCCCCATAACATATAATTCTTACTATTATACAAAAAAGTGAACTCTTATTCCCATGGAGGAAGCCTAAAAGGCCATTAACTTGGTCTAAACAAGCTTCCAAAGAACATGGAATCCATGAAAGAGAAAAATAAAAGAACTAAAGGACAGTTGAAGTACTGAGGAAGAAATCAGTAAGAAATTGTTAAGAAAAATAATAATATGAAGTGATATGAAAAAATAGCAAATAAAGTTTCAAAACATAATAGACAACTGAAATGCATAAATGTCACCATATATATATATATATATATATGTATATATATATATATATACACACACACTGTATACGAGGCCCCTAGAACTATAAGAAATGCAAAAAAAAATGCACTGTTGATAACTCATTCTCGAATTGCCCTCCTTAAAAATCAAATCCCTCCCTTCCACCCCCCCCCCTTCCCGTGGGGCATGTGCCCCACATTGGGAACCACTGGTTTAGAACATTCAGGGTAGGGCTACTTTGGCTCCACTATAAATGCAATATCTTTTTGAGGACTCTACCCAATGCCTAGCTTGTTAAGGAACATTTAACTCTGCCCGGCTGGCGTGGCTCAGTGGTTGAACATCGACCTATGAACCAGGAGGTCACAGTTCATTTCCCGGTCAGGGCACATGCCTGGGTTGTGAGCTCAATCCCCAGTGGGGGGTGTGCAGAAGGCAGCCGATCAATGATTCTCTCTCATCATTGATGTTTCTATTTCTCCCTCCCTTTCTCTCTGAAATCAATTATGTGTGTGTGTGTGTGTGTGTGTGTGTGTGTGTGTGTGTGTGTGTATACATATATATATATAAACATTTAACTCTGGCTGGTGTGAACACAAACTCTTCCTAGCCCTGTGTGGGCTCTGGGGATTATTCTGTTCACTCCTTTCTCATAGTTCTTAATCCAGGCTCTGATAGTTTTCTCACACAAGTGTCTAGGTTAATATTCAGTCTCTAGGGGACCCCTCTGCATATCTCCATAGCTCCCTCTCTAGTTTCCTTTTTTCTGGTAATCATGTGCCACAAAATTTTGTTGCTTTGGCTTCCCAAACTTTGAAATCTGTCTTCCAAACTTAGTGGAACCACCAGGCTGTTTTGATCCCCCTGCTTGTGCTGAAACTCTCTATAAAAAGTATGCTTGGGCATTTATAGGGCTCTGTTTTCCTTTTCTCAGAAAGCACTGTCTTTGTAATTGCTTAGGCAGGTAGGGAAAGCTAGTTCCTGTTATTCCATCATGTTTGGAAGCAGTGGTCTCCTCTTGTCTCTTATCCTAATGTTCCTTCTCTCCCTCTTACCCAGCATAAATTCTCTGTTCAATCATTATAGTCACTCCCATGAATACAGTTTTGATTCCTTGCTCCTCTCTTGTTTCACTGAGGAAAACCATGTTCTCACCTTTCAGTGCCAGGACCTGTGTTGCAGAAGCAAAAGACACAGTCAAACTATTTTCACTTTAAATTCATGACCACAAACTATAATTGAGCCCTATCACACTATATTTCCATAGTAATTTATTCTTCCACTTTCCTAGATGTCTATTTCACATATGTTCTCCAAGATTCCAGCACCCCCTCCCCCATCTCCCAAGCAATTTTCTTATTTCCACATCACTGAGAAACTAAAGCAATAAAAAATGAACTTCTCAGCACAGTGCCTCATCTATCCTCCTAATCAGCATCTATTTCCCACCAGTGTCTACAGGTGCATTCTTTGCCTTCCCCTCTTAGCATATAGCCAATTCCTCCACCTATGCATTAGATTCCATTCCCTTCTGCTTCCCCAGGGCAATTTAAATTCTATGGCAAATTCTCCTTTTTTCTCCTACTTCATCAATATTATGTCCTGGGGCATGCCTATTAATATACAAACATTGTATTCCATCCTTTTTTTTAAGCTTTTATTTTTAAAAAATATACTTAATATATATTTTTTATTAATTTCAGAGAGAGAGGATGAGGGAGAGAGAAATAGAAATATCAATACTGAGTGAGAATCATTGAACAGCTGCCTCCTACATGCCCTCCACTAGGGATCGAGCCTGCAAATCAGGCATATTCCTTGACCAGGAAGAGAACCATGCCCTCTGGGTTCATAAGTTGATGCTCAACCTCTGAGCCACACTAGCTGGACTGTGTGCCATCTTAAAAAGCAATTGACTCCCTCTCATTATACGAGTTATTATGCCATTTCTGTTCTCCCTTTTAAAGCTAAAATTATCTGTACTTTTTCTAGTGCCTTTCTCCTTTTTTAAAAAAAAATATATATATATATATTTTTTTAAATATATTTTATTGATTTTTTACAGAGAGGAAGGGAGAGGGATAGAGAGTTAGAAACATCAATGAGAGAGAAACATCGATCAGCTGCCTCTTGCACACCCCCTACTGGGGATGTGCCCGCAACCAAGGTACATGCCCTTGACTGGAATCGAACCTTGGACCCTTCAGTCCGCAGGCTGATGCTCTATCCACTGAGCCAAACCAGTTATGGCTTAAAATATATTTTTATTGATTTCAGATAGGAACGGAGAGAGAGATAGAAACATCCATGATGAGAGAGAATCATTGATTGGCTGCCTCTGGGGATTGAGTCCGCAACCCAAGCATGTGCCCTGATTGGGAATTGAACCGAGACCTCCTGGTTCATAGGTTGAGGCTCAACCACTGAGCTACGCCGACTGGGCTTCTGTTTAAAAAATAAAAGTGATAATTATGATAAATCTCCCACCCATTTGACACCATACATAGTTACTAGATTGTTATTGACTACTTTCCTTAGGCTGTACGTTACATCCGCATGACTGTTCTGTACAACCAATTAGTATTTCTTAATCCCTTCACCTTTTTCACCCATCCCTACCACTCCCTTTCATCTGGCAACTGTCAAAATGTTTTCTGTATCTATGACTCTTTCTGTACTGCTTGTTTATACATTTTGTTTTTTAGATTCAATTGTTGATAGATAATGCATTTATTGCCATTTTATTGTTCATACTCTTTTTTTATTTGATCTTAAAGAGAGGAAGGGAGGGAGAGAGAGAAGCATCGATCAGTTGCCTCCTGTAAGTACCCCAACTGAGGAATGAACCCACAACCTTGTTCTGTGCCCTGACTGGGAATCAAATCCACCACCTTTGGTGTACAGAATGACGCTCCAACCAACTGAGCTACACTGGCCGGGGCTATTGTTCATATTCTTGATCTTCATCTTAAAGAAGACCCTTTAACATTTCATGTAATACTGGTTTGTTGGTGATTAACTCCTTTAGATTTTTCTTGTCACGGAAGTTGTTTATCTGTCCTTCAAGTCTAAATGATAGCATTCCTGGGTAGAGTAATCTTGATTATAGGTCCTTGCTTTTCATCATTTTGAATGTTTCTTACCACTTACTTATGGCCTGCAACATTTCTCTTGAGAAATCAGCTGACATTCTTATGGGAGCGCCCTTGTAGATAACTAACTGCTTTTTTCTTGCTGCTTTTGATTCTCGTTGTCTTTAACCTTTGGCATTTTAATTATGATGTGTCTTGGTGTGAGCCTCTTTGGGTTTATCTTGTTTGGGATTCTCTGTGCTTCCTGGCCTTGTATGTCTATTTCCTTCACCAAGTTAGGGAAGTTTTCTGTCATTATTTTTTCAAATAGGTTTTCAATTTATTGCTCTCTCTGTTCTCCTTCCAGCACTCCCATGATGTGAATATTGGTATGCTTGAAGTTGTCCCAGAGGCTACTTACACTGGCCTCATTTTTTTGGATTTTTTTTTTTCCTGTTCTGATTGGGTATTTCTTACTTCCTTATATTTCAAACGACTGATTTGATTCTTGGCTTCATCTACTCTACTATTGATTCCTTGTAAGACATTTCAGTTAGTATATCCTTTTTTTCTGACTGGTTCTTTTGTATGATGTTGAGGTTCTCACTAAGTTCATTGAGCATCCATATAACCCATGTTTTGAACTTTGCATATAGATTTCTTGTCTCCTTTTTGTTTAGTTCTTTTTCTGGTGTTTTGCTCTGTTCTTTCATTTGGGATGTGTTTCTTTGTCTCCTTATTTTGGCAGCCTCCCTGTTTGTTTCTATGTATTAAGTAGAGCTGCTACATCTTCCAGCCTTGGTAGAGTGGCCTAATGTAGTAGGTGTCCTGTAGGGTCCAGTGGCACAGCCTTCCCTATCACCGAGGCTGGGAACTTGAGGTACGCCCCCCTGTGTGGGCTGTACACCCTCATCTTGTGGTTGAGCCTTGATTGTTGTTGGCACATCAATGGTAGGGATTTACCCAGGCCAATCAGTTGCAAGGACTTTCTGTGACCACTGATTTCTGACCACTGTGGAGAATCAGCTGTGCAGGGACCCAGCCCATGGAGTAGGACTTACTCTGGCAGGACTCGGGTGCCTGCTGAGGCCACTTCTTGAGTATGACACTTGTGGCGGTGGTTAGGTGGTTCTTTGACATTGTCTGAAGCTGTCCACTGATTGCACTTGCTCTGGGGCCTCCCATGAGGTGCAGACCAAGGTCAGCCCTGGTCTGTGTTCTGCCTGGGGCCACCTGGCATAAGCTATAAAGTGATCTGCAGATAGCTGCTACTTGTGCTGGGCTTGGAGGGGCTCAGACAAGGCTAAGCTATGAACCGAGGCTGGCTGCTGCTAATGCTAGGCCTGGAGCCACTTAGCTGGTGGTATGGGGCTCACTGAGGCCACATGCTTCTTATTTGAGAGAATTTAGTAAGATCTCTCTTAATTATACTCCAATATGGCTTTTGTTCATATCACCCTAGAGAAACTATTACTGACAAAGTCTCAGTAACTTTCATGTTGCTATTTCAGGGGTTATCGTACGTAATCTCTAAAGAGCATTGCTAAGTTTGATCACCCCCTCTTTCTTGATATGCTTTCATTCACTTGGTTTCCAGAATGCCATACTCTGTGTGTGTGTGTCATTTAAATTTTTTTTAATTTATTTTTTTGAATTACAGTTTATATTCAGTATTATTCTGTATTAGTTTCAGATGTACAGCAAAGTGGTTAGAAAATTATGTACTTTACAGAGTAGTCCCCCTGCTGCTTCAAGTACCCACCTGGCCCCATACATAATTATCATGACACTATTGACTATAATCCCTATGCTGAAATCTACATCTCTGTAACTGTTCTGTAACTACCAATTTGTACTGCGTCATCCCTTCACCTTTTCTACTCAGCTCTCAATTCCCTCCCTTCTGACAACTGTCAGTCTCTTCTCTGTATCTATGAGTCTGTTTTATTTATTTTGTTCATTAGATTCCACATGTAAGTGAAATCATGTAGTATTTGTCTTTCTTTGTCTGACTTACATCACTTAGCATAATACCCTCTAGAGCAAGCATGTGAAACTCAAAGGCTACAAGGCCAAATAAACGAGGCATGCGGCCCGTGGCCCGCGAGTTTGACATGCTTGCTCTAGATCCATCTATGTTGCAAAAGATAAAGCTTCATTCTTTTTTACAGCTGAGTAGTATCCATTGTGTAAATGTACCACAGCTTTTTTTATCCACTCTTCTACTGGTGGGCACTTGAGCTGCTTCCATATCTTCTTGGCTCTTGTATATAATGCTGCAATGCATATACTCTTTCAAATTAGTGTTTTGGGTTTCTTCAGGGATATTCCCAGAAGTGCAATCACTGTCATAAGGCAGTTCCATTTTTAACTTTTTGAGGAACCTCCTCAACGTTTTCCATAGTGGTTGCACTGCCAAAAGTGCACCGGGGTTCCCTTTTCTCCACAACCTCACCAACACTTGTTTGTTGATTTATCTATGGTAGCTATTTATCTATGGTATCTCATTGTGGTTTTGATTTGCATTTCTCTAATGATTAGTGATGTTGAACAACTTTTGTTTTTTTTATTTTTTAATCCTCATCCAAGGATATGTTTTTCATTTATTGTAGAGAAAGAGGGAGCGGTGAGGGGCAGAGCGAGAGGAAGAGGGAGGGAAACAACACTGTGACTGAGAAACATCTATCGGTTGCCTCACACACAAACCCCGACCGCAGATCGAACCCGCCATCTTTTTCTTACTATATTTATATTTTATTGATTTTTTTATAGAGAGGAGGGGAGAAGGATAGAGAGTTAGAAACATCGATCAGCTGCCTCCTGCACACTCCCTACTGGGGATGTGCCTGCAACCAAGGTACATGCCCTTGACCGGAATCCAACCTGGGACCGCTCAGTCCGCAGGCCGACGCTCTATCCACTGAGCCAAACCGGTTAGGGTGAACCCCCCATCTTTTGATGTACCAGATAATGCTCCAACCAACTGAGACACACCAGCCAGGGCTCAAAAAAAAATTATTTTGTTTTTTTAATGAGTTGTATATATTTCTTTGGATCTATTTTTGTGTTCTCTGTTTTGTTCCTTTTTTTTCTTTTAATCCTCACCTGAGGATATTTTTCCATTGATTTTGAGAGAGAGGGAAAGACAGAGAGAAATATCGATGTGAGAGAAACACATCAATTGGTTGCCTTCTGCATGTGCCTCGACCAGGGCCTGGGCCAGGGAGGAGCCTGCAACCAAGGTACATGCCCTTGATGGAAATTGAACCTGGCAGACACTATCCACTGAGCCAAACCGGCTAGGGCTCAAAATTTTTTAATGGTTCCCCATTTCACTTACATTGAAGCCAAAGTCTTTATAATGGCCTTCAAGGCCCTGCAGGATCCAACCTTTGTTGTTTTTCTGACCTCATCTGTGCTTTCCTCTGTCCTTGCTTTGCTCTACCCTGAGTACAGCTAACATCCTTCCATGTTGGGATTAGGGTCTTTGCAAGGGCCGCTTCCTCTGCCTGCAATACTCCCCCACATGTCTCCCATGGCCAGCTCCCATGGCTTCCCCATAGCCCATCTGTGTGAGAAGAGTGCCTGTGAAGGAATTAGTTGTGTCATAAGGAGTGAATAATAGAAGGCTATGGCAAGTGTTGAAATCCTTTTGATGAAAAAGAGCCAGTGGGTGAGATAATCCTAGACTTAGTAGCAATTGGTGAGTTCTGAATAATAATGAAAGAATTAAAGCAGAAAATACTTTGTAGCACATTAATAGAGATGAGGCAGCCTTCGGTCAACCATTGGAAACAAATCATGGTTCATAATTTGAAGGTCCCTTCACGAAATAAGGTATTGTGTTTCGTAGATAGTAGGTTTGGTGTCCTGCTGCTTAGTTATGACTTAATGATATGCCCTGGAGTTAAATAGAATAGGTCAAAGAACTGAGTATCATTTTTGTAATCTATTATAAAAACTTAATAGAAAACATTTAATTATTAAATTCCTTCTTTAATTGATTATTAGGTTAAAGTGTTTCTGTAGTTAATCCTGTATGTTTCATCAAACAGGAGCACCAAAATGTATTTCCTGTTATTTTGTCATAGCTGATAGATCTCAGAGCCTAACCAGTATTTAATTTATCTCAAATACCTGTTTATTCTAGTCCTTTGTACCTTTTTAATTTTAATTGAAGGATTTATACTACATTTTATTTTATAAATTGCCAAAATGACTTATGGAAATAGACTTAATTGACATTATAAAATATCCTTTTATTAAGAGGAAATTACGATTCTCCATGTCATAGTCAAGAAGATTTGTGCCCTGGCCGGTGGCTCAGTTGTTGGAGCGTCATCCCATACATCAAAAGGTTACAGCTCAATACCTGGTCAGGGCACATGCCTAGGTTGTGGGCTTGATCCCCAGTTGGATGCATACGGGAGGCAACCAATCGATGTTTCTCTAATCACATTAATGTTTCTCTCCTTCTTTTCTCTCTCCCTCTCCCCCTCTTCCTCCCCCTCTCTCCCCCCTTCCTATAAAATAAAAATAAAAATTTTAAGTACATACCTTGGGTGAGACAGTATAGTAAGTTTTAGAATCAACTGTATTTGTAGGTGTAAGAAGGATCACTTGCTTTCACAGTTTAATATTAGTGGTTTCTAACCTTTTTTGAGTCATAAACCCTCTTAACATTTTTGTATACTTTTATCATGAATTTGTTATACATGCAAATTCTAATCTCACCTCAAGAGATTCTGATCCAGCCCTGCTGGCGTTGCTCAGTGGTGAAGTGCCAACCTATGAACCAGGAGATCACGGTGTTATTCCTGGTGAGGGCACATGCCCAAATTACGGGCTCAGTTTCCAGTGCAGGGCATGCAGGGGCAGCCAATCAATGATTCTCTCTCATCATTGATGTTTCTATCTTCCCTCTCCTTTCCTATCTGAAGTCAATGAAAATATGTTTTTAAGAAAAAAAGAGAGATCCTGATCCAGCAGGTCTGAGTTAGGTTTTAGAAATCTGTATGTGTAATCACCATCCTAGGTGATTCTGGTGTAGGTTCTTGTCAGACCATATGTTTAAAAACTGCTTCTGGCCCAGCCAGCATGGCTCAGTGATTGAGCATCGACCTATGAACCAGGGGTTCACGGTTCGATTACTGGTCTGGGCACATGCCTGGGTTGCGGGCTCGATCCCCTGTGTGGGGTGTGCAGGAGGCAGCCGATCGATGATTCTCTCTCATCATTGATGTTTCTATCTCTTTCTCCCTCTCTCTTCCTCTGTGAAATCAATAAAATATATTTTAAAAATAAATAAAAACTGCTTCTGGGTTATAGTTTCAGGGAATTTGCAGATTCCATGCAGTCAGTGCATCAATCTTATCTGATACAAGTGAGCAACGCCCTCAATAAGTTGTATAGTGAAAGCAATAATGAGTTTCTTAGGGGTGTGTGATAGTGGTATGTTAGAAAATTAATGATTTTTATTTAAATTTATGTGCAAAAGCAAGTCACATGGCTATATTTAACTTATGGGGTCTCTCTTTTTAGTAATGTAATGAATTGATTTTTTTCTAATATTGAGCCATTTTCACATTCCTGGGATAAATTGTGCATAATTATGAGGTATCATTCTGTTGATACACCACTTGTTTAATTTACTATTTAAGATTTTTGCATCTATGTTCTCTATGTTAGATTGGTCTAGAGTTTTCATTTCCTCTCTTCGCACCAGTTTGGTATCAGTATTTTCTTAGCATTATAAAATGAAATGGAATATCTTCTTGTGTGGGTTTTTTTCTTCTTCTCAGTTTTCAGAGTTTATTGAGATTTTAAATGTACATTTTGTGAGGAGTTTAGGGCAACTATAAAATTTGAGGCCATATTCTTTGCACACATGACCACCCTCATTTCTGACACCAGCAACATACATGAGGGCATGATTGATTGCTCACATGGGTAATCTCAATCTCTAGGTTGGTTGAACCAAAGCCTCCACCCTAATTTGCATTGTTAATTGTTTCCAGATTGGCCAGTCCCCACCCAAAGACTGTGTGGGTTTGGTTAGTTCCCTCCCTAAATCACATTGTTAGAATATTCAGTATGAACCAAGGTCCCCAGGCAAATAATGACATAACATTACAAGGGCCCAGACTAGAAGCCAAGGGCAAAGGGTAGACCTTCACTTTGGACAAGACCAAATTCTTCACTATACAATTTTGTACAATTGATTTTTTTTTTATGGTTGTCTTCCTGTGATTTCTTGATACCAGATTAAATTTTTAGGGATTCCATTATGGAAAACTGATTCTTTTAAATTTCTCTTGCTATCTTTTTTTTTTTAATTACTTTATTGATTAAGGTATCACATATTTGTCATCAACCCCTCCCCATTCCCTTCCCAAACCCCCCCACACGCATGCTCCCCTCCCCCTGTTGTCCATGATCACTGGTTAGGCTCATATGCAAGCACACAAGTCCTTTGGTTGATCTATCTCCCTTGTCCCCACCCTCCTCTACCTTCCCTCTGAGGTCTGACAGTCTGATCAATGCTGTTCTTGTTCTTCAGTCTATGTTGTTCATCTTTTCCCCTAGAAGAGTGAGCTCATGTGATACTAGGAATACACTTATAGGAACCGAAAATGAGACAAGCAATAATGGTTATGCTGAGAGGCAAATGAATCAGTCTATAGTGAGTTTCTTTCTGGGCCAACAGTTCTTTTGAGTCCCAATTTCTCTGTCCAACAGTTCTTTATGTGTACACGTCAGCAATGATATTTCAGTTCTGGATGGTGGACAAATGGTGGTAATGCAGGTCCGACCCTCTCTGGTTTGGTCCTGGGCAATCTGCAGTGACGCACATCTGCTGACTGCTAGTATGGCAAGGCATGGTCTGCGTCTCCCATCTCTGGACTGTTTCTCTTCTGACTTCATGGCTGGAGCACTCCTGTCAATTCCTCTCTGTTGCAGGAATCCACATGGTCTCGGGGTTGTTTTCTGAAAATATACAAACATATTCTCAACCAAAAGTTAATAAAGGAATATTTTCTATAAATTTGACTTGCGATCCTTTTTCATTTTTTTGTCCGAACGATTTTCCTTTGGCTTGTTTTGACACCATGTATGTTTTACCTGGGTGTCTTGCTGTTAGCATTACAAATGAAAGTTAATTTTCTAAAGTAAAAATTTTCTAGATGTAATTTATTTACAGGATATTTTTCCTTACATGATATTCTTCTACTATCCCCCCCCCCCTTTTTGGTTTAAATATTGGGAGGCTTTTGGGAATTTTATGCTGTAATCTTGATAGCTTTTAAATTTTACTTTTTTGCACTAAAATGTGACTGCTTTAGGTTCATTATATGTTATGCAATTTTACCATGAGATGAACTACCAATAAACATTTTAGTTAACACTTTAGTAACAGCTTTTTTGTCCAGTACAATTGATTTTCTAGAGTATTTGCTTATTTTGATTGGCCAATTTAAATTAGTCTGAAAACTTGACTACTATTTTACTGTCAAATTTAATACTCTAACAACCATCTTGTTTTACCCTGTAATTATTAGTGGAGAGGATTATTTGTCTTCTTGAGTAGGCTCTGAACATTCCTGGTGCTAGGCTGGATTTAGATATCATAGACCCCAGTTCCCCGGATCATGGGTGCAAGACATCTCCATCAAGTCTTGTTGCAGTGAGAGGGCATCTGCTGTCGGCCAAGTCTCTGTTACCTGGGTCCCGATTTGAGCTGGGCATGTGAAGCTGAGCAGCCATGGGGGCAGGAGATCTCCTTCAGCAGGGGTGAGGGTTCAGGCCCCTGCAAACTTGGGGGGGAGTCTCTTGCTATCTTTTAAAAAATAAAAATAAACACTTTTGATTTAACTGCATTTAAATTAAACTATTATTTATCCTTTTCTTTTTATCAAAGAATAAAGGTTCTCTTCAATTTGAAGACAAATGGGATTTTATGCGTCCAATTGTTTTGAAGCTTTTACGCCAAGAGTCTGTTACAAAACAGCAGTGGTTTGATCTGTTTTCGTAAGTAATTCATTAATTCTAACTTTTTGCTAACATAAAGGAAGTTTTGGTGGTGTATTTCTATATTCAAGTGAAATGTTTACTCTCTTGATCTATTTACTTATTTAAAAGTATTACTATTTATGTTGGGGGGTCCTCAAGACCACCCCTAGTTTCAGTATTTGCAAGGACTCAGGACTGAACATGAGGTTATACTCACAGCTATGATTTATTACAGCAGAAGGATACAAAGCAAAATCAGCAAGGGGGAAAAGGCACATGGGGTGAAGTCTGAGGAAAGACACACAAACTGCCAAGAGTATTCGCCCAGTAGAGTCACATGGGGCACACTTAACTTGCCCAGCAACAAGATTGACAACATATGTGATGTGTTGTCTTCCAGGGAAGCTCATTGGAGACTCTGTGCCCAGAGTTTTTATTGGAGGCTGGTCACATAGGCAAGCTTCTGCCTGTCATGTACCAAAAATTCAGTCCTTCAGAAAAAGAGAGCAGGTGTTCAGTATAAACCATACTATTTACACAAATAGATTATTAGACACAGTTAGCCATTCTTATCATTTCTGGAAAGTTTTGTCAGTGTAGGGAACTGTTGACCATTCAGGTTCTCAGATTCCAGCCCAGGCCAAGCAGGCCTTTCTAAGGAATACAGTCTCCTGTCTGCTGTGTTAACTCCTGGCCTTTGGCCAAATGTCTTTACAGCAAAACTATTATCAGTAGGACTTCACACAGCAAGGCAAGACCAACCTATAGAATTGATCTCAGTTACATCTTTTAGAGGCCCTGGATTTAGTTAGTTAAAATAAATCCCATTAACCATGAGGTTTATCTTAGAAAAGTGGGTGACTTTCTGTATGGATCTTTTTACATGGCCTGAAGTATCAATTCAGGCAAAGTATAACTTTGGCCTATAAATTGAAGAGGACCTGAACACTTCCAGGGTTCAAGCAGTGTCATGATAGGGTACACAAATAAAGGAGTACAGTCTTAGAAGGTGTACATGGTACCCTTGGAAACAAATAGTTTACAATTGTTAGGGCACCTCAAGCAAGACATGCATTAGTCAGTAAAAAAAAAAAAAAAAGTCAGGTAGTATAGGTTAAGAAGGCCCCCTAGTGTGCCCTCCTCCCAGGAGGCCTTGCACTCTAGAGTTCCTAATCCAGTCCAGTTAATTCAGTTCAGGCCTTGATTTTCAGGCTTGGACTGCCTGAAAGCAATTAATTCCAAACAGTTTCATTTATCTATGACACCAGTTCATTTGCCTCACTATGTGGGTTACATTTAGAGTTGGTCTATGTGGAAAATGTCAGAATTGAGGCTGCTCCCTACTGTCTCAGAGCACTGTTTAGGTGTGATTGGAAACTCGGCAGTCAACTTGAATTCAAAGCATTCACAGCAGCATGGAAAGTCAACACCAGGAGTATTTTGTTTTTGTTTTTGTTTATTTCTGTGTGTGTGGGTTTTTTGTTTTGTTATTCCCAGGAAGAGGTGAAAGCTTTCAAGAATAGTTCTGAAAAACAAAAATCATTAATGTCCTCCTCCCCTGATGCTGAGTTTTGTTTTCTCTCCCTTATAAAATCAGTATGTCCAATGCGTTAATGAAAATTATTCATTTTCCCCAATTATCCAGACCTGCAAGAGGAACAAAAACATTTGTCTAGGAAGGCATTTTTGTACAACCTAACTAGAAAGATATATCATATTTAGGGATTGGTCTGGATGAAATCCCGAATTTTCAAAAACTTTCAAAATAGATTAACATCACCTCCCACCTCTTTTGTCCTGATAATTTCATGAGCAGCCTGGAAAAGGTTAGTTCCTCTGAAGATAACTGTTTATTAACCAAGTTGCCTAACTAAGATGTGTGTACAAGGAGGGGTGAGGTAAAAGTAAGAGAAATAGAGTCAGGTTATTAAATATTGTTGAAAACTGCCAAAACCGGTTTGGCTCAGTGGATAGAGCGTCGGCCTGCGGACTCAAGGGTCCCAGGTTCGATTCCGGTCAAGGGCATGTACCTTGGTTGCGGGCACATCCCCAGTAGGGGGTGTGTAAGAGGCAGCTGATCGATGTTTCTCTCTCATCGATGTTTCTAACTCTCTATTCCTCTCTCTTCCTCTCTGTAAAAAATCAATAAAATATAAAAAAAAATTGTGAATAGAGACTTAAAAAATTTAAAAATAAATAAATAAATAAATAAATAAATAAATAAATATTGTTGAAAACTGCAGCTAATCCAGAAAGCTGAACACAAGTCAATAGTAGTGAGAGATCCCTAAGAGCAGTGGAGAGAGAGTCCAGGCTGGAAGGAGCGAGTACAGTGCCCTCTGCCAGCTAGAGCTTTTGTCAGTAACCACAAGTTAGGAATATACTTAGATAAAACCAGGCAGCTTGATTTCAGATGGTCCATCAGAGAATAAGCCCTTTCCTGTGGGCATTGCAAGTGATTCTGATGGTCCAACCAAAGTACATGATGTTTTCAGCTTACGGCTCCACAGAAGTGTGTCTTAAATCTTCAGCAATCAAGTCAAAGACAAGTTCATTGAGCATATGCCTGCTTTAGTTCAGTACACTTGTGTTGAAGATTAAACAGCCCAACACCAGACATTATCAGGTTTCAGCTTAGGTTCAGATCCAGGCAATTAGGATTTGTGAATTCAGAATTGCAAAAAAGCCAATGACTCTTCTTCAGCATTAGCAAAGACAATATATGATAGAACAGACAGTCATGTTCCAAGCCCCAGTGACAAGACTTTTCTAAGCCTATTTTATTCTTGTCAGTCTTAGATTCCAAATTGATCCACTCAAAAATATGCATATCAGGCTTGAAGATAATCAGCCTCTAAGTGTCAGACATCTGATTTCAAAAGAGCTCAGTAGCAACTAACAACTGTGTTTTGAAACTCCCAAAGTGTATTGCTATCTGGAGATTTTCTTTGTTTTCATGTTGTCTCCCTTTTCTCAGAGACACCAATAGGTAAAAATAACAGTAAATATCATTCATTACGGAGACTTATTCTGTTTCCAATACTTAAAGACTTTTAAATTCCAATCCCCTCACCAGCAGTAAAAAACAGGGAGGGTGTGTATTGCTAACTTTTTAATTTATAACTTTTTCTGATTGATATGATCCCTGTAGCATTTAGGAGAGTACAAACATATAATATTTTATATCTTTATCATACATCCATATTCAATAGTCACAAAATACAAAGTCATCTTTTTAAACTTTCCCTTTTTTCATTACAAATTTACTCAAATTCCGGGAGTAAAAGTCAGCTTTTATAACATTAACATAGTTGCTGGGAGATCCTGACTGAAATGGAAGCGTATGGAGGGGTTTTTGCAGCAGCAAGTTAGGCTGAAGAAACAGTTGGAGTGGTTTCTTCTCCCTTGGTTTCTCTAAACCCTTCCCCAGCCCTGGGATCTAATTTAACTATTATTTCCTCATGCTTAGAAGAGAGCAACACAAAAGTTTAACCTTTGTGGTCCACCGAAAGCTTACTTGTGGGAACTTTTAGGTATTTTCTCCTCCTACTTGGAGGTGAGAACAAAAACCAAATGCATCATCCAGGCTGTGCTGCTTCTCTTCTGACTTGAATCAACATGGCCAAAAGCAGCCAGGAAATTAAGTGAGCCAACTCGCCTGGGGTTATTTTTAAATTTCATAGATAGCTCTTCCCTCTCACAGCAGATACCAATCAGCTGCTGTTCATAGCCACCCAACCAGGAAAGGTTTGTCATCCTACCATTTCATCCTTGCTTTTCCCAAACAATGCTTTCACTATGTTTCAATGAGTCAGTTCTAGTGAATCCCACTTCTGACACCAACATGTCAGCATTCTCAAGACCACCCCGGGTTCAAAGAATGCTAGGAAGACTCATAGGACTCAGCATATAATTGTATTCCTGGCTGTACTTTATTACAATAAAGGATACAAAACAAAATGCCAACAAGATGCATGTGGTAAAGTTCAGGCGAACCAAGCATCTTCTCTGAGTGAAGTCACACAGGATAGACCTGATTCTTTCAGCAACTAATTATTACAACACATGTGAAATCCTGTCTACCATGGAAGCTCATTAAAGACTCAGTGCTCAGGGTTTTACCTGGGGCCAGTCACATAGGCAGCCTCTGCCTGACATGAACCAAAGTTACAGACTCTTAAGTGAAAAGCAAGTGTTTAACATAAATCAGATTTTTACATAAACAGTATAGGTACAGTGAGCCAGTCTTAACAGGAAATGGTAAGGACATTCCCAAAATCCAAGTTCCCAGATGCAAGCCAAGGGTCAACTTTGCAACCATGTCTTCCTAAGGATGGCTGTCTCACACCTGCTATAATTTGTGTGTGTGCACTAGTGAAATGCTATATCAATTACTGTATCAGTGAATTGTAGATATGTGACTGAGTAATCTATATGTATACATTAAGCTGTTGTGCTCATTTTTCTCTTTATTACATAAGAAAATAATCTAATTTCCCTAAATAATATAGAACTTGTTGCATATTAACTTATATCCATGATTCTGCCTTTTAATAAATTAGCATTTAATAATAGCAGACACCTTTTAAAACTTCGTAGCATTCATATATACATGTATTTTTCTTAAATTATTTGATTAAACTATTTTATGAATATGTTGAATGTGGTAGGGCTTCTTTTTGTTTTATTTTTGCTAATTTGTGTTAATAATATACTTTATCATCTAGAATGATGCTTCTTTTCTGTGCACTCCTGACTGGGAACAGGAGCATAGTGTGATGCTGTTCCTTGTTTAATGTATACTTCTAAGCAGAAATAGTCAATAACTTTGTACTTGCTACAACTAGTGGCTTTAATATACTGTTTTTAAGAATCTTTGATCTCCTTGGAGTTACCCAAGGTTGTTCAATATGTTGTCCTCTTAGGATTCCTGGATGTCTTATCATGCTATCACCAAAATTGCAAGACCTACCTTTCCAAATTTTAGCCTATCCTATATAATAAAGAGGTAATATGCAAATTGACCCTCACACCATAACACCATCACAAGATGGTGGTGTGCACAGCTGGGGCAGGGCAGCAGGGGAGGGGCCGGCAGCTGTTCCACGCAGCTTCCGCCGGGGTTCCTGAGACCCCGCGGGGGTCCTGGTGGTCCTGGTGTCCGCTTCGTGCGGCTTCTGCCGGGGTTTCCGTGACCCTGTGTGCGTGTGCTGCGGGGGCGGGGCCTGGCAGCGCTCCGCACAGCCCAGAGGTGGGGCATTGGGGTGGCACTCCAGGACTCGGGGCAGTCCCGCGGTGTGCAGGCCATGCAGGGAGGGACTCCGGGACTCGGGAGGGTCCCATGGCATGGGGGGGGTGGGGAGGGAGGGTCCCGGGTCCCGGGTCTCACACAATTTCGTGTGATGGGTCACTAGTTTAACCATAATAATAACAGAACTTGCTTATCTCTAAATCTGACGTGTTTAATATATTTTTTAAAAATATTTTTTGTTGATTTCAGAGAGGAAGGGAGAGGTAGAGAGAGAGAGAGAATCATCAGTGATGACAGAATCATGGATCGGCCGCCTCCTGCACTCCCCCTACTGGGGATCAAGCCCACAACGTGGGCATGTGCCCTTGACCAGGAATCGAACCCGGGACCCTTCAGTCCGCAGGCCCACGCTCTATCCACTGAGCCACACCAGCGAGGGCATGATGTGTTTTTTGTTTTTTGTTTTAATATATTTTATTGATTTTTTACACAGAGGAAGGGAGAGGGATAGAGAGTTAGAAACATCGATAAGAGAGAAACATAGATCAGCTGCCTCCTACACACCCCCTACTGGGGATGTGCCCGCAACCAAGGTACATGCCCTTGACCGGAATTCAACCTGGGACCCTTCAGTCCGCAGGCCGACGCTCTATTCACTGAGCCAAACCGGTTACGGCAGCATGACGTGTTTAATATATTGATGTTAAACTACATTGACTATTTACTCCCCTTTTCTCATAATCTGCATCCTTATTTTTCAATAGAAGTGTTATTAACGTTTTGAATGGTTATAAAACAGTGGTTCTCAACCTTTCTAATGCCGCAACCCTTTAATACAGTTCCTCATGTTCTGGTGACCCCCGAACATTAAATTATTTTCGTTGCTACTTCATAACTGTAATTTTGCTACTGTTATGAATCGTAATGTAAATATCTGTGTTTTTCAATGGTCTTAGGTGACCCTGCTAGCAGTTCTCAACCTGTGGGTTGTGACCCACAGGTTGAGAACCGCTGCTGTAGAGCCTAAGACCATCGGAAAACACAGATATTTACATTACTATTCATTGACAGTAGCAAAATTACAGTTATGAAGTAGCAACGAAAATAATTTTTATGGTTGGGGGTCACCACAACATGAGGAACTGTATTAAAGGGTTGCGGCATTAGAAAGGTTGAGAACCACTGTTATAAAAGATGATCCTACATGTTGTGGGTTGTTCATCATTCTGGTATTCACCCTCATAAAGTTTAGTAGCGGACACTCCTTGTATACTCCTCTCCTCTCCCCTCATTATTAAACAGAAAAAGCTCTCGTGTTTCCAAATGTATTGGAGGGGGGCGGGGGCGGGCGGGCCGCAGCACCTTAGTCAGTTGAGAATTGCTTCTTTTTTTAAAATATTTTTTTATTGCCTGACCAGCATGGCTAAGAGTTGAGAGTTGGCCTATGAACCAGGAGGTCATGGTTCAATTCCTTGTCAGGGCACATGCCCGGGTTTGGGGCTCGATCCCCAGTAGGGGGCGTGCAGGAGGCAACCGATCAATGATTCTCTCTCATCATTGATGTTTCTCTCCCCTCTCCCTTCCTCTTTGAATGCATAAATAAGTGGAACAGCAAGTGGATATCTGTTTCTTTCTGAAAATGGGGTAATCAAAATAAAGAAGAGAGCTTTGAATAAAAAATAAAAGAGCTAACTAATAAAGACAAAATTAGTAATTTGAAAAATTAAACCAGAGTTCTCCCTGAATGTAGAGCAAAGACATTATGGAAAATTAATGATTGTCGCCCTAACTGATTTGGCTCAGTGGATAGAGCGTCAGCCTGTGGACTGAAGGGTCCCAGGTTCGATTCCGGTCAAGGGCACATGCCTGGGTTGTGGGCTCGATCCCCCCCAGTAGGGAGTGTGCAGGAGGCAGCCGATCAATGATTCTCTCTCATCATTGATGTTTCTATCTCCCTCTCCCTTCCTCTCTGAAATAAAAAAAAAAATTTTTAATTAATAAATATCAAGGCTAGATCTAGAATCAGATTAACTTCTACTAAAAAGTGTTCCAGAGGAGAGAACAAAAATAGTAGATGAAAAGATATAGTCAAAGTACAAGAAGAAAGTTTCCAGGACTAAAAACTCGTGTCCCTTGCCACCTATTCCTACAAGTCTTCACATTGAAGGTGCTAAAAAAGAATGCCTAGACACATCCTCAAGGAATTTCAGAATTCCAAGGATAAAGAAAATAATCCTAATTCTTGAAGAGAAAAGTAAGTTACCTTCCAAACAAAACAAACTACCTCCACTCTTTTCATCGGACAAATGCAGGAGGTTGAAGGAACATTTTCTTTAAATATTTGAAAGGCTAGTATCCTATACCTAATCAAGTTTAAGACAAAATGGAAATATTTCCAGACAGGTTAGAGGATTTAAGAATTCTGCAGAAATGAAAACATGTACCTTTTCCTCCACCATTACCAATATCAGCCATTAAGCAAATTGAGCTTTATCAAATGCAAACTAATTACTAAAATTCTGCGGCACACCAAAAAGATACATTTTTGGCCTGACCAAAAAAAAAAATAGGTATAATTTTGATTCATTCATACCAAATAGTTATTGTTGTATTGGCTGTTGTCATTTTTTTATTTGACAATCTAAGGGAAAAGAGTTCAGTGCCCCTGACTAAATAGTCAGGTATTGCAATATTTTAAAAATTCTTATGACACACCAGTTGAAAATTGCCGATCTAAGTCACTGTTAATTGAGTTTAATGTTGTTTCAGCTGAGTACATCCTGGCTGTTATAAGGATGTGTTAAGTATTCCAATGTATTTGTATCTTACATATCTAATTATATTTTTTATATGTTGATATACATTTTCTGGTGTAAATAAACTTTTTTGTCCATTCATAAAGCTTTTATTCTACTTACATAATACACATTATTAACAATTATGCTTAGGTTATTCATGAACATTTCATGAGACAGTAAACAAAGCTAATCATAATTTCAAGTTATTTCCCTGTTAACTATTTTACAGCATGTGCTGCATGTTAGGCAAGTATCAAAGAAAAATTCACAAAAGCAAAAAAAAAACACAACCTTTAAAAATGGTAAATACATGTTTTGTTTTGTTTTGTTTTTTGTTTTACTGCTGTGTTTGATATACATGAAGTAATGGATATCAAGCAATTCATTTTTACTGCATCTTGACTTGTACCTGTGTTCTTAGGTTGCCTAAACCATTTAAATACAAATAAAATGAGTGTAGCAAAGTGAATGAAAACAAACAGCAGGTAATTTTACAAATAATGGAATGTGAACCATTTCTGCCCTTATCCAGAGTAAATTGGGTCACAACTAAAGCAATACCTTTGCAGATGTAGTCACAGGTGTGCAGGTGTGCGCATTGAAAGTGAGTATTCCACAGATACACACATGGTTCAACATGTGCTATCCATGGGATATCCATTTTAACTACATCCCTCTAAGTGAGGGGTAGAGAAAGTCTGGCTCATGGGGCATATAAGGCCCAAGAAATCATTTGGTCTGGCCCTGCCAAGGCATTAGGGGTGAAGTAATTAAATGTTTGACCAAATATAGCAGGCTAATTTTTAAGTTGATAATTTTGTATGGCCTGCAAATCTACATATATAAAAGACTAATATACAAAGTGTCCCCTCGGGAGTTCGACCAGGAGACCAGGAGTTTGATCACTCACTATGACGTGCGCTGACCACCAGGGGGGCGGCTCAGAACGAAGAAAGGCCCTGGCTGGCAGCCAGGGAAGGAAGGCCTGGATCAGCCCTGATTGCCTGCCAGGCCTAGGAACCCTATCCATGCAGGAATTTCCTGCACCAGGCCTCATCAGAAAAAAGGTTCCCCGCCTCTGCTCTAAGTGCTCCAAAACTTCAATACCCACAACTACACCTGTGACTAGAACCAATTATTCTTTTTATTCCCCACCAGGACAAACCAATATGTAGACAGTTTTCTTTGCTTAGACATGGAAACTGTTTTAACACTGACCCTTGTGAAGCTACAATGTTCCAAATGTACTAAGTCAAACATTTATAACTTGTATAAAAATCCCACATCCCCCTGTTGGCCACTCAATATGAAAACAGAACTCCCTAAATGTTAACTATTTCTACTCCGCTAATATTAAACATAAAAACCACATGGGAGATAGAGAAATTCAAATAAAAATAACAGATCTGTCATAAATCGTAAACAAAAAACTATTTGTGGGACAGCATGGATGACTAATAGTCCACTGTGTAAATTTTAAAATGAGGCAGACAAAAGTTGAGAGGTCGGTTAATTCTCTCTTCATTCTCCTGCTTCAGCTTCCTCTCCTTAGGTATCCAATATCCACAATGTCAAGTGTTCTCTCAGTGATTGCATTATTAGCTTGCTGTCTTTGTATGACTCTTCACATAATGTATCAAGTTCAGCAGTGGCTTCATCAAAAGTTTTCTTTGCAAAAAAGCAGGCTTTCTCCAAAGAGTTCAGAATCTCATAATAGAACACAGAGAAGTTAAGGGCCAGCCAGACCCAATCTGATAGGGTGTGTTGGTTACATTTCTTTTTGCTGATTTCAAAAGCATCTTAGTATGCTTGTTGTGACTGATCCACAATCCCTTTCTTGTCATCACCAGCAGCAACCTCAGTCAAGTAACAATAGTAGTCCTTTACTTTTCATAAATTTCTCTCTTTTTTAAATTGATTTTGAGAGAGAGGAAGGCGGGGTGGGGAAGAAATATCAATCAGCTGCCTCCCAAACAGGGATCAAACCCACCACCGGGTTTGTGCCTTGACCGGAAATCAAACCCGCCACCTTTTTGTGTAAGGAATGATGTTCCAACCAACTGGAGCCACACCAGCCAGGGCTCCTTTCCTTTTCAAATGGAAAACTTTGCGTTGTGCTTGTGAAGCTTTGGGGATCAAGAACTTTTCCAAGAGAGACAAGATAGTATTACATCATTGCATATAGCCCTTAGCTCAGTCTCAATTTTCTCTTTATATTGAGCCATCTGCTGTTTCTTCTCAGCACCTCTCATTTTTCGCTCAATACTGGAGATGACTCTCCAAGATAACCCGGACTCCTATAACATTCTTATAAGCAAATAAGAGAAGATTCCTCTCTTCATTGGGTAATTCAGCTCCTTGCTCATTACAGACTTCATATAGGCTGCAAATCATCGTATTTCTCAGCCTGCTTGGCCAGGCTGGCCTTCTACACCAGCTCATCTTTATCCATGACTGGATGTTCTGTGTCCGGAGTAGGTGGTGGTGGAGTGGCAGGGATTCAGCAGTCTCTAGATGGACATATCTTCATAAATAATGCTTTTTATCATTATATACATAATGTTTCTTCCTTCTAGTTCTTTTAACCATAAATTCCCCTTTGGTTCATAGTAATATTGCCACACTGCTTTCTTTTGGTTTGGGTTTGCCTAGTATCTCTTAAAACACAGTCACTTTTAAAAAAATTGTTAAAACATACATTACATAAAAATTATCATTTTAGCCATTTTGAAGTGTATGATTCAGTGGCATTGAGTATATCCACAATGTTGTGCAAATATCAACAATATCCATTTTTAGGACTTCTTTGTTATCCCAAACAGAAGCTCTTCCCCCAGCCCCTGGTATCCTCTATTCAACTTTTTGTCAATATATATTTGCTTATTCTAGGTGTCTCATATAAGTAGAATTAAAAATATATGTTTTTATTTATTTCAGAGAGGAAGGGAGAGAGAGAAACATCAATGATGAGAGAGAATCATTGATTGGCTGCCTCCAGCACACCCCACACTGGGGATCAAGCCTCCAACCTGGGCATATGCCCTGACCGGAAATTGAACCGTGAACCTCCAGGTTCATAGGTCAACCACTGAGCCACACCAGCCAGGAAATATTTGTCCTTTTGAAAGACATATTGTCTTTCTAATGGGATAATTTATTCAGTTCATGTATAATGATATAACTGATATTCTTATTTTTACTGTTTCTATAAATTTATCACTTATTAGATACTATTTTTTTCTTTTCTTTATTTTTATTAATTTGAAAGTTCACTTCCACTAGTGATTACTTTCCTGTTTCTCACTCTCAAAGGCATATGGTATTACTATTAATTAAAAGCAAAATACCTATTTTTTTTACAAAATCACACTACTTTTTTTTTACTTCCATTCTACCTAAGGAAGTTGAAATCTTTGGAATACTTTGTACCTCTTGCTGCTTCTCCTATCCTTTCTCTCTGTCCCAATGAAACTTTTGAAAAGTTTTCACTTATTTATTCTCCCACTCCCCAACTCCCTGATTTTCCTAATATAATTACTATTTTAAAAGGATTTCCCTGAAGCATGTCACTTTTTAAAAGTACTTTGGTTATCTATTTCAAGAGGGTGTTTTCTTACCAATTAATATGAAATTAAGCCTCCCCCCCCCCCCCCCGCTGGCCTGGTTGCCACCAACTGCCCCACCTGCCAACCTGGTCGCCCCTCACTGCCCCCCCATTCCAGCCTGGTTGCCCCTAACTGCCCCCCCGCCAGCCTGGTCACTCCCAACTGCCCCCCCTGCTGGCCTGGTTGCCCCCAAACTGGACCCCCCCCCCCACCGGCCTGGTCGCCCCACACAGCCTGATTGTACAGTCGTTTGGTCGTCCCGCGCCCCCCTGCTGGCCTGGTCGTAGGCAGCCATCTTGTGAGGGTCAATTTGCATATTACTTCTTTATTATATAGGATTATTATATAGGATATATACATACACACACACACACACACACACACACACACATTGCTCACCATTGCCTCTTTCCTTTTATGTTCAAGTGCCATTTGACAAAAT
The DNA here is from genome assembly GCF_951640355.1 of Cnephaeus nilssonii. Lineage (NCBI taxonomy): Eukaryota > Metazoa > Chordata > Mammalia > Chiroptera > Vespertilionidae > Cnephaeus > Cnephaeus nilssonii. The sequence continues at coordinate 70,975,320 of NC_137084.1, read as the reverse complement.
AAAGTACATGAATTAGAACTACATGAACCTATAAATGGGTAAATATCAGAAGCAATGTTCAGTGAAAAAAATCATTTGAAAAATTACTATTTGGTAAAATTTCTATTATGTTTAGAAATCCTCATAGCATGTTACAAAACTTGGGAAAAAATAAATTCAGGCTTGGTTACTTCTGGAGAGTGATGGAAGAGAGTAGGATAGGGAGTGGAACATGGAGGGCTTTAAGGGTATTATCGTAATACATTCTTCAAGTATATTATAATACTGGAGGCCCAGAAATTCGTGCACTTGTGGGGTCCCTAGCTGGGGCCTCCCTCCCTTCCCCTGTCCGCCTGCCCCCCCCCCCCAATGGGGCCTCCCTCCCTTCCCTCGGTCATCTGCCACTGCCACCAGCCAGGGCCTCCCTCCCTTACCCTGGCCGAACTCCTGGATGAACTCCTGGTCGAGGGGAGAATTTGCATACTATGCTTTTATTTTATTTTTTTTAAATTTCTTTATTGATTAAGATATCACATATTTGTCCTCATCCCCCCATTCCCATCCCACACCCCTCCCCACGCATGCCCCCACCCCCCTGTTGTCCTTAATCACTGGTTAGGCTCATATGCTTGCACACAAGTCCTTTGGTTGATCTCTCCCCTTTACCCCCAACCTTCCCTACCCTCCGTCTGAGTCCCGACAGTCTGATCCATGCCTCCTTGTTTTTATTATATAGGATACTAGTGTCCTGGTGCACGGATTTGTGCACATTAAAAGGAAATTAATTAGAAATATTTTAATATCGCTATTCACATCTTGCTAATGAAAAGAAAATAGGATTCTACTGAGTCTCCTATCTACCTACTCCAGGACTTCTGTGAGGATCAAATGAAATGAGGCACTGGAAAACACTTAACAAACATTTGGTTAAACTGTAAAATAAAATGTTTGCACCTGGCTATAAAGCAAGTCGGGTTCCTGGGCTGAAGAAACTGCAAGGAGGCTGGTCACTAGGGAGAGGAAGCCGGGTGTTGCTACATGACGTCATTACCTGGCGCCCACAGGCACCATTTCCGAGCTAAGCTGGGCTGTGGGCCACATTTTGCGCCATGGGGTCTTGGCAGCTTTGGCTGCAGTTTGGTGGGATGTGGCTCTGGGGTGGTGGTGGGGCCTGTGTCCCACTTGGGGGAAGTCGAGTGTTGGTTTATCGGTGCCAGGTCCGTGGTGCCGTTTATTTTTAAATGGCCGTGTGCATCATGGCAGCTCCTGCGTTGAGTGTCTGCCCCCTGGTGGTCAGTGTGTGTCATACCTACTGGTCGGACAGTCGAATGGACACTTAGTCTTTTATATATATACTAGTAGCCCGGTGCACGAAATTCGTGCACATTGAAAGGGAATTAATTAGATGAAATATTTTAATATTGCTATTTTCCCTTTCTATAATAAAAGTGTGAGAGATAAAAGGAAATGAGTACAATGTATATGAAAATAACACATAATTTTATTAATAACTAAACAATAACAAAATGATATAACAATAACAAACTCGTAATATAAAAACAACATTGATGCAAATAATGACTGATAAAGTGATTAAACTTATTCTAATATCTCCCTGTATACCACATTGAGTAAAAACACTTTCAGAATGCTTGACTAATTTCCCTTGAGATAAAGTATTTACAACTTTAACTTTAACGTAACATGCTCTTTGAACTCAAGAGAAAGCAACAGCCGTAACTGGTTTGGCTCAGTGGATAGAGCGTCGCCCTGTGGACTGAAAGGTCCCAGGTTCGATTCCAGTCAAGGGCATGTACCTTGGTTGCGGGCACATCCCCCGTAGGAGGTGTGCAAGAGGCAGCTGATCGATGTTTCTCTCTCATCGATGTTTCTAACTCTCTATCCCTCTCCCTTCTTCTCTGTAAAAAAATCAATAAAATATTTTTTAAAAATACTTAAAAAAAAAAAAAAGAGAGAAAGCAACATATAACTGACCATGTCCAAAAACGGGTTCAGGTAGGAATATTCCTACTCTGTCTAGAGTTTGTCCTTGTGATTTATTAATAGTCATCACAAATTCTGGCATAACGGGAAACTATCTTCGAATTAATTTAAATGGGTGGCCAGTGTCAGATGGGGACAAATCAATTCTTGGAATCAGAACAATCTCTCCCTCTGCAGATCCTGTTAATATTTCAGCTTTGATAATGTTAGGTCGCAATCTTTTGTTAATAAATCTGGTACCATTACAAAGACCCCATTTACTATTAAGATTTCTCAATATCATGATGATTGCACCCACTTTCAATTTTAATTTATGACACGGCATTCCAGAAGGAGTAATACTATTAAGAAATTCAATAGGAAAATTTTCCTTTTCAGCATCATCTGTTGAGTCAATGGAATCATCACTCAAATAGGTGTGAAAATCTCCATCAAGTATATCCAAAATTTCTTCATTTAATTTTTGAACGTGCTCATTTTTTGGACAAAGAATTGCACGTTTAGGTATATTTTTAATATTACCTATAGATATACTATTTCCAAAGGTGGCTTTAATAATAGATCCATTAAAAATCATTGGGGAATTTCAATAATATCCATTCCTAAATGAAAACTGCTATCAAGTTTGCCATCTCCAAGTTTTACTAACCATATAAGCAGAATCCTCTGATCTCATATTTGTTTTAAGAGACAACTGTCTGAAACATCCCCAAACACTACAGTACTTTAAACTCGTTTGTACTATGGCCAATCGTATAGCATGGCGACACAAATATTCCCTCTGAAAAGAACTTTCCCACCAAATGCAACATTCAAATTAGAGCCAGCGAGAGCTTTATATGTATGGCACGTGTGCGAGTCAAAGTTTATTTTTAAATTTCCAGTGTGCGTCATATGTACCAGTTGGTCGGACGGATGGACAACTGTCGGTCACTTAGCCTTTTATCTATACAGATTATGAGTCATGATTTTACCTTTTTAAAAAATTATCCTTTAATACCTCCAAAGCACAATGAGTAAGAATCTGAAGGTTTATGTGGCTTCTATTTGGTTTCTAGGACAAAGTTCTTTCCTTTACCCACCACTCACTTCTCTCCTTTTATTCTTGAATGTTAATTCCAACATAATTTTTGTAACACCTCTTGAAAAGGATCCCACCAAGTTTTTGATAGTCCACATGATAAAACTTACAGAAAAATATAGCATGATACTTTCATTCTCTCACTAACTTCTTCATATAACTGTAATTCCTCAGTCTCTATAGAATGAAAAAGGAAAATAAAAGTGCCTTCTCTCATTCCAAGGCCTTTCTCAGTCAGGCAACCTCAAAAAGAATGAGCCTACAATTCATGCCATGTAATCTCTATCTGGCATAATTCAAATCAAATCCCATCGGGCAAAGTCTGGGATAATTAAAATGTATAAGAGAACAGTGGTGACCTGGGGGAGAACTTATGAAACCTTGTCTCCTGCTTTTGCTGAATATTCTTTTTGTTATGCTAGACTCCAAGTCCCTATCCGGGACCTGGTCAGGGGGCTGCCGGCGCTAACCCATGCCGCCTGCCCTGGTCCATGATCCGTGATGGCGGACCTGGGCAGGCAGCTGTGAGCGCTAACCCATGCTGCCTGCCCTGGTCTGTGATCCGCTATCTTGGACCTGGGCAGGCGACTGCGGGCGCTAACCTACGCCACCTGCCCTGGTCCGTGATCCCTGATAGGGGCTTCGAGTCAGCCGCTACTGGCGGCGGCTTACTCGAAGCCCCTATCCAGAACCTGGTCAGCCGGCTGCCAGCGCTAACCACCTGCCCCAGTCCCACCATCATGGCTTGGATCCCACCGACAGTGGGCGCTGCCCCCTCCCCCTGCCATCTTTGCTGGTTTAATGTGTATATTTGCTCCTGATTGGCTGGAGGGCGTGGCTGGTGGGTGTAGCGAATGTGTGGTCAATTTGCATATTACTGTTTTATTAGGTAGGAGGTTCCTCAAAACATGTTTGAAAATTGAGCAGGATACTTGACATGTTTTTGTTGTGTGAGCAGTATTGTATTTTGAATAAGGAATATATTGAGGACATTTTGTTCTGATATATCAACACATGGCAATACCTGGAGGTTGAGAAAAGGAAGCTACAGAAGTTGTAGTAAGTGCTTATCAAGCTTGATTCTTTCTTGGGTAAGATGTTTTGGAGCTACTCAACCCCACATCCTTCATCATACCATCCCCTGTTGCGTTTGAGATGCAAGTCACGTTTGAGTCCTTCTGGCATGTACCCAGCAAAGGTTTGAATATGCAATGGTAGTCCTATTTCATGGAGGCCTGGATTTCCTCTAATGAGTGGCTTTTGCTCCAAAACTCTCCACAGCTTTATCAAACTTTCTTAGAACTGCACTGCAGTCTGAGATTCTTACTACACAACCTTCCTTTCTACTCTTCCCTGCGGGGATTAGAACAGCATTGTAGGTTTATCCCTTGCCCAGCTTCTTATAGTTCACTTCCCATTTTCCCTCACAGACATTTACCTCAATAAATCTCTTGTTCTTCTAATCCCATCTGCTTCTTGGAAAACCTAAACTAACATAAATCAGTATATGTAGAGTGCCACGGCAGTCAGTTCATACTGGTTTTTGTTATTAATAATAAGCAAGAGATTATCATGATTTTAATTATGTACTGGTGATGATGGATGGAAATATCCAAATTAGAGTGACATTTAGTAAATGGGTATAATAGGACCATGATTGAACTTAGGGGCTAAAATAAGGTTAGTTTGCCTAATTACTTGCTTATCACTCCCCACTTCACATACTAACCACATTGATTTGTTTATAGTTCACTACAGACACCATAGTAACCCACAGTTCTTTACTCATTGTTACTTCATAAAATATTCTTCCACCACTCTCTTATGCCTTGTGTTTATATGCATAGTAATAGTTATAAACATATTGAATTATAATCAATCTATTTTTGTATCAGTTTCTTCTTTTCAACTCTAGATTCCTTTAATCATGAGGTGATACTGCAGCTTATTATAACGGTCAATTAAACATTTTGTACTTTATTCAAAGAGCAATGGAAAACCATTGGATGATTTTAAATGTAGAGGTAATATGCTGTGATTTTTGAGTTTCATAAAGATTATGTTGGCTGCTGTTGGTTGGATGGATTGGAGGAGTGCAAGAATAAATTTGGGGAAATAGTTTGGGTGGCCTATGGAGTCCAACTGCCTGGTTCTACCATTTATACTAGCTCTGTAATCTTGGGAATGTTACTTGGAAATGCTCCTTAACCTCTCTTTGCCTCAGTTTCCACATCTGTAAAATTGCAATGAAAATAATACTCCTTCAGAGTTGCTGTGAAGGATGAGTTAAAACAGCTTAAAATAGAATCTGGCACATATTGAGCAGCCAGATGTTACCTATTATGTTGTTATTTAACAAATATTTGTGTGCTTACTGCATTCCAGACACTGGACCAGATACCACTATTAAACTGAATTAAACAAATGACAAAAGCAAGTTCAAATTAATATGCAGCCTGGCTGGTGTGGCTCAGTGGTTGAGGTTTTACCTATGAACCAGGAGGTCACAGATTCCCTGTCAGGGCACATGCCCTGGTTTGCGGGCTCTATCCCCAGTGTGGGGTGTGCAGGAGGCAGCCGATCAATGATTCTCTCATCATTGATGTTTCTATCTCTCCCTCTCCCTTCCTCTCTGACATCAATAAAAATATATTTTAAAAAGTTAATATGCAGACAGAACTTTGGGTTATAATGATGTTCCTTAGAATCTGAATATAAAACAAACTCTTTGGCCATTATTATAATGTTACAATTCTGGAGGTGTTTTGTTTTGATTTCTTTTACATTTTTTATAGCACGGACTCCAGAACGTACTAAATAAGTCACTGGGGAGCATTTTCCAAATAAAAAAAATCCTCAATAAAAAATCCTCAATAAATCCTGAATAAAAGACTACCCTCTTGTTATGTTTCCCTATTCTATAACTTAGTAATTGAGAAATTGACTTTTAGGATATGTATTAATCTTAAATATATTTCTGCAATGAATGTTCTTTGGTTAAAATATGTCAACTTGGTAAGTTTAGAGTTTTTGTATACCAGTTTATGAGAACTTTCATTTTTGTTTTTGTCTTTTTTAACTGAAGGAGACACAATAGTAATTAATGTGTAAATGCAATGAATGTATGGAAGATTCACTGTAATGGGACTTAAATTCTGTTTTTTTTCAAAACAATAGACTAATTTACATATATTGAATTAAAGAATTAATAGGATTTACTAGTATACTTGCTTTGCACAAGAAAATATTAATAGTAGTTCACTTTGGGGAATGGGATTAGGAGATAGTATACTTTTATAATTAAAAATATTTATGCAGCCCTAGCCAGTTTGGCTCAGTGGATAGAGCATCAGCCTGCGGACCAAAGGGTCCTGGGTTTGATTCCGGTCAAGGGCAGGCACCTTGATTGCAGGCTCCTCCCCGGCCCCAGCCCTGGTTGGGGCTCATGCAGGTGGCAACCAATCGATGAGTTTCTCTCACATCGATATTTCTCTCTCTCTTTCTTCCGCTCTCTCTAAAAATCAATGGAAAAATATCCTCGGGTGAGGATTTAAAAATATATGTATATATTTATGCAGCCCAGGCCAGGTTGCTTGATTGGAGAATTGTCCCATATACCAAAAGGTTGCGGGTTCAATCCCCAGTCTGGGAAACGCATCAATGCTTCTCTTTCACATCAATTCCTCCCTCCCTCCCTTCTTCTATTTCTAAAAAATCAGTAAACATATCCTCAGGTAAGAATTTAAAAAATCTATATGAATTATGCAATAACTAGCAGAGATTTAAAGAAAACAATGAATGATAAAGAAAATAGAAACGAATGTGAGACAACTTACAAAACATGCTTGGTTCATATGAATGGATTCTGTGGTCTATGGCAACTGTATAAAAACAGAACTTAACATGAGTTTTGTGTTTGTTCTTGTTCCAGTGTTAATATTTGTTTACCTGCTTTATTTTTATAGGGATGTGCATGCAGTCTGTCTCTGGGATGATAAAGGCCCAGCAAAAATTCACCAGGCTTTAAAAGAAGATATTCTTGAGTTTATTAAGCAAGCACAGGCAGTAAGTTCCGCATCTTTATATTATATTTGTTTTAAGGTTTTACTCAAAGAATATTATAAAAAATACTTTAAATGTAGGACTTCCTGAAGTAATTTTAAATATTACATTGACTTGACGTATTTCTTAAATAAGTTTTTTAATTAAATGATAATCATTTGCTTATTTTCCCCCCTCAGTGACATTTCTTTTAAGAGAGTACATTATTATCCTCAATTAAAAGATGCTATAAACAAGTGAAAAACAAAACAAAGTTATAGACACAGACAACAATATGGTGGTTACCAGAGGGGAAGGAGGGTGGAGGGATGTTGAAGAGGGTAAAGGTGGTCAATATATGGTGACAGGAGACTAGACTTTGGGAGGTGAGCGCACAATGCAATATACAGATAATGTATTATTGTACACTTGAAACTTACATAAAGCTTATTAACTAATGTCACTGCAATAAATTTAATTGTTAAAAGCAAAGATTTAAAAATTCAGTTTTTTATAGGTCCTTTAGATGCCTCCACCACCATTTATTTTTAGCCATATGTCAGCCCACATAAATCTATTTTTTCTCACACTAATACCTTTTTTCAAACTGACAGTAGTTTTCTTCAAATTCCATCCATGTTGTTCCAAATGGCATGACATTTTTTTATGGTTGAATAATTCATTCTGTATATGTACCACATATTCTTTCTCCATTCATCTCTCTATGGACATTTAGGTTGTTTCCATATCTTGGCTATCTACACTAATAAAAGAGAAACATGCAAATTGACCGTACTTCTGCTATGCCCACCAGCCACGCCCACCAGCCAATCAGGAGCGAATATGCAAATTAACCCAACCAAGATGGTGGTGGATGGCGGCCACCATGGAGCTGGAGCCAGCAGGAGGCTTGGGTTGCCCCGGCGATGGAGGAAGCCAAGCTTCCTGCCGGCCCTGGCCTCCGCTCAGGGAGGCGCTGAAAAAAAAGAAAGAAAAAAAGGAGGGGCTTCGCCGGGGGGTGATCAGGCCAGGATGGGATGGCAGTTGTGGGTGATCAGGCTGGTGGGGGGCAGGGCCATTGGGGGTAAGCAGACCAGCAGGGGGGCCAGTTGGGGATGCGCAGGCCGTCAGTGGGGATCAGTTGGAGGTGATCAGAACAGTGGGGGGCGGCAGTTTGGAGTGAGCAGGCCAGCAGGGGGGCAGTTGGGGGCGAGCAGGCCAGTGAGGAGGGAAGGTGGGAGCGAGCAGGCCAGCAGGGGGGGCAGTTGGGGGTGAGCAGGCTGGCGGGGTGGGCATTTGGGGGCGAGCAGGCTGGCAGGCAGAGTGGTTAGGGGCAATCAGGCAGGCAGGCAGTCAGGTGAGGGGCTGGAGCCAGCAGTCCTGGATTGCAAAAGGGATATCCGACTGCCAGTTTAGGCCCGATCCCTGTAAACCGGCAGTAGGACATCCTTCGAGGGGTCCCAGATTGGAGAGGGTGCAGGCCGGGCTGAGGAACCACCCCCCTCTTTCCCTCCCCCCCCCGTTCACGAATTTCATGCACCGGGCCACTAGTTGTAAATAATATTGCAATGAACATGGGGATGCATATAGTCCTTCCTCAGTTTCCACGGTGGGTTGGTTCAAGAATTCCTAGCAGATACCAAAATCCATGGATGCTCAAGTCCCTTAGTCTGCCCTTTGTATCTTTGGGTTCTGCATCTGTTGATTAAACCAATTACAGATGCAGAACCCATGAATACAGAGGGCTGACTGTATATTTTTTCAAATTAGTGTTTTTGTTTTCTTTGGATGGATAGAGGTAGAATTTCTGAATCATATGGTAGTTCTATTTTTTATTTTTTGAGGAACCTCGATACTATTTTCCATAGTGGCTGTACTAGTTTATATTCTCACTAACAGTGCACAAGGGTTCCCTTTTCTCCACATCCAACACTTATTTCTTGTCTTCTTGATAATAGCCATTCTACCAGGTGTGGAGTGGTATCTCATTGAGGTTTGGATTATCATTTCCGTGATGATTAGTGATATTGAACATCTTTTCATGTCCTGTTGGTCATCTGTATGTCTTCTTTGGGAAAAGGTCTATTTGGATTCTCTGTCCATTTTTTAATTGTTTTTTTGTTTTGTTTTGTTTTGTTCTGTGTTGCTATTGAGTTGTATGATTTTTTAAAAACTATTTTGGATATTGACTCTTATCAGATATGATTTGCAAATATTTTCTCCCATTCAGTAGATTGCCTTTTTATTTTGTTGGTACTTCCTTCAATGTTTGGAAGCTTTTTAGTTTGATGTACTCTTACATGTTTATTTTTGCTTTTTGTACCAACTGCAAAAAAAAACACTACCAACATTGATGTCAGGGAACTTACTACCTGTGTTTTCTTTTAAGAGTTTTATGGTTTCAGATCTTAAATTCAGTCTTTAATCTATTTTGAGTTAATTTTTGGGTATGGTGAAAGATGGTCAAGTTTTATTCTTTTGCCTGTGGCTGTCCAGTTTTCCCAGCACCATTTATTAAAGAGACTGTCCTTTTCCCATTGTAGATTGCTTTGGGGTTTATGCACATTTTAACAATATTCTTCCAGGTCATGAGCATATGACCTGGTCATTTTTGTGCCTTCTTTAGTTTCTTTTATCAATGTTTTGTAGTTTTCAGTGTAGGTCTTTTCACCTTCCTGGTTAAATTTATTCTTAGGTATTTTATTCTTTTTGATGCATTATAAATAGGATTGTTTTCATAATTCCTCTTTCTGATAGTTTCCTATGAAACAAACAGTATAGAAGAAATCCAACAGATTTTTGGGTTGTGATTTTGTATCCTGCAACTTTACTGAATTTGTTTATTCTAACAGGTTTTTTTTTGTGGTGTTGTTAGGATTTTCTATATATAACATCATGTCATTTGGAAATAGCAAGTTTTTCCTCTTCCTTTTCAATGTAGTTGCTTTGTCTTTCTTTTTCTTGCCTAATTGCTCTGGTTGGGACTTCCAATGTTGTGTTGAATAGGATTGGTGAGAGTGAGCATCCTGTCTTGTTCCTGACCTTGGAGGAAAGGCTTTCAGCTTTCTCCGTTGAATATGACATTAGTTGTGGGCTTGCCATGTATACCTTTTATTATGTTGAGGTATTTTCTCACTATACCCACCTGGTTGAGAGTCTTTATCATATAAGGATGTTGAATTGTGTCAAATGTATCTTCAGCATCTACCAAGGTGACCATGTGATTTTTATCCATCTTGTCAACGTGATGTTATCACATGGATTGATTTGCCAATGTTGAACCATTCTTGCATCCCTGGAATAAATCCCACTTGATCATGGTGTATAATTATTTTAATGTGCTGTAGAATTTGGTTTGCTAGTATTTTCAGGTTTTTGCATCTACATTTATCAGGGATTTTAGCCTGTAATTTTTTTGTGTGTGTGCCACTCTTGTCTAGTTTTAGAATCAAGGTAATGCTGGCCTTGTAAAATGAGTTTGGAAGTATTCTCTTCTATTTTCTGTAAGAATTTGAGAAGAATTTGGTACTAATTCTTTTTTAAATACTTGATAAAATTCACAAGTGAAGCCATCTGGTCCTGGACTTTTGTTTTGTTTGTTGACTTTAAAATATATATTTTTATTGATTTCAGAGAGGAGCAGAAAGGGAGAGAGAGATAGAAACATCAGTGATGAAAGAGAATCATTGATCAGCTGCCTCCTGCATCTTCCCCCCCGCCCCACCCCCTGCAGGAATCAAGCCCGCAACCAGGGCATGTGCCCTGACCAGGAATCGAACTGTGACCTCCTGGTCCATAAGTTGACGCTGAGCCACACCAGCCGGGCTGTTTGTTGACATTTTTTATTATTGATTCAATCTCCTTACTAGTGATTGTTCTGTTCAGATTTTCTATTTTTTTATGATTCACTCTTGGTAGACTGTATGTTCCTAGTAATCTATTCATCAGTTCTAGGTTGTCAGATTTGTTGGCATATAACATTCATAGTAGTCTTATGACCCTTTGTATTTCTGTGGTATCAGTTGTATGTCTCCACTTTCATTTCTGATTTTGAGTCCTTTCTCTTTTATTGGTAAGTGCACAAGTTTTTGTGAACATTTTTTGTACACGGATATTTATAGCAATATTATTCATGATAGCTAAAAGGTGAAAACAGCACAAATGTCTGTCAGTGGACAAAAATGAACAAAATATAGTACTTTGATAAAATGAAATAGTATTTAGCCATAAAAAGGAATATAATATGGACACACACTACAACCGGCAAATATATAGACACAGAAAGTAAATTAGTGGTTGTTTAAGGCTAGGAAGGGGTAGGAGAGGGGAGAGATAAAGGGGAAGATAAGGTGATAATGGATACAGGGTTTTTTTTTTAATGACATTATTGACATAGAGCATTTTATTAGTTTCATGTATATACCATAATGATTAGATATATGTATTGTGAAATCATAAGTCTATGTGAACATATTTTAGTTTTCTCTTGGTTATATACTTATGTTTTAATTTCTTTTGGGTATAAGATAGTTTATGCTATAAATATTTTAAATTTATAGCATAAAAATGTTCTAGTATTCTTTAAAGCACCTGTTTTTCAAATTGTTACAATTCTCTCTTTTTTTTTTTTCAGCGAGTACTAAGCCATCAAGATGATACAGCTTTGCTAAAAGCATATATTGTAGAATGGCGAAAATTCTTTACACAATGTGATATTTTACCAAAGCCTTTTTGTCAACTAGAGATTACTTTATTGGGTAAACAGGGCGGCAATAAAAAATCAAATGTAGAAGACGGTATTGTTCGAAAGGTAAGTAAGTTTTCCCATCTTCTTTCTAATATTCTTCAGGAAGGATGATTTAAAGACTTAAAATATATATATATTAGAGGCCCGGTGCACGAAATTCGTGCATGGGGCAGGGTGTCCCTCAGCCCAGACTGCACTCTCTCCAATCTGGGACCCCTCTAGGGATGTTCGACTGCCTGTTTAGGGATCGGGCCTAAACAGGCAGTCGGACATCCCTCTCACAATCCAGGACTGCTGGCTCCCAACCACTCGCCTGCCTGCCTGCCTGATTTCCCCTAACTGCTTCTGCCTGCCAGCCTGATCACCCCCTAACCACTCCCTTGCCAGCCTGATCGACACCTAACTGCTCCTCTGCCGGCCTGATTGCCCCTAACTGCCCTCCCCTGCCGGCCCGATTACCCCTAACTGCCCTCTTCTGCTGGCCTGGTCACCCCTAACTGCCCTCCCCTGCCGGCTTGGTCCCCCGCAACTGCCCTCCCCTGCAGGCCTGGTTGCCCCTAACTGCCCTCTCCTGCCCACCTGGTCACCCCTTACTGCTCTCCCCTGCTGACCTGGTCGCCCCAACTGCCCTCCCCTGCAGTCCTGTTTCCCCCCACCTGCCCTCCCCTGCTGGCCTGATCTCCCACAACTGTTCTCCCCTGCTGGCCATCTTGTGGTGGCCATCTTGTATCAACATGGGGGCGGCCATCTTTGACCTCATGGGGGCGGCCATCTTGTGTGTTGGAGTGATGGTCAGTTTGCATATTACCTCTTTATTATATATTACCTCTTTATTATATAGGATTTTGTTGTTGTTGATTACAGAGAGGAAGGGCAACAGAGGGAGAGAGCTATAAACATCAGTGTTGAGAAAGAACCACCGATCGGCTGCCTCCTGCACACCCCACACTGGGGATTGAGCCTGCAATCCGGGCATGCACTCTGACCGGGAATCAGACCATGACCTCCTGGTTCATAAGTTGACCCATAACCACTGAGCCTGGGCAGATTTGAAAACTTTTGGAAGTAATTTATATATTAAGTGGGTTTTTCTACTTCACATACAAATTCCTTTCTAGCTCTTGCTGGGTTTTATTGAATAATGTTTTTTCCCATTTTTAGTTTCAATTTTCTTTCATCTTTTTATGTGGTGTTAAGCTGTTGATCTGTGTTTCAAACATTATCTTCTTTGCTTTTCCTTTCACTTTCTCCTTTTCCTAGTTTTATCTTTGAGATTTTATTTTCTTATTCTTTCTTTGTACTTTTACCTTCCTCTAAATTACATTACTTTATTAAGTTTCAAAAATCTCTTCTTTTATCAGGTTACCTTCTGATATCTTTGTATTTACATAATTGTGGCTAAATATTTTGCATTATTGTAGTTAAAAGCACTGTGCCCAGTAATAACTCATGATTTATTGGAAAAAGCTAAGCTCTGAAATTGGAGTCCCAGATATCCCTTTCAACTCTTCAGTTCAGCAATGACCTAACCTCTCTGTCCTCATTTATCGTGTATTTTCCTACTTGTGAGAATCACGTTAAACCAGTTTTGAAAAGTTAAAAAGGCCATTTGAACTTTAAACAACTCTCACTACTTGCTGCAATGTTATAGCAACAAAATTCGGCATTCAAACATTCAGTTAGTGGCCTGGACATTATTGCCCTAACCTTACTAATGCTGACAAGGTTACTATAAATTGAGATATACCTATTGGTAGAAATTTCTTCAGTGGTAGAAATAACTGCAGAATGAGACATTCTGACCACCACCCCAAAAAAGAAAAAAACACTTCTGGATGGTTTTTAATTTATAGTTTCATAATCTTATTCACTCTTGTTTTTTGTTTGTTTTTTTGTTATTTCTTTAATTTTTACTGTTCCCTACAGATTGTAGGAATCAGCATTACTTAATGATTACGAGCATAGAGTCTAGAACTACAGTTGTTGGATTCAAGTTCCAGTGTAGCCACTATGAGCTGTGTAAATATGGGAACATTAGCTTTCCTCTCTGTGCCCCAGGTTCCTCATATCTAAGAGGAGATAATAGTACCTGTATCTAAGTTGTGAGGATTAAATGAGTTATATGTGAAAAGAATTTAGAGCAGTGCTAGGTACATAGTGAATGTTATATATTCTTGTTGTTATTGCTGCTACTGCTATTATTATTAATACTAGCATTCCCATTGCAGGAAAAATCCTGCAATAGGGTTTCCTGCTGCACTCTAGCTCACCCTGCCTGCTCTCCTCCCTTGTCCCCCGCCCCGCGATCTCCGCCAGCACCCCTGCTTTTCTAACTTCTCCGCCAGCCTGCTCTTCTTCCTTCTTCCCTGGCCCCGCCTCCGCTCCTCCCTTCTCCCCCGGCCCGCCTTCTCCGCCAGCCCGCTCTCCTTCCTTCTCCCCTGGCCCCGCCTCCGCTCCTCCCTTCTCCCCTGGCCCCGCCTCCACTCCTCCCTTCTCCCCCGGCCCCGCCCCTTCTCCCCTGGCCCCGCCTGCTCAACTTCCTTCTCCCCCGGCCCCACCTCCGCTCCTCCCTTCTCCTCCCCCCGGCTTGCTTGCTTCTCTGCAGCTTTGCTCCCTTCTGCAGCTCTTGGCTTCTTTCTACGCTGTCGCGATATGCAAATTAGCCGCCATCTTTGTTGGGATAATTTGCATATCCATCCTGATTGGTTGGTGGGCGTAGCGAAGGTGCGGTCAATTTGCATATTTGTCTATTATTAGATTAGATGCTAGAGGCCCAGTGCACGAAGATTCGTGCAAGAATGGGCCTGCCTTCCCCCTGGCTACCGGCACCGCCTTCGCTCTGGCGGGAGCCACCTTTCTGCCTTCGCTTTGGCCCGGAGCTGCTTTTCCGCCTTCCCACACTTCCCAGAGGCCTGGAGCAGCTGGGGCGGTGTGGAACACCTGCATTCTGCCCCGCCCCCAGCCTCTCAGTGCCTGTGTATGCAAATTAACCCGCCATCTTTGTTGTGTTAATTTGCATACTCACTCCTGATTGGCTGGTGGGCATCGCGAAGGTACGGTCAATTTGCATCTTTCTCTTTTATTAGTGTAGATTTCCTATATCTGACAAAGTTACTTGTTGGAGTGATAGTACATACTCATTAATATGTATATATTATTTCCATCATTTAAATTGAACATCTATAGGATAGATGGATTTATATATTCCTTTTTTTTAAGATCCACTATCAAACAGATTTTCAGTTGTTTTCGCATTTATTATGTGTTTGTACAAATGTGCACATGAGCATTCCAAACACATAACCAATATTTCTTGTTGTTTGTTTATTAATTTTAGAGAGAGCGGTGGTGGAAGGAAAACATTCCTTTATTGTTCCACTTATTTATGCATTCATCAGTTGATTCTTGTGCCCTGACTGGGGATAAAACCCGCAACCTTGGCTTATTGGGATGATGCTCTAACCAACTGAGCTACCCAGCCAGTACCATACCAGTATTTCTGAAATTCAACATTGAAGCTATAAGGAACTAACATTTTCCATGTATTACCATATTTAATTTTTGCAACCAGTTAAAATTTATACTATTATTTTCATTATTTTACAGATGGAAAAGCAGGTAAACAAGTAAAAGAGCTGGAATTCAAATCTAATTATGTTTGATTTTTTTTTTTTTTTTTGGCTTTGGTTGTGCGTATTTTAATCACTTCTGATAAAGAATAAGGTCAGTCTAAAACTAAATATTGCATACCACACCAAACTTTGCCATAAGCAAAAGTAATGATTTCAAACAGAAAAATAGCACTATTAGTAATAGTCAATATATATAAATTATAACTTTTTTAAATAATCCACAAATTTTACATATTTTTTCATTTTAATCCACATAACTAAATTTTGATATTTAACAATTATCTTGGATTCTGAAACACATATTCTTTACCATTAATTGCCTTGTATTCTTTACCATATTTAAATATACTGCTTCCCTGAAGGATTCAAGTGAATGTAGGCCTAAGAATTTGATTTCCTTTTTTAGTATTTGTACTTAATTTTTTTTACCCTAGCTCCATTGTCAAAATGCCCACCCCTCTCTTTCTAAGACTCACACTCATCTCAACCTCAATTCATCTGAACTCCAAATTCCATTCCCCCAAATAAAAGAAAGTGCTCCATTGCTCCTACTGGGAAAAAAAAATTGTGTATATGTGGTACTTTGTATATTAATAATTTAAATGAATTGTGCATTTTGTTCTTTTTTTCTTAGCTCATGCTTGATACATGGAACGAGTCCATCTTTTCAAATATAAAAAACAGACTCCAGGATAGTGCAATGAAGCTGGTACATGCTGAACGATTAGGAGAAGCTTTTGATTCTCAGCTGGTCATTGGAGTAAGAGAATCCTATGGTATGCTCTGAACTTTTATGATCATAATTTCCTTTTCATGCAAATTCTAAGACAATCATAGAGTAGTACTAGCAAAAGTATCTTTATTAGCACAGGTAACATCTACTTTTAGTGCCAAATGCTTTTCCAAGTACACAAAAGGTATTTATTCTGCTTTAAAGAAACCTACAAAAATTAATATTTGAGTGGTGAATATTTATTTTCTCCATCTCATTTATTGGTTGGTGAATCTTTTTAGCAACTTAAATTAGAGAAGTGTAGATTTGAATCTATAGCTTATAAATTAACTGGTTTAGTACTTATATATTTAGGATGTAAGTTAATTTCATATGAACATTTGTCTCCAATCTTTTCTGTTTCTGACAATGACATTCTCATTTGTTCTTTCAATCAGATATTCCTCTGACTAGAATATTCTTCCTCCTCTTGTTTTATCTTCTTACTTATTCTCATCTTCTATTTCCTCATGCAGCCCTTTCCTAATACCCAGACTAAGTTGGGCCCTCTCATAGTGCTTTATAGTACCTACTAGAGGCCCGGTGCATGAAATTCATGCAAGAGTAGGCCTTCCTTCCCTCGGCTGCCTGCACCGGCTTCTCTCTGGCACCCAGGACCTGGGCTTCCCTCCATCCGCTGGCAGGCAACCAGGACCCGGGCTTCCCTCACAGCTCCGGCTTAGTCCGGAAGGTTGCCCGCTAGGACGTCTGGTCTAATTAGCATATTATGCTTTTATTATTATAGATGCCTCCTTGTCAGGCTACTTTCAAGTAATTAACTGTGTTGTCAACATTGTATTTTTGCTGAACATGGAATGCCTGGCACAAAATAGTTGTCATTAAGAATTTTTTACATTAATGAACCTTTAGTTACCATTGGACGTGCCTTCTTCATTGCCCTCATATTTAAGTATCAAATCTAAATTTTCATTAGCCAAGTCCCTAAAATGCATTCCTTTTTTTTTTTTTTTTGCATTTCCATATATATATTGTATTTCCACCTATATTTTTTGTGTGTGTGTGATTTTTTTTTTTCTTTATTGATTAAGGTATTACATATGTGTCCTTATTCCCCCATTGCCCTCCCCACTCGCCCCATTCATGCCCTCACCCCCTCTGGTGTCTGTGTCCATTGGTTAGGCTTATATCCATGCATATAAGTCCTTTGGTTGACCCCTCCCCCTAACCCTCACCCTCCCCTACCTTCCTTTTTATTTTACCTGCCACCAGTTTGGACTTCTCTAAACTTTACTTCTGGAATTTTGAAATACTCTTCTTATAGGGATCATATTGTTATCATTTTACCCATATACTGTTCACAAGATTAAGTTTAAGTACTATTTTCCTAACCCACTTGGGGTACACCATGCTAAATTCAGGTTACTTAGCCTGAGATCTGTGGCTCTCCACAACCACTTACCCTTACCTTCTATTAACCTTACAATCCACTCAGACAATCTAGTCATTATACTTTGACTCGACCTTGTGCTTTTCTACTTCTAAATATTTTTTTTTTTTTGCTTACTTTAGATAGATCTAGCTATGTAAATCCTAGTTTATTCCTTAAAACTCATTTCAAATCTCATCTCTTTTGTGAATGGTGTCTTGATCCAGTTAGAAGTCAGTGTCTTTCCTATTCAAAATAAAATATCATATTCTCTATGGTATTTGTTACTTTACTGCTTTGTGCTGTTAACGTTTAAGTTTTTTATAGAGAAGATTTTGTCCTATTTATTTTTATGTTATCTTGAGCATTGTCAGTCCCTTGTACATAATGACTGCTCAATATTTGTTATTTTATTT
This sequence comes from Cnephaeus nilssonii, assembly GCF_951640355.1. Taxonomy (NCBI): domain Eukaryota; kingdom Metazoa; phylum Chordata; class Mammalia; order Chiroptera; family Vespertilionidae; genus Cnephaeus; species Cnephaeus nilssonii. The sequence continues at coordinate 70,957,261 of NC_137084.1, read as the reverse complement.
ATCGTACTCAAAATACTGATACTAATCATAATTAGAGTAAAATTTTATTTTCTCTTTTTCAGTTAACCTTTGTTCTAATCCCGAGGATAAGCTTCAAATTTATAGGGACAATTTTGAGAAGGCGTACTTGGATTCAACAGAGAGATTTTATAGAACACAGGCACCCTCATATTTACAACAAAATGGTGTACAGAATTATATGAAATATGTAAGTCAGAACTTAGTATAAGTGCTAATTTGAGCTATTCTCTTGATATTCTTAAAATGATTGCTATTTTGCCTCTGGACAGGCAGATGCTAAATTAAAAGAAGAAGAAAAACGAGCACTACGTTATTTAGAAACAAGACGGGAGTGTAACTCTGTTGAAGCAGTAAGTAGTTTTGTAACTATATTCTATGGGATTATTTGAAGTACAGTAGCCCAGGGATGGCAAATATATAATACACACAACATGATTTATCCTTTCTCTGTCTCTGACCATTACTAATGGATTATAATACTTTTGCAATGAGCCAAAGCACAGCTTTAATAGACACCTTATTTAGAACACATTGGTTTTCAGAGCTTATGTGCAAGATGAAGTCTATTTGCCATCCTTGCTCTAGACTTTTTCCTATATTAAATGTACTCACTTTTTAATCAGTTTCCTTTATTATGTGTTATGCATATCTAAAGTTCACCCTTTTAGTGACTTCCATGTGGCAAATAAAATATGCTCCCTAAAGATACAGTTGATTCTCATTATTCACAGAGATCATGTTCTATAAAGTGGCTGTGAACACTGAATTAGTGAGTACTGAATCATTACTGCTGGGGGATATTTCCTCTTCTTATGGGAGAATGTTTTCAAACTTCATCTTGTCATGAAATAAAATATTATTTGATAAGTGAACACTAGTCTTTTATATTTAATTTATATTGTATGCTCCTCGTTTTAAAAAAACTGCTCTGAGGTATTAGCTATGCTACAATATCAGTTCTGGGTGTTTTCTTTAAATGGAGAGTGACCTTAGTGTACTTTAATAAGGAAAATATAGCAATAATATTTCCTCCAGTTCCTTTCAGTCTATGGAGCCTGGGAATTAGGGTTAGATTTACATTCAAAGAAGTAACATTTCAGTTTGCCTACCTTTCAACTGATTTTTTTCCTTCTAACTTTTCTTTGGCTTCTTTCATCTTGAATGGTAGTCATGTTTATTCTTTGTTCATGAGTTGGGTTGGGTTGGATTGGATCTTTTACCCCCTTTGTTTTTGTTTTGTGTTGCTTTTCATAATGTGCAGTATATTTCCTTTTTCAAAGGTTAAAATAACTTTGCTGTTGGCCAGGAAAGGGGGCTAACTAACTTATGGTTGTTTTATAGAAGTTTTCTAAAGAAATTTAAAGCTGGCTAGGGCTTCATTCAGAAGGCAGGGAAGGCCATTGAATGTTTGTTAAATAAGTTTGCCATGCTCAGAGTTATCCCTCGGGAAGATTAATGTAGTGACAGTATGAAAGTTCAATTGGAGTGGGGAAGAGCTGGGAATCGGGTGTAAGAAGGAGGTTTTTACAGTAATTCAAGGAAGGTATTAGCAGTACCATGTAGGGTTATAGCAATGGAATGGAAAGGATAGGGTAAAGACTGCCAGTGGTGGAATGTTGTGTCATATGGGTGGGGCTAGATATTGGACAGAATTGAGTCCATTTTGTTTCTGAGGTTTTGGTTTGGGACAATTGTGCTGCTACAGAGATCAGGTATAAGAATAAATCTTAGTAGTAAGGGAGAAAGATGAGGTCAGTTAGAGCGATTTTACTATTTTAAGTTTATTTATGTGTCCATTTCATCTGGATGGAGAATGTTACAGTTTTGTATGATAGGATTGTTGTTCTATTCTTCTACTCTAGTTTATATAGCTTAATTAGAGCATATCCATATTAATATGGAAATTCAACTATAATAGTCTGACTGAGAGAGAATCAGAGACAGCAGGAAAAACAGAATGAGAAAGGTAGAGATAAATACACATGACAGCCTGAAAGAACAGTTAAATCCCCCTTTCTACTTTGTTTGTTTTAATCCTCACCAGAGGATATTTTTTTCCCATTGATTTTTAGAGAGAGTGGAAGGGAGGGGGGAGAGAGAGAAACGTCAATGAGAGAGAGAAACACATCAATTGGTTGCCTCCTGCACCAACCGGCTCAGGGATTGAACCTGAAACCCAGCTATGTGCCCTTGACCAGAAATCGAACCCGCAAAGCTCCGGTCTTCTGGCCGATGCTATAACCACTAAGCACACTCACCTGGGCTCTCCCTTTGTACTTTTAAAACACACACACACACACACACACACACACACACACACACACACGGAAAAAACTTGAAATAGGAGATGTGAATTTGTTCTTCCACAGTTACCAAATAGTTTGAGCATCTCACCAGCTAAATGATTCTAGAATTTAAAGTCTTTTTGTTATTTTTCAACAAAGACACTAAATGCAATATAGCTCGCTTCCAAAGAAACCTTCTATCATGTCCCCTCTAAAGAGCGATTACTATCTCTTTCTTCATTACCATTCTCCTAACTTTTAACAACATAGATTATAGCAAAATTTGGTGCAGAGGAGACATCAAGCACCAGAACTTTAGAATTAATTATGACATTGGGAATGTAAGACTTAATGCAGATGTATTACTATACTATATACCTTACTGAACTAAAGCCATTGCACTATATAATATTTACTATAATGTTTGTTAATTTACATTTTTTGTTTTCAAAGAGAAATAATGTGTTAGCATGATATTGTACTGGAAGGAGCAGAAGACAAAAAATCACGCAAGTCCTAGGTTCTAATCCTATATAATAAGAGAGGAATATGCTAAGACCAACTGTGTAACGACCAGATCATGGATCTGCAGGAGTGTAGGGCTAAGAGCTACAGGAGGGGGCAGGGCAGCAAGATATGAGGGGTGGGGGAGGGGGAGAGGGGCCGGGGGAGCTACAGGAGAGCGGGGCAGCAGGTGGAGAGATACAGGAGGGCAGCAGCGACCTACTGGTGCACAGATTCGTGCACAGGGCTACTAGTTTAATATAAGTAAAGTATAGCCCTAGCCAGTTTGGCTCAGTGGATAGAGCATCGGCTTATGGACTAAAGGGTCCTGGGTTCAGTTCCGGTCAAGGGCACATGCCCAGGTTACGGGCTCAATCCCCAGTTGGAGGCATGCAGGAGGCAGCCTATCAATGAGTCTCTAATCATTGATGTTTCTATCTCTCTCCCTCTCCCTTCCTCTCTGAAATCAATAAAAATATTAAAATATATATATAAAGTGTAAACACTATTATTTGAATAGCTAGTAAGAAACAAGCCACTTTCCGTACTAAAAACTACTGGAAACAGACTTACTGTCCTAAATTTTCTCTTAGAGGAATTATCAGTCATCAGAACACATTATGCTATATCTTTATTGATACTAATTTTGTCTATACTTATATATTAGACTATTCTTATTAATGGAGGACAGTTATATGGTCAGTCATATGAGGCTACACAAAAATGCACACCAGAATTTAAGATTGAAGTAGGTACATTTTTGGTACTTGTATTTTCCTCTAAAAATTAGCAAATTATTATGGTTTATGATTCACCTTCTTTAAATTTAGTTAGCATGGGTCACTCTTCTTAACCTGATTAGTTTTCAATATATGCAGAAAAGAAGTTTCTGGACTGTATTCTGTATAATAGAGCAAGTCTCACCTAGGTAGTACCCAGTTGTGAGGCCAGGCCTAATGAAGGCCAGATGTACATTTCAAGTGCTCATAAAGTGTTTAGCAGCTTACTGATTTTTTCGTGGTTTATAAGAGTTTTATTTCATTCTTTTGGTTTATTCCAAGCATCTAATTGTCATTTGTAAATGATGTTGCTTCTTTTTTTCTAATATTAATACCTTCTATTTCCTTCAATGAATTAAATCTGTCTAATATTAAATGGTTAATTTTAGAAAAATGTTAATAATTTTGGAGATCCTTGTCTTCTTCTAATCTTTGATAGGAATGCTTCTAAATTTTCACCATTAAGCATGGTAGTGTTTTTTTGGCATGATGTATGCATTTTTATTATATTGAGTATTCACTTATCCTTTCCTTAAGAATATTATCAGGCTCTTCTACTTTACCTTACAGGAGAGCAACTTAGCACCACTCAGATCCACTTAGACACACAGTTCTAATAAGCTTGATTATCTTTGGATGGGTCTGGAGCAAAAGATCAGCAGTATGTTAGTGAAACTGGGTAAGAGGCTTCAGAGCTGTGCTCCTGAAGAGGCATTATTGACAGCAAAAAGAGACCCACAACAGTAAGAAAAGACCAAGGAAAAATTTTTAAACCAAAATAACTTTTAACTTTTTTCTATGGCTGTAATATTTTAGGTGATAGTCCAACATACCTTGGAGTTCCTTGAGAGCATTCAGTTAGTGTTTATTATGCACCTGAACTATATCAGGCCTTGAGCTAGTTCGGAATAATAAGATAGACCCGGTTCCTATCTTAGGAGTGACCCTGGAGTAAAATGGGTTTTTTATATAACAGAGTAGTGGAATAAAGAGTTAATGGTGGTGACAAGCATCAACTCACAATGACTGAGTACTCGTGGGGAGACAGAGACACAGTGTATTATAGTGGTCGGGGCATTCATAGGGAACTAGGTGAGAATTTGAATTCCACTGTTGTCATTATATCAGCTGTGTGCCCTTTGGCAAATTATTTAACCTCTGTAATCCTTGTTTTCCCAACTGTACAATGGGACAATACCCACTTATGTTATCAGAGTGTAATAAAATAACTATATAGAAAACATTTAAGCACTGTGTCTGGCATGGTAGTTTTTACTGTTAGGGCTCTGGTTTGGAGAAAGTTGCTTACTGATTCTAAGACAGAAACTAGTTATTGTCTGTAAAAACCATTGATAAAGCTGAATTAGAACTAGGTCATAGTCATAAATTATTGTCTTTAAAGTGGGTAGTTGTTAATATTTAATATTTTAGTATATTAAGGGTGGTATCCAAAAAGTAAAGGTGAATTAGTCCGACTATTCATTGTTCTGTGTAAAGAGTTACTTGTGTAACTAGTTTAGAAATGAAGCAAGCACCACTACTTAAAATGTTCGAGAGGAAGGAAGGAAGGAAGGAAGGAAGGAAGGAAGGAAGGAAGGAAGGAAGGAAGGAAGGAAGGAAGGAAGGAAGATCTAAACCAAGCTAGAAAGTCCAAGAGAAATTAATTTTGAGAATAACCTACCACACATGGAATAAATTAATTCTTGAATACATTACAGATATCAGTGTATGGTTAAAGACCTAGTTGATAATGAAAAACTAGAACCTTAAAGTGGAGAAACAGGATAATTTTTAGTTCAAACTTCTATTTTATACCTGAGGCAAAGCAAATTATTACTTATACAGAATTACATAACTAATGGAAATCAGAACTGTTCTTGTTGCTTCTTACTAAATTTCAGTGAAGTAGAATTGTTGAAATTGAATACCACTAAGAGAAGACTACTATATCACTTAGCCTGCCTCTCCCACCTTTCATTTTCGACAGTTACTGAGTGCCTGCTGTGTTTTATGGCAGGCATCATCTTTGAAGAGTTTTGCTATAGAGGAAGGTAAATCATCAAGCACATTGATAGTTAAAGTGTTTCACCTTGCAGACATCTGGGGAGAGATTGCTTTGGATTTAGAAGTTGTGCTCACCTCAGGCAAAATACAGGAGTGATGGCATATGGCAAAAGGTTTTTTTCTTCACGGAAGCTAGCGAAAGGAGACAGAAAGGGAATACAAGGTGAGAGAGATGGCTTATCACTGTTCTTTCATTCAAGATGTATTTTTCAAATAACAAGAATATATTCAGGGTTGACTGTATATAGTACTTTGAAAATGATGGGGAAGAAATACAAAAGAGGAATAACATGGTCTCTGTCCTCCAAAAACTTACCCTCTTGTTAAAACAAAACTCATTCGAAATAAGGAGAGAACACTATCAAGCAACCTTCCTTTCTTCTTTTTGCCAACATAGAATAGAGTTCTAAAGATTTTTCAACACATAGGGATCTATACTATCTCTCTTTTTTTTAAAGAAAAGCTTTGTTATAAAAGTTTTCAAATATTTATAAAAGTTGAGAAAAATAATATAATGAACCCAGCCCACCATACCCAGTCCCCAGATTTAATAATGTTCATCATTTTGTCATATTTGCTTAGTTGATCCTTCTTTTCTTCTTTCTTCCCACCCTCCCTCCCTTCCTTCCTCTTTCTTTCCTCTAGCACTTTTAAAAAAAAATTATGACATCATGCATTTTTACTCTAAACCAAGCATATCAAACTCACAGCCGGTGGGCCTCATGCCTTGACCGCAAATTTAACATGCTTACTCTAAATCCTTCTATAACATTTTTAATACCTGTATATTTTTTACCATATGTGTATGTGTGTTAGTTTACCTAACCAATCCTCTGATAATGGGCACTTTAATTATTATTCATCATCCTATATAATAAAAGGCTAATATGCAAATCGACTGAATGGCACAATGACCGGTCGCTATGACGCACACTTGACCACCAGGGGGCAGACGCTCAACGCAGGAGCTGCCCCCTGGTGGTTAGTGCACTCCCACAGGGGGAGCGCTGCTCAACCAGAAGCCAGGGCTCACGGCTGGCAAGCGCATCGGCGGTGGTGGGGTGGTGGGAGCCTCTCCCACCTCCACAGCAGCGCTAAGGATGTCTGACTGACAGCTTAGTCGGACATCCTCTGAGGGCTCCCAGACTGCGAGAGGGCACAGGCTGGGCCGAGGGACTCCCCCCCTCCCCCCCGCAGTGCATGGTGGTGATATTTAGCCTTTTTTTGTCTGGGAAGCTCTTTATTTCACCTTCTATTTTGAATGATAGCCTTGGTATAGTAATCTTGGTTTCAGATCCTTGCTTCTCATTACCTTGAATACTTCATGCCATTCCCTTCTGGCCTGTAGAGTTTCTGATGAGAAATCAGTTGACAGCCTTATGGGAGCTCCTTTGTAGATAACAGATTGCTTTCCTCTTGCTGCTTTTAAGATTCTCTCTTTGTCTTTAATTATTGGCATTTTAATTATGATGTGTCTGGGTGTCGGCCTGTTTGGGTCCTTCTTGCTTGGGACTGTTTTTGCCTCCTGTACCTGTGTGACTTATTCCTTCACCAGGTTAGGGAAGTTTTCTGCCATTATTTCTTCAAACACCTTCTCTATGCCTTGCTCACTTTCTTCCCCTTCTGGCATTTCAAAGATTCAAATATTGTTACATCTCATGTTGTTACACAGCTCCCTTAAACTGTCCTATTTTTAATTGTTTTTTTCTTTTTGGTTCTCTGATTGAGTGATTTTATTCTACCTTGTCTTTTAATTCACTGATCCAGTCCTCGACTTCCCCTAATCTGCTGTGTATTCTTTCCAGTGTGTTCTTTATTAGTGCTATGTCTTCATAGTTACTATGTCTTTTCTCATGCTGTTGAGCATCTTTGCCATCATTATCCTGAACTCTGTGTTTGATAAATTTCTTATCTTTGTTTCTTTTATTTCTTCTTCTGAAGAATTCTTTTATTCTTTCATTTGGAGCTTTTTTGCCTCCCCACTTTGGCTACCTATTTTGGTTTGTGACTGTATATTAGGTAGATCTGCTACACTTCCCAATCTCTATTTTAGACAGTGTCAGATGCTGGCCCTGAGTATCAGCAACCCACAGCTTGTGGCTCCCTCTGCTGGGACTGAGTTCCTTTGGAAAGGATCAAAATGTGGACCAAGATCTGCTTTTCCAAGCCCTGGGCCCCAAATAGATCAGCCATACTCAAAGCCTCTAGAGCAGACGTCCTCAAACTACGGCCCGCGGGCCACATGCGGGTGTTTTTGCCATTTTGTTTTTTTACTTCAAAATAAGATATGTGCAGTATGCATAGGAATTTGTTCATAGTTTTTTTTAAACTATAGTCCGGCCCTCCAACGGTCTGAGGGACAGTGAACTGGCCCCCTGTTTAAAAAATTTGAGGACCCCTGCTCTAGAGCAAGCATGCCAAATTCATGGCCTATGGGCTGCATGCAGCCCACAATGAATATTTTTGCAGCCCAGCCAATATAACGGTATGTAAGAAAACATTAATTTTATCATTGCTCTTGTTCTATTTTATACTATACTTTTGAAATAAACCTACATTTCTATGAAAATTTAAGCTTATGTTTTTTTGCAGCCCACATAAACTTAAACCTTGTTTATTTGGCCTGTGTTAGCCTTTGAGTTTGACATGCTTGCTCTAAAGACCCACCTCTGCCTGCAGTCTGATTATATTCATTCTTTTTTTTTAAATATATTTTATTGATTTTTTACAGAGAGGAAGGGAGAGGGATAGAGAGTTAGAAACATCGATGAGAGAGAAACATTGATCAGCTGCCTCCTGCACACCCCCCACTGGGGATGTGCCTGCAACCAAGGTACATGCCCTTGACTGGAATCGAACCCCGGACTCCTCAATCCGCAGGCCGATGCTCTATCCACTGACCCAAACCATTAGGCCTATATTCATTCTTGATTAGCCTCAGGCTATCAACACAGGGTTGGCTGAGAGGTTTTCCAACAGGGTGGGGCAATTGATTCTGCCTGCAGGCTTATTGTTTCTGAGGCCCATTAGTCTCTCTCTTTTTTTTTTTTTAAATATATATTTTATTGATTTTTTACAGAGAGGAAGAGAGAGGGATAGAGAGTCAGAAACATCGATGAGAGAGAAACATCGATCAGCTGCCTCTTGCACACCCCCTACTGGGGATGTGCCAGCAACCAAGGTACATGCCCTTGACCGGAATCGAACCCGGGACCCTTGAGTCCGCAGGCCGACGCTCTATCCACTGAGCCAAACCGGTTTCGGCCCCCATTAGTCTCTTAATTGGCCTCAGAAACTCCACAGGGTGGGACAAGAGGTTTTCTAGTAGGGTGGGGCAACTGCCTTCCCCCTAGGCCAGTGATGGCAAACCTATGACACGCGTGTCAGCACTGACACGTGTAGCCATTTCTGATGACACGCGGCCGCTGAGGCGGCCGCATGCCGAGGATGAAACATTTGCTGCTCCTGAAGATGAAACATTTGCGAAATAATGTTTTTTCCTCAAAGTGACACACTACCCAAGTTATGCTCAGTTTTTTGGCGAAGTTTGACACACCAAGCTCAAAAGGTTGCCCATCACTGCCCTAGGCAAAAACTGTCTGGATAGCAAAGGTTCACCAGAGAATGATGTCCTCCGCAGGGTGAGAGAACGATTCAGCACAGAAAAACTGAGTGTCTACCTTCTGAGGTCTAACCCCAAAGCCCCCAACCCTGGTTTCTGCTCACACAGCTCCAGTCCACTCTGTCCTCCCTCTGCTGAAGCTCAAGATGAGTGGCTGCACACACAGTGTAGTATGTTGGCCCTTTAAGAGGGTGCCTGCATTTCCAGCCGTCTCTACCAGGCAGAGAGCAGCCTTGTTCCTTCCCACAGCCAGGTTTTATGTGGGCACCTTTCTCAGTTCTGGTGCTCTGGGCTGGGTAGATCAGCTTGGGGTTTAGACCCCAGAGTTCTCAGTGGGAACCCCCCACAGCTGAGTATCCCTCCAGAATTTCAGCTGCTGTCTATGTGAGCCTGGTCAGCCCTTTCGTATCTCCATATTTCCTACTAGTCTCTATGTGGTCTCCACTTTCCGTCCTTGGTCACAGGGTTCTCTTCAGCTAGTCTTCAGTTGATTATTCAGGATGGTTTTTTTTGTATTTTAATTGTATTTTTAGTTTGGTCCTGGGAGCATATTGGTGTATCTTCTATTTACACTGCCATTTTGGAATCAGTCCCACTGACCTACCTATATCTTTTTTTAAAAAATATATTTTTATTGATTTTACAGAGAGGAAGGGAGAAGGATAGAGAGTTAGAAACATCAATGAGAGAGAAAGATCAATCAGCTGCATCCTGCATGCCCCGTACTGGGGATCGAGCCAGCAACCAAGGTACATGCCCTTGACTGGAATCAAACCTGGGACCATTCACTGATGCTCTATCCACTGAGCCAAACGGGTTAGGGTGTCTTTTTAACATCATTATGCATACATATTTCTCACATGTAGCATTCTCTTGGAATAAAATTTCCTGGAAATGAGAATGCTGAAGCAAAGAGTATGTACCTTTTACAAATTGGTACATAATAACAAACTTTATCTTTAGAAATATTATAGTAATTCTTATTCCCATCACCAGTGTGCCTGTTTATTTTTGCTGATCTTGGTTTTGTCAGTCTATTTATTTTGCCAATCTCATAGCATTAAAGAGTTTTTTACATTCATGTAAAGAGACTTGGGCATTTTTATTCATATTATAGACCACTAGAGGCCTGATGCACAGATTTGTGCATTGGTGGGTCCCTTGGCCTGGACTGCAAGGATCAGGCCAAAACTGGCTCTCCAACATGCCCCGAGGGGTCCCGGATTGTGAGAGGGCACAGGCCAGGCTGAGGGATCCCACCGGTGCACAATCAGGGCTGGGGAGGGAACGCGGGAGGACTCCAGAGTGTGTCCGGCCCATCTTGCCCAGTCCCGATCTCCCGGACCCCAGCAGCAAGCTAACCTACCAGTCAGAGAATCTGCCTCCTGGTGGTCAGTATGCGTCATAGCAACTGGTCGAATGAACAGTTGGGCACTTAGCATATTAGGCTTTTATTATATAGGATTTGTATTTCTTCTTTTGGGTGTCCAGGCTAATCTTTTATAAACATCACTAGAGGCCCAGTGCACAAAATTTGTGCACGGGTAGGGTCCCTAGGCCTGGCCAGCAATCAGGGCCGATTGGGGCCTTCCTTGGTTCCACGCTGCCCCCTGGTGGCCAGCGCATGTCATAGCAAGTGATCAAATTCCTGGTTGAACTCCCAAGGGGACAATTTGAATATTAGGCTTTTATATATACTTTTTTTTTCATTCTTTTATTTCTTTATTCTAAAACCATAGTATCGTAGCCCTGGCTGGGTGGGTGGCTCAGTTTATTGGAGCATTGTCCCGTGCACCAAAAGGTTGCTGGTTGGATTCCCAGTCAGGGCACATAAGGGAGACAACCTGATTGTTTCTCTTACATTCTCTCTCTCTTTCTCTCTCTCTCCCTCTTTGTTCTAAAAAAAGCCCTAGCCAATATGGCTCAGTTGGTGGAGCATCGTTCCATGCACTGAATTGTCTTGGGTTTAGTTCTCGGTCAGGTTATACCCAGGTTTTGGGTTTGATCCCCGGTCAGGGCATGTACAGGAGGCAACCAATTGATGTTTCTCTCACATCGATTTTTCTCTCTGTCTCCCTCTTCTCCCTTCCTCTCTCTCTAAAATCAATCAAAACATTTCCTTGGATTAAGATTTTAAAAAATAATAATTTAAAAAAGCTGTGGTATCATTATTTCCTATCTCTGATTTTCAAGACCCTTCATAATTTGGCCCTAAACTATTTTTCTAACTTAATGCTGTCCTGTAAGAGTCATCCTACTCTAGTAGTCATCCAACTTGTTCATATACCTTATTTTACTAGTATTCATTTTTTTCTTGGGTTCATTTCTGAGTAATGTTTTACCTTCTTTTTAAAATGTTTTACTTACTATTTTTCTTACTTTTTTTCTGCCTATTAAATCCTTCAGAATCCTTATAGCCCATTATACAATAAAGTTACCCCAAACTCTCTAGCTTTCATAAATTTTCTCATTTGATTTCACACTGTATTTATTGATTTCATAGCATATTATAGACTGCTTTGTTGTGTTATTTTATGAAACACCAACTGTGTGTGATGCCATGAATACATAGCAATGGGCAGAACAAGTCTCTGTTCTTACGAAGTTTGTAGTGTCATAATGATGGATATATTTTAACTTCTTTGCTTTATTAATAAAGTTGAACTTTTGATATACCTCTATTATATATGAAGTATGCACATATTTTTAGATATGTAATTAGTTATATTTCTTAATTGGATTGAAAAATCATTGAGGATATAAAGCATGTTTTATACTTCTGTATTCCTTATAACACTTAACTCAGTTCTGAGCAAATAGTCATTACTAAGTATATCTTTGCTCTGTTAATGTAGTAACAAAAATTGTAGGCTGTGGAGTCCTGTACCTGATCTCATATTACAGCTGAGGACCTTATAAAGTAACTGTACAGCATTTGCAAGTTACTTAGCCTCTCTAAGCTTATTTCCCCATATGTTAAATACCTGCTTCATAAGGTTTTCATGCGGGTTAAATGAGATAATGTATGTAAACCATTTAGCAAAATGCTTGGTACAGAGTCAGTGCTTATTAAAACATACCTATTATTATAATTTGTTTAACCTCTCAAACTAGAAACTGCTTCATCAACCTTTTATTTCCCTAAGTTCTTTTATTTAAGCAGTTAACCAAATTATGCTCAGTTTACTTCAATTATTTTTCAATTTTGCCTCTTTTCTTAATCCTCACCATAACCCACAATAAGAAATACATTTAATATTTTGTATTATGTTCATTTGCAAATATTTGAAACAAAAGTTTTATGAAATAATTTTGTTATTATTTGTAATACATTCTGATTTTTTTGTTTTGTTCTGTATTATTAAAATTTTTTAAAAAGCTGTGCCCTGTCTGGTGTGGCTCATCAGGTTGGAGCATCATCCTGTGCACCAAAGGGTACAGGGTTCAATTTCTAGTCAAGGCACATACCCAGGAGGCAACTAAAGATGTTTCTCTCTCTCTCTCTATCTCCCTCTCTCTCTTTGACTTCCTCTCTTCCCCCCTCTCTCCTTCTTCTTCTCCCTTCTCCCTCTTAAAAAAAAAACAATAAAAATGTATCCTCAGGTGAGGATTAAAATAATAATAAATAAAAGCTGGTCACAGCTATTAAAACTGATTACAAAACAGTTTGAAAAACACTGGTCTAGAACTTTGAAATCTGCAAAATTTGGACTAGTACTGAACTGGATTATGTTCAAGTGTAAATTTTCAATGAAATAGAAAACAGATGAAGTGACTTGGACTTGGAGCTTATTTCAACTGCACTTTCTCTTTTTTTCTTCATTAGTTATATATAATTACCTGTTCTCAATCTGGTTTTACTACTGATGGTGGAAATGTTTAGTTGTGCATTTTCTGCTTATAGAATGAGATTACTTAGCAGTTGGTGTGACAGAAAATTCTCAACCACTTCTTATGTGTATTGTTTTCCTTAGGACAGAAATTAACATACATAGATTTTAAAGTTGTTAGCATAATTCTCAAAGAGGGACCTGAAAAAGACTTTTTTATTATGGAAATTTTAAAGTATATTTAGAAGAAGAAAGAATAGTGTAATGAATCTCCATTACCTAAATTCTAAATTCAACTTCAGTAAGTATCAACATTATGTTAATTCCAGAAGGAAATTTTAACAAAGAACTTTTAAGGCACACATGATTTCCTTTCTTAATAGAGATAGATGATTTGTTTTCAGAAGATGTATATCAGCGTTAGTATATCTTGCTTTAGTACTCACAATCCATTCATTTTATTTGATACTTGTAAGAAGAGTAAATAATTATATGATACAAGTGAGCAGGGATGGGATAGGGTGAATTTTCTGAGGGTTACATAGAACACTAAGCCCTGGTCATCTTACTTCAAATATTTCAACAGCCTCATATGCCAGCCTCCCTGCTATTCACTCAGTACCATGTACCTTGCTGCCATTTGACTGATCTTTTAAAAATGACTTGGGGGAAAATAGAAGCTCATTACCTGTGTCCTCTGTTGAAAACCTTCTATTCTTTTTTCCCTACCTATAGACTAAAATCCCAAAACATAGATTTTTCATTCATGATCTGGCTCTAGCCTACCTTTCTAGCTTTCTCTTCCACTGTCTGTCTCTTCTCTGCAACATTCAGCTTATTATTCCTATAAAATATTCAGTCCTTTTAGCACTGCCACTTATTTTTAAGATCCAATTTAAATTTCATCTATGGATGAAAGAAGTATGTAGTTCCTTTTATTGCTTGTGTGTGTGTGTGTGTGTGTGTGTGTGTGTGTGTGGTGTGTTTGCCGAAGCAATGGTTATATCTCACTCTTCTTAGTTTCCTAAACACTTCTTTGGTACCCATACATAGTAGGCATCCAATGATGGTTTATTGAATGAATGTATGAGTACTTTTAGAATTTTAGAATCTAATTCCAACACAGACTCTCCAGAAGAGTTCATTAAAGTTTTATTTTCATTTTGTTTTGTGTGTGTGTCATTGTTTCCCATCCCTCCTTTGGGGAGTTTTGTTAAAATTTCCAGGGAGAACCCAAGTTCAATAGTCTTTTCCTTAGAGGGAAGCATACTCTGGTAAACTAGTGTAGATTATCCATCTTCAACATTCCTGTAATAAAGGTAAGTAAAATCTACTGTTAGTATACTTAATTTTTTGCTGTTGAAAATATAGTTTAATGGGGCTATAAAGCAAAATAAAGTGGAATATATTTGTGCTTATAATAGACTTGACCAATTTTTTATATATTTCAGCTCATGGAATGCTGTGTAAATGCCCTGGTGACATCCTTTAAAGAAACTATCTTAGCAGAGTGCCAAGGCATGATCAAGCGAAATGAAACTGAAAGTAGGTAAAATATCACTTAAAGTTCTCATTATCTTTTAAGAGGATATCTTTGAGACAGATCACTTTTAATAAATTGCTATTAAATCAGTCTTTTATACATGGGTATATTTGTTGAAGTAAACTGCTTAAAGAAAATCCTATCTAATAAAAGGGTAATATGCAAATTAGTTGTCACTCCGTCACAAATATGGCTACGCCCATAGCCACAAGATGGTGGCGCCCAGTCCTCTCAGCCCCGCCGGAGTCCCCCAGTCCCGGGGGGACAGCTGCTGAGGGTGGGCAGCGTGAGCGGCCTGGCAGAATGCTTGCTTTGTCACTGCGGCGATGAGGCAAGCGTTCCGCACCCAGCCATGGATGGGCCCCTGGGCCGCAGAGAGCCTCTGGGCAGCGGGTGCGGAGCGGCCAGGCCCTGCAGAGAGCTACTGGCACACAGGTTCATGTGCAGGGCTACTAGTGATAAAATATTTAGCACAGTTAGAAGCACTGTGAAGAAGATTATACTCTTACATGTTAAGCATTTCCCCCCCTTAGGTATCATCGATACATGCACAAATGCACATGTGTGTATTTCAATTTATTCTTCAAAATATGACTGTGTGTGTGTGTGTGTGTGTGTGTGTGTGTGTGTGTGTGTGTGTGTTTTAATCCTCACCCGAGGATATTTTTCCCATTGATTTTTTTTTTAGAGAGAGTGGAAGGGAGGAAGAGCAGGGAGAGAGAAAGAGAAACATCGATATAAGAGGGACACATTGATTGGTTGCCTCCCACATGTGCCCCGACAGGGACCTTGGATGATCCTGCAACCAAGGTACGTGCCTTTAGCTAGGAATCAAACCTGCAACCCTATAGTCCCAGGGCCAGCAGTCTAACCACTGAGCCAAACAAGCCAGGGCAGGGCTCTGTTTTTAAAGGGTAATTTAAATGGTAAACATATGGTATAGGATAGAACTAGGTATCTGAATTTTGTGTGGAACCTTGCAGCAAATATTTTTAGAAAGTAGTAAAACACTCCATATTAATTAATATTCTTCCCTCTCCCAAAAAATTTTACAATTTAAAATTTCAGAATTGTTTTTTTTAATTACTTAAGTGTTTTCTTAATAAAGATGTATTTGAGTGGCAAGTACATTACAACCAAAAAGAATACAGTATAAATGATCCATATTCCCTACTACCCAGAGAACCACTTTTGACATTTTGATGTATTCTTCTCCAATTTTAGTATGTATAATTGCAAGGTCCCATTTAATCTCTAGTTGCATTAAAGTATGTCTTTCAATTCACTTAAGTTCATATACTTTATAGAAGTAATAAAAGCAAGCTGCTCAATGGCTTAAATGTCAAATTTCTGTATGCCAGACTAAGTAGAGTTATATCTGATCCATTTTGGACTCCCTCCAAAAGGATTTATTTAGTAGTAACCAGTTCTGTGAAGATTTTTGTGAAGGTCAATTAAATGGTATAACATGAGAAAATGCTTTTGAACACTGAAAAATTCTTTATGAATACAGCTTTATATTATCACTAATAAACTTTTATTTTATAATCATTACTCTGAACAATCTGATGAGATGATTTTTTTTACCCTTTAGTGATATGGTAGTGTATTTAATATTATATTTACTAGTACTTCATAAAATGTGCTACTGTTCTGTATAAACTGTTGTACTTCTTAGAATTAAATATTCCCTGTATCGACAGTCAAATGACCCACTTTTTAAAAGAGTGGGGTTTTACAGTATGTGATCATTTTTCATTAGTTTTTTTTTTAATTACTTTTTGTCAGACTGACAAGGTGGATCAGGAATTTATAGTACTTCACTGTAACAACTCCTGAATTAATTATACCCACAAAGTATTATCAACTTCAAACTAATATTTCTCCAAACTCTTACTGTCATAGGTGTTCTACACCCATCATACAATCAAAGAGAAAACTTATTCTGATGGTTGCAGTGATTACATGTGTGTGTTCTGTCCTTTCAGAATTACATTTAATGTTTTCATTGATGGACAAAGTTCCTAATGGGATAGAGCCAATGTTGAAAGACTTGGAGGAACATATCATTAGTGCTGGCCTTGCAGATATGGTAGCAGCTGCTGAAACTATTACTACTGTAAGTTTTACTCAGTGGCAGTGACTGATGTATATCAAGTTTATTTTTTAAATGGAGATTTGGGTATTTAAAGCAGTAATTGATTGGGAATCAGTGATGTTAGAACCCATTTATTTTAAGGAAATTTGTTTTCAGAAATTTTCCCAAATATTAAGACTACCCTGTTTTATTAAAATTATGTTTATATTTTCTCACTTTTTTGTATTCTTTTCTTTTTAAAAACTCGGTTGACTATAAAACGTTTTATTTTTAGGACTCTGAGAAATATGTTGAGCAGTTACTTACACTATTTAATAGATTTAGTAAACTCGTCAAAGAAGCTTTTCAAGATGATCCCCGATTTCTCACTGCAAGAGATAAGGTATATATTCCTGTATATTAACACTATTGTCATTATTTGTTCTTTATTTAGATTTGGAAAGATACATTCTTTACTGAATAAAAGCAAAGTACAGAAAATAATATCTTATAATTCTGTTTATGGAAAACTGAAAGGATATGCATTTTATACTTAGTTTGCATATTACATGTCATAGTTTATTTTAATAAGAAATTAAAAACATAGGAACTCTGATTTTTCATCAGTGAGGGCAACTATATTTATTATATTTGGTTTGTTGTACGTTTTTGTAAGCATTGGGTATACTTGTGAATTAGAATTTAGCCAGAAACTTGCTCTTCCTCATTTTTCCAAGAATGTTATTTCTGTTTTTTAGTATTATTGAAATATTAAATTAAATGGCCTGCAAAGGCTTCTTTAAGGTGACATTTGAATCAGGATTGAGGCTAATTAGAATGAGTCAGTGTCTGTCTGAGGGAAGAGTGTTCAAGCCGGAGCAAAGGCTCTAAGCAGGAATATACAATCATGTTCCAGGAGCAGAGAAGAAAGACGTCAATTTGGCCAGAGTGGATTGAATGAGGGAGAGAATAGTAGAAAATAAAGTCAAAGAGGTAACAAGAATTCAGGGCATGTAAGACTCTGTGGACCATGGCTTTTACTCTATGAGTAGGGTTTGGAAAGTCATTGAAAGCTTTTGAACAGAATGACAGGACCTGACTTACATTTTTTAAAAATAAAATTTCCACTTTTTAAAAATATATACTTTATTGATTTTTTACAGAGAGGAAGGGAGAGGGATAGAGAGGTAGAAACATCAATGAGAGAGAAACATCGATCAGCTGCCTCCTGCACACCCCCTACTGGGGATGTGCCTGCAACCAAGGTACATGTCCTTGACCGGAATCGAACCTGGGACCCTTCAGTCCGCAGGCCGACGCTCTATCCACTGAGCCAAACCTGTTAGGGCTGACTTATATTTTAACAGGATCTCCTGGCTGCTGAATAGACTGAAGGGGGGCAAGAGAAGCAAAAATATCAGTTAAGAACCTACTTAAGTAATTCAATTAAATTATGGTAGAAGCATGGCCCAGAACAATAGTGGGTACAGGTAGTCAAAAGTGGTTGAATTCTGATTACATAGTGAAAATAGACTATACAGGATTTGGTAATGAATCAGATGTGGAGTGTGACAGAAAGAGACCATTCCAGGATGCCGCTCGGATTTTTGTTCTGATCAATTAGAAGCATATGCTTGCTGAGATGGGAAAGACTAGAAGAAGTATGTTAGGGAGAGATGGTTGCAGAGAGATTAGGAATTCAGTTCTAGACAAGTTAACTTTGAAATGTTTATTAAAGTCTGGAGTTTAAGGGAGGGAGTGGGCCTGAAAAAAATAAATTTGGGAGCTTCAGCATATAGGTGATAGTAAAGCACTGACACTATTATGATCACCAACGTAATGCGTCAGGACAAAAAAGAACCAACAACTGGCCTGGTGCGTTCTAAATTTAGTTATCAGAAAGATGAGGAACCATCTTTCCTTATGAAAGGAGAATGGGTGGAACGACCAGGAGAGCGTGGTGTGCTAGAAAACAAGTGGAAAAAGCACTTTCATGAAGAGGGCATGATGTGCGGTTTTAAAATGCTCCTGACAGGTCCAGTAAGATGGGGATTAACCATTATCTTCAGCAACAGGGAGGCAGTGAGTGACTCTGACCGAAGGATTGGGTGGAGTAGTGGTGTGAAAGCGTGCTTGGAATGGTTTCCAATAAGAATGCAGTAGAGAAATTGTAGAAAGGGAGTTAGTTCCTCCAGGAGGTTAGCTTAAAAGAGAGAAATGGGACAATAGCTGAAGGTGGACAAAGCTAACAGAGAATGTTTAAGATTTTAAAAATAATAATTTGTTTGTATGCTGAAGATACAGAAAAAATGGAGAAGGAAAAAGTTGGTGATGCAAGAGAAATGGGAGGGGATTCTGATTATTAGTTTTCTCAGTGAAATAGGAAGCTACATCGTCAGCCAATAGTGTATATGGAGGAGGAAATACTGGAGGTTTGATGAGAAAAGAGATAATATGAAAATGTTTTCCGGGATAATTTGTGGACAGGAGAAAATGGTATGGTTGTCAGGCAGAATTAAAACCCCAGGAACTTGAAGATAATGATAATCATAAAATAACAAAGAGAATGCTGAAGTCATTTAAAAAATTGTATCAGGCCAGATACACCATTAAAAATAAAACTAATTTATATTTTTATGTATTTTTGGAATTGTAACTACTTATCTAACTATATTTTAAATATCAAAAAGAATCTTGAAATTTCATTTTAAATTTTTTGCAGGCATATAAAGCAGTTGTTAATGACGCTACCATATTTAAACTTGAATTACCTTTGAAGCAGAAAGGGTAAGTTTTTTTTAAATTACATGTTTAAATTTCATAAATTTTTTGAAGTGTTATATATGTTATTGAATATGCAAAGTGCCCTATTTTTCTAATTTTAATAGGTTTGTTTTTTGTATCATTTTTTTACTTTATGATTTTTTGCAACATTTGATTATTAAAAACTCTGCCTCAATTTTTAATTGTGTATTAAGTTATCTTCTTTTATGACCAAAAAATGTTAATCTTATTTTTTAAGTAGAAAAAATGTTTTTAATTTTATTTTTTATTTATCATTTACATTCAGTATTATTTTGTATTCGTTTCAGATGTACAGCATAGTGGTTAGACAATCAAATAGTTTACAAAATGTCCTCCTCTCCCCATAGATATTTCAAGTACCCACCTGGGAAATGTTTTCTTCTTTTTCTTTTAGAATCTCTACTTGATTGTTTTTCCATCCTCATTAGTCATTAAAGTTATTTTATTACCTATAAAAGCATAGACTATGACTCAGCTTCCTAAAAGTGGAAATCAATTTTAATGTGAATTTTTGTTTACCATTTTTTAAAATTGATCTGTCATTTATAGGATGAATTTACTTGTGCTAAATACTATTGTAGAAAAATCAGAAAGTCGGAATGTAATGAAATAGTAATAAATCTGAGCTAGTTATAGTAACTTCAGAGTAGTGCTAAGTAGCACTAAAGGTCAATTGGAAATATGTTTTGATGTAATTTCTAGCTGAGAATTGCTATTTTAAACAAATTTCACACTTAATGCTAAAACATTTTATTTATTATTATTTTTAATTTTATTTGAGAAAGAGCAAGAAACATGGATATGAGAGAGATATATTGATCGGTTGCCTCCGTACATGCCCTGACCTAGGATCAAACCTGAAATTTGTATGTGTCAAACCTATGATCTTCAGTTTTGGGTTTGCAGTGTTTTTAAATGGATGATAGTAGCTACCAACCATATCACTTTGGAATTTAGGTTACATTGGAAAGAAACATTTCAGAGAGTGAAGGAACAGTTTTATGTTAACATATTAGTAATGAAAAGTTTTAAATGTTAACTTGTAGATATGCATGGATTTACACAATGCAATACACAGGTAATGTATTACAGAATTGTACATTGGAAGCATAATTTTGTTATCCAGTGTCATTCCAATAAATTTATTTAAAAATAATTTTAATTCAAAAGTATTTTAGCAAGTATATAAATAAAATCTTTTGAAGATCATTAGCACCCAGCCGGTGTAGTTCAGTAGTTGCACATTGACCCAGGAACCAAGAGGTCACAGGTTTTATTCCCAATCAGGGCACATGACTGGGTTGCAGGCTTGATCCTCAGTAGGGGGCATGCAGCCAATTGATAATGTTTCTCATCAATGTTTCTATCTCTATCCTTTTCCCTTCCTCTCTCTCTAAAAATCAATAGAAACATATTTTATTTTTAAAATTTTTTTATTGATTAAGGTATTACATATGTGTCCTTACCTCCCACCCATTGCCCCCCCCCCAATAAAATTTTTAAAAAAAAAATAATAATAGTCCTAGCCAATTTGGCTCAGTGGATAGAACATCAGTCTGCGGACCAAAGGGTCCTGTGTTCGATTCCGATCAAGGACATTGGTTGCAGGATCCTCCTCGGCCCGGTCAGGGCTCGTGCAGGAGGCAACCAATCTGTATTTCTCTCACATCGATGTTTCTGTCTTTCCCTCTCTCTTCCACTCTCCCTAAAAATCAATGGAAAAATATCCTCAAGTGAGGATTAACAAAAAAATAAAACCAATTATATATATATATATATATATATATATATATATATATATATATATATATATATATAATTGGTTTTATTTTTATATATATATATATATAGTTGGCAAGGTCACTACTAGAATGAGGCACAGAGGCACCTAGGGTATAAAATTTTAAGGTCTAGTAGGTCTAGCTCTCCAAGAACCTAAGAGTGTATGCCTCCTTAAATTGTGCACCCAAGGTGTCTTCTTGCTCACCCAAGTCCCAATCCTGATCACTGAATTAATACAACATAAGAAATTTGTGAAAAATTGGCTTCAGAAAAAATATTTGCAGATATCAATTATTTTTTTATTAATTGGTTTTAATTTCTTTTTTAGGGTAGGATTAAAAACTCAGCCTGAATCAAAATGCCCTGAGCTGCTTGCCAATTACTGTGACATGTTGCTAAGAAAAACACCATTAAGCAAAAAACTAACTTCTGAAGAAATTGAAGCAAAACTTAAAGAAGTGGTACATAATTTTTTTTAATTTCAAAGTTTTCAATGACTGGACTTTGATTTTGTAGTTTACTTATAAGACTTTCTGTGATAGCATCAATTTTTAAAAAATGTATATTTATAAGAAACTAATATGAAATTTTATAGTGCAGGATCTTTATAGGGCAGTGTTTTTTCTTCCTGCAAACTTTTATTCTATAACTTCCAGAAAGGAAAATAACATTTAATTCTTCTCTTTATTGATTATTTTTAGGCAATTAAATTCTAGCACCTATTAAAGGTCAAAAAGTGGGGGGGAAGAAGGGAATGGTGCTGATGGTGATAGAATGATTGTTGAGATGGAGTTTTTCACCTCCTTTTTTCTTGTGTGTGTGAGTCCAAAATAGGTAACTAGGGATGAGCAAGTTAAGTAAGCAATTTATTGTTTTCATTTTTTTTTTCTGGTTGTTAGTGTCATGTAATATAAGCCCAGGAAAATAAGAAGTAACAATAGACAAAAAGGCCTAAAGAGAAGATTAGTGTCAGAAACAAGTGAAGAAGATATGCAAAAGAGAAAATTGGGAAGAATTATTGCTTTTTATGTAAAGTTTTATTACATATATATAAAATTTGAAAAATTGATGTTTGTAGGAATTAAAAGGTTATTTGGTTATTGTCTCAAATTTGCTAACTTGTGAGGTAATGTATCAGAGATGGGCAATTTAGTAGGCCCCTCTCTCTGTATATGCTTATATGAATTTCTGAATTTGACAATTGGGAGATATAGGAAGTTCTGAATGAGAGAGATGTATATATGAATTGACAGTAACCTTTTTTTCTGTACAGCTCTTGGTACTCAAATACGTACAAAACAAAGACGTTTTTATGAGATATCACAAAGCTCATTTGACACGACGTCTTATATTGGACATCTCTGCTGATAGTGAAATTGAAGAGAATATGGTCGAGTGGCTAAGAGTAAGTGAACTTTTAAAAAATATTTGGTTTTCTTAATATAACAGATGGTTCATATGTGGGGTTAAGTAACACATTTTTGTGATATCTTTCGTGTTGAAGAAATAGGGAATATTTTATAAGCATATAGCATCAATTAGATAATATAATGTGATATCTAATAATTTTATTTTTTAATAAAGAATTTTAGTGAAGCACCTTTAATCATTTGAACTGACCTTATTAAATAGGCCACAGAACAGATAATTTCATTTTTAAGGTGTTTTCCATACTAAATACTTCTATATATCAAAAAGAACCAATAGGTAAAAGATAATGGCTTATTTAGGGTAATCATTACTGATTGTGACTAAATTCCCCTATCAAAATATTTTGTCTGTTCCTCCCAGTTCATTTTAATGGAATTTGAGTTACATTAAAATGTGTTTTTCATTTATATATATGGCATTATATACTGTGTTATATTAATATATAACAATAAATTTATATATAATAATTATCTTTATTATACATAAATATTTTATGTCTTTCATTATATATATATTTCAGATTGCAGATTTATAGGTAAACCTGCTTTGTAGTGTGAGATAATAAAAATTACTGTGCAAACTGAGACTATGCAAAGTGATCTTAATATTAAGTCAGTGGGAAAAAATATTTTGTGACTGATTTAAGAAATTTTTGCCAATACATTAAAAGCTCTTACTGTCTAATATGTAGGAAAAATGAAAAATTAGCAAAATCAGTATTTAGTACACTGTGATTTAAAATAAACTTTCAGTGTTTTATTTTTTTGTGAAAAAACTTCAGTTATGAGTAAATGTGCATTACTCATATTTAACACATAGTGGTAACTGAAAGTTGAACTGTGTTGTTGGTGTCCTGGAGTTATTTATTATATTGAGTAACTGAAATTCATGCATATTGGAATTGTGCAAAGAAAGCCAGGATTGCCTGTACTATCTTATTTACTTTGTAAGAATTACATTTAGTAGGTATTAGACTATAAACATTGTAATAATGAGAGGAAGGATATTATTTAATACTTCTGTCTTTGGTTTTCATAGGAAGTTGGTATGCCAGCAGACTATGTAAACAAACTTGCTAGAATGTTTCAGGACATAAAAGTATCTGAAGATTTGAACCAAGCTTTTAAGGAAATGCACAAAAATAATAAATTGGCTTTACCAGGTATTATTTTATAATTTTGTATATGATACACATTTTTTAACTTTTTTTAACAAGGAATATCTTTGTTTTCCAATAAACATTGGCAGTAATAGATACAAAGATGTTGCAAAGATCACATTCCTTTAAAACATCTTGCAAAACAGAGTTTATATTTGCTAATCCTTATTTTAGAAACAATAGTACACTTTTAAAAAAATATATATGTTTTTATTGCTCTCAGAGTGGAAGGGAGAGGGAAGGAGAGATAGAAACATCAATGATAAGAGAGAATAATCAATTGGCTGCCTTCTGCACACCCCCTACTGGGGATCAAGCCCACAACCCAAGCATGTGCCCTGACCAGGATTCAAACTGTGACCTCCTGGTTCATGGGTGATTGGTCAATTACTGAGCCATCTGGGCGGGTCAACAAGAATACACTTTTAAAATCTTTAATCCTGTTTATTTTCACCAAAACTTACCCTGTATGTATGTACATGCTTATTTATTTTGAATTTTATCAATTGCCAAGATTTACTTTATATTTTTCTGATATTTTTGCCTATAGCTGATTCAGTTAATATAAAAATTTTGAATGCCGGTGCTTGGTCAAGAAGCTCTGAGAAAGTCTTTGTCTCACTTCCTACTGAACTGGAGGATTTGATACCTGAAGTAGAAGAATTCTATAAAAAAAATCATAGTGGTAGAAAATTACATTGGCATCATCTCATGTCAAATGGAATTGTAAGTAGATGTGTTAGTTAAGATATTGGTTTGACTCAAAGTGGCAGGACTCCAAATAAGAGTTGTTTAAACATGATAGGTTTGCTTCTCACATATAAAAGTCTGAGCAGGAGTAATAGATCTCCTCCATGAACTTGTTAGGGACATAGGCTTCTAATTATATCCCTTCCTTAAGATATTGATCCTTACTACGTAGTAAGGATCGTATGATCCTTACTACGTCTTTCAGCACAACAGAAAGATGAGGGTATATGTTCATTTAAGGGCAACTTCTAGAAGTTTCCCCCATCATTTCCACTTGTATCTCATAGGCCAGAACTCAGTCATATAGCTGCATTTTGTTCCAGGGAAAGTTGGGAGATAAGCCTTTATTCTGGGCAGTCATTGAGGTCTGTTAAAAATTTTAATGCCATGTAAGAAAGGAAAGAATGGATATTGGAAGGCAGCTACCAGTGTTTTCCATATATAATCTCACGTAAGAGATACTATAGTAGATAGATGGTAATCATTATGAAGAGAGTCTTAGTTTTAAATAATTGTATTATCTGTTATGTTATAGATAACATTTAAGAATGAAGTAGGTCAATATGATTTGGAGGTAACAACGTTTCAGCTGGCTGTGTTGTTTGCATGGAACCAAAGACCCAGAGAGAAAATCAGCTTTGAAAATCTAAAACTCGCAACTGAACTCCCTGATGCTGAGCTTAGAAGGACTTTATGGGTTTGTTTTTTATTTTTAAAATTTTATCCTGTCACATAGCAGAAAATGTGTTGATTGCTTGTAATAAATTTATGAATTCATAACAATTTCAAATGAATTTTAACCAAGAAAAATACATTTTAATGAGGCATTTATAGAAAAAAATAAATTAAAAATAAACAAGTTACTATAATGGAGAAAGGTAGAAAAAGGAGAAAACGATTGAGTTGGTAGTTAAATAGTACCTGTGAGGAGTGTGACCAAAGATTTCATTATGAGAATGTGTTTAAAGATCTATGACCAAAAATCTAAGAATTAGACAACTTTGGTTTTTCTGTGGCCTTATAAAATGTACTCATTAGCCTCCTACTCAACTACATTTTATCCCTACTCCATAGACATCTTAAAAGTTCCAAAATAAATTATTACCTAGAGAGAAAGCTGGTATATAACTGGCAAGTGGTGTTTGGGTCATGAATGACCAGTCCCTCTAGTTTCTATTGTATTGTAAAGGGAACATGTATTGCTTCCTCATAACCTACTCGTTTCTCCTCATTCTCTCTGTTCTCATTATACATTTACATTATATTCACGGAGGTACCAAATAAAAGGTTGAATTATATAATCTTTTCTCACCTCTATTGGGCATGGTGGAGAATTGATCTTAGTATTTAATACTGTTCATAGGTGCTAATTGTTTTCTCTCTATCCTTCATAGTCTTTAGTAGCTTTCCCAAAGCTCAAACGGCAAGTTTTATTGTACGAACCTCAAGTCAACTCACCCAAAGACTTTACCGAAGGTACCCTCTTCTCAGTGAACCAGGAATTCAGTTTAATGTAAGGTTTATGTTGGTTGATCTAAAACAAAAATGCCTTGTTTGAATTTTGATATTTAAAACACACCTGTATACTCCATCATTCTAGAGCAGCGATTTTCAACCTTTTTCATCTCATGGCACACGTAAACTAGTTACTAAAATTTTGCAGCATACCAAAAAATATATTTTTGCCAATCTGACACAAAAAAAGTATAGTTTTGATTTATTCACATCAGATGGCTATTGTTGTGTTGTAGTCATTTTTTATTTGGCAATCTACAGGAAAAGAGGTCAGTGCCCCTGACTAAATAGTCCGGTATAGTATTGTATGCTTTAAAAATTCTTGTGGCACACTGGTTGAAAAAACTTCTGCTCTAGAATATGCCAGTGAGCTGTTTATTAAACATGAATGAACTAGAGATGTTTATTTCTTTTTTTAAAATTTAAATTCTTTATTGTTTATAGTATTACATATGTCTCCTTTTTCCCCCACTGATCTCTCCCCAGCCACTCCCACCCCCCAGCACATGTTCTCACCCCCCTACTGTCTCTGTCCATTGAGATGTTTATTTCTTTACATATTTTTCATGGATACATTTTTGTGTCTGACTTTATACTGTATTGCTTTTCAACTTTAAAGTAAATCGTCCTTTTGCATTTTAAAGCAGCTTTATGCACACAAAGCATTTTTTTTTCCCCTTAAGATTTAGTTAGGCTCTGGCTGGGTAGTTCAGTTGGTTAGAGCACCGTCCCAATATGTCAATGTTGCAGGTTCGATCCCCAGTCAGGACACATACAAGAATCAACCAATAAATGCATGCATAAATAAGTGGAACAACAAATCTCTCTCTCTCTTTCTCTCTCTCTCTCTCTCTCCCTCTCTCCCCCTACCCCCCCTTCTCTTTCTCTCCTTACCTCCTTCCCCTCTCTCTCCCTTCCTCTCTTCCTGAAATCAGTCAATAAATAAAAGTTTTTCAAAAGTTCCAGTTAGAAGATAATGTGGCCTGGCCGGCATGGCTCAGTAGTTGAGCATGGACCTATGAACCAGGAAGTCACAGTTCGATTCCTGGTCAGGGCACATGCCTGGATTGCGGGCTTGATCCCCAGTAGGGGGCATGCAGGAGGCAGCCCATCAATGATTCTTTCTCATAGTTGATGTTTCTATCTCTCTCTCCCTCTCCCTTCCTCTCTGAAATAAAAAATATATCTACACTAATAAAAGAGAAATATGCAAATTGACCGTACCTCCACGACACCCACCAGCTAATCAGGAGTGGGTATGCAAATTAACCCAACAAAGATTGTGGGTTAATTTGCATATGCAGGTGCGGAGCGACAACTGAAGACTGAAGAGGCTTGGCTTCTGCACTGTGGCCGGAGTGAAGGCGTGGGTCCCAGGTGCCGGAATAAAACCAGTGCCGGCAGCCAGGGGAAGGAAGACCTATTGCACGAATCTTGTTGCAACAGGCCTCTAGTATACATATATATGCTGAATTATAACATATATGTCTTCAAATATCTAATCGCATTCATGGCAATGTAAATTATATTAACTTTGTTATTACAGGGAGTGTTAACAGAGTCTTTATTGTGTTTGAGTGAAATCATAGGGTTTATTTTAGATAAAGCTATGTATGTTGGTTATTTGTTACTTGTCCTTTAAACAATTCTAGATATTAATTTTTAAAATATTTCTAACTCTTTTCTCTCAGACCTTGTTGCTATATGATGTTTACAAGGCCTCTCACTGTAAAATAATTTGATTCAATGTTTCTTTATAGAAAAAATGCAAAAGTTCAAAAAAGGGGTAAAATCAACTTGATTGGACGCTTGCAGCTCACTACAGAAAGAATGAGAGAAGAAGAGAATGAAGGAATAGTTCAACTACGAATACTAAGAACCCAGGTTTGTAATATTAAGATAGAATGTCTAAAATTTTTTAAACTTTGGCCTTTTGATGTTGTTGTTTAATTCTTCAAGCATTTTTTTAAATTTAAAAGCATGTAGGTATTCAACCTTTTTGTAAGAAAGACCTAATTTTCGTTTTACTGGAATTTAAAAATCGTATTGAGATGTTGTCTATCTGCCCTGGCCAGTGTTGCTCAGTAGTTAGAGCATTGGCCTGGGCACCAAAGGGTCTTGGATTCGATTCAAGGGCATGTGCCTAGGTTACAGGTTTGATCCCCAACGTGTGCCTCTCTTTATCTTTCTCTTTCTTTCTTTTTCCCTCTCTCCCCCTCTTTCCCTCTCCTCCATTCTATCTAAAAGCAATGGAAAAATATCCTCAGGTAAGGATTAACAAAAAGAAAAGGAGAAAAAGAGATGTCTGTATGGTAGATTCTGTAGGTTGTGCCAAACCTTGGTTTTAGGTTCTGTCTTCATTTGACCACACCTGATTAAATGTATCTCAGCAAGAAATTACAATTCTGGGATTGATATATTTACATTTTTATTTGACTTCTAATTCCATTGTAATATGAAATTAGGGAACATTTTTAAAAACATTTTAAAGCTAGGATTATGATACCTTCTGAACATAATAAAGAATACCTATTACAAGCTAATATGCAACCATTATAACTTTAGAAATAGATCTAGTAAAACCAACTATGCCACTTTTACAATTTTTACTTAGTATTATTTGAAACAACTGGCCAATGCAATGAGAAAAGGTTAATTTTTTTTCTTTATTGATTGAGTTATTACATATGTGTCTTTATCCCCCATTGCCCCCCCCCACTCTCCCCCCCCTCATGCCCTCACCCCCCTTGTGTCTGTGTCCACTGGTTAGGCTTATATGCATGCATACAAGTCCTTTGGTTGATCTCTCCCCCTTACCCCCACCCACCCCTACCTTCCCTCTGAGGTTTGACGAAGTTTAAATTTTTTGTTACTTAGAGATCATATAATATGATAAAGGAGTAAAGATGAATAAATGAAAATTGCATTTCTATTTATCAATAAACATTTTAAAACATGAGGTAAAGTAAAGAAGAAATCATAAAATTCATAGGCATTTCTTTAAAAAGTAGTGTTTAGTATCTTATATGAAGAGAGTGAACCTTTACTGAGATTGAAAAGAAAATGTGAATAAAGAGATCATGCTCTTTTTGTTACTAAAAATTTTTAGTGAAGTGTAATTTACCTATAACAGAATGTACCTCTCAAAG
Organism: Cnephaeus nilssonii; assembly: GCF_951640355.1. Lineage (NCBI taxonomy): Eukaryota > Metazoa > Chordata > Mammalia > Chiroptera > Vespertilionidae > Cnephaeus > Cnephaeus nilssonii. The sequence continues at coordinate 70,927,945 of NC_137084.1, read as the reverse complement.
TATAGTTTTCAGTGAGTTTTCATAAATGTACACTGAGTGGCCAGATTATTATGATCTCTGAACGCATAATAATCTGGCCACTGAGTGTGTGTATGTGTGTGTGTGTGTGTGTGTGTGTGTGTGTGTGTGTGTGTGTGTGTATTAGAGTCCCGGTGCATGAATTCGTGCATGGGTGGGGTCTGACCAGCCTGGCCAGGGGGGAGGGGACATGGGCGGTTGGCCGGCCTACCTGCTGGTCGAACTCTTGGTCGAGGGGACAATTTGCATATTAGCCTTTTATTATATAGGATATACACTGAGTGGCCAGATTATTATGCGTTCAGAGATCATAATAATATGGCCACTCAGTGTATATACCTGTATGACCATCATCTCAATTAAAATACAGAACATTTTGACCAGTTGGTGTGACTCAGTTGGATGAGCATCATTCCATAAACCAGGAGGTCTCATTTCGATTCCCAATTGGGGCACATGCCCAGGTTGTGGGCTCAATCCCAATGAGGGGTGTATGGGAGGCAGCAGATCAATGTTTCTCAGTCACTGATGTTTCTGTCTTTGTCTCACTCTCCCTTCCTCTCTCTGAAATCAATAAAACATATATTTTTTAATTTAATAAATTTTTATTGTTCAGATTATTACAATTGTTTCTTTTTCCCCCCCATAGCTCCCCTCCACCCGGTTCTCACCCCACCCTCTGCCCTTACCTCCCCCGCACTGTCCTCATCCATAGGTGTACGATTTTTGTCCAGTCTCTTCCCATACCCCCCACACAGACACCCCCTTCCCCCTGAGAATTATCAATCCACTCCCATTCTATACCCCTGATTCTATTATATTCACCAGTTTATTCTGTTCCTCAGATTTTTGATTCACTTGATTTTTAGATTCACTTGTTGATAGATATGTATTTGTTGTTCATAATTTTTATCTTTACCTTTTTCTTCTTCTTCCTCTTAAAGAATACCTTTCAGCCAGTTTTGTTCAGCGGTTAGAGCATCGGCACTTGGACTGACGGGTCCTAGGTTTGATTTTGGTCAAAAGCATGTACCTCGATTGCAGGCTTGATCTCTGCCCCCGTCGAGGTGCATGCAGGAAGCAACCGATCTCGATGTTTCTCTGTCTCTCCCGCTCCCTTCCACTCTCTCTAAAAATCAATGGAGCCCTCGCTTGTTTGGCTCAGTGGATAGAGCATAGGCCTACAAACTAAAGGATCCCAGGTTCGATTCTGGTCCAGGGCACATGCCCGGATTGCAGGGCGCATGCAGGAAGCAGCTGATCAATGATTCTCTCTCATCATTGATGTTTCTATCTCTCTCCCTCTCCCTTCTTCTCTGAAATCAATAAAAATATATATATTTTAAATCAATGGAAAAATATATCCGCAGGTGAGGGTTAACAAAAAAAATATCTACAAAACTATGACAAGCAGATTAATTGAAGAAAATAACTCAGAAATAAATACCCTGTATAAGTACAGACACACTTTACAATAAAGGAAATAATTTCCATGGCCAATGAAAAGGGAATGGATTATTCAAGAACAAGTTTTGGGAAATTTTACTTTTTGGAGAAAAATTATGATACATTTCTAGTTTATGGTGACACCAGAATAGATAAATTTCAGATGGATTAGAATTGAGATGTATAATGGGATGGCAAATATAATCTTATTATTAGATGTGCAGAGAAAATGGAGGTTTGGAGGGGTAATGGGGAAATAAGGACACATATGTAACACCTTAATCAATAAAGAATTTTTTTTAATGGAGGGTTTGTTTTTGTTTTTTGGGTTCTTTTTTTTTTTTTTTTTTTTTTTTGTCTTAAACTGATCCAGAGTTGTACCCAGTCTAGTAACCTAAGCTGTTCCTTGCTGAGACTTTCCTATTTCTCCCTGGTCCAATTCCACCCATTTGCATTATTTGCTATTTTCACAAATGGCATCTGGATGTATTGAGGGTGAAAGGAATTCATTTGACTTTGTAGTGACAGTGAAGGGGTTGTCATATTTATAAGTTGTGAGAGTGTCATGGCAGCTATGGAGTGCTTTATCTGTCAGATGGGAATTTGCCATCTACTGTTGATGTCTGTAGCAGAGGAACTAGGATTTGTTCTTTTTGCAGTTGGTAAGGACCACATAGCCACTTCCCTGCGCTCACTGCCATCCTCTGCTCTTACTGAGCTCTTGAGCTCTCTAAGACTGTGCCACATCTTCAGTGTGGCCCGTAGCCTACATGGCACATTGTCATATCATCCGCTGCTGCAGGATCACTCTCTCCTGCCCTGTGGCAGGTTCATTAACTCTAAACCCTGTGTCATGTGGGAATGGAGAAGGGTTCAGGAGTGCAGATTATTCCCATCATATCATACCATTCTTCTAGTGACCACCAGCATATTAAATGGGGACCAGCCACTGGCTAGTGTGGCTCAGTCGGTTGGGTGTGGTCCCATGCACTTAAAGGCTGCCCTTTCGATTCCTGGTCAGGGCACGTGCCCAGGTTTTAGGCTCAGTCCCCTGTAGGGGTGTGCTGGAGGTAGCCCATCGATGTTTGCTCTCACATCAGTGTTTCTCTGTCCTGCTCCCTTCCCCTCTCTCTAAAAATAAATTTATTAAGTATTTTTTTAAAATATTTTTATTGATTTCAGTTTTCATCTTAACTTCTTTATCACAACCACCATCTTACCACTACCAAATCTAGAAGGGAGAAATTGGGACATTTACAATTGTTCTCTTCCTCCCTGGTTTCTGTAGTCCTCAAATGCTTAAAGGGACAGACTTTCCCGCTTTCTTCTTTCTGTGTAGACCCTTGTCATAAACCTCCTGGTCAGGAGCCTGGCCTCTGGATATATTGAGAATGTGAAGAATTCACTTGATCTCTAAGTAACAGTGTAGGAATTAAACCATCAAGGAAAATATTTAATAAATTGACATAGATAAAAATGTTTACTCCTGCTGAAACCGGTTTGGCTCAGTGGATAGAGCGTCGGCCTGCGGACTCAAGGGTCCCAGGTTCGATTCCGGTCAAGGGCATGTACCTTGGTTGCGGGCACATCCCCAGTAGGGGGGGTGTAAGAGGCAGCTGATCGATGTTTCTCTCTCATCGATGTTTCTAACTCTCTATCCCTCTCTCTTCCTCCCTGTAAAAAAATCAATAAAATATATTTTTTTTAAAAATGCTTACTCCTGAAGAAATCGAAAAAGATTTAGTTGAATCGGTACAAATTGAAGATAATATTTATAACAAATATGATTTATTAATCTGATAAATATGTAAATCATAGTAATTATTGATGTCTTAAAACAGACACCAACTAGCCTCTCTTACTACATAAAGAAATAACTGAATGCAAGGGAAGAAGTATGTGTAAGGGTTTTGTTGTATCTTAATTGACTTTTAAAAATACATTTTTATTGATTTCAGAGAGGAAGGGAGAGGGAGAGATAAAATCGTCAATGATGAAAAAGAATCATTGATCAGCTGCCTCCTCACACCCCACACTTGGGATCAAGCTCACAACCCAGGCATGTACCCTGACCAGGATATTGAACCATGACCTCCTGGTTCATGGGTCGACATTCAACCACTGAGCCACGCCAGCCGGGCTCTTAATTGATTTTTAACACAATACTGGATTGTATACATATTGTGCTCACAGGTAATATAAATTTTTAAAATGTACATAGTGTGGAAAAAGGAATGAAAGGAATTGGCCAAAACATTAAGTCTGGTTTTCTTTCAGCCGAGAGATTATAGATAATTTTGCTTTTCCCTGTTTTTCAAAATGTCTATAATTGGATTATCTTTTACAGTGAGCATAAAAAATATATTTATATTTGTTAAGAAAAGGATACTAGCCCTGACCGGTTTGGCTCAGTGGATAGAGTGCTGGCCTGCGGACTGAAAGGTCCCAGGTTCGATTCCGGTCAAGGGCATGTACCTTGGTTGCGGGCACATCCCCAGTGGTAGGTGTGCAGGAGGCAGCTGATCGATGTTTCTCTCTCATCGATGTTCCTAACTCTCTATCCCTCTCCCTTCCTCTCTGTAAAAAATCAATAAAATATATTTTTTTTTAAAAAAGGATACTGGTCTCAATGTTAATCTCCTAGTATAGTAATTTTTCAACCTTTTTTTATCTCATGACACACACAAACTAATTAGTAAATATCTGCAACACACCAAAAAGTTTATTTTATACCGATCTGACAAAAAAAAATAGGTATAATTTTGACTGATTTACAAAAAAATAGTAATAATAATAATTACCTACCCTTTTTGTTCCAAAGTGACTTTTAAAAAAAATAAGTGCCTATACTTGTACATAAGGATTTCTAGACACAACCTTATTATGCGACGTGACAAATAGGATGCAACTCTATTATGTGACTTATTTAATTATGTTTTAAAACAGGGCATACACACCACATGGCTGTTGTTAATTTGACAGTCTAAGAGAAAAGAGGTCGGTGCCCCTGGCTAAATAGTCAGGTATTGCATGTTTTAAAAATTCTTGCGGCATACTGTGGCACACTGGTTGAAAATCACTGTCTTAGTGATTATTTATCATTTGGATAGATGTTGGATAGAGGATAATATACATAAGAAGTCATTTTTTGTTTACGTTTACTTAAAATAATCTAATTATTCTCTTTCATTTTTATTTTTTGTTTTAGGAGGCTATCATACAAATAATGAAGATGAGAAAGAAAATTAGTAATGCTCAGCTGCAGACTGAATTAGTAGAAATTTTGAAAAACATGTTCTTGCCACAAAAGAAAATGATAAAAGAGCAAATAGAATGGCTAATAGAGCACAAATACATCAGAAGAGATGAATCTGATATCAACACTTTCATTTATATGGCATAATTTTGAACATCATGGACAATATTAAGAACTCAAATTTTGGAGTGCTTGGGCAGAAAGTTGCAACAGTTTGTGCTGAAGGTTTATTTGGACTTTGATTACATAAATATTAAAATCTCTGCCTTACCTAACAAAACAACTATATTTTGCCAACCACATTAGTTAGCATGATGGCATTCCCTTCATGTCACACACTCTTTAACAGCATGCTCTTTTGTGGGAGACACTTGCATTCATGAAGAGCCCTTTATGAACTTTTAAAGGAAATTTGACTTATACCCACCAGAAGAAATACAGTTGGGAAGGGTGAGGGTGGGATTCTTACTGCTTTATTTTCTCCTTTTTCCTCTCTTTCAAAAATGTACTTGCACAAGGAAGGATCTTCAGATATTTGTGCACTGAAAAATGCTGTTATGTGTTGTTTTTAAAATGCAATTAAAACTAGAAATAGCACTCTTGGTTTCTTTTGATCAAAAGAGTGAGCTGGTCTACACAACATTGGGAGAGGGCAGATGTAGGTGAGGAGATAAGTATTTAATAAGTATCACATTATTTGTTCAAACACTGCTTCAGTATAATAACTGGATTTTAATGGTGACCTAAAAATGGTATTAAATTTTTCCAACTTACAAACGTTGGCTTTCTTTAATCAAGAGACTGCCGTTTTAGTTGTTTGTTTTTTAATGATAAGGAGTATTTTTTATTTTATATGGCTGGAGAGCTTGTTTTGGAAAAGTGAAGCTGATATTAATTGCTTCTTCAATTGTTTGAAACATGTATGGAGGTAGGGAGGTCATTTTGATTACAGAGTCAAAATAGCAAAGTTAAGTGTGTTTACTAATACACTTAATATATATACTATATATACCTAATATTTGTTATGCCATATCCAAATTCATTAAAAACAAAGCAGAAATTTCCTGCTATCATATAATGCAGTTATATAACTGATCCCTTTATCTGTAGCATGGAAATATTTTGGTATTTTAGTCTCTTGATTAGGGATTTGTAGCCTCAGGTTTCCTGATAGGAAGGCATTCTGCTTTAAACAAGTAATAAGTACCAGTTACCTACGAGGAAGAGAGAAATCACAACATAGGAAAGACCTGAAAAGCATAAGTAAAAGTGTTGCAATCTTAATATGAACAGTAAACTTGCCAAATATATGTACATATATATTTATATATTTGAAAAATAAACATTTTTTAAATGTTCAGAAGGCAACTCTTACCTTGTTCCTCTTAGTCAATCCAAAGTAGCAACTTACTAGTTGCTGGTAACCGAATATCCAGAGGAGTGAAGATTCCGTACTTAAGGACATGAGCAACTTAAAAAGAGAAAAACTCCCCATTGGGAAAGTATGGCTCAACGTGGATTTTTATTCATTATGATACACGTTTCAAATTTTCTTGCAAATTATTTTACTTTTTGTTTGATATTGAGTAAAAATTTTTAACATGATTTTGAAGCCAGTTGGCTATGGTGTGCTGGAGCATTGAAGGGCTTACAAGCATTATCGCAGAGTGATTTCAGGAGCAATTCATGGAATCTGCCCCAACCCCAAGAGGCTTTGCAAGCTGCCTGATGAAGGAAAGCTGATTTAAAACATTTAAGGTTTTGCTGATTATAGTCAAATGCCTGTTCTGAAACTCATAGGAAATTGGAATTTTGTTTCTAATTTTAAATCTTATACATGAGTTCTAAGATAGCATATGTCAATTATTAGAACAAGTCTATTGTGAAGAGTTAATTTAGTGCTCATCATTTTCTCTAATTAAATGACTGCTAACAATGGACAAATTCTTTAAGAATTGTAATAATTGTGGTCCTCATGTTTAGCAAATAGTTTGCTCTTGGCATATTTGCTTATCCAATACAAGAATGCCAAAGGAAGGAAATATTACAGGCCATTTTTCAAAGTTGAAGATTTATTGTTTTAAATTATAATTGTTCTCAGAACTTTTTTGTAATTTCTAATCATTTTGGTGATTTAAGAGTGAGAGCCATGATGTTTTGATTTAATAAAGGCAAATTTAATGCAAAAGTGGGTAACTCATAGCAAACTTTTCTATTAAATTTTATAAATTTTTAATAGCTAATTATGTCCTAACTGTATTTTGGGGGATAGAACAGCAGTAAATACTGTACACTCACAGCTTTCATCATTTTTTTTGTTACGTACACAAAAATTCAACTACTCTTTGGTGTTTATGAAAACCATTCAGTTGACAAGGTGCCTATACCATTACTGAATTTTCTTTAAATATGTTTCGACAATAGATTTGCTAATTTAAATAAAAAATAATCTGAAGAAAAAGAACCATTTACCAGCAATTTGCTAAATACTTAATCACAGTTGTATCTTTATCAGGTCCCTTTTCTATAATGTGCACTTAAAATTAGTGCTGTCTGAGCAGGAATGAAACCTGACATAGTTAAGGGGAAAAATATATACCTTTTTTTTTTTTCCATGACTAGTATGGCAATAGGACTCTTCACAGGTCAATTTAAGCTTCACACATTCATCTAACTTAGAGATGGAGCCATCTCGGAAATGTAACCTTTGTTACCATCCCATTGCCAGAGTAAATAGACGTGAAAAAAACTTCAAAGTAAAATATAGAACAATTTTAATACTTACAATGAGGTAAATATTAAACCATTACTGTTTCAATGATTTAATGAAGATCTTAAAAAACATCTGAAGTCTTCCAATTTTTACATTTATTGGAGGGGGTCTCTGCATTCTGTCAACCTATTTAAGTCTCTTACTTTGTGCATAAGTGTTGAAATCTCCAAAAATGAAATGTTAGCTTTTTATTTTTACTTCCTATTAAATTTAATGCAAAATATGACCGTAGCTTAAAAGTATTATGCATTATTTGCAGTAGGATTTCATTAGCCCTGCTCAAAGGGCAAATTTTAAAAATTCAATTTGGGTGAAAGATTTGCTAGTTTTCCAGAAAGATTTGCTATCGTAAACTCAAGCTGTTTTTTCTATTTTCATGTAAATGACTGGAATGCTATCTTACAAACTCTTCCAAGGTCATGTTTGTGAAATAAACATTACATGAAAGCTTTCCTGTCATCTACACTATCTGTGTCGCCTGGAGTGTTGAACAAATCTGAGTTCCTAAGTTGTAATCTATCCGTATATGGTATGTACGATTTTGAATGTGTGCCACTACATACTGAGGTGATAACGCTGTACAATTTTAAATAGTAGCAGTTTCTGTATGCAGTAGGCTGAAATATTTTGATGAACTGCTTAATTTTTGGATTTTATTTTTTAAGTTGTATAATTTATTTTCTTGCAAAATAAAAATGTAATATAAAAGCTTTCACCTACCCAGAAAATGTTGATGTTCTACTGTAAAATAGTTTCTGAGTTTAATTAAAAATTTTATAATAGGTATATTTATGTATTTCATGGAGAAATAGTAAATCTCAGCCAGCCTTAGGAATCAGAAGTATGAAGAGTAACCCACTTATTTTTTTTTTTTCAGACTTCAAATTCTAGTTCAGAATGAAAGCTATCAGGAATGTAGCTTTTCCATTGATGCTAGCATATGGCCCTCATGCCTCAAAAATTCTGAACCTGAAAGTGATTAATGCATTCATTCATCAGTTAATAGGCCTTGTCATAACATTTAAATTTCATATCAGATCAAATTTTAAAATATAAAATAATATATATGAAAATTTGTAAATATTTAAGTTTTGAAGCTATAGTTTAGTAATAAGGTTATGAAAATGGACCATGTCTTTGTCATTGGCTGCTATAACAACGTATAAAAACTGGGTGGCTTGTAAGCAACAAATTTATTTCCCACAGTTCTGCAGGCTGGAAGTCCAAGATCAGGGAGCCATCATGTTTGATTCTGGTGAACAGCCTCTTCCAGGTCACAGACTGCTGACTTCTCGATGTACCCTCACATCCTCACATGGCAGAAAGAGGTCTTTATAAGGGCACTAATCCCACCCATGAGGACTCCACCCTCATGACCTAATTACCACCCAAAGCAAAGGCCCCACCCATCCCCCTAATAACATCACATTGGATTAGGCTTCAATATATGACTTTAAGGGAGACAGATAATTCATAGCACTTCATAATGACCCTACACTAAACCATAGACTTTAACTGGGATTGTGTGTGTGGTGGGGTAGGAGGGTTGACTTGAAATGAAGACAGAAAAGTATGTTGTGAGTATAAGATTCATCAGAACCTAGATTTACCATTAAGCTTCGGGGCTCTTTACTTGCACAGGCCCTGGGAAGGGCCGAAGGGATTTTGTATTTGTATATTTTTCTCAGAGTCCCCAAAATATCAGAAGTTGAATGCAGTCCTGATAACTCTCAATGCAAAAAAGAAACTTCCTGGCACATAGTGGGCACATAATGCTGATCGAATGAATGAGAGCATGTGTGCTTGAGAACAGAGTAGAGTTCAATGTTTTAAGCTTTAAATGGGGAAACTATTTTATAGTTGCTCATTCTAGGCTATAAAATGTGGACTTTGTCACTAAACTGTTTTGACCAATGGACAGCCTGGAGCAGGGGTCTTAGACTGTTGTGGAATTGCAGACGTTTATGAGCATCTGATTCAAGAAAAGACATGCATATAAAAGATATAAACAATTCTGTGTATAAATTTTAAGTGTTCCAACAGCCAACATTAAAAACCTTTTAGAGTGAGATTCTAGAGTGAGGAAAGGGTAGCAGTTTGCTCTGTGGGTTGGTAGTGACCTAATGTCACAAATTCTTAACCAAATTTTAATTTTGGCTGTTTATCTAAAAGATGACAGAAAACTTCCCTGGGTGTTTTTCTTTTAATGATAAATGCAGTGTGTCCATTACTGTATTGTGGCTACTCAGGCAGACTGATACTACTTAAGATGTTTCCTCAACTGGCTGGCATGGCTCAGTGGTTGAGCGTAGGTCTATGAACCAGGAGGTCACGGTTCAATTCCCAGTCAGGGCACATGCCCAGATTGTGGGCAATCCCCAGTGTGGGGCATGCAGGAGGCAGCCAATCAATGATTCTCTCTCATCACTGATGTTTCTATCTCTCCCACTCCCTTCCTCTAAAATAAATTTATATATATATATATATATATATATATATATATATATATATATATATATATATATATTTAAAAAAAAAAGATGTTTCCTCACAGTGATTGATGGTTCAATGTTAGCAATGGGAACCAGAAAGGTGAAGTTTGAGGAAAGCACCAACTTTGAGGAATGAGCTGGGTGTGAAAATTAATGCTCCATGTTAAGAGACTATAGTTATCTTGCCTATAAGAAAGAGTGGGGCTTGGGAACACTTCTACAAGTTTCTTTTCCTGAGACTGAATGTGTAATGGTTCCCCTTCTCTACCCGCTCCATTCTTAGCAGAAGACTGTGCTTTGAGAAACAAGCAGAAAAAAACAGACCTTTGGCCCTAGCTGGTTTGGCTCAGTGGATAGAGGGTCAGCCTGCGGACTGAAGGGTCCAGGGTTTGATTCCAGTCAAGGACACATACCCGGGTTGTGGGCTCAATCACCAGTAGGGGGCGTGCAGGAGGCAGCCGATCAATGATTCTCTCTCATTATTGATGTTTCTATCTCTTTCTCTCCCTCTCCCTTCCTCTCTGAAATCAATAAAAATACAGTTTTTTAAAAAACAGACCTTTGGCATGAACTTTTATAACTTGCCTTCTCTCCACCTCTAATTTTACCTCTAACAGTGTGCATCTGCCTTCCTGTCTTAGAGGAAAGAGATACCTCACTTCTTACTCAAGGCCAACTATTTCATCCCTTCACTGAGTCCCTTCTGCCTCCTGTATTTTGCTCTAAAATATCTACATTTCCTATATTTTTTAAACATCCTTCTTTTGGTTATTTCCTCCTTAACCTGCTTGGCCTACAGACCAGCAGCGTTATCATCACTTGAGAACTTGGAAATGCAAGTTCTTGAGCCCCACCCAGACCTATTGGTTCAAGACTCTTCAGGTGGGGCCGGCACTCTGAATTTTAATAAACCCTCCAGGTGCACACTAACGTTTGATAACCACTGGCTTACAAACATATTCAACTATCCACCATCCTTTAAAAAAAAACACCCTCTCCCCTGATCGTGTTTTGTGTGACCTTATTTTCCTCCTTCCTCTATTCTTTGCTAACCATCTTCAAAGAGTAGTAGAGGAGTCCATAAACTGATTGTATTCTGCCTGGTACTCGTTGGCTTATGTTCCCACGAGTCCTCTTGTCAAGGTCACCAGTGACCTCCCTATTGCTTAGTCCGAAGTTCATTTTCAATCTTCCTCTTGATCTCTTTGCAGCATTTCTACCGTGAACACTCCTACTTATTGAATTTGTTTCATACCGTAGCTTCAAAGATACCATTCTCTCCTGGGCTCACACTTCTCTCTCTTAGCTTTCTTAGTCACATTGTCTGGCCCTTTTTCTGCCTGCATACCTTGGGATCTCATCTCAGTTCTCTACTGTGGCTGAGCTACATGCTCTTCCTGGGTGACTTCATCTACTCTGGCTTCAACCACTGTTTGCATGTTGATACTCCAGAGTGTCTCCAGCCCAGCTTTCCCTCCTAAGATCAGCATGTGTATCCAGCAATTTCTTTTTATTTTCCTTTTGTGTAGAGAGAGACAATGATTTGTTGTTCCACTTATTTATACATTCATTGATTAACTCTTGTATGTTTGTATCCAACCAGCAACCTTAGCCTATCTGGACGATGCTCTAACCAACAGAGCTACCTGGCCAGGGCGCCAGCAATTTCTTGAACATCTCACCTTTCACAAACTTGTTCCACTTAGTAGCTAACTCAGCCCCCCAGGTTAGGAATTTTGATGTAATCTGTATTGCTCCCCTCCTTATATCACATAACTCCACTTCTGCATTATCGCTGGAACCTGACCTTTATTTACTTGTACTGTGTTCGCTGAGTGAAAAGGAACATTTAATAGTATGCTTATACCGTTTGAGGTAGGGAAGGACTAGCTGCTGGGTTGTTTCTTGGCCTATTTTTTTTTTAAATTGATTTCAGAGAGGAAGGAAGAGGGAAAGGGAGAGAGAGAATTATCAATGATGAGAGAATCATTGATCGGCTGCCTCCTGCACACCCCCTACTGGGGATCGAGCCCGAAACCCAGGCATATGCCCTTGACCAGAATCGAACCTGGGACCTTTCAGTCCGCAGGCCAATGCTCTATCCACTGAGCTAAACTGGCTAGGGCTTGGCCTATGTTTTGAAGTAAACTAAATGTATAGAATGATAAGATTGTATTTGCTTTAAATCTGTGGCATTTCTGGACCCAATTTTTCTCTGTAGTGAGCCTATACCCCAGTGTCTGAGGCCTGAGGCACCAGATGTGAAATGGATCATTCCCTTTAGCCAATGGCTGAGGGATCACTCCAAATCTAAAGCATAAAAGCAGGGAGAGGATTTTCATCATTTAAAAATTTCTTACACTTTCTAGCGCAGTTCCTTGCTTGATTAGGGGCCCACTCTTTGTAAAATTGAAATCATAGGCATGGGAAGCACTGTTGACAGAACTACATCTTCTAAAGGTGGAGAAATGTCATTCTCTGGATAGTAGGACTTCTGTCTTACACTCATTAAGAATTTCTGAGCCCTACCGGTGTGGCTCAGTGGTTGAGCATCGACCCATGAAGGAGGTCACAGTTTGACTCCCAGTCAAGCACATGCCCAGGTTGTGGGCTCGATCGCCAGTAGGCAGCCGATCAGTGATTCTCTCTCATCATTGATGTTTCTATTCCTCTATCCCTCTATCTTCCTCCAAAATCAATTTGAATATATTAAAAAAAAAAAAGAACTTCTGAGATTTTCTTTGGTATCTTTTTGTTCTAGATCAAACGATAAATCATATGAGAGTTATTTTTAGGACTGTCTACTATTGTTTGTGTATCTTCCTATTGTAATCATTTTCTTACTCAGATACATGGTGTCAAGTGACAAAACAATTTAGTAATGAGTTTGACGTTCCTTTTTCAAGAGAAAAAAAATCCATGGATCGGGGGAGTGCAATGCCTCACAAGCAGCTGAGCATTCTTCCCACGCGATTTTGGGCAAGAGTGAGTTTTAAAGAGCATTAGAAGCAGCAATGTGGAAAGAGGGCATTATTGGTCAAGCCGGGAATGAGGAAAGAGTATTTGGTTTAAATTAATTGACTGGGGTTGCATATCTGTCCTTACTTAGAACAAGGAAACTATTACAGTTGGGGATTGACCAGCTGGACTTACTGTGTTTCTGGTTTAGACGAGCATTTACAGGGACATAGGAGTTACCTAAGTTCCTGACTTGGCACCCCGGGCAGGAATGGTTCCCTCTTGGGCTTACATATTTATTTAATAATGGGGCACAAACATTTTCATGCTCTCCTGATACTTGTAATTCCCAGTATATCAAGGAAGGAGATGCTTTATGGGGTATGTACAGTAAGTAGAAAACAAGGAAATGACATAATTAATTTGACCCAGGATGAGTATATCCATTTCCTAGGGATGCTGCAGCAAAGTTCCCAACACTGGGTGGCTAAAACAAGAGAAACGTATTGTCTCACAGTTCTGGAGGCCAGAAGTCTAAAATCCAGGTGTTGGCACGATTGGTTCCTTCCGTGGGACCACAGTTCTGGAGGAAGAGAGGTTTGTTTTAGGAGAGTCTGTTCCCTGCCTCCTTCCTTGCTTCTGGTTGCCGAGCATCCTTGGCATTTATTCTATAGACACATCACTCCAGTCTCCACCTCTGACTCCAGGTGGCTCCCCCATGTGGCTGTCTCTGTTATTACAAGCACACCAGTCCTTGCATTGAGGGCCTCCTTATTCCAGTATGACCTCATCTTCACTTTATTTTCTCTGCAAAGACCCTATTTCCAAATAAAGTCGCATTCACAGGTATGGGAGTAGGGCTTTGAAAGGGACACTATTCAACCTAGTACAATTAGTATTTCCAATAGACTGTGATAGAAGTTACTTGTTATAGAAGAACTTTAATTAGCAATGAATAGCAAACATCCTTGTATTATGAATCTAATACCCACACTTTTTCCTAAATTTTTAAGTTTTTATTTTTTTATTTTTCAGTTTGCTCCCTGCTGTGAAAATATTATCCCTAAAGCTAACTTCTACTTCTAGAAAACCATTCAGGGGCTTATGACTATAACGATGAGCCTTTACAGAGAGGACGAGTCCTGTAGCAGGAATGATAATTCAAAGCTACAAGTTCAGACATGCAAAACAGTGTTTAATTCTCTCTCAACTAGATGTATTTTATTTTATTTTATTTTTGTCCTCAACCAAGGATACAGCCACTGATTTTAGAGAGAGAGGTGTGGAGAGAGATTGGTGGAGAGATAGAGAGAGAGAGAGACATCAATAGCCACCCCCGAGCACACACCCTGACTGGGGATTGAACGCCCAAGCCTTTGGTGCGTGGGACGACACTCCAACCAACTGAGCCACCCACCCTTGCTTTTTCTTTTTTCTTTTTTCTTTTTTTTAATCTCAACACTCCATTTCTATCTATAGAAGTGTTAAAGTAGGCAACTAGAAAGATATGAGCTGGGTGAGGCAGTTAGGGCTTGGAGGGGAGACATGACCAACCAAAATTCAACAATGGAGGCAACAGATCCCTGTGTGAGGAGAGAGGATTTAGAGCCCCTTCCAGGATGTGGTCCAACCGGGGCATAACGCCTGGGTGAAGGGGCCTTGTAGCTTGAAGATTTTTATTTTTATTTTTTAGAAATAAGGGAGGAGAAGACTTCACTTCGGGACACCCCCGCCTAGCGGCATACATCCCCAGACCCCCGACTGAGCGGGCCACTGGGTTTGGCTTCGCTCAGCCCTATCTGAGGGCATCATTCCTTTTCTGCAAGTAAACCCTCGCCTGCTTGCGCTGCTCTTTATTTGAATTCACTAGAGGCCCAGTGCATGATTGAATCATGCACGTGTAGGGTCCGCTACACGCTTTTGCTTTTGATCACGGGGAGCTGGGTGCCTGTCCGCTAGTGCACCAGGCCTTTCAGAAGCCTCCAGCGCGGCGGAGGCTTCTGAAAGGCCTGGTGTCTGAGCGAAAGGCATCCAGCTGCCACGCTTTTGCTTTTGATCGCGGGGAGCTGGGTGCCTGTCTGCTGGTGTCTGAGTGGACAGGCATCCAGCTGCCACGCTTTCACTTTCGATCGCTGGTGCACCAGGCCTTTCAGATCGCGGGGAGCTGGGTGCCTGAGCGGACAGGCACCCAGCTCCCACGCTTTTGATGGTCCGTGGCCGCTGAGGGGGGCTACCCTGCTGTTGAGAGGCACAGGGGGCGGGACTCCCACCCCCTGCGCCTCTCAACGGCCGCTGAGGGGGGCTGCCGCGGACACCTGGCTACCCTGCCGTTGAGAGGCGCAGCTGGGTGTCCGCGCAGGCCCCCTCAGCAGCCGTGGATCTGGCCTCGATCTGGCCGTTGAGAGTCGCAGGGGGCGGGAGTCCCGCCCCCCTCAGTGGCAGCGGATCCGTGCCTCTCAATGGCCGGATAGGCCACCCCGAGTCCCGCCCCCCAGCCTCCCACCGCCCAATCGTGGGCATAGCGGAGTGATGGTAATTTACATTTTACTCTATTATTAGATAGGATTCCTACAAGGAGACAAGAACTGAGGAAGCCCAGTGCTGTCTCTGGCCAGAGGCCACCCTGACCCCCGCTGACAGAAGAAATTTCAATGTCATCAATTTCAGCTAAACTCAGTCAAATTCAGTTACTTTTCATAAATCTTAGGCTCGAGCTCTGTCACTTTCTGGAGTGTTTCCTTCATCCCCTGTCCGAGGCTCTCAGATGGTCCTGAGCTGCCTGTACCCAGACATAGTCAGACCCCCACCCTGACTGTGCGGTGAGGCGCAGTTTCCCGCAAGTGGGGCAGCCGGAGGGTCAGCAGCTCCCGCGCAGAGAGCGGCCATGCCCTCCACAGCACCCAGAGGGAAGCCCCCCCCCCCCCCTAGCTGTGTGGGCCGGGGGGCGGGGGAGGGTCATGTGGACTTTCTACATTCAGCCCTTCATGTCCAAGCGCCCTAAGCAGCCACCTCAGTCTTCTATTTAATCTCTAGTGCTCGTGTGGGCTACTTTTTTGAACAAACCAGCTTGAATCAGAGAACTCGGATAACACTGAATTTTGCGCTCGCACCTGTGTGTGTGTGTGTGTGTGTGTGTGTGTGTGTGTGTGTGTGTTTCTCAGGGACACTCATCACTGGCTAATCCTCTGACTTTCTCTCCAGCGCCATAGCTTTCTCCCCAGAGTTCTACTTGACCAGTATTGGGTGGTGGTGGGAAAAACGGACTCCCAAATCTTTCTTCTTTCACTTAAACTGTGACTTTAGAATTTTAGAATGAAATATTTGGTGTCCTTTTATTTGTTTTGCTTCTGCTGTCCCTTGGGATGCTCATAACGTCACAGGCTGGTGTGAATGGAGGAGGATGCACAGATTTTAAAGGAAGCGGGGGTGGAGGGTGCAGCACATCCCAGCATAACCGATTCTCCGCTACCTACCTCTCTCTTCACAATTCTTGCTCTGTCTGCTTGGTGTGTCCTCTTCCTCCACCTAAGTGCAGTCTCCCCAAGTCTCTCTCTCTACGGAGACTCTTTTTTGGTGTAATCTCATCTACTTAATTCCTTCAACAATTAACTCTGTGTGTAACACCCGATTCTATACTTTAATCCTGAATTGATTCTAACTTTTTAAAAATATTTTTTTATTGATTTCAGAGAGGAGGGGAGAGGGAGAGAGAGATAGACACATCAATGACGAGAGAGAATCATTGATTGGCTGCCTCCTGCACGCCCCCTACTGGGGATGGAGCCAAAACCCGAGCATGTGCCCCTGACCCAAATCAAACCCCGGGACCCTTCAGTCTGCAGGCTGAGGCTCTATCCACTGAGCCAAACCGATGAGGGCAATTCTAATTTTTTTGACAATTGTAAATAAAGATCAGAATTAGGCCCTGGCCAGGTAGCTCAGTTGGTTAGAGCATCATCCCAATATGCCAAGGTTATGGACTCGATCCCCAGTCAGGACACATACAAGAAGCCACCAATGAATGCATAAGTAAGTGGAACAACAAATTGATGTTTCTCTCTCTCTAAAAATCAATAAAAATAATCTTTAAATGTTCAGAATTAGTTTTTATTTATTTAGGGGTCTAAATTGTCTAAATAAAATCATTAACTACACTTAGCCTGCTGCTTGTATTTATGCTGTTCTCCCTCAGCTACCCCCAAGTCTCTCTGAGCTTCTAGAAGCTCTCCCGTCCAACACAGAGGCACTGTGTGCTAGTGGTGGAGCTTTTGATAGCAGAATTGTCCAATCAAAGCTCACTCCTCTGCTTCTAAAGCACGTCTCTCCTCAGTCAAAACTAGTGCAGAGGTTCAAAGCCTCTTCGTGGCGACCGGACCGCCCGGGTTCGAATGGCAGCTGTCGCCGGTAGCTCGTTCAGTGACCTTGGACAAGGTATGTAACTTCTGTGTCTGCGTTTCCTCATCTATAAAACGTGGATGATAATAATAATCTCTTTGGGGTTATTCATTGGGGTTTTTTGATGATTAAATGAATTAAACTTGTGAAAGAACTGCCCGATACTGAGAATTACATAAGTAGCTTATTATAGCCAGCCATCTTTTGCTGTTTGATCCCCTAGTCTGGTCATCAGCCTTGGCCCCTTACAACTGCTAATCTCTATATACAGGGTGGTGCAAAAGTAGGTTTTATGGTTGTGAGTATATGAAACATAGAGTTTATTCTTATATTATTTATTAATTATGGTAGTATTTTCCAGAGGAACAACTGTAAATCTACTTTTGCCCCATCATGTATTTGCCAGACCAGATGTTAATTGTGTTATTTTGAACATTTCACACACACACACAAACACACACACACACACACACACGCACACGCACACGCACCGTGAGCACTGACACATATTGTGATGATTTCCTTCCAATAGCTATTGAAGCGATAAGTATGAAAACGTTTGTGCTTGGCCTAGAGTAGGGTCAGCCAGAGAGAAGGCAAGAGTGGGACTTTCCAAGGGAAAAGGCAGGACGTGGTGGCCTATTGAATACAGAGATGGAACAGGTGCTCTAGGGGTGCTGGGACCCAAAGGTGCGTGACCCACTGTGGGTTTTCGGCTTCACTCAGGAAAGAATTCAAACTAGAGCCATCACGGAATTTAAAGTGACAGTGAGTGTATTAGTGAAGCAGTGAGACAGAGAGTGGCTACTCCACAGACAGAGCAGCCCCTCGCCAGAGGGATGTACTTCCTTTTTAAAAAAAAAAAAAATAAATATTTTTTTATTGATTTCAGAGAGAAAGGGGGAGGGAGAGAAAAACAGAAACATCAATGATGATAGGAGGGTCATTGATCGGCTGCCTCCCGCACGTCCCACACAGGGGATGGAGCCCACAACCCTGACCAGGTTCCGTGACCTCCTGGTTCACAAGTCGACGCTCAACCGGCTGTGCTGGGAGAGACTTCTCTTATTGAGGCTCATCTAATCGGGGAAAGGGCGTTCAATGAGGGGAGTGGGAATATGCAGAATCTTTCTGGGAAATGGTTGGAGACTTCTCAGAAAAGCTCCATCAGCTATGTAGTATCCTTTTTTTTTTTTTTTGTGGGGGGGAGGGTTGTATTGATGTTTATTTTTAAAAATAATTCTTTATTGTTGAAAGTATTACATATGTTCCTCCTCCCCCACCCATTTCTGATCATGGCGGTGCAGGGTGTGTGGTTTGGCGGGCTACTCTGTTACAAAGAGTGTATAATGAGGCTAGGGGTTACCCAAGGTGAAATTAGTCACCATGTTGGATCAAGCTGGTCTCTGCGGGTTCTAAGCCATAAATCTATTGGGGGTTGGTCTTACTATCTTCAGCATAGTCCTTGTGAGGCAGGATAGTAAGAAGCTAGGAAAATCCCTTGGCAAGTGGAATGAGGGAAACTGACACCAAATAATTAAGGCCAAACAATTTGAGCAATTTACAGCCAGCTAGGGAATCACAAGGCCTTGTCTTCCCTAACCAAGGACACTTAGGAGTAAATGGTTTACACATTCCGGACCATGTCTTCCCTCACCAAGGACAGAGAAGCAAATGATTTACATATTCCAGATCGAGCCGGGCACACCTGCCTCAGTCCTGGTCCCTCTTCAATGACATTCTTTTTTTTTCTTTTCTTTTCTTTTTTTTTTTTAAATATGCATTTTATTGATTTTTTACAGAGAGGAAGGGAGAGGGATAGAGAGTTAGAAACATCGATGAGAGAGAACCATCGACCAGCTGCCTCCTGCACACCCCCTACTGGGGATGTGCCCGCAACCAAGGTATATGCCCTTGACCGGAATCGAACCTGGGACCTTTGAGACTGCAGGCTGACGCTCTATCCACTGAGCCACACCGGTCAGGGCTCAATGACATTCTTTATTAATATATTATTATTACTAATTATTATTAGTTTAGCCCTCACCTGAGGATATATTCCTTTTTTATTGATTTTAGAGAGAGAGGAAAGGAGGGAGGGAGAGAGAAACATAGATGTGAGAGAGAAACATTGATTGGTTGCCTCCTGCACATGCCCTGACCAGAAATCGAACCTGCAACCTTTTGGCGTATGGGATGTCGCCCCAACCAAATGAACCACTGGCCAGGGCTTCAATGACATTCTTTAAGGATAAAACTGGCCCTAGCTGGTTTGGCTCAGTGGATAGAGTGCCGGCCTGCAGGGCTGAAGGGTCCCAGGTTTGATTCCAGTCAAGGGCACATGCCCAGGTTGCAGGCTTGATCCTCAGTAGGAGTACAGGAGGCACCCGATCAATAATTCTCTCTCATCATTGATGTTTCTCTCTCCCTCTCCCTTCCTCTCCGAAATAAATAAAAATATTTTTTAAAAAGATAAAACTGACTGAAGAAGACCCTGAACCTTCTACACAATCATTTTGATGAATGAATCAATCAAAGGACACACCTGGAAAACTAATGAATATTCTGTTAAGACCCTCCCCTGAGACCTCACCTTGGATTTCTGCTTGCAGAAGAGAGATTAAAGCCTCAGGGGTCCTCAAACTTTTTAAACAGGGGGCCAGTTCACTGTCCCTCAGACCGTTGGAGGGCCGGACTATAGTTTTAAAAAAACTATGAACAAATTCCTATGCACACTGCACATATCTTATTTTGAAGTAAAAAAAACAAAACGGCAAAAACACCCGCATGTGGCCCGCAGGCTGTAGTTGGAGGACGCCTGCTCAAGATACAGGACCCAGCCGAAACCGGTTTGGCTCAGTGGATAGAGCGTCGGCCTGCGGACTGAAGGGTCCCGGGTTCGATTCCGGTCAGGGGCATGTACCTTGGTTGCGGGCACATCCCCAGTAGGGGTTGTGCAAGAGGCAGCTGATCGATGTTTCTCTATCATCAATGTTTCTAGCTCTCTATCCCTCTCTCTTCCTCTCTGTGAAAAATCAATAAAATATATTTAAAAAAAAAAAAGATACAGGACCCAGCTTGGGTTCTCTCTAGAGCATGCCCATGCCTTTTCTCAGGCATAAACTTTCTACTTCCTTCCTCCTAAACTCGAAGGGTCCCCAAGGTACTTGCACCCAGGGGAGCAGTGGGCAGTGGCAGCTCATCATGGGCTCACCCCCGGAACCTGTCTCCAAGGCCCCCTTTTTCTCTGACTTTCCAGCTAGCAGCAGCCCCACCTTGGCTCCCTTCGGTCACTGTGACTTGTCCTTTTCAGTGAACTCATGCAGCCCAGCGTGGCTCACTTCTTTCCTATCATAATTCTAGAGAGCCAACCCGCCTCGCCTCCTGTTGCTTCTTCTACCCTAAGCCCTTCCTTTGTTTCACTGTCCCCAGCTTTAATAAACATCCTCTCAAAAACACCTGGACTCTTGTGAAATCTTTTCTGCACAAAGTCAAGAGCGCCCGTACTACTGGCCAGCCTTAGGCAAACCTACTCTGGGTCAGTTTGCTTTTCTGATAACAGAGGGATAGCTTGTCTCTGCTCCACAATGTCTGGGGCACAGTTAGTAGGGTGGAAGGCTAGGGACTGGAAGCATCTGAGGGCTTTTTATCCATATGTCTGGCTGGACCTGGCCTGGGAAGTCACATACCCTCACTTGAGCCATATTCCTCTGGTGGAGGCAGTCAACAGTCCCTGCCCAGATTCAAGAGGAGAGAACTGACCCACCTCTGGTTGGAGGAGGGAGCATATCACCTTGAAAAAGGAGCGTAAGGGAAAAACAAAGAAGAAGAGCTTGTGGGATGGTTTAATGATAAGTGTGGACATTTTGAAAAACACAATCTCCCATAGCTGCCAACAAAATGTAAAAACAAGTTAAGCAAAATGTAAGTGGGGGGCCAGGGAGATTTTACTTTAGGAAAAACCTGGGTTTGGCTTGGAGTAAGTTGAGTTGAAGTGCTCATTTTGTATGTTTTCACTCCTTTTATCTAGTATATGGCAATCAGTGTGAAGGAAAATAATCTTACAAAGTAACAAAGCAACTCTTACAAAGATTTGCTGTCTCCAGCTGAGGATCCAACGTTAAGTAATGGGTTTCCAAAGTGTGAGAACGAGCATAGTTAACATGTATGTCGTTCTCTGGGAAAAGGTACAGGAAAGCAGTGCAATGTAATTGTTGCAGGCCCAAGGTTTGCATGCCCGATGCTTCAAAAGAAAGGCCAATGTTCAAGATCAATGGAGCAAGGGAAAATTTATTGATAGACCATGCCTAGCTCAAATCCATCTTAAGGACAGTCTGGAATCCAGGCATTTTTTTTTTTTTTTTTTAATCCTCACCCGAGGATATTTTTCCATTGATTTTTAGAGAGAGTGGACGAGAGAGGGAAAGACAGAGAGAAATATCTATGTCAGAGAAACACATCGATTAGTTGCCTTGTGCAAGAGCCCAACCAGGGCCTGGCCGGGGAGGAGCCTGCAACCGAGGTACGTGCCCTTGATCAGAATTGAACCTGGGACCCTTTGGTCTGCAGGCCGACGCTCTATCCACTGAGCCAAACCGGCTAGGGCAGGCTTGTTTTATTGTTAAGGAAAGGGAGTAAGGATGAGGTAAGGGATGGTTGCTGGCTTTAGATAGGTAGGCTTCTATAGGGATCCTAGGAAGAGTGGGTAATGTCTCAATCCTTCCCTCCCCCCTACCCCCAGCCCCCATTGGTTCTTGGTCCATTGACTCCCGCTGACCTGAGTCTGTTAATGTCCCCCCCACCCCCCCATTGGGCTCAGGCTGCCTGTCGCTGTGTCCAATAATGAAGGCAGGGGTGAATCATATTAGGCGTTTATTGAGAAGGCTAGCCAACCAAGAAGACAGGGCGCTTACAAGCATTCAAATCCTGTCTTCCAGCAAGGTGCAGGGGACAGGATTATGAAGGGGAAGGGGCTGGGGTGAGGCTGGGAACGGACATAAGCTATTGTCTTTAGTCATCCGTGAGGATGTGATGTTGATGAGATGATGTGTTGACTCCTGGTGGGTTGGTCTGACCCTGCTTATCGGTTCTGGATTCACAGCTGAGTCACCTCCTTAATCGCTTCTCATAGGCCTTGAAAAGGAAACTTTAAGAAAAACTTAGTCCCCTATTTATATTTAAGAAACTTAGCCCCCTACTCACATAAGTATATGTGTTCTAAGATTTAAAATAGTATGATTACTTTTCAGATTAATTCAGGTGCTCTAGCTATTGGGTTATAGGTCCCCCCTATCAAGCCCAGTTATGGGATTCCTGTGAATCATTGACAAAGGGTCGTTACTTCGTGCAGGCCATCAGAGAGAGCAAGCATTTCATTCTGTGACATATGATATTAGAGCACTCCAGCTGCCCCACCCACTTGCTGTGCAATCATGGACAAAAAGTTCTTTACTTTGTCCTTTATTGTGGGGGTTCAGAGATAGTCACCCCGAGATGTGCCTCTGTGGTATGGGGATTGTTTTGAGCTAATGGAAACTTTAGCTGAGGGCTCAGGAGAAACTCCTGCCTTCCCTTGACTACCTGGGAGAACTTGAATGAGGGCCTCTTCCGACACATCTGTAGGGCAGAACGAACTCTTATTTCCTAAACACCTGCTCTTCTTATTATGTTGTAATGCCTCTTTGAATCCCCCAAAGCACCTTACCTCATCACTCGCTCAGGATGTCTTAAATACATACCCATGTTCCCTTTCTGCCTTGAACTTCTCTTGCATGTGGGGGCTCTCTTTCATGTATTCGGGGTTCCCATATGTATGTCTTTTTTAAAAAAAATATATTTTATTGGTTTTCCACAGAGAGGAAGGGAGAGGGATAGAGAGCTAGAAACATCGATGAGAGAGAAACATCGACCAGCTGCCTCCTGCACACCCCCCACCGGGGATGTGCCCGCAACCAATGTACATGCCCTTGACTGGAATCGAACCTGGGACCTTTCAGTCCGCAGACCGACGCTCTATCCACTGAGCCAAACCGGTTTCGGCCATATGTATGTCTTAAATTTCGTTATTTTCTCTTGTTAAATGGTTTCATGTCTATTTGATTACTGGAACAGCCAGAGGAACTTCCAGGACAGAGGAAAATTTCTTCCTCCCCCACATTACCTCATCAGTGAAGGGGTAGATGATAGCATCCAATTCATGGAGTTTTTGTGAATATTAATCATTAATTGTTCAGTAAAGTTAGCTGCTAATATGTATTCTATTCCTCGTTTTCCTCCTTCTGCTGCAAACCAATTGCAAAATTACCTCATCACAAACTAAAAGCTAATTGGATTGCCTAAGAATATTTTTCACGACTTTCCCTTGTCCTTTGTGGGTATAAGTGAGAGAACGTGCTCAGTGAAAGGAGAAGGCCCAGTTACACTTACACCAGTGACTCTGGAAGGTCAGAAGTGGTATAGCCGGTCCCTGGCCGGTTAGTTCAGTTGGTCAGAGTGTGGTCAGGACAGATAGGCCAAGGTTGCAGGTCCCATTCTG
Organism: Cnephaeus nilssonii; assembly: GCF_951640355.1. Lineage (NCBI taxonomy): Eukaryota > Metazoa > Chordata > Mammalia > Chiroptera > Vespertilionidae > Cnephaeus > Cnephaeus nilssonii. The sequence continues at coordinate 70,904,072 of NC_137084.1, read as the reverse complement.
GGTCAGGGCACCTATAAGAAACCAGTGCACGCATCAGTAAGTTGAACAACAAAGCGATGTTTCTCTCTCTCTACCTTCCACTCTCTCTACAACAAATGAAAAATTTAAAAAGTTGTGTATCAGACACTAACAGCGTGGTAAGTGTTTGCCTGGGCTCCCAGCTGGCTCTCCCAGCTCCTTGGAGCTTGCAGGTTCTGGCCAGCCCGGCGGCAGGCGGGGCTAGAGGGCTCGGGGGCCGGCTGCCCCGCCCTCCTCTGGCTGCCGGCCAATCGCCGCGGGCCCCGCGGGCCGAGGCTGCTATTGGCGGAGGGCTGCTCCGCGGGCGGCGGCGGGCGCCGGGCCAGCGGCGGGAGGCGGAGGGGCGCGGCGGGGCGCCTGCCGCACTCAGCGGCCTGTGCCCTTGACGTCTCCGCTCCGCTCGGCGACCATGGCTGTGCTGGCGGCCCTTCTGCGCGGTGGCGCCCGCGGGCGCAGCCCCCTGCTTCGGAGGCAGATGCAGGTGAGAGGGGCTGGGGCCCGGACCGGCGCGCCGTCTCCCGCCGCCGGCAGGGTGCGGCCCGCGGCCCGGGCGGGACGGAGCGGGGCCCGGAGGCCTGGGGACCCGCCTCGTCCGGAAGCCCCCGGTGCCGACGGCGCGCACGGCCCGGTACTGGCCCAAAGCGCGTTTCCGCTCCAGGGTTTCTTCCGTAATCGTCAGAATTGCTCAATGGTGTGTAGAAGGGGCCACAGAGTTTGGCAGGCGGACACCCGGGGTTGGCCCGGCCTTGCCTGACAGTATCCAAGGCCCATAACACTATTTCCGAGCTTAAAACAAACAAACAAAAAACATGTCTGTATTATTATCAAGAGATTTTATTTTCATGCAGCAGGTGATCATTGGGCTCACAAGGTGCGAGGAACTAGGTGATACTGCAAAGATGCACCTACTCCGGGAACTGCAAAGATTTCACCTTATCAGGGAAAGTCACAGGCGCCCATAATTCGCGGACGGAATTACACAGTTGCCCCTCGATAGCCGCAGGGGTTTGGTTCCAGGACCCCCGGCTCAGCCCCTGACAGAAAATGGCATGCATAGCGTTTCCATGTAACTGCAATCCTCCCCATATGCTTTGTCATCTCCAGTCTGCTTACCACCCCTAATACATGTCAATAGTTGTTATACTGTATTGCTTAGGGGGACGAGGTCTGTCCATGTTTGGTATAGATGCAGCCGTCAACCACTGCAGGTTAACTAAGTAGTGCCCGTCAGCAACAACGGAACAAGTTTGCCAGATGTCTTCCATTGGCGGTTGGTTGAATCCCTCGATGCAGAACCCCTGGATATGGAGGGCGGATTGTGCTTGACAATCAAGCTTACATAGTGAGGGTGTCCGGATACATGTCTCTCCTCGGGCTGTTCAGGGGACACAGGAGCGACAGCCTGAAAAGAGAGCATCCCCCCCACCCCACCCCCGCTGTGTATCCCAGCGAGGGAGCGCACCCTGCGGGGTGAGGGGCTGGCCGAGCCTCGGAGTAGGTGCAGAGCGGCAGGGTGTGGTGGGTGGAGCGGGAGTTTTCCCAGTTTGGTTGGGGTGATAATACTTTGAAATCCAGTTGTGTTGGGAGAGTTTGCATTTGACCCAAGTCAGTGGGGACCGTTGATATTTATGTGTGTTTTTTTTGTCATAATCAGAGGTCAGGGAAGATTGAAGTGGGGGAGAAAACGACTATTTCAGGTGTCAAGTAACTGGAACTAGCGTGCTGGCAATAGGTGAGCATTGTGCAAGGGATTGTGAAAAAAATACATGTAGAACTTGACAAATACGGAGTGAGGGCATGGAGCCAGGGGAAGAGGAAGAATCTGAAATTAATCCCAGGTGACTAAGCTCACTGAAAAGTCAGGAGGAATAGGTTTCCAGGAAAAATGAGTTTTTCTTTTTTTGTTTCTTTTTGGAAAAATGAGTTTTTAATCAGCATATTTGTTAGTTTCATGGAATGACTTGGGAAATCACAAAAATGTAATTAGGTTAACCTAGGTTTCAACCAGTGTTGAGCAGGTGAATTAGGTAGGTACTCTATGAAGAAAAAAAAAAAGAAAAAGGCAAGAGCAGAACCTTATTATAGTTTAAGAGTTTACAGCTAAACACAAATGTTGCTGATGAGAAAAATGAAGCCGTAAGTCACATTCCTGCATGTGACTTACTGTGTTCATTTTATTGAACTCGAGGAATTAGTTGTAGAGACAAACCTCGGAGATATTGCAGGTTTGGTTCCAGACCACCACAGGGAGTTGTAATATTTTTGTTGATGGAGGGTCTTGCCTACAATCTGTATAAAAAAACACACAACATGAGGCACAATAGAGGAGGCATGGCCTTTTTGGTTACTTGAATTAAGTGGCTATTTACTAACCATGGCAATATGTTTGCTTTAACAGGAATTTCAATATTCGGTCTCATTCTGTGGAATGGACCTTGGCCTGCCTATACTTTTAGTCTCCTTACCTGTAAAATAAGAATAATAGTACCTACTGGCTGGTTCTAGTTCTAAAACAGCAATTTTCAACCTGTGGGCTGCAAGAATTTTAAAACATGCAATACATGACTATTTAGTCAGGGGTACTGACCTCTTTTCCCTTAGATTGTCAAAAAAATGATAACAGCCTACACAACAATAGCTGTCTGGTGTGAGTGTATCAAAATTATATCAATTGTTTTGTCATATCGGCAAAAACTATATTTTTTGGTGTGTGGCAGAATTTTAGTAATTAGTTTATGTATGCCATGAGATGAGAAGGGTTGAAAATCACTGCTCTTTTTTTAATATATATATATATATATATATATATATATATATATATATATATATATATATAGTATTGATTTCACAGAGGAAGGGAGAGGGAGAAAGAGAGAAACGTCAACGATGAGAGAGAATCATTGAGATCAGCTGCCTCCTGCACACCCCACACCGGGGATTAAGCCTGCAATCCCAGCATGTGCCCTGACCAGGAATCGAACTGTGACCTCCTGATTCATAGGTGCACACACTGAGCCATGCCAGCCGGGCAGAAAGTCACAGCTCTTAAGACATATTTCGGATCTCTCTGTTTGTATGCAACCCTTTTGTGACTAGCCACATAACTCTTGCTGGGCACCTCCTTTTCCTACTGTCTGTCCCTTACAGTCAGTTCTCCACACTGCGGTCAGAGTGACCTTTTTATAACAGGAAAGCCTGCAGTGGCTTCTCCTTGCACCGACCAGAGAACAGACTCCTCCTCATGGCCTGCTGGGTCCCTGCTTACTGATCCAGCCTGCGCTCGGCTCTGGCTGTGCGTTCCTGAGGATGTGGCTCTTGCCACACTACTCCGCCGCCTACACTGGGCACGTGCCAAGCTTGCTCCTAACCCAAGGCCTTTGTCCGAGTTCTCCCCTGTGCCTCCAACACTCTGTCCTAGATCTCCCCAAGGCTGACGCTTTCATAGTCATTTCTCAGCTCCATGACATCTCCAGAGAGCGCTTCTTTCACCCTCCCGTGTAAAATAGGCCCTCGTTACCCCATTTTGTGGCTTCAGAATGTATTTCCCCTGCCTGAAATGATTTTGAGTGGCTAGTAAGCACCAGACTTTGTTCAAATATTTGTATAGCATCTCCTAGCCATCACTGGGATAGAAAATGAAATCAATCTCTTCTTGGAACTCACAGTCCTGTGGGGGCCTCAGGGTTACAAAATTATGTATTCCTGGAAAAATTAGGGTGTGCACAGGGCACTGTGGCAGCTGGGATGGGAGTTCCTATCTCTGCCTGGCATGATCAGGTGAGGCCTGCCGAGTGGGTGGTACAGCTGAGCTGCCCTTGGAAGATGATTGTTCTATGATTTTGTCATTCATTCCTGAGGTATTGAATGAGTTAAGTGGGCCCAGTGCCCAGTGCCAGCGCTGTAGCAGTGAAGGAGAGACGGCCGTGCTCTCAGGAAGTTTGCATTAGGTTGAGAGAGAGAGACTAAAGATGTGAACCCCGTGTTTACACAGTGTGAGAGGTGCTTTGAAGAAAGTAAACATGTGGAAATAAGGGAGGCCAACTTTAAACAGGGTAGCTAGGGAGAACCACTCTGGGGATGTGTCTTCTGAGCTGAGACCTAAAGAATGAAAATGAACCAGCCGTGAAGCTCGGGGGAAAGACTTACCGGCAGAGGCACATGGCCGAGATCTGGAGGTGGGAATGGGTTCAGAACAGGCAGAGGCTGGTGCGCCTGGCATACAGCAAGAGTGATGGGAGTTTGGAAAGAAAATCAGGAACCAGATCATACTGGGTCTTGTAAGATAAGGGGAAGAGTTTGGGTACTATTCCAAGGGCTATGGAAAGCCATCAGAGGATTTTAATTAGGGGAGTAATGTGACCCAATTTACATTTTTAAAGCTGGATGAACTGGAAGGGAAGTTGGAAAGTAGGAAACGAGGTAGAAGGTTATTATAGTAGCAAGAGGAGGTGGCTGGAACAAGATGGCGGTAGTGGGATGAAGCAAAGTGGAAGAATTGAGGTATATTTTGGACACAGTATCGACAGTACCTGTGATAGAGTATCTGGGTTTTAAGGAAAGATGAAAGGCGAGTCCTAAGATTTTGGCTTGAGCACCTAGATTAATTGTGATGCAATGTTGTGAGGTGGGAAATACTGGGGGAAAAACTAATTTCCTAGGCATGGAGATTGAGAGCCATGACTTGGTCATTAAATTGAAGCTATCAGGCCCAGCTGGTGGATTGAGCCACAGGCACCAAGAGGTCTCTGGTTCAATTCAGGGTCAGGGCACATGCCTGGGTTGTGGGCGCTATCCCTAGTAGGGAGTGTGCAGGAGGCAGCTGATCAATGTTTCTCTCTCTCTCTTCCTCTTTCCAAGGAAAAAACAACAACATCCAAAAATAAAAAAACATTAAAAAAATTGAAGCTGTCAGGTCAGCACTTGGATCCATGAGTCTGGAGGTCACTTGAGAGGGAAGGCTGGAAATAGAAATTTGGAAATCATCAGGACGTTAGTGCCGTTTAAAGCCACGGGACTAGCTATGGTTAAGGAGACAGTGAAGCTGTAAAATTAAAAGGCCTAGAACAGAGCCCTGGGACATTCTAGCACTGAGAGGTTGGGGGCGGGAGGATGAGACAGCAAGGAGACAGGAAGTTAGGGAGGTCTGAGGGAAACTCTAGACGGAGTTAAGATAGAAGCTGAGGAAAGGGAGGGTTTGCATAGTGGATTACATATATCACCTCATTTCATTCTCAAAACAACCCATTTGAAAAAAGCCCTGGCTCTTAACTACGGTGTGTTAGGGTTCTGGCCTGAGACTCGGGCTATGAAGGAATTCACAACTGAGAGAAGAGATAGATTCACAGAGTTTCTTTTACTTTCCCAAAGGGAAAGGGCCGCCTGTACATACTAATCAATATAAAGGCAAAGAAATGAACCCTGGCCTGCTCTTTTAATGGCTGCTGTTGCCAGGTGACAAGGAAGGGAGGAAGATTTGGGGGCTGGAGTTGAGCAGATATCTGGGGGTTGTCTTTGAAAAGTTTGTTTTTAGTCCAGGCAGATGTCCTAGAGAGGTGTCTAGCAGGATCTTCACAAGCCTATAAAACATTCTTAGAGCGAAAGTTACAAAGAGTTCAAAAAGGGACCAGCTTGGGTTTGAAAGGGAGGGAGTAGAGTCCTTCTACTAACTAGAAACGTTCTGGCCCCCGTTTCTGTGGAGGAGGGGTATGTAAGATGTAGCCTTGAAAGTAGCTTACCTTGTCTTGCCGTTTGAACAGAGGGGCTGTTTGAATCAAAGGCGTGAGCAACCTTGTAGTTTAATTACCAGGTGCTTTTTCATACATTGTGGAAGGCTACAGTAAAGAAAAGAAAAAGCCTACTTTCCCCCTCCTAGCACTGTGCATGATTCCCAAAGAAGAAAAGTGAACCCAAAGTTGCCAAGAGGTGATTATAGTGTTTACTGGATTTTGCTCAGAACCTTAATAGTATAGCTAACAGCCAGATTGGAGGAGGTTGAACAGAAAACAGGAGGTGAGGACAAGGAAACAGAACTTGTAGTAACTTGTTGGAGAACTTACATTGTACAAGGGAGCTAAGAAATGAGGTGAGAGTTCAGTGGGAATGTGGCCTCAGGGAAATTTGTTTTTTAGGTGGGAGGACCCAGAGCCTGTTGTATGCTTATGGTATGAACCAAGAGTAAAGGGGGGGGGGGGGGTGTGATGTAGGGGAGAGGAAAGGGATCATGGAAGATGTGGCAACTTTTTTTTTTTTAATGTTGATCGTATCCCATTTTGTTTTAAAAATATATTTTTATTGATTTCAGTGAGGAAGGGAGAAGAAGAGAGAGAAACATCAGTGATGAGAGAGAATCATTGATCAGCCACCTCCCGCCTGCACCCTACTGGGGATCGAGCCTGCAACCCAGGCATGTGCCCTGACCAGGGATTGAACCATGATCTCCTGGGTCATAGGTCGACGCTCAGCCACTGAGCTGACTGGGCAGATGTGGCATCTTTGAAAAGGCAACTGGAGTTGGGATTCAGGGCAAAGTGGAGAGACGAGGGAACTTCCAATTAAATGGAACCAGAAACATTAAAGAAGAGTAGAAGTTGCTTAAAAGGCCCTTTGATTGCAAGGAACAACATCCCATTCCAAACTAAGTAGAAAGGGGCATATTTGAAGATATACAAAGGCAAGCTCTGGACATCCAAGGATAGAAAATAGAGTGTTGCTGAAAACCTAACTAGATCACTAAGCACAGAATCTTCCTTGACGATTGGCGTGAGCCATGGCCATTTTCCTCCTTTTCTCTGTGTAGGTTTTCCTCCTTTGCTTCTCTGCTTACTCATGACTTTTCTCTTTGCTGTAACCTCTGCTTTTACATGGCATTTGCTTGCCATGGTGCTGAGTAGCTCCAGCCCTTTGTGACCTTTCAGTTCAAGTGCCCGTCATCGTGTAGTTGACCCTCAGGGTGCCAGCGTGGGCCAAAGGCCCTTCCATTCTTGGTCCTGTTTGCTCTGACTACTGGGAGGATATGGGAGTCACATTGTACATGCCTAAGGCTGTCCCTTACAGACCCTTTGATTTGGAGAGCAATGACTGGCATGTTTACTACAAGTAGGAACTTTTAATTCAAAATTGGATCACAGGTAATATGTTAGAATCCTTCATAAGTCGGTTAAGTAAGCAGCAGCCCAACTTAAGACATGTTAAGGGTACACTTGTTATTGCACAGCTGATACTGAGGAGCACATGCATTAAGCAGGTGCACTTGGGACTTGCCTACTGAGTACAGATGTGTGCTGGCCTGGGCCAGTACGTATACACTCACTTGGGTGGCCGTGTGAAGCTCAGGAGAGTAAAAACACAAACCTTGCTAATCTAATGACATGGCTTTCAGAGGTGCAAATCTAACCTGATGGGGTTTCCTTCGTAGGTCACTTCCTTCTTTCCCCTGGATGCTTTGAGAACTTTTTCTTTTTCATTAATTTTTGATAGTTTTAATACAGTGTGCCTTGGAGAGCCCAGCCAGCATGGCTCAGTGGTTGAGCATTGATCCAGGAACCAGGAGATCATGCTTTGATTCCCGGTCAGGGCACATGCTTGTTGTGGGCTCAATCCCAGTGTTGGACGTGCAGGAGGCAGCCGATCAATGATTCTCTCTCATCATTGATGTTCTTTCTCTCCCTCTCCCTCCTTCTCTGAAATCAATAAAAATATATTTAAAAAAACCATATAAAACAAAACAGAGAAAACAATGTGCCTTGGAGAGGGCCTCTTTGGATTAAGGTAACTAGGTGTTCTGTTTGCTTCTTGGATTCAAGGATCTAGTTCTTTCCATAGGGTTGGGAAATTCTCATCTACTGTTTGTTTGAAGAGGCTCTCTCTTCTCCCTCTCTTCTGGTATGCCTGTTATTCTAAAACTAGAGGCCTGGTACATGAAAATTCATGTCCTGGGGGTGGGGGTGCACCACCGCTGCACTGGCAGCTGTCAGCCTGGCTTGTGGCTGAGCGGAACTCTCCCTGTGGGAGCGCACTGGCCACCAGGGGGCAGCTCCTGCGTTGAGCATCTGCCCCCTGGTGGTCAGTGCACGTCATAGCGACTGGTCATTCCCTGGCGTTCCGCTAGGATCAATTTGTATATTACCCTTTTATTATATAGGATTTCGTTTTCTGGTGAAGTCAGATCCCATAGAGCTCTTTCCTTTTTTCTTTTTCTTTCTTTCTTTCTTTTTTTTTTTAATGCTCAGGTCTCGCTCTTCTTCCCTCTGTGTCATTTCTAGATTCCTGTCTTCGATGTCACTAATTCTTTCCTCCATCTCGTCAGCTGTTTCCTATGCTCACTACTTCACTATTAATCTTGTGGTTGTCTTTTCTTATAACCACTGTTTGTCAAATATACTTGTTTTTTTATCTGTGCTTTTGTTTATTATTTGCAGTGAGGACAAAGCCTATTTAATCTCTGAAAAGCTAAGTTCTTGGGTCAGTTTAAAGTTTTTAGATGTCTCTAGACTTATTACCTGGTGAGATATGTTTGGACATAACTATCAACAAGATTATGTTCTAAATATAAGTTGTCATGTTTGAATAGTTATGCTTTCTGACCTTAGAGGACAGAAAAATCTTCTTTGTTCTTTGTCCTGTAAATTGTCCAATTTCAGATGAATTAGGTCTCTGAACTGTGACCTGCATTTTTAGAATTTGTTCTTATTGGCATTTGCTCCTAAGAACAGTGTGGGAAAAACTGGGATGTAGGGACAAGATAGTTATTCTTTTCTTTCTTAAAAAAAATTTATCTGGTAATATAGACCATGTTTATGTAAGGTATGTTTGCCTCACATAAATCAGAAACATTTGTTAGTGGGTGGGGAGAAATAGCAAGTTTTACTTAAATATCTTTTTAAGCAATGAGGATGTTTTCTTTTTAAAAAATATTTTTATTGATTTCAGAGAGGAAGGGAGAGGGGGAGAGAGATAGAAACATCAATGAGAGAGAATCCTTGATCAGCTGCCTCCTGCACGCCCCTACTGGGGATCGAGCCTGCAACCCATGCATGTACCCTTGACCAGAATCGAACCCGGGACACTTCAGTCTGCAGGCTGACGCTCTATCCACTGAGTCAAACTGGCTAGGGAAGGATAGTTTCTTATAGTGTTTTAAAATTGCTTAATTTAAGACTTAAAGATTTAACTTACACTATATCAGCAATTTTAAGATAACATACATTTCCAATGAACAGTTAATCAGAAGAGTATATTACCAAGTAGTGATTTTTTCTCAATGTAACACTGATATGTTAACTAGAAAATTTGGAAATAAAAGTATAAAGCAGAGAAATCACCATAACCTCATCACTAATAAGTATAAAATGATATACATTAATACTTTTATATCATAACATTATAAATATTTATATTACAGGAAATAAGATATGTGGAGCGAAGTTACGCATCAAAACCTACATTGAATGTAAGTATAAATTTAAATTGTGCTTTAAAACGAAAGAATTTAAAGGAAATGTAGTTAGTAAAAAATGCATATTTTTATAATTTGTGTATATGGGAGAGTCAGCTTGGGATGATGCAATGGTTAGAAATAGCTAATTATTGAAATACTAACTTCCAACTTACCATAAAAATTTTTAATCTAGTGCCCTGCATAATTTCTGCTTCTTCCTTTTTGTCTACTGTAAAACCACCTTCTCTCAAAAGCCGGGCAGTATTCTTCCCTTACTCTCGGGGACCCTCATATGTTGTATGGGACACATTGCAGAGGCCACTTGGAAGACAGCAGAAGAAGGGGCTGGACCAGGCTGGGTGTTAGGCAGGAAGGAGCATCACCTGATCACCGAGTGCTTTGTGAGGGAGTCCTCTCTCTGTTTCATGAGGGTCCCTGAAATGAATGGCCTTCCACCAAAATCTGGGGAACAATTCTTATTTATTAACTTGAATGGGAATGTGGAAGGCAAGCGTAAGGATAGAATTGTTACAATAGTGTTTTATAATTATTTAAGAGCTCTTGTCTACTTTTTCTTAAATTTCATATCAATATTATCTTAGTAATCATTTAAGAAACTACGGCTCTGGCTTTGTCCCAGTTGTGGTGTGGCCCTGTCTAGTCTAGCATACAGGTATGGATTCCTAGCCCAGAGTTCCCGTCAGCAAGGAAGCCCTTTGGTTAGGGTTATCATACAGTTAACAAGGATAATGTTATCATTTCTTTCTTTCTTTCTTTTTTTTTCATTTTATTGATTTTTTACAGAGCGGAAGGGAGAGGGAGAGAGAGTTAGAAACATCGATGAGAGAGAGTTAGAAACATCGATGAGAGAGAAGCATCAATCAGCTGCCTCCTGCACATCCCCTACTGAGGATGTGCCTGCAACCAAGGTACATGCCCTTGACCGGAATCGAACCTGGGACCCTTCAGTCCACAGGTCGACGCTCTATCCACTGAGCCAAACCGGTTATAGCAGTGTTATCATTTCTTAAAGTTTGACAGAGGAGTAGATTTGAAACTTAAGCTTCTGGTTTTAAACCTCCTGTGGAGAACTGAGAAGGATCAATGCCTATTTTAAAGTAGGTTTGTTTTAAATTTTCGATTATATCTTAAATCATTAAGTACCAGCATTAAACAGATTCGTTTTACTTCTGTTCAAATATTGAGATTATTGCCCAGCCGGTGTAGCTCAGCAGTTGAGTGTCAACCCAGGAACCGAGAGGTTGCCGATTCAATTCCTGGTCAGGGCACGTGCCAGGGTTGTGGGCTCGATCCCCAGTTTGGGGTGTGCAGAAGGCAGCCAATCAATGATGTTCCTCTCATCGATGATTCCTTCTCTCTAAAAGTCAATAAAAACATATTATTTAAAATTTTTGATATTATTTTAATCTTTGATGATTAACTCAGAAAACTCTGTTTCTTGGATAATAATGTCTATGAATTATGTTTATTTAATAAAAGATGATTTGGGTAAGGTATTTAAATATAATAATTATTATCATCTCCTGTCTTACCAGGAAGTGGTCATAGCAAGTGCTACGAGAACACCCATTGGATCCTTTCTCAGCAGCCTTTCCTCCCTGCCAGCCACTAAGCTGGGCTCCATTGCCATTCAGGGAGCCATTGAAAAGGCAGGTCAGTGGTTGCTTTGCTCTTTGTGTCAAAAGGCAGTGATTCACTGGAACAAATATTTATTTTGGACATATGTAACACTTAGAAATGACTTAATGCCTGTATTTCTGAATTCCCTCGTAAAGAAGTTTTTGTACTATAGAGTTGGGAATGAAACTCAAAAACTGACAAGAAAAAGAAGCCATTCCTGCTATACAATGTCATGTACCTTACTAGGTAACCACTAATTATTCCATTGAATAAAATATGGAAATGCATTTTTGTTTTTTGTTTTGTGAAAAAGGAATACCAAAAGAAGAAGTAAAGGAAGCATACATGGGGAACGTTATACAAGGAGGTGAAGGACAAGCCCCTACGCGGCAAGCAGTGCTGGGTGCAGGTACGAGGGATCCATTTTGGCTTTCATACTTCAAATGTTCGACATGGCAAATGGAGGTCATTTCAGCTTAAATAAAAAGTTAAATGCATAATATAATTTAACACCTATAGACTTGTATTGGAAGAAGTCATGTTGCATACTCTATTAATTTTAGTTCTACAATTGTGTTTGAAGAGTATCTTTGTTTTTCAAAATTATGACTTGTCTTTATTGGTTTTAGGCTTGCCTATTTCTACTCCGTGCACCACTATAAACAAAGTTTGTGCCTCAGGAATGAAAGCCATCATGATGGCCTCTCAGAATCTTATGTGTGGACATCAGGTAAGAAGGACCTTCTTTTCTATGTTATAATTAAAATAATACACAGCGCTAAAAGACACCAAAAATCTAAGCACATTCACGCTTTACAAGTGCTCCTAAGTATAGTTGCTGTGTTGTTTCAGACACTCAGGAATGTCTAATGTGCTAATTCCCTTTAAAATAGAGGTTAAAATGATACCAAAGTGTCTTGTATTAAAAAGAAGTTTTCAGCAAAGATATTTTAGTCTTCAGATGACCCTTAGAGTCTTTCTCTGAGATTCTTGGTAATTTCAAACATCATAAATGTTATATTTACCAGAGTAAGGGATTTCATCATACATGAGAAGAAGGTGCTGACCCTGGGAATCAAGTAGTTGATTGACCCAAGAATTGATGACTGATTTATAGTTCCTGTGTGCCCAGGTGCAGTTGTTAAATTGTACAGGTTTTCTATTGGCCTCTGGTGTAGATCTTCTCTTTACTTGGGATCAAGCAAGAGATAGCAGTATATGCTGTGGTGTGGGGCGACTAGAACTAAACCCATAGAAATAAGATTTCATTGGATCTAGCCCTTCTTTTTTCAGTTGAGGGAAGTGAGGTTGAGAGGATCACAGACACAAAGTTGGAGGGTTGGAGATAGAAAATGGGTGTCTCTATCCCTGCTTGGTGCATTCCAGCTGATCAGGGCATAACACACCAGGATAAAAATCAATTGAGATATTTGCAAACTGTTTCTTACATATACAAGAACCATAGTTCTGTGTGCCCTTGATGATATTCCTCCTTTGCTTTGTTTCCAATTGTAAGGCAAGCCAGAGAGAAAAAATATAGTGATATCTGAGCTAATGTATCAGAGACTTCATAAGTTTTATGTGTACATAAAAGTATAAAATGGTATAGAAAAGTATAAAATGAAAAATAAGCCTTTTTTGTTCTCGCCCCTCTCTGAGTGTCCGACTTGTTTACCACTTGTGTATTCTGACACTTAAGAGCAGAGAACTTTGAGCAAGTTGTTTAAACTCTGGGCCCCACTTAATGTCTTGGAGATCTTTCTGTATCAGCACATAAGATAGTATTCTATTGAACTGAACAACTATATTTTATGGGTCCTTATTGAATGAACACTTAGGCAGTCTCAAGTTCTTCACTATTTTACTTTATTTATTTAATGTTTTTTATTGATTTGAGAGAGAGAGAGGAAAGGGGAGGGAGAGAGAGAAACATCGATGTGAGAGAAATATTGATTGGTTGCCTCCTGTATGCACCCGACTGGGGATCAAACTGGCAACGTGGGTATGTGCTCTGACCGGAAATCGAACCCACGACCTTTCGGTGTATGGGACTAAGCTCCAACCAACTGAGCCACACCGACCAGGGTAGTTCTTCACTATTTTAAATAAAGCAGTGAGTATCCCTATACACATATCTTTGTGATGTATACATACTTGAATCACCTCCACGGAGGCAGTTTAGTGTAGTGGTTAAAAACAAAATCTAGAGCCGGATTAATTCCAAATTCTACATCTGTCTCACATTAGCTGTGCAATTACTATGTGACATTCACTGGAAATTGGTCGATAAAACATTAAAAAATCGTCATGTGCAAGTCTGTTGGAAAAATTCCTAAGAGGAAAATTTTTGAATCAGAAGATGGTCAAATTTTGATATTTTCAAATGTTTACCATAAAAGTTGAACTAGTTACAGTTTTTAAAGGTTGTGAGAGTTTGTTTGCCTACATATAAGTTAACACTAACATTGCGTGTTACCAAACCCTTGTGAAAACAGTGGGTGAAAAATGGTCATGGGATTGTTTAGATGTTACAAAACTTAAAATGAAAAAGAGTTTTGTCTCAGTTGAGTTTTTATGGTTCTGTACCAAATGCTATTTGTACTATATTAAAATGCTTTCAGTTTGTTTAACTCATTTGTGCATGTATAAAATGATCTGATTTATAGGAATATTAGAAATTGCCTTATTTTGAATAATTACGATTTTGGAAAATGATCAAGTTTATTTTATTTCCTTTTCAATTATAGTTGATATTCAATATTGTTTTATAGTTATTTCAGGTGCATGTATAATGGTTAGACATTTATATAATTTACAAAGTTATCCCCCCCAATAAGTCTAGTACCCATCTGGCACCATACATAGTTATTACAATATTATTGGTTATATTCCTTATGCTGTACTTTATATCCCTGTCACTGTTCTGTAACTACCAGCTCGTACTCCTTAATCCTGTCACCTTTTTCACCTAGCTAACCCCCAAATTCCTTCCCATCTGGCAATCATCAGTTTGTTCTCTGCATCTGTGTCTATTTCTGTTTTGTTTATTCATTTATTTTGTTCTTTAGATTCCACATATAAATGAAATCATATGGTATTTGTCTTTGTCTGACTTACTTCACTTAGCATAATACCCTCTAGGTCTATCCATGTTGCAAATGGTAAGATTTCTTTCTTTTTTATGGCCTAGTAATATTCCATTGTATATTTGCACTACATCTTTATGATGAATTTTATTTTATATTGAAGAATGATTGATGTTTTATTTTCTGTCTCTTACTGCCATCATCCCTAGAAAATACTCAGTATTTCAGGATAACTGAACTAATTGAAAAATTTCCTATTTCAAAATAGGTGAAGTATTTAGTTCTTTGATGTATAACTTGTTTCTCCATATTCCTGTTTAAAGGCTATGAGAAAATAATGTTTGCTTTAATTAGCCCTTTAATGTAAATTGTTGATTTGTAGTAACAGGTTAATTGATTAATATTTATTAAACTTCTACTATATATGACAGGCATGAAGATAGATATGACAGGTTTTTTGGACTCAGAGGAGCTTAGTTAGTGAGAAGATTTGACGTATAACTATAGCTACAATACATTGTAATAGTACTAATAAAAGCTATACACAATGAATGGAAAACACGAAACAAGGAAGGGAAACTGTTTTAAGAAAGGTTAGAAATACGTGGTCAAGCAAAGCATGAAGTGGCCGTTTTGATTAGTTTTAAAGGAAATGTACGTGTTTTTACATGCTTGTGGATGGTTCAGAGTGCAGAGGTGTTTGAATGATCCTGGTGTCTTTGAAGACCTTTCAACAGTTCTGTGTGACCTGAAGTGCAGGTCCAGGCATGAGACTGGAGAGGGAGAGGCAGATTGCACATGGCCTTGGTAATGTGCCATGCTGGAGTCCCTTAAAGGAGTAGGATGATCAGACATACATTCGAGCCAAAACATTCAGGTGTGTGTGGAGGACACCTGGTGAGAGGAAAGGCTGCATGCCACATTATCAAGCAGATCCTCTGTTGATGAGGAACATCTCAATTGAGGAAATAATAGGATTAGTTCTGCAAACTGAGATTATTTCTAGTCTTTTAGAAGACATTAAATTTTAGTAGTTTAAAAAGAAAGAAGGGTGGGAAGGTAGGAATTTCAGAAGATGGTCTTATATGAAAGATTCCTGGCATTTAAAAAAAAGATTTTTAATTGGTTTTTAGCGAGGAAGTGAGAGAAAGAGGGTGGGGGGAGAGAGAAACATTGATGTGAGAGATAAACATCGATCAGCTGCCTCCTGCATGCCCCCTGTCCCGGATAGAACCTGCAACCCTGGGCATGTACTCTAAGTGGGAATTGAACAGCAACTTCCTGGTGCACGGGATAACACCCAACCAACTGAGCCACACTGGCCAGGGCTCTGGCATTCTTAACAATATCTGACTCCTTTTTAAAAAATTGTTTCTTTTTTCAATTGCAGTTTACATTCAATATGACTTTGCGTTATTTTTAGGTGTACAGCACAGTGGTTAGATAATCACATACTTCACAAAGTGTTTCCCAGATATTTCCAGTACCTACCAGGCATCATACATAGTTATCACAGTATTAGTGACTATATTTCCTGTTCTGTACTTCACATCCCCATGAGTATTTGTAACTTCCAATCTGTACTTCTCAGTCGCTTCACCCTTTTTACCCAGTCACCCAAGCCCCCTCCCCTCTGGTAACTATCAGTCTGTTTTCTGTATCTGTGAATCTATTTCTCTTTTGTTTGTTTCATATTGTTCTTTAGATTCTACATATAAGTGAAATCATATGGTATTTGACTTTGACTGACTTACTTTACTTAGCGTAATACTCTCTAGGTCCACCCATGCCGTCCCAAATGGTAAGGCTTCTTTCTTTTTAATGGCCAAGTAATATTCCATTGTCCATACACACCACAGCCTTTCATCCACTTGTTTATTGATGTACACTTGTGTATGCTGGCGACGCGAGCTCAGCATCCCGCCGGCCCAATCAGCCACCCCGAGTCCCGCCCCCCCCCACACCTCCTGGCCAATTGTGGGCATAGTGAAGGTATGGTCAATTTGCATATTTGTCTATTATTAGGTAGGATAGTGCTGCAATGAACATGGCGGGGGGTGGTGGTGGTCCATACATTCTTTCAAATTAGTGTGTTGGGTTTCTTCAGATATGTTCTCAGAAGTGGAATCACTGGGTCATAAGGTAGTTCCATTTTTAATTTTTTTTGAGGATCCTCCATGTTTTCCACAGTATGGAGGATCCTCAGTGGCTGTGCAAATCTGCATTCCCACCAACAGTGAATGAGGGTTTGCCAACTATGGTCATTGTGGATTTATTGATGATAGCCATTCTGACTATCATCAGAATTACTACATGTAAAGTGATAACTCATGTCTGAGGAGATATATCAGAAAAAACATTGCTGTGAGAAATGCCTGAGGTTTTACTGCCTATGTTTTCTTCTAGGAGTTTTATGGTTTTGAATCTTCCATTTAAATCTTTTTACCCATTTTGAGTTTATTCTTGTGTATAGTGTCTGAAGGTGGTCTACTTTCATTTTTTTTGCATCTATCTGTCCAATTTTCCCAATACTGTTTATTGAATGGACTGTCCTTACCCCATTGTATGCCCTTGCCTCATTTTTCAATACTAAATGACCATTTAGGCATGAGTTTATTTCTAGGGTCTCTATTCTGTTCCATTCAGTTTTTGGCCTGTTTTTATGCTAGTGCTATGCTGTTTTGATTACTTTGGCCTTATAGTATAGTTTAATGTCAGGTAGCATGATGCCTCCCACTTTGTTCTTTCCTAAGATTGCTGTGGCTGTTTGGGTCTTTTGTGGGTCCCTATACATTTTAGGATTATTTCTTTTATTTGTGTGAAATAGGCCATTGATATTTTTATAGGAATTGCATTCAGTCGATAGACTGTTTTGGGTAGTATGGAAATTTTTGTTTTTGTTTTGCTGTTGTCCAAATGTTTTTTCTTAAAATATATTTTTATTGATTTCAGAGAGGAAGGGAGAGGGAAAGACAGGAACATAAATGATGAGAGAGAATCATTGATTGGCTACCTCCTACACGCCTCACACTGGGGATTGAACCTGCAACCCGGGCATGTGCCTTGACTGGGAATCAAACCATGCCTCCTGGTTCATAGGTTGATGCTCAACCACTGAGCCACGCTGGCCGGGCCAAATGTGTTCATTTTGATTTGAGGCGCTTTTCGTGCTGCTTCCTTCTGAAGGAACATCCTCTATCAGCCTTGCTTTTCCTCCTGGAGGCTCACAGAGGACTGTTTGTACGTGGCTAAAGATGGTGGCGATTTTATAGCATTCTGGGCATTTCACATCCATGAAGTAGGAATTGGGGCTCAGCACTGGGCATGTGTTCTTGTGTTTCCTCTTATCTTTTGGAGAGGGATGAAGGAGATCCATCGTGAGAGGCATGTTGTTGTGGGGAAGTTGAAGCCGTCAGAAATTAGTATGGACATTTTAATGATGTTAATTTTTCCTATTCATAAACATGGTATAATGCTTCCATTTACTTGTATCTTCTTCAGTTTCTTTCTTCAGTGCCTTATCATTTTCCAAATTCAGGTCTTTTACCTCTTTGAATAACTTAATTCCAGGGTATTTTACTTAAAATTTTTCTTTTTTATTCTTTTTCTTTTGTTATTTTATTTTTATGCAATTATAAATGGGATTGTTTTCCTAAGTTTCCTTTCTGATAGTTCATTGGTGTATAAAAGTGCCTCTGATTCCTGGACATTTATTTTGTATCCTGCTACTTTACTGAATTCATTTATCAGTTCTAGTAGTTTTTTTATATAATCTTTAGGAATCTCTACACACGCTATCATGTCATCTGCAAATAATGACGGTTTTTCTTCTTCCTTTCCAATTTGGATGCTTTATATTTCTTCTTCTTGTCTGATTGCTGTGACTAGAACTTACAGTACTCTCTCTCTATATAAAACCCTAATATGCAAATAGAACGAAAGGTGGAACAGCGGAACAACTGGTTGCTATGACATGCACTGACCACCAGGGGGCGTGCGCGGACCATGGTGGGCATTGGCAGCAGAGCACAGAACATGGCAGGTGTCGGCCACAGCGGGTTGGTGGAACAGGTGGGCAGAGGTTGTCAGACCAAGGCGGGGCGCCAGTTGCTGTCATTGGGGTGAGCCTGTGGTGGTTACTGAAAATTCTTTGCTCCTGCGTGCCGTGGTCCTGCACGGCGCTTGCACCTGCTGCTGGTGCTGGCCCCGCTCACTCCCGCTGCCAGCACTGGAGCCACCGCTCACACCCATTGCCAGCACTTGGTGCCAGCGCCGATCGCCGTCAGTGGGTGAAAGTGGCGGCTGCTGGCCCTGATCGCCACTGAGGGCTTCTCCACCTCCCACTGCTCCTGAGGGGCGATTGGGGCAGCAGCCACCGCTCACACCCACTGATGGCACCGGCCCCAATCACTCCGCACTGTCAGTGGGTGCGAGTGGGGCCAGTGCCGTCAGCGCATGGGAGCAGCGGCAGCGGGAGCAGGGCTGCCTGCAGGCAAGGTACTGGGGGCCGCGGTGGAAGGGGCCAGGCAGGGGTGCGGAGGATGGGCCGAGACCCGCCCCTATGCCCACCGCAGCCTCACAGCCCACAGTTCCTTTCAAGTTGCACAAATTCGTGCACTGGGCCCCTAGTGTTGAATAAGAATGGTGAAGCTAGAACATCTGTCTTGTTCTTTTTTAAAAAGTATATTTTTATTGATTTCAGAGAGGAAGGGAGGGAGATAGAAACATCAATGATGAGAGAGAACATAGATCAGCTGCCGCCTGCACACCCCCCACTGGGGATCGAGCCCACAACCTGGTCATGCGCCCTGACCAGGAATCGAACCGTGACCTCCTGGTTCATAGGTTGATGCTCAACCATTGAACCATGCTGGCCAGGCTCTGTCTTGTTCTTAATCTTAAGGTAAAAACTTTTAGATTTTGCCCATTCAGTATGATGTTGGCAGTGAGTGTCATATATGGCCTTTATTATGTTGAGTTATGTTCGTTTTATTCCCACTTTGCTGAGAGTGTTTAATATCACAAATGGGTGTTGGATTATATTGTTTTTGTCTGCATCTATTGAAATGATCATGATTTTTATCCTTCATTTTGTTTCTGTAGTGTGTCACATTAATTGCTTTGTGGCTGTTGTACCAATCTGCATCCCAGGAATAAATCCCACTTGGTTATGGTGTATGATTTTTTTAATGTATTGCTGGATTCAGTTAGCTGATATTTTGTCAAGGATTTTTGCAACTGTGTTCATCAGGGTTATTGGCCTATAATTTTCTTTGTAGCAACTTTATCATTTCAGATATTGTATTCATTTCTGATTGGGTCTTTTTATTGTTTTTTTTATGTCCTTTTTTATGCTGTAGAAGTGCTAAGTTCTCTCAGCATCCTTATAGCCATTCTTTTTGAACTCTAGATCTGGCAGATTGCTTGCTTCCATTTCATGTACTTCTTTTTATGAAGATTTATCCTGTTCTTTTTTGGGGGCATGTTTTCTGCTGTCTCTGTCTCAGTCTCAGTAGGGTGGCCTCATGAGTAGGTGTTCTGTGGGACCCCGTGGCACAATCTCCTTGATCACTAAGCTAGGAGTTCTCCCTTGTGTGGGTCTTCAGGGTGAGGCCAGCGGAGTTTAGATTTAGCCATGTGAAGAGAGAGCTCTGTGCCAGTTAGGCTTGTGAGGGCAAACTGGCCCCTGCCCTAGAGCCACACAATTCAGTCTCTGACATCTGGAGTCCTCCTGGACCTCTGTACCACATTCACAGGCAGCTAACTTCTCTGCAGAGCGTGAGCTCGGCAGGGCAGGACCACTGGGAATTGAGAGGATGGGGCTATTGCATTGATATTATGTGGAGGGGAGTGCTTTACCCAAGAAAGATGGTGTCTGTGGGCGAGGGACACAATACAGGGATCCTGGTCATTGTCCCTTTAGCTCTGTCCTCGAAGCCACACTACTCATTTTCTCCAAACATGAGTCTAGTTCACGCCGAGCTGCCCTTCCTCCACTGGAGCCCAGGGGGTGTGGCTGAGAAAAAGGTTTTGTGCCCTGGCCCTTTAATAGGGCACTTGGGTTTCTAGCTGACTCCTGTCTCTCCCTGTTGACAGAATCCCTGTTGATTTTCACAGCCAGATGTTATGTGGGCTCTGCTTCTTGACTCTTTGATTCTGGGTGGTGGAGCATGGCATGCTCCTCCGGGGAGACTTTTACAACTGAGATCTATCCCTGAGGATTCTCAGCTGCCTCCCGTGAGAATGGGGTCAGACCTTTTGTGTCTCCATCCTTCCTCCCAGTATCGGTGTGGCTTCTGTAAATCCTTGGTTATAAGACTTCACTAGTCTTCAGTTGGTTATTCAGGCAGACTGCTCTATATTTTAGTTGCAATTGCAGTTTAGTTCTGGAAGATGAGTGTAACGTTCACCTACTCTGTTGCCATCAGATCCCGACTCTAACCTTAATTATCATTACACATTGTAGACCATTTCCTTTCTTCAGGGTTAAGAGGGTTCTTCTTGTATTCACTGTGTAAAAAGTGTTTAATAAAGTCCATGTAAATTACTTGTTTATTGTAGTTGTGTAAAGGGTATAATGGATTTGCACTTACGTATATTGACTGTTTTTGTGTGTGTGTGTGCTGCTGATCAGGATGTCATGGTCGCAGGTGGGATGGAGAGCATGTCCAATGTTCCCTACGTGATGAACAGAGGAGCAACTCCATATGGTGGGGTAAAGCTTGAAGATCTGATTGTAAAAGATGGGCTAACTGATGTCTACAACAAAATTCATATGGTAATTATTGCTTTAAAAATATATATGTATATTTTGATTTCAGAGGAAGGGAGAGATAGAAACATCAGTGATGAGAGAGAATCATTGATTGGCTGCCTCCTGCATGCCTCCTACTGGGAATTGAACCATGACCTCCTGGTTCATGGGTCGACACTCAACCACTGAGCCACGATGGCTGGGCTTAAATTATATGTATTTTAGAAACTGAATTGAAGGATGGGCTCTATAAATGTCTATTTTAGCCATTCATTTGAAGAAAATATTTTTCCATGCTCATCGCATCAGCTTGGCTCAACTATTGAGTAAATTGCTGCACACTGGAGTAGGGCATTTTCTGATTTCTAATAATGGGTTCTATAACTATTTAATTATTTGCCTTCAAAATAGCAACAGCTGAGCTAATTCAAGTAGTTGGAGATGAGACATGAGTGAAAAGTTATCTAGTACAGAAGAGTATATTTAAAAAAAAACTGCTTTTTTATGTTATGCAAAGATAATGTATATTTTATAAGGTATGCAAAGTTAATTAGTTTTTTAAAAAAATTCCAACTTTTATCAGGGTAACTGTGCTGAGAATACTGCAAAAAAGATGAATATTTCACGAGATGAACAGGATACTTATGCTATTAACTCCTACACCAGAAGTAAAGCAGCATGGGAAGCTGGGAAGTTTGGAAATGAAGTTATTCCTGTCACAATTACAGTAAAAGGTAGAGCGATAATATTCCAAATACATGTTAATTTTTAGTAGACTTTACATATTGCAAATTTTTTATGTTTAAGTTTTAGTACTTTGGTTTTGTTAATTTTCACCTGGGGATATTTTTTCCATTGATTTTTAGAGAGATTGTAAGGGAGGGGGAGAAACAGAGAGAGAGAAACATTGATATGAGAGACACACATTGATTGGTTGCCTCCCACATGAGCCCAACCAGATTGAGCCTGCAACCAAAGTATGTGCCCTTAACCAGAATGGAATCGCCATCCTTCAGTCCGTGGGCTGATGCTCTATTTCTGAGCCAAAGTGGCTAGGACTAAATTGAGTACATTTTAATCTTTTTCATTTCAACTGAGGATTTTAACCTTTCTGCTTAATTAAGGGAAATGTTGCCATTTCAGATAGTTCAACCCAATTTAATATAGGTTTCATTAAAATTTGCTCAGGCTTCCTAAGTTTCTGCCTTTATTCATAGCTCAAAGAGAGCTCCTGACCAACTCCAGAATAAATCCACAGTAAAGGTTCATTTACCTGGTTTAGGTTACATTTCCATCCCAGGAATGATTACTGTGCCCAGCACGATGGACTATTAGGGCTTATCCAGCCTAGGGCAGACATCTACCCCTGGGGTCAGGAGAATGGGATCTGTGATTACAGGAGGAGGTGGGGAGACAGGAGAACAGGATGTGTCTGAATAGAAGATTTAAAGTGCGTTAAGCTGCGTAATAACTTGTAAGACACTAACAGATTACAGATGGTAGATTGTACAATAGAATATACTCGGACGGTTTAAGGTATGCTGGCATACAAAGGGAGGCACAGACTACCAGGCACCTAATTGTTGTCTTGATTGGTGATAACTTAAAAGATGTTTGTTTTAGGTAAACCAGATGTAGTGGTAAAAGAAGATGAAGAATATAAACGTGTTGATTTTAGCAAAGTTCCAAAGCTGAAGACAGTTTTCCAGAAAGAAAACGGTTAGTATTAAGAAATGAAGCATAGAAAAAATGGGAGTATTAATACTATATCTAGTCTTGGAATTGCCTAAGGATTTTTAAAAAGTAATTCTAGAAAACATCTAGGAACTATTTAACATTTTCAATACATCAGGCTCAAGTGAAATTAAGAAAACATATTTATCCAAAGTATATTTAAAATTGCATAACAGTTAATGCCTTTAATAGATAAATCCTAGGAAAGAGATTAGTAAACCGGCATTTGCCCAGTGCCATCATGCATGTGTTTCAGAGCTAGCTCTGAATAAAATGTTATAAAAAAATAACATAAAAAAGCATTCTTACATTATAATTGTCATAGTTATGTATATGTTTCCAAAGGGCAGGAGCTATCTCTCTCTGTATTTGTAATTTTCCAGGCATCTAGCAACAGAGGCAGTACTAGGTAGGAATTTATTTAATTGAACCAAGTGAACTCAGTGTGAAGGAATGTTTTGACTTCATGCGCATTGATGCCTTCAGGCACAGTCACCGCTGCCAACGCCAGCACACTGAATGATGGAGCAGCCGCTTTGGTTCTGATGACTGCTGATGCCGCCAAGAGACTCAATGTCAAACCACTGGCAAGAATAGCAGGTAGAGAATGTTCTGAACTTGTTTATTCCTAAACCTCTGCAGGCCGTTCCTGAAACTGAGTTTCCTTGTCAGTAATACATAATATTGAAGCCATTGTAGCTACATAGGTTGTGCTTTGTGACGGATATAACTAGTACCTATTTTAACAGGGATAGAAGCTCCTTTAATATTTTTATTATAATTTTCTTTATATAATAGTAAGCTTTAACAATCTTTTCCTATCCTAGAAAATGAGTGGAAAAATACAGGGTGCATGTTTTATTTTATCCGGGCACGATAGGGAATGGTAGCCAGATAAAATCCCATATACATAAAAAGAACATGGGATGAAGAGTCTAGAAATATGAAGTCTAGATGTTCTTCCATTTATTATTATTTCTGGGCTTGGCATACCCTAGGTTTCCTTAAGCCTATCTTCAGCTGTAAAATCTGCCTTGCCTTCTTCATAAGGAGTTAAACAGAAATTTTGTTACTTTATAAAAATCTTGTGACTAAATTTATTCTTAGTTTAGATCATAGTTTCTTAACCTCAGCACTATTGATATTTTACAATAAATAATTCTTTGTTTTTTGGGTTTGTTCTGTGCATTGCAGGATGTTTGATTTTTGGCCTCTACTACTAGTTACTATAATAAGTGGCATTGTACCCCTTAGGACAACTAAAAATATCTCTAGTTAACACCAATGTCCCTGGAGGCAAACTTCCCCTAATCCTCCCACTTGTGAAAATCAATGGCTTATAAAGTGTAGAATGGAACAAATACATTTACATTTATTTCAGGGGATAGGACATTTGCATTTTTGCATATTATACAGGGTGTCCCCAAAAAATGTATGCACACTTTAAAAGCTGATAGATCAATTTTGAAAATGAAATGTATTTTAGTAAACACTACCTTTATAATTATTCTAAGTATATGTATACATTTTTGGGGGGACACCCTATATATAACAGTTGTTAGACCTTTGGGTGCATATAAAAATGATTTTAAAAGCTTTTTATTTTTTATAAAGCATTTGCTGACGCTGCTGTAGAACCTATTGATTTTCCAATTGCACCTGCATATGCTGTACCTAAGGTAAGAACATACTCCATTCTGCCAAAGTGAACGAAATAAACTGATGAATAAAATAGAACCAGAGCCATTCAGAGGGAAGGAGGGAGCGGGGGTGGGAAGAGAGTAACCAAAGAACATATATGCACACATGCATTACCCACGGACACAGACCACCGGGTCGTGAAGGCCTGGGGTGGGGAGGGATGCCGGTGAAAGGAGGCAAAAAGGAGGTCAACTGTAACACTCTCAACAATAAAGATTTAAAAACCCATGGAGCTACCAAATGACCCAAGAATTCCAGTCCTATGTATACCAGTATACCCAGAGAATTTAAAAAAAGAAAAAAAAAAAGGCAAGGGTGCCTGAGGCAGGCTAGAAGCTGAGAGCTAGAGAAGTGGTTCACACCTGGTGCCGTGTTTTGTCTCGTGCTGCTGGAATAGAGGAAGCTGCTTGAACTCCACAGCTCAGAAAGTTACCTGAGCCCAATGGAGGAAGAGAGAATAGTTTCTTGTTAATTTTACTGTTGCTCACAACAAAAAACGTCTAAAGAAAAAGGGCACTAGCAATATTTTACAAAGATAATCATTACCATCACAACACTTTCCTGCCTATGAGGAACTACCAAAACAAGAGATATTTAAATTTAAAAAGACTTCAAACAGGTAAAATAATTTAAATAAATAATTCACAGTAAAGTAACAATAGCTCTGAATATC
The DNA here is from genome assembly GCF_951640355.1 of Cnephaeus nilssonii. Classification (NCBI taxonomy): domain Eukaryota; kingdom Metazoa; phylum Chordata; class Mammalia; order Chiroptera; family Vespertilionidae; genus Cnephaeus; species Cnephaeus nilssonii. The sequence goes on along the minus strand of NC_137084.1, from coordinate 70,879,029 downwards.
TGTGCTCCAGATAACTCCACAGCATCTTTTATAAAGCTGAAAAATAATAACAGTAGACATTAATATACCTTTCATTTGATAGATCAAGCTTCTCTCTCCAAAATAGAAATTGAGATAGTGCAAAAGAAAATATTTTGATTGCAATGCAATAAGTTGAGACATTAAAACCAGAAAATAAAAGGTCTATTCTTCCTGGAAACTAACAAACTACATATTTAAGTATCTCTTGCATCAAAGGGAAATACAAACTGAATTTCTGGTTAAGATGGCTGTGCGCACCTTATCCCATGACCACATCAAAATTACAACTAAATTACAGAACCACCATCACTGAGAACCACCTGCAGCCTAAGCAAACATATAACTCCTGTAACCGGACAGAGTTAGGAAGAAGCCGCGTCAAGACTGTTGGAGGAGTGGAGACACGGAGTGGGCAGGGCCTATAGCCATGGTGTAGCAATTAAGAGTTGGGAGGGATAGCTCCGCTGTGGCGGTCCCCTCTGAGGAATCAAGGGTCCCAGCCCACAGCTCCAGTGCCAGGAAGAAGAGGTCCTCATAACATCTGGCTGTGACCATCAGTGGGGATTGTGGCTCAGTGAGGAAGAGGCTGCGGTGGTCCCAGGTGTTCCTCACTCCCTCCCTCTGGGCTCCAGGAAAGGGAGACAGGTGGGGAAGAACGAAATTGACTAGCTTCAGGGGCAGGGCTCTGCATGAAAGTATTGGCAGGCAGGCCCTAAACTGAACTCTCCATTAACCTGGTGAACACTGTTGGCCCTTTCCCCTCCTCCCCTCAACTCATGCAGCTAGTCTGAATCTCTTCCAGCAGGTTTTCCATCTAAGTGCCTTACCTTGGCTTGTGCTGTGGACTTTCCTAAAAAATGACAAAGGTTCACAATACTGAAACAAGCATCATGTGGCTTCAATGTATCCTGTAACTCTTGTTTAATAGCCCCAAGCCTGGCACAAGCAATGATTGGTGTCAACTTGACATTGTAACGTCCATCAGGTGGCCACAAATCTGGCATGAAGTGGCAGAGTTGGCTATAATTAAGCAGCTACAGCACAAGTGGCAGCTGGCCTCAGCTCAGTGCTGTGTCCACCAAAAGTCCCATGCCTGGCACTGGAGGCAGCCAGCCCTAGTTTGCAGGATAGCCTCTCCCAAGTACCTTCAAGCCCAGCAGAAGTGGCGTTCAACCAGAGGTCACCTTGTAGCTCCTACCAGGCAGCACCAAGCCAGGAACAAAGGATGGCTGACCCTGACATCACCAAAGCCCCTCCAAGGGCCTCTAGAACCAACATACCTGGTGGCCAGCTTCAGACTATGTGAGAGCATCACCCAACCAGCTCCACAAATGACACACCTAAGGGCAGACTTGGCTGGCACCAAAGCCTGATTAAAGTGACTCCTGTGATCATGGCAAGCCCTCAATGAGGATCATCTCCACCTACTGACAAGCCAATAGCAAATAAGGCTCAACTGCAATAGGAGGGCACATACAGCTCACACAAAGGACATCCATAGAGCTACCAGCTTAGGAGACTGGGCCCCACATGGAGCTACTCTGTGAAGACCAGGAGATGTACTAGTTCTACCTAATACATAGAAATATATAGCCCAAATGAGGAGACAAAAGGAACATCCCAAATGAAAGAACAGGTTAATCCTCCAGAGAAAGAACTAAATGAAATGGTGACAAGCAATATACCAGGTACAGAATTCAAAACACTGGTTATAAGGATGCTCAATTAGCTTAGGGGAAAATTAGATGAAGTCAGTGAGAACTTCAAAGATACAGAAAGCATAAAAGTGAACCAGTCAGAAGTGAAGAACCCCAATGACATAATGCACAGGACATCCAGACAGAAGACTGATATGGAAATAGTTGCCTTAAATGACACATTAGAACAGAAGGATGTAATTAATATTTTAAAGATAAGTCACCCCAAAGGAGTAGAATATAAATTCTTCTGGAGTGCACATGGAACATTTTATAGAATAGACCACAATTTAGGCTACAAAACAAGTGTCAATACATTTAAGATTGAAATGTCAAGCATACTTTCTTTTCACAATGGCATGAAACTAGAAATCAGTTATAATAAAACGGAAAACACAGACATGTGGAGGCTAAATAACATGCTACTGAACAATGAATGAGTGAACAATAGATCAAAGAAGAAATCAAGATACCGTGAGACAAAAGGAAAACACAATGATCCAAAATCTATGGGACACAACCAAAGCAGTTCTGTAAGGGAAATTAACAGCAATAGAGGCTTGCCTCAAGAATCAAGAAAATAAAAGCCCTGGCTCGTGTGGTTCAGTTGGTTTAGAGCATCTTCCCATACACTGAAAGGTGGTGGGTTTGATTCTCAGGGCACATACCCAGGTTGCAGGTTCATTCCCCAGTTGGGGCATGTACAGAAGGCAACCAAATGACGTTTCTCTCGCTTTCTCTCTGAAATCAATAAAAAGCATATCCTCACGTGAGGATTTAAAAAAAATCAAACAATCTAAAGTTATAACTAAAGGAACTAGAAAAAGTACAACAAAGCCCAAAGTGAGTAGAAGACATTAATAAATATCACAGTGGAAATAAATGAAAGTAGAAAAACGATACAAAAGATCAATAAAACCAAGGGCCAGTTCTTTGAAAAGATAATTGAAAAATAAAATGAAATATATGGGAAATAAAACCAGAATTGCTGAATTTCAAGAAAACAAGTTTTTTTTTTTTTTAAATTTCTGTATTGATTAAGGTGTTACATATGTGTCCTTATTCCCTCATTACCTCCCCCCAGACCCCCCACTCATGCCCTCACCCCCCTGTAGTCTGTGTCCATTGGTTAGGCCAGTGGTCGGCAAACTGCGGCTCGCGAGCCACATGCGGCTCTTTGGCCCCTTGAGTGTGGCTCTTCCACAAAATACCACGTGTGGGCGTGCATGTACAGCGCGAATGAAACTTCGTGGCCCATGCACAGAAGTCGGTTTTCAGCTCTCAAAAGAAATTTCATACACATATAATACCTTAATAAAAAAAATTGAAGAAAAAAAAAAGAAATTTCAATTGTTGTACTGTTGATATTTGGCTCTGTTGACTAATGAGTTTGCCGACCACTGGGTTAGGCTTATATGCATGCATACAAGTCCTTTGGTTGATCTCTTCCCCTTACCCCCATCCTCCCCTACCTTCCCTCTGAGGTTTGACAGTCTGATTGATGTAAGAAAATAAGTTTTGGCCCCGGCTGGTTTGGCTCAGTGGATAGAGCGTTGGCCTGCGGACTGAGGGGTCCCGGGTTCGATTCCGGCCAGGGGCACATGCCTGGGTTGCAGTCTTGATCCCCAGTGTGGGGTGTGCAGGAGGCAGCCGATCAGGGATTCTCTCGCATCATTGATGTTTCTCTCTCTCATTCCCTCTTCCTTCCTCTCTGAAATAATATATATATATATATATATATATATATATATATATATATATATATACACACACACACACACACACACAAGAAAACAAGTTTTGATTGTTAATTACTTGAACATAATATGTAAAAAATTTTTAGGTTCTTAAAGCTGCAGGATTGAAAAAAGATGATATTGCAATGTGGGAAGTAAATGAAGCCTTTAGTCTGGTTGTACTAGCAAACATTAAGATGCTGGAGATTGACCCTCAAAAAGTGAATATCAATGGAGGAGCTGTTTCTCTGGGACATCCAATTGGGTAGGTAAAATCATAAAGAAAAATCTCTAAGTAGGTTAATGGATGCCTTTGTGTTTCTATCTAAAAGTGTTCCATGATAACTCCTATCACTCTGTGTTAAACAGATTTCTTTCCTACCCTTCATAAGGCAAACACCATTTGTGGTAGACTGAACATTGAGCACAGATCTGTAACATTTGTTGCTTGAAAATGAGTATTTTATTTAGAAGATTTAAGATTAAAGTCTATGCTTGGGCCTTTAGAAAAACCGTAACCATTATTAAAACAAAGTCTCCCAAGTTTAAGAAAAGTAACAAAATTCAGCTATGATTAATGGTAATAAACTTTTAAAGAATTTAGAACAGAAGTTTTGGATACTTATACATTCTATTACTTCATTAAAGAATAAAAATGCTTTCTTACTCCTAGGATGTCTGGAGCCAGGATTGTCACTCATTTGGTTCATGCCTTGAAGCAGGGAGAATATGGTCTTGCCAGTATCTGCAATGGAGGAGGCGGGGCTTCTGCCATACTGATCCAGAAGCTGTAAGACGACCTGTCACCAGTGTGGCTGACTTCCTTGGATCGGCTTATACTCCAAAGAATGTTTCCTTTTTTATTATTTTCTATTTTAACTTTTTCTAAATAAGATGAAAAGATCAAATCCCAAAACATTTTGAAATTACAAATAAATTTTTTTCTTCTGCTTTAAATTTTTGTTAATCTTCAGAAGTTTCCTATTTTTTGTTATAAAGCTATATTTGAAATGCTAGTGTGCAAACTTAGTGGCTTACAAGTAGGTAGGGGCTTCTATTTTAGAGAATCATTTGTTTTTGAGGATGTTAAAGCGTGTCATCGTAGCTAATTTAGATTTAGCAGACTCTAATGTGAAAGTGGCTATATTGGGCAAACTAGCAGGGCCTCATAGCATTAGTTAAGAAGCCACAAACAGTGGGTGCAATATTGTTAGAAAAGGAAAACTCATGTGCTCAGGTCTAGAATAGGTATAATTTCTCATAAGCTCAGCATTCAGGATTTGGGGTAGGGTCACACTGAGAAAATACTGAGGTTTGAGCTCTTAATAACTACAGAAGCACAGAGAATGGGAAAGTAGAAACCATTTAATTGAATTGATTTATGAAAGGAGATTGACACTTTCAATATGCCACAATCCTTGTTCCTTATTTGAAAGAGAGAGAGAGAGAGAGAGAGAGAGAGAGAGAGAGAGAGAGAGAGAGAGAGAGAGAGAGAAACACTGAGGTGAGAGAAACATCAATCGGTTGCCTCCTGTACAAGTCCTGACCGAGGCTCAAACCTGCAACCCGGGGCATGTGCCCTGACCAGGAGTCAAACCTGCCACCTTCTGGTGTGAGACGACACTCTAAGAAACTGAGCCACACTGGGCAGGGCACAATGCTTGTTAATAAGCAGGATAAAATGCAAGTATCTCAAGTTGCATTTCATTTGGGGGAAAAAACCCACACTGTAGGCAGGAGCTATACACACCCTCAGCTGCAGCTGAGAAGGGACACCTCCAACTCACGTTGAGATAACAGTATTGGGAGAGGGGAGGGACAGAAAAGGTCATGTATACACACATCTCTTGGTAAATAATTCACTGCAGATCCTTACCTTTGAAGAATAAGAATTATCTGAGAAAAATGAAATATTGTTATATTGAAAAAGAACTTTCAAAAAAGATCTGTATAATAATTGCTAACTTTTATGGCTTTGTGCTAAGTACTGTCCTAGAAGCTTTATTTGTATGAACTTCTTTGATAATAGATAATAACGGGACCTACCCTCACAAAACTAAAGAGGGTAGGTCCCATTATTATCTATGATCATACCAGATAGGTAAGGAAATTGAAGCATGGGATGGTAAGTAAATTCCAAATACCTGGTAAGTAGCTGAGGTGGGTTCACATTCAAGCACTCCTGCTCCAGGGCCTATGGAACTCACTGTGCTTAGCTTCTCAGTACTCTGAGTAAGTATCTGCCCTAACTGTAATTGGAGCTAGGAAAATACATGAAAAAAAAGAAACCCATAATATATTAGAACACTTCATTGAAGATAAGCAGAATTAACACTGCATCCAAAAGCCAGTGATCTTAAAATATCTGAAAAACTCTTGACAATTTTTGGGAAAAATAAAGAGAGGAAATGGAAAAAGATACAGAATCAACAAGTAAATGGTGTTTCTTAAAATAAATAAGCCCTAACCGGTTTGGCTCAGTGTATAGAGCGTTGGCCTCTGGACTCAAGGGTCCCAAGTTTGATTCCGGTCAAGGGCATGTACCTTGGATGCAGGCACATCCCCAGTAGGAGGTGTGCAGGAGTCAGCTGATCGATGTTTCTAACTCTCTATTCCTCTCCCTTCCTCTCTGTAAAAAAATCAATAAAATATATTTTAAAAATAAAAAAAATAAGAATGGTATTCTGAAGCAATAATCTCTATATAAAACCCTAATATGCAAAAAGACGAAATGGCACAACCACCGAACAAACGGTTGCTATGATGTGCGTTGACCACCAGGGGGCGCACGCGGAACATGGTGGGCATTGGCTGCAGTGGGATGGTTGAGCAGGTGAGCGGGGGCACCAGACCAATGCGGGGCACCGGTCGCTGTCATCAGGGCGAGCCTCTGGTGGTTACTGAAAATTCTTAGCTCCCACGCGCCGCAGTCCCTCTGGGCGCTCGCACCTGCTGCTGGCGTCGGCCCCACTTGCACATGCTGCTGGCGCTGGAGCTGCCACTCGCACCCACAGCCAGTGCCTGGTGCTGACCCTGATCACCCCTCAGGGCTTCTTTACCTGCCCCTGCTCCTGAGGGGTAATCGGGGTCGGCAGGTGCCTCTCGCACCCGCTGTCAGCAACAGCCCCGCACACACCTGCTGCGGGCGCCCAGCACACGCAGCACTGGTCCCGATCACATGGCGTTGTCCGAGGATGCAAATGTGGCTGCTGGCCCTGATTGCTCCTTAAGGTTTCTCCACCTCCCCCTACTCCTGAGGGGTGATCGAGACAGCCGCCGCCACTCTCACCAGCTTACAGCGCCAATCGCTCCGTGCCATCAGCAGGTGTGAGCAGGGCCAGCACCATCAGCATGTGGGAGCAGCGGCAGCAGGAGCAGGGCTGCCTGCAGACGGGACCATGGACCGTGGCGGGAGGGGCCAGGCTGGGGCGCGGAGGATGGGCTGACACCTGCCCCTGTGCCCACCACAGCCTCGTGGCCCACAGTTCCTTTCAAGGTGCACGAATTTGTGCACTGGGCCCCTAGTTATAATATAGTTTTTTAAGAAATGTTTTTATTGATTTTAGAGAGAGAGGGAGAGGGATAGAGAAACATCAATATGAGAGACAAGAACTGATTGGCTGCCTCCCACACGCACCCCAACTGGGGATTGAACCTGCAACCTCAGTATATACCCAAACTGGTGATCTTTTGGTATATGGGATAATGGTCAACTAACTGAGCCACCTGGCTAGGACAATTGCAATATACTTTTAAAAAGTTATTTGTTTTAGTACTAAGGAGGCAGGTGTTGAAGGTCTTATTTCATTAGCAAAATTAACAGAATCATACTAAGACAATCTGGAGGAAACAGTGAAAAAAAATAATTCTTCAAACATCTAGGTAGAAAAATGTGTAGCCTGTTCTTAATTCCATTATGGTAAATGCCGGAAGACAAGGAACAAACATCTGCATAATATTTTTAACGGAGACCTAGCTCGTTTGTTTGGCTCAGTGGATAGAGGGTCTGTCCCAGGTTTGATTCTAGTCAAGGATGCATACCTCGGTTGCAGCCTTGATCCCTAGCTCTGGTTGGAGCTGGTGTGGGAGGCAACCAATCGATGTGTCTCTCTCACACCCATGTTTCTCTCTCTGTTTCTCCTCCTCCCTTCCACTCTCTCTAAAAATCAATGGAAAATATCCTTGGGTGAGGATTAACAACAACATATACATATTAATGGAATCTATAATAATAAAAGCATAATGTGCTAATTAGACTGGACATCCTTCTGGACAACTTTCCAGCTGAAGCCAGGGCTGTGAGGGAAGCCCGGGTCCCGGGTGCCAGAGGGAAGCCAGTGCCGGCAGCCAGGGGAAGGAAGGCCTACTCTTGCACAAATTTCGTGCATTGGGCCACTAGTAAAGTAATAAAAGCCACTAGAAGGTGTGTGGGCACACAATAGTTTAGAAATATAGCACTGTGATGTTTCCTCAAATAACGATGAAAAAAATAATCCAAATTAAGAAATTAGGAATGTGAAACTTTAAAAGTTTTTAAATGGTTAAGGACTGGTTGGAGATGAAGGTTAGTTAGTGGTAAAATAGGAATAAACATTTTACAGTTGGCTGAACAATTGGGGGTTAGGGGGCCGATTTCCTGTGCAGTCAAAAATCTGCATATAGCCTGACTGGTGTGGCTCAGTGGTTGAGTGTCAACCTATGAACCATGAGGTCATGGTTCAATTCCCAGTCAGGGTACATCTCTAGGTTGTGGGCTTGGTCTCCAGTAAGGGTGTTGGTGCAGGAGGCAGCTGATCAATGATTCCTTCTCATTATTGATGTTTCTATCTCTCCCTCTTCCTTCCTCTCTGAAATCAACAAAAATATATTTTAAGAAAATCTGCATATAACTCGATTCCCCAAGAAATAAGTTGTCCTTCAGTATCTGCGGGGGATTGGTTCCAGGACCCCCTGTGGCTACAAAAAACCAGAGATGTTCAAGTGCCTTATATAAAACTAGAGGCCCGGTGCACGAAATTCATGCACGGAAGCGGGGGGGTCCCCTCAGTCCAGCCTGCACCCTCTCCAATCTGGGATCCCTCTCACAATCCTAGACTGCTGGCTCTTAATTGCTCACCTGCCTGCCTGCCTGGTCACCCCTAACTGCCCCCCCTCCCACTGGCCTGACTGTCCCTCACTGCCTCTGTGTGCTGGCCTGATTGCCCCTAACTGCCCCCTCTGCCGGCCTGGTTACCTCTTTATTATAAAAGATGGCATAGACCAATGCATACAGGTGGCCTTTCATATCCACAGACTTCCAGTACAGGTATTTACTGAAAAATATCTGTGTATAAGTGAGCCAACACAACTCAAACTCATGTTGTTCAAGGTCAACTGTATATGCTAAATAAGGGCAAATGCCCATATAAATAAAAACGAGTTCTACATTTTACATTACTATAGAAGGTAGGAGTTGAAAAGGCCAATTATCTATACTAATAAAAGTCTATGTGGTTGTCACACCCTCACACTGGGATGCCCTTACTCCATGATGCCTTCATGCCATAACAATCCATCACCAGAAGGCTGCGTGTGCAGCAGGCGCGCACAGGTGGGCAGGGACATGATGCAGCGTGCGTGGTGTGGAGGTGGGTCCCGCGGCTCCGCGTGGAGCCGGTTCCCAGCGACTCCACGCGGCGATGCCGGCGGGACCTCCGGCTCCAGCCTACCCCTTTGGAGCAATCCATCGAGGAGCCCCAGATGGGCGGGCGGGGCCTACCTCTTTGGGGAGCTTGATTGCGGGGCTCCTGCACTGTGAGAGGGCACAGGCCAGGCTGGGGAACCCCCACCCCCAGCGCACGATTTTCATGCACTGGGCCTCAAGTAAAGTATAAAGAGAAGTAACTTCTAAATTTATTAAAAGGAAGAAAGTGTTAAAATAGGACAAGCACTATTCTGTATAAAGAAAAGATTATTCAAAGTAAAATTATACAGAATCCAATGACAAGTAGAAGGGCACAGAAATAATTTTTTATGGAGGATGACAGGAAAATTTAGCACACAATTAGGAGTTGACTGTGATCCTCCCTTGAGAACAGGGATGTCAGCAGATGCCACCTCTGCCTTCTGACTTATGCCCACTACAAATCAATATTTTCTAGAAGGATCTTGTACACGTCTGGCACCTCAACTTTTGTAGGTGCTACTCAAAGATCAGGCCCTTGGATCACCCGGCTTTGATAGCCAACAAGGCTTGCACTCCTGGGTCCAACAAAAACTAAAGCAAAGCAGGTATTAATGGGCACATAACCCCCCACTGCCCACTGCCATCTGCCCGGAAGGGCCCTAAGTATATTCTTTCCCAGCTCCTGCCTCATGTTAGTTTCTAATCAGCCTGCATCTAGGTATTCACTGCAATCCTCCCTTTTAGGACACTGGTTTTTGGCACATCTTCAACTATTGGGAGCAACTAAAAACAAAGTTGCAACAGTTTAAGAGGCAATAAGGAGCTCTGGCAGGCTGGCTGTGTCCTACACAAGATCATTCTGTTAAGACTGGGAGAGGTGGCTCTTTCATCTAGTGCAGAGAAACCAACCCAGAGAGTATAGGAAAGTGAAGAAATAGAGGAATATGTTCCAAACAAAATAACAAAAAACATTCCAGAAACAGACCTTAATTAAAAAGAGACAAGTGATTTACCTAATAAAAAAATCAAATTGATGGTCATAAAGATGCTCAACAAGGTTAAGAGAATAAATGCATAAAGTGAGAATTTTAAAAGAGAAAGAAAATATAAGTATCCCACAGAATTGAAGAAGACAGTAATTACACTAGAAAAGTCAACAGAGGGGTTCAACATCAAAAGTTAAGATGGCTAGAGGCTTTATGTGACACAATCAAGTGGGCAAATATATGCATTACTGGGGTCCCAGAAGGAGAAGAGAGAAAGGGGCGAAACGTTTATTCAAAGAAATCATGGCAAGAGAACTTTTATAATCTGGGAAATTAAACAAAAAACCACACAAGGAAGCCCAAAGAGTTAATAAAAAGGGGGGGGGGGAGAGCAGGGGATGCAGAGGATCCCCACACTGAGACACATTGTAATTAATTGTCAAAGTAAAAGATAAGGAGAGAATCTTCAAAGCAGCAAGAGACACTTTGTTATGTACAAGGGAACCACAGTAAGATAATAAGCAGATTTTTCAGCAGAAACTTTACAGATGAGATGGAGTGGCATGATATATTCTAAGAGTTGAAAGAAAAAACTTCCAACTAAAAAATTTTTACCAGCAAAGCTGTCCTTCAGAATTGAAGGAATGACAATTTCCAGACAAGCAAGAGCTGAAGTTCATCATTAGTATACTGGCCTTGTAAGAAATGCTAAAGAGACTTCTTCAACCTGAAACAAATGGACACTAGTTAGTAACAAGAAAACATTTAAAAGTGTTCTCACTGCTACAGATAAATTCAGAATGTTCTAATGCAATGGTAGTGTACAGGAAATCACTTATAGCTCTAATATAAAGGTTAAAATACAAAATATTAAAAAGATGTAACTTCAAAAGTTAATAGGTATACAAGGTGGAAAATATGTAAATTGTGACATCAAAAACAAAATGTTGGGGGAGGAGAGTAAAAGTGTAGACCTGTAGTATGCATTAAATTACAGAGCTGAAAATACTTATAAACACGAGGTATTTTATGTCAGCATGGTAGACACAAAGCAAAAACCTACAGTAGATACACATGCGTTACAAGAAAACATCAAATTACCATGGAAGAGAGTAAGAGATAAAGAAATAAATGATAAAACAGCTAGAGAACAACTATGTACTGGTAAGTCCATATCTATCAATAACTATAAGTATAAATGAACGAAATTCTCTAATCAAAAGACAAAGAGTTGCCTGCCTAGCATTGCACAATGGTTGAACATCAACCTATGAACCAGGACATCACAGTTCAATTCTTGGTTGGGGCACATGCCCAGTTGCGGGCTCGATCAGTTTACCACTGTTAACATGTTCTATCCATTGCTGAAATGAGATATTTGTTTCTTATTAAAGTCTTATCCTTAAAGTCTATTTTGTACAAGTGCTTTCTGTTGCTTTCCATGCATGAAATATCTTTTTCTGTTCCTTTACTTTCAGTTTGCATGTGTCCTTAAAGCTTAAGTCTCTTGTAGGCAGCATCAATTTGGTTCTTTTCTTATACATTTGGTAACTCTTTGTGTTTTATATATAGTATTTTGTATATGTTTATTGTCATATATATATATATATATATATATATATATATATATATATATATATATATATATATACTGATTTTAGAGATGGAGGGAGAGATAGAAACATCAGTGATGAGAGAGAATCATTGATTGGCTGCCTCCTGCACACCCCCTATTGGGAATGGAGTCTGTAACCCAGGCATGTGCCCTGACCAGGAATCTAACTGTGACCTCCTGGTTCACAGATCAATGCTCAACCACTAAGCCTTGCCAGTTCAGCTAAATTTTCACTTTTTACTATACATTTCATTTCCAATATTTTGTTAAATTTTCATTTACATTTTATGTCCTTTTTGTTTTTAAACAAATTTATTATAAAACGCTTTGTTTTTCAAACAGCCTTCTGGAATGAATTAAGTTCGAGAACTGAGGTTCCACTATATATCTTGACAGAAATGAAAATATAACATATCAAAAGTTATGGGGAAGCTCATAGTGATAAAATCCTACATTAAGAATGATGCCCTAGCACAGTGGTTCTCAACCTTTTTAATGCCACAACCCTTTAATACAGTTCCTCATGTTGTGGTGACCCCCAACCATAAAATTATTTTCATTGCTACTTCATAACTGTAATTTTGCTACTGTTAATGAATCGTAATGTGAATATCTGTGTTTTTCGATGGTCTTAGGCTTTACAGGAGCGGTTCTCAGCCTGTGGATAGCAACCCACAGGTTGAGAACCACTATCAGGGTCGCCTAAGACCATCGGAAAACACAGATATTTACAATACGATTCATTAACAGTAGCAAAATTACAGTTATGAAGTAGCAACGAAAATAATTTTATGGTTGGGGGTCACCACAACATGAGGAACTGTATTAAAGGGTCGCAGCATTAAAAGGTTGAGAAACACTGTTTTAAAAGGGAAAAAAAGAAGAAGTTAAATGTAAAAAAATAACTGAAAAAAATAGGAAACAAATTAGCCAATCAAAAAAGTATATAGTCGTTACCTTGGTTGTGTAGCTCAGTTGCTTGGGTGTAGTCCAGTGCACCAAAAAAGATGGTCAGTTCGATTCCTGGTCAGGCATATGTGGGCTCGATTCCTATTAAGAGTGTGTAGGAGGCAGCCAACTGATGTTGCTCTCTCACATCTATGTCTCCCCCAACCCCCCACTTCTTTTCTCTTTGAAATCAATAAAAACCTTTTTTTTAAAAAGGAAGAAAAACATGCCCTGCCAGGTGTCACTCAGTGGTTAGAGCATTGTGGTTTGATTCCCAGTCAAGGACATGCATCTGGGTTGTAGGTCTGATCCCTGCCCAGATTGGGGCATATGTGGGAGGCAACCAATTGACGCATCTCTCTCCCTCTCCCTCCTTCTCCCTGCCCTTCCACTCTCTCTAAAAATCAATGGGAAAAATATCCTCAGGTGAGGATTAACAACAACAAAAATCCCAAAAAACAACAACAAAAAAGAAAAGTATGCAATTGTCAAATATGAGGTGATTTTGTCAGAAAAAAAATTAATCACATCTAATTTAAAGAGAATAAAAGTAAATATTAGAGGAAAAAAATATTTAATTCAGAAAAAGCTAAAAGCCTGACTAGACCAATCAGCCGGGAAGAAATTAGGGGTAAAAAACGGAGTTTCTTCTGCAAAAGCCTCCAGGCCTAGATGACTTATTGGTGTTTTAGTTCCAAGGAACAGTTATTTCCCATTCTAAATAAACTGCTGCAGAAAACAGAAATAAGAAACGGTGTAAGCTAGAATAGCAGCTAGATGTTAGAGTGCTTATTATGTTCCAGACGTTGACCTAAATGCTTTACATATATTCTTACTTAAATATTGCATTGATATTAAAGCAGATACTATTTATCATTCCAAAATTAAGATAAACTAGAAAGAGATGGGAATGAATTTTTCAAATTTATTTGAAAAACTAGCATAAGCTTAAAACCAATCTCATTGGAAGGAAACATTTAAATAAAATGTTGACAATCCAAATTTAGTTATATTTGAAAAATCATTAAGATTACAAAGTATACAATATTAGGATTATTAATATAAAAACAAATTCATAGGTTTAATAAAAAACATTTTAACTGTTAGAAAAGAACCCAATTAAGTTGAACAGATACTCCTAATGTAAATTCTTAAAACACTATAAATAAAAGCCATCACACTTAACATTCTCCCTAAAATGAGAAAACCTACTTTATTATTAGTTGTATTAGGAATGTTAATCAGTGTAGTAAGAAGAAATAAATTTGGAAAATAATTATTTAAAGGTATTCTAGCCTTAGTAAGCAAAAACTAACCATGAAGAAAGCCATTTTCTCTAAGAATTTCTCACTAAGGGGCACAAATATAAAATATGAAGTAAACTGATTTCCTATAGTAATGAACATGGCATGTTACTGGCACATCTTTAAAACATAGACTAATCAATGGAACAGACTAGAGTCCAGAAGCACGTGCGTGCGTGCGCACACACACACTTATCAGCTGATGACCATGGTAACAGTGCAACGTAATTGGAAAAGAATAGTTATTTTTTCAGTAAATGTTGCTGGGTTAATTGGATATCCATATGGAGAATTAATTCCAGATAGATAATCAATGAAAATATAAAAGGTTAAACAATAAAACTTTAAGAAAATATTTAGATATCTACTATCCATCTGAAAAGGGACTTGTGTGTAGAATACAGAAAGAAGGCCTACATATCAGTGATTAAAGGCATACAATCCAATGCAAAAATGAGCAAAAACACCAAAGATACTTCACAAAGGGAGATAATACAAATGGCCAATAAGCATTTGAAATGCTGTTCAGTTTATCAGGAACAACCAAAGCAAAACTACAATGTGAATGAAACTAGACCATCTCCTTACACCCTACACCAGAATAAACTCAAAATGGATTAAAGACTTAAATGTAAGTTGTGAAATCATAAAAATTCCAGAAAACATAGGCAGAAATATCTCAGACATTTCTCATGGCAATATTTTTTTTCCTGATAAAACGGGACTATATCAAACTAAAAAGCTTCTGCACATCAAAGAAACCATCAACAAAATTAAAAGACAACCCACTAAATGGGAGAACATATTCACCAATGATACATCTGATAAGGGGTTAATTTCTAAAATTTATACAGAACTTATACAACTCAACACTGAGAAAACAAGCTAACTGAAAAATGGGCAAAGGACCTGAATAGACAGTTCTCCAAAGAGGACATAAAGATGGCCGATAGACATATGAAAAGATGCTCAATGTCACTTATCATTAGAGAAATATAAATTAAAACCACTATGAGATATCACCTCATGCCTGTCAGAATGGGTACCATCAATAAATCAACAAACAAATGCTAGTGAGAATGTGGAGAAGAGGGAACCCTGGTGCACTGTTGGTGGCAATGCAGATTGGGGCAGCTACTGTGGAAAATAGTATGGAGTATCCTCAAAAAATAAAAAAAGGAACTGCCTTATTACCCAACAATTCCACTCTGGGAATATATCTGAAGGAACCCAAAACACTGGTTTGAAAGAATGTAAGAACCCATATGTTCATTGCAGCATTATTTACAACTAGAGGCCCGATGCATAAAATTCGTGCAAGGGGCTTGGTCCTAAAAGACCCAGCTGCCTCAGCCCTGGCAGCCCCGGCTTCATCCAGAATATTATCCGGAAGGCCTGACCTGCACCCTCTCAAATCAGACATCCCTCTCACAATGTGGGACCGCTGGCTCCTAACAGCTCACCTGCCTGCCTGACTGTCCCGAACCCCTTTGCCTGCTTGCCTGATCACCCCTAACTGCCCTCCCTTGCTGGCCTGATCTCGCCCCCAACTGCTCTCCCCTGCCAGCCTGATCTCACCCCCAACTGCCCTCTCCTGCCAGCCCGATCTTACCCTCAACTGCCATTTCCTGCCAGCCTGATCTCGCCCGCAACTGCCCTCCCCTGCTGGGCTGATCTTGCCCCCAATAGCCCTCCCCTTACGGCCTGATCACCCCTAACTGCCTCTGCCTCAGCACCCACCACCATGGCTTTGTCCAGAAGGAAGTCGGACGTCCAGAAGATGGCCAGTTGACCCGGTCTAATTAGCACATTACTTTTTAAAAAATATATGTATTTTATTGATTTTTTTACAGAGAGGAATGGAGAGGGATAGGGAGCTAGAAACATTGATGAGAAACATCGATCAGCCGCTTCCTGCACACCCCCCACAGAGGATGTTCCCTGGGTTTTTACATATATTAGGATAGCCAAGATTTGGAAGCAGCCCGGTAAGTGGATACAAAAGCTGTGATACATTTACACAATGGAATACTACTTGGCCATAAAAAAGGGAAAACTTACCTTTTGCAATAGCATGGATGGATTCTGGTGAGTACTATGCTATGTGAAATAAGCCAGTCAGAATCTAATGAACAAAATAAACTAACAAATAAAACAGAAATAGACTCATAGAAACAGAGAACAGACTGACAACTGTTAGAAGGGAGGGGTATTTGGGGGCTTGGGTGAAAATGGGGAAGGGATTATTAAGCTTAAAAAATTAAATAAATACACATACAGGACAACAGTATGGGGACTGCTAGAGGGAAAGGGGATGGAGAGAGGTGGAAGATGGCAAGGGAGCATAACTGGTGTTGGAGTCTTGACTTTGGGTGGTGAGTGCACAATGCAATATGCAGGTGATGTGTTATAGAATTATACACTTGAAACCTGTATGGATTTATTACCCAATGTCACCCCAATAAATTCAATTAAAATAAAAGCATAAAAACGCCTTTTACAATGTGATACCAATACTTCAAAATGGGTTGAAGATAATATCAAGTATTAACAATGATATAGAACAACTGGAGCTCTCCTTAGAGTTTGATAGTATGATTTGGCACAGCCACTGTTGAAAAATGAAAAAGCTAAATAAGGTTGAATATATCAACCCTAGGACCCAGCAACTCCTCTCCTAATTATATATCCAACTGAAAAGTGTAATACATTCACTAAAAGTATGTACAAAAATATTCAGAGAGGTTCTATTCATAATAGCCCCAAACTGGAAATAATCTAAATGTTCAACTATAAAATGGATTATGCATAGTATAATACAAAGTAAACACAATGAAAAGTACACAGCATTGAGGTTAAGATAGAATTATACACATGACATCTCACTATGTTCAGCAAAAGAAGTTATAAAAGATTGACTATATACTACAGAAATCCATGGTTAAAGAAGAAAAAAAAGGTGAAACTATGGTGCTAGAAGTCAGGAAAAGTTATCCCCGAGGCTAGCAGTTACGCAAAGGAAGTGTGAGGGGATTCCAGGGTACTGGAAATGTTCCATACCTGATCTGGGTGGTCAAGTGGATGTATATACTTTTAGAAAACTCATTGAACTGTTTGAACTTAATAGTTGGTGCACTTGTTCTATGTTATGCTTCCATAAAAATTTTACATTAACAAAAAAAGCAATAACCAGTTAAAACAATGTAATAAAGAGGTCCCGAAAAATAGCAACAAACAAAATACCCAGTTAAGCAAGACATTTATGAGAAGATAAATAACTTTAAAACTATTAGATACTAGAGGCCCGGTGCATGAAATTCGTGCCCTCCGTAGTCCGGGAAGTCCTCAGGGGAAGTCCAATGGATGGCTTAGGCCCGCTCCCCAGAAGCCGGCAGTTGGATATCCTTAGCACTGCCGCCACCACTGCTGTGCTTGCCAGCCATGAGCCCAGCTTCTGGCTGAGTGGTGCTCCCCCTGTGGGAACATACTGACCACCAGGGGGGCATTTCCTGTATTGAGCGTCTGACCCCTGGTGGTCAGTGCGCATCACAGCAACTGGTCGTCGCGCTGTTTGGCTGATTTGCATATTAGCCTTTTATTATATCGGATACCATATTTTCATTACCATTTTCTTTCAGTACCAGGTATTATAGGGTTAATGTACTTCAAATGAATATTCCAATAGAATTTTAATTGAAATAATACAGGTGATTTTAAAGTTAATCAGGAGGCATAAAAGGGGTGAGCACTTAAAAAATAAGAAGCCACAATGAATACAAAACCATAATGATTTAATCAGTATCACAGAAAACTTGTATGACATAGTATATAGTGTATGTATATAAACTTAATACAGGCCAAAATTTGATTTTATACCTTTATGGTTAGCTGGGTTTCATAAATCAGATATTTAGGATTTAGAAACCGGTGATGATACAGCTGAATATACTTCATAAGCATCCTATGGAGGAAATGACAATTTGCTAGTAGGAATATAAATTAATTTTCTGGAAGAGTTTGGCAAAATGATTGAGATCCTATAAACTGCACTCATTTTGATTTGGTAATTCCACTGTCTAAAATGTCTCCTATGGAAGTAACTGATAACCAAAACAAAATTTATTTACTGGTACAAGTACGTTCACTACTTTTTAATAAATAATGTAATTTCAAGAAGCTGGACCTGAGGCTGAAAGATAGTAGCTTGAGAAATGGATCACTGCAGAATATATAGTAACTAGAGGCCCAGTGCATGAAAATTCATGCACTGGAGGGGGGGGGGGGGCTCAGTTCAACCTGCCCCCTCTCACAGTCTGAGAGCCCTCAGGGGCAGGAGGCAACCTGGTAATCAGGGGAAGGTGACGCTCCCATCACACGTCTGCTGCTGCCACTGCCGGCAGCACAAGCCTTGGGCCAGCCCTGGGCAGCTGAGGGCGGGTCCGGTTGCACCATGCGCCTGCCACCCCCTCCCCCCGTGGGGTTGAAAGGACTGGGGGACTCCGGCGGGGCTGAGGGGACTGGGTGCCGCCAACTTTGTGATGGTCAACTTGCACATTCCCTCTTTATTAGATAGGATGTGCCTTTGAAATTACTCCCATCAAAGTTAAATACAGGTCTCCCTAATAGTCCTAACATCTAGCCTGTGGATAAATGCTAATGGATGCTTTTCTCATGTACAGTTTCAACATAGGGGTTCCAACAATATCCAGGGCTAAAATAATCACAAATTTTAAATACAAGATTTTTCAGATTTAGCATACACTGACATCAACCACTAAGTAATGTCCTAAATTAGGAGTTTATCTTCACATGTAGTTGTAAAAGTAGCTACAAGTTTTTGTGGTATACTTTAATCCTAAAATGTCATCACTGGGATTTGACTGTTAAAAACAGGTTACCAGATAACAATACTACAATTTAGTCCAGCATGCTTGGACTTTGAAGGAAAAATGGGGATTATGTTTTTGATCTTGAACATAAATGAAAGCTCTAAATACAAGCTGTCTCTGGACATTTCTAGTGGCTGCTGGCCAGTGAACTAAGAATCTTGAACAAAGTGAACTTATTTTATTTGTACATGAATTTTTAGTGCTTAGCACATATAAATACATATTAACTGAATAGAAAAAAAAATCTGTAATTCTCAGCATTATGTAAACTTCTGAAAAAACATGCAAGAATTGACTTGCAAAGGAATGTAACCAAATACCTAAATAAGAATGACTGCCAATATGAAAGAATTCAAACTTTAAGTTAATGAAAATATTTATTCAAACCTAACTGTATTACAGTACCAAGTCGAGTTAAACAAACATCAACTGTATGATGTTCCTTAGGAATAGACTACTGCCACATCAGAAAATTTTTTACAACATAAATTTCTGCAGTGAGATTCAGCAATTAAGATGTGATTTCCACATGGAGAAATGTTGTTCGGAGTAGAATAGATTTCACTTTTTAAAGGCCCAGTATAAAAAAAAAAAAAAGTTGAGGAAAATGACTCTGTAACAGTACATACATCTGTAGAAAAAAAGCTTAATATACTGATATTTAACCAAACAGAAAGCACTTAAGAGAACATACTTTAATGTCTAGGCACAATTGGTCAGATACTAATTATAATTTCTATTCTCATTTAAATGTTTAAATCAAGCCATCAACTTAACTGATGTGTGTAAGTCTAATACAGAGAAGGCACCTCTCATTCTCCTTTTTGAAAGTAACTCTTTATAACATTTTAAGGAGCACAGAGACAATGCACTATATCTGAGTATAGATATAGTTATTTAACAGCCCATTTTAGGAGAATCTACATTAAAATATAAAACTATGATTTCTCTTCTTACACCTTATGATGGGCATGGCTTTCTAAGAGGATATCAGAAGATAATCCTTCACATAAGCTTTAAAATAGGATACAAGATTTAAATTAAGTGTGCATTGGTCACTACTACATAAGGAGTTCTAAGAATTAGTGCAATTCCTTAAATCCCCAGTATTTAGGGGAAAAGTATATACATCCCAAGAAATCTCAACCAGTACATAACCAAACCTTTTATGGCTCAATAGTCCACTTAAAGTTCTGTAAAACATTTTGAAAGTTACAAACAAAAGATCAGAACACTCATGTGGTTTAAAAAATTCTCTCTTTAAAACAAAGAGACCAGAATGACCAGAAGAAGTATAAATTTCAGGAATATAATCTTTACTGCAATTATAAGAAGGGGTGATAAAATATTCACTGTAGAAAACCCTCCAAACTGTTATTTTCTGATTGCTTTACTACCATTGGAGGTGGTTATCACTTTTGTACTATTTAGTGGCTATGTCTTTATATGTCTCGTTGGACAATTACTGAAGGCAATTTATAAGGAAAAACATTATCTTCCCTCCCCCAACAGTGAGAAATTATTCCAGATAAATAAAAGCCTCAGAATTAGGTATCATAAGTAAAAAAACACAGTGTTAAGAACATTGGGTTGATTTAACCTCTATTTCAACAATGTTTACACAATATTTACAATATGCAATTGTCAAAGCTATACAGATTTGCAGAATGGCTTTACTTACATATCTGCAATTTTCCCCCCCCAAACAAAAATAAAACAGGTAAATCTATTTACAAACTAGGAAGCTGCTTCAGAAACAGCATGATTTAGATATAAAGTGAAATTTCAGTATAATGAAAGTGCAGGTCAAGCTTTTAGATTTTGTCAATATCTCATTCCCTACACTCACAGTTTAAGGGATACGAGTTTTAAACAGCTATTGTTCTTATATGTTCAGCATGTTTACTCATCATAATGCAAGGATAACAAAAATTTGTCCACATCCATTCCAGCTGGAAATGAACTGGGCAGCTTCTTTTTCTGTCAAAAAAAATAAAATAAATAAATAAATAAACAAATAAATGAAACAAATAAATAAAAAAGTAAAAAGAAAAAATAAACCTAAGTTAACATATTGAACTCAAACAAAGCCCCAAAACTTTCTTAAATTACTTAGAACATTTTATCGAGTTCTTCCATATACTAAAATTTTTGACAAATTTTTTTCAATTTAGAATTTTAGTTTTACAGAGAAATAGAGCCAAATATAATAAAATCTGTCCTTTCCTCTCTCTTCCACTCACTCTAAAAATCAATGAAAAAATATACTGGGATTAGAATAATAAAATATTCCGATGGTTCTCCAACATTAGTTTAGGGCAAAAGACATTATACAAATCCAGAGTGTATAATTGCTGAATGAAATATGATACAACATAATTTTTATAAAGTGACCATTATTGCCAAACAATAAACCTTAGAAAGGTTTACTAAGATTTTAACACTATCAGGTACTTCTCAAGTTCCAAACATTTAATATATACCAGGCACTTTACAAACACTACATTTAGGTAAGGTAATGTGGTAACCTTTGGTTAATGATGAACCTGAGACTCAGGGAGCTATGGCCTTAATCATAATCACAGAAGTAATGAAAAGGAGATGCAGGATTCAAACCCAGGCTGGCAGGGCGGCAAACCCTAGACTCTTTCCCTGATACATTTTAAACACCTTTCTTTCTATTCAATCCACTTACTAGATGGGTAAACAGATTAGAAACCAAAGAACTTATAATACTTACTAGGGGCCCGGTGCACAAAATTCATGCATGGGAGTATGTGTGTGTGTCCCTCAGCCCAGCCTGCACCCTCTCCAACCTGGGACCCCACGAATGTTCAGTAAGGTAGCTATGGTAAAAAATGATGAGCTCTCTAATCTGAGCACTGAACAAAGGGCAAAGGTATAATTTTGAAATTAAGACTTTCAAACTTGCCTTGATTCTCTTCTTTTTCATCGGTACTGACGAATTTGAAAGATTTTTATTAGAAGTACGGGAGTTTCGCTCACGCTCATCTAATTCTTCAATTTTCCGCTTTTTTGTGGTGTTCCTTGCAGATGTTCTAAATTGCTGTGTATTGTCCTTTAGAGGAGTTGCTGAAGTAGTCCTAGAGATGGCTGCTCTGGAGAGAATCATTAATGTGTGCGCAGCCATGTTCACACTGTTTTCACTCCCTGCTTCACTGGCAGGGCTGCAGGCCGGCAGGTCAGGGGTGACAGGAGGGACCATTATTTTAGGTGTGCTACCGTCTTCAATGAGACGCCTGCTAGAGGGGATCTTGATACCATCGGTAGGTTCTTCTTTATGTTTTTCCCCTGCCCCTGAGCCAGGTGTCCGGGGCACAGATAGATGAGCACTGTCCACGAGCCTGTTTACTGGGCTATGACGTTGAGCATCCTGTAACATTTCTGTGGTATGTTTGCTTAGTGGGTTAATCAAAGAACTGGCAGATTTGGTTTGTTCCTGTTTTACATCCTTCACAGCTGCACCTACGGAAATGACATTTTTACTGTTTGAGGATGTGCCTTGTTTTTTGGTTAGTTCTTGCAGTGATGCTATAGTCTTCTCATTTCGTAAACCTCCATTTTGCTGCCCATTAGACAGTTTTAAAATTTCTGGATTTTTCTGTCTTTCCACATCACTGCATAATTCATTCTCCTTATTAGCTGTTGCTTTATGGAAAGATTCAAGTCCAGTTTCTGTTGATGAAACTTTCTTTTCTGACTGAGCTTCTTTTATGGCATGTCGGCCAATGGCAGTTTCTGATTTAGATAAAATCTTAGGCACAGGAGGTTTC
Source organism: Cnephaeus nilssonii (assembly GCF_951640355.1). Classification (NCBI taxonomy): domain Eukaryota; kingdom Metazoa; phylum Chordata; class Mammalia; order Chiroptera; family Vespertilionidae; genus Cnephaeus; species Cnephaeus nilssonii. The sequence continues at coordinate 70,856,374 of NC_137084.1, read as the reverse complement.
TCTCTCTCTCTTTTGAGAGCATTATTAGAAGAGAGTTTTAAGGTAGAGGACATCATGGGTGAGCCAAGATTAGGAAATGAAATGTCATTCCTTTCTTTGCTCTGGGACACCATCTTATGGTTTGTCCCTTGTGTATCTGCCACGGGAACAGTGCTATCAAAACAGAGCACACGCCTGTGGCTTTCCAGTGGTTTGCTAGTTGGAACTACATTCTCTACTGAGAAGGGAACTGTGATTTCTTCGAGTTTTTTTCCATGATCTGTTGTCATATTCTTGTCAGAAACTTCAACTCTTAAAAAAAAGAAAAAAGTTACCTTTAGCAACTTATAAAGAAATCTTTTACATGTTAAATCTGTGCATTCAAATAATCAGATAGAAACTACTTTTATGCTCACCTTTGTGCATGACATCCAACTAAATGACTTGATGAATCCACCAAATTATTTACCTGCTTTCCTGGAATTATAAATGAGTAATTAGAAAAGAAAAACATTCCTGAGAGAAAAAGTATATTCCTCTGAAAGAAAATGAAACAGATCACACTGTATCACACATCATGAGACAAAAAATTAAATGAAAGCTAATGTACAAATGAAAACTTTCCCATATTAAGTTTAAAAGCCAGCTTTGTAATATATATAATATGGTCACTCATCCATTTTAGAGCAAACAGAAATGCCTTGCTTCAACTTCAGGCAAATATTATGAATCCGTTTTTGGATTTATGAATTACAATGTTCACTTAACAGTACTACTTAACCCTAGCTTTTGGCTCAGTGGATAGAACATTGGCCTGCTGACCGAAGAGTCCCGGGTTTGATTCTGGTCAAGGGCACATACCTTGGTTGCAGGCTCCTCTCTGGCCTGGGCCCTGGTTGGGGCTCGTGCAGAAGGCAACCAATAGATGTGTTTCTCTCACATCGATATTTCTCTCTGTCTTTTCCTCTCTCTTCCACTCTCTTTAAAAATCAATGAAAAAATATCCTGGGATGAGAATTAAAAAAAAAGAAAGAAAAAAAAAAAGAGTACTACGTAGATCTAGAAAGATACTTAAAGAAAGCAGTATGTTTTGCTTATTTTAAAAATGTACCCATATAATTGTCATGTTTGTAAGCCTGTCACCTACAGTACATGTAGGTGTTAATAACCATATTTTGATTTCCATGGAGTTTATGTGAGAGAGCAGCAAGGCATGAAGCTAGAAGGAAAAGCAGAGATGAGACCATGAAGGGCCTTATGTATTTAAAAAATTTTTAAAAAATGTTTTTATTGCTTTGAGAGAGAGAGAGATGGGAATAGAAAGAGAGAGAGGGAAGGGAGAGAGATAGATCTCAATGAGAAAAAAAATATCAATCGGTTGTCTCCTGCATGCACCCTGATCAGGGGTGGAACACACGTTATGTGCCCTGACTGTAAATCGAACCAGGAACCTTTAGGGGTACAGGAGGGCACCCAACCGAGCCAACACTGGCCAGCCAAGGACCTTATGTATTATGCAAAAGGTTTCATAGAGAAACCTTATGAGTTTTAAATAGGAAACATTCATGAAAAGATTTATGTTTTAGAGTCACTCTGGCAGTAGTATAGAAAATGAACTAAAGAAGAAAGAAAACTAGAAATAGGAATTGTAGATATAATTAGACTAGAGGCCCGATGCATGAAATTCATGCAAGATTAGGCCTTCGCAGCCCCAGCTGACTTGGCTCTTGCAGCCCCGGCTTCATCCAGACGGTCTTTCCACTGTTCAGCCATTCGGTTGATTTGGATATTACACTTTCATTATTATAGATGGCTCTAAATATTCCAGGTAAGAGACAATGAGGATCTTAAGAGTCAGTAAAGGGAATTACATAGATATGAAGAATAAAGGAGCAATCAATGGTGATATTAACCAAGGGAGGAAAAGTAGGCAGAGGAGGTCTTTGAGGAAAAGGTGAGACCTGGATAGGCAGAGTTTGCAAGTCTCCAGTTATAGAAAGTTAGAGAGGGAGAAGCATCGTATAGTGGTGGTTCCAGAAGCCATCAATAGCTGGAAGTAAAGAATTGAAAATGTCCAATGTATATGCCAATATTAGGTCACTGGTGACCTCATTTTGAACAGTTTTAGTGGCAACATGAGAAAAGACAATAACATGGATAAAAAAAAAAAACCAAACTGAGAGATAAGAGGGATTGAGAATAAAGGGTTGGCAGGTTGGACAAACCTAAGGAACTTTAAAGCCAGAGAGGGAAGGAGCCCAAAAAGAAAAGTTGAAGATACACAGAAGACTAGAGGCCCAGTGCACGAAATTCGTGCATGGGTAGGGTCCCTAGGGGCTGCCGTCTGGGACCCCCCTTCCCTGGCTGCTGGCTGGGGCCTTCCTTTGTTCCGTACCACCCCCTGGTGGTCAGCACATGTCATAGTGAGCAGCCAAACTCCCGGTCAAACTCCCGAGGGGACACTTTGCATATTAGGCTTTTATATATAGAGATAATCTAGAGCATAAGTAGATTGTATTAACCTTATAAAGGAGATAATTATTCCTCTAAGAAAGAAAGGAAAAATGATTTTGGAAGTAGAACAGGTACATATTAAAATGGAGTTTACTACTGATAAGTGAGGAAAATAAGTGGCATTAAAGGGCCCAGTGCCACTTCTAAAGCAAAGCTCAGAAGCCCCGGTGTGAGGGCAGAGATCACTGGTTGGTTAGATCCAGGGCTGGGGGTACCAAGTAGGTATGGTAGAAGAATGTAGATATGTAGGTTTTTAATTGTACTGAGAAAAATGATTGATGTGGTAGGGTCTAATCTGAATAGTGAAGAAGAAAAACTAGAATGGAACTGAGTGTTCAGGTAAAAGGCGAGGATTCAAACACTAGGAGCTATCATTGGTGGAAGAGAGAGTCAGTGGATATATGGAAATGAGAGAAGTTATTGGTCTTTAAAAATTAGTGAAAAATTAAAGATGAAGCTATGGGAGAGGATGATTGAAGACTTAGAAATGGCAAAAGTCAGAATTCTGAGGGTTAGGTTGTTTGGCAGGTTATCTACATGGGCATATCGTTACCATAAAGATGGAAAAGTTTTAGGTACAGAAGTCTGAGAACTAGGTGCAATATTCATCATGGCCCTGGATGCAAGTCTGGTTGTTACTTTGTAAATGGTATTTTTTGTTGAAAAAGTTGTAATTTTGTAATCAGCACCATCACACTTTTCCATTTATAAATTATATATTTTTCCATTTTTAAAATTCATTTATCCCAGCATCATTAAGATATTCTCTTACATTTTCTTTTATGCTTAATTGTTTTGCTTTTCACTTTTAGGTCTTTAATCATCTTGGGTTTCACCTTTGTATAAGATATAAGGGAGGGTTCCAATTTTTCCCCGTAATATACATAATATCCAATAAATTTCATTTATTAAGCAATCCATCCTGTTCTGACTTCTGACTTCACCACATACAAGTTCCTATAAATACGTAGTCTCTTTTAAATTCTAGTTTGTTCCATTTATCTTTTTGTTTAAATTGTTGTAAAACCTTTAAGCAAAGAATGGATGATCACCTGTTAGGAATGGTTTAAGTACTCAAAAAGAAAATACTGTAGTGTTGTTGCAAACAAATGAATATATAAACATAAAGCTGACATTAATGAATTTAAAAATGTACCTGTACAAGGCTTATTTCTTAGTCCCTGAGTTTTCTGAGACTTTGGAGGCACAGGGAATTGAGGGATACTTCTATTGCATACAGGTGCTGCCAAAGGCATGTGAAGGACCTATAAAAGAAGCCATTAGTTATAAACTATGTTTGAAAAAAACATCAACGCACCACTTTTTGTTCATAGATCTTACCTGCTGAGGAGGAGCAGAAAATGTATTTGCATTCTGACCAACCACAGATACAGGTATCATTCCTACCATTCCTTGGAGTACAGGCTGGACTGGAGAAGCAATTATGATGGCAGATCCTAAAAAAACCAACAAAATTTAATAAAATAAGATTCTGTCTCATGACACCAAAATGATTACTAATTTGAAACAAACTCTCTAAAATTATAATCCCCCTTTCTTACAATTTTCTTTTCTTTTTATGAAATTAACTTAGGAACTAATAAATTAAGGAAAAGTGAATTTGAATATTAAAGTAGTGATGGCATTTAGTCAAGGTGAATATCATAAGCAAGCATAAGATTCTACAGCCAAGATATCATATTATATTTATAACTTTTTTCTTTTCTGCAGAAAAAAAGAAAACACAGCAAAAGCTTTGTTACAACCCAAAGCCAGAGCAGACCACATAATGTCCTCCCTCAGCCGTTTCCTTGTTGTTCCCATGCTTTCGGCACAGAGTCGTCCACATGAAGAATAACCCTGTTTCCTAAGCTGGGGTTTAGTTTTAGCTCACCACTGGAATGCACCAGCCAACAGGGAAGTGGTCAGGTGCAGTGGCGGGTGGCTATTTATTTATATCTAGATTCCTCTAGAAATAATAGTAAAACTTACTAGAAAATTGGTGGTGAAGGTTTCAAGTCTGAATCTTATACCAGATTACTAGGGTTCCAACTGAATATTAATAGCCCAATACTTGCTCACAACCCCAACCTATTATCTCAATGGTATTGGTCAAAAAAGTTCCAGTGTCTGTAATTGGGACGGTGAAGGACAATGCTTACATGGTCCTTAGACATCAACAATAGAGCCTGTGGCTATCATAATTTAGCCCTGCCCTGTAAATGAATCTTTTCCTTATACACTTTCACTAACTGCTCCTCAGGATGATCTCACTTTCATGAATACCTACTTCAGCAACTCAAATATCTACCTACACTTGTGCTACTTAAGATTCCTTCCTTCCTTTTACTCCAAATACTACCTTACTTCTCTAAGTTTCATCTCAAGTTCCACATTCTCTACCTTTATCTTATTTTAAATAGCACTTGATACCAAGCCATCAGGCTTGGTACTTAATTGTTGGTATTTAATCAAATGTTACTGTATGCCTATAAATGTAAAAGAGGGGGGAAAAGTGGGAACCAATAATTAAGGAAATGTAGATGAATGTGTCATAAGCTCTACCTTCAAGAAACATAAAAAAATAATATGACAGGCATGTCAATCACCAACTACAGATAAAACAGCATGTACTAATTGCCACAAGTCCTCTATAAACAAAGAAGTCTAAAGATAGGGATCAATTCTGAAAGGTGAAAGACAGTGAGAAATTACAAAGGGAGAAATTCAGGTTGTGTCTTAAAGTCTTTCCAAATAGATAATAAATTCCTTGAAAATTAAGACTATAATAGATCTATTTTTAAAAATTCACAGAACAATGGGTTTTAGTAGATATATAGCTATTTGATAAATTAATCTTTCTTTTCTCTTTTGTAGTTTAGCACATGGATTGGGAAATAGTTGTAAAAAAAAAGGAAAAACTGTAAACCATCAAATTCCATCGCTTAGCAGATAAAAAAAAGTTTAAATTAATTAGCTAAAGAGGAGGTATAATCACATACTTCAGAATCTTTTCTTATACTACCTATGACTTATTATCGCTTAGTCAATAACTATATACACAAGAGAAATTAGATCCTACTCCACAGAAGTAAACTTCAGTATGTTCTTAAAGTTACCTTGTGAAAAGTTGGGTGACACAGCTTGGTTGACAGCAAATACACTGTTTGACCTTGGTGGTGTCTGTAACTGGGACGGTGAAGGTTGGGCAGTCAAAGGTGCAGAATTTCCAGGCAACACCACAACACTTGACTGAGTTACAGTTGTTCCCAAGGCTGTTGGATCAGTCACGCAGGTAGCTATCAGAATGTTATTTGAACTGCCAAAAGTTGTGCTTGTAGCTGGCATCAATTGTATATATCCCCCATCCTTGGAAGCACATGGTGTAACATTGGCTGAAAAAGCAATGCTGTCTTCACTCTGAGTGTTGTTTACTGCAGAGTCCCCAGGTTTAAGCACTAAAAGGCTCTGTTCCATTGAGGCTGAATTCCCTGTTCCTTCAGCAGATGTGATAGCACCTACAGTTTCTTCTGAAGACAGACATTTAACTAATTCTGCATTTTTGGCAGGTGATTTAGCAGAGGACAAAATTATAGTTGGCACATTTTCTCCACTGATACTAGAAACAGCAGTGTTAAGTTCAGTCTCTGAGGAAACAAAGGAATCATCACTAATGATAATTTTGAGAGAGACAATATTTGATGCATCTATCTCTGTTGAGTTGTTGCTAGCAGGTTTATCACTAGTATTTTGGGACTCAGGGCGAGACTCTACCACTGAAGAGCACACAGGTTCTGAAGGAAGAGAATGTCTTTCTTCTACAAGATTACCTTCTGGAGGCATCAATGCAACTTCCCCACAGTTTTCATTTTCACCTAATGAGAGAAAAACACTATTTCCATCTTCTTTTGCAGAAGATGAAGGTTCTTGTGAATCCAAAGCAACTTTATCAGACTTGGAGGGCTGATTTTCATGTCCTGTATGATCTAACTCAATACATGATGAATCATTAGATGGTTGTTTAATTGAAGATACTGAATCTCCAAGACCAATTTCTCCTTGTTCAGATACATTTAAAACTGAATTTTCAACAGACACAGATATACTTTGAAGTGAAGAATTATCTTGGCACTCTGAAAGTTGTGATGTCACTGGTAATACATCATCAATGTCAATTTTACTCTGATGAATTTCTCTAGAATCCAGTGCTTTGGAACCAGGGAAATTAGTTTTCAGTCTTCCTATATCATTAGAATTTTCACAAAATTGGCTTTTTTTAGATGGCTTTCCAGTTAATGGTATATTTTGGGATAAAAGTTGAGAATTTTTCCCAGAGAGAGTTAAGTTTTCATTTTTAGTTTCACCACCAAGGGAAACAAATGAAGTTACTGGTGTATCAGACTGATCTACTTGTAATCGAGATTCATTCGGCACATTTGGAGACAAAGAGTTCTTTTCAACTTCCATAGCCACGTCAGTTTCAGTGAACATTTGATTGGTGTGTAATTCACCACAATGCTGATTACATTTGGCATCAGAATTTACTCTTTGGTTAAAGTCATTTAAATTAGGCACAGACTCAAAGGTAATATCAAGGTTACACTTCTGTTCAGTAGGTACACCTGTTTTGAAGGTTTTTTTCTGGATGCTAGAACCTATCTGGGAAAAATGTCCCTGGGCTTCCTGTCTAAGCTCATCATGGTTGCTGCCATTCTTTAAAGCATTTGATGTGTCTTCATTTTGATAAGATGTACAAAGTGGGGGTTGACCAGATTGATCATCTGCAAAATATTAGCATAGTAGAAAGATATGGTGAGTATGTACAGCTTTTGAGGTAGTCATCTTTATATAAAACCTATTTAGCCAAGGAAGTCACCAATCATTGACATACCAGTAAGCAGAAGTCTGATGTATTAAAAGTACTAAAAGGTACTTTTCTTATTATAGACTAGAGGCCTGGTGCTCAAAATTCATGCACTGGGGTGTGTGTGTGTGTGTGTGTCCCTCAGCCCAGCCTGCACCCTCTCCAATCTGGGACCCCTTGGACATCACTCTCACTATTGGGGACTGCTGACTCCCAACCGCTCGATTGTCTTCCTGCCTGATCACCTCCTAACCACTCCCCTGCCAGCCTGATCGACGCCTAACTGCTCCCCTGCCGACCTGATTGCTCCCAACTGCCCTCCCCTGCCGGCCCAGTCACCCACAACGACCCTCCCCTGCCGGCCCAATCGCCCCCAACTGCCCTCCCCTGTAGGCCTTGGTCCCCCCCAACAGCCCTCCCCTGCCGGCCCAGTCACCCCTGCCTTCCCCTGCAGGCCCGGCCACCCCCAACTGCCTTCTCCTGCTGGCCCAATGGCCCCCAACTGCTCTCCTCTGCAGGCCTGGTCCCCCCCCCCCAAATTCCCTCCCCTGCAGGCCTGGTCCCCCCCAACAGACTTCCCCTGCAGGCCTGGTCCCCCCCAACTGTCCTCCCCTTCGGCCTGGTCATCCCAACTGCCCTCCCCTGCTGGCCTGATTGCCCACAACTGCCCTCCCAGGGCGGCCATCTTGTGCAAGGGCATGACGGTCAATTTGCATATTAGCTCTATATTATATAGGAGGATGCCTTTTAAACAAGTGTCAAATTGTTTTCAACCTTCTCGGAAAATAGATGACAGACACAATGAAGGATAAAGTATACAGGTTTAAGAACATCAAATATTTACCAGCATATATAAAAAAAAGAGGTCCAAACACGCAGTTTTTTTCAAGACAGCTAACTTTTTAACTTCTACTATTTCTATTGACCTTATCTGATATATTCTTAAAGGTGAAATGGGGCCAAGCACATTTTGCACGATCAACATACAATGTTATTGTATATTGTTTGATATTCAACACACATTTATTGAAGATCAACCATATGATTGGTACCGGGAAACGAAGATGAATGACCTTGGAGAAATCAGTCTAGTAAGGAAAGCAAATACAGAACAGAAAGCTGTAATAAAACATGATAAAAACTGTGAAAGTATAGGAACAAAAGGCACCTCTTTTTGCTAGGGATGTGAACAAGTGTTACAAAGGAGGTAGTATATCTTGAAAAATGTAGTGTGACAGCTGGAATAAGAGAAAAAGATACTTTAGAAAATAGCACAGTACTGAAAAACTGCATACGGTATTCACAGGTTAGGATAGAAAACAGTAACAATTAACAATATAAAAAATACAGGAAATGTTTATCAACAATCATGTAAATTCTGTTAATGTGACACTGGTAAAATAATATTTGGTACAGAAAACACTTGAATCCTTATTGTGGGGAAACTAGTGGAGATTGCAGTCAGGCCAAATAAATTCACTAGTCAAGTTTCAATGAAGCAGGAAGACCATCTGAGAAAATAAATTTCAAACCTCATTTTGTGCATGGCAGAACTTAATTGAAGCACGTTGTTTCACACATACTATATAGTGAGAAAGATATACCCCAACATAATTCAGGCGAAGAAGAAATGGAGGATTGGACTTGGGTGTAGGCAGAGGACTCAAAGAAGAAATGTAGTTTTGAGATTCTCCAAAATTAATTTTTGTAAGACATGATGCAAAACTAGGAAACCATCAGGGTTTTTAGGGGTAATAACATTTAAGAACACATGAGCAGAAATGATTACTTTGGCATAGCTTGTTGCAGACAGAAATGAATACACGTGGTACTAAAGACGTTAGCAAGAAGTGTGAGATGCCAGGATAATGTGAGAGAAACCAGGATAATGGTTATCTTTGAGGAACAGGGATGGAAAATATATTGATTGGGAAGTGACATGAAGAGAGGTTTTGGTGGTGCTGTGGTGTTTTATTTTTGATTTGAGAGATGGTTATATGGTATTTGCTGGACTGTAATTCAATCAGCTATATACATTTTTTATTGTGTAGTTCTGTACATGTGTTGTATTTCACCAAAGTACAATTTGAAGAAAACTGGCAAATATTTAAAAGATTTAAAATGAACATATTCACTATCTTCCCTCATTTAATAAGTAGTTACTGTGGGGCAATTATGTGTCATATTGGTACTCCATGGGAGGCAGAAATACATACAAAGAATTGAGTTATAGACAAAGAGAAGTATTACCTCAAACCTCATAAAATCCTTAATTCAAGAAATAACATATACTTTCCGCTAAATAAGTGAGGTATACTGTAGATACTGAGCAGTCAGCTAAATTTGCTTACTAGCCTGAATGATTAATACCACACACCAACCTTATATATTAGAGATGTGAATTTATGGCTCAAAAAATTGTATCAAATGTTATAGATTTTTGTTGAATTCGTCAACACCACTAATACCAATTTGTGCATGTCAAGAATCTATTGTATCATGGGAGAGTAAGTACTAAAAATTCATCTTTTAATCAAAGTACTAAAGTCTGGGGGGTAATTTTCTTTTTATATTTTTTTCTAACGAAGAGAGAATACTAGAAATACAAAAATGACCTACGTGGTAATTTGAACTTCCAAATTAGACAAGGGTTTTTGCTTTTGAAATTTTGAGACTGACATTTAGGGTTTGGATTGATGATATTAACAAAGTCAAATTCTTACCAGATTCTTCTGTTTTAAAAGAACCTTTAACTGTTAGATTAGTTTCATCTGCTAAGACTACATTGGGATTGGTTTCCATATGCTGACTGGAAATGCCTTGTGATAAATTTTTATTATTCTTTGTTTTACCTGTTAAAAAGGGAACAGGGAAACAATCGGTTACATGACTAAAATAAAAATAAGCATCAATTAATGAAGCTTGACAGTGGTCAAGCAAATGTTAGACATTGGTTTTGATTATGGTATTTTGGATGTTTTTAATATAGTGCCTTATATATAACTGACAAGTACAAAGATTTTCCCACCAGACAGGTAGTTCTTAAAACTTTAGCCTAGAATCACATGGGGGAGGGGGCCACAAATTTTGTATTTTTAACATATTCTCATATAATGCTGATATTGCTGGTTGAGAGACTACACTGAGAATTACTGCACTAGGCCATAAGGTTGAGGGAAATAGCCAACTTTTTGTATTCCTTCTGTATTATCCAACTGTGTTTGGTATAATGTATGTATAGTAGCAGACTTCAACACATTTGTGCTGCCTGACAAAAATGCCCACAAAAAACCCAAAACTTTTAAAAAACTGTTCTGTATTTTTACAACTTAGCTAAAGTTTTTTAAAGAAAAACAAAACAAAACAAAAACTCCTTTCGTATCCGTATAATGTTTAATGAAAATAGGAACTTTTTTCGGATGCTCTGGGGAATGTTGCTTCACTTTGGTTAAGTTTCCAAAGAAACGGAGAAACTTTTTTCTTCTAACTGCCTTGAAAGAAACGGTCTTCTTACCATAGTCAAAGAGATCAAAGAGTGCCTGAAATGCTGGATCTGATTCTGTCTGTTCCAGTATATCTTGGATAGCTTCTTCAGACATATGGATTTCACTCTACCAAAAACAAAAAACAAATCCTCATTGAATATGGTTTAATACTAGCAAAATAAGATATTCTCAAACATTAAATAAACATAGGAACTATACACATATATAAATACAAAATAAAATCAAGCTATAACTTGACATGTAATCCTATATAATAAAGAGCTAATATGCAAATGGTCATCACGCCCTCGCGCCGGGGGACCTGAGGCCGCATCTCCTGCCCCAGGGGACCTGAGGCTGTGCCCCCTCCCCACCCTGGCACCGGGCCAGGGGACCTGAGGCTGTGCCCCTTGCCCTGCGGGGCTTGACGAGGGTGGGGCCATCCGGGTCTGGGTCTCACGCAATTTTGAGGCGCACGTGGGTGGCCGGGGGCTTGACTCTGGGTTTGGCGGCGCGCCCCCGACTCTGATAGGAGGGAGGTTTTCATATACATTTTACTAATTTTCTTTCATCTCTGACACTTCTATTATAGAGAAAGGGCAAGTAACAATATTAAAATATTTCCTCTAGCTATAACCGGTTTGGCTCAATGGATAGAGCGTCAGCCTGCAGACTGAAAGGTCCTAGGTTCGATTCCGGTCAAGGGCATATACCTTGGTTGTAGGCACATCCCCAGTAGGAGGTGTGCAGAGGCAGCTGATCGATGTTTCTAACTCTCTATCCCTCTCCCTTCCTCTCTGTAAAAAATCAATATAAAAAACAAAATAAAATAAAATATTTCCTCTAATTAATTCCCTTTTAATGTGCATGAATTTCGTGCACTGGGCCACTTGTACTGTGTAAGTTTAAAGTGTACAGCATAATTACTTGACCTACTACATACAATGTAAAATGATTCCACAATAATTTAACATCCACCATCTTATATAGATTAAAATAAGTAAAAAATTATTACTACAGTGATTTGTATAGCCTAAGATATCTCCCTACCTCCAGGTCTTGTAAATATTTTTAAAATGCCTACTTCACCTATTTGTATAACTAGCTATTCATGCCTTAGTGAATTTGATGTATATACTATTCAGTTGGATATTATGTCTTGCTGTTCTTTTATTTATTATTATTATTTTTTATTGATTTCAGAGAGGAAAAGAGAGGGAGAGAGATAGAAACATCAATGACGACAGAGAATCATTGATAGGCTGCGTCCTGCACAACCCCTGCCCGTAACCTGGGCATGTGTCCTTGACCGAAGGCTGACACTCTATCCATTGAGTCAAACCAGTGAGGGCGTCTTGCAGTTCTTTTAAAAAGCTATCTAAACCTGGATATTTAACTTCTGACAGATACTGCACAGCATTACAAACAACCAATAGCAGAAAGTTGCATCATCACTTTAATATAACCTCTCACATATCTAACAGAGTGCCTTGATTACAGTACAGTAACCACCTGATTTTAAATGTTTGTGGAGAAAATATAAGCAAGGACTTTGAGATTATAAAAATTTAGAATAGACATGCATTTGTTAAACATTAAGATAGAAGCGGCGGTAAAAAGCAGTAATGATAAATAATGTAAAGGTTGCTTTATAAAAGCTTATCCTATTTTGTTAAATTTACTGAATTTCACCACGGGAGAATATAGGAAATGTATTTTTATGTATGTTTAAAAAATTATTCTAAAGAAAAAGAATATTATTCTGAACAAAAAGAAAAAAAAATTCAATGGTTTTTACCAGAATTCATCATCTGAAAGAAAACCCACTATAATGAATTTACTGAATTCATTTTGTGGGCATGGCAACAAACATGATTACATTGCCCAGCAGTCCAAGTAAAAGGATGTGCTATAGTCACAATCTCAGCTGCTCTTCAAAAAGGCTATTTTCTCATGGACGAAATCTTAAAATATATACTGTTAAATTATTCCTTTATCAGCTTACTCACTTTCACCTCCACTGAATAGCAAGTGACTATTATCCCCATCTTCCTTTTCTTAGCAGTCTCACAAAATTACTCAGTAAATGTTCATTATACTTTGTTAAATATTACTTGAATCCATTTTATCTTTTTTTTACATTTTTATAGTTTACAGCAGTGCAGAGAAAATTAACTTATTACACACTGCTCAGCACTGCTGCTTATTGCACACAAACATACCCACTAATGAACCTTTGAGTATTAAATACTTAGAAATACATGACTGATTGTTGCACGGACATAGGAAGGGCTTTACTGATATCTGGAAGAGTTGATTAAAGTTATTCAATGGGTTTTATTACTTTTACCATTTAAATAAGGCAATTTTAATATATGTAAATCAAATCATCATGCTATCTGCCTTAAACTTATACAGTAATGTATGTCAATTATTTTTTTCAAAAATAACTGGAAAAAAATAGCTATGAATCACTTAACAATGGGCTATTTTCTGAGAAATGCATCATTAGTGGATTTTGTCATTGTGTGAACATCATATACTGGCACTTGCTGCCTCCCACAATCAAAATTACAACTAAAATACACAACAGCCATCATTCAGAACTGCCTGAAATCAAACTGAGAAGATGTAGCCTACTACAGGGTATATGTTATAGCTTATTGCTCCTAGGCTACAAACCTGTATAGCATGCTATTATACTGAATGCTGTAGGCAATTTTAACACAAACATGTAAGTACTTGTGTATCTAAATGTATCTAAACTTAGAAAAGGTCCTGTAAGAATATGGTCTAAAAGGTTAAAAATGGTATACCTATACATAGCACTCAGTATGAATAGAGCTTGCAACACTGGAAATTGCTCTGGATAATCAGTGAGTGAATGTGAAGGCCTAATACATTCTTTACACTAATACAGACTTTATACATATTGTCTCACAAGCCCTTCTCATGCCTCCTCCCAACAGGGTAAGCAACAGAACATCGAGCTGCCAATGCTGCTCTATGAACAGGGATGTGGGCTAGACTAATAGGAAATATAGCTGGGTAAAGCATAAATCACTCTAAGAGTGACTGTCAGGAGGAAGTGAGGTGGCCTGAGAATCAGCAGGAATAGACAGATCTCAAGATGGCAAAATACAGGAACATAGGGGATAGTCAGGATGATGTGGTTTGGGCTATTGCATATTGGACCAGTGTTAAGATTAAGGAACTTTGTGGTAGCCATAAAAAAGTGAGGGTGTCCCCCAGCTGGCATGGCTCAGTGGTTGTGGGTCAACCTATGAACCGGGAGGTCACATTTCGATTCCTGGTTGGGGCACATGCCTGGGCTGTGGGCTTGAGCACCAGTGTGGGTCGTGCAGGAGGCAGCTAATCAATGATTCTCTCTCATCATTGATGTTTCTATCTTTCTCTTCTTTCCTCTTTGAAATCAATAAAAAAATATTTTTGAAAAATGAGGGTATTTAACATGGACATGGTGTAGTACTAAGAACTCAGTATTTTGACTTTGGAAATTTGTTTTTCATTCCACTGGCACAAAGGTCGCTCTCAGGCATTGAACTGATGAAAGAAATAAAACTTTTCTATGCTTTACAGCATTACAACCTGAAAATATTCCCAAAGTACAGGGTCAGGCTGGTTCCATACTATCACAGAAAGCTTTTATTAAAGTGGCAGTGGCACGCAATAGCTGCTAAGGTAGCTCCTGTGGACCTGTGTTCTCGTACAAGACAATAGGTCCTCAACAAAGAACTTACAACAATGTCCTCTGGCTAGATCTGGGAGGGCTGTAGTGCCTTCCGCATGCGTAGCACTGAAGACAGGCTCCTCTGTACTGAAACAGGCCAGTAGCTAACTGACTGGGATGTAACCTGTGCACTAAAAATTGAGGTGCTGTGAGTGAGAAGGAATCTACAGATTGCCAAGTTCCACAGATATTGCTGCTGTAAGAAAAAAAATTTCTTCTGAATCACATATCTTCCCATTTCTTACAGAAAATTCAGTTCCACTAGTAATCTTATTATGGAACCACCTTGGTATATGCGGTCCTCACTGACCAAAATACTATGTGGTAAATGACTATAATGCAATTTTGAATGGTTATCAGAAAATTCACTAACAAATTTTTTTAAGATATATATTTTATTGATTTTTTACAGAGAGGGAGAGAGGGAGAGAGAGTTAGAAACATGGATGAGAGAGAAACATTATTCAGCTGCCTCCTGCATACTCCCTAGCGGGGATGTGCCCGCAACCAAGGTACATGACCTTGACCGGAATAGAACCTGGGACCCTTGAGTCTGCAGGCTGTAGCTCTATCCACTGAGCCAAACTGGCTAGGGTCACTAACAAATTTTTAGGAACAGATTACATTCAGATAATAAAGAAAATCTATATCTTAATTATTTTAAATAACTATATATCTAATCTGTTGGCAATGGTTTTGAAATAAAACAAAAATATCATCTTTTTATATATATAACAGAGGCCCGGTGCACGAAATTCGTGCACAGGGGTGGGTGGGTGGGTGTATCCCTCAGCCCAGCCTGCACCCTCTCCAATCTGGGACCCCTCGGGGGATGTCCCTCTCACAATCCAGGACTGCTGGCTCCCAACGGCTTGCCTGCCTGCCTTCCTGATAGCCCCTAACCCAGTGATGGCGAACCTATGACACGCGTGTCAGCAATGACACGCGTAGCCGTGTCCATTTCTGATGACACGCGGCCGCATGCCGAGGATGAAACATTTGCTGCTCCTGAGGATGAAACATTTGTGACTAGAGTTTTGGAGTTAGTTTTTTCCTCAAAGTGACACACTACCCGAGTTATGCTCAGTTTTTTGGCGAAGTTTGACACACCCAGCTCAAAAGGTTGCCCATCACTGCCCTAACCACTTTTGCCTGCCAGCCTGATCACACCCTAACCACTCCGCTGCCAGCCTGATTGATGCCTAACTGCTCCCCTGCCAGCCTGTTTGCCCCTAACTGCCCTCCTCTGCAGGCCTGGGTCCCCCACAACTGCCTTTCCCTGCAGGCCCGGTCACCCCTAACTGCCCTCCCCTGCAGGCTGGATCGCCCCCAACTGCCCTCCCTTGCAGGCCTGGTCCCTCCCAACTGCCCTCCCCTGCTGGTCTGATCGCTCAAAACTGCCCTCCCTTGCAGGCCTGGTCCCTCTCAACTTCCCTCCCCTGCTGGCCATCTTGTGTCCACATGGGGGCAGGATCTTTGACCACATGGGGGCAGCCATCTTGTGTGTTGGAGTGACAGAGGCCTGGTGAATGGGTGGGGGTTCCCTTGGGGCATGGGGCGGCCTGGGAGAGGGGCCTGTGGTGGTTTTCAGGCTGGCCGCCCCCGCACCCCCCCGTGACCCAAGTGGAGACCCTGGTATCTGTGATTGATTTATCTTCTACAACTGAAACTTTGTAGCCTGAAGCAGAGCCAAGCCTCCTGCTCGCTCCATGGCTGCCGCCATTTCTGTTGGAGTTTATTTACCTTCTATAATTGAAACTTTGTAGCCTTAAGCGGAGGCCTGGGTCGGCCAGGGCTGTAGAAACTTGGCTTCCTCCATTGCCGGGGGCAACCCTAGACTCCTGCTCTCTGCAGCTCCGTGGCTGCTGCCATTTCTGTTGGATTTTATTTATCTTCTATAATTGAAACTTTGTAGCCTTGAGTGGAGGCCTGGGCCCGCCAGGGTGTGTGGAAAGCTTAGCTTCCTCCATCACCAGGGAAACCTAAGCCGCCCTCCTGCTAGCTCAGTGGCCGCCATCTTGGTTGGGGTTAATTTACATACTCTCTCTGATTGGCTGGTGGGCGTGGCTTGTGAGTATAACAGTGATGGTTAATTTGCATATTACTCTTTTATTAGATAGGATAATTTTTTACTGATTTCAGAGAGAAGGGAGAGGGAGTTAGAAACATCAATGATGAGAATCATTGATTGGCTGCCTCCTGCATGGCCCCTATGGGGATTGAGGCCACAACCAGGCATGTGCCTTTGACCAGAATCAAACCTGGGATCCTTCACTCTGCAGGCTGACGCTCTAGCCATTGTATCAAACTGGCTAGGGCCAAAATACCATTGTTTTTAACTATGAGTAAATGTATTGCATATACAGCCACCCTTACCCATACCTGAAGTCCCAGGAGTTCATCAATTGAAGTTTCGGGTTCAGCAGGGTTGCTATCTGTTTGCTTAGGTGCTTGAGCAATATTGTTGTCACTGTAATGAAGAAAGGAAAATTTTTAGTATAGTTCCTAATTAGGCAAAAACAATTAGGCATTTTAAACATACAAAGCTTACCTAGTCAAAAACTTATTAATGTTCTCTGCAAGCTTTTCTTGAAGAGATTTGTTGCTTAGTATTTTTTCTCGTGCATTTTCAATAACCAGTTGCTGGAAAAGGAAGTCAATCAGTATTAGCAAAAAAACAGATAGAATATTATGTTATTTATGAAAAAACACACACACACACACACCAAAAATACAAAACAAAACAAAACCAATTAATGGAAGCTGGATAGCTTTAATAAATCTAGGTGAAAAATCAGAAGTTATGGTGGCTCCCTCCATATTAATACCCAAATACTACATTTTATACTTTATAAGTGTTTCAAGGTCCTTCACAAACTCCTTCTGCAGTGATTACAAAATAGTTAAAAACTCCAGTTTTTCATAAAGATTTTTAACAATCTGACTCCAATAAAATGCTCAATTTTGATATGTATATCAACAACATTGTATTTATTGTTTCTTAAACATATAGCTGTTTCTTACTTGGTGCATTCGCGTAAGTCTATCTATTCTGAAGGAGTTGTCTCTTACTGTTAAACTTCACCACTCTCTATCCCAAGCAATTCAACTACACAGTCTTTGTAACTATATCAATATTTTAAAACTCAGGAATATCTTAAATTGCAAAGTTCGGGAAAGTCACTTACTTTTTCTACTGCAAATGCATTTGGATCCTGGAAATTCCATATTGTTGACTGAGGTCCAGACAAAGTGGTATTTTTCCTTTGTGATTCACTGAAACACATTTTAAAAGCTAGTCTTTCAAGCAGTATGATTTAACAGATTCAATGATAATTATACATACAGACATAATATGTACATCACGATAAAACATATTTTCTCGATTTGTGGTAGGAACAAAGAGCAGTTGAATGGAAAAGCATTATAGTCTTAAATTAAAAATACACACATGAACTTGAAGTCTAGCATTACCACTTATTAGCTATATGGTCTATAGAAAGGTAGCTTATTACCATCTGATTCACTTTATAATGGGATAAGACCAACTGCATTATTGCATTTATGAAAGAATTGAATGAAATAAAGTATATGACTTTATAAATAGGTCAAGGTTCCTATAAATGTTAGATTTTATTATAGTTGTTTTTCTATTTATATTATATGGTTAAGTGAGAAAGTTTGCCATAAAGAAAGCTGAAGTTAGCCTTGAATGAGAGAAAATGACATTAAAAACTCTAACTAAAATACCCATGACATGGCAGTTGAGATATCAGGAAAGAAACACACCCGAGGAGGAACCAAGATGGCGGCAAAGTTAAAAAACTAAACTGCCGTCTCGCACAACAATTTCAAAAATACAACTAAAAGACAAAACGTTTACCACCCAGAACCACGGGAAAGCTGGCTGAGTGAATGATTTACAACTAAGAAGAGAAAGGAGCACAAACGCTGAAAAGCTGAGGTACGGAGGCGCGCGAATCGGGCTGGTGGCGGGCGACTGGGTGCGCGGCTTTTCTTCAACCCGAAGGGAGACAAGCTCCCGATCACTCTGAAATCCAGTTTCTGGGGACACACGGGGGACCCAGATGCCTACGGGGAGAAGCTGGACTCTTGGCCATCGGAAAGTGAGAGTGATTTTTTTGCAGAGGTGCGCCCAGCAATCAGTGTTTACTACGCTGGAGTGCGGGACATGGGGACTTGGAAACGCAGAAAGGCAGAGATGGCTGACGGCAGCCATCGCCGTTTGCCACGCCCCAGCCTAGTGACGCCCAGAGACCCCGCCCCGCACATTCTACAAACCCGTCCAGGCTCCACACAGTGGCTTTTGCATATAAATGGCCTGTTCTGTGGCAGCTTAACCAAATTAACTGCAGCTCCAGTCAGACTGCTCCAAAACTGCCCAAGCAAAGAGGAGGAAACTGTAGTTCTTGCCGTAGCTCCTGCTGGGGGGCCTCAGACAGTAGCTGACCTACACCCCATTGGAGATCCAGCCACTAGTGTATCTAATGGTCGGTGTGAGACACCAGATTTCAACCACTCTCATAAGGTACACATTCAAGAGGCAGACTCAGTGAGCACCAAAGCCCTACTGTGTCTCCAGCACAGTAATTATTCCGTTATAGACACAGCGAGTCCTCACAGCCAATTGGCCTGGAGGTCAATTCCTCCCAGTGACACCAACAACAATCAAGACTTAACTACAACAAGGCTGTACACACAGTCCACAAAGGGGTACACCAAGAGTGTCCACCTCAGGTAAATGGGAGGCTGACCTGTTGAACCAATAGGACACCTAGTACACAAAGCTACCCAACCAACTCAGGGAAGCAGCGAAAATGAGGAGGCAAAAAAAAACAGATCCCAATCTAAAGAAATGGGGGAGAACAAGCGACTGGACATAGAGTTCAAAACCATGGTTATAAGGTTTTTCAAGAATTTCATGGAAAAGGCCGATAAATTTAATGAGACCCTCGAGGATATGAAAAAGGACCAACTAGAAATTAAACATACACTGACTGAAATAAAAAATATTATACAGAGACCCAACAGCAGATTAGAGGAACGCAAGAATCAACTCAAAGATTTGGAATACAAAGAGGCAAAGGACACTACTCCAGAGAAGCAAGAAGAGAAGAGAATTCAGAAAGTTGAAGATAGTGTAAGAAGCCTCTGGGACAACTTCAAGCGTACCAACATCAGAATTATGGGTGTGCCAGAAGAAGAGAGGGAGCAAGACGCTGAAAACCTATTTGAAGAAATAATGACTGAAAACTTCCCCCACCTGATGAAAGAAACAGACTTACAAGTCCAGGAAGCACACAGAACCCCAAACAAAAGGAATCCAAAGAGGAACACACCAAGACACATCATAATTAAAATGCCAAAGGCAAAAGACAAAGAGAGAATATTAAAAGCAGCAAGAGAAAAACAGTTAATTACCTACAAGGGAGCACCCATACGATTGTCAGCTGATTTCTCAACAGAAACTATGCAGGCCAGACGGGAGTGGCAAGAAATATTCAAAGTGATGAATAGCAAAAACCTACAACCAAGATTCCTCTACCCAGCAAAGTTATCATTCAGAATTGAAGGGCAGATAAAGAGCTTCACAGATAAGAAAAAGCTAAAGGAGTTCATCACCACCAAACCAGTATTATATGAAATGCTGAAAGGTATTCTTTAAAAAGAGGAAAAAGAAGAAAAAAGTAAAGATAAAAATTATGAACAACAAATACATATCTATCAACAAGTGATTCTAAAAGTCAAGTGAATTAAAAATCTGAGGAACAGAATAAACTGGTGAACATGATAGAATCAGAGGCATAGAATGGGAGTGGATTGATAATTCTCAGGGGGAAAGGGGTGTCTGTGGGGGGGGTACGGGAAGAGACTGGACAAAAATCATACACCTATGGATAAGGACAGCGGGGGGGAGGTAAGGAAAGAAGGGGGTGGGAACCGGGTGGTGGGGAGATATGGGGGGAAAAAAGGAGAAACAATTGTAATAATCTGAACAATAAAGATTTATTAAATTAAAAACAAACAAACAAAAAAAACCCACACACCCACTTTAAACTAAATCACTTTTTTCTGAATATTCTTCAAAGATACATGGGTTAAGAAGGACAGAAGAAACTTTTCTCAGACTGTCTCTGAAAAGATCACCTACTAGCCATTGATTTAGGACTTAAATATGCGTTTGTATACCTTAAAACATGCCAGTATTACTTATATTCATTTAAAAAACATTTATTTCAAAAAATCGAGATAACAGCAATTTTTAGATATACTTTTCTGTATTAGTAGAGAAAAAATGTATTTCCAATGGAAGTGATAGGCCATTATTTTAAGACTAGATGCCCGGTACATGAATTCGTGCACGGGTGGGGTCCCTCTGGGTGGCCTGTGGGGATCGGGTTTTGGGGATCAGCCTGAAACCCACAATCCAACGCCGTCTACAGCTCCTACTTGCAGCTCCTGCTTATCCCAGCCCCACTGCGCCTGCTGCGGACTTGTGCCCAACCAGTCCCGATTGGGAGAGGCTCATGCTGCCGTAGCAATGCTCACCAGCCGTGAGCCCTGTGTCTGGCACCCTCCTGAGGGGAGTGCCTGCGGGATCGGGCTGAAACTGGCTTTCTGACATGCCCCAAGGGGTCCTGGACTGTGAGGGGGAACAGGCCAGGCTGAGGGACCCCACTGGTGCACGATTGGGCTGGAGGAAGGACCATGGGAGGGAGACAGGGTGTGTCTGGCCGTCTTGCCCAGTCCTGATCAGGGCCGATTGGGGCCGGGGAGGGACGTGGAAGGTTGGCTAACTGGGGAGGGACCACGGGAGGGCTCCAGGGCATGTACGGCCCATCTCGCTCAGTCCTGATTGGCCGGACCCCAGTAGGAAGCTAACCTACTGGTAGGAGCGTCTGTCCCCTGGTGGTCAGTGCACGTCACAGTGAGTGGTTGAGCAGCCTTAGCATATCATTAGCATATTACGCTTTGATTGGTTGAACAGGTGACCGATCACCAGATGACCGGACACTTAGCATATTAGGTTTTTATTATATAGGATGCCACATGATTTCAGGGAGGTGACAATGTGAACTAAATGTTTTGAAATAGATATAACAGTAAATAGTTCCAAGAACTTAATCCAATCTTGTTATTTTATTTCTAATGTAAACTTGTCCTTTTAAAAAGCATTTTACCTTTTGCGTCTACCAGGAGACATTAAACTGGCATGAGTTTTCTTCTCCTGAGGACCAGGAATGATATTTAAAGCCTCTCCAGCTGTATTTCAAGAAAACATAAAGGAAATAAATTAGTTTTGTAAACTTGAATCAATGGAATAAGTTGCATTACAAAAAAAATATATATATATATGCTAATTAACCGGGACACTGTAATTGGTTGACCGGAAAAAAGGAGGTTGTGTGCGCAGCGTCGGGGGCGGGGCAGCAGGGGCCTCCGCACGCCTGCGCTGGGGGAAGGCCTGATCAGCAGTGGCTGCTTCAAGGGCTGGAGAGGGAGGCAGGGCCGGACTGGCAGCGGCCGTGGCTGCTGCGGGGCCCAGGGAGTGAGGCAGGGCTGGACTGGCAACTTGAGGGTGGGCGGTGCTGCGCGATTTCGAATCGTGTGCTAGACTCCTAGTTTTATATATAATTCATTTAGTATACTGAGTATCTATTATGCATAAGGCACTGTAGAAAAACAGAAAGCTGGCACCTCAATTCTAATCCTAACTCTGTTATTAACTAGCTTTTGCCCCTTAATATCATGTGTTTCAAAGTTTCAGATATACAACAAGCAAGATGAACCCAGTAATTTTCAAGTTTATCACTAGCTTTAGGATTCAGCCAGGAGTATACAGCATTTCCAATATGTAGAGATGGAGGTGAACTGGAAAACACTCCTCATTCCAGAAGGGCAGGCCAGGATAAACAAAAATATAAGGCAGTGGAAAAATATAATGTGTATTCCTTTTAGAACAGACATAAGAATCCTAGATTAAAATATCTCATAGATTTAACAACATGCTATTTCATGGCAAATTTATCGAAAATCTTCCTTGCCTTTTTTGAGGCTAATTTTACACTATGAGTATAGAGATAATAATACATCATTTCATTTACACAATTTGATTAACCACAAAATTTATAAGCATAAAATTTAAACTTACTGGTCACAATGTCTTGAGATTGTGAATGGTTAACCACTACAAAATTTGACCTCAAAGGAACTGAAGTTTGGCCAATTGGCCGAATAACTTGTGTAGCTGTCAAAGGAGCAGTAGTAAACTGTCCTGAGAGGTATGGTAAAGTCAGCAGCTCTGAACTAACGGGAGCTGCTTGAGATGCAAGCCTCCTCTGCCGTTTGATTTCTGCAATTCCACTTCTCGTTCGGGCTGAAATACAGGAGAATTTAAAAAATTGACTCGATGTCAGATTAGTGTGGACATTTTAAGAAATCTACATGACACATACACTACTATTTAACATATTAGATCTATTGAAAAATAGCCCTTAAAAATATCAATTAAGTTTATGAGATGTCATAAGAAACTGAAATGAGTAAATTACAACTATAATCTAAGAGTATATTTCTTCTATAATTCATGCTTATAACACTTCCAAAAATTAGAAAACAACCTTATGAAATGAGAACGAAAAGATGTAAATATATGTAAGAGCCAATGAGAAAAACAGGGAGTACAGTGTTTAAAATGCATATTTTTACAATAAAGGAAGATATTATTTCCTATTATGAGAATAACTATACTTAGAAAAGCAGTAGTTTAAACAAAATATATACTTAGCACACGTGTAGTATTAATTAAAATGTTCTTCTGACAGAGTTTAAAATAATTCTGAACATTATTTTGATTTAAATTTGAATACCAACCTCTCTGATTGGCAGCAAACCCTGGGGAACCTTGCATGTTCCTAACAAATAAAACAAAGCAGTTAGACATTATTTTCTCTTGATTTAGCTGCAGTCAGAACTGAAGGAAATTATGAGTTAAAAGGCAATAGATCAAAAAATAAAATAAAAGGCAACATATCTTTTTCAGACAAAGAAGACAAGGACATTTTTGTTTTTGGAGGGGGGAGAGTCAAATCTTACTTGTTTTAGCAAAAAAAAATAGTGGCATGTAAACACTCAAACACAAATAATTTTAATCAAGTTTCTATCTAATGCAATATGCATTAGAAAGCCTTAACATTCCATTAAGAGTCCAATTTGACTTTAGGAACTCAATATATATGTAAAATTTTACAATTTCCAATTATCTATAATAATAATAAAAGCATAATATGCAAATCGACCGAACGACCAAATAGCAGAACGACCATCCGGACGACCACGCTATGGCATGCACTGGCACAAGGGCAGCCAAGGCGAGTGTGATGCGATTGGTCAGAGGGCCCCGCCATTGCACCACGATAACACCACAGAGGGAGGCCCAGGCTACCCGGCTGGCAGCGTGTGGGTGGGGCCTCCCTTTGCAGGGCAATTGATCTGGGGGGCCCCACAATCAATCACCCCACAGAGGGAGGCCCAGGCCAGCCATGCGATTGCACCTCTCGCCTGTTGCCTGCAGAGGGAGGCGACCAGTGGCAGGGGAGGAGAGGCAGCACCGCACAAATGGCAAGCAGTGGCAGGGGCAGGGGAAGGAAATTCCCGATAGGCCCTGATCACCGGCCAGGCCTAGGGACCCTACCCGAGGGGTCCCGGATTGCGAGAGGGCGCAGCCTGGGCTGAGGGACAACCTGTCCCCCCCCCATGCATGAATTTTGTGCACCAGTCCTCTAGTTTCTTAGAACTATAGAGGTGCCTTCCTAGAGAAATTCTGACTTCACATATGACTACAGACATAAATACTTCAGAATCCCAAAGCTGATTTCAAAGGACACCCTGTTTTTATCAAATTTATGACTATGAAATTATTTCATCTGACGTCTAAAAAAAAAAATCAAAGCAGACACATTAGAAAATTCAGAATACAAGCTGATTCTCCTTTTACTCTGATTTGGAGTTAAACAATCAGAGACACTGTACCATTGTCCTAGAATTCTGTCAGTAAGTCGCTACCAACAAAAGCCACTTATTGAATCAAATACAAATTTTTATTTATACAAACCAATCTTGGGAATGCCTGGCAAAGAGCCTTTCTTTCATATGTAACACTCAGTCAATAAAATATCTCAATAACTTATAAGTATTTATAGGTATTAATTAAATTGTGAATATCTTGGAAGATTACTGGCAAAGGAAGAAAATATAAGAATCAAGAAAGGGAATAAAGGTAAGACTAGCAAATAAGATGTGTTACAGTTAGATATAAAGCATTGGGAGTAATTCAGCAGTTTAAACTGAGGAAGGAAAATGAGGCCCCTGCTGAATTTAAGCGGGCTATTCACTTGTAGCTCTGGGAGAATGGATAAGAAACTAAAGTTTTCATACTAGAGTCAGTAGTTAAATAAGAGATTTTATAAAATTAAAACCAATGGGGTTGGCATTCCAAGGCCTTGACCTAGGTAGACGGTAATTAGTACTATGTGAAATTCTCAAAACAGAAGATTTCAGAAGTACTATTACTCAAGTTGTTGCTTTACAAGGGGACATGGATGGGCATGGATTCCACTGAATCATGGTGGTCCCTCCTTTGGAAAACTGCTGTTTGAAACCGCTGTTTGAACTACTCTGTTATTCTTAGACAGTCTCTTATTCTGTAGGTCAACTCTGTTATTTTTAGATAGTCTCTTATTCTGTAAAAGATAACTTAGTTTTTGAGCTTGAATAATAGAAAAGATAAACTTAATTGTCTGACCTTGCAAGCTAGCCCTCTAACATAAGGGGCTGATACGCTGATACTTATGCCAGATATCTGTATAGATATGATACCTACTCAAGATTACAAGTTGTCTGTGTAGATATGACAGGTGTTTGTTAGATATGATATGTACTCAAGGTTACAAGCTGTCTGCAAAAATAACTTACACAAAGACCTAGAACGGTTTAAAAAGGGAATGCTCCTTCCTTTGGTTGTTCAGAATTTGACAGAGGTATTCTGCTCTGAACCTGTGCACAATAAATGACTTAATTGGCTTATTAAGGCGTCTTGTATCTAGCTTGCTGACTGACAATACACCACCACAAATCAATTCTCTGCAAATATAATGGAAATGCAACTGTACAGGAATTCACAGGGGACTGGGATTAGAAGATTTGTATTGACACCAGAGTGGAATCAGATCTGTATTCTGACCAGAGATCTGCCTATAAATTGCCATGGGAACTTGGAAGTGTTCATTAAACTTCTCTAAGTCTCAATTTCCTCTTTTCGAAGCATTTTATTGAAGTATGCAATTTATTTCAAGTTATTCCAATCAAAGACACAGAAATAGCAATAACCTCTAGAGTAATTTCAAAATTAGATCAATGTTATATAAATGCCCCAGGTGGGTTATAAGAAGATTTAAAAAACTCAGTGATTCTTATATATGTTTGCATCCCCAAATCATTATGAAACAGGAATTTTTGGGGGTGAAAAAGACAGGTTTTAGGAAATTTTGGAAATTAAGGGGATCATGGCGGAAGCACAGGGCTTCAGAGCAGCAGAAGGTGTATTTCCATAGAAAAGGAAAGCTGAAAAGCTGCAACAGGTACATTTCCATGGAATGAGGGAGCTGAGAACAGCAAATGGTCATATTTACAAAATAAAGGGAAGGAAGCCCTTCATCCAGAAGGAGAAGAAGAAAGCCAAAGGGAATAGGAAAACAATAAGGAAGGAGTGGGGAGAACCTCACATGTCCCATGTGAGGTTCAACCTTTGAGCCCAGGAGTTACTATAGTAACCAGTCCAAGGGAATAGTGACCAATCAGAGAGGATATCAAGGCACCAGGATCTGTAGCCTTTCTAAGCCATAGGGAAAAAGAACTCAGTGGGGACACCCCCCCTCCCCCCACCGTGGGAGTCCATTCTGTGGGACTCTTTCCCTCTCTCCATGTGGGAGTCTGTACTTGTTCTTCAATAAATCTCCACCTTTGCTATACTACTCTGTCCGTGGATTCATTCTTTGACTCTGGCGGACAAAGAATCCGCGTTCCAGTCCAAAAATTCCGTTTCAATTATATACACTCTGATAAGCTTTACACAGAAGATTTTCATTACCTGATCTGAGAAAGTGTATGGTCTAACTTCTTCCACAGAGATGACATAATTGCTGGGACGTGATTTGATGTTTCTAAATCATAAGAGGAAAAGTTTCTTTAAAAAACCCAGTTGGAAAAAATATATCATTTAATTTGACTATACAGAGAAAATGAATAAAGAAAACTTAAACTTTTATTTCAGCTGTTGACATACTGGGAACTGAAGCTATAACGAGATGGCTTTCTTTTTCCTTAAGCCATCATATAAGATGCAATGAGTGAAAATGGACATTTGTGAAATCTTTGAAGCTTAATTTAGATTATTAATTTTATATCTCCTTTGAATTAAAGACAACTATTTTTTTTTTTTAATCTTTATTGTTGAGAGAATTACAGATGTCCTCCTTTCGCCCCCATGCCTTTACCTCCTTATTGTCTGTGTCCCTGGGCAATGCATATATGCATATAAGTTAATCTCATTCTGGCCCACCTCCCCCCTTCCCTCTGAAAGGTGTCAGTCTGTTCCATGTTTCTATGCCTCTGGTTCTATTTTATTCGTCAGTTTATTTTGTTGACTCGATTCCACATTATAAGTGAGATCATGTGATAAGGACAAACTATTTTTAAATCTCTGTTCTACCTGACATCATGTGACATTTGGAAGTGAATTAAAATAATTTGATTTATAATAAATAATTGTAAAGGTTATGCAAATTCCTATGAGTATGGAAATTAGTTTTCAACATCTAATATTTTCATGCCCAAATCACTGTGATTGCTCAGCAAGCCTTAAAAAAAGTCTTAATCAGTTACTATACTTGGAATCACAGGCAAATTCCTGAGAATTCATCTTTTATAGGATGTGCTCTAAAGCCACAATGATGGGAAACTCATAAGATGTTTAAAATCTTTCCCATATATTTATAAAAATACAAACCAGAGGAAGCTACTCAACATAAAAGTGGGATATAAACTCTTGTATTACAATCACATATTGTTTCTGATGTCATTTACATTCTAAATATTCCTATACGGTAGTTAAGAAATTTGGGAAAAGAAAACTTTGGCAGAAAGATCAAGAAACCTTCTTGAAGAATTAGAAATGAAAGTCAGACCCTGAACTTCCAGAACTGTTATTACTTTCTGCAATTTCATTTTGTGATCCTGGAAAAGTTATCTGGCTTCCCTAACCTTCAGTTTTCTGATACTTGAAAACAGATTGACACAAATAATATCTCTTATTGAATTATTTATTTTCTTTTTAAATATATATATATATTTTTGTTGATTTCCGAGAGAGAGACAGAAACATCATGATGAGAGAGTATCATTGATCAACTGACTCCTGACCACCCTCACTGGGGGGTTGAGCTCGCAACTCGGGCATGTGCCCTGATCAGTAATCGAACCATGACCTCCTAGTTCAGTGGTCGGCAAACTCATTAGTCAACAGAGCCAAATATCAATAGTACAACGATTGAAATTTCTTTTGAGAGCCAATTTTTTTAAACTTAAACTTCTTCTAACGCCACTTCTTCAGAATAGACTCGCCCAGGCCGTGGTATTTTGTGGAAGAGCCACAACACTCAAGGAGCCAAAGAGCCGCATGTGGCTCGCGAGCCACAGTTTGCCGACCACTGTCCTAGTTCATAGGTCAATGCTCAACCACTGAGCCATGCAGGCTGGGCTCTCACTGAGTTATTTAAAGGACTAAAATAAAACGTTAGAAAGCACCTAGGCACAATGCTGCATACAGACAATACTCAATAAATGTTAACTTTATTTTCTTTTGATATGTTATTTTATGCTAATGAACTTTTTATTGCCAATTCTTTTGTTAATGTTGTAAGCTACAGAAATAATAAATATTAGAGAATAAAATAAATAATTTTAACTTTCTGCCTAAAACATTAATTTAGGAAAGATTCTTTTATATTCTGAACAATAAAAGCCAGAATTTTATGACTGGTTCCTGTGTCCAGATTTACACTACAAACTTAAAATCAAAATATTAGTTTGAAATTTTATAACACGTAGCATATTCACCAGGGTAGATACCCAGAGTAGAGTCTTATTCTATAGCTTTTTTAAAAATTATTTTTTATTACATATGCTAACAGATTTATAATTTATTTACCACTCAATATAAACACAAACTATTAATTATGCATTTCCCAGTAAAATTTATCTCATTGTGACTGAGACAAGTTTTTTTTATAGTTTTTATAAGGTGTTACTATCCTTCAAAAAGTATTTTTTGATAAGTACTGTGTAAAACAAATAAAAAAAATCCTTGAATGAGAATACTTACCTTTTGTTTTCATAGCTACATATTCATTCAAAATTGTTGTCAAGTTTTTTCCAAATAAGGACTGAAAAGGAAAAGATCAAGCATTACCAAAACCGTGTAACATGACCAATATTTCCCACCATTAAACATTTTGCTATATAAAAGTTAATAAAATATCTGGATTGCAGAGTAGCTGATGAGGAAGGTATAAAGAGCAGGTCATCTAAAATGAAAATAGTCACTCAAATTAGGGGTTGCAAAAAATCTAAGTGTAAAGAACCTTGTCTGTTTGAATAAGACACTGTGATTGTTTCTTTAGGTAATATAGTCCCAAGGCATAAAAACAGTTTCAGCTGGGAGTTAGGGATCCAGCCTTAACTTTAGAAACAAGGACCCACTACTCTCTACCTTGCAAGCCATGTGGCCCTGCCAAAGAACAAAGCAAAAAATTGAGCGTAAGCGGTGCAATGATCAGTACCTTGTTATTTTCACTTGGATTATTTTATAAACTCAGCGTGCCGCCCCCATCCCCATTTTCTACTACCACTAAAGAACAGAGGTTATGTAATAAAAGAGGAATCAGAATTTTTGGAGCAGACAGTTCCAGTTTCAAGTTAAACACTTATTAGAAGTGTGACAAATCACCTTAATTCTCTAAGGCTTACTTTTATATATAAAAATTAACATATTAATTCTTAATTCATAGAATTTTTTGTTGTGAAGCTTGAGCATACATGTAACATAACTAGGACAATGGTCAATACATAATAGGTAATTCCTTTTTCCCCTCCTGAATGTTCACAGATTTTAAATTTCTTCTTCTGTCTTAAAGCCTGAGAAATTAGGGGAATTACTTAATACTACTAGTAAATTTTCATTATATCTTGCTTTATTTCTAGTAGCTAATAATTAATAATTAATGGAGGAATGGCTGCTATAGACTTGAAGATTCCCTAAGATGCATGTGCAGACACATCAAGAAGGTGGCCTTCTATACGCCAGGAAGGCGGTCCTCACCAGAAAGGAAATCAGGGGCACCTTGATGTTAGACTTCTCAGTCTCCAGAAATTCGAGAAGTAAGGATCTGGGTACTAGCTGTGCTTGTAATTAACTACTAGGGTATTATGGCAACTAGGCCCTCATAGCAGAGAAAACTACACAAATACAGACACACCAAACCATATATACAAATACTATATATTTCTGCATATATTAAAGCAAACACTGATATCTGACTAAAATTCAACACCACAGGTTGTATTCTTCATTAAAAAAGTTTTAATACTGACATTATTGTAGATGTCTCCCATTTTCCCAGCCTTTGTGCACATCCTCCCACCCCACCTTTCCCTCCCATGGCCTTCACCACACTATTATCCATATCCATGGGGTATTGATACATGCTCTTTAGCAAATCCTTTCACCTCCTTTATCCAGTTAGCCCACTCCCCTTCCCTCAGGCACTGGCCAGTCTGTTCCATGTATCCATGGTTCTGGTTTTATTTTATTCATACGTTTATGTTTTCATTAGATTCCACATATTAGTGAAATTATATGGTATTTATCTTTCTCTGACTGGCTTATTTCACGTCGCATAATACTCTCCAAGTTCATCGATGCTGTTGCAAAGGGTAAGAGTTCCTTCTTTTATATAGCTGCGTAGTATTCCATTTTGTAAATGTCCCATAGTTTTTGTTTGTTTTTAAAAAATATATATTTTACTGATTTTTTTACAGAGAGGAAGGGAGAAGTATAGAGAGTTAGAAACATCGATGAGAGAGAAACATAGATCAGCTGCCTCCTGCACACTCCCCACTGGGGATGTGCCCACAACCAAGGTACATGGCCTTGACCGGAATCGAACCTGGGACCCTTCAGTCCGCAGGCCGACGCTCTATCCACTGAGCCAAAACCGTTAGGGCTGTCCCATAGTTTTTATGCGCTCATCTACTGATGGACACTTGGGCTGTTTCCAGATCTTGGCTATCTATAATAATAAAAGCATAATATGCTAATTAGACCATACAGCCGAACAACCTGCCAGATGGCATTCCGGACATCCCTCTGGACGAAGCTGCAGCAGCAGGAGCTGAGGCAGAGGGGGTCTGAGGCGAGCAGTTGGGAGTGATCAGGCAGGCAGGCAAGCGGTTAGGGGCGATCAGGTAGGCAGGTGAGTGGTTAGGGGTGATCAGGCAGTCAGGCGAGTGGTTAGGGGCGATGAGGCAGGCAGGCAGGCACAGTGGTTAGAGGGGATCAGGCAGGCAGGCAGGTGAGTGGTCAGGCCTAAACCAGGAGTCGGACATTCCCCCGGATTGTAAGAGGGTGCAGGCCAGGATGAGGGATGACCCCCCCATGCACAAATTTTGTGCACCGGGCCTCTAGTCTACATTAATAAAAGAGAAAGATGCAAATTGACAGTACTGCTGCAATGCCCACCAGCCAATCAGGAGTATGCAAATTAACCTGACAAAGATGGCAGGTTAATCTGCATACATGGGCGCCAAGCGGCCTGGGTCCCGGGAACATCCTTGGGACCCAGGCCGCTCAAGAGTCTATAGGTCCGCACGTAGGAACTGAGCGGCCGGAGTCCCAGAATGCCCCCGGCCAGGAGTGGCCTACAGGCGCTGGCACCAAGCAGCCTGGCTCCCAGGACAAGCGGCCGGGGACACCAAGTGGGCTGGGTCCCAGGACAAGCGGCCGGGGGCGCCACACGGCCGGTTGTGCGTGCGCCTGCGCCAAGTGGTTCGGATCTAGGTCCCCTAGCCCGGTGGACACAGCGAACGTGGGGCTTCCAGGCTAGGGGGCATGCCCCCGGAAGCCGGGGGCATGCCCCTAACCCAAGTGGACATGCCCTTAATAGGAATCAAACCCGGGACCCTTCAGTCTGAAGGCCGACACTCTATCCACTGAGCCAAACCAGTTCGAGCATAAACACCTTTTTCTGATCACTCATTGGCTAAGCTCCCTGTACGCCGCCACTTGCAGTGTTCTTGATAACTTGGGTAATAAGAATCGAAGAAGCCGAAACCGGTTTGGCTCGGTGGATAGATCGTCGGCCTGTGGACTGAAGGGTCCTAGGTTCGATTCCGGTCGGGGGCATGTACCTTGGTTGTGGGCACATCCCCATTAGGGGGTGCGTAGGGGGCAGCTGATGGATGTTTCTCTCTCATCGATGTTTCTAACTCTCTATCCCTCTCCCTTCCTCTCTGTAAAAAATCAATAAAATATATTTAAAAAAAAAAAAGAAGAATCAAAGAAGGTGATCTAGGGTTTCCCACCACACTCCTGGAGAAAAAAATGAAGGTCTGCTGCTGGAGGGGCTAAGAAATGTCATATCCTGCCCTAGGCGGTTTGGCTCAGTAGATACAGCCTAGGCCTGCCGACCGCAGGGTCCAGGTTCGATTCTGATCAAGGGCATGTACCTAGGTTATAGGCTCCTCCCTGGCTGGGGCCCAGGTCAGGGATCATGCAGGACGCAACCAATCCAAGTGGCTTGGGCCGCCAGGGGGCGTGGCTGGCCTGCAAACCACCACAGGCCCCTCGCTCAGGCCGCCCCACGCCCCAAGGGAACTCCCACCCTGATCCGGGACACCCTTCAGGGCAAACCAGCTGGCCCCCACCCATGCACCAGGCCTCTATCCTATCTAATAAAAGAGTAATATGCAGATTGACCATCACTCCAACACACAAGATGGATGCCCCCATGTGGTCAAAGATCCTGCCCCCATGTGGACACAAGATGGCCACCACAAGATGGCCAGCAGGGGAGGGCAGTTGAGAGGGACAAGGCCTGCAGGGGAGAGTAGTTGGAGGTGATCAACCCTGCAGGGGAGGGCAGTTAGGGGTGACCAGGCCAGCAGAGGAGGGAAGTTGGGGGCAAACAGGCTGGCAGGGGAGCAGTTAGGCATCAATCAGGTTGGCAGCGGAGTGGTTAGGGGGTAATCAGACTGGCAGGCAGTAGCGGTTAGGGGCAATCAGGAAGACAGGCAGGCGACCAGTTGGGAGCCAGCAGTCCTGGATTGTGAGAGGGATCCCAGATTGGAGAGGGTGCAGGCTGGGCTGAGGGATAACCCCCCTCCGTGCACGAATTTTGTGCACCAGGCCTCTAGTCCTACCTAATAATAGACAAATATGCAAATTGACCACACCTGCGCTACGCCCAAGCCATGCCCACCAGTCAAGCCACGCCCACCAGTCCATCAGGGAGAGTATGCAAATTACCCCAACCAATATGGCGGTTAATTTGCATATCAAGACAATGTAGAAAGAAGCCAAGAGCTGCAGAAGGGAGCAAAGCTGCGGAGAAGCAAGCAAGCAAGCGGGGCGGAGGAGAAGGAAGGGGCAGAGGAGAAGGGAGGAGCGCAGGCGGGGTCGGGGGAGAAGGAAGGAGAGCAGGCGGGCTGGCGGAGAAGGGAGGAAAGCAAGCGGGGCGGGGTAGAGTGCAGCAAGAAGCCCTATTGCAGGAAACTTCCTGCAACGGGAACGCTAGTATGTAT
The DNA here is from genome assembly GCF_951640355.1 of Cnephaeus nilssonii. Lineage (NCBI taxonomy): Eukaryota > Metazoa > Chordata > Mammalia > Chiroptera > Vespertilionidae > Cnephaeus > Cnephaeus nilssonii. The sequence goes on along the minus strand of NC_137084.1, from coordinate 70,822,845 downwards.
AATAAAATAACAAAATATCATTTTAAATAATGTAGTTCCAGAATATATCCATTCAATGCCAAATGACGCTCTGTTGGTCTAGTGGTGACAAGAAGGTATCAAAATACCTGTTTTATATTGGTCTGAAGTAAGCAACAAAATAGAAAAGGTTGGGCTGTTATAAAATACCATACCATAGACCAGGTGGCTTAAATAACATTTACTTCTCACTGTTCTTGAAGCTGAAAAGTCTAAGAACAAGGTGATGGCTGATGGGTGATTTGGTTCCTGGTGAGAACCAACTTCCTGGTTTGTAGACATCTCCCTTCTTGCTGTGTGTTCACATGGCCTTTCCTTGGTGTGTGCACATGAAAAGATCTCTCCCTTTATACTTCTTATAAAGGCACTATTCTCATTATGAGGGTCCCAACCTCATGATCCAATCTAGACTTAATTACTTCCCAAAGCTCTTATACCCAAATACCACCACACTGGGGGCTAGGGTCTCAATATAATGAATTTTGAAGGGGCATAAATATTCAATCCATAACAGGAAGGAAACAAGTACAGTCAAACCTTGGCTTTCGAATGTCTCCCATCTTGAACAGTTCAGTTCTAGACCAAGTTGTTAAGGGGAAAAATGTGTCCATTTTAACCTCAGTTGTCAACCTGACAACCCTTTCATGATGATACATCAGCTTGACAAAAAGTGTCTCTTATGGCACAAAGGAGAGAATGGGCCAGTAATAGTCAGTTTACAGCTAAATCCTGCCTTGCTTACATCTGAGGAAATTGTGCAGTGAATATTTGTTTTCTTTTTGCTTTTGTTGCTGGCAGAAATAGACAATTAGCACAATTTTAAAACATAAAGAAGCCATCAAGAGTACTAATGTTGCTAAGAGTATGAAAGAATCAATGATCATAGTCAAGAGAAGAGATAGAAAAACTGTTGTTGATTTGGATAAACCAAAAGCATTTCGGAGGCAGTGATATGTGAAAAAGCGAAGATGCTGCACTTCTGGAATGAGTGCTGAAAGGGATTTGTTTAAGGATAGTAGAAAGGAGGTGGTTCCATAAATTTAAGAAGTATTTGCTGTGATGCCCTAGCTGGTTTGGCTCAGTGGATAGAGCATTGGCCTGCGGACTGAAGGGTCCCAGGTTCCATTCCGGCCAAGGGCACATGCCTGGGTTGCGGGCTTGATCCCCCAGTAGGGAGAATGCAGGAGGCAGCCAATCAATGATTCTCTCTCATCATTGATGTTTCTATCACTCTCTCCCTCTTCCTTCCTCTCTAAAATCAATAAAATATATTAAAAAAAGAGAAGTATTTGTTTATAGATTAAATAATACATTAGACATGTACTGTATATAAGAAAGGTTAAAACAGGGAATCATTTGGGGGTCTGAAACAAATTAATCAATTTACATTATTTTTAATTAGAAAATATGATTCCAGTTTTGAACAAATCACTTCTTGCACAGCCTTCCAGAATAAATTAAGTTATGAAAGGGGGCAGAAATAGAATGTTGGGGTACCAGCTAATATTGTAAGAAATGTTAATCATGCTCTGTTAACCGTGATTGTTTATTCTGATCAAAGAAGGCACATTCTACCCTGGCTGCTGCTGACCTGGAGATGCAGCCCTTCTCCCCATTTGGAGCTGCCTATTAGCATAGAAAGATTAACAAAGATTTGCTACAGAAACCAGAATTGTCAGCCCTTTGAAGATTCCCCAGCCCTTTTTGCATACCTGCAGGCCACTGCAAATCTCCAGCCTGCTTACATATTAATTTTGGCACTCCCTTTGGCTATTTTCCCATGTAACCCCAGCCCTTGCATATCACTAAGCCCTTTGAAGATCCCCAGTTCTTTTGCATATCTGTAACCTACTTTTGCCTACTTTTCCTTTATACTTATGCCTATATAAGCAGCTGACTTATGGTCGCCTGGGAGCCGATTTTTGTGGATAACCTGCTGTTCTCCCATACTGCTGGCAGTATTGGAATAAACGCTCATATATGATTCAACCCTGTCTCTGTTTAATTGGCTTGAGTAGTGACAGGCAGTATGGACCCATTGTTTGTCCAGTTACAGTCAGAGAACTGATTTTCCACTGTAAGCCTCAGACAATCCACAGTGAATCTAATTAGAAATGAAGTTATCAATTTGAAACTGATTTTCAAAGGCAAACTTTGTCATAAATGTGTGAAAAGAAGAGCTGGTATGCTTTGGGTCTTTCCAACTATGCATGAATACAAACTATCAAGTTTCTGCTAATTTTGATTTTGATGATGAGCTGAGTTAGATTGTGTGTATAGTCTCTTGTGTTGGTCAATGATGAAATAATTAAAAAAGAAATCACTTACCAGTAAACAGGCTGGGATAAAACCTTCATCTGTACAGTGTTCTGCATATTCTTTTAAATGTGAACTTTCCAAAATAAAAGTCTGACAGGTAGAAGTGAGGTTTTCCTGTTGTAAGTAACCTAAATGAAAAATAAAAGTTTAGGTAATTTTAGTCAATTCTGCACTTAAGCTACAGGAACTGTCAACAAGGAAGACCACCCCCTACTGGATTTACGACTTAAAATCTGCAGAAGACCTGCTGGATCCAACATGGGGGGCTAATTTTACCTAAGGGTAACCCTTAGCCTCATTATACACTCACTAGAGGCCCGGTGCATGAAAATTTGTGCACTGGGGGAAGGGAAAAGGGGGGGGGGGGCAGAGGGTTGGTCTCTCAGACCAGCTTGGGCACTCTCGCAGCCTGGGAGCCCTCGGGGGATGTCCACCTACCAGCTTAGGCCCGCTGCCCAAGGGCGCCAGGGGATTGGGACTAAGCTGGCAGTCAGGCATCCCTCTGGCAGCTCGGGATCCCTTGGGGGAGGTCCGACTGCGGCTTAGGCCCGCTCCCCTAAGCCGCAGTCAGACATCCTTAGCACTGCTTCAGAGGTGGGAGAGGCTATTGCCACCGCGGCTGCATTTGCCAGCTGTGAGCTGGGCTTCTGGTTGAGTGGCACTCCCCCTGTGGGAGCGCACTGACTACCAGGGGGCAGCTCCTGCATTGAGTGTCTTCCCCCTGGTGGTCAGTGCGCATCATAGTGACCAGTGGTTCCCCTGTTAGGGTCAATTTGCACATTACCCTTTTATTATATAGGACTGTAATAAATCAGCATGCTAAACCACACATCATGCCTCCATTATTTGAAACGGAAAGCCCATATAAGGACACAATATGTCCACTGGAGCTCCTCTGAAAAGTCTCCATCCCTTTACTGGGAAGATCCTGAATATTTCTCCCCCTTAGTGAATACCCTACCCCGATTAAATGAACCTCAATAAAGAAAGCAAATTTCTCTAAAGGGGACTGCTCTATCAATGGAGCAGCCCATTCTTTATCTCACTGCTTTACAATAAACTTACTTTCACTTTAAACTCTATGCTGGCTCATTTTAAATTCTGTCTTGTCCAAAGCCAAGAACCCACAGTGTGTCACAGACCCTATGTCCCCAAACCCTGGAATGCCTATATCATCTTGACTAGGTCAGTAGATGGTATAAAGTAACATACTAAATGATAAAAAAATCTACATTCTCCCAATGTTGCTGTTTACTTGTATACTTTACCTATTTGCCTAATGGTTTAAGAAAAAAATGGAACAAAATAACTAACTTGCCATGAAAGGTAAGAAAGGCACTCTTTTTTGTTTTTGCCCCTTGGAAATCAAAGCATTAATTATTTCAACAAATGGCACAGATTACTGACATTTACAGAACAGTATTATGAACCACTCCTTGGTAGTTTTGCACATATGAGTAGTTTATCAGTCCCGACTAGCAGCCTATCCTTGTTCTTTTGTTTCTTAGAATTACTAAAGTTTAACTACACTAAGCACTAAAAATAATATAGTACAAAAAGAACACTGAAGACCAGGAAACTTGCTTCTTATTCTAGTCTGTTATAATAAACATTGCTATTTCAGGGGGAAAAATCACCTAAATCCTTGAGGACTCAAGAAGCTTCATCTATAAGGCACCAATCAATTTGACTTGTGGATCAAATCTGGTTAAATTACTCTTTTGTGTAAAGCCCTTCAATCACTTCCCATGACTTTCATTTTAAACTTCTACATTCTGAGTGGCTTCATTAGGAATCATGGCTTGAGAACCTTCAAAAACTCCTCTCAACCATAAAAGCATATGAGAACACTGGCACAAATTATCAAAATCAACTTTCACAGAATCCCAGAAACTGCCATTATTTGACCTGTGTGACAACTCCCTGTAAAACCAACTTGCACAGCTTGTCTTTGAATTGAATCAGTGCTCATCCAGTGCAAACAATCTTCCCCTTGGGGGTGTTTGCTTAAAATTGCCAGAAGGAATTGTTTAACCCCACAGCTGCCTGTGACATAGAAGAAGGCTGGGACAAACAATAAGCTAAACAGAAAAGATGGGGAGTGAGAAGTCCTTAGAGGGTTCTGACAGCCTCTGACAAGGTCCTGGGTTAATAGGTCATGTGCAAGTGTAGGGCAGTGCATATATTCAGAAAAGACCTGACAAGGCTGTAAACTCTCAACTCTGACTGATCAAGTGAATAGTAAGGCAGATTTGTTAATTGTGTAGATGAATGTTGAAGTATGTTTCAAGTATACAAAGCCCTTGGCAAACAACAGGAAAGGTACTGACTCCAATCATTTAAGGAAATTAATGCCAAAGCATACAAAATAAACTAAAACAAATAAAGACTTTACAACAGAATTCGCTCAGGGAACTAAGCAAACAGCAAGCGCTAAAACAACAGTAAAGAGTAATAAACATAAGGGAGGGAGAATATTTTGACTGCAATAGTCACATTATTTAAAGTGGCCAATTGTTAACAAAAAATTATCAGACATCAGGGAAAACAAGAAAATATGGCTCATCTATGGCAGGCGGGTGCAGTTAATACACACTATCGTTAAGCCAGCCAGACCACTGGACTTAATCCCTCCCTCCCTCCCTCCCTCCCTCCCTCCCTCCCTCCCTCCCTCCCTCCCCTCATTCGAAGGTAAGGTATTTTTTTCCACTGAAATTTTAGAGTGGGGGATGGGAGGGAGAGAGACAGATCAATGTGAGAGACACATTGATTGGCTGCCTTCCTGCATGTGGTGGGGCCCGGGATGGAACATGCTACCGAGGTATGTGCCTCTGACCAGGATTTGAACCCACAACCCTTCAGTCTGCAGGCCTGATGCTCTAATCACCGAGCAAAACCAGTCAGGGCTAGACTTAAGATTTTAATCAGTTATGTAAACTAACTTTGGAGAACGAAAGAAAACCAGGATTAAATATCTAATGGAAATTATAACAATGTCTCATCAAAAAGAAATAAAAGGTAGAAATTTTAAGAAAAAACAAGTAGCAATTCTAGAAGTGAAAAGTATAACTGAAATGAAATATTCACTAGAAGGGGCTCAACAGCAGATTTGAGAAGGCAGGTGAAAGAATCAATAAACTTTAACATAGACAAATGAGATCATCCAGTATGAGGAACAGAAACAAACAAGAAAAGACTAATGAAAAGGGAACAGTCACTGAGAGACCTGTGGGAGATAGTAAATGTACTACTATAAACATAATTGAAGTCCCAGAAGGAAAGCACAGCAAGAATATCTGAAGCAGCAGTATCCAAGAACATCCAAATTTTATGAAACACATTAATCTACTTATACAGGAAGCTCAACAAACTGCAAGTAGGATAACTCAAGAGAGGTCCAAACCAAGACACAATCATAATTAAACTGTCAAAAAAACAAAGAGAATTTTGAAAGTAGAACGAGAAGCAGTTCATCACATATAAGGGATCCTCAATAAGATTAACAGCTGATTTTTTTCATTAGATATCACAAAGGCCAGATGTAGTGAGATGACATATTCAAAGTGCTGATAGAAAAATAGTCAACCAAGCATTCTATATCTAGCAAAACTCCTTCAAAATAAAGAAATTAAGATACCCCTAGACTAAAAAACAACAATAGAGAATTTCTTGCTATCAGACTTGCCCTATAAGTAATATTAAAGGGCCCTGGCTAGGTAGGGTTGATTAGAGCATTGCCCTGATATGCCAACGTTGCTAGTTCAATCCCCTTTTGGGGAACATACAAGAGTCAACCAATGAATGCATAAGTAAGTAACACAAAAAGTTGATGTTTCTCTCTCACTAAAATCAGTTCTTTTTTTAAAAAAAGGAGTGTAAGAAATATTAAAGAAACTTAGTCCTTCAGGCTAAAATAAAATGACACTAGACAGTAAATCAACTTCACATTAAAAAATAATAAATACTGGTCAAGATAACTACATAGGTAAATATAAAACGGTAAGAATGATTTTTTGTTTGTAACTTTTTTCTCCACTGATTTAAAAGACAACTGCATACAGCAATAATTATAAATCTGGTTTGATGGACATACAATATATAAAGAGGCATTTATATGACCCTAACAGCAAAAAGGCGTGAGAAGAAAATGGCATCCTATAGGAGAAAAGTTTGTTTCTTGGTTATTTATTTATTGAGGGTGACACTGGTTAAAAAAATTATATAGGTTTTAGGTATACAATTCTATAATACAACATTTGCATATTGTATTGTGTTTACCACTCAAGTCAAGTCTCCGTACATCAGCAAAGTTTTTATAATAGTATTGAAATTAAGCTGGTTCTAATCAAGAAAAGATCGATTTTGGTTTAAATTAATTTTAATCTCTAAGTAACTACTATAAAAATAACTCAAGAGATTTAAGATGGCAGCCAGCAGGACAGCAGTGTGGGAGAGCGTGTAAGAGACTGAGAGGGGAGTGTGTGGACATGTGGTGTGTGTGAATGAGGGACAATTAGATCCTGCAGGAGTCTCGGGGGCTGGCAGACCAGGTTCTCCTGGATGGGGAGCCCCTGCTGCCACTGCAAGCACTGCTGGGAAGTCATAGCTCTGGCACAGAAACCACTCAATCTTCAAGGGAGAACTGCCATGACTAGGAGCCCAGCCTCACTACCACCCAGACCGGCCTTGGACACTGTCCCAGACCCTGGAGCCAGTCCGGCCAAAGACTTGCTACCTTATCTGCAGACATGCAAACCCCAGCCTCCCCGGCTGACGACTCCTGTGAGGCCCAGAGTGCTCAACCCTCCTGCCAAGCCCGCTGCTTCAGCTGCAGACCCTGAGCTATAGCGCCTCGGCTCCTGGACCTCTCGGTAAGTCTCGGAGTGCACATTTCTCCTGCCAAACCCATGTTGCTTCAGCAACACCTCCAGGACGTCTGCCTCCCCCGACACAGGTTCCAGGATCTCTGCAGGAATTCAGAGTGACGCCACCTGGGTAACAGTTGGACTACATCAGCCAGAGTCACACCACCTCAGTAGCCGGCCCTGGGATGCCCGCAACCCTGCCGTGGGCTCTGGGACCCCACAGTAAGATGCATGCCAATGAGATCTCAGGTAACCCCTTTCACAAGAGCCGGAACCACAAGCACATCCACAATAGCTGTCATGACCAGGCCGGGGATGTGTCACATTGTTGGACAACCTGTAAGGAGACTACATCCATAAATGAGAAACTAACATTTAAGACCCAACTACATCAGGAGAATCCAAATAACTCAAGTAGGGGGGTTCCTCTAGAACACACAGCACAGGAGATATGAAAGACCAGATACCTAGGACTATGGACCCCACCCCCCAAACAACAATAATAAAAACAAAACAAACGTGGGTGGCATAGCAGCTGGATCTAAGTTATAAAAACATATATAATGGCACAGCAAAAATGGGGAGACAAAGAAACAACCCCCAAAGGAAAGGAGGAAATTACCAGAAAGAAACTAAATGAAATGGAGGCAATTAATTTTTCAGAGAAGGAATTCAGAGTAACGGCTATAATGATGCTCAAACGTCTGTATGATAAATACACACAACTCAATGAGAATTTTAAAGAGCTGAATGAGAATTTCACCAACATGAATAAGCATCAAGAGGAAATGAAGAATGACTTCCTACATAATAATAGCCTGATATGCTAAGTCCACTCAACTGTTCGCTATGACGTGCACTGACCTCCAGGGGGCAGACGCTCTGACCGGTAGGTTAGCTTGCTGCTGGGGTTCGGCTGATTGGGAGTGAGCGAGATGGGCCGGACACGCCCTGGAGCAATCCTGCGGTCCCTCCCAGGCCCTGATTGTGCATCGGTGAGGTCCCTTGGCCTGGCCTGCGCCCTCTCGCAATCCAGGACCCCTCAGGGTATGTCAGAGAGCCGGTTTCAGCCTGGTGGAAGAACGACTGGTTGCTATGATGTACACTGACCACCAGGGGGCAGACACTCAATGCAGGAGCTGCCCCCTGGAGGTCAGCGCACTCCCATGGGTGAAGCGCCACTCAGCCAGAAGCCGTGCTCACGGCTGGCGAGCGCAGTGGTGGTGGCAGGAGCCTCTCCCGCCTCCGCAGCAGCGCTCAGCCGTCACTTGGACATCCCCCAAGGACTCCTGGACTGTGAGAGGGCGCAGGCTGGGCTGAGGAATCCTCCCCCCTGAGTGCACAAGTTTCAATGAAAGCACAACCGGGCCTCTAGTAGCTGCAATAAAAAAAAATAAAGGAAGGTTTCAACAGTAGACTAGAAGAAGCTGAGGACTAAATCAGTGAGGCAAACAGAAATGAAAAAATAAATAAATAAAAAGCTGGGGCAGCAATGCTTATATCTGACAAAATAGACCTCAAAGTGAAGGCCATAACAAGAGATAAGGAAGGCCACTTCATAATACCAAAGGGATTGATACAGCAAGAGGATAAACAATGGTAAACGTATATGCACCCAATAAAGGAGTATCCAAATACATGAAAAAAGTTCTGGAAGAAATTAAGGGAGAGATCAACAGCAACACAATCATAATAGGTGACTTTAATACCCTATTGATGTCACTGGATAAATCCTCAAGACAAAAAAACAGCAAAGAAACAGTAATCCTAAATGACTCACTAGATGAGACAGAACTAATTGATATCTTCAGAACATTTCACCTCAAAACTACAGAATATATATTCTTCCCAAGTGCACATGGAATATTTTCAAAGATAGACCACATGCTAGAACATAGACTAAGTCTCTACAAATTCTACAAGACTGAAATCATATCAAGCATCTTCTTCAATCACAATGGCATGAAATTAAAAATCAACTATAATAAATATAATCATAAACAATCAAACATATGGAAACTAAGCAGCACGCTTTTAAACAACGAATGGGTTACCAAAGAGATCGAAGAAGAAATAAAAAGCCTCCTGGAAACAAATGACAATGAAAGCACAACTCAAAATCCATGGGACAGGGTTGCTTACTTTCACCACTCCTATTCAACATAGTACTAGAAGTGCTAGCTGTAGCGATTAGACAAGAATAAAAGGCATCCAACTTAAAAAAGGAAGTAAAACTTTCACTATTCGCAGATGACATGATACTGCACACAGAAAACCCTAAAGACTCCATAAAAAAAACTACTAGATTTAATAAGTGAATTTGGCAACGTAGCAGGACACAAAATTAACACCCAGAAATCTATGGCATTTTTAGCTTATCTAATAAAAGAGTAATATGCAAATTGACCATCACACCAACACACAAGATGTCCACCCCATGTGATCAAAGATGGCTACCCCCATGTGGACACAAGATGAATGCCACAAAATGGCCAACAGGGGAGGGCAGTTGGGGATGACCAGGCTTGCAGGGGAGGGCAGTTGGGGGGGGGGATCAGGTCTGAAGTGGAGGGCAGTTGGGGGGGGGGACCAGGCCATCAGGGAAGGGCATTTGGGGGGGGACCAGGCCTGCACAGGAGGGCAGTTGGGGGCAACTAGGCCTGCAGGGGAGGGCAGTTAGGGTTGACCAGGCCAGGAGGACAGGCCAGTTGGGGGCGACCAGGCTGGCAGGGGAGGGCAATTGGGGGGGGGGCATGCCTACAGGGGAGGGCATTGGGGGCGGCCAGGCCAGCAGGGGAGAGCAGTTAGGGGTGACCAGGCCAGCAGGGGAGGGCAGTTGGGGCGGACCAGGTCTGAAGGGGAGGCAGTTGGGGGGGGGGGACAAGCCTGCAGGGGAGGGCAGTTGGGGGAGGCCAGGCCTGCAGGGGAGGGCATTTGAGGACGACCAGGCCGGCAGGGGAGGGCAGTTGGGGGCGACTAGGCCTGCAGGGGAGAGCAATTAGGGTTGACCGGGCCAGCAGGGCAGGCCAGTTAGGGGCGACCAGGCTGGCAAGGGAGGACAGTTGGGGGAGTACCATGCCTGCAGGGGAGGGCATTGGGGGCGGCCAGGCCAGCAGGGGAGAGTAGTTAGGGGTGACCAGGCCAGCAGGGGAGGGCAGTTGGGGGTACCAGGCCTGCAGGGGAGGGCAGTTGGAGGGGACCAGGCCTGCAAGGGAGGGCATTTGAGGACGACCAGGCCGGCAGGGGAGGGCAGTTGGGGACAACTGGGACGGCAGGGGAGTGCAGTTAGGGGCAATTGGGCTGGCAGGGGAGTGGTTAGAGGGTGATCAGGCTGGCAGGTGGAAGCCGTTAGGGGCAATCAGGCAGACAGGCAGACGAGTGGTTGGGAGTGAGCAGTCCTGGATTGTGAGAAAATGTCTGACTGCCCATTTAGGCCCGATCACACCAGGATTGGGCCTAAACAGGCAGTCGAACATCCCTTGAGGGGTCCAAGATTGGAGAGGGTGCAGGCTGGGCTGAGAAACACTCCCCCCTATCCCCCCGCATGAATTTCGTGCACCAATAATGAATGCTCAGAAAGGGAACCCATACAACCTCATTTTCCAATGCAACAAAAAACTTTAGATACTTAGGAATAAACCCAACCAAGGAGATTAAAACACCAGTACTCGGAAAGCTACAGGATAGTGAAAGAAGAGATAGAGGAAAACGTATGTTAAGTGGAAGAATATACTGTGTTCATGGATTGGTAGAATCAACATCAGTAAAATGGCCACACTATCTAAAGCAAGCTACAGTTTCAATGCAATCTTTATCAAAATACCAATGGCTTATTTCACAGACCTAAGAACAAATATTCCAAAAATTTTTATGGAATCAAAAAAGACCCTGAATAGCCACAGCAATCTTGAGAAAGAACAAAGTTGAAGGGATCACAATGCCAGATATCAAGCTATATTTCCAAGCCACTGTACTCAAAACAGCATGGTACTGGCACAAGAACAGGCATATAGACAAATGGAACAGAACAGAGAACCCAGAAATCCACCCAAGCCATTATGCAGGATTAATATTTGACAAAGGCGGCAAGAGCATACAATGAAGTCAAGACACTCTCTTCAATAAATGGTGTTGGGAAAATTGGACAGATACATGCAAAAAATGAAATTAGACCAGGGGTCCTCAAACTTTTTAAACAGGGGGCCAGTTCACTGTCCCTCAGACCGTTGGAGGGCTGGACTATAGTTTAAAAAAAACTATGAACAAATTCCTATGCACACTGCACATATCTTATTTTGAAGTAAAAAAACAAAATGGCAAAAACACCCGCATGTGGCCCATGGGCCGTAGTTTGAGGACGCCTGAATTAGACCCTCAACTTACACCATACACAAAAAATAAACTCAAAATGGATAAAAGACTTAAATGTAAGATGTGAAACCATAAAAACCCTAAAAGAATCCATAGGCAGCAAAATAGCAGACATTTCTTGTAGCAGTATCTTTAAGGATACATCTCCTAGGACAATGGAAACTAAGGAGAAAATAAACAAATGGGACTACATCAAAATAAAAAGCTTCTGCACAGCAAAAGAAACCATCAACAAAATAACAAGAGAGCCCACTGCATATATAGTTAGTGGCATGATAAAAATGGTACCACCACTTTGGAAAATCACTTGGTAAGTTCTTAAAAATATTAAACATAGAATCCTATATAGTAAAAGTCTAATATGGTAAGTGTCCAGTCATCGGTTCAACCAATCAAAGCATAATATGCTAATGATATGCTAAGGCCGCTCAACTGCTTGCTATGAGCACTGACCATCAGGGGGCAGACCGTCGAGACTAGTCTACCAGTCGCTATGACATGCACTGACCACCAGGGGGCAGACCCTCCAACCAGTAGGTTAGCTTGCTGCTGGGGTCTGGCCAATTTGGACTGAGCAAGACTAGCTGGACATGCCCTGGAGCCCTCCTGCAGTCCCTCCCCAGCTGGACAACCTCCCACGTCCCTCTCTGGCTCCGATCGTGCACAGGTGGGGTCCCTTGGCGAGCCGGTTTTGGCCCGATCCCACTCAATGCAGGAGCTTCCCCATGGTTGTCAGTGCACTCCTACAGGGGTAGCGCCGTTCAGCCAGAAGCCAGGCTCATGACTGGCAAGCGCAGAGGCAGTGGTGGGAGCCTCTCCCACCTCCATGGCAGTGGAACATCCCCTGAGGGCTCCTAGACTGCAAGAAGGCACAGGCCAGGTTGAGGGTCTCCCCCCCCCCCCCCCCGAATTCACGAATTTTGTGCATTGGACCTCTAGTTATCTTATAAGCAAGCAAGTTCACTCTTTAGATATATATCCAAAAGCATTAAAATCATATGTCCAAACAAAACTTGTACATGAATGTTCATAATAGCATTTTTCATAATAGCCAAAAAAGTAGAAATGTCCATCAGTGAATGGAAAAACAAAATATGATATATCCAAACAATGAAACATTATTCAGGCATAAAAAGAAATTAAGTACATATACATGTTATAACATGGGTAAATCTTGAAAACACTAAGTTTAAGAAGTCAGACACAAAAGTTCACATATTGTATAATCCCATTTACATGAAATGTCCAGAAAAGGCAAAATCCCATAGAGACAGAGAGTAGATAAGTGGTTGCCAGAGGATAGCGGAAGGGGACAATTGGGTGTGACTATTAACAGGCACGGGATTTCTTTTGGGGTGATAGAAATGTTCTGGAATTAAGATAGTGTTGATGGCTGCAAAAAAACGTGAATATACTAAAAACAACTAAATTTTGCTCTTTGTGATATGTGAATTATATCTAAATAAAAAAATATAATCCTAACTTAAATATAATCCAATCGGCTACCCCGGCCACCCCGAGTCCCGCCACCTGCGCCTCCCGCTGGCCCATTCGTGGGCGTAGTGGAGTGATGGTAATTTACATGTTACCATTTTATTAGGTAGGATATATACTAGGAGCCCAGTGCGTGATTCGAAATCACGCGGTGCCACCCACCCTGGAATCACTAGTCCAGGTTATGGTGTCCCGGTTAATTAGCATATTTTCTATTTTATATATATATATATGTGTGTGTGTGTGTGTATAGATACCTATATACACACATATATAACACACACACACGTTAACTAGTTATTTGCCTACAAAAAAGCTTTACTGAGAATTGTAAGCAATTCTCAATCATAACAATAGGGAAAATTTTAGGTACGAACTATTCTAAATCTCAAATGTCACAGTAAAAATACAAACTAGATCCATTATCTCTTATTACAATAATATAAATAATTACTCTTCTACTAAAATTAGCTATTAATTATTGTTCCTCCTTATTTCTAAAGGTAACTTTAGAATAAAACAAGTGTATCTTTTGTATAAACTTAGTGGCAAAGATGTTCAAAATAAGTAAGAAAGTATGCCTGAACGTCCTTTCTTCTTAACACAATATTGTCTTCTGCCTGCTTTTCAGTGGAGGTAGTAATAAGCAACAAAATACACCGAAGGAGAAACATAACTGAGAAAGGAAAAGGAAAGGTAAAATTCTAACTATATATTAAGGGTATTCAAATTTTAGGAATTAGGATGCTGAGTCTGGTCTCTTCCTGTTTTAGAGAGGGAAACATAAAAAAGAGAGGTGCCTGCCCTGGCCCATGTGATTTGGTTGGTTGGGCATTACCCTGTGCACCAAAGGGTTGCTGGTTCGATTCTCAGTCAGGGCACATACCCAGGTTGTGAGCTTGATCCCTGGTAGGGGGCATGGAGGCAGCCAATCAATGTTTTGCTCACATCAATGTTTCTCTCTCTTTCCCTCTCCCTTCCTCTCTCTAAAAATCAATTAAAAAATCTTTTAAAAAAGAGGTGCCTGATGAAGAAAACAAATCTCTCTACCTGAAAATATCTCCTTCACAGTGGTTCAATGATCCTAAAAATATGTAAATAATTCATGGGAAGTCTTAACTTATGACACATTATATTGCTAGTTTCACCAATAACAAAATCTCGGTTAATAAACAAGTTATGATGAACTAGGACTCAGGTATACACAAATACAAAGCAAAGGTGGTAAGACATTAGGACTTACTTCATGGGAGGATAGGGGTTAGAGGAAGTATTACCATTACCAGACTTGCGGAAAATTCTGCAACATTTCAAGGAAGAGGTGAATCTTGAAGGATGGCCGGCATATCCCAAAGAAACTGATAGAAAATATATATGAAGAGCATGTTTGGGGAACATGCCCAGTTTGGATGAAGCACAATGTATGTGACAGAACAGTTGGAGATACAACAGAAAAGACATAATGAATAAGGATCATAAAAAGTTGTAAATGTCAGCAATGACAGTATTATCTATACTAATAAAAGGGTAATATGCAAATTGGTCACGACGCCCTCACATTAACAACCGAACAGTAGGCTGCATGGGGTGACCAGGCTGGCAGGGGGGTTAGCGAGGGACAACCAAGCAACTGACCAGCAGGCTTTGTGGGGGAACCAGGCCGGCAAGGGGGTTAGCGAGGTAGGACCAAACGACTGACCAGCAGGCTGCGTGGGGCGACCAGTCCGGTGGGGGGACAGTTGAGGGTGACCAGGTCGGCAGGGGGCCAGTTGGGGGTGACCAGGCTGGCAGAGGGGGGCAGTTGGGGGTGACCAGGCCAGCAGGGGGGGGGGCAGTTAGGGGCGATCAGGCAGGTGAGCAGTTAGGAGCCAGCAGTCCCAGATTGTGAGAAGGAAACCGGCAGTTGGACATCCCCCGAGGGGTCCCGGATTGGAGAGGGTCTAGGCTGGGCTGAGGGGACCCCCGCCCCATGCACGAATTTCGTGCACCGGGCCTCTAGTGATAAATAATAGTATGAATAAACATAATCTGAATAAATGACCAGTATTATTCAGTAGATGAAGGGGAATGTCCTGATCACAGTTATACTTTGTAAATATCTTTTAACCCTTTGCACTCGGATGTCAAGTGTGACTCGACACGGTTAGCAGTAGAATAAAGGAATAGAGAAAAGCAAGCGAGTACAAAGGGTTAAATATCTGTGTCTTGGTGATATAAAGTTGAATAGGAACAGTGCCTCTTGACCTTTTGGGGAGGTGTGCCAGTCCCATTTCTGTCTGCCTTCGAATCTATTATTCCCCCTTTTTCTGTACTGCATAAAAGGAAACCTGACCCCACACAGAATGTTTCCTAGGCTCCATGTCAGCTGGCTTCTGACTGGGTTCAATAAATGGGAAGCACTGGTACAACACTGAAGGGCTGTTGGAAGAAGCTACACTTTCTTCTCCCATTCCTTCTCTGCCTTGGCAGAATCTCCTCTTTGACTATTACTCCATCACCAGACAAGAATACCTTCCATCTTCCTCATAGTGAACCCAGCTTCGGGGTTGCCTCATCTTTTCTTGTCCTGATAATCTTAGTGGTTTTCAGCTGTTGCTACCCTCTGAGCTGACTCACTTAACACATTGAGGATCAGTAGTTTATTGCTAGCTTTACCTAGTGGCCAGATTAAGTTTCTCTATTGAACGAGTACAAAAAACGTTTTACATAAATGTTAAAGGCACGCTTTAAAATTAAATACCCATTGCATTTGGAAGTTATTTATTACATGTTCTTAAAAACTAGTATCTTTTTAAAGTATGGCACTTTGTAAAACACTGTGTAATATGAAGCGAGAATTCTCATGAATTGTCCGCAATGTGTTAAGCTGCTCTTAGCTTTTCTACCACCCGTGTAACCAATTCCCTCATTAAATCCCCCCATCCTATCCTATACAATAAAGGCTGATATGCAAATCGACTGAACGGCAGAATGACCTGTCATTATGACGCACACTGACTACCAGGGTGCAGATGCTCAATGCAGAAGCTGCCCCCTGGTGGTCAGTGCGCTCCCACAGGGGGAGTGCTGCTCAGCCAGAAGCCGGGCTCATGGCTGCAAGTGCAGCGGTGGTGGCTGGAGCCTCTCCTGCCTCCTCAGCAGTGCTAATGATGTCCGACTCCCAGGGGGAATGGGACTAAGCTCCAGGACTGTGAGAGGGCACAGGCGGGGCTGAGGGATCCCCCACCCCAAGTGCACAATTTTGTGTACCGGGCCTCTATTGTCAAATACTCAGGCTGGTTTCAATTTTCCTGAATGGGGATGCTGACTCACACAGAAAGGAACAAACCTATTTAGGAATATAAAGAAAGTTCTGGCCCAATGGTTGAGGTTTAACCTATGAACCAGGAGGTCATGATTGAATTCCTGGTCAGGGCACATGCCCAAGTTCCAGGCTCAATCCCCAGTAGGGAGTGTGCAGGAGGCAGCAAATCGATGATTCTCTCCTCATTGATGTCTCTGTCTGTCTGTCTGTCTGTCTGTCTGTCTCTCTCTCTCTCTCTTCCTGTCTGAAATAAGTAAAAGTATATTTGTTTTTAAAAAAGAAAGTTTTGGACACTTCACCCATAAAACACGCTATCTGCACATAAACCTTTACAGATAGTTTGTGGGATCCCAGAATTTTTTAAGCCTGCCCATTAATCCCAGATTAAAAATACTGAATATGACATAAAGGTAACTTTCTAGAAAAAAAATTCTAGAGGGTACCCTGGCTTGTTTGGCTCAGTGGATAGAGTATCCGCCTGCGGACTGAAGGGTCTCAGGTTCAATTCCAGTCAAGGACACATACCTGGGTTGCAGGCTTGACCCCTAGCCTGGTCGATGCATGAGGGAGGCAACCAATTGATGTGCTTCTCTCACATCAATGTCTTTCTCTCAGCTTCTTCCCCTCCCTTCCACTTTCTCGGAGAATCAATGGAGGAATATACTAGGGGTGAGGATTAACAACCACAACAACAAATTCTAGAGGGGGATAATGGTAATAGTTACAGAACAACGTGAATGTAAATAAAGCCACAGAACTGTACACTTAAAAATCACTAAAATGGTTAAATTTTGCATGTTTTCTAAGGAAAAAAAAGGAAAGCAAACATACAGCTACCATAAAACATGGTAAGGGTGTAACAGAAGTAATGTATAATGCTGTGGAAACATTTAAGAAGTACTAACTATACCTGCTGGACAAGGTTTCAGAGATTGCGTTTGACCAGAACAATGAATGTAAATACTTAGGAAGACAGGGGGAAGAGAATAAATACTGCAGGCAGAGGGAACAGAACGCACAGGAAAGCGTGGAGAAACTGCAAGTAGTCTGGTGTCCCTGAAGCATAGGTCAGATGTTGAGAAGTTGAGATGCAGCAGAATCAGTTCCACAGAGCACTTTGTATGACATGCTGATAAAAACAAACTGGTGATCCAGAGGCAATAAACATTTTGATGCATTTGGCTTGTGCAATAATTAAAGAATTTCCAGCAAGGCAACAGCTGGCTGTAACTGAGTAGCAAGAGCTGTTTAAATTTAGTAGTGAGGTACAAAAGTCACTGCTGTATGTTGAAAAGTGAAAGTTAGCCCTAGCTGGTTTGGCTCAGTGGATAGAGCGCTGGCTCGTAGACTAAAGGTTTGATTCTGGTCAAGGGCACATGCCCAGGTGGCTGGCTCAATCCCCAGTAGGAGGTGTGCAAGAGGCAGCTGATCAATGATTCTCTCTCATCATTGATGTTTCTATCTCTCTCTCTCCCTTCCTCTCTGAAATCAATAAAAATATATTAAAAAAAAGAAAAAGAAAAAAGTTAGGTGAGCAAGTAGAGCAACTTAATAGTATTGTTCTTTGAATAAATTTGACTTGTGAAAGGATGATGGAGCATTAGATAGAATGTGAGGTGGGGTGTAGTAAAGTGTTTAGTGTGTGTGTGTGTGTGTGTAAGGGTCAAAATCCTAATTATATGAACTCTAAGGGGAGAACTTCCTTCTCTCTATTCTTAGCATTTGGCAGTGTCAAAACATAGCAGACATCCAAAGATTTGCTGAAAGAACATTATAAAGGAAAAAGTCCAACATCAAGATGGGCTGAAGATGGGGAGGGAGTACTGACAAGAGAAGAATCATGAGTGAATAATAAACCTGTTAATATTTTAAGTCACTAAGTTTTGTAACTGTAGGTCTTTACATGCTGATATGAGCTTCAAGATACATGGGGAAAAAACAAGAGCAGTTAATGCGGGAAGATTTATTATATATTCTTTTGCACAACTTGAAATTTTTGGTAAGTGCACAGTTGTTTCAACTTTAATAGGTGGTGTAGTGCGAATGCTTTAGGCAGATTTTGTTTTGTAACAGTAAAGATGAATAGCAAGACTATCTGAGAAGCAATGACAAAAATCCAAGAGAAGTAGTAGGAGGCATATTGCTAGGATAGGTAGCAATCAAAATGGAATGTGAATGACAAAGAACTAGTTTAGGATAAGAAACAATGAAGACAGAAGGAGTCCATTGAAAAAAGTAGGAAGTCAAGCAGATCAGCTGGTTTGTGGAGAATAGAATCACAAGTTGGTGTGAATTATTCCAGTTAGAAAATCAAATTGCTTTTGTAAAACCAGTGGTTCTTAACTGAGAGTGATTTTTGCCCTATAGGGAACTACTGTCAATATCTGGAGACACTTTTTGTTGTCACAACTGGACAGAGGGTGGGTGGAGCCCTACAGGTATCTAAAGGATAGAGGCCTTGGATGCTGCTGAACATCCCACAATGCACAGGACAGTTCTCCATAAAGAATTATCTGGCCCAAAATGTCAACAATGCCAGGTCAAGAGATCCTGTTGAAGACTGTGGTTACTGGATTACCAAACGGCCCAAACTCAAAAATTCTTAAGTAAACACCGCATGGAGGGGAAAAAATTATGTCAATGTGATCATAAACACTGTGAAAGTCTACTTTGGACTGGATTACATGCAAGTCTAGTAAGTCTAATATAACAATTACAAGATAGCTTTTTCTCAAACATACACGATATAGATGTGGGTTAACTATGGATACTCAATTCTGGTTAAGTGGGCAAAAGATTGGCCAAACATTTAACAAAATATCAGTTTAAACTTAAGTCATTAAGTTAATTTATCAAAAAAAAAAAAAAAAGGATGATGGAACCACTACTTTCTAATATTTCCTGCAAAATGTGTTTATCAAAAGCCCATGCATTTCTCTGGACAGAGATGGGTATTTTAAGAAGAAACAAGACAAATGGGTTTTCCTAATAAAACAACGGTAGTAACGACTGCAGGAAGCTTCACATCACAGATGTTGACCATTTACTTTCAGGGACGTCGAACAGGATGTCTGTAAATCCCTGGCTCGTGTTTTGAGTTTAACGTGGCTCTCGTTCCCAGCAGTGCAATCCTCTTTATAGTCTTTCGGGGTGCAAACAACAACCAAACCTGTTTCCCACATCACAGAACACCTTGACCACTGGCCCGAGGCACTAAAGCCTCCGCAAATGGAGGAAAAACGAACCAAGACTTAGAAAAGTCAACTGAAAGTCATTTCCCATGTGAAGTTTCTGGCTAGTTCCGTCCACCACCACCCCCCACCAAAAAAAAAAAAAAAAGGAATTGCTTCTGGTTTAAAATATGCAACTGGCATTTCAAACCTCTAGACGGGACGATGGGTGGGGGGAGAGCACACACCATTCGGCCCAACTCTCGCAGGGATAAAAGCGAGTTCCGAGAAGGGCGTCAGGAAGAAGGTCTTTCCACCAGGCTGGGTGGCTGGGGAAGTCCTTATTTTTTTTTTTTCCTGTTTTGGTCCCAGCCCTGACCAGGGAAAGCGCACCCAAGGTTGAAAAACACGCAGCCTTCCGTCACGTCGACAACTCGCCCTCGGGGCCCCGGGGAGGTGCGCAGGCCCGCCCGGCCCGCGGACCCGGCCTCAGGTGTTCCACCCGCGCCCCCCCCTGCTGCGCCCCGCGCCCCGCAGCCCCCGAGGAGAGGCGCCTCCGCACACAAAGAGGCGAGAACGGCCGAGCCTCCGTCTGGGCTGAAGCGGAGCCGCCGCCGGGCTGCAGGAGTCGGCGGGGAGGCGAAGCCCCAGCGCTTCCCCACCCGGGGACGAACCTTCGGCCCCCAAGGTCTTTCCGCCCGGCGGAGCGGGTCCCCTCGCCCTCCCTCCCGCGGCCGCGCTTACCCAATACCAGCCGGGCCACGTCCGAAGGTAACAACATACTCGAAGCCGCAGAAGGAACCGCAATGGGGCACAAGGCTCGGGGGGAAAGCCCACACAGCGACGGCCGCTGCGCCGCATCTCCCGGTTCCAGTGGCGGCACTGAACCCGCGGCAATTTGTCCCGCCTCTTTCGCTCCACGCCAGCCAATCGCTTTCGCGGGAGCAAGAAAGGCGCCGAAAAGAAACCCGCCTCCGTGCTCCTTGAAAATGTCGTCACTTCCTCCCTCTTATTGGGAGGGGTTAGGGTGGAAGGGGGGCGAGGAGGCGTGGTGCAGGCCCCGGAGCCCCAGCCACTGGGCGGGCCCCAGAGGCCGGGGCGCACGCCATTGGCGGGCACGGCGCAGGCGCCTCCGCGGACGTGCCCAATGTTTTGGGGGAGCCGGGCCCGGCCGCGGAGGGCGAGTGATGCTTGACGCGCATGGGCAGACGGGCTCGGGCGCCGCCGGACAGCCTCACTTCCTCGCCGGACGAATGCTGCGCTGTCACGCCGGCTTTGAACCGGAAGCGGGAATGGTGCGTGGATAGCGGACCGCAGCATCTGCGGCCGCGGGCTGAGGCGACTGCGGCGGCGATTTGGGCTGCAGCCGTCGTCCCCTCCAGAGATTGCCCTTTGGCTGTCGGAGACCCGCGGGAGGGGCGCGGGAGCCGTGCTGTCGGGGAACTGAGTCGTCCGAGCCGCCGGCCCTGGGCCCCGGACGCGCAAGCTCGCGCCCTCCGGACGGCCCGCTCTGCAACCTCTTTCCCGGGCTCTCCGAGCCCCCAGCTGATTTAGCCGCCAACCTTCCTCTCAACGCCCCGAGGACCCCTCCTCCGCGTCCAGGTTTAACGAGATGACTTGCCTAATCACCTTTCTCCCCGTCTCGTAATTAGTTGCAATCAGCGAGCCTCTGTTGAAGTGCAAACCGCAGTCGCGTGGCGAAGAGCCTGGGCTCTGGAATCACCCCGCTGGAGTCCACCCCCCGGGCCGTCAGCTGTGGGACCACGCGCTCCTGGCTTCCTCGTCACCATCCTTTCCTGTGGTGAGCATTCTAGAGCGTTCGCTGCCGTTTTGACCCGGTACAGATTAAGGAAAAAGACTTAACAATTCAGGATGAAAATGTGGCAGAAGAGTGCGGTGGTGGTAGAGGGGTGAATGAGGTTCTCTCTGGAAACAGCCCCGGACAATCCAGTTTGTGCCGAGGCCTCCCCGGTGTTGAATTGCTCTGGAGGGTGGTAGGAGCTTTCTGCACAGAAGGCAAAATGCGTGTCAAGGCACAAAGTGGAGGCGGTGCCTGAAGCTCAAAAGTAAGGTCTGGTATTAAATGGAATAAATGTGGGCATTTTCAACCTGTCGAAGTCATAGGAATGGATGAGATCACACTGGGCTAAAATCAGAGTGAGAAATCCAGGAAATAAGGATGTTCTTTGGGGTGTGGGTGGAAGAAGAACCATCAAAATGGACTTATGAAACAGAAAGGATAATTGCTAACGGTAATTTATTGAGCATTTGCTGTGCTCCACGCACTGTTGAACAGGTGCATGAATCCTTACAGTACCTCTTTGAAGTAGGGTCTAGTATGCATTGTTTTTTTCATTTTATCATTGAGAAAACTGAGGTGAAGAGAGAGTAGCTAACTTGCCCAAGGTGCTACCACTTATAAATAGTAGCACCAGTACAGTCTGAGTACAAAGCCCACACTCTTGCCACTCGAAAAGAATGGCATCCCAAGGGCTGGATCATATTCAAGAGATGGGATTTGTCATCATTGTCAAATTCTGCAAAGAGATCAGCATTGGATTTGCCAATTCAGAGGCTGTTACTTAGGAAATAGAGATCATTTAGTTGCATGTTGGGAATGGAACCTAGGTTGTTCTGAATTAATGACTTGGTTGAATTCAGCTTTAAGTGATGACACTCTTATTGTAGCTCCTTACTCTCTGGTTCTTTTGGTTGCTTTTTCCATCTTAGGACCCTAAAATTTCTGTCCTCCAGCTCTTTCTGTGATTAGCACAAGTTCATTCAGATCTTGGCTTTATTGTAACATCCTCTGAGACATGTTCCCTGACAGTTTATAAAAAACTAGAGGCCCGGTGCACAGATTCATGCGCCGGTGGGGTCCCTCTGCCTGGCCATCGGGGATTGGGCCGAAACCGGCTCCCCGACATCCCCTGAGGGGTCCTGGATTGTGAGAGGGCGCAAGCCAGGCTGAGGGACCCCACCGGTGCACGAACTCGTGCACCTGGCCTCTAGTATGCATATAAGATCTTTGGTTAATCTCTTCCTGCCCTCCCCCTACCCCTTCCCTCTGAGATTCATCAGTCTGTTCCATGTTTCCATGCCTATGGTTTCCACTCCTGCATTGAGCGTGTGCCACCTGGTGGTCAGTGCGCATCATAGCTACCGGTTGGATGGTCAAATGGTCAGCTGGTCACTTAGGTTTTAATATCCTATATAATATGCAAATTGACCCTCACACCCTCATACAAGATGGCCACTACAAGATGGCCATCAGGGGAGTGTAGTTGTGGGTGATCAGGCCAGCAGGGGAGGGCAGTTGGGGGTGACCAGAACTGCAGGGGAGGGAGGGCGGTTGGGGGGGACCAGGCCTGCAGGGGAGGGCAGTTAGGGGCAACCAAGTCAGCAGGGGAGGGCAGTTAGGGGTGATCGGACTGGCAGGGGAGGGCAGTTGGGGGCAACCAGGCCTGCAGGGGAGGGCATTTAGGGGGGGACCAGGCCTGCAGGGGAGGGCAGTTGGGGGGACCAGGCCTGCAGGGGAGGGCAGTTAGGGGTGGCCAGGCTGGCAGGGGAGGGCAGTTGGGAGCAACCAGGCCTTCAGGGGAGGGCAGTTGGGGTCAATTGGGCTGGTGAGGGAGCAGTTAGGCATCGATCATACTGGTAGAGGAGTGGTTAGGGGGTGATCAGGCTGGTAGGCAGGTGAGAGGTTGGGAGCCAGCAGTCCTGAATTGTGAGAGGGATGTCCCAGATTGGAGAGGGTGCAGGCTGGGCTGAGGGACACTCTCCTCCCCGCCTCCCCACCCCCCGCCCCGTGCACGAATTTCTTGCACCGGGCCTCTAGTATGTAGATAATTCTCTATTGTTGTATGTTTGTTTCCTTTGAGTCATATTACAATTTGGAATTATGCATTGATTTATTATTATACTTGTTTATTGTCACTCTCTCCCACTAGTTATGACTCAACGAGGGTAGAATTTGTATCTATTTGGTTCATTATAAATCTAGATTCTCCTAATATAGTACCTTGGACACAGCAGTTGCCCAATAAATATAGTTTCATGTATCAGTGAGTAACATTTCCTGTTTATGTAGACAATACTGAACTGTTTCATTTTCTTAAAAGTAATCTTGAGAAAATGAAGAAGAGAAAAAACAAGTTCAGAAAAGCCACAGTTTAAAAAAGAAGTTTAGAGTTGCCTCTTCCTGGATGTGTCACATGTTTAGTAAACACATTTTCCCCCATTATAAATAACATCTTTAGTATATTTAGGAATAAAGGTGCCTACTTTTATGGTTCTTTGAATATTGCTAGTTTTATTTTTCTTACTGGCCAATCAAGAGCACTTTAAGATTGAGCAAGAAGGAGTAAGAGTCCTAGATACAACCATAGAGAATGGAAAAACAAGAATTACAGTCCTGTTCTGAACAAGTATATAATCAAATGAAAAATACTGTAAGTAAGTAACATCCTGTAACCCACAGCAGAGTAAAGGAGGTTGTAATGGTGTTGAAGGGGTCAGAATAACCTAGTGGTCGGCAAACGGTGGCTTGCGAGCCACATGCAGCTCTTTGGCCCCTTGAGTGTTCTAACGCCACTTCTTCAAAATAGACTCACCCAGGCTGAAAACCGACTTCTGTGCATGGGCCACGAAGTTTCAATCGCACTGTAGTGCGCGCCCGCACGTGGTATTTTGTGGATGAGCCATACTCAAGGGGCCAAAGAGCCGCATGTGGCTCGCAAGCTGCCATTTGCCGACCACTGGAATAACCAATGAATACTAATGGAGAAGGGAATTAGAGCTATCTGCCAGTGAACTAGGAAGTCTTATTCGGTAGCTTACCTTCACTGCAAGTGTTTGAAGAAAGGACAATAACGTGTTAGGAGGGATTTCTTCCTTTGAAGGAAGATGGGACATGATCGCTCATTTCCTCCCACTTTTAAGATTCTGTGAGATTAAACATGGGCCAATAAACATACTTGATCCTGGAAGATCGAGTAGAACATACGTGAATGGATGGGAAAAGGATTTCTCCCATTTTTTTCTCTTGTGATATATATGTACGTGTAAGATATCATAAACATAATGTGTATGTTTTTCTTTGTTTATTAACAGTGTGTAACAGAAATGAGCCTTTTTTATAAAAAGACTCAAATACTGAGATGTTTTTCTTACAAGGTATTTTGGAAGGTTGCCAAAGGAAAGTTTGATTACCAAAGGAGGGCGACTGCAGGGGTATTAAGGCACAGTAAATATAGTTAACCTTTGACATTTGCAAAGGATATCGTTATGGCTTATAATTTCCATCATTTCCTTTTAAAACAAGAGTATCATTTTTCTCCTGTTTTTATGTATTAAATGAGAATCAGTTAAGATAGAAACGCTATGCAGGGCTTCCTAGCTCTGATAACCTTCTGCATATCAATCTCAAAGCATAAGCAATTTAATTTTTTGGCTCAGCTATATGAGGTCATTACACATAAGAGAGGGTGCTTTTAAATAGTTCAGATGGTCAGTATTAAATCCTTAAATGCTCTTTTCCTTATTTTTTGCCTGGCTGTCTTCCATTCATTTTTGTGTTTCAGTTTAAATGTCGTGTTTCTTAGAAGAGGTCTCAGAAAAATAGAGTAAATTATACCTTTCATATTTTTATCTTGCGACTGCACACAAAGTGCACATTGCATGTTGAAGCTTTCTTGTGATATATACTAAGAACACCTCATTTAAGTACGGAAATGTTAAGAAAAACCATCCTGCCCTTGATCACAATATGCCTCTAGTTGTAGTTAGCTCTAACTGTATATTAATGCCACAGTCTGAAATAATTTTATGTATGTATTGTTTTTACAGACATTGATGTGTTTCCTGAAATCCTGAACCATGAGTCTAGCACTTAATGATCTGCTTATTTGCTGCCGTCAACTAGAACATGATAGAGCTACGGAACGAAGGGTAGGTAGTAAATTACTTAAATTTAGTCTTTGCTTGAAATAAGTGTGTGATTGGTAACTCATTATTGTGCTTTATTTTTCATTTTCAGAAAGAAGTTGAGAAATTTAAGCAACTGATTCGGGATCCTGAAACTGTTCAACATTTAGATCGGCATTCAGATTCCAAACAAGGGAAATACTTGAATTGGGATGCTGTTTTTAGGTATTTTATTCTAATTTTTGAAAATATATTTTTATTGATTTCAGAGAGGAAGGCAGAGAGAGAGAGAAACATCAATGATGGGAAAGAATCATCAGTCGGCTGCCTCCTGCATGCCCCCTACTGGGGATCGAGCCTGCAACCTGGGCATGTGCTCTGACCTGGAATTGAACTGTGACCTCCTGGTTCATAGGTCGATGCTCAACCACTGAGCCACACCAGCAAGGCTCTAATTTTTTTACTGTATATGTTTTGTTTTTTTATTTCTGTTGTGGTTTTTTTGGGGTCCATATTTAGATTTTATTTATCTTTGTCTCCTGTAAAACATTTTGCCTTGCATATGAAGTTGGCGCTTAATATTTATCTAAAACATAATTTAAAAAAATATATATTATTATTGATTTCAGAGAGGAAGGGACAGGGAGAAAAAGAATCATTGATTGCTGCCTCCTGCATCCCCCCTACTGGGGATGGAGCCCACAACCCGGGCATGTGCCCTTGTCCGGAATAAAACCTGGGACCTTTCTGTCCGCAAGCTGACACTCTATCCACTGAGCCAAACCAGCCAGGGCTGAAACATAAATTTTAATAGAAGTTTATATAGAGACAGAGTTAATTTTAAATCCTTTTTTCAGTAAAATGTCTTACGCATATCTCACTCAAGATTAGAGAGAATTCCTTTCATATCAGTTAGTTCATAAGACTATTTTAAATTAGAGAATAAGGTCAAGTTATGACAAGTGTGTTATTATTACTTTGACATCTTACCTTATAATAGAGAAACATGCAAATTGACCGCACCTCCGCTATGCCCATGATTGGGCCAGCGGAGGCTGAGGGCGGGACTCCGGGTGGCCTGTCGACCGTTGATAAAATCAAGATGGCGGTGCCCAGTGGCCGCGCCCGAGCCGCTGCTCCCCTGGGGTGCCTGGGGTGATCGGCACCCCGGGGGGCGTGGCCGCGCCCGTGACCGCTCCCTGGGGGTGCCTGGGGTGATAGGCACCCCTGGGGGGCGTGACCACGCCCGTGCAGCTGCTCCCCGGGGGTGCCTAGGGTGATCGGCACCCCGGGGGGGCGTGGCCGCGCCCGTGCCCGCTCCCCGGGGGTGCCTGGGGTGATCGGCACCCCGGGGGGGCGTGGCCGCGCCCCTGCTGCCGCTCCCCGGGGGTGCCTGGTGCGATCGGCACCCCGGGGGGGCGTGGCCGCGCCCGTGCTGCCGCTCCCCGGGGGTGCCTGGGGTGATAGGCACCCGGGGGGGCGTGGCCACGCCCGTGCAGCTGCTCCCCGGGGGTGCCTGGGGTGATCGGCACCCCGGGGGGCGTGACCACGCCCGTGCAGCTGCTCCCCGGGGGTGCCTAGGGTGATCGGCACCCCGGGTGGGCGTGGCCACGCCCGTGCTGCCGCTCCCCGGGGGTGCCTGGGGTGATCGGCACCCTGGGGGGGCGTGGCCGCGCCCCTGCTGCCGCTCCCCGGGGGTGCCTGGGGCGATTGGCACCCCGGGGGGGCGTGGCCGCGCCCGTGCCCGCTCCCGGGGGGTGCCTGGGGTGATAGGCACCCGGGGGGGCGTGGTCACGCCCATGTAGCTGCTCCCCGGGGGTGCCTGGGGTGATCGGCCCCCGGGGGGCGTGGCATGGGGGCGTGGCCGCTCCCCGGGGGTGCCTGGGGCGATGGGCACCCCGGGGGGGCGTGGTATGGGGGCGTGGCCGCTCCCTGGGGGTGCCTGGGGCGATCGGCACCCCGGGGGGGCCGTGGCATGCGGGCGTGGCCGCTCCCCGGGGGTGCCTGGGGCGATCGGCACCCCGGGGGGGCGTGGCCGCGCCCGTGCCTGCTCCCCGGGGGTGCCTGGGGTGATCGGCACCCCGGGGGGCGTGGCCGCGCCCCTGCTGCCGCTTCCCGGGGGTGCCTGGGGCGATCGGCACCCCGTGGGGGGCGTGTTCGCGCCCGTGCCGCTGCTCCCCAGGGGTGCCTGGGGCGATCGGCACCCCGGGGGGCGTGGCCGTGCCCGTGCCGCTGCTCCCCGGGGGTGCCTGGGGCGATCGGCACCCCGGGGGGCGTGGCCGTGCCCGTGCCCGCTCCCTGGGGGTGCCTGGGGTGATCGGCACCCCGGGGGGCGTAGCCGCGCCCATGCTGCCGCTCCCCGGGGGTGCCTGGGGCGATCGGCACCCCGGGGGGCGTGGCCGCGCCCCTGCTGCCGCTCCCCGGGGGTGCCTGGGCGATCGGCACCCCGGGGGGGCGTGGCCGCGCCCGTGCCGCTGCTCCCCAGGGGTGCCTGGGGCCATCGGCACCCTGGGGGGGGGCGTGGCCGCGCCCGTGCCCGCTCCCTGGGGGTGCCTGGGGTGATCGGCACCCCGGAGGGCGTGGCCGCGCCCATGCTGCCGCTCCCCGGGGGTGCCTGGGGCAATCGGCACCCTGGGGGGCGTGGCATGGGGGCGTGGCCGCTCCCCAGGGGTGCCTGGGGCGATGGGCACCCCCTGGGGGCGTGGCATAGGGGCGTGGCCGCTCCCCAGGGGTGCCTGGGGCGATCGGCACCCCGGGGGGGCGTGGCCACGCCCCTGCCATTGCTCCCCGGGGGTGCCTGGGGCGATCGGCACCCCCTGGGGGCATGGCAAGGGGGCGTGGCCACTCCCCGGGGGTGCCTGGGGCGATCGGCACCCCGGGGGGCGTGGCCACGCCCCTGCCATTGCTCCCCGGGGTTGCCTGGGGAGATCGGCACCCCGGGGGGGGCGTGGCCGCGCCCGTGCCGCCGCTCCCCGGGTGTGCCTGGGGCGATCGGCACCCCAGGGGGCGTGGCATGGGGGCGTGGCCGCTCCCTGGGGGTGCCTGGGGCGATCCGTGTGAGAGGGATGTCCAACTGCAGGTTTAGGCCCGATTCCACAGGGATCGGGCCTAAACCTGCAGTTGGACATCCCCCGAGGGGTCCCATATTAGAGAGGGTGCAAGCTGGGCTGAGGGACACCCTCCCCAGTGCACGAATTTCGTGCACCGGGCCTCTAGTCTTTAGATATTACGTTAAGTAACTGCCAGATGTTAAGTTATAATAGAAAAGAGAAAGGAATTTTAGAATAATTATATATGAATGCAGTTACACAAATAAAATTCAGGCATGTAATTGGAAAGCTATAATTGGTTGCTGGACTGGTGTGTCAGAATTTATGCATTAAGAATATTTTCAACTATTAAGTTCATTTATAACTAGAAATAGATTGTAAGACATAGGAAAGATGAATAAAACGTTAAAGTATAATACTGAGAAACCTGAAATATTTATAGACAAGAGAAAGTATGATTATTTACTTGCTCTCTAGTGTTTAGAACAGATCATTTATTTTATTTTTTGCCTCTTATTTGGTATTAGATTGACTATCATAGATTTCAGTGTGGGTAACATGAAAAATGCATGCTCTTTTTGTTGTTACTTAGTTTATTTCAGATACCACAAATACAGTTACTATCTAAAGATGAATACTCTTTTGCATAAGCTGATCAGGCAGACCAAATACGCACCTGGCATGCCCAGTTAATCATGAATATCTTACAGAAAGGCCTTATTTAAATGCTAGAAACATTTCCAACTGCCTAGGAACGACATAGATCATGCACAGAATAACAGAAATAGGTAAGAGAACTGAGAGCCCATAATATCACTGCAAGCTTTTCTTTTTTTTTTGTTCATACTTTCCCGAGGATATTTTTCCATTGATTTTTAGAGAGAATGGAAGGGAGTGGGAGAGACAGAGAGCGAGAAACATCAATGTGAGAGAGACACATCGGTTGGTTGCCTCCTGTACCCACCTATCAAGGGCTGGGGATTGAGCCTGCAACCTGAGGTATGTGTCCTTGTCCAGAATCGAACCCAGGATCCTTCAGTCTGAGAGCCAGTGCTCTAACCACTGTGCACAACCAGCAGTGTTTGACTATATTCTGTGCAGTGAGAAAACCTGAGGTCAGCACTGCAAGCTTTTAATCTGTATACACTGAATGGCCAGAGTATTATGATCTCTGAATGCATAATAATCTGGCCACTCAGTGTATATTCTATATAATAAAAGGCTAATATGCAAATTGTCCCCTCGACCAGGAGTTGGACCAGCAGGCAGGCCGGCCAACCGCCCATGTCCCCTCCCCCTGGCCAGGCTGTCTGGACCCCACCCATGCACGAATTCATGCACCGGGCCTCTAATATATATATAGATAGATAGATATAGATATATATAGATATATATAGATATATAGATAGATTGGCCTCTAATATAGATAGATAGATAGATAGATAGATAGATAGATAGATCGGCCTCTAATATATATATATATAGATAGATAGATAGATAGATAGATATAGATATATATGTCTATATATCTATATATACATATATATACATCTATATATATATAGATATAGATACAGATACAGATATAGATATAGATATTCTGAGTGGCCAGATTATTATGCATTCAGAGATCATAATAATCTGGCCACTCAGTGTATATAAAAGGCTAATATGCTAAGTGTCCAACCGTCTGACCAGTAGTTATGACATGCACTAAACACCAGCGGCAGACGCTCAATGCAGGAGCTGCTGTGATGCATACAGAGAAACGGCACAGCGGATCTGGCGCCCACAAAGCAACAGTTGGCTTCCCCCAAGTGGGACACAGGCCTTGCCACCACCCCGGAGTGACAGCCCACCAAATCGCAGCCAATGCTGCCGAGACCTCATGGCACAAAATGCAGCTCACAGCCCAGCCCAGAAACAGTCACTGTGGGCGCCGAGTAATGACGTCACAGCAACACCCGGCTTCCTCTCCCTAGCAACGACTAGCCTCCTTTCAGTTTCTTCAGCCCAGGAACACGACTTGCTTTATAGCCAGGTGCAAACATTTCACACTTTAACCAAATGTCTGTGAAGCGTTTTCCCATGCCTCATCTCATTTGATCCTCACAGAAATCCTGGAGTAGGTAGATAGGAGACTCGGTGGAATCCTGTTTTCTTTTCATTAGTTGGAAAATGGAGATTTAGAAAGTTTAGAAACTTGACCTGACTGAGAAGAAGAAAGAAATGGTGGACCTTGAAAATGACTTCAGGTTTTCTCACTGCACAGAATATAGTCAAACACTGCTACAGTTAAATATTTTACCCTTTGTTCTCCCTGTGTGATCTACAATAATAATCTGCTTCGTGTTGATATTTACTGCTGTGTTGCTGACAATTACCTGAAAGAGAAGTTGAAGTGCTTTACTGAGCTGGAAAAAGTTTAGCTACATCAGAAAGCAGGTCTAATTAAGCAAGTTCATTCTCTATATATAAAAGGCTAAGTTGACTTGTGCATGTGCGATATATATATAAAGCTCTCACTAGCGCCAATCGCACGCATGTGTTTCGATCTGTTATTGTTGATCATGAATTTCATTGACTTTTATAGAGAAAGGGCGAATAGCAATATTAAAATATTTCTTCTAATTAATTTCCTTTCAATGTGTATGAATCCATGCACTGGGCCTCTAGTGATAAAATAAGAAAGCAGGCATTAAATAAAACAATAGAAAATCATGGAGGTTAGAGATTAAGAAGAGACCAGATTCTAAATTGGTATTCTGGGGCTAAGGCATTGAAGAAGAAATTTATGTCATTTAGTTGGCACATTGATTGAAACTATGATTTATAAGATGTTCTTTATGATGGTATGAAGAACTTTTGAAGCTATTATAATAATTTAAGTATTTAATTTAGAGTTTCTGAAATTCCTTTTTTTTCCCCCTGAAGATTTTTACAGAAATATATTCAGAAAGAAACAGAATGTCTGAAAACAACAAGACCAAATGTTTCTGCCTCAACACAAGCCACAAGGCAGAAAAAAATGCAAGAAATCAGTAGCTTGGTTAAATATTTCATCAAATGTGCAAATAAAAGTAAGTGCGATGTTATTTATTATAAATAATTGGCTTCATAGGTGATTGTTGCATGAGTTTGGTCTGAATATGGTGAGATAAAAGTTGAGTGCTAACTCTTAATTTCTAGTACATATCATGATTTTTAATATTATAGGTTCAAATATTTGTAGGACTTTATGTAAGCATGAAATGATATCATCATCTCAGGGTTAAGAGGATTAAAAATTATTATTTCAACAGCTATTCTTCTTGGATTGCTTCTTTAAGATATTTGAAGTTAGCCTATATATTTCCCTTAAGTCTTCATTTCTGAGCTAAACAGACCTACTTCCTTCATTGCATGAGTATGACTTCTTTCTGAATATTCTTCAGTTTAATTCTACCTCTCTTAAAGTGTGGGACTCAATCTTATAGGTATGCTCTAATTGGTACAGAGTAGAGAAGGACTTGACATCTTTTGTTATATACCTTTACTAATGCTAAGATCACGGTAGCTTTCTTAGTAATAAAAACTCACTCTTTTTAAAAATATACATATCTTTATTGATTTCAAAGAGGGAAAGAGAGATAGAAATATTAATAATGAGAGAGAATCATTGATCAGCTGTCTCCTGCATGCCCCCACTGGGGATCGAGCCCACAACCCGAGCATGTGTCCTGACCGTGAATTGAACTGTGACCTAGTTCATAGGTCAATGCTCTACAATTGAGCCACGCCAGCAGGGCAAAACGCACACTCTTAACTAACAGTGTACTTACTATTGATTAAAAAAAAAAAAAGCCCAAAATATTTTTTTGCTTATGAGCCACATCTCTCCCATTGAGCTTGTATAGTTGATATTCTGAATAGTTGATATTTTTGAACCAAAATGCAGGATCCTAGTAGGCTTATGTAAGGAAAGGAGCTTTACACAATGATAAAAAACTAGAATTAGTATTTGTTTAGGGATCTTGGGGTCAGACTTTGTTTACTCTTCATAGATAAGGACATGGCTTTATGATACCAAGTTTAGTTTAAGAATCAGAAAAGCCCAGCCTGGCCAGTGTGGCTCAGTTGGTTGGAAAGTGGTGTTTTTATTTAAGGTTTTCTTTTCCTTCAGGTTTGACTTTGTAACTTGAACATCTTTAATCTTGAAGCAAGAACCAAGGCATTATTATCACGTCATCTTACTTCTTTGTTTTTGCAAATGTTGGGAGGGTTGATGGGAATTTAAACACAGATCCAGTCTTTGCCAGACCTGCTTGGCATTGGTATACAAGGTACAGTGCAAGAATCAGAGATTAGGACAAAAGAGGCAGCTGGGAAGGAACCAGTAAGCAAATATTGTTCATTCCTCGATGTAGGCATTTGTCAACTTCTGTACAAAGTATAGACATTCTAGAGAATAGAAAATCCCACTGTGAAAAATGTTAAGTTCCATGAGGTTCCTTAAAAAGCCTTTGCAGCCGAAACTGGTTTGGCTCAGTGGATAGAGTGTCGGCCTGTGGACTGAAAGGTCCCAGGTTCGATTCTGGTCAAGGGCATGTACTTTGGTTGCGGGCACATCCCCAGTAGGGGTTGTGCAGGAGGCAGCTGATCGATGATTCTCTATCTTCGATGTTCCTAACTCTCTATCCCTCTCTCTTCCTCTCTGTAAAAAAGTCAATAAAATATATTAAAAAAAAAAAAAGCCTTTGCAGCCAGCTTATTTGTCCTTTTGAGGTAGGTTCATTCAAAAAGAAAGTCAGCTTAATACATGTATATATGTACATATCCTATATAATAAAGAGGTAATATGCAAATTGAACCTCACGCCCTCACAAGATGGCTGCATATGACCAGGCCAGCAGGGGGGTTAGTGAGGGACGACTGAACAAGCAGGCTGCGTGGGGCGACCAGGCCGGCAGGAGGGTTAGTGAGGGACGACCAAACGACTGAACAGCAGGCTGCGTGGGGCGACCAGGTTGGCAGGGGGGTTAGTGAGGGACGACCAAATGACTGAACAGCAGGCTGCGTGGGGCAACCAGGCCGGCGGGGGGGGGGAGGCAGGGGCAACCAGGCCGGCTGAGGGGGGCAGTTGGGGGCGACCAGGTTGGCAGGGGGGCAGTAAGAGGTGACCAGGTTGGAGGGGGTGCAATTTGGGGCGACCAGGCCAGCAGGGCGGGGGCTGTTGGGGGTGACCAGGCCAGCAGATGGGGGCAGTTGGGGGTGACCAGGTTGGCGGGGGGGCAGCAAGGGGTGACCAGGCTGGTGGGGGGGGGCAGTTAGGAGCAACCAGGCCGGCAGGGAGGGGGCAGGTGGGGACGACCTGGCTGGCAGCAGGGGGCAGTTAGGGGAGACCAGGCAGGCAGTTGAGTAATTAGGAGCTAGCGGTCCAAGATTGTGAGAGGGATGTCCGATTGCTGGTTTAGGCCGCATCCCTGGGATCGGGCCTAAACCGGCAGTCGGACATCCCCCAAGGGGTTCCGGATTGGAGAGGGTGCCGGCTGGGCTGAGGGGATTTACCCCCCCCCCCGCACCAATTTCGTGCACCGAGCCTCTAGTATACATATATATGTTTATTGATTTCTGAGAGGAAGGCAAAGGGAGAGTTAGAAACATCAATAATGAGAAAGAAACATTGATTGGCTGCCTCCTGCATGCCCCCTACTGGAGATCGATCCCGCAACTCAGGCATGTGCCCTTGACTGGAATCAAACCCAGGACCCTTCAGTCTGCAGGCAAATGCTCTATTCACTGCTCTATCCCCTGAGCCAAACCAGGTAGGGCTGTCAGCTTAATTTTTGTAACACTTGTCAAATTTTGTAGAGGAAGGAAATACATTGGGATTAAGGCCATAGGGAATTATGATTTTACTAGTGGCCCAGTGCATGAAATTCGTGCACATTAAAAGGGGATTAGAGGAAATAATTTAATATTGCTATTTGCCCTTTCTCTATAATAGAAGTATCAGAGATGAAAGAAAATTAGTAAAATGTATATGAAAACCTTCCTCCTATCAGAGTCTGGGACGCACCACAGGATCCAGAGTCAAGTCCCCGCCTACCCACATGTGCCTCACAATCGCGTGAGACCCAGACCCGGCCGGACCCCGCCTTCATTGGGCTAGATCCAGACCTGGCCAGTCCCACCCTTGTCAAGCCCCACTGTGCAGGGGACGTAGCCTCAGGTCCCCTGGCCCGGCGCCAGGATGAGGGGCATGGCCTGAGGTCCCCCAGCTCAGACCGGGACGGGGGTCGTGCCTTGAGGCCCCCCGTCAAGCCCCGCCAGGTGGGGGACATGGCCTGAGTACCCCTGTCAAGCCCCGCTGGGTGGGAGGCATGGCCTGAGGTCCTCCGTCAAGCCCCGCTGGGGGGAGGGGGGGGCGCAGCCTCAGGTCCCCCGGCCCGGCACTGGGAGGGGAGCACAGCCTCAGGTCCCCCGTCAAGCCCCACTGGGCAGGGGGTGCGGCCTGAGTTTCCCTGACCAGCACTGGGGGTGCACCTTGAGGTCTTCTGTCAAGCCCCGCTGAGTGGGGAACACGGCCTGAGGTCCCCTGTCAAGCCCCGCCAGGCAGGGGGGTGCAGCCTCAGGTCCCATGTCAAGCCCCACCTGGTGGGGGGTGCTGCCTGAGGTCCCCCGGCCTGGCGCTGGGACGGGGTAGCAGCATGAGGTCCCCTAGCCCAGCACCAGGACAGAAAGCGCACCTTGAGGTCCCCCATCAAGTCCCACCGGGCAGGGGGCGTGGCCTCAGGTCCCCTGGCCTGGCACTGGGGGTGGTGCAGTCTGAGGTCCTCCAGCCTGACTAGGGTGGGGGCGTGGCTAGGGTGGGGGCGTGGCCTAAGGTCCCCTGTCAAGCCCCATGGGGGCGGGGGAGAGCGTAGCCTCAGGTCCCTGCTGATTGCTCGTTAAGACTCCTTTTGGGAACTTGGCCTCAGCTGTGGGTGCAGCCTTCTTTGTGATGGAGTGATGGTCAATTATTATATTCCCTCTTTATTAGATAGGATTCTGATACTAACTTATATAGTTACTAGAGGCCCAGTGCATGACATTTGTGCACTCGGGTGGGGGGAGGGTCTCTCAGCCCAGCCTGCTCCCTTTAGCAGTCGGGGGCCCTTGAGGGGATGTCTGACTGATGGCTTAGGCCCGCTCCTCATGGGCCTAAGCTGCAGTCAGACATCCTTAGCGCTGCTGTGGAGGCGGGAGAGGCTCCCGCCACTGCTGCTGCACTCACCAGCATTCAGCCTGGCTTGTGGCTGAGTGGTGCTCCCCCTGTGGGAGCACACTGACCACCAGGGGGCAGCTCCTGTGTTGATATCTGCCCCCTGGTGGTCAGTGCGCGTCATAACGACCGGTCATTCCACCGTTTGGTTGCTTTGCACATTACCCTTTTATTATATAGGATTTAACATGTTTATTAACTACTATTGGACAGTCACTGGGCTATATGTTGGGATATAGATATCAATTACTTTACATAAAGATTAATCATATAACATGTTACAGATAAGAAACTGTTATCAGGACTCTGAGAGAGAGATGCACAGGGTATTACAACAAAGGAACATATGATTGTGCATTTGATTATTGTCCACGTGCCTAAAATAATGATGCAAACCTTACATAAAAATTATTTTCTAGTTATATCACTGTATATTAATTTAGCTTAGTCTAATACTTATGAATATGATAATCTCATAAGCAAATTCAAAACTAGAATATATTCAGATATACATAATGTCTTGTGGAGCACACTCATAGCTTAGAAAATATTGTATGTAAATTTAAGATTGTTAACATTGAAATATGATAAAATTTCAGTTGTGGCATCAATATGATTTGCTCAAAATAATTTTTTTTAATTAAAAAGCAACATTGTCATTAAAGGCTTTATTTTAGGAAGTACTCATCTATGGCAAACAGTGGAGATCTCTTAACCTACACATCTATTACAAATTAGTTTTATAAAAGGAAATAGGTTAGTATGCCTGCTGTAAATATGACTGATAAACCCAAGGCAGCAGACACACAAACTGCAGGTTTAATCCTGGTTGGGGCATGTAGGGGAGGCAACCTATTGCTCTTTCTTTCTCACATCGTTGTTTTTCTCTCTCTTGCTCTCTCGCTCTGGCTCTCTCCCTTCCTCTCTATTTAAAAAATCAATAAAAAAAATATCCTGGCGCTGAAACCGTTTTGGCTTAGTGGATAGAGCGTCAGCCTGCGGACTGAAAGGTCCCGGGTTCGATTCCAGTCAAGGGCACACACGTTGGTTGCGGGCACATCCCCAGTAGGGGGCGTGCAGGAGGCAGCTGATCGATGTTTCTAACTATCTCTCTCCCTTCCTCTCTGTAAAAAATCAATAAAATATATTTAAAAAAAAATATCCTGGGGTCATGATTAAAAAAAACAACATTGTTCTGCACTGGTCTATTTGTCCTGATAAAATCTTCAATCCTTCCAATACTATTAACCGAGCAATCACTGCATTAGTAGTGATAGTGGAGTAATGCTCCCTGCCATTGATTTTATATCACATCTGCTCTTCATATTCATACTGAAAATATGCATCCTGAAGTTTGCAGCAGAGGTGACAAAATCCATTACAGATGGGTCATCCTTGTCCCATATGAATCAGCTCCATCACCTTTTTCTGCTAAATGAGCTCTCAAAGTCTCATTGCTCTTTGATAAAGATGTGCATTGCTCTTTACATCTAGAACCTGCTGGTTTTTCAGACCTAACAGATTAATTTTGTTGATCTGATACATTGGTTTCTTCTTTGACTCTGTACTTCAGCCCAGTCCAGCAGAACTGGAGATTTCCTTTTTCCCCCATAGTTTGCCCATTGTCAAAAGATATCTGATACCAGCTTTAAAAAGCTTGGTAAAAAGTTTAACTGGCCCGGCCAGCATGGCTCAGTGGGTGAACGTTGACCTATGAATCAGGAGGTCATGGTTCAATTCCCGGTTAGGGCACATGCCCAGGTTGTCGGCTCGATCCCCAGTTCCGTGTGGGGGGTGGGGGGTGGGGTGGTGCTGGAGGCAGCCAATCAATTATTCTCTCTCATCATTCATGTTTCTATCTCACCCTCTCCCTTCCTCTCTGAAATCATTAAAAAGATTGGAAAAAAAAAAAGTTTAACTGGATTATATCCAGTTGATTTAGCTCCTTCCTTTGTGGAAATAGGTTTAATGTCACCATCTTCATTCAATGCCCTGCTCTGGCTTCAGCTTCCATTGGTTCCCAGGAAGCTTCAGCGTCAGCTCTCTCAGTATGTAATACTTAATTGTTTTTCAAACAACTGGTTGAAAAACTACTTTGCCCAAATGATGCAAATAATAGGTTCTGAAGGTGTGTTATGAATTGTACAGCCAGGAAAAGTTTTCTGGGTTGGTTTGGGATGACATTCATAATACTCAGTTACACCCTTTTTAAGAGTGGTTACTTGCCCAAGGTAACCAGCAGTTCCACTCTCAATAAGAGGGACATCAGGTGCCAGGCACATCCTATTAATATGGTCTCAGGCAGCTCTAAGGCATTCATAACCAATAGAAATTGTCAAAAATATTCCACATCATAGTTGGGCTTCATGTTGCTGTCATGATGGGCTGTGATATTAGCTTTCCGGTAATACTGCAGTACACTTTCTTTGGCAACCTGGACCTTTGATCTTCTAAACTAGAAGATCTTTTGAAATAAAAACTGCCAATTGAGATTGCTGACATCAGTAGTATCCATAGCAATTATGTTGATGCGGCAGAACTCAGTGAGCACAAGGTTTCAAGGAGTTCGCAGCTGATACTACCCAGGCAGCCCCTGCGACAGAGCCATGCAGGACAACCAGGAGCATGATGGAAGCCTTAATTTTTAAATGTACTCTTCTTACCTTCAAGGGTACCCGCCCTGGCTGGTGTGGTTCAGTTGGTTAGAGTGTGGACCCTTCGGTGCACTGGTTGTGGTTCGAGTCCTGGTACGGGCACATACCTAGGTTGCAGTTTGATCTGTCCAGGCACATGCAACTGCATGTGGGAGGCAACAGATTGCTGTTTCACTCTCTCTCCTTCTCTCTCTCCTTCTCTCTCTCTCTTTCTCTCTCCTTCTCTCTCCTTCTCTCTCTCTCTGTCTCATCAATGAAAAACATATCTTTTGAGTCAGGATTTAAAAAAAAAAAGAATATATCCATTAATGCTGAATATTCAGGACCTCATAAATGAAACTGTAAAAATTATAATCTTACATATTTATATGCCATAAATACTGTTACAGGTCTTGGAAGTAATTTTGCTTTTCAAAATAAATATTCTCTTTATAATCTTGTTATTCTAATAAATTCACTTTTTATATGTACACATATAATACCTCAATTAAAAAAAATGTAAAAAACAAATAAAATAAAAATAAATTCACTTTTTTAAAGTACCAAGAAACTTTGGATCATTTTAGGTCTAATGCCAGAATAGTGAATTATTAAAGATGGAATGAATGATTGTTAGGCTACATAATCTCTGTCTCTTCTACTCAACTCTGCTCTTTTATTTCCAAAAACAGGTGGCTTGTAGAATTTTGCTCATGGACTATTGTTTGCTAATTTCTGCTCTATGAGAAGGAGATTAATTAATAGTAATTTCCCAAAAGGAATTATTTATATTTATATAGTTGCCATTCCAAGTATCCTTAATTAATTTTTCTGAAGATTTATATGTGTTTATTTATTTATTTTATTTTCAAATAGGAGCTCCCAGGCTAAAATGTCAAGAACTCTTGAATTATATCATGGATACAGTGAAAGATTCATCTAATGGTGCCATTTATGGAGCCGATTGTAGCAATATATTGCTCAAGGACATTCTTTCAGTGAGAAAATACTGGTGTGAAATATCTCAGCAACAGTGGCTAGGTATGTTTTGAAGTTTGTTCTTAATGAATTTTTCCTTGTGAAATGATATTTCACCAAAAGAGTAGTCAGAGTCTTTCTGTATCTCTAAATGACCTCACAGTTTAACGTTACTTTAATAAAATTAAATGATTACAGAATTTGACTCTAAGTTTGCATTTATTATGTGCTTCCTAAATTATTTTCACTGACAACATACTTGGTGTCTGCTATCAGAACTGGAATTATAGAATTGAAAGATGCCATTTCCTAGCCTCAAGGACTTGCTAGACCAGTGGCAGAAAAAAACAAGTAAACCAAAATTACAATGCAATATGATAATATTTGGGTGCAGTGAGTTCACATATCAATGACACTTAAACTCAACCATGATTAAGGTAGAAAGAAGGAAACAAAAACAGATATGTCATAAAAGTGAAAGCAAAAGAGTTTCAAGTTGAAAGGAGTGTGACATTTCAGTATTGTAGAAATGGTAAGACGTAAAAGGATCCATTGGGTTGGCAATTAGAAGGACACTGAAAATGTAATGGAAATCAAAAGTGTTAGCATAGGTTATGTAGGACACAGTGTGACTTATAAGATTAGTAGAGTGGGTGCCAGGGAGGAATCTAGTGCTGTTGACAATTTTTAGGTGAGAGGTACTGAGAGATCACAAAGGAAGGAAGTTATGGTCAGAGACGGAAAGATTTGAGTTTATTAATTTCAAATGTGGAACATTTCTGGGTCTAAATGGGTCATGGGTACCAGGAAGGAACCTCGTATGTTGACAGTTTGTTAAGTGAAAGGTAATAAATGACCACAAAGGAAGGAAGCTGTGGTCAGAGAGCGAAACATTTGAGTTTATTGATTTCAAAGGTGGAAGCATTTCTGGGTCTGAATGGTTTAATGAAAAAGGAATTTAGCTCTATCAAGGTTACTTTAAGCTAGATGTCAAAGTCTTCCAGTACAATCACCTCTGAAAATTTAAAAACTCAGTATTTTCATTGAAAAGTATTCAAGATAAATTGTGCTAACTAAATTAAAAGACACTTATCTTTATTCTTTACTGTCAGTTTATCATTTCAAAATGAGATATGTGAACCATAAAATCATGACGTAGTCAGTGCCCTGTATTACACTCTTCTGTTCCCACATGAATAAAAGCCTGCTCAGCTGTTGCATTAATTTCTAAGGCATCATCTGATCCTTCGCTGTAGCTCTGAACACAAGGTTAGTTTTATCCCAAACATAGCCTTTAACAAAGCTTGTGGCAGTCTTTGGAGAATAGGCCAGTAATATCTAGCATGCTCCAACAAGTCTCTCACCAAAGTGGTCCACCCTAAGTATTTGGGATATTTGCAGATTTGAATTTTAGATTGTTACTTGTAACTATAGTTCTCACTAGGAAAAAAAAAAAAAAAGGCAGCCCTTCTTTTACTATGATTCCATCATTTAGAATATTCTCTGAAATCCTTTTTTATTTTTAAGCAAACTACTACCACTTGTAATAATCAGCCCTTTTGTTGAATTATTTTCCTAGTTAGCTCCCTTCTCTGAAACTTGCTTCTCTAAGGACAGTGGTCGGCAAACTCATTAGTCAACAGA
The DNA here is from genome assembly GCF_951640355.1 of Cnephaeus nilssonii. Lineage (NCBI taxonomy): Eukaryota > Metazoa > Chordata > Mammalia > Chiroptera > Vespertilionidae > Cnephaeus > Cnephaeus nilssonii. The sequence goes on along the minus strand of NC_137084.1, from coordinate 70,781,831 downwards.
GCCAAATATCAACAGTACAATGATTGAAATTTCTTTTGAGAGCCAAATTTTTTAAACTTAAACTTTTTCTAACGCCACTTCTTCAAAATAGACTTGCCCAGGCCATGGTATTTTGTGGAAGAGCCACACTCAAGGGGCCAAAGAGCCGCATGTGGCTCGCGAGCCGCGGTTTGCCGACCACTGTCTAAGGAGGATTCTGCTCAAGAAGTGATGTTTACATTCAAAATACATATTTGGTAGTAGTGGTAGTTGAAGCTATGGTTATGATGAGATTGTCAAGGGAGAGAGTTTAGAGTGAGATGAGAAGATGGCCTAGGACTGAGCCAACATTTCCATATAACTTTTGGAATCACCTTTTTTATTTCTACAAAAAAATACTGCTGAGGTTTTGATAGGGATTGCGTGGAATGTATTGAACAATTTAGGAAGAAGAGACATCTTAATATCGAAGAGTCTTCCAGTCCATAAACATGATATATTTCTCCACTTATGTAGGTCTATTTTGATTTATGGATATCAATGTTATCATTATCGGTATATAGAATTTGTATATTTTTATTAGATTTATATTGCAGTAGTTTGTAAATTTTATTGTTTCTAAGAAAGTAGATCTTAAAAGTTCTCATCACAAGGAAAACATGTTGTAACTATGAGTGGTGATGGATATTAACTAGATTTACTGTGGTGATCATTTTGCAGAATACACCAATCATATTGTACACCTGAAATTAATATAATATGCCAATTATATCTCAAAAATATTAATCCTTTAAAAAAAGTAAAGATCTCAAGTCAATGATCTAAGCTTCTATCTCAAGAAACTAGAAAAACAAACAAACCCTGCCCGATTGGTATGTTTCAGTGGTTGAGCATTGACCTGTGAACTAGGACATCATGGCTCAATTCCCTGGTTGCAGGCTTGATCCCCTCATAAGATGTGCAGAAATGTGAGATGCATTGAGACCTATCTCCCAACACAATGAAAAGCGAAGTTGCTAATGCAGGTTCTTCCCATAAAGAGATAATTAGAGCTCTGGCAGAGATGCTTTTTTTCCAGACTGTTGTTTTTTAGATATGTTTGTATAGTGAGCCTTGGGAGAAAGAGATGTTGATAGAGATGATTAATGGCTTTCTCCAGAGCGAAGGACAAGTTTGCTTAATATAATTATTATTTTTTAAAGAGTTACACTTTATTTTTTTTAAAATATATTTTTATTGCTTTCAGAGAGGAAGGGAAAGGGAGAGAGAGACAGAAACATCAATGATGAGAGAGAATCACTGATTGGCTGCCTTCTGCACTCCCCCCCCCCGCCCCCCCGCTCCCCACCCTGGATGGAGCCTGCAACCCAGGCATGTGCCCTTGACCGGAATTGAACCTGGGACCCTTCAGTCTGCAGGCCGACACTCTAGCCACTGAGCCAAACCAGATAGGGCAAGTTTGCTTAATTATTATAAGCTTGGGGTTTTCTCCATAGCTCAGTGTTTGTACCTGTTTCACCTGTCCCTCTTCACTTTGCTTTTGACATTGAGGAATTTATACAAAAATGAAGGTACCCTACTATTATTTCTGTGAGAAATAAATTGTCTACTATTACTCCAATGGCATTAAAACAAAACAAAACAAAACAAAACAAAACTGGAATGTGCACTGTGTCAAGTGCTTTGTTAGGCCTAGATGAAGGAACATAGGGTTAGAGAAGTTAAGTAGCTTATCTTTAGTCTGGCTCTCAAACGTGTTTCTGTTCTCTGCTGCTTAAGTTGTTCCTGTCTTGAATGCAACTTATATAAAATGCAATTAAATATTGATGGAATGCTTTCACTGTATTTAAATAGTATAATTTAAATCTTTATTTTATGTGGAAATATTAAAACTTAAATTGTGACATTTAAATGATTTAATACTTTTCTTTTTACAAAACATAACTAACACATTTTTGTTTTTGGGGTGTTTTTTTTTTAAGAATTGTTTTTTGTGTACTTCAAGCTATATCTCAATCCTTCACAATATGTTAACAGAGTTTTAGTAGCGAGAATCATTCATGCTGTGACTAAAGGATGCTGTTCGCAAACTGATGGATTAAATTCCAAATTTTTGGATTGTTTTTCTAAGGCTATTCAGAATGCAAGGTAATTTAATCTCCTTTTGTATTTTATTGAAAATCCATTTGATCTTGAAAACTATGTTTTTGATTCAGTGACTAAAAATTCTACCGACTTTTAAAACTTGGCTCATTATAGTAGAACTGAATTCCCAAAGGAAGTACTAGTTAGAGCCAACACTTCCTGAATATCCAGTATACAGAACACGAAATGATGTTCCTAAGTGAGACATCTTTCTTGCTTTTCTAATGGCAGGAAAGCTAAACGCCCTCTTAAGTAGTTTTATTTTCCCATTTTTGAGAATAAGAATAAAATAAAATAGTATATTTTGGAAATATCAATATCTTATATTTGTGTGGTATTACCCACTTGAAACATTTTATAAATGGTAGGTATTACAGATCAGTTTCGTGTAATTTTAGACAATGTTCCAGAACCAGAGAGATCTAACAGGAGTGGTGCTTAGCACCAAGGAAGAACTTTTTTTGTTGCTATGTAGTTCTGCTGTGATGTGTGTGTGTGTGTGTGTGTGTGTGTTGTGTGTGTGTGTGTGTGTTGTGTGTGTGTGTGTGTGTGTGAATAGTTCTGAAACTAAGACTATTATTATTTGAAAATTAGATATTGTTTTATTTCATCATGCAACTTCATAACTGTCTTCAGTTTGTGTATTTCCCCCCCCTGTTATACCAAGTTGAGTCTGTTTATTTTCTTTCACAGACAAGAACAGACCTCTGCAGGTTTAAATCATATCTTAGCAGCATTTGTTATCTTCCTCAAGGCTTCGGCTGTTAACTTTCGAATTAAAGTGTGTGAGTTAGGAGATGAAATTCTTCCTACCTTTCTTTATATTTGGACTCAACATAGACTTAATGATTCCTTAAAAGAAGTAATTATTGAATTATTTCAACTGCAAATTTATATTCATCATCCAAAGGGAGCCAAAACCCAAGAAAAAGGTATAAAGGAAGTTTTTGCTGTTTTGAATTTCCTTCTTCATTGAAACATAGAGGCTTAAGCATGAAATGGGTATTTGGTAGGAGGTAATGACCTACTTTTGGATTGCTGTGCTTACTGATGATATTAGTCATGATGATACTTTTCGCACACGTTTTTAGAATTTGGAGCTGTGGTAGAAAATCATATTTTGCCTTAACTATTTGTTTAGTATAATGCTAGATATTATGAGGAATACAAACAAATATGAGCTACTATTCCGTCTAGGAGTTAATTATGGAGCAATAATTAGTTGCTGAGAGGTATGACATAGACCAGTGGTCGGCAAACTGCGGCTCGCGAGCCACAAGCGGCTCTTTGGCCCCTTGAGTGTGGCTCTTCCACAAAATACCACGTGCAGGCGTGCACGTACAGTGCGATTGAAACTTCGTGGCCCAAGCGCAGAAGTCGGTTTTCGGCTCTCAAAAGAAATTTCAGTCGTTGTACTGTTGATATTTGGCTCTGTTGACTAATGAGTTTGCCGACCACTGACATAGACTAAGTGTAAAAGAATTTAGAGAAGGCATGGTCTTATTTACCCACACATTGCTTTTATTAGAAGATAAAATAGATAAATATGGACTGAAAATAGCCAATCAGGTTAGTCAGTTCCCAAGGAAGATTTATACATATAGCCTTGAACCTCATAGTTATTCCAGGCCCCTGTTTACTGGGAAACCAGAAATGAATGACCCATGCACTCTTAATCCTTCACATTTGTCTTTTATTGAGAGAGTATTGCTTGGATGGTGTAGCTCCATTCAGTAGACAGGAACTTCATTGGGTGGACCTGGAACAGAATGAATTTTCTCATGCTCAGCCTTAGTTTGCCTTTGGGCTTGTACTAGCCCTTGGACCAATTCATCATGACTAGTTTAATGACCTTATTAAGATATCATGCTGCATTGAGTAATAGCCCTAAAATGAGGGAGAACTGCTGTAGCCACTTTTTAAAATCAAAAGTAGCTGTGTTTATTACACGAGTTCTAGTATGTATGGTTAGATATATTTTTAACGCATGAAACCACTGTGAGTCAAAGAATGGTAATTTTTCTTAGTTTATCATCTTTCACGTAGCTCTCACCAAGATGAAAGTCAGGTTTATTAGGAGATGGTGTGACATGTTGAGGGTTTTAGTTAACTGCATATTAGGATGAATTAAAAATTGTCAGGATGATGAAGCTGCCAGAAATGCTACTGTAGTGTAAGGCTAAGTAAGTAGATTTCGTGTTTTCTGTTTTGTTTGTGGGAAGTAATAGCCCATTGTCCCCCATACTGGTCAGATCACAGTGGAAGTATTATGTTCATCAGATTTTGTAAAGTCAGCATTTTAAGGGTTAGCATTTTAAATTGGTGAGTAATAAGTTGACTGGAGTATATCTAAGGAAAGAGGACTGGGATGATGAGAATTGTGGATAACATGTTATTTGTACACTAGTTGAAGAGACTGGTAAGTTTCTCTTTTAGACATACAGATAACTTGGTCCTCATACAAAAGAGGGAAATATCAACTGTATTTGTTTCAGGGGAGAGAAGAAATTAGAGAAAGTTTGCTTGAGATTTTGATTGAGTTGATTAGAGAAAGTTTAGATCAGAATATGGAAGAATTTTATAACAAATATAGTTAACTATGAAATGGACACAGCAATATGAAGTAGATCTTGTCAAAGATATTGTCAGAGGAGGTATTAGTACTGAACAGAATGTTGGACCAGATGTCTTCCAATGTTGTTCTCACCTTAACAGATGAATAATTTTGTGGGAATTGGTGGTACAAATGGAATATATATATATAATTTTTTGAATTACAGGTGCTTATGAATCAAGAAAATGGAAAAGTATCTTATACAACTTATATGATCTGCTAGTTAATGAGATAAGTCATATAGGAAGCAGGGGGAAATATTCCTCAGGATCTCGTAACATTGCTGTCAAAGAAAACTTGATTGACTTGATGGCAGATGTTTGTCACCAGGTACAGTAGGTCTTGTCACATTTTAAAATTTCTTGTTAATTTTTTTTACTGGGCTTTTAAAATCTGTGTTCTGATAAAAAGCCTTTAAAATTGCTTTGTACACGTAACTACTCTTTCCAAAGCACTATAAATATTTAGAATTGCCTTCTGACTTAAAAGGTAACTGTCCTGCATATTACAAATTTAGTGAAAAGTGATTATGAACTTTTTCATTCTTAATATATTATCTATAGGAAATAAGATTACCCTAACCCTAATATTTCTTTTTTGTTGTTGTTTTGTTTTTTTGTTCTACTGAGTTAGAAATCACAGGATAAAATTTTTTATTTTAAAGTGTACAATTTAGTGGTTTTAAGTATTTTTACTGTGCTTTATACCCATCACCTCTATTTAATTACAGAACATTTCCCCAAACAAACTTTTCACCTATTAGTGTCAGTCCTAATTCCCCACTTCTTCCAGTCCCTAGCAACATAACACTAATCTACTTTGTCTATCGATTTTTCCTAATTTGAACATTTCATGTAAGTACAATCATACATAAGTGTTTTTTTGTGACTGGCTTCTTTCACTTAGCATTATGTTTTCAAGTTTTAATCATATTTTACCTTGAATCAGTATTTCATTTTTAAAAATTGCTGAGCACTAACCGGTTTGGCTCAGTGGATATAGCGTCGGCCTGCGGACTCAAGGTCCCAGGTTTGATTCCCATCAAAGGCATGTACCTTGGTTGCGGGCACATCCCCAGTAGGGGGTGTGCAGGAGACAGCTGATTGATGTTTCTCTCTCATCGTTGTTTCTAATTCTCTCTCCCTCTCCCTTCCTCTCTGTAAAAAATCAATAGAATTATTTTAAAAATTTAAAAAAATTGCTGAGTAATATTCAATTGTGTGGCTGTTTTACATTTTGTTATCCATTCATTTGATAGCTTAATGTTTCTGAAGTAAAACTTTTTCCCTCAAGATTTGGTTAACATCCTGGATAATTTTACTTGTCATTATTTTCTTAATGCTAAATTTATGATTTAATTCCTTTGAAAAAAGAGGTTTTTGCTTTGCTTTTAAATATCTTGGTTTTTCTTAGTAAATGTTACCAGGAAATAAAGCTAATACTCTTTTTGGTAATATTTGCTCTCTCGAGAGCCATGGCAGTCATGCAAAATTGTTTGTTACTTTATGACTTCCTTGTATCTTCATTTGAGGAGTGACATTGTTTTCTAATAGTTCATTAGAAATAGTTTAATAACAATATAAAAAAATAGATCTTTATTTTTTTATTTTACAGATTTTTAATGAAGATACCAGAACTTTGGAGATTTCTCAGTCTTATACTACCACACAAAGAGAATATAGTGTACCTTGCAAAAAGAGGAAAATAGAATTAGGCTGGGATGTAATAAAAGATCATCTTCAGAAGTCACAGAGTGATTTTGAACTTGTGCCTTGGTAAAATATAACTTTTTTCCCCTCTTTCAGTGTCATTTTAGTCTCATTTAGTTTATCTCACAAAGACCTCCTTTAATCTCATTAGCTAGTAGAATAATTTCCCTGGCCTTCTGGGGTCATTTGCTCCCAAACCATTCACTGACAAAGGGAGGATGATTGCCAGGACTTGTTGAGATCTACCACCATGGCTCATCTGCTGTTGCAGGGACAGGGCCACTTTTTTAAAGCATATTGCCATAGCAAGGAATAAGCGAGAATGGGTGCCTACTAGGCAATCACTGGTGTGTCTCATGGAATCATTCAGTTGTATACCTCAGTACCATGAGACTTAACATGCATAGCACCTTTTTGTAGAATTATATTAGGAAGAAATTAAGGATGCCTTAGCCGGTTGGGCTCAGTGGATGGAATGTCAGTCTGGGGACTAAAGGGTCACAGGTTCGATTCCAGTCAAAGGCATGTATGTTGGTTGCAGGCTCCTCCCTGGCCTGGGCCCTAGTCGGGGCTCCTGCAGGAGGTCACCAATGGATGTGATGTGTTTCTCTCACATCGATGTTTCTCTCTGTCTTTCCCTCTCTCTTCCACTCTCCCTAAAAATCAATGGAAAAATATCCTCAGGTGAGGATTAACAACAACAGAAAGAAAGAAAGAAAGAAAGAAAGAAAGAAAGAAAGAAAGAAAGAAAGAAAGAAAGAAAGAAAGAAAGAAAGAAAGAAAGAAATTGAAGATAACATCCAGAAATGACATATTTGGACCTTATGCTGTGACAAAAGGCTATTTTTTTCTTATTTGCTGTGTCCTTTAGTGTCATATAAATAATTAAATAATCAGTGGAATTCTGTGGGGGGAAAAAGTTGGTCTGGTAGAAATCTTCAGAATTCATCCAGTTCAGCCTGTTTTGCTATACTAAAGAGATAAGTGAAACTGAGAAAAGTTAAGCAGCCTGCCTAGGGACTGATAGAAATTTGAAGATTATAGTCAAACTTTGATTAGTGTTCTTTTGATATTTACAATGTTGATGTAATGTTTAAATATAATTGACTTGTGCGGGGGAAAGTGTATTTATTTAGATACCTCTTGCTTAAGCTCATGTTTGTTTTATATAGTTGAGGGTGCCTAGTTCAGATTTGTTAATTTGTACATTCAGTAAAGAGTTATTATTTGAACACCTGCTATGTGCAAAACATTAGAGATACAGAAGTGAATAAGATAAAGTTTCTATTCCTGAGTAGCACCCATTTTGGAGAACTCACAGCAAATATTTATTGAATTAACTGAATTAATGTCAAGGGAAAACAGTTTTTTGAGGTTTTGTTTGTTTTCCTGTTTTGAAGGAATATTATCGTTGGCTGAAGAACAGGGATGGGTGCAATAACGCAGGAGTATAATATTGCTAATTTAGTTTTTCTTTAAAGTTTTTGTGTAAGGGAAATATAGCTTACCCAGCTAGGCAAAAAGCTGTCACTTCTTGACACTTTAGGAAGTAGGGCCTAATAAAAATTAAGAGCCAGGTTATTGTGAGAACAGTATGGAAAATACTGATGGTGATATTTTAATTAGGGTATTATAAATGGTACTGTATATGTTTTTTAGCTTGTTAGTGGAATTAAGTAATTTTCAAGTTAATTATACTTTTTTTTTTCAGGTTACAGATTGTAATTCAATTAATATCAAAATATCCTGCTTGTTTACCTAACTGTGAGCTGTCACCATTATTGATGATACTATACCAGCTTCTACCTCAACAGCGACGTGGGGAACGCACACCATATGTGTTACGATGCCTTATGGAAGTTGCATTGTGTCAAGGCAAGAAATCAAACCTAGAAAGCTCACAAAAGTCAGAGTTATTGAAACTCTGGATTAAAATTTGGTCTATTACCTTTCGCAATATAAGTTTTGAACAAATACAAGCTGAAAATTTTGGCTTACTTGGAGCCATAATTCAAGGGAGCTTAGTTGAGATTGACAGAGAATTCTGGAAGTTATTTACTGGGTCAGCCTGCAAACCTTCATGGTAAGTTAACTATGCATTTTATCAGATTTTGCCATTTTCATATTTACATATTTTATTTATATATACACACACACAGGGGTGGGCAAACATAGCAGTAGATTCACCTTTGTGAGTATGCAAACATAAGAGTTTATTTTTGTACTAGAGGCCCAGTGCACGGATTTGTGCACTGGTGGGGTCCCTCAGCCTGGCCTGTGGGGATCAGGCCGAAACCAGCTCACTGACATCCTCTGAGGGGTCCCAGATTGCGAGAGGGCGGTTCTTGGGTGACACACCCCGGAATCGGGCTTATCACCCGAGAATTGTAGCTGCCAAGTCACCGCAGCTCGGCAGCTCCTGTGTTGAGCGTCTGCCCCCAGGTGGTCAGTGTGCATCATAGCTACCAGTCAGACAGTTGCTTAGGCTTTTATATATACACTGAGTGGCCAGTTTATTATGATCTCTGAATGCGTAATAATCTCTGAACACATAATAATCTGGCCACTCAGTGTGTGTTTGTGTGTGTGTGTGTGTGTGTGTGTGTGTGTGTGTGTATCCTATCTAATAATAGACAAATATGCAAATTGACCATACCTCCGACACGCCCACAAGCCACGCCCATCAGCCAATCAAGGCGAGTATGCAAATTAACCCAAACCAAGATGGCTACAGCCACAGAGATCAAGGATTCCTAGGTAACAGAGGAAGCCAAGCTTTCCTCCTGCCCTTGCCAGGCCTAAGCCTCCACTCAAGCTACAAAGTTTCAATTATAGAAGGTAAACAAATTCAAACAAATGGCGGCAGAATGGAGCTTAAGAGAGCAGGCCAGGGTTGCCGCCAGCAACAGGGGAAGCAAAGCTTTCCGCACACCCTGCCCGGGCCCACCTGCTTAAGGCAACAAAGTTTCAATTATAACCCCAACAGAAATGGCTGCCAGCCTCGGAGGGAGCCCCAGGCTTGGCTCCGCTCCAGGCTACAAAGTTTCAATTGTAGAAGGAAAATAAATTCCAGATACTAGGGCCTCTGCTTGGGTTGCTAGGGGGCGTGGCCAGCCTGCAAACCACCACAGGCCCTAGCTCAGGCCGCCCCACACCCCAAGGAACCCCCACCTGATCCGGGACGCCCTTCAGGGCAAACCAGCTGGCCCCCACCCCTGTACCAGGCCTCTATCCTATCTAATAAAAGAGTAATATACAGATGGATCATCACTGCAACACACAATATAGCTGCCCCCATGTGGTCAAAGATCCTGCCCCCATGTGGACACAAGATGGCCACCACAAGATGGCCAGCAGGAGAGGGCAGTTGGGAGGCACCCGGCCTGCAAGGGAGGGCAGTTGAGAAGGACCAGGCCTGCAAGGGAGGGCAGTTGGAGGTGATCAACCCTGCAGGAGAGGGCAGTTAGGGGTGACCAGGCCGGCAGAGGAGGGAAGTTGGGGGCAAACAGGCTGGCAGCAGAGTGGTTAGGGGGTGATCAGGCTGGCAGGCAGAAGCGGTTAGGGGCAATCAGGAAGGTAGGCAGGCAAGCAGTTGGGAGCCAGCAGTCCTGGATTGTGAGAGGGATGTCCGACTGCCCGTTTAGGGATCCGACTGCCCACCGGGATCGGGCCTAAACAGGCAGTCGGACATCCCTCGAGGGGTCCCATATTGGAGAGGGTACAGGCTGGGCTGAGGGACAACCCCCCTCCGTGCACGAATTTCGTGCACCGGGCCTCTAGTGTGTGTGTGTGTGTATATATATATATATATATATATATATATATATATATATATATATATATGTTAGAGGCCCAGTGCATGAATTTGTGCATGGATGGGGTCCGGCCAGCCTGGCCAGGGGGAGGGGACATGGGCGGTTGGCCAGCCTGCCTGCTGGTCGAACTCCTGGTCGAGGGGACAATTTGCATATTAGCCTTTTATTATATAGGATATACACTGAATGGCCAGATTATTATGCGTTTAGAGATCATAATAATCTGGCCACTCAGTGTATAGATTAATAGTATTATTTGTATTATTTCCATACGGACAACTGTAAACCTACTTTTGCCAACCTCTGTATACCGGGTGTCCCAAGAACGTGTATCTACACTTTAACAGCTGATAGCCCAGTTAGGGTTTCTTTCTTTTCAGATTTAACCCATTGGAATTAATTATTATTCAAAGTGTGTATACATTTTTTGGAATGTGCTGTATATTCATGTACCCCCTGATTTTTGAAATTTGTAATTGCAGTTAAAGATTGTTAAATTCTATTTCAGATGCTTTTATTGTTTGTCCAGGAAGTCTTAATAAATAAATAAATGTAAATTTAGTTTTAAATGTGGAGAGATTACTAAGGTCAGTTTTAAAGAATTAAATGCTTTAAATTTTTTTATGGGTAATTTGACAATTTACCACTTGTTTGCTCAATATTCATAAACCTTATTGTTTTAGTAGTACTACATCATTAAAGAGGTTACTTATAACACTAATAATTCTTTGTTTTGTTACAGTCCTGTGATATCCTGTTTGACTTTGGCACTGACCACCTGTGTAGTTCCAGAAACAGTAAAAATGGGAATGGAGCAGAATATATGCGAAGGAAACAGAAGTTTTTCTTTAAAGGAATTGATAATGAAATGGCTCTTATTCTATCAGTTAGAAGATGACTTTGAAAACAGTACAGAGCTGCCCCCAATTCTTCACAGGTAGTTTGAGTTCATTGGTGTGCTGCTGTTCTTTGGTTTTGTTTAGTCATTCTCCATCCATTACTATTTGATGCTAGATGGCTTTATTTTGCAGTGATAGTGCAGGATTTCCCAGAGCTAGCCCAAATATTAAATACTCCCTTTGTTGTTACAGTTTTCTTTCTTTTTGCCTGGATCTTAGCCCATGTACTTTTACTTTATTTTTGTCACTCTACATAGTGAGAGTAAGAGGGATGTGCACAAAGAATGCATATAACTCTCTGAGCACTTAGGTGTTCTTTTGTGATCTTCTGTAAATAGATCCACCTGAACATATAACCAACTCAGGTGTATCCTGGAATCATAATGAGAGTGTCTTCTGGGTGAAATATGTTAAATTAGTGGATGGATGAAAAGAGGAAAAGGCAAAATGGGGCTTAAGCCCTAGAATGGGGAGCAGCTTGTCCACGTAACCTTACCATAGTCAATAATTGGAACTGAATGATTGGAGGACAGACCTCTGGGTCCTAGTGTTTAATTTCATAATTGTTTTATTTCAGAAATGAGCTTTACAGCTTTGCACATGATTTTGCTTCTAGAAAGTGTTAAAAATATTAGTAACATAAAATGTATGCTCCTTAAATTCTTTCAGATGTTAAGACATTCAATGTAGATGAAGGCAGTTTTAATTTTGGATCCAAATTTTAGAGGTATATACTAAAGTCAGACATTGATGTTTAAGTTTAAAGAATACTTTAAATGGCTTTGGTGTTCTAAGTGAAGATTTTTATTTTCCTTTATAGTAATTTTCCTTATTTCGCACTGGGGAAAATTCTTGTGAGTCTCACTATGAAAAACTGTAAAGCTGCAATGAATTTTTTCCAGAGTGTGCCAGAATGGTATGTTATCTAATAGAGTTCTGTGTTTTTTTAAGTTATATCTTTAATTACATCTTAGAAATGTTGAGCTAAATTGGTCAACTAAAAAATTGCAACTGTTAGCTAGGGAAATGTTTCTTATAATTTAGTGATGGCAATTTATGGTCCCTAATTTTAAATCTAGTTTACTATTTTTAGTATAACGTGACATTTGTCAATGGAAGAAATAGAATGTTATGATGGCCCTGGCTGGATGGCTCAGTTAATTGGAGTGTCGTCTATACACCAAAAAGTTGTGGGTTCAATTCCCAGTCAGGACACATTATATAGGTTGCATGTTTGGTACTCCATTGGGGAGCATGCAGGAGGCAACTGATATTTCTCTCTTTCTCCTTCCTTTCTAAAGTTGGTGGAAATATCCTCAGGTGAGGATAAAAAAAAAAGAATGTTATGATGGGAAATTAAGACAAAATTTATGTGAAATGAATTTTTTAAAGATATGACCCATTTTTATATGTTAAATAAAATCTGACTATGTTAGCCCTGGCCAGTGTCGCTCAGTTGGTTGGGCATTGTCCAATGCACCAAGAGGTTGCTGGTTTGATTCCGGTTGGGGCACATACCTAGGTTGTGAGTTCAATCCCTGGCGGGAGGTGGCTGATTAATGTTTTGTTCTCACATCAATGTTTCTCTCTGTCCCTCTCCCTAAAAATCAATTAAAAGAAAAATCTGACTATGTGACCTTCAAAAACAAATGATAAAAAAAGGCAATGATATTTGAAGAAAGAAAAAACAAAAATAAATTTTAAAGCCTCATTTTAGTTGATGGACTCAAGGTTTTGTTTTGTGTGTTTTTTCCCACTATGACTGGCATGAAGGTTTTTAATTTCCCTCAAGAGGGCTTAAGATGAAAAAAATTCTACATTTTGGAGCAATCAAAGCTTAAAAAAGGGGAATGCTTTATAATGTTATTGTTCATGTTTATATCTGGTGTTATTAATGTTTTCTTCTTAATCCTTTCTGAATTTTTCTTTGAGATTGAAATTTGTATTTGTTCTGTGCATGTTAGTAAAATTTGCTGCTGAATAATGAAATTTGGTTCAAGTAGGTATCAAAGTCCAAAGAGGAGAATTTAAAAGAATAATCCAATACTTGCATAAACAGTCGTTGAATAAGTTAATGTTTTCATTTGTATGATATTGCTATTATATGAATATGAAATATTAGGTAGTTTAATTATTAATTAAGATCTTACTTTCTTGAAGTGAACAGCACCAAAAAGGGAAAGAAGAGCCTTCATTCTCAGCAGTTGAAGAACTATTTCTTCAGACAACTTTTGACAAGATGGATTTTTTAACTGTTGTGGAAAAATGTGCAATAAAAAAGCACCCATCTAGTAGAGGCTTTTCTGTCCACCCAAATCTCAAGGAATCACTGGATCGCTATCTTCTGGGATTGTCAGAACAGCTTCTAAATAACTATTCATCTGAGGTGAGATTTTTAAAAATAACTAAGGCCCATATTTCATTCCACTTTGCAGACTGTTTAGGAAGGAGAATTAGATAGGAAAGGCACTAAGAATGGTGAGAAGCTTCCCTTTAAAAGGAAAGTGACAATACATGTCAGCTAATAGTGAAAACAGCATGAAAAAAGGAAAATCAAAGAATAATAATTTGATACTCTTTGTACCAACAACTCTGGTAAACACAATACAAGTAGAATTCTTTGAGTGGGTTTATGGTTAATAATAATAATGGTTTTGAGTAGAGCAATTTGATGAAAAAGTGACTCAGTTTTGTGGAGGGAGGTGTTATAATAACAGAAAAGTATATAATTGAAACTGAATGTCACAATCCTTGCTAAAGCCTTTCTTAGATAATCTCAGCCATAATAATTCATCTTTTGATTTTCTTAATACTTAATATTTCTATTTTGAAAGGATACTTAGCATCTTCCTTGTACCATAATTTGTGTATATGTTTTATACACAAATACCTCTTAAACCATGCTATAAGTTCCTTAAAGGGCATATATATGTTTTTATTAATTTTTGTACCTGCCACAAGCCTTGTTACATGGTAGATGATAAAGTATTTGTTGAATAAAATAAAAACTATAAGCTTCTCAAAGGAGTGAATTCATTAGCCAAGAATAGTGAGCTAAAGAACCAGAGAAGGGACACTGTTCCTGTTTCATCTGCCTTAAGTCAGTAACTTAGTTACTGACATTCTTCAGGATCACAGTTGTAACCACTTTCATTACAAAGTAATATGGTGTTCTGTGTTTTCCCCTAAAATGCCATTTCCCACACTATTGGAACAACAACAACAAAAAACCCTACTTTTTCTGTGTAACCTTTGCAAAATCATTACTGTATTTTCCGGCGTATAAGACAACTTTTTAACCCAGGAAAATCTATGCGCCCAGTCGTCTTATAAGCCGGAAAATACGGTAATAATTTTATAAAATTGGCTAAACAGTACCTACTTTCAAAAAATATTTGTGTTAGTGTATGGAATCTATAAAGCTGAATAAGTCAAGGTTCTTGTCCTTCAGAAGCTCACAAGGTCATTTTAGTATTTCTTTATGTGAATCTAATTTCTGTGTATGTTCTAAGAGTTACAGACACTTATTTGCCTATCAGTTTATTTTTTCCTTCCTCCCTCAAATACTTAAGGGCCTTTGTGTGCAGAACTCTGTGCTACTTTAAGAGGAGATGTCTTACTTGGCCATGATTACATACTTCCTCTGTTTTCTTGAGAATCCTGGTTATCACAACTCTGCAGGGATCTCTTAGATGTTTTTTAGAGATAACCAGAATTATGCCACTATTAACTCAATTTACTGTACTTAATGTTTTTTATTATGTACATAAATTTGTTCTTATAAGAGACTAGAGGCCCAGTGCACAAATTTGTGCACAGGGCTGATGGGGCCAGGCCAGCGGGGGGAGGCGGGACGGGGACGCAGGAGGTTGGCCGGCCAGGGGAAGGGGCCGTGGGTGGGGCCAGCCCAGGGGGAGGGGCCACAGGCGGTTGGCCAGCTGGCCCCGCCCACGATCGGAGTGGGGGGTGATCAGGGGCCAGGCCAGCGGGGGGAGGGGCCACGGCAATTGTGGGGAGCCTATCGGGGTCCCAATCAGGGCTGTTGGCTGCCGCAGTGCACATCATAGCGACTGGTTGTTCCCGTCATTCTGTCGTTCCGGTCACTTGGCTTTTATATATATAGATAATCATAGAGTACTCAAATTACTTACGAACTATGTGTTTTTATTTGTGTTTTACTTTTAAGACTTCAAATACAGAAACGCTTGTCCGGTGTTCAAGTCTTTTGGTGGGTGTTCTTGGTTGCTATTGTTATATGGGTGTAATAACTGAAGAAGAAGCATATAAATCAGAATTATTCCAGAAAGCCAAGGTAGGAGAATTTATGTAAGTTCTGGATTAATTGAATGAAATATATCCCTGGGAAAATTAGTATATATGTTTAGAAAACACAAATATTTACATAAGTTAACCATTTCCCTTGTATTTATACAGCCTGAGAAGAAATGATACTATGTGTCCTTCCTTGAGATGTGAAATTATTTTAAGCCCAAAATAAATACACTAATTGAAATATTACATTAAAATTTAATCTTAACAAAAATTCTTATTTTTACCTTACTTTAAAAAGTTTTTCCTGTGATCAGTTATTCTAAAGAATCCTTGACTAAGAGTATTAATCAAGTAGGCACTCAGCATGAAACTTATTTTCATCTCTGGGTACTACTGTCAGTTGTGTGATTTGTAAGAACGGGATAAAATATATCCTTTAAAAAATTGTTAATAATTTTTAATTATGCTATAAATCAAGTATAACTTCTTAAATACTTAATTTTACCTTTAAGTAAAACTTTTAAAAGCAGTCACTAAACTCTAATTTTAACTGGAATTTGAATTTTTCTTTCTTTTATTTTTAATAGTCTCTAATGCAGTGTGCTGGAGAAAGTGTTACTCTGTTTAAAAATAAGACAAATGAGGAATCTAGAATTGTTTCATTGAGAAATATGATGCATCTATGTACAAGTTGCTTATGTAACTGTAACAAGGTAAGATGTTCTTCCTGCTTGACAGGATAGCCTTCCTAGGGGATTGATAACTGGTTGGTGTTGTTATTATTTTTTGTTTTTTGGTCCATTTATAAATTTACACACTGATTTAAAATTAAATTGAATGGAAAATAAAAGGTAGTATCCAGAGGAATAAAGCAACAGATAATCAGAATTTCATCATTTCAGGAAGGTTTCAGAGATTATTTTACCACTGTTATATACTATATACATGACTTTTGCTGCCAGTATATTTTCGTCCTATATAATCCTATATAATAATCCTATATAATAAAAGGGAAATATGTAAATTGACCCTAACAGCAGAACAACTGGTTGCTGTGATGCACACTGATCACCAGGGGGCAGATGCTCAACGCAGGAGCTGCCTCTTGGTGGTCAGTGCGCTCCCACAGGGGAGCTCCACTCAGCCACAAGCCAGGCTGACAGCTGCGAACACAGGGGCGGTAGCGGGAACCTCTCTTGCCTCCTCAGCAGCACTAAGGATGTCCGACTGCGGCTTAGGCTGTCCATCAGTCAGACATCCCCTGAGGGCTCCCGGGCTGCCAGAGGGATGTCTGACTGCCAGCTTAGGCCCGATCCCCGGGGAGCAGGCCTAAGCTGGCAGGTGGACATCCCCCAAGGGGTCCTGGACTGCAAGAGGGCGCAGGCCCGGCTGAGGGAAACCCCCACCCCCCACCCCGAGTGCACGAATTTTCATTTAATTTAATAATAATGTGTTGACTGCTAGCTGTGTGATGTGCATACTACTATACGAGGGATAGTGGAGCACTACAAAGATAAACAAGTCCAGCACATGTGTTACTCTCTTTTTGCCCATAGAGTCCTATATAACGTTTGGTAGGAGGTGTGCTACTGTGTATAGTATTTGTTTTGTTTTGGAGCAGGTCTGGGGTAGCTGAGCCAGTTCAGATTGTTGATAATAATTGGAAACATTTTGAAAGCTGATGTTAAGTACATGGCCATTCATCAATTATCAGTATGTATTTTTGGTTTTGTAATGTGCTATTTTATGTTTTGCTGTAAGTGGAGAAGGAGAGAAGTGGAAGAATAAAATGTAAGCTACAGTTATTGCTTGCTTATGTTTAGGGTCATTGGCTGGTATTTTACTTTAATGTTGTTTATGCACAGTGAAAGATACGTAGTTATTGTCTAAGAAAAGAGATTAGTATTTTTTGGAGTAATTTATAACTTCTTCCCAATAGTAAACTCTTTATCTGTGCTTTTTATGTTAGAGAATTTTCAGTGTAAAGGAAAATTTACATTTCAGTCAAGATAGAGAAAATATTATTTGCCAAGAATAATTGTTTTTATTTCTTTGTTTGCTTGGTTTTCTTGTTCGACTTCATTACAGCACAGTCCAAATAAGATTGCATCTAGCTTTTTCCTACGATTGTTAACATCAAAACTAATGAATGATATTGCTGATATTTGTACAAGTTTAGTAAGTATGCTTCTTGTTTTACTACCATATTTCATTGATTCTAAGATGCTTTTCCCCCCATTGAATTATCTCTTAAATGATGCATTTCACAATATATGGCATTTTATGCTTTCTAAATGTGGAAATTAAAGTTATTTGTTTTGGGGTGGGTATATTTCATTGCTTCTTAATATCAGTACCTAGCACAGTGCTTGGCTTTTAGTTTCTCAATAAATTATAATAGACTGAACAATTGGGAACTAAGCATCGAGGCTCATATCTATTTCTGTGTAACATTGTACCAAAATTGTAATAGTTCTCCATTCATAAATAAAAGCAAAAACCTTGCCAGAGCAGCACATAGTCTCATCATGGTATTTGTTTTTCTTCTTCTATACAAATGGACTCTGCGATGCATACTTTTTTTAAAATATATTTTTATTGATTTCAGAGAGGAAGGGAGAGGGAGAGAGAGATAGAAACATCAATGATGAGAGAGAATCATTGATTGGCTGCCTCCTGCCCGCCCCACACTGGGTATCGAGCCCGCAACCCGCGTATGTGCCCTTGGCCGGAATCGAACCTGGGATCTTTCAGTCCACAAGCCGACGCTCTATCCACTGAGCCAGATCAGTTAGGGCATACTTTTTTAACTGGAATAATACCTGGCACACAGAGTGGATATTCAAATATCTAATGAGTGAAAAAAATACTCTATAACTGAATTAATTTCATTTAATAATAAATCTTGGTCACTTTTTCATGTCACTACTTAGTGTTACACCTTCCATTTTTTTAGCAGTAGCCTGATATTTTATTATATGGGTATGGTATATATGTAGTTTTAACCCATCAGATCTTTTTTTAAAAATAATTTAAAATTTTTCAATTATATTTTATGTTACAATAGTATGTTAGTTTCAGGTGTACAACCCAGTGATTAGATAGTTATATAACTTACAAATGATCACCCTGATACATCTAATACCATCTGACACTGTACATAGTTATTATAATATTATTAACTATATTTTCTGTGCTGTACTTTACATTTCCATGACTGTTCTGTCACTACCAATTTGTATTTAATCTCTTCACCTTTGTCACCCATTTCCCCAATTCCCTCCCATCTGGCAACCGTCAAAATGTTCTCTGTATCTATGAGTCTGTTTCTGTTCAGATTCATTTATTTTGTTCTTTAGATTCCACATATAAGTGAAATCAAATGGCATTTGTCCTTCTCTGTCTGGTTTATTTCACTAAGCACAATATTCTGCAGGTCCATCCATGCTGTTGCAGATGGCAAGATTTCATTCTTTTATTCAGTTTGAGTCATACTCCATTGTATACATGCACCGCTTCTACTTCATCTATTCATCTTTTGATGGACACTTAGTTGACTTCCATATCTTGGTTATTGTAGATAATGCTGCAAGGAACATATGAATGCATATATCTTTTCATTTTAGTTTCTTTGGATAAGTACCAGTAAATGGAATTGCTGGGTATAGCCTTTGTTTATAGCCTTTGTTTTGAACTCTGTTTTGTCTGTTATAAGGATTGCTATCCCAGCTCTTTTGTTTGTCTTTATTTTTATAACATATTTTTTCCATCCCTGCACTTTTAGTCTATATGTGTCTTTTGATGGAAGTGAGTCCTTTTTGTCTTTTGATTGGAGCATTTAATCCATTTGCATTCTAAAAATTAATTGTTAATAGATATGGAATCTTGGTTCTTGAACTTAATTCATTCCAGAAGGTGGTTCAAGAAGTGATTTATTCAAAAATCAAATCATTTTTCCCATCCTATATAATAAAAGCCTAGGTGACGTCACAAGATAGCTGCTGCAACATCATCACAAGTGGCCACCACAAGATGGCCAACAGGGAAGGGCAGTTGGGGGCGACCAGGCCTGCAGGGGAGGGCAGTTGGGGGCAAGATCAGGCTGGCAGGGGAGGGAAGTTGGGGGCGACCAGGCTGGCAGGAAAGGCAGTTGGGGGCGACCAGGCCTGCAGGGGAGGGCAGTTAAGGGTGACCAGGCCAGTAGGGGAGGGCAATTGGGGGGGACTGGGCCTGCAGAGGAGGGCTATTGGGGGGACCAGGCCTTCAGGGGAGGGCAGTTGAGGGAGACCAGGCTGGCAGGGGAGGGCAGTTGGGGGCCATCGGGCTGGCAGGGGAGGGCAGTTGGTGGTGATCGGGCCGTCAGGGGAGGGCAGTTGGGGGTGATCGGGTCAGCAGGGGAAGGCAGTTGGGGGCGATCAGGCCAGTAGGGGAGGGCTGTTGGGGGCGATTGGGCCGACAGGGGAGCAGTTAGGCGTCCATCAGGCTGGCAGGGGAGCGGTTAGGGGCAATCAGGCAGGCAGGCAGGCAGGCAGGCAAGTGGTTAGGAGCCAGCAGTCACGGATTTTGAGAGGGATGTCCGACTGCCGGTTTAGATTGGGACTAAACTGGCAGTTGGACATCCCCCAAGGGGTCCCAGATTGGAAAGGGTGCAGGCTGGGCTGAGGCATAAACCCCCCACCCGTGCACGAATTTCATGCACCAGGCCTCTAGTTAGAAATAGTGTAAATTGAATTAATCTGTTTCAGACCCCCCAAATGATTCTTTTTTAGCTTTTCTTATATACTGTATATGTCTAATGTACTTTTTAATCTACAAATAAACACTTCTTTCCTTAAATTTATCAAACCGCTCCCTCTTAGCCTTAAACAAATCACTTTTAGCATTCGGTCCAGGGATGGCTTTCAGGTCTGCATACAGCATCTTGGCTTGTCTGTATATTACTGCCTCCAAGAAGTGGCTGTCACTGGCTAACTGCTTTTCATCTATCCAAATCAACAACAATTTTTCTGCCTCTTTAAATTGTCTGTGATCATTGTTTCTTTCACACTTAGCAACATTAGCCCTCTAGATGGCCTCTTTCTGTTTTAAAATTGTGCTAATCCTTGTTTTCTCCAGCAACAAAAGCATTCTCTTCTTTGTTTCTGCCTGAAAGATTCCTTTTTGTCATGCTGAGGTATCAGCATGAAAGGGTTGTCAGGTAGAAAATCGAAACTTAACAATCAGGACATTTTTTCTGTGAATAACTTGGTCGAAAACCGAATTGTTTGAGATGGGAGATGTTCAAGAAATGAGGTTTGAGTGTATTTATTGCCACTTTATTACTCATATTTTTTATCTCTTTTTATTCTGGTTTGATGGTGATGAACTAACTTTTTTTAGTCCTGGAATCTCTTTATCTATCCTTCGATTCTAAATGGTAGTTTTCCTAGGTAGAGTAATCTTGGTTATAGGTCCTTGCTTTATCCCTTTGAATATTTTGAGCAAGTACTTCCGGCCTGCAAAGTTTCTATTGAGAAATCAGATGACAATCTTATGGGAGTTCTCTTGTAGCTAACTAATTGCTTTCTTCTTTCTGTTTTTAAGATTCTCTCTTTGTCTTTAACCTTTGGCATTTTAATTATGATGTGTCTTGGTGTAGGCCTCTTTGAGCTCATCTTGTTTGGGGCTCTATATTTCCTGGACTTGTATGTCTGTTTTCTTCATCAGGTTAGGAAAGTTTTTTGTTGTTATTTTTTCAAATAGGATTTCAATTCTTTGCTCTCTCTCTTCTTACGGGAGGCACCCCCATAATGTGAATGTTGGTACTCTTGATGTTGTCCCAGAGGCTCCTTAAACTGTCTACAATTTTTTGGATTCTTTTTCTTTTTGCTGTTTTGATTGGGTGTTTTTTGCTACTTTATCTTCCAGTTGCTGGTTTGCTACTCTGCTTCATCTACTCCATTGTTGATTCCCAGTAACTTCATTTCAGTTTGTGTATCTTTCATCGGGTTCTTCTTTATGTTTGCTATTTCCATTTTTATATTTCCTCTCATTATTAAGTTCTCACTGAATTCATCTGCTCTTCCCCTAAGTTCATTGCGTATCCTTTAACCAGTGTTTTGAACTCTGCATCTGGTATTGCTTGTCTCCATTTGTTTAGTTCTTTTTCTGGAATGTTGTTCTATTGTTTCATTTGGGACATGTTTATCTCCTCATTTTGGCTGCCTCCCTGTGCTGGCTTCTATGTAGTAGGTAGAGCTGCTACATGTCCCAGTCTTGGTAGAGTGGTCTAATGTAGTAGGTGTCCTATCGGGCCTAGTGACACAGCCTCCCTGGTCATTTTAGCTGGGTATTTCAAGTGTGCCATGTCTTGGCTGTGTGAACTCTCCTGTTGTAGTTTAGCCTTGATTGTTGTTGGCACATCAATGGGAGGGATGTACCCCGAGGCCGATTGGCTGCAACTGGCCACAACTATAATGGAAAAGCTGTTACTAGGTGTACCGGTTAATAATGCGGATTTTGTAATCAAAGAAAACAATAATTTCAAGAGAAACATCAAAAGTGCTTTATTAAAAGTAATGTCCAATATAAGCATAACCAATGGACGCAAAACTCTGGGGGGTGAGGGCATATATGGGAGTGGGGTGGGGGGGGCAATGGTAAGATATGTAAACATATAATACCTTAATAAAAAAATTGGAAAGAAAAAAAAAAAAAAGTAATGTCCATCGCCGAAACCGGTTTGGCTCAGTGGATAGAGCGTCGGTCTGCGGACTGGAAGGTCCCAGGTTCGATTCCGGTCAAGGGCATGTACATTGGTTGCGGGCACATCTCCTGGTGGGGGATGTGCAGGAGGCAGCTGATCGATGTCTCTCTCATCGATGTTTCTGGCTCTCTATCCCTCTCCCTTCCTCTCTGTGAAAAATCAATAAAATATATTTAAAAAAAAAAAAAAGTAATGTCCATCGCTAGCTACACATTTCCCCAACTTTTAGGTGATTTGTGGATACCGTCCCAATAGAACTTTTCTTGTTTTGAGGCAACCCTTCAGAGACCCAATTTTCCACTTTGTATGTTTTGAAGTGCTGCTCAGAAAGTGCATGTGCCATCGATCGGAACAAGTGGTAATCTGAAGGAGCAAGGTCTGGTGAATATAGCGGGTGGGTTAATACTTCCCAGGCAAATCTTTTAACGTGTCTTTAACTGGTTTTGAAGTGTCTGATGGTGCGTCGTCATGAAAGCAAAATTACTTTGCCGTGTCTTCTGGCTCATTCTGGTGTTTCACGATCAAAGCATGGTTCAAATTGATTATTTGTTGTCAGTAGCGGTCAGTATTAACGGTTTCACCTGGTTTTAGAAGCTCATAGTACACCACACCTTCCTGATCCCACCAAACGTAGAGCATTGTCTTCTTTCCGATTTGGCCTTGCAGTCGGATGTTGATGGTTGACCTGGATCAACCCATGATTTTGTGCATTTGGGATTCTCAAAATAAATCCACTTTTCATCACCAGTCACAATTTGATGCAAAAAAGATTTTCTTTGGTGCCTGCCGTTGAAGCAACATTTTACTTTCAAGCGATTTGGCCTTGCAGTCGGATGTTGATGGTTGACCTGGATCAACCCATGATTTTGTGCATTTGGGATTCTCAAAATAAATCCACTTTTCATCACCAGTCACAATTTGATGCAAAAAAGATTTTCTTTGGTGCCTGCCGTTGAAGCAACATTTTACTGATGACTTTACGGTTTTCCATTTGTCTCTCACTCAGTTGATGTGGCACCCATTTTCCTTCCTTTAAAATCTTTCCCATTGCTTGTAAACAATTGGAAATTGTTTGCTGAGCAATGTTTAATCATTCTGCAAGTTGTTTTTGAGTTTGACATGCACATTCATCCAAAATTACAAATTGTTGGTCTTCAAACTTTTTCGGTTGACCTGGATGTTCTTTGTCTTTCACATGAAAATCATCACTTTTAAAGCATTTAAACCAGTGTTCACAAGTATCTTGAGATGGAGCATGTTCACCATAATCTTCCCAAAGTATTCAGCAGCACTTTTCTTCAAAACAATTAATTATAACTTCCCGCAAATGCTCATTTTTAAGTGTAAAAATATCTATGATGTTAACACCTTCAGCAAATTTGACATATGAAGTTTTGAAGTTTGTTGTCAATACAACAAAATAGCATACATATTAAATTGCATATATATATCAACATATGTGTAACTCCATCTATTGAAAAAATCCGCGTTATTAACCAGTACACCTAGTATGTAGGGGCCAACCCCAGGGAGCAGGACTCTGGTGTTCGATGAATTCTCACCTTGAGTGTGTCGCTGGTGGAGGTGGTTGGGTACTGTTCTGGCATTGTCTGACACTGTCCACCTGGTGCGCTGGCTCTGGAGTCCTCTGGGAGGTGCAAACCAAAGTCAGCTGCCACCCATGCCCTGCCCAGGGCCACCCAGCATGAACTACAGAGTGATCTGCAGATGACTGCTACTTGTGGTGGGCTTGGATGTGAGGGGGAGAGCCCATGCTGTGAACAGGAGCCAGCTGTTGCTCCTGCCAGGCCTGGGCCCATTAGCAGGAGGTATGAGGCATGCTGAGGCCAGATCCTGCTTGTTCAGGTAGGGTTTGTGAACTCTTGAGAGATTTTAGGAAAGTTCTCAGCAGAAGCCAAGACAGGCTGCATGTATGGAAAAGCTACTGGAAGTTGCTTGGATGGGCCCACAAGGTGGGTAGAGCACTGTCTCAGGGACTCACCAGGATCGGGTAAACAGTTAGTCAGACTCAGATATGGTGCTTGCCTGTGGGCCTTGTTCCAGGTGGCGGGGTGGGGGGAGGGGGCTCAGAAAAGGAACAATGGTTTCTGCCAGCACTTCTGTCTGGCACAAGCCACTCTTCCAGTCTTTGCCCCATATCCAGACAGTTAAGTTCCTCCCTGTATGTCCCTGGTACCTTTTGAGCTGCTGCCCCAGTGCTGGAGCTCAGAGCAAGTGAATCTGAGTAACTTTTTGCAGTGGGGCCCTTTAAGAGGAACACCTGGGACTCCAGCAGCCCTCTGTCTCAACCACAATCCCTGGTGGTTTTCACAGCCAGAAATTATGGGGACTTCTCTTCTGGCACTGGAACCCTGGGTATGGGGGCATGGTTTGGGGTTGGGAACCCTCACTCCTCAGGGGGATCTCCATAGCCAAAATATCCTCCTGGTTTTTAAAACATGGGTGTGAGACTAGCTCCCTCTATATTTCTACCTCTTCTATCAATGTGGTTTCTGTATATTTTTGTACACACTTTTGTTCAGCTAGATTTCAGGCAATTCTGAGTGATGGTTGTTCTGGAGTTTAGTTGTAATTTTGATGTGCTCCTTGGAGGATGTGAGTATTGCATTTATCTATACCTCTGCCTTGCCTGGACTCCCAGTGGGTCAGGTCTTAATTAACATTTTAAGTAGTTTCTGTTTTTTTCTGTTACAAAGAGTTCTGTGGTACAGGTTGTTTTGTCTACTTATATCTGTACCTATAAAGGATGAAGGAGATATTCTAGAAATGAAATTACTTGTTCAGAAGGAATGTGAATTTACATATTTTTGATGGGTATAATAATTGTCCTCAAAATAATCATATCAATTTATACTTTTTTCCATACTGTTACCAGTTTTGGGTAGTGTTAAAATTTCTTAGTTTAACAAATTTTTTGTAAAGATTGCATATTAGTCTGTTAGGTAGACATTATTATTTATATCCATTTTTCTGTTGTTGGACATTTAATAGAAATAATACTGCAGTGTTCATGCACATAAATCTTGAGCCGTATGATTAGGGGAAATTTAATTAATACATGCTTCGGAAAGAAGAACTTGAAAAAACGTATTTCTTTCTCTTTTGAAGGTCTCCTTTATAAAAAAGCCACTTGACTATGGACAAGTGGAAGATAACATTGATGAAAATGTAAAGGAGATGGAGAATCAGTCATCCATGAGTCTGTTTAATGATTACCCTGCTAGTAGTGTTAGTGATGCAAATGAATCTGGAGAGAGCCAGCTCACTATTGGTAAATATATATTTACTTTGTGGGATTTCTTTTATTTCTTCATATTGGTTTGACATTACAAAAATCCTCATAGATACCAATTGTATGCTCATTTTATTTCCTTTTGGTATAGTGATAGTCTATTAGGATTGTATTTTCTGTACCCTTTAGATTCTCCAATTTTAATGGAATTCATTAGTTTTCTATTCTTCATAAGGAAAATTAAAATAATCACTACAGAAAATCATATCATAGATTTTTTTGGAAAATCGAAAGCAGGAGAGCAATAAAATACCCATAATGCCATCCTTTTAAGCTTTTTCTGTTATTTCTGTATAGACCAGTGGTCTGCAAACTCATTAGTCAACAGAGTGGCAAACCGCTGGTATAGACCTTTGGAAAATTGTAATTGCATTGACATTCTTATGTCTTTTTTACACCTTGTTTTTTTTTTAACATTAATTATAAACATTTTTTTTCATTTAGCTGCTTGAATTGATGAGCATACTTTTTAGTGGCTTAATAGTATCCCAGTTAACATATATACCATAATTTACTTGACCATTATTTACTGTTAGAAGTTTAGATTTCTTTTCTATTTTCTTATAATTAATAGTACTGCACCTACTGTTTGTTCATATAGATTTTTCCATAGATCATTTCTTGATGATAGAATCCTGGGTAACCTTTAATGAAGAATTTTGAAGCTTTTAGTTTTTAACTGATCTCACCATAATTTTGTTTATCATATACTTTTACCTTTTTTTTTCTTGATAGAGGGGAAGCTATTTGAGCTAATAATGTTCTGTGTATGTGGCTGTTGTGCCCTGCTCTTAGTTTTAATAAGTGCTTTTTATTTTTAGGTGCCATGAATCCTTTAGCTGAGGAACATCTGTCAAAGCAAGATCTACTTTTTTTAGACATGCTCAAGTTCTTGTGCATAGGCGTAACCACTGCTCAGAACAGTCCTGTGTCATTTAGAGCAGTTGATATTCGGAGGAAATTGTTAATGTTAATTGATCCTAGTATACTAGACCTTACTAAATCTCTCCACCTACACATGGTGAGTAAAGTAAAATGATTCTTTTCAGGTCTGTCTGGCATTGATGCTGAATATAATAGACTGACATCAAAATCACATAGTACCTTTAAAGTGTTGAAATTGCTTTCTTGAGAAATGAATCTGAGACTAGTTATAAAATACACTTTTTCCTTTAAAGTGCTTTCCTTTACGTAGTTATAGAAACATTAAAACTTGGATTGACTTTAGGTAGATTTATTATCTTTAGGTATACTTAATTATAAGTTATTTTAAAATAGGCCAAGAAACACAGATTCTGAATGTAAAAGTAATCTACATATATAAGAGGCTAATATGCTAAGTGTCTGACCGTCTGACCGGTCACTATGACGTGCACTGACCACCAGTGGGCAGATACTCAACACAGGAGCTGCCGTGATGCACACTGGCCATTTACAGAGAAACGGCAATGCGGACCTGGCGCCGACAAAGCAACACTTGGCTTCCCCAAAGTGGGACACAGGCCCCGCCACCACCCCAGAGCGACAGCCCACCAAATTGCAGCCGACGTTGCCGAGACCCCATGGCACAAAATGTGGCCCTCAGCCCAGTCCAGAAACGGTGGCTGTGGGCGCCGGGTAATGATGTCATGTAGCAACGCCTGGCTTCCTCTCCCTAGCGACTAGTCTCCTTGGATTTTCTTCAGCTGAAGAACTCAACTTGCTTTACCGCCAGGTGGAAACACTTTACACTTTAACCAAATGTCTGTGAAGCGTTTTCCCATGCCTCATCTCATTTGATCCTCACAGAAGTACTGAAGTAGGTAGATAGGAGACTCGGTGGAATCCTGTTTTCTTTTCATTAGTTGGAAAATGTAGATTTAGAAAGTTTAGAAACTTGACCTGACTGAGAAGAAGAAAGAAATGGTGGACCTTGAAAATGACTTCAGGTTTTCTCATTGCACAGAATATAGTCAAACACTGCTGCAGTTAAATATTTTACCCTTTGTTCTCCCTGTGTGATCTACAATAATAATCTGTTTCGTGTTGATATTTACTGCTGTGTTGCTGACAGTTACCTGAAAGAGAAGTTGGGGTGCTTCACTGGGCTGGAAAAAGTTTAGCTACATCAGAAAGCAGGTCTAATTAAGCAAGTTTATCTATATATAAAACTCTCGCTGGCGCCAATCGCACGCATGTGTTTCGATCTGTCATTGTCAATCGTGAATTTGGTTGACATTTTTATTATAAAGAAAGGGTGAGTAGCGATATTAAAATATTTCTAATTAATTTCCTTTCAGTGTGCACGAATTTGTGCACCGGGCCAATAGTACTTACATATCATTGCAATTGAAGTCTGACCTTAGTTTACATGCATTAAATTTTTTATTTAATTTCAAAGTGACTGTAAAGTTACAGATCTACAAGAACTTCATATTTCCTTCATAAGCTTCTACAGTCAACATTTTATCATATTTGCCTTGTCATTCTCTCTCTACTCACATATACCTTTTTTTCTGTATCCTTTTGAGATTAAGTTATAGATGTGATGACCCTTATATTTTAGTGTGTATATCCTAAAAACAGTGATTCTCCTATAACTATGGTATAGCCATCCTATATAATAAAGAGGTAATATGCAAATTGACCATCACTCCAACACACAAGGTGGCTGCCCCCATGTGGTCAAAGATGGCCGCCCCCATGTGGACACAAGATGGCCGACACAAGATGGCCAGCAGGGGAGGGCAATTGTGGGCGATCAGGCCAGCAGGGGAGGGCATTTGGGAGGGACCAGGCCTGCAAGGGAGGGCAGTTGGGGGCAACCAGGCCTGCAGGGGAGCAGTTAGGCGTCGATCAGGCTGGCAGGGGAGTGGTTAGGGGGTTATCAGGCTGGCAGGCAGAAGTGGTTAGGGGCATTCAGGCAGGCAGGCAGGCAAGCGCTTGGGAGCCAACAATCCTGGATTGTGAGAGGGATCCCAGATTGGAGAGGGTGTAGGCTGGGCTGCGGGACACACACACACACACACACACACACACACACACACACACCCTCTCCTTTCCCCTCCCCCCGTGCACGAATTTTGTGCACCAGGCCTCTAGTCAGGAATATAACATTGTATTAATGCATTTAATATTCAAGTCTGTTCAGTCTCTTTCAACCTGGAACAATTCCTTAATCTTTCCTTATCTTTCATGACCTTTCTGTTTTTTAATAGTATAGCCACTTGTTCTGTAGAATTTTTCTCTTTGGGTTTATCTCATGTTTTCTCATGATTAGATTTAGACTTGAATGATCACATTACAGAAGTAATCCCTCTCCTTCTCTACCCACATCGGTCTATCCAACTACTGATCAGTATCTCCGATTTCAGTGCAACATCATAGGATTTTTTTTCCCCTTTGTATTTGTAGCTCCCTCTTCCAACAGTAAGAAACCTGGCTTCCCACTTAACCTCAATACATTTACTTGTTTACTCAATATTCTTACATGTAACCAATCTCCTGACCATGTGGGCTATCCCCTAGCCCTAGGCCTGGTGTCCATGTGGGGAGAGTCGCTAGCCCAGCAAATTGGCAAACATGTCAGATGATTTTCCCAGTTATAGCTGTGGGGAACATGCCAGATGATCCACTAATTAGAACTTCTTGGAAATATGCAGTTTGAGTCCCTGTTAGAATTCCTGGTCAAATCTCCAGCCCTGACCAGTGGGGAAGGGCTGTGTTCTTTTCTTGAGGCTCTGATGTTTAAGGCACTTCAAGACAGTAACATTACATACGTGACTTTCATGTCAAATATTTAAAATGGTCCAATGTAATGTTCTTTTATATCTGAGAAGGAGTAAGAAACATTTTTCTACATATAGATGATAAAAAAAGTTCTGATTTTTTACTAGAGCCAGAAAATTATTTGGCAGCTCTCAGAAATAGTCATAGTACCATAGAGAGCTTTACCAGGTTGCTTTATGGGGAGATAAGTCAGAGTATTTGACTTCTTCCCTGCCCAAGATTATCTCTGATTTCCAATATTTATTAATAGGATAGTTTTTATCTTATTTTCTTTCTTTTTTTTTTAATCCTCACCGAGGATATTTTTTCCATTGATTTTTAGAGAGAGTGGAAGAGAGAAGGAAAGAGAGAGAAATATCGATGTGAGAGAAACACATCAATTGGTTGCCTCCTGCAGGTCCCTGACCAGGGCCCGGGACAGAAAGTAGCCTGCAACTGAGGTACGTGCCCTTGACTAGAATCTAACTTGGGACCCTTTGGTCTGCAGGATGCTCTATGCACTGAGCAAAACCGGCTAGGGCAATAGAATAGTTTTTAAACATTGATGTCTTATACCCAAGCATTATTTTGGGAAAGTAGAAACATAATATAGTTTTAGGTTCTTGTTCAAGCACTTAATCCAACAATTAATAACTGTCATTAATTGAATTCCTACAATAAACGTTAGATCTTTACATTCATTTCCTTTAATCCTGACAGTAATCTGGCTAGATAAGTGCTATATCCCCATTTTACAGGTGAGAGTACAAAGGCTCAGATGACAATGCAAGTTTTTTTTAATGTTTTTATTGATTTTTAGAAAGAGAGGAAGTGAGAGGGATATAGAGATAGAAATATTGTTTATTGAGAATCATAGATTGGCTGCCTCCTGTAAGCCCCCTACTGGGAATCGAGCATGCAACCTGGGCATGTGCCCTGACTGGGAATCGAATCAGTGACCTCTTGGTCAACTACTAAGCAACACTGGCTGGGTAACATTGCAAGTTTTTTAACCACACAAGTAATAAGTTGTGCTGGGATTTGAATCCTGCTCTGTTTGACCTCAAATGCTTTTTTTTTTTTTTTTTTTTTTACTATACTACCTTTTTAAAAAATTCACTAGTCTTGTGTGTGTGTGCATGTGTGTATGTATATATGAATTTATGGTTAAATATATACTTATTTAAGTAAATGACATGTTTAAAAACAATTGATTTCTCACTCCCAACCCCCCACCCCCAACTATCTTAGTATCTAGTGCTTTTAAAGGAGCTTCCTGGAGAAGAATATCCTTTACCAATGGAAGATGTTGTTGAACTTCTGAAACCACTATCGTAAGCAATTAAAACCATGTTATACTCACTTAAAATTTATAAGCTAACTGATGTGTTCTGTTATGCTTATAAAGTTAAACTTTTTCCACCATAGCAAATTATGTTCTTTATATCGCCGTGACCAAGATGTTTGTAAAACAATTTTAAACCACATCATTTATATAGTGGGGAACCTGTGTCAAGGCAATATGAATTCTCAGAACACAAGAGATGCTCAAGGACAGTTTCTAACAGTTATTGAAGCATTTTGGTAGGTACAGATTATTCTGTGGAGTTCTTATTTATCTTTTGCTTCTTCTGATACAGATGTAAGTTTTACATTTCTGCATTAGTGATTTCTTCTAATCCTTAATTGTAATTATATATTCTTTTAACAATGGTAAATGTAATTTGTGTTTTTTTCCCCCTTAATTTCTTGAAGAACCACATTGTATTTTTCTTAAGACTAGGCTTTCTAAAGTGTGTTTAGTATTTCCCTGCAAATTTGGAATCACTTAATAGTTTGACATGTATGGTGAATAAAGCAGAGTACATCATGTCTAAATCAATTGAATTGTTTTGTTCCTAAAATGAACAAATTGGCCTTATCAGTATCTGGTTATTTCATGTATATAATCATAGTGTGAGACAACACCATGATACTTACAGAATAGCACATGTATATAATTTAGAGCTCTCCTATCATTTGACTGTAAAGGACTTCTGAATCAATATAGAAATGGTTTTTAAATTTTTGGTTTAACAACAAAGACTTAAAATATTTCCCTTTAAATTAAGATTACTGTAACATGGTTAGCTGAAGTAAGATAGCCCCCAAATCAGACATAATCATATAAGTCTAATAATATACATTAAAATGAGTTATGTAAGCATTTTATATGGAATTCTTTTTGGAAGATGAGAATATTGGCATGGCCACATAATGATTAAAGTTAGCATAGAAAGAAATTTTGGAAGTGATTTTTTTTTTTTACTGTGCTTTTATTGGAATAATTATTTGACATTGAAACATTTTATTTCAGGCAATTAATCAAGGATGGGAAATGCACATCCTCTGTAAGAATGGCACTAGTAAAATGCCTGAAAACTTTGCTTGAGGTGAGTTACTCCACATTAAGTGTTAGAAACTTTTCCATAAAATTTAAAAACAGACTATGTTTCTGTTCGTAATGGGTGATTTCTCTCTTAGTATTTCATATTTAACCTAAGTTGTTCTTTTCCCATAGGCTGATCCTTATTCAGAATGGGCTATTCTTAATTTAATGGGAAAAAGTTTTTCTGTAAATGAAGTATTTCCACAATTTCTTGCTGATAATGATCACCAAGTTCGCATGTTGGCTGCAGAATCAATCAATAGGTAACGAATCAAATATTTATGAAATGTCTAGAATGTTGCAGATACCAATGCAATGCTAGCATAGTCATGGGTTACTTCAGGCGTCCTCAAACTACGGCCCGCGGGCCACATGCGGGTGTTTTTGCCATTTTGTTTTTTTTTACTTCAAAATAAGATATGTGAAGTGTGCATAGGAATTTGTTCATAGTTTTTTTTTAAACTATAGTCCGGCCCTCCAACGGTCTGAGGGACAGTGAATTGGCCCCCTGTTTAAAAAATTTGAGGACCCTTGGGTTACTTGTTGCGATATTAAAATATAATTAAAATAGCTAACCACTTATGTCAACTATAATTGTTAAAAAAAAGCTAATAGTTATTGAGCATATACTGTATGCCTGGCTTTTATACACACACACACACACACACACACACACACACACACACACACACACACGAGGCCCAGTGCATGAAATTCATGCACTCAGAGCCGGGGGAGGGGGGTGTCCTTCAGACCAGCCTGTGCCCTCTTGCCGTCTGGGAGCCCTTGGGGGATTTCTGACTGATGGCTTAGGTGCAGTTGGCCATCCTTAGCGCTGCCACGGAGTCAGGAGAGGCTCCCACCACCGCCGCTGTGCTCGCCAGCTGTGATTCTGGCTTCTGGCTGAGCGGCGTTCCCCCTGTGAGAGTGCACTGACCACCAGGGGACAGCTCCTGCGTTGAGCATCTGCCCCCTGGTGGTCAGTGCATGTCATAGTGACCGGTTGTTCCACTGTTCGGTTGATTTGCATATTAGCCTTTTATTATATAGGATATTTTCATTGATTTCAGAGAGGAAGAGCAAGAGAGAGAGAGAAAGAGAGAGAGAGAGAGAGAGAGAGAGAGAGAAACATTAATGATGAGAGAGAATCATTGTTGCTTGCCTCCTGGGGATGGTGCCCGCAACCCAGGCATGCACCCTGACCAGGAATTGAACCATGATTTCTTGGTTCATAGGTTGATCCTCAACTACTGAGCCACACCAGCCGGTCCTGGCTTTTATGTTTTCTCTTAATTCTAACAACTCTATCACTTAGATACCATTATTTTCTCCAATTTATAAATGAAAACTCTCTGGCTTAAAGAGGTAAAATAGCTTGATCAGTGCGACAGAGCTAGTAAGTGGTTGAGTTGAATGAGGTGTGTCTACTACCCAGGATATAAGATCCTGGATGGCATTGTTTTGTCTGTTGATTTAGCACCTAAAACAATACTTGCTATGTGGTAGGTGTTTAATAATTTCTAAAAATCAATGGATATTTGAAAAAAATTATATTATACTTTAAAAACAGTTAAGCAGAAAATCATTTTGAGTAACTTTGCTGTTCACATGTAAGTGACCAATAATTAAAAATCACTGTAAAGAAATTGCTCCAGCAGTCACCTCAATATATGTGTTAGATAACCTAATGTGTCCATAGTTTGAATATGATGACAACAATGTTTGTATAAATAGAATTGTGTCTAACTCCTCAGGTTTGGGAGTCTTCAGTAAACCATAGTGCATTGTAAGGGTTGCTAATGAATGTGTGCTTTACTTCAAGTCTTAGAGGATAGAAAATATATACTGAATTAAAGCCCTGAAGTTATACTCAAAGAAACAAAAAAATTATAGTTGCCAGAAGGGAGGGGGGATGGATGAAAAAGGTGAAGGAGACTGAGAGGCACAGTCTTCCGGCTATAAAATAAATAAGCCACGAAGGTATAGTATACAGCTCAGGGAATATAGTCAATAATAATGTAATAAGTTTGCATGGTGACAGATCATTACTAGCCTTAGTGTGATGATCACATTGTAAAGTATATAAATGTTGAGTCACTATGAAACTATTGTAATATTGTATGCAAACTATACTTTAATTAAAGCATTTTTTTAAAAGAACTTAAAAAAAGATGAAGTTATAGAGGATCATAAGTTGAATGTAATAAAGCAGTGTAGTAGTAGCATTGCATAATCTCTTAAGATTAAAAAATGCATAAATTCAAGAATGGCATGAACATAGCACTTGCTGATTTCTTATTTAGGTGTTTACTTGTTAGATATCTAATATTGGACATTTTAAAAGAAATTGGAGGAATCAGAGGAACACCAAAAAGTTTAAAAGTCTTGATACTAAAAGAGCATAAAGGACAAAATTGATTGAAGAGTTGTCCTTAAATATACTAGGATTTTTTGCAAATGGCACTGATCAACTGTTTTCCATAACATAAGAAAATATTTAAGTGGAACATCAAGACATTAAGCTATTCACTTTCAGGATAATTGAATATTAGAAGAGGTTAACATACTAATAAGAGTTTGTGGCTCCTTGTAATTGGTGTTAGACCAAAGGACAATTTTCCTTTTCTGGGTAGTTTGAGTTCAGGCCAATTCAGGTTTGGACAGTAAGCTAAAAGGTCTTTGAGACCCTTTTTGGTTCTAGGGGAAAATGGAGACTATGGTAAAGACTACTATTATTCAGCAATGGATCTTAACCTTTTTTAAGTGCACTCATATTTTCTTGTCTTTTGAAAGAAGACGTATTAGTATGTCTCACAGAGTGACTTATTTTTGTCCTGTAATATGTAATATGTAATGGGGAGTAAGGTTTAAGGTAAAAAATTATTTCACTTTTTTTTTAAGGTTATTTCAGGATATGAAACAAGCAGGTTCTTCCACGTTATTGAAAGCACTTCCTTTGAAGCTTCAGCAAACAGCTTTTGAAAATGCGTACCTGAAAGCTCAGGAAGGAATGAGAGCAGTGGTAATTTCAGTAATGTGTATTTGCTATTATCGTATACTTTCTATAAACATACCATATATTACTTTACCAACTTTGGCACAAGACAGTTTCTATCTAATAGTTTACAGTATAAAGTTAGACTATAACAGGAAGGGTGGGAAAGGAGTGGGGGTTGTGGGAAACATCTGTAATGTCAACAATAAAAAAAGTTAGACTAAAACAACTGTATGAACTAATTGAAATATTTGTATTTA
Source organism: Cnephaeus nilssonii (assembly GCF_951640355.1). Taxonomy (NCBI): domain Eukaryota; kingdom Metazoa; phylum Chordata; class Mammalia; order Chiroptera; family Vespertilionidae; genus Cnephaeus; species Cnephaeus nilssonii. The sequence continues at coordinate 70,746,910 of NC_137084.1, read as the reverse complement.
TTGGTCAGAATTAGTAGAATAATGTCAGTTTCCTTTGGTTCAACTTGTATGTAGCATTTTTGTTGGAAAACAATTTCCTGAATTTTCTAGGAGTATAAATGGTTTTCTTTTTTATTAAAAGAATTTTTTTGAAAGGGCTGGACAAAATCTAGTTCAGAGAACAGGTAACAATGGGAAGAAATGGATTGAGAAAAATGTTCTAAGAGGGAATACCAAATTACCATGGTGTCCTTTAGTGAGCCTCTTGATTTTCATATTTCTCTGTAGAATAATGATTTTTTTTCTTAAAATGAAAATTGTCCTAGGCTTAGAATTTATTCATTTATTTATGCCTTATTTTGTTTGTAAAAGCTATATGAGGCAGTTAATTAAATGACTATCTAATCTGTGATAGCACAAGACTGAAAAGGACAGTTGTGTAAAGAATGTGAATTTAGTAAAATATTTCAATAGATTTGAAAAATGAGTTCAAATCTATTGAAATCTTTTTTACTCCTAGAAAATTCAGGAAATTGTTTTCCAACAAAAATGCTACATACAAGTTGAACCAAAGGAAACTGACATTATTCTACTAATTCTGACCAATAAATACAAATATTTCAATATAATAAAATTAATAGATATAATGTATATCATACATTTTAAAATCAGCCTGTCATGTGCCAAAAGGGAAAATATTTTCCTGACAACAATTCATTTAGAAAAAGACCTAAGAAGTTTTACATTTGAGAGCATACTATGAATCAACATTGTAACAGTCTTTCAAAAAAGTAATGTCTGTCTTTGACATCATTAATAGACGCATACTGTAATGAACAGGTTGATAGAAAGAATTTGAACATTTTATTTTATTTTTTTTAATATATTTTTATTGATTTCAGAGAGGAAGGGAGAGGGAGAGAGAGATAGAAACATCAATGATGAGAGATAATCATTGATTGGCTGCTTCCTGCACGGCCCCTACTGGGGAGTGAGCCCACAACCTGAGCATGTGCCCTTGACTGGATTCCAACCTGGGACCCTTCAGTCCACAGGTCGATGCTCTATCCACTGAGCCAAACCGGCTAGGGCTCTTCTATACATTTGAGAGGGCAGCTAGCATGTTGAGTTTGGTTCTCAGTAAAAGTAAAGTAGACTTTTAATTAGGATGTTAGAGAGTCTGTCGATCCATTTCTTATAAGGAATAGGTGGAGTTGACTCATTGACCTCATAGCTGTTTTTGAGCATGTTGATTGCCATTTAGTAAAGGAATTAGGTCCTTACTTTTTCTTGTACCAAAACCCAGAGCTAGCATCAGAGAGTAATTTTTTTCTAAATGTGAAGAGAAACTTCTATCAAGTATAGCTAATCAAAAAATGTACATATTTGTAGGGATATTATAATTATTGAAGCGTATGTCATCCTATCTAGTTGCATGTTTTGATTGTTCCTTTTGATAAAGATAAGATAATATTTTAAAGAATATAAAGAGGTATATATTGTTGTAATGGTGATATACATCTTAGGAAGTATACTTGGTAGTTGAAGAGGAACTTTTAATCTCTCTCACCTACTTGCAATTTCTTTTTTTTCTTTGATGTGCTTTATACATCACTGAAATGTTCAGCAGTTTTTTCCATAATATGTTATCAAAAGCAGTCTTTGCCACTAGAAATTCTGATATTTTCTCAAAATCTCTACTCTGACCTTCATCACTATAGGATTTAAAACTATTCATTGGCTGCTAAAATGTTGTCATAGTGTACTTTGATTTTATCCTCTTTGGTTTATTTGTAATGTTTAAATATTTATATTATTGTTCTGAAAATCCTTTTAAAGTCCCACAGAGCTGAGAACCCTGAACTTTTGGATGAGATTTATAATAGAAAAGCTGTTTTACTGATGACGATAGCTGTGGTTTTATACTGTAGTCCTGTCTGTGAAAAGCAGGCTTTGTTTGCCCTATGCAAGTCTGTAAAAGATAATGGATTAGAACCTCACCTCATTAAAAAGGTACATGTGGATGAATATTTATTATTATAATCTTCCTTGGGTAATTTTTAAACAAAAAAGTTAAACTAGAATTTTAAAGTGGCACTTACAAGAGACTTAGAGACAGTTTTATTTTTTAATAATGTGTTTACAATATTGTATTTATTTGTATACTGTGTTATTTCTTGCATTCAGTTCAAGAACATTTCACAGGTATTCATTAAACTAACAAGGGTGAATGACCTGTTGTCATGCAGACCCTCTGGAATAGCATTTATTGACTTAAACACAGAGAAAACAGCAGTAGTGAGTGTTCTGCCTGGTTGATTCTGGGGCAGGACATTTGGATCTAGCAGAGTCAGGCATGCAATTTTAGAGCTTTTAAGTTGCGTGATTAGGAAAGGAAGACCGGGGTCTAGCCTTGCAGTTTTATCAGCACAGTGTTGTAGAATGTTCATTCCTGGCTTGTTCCACTACCTCAGCATTCATGGTGTGGGAAGTTCTAAGCCCTTCCAGAGTAGATTTTTATATGATGAACCAGTGACAGCTCAGTAGCCTGCTGACAACCTGGTTTCTATGGGGCTTTGCAATAGGCCAACCCATGGGTAATCAGTCTTAGGTAAGTTAACCTTTTAACTTCTCAGGATTAAGATAGTTGCTTTTTTAAAAACAAACAAACAAACAATTGCATCACCTAGTTATTATTGTAAGTGGAATATAGTGTTTAGTATTTTCTCATTTGGGTTTAGGACTGAGAAGAAGAATTATTTTACTTTAGACCAGGGGTGGGGAACATCTGCCCCATGGGCCGTATAAGGCCCATGAAATCATTTCGTCTGGCCCTACCAAGACATTAGGAGTGAGTGAATTGATTGACCAAATATAGCAGGCTAATTTTTAAGTTGATAATTTTGTATGGACCGTGAATGATGTTATAAATATCCAAATGGCCCTTAGCAGTAAAAGGTTCCCCATTCCTGCTTTAGACTTTCCTTTGGAATATAATTAAATGTTTAAAATTTCAACATTTTCTGTTTTTATTAACATTTATTAAGAATTTGCTATGTGCCAGGCATGGGGCTAATTATATTAAGTACATTTTTCTTATTTAGTCTTGCTGAAGTGGATACTTTTATTATCCCCATCTTATAGATGAATAAATCAAGATAAAGAAAAGTTAAATGAATGCTTAAAGTTATACTGTTAGTAAATATTAACAAGGATTTAAATAACATTGCTTTGCTATTTTCTTAAAGCATTGACTTCTTTTTTATTTGTATAGGTTTTAGAAAAAATTTCTGAAACTTTTGGATATAGACATTTAGAAGACTTCATGGCTTCTCACTTGGATTATCTGGTTTTGGAATGGCTAAATCTTCAAGATACAGAACACAGCTTATCTTCTTTTCCTTTTATTTTGTTAAACTACACAAACATTGGGGATTTCTATAGGTAGGTTTACATGTGAACTATGTTTAACTTAAAATTAGATGATAATGTTTGGCAATCCCAGCCACACACCCCCCTCCCACTTTCTAGCCCCCCATGCACAGATGTGGGAGGTTTATAGTGTGAGAAGCAGGACAGCTTATTTTAATGAAAGTGTATTGAAGGGAATCCCTGGACTTTGGATCTGGTCCTAGCCATGCCAGTTACCAGCTATGTGACTAGACAAGCCATGTAACCATCTGTTGGGACTTGATTTTTTTAATCTGTAAAGTAAGGGATTTACACAAGGAGATCTTAATGTTCCTTTTAGCTTTAACATTTGGTAATCTTTTCTATGAAAAGGAAAGATAAACCAATAGTGACTGGTTATTTCTGCCTTGTTTTTGTTTTCTGTTGTTTGACTGTAGGACATTTAGTCATTATTTCTATTTTAATGTAAAAGTACTTATTTAGCTACTCTAACTGTAGAGAAGAAAATTTGAAGATGCAAAGGTTTGAAACAACTAAAGAGCAATGTGTACACAGGATGATGGGAAGGCTGTTCATTATTGTTTAGTGGTCCTCATTCATTCAGTTTGGCAATAATATTTACGTTTATTCTTTGAATTTATAAATTGCTTTCACATTTCATTTTACAATCATCTATATATATAAAAGCCTAATATGCAAAGTGTCCTCTTGGGAGTTCAACCAACCGTGAGTTTGATCATTTGCTATGATGTGCGCTGACCACCAGAGGGCGGTGCAGAACGCAGGAAGGCCCCGGCCAGCAACATGCAGTCAGGAGAAGGGAGGCCCCAGCTGGCAGCCGGAAGGCCCCAATCGGCTCTGATCGCCGAACAGGCCTAGGGACCCTACCCGTGCACAAATTTCGTGCACCAGGCCTCTAGTTTTATATAAATTGCTTATGCCAAAGAAGTAAAGATAAATTCTAGTTTTTTTTTATCATAGAATTAGGATAGTATATTCTATTATCTCTGTTCTTTTTAATGTGACTAAAATGGACTTAACTTCATTTTTCCATTTATAAAATTACAGTAAGAATGCTTCAGCTAGATAAAATAATATTCTAATATTTATTTAAAGAATTTTATTATTTTAAGAACTATAATAAAAATTTTACTTTGAAAAGTTATATACAATATATATATTTTTTAATTGTTTATGTTTTAGATCTTGTTATAAGGTTTTGATTCCACACCTGGTGATCAGAAGTGATTTTGATGAGGTGAAATCCATTGCTAATCACATTCAGGAAGATTGGAAGCATCTTCTAATAGACTGCTTTCCAAAGATTCTTGTCAATATTCTTCCTTACTTTGCCTATGAGAGTATAGGAGACAGTGGGATGGCACAGCAAAGAGAGACTGCTACCAAAGTTTATGATATGCTTAAAGATGAAAACTTACTAGGAAAACAGGTCTGACTTCAACTTTTACTTCCATTTTATCCCCTAATTGATCTGAGATGTAACTTTAAAATTTTAAGGCTCTTTATGAAGTTAAATTTAATGTGGAAATCACTATCTAGCATAGACAGTCCATGAATTGTTGTAGTGTTCTCTCCTTTTGATTGGCTTTAAAAAATATGCTTTTATTGATATTTTTAGAGAGAGAGGTAGGGAGAGGGATATAAAGATAGAAACTTCTATTATAGATGAAACATTATCAATCAGCTGCCTCCTGCATGCCCCTACTGGGGATCGAACCCAAAACCTGGGCATGTGCCCTGACAGGGAATCAAACCAGTGACCTTTTGGTTCATGGTCAACGCTCAACAACTGAGCTACACCAGCTGGGTTTGATCGGCTTTTAAATGAAATGTTTTTAATCAGAAATTTTAAAAAATAACTTTTAAATAATTTTATTTTTTTCTTTTTAAAATTTATTATAATTGGCAGTAATTATAAATGCAAGTTAAATTCAACCAGTACTGAACAATGTATAGGAAAATCTTCCTCATTTCTACTTTAATTTCATTAAACCCTTCACTTTTCAAAGAAAAATACAACCCCAAATTTCCATATCCTGCTCTTGCTTTTTTCCACAACTACCTTCTGATATATGGTATCATTGACTTAGGGATTATGTTCATTGTTTTCTATCAATCATCTCTATTATAAGTACTATGAAGGTATAATTTTCCTTTTTCTTTCTTGCTGATGCATCCTAACCACTTAGTATATATATAAAGTATTCATTGTTTGCTAAAGATGGACTCAAGTAAAAAAGGATCTAACAATTTTTGATTTACAGTATTTTACATAAATTCAAAATTATTTGAGGCAACTTATATTAAAACACATATACAGGGTGTGGCAAAAGTAGGGTTACCATTGTTCTTATGGAAAATAGTACAATAATTAAATAATAATACAAGAATAAACTGTTTTATGTACTCATAGCTATAAACCTACTTTTGCCCCACCCTGTATAATCTTTTTTTAAGGTAAAAGATGATTGGTCAGTTCAAATTTTTTTCAATGTAAGTAAGGGTGACTAACCAAATTTGGTTAACATCTACACTAATAAAAGAAAAACATGCAAATTTACTGTACCTTCGTGACACCCACCAGCCAATCAGGAGTGAGTATGCAAATTAACCCAACAAAGATGGCGGGTTTATTTGCATATGCAGGCACAGAGCGAAGACTGAAGACTGAAGAGGTTTGGCTTCTCCACTGCGGCTGGAGCGGAGAAGCTAAGCCTCGCTGCAGCCGGAGCGGAGAAGCCTAGCCTCGAGGCTTGGCTTCTCTGCTGCGGCCGGAGCGAAGGCCTGGGTCCCGGGTACTGGAGGAAAACTGGTGCTGGCAGCCAGGGGAAGGAAGGCCTATTGCACGAATCTTTGTGCAATGGGCCTCTAATAAGAATTATAATAGGATGAACTTCAAGAGATTCTTTTTTTTTTGGTTGCCCAGTTATCTATGTTGAACCAAGAAATGGAACAGCGAGATTCAAAGTTTCTTAGGTAGACCATTGCCAGTCAGGTGGTTGTAAGTCTAGTCTGGTGACAAATGTGACAGTTGGAACAGAATGTTGAAACACCAGAGGTAATGGAATTTATGAGAAACACTCTGTCTCTACCCACTCCCACCCAATCTCCTAGCTTAGACTTCTGAGCAGGTCTGATCTTACTGTTCTTTTTTTATGTATTCAGGCCAAACAATAGCAATTTTCAATCAGAATTAGTTTAGGAGGGAAAGTTATTACATTAAACCTTGATATCTTAGCTTCTTGGTAAAAGAAATATACTAAACTAGGGGCCCAGTGCACGAAATTTGTGCACTGGGGGTGGTCCCTCAGCCCAACCTGCACCCTCTCCAATCTGGGAGCCCTCAGGGGATGTCCTACTGACGGCTTAGGCCTACTCCCCGTGGTTCTCTGCTCTCTACGGACCTGCTTGCCCTTAGCCGCCGGGGCCAGGGGCAAGCAGGGCTCTGCTGTCTGCTCTCTGTGGGAGCCCTGTGGGGGACTGCTTGCCCCTTACTGCCACGGCCAGGGGCAAGCAGGGCCCTGCTGTCTGCTCGCTCACTGCGGGGGACATTCCCGCCCCGCCCCCGGCCGTTTGTGTGCGCGCCGGCTCGTAGTGCCTCAGTCCTGGGGATGTTCCTGCCCCTGGCTGCTCTGTGCCTGCGTGCGTAGGCCTGGAGTGGCCAGAGGGTCGTTCTGGTTCCCCAGCCGTTCCGGGCCTACGCGCAGGCCTACAGGCTCAGAGCGGCCTGGCTCCCGAGGACACCTGTCCCTGAAACGCAGGCTGCTTGGCGTCGGCGTGCGTGTTCCCGCCCCACCCCTGGCTGCTCGGTGCCTGCGCGTGTAGGCCCAGAGTGGCCGGGGGTTGTTCCGGGACCTGGGCTGCTCCGTGCTACGTGCAGGCCTACAGGCTCAGAGTGGCCTGGGGCCCCAAGGATGCCTGTCCCCGGGATGCAGGCCGCTTGGCACCAGAGCGCACGCAAGCAGCCACCCCGCCCCCAGCCGTTCCATGCCTGCATATGCAAATTAACCCTCCATTTTATTGGGTTAATTTGCATACTCACTCCTGATTGGCTAGTGGGCGTTGTGGAGGTACAGTCAATTTGCATATTTCTCTTGTATTAGTGTAGATTCCTTTTAGTTTCAATTTAGCATGACGTTGTCATCAGTTAATTTTTCTTAGTTTCTCTAATTTGTGCTTTATCTGAATCAGTTTTCTAGATTCTTTTTTTTTTTTTGTCAGTAAGTGTTGGTACAACTATTATCAGTCTTTGCATCTTTTAAAACTGTTAATTGTTGAATGGCTAAAATCTTTACCATGAGATTGTTTAGCTCTACCTAGACATCTGAACAATTTATATATACTAAAGCTAAGATTACATATCTGGTTTATTAGAGAATCATGTGAAATTAGTGAAGTTAGTTGGGATCTTATGTGCAAGGAAATGTTCATTAATTTTTCCTCATTTTTTTGTAATTTTTTAAAATTGATTTTTAGACAGAGAAGAAGTGAAAGAGATAGAAACATTGATGAGAGAGAAACATCATTTGACTGCTTCCTGCATGCCCCCTACTTGGAATTGAGCCCCCAAACTACATGTGCCCTGACTGGAATTGAACCGGGACCTCTTGGTTCATGGGTTGATGCTCAGCCATTGAACCACACTGGCCAGGCTTCATCTGGTATTAATTAGATTGACCAATTTGTCTTTACTTATCATAAATACACTTTGAAATGAAGCTGTATTTTTACAAGGGCTGAAACCTTGGAAATGATGACGTGGACAATTGATATGTAAGCCGGAGGGAAAGGCTAGGATCTTTACATTAGGTTTCTTGTCACATTAAAACATATTTCCGTTATATTAGGAAATACTTCCAAACCTCCCTGTGTATCAAATAAATCAACCATTTGCCCTGTAGTTTAAAGCACTATTATTTTTTATTTGGAGAGCTAATAAATTCATCTTCAAGACTTTCACAGTTTTCATACATTTGGCTGAGGTGGAAGGTAGCAGACCCATTTTTTATATGTAGAGAATTCATGCTCTTTGTAAGGCTACCTATAGTAGGAAGTGGTTGACAGAGAGTTTGCTCCTGTTGGGTTTTAGTCTATTGTTGATGATGAAGTGTAGGTGGCAACTAGCTTCAGCATTTGGGATATCAACCAAGGGAGAAGTCATGCAGGGAACAAAGAGATGATTATTGCTGGACACTGAGACTTTTTACTAGTAAAGTTTTCTAAGTGAAATAGCATTCCCGAAAAAGAGTAAAATGCAGATTGAGGAGCAGTACATATTAGTGCGGAATTTAGTTGTCAAGGAAATGATTAGATTGAGCAATTTAATGTATACCTGAAGCCTTCATCAATTAAAATGGTTCTTTTAAAAAATATAATTTTTTATTGATTTGAGAGAGAAAGCGAGAGGGAGAGAGAAACATCAATGATGAGAGAGAAGCATCCATCGGCTGCCACCTGTACACCTCACCCTGAGGACTGAACCTGCCCAATCGGGACCTCCTGGTTCCTAAGTCAGCGCTCAACCACTGAGCCATGCCAGCTGGGCTGAAATGATTCTTTAAAATTAAAGGGTCATATTAAGTGAGTCTTGTTTGGTGTGGTTTCTTTACTTTCCTCTCAGTTTATTTATTTATTTATTTTTAATAAATCTTTATTGTTCAGATTACTACAATTGTTTATCCTTTTTTCCCCTATATCTCTCCATCACCCGGTTCCCTCCCCCCCCCCCCCCGTTGTCCTTATCCATAGGTGTATGATTTTTGTCCAGTCTCTTCCCATACCCCCCAACCAGACACCCCTTTCCCCCTGAGAATTATTAATCCACTCCCATTCTATGCCTCTGATTCTATTATGTTCACCAGTTTATTCTGTTCCTCAGATTTTTAATTCACTTTTAGAATCACTTGTTGATAGATATGTATTTGTTGTTCATAATTTTTATCTTTACTTTTTTCTTCTTTTTAAAGAATACCTTTCAGCATTTCATATAATACTGGTTTGGTGGTGATGAACTCCTTTAGCTTTTTCTTATCTGTGAAGCTCTTTATCTGCCCTTCAATTCTGAATGATAACTTTGCTGGGTAGAGTAGTCTTAGTTGTAGGTTCTTGCTATTCATCACTTTGAATATTTCTTGCCACTCCCATCTGGCCTGCATAGTTTCTGTTGAGAAATCAGCTGACAGTCGTATGGGTGCTCCCTTGTAGGTAACTAACTGTTTTTCTCTTGCTGCTTTTAATATTCTCTCTTTGTCTTTTGCCCTTGGCATTTTAATTATGATGTGTCTTGGTGTGGTCCTCTTTGGATTCCTCTTGGTTGGGGTTCTGTGCGCTTCCTGAACCTGTAAGTCTATTTCTTTCACCAGGTGGGGGAAGTTTTCTGTCATTATTTCTTCAAATAGGTTTTCAGTATCTTGCTCTCTCTCTTCTGGCACCCCAAAAATTCGGATATTGGTACGCTTAAAGCCATCCCGGAGGCTCCTTATGCTATCGTCACACTTTCAGATTCTTCTTTCTTTCCGCCTCTCTGGTTGGGTGTTTTTTCTTCCTCATATTCCAGATCTTTGGTTTGACTCTTCGGGTGCGGTGGTCTACTCTGTATATTCTTTATTTCAGACAGTGTATGCATAATTTCTGACTGGTCCTTTTCCATTTTTTTGGTATTCTCATTTAGGTCCTTGAAGGTCTCTTCAAGTTTCTCAGCGGTTTTTAGAAGATTCTTGAGTAACCTTATAAATATGGTTCTGAACACTGTGTCGTCCATTAGTTTGCTTTCATCTATCTCTCCTACTTGTGACGTACTTCGATGTCTCCACATTTTGGCTGCCTCCCTGTGTTGATGGAGTGGCTTTGTGTGGTCGGTGACCTATAGGGGCGGTAGCTCAGTTTTCCCAATCACCCTAGGTGGTCGCTCTTGGTACTCCCCTTTGTGGGCTGAGTGGAAAGTCTTGGTGTAGTTAAAAGCCCTGATTGCTGTTGGGAGGAATTGACCTCCAGTCCAATTGGTTGTGAGGGCTTGCTGTGTCTATAACAGAAGAATTGCTGTGCTGGAGACACAGTAGGGCTTTGGTTCTCACTGAGTCTGCCTCTTGAATGTGTCCCTTATGAGAGTGGTTGAAATCTGGTGTCATCCACACCGACAGAAAAGTCACTCATTCTCTGACCGATGGCCGAGAGTCCCGTAGGTGTCTGGGTCCCCCGCGTGTCCCCAGAAACTGGAGTTCAGAGTGGTTGGGATTGTTGGTATCACTGGCGGGAGTTGATCTCCAAGCCAGTTGGCTGTGAGGATCAGCAGCGTCTCGGCTGGGAGAGCTTCTGTGCTCAGCTTGGATGGGGCGGAGTCTCAGGGTGGCGCAGACAAGCTTTGGTTTCCCGTCTGCTCCGCCCTAAGAGGGGCGGTTTCTCCATGCCCGAATTAATGGCTGCGCACCTCTGAGAGAAGGCAGCTTTCGAGCCTCTCCCGCTGCCTAACAGACCAGTTTCTCCCCAGCTGGGGCTGGATTTCAGTGCAGACCAAGGTTTTGTTTTTCTCCCGAACGAGAAATCCAATCACTGGGAGGGCTGTGCTCAGCTTGGATGGGGCGGAGTCTCAGGGTGGTGCAGACAAACTTGGTTTCCGTCCGCGCTGCCCTAAGAGGGCCGGTTCCTCCGTGCCCGAATTAATGGCTGGGCACCTCTGAGAGAAGGCTGCTCTCAAGCCTCGCCTGCTGCCAAACAGCCCAATTTCTCCCCAACCACAGCTGGATTTCAGTGCATTCGGGAGGTTTTGTTTTTCTCCCAAACGAGAAAGCTAGCCACGCAGTGTCTGCTGCCCTCCCTCTCCGCGCGCTGCGAGCAAGCCTGCCGCGTATTCAGCCGCCCGCCCTTTCCGCTCTCACGGATCTCCGCACCTCCACAGCTCCTGAGGCTCAGCGTCCCCCTCTCTTTCTTTCTCTAGTTGTAGGTTTTCCACTCTGCCAGCTTTCCGGTGGTTCTGGACGGTGTGCGCTCTGTTTTCCAGTTGTAGTTTCAAAATTGTTGTGGTAGGCAACAGTTAGGTGTTTACCTTATGCCGCCATCTTGGTTTCTCTTTCCTCTCAGTTTATAAATTGACTGCATAGCAGAAAAAAATGGAGTTGGGTGTATGTCTTGCAGATAGACCTTTGGTCATCTATTTTCTTCTATGGTCACTCAATAATATTGGAAATGAGGCAATAACATGAGCCCCTGGAGCTGTCTTAAAGGTCATAGACATAAAAACTTATTTAATTTTATGTCCTTGCAGATCGACCACTTATTCATTACTAATTTGCCAGAGATTGTGGTAGAGTTACTGATGACGTTACATGAACCTGGGACTACTGGTGCCAACCAAACCACTGACCTCTGTGACTCTTCAGGGTATGGGTATTTTATTTTTAAATTAAATTTAATTTTTTCCATCATATATTTATCAGGTTATGGGTATTTTAGACTTAGAGAATTAGCTGCAACTTCAGAAGTTTATTGGCAAGTGTATTGGTTGACACCTTCAATTGTCTATTTCAGTTTTTAGGCACATACTCTGCTTTTAAATTATTTTTTTTAAATGACTTCCTTTGAATTGAATTAATTACCTATCTGCTTCTACTGTAGCCTTGCTGCAATAACTGTTTTTTCTCATTGACCTGTTTGCAAATTCAATGAGCTTTTTTCTTCAGTGTTTCTGTAGTATTTGAGCATTGTGCCATTGTTGTCTCTTCAAATTTTCTTCCTTATGACACTTTATTTTATGTTCTCCTCTCCTTATCTATGACTTGCGTTTTTAGGTCACCTTTCCTTTATCACCGTTATTAGCTATCAGATTATTACTATGCTACAATTTAATTTGGATGTGTAAACCCACTTGGTTGTACATGAATGTTAATTATTTTCCCAGTTTGATCTTGTAAATGGCTGGAAAGCATCCTTTATTTTTTTGGTATGCCCTATAGTGCTAGGCATGTGAAATAAGAATACCACCTACCAAAGTATGTGTATATATATATATATATATATATATATATATATATATATATATATAATTTCAGTGTTTGATTGCTGTCTCTTAAATAGTATTCCGTTTACAGTACTAGCATAGAGCTTTAATTCAGACCTGAATTAGAATGAGTGACATTAAGCCTCCTTTGTGGGATCACCATTAACTTCATAAAATATTTTTTTAAGCAAATCATTTAAAAACTGATTAAATCCTAGAAGGTAAAGGTATGTAGATACTCTGGTTGATGAATATAGACTGTGATATGTCATTTTATTAAAAGTAGTTTTTCAGTAGAGAAATAATTTTTTAATTTGAGGTTATTATAATTAAATTTTTATTTTGGAATTTCACTGGTCTGTCAACCAAGTCTATTTTTTCTTGATTATTTTGTTCTGAAAATGATTACTTTTTCCCTATAACTCTTAGGGATTTGGATCCTGCTCCTAATCCACCTCATTTTCCATCGCATGTGATTAAAGCAACATTTGCCTATATCAGCAGTTGCCATAAAACCAAGTTTAAAAGCATTTTAGAAATTCTTTCCAAAAGCCCTGTAAGTATACATTAGTAGTATAGTAACTGAGACAAGAATTCCTTCTTTTTCAGCCAGAAAATCTATATACGTACATCCTAAGGAGAAAAAAAGTAAACAAATGGAAAATTCAACTGAATAAATTAAGAAGAAAAACACTTATTTACAAGTTTATATCTTGATATTTTACTTGTCAGTATTAATTGAAATGTGTCACATATGAGGGCTGAATTTTTTTGTTACATTTTAGTCATATATTGGCTCAGAATTTTAAAAAAATATGCTATAATTTTTTTTAAAATAATGCTTTTATGGATTTTAGAGAGAGGAAGGGATAGGAACATTAAAAATGAGAATCATTGATCAGCTGCCTTCTGCATGCCCCCTACTGGGGATCGAACCCTCATCCTGGGCATGTGCCCGGACTGGGAATCTAACCATGACCTTCTGGTCGATGTTCAACCACTGAGCCACACCAGCCGGGCAAATATGCTATTTAATTATAGTGTATGAAAATTAAATAAATTGACAATAGTTGTTATGTTTAAGACAGTAATTTTCTTAATGTAATATTTTTCATTTGATATCAGACCCAAAACTAAATTCTGTAATTTATTTTGAGTACAAAATGTATTTATTATACCTGAGTATATGTAATTTGACAAGTTTTTACTAAAATGTATCTTTATTTTCTAGGATTCCTATCAGAAAATTCTTTTAGCCATATGTGAACAAGCCACAGAGACAAATAATGTTTATAAAAAGCATAGAATTCTTAAAATATATCACCTGTTTGTTGGTTTATTATTGAAAGATATAAAAACTGGCTTAGGAGGAGCTTGGGCCTTTGTTCTTCGAGATGTTATTTATACTTTGATTCACTATATCAACAAAAGGTAAATAATATATATAGACCAAGATTGAAATATTTTTCTACCCTGTTATCTTAATTGAAAATTTATATGCTGGTAAGAGGTGGACACCAGAGTATTGTTTCCTGAGTTTAGATCTATCTGTTTGTTTTCTTTATAAATTTCACTACTACTTCTCCAAGTCTAGAAATCTTAAGTACTAATGGTCTTCAACCTTTTAAAATAAAAATTCTAATTTTAGATGGCTTGAAATATATATGTTACCATAGCAGTTCTGGTCACCAATTCCAATGTATGTGTGGGGGGTGGGGCTTGGAGGGGAGGTTTTTTTCACACATATCCAAGGAATTCTCCAGACCCAGCTGGGTGTCCTACAATTCAACTCAATGTTGATGAGACAGTGTCAGATCCCAGAGGTTAAAGGCTCTCAGTTCTATAAGATTTCCTCCCCTTACCCCCCACCCCAATCACATGCCAGTGGCAAGTCCAGGTTATCATCTGTGCCTCTGACCACCTGGCTGTAGATTATAGGTTCTAATGACCCCACCTGCCTTGTGTCTGAGTAGTTTGCTCGATTGGCTCATAGAACTTGAGAAACCCATTTACTCACTAGATTACCTGTTTTTTATGAAAGAAGACATAACTCAGGATTAGCCAGTCAGATTTGATGCATAGCACTCCCATTAGTGCTGGGCCTGGGGCCAATTTAGCAAGGGGCATGGGGCATGCTGAGCCAGATGTGTTTGTTTAGGGTTTGTGAACCTTTGAGAGATTTTAGGAAAGACTACAGGATGATGCAAGACAGGCCATTTGTATTGAAAAGCCACTGGAAGTGGCTTGGGTGGGCTGCAAGTTGGGTGGGTTAGGACCTCAGGCAGTCACTCCGGGGGTGGGGGTTGGGGAGAGGACATTGATTGAGACTCAGCAAAGGAACAATGACCTCTGCCAGCACTTCTGTATGGGAGAAAACTGCCCCTTCAATCCTATCCCTTAAACCAGATAATTCAGTTCTTCCCAGTATGTCCCTGGCACCTTTAAACGGGACTCCTGGTATTCCATCAGCCCTTTGTCTTATAGTCTTCACTGGTTTTCACAGTCAGCAGTTTCAGGGACTTCTCTTCCTGGCACTGTGACCTTAGGCTGGGGGACCTGGTGTGGGTCTGGAACTCCTTGCTCTTCTGCAGCGGAAATGTCCTTCCCGATTTTTAACCCCGATATGGGTGTGGGACCAGCTGGTTCCAGTCTCCATCCTTCCTACCTGTCTGAATGTGGTTTCATTTATATCCTTATTTGTAGGACTTCTGTTGAGTTAGAGTTCAGGCAGTTCTGAATAATGGTTATTCTATAGTTTAGTTTTAATTTTTTAAAAATTTGGTTTTATTGATTTTAGAGAGAGAGAAACATCAATTGGCTGCCTTTTGAATGTTACCAATGTAACATTGGTATGTGCCCCGACCAGGAATCAAACCGTCGACTTCTCAGTGCATGGAATGATGCTCAACCAACCAACTGAGGCACAGTGGCCAGGGCTAGTTTTAGTTTTAATTTTGATGGGGTTGTGGGAGGATGCCAGTATCACTTTTTTGTATGCTGTCATCTTGACCCCATTTTTAAAAATTGTGTTATCTTTTTGTCATTGAGCTATAGCAGCTCTTTATATAGTCAGTATATTGAACTCTTAATATGTGCTTTGCAAATATATTCTAGGTATGTAATCTTAAGTGATTTGCAAGTAGTTTTTTTCTTCCATCCTATATAAATTGTTTTGATATTACAAATGTTCTTAATTTTGATGAAGTTTACCAATTTTTTACTTTGTTCCATGTGCTTTTGGTATCTTACCTAATAATAAACAAACATGTAAATTGACCGTACCTCTGCTACGCCACCAGCCAATCAGGAGTGATATGCAAATTAACCCAACAAGGATGGAGATTAATTTGCATACACAGGCGCTGAGTGATGGGGGTGAGTGGGATGCAGGCGTTCTGCCCCACCCCCGGTCTCTCAGGGCCTCTGGGCAGCGTGGGAAGGCAGGGCTGGAGCGGAAAGAGGCGGCTCCGGGGCCTGAGCGGAAAGGGGCTGGGCCGGAGTGGAAAGGCGGTGCCGGCAGCCAAGGAAAGGAAAGTCCATTCTAGCATGAATCTTCGTGCATCGGGCTTCTAGTTATATATAAGAATCCATTGCAAAATCCAAGGTCATGAAGACTTTCTCCTCTGTATTCTAAGGGTTTTATTGTTTGAGCTCTTATATTTAGTGCATTTTAATTTTTATATATGGTGTGAGCTGGGGGGTTCAACTTCATTCTTTCCATGTAGAAATCTAGTTGTTTCAGCACTCTTTGTTGAAGACAATATTCGTTTTAAACAAATGTTTTTATTGATTTCAGAGCAAGGAAGAGAGAGATAGAAACATCAATTATGAGAGAGAATCATTGATTAGCTTCCTCTTGCATGTCTCCTACTGGGGATCAAGCCCGAAACCTGGGCATGTGCCCTGACCAGGAATAGAACCATGACCTCCTAGTTCATGGGTCAATGCTCAACCACTGAGCCACACTGGCTGGGCAAGAGACTATTCTTTCATCATTGAATGGAATTGGAACTTTGTCAAAAATCAATTGGCCATTGATGTGTATGGGCTTATTTCTGGCTTCTTAGTTCTATTTCATTGGTCTGTCCTTTTGCCAATATCATGCTGTGTTGATTACTGTAGCTTTATAGTAAGTTTTGAAATCAGGAAGTGAGTCCTCCAATTTATTCTTTTTCAATATTGTTTCGGCTACTTTGGGTTCCTTTTAATTCCATGTGAATTTGATGGTCAGCTTTTTTATTTGTGTGAAAAAAAGTGATAAAATTTTTATTGAGATCACATTGAATATGTCCTTATTTAGATAGTATTAATATCTCAATAGTTTGTCTTCCAGTTCATGAACACAGAAAGTCATTCCATTTATTTGTGGACATTTTAAATTTCTTTCATATATTCTTTATGGTTTTTAGTGTACAAGTCTTTCATATCCTTGGTAAGTTTATTTCCAGTTATTTAGTTCTTTTAGATGCTATTGTAAATGGAATTGCCTTTTAATTTCCTTTATGGATTGTTGTTGCTGGTGTATAGAAACACAGCTGAGTTTTGTATGTTGATCTTATGACTTGCAACTTTGCTCAATTTGTTTGTTACCCTAGTAGATTTCTTGTGGAATTGTGTGTGTGTGTGTGTGTGTGTGTGTGTGTGTGTGTGTATACACACGCACTCATACATGGAATCATGCCATCTGTGATATGGTTTTACTTCTTTCAGATTTTGATGCCTTTTTACTAGTATTTCTTATTCTTGTCTAATTGCTCTGACTAGGAGTTTAGTGTATATTGAATAGCATTGGTGAAAATTGGCATCCTTGTTTTGTTCCTGATCTTAGTGGGAAAGCTTTCAGTCTTTCAACATTGATTATGTTGTTATCTGTGTTTTTCATAGGTTACCTTCATTATGCTGAGGAAGTTCTTACCTATTTATGTTTTTCTCGGTGTTTTTATCATGAAAGGGAGTTAGATTTTTGTTAAATGCTTTTTCTGTGTTTATTGAGGTGATCAATAATTAATTTCATTTCATTAATGTATATTACATGAATTGCTTTTCTCATATTCACCTGCTCTTGC
Source organism: Cnephaeus nilssonii (assembly GCF_951640355.1). NCBI lineage: Eukaryota > Metazoa > Chordata > Mammalia > Chiroptera > Vespertilionidae > Cnephaeus > Cnephaeus nilssonii. Next base: position 70,729,441 of record NC_137084.1, on the reverse strand, counting down.
ATTCCTGGAATAAATCCTACTTGCTCATCTTATATAATCCTTTTTATATGCTTCAGATTTACTTTGCTAGTATTTTATTGAGAAGTTTTGCACCTATATTCATAAATATAGATATTGGGTAAATATAGTTATTGGATATTATAATTTTCCTGTGGTGTCTTTATCCAGCTTGGTATCAGAGAAATGCTGGTCTCATCAAATGAATTGGGAAGAATTCTATTCTATTCTGTTTTGGAAGAGTTTGGGAAATATTGGCGTTAACTCTTCTTAAATGCTTGATAGTGTTCTTCTAGTCTTTTTTTTTTTTAATCTGTTTACTGGTAAATATTTTTTCTCAGCACTTGTGTTTTTCTTTTTGCATTTCATAAGTTTTGGTATGCTGTCTCTTCATTTTCCTTGGTCTCTAATCCCTTTCAGCATATTTAAGATCGTTGACTATTCTATTATCTCAATTTCCTCAGGAACTGTTTCAGTCACTATATACATTCCTATGAATGGGCCATACTTATCTAATTTCTTTCATAATTTCCTAATGCCTTGTGATTTCCTTCTTGAAAATGGGACATATTACTGTTATAATGTAACTGTGGAATTCAGATTTCCCCTTGTCCTGGGTTTGACTTTTTTTTGTTATTGTTGAAGGCTATAGTAGTCCATTTGCTTCCTGAGTTTATTCAACTATTTTTACAGAGAATGTATTCCTTGCTATGTGTGGTCACTGAAGACTTGTGTTCAGGTAGTGTTTTGACGGAGATTTCCTTGAATACCTGGAACCAGAAAAAGAGAGAGAGAAACCTTTTGTCGTCTTTGTAGATCGGCAGATAGGACTCTCCCTCAGCCCTTAGCCAGGTTTGCACTGAGCCTAGGGATCAGCCCAATGTGAAAGCTTATGGTCTTCAGAGGTAGTTTTTGAGCAAGCATCTTACCCTGGGCATGTGTGTGGCTTCCTAAATTCCCAAAATATATGGGTGAATCTTAGTGCTCTAATTTCCCAAGGAAGCTCTCTCCCCAATTCTCCCTCCTAGGCAATCAGGCAATCAGTTGTATGTGTCAACAATAATCTTTGGTCCTAGGCAGCTATGGGTGTGTTGGCTAGCTTAATGTTTTCAAGCAATGCCCACAGCTTTTCCAGCCTTCAAATATCTCTCAGACAGGTTTAGAACAGACATACACAGTAATATGTGAATGAGGTATGCTCTGCTTTCTCGAGAACTAAGGACCAGTGGAGAATGCAGTTTTCAAGACTGTGGCTAACCTGGGGAGGGGGTGGGACAGGGCAACTAAAATCACCACAGAGCTTTGCTGCAGTTCTAAGGTTGCCTTTTTCTTAGTTAAGAGTTTGCTTGATTGCTATAAACCTTTGACTATTTACAAGAGTTCTAACAAAGTACTGCTAATTCTTTCTTTTTAAATTTGCTGTTTGATTCAAATGGCTTTTATTTTATACTACTAGAAGGCCGATGTACGAAGATTCGTGCTAGAATGGGCTTTCCTTTCCCTGGCTGCCGGCACCGCCTTTCCACTCCGGCCCAGCCCCTTTCCGCTCAGGCCCCGGAACCGCCTCTTTCCGCTCAGGCCCCGCCTTCCCATGCTGCCCAGAGGCCCTGAGAGACCGAGGGTGGGGCAGAATGCCCGTGTCATCACCATGCGTCCCGCCCCGTCACTCGGCATCCATGTATGCAAATTAACTGCCATCTTTGTTGGGTTTATTTGCATATCACTCCTGATTGGCTGGTGGCATAGCGGAGGTATGGTCAATTTACATGTTTGTCTATTATTAGGTAAGATTCTTGGAGATCTTTTCATGACAAGCTTTAGAGTTTCTGTATTTTTTTTAACATATTTTATTGATTTTAGAGAGGATGGGAGAGAGAGAGAGAAACATCAATGATGGGAGAGAGTAATTGATGGGCTGCCTCCTGAATGCCTCCTACTGGGGATTGAGCCCACAACCTGGACATGTGCCCTTGACCAGAATCTAAACCCGGACCCTTCAGTCCTCAGTCTGATGCTCTATCCGCTGAGTCAAACCAGCTAGGGCACTGCTGCATTCCTTATTAAACTTTTTTTAAAATTTATTTTTAAATTACAGTTTATAGACAATATTACATTAGTTTCACATAGTACAACGTAGTGATTAGACATTTACCATATTTTCCGGCGTATAAGATGACTGGGCGTATAAGACGATCCCCAACTTTTCCAGTTAAAATATAGAGTTTGGGATATACCCACCCTATAAGATGACACCCGGCGTATAAGACGACCCCTGACTTTTGAGAAGATTTTCCTGGGTTAAAAAGTCGTCTTATACGCCGGAAAATATGGTATATATCTTATGATGTGATCATCCTGATAAATCTGGTACCTATCTGACACCATATAAAGGTAATGCAGTATTATTGACTGTATTTCCTATGCTGTACCTTACATCATCATGACTATTTTTATAATTGGAAATCTGTATTTCCTAATTTCTTTCATCTTTTTCATCCATTCCTCTATTACCCATTCCATCTGACCACCATCAGTCTGTTCTCTGTATTTATGAGTTTGTTTCTGTTGGTGGGATTGTAAATTGGTGCAGCTACAATGGAAAACAGTATGGAGGTTCCTCAAAAAATTCAAAATAGAAATACCTTATGACCCAGCAATTCCATTTCTGAATATCTGAAAAAAATCCAAAACAGTAATTCGAAAAGATATATCCATCCCTGTATTCATTACAGCATTATTTCCAATATCCAAGATATAGAAGCAACCTAAGTGCCCATCAATAGATGACTAGACAAAGTCAGTGTGGTACACACACACACACACACACACACACACACTCTGGAACCTTACTCAGCTGTAAAAAAGAATGAAATCTTGCCATTTGTGACAACATAGATGAACCTAGAGGGTATTATGCTAAGTGAAATAAGTCAGACAGAAGAAGTCAGATATATGATTTCACTTATATGTGAAAGCTAACAAAATAAATGAACAAACAAAACAGAAACAAACTCATAGTTCTTGTTTTTCAGTGTCTCAGGAGAGATTGGAGCTGCCTATTCCACCATTTTGCTGATGCCACTTCTCTTTTTTGGTTTAAGGATTTGGATATGAAAGTGACTTTTATGTTCAAGCCATATCATAATTTGAGCTGCTGAATAAAAATGACAATAGAATGAGTTTATATCAAAGTTGCCTAGAACTTAACTGTTTCCCCCCCCATAACAGGCCTTCTCGTTTTATGGATGTGTCATTGCGTAGCTTCTCCCTTTGTTGTGACCTGTTGAGCCACGTTTGCCGCACCGCAGTGACTTGCTGTAAGGATGCTTTAGAAAATCATCTTCATGTTATTGTTGGTACACTGATACCCCTTGTGGATAGTCAGATGGAAATTCAGGAGCAGGTAATTTCATAAACCATTTTCAAAATGATATTTGAATTATATGTATAAATTATTCTTGAAAGGAGCTGAATGTTTCATGTTTACTTGGTATAATTCGTAATTTTAGTGAAAATATATTTTTTTAAATGATTGGAAAAACATTCTCAATTAATTTATTTTTATAACCATTTAATTACCGAACACCTTGTAATTTTTATTTAATAGTTTCTGTCTCTTGTGCTAAAGTGAAACTAAGGACAGAAGTTTGCACCACTATGATGGTGTGTAAGGTATCCTGTATAATAAAGAGGTAATATGCAAATTGACCATCAGCCCAACACACAAGATGGCCACCCCCATGTGGACACAAGATGGCTGCCACAAAATTGCCAGCAGGGGAGGGCAGATGGGGGGACCAGGCCTGCAGGGGAGAGCAGTTAGGGGCAACCAGGCCAGCAGGGGAGGGAAGTTAATGGCATCCAGGCCTGCAGGGGAGGGAAGTTGGGAGCGACCAGGCCTGCAGGGGAGGGCTGATGGGGGCGACCAGGCTGGCAGGGGAGGGCAGTTAGTGGCAATTGGGCCAGCAGGGGAGGGCTGTTAAGGGCGACCAGGCTGGCAAGGGAGGGAGGTTAGGGGTGACCAGGCCAGCAGGGGAGGGTAGTTAGGGGTGACCGGGCCATCAGGGGAAGGCAGTTGGGGGTGACCAGGTCTGCAGGGGAGGACAGTTAGGGGCGACCAGGCCAGCAGAGGAGGGCAGTTAGGGGTGACCAGGTCGGCAGGGAAGGGCAGTTAGGGGCAATTGGGCCGGCAGGGGAGCAGTTGGGCGTCGATCAGGCTGACAGGGGAGTGGTTAGGGGGTGATCACGCAGGCAGGCAGGCGAGCAGTTGGGAGCCAGCAGTCCTGGATTGTGAGAGGGATGTCCGACTTCCCTTCCCTGCAGGCCTGGTCGCTCCCAACTGCCCTCCCCTGCAGGCCTGGATGCCATTAACTTCCCTCCCCTGCTGGCCTGGTTGCCCCTAACTGCTCTCCCCTGCAGGCCTGGTCCCCCCATCTGCCCTCCCCTGCTGGCCATTTTGTGGCAGCCATCTTGTGTCCACATGGGGGTGGCCATCTTGTGTGTTGGGCTGATCCCACTGCAGGCCTAAATGGGCAGTTGGACATCCCTTGAGGGGTCCCAGATTAGAGAGGGTGCAGGCTGGACTGAGGGACACCCCCCTGCCCCCCGGTGCACGAATTTAGTGCACTGGGCCTCTAGTCCTATATAATAAAAGGCTAATATGCAAATCAACCGAATGGCGGAATGACCGGTCACTATGACGTGCACTGACCACCAGGGGGCAAATGCTCAACACAGGAGCTGCCCCCTGGAGGTCAGTGCGCTCCCACAGGTCAGCGCCGCTCAGCCAGGAGCCAGGCTTACGACAGTTGGACATCCCCTGAGGGCTCCCAGACTGCGAGAGGGCACAGGCCAGGCGGAGGGACCCCCCACAGGTGCATGAGTTTCGTGCACCGGGCCTCTAGTTACTTATATAAAACTAGGGGCCCGGTGCATGAAGTTCATGCATGGGGGGGCTTGGTCCCTCAGCACAACCTGCACCCTCTCCAATCTGGGAGCCCTCAGGGGATGTCCTACTAATGGCTTAGGCCTGCTCTCCGTGGTTCTCTGTTTTCTATGGACCTGCCTGCTTGACGCCACCACAGGCCCTGGTGTCTGCTCTCTGTGGGGTCCTGCTTGCCCTTTGCTGCCACGGCTGGGGGCAAGCAGGGCCCTGCTGTCTGCTTGCTCACTGCAGGGGATGTTCCCGCCCCGCCCCCGGCCGCTTGCGCGCGCACCGGCTCAGAGCACCTGGGTCCCGGTGATGTTCCTGCCCTGCCCCCGGCCACTGTGGGCCTATGCGTGGGCCTACAGGCTCAGAGTGGCCTGGCTCCCGAAGACGCTTGTCCCCGGGACGCAGTCCGGAGTGGCCAGGGGTCATTCCGCATGGGCCTACAGGCTCAGAGCGGCCTGGCAAGAGGCCACCCCACCCCCGGCTGCTTGGCGCCTGCGTATGCAATTAACCCGCCATCTTTGTCGGTGGTGTTGCGAAGTGACGGTCAATTTGCATATTTCTCTTTTATTAGTGTAGACGTTTCTATGATATTGTCATTTTTATACCTCAGAGCCCATCCTGTAGAAATACTTGAATGGTTTGTTGAATTATTTGAAAGCATGGAAATAGCTGGGTTCCTTAGAAGTAATTAGAATATTTTATCTGAATTAGGTTAGCAAATGTTATTTCTTACAATGAGTTTGGTTATTTTACTTTAAAATATAATTAAGTCATTTGTCCCCTTTCATTTTTTCTTTTTAAATTATGTTTAGGTATTGGACTTGTTGAAATACTTAGTGATAGATAACAAGGACAATGAAAACCTCTATATGACCATTAAACTTTTAGATCCTTTTCCCGACCATGTTGTCTTTAAGGATTTGCGTATTACTCAACAGAAAATCAAATACAGTAGAGGACCCTTTTCACTCTTGGAGGTAATAATTATTCCACCATCTTACTATTTTATATTAGAAAGGATAGACAGTAGTACCTTTGAAAACCTATAATGCTTTAAATGTGAAAACCTGAATGTTTTTTAAAAATTATGATAAAAATATAGCATGAAAACCTCTAAAATAAAAAACTGAATCTTAATAGATACTCTTGCATTGCAATGAAAATATAAATATCAAAGTTTTTGGTAAACATTTAATTTAAATATTGAAGAGATATGATATAACATATGCTTGATTTTCATATGCATAAGCTCCATTTTATCTCAAAATTACTACCTAATTCTTTGAGAGACAATTCAGTGTTTGAATTCAAGATATTAACTTTTTAAAGAGTTTTTCAAATTTTAGTTCTGTCTTAATCTTTATAAACTTCTAAAGTAGGGGTCCTCAAACTTTTTAAACTGGGGGCCAGTTCACTGTCCCTCAGACCGTTGTAGGGCCGAACTATAGTTTAAAAAAAACTATGAACAAATTCCTATGCACACTGCACATATCTTATTTTGAAGTAAAAAAACAAAACGGCAAAAACACCCGCATGTGGCCCGCGGGCCGTAGTTTGAGGACGCCTGTTCTAAAGTATGTCCAGATACATTTTTCCTTATAAATCTTATTATAATTTAAAAATGATGCTCTGTATTTTGCTATATATCAATATGAAAATATAGGTAAATATATTAAGATCTAAAACTAGTTACAGTACTAAGTGAATAGAAATTTAAGCTTTCTTTTCCGATTGAGTGTGCTATAATCTTGCAATCTAACTATTATATCTTGAGGGAATCTATTAGAATTTAAATTAAAACATTGTAGGGTTTGAAATAGAGGAAATAATTTACTTCTAACTTTTTTGGTAGTAATAGTGAGATGAGTCAGTATGTATAAAAGGCACTTACTAATCTTTTTTTCAAGTTTTATTTCATAGACTTAACCAATACATGTCAAAAGCAATTCCATTTTTAACAAATTTTCTCTTTTAGGAAATTAACCACTTTCTCTCAGTAAGTGTTTATGATGCACTTCCATTGACAAGGCTTGAAGGATTGAAGGATCTTCGAAGACAGCTAGAACAACATAAAGATCAGATGATGGAACTCATGAGAGCCTCTCAGGGTACTAATTTTAATGACGTGGTTATTTGTACCTATTCCTTTTCCAAAGAATCTTTTATAAATTCTTACTGTTGGTTTAATTGCCGTGGAGTTAGATTCTCATCATTTAGTTCAGACTTTCACCATTTCTCATCTATATTATAAAAACCCAATGGCCCTAACGCCATAACAACCAAAGACCGGTCATCAGGAGGCTGCGTGCGTGGTGAGGTGCATGTGGGTGGGCGGGGCTTGCCTCTGGGTTACGCATCGCAGCGGGACTTGACTCTGGGTCTCGCAGCGCGGCGGGACTCGGAGTCTCGCAGCACCGGTGGGACTTGGGGGAGTCCCGGGGCGCAGAGGGGTCTGGGGTCCCAGGTCTTGTGCGATTTTGCGTGCTCCATCACTAGTCTAACTATAAAAGACTTCTTAATGGTCTTCTCACCTTGAACTACTCCTACTTTATCCATCCTCTACACCTCTGCCAGAATGATTTCTTTAACCCAAACATGATCATGTTATTTCATTGCTTAAAAAAGGTTAACTCGCCCTAGCTGGTTTGGCTCAGTGGATAGATTGTCAGCCTGTGGACTGAATGGTCCCAGGTTCATTTCCAGTTAAGGGCACATGCCTGGGTTGTGGGCTCGATCTCCAGTGGGGGGCGTGCAGGAGGCAGCCAATCAATGATTCCCTCATCATTGATGTTCCCATCTTTCACTCCCTCTCTCTTCCTCTCTGAAATCAAATTATATATATATATATATATATATATATATATATATATATATATATATATATATATTTTTTTTTTTAAAAGGTTAACTTCCTGCTGCCTAAAAGAGACATGAATTTTTTAGAGCCAGGCATACAATGTGTGTCTGCCTACTACACTTCCGTTTTTTTTTGTCTAAAACTTACTTAAATAAAAGAAATTTGTCTCATTTTAAACATCATTTAAGTATGTGTGTTACATGTTTATATATATATATATATACATATATATGTTTGTATATACACATGTATATATACTTATAGCTTTATTTTCCTTAAACATTTTAATATTAACTTAATTTGAGTTTGAGTTATTATACCATTGTACTTGGGGGAATCTTTTTCTACTTACGTTTTTTATTAATTTATCTTTATTGTTGAAAGTATTACAGATGTCCCCTTTTTTCCTCTCATTGATCCCCTCCTCCCCACTCCTGTCCCCTCCCCTACTATTGTCTTTGTCCATGGGTTATGCATATAGGTATATATGTTCTTTGGTTAATCTCTTTCCGCCCCCACTCCCTTCCCTCTGAGAATCCTTAATCTGTTGCATGCTTCCATGTCTCTGGTTTTATTTTGCTTGTCAGTTTATTTTGTTCATTAGATTCCATATATAAATGAGATCATGTGATATTTGTCTTTCTCTGACTGGCTTATTTCACTTAGTATAATACTCTCCAGGTCCCTTCGTGTTGTCTCGAAGGGTAAAAGGTTCTTCTTTTTTATAGCTGCATAGTATTCCATTGTGTGTATGCACCACAGCTTTTCTTTTTTTTAAGATATATTTTATTGATTTTTTACGGAGAGGGATAGTTAGAAACACTGATGAGAGAGAAACATCGATCAGCTGCCTCCTGCACACTCCCCACTGGGGATGTGCCCACAACTAAGGTACATGCCCTTGACTGGAATCAAACCTGGGACCCTTGAGTCCTCAGGCTGACGCTCTATCCACTGAGCCAAACTGGTTAGGGCACACCACAGCTTTTTTATCCACTCAACTATGGATGGGCACTTGGGTGTTTCCAGATCTTATTGTAAACTAGAGGCCTGGTGCACAAAATTTGTGCACGGGGGGAGGCGGTGTCCCTCAGCCTGGCCTGCAACGATGCCAGTGTCCCACACCCCAGCCGGCCTCTGGCCAGAGGCCCGCGTGCCCTCCCTCCACAGGCCGGTGCACGGGACGCTGGGGCTCATCACTGGGGTGACACTGCCAGCGTCCAGCGCCCCAGCCACTATGGGTGCCGCCATCTTTGTGACGGAATGATGGTTAATTTGCATATTATCCTTTTATTAGATAGGATAACACTTCTGTGAACATAGGGGTGCATATATTCTTTCTGATTGGTGTTTCAGGCTTTTTAGGATATATTCCTAGAAGTGGGCAGTTCCATATTTTAATTTTTTGAGGAAACTCCACAGTTTTCCATAGTCGCTACACCAGTCTGCATTCCTGCCATCAGTCCACTAGGGTTCTCTTTTCTCTACATCTTCGCCAGCACTTGTCATTTGATGATTTGTTGATGGTAGCCATTCTGACAGGTGTGAGGTGGCATGTCATTGTCATTTTAATTTGCATCTCCCTGATGATTAGTGACTGAGCATTTTTTCATATGTCTCTTGGCCATTTGTATCCCCTCTTTGGAGAAGTCAGGTAAAGAATTCAAGCTCTATTTATTATTTGATTTTCATCTTCGTGTGCTCATTAATTTCGTATTTATATTATATTCTTTTTATCCTAAGTACTTTTTAAAACTAATTTTGATAGCCACCTGAATTCTGAGATTCCAGTATATTTGTTTTTATATCTACATATATATAAGATATGAATACCTCTATCTTATTATCATTTATTTGGATATTTTATTGGTCTAACACAGTGGTCAGCAAACTCATTAGTCAACAGAGCCAAATATCAACAGTACAACGATTGAAATTTCTTTTGAGAGCCAAAAACCGACTTCTGCGCATGGGCCATGAAGTTTCAATCGCACTGTATGTGCGCGCCCGCACGTGGTATTTTGTGGAAGAGCCACACTCAAGGGGCCAAAGAGCCGCAGTTTGCCAACCACTGGTCTAACATGTCTTGTCCAATACAGCCACTAGCTCTTTGTAGCTACTTAAATTGGAATGAATTAAAACTTAATAAAAATTTAAAATTCAGTTTTTTCATCAAACTAGCACATGTCAAGTTCTCAGTAGTAACATGTAGCTAAGTGGCTATCGTTGGACAGTGCAGATTATATAATATTTCCCTCATTGTCCAACATTCAATTTGATAGTTCTGGCATAGACTGAATGCTAGAAGTTAAAACCCAAGCATATCTCCCAGGGTTTCTTCTAGCTCCTGATCATGTTGAATGATTTTTGTGTTTGTGATTTTGCTAAGGTATTAATTTTTCTGTACAACTTAAGAAATTTTTCTTTCTTTCTGCCAAATGTTGATCACTTTTACATAGGGAAATTCAAATACATTTACTTCATTTTATTTTTATTGTTATATTAAATTTATTGGGGTGACATTGGTTAACAAAGTTATATACATTTCAAATGTATAATTCTATGATATATTATCTGTATATTGCATTGTGTGCCCATCACCCAAAGTCAAATCTTGTTTCACCATATACTCGACCCTTTACCCTTCACTAATCTCCACCCCTCCCCCCTTTCCCTCTGGTAACTACTATACTGTTGTCTGTGTCTATGAGTTTTTGTTGATTCATTTGTTGTTTTCAGTTTTATATCTCACATATGAGTGAAACCATATGATTCTTGACTTTTTTCTAACTTTTTTCGCTTAGCATGATATTCTCAAGATCCATTCATGGCAGTATTTCATGTTTTCTTATGGCTGTGTAGTAACCCATTGTATATATGCACCACATCTTCTTTATCTAGTCATCTTTTAAGGGACGCTTTGGTTGTTTCCATGTCTTAGTCACTGTGAAAGTGCTGAACATAGGGGTGCATATATCTTTGCAAATAAATGTTTTCAAATTTTTCAGGTAGATACCCAAAAGAGGGTTGCAGGGTCATATGGTAACTCTATTCTTAATATTTTGAGGAACCTCTATATAACTGTTTGTTCCAGAGTGCCTCTACCAGTTTACATTCCTACCAGCAGTAAGTGATGGCTCCTTTTTCTCCACAGCCTCTCCAACACTTGTTATTACTTGTCTTGTTGATAATGGCCACTCTAACAGGTGTGAGGTGGTATTTCATTGTAGAAGTTGAGTATCTTTTCATATATCTATTGGCCATGGTATGTTTTCTTGAAAGAAGTGCCTGTTCAGGTCCTCGGCCCATTTTTAATTATATGTTTGTTTTTTGTTGTTGAGTGGTATGAGTTCTCTGTATTTTGGATATTAACCCCTTGTCAGAGTTGTTTTCAAATATCTTCTCCCATTCTGTTGGTTGCCTTTTTGTCTTATTGATGGTTTCTTTTGCTGTACAGAATCTTTTTAGTTTGATATAATCCCTTTTACTGTTGCTTTTACTTCTCTTGCCTTTTGGGTCAAATTCTCAAAATCCTCTCTAAGACCAAGGTCCATAACTTTAGTATATGGGGAGAAACAGTAGTTTAGTTTCATTCTTTTGCATGTGGCTTTCCAATTTTCCCAGCACCATTTATGGAAGAGCCTTTCTTTTCTCCATTGTATGTTTTTGGCTTCTTTGTCGAAAATTATTTGACCATATACATGTGGGTTTATTTTTGGGCTCTCAAATTCTATTTTATTGGTGTATGTGTCTGTTTTTCTGCCAATAACATGCTGCTTTGAATATTGTTGCTTTGTAGTATACAGTAATTGGCAGTCAGGGAATGTGATATTCCAGCTTTTTTTTCTCAGGATTGTGTTGGCTATTCAGGGTATTTTGTGGGTTCATACAAATCTGATGATTTTCTGTTCTATTTCTTTAGAAAAAAAGACATTGGGATTTTGATGGGAATTGCATTAAATCTATATATTGCTTTGAGTAATATGGCCATTTTAACTATGTTGGTTATTCCAGTCCATGAACATGGAATATCTTTCTATATTGTTGTAGCTTTTTCAATCTCTTTTTGGGCTTTGGGGGATGCTTTGTAATTTTTAGTATTTAGGTCCTCCACACCCTTCAAATATTTTATTCCTAGGTATTTTATTATTTTGCAATTGCAAAAGGAATCTTTTTCCTTTCTTTTTCTGAAATGTCATTATTAGCATGTAAGAATGCAATGAATTTTTGTACATTTATTTTGTATCTTGCAACTTTACTGTATTGGTTTATTATTTCTAATAGCTTTTTTGGTGGAGTCGTTACGATTTTCCATATAAAGAATCATGTCATCTGTAAAAAGTGACAAGTTTACTTTACATTCCCAATTTGGATGCTTTTTATTTCTTTCTCTTGCCTGATTTCTCTGGCTAGGACTTCCAGAACTGTGTTGAATATGAGTGATGAGAGTAGACATCCTTATCTTGTTCCTGATCTTAGAGGAAAAGCTTTTAGTTTTTCACCATTGAGTATGATATTAACTAAGGGTTTATCATAGGAGGTCTTTATTATGTTGAGGTACTTTCTCTCTATATCCATTTTATTGTTTTAATTGTAAATGGGTGTTGTGTCATGTCAGGTGCTTTTTCTGCATCTATTGATATGATCATATTATTTTTATCTTTTATTTTGTTAATTTGGTATATCACATTGATTTATTTGCATATGTTGAACCGTCCTTGTGCCTCTGAAATGAACCTCACTTCATCGTGATGTATTATGTTTTTAATGTATCATTGTATTTGATTTGCTAGGGTTTTGTTTAGGATTTTTGCATCTGTATTCATCAGAGATATTGGTCTGTATTTCTCTTTTTTGCGTAGGTTATCCTTGCAAGGTTTTGGTAGTAGGGTTATGTTGACCTCATAAAAGGAGTTAGGAAGCTTCTTTTTCAAATTTTTGGAAGAGTTTGAGAAGGATAGGGATCCAGTCTTCTTTGAATGTATCGTAGAATTCACTAGCGAAGCCATCTGGTCTTGGGCTTTTGACGTTTTGGGAGTTATTTATTTCTTTCTTTAATTTTTTGTTGTTGTTGATTTCAAAGAGAGGAAGGGAGAAAGAGAGATAGAAATATCAATGATGATGGAGAATCATTGATCGGCTGCCTCTGCACACCCCTTATTGGGGATTGAGCCCACAGCCCGGCATATGCCCTGATCAGGAATTGAACCTTGACGTCCTGGTTCGTAGGTCAAATCTCGACCACGCTTTTTGGGAGGTTTTTGGTGTTTGTTTCAATTTCCTCATTGTTGATTGGTCTGTTTAGATTTTCCAGTTCTTCATGATTCAGTCTAGGAAGGTTATTTATTCATTCTAGGAAGGTTCGAATTTATCATTTCTTCTAGGTTATTGAATTAGGTGTTATATCTATACTAATAAAAGCCTAGGTGGCCCTTGTGCCCTCATGTCATCACAATATGGCCACCCCATGTCGTCAAAAAATGGCCGGCAGGGGAGGGCAGTTGGGAACGATTGGGCCAGCAGGGAGGGAAGTTGGGGGCGACCAGGCCTGCAGGGGAGGGCAGTTGGGGAAAACCAGGCTGGCAGGGGAGGGCAGTTGGGGGGCGTCCAGGCCTTCAGGGGAGGGCAGTTAGGGGTGACCAGGCCAGCAGGAAAGGGCAGTTGGGAGCAACCAGGCCTGCAGGGGAGGGCAGTTGGGGGTGACCAGGACAACAGGGGAGCAGTTAGGCATCAATCAGGCCTGCAGGGGAGCGGATAGGGGCGATCAGGCTGGGAGGCAGAAGCAGGTAGGGGCCGATCAGGCAGGCAGGCAAGTGGTTAGGAGCTGGCAGTCCTGGATTGTGAGAGGATGTCTGACTGCAGTTTAAGTCGGCAGTCGGACATCCCCCAAGGGGTCCCAGATTGGAGAGGGTGCAGGCTGGGCTGAGGGACACCTTCCTCCCCCAGTGCATGAATTTCGTGCACCGGACCTCTAGTTCTTTCATAATGTTCTTGAATGATCCTTTGTATATCTGTGGTATCTGTAGGAACTTCTCTTTCTTTTCTAATTTTATTTACTTATCTTTTCTCTATTGAGTATAGCCACATATTTGCCAATTTTATTAATCTTTCAAAGAACCAGCTCTTTACATTAATTTTTTGTATAGTCCTTTAGCTCTCTATTTTATTTAATTCTGCTCTAATTTTTATTATTTCCTTTCTTCTGCTTACTTTGGGCTGCTTTTCTTCTTCTTCTAGTTCTTTAATATTCAATGTTAGGTTGTTTACTTGGGATTTTTCTTGTTTCTTGACATTGGACTGTAATGATATAAACCTCCCTCTTATTACCACATTTGCAGTATCCCAAAATTTGATATGTCATATTGTCATTCTCATTTGTCTTTCTATATCTTTTGATCTCACATTTTATTTCTTCTTTGACCCAGTCGGTTTTTCAGTAGCATGTTTTTTAACCTCCACATATTTGTATTTTTTTCCACTTCCTTTTTGCAGTTGATTTCTAATTTCAAAACATTGTGGTCAGAGAATAGTTTGGTTATCACAATATTTTTTGAAGTGCTCATGATTTAAAACCTTTTCAAAAAACTTGGTAAAAGTTTTCTAGTCAGGTATTTTAAATATATAAAATTTAATATCATAAAGAAAAGTTGTTTCCATTATAGTTTAATTTTTTTTCAAAACTGCTTCTAGGTAACCCACAAGATGGCATAATGGTGAAACTGGTTGTCAGCTTGTTACAGTTATCTAAGATGGCATTAAATCACACTGGTGAAAGAGAAGTTTTAGGTAAACTATTTATTTGGCTGAATGACTGTGAGTCTTTTGTTTGAGTGGTCATCTTTATAATTTTCAAAATCAGTAAAAGTTTATCACTTGGGATATTGGGGAAATGTAAGATGCTAGCTAAGGAATATTTCTATTTGGCTCAAATGTCCCTAAGCTGCCCTCCTTTCATATTTTCTTCTTTAGACATTCATTTACTTTTTACTTTATTCATAAAGTAAAAGATATTTATTTACACATTTATAACTGTGAATTTGAAAATGTTTTGTAAATATTTAGGAAAGTCAGATATACCTATTTGTAGTGATGTTGAAGATAAATTGATGTATATTATAAATGACTGGTACTTAATATCTTTTTTATATAAGTGAAATAAGAATGAGGATTTGGAGTGCTGGATTAAAGTCAAATATTAAAACCATATTCAAGGCCTTTACTATCACCATTTGGAGGAAACCTGATGTAAGATAAATACCCAATATCATGCCTAGAGTGTAGCTGTTTAGGTTTGGTGCTCACAGGAGGGAAAAGTCACATTATAACCAGCTTGAAGTTCTCATGACGGCATTGCTTCCAAGAAGAAAAGTGGGAGGAATAATAGCTGTTTCAAACATCTTACTATCTTTCAGTGGAGTCTTTTTTAACTTCTCATTGGGAGCCTAATATCTAGGGTACTTAACATTTTTTGATAAATGTTTAATTGAAATATATCTTACATCAGTAAATTGTACAGATCATAAGCATATAACTTAAAGAATTTTTACAAGCAGAACACACACCTGTGCATCTAGCACCCAGACTGAGAAACAGAACCTATCAGCATCCTAGAAGTTTTCTTTAACCAAGGAATTTACCGTTGTCCATAGTAGTACTGGCTCTGGGGATAAATCTCATTTACTGCAAGAACCATTAAGTGGCTTTCCTGTGTAGCATAAAATCTTTGTACCCATGACTAACATCATACTTAATGTAAGAGATTGATAGTTTTCTCCCTCAAATCAGGAACGAGACAAGGTTGCCCACTTTTACCACTGCTATAGCCAGAGCAATTGGACAAGAAAGAGATAAAAATTATTCAAGTTGGAAAGGAAGAAGTAAAATGATGTCTATTCACAGATGACATAATCATATTTGCATATGATCCCAGAGAATCTACAAGAAAGCTACTATAATAAAGCTGATAAATGAATTTAGCAAAGTTGTAGGATACAAGGGCAACACACAAAATTTAGTAGTGTTTATGTACACCAGCAGTGAACAATCTAAAAAGGAAATTCTATTTCATTTATCATTTCATTTGTAATCGTGTCTAAAAATTAAACACGTGCAGATAAACTTAGTCAAGGAGATGGAAGACTTGTACACATTCTCTTTGTTAGAAGTCAGTCACTAAGCACAGCTCAACACTCAAATTAGGCTTTACCTTTTGAAAGGAGGACTTTCAGAGAATTTGTGAACATATTTTAATAAGTTCCACCATGACTGGCAAGGAGCATGAGGGAGTCCTCTGGCATGCAGAAAACATTCTATCTTTATCTGGGTAGTGATAATACAGATGAGAAAAAATGAATTATGTGTGTGTGCATGCACGCATTTGTGTATGTGTGAGTTTTTACTGAACTGAGTGTTTAAGGTTAGTGAACTTTATGTACTTAATATCAAAAAATTTTTAAGTTTTAAAGTCTGCTGATACTCTAATGCAGTAGCTATGTTTAAACTTTCATCCTTGATATCTATATTCTGTTACTAGTCTATTTCTTGGATATGATTTTATGGGAGAAATTATTGCCCACATGGATGATATGCAAAGGAAGTGATATAATATTTTGTTGCTTCTTTAATTTATTCCAAATCTTTGAGAAACACTGAACTCTTGGAGGATGACAGAATAGCATTACATTTTGGAACTCAAGAAATTTTTGTTGTATGTATGATCTCTTAGCTATAACTCTACTGAAATGTAATTTCTGTGTGTAGAGGCTGTTGGGAGCTGCTTGGGAGAAGTGGGTCCTGTAAATTTTTCAACGATAGCTATACACCTTAGTAAAGATACACCTTATACTAAGGCCCTTGAGTTATTTGAAGATAAAGAACTTCAGTGGACCTTCGTAATGCTGACCTACCTGAATAACACACTGGTAGAAGATTGGTGAGTACTTAATGATACTTTATTTCTGATAGCATTTACTTAATCTGACATTCAAGGAGAATGATACTGTATCTTCACATAAATTAGCAGTTCCAATAACTTTAAAGTTTTCTCTTTTAAGTTGCCATACTTTTCTTTCAATCTCAAGTATTTTAATGAAAATTGTTGGATTTTTATTAATGCACGAAATTACTGAAGCTCTTTTAAGTACCAAGCATTTGATATGGTGAACTAGACAAGGTCCATGTGAAATTCTGGTGAGTGTAGACTAGATAAATAGATAATAAGAAAATTGCCAGGTGGTTCTACAGAGAACATTAAGATAGGGGAATGCAAAGTGGGATATTGGGATATTTGTCAAAATCAAAGGTATCACTCTTCTCAGCTAGACTATTTAGGGACTTTTAAAATAAGTTGTAGAGCCTGGCCAGCATGGCTTAATGGTTGGAGTGTTGACCCGAGCACTGAAGGGTCTCGGGTTTGATTCCCTGTCAAGGGCACGTATCTGGGTTGCAGCTTCCCCATCCTGGTTAACTCTCTCACCTCGATGTTTTTCTCTCCTCTCTCCCTCTCTTCCCTCCCTCCTCCCTTCAACTCTCTATAAAAATCAATGGAAAAAATATCCTCCAGTGAGGATTAACAAACAACAACAAAAATAGTAAGTTGTAGAGCAGAAATTTCATAACTCAAAAATTATTAAGCTAATCAAACAGGGTTTTCACCCATTTATTCTCTGCAAAACAAAATTGCAACGGATTTTTCAGCTTGCTGGTTATGAGATTACTTTTGCTTGCTTTCTTTGCCCCCCTTCCCATTTATATATTTGTTTATTTTTGGTATATTTGAGCACCTCATCACAATTTTTTGGGTGTGGATTCAAAGGATTTTAGCCCACAACTGGGGCATCTATCTAAGGTCAATAGGTATTTTGCATCTGTTTCCTTCCAAACCCTCCCCCTCCTTTTTTGGGGGAATAAATGATTGAAGAGATTTTCCACAGAAAAGTTGCAGGCATTAAGTGTTTGATTTGTTACACAGTAATTTGCAATTGGTTTTTTCAGAAAAGGTGTACACAGATATTGGTTTGACTTAAACTTGAGAGATCTAGGGAAGAGGTATAATTTGTTGTTCCTATCTTTCTTTCTTTTTTAAATATGTTTTTATTTTTAGAGAGAGAGGAAAGGGGGGGAGAGAGAGAGGAGGAGAGAGAGAGAGAGAGAGAGAGAGAGAGAGAGAGAGAGAGAGAGAAAGAGAGAGAAACATCAGTTGGTTGCCTCCAATATGCAACCCCACCAGGGATTAAACCTGAAACTGGGTATGTGCCCTGACTGGGAATCGAAAAAGTGCATGGGATGACACTCAACCAACTGAGCCACACCGGCCAGGGCCCTATCTTTTTGTAATAGGGAAAATATCATTACATATTTCCCTTTTTGTAATAGGGAAAATATCATTACAGTTCTACAGAGGGGATGTTGACCAAGGAATTCCCAGAACAGCAGGTCATGGAAGGCTTTGCTGAGGAAATGTCATTTGCTGATATGAATGATCAAGAATCAGCTCTTAAGATGTTTAGGGATAAAACATTCCAGATGGGGAATACCTAGGGTGGAAATAAGCTTGGTGTGTTTGAGGAACAGAAAGAAACCTGGTGTGGAAAAAGATGGCATGAAATAAATTTAGAAAGGTACAACTAATTTCGATAAGAAATTTAGATTTTATTTGAAATATGTAAAGCCATGGAGTTATACATAAGCAAAGTACTGTCATGATGCTGCTTACATTTTTACTCTGACTTTTTTATGGCAAATGGATTGTGATAGGGCAAAAGTGGAAGCAGAAAGCCCTATTTTGAAACTTTTAGTGGTCCAGAGGACAAATGATGGTGACTTGGATTAGGCTGGCAGTAATGGAGATGAGATGGGAAATGGAGGGAGCCAGGGTATGCTTTTAACATAGAGCCAGCAGGACTTGCTGTTTAATTAGCTATGGAGATGTAGGGAAATAGAGAGCAGTGAAGGTTTAATTCAAGTTTATCATTTATGCTTCTATGTCTTAAATTAGAAACCTAAAAGGAATTAGGCCTTTACAGTATTGGGCGCTATGACGTTTTTTTGTCAGCTGTTATATTTTCAGTGCTCTTGTATTGCAGTCCTCCTTTTCCTTTTTTTTTTTTTTTTTTTTTTTTTTGCAAAAGAGAAGGCCCTTCACTGTTTTACTAGAGGTTTTAGATGCGTTACCTAATGATTCTCAGCTAGCTTCTGGTCAGAATAAGTGTGTATTTACCGTTTGTTTAAAATTGTTCTAGACAATAATTTTATCATTTGGAGGGAAATAGCATTCTGCCTTATCCCAAATTATTTGTATTTCTTAGAGAAAATATTATCAAAATATTGTTTTCTCACGTGAATTACTATTGCCATTCTTATTGCTCATTTTTATTAGTTGGTGTTATTTTACTTATTTTTATGAATCCTTTTATATTTAGTAGTTATATTACAAACTTCATTGAAGAGAATGTAAGTTCACTGAAAGAATATTAAAAATCCTTTGGTAATTTTGGCTGTGATATAATATAATTTTATAGATGTAAAATTTACCAATAAATGTCAAATTGTCCTAATGATATAAATTTTAGATTTCAGTTTTTTCATTGGAGGTTGTTTAACATTTATCAAACTTAATAGTTGATATATGTTTTAGTCTTTTGAATTATATCTGTTTTTCAGTGTCAAAGTGCGATCAGCTACTGTTACCTGTTTGAAAAATATTTTAGCCACAAAGACTGGCCATAGTTTTTGGGAGATTTACAAGACGACCACTGATCCCATGCTGATCTACCTACACCCTTTCAGAACATCGAGGAAAAAGGTCTTTCAAATAATAAATGTTTACTGCATACCCACTATACTAGAATAGGTTTTTTTTGCTATGGATAGGAATATCAAATTGCTTAAATGGTATTATACTAACATTTAACCTCTTTTAGAAATAATTCCAACTTAACTTCCCAAATCCAAAGGATTTATATTTTTAACTAGAGGCCCGGTGCACAAAATTTGTGCACGGAGGGCGGTTGTCCCTCAGCCCAGCCTGTACCCTCTCCAATATGGGACCCCTGGAGGGATGTCCGACTGCCCGTTTAGGCCCGATCCTTGGGCGGAAAGCTTGGCTTCTTCTGTTACCTAGGAAACCTTGCTCTCTGTGGCTGTAGCCATCTTGGTTTGGGTTAATTTGCATACTCGCTCTGATTGGATGGTGGGCGTGGCTTGTGGGTGTGTCGGAGGTATGGTCAATTTGCATATTTGTCTATGATTAGATAGGATTATGTGGAAAAGCTTAGATATAGATGGGCTAGAGAGGTGATGATTGATTTTGGGGGGATTAGGAGGAGTTCTTAGTGATAGGCCTTTTTTCTTAGGAGTAAAAACCCTAACTTTGATTTCATAAAAGCCATTGATCCTGGGTGTGGTTATTAGGTGATGCAATCAACAACCAAGTATTTATTTATTTCTATAGCAAGTTTTAAATAATACAGATCCCTAGTGAAATATAAGGTGACCTATCAATGTCTTCCTTTTTCCATGTTGTTATCATAAGATTCCACCAAAAGTACTCTTCAAAGAATATTTAAAAACTCTTGCTTCTCCTTTAGTTTGAACATTCTCGTTTAATATTTGAAGTAGTGCCTTTTTGTTGTTGTTGTTATTGTTTTGTTTTTTAGTCTTCACCTGAGGATATGTTTTTACTGATTTTTAGAGAGAGAAACATTGATGTGAGAGAAACATCGATCAGTTGCCTCCTGTATGCACCCAGGCCTAAGTATGTGCCCTGACCTGGAATCAAACCCACAACCTTTTGGTGTGTGGGATGATGGTCCAATCAACTGAGCCAGCCAGCTAGGGCTGAAATACTGCTTTTAACCTTTTGCACTCAGATGTCGAGATTAAAATTACTCTTTGAATGTATCAATAATTTGAAATATTAAAAAATCCAAATAAATAAGTTTGTATGAAAAGAAACTCCAGTTTTTTATTCTACTGCCACGCTTTGTAAAATCTGGGGTATTTAAAAAACTAAATCCCGAGTAGAATAAAGGAATCGAGAAAAAAGCAAGCGAGTGCAAAGGGTTAAATGTATCATAAATATAATTTCAGTAGTAGTGAAATTAACAGTAATATAAACTGTTAATAAAACTAGCAATGTAACCTGTAAAACACTATAGTTAGAACATTTTATGTTCTTATTTTATTTTGAAATCAATTCTGTGTGGTAGATTTGGACCGGTTTCATATGTAATACAGATGAGGCGAGAGTTTGTGATTCCTATAATATGCTACTGTGAACTTACTACTGTCTAGACCAGTAATTCTTTAAAATATATTTTTGTATTTATTTCAGAGAAGAGAGAGGGAGAGAGAGATTGAAACATCAACGAAGAGAGAGAATCATTGATTGGCTGCCTCCTACACACCCCCTGCTGGAGATCAACCCTGCAGCCCAGGAATATGCCCTTGACTGGAATTGAACCCAGGACTCTATAGTCCACAGGTCGATGCTCTATACTGGGTCAGTGGTCGGCAAACTCATTAGTCAACAGAGCCAAATATCAACAGTACAACGATTGAAATTTCTTTTGAGAGCCAAATTTTTTAAACTTAAACTTCTTCCAACGCCACTTCTTCAAAATAGACTCGCCCAGGCCGTGGTATTTTGTGGAAGAGCCACACTCAAGGGGCATGTGGCTCGTGGGCCGCAGTTTGCCGACCACGGCACTGGGCCAACCCAGCTAGGGCTAGACCGGTAATTCCCTACCATACCAGTCTGACTCTCATATAAACATAAATGTATTTTAAATTTAAAACGTAACCCTGGCCTCCAGATTTAGTTTTAACTATATTTAGTTTTACTTGGAAACAGGTTTGTTTATATTTAGATAATTGTTTTCCAATGTATTTCTGATTACCTTATTTATATTTTCTGATCATTTTCTCTCTAGTTTTTAGAAGTACCTAGACTTGACAAAGAAAGCCCTTTAGAGGGTTTGGATGATACCAGCTTGTGGATTCCTCAAAATGAAAATCATGATGTTTGGATAAAGACACTGACTTGTGCGTTTTTGGATAGTGGAAGCATAAAAAGTGAAATTCTTCAGTTACTAAAGCCACTGTGTGAGGTAAAATGATTACTTGGTCTGATTTCATTCCTCTCTAACTTTGCTTTGTTTCATTTGCCTTTTTCTCTTAATAGCTCTCTTTGCTTGTCCCATTCCACTTAGCTCGTGTGTACACGTTTGTGGCCCATAATAAATGTCTCTAAAAAGAGGGCTATGGAACAGCACATCCTCCTCAGGCAGCATCACCCACACTCAGCTGCTGCGAGCCCATCAAACAGGATTGTCTTTATTTAGCCACAGCTTTATGCAGTAGGTTTCAGCCGCGAGGTATACATTCTTGAGGTATACATCATGAGTTCTAAGGGGTGCCTCAAGTTCTTTGTTACTAATGATAGTTAAGATCCTGAAGACTAAATATTTATATGAACCAGAGTCTGCTCTTTTTTTGTTTGTTTACTCCTAATAAGGTCATTGTCATTTACTTTTCACTGAGGTGCTTTCTCGAATGAGAAAAAGGGAGTGGGTAGCAGTTAGCACTACTTTTTTATTTTTGAAGGTACTCTACAATTTATTTCAATAGAGAGTGCAGGTACGAACCAAATCAAACAAACGTTTGTTATATGCTTTTATCAAAACAGCACTATGATGGTGCTCTAGGACTTTTAACAACTATCTAATTTATAGTTCTGCCAACCAAGATGCAACAGAAATGTGAAAATAAACTCTGACTAGGTCAAACATCCACCAATCACAAATAACTGGTAGAGAAGTGAATATTTTGGTGAAAGCAGTTTAAAAAGCAGTCCTTGTTTCCTACAGTTAATAAATCATCACACCGTCTGCAGTACTGCACTGCCCTCGTACCAGGTCGGCAGAGTGAGATCCGGTGCACACACACAGCTCACGTCTCATCAGTGAACCTAAGATTTTTATAAAATTCTAACTTTGGCCAGAAGATAAAGTGCTCCAAATATACATTTATGTATACTTCAATTCCTGGTTCCTTAAATTCTGTTTCCAAAACTGGCATTTTTACTTTAGTTTAACAAGGAAATTGTTTATCTGCAATGTGTCTTATGTGTGTGGCATGTGATGAATATAAGAAGATGGTATCTTTGCAAAAATAAGGTTGAGTGCTGTTTTAATGTATCAGACATATTAAAGCACTTTTCTACACTCTGGAGTATACCAAAAATAAGTACCCAAATTTTATACCCAGAAATTGGGGTTTATTAAAAAAATAAACATTTTAACATTGCTGTTGTAGCTTTTCACTGAGTAGAGAAAATGCAAAAATCAGATTTTCAACTTTTCTCATAAACGTTGATCTCCATTTTTCCTTACATCAAATTAGAGAACTTGCTGTTATTAGTAACACTTTTCAACTATGAAATTTTACTTACAGTAGTGACATAATTTCATTTGTAAGCAATATTCTGTTTCATTATATGCAAATGGTCTAGGCTGGAAATGAATAATTAACATTGTAACTAACCATATATGTTTTATATAGATATTCTAGGTTAGTTGGAATTTTTTTCTTAAAAAACACTATCTGGTACAGGTTTTCTAGCAGTACATTGAGGTTATGGCATATTGATGTATCATTTTTTTTAAAGCTTACATGCCAGTAACATGGAAAGAAATTGTAATATATTATTTTTACTTAACCTGTTGACTGGATGTGTTTGGGTATTCTAGGTGAAAGCTGACTTTTGTCAGACCGTGCTTCCATACTTGATTCATGATATTTTACTTCAAGATGCAAATGAATCATGGAGAAATCTGCTTTCTATGCACATTCAGGGATTTTTCACTAACTGTTTCAGACACTCCTCACAAACGAACCGATCCATGACCCCTGCAAGTTTGGATTCAGGTATTCTGTTAAAACTCTCACATTTACATGTTAAGGTCTCGGTTCTAGAGAAAGACAGATTGGTTTGAATCTCATCAAGTGGCTTTGTAGGTGTAATTCCATAACCTCTAAACATCTATTTCTTCATCTATAGAATAGAGGTAACAATTGTAACAAGTTTTCAGTGAGATAATGTATGTAAAGCACCCATGATAACACTTGATGGATAGTATTCCCTCAGTAAATTTTGGCTATTAATTAATTACAGAGCATTCGGTATATGTCAAGCACTGTGCTTAGCACTGGGAGTATAGATGTGAACAAGACACACCCTATATTCCAGCATTGGATAAAGCAGACAAATGTGCAGCCAGGTATTATAGGGACTGTGTTGGACATGGGATGGAATTTTCATATTAAAGCTCTAATTGAACCACTTTTTTAAAAGCAGACTTTTTTATTATAAAATTATCTTTATTGTGGAAAATATAGAAAAATGAACATAAGTTTAAAAGATTACCCATAATGCTATAATCTAGGACAGTGGTCGGCAAACTGTGGCTCGCGAGCCACATGCGGCTCTGTGGCCCCTTGAGTGTGGCTCTTCCACAAAATACCACGGCCTGGGCGAGTCTGTTTTGAAGAAGTGGCGTTAGAAGAAGTTTAAGTTTAAAAAATTTGGCTCTCAAAAGAAATTTCAATCGTTGTATTGTTGATATTTGGCTCTGTTGACTAATGAGTTTGCCGACCACTGATCTAGGATAATGACAGTTAACATTTGGTATGTATCCTTCCAGCTTTTTAAAACAAAAATTGGGTTTTGCTTTACTTACTTTTATAACCTACATTTCCTTCCATGCTGTGTAAGTGCTTCTCATGCTAAGAGCTCATAGCAGGAGAAATTCCATCAGGAATTGGGTGCACATTACATAGATAGATAGATAGATAGATAGATAGATAGATAGATAGATAGATATAGAGAGAGAGAGATTCATGCAAGTTGAGGGCTCATTATGGATCAGTTTTTCAAACTTAAATTTCAAAAAAAGAATTGCAAAGATCTATAATTTAACTTATCTTTAATATATTGTATTAATGTATGGTATATGCAACATAAAACTAGATACAAAGTCACTTATTGTACTTTAAGACCAATACAATTATAAGAAAAGTATTAATATAATGTGATATTTGCTACAACTAACTTGCTCTTCCCCACCTTGACTAGTGACTTTGGCATAGTCATGATTACTCAGTTCTCCCAATTGTTTCTTTTACTTTTACTACCACAGCTTTACTTTGACATGACCGTGATGGCATTTAGACTCCACTTTGCTCTGCTTATATTTTATGTGTATGCTTTTCTTTTGGCTAACAGCAATTACATATCTATTTGAAACAATATAAGTATAAATGTAAAGTATGGATGCCCATTCTGTGGTCCTACTGGATTATAAGTTGGTCATGTAAATGATCCAGAATATGCTTATATATTTTTTAGGCCATTGTAATGAAAGTCTTAAAATTCTCATGGACATTTCACAAACTGTTTAGATTATGTCTCCTTTTCTTAATTTGGGAAATGCAGGTGTAAGTAACTCACAGTTACCATTAAGCATTTAAACTTTAAATATTATGTAATTTAAAGCAGTATTAAAAACAATTTTATTTTCTACCAAGTTTAATATAACCACTGCCTTTGATAACCTGACCATTTATTATCATGGACATGGCCAAGCCTTTTTTCCCCCATGTTTATCATTTGTGCATACATATTTATGCTACAAGCATTCAAAGGCAAAATCAGCCAGTTTTATTTGATATCTTTGTAGAGTTCCAGTATTTTCATTGCCTTAACTGAACATTTAAACTTGGCACATAAAATTCTATTACTGCCGAAGCCGGTTTGGCTCAGTGGATAGAGCATCGGCCTGCGGACTGAAAGGTCCCAGGTTTGATTCCGGTCAAGGGCATGTACATTGGTTGCGGGCACATCCCAGGTAGGGGGTGTGCAGGAGGCAGCTGGTCGATGTTTCTCTCTCATCGATGTTTCTAGCTCTCTATCCCTCTCCCTTCCTCTCTGTAAAAAATCAATAAAATATTTTTTTAAAAAAATTCTATTACTGAAAAGGAAAGTAAATATGGATTTCTATCCAATTAAATGGTTTGTCTTTCCTGATATCACTGCCTTCACTTGAATGTCCCATGTGCATCTCATACATAACTGTCTGAAGATAAACTTTTCTTCATTCTCTTCCCAGCCTACTTCTCTTCAGTGATGGCAGGCATGCACTTGCCCAAGCCAGAAATCTTTCTCACATGTGTCATCTGACGACGAAATCCTGCCAATTCTGTTACAAATAACTTTAGTCCATCTATTTCTCTGTCCCAATGTCCTTACTGCTTTACATCTCTGTGGTTCGGCCATATTGAAAATCTTTTCCTAAATTCTCTAAGTTCTTTCTTGTTCCAGCCATCTCAGGTAGTATCACTACTGCCTGGAACACTATCCCTTTCCTCTTCTGCTGGACCTTTACTCTTCTTTCAGATCTCACTTTAAAAAAAATATATTTATCAATTTCAGAGAGGAAGGGCGAGGGAGAGAGAGAAAAACATCCATGATGAGAGAGAATCATTGATCGGCTGCCTCCTGCACGCCCCCTACTGGGGATCGAGCCCACAACCTGGGCAAGTGCCCTTGACCGGAATTGAACCCCAGACCCTTCAGTCCCCAGGCTGACGCTCTGTCCACTGCGTCAAACCGGCTAGTGCCCAGATCTCACTTTTGCTGTGAAACTTTTCTCATTGAGATTGCCTTCCTTTCTATACTCCTCTACAGTATTCTAAACTTTTCCTATCATACGTAGTATTTATTGTATTTAGAATCTCTGTCCTGGCCAGTGTTTCTCAGAGCATCGGCCCGTGCACCAAAGGGTCTCCGGTTCCATTCTCAGTCAAGGGCACATACCTCAGTTGCAATTTAATCCTGGCCCGGTCTGGGCACGTGCAGGAGGCAGCCAATTGACATCTCTCACATCAGTGTTTCTCTCTCATTCTCTCTCTCTCCCCCTCTCTCTCTCTCTTCTCCTGCCTCCTTCCCTTCCACTCTCTGAAAGGCTGTGGAAAAAATATCCTTAGCCCTGCTGGTGTGGCTCAGTGGTTGAGTGTCGACCTATGAACCAGGAGCTCATGGTTTGATTCCTGATGAGGGCACAAGCCCAGGTTGCGGGCTCAATCCCTAGTAGGGGGCTTGCAGGAGGCAGCCAATTGATGATTCTCATCATTGATATTTCTGTCTCTCTCCCTCTCCCTTCCTCTCTGAAATAATGTGTGTGTGTGTGTGTGTGTGTGTGTGTGTGTGTATTTTTTTTTTTTTTAAGAAAAAATATCCTCAGGTGAGGATTAACGACAACAACAAAAAGAATCTCTCAGGCTAATTAGTGGGTTCTTGGTGGTCAGACATAGTCTGTCGTATTCATAGTTGTATACTGTATCTAGTACATAAAAGATCCTAGATAAATATTTGTTGAATCAATGAATTAGTCCCCTTCAGAAATAAAATATAAATTATAATTAATTTCTCAGTTATATTAAGCACAATAGTTTCTTTTAAAAGAAAAAAGAAGGCCATTAAATTCCATTTTTTAATTTGTATTTATTAAGAAACAATTTTGTGCTAGCTTCTGCCCACAGAACCTTTAATAGTGTAGAGCATGGTTCCCAGTATGGGGCACATGCCTCAGAGGGGGCAGTTTGGTTTTTAAGGGGGGCAATTCGAGAATGAGTTATTAACAGTGAATTTTTTGCATTTCTTATGGTTCTAGAGGCTTCATATACAGTATATAATGTGACATATTTGTGCATTTCAGTTCTCTGTTATATGTTTTGAAACTTTGCTATTTTTTCATATCACTTCTTTTTTTTTTTAAACAATTTTTTAGTGATTTCTTCCTCTACTTCAACTGTCCTTTCATTCTTTTATTTTTCTCTTTCATGGATGCCATGTTCTTTGGAAGCTTGTTTAGACCAAGTTAATGGCCTTGTAAGCTTCCTCCACATGAATAGGAGTTCACTTTTTGAATAATAAGAATTATATGTCATGGGGGCAGGGGAGGGCATCAGGATTTTAGAGATGCTTAGGAGGGGGGGGGGGCGGCATGGCCAAAAAAGGGGTGGGAACCACTAGTGTTGAGGGAGACAGATACACCAACCAAAGCAAGAATATGCTTAAGCAGTCCGCCTGGGACTGAGAGGAGATGTTTTTGTTTGTTTGTCAGAGCCAGAGCACTTTTCCCGATGTTGCTTGGATAAAAGATCACAAAGAACAATGCTTGCTGTGGTGGACTACCTGAGGAGACAAAAGAGGTCAGTAATGAATATTGCTCCTTGAGTTTGGGGATTTAGAAGTGTAACTTGTTACTGTTGGCTGCATTTTAACATGATTATTTGAAGTGATGTGGCTGCAAGGTGCTGTATTTAATTTGTGTTATGCTTGTATCTGTTGTAATAATTCATGTTTAGGGTAGTACTTTGGTTAAATCAGTGACAGGAACTCTGAATTCTAGTCCTAACTGTCATGACAGTGTTATCTTTGCTAAATCATGTATCCTTTTGAGGCTTCAGTTTATTTCATCTACAAAGTGATGGGGAAGGAGTAAGTTATTTTCCAGGTTACTTTTAGTTGCATTACTTTTAACTTTTACTTTTCTTTTTTATAACTCATAAAAGTAACAACAGTTATGTAAAAGTCTCCTTTATGTTCTTTTATTATAAGATATGTTTCTTTTGTCCATGGAAAAACAGTATCTACTAGGTGTTCTGTCACAAAACAAAGGATTTATTTTGTAAAAATGTAGGGTTGAAGGGTTGCATGCAGACATGGCAAACCACTTGTACACGCTGCACAGGTGCAAGATAGAGAGGTATTTATAGAAGGGAAGAAGGAAGTTAAGGGAGGGGTAGTTACCACCACCGAGCTTTATTGTAAGCATAAAGTTCTTCCTGTAGGGTTCTTGCTATGGCATAGAGTGCAAGAACTCCACTCACAAGCTTTAGCTCCTCCCATAGACCTCCCAGCCATAGTCTTTATCACTTTTCTGTGTATCATGGTCCTCAAAATCAGTGGTTCTATACAGTAATACTCTGCAATGGCAGTGTTTATTTTCTTGATTCTGATAAATTGTTTTACAATATAGTATCTTTTTGTTTTTAATTTTTAATTTTTTTTTTTTTTTTTTTTTTACTTCAGAGAGGCAGAGAAAGGGAGAAAGAGAGAGAGAGAAACATTATTTTGTTGTTCCACCCATTTATTCATTGGTTGCCTCCTGTGTGTGCCCTGACCAGGGATTGAACCCGCAACCGTGGCGCATTAGGACCACAGTCTAACCAACTGAGCTAACCGGCCAGGGCTATCGTACCATATCTTTCTCCCTATTATTTCTCATGAGGTTTTTAACAGTGAATACAGGAATTGCTGGAGTGAGTCAGTCATCTGACTGATCTGTGCTGCTCCAGAGTTAGCCCGAACTTTGAAGAAATAATGTAGTAGGCCTATAACTTAAGTAGGTAGGAATTGATGTCTCATGTGGTTATGGCAGTAGTTGATTAAGAATGGGAGGAAGATGTGGGAGAAAAGTGAAAAGTTATGTTTAAACTAAATGCATTTATATCTTAAAAATTAATTCCTCTGGCCCTGACTGGTGTAGTTCAGTGGTTGGAATGTCAGCACAGGCACCAAAAGGTCTCTGGTTTGATTCTTGGTCAGGATGCAGGCTTGATCCCTTCCACCCGCGTCCCCCCCCCCACCCCCACCCCCGCCACACACACGCACACACGCACATTTTGTTTTTTTTTCTTCTCCCTCTCTTCCTCTCCCACTCCCCGCCCCCTTTTCCACTCTCTCTAAAGATCAATGGAGAAAATATTAACAAAAAAATAAAATAAATTCCTCTGTACCCTCCTCATACCATTCTACACCCTTTTTAGGAAAAGAAGTGTTGTGTTAGGCCTTTCAGTGTCTTCGTTTCTAGTGAGAAAGTTACTGATTCACCTGACTGCTTTGTAACAGATTCTATTCTTTTTTTTTTTTTAATATATTTTATTGATTTATTACAGTGAGGAAGAGAGAGGGATAGAGAGTTAGAAACATCGATGAGAGAGAAACATCGACCAGCTGCCTCCTGCACACCCCCTACTGGGGATGTGCCCACAACCAAAGTACATGCCCTTGACCGGAATCGAACCTGGGAGCCTTCAGTCCGCAGGCCGACGCTCCATCCACTGAACCAAACCGGTTTCGGCTGTAACAGATTCTATTCTGAGAAAACCCTTAAGAAGCTTTAACTATTGCCGGGAGCATCTCTTTTCTTGGTAGTGGGAGGCAGTCTCACCTTCGATTCATTAATTCCAGGTTTATCATTGAAGTAGAATGGTGTTTACAGTAGTAGGCCTTGGGAGAAGATAAACATTCTTGATATTCAGTTTTAATTCTGAATAAAGAAGATTCCTTGAGAGATTATGAATGAGACAGACTAAAGGGTAATGGATCTGAGTTCAAGTCCAAGTCTGTTACTTTGAAGCTTTGAGAGCTCTGAACTTCAAGTTCCTCAGAATAGCTATCATTAAATGTTGACTGTATAATAGGCGCTTTATTATTAGCCTTATAAGCATTATTTACTCATTGCAACTATTCTCGGAGATATATATTGTTCCCAGGTTTTACAAATGAGGAAACAGGCTTAAGCAGTTAAGTTGCTGGAGATGAAAGTTTGGAGTAGACAGTCCAGCTGGATTGGAACCTAGCTGTATCGTACTCTAAAACCAGAGTTCTTAATCATGTCACATCTCTATAATGTTAGTTTAGCAAAAAGTAATATCTATGATCCTGTCCAGTTCTGGCCCACTGTTACCACAATGAAAGGTTTTGATTAAATAACTCAGACAAAAAAACTAAGGAGGAAATGAACTACAAACAGGAAGGACATGTAACTGTGTCTTAGAGGAAATAAATATTTTATTAAATTGGCCATATAAAAGATTTATGTATGTGTTATTATTCTGTGTAGCCTATTCTTAGCTTATGGTCCAAATAGCCCTTGGTGGAGAGGAAGTATGAACCCCAAGTTTGTATAGGATGATAGACATAGCTTTCATCAGATTTTCTAAGGGTGTCTGATCCAAAAAGATGGACACAGCCCTAACCGGTTTGGCTCAGTGGATAGAGCATCGGCCTGCGGACTGGAAGGTCCCGGATTCGATTCCCGTCAAGGGCATGTACCTTGGCTGCAGGCATATTCCCGGTAGGAGGTGTGCAGGAGGCAGCTGATCGATGTTTCTCTCTCACTGATGTTTCTAACTCTCTATCCCTCTCCCTTTCTCTCTGTGAAAAATCAATAAAATATATTTAAAAAAACAAAAACAAAAAGATGGACACATAGGGCTCCTCAGCCAGGTTACCTTAGTTGCTTATAGATACAGTCAGCCCTTCATACCCATGGGTTCACATCTTCAAGTTCCACACCAACTGCAGATCAAAAATACTCAAAAAAAGAAATTTTACCTTGTTGCTGACCTGTCATATGTAGTTAGGCCATGATGGCTGCATCTGAACTGAACATGTGCAGACTTTTTTCTTTGTCATTATTCCATAATCAATACTGTATAGCAACGATTCATATAGCATTTGCATTGTGTTAGATATTTTAGTAATCTAGACATAATTTAAAGTATACGGGACTGCAAATACTGCGCCATGTTATATTAGGTTACGTGAGCATCTGTGAATTTTGGTATCTGCCTGGGGTCCTGGAACCAGCCCCCACAAATACCAAGGGATGACTGCATATTGGGAAAATGTGGTTCTTGGTTAAACTAGTACTTGCTTCCATTGTATTTTCTATCAGTATACTTTTCTTTTAATATTGAAGTTAAAGAAATGGACATGACTTCATTTAGAATTTTTCTTTAGATCTTCCTCAGGAACAGTGTTTGATGATGCTTTCTGGCTGGAGTTCAATTATCTAGAGGTTGCCAAGGTAGCTCAGTCTTGTGCTGCTCACTTTACAGCATTACTCTATGCAGAAATCTACGCAGATAAGAAAAACATGGAGGATCAAGAGAAAAGGTAATGGAATTTGCAAGTTTTGTTTTTCAAAATTAATGTTGACTTTGTTTCAATAAAGCTTTATATTAAAGATTTATTTTGTTCTCACTTCCACATTTAAAAGATATTTTAGATAGAGGTTTTCTGTCTTTAAAAGAGAAATAATATTTTAAAAAGAAATAAGGAATTCTGTTCTGGAATCAATAGAGATGTTTATTATTTAAGAATTGTAAAAATTATACGAAGAGCTACTGGGAGACAGAGACCATACTTTTTCCCTGTATTCCCATAGCAACTGGCATTGCAACTTAATTAATATAAGTGAAAAATAAATATTTTTCAAATGGTTGAATGATTCCCTGATTTCAGTTAAATTAAGTTTACCACTATTCCCTCAGCTTAGTCAAGATCTATTTTACTTGTTGATGGTGAAGTAATCTAACTGATTTCTTTCTGTGACTACACCCTTTCATTGCTGTGTTTGTTGCCTACCTGAATTCCTAACACTTCAATTTGCTTTTCCTCTAAGTTAGAACTCTCATAAGAATTTAATAAGTGTAGTCCTAGATAATAGTGAGAAACAAAACAGCCAAGAAAGTTAAAGAGTGAAAAATGAGGTTTATAATCCCACTTGTCCTCAAATTTTTATTCTCTTGATATAGCCTAGTGTTTATTTTTATAGTTAGCTTCACTTTTCCACCACAAAAATCACTTATATTAAAAAATTGACTAGAAGGGGTCAATGAGGGAAAAAAGGGGACATCTGTAGTATTTTCAATAATAAAGATAATTTTTTTAAAATTGAAATAGCAAATATGTATAATGTTGATACATTTCTCATGCTTGCTACTTATAATTTCTACTTTTTAAAAATAAATCTTTATTGTTGAAAGTATTACATATGTCCCTTTTACCCCCATTCCCCTCTCCAACCCCTCTCCCCCCAGCCCCAAGCCCTCACCACTCTACTGTCTTTGTCCATGGGTTATGCACATATGCACATGAGTTCATTGGTTGATCTCTCGCCCCCCTCTCCGCCCTCTCCTGCATACCCTCTGAGGTTTGACAGTCTGATCATGTCTCTATGTCTCTGGGTCTATTTTTGTTCATTAGTTTATGTTCATTAGATTCCACATATGAGTGAGATCATGTGATATTTATCTTTCTCTGACTGGCTTACTTCACTTAGCATAATGCTCTCTAGTTCCATCCATGTTGTTTCAAATTATAAGAGTTCTTTCTTTTTTATAACTGTAATATTCCATTGTATAGATGTACCACAACTTTTTTTAAAAAAAATTTTGTTGCTTTTTACAGAGAGGAAGGGAGAGGGATAGAGAGTTAGAAACATCAATCAGCTGCCTCCTGCACACCCCCTACTGGAGATGTGCCCGCAACCAAGGTACATGGCCTTGACCAGAACCGAACCTGGGACCCTTTAGTCAGCAGGTGGATGCTCTATCCATTGAGCCAAACTGGTCAGGGCTGTACCACAGCTTTTTAATCCATTAATTTCCACTTTGGATTGCCATTAAGCTGGAAGAAGCATGGTTTTTAGACTGTGAAAAAAATCAGCAACCAGAATTCAGATCCTAGTCCAAACATAATTAATTTAATAGACTTGGACTGATTTTTTTTTTAACTCTCTGGTTTGGTATGTACTAGTAATTTCTACTTTGAAGTTGAAAACTGGAAAAACTCTACAATATGTAGATTATGTTTATACTAGTAATATGTAATTGATATGTTCACAGTCACTGTAGACTTCCTATCGAAAATAAGTATGTTGTCCTTTAAGTATGTTTTGAGTAAGAAATTGATTATTGCCTATTCTTAAAATCCTAAAATTTTAAGTTAGGGCCTGCATACTTGGTAGCAGTAATTATCCAAATGTGCTTCCGTAGTTTGGTTCCATAGAATGAATGGTATTTCTTACTAATCTGGAGTGTATAACTGAGCTCTTCTCTGAATATAAATAAGAGCATCTTTAATATGAGGGTGGCTGATTATATAGAATGTGGCAACTTTTTGAAAAATTAATTGTCTATCAAGCAGGAGTGCCTCGATTTTATTTTGGTTAACTTTAGAAAAATGTGCTTGACAGATAAATAATGCTTGCTGTGTGCTTTCACAGTGTGGTTTTGATTTTTTTTTCCTGATGCCTGCTGGGAAGGGAAGGGCAAACAGAGATATGAATGAGGTGTGTAAAATGTAGGGATTTCCAGTTTTGTTCAGTAGCTCAGGTGAATAGAGACTTTGTAAATTTAAAGTGATCAGGGAAATCATAACTGTGAGCAAAAACAAAATCAACAGTTTACAAACATTGTCAGGTCCAAGAAGTGAATTGCTCTCTTAAATTTTCTATTTGTTATTTAATATCAAAATTCCTCCATACTAGCTATTCCAAAAATACATGTGAAGTTTTACTTACTTGTAACTTGCCCCTGAGAAAATATAAAATTTCAATATTTAGTGTCCATATTTTTTTTAGAAGTCAAAACATTTTAAAACAGGATTTGGACAATAGGTATTATTAGTTCACATCCTCAGTCATTTTAATGTTCCTGACAGAAGTCCTGGCAACTCCGTGTGCCTGATGAATGACAGTCGTAGACTAGAGTCATACTCTCTAATATCTTTCCTACTTTCCAGATTTCTTCTCTAAAAACTGACTTTTTCCTGTATGACTTGCCAATAAGGAAATATATGCAGTATCTATGTATAAGGGTTATAAAGCAAAATAGAATGTTGTCAGCCCCATTATATTAATCCGTGGTCTCTGCCCCATCCCTCTGTGCTCCCTCCAAGATGCAAATGTTATCTTCTGTCTTGTGTTATCATTCGCTTAGATGATATTGTTACGTATGAACTCATAAATATATTGCAGTTTTTCTTATTTTTGAGCATTATAAGAAATTATGTGTACTTTTCTACAGCTTGTTTTTTCATTTAATATTTTTGTAAGATTTGTTTATGTTGTGTGTTGCTATAGTTCATCAATTTGTCACTGCCATGTAGTGTACCAGTAGGAGAATATGCCAGTTAATTTAACCCATTCCCCTGTCATTGAGAGATATCTAAGTGTAGAATTACTAGGTTGTAGGTTATGTAAATTTTCAACCTTATAAGAGAGTGCCAAGTTGTTTTTTCAAGTGGTTATACCAATTTGCATGCTTCTCAGAAATGAATGTGGTTCGTGAGGAGAAGTGGATAAATAGGGGAGGCTTACATTTGAAGAAAGGAGCCAAAGTACAACTATTTCTAGTTTGAGTGTAAAAAGTAAAGAAGAAACTGGAATAAGTTTATAGGTAAATAATAGAGGTGCTGTCACATATGATAGTATTTTATAGGCACTGTGTAGGTAGCATGATTTTGGAATTGAAATTACTTATAGGACTGAATATCATATATAAATGCATGGTTTAAAGCTAAGGCCTAAGAACAGACAAATCTGAGTTCTATTCCTTTTTACTACTGGTTAGGTTTAAAATCTTGGGTGTAGGTTTCTCAACACAATATTATCAGACATCTTAAATTTTGCCCATTTGTCAGGTTTAAGTGGTGCTTTAGTGTGATCTTAATTTGTGTGCCTGTGATTATTAATGAGGTTGAACTTTAGGTAAAACTACTGGCAGAACAGTTGGGAACTGAATTGGGTGGCAGCTACTCTATTTTTAAACAGGCCTGTTTATATAAATAAGCATTTTTGGGATGTAGCCTTCCCATCCATAACATTGTCATTAATATTAATTCTCATTGAAAAATTAATATTCACAAATTTGTTTTTCATTCTAGGCCTAAGTGGTATTATGTTTTAAAATATAAATGGTTTACTATGTTTTATTTGTGACCATTATTAGTTTTTCCATCAAAGTCTATAGTCTGTGCATTCACAAGCATCTCGTTAAAGTAAGTGTTCTGTGACAAACAGAAATCTTGGATTTGAAGAGGGAAGCCAAAGCACAACCATTTCTAGCTTGAGTGAAAAAAGTAAAGAAGAAACTGGAATAAGTTTACAGGTAAATACTATAGGCCTACTATTTGTGATAATATTTATTTTATACTTCATATTATTGTTATAGAGACTATATAGATATAATTTCATTTTCAAACTGAAGTTTGGACTGTAATGTACATAAATTCATGGTTTGAAGCTTGGAGTAGAAAATTTGAGTTCTAATCCTGACTCTACCACTAAATTGTATAATCTTGCACCTATTACTTAACCTTTCCAACCTTGAGTTCCTTTATTGGAAAGATTGATGTAAAACCACCTATATCAGTGGTCAGCAAACTGCGGCTCGCGAGCCACATGCGGCTCTTTGGCCCCTTGAGTGTGGCTCTTCCACAAAATACCACGTGTGGGCGCACACGTACAGTGCGATTGAAACTTCGTGGCCCATGCGCAGAAGTCGGTTTTCGGCTCTCAAAAGAAATTTCAGTCATTGTACTGTTGATATTTGGCTCTGTTGACTAATGAGTTTGCCGACCACTGACCTATATCATAGAGTGATACCATGTATTTTTCATTTTCCTTATAGTACTTAACATTTATAATTACATATTTATTGCTTTACTTGTTTATTGTATGTTACATCTCAGGCCTTCAGTACATTTCTTAATACCTACTCTTAAATTGGCCTAATCTTACTGAATTTCTGAGGTCAACTTGTTCCTCTAAAATGACAATTTCAATTTCTCTGCTCTTTTCTGCTTTGCTTTTGTTTTAGCGTTAGCTTGCCTCCTACTTCGGGAGAAAGCGGGTGACATAGACAGGAAACCCCACCACAACCCATTATCGTAGAAATCTCCCTGCATCTGCTCCCATCGTAGAGAAATGGTTTCTCCTCCTCCTGTCCGCAGACTAATCCTTCTTCCTGTGCTTTGGTTTTCAACAACTCTTTTTCAGAAAAATAATTTTTATTGTGCTGTGCCCTCTCTCAACATACCAAACCTTTCTTATTAAAATCATTTTCCTGCAAACTAATACAAAATCATTTTCCGTGTGTGTGTGTGTGTGTGTGTGTGTGTGTGTGTGTGTGTGTGTCCTTTTTTCTCTCCCATCCCTTCAAAGCAAACCTTTGTGAAAAAGTTCTCTGTAGTTGGTGTCTCCATTTCCTCTCCTTCCACTCTCTCCACTGAATAGCACTTGCTAATGG
This sequence comes from Cnephaeus nilssonii, assembly GCF_951640355.1. Classification (NCBI taxonomy): domain Eukaryota; kingdom Metazoa; phylum Chordata; class Mammalia; order Chiroptera; family Vespertilionidae; genus Cnephaeus; species Cnephaeus nilssonii. The sequence goes on along the minus strand of NC_137084.1, from coordinate 70,692,488 downwards.
CACCTGTAAACTTCATGTTACTAAGTCTGGTGGTCACCTTTCATTCAACATGTTTCTTAACATTTCATTAACACTTGGCACCATCATCAACCATGCCTTGCTTAAAATATGTTCTATCTACCTTTTTAAAATTCCATTCTCCTAATTTTTCTTCTTCCCTATTTGCTTCTTTATACTCTTATCCTCTTTTACTTAGTTTTTGGAATATTATTTGTGTACCAGGCACGGTGCTAGGCTTAAATACTAAATGTTTTAACACAGACTTGATTTCATGTTTATGAATAGAAACAGTTTAATTACAATTATACAATGATGCCAATATCAATGAATTTTTATTTAAGAAATGTCCTTCAAAGCAAACACCTTTTAGGCAGTTAAATTGCTTTATTGAATTTCTATGCAATATAGTTTCTTCTTTTTCAATTTTTATTTTTTTGAGATGATTTTAAAAGAATTATATTTTTCCTATGTAAATTTTACAGCAAAGATTTGAGTCATCAAACCATTTCTTTATCCATATCACATTTTACCAATTATAACAATGCAAATTTGAATTTGTGTGGTTTTTACTAAATTCCATTTTTAAGAATCAGACTTTGCTTCAGAACGTAACTTCCCCATCTACAGTTTTAGCTATTGATAGGATTATTTAGTGTGTGTGTTTTTAATGATTATTTTTGCATGTTTTAAAAGCCTAGTCAGTTGGGATTAATTTTTTTACCTAATTCATTAAATTGTGAGCAACTCTTCTCAGGTATTAATTACATTGTCATTTGGTTTTCTGGGATCTTTTTGTGTTCCTAATCTAAATCTTTAGTATATATTTTAATATATTTTACTTTATAACAAATAGCATTTATAGTTGAGATTTACATGTTGGTAAACTTCCAGTTTGCTAACTTCATAAAGTGATAGTTTTCCTCTTCATTTTTTGTTGTTTCCATGTTTTTAGGATCTGCTCTTAGAAATCTACAGAAGTATAGGGGAGCCAGACAGTCTGTATGGCTGTGGCGGAGGGAAAATGCTACAACCCCTTACGAGGTATATTGCATTTATCTAGGTAATGGTATTGTAATTCTGTTCGTAAAGGAGTTACATACACGTAAAACTCAACGGTATTTTTAAATCTTTATAGACTACGAACATATGAACATGAAGCAATGTGGGAGAAAGCCCTAGTAACATATGACCTTGAGACAGCAATCACTTCGCCAACCCGCCAGGCGGGAATCATTCAGGTATTTTTTTTTTTTCCTGCTTTAGTAAAGCACGAAAAGTGTAGTGCTGAGATGATTTCAGGTGTCAGTGGAATATTTATGTAGTCCGATAAATTCTAGGTATAAGACTGAAAATTATGTGTTTTTTCAGGCATTGGGCTAAAAAGTCAGAGGGACGCACAGGTAAATAAGACAGGTCACTGACCTAAGAGATAGTGTTAATGATAATCTTGTTAGCTAATAGTAGAAGATATTTCTTGACTGTGTACAGCAAGCATGTCAAACTCAAAGGCTAACACGGGCCAAATAAACAAGGTTTAAGTTTATGTTGGCCGCAAAAAAAACAAAAACTTCAATTTTTATAGAAACATAGGTTTATTTTGATAGAGACATGCTGAATACAAAGAACTGAAATAAATGAATAATCATTAACATAAAATAATAGAACATTTTAATAAAAATTAATATTTTTTCTTGAACATTAACTTAGCAGACACTGAATAACTGCACAAATTAATAAGCGTAACGCAAATAAACCTATTTTTCTTATTCTCCAAAATCAAAATATTTCCTGTTGCACACACCAAACAAGTCAGTACAGGACTAATGACGTGGCAATTGGCTGCTAAAATATTCACTGCTAGTATTAGTGGAGAGAAATGGTGCACCTGTGCATAAGGCATGTAAGGGAAATTAATGCAACATAATTATAGTAATCAGTCATTAGCCAACATTGGAGTTCGTTATTAATAATTATGCATAACAGGATATTATTAAAATTAAGTTACAAAATTTTTATTAGAACGTTTCTTGCATACCGTTATATTGGCTGGGCTGCAAAAATACTTGTTGTGGGCCGCATCGGCCCGTGGGCTGCGAGTTTGACATGCTTGGTGTACAATGTACTAGGTAGTGAATTAAGTCCACTTGGATAATCTCATGTGAACTATTTCTAATAGTTTGCATTAGAGCTGGTTCCAGAAGATATCATTTCTGTTACTGGTTACTATTCCTTAACCATTCTTCCATCAAGTATTAGAGTCCTTTGAGCTCTATCTTTGTGTTTTGAGGGGAACATTTACTTCGTTACTTCGGAATTTTAAATGAAATATTGTGCACTACTAAACTTTTTTAAAGGTTATTTTGCATGTTTGATTGTTATAGTTTATTTCTCTAGTTTTCTGTTATCTTTGATTACTTACTTTTGTGGGTTTTTTTTAACTCTTGCTCAGGCCTTGCAGAATTTGGGACTTTGTCATATTCTTTCTGTCTACTTAAAAGGATTAGATGATGAAAATAAAGAGTGGTGTGCTGAACTACAGGAACTTCATTACCAAGCAGCATGGAGGAATATGCAATGGGACCACTGCATTTCTGTTAAGTAAGAAGAACTCTGACATTTTAAATCATCATTTCTCCATTTATAAACAATACACTTTTAAAATATTGCTCTAAGAATATAACAGGATTTCTGTTTTTATGTTTTTGAGATCTTGCAAGCTGAAGATATGCTGACATGCTTAAATAAGATAGCAATAAGCAGTTGATGTACCTAGACTTGAATTTCACTCTCTTCCATTAGGATAACTCTACCCCCATCCCCAAGTATATTTGAAAATAGAAATATAAAAAGTATTTTCACATGAGAATCTTCTCACTTATATTTATAAATTCAAAGAAAATTATATCCATTTCCCTCCCCACTCCCTGCTGCAAACATTTTAGTTAATCAGATAGCACTTTTATTGACTGGATGGTATACAAAAAGACTGTTTACCTTTATTTATGAAATACTTTTTAATAAAAAAACACTGCTATATTACTAACACAGGACGATAATATTTGTAGGATCACCTCATTTTCTGAATGAAAAACCAAATACCTAATTAATAAACGATTTTGTATCTATGTTAAAAAGTCTCTTGATGAGATAAACAACAAAAAATTAAATCATTATTAACTGTATGTTTAAATGACTTCATAGAAATTTTTTTTTTACTAATGGGCATTTCTTTCCAATTTGAAACTATTACATTACTATAAAATTAGAGATATACTTTCATATTTTTAAAACATTATAGTCTGTGAGCTTGTTCCTGCCTGCTTCTATAAGTCACCATATACTGTGCTTTTTTTGCCTGCTCTATTTCAGCCACAAAGGTCTTTTCTACTTTTTCTTCAGGCCAAGCTGTTTCTACCTAAAGGCCTTACATGTATCTTCTTTTTCCCCATTACCATGTGTGTGGCTTCTTGTCATTCAGATTTTAGTTTAATAATGTCACATCTCAGAGACACCTTTCTTGACTACCCATCCTAAAATAGTTGTTCTGTTTTGTTACTCTCTTTTAATTCTCTGCATCTCCCTTGTCACTACCTGATATTTTTCTTATTTATTGTCCATCTTCTCCAAACTGGAACATAAACTCCATGAAAATGAATCTGATCTGACTTTGCATCTAAACCTGGTACCTAGTGCCTGGCACATAGTTGGTGTTTAATGAATGAAAAAGTGAAAATATAGCGTATTTAGAATCCCACACAGTATGTGAGAAACATTTTTTTCTGCTTCAAGAATTTAAATGACCAAATATTTTGTATTTCTTAACCGAAATTTCTAGAAATTCTTTTTTAATGGAGAAATCTCAGTTTTAGTTTTAAAATTGTGTCTCTTGATGAAATTATTTATACATGCATATCTTAAGATTCTGTTTTTAAATGTATTTTTTCTTTTATTTTTAAAATTATCTCACAGCAAAGGCATAGAAGGAACAAGTTACCACGAATCATTGTACAATGCTTTGCAGTCTCTGAGAGATAGAGAATTCTCCACATTTTATGAAAGTCTCAAATATGCCAGGTATTACAAAAAGAAAGTTATTGTATTTTAACATTTAATGTCATGGCTTCTTTTCTGAAAACTTGACAAATGATTTCAATTTAAGGATTTGCACTGGTGAAGAAGGGATAAGAGCTTGGTGGCTATAGTCAGGTAGTTTCTTTGTCATTTCTGCCTTCCTCTCAAAAAAAGTTCTCTGTGTAATAAAAACTCAGGTGAATTAGTGTTGAAACTCAAACAGTGCAAATGGGGGATGGGGATAGTATCCAAGGTTTAGCTATTTCCTACCTTTTGCATATCTGAAAAATGAGTGCTCAGATGAGTTTTATCTTCTGCAAGCAAGTTGTTATGCGAATTGTGGGTGGGCCTATCTTATTTCCTGTATCTTGAAAAAGTATTCTTTGTTTTTTCAATGTTATATGTTAGAGAATTCTTTAATGCTCATTTGTCAAATATATATTACAGTGCTTTTATTTTTGTTTTAAATGTAGAAGCATGCTCAGATGCTAGGTGCTTACATAAATTGTTACATTATTTTTCTTATGTAATACATTTTTCTTTGTTTATGTAGTTCAAATATGTCCTTTCCTTTGAAAAAATTCCCTTTGCGACACCAAGGCCAATTTTTTTATGCTGAACTCTCAAAGATTTGTTGATTGCCACACCTCTTGTTTTCTTTCTGGACCAGTTCACTGGGAGTTTTAATCTTAACTCCTTTAGTAGTTGTATGGAATATACCTGTTTTAGTGTTTGTAAAATAAAGTCAATACTTCAGTCTTGTTATGGGGCACAAATGAGACATTGCACCTTAAAGTATTTACTATTACAGACTAAACAAGTGTAACGTTTTTTGTTTAACAATAGCTAGTTACCTATTAAATCCTGTATTTTGAGACAGAAATAATATTGTTACCGTTTAGGTGCTTATTATGTTCTAGACACTTGGGCTTTTTTTATATATATTGTCTAATGTTCAAAATAATTCTGGAGGAGAAAAGCTTAGATTCAGAGGAAACCAGTATGTGCCCAGTTTTCTAGCCATACGTGGCAGCACTGAGATTTGGATCTAGGTCTGTACGATTCAAACAAACTTACTTTGTTTTCACTGCATTGGGCCAGTGCTAGTAAATATTATTATCCTATCTAATAAAAGAGTAATATGCAAATTGACTGTCACTCCAACACAAGATGGCCGCCCCCATGTGGAAACAAGATGACCGCCACAAGATGGCCTGCAGGGGAGGGCAGTTGGGGGCGACCAGGCCTGCAGGGCAGGAGGTTGGGTTGGGGGGACCCAGGCCTGCAGGGGAGGGCAGTTAGGGGTGACCAGGCCTGCAGAGTAGGACAGTTGTGGGGGGGGGCCCAGGCCTGCAGGGGAGGGCAGTTGGGGGGGACCAGGCTTGCAGTGTAGGACAGTTGGGGGGGACCAGGCCTGCAGGTTAGGACAGTTGGGGGAGACCAGGCCTGCAGGGGAGGGCAGTTGGGGGAGACCAGGCCTGCAGGGGAGGGCAGTTGGGGTGACCAGGCCTGCAGAGGAGGGCAGTTGGGGGCGACCAGGCCAGCAGGGGATGGCAGTTAGGGGTGAACAGACTGGCAAGGGAGGGCAGTTTGGGGTGACCAGGCCACCAGGGGAGGGCAGTTATGGGAAATTGGGTAGGCAGCGGATCAGTTAGGCGTCGATCAGGCTGGCAGGGGAGTTGTTAGGGGATAATCAGGCTGGCAGTCTGACGTGGGCAGTTAGGGGCAATCAGGCAGACAGGCAGGTGAGCAGTTGGGAGCCAGCAGTCCTGGATTGTGAGAGGGATGTCCCAGATTGGAGAGGGTGCAGGCTGGGCTGAGGGACCCACCCCCCATGCACCAATTTCGTGCACCAGGTCTGTAGTTATTAGATAAAAATTGAAGCCTAGGATGAGAACTTTTATCTTCCTGAAAACCTCTTCCTAGTTTTGTAATTGTCTTGTCTGTTCTGCCACTAGAGTAAAAGAAGTAGAAGAGTTGTGTAGGGGCAGCCTGGAGTCTGTGTATTCACTCTACCCCACACTTAGCAGATTGCAGGCCATTGGAGAGCTCGAAAGCATTGGGGAGCTTTTCTCAAGGTATGTGACTCGTATGACTCTATGCCTCAACAGGGGCTTTTTTGTTTCCAGCTGTGACTTTAAGAAATAGAGACCAGCAGTAGGTTTGTTTCTTTCCTTTCATCAAGTTGTAAATTGATTAGTCTAGTGAACTGTACTCTTATTAAAATAAATATTTCAAAAATATTGAATGTAAAAATTCAAGTTTTTAAAATTTAGTATTATATGCTTTCCTCTTTACAGCGTTTTCTCTTTTCTACCCCAGGTAGAAGTGTTTCCTCATGTTTTTTGCTATAGCGTATTCTTCTCCATTCTGTGTAGCACTGCATTGACATTGGTGTCATTTTGTATATACTCTTCATAGCAAAGCAGAGTATATACAAAAGCTCCTAAAAATGGGGCCCATTCTCTTGTTTGCTGGACCATTTTGTAGTTTTCTAAACTTTGATCCTTATTTTGGATTATTTAGAAGTTCCATTCCTGTTACTGTAATAAACTCCTTTGTATTATATCTTAAGTTTAGACCCTGCATTATAGCACATTTTTCTCCATTTCTCTTGCTCACATCCTGTGATTCGGCCTTCAGGTCAGTCACGGAAAGGCCACCCTCTGAGGTGTACATTAAGTGGCGGAAGCACTCCCAGCTCCTCAAAGACAGTGATTTTAGTTTCCAGGAGCCTGTCATGGCTCTGCGCACAGTCATCCTGGAGCTCTTGATGGAAAAGGAAATGGAGAACTCCCAAAGGGAATGTTTTAAGGACATTCTCACCAAGCACCTTGTGGAACTCTCCGTACTAGCCCGAACTTTCAAGAACACCCAGGTAATTGAATTTAAAACTATGTCATCTCACTTCTTGACTGGTTTTTTATTACCTAGAAAATAGAAAGCGCCCTGACCGATTTGGCTCAGTGGATAGAGCGTCGGCCTGCGGACTGAAAGGTCCCAGGTTCGATTCCGGACAAGGGCATGTACCTTGGTTGCGGGCACATCCCCAGTAGGGGGTGTGCAGAAGGCAGCTGATCAATGTTTCTCTCTCATCGATGTTTCTAACTCTCTATTCCTCTCCCTTCCTCTCTGTAAAAAGTCAATAAAATATATTTAAAAAAAGAAAAGAACATAGAAAGCAATGTCATTGAGAGACAGAGATCACTTAAAATAGTGTATCGCACCCGGCTGGCGTGGCTCAGTGCTTGAGCGTTGACCTATGAACCAGGAGGTCACAGTTCGATTCCTGGTCAGGGCACATTCCCAGGTTGTGGGCTGGATCCCCAGTTGTGGGCATGCAGGAGGCAGCCAATCAATGATTCTCTCTCATCATTGATATTTCTAGCTCTCTCTCCCACTCCCTTTCTTTCTGAAATCAATAGAAATATATTTTAAAAAATATATATATATGTATATATAGTATAGCATAAGTGTTTAAGCTAAAGTTTCCATTTTGGAATTAGATCTGATTTTAAGCCTTGATCAAGGTACTTACCTTCTCTAAGCCTCAATTTCCTATTTATAAAATGAGAAGGTACCTACCAATTTAATGATTTTATGTACTGTGTATACCCATACATATATGTGAGAAAAACAGGCAGATGTGAGGGCTGGGAAAGGCTGGTGGAGATGCACCTAGGAGAGTTCTGACAAGTAGTCAAGAACTCAATGAATCCTAGTAGGAATAATAGTGAAAGTATTTATTCCCATATGTTCTTTTCATTTCAGCTCCCTGAAAGGGCAATATTCCAAATTAAACAATATAATTCAACTAGTTGTGGAGTTTCCGGGTGGCAGCTGGAGGAAGCGCAAGTATTCTGGGCAAAGCAGGAGCAGAGCCTGGCTCTGAGTATTCTCAAGCAAATGATCAAGAAGTTGGATGCCAGTTGTTCAGAGGTTCACTCCTTTTTTATTGGCTGAATTAGTATTTTACTGTTATTAAAAAAATTACTGTGCTTTAAATATTATTAATAAATTCACAGTTTTTAAAGCCTTGAAATTACTGCTATGAGTAAGAAATTGTAAAAAGAAGTCTGAAAAATTAATATTTGTAAAAGGGTTGAAAAAGTATTCATTTTTCCTACTTGAAATAATTGTATCAGTCTATCTTGTAGATTTATTTGATTTATTGCAATGCCTTTTCCTATAAGATTTAGGAAGGACATGTGGGAAACAAACATGAAGTTACTATAAATTTGAAATACCAAATAACTAAGAGAAAAATGCTTGAGAGAACAAAAGTTTTAAAATAAGCAAGTTGGACTAATTAGGTTGTCAATCCACATACTTTGAAAATATGATGTTAATGTTTTATCTATCATTTCCTATTAGTTATTGAAGATTTGGCTGCTCTAAAGCTTTATTTCCAGCACACAATGGACAAAAGTAGAGGCATTTGTAGGAATCATGATGTGTTAAAGGGTGTGATCACAATAATGTCCTTCTGACGTGCATCTGATTAGTGAATATCAACTTACTGCACTTCTGGTATTGAGCATTTGTATGGCATCTTCCAGTATTAGAAGATTCATTATTATGCCAGAGTACTGGGAGCCAATATGATATGATGTTTAAACTTTGTTTAATAATATGGGCCCTGGGGTAAGGCTGCCTGGAGTTACCTAACTTCTTTGTGCCTCAATTTTAGTTTCTACTCTGCAAATTAAGGATAATAACACTCATTTCATAGGATTAAATGAGTAAATATACATAAAGCCCTTAGAAAGTGCCTGGCATATACAAGTACTCAATAACTGTAAGTTATTCCAATAATAGTAATAATAAAAAGTAGAGGGTGAATATTTCATAAACTTATATACTTGGATTATTAAAATAGTTGTGTGGTGAAAGCAGATAAACATTGTTAACCTGCTTTTTTTCCCTAAGAGGAAGATATTTTTGTATTGTTCTGATAATGCTTTTAAGATTTTAAGATTTTGCTTTTTATATGCAGGATGATCCCAACCTAAAACTTATATACACAGAATGTCTGAGGATTTGTGGCAACTGGTTAGCAGAAACTTGCTTAGAAAATCCTGCAGTTATCATGCAGACCTATCTAGAAAAGGTAAGGTTTTCTTACAACCATTAAGTCAGTTGTTTAGCATGAATAAAACTTGACCTTTTTGTCAAGGCCAAATTTATTTCAAAAGCAATTAAAGTATGATTTCTATGTATTATATATTATTATTATTACTGCTATAGCTCTCTGTAACTGTAGGGCAGAATGGGATAGAATATTGCAAAAGAAGGAGCATTTTTTTAAAAATTTGAATTCTTGTCCTAGCTGGTTTGGCTCAGTGGATAGAATGTCAGCCTGCGGACTGATGGGTCCCAGGTCTGATTCCAGCCAAGGGCACGAGCCTGGGTTGCAGGCTCAGTCTCCAGTAGGGGGGTGTGCAGGAGGCAGCCAATCAATGATTCTCTCTCATCATTGATGTTTCTATCTCTCTATCCCTCTCCCTTCCTCTCTAAAATCAATTTTAAAAAATTTTTTAAAAATTTAAATTCTTTATTGTTGAAAGTGTTACATGTCTCCTTTTTCTCCCAAGACGGAACATATTTGTAAAGTAAGCTCAAATATGTCTTCCTTTTCCTCCCACCAGTACCCACTCTTTCAACAAGTTGTTTCTGATAATTTCTCCATTTATTTATGTACAAAACTAGCTGATTAAGGAATGTGCAAGTCAGCCTGTGCTATTCATTTGTACTAGTAGTCCAACCACCCAGCAACTAGTACTAAGACTTCTGTACTCCAGCCCCTTTCAACCTTCCTGTTCTCCCTCTTACTGCTTTAGTTTAGAGTTGTTTTGAAAAGTCAAGAAAGTAGTGTAGGTCATATGATTTAGCTGGTACATAAACAAGTTAAACTTTAGCGTAGGTATTTCTTTGACCTGTGTGATTCTTGAGATGCCTTGAGTATCTGTAAATGTAATATAAATGGATTGTGTTTTCTTGAAGGCGGTAGAAGTTGCTGGAAATTATGATGGAGAAAGCAGTGATGAGCTCAGAAATGAACAAATGAAGGCATTTCTCTCATTAGCACGGTTCTCAGATACTCAGTACCAGAGGATTGAAAACTACATGAAATCATCAGAATTTGAAAACAAACAAGCTCTCCTGAAAAGGGCCAAAGAGGAAGTGGGCCTTCTTAGGGAACATAATATTCAGACAAATGACAGGTAACTAACTAGGTGTCTACAAGTGATAAGATAAACAGGTATATAGTGACTATAGGTATACAGATACACAGAATTCATCTTCTGGTTCTAAGCTCATGATAAGAGTATATGGGTGTTAGCTTTTTGTTTTGCTGTTTTGGTTTGTTGGTATCCTATCAAATAAAAGAGTAATATGCAAATTGACCATCACTCCAACACACAAGATGGCCGCCCCCATGTGGACACAAGATGGCCTGCAGGGGAGGGCAGTTGGGGGCGACCAGGCCTTCAGGGGAGGGCAGTTGGGGGTGACCAGGCCTGCAGGGGAGTGCCGTTAGGGGTGACCAGGTTGGCAAAGGAGGGCAATTGGGGGCTATCAGGCCAGCAGGGGAGGGCAGTGGGGGGTGACCAGGCCTGCAGGGGAAGGCAGTTGGGGGGGACCAGGCCTGCAGGGGAGGACATTTAGGGGTGACCAGGCCTGCAGGGGAGGGCAGTGGGGGGCAATCGGGCCGGCAGGGGAGCAGTTAGGCGTCGATCAGGCTGGCAGGAGAGTGGTTAGGGGGTGATCAGGCTGGCAGGCAGAAGCGGTTAGGGGCAATCAGGCAGGCAGGCAAGCGGTTGGAAGCCAGCAGTCCTGGATTGTGAGAGGGATGTCCAACATCCCTCGAGGGGTCCCAGATTGGAGAGGGTGCAGTCTGGGCTGAGGGACATACACATCCTCCATGCATGAATTTCGTGCAACGGGCCTCTAGTCCTATATAATAAAACCCTAATATGCAAATCGACCAAACAGCAGAACGACTGGCAGAACGACCGGTCACTGTGACACACACTGACCACCAGGGGGCAGACGCTCAACACAGGAGCTGCCCCCAGCCTGCAGGCCCTGATCAGTGGCGGAGATGGGGGGCGGGGCCAGCGAGCAGGCAGCACCAGGCCAGCCAAGGCAGGTGCCAGCAGGGGCTCCCCAATCACCCCGCTGGTCACCTCTGCGGGGCAACCACCGGGGCATTCGAGGGGCCCCCGCTGGCAGTGCCAGGCCAGCCAAGGTGGATGCCAGCGGGGGCCCCCGATCGCCCCGCTGATCTCCCCGCAGATCAGCCCTGATCGCCGGCCAGGCCTAGGGACCCTACCCATGCACGAATTTCATGCACCGGGCCTCTAGTTATAAATAAAAAGAGAGAGGTGTTGAAATTAAATACAAAAGATTACCTATTTTGATGTAATTAAATCTTTTATTCCAACTTGCCTTTGGTCTGTATATTTTAATGTAAGTAGAGAATAAAGTAAACTAAAATACTTTAGGTGGAGTCCACTCAGTTTTTGGTTAGCTATGATAGCTTTTGAATTGCACAAACTTACTTTAAGACAAAAAGTAAAAGAAAAAAGACAAAAAGTAAGTTTGTTTCCTTTATAACCCTTAGAATTTTGCCTTTTCTGATTTTTCATTTATGTTGTATATCATGTATGATTTTGTAGTTCTATACATTTGACGGCTTTGTGTTTTACCTTAATTATTCAATGCAAGATACACAATAAAGGTTCAGCGAGAGCTGGAGCTGGATGAATGTGCACTCCGTGCACTGAAAGAGGATCGGAAACGTTTCTTATGTAAAGCTGTTGAAAATTACATCAGTTGCCTGTTAAGTGGAGAAGGGCATGATATGTGGATATTTCGTCTTTGTTCCCTCTGGCTTGAAAATTCTGGAGTTTCTGAAGTCAATGGTATGATGAAGGCAAGTTGTCTTTTCAACCTGATATTCTACCATGTGCTTGAAAAGATTAGTATCAGGGATTATGTATACTTTGTATCCCTAGCACGTGGCTTGGTGCTCATAGTACACATAAGTTCAAGTATGCACAGGTGTACTTAATTAGCTCTAATGATGCAATTTTGTATGGAGATGAGAGAATTTAGGTCAGTATTTTCCTATTTCTTTGCAACAACCACAGGAATGTACCCAGAATACTAGGTTGAGGGATTTGGAAAGCAATTAAAAATGATGAGGTCACAGGTAGATTTCTTTGCCTGCTTTATGCTTTTCTAGAATTTTTACAGAGAATTCTTTTGTAAATAGAAAATAACTTTTAAGAAAGCATCAAGGCAGCAGTATTTCATAAGTTTTTATTTAAAAATCTTAGATTTTATTGATGACACCTAACATTAAAGTTATGTTAATTATATATAGGGTGTCCCAAAAAATATGTACACACACTTTGAATAATTATAAAGGCAGTGTTTATTAAAATAAATTTCATTTTCAGAATTGTGCTCTCAGCTGTTAAAGTATATAGTATACATTTTCAGGGGACACCCCAAAAGTTAAAATAAATTTCATTTTCAAAATTGAAGTCTTGGCTGTTAAAGTGTATATACATTTTGGGGGGACAGTTAATTTGAAGCTTAAAAGTAAAATGATTCTGCTGGATGAAAAGAATGGTAAGACTCATAATAGACACAACCAATCTCAGTTACTAGTGCACAAACCTGTTACTTTTAGCATCTAGAGCAGTGGTTCTCAACCTTTTTAATGCCGCGACCCTCTAATACAGTTTCTCATGTTGTGGTGACCCCCCAACCATAAAGTTATTTTCGTTGCTACTTCATAACTGTAATTTTGGTACTGTTAATGAATCGTAATGTAAATATCTGTGTTTTCTGATGGTCTTAGGCTCTACAGCAGCGGCTCTCAATCTGTGGGTCGCTGTAGAGCCTGAGACCATCGGAAAACACAGATATTTACATTAGTATTCATTAACAGTAGCAAAATTACAGTTATGAAGTAGCAACGAAAATAATTTTATGGTTGGGGTCATCACAACATGAGAAACTGTATTAGAGGGTCGCGGCATTAAAAAGGTTGAGAACCACTGTTCTAGGGGATAATAATATCCCATTTTATTATACTCTGACTGCTCAGGAGTCCAGATCGCCATGGTCCTCAGATCCACAGTCGTCCTCCTTGGGTTCACTGGAATATAAGCAGCGCCGAGTATTTCAATTCTCAATACAATTTAATTTAGGATCAAATACGATGGATCGATCTAGAATGCCAATCAGAAAGACTGTCAGATAAGATAAATGATAAGGAAAAACTGTAGTGAAGTTTTATTAACAACCACTAGGTTGTGCTAGTTGAAGAGCATTACCTTAAAGTAATTTATTTACTGAGATGTGAGACTATTTGAAATGCATTGTTTCTTAATTTTGTATTTTTTTTAATGATAGAGAGATGGAATGAAGATTCCATCATATAAGTTTTTGCCTCTTATGTACCAACTGGCTGCTAGAATGGGGACCAAGATGATGGGAGGCCTAGGATTTCATGAAGTCCTCAATAATGTAAGTAAACCTGAAAAGCAAAACAACAGTTGCTTTTCTTTTATATTATCATATACTATATCAAGTATGTATTGCTGTTCCATTCTAAGAAATGGAAACACAAAAAATTTTAGTCCTCTACTTATTGTGCTAAGGGCAAGAACAAAGATTTCCCTTTGTCTCCTCTCACTGCACATACATTACTCAGTTTCTCTCTCTTATCCTCATGTACCTCTGTCTCTCACACACACTTCACCCACTGCGGTATCCAGTACAGTAACACATATCTCAATGTTAAGCAAAATGAAAAGGGTTGTGGATTTTCTACTTTTTTGTTTGTTTGCATAAAACTAATAGTTCTTCATTTGTGACAGCTCATCTCTAGAATTTCAATGGATCACCCCCACCATACTTTGTTTATTATATTGGCCTTAGCAAATGCGAACAAAGATGAATCTTTGACAAAATCAGAGGCAGCAAGGAGGAGTAGAATAACTAAAAATGCACCTAAACAGAGCTCTCAGCTTGATGAGGTATTTGGATTAAACATATATAACTTTTTGAATTGTGATATTCATATTTTCCCAGAATATTCTTTTCTTAAATCCCAGGGATTCTAAGAATGTGTGTTGTGACTAGATTCAGTTTGTAAATCCTTTGTTATTATGATGCCACTTAAAATTGGTTCAAAATTTCTGAGTATTTCTCAAAGCATAGGAGATACCAGTAATATGTTACATTTTTTCCTCACAGCAATGAGCAAATAAAAACTAGATTTTGAAAGGCACCCAAACCACTTACTCTTGCAATTATTATATCCTTTATGTATTTCATTCATAAGGGAACTGTTTTGTTTAAATCTGAGGGATTATAGTCCTTTCATTGCCTACATGTGTGCATACATTCTTTTTTTCCTTTTGTTATTATATTCGAAAAGTTGAAATGTCAGGTATTTTCTTATGCACTGTTTTTTGTTTGGTTTTTTTATGAATAGGATCGAATTGAGGCTGCAACCAAAATTATACGTACTATCAGAAGCAGGAGACCCCAGATGGTCAGGAGTGTTGAGACACTCTGTGATGCTTATATTATATTAGCAAACTTCGATGCCACTCAGTGGAAGACTCAGAGAAGTATGTGTTTAAAAGAATGAGTGCTGCTTTCATGCTATGTTCTTCTCTGCAGAGATATGTTAATTATAGAGCCTAATGTGTAAATCTCTTTAAATCACAAACAATACTGTAATTACAGATACGAAGATCCTGTTGATTGCAATTCACACATAATCCAAAACTTAATTTTTATCTAATAGCTTCAATACCCTTCACTTTTGCACTTAATATCTTTTGATGGAACTGATAATAGATGATCAGACTGAATTATTTGATTTCTCTGGGTAATCTTCTGTTGCAGAGAATTGTATAGAAGCACATCCTTTAAAATAACTGATAGCTAAGATTTTTTAGGGTCAAAGGTTTTTAAAATTGTTAGATACTTACTGTGCCCTAGGCTTTAAAAAGGAAAAAGCCTCCATTTCTTCCATAGAGTGCCTTGCATGTAATCCATCCTTCTTGCTATTCCTGTTCAAATAATTATAAGATGCTGTAATATTTGATTATATGCATTCACTTATAAGTATCTCTCTCCCCATACTTTATAATAATGATATTCCATTTTCTGTTTAGAATCATATCTTCACATTTAAATTCTTACTACTTTAAAATAAGAATGAGACTTCTCATTGTGTTCCTCTAAGCAAACAAAAAATACTGTCATGTCCTTTAGTCACTCTTTTTTTTTTTAATGTATTTTTATTGATTTCAGAGAGGGAGAGATAGAAACATCAATGATGAGAGAGAATCATTGATTAGCTGCCTCCAGCACACCCCCTACTGGGGATCGAGACTGCAACCCAGGCATGTGCCCTTGGCTGGAATCAAACCCAGGACACTTCAGTCCACGGGCCGATGCTCTAGCCACTGAGCCAAACCAGCTAGGGCCCTTTAGTCACTTTTAATAGTATGGCAGGAATACATTCAGTAATTATCTTATGTAATGACTTAAAAATATGTCATTATCTCAAGGTGCTCAACCTGGCCCCTCCATCTGATTACCAGGGCCAGGTAACCAGCAAACGCATTTGTAAGCCATATTAAATTAACCATCGCTATGCTCTGACCCTGAGCTACATTGTGTCCCAAGCCCTTGGGACTTCATTTCTAAACCAGGGACTAAACCACGGATCAGCCAGAAGTCGGAGTCTGTGGCATTTGCTGGATTGTGCTTTACTGTCAGTACCGTTCCTCAATTTTCGGTTGCCACTAAAACCTCTTTATTTTAAATACAGAAGGCATAAAAATTCCAGCAGACCAGCCAATTACTAAACTTAAGGACTTAGAAGATGTTGTTGTTCCTACTATGGAAATTAAGGTAATTAACCATCAACTCTTTTACTTTATTAAACTAAATTCCTCTGTGTTAAGTTAAATCATTAGAAATCGTCTTTTTTGTCGATCAAAATTGGTTAAATACTAACAATTTCATTAGTTTCAACCTATAGTTTTTTCTTTATTAGATTCCCTGTGCTCAAGCCTTAAAATGCATAAAGGCCTCTCCTGCTTTCTTTTCCTTTGCTTTCAGCTCCATAGCCCCCATCGTTCTTATGAAGAATGTCTATAGACTGTTATCTTCATTGGCCAGAAGAAGGAACGATTCCATGTGCTTATGCCAAGATTAGTTTTTAACTTGGCAAGAAAGTTCCTAATTGTGTTACTGGTTTTTAAAGTTCTATATGCATTAGAATATATTGACTGTGATGTATTACAGTTTTAAGCAATGCATTATGTGTTGCAATATAAAATTGATTATAATGTACATGATACTTTTAGCTATGTCATAATGATCTTTTATTGCTGTAAGTACCCTTTGGTCAGGGATATTCTATCTAATAAAAGAGTAATATGCAAATTGACCATCACTCCAACACACAAGATGGCCGCCCCCATGTGATCAAAGATGGCTGTCCCCCTGTAGACACAAGATGGCCGCCACAAGATAGCCTGCAGGGGAGGGCAGTTGGGGGTGATTAGGCCTGCAAGGGAGGGCAGTTAGGGGTGACCGGGCCAGCAGAGGAGGGCAGTTGGGGGTGACCAGGCCAGCAGGGGAGGGCAGTTGGGAGGGACCAGGCCTGCAGGGGAGGGCAGTTGGGGCAACCAGGCTGGCAGGGGAGGGCATTTAGGGGCAATCGGGCTGGCAGGGGAGCAGTTAGGCGTTGATCAGGCTGGCAGGGGAGTGGTTAGGGGGTGATCAGGCTGGCAGGCAGAAGCGGTTAGGGGCAATCAGGCAGGCAGGCAAGCAAGTGGTTGGGAGCCAGCAGTCCTGGATTGCTGGCAGTCGGACATCCCTAAAGGGGTCCCAGATTGGAGAGAGTGCAGGCTGGGCTGAGGGACACACACCCCCATGCACGAATTTCGTGCACCAGGCCTCTAGTATGTAATAATAACGGTTATAGTTTAGAAAATGATCATTTTAGCTACATTGTAAATCTCTTCTTTGAGTTTGCAATTCAGTGGTTAGTACCTATAGTTAATTGATTTGAAGTGTAGCTGTTTATGTGGATTAACTAATACCTTCCCAACTATTCCATCAATATTATTTAGCTGAATAATTCCTGAAAATGCCATACTTTGTAGTTAAAACCTAGAGAACTCCTTTCCACACTTTTTTAAAATTTAGCTTATTATGATTTTATGAGTACTATTTCTCAGATGACTTAACATGTACAATCAGTGTTAAGACATATTTTCAATAATTGTCCAATGACACTGTTCCAATTTTGTATACCCTACTTTTATTAAGATATAATTAGGGAGGTAGTGTTATCTATGTCACTTTTTAAAGCCTTGTCAATTTCAAATATTCTCTTTCATTTAACAGAAAGTTGAAGTTATAGCTCCAGTTCTTAACCAACAGCATATCGTCATTCATTCCTCTTTTTAGTATTAAAATTATTGATGATAATTCATTTTTCAAATAGTGTATCTGACCTATTGTCATTTTTATATGTTTTATTAGGTGGACCCCACAGGAGAATATAGAAATCTGGTGACGATACAGTCATTCAAAGCAGAATTTCGTTTAGCAGGAGGTGTAAATTTACCAAAAATAATCGATTGTGTGGGCTCTGATGGCAAGGAAAGGAGACAGCTTGTCAAGGTGAGGCTCCCCTTCTGTGGTGTGGTTCTTAGAGAGCTGATGAAGAGTCAAAGAAAACGCTGATATGTTCTTCCTGCTTTATTTACGTCTTCACTCTGAATAATTACAAGTAAGGGAAACTTACTGGTATAGAATAGAAATACATTATTTTTTAGAAACACAATGCTTTTCTCCATCTTTTTATGTGTCTCTGAAAGATCATCGTTATTATTTTTTTTTAAGATCATCATTATTATAACGATTGTACATGTACAGACAGGATGAGGTTAACAATCAGCTTGCTTGTTATAGGAAAGATATTTTTGGGATTGTTATTTATATTCTTTTCTTTTTAATTTAAATTCTTTATTGTCTAAAGTATTACATGTATCTTCTTTTTCCCCCATTGACCTCTTCTCGGCCATTCTCACCCCCAAGCACATTCCCTCATACCCCTACTGTTTGTGTCCATGGGATATGCTCATATGCATGCATACAAGTCCTTTGGTAGAACTCTTACCCTCCCTCTCCCCTGCCTTCCCTCTGAGGTCGGACGGTCTGTTCGATGCTTCTATCTCTCTGGATCTGTTTTTGTTCATCAGTTTATGTTGTTCATTATATTCCACAAATGTGAGATCATGTGATATCTTTCTCCGAGTGGCTTATTTCCCTTAGCATAATGCTTTCCAGGTCCATCCATGCTGTTCCAAATGGTAAGAGTTCCTTCTTTTTTATAGCAGCGTACATTGTGTAGATGTACCACTGTTTTTTAATCCACTCATCTGCTGATGGGCACTTAGGCTGTTTCCAAATCTTAGCTATGGTGAATTGTGCTGCTATGAACATAGGGGTGCATATATCCTTTCTGATTGGTGTTTCTGATTTCTTGGGATATATTCCTAGAAGTGGGATTACTGGGTCAAATAGGAGTTCCATTTTTAGTTTTTTGAGGAAACTCCATACTGTTCTCCCAGTGGCTGCACCAGTCTGCATTTCCACCAGCAGTGCACAAGGGTTCCTTTTCTCCACATCCTCGCCAGCACTTGTAGTTTGTTGATTTGTTGATGATAGCCATTCTGACAGTTGTGAGATGGTACTTCATTGTTGTTTTGATTTGCATCTCTCAGATGATTAGTGGCTTTGAGCATGTTTTCCTGTGTCTCTCGGCCTTCTGTGTGTCCTCTTTCAAAAAGTGTCTATTTAGGTCCTTTGCCCATTTTTTGATTGGATTATTTATCTTCCTTTTTTAAGTTGTATGAGTTCCCTATAAATTTTGGAGATTAAACCCTTGTTGGATATAACATTGGCAAATATCTTCTCCCATGCAGTGGGCTTTCTTGTTGTTTTGTTGATGGTTTCTTTTGCTGTGCAGAAGCTTTTTATTTTGATGTACTGTAATCCCATTTATTTATTTTCTCCTTAGTTTCCATTGTCCTCAGAGCTGTATCAGTAAAGATATTGCTACACCATATGTCTGCTATTTTGCTGGCTATCGATTCTTCTAAGATTTTTGTGGTTTTCCATACATTTAACTCCTTTTTTCATTTTGAGTTTATTTTTGTTTATGGTGTAAGTTGGTGATCTAGTTGCATTTTTTGCATGTATCTGTCCAATTTTCCCAACACCATTTATTGAAGAAACTGTCTTGATTGCATTGTATGCTCTTGCCTCCTTTGTCAAATATTAATTGAGCATAATGGCTTGGGTCGATTTCTGGGTTCTCAGTTCGGTTCCATTGGTCTATATGTCTGTTCTTGTGCCGCTACCAGGCAGTTTTGAGAACAGTGGCTTTGTAATATAGCTTGCTATCTGGTATTGTGATTCCTCAAACTTTGTTCTTCTTTCTCAGGATTGCTGTGGCTATTCGGGGTCTTTTTTTATTCCATATGTGTTTGTGGAGAGTTTGCTCTAGGTCTGTGAAATATGTCGTTGTTATTTGTTGTTTATATTCTTGATTAGTTCAAATTTAAGGTCCTTGCTTCAATATCCTGAGTCTGGCACTATGCTCAAGTGCTAGCAAATGTACCAGAAAGGATGGCAATTCTCCCTTAATCTGCTCAAAAGCTCTTTGGGCCTCGCTGAGGAGTGGCAGAGAGAGAATAGTTGCCCCACCCAGCTCTTTTGCAGCTTGCCCTCAGGTGGAGAAATTTCAGCTGGGTGGGGGCTTTTTTTTTCTAAATTGCTCTGCCTACTCAGTGTTATAGCTTCTTCTAAATGAAAGCATAGCCTAGGTCTTAATTATTTAAGAGACCATTAAGAGGAGCACTGATGCTCAGATTGATTTCTGAGTGCCCTTCCGCTGTCCTCAGATGTCTCTTGGTATGACTTTATTGTAAAGAAAGTGAACTGTGCTTAGTTATTCATTTTTTTGAATATTCTGAAGGGCCGTGATGACCTGAGACAAGATGCTGTCATGCAGCAGGTTTTCCAGATGTGTAACACATTGCTGCAGAGAAACACTGAGACCAGGAAGAGGAAATTGACTATCTGCACATACAAGGTAACTTGTTTATACTTCTCCTGCTTCACCAAAGTCATATTCAGACCAGGGGTCAGCAAATGTTTTCTGTGAAGGACCAGATAGTACTCATTTGAGATGTTATGGGCCACAAAAGGTCTCTGTCATTTATCCTTTATATTTTCTTTACAGCCCTTTTAACCTGAAACCCCATTCTTAGCTCACAGGCTATTCAAAGCAGTCTGCGGCTGGGATTTGTCCAAAGGCCATAGATTGCCCATCTCTAATTTAGCCACATTGTTTTTTTGTTTGTTTGTTTTTCTCTTTTTAAAAGAACTCATTAATGTTAATTGCAGTGAGGTGCTTCTTATAATCAGCTAAAGTATTTTTTCCTTATCTTCAACCAGTTGGCTTATTTCTGGTATAAAAGTACCCTTAAGAAGAAAAGTGCTGTTAAAAAGGAAATACTGCGCTGACCGGGTGGCTCAGGTGGTTAAAACATAGTCCCATATACCAAGAAGGTTGTGGGTTCAATCCCCAGTTGGGTCTCTATGGAAGGCAACTACTCAATGTTTCTCTCTCTCATTGATGTTTCTCCCTAACCCTTCCCCTCCCTCTCTCTCAAATCAATAAAAAACATTTTTTTAAGTACAAAAACAGGGTTAATTTCTCTTCCAAATGGAACCAACTAAGTGTGGCTCAGTACAGGTGATGAAGGGGATCATAAACAGGATTGATTTCTCAAGGGAATCATGGAGACTAAGAGATGAGCAGGTTCTCAAGTCTAAGCAGCAGGCTAGAAAATCTTATTATTTGAGCTTAAGTATATTTCTGGTTGCTTTCCTCCAAAGAACTTTGTCTCCTGTGGACAGAGAAATAGTAATACAACTTGGGAAAATGCTTCACCCTGACTCTGATAGTTTAATGATTGTCATATGCTATTTAATGCCCTTCCATAATTAAAAGGTATTTAATCTATAACTTTAGGTGGTTCCCCTTTCTCAGCGAAGTGGTGTTCTTGAATGGTGCACAGGAACTGTCCCTATTGGTGAATTTCTTGTTAATAATGAGAATGGTGCTCATAAAAGATACAGGCCAAATGATATCAGTGCCTATCAATGCCAGAAGAAAATGATGGTAAGTGACACCCAAATGTATGAGTTATTGCAGGATTGTTTAATAGTTTATTAAAGCTCATGGTTATCAAATATCCTATCTAATAAAGAGGGACTATGCTAATTGACTGTCACGCCCTCACAGATTGCAGCGCCCACAGCAAATAAGGAGGGAATATGCTAATTGATTGCCACGCCCTCAAAATTGGTAGCGCCCACAGCCCAGTCGGTTCTGCACGCCTGCCTCCGGAGCCCCTCAGTCTCCTCAGCCCCCCCAGCCACCCAGGGCAGCCTAAGGCACAGGCAAGCCTCTGATGGCAGCTGCCCAGCCGCCCAGGGCTGTCCCGAGGCGCAGGCAAGCCTTGGATGGCAGCTGCCCAGGGCTGCCCGAGGCTCAAGTAACCAGGGCCGGCAGAGGCTTGCGCTGCTGGCAGTGGCAGCAGCAGAGTTGTGATGGGGCATCGCCTTCCCCTGATCACCGGGTCACCTCCTGCCCCTGAGGGCTCCCGGACTGTGAGAGGGGACAGGCTGGCCTGAGGGTCCCCCCCCCCCTTCAGTGCATTATTTTCATGCACCGGGGCTCTAGTAGAATATAAAATTTTTTAATTTCAGCAGGTAATGATACTAAGTAAAAGAAAGTAAGCTCACCAGAATAAAAGGTTGTATGAGTGGAAGAAAGGTTTTTAAACTGAAATGTCAACCCTTGTCTGATGAGAAATTTAATATTTTTCAATGTATGCTAATTCTTAACAAAACACTAAAGCAAAACAAAACATTATGAAATAATTTTTATCTGAAACTAATATAGAGAGCTTCTAAGACATTTGCTACATTACACTGGTCATTTGGTTTGGCATTCAATCTCAGCAGTATTTATTAAATGCCTCTGTACCAGGTGAGCTTTCACAAATCTGTAATGTCACAGATGTTATGACTAATCATCATTGTACTCATCCCATTGAAAGATGAGAAGGGATGCAAAGAATTTCACTTGCCCAAGGTCAATGAGCTAATAAATGGTGGAGCAAGGATTTGAACCTTGTCTCTACAACTCTAAAACCCACTTCTCCTTTCATTGTTCAGGGTACAGAGGGTACAGAGCAGGACAGAGGAGGAAGTGGTTAGTTCTCCCTGGGGTGGGGGATGGAGAGAATCCGATTCAAGAAAGGCTTCATAGAGGAGATGGTGTTTGAGGCAAGTTTTGTAAATGAATTTGTCTTCAAGCAGAAGGAGATATAAGCAAAGAGAAGGAGGTGTGAACATGCAGTTAAAGACAGCACAGCCTTGGTCTTTGAGGAGGAGCAGATAGGATATTGAATCAGTAGTCATTAGTCAAAAAATAGAGGGTTGCATTATATGCTAAGAAATGTGCACTTTGTCCTGTAGGCAATAGAGAGCCCTTGAGAAGAATGTTAATATCAAATTTGCATTTTAGAAAGATAGCTCTGGCCCAGCCTGCGTGGCTCACTGGTTGAGCATGGACCCATGAACCAAGAGGTCTTTAGTTCAGTTCCTAGTCAGGGCATATGTCTGGGTTGAGGGCTTGATTGCCAGTGGGGGCAGCCATTGATGTTTCTTTCTCTCATCAATGTTTCTATCTCTATTCCTCTCCCTTCCTCTCTAAAAATCAATAAAAACATTTAAAAAAAGAAAGAAAGATAACTCTGACAGCACTGTGGGTTATATTTTCAAAAATTCCGACTAAAGGCATGAGGCAGGGGATCTAAACTAAGATTCATAAACAGTAGGAATGGAGAATAGGGGTACATATGAGAAATATTAAGTAGGCAGAACAGGTAGGATTTGGTTGCTGATTAGAGGTGGGATTGGTGAAAAAGTAATCAGTGGCACCCAGTTTTCTGGTTGGGGTGTTGGGGTGAACAGAGAGGCCATTTACTGTGTAAAAAATGGAGGAAGTGGCTGAGCTTTGCCACAGTTGAGAAGGTAGCTTAGTTTGGATTTGGAAGTGATCCCAGTGAAGATGTTGAGTGGGCAGTTGGAGAAGCACATCATGCTGGAGCTTAATGGAGGTGTCCCTGCCGAAGGTGGAGATTTGGAAGTCATCAGCACATAGGTGAGAGTTAGGCCCAGTGAAGTAGACAAGCCATGCTTCAGGAAGGTATGTTAGAAGCCAGGTCTGAGACTTGTCAGCTGCTTTGCCATCCATCAGTGATCCATTCTTCCTCCTTTTTGTTTCCTATCCCACTCCTAGTACCTAGTGCCATGACACCACTTCAGATTGTCTGGAACTACCTTTGTCATTTTTGTTTACTTTCACATAGATTACAGGATCATGCAAGTTAGAATTTACCTAAAACAAAGACAGTCACTGTTGGTGTGCCTCCTTCCACTAATATTAACATGAAAACCCTAAAGGTATTAGAACTTGTTATTAATTGCTTCCCTGACCAGTGTGTTAGCTTCTTGTGAGTAGAGATAACTTATCTTTTTATTGCCTCTATGTCTATCATACTATTTTCCATATAGACACTCTTAGTGGGCTTAAATTACTTGAACACAATATTGAGAAAATAATTTTATATTTGATCTATTTAAAGGATGTGCAAAAGAAGTCTTATGAAGAGAAATATGAAACATTCATGGATATTTGTCAGAATTTTCAACCAGTGTTCCGTTATTTCTGCATGGAAAAATTCTTGGACCCAGCTGTTTGGTTTGAGAAACGATTGGCCTATACTCGCAGTGTGGCTACTTCTTCTATTGGTAATCTTACACATTTTAGTCAGTTCACACTTCCCACATTCTTAATTGCAGGGGATGATGTTATTGATAGTGGTTGTCAACTAAATTATCTTCATCTTTAGATCACTGAGTTTTTTGTTCATCCTGATTTTTTTTTTACAGAGAGTGGAAGGGAGGGGGAGAAGGACACACACACACACACACACACACACACACACACACACACGCACGCACATTGATCAGTTGCCTCCAGTATGTGGGATCAAACCCGCAACACAGGTATGCTCAGTGGTTGGAGTGTCGCTCGTGCATCGGCGGGAATCGAACCTGCGACCCTCCGATGCACGAGCGACACTCCAACCACTGAGCCATGCCAGCCAGGACTCATCCTGATTTTTTTTAATTAAATTTTTTTTATTGATTTCAGAGAGGAAGGGAGAGGGAGAGAGAGATAAAAACATCAGTGATGAGAGAGACTCATTGATTGGCTGCATGCCCCCCGACTGGGGATCAAGCCCTAGCTCTTCTTAGCTTTTGCAGGAGAGAATTCTCCTGCTCCCAGGTAGGGAAACAAGATGGTTATTCCTTTTTGTTTAATAGTGAATATGGTTTATTTTCTCTTCCTGAATTCACTATGTTATTTTCTTTGGAAAATAACAAAATGCATGATAACTGCATGTAAGTTATTCCCTTTAATTATTAGTGTTCTTTGTGCAGAACCTCAATAATACCATAATATTATCACCCAATGGTTGATTCTGTTTAATAAGATTTTGTTTTTAGAATAGAAATAATGATATATATTTAAATATTCAGTGTCCAATGTGTACTTTGACTTTGTTTTCCTTTTTCCATTTGTAAAAAAATTGGAAAAGCTAGATAGGGCAATTAACAAAATCATAGAGTATGCGGGCTAACAGGAACATCAGAGATCTTTTATCTTTTAATCCACTGGTTTTTAACTGACGACCACTTCCTCCATCACTTAGGGACCATTTCCCAAGAAGGCAGGGTATATATGTTTTTTAAAAATTGTAGGTAATTATGAAATTCTCTTCTTTTCTACATTGAGAATCATTCATCTGATTCAACTAATTTAGGTTTTAAACAAGGAAGTAGGCCCTGTTAATGACAGAGTGAGCCATCCTAACTGCCTATTTGGTGTTTTTTCTGTAACAACCTAGTATCTTTCTGTAGGTTAAAAGGCATTATAAGGCATGTCATAATCTGTCTTAAAAATAGAAATCAGGTTTTGGTTGTTGTTGTTTTTTGTATATACCTGATGAAATGAATTAATGATTAATTTGTTTTAAATATAACCAAGCAGAAGAAAGTTTCACTGAAGAATGAAAAATTTACTCATAAATTACTCAATAAATATTTGAATGCATATGCACTTGGCCCTGGTAAATAAATAATGGTCTCAACTTTAACCACACCAATGTCAAAGTACTAATATTTTAAAATGTGTGCTGTATTAGTAAAGGGGAAACTTTTTAGCAAGTTATCTAGGGTTTATAAAATTCAGTATAAACAAAAATAGCTGGTGAGATTTGACTTCAATTCAAAATGGCCAGCTATGAACATGATTTCCTTTAAGTAGGCTAAAAAGCCCAAGCTGCTTAAAATTGTGTAGTCAGTGATAATAGTTGAAATTATGACTAACTATGTTATTAGAAATAGATGATGTCAGTGATTTCAGGTTTGTTTTTTCCCCCCAGTTGGTTACATACTTGGACTTGGTGATAGACATGTACAGAATATCTTGATAAATGAGCAATCAGCAGAACTTGTACATATAGATTTAGGTAAGTCATAAAATATATGTATTTTTATTTTGTTTAGTAACTATTTAGTCATCAAGAAATGTTATTTTCCTTCCAAGAAGATGTACATGTTATAGGAATGGGGAGACAGTCAGTGTGTCAGAGTAGAGCCTGCATGTAATCAAGTAGCTTGAGAGAGAGATTGCTACGAGGCTGTAAAAAGCCAAGCCAAGAAGTTTCAACTTTAATCCGTTAAATAATGGGAAGTAAATGAAGATATATTTAAGCAAGACGTGATTACATTTGATTTTTGGAAAGGTAATTTGGGAGCAGTATTTATTGGCTGCAGGAAGACAGGTTAGTTGGTATTATAGTCGTGTAGACAAGAGAGGTTGAAGATTTGGACTACATTTGTGAAGACCAGAGCATTGGTTTGGGGGACATTTTTGCAGTAACCTGCACCAGTGATATTAGAAGTGGGAACAGTGGGAGAGGGGGCTCCAGGGAAACTGAAGTCTCTAGTAAGGAGCAGAGCAGGTTTTGTAAAGAATAAGGAAGCAGTAAGTTTAGTTTTGCAATTTCCAGATGGAGTAGGCAGTTTAATATATAGAAGAACAAAGAAGTTGAGCATAATGAGGTAGAACTTCTAGCAAACAGATTTCAGGTGAAGTCAGTGGACTGGAGGAGGTTCTGAACTCATGCATCAGCCGTGATAAAGAAGACCAAGGATGGGGTCGTGAGGAATGCTGGTGTTGAAAAGACTGAGTCAGAAGTAAAACAGGAATAACTAATAAGTCCTGGAAACTAGGAAAGGGGCATATCTGGAAGAAACATTTTTATGGAGGAAGAAGTGCTCAGTAGTGGCCGGTACAGAAAGGTCAAATAAGATGAATGCAGAAAAAAAGGCCTTTATATTTAACAATCAGTCTTAGAGGCCTAGGAAGTAACCTTTGGATAGAATGGTTCAAGTGAGACTATAAAAAGGCAAGGATCGAATGAAAGTTAAAGATGTATAGACTAAGAATGTGGAATTGTCCTGCAAGAAGTTTAGAAGGGGAGGGGAGGGTGGGGGAAATTTGCCACAGAGATGAGATAGAGACACACATTCGCTCCCTTTTTTGGTTTGTTTTGATTGTGTTTTGTTTCCTTTTTTTAATGAGAGAGGCATGAACATGTTAGATGTTTATAAAATACAGGAAAGAGACAAAATTTAAATAGCAAGGGAAATTATAAAGCACATGAGCGGTAGATTTGGCTTTACATTGGAGGCATGTGAGCTTTTCTGCTAAGAGGAGGAAAGGATGAGTGCTAATAGGAAAGTCGGAAGCTAGAGGGAAAGAAAGAATTTTAGGAAAATTATATTTGCTCTTCTGTTGTTTCTGAGAAATAGAAAGCATGTTTACTTGCTAAGAATTGGAGGGATGGTAATCAACCTTAAAAGAACAATAAAATTCTAAAACAGGTACCAAGAAAATGAGACCAAGAGATATAGAAAGGGAGAAGTAAGAAGACATGCAAAGCAGTTTAAGGGTCACTTTCCTAAGGTGATAATCCTGAATTTGTAGTGGAGCCAATAGTGTGTTCATATGATTTCTTCCACCAATCCTGAACATCCCTGGAGTTGAAGTTTTAGTTTGAAATGGTAGGTGTGGTGGGGCAAGGAGTTTGAGGTACTGGTGAGAGTACTCAACCTTGTAGTCTATACTCTGGGCTGAGTAGGGAAGGAAGAGAGGTTAATAGACTAGAAATCTCAATGAGTTTGAAGACTATTAAATAAAATAAGTGTACAGAAGAAGAGGTCTTGATTACAATGTAGAATTTAAGAATTCTAAGAAGGTACAATTTTAAGAAATTAGAAATTCTACAGTGTAATCCATATAGATGGTTTTCTAAGAGAATAAAATTTAATTCCATTAGAAAGAGATCAAAGATATGATAAATATAAATTGATATATACACTGAGTGGCCAGATTATTATGATCTCTGAATGCATAATAACCTGGCCACTCAGTGTATATCCTATATAATAAAAGGCTAATATGCAAATTGTCCCCTCAACCAGGAGTTCAACCAGCAGGCAGGCCGGCCAACTGCCCATGTCCCCTCCCCCTGACCAGGCTGGCTGGACCCCACCCATGCACGAATTCATACACCGGGCCTCTATACACACACACACACAGAGTGGCCAGATTATTATGCGTTCAGAGATCATAATAATCTGGCCACTCAGTGTCTATCCTCTGCATTTTAAATTCTACGCGTAACTACTTCATTTTTAAAATCATCCTTGAATCTATATTTCTCTAATTATGTCAAGAAGTAGTAAATGTCTTTTTAACAGTGGTAGAGATGAGGAAGCCAGGCTGAGCAGAAATAGAGTGAACTACTGTGTGTTGTAGAATTGAGAGGATATAGGTGACAGATTATTTGGTGCCTCTACAAAGTTCATGTGCCAGTTGGGAGGAAAGTCAATTAGCTATGGAACCTCCTAACCTCACTGTGTTTTTCTCCTAGGGGTTGCTTTTGAGCAGGGTAAAATCCTTCCTACTCCTGAAAGAGTGCCTTTTAGACTCACCAGAGATATTGTGGATGGGATGGGCATTACTGGTGTTGAAGGTGTCTTCAGAAGGTAAATGATGTATGATAGGGCAGATGATTTTTGGTGTCAAAGTTATGTGGGTTATTGATTTCTATATATTATAGAATTCATTGCTAGAATTACATGCCAGTGCTTTGCCAGCACTAAGGAAGAGACCCTGGGTGAAAATAGCAATTGTTTCCCCTTCTTACAGGTCCCCTGGGACCTCACCCAATATATCAGACACACTGTCCTTCCTCACTTCCGGAAGCAGCCCACCTTTATCTTCAGTGCCTCTGTCCAGCTAACTCTCCTTTCAATGTTCGGAACTCCTCTCGGGTGCCCATCAGGGGACATATAATCGGTCCCAAAGGAGCTTATGAGCCAGTTCTAGTGCCTGCTAAAAGAAATGTGCAGTTCCCTATATTTTCCCAGCATACGTCTATGTACTCAGTTTTTAATGGGGCAGATTCCAATAATTACCACAGTAATGAATAACTGAAAGAAATATTTCATAGTATTGTAGTATTCTTACATTCACACATATATATTTTTTATTAAAGTATAATTGACATACAATATTTTATTAAGAGTTCGACATACGTATACCTTACTATGTGATCTCCAAGATAAATCTAAGAATTATTGCCATATAAAATTATTATGATATTGACTATTCCCTGTGCTGTATATTACATCCCTATGGCTTGTTTATTTTATTTTGCTTATTTTTTTACTTGTTTATTTTATAACTGGAAGTTTGTACCTCTCAATCCCCTTTACCTTTTCATCCATTCCCCCCACCTCCTCCGCTCTGACAGCCATCAGTCTCTGTTCTCTGTCTCTGATTTGTTGATTTTGTTTTTTTAGAATCCACATATAAGTGAAATCGTAGGATATTTGTCTTTCTTTGTATGACTTATTTCACTAGTATAATACCCTCTAGATCTACGTAACAGCTTTTGTTGCTGTTGCTTCTGGAGACACATCTAAAAAAATATTACTGGGGTTGATGTCAAAGAGTTTACTGCCTATGTTCTCTTCTAGGAAATTTTCTGTTTTAGGTCTTATATTTTAAGTTTTTAAAATCCATTTTGAGTTTATTTTTATGTATGATATAAAAGAGTGATCCAGTTGTATTTTTTTTGCATTGTTGCAAACGGTAAGATTTCATTCTTTTTTATTGCTGAGTATTATTCCATTGTGTGTATATATAACATCCTCTTTATCCATTCATCTGTTGATGGACACCTAGTTGCTTCCATATCTTGGCTATTGTAAATGCTGCAGTGAACATAGGGGTGCATATATCTTTTCAAATTAATGTTTTCTTTTTATTTCAATAAGTACTCAGAAGTGAAATAGCTGGGTTGTATAGTAGTGCTATTTTTAATTTTTTTTAGGCACCTCCATACTGTTTTCCACAGTGGCTGCACCAATTTACAATCCCACCAACAGTGCACAAGGGTTGCCTTTTTTCAACATCCTTGTCAACACTTGTTTGTTGACATTTGATAATAGCCATTCTGACTGGTGTGAGGTGGTATCTCATTGTGGTTTTGACTTGCATTTCCCTGATGGTTAGTGATGTTGAGCATCTTTTCATGTTTGTTGGCCCACTGAACAGGGTAGGACTAAAGTAGGTTTAGAGTTGTGAGTATGCAAAACACAGATTTAATTTTTGTGTTATCATATATTAATTATTATATTATTTTCCAGTGGGACAAAGATAGATTTACAATTGTAAATACACGAAAAGCTGTTTATATCTGTATTACTTATTAACTATTGTATTCTTTTCCATACAAACAATTGTAAACCTACTTTTGTTCTGCTGTGTATGCCTTCTTTGGAGAAATGTCTGCTCAGGTACTCTGCCCATTTTTTAATTGGGTTGTTTGTTTTCTGATGTTGAGTTGTTTGATTTCTTCATATATTTTGGATATTAACCTCTTACCTGGTATATCATTAGGTTGTCTTTTCATTTTGTTGATGGTTTTCTTTGCTGTGCAAAAGCTTTTTAGTTCGATAATGCTTTTGTTGCTGCTGCCTGGAGAGACATCTCCAAAAAAATATTGCTAAGATTCATATCAAAGGATTTACTGCCTATGTTTTATTCTAGGAGTTTTATGGCTTTTAAGTCTTATATTTAAGTCTTTAATCCATTTTGAGTTTATTTTTGTATGTGGTATAAGAAAGTTGTCCAGTTTCATATTTTTGCATGTATCTGTTTCGTTTTCCCAACACCATTTATTGAAGAGATTGTCTTTTCCCCTCTGTGTATTCTTGCCTCCTTTGTCGTGGATTAAGTAACCATATAAGTGTGGGTTTCTTTCTGGGTTCTCTATTCTGTTCCATTTAGATATATATATTTGTATTAATTTTAGAAACATCTACTGAAAGCCCACTCTGCCAAGTTCTATGCTCTTTGAGATATTAATTTGGAAATTATTAATAAGAATAATCTCAACATACTACACATGAAGATAGATAGATGATAGATAGATAGATAGATAGATAGATAGATAGATAGATAGATGATAGATAGACAGATGGATTTGAAAACATTGGTGTATAACAAAACCATATTTACAATGTGCTTGTAGATGCTGTGAGAAAACCATGGAGGTGATGAGAAACTCTAAGGAAACACTGTTAACCATTGTAGAGGTAAAGTATATTATAAGGAAGTCTATTTCTCTACCTGACAGGCTGTTAGCAAGTCACTGATTTGAGGATCAATGCCTCATGTGCACCTGGTGGAGTGATGCGGGCTGCAGGAGGGGAGGGGCTTGCACACATGGGTGAATAGTGGTTTAGAATGGCTCCCGTTCCCTCCAGTTTCTTACCGTGTTACAGCCTAATAGTCATAAGTCAATAGTCAATAGTCATCTCTAGTCTTTATTACGTAAATCAGCACTTTTGTATCTTAGACTTCTCATTTTGTATTGTTTTCAGAATGGATTCCATTGCAGGATTAAGAGAAATCATTAAGTTATCTCCCACCCCCAGGTTCAGAACCATTTAGTCTGGCAGATGGAGATCAGAGTCAGCATTGTTAGTGGAGGGGCGTGGCTGCAAGTGCCAACTGGCTTGCTGCCGGCCTCTCTGCCGTCTAACCTTGGGGCAGCCACCCAGTGCGAGGGGTTTGGCCTGCAGAGCATGCAGCCTCACCAGGCTCACTGCCTCATGCTAAACAGGGCAGAAAGGGGAGGAAGTCGAGCGCGTTTCCAGTGCTCATGACCTTAGCTTTCCCCGCGAGAGCTGTGCACCTAAGGCAGGCCTTCAGCACCCGGTAGAGTATCTGCAGCAGAGGCGAGTCTTTCCTCCTCCGGGAAGCTTGGGACGTGGAGCTTGGGCATGCCTCCCTCGCATCCTTCAGCTTTTTGTTGCGTTAACCTGGTGGTGCTGGGCCTGGCTGGACTTCAGCATCCCCTGTACTGCTTTTACAGAATGTTGATGCTGACCAAATTCAAACCAAGCTTCTAGGCTAGGGGCAGGAACATTTGTATTTTTTAAAAACTCTACTGTGCAGCCAGGGTTGAGAATTAGTCCAATTCACTGGCATTAACCTATGAGCCTATCCTCAACAAGGGTGGGTGTGTCCTGTGTAGAGTGAAATTAACAGTCCGTTAGGGTGGTCCTGTGTCCACCTTTATGAACCACTGGTCTCTTTATTGATCTTTGGAATGCTGGTGGCAATACGGATTTTTGCTACAAAGGGGATCCCAGTAGTATGTTGATAATTTAAATAAAAGGCTGTACCCAAGGCTGAATGAAGATGCATTCTCTTTTCTTTCTTTTCTTTTCTTTTCTTTTCTTTTCTTTTTTCTTTTCTTTTCTTTTCTTTTCTTTTCTTTTCTTTTTCTTTTCTTTCCTTTCCTTTCCTTTCCTTTCCTCTTTTCTTTTCCCTTCCTTCCTTCCTTCCTTCCTTCCTTCCTTCCTTCCTTCCTTCCTTCCTTCCTTTCTTTCTTTTTAAATATGTTTTTATTAATTTCAGAGAGGAAGGGAGAGGAAGAAAGAGATAGAAACATCAATGATGAGAGAGAATCATGGATTGGCTGCCTCCTGCACACCCTCTACTGGGGACTGAGCCCACAACTTGGGCATGTGCCCTGACCAGGAATCGAACTGGGACCTTCTGGTTCATAGGTCAATGCTCAACCACTGAGCCACACCAGCCGGGCTCCATGTATATCTTAAGATGTCAACCACAACACTAGACCTTGGATATTAAGGAGCTTTCAATAAATATACCTTTTTTTTCCCCTCAAAGTTGGAATTGAGAGAAAAAGCCTTGGAGTAGGACAGAGTTCAAAATGTCAGGTTATTACTGATAAAACTGTTGGAGAACATGGCCCATGAGTGAGATCCAAATAGGCTTGTTAGTGCTGTCCACCTCCCATGACTAACCTGTCCCACCTGAGGGAGAACAAGCCCTTAACCAGGACAGGAGAGAGAAGGAAAGGACGTGACTGGAAGTAAACTTAATAGATTAGTTTCACCCAGTAAGGAAACATGGGTCAAGGTATACCCCCACCAGGGAGGAAGAGTGACTCCAGAAAGGGATAAGAAGCCGGAGCATCATGCTCATGTAGTCTCCTCCACAAGGAAACAAGGAGCCTGTGCAGTAAGTTTGTCCCTCCTGCAGGTGACTACCGTAGGACTGGCCTCTGTTATGTTTATAATACTGGTTATGCTGTTTCTGACTACACCATCCAAATGCACGTTGTTCTTCTGATACGCCTGTTCTCTCTGTCTAGGTCCTCCTGTATGATCCTCTCTTTGACTGGACCATGAATCCTCTGAAAGCTTTGTATTTACAGCAGAGGCTGGAAGATGAATCTGAGCTGCACCCCACGCCCAATGCCGATGACCGAGAATGCAAACGAAACCTCAGGTGAGCGTATTTTAGGAAGGACCGATAGTTGTTCAGATCTTCCTATTCCCAAGGCCCTTTGAACTGTTCCACCTCATTAACACCTTGGTGTTTTTGTCATTAGTGAAATTGACCAGAGTTTCAACAAAGTAGCTGAGCGCGTCTTGATGAGACTACAAGAGAAACTAAAAGGAGTGGAGGAAGGAACTGTGCTCAGTGTGGGTGGACAAGTGAATTTGCTCATACAACAGGCCATGGACCCCAAAAACCTCAGCCGACTTTTCCCCGGATGGAAAGCTTGGGTGTGATATTTGGCATATGAAATACCCTTGAATTCAACCTTCAGAGATTATATGTTGGCCTTTATTTTTGACCCACCTACATACTTTGAATATACGGTATTAATATTAGCTAAGCAAACTACTTACTGTGTTTTTTAAAAGTGTTTCATACTCGCTTCAGTCACCTAAAGATGCTTTGATGGTCTCAAGGAACATCTCTACTTGCACACTTTAGAAATAATTATCATTCATGCTCTACTTCTAGGCTAAACATTTATTTTTTTCTCCTCAAGTACATCCTTGTATCATTTTCGGTAGAGTCACTGACTTACTTATGCTTTAGCCGAAAATGGAAGCAGAGGAATGCCGGAATATCACTGACAGTTTCTCCTGCCGTGTATATTAGAACCACTGGTCTTAATTAACACTTGTTTCCCAGATGTTACATAGGAATGAAAATTATTTGATATTAATATATGAAAGGAAGAAAAAAATTCAAAATTGTAACTATCTATATATCAGGGTAAAAACAACCTTAAAATAAGAAACAATGTTGGCAACAGTAGCATTTAATAGGTTTGGATTTTTAGTAGCAAGATCACCCAGTGTTACTGAATAAAAAAAGTTGTATGGAGAAAAAATTTCAAGGACACATCTAGTATGATTACTATTATAAAAAAAATGTATATTGAACCTACTCATTCTGTTCTCTTTACCTTTTAAGCGGGTCTGTGTTTTCCATTACTTTATCTTTCTGTGATGCCTTCATATCTGTCTTCTAGTTCATGAATTGTCTTGTCAGCTATCTGTATTATCTCCTTTTAAAACTATTCATTGGGTTTCTTCTTTCAAAACTTGCTTTTAATTTCTAGCTGTGTATCATTCTTCAGATCTGCCTGTTGTTTCATGATGTCCTTTTTAAAAAACTTTTCAGTTCCTTTTATGTCACTAATCACTTTAATTACACATCCCTATTTTATAGGCTAATAGCTCTAATAAGTCAAGTTCCTGTTGTTTGTGTGTGTTGAGCCTTATATTTGTAGACTGTTTACCCATGTATTTTGTAAGTTTGAAAAGTGAGCTTATTTTCAGCAAGGCTTTCTCGGTGGGGATCTTGAGTGACCTGCGTTAAGAATAATTCCTTCGAGATAAATTTTGTGTCTTATGTCTTAGTCCCAGGACTGTTACTGACAAAGAACCACTGTATGTTCATTTCTTGGCTTCGGAGTTTCCAGACCTCAGAGTGTAAATACTGAGGAGACTCCCAGGCCAAGACGGACACTTCCTCAGTGTCTCCTGTGCTGGTGGGCAGAATGTTTCCTGACGCCCCTTCCCCGAGGCGGTCATCCTCATGTGTCCCTCCTTTATGGTGGGCTGCAGGGGAGATGTGTTTGACTCCTACCCGCTGCCTTTTGCAAGTCCAAGGTTTCATCATTTCCCTTATAGACAGATGTTAAAGCAGAAACCCATAGGTTAGTGGGGTTGGCAGTGGAAACCACGTAGAGAAGCTACTAGAAAAGGTAATAATTATAGACTAAACAGTTTGTCCAGATCAAGGAGATCATAGCCACCCCACCATTCTCTGTGCTAGTCATACCACCCCAAAGTATCTCCCTAATCAGTAGGTACATAAATCCATGGCTATTATAGTATACACTTAAAATATGTACACTTAGAAATGCTAAAAATTTGAAATGGTCTAAAGCAAATAAATACAAAATGAAAAACTTTGAACTTACTAAAGATTTAAGTAAGCTGGTCTTTAAAAATACAGAATGTTGGTGTACTGGCTTGAAATATAGAGATATAATGCCATTTCACATTTTAATTGCACCTCAATGAAATTATATATTTTATATAGATTTATTTTAGGACTGTTGAATGTATTTCTTTACTGTTACCTGTTTTTGAATAAATAATTCTAAAACAAACAATGTGTGGTAAGACTCATTCATGTTCTTCACACCTTTGAGTGTTCTGTGTGCAGGCGTGGTGCTGGATCCTGGGGAAGCAGCAGTGAGCAAGGCAGGCACAGGCCACCCTCACAGAGCTCAGTCTGGGCCCTGCAGGCAGCAAAGGGGTGTGAACTGGGGAGCCAGCCAGGTAGGCGCATCTCAGTCTAAACAGTCCGGGAGTACTTCTTAATTACCCCATGACGAAAGGCAAATGAATGTTCTTCGGGCCTAGAGAATGATCAAATTGACACTTCTACAGTCTAAAAGATGGGTACTAGAATATGACAAATATAAAGATCCTGGTATCTTAAATGTGAAGTTTGTATACCAGATGTTTCTTTTCTTTTTTTTAAATTGAATTTATTGGGGTGACATTGATTAATAAAACCAGGTGTACAGCTCTATTAACACATCATCTGCATAGTGAATTGTGCACTCACCACCCAAAATCAAGACTCAATCTGCCACCATTTACCTCCCCTCTCCCACCTTTCCCTACCCCTCTTACCCTCTGGCAATCACAGACTGTTGTCTGTGTCTACTTTTTTTTCTTAATCCTGTCACATTTTTCACGCAGACCCCCAACCCTTCTTCCCTCTGACAGCTGTCAGTGTTCTGTGTCTGAGTCTGTTTCTATTTTGTTTGTTAGTTTATTTTGTTCATCAGATTCCACATAAAAGTGAAATCATATGGTACTGTCTTCCTCTAACTGGCTTATTTCACTTAGCATAATACTCTTTGGATCCATCCACGCTGTCATAAAAGGTAAGAGTCCCCCTTTAAAAAAAAAAAAATATATATATATATATATATGTATATGTGTATATATATATATATATTATTATTATTATTATTGTTGTTGATTTCAGAGAGGAAGGGAGAGAGAAACATCAATGATGAGAGAGAATCATTGATCAGCTGCCTCCTGCATGCCCCACACTGGGGATCAAGCCCACAACCAGGCATGTGCCCTGATCGGGAATCAAACCGTGACCTCCTGGTTCATAGGTTGACGTTCAACCACTGAGCCACACCAGCTGTGCAAGAGTCCCTTTTTTATGGATGAGTAGTATTCCATTGTGTAAATGTACCCCAGGTTTTGGTTTTTTTTATCCACTCATCTACCGATGGACACTAGGGCTGCTTCCAAATCTTGGCTTTTGTAAATAATGCTGCAATGAACATAGGGGTGCATATGTTCTTTCAAAGTAGTGTTTCAGGTTTCTTTGAATATATTCCCAGAGTGGAATTGTTGGGTAATAGGCAGTTCCATTTTCAGTATTTGAGGAAAATCCATGCTGTTTTCCACAGTAGTTGCCCCAATTTGCATTGCTACCAACAGTGCACGAGGGTCTCCTTTTCTCTGCATCCTCACCTGCACTTGTTTGTTGATTTATTGATGGTGTCCGTGCTAACAGGCATGAGGTGATATATCACTGTGGTTTTAATTTGTATTTCTCTGATGATTAGTGATGTTGAGCAGCTTTTCATATGTCTTTTGGCCATCTGTATGTCCTCTTTAGAGAAGTGGCAAATATGTTCTCCTGTTCCATGGGTTGTCTTCATTTTGTTGATGGTTTTCCTTGCTGTGCAAAAGTTTTTTAGTTTGATGTAGTTTCATTTGTGTGTGTTTTTTCTTTCGTTTCCCTTGCCTGAGGAGATATATCAGAAAAAATATTGCTACGAGAAATATCTGAGATTTTACTGCCTATGTTTTCTTCTAGGATTTTTATGGTTTTGTGACTTAAATTTAAGTCTTTAATCCATTTTGAGTTTATTTTTATGTATGGTTTAAGGAGGTGGTCTAGTTCCATTTTTTTTTTTTTTGCATGTACCTCTCCAATTTTTCCAACATCATTTATTGAATAGACTGTCTTTACCCCATTGTATGTTCCTGCCTCCTTTGTCAAAATTAATTGGCCATAAAGGCATGCATGGGTTTATTTCTGGGCTCTCTATTCTGTTCCATTGATTTATATATCTGTTTTTATGTCAGTATCATGTGGTTTTTTTTATTACTATGGCCTTTTATAGTTTAATATCAGGTACCATGATACCTCCAACTTTGTTCTTTCTCACAGTTACTGTGGCTATTTGGGGTCTCTTGTGGTTCCATATAAATTTTTGGAATGTTCTAGTTCTATAATATTGAATCTATAGATTGCTTTGGGTAGTATGGACATTTTAATGATGTTAATGCTTCCTATCCATGAACACAACCTATGCTTCCACTTGTATCTCCTTCAATTTCTTCAGTGTCTTATTTTTTTACTATAGGTCTTGTACATCCTTGGTTAAATTTATTCCTAGGTATTATTTTATGCAATTGTAAATTGGACTGTTTTCTTAGTTTCCTGTTCTGAGAGTTCATTATTGGTATATAAAATGCCACTGATTTCTGAATATTAATTTTGTGTCCTGCTACTTTACTGAATTCATTTATCAGTTCTAGTAGTTTTGGGGTGGGATTTTTAGGGTTTACTATGTATAGTATCAAGTCATCTATATATATATATAAGAGCCTAAGCGATCATTACGACTGAACGACCGGTCGACCAGTCGCTTTGACATGAACTGACCACCAGGGGACAGACGCTCAATGCAGGAGCTGCCCCCTGATGGTCAGTGCACTCCCATAGCCAACCTCCTGCAGTCCCTCCCCTGCTGGCCGGCAGACCCGATCAGGACTAGGTGAGATGGCCCCGATGGGCCTCAGTCGCCCGCCAGGCTGAGGGACCCCAACCATGCACAAATTCATGCACCGGGCCTCTAATTTATGAATAATAATAGTTTTACTTCCTCCTTTCCAATTTGGATGCCTTTTGTTTTTTCTTCTTGTCTAAGCACTGTGGCTAGGACTTCCAGTACTATGTTGAATAAGAATGGTGAAAGCAGACATGCCTGACTTGTTCCTGATCCTAAGGAAAATGCTTTCAGTTTTTGACCACTTAGTGTGATGTTGGCTATGAGTTTGTCATACATGGCCTTTATTATATTGAAGTTCCTTCTGTTCCCACTTTGCTGAGAGTTTTTATCAGTAACTAGAAGCCCGGTGCACGAAATTCGTGCATGGCGGGGGGTTGTCCCTCAACCCAGCCTGTACCCTCTCCAATCTGGGACTCCCCACCGGGATCGGGCCTAAACGGGCAGTCGGACATCCCTCTCACAATCCAGGACTCCTGGCTCCCAACTGCTTGCCTGCCTGCCTTCCTGATTGCCCCTAACCGCTTCTGCCTGCCAGCCTGATCACCCCCTAACCACTCCGCTGCCAGCCTGGTTGATGCTTAACTGCTCCCCTGCCAGCCTGTTTGCCCCCAACTTCCCTCCTCTGCCAGCCTGGTCACCCCTAACTGCCCTCTCCTGCAGGGTTGATCACCTCCAACTGCCCTCCTCTGCCGGCCTGGTCACCCCTAACTGCCCTCTCTTGCAGCGTTGATCACCTCCAACTGCCCTCCCTTGCAAGCCTGGTCCCTCTCAACTGCCCTCCCTTGCAGGCCAGGTGCCTCCCAACTGCCCTCCCCTGCTGGCCATCTTGTAGTGGCCATCTTGTGTCCACATGGGGGCAGGATCTTTGACCACATGGGGGCAGCTATATTGTGTGTTGCAGTGATGATCAATCTGTATATTACTCTTTTATTAGATAAGATAGAAGCCTGGTACACGGGTGGGGGCCAGCTGGTTTGCCCTGAAGGGTGTCCTGGATCAGGGTGGGGTTCCCTTGGGGCGTGGGGCAGCCTGAGCGAGGGGCCTATGGTGGTTTGCAGGCCGGCCACGCCCCCTGGCAACCCAAGCAGAGGCCCTGGTATCTGGGATTTATTTTCCTTCTACAATTGAAACTTTGTAGCCTGGAGCGGAGCCAAGCCTGCTGTTCCCTCCAGGGCGGCAGCCATTTCTGTGGCAGTTAATTCACCTTCTACAATTGAAACTTTGTAGCCTTAAGCGGGTGGGCCCGGCCAGGGTGTGCGGAAAGCTTTGCTTCCCCTGTTGCCGCTGGCAACCCTGGCCTGCTCTCTCAAGCTCCATTCTGCCGCCATTTGTTTGAATTTGTTTACCTTCTATAATTGAAACTTTGTAGCTTGAGTGGAGGCTTAGGCCTGCAACGGCTATGGAAAGCTTGGCTTGCTCTGTTACCTGGGAAACCTTGCTCTCTGTGGCTGTAGCCATCTTGGTTTGGGTTAATTTGCATACTCGCCCTGAATGGCTGGTGGGCGTGGCTTGGCTGGTGGGCGTGGCTTGTGTGGCGGAGTGATGGTTAATTTTCATATTACCATTTTATTAGAGAAGATGGGTACTGGATTTTCTCAGATGATTTTTCCGCATCTATTGATATGATCATATTATTTTTATGCTTCATTTTGTTTATTTGGTGTATCACATTTGATTTCTGAATATTGTACCAACCTTGCATCCTCGTAATAAATCCCACTTGGTCATGGTGTATGATCTTTTTAATGTAGTCCTGGGTTCAGTTTGCTAATATTTTGTTGAGGACATGCTTATTTATTTTCAATATTTTTAAATCTTCACTTGAGGATACGTTTTTATTGATATTTAGAGAAAGAGGAAGGGAGAGGGGGAGAGAGAAACATCCATGTGAAAGAGACACATTAATTGGTTGCCTCCCATCTGAGCGGCTGCTGAATGAGGAAATTAGTCTGAGCTGATATTTCGGGGTAATGTCTTGGGTAAAGGCATGTTCTGTGTCCTGGAGGAACCTGGCGGAGAGCCTTGATCCCCAAAGCCACTTGGTGAATGTCCTTGATGTGTGATGCCAGGTCGGTGACACCATTGGGGATGTTCAGGGCAGCTGTGTTCCAGGATCCGCAGCCATCAGGACAGCCTCCGCGGGGGGGTCCACAGTCACGTCCCCTCTTGCCATCCGCCTATGCCAGCTCCCTGCACGCTTTCTAGACCACCCCTTAGAGGGCCTGCATCAGCTGGTGGGGTCAGGCCAGAGTCTGGATTGTCTCAGGTATCTGATAGGTGCAGAGACTCGGCCTCACCCTGGGCCTACTAGCAGCTGCTCCCACTGCGGGTCAGCCGAGCAGTGCTCCCACTGTGGGAGTGCACTGACCACCAGGAGGCAGCTCCTGCGTTGAGCGTCTGCCCCCCTGGTGGTCAGTGCATATCATAGCAACTGGTCATTCCACTGTTGGGTTGCTGGGCTTTTATACGTAAAGATACCACATTTTGTTTATCCATATATATGTTGATGCACACTTGAGTTGCTTTACCCTTTTGACTGTTTTGAATAATGCTGCTGTGAACTTGGGTATACAAACATCTCTTCAGGACCTTGCTTTTACTTCTTTGGGGGATATACCCAAGTGGAATTTCTGGATCATATGGTAGTTCTATTTTTTAAGTTTTTTTGAGGACCACCATACTGTTTTCCATTGCAGCTACACCATATTACATTCCCACTAACACCACACAAGGACTCCAGTTTTTCCAGATCCTTGCCAATACCTGTTATTGTTTTTATAGTAGTCCTTCTAATGGGTGTGGGTGAGTCATTCTTGCAAACAAAAGGATTGTATACTTTATATTAGCTCTGATCAGTGGGTATTGCAAGAAATGAGTTTTGGGAGCAATACATGTTCTTCATTTGACACTTTTGAAACCTGATTCTGTGTAATGTTGTTAACCTTGCTAGTAGATCTTAATATTAGGTTGAAAAGTACCCCCAAAATATCCCCTAGTGTTTCCTGGTGTTTGAATATTCACTATAGAATTAAAATTCTTTATTAATACTATTAGACTTAATATTTCTTCTTAAACAATGTTTTTAAAATATCCATGATTGTAAGAGCTGGAAGTATTTTAAGAAAAGGGTAATCAGCTGTTTGCAGATGTTTTAAGTTACTGCAGTGTAAAACGCCATGAACAGGTGGATTTTATGAGCCTCTCAAACAAATTCAAGGCATGAAAAGGACAAAAAAAATTTAATCCTGATGTGTCAATGGCTTCTATTTCTAAGGAGGATATAATCCCAATGTTGCACAAATTTACTGATATTCGAAGAGCCCATTTTATGAGGTCAGGATTATTCTTATATAAAAAATTACAAAAAAGAAAACAAAAGACCAATAGCCTTCATGAACATAGTTGCAAAAGTTCTTACAAATATTAGTGAATCAAGTCCATCGATAGATAAAGACCAAATGTTAGTCCTGACCTGTGTGGTTCAGTGGTTAGAGTTGGCCTGGGGATGTAATTTTCACAACAATTAAGACATAAAGCATTTCCATCAGTCCAAAATTGTGATGGAAATGCTTTATGTCTTAATTGTTGTGAAAATTACATTTGTCAAAACTCAACACTCAAATGGGTGAATTTATATGTAAATTATATCTCAATAAATCTGTTTTTCTTAAATACACAATAGGTCTGTTACTGCTGATTTGTGTGTATATGTGTGTGGGGGGGGTTGTTTTATTTTTTGGTTAATCCTCATCCAAGGATATTTTTTGCATTGCTTTTTAGAGAGTGGAAGGGAGAGAAGGGGAGGGAGGGAGGGAGGGAGGGAGGGAGAGAGAGAGAGAAAGAGAGAGAGAGAGAGAGAGAGAAACATGGATACGAGAGAGACACATTGATTGCCTCCTGCAGGCACCCCAACCCTCGGGGGATCCAACCAGCAACCTAGGTATGTGCCCTTGACTGGAAGCAAAACCGAGACCCTTTGGTGCTCAGGTCGACGCTCTAACCACTGAGTGACATGGGCCAGGTCTAATTATTTTTTTATAGTCGGGGGTATAAGCCTCTGGTCTTTAGGATTGTAGACAGGTTTTTAAAGATATGGTGTGATAAGTGTGATGGCGGGTAGCAGTAGAGGATGCTTAGACCTGGAGGGTGTGATGGATTCTTTCTTGACTCAACAGTCATCTCCAGTCCTCTACTCCTCCTACTGTGGAAGCCGAAAGACAAGTTCTTGCTTTTCCAGCTTCTTCAGCTAAGGGTGTCCAGTGATCCCGTTTTGTTCAAGGATGTCTAAGGTGACTAGGGCTGGGGCTTCTAGTAAGCCTATTGCTTTCCTAATAAAAAGA
Source organism: Cnephaeus nilssonii (assembly GCF_951640355.1). NCBI lineage: Eukaryota > Metazoa > Chordata > Mammalia > Chiroptera > Vespertilionidae > Cnephaeus > Cnephaeus nilssonii. Next base: position 70,649,917 of record NC_137084.1, on the reverse strand, counting down.
GAATGTGCTATACTGTCTCCCCATTCCCCCCTTTTTTTTTTAACGGGAAAAGAATTCTGCCTCACGTGATTGCTCAAATAAAAGATGCTTCAAAAAGGAAGAAAAACAAGCTGAAGTTTTTCGCACCTAAGTATATTTATTTGTGATGGTAAGAATATTATAGTTTTCAGAGAACCAAAAATAATTTCTGTATTTTCTACCCAGTCCAATGTTTTCTTTCTATTTACTCTTCCTTAATTGGGTAGGCTCTGTGCCAAGAATATATGTCATTGTAGTCAGAATAACCTATCTCTTACTAGTAACTATAGCTAATGTAATCAGGGTGTGAAGGGCTATAGCTCAAAAAAGAAAAGAGTACATTTATGTTTCATAAGGAGAATTAGGTGTTAGTCTAGTAAAATTTGGTCCTTCAGAAGTATTTCCATCTGAAGTATTTTCTGATGTTCCCATGCCCTCTGATATTGCTGCATAGTCATATGTATTTTTCTGTTGTTCAAACCTGGAACCTAGAGAGAGAGGAATGACAAATGTTTAGAAAGATGCCTGATGTGATAAGATATAGACTCATTCAATATACCAGGCTAAGGTCCATTCCACATTCCTTTCACCACTGTTAGAGCACCTATCTTTACTAGTATATCCTATTTAACTGAAGCCATAAATATCCCAAATTTTTGAATTCATCCAATGTTCCCTACTATATTTCATTTTCTATCTCTACAAAAGGCTCTGAAGGACTTGAGTTTGAGTTTGATTTATTACTAATTAGCTGTGCAATTTGTGACAAGTTATTTAACCTAAGTCCCAGTGTCCTCATCTATAAAATGGGGCTAACAATAGTACATAACTAATCATTTCTGTGAGAATTAAGTGTAATGTGCATGTAAAGGACTTAGCATTCAGCGTGGCATTTAGTTAGTGCCACATAATTCACTATTAGCTAACAGTTTTTTATTCACAAATGAACAGAAGCCTTTTCTCTCTCTAGAGCTGGTTTCCAAATATCAGGATAGATTACCTTGTTCTCTTGAAGAAGTGGCACACATTCTCTCCTTTTCTCCAGTGCCAACATCTCCAATGTCTCCCTTCTACTGACTTCAGCTATAACGCAAACCTCTACTACTTAAAGTAAATTTCACTTGCTCTTGTGCTCCTTCCAATCATCATACTATATCTTTCCATCTTCCTGCCATTGGTACAGGCAGACCTCGTTTTGCGGCGCTTCACTTAGTTATGCTTCACAGATACTGCTAGTTATTTATTTATTTATTTATTTATTTATTTATTTATTGTTTAAAGTATTACATATAGTAGTACATATATCTCCTTTTTTCCCCCATTGACCTTCCCCCAGCCTCCCCTACCCCATTGCATGCCCTCATCCCACTCCCCTCCCCCCAGTGTCTGTGTCCATTGGTGGTGCTTATATGCATGCATACAAGTCCTTTGGTTGATCTCTTTCCCCCCTCCCTAACGCTCCCCAGCCTTCCCGCTGTAATTTGACAGTCTGTTCGATGCTTTACTGCCTCTGTATCTATCTTTTTGTTCATCAGGTTATAATGATCTTAATTTACCATAAATGAGTGAGATCATGTGGTATTTATCTTTCTCTGCCTGGCTTATTTCACTAAGCATAATGTTCTCCATCTCCATCCATGCTGCTACAAATGATAAGAATTCCTTCTTTTTTATAGCAGAGTAGTATTCCATTGTCTAGATGTACCATAGTGTTCTAATCCACTCATCTGCTGATGGGCATTTAGGCTGTTTCCAAATCTTTTTTTTTTTTTAATATATTTTATTGATCTTTTACAGAGAGGAAGGGAGAGGGATAGAGAGTCAGAAACACCAGTGAGAGAGAAACATCGATCACCTGCCTCCTACACACCCCCTACTGGGGATGTGCCCGCAACCAAGGTACATGCCCTTGACCGGAATCGAACCTGGGACCTTACAGTCCACAGGCCGACGCTCTATCCACTGAGCCAAACCGGTTTCGGCTATTTCCAAATCTTAACTATGGTGAATTGTGCTCCTATGAACATAGGGCTACATAAATCCTTTCTGATTGGTGTTTCTAGTTTCTTGGGATATATTCCTAGAAGTGGGATTACTGGTCATATGGGAGTTCCATTTTTAGTTTTTTGAGGAAACTCCATACTGTTCTCCACAGTGGCTGCACCACTCTGCATTCCCACCAGCAGTGCATGAGGGTTCCTTTTTCTCCGCATCCTCACCAGCACTTGTCATTTGTTGATTTGTTGATGATAGCCATTCTGACATGTGTGAGATGGTACCACATTGTCGTTTTGATTTGCATCTCTCGGATAATTAGTGACTTTGAGCATGTTTTCAAATGTCTCTTGGCCTTCCTTCTGTCTTCTTTCAAAAAGATTCTATTTAGGTCCATTGCCCTTTTTTTTTTTATTGAATCATTTTTTTCTTTTTATTCAGTTGTATAAGTTTCCTGTAGATATTGGAGATTAAACCTTTATCAGTGATAACATTTGCAAATATGTTCTCCCATGCAGTAGGCTTTCTTGTTTTGTTGATGGTTTCTTTGGCTGTGCAAAAGCTTTTTATTTTGATGTAGTCCCATTCGTTTATTTTCTCTTTAGTTTCCATTGCCCTAGGAGCGGTATCAGTGAAGAAATTGCTTCGGCATATGTCTGAGACTTCTCTGCCTATGCATTCCTCTAGTATTTTATGGTTTCGTCCTTTATCCATTTTGAGTTTATTTTTGTGTATGGTGTAAGTTGGTGGTCTAGTTTCATTTTTTTGCATGTATCTGTCCAATTTTCCCAACACCGTTTATTGAAGAGACTGTCCTGACTCTATTGTATGTTCATGCCTGCTCTGTCAAATATTAATTGAGCATAGTGATTTGGGTCAATATCTGGGTCCTCTATTCTATTCCATTGGTCTATATGTCTGTCCTTGTGCCAGTACCAGGCTGTTTTGAGAACAGTGGCTTTGTAATAAAGCTTGATATCTGGTGTTGAGATCCCACCTACTTTGTTCTTCTTTCTCGGGATTGCTGTGGCTATTCGGGGTCTTTTTTTATTCCAGATGAATTTTTGGAGAGTTCTTTCTAGGTCTGTGAAATATGCCGTTGGTATTTTAATGGAGAGTGCATTGAATCTATAGATTGCTTTGGGTAGTATGGACATTTTAATGATGTTGATTCTACCAATCCATGAACATGGTATGTTCTTCTATCTGTTTACATCTTCCTCTATCTCTTTTTTCAGTGTCCTGTAGTTTTCCACTTTTGGTCTTTTACCTCCTTAGTTAAGTTTATTCCTAGGTATCTTAACCTTTTGCACTCAAATGTCGAGTGTGACTCGACACGGTTAGCATCCGTAGCAGCTCTTTTTATACTCTTTGAATGTATCAATAATTTGAAATATAAAAAAATCCAAATAAATAAGTTTGTATGAAAAGAAACTCCAGTTTTTTTATTCTACTGCCGTGCTTTGTAAAATCTGGGGTATTTAAAAAATTAAATCCTGAGTAGAATAAAGGAATCGAGAAAAAAGCGAGTGCAAAGGGTTAATTTTTTTGGTGTGATGGTAAATGGGATTGCTTTTTTAGTCTCTCTTTCTGTAAGTTCATTATTGGTGTATAGAAATGCCATAGATATCTTGGCATTAATTTTGTATCCTGCTACATTGCCGAATTCATTTATTAAGTCTAGTAGTTTTTTGATGGAGTCTTTCGGGTTTTTTATGTATGATATCATGTCATCTGCAAATAAGGACAGCTCTACTTCTTTTCCAATTTGGATGCTTCTATTTCTTCTTGTTGTCTAATTGCAATGGCTAATACTTCCAGTAGTGTGTCGAACAGGAGTGGTGAGAATGGGCATCCCTTTCTTGTTCCTGTTCTTAGGGGAAATGGTTTTAGTTTTTGCCCATTGACTATGATGTTTGCTGTGGGTTTATCATATATGGCTTTTATTATGTTGAGGTATGATCCTTCTATTCCCACCTTGCTGAGAGTTTTTATCAAGAAAGGGTGTTGGATTTTATCAAATGTTCTTTTCTGCATCAATTGATATTACTATGTGATTTTTATCTCTCAATTTGTTTATGTGATGTATCACGTTTATTGATTTGCGGATATTGTACCATCCTTGCATCCCTGGGATAAATCCTACTTGGTCATGATGTATGATCTTTCTGATGTATTGCTGGATCCGATTTGCTAGAATTTTGCTGAGGATTTTGGCATCTATGTTCATGAGGGATATTGGCCTGTAATTCTCTTTCATTGTGTTGTCTTTATCTGGTTTTGGTGTTAGGGTGATGCTGGCTTCATAGAATAAGCTAATGTGTTCCTTTTGAATTTTTTGGAAGAGTCTGAGGAGGATAGGTTTTAGTTCTTCCTTGAATGTTTGGTAAAACTCCCCTATGAAGCTGTCTGGCCCCGGGCTTTTGTTTGCTGGAAGCTTTTTGATGACTACTTCAGTTTCTTCCATAGTTATTGGCCTATTGAGATGTTTAGAATCTTCCTGGTTGAGTTTTGGAAGGTTGTATTTTTCTAGGAATATGTCCATTTCCTCCAGGTTGTCCAGTTTGTTGGAATGGAGATGTTCATAGTATTTTTTAACAATCCTTTGTTTTTCTGTGGGGTCTGTTGTTATTTCTCCTCTTTCATTTCTAATTTTTGTTTATTTGGGTCTTCTCTCTTTGCTTCTTGGTGAGCCTGACCAGAGGTTCATCAATCTTGTTTATCCTTTCAAAGAACCAGCTCTTAGTTTTGTTGATCTTTTGTATTATTTTGTTGTTGTTGTTCTCTGTGTCGTTTATCTCTGCTCTGATCTTTATTATTTCCTTCCTTCTGCTTACACTGGGCTTTTCTTGTTGCTCTCTTTCTAACTCTTTGAGTTGTAGGGTTAGGTAATTTATTACCATTGTTTCTTGTTTTTTGCAGTAGGCTTGTAAAGCTATGAATTTTCCGCTCAAGACTGCTTTCGCTGTGTCCCATAGATTTTGGATTGTTGTGTTTTCATTGTCGTTTGTTGCCATGATGTTTTTTATTTCTTCTTTGATCTCTCTGGTAACCCAGTCATTGTTTAATAGCATGCTATTTAGTCTTTATGTGTTTGATTTTTTGGATTGTTTTTATTGTAGTTGATTTCCAGCTTTATGCCATTGTGATCTGAGAAAATGCTTGATATGATTTCTATCTTCTTGAATTTTAAGAGGCTTTGCCTATGACCCAATATATGGTCTATCTCATGTGCACTTGAGAATAATGTATATTCTGTGGCTTTGGGGTGAAATGTTCTGAAGATGTCAATTAATTCCATCAGGTCTAGGGAGTCATTTAGGATTGATGTTTCTTTGCTGATTTATTGTTTAGAGTATTTGTCCAATGGTGATAGTGGGGTATTAAAGTCTCCTACTATGATTGTATTGCTGTCAATCTCTCCCTTGATATCCTCCAGGAGTTTTTTTATGTATTTGGGTGCTCCTGTGTTGGGTGCATATATGTTTACCAGAGTTATTTCTTCTTGTTGGATTGCTCCCTTTAGTATTATTATGAAGTGGCCTTCCTTATCTCTTTTTATGTCCTTCACTTTGCGATCTAATTTGTCAGATATAAGTATTGCTACCCTAGCTTTTTTTTCATTTCCATTCGCCTGAAAAACCTTTTTCCATCCCTTCACCCTCAGTCTGTGTGGGTCTATTTTTCTGAGGTGGCTTTCTTGTAGACAGCAGATATATGGGTCGTGTTTTCTTATCCAATCCGTTATCCTATGTCTTTTGATTGGGGCATTTAATCCATTTACATTTAAAGTTATTATTGATAGGTACTTGTTTGTTGCCATTTTTATTCTTTACCCCTGTGTTCCTTCTTCAATTCCTATTTCTTTTCTTTTCTTTTCTTTTCTTTTTTTTTTTTTTTTTACAGCAGACCCTTTAGCATTTCTTGCATTGCTGGTTTGGTGGTAATAAATTCCCTTAGTCCTTTTTTGTCTGTGAAGCTCCTGATTTCACCCTCAATTTTGATTGATAGCCTTGCTGGGTACAGTATTCTTGGATTCAGAACCTTCCTTTGCATGACTTTGTATATTTCATTCCATTCCCTTCTGGCCTGATGTGTTTCTGTTGAGAAATCAGTTGCTAGTCTGATATGGGATCCTTTGTAGGTAACTGTCTCTCTCTGGCCGCTTTTAAGATTCTTACTTTGTTGTTGGTGTTTGCCAATTTAATTATAATGTGCCTTGGGGTTCATTTTGCTTGGGACTCTGTGAGCTTCTTGGATTTGTGTGGGTTTTTTATTCCCTATATCAGGGAAGTTTTCTGTCATTATTTTTTCAAACAGGTTTTCTATTCCTTGCTCAGTTTCCATTCCTTCTGGTACCCCTATTATGTGGATGTTGTTTTGTTTCATATTGTCCCAAAGTTCCCTTAGGCTCTCCTCCTGCTTTTTAATTTTTTTTCTAGAAGCTGCTCTACTTGGGTATTTTTTCCTACCTTGTCTTCTAGCTCACTGATGCGGCCCTCTGTTTCTTCTAGTCTACTGTTGATGCTTTCTATTGAGTTTTTTACAGCAGCGATGTCATTTTTCATTTCTTCTTGGTTCTTCTTCATTTCCTCTTGGTTCTTTCACATATTGTCAAATTTGTCTTCCATTCTTTTCATCCACCTTATGACCATTTCTCTGAATTCTTTCTCTGACAGGTTGTTTGCCTCCAATTCGTTTACTTCCTTTTCTGGTGATGCCTGCTTTTTCTTTCATATACGGGCTGTTTCTTTGTCTCCCCATGATCTCTCTTCTCCAGGTGTCTGGTTATGTAGTTCTCACTCTCCTTTCCATGAGGAAGTGTAGAGTTCCTTTGAATCTGCATGCTTGCGCCACTTGGGGACCAGTGTTCTTGGGTTTGCAGCTGTTTGGTGGGTGCCATAGTTGTAGATTCCCCAGGCTTTTCAGGCTTCCAATAACATCCACTCTCCCCTTCAAGATGGTGTGGTCTCTCCCTATTTTGTCCTTTAAAATATGTATTATTTTTTCCTCATAAAGTAAATAACTGAAGGACTAGATAATGCAAGACATAGTGATAGGTCTGACACTCAAAGATAAATATTCTATCTCAAAGTCTAGTTGCCTGTCCCCCTCATCCCACTACAGATATATCAAGTTGCTTCATTTTGGAGTGGGGGAGACCTTCTAATCAAGACTGGAAATCCAGGAGCTTTCAGTGAGGAGACGCAGAGCTCCTCCGAATCTGCGTGCTCGCATCACTTGGGGACTGGTGTTCCAGGGTTCACTGCTGTTCACTGGGTGCCGGGGTTGTAGATACTGCTTTTTTTTTGCTTTTTTTTTTTAACAAATGGAAGGCAAGACCCTCCACCAGCAAAAAGATTATGATTCACTTTATTGCACTACTTGCATTATTGAGGTGGTCTGGAACTGAACCCACCATATTTCCAAGGTATGCCTGTAATATCTCTTTTTTAAATATATTTTGGAGGGAGGGAGATAGAAATATCAATGATGAGAAAGAATCATTGATTGGCTGCCTCCTACACACCTCCTACTGGGGATCGAGCCAGCAACCCAGGCATGTGCCCTTGACTGGAATCGAACCCGGGACCCTTCAGTCCACAGGCCAATGTTCTATCCACTGAACCAAACCAGCTAGGGCTGTAATCTCTTTTAACTCAGTATTTTATATTCTACTAGAGGCCCGATGCACAAAATTCATGCATGGGGTGGTCCCCTCAGCCCAGCCTGCACCCTCTCCAATCCGGGACCCCTTGGGGGATGTTCGACTGCCGTTTTAGGCCTGATCCCCAGCAGTTGAACATCCCTCTCACAATCCTGGACCACTGGCTCCTAATTGCTCACCTGCCTGCCAGCCTGGTCACCCCTAACTGCCCCCCACTGCTGGCCAGGTCACCCCCAACTGCCCCCTCTGCCGGCCTGGTTGCCCCCAACTGCCCCCCCCCTGCCGGCCTGGTTGCCCCATGCAGCCTGCTTGTTCAGTCATTTGGTTGTCCCTCACTAACCCCCCTGCTGGCCTGGTCATAGGCAGCTATCTTGTGAGGGCATGATGGCCAATTTGCATGTTACCTCTTTATTATATAGGATGCTCCCATTTTTGTACTTGTCATTCCTTTATGTTCTTTGATCTGTCATTGAAAACTTACTGTGTGCTACACACACTTAGGGATTCAGTAGCAAACAGGACAACTCCCTGACCTTAAGTGAAGATAGTTCCCTCAAACTGTTCTGTAGAAGACCATCAACTCCATTAAACCCCCAAAGTGGAAACCACAGAGTATTTGAGGAACAGGCAAGAGGCCAATGATGGTGGGGTTGTGAGTGAGGGGGAGAGTGGGACATGATAAGAGTGGAAAGCTAAGCCAGAGCCAGAGCTATCCTAAAGTCGGGACTTGGTTCCAAGTGCAGCAAATGCTATGAGAGGCAGCAGAGGTATCCCTGGTTAAGAACATGGGTTCTGGAGCTGGCAGCCCTCACAGGTTCTTACTGTGAGACCTTGAGCAAGTAACCCATCTCTTTGCTTGCTCATCTGTAAAATGCAGATAATAGAACTCATTGGATTGAAGATCAAATGAGTTAATATTATAAAACACTTTAAGATAGCACTCCCACATGGTAATTGCTAAAGAAGAGTTCCTGTGTTCTAGTTGGGTTGGTTTACATTGTGAAAGATCACTGTCTGCTGTGTGGGGAATGGATTGGCCGGGGGGTAGTGGGGGGAGGGGGTAATTGGTTTGGAGGCTGTCACACAAGCCTGCAGAGGGATGAAAGCAACCTGGACTGTGGTGTGGTGGTAGCAATGAGCTGGACACGAGTAGATAGGTTAAGGCTAATTATACAGTATGAATTATGTACCAGGCACTAGTCTAAGCTCTTCACACATTTTTCCTTAGTACTTCACTGCTACCTATAAGCCTTGTACTATTGTTAATTTAATTTTACAGAAAAGGAAACTGAACTAGTAACTTGCCCAAGATCACACAGCCAGTAAGCAGTAGAGCCAAAAATCAACACCAGGCAGTCTGAACCAACTCTCCACAATTGTAACTTCTCCGCTTTACCACCTCCCACAGATGACAGCAGGAGAGAACTCATATGCTCAGACTATACAATAACCATGATTAGACTTGGCTATGTTAGATTGTTGATATTTCTGGGTTATGATGCTGTGCTTCTTCAACATGCTATCACTTTCAGCTGCTCTGTGTTGTGGACCACTGAGGGACAATAGTGGCATAGAACCTAAACATTACTTCTTATATTTTGAGGCATTTATTTAGCCAAGTGAAGTTTGCTCATTAACACTTATTATTGAAACCATGAAGTATGCAACTTTAAAAAAGGATTCATGAATAACTCAAGAAGACCAGTTGCTTTTGAATTCCTTATTTGATTTACTTAATTATACATTACCTAACTACATTCTAACATTCCAACTGTTAACCATAAATACGTAAAAGTAGTAAAATTGGTTTTCTAAAAATGTATTCTGTGCTTTTAGATTTTTAATTTCCACAAATAAAAATACATTCATTTTCATAGAAACTCAGTATCATTTATAAACAGAAATGTTATTTTTTGTGCTAATGATGCTATAAGAAGGAAAAGTAAAGGAGTTCTTTTCTGCTTAAAAATATACAGCTATTGGATTTTTCTAGCTACATTGAAAATGAAGTATGGTTTCAAACTGGAAAAAAAATTTAACCCTATATAAAATAAAAAAATTTCCTTCTATTTCCAATTAACAGTCTTATTATAAGATAATAATGACTTGGCAAATTTATTTATGTCTACATACTGTGCAGGGTGTGGAAATGTTAGGTGCTAAGAAATGTGTACATGTGTGGAATGTATCATTTTTGTTCAGAAGAATTTCCCATAAAGTATTGCTAAAAATCACCTACTTTTGAAGTTAACTGAAGAGTCGCTTGTAGCAATTTCCTTCCAGTTGGCAACATACCTAAGCACATTATATAGACATTCATTAAATTAAATTGGTTTATTAGGAAGTAATCAATTGACTTATCAGTTCACGCTTAGGCTTCTCTACAATTCCACTTTCTTTGTGAAATTGTAATGACAACAAATTCACCGGTCTCAATGTTTCATCCTCATGATTTTCCCACCTCCAAGTAACTCTCATGCACCCAAGACAACCTCTAGGATGGAGAGTTGGAGGAGTTTTAAAAATGGTACCCACCATCTACCATGTTAGTGCCCTGGGTCCCCCTCAGCACACCTCTCCTCATCTTATCCTGTTCCATTCCTTTGAGATCATGTCTTCAGTTGAATGACTACTAAGATGTTAGTTAACTTCTAAATTAAAAGTATGGATAGAAAATTCTCTGGGAGGGAAAAAGAGGAAGCAACAAAAACAAAGATCTTTGTCCTTGGTTCTGGATTGCTAGACCTACTGTCTCTGACATGTTAACAGAAATTTAGTGCATGTGGTTTATGATGTTAGTAGAGCAACGTGCACTCTGCAGTGTGCTGTAAACATAAGAGGTCGCATTCACGTAGGGCACATGCAGCTGCCACCTCAGTTCCCTAAACAGACTGAAATACGGAAACCAGGGTAGCCTGAGAAGAGGTCAAATAGGGAAGGGCAAGGTCTGATGAGGGAACACTCCGAAAGGCAGGTTTCCTGCAACTGTTCCATTTCATTTTAGGCTCTGTGTCCCTTTTCTTCCAACTGCACCCCAGAAATCAGGTAAGAAACTGGTCCCAGGAGGTACTGAAAGCGAGCTGGCAGAGAATGTATGAGGAGGATTAGAATTGTCGTGTAAAAAATGATTTTCCAAGTATTCATTTATTCCACGGAATTATTCTTATTAGCTTTGTGTTCCTGAAGTTTTTTGCTTTAGGAAGGTATATGTTATCCAAGAACATTTAAATATTATAAGTACTGTGTCTAAAGTCAGCTCCTTTTGTTACTCCTACCTCTTCTTGCTCCAAGAACTTTATTCTATGGCCTTAAATGGGATATTGCTGGGTCACTGTTACATAAAAAAATGCAAGAACCCCTTCCCAGGACCTCTTAGCAGACAGTTCAATCTGGATTGACCTTAAATTTAGGCAGACTTTCAGCGGTCGTTTAGGATCACTACGAAGAGCTGGGTGTCTATTACCCTGCTTCCTTGGATTTATATACTGAAATTTTTTTATTCCACCTTCAAGGACAGTCTTGGTTACAAACATATGCCCTATTTAACTAAGGCTGATCACTGGCCCAGATTTACCTGATATTAGGACAATTATTTAAAAAGAACTTCCCATAAGGAACATATGTAACTGATAAAAACAGTGATAAATAAAATCTAAGTTTTACAAATAGAAGCATCAGTCTGGTGATAGCATTACCATACTGTTCATATCATAGTGCTAATTTGTCTTTCTCACTAAGACATTTTTAAGATAGTAATTGTAGAATAATTACTATTCTACATGTGGAATCTATAATGAATTCCTCAGGGATGCAAACTTAACATTTTAGTGGTCTGGCAAGTCCCTAGCCAGAGAGGCCACATAATTCCATGTCCTAGAAATTGAAGGAACAAGTTCAGCTATAAAAACTACCCCTCACACACATAGGCAAAGATCCCTCACCAACACGGTTAATAGATTATCAGGAAATTATTTAAGATACCCCAACTGCTGATTATTATAATTTAACAGGTTATTTCAAAATTCATATGCAGTTTGAAAATTATGAAGATCCTGGAAGTGGACCATTTGGTAGATAGAGAATATGCCCCTGAAAATCCAACAAGAATATTAGCCACCATGCGGCATTGTGGGTGGCTCAGTGACGGTGATGTGGTGGTTTACATTCTAAGTGCCTGCAGCAACTCATCTCTAGATTCTGCAGAATTTGCAACAATACTCATCAGTGTCCAGTAAATATAAGAGTGAAGTTGGCTCTACGCATTCTTCCAAATTATAATAATACTAGAGGCCCAGTGCACGACATTCGTGCATGGGGGTGTGTGTCCCTCAGCCCAGCCTGCACCCTCTCCAATCTGGGATCCCTCTCACAATCCATGACTGCTGGCTCCCAACTGCTCACCTGCCTGCATCCCTAATTGCCCCTAACCGCTTCTGCCTGCCAACCTGATCACCCCCTAACCACTCCCCTGCCAGCCTGATTGATGCCTAACTTCCCTCCTCTGCTGGCATGGTTACCCCTAACTGCCCTCCCCTGCAGGCTTGATCGCCCCTAACTGCCCTCCCTTGCAGGCCTGGTCCCTTCCAACTGCCCTCCCCTGCTGGCCTGATTGCTCACAACTGCCCTCCCTTGAAGGCCTGGTCCCTCCCAACTGCCCTCCTCTGTTGGACATCTTGTGGTGGCCATCTTGTGTCCACATGGGGGCAGCCATCTTTGACCACATGGGGCAGCCATCTTGTATGTTGGAGTGATGGTCAATTTGCATATTACTCTTTTATTAGCTAGGATAGAGGACTGGTACACGGGTGGGGGCCAGCTGGTTTGCCCTGAAGGGTGTCCTGGATCAGGGTGGGGGTTCCCTTGGGGCATGGGGCGGCCTGGATGAGGTGCCTGTGGTGGTTTGCAGGCCGGCCATGCCCTCCGGCAACCCAAGTGGAGGCCCTAGTATCTGGGATTTATTTATCTTCAATAATTGAAACTTTGTAGCCTTGAGTGGAGGCCAAGGCAGGCCAGGGTGTGCGGAAAGCTTGGCTTCCTCCATTTCCAGGGAAACCCAAACCTCTGTAGCCACAGCCATCTTAGTTGGGTTAATTTGCATACTCGCTCCTGATTGGCTGGTGGGCGTGGCTTATGGGTGTTGTGGAGTGGTGGTTAATTTGCATATTGCTCTTTTATTAGATAGAATTGTGCTCAGTTGATATTGTTGCAATACGTATCTGAAGATGCACATGGCCATCCGTTCTGACAAGGGCCTAGCACAAAAGTCGCTGGGGAAGAACCTGGTTTGTATCACTCAATATCAGTGTTTAACACATTTATGTCATTCTAATGGTCTGACTATTGAAAACTGTCCACAGATTTTGAAGGATACTCTCCAAGGAATTAGTGGCTACCAATTCTCCTGAAGGAAAATGTCAGACTCTGGAATTCTCATTAAACAAGTTGAGTTAGGAGCATCTAGATGACTGCAAAGATCTAACAGGAAAGTAGACTGTGGAGACCATAAATGCACTGGGAAGAAGGTGCTGGTTTATACCTAATGTCTGCAGTCGGCAGGGGGAAGAGCTCTGCACAGTTTGGTGTTCGCCTCATAGTCAGCAGTGTAGAATTAGTAAGGCTACTGAAATAATCCCAAATTATCACACTGGATTCTATTTGAAATATTTGTTGTTCAGGGCTCAGTAGAAAAACTTGCTTTCTAAGAATTCAAAGTTGGTTCCAAATTATGATTGTGCCTAAGTGAGAGAATAAACTGCTAGAAATTATAAATAATTTGGAGCATGAAGTATCTGCATTAAAAAGAAAGACGTTTTCTGTTAGCCTTACCATGTCAGAGCTAGTTGTATTCATCTCATCCAACATAGAGTATATGATACAAAAACCCACTTCAAGTCTTACTGGTTTAATGTTTCTGTCCTTTCTTCCACAAAGAGACCATTAGAAATGTAATCTCCTACCAGAGACGGGTATGGCAGGTGGCTGAGATGCCTGTTTATTTCTTCCCTTCACACTCAACGGCATTATTCTCATTGTATTCTAATAGTGATGGAATATAGGATATTAGGTATATATTTTGGGGCAATCTTTCATTAAAGCTTTCTGGCCTTTACTTGAATTAGCCAACAATATAAGGGAAAGGCTAATCAGGATTTCAAAAGCTTACCTGAGAAAATTCTCTATCCTGCCCTCAGAAACTCATTAATAATGATCCTCAGTTGCAACTCTCCCCCCCCCCTCCCCAAACCCCATCTTCTACCCAGCAACTTTTACCCTTAGGGGGAAAAAGTACAAGTATAGCATTACATAAAGTATGTGATTGTCTAACCACTATGCTGTACACCTGAAACTAATACAAAATATTAAATGTATATACTTTGATTTTTAAAAAAGTTTATAAAGGTCCGGCCTGCATGGCTTGGTGATTGAGCATCGACCTGTGAGCCAGGAGGTCATGGTTTGATTCCCAGTCAGGGCAAATGCCCGGGTTGTTAGCTAGATACAGTGCGGGCAATGTGGAAAGCAGCCGATTGGTAATTCTCTCTCATCATTGATGTTTCTATCTCTCTCTCCCTCTCCCTTCCTCTCTGAAATCAATAAAAAATATATTTTAAAAAGTTTTAAAAGTACAGCATTACAGTTCCTTTCTTTTGATGTCATTTCTTGCATCATTATTATTGTCTGTGTTAATTCAGTGTCCCAAAAATCACAGATGTGCTGTTGTTAGGGAATCCCAATATTATGGTTTGGACAAAATATTGAATCATAACAATCTCTTTTTACTATTATTATAAGATATCGTAGAGCATCTATCTACTATGAATAGTTCTTCATTTCTTATCTTTCCCTTTTTTCTAATATATCCTTCCTATATTCTTTCTTATTATTGTTTTCCTATTTTCTTATTCTTTCTTTTACTTCTTCTGTCATCTTTCCTTTTTTCATTATTCTCTTCTCTGATTCTTCTTCAATTCTCTTCTTCCTGTTTGCTATATGACATGTTGATTTTTTCTATCCCATTTTCTTATCTCTTTTCCTTTTTCTTATGTTTATACACAGCATCTTCATTTTAATTTTTCTGCCTTTCATCCATGCAATATTCACATTCATTATTGTAGCTAAGTAAATATTCAATATATTTAAATCTTTTTGAGATATAATTCACATGCCATAAAACTCACCCATTTAAAGTGTATAACCCAGTGGCTTTTAGTGTACTCAGTCAATTTCAGAACATTTTCATTTTTCCAAAAAGAAAATGTACCTCTTAGCTATCACCTCCCAATCCCCATAAGTCTCCCAGCCCTAGGCAACCACTAATCTACTTTCTGTCTCTATGGATTTGCCTATTTTGCACATTTCCTATAGATGGAATCATATAATACATGGTCCTTTATGATTGGATTCTTTCACTTATCAGGTTCATCAATATTGTGGCATGTATCAGCATTTCTTTTTATTGTAGAACTAGAGGCCCAGTGCACGAAATTCGTGCATGGGGAGGTAGTGTCCCTCAGCCCAGCCTGCACCCCCTCCAATCTGGGACCCCTCTAGGGATGTCTGGCTGCCCTTTTAGGCCCGATCCCAGTAGGATCTGGCCTAAACAGGCAGTCGGACATTCCTCTCACAATCCAGGACTGCTGGCTCCCAACTGCTCACCTGCCTGCCTTCCTGATTGCCCCTAACCGCTTCTGCCTGCCAGCCTGATCACCCCCTAACCACTCCCTTGCCAGCCTGATTGATGCCTAACTGCTCCCCTACCAGCCTGTTTGCCCCTAACTGCCCTCCCCTGCAGGCCTGCCCCCCCCCACTGCTCTCCCCTGCAGACCTGGGTCCCCCCCAACTGCCCTCCCCTGCTGGCCTGATCACCCACAACTGCCCTCCCTTGAAGGCCTGGTGCCTCCCAACTGCCCTCCCCTGCTGGCCATCTTGTGGTGGCCATCTTGTGTCCACATGGGGGCAGCCATCTTTGACTACATGGGGGCAGCCATCTTGTGTGTTGGAGTGATGGTCAATTTGCATATTACTCTTTTATTAGATAGGATAGAAGCCTGGTGCACGGGTGGGGGCCAGCTGGTTTGCCCTGAAGGGTGTCCCAAATCAGGGTGGGGGTTCCCTTGGGGCATGGAGCGGCCTAGGCAAGGGGCCTGTGGTGGTTTGCAGGCTGGCCACGACCCCCGGCGACCCAAGCGGAGGCCCTGGTATCTGGGATTTATTTATCTTCTATAATTGAAACTTTGTAGCCTTGAGTGGAGGCCTGGGCCTGCCAGGGTGTGCGGAAAGCTTGGCTTCCTCCATTGCCGAAGAAACCCAAGCCTCCTGTTCACTCAGTGGCCGCAGCCATCTTGGTTGGGTTAATTTGCATAGTTGCTCCTGATTGGCTAGTGGGTGTGGCTTGTAGGTGTAGCGGAGTGATGGTTAATTTGCATATTACTCTTTTATTAGATAGGATAATATTCCATTGTATGGATATGCCACATTTTATTTACCCATTCACCAGTTGATGAATATTTGCATTGTTTCTACTTTTTGGTTATATCATAAATAATGCTGCTATAAACATTTATATAAAAGTTTTGAGTGGACATGTGTTTTTATTTCTCTTGTGCATATATACTGAGGACTGCAATTGCTCAATTATATGACAAGTTCAAGTTTAACTATGAGAAACTGTCAGATTATTTTCCAATATTGCTGCACCATTATACATTTCCACTGGCAGTATATAAGGGTTCTAATTCCTCCACCTCCTTGACAACGTGTTACTATCTATCTTTTTTATTTTTTTTTCTATCTATCTTTTTTATTACAGCTATCTTAGTGGGTCTGAAGTAGGATCTTATTGTGGTTTTAACTTGAAGTTCCCTGATAATTATATTAAACTAGTAGCCCGTTTGCACGAAGATTCGTGCAATAGACCTTCATTCACCTGGCTGCCTGCACCAGTTTTCTGCCGGCACCGGGAACCCAGGCCTTGGCTGTGGCCACCGCCTTCTGCCTTCTTTCAGGGTTGGGGGTTGGCCCCGGGCGGTGGCCTTGGGCTTGGCCGCACCCAACATCCCTGCTAAGGATCGCAGGAGCCGACCCCCAGTGGTTTCCTGCGATCCGTGCAGGCTCCCCGCTGGTGCCCAAGGCCGGGAAAGCCTCCGCCCGAGGCTTTCCCAGCCTTGGGCTCGGCCGCACCCAGCGTCCCTGCTACGGAACGCAGGAGCCGACCCCCAGTGGTTTCCTGTGATCCGTGCAGGCTCCCCGCTGGTGCCCAAGGCCGGGAAAGCCTCGGGCAGCTTTCCCGGCCTTGGGCTCGGCCGCACCCAGCGTCCCTGCTACGGATCGTAGGAGCTGACCCCCTGGTCGTTGCCTGCGATCTGTGCAGGCTCCCCGCTGGTGCCCAAGGCCGGGAAAGCCTCCACCTGAGGCTTTCCTGGCCTTGGGCTCTGCCATACCCCAACGTCCCTGCAATGGTTTCCTGGTGGGCGTGGTTGGTGGGCGTGGCTTGGGCGTAGCGAAGGTGCGGTCAATTTGCATATTTGTCTATTATAAGGTAAGATATTTTTAAATTTCCATCACACACCAAAAAATTCCTAAAAATTTAGTTTTCCAAGGGCCATAGTATGTCACTGAAAAAGAATAACTTTTTAATGTTTCACATGGGAAGATCAGGGACTATACATTAAGGAAATTCTTCATATTATTAATTGCATGTTCTTAGCCTTGTTTCTAAATCCCAAAGTAAGAAATAAAGCAGATTTAGACTAAGGCCTAAGAATAAAGTCTGACAATAAAGAACACTTGTCTAATTTTCTTTTTTCTATTTTTAGATCATCCCTTTTATATCTTTCTCCCTTATTTCTTCTTTCTTTCTAGACAAGCAATACATACTTATTTGGGGGGGGGGGGAGATTATGTTTGTGACCCCCTAGATTCAACTTGGGAGTGGAAAATATTAGAAATAAAAATATGATGCCTGCCCTTGTTCCCCAAAAATAGCAACATGTATTTACTCATCGAAGTTCAGTGTATTTGTCCAATTCAGCACTTCATCCACTTCCCATTCCATCACAGAATCTATTCCACCATCTTCAATAGATTGCATTAGCCCCTTTGATGCTCTGTTAATTAAGCCTAGAGTTTTTAGATTTGTTGGCTTAGCCTCCAGGTGTCCTGAATGGTACCTACATAGAGGAAAGGAAGAGAGACAAAAACCCTTTGGAATAGGCGATTACTAGTAGATGCATTTAGTATATATTGTTGTAATACTATTTAAATATAAGCCATCTTTTTATCCTAATTAACTCAAATACCTCTAAACCAAGTTCTATGTGATGGAATCTTTTGGAAAAAAACAAAGTAGCATAAGCAACTACACTAACCAGGGAAGCTTCATTTCAAAATTACCTCTCAGTAAGTTGGATTTTTATGATATTAAAAAAACCACACCAAGTTATTACATCACTGAATCATAGCATTATAGAATCAAAGGATCCTGGAGCCTAAATAACTGGCCAACTTGTTTATAGATAAGGAAATCCTGGAAGAGTTTAATAACTTTTAGGAGGTCATGTTGCTAATGTTAATAGGAAGAGGGAAGGAAAGAGAAAGAGAGGAATAAATAAAGGGAAGAGAGTTATCGACATTTTTTTGTGTGTCAGGTACTTCTCATACATCATCTTGTTTCATTCTCTTTAAAAAGACAGCCATTTGTGACAGCTATTTTTATTCCCATTTTACCCATGAGAAAATTGAGACTTAGAGAAATTAAGAAATTGTTCAAGATTATATATGCAATAAATATATATTTCAGAGCCAGTATTTGAATCTGATTTTAAGCCCATACTTCTAAAGTACTGTTCTCTTGAAAAAACAAAAACAGAAGATGGCAGCATAGGTAAATGCCTGTACTCACCACCTCCCACAACCACATCAAAATTATAACTAAAATACAGAACCACCATCATCCAGAACCGCTGGAAAACTGACTGAATAGAAGTCCTGCAACTAGAAAAGTGAAGAAGAAAGCACACTGAGACTGGTAGGAGGTGCAGAGGCACAGAACAGGCTGGTCTGTCACCAACATGTGCCACTTTTTTAATAGGGAAGGAGATTGTCTCTGTGGAGGCTGCCCGGAGGAGCAAGGGGTCCCAGGTCCACATCAGATCCCAGCCCGGAGTCCCAGAGCTGGAAAAAGAAGTCCCTATGGGCCGTAAGAATTACGTGCTGTAAAAATCAGTGTGGATTGGGGCTCAGTGACACAGAGGCTACTGGAGACCCAGTGTTCCTCCTAAAAGGCCAGCACCACCAACTGAACTTACAAGGTCTTGCTTCCTCTGAGCTCGAGCACCAGGGCGAGGCTCTGATGGATACAGACACATAAGAGGAGGAACTAGATTTTCTGGCATCGGGCAGGAACTCAGGGGTGCCTTTCTTCCAGATGGAGGTGCTCACAGGGATCATTGTTCCTATGCTGGGACCTCCCCAGTTGCAGGGCTGACTGGCAGCCATTTCTGTTTGCTCTGCACTGGTGATTCCCTGAGACCCCACCTCATCCAATTTACAATTCCACCCAACCTGTGTGCAGTGGCTTTTGCATGTGAATGGCCTGTTCCTGCTCAGGCTAAAATCTCTCAAGCAAGCTGCAACTGGGTCAGGAGCCTCAAACCTCTCAATAAAAGGTTAAGACCTGGCACCAGCACCAGCCTGCATTGCTTCATAGCTGGGCCTCATCTGGGCACTTCCAAACCCAATACAAAGAGGAGGAATCTGAATATATCTCTGTAGCTCCTGCTGGGTGGCCCCAGGCAGTGGCTGACTTTGCACCTCCCTGGGAACCCAAGAGCCAGTACACTCAGTGGTCAGCATCAGACAATATGAAATTATAACTCTACATATCCATAAGTGACACATTCAAGGGACAGACTCAGTGAGCACCAAAGCCCCACTGAAGCAAGTCCTGCTCCATAGGGGTGTCTCCTGCACAGCCACTCTCCCACTGTAGTCGCAGCTGGTCTTCATAGCCAATTGGCCTGGAGGTCAATTCTCCCAGTGACACCGATAACAGTCAAGTCTCAACTACAATAAGACTGTGCATACAGCCCACAAAAGGATGCACCTAGAGCTCACAGCTCAGGTGACTAGGGAAGCTGAGCCACTGGTCCTTGTAGAGCACCTACTACACAAGGCCACTCTATCAACTCAAGGAGACATAGCAGCTCTACCCAATACAAAGAAAAAACACAGGGAAGCAGCCAAAATGTGAACACAAAGAAACATGTCACAAATGGAAGAAAACAAACTACTGGATATAGAGTTCAAAACCACAGTTATAAAGTTACTCAAGAATCTTCTAGAAACCTCCAAAAAAATGGAAAAGAACTAGTCAGAAATCAAGCATACACTGACTGAAATAAAGAATAATATACAGAGATTCAATGGTAGAATGGTGGACTCTGAGAATCAAATCAACGATTTGAAATGTGAGGAAGCAAAAACACACCCAACCAGAAGAGCAAAAAGAAAAAATAATAAAAAATATGAAGACAATGTAAGGAACCTCTGATACAACTTCAAGCATACCAACATTCACATTATGGGGGTGCCAGAAGAAGAGAGAGAGCAGGATATTGAAAACCTATTTCAAGAAATAATGACAGAAAATTTACCCTACCTGTTGAAAGAAATAGACTTATAAGTCCAGCAAGCACAGAGAGTCCCAAACAAGAGGAACCCAAAGAGGACCACACCAAGACACATTATAATTAAAATGCCAAAGGCTAAAGACAAAGAGAGAATCTTAAAAGAAGCCAGAGAAAAGCAGTTAGTTACCTACAAGGGTATGCCCATATGACTATCAGCTGATTTTTCAACAGAAACTATGCAGGCCAGAATGGAGTGGCAAGAAATATTCAAGTGATGAATTGCAAGGACCTACAACCAAGATTACTCTACCCAGCAAAGATATCATTTAGAATTAAGGTCAAATAAAGAGCTTCACAGACAAGAAAAAGCTAAAGGAGTTCATCACCACCAAATCAGTATTATATGAAATGTTGAAGGATATTCTTGAAGAAGAAGAAGAAGAAGAAGAAGAAGAAGAAGAAGAAGAAGAAGAAGAAGGAGGAGGAGGAGGAGGAGGAGGAGGAGGAGGAGGAGGAGGAGGAGGAGGAGGAGGAGGAGGAGGAGGAGGAGGAGGAGGAGGACACAAATATGAACAACAAAATGGCAACAAATACATACCTATCAAGAACTGAATCTAAATGTCAAAATAAACGAGTAAGAAATTTAATTATTAGAATAAACTGGTGAATAAAATAGAATCAGAGTCCTGGAAATGGAAATGGAACATACTGATGATTCTCAGAGGGAAGGGGGGAAGGGGGCAGGAAGAGATTAAACAAAGATCTTGTATACATATATGCATTACCTATGGACACAGACAATAGGATGGCAAAGGCCTGGGGTAGGGTGGGAACTGGGTGGAGGGGGACAATGTGGGAGAAAAAGAAGGACATTGTAATAATCTCAACAATAAAGATTTTTAAAAAATAAATTACTGTTCTCTTATATTAGTCTGAGCACATAAATTAATGCATCCCACAAACATGAACTGAGTGAATAGACAGAAGTAAGTTGTCCTTACCAATATTACTAGAATATAACATGTTTATTGTTTTTCATTTTAAGATCTACATTGGAAGAGTAAATACCTATAAAATATTTACAACAACCACTGGAACATAGTAAATATTCAATAAAAGAAGACTTACACAATCCTGGAGGGCAATAGATATGACAGTGAGAAGATATACCCCTGACCTCATAAAGTTATTTCTTTGTCAGACTTTAAATGGATAATGATCTATGAAAGTTAATGCATTTTATAGAAGCAGAAACATGTCTCTTGATTTAAATTGATTAGCAAGAGTAAAAATTTAAGAAAGTATGATTTCATCATTTTTTTAGAGTTCTTCATTTGCTTATTCATTTAATAGATAGTTATTGAGTATCTACCATTTGTAAAGCAATCTGTACAAAGGTGAAATTCCCTCATGGAACTTGCAATCTTCCAATTCCATGCTCTCTTCCCTGAATATAATAGGCACTTAGTAGACATTTACTAAATGAAAGACTAAGTAAATGATGGTACCAACTGGCCCATATTTATTAACTGATACTCATGCCACAACAAAAATGCATTTAGAAATCAGAAACTTCTGTAAGGCTGGGGGTGAATGCATTTTTTATGAGTCTCTCTATGTTTTAACTTCTCATATATCCAGACACTTAAGATTAAATTTTGAAACCAGGGTGATACGCCTTTTTCCTTTAATTATTAGTCTTCTTAATTGACTTTCTAGAGAGGAAGGGAGAAAGATGTGCCTCCCGCACATCCCCAACTAGGACCAAACCCACAAACCCAGGTATGGGTCCTGACTGGGAACTTTTCAGTGTAAGGGATGATGCCCCAACCAACGGAGCTACACTGGCCAGAGCATCCCTTTATTACTTTAAACTAGAGGCCCAGTGCATGAATTTGTGCATGGGTGGGGTCCCTAGGCCTGGCCGGCAATCAGGGCTGATCAGGGACAGGTCGATAGGGGCCTGCCAGCTGGGGGAAGGACAGAGTACCGGAGGTTGGCTGCTGGCCCCAAGGAGGGAGCTGGACCTTGGCCCCCCTGGGAAAGAGGTTGTGTCCACTGCCACCCACCCCTGCTTCTCCGTCCCACCCCAGAGCCAAAAGACCCTGGTGGGGTTGGGAGAGGAGGCGACGGTCAACGGACTAGGCGCAGAAGGAATGGCTGCCGGCTGCCGCCACTGCTGGCTGGCTGTGGGAGGTTGACTGTGGGAGCACACTTACCACCAGGGGCAGCTCCTGTGTTGGGCATCTGCTCCCTTGTTGTCAGTGTGTGTCATAGTGACTGGTCAACCGGTCATTCCGGTTGTTCTGGTCATTCAATAGTAACAGTCGCTTAGGCTTTATATATATAGATGACACCTTTTATCTCTGGAAATGTACATTGCTTTGAAATGTACTTTGTCAAATATTAATATAGTCACTCCAGCTTTCTTTTGATTACTGTTAGCATGATCCTTTTTCATGCTTTTACTTTGAATCTATTTCTAATTAATATTTAATGTTAATTCTTGTATTCAATATACAGACCATTTATATTTAACTAGAGGCCCAGTGCATGAAATTCGTGCACTTGGGGGGGGGCGGTCCCTCAGCCCAGCCTATGCTCTCTCGCATTACAGGAGCCCTGGGGGGGATGTCCGACTGCCAGCTTAGGCCTTCCCCCTGGGGGGAACAGGCTTAAGCTGGCAGTCAGACATCCTTAGCGCTGCCGTGGAGGCAGGAGAGGCTACCACCACTGCTGCTGCGCTTGCCAGCCATGAGCCCGGCTTCTGGCTGAGTGGTGCTCCCCCTAGGGGAGCACACTGACCACCAAGGGATAGCTCCTGCATTGAGCATCTGCCCCCCTGGTGGTCAGTGTGCATCATAGCGACTGGTCATTCTGTTGTTTGGTTAATTTGCATATTATATTAGCCTTTTATTATATAGAATATGACGGTTTGGTTAGCTTTAATCTACATCATGCTATTTGTTTTCTATTTGTTCTGTATGTTCTTCATTTCCTTTCCTCTTTTTTCAGCCTTCTCTTGGATTAACTGAATTTTTAAAATTATTCTATTATATCTCCATTATTAGTTTATTAGGCTTCCATCTTTGTTGTTATTGCTGATTTTATGGTTGCTTTAGTGTTTGTAGTATACATATTTAATTATCATAGTCTACCTTTAAGCAATATTATATAACTTCATATGTAGTATAAGGAACTTGTAACAATATATTTCCATTTCATCTCTCCCAACCTTTGTGGTATTATCATTCATTTTACTTCTGCTCTGTTATAAATTAATAAATACCATAGTACATTGGCATTGTTTCTGTTTTAAATAGCAAATTACCTTTAAATTTTTTGAACTTTATTTAGCAACTGTGTCATGTTTATATTACAGTCACTTTTTTAACTATTTACTTGTATTGTCAGAAAAAATAAGCAATTATAATTTTTGAAATGAAGATTTTCAATATAAGAGAAAAGGAGTACAATTGTGGAATCAGGAATTTAAGTAGACCTTCATTGGTAATATCAATATTAACTTATTTCTTTGCAATAAAAATTTGGTTCAGTGGTTGAGCATCGACCTATCAACCAGGAGGTCAAGGTTCCATTCTCGGTCAGGGCACATGCCTGGGTTGAGGGCTCAATCCCCAGTGTGGGGTATGCAGGAGGCAGCCAATCAATGATTCTCTCTCATTATTGATGTTTCTATCTCCCTCACCCTTCCTCTCTGAAATCAATAAAAATATTTTCAAAATTTTACAAGATTTATCACCTTAACTATTTTTAAGTGTACAGTCTAGTAGTTAGTTAATTACCTTTTAAGAAGATTTGATTTGTAAGAAAAAAGTGCTTTGTATTTATTTACATAGTTACCATTTTTGGTATTCTTCATTTTTGTAAAGATCCATATTTCTACCTAGAATCATTTTCTTCTGCTTGAACTTAATATTTTTTGTGCTGGTCTGCGTGATGAGAGAATTTAGCTTTTGTTTGTCTGAAAACTTTTTCTTTCATATTCATTTTTAAAATATAATTTTGGTGGGTCTGGTGCTATTGATTAATCTCCTCACTTGGAATCTATTTTCCTGTCTCTTTGTATGCCTGGTAATTGATTACTATGTGGTAGACATTGTGAATTTTATGTGATTTCAGGTACTGAAGGTTTTTGTATTCTTTTCAATATTCTGGGCTTTGGTTTGTTATGCAGCCAAGTAAACTTGGAAACATTTGATT
Source organism: Cnephaeus nilssonii (assembly GCF_951640355.1). NCBI lineage: Eukaryota > Metazoa > Chordata > Mammalia > Chiroptera > Vespertilionidae > Cnephaeus > Cnephaeus nilssonii. The sequence goes on along the minus strand of NC_137084.1, from coordinate 70,625,383 downwards.
TTTTGACACTTGCTTTTAACATGTGTTACATAGGTCCAGAATGACTTTTATTACAATCCACACAGTCTGTCTCTTAGGGCAGAAAGAAGGGTTGAGTCTACGGCCATACCACCCTGAACGCGCCCGATCTCGTCTGATCTTGGAAGCTAAGCAGGGTCGGGCCTGGTTAGTACTTGGATGGGAGAAAGAAGGGTTGAGTGGGTCTAGGGAGTCAAATGAAAGTTATCTATAATAATAAAAGCATAATATTCAAATCGATCAAACGACTGAACAGCAGAATGACCGTCTGGACGACCATCCGGAAGATCACACTATGACATGAACTGGCGCCAGGCCAGCCAAGGCAGGTGTGATGCGATTAGTTGGGGGGCCCCGCCATTGCCTCACAATAGCCCCCGCAAATTGGTGGTGCTGTGGCGGGTGGGTAGGGTCTTCCTCTGCTAGGTGATTGATTGCAGGGCTCCCGGACTGCGAGAGGGCGCGGCCAGGCTGAGGGACCCCCCTGATTGTACAAATTTTGTGCACCCGGCCTCTAGTCCTATATAATAAAAGACTAATATGCCACACAAACCACCAAGGGACAGACATTCAACGCAGTAGCTGCCCCCTGGTGGCCAGTGCACTCCCACAGGGGGAGCACCACTCAGCTATGACCTCTGAGCCGGGCTCATGGCTGGCGAGTGCAGCGGTGGTGGCAGGAGCCTCTTCCGTCTCCGTGGCAGCGCTAAGGATGTCTGACCGATGGCTTAGGCCTGCTCCCTGGGAGCTCCTGGACTGCAAGAGGGTGAAGGCAAGGCTGAGGGATGAATTTCATATGCACAAATTTTGGGCATCGGGCCTCTAGTTGATATATAAAAGTAAATGCTTATTTTCATATCTGATATTCCAATAGAATGTGATTTCCTTAAGGTCCAAGACAGCATAGCTTTTCCCATTTACTTCCTGAAGCTCAACCATGACTGGCACATAATAGGCATTTATTAATGTTTGCTTTCTATGTATTTTTAAAAATATAACTGTAACCTTAAATTTTCTTTTAAAAATGACACTCTCCTTAGCCCCTATTAATGGACTGCAGCTAGCCTGATGCTGGATTGGACCTGGCCCAACATGGAAAGGAAACTCTAGACACTGGTTTTGCTTCTAGCTCTATTGAAACCCAACCCGGCTGGTGTGGCTCAATTGGTGGAGCATCGTCCCATGCACCAAGAGGTCGCCAGTTTGATTCCAGTAGGGGCACAAGCCCAGATTGCAGGCTTGATCCCCAAGGGGAGTGTGCAGGGGGTAATCTATCAATGTTTCTACCTCTCTCTTCCTCTCCCTTCTCTCTAAAAAAATCAATAAAAAACATTTTTTTAAAAAAGAAAAAAAATCCCAGCTACACTTCCTCTGTAGGGAAATTGGACTTTGGAAACTCAGTGGTGTAATTCCATGGAAATAAAGCTTTCTACCATATTGAAAAATAAATACATAATATAATTATTTTAGTAATAATAGCAAAAAGTTAAAATCTTAAAATACTATATATTTTTAGTAAGTCTTTCATCAACTTACATTTGCCTCATCCATTCTATTTTTCTAATTTTTCTCTTTTTTTCTATATCTTGTCTTCTTTTTAGTTTAGAGAAATGAAATTTGGTTTCCTTTTTGTCTTCTATAATTACATCTTCAGTAGACACCAAAAACTATTGAGAAATAAAACAAGAATATACAAAATGTTGAAATACTGATTGTGAGGTTATCTGACTATAGACAATAACTTCTGTGTGCTCAATATGAATATGCCAAGATAGAAACAGAGGGTAAGATAAACCCTTGAAAGGTGTTTCTAATGTAGTGATGGGTGAATAGCACAGGAAGCCTTTAGAGACACATGCCACAGAAAGACTGACCAGGTGCTAGTGTACTGAGGTACTTAGTAAGTATTTGTTGAATGAATAGACATATTCTAAGTGTTTTAGTTTCTCACAAGAACAGACCTGACCTATTCTTAGTGCTGGTTGCTTTTGAAGACCCTAATTCTAAGGGAGTATAGGCAGGCTCCAAGAACACAGAAGTCTCACCTTTATGTCCTGAGAGTATGTGGTTTCCCTTGTATGACACTATATCCTAACTGGTAGTCTATTTTCCTACTTCTGATTCATTCCCCTTCATCCACCACACACACATTAAATAATAAGGAGGAGAGTTTGCTATTCCCAACATTCTGTATTTGCCACTATTAAAGCACATTTTTATTGCATTATATTGAAATATCCTATTTGCTAAATGTCTCCAAACTAAAAGGCAAACTGCTTGAGGAGAGCAATTATTCTTATTTACGACTAGAGCAATTATTCTTATTTACTACTAAATTATTCTTATTTACTATTACAGTGTATGAAATTCGTGCACAGGGGTGTGTGTCCCTCAACCCAGCCTGCACCCAATCTGGTGGAATCAGGCCTAAACGGGCAGTTGGACATCACTCTCACAATCCAGGACTGCTGGCTCCCAACTGCTCGCCTGCCTGCCAGACTGATCACCCCCTAACCACTCCCCTACCAGTCTGATCGATGCCTAACGGCTCCCCTGCCAGCCCGATTGCCCCTAACTGCCCTCCCCTGCCGGCCTGGTCACCCCCAACTGCCCTCCCCTGCTGGCCCAGTTGCCCCTAACTGCCCTCCCCTGCTGGCCCGATTGCCCTAACTGCCCACTCCTGCCAGCCTGATCACCCCAACTGCCCTCCCCTGCTGGCCCAGTCACCCCCAACTGCCCTCCCTTGCAGGCCTGGTACCCCCCAACTGCCCTCCCCTGCAGGTCTGGTCACCCACAACTTCCCTCCTCTGCCGGCCCAGTCACCCCTAACTGCCCTCCCCTGCTGGCCTGATAGCCCACAACTACCCTCCTCTGCCGGCCATCTTGTGTCTACATGGGGGTGGCCATCTTGTGTGTTGGAATGATGGTCAACTTGCATATTACCTCTTTATTATATAGGATTATTATATAGGGTTATATCCTTAGCATATGGTACAATGCCTGACACATGGTTGGTATGCAATCAAGTTTGTTGAATAAATGCATACTTTGATCATTTTCACTTTTCATATTTAGTATATTCAACATACTACATTATATCATCTGAGGACTGAAGATTTGATGAAGATATTTGAGGCAATATAAACAGACATCTAGAGCTACAGAACCAGATCATGTTAACCTGTAAAATGTAACCTTACAAATATGCTTAGGTAGAAATTATTTTCACAAAAGAGATTAAACATAGGTGTCTATAGAAAAGTTCCTGAATCACATATAGCATTAGGATCTATGTATATTTAAAATCACTCTGTTCAATTAATATGAATACATGTTAAGTTTCCCAACACCATGAAAGTTCAAATGATTCTCCACCAGTCTCTGCTATTATAAGCTCTGTAAGATAAAATGTTATAATTGTTCTCAAGAACTCCCACTTCTAGTCCAAGTTATTAATACAGAGTCAACATCTTCACATTTGCTTTGATAGCAAAATGGTAAACTGCTGAGTACCAGGGAGTACCTAAAGATGGCTTCAATCAAAATTACTAAAAGTAGAAATAAATGTATAAAAAAATAGATATAGATATATTCCTGTATCTTGAAGTATCATTAGTAACCCCAGAGTAGTAACTAAGCAAATTTTATCAACTAAATTACTAGGAATTACTATTTTAAAATAATTTAAAATTAATTTTAAAAAAGATAAATTGGTTTACAAATATTAAAGATTCAAAATTATTAATATTTCTTTTTTCTTACTCTATCAGAAACAAGCCTCCAGCCATTGTTCTCTATACGATGATACCAGCCTCTACGATCCTGTTTCTGAAGATTATCACTTCTAAAATGAGATGCATATTTTGCTGAAAGTTTTGTGTAATCTCTAGGGCTATTAGCACACAGATCTTCAACATGTCTTTCAGTAAAAATTTTATAGTATATGTCAGGCGGAAATTTAACCTGTAGATGGAAAAGTACAAAGGACCGTTGCAATCTAACAACAAAATGGTTTACATTTTAAAAATTACATCTTTAAAATTAAATATAAATGTACTTTAAAACTACAAGTAAGGCCCTGGCCGGTTTGGCTCAGTGGATGGAGTGTTGGCCTGCAGACTGAGGGGTCCCGGGTTTGATTCCGGTCAGGGGTGCTACCAGGGTTGCAGGTTCCATCCCCAGTGGAGGGGGTGCAGGAGGCAGCTGATCAGTGGTTCTCTCTCATCATTGATATTTCTATCTCTCTCTCCCTCTTCCTTCCTCTCTGAAATCAATAAAAATATATTTTAATAAAACTACAAGTAAGAATTCATCCATACTTACACCACCAAATCTGAACCGTACATGAATGCCAGCTGCAGCATCTAGAAGCTCTGCCTATAAAAAACATTACTTTTTAACATTCTGTATATACCAATTCACTACTTCTCACTCTATCATGTTAATAGTTGCTTAATATTGATTTTTTATAAAATAAGGCAAGTGACTAAACCTTAATTATTTTTAAATTAGAAGATATTTTAATTTCTTATAGTTATCTAAGAGTAAAACACCTTACATAATAACTAGAAAAATAATATGAAACTATGCTTCCTTTCTATGCAATATATAAGTATAAAAGTCAAATTATTTGTTATTCATAAAACTGAAGTTTAAATAAGTCCTCAGGTAAATTCAGAGAAAAAAATGTGATTGGTCAATCAGATGACGTTTCCTAACTAGCTTTTATTAAATAAAAAAAATCCATGTTTAAATTTCTTAAGAATTGTATATAATTGGTCTTCTAAATTTTAGTGCCTGGACCAAATGGAAAATAGAGAAAAAAATATTTGGTCTTCTATTAGAAGACAGTTCCACCTGTCTCATAATAATATTAAATTAGATGAGAAAATAGATGCTACCCTAAATTGTTCAGTCCATAAAACCTAAAAAACACTAGTTTTACATAATTTTCTTCTGAGAAAAATTATACATAATATGCACATATGTAGTCATACTTCAAATATGAATAAAGATGTTTTATAACAGGATATCAAAGTATATATTCATGAAATTTATATATTTATGTATGAATATATATATCTTTTTCCCACTAAAGTAGGCAAATCATAAGTGCATAGCTTCCTCTTCTAATCAGCTAGGGTGAGGGGCTGATCACATCAATCCAATCAGAGATTGGGCTCGGTCAAGTCTGAATTGTAGTTTTAGTAATCCATATCTAATTTGTTAACTTCTAATTTTTCCCTGTTTCTCAAGATATGAGGCTGACATCTATCTCCTCAACCATGAAAGACTATGGGAAACTCACTTACACCCTTTGGAAGATTTGAGCTTAATTCTTTATTCTTCTACCATCTACAGACTCAAATGGGTGGGGGCAGGGGGAGCAGTTGACTGTGTATTTGAGGAAGTTCCCTTCTTTCTACTAAGATTTTGTTTCTTAAGTTTATGAGAGATTTCATTTAGTGTAACAGTGTTATTTAAAGTGGACTTAGATTAGTTGTAAATTGGTTCACTACAAACTCTAAGGCAACAAAAAAAAGAGTTAAAAAGAAGTATAATTTATATATTAAGAGAGGAGAGAAAATATAACCATATAAAATGCTCAAATAACCAGAGAAGGGGGGGGGGGAGAGAGAGAGAGAGAGAGAGAGAGAGAGAGAGAGAGAGAGAGAGAGAGAGAAAGGAAGGAAGGAAGGAAGGAAGGAAGGAAGGAAGGAAGGAAGGAAGGAAGGAAGGAAGGAAGGAGGGAGGGAGGGAGGGAGGGAGGGAGGGAGGGAGGGAGGGAGGGAGAGAGAGAGAGAGAGAGAGAGAGAGAGAGAGAGAGAGAGAGAGAAGAAAGAAAGAAAGAAAGAAAGAAAGAAAGAAAGAAAGAAAGAAAGAAAGAAAGAAAGAAAGAAAGAAAGAAGGAAAGAAAAGAAAGAAGGAAGGAAGAAAACAAGGGCAACAAATACCCTTAGGCAAAACTGTTAGGAAATGGTAGGTCAAACTATATCAATAATCACTTTAAATGTCAATGGTCTAAACCAGTAATGGCGAACCTATGACATGCATAGCCATTTCTGATGACATGCGGCCGCATGCCGAGGATGAAACATTTGCTGCTTCTGAGGATGAAACATTTGCGACTGGAGTCTTGGAGTTAGTTTTTTCCTCAAAGTGACACACTACCCGAGTTATGCTCAGTTTTTTGGCAAAGTTTGACATACCAAGCTCAAAAGGTTGCCCATCACTGGTCTAAACATACCAATTAAAAGACAGAAACTGTCAGAGTGGATGAAAAATAAGACCGAACTATATCACGTTAAATATAAAGGCAAACTGGTTAAAAGCAAAGGGATAGAGAAAGATTTAGCACTTTAACACCAATCAAATGAAAGCTGAGCAACTATATTAATTTCAGGCAAAGCTGAATTCAGAGCAAAGAAAATTATCAGAAATAAAGAAGAGTATAACATGATGATAAAGTGGTCAATTTTCTAAGAAGGCATAACAATCCCTAATGTATACATATATGCCTAACAATAGAACATCAAAATATGTAAGGCAAAAACTGATAGAACTTCAAGGACAACTAGAGACATCAATATTATAGTTGGAGACTTCAAACCCCTCCATCAGTAATTGACAGAAAATCAATAAGGCCATAATTAAACAATGCAGCACCATCAATATCTGGAGTGACATTTATTGAACGCTTCATGCAACAATAGCAGAATATACATTCTTCTCAAGCTCACATGGAACATTTACCAAGATAGAGCACTTTCTGGGCCATAAAAACTCATCTTAACAAGGGTAAAAGAATAGAAATCATATCAAGTAAGCTCTCAGGACCCAGTGGAATTAAATTAGAAATCTTCCCTGGCTGGTATGGCTCATTTGGTTGAGTACTGTTCAATGAACCAAAAGGTGGCAGGTTCCATTACCAGACAGGGTACCTTCCGGGTTGCAGGCTTGATCCCCTGTGGGGCCAGGTTAGCGGGGAGGGGGGGGGGTGCTGAGGGATGTGCAGGAAGCAGCCCATCAATGTTTCCCTCTCGCATTGATGTTTCTCTCCCTCCTCTTCCTCTCTCTCCTCCCTTCCTCTCACTCTAAAATCAATAAAAACATATTTTAAAAAAATAAATGAAAATAAACTAGAAATTAGTTGCAGAAGGATAGATGTAAAGCTTCCAAACTTGGAAATTAAACAATACACTTCTAAATAACAAATGGGTCAAATAAAAAGTATCAAGATTAAAATTTTAAATATTTTTAACTAAATAAAGTGAAAATACAACTTATCAAAATTTGTGAGATGCAGCAGAAATAGTGCTTAGAGGACAATTTATAGTACTGAATACATCCTATATAATAAAGAGGTAATAAGCAAATTGACCATCACTCCAACACACAAGATGGCTACCCCCATGTGGACACAAGATGGCCGCCACAAGATGGCCAGCAGGGGAAGACAGTTGGGGGTGACCAGGCCTGCAGGGGAGGGCAGTTAAGGGTGACTGGGCTGGCAGAGGAGGGCAGTTGAGGATGACCAAGCCTGCAGGGGAGCACAGTTGGGGGTGACCAGGCCAGCAGGGAAGGACGGTTGCGGGGGGGGGGGGGGACCAGGCCTGCAGGGGAGGGCAGCTGGAGGCGACCAGGCCTGCAGGGGAGGGCAGCTGAGGGTGATCAGGTTGGCAGGCAGAAGTGGTTAGGGGCAATTAGGCAGACAGGCGAGTGGTTGGGAGCCAGCAGTCCTGGATTTGAGAGGGATTTCCGACTGCCCATTTAGGCCCGATCCCAGTGGGATCAGGCCTAAACGGACAGTCGAACATCCTTCGAGGGACCCCAGATTGGAGAGGGTGCAGGCTGGGCTGAGGGGACCCCCCCCCCATGCACAAATTTTATGCACCGGGCCTCTAGTATATTAGAAAGCTACAAGGATCTGGAATCAGTAATCTAAGCTTCCACTTTAAGAAACTTGGAAAAGAAAACAAATTAAAAGTAACAGAAGAAATGGGGGGAAAAATAAAACAGAAATCAATGAAATTAAAAACAGAAAATCAATAAAGAAAAGTAAAAAACTAAAAGCTGATTCTTTTTTTTAAAATATATTTTATCGATTTTTTACAGAGAGGAAGGGAGAGGGATAGAGAGCTAGAAACATCAATGAGAGAGAAACATCGATCAGCCGCCTCCTGCACAGCCCCCACAGGGGATGTGCCCGTAAGCAAGGTACATGCCCTTGGCCAGACGCTCGATCCACTGAGCCAAACCAGTTTCGGCTAAAAGCCGATTCTTTGAAAAGATCAATAAAATCAATAAGTTTCTGGCAGGCTGATTAAGAAAAAAGAGAAAAGAGATAAATTACTAATATCAGAAATGAAAGAAGGGCCATCGCTACTGATTTCATAGGCATTAAAGGATAATAAATATTGGCCTGGCCAGCGTGGCTCAGTGGTTGAGCGTTGACCTATACTAGTAAACCAGGAGGTCACAGTTAAATTCCTGATCAGGGCATATGCCCAGGTTGTGGGCTTGCTCCCCAGTGGGTGTTCAGGAGGCAGCTGATCAATGATTCTCTCTCATAATTGATGTTTCTATCTCTCTCTCCCTTCCTTTCTGAATAATACAAAAAAGAATCCTATCTAATAAAGAGGGGATATGCAAATTGACCATCACTCCATCACAAAGATGGCAGTGCCCAGTCCTCTCAGCCCTGCTGGAGTCCCCCAGTCTTGCAGGGGGGTGGCTGTGAGAGCAGGCAGCGTGAGCAGCCTGGCGGAATGCTTGCTTCATGGCTGCGGCCACAGAAGGCCTCTGGGCAGCAGGCATGGAGCATCGGGGGGGGGGGGAGAGAAGCTTGTGTCGTCGCCCCAGCGACGAGGCAAGCATTCCTCGCCCAGCCACAGAGGGCCTCTGGCCAGGGAGGGAATGAGGCTGGCCAGGGATGGCAGTTGGGGGCCATGAGGCTGGCCAGGAAGGGCAGTTAGGGCCATGAGGCCGGCCGGGGAGGGCAGTTGTGGGCCATGAGGCAGGCAGGGGAGGGCAGTTGGGGGCGATCAGGCCAGCAAGGGGGGGCAGTTGGGGGTGAGCAGGCTGGCGGGGGGGGCAGCTGGGGGCGAGCAGGCTGGCAGGCAGAGTGGTTAGGGGCATTCGGGCAGGCAGGCAGGTGAGCAGTTAGGAGCCAACGGTCCCAGATTACAAGAGGGATGTCCGACTGCCGGTTTAGGGATGTCCCACAGAGACATACCCTGGCAGTCAGACATCCCCCAAGGAGTCTCAGATTGGAGAGGGTGCATGCCGGGCTGAGGGACCCCGCCCCCTGCACGAATTTCATGCACCAGGCCACTATTAATAAATATTATGAACAGCTCTATGCCCACATATTTGATAACCTATATAAAATGAATCAATTCTTTGAGAGAAACAATGTGCCAAAACTAACACAGGAGAAATAGAAAATCTGAATACTGGTAGATTAATACCTATTTTAAAAATTGAATCAATAATTAGCCTTTCAAAACAGAAAGCACCAGGCCCAAGTGATCACTGGTGAATTCTACCAGATAATTAAGGAAGAAATACTAATTCTCTATGATCTCTCCCAGGAAACACTTCCTAACACATTCTATGAAGCTAGCATTGCCTGAATACCAGAACTAGACAGATACATTACAAGAAAGGAAAACTATAGACCAACTAGAAGCCCGTTGCACAAAGTTTCGTGCAATAGACCTTCCTTCACCTGGCTGCCGGCACCAGTTTTCTGCCAGCAGCAGTTTTCCTCTGGCCACCCGCCTATTGGAGCGCCTCCCGCCAACGCGATCGGCCACCCTGAGAGGAACTCGGATCGGGAGGTGCTCCAATCAGCGGGTGGCCAGAGGAAAACTGCTACTGGCGGAAAACTGGTGCTGGCAGCCACGCAATCAGCCACCCTGAGTTCCGCCACCGGCGCCTTCCACCGGCTCCATCAGTCCTCCAGCAACGCCGGCCGTTGGGGCCTGCGGGAGGAACGGGGGACGGGGACTCGTGAGTCCCTGCCCCCCGCTCATCCTGTCAGCCCAATTGGCGACCCCAAGTCCTGCCCCCAGCCTGCCACCGGCCCAATCGTGGGCGTAGCAGAGTGATGGTTATTTGCATACTTCCCTTTTATTAGGTAGGATATGTCTCATGAGCACAGATGTAAAAATCCTCAACAAAATATTAGCAAATCAAGTCCAACAATGAGTAAAAGGAATTATACAACATGACTGAGTGTGATTCATTCCAGGTACACCAGGCCATTATTACATTATATAAATAGGCTACAGAAGAAAAAATCATATGATTGTATCAACAGAATGAGCATTTGACAAAATCCAACACCAATTCATGACAAAAATCTTTGTCAAACTAGGAATAGAGAGATACTTCTTAAACTTGGTAAAGAACATTTACAACAAACTTACAGTAAACATCATACTTATTGGTGAGAAACTAAATACTTTTCTTCTAAGATCAGGAACAAGGCAAAGACATCCCCTCACTGCTCCTATTCAACATCATACTGGAAGTCCTGGCTTATGTAAGAATAATAAAAGAAAATAAATGTAGCAAAAAAAATTTTAAAACTGGTCTTTGTTCCCAGATAACATGATTGTCTATTATAAAAATCCCAAAGAACCCTGGCTTGTGTGGCTCAGTTGGTTGGGCATTGTCCCATGCACCAAAAGGTTGCCAGATTGATTCCCAATCAAGGCACATGCTGAGGTTTTGGGTTCAATCCTTGGTGGGGCTGGGGTGGGAAGTGCAGGAGGTAGCTGATCAATGTTTTGCTCTCATTTCTGTTACTCTTTTTCTCCCTCTTCCTCTCTCTCTCTCTCTCTCTCTCTCTCTCTCTCTCTCTCTCTCTCTGTCTCTCTCTCTCTCTCTCTCTCAAAAAAAAAATTGCAATGAGTCAATGAAGACATTTCTGTAACTAATAAGCAATTATAATAATATTGGAGGATATCGTGTTAACATACAAAAGTGAATTGCTTTCTTATATACCAGCAATGAATAACTGAAATTTGAAATAAAAAACAGAATGCCATTTACATTAGCACCAAAAAAAGTAAATATTTAGGTATAAATCTAAAAATTATTTGAAAATCAATATGAGAAAAACTATAACACTGTAATGAAAGAAATAAAAGAAGATCTAAATGAAAGGAGAAATATTCCATGCACCTGAACTAGGAAAATTCAATACTGTCAAGATATCCATTCTTCACAACTTGATCTGTAGATTAATGCAATCCCAATCAAAATACCAATAAGTTATTTTATGAATGTGGACAAAATTATTCTAAATTTTATATAGAAAGGCAAAAGACTTAGAATATCCAACACAATATTAAAGGAGAACAAAATTGGAGGGCTGATACTACCCAACTTAAAGACTTATTATGAAAGTTACAATAATCAAGACAATGTGGTGTTGTTGAAAGAATAAATAAATCAATGAAACAGCAGAGAAAGCTTTCCACATAAATACAGTCAAACTTATCTTTAGTTAGTTTGTTTTATTTTTCATTATTTATTGTGGAAAAATACACATAACATATATACATATAACAATTAATATCTTAACCATATACAGTTCAGTGGTATTAAATAAATTGTTGTGAAAATCGTTACCACCATTCATCTTATCTTTGACAATTCAATGGAGAAAGGATAATCTTCAACAAAAGTTGCTGAACATACATCCATGTGCAAAATTAAAAAAACAACAACAAATCTAGACACAGATCTTGCACCTTTCACAAAAATCAACTGAAAATGGATCATAGACCTAGATATAAAATGCAAAACTATGAACTCCTAATGGATAACATAGGAGAAAATCTAGGTAACATTGGGTTTGGTGATGACTTTTTCTCCCCAAAATCCCCAAAATGGCTTTTATTGCATCTTTAATCTCATAAATAAGTCTGAGGAATTATCCAGCACCTTGCTGCTTCTGTAGCTAGACAACTTAGATCTTATTCATCAGCCTGCTGAACTGCTCCTTTTTCAGAAGCATAAATACTATCTGAAATTTTTCCTGATATCCTTGTTTTTAATTGTTGTAGCTGCTGAATCAAAGGAGCTGAATTTGATACAAGTTCAAGTCATTTCCTTCAAGAATAACTCAACTTTCTGGGTTTGAGATACTGAACACGCAACGCCTGACCTCATCTGAACCAAGTGAATGTATTTTTCGCCCAAGATATTTCTGATTTCAACAAGACAATCATTCTCCTGAACAATGACATTGATGGGGAAGTGAAGTGTAAATAGACCTCAGCTTGTAAGGGAAGCTCAGTGTAACACCATTGAGCATGTTCTGTATATGACTGCAGATAGTGTGAATGGTGGCCAGTTCCTTCCTATTTGCCACCATTTGTCAACCAGGAGTCTCTTCTTTTTCTAAGGAGACTGAGTTCTATATTGATGACGTGATGGAAGTCCCTCTGCAGGGTTCCCCTGGATCCCTTTACATAACTGTGAATCCCTTCAGAGTGATGTCAACATTTTCTGGAATGTTGACAGTCTGGTTGCTGAGACAGGTCTTCATCCTCGCAGTAGATGTGGCAAAGAGATGGTGTTGACTTTTTAGATACAACACCAAAAGCATGAACGTGAAAGAAAAAATTTATAAGATGGAATTCATTAAAATAAATGCTCTGTGAATGACACTATTAAGAGAATGAAAAGAGAAGTATTTCCTGGGAAGAGAGAAAAATGCCAATTTTATATGATTTTCATAAGTCAAATATGAATATTGCAATCTCTTGTATACGCATGAAAGAATGATTAACAACAGAAAATTAATCAGCCCAAAATAAGTCAAGAAAGGATTTTTTAAAAATAACATAGAGCATTTGAGCATATAGTCAGTAAGTAGTAAAATATTAGCAATTACATTGAATGTGAATGAAGTAAATGCTCCAAGAAAAGACAATGAGTATCCTACTAGATTAAAAAAAAAAAAAAGTTAACTATCAATTACCTGCCTACAAAAGACATAGCTAAATACAAAGATTCAGAATGTTGAAAATAAAATGATTAGAAAGACGTACCATGAAAACAATAATGAAAAAAATAGTTGATGTGGCTACATTAATATCAGAGATCTTGGACTTTAAAGCAGGTATTATTACTAGAGACATTTTGTAATGATGAAAAGGTTCTATTCACAAGAAAAACAAAATAACCCTAAGTTGATATTCACTCTACAGCATGGTCTCAAAATATATAAAGTATTAGGAAAATGACAAGTCTTTAATCACAGTGAAAGATCTTAACACACCTCTCTTAGTAACTGATAGTATAACTAGGCAAAAATAATCAGTAAGGATATGGATGATTTGATCAACATAGTTGACAAATTTGATCTAGTTGACATCTGTAGAGCACTATGCTCAACAACTACAGAGTACATATTCTTTTCAAGAACAAATAAAAATTTATAAAATTGAAAATAACAGAGGATTGAAATTACAGAGCAATTAAGATCAAGATTGATAATAAAGAGATGATTCAAAAATATTTGGGAAAAGATATAATTTCTAATAACCAAAAGAAATCAAATTAGAAATTTAAAAATATTTTGAATTGAGTTTGATTAAAATATTTGACGTATCAAAACTTGTACACTGTCACTAAAGCCATGCATAGATAAAAAAATTTATATATATATGAAAAGGGCTGAAAATCAATAAACTAAGCATCCATTTCAAAAAGTTAAAAAGTAACAGCAAATACAACTCAAAGAAAATATTAAGAGACATATACTATACAGCAGAAAATGAAGTAGAAAATAAATGAACAATAGAAAGGAACAACAAAGCTGAAAGTTGGTTCTTTGAAAAGACTAATAACAGCCCATTGAGAAAGCCCAATGAGATTCGTTAAGAAAGAGAAAGATATACATTCCCATGTTTACTGAAGCATTATTCACAATAGCCATGATATGAAAACAGCCTAAACGGGGATGTGGGGAGGTAGAAGAGGGTACGGGGGGATAAATGGTGATGGAAGGAGACTTGACTTGGGGTGGTGAACACACAATAAAATAGATAGATGATGTGTTATAGAATTGTATACCTGAAACCTGTATAATTTTATTAACCAATGTTACCCCAATTAAATTCAATAAGAAAAGACAACCTAAGTACCAATCAAGGAATGAATAGATAAAAGAGAAGTAATATGGTAATATGTGTGTCAGATACACACAAATGCACAATGCTATATTTTCTTAATCCATCCTATATAATAAAGAGGTAATATGCAAATTGACCACAACTCTAACACACAAGATGGCCGCCCCCATGTGGACACTAGATGGCCGCCACAAGATGGCTGGCAGGGCAGGGTAATTGTTGGTGATCAGGCCAGCAGGGGAGGGCAGTTAGGGTAAGGTGACCAGATCGTCCCGCCAAAAGCGGGACCATCTGGTCACCTTCAGTTAGGGGCAATCGGGCCTGCAGAGGAAGGCACTTGGGAGCACCAGGTCTGCAGGGGAGGGCAGTTAGGGGTGACCAGGTTGGCAGGGGAGGGCAGTTAGAGGCAATCAGGCCTGCAGAGGAGGGCAGTTGGGGGGACCAGGCCTGCAGGGGAGGGCAGTTGCAGGGAGCAGGACCTGCAGGGGAGAGCAGTTGGAGGTGACCAGGCTGGCAGGGGAAGGCAGTTGTGGGGAGCCAGACCTGCAGGGGAGAGCAGTTGGAGGTGACCAGGTTGGCAGGGGAGGGCAGTTAGGGGCGACCAGGTTGGCAAAGGAGGGAAGTTAGGGGTGACCTGGCAAGCAGGGGAGGGCAGTTAGGGGTAATTGGGCCAGCAGAGGAGCAGTCAGGTGTCGTCCAGGCTGGCAGGGGAATGGTTAGGGGATGATCAGGCTGGCAGGCAGAAGCAATTAGGGGCAATCAGGCAGGCAGGCAGGCAAGCTGTTGGGAGCCAGCGGCCCCGGTTTGTGAGAGCGATGTCCAACTGCTCGAGGGGTCCTAGATTGGAGAAGGTGCATGCTGGGCTTAGGGACACACACACACACACACACACACACACACACACACACCTACCTGTGCATGAATTTCATGCACCTGGTCTCTAATATATAAATAACACATAGATACAGACAACAGTGTAGGGATAGCCAGAGGGAAAGGGGGATTGGGGATAGGAGATAGGTGAAGGTGAACAAAGAGACGGAAAAATGGGGACGGAAAAAGACTTTGCTTTGGGCAACAGACAAACAATGCAGTGTGCTGATGATGTTTTATGACCACTGGGTGAAAAGGTGAAGAGATTAAAAAGTACAAATTGGTAGTTACAGAATAGTCACAGAGATGTAAATTACAGTATAGGGAATATAGCAATAATATTGTAATAACTATGTATGGGACCATGTTGATACTTGAAATACCAGAGTTACTAACCTGTGAAGTACATAATTGCCTAACTACAATGCTATACATATGAAATTAATATAGAATAATACTTAATGTAAACTGTAATTGAAAAAAAAAGACAGTATGACCAAAATGTGTGTATCCCAGGAATGCTAATTAGGATTAATCCTATCTAATAAAAGAGTAATATGCAAATTAACCACCACTCCGCTATAGCCACCAGCCATGCCCACCAGCCAATCATAGCGAGTATGCAAATTAACCCCAACCAAGATGGCTGCGGCCACTGAGCAAGCAGGAGGGAGGCTTGGGTTTCCCTGGCAGTGGAGGAAGCCAAGCTTTCCACACACCCTGGCGGGCCCAGGCCTCCACTCAAGGGTACAAAGTTTCAATTATAGAAGATAAATAAATTCCAACAGAAATGGCGCTAGCCACAGAGCTGCAGAGAGCAGGAGGCTAGGGTTTCCCCTGGCAATGGAGGAAGCCAAGTTTCTGCAGCCCTGGCCGGCCCAGGCCTCCACTTAAGGCTACAAAGTTTCAATTATAGAAGATAAATAAATTCCAACAGAAATGGCGGCAGCCATGGAGCAAGGAGGAGGCTTGGCTCCGCTCCAGGCTACAAAGTTTCAATTGTAGAAGATAAATAAGTCCCAGATACCAGGGCCTCCGCTTGGGTCGCCGGGTGGCGTGGCCAGCCTGCAAACTGCCACAGGCCCCTCACCTAGGCTGCCCCACGCCCCAAGGGAACCTGCACCCTGATCCGGGACACCCTTCAGGGCAAACCAGCTGGCCCTCACCCATGCACCAGGCCTCTATCCTATCTAATAAAAGAGTAATATGCAGATTGACCATTACTCCAACACACAAGATGGCTGCCCCCATGTGGTCAAAGATCCTGACCCCATGTGGACACAAGATGGCCACCACAAGATGGCCAGCAGGGGAGAGAAGTTTAGAGGGACCAGTCCTGCAAGGAAGGATAGTTGGGGGCAATCAGGCCAGCAGGGGAGGGCAGTTGGGAGGGACCAGGCCTGAAGGGAAGGGTAGTTGGGGGGGACCCAGGCCTTCAGGGGAGAGCAGTTGGGGGGACCTGGCCTGCAGGGGAGGGCAGTTAGGGGCAAACAGGTTGGCAGGGGAGCAGTTAGGCATCAATCAGGCTGGCAGGGGAGTGGTTAGGGGGTGATCAGGCTGGCAGGCAGAAGCAGTTAGGGGCAATCAGAAAGGCAGGCAGACGAGCAGTTGGGAGCCAGCAGTCCTGGATTGCGGGATCGGGCCTAAATGGGCAGTCGGACATCCCCCAAGGGGTCCCAGGTTGGAGAGGGTGCAGGCTGGGCTGAGGGACACCCCTCCCCCCTACACGAATTTCGTGCACCAGGCCTCTAGTATTCAAATAAAAGAAAAATATCTCAAAGCAGAAAAATATTTTATGAAGCTTAAAATTCATTTTTGGATTGAAAAACAAACAAACACCTCTTTTAGCTCAATAAGAATAGAAGGAAACTTTTTTTTTTCTTCCAAAAACGTTATTTATTTTATTTTAATTGTTTAAAATATTACAAATAGTAGTACATATGTCTCCTTTTTTCCCCCGTATTGACGTTCCCCCGGCCTCCTCTATCCCCCGGCATATGCCCTCATCCCCCACCCCCATGTCTTGTGTCCATTGGTTATGTTTATATGCATGCATACAAGTCCTTCAGTTGATCTCTTACCTCCCCCCACACCCTAGCCTTCCTGCTGTAATTTGACAGTCTATTTGATGCTTCTCTGCCTCTGTATCTATCTTTTTGTTCATCAGGTTATAATGCTCTTTATTATCCATAAATGAGTGAGATCATGTGGTATTTTTCTTTCACTGACTGGCTTATTTCACTTAGCAAAATGCTCTCCAGTTCCATCCATGCTGCTGCAAATGGTAAGAATTCCTTCTTTTTTTACAGCAGCATAGTATTCCATTGTGTAGATGTAGCACAGTTTTCTAATCCACTCATCTGCTGGTGGGCATTTAGGCTGTTTCCAAATCTTAGCTATTGTAAATTGTGCTGCTATGAACATAGCGGTGCATATATCCTTTCTGATTGTTCTGTTTTCTTAGGATATATTCCTAGAAGTGGTATTACTGGGTCAAATGGCAGTTCCATTTTTAAATTTTTGAGGAAATGCCATACTGTTTTCCACAATGGCTGCACCAGTTTGCATTCCCACCAACAGTGAAGAAGGGTTCCTTTTTCTCTGCATCCTCACCAGCACTTGCCATTTGTTGATTTGTTAATGACAGCCAATCTGACAGGTGTGAGGTGGTACCTCATTGTTGTTTTGATTTGCATCTCTCAGATGATTAGTGACTTTGAGCATGTTTTCATATGTCTCTTGGCTTTCTGAATGTCCTATTTCGAAAAGTGTCTATTTAGATCCTTTGCCCATTTTTTGATTGGATTGTTTATCTTCTTTTTGTTAAGTTGTATGAGTTCCCTGTAAATGTTGGAGATTAAAGCCTTATTGGAGATAACATTGGCAAATATGTTCTCCCATGCAGTGGGCTTTGTTGTTGTTTTGTTGATGGTTTCTTTTGCTGTGCAGAAGCTTTTTATTTTGATGTAATCCCATTTGTTTATTTTCTCCTTAGTTTCCATTGTCCTAGGAGCTGTATCGGTAAGATATTGCTATGACATATGTGTGATATTTTGCTGACTATGGATTCTTCTAAGATTTTTATGGTTTCCTGTCTTACGTTTAAGTCCTTTATCCATTTTAAGTTTATTTTTTATGTATGGTTGATCTAGTTTCATTTTTTTGCATGTATCTGTCAAATTTTCCCAACACCATTTATTAAATAGACTGTCTTGACTCCATTGTATGCTCTTGCCTCTTTGTCAAATATTAATTGAGCATAATGGTGTGGGTCAACTTCTGGGTTCTCTGTTTGGTTCCATTGGTCTATATGTCTGTTCTTGTGCCAGTACCAGACAGTTTTGAGAACCGTGGCTTGGTAATATAGCTTGATATCTGGTATTGTGATCCCTCCTACTTTGTTCTTCTTTCTCAGGATGGCTGTGGCTTTTTGGGGTCTTTTTTTGTTCCAGATGAATTTTTGAAGAGTTTGTCCTAGATCTGTGAAATATGCCGTTGGTACCTTAATGGGGATTGCATTAAATCTATAGATTGCTTTGGGTAGTATGGGCATTTTAATGATGTCGATTCTCACAATCCATGAACACAGTATATTCTTCCATTTGTTTATGTCTTCCTCTATCTCTTTTTTCAAAGTCCTGTAGTTTTTGGAGAACATAACCTTTACCTCCTTAGGTAGGTTTATTCCTAGGTATCTTAATTTTTTTGGTGCAATGGTAAATGGGATTGCTTTTTTAGTTTCTCTTTCTGTGAGTTCATTATTGGTGTATAAAAAAGCCATAGATTTCTGGGTATTAATTTTGTATCCCACTACATTGCCAAATTCATTTATTAAGTCTAGTAGTTTTTTTGATGGAGTCTTTTTTTTAAATTTAATAAATCTTTATTGTTCAGATTTTTACAATTGTTCCTCTTTTTTTTCCCCCCATAGCTTCCCTCCACCTGGTTCCCACCCCACCCTCTGCCCTTACCTCCCCCACACTGTCCTCATCCATAGGTGTACGATTTTTGTCCAGTCTCTTCCCACACACCCCACACCCCTGTCCTCTGTGGAATTGTCAGTCCACTCCCTTTCTATGCCCCTGATTCTATTATATTCACCAGTTTATTCTGTTCACCAGATTTTTTATTCACTTGATTTTTAGATTCACTTGTTGATAGACATGTATTTGTTGTTTATAATTTTTATCTTTACCTTTTTCTTCTTCTTCCTCTTCTTAAAGAATACCTTTTAGCATTTCATATAATACTGGTTTGGTGGTGATGAACTCCTTTAGCTATTTCTTATCTGTGAAACTCTTTATCTGACCTTCAATTCTGAATGATAGCTTTGCTGGGTAGAGTAATCTTGGTTGTAGGTTCTTGCTATTTATCACTTTGAATATTTCTTGCCACTCTCAACTGGCCTGCATAGTTTCTGTTGAGAAATCCGCTGACAACCGTATGGGTGCTCCCTTGTAGGTAATTAACTATTTTTTCTCTTGCTGCTTTTAATATTCTTTGTCTTTTGCTCTTGGAATTTTAATTATGATGTGTCTTGGTGTGGCCCTCTTTGGATTCCTTTTGTTTGGGGTTCTGTGTGCTTCCTGGACTTGTAAGTCTATTTCTTTCACCAGGTGGGGAAGTTTTCAGTCATTATTTCTTCAAATAGGTTTTCAGTATCTTGCTCTCTCTCTTCTTCTGGCACCACCATAATTCTGATGTTGGTACGCTTGAAGTTGTCCAAGAGGCTCCTTACGCTATCTTCAAATTTTTGGATTCTTTTTTCTTTTTGCTTTTCCGGAGGAGTGTGTTTTGCTTCTTTGTATTTCATATCTTTGACTTGATTCTTGCGATTCTCTAGTCTGCTGTTAGGTCTCTGTATAATATTTTTTATTTCAGTCAGTGTATGTTTAATTTCTAGTCGGTTCTTTTTCATATCCTTGAGGGTCTTGCTAAATTTATCAGCATTTTCTAGGAAATTCTTGAAAAACCTTATAACCGTGACTTTGAACTCTATATCCAGTCGTTTGCTTTCCTCCATTTCTTTCGTTTGTGATCTGTTACTTTATCTCCGCATTTTCGCTGCTTCCCTGAGTTGGCAGGGTAGCTTTGTGTGCTAGGTGTCCTATATGGCCCAGTGGCTCGGCCTCCCCAGTTACCTGAGGTGAACACTCTTGGTGCACCCCTTTGTGGACTGTGTGTATAGCCTTGTTGTAGTTAAGTTTTGATTGTTGTTGGTATTACTGGGAGGAATTGACCTCCAGGCCAATTGGCTGTGAGGATCAGCTGTGTCTATGCCGGGAGAACTTCTGTGCTGGAGACAGCCTTATGAGACACGACTTGCAAAATTGCAAAAGCCTCTGTGCTCAGCTTGGATGGGGCGGAGTCTCAGGGTGTAGCAGACAGCAATGGCTTCCCGTCAGCCCTGCCCTATGAGCCCCCTGGGTCTCAGTGTCCCTCAGTAATCACTGTAAGCACCTCTGAGAGAAAGCTGCCTTCGAGTTTCGCCCTCTGCCAAACAGTCCAGTTTCTCCCCGAATGAGTCTTGGTTCCCAGTAACTCGCCCGGAACTGGAGTTCAGCACAGTTGGGAGCTTCCGTCTCCCTCCCACTTAGAAAGCCTGCCAGGCACTCAGCCGCTTGTGCACTCAGCAGTCGGTCCTCTCTGTGAGCGTCTGCCTCCGGACCTCTGCCTTCCGCAGCTCCCTTGAGTCTCAGTGTGCTTTCTCTTTTCCTGACAGTCCAGTTTCTCCCCGAATGAGTTTGGGTTCCCAGAAACTTGCCCAGAACTGGAGTTCAGCGCAGTCGGGAGCTTCCATCTCCCTCCCGCTTTAGAAAGCCAGCCAAGCACTCAGCTGCTTGTTCACTAAGCTGCCTGTCCTCTCCATGCACTCGCACATCTCCGTACCTCAGCCTTTTGCAGCTCCTCTGATTCTCAATGTGCTTTCCTCTTTCCTTCTAGTTGTAGAATTTCCACTCAGCCAGCTTTCCTGTGGTTCTGGATGGTGTCCGATTTGTCTTTTAGTTGTAGTTTTGACATTGTTGTGTGAGGCAGCAGTTTAGGTGTTTACCGATGCCACCATCTTGGTTTCTCCTGATGAAGTCTTAAGGGTTTCTATGTACAATATCATGTCACCTGGGAATAATGACAGTTTTACTTCTTCTTTTCCAATTTGAATACCTTTTATTTCTTCTTCTTGTCTGATTGCTATGGCTAGCACTTCCAGTACTATGTTGAACAGGAGTGGTGAAAGTGGGCATCCCTGTCTTGTTTCTGTTCTTAGGGGAAATGGTTTTAGTTTTTGCCCATTGAGTATGATGTTGGCTGTAGGTTTGTCATATATGGCCTATATCATGTTGAGATATGCTCCCTCTATCCCCACTTTGCTGAGAATTTTTATCAAAAATGGGTGTTGGATTTTGGTGAATGCTTTCTCTGCATCTATTGATATGATCATGTGATTTTTGTCTTTCAATTTATGTGATATACCACGTGTATTGATTTCTGAATATTGTACCAGCCTTGCATCCCCGGAATAAACCCCACTTGGTCTTGGTGTATGATCTTTTTAATATATTGCTAGATGCTAATTGCTAATATTTAGTTGAGGATTTTATCATCTATGTTCATCAGGGATATTGGCCAGTAATTCTCTTTCTTTGTAGTGTCTTTATCTGGTATTGGAATTAGGATAATGGTGGTCTCAAAAAAAGAGTTTGGAAGTTGCTCCTTCCCCTTCATTTTCTGAAATAGTTTGAGGAATATAGGTGTTAGTTCTTCTTTGAATTTTTGGTAAAACTCCCCTGTGAAGCTGTCCGGACCTGGGCTTTTGTTTGGTGGGAATTTTTTTTATTACTGCTTCTATTTCATCAGTTGTTCTTGGCCTATTCAGGTTTTCTGATTCCTCCTGACTCAGTTTTGGGAGATTACATTTCTATAGGAATTTGTCTATTTCATCCACACTGTCCAGCTTGTTGGCATACAGTTGTTCAGAGTATTTTCTTACAATCCTTTGTATTTATGTGATGTCAGTGGTTACAGTACTTCTCCACTTTCATTTCTGATTTATTTGTGTCCTCTCTCTTTGTTTTTTATGAGTCTGGCTAATGGTTTATCAATTTTGTTTATCCTTTCAAAGAACCAACTCTTGGTTTCATTGATTTTTTTGTATTTATTTATTTATTTATTTGTTTATTTATTTATTTATTTATTTTTTAGTCTCTATGTTATTTATTTCTTCTGTAATCTTTATTATTTCTTTCCTTCTACTTACTCTGGGCTTTCCTTGTTGTTCTCTTTCTAGTTCTTTAAGTTGTAGAGTTAAATAGTTTATTGCTGATTTTTCTTGTTTGTTTGTTTCTTTTTAGGTATGCCTGTAGTGCTATGAATTTCCCTCTCAGGACTGCTTTTGCTGTATCCCAGAAATTTTGGGTTGTTGTGTGTTCATTTTCATTTTTTTCCAGAAACTTTTTTATTTCTTTCTTGATCTCATTGGTAACATATTCATTGTTTAATAATATGCTATTTTGCTTCTGTGTGTTTAAATGTTTTGGGGTGTTTTTACTGTAGTTGATATCTAATTTCATTCCACTGTGATCTGAGAAAATGCATGATATGATTTCAATCTTCTTGAACGTGTACAGACTATTTTTGTGCCTTAACATGTGGTCTATCGTTGTGATTGTTCCATGTGCACATGAGAAGAATGTACATTCTGTTGTGTTGGGGCGAAATGTTCTATAAATGTCAATTAAATCCACCCAATACAGTGTGTCCTTTAGACTCTCTGTTTCTTTGTTAAGTTTCTGTCTGTAAGATCTACCCAGTGAAGTCAGAGGGGTGTTAAAGCCCCCTACCATGACTATATTGTTGTCAATCTCTCTGTTAAAGTCCTCTAGAAGTATATATATGCTCCTACGTTGGGTGCATATCTATTTACCAGGGTTATATTCTTTTGTTGGATTGATCCCTTTAGTATTATCTGGTGACCTTTGTTGTCTCTTGTGATAGCCTTCATTTTAAAGTCTATTCATCAGATATGAGTCTTGCTACTTCAGCTTTCTTTTTCTTTTCCATTTTCATGGAAATTTTTTTCCATCCCTTCACTCTCATGCTCTGTGTGTCTTTTGTTTTGAGGTGGGTCTCTTGTAGACAGCATATACTTGGGTCATGGTTTTGTATCCATTCAGCTACTCTACACCTTTTGATTGGAGCATTTAATCCATTTACATTTAGGGTTATTATTGATAGGTATTTATTTATTGCCATTTTAATTCTGTATGGTTAGGTTTCTCTCTCTGTTTCTTCTTTTCATTACAGCAGTCCCTTTAACATTTCTTGTAATCCTGGCTTGGTGGTGATGTACTCCTTAGCCATTTTTTGTCTCTTTATTTGACCGTCTGTCTTGAATGGCAGCCTTGCTGGATATAGTAATCTTGGTCTCAGATCTTTGCTTTCCATTACTTTGAGTACTTCATGCCATTTTCTTCTGGCCTATAGAGTTTCTGATGAGAAATCAGGTGTCAGCCTTATGGTAACTTCTTTGTAGGTAAGTTTTCTTTTCTCTTGCTGCCTTTAAGATTTTCTCATTGTTTTTAATTTTTGGCATTTTAAATATGATGTGTCTGTGTGTGGGCCTGTTTGGGTTCTCCTTGCTTGGGGTTCTCTGTGCCTTTTGAACTTGTGTGATTTTTTCCTTTACCAGGTTAGGGAAATTTTCTGCCATTATTTCTTCAAACACATTCTCTATTCCTTTCTCCCTTTCTGCCTCTTCAGGCACACCGGCTATTCTAATATTGTTACATTTCACATTGTTCCACATTGTTTTTTGTTCTTTGATTGAATGATATTTTCAACTCTGTCTTCTAATGCACTGATTCAATCCTCAGCTTCCCCTAATCTGCTGAGTATTCCTTCCAATGAGTTCCTTATTTGTTTTATGTCATTCTTTATCTCAGACTTTTCTTTTTTTTTTATAGTTACTATTAGTGGCCCATTGTACGAATTTGTGCACCTTTAAAGGAACTGTGAGCCGTGAAGTTGCAGTGGGCACAGGGGCAGGTCTTGGCCCATCCTCCGCACCCCACCTGCCCCCTCCCACTGTGGGCTCCAGTCCCGTTTTCTGGCAACCCCTCTCCTGCCACCGCCGCTCCCATGTGCTGATGGCACTGGCCCCACTTGCACCCACTGAGGGCGTGGAGCGATTGGGGTCAGTGCCAGCTACGGATGCAAGTGGGGCTAGCATCAGCAGCAAATGCAAGAGCCCGGCAAGACTGCGGTGCATAGGAGCAAAGAATTTTCAGTAACCACCAGAGGCTAGCCCTGATGACTGCACCAGTGCACACCTTGGTTTGGCGCCCCGGCTCACCTGCTCCACCATCCTGCCATGGCCGATGCACACATTTCATGCTCTGCCGCTACCCGGCATGTTTTGCATGCACCCCTGGTGGTCAGCACACGTCATAGCTACTGGTTGTGCAGTTGTTCCACCATTTGGTCTATTTGCATATTAGGGTTTTATATATATATATATCTATATATATATATATATAGATATAGATATATATATATAGATATAGATATATATATATATATAGATATATATATAGATATATATAGATATAGATATAGATATAGATATAGATATAGATATAGATATAGATATAGATATATAGATATCTTTTTTCATGCTGTTGAGCACCTTTACCATCATTACTCTGAACTTTGTTTCAGATAAATTTCTTATCTCTACTTCATTTATCTCTTCTTCTGGAGAATTCTCTGGGGGTTCTTTGTCTCCTCATTTTGGCTTTCTGTTTGGATTTGTGACTATGTGTTAGGTAGATCCTCTACACCTCTCAATCTCTAGTGCAGGACAGTTAAAGGCTGTTTCTGACTAATTATATCAGGCAAAGACTCAAAGCCTCCAGAGACAGTCTCCACCTACAGACTAATAGGATTCTGACTTGAATTTCCCCCCCAGGCAATCATCCTCAGGTGTGGTGAGAGTTTTTCAACAGGGTGGGGCAGTTGCTTCTGTCTGGCAGCTAATTGTTATTTTTAATCTCTTAAGTGGCCTCAGGGCAAGGTGTTTTCCAATAGGGTGTATCAACTGTCTTCCTGCCAGGCAAGGCAAATGTCTATGTGGGAAAGATGTCCTCCACTGCATGAGAGGATGACAGCCCAGGAAACTTGGGGTGTCTACATTCTAAGCTCTATCCCGAGTCCCCAGTCCTGGCTTCTGCTCTCACAGCTCCAGTCCACTTCACCCTTCCTCTGCCAGAGCACAAGGTGGATAGCTCCACAGGGAATTTTGTGCATTCGCCCTTTAATAGGATGTCTGAATTTTCAGCTCTCACTCCCTGGCAGACAGCATCCCGTTGCTTTTCACAGCCAGATGTTATGTGGGTACCCTTCTCAGTTTTGGTGCTCTCTGCTGGGGGGCTCAGCTTGGGGATTAGGTCCCGGAGTTCTCAGTGGCAACACACACACACACACACACACACACACACACACACACACACACAGCTGAGATATCTCTTCGGGACTTCAGTTGCTGTCTGTGGGTGCCTCGCCAGCTCTTTCGCACCTCTGCCCCCTCCTACCAGTCTCTATTCAGTCTCCACTTTTGGTCCTCGGGCATCAGGGTTCTCTCCTGTGAGTTTTATCTTGATAATTCAGGAAGTTTTTCTGTATTTTAGTGTAATTCCAGTCTGTTTCTGGGAGCATGTACATCTAAAGTTTTCTAATTACCATTTATAGCTGCATGAAAATGGAAGCTATAAAGCTAACAAATGATATACAACTCCTCTATACAGAAAACAATACAGCATTATTGAGAGAAAGTACAGAAGAGCTTAATAATGTTGCAGATTGGGGTTTCTGGAATAAGATGCTGATATGAAATTTGTGTGTCACATGTTTATTAGGGATAAACACCTATGAAAGCCAGGGGAAGGAAGGATTTGAACTGCAATGCAGACCCCTCAACACCTGGGCCAATCTTGCAGGGAGCTCTAGAGTGAATATTGCCCAACAGAGTTGTTCTACCTCAGACTGGTCTTTATATTCCATTCCTCATTCCCTGCCCTCTCCCCTTCCCCCATACTGCTCTGTCACTGGATGTAGGCTTCCCTAGAAATAGTTGACCTTGGGTAACAGTTCTCTGCAGGTGAAATAAAGCTGAAGATGCTCACAGCTGGGGGCTGTCTGTTGGTGGCACTCCCTCTGACTGGGTAAAATCCTGTTATAAAGAAGAATCTGGGCAGCACATCTCCATGTTTCCCACACACATGAGTTGCAGCTCTCAATACTAAAATGTCAGTTTTCCTCAAATTGATCTAAATATTCCATGCAATACAATAAAAATCCCAATATTTTTAAATTTTAAAATTATAGTAAGACACACAACAAAAATTTACTATTAGTGGTATTTGCAATATAGTTCAGCCAATGTCTATTTCAAGAATATTTTCTCTTTTTTAATTGATTTTTTTATAAAGAGAGGAAAAGAGAAGGAGAGAGGAAGAAACATTGATGTGAAAATGAAATATTAATCAGTTGTTTCCTGCATGCCCCATACTGGGGATTGAGCATGCAACCTAGGACCTGACCAGGAATTGAACCCTCAACATTTTGGTGTACAGGATGCCCAACTAACTGAGCCACAGTAGCCAAGGCAGGAAAGAAAGCTTATCATTATTTTCCCCAATAGTATAAGCAGGAGTTAAAGTGTCTAAAACTAAAAGAAGCAACATCTCACTTGTTCCATTTTTCCCCATGGAACTTCCCAGTGGTAGGGAGTCAGGTGCATCAGTGAATATGTGGGTGTCCTCTCACTGTTGAGGGTGTCCAGAACAACAGGCTCTGGCTGTTTAATGGACTCTGAAGTGTGCCTGTGTGTGTGTGGTGAGGGTGAGGGTAGGGTGGTATTGATGAAGGAAGGTCAGAGTGGACTGAGTCAGAATAGAGAAAATGTCTTCAAGAATTCTCCTATAAGAAGGTATCTGCATTAAAAAAAAAAAAAAGAAGAAGAAGAAGGTATCTGCAGAGTTACCTGAAGACCTCTGCCCAAGGCTTCAGAAAAAGAGACCTAGGAATGAAGATACTTGGGCAGCAATGTAAATTCCCAAAAGCAGGCCCCACCAGGGGGCCTGAGTCCTTTAGTGCATCTCCCTTCAGAGGCTATAATACTTTGGCTGTGTGCCAAGTATGGTTTCTTTCCCCTGAGAAGCCAGTTAGTCTTTGTAACTGCCTGGAATCAGGCCTGAAAAGTCACATAGGATTTTAACCAGGAGCTGAACTCCTCAAAAAGATGCTCAACTTAATTAGTAATCAGGGAAATGCAAATTTTAAACCTGACAATATTAAGTGCTGGTGAGGGTGTAGAGCACCAAGAATTCCAAAAGATCTCTGATAGTGAATATAAATTAGTACAATAACTTTGGAAAACAGTTTGGCATATCTTGTCACCAAGCAATTCCATTTCCAGGTGGAGTAGAAATCAAAAGAAATTCTTGCATATGTGCACAAGGAGACATAAATAAGAATATTCTCTGAAACAATCTTTATAATAGCCTCAATTTGAAAAAAAATCCAAATGTCAATCAACTGTAGGATGAGTAAATAGCAATATATTAATAAAACAGAGTACTTCCATTATTTTTAACAAAGTGAATGAAATTTAGCTACACAAAGATAATGTTGAATGAACAAAGCTAGATACAGAAGTATACTATAGGATCCTATTTATATATAGTTTAAAAACAAAAAACTAATATACAATATTAGGATTCAAAATAGTGGTTACTATTCTTTTGGAAGAAAGGAAGTTGGCAGTGAATTGCAGAGCACCTGAAGGCACTGGTTTGAAGTATGATGGTTATACTTTATATATTTATGTATAATGAATTTTTTAGATGTGTACAATACTTCATTAAAAATGTTTGTAAAAGGAACAAATACAATCACATTCAATTTATAAAGTATCCACACAATTTTAAGAGGGGAAAATGCTGTATCAATAAATAATGTCCTCAATGGTAAGATATGTACACATATAATACCTTAATAAAAAATGAAAATAAATAAATAATGTCCTTACCTCTCTAGGATTAATGCATCTTATTATCTGACGTGGTTCCCCTTGTCTTCTTATATTAATCAGACTTTTAAAGTATTTGAAAATAGTGATATTCTAAAGGTTCAAACATAAAATTTTATGGTCAAAACTGGGCAAAAGGAGTAAAAACTATAAAATAGATTTTATAAATGTAAACTAGATTTTAGATATATGATCCACTCAGGGTTTCCTTTGACAAGCCATGCAATGTTGGTATTATTCTCACAACAAGTTTTAGCCTTAAGTTTGTAATTGTATTACTAACAGCTATAAATAAAATATCTAGAACTTTGGTTGGGTCACTTCCGTATACTCCAGAGTAATCTGGGAGAAAGACAAAATACAAGCTAGCGATTAAGAACATTGACTCTGGCATACTATTGTCTAGGTTCAACTGTTAGTACTTGCTAGCTGCGTGACCCTGGACAAGTTGCTTAACCTCAGCTTATCTAAAACATGAGAATGATAGTAACTATCTACAGGTTGGTGAAAAATGAATCTGTTAATATTTGTAATGCACTTAGAACAACAGCTGGCACAAGAAAGTACTCAATAAATATTATCTATTATTATCATTACAGAATCATCTTCATTCCTGTTAAAGTAATTCCACTGATTTACAAATCCTGTCTATTTTTTATGTTGGCAAAAATTTAGTCAAACAATTCCTAAAAAATCTTCAATTTTTGAAAACTGTTTCTTTGGTAACGCACTCCTCATATCCTATCCCCTCAAAAACCCCTAATAACTCTTGGTAAACTGCCCCCCTCTTAGTCTGCTTATGTTAAGTCAAATCAAATAAATTCAAACTGAAGCAAATCCATAGCACCAATACGATAATTTGAAGCCCCATTTCAACTGCCTGTGGAAGAAGGTGCAGTCACTATCAACATAGATAATATTATTTCTGCAAGGAAGATAAAATTTCCTTAAAGTAAAACCCAAAATTGAGTATCAAAAATTATGATGGTTTAAAATCTGGATAGTATCTTCTAAATATGTAGATCACTGTATCAAATCACCCCAAACTTAAAGCAACAACTATTTTCTGTGGGTTGACAAGGAACTTCTACTGGTTTTACATATATGCCTATAGTCAGCTGCCAGATCACCTGGAGCTGAGTGATTAATATGACCACACATAAATATCTGGGTCTTCTGCTTGGAATGTTGGAACATCTGTGTTGGCTGGGACTCTATCTCCACATATACTTTCCGTTTGAGTTTTTTCACTGCGTGGAGTTTCAAAGTACCAAAGAGAGAAAAAGTAGAAGTTGCAAGGCTTCTTAAGGCCTTGTCTTGTAAGTCATACAGCATCAGTTGTTCTGCATTTTATTGGTCAAAGTCAAGACCTAGCAGATCTCAAGAGGTGAAGTTCAAAGTGTGACCTATAGGAAATTCTATATAGATATTGGCCTCGCTCAAGGGTGGCCCTGAAGGACAGGCATGAAGATAAATCCTTCCATAGGACAGAATCTCAAGCAGCATACATGGTTGTAGATTGTGCCTATAAGGAAAGATGATTAGAGGTACAGATGGGCAGTGACTGATGGTTTGACTGGATGGTCAGGAATTTGGAAAGAACATGGTTAGAAAATTGGTGACAAGAAGGTCTGGAGAAAAGGTCAAACCACCCACCCCCAAATGCACACCAAGTGAGGATATATTTGTGTCCGTATAGATGCTCACTGAAAGCAATCTCAGCAAAGGGACTCTTAACAATCATATAGGCAAAGTGACTAGTTCTTTGGAGTCAGCCAGCCTTTTCCCCCAGCCACTGCTCTCCTTGCTCATGAACAAAGTGGCCATGCAGCAAAGTTGGAAGTCATTCATCGGCTCAGATACTGTCCACTGCTGAGTGGCCACTTTGCCAAAACAGAGACCAACACTGAGCCCTTGATATGGCATTGTTCCTTGGGTTAATTAGCCAGCTTCCTGTGGCACACTGATTAGGTGAAACATTTCCATTACGGAAGGGGAACAACTTTATACTCACTGGAAGTGACACTTTACCCTTCTGTGTACACACAATCTGTATACTTTCAATATGGTTCATTCACTGTCATAATATTGCACATAATATTACTTCTGAGCACAGAAATTGCTTCACAGCAAATTTAGTACATCAATGGGCCCATGCACATGAAATTCACTGATATGAACTTGTTCCCCATCACACTAAACTAGCGATTTTCAACGAGTATGCACAAGCATTTTTGGGTCACAAGCATTTTTATCCCTTCACTCTCATCCTCTGTGTGTCTTTTGTTTTGAGGTGGGTCTCTTTAGACAGCATATACTTGGGTCATGGTTTTGTATCCATGATTTTTGGATACATGTTTTGTAGCTACTCTACATCTTTTGATTGGAGCATTTGATGGAGCATTTAATGCATTTACATTTAGGGTTATTATTGATAGGTATTTATTTATTGCCATTTTAATTCTGTATGGCTAGGTTTCTCTGTTTCCTCTTCTCATTAGAGCAGTCCCTTTAGCATTTCTTGTAATCCTGGCTTGGTGGTGATGTACTCCTTTAGCCTTTTTTTGTCTCTTTGTTTGACCGTCTGTTTTGAATGATAGCCTTGCTGGATATAGTAATCTTGGTCTCAGATCTTTGCTTTCCATTATCTTGAGTACTTCATGCCATTCCCTTCTGGCCCATAGAGTTTCTGATGAGAAATCAGGTGTCAGCCTTATGGTAACTTCTTTGTAGGTAACAGTTTTCTTTTCTCTTGCTGCCTTTAAGATTTTCTCATTGTTTTTAATTTTTGGCATTTTAATTATGATGTGTCTGGGTGTAGACCTGTTTGGGTTCTTCTTGCTTGGGGTTCTCTGTGCCTCCAGAACTTGTGTGACTTTTTCCTTTATCAGGTTGGGAAGTTTTCTGCCATTATTTCTTCAAACACATTCTCTATTCCTTCCTCCCTTTCTGCCTCTTCAGGCACACCGGCTATTCTAATATTATTACATTTCACATTGTTCCACAGCCCCCTTAAGCTGTCCTCCTGTTTTTTAATTTTTTTTTTTCTGTTTGGTTTTCTGATTGAGTGATATTTTCAATTCTGTCTTCTAATTCACTGATTCAATCCTCAGCTTTCCCTAATCTGCTGTGTATTCCTTCCAATGTGTTCTTTGTTTTATGTCATTCTTTATCTCAGACTGTTCTTTTTTTCATAGCCACTATATCTTTTTTCATGCTGTTGAGCACCTTTACCATCATTACTCTGAATTTTTTTTCAGATAAATTTTTTAAAAAATATATATTTTATTGATTTTTTACAGAGAGGAAGGGAGAGAGATAAAGAGTTAGAAACATTGATGAGAGAGAAACATCAATCAGCTGCCTCCTGCATACCTCCTACTGGGGATGTGTCCGCAACCAAGGTACATGCCCTTGACTGGAATCGAACCTGGGACCTTTCAGTCCACAGGCTGGCTCTCTATCCACTGAGCCAAACCAGGTAGGGCTCAGATAAATTTCTTATCTCTGCTTCATTTATCTCTTCTTCTGGAGAATTCTCTAGTTTTTTCATTTGGGGGTAGTTTGTCTCCTCATTTTGGCTTTCTGTTGGGTTTGTGACTGTGTATTAAGTAGATCCTCTACATCTCTCAATCTCTAGTGCAGGACAGTGTTAAAGGCTGTTTCTGACTAATTAGATCAGGCAAAGACTCAAAGCCTCCAGAGACTGTCTCCACCTACAGACTAATAGGATTCTGACTTGAATTTCCCCCCCAGGCAATCATCCTCAGGTGTGGTGAGAGTTTTTACAAGGTGGGACAGTTGCTTCTGTCTGGCAGCTAATTGTTATTTTTAATCTCTTAAGTGGCCTCAGGGCAAGGTGTTTTCCAATAGGGTGTGTCAACTGTCTTCCTGCCAGGCAAGGCAAATGTCTATGTGGGAAAGATGTCCTCCACTGCATGAGAGAATGACTCAGCCCAGGAAACTTGGGGTGTCTACCTTCTGAGCTCTATCCCCTGAGTCCCCAGTCCTGGCTTCTGCTCTCACAGCTCCAGTCCACTTCACTCTTCCTCTGCCAGAGCACAAGGTGGGTAGCTCCACAGGGAATTTTGTGCATTCGCCCTTTAATAGGATGCCTGAATTTTCAGCTCTCACTCCCTGGCAGACAGCATCCCATTGCTTTTCACAGCCAGATGTTATGTGGGTACCCTTCTCAGTTTTGGTGCTCTCTGCTGGGGGGCCCAGCTTGGGGATTAGGTCCCAGAGTTCTCAGTGGCACCCCCCACACACACACACACAGAGCTGAGATATCTCTTCGGGACTTCAGTTGCTATCTGTGGGTGCCTCGCCAGCTCTTTCACACCTCTGTCCCCTCCTACCAGTCTCTATGCGGTCTCCACTTTTGGTCCTCAGGTACCAGGGTTCTCTCCTGTGAGTTTTCCATTGATTATTCAGGAAGTTTTTCTGTATTTTAGTGTAATTCCAGTTTGTTCCTTGGAGTATGTCCATGCAGCATCCATTTACTCTGTCACCATTGTTTAATCCTCAGTACCATACTGCAAGCATTTTTTGAATAATGAAATACCTGACTATTTAGTTAGGGGCACTGACAACTTTTCCCCTTAGGTTGTCAAATAAAGAAATGACAACAGCCAACACAACAATAGCCATCCAGTGCGAATGGAATCAAAATTATACCGTTTGTTGTTGTTTTTTGTATGTGTCAGATTGGCCAAAAAAATGTATCTTTTGCTGTACTGCAGAATTTTAATAATTAATTTATGTGTGCCATAAGATGAAAATGTTTGAAAAGCGATGCCCTAAACCAACTGTCTGTAAGAATGGTGGAATAGAATTTTAGAAACTCAGTTACAGTTAAGAGATCCAGGAATAACACTTTTCAGATTAGGGTGATGTCCTCTATGTCATATTATCATCTGAATAAATAATGAGCATATGATGTTATTTTGATCAGAGCCAACATTTATGATTCTAAGAATCAAGGGGTAGAAATGAAAGTGGCTCCCTCTCAATATTACTTCTAATGATCCACTAGTGAAAATTTTGCTTCCTCTCCTTATACATTTGGGCTGTACGGCTATAAAAGTCTTAGCACCGTGGAAGGAATGCTTACACCAAGGTACACACCAATACTTAAGTCTATATGATCTTGTAATTCAATGAACTTCTTTAAGAGGATCATTCAGACAGTTCAGAGATCTCCATTTCTTTAGGGTTAGTTATTGAAGCTTTATTATTATCTTTTTGTGGTGCCATATATTCATAATATATATATTCAGTAAATGACTTGTATTAAGGATATATGAAAAAATGTTCCAAGTGAATATTGACAATATAGTAGTAGAGGTGATGGAAATTGGGGGTTAGAATATTAGAGGAGTTTATGTGAAGAAAAGGGTAGGGATATTTATATCTTCATTATATATAAGTTGTCAAATAATGCTGTATTAGCATGATGGAAGAAGAAATAAATGTTTAAATATTTTTAAAGCAATAATGTAACAAACAGAGGAACTGAAAAAATAACAATTTATGATACCAGGAGGGGAGATAATAAGTAGGGTTGTAAAAGGTAAGAAATTCTCTATCTTTTCAAGTAACTTCTAAAGTTGACAAATAAAAAGTCCTATATATTGAAAAGCTAATATGCAAATAAACTGAACAGCAGAACAACCGGAACAACTGAACAACTGGTCGCTATGACATGTGCTGATGACCAGGAAGCATGTGCAGGACATGGTGGACGTTGGTTGTGGTGGGATGGTGGACTAGGTGAGTGGGGGCGCCAGACCAAGGTGGGGCGCCGGTCGCTGTCACTGGGACAAGCCTCTGGTGGTTACTAAAAATTCTTTGCTACCACACACCATGGTCCCGCCAGGCACTGGCACCCACTGCCAGCACCAGCCAGCCCTGCTCCTACCTGCAGCCGGTGCTGCCACTTGCACCTGCTGCCACTGCCCAGTACCCGTCATGATCCCTTGGAGTCATCAGCCCTGATCGCCCCTGAGGGCTTCTCCACCTCCTCCTGCTCCTGAGGAGCAATCGGGGTAGCAGCCGCCACTCGCACCCACTGACAGCACTGGCCCCAATCGCTCTGTGCCATCAGTGGGTGCAAGCGGGGCTGGCACCATCAGTATGTGGGAGCGGCGGCAGCGGGAGTGGGGCTGCTGGCAGACAGGAGACCAGGGGCCGCGGTGGGAGGGGCCAGGCGGGGGCATGGAGGATGGGCCAAAACCCACCACTGTGCCTACCGCAGCCTTTCAGCCCACAGTTCCTTTCAAGGTGCATGAATTTGTGCACTGGGCCCCTAATAATTACATAAACCTATTACTTAAAAGCATGGAACTAACTACTAGAAGATCCAAAAAGTAGTTTAGGTGGTTGCTTTTCGGGATGAAGGTGAAAAGAGTGAAGTGACATAAAAGACTTGCTTTTTAGTATGCATCTACATTATTTTATTTATGTTAAAGAAAGACACATTACTTTGATAAAAATATTTAAAATGATGGAAAAAATCTATATTTACATTACTATCACTATGCAAATTATTCACTTACTAGAGGCCCAGTGCATGAAAATTCATGCACTGGAGCGGGGGTCCCTCAGCCCGGCCTGCCCCCTCTCACAGTCCGGAAGCCCTCAGGGGCGGGAGGTGACCAGGTGATCAGGGGAAGGCAACGCCCCCATCACACATCTACTGCTGCCACTGCCAGCAGCACAAGCCTCAGTCAGCCCTGGTTACTTGAGCCTCAGGTGGCCCTGGGCGACTGGGCAACCGACATCCAAAGCTTCCCTGCACCTCAGGCCTCAGCTGGGCAGCCAACATCCTAGGCTTGCCTGCGCTTTGGGCTGGCCCTGGGCAGCTGGGGGGCTGAGTGGACTGGGGGATGCCAGAGGCAGGTGCGCGGAGAGGCCGGGTCAGCCTGGGTCGGGCCTGGCTGTGCATGCGCCTGTCGCCCAGGCAGGGCTGAGGGGACTGGGCGCCGCCATCTTGTGGCTGTGGGTGCCTCCATCTTTGAGGGCGTGGCAGTGAATTAGCATATTCCCTCCTTATTGTCTGTGGGTGCCACCATCTTTGTGAGGGCACAATGGTCAATTAGCATATTCCCTCTTTATTAGATAGGATAAGGCCATATAATATGCTAAAACTATGGATCCTTATTTACAAGTCACCCTCTGTGCTACTTGAAGTAGAATGTATCTAGAATCAGGATCAAATGTACTCTCTTTATAATCTTAAAACTATTTTCATTTGCATAATACTTGAACAATGACTTCAATGGTTGGCCCTTTTTCAGAGTTTCTAACTACTTAAAAAAAATTTTTTTAATTGATTTCAGAGAGAAGAGAGAGATAGAAACATCAATGATGAGAGAGAATCAATGATCAGCTGCCTGCACGCCCCACACTGGGGATCAAGCCCACGATCCAGGTATATGCCCTGACTGGGAATCAAACACTGACCTCCTGGTTCATAGGTCGACATTCAACCACTGAGTCAACTGGTACAGACTTTCAGTCAGCCCCCTTGTTTACAGTCATTCTCTTCTAGGCTTTTTAAATTGCCGAATCCTAACTGGTATCCTTTTGAGGGCTGCAATGGCAAACTAGCTCTCTCACTCAGGCTCCTTTAAAGTACATCTAGGCAAGTCTTCTATACGGTTTTGTCCAACAGGATGCTACCATCTGTTTCGGTTTTCCATAAATGAAATAAAATTTCTTATTTGCTCACGAACTCCCTTCTCTGTGTTATGGGTTAAGTTTCTGTATATTGTTATTTCAATGGGGTTTTGGAGGAATAGAAAGTGAAAATGTGTGCTCAGTCTACCACACATATACAACTTGTTTGTTTATATGCATGTCTTCTCTACTGAAACTCCTTAAGGGCAAGGATGTATAGTAAAATGCTAGCCCAGTGCCAGGAATATAGTCGGCTTTAATGGCATGTGGCTCTTTGGATTTGGATGTAAGATAAAAGAACTTACAAATAACAAAAAAGCTTAAGCCTGGATAAGTATGCTGAGGGAAATCACCAAAGGAATAGATTTTAAAGAAAAAATGTACTTTAATGTTGAAAATTAATAGTTACCCCCAGAATAGGTTTTATGGCTTTGATAGAGGCAATAGAGGAAGAAATGGAAACTACTTTGCAAGACATGATTAACTGATACAAAGGTGTTCTTCTGTGCTAGAAACAGAGCCAAACGACTTCACACAAAATTATCAAGCAGGCAGAGTGCTGCTGCTATCAGAAAGAGAAGAGTGAAGTCATGTTAGCTCTTGCCTCTCACCTAACCAGGTAAATCAACTTGGAATATTCCTTTCTGGATAAGAAGACCAGCTCTACCCATATTAAAGAATGATAAGGAACTAATACATTAACCCAGATATGGTGTATTATTGAACTTTAAGTCCTCAAGAGTAGGTATTCAATTAATATTTAATGAGTGAATGTACCCCTAACACCTGTTCACAAACCTGATTCCAGAGTCAATAAATAAGTTTTTAGGGATGAAAGCCAAATGAGCCAATTAGTGATACTTTCATTGATAGTAACTATTATCAAAGTGCCTGGCCCAGATCAGCAACTCCATAAATATTTGTGAGGCTAATAAGATAATTAATATTAACTTTTTGAAACTTTAAAAACAATCTGCCTTTAAAGCAACTCTAAATATACTAAAAACTACTGAAATGTAAACAGGTGAACCTTATGATATCTAAATTATTTAGCAATAAAGCTGCAAACAAACAAAAAACTCACAAGAAACCTTTTCCAGGCCTTCTGAATGACTCTGGCAGCTTTATCACTCTTTGCAAAGTCCTCTTCTTGTACCAAAGACATTTAAAGTCCTAAAAAAAATAAGCAAAATGGGTATATTTAAAATTATATATTCCATTATGAAACTGTCACTAGAATTCAGTGAAAATTAAATAGAAAGTTGTATGAATGAATGAATGCCATATATTAAATTTACAGTAGCAATATGGTTCTGAGATGCTTTATCATAGTCCAAACTGAGTAAATTTTGCTATTTTAAGATATACTCTTTCTAGCTAGCAGGTGGAGAAGGAACAAAGTGTAGTTTATCTGTGTACTTCAGGATACTTCAGGGAAAAATATGTAAATTGCATTCCCTACTTAACATGTCATTACTTTTTAAATTCAAAATTATTCATATTACTGCTGAGATTTATTTACTTTAAAATTATTATATAATATGATACATCTCAGATGGCAAACCTATCTTCTGTATTTACCTCATTTAATAATAGAAACAGTGACAGTGTCCTTAAAAATTATTAAAACTGATTATTACACTATTCACAAAGAAGAATAAATAGTACATAAATACATTCTTAGAGAAAAAATTTCCAACAATATAAAACTGTAGAATAAAAAATCCTCCATTTCTTCTAGCCCAGTCCTTTCTTGAAAGATTATCTTTCTCGGTTAATAGATGTGTGATTCTTCCAGCTCTTTTCATATATATAAATTTAAACAATGTATATGTATATATGCACATGGTTATACAGTCTATATTATATATATATATATATATATATATATATATATATATGCATCATACAGGATTATTTGTTTGCATTAATGTGATAAAACTGTACACATTTTCCGCTTTCTTTACCTAACAATATATGTTGGAGACTTTTCCAAATTAATACATATAGATCCTACTCATTCTTTTTTGTAGTTGCACAGCATTCCTAAGTATGGATATGCCATAATTTAATTATTCTTTATTACTGGGCAACAGATTGTTTCGATATTTGCTGTTACAATTACAAAGTGAATAAACTTATACATCTATTTGTATACCTGTGCAACTATTTTTGTTAGATTTTTAGAAGTGAAATTGCTATGACATATATATTTTGCATTGCCTTTTCTGGAAGGGGTACCAGAAACTGTTAACAGTGATTGTCTCTGGGGAGGGACCCGGGGACTAAGGGGATTTGGGTTTAGGGATGAATACAAGATTTTATTCCAATACTAGAGGCCTGGTGCATGAAAATTCGTACACTTGAGGGGGGGTGTCCCTCAGCTGGGCCTGTGCCCTCTCACAGTACAGGGCTTCTCGGGGGATGTTCACCTCGGGGGAGCAGGCCTAGGCTGGCAGTCAGACATCCCTCTGGCAGCCCAGGAGCCCTTGGGGGGATGTCTGACTGACTGCGTAGGCCCGCTCCCCTAAGCCGCAGTCAGACATCTTTAGTTCTGCTGCGGAGGCAGGAGAGGTTCCTGCCACCACCACTACACTTGCAGCCGTCAGCCTGGCTTGTGGCTGAGCGGAGCTCCCCCTGTGGGAGCACACTGACTGGTGGTCAGTGCATGTCAGAGCAACCAGTCATTCCTGGTTGTTCCACCATTAGGGTCAATTTGCATATTACCCTTTTATTATATAGGCTCCTCTTTTATATTGTGTAATTTTGTTTTCACAATGTGCATGTAGTTCTGATATATATAACTTCATAAAAGAGTATGCAAATTAAAATTTTGACACAAACTGTCCTAAAAAATGTTGATTAATTTGCACTTATAAACATCCTATGACAGTGCTTAATTTCTAGATTTTTACAAAAGTGAAAAACTAAACATAAATGAAACATTAGGACTATTGTGAAACTTTTAATATTCTTTGCAATATTTAAATTGTGAGTTTTATTCCTGTTATTGTGCTTAGAGATTTAAGTGTACATGTGTGTAAGATAGCACAAGACAGCATTAGTGGTAGTTCATGCAGATTACATAATTTTTCTTTTTTTTTTTAATATATTTTATTGGTTTTTCACAGAGAGGAAGGGAGAGGGATAGAGAGCTAGAAACATCGATGAGAAGGAAACATCGACTAGCTGCCTCCTGCACGCTCCCTACTGGGGATGTGCCCGCAACCAATGTACATGCCCTCGACCGGAATCGAACCCGGGACCTTCCAGTCCGCAGACCGACGCTCTATCCACTGAGCCAAACCGGTTTCGGTGAGATTGCATAATTTTTCCAAATACATCCTTAATGTTAAATTTAGAACTGAATTTTAAACATTCCATTTAATTCTGCAAACATGTCTGAATCAGTTTTATTGGGCACTTTGACTTAAATAATTTCACACACCTGCTTCCCGCTTCTCATGTGATGAAGGCTAAAGGTGGTCAGATGCTGACAAATCAGTATCCTTTTTATGTGTATTTACTGAAAATGTTTACTATCTATCTCGTCCCCCTGCAATGTAAGTTCCCTTAGGCAGACTCTTTTCTTGCTTATTGCTATCCCCTCTATTTCTAGCAAAGAATAGGTGATCCATAAATAATATTTGCTTGCTGACTGAATAGGAGATATTAAATAAATGATGCATTCATACAATAGAATCCTGTGAGAATACTAAAAGTGATGCTGTAAACATATACATTGACATGGAAAATGTTCCATATCATAATGTACAATTTTTAAAGAAAAGTTTGTTAGAGAGCTATCTGTAATAAGCTATTTGTGTTAGCTTCTCCCTCCCCTATTCAAATATGCATGTGTGTGTATGAGTATGAATATCAATGTTAACAGTGGTAAAGAATTAAGGATACCCTGGATCCGGGTGAGGCTGGATCCCGGGTCCGGGGGAAGCCGCGCGCACCTGGGTCCACGTGAGGCCACACACCCCCTGGGTCCGGGTGAGGCCACGCACCCCCTGGGTCCGGGTGAGGCCACGTGCCCCTGGGTCCGGCTGAGACCCAACCAGAGGGAATCGAACCTGCATTACCACCATTTGTCCACCATCCAGAGCTGAGGGGTCAGTGCCGACATGTACACATAAGGAACTGGTGGACATTGATATTGGGTCTCAAAAGAACTGTTGGTCCAGAAAGAAACTCACTACAGACTGATTCATTTGCCTGTCAGCATAACTATTATCGCTCATCTCACATTCAGTTCATATAAGTATATCTCTAGTGACACATGATCTCGCTCATCTAGGGGAAATGATGAACAACATAGACTGATGAACAAGAACAGAACCAGAAACAAGGAGGCATCGATCGGACTATCGGGCCTCAGAGGGAGGATAGGGGAGGGTGGGGGGAGGGGGGAGAGATCAACCAAAGGACTTGTGTGCATGCATATGAACCTAACCAATGGTTAAGTTCAACAGGGGGTTGGGGCATCCGTGGGGAGGGGTGTGGGATGGGAATGGGGGGATGAGGACAAATATGTGACACCTTAATCAATAAAGAAATAAAAAAAAAAGAATTAAGGAGAAATTTTAAATGTTTATTTTTTATTACTTATCTAATAAACATGTACTACTTGAATAATAATAAGAATTTTTTTCAAATTAGTTTATCACTAACAAGAGAACAATTCACGGTAGGCTTGACCTGAGAAGTGAAGTGAGGAGGGATAGAGCATAAAGGGTGGTGTGGATAGCTTGAAGGCAGATCTTTCAATTCTGCTGCTTTGAGTGTGGTGTGCCAGTTTCTGAACTGCATGTTTCCTGATAAAGACATTGACAGTAGTTAGAAACTTTTACAGCAATTTGACAGTGTTGTGGCACACAAACATGTGATCAGTGGGCTTACAGTTTGTATATCTTTATTTTTTTTTCTTTCTCTAGCAAATTCCTTTTTAAAAAAAAGATTTTTAAAATTTGATTTTTAGGGAGAGAGGAAGGGAGAGGGAGAAAGAGAGAAAGATGGGTGTGAGGATGACACAATCATCTGCCTCCTGCACCCTCCCCACCAGGGATGGAGCTTGCAATCCAGGCTTGTGCCCTGACTAGGAATCAAACCCACAACCTTTTGGTGCACGGGATGACAACCAACCAACTGAGCCACACCAGCCAGGGCTCTAGTAATTAATGTTTATTTTATTTTACAAAAGGTCTGTAACACATTGAAAATAATTTTTAAAATTATTTTCACCATTGAAAATTGCTCTAAAGTGTAGTCTTGGGATTGGGCCCAGGGGTTACATGTATCTGGTTTAGTGTAATATCAATAGTATCTGCTTAAACTTCTAGAAACTGGAATCTGTACACCAATACCTGATACCCTTGTAACTCTAAAAATCAATAAAAACATCCTCGGGTGAGAGTAAAAAAAAAATTAGGAAGATGAGGGTAGAGGATGAATGTGTATGTGTGTGTGTGTGTGTGTGTGTGTGTGTGTGTGCTGTCATGGTTTTGTGTGAGAGCTAATTTTCATTTCACATTGTAGGAAGTGACCAGAAATAGCTAATCTAAAAGAAATCAAGAATAAGTAGAATAACATGATATTTAAAATATGGAAGTGAAAAACAAAAGAAGTGCATGTGCAATAAGGAAGAAAAAATAGAGTAGTGGGATAAAGAATGACAGGGGTATTTTAGCACAAGTAGTCAGGGAAGGTCTCTCTACGAGGAGACATTACCTTTTATGATGCAAACAGGCAATGATAGGAAAGTGATAGGTTTCCAGGCACAGGGAGCAGAAGATAAAAATGTCTCGAGATAAGGAGCTTGGTGTCTTCAAGTGGCTGAAAGAAAGAAAATTGTCATTGGAGCTTAGAGAAGAGGCAGAGGAGTGGAATATAAGGTTAAAAAAAAAGTAGGCAGGAGCCAGACTACAATTATATGGGAAATTGACTCACATGGTTTGGGTGGTGAACTGGAGCTGGCTTGCACTGGCTCAGTAGAATCAAATTTTCAATTTCAAAAATTTTGTGAGCTGGTTTTTAAACACAGTCATTATTATTTAAAATATATTTTTATTTATTTCAGAGGAAAGCATAGGGACAGCAAGA
This sequence comes from Cnephaeus nilssonii, assembly GCF_951640355.1. Classification (NCBI taxonomy): domain Eukaryota; kingdom Metazoa; phylum Chordata; class Mammalia; order Chiroptera; family Vespertilionidae; genus Cnephaeus; species Cnephaeus nilssonii. Next base: position 70,583,467 of record NC_137084.1, on the reverse strand, counting down.
TAGAAACATCAATAATAAGACAGAATCATTGATCAGTTGCCTCCTGCACATCCGCCACTGGGGATCGAGCCCACAACTGGGGCTTGTGCTCTGACCAGGAATTGATCCATGATCTCCCGGTTCATAGGGTCCATGCTCAAACTCTGAGCCACACCAGCCCGGCTAACCACAATCATTAAAATTAAATTGAATTTACAATTAAATTAAATAAAGGCAATAAATACTCAAAACTCCCAACTTACTAATTATTTTACTATTGAAGGGGATCAGAATATTCTACCCCAAAATATCCACTTTGGCATAAGGATTATTTGAGCTGAAGACAACTGAGAAACAGCAGATGTAATAAAAGCTCTCTACCCTGAGTTTAGCTGCCTAAAAGAAGGAGGTAATTTCCCTTTGTGAAGGTGTTGCCCTTTTCCTTTCCCATACCAGGAGGAAGAAAATAACCATTGTCAATGGCACAAAGGTGGGTCTGCATAAACAAACCTTATAAGGTTATCAGGAGGCTCCAACCCTTTTCTTCTATTAGTTTACTCCCAAACTTCTCTTCCTACGTCTCATCATTTCACAAACTTAGCTCCATTTGTTAACATGGTATACAATACTAACAGCCTCTTTGGGTTTTCACTTCCTTTTCTGTGTGCATGTAAAATTGAAATATTAACATCAAATAAAATTTTTATGCCCTTTCTTCTGTGAGTCTCTCTTTTGTCAGTTTAATTTGCAGGTTCCAATCACAGGACTTAAGAGAGTAGAGGAAACGTTTTTTTTCCTCCCCATCACTATATTTTACTTCTACTTATTTTCTTGAGGTTATTGATGTTTATTGCAAGGTTGCTCAACAATGGCACTAATGGTAGTTGGAGCTGGATTCTTTGTTATGGGAGTTGTCCTATACGTGGTAGGAAGTTCAGCAGAATCTCTGGCCTCTGCCCACCAGATGCCAGTAGCTCAGATGTGACAACCAAACAAAAGTATCTCCAGACATTGCCAAACATCCTGTGGGGAGCAAAAGCACCCACAGTTAAGTATTACTTGGTCTCTGCATAGTATCTACTAGTATCTGCCTGTGGAAACACCATGACAGTGCACTGCGGCACATCTCTTCCCAATTGCTGAGGCCATGGTCCTAGCTTGAAATTGGCCAGGGTAGGAATATTTACATCACAGGAATTGACCAACACCACAAACCAGGGCTCGATTTACTGTTTTGTTGATTGTCTAAATTTAAGAAAATAGTGGTGAAAATGTTAATGCACACTAACTTGTATGTCACCATGACATTATGAATAGTACAAAATATTGATGAAATATCTTCCAGTATTCAAAAATTTCTGATTCAGAAATGTCACTCACATGACTAAGAAATAATTAAATTTTATATATTTCAAGAAAAAGAGCATGCTCAGTTGTGTCAAATGCTGCTGGAGGGTCAAGTAAATGGAGAATAAATTAGATTTGTCCAGATAAACTTGCTGCTGACCTTCTAGTGGAGTAGCAAGGTAGAAAGCCTGGGGTGTGTTGAGGAAGTGAGAAAGCTGAGGAGAGTAATGACTAGAGGCCCGGTGCACGAAATTAGTGCCCTTGGGGGATGTCCGAATGATGCCTTAGGCCCGCTCCCCATGGCAGTCGGACATTCTTAGCACACTGTTGCAGAGACGGGAGAGGCTCCTGCCACCACCACTGCGCTCACCAGCCCTGAGCCTGGCTCAGGGCTTCTGGCTGAGCGGTGCTCCCCCTGTGGGTGTGCACTGACCACCAGGGGGCAGCTACTGCCTTGAGAGTCTACCCCAAGTATGCATCAAAGCCACCCGTCATTCCACTGGTCAGTCGATTTGCATATTAGCCATTTTTATTATATAAGGATTCTTTGGAGGGAGGAGAGATATGGAATGATGGCTAGTTGGTAGGAATGAATTCAAGGGATTATTATTATTTTTAAAATCCTTACCTGAGGATATTTTTTCCACTGATTTTACTTAAGAGAGGAGGGAGGGAAGAAGGGGTAAAAAGAGAGAAACAGGATGTGAGAGAGAGAGACATCCATTGGTTGCCTCCCACGCCACCAGCTTGCAACTGAGGTCGGTGCCCTTGACCGGGAATCAAACCCGCAGGCCGGATGTTCTAATCACTGAGCACCTGGCCAGGGCTCAAGGGATTATTATTTTTTTAATATGGGAGATATTAACACATGTTAAGATGTTGTTGGGTATGATCCAGTAGTGAGAGAGAAATTAAGTGTGAAAGAGAGAGATAAATTTAAGGGTAAAAGTCTTTCGAGTACGTTTAAGAGGACAAGGTCCAGGGACAAAAAGGGGAGTAAGGACAGCTGATGGCCTTAGATTAAAAAAAAATAAATAATACCAATGTCATAAGGTTATCAGGAGGCTCCAAAGAAATTAACCAATGTGAGACCACTTCATAAACCCTAAGATACTAAAAAGTACTATCAAACTACTGTTCAGGTAATAAAAGATTTTACTTGCAGATTCTGAGATAAAGTGTTTTTCTCTATCCCAAATCAATCACTTTTATTACACATCATGGCTCCGCTGACCTCTTCAAGCTTCACGAGAAAAAGCCTACAAGATAAATCTCTAGATTCTCCATTCCATTTACTTTAGAAAGCTGGAAAATAGTATTAACGTTCATACACTGGGATTAGAACCTGTATCAGTGATGGGCAACCTTTTGAGCTTGGTGTGTCAAACTTCACCAAAAAACTGAGCATAACTCAGGTAGTGTGTCACTTTGAGGAAAAAACATTATTTCGCAAATGTTTCATCCTCGGCATGCGGCCGCCTCAGTGGCTGCGTGTCATCAGAAATGGCTACGCGTGTCAGTGCTGACACGCGTGTCATAGGTTCGCCATCACTGTCCTATATGATAGATCCTCCCTTCCCCCAACTGATGGACGGAGTATGAAGTAAACTGTACCTGCAGCACAGACATTCCTGAGCACCTAACCAGGCACCTTATATGGACTGCACATTGAACCACCAATCAGCACCTGCCAAATACCCTAAGCCCCCATTCCTAAGTCCCTAGGTGCCTAATCATGTGCCTTACAGGAAACCACCAATCAGCGAGTGCTGAGTGCCCTAAGCCCCGTCCCTTCCCTTTCCTCCCCTCAAAAGGGTGTTCACCCGGCACGTGTGCTCTTTCTCCTTTGGAAGGCAGCCCGGCAGGCGTCTTCTCCTCCAATAAAGCCTGGGTCCTGGTTCTCCGGCCCTCTGTCTCATCTTTCACTACACTTCCCATTTTGTTTCTCCTACTGTTTTATTGATGTTTCATGATCTTTACCGGCTTTGTAGTTTCGGTTTTCCTTTTTCACTGTGATCCTATACCAACGGCAGATGAAGGAACACATCTACTAAACTACTCCTTAAAAACACCTTTCCTGCCGAAACTGGTTTGGCTCAGTGGATAGAGCCTCGGCCTGCGGACTCAAGGGTCCTGGGTTCGATTATGGTCAAGGGCATGTGCCTTGGTTGCGGCCACATCCCCAGTGGGGGGTGTGCAGGAGGCAGCTAATCAATGTTTCTCTCTCATTGATGTTTCTAACTCTCTATCTCTCTCCCTTCCTCTCTGTAAAAAAAATCAATAAAATATATTTTTTTAAAAAAAGAAATTATAAAAAAAAAGAAAGAAAGACATCCTTGAAAGTAATTTAAATTAAAAAAAAACAAAACGCCTTTCCCTTTTCCATCTCTAAATAACTAAATGGAAAGCAAAACACCATTTCAGGGGTCGAACAGGAAAAAAGTCCAGGAAACATGTGAGGTTGGTTAGCGAGTGTTTCCCCCTCGGCCCGAAGGTGGACAGCGCAGCGTGGCTGCAGAGACGCGGGGGTGCAGGGCTGCGGGGCTGAGAGCGCGGGCGGGCGGGAGCTCGGTCACCCCAGCGCCGCGGGTGGCCCGGGGCGGCAGAGGGAGCGGGAGGGGTGATCGTGGGCGAGGACTCGGCCGGAGGCCTAGTGGGCGCTACAGAGAAACGAAACGTTCTCCAGCGCAGGACAGAGCACGGGCCACGACAGCTCTTGGCCTTCAGGCCTTCGAGACGAAGGTGAACCCCGTCTCCAAAAAGGGGGGTGGCACGGCTGAGAGGGCGGGGACACCATTCCCTTCACCTGCCAATCGCCGCTGGCCTGGGCTTGGCTTCGGGGCTCGGCTTCTGGCCTCGGTAACTGCGCAGACGGAAATGACGTATTCTAGTTCCGTTCCGTCTCTCTTGGCCCCGCCTCCGGGCCCGCCCCAGGCCCCGCCCCTCGTTCTTCTGCTTCCTCCACCCGCGAGTTCGGAACCCAAACCGCAGAAGGTGAGCGCGGTGGTTGGAGCTGTTAGAAGCCCTCAAGGCCTTACTCAGTGGCTTTCAGGCAAAGGATTTTAGGAGGGAAACCAAAGTGATTTTCTGCGAAATTGGACTCAAGATGTTAATAAATTCCGGTCACTTCAACCAGGATTTTAAAGATGTTGGAGAAACACAATGAAATCTTTTCCATTTAATCAATTTTTTCATTTGCAAATAAGAAAACTGGTCTTTCCAGTCATTTGACAGGTCTTGCCCAGGATCAAAGAATAAGTGACACCCGGCCGCAGTCCAATGCTACTTCTGAATGGAAGCTCTTTAGCTGGTTAACTCTAAAACAAGTTTTTAAGTGAAAACAGGAGACCTCTTAAATGAATTTTCAGATAACCTTAAATGATACAAATACTGTACATCTAAAGCAAGTTTGAGTTGCTTGAAATCTAAATATCTCACACTTTGGCAATGCTTTAGCTTGTCAACGATTATTGCAATGTCAAATGCTCTTGTTCAGAAACTGCCCAGCTCTGCTATTTCCTTCCTGTGCTCCTGCATGTAATACAATCAGTTTGTAAGAAAGATGATTTGGGGTGGGGGGGTGGGGGTGGGGACACTGGAAGAAAAAATTCCCTATATGATAACATTTGTGCTGAAGAAATTCCCTGTAGGCTAATTCAGTGATTCACTGAGCTTCCAGCGTTCTTTAAAATCATTCTCACAATCATAATAAGCAGGAAGGGTGAGCTTTAGTTCCTTTCCATGTAGTTACCTTGATGCATTAGCATACAGTGAAGCATAGTAACCTCCATCTTGTATAAAAAAAACTGCTGTTTGAAACTCTCTGCTATTGTTAGATAGTCCCTAGTCCTGTAAACTCTGTCATTATACACTCTGTCACTTTAAGACAGTCTGTTATTCTGTAAAATGACTTTGTTTTTAGTTCAAATAATAGAAAAAGATATTAACTATCTGACCTTGCAAGCTAGCCATCCAATGTAATAGACTAAAATAGACTAATACTGATAATAATTATGCCAAGTACAAACCCATTATGTATTCAAGGTTACAACTGTCTGTAACAATAACTCACACAGAGCCCTCTGTAATATCTGCAAACAAAGAGGCTCAAAAAGTTTAAATACGGGAGACTTCCTGTATGTGGTGCTCAGAGATTTGGAAAAGACACCTCCCTATGGGCCGCGCAATAAACGACTCCTAATTAATTGACTCATTACGGCATCTTGTGTCTCATTTGCTGATTTACGATACAACAACAGGAGCTATGTATGTTATATGTAAAAATATAATCATGGAAGCATTATGTATACTTGTACTTAATTTTTTAATCTTGTAGAAACTATGTTTAAATTTGAATTTATTCAAAACTACAAAACTGCACAACATGGTTGAATGTACTTATGTTACTGAATTGTATTCTTAAATATGGTTAAAATGGTAAACTTATGTATATTTTGCCAAATTTTTAAAAATTAAAATTAGAAAAGTAAAAAACTAAGCCAGTAAATAATTGAGAAAAAATATTTTTAAATGTAAAAAATGAAATAGAAAAATACATTTAAGGATCATTGCCTTGTTTATATATTACTTTTAAAGTAAGTCCTGCAGATCAACCAAAGGACTTGTGTGCTTGCATATGAGCCTAACCAGTGATCACGGACAACAGGGGGAGGGGGTCTTGCGTGTGTGGGGGGGGGGGGTTGGGAAGGGAACGGGGGGAGGGGTTTGATGACAAATATGTGATACCTTAATCAATAAAGTAATTAAAAATAAAAAATAAAGTAAGTCCTTCATGGGGACCAGGTGCAGACTGGAGGGGGCCAGTGGGGGAGAAAGGGGGACATATGTAATACTTTCAACAATAAAAATTAAAAAAAATAAAAATAAAATAAGCCCTGCATGTGTGCTCTCCCTCCTGGGAACATGCCAGTGCCTTTTCCTGCTCCCTCCACCTCTCCCCGCCCCGCCCCCCCTCCGCTCAGAGATGCATCTCCTAAACTCTAAGGGACCCAGGAGACTTGCAACCAGAGCAGCAATGGGCAGTGGCAGTTGGAACCTGTCCCCAAGACCCCCTTTTCTCTGATTTCTTCATATATATATATATATATATATATATATATATATATATATAGATTTCAGAAGGGAAAGAAGAGGGAGAGAGAGATAGAAACATCAATGATGAGAGAGAATCATTGATTGGCTGCATCCTACGGGGGATAGAACAGGCATGTGCCCTGACTGGGAATCCAATGATGACCTCCTGATTCATAGGTCAATGCTCATATTTCCTCTTCTCATTATAGCAGTCCCTTTAGCATTTCTTGTAATGCTGGCTGGTGGTGATGTACTCCTTTAGCCTTTTTTTTTTTTTTTTGGTCTGGGAAGATCTTTATTGGGCTGTTTATTTTGAATGACAGCCTTTCTGGATATAGTAATCTTGGTTTCAGATCCATGCTTTCCATTATCTTGAGTACTTCATGCCATTCCCTTCTGGCCTATAGAGTTTCTGATGAGAAATTAGGTATCAGCTTTATTGGGGTTCCTTTGTAGGTAACAGTTTTCTTTTCTCTTGCTGCCTTTAAAATTCTCTGTTTTTAGTTTTTGGCATTTTAAATATGATGTGTCTGGGTGTGGGCCTGTTTTAGTTCTCCTGCTTGTGGTTCTCTGTGCCTCCTGGACTTGTATAACTGTTTCCTTTGCCAGGTTGGGGAAGTTTTCTGCCATTATTTCTTCACACACATTCTCTATCCCCTTCTCCCTTTCTGCCTCTTCAGGCACACCTGCTATTCTAATGTTGTTACATTTCATGTTGTCCCACAGTTCTCTTAAGCTGTCCTCCTGGTTCTTAATTGTTTTTACTTGTTGGTTCTCTGATTGAGTGATTTTTTTCAACCCTTTCTTCTAATGCACTGATTTGATCCTCTAATTTGCTGTGTATTCCTTCCAGTGTGTTATCTGTGCTATGTCATTCTTTCTGTTTTCATAGTTACTATATCTTTTTTCATGCTGTTGAGCACCTTTGCCATCATTACTCTGAACTCTGTTTTAGATAAATTTCTTCTGTCTGTTTCATTAATCTCTTCTTCTAGAGGGTTCTCTTATTCTTTCACTTGGGGGTTGTTTCTTTGTCTCCTCATTTTGGCTGCCCGTTTGGGTTTGTGACTATGTATTAGGTAGATCCTCTACACCTCTCAATCTCTAGTTTAGGACAGCATCAAATGCTATTTCTGACTAATTAGATCAGGCAAAGAGGAGTTAGGGGCAATGAGTCAGGCAGGCAGAGTGGTTAGGGGCAATGAGGCTGGTAGGCAGGCAGGGGAGCGGTTAGGAGCCAGTGGTCCCGGATTGCGAGAGGGATGTCTGACTGCCAGTTTAGGCAGGGATCAGGCTAAACCGGCAATTGGACATCCCCCAAGGGGTCCTGGATTGCGAGAGGGTGCAGGCTGGGCTGAGAGACACCCCAACCTGTGCACAAATTTCGTGCACCAGGCCTCTAGTAAGTAATAATATAAGAATAAACTGTCTTGTACTCACAACTATAAACCTACTTTTGCCCACCCCTGTGTTATCTTTTCCTCTAGCATTAGATTTCTACTTATTAGGGATTGAGAAGTGGTGATAGACATTTTGGTCCATTTATTCATGAAGACTTAATGAAATTAAAGTTAGACCAACCCAGTTACAAATATCCCAGGTGGTTACAATCTCTTTAAAAAAAATACCTTTTTCAAAATTTTATTTACAAAATTTACTTTATTAAAAAAGTATATGTAATATATCCCATGATATAAAATTCTAAACATAGATTTAAAAACAGCATAATAGAAAATATAAATATCCATTTTTCCTATGTATATCTTTTGTGCATTTGTCTTTTGCTAGGTTTGCATTTGTCTTGATTTTACAGTCTGATTCACACTTATAGTAAAAACATTTCAAATATCACACAGGTATAAAGCAAAAAGTAAAAATTCCCTTTCTCCATCCCCTCCTCAGATATTAATGAATATCCTTTCAAACTTTTAACCACATGGATATATTTTTGTTTTTTTTATATAAATGGTTTCGCATTATACATGTTGTTCTGGAAAAAAACTTGCTTTTTTTTTTTTAAACCCTGAACACTGTTATGGAAATCTTTCATAATAGTGCATTTATTCTTGCTTGTACTGTATTCTTTTATGTATCAATATCTATTTAGCCAATTCCCTAATGATGGCTATTTAAGATGTTTCCAACATTTTATTAATAAAAACAAGACTGCAACAAATGTTGGTAGCTTATTTAGACAAATACAGTTGTTATATTCACTTGCATATTCTTACATCCCTTTCCTCCTTTTAAAGATCAGATATTTTTCATGAAAACCAAAGTATTAAAAATGACTACTGGAAATCATGGGTAATGTGTGAACTAAGAAGGAAAAATATCGTGGTTTTAGTAATCCCATTTTTACCGAATTATATTCATGTCAACAAACCAGGAAGCCATTTAGACTCACTCTTTTTAAAGTCATGTCTGAGTTGGTACTATGGAGGATTAAATGAAGGCTGCTTCCTTCCGGTGGAATTTTTCCAGGGGCTCCACTTAATTTCTTAAGCACATCCTGTTGTTCCACAGCCAGAAGCTGCCTGGGTTATCTCAACTCAATTTTAACTGTTTGGCGGCAGGTGACATACATTTTAAAAACTTAAGATGTTTCTAACAAAATATCATTAGTCATCAAAAAGGACCTGGGTTTGGAGGACAGGGAGATAGGAGGGAGGGCAAACTTTCTAAAATCTCAGCTTTGAGGAGCCCAAACTCCATGTACCATATATCAATGACACAGATTCATTAAGATCTGGTCTCCCTACAGCTTGCCCTTTACTTTATACCGTGCACTTGTGCATTTGGAAAACTTGAGTATTAGGGTTTTCCATGGATACTTGGCTTTGATTACACTGTTCCTAAATGGGGGTTTGCTCTTATCTCGTTAAGAAAAATTCTTATTGATTTTCAAAAAATAATAGATATGACTACTTTAAAAAGTGGTTACATTGTTTTCCAGATTAGGTAAATATTTCAATTAGGGGAGTAAATATTTTAAGATTGGGAGTGTGGATAGTTCTTGTTTTTTGGAGTGTGGTTCTTCAGCTAACTCAACCTTGAACTGGTATTACAAGGAGTGTGCAATGAACTTTTGGGCTGTAAGTCTTAAGTTTGGACCCTAAGGCAGAGGAAACGTCCATTTGTTTAATCTTAGCAATGCAACCCAATGAAATGGAGGAGGGTTGCAGTGAGGAATGGACGCTTGCCTTTGTTGTCAGCTGTTAGTGAATCCCAAGATACCAGGTTTCTTGCGGCTTGTTGCAGAGGTTTTCAAGTATCCCTTTAAAATATTAAAAAGAATTACAGATCCCCACCTGACTGCAGTTACCTTTATTCAATCCTATCTAATAAAGACAGAATATGCAAATTGACTGTCACTTTGTGACAAAGATGGTGGCGCCCACAGCCAATAAGGAGGGAATATGCAAATTGATGTGACAAAGATGGCAGCGGCCGGGCCGGGATGCTTGTGTTCTGCCCCGCCTCAGCCACTCCGGGCCTCTGGGCAGTGCACGAAGGCGAAGGTGGCTCCGGGCCAGAGTGAAGGCAGAAGGTGGTGGCCAGAGTGGGTCCCAGCAGCCAGGAAAAGGAAGGCCTATTCTTGCACGAATCTTCATGCATTGGGCCTCTAGTATCTAAATAATGAATGGTCCCATTGTGGGCATTCATCTATTTTAATAACTGTGATAAATTGGAAACTACTAGCTTAAGGCACTTTCTCCTTATTTTTATCTCAGGTGTTGGTAAAACTCAGCTAAAATGTTATGAGTGAGCTTTTAACAAAATATTCTCCACCACAGAATCCCAGCTACCATTCGTAACAGAGTCATCCTCTTCTTCCTTATTCTTATCAGACTCAAGAGGAGGCTTACTATTACTGAATGTCAAAAGCAGCTTGTAGAAGGAGAAATTGTGTGGTAGGGGGGTAAAAAAAACACCCCTGCACAAATATTTTTTCTTCATAACTGGAAATGGAAGAGCAAAAGTGAACAATGGATTAAAAAAACCAAACCAATAAATATGATGTACACGTATTCCTAGACAGTGATTTATACTTTGGCAAGCTGTGTTCTTTGTAGCTTAGATTCTGTCTGGATGCTTCCATTGAAGACGCAGCCGGCCTACAAAGGAGTGTAAATCCGGGCTGACTTAAAGTTCTTCTCTTGAAGGGCTCTTCCCCTGGCACTGGCAGATGGATGTGTTATCATCTGGCTGAGGAACAAGTTCCATCCCATCACGTATTTCGGGTTTGCTGGACTGGCGCTCAGCGTAATTCTGAAATGTGTTTTTGAAGGCAACGAAAAGATTAGTCCACACTTCATTCCCCCTATTCCTTCCCAATCACACTGTCATTTCTAGTTGCTGCCAACCAAAGGTCTGATTTGGACTGGTTATTCCAGTCCTAATGTTCCATTTTTTCACTTTAGTTCTTGTAGGGGCTAGTGTAATATTTCATAATCTAACAAGGGACCCTAATCCACAATTTTATGTGTAGGCAGGAAGCCTCTACAAAAAGGATGGCATGCCAAGTGTTCTTGAAACAACAGCACCAATTAGCATTTATCCTCCGCGCATCAATGAGTAATTAACTTTACTGAATATTCAAATCAGATGGTAAGCATCTCAAAATAAAGTTGGTGCTCTCACCTATCTCTCCTTTAGGCCTGTAGTCATGCATGTTTTGCAAATGGTGACAGGCCTGTGAAATGTCCCTCCACTTTGGCCACTGACAAATATTCCTAAAAATTGCATATTTCCGTTCAGTGGTTTCAAGTACATTGAGCTGGACACTCCTGGTCCAGGGCCAAACCCAACAAAATGCTGACATGAACACATGAACCTAATTAATACTGTAGGGAGGGAAACTCCTACCAGCCCAGCAGAGGGAACAGAACTCTTCTAAGGGAAAGGTTGTTTCTGGTAAATGGTGTAATTCATCCTTTAAATTTTTCTGTGATCATGCATGTTTGTACCCTATTCCACAGGCTCACTAACAGCCCCACCTCCCCACAAAGCATCTGGTATCAACAAGCATCTGAGGAAATTTACTTTTTTTTTCTGCTCACAGGAAAAATAAGTTTAAGTTAAAAACAAGAACATATGTTCTTAATATTTTTCTTCCTGGCTAGATTTTAGTACACAAGAATTAATCCTTGGATTCCCAATAAACATTTGTACAGTATGTCGTTATTTAGCCCTAAGGTGTTAGTACTATTATAAGTATTTTTCATTTGTTTGTTTTATGTAGGAAGCTAAAAATTTGCTTTCCATCCTATACTATGATAGCAAAAGCAGGATTCTTAAGTAGCAGGAAGAACAAGGAGGTGGACATTTTGAGTGGGAAGAGATGTTGATGACCTCTACTCTAACCCTCTAATTTTCTAGATGATGAATTCCCCTAAGGCAGTGGTCGGCAAACTCATTAGTCAACAGAGCCATATATCAACAGTACAACGATTGAAATTTCTTTTGAGAGCCAAATTTTTTAAACTTAAACTTCTTCTAATGCCACTTCTTCAAAATAGACTCACCCAGGCCGTGGTATTTTGTGGAAGAGCCACACTCAAGGGGCCAAAGAGCTTCATGTGGCTCAAAAGCCGCAGTTTGCCGACCATGGCCCTAAGGCATTTAGTTAAAAAAAAAAAAAAAAGGCACTGACAGACAAGATAGTAGGAGCTGTTCATCTATTTTTGTAAGGCTGTAAGCATAGTTTTTGCAATACTGAATGGAGATAAAATATGTTGGCTACCAAGAGACTTAGTACTCTTTCTCCTTTAGGCTGGTCCTCGGCTTAACCAGAGTCCACAAGCTCAATCTCAGAAGCCCCCCTTCTCCCGCCCCCGCCCCCCCCCCCCCCCCCCCCCGCTCCCCCAAAAGCGAGGCACTCAGGCCAAGCATGACTCCACAGGACAGATACCCTGCACTGACCTGCAGTACTCTGTAATAGTAGCAGTAAAGCCTGTGTGGCTGTAGCAAGTCCCTGGCAGTCAACTGCCCTTCTTTTGCAATCCTCTTGGCTTCTTCATCATTTTCCTGAGAGGGGTAAAAAGAAACAATGAATGAAAATCACTCCTGTGACCCACAGACAAAGCTAAACGTGAGTGTGAGCTAGGACACATGTGGGGTTGGATATGAACTGCATGGGAGAGATGGATCATGGTGAAACTATAACTTAAGAACAAGGCTATGGACATGGACAAAGTGCTCTCCTAGACATCGCTGTTATGTGGAAATGATCGTGCATGTTTGCACCCCATTCCACAGGCCCACCAACAGCCCCTCCCTGCCCCCGCCCCACCAAGTGCAACACCCCACATGCAGCTTCTACTGTGACTACGTTGGTACTTCCCTAGATACCCAGGAAGTTTAGGGCTCACCATCTGTTCCCCCATTCTAGCCTTCTCTGTTTGATATTAAAATACAAGCTAGAATAGAATGAGTCCGTGTTCATGTTATAACGTCTCTTAAAAGCTCCATTTAAATATGCAGAGCCCCAAATGTCTTATTAAATGTTACCAATGAAAGACTATATTGCTGTTGTAATGGAAATTTAGTCACCAGTACCCACAGGCTGTCCCTCCAGTTGCAGGAACAGTGAGCACTCCTAATTATATTTTGGGAAAATAGCTAATATTCTACCATGCTGCCCACAGGAAAAGCCATTTGCAAGTAATTCTGACTCTTTATAAAGGGTCACAATAATTATTCTGCCTCAGGCACCCAGCTATTTCCCTAACCAAATACTGCTTCTCAGAAACAGTAAAGTCTTATAATAAAAGGGTACATTTTTATAGTTTCATAATAAAACACAATCACTTTTTTAATACTTTTCCTTTGAAAAAGAATTCTTATTTTATGGGAGACTTGTGATTCTTGGGATGTTGTATATCATGCCTTCGTTATGAACTTGGGCCTTTTTCTAACTCAGGGGAAAAAGGAGCACCATGTTGACTTCAATGTTTTCTTGTGCACAAAGCACTGTCACCTGGTCTTTTCTAGCTGTAACTTGCATTTGGAGTATTTTTGCTTGGGTGGTGTATATGCACAAATAGTGATTCCATGAGAAAGATATATATGCTACAAAACACTGGACTTCAAATATAAAAATCCTCAAAAATGTTGACAGAGGGCATACCAAGTGATAACGATTCTGGTTCTTCAGCTATTTCAAGAGAACAAAAACTTCAGAAAATATTTCTTTTGACTAAATTATGTCAAATTAAATTGTGTGATGAAGGAATTCCTGGAACTAATTCAGGTGAATTTGTTATTGCCTAAAGAAACTAAAATTCAGAAAGTGTACCTTGGCCCATTTAACTTTCTCTAGTAAATCAGCAAGATTTCTTTTAATTGGTACATAATGTTTCCAAGGCTGTAGTGCCATATAAAAATGTTCATAATATGGGGAGTCCTGCTTCAGAACCAGACTGTCACCCAGCATGAGATACGGATATCTGTAAGCGGCCACGGTCCCATCCACGTTCACTTGATACTTGTACTAAAAGATTAAAACAAATATAAACAAACATTTTAACATTTGCTTCACTTATGCTTCTCATCAACACTGTAATACTAAACATAAAGGAATTCATTTCCACTTCCTAACTTTATTGTTTAACAGGTTTATATTTTATTTTGTAACTCATATTTTCTGTGTTAAAATCATAAGCAGCCATTAGCAGGTCAATTTTAAGAAATACAATGCAGCCCAGCCGACATGGCTCTATGGTTGAGGGTCGACCTATGAGATAGGAGGTCACGGTTAATTCCCCATCAGGGCACATGCCTGGGTTGTGGGCTCGATCCCCAGGGCGGGGCATGCAGGAGGAAGCCAACTGATGAAGTTTCTCTCTCATCATTGATGTTTCTATCGCTCTCCCTTCCTCTCAGAAATCAATCTATAATAATAAAAGGGTAATATGCTAATTAGACTGAAAGTCCTTCCAGACTAAGCCACGGCTGGAGTGCGGGACCCAGGCGCTTGCCAATGGCTGGAGGGAAGCCACCCAGGTCCTGGGTGCCTGCTGGTGGCTGGAACAAAGCCCGGGTCACACGTGCCAGGGGGAAGCCGGTGCCGGCAGCCGGGGGAAGGAAGGCCTACTCTTGCACGAATTTTCGTGCATCATGCCTCTAGTAAAAACATATTTTTCTTAAAAAAGAAATACAATGCATTTAAAGATAAAATCTTAAATAATTTTAGGAAATAGTAATACCTATTTCAACTATGTCTATATAATGAAGAATTCATATTTCTGTAACAAGGTAGGAAAACTATTCTCAAAGGTTTTATATTTACTAAACTGAATATTGATAACCATTTAAAATTTTACTTATACATTATTTTTTTTATTTCTTATATCCATGAAAAAGAAAGGCAATAGCCTGGCTGGTGTGGCTCAGTGGTTGACATTGACCCAAGAACCAAGAGATCACTGTTGGATTCCCAGTCAGGGCACATGCCCGGGTTGCGGGCTCGATCCCTAGTAGGGGGCATGCAGGAGGCAGCCGATTGCTGAAGTTTCTCTCTCATTGATGTTTCCATCTCTCTATCCCTCTTCCTTTTTCTCTCTATAAAAATCAATTTAAAAAAAAACATAGTTTTTAAAAAAGGGGCCTGGCCGGTATGGCTCAATGGTTGAGCGTCGACCCATGAACCAGGAGGTCAGGACACATACCTGGGGTTCAGGCTCAATCCCCAGCAGGGGGCATGCAGAAGGCAGCTGATCAATGATTCTTTCTCATCATTGATGTGTGTGTGTGTGTCTCTCTCTCCCTTCCTCTCTCTGAAATCAATTAAAAAAACATATATTTTTCTTTAAAAAGGAAGGCAGTATATCAAAGTTCAGTTTTAGAGTTGAGGATACAGGAACCTGGGGAAGTTCAAGGACTTGTGTGATATTGGTGACACAGTGCGTGCTCTGTTTTCATATCTGTTGGCTAAATAAACTTTACTTTACATTTCAAAATCACTTTTCATGGACAGTAAACTTCATTTAATTATAATAATGTAAAGCAGGTATTAGCATCCCCCCCCTTTTTTTTTTTTATAAATGAGAAAACGAACCGGGCCAGCATGGTTCAGTGGTTGAGCATCGAGCTATGGGCCAGGAGGTCACGGTTTGATTCCCAGTCAGGGCACATGCCCAGTTGCAGGCTCCATCCCCAGTGTGGGACGTGCAGGAGGCAGCCAATCCATGATTCTCTCTCATCATTGATGTTTCTATCTCTCTCACCCTCTCCCTTCCTCTCTGACATGAATAAAAAAATATATTTTTAAGTGAGAAAACTAATATTCAGAGAAATTTATAAACCTCTATTCTCTGAGTCCAAATACTTTGTTCTCATAATTATATGACACCGAGATGAACAGGATATACTCAGAAATTTAGTAAATAAATTTGTCTTAAGTAATCGATACTAAGGAGTTTACTAGCCAGTCCGGTTTTGTCACACTGTTCACACCTCTGTCTCCTCTGAACTGAGGACAATGCGCTGAGGAGTGAGGCAGCAGCACCTGTGTTCACAGGGCAGAGGCAGCAAGACATGAAGGCCCCACGGTTAGCGGCAGAGGCAGGACTCAACCTCAACTCTAGCTCCTATGTTACTAATATGGAATTTATACTCTATCAGATTACAAAGGCATTTGAGACCATTTATGTAGAAGACATTTATATATCCAGTTTATTAAACACACACACACACACACACACACACACACACACACACACACACACACACAAAGAAATGCACCCAAACTCCAGGTTAATCCTTGTGCTATATTTTGAGTATTAAGTGTAGTTCTGAGTAGTTTGGTAGACAAAATTAACAACAGGAAACCAGGAGTGTTGTAATGCCCATGCCTGGTAAGAAAGGGTGTGCCAGCTCACAGGACAGGAGAAACTGGCCCCAGCCCAGCTATTCACAAATTTAGCCCTTCAGACCCACCCAGGAAGAATTAAATGCATACCTTAAAGAAATCAAAGAAACCGATCAATTTAGCCTTTCCAAGCTCTTTTTCTTTCTCTTGGAAAAAGAAGTACCCCGTGATCCCCGCATCCAGCAGCTGTGGGTTTTCCTTGGCCAGCTGCACCAGCTGGAGCCGCTCCTCCCGGCTGTCCCTCCCTCTGAAGAACGCCTTCTCCGTCTTATTGATCCAGGAAGGCCCTAGAAGGTCGAGACCATAAAAAAAAAAAAAAAGGTTATATATTTAAAACTTTTATGTGGTAAATGTAATCATCTTTAATCTAACATTGTCATCTAAGATGTTAAAGCTCTTTTGTCATCACCACGTCTTCTAAAGCAGGGGTGGGGAAACATTTTCTGCCAGCGGCCATTTGGCTATTATAACATCATTCACAGGCCATACAAAATTATCAGCTTAAAAATTAGCCTGCTGTATTTGGTCAAATATTTAATTAACTCACCCCTAATGCTTTGGCAGGGCCAGACCACATGATTTTGTGGGCCTTATACCACCCTCTGGCTGGACGTTCCCCACCCCTGTTCTAAAAGTAAATGCTATTTTCAAACATCATGGGATTAGAATGCTCTAATTTCATTTCTTTAAATGCTAGGGAGAGCTCATTCAAATGTTGGAGTTTCTGTTGTGCAACATTAGAAAATATACAAAATATTACTGGACCAAGTTCAAAGCAAAGAGAGATTCATCGACTTGGCCTGTTCACCAAGGCATTAGCTTCTTCCATCTTTTTTGTTTGTTTTTGTTAATCCTTACTTGAGGATATTTTTTCCATTGGTTTTTTAGAGAGAGTGGAAGGGAGGTAAGGAAGGGGAGAGAAAGAGGAGAGAGAGAGAGAGAGAGAGAGAGAGAGAGAGAGAGAGAGAGAGAGAGAAAAGAAGAAGAAGAAGAAGGAGGAGGAGGAGGAGGAGGAGGAGGAGGAGGAGGAGGAGGAGGAGACGAAGAAGAAGGGAAGAGAGAAACACTGATTTGAGAGAGACAGATCAATTGGTGGCCTCCCACACTCGCCCTAACTGGGACTGGGAATCGGACCTGCAACCTAGGTAAGTGTCCTTGACTGGGAATCGAACCCAAGACCCTTTGGCATGCAGGCCAATGCTCTAACTACCGAGTAACAGGGCACTTTTTCCATCTTCTGTGCTTCATAGTACAAAATGAGCCAGCTTTTGTCCGTAGATAAGGTGACCAGAACAAACTATGTAACTAAGTAACACCCACGCATCTTTAATCCTTAGCTTGCTCAAAATTATGAGCACAGCACTTCTGAATACATGGAAGACTTTTGCTAATATGCTGTTATGTGTATTTATATTTATATATATATATATATATATATGTATGTATTTATATATGTATATGTACATGTGTATATATATATATATACACATGTACATATACACAGTTATACATATACACAGGTATACATATACTTATATTGTCTTTCCTGGTAGGGAAATATTCTGGAAGAATTAATTTAAATATATTTCTATTATTCTAAAGAGAGGTCATTAGTTAACTAACACCTGTCAGTGTTCTAAGGGATAAATCATAAGACACAGAAATTGGAGAGGATCAAACTCATTACTATGTTAGCACACTTTTCAGAAATGCACTGTTATCAAATAAAAAGTAGGTCAGTTTTCCTTTCACATCATCTTTAGATGGTTTACAAGGAGTCTCTGGTCTTGTCTATAAAATCAGTCCACCAATCCACAACAAACAGAAAGAGGCTATAAAGAGAGGGCAGGCTTTCTTCGACTAAGGGAGTTCAGTTTAATGAAAAGGTGTGTTGTGCCATAAACCTAAGGCCATTAAAAAGGGGAAAGGAATTCAGATTTTAAAGAATCAAGAGAAGCAGAAAGAGGAAAGGGGAGAATTTTTAGATACAGTGTTGGAGGCAATAATATCCAAATTATACTGCTATCATATTCTCGTACATATATTTTTATACTTTTCAAAAGTATCTCTCACTTCATCTAGCAATATAAAGGCATTGGTGTCAGAATTCAGTGATCATCTTACCAAATATATATGTTCAAATAGTAGTTATAAGTGACCAAATCAAAAGAGACTCAGCTCTGATAGGTTTCTACATTACTAGCCAAGCTCATGTAGCTTTAATTTTTGGATTAGAAGAATCCTAAAGAAACCTCTTTGGCATATAGGGTGCTATTTCTCTTTTTTCTTGGTTAGAAAATAAGAAAAATGGTTATTTAAATATATATATACATATACTCTCCTTGACTAAACATCCCCTTCACCTATTTTTATTTCTAAGCTTTTTCTTAGATAATGAACTTGAATTTACCTGTATTTCCCTGAATAGAGAGGAGATCATTTGTAACACCCCTCATTGCTTCAAGTGTGGAGTGAGTGATGTCATACGTTGGAAGGATAATATCTCGTGAATCCTGAGAGCCACACCATGAAATGATAGGTAAAGGGCCAGGTGTTTCATTGACTTTTCGGTGTTCCAAAGGCCAATCTCCAAGATTAATATAAAATTCTAAATCTGGGAGAAGGACCTAAATAAACAAAAACATAAACATCAGTGCTGAGAAGACCTCCGTGTTTGGTACTAAAGATTTAGTTCTTTGGCTTTCTTAAATATCCTATCTAATAAAAGAGTAATATGCAAATTGACCATCACTCCAACACACAAGATGGCTGCCCCCATGTGGTCAAAGATCCTGCCCCCATGTGGACACAAGATGGCCAGCAGGGGAGGGCAGTTGGGAGGGATCAGGCCAGCAGGGGAGGGCAGTTGTGAGTGATTAGGCCAGCAGGGGAGGGCAATTGGGGGTGATCAAGCCTGCAGGGGAAGGCAGTTAGGGGTGACCAGGCCGGCAGAGGAGGAAAGTTGGGGACGACTGGGCCTGCAGGGAAGGGCAGTTGGGGGGACCCAGGCCTGCAGGGGAGAGCATTGGGGGGGACCAGGCCTGCAGGGGAGGGCAGTTAGGGGCAATCAGGCTGGCAGGGGAGCCGTTAGGCATCAATCAGGCTGGCAGGGGAGTGGTTAAGGGTGATCAGGCTGGCAGGCAGAAGCGGTTAGGGGCAATCAGGAAGGCAGGCAGCTGAGCAGTTGGGAGCCAGCAGTCCTGGATTGTGAGAGGGATGTCCGACTGCCCGTTTAGGCCCGATCCCATAGGATCCTACTGGGAATGGGCCTAAACGGGCAGTCAGATATTCCTCAAGGGTTCCCAGATTGGAGAGGGTACAGGCTGGGCTGAGGGACACACACCCCCATGCACAAATTTCATGCACCGGGCCTCTAGTTTCTGATAAAATGGAACATCTGAAAACAGCAGCAAAAGAAAAAAGAATGCCTCAGTCATCAGTAGTATCAGAGAATCAAGGATGAGGATAATACAGAGTCAATTCCCTTAACCAGGAGTCAGCTACCTCTGTTCAGGGGTGATGTTTTAAATCGGTCTGTAGTGTAGAAGTTGAAATTGTACAGATGGGTATGAATGACTGGCTTTCTTTCTGGCAGCTGCCTAAGTGTGAATCTACAAAGTTAGACTCAAGCCCTTCTTTTCCTTCTCTATCAAACCTCTTTATCGCATCTACCTTTGATTCTGGAATTTGCTACTCCATCTCCACCTCCGCGGCCAATGTCTTTATCATCTCCTGCCTACATTGTTCTGGTGCTAGACTCTCCCCACTCTATTATGTTTTCCACATTGCTGCCCAACTTTCTAAAACCAAAGT
Source organism: Cnephaeus nilssonii (assembly GCF_951640355.1). Classification (NCBI taxonomy): domain Eukaryota; kingdom Metazoa; phylum Chordata; class Mammalia; order Chiroptera; family Vespertilionidae; genus Cnephaeus; species Cnephaeus nilssonii. Next base: position 70,563,360 of record NC_137084.1, on the reverse strand, counting down.
TAATGTTACTACCAGACTTAACAGAACCTTAAGCCTTCAGGACAAGGTCTAAACTCTCTGGTTAGAACTCAAGGTCCTACTATTACCTTTGAGCCTCATCTTCTATCTGCTTATGTGCCAGTAAACTTTAGGCTACTCTCTGAAAATGCCACGCACTTTAATATGTAATTCTCTTTGGCCGGAATGTTCTTCTCCTACTTATTCACTTGGCACTCTCCTTTCTCATCCAGAGCTAGTGTTACCTCCACTATGACTCACCCTCCCAGGATTTTAACCTGGTACCTATTTTTCTCTCAGGCCTGTCATGTTGTGGTACAATTGTTAGTTTGTAGTCACATCCCACCCTCACTTCCAAATCACAAAAACAAGTCCCACGAGAATGAGGAGCTCTAAGACCAGAGGTGAGACTCATTTATCTTAGATTTCTTCCCAGTCACTGGGCAAAGAACCTGGAACAAAACAGAAGGTCAGGGATGTGACTATTCACCCTATTGCTTTTCTCATATCTATATATATATAAAAGGCTAAGCGACCGTCCGACCGGTAGCTATGACACGCAATGACAACCAGGGGGCAGACACTCAACACAGGAGCTGCCAAGCTGCAGTGACTTGGGTTCTAGGGTGACGCACCCAGAACCAGAGAGAAGGGAGCCTAATTCTGGGATACATCACCCGAGAACCGCCCTCTCGCAATCCAGGACCCCTCGAGGGATGTTGGAGAGCTGGTTTTGGCCTGATCCCTGCAAGTCAGGCCGAGGGACCTTATGTGCCGGAAGGACCCCGTGCTCACTCTGCAGACACCCTTTGAGCCACGGCGCCACCCCAGGTGCAGCCAGCTGGGGAGGGACCGCAGGAGGTTGGTTCCAGGGCGTGTCTGGCCTGTTTTGCCCAGTCCCGCCCTGCTGGCCACCTTCTAATTAATTTCAATGTGCACGAATCCGTGCACGAATCCATGCACTGGGGCACTAGTAATTTATAAGCTCATTAATAAACCCCAGATCAGGAGTCCTCACTACAGAGCAGAGTTTCTCAATCTCAGCACTATGGACATTTAGTTGTGGGTAATTATTTGCTGTGGGGGGAGGGGGCTGTCCTGTGCACTGTAGGATGTTTAGCAGCACCCCTAGCCTCTACCCACCAGATGCTAGTAGCAACCCTCCAGTGGTGACAACAAAAAATGTCTCTAGACATTGTCAAATGTTCTCTGAGGGCAAAATTATTCCTAGTTAAGAACAACCTGAATACAAGATATGGGAATATAGGGCAGGGTGTCTGGTGGCAGCCCAGGAAGAAAGCACCACCTTTAGGATCAATTGCCCATATGTTCATATTGTGGACTGGTGGGGAGAAGGGAGGCAACTGCTAGTCAAAATAAGAAATGATTGCAGCCACACATTCAGTATGCTTGGGAAATTATACAACTCATATCAAGAAAGTTGGCTTTCGGTTTAGAAAACTACCTCGATGGTCTTTCTGGATGAGAAACGTCAAATTGCCCATCTTCACCTCTTACTCTACATGGTCAGGGAAATAGAACAAAAATCACTTTGAATTACTTTACTTAAGAGTTTTGCAAATGGGGAAAGAAGGGCTAAATAGAGGATTTGGAGCAGGAGGTGGTTGACTGAAAGTACAGGGATACCTATTTTTAAAGGTTTTTGTTTATTGATTGATTGATTGATTGATTTTATTATGTATGGGTACAAAATAACCTTTCTCTGTTATTCCACCCTTCAACAAAATGTGCCATACACAGTATCTTTCAGAGGTGTTTAGGGTACAAGAAGAAGCTGTGTTCTAAATTCAGGTCATTCTGATGTGACAAGAAGAAAACAGCTGCAGAAGAAAACCTGAACGGAAGGAATATTCAGCAGGAATGGAGAACTTCCGGCAGTGGCCTGGAGGCTATAAATGTCTGAGAGTTCACAGAAACCTTGGGAGTACCCTGTGCCCTACTTGTTTGGGATGGAGGGTGAAGCCATTTAATGTAAACAGACATGGAGAACTTACAGACACGCGGGAGGTGGACACCTCACGTGCACATTTCCAAGCCTGGAGTCCAGTTCCATCCTTTGCCATTATTCTCCTAAGCATTTACATGTTACAACTAAGTACTTAAATTATACTGTTTTTAAAATCAATGAATTCATTCTCGTACCTTTCTTGCCAGTGATAGCAAAATCTCATCCGAGAACATTTTGAAGTCCGTGTATTTCCCTAAAGGCCTCCGGTAGATGTGGTTATTGAGAATCGTGTAGTGGACAATGGCTCCCCTCTCTTCCCCAAACCGTTTTGGAACTTCCTGTAGCATCTGCTGGAGATTAATGCTGGGAAAGGAAGCAAAATCTTTTGCAATCTGTGGTTCTTTGGTTGGACAAGAAAGAGTTTGCTGCCAAGCCTGGGGATCCTCTTCTGGACACTCACAGTACTCGTGGTATATGGGTCCTAGGGAAGGCAAAACACACACTTCATTAAGGAGCGCAAGGCAAGCTGTTGTTTCTGCCCCTGTTGTGAACGTGGGATGACTTCTTGGTGAATTCTAAGATTATCAGGAAAAATCTGCCCTAAACGCATCAGTGGTGAAAGTAGTTATGTCAGAGTCCTGCGTTCCTATTTTCTGTCTCCTTTTTGCACCCCCCTAGACAACCTAGTATAGCACACCATCTCTCCCAATATATTAGTACTCTCGGCCAATTAGCTGGTAAATTCCTAGTGAGTTATAAATGGTTGATGGAGGTAATGCAACTTACCTTATGCGAAGAATGAAGAGTACTGGAAATGGAACTACCTAGCTAAATATACAATATTTTTTATTATTATTATCACTTATATCTCTTTAAGTTACTCAGTTTTTCTTTCTTTTAAAATTTCAAGTTAAATTGAGCTTCCCTTAAAATTTCAAGTTAAATTGAGCTTTACTTTGTTCCATATGACTTCAAGGTCTTCATAACTCATTCTGAAAGGCATGAAATCTACACATGAGGCTGGTTCTAAATTATGTAATAATCACTTACCTTTCAAAATATAGGGAGACTGGGCAACATGTTCATCACCATAAAGGACCTCTATCTTCAGCCCTTCATTGACAGATTCATACATCCTATACCTGATCAAAAATGTTCCATCATTCCTGTCCAAAGGTTTTGGGACATGAATCCGGACTAACTCTTTAGGTGAAAGAGATTTGATTACTACTTTAAATTGTGCTTGACCTGAAAGAAAAAAAAAATATAAATAACTCTACTACTTCACAGTTGCTTTGTTGTAACAATTAGTGGATAGCTATTTTTACACAGAAGCTTCTTATTTTTCTAATATCAATGGTAAAAAAAAAATCATTTTAGTTTGAAAGATCCCTGAGGCCAGAAACTATTCTGGTTTATGTCTTCAAATCAGGGACCTGACTCAACATTGATTCATTAGTCATTCAAATAAAGATTTATTGAATGAACAAAATTAATTCATAAAAAAGCAAGGAAGAGATGAACTTTTTGCCTATTTGATCTTTTCTCTTTTGGGTAGGTAAAAGCCCAGGTAGTTAAAAAATCTGTGAATCATAAAATAACAGAACTCGAAGGCAATCCAACTTTTCCTTTTAAGACATACACAAGCTTTCTTTGTAAACCATTATAATATCAAATAACCCTCATTTCTGAGGAAGTTTTCCTTTTGCTAACCCAAATTTCAAGCTATATGTCTAAGCCCATTTCTTTAAGTAGAGAGAGAGTATAGAGAGTTACACGACCATGCACAAATACACACATGTGCACACACACACACACACACACACTCACACACCTTTGTAACTACTAGAGTGTACTTCTCTAAGCTCGTTTCCTCAGGTTGAAATGAAACAGTTATGCAAGGATGATCTAATACCTCTTATAACTCCAAAATTTCTGTTCTACTTAGAAACCCCCCTTCTCTTTGGCAGGATATAGCTAACTTTGAGTCGTTGACATATAGATGCTGTGATTCATGTTACTGTGGCCCAGGTATGAATGCTGATACCTTTTTCTTCAGAGAGGGCAGAGGGTGTATTTGCATTCAGTGCAGATCTGATCCTCAGGAGCTTTAAGAATCAAGATCTGCCCCGGCTGGTTGCTCAGTGGTTAGGGCATTGGCCTGTGGACTGAAAGGTTGTGGGTTCGATTCCAACGGCATGTACCTCCGTTGCAGGTTCAATCCCCCGAGTAAAAAAAACAATCAATCGATGTGTCTCTCTCATGTCAATGTTCCTCTCTCTCCCCTTCCTCTCTTTCCCTTTCACTTTCTCTAAATCAATGGGAAAAAATCCTCAAGTGAGAATTAAAAAAATAAATAAATAAAAGAATAAAGATCAATTAGTGTCCCAACCACAGTTAATCATATTTAAAAAGTGGTGAACCCTCTGAAATCCACAGCCTAACAAACAATAAGTTGTGACCAAAGTATTCTTTCATCTCATATCCCTCATTATGAATTTAAGCATATTTAATACAGGGGTGGGAAAAAGTAGGATTACAGTCGTTCATAACAAATAATACAGTAATTAATAAATAATAAAAAATAAATTATATGTTTCACATACTCCCCACTGTAAACCAACTTTTGCCCACCCTTGTATATATTTTTTAAATTACTGAAAAAGTTTGTATATCCTCTTTTTAGTTTCTAAATGTAGCGAGTGACTTTTCTATTTTTCTCTTGGTCTTCACCAGTTTTATTGTTTTCCTTGTGGGTCAGGAGAAATGTTTCTCAGTCTCTTCAATTTAGTCACAGTAATGTTGTATCTGACATCTCGCTATTAGGTAATTAAGTACGAAGCACATACATTTTTAGATATTTGAAATAAATGTGACAAAATTATGACAGACATCTGCCAGAAGAAATGACCTAGAATAGATAAATAGAGGGGGTGGTTGCAAAAGAAAGGTAATAATATAATGTGAAATAATTTAAAATGTTGGCTGGTTAGCTGAAATGCTTAATGAAACACATAAGCTACTGATCTGTGTTATTTCCCGCTTAGTTCCAGAAAGGCAAGTAGACTGAAGACCAGGAAGGCAGAGCCTGGGGACCAGAGAGCCATTTCCATTATTCCTCCCAGACTAGAAACAGTACAGAAGTCTTCTTGTCTCCTGACCAGATAGTCCTGCTCTCCATAAATTTATGATTTTAATAAACAAAACAAATATAAGACAAGCATAGTAATGACTGTGTGATTTTTTTGGCTACTTTTGTAGGAATCTTTCATGCCTGTGTCATTGTTGGCATGAAACTAATGTTAGATTCAATGCAAAATAATAATGATCAAATAGAAATAAGCAATTCCAATCTCATAAAAGAGAAAATGAGAAGAAGTAATCGCAAATTGCTTCAAAAGGAAGGAATGTGGATTCTCATCTGCCTGTGGCTGATATAATGGAACAGAAATGAAGCTCAGCTGGAGTTTTTCTACTCCACAAATTCAAAAGCTAATAGACTGAGAATGCAGTGACTGTGTAAACAAAAAGAGGTTGGCAGTATCAAAGCCTTACATCATTAGAATCAGAAATTCTGAAGACTTTTGATTTGGAAAGAAATAAAAAACATTAAAAAAAAATCACTTAACCAGTCCATGAGCTTATTTTCTACAAGAACTTGTAAGGTAGGTATTGTCACCGTCATTTTACAGACCAGGAAACCACGGCTCCCTTGAAGAAGTTAAGTAACTCACCCAAGGTCACATACATAGGAGTAACTGAGCCAACACTTGAACACAGCTTGAATCCTTCTTCTTTCAAAGCCCATACAGGTTCGCAGAATTCCAAGTTGGAGGAATAACCTCTGGCACGCCTGGCTGAATGGAGCTATCACCAGCCCCCCACCCCGCTGTTTAGGAAGTTTATTAAGGGTCTCAGCAGCTGCAACAAAAGTGTTGAGCCACATGACCAAGGGAACAGAGTCCCAGAAGGCCAACTGGTTTTGCCTTGAGGCTACATGGAATCCTCCAAAAGTGTCTGGCTGCCGGCAGACCATGCTCGGCAACTATATTATGGTGATTTGATGAAAGGGAAAGCGCATTGAAGTAGGTATTCCACAGCTGGCTCTGACATTCAGTAGCTGTGGGGCCATGGGCAAGGCATGTTAGCGTCACTGATCCTCGGTTTCTTATATGGTAAGTGAAAAGACTATCTATCCTTCCCATATCACAAGACAATTTAGGAGAACAAATTAAATAAAGCAAGCTTAAAAAGTAAAGTGCTACACAACTAGGAGGTAAGACTATTTTATAGTGATGTCGTTACTGATGAAGGCAGGAGAGGACTGAGTAGAAAATGAATACAGTTGACCTTGGAACAACCTGAGCTTGAACGGTATGAGTCCACGTATTCGCGGATTTTTTTCAATAAATACACAATTGGCCCCCCCGCCCCCATTTCCCTAGGTTTCACCTCTGTGATTCAAACAACCACAGACTGAAAACAGTATTTTTGATCCGCGGTTGGGAATTCAGGGATGTGGAGGGCTAACTGAATGTATTGTTTAATGCCATTTTATATAAGGAATTTGAGCACCTGTGAAATTTGATATCCGTGTGTGTCCTGGAACCAATCCCCTGTGACATGGAAAAACACCATAGTTAAGTTTGGGGGTTGTCAAAAGTTATATGTGGATTTTCGATTGCACTGGGGGTCAGCACCCCTAACTCCCACCGTGTTCATGGGTCAAGGGCACTTGTATCCTACCATCTCGCATATTCTAACCACCCTCCCTCTACCCCTTCTTTCTCTTCTCCTAGAATATTTACTGAGAATCTCTGCCAGGCACTGTGCTAGATGCTTGGAATATAAAAGTATCAGTAGGTTCTGCCTACATTCATAATAGAAGGAAATATTCAGTTTAAGTCGGAGGTTAGTGAAATCAAGATATAGATAGGTCCTTTTCCCCGTCCAAGGTCGTAGACCCTCTAATTTCTGTCTGGGGACTCCAGTTTGAGATCTCCAGATTTAGACCATTCAAGTTCCCAACATGTTTGCTATCTCTGTACTTGAAGATATGCCACATAACAAAGGTATTCAGACACTATTAAATGAGAGTGATAATTACAGTAATAAGGGAATCTTGGTAAGTCATGTAAGACAATCTAGAGCTTGTGGAAATATTGCCTCTTTTCAAATTAGTTCTGGGAGAAGAAAAAATTTCAGAACTTACAAATGAATGATGGGGGCAGAAGATGTGAGAAACTGGTGGGTTTGTTTCTCAGACTATAGGACAGCCTTTTGAATGGAAGGTAGGAATCAAGTGGCATGAAAGAAAACAAGCTGAATCTAAGAGAATGAAAGTGAGGTGGTCTGAAAAGACTTGGTGAAAGTCTTTTTTTTTTCTTTCTTTCTTAAAACTTTTTCCTGACTATAAGTACAATATAACCATTTTGGGGGAATTTTTTCTTAGGAATTTCCTTACTCTCTTGCTATAACCACTGATGACACTAATGAGTGAGGTACAGGTTAATTTACTGATTACAAAATTAGAATGAAACTACATAGTTTCTTTCCTGTTCATTCCAGCCTTAACCAAATATAAGCATCCTATATCATAAAAGGCTAATATTCAAATAGACCAAACAATGGAACAACTGGAACAACCGAACGGGTTGCTATGACATGTGCTGACCACCAGGGGGCGTGTGTGGAACATGGAAGGTGTCGGCCATGGTGGGATGGTGGAGCAGGTGAGTGGGGGGGGGGGGGGCGCCAGAACAAGGTGGGGCGCCAGTCGCTGCCATCGGGGTGAGCCTCTGGTGGTTACTGAAAATTCTTTTCTCCTGCGCACCACAGTCCCGCCCAGCGCTTGCACCTGCTGCCAGCAGCAGAGCCGCTGCTCGCACTGGCTGTTGGTGCCCGGCGCCAGTCCTGATCGTTCAGCGCCATCAGCGGGTGCGAGAAGCGGCTGCCGGCTCTGATTGCCCCTGAGGGCTTCTCCACCTCCCCCTGCTCCTAAGGGGCGATTGGGACAGCAGCCACCACTCGCACCTGCTGACAGCGTGGGCCTTGCTTGCACCCATTGCTGGTGCCGGCCCCAATCGCTCGGCAACAGCGGGAGTGGGGCTGCCGGCAGACAGGGGACCGGGACCCATGGTGGGAGGGGCTGGGCAAGGGTGCAGAGGATGGGCTGAAACCCGCCCTTGTGCCTACTGCAGCCTTGAGGCCCACAGTTCCTTTCAAGGTACACGAATTCGTGCACTGGGCCCCTAGTTATTAAATAATCCTACCTAATAATAGACAAATATGCAAATTGACTGTGCCTTCGCTATGCCCGCGACTGGCCAGGAGGCGCAGGGGGGGCGGGACTCGGGGTGGCCGGGATGGCCGATTGGGCCGGCGGGACGCTGAGCTCGTATCGCCAGCGGTGGCTCGAGCTCAGCGTCTGCACCATGGCTGTGCTGCGGCACAGAAGGGGCCTCTGGGGCAGCGAGCTCACGTCCCACCGCGGACCATCAAAAGCGGGGGAGCTGGGTGCCTGTCCGCTCGGGGCGGAGGCTTCTGAAAGGCCTGGTGCACCAGCGGACAGGCACCCAGCTCCCGCGCGATCGAAAGCACAAGTGTGGCCCTAACCGGTTTGGCTCAGTGGATAGAGCATCGGCCTGCAGACTCAAGAGTCCCAGGTTCGATTCCGGTCAAGGGCATGTACCTTGGTTGCGGGAACATAACCAGTAGGGAGTGTGCAGGAGGCAGCTGATCGATGTTTCTCTCTCATCGATGTTTCTGACTCTCTATCCCTCTCCGTTCCTCTCTGTAAAAAATCAATAAAATATATTTAAAAAAAAAAGAAAAGAAAAAGAAAGCACAAGTGTGGGAGCTGGGTGCCTGTCCACTCAGGCACCAGGCCTTTCAGAAGCCTCCGCCGAGCCGGAGGCTTCTGAAAGGCCTGGTGCACCAGCGGACAGGCACCCAGCTCCCCCGTGATCGAAAGCGAAAGCGTGTAGGGGACCCTACACGTGCATGATTCAATCATGCACTGGGCCTCTAGTCCTATATAATAAAAGGCTAATATGCAAATTGACCAAATGGTGGAACAACTGGTCTCTATGATGTGCACTGACCACCAGAGGGCAGGCGCTCAATGCAGGAGCTGTGCCATGGTGGTCAGTGCACTCCCACAAGGGGAGCGCTGCTCTGCCAGAAGCAGGGCTCACGGCTAGCGAGTGCAGCAGCGGTGCGGGGAGCCCCTTCTGCCTCCGGGACATCCCCCGAGGGCTTCCAGACTGCGAGAGGGCACAGGCTGGGCTGAGGGCCCCCCCTGAGTGCACAAATTTTGTGCACTGGGCCTCTAGTCTTTTAATAAGTTACTTCAAATTTTTTAAAATTGTGAAAAAAAAGTAACATAAATGTGACCATCTTAACTATTTAAAAAAATTTTTTTTGGTTAATCCTCACCTGAGGATATTTTTCCTGTTGATTTTTAGAGAGAGTGAAAGGGAGGGAGGTAGAGGAAGAGAGAGAGAAAAACATCAATTTGAGAGAGACACATTGATCAGTTGCCTCTAGTATATGCCCTGACTAGGGCTGGGGATCAAACCTGCAATCCAGATATGTGCCCTTAACCAGGAATCGAACCTGAGATCCCTTCTTGCGTGGGCCGATGCTCTAACCATTGAGCACACCAGCCAGGGTTTAACCAAATTGTTAATCCTCATCGGAGTGTATGTTTATTGATTTTAGAGAGAGAGAAAAGAGGGGGAATGGGAGAGAGAAACATCAGTTGGTTGCTCCTGTACTCGTCCTGACTCGGGTGTTGAACTGGCAATCTAGGTATGTGCCCTGACCGGGAATCAAACCCACAACCTTTTGGTGTACCTAAGGATGCTCCAACCAACTGAGCTACCCAGCCAGGGTAACCATTTAAGTGTATAGTTCAGTAGCATTAAATATATGCACATGGTTGTGCAACAAATCTCTAGACCTTTTTCAAACTGAAACTCTATACCGATTCAACAACTTCCGATTTCCCTCTTCCAACAGCCCTTTGGCAAAACATTACTTTTAATGGCTGTCAAATATTCCATCACATGCATGTATCTTACTTTATTTAACAATTACTTTATAGTTAGCTACTTAAACTTACAATAGTAATAATAACAATAATAATAATAAATAAACTTACTATAATAAACAATTATAATGCTGCAGGAATATCCTTGTATATAAAAATCTTTGATTACATTCTGATCATTATCTCAGGACAGATACCTAGGAACCAGACCACCAGATTAAAGGGCAAAGGCATTTTTTTTGTAAGTGACATTTACAAATGACATTTTCTAACTGTTGAAAATCTTTTTTTTTTTTTTGGTACATTAGGTTTGTAAATGTTTAAGAATTGCTACATTTGGGCAATTACTTTCCAGAAATGCTTGACTAATTTGGGCTCCATTAGCAGAGGATGAAAGTCACTGAGTAACTCATTGCTCCCTTAACAGCTTTGAGTATTACTAACTTTTAAAAAACTGCCAATATTTTTAGAAGAATAAATGGACTTTTTTTTGGAATTTACAGCTCTTTCATTAATAGTAAGATCAGCAGTATTTCATTTTGGATCATGTATTTTCATGTAGAAATTAATTTTTTTAGTTTTCCACCTTCTTTTCTTTCCACCACCGTATAGCAATATAAAATTAATTTTAGAAAATAAACTATCAGGAAGAAAAATACACCACATAGTGAAAGACTTTGAATCTGGGTTTAAGAATATTTTCTCCTGATTCTTAGGCCCACGGAAAGTGTTTCTGAAACTAAAATAAGTAGTCCTGGTTTTCCACTGGCAGTGGAAGGAGAGGCACTGGGTAATTCTGATTGATTCTTTGTTGGTCAAACAGGGTGCCAGTTGGCTGAACATAAATGAGACATAAAGTAGCAAATCCTGACTGGTAACAACTTGAAACCAGCAGGACTAGTTGTAATAAGTTGCAAAGGTAAGATGTGAAGGAGAACGTGGGAGGACAGCTGGGCACAGGGATTCAGGACAAGGTCCACCCTCGGGAGAGGGAACACCCCATGAGTTCTACCGAGTTTCTCTAATTCCTGCCATCTGCTTTCAAGAACTCAAACCTGTAGGAAAGCCAACATCTAGCATGCAAAACTGCCTTCTTTCTGCCTACTGATCTGACATGCATTCCCTTTGTGTAGGAGGTAACTGTTTCTAAATCCATCCGGCCCCGGCAATGTAACCCCGGCGATTCGTGGGCCTGATGACTCAATACTTGAAGGCACTCCCTACGTGATGAAACAGTTCCCACCAGTCAGAGGTGGACAGGCGGTCTCCGCGGGGGACTTACTCTGCCTTCATTAACGCCTGGGGCGCCGCGCGCTCGGAACGTCAGTCCCAGCGCTTTAATGGAGGAAGGGCCCTCAGGGTTCATTCATTCATTCGTTCATTCATTCATTCATTCCACTGCGACCCTCCCCCCTTTGAATCGCAAGGCAGAGCCGAGACCAGACCGAGGAAGGCGAGCGCCAGGGGAGGGACGCCACGCCGGCGGCGGGCGGGCTCCCGACGGGCGCGGGCGCGGGCGCGACGGGGGCGCGCGGCGGGGACGCGGCAGGGGAGCGGGCGGCGGGGCGAGGGAGGCCCGCGGCGGGACGCTACCTGCGGGCGAGCGAGTGAGGTTTTGGCCCTCGGAGCTGACGGCCTGCAGATAGAAATAGCGGACGGGCAGAACGACGCCCGCCTGCAGCCCGGGGCCCCACACCAGGCTCCGCGGCGCGCTCACCGGCGCCTCGGGGGCCCCCGCGGCCACTAGCAGGGCGAGCTGCAGCGGCAGCAGCAGGGCCCGCGGGAGGCGGCCCATGGTCCCGGGCCGCAGCGTCCAGCTCGGCGGCGGCGGCGGCGGGGAGGGGCGGGGAGCGCCGCGAGCGGAGGCGGGCACAGGCGGGCGGGGCGGGGCGCGCCCCGGGCGGGGCTGTGCCTGTGCTCCGCCATCCCGCCCCCGGCTCTCTCCCGGCGGCCACGTGGGGCCGCGGGGTGGTCGTCTGCCTTGTGCACTGAGGAGGGTCGGCGATGGACGGTCCCCCCTCCCCCCAGCCTCCTTGGCCCCATGGAGAGCCGCGATCGTAGGTCTGGCAAAGAGAGACCGAGGATGAGAGTAGCACCCTTGATCGCCTTGGCACGCCGGGCCTCACCTCCTGTTGCTTGAAAATGTCAGCTGTTTAGAGGAAAATGGATTTTAAAGGTGGCAACCTCTGTGGTGACTGCCGAGGGTAGGTGGGGGGAGGGAATGAAAGACCCAGCCGCGAAGAATTTTATATAGTAACTTTGGGGAAATGCCTTCAGACAGGGAATTTCACTGGTTGTGTCTGCATGTTTCAAGTTGAAAGCTTCCCTCTGCTCTAGCTTGCACTTAAAGAAATATTTGAAACATTCTGTTCACATTCTTCCAAAATCAAACTTTGAAAAAAAATTTTCCAGAGAAATTATCTAAGGGTTAGCTGGTACTGGATAATAAAATATGGCCTGATAAATTATGTAACACACGTGGTAACACCCAGTTTTATTAAGAACATGTCAGAGAAGCCATATAATTGTATCTGAACACTCCTTCAGCAATACTGCATCTGCACCAACCTGTTTTCTTTCTTAATCCATATCTTTAAAAGCGCATCTCTTCAGATCAACAGATGTCTCGGCCAGATTCTTTATCATAAATCAAATTGAATTTACTCAACAAGCATTAATTCAATGTCTACTGTGTTTTAGACATTATACTTTGACTTCAAAGCTCCTGTGGTTTAGTGGACAAGAAAGAGAGAGGCAGTGTAAATAGTGTAATGGGTGCTAAAATATGGGTGTCAGGAATTGCGTGGGGTCTGGGATTTTAGCCTACCTGCAAGCTAACAAGTTAGTCTTTATTGTTTCATGGATACTGTCAGAAGACACAGACTCCGGGGTCAGAGGCAGAGAACTCCATTAGTCACTGCAAAGCAGCAGCCAGAGCTTCATGGTGGTTTGTGCTGGGTCCCCGTGATCCCTGTTATGGGCTGAACTGTACAGGGCGAGGGAGTCCCGCTGCTGGACGCTACCTGGTGGAATTATGGGCTGAACTGTATTCCTCCAAAATTCGTATGTTGAAGCACTAACTCCCGAGCCTCAGAATTTAACTGTATTTGAAGTCAGGGCCTTCAAAGAGACGATTAATTTAAAACAGGCATTGGGGCAGGCCCTAATCTCACCTAATGGTGTCCTTATAAGAAGAGGAAATTTGGGCACACAGACCTCAGGAGAGTTTGGGCGTAGACGAAAGACCATGTGAGAATGCAGTGAGAAGGCAGCCATCTGCAACCCAAGGAGAGAGGCCTCAGAAGAAACCAAACCTGGAGACGACTTGATCTTGGATTTCAGCCTCCAGAACTGTGAGAAAATAAATTCTGTCATTTAAGCCACCCAGTCTGTAGTCTATGGTATTTTGTTATGGCAGCTCTAGAAAACTTATATACCGCCCCCCCCCCCGCCCCCCCACCGCCCCAAACCCACCAGATCCAGTGGGGACAATGCAAAAGGCCTATCAAGGATGCCTGCATTGCAAGAGAAGCACATGGAATTTAGGGGATTACTGCTTTTAGAGTAAGGTGAATTAAGCCTGCTCTGTGTAGGTAAGGAGATGTTATCCTCCTTCAAGGTGGCTTGCTGCAAACACATGACAAATGGCAGGGGTAAGGAGTGGTCAAGGACATTCTTTTTTAAAAAAATATATTTTTATTGATTTCAGAGAGGAAGGGAGAGAGAGAAACATCAATGATCAGAGAGAATCATTGATCGGCTGTCTCCTGCACACCCTACACTGGGGATCAAGCTTGCAAACCATGTATATGCCCTGACCAAGAATCGAACCGTGACCTCCTGGTTCATAGGTTGACGCTCAACCACTGAGCCACGCCAGCTGGGCAGGACTTTCATTCTTGGCATACCCATCAAAAACATTCAGAGATGTTCAGGGCCCCTGGCAAACGGCCTCTCCCAATATTAGTGCATCATATGAAGGGCAGTTAACCTAATCTTGGTGGAATTCAGAGAGGCTTTCTGAAAGAGATCACGCCCAGGCTTAAACATGAAAATCATGTTGTGGGAAGAGGGGGAGAAGGTCTTTCCTGGCAATAGAAAAGTCACGCTCTACCCAGTTTTGCTCCAGTGGTTAGAGCATTGGGACTGAAAGGTCTTGGGTTCGATACCAGTCAAAGGCATGTACCTCAGTTGCAGGCTCCATCCACAGCCCCTAGTGGGCAGAAGGCAACCAATCAATGTGCTTTTCTCACATCAATGTTTCTCTCTCTTCTCCGCCCTTCCACTCTTTCTAAAAATCAATGGGGGAAAAATAATCTTGAAGTAAATTATACACTTCAAGAAGTTTCTATTCCCTTTGACATTCATCACTATATTGAGCTCCAATCTCAGACACATAGAATTATGGTCTGTATTGCACTGGTGCCTGGAATCATCACATTAAAGCTATGTAAACTTCACAGCTATTGATTGTCCACACACATCATAGCATTTCTACCCCTTTCTAGTAACTGCTTCTCTCTCTCTCTCTCTTTCTTTTTACCCACAATCCACAGTTAACAATGAGGCTTTATAAAACATCACCTTAACCCATGGATGGCCACAGTTGATTGGCCCATAGTTTGGAACCTGCCTCATGCTGAACTAATCAGAAGCTTTTCTTTGGGAGTTTAAAAATCAGAGTTAAGGGATTTCAATTTGTAATTGACATCTCTTAAATAGAGGCAATGTAAACGTTACCATTTTTTTTGCCTTGTAGATGAAATGGAGGGGAAAACTTGGCGAGTTTTCTATATAGTGCACCATACAGGCTTGGTACAGTTCATAAGTGGCATCTCCACCCTTGGTTTTAGGGATAGCTCTGTTTCTCATGATAAATTCCTCTTTTGACATTCGAGAACTGTCTCATTTTCAATATCATTAATTAATAATAATAAAAAAAACTTACATGGGCTTAGGCAAGCTTAGATCCCACAAAATGCATAAATATTGAATTACTTCAATAATATTTATTCAGCACGCAATTTGTCATGTATTTTGTAAGATACTGGGGATATAAACCTCTATTTATTACAGTTCCTAGAGTGAATTTTAATTGCTAGACAATTGGTTTAAATATTGCATTCAGAATCTCATAGTATAGGTGTAATTCCTCTTAAAACACAATTGCTGGAAGAACCAAGATGGTGGCATAAAACGCCTGTACTCACTGCCTCCCACAACCACATCAAAATTACAACTAAAATATGGAACAACCATCATCCAGAAGCACGGAAAGCTGGCTGAATGGAAGTCCTACACCTAGAGAAGTACTAAAGAAGCAAGCACACTGACACTGGTAGGAGGGACAGATGTGCGGAACAGGCTGGACTGGCACCCTTGTGTGCTGCTTTTTTAATTGGGAGGAAGATCATCTCTGTGGAGGCCACCCAGAGGAGCAAAGGGTCCCAGCTCCACACCAGACCCCCAGCCCAGGCTCCCAGAGCTGGGAAAAGAAGTCCCCATAACTACAGGCTGTTAAAACCAGTGCAGCCGAAACTGGTTTGGCTCGGTGGATAGAGTGTCAGCCTGCAGACTGAAAGGTTCCAGGTTCAATTCTGGTCAAGGGCACGTACCTTGGTTGTGGGCACATCCCCAATGGGAGGTGTGCAGGAGGCAGTTGATTGATGTTTCTCTCTCATCGATGTTCCTAACTCTCTATCCCTCTCCCTTCCTCTCTGTAAAAAATCAATAAAATATAAAACACACACACACACACACACACACACACACACACACACACACACACAAAACCAGTGCAGATGGGAGCTCAGTGACACAGAGGTTGCTGGAGACCCAGAGGTTCCTCTTAAAGAGCCGGCACATGAATTGAACTTATAAGGTTCTGCTTCCTCTGAGCGCCAGTGCCAAAGTGAGGCTCTGGGGGACACAGACACATACAGGGAGGAACTGGGTTATCTGGCATTGGGGCAGGAACTTGAGAGTGGCTTTCTCTCAGATGAAGGTACTCACAGGGATCATTGTTCCTATGTTGGGACCTCCCTGGTCGCAGGGCTGACTGACAGTCATTTCTGTTTGCTTCACCCTGGTGATTCCCTGAGACCCTGCCCATCCAATTTACAAGTCCACCCAACCTGTGTTCAGTGGCTTTTGCATATGAATGGCCTGTCCTTGCTCAGGCTTCAGACTTTGCTAAACTCTCTCAAACAAGCTGCAACTGGGTCAGGGAGTCCCAAACCTATCAATAAAAGGTCCAGGCCTGGCACCAGCACCAGCACCAGCCTGCCTTGCTTCACAGCTGGGTCTTCCTGGGCACTTCCAAACCCGATACAAATAGGAGGAATTTGCAGATCTCTGTAACTCCTGCTGGGTGGCCTCAGGCAGTGGCTGACTTTGTACCTCCCTGGAGACTCAAGAGCCACTGTACCCAGTGGTCAGTGTCAGACCATATCAGATTACAACTCTACACACCCATAAGCAATACACTCAAGGGGCAAACTCAGTGAGCATCAAAGCCCCACTGAAGCAAGTCCTGCTCCCTAGGGGTGTCTTCTGCACAGGGGTGCACCTAGAACTCCCAGCTCAGGTAACTGGGGATGCTAAACCACTGGGCCCTACAGGACATCTACTACACAAGGCCACTCTACCAACTCAAGGAGATGTAATAACTCTACCCAATACATAGAAACAAACACAGGGAAGTAGCCAAAATGGGGAGACAAAGGTACATGTCACAAATGGAAGAAAGCAAACTATTGGATATGGAGTTCAAAACCACAGTTATAAGGTTACTCAAGAATTTTCTAGAAACCTCCAAGGGACCTTAGTAAGACTTTCAAGGATCTTAATGAGAATGCCAGAAAAAAAATGGAAAAGGACAAGTTAAAATTAAGCATACACTAACTGAAATAAAGAATAATTTATAGGGATTCAACAGTAGAATGGTGGATTCCAAGATTCAGATCAACTATTTGAAATGTGAGGAAGAAAACACAACAAAAAACAAAAAATAAAAAACAAAAAACACCAACCAGAAGAGCAAAAAGAAAAAGGAATCCAAAAAGATGAAGTATAAGGAGACTCTGGGACAACTTCAAGCGTACCAACATCTGAATTATGAGGGTGCCAGAAGAAGAGAGAGAGCAAGATTTTGAAAACCTATTTAAAGAAATAATGACAGAAAACTTCCCCTACCTGGTTAAAGAAATAGACTTATTAAAAAAAAAAAAAAAAGAAAGAAAGAAAAGAAATAGACTTATAAGTCCAAGAAGACAGAGAGTCCCAAACAAGAGGAACCCAAAGAGGACCACACCAAGACACATCGTAATTAAAATGCCAAGGGCTAAAGATGAAGAGAGAATCTTAAAAGCAGCAAGAGAAAAGCAGTTAGTTACCTCCAAGGGAGCACCCATATGACTGTCACCTGATTTCTCAACAGAAACTATGCAGGCCAGAAGGGAGTAGCAAGAAATATCCAAAGTGATGAATAGCAAGGACCTACAACCAAGATTACTCTACCCAGCAAAGCTGTCATTTAGAATTGAAGGTCAGATAAAGAGCTTCACAGACAAGAAAAAGTTAAAGGAGTTCATCACCATCAAACCAGTATTATATGAAATTTTGAAGAATATTCTTTAAGAGTAAGAAGAAGAAAAAGAAGATAAGAACTATGAGTTACAAAATGGCAACAAATACATATCTATCAACAATTGAATATCAAAATAAATGAATAAGAACTCTAATGATCAGAGTAAACTGGTGAATAAAATAGAATCAGAGGCATGGAAATGGAACAGACTGACTATTCTCAGAGGGGAGGGGGTGAGGGGGCAGGAAGAGATTAAACAAAGGTCTTATATGCATATATGCATTACCTATGGACACAGACAATAGGCCGGCAAAGGCCTGGGGCAGGGCAGGAACTGGGTAGAGGGGTGTAATGGGGGGAAAAAAGAGGGATATCTGTAATACTCTCAACAATAAAGATAAAAACAAACAAACAAAAACTTCCCAAAACCCCCACAACTGCTCATTGGTCCAGCCTGAGTCAGGCACTCATTCCTGAACCCACCAACTGTGCTCAGACTCTTAGGTTCATGTACAAACATTGATTATGTGGTGTTGGGGCTATCAGTCAGGGAATGGAGTTCCCAGAGAAAAGAAAAAAGCATCTCCTGGATAGACAATTATATCAGTATCCACTATATACCTCCAAAACATCTTTAGACGTGCTTCTGAGTTAACTCTAGACTACAATGACAGCATAATCTCGAAAGGATGGTTGGAGAAGAAAGCTTAGAGGGAAAATTAATACTAGCATTTATTATTTTATTTTATTACTAGAGGCCCGATGCACAAAATTCCTGAAAGGGGCTCGGCCCTCACAGCCTTGGCAGCTTGCCTCGGCCCTCGCAGCCTTGGTGGCTTGCCTTGGCCCTTGCAGCCCAGGGTACGTCCAGAAGGACATCGGAAGGTTGTTCAGCTGTCCGGTCTAATTAGCATATTATGCTTTTATTATAGATTATTTTTTGTTAATCCTCACTTGAGGATATTTTTCTGTTGATTTTTTTTTTTTTAGAGAGAATGAAAGGGAGGAAGAGAGACAGAGAGAGAGAAACATGGATGTGAGAGAGATACATGGATTGGTTGCCTCCCACATGCACCCTGACTGTGGCTGGGGATCAAGCCTGCAACCAAGGTACATGCCTTTGACAGAAATTGTACCCAGGACACTTTAGTCCATGGGCTGATACTCTATCCATTGAGCCAAACTGCCTAGGGCTATTTCATTTTTTAAAAATAGTTTATTGATTTTTAGAGCAAAAGAAAGGGAAAGGTAGAAAGAAAGAGAGAGGGAGGGAGAGATGGAGAGAGGGAAAGAGAAACATCAATGCAAGAGCACATCAATAGGCTGCCTCCTGCATGCCCCCTCCGGGGATTGGGCCCGCAACCCCAGCATGTACCCTTGACCTGGAATCGAACCAGCAACCTCTTGGTGCACAGGATGATACCCAACCAATTGAGCCACACCGGCCAGGGCAGCATTTATTTTATTAACACATTTCCTAAAAGTTTTCATCACAAGAGGGAAACCATTTTTTTTTTTTGTATCTGTATGAGATAATGGATGTTAACTAAATTTATTGCAATATATGTAAGTCATGTTATTATGTTGTATACTTTAAACTTATATCAGTGATGGGCAACCTTTTGAGCTTGGTGTGTCAAACTTTGCCAAAAAACTGAGCATAACTCGGGTAGTGTGTCACTTTGAGGAAAAAACATTATTTCGCAAATGTTTCATCCTCGGCATGTGGCTGCCTCAGCGGCCGCGTGTCATCAGAAATGGCTACGCGTGTCAGTGCTGACACGCATGTCATAGGTTCGCCATCACTGACTTATATAGTGTTATATATCAATTATCCTATCTAATAAAGAGGGAATATGCTAACTGACCCTCATGCCATCGCAAAGATGGCGGCGCCCACAGCCAATAAGGAGGGAATATGCTAATTGACTGTCCTGCCCTCAAAGATGGTGGCACCCACAGCCAATAAGGAGGGAATATGCTAATTGACTGCTCCGCCCTCAGGGCCAGCCAAGGCTTGTGCTGCCAGCAGTGGCAGCAGCAGAGGTGTGATGGGGCGTTGCCTTCCCTTGATCGCCAGGTCCCTCCTGCCCCTGAGGGCTCCCGGACTGTGAAAGGGGGCAGGCCGGGCTGAGGGACCTCCCCCCCCCACCCCCACCCCGGCTCCAATGCATGAATTTTCATGCTCCGGCATGAAAAAGCATAATGTTTCATAAAATCACATACAAATTTCAGGTGTTTTTTGTTTTAAAAAAACATTCAATATTCTCCTGGATAGTAAACCTTTTAAAAAAATAATCTTTAATTTTTTTATCTGTATACCCACTGATATGTTAAAGTTGGTGGTACAAGGGCTGGCAAAATAGCCATCTCAGACAGTGAGTAAAGAAAAATTGAATTTATTTAAGGAAAAGAGGATGGGAGGTGTGGATATTCAAAGGGAAGGGCTCTACAGAGAAAAGGGGGCCTTGGGGACAGGTTCAGGAGGTTAGCCCAGATCAGCTGCTACTGCTCATTGCTGCCCCAGTTGCAAGTCTCATAGGGTCCCTTAGAGGTTGGGGGAAACGTGCCTGGGGGGGAATAGCATGGGTGTGCTCCTTGGAGGGAGAGTGTACACTGGGTCCTCTGTCCTGAGCACATTTATCTCTTTCTTTCAGGCGGAAATCCTAGGGGAGGTCCTTAATGGACTATTCATCAGCTTTCCAGGTGTGCTCTTTCAGGGCCCTGGTCTCCATTGATTGGTCAGCGCCAGGGCAGGGAGTCATTGGTCAATGCAGCTGGTCCTAAGGCAGCCAGGGTGTCACTTGCCTGGTTTTGCTGCTTTTCTGGGCCTGGAGCTGAAATACAACTGAGGCCTAGATGTTATCTTTAGGGAGGAAAAGGTCAGGGGTCTAAATCACATGACCAGTGATGTGCTAAGGGAGGACAGCTTACCCTGGGGGTGAGGTTCTTGTTTTCCTAGTTTTGCCCTCACTAGGCATCCGGAGCGTTCTTCCCTGGTGAGTTTCCATACTTGGCCCATTGTCCTTGCTCTGCTCATGTGTAACACCCACTGATATATTTGAAGTGCATAATATAATTATATACATATATTTCTTTTTAAAAATCTTCATTGTTGAAAGTATTACATATGTCCCCCATTGACCTCTCCCATCTGCCACCCCGCCCCCCCATCCCAGGCTTTCACCCTCCCTATTGTCTGTATATATATATTTTGTGTATTTACATTTTTTGGGGGGTCTTGCTACCCTCCCTCTTTTTCCTGATGTTCTTGAACATACCTTCCAACAGCCCCCCACCTCCCACCTCTACCTACCCCGACTCCCTGCCACAAAGCAGCCTTGTATGTATCCCTCTGTATGTACACATGCATATGCAGGGGTGTTGTTAATAATTACAAAAATGAGATTTTGCTTTTCTCACTCAACAGTACTCATGCAAACTCTTCCAAGTCAACGTATTTCCAGTTTTTGCTATAATCAAACATTGTAGCAATAAACATTCTTCTGTGTAAGTCTATACATACTATTGCTTTTATTTCTATTGCTTTCTGGGGAAAATGAATATGGTGATTCAGTGTGCTGGCTCACTCAACTTCCTGATTCTGCATCTTCCAAGGTCATAACAGAGACAAGAGCTCCATATTAACTCAATTCTGTGGCATGGTTTTAGCTTAGTGTCTATTTCCTCAGCCCTGCCAATGTTGAGCAGGAATTAACACTGCATGTCTTATTTGCAAAGACTTATTTATTTTTCATCATTGCTACTCGGGAGGAAGACCCAGCTCCATGCAGCTCCCTCTTCCTCTGTAAATGTGGGAGCTCTCAGAGAAATGCCAGACTTTATTCACTCCTCTTCTATTAGGCAACCAGGTACAATGATCTCATTTGTTGGTTGTCTGTTTTGGGGTACAAATAGAAGGAGAGGCCGCTGTTTCTTAAAACCACTCATATGGTTGATATTCAATAATCACCAAAAAGATGTGTTTGAATACTTTTGTACTGTGCCTCTTCCCTTTGTAGTTTTCCTGAAACTTTCACATTTAAAAAAATCATCATTTGAGGATGGGAATAGAAACGAAGTCAAGCAGTGCATTTATTGAAATCATTTATTTCAACACAGGTATTGTTTTAAAGGTGCGCTTTGTCTCATTTCACATCTGGAGAACAGGTTTGAGAACAAGTATATAAAAGGATTATTTGACAACATTTTAACAAAAGTGCTTAAGGCTTATTTGTTTCAGGACACAGGAGTTCCCATTACAAAGAGCCCCTAAGTGGTAATACATCACAAACTTGCTTTGAGAATAAAGTATTTACACATTTACACTGTACATCTAACTGGGATATTCTGGAGCAGTAGTACTATCATTAACAATAAACTCTTACCAGTAAGGTCTCTTTAACCCGCTGGCATCCTTTTACGGATTTTCCAATTTGATTTCCATCTTCACCATCACCTAAATGGACTTTCTTTCATCACCTCCAATACAGGCACAACGTTACCTCCCACAGTCACTTTTATTAGCTTATTATCAGCCAAAACCTTGTTAGGAGCAGTTGGAGTTTTATTAACATCAATGTATTTACAATGTAAGGGAATAAATTCTTTAGTGAAAAGTCTCTAAAAATTAAAATAACCTCATTAGGCCCTATTTTAAATGGACTTTACATTTAAAAATGTATGATTTTAGAAGTCCATTATCTAAACAAGTTAATAATTTACCAGATACTTATTAGTATTGATTCCCTCCTGGATTATTCCATTTATAAGTATAAAAATTACTATTATAAATTACTACAGCTATACCAAAAATGAATATGAAAAAGCAGTAGTTTTGCCCTGACTGGTTTGGCTCAGTGGATAGAGCGTCGGCCTGTGGACTGAAGGGTCCCAGGTTCGATTCGTCAAGGGCATGTACCTTGGTTGCGGGCACATCCCCAGTGGGGGGTGTGCAGGAGGCAGCTGATCAATGTTTCTCTCTCATTGTTTCTAACTCTCTATCCCTCTCCCTTCCTCTCTGTAAAAAATCAATAAAATATATTTTTTTTAAAAAAAGAAGAAAAAGCAGTTTTATGTTAAAATACATAGAAATTTGCTGTACTTCTTTAACGAAGTGTTTTATAAAAGTATAAAACTATAGAAGGTGCTATTTTAATAAAATTTTCTGTGTTCTTGATTCTTAAGCCAAATCAACAGCAAACATTACAAATCATGCAAGTGAGCGCTGACCATCAGTTACCCTTGAAACCAGATATAGTAGATTCCAGTGCAAAGAATCAGGGCCCCAAAGCAGGGCCCCAAGGTGTTTATCCTCACCTTAACTACCTATGTTAACAATGTTAAGTTTCAATGTTAATATAGCCTAAACTCAGTGAAAAATAAGCTCACTTCATCTCATCTTTTGTAGCATACATGTAGACTCAGGTATTTACTGAAATAGAACTCAAAAGCTGATCATTAAAAAAAGTCAAAAATCAATATTAAAATATTAATTGAATATCTTTAAATTACATAGAAAATATAGGTCATGGTTTAAGAAAACTTTACTTAAATAATCAGATAAATAGAAAAAGGGAAAGGTAGAATTTACAAACATTCATAACACAAAATATTAAAAGTTATTTCTTACCATACAAATTCAAATTAAAAAATATAGAATAGTTTATTTTAAATTCTATTATCAGTCTCTTTAAGATCAAAATTGGTCCGAGCCTGAAGTTTAAAACAATTTACAGATTTAAGGATTAGCTTTCATGTCAGTTACCACATCTTCATTAGTTTTGAGTTGCATGGGAACAACATAAACTTGCCCTAGCATTTTGCTTCTAAGCCAGGCAATGATTAAGAAGATAATGATGATATAGCACTGTCTTGAATTTTATCAGTTCCAGATCTCCATACAGGTCACCGACACCTATCATTACCCTTAATTTATATGGATAAAGCAGACTAGTGAGGAAGTAAGTATAAACCAAACAAGATGAAACCCACTCATGTTGACCTTCCCAGTACTAAGATCAAGGGTGGCATGCTTTCTGTAGTTTTAGCAAATTATCTTTATTCTGATTAGGAGGAGAGAAATCCCCCCCGAAGTTCTGCATGGCAACTAAAGAGTTAAGAAAGTCAGGTATTCAGAGCGTATGGGAAGTTATTTAGTCAGATAAATTACTGAAAGGATCCTAGTGACAAGCCCTTAGAAGCTCTGCCTTGGAATTTCCTAAGGGTTTGGTAAATGATCCCACAGGTCAGGGACTTGGCCAAGGCCACCACTGGAAAGTTATGACTAAAATGCCCCACCTGGAAAAAAGTATTCTACCCTGCAATGAAGACATGGAAAAATGTAGTCTGGAAATGGGAAAAACCAGTTGCTTAGAGAGCTGCAATGGGGATTTCCGTCTAAAGAAGGGGTCACCACTTCTCTCCACCACTCAGTTATGTTTCTTTCCTAAGCAGAAATTCTATGGCCAAGCCTTCTGCCCCCTCAGGTCCTTGACTTGATTAAACTTTAGCTCTTAAGCATTCATCCAATTCTAACAAACAATTTCAAAGGAATTCCTACAAGTGTTGTTTGGCTTCCTAGGAATTCAGCTCCTCCTTATCTATCATCTCGACAGGCACTCAAGACATGTGCCTCCCTGGCTCCACTGTGGCTACAACAGGACGTCCTTATAAAAATTCACTTTTTCTTTGTCAAAGAAAATAAACCCTAAGCCCTAAACCTCCTAAATGTTGATGAGCTAAACAGGATGATACTATTTACACCATTGTCGTCATCCCTACATTTTATTTAATGCCATGATGTGGGGTGTGGGCCAGAGGAGGGCAATAGAGAGTTTTGCAGTTGTACTAAGTAGCTAGTAAGTCTTGTATGTGTTTGGGATATTGGCGTTGCAAATCACAATGAATGGTATTAAAAAAAAAACAACCAAAAACACGTCAGGGGGATAGTAGAGAAGAAAGCCAAAATTGAACAGTGAACTAGAGACTAAATTGGGTGTGGGGGAGGAAGGCTAAGGATATATAGAGAGGAAGAAAACAGCAGAGAAACCCAAAATGAGAATTCATTGCTGTGGAATTCAGGAAGTAGAGGGGAAAAAAGAAAAAGAATTTGGGTTGTTTCAGAGCAGGTACTATCCAAATAGAATATATATATACATATTTGTTCTTCCCATAGACACACACAATTATACTTTATTTCCACTATAAGCTTTTGGAGAAAAGGTTATGCATTTTATTGGAAAAAGCCTCACAGTTCTGATTCTTTGTCATTTTCATCCAGGTAGTACTCATCATCTGTGGTTGTGTCAGTGTCGCAGTCTGAGTCCATTGGGTCCTCTTCATAGATATTAAGTGGTACATCTGGAGATAGGCCACCTTCTGGCATCACATTGCTAGGAGAATCTGAGCTCAATGACTCAATTGGGTTGGGAGGGTGAACTATATCATCTTTCAGGAAGCCAGGGTTCTTCAGAAAACTTGGTTTCCATAGCCTTCCTTGTGTGAGTGACCTCTTGACATTCTCCAAGAAAGCCAACTGCTGTTCTTTCCCAAATATCCCGTAGTCAATAGGTCTGGATATAGAGGTTGCTGACTTGGGACCTGTTTCTGTCCTGCCACTCTGCAAAGCCCAGCTTCCATTTTCATCACAGGAGGAAAGTTCAGAAAAAGATTTGAACCTTCGACTGCACTCACTGTTGTTAGGGAATTCATTCCCAAGGGCCAGGCGGCTCAGGGCATTGTCAATAGACGTGCTTTCAGAAAAATGGCGCTCCCTGCCTTTCGGAGGATGACTTTTGCGTAGCAGATTGCCGTGCACATGGATATTTTTTAAACTCTTTGAACGATAGGGGTGTGGCTCAGGTTCCCACTCCTGAGATGCAGTGCTCCTTTGTTGTTGCTGACAAATGGCCAGAGGGATGCTTACTGCAGATTTCTCCGCAGGCTCCACTGGGAGATGAGGGGTCAGCTTCCTCAAATGGCTGGAGAAATCGGCTTCTCTGAGGCTGGTGAAGGTGGGTTGGGCCAGGGCTCCTGACTCTCTTTCCAAACTCTGAACTACTGTTACATCTTTAGAAGTCTCATACTTTGGTGGTGATTCTGAGATATTTCTAAGCTCATTCTGACGTGGTTGTGAAATGCTGTTAGACTTCTGATTGCTTAAGGGTGGAGGAGCTTCTCTGTTGGATATTATAGTAATCTGGAAAGGGTCCTCAGATTTCTTCACATCCATCCCATCATTATTCAACGTGTTTTCATCTGTAGATTCTGTGGACTTTGGAGTAGGCTCAGGGGACAGTGGGTTGCAGTCTGGGGGGCCAAGAGACAAACCACCGAAGCCAGAGCAGGTCTCACTTTGGGGGAAGACAGTAGCTATATGTCTTCTGGGGCTTACATCTTTAGCTGGAAATTTTCTGCTTGCTTTGGACATGGTTGCCAATCTGTGTTTAACTGAAGATCTGCTCTTCCCTTTTTCTAGGTCATCCAAACTGGTTTTGTTTTTATTGCTTCCTGCAGGAAGTGAGAGTTGATCCCAGGCCAACCCCTGCGTTTCATCTTTAGCCTTCCCCTTCTTTGTCAGAGTTACCTCCTGACTTCTTTGAGGTAGTTCTCTGGGTTCCAACTGCAAACTGTCTAAATCTCGCTCACTTGAACAAGTCTCCTCATCAAGATGTAGTTTATGCAAAGCTGGAGTAAGAGCAAAGACTTGGCCTTCTGAGTCAGAAAGTGCTTTATCAGTCTCTTTTTGGAAATCTGCTCCTCTGACTCTCCTAGGCTGCAATCCATCGGAGTGGTCATATTTAGGGATGCCTGTGATGGCTTTCTGAAGACACTTTGCGCTTCCAGTAGGTGGGACGGCTATACCACCACCTGCACACGCCCCAGAACGTCTGGTTTTCAGATTTTCGATGTTCCCTTCTGAACGAGCTGGAGGATTAGAAGGACCACTGTTAGCAGATTTAATGGAGTGCTGACAATTTTCAGATTTCTCTTCTGTACCTTTTTCCCCCTGAAGCATTGATGAAGTATGCAGGGTTTCACTTTGCAACTTTCCCCCTCTCTTTTTCTTGCTTTGTGAATTACCTAGAGGTGTTTTAGCTAAGTTATCTGGGGAAATCTCTTTAGTTTTAGATTCTCCTTTATGAAGAGAAACATCTGCCTCAATAGAAGCCATTTCCTGTAGTATAGGTTCTGAGGGCCCAACACTTGGTAATTGTAAAACAGTCTCATTCTCAGTGTTGTGAAAAAGGCAACGGCTGTTTTCCTGAACAGAGCTGAACAGCGACGTTAGGTCTTCAGATGAAGTTGTTCCTGGCTGCTCTTGTGTAGAATAATTTAGTTTCTCTTTTTCTAAAGTATTAGGGAATGTTTCAGATCCCACTTTAGTTGATTCTGTAAGTGAGTCAATATTTTCCGTATACTTTTGGAGGAGGCTACAGAACTTTTTGCTGTGTTTCCTTGGTAGAGTGTAATATATTGAAACTATCTCAAGACACTTGACATTCTCTTCATCAGCAGAAACAGAAAACATACTCGTAGTCTTAACTTTATGTAATGTTTCCCCACTTTTGCCCCCTGACATATCCGAAGAAAAAGGTAAAGGGTCTTCATTTGAAAGGGAAAAGGTACCTGTCTTGGAGGCAGCAATTTTACCATCCTTTTCAATGGATTCATGACAGTGTTCCTTTCGGTGGTGTCTTTTGGTTAAAGAACAATCCCTAACAGATGAGTCACTTTCCAGAGGGCCAATGGTTTTCTCCCAAGGTCTTAGTGTGATAGCAGAAGCATCCATGTCTGTGACCAAGCATTTTTCTCTTTCATCTTTTCCAAGTGAGGCACGTGGTACCCCTAAAGGACACGACGCAGCCCTCTTGATGAGGAATGGAAAGGGCCCTTTTCTAATGCAAGCAGGTCCGGTGTTTGTCATCCCCTCTGTGGCTTCAGGCCCAGCGGAGGCTGAGTCTGAAACTACTTTGGAACGTCTGCTTTCTGACTCAGAAGAACTGGGGCTGAATTTGTTGGATGTGTCTCTTCCTATTGGACCGTCTACATTCGTTTCAGGTTGGCGTGGAAGTGGCTTATTCCTAAAGGAAGGCGCCAGTATCTTACTTTCTGACTTCCTGCTATTAACGAGGGAACTGGCTGCCGTTCTTGGTAAGCTACAGGAAGTTGTATGAAGCTCAGGAGCCTTGGGATCACTTGGATTCACCTCAGCGAGGCTACTGCTGCCCCCTGTGGGTGCTGACTTACTTTCTGTTTTGCTCAACTGTTCAATATAGGATACACGCCGTCTCACTTTTCCTTTCCCCTTCCCAGCCCTGAAAGGAGGATGTGAATGGCGCTTGACACCAACCTCTTCATTGTGTAGAGGCACAAAACCAGCATCGCTGCATTCCTTTTCTGAAGGGCTCAAGGTAAGCTGATTATTTGGATGCTGGCTATTATTGTCTTCATTTTCTTTATCTCCCAGAGACACATCTTTGCCTGAAAGACTTTTCCCAGAGGACGCTGTAGTAGAAGGAACTATCAGAGCACCAAGGGAAAAATTATTTGATGGTGAAGAATCCGGCGCTGTACCTGACGGCAGACCTAAAGAATCGCACGGGATATTGTGGCCAGCAGTTGACCTGCTACCATTGGTAGAATGAGTTTTGGTACATTGTTCTTCCTTGGTATCTAAAACAGCAGACATTTCTGGTGACGGTGTATTTTGATCACCAGTAGATTCAGGGCTCCACTGGCTACTTTCAATAGTACTTGAAATATCTTCATTACTTCCTGTTAGTTCCTGGTGGCCACCTTCACTTGGGCTGGGAATCAATGATGGCATTCTGCTCTCCTGAGTCAAAGGAAAGGAAGTTGCTGGGCCAAGTTTTCTGTTTTCAGTGTAACTCTTACCTTTCTTTGTTTCGTTGGCCTTACCGCTCTGTGATATATGAATTTCGGAGACATCTTTCCCAGAAATGACTTGGGGTGAGTTTTTTGAACTTTTTGTGGTAGATGCATTAAGAACAAATCCATTGGTTTTGGCTGAGTCCTGGGAGAGGGGACTTTGAAAATCAGCTAAAGGATTAGAGATTACTGTCTCTGAAACAGGTTGGGACATTTCACTTGTTGTGTTTGTCTGGTCCATCTTGTTCAGTTGTTTGTCTTTTTCCAAAATAGGTCCATTCAAATCTTGCTCATCATTCACTTCTGTGGCCAAGATATTGGGTTGGCTTTGAGTAAGAGGTGGAGAATCAACGGAATCGCTGTTGGTCACAGTGACTTCTGTGTAGCTTCTTATTAGAAGAGAGGCAGGCTTAATTTTCCGCCAAGTGACTGTGGGATTCTGAAAGTTGGGACCCTGATGATTCCCTTTGTCATCAGGAATTTTGGGGAAGGAACTTCTGAATGAGGATGCCAGAGTCGAAGCAGTTCCAAATGAGTAAGGTTCTTTATTTACATGTACTTCTATAGGAGAGATGTCCTGTTGACATTCTAACCCCCTAGATTTGATGTGATAGTTTGAACCAACCATGGAGCAAATATTTGGTGTGCCAAAATGAGCCATCTGGTTTCCATTACCTTGTGACACCTCCATGCTCTCCAGTGTAGATGTATGAGGATCAAACTGCCAGGGATATAGCTCTTCTTGGTCTCTGGAAATACTTGTTCTGTAGCTCGGTGAAAATGATGCCCAGTGTTGGGAAGAAACATTATGGCCATGACCAGCTGAGGCACAATTTGCCTCAGGGGAAGTCATTTCAAAGTCTCTGTCAGAAGTGAAAGGTTTCCTACTTTGATGAAAGCCAGACCAGGGAGAATGTTCTTCCTGTTGGCCCCCAAAAGGACTTTGTCTAAATCTCTGTTGTCTGCTTCGTCCAAAGGTATTGCTAAAAAAAGACCTCGCAAATGGGTTGTCTTGATGGTAGAATGGCATGTTTTCTGAGTTCTCAAATGGGTCAGGACTCACTGTGCTATCCATGGGGGAATTTAAACTTACATTTTGGTAAATATTCTGTGAACGATAAAATTCATATCTCCTATTCTCCTGAAAACACCTGGGATACATATACTGGTCAGCAGGGTCAATTTCCATTGGTGATGGTGCCCTCGGGAACTCTTCCTGGTTCGGCCTCTCTCTAGAAGAATCTGATCTATTCCATATGATGGATGATAAAGGAGTTCTTTTTGGGCTCTGCTGGTGGCTTGGTGGTATAAATCCACTCTTGTTCTGAGTAGTGGCTGGAAAATGTATGCTTCTTGTTGTGAAACACCCTGAAGCTGGGGAGGCTAATCGTTGCCTGCTGTCAAAACACAGAGAAGTGCTGCCAAAAGCATTCTTTTGCGCATAATCTTTTAAAACTCTGGGCTCCCTTGTTCTGTACATATCATAAATTGACCTTGTTCTAGGAGAAAAGGTTCTAAAACCTTCTCTAGGGGCTCCTGGTCTTAGGATGTCATAGATAGACATATTAGAAGTTTCATTAGAGCGATTTTTGTGCCTTCCTGTGGTATTACCATGTCGGTTCCCACTGGAGTAAAAATGACTGAACTGTGTTCTTGACCCATAGTCGAGAGGCGTTCTTGTATTCACTGAGCTTGAAGACTGCTCCTGAGCCAGAGTGCTATCCAAGTCATCTAAAACTGAAAGGAGAATATGAGTGATATTTTGATATAACATTTTAGCCTAATAATTTGAGTTGTTGGAGAAACATAATAATTTTATATTTATCATATTATCATAGATGTGATGACATTAGTTTTGATTATAATTTTACAATAGTCTGACTTTTACAAAGCTATAATGAAAGTTTCTTTTTTCATACTTTTTCAAAGTTAATCTTCCATAATGCCTTAATGGACATAAAGCTACATTTTTTTAAGTGACAGGTTTTAATCGTGGCTTCTTTTAGTACTTCTTTTGTGTCACTAAGTAGCTAACGTATTACAGCTATGTTTACCTCAGAGGATTGTAATAGAAATGAGAATCTGTAAACAACATGTGATTTCTCAGTTCTATCATTAAGGAAACAGTATTACCACCAAAAGTTTAACGCCTAATTTATAAACATACTTATTTGGATGGATTTGAGCAATACATAAAATTTAAAGTTCTATACAATATTGTTAAATGATTTGTTAATGGTAGATAGTTTTTCCTGGGAAAATTAAGACCTATTAGTACTCAATTACTGAAAAAATTTATTGATTTTAGAGAGAGAGGAAAGGAGAGAGAGGAAGAGAGAGAGACATCGATTTTTGTAGTTCCACTTATATATAAAGCCCATTAGCACTCCTTTAGGATAGCACTTTCTATGTGTCATGCACAATTCTAAGCACTTAATTTATTAACTCATTAAATCCACACCTAACCTTGTAAGATTTGGTATTATTACTAGTCTCGTTTTAAAAATGAGGAAACTGAGGCACAAAGAGATGAGGTAAGTTGCTAAGGTCACACAGCTAGTAAGTACAGGGATACAGGTAATCTGTCTCCTGAGGCCATGCATGCAACTGCTGTGCAATGCCACTTCTGTGCTGTAAAAGTTCACTTTTCACTATTTCTTTTAATGAATTATAAAGATGATTTCACTATGAGCTCATAAAGTTACACGGTTGTGAATGGCCATTGTCGAACAATGTTTACTTTTTTCTCAGTAGCAAGGTGAGAGAATGGTGTCCAAATTAGGACCCGTGACCTCCTTCTCATGCCAAGGCCCTAGACCAACCCCAGACCAGTGCTCAGGCTTCTGAGGAACACATCTGTGCTCAGACCAGTCACAGGATATTTTCAGTTGGTATCTCATTGAATTGTGTTTATTTAATCATATTTGACATCTTTTTCTCAATAAAAACCTGTTAGAATTTAAATAGGATCATAATCTACTAAAGTTTTAAGATTCCCTAAAGCCCACATTGTAGTAGATATACACTGAGTGGCCAGATTATTATGATCTCTGAATGCATAATAATCTGGCCACTCAGTATATATATCCTATATAATAAAGAGGTGATATGCAAATTGACCATCACTCCAACACACAAGATGGCCATGACCATGTGGTCAAAGATGGCCGCCCCCATGTGGACACAAGATGGCCACCACAAGATGGCCTACAGGGGAGGGCAGTTGGGGGGGACCAGGCCTGCAGGGGAGGGCAGTTGGGAGGGACCAGATCTGCAGGGGAGGGCAGTTGGGGGCAATCAGGCTGGCAAGAGAGGGAAGTTAGGGGCAATCGGGCTGGCAGGGGAGAAGTTAGGCGTCGATCAGGCTGGCAGGGGAGTGGTTAGGGTTAATCAGGCAGGCAGGCAGGCGAGCGGTTGGGAGCCAGCAGTCCTGGATTGTGAGAGGGGTCCCAGATTGGAGAAGGTGCAGGCTGGGCTGAGGGACACCCCCCCATGCACGAATTTTGTGCATCAGCTCTAGTATATATATATTAGAGGCCCAGTGAATGAATTCATGCATGGGTGGGGTCCAGCCAGCCTGGCCAGGGGGAGGGGACATGGGCAGTTGGCCGGCCTGCCTGCTGGTCGAACTCCTGGTAGAGGGGACAATTTGCATATTAGCTTTTTATTATATAGGATATACACTGAGTGGCCAGATTATTATGATCTCTGAACACATAATAATCTGGCCACTCAGTGTAATTTTACCATATCCATGTTACAATGACTATAAGTAGATGACACATTTATTGAAGAAATGTTCATTAAAGAAAATAAAATCTTTATGAGAAACAAGTTAGGGGATTATTTAAATTGCTAAGGCGTTTCTGGTTTACAGAAATCTTTCATTCTGAGTTACATAAAATGGTGCACTCTCCTTGATATTTAAAATTATTTGTTATCAACATATTTGATTTTAACTCTTCAATGATAGGGAAAGTGAGGCATATCAGTATCTGAGTGAATGTAAGTGGGTTGTACTTGTGACATGTCAATTAGGGCAGGTGCTGAAGGGGTTTTGGCCTCTGTTTTGGATTACCCTTACCCTATATTATTTGTAAATTAGTGCTATTAAGTTTGCACAGCCAGTAGAAGAACTGATCTATAACTAAGGAATTAATAATCTATAACTAAGGAATTCCTCAGGGAATCATCTTGTCAATGTTTTAATGAAAAAAAAAAAATCTCATCTCTGAAATCATTTATCCCACATATCCACAAATAAAATAATCAAGCAATGCCAAACTATAAGGTGGGGCAAAAAAGGAAATACCCTGAAAACAACAACAACAAAAACCAAAACCAAAAACTATGTAACGAGTAACAATAATCTGCCTTTAAAATAATTCTAATAAAATCTCCTTGATTGCTGTTCTCCCTTTCAAGCTGTTCATAGTTTTTCTTTCCTGAAATAAAGTCTTTTGCTGACTATAAAAGCAATATGTGGTTATAACAGAACATACAGGAAAGAATAACAAAAGAGGTAAAATCACCTGGAATCCTCCTCAGAGGTAACCACTCCTTATATGCCCATAGAATCCCAAATTAACAATGCTGTTTTACTAACTACTCTTGAGGTTAAAAAAAAAAAAAATAAGTCCTGTTCTGCTTCTCTTTATTTCCAGAGAGGCCAAGTCATTTTTCCATTTCATATATGGTAGCTCTCCTCTACCAGCAAAACCCTTTTCTGAAACAGAGATTTCCCTCTGGGTCTCTTTCCTCGGAAGCAAGTTCTCTGCCAGGAACCATGTTACTAAAAGGGGTCCCAAGGTTGCCAGTCAGCTGGGTGCCTCTCACCGACCACCTCACCTGTCCCAACTACAGGGCCAAGGTGATGTCACTGCCTTTGCAGATTGAATTTAGTTCTGCTGGGGGATGACTTCAGAGCTACTATTCCAATGGCCAGGCTTCTTTTGATACTGAATGACCTATATAAAGAGGAGCTATATTTATATAATAATAACATCCATGCGTGTGTTGTACTTTTGGAATCTGTTTCTTTATTGCTATCTATCATACAAGGTTAACTGTTTAACAACAATTAGATTTCATCACAGTGCATTTAGGTAGGTCCTAATCAGTAACAATAAAAGTTTACTAAGGACAGTAAACTTTATAGATACATTTCCTAAAGGTGTATTTCCTTTTCAACTGAGGTTAAATATTAAACATCATTACCATTCCCTAGATTTATCAGCCTTGGTCTGAGAATACTTGCTTTCGTTATATTTAAACTTAAGAGTCTTTAATACTTGTGTTAATAACACATAACAGCATCCTCTTTAAGTAAGGTTAACAAGAGGATTTCAAAAATAAAGTAGAGTTTGATATGTTTTGAGGATTTTCATACACAATGTAATTATTTGCTTTAGTACTGGGAGTTGCAAAGATGACTTAATGCATAGACTTACCTCGGAAGAACTCCTTGTCCAGCACAGAAGTATCCCACGGAGGCACACTGCTTCCCTCCCTCATGCCTGCTGGCCTGGGGACAAACGCACTGCCCGCTGGTCGGTTTTCCAGAGGTGAATTGTATCGTTTTGCCTGCTAATTTAAAATAGAAAATGCAAAATTATTTCTGGAACTTCTGTAGACAGAATACTCACATATTCCCACAAACATTTTCATTGCTTAAAAGTACCACTCTAAGGACTGCCATCAGTTTTTCTAACATTTGTTCCTCAACTTACTAGTGTTTTGTTGTTTCTGTCATTTTCAAGTGATCACCAACTTCTCCTTACCTATGTCAATTCTTTTTACCATGAGTCTTCAGGCAAGATATTGACTCTTTCTCTGCCAAAGACTCCTACAAACTTAGACAGCACTACACAAACCTTAGGGAAATTCCTCAAAAACAGGAAAGAAATTGAACTCTTTTAAGTTGGGAGTATTTTTTTTTTTTAAGTATTACAAATAGTAGTACACATGTCTCCTTTTTCCCCCCACTGATCTTCCCCTGGCTTCCCCCCCCCTCCACCCCGCACATGCCCTCACCCTACCCCGCCAGTGTCTTGCATCCATTGGTTAGGCTTATATGCATGTATACAAGTCCTATGGTTGATCTCTTATCTCCCCTCCCCCCTCCAACCCTCCCAGCCTTCCTCCTGTTGTTTGACAGTCTGTTCGATGCTTCTCTGCCTCTGTCTCCATGGCCCCAATGGCTAGAAGTTTAGATTTCTTAACACTACCTATTCTATCAAGAGGTGGTTAGCTGAAGCTTGAAGTGGACCTTAAGATCTGTGAACTTCCCTTTTCTCCACATCCTTGTGCACTGCTGGTGGGAATGCAGATTGGTGCAGCCACTGTGGAAAACAGTATGGAGTTACCTCAAAAAATTAAAAATGGAACCCTGGCCAGTGTTGCTCAGTGGTTAAAGTGTTGGTCCTTGCACCGAAGGGTCACAAGTTTAATTCCTGGTCAAGGGCATGTACCTGGGTTTCAGGTCTGATCCCCAGCCCAGGTCGGGGCGTGTGTGGGAGGCAACCAATCGATGTGTCTCTCTCACATTGGTCTTCCTTTCTCTCTCTCTCCCCCTCCCCCTCTTTCTCCCTCCCTCCCTCTCTCCCTTCCACACTCTCTCTCAAACTCAATGGGAAAATATCCTCAGGTGAGGATTAACAAAAAATAATAAAAATAAAATAAAAATGGAGCTGCCTTGTGACTCAGTGATTACATTTCTGGGAATTTATCCAAAAGAACCCAAAACACTAATTTGAAAGGATATATGCAATGGTAAGATATGTACACATATAATACCTTAATAAAAAAAATTGAAAATAAAAGAAAAGAAAGGATATATGTACCCCTATGTTCTTTTCAGTGTTATTTACAAAAGCCAAGATTTGTAGATGAGTGGATAAAACAGCTGTGATACATTTACACAATGGAATACTACTCTGCTATAAAAAGGAAGAAAATGTTACCCTTTGCGACAGCACGGATGGAACTGGAGAGCATTATGCTAAGTGAAATAAGCCAGTCAGAGAAAGACAAGTACCATATATATATGATTTTACTCATATGTGGAATCTAATGAACAAACTGAACTACCAAGCAAAATAGAGACAGACTCAGAGAAAGCTGGCAGACAGCTCTGGTGGTGGTGGTGGTGGTGGATCAGATGGGGGGAAGGAGGAGGGATTGAGCAAAAAAGAAAAAAGAGAACTCACAGACATGGACAACAGTGTGGTGATTTCTGGGGTGGGAGGTGGGGCAGGAGGTTGGGCGGAGGTGGCGGAGGGCACAGAGGGGACAAATGGTGACGGGAAAAATAAAATTAAAAAAAAAATTTGTGAACTTGCCCAGGCCTGTGTATCTCAGTAGTTCTCACATCAATGTAGGGATGTTTCTCTCTCTTTCTCTCTAAAAATCAATAAACTATTCTTCTTTTTTTAAAGAACTTGATGTATGTGGGAGGAAAAGTGCTTTTATCCAAAGAGTTCACATAGAATGGCAGACCCTATCAGAAAGACACAAGATGCTGATTGGTAGTTTGGAAACACAGGTGCTGAAAAGTATGACCTTGTAAATTTTTTCAAAAATCATTGCTAGCTTTACGGGATTTAGGAGAATGATGTAGAGCTAAAGTTTGTTTTCTTTACTAGCAAATGTTTATTTTGATTTCATTAAACCCATCACTGCCCTACTTTCAAGCTTAATTTGTCCTCATAACCTTAGGGGAATTATGCACTCCCACACCTTCACTTTCTTGTGCCAAAACTTCATTTGCATTTCCTCTGTCAAACTGGCTCTGTCACTCCAGACTCCACCTTAGCTAATCCTGCACCCACCCCTGAACCATTCCAGTGTCTTTGTTCTCAGTCCCCTCTGCTACCCAGTCCTTGCTTCTTGAATCCCTTTCCCAAGTTTCCCCTTTCCATTTGATGCTCATTATTACATTTCATCTCACTCCGAATGCCTAAGCACAAATCTTGAATCTCTCCAAAACTCCAACTTCTCTCCTTCTCCAGCACAGGTCTGTCCAGTTCTAAAGCTCAGGTTCCCTTAATCCCTACATTCCTCACAATCTAGTATTTTCACTCCCGCCTGTTTTCTTTCTCAAGATCTAGGTCAGTTATTATAGAAGCCCTGCCCAAATTTCATTGACTTGTGGCATTCAGTTCTATGGGAAAGCCATAACTGAATGCAGACAAGGAAGATTTATTAATAAGAAACAATCCAATCATAACATGTTGGTCATTGCATATAATTTAACACACTAGTATAAAATTCAGAAGTAAACAAATGTTAGAAGCAAAACGTAACTAGTGAGATACCAACTGTAGGTAATAAAACCAGAAGCTAATCATTTGAGAAATCAGATCAGTTACAGCTAAATTCTTTTCTCTGTAAAATGCAGCAAGACATTGTTCTCTTTTGTGCCCTTTCTACTGTCTCTCAAGTCTTCATTTGTGCTAATAACAATTAGTCATGCATCGTGTAAGTCCATTCTTCCCAATCTGCAGTCTGGTAGTTGGTACAGACTAGGAACATCTGATTAAGAGAACAGCAAGCATCATTGTCTCTCGTACATTTTAAAAATATATATTTTTATTGATTTCAGAGAGGAAGAAGAGGGAGAGATAGAAACATCAATGATGAGAGAGAATCATTAATCAGTTGCCTCCTGCACCCCCCACACTGGAGATCAAGCCTGCAACCCGGGCATGTGCCCTGACAAGGAATTGAACCATGACCTCCTGGTTCATATCCATAGGTTGATGCTTAACCACTGAGGCATGCCGGCTGGGCATCTCAGCCATTTTAACACCCACATAAATTTCAGATTTCCTCTACGTAGACCAGAGTACACTCTTGTGGCCTCCTGGATCACAACCCTTTATAATGAAAATACATATTAAAATGAAAATGTAGGAACTGAGGGCTCAGGTAAAAAGATGACCCCCTTCAAGCTGGGAAGGATTACTAGCACCTAGAGACCTTGCATATAACCTCCTTGGGCTATATGTCTGCCAGATCCTCTACTTCAAGACCAACTCTGCTCACCCAACATGTTAAGAATGCTTCAAACACAGAGAGATCTAAACTATATGAATAAGATAAAATATGGAGAATTTACTTACACTCAACTTTAATTCTGCAAGAATTTTTTTCCAGTGACGAGACTTAAAAAAGTAACTGCTAGTCAGTGGTAGGTATCAGGCATAGAGAAGACTGAACTCTACCAGTGCCCTAGGGACCCCTTTTGCTTAAGCTGTACGTGAGATATTATTATTAGTCGCAACAGCAACTATACACTATTCTAGGCAATGTGCCTAGGGCTTCAGATGGATTACTTTATTTCATTATTTTAACAACTCTACGCAGTTGGTACTATTATTTTTCCCACTTTGAGAAAAGTGTGTTTGCAAGAAGTCAGGTTATTTGCTTCAGGTCACGGGTGGCGGGAAGGATTCGTTTTCAGGCTGTCGGATTATGGAGCCCAGGCTGAATCATCTCTCACTACTTTTTTATTAGTTTACCAGTGTACTGTACCCTAGTGGTAGGCATCTTCTGAGGCCACGCACAGGTCTCAGAGCTGCTGGACGGCACCTGGAATTTCTCGATACCCAGAGCAGAGGTAACGAACTCCAGGCCCAAAGCACACGGATCCTGTCAGGGCTCAATTTTGGCCTCAGAATTCCCCACCCCTCCCAAAATAATGTTCCATGCCATGAGGCTGCCATAAAAAAGAAAGTGTATGTTCCATTCCTGGCCTAGAAGATGAGGTTGAAACACCTCTACGCAGCAAAATTGTGCCCAAATCATTTCCCAGCTTTTGATTTAAGCCTTTCCCTCCCCAACTCTCTTCAAGGGCCCTGTGCTCTGAGCGCACCACACAGTTCTCTAAATTGCTGCCCACTTCTTCCTCAGCCTCCACGTCTCTGCTCCTGGCCTTCGCTCTTTCTCTTCTTCTCCTGGAAAATATCAGCTCACCCTTCAGAGTCTAGTTCTTGGTCTCCGTGAGCCCTTCTCCAATTGTCCCAGGAAGAATGAATGACCACAGTATATTTGTATGCGCCTCTGGTATGATAGCTATTATGTCATAGCAAAGTCGTTTACATTCTCAGCAACTCTGATATTTGATAACATTACTCCTAAATTCATTTTTCAATACACTTTCAAAATAACCTATCTCATTTGATCCTTAGAACAAATTTGTGAATGAGGTAAGGATTATCATTCCCATTTTGCAGATGAACAAACTGAGTCTTGGGTAAGTGATATGAATAATAATGGTAGCACTGGCTACTCACACTCACTGGATCTGATCCCTAACCCTGTTCTTTTCCACTCTGTTGCTTTTACTAATGTACATATCTTCAATTAGATGGTAAACTCTCTGAAGACAGGAACTTTGCTTTAAACATTCCATGCCCTCCATGCACACCATTATGAACTGATTTACAATATGCCAAGGTAGAAAATTACATTTATAAAATTTCCAGTACACATTATTATAGAAATTGAGATGCTGAATATTTATAACATTAGGATTCAGAAAATCATGCCTGAGGTGAGAAAGTGTAATGGTTAAACACATGAGCTCCATAGAGATCCAAATCCTGGTTCTGCCCCTTAATAGCTGTATAACTTTGGGCAAGTTATCACACCTTTCTGTACCTTAGTTTTCTTTTTTTGGTAAAATGGGAAAAAATTATAACAACAGCAGCAGCAAAACCCCACCTCACAAGATGAAATAAATTAATATACTGAGTGGACATATTATTATGATCTCTGAATGCATAATAATCTGGCCACTCAGTGTATATCCTACATCCTCCTATCCTATATAATAAAAGGCTAATATGCAAATTGTCCCCTCGACCAGGAGTTCAACCAGCAGGCAGACTGGCCAACTGCCCATGTCCCCTCCCCCTGGCCAGGCTGGCCGGACCCCACCCATGCACGAATTCATGCACTGGGCCTCTAACATGTGTGTGTATATATATATATATATATATATATATATATTCACACTGAGTGGCCAGATTATTATGTGTTCAGAGATCATAATAATCTGGTCACTCAGTGTAGTTGTAGAACAACTTGGAATGGTGTCCCGTGCTTAGTAAGATCGTATTGTTAGTCATTACTACTCTCCTGTGGTTTCAGAAGATTTCCTGGAGCACTAACAATGAGCTAGAAAAATGTCCCACAGGGGTAGAGGCCAGAGTCTCAAAATGCCGGCTTTTAGGATCTCAGTTACATTCTCAAACATGGTGAATCACATGTGAGCAACATGAGGCCTTTTAAGCAACCCCAATGCACTCTACTGATATTTGCAATTCTGACATGACGAGACAAACAAACCTGTCACAGAGTAACCTTAAACTATCTGAGAACTTCCTGGAGCAGACAAACCTGCAGAACAGCTGTTGGAGCAGAAGTCTAAGCTCACTGATGTTATCAAATGCCTTGGTAAAGTCAACAAAGTCATTTTTCAAGATGTTCCTGAATTTGTTCCGTGTCTGCTTTCCGGCAAAGGTCAAATTCACCAATGCACTCTGTGGCTTAAAACCACCACTCATTCATTTCTTCTTTCAATTTCTGAGTGCTCAGGTTGTGCCAGGCCTGGGCATACACAGGTGGGCAGACAGTCCTGGCTGCAAGGAGCCCACACTGGCCCAGAGTGGTAAGTCCATAGGATCCCAGAGCTGGCATATTTCCTGACAGTAGGCCCCGCCAAAATTTGTTCAGATTTGAGGAGTGATCAAGTGGCCAAGGCCTTATGTTTTGTTTCTATTCTCATTGATGGTGACTTGGATTTCGCACCTGTAAGGAGATGGAGCTCAACTGACAGCAACTGCTCTTTAAGGAACATTTGGCGATTTCTGGAGATATTTAAAAAAAAATAGTTTTGTTGATGATTTAGAAAGAGAGGAAGGGAGAGGAAGAGAGAGAGAAACATTGATATGAGAGAGAAACATCCATCGACTATCTCCTGCACGAGGGAATTGAGCCCAAAACCCGAGCATGTGCCCTGACTGGGAATTGGACTGGCAACCTTTTGGTGCACAGGA
Organism: Cnephaeus nilssonii; assembly: GCF_951640355.1. Classification (NCBI taxonomy): domain Eukaryota; kingdom Metazoa; phylum Chordata; class Mammalia; order Chiroptera; family Vespertilionidae; genus Cnephaeus; species Cnephaeus nilssonii. Next base: position 70,522,798 of record NC_137084.1, on the reverse strand, counting down.
CGATGCCCAATCAACTGAGCCACACTAGCCAGGTCTGGAGACATTTTGATTATCACAATTGAGTGGAGAACCATGAACATCTAGTAGGTAGAAGCCAGGGATACTACTAAACATCCTACAATACACAGGACAACCCCCAACAGAGAATTATCCAGCCCCAAATGGCAATAGTAGGGAGGTTGAGAGAAACTCTGAGCTGCATGTCTCTTAATTTCTCTGTTTTCTCAAACGTTTCTTTTAAACCGAAGCAAAATGTTTAATAGCAGCTTTCTTCTCTTTTGAGTGGAAGGTTATCTAATAATGTAGTACAATCCTATATAATAAAAGCCTAATATGCTAAGTGTCCAGTCAACTTGTTGGCTGTTCAACCAATCAAAGTGTAATATGCTAATGATATGCTAAGGCCACTCAACCGCTCACTATGACGTGCATTGACCACCGGGGGGCAGATGCTCCAACCTGTAGGTTAGCTTGCTGCTGGGGTCCGGCCGATGGGGACTGAGCGAGATGGGCCGGACACACCTTGGAGCCCACCCGTGGTGCCTCCCCGGCTGGCCAACCTCCCATGTCCCTCCCTGGCCCCGATCGTGCACTGATGGGTCCCTTGGCCTGCCCTCTTGCAATCCAGGGGATGTCAGAGAGCCGGTTTTGGCCCAATCCCGCAGGCCAGGCCTCTAGTCTATAAAATACCAGAATCCTCTTTGCACCATTCCTGCCAGGTTGCCAACCAAGTGATGGGAAGTTCATTACCTTAAACCTTAGCAAGAATCCCTCTAGCATCAACAGCCAACTTCCAGTTTCCTGGAGCCTTAAGGGGATAGGGCTTCCATGAATAAATAATGGAAACCTACATATCCTACAAAACCTTTGTTTTAGACCAGGGGTGGGGAACCTTTTTTCTGCCAAGGGCCATTTGGATATTTATAACATCATTCTGGGGCCATACAAAATTATCAACTTAAAAATGAGCCTGCTATATTTGGTCAAACATTAAATTACCCCTAATGGCTTGGCAGGGCCAGACCAAATGCTTTTGTGGGCCTTATACACCCTACAGGCTGGACGGTCCCTACCCAATTTTAGACAGTAGTTTTATTATTTTACCCCTCCTACTTCTTATAAAAGTTATTAACTGGGTGGGATCAACAATCAGTGGTGCGAGTTGCATTATTTTCCCAGTTATGACCTTTTATATCGACACGCTATGAGCAGGGAAAGGGTTCAATGCAAGCAGCAATCGAGAGTGCCAAAGAAAAAAATCTATTAATCGTCAGATTGGGTTTTCAAATCATGAGAATTCCAAATTGGCTCTATGGTTTTATAACTTCTAGGCAGTTGCATTTCTTTTTACATTCCTCATCTGCTTCCGAGGCCATGGCTCTCAGATGGGAGAGGTCAGTGAGCTTGAGCACTTCTCTCCAAGGAAGAGCGGGAACACAGAAGCATCCTGGAGCAGGCTCTGCCTCTTAGGGAGCAAAGCTCTGTGCGTGCCTCCTCAGTCCACTGCTCCTCCGTTAAAGGAGAGTCTGCAGGGAGTGAGCACCCGGGGCTCATATGCAAACAGGGCTTGGGGGGCTGACACAGCTGTAGGCATTATTAACTTCTGCCTGGGAGTTCCAGAGACCCAGCATTTCTAATCCTGACTCTACCACTGACCGGTGACCTTGAGCATGATCTTTACATTCTCTAAACCTTAGTTTTTTCATCTTTAAAATGGGGACTTGACACAGTTCCTCTGGGGGTGAACTGAAATGATCTTTGAGTATGGCAGCTGGTGCTGGTGTCCTGGTAGGGGCTCAAGCATATGAAGGAGAGAGACAGGGTTCAGTGTCATCCAGAAAGAAGGAACGAAGCAGCATTACTCTGAAGGAAAAGGGGGGCTCACTTTGTTTTTAAAGGACCTCTGTTTATATGCATTCCTCACCAGAATTCTACCCCATGCTTTTTGCAAAAACAAACAAGCAAACGAACAAAAACAAGAGAGAGAGGTATGAATACTAAGACCACAACGAATTGAAGAATACCTCTACCTCCTCCTGCACTCTTAGGTCTCCTCCAAAATACTCATTCTTTCACCTCCAAACCACACGAGTTACACAGAAAGTCACAGGCATGTGTAGAACCAAAGTGAAGACCATGAACAAACAAGAAAGAGAAGACATACAGCTTTTCAATCTTGTAAGCATAGGAGCACACAGGTAGATTTCCACCTAAGCCCTTGGTGGAGAGTCATGTTGGGACAGTACCCTCCTCTGAGCTTGTTCGGGCCAAATGCATCCCTCTGTTCAGTGGCTTCCTCTCGGAATACGAATGATGATCTTACCCAAAAAAGATCCAGCCCAGACCCACCTAGGTTTGCAAAAGTGGCGGTGATGCCTCTTGCCTCTTCCTCCGCCCACCGCCTTAGCCCTGTACGGGAGGGACACGTGGTAAAATATGGGAGATGCCACTGGTGGTGCGAGTGGACACCCAGTGGCCTCGCTCCTTCTTGGCAGAGCCTGCTTTGTGAGCATGTCAGAGCCAGAGCCAATGAAAAACCAACCACGCATGGAAAACTCTGAGCTCTCTAGGAGAAATCTAAGTTTCCCAAGTAATTTTAAGTTGAGCCAAAGAGAATTCTATTTAAATAGGTAGCCAACCAGGGATTACATTAGTTCCGAATTCCTTTCGTTTCCAGCTACTTACCACAGCAGTTCCCCTCACAGGCCCAGGAGGTCCCGCATGGCCGTCACACCTGTGGAAAGAATTTGAAATAATTTCTTTGAAGAAGCGCCTCACTTTTTACCGGGAGGAAAATCAACAGCCGTCTGCCATTATACCTTGTCATCTGGAGAAGATATATTTCCACTGCTCTGTAGATTTCTTAGTTAGTGCATTGTTGAAAAAAGTTTCAGAAATCTTTTCCTATGATTGCTTAGGGTGGATGTTTTTACATCTTTGCCACTCAGGGAGTCGAGAAGAAATTACATAATAGTGGGTCTGTATTTGGACACAGCATGAACATAATAGCAACATGGTTACATTTGTTGAGTGCTTAGCATATGGGCAGGCAGTGCTCTCGCAGATGCTCATAGTCACTCATTTACATACATCCTTCTCATGAAGTGGATACTGTGTCTACTCCCCTTTCACAGGCCAGGAGATGGAGGTACAGAGAAGGTAGGAGACACTGCCCCAGCTCTCTATCAGTGATTTTCAACCTTTTTCATCTCATGGCACCCGTAAACTAATTACTAGCATTCTGTGGTACACCAAAAATAGATTTTTGGCCGATCTGACCGAAAATAGGTATAATTTTGATTCATTCACACAGGACAGCTATTGTGTTGGCTGTTGTGGTAAAAAGAAATTTATTTTTTATTGATTTCAGAGAGGAAGGGAGAGGGAGAGATAGAAACATCAATGATGAGAGCGAATCATTAACAGGCTGCCTCCTGCACGCCCCCTACTGGGGGTTGAGTCCACAACCCGGGCATGTGCCCTGACTAGGAATCGAACCGTGACCTCCTGGTTCATAGGTTGACACTCAACCACTGAGCCACACCAGCCAGGCCGTTGTCATTTTTTATTTGACAATCTATGGGGAAAGAGGTCAGTGCCCCTGACTAAATAGTCAGGTATTGCATGTTATAAAAATTCTTGGGGCACACTGGTTGAAAATCACTGCTCTATATTAATAATACTTATAAGTTAAATACTGTTTTTACTTTAATTCTTCCTTTCGCAACAGCCTTACTGAGCCTGCCTGGCTCCTACCTGCTTGGCACTATTTTGAGTGCTTTGGAGGAAACACAGCCCACTGCCACAGGGACCCTGCTCTCTGGGAGCATTTACTAGTATAAGAGTGAAGATGAGATACCTAAAGAGCCCAAACACAAGCCAAGATGCGGTAAGGACATTAGAGAGATGTTGGTAAAATGCGTTGAAAATGCAGAGGGGCCAGGGAGCACTTCCTGGGATGAGCAGGGAAGGGCACAGGGAGAAGATGAGGGCTAAACTGGTAGGAGAGGCAAAGGGCAGCCGGAGCAAAGGCCTGCAGATGGGAAAGAGCAAGGGAGGCTGGGGATGGGCAACTAATTCAAATATTCAGGAGCCGGAGAACCTGCCAGATTGCTAAACCATTTTCCAGAGCCCTGAGGGGCTGCAGCCTTCCCGTGCACCCACACAGCTCCACACGCTCCCCAGCTCCCCAGGCCCCAGTCTGATTGAAAACGAGGGATGCAAATGAGGGCAGGGGGCAGGAGTCAGTGTCTGAGAGTGGCAGGTGGAGAAGGTGCGACTTTAGAGGGTGCCTGGAGCACCACTGGGACAGAGCGCCATGGAGGAGTTTCAGGATGCAGGCTCCCCGAGGGTGTGCAAAACTGCGTGCGGTTGTGGATTTAGGCCGCAGGGGACAGGACTCAGCTGGCTTGGAGGCCCAGAGTCTCTGCACCCACACCCAGGCCCTCCTAACAGTTATGTTTCTGATGTGAAATGGCTTCTGTTCACAGAGGAAATAAAAGCAACAGTGGTATCATGAAAGCTATGGAGGCAAAATCCTCTGGACTTAGTGATTTCAAGGGATACAAAGCTACCTCATCTTCTGCACTTATTCTCAAATCCTACTGATGCCACGTCTTCAAGATCTCTCACTTATATCCCCATTTCTCCGACTCCACTCATTCTTGTATCAAACTCCCACAGTTTCTCTCCTGGACTCCTCTCCATCCTTTCTTTCCTATCACTAGAGAAATCTGTCTAAAAAAATGCAAATATAATCTTGATAAGTATCAATTTCCTACTTATAGTCTTATAAGGTATAATCCAACATCTTAACTAGGCTTTTCTTTCATTTGCTGAGTCCCCTAAAAAGCCCCCATCCTTCTCTGGGTACCTGTATGCTAGACTTACTAAATGTATTCTTCCTCCATAAAATATTCTCTCTTGTCTCTATCCCTTTGCAGATACCATTCAGAGATCCCCATTCAGTGGATATTTCTCCATTGACTTTTAGAGAGAGTGGAAGGGAGGAGGAAGAGAGAGAGAGAGAGAGAGAGAGAGAGAGAGAGAGAGAGAGAGAGACATCGATGTGAGAAAGACACATAGATCGATTGCCTCCTGCATGTGCACTGACCAGGGCATCAAGCCTGCATCCAAGGTATGTGCCCTTGACCGGAATCAAACCCAGGACTTTCAATCCATGGGCTGACGCTCTATCCACTGAGCCAAACTGGTTAGGGCTCAAGTACATTCTTTAAAAAAATATTATTTCCTAACTAAAGCCCTGGGTCCTTTCCCCCAAGTATTGGTGGGCACGCTCTGTTACCGCCCACGGGAGACCTCCACCTGGGTGAACACAGGCAGTTCAGACCCTGCGTGTCTCCTTCCACACCCACTCCATCCTGTCTCATGGGCAGGCAGATCCTGTTGATTCAAACTCAGAAATCCTTCTCAAAACCATCCCCATCTCTACATCTCCCTGTCTTTTCCCTCATTAAGATATTTATCATCTTTTGCCTTGACTATTGCAATAGTCCCTTAACTGTTCTTCTGTCTCCAGGTTTTGCTCTAATCCAGTGGTTCTCAACCTTCCTAATGCCGCGACCCTTTAATACAGTTCCTCATGTTGTGGTGACCCCCAACCATAAAATTATTTTCGTTGCTACTTCATAACTGTAATTTTGCTACTGTTATGAATCATAATGTAAATATCTGTGTTTTCCGATGGTCTTAGGCGACCCTGCTAGCGGTTCTCAACCTGTGGGTCACGATTGCTGTAGAGCCTAAGACCATCGGAAAACACAGATGGGTGATTTATATCTGCTACATATGCATATATACATAAAATAAAGAAACATATATAACATATATATTAAGAAAAAGAATGGTATTATTTTAAAACGTGACTTATGGCTCCCCGCTGTCTACAGCATTAATCAAGTCCAAACTCCTTAGCACTGCACATGTGAGTCCCTGTGTTCTGGACTCTGCCATCCTCTCCCACCCCATCTCCTATCAGTCTCACCTTACACGGGGTCACTGAACTTCAGTGGCCCAGATGATTGCCTTTTCCAGTCTCCGGATCTTTGCTGTGTCATTCTTTCTGCCTGGTGCAACATCCCAACTCTTAATTGCTTAGCTCAGTCCTCTGCGTCCTTCTAAAATTGGCTCTCTTCTTCCAGGAAGCCCTCTGGACCCTCCAGTCTGAGCTAAGTGCTTCTCCTATGTGTCCTCATGGCAGGAATGCTATGCATCCACCATAGCACTCACCCTAGTCTACCATAGTCGTCAGTACACCGGGCTGCCACCCAGGTCGCAGGGAGGACAGAAGGTAACCCTGTGTGAATTCTAAAGGGCATCCCTTCCTCAAGATCCTTACTGTCATTTGCCAGAAAGCTGCCATAATAAATCCACGAATCCACGATGATCCTGCTGTGCCTGGCACTTCCTGGAGAACATGATGTGGTGCACCTCCTGCCCAGCCAGATGCAGTAATCTGGTGTTCCCTATTAGATGACAAAGTCCCCCGGGCAGAGACTGGCCTTATTTTCACGACTTGATCTCTAACACTAAACATAGTATCGGATCCAGAGTAGGGCTTTGGTAAAAGCTTGATAAATGAGGGAGAAACTATCGCCTTGGCTGCTGGCCCCCACACCAAGAACTCTGACAGCCCTTAGCACAGAGGGAGGAGGAAGCTATACTGCTATGGTTCCCAACCCTGAATGAACATCCAAACGTCCTGCAGAATTAAAAATAAACTATAACTAAAAATAAACATCCCTGCGCCCTACTTCAGACCTTCTTAATCAGCATCTGAAGGTTGGGGACTGATTATCTGTCATTATTTCTTTTTTATTTTTGTTAATCCTCACCTGAGGATATTCCTCCCCCCCCCCCCCCACACTGCTTTTTCAGAGAGTGGAAGGGAGGGAGGGAGGGGGAGAGAGAGAGCAACATCAACGTGAGAGAGACACATGGACTGGTTGCCTCCTGCATGCGCCCGACGGGGTGGGGTGGGGTGGGGAGTGAACCTGCAACCCAGGTACATGCCCTTGACCAGGCAGACGCTCTAAGCAGCCAGGGCCGCCTTTAATTTTAAATTGCTGATAAGATTATGGTACTGATCAATCAGATCAACTGGGAACCGCTGGCCACCCAGGATGAAATCCAAGGCCACTCCGCTTGTCTTGCTTCTCCCTGCTGTCTCCACACCCGCTGTTCATCTGTGGACCCCACCCCTGGTGTGGAGCACTTCCAAAGAAGGAGCTCCTTACTCTCACTTCCTCAGTCTGGGTGTCTCAGACGTCTGTGCTCCCTGAAAGCACAGGCACTCCACTGGGGCCGGGGAAGAGAGCACAGTAGGACATTTGTAGGGCACGAAAGAGAAAATAAAGGTACAACCAACCAGAATCTAGGAACATACAAATCTGCCTTTAAATTTTTCCAAAATAGGACTTAAACTTTTTGCTTATATAAATGGAGGCTGCAGCTGGACTGCCTAAGCTGTGTACACCTATGGGTCAGGCAAATTTGGGCATGTCTGAGGAGTGGCTGGCTGGATCCACCAAAACTCTGCATCTCAAGGGGGAAAAAATGATCCTAAAGGAACAGGGTAGCAGGCATGCTTACACTCACTCCAGGATACCAGTTATCACTCACTAAGGAGGGAGTGCTTACTATATGCCCAGCACTGTGATGGTCCTGGAAGGAAAGAAGTGATCTTAACCTTAATTGTACATGAGCCTATGAACTAATTCTTTTATTTGCACTTTGCCTAGCCCTTGGGATTACAACAGAGGAAAGAGAAGGGGGCCAAAGTCCATATCCCTAAGCGCGCCATAACGGGCTGGTGGCACATGGCTGCACAGCCCTGAGAATGTGTGTGGACATGAAGTCATGGCCCCCTTGAGGGAGCGACTTTGTTTGGAGTATGTTGGAGCGTGAAACAGGGAAGCACATACACCACCTACTCATGGTGGGGAGGGCCCCACTGCAACCCCCTGGGGTCTGGAGTGAGAAAGGAACAGCTGTAGGTGCTCCCGGCAGCCATGCATTTGTAAGCTCCTGACATGCACTGTGGGTGACCTGCCAAACTCCGTGGGAGGAATCTGGGGGGCAATGGAGTGACGGAAACTTTGTGGTGGGGGATGAGCACTGTATGTCACAGGCACTAGGTTCCCCATAGCAAGACGAGAAAATACGACTTACAAGGAAATGCTGGGGGAAAGATACATGTAAAACATGCAGACTTTTCTCAAATACATTGGCTAGCAGTAAATAAAACATGAATGGAAAATATTTTTCTTTTATCCTGGGGTTGGCGGTCACAGAGGGTGCTGTATGACCATTTCATATAGGATTACGATAATAATGGAATAATATAGGAAGTGCATGGGTTTTGGAGGAGAAACTAGTGCTATTGGAAGCAGAAATGACAGAACTTTTTGCCTTCTTATCAATTCCTGAGGTCACTGTGTTCCCATGATTTCTCATGCACTGACAATAGGAAATCAAAGCTTCAAAATACCATTGCTTTTATTGGCTGGGCCTTTCTAGAAAGAACACGCATATCTGGTGAAATGATGAAGTCCACCCCCCATGGGGAGAGTTACCCACTACCCAGTGTCATTTCTCAGTTAAGCCATGCCTTGAAAGAGGAAAAGAAATTTCTCTGACATGCAACTCTTTTAGGGCTGAGCAGAAGGCTGGATTCTGTCTAGAGAGGCTGGTTCTCCTGTGATTTGCAAAATCCTATAAACTGCTTTGCTGACTTGTTCTCCAGAGCAATGAGTGTGACAAAGTCAAACCTTGATGACTTCAGCAAGAAAAAACCGGCCGCGAATGACTGCACGTCCCCGGGGCCCTGTGCCAGTTCCTCGGCTGCACTCAGAGGCCAGGAGCAGCTCCCAAGCCAGAGTCTGTATTTTGGGGGTCGATGTTGCATTTCGAGAGATCAGAACTGCCAAAGAGAGTTCAGTTCTACTTAAGGGTAAAGAGCCCCTTGGAACTGATATTCCCACCATAGGTAAACACTTCCTTAACCGTACACATTCAGGATTTATATCCAAATAGTTTTTCCAACTGATATTTAAAAATAAGAAGGACATATTTTTACATTTTATCTCTGAAACCTCTTAGGAGCAAAAACAGTGCTTTCATGACCTTTGCACCAGCATAACTAACAAATATTTATTCCCAATTATGTTTTGAAAGTAAAACATATTTAAAGATAAATTCTGAAAACTGCTAAGCACACGTGTACACTTAAATATGATGAAATCTGCTTAATTTCTGCACGCTGTGCTACATGTTTCAGTTCATCTGGTTAAAAAAAAGCTACACGTCATTTCGGTGTATGAGAAGGATGGTGGCTAAACAGACTTTTGCAGGAGTTTCAGTTTTCTTTTCAGTTCGGTGTATAACAAAGACACATGCCACCCAGAATGAAGATCATAGATCTTTTATCTTCTTTGATCCCTTTTTCCAGTAACTTGCAATGTGAGCTTGGAAATAACTTGTCCATAGAGCTAACAGGTTTTTCAACTTTTCCTGGCTTGCTAACGTTAGGTTGTTCAGCGATATATAACTCTGCCTCAAAAGAAAATCACTTAAAACACAGATTACATCACAAGTCCCAGCTACAGTACACATTAGGAGGATTTCTTTTCTCCTTAAAAGAAATGTTAGCTCCTAAAGAAATACTCCTCCATTTTAATTTCCCAAATGAGAGAATTACCGATGTTTCAAACAGTTTTTACAAAACAAAACAAAACAACAACAAATCAACTCACCTCTTTGAAAAGTACTTGCTTGTAAGTGACTCTGGTGGAGAGAGTCACGCAAATCTACATCCTGTTCAGCTCTTTATTATTTCATCAAAGACAAAAGAGCCTCTGGTGAAAGCTAGGAGCAAGAGCCTTCTGTCCACCCCAGAGGAGCGGACAGAACTGTCCCCCGAGTCCAGGAGCCTCATCACCCGCCACCAGCTGCGAGCTGCCTATTGTTTCTCTGCAAGAGTGACCTCTAACACCTTTTACCGAAGCACTGCAATCCACTCCTAAGGGTTGGACGCACACACGGAACACACCACGTGCCAAGCCAACACCTTAAGAGGGTGGGAAGCTCCTCAACCAGGAAGGCTTGCTGGAAATATGTAGCAGTCAGCTCAACTGCACAGAAGCAAGAAGTCTTGCTTGTTTTTCACAAAACAATCCGGCAATATGAGTCAAGTAGACCCGATTTATACGGATCTAAACCGGGAACCATCTGGGGCGGTGCCTCCACTGCTCCCAAAGCTTCCCCTCTTCACCTGAAGTTCACATTCTGGGCAACGGCATCACCACGGTTCCGATTGGCCCGGGTCTCTCTGGCCATCTCATTCATGCTCACTTCGTGCCCCATCTTTCTCTGCCACCGCAGACACACCTGACACACCTACTCCCCAAGGAAGAAGTCGTTTTGGTTAGAATCTATCTGCCGGACCGAGGCATAGACCAGGCATTCTATGGGAAAATTGTCAGTAATTAGTACCTGGGATGTGTGCAGCTGACTGGAAGTGGGATTTCAGGTGAGCCAAGTTTCATAAGGACTCTGTCCCTCTGCAAGCTAAGTCCTGTTTCCTGCGTTAGTATCTACATTTAAGTTCTGGGAGCAAACATTAGCTTTCTGAGCACACACAGGCTGCCGGCCTCCCGGATCAGGTAACGAATGAGCTGTCACATGACCTGAATTTGACTCACCCTTTCGGTCCCAGCGACTGAAGCTTTAAAGTGTCCTTCCTGGGTTTTCTGAAGGAGAACAGGGAAGCAAATGAGGATCTGAAGCTCAGCCGGGAGGGAACGGGTGTTGGAGTAGGTATGTTTTTAGATCTGGATGTTTGTAATTCCAGAGGATCTAAAAGAAAAATGTAAAAATTCTGTATCATTAAAAAACATCCAGGTAAATGAATCTCATGGAACTAAGGCCTTATTCTCTCTTCCCTCCTCCCTCTCTCTGGAGTCTGGAGGTGCAGCAGGCATCTCCACATGAAGACCCCAGGACCCGGAGGGGAGTCCTGTGCCTCTGATGGTTCTGCCGAGTGGAGAAGATCCATGTGCACCTCGGACCGCGGTGCCATGGATACCTCCCGGCACCAGCCCTGTGAATTTACTCAACCTGTCTTCCCCATGGCTATCTAAAACCCAAGGTGAGGTGGCCCGCTGGTTTGGCTCAGTGGATAGAGCGTCGGCCTGCGGACTGAAGGGTCCCAGTTCAATTCCAGTCAAGGGCACATTCCTCCCTGGTCGGGGCTTGTGCAGGAGGCAACCCATCAATGGGTTTCTCTCACGTCGATATCTGTCTTGCCCCCTCTCTTCCATTCTCTCTAAAAATCAATGGGAAAATGTCCTCCGGTGAGGATTAAATTAAATAAATAAATAAGGTTAGGTGTTGGGACCTCATTCAGTTCTCATGTGGCTCTTAACCACCCTGTCCTTCAGAAATTTTTTATTTTAGTATTTTAAAACATCATGATAGATACAATGTAATTTTCATATCAAAGAGATGGAAGGGAAAGGAAATTAAGCCATTTAAAGTAAAGAACCTCTCTCTATATATTGCTACATATATGGTTTATATGTACATATGCATGCAATATAAATATGTAGAATATAGTATATGTATAGATAACATATAGCTTTACATATGAGTACTAAAAATTCTAAGGCAACATGAACACATACAGAGTCATTTATGCTCATTTAGTACACCATCTTTTGGGCATGCTGAGTTTATAAATATTAGAGGAATTCAAGGTAAGGAGAAAGTCACCACAGTATATGAAAGGTTCAGAATTGGGGTCGCGCACCTATGACATGAGGCTATAATGTATCAAAAGCGATTTTATTTCTGACACCTGGGTGCAGGTGGGCTGAGACCGAGAAAGGCATCAGGGAAGAGAGCAGGGAGAGAGAGGTTTTTATTCATTTTTGCTGGCTGCGGGCCGCTCTGCTGACATAGGGTCTGGTCCGTCCTTGGTTCCTCCTATGCCAGGTGTCTTCTGGTTATCTGAGCTATGCTGTGCTCAAGGCTGCAAGCTTTCTGCAAGATATCTGCTAAGCACAATAAGGTTTTCTCTGCTCTGTTTTATTCTCTTTAACCCTTTCAGTATATATGGGGTTAATCTAAATATCTGAAATGTGGGTATTTTTAGATGTATTTGTTTATTATGGGAGTTATAAAATATTGTCAATACGTAAGTGTAGAATTATTGTTACATGTTTTCTGATGTTACTAATGTTAGTCACATATAAGCAAAAGTTGTCCATGTGACTATCAGTAGAAAGATACTTTATACTGTTATAGTACATATTTTATAACTTCTAATGCACTTTGTTATTCTCATTATAGTTCTGTGAAAGGTTTTATTATCCTTATATACAGGTTTTTAAAAAGTGATTGGTGAAGGTAAGTGACATGCTGGTAGTCACATAGTTAGACTGTCCACAGAAGATGTTCATTGGAGCTCACAGGGCTTGAGTTACCAAAGTACCAGAAGGGTCGCAGCTCCTCTGCACCATCCCATCCTTCCCCACCTCTCCTCTGTCTCCTTCTCCTTCTGCATCATCACCACACTAACCTACGTGCTTACTGTGATCCAGCCTAGTACTTTATACATATAATTTTATTTAATTCTCACAACCACCCTGTGAGGTAAGAATTATCATACCCATTTAAAGATGAGAAAATTGAGGCTTATAGAGAATAAGTAACTTGAATAGAATCACATGGATTCTGATAGAATAGCGTATTGCCTGATTCTAATAACAGACACCCCAGACATTATAGTACATTTTCAATTTACTCTTTTCATTGTGTGTGTTATGACAGTTTTGTATGATATTATTTCAAAATAGTCCTAAAGATAAATGGGTTAAATTCAAGAGCCACTGAGCCATTATCTACAATACTGTGCCATAAGGAAAAACAAAAAACAAAAAACAAAACGAGATGTAAAATTTTTCTCACCATTTTCTGCCATCCCTTTCCTTAGCCTGTATGTAAGGGGTTGTTTTAACATTTGGCTAACATCTGTTTCATTGCAAAACTTTTTTCTTTGAATTTCTTCAAACCATTCACCAGTCACTCCTTGAAGCCATCTGATATCCCTCTTTGTCTTCTGGAGCTTGCTGAAATAAAGAAAAATATCAAATACACCTTTCAATTATTCACATCAAGGGTAAACTCATGTGAATGGGCTAAACTTTACCTAATGGAGACTCTACATAAACTATAAGTCTGGGGGGAAATTGGCTGTAGTCAGAATTTCCTTTTCATGATTGTGTGTATGTAGTATATGTATTAGTGTATTTTCCCAAATACACTAACAATCCTATATAATAGAAGCCTAATATGCTAAGTGTCTGATTGTCTGGTCAGCCACTCAACCAATCGAAGCATAATATGCTAATGATATGCTAAGGTTGCTCAACCGCTCACTATGATGTGCACTGACAACCAGGGGGCAGATGCTCTGACTGGTAGGTTAGCTTACTGGCTGGGGTCTGGCAGATTGGGACTGAGCGAAATGGGTCAGACACACTCTGGAGCCCTCTCACAGTCCCTCCCCGACTGGCCAACCTCCCGAGTCCCTCCCCAGCCCCGACTGTGCACCAGGGGGGCCCCTCAGCCTGGCCTGCACCCTCTTGCAATCCAGGCTGAGGGATCCCCGGCCCCTGCTGAGTGCACGAATTTTGTGCACCAGGCCTCTAGTTTACAAATTAAAAAAAAAGTTTTTGCTGGTAGTTAAAACAATCAAGTCCATGAGGACAACCTGTCTTGAACACCGTGCAAATGTGACTTAATATGCATTTGAATGACAGATTTTTTAATGACATGTTGAAACTAGAATATTCTAGTTCTGATTACTCATTCATTCATTCATTCATTCTTATTTATTGAGCAATATCCATGTACCAGTCCCTGTGTAGGCAATGGGGATTCAACAATGAATACAACAGATAGGGTATTTACTTGCCCATCCAGTGGTCAAAGGTAAAAGAAATTGCAGAAAAAAAATTGTTGAATGTAAGTGGTCTTAGATAATGGAATTCTTTAAACACAAAAACACAAAAGTAATGAATGAACACAGAGCTAATACTCAGGTAGTAAGAAGCCGTGTGATTTGAGAGAGCTGGAAAAGGAAGCCCAAGCACAAATGTGTTTGTCCCCCACTTTCAGAATACCAGAACTGAAATTCTATCATTATTTCTTCCTTCTCCTCTACCGTATTCTGCTTAGTCCTCTTTCAAATGAAAAGCTACTCTTAAGTTTTAATTTAATCATTGGTTGTAATAGGTTTTTTGTTTATTTATTTATTTTTTATATTGGTAAAGTGATGCAGGTCATTTCACTGGTCCCAACTTTTTTTTTTTGGTTTTCACAGAGAGGAAGGGAGAGGGATAGAGAACTAGAAACATCGATGAGAGAGAAACATCGACCAGCTGCCTCCTGCACGCCCCCTACTGGTGATGTGCCCGCAACCAATGTACATGCCCTCGACCGGAATCGAACCCGGGACCTTCCAGTCCGCAGACCGACGCTCTATCCACTGAGCCAAACCGGTTTCGGCTATTTTTTTGTTTTTAAATTACATTTGGCATACAATATTATATTAGCTTCAGGTGTACAACCTCGTGATTAGACATTTCTACAATTTACAAAGTAGTGATCACCCTGGTAAATCTAGTACCCATCTGATACTATACATAGTTATTACAATATTATTGTCTATATTTCCTAGGCTGTACTTTATATTCCTGTGACTATTCTGTAACTGCCCATTTGTACTTCTAAATCCCTTCACCTTTTTCAATCAACCGCTAACCCCTCTCCCATCTGACAACCATCAAAATTTTCTCTATATCTGGCCCTAGCTGGTTTGGCTCAGTGGGTAGAGTGTCGGCCTGAAGACTCAAGGGTCTCAGGTTCGATTCTGGTCAAGGGTATGTACCTTGGTTGCGGGCACATCCCCAGTAGGGAGTGTACAGGAGGCAGCTGATTAATGTTTCTCTCTCATTGATGTTTCTAACTCTCTATCCCTCTCCCTTCCTCTCTATAAAAAATCAATTAAAATATATTAAAAAATTTTTTCTCTATATCTGTAAGTCTGTTTCTATTCTGCTTGTTCATTTATTTTGTTTTTTATATTCCACATATAAGTGAAATCATCTGGCATTTGTCTTTCTCTGTCTGATTTATTTCACTTAATATAGTACCCTCTAAGCCCACCCATGTTGTTGCAGACAGCTACATTTCCTTTTTTTTTAATGGCTGAGTCATAGCCCATTGTATATATTCACCACTTCTTTATCCATTCATCTGTAATGGACACTTGGGTTGCTTCCATAGCTTGTCTATCCTATACAATAAAAGCCTCAGTGGTATCACACACAACATCATCACAAGATGGCCACCACAAGATGGCCACCCTCACGTCATCACAAGATGGCCACCACAAGACGGCCAGCAGAGGAGGGCAGTTGTGGGTGATCAGGCTGGCAGGGGAGCAGTTAGGCGTCAGTCAGGCAGGCGAGTGGTTAGGAGCCAGCAGTCCCGGATTGTGAGAGGGCAGTTGGACATCCCCTGAGGGGTCCCAGATTGGAGAGGGTGCAGGCCAGGCTGAGGGACACCTCCCCCCCCCCCCCCCCCGTGCATGAATTTTGTGCATCAGGCCTCTAGTTGTAAATAATGCTGCAATAAGCATATGGGTGTATTTTTTTGATGTAGTGTTTTGGATTTCTTTGGATAAATACCCAGAAGTAGAATTGCTGGGTTCTTCTTTGTCACTTCTTGTAACCTTTGTTTTAAAGTCTATTTTATCTGGCATCAGTATTGCTTCCCCATCTTTTTTGTTTTATTTTGTTTTCATTTTCATGAAATATACACTGAGTGGCCAGATTATTATGATCTCTGAATGCATAACAATCTGGCCACTCAGTGTATATCCTATATAATAAAAGGCTAATATGCAAATTGTCCCCTCGACCAGGAGTTCGACCAGCAGGAAGGCCAGCCAACTGCCCATGTCCCCTCCCCCTGGCCAGGCTGGCCGGACCCACCCATGCACAAATTCAT
The DNA here is from genome assembly GCF_951640355.1 of Cnephaeus nilssonii. Classification (NCBI taxonomy): domain Eukaryota; kingdom Metazoa; phylum Chordata; class Mammalia; order Chiroptera; family Vespertilionidae; genus Cnephaeus; species Cnephaeus nilssonii. The sequence continues at coordinate 70,506,703 of NC_137084.1, read as the reverse complement.
GCACCAGGCCTCTAATATATATATATCCTATCTAATAATAGACAAATATGCAAATTGACCATACCTCCAACACACCCACAAGCCACGCCCACCATCCAATCAGAGCGAGTATGCAAATTAACCCAAACCAAGGTGGCTACAGCCACAGAGAGCAAGGTTTCCTAGGTAACAGAGGAAGCCAAGCTTTCTGCCTGCCCTTGCCAGGCCTAAGCCTCCACTCAAGCTACAAAGTTTCAATAATAGAAGGTAAACAAATTCAAACAAATGGCGGCAGAATGGAGCTTGAGAGAGCAGGCCAGGGTTGCCACCCACAACAGGGGAAGCAAAGCTTTCCGCACACCCTGGCCGGGCCCACCTGCTTAAGGCAACAAAGTTTCAATTATAACCCCAACAGAAATGGCTGCCGGCCTCGGAGGGAGCCCCAGGCTTGGCTCCGCTCCAGGCTACAAAGTTTCAATTGTAGAAGGAAAATAAATTCCAGATACCAGGGCCTCCGCTTGGGTTGCCAGGGGCGTGGCCGGCCTGAAAACCACCACAGGCCCCTCGCTCAGGCCTCCCCACACCCCAAGGGAACCCCCACCTGATCCGGGATGCCCTTCAGGGCAAACCAGCTGTCCCCCACCCCTGTACCAGGCCTCTATCCTATCTAATAAAAGAGTAATATGCAGATTGATCATCACTGCAACACACAATATAGCTGCCTCCATGTGGTCAAAGATCCTGCCCCCATGTGGACACAAGATGGCCACCACAAGATGGCCAGCAGGAGAGGGCAGTTGGGAGGCACCCGGCCTGCAAGGGAGGGCAGTTGAGAGGGACCAAGGCTGCAAGGGAGGGCAGTTGGAGGTGATCAACCCTGCAGGAGAGGGCAGTTAGGGGTGACTAGGCCAGCAGAGGAGGGAAGTTGGGGGCAAACAGGCTGGCAGCAGAGTGGTTAGGGGGTGATCAGGCTGGCAGGCAGAAGCGGTTAGGGGCAATCAGGAAGGCAGGCAGGCAAGCAGTTGGGAGCCAGCCATCCTGGATTGTGAGAGGGATGTCCGACTGCCCGTTTAGGGATCTGACTGCCCACGGGGATTGGGCCTAAACAGGCACTTGGACATCCCTCGAGGGGTCCCATATTGGAGAGGGTACAGGCTGGGCTGAGGGACAACCCCCCTCCGTGCACGAATTTCGTGCACCGGGCCTCTAGTATACACACACACACACACACACACACACACACACACACACACACACACACTGAGTGGCCAGATTATTATGCGTTCCGAGATCATAATAATCTGGCCACTCAGTGTATTTTTTCATCCATTTAATTTCAGTTTGTGTGTGTCTTTCAATCTGAAGTGAGGGTCTTGCAGACAGCATATGTAAGGGACTTGTTTTATTATCCATTCATTCACTGTATATCTTTTGATCGGAACATTTAATTCATTTGCATTTAAAGTAATTGTTGATAAGAGATGTATTTATTGCCATCTTACTATTCATATTTTTTATTGTTTTCTTCTTTTCTTTTTTCCCCCTTTTTTTGGTGCCCTTGACTGGGAATTGAACCCGTGACCCTAGGGTCTGTGGGCTGACACTCTAACCACTGAGAAAAACCAGCCAGGGCTCTTCTTTTTAAAAAATCCTCACTGGAGGATATGTGTTTGGGTTTTTTATTATTATTGATTTTCAGAGAGAGTGAGAGAGAGAGAGAGAGATTGATTGCCTCTCGCACATGCCCTGATGGGGGATTGAACCCACAATTTAGGTATGTGCCCTGACTGGAAACTGAACCTGCAACTTTTTGGTGTGTAGGACAACACTCCAACCAACTGAGCCACCAGGGCAGGGCTTTCTCCTTCTTCTTAAAGAAGACCCTTTAATAATTTTTGTAATACTGACTTGGTGGAGATGAACTCCTTTAGTTTTTTCTTGTCTGTGAAGCTGTTTTTTTTGTTTGTTTGTTAATCGTCACCCAAGGATATTTTTCCCAAGGTGATTTTTAGAGAGAGTGAAAGGGAAGGAGAGAGACAGAGAGAAACAATGATGTGAGAGAGACACATCAACTGTTTGCCTCCTGCATGTGCTCCAACCAGGGCTTGGGATCACGCCTACAACTGAGGTACGTACCCTTGACTGAAATCAAACCCAGGATCCTTCAGTCCATAGGTTAACACTCTGTCCAGCTAGGGCTGAAGCTCTTTATCTGACCTTCAATTCTAAATGATAGCTTTGCTGGGTCATCTTGGTTGCATGTCCTTGCTTTTCATCACTTTGAATATTTTGAATCCCTTCTGGCCTGCAAAGCTTCTGCTAAGAAATTAGCTGACCGTCTTATAGGAGCTGCCTTGTAGGTAACTAACTGCTTTCCTCTTACTTTTAGATTCTCTCTCTATCTTTAACCTTTGGGTTTTAATTATGATGTGTCTTGGTGTGGGCCCCTTTGGGTCCATCTTGTTTGGAACTCTCTGTGCTTCCTAGACTTGTATTTCTTATTTCCTTCATCAAGTTAAGGAAGTTTTATGTCATATTTTTTTTCAATTGGTTTTCAGTTTCTTGCTCTTTATCTTCTCCTTCTGGCACCCACCTGATGCAAATGTTGATATGCTTAAAGTTGTCCCAGATACTCCTTACACTATCCTCATTTTATTTTATTTTATTTTATTTTATTTTATTTTATTTTATTTTTTTCTGTTTTGATTGGGTGTTTTCTGCTTCCTTATTTGCCAAATCGCTGATTTAATTCCCTGCTTCTTCTAGTCTACTGCTAATTCCCTATAATTTAGTCTTCATTTCAGTATTCTTTATTTCTGACTAGTTCTTTTTATGGCTTTCATATCCTTTTTTATGCTATTGACATTCGCACTAAGTTCCTTGATAACCATTGGGACTTGTTTCTTTGTCTCATTTTGGGTGCTTCCCTGTGTTTGTTTCTATGTATTAGGTGGAGCTGCTGTGTCTCCTGAACTTGCTAGAGTGGCCTTATGTAGGGCCCAGTGGTACAGCCTTCCCAAATACCAGAGCTGGGTGATGCTGGTGTGCCCTATGTATGCTGTGTGCATTGTCCTAGTGTAGTTTATCCTTGATTGCTGCTGGCACCTCAATGGGAGACATTCATCCCCCTCCCAGGTCAAATGGTTTTGAGGACTGGCTATGACTACAATGGAGGATTGGCTGTGCAGGGGCTAACTTCATGGAGCAGGACTCACTTAAGTGGGGCTTTGGTATCCGTCATGTCCACCCTTTAAGTGTCTTGCTTGTGGCGATGATTGGGTGGTGTTTTGGTGTTTTCTGAAGCTGTCCATGGGTGCACTGCCTCTGGTGCTTTTTGAGAGGTGAAGGCCAAGGTCAGCTGCCACTTGTTCCCTACTTGGAGCAACCCAGCAGGAGCTACAAAACAATCTGCAGATGGCTGCTACTTGTGCTGGGCTTGCAGGTACCCAGTCAAGGCCAACCTCCAAACCAAGGCTGGCTGCTGCTTGTGCCAGGCCTGGGACCAATTAGTGAGGGGTAGATGACATGCAGAGGCCAGATGCTGCTTGCTTGAGGGATTTTAGGAAAGTCTGAAGCATGAGCTAAGACAGGCCCTTTGTAGGAAAAGCCACTGGAAATGGCTTAGGTGGATCCAAATGTTGGCTGGGGCAAGGTCTCAGGGCATCACTAGGGCAAGGCAAATAGTGTTAGGTTGATGGAGACTTAGATATAGTGCCTACCTTGCGGCTTCGTTGGGGAGGACTCAGCAAAGGAACAATGGCCTCTGCCAGCTCTTCTGTCTAGGATAAAGCTCCCACTCCAGCCCTTGCCCTGATGCCATACAATCCAGTTACCCTCTGTATGTCTCTGGTGCCTTCAGAATGATGCCCCAGTCCTGGAGCTCAGAGGAAGTAAGTCCAAGTAAGTCTGTGCTTGGGCCCTTTAAGAGGAATACCTGGGACTCCAGCACCTTCCTCTCACTCAGCCACATCTCTTTGTCTGGTTTTTCACAGCCAGAAGTTATTGGGGACTTATTGGCATTCAAACCCTGGGCTGGGGGTTTTGATGTGGGACTGGAGCCCTTCACTCCTTAGGGGGAACCTCTTCAGCTGAGATATCCCTTCCGATTGCCACACAAGGGTATGAAACCAGCCTGTTCTGACTCTCTGCCCCTCCTTTTAGTCTCATGTGGCTTCTTTCTATCCTTTGTTATAGGACTTCTGTTCAGCTAGATTTCAGGCGATTCTGAATGACGGTTCTTATGTTTAGTTGCAATTTTGATATTGTTGTGAGGGTTTCTGAGTACATTTACCTGCACCACCATCTTGACCAGAACCTTATAATTGTTTTTAAAAAGCAGATCATTATGTCCAGCCAGTGTTGCTCAGTGGTTGAGCATTAGACCAATGAACCAGGAGGTTACAGCTCGATTCCCAGTCAGGGCACATGCCCGGGTTGTGGGCTCAATCCCACGTTGGGGGTGTGCAAGAGGCAGCTGATCAATAATTCTCTCACATCATTGATGTTTCTATCTCTCCCTCTCCCTTCCTCTCTGAAATTATACACTGAGTGGCCACTCAGTGTGTGTGTGTGTGCATGAATTCGTGCATGGGTGTGGTCCGGCCAGCCTGGCCAGGGGGAGGGGACATGGGCAGTTGGCCGGCCTGCCTGCTGGTCGAACTTCTGGTCCAGGGAACAATTTGCATATTAGCCCTTTATTATATAGGATATACACTGAGTGGCCAGATTGTTATGCGTTCAGAGATCATAATAATCTGGCCACTCAGTGTATATTTTAAGGTCATTTTGCTCTATTCCAGGAGGCCCCTAGAACTGTTTGGAAAAGGGAAGTACTCAGTCCAGAGGGAGACAGCCCTGAGGCAAACAGAGCAGAAAGGGGAGTTTGAAGAACCTGACAATTGTCATGAAGCAGGCAGTTTGGCATAACACTGATGAGAAAGTCAGGCTTGCTGCTGGGTTCAAACTTGGGAAGTTCTGCTGTTCTGGAAAGAATTTCATGTGACTCTTTATCCAGGGTCCTCTGTGAAGCACACATTTTTAGGATCTTGTACTACTAAGAAGGTGGTGTGTGGGACAGCTGCAGAGTGGCAAATTTGGAGTTAAAGTCAATGAACTGAGATAGTTACAACTCAGGCTCCTGCTTGGGGCTATGATACTGTCATTTTATAAAATAATCGAGAAGGAAGCCAGAGGCCATCCTGCCCAGACTTGCATTTTGAAAAGCATTAGGCAACTATCATTAGGTCCAGCCCACACAATTTGCACTAGTGCTTCCCATTTTGCCATTGCCACCTCTCTGACAAAAGGTCACTCCTATCTTTATTGCTACTTCCCTTACTAAAGTATCTTTCAAACCCCCGCCCCTTTGGTTAATGTTTTAATTTATTTCAGAGAGAGAAAGGGAGAGGGAGAGAGAGATAGAAGCATCAATGATGAAAGAGAATCATTGATCAGCTGCCTCCTGCACGCCCCCTACTGGGGATCGAGCCCACAACCTGTGCCCTGATGGGAAATTGAACTGTGACCTCCTGCTTCATTGGCTGATGCTCAACCACTGAGCCACACCAGCTGGGCAATATCCCTCTTTTATGTTTTGTTACTTTGTCTTTTACCATGAAATTGCCTTACAGCCAATTAGTTGTGTGGTCAGAATATTTGCAGCAAAGATGTTTATGGCAGAAATGCTTACATTGAAAATGCAGGACAGTTTTTCACATGGCTGTAATAAATCTTACTCAACAGGTACTTGTGCAAGGCCTCCTATGGTGCAGATACAGACGTATAATGGTGAGCAGAGCAGTTTTTTTTAAAAAAATATATGTTTTTATTGATTTTAAAGAGAGGAAGTGAGAGGGAGAGACGAGGGGAGAGAGAGAAAAAGAGGGAAAGAGAGCCCTCGCCGGTTTGGCTCAGTGAATGGAGCGTTGGCCTGGGGACTGAGGGGTCCTGGGTTTGATTCTGGTCAAGGGCACATGCCTGGGTTGCGGGCTCAATCCCTAATGGGGGGCGTGCCGGAGGCAGCCTATCCACGATTCTCTCTCATCATTGATGTTTCTATCTCCCTCTCCCTTCCTCTCTGAAATCAATTAAAAAAAATTAAAAAAAGAGAGAGAGAGAGAAAGAGAGAGGTCAAATGAGAGAAACATTGATCGGCTGCTTCCCACACAACCCAACTGGGGATTGAGCCCTCAACATAGGTATGCACCTTGACTAGGAATAGAACCTGCGACCCTTTTAATAGCATCTATTAAAAAGTAAATAGATGCTTTGGAGAGCATATAAGAAGGGGACCTGGTCTGAGGCAGCAGCAAAGATTTCCCTAAGAAGATGACAACTGGCCTGAGGGTTGAAGGATGAAGGATGAGGCAAAGGGTCATGGGCAGGAAGAGTTTTCTAAGCAGAAGAGTAGCAGCCGAGGAGCAAGTGGCCCAAAGAAGACACAAGGAACTGAAACGAGGCCCGCCTGGCTGAGGGTGGAGATGGAGAAGACAACTGAAGGGAGAGGCGGAGGCAGCTGGCTGCCAGCTCAGGCAGTGTTTGGGGTTGGGTGAAAGCGTGGCCTTTGGTTCTGGAGCAATGAGAAAGCACTGAGGATGTGGCAGGGCTTGACACATCTGACTTGCATTTGGAGAGAAAATTCCAGTGGAGTACAGGAGAGATAAGATTGACCCCAAGTGTCCACCAAGCAGTGAAGTGACTTTGCAGGGTTAGGGACAGAGACATGTCTAGGAAGACTCCCAGATTTTTGATTTTCATAGGTGCATAGAAGATGCTATTCATAGACACAATGCTCATATAATCTAAAAAAACAAACCCCAACATTATAAACCCCTTTAACATTATTCATCTCTGGAGCAATCATTAAATATTTGCATAATATTCAAGCTGATATATTTTCCATAATTTATTTATTATTGCTCTGGTATGGAACATTGAGATTTCCCCCTTATAAATACTGCTGTAATGAATATCAGGAGCATTTTCTATTTTTTACAGTGCCTCTGACAGACACTGAAGTAGAATTATTGGTCAAAAAGTCAAAACATTTTTGTGGTTCTTCATACACATTACCAAATGCTTCTCAAAATGGCTGTAGCGTTATTACTCGTGCTAGCAATGTACAAGACTGTCATTAGGCATCCTTGGGAGACTCATATTATTATTTTGAGTATTTTTATTTTCTGAATTTAATACTTTCAAGGTATAATTGTGGGTGGCTATTTTTCTTTAAGAAAATTTTATTTTCTTTGCTTAACAAAATATGCCACATTTCTTTGATAAGTAGTAAGGTTTGAACACTTTCCTATGTTTGTTTACTAATTACATTTTGTGTTTTGGCAATTGTACCTTTTATCAACTTATGAATCCATGTCTCAGAGTTTTTCATTGGAATAAGGCATGATTAATAAAAATATGAACTAATTGCTCTAAATACTTCTCCCAGGTTTCTGACTTTCATCCTGATTAAATTTGAATGTTGGGCCATAGAAAACTCATTCTGTCTAGGCTAGAGTAGGTAAAACATAATTGATCTGTAGGTGTGCATATGCTAATATTTGTCTCATGAAAACCATGAGAAATAAAGACAGTAGTTACAAGCAGATACATAAAAGGGCAAGATTTTGGAGACATTCAACAGCTTTTAAAGACGAAATATTTCAAGATTAATCCTGAGGAGCGTTGTCAGGAAAGTGGGGATCATGTACAGCCAGACAACTTAAGGGTAAAGTAGTAAAAAAAAAAAATAGCACTGTGTTTACCTATTACCAATGAAGCAAAACATAAATAGTTCTAGCCTTTAAAGTAAGGATAACCCAGAAAGGGAAACCAGGAATGCCACAAACATCTAATCTCTTTGCGTACTTATAACTCAGCTCCTTAGTCTTAGACACTCAAGAATCCTGTGTACTATAAAACAGCCTGTACATTTATAACGGTTAAGTGAGCTTTTTGTAGTAAAAGGAGCATAATTGTAAAGCAGTGGTTTAGACTCATTCATTTACTTAGAAATAAAGTATCAAATTCATTCAACACTAGCAAAAGAAATTCTGAACATAAAGTAGGGTGCCCTGAAATGTGGAACTTAAGAAGCCAGTATTTTTAAGTCTCAGCTGGCTTTAGTCTGACAGAGATAACATTTGCTTACAAGTGGACATCAACCAAGCTCATCGCCACCCTGCATGGGACTCTTCCTCAACTACACTGGTTTGTTTTACAATTAGCCAGCCATTTAGAGCAGACAATCTACTTTATGCCCATGAGAAGAACCTTGGGGTTACAAATGGCATGCATATAGATAAATTACAAGAGCATAACTGGTTTGCTTCATCAGTCTAGCTTGACTCAACATTATCACGAGGACTGCTGACTACATACACTTGTAATTTGTCCTAGCCCCAGGCTGGTTAACTTGACTGCGTTAAGTCAGGTCTTCTCTTGCCGGGCCTTATCGTCTTGGCCCCTTACACAGGAATCTTAGCCTGCCGAGTGTGGCCTTGGATTCCATTCTAGCATCTCCCAAACGAGTCTGCCCTCTGAGGTTCCTCCTCCTGAGTTAGATTTGTTTCCTTTATTTTCCATCCTTGAGTATAAATCAAATCCCTTCTTTATTTTCCCCAACTGTGCGCTTGCTGATCTTTGCTACTCACTTTTCTTTGCTCCCCTTTATTCTGGGCAGGTGTTTGTCCTCATATTTATTTCCATGACTAATCGATCATGTACTACCCATTTGCAATGTGAGCAGTAAATGATAGTTGTCCCTTTATCTCCATTCTTTGACCCCACGTGTCTGCTTTCTGTGAATCAAATCCTAGCCCGTTCTTGAGTTGCCATCAGATAGTAGAAAGAGCACTGGAGGAGGCCCAGGTTTATTTGGATGCTCTGGGCCAAATATTTAACTTTCTTGGCTTTCTTTTCCTGGTTTGTGAAGGATGGTTAGATAAGTGGTATCCTGTTACAAAGCAGGCCTCCCCAATTCCTCTCTAAAGGCACTCTTTCTCCATGTGACTTTGTCACTTCTCCTCGACCTTGAACCTGGGCTGGCCTTGTGCTTGCTTACACCAGCTGAAAGTGACAAAGTGAAACGCGAGGCCTTGCAGCCTCTGCTCTCTCCCTCCTGGAATCTGCATACTGCTGCATACGGAAGCTCCGGCTAGCTCCCTTGAGCACGAGGTCCTGTTCAGAGGGAGGCCCCGTGAAGCACATCACCAACCACCAGACCGGTGAGATAATTATCAGAATTCCTTGAAGCTTTGGAATGGTTTGTTATGCACAATTTAAAAACATGAACAAAGATGAGATCATCTTGAAGATATCTTCTGGTCTAAAATGTTTGATCAAAAGACTCATCATTCCTACATCAGATTTAAATCATTAAGAAATCTTATAACACTAAAAAGGGCCTTAAAACATCAACCTCCCTGTCTTCAGGTGAAATAATAATAATAATAACAAATAATAACAGCAGATGCTATGCATGGAGTGCCTACTATCTCCAAGGATTTTGAAATCTTTTTTGCTAATCCTCACAACACTGCGGAGGTACTGATGCCCACATTTACAGAGGTGGTACTCAACTCCGCAGACTGGATTTGTTGCTTTGGGACGGGAAATCACACTTCAATTCTAAAGCCCCGGGCCTCCTAATCGTCTATCTCGCCGCCTCTGGGTATTACTAACCCACTACTAAGCAATGCAATTGGTATAAGCTTAAAGTTACTTTTGCCAATTAAAAATATGGTAATGATCATTTAAAAACGATGGAAAAAATTTGAAAGCAAACAAGTCCCTGAAGCCCTAAGACGGGAATTGTATCGTCCATTTCCTCATCAGAAAAATCTCAAATATTTCTCAAAATAGTTCCCTTACCAGTTCCTCTTGCCAAGGGCATCAATTCCTCTTTTTTATGTTTTCACCCCCCTTTTTTGGTCTCATCACTCACATTTTTCCCTCCGTTTTCTTGGCTTTTGTACCCATAGTGTTCTTTCATAGCTGATCTTCCTGTACCTGAGCCATCTTATTACACCTTGTTCTGACTTCTAGGCAGTTAAGCATCTAGATCCCTATCAACCGTCTACTCTTGGTTTCAAGGACCTTTTGCCAAATAGTCTCCAAATCCCCTACCCTATGCTGGTTTTCCAGGTTCAGTCCTCAGTGAACCCTAGAACGAATTGTTCAATTACACTGAGTCCTGGAAAAGTGGACTTGTTGCCTGAATTATAAGTGATCAAAGCAGCACCAAGTTTTCCTCCCATAGAGGAATTCAAACACATTTTTGTTTCGTGTTGCCCAGCAGCCACAACACACAGAAAACCAGATGGTGTGCATGGGGCAGGAACTGTTTTCTGAGTCAGAGCTTAAACACTGGGTTAATGCCACAATGGAAGCTGGATACTCTGTCCACTGAAACACCTTTGCAAAACCCTGAAACCCCCAGGAGACTCAGGAAAGTGTCGCCCCTTGGTTTTTCTGCCCCAGAAAGGTGATACTTCCAGGTACAGGTTTCTTAGGGCTCATCCTCTAGGGAAAGCTTTAGGACCACTGTTGGGAGTTCTCAGCCAGGGAGGGGCAGAGTAAAGAGAGCACAAGCCCTGGTCCGGGGCTGCCCCAGCAGCATTGCAGTCCAGGGCCTGGCCCCGCTACCTGCTGAACTTCTAAACAAGACTGTTTTTTGAGAGCCTTTCCCTTGTCACCAGAACCCGTTCTTTGGTTCAGCTGGCAGCCAAGACTCAGGGAAGGGCAGGGATTAGAAAAGCAAGCAGGTTTCTGGGGAAACTGTGTTCTTTTGAGAGTCAAGTTAAACCATAGAAGGAAGCCTGGGGGAAGGGAAGCTCAGATAAAGAAAAGTGATTCTCTAAAGCAAGCAACAAGGACAAAAACAACAGGTCTTTAGAACTCAAGGAGTAGCAGCAAAATAATGGCATGCAAGCCACACTGGATAATCAGCCCATTTCAACTCCTTGAATGGCTGTGGCTGAGGTTGCCCAATCTAGAATAAAAGACAATCTTTTCTATATTTTAAATTGAGAATTGTAACCTTCCTGGATATTTATCCTCACAGGACACACAGTCACAACAGAGGGGGAATATAAACTGTCTCAGTAATACCGATGATGTGTAATTCCCATACTAGTTCAGTTCACAGCGAGTGATGTCTTACCAAGTCATCACCCTAAAGAAGGTGCTGTAGAGAGTCTGGCTGTCCATCCACTCTAAGGTCAAACTTAGAGTTTAAGGCCCGATTCTTCGTGTAGCTATCAGGGCTTTTCTGTCTTTCTGGATTTATCTTATCTTTTTAAAACCCACTCATTCCTTTTACTCACGCCACCTGGGAAAGCTCCCAGGGTCACCTCTGTGTTTACCAGATTATATTGAGCTACTCATCATGTACCTGTTTGAGCCTCTGTGTTTTAGCCTGAAGGGTCCCAGTCTTTCATATTGTTCTCAGGTGTCAATTGCCCTCTCACGACCTTTGCCTGTTCCTTCTCTCTGGCTCCTTCACATTCCAGATTCAAACAGTGCATTTACGGAAGATGGAGGTAAAATTTTGTGTTGTATCTAGTACCTTCATAATGCGGCTGAGTGCATGGGAACCCCGAATCCCACAACCGCACTGCGCTCCCTCGCGTGGAAATGGGGCCTGTCGTTAAGTGCTAAGCATATGTTTGTGACAGCCACTGCGCTGGGTGGTTCCACATAAGTTATCTCATTTAATCACCACAGGTGAGGCGACATTATTATCCTCGTTTTACAGTAAGAGGAACTGAAACCAGGAAAGGTGAAACACCCTGTCTGTGGTTATAAAGCGGTGAGTGAAAGCGCTAGGCTTCTACCTGGCGTCTGACCCCTGCTCCCCACCCAGCGCGATCACAGGTGCTGAGTGACCACAGGTATTTGTCTCTGCACTTTGTTTTCATCCCAGTTGTCTTGCCACTAGTCTGTCAGCTCACTAAGCAGAGGACGGGACTTTCTGAAAACACAGCAAGCAGTGATGAAATATTTGTTGAATAAACCAAAAAATAAATACAAGGGAATTGAAAAATAGAGTTTTTAGCCTTTGCTTCCTACTTATTCCTCTTTATACATATGCTCAGACATCTTCCACTGAAATTTGTAAGGCAAGAGTTAATGCAAATTGACAGCGATACTTACAATAGCCAAGACATGGAAGCAACCCTAGAGCCCATCAACAAACAAGAGGGATAAAAAAGCTGTGGTACATTTACACAATGGAATGGTACTCGGCCACACACACACACACACACACACACACACACACAGAAATCTTACCGTTTGCAACAGCATGGATGGACCTGGAGGCTATTATGCTAAGTGAAATAAGTCAGATAGAGAAAGATAAATACCATATGATTTCACTTATATGTGGAATCTAAAGAATAAAATAAATGAACAAACAAAACAGAAACATACTCATAGATATAGAGAACAAACTGATGGTTGCCAGAGGGAATAAGGGTTGAGGGCTGGGTTAAAAAAGGTGAAGGGGTTAAGAAGTACAAATTGGTAATTACAGAATAGTTATGGGGATGTAAAGCACAGTATAGGGAATATAGTCAATAATATTGTAATAATTATGTATGGTGCCAGATGGGTACTTGAAATATTGGGGGAATCACTTTGTAAAGCACATGATATCTAACCACTATCTGTACACCTAGAACTGATATAGAGTAATATTGAATGTAAACTGTAATTGAAACATAAAATAAAAGTTGTAACAGTGGAAAAAAAAAAGAGTTAATGCAAATTGGGTGTTGGGTTCTACAAGTTTCAGGAAGGGCAGGGATTAGGAAATTCTGCTCGTAGCTGCAGAATTAGACATAAATACCTGTTGTAAGCCTGATACTAGCACAACTGTACAGCAGGTTGAATCCAATAAATACTGATGCATAAAGTGAATGATCTCAATATTTTGGACTTGTCATTATAGTGTATATTAATTTGTATGCATATTTGTATATGTATATATTATTATGGTATGTTATAATACAGGGTGGGGCAAAAGTAGGTTTCTAGTTGTGAATATGCAAAACAGAGTTTATTCTTGCATTATTATTTATTCATTATTATATTACTTTCCACAGGAACAAGTATATCATATATCATATCATATCATATCATATCATGTCATATCATATCATATATCATTCATGACTTCTTTCCTAAGATAACTATACCCCAAAGGCTGACCATACCTTCTGTACTGCTAGTTGCGTAATTAGGAAATAAGACAGAACTGTACACATACAGACCTAGTACATCTCTCCTTCATGTTTATCAATAAGAATGCAGAGCATGCTTTTTTCTTGTATTCAGGTAATTTAATGTTAATCTCTTATGTCCTGTCCTGCCAGGAGAAGAAGACAAAAAGGGGACAGTACAGGAGGAGCTAAGGCAATTCCACAAGGTTGGAAGTAAGTGATGCCTCCATAGTTCATTCCAGGCCCAGGCTGAAAGGTCACATGACTCCATTGCCTCCACTGTAACTCTGATCCACAATTGTCATATTCAAATTAATTCACCCTCTCTAGCATGAAAACTTGAAGATGTTAGAAAACCAACCCAAATTCAACATTCTGGAAGTAGCCTTAACTTTAAGGAACTTAATGTTGCAAAGTGAGACTCCTTCCTTCCACGCCTACCCACTTATCCTGACCAAATGTGTAAGCAAAGGAAGCTAGTTTTCAAATAGCTGTTCAGTCTTTGCCTCAAAATACAGAATCCTAAGAAAATGCCCCGGGATTTCCTAAATGCCCTAGATTCCCATCAGGGATCACGGAGACTCAGAAAGTCCATTACTGGCAAATCATTATCCACTGCAGGATTCATTCATTGCCCAGGTCAGAGAACATTTGATATGGATATCAGTTAAAGCTCATTGGATTACAGTTTGTAGTACATTTTCAAAAAGAGTTAACCCTTGGAGTAACCCTTATTTAAGTGGTTGCTGCCTTTTCCAAGTCCTCTCTAGCACACCGACCTCACCATAGTTAGCTTGGTCTAAACTGCGTTTCTCCATCCACTGAGCTGACAAGCCAACGCTCCACTTGCTCAGAAGTTACTGCAGAATCACACATTAAAGGGCTTTACTTTGCCCATTTCCCTCTGAATCCTGATACTGTCAGAATTATTACTCTGCTGATCAGTTATTCCAAACGCACACGATGTTTTCATGTGGTGTTATCTCACCTAGAAGAGTGTATTAAGTTTTGTCTTTACACGCAGTTACACTTAGTCACCCATACCTCTAAGAAGCACGCCTAGAATGATTCTATAATAGAATCAGTACCTGGGGTGAAATGAAATAATCCTAGCTGTACAAATTCATTGTCTTCTCCTAATTCTAGAATTTACTTATGGAATCTTAACATTTGTGTACAAGTTATTTTACTGTTAATATTGTTATATGTTATTTGCTTTCAGATTTTAGTATCTAAATTCTTCTTTCTCAATAACAAACAATATTTATGATCATTGTTCAGAATGTATTAAATGCTTTATCATAAAATCTCAATGGGTCTTTGGACAAAACTCCTAAATGAAGCTCTGTTACACAATAAAAAATGATAATGTAACATTGGAGGCTGTTATGTACTTTAAATGAACATATCTCAGTGCATTAAGAAGCGGTATAGAATAATTGTAGTTAATCTGTAAACACCCAACCCATTTCTCAAAAATGGAAAGAAATGCCAGTGTAATGAAGTAGTAATGCCAGGTGCATTTTACAGAAGGAAAGTGGAAATGAAAAAAAAACTGTTTACTTTGAAGGGGTAGGTATATGGGTGTGGCATATTCTTTCTTAACAATGACCTTATATTTTAAAAGTCATTATCTATTTAGCTTTGAGTCACTTTGGTCTTATTTGCAAAAATGTTTGTTTTCTTATTTATTTTTCAATTACTGTTTATATTTAATATTATTCTGTATTAGTTTCAGGTGTACAGCGTAGTGGTTAGACAATCATGTACTTTACAGAGTGGTCTCCCGGAAATTCAAGTACCCACCTGGACCCATTCATAATTACACAATATCATTGACTATATTCCCTATGCTGTCATTTACATTCCCATGACTATATTGTAACTACCAATTTGTACTTCTCAATCCCTTCACCCTTTTGTTTTCTTTCAGGTAGGATAATAAATGACAAAGAAAAAGAAATCTGAGTATCTGATTCCCTCCATCTTTTTGTTTTGTTTTAAATCATTCTGGTACCTCTATTCTCTTTACCGAATGCAAAACAGAACTCAGGCTACAGAAATAATGAATTAAGTATGGTGGTAGATCTGTCTGAGAGACATGGACCATTTTTCTAGCACACAGGCAGCCCATGAATTGTTGGGAGCGTGTGCCACCTATAGCAAAGCAGTCATAGGCAGTTGCTGTGCTTTGGGTCATAGGATCCAAAATCTTTTGCATTCCTAATCAGCCAACCCATGAATCTGTGCTTGACCACAAAACTAAATATGAGCAAAAATACTGCCCCAAAATTCTTTGATTATTAGAGAGGTTAAACATTCATTTGTTTATTGAATGTCATTTTTATGACTTAATCTCAACACCTTTGCTTATTATTTTAACCCAGGTGTCATTGCAAATATTACTTTTTTGACAATAAAAAAAGAAATAAAAAGAAAATATTAGTTCTTTAAAACTCAAGGAAAAGGGCCAAAAGGATGGCAGAGTTGGCAACTCTTGGTATTTGCTTCAAAGGGCAACTTATAGACTGGTCTGTGCATCACTGAGCGGGGGCTCAGACTGGCTACTACAACATGCCATAGAGCAGTGCTGAATGCGTCTTCAGTGTCCTGTTTGCCTCGGTTTAGGTTGCAGTGCCAAGTACAAAGAGAGGTATATGTGGCTGAACTAAACAGACACTATTGTCCTGGACACTCTCTAATAATACCTTCATCTTTTCCAAGCCAATTGTCCCAACCTGGCATGGTTGCATAAAACCACTGTCTGAGCTTATGGGAGGGTGTTGGGCCTGGGTGGTGGGAGCAATCAGAGGATGGGTTCTAATCCCTTTGTTGCTTGGGCTGATCAAATTACATCTTTGTGTCTCGTTTTCCTCATCTGTAAAACTCCATTCTTCATAACCAGACCCTATGCATACCTATCTGGATTGTTTCCCATTATCCTCTCATTTAAACCCTGGGTACCAACCATTCCAAACTCTGTGCCGTCACCTCTGGATGTTTTTCCAAGTTTCCCTTCTGTTTACAATGATCATCCTTACACAATCTTTGCCCCATGACCTAACTCAGTGTAGGCGCTTAGCTAAAAGATTGAGAAATGTTTTTTGAGTAAAAAAAAAAAAGAATTCAGTTCAACTATAATGAGTAAGAAAATTTGTAAGAATAATTTGAAGACACTAAGAAATTTAAGATGTAACAGTGGGGAAAATATGCACAAAATAGCTGTGATATAACACAGGACACGATAAGTCATTAAAAGGGGAGGTTTCTCTACTCACAACACTCTGACACCAGCTACCTGGAGTCAGGGCAGACCCCATAGGTTAAGGGCGCAGTCCCATAAAACTGACCCCACTATCAAGTCCAGTACTTCTGACTGACCAACTATACATCGGGGGTTTCCACAACCCCCTCTTCAGGTTTAATAATTGGCTAGAACAGCTCACGGAACTCAGATAAAATAATAGTTTGAAATGGAAGTTTACTTACTATCACAAATTTATTACTAAGGATATTTGAAAGGATACAAATGGACAGCCAGATGAAGCGATATATAGGACAAGGTCCAGAAGGGTCCTGAGCACAGGCACTGTCCCCATGGAATTTGGGGTATGCTACCATCCTGACACATAGGCACATTCTTGTTCACCAACCCAGAAGCTCTCTGCACTTTGTTGTTTAGAGAGGCTTCATCATGCAGGCATGGTTGATTAAATCACTGGTCACCTAACTGGAGGTTAGGGGGCGGGGCTAAAAGTTCCAACCCTGTGATCACAGGGTTGGTTCCTCTGTCAACCAACCCCCATCCTTCTAGAGTCACCTCCTTAGCATAAATTCAGGTGTAGTTGAAAGGGGCTTATTATGAAAAGATACTCTTCTGACCCCTACCACTCAGGAAATTTCAGGGGGTTAAGAAGCTCTGTGCTGCCGAAACCGGTTTGGCTCAGTGGATAGAGCATCGGTCTGCGGACTCAAGGGTCCCAGGTTCGATTCCGGTCAAGGGCATGTACCTTGGTTGCGGGCACATCCCCAGTAGGGGGTGTGCAGGAGGCAGCTGATCGATGTTTCTCTCTCATCGATGTTTCTGGCTCTCTATCCCTCTCTCTTCCTCTCTGTAAAGAATCAATAAAATATATTTTAAAAAAAAAAGAAAAGAAAAAAAGAAATGGCAACAGACCAAGGTTATATTAAAAAAAAAAAAGAAGCTCTGTGCCAGGGAAGGGAACAAAGACCAAATACACACAGACACACACACACACACACACACACACACACACACACACACACACACATCTGTATATATATTTCTTATTATATCACTATCATATAATAGAAAACCAACTTTCTTGCTTTGGGATCATAAAGAAGGATAAGATTAATTCTGGCTAAGGTCCGAGAAAGCATTCGCAAAGATGGGTCTCAAAGGACGGGTAGTATAACTGCAGAACCAGCTCAAAATGGTCCCATGTTGTTTAACAAGATACTGGGTTACTTTTCAGAGACCACAGACCAAAACCGCAAGTAATGCAGTCAAAGCATGCCCAGAGGAGAGAACTTTGACCTCCAAGCTGCACCTGGATCAGTCTTGTAACCCCCACCCACACCCCCCGGAACCAAAGAACTGGGACAGAACCTGAACTTGAACACAGGAACCATTTCAGAAGCCAAGGGTCCCTTGTACTGGAAGATGGGTGCTGGCCCCTTTACCATAAATGGCCAAGTTCCAAGGTTCTCCAATTAAAATTCTGCATACCTGTTTCCCCTAACCCGTGAGAACACCATTAATAAAGTCTAGTGAGCAAGATGGGTTTGAGGCACCATTAGGTCTCCTACCCTCTTGGTTGGCTCATTCTCAATCAATAAACCTTTCCTTACTCAAACTGACATTGAGTTTTGGCCTTTCGAAGCTTTGGGCACACGAACTTGGGTCCCCTAACAGAGGAAGTAGACTTACTGAGTCTAAACCCATTAACGGGCAAAGTCTGAATCCACCACTGTTCTTCACCAGTGATGCTCATTTTCCAGTGCATGATTTAATGATTTGGAAAGTAGATATGGGGTGTATGTATGGCGGGGTGAGGCATGGGGGGGTGTGAGGGTGTGGGGGTATGGGGGTGTGGTAGGGGAGGGTGTGTGTGTGTAAAGGCCATGATAGGCAGAGAGTAATCTGAGCAAAGGAAATGGAGAATGAAAATTGTTTTTGTTTTGAGGGAAGCAGAGTTTGCAACCCCCAAATATGCCTCTTATGGGATATTGATTGTTTTAAGCTGGTTATTTTTAAGAAATGAAAGACTCAGGAAAAACATTTGACATTTCCCTTAACTACCTAAAATAATTTAGATAGAGGACCTTTTCCAGGAAGGGAGCTATCATGATATATAACTATAGCTTAATACCAACTAGGTGGGATAAAGCCCAGAAAACATTTGTTTGCCAAACATTTGCTTTTTATCTCCAGATGAATTGCCTTCCTGCCCTTTGAAGTCCCAAACCACAACCTCCCCCCTTCTTAACTCCTTGGCAAATAAACCTCAATTTTCCCAAATTGTCCTCTGGCTCCATATTCTTAGGTATGTACATATATAATAATTTGTTTATTTTCCCCTGTTAATCTTTCTCATGTCATTTTGATTATTAGACCAAACAAAAGAACTTAGAAGGGTAGAAGGAAAACTATTTTTCCTCCCCACAGTTTGTTTTTGTTTTGCTTAAGTCATCATAAGAAGTTTTTATTTGATGGCCTTGCATCAGGAGAAACTGTCAAAATTTACTCATGGAGGTCAACCATTATCTATTAATATTTTCATTGCCATCCTGTGTCATTGGGCTATAAATAAGAAATCCCTAAGCTCTGAAACTCTCTCAGTTTCTTGATAGATACACACAGATAGTACTGAGGAGAAGGTCAATGCTAAGATCATGAAAATCTTCTGGAGGTTACCTACGCTCTCATGTAAAGAACAGGGCTTGGAGGGGGAAGCTAAAGATTTCTTTTTGTGGCTTCATGCCTGTCACTCACACAAACACCAACACACTGGGAGATGGCTCCCTGATTCAGCAGATTCAACTAAACACCCGAGGTGTGGAGAAAGTTACCACATAACCCTTAAACACATAGTTAACTTCAATTTTATCAGAAATTATTTCATGCTATGCTGCTACTTATCATTTACAGCATACAAAAAGAAAAACCAGTTAGACTAAGTCTCATTCTCTTGTGCAAGGTTGTTAAAAACCAGTGGACGTTTAGTAGAAGCCACTGAAGGTGAACAGAGAGCCCTGGGCAGGGAGAGGAGGAATTCAGGTGGGATGGAATGCGCTAGCAAGCCAGCAGTTACCCACAATAGACAAACAAACCAACCTTTTTTTAAAAAAAGGACTTTAGTTCCCAATATCGACATAAATAGCCTTTCTGAATGGAAGATTTACGTATTCCAGCTACTAATTAAAGTGCAATAAGTGTGTTATGTAGAATAGGTTCAATGGAAGTGTTAACAAGTCATAACTGCAAGTCATTCTCCCTCTATTCACCTTCCACTTATCTACACCCAGTTACCCTTGAAGGCTAGCCTCTTTCTGAAGGATTTCCTAATAACTTCAGCTCCTATCCATCTTTTTTGTTTTCACTCCAAAAATCTACTGTCTTTCTATGCCACTCGTCAGGGCGCTTAGCCATGTGCAGCCTTATAACATTATTTAATTTTCTATGTCCTGTCCACCCAAATAGATTATCCATTTCTTGAGTTTTACACTTTGTATTTATCATAGTAGGTTGCATAGCCCATACAAAGAGTAGGTCCTCAAAATATTTGTCAAGTATCTCTTCTTTTAATAAAAATGAAAATATCACTAATCTCAATCCCCCAAAGATGCTGGGATTTATTTAAGTAAATTCCCATCATGATAAACTTGGAAAGGGGTATCTTTGTTCATTTATCATCATGCCTGCTGGAGATAACATTTCTCAGCCTTGCTGCTTTGAACCCAGAGATGGGCATTCAATATATTCAAGCAAATTCTAGAATACCAGGTCCAGATGACCTGCCAAGGGCTTCATCTTGGTGCACAGCAGCTTACCTGGTAGGTGCTGGGTAGCCAACGGGAGAATGATGGCTTGTCCCCTCTCCTCAGTGACTCTGGACAAGCTTTCAAACCAAGGTGCCCAGCACCCCAAGCTGGTGGGCAGGGCACATCGAAGACAGAGAATTCCCTCACTGGCTGAAGGGGAAACGCATTTCTACGGATCCCGGATCCCGGACTGAAGAGGAAGGTGCTGCTGAAAAGCCGGCTTGCTGCTGCTTTACAGAGGTAAATAGACACTTGAAATACCTTGTGGCTTTTTTTTGAAGGGGTGGGGGAGGGTATTTCAGTGATCAGTTGGTCTAAATTATTTTTGCTTAGAATAGGAGAGAGATACAGCTCCTGACAGAATTCCAAAGCTGACCGGGAGGAAATGAGACCAGGTGCAGTTGCATCTGGCAGGCTGGGCACCTGCTGCCTGGCAGGCTGTCGCCCTCCGCGTGTGCGGGTGGTGTCCCTGTGGGCCAATCAGGCCCTCTGCTGCTTTCAGCTTCTCCCCCGAAGCCCTCCCCCAGGCCATCTGGAGCTGGGAACACATCTGAGCTGCCTTGCCAGGATTCTGCTTGGAAATGTGCGCTCTCCTCACTTCACCCCCAATCCTGCTCGCAGGCCTGAAATGACCTGTATTGCCAAGAAATAACCTTCATTGAGAGATAATGTATCTACATGTTTAAACGTTGGTAGGAATTGGTGCCTTTAGTATTCAGAAATATTACCTCACTCTGGACTCGCAAAGCGTAGAGTCCACTTGAATCCACCAGTTCCCGTGTAAACAGTAGCTCAAATGCCAAAGACGTCAAAGCTGGAGGCTGAGTTCATCTGCACGCTCCTTTCTCCCTCCTCCTCCAGCCAGTCAGCCACCAAGTCCTGCTAATTAAACTTTCCACATATTCCCTGAGTCGCTCCCCTTCTCTTCATCTCTAGTCAAGGTTCCTAAACACATCTTTCTTCGAATGCAGACTTAATCCTTTACCCAGAGCCATTTCACATTGTCACTGTTGCTCTAAGCATTTTGATGACTGGGCTGAGCTTCTTGTTTGCACCAGGCTCTCCCTGGTCAGTCATGGCCTCTCATTTTTGCATTCTACTGATACCCGCTGCTGAAGGTGCCTCCAGCTCCACCTTCATCTTTCACATCTTGTGCCTTAGCTAACGCTGTTCGCTCCGTTTGGAGTGCCCTTCCTATCTGTGTTTGCCCCACACCTCCTTCAAGACTCAGTTCAGGCACCATGCCCAGCAGGTCTTCCCTAACACCTGCCTCATCTAAGGTCAAATGGCCTCTGTATCCCCGTGTGCAACTATTTTATCACCTGTTGCATTTTAGTGAGGATACTGTTTTTATTTATTTTATTTTATTTTATTTTATTTTAAATATATTTTATTGATTTTTTACAGAAAGGAAGGGAGAGGGATAGAGAGCTAGAAACATCGATGAGAGAGAAACATCGATCAGCTGCCTCTTGCACACCCCCTACTGGGGATGTGCCCGCAACCAAGGTACATGCCCTTGGCCGGAATCGAACCTGGGACCCTTGAGTCCGCAGGCCAACGCTCTATCCATAGAGCCAAACCGGTTTCGGCAGGATACTGTTTTTAAATCTATCTCCCTCACTACGTTGAGAGATTGAAGAGAGCATTTTTGTATCTCTGATAATAGTGCAATTGGATAACCAGTGGGTCTGGGCTGCCTGTCACTACTTGAGCCAATTAAGCAGGAACAAGGTTGAATCATATATGAGCGTTTATTCCAATAATGGTGGCAGTATGGGAGAGCCGCAGGTCATCCACAAAAATCTGCTCTGCCCCTCCCCATAAGCCAGCTGCTTATATTGGGTAGGAAGCAAAGATTATGTGGGAGAGTAAGAATTACAGGCATGGGAAAGTAGGCCCGGGATGATGGTTACGTGTTACAGGCAGTGCAGGCTGGGGCCGGGGGTGGGTGCCTCCTGAACTAGATTGTTTCAGCCACAAGGTTGTTAATCTTTTCATAATGGTAGGCAGGTCTTGAGAAAGGAGGAGGGACTACATTCCGATGTTAGCTCCCATGTCCCAGGGCGTACAACTCTCGTCCCAGGGCGAGGTTAAGAGTGTGCTATCTCAAATCAGAACAGAACAATCACAGTTAACAGAGCATGATCAATATTTCTTGTAATTGTAGCTAGTCCCCAATATTCTATTTCTGCCCCTAACATTAGGTTCATAGTAGGATCTCAGTATATCTGCTAAATAAGTGTTTGATGCCTAACAGAAACATTGTTGAATCATAATATGAAAAAAAAATCTATTCTGTGGGGCTCTGACTCTAAAGTAGACACAGAGGTACCCAGACCTCTGACCCCTCACGCTGCGAGGCACTGTGTGTGCGGAGGGTCCTGAGGCAGTGACAGGGTCCAAAGACAATTAATTGCCTTCATGCTGCAAATGGAGGAGCTTGTCCTATTGATATCAATGTAATTAACCTAGTTCATTAATAACTGGAAAGGAGCCAAGAGAAGGCCAAACAATATAGGCATGTCATTTGGACAGCTTTGCCAGGAAGCTGCAGTTAACACTCCCCAGGGAGGCACTGGTCTGTTCCCTGCAGATCCTCGGGGGAAGGACTGGACAAGGGAAGAATAGACGCATGCTCAGTAAAGTCTGGGTGAAACAGGGAAGGTAAACTGTCCGTCAATCACAGCTGGGAACAGGTCATTGGCCAGAGTGGGTGTGGCCACTGCAAGCACGGGAAGGTTTGAGATACTTGAGCTCCTAAACAAGGGAGTTTTCTCTTGCCTCCTGGCATAGCGCCCTTGACTCCCGACCTGTGGGGCTCTCATGCCCTGCATTTGCCCTCATGGCCCGGGGCCGTGCAGACCCTACACACAATGGACTAATGGCCTGCCACTCACCTAGTGCCACACTGGACCGGGAAGGCTCGACACTGGCTTTCCTTCTAGCTCTACTGGATCCTCAGCTGCGCTTCTTCCAGGACTGGATTAAGGGAAATGGGACTTCACTAAAGGGATGCAATTCCACGGCAATAAAGCTCTTTACCACAGCTCATCTCCCGTGGGGGCCTCTGGAAATGCTTATTCCAGCGGCACCCCAAGAACCCCACTCCCACTAGCAACGGAGAAAGACCACCTATGCATTTTCCCAATGATAGTATCTGGCAACCGATTGACCGATGACTACTGCCTCCCAGGAAGGAAGGCAGATCCAAGCCAAAGGAGTGCGGGGACCTGGCGTCCCTCCTCAAGAGACCCAGCAGCTCGAGGTGCAGAAGCTCCCATCTTTAGGAGCCTGTGCCTGTAGCCCTCGGAGATGAGCTGAAAACAGAAAAGCATTTTATTCGCGTTACGATAAAACTAAATTGTTGTTTTGGAGCACTGTTTGGAAATTGTGGCTTTTACACCAGCTGTTAGCTGGTTTTGGGGCACATGCAAGCTGTTTATAATAATAAAAAAAAAGACACTTATTGCCTGGCCAGCCTGGCTCAGTAGTTGAAGGTTGACCTATGACCCAGGAGGCAGCCAATCGATGATTCTCATTATTGATGTTTCTATCTCCCTCCCTCTCCATCCCTCTCAGAAATCAATAAAGTTATATTTTAAAATAGAATATATATATATATATATATATATATATATATATATATATACCACTTTGTTCCTGTGAGCTCCCTCTCCTTAAGAGGCCAGAACAAGGTGTTATAAGTTGACACATGGGGACGTGAAAAAAAGCCGGGGAAGAAACTGGAGCCAGAGCTCAGTAAAACTGGGTGTGTAAGTGCTAGGCAGAACTAGGTGAGGGTGGGGCCAGTGTGGCTTTGAAGGTGGAGATAGCTACCCTGGAGGGAATATGTTACTCATAAACCTCTTTAAGAGTTTTGCCTGGATGGCAGTGGACAGACATGACCTAATTTATTGGCCTTTCCAGTTGTCCATGGAGCCAGTGCTATCGCATAACCCACAGCTGTAGAGCAGAGAGAGCAGAGGGGTGGCTGGATGCCCCCTGACATCCTCCCCGTGGGGAAGGCCACTGTCAACAATGCCCTGCCCAGCTGAGCCCAGGGCTTTTTCTGTTCCGAGGAGCCAGCAGAGTTCTCACTTGGCCTTCGGTGATTCTGAGGGGAGTGCGAGCTCAAGTGCAAATGCAGTAATTCAGCCGGCAACCTAGACCTACCCTCTAACACGCATAGTCCATTTTTATGGACCTCACCAGCATCTGGAGGGAAGGAACAGAACCACACATAAAGTGCATGATGGCAATTTTTAAAACAGGCTGTAAAAAGTCCTGCAGTTTAAACGCCTAAAAATGAAAAACAAAACAAAAGGAAAAAAACTTGTTTTGCCATCTGGGCTCTGACACCATTTAAATAAAAATGCTGGCTGTCTAGGGGATTTAATTAAAACCTATAAAAATTTCCTCAGGCCATCTGGGAGCTTCTGAGGATCCTGTCTTCAGAGCTCCTCAGCCCCACCATCCTGTATCCCTGCCTGTATCCCTGCCTGTATCCCTGCTGGTATCCTGCCTCCCTCCTGCCTGTATCCCAGCAGCACCTCCAGGATGTTCACTGAGGGGCTGAGGAGCAGCAAGCCCCTTGCTGGCAATTCGAACCTTTGCTAAATGGACAGCTCTTGGGTCTCAGATCATGAGCTCATTTGGTGTGACCGTAGGCTGATGGAAATCATGGAGGGCCTCAGTCTGACCTCACACCGCTATTACTGCGATCACACTCACATGTTCTCTTCCTGTTATTTAACTCCCTTAAAGCTGAGGTACTAGCTTCCCTTTGAACCTACGCATTTCCACACATGACCATTGCCCGTGTCTGGATTGCTTCACCTGTAGAGCCACAGGACACACTGCACAAGCGCCACAGGGGACAGTTGGAGTCCTATGTTTTGTCCCACGTCCACACCTGGGTGTTACTATGGTCTTGAGGCTCTTTGGGAAAAGAGAAAAATACGGATAATATCTCATCCAGAGAAAATGAGGATAATAGTACAGACAGTCCTCGGGTTATGTTATTTCGTGGTTAAGTCGCCATCTCCCATTTATTTATAAAAAAAAAGTTCCGTCATTTCGACATATGTACATATGTGCTTTATGTTTTTTATTATTTATTTACCACAAGTAAAGGTCAGGAATTGTTATCTTTCTTTTAAATTTTTACTGTTTCACTTCATTACTGCTGTGTATGTGCTCCATGTGAGTGATGTAGGTGCTTATGTAGGTGGGTTCCTACTTACAGCAAAAATCGCGTTACGTTGCGCCATAGGAACAGATCTCCGACATAACCCGAGGACCTACTGTATTTGTTCTTTCTACCTTAAAAGATATGGGAGGGGGTCAAGTGAATGTGGAAGGCATATCCTATATAATAAAACCCTAATATGCAAATTGACCAAATGGTAGAATCACCGGTGGAACAACCAGTCGCTATGATGCAGACTGACCACCAGGGGGCAGATGCTCAATGCAGGAGCTGTCCCCAGTGGTCAGTGCGCTCCCACAGGGGGAGTGCCGCTCAACCAGAAGCCAGGCTCACGGCTGGCAAGCACAGCAGTGGTGGTGGGAGCCTCTCCTGCCTCCACTGTAGGTAGGTGGTAAGGAGTGAGGGATCCTGGACCGTGAGAGCCCGGGACTGTGAGAGGGATGTCTGCCTGACTGCTTAGGCCCGATCCCCCAGGGGATCGGGCCTAAGCAGGCAGGCGGATATCTCCTGAAGCATCCTGGACTGTGAGAGGGCGCAGGCTGGGCTGAGGGACACCGCCCCCCCCCACGCCGTCCAGTGCATGAATTTCATGCACCGGGCCTCCAGTATTTAAGAATTACATATTAAAAAGTCACTAGTCAAGTATTCCTGAAGAATCACAGAAACAGCAGAGAGAGAGACCTAATGCCTCTTTCTTGGCCAATTTGGATGGAAACTGGGCTGCTTTAGCCTTTCGGAACTCTCTGGGCTTCTATGTTGCCCCTCTTGAGCCATTTCCCATTTTCCCACATTTAACATAACCACTCAACCACCAGTGTGAAGAACCCATGACTAGAGTTGGGTTCAAGGAAGTGAGTTCAAAGACCAGGATCTTACTAGCTCATGGATGTTACAGCACTTGTGTTTATGTGTAAGCCACACTTAGTGGGCAGTAAAACAAAATAAAAATAATGAAAAGTAAAAAGCAATTCTTCCAGAGACAGAAGGTCCTTTTGATCCTATTGATACATGAACTGGCAAGCTCTCGGACTCTCCTTGCGGGTTCTTGTCCTACGAAGTTTAAAGAATAAAATTCGTGGACTAAAAGATTTTAAGCAAAGGGTGGAAGTTTATTGTAAGCATATACAAACTCCCCTTGGGGAGGGGTTCCCAGGTGGGAAAAACCTAGTCCCCCAAGTCTCTTTGTCTATGGGTTTAAAAATACTGGTAGCCTCTTTGTCTGAACATGAAACTTTCTAATTGGTCCCTTCCTTAATTTATGTCCCCCGTGTTTTCCTAATTTGTCACTTTCCCCTTGTTCCTTTCATGGTATCAGTTTCCAAGTTTTAAAGCTTCAGAGCCCACTCAGTGCTCCCCTCTCCTATAAGATAAACATTCTGGCTTGGAGCCATCTCCTCCCATCACATATGCATTCCTCTCCCATGGATCCCCCTTCCCTAAAACTGCCTTTCCTGTCTCTAAACTCCTTTCACTATCAAGCACTTTTAAAGTGGGAAAGTACTAGAAACAAGGCATGACCCTCTTGACTGTTCTTTGCTAGGACTCCAGGCTTTCCCATCCCAAACAACAGAGTTTCCTGAGAAATCAACAGTGAAACTCATGGAAAGGCGCAGAGTGTGGGAAAGATGTGACAGGTGAAGTCAGTGCCCAGTGCCCAGGCAGCCAAGATGGGATCTCTGCTGCACTTTAGAGTCTCCAGGGAGCTTATAAAAAATACCCATGCCTGCCCTAGTAGTCCTGAGCAGTGGTTAGAGCATCAACCCAGGTACCGAAGGGTCACGGGTTTGATTCCTTGTCTAGGGCACATACCTGGGTTGCAGGTTCTTCCCTGCCCTGAGACTGAAAAGTCCTGGCTTTGATTCCAGTCAAGGACATGTACCTCAGTTGTAGGCTCGATCCCCGGCCCTGGTCGGGGCACAACCAATTGATGTGTCTCTCTCACATTGATGTTTCTCTCTCTTTCTGTCTCTCCCCCTCCCTTCCACTCTCTAAAAGTCAATGGAAAATTATCCTTGGGTGAGGATAAACAACAACAACACAACAAAAACACATAAACAAAAATAAATTTTAAAAAGCAATGGGAAAATATCCTCAGGTGAGGATTAACAAAGAACCTCCCTCCCCCCCAAAAAAAGAAAAAAACCACCTATGCCCAACCCGATCACAGACCAATGAAGCCAGAGTGTCCAGTGGGCCTGGCATTGGTAGTTTCTTGAATTCCCCAGACAGTTGTCATGTCAACTAGGGTTGAGAATCTCTGTGTTAGAGTCTGAGGGCCAAGACCTGCCATCACAAGAGGCAGGAAGATACAACAAGTGGATCTTAGTGCACAGGTGGGCAGAGAGAGAGAGGAGAAGCAGAGCGAGTAGAGTGAAAGCAAGTGCAACCCCTTCCTGGACAGGTAAGTCCCAGTGCCTGCCATGCCAACATGGTATCACTCTTAGGTGAATTGGATGGCCGATAGCCCCTGCTGAGAAAACCCAGCACTAAGCTTTTCCCCGGGCAGTGCTACAGACTGGATGCCTAACTGGAGGGCGGCCCATCCACAGGTTGGCTGGAGATGCATCAGGTGACCTGGCGTGGACAGCCATGAGTTTCAGAATCTGGACCAGCTGATGTGGAATGAATGAGCCAGTTAAAGAATTCAGCATCATCATGAGAGGGAATCAAAGGCATCCTGGAAGGATGGTGCGGGCTGTGGCATGCAAGCAGAGGGGGTAGCTGGTCCCTAAAGCTATCTTGGTTCCCCAAGTCCTTCAAATTCCAGTTTCAGTCCATGTGCAACCTTTCTGCAAAGCCCTTTCTACCACTGGTGCGCGGAGCGAGAGTCCTCCTCTCCACACAAAACCCCGACTCACCCGAGCATGACAGAGACTGCACAGCAGAACATCCAGGTGCGCAGAAGCAGTAGCACAAAGAAGGAGGAGCAGAACAGAGCAACTCCCAAAAGGTGCAGAAGCAAGAGAGAAGCCATAGAAGGGCACAGAGTGGGCATGAACAGCAGTGCAGGATAAGGGGAAGGAAAAGTCCCCTTTTGGGAACTTTCTGACAGGGAAGCAAAGCCTTAGCAATGTAAGGCAGTGAGAAAACGCGGAATCTAAAGGAGGACAGGAAAAGACAACAGGGATGGAAAGGAGGAGGACAGCAGTTGTCTCTCCCCTGCTCTGCTCCGTGCTGCTGGGAGACAACCCTACAAGCCGCATTTCCCAGGCTCTCACTACTGGTCGGCTGCCTCCAGCCGGCTTCACCCAGGCACCGTCCGGAGATTTGAGGGCGAGAAGAAGGGAAAAGTCAGACTGTTTCTCCTCCTCGCCCTGTTTCATGGAGGACTTCTTGGTAGTCAGTGATTGTCTCGCCTGTGGGCTTGGATAACACCACCTGCTCCCTTTTCCTTTCCAGCGGTGGTGTGCTAGAGCCGGCTTGTACTGACTCACCAGAGCAGGCTGGTAAATATTTAGGAATTTTGCAAGCTGGCTGTTAAACTGTTGCTAGCTTCAAATTGGCCCATGCTAAAATCAAGGCTTTTTCTCCGGGAGAGCCAGTTACCAGCGCAGCATTGCCTCCAGGCCTCCTGCTGCTGCCAATCTCTAGTTTTCTCACTCCCAGTTGGTTTCTCTGCCTCTTTTTATTACCATGTAACCTAGTCACCGCACTACATTCTGTTTTAAATAGCGAGTAGTTTCTGTTTTTATGGTGGGACCCTGATTACTATACCGACAATGAGCTCCTAAAGAGCGTTAATATGCTTTTATTGATTTCAGAGAGAGGAAGGGGGGGGGGGGCGGAGAGAGAGAAACATCAATGATGAGAATCATTGTTCAGCTGCCTCCTGCACTCCCCCTATGGGGAATAGAGCCCGCAACCTGAGCATGTGCCCTGACTGGGAATCAAACATGACGTCCTGGTTTGTGGGTTGATGCTCAACCATTGAACCACACCGGCCAGGCAGAAAAAAACAAACCTACACTGAGACTCTGTATCAGTGTTGGTTGCCTTCTAGAATTCATGCCCTCCAGGTGCCTCCTCCTTTCTAGTTTTGTTGTGGGCAACAAAGTGTTCATTCCCAGGGGATGGATCATGATTGGTCTAAGCCTAGCATTTGAATCCTTCATTGCTCAATTCCCTTGCAGTGAAGGGTGGCCTGAAGTCCTGGTTCTGGTCAATGAAATGTGAGGGGACATCTATTGGGATGGCATCTGGAGAAGCTATTACTTCAGTAATAACAGGGACAGAGGCAGTTGGCCTAATCCTGTCCCCTTTCTTCTTGCCTTGAACATGGATGTGCTGTTTGGAGGCGTTGTAGACATCTTGCATTGCCAATACACCATGCTGACTGACATCCTAAACACTAAACCAGCCTGCAATTGCATACTTCCAGATGTCTTTCTATGTCGGGAAAGTTTATCCCCAATTTGTAGAAGCCATGGTTTGATCTGTTATTCGTGACAAGAAGCATCCCAAATACAAATCTTCAAACATAAACGGGCAAAGCTATGAACAGACAATTCGTAAATCATGAAATGTAAATGAGTAGAAAGCACATCAAAAAGTTCAAGGTCATTATAACCATTGTTAGAAATTAAATCAAGTATAAGAATCTTTTTTCTTTAACCTACAAAATTTACAAAGATTTTAAAAACATAATAAAACCATCAAGTGCTGAGAAGGGTGTGGCAAAATAGAGGCTTCCCACATTGCCAGTCAAGGTGCCATTTGGTAGAACGTTTTTGGAAAGCAATTTGGTAACATGCAACAAGAACTTAGAAAATATTTACATTATAAACTAATGATTTGACTTTGTGGAATTTACCCTAAGGAGACAATTTCGGTTGAATTAAGGATGTAAGCACAAAGGTTTGTCAGATTACTTAGCATACCAATAAAAAGCAAAAAAAAAAAAAAAAAAAAATCAAGGTGGCTAAAATACTGGAATGGTTAATTAAATTATAAAATATATGCAAGAGAATAGTATGCAGCCACAAAATTATGCTATGAGTCAATTTGAAAAGGTTATTTTTATGTTAGATGTTACATAAATAAAAATATACACCTTATAAAGTGAATGTGGATGAAAATAGTTTAATGGTTCCTAAAAAGTTAAACACAGAATTACTGAATGTCACAGTAATTCCACTCCTGGGTATGTACCCAAAAGAAGCCCAAGCAATCCTTATAGATGAATGTTCATAGCATCACTATTCACAACAGCAAACAGGTGAAAACAACCCAAATGTTTACCAACAGAAGAATGGCTAAACAAACTGTGGTAGCTACATACATTGGAATATTATTCAGCCATAAAAAGAAAGGAAGTATGGATCCATGCTACAAGGTAGGTAAACCTCAAAAGCATTATACTAAGGAAAGCAGACACAGAAAGGTTCCATATCCATTTATATGAAACATCCAGAATAGGTAAATCCATAGAGACAGAAAGCGGATTGGTGGTCACCAGCAATTGAGGGGAGGTAGAAATGGAGAGTCACTATTTATGGGTTTTATTTTAGCTTGATGAAAATGTTTCTAGCCTTGAGCCCCCTTATCCTAATACCACTTGTTAAAAGACTACCCTTAATTGAATTGCCTGTGTACCTTTGTAAAATAAAAATCAATTGGAGATATTTTTGGGGTCTATTTCTGGACTAAATTCTGTTCCATTAATTTATATGTCTTTTCCTTCACAAATACTATGCTATCTTGACTTTATAGAAAGTCTTAAAATCAAGTAATATAATTCTTCCAATTTTATTCTTCTTTTTCAAAATTATTTTGCCAATTCAGTTCCTTTGTTTTTTTTTCATAAAAATTTTAAATTCAGATTTCTAATTGTTCATAGCTAGTATATAGAAACACAGTAGATTTTGGTATATTTATTTTGTATTCTACCACCTTGCTAAATTCACTTACTAGTTCTGGGATTTTTTTGCATTAATTATTGTGATCATGTGTTTTTCTGCTTTATACTATTGATATAATGGTTTACTGTAATTTATTTTAAAATACTGAACCAGCCTTGCTCTTAAGGGTTAAATTGTATCCTCCAAAAATGTATATGTATGGGAGTCCTAACTCCCAGTACCTCAGAATATGAACTTATTTGGAGGCCGGGTCTTTACAGAGGGAATCAACTTAAAACAAGGTCTTTAGGATGGGCTCTAATCCAATATGACTGATGTCCTTATAAAAAAGGGAAACTTTGGACACAGAGACAGACACCCACACAGGGAGAGTGTTATGTGAAGACTGGAGCTACGCTGCCACGGCCGAGGAACTACCAGA
Source organism: Cnephaeus nilssonii (assembly GCF_951640355.1). Taxonomy (NCBI): domain Eukaryota; kingdom Metazoa; phylum Chordata; class Mammalia; order Chiroptera; family Vespertilionidae; genus Cnephaeus; species Cnephaeus nilssonii. The sequence goes on along the minus strand of NC_137084.1, from coordinate 70,474,945 downwards.
AGCTGGGAGACATGCCTGGAACAGTCTCTTCCCAAGTGTCTGCGAGGGAGGCTGGCCTCCCTGACTCCTAAGAACAGACCTGGAGAGCAGAGCAGAGCTTGCCAGGTGGCCATCCCTCCCAATACACCGCCACCCCCCCCCCCCCCCCCTGCAGCCCTTGTCCTCCTTCACCTGCTGGGCAATGCGTTGTTCTAAAGTTGAGACCAAGGCTCATTTGATATAAACATAAAACACCCCATTTCTTGGGGGAGTTTGGTCATTGCAGCCCATTTTCCTCTTTCATTATTAGATTATTAGAAAGTCTAACGCAGTGGAATGAGGAAGCTGGCTCCTGTGATATGCTAAGGTGATATTTTAAGTCCAGCCTTTAAATAGCGCCGCTGGCAATGCCAATAAGGAAACATTCCTGAGAAGGAGAGGAGAGGAGAGGAAGGTGAGCCTACGGCTCTCAAATATCACAGTCTGTGCAAATAACTAACTGCGGCAAAACAGACCCAATCACCTTAGCAGAGCTCTTAGCTAGCTGGTTCTGTTTTAAGGCCCAAGTATGCAAACAGGAGGAAAAATATTTCTGACTAACCTTAACCTGAACTTCTTTGTCCTTCATGTGGTTTCTCCAGATCTTTCATTTCCTTTGTACTCCCTTACAGAAGTTAAGGTCCATTTAATTAGGAATTGAGTACGACTAGGCTTTCCATTCCTTACAGTCCTTGACCACAATCAGTGTACAGAAACCACCCTAGCCATGACTACATTAATATCACTAAAACATTAGCAAGAAAAGGGCAGCAAAACATTCAAGTATTTCTAAAAACAAATTATTTTATAAGTATTTGTGAAAGTTAAAAAGGCAAACAACTTGCATTTCTTTATTGTCAAAAGAAATGGTCAGCATTTAAAAAATTATGTCATGGTCAGTAGAAATAGCAAGAGTTTTGTAGTGAGAAGAGGTCAGGGTTGACTCTGTTTCAAGCTAGATGGCCAAAGTGAGGGTGATCACTTTAACTTCTTCATACTTCATTGTGGGAGGCAGTACAACACAGGGATTAAGTGCTGACGGAGTTCACAGATCCAATCCTTCCTGGCAGCTTTTAAAAAATTGATTGGAGAGAGAGAGAGAGAGAGAGAGAGAGAGAGAGAGAGAGAGAGAGAGAGAGAGAGAGAGAGAGAGAGAGAAGAGAGGAGAGTGTGAGAGAGAAACATTGAGTTGCTGTTCCACTTATTTATGCATTCACTGGCTGATACTTGTATGTGCCCTAACCAGGGATTAAACCCGCAACTTTGGCATCAGGGTGACGCTCTAACTAACTGAGCTACCCGACCAGGGCTTCCTAGCAGTATTATCTCAATCAAGTTACTGACCCTCTCTAAGCTTCCTCTGTAGAATGGAGATAAAAAAAAAAAAAATCCCTTAACTCATTAGGCTGTTGTGAATTAAGTGAGATAATGCACCTGAAGAGTTTAACACAGAGCAAGCGCTCAACAAGTATTAGCTATTATTACTCCTGTTATTAGCTTTACAAAAAGATAAAAATACCTGCTTTGTCAGATTACGATGAGGATAAAAGAAAATAGAAAAAAGCTAGGAGAGTTATAATGGCAGAAAGCCTAACAAGGACACTCTCTCCAACCCTGGGATATAGAACTGTAATCTAGTAGTTCCATGTGGCCCTAACTGGTTTGGCTCAGTGGATAGAGCATTGGCCTGTGGACTCAAGGGTCCCAGGTTCGATTCCGATCAAGGGCATGTACCTTGGTTGCGGGCACATACCCAGTAGGGAGTGTACAGGAGGCAGCTGATCGATGTTTCTCATCGATGTTTCTAACTCTCTATCCCTCTCCCTTCCTCTCTGTAAAAAAATCAAGATCCAGGATCCAGGTTAGCCTCAGACCTGGTTACATTGGGTACACTCAAGCCTCCAGGGCACCCCTGTGACTCCCAGGCAGTTCCCAGGGCCCTGCCCCAGGCCACACAGGGCTACTGGAGGAGAAGCTACATTCATATGAACACCTTCACCTTGCAGGATTTACCACCAACCGCAGTGCGAAGCCATCTGGGGCAGAATCCATTTCTGTTTTCTCTGCTGTATCCTCACAGGGTCTGGCATCTGATGTTTCCTGAAAGTCTGTCTCTTAGCCAGAGGCAGATTTCACAGGCTGGGAGAGGAGGGAGCAGGCAGGAAGCTTAGGAGAGACAGGAGACCTGTGCCTCTGGCTTCCAGTCTCTCTGGGATGCGGTAGCTTCCACCAGCTTCCACCCACGTCACCACTTTGATTGTGCAGTCCCTCTGAGGACTGCGTCACAGCTGAAGGACACTAGTGAAATCATTAGTTCTGGGAAACCCTCCTGGGCTGCAATCATGCCACTGAGCAAAGATAGGCCAAATCTAGACATGCCATTTTTCAACTTGACTACGCCAGGCTCCGGAACATCTTATACTTAAACGTTTTTGACATATTGATATCTCTTCTGTGAGCTGATATAATCTCTTGGTACTTCCCATATCAGTTACATTTATGGGATGTGGGTGGGTGGGAGTGGGGGTGATAGGCAGGTAGTTGTGTTTTCCAAAGACTTGTAGAAAGTAACATACTTTTCAGAATCGACAAATAGTGATTCAGATTCTCAGCCATTTTTCTTCCCTGTGGCTAGAAACACAGACTGTGTAAGGCCTGAGAAGTCATGCCCAGGTGAATACCTCCAGGAAAAAATCCTTTCCACAGTCCAGCAAGAAGTGGAACTGTCAGGTTGGATTTTAAATGGCAATTTCTATCTCCTTAACTGGCTCTGAGAATATTTCTATAGCGCGAATCTTACACTCACAGGAGAGAATAAATGTAACACAGAGATTATAATAGTGCATTACAGGGTTCCAAGGGAGGAGAAATCTTGTGTGGTTGGGCAGAGGATGTTTGAATTATACAGGAAGGCAAAACAGATCAGAAGTGGGGAGAGAAGTGGGGGACTGCGGAAGCCCTTGAGTTCAGCCAGTGCAGGTCATTCATTCCTCGATTATGTATTGGAGGCCTATTACATGCGAGCGCCTTGGTTGTCCCTGGTGTCCCCTGTCCTCCAAGCCATGAAATCCTATGCCCTGCCCTCATCTGCCTTCCCAGAGCCTCCAAGGTGGCATGTTCCCAGCATGAACCCCTCCCTGCCTGGCCTGCATGCCTCCTCTCCCTCGGGCCTGACTTTCCATCTTGGCAGTGCTGGGCTTGAGGACGGGAGACAGGCTCTCCCAGCTGTCAGGGCAAGCCCATGCCTTTCGTAAACATTTACCGAATGGCCCTGGCCAGTGTGGCTCAGTTGGTTAAGCATCGCCCCATGCACTGAGAGGTTGCCAGTTCAATTCCTGGTCCGGGCATATGCCCAGGTGGATTCAGTGTCTGGTCAGAGAGTGTGTCCCTGGACAGGGAGTGTGGGAGGCAACCGATAGATATTTCTCTCTCTCAAATCAATAAAAACACATTAAAAAATGAAAACATTTACTGAATGTTCACCATGTGCCAGAAGCTGCATCAAGCCCTCGAGATTCATCAAAAGGCACAGGTTTTTGCTCATTTTCTTCTAGTTGCTGAGCACATGCACAGATGTCCTAAAGAAAGTGCAATGATAGCACAGGCTTCTTCACAAAACAATGCCACATTTGCATTTCCCCACAGTTTTATACACGATAAGCTGGAGGTATCTAAACAACAACCAAGGTAGTCAGGACTATACAACTGAAATATCACACGGGTGAGAGATAATTATCTCCTCACAATTGTCCTTTGTAATGACTGTGCTCTATTGGACATTTAGATTTGAAATTTCCAACTATATTGCTATTAGAGGAAATACTGCAATAAATATCTGAGACTATGTTTCTTGTTTTACCTCTACTAAATTATTTCCTCAGGAAAAAATATGGTATAGTGGAAAAATATAGGCTTTAGAGCCAGACAGATTTAGGCTCCAAATCTAGCTCTGCCACTTAGGAATTATGTGACCTTGGGCAAGTTAAGGAACTTGCTAAATTTCAGTTTCCCTTCTACACAAAGTCATTAATTAATAATACTCACCCCAAGGGATGGTTGTAGGGATTATTCAATGCTGACGGGTAAAATAGTTTTGAGATTGATCTGGGTTTAAATTCTGGCTCTGCCACTTAACTTGGACAAGATACTCAATCTTTGTAAGTGGTTTCCTTCTCTGTGAAATGAAAGTTAAAGTGTGTACCTAGTGAGGTTACTTGGAGGATTAATTAAATATAGATAGCATGTGTAGTACTATGCCTAGTATATAGTAAGAGACTAGTAAATACTGTTATTTTTATCATAGTAATTACTGTTATTATATAAGAAGGAAGCACTTAATAAATGTTGGTGTGGCCATCTTCTCCTCCCTGGTCTCCTACTAACGAAAAATATCCAAGAATTGGATGAATGGGTCAAGGGTAAGACATTATGTATAGGTATCACCTTACAGTTCACCAAAAGGATTGTATTCAATTTCCAATGCCACTAACAATATGCTGAATCTATCCATTTCACTGCAACCCCACAATAATTTTTTATGTTATTTTTAAAGGTGCAACATGGTAGGTATCTTGTGGTTATTTCAATTTTCATTTCTTCATTACTGTGAGGGTGAATGTTTTTCTGTAGTGTTTTTGTTTACTGTTTGAATATCTTCTAGCAGGAATGATGTGTTTCTACCTTTTGCCTACCATTTTGAATCTTGGTGTGTTTTTCTTAAAAATTTGAATTAACTTTATATATTAAAAACATGATAATATTTAATGCAAATATTTTCCTAGGAAGCTGGAGCCAGATGAGGTCTGGGACCAATGAGGAGAGAACAGGGGGAAGTACACACTGTGTATCCAGGATCCTTTCTGAAATAGGGCTGTCTGTCATCTCTGCTTGAACTCAACTATTCTCACTCCTTTAACATTCATCTGCGGACATCTATGGCCCTGCATGACACTGTAGTTCTACAAAATGTTTTTTCTTGGTTGTCTTGTAGACTCCGCAAGCCTAGCATAGCTATCGATAACTGGAATCATCAGCTGTCCCGCAACCAGCAAACTTCCCAAACTTCCTCATTTGGTCCCTTTTTATCCTAGCCATGAGATCTTGAGACTGTTTCTCAACATAGTAAAAAGGCCTCCCAGAGTCTCAAATAATAATCTTGAATTACAAGTCACATGTTCTGACTTTTGATTTGGAAAATATGATGATCATACATATCAAGAAAATAAGCAGAAGAGGCAGCCAAGTTGACATGTTATCTCAGGCCTTCTCTGCATGCCAGTACTTGCTATTAAAACCGATGTGCATGGGTCGGTAAGCAGAACAATCCCATTGAGACTGCTATCCAGTGACAGGTATTTGATAGTGGGATCCAGGAACTGGCCAGGGAAAAGAATGTACTAGATATAATTGCCTTGAGCATTTGGCCCAAGTGCCTACTTTCCTTAAATTTTTTATATTTAATATATTTATATATACATATACATATTTAATATAAAATATATTTTATATTTTTTAAATTTGGGGTAATTATTTTTAATTCTTTAATAGTTAACAGTATTAATTTTTTTATTGATGTTCCAGTTAGGCTATGAGTGCCATGAAATCAGAAAATGTGTTTTAGCCTTCCTGCTGAGGCCTTCCTGCTTAGCCCATAGCTTTTGCACTTAAGTGTAGTTGCAGTTCTCACTAAAGTCAGCTGACATGACCACCAAAACCTGCTATAGAGTAAACACAAGGCAAGCATCAGGTCAACTATAGAAAGTCAAAATTCCGTTGAATCAAAATTAAAATAGGTAATATTACTACTTCTTTAAAAGTATGTTTTTATTGATTTTAGAGAGATAGGAAGGGAGAGAGAGGGAGAAACATTGATGTGAGAGAGAAACATTGATTGGCTGCTTTCTGCAGGCACCTATTGGGGATGGAGCCCAAAACCCGGGCGTATGCCCTGACCAGGAATCCAGCCCATGACCTTTCAGTGCATGGGACAACACTCAACCAACTGAGCCACACGGGCCAGGGCAACGTTACTATTTCTAAGACTATATAGTTCATGAGAAGCCACCTTGGTAATATCCAAAATGGAAGCTCCCTTCCCTCCAGATAGTTCCTAATTCTCCCCTCAATTTCCCCAAATACATAGCACTGGATAACTTATCCTCTGCAGAGATAAGAAACACTTCCAAGAAGACACACTGAGAGCAACAACACTTTCTTATTGCTTTCTGTTGAAGACAAACTGCATGCAGCTCTAAAGTTCTTTTCAAGGTTGGGTGTGCCTGTGTACAGTGCACGTCCATATGTGTAGGTACATGCACGTGGGTGTGTGGGTGTGGACAAACTGTGTTCATGAGGACACACTTAAACACTGTTTGAGGAAATGATGGGGTGTGTTTTTCAAAAGGCAGCGTATGATGGTGTGAAAAACACATCCTCAAACTTCAAATATTCATTTATAAATAAATATTCATGTATCCCCACAGGAACCAGTGGAAAAGAAAAGACGGGGCTTCAGGCCCAGGGTATTCTAATTGTTTTACAAAGACCAGCTAGGGTTTCCCTCCGGGAAGAGTATCTTTGGAGGTTTTTAACTGGGGGGTAGGGCAGATGGGCAGTGAGATAATTGGAAAGAGGTGGAAATCTAGAACTCACATCACCACCACCACCACCACCAAAAAACATCACTCACAAACAAAGCAGCTTTCCAAATCCCAACCGATGCCACCTGCTCTTTGGGCTGAGAGTGATGCCCTGAATTCCCTTCCACAGTCAACTGAGCAGGCTTTGGACGGTCTGTTCCAGAATTGGTGAGAACGTCGCTCACCGGTTCCAGGATTTAACCCCACACTTCCCCAACAGAAAAACTGGTTCATTTACCTCCCAGGTTGTAAACTATTGATTTCAATCCCTCACCTACAGCACCGCATAGTAAGGTCAAGGGTGAAATTCCACGGCAACTTCCCCATAGCACCACCAGCAAGGAGCCCCACCCACTCCTAGCCTACTCGCGCATCCCAATCCCAGCCCGGTTCACTCCGGACAGTTTGGCAACTTCCTGGAGCTCCAGCCCTTGGGGTGGGGAATCGTTTCGCCTCCAGTGAGAGGTCAGCTCTCCATGGCCTCGCTGACTGACTGTGTGGGGCGGAGAAAGGTGTTCCTGCGACCGAGAGAGTGTTGGGCGAGGAGCTGTGTAAGCGCCTGGGTGCGTGCGGGCCAGGATTCCGCTCCACGCGGCGCAGCGCAGCGCCCTCGTCCCATTTCACCCGCGGGCCGGGCCCACGTCCCGAGACAGACGGGAGGCAACCGAGCCAGGCGCGGCAGAGGGCGCATCAGCCTGGACCCCCAGCGGCGGGTCCCACCCACGGGTCCTGGCGGAGGTGGGGCAGCTGCGCTGGACCCACTCGGAGAGAAGCGCCCCGGAGTATACGCGCCAGCAAGGTGAGGGCAGGGGCGCTCCCCACCCCGCGGGACCCGAGCCCTTCTGGGATGCTGTGTGCAGAAAGAGCCCCAACCGGGCGCCCCAAAGTCCTGAAGGGGAAACCTCATTGCAGATTTCCCCCGGCCGGTGCGCCCCGGAGGGATGCTGCGCGTCCGAGGACCCCGGACAGGTGTCCCGGGAGAGCCGCGCGCCTCCCTCCCTCACGCCCGGGCCGCGGCCGGACGCAGGTCCCGGGAAAAGAGAAAGAATCTGCTTTGTACCTGATTCTGTCCTTCTCTGCCCTCTGCAGCTCCTCATTTCTTTCCAGCACCTGAAGGATCTTCCTGGCTTCTTCGTCATTTAGGAAACTAAAATCAAACCCCTGAGGAACGTTCGTCATTTTCTCTGCGTCGCGAGTTACCCTTAAGCTCCTTGGCGCCTCCTGTTACGGTGGCATTTTTCGAGATAGAGAAGACTTGATCCCATTAGCCACTAAGCCTGTCCCTTTGAAAATCTAAAACCACAAACTCAGGGAACAGCCCACACCTACGGGGCTCATTTTGACACCACCTTAACGACAAGTTTGTCTCCACCTATCCGACCGAGGTGCCAAATGAACGGCTAAAGGGAGAGAGGGAACCAATCCCGTTCCAAAGGGGCGGGCCCTTTCTCCTCCCCTCCCCTCCCCTCCCCTCCCCCTACCTCCTATCCTGTTTGCTAAACCAACAAACGTACTCACTTCTGCTCTTAAGTGAGGCTGAGCCTTAAGGGTTGGCGCCAAAGTATTTGTTTTGCCTGCTGCTGTTTGCTCTCAGAACTGGAGCTGGATTAATAGGAGGGCAAAGGAAAGAGGTTCGCCACGAAGCTTCCTTTTCAATAAGGGGCCCATTGGGAGCAGAATTGCCTGTAGGCGCTTTAAAGGGGCTGAATGAAGATTAGTTACCCTATTTGAAAGACCGGAAAGGGCTGAACTCTTTATAAGTCTCCGTGAGCAGACCAGGCCCAAGGGCTGAATTTAAAGCATCCTTGGAAATAAATGTTTTTGACAAGCCTCTCATCCTTCAGACGCTCCCTCCCCCACCCCCGCCAATCTGATTGCTCCCAAAAGTCATTTTCAGATTTTAGAAAAGAAACAACATAAAACTGTTTATGGTATTTTAGGAGAAAGCCCGGAGGTAAAGAATAATAGGAAGCACCTGTTTGTAGCTTTCTGTAGGATTTGATCATCTTATCCCTGGCCGGTGTGGCTCAGTTGGTAGGGCGTCCTCCCATGCACCCCAGGTTTCTTGGCCTGATCCCTGTAGGGGACCTGCAGAAGTCAGCCGACCCATGTATCTCTCTCACATGGACTTCTCTCCCTCCTTCCCCCCTTCCCCTCCTCCCACCTTTTCACTCTCTAAAAATCAATTGAAAAAATATATCCTCAGATGAGGATTAACAGCAACAACGAAGTCCAAAAAGCATCAACCATTAAAAAGATTGAGAAATTTGCCCTCAATAAAAATTTTTAAAAAAAGATTTGATCATCTTAATAAGAGAGGTAATACAAGTGCCACTTTCAAACACCTAATCCTCTGACTAAAGCAAAATATAATCCTATGAAGCCACAGAAACAGGTTTTCTTAGGAAGTAGTATTCAAAGATATGATGGAACTTTCTAAACATATTCATACTGATGTTTTAAAATGATCAGGTCTTTTCCAGAAAATGTTGTTTCTTTTGCTTCACTTTCCACACAAAAATAAACTTGGTCAGATCAATGTCCCTGCCCAGGGCCTCAGTTTGGTCACTTCTTAGGTAGTGGTGATGTCACAAAAAACGCGGTGTCAAAAATGGCCACTTATGTTTTGGCCTCTGGGTCCTCTACTCACCTTGGGCATCATTGTTTAAGACATAGGTAGGCAGGTAGCCATTCAAATAATTTTCAGTGGGTGTTTGTTATTTCTCTGCAGCAGGAACCAATTCAGTTCACCAATGTTGTACAACACTCACATTCCTTTATAAGCAGTCTCTGTGTTAATGATGTTGGTTTAGGAATGTGCCTTTCCCCCCCTATTCATTAGTGTGTTCATTTATTCAGCATGCACGTAGGACTTTTTAATGTGAGCACTGGTAGACTTTTATCTTGTTCCTGTCCCTAGTGTATCAGTGGATTGATTTTAACTAATGTATACTGGTGCCTACTGTTTGAAGGCATTGTACACTGTGAAGAAGTTAGTCCTTGTGTTTAGGAAGTTTATAGGGCAGTGGGGGAGATAACACAAAAAGCAAAATCACTACATTGCAAAGGAGAACACAATAGAGACATAAAGAAGGTTCTACTGGTGCACAGAAAGAATAGTTCCAGCTGAGTGGGTCAGGGGGAGGACAGGGTATTTGGGTTGCAACAGCAAAGGTCAGCTTTCAACAGAAGAATGGAGGGTGCTGAGAGGAGACGTGTCAGTCAATCCCAGGCAAGGCAGCTTTCCACTCCAGGAATCTTCTCATATTCTTTCAACTCCTCTGACTATTAGCCAAAGTGAACAAAAACTTGGAAGCTAGAAAATACAAGGACATATTCAGGAATTGGTAAGTGATCTGTTTTGGCTAGAGTATACATTGCCAATAGGGAAGATATTGCCCCTAATGAAGCAATAGTTGTTTCTTTGAGGGTAAAAACATCTTACTTTTAAATATAAAGTATAGAACATAAACATGTGTTTAATGCATAAACAGATATACAGTAGTATATTGGTGGCATTAACATTTCATGAGAGGGGTGATTAAGAAAAAAAAAATCCTTGGAAGTCTCCTTAGGGGGACAGTAATGAAAATGGGGTGGAAAAACACTGGGCTAGGGTATAGGGCATATGAAGAGGAAATAAGGCTGAGACCCAACTATGATGACGAGGCTAAGGAATCTGGACTCCAGGTGTAAGCAATAAGGCATCAGCACAAGTTTTGAGGATGACAATGATGTAGTTGCAATGGAGCAATGATGACTGTGGCAGTAAATATGAAGAGCAGAGTGAGGATGGTGGCAAGGACACCACTGTGCTGGAATGCTGATGCGGGAGAAAGGACAAAGAGGACCTGAACTAAAGCAGTGGAAGGGGGAACAGCAAAGAGGATTGGAGTCCAAAGATACTGGCTGGCTGGACTTGGTAACGCATTTGACATGAGGGTTAAAGAAAGAGTCACAAAGATGATGCAGGTTTTTAAGAGACGTACCTGAAAGTAATCTATCTGATGACACAAGAAGCATATGGTTTGTAAAGAGATCGAGAGTTCCGTTTTAGACATAAAGAGATTGAGGTACCTGCAATTTATGGACACACTCAGCAAAAGTGAGAATGTGAGGCTGAAAATTCTTAAAACAGGGATGGAGAAGTAGATTTGGGGAGTCATCTGCTAAAAGCCAAAACCCTGAGACTGGATAAGCTGGCCAGAGCAAAGGGTAGACAGGGCGTAGAGGCTGAGCTCAGACCCTTGAATGACCACATCAGACATCGTCACTGAGGCACACTTCAGCCCTGGGTTGAGGCACAGCAGGGCATCCAATTGAGAAATTTTAACATTGAGGTTTTATAATGAGAAATCTGCAAGGCATTGAGGCTTGCTCTAGAAACCATACAGAATAATTTCTGTGGGGCTATAAACATCATGCTTTTAAAGTAAAAATAATTCTCAAAGTGCTGTATGATGGGCTCTAAGCAGCTATTTTCCACCTTAGTATCTGGTAACCCTGGCAACCTCCTGCCCAGCCTCCCAGCTAAAGAGATACTCATCAGTTTTGTGGGCTTTTTTTAGTAATAACAGCTGGATAGATAGCAACAATCTTTAGAAATCTTCCGTAGTCTCCTGTTCCTCCAGTCTGTTGGCCAAATCCCCAATAGATGCCTTAGTTTCCCCCCTTCCCTGGCACTTCACTCAGCCAAGAGAAATGCTGATCACATACTTGGTTAAATATCTGAATTTTTGTCACCTAAAGTCACTTAAGCCCCTAGTAGGCCCTTGAAAATCATCTCTTTAGCATGGGGATGGGTTCCCTCCTACCCACACACATATCTTCTCTGGGGTGAGTTTGGGTGGTAGCTTTCAGTTAAACAAGCAAATACATGTCGGCTTGAATGTTAGATGTTGGCAACAGGACTTAATTAATAAACAAGAGATGTGAAGGAGAGAGTTTGCACAGTTGTTCCTTTCACTATTCTAATAGTAGTTCAGTGCATAGGTTTGCAAATCTAGACAGAAAACTCCCTTTTCGGTTTCCCTGAAGCTTCAGTCCTGAGTCCACAATTATAGAGTAAGTATTCCATGAAGAACAGCATCTTACACTCTCTGAACGTTAGTTTTTTGGTTTGTTTTTGTTTCCTACAATAGAACCAGCCTTATAAGATTATTGTAAAAATTCACTGAGATGATGCAATAAACCAATTGATAAGATTGATGCTTAATAAATGGCATCTAATAATATTATTTGCACACAAAGCAGCCTACAATTTAAAAAGTAACATTTTCTTTGACTACTTGAGTTTGGAGAAAACTGGAAAATAAAACATAGGAGTCAAACAGATGGAGATGAAAAATCTCAGCTTTATTACTGGTAAGTTAATGAAAGAATGTGACTTCCTTCTACAGCCAAATGGGCTCACTGGTCTCATCCCTCGCAAGTCTAGACCTTGGCGCAGATCACCAGAGGGAGATTTGGGTCTGGGGAGCAGATACTATTGGTGGTAGGAAGATGGTAGGGAGAATGCCACCAGTGCTTCAAGTTTCCTAATGGGTGGTCTCACTCATTCAAAAAGCATGAATCACGGAATTTCATACCCTTACTACCCTCCAATCAAATGATTTACTCCTCCATCTACCCCAGAAGGAGCAAGTAAGGACCAGATAGAGAGGCTGGGAAGTTACTCTAGTCATGGAAGTACCTGCATAGAGAAGTAAGGGAATGGTTGCTCCCCCAAATAATGTCCATTATATAAAAAATGTAAGAATATAAAGAAAAAAAAGGACCAATGATCTATAATCCACTGTTTAAAAATATTTCTATTTAAATCCTTATGTAGCCCCCCTTTTCATAGATATCTAATATATTATTAAGTAGTCTTTTACAACAACCCCTTATATGGCTGCACAGAACTCCCTAGGATAATGGCCCTTTGAGTCAGAGAAACACTGTGCAAGATTCATAAAGACTTTTGAAGTGTTTAAACAGGTCACTGAGCCCATCTGAAATCCAAAGTATCATAGAAAGCAAGGGGGCCAGAGCTTCCTGTTCTTTCATGTCAGAATTCAACACGGATGAGGTTTAGACACCAAAATCTACCCGATAAAACCCCAAAATTCTGACTAAATCAGGGAACTAAGCAACACACATTTACTATTCATCCCAGTCCTAAACAGTCAATTCCACCTCGCCTCCCATCCTCCGCATAAGGGGCTTTCAGTGTTCCCGCTGTGCCGGAAGGATGGAGGAAGAAGGAGTGGGGAAGGATGGAGGAAGAAGGCGGTGGGGAAGGATGGAGGAGGAAGGCGGTGGGGAAGGATGGAGGAGGAAGGCGGTGGGGAAGGATGGAGGAGGAAGGCGGTGGGGAAGGATGGAGGAAGAAGGCGGTGGGGAAGGATGGAGGAGGAAGGAGGTGGGGAAGGATGGAGGAGGAAGGCGGTGGGGAAGGATGGAGGAGGAAGGCGGTGGGGAAGGATGGAGGAGGAAGGCGGTGGGGAAGGATGGAGGAGGAAGGCGGTGGGGAAGGATGGAGGAAGAAGGCGGTGGGGAAGGATGGAGGAAGAAGGCGGTGGGGAAGGATGGAGGAAGAAGGCGGTGGACTCTGAGGTTTGTACAAACACCCAAGACTCTGCTCCCAAACTCAAAAGAAGTCCACGTTTCCTAGGGCAATATGTGAATTTGTTGTTAGCCTGAAAGCAACACCTGAAAAAACTAGGTCATTACACAGACAGACAAACACAATGTAGTTCTCCTTGTGACTATAGATATGGGGGAGAGAAATCCTAAGAAAAAGGCTAGTAAATCGAAGATAGAAATACATTAAATGAGCCCAGCTGGTGTGGCTCCGTGTGTTTGAGCATCGACCATGAACCAAAAGGTCACTATTTCAATTCCTGGTCAGGGCACATGAGGTTGTGCAGGAGGCAGCCCGTTGATGTTTCTTTCTTGTTGATGTTTCTACCTCTCTATCCCTCTCTCTCTAAAACAGATCAATTAAAAAGGAAATCTATGAAATGACTAAGTGCAGTTTTTCTAGAAATGCAAGCGTATTATAATATTAACATAGTGCACCTTAGTATTTCAAAGAAAGAATACTGTGTGATCAAAAGTCCTTTGATAAATTTCAAGATTGCTTTTGGTTTGAACTAAACTGAATTTAAAACACTAAATCTTAGGATTAAAAGGATGCTTCCTTGGTGTGGTAAGTAATGTTCATCCCAGAGCCATAATTAGTGGCGAATTAATTAACTAAAAACAAATCAAAGATGCCTGGTATTACCTGTATTTTCTAATATTGTTTTGTTCTAGTTGATACATTAAAGGAAAGAAAAAGTAATGAGTGTAACTCTCAGAAAAGAAAGAATTGACTATAAGGCGATGATTATCTACTTTAAAAAAAAAATCCCGAAGAAATCCATTTAAAAACTAGTAGAATAAAAAGAGAATACATATAAGTGACCAGTGCACTGATTCACTTACCTATTAATTATGGAATGTCTAGAATGTGTAGGGAAATGTCCTAGACACTGTGTATACAGTGTTAACATAAAGATGTTCCTGCCCTAAAAAACATTACATTGAATGGGCTGAGGGGGAAAGAAAAAAAAGAAACAAATTAATAGAGATTTAGAGTGTGATAAGGGAACAAAAATCACAGTGGTGGCTGGGAGTGGTATACTCCGTGAGATGATCAGGAAAGGCTCTGGCGAGGTGCCATTTGAGCTGAAACCTGCAGGCTAAGAAGTCAGGCATGAAGAACTGGGAAAATAAATGTACAGATGACCTCAAAGTGGCTTAAATTTGAGTAAAATGTGGGTAAAAAATAGACTTGTATGCTATGTATAACGTCTTTTGAACTTATATTGTTTTTATGCAAGAAATAATCCATTGGGTCTCCCCTCCCCCCCAGGTAATATGGTTCAGTGGTTAAGGTCCCTTAGTATTTGTTCAACCTGCTGTGTGTCAGGCCCTGTGCCAGGTGCTGGGAGCACGGAGGTACAAAGACAAACAAGGTCTCTGTCCTCCTGCAGTTTGCACTCCTGAGGGGAGAGACAGACAAGACCTAAGTAGATACATAAATAAAAGATTAAGCATAGTAAGTGCTCTGAAGAAAATTAACAGGGTGATTTGACAGAGCGTGATTTTGGAGAAAAGGAGACAACTTTACATGGGGTGGCCAGAGGACCACCTTAAAATGACATGAAGTCTAGAGCTGAGGGGCAATGCTTCAGCCTTGGTGAGAACCAGAAGGGGTTTCCAAGCAGAGGCAAGTACAAAGATGCTGAGGCAGGGAAGTCATTGACATACTCTGGGCTGATGTCTCTGGACCATGGCAAAAACGGGGCATTGGTGGAAGGAGGAGGGGCCTAAAAGGAGGTTGGGGAGATAGGCATGGGCCTTACAACATGAGGCATTTAGGTCAGGGCAAGGGAGTTTAGATCTCACTCTAAGGGCATGGGCTGGGAGTCAGGAGTCCTGGGTTCAAGCTCTGGCTGTACAGTTTAATAGATGTGTGACCCTGGATGGTCATATCACTTCCTTATCTGTGAAATAAGAGTAATAGTAGTACCCACCTCATAAAGTTGTAGAATTAAATGTCATAATGTATGTGAAGTGTTTAGCACATAGTAGTTCTAATGAAATAATGTATAAATGAGAGAGAAAAGGGGAGATGGGAGAGAGGGAGAAGGAGAGAGGAAGAGAAAGGGAGAAAGGAAAGAAAGGAGGGAGAGAGAGAGAGAGGCTAGCTTCTGGGTCAGTTGATTGGAGCATCACCCATACACCAAAAAGTTACAGGTTTGATTCCCGGTCAGGGCACATACCCAGGTTTCTGGTTTGATCCAGGTTGGGGCGTGTACAGGAGGCAATCGATTGATGTTTCTTTCTCTCTCTACCCCCCCCCCTCTCTCTCCTTCCTTTCTCTAAAATCAATTAAAAGCATATCCTCAGGTAAAGAAAAATAAAAAACAAGTAACAGTATGATACCAAAGCAGTAAAAGAGAAAAAAGGATATTTATAATCCTGTCATCCTAATTCAGGGACTCTTTTCTATATTTGAATATCATCCTAAAGTCCTTGTCCCTATATGTGTGTATGGATATAGTTAATGAAAACAATTGTGTATACACACATATTCATAACTCAATTACAATCACATTGTGTATAGTTTGATAAAGGCTCTTAATATTGTTACTGAAAGACCTCTGTAGAAGATGATTTCACAATCTAGTGGGATCAAAAAAATGATTTTGAAGGTTCTCTGAGAACTTTAAAGTATTTTACGTAAATAAGATTATTGATGTTTTTTATAAAACCTCAGTAACCAGTTCTGGTGCTTCACAGTATTCATTCTTTAGAAATTCTTTCTTAGAGCAATTCTGCCTACTTCCACTGTGGTTGCTTTTCCTTTTCTTTTCTTCTTCTTATTTCTAAAATATATTTTTATTGATTTCCGAGAGTAAGAGAGAGGGAAAGAGAGAAAAATCAATGACAGAATCATTGATCGGCTGCTTCCTGCACCATGCCCCTCTCCCCCCGACCCTTGGGGATTGAGCCTGCAACAACTGGGAGTTGAACTGTCACCTCCTGGTTCATGGGGCTCAACCACTGAACCACACTGGCTGGGTATGGTTGCTTTTTCTCTTAGAAAACAATGCCCTTTTTTGGTATGTTTTTATTGTACTTTTAAAGTATATTTTTATTGATTTTTAGAGAGAGAAGGGAGAGGGATAGAGAGATAGAAACATCAATTGCCTGCCTCCTGGTGCCCCCTACTGGGGATGAAACCCACAACCCAGCCATGTGCCCTCACAGGGAATCGAACCCATGATCTCTTGATTCATAGATCGACACTCAACCACTGAGCCACATTGGCCAGGCAACATTCAATAACGATCCTTTGAACACATGAAGTGACACCTGGAAAATCTCTCTTGTTCATTGTTGGGGGATCTTCTCATCAGTAAAAAAAAAAAAAAAAAAAAAAAAAGGTAAGTGAGAGCACCCACAGTGATGATGGGATAGAGACTGAAAACCACTGCCAACCTGTGAGACAGAATGCCATCCCTGCTCTCAGTAGATTTAAAAAAATATTTCAATAACTTCTTCAAAATCAAAGCCTTTTATTTGTTTCTTCCCAGAGAGCTTGATTTTACTGTTTGATTCCAGGAGATTGCTATCTGGGTAACTTGGAAAGAAAGAGGGAGATGAGAAGAGACACTTCCCTATACCAGTACATTCCCTGTTGTATTGCATGGACAGGAGAGGAGAGTAGGTCAGAAAGAGCAAAGGAAAATCTAATATGAAGACTGATCTCAGCTTCTCCCATGCTTTGAAAAAATGGCCATTCGGCATGAAAGGAGAAAGATTGAAACCTACATTTTCCTTTCCCCATCCACTGGTGCACAGCGGCCCTGTTCGCAATCTCTAATTAACTAAACCATTATGGTTAATTAACATATTGTTTACATCAAATCAAATCATGGCTCAGGCTAAACTGGAAGGTTTTTCCCTCGGTGTATTTAAAGAGAGTTTGTGAATTTTTTTAAATTTTTTTTCTCTTTTTGATTAAAAAAACCTAGATTTCAAACTAGATAAAGTTATCTCCTTAGTGTGACTACCACAGTACCAAGATGATATAGTTCTTCAAAACTTGCATTGTGAATTAAGCAGACAAATTTTCATTAAATAGAACCTGATAATTTCATTTCTCGTTTCTAAATTCATTACCAGGACCATGGGGTTGGAAGACTTTAAGTAGATCTAACTACTAATTATGGCCTCCTTAACTTAACCTTCGTTACTTAATTGGGATGTATTCTAAGTAAATTTTGGTCCTTCACTGCCTTTGCTAGACATTTGTTCTGATACATGGGCATGCTTTAAATGGTACCTAAACCACGTAGATTTCAGGATTTGAGCCATCACCTTTGCTGTGATACCCAATTGTTTTTTTCTGGTTATACCCGTATTCGTTGTGTCACACGGTTATAGGTTTACTCTATGCTAAAACCTAACCCCCACTGTGAGGGTATTAGGAGGTAGGGCTTTTGGGAGGTGATTAAGTCAAATGAATCAGGAAGTGATCCTCGCCAGACCCTGAATCTCCCATCACCTTGATCTTGGACTTCCCGCCTCCAGAACTGTGAGAAATAAATTTCTGTTGTTTATAAGCCACCTGGTCTACGATATTTTGTTATAGCAGCCCCAATGGGCTAAGACAGTTGGCAAGTGACAAATTGGATGACAAGTACAATGTTATCAAGTGCCTTCAAACAGGATCATGATAACGTAAGTTTCTACTTATGAGCAGTTGAAAGAAGACAGAAAGTTGTTGCTGTGCATTAGGAAGCTAACTCCTCTAGCTAAGCCTGTGGATGAAAAAGAATTGCCTGCAGTAGAGGGGCTCCCTTCAGCTAATGGAATAATCCTGCTGAAGGTAAAAATATGCATCTATGCTTGTGGTCCCTGAGTTTAAATATCTAATTTGAATGTAATTAAGCAGAAATGAATACTCTCAGACTAGAGTAACTTCTAAGTCTTGCTAAATCCTATTCAACTAATTATTGTGTAGATAAAAATATGCCAGTACTTTAATTAATTCTGTTATAATACCAATAATCAAACGATGGTATGTATCATATTAGACATTCTTCTAGTCAAGGGATTTACTGGATAGATGGTTTTAAAAATTAACAGCATACTTCAATTAATAGTCATATGGGAGAAAATGCAAACCAGAAATAGTATCCTTAAGACTGACTAAGAAAGGTCATGCAAATTTATGACTACACAAGGAGCAATCCAAGCTTATAAACAACAATTTATATAATAGCAGGTGCCCTTCTACTTCAAGGCCCTTTTTTAAAACCTTAAGTACTCAAATTCAATCAATATTTATTCCTCAAAGCTGTTTTCTCTAAGTATAAAATGTTTTTTAATTTCAAATATTTAATTATGATAAACAGCAAAACTATGGAGACTGATCTTTTTGCCTTAAGTATAAATATTTGAATACAAAATAATAAATTCTTTACATCTTTTTCCTATTTGTTTTTAAGGCTGGTCCAGCTGCAATTACATAGTAAACATTTACTGTGCTTCCTCCCATGGCTTATCAATTGCTCATTGAAACACTACTCCTTGCATGCTAGATCCATTTTCAATGCATGCATGCATTCATCCATCCATCCATCTATCCATTCTGGATTATTTCATTAATTCCTTTGGGAGTAGTTTGTTCACTTATTCAGTCAACAAACCTTTTTTTGAGCACCTGGCACATGCCAAGCACTGTTCTTTGCCTCTCTATTCTAGTTCCTCTTTTTAGTTTAATATCCTCCAATTCCTACTTTGGTCATTTCAAACTGTTATTTGACCCTATCTCCTACACCTCTCTTTTTGAAGAGTGTATTCTATATAAATCCATGTTACTCATCAAATTTCCAGGAAGGTTATCTGGGCTAGAAGAGTTTTATTCTGTGTAATTCACTGACTGTGGTCCTTGGACTCCCTCTTCACTAAAACTGTCTTTAACACAAAGTGGGTTATAAGATATGAAAAACAAATAGAAACCCAGTGCCTACTACTAGTATTGTGCAAATCATATATAATTTCCTAGGCTGGTTTAAAAATTATATTTCAATGGGTGTGATTTCCTTTAGGAGTGCTAAAATATTTTGGAACTAGATAGTAGTTGTACAACATTATAGGTGTACTAAATACCACTGAATTTTTCTACTTAAAATGATTAATATTATGTTATGTGAATTTCACTTCAAAAATTTTTTTAAAAATTATATTTCACTGTATTTGTCTATGTTAATAAAATTATAAACCTCCCCATCTTCACCCCAGTAGTAAAGGAAATAGTCCAAATATGAACTCAATGTATTAAACATAATGTTATTAATTCAATCTTCTCAAAATGTAAAGCTTAAGTTTAGTCCAGCAGGACAGCATTGGGCCAAAGGAGTTGTAAACATATGCAAGGCATAGCCACTCTATACTGGTTTATAGCCTGTTTGCTCCACATAACTCTGAATCCTGCAACAAATATGGTCTCCACCTGTGGGTGGAGAGAGCAGTTCCTAATAACACCTACTTAACATAAGGAGCAGGGCTTCCTTAAGGATTGAGCTGGAGGGAAGAAAGGCATTTTCTAGAAGAAGCAATATAGATTTCAGAAATTTAAGGAAAAAGTTGGCTGGAATTCTGGAATGATGTTGGGGAAGCCTAACAAGACTATTATTCATAAGTAACTAAATAAACATTTGAGATGTATCTAGGGAAGATGTTCTGATGGTACTTGATCTGATTTAGGTTAACTTTTGGAGGTAGGCATTTATTTTTGCTGTATTTAATTGGGGAAAGGGCTGAATGTCTTTGCTGATTAAAGAGAACCTATTTTCCTTCCTTTCAATTCATCCTTCCCTCATTACTCTCTCATCCTTAGTGATTTTCATATTTATTTTAGGAATATTATTACTAAAAATTTGAACTCAAAGGAAAAGATTTCCGGACCCCAATCCCTGTTCTATGAGCAAGTGTCCTGGTTTATAGATGAGAAGGTGGAACAGCAACAGGAATGTTGAGAAGGTGGCTTTTAAAGGAGAGGATACTGAAGAATGGTGGCCAGAAAACTGGTCTGGAAGGGCATGTGGAGGTCAAAGAGAATGCCAATAAATGAGGGTCCTGACACCCTAGGGTTAAAGAGAAGACGACAACACAAGTGGCCACCACCTCTGTTCAAGGAGGGAATCCAAGTCATGAGAACAAAATCAGTTTTTGGTTAAAGGGGGAAGGAACTCTCAAAGAAAGCCTGTAAATGTATAGAATATTTTGGTAAAGTTAATAAGGGTTTCAGAGATTATGTACTGGTAGTGAACCAGACAGAGAGATAAAACTGAGTTGTATGGAGCTGAGTTGGAGTAGACTAACTTGGAAGGGACTGGGAGTAAAGAAGAGGCCAGTCCTAGCCAGTTTGGCTCAGTGGATAGAGCGTCTGCCTGTGGGGTCCCAGGTTTGATTCCGATTGAGGGCATATGCCTGGTTGTAGATTCGATGCCCAGTAGGGGGCATGCAGGAAGCAGCCGGTCAATGATTCTCTCATCATTGATGTTTTTATCTCTCTCTCCCTCTCCCTTTCTCTCTAAAATCAATAAAAATGTATATATATTAAAAAGAAGAAGAAGAAGAAGAAGAAGAAGAAGAAGAAGAAGAAGAGGAGGAGCTCAATGGGCATTAAGGACATTCTCCAAGAGCTAGATCACAGGGATTGGCATAGTGTTTCAGTAGAAAAAAAATTTCTGGGAGAAGAGCATCAAACCAGTTATCCCCAAAGTTCCAGATGGAGCTGGAGTGTGATGGTGAAGCCCCTTGTAAGGGTGCTTCAAGGTAGAGAACCTTTCACTGCTAATGAACTGTAGCTGTTATTTCCAAAATGAATTGGTCAAAGGAGCAGTGACTCCGCTGCTTGGATTTTTCTCATCCTTCAAAGACTCAGTGTATGAGCAGCACTGGCCTGAAGTTTACAGTGAAAGTAATGGAAAATATCTGCCTCAGTAAAGCATAGGCGAAAATGTTATTCTTCTAAAAATTAAAATGTATGATAAATTACAGCAGTGGTTTTCAACTGGGTGATTTTGGCACCTCTGGAGAACCTTTGGCAAGAGAGTAGCTCTCTAAGACAGACGGCTTTGAAAATTTTGCATAAGTACTGTCTCTACTGTCAAAGGTCAGTAGCAGCCCAATCTCCTAGCTGCTGGGCAGGGGCTGCAGAAAACCATAAAGGACACCTTCCTTCTATACTCAGCAAATGTACTCATTCTTCATTGGCACAACTGGGGAGAGGGGGTGCTCCTGGCATCTGCTGTAGAGGCCAGAGATGCTGCTGCAAGTCCTACAATGTACAGGCCAGCCCCTTACAACAAAGAATTATCTGGTCCCAAATGTCAATAGTGCCGAGGTTGAGAAACCCTGTATAGGAATGACTTGGATTGAGAGAACCTTTATTCTGAGACATGCTCCTCTCATTGCTAACTCTGGGTCCTCTGAAAAGCTACTCGGTTTCTCTGATGGATCAGAATGCACGAAGTTGTGCCCTAGCTGGTTTGGCTCAGTGGATAAAGCGTCGGCCTGGGGACTGAAGGGTCCCAGGTTCGATTCTGGTCAAGGGCACATGCCCAGGTTGTGGGCTTGATCCCCAGTAGAGGGCGTGCAGGAGGCAGCCAATCAATGATTCTCTCTCATCATTGATGTTTCTATCTCTCTCTCCCTCTCCCTTTCTCTCTGAAATTAATAATAATAATTATATATATGTATTTTAAAAAGAATATACAAAGTTGCTTGCCATGACCATCGTATGGTGGACGTATGTGATAATGAATCATTCTGAAAGATGTAAATAGACTTGGGGTGGTGGGAAGACAGTGCAATATACAGATCTTGTATCATAGAAATCTACATCTGAAACCTATATGATCTTATTAACCAATGTCACCACAATAAATTTAATTTAAAAAATCCTAATTGATCATTTTGACTTTCAGTATTGCTGGTTAGAAAAGAATATGGAATTTACAATCATAAAAGAGAAAAGTGTGGCTAGAAATGCAGATGTAATAATTCACCATGGGAGGCAGAGACTGACAGTGACTTACAGTCCCTTCCCGCCTTCCCACCCTATTCTGCGCGGTTGCCCCTTCCAAGGCCCACCACACCTTCCGCCTGGAGAATCGCAGCAGCCTTTGTGCTGGCCTTCCAGCCCCCACTCCGAGCTCTTTATAGCTCCAAGTGGAAACTAGACTTCTTTTCCCAAAATACTGCTTTTAGCACATGACTTCCCTGATCAGAAATCTGTGAGATATTGACATCACCTTCTACATCAAGCATGTCAAACTCGTCGCCCGCAGGCTGCATGCCTCGTTTAGTTGGCCTGAGTTAGCCTTGGAGTTTGACATGCTTGTTCTACACGAATCCTCAAAAGCCCCTGCCTGCCTCGAAAGCCCCATCTTCACTTGACCCTGTTGTCCCTCCAGACCACTCCAGTCCGTTGGTTTCCTTGAGGTCCAGGCTTTTGCTCAGGTGCTTCCTCTGCTTGTGCTCCCTCATCTCCTCCACGGCTCTTATCTATTTCCTGCCCATCCTACGGCTTGGCTCCACTCTACTTCCTTTATAAAGCACCTGCTCCAACCCACCTTTTCCAAAAGCTTTTTGACTTATTAATCAGTCCCACACAACTTAATGCTAAATAATTCACTATTTATTCATATATTTTTTATTTGGTCTCTCTAATGAGATTGTAAACATCTTGATTTTAAGACAGTTTCATACTAAACACTTAGCTCAAGATTTACTCTGCATATGAAGACTTTCCCCACTTCTTCCCACATGATTCATCCCTGCCTGCTGATACCCTCCCTCAAGCCTCGATTGACACATAGACTTTTATCACAGCACCTAGAATTAATTCTTCACTGCACTTTTTGTTTGCACACCTCTCTCCCCTAGCTAGATGGCAAAGTCTGTGAAGCAGGAATCATATCTTAATTATTTTTATTTTAAACTCACACATTTGGCTCTAGGTTCAATTTTTTCATACCACTTATCGATTTTTTAAAAATATTTTAAAATTGATTTTTAGAGAGAGAGAGAGGAAGGGAGAAGTAGAGAGAAAGGAAACATCCAAGCCAGGAATTGAACCAGAAACCTTTTGGTGCATGGGGCAATGCCCAACCCAGTGAGCCACAGCAGCCAGAACCCACTTATCGATTTTTAAAATTACAAACCGTTGAGAACATTTCCATTTACCCTCACAGACTACAAAAATCATAAATGATGGACTTTTCATTGTGGCCATCTAAGAGTCATCAAATTGAGGCTCAAGAGGAA
This sequence comes from Cnephaeus nilssonii, assembly GCF_951640355.1. NCBI lineage: Eukaryota > Metazoa > Chordata > Mammalia > Chiroptera > Vespertilionidae > Cnephaeus > Cnephaeus nilssonii. The sequence continues at coordinate 70,451,408 of NC_137084.1, read as the reverse complement.
TAGACAAGATTAGGAGGTCTGAAAATACAGGTTCTCTGGAAATACTTTGAATTTGAATCCGAGAATGAACAGAAGCTGTTCCAGGCAATAGATCAATACAACACAAATATAAAATATTGCTAATGAGAATATCACTACCAACATAAGGTTTTAGAAAAAAGGGGGGGGGGGAGTGCCTCATTTCTGTGTGTTCCCTTTACCATCTGCTTGTCACTCACATGCTTTGAAGAACTGGAAGAATGAAAAGATTCTAATTCTTGTATTCACAGTCAATGTAAACATTGAAAATAATAATTATTTCAAAAACATACTTAGACCTATATTTATTTAATGTCATGTGGTTTTTAGTGTGGGAGAATATGAAGTTAATTGGAAAAGAATCCATCATATTTTTTCCTCACTCGATGTACAAAATCCCCTCCAAACAAAACATTTTTGCTCTATACATATTTAGTAGAGTATAAACAATTGGAAACCATGTCTTTGCTGGTACTTACATCTGGGCAGCTGGAAATGGTGGTACGACTGGCATGGTGGCTCTAGAATGTGCTCATAATTGTCTTTGTTTTGTTTGGCTCATATATATATGCTCTTCTAATTTGCATGTGTAATTACCTAAATGCCAAGCTATTACCCACTTTCCTCACACAGGTGATTTACGCATGTGAGGAATCCCTCCCCTTTACTAATCTTTCATGCCTCCACCCACAGTTACAGCAAACAAGATCACATGTGTCTGCTAATTACCTTGTCTTAGATCAAATCTAGAGACATTTCTTTAGCCCTGGGACTCTGTCCTATTATTTTCCAGAGATCTTCCCATGAACCAGTTTTTAAAATCTTGTCTTCATTGAATAAAATTGTGTCCTGGCATTTCTGGCAAATCATACATTTCTAGATGATCTGAGTACATTCTTAGATTTTAGTTCCTTTACTAACTAGTATTTTTGAAAGGATTATCTAAAAACTAGAATCAGCTGGGTTGCTTGTTAAAAATGCAAATTTCTGTGCCCATTCAGACTAACTGAAACAGAATCACTGGTGGTAACCAAGTATCTGCCTTTTTAATTTAGTATTTTAACATAAAATTTACCATTGTGACCATTTTAAGTGTACAGTTCATTGGCATTAAGTATATTCACACTTTTGCCCAACCATTACCACCTATTTCCGGAACGCTTTTCAGTTTACAAAACTAAAACCATATTCATTAAACAAATGACTCCCCCATCCCCCAACCAACCTCAGCCCTGACAACCATCATTTTACTTTCTGTCTCTATGAATTTGACTACTCTAGGTACCTCATATACATGGAATCTCAGTATCTATTTTGTGTGTGTGTGACTAGCTTATTTCACTAGCAGAATGTCCTCAAGCTTCATCCATGTTGTAGCATGTGTCAGAATTTCTTTCTTTCTAAAGGTTGAATAATAGTCCATAAATGTATTCAAGGACTCGACATTTTAATAAGTACTGTAAGGTAATACTTATACACAGTAAAGTTTGTAACCACAACTAGGTTTTTTGGCGTTCAAATTGCACTTCCCTAAAGTAAAGATTTGGAAGGTTCTGTTCGTCACCTATTAACACCGCAGTTCAAAAGAAAGGTGCTTTTGTGATGACTGGATTTCCAGCATGGGCATTCAGGACAAGCTAATGAAACTCTGGAAGTAGAGGAAGCTTCAATACACCACTGTTACGCTTGGCTCTTCTGACATGTCCCTTTGCACACAGTGAAGGCGCATTTGCCCAGTCCAGAGGAGGAGTCCTCTATGCTTTTCTGCAGCTCCTTCCCAGCAGCTAGGGGAACTGGGCCACCTACATCTGCTGGTAGAAGGAAGTGCTCGAGCAGAGACTGCAAAGACTTCTATCTTAGAGGCCTGCTCTCTGCGAGGGCCAGTTTCATCCTCAATGAGGGGACAGGGGTCGGGGGAGAGAAACTGAATGAGTGAGCCCAGGATGTGGGCTGAAATACATAACCTTTGCCCCTGAGAATTATTTCTGCTTGAATTAGTCTTCCACACACAGACTCCTTTTGGGACCTTGGTATCTCACAACAATCCATGATCTTTGATTTGTTAAATGGTTCTATGGTTCTTAAACAAGGGAAATTTTGCCTCCCAGGGGACATTGGCAATGTCTGGAGACATTTTTGATCATCACAACCTAAGGGTGAGGTGGGGGATAGGAGAGGTGCTACTTATATCTAGTGGGTAGAAACCAGTGATGCTGATAAACATCCTTCTCTGCACGGGACAGCCACCCAAACAAAGAATTATTTAGTCCAAAATGTCAGTAGTGCAATATTGAAAAGCTTTGTCCTATCTGATGTCATCCTGCCTAATGTGGGCCTGGTCATTCTTTCCTGGCCCACTCCTACCTACTATCCTTTGCTAATTTTCCCTTAACATTTCCATTCCAAGCAGGTTTTTGGTTTGACCAATTTGCTCTGGTCCAGCTTTATTGTGGGACCTGCCTGACCAATTAGGACACATTATAGAGTTTATAAGAGAGCATGTGGTGTCTGAGCAGCGAAGGTATTGCTTTAATCCTCTGCAGAAAAGTGCAGACGCCCTAGTGGTTTGGCTCAGTGGAAAGTGTTGGCCTGCGAGCTAAAGGATTCTGGCCAAAGGCACATGCCTGGGTTGCAGGCTCGATTCCTCCCCAGTAGGGGACGTGCAGAAGGCAGCCAATCAATGATTCTCTCTCATCATTGATGTTTCTATCTCTCTCTCCCTTTCTCTCTGAAATCAATAAAAAATATATATTTAATAAAATTGAAAAAAGAAAAAGTGCCGAGGATTTCTCTCCCTTTCCTTCCTGTTTTAGATTAACCTGATCTTCAGACCTCTCACTGCAGAACCGAGTAAAAGAACGAAGCTCAGTGCAATCACAGCGCTGTTGGCTTTTGCCTTCTAAAAGTCCCAAGTAATTCTTATGGCTAGTTTTCATTTACCCTTGAAAGAAGTTTTGATATTTCCTTTGACACACTCTTCGCCATTTGCCTGAAGTGGCTTTCTAAATGTAAACTGGAAATGGACCTGCAGGTCAAATGGCGGTAATGGGAGATGAGTGAGACCCAGGAGAGCAGAGGAGGTGAAATGCAAAAAGGAAAAAGAGGGTCATAATCTGGTGATTTTGCCATGATTTTAGGAGACCACAAGGCTTTTTGCTGTTTTGTTTTTTAATTTGGAGGGAAGGAGTAAGAGACTGGAATGAATCTCCTACTTCGCAATACTTGCTTTAGACTTGCAAAGTCCATCATGTGCAAAATGCCAATCCTCAAATAAGTCTACAATACATAAGGATCGAATAAGCTAACTCAGTATTGATGAGCATCCCAGGCACATGGTGAGGAGCCCAAATCAGAAGTGGTGCAATTTTCTCATTTCCCTGTAATATAATAGCTACCATTTATTTATGTCATCTTATTAATCCTTTTTCTGTATTTTCTTATTAATCCTCACTGTAGTTCTATGAAGATTAGTTTTATCCAAATCTCACAATTCTAAGATGCTCCTTTTTTCACACTTAGCATCTTAGGATACACCAGATGGAGTGTGATGTCTCATAGCTACTGTCAGAAAGACAGCGTGATGACAGCCGTTGTCATTGCCTACTTGTGAGCAAACTGGGTTGTTCCTCTGGGGTCATGAAAGTGGCAGCATCAGGGCACGACTTGGAAAAAAATCCTAGAAGCAATAGTGGAGACATAAGCATTGTCTTTTGAGAAATAAGCATTGCCAATGCTCTTAATGGCAGAGAGGCCAGTATTGTGAGGAAAAATGGGGACACCAATGACTCTGAGTCCAAAGTGACTCAGAGGGGTGTCTCTACGTAAAATTTGAGGGATATATTAAGTAATTTATGTTGCTAAGTTTTTCTTTTTATCTATGCATCAGGGTGATATGAGAATGATATGATTAAAATCTACCTAAATATTTTTAAAGTAGCTCTTTAAATAAGTTTGAAATAAAAATTCTACCTTATAAGAAAGCATTGTGTTTAACTGGCAATATACAGACTGTTAAAAGTTCAATGAAATATGCTATTCTCCTTTGCCTGGCAATAAAGAAAATGAGCCTTAAAGGTATTAAGTTTCTTGCCTAAGGTTATAAAACTAATGAAGGAGCTAGGATGTGACCCTAAAGGTCTCCAAACCTTTTCTTATTCCCTACTGCACTGTATTGCTCCTTTACTGTCTTTTTCCCCCACAAGGGGAAGATTCTTTTCTTTTAATTATTTACTTACTAGAGGCCCGATGCACGAAAATTTGTGCAAGAGTAGGCTTTCCTTCCCCTGGCTGCTGGCACCGGCTTCCCTCTGGCACCCGGGGACCCGGGTGGCTGGGACCCGGGCTTCCCTCCTCCTGTCACCCACGGGCACCGGGGACCTGGGCTGGCTTCCCTCCCACCTTGGCTTCATCAGGAAGGACATCCAGAATGACGTCCGGTCTAATTAGCACATTACCCTTTTATTATTATAGATTGATTGATTTTAGAGAGAGAAATATTGATTTGTAGTTTCACTTATCCAGGCATTCATTGGTTGATTCTTGTATATGCCGAGATGGGGGGATCAAATCCACAACCTTGGCGATTTGGGATGGCGCTCTAACCAACTGAGCTACCTGGACAGGGCGGCTGAGTCTTTCTTAAAAATCATAGACTTGTTTGTTTGTTTTCACTAACATTCCATGGCTCTGGAACCAGAATATTTACTTCTTTTTTTTTCTAAGTTCTTTTGCAACGTGATACATGAACTTGATAAATTTATTAATGACTTTTGACGTTGGAGAAGCAACATCTGACATTTTGTTCCCATTTTTACTAGAGCTTGTCAAAGCTGGCCCTGTGAGTTCTTTTGACTATGAGTGTAGCTATCTCTTCCTAATACACAAAAAGCAATAAAATATATTAACGTTTTATTATTAGGTACTATTGAACTAAAGTTACATTTGTCTGGAGAAGATTTAAATAATGCACATCTATTTCTTACATATAATTCTTTATATTATAGTGTTTGGCATTAAATAGAAGTGCTGCTTCTTCTCCGGTAACCTCAGTCAGACATACAGTTAACCCGGTTACTAACTCCATAGCTGGTACGTATGTATTAATGTTGCATTAGATTCCTCAACATCCTTGCCTCCATTGGCAATGGCACGATTTCTGCCTGTGCTCCAATTAGATGCACTAAAGATGCCCAGGACAATGAGCCCTTAAAGGAACATGGTCAGAAATTCTGAGTCCTTCAAGACTGTCATTCTCTGGCATTGACAGAGGAATATGGTTCGTCAATCAATCATTCCACCTTCATCAGTTTCCCAGGTGTTTTTTTCAGGTTTCATATATTTATTCAGAAAGTGATTCAACTACATAGGATGAAGCATTTCTAGCATTATGAAACACAATGTTTTGAAATAGTTTTCCCTACAATTCTGTTTATTACAATTTTTATAATCCTGAAGAGATTCTCTTATCTAAGGTTTTTCAGACATGTAGCTATTTTGCATGATTAGTGATAAAGGTTGCAATGAAGTAATGGTTATGATTAATAACTTCTTGCAATCCAAAAACAACAGGGATTGGGGGGGACGGGTGGGCTAGAAGGGGTCACTGGGGGGAAAAGGGGACATCTATAATACTTTCAACCACCAAGATTTAAAAATAAATAAATAAAAACACAGGGATTTTCTTTTCTGTACAGGCAGCTACGAGTTGTCAGGTAATAGCTGTCCATCTGAAAGAAGCTGGTCATCCTTTCCTTGATCAGTTAGTGTGTCCAGCTGAGAACCTGGATCGGACTTTACAAGATGGGCAGCATCATAAGCCTTCCATTTACTTTGATCAATTCCAAAATATCCACTAAAGGGTTGGTTGTTTTTTTTTGCCCCAAGGACAGAGCACTGAATTGCAAATAGGAGCAAATGCTGATACAGATTTATACTTCCCAGGATTCTTTAAAGCAAAAATCAGAGCTCCATGGCTTCCCACAGAGTGGCCAAAAATAGACATCCTTTGGGGGTCCACTGGAAAATGGGCATTTATGAGTTGGGAAGCTCCTCCGTCACATATGAGTACATCCTGTACCTAGTGTTCCAAGGATCTCCAGTGGCATCCACATAAAACTCAGCACCAGTGCCAAAGTCCCAGCTCTTACCTTCTCCTTTATTTTTAAAAACTATATATTTTTATTGATTTCAGAGAAGAAGGGGGAGGAAGAGAGAGAGAGCGATACATCAATGGTGAGAGAGAATCATTGATCAGATACCTCCTGCATGCCCCCCACTGGGGATCGAGCCCACAACCCGGGCATGTGCCCTGACCGGGCATATGTCAATACTCAACCATTGAGCCACCCTGGCTGGACTCACCTTCTCCTTTAATATTTCAGTCATGAGGGCTGGTATCTGGAACAATGACAACAAGGCCACTTGCTGAGGCAGCTTAATGATCACCAGATTTTGCTATTTAAAAAAAACAGACAGCCTATATAGTACAGGGCATTTGCCTTTGGTGGTTTAAGTAGATAACAAATTTCATTTTGTAGTTCAGTCCAGCACTATTACTTTCTGCCGACCCCCAACCACTTGATGTTGGAAATCTGTTTCAGTGCCATTCACTTCCTGTCCAACTGCTGCTTGTCTTTTGTCTGCACCAAAGGGTACATGGTCTGCGAGAGGCAGGGGCTGGGAGAGAAGAAGCAGTCAGGGGTCTCAACATTTTTCCCAGTTTTACTGAGATATAATTGACATATAACATATTATTTTAAGGTGTACAACAATGATTTGATATGGGTATAATGTGAAATTATTATTCCACCTTTCACTGTTTTTTGTTTTTTTTAGAGAGATAGATGGAAGGGAGGGAGGATGAGAGAGAGAGAGAGAGAGAGAGAGAGAGAGAGAGAGAGAGAGAGAGAGAGAGAAACATCAATGTGAGAGAGACACATTGATTAGTGGTTGCCTCCCGGGTGAGTCTGCAACCAAGGTACCAGGAATGGAACCTGCAACCCTTTGGTCCACAGGCCAGCATTCTAACTACTGAGCAAACTGGCCAGGGCACAACCCCTCATTTTTTATGAACATCCCAGGAACATAATCAGTTTTTTAGTTATCATTTGAAGTAGCATGCGGGTGTGGCTCAGTGGTTGAGCATTGACCTATGAACCAGGAGGTCATGGTGGTTCAATTCCCAGTCAGGGCACATGCCTGGGGTTGCCAGCTCGATCCCCAGTAGGGGCCTGCAGGAGGCAGCTAATCAATGATTCTCTCTTATCATTGATCTCTCTCTCTCTCTCTCTCTCTCTCTCTCTCTCTCTCTCTCTCTCTCTCTCCCCCTCTCCCTTCCACTCTGAAATCAATAAAAATATTTTTTTATAAAATAAGTTTACAAGTTGTGTGAATTTCTGAACTAGTATTTCAAAAAAGTTGGGCTATTAATTCTTGTACATATTATTATCAGAATAAACTTTAAAAGCCTTTATAATTCCGGATTGAAAAATACTTTTTCAAAAAAGTTTAAACAAGTAACAAGAAGATTAAGGTGATCATATATAGACTTTAACTATATACTTAGTAAAATTTAAAAAGTAACTGTAGGCCCGGCTGGCATGGCTCAGCGGTTGAGCATCAACCTATGAACCAGGAGATATGGTTCGATTCCCGGTCAGGGCACATTCCTGGGTTGCCCTGACCAATCCCCAGGAGGAGGTGTACAGGAGGCAGCCAATCAATGGTTCTTTCTCATTATTGATACTTCTTTCTCTCTCCTTCTCCCTTTCTCTCTGAAATTAATAAAAACATTTCTTTTTTTTAAAAAAAAAAAAAGCAACCGTCGTCAAATTTTATTATAGTGCTAATGCTCAGCAAGACATACCAAATGAATTACTATTGTCCCCACCAGGCAACTTAAAACACATATAGCTAATTGTGCTGATGAGTTATGATTTTTAAAAAAATATATTTTATTGATTTTTTACAGAGAGGAAGAGAGAGGGATAAAGAGTTAGAAACATCGATGAGAGAGAAACATCAATCAGCTGCCTCCTGCACACCCCCTACTGGGGATGTACCCGCAACCAAGGTACGTGCCCTTGACCGGAATCGAACCTGGGACCCTTGAGTCTGCAGGCCGACGCTCTATCCACTGAGCCAAACCAGTTTCGGCATGAGTTATGATTTTTAAGTTTCCATTTATAAAGCATATCAATCAGGCTCTGATGACTGAAGTAAAACTGGTAAAAACATTACAGCCACCAATGATGGGGGAAGGAATTGTGTTTCATGCTCTGTTCTCACTCTACATAGATCATTACAAAGCAGGAAGATTTGAGTCAAATGACCAGGGTACAACACAGTACTCTATTTCTGGGTCATATCTGTAGGGATGTGTATACAAGTGTTGTTTATTTGGCAACTGTCAAAATCAACAGGTGGCATGAGGAGCAGCAGCTCTGACAGAAGTGTTGACAATAGTGTCAAAGCAGTTCAAGAAGTTTATATGAAGGACCTACCATAAGCCCAGCATGTCAAAGTCAAGAAATGCATTAATTTATTCACGAGTCATTTATCAATTGTATATTGGACACCATTGTGTGGGAGACACTTTGTGGGAAGTCAAAATTGCTAAGGACGCTGGTAGAGAAAGTTTAGTCGTGCCAAGGGCTATACAAAGAGGTTCAAAAGGCTCAAGAAAGGGAAGTGGCCTATTTCTTTCTTACCAAACACCAGGAGAAAAACTTTATCTATCACAATGACTTATTAATGGGGTTCTAAGCTTTTGTCCCTTTTTGCTACTAAGCATCTCTATTAATATTGTGATAATGCCTTGTCAGTTATATTGTTTAAGAGATAACAGAGCCCTAGCCAGTTTGGCTCAGTAGATAGAGCATTGGCCTGCGGACTGAAAGGTCCGGGGTTCGATTCCGGTCAAGGGCACATGACCAGGTTGCCAGCTAGATCTCCAGTAGAGGGTGTGTAGGAGGTGGCCGATCAATGATTGTCATCATTGATGTTTCTATCTCTCTCTCTCCCTCTCCCTTCCTCTCTGAAATCAATAAAAATATATTTTTTTAAAAGAGAGATAACAGATTTCATGTTCTCACAAGAGCAACAGTTATGCCAATTATGTGAGGAGAGGCTTTCCTATGGGAAAAACTGTATTCTCCAGTCCTCACTTCAAATATCTATTCACAATAATTTAGGATGTGATATTTGAGTGAGTATTTGAGGGAAATAAATATAACTCCTAGGAATGCAAATGAAAGACTTATGAAATTGAAGAAAATGTATATGATTCATTTTATTTCCTCCATAGACATAAAACTAAAACATATTTGTACATAAAGAGTGTTTAAATTTAAAAAAAATCAAATGATCTGGGCCTTTTGTTTTTGTCTGTATGTAAGGTGTGCTGCCCATTATTTATGTAACTGAGGAGCAAAACAAACCTGGATATTCAAACTTAGAGCATGACTCTTATGACTCATAATTGCTGCTCGACTTGAAATCCTTTTGTCTAATGATTGCCTCGTTGGGATTATATGAATCATCGCCTTGCCTTGTGTGTGTTGACTGGAAGGAGACCTCCTGGTTTCTCCTGAGAGGTTGTTTCCCTTTTGGTGTGCTCAACAACACCATGACACTTGAGTAGGGTGATCACATTCCAGGGCACTGGATGGAGGCAGGAGCGTGAATTAGGGATAACATGATTCCATTCTATCCCTTAAATATTCCATGAACTCTGCACAGTATAATGCTAATTATCGTGGTCCCTGCCCTTTAAGAATTTTCAACCTAGCAGAGGAGTAGAAAACGTTAGAGAACAGCTGAGTAAAATGGACAGGGTTGGAGGTTTATAACAAGCCATGCCAATTGCTTCAATGTCAGTCCTCTTAAAATAACATGAAGACTAACCTAAACCAAAATAGCCTCCCATTTTGGAATAGGAAATCATAAGATAGTTCCCAAGGCTGTCTTTTCTTTAACATCGAAATAAATGTGTAAAGTAAGAATAAGGACCATGAGGATATTACCAAGAGCTATTTTGGATGTATGAACTCTAGGATCCAGTGTATTACCCCCTCCCCACCATACACACACATTTTCTTGATCCTCAGTGTTCTCTTCCATAGGCAAGGCTTAGTGTGTTAACAGATACATTCCACTAAAATCATCACATGAGAATGAAAATAAGCCCTTCCTCTCCTTGCCCAGTGTCCTCCCTCTAGACGCTCTGGGAGTATTGTTTGTTAATGGTGCATCATGTTTGAGGACAAAGGGAGCAGGAAGAAAGAGGAAAGAAGGGGATGGGAAGGAAGATGACTAAGGTCTTGTCCATGGATATTTCAGTGGTTCAGAAAGAGGTGGAAGCTTTACCTGTTTACTAAGCCTTGTTAGCCTAGGGGATGCACATCCTGTTTGTGGATATGAAAAGCTGAGTCACCTTGAAAAAGTGCAGATGAGGCAAGCAAGGCCTTTCTTCTCTATCCTTTCTGTATTTTCTATTGACACCAGACATACACCAGGGAAATCCTAGACAGGCTAAAAGTGCCTTTGGATATTTGATTAGTGAATAGATAATGAATTTATGGCATAATTTTTGGAAAATTGAAAAATAAGCAAATTCAGTTGAAGCAAAAGCTACCCAAACCACTTAAGCAGGATGCTTTGAAAATGACTGTATGGATCTAACCTGTCAGAGACTCCTACAAGCTGTATCCTACCCCATCCATTTCCTCACCTTTTGTATGCTCCCCTGGCACAAGAAGGCTTAATTTTTGCTTTTAGTCTACATATAGTTTAGACTTATAAATAAAATATAAAATCACAAGAGAAAAGTTTTTTAAAATTCAGATGTGTTTGAATAGACAAAATAATATGACATTTGTTTAGAGATTTAGAAGTGAAGTAGGGTGTATGTCTGTCTACATGCTCATATTTGAAATTTGTGATCCATTTTTTAAAATATTGATTTCAGAGAGGAAGGGAGAGGGAGAGAGAGATGGAAACATCAGTGATGAGAGAGAATCATTGATAGGCTGCCTCCTGCACACCCCACTCTGGGGATCGAGCCCACAACCTGGGCAGGTGCCCAACTGGAATCAAACCATGACCTCCTGGTTCATACCTAGGTTGACGCTCAACTACTTAGCCACGCTGGCAGGGCTGTGATCCATTTTTTGAGGAGGAGCTCTTGAAAGTGTCTATGTACAAAGATGGAATTTTTCCATGTATGACAACATGCCCTTTATAGTAGTTGCTATGTGATGATTTCGTTCAATTCTTCCACCATTTGGCTCTATTTGGACTACTTATAAAACTTTCACTCATTTATACGTTAAGCTTGCACTTGATTTGAATCTATAATTAATGTATTACCTTTATTTATTGTGTGTTTTTTCTCTCATTGACCTATAACAGTCAAAGTCATTCATATCATTTTCATACAAGGAAGTGAAATCCTCAATGCATCCACTTTTCTATTAAACCAGTCTTTTTTTTTTTTTAATCCTCATCTGAGGATATTTTTCCACTGATTTTTTTTATTTTTTTTTTAGAGAGAGAGTGGAAAAGAGAGGCAAACACAGAGAGAAATATAGATGTAAGAGAAATACATCGATTGGTTGCTTCCTGCATGCGCCCTGACCAGGGCTCGGACCGGGGAGAAGCCACCAACCAACGTATGTGCCCTTGGTCAGAATTGAACCTGGGACCTTTTGGTCTGCAGGCCGACACTCTATCCACTGAGCCAAACCAGCTAAGGCCAAAGTCTTGTTTTCTATGAAATGACCCCTAATTTTGAATTATCACTTAAAAAAAAAACCTTTTGCCAAAACCGGTTTGGCTCAGTGGCTAGAGCGTCGGCCTGCAGACTGAAAGGTCCCAGGTTTGATTCCGGTCAAGGGCATGTACCTTGGTTGCAGGCACATCCCCAGTAGGGGGTGTGCAGGAGGCAGCTGATCGATGTTTCTCTCTTATCGATGTTTCTGGCTCTCTGTCCCTCTCCCTTCCTCTCTGTAAAAAATCAATAAAATATATTTAAAAAAAAAAACTTAAAAAAAAAAACAAAAACAAAAAACCTTTTAACTTTGGTAAAAGAATTAAAATGAGTACTACTTTGAACACACAGCTCACCATGCAGACATCAGGGTGGGCAGAGGTAATTTTCAGACTTAGAAATTAACTCTAATATTTACGGATATGGACTTTAAACCTATTCGGGGATACCGAAAGGGATATACCTCTGAAAGGACTAGAAAAACTCTCTTCACTGTCCCAGGGAGACTCAAAGGAAACTTGTCAATGCCTAAGAAGTCAAAGCCCCACGTTTACTTCAGGTATGGATTTGGAGTCTGAAAATACCGAATTTATTCCATGTAAGATTTGAAACTTCTTCATGGTCCAGAAAATCTTGTCCTGCAACCCCACCCTACCCCACATCAAAAAGTGAATGTAGCCCTAGCTGGTTTGGATAGCTCGGCCTGGGGACTGAAGTGTCCCATGTTCAATTCCAGTTAAGGTTTCAGGCTCCTCCCCGGCCCAGGCCCTGGTTGGGGCTCATGCAGGAGGCAACCAATCTATGTGTTTCTTTCACATCGATGTTTCTCTCTATCTTTCCCTCTCTCTTCCACTCTCTATAAAAATCAATGGGAAAGTATCCTCGGGTGAGGATTTAAAAAAAGTGAATATAAAAGTTTGTCCCCATTGATGGTACCACTCAGCAGCCTGGCAAAAGCAAAAATCAAATATACAAAGAAGCTATTTCTATCTTTATAGAAAAAAATACCCACTGACGATAAACCCACATTCTGAAAATTATAAGACGAAAGAGGAAACAATTTGCCATCTGTGAAAGTTATTGGATTTAATAAACAATAGATTTATACATTCTCCAAACATTCCTCCTTAAAACGTCAGCTTATAGCACTATAAAAATACATATCTTATAAAAACAACTTAAGAGATAAGAAAGAATAGCAAGCATAGAAAAATGAGATACTATAAAAGGTAGGCTTAAAAAATAGAACTTCATGAAAGAAAAATTTAAAAATATAATTATAACTTAAAAACTTAATTTCCTAAATAGAGAATTCATGACCTGAAATATAGAACTAAGAGAACATACACCGAATGTGAATATCAAAGGGTTTAAGAAATGGAAAAAATGAAAGAGAGTTTAAGAGACATGGAAGAAAGAAGGGAGATGTCCAGTGTCTATCAATAGTTTACAAAGGAGCAAATGGAGAGTAAAAGAAAGGCAATATTTCAAAAGATAATGGTTGAGAATTTTCTTGAATTAATGAAAGACATGAATGTTTAGGATAAATAATTACATTACACCTAACATAAAAAGAAAATATTAAAACAAGATATTTTTACAATCCTATATAATCCTATATAATAAAAGCCTAATATGCTAAATGTCTGGTCGACTGGTCAGCTGTTCAACCAATCAAGGCATAATCCTATATAATAAAGAGCTAATATGCTAATTAGACCGGATGGCGGAATGACCTTCTGGAATGACCAGTGGGCTGGGGGCAGGGCCGTGAGGCACGAATTTCGTGCATTGGGCCTCTAGTATGCTAATAATATGCTAAGGCCACTCAACCACTCGCTATAATGTGCACTGACCACCAGGGGGCAGACACTCTGACCAATAGGTTAGCTTGCTGCTGGGGTCTGGCCAATCGGGACTGAGCAAGACGGGCTGGACATACCCTGGAGCTCTCCTGCGGTCCCTCCCCAGCTGGCCAACCTCCCACATCTCACTCTGGCCCCAATCATGCGCTGATGGGGTCCCTTGACCTGGCCTGTGCCCTCTCACAATCCAGGACCCTTGGGGGATGTTGGAGAGCCGGTTTTGGCCCGATCCCGCAGGCCAGGCCGAGGGACCCCACTGGTGCATGAATTTGTGCACTGGGCCTCCAGTTTTTACTAAGAGAAAACATTAGTTAAAACAGCAATGGCCTTAAACAGGACTTATCAAGTTCAGAGTCAATGGAATAGAAATTTCAAAACTGTCAGCTTAGAATTCTATTTCTAACTAAATGATCATTCAACTGAAATGGTAAAATAAGGCAAAATAAATGTGTTTTAAGACTATCTGAGGGGGGTAAGGCATGTGCTGGGGGGGTGGGAGTGGATGGGGAGAGGTCGATGAGAGAAAAAGGAGACATATGTATTACTTTCAACAATAAATAATTTAAATAAAAAAATTAAAAATTAAAAAAGTCATATCTGAGGAAATTTACCACTGACAGATTCTTCCTAAAAGAGCTACTAAAGGAATTACTCGAGGAAGAAGCCATTTGAATGAAGAAGAAAAAACCAAGGAGGAGAGAGGATTGGGAAATCAATGAGAAGAAAGATATTGGTTTCTGACCTCTTGGCTCATTCTCTCCATCTCTTCTCCATTCCAGAGGGTTTCTGCTTCCCTTCCTAGTCTTGGAGTAGTAAGTTTACCATATCTTCCCCATTTAATGGATTTTCCTTCTAGTTTGTATCTTTTTTCCTGGGGCACCATCTAGTTTAGCATGAATGATAGCAGGTTATTGAGGAACATGATTAATAAGGAAAACCAAAAATGACCTGATTAATATTTTTAAAAATATTATCCCTATAGTGTTTATATTATTGTTTTATCATTGAAATGAAAATATGAAATTTTAAAACCTTACATCCAAGATCCCCAAGGGTTCAAGGCCACCAACTTGGAAGACCTGTTTGGCCAATTTGCCCTCTTAACTCACAGTTGTTCTAATTTTTTCTTAGGAGCAGGTTCATTTTCATTGCTTGTCCGAATCAAATAAGCTGATATATGCTCATTGTCTTGTAATAAAGTTTTGTATTTGAGGTGGGGCTTGTGCATTTGACATGTTCCCATGATGTAACTGGCATTATTGTGAAAGGCAAACTTCTCCAAGAGTCAACACAACTGTGTCTCGCATGCTTTCTGGGTGCAGGGTTTATATTGGCATGTAAGTCCACGGAGAGCTCAGTTTCCAAGCCCTTCCTGTTCAATTATATGACAAATAAAGATGTTCAAACAGTAGTCAAGTTATCCTATGGCTGAATAGCAACTTTCGCCCTTTAAGATCTGAGCAGCCCTCATTTGACTGGCTCTTTTAGTTTCATTTGAAAGGTTGAAGAAGTAAGATCTCCCCTGCCAAATCTCTGCTTTCACAAAGCAGGAAAGGACATGGATTGAAACCTCCATGACATTTAAGGTTCTGTGGTTTCACAGTCTATGCTCTGTTCAGTTCCTTCTTCTTTTAAGTTGCTTTTGTTTTGATACAGTGGGCGGGGAATTGGCAATTCAGCTTAATCCACAGTGAGTAATGAAATACTGCTGTCAGTACACAAAACTGGGAACACGGCTCAGCCAGATAAGCCTTGGAAGGCCAGCCAGCCAACCGACAGTACCTCAGTGTTTCTACAGAAGCTCGTCTCTAAAAGGCCACTTTTCACAACGTGGCATAGATTTCCTGGCCTGATCTGATAAAAACACACTCAATGAGATCCATGTCAGTCTTTCTATCTTATAAAAAACGAAGACAATTAAGCAAAGAGAAATTAGTAGCAGCAGTAGCATTGGTAGAGTGAGTCATCATCTATTTTATGGGTGATCTGCAAGGTCCCGGCTTTTCTCCAGGGGCCCTGCTTAGGTGGTGATAGAATGAGGTCGTGCAGAGAACCACTCCACAAGGGGTCTCCTATGACATGCTGGGAAATGTGACCTTAATGCTGGGATGGTTGCAGGAATACATTAGGGGCTCTTTTTTCTTTTTAACTAAGTAACTTTGTCTTTAAAAGAGTGACATCGCTTATTATTTAAGATATTCAGCAATGGAGTTTTTATTAAAAAGTGGGCTGAATACACTTCTTTACCTTTACTCTCTGCTAAAATGCCATCAAAATTATAGTAGAGATTTAACATGCCCCCAAATCCACAAAGACAAAGAAAACAGAAAAAAAGAATTGAGAACAAAACTTTAGAGGCTAAAAAGCAAATAGACTGGTGTTAACGGACTTAGCAGAACCAACAAAGGCAAAAAGCAAGTTGCTTCACACTGCAGAACTGCAGAAAAGGTGGTACCAGGTCCCCCTAAAATCAGCATATAGGTGAGGTTCAAATAAGATAGTTGAAAGCCTATGTAAGGAATAAATGAGACAATTATTAACTCCAGGGGAAAAGAGCAAGTTATACCAGGCAGGCAATAGTCATGGCTTAGCTATGAATTATGGTTACATGGACATTAATAAGGCAAACATAGAATATTAACCTAGCAAACTTATGTACATAGTTAAAAGGGGAGCAGCTTAAAAGATCTAAATATTCTATTCACCTTCTATAATAGAAAGTCAAGAGATAACATCTAAAACTGAAAATAAGAATTAGCTGTTTAAGCAGGTTTTTTTTGGGGGAAAGCAACACATAGGTAAATACTAAAAGAAACAGCTGAAAGAGTTTAAAATGACTGCTCCTAGAGAGTGCAAAAAATTGGATACATATGTTTTCACAGCGCACCTTGTAGAACTCTGACTTTCACTACTATGATAGATATGTTTAACTTAGATAAGAAGTAATATTATAATAATAAAAACAATAACCACATTAATCTCCTGGTTTATTGTGAGGATTAAAATAGTTATGACTCATCTGATAAGAGGTTAATATTCAAAATTTATGAAGAACTCATACCACTCAACAACACAAAAACAAACAATCCAATTAAAAAATGGGCAGAGAACATGAACAGACATTTCTCAAAAGAGAGCATACAGAAGGCCAAGAGACACATGAAAAGATGCTCAATATCACTAGTTGTCAGAGAAATGCAAATTAAAACCATAATGACCTATCACCTCACACATGTCAGAGTGGCTATTGTCAAAAAATCCACAAATGACAAGGGTTGATGAGGATGTGGAGAAAAGGGAACCCCCGTGCACTGTTGGTGGGAATGCAGACGAGTGCAGCCACTATGGAAAGCAGTATGGAGTTTCCTTAAAAATTAAAAATGGAACTGCCTTACAACCCAGTAATTCCACTTCTGGGGATATAGCTGAAGGAACTCAAAACATGAATGTGAAAGAATTATATGCACCCCTATGTCCAGTGCAGTGTTATTTACAATAGCCAAGCTATGGAAGCAACCTAAATGCCCATCAATAGATAAGTGGATAAAAAAGCTGTGGTACATATATACAAAGGAATATTACTCGTCCATAAAAAAAAAAAAGAATAAAATCCTACTATTTCTGGCAGCATGGATAAAACTAGAGGATTTCAATGAAAGAAGTCAGTCAAAGACAAATACCATATGATTTCACTTATATGTGGAATCTAAACTATAAAATAAATAAGCAAATGAAATTGAAACAGACTCATAGATACAGAGAGAGAACTGGTAGCTGCCAGAGGGGAGGAGGAATTGGGGAGTTGAGTGAAAGAGGTGAAGAGACTAAGAAAGCACAAACTGATAGTTACAAAAATAGTCATGGGGAAGTAAGCCAAGTGTAGGAAATATATATTGCGATAACTATGTGTGGTGCCAGTTGGGGGCCTGGGAATATCGAGGAGAACACTATGTAAAGCATGTGATTATCTAACTGCTAATCTGTACACCAAAACCAATATAAAATGAAATTAAGAAAAAAAATTTTAAAGACTAAGATATGACCTAGTCACCTTTTAAATATTAAATTCTTAAATTCGTTTTCATTAAATAGCTTAAAACCAAAAAAAAGAATAAGGTATGAAATTCTAATCCCAGAAGTTCTACCTCATAATAAGTGCTCAATACATGTTAGTTGTTTATTATTGTTGATATGAAATAATTTTAAATGTTAAGCAATAAAGAAAAGAACAAAGAAAAAGCAATGAACTAAAAATCCCAATATCTAATAATAAATAGTGTTAACATTGGGTAACCATTATTTTAAGCATCTTTCCATCTCTATATACAAATTGAGGAAATAGAGGGATGGATTAAAGTATAGAGAAAAGTAATGGATAGATAAAAGTCATTTTATATGATCATGACATGTGTATTACTTTTTAAATTTTTGTAAAAAACATTTTAGCACTAGCTGGTTTGGCTAAGTGGATAGAGCGTCAACCTGTGGACCGAAGGGTCCCGGGTTCGATTCCAGTCAAGGGCACATACCTTGGTTGCAGGCTTCTCCCCAGCCTGGTCCCTGTCCGGGTGTGTGCAGGAGGCAACCAATCAATGTGTTTCTCTCACGTCAATGTTTCACTCTGTCTTTCCCTCTCTCTTCCACTCTCCCTAAAAATCAATGGAAAAATATCCTTGGGTGAGGATTAACAACAACAACAAACACACAAAACAATTTTAGATTTTTAGAAAAGTTGCAAAGATAGTACAGAGTTCCCGTATATCCTTTTTACCCAGGTTAACATTTTGCATGACCATGGTATATTTATTAAAACTAAGAAATTAAATACCTGTGCAATACTATTAATTAAACTCTTGACTTTATCAGGATTGCCCAGTTTTTCCATTGATGTCTTTTTTCTGTCTAGGATCCCGCACTGCATTCAGTCACTGTCTCCATAGCCTCCTTCAGTGACAGTTTCTTAATCTTTCTTTGTTTTTCATGTTGTTGATACTTTTGAAGAATACTGGTCAGATAATTTATAGAATACTCCTCAATTTGAATTTGTCTGATGTTTCCTCAAGATTAGAGCAGGGAATATGAATTTTGGGAAAGAATAGCCCTGTGGTGAAGGGTTTTTCTTACTGCATCCTATCAAGGTACATGATATCAAAATGACTTCTTATACTTGGGCCTTTAACCTTGATCACTTGGTTAAAAGGTGGTATTTACCAAATTATATGTTACCTTTTCAACAAAAGGTGTAAAAGCTTAATTTTATTAATTCAATAAAAGAAAATAAATAAGAAAAGTTCAAGAAATCATTGAACTTCAGATGAGGTTTTTTTTCAGTGAGAGAGAGTAACTTTGAAAGTTCACTGATGCCAAGTTGAGAGCTAACAGATCTTCCAATAAGCTCCATGATGCCATAGCAGAAGTGTGTGTGTGCAGGGAGGGGGGGTGGGGCGGGAGGCAGGGCCTGGTTTATCGAAGGGAAATGGAGAGAGCTGCAGCCAGTGAAACCTGAGGGAAGTGGAATCACAAGGAGAGGATAAGCCAGCACTCCCAAGAGGGAGAGCTGAAAGAGTCACCTATGTTCACCACCTGACGACTGCAGCCCTTCTTGGTCTCAGAACCATCTTTGTTAAGAATCCTATAGATCTAGTGTTAGAAAGAACACACATTCATAAGTACTGTGTGATAGGATAAGCAAATTTGAAGCTCCAGAAATGCAAATAGCATAGTTTACTTGAGATAAAGTAAAATTAGAAAGGACTACTCAAACAAAAAAAGAACAATGGACAACTTATGCCTGTGTTTTATATATTAACCTAGCATTATTTACAAAAGGAAAGTTCTCTATTTTAGACGCAAGGAAGAGGATGGCTGAATTGATCTGGTATTGATGATTTGCAGGATGGAAGTGATAGGATGACAAGGGAGAGAGGGGGTGTTATGGCAAAAGAATAGTTAAAATAATGTACCAAGATGTTGAGGCTGGATTGGGAAGTGAAGCTAGATGAAGACTAGAGGGCCCAGGGCAGACCACCCCAAGATATCCCACATGACATGTTAATTATTTTGACTTAAAGTTATTTAAGGAATTGCTCATGCAAGAAAACCTGACTTCTCTGTCCCCCTAGAAGCAGAAGATACATTTCCCATGTGATATGTGCCCACCCTGTTCCTGAGGGGTGAAATAACCTTACCACAGGAGTTAGAAGAATCTATAGTGAAAAGCTTATATAAACAAGCCTTTACTGCCCAGGCCAGTGTGGCTCAGTTGGTTGGAGCATTGTTCCGCCTACCAAAGGGTGGCAGGTTTGATTTCCAATCAGAGCACATGCCCAGGTTACGGGTTGGGGTACATGATAAGTTGTACCCCAACTCATCATGTTGAGGGAGGCAACTTACCGATGTTTCTCTTTCTCTCTCCCCCTTCCTCTCTCTAAAATCAATTTTAAAAATAAAGTAAAAAACAAGTTTTTACTAATTTACCACAAAGCCCAAACTTTATTCAGATTCCTCACTAACAAATATCCAAACTTTGCTTAGATTCCTTGCTAATGAGCACTAACTTTCTTTGTCCTGTCAACTTCTCATAATCTATTTTCTCATTGTCTAAAAAATATTAAAAGGTGTCTGATGTGGTCATTTCTTTGAGCCTCATTTTAGGACCTGAACATTATATTGCAATTTTCCCATGTGCACGTATTAAATTGGTTTTTCTCCTATTAATCTAGTCTTCTGTCAATTTTATTTTACCATGAGTCCAGCCATAAGAACTAAAGCAGAGTAGAAAGGGAGGAATTGCCCTCCTCCCCAACAAGGGTTACAAACTTGTTTTAAAAGGAAGAGATGAGGATAGAGATCTCTGTGCAGTTGACAAAAAGGAGTGGAAGGGAAAGTGGGATTGGGAAGGTGGAGGGTTAGAAACTGGAGCTGGAGAGAGAGACTGAAGTGAAGATTCTGGAAGTGATGACATTTAAGGTCTACAAATATTGGAGCTCCTGATAACTCACAGGAATTGTGTTTGTCACTGGGGATTAGAATATGTATAAATAAGACTCAGTCCTTGTTCGTTAGTCCAAGAGAGAGAAGACAGACAGTCAACTGATCATTTCAAACAAAGAGGCAATGGCTACACAGATGTTATATTAACAAAAATATATATAACAAGGTAGGGGTAGGAGCACTTATAGATATACAGGAATAGGAGAAGGCAGCAGCTCATAGGGAGGAAGGTCAGACAAGGTTTCCCATAAGATGCATTGTCTCATCAGAGTCTTAAAGAAGACTAGAAATCAGACACAAAAGGAGCTACATGAGGAAAGGTTGGTTGCAACTTTCAACAACTCTGTGGCACCTGTTAACCTCTCTGTTCCCTTGGGACTGCTGGTCCCAGTGCATAAATATCTCTCTCCCTTGCCTCAGAGGGATTCTTCCCAGCTTTGTCTCTCCCATCTGCAGGGTCATCTCTCTTGTTCCCCATCAAAAGCCCCTCTCACTTTGATCTCATCTCTGCTTTCTGCCAATCGTTTGGAGCCTCTTTGTTTCCAGTTTCACTCTCATCGGGGCTTCAAACTTTTCCCAGGCGTCCCAGCTGGGCCAGTGTCTCACCCGACCTGGGAAGATAGGTCAGACAACAAATGCATTAGATAAGCACCCAACTGCTGAAACTTGGGGAAGAGGTAAAACTGGAGGAGCAGGGGCTTTATGTTTTAGAAAGGTCATTGTAGCTGCAATGTGGAGAACGGATTCAAGGCAAGCAGGACCAGACATAGAGACACAGCTAGAAGGCTATCGCAATAAACACTAGATAACATGGGTATGAACAAGTACACTGGCGGTAGGGAAATGTTTTGGAGATAAAAATCAATAATCTTAGATGGATTTTATATGGGATTTGAAGAAAGGATAAAGCCAGGGTTCCAATTTGAATGATTGGGCAAAATGATAGCATCACCAACTAAACTGGAAATGCTAAGAAAAAGATTTTTGGATAATGATCTTAGTTCAAGCTCGGTCACATTGAATCAGAAGTGTTTATGGGTCATCAAGGGCTATATCCCGAAGTCAGTGTTTATAACTTTCTAAAGTCAAAGGCTGGAAAAATGATTTGGAAGCCATCAACTAGTGAATGGGGTTGTCAAAGAAGAGCATGCAGAGAAGAGCTGTTTGGGGAAGACATCCTTATGGAAAGTAACACTTAGGAAATATTGCATAGGTACCACTTTTAGTCCACAAATTCAAATATGCAAGAAAAATGTGGCAAGATAATATTTCATGATATTTGACCCTCCTTTTCATTTCTTACACTCCACTCCCTTTCCCCTGCACAGGCAAGAACATTCTACATTTATATCTACATAAAAAGCAGGCACGTCAGAGCATAAAAGTAAGAGTCACATTCTGAATTTTGAGTTTCCAAAGAAAATATCCGGACCTCAGACAAAAGATGTGCAAGAGGCCAGGAAGAGTCAAGGTCATTTCTCTCACTGCAAGTCCCTGGAATATCCCTGGGGCCAGTGAAAGGAGAGCGGAGAGGTAGGTAAGAGGGCTCAGGCCCCTGTGCCCCGCCCCCTGCCTGAGTAGGACCACTGACCCCAGCCGGGCTGTAGGGATCTGAGTCTGAAGAAGCCTGGGCTTACTTTCCCAGAGGAAAAGTAGCTGATTTATTTCTAAAACAGAAGTTGATTTAGCACTTTCAGGCATGATCTCCCCAAAGATATATTTGCTCACTTAACTGATAAACTCACAAACCTTGTGCTTTATGTCATCAAAGAAAAATGAAAATTTACATATAGTTGTCCAAAAACAAATTTTCCAGTGGCTTTATTATAGTGACTGTAAATATCACAAAAATTTCATTTTTATTCCCTATTTACTCTTCTTTATTTTACTTCATTTTTTGTTAATATAACATAAAATTTCCTTATTATGGCTGCTGGTTCAACTCAGAGGATATAGGGACAATATCTTTTTGTAAATAACTACTTCAAACTCTCTTTCTGGGAACAAGACCCTGCAGAATGAACATCTACACTAGCCCACAGGGATCGGGCCTAAACCAGTGGTTGGACATCCCCCAAGGGGTCCCTGATTGGAGAGGGTGCAGGCTGGGCTGAGGGAACCCCCTGCCCGCGTGCACGAATTTCATGCACCGAGCCACTAGTCACATTATAAATAGATCTTAATTGTTAAGAATAAGATGTTTTTGATGTGATCATAAATTGTTAAAAAGTCATCTGAATAGCAATCTAGCTACATATTTTTAAGAGCTTTAAAAAATATTCAGATCAACTTGTGCAATGATACCTTTTAGGAACTTTTTATAAGGATATAAGGAAAAGTACAGACAGAGTTTAATATACAAACTTCTTCACTGTGATGTTACTTTTCATCTAATAAAATCAGAAACAATCAAAATGTACTTGGTTAAGTAATTTTTCATAAATGTAATTTATGTAGCTTTTAAAATTAAGTTTAAAAAGAAATTTTAACTACACTGGAAAACACTCAAGTAAGAAAAATCAGAACACAAAACCCACACGCTTTATGAAACTCAATGTTTTATTAATGCATAACAAAAATTAAAGAAATTTGCCAACATGTTAGGAGTAGTTAACTGTCATGGACATGATAAAATTATGGATACTTTGTTCCCTTCTTCATTCTTTTCTGGGCTTTTTTATCTTTCTATATTCTTTTCATAATCAGAAAAACAAAATAAAAAGATATATAAAACCAAAGATTATTAAGTACTTACAGTTGCAGCAGCGAAGATGCTTACAGACTGGTTATCTTGTCTGTAACTAATTATTGTCCTCAGGCCACACTCGCAGGCTAGTAGATAAACCTCACTGAAAGTCTGATCCTGTTCAAACTTACTCCAATTCCATGATTAAACAGTCCTTTAAGATCTCATTTGGCTAAAAAGGCGAGGTTTTACAAAAAGCCTCTGTTACCTCCCTTTCCTTCCCTGGAATCTTAGGTAAGGGGAGTGGCTTCTGTGACTTAGTTGCAGGGAGTGGAGTTTTTAGGCTTGACGTCCTCTGCCTGGTCCTGCTGGTTGGTATACCCAAGGTTTACTCTTTAGACTCAGCCTTCTTCTGAGGACATTGGTTTCCCCCCTTGCTTATTTGATATCCTCTCAGTTATTACCAGCTGGAGACTTCTGGGTTTCCAACTCAGGCACCAGGCCCCTGACTCCACCTATCTCTAGCATTGTTGTGGGAACACCTGTCCAATTATGGAGGCTATCTCGATTATTGTTGTGGGATCACCTAGTCCAGTGGTCAGCAAACTCATTAGTCAACAGAGCCAAATATCAACAGTACAACGATTAAAATTTCTTTTGAGAGCCAAATTTTTTAAACTTAAATTTCTTCTGACACCACTTCTTCAAAATAGACTCACCCAGGCTGTGGTATTTTATGGAAGAGCCACACTCAAGGGGCCAAAGAGCCGCATGTGGCTCGAGAGCCGCAGTTTGCCGACCACGGACCTAGTCCAATTATGGAGGACCAGATGACAAGCTCACTGGTCACCCAAGAACCAAGGGAGACTCAGTTCAGATGAGTCAATGAGATGTTCCCTCTAGTGGTCGGCAAACTCATCAGTCAACAGAGCCAAATATCAACAGTACAACGATTGAAATTTCTTTTGAGAGCCAAATTTTTTAAACTTAAACTTCTTTTAATGCCACTTCTTCAAAATAGACTCACCCAGGCCGTGGTATTTTGTGGAAGAGCCACACTCAAGGGGCCAAAGAGCCGCATGTGGCTCGTGAGCCGCAGTTTGCCGATCATGGCTATCTGTCCATATGCCTCTGTTTTCTTTACTGTATTGAATTGGCCCAATTTGACAAGAAGCTCTCTGTACAGAGATCTCTCAGAAACCAGACAGTATAGCAGAAGATACAGCTCATTCTGTCCTTAGGTTTTGTAATAGTCAGCGTCCTCCAGAGAAACAGAACCAATAGGATACATAGAGTTACACTGAAAGAGATTTTTTTAAAATAATATTTTTATTGATTTCAGAGAGGAAGGGAGAGGGAGAGAGAGGTAGAAACATCAACGATGAGAGAGAATCATTGATCGGCTGCCTCCTGCACACCCCACATGGGGATCGAGCCTGAAACTGGGGCATGTGCCCTGACGGGGAATGGAACTATGACCTCCTGGTTCATATGTCGACACTCAACCACTGAGCCACACTGGGCAGGCTGAAAGAGATTTTTCTATGAGGGGTTGACTCATTCATTATGGAGGCTGAGCAGTTTGCCTACAAGCTGGAGGTCCAGGATAGCCAGTGGTGTAGTCCCCGTCTAAACCTGAAGGCTTGAGGACTGGGGGAAGATGGGAGACGTCCCCGACTGAATCCAAAAGCCTGAGAAGTAGGAATGGTGATGTCCAAGGGCAGCAGAAGAGGAATGTCCCAGCTCAAGCAGAGAGCAAATTTGCCCTTTCTCTGCCTTTTAGTTCTACGTGGCCCTACCAGATTAGATGATGCCCACTTGCATTGATGAGAGTGATCTTTGCTCAATACACTGGCTCAAATCTTAATCTCTTAGAGAAACACCCTCACAGACACACCCAAAACAATGTGTTACCAGTTCTCCGGGCAGTCAATTAATCATTACAGGTTTATCCAAGGTTTAACATTGAAAGAGGAAAATGTGGACATCTCTCTTACTTTCTTATTTAATGGCTCTGTGGAGAGGTTACATATGATGCCAAATGAAATTTGTTGTAATTAGTTTTTTGACAAGTCTGTATTCAATGTCTGAAAGCATTCTCTCTGTGCTTGAAAGGGATGAGTATTGCTTAATTGTTGTGTGGAATGTTTTATACATATGTTTAGGTTAAACATCTTCATTGTGTTGTTAAAATCCACATACTTATTAATTTTGTTTCTATTTGACATGTAAATTACTGAGAGATTTATGTTAAAAATTTCCCATTTTGCTCATGGATTTACCAAATTTTTGCTTCAGATATTTTGAGATTGTTGGGACTAGGTACTACAAGTTTAGAATTGTCACATTTTCTGAGAATTGGCCACTGAAGCTGATAGTCACCAAATTTCCCATTTTGTTTATGTGTTTAGCCAAGTATAATACTCCCAAGAGTGGATAAAGACTAGCTTACTTAAGTGTTACATTCCATTTTACTTAAAGGAAAATACTTCTTGACATTTTGCATATTAATAAAATTTTCCAAGTTATATTTAATGTAAATTTATTTGGGACAATGATTTTTAGTGGACACTTTCATCATAATGACACTAATAACAAAAAGAGATTCTAATGCTGTTGAGGGTGGTTGTACATTATACAGGCCCCCAATTCATTAACTTTGCAAGTAGGACAGCTTTTGTATTTGAGCAATATCATAGAAACACGAGATACGACATACCATTCATTGAGTCAATGAATCTCAACTAAGTCAAGATTTACTTATGAGTATACTAATAAAAACAGGTTAAGCCAAAGACTATTCTCTTCATTTACTGATTTTCACACGGATTTGGAAACCAGAAGAGATTCCTAATCCTGAATATTATATCTGCTTATTAAAATATAGATATTAAACCACTAAAATTGCAATAAAACTCCACAAAGCGTCTAAATACTTCTTCTTTACATTGAATCATTAACTGCTTTATGCTCAAATTATAAGAAATCTTCAGTGAATGAAGTTACTGTGCTCCTACTCTGTTTTGTATTGCGAGATACGAAGAAATAGAAAACAAGTAGTTAGTCAAGAAATTCAGAATAATGTTTGGAAAGAATGAGAAAGACAAGGAAAGAAAATGGATTTTACAAGACCTTATTAGGATGCCAAATGATTGTTAAGGTTATTCTTTCATTCATTAAACAAATATTGATTGAGCATAGGAATTCAGTGCAGGGAGGATTGATGGAAAAATCATTTGCAGTGTGTTTTAGACAGGAGAATATATGGGGAGTAATCTAGCACACAAAATCAAGGAGGTAAGAAATGGAAAGCCCATTAAATTATAAACCATTACAAGTATACCCAAGGCATATTTTGGTTCTTGTGCTCGATGTTAGAGAGCATCATAATCACCCAAGTGGTAAATATCATGAATATGACGCTTGGCAAACCCCAGCTGGATGTTTATAGGCATACACTACATACTTTGTTAACAATAAAATATGCATAGCTGTATAATGACCTCCAGTGGTAAATATCTGCTTGTTTAAAAACCAGATGCCTTCAAAACTATTTCCTCCTTTGCTACTGCATTGTTTTCTTTGATGACTGCCGAGTTGCTAATGATCTGAAGTCATTAAATTCAATATGTAATTTCACCAGAATATGAAGTACAAATAGGATTTCAAACACAGCAGTAACTCTCCTTCTATCTGCTAAGGATTTTTTATTCCACACTGATTCTTGTTGCTGATACAATTTTAAACTTGTTTTCTGTTTCCAGATCAGATGGTAGATGCCTGCTTCCAAACAAATTGGTTTGTTTCTACCATGAATGATTTGTGTTTGTGCTGAAAGAATCTTTACCAGCTAAATGGTCTGGCAGAAGCATGTATATATTGATGGCCAAGCAAGAAATGCTTTCAGCCCAGCCAGTGTGGCTCAGGAGTTGTGTGACCCATGAACCAGGAGGTCACAGTTTGATTCCTGGTCAGGGCACATGCCCAGGTTGTGGGCTCGATTCCCAGTAGGGGGCAAGCAGGAGGTGGCTGATCGATGTTCATCGATGTTTCTATCTCTCTACCTCTCTCCCTTCCTCTCTCTCTAAAATCAATAAAAACTTTTTAAAAAAATGCTATTTTTAACTTACCAAGAGATTATGTTCAAAAGTTCATTAGTAAATCAATTGTTTACAAAATTAAATATATTTACATAGAAATATTATATTGTGTCTAGATTCTCTGGACAATCTCCAAAAGTCTGTTCATTCAATATTATAATCTTTCAATATAACTAGTTAACAGTAATGTTAACAAGGATGTCTGCTGTCACCTTCCTATTCTAAATTATCCTGGAGGTTTTAGTTGACATGATCAGGAAATCAGGAAGGAAAGATGGAAGGTAGAAAGGTCAGAAAGAAGGAAAAAAGATATAGTGCTGTAAAAGAAAAAACAAAATTATTGATATTGACATGTAAGAGCTTCCAAGAAAATCTACAAACTTTTAGAACTAATAAGAGTATTCAGCAGGGTTATTGGACACAAGATCAACATATACAAATCAAAAGGGAAAAATGCTCTTCACAACAGAATAAACCTTGTGAGGTGTCTTACAATGAGGTATAGAGAACAGTAATTAAAACAGTTTTTAAAAATATTTTGTGTTTATCACAGATATCAGGCTTTTATCACAAAATAACAACATCAGTGTTCAGAGGATAGGATAGTAATAACAGCAATAGCTGTGACAGCAACTACTAGTAATAGAAAATATTGCTGTGATCTGAACATGTGCCAAGAGCCTTTAGGCATTGTCTCTAATCCTCACAAAGCACCCAAGTATTAGAACCCTCATATTACATACGAGGAAAATGAGGTATAGAGTGATAAAGTCGCTCTTTTAGTTACATGGCCAATATAACCATGTTTGCCTTATCTTACAGTGAGATCTGGAGTGCAGTGATTAAAACAGTGGGCTCTGAGCTAGACTGGGCATGGCGTCTGGACTCCAGCTCTGTTATTTACCAGTCAGGTCTTGGTAGTGGTTGGCTTTCTAAATTGGACATACTGTATTAGCGTGATTCCAACCATAAATGTTTGTATTTATGCGGAGGCCATCCTTGCTAAGTCTCTATCAGTTAAAGTGACCTTGGGTAGGTTACATTGCTACTTATTCTTTCATCCTTAAATAAGTTCACCTTTTGCTTTATAACTTGGAGAAGCTCCTTTTTGAGTTTCTTAGGTTCTCTCTCCCCAGGATCTGTATGTCATTGACAGCTGTCTAAAATGATCCTTTATCTTTTCAAATAAAGCATTTTTGTTCATCTTCAACATCTTAAGTTTCATCATATATAAATAGAGATCCTAACACAAACTTACCTGTTTTACTTTCAATGCTATCATTCATATTTCTCTTGTTTACAATATCTTTGAAGTAGGATGAGATTTATTCTTAGCTGTTAACCCTCATTTTCTTCCTCATATTCCAGGTCGTTGATCCCTTCTGTGTTCACTGGCCTTCAAGTACAAGCACTATTTGTTTAATCCACTTGTTATATGTGACTATTTCAAAGACCCCGGATTTGATGAGATCTTTAAGCTTGTCTTCATTTTTCTGGTTTATAGCAAAAAATACAAGATAGGTGAATCAAGATACTCACATTGACAATTAACTGTCATTTATGTAGCTTTCATAGGCTCTGTAGGTAACAATGAGGCTGACTCAGTTGATGCTGCGTGTCAGGGCCCACAGACTATCAGGTGCCTACACAGCCCTGTCCACGCTGGGAGGCTGCCAGCCAAGATTTTTCAACGGTTACTCCTTTTCTCAGTGTTCCTCCTCCTCCTCCTTTCTAGAGAGCATTCCCGGAGAAGAGATATTTGAAAGATAAAGAGAAGAGGGTATAGACAGAATAAAGGAAGCAAGGGAGAAGCTGAGTTTGTAGAGCTTCATGTTCTTTGGAAACTCTTGTGTATTGTTCTGTCTATGATACTGGGAGACTCAAACTCAGTCCCTTAACTGCCTTGGCTCCAGGGAAGGCCCTAATGTAGCCTGCAGGGCAAGGGAAACAGCTATACATGGCAGCACCCGCTTTCTGTTCAAGTTTCCTTTCTCTTTCTTAAACACACACACACACACACACACACACACACACACACACACACAACACACACCAAAAAACAAAACACCAAAACCAAAACTATCACCGCAACAACGAACTCTTCCTAACTTATTCAAACTCATTTCCCCAGCTTTCAAAAGAATGGAGATGAGCTCTTTAAAAAAATTACATACAGAAGGGCTCACATTAGACTTGACCTTGGAAGTTAACCCTTTGCACTCGCTTGCTTTTTTCTCGATTCCTTTTTTCTACTCAGGATTTAATTTTTTAAATACCCCAGATTTTACAAAGCGCGGCAGTAGAATAAAAAACTGGAGTTTCTTTTCATACAAACTTATTTATTTGGATTTTTTTTATATTTCAAATTATTGATACATTCAAAGAGTAATTTGCACTCGACATCCGAGTGCAAAAGGTTAATTTGATTGATTGGCCTCTGATATCTACCATCTCATTTATTTGTAAACCCCAGGAAGTTGTTTCTAAGATTTCTATGAGATTCAGATAAGTTAAGTGCTTAGCTGATATCATGTAAACATTAAACATCAAACAAAAGAGGCAGATCATCTTCACATGAAATTATATTAGTCCCTAATTCTTAGGAGAGCACTTTGGGTAAACTCTTATTTTCTACTAGAGGCCTGGTGCACGAATTCGTGCATGGGTGGGGTCCCCCGGCCTGGCTGGCGATCGGGCCGATCAGGGCCGACCAGGCGGGAGGTGGGGGTACCATGGGAGGTTGGCTGTGGAAGCTCATTGACCACCAGGGGCAGCTCCTGCATTGAGCATCTACCCCTTGGTGGTCAATGTGTGTCATAGTGACCGGTTGACAGGTTGTTCAGTCAACTGGTTTTAATGGTCACTTAGGCCTTTATGTATATAGATAGTAAGCTGCAAATAAATAAATAAAGTGTGATTGAAACTTCGTGGCCCATGGGCAGAAGTTGGTTCTCGGCTCCCAAAAGAAATTTCAATCATTGTATTGTTGATATTTGGCTCTGTTGACTAATGAGTTTGCCGACCACTGAACTAAAGTATGTACTTTATTCAGATTTTCTCAATGAATGTCTATTGTTTTTTTTCTGTTCCGGATCCTATTGAGGATACCAATTTACAATTAGTTAGCATGTCTCCTTAAGTTCTTCTTGACTGTAACAGTGTCTCAGATTTTCCTTGGTGATCTGACAGTTTTAAGGAGTGCTGGTCAAATATTTGGTAGACTTCTTCAATTTGGATTCTACTGATGTTCTTCTCATGATTGGATTGAAGCAATGTGTTTTGGGGAGGAAGAGCATAGGAATAAACTGCTATTTTCATCACCTTATATCAAAGGTACCTACTCTCAGTGTAACTTACCACTGTTGCTGTTAACTGTTTTTGTTGTTGCTGTCGATCTTGATCACCTGGAGGAGGTGGTGTTTATTAGGTTCTTTCACTGTAGAGTTACCCTTTTTAAACTCCCTTTCCATACTGTACATTTTGGGAGAAGGTCAATATGCACAGTTTAGACTTAAGGGGTGGAGAGTTATATTCCATCTCCTTAAAGATAAGTATCTGCATACATTATTTAAAATTCTTTTGCATGGGACATTTTTATCCCCCCTCCCTATTTATTTATTTATTCAATCATGTATTTAAATCAGAATGGATTCCTGCATATTTATTTTATACTTTGGGTTACTATCCAATAGTGCCTTATTTATTTTGTTGCTCAACTTTTTCTAGCTTTGGCTATTGGTAGCTCTTTTGGTTAGCTCCTATATTCCTTTGATATATCCCATCATTGTGGGATTTTGTTTTCTTTTGTTTTGTGTTTTGAGTACTTGCTTACTTTCTGATCCTACAAAATACCCCAGGCTCATCTTATCTATTTCTTGTCTCACTCTTAGAATCAGCCATTACTAGATGCTCAAAAAATATTAGCAATCATTTGCTTTTAATTGAAAGAACATGGTGGAGAAAGAAAGATTTTAAAAGTATTCCAGAGAACTTGAAGAGGACTAATTGTAAATCATGTTCTAAAAGCAGATAAGCTAACTAGTAAACCTACTACTTGGTGGACATAAAAACTCAGGCCAAATTTGATTTACAGTAACCCCAGGAGACAACTATCATGTGATCCTATGCTGCCACCTGCTGGCCTGCAATGAACTAAAAAGAACTAGCTGGAAGTTCTTATTCCTCACTAAGTGAAAACTGGTAGAAGTTTAGTTTATCTCAGATAAATGATAAGGGTATGAGTCTTCAAATATTTTTTACTAGTAGATCTCTTGATCAGAATCCTTATGTGTGAGAGCCACAGTAATTTTTATTGGTAACATTAGTGAGTGGAAGTGGTTTTGTTTGGCTTAGTATTATCTATGGCTCAAATAGGAATCAAGGGTGTATGAAAGCTTTATTTACTAATTTACTACTATTTTCCTAATCTTTTATAGTTTTTATTATGGTTTAATTTTAGTGCATTAAACTATAACTTATTTAAAATATGTAATTTTAACCAGCTTCAATTATGATGTTTAATTATAATTTAACCAGAGGTTCCTAAAAGGCAATCTGCAGACCAGTTCTCGTATCAGAATTGCTTAGTCTCTGTTTCATACTTGCAGAATCAGAATATTTTGGGGTAAAGCTAAGGGAGTACTATTTTAATCCTCACCCGAGGATATTTTCCCATTGATTTTTAGAGAGTGGAGGAGAGAGAAATATTGATGTGAGAGAAACACATCGATTGGTTGCCTCCTGCAGGTGCCCTTACCAGGGCCTAGGCTGGGGAGGAGCCTGCCACTGAGGTAGGTGCCCTTAACCAGAATCAAACCCGGGACCTTTTGGTTTGCAGGCCAACACTCTATCCACTGGGCCAAACCGGCTAGGGCAGGAAGTACTATTTAAAAAAATTTCCTATGTGATTCTCATGCAGCCAACTTTGGAGACCATCATACTAGATTATAAGCTCCTTGAGGCAAGGACAATTTCTTATTTATTTTTGTATTCTTGAGGCTTAACAATATCGAGCACATTGTAGGAACCCACAAAAAATAAGATAAATGAATGAACAAAGGTGTACAAAGCCAAACTTAATTGATTCATAACTCCTGGCAGTAGTTAGCAACACAATGGCTGTGTCAGGCTAAACCTCTTGGCCTTCTAGTTTCTGTGTATCAGCCAGCTAGGTAAAGGTTGTTTGTTGTTCTTCAAAATTTCAGAGAGGTTACACTTTGGGATTAAGGTGGTTGCATGTTGGCCCTGCCAAGTTTGAGAGGGTATGAGTCAAAAAAGCTGGAACCAATTTAAGCAGCAACCTCTAAAATTTCAGAGAAGTAGTGTATCCAAAGGATTACTTCAGGCTATTATATCAACGTCACAAAGAAACAAAAAGGTATTTCATTACTTGAATAAACATATGCTTTGTTGTATTATTGATTTCCTTCCCAATAAAAAAACTACATACAGTTGAATGGATTTACCAAGAATTATTTTCCGTTTTTGTAAGACACGAGGACTTGGATGGGTTACCTTTTAGGTTCTTCAGGATAAGTTATTCAGATCTTGTGGGACTTTCTTGAAATTAAACAGTATTTAATTTCAGTAACAATATAAAGAGGCAATTACAGTAGAGAGAGCAGAAAAGGCTTAACAAAAGAGCTATTATTATTATTTTAATATATATTTTTATTGATTTCAGAAAGGAAGGGAAAGAGAGAAAGAGAGAGGGAGAGAAACCTCAAAGATGAAAGAGAAGCATTGATTGGCTGGCTGCCTCCTGCATGCCCCACACTGGGGATCAAGCCCACAACCTGGGCATGTGCCCTGACTGGGAATTGAACCGTGACCTTCTAGTTCATAGGTTGATGAGCAACACTGGCCAAGCAAAATAGCTATTATTGAAGAGGTCCTTTGTTTGCCTAGGGAAAAAATTGACCTGTAACAGTTAACTCTAAGCTATAACTTAGTAACACTTTAAAGATTTGTTAAAAAGGAAAAGAAAAAGGAAAAAATCCCGATCCTCCAGGCAAAACAAATAATTTAGAAATATCTAGGTAATTATATAAGAGCACTTGTTTCTTGTTTTTTTCTCTTTTTTTAAAAATATATTTTTATTGATTTCAGAGAGGAAGGGAGAGGGAGAAAGAGATAGAAACATCAATGGTGAGAGAGAAACATTGATCGGCTGCCTCCTGCTCGCCCCCTACTGGGGATCGAGCCCACAACCCAGCATGTGCCATTGATTGGAATTGAACCTGGACCCTTCAGTCTGCAGGCCAATGCTCTATCCACTGAGCTAAACCAGCTAGGGTTGTTTCTAGTTCTTATGAAAAATCATTAAGGCAACAGTAATTACTCTTAAAATTTAGCAACATTTTTGTATATATGGTTTCAAATTTTTACGAATTCTGAGATAAAACACAGAACTAAGATATTACTAGGTGTACCAGTTAATAATGGCCGATATTGTAATCAAAGAAAACACGATGATTTCAAGAGAAACATCAAAAGTGCTTTATTCAAAGTAATGTCCATCACTAGCTACACATTGTCTTTCAGGTAATTTGTGGACACTGTCGCAATAGAACTTTTCTTGTTTTGAGGCAAACCATTCAGAGACCCAATTTTCCACTTCTTCATACATTTTGAAGTGCTGCTCAGAAAGTGCATGTGCCATCGATCAGAACAAGTGGTAATCTGAAGGAGCAAGGTCTGGTGAATACAGCGGGTGGGTTAATACTTCCCAGGCAAGATCTTTTAACATGTTTTTAACTGGTTTTGAAGTGTGTGATGGTGCGTTATCATGAAGCTAAATTACTTTGCCATGTCTTCTGGCACATTCTGATTGTTTCATGATCAAAGTGTGGTTCAAATTCATTATTTGTTATCGGCATCGATCAGTATTAATGGTTTCACCTGGTTTTAGAAGCTCATAATACACCACACCTTCCTGATCCCACCAAACCCAGAGCATTGTCTTCTTTCCAAAGCGATTTGGCCTTGCAGTCAATGTTGATGGTTGACCTGGATCAACCCATGATTTTGTGCATTTGTGATTCTCAAAATAAATCCACTTTTCATCGCCAGTCACAATTCGATGCAAAAAAGACTTTCGTGCCGTTGAAGCAACATTTTTTTTATGTATATATATTTTGTTGATTTTTTACAGAGAGGAAGAGAGAGGGATAGAGAGTGAGAAACATCGATCAGCTGCCTCCTGCACACCCCCCACTGGGGATGTGCCCACAACCAAGGTACATGCCCTTGACCGGAATCGAACCCGGGACCTTTGCGTCCGCAGGCCAACACTCTATCCACTGAGCCAAACCGGTTTCAGCCGTTGAAGCAACATTTTACTGATGACTTTTCAGTTTTCCATTTGTCTTTCGTTCAGTTGATGTGGCACCCATTTTCCTTCCTTTAAAATCTTTCCCATTGCTTGTAAACGATCAGAAATTGTTTGCTGAGCAAAATTTAATCTTTCTGCAAGTTGTTTTTGAGTTTGACACGCATCTTCATCCAATAATACTAGTAATTGTTGGTCTTCAAACTTTTTCGGTTGATCTGGATGTTCTTTGTCTTTCACATCGAAATTATCACTTTTAAAGTGTTTAAACCAGCGTTCACAAGTATTTTGAGATGGAGCATGTTCACCATCAGCTTCCCGAAGTATACGATAACTTTTTCTTCAAAATAAAGTAATGAATTAAAACTTCCCGCAAATGCTCTTTTTTTGGCACAAAATTCGACATTTTTAAGCGTAAAAATATCTATGATGTTAACACCTTCAGCAAATTTGACATATGAAGTTTTGAAGCTTGTTGTCAATACAACAAAACAGCATACATATCAAATCGCATATATATCAACATATGTGTAACTCCATCTATTGAAAAAAATCCGCATTATTAACTGGTACACCTAGTATATAACTTCTTACTAGACATTTGAAAATAATTTTTAAAATTAAAAGAATCAGAAAACAAAAACATAAAGTCATTTTTGAGGAAAATAAAAATAATATTATTTGGATAATTGAATGCATTTTTTTTCTGGAGAAAATATAGGGAATACTAGGAAAAAAGTCAGTAATTTCATCAGAATGTAGAGCTGAAAGCAGAGAAATTTACTGACCTTTATGTCAACCATAACATATGAATTTAGAGGAAATATTGGAAGAGAAAAATTAAATATACATATCAGGTACATGGCTATGAAACGTGAATATTAAATAATAGACCATTCTTTTTGGGAACTATCTACCACAAGCCAAAAAAATCTAAATTAAAAAAAAAACATTTCTAGATTCTGACTTATTTATTACTAGAGGCCCGGTGCACAAAATTTGTGCACGGGGGTGTGTCCCTCAGCCCAGCCTGCACCCTCTCCAGTCTGGGACCCCTCAAGGGATGTCCGACTGCCCATTTAGGCCCAATCCCAGTAAGATTGGGCCTAAATGGGCAGTCGGACATCCCTCTCACAATCCAGGACTGCTGGCTCCCAACTGCTTGCCTGCCTGCCTTCCTGATTGCCCCTAACCGCTTCTGCCTGCCAACCTGATCACCCCCTAACCACTCCCCTGACAGCCTGATTAATACCTAACTGCTCCCCTGCCAGCCTGTTTGCCCCTAACTGCCCTCCCCTGAAGGCCTGATCACCCCTAACTGCCCTACCCTGCAGGCCTGGTCCTCCACAACTGCTCTCCCCTACAGGCCTGGGTCCCCCCCCCCCACTGCCCTTCCCTGCAGGCCCGGTCACCCCCAACTGCCCTCCCCTGCTGGCCATCTTGTGGTGGCCATCTTGTGTCCACATGGGGGCAGGATCTTTGACCACATGGGAGCAGCCATCTTGTGTGTTGGAGTGATGGTCAATTTGCATATTACTCTTTTATTAGATAGGATACCTTGAAGGATTCTGTTTTTTTTAAAAATATATTTTATTGATTTTTCACAGAGAGGAAGAGAGAGGGATAGAGAGTTAGAAACATCGATGATAGAGAAACATCGATCAGCTGCCTCTTGCACAACCCCTACTGGGGATGTGCCCGCAACCAAGGTACATGCCCTTGACCGGAATCAAACCTGGGACCTTTCAGTCCGCAGGCCGACGCTCTATCCACTGAGCCAAACCGGTTTCGGCAAGGATTCTGTTTTTATTAAAAACTGTCAATGAATGAAAAAGATCAAGGTTAAAGCCATGTCTCTACGAATTCAAGAATCCTACCTAATAAAATGGTAATATGTAAATTACCATCACTCCGCTACGCCCACGATTGGGCCAACGGGAGGCGCAGGAGGCGGGACTCGGGGTGGCCGGGGTAGCCGATTGGGCCAGTGGGACGCTGAGCTTGCGTCTGGTGGCGCGAGCTCAGCGTCTGCGCCATGGCTGTGCTGCGGAACAGAAGGGGCCTCTGGGGCAGCGAGCTCACTTCCCACCGCGGACCATCAAAAGTGGGGGAGCTGGGTGTCTGTCTGCTGGTGCACCAGGCCTTTCGGAAGCCTCCGGCGCAGCGGGGGCTTCTGAAAGGCCTAGTGCCAGAGCAGACAGGCACCCAGCTCCCCCGCGATCGAAAGCGAAAGCGTGTAGGGGAGCCTACATGTGCATGATTCAATCATGCACTGGGCCTCTAGTATTGAAATAATATCAAGAATCTTCTCAGACCACAATGGCATGAAATTAGAAATCAGATACAATAAAAATGCTCAAAAACAATCAAATGAATGAAGGCTAAATAGCATGCTATTAAACAATGAATGGGTTACCAAAGAGATCAAAAAAGAAATAAAAAACATCTTGGAAACAAATGAAAATGAACACACAGCAATCCCAAATCTATGGGACACAGTGAAAGCAGTCCTGAGAGGGAAGTTCATAGCACTACAGGCCTACCTCAAAAAACAAGAAAAACTGGTGATAAGTTATCTAATACCACAACTTAAAGAATTAGAAAGAGAACAGCCAGAAAAGCCCAGAATAAGTAGAAGGAAAGAAATAATAAAGATCTGAGTGGAAATAAATAACATAGAGAAAAAATAAAACTCAATACAGAAGATCAATAAAACCAAGAGCTGGTTCTTCAAAAGGATAAATAAAATTGATGAACTTCTAGCCAGACCCACCAGGAAACAAAAAGAGGACACAAATAAAATCAGAAATGAATGTGGTGAAGGAACAACTGACCCCACAGAATTACAAAGGATCATAAAAAGATACTATGAATGACTTTATTCCAATAAGTGAGACAATCTGGACGAAATGGACATATTCCTAGAAAAATACAACCTTCCAAAATTCAATCAGGAAGAATCAGAAAACCTGAATAGGCCAATAACTACTGATGAAATTGAAACAGTAATTAAAAAAAGCTCCCAGCAACCAAAGCCCTGGCCCAGATGGATTCATATGGGAGTTTTACCAAATATTCAAAGAAGAACCAACACCTATCCTCCTCAAACTAGTCCAAAAAATTCAAGAGGAAGGAACACTTCCCAAATCTTTCTATAAGGTCAGTGTCACCCTAATTCCAAAGCTAGATAAAGACACTACAAAGAAAGAGAACTACAGGCCAATATCCCTGATGAACATAGACACTAAAATCCTCAACAAAATTTTAGCAAGTTGGATACAGTAATACAATAAAAAGATCATACACCATGATCTAGTGGGATTTATTCTGGGGATGCAAGGCTGGTACAATATTCACAAATCAATAAATGTGATATAGCACATAAACAGATTGCAAGACAAAAAATCACATGATCATATATCAATTGACACAAAAAAAGCATTTGACAAAAACCAACACCCTTTTTTTGATAAAAGCTCTCAGCAAAGTGGGAATAGAGGGATCATACCTCAACATAATAAAAGCCGTATATGGCAAACCTACAGCCAACATCATACTCAACGGGCAAAAACTAAAACCATTTCCCCTAAGAACAGGAACAAGACAGGGATGCCCTCTTTTACCACTCTTGTTCAGCATAGTACTGGAAATCCTGGCCAGAGTGATCAGACAAGAAGAAGAAATAAAAGGCATCCAAATTGGAAAGGAGGAAGTAAAACTCTCATTATTCACAGATGACATGATACTGTACATAGAAAACCCTAAAGATGCCACCAAAAACCTACTAGATTTAATAAATGAATTTGGCAATGTAGCAGGATACAAAATTAACACCCAAAAATCCATAGCATTTTTATACACCAATAGTGAACTCTCAGAAAGAGAAACTAAAACACACAATCCCATTTACCATTACAACAACAACAACAAAATAAGATACTTAGGAATAAACTTAACCAAGGAGATAAAAGACCTATACTCAGAAAATTACAGGATGCTGAAAAAAGAGATAGAGGAAGATATAAACAAGTGGAAGAATATACCATGTTCATGGATTGGTAGAATCAATATCATTAAAATGTCCATATTACCCAAAGCAATCTACAGATTCAATGCAATCCTTATTAAAATACTAATGCCATATTTCATAGACCTAGAACAAACACTCCAAAAATTTATATGGAACCAAAAAGACACCAAATAGTCACAGCAATATTGAAAAAGAAGAACAAAGTTGGAGGAATCATAATACCAGATATTAAGTTATACGACAAAGCCACTGTGCTCAAAACAGCCTGGTACTGGCACAAGAGCAGGCATAGACTGGTAGATCAATGGAACAGAACAGAGAACCCAGAAAAAGGACCAAGCCACTATGCTCAATTAATAGTTGACAAAGGAGGCAAGAGCTGCATTGGAGCAGAGACAGTCTCTTCAATAAATGGTGTTGGGAAAATTGGACAGATACATGCAAAAAAAATGAAACTATACCACCAACTTACACTATACACAAGAATAGACTCAAAATGGATAATATACTTAAATGTAAGACGTGAAACCATAAAAGTCCCAGAAGAAACCATAGGCACCAAAATCTCAGACATCTTTTGTAGCAATATGTTTACCGATACTTCTCCTAGGACAATGGAAACTCAGGAGAAAATAAACAAATGGGACTATCATCATACCTAATAAAATGGTAATATGCAAATTACCATCACTCCGCTACGCCCACGATTGGGCCGGCTGGAGGCGCGGGGGGCGGGACTCAGGGTGGCCGATTGGCTGGCGGTAGGAGCGGGGGGCGGGGACTCGCGAGTCCCCGCCCCCCGCCCCTCCCGCCGGCTTAAACGGCCGGCCCTGCTTAGGCCGGCGCTGCGGAAGACACTGGTGGCGGAACTCGGGGTGGCCGATTGCGTGGCTGC
Source organism: Cnephaeus nilssonii (assembly GCF_951640355.1). Taxonomy (NCBI): domain Eukaryota; kingdom Metazoa; phylum Chordata; class Mammalia; order Chiroptera; family Vespertilionidae; genus Cnephaeus; species Cnephaeus nilssonii. Next base: position 70,411,724 of record NC_137084.1, on the reverse strand, counting down.
TGGCACCAGTTTTCCGCCAGCAGCAGTTTTCCTCTGGCCACCGGCCCGATCGGAGCGCCTCCTGATCGGAGTTCCTCCTGATCGGAGTTCCTCTCGGGGTGGCCGATCCGATCGATCAGATCGTGCTGGCGGGAGGCGCTCCGGATCGGCGGGTGGCCAGAGGAAAACTGCTGCTGGCGGATAACTGGTGCCGGCAGCCAGGTGAAGGAAAAGTCTATTGCACGAAACTTCGTGCAACGGGCTCCTAGTATGAAAATAAAAAGCTTCTGCACTTTAAAAGAAACCATCAACAAAATAATAAGAGAGCCCACTACCTGGGAGAACATATTTGCCAATGATATATCCGATAAGGGGTTAATCTAAAAAATACATAGGGAATTCATACAACTTAACAAAATGAAGACAAACAATCCAATTAAAAAATGGACAAAGGACCTAAATAGATACTTCTCCAAAGTGGACATACAGAAAGCCACGAGCCATGAAAAAAGGCAAAAAGTCACTAATCACCTGAGAGATGCAAATCAAAATGACAATGAGATACCACCTCACACCTGTCAGAATGGCTATCATCAACAAATCAACAAAAGACAAGTGTTGGCGAGGTTGTGGGGAAAAGGGAACCCTAGTACAGTGCTGGTAGGAATGCAGACTGGTGCACCATTATGGAACAGTTTGGAGTTTCCTCAAAAACTTAAAAATGAAACTCCCATTTGACCCAGTTATCTCCCTTCTAGGAATATATCCTAAGAAACCAGAAACACTCATCAGAAAGAATATATGCACCCCTATGTTCATAGCAGTGCAATTTACAATAGCTAAGATTTGGAATCAGCCTAAGTGCCCTTCAACAGATGAATGGATAAAAAAAAAACTGTGGTATCTTTACACAATGGAATACTACACAGCAATTTTTAAAAAAGAATTCTTACCATTTGCAACAGTATGGATAGACCTGGAGAGTATTATGCTGAGTGAAACAAGCCAGTCAGAGAAAGATAAATATCATATGATCTCACTCATATGTGGAATCTAATGAACCAAATAAACTGATGATCAAAGATAGACCCAGAGACATAGAAGCATGAACATGACTATTTAACCTCAGAGGGAAGGCAAGGGAAGGTGGGTGGGAAGAGATCAACCAATGAACTTGTATGCATATATGCATAACCCGTGGACACAGACAATGGGATGGTGAGGGCCTTGGCAGGCAGAGGGGCGGGGGCACAGGGCATGGGAGGAGAGTAGGCTGGAATAGGTTAATGGGGGAGAAGGGAGGACCTATGTAATATTTTCAACAATAAAGATTTAATAAAAGAAAAGAAAATTAGAATGTGGAGATCTTTGGAAGCCATTAATCTGCTACCACATGGATATGTTGGATTAAACAGAATATATTATTAAGATGAAAAACAAAAAGCAAAAGATCAAGTTTAGTTTGCAAATGGGTGCAAAAACTGGCGTTTACCACATGTTCATAGAAACCATAAAGTGCACATCAGCCCAGATGGTGTTGTTCAGTGGTTGAGCATTGACCTATGAGCCAGGAGGTCACAGTTCTATTCCAGGTCAGGGCACACACCTGAGTTGCAGGCTTGGTCCCCAGTGGGGGATGTGCATGAGGCAGCCAATCAATGATTCTCTCTCATCATTGATGTTTCTATCTCTCTTTTCCTCTCCCTTGCTCTCTGAAATCAATAATAATATATATATATATATTTTTTTTTTATTGATTTCTCACAGAGAGGAAGGGAGAGGGATAGAGAGCCAGAAACATCGATGAGAGAGAGACATCGACCAGCTGCCTCCTGCACATCCCCCACCAGGAGATGTGCCCGCAACCAATGTACATGCCCTTGACCGGAATCAAACCTGGGACCTTCCAGTCCGCAGACCGACGCTCTATCCACTGAGCCAAACCGGTTTCGGCAATAATAATATATTTTTTAAAAAGAGCACATCAGCAAAGTACTAACTATTCAAAACTGAAATCTGATTTGGAAGGTATATGTGTCTATTGGTGCTGTGGAATTGAGATATCTGATACTTAGAGGGTAAAATATAAAACCAAATAATTAACACTATTGTAGCTGTATTGAATGAAATAATTTGAACCATTTGAAGAAGGCAAGATATGCTAAATATTGCTCCATTGTTTTAGTTACAATTTCCATAGACCCCATGTAGAATAGATAACAATTATTGTAAGATTTGTGGATTTCTAAAATCCTATACTTCTATATGTGAACATAGATTTTGCTCAGCAAATGACATAACTGGGGAATAATCTAATTGATGTACATAGTTAGTAGACTACTTATAAACACAGAGCAGAAACCAAAATAATGTATAAGGGAGAAATCCTTGTGATTTAAGATGACGTTTTCCTTCTCTCATTATATCAGGATAACATGTTGGCACTATCTTATTCAATTACTTCTCTGCAAAAACAAAAGCAATAAAAAAAATGCACTGAAGACCAAAGTCAAAGTAAATGCCAAAAATACTTCTGACAACAGTGTAAAATTTATGACAGTGAAAAAAAGTATTATAAGTCCAACTAGATTTTGAAATGCTACAGTTTGAGGTGAAAATGATATGGCAAATTGAAAATGATCTCTTCTCAAGAAAAACGAGCTATCTTCTTGCTCAGAGATAGGTATCTGGGAAATGTAAGTCTGATTCTAATAATAATGTACATTATATAATAATATATTTTATTATTATTAACTAGAGACCTGGTGCACAGATTCATGCACTGATGGAGTCCCTCTCCATCTGGCCTGCACCCTCTTGCAATCCGGGACCCCTCAGGGGATGTTGGATAGCAGGTTTTAGTCCGATCCCTCCAGGCCCGATCCAAACAGGAGGAAGCCCGATCCCCACAGGCCTGATCCAGACAGGAGGAAGCCTGATCCCCACAGGCCTGATGCAGACAGGAGGGAGCCCAATGCTGTGCGTTGAGCATCTGTCCTCTGGTGGTCAGTGCATGTCATAGTGACCAGTCGACCAGTTATTCGGTCATTCAGTTGCTTAGGCTTTTATAGATATAGATAATTGGGAGGTCAGAAATAAAACAGTGCTACAATATTGTATATGAAAACATAATATATTTGACAAAATGATTCTCAAAAATTAACACTAGAGCATTTCATATTCATTGTACATTCTTTAAACAATGATGCAATATATAGCAAAAAATATTTTTTTACACTATTGAAAATTTTATATAATTCAAGAACTATAAACTACCTTTTAGTTCATTGAAACATGGAAGGGCATTGAAAAAAATGTTTATCTAATTTTGTTGTTGTTAACCCTCACCTGAAGATATTTTTTCCATTGATTTTTAGAGACAGTGGAGCGGGGAGGGAGAGAGAGAAAGAAAGAGAGAGAGAAGGGAAAAGAGAGAGAGAGAGAGGTGAGAGGTATACCTTGGTTGCCTCTCACATGCGACCAGGCCAGGTATCAAACCGGCAACCCATGTATGTGCCCTTGACCTGGAATCAAACATGAGGCCCGTGGGCCAATGCTCTAACCATTGAGAAACACTGGCCAGGGCAACATTTACTTAATTGTGAAATCATAAAATATATGATGTGAAAGTCCAGTTGATGCTATCTTGCTAATACTCAATTAGAGGCAGTAAACAATGATGTTTTATAAATTATCCATATTTTAAATGATTAGTTATCTAAAGACTAGAGGCCTGGTGCACAGATTCATGCACCGGTGGGGTCCCTCGGCCTGGTCTGCGCCCTCTCACAATCCGGGACCCCTCGGGGGATGTTGTAGAGCCATTTTCAGCCTGATCCCCACAGGCCAGGCTGAAGGACCCCACCGGTGCACGAATCTGTGCACCAGGCCTCTAGTGTGTATTTAACATCTTTGGTTAATCTCATCCCGCCCTCCTCCCTCCCCCTTCCCTCTGAGATTCATCAGTCTGTTCCATGTTTCCATGCCTGTGTTTTCTGCTCCTGCACTGAGTGTCTGCCCCCTGGTGGTCAGTGTGCATCATAGCTACCAGCTAGTCAGCTGGTCGGCCAGTTGGCCGGTCACTTAGGCTTTTATATATACAGATTAGAATACTAGACAAAGGTATATTTTTGACAGCACCTATATTTAAATGTATTTTCTCAGTACTAATTTGGCATTACTCTTTTGGTGTGAAATTTTATATTTTAAATCACTTAAAAATATATCTCTAGGAAACTACATAATAGGAGTAGAGAGCCTAATAAAGTATTACTAGGCAAACATTCTTGTAACTACCACCTAGGTCATGAAATAGAGCTGCGCCCTCCATTCCCTCACAATATTTTAAGCTCTTCTTTCTGTTCTGGCACCTCAAGACATTCTAGAGCAGGGGTCCTCAAACTTTTTAAACAGGGGGCCAGTTCACTGTCTCTCAGACCATTGGAGGGCTGGACTATAGTTTAAAAAAAACTATGAACAAATTCCTTTGCACACTGCACATATCTTATTTTGAAGTAAAAAAAAACAAAAACGGCAAAAACACCCGCATGTGGCCCGCGGGCTGTAGTTTGAGGACGCCTGTCTAGACTAATCCAGTGATTTCTTTGACCTATCCCTGGAATTAGCTATTTCTCCAAATAACTCTGGTTCATTTGATTAAAAAACAAAGAAGTATTGCCCTGACCCGGTGACTCAGTTGGTGGGAGGGTTGTCCCCCACACTAAAAGGTTTCTGGTTTGATTCCAGGTCAGGGCACATACCTAAGTTTTAGGTTCAATCCCAGGTTGGTCTGGGGGTGTATGGGAGGCAACTGATTGATGAGTTCTCTCTCTCTCTTTTCCTTCCTTTCTCTCTAAAAATATCAATAAAAACATGTCCTTGGGTGAGGATTAAAAAGAAAAGTATTTACAAACTGAAATCTGGTTGACAGTTATGCTCATCATTACTGGGGTATCATTGTTTTTATGCTTTTTCAAAGAAAAGACTCTTTTTAAAAAAAGTTTTAAAGTACTGGAAGAAATTAAAGTCTTTTCAGAGTTTTAGAGACATAGGTAATTTGAAGCATTATGATGAACAATCACAATTATGTAGAAATTTACAACACAAACTAACTGATGAATAGTATTAAATCGGGTACCAATGTGTGAGGAACTAATATTACATCCCCCTCCCCACCCAAATTTAGTATAGGGCCTACCCCCACTGAAGTGTTGCCTCTATTTATAGTAGCAGTTAACAGGAACATTTCCAAATCCTTTTCAGCCCTTTGGGAGCGTTGTGCATAGTGGTCATGGTAGTGGAGAATGAGTCTCAGAATTCAAATGTGTTAAAAACTACTTAATGTCCCAACTGAAAGCCTGTCTAGGGCTCATTTATACAGAAAATAAGTTATTGGAGCAAACAAGCATGGAAACCATTTTAAAGATGTCATTTTATTCAGTTAAGATATAAACAATTTCAATTCCAAATTATTAAATCCTAATGACTTTGGAATGTGATATTGAGTTTTTAATTGTGATAAAAACTTTGAATTTTCTATTATAAATTTTATTTATATAACAAACAAAATGACTTCTATTAAGAATTCTATTTCATTATCTTAACTAGAGGCCCGATGCACGAAATTCGTGCAAGAGTAGGCTTTCCTTCCCCTGGCTGCCAGCACCAGCTTCCCTCCGGCACCTGGAACCCGGGTTTCCCTCTGGCCACCAGCAGGCACCCAGGACCTGGACTTCCCTCCGGCCGCTAGCAGGCACCTGGGACCTGGGCTTCCCTCGCAGCCCCAGCTTTGTCCAGAAGGACATCCGGTCTAATTAGCATATTACACTTTTATTATTATAGATGGTTTTGTTTTCATTCATAGATACAATGCCTTATCTTTCTAAAATATTAATAATATTTTTTTGAATATTTCTTTTGCTCTCTGCTTGGTTTATTAGTTTTAGCTTCCAGCTCTTAAGTTAAAAAATTTCTTCAAGTGTTTGGTGATCTTTGGTTATCTATATATGTAAAAGCTTAAGCGACCGAACGACCGAACGACCGAATGACCAGTCGACAGGTTGCTATGACATGCACTGACTACCAGGGGCAGACACTCAATGCAGGAGCTGCCCCTGGTGCTCACTGCGCTCCCACAACCAACCTCCTGCAGCCAGCCGGCCAACCTCCCATGGTCCCTCTCCCCCCGGCTGGCAGGCCCCGATCACCCTGATAGGGACTGGGCGAGACAGCCCCAATCGGCCCCAATTGCTAGCCAGGCTGAGGGACCTCACCTGTGCATGAATTCGTGCACCGGGCCTCTAGTTCTTTTATATTTAAGTTAGGCTGATTAGAAACAATGGTGCATGGAAGAGCTGTTATATTCAGGTATTTCTCTTAGAGCAGTAGAGATGAAATTCATTCCGTAGAGATGAATTTTCCAGGTTTGTTTATTTATTTTTTCTTTCTGTCTGAGGCATATATATGCCTGGCTGCTTCAGCTTTAGGAGAAAAATGAGAGCTTGACCTGAGAGCCTCATTGTTCTGTATATATACCTCACAAAAATTAAAAACAGTTATTTTAAAAACTAGAGGCCCCGTGCACGACAATCGTGCACTGGGGGTGGGGGGGGGGCGCACTCTCAGCCTGGCCTGAGAATCTCTCAGTCTGGGATCCCTCAGGGGATGTCCATCTGCCCTCGCTCCTTAACACCCCTTGCAGCGGAGGTGGTGGGAGAGGCTCCCGCCATGACTGCTGCACTCACCAGCCATGAGCCCGGGCTTCTGGCTGAGCAGCTCTCCCCCTGTGGGAGCGCACTGACTACCAGGGGACAGCTCCTGTGTTGAGCATCTTCCCCCTGGTGGTCAGTGTGTGTCATAGCGACTGGTCGTTCCACCGTTTGATTTGCATATTAGCCTTTTATTATATAGGATTGTGGTAAAATATACATAAAATTTACTATTTAAACCTTAATAAGTGTATAGTTCAGTGGCATTAAATACATTCACATTGTTGTGCAACCAATCTCCAGAACTCTTTTCATCTTACAAAACTGAAACTGTATACCCATTAAACAAAAACTCCCCTTTCCCCCTTCCTCCAGCCCCTGGCAACCACCATTCCACTTTCTCTGTGATTTTGACTACCCTAATTATTTCATGTAAATGGGATCATACAGTATTAGTCTTTTGGCACTGGCTTCATTCCCTGAGCATAATGTCCTCAAGGTTCTTTCACATTGTAACATTGTCAGAATTTCTTTTCTTTTTAAGGCTGAATAATGTTACATTGTATTCCTGGATGGACACTTGGCAATTGCGAATAATGTTGCTATGAACTTGGGTGAGCAAATATCTTTTCCAGATCCCGCTTTCAATTCTTTGTATATATATCCAGAAGTAGAATTGCTGGATCATATGGTAGTTCTATTTTTAATTTTTTTGTGGATGTACTTAAAATTTTTTTTTTTTTAGATTGATTTCAGAGAGGAAGGGAGACAGATACTAGTAGAAACATCAATGATGAGAGAAAATAATTGATCGGCTGCTTCCTGGACTTACCACCACACTGGGGATCAAACTCACAACCCGGGCATGTACCCTGATTGGGAATTGAACTGTGACCTCTTGGTTCATAGTTGGACGCTCAATTACTGAGCCACACCTGCCAGGCTTGTGGATGTATTTATACTTGGTTTTAATTACTCCTCACCTGATGATATGTTGTTACTGGTTTTTATTTTATTTTTGTTAATTCTCACCTGAGGATATTTTTCCCATTGATTTTTAGAGAGAGTGAAAGAAAGGGGAGACACACAGGGAGAAACATCGACATGACAGAGACACATCTATTGGTTGCCTCCTGCATGGTGACCAGGGCCAGGGATTAAGCCTGCAACTGAGGTAAGGACCCTTGACCGGAATCAAACCCTGGGCTCTTCAGTCAACAGGCTTACACTCTATCCACTAAGCAAAACCCGCTAGGGCTGATTTTTAGAGAAAGAGAGAGGAAGGGAGGGAGGGAGGTGAAGAGAGAGAGAGAGAGAGAAAGAGGGAGAAAGAGGAGAGAGAGAGAGAGAGAGAGAGAGAGAGAGAGAGAGAGAGAGAAACATTGATGTCAGAGAAAAGCATCCATCAGTTGCCTTCTGTACATGCCCCAACAGGGGATTGAACCTGAAACCTAGGTATGTGCCCTGACCAGGAATGGAACCCTCAACCTTTTGCTGCATGGGGTGACACTCCAACCAAATGAGTCACGGGCCAGGGCTGTATATACTCTTTTTGTTAAAAATTTTAAATCCTTACCCCAGAATATGTTTATTTTAGAGAGAGAAAGGGGGAGAGAGAGAAACATTCATGTGAGAAACATTGATCAGTTGTCTCCAATGGAATTGAACCCACAACCTTTGGTGCACGGGATGACACTCCCTCCAACCCAGCCACCTGGCCAGGGCTATACTTTTATATAACTTCTCCTTATTGAGCTTTACTCTACACCACATCTAGTGACCCTGAGTGTGGCGATTCTCTAGTTCACGCCCTCACCCCACAAAGCTCTCTTCTGTTTAGGCATAGGCATGTGGTTGGGGTAGTCACTTGGAGTTGGAAAGGGAATTTGAGAGCCCAAACACTCCATGTGAACTTTGAACCTAACCTCCCAGTTTTCCTGTCCCACCTGTGCACACTTCTAGGTAAATGTGCCAGAAAACCACTCATTGAAAGTCAGTTCACTTAAATAGGCAACAATGTTTCTTTTAACTCTTAGTTATCATTTTGTCTTCATAAATGGAATGTTAATGCAAATTCAGTATGCCTCTGCTACAGTTACCTGCTGCTGCAGAGTCTGAGGCCAGAAAAAGGGCAAACCTTTTATTCGTAGGGAGGCTCCCTACGGTGGATAGAAATCAGAAGTTATGAACAAGCTGTTTGATTTTGGGGCAAATCCTTTGGGTCCCTGGGCCGAAATATGCAAAACAAGTTTTATAATTATCATTTACAGATTGTGGATGTGTAAACCCAGCGCACGCGTGAACAGCCTTAGGTGTTTACTAGTTCTGTCGTAACCATAGTAACAACAACCTCTGCGGAAGCGCTCATTTAAAGAGTCGACGCGCTCGGATAGGGACTGAACCCCGCCCTCTTCCTCAGATCGCTCCGCCTCCGTATTCCCGGGACTGCTTCGCCCCGCCCTGCGGTTCCCAACTCACCAATCACCGTCCAGCTTTTCCTTGCCGGCAACGGCGCGTGCCCCGGGTAAACTCGGGGGCGGGCTTCCGGTTTCGCGCATGCGCCGTTGCCTAACTTTTCCCACGCTGGTTCCGCGTCCTCTCGCCTGGCCTGGGGAGTCTCGTGTGCGGTGGTCTGGGCTGTCACTGCCGCTGCCGCCGCCGCCGCGATGGGCAAAACTACCGACTTTCGGGGTCCGGGAGCCCGGCCCGATCCGGTGCGGAGCTTCAATCGCTGGAAGAAGAAACACAGCCATAAGCAGAGTCAAAAGAAGCAGTTGAGGAAGCAGCTGAAGAAGCCCGAGTGGCAGGTCGAGCGCGAGGTTATCAGCCGCCTCATGCTGAACTACGGGAAGGTGAGGCCGGCGCCGGGGAGGGGGCGCGGGCCCGCGGCCGAGGCGCGCGGGGTGGGCCGGCGGCCGGCTGCGTGTCGCCGCGGCGCTGGGCTGCGGAGGGGATGGTGCGGACCGGTCCCTGGGGACCGGACCCGGGGAGTCAGCCGGTGGTCCGTTGGGCCGGGGAAGGGAGTGGGTGAGAGGTGACACCGGGGGCCCTGTGGAGGCCCTACGGGGGGTCTCCTGGGCGCCACAGCCTGGGCCGCCCGGGAGGCCTGGCCGCTCTCCTGCTCACCACTCTGTTCGTGGTCAAGATGTAAATGCAGTGGTACTTAAAGGGTGGGGAGGTTAACGCTGTAACAGTTCCAGGAATATACAGAATAATGCTAACGACAATAACGGTAATAATGACAGCAACGTTTTAAGCCACTAACCATGTGTTTCACATTTTTTGGCTTGATCTCAGATATGGATTTTATCCCCATTTTAGAGATGAAAGCATTGAGGCTCCGAGAGGATAAGAAACTTGTCCCAAGCCTACTAGTAGTAGGTGGTGTGGAAAGGGAACCTAAACCCATGTCTTTTTTTATTCCAAGCTTTTGCTTTTAACCACCATGCCCGACTTGCATGCATCAACATCATCCATCTTCCTCCCTGTGCCTGTCTCATTCTCTCTACCTGCTTTATGTCCCCCTTCAAGAACTGGGAAGAAAAACTAGACTCCGGGTCTGTTTCTAGTGTCTACCATCCCACATGGTAGCTGATATTCCTAGGTGAGTTTCCCAGTAGATATCACTTTGACCTCTTGACCTCTTCCCCCATCAGGCTCCTTGGTGCTGTCAGTACCCCTCTTTTCCTTCCCCCTAATTCCCATGTCTGTGACCTTCAACCACCTCACTCAGCCTCTCAGTGATTGCTCCCTTCTAGTGCAGTGTAATCAGGAATTTAACATGTGGGATATTTCTGGAATTAAAGTTACCGTGTGTTGTGCTGCTATAGCTTTTCTTTAAACCCTTAAATCAACAGTAAGGTTAGAGAGAGCCTAGAGTGTGTTTTGGCTTTTGAGTTGAGATGATGGTGATCTAATAATCCTAGCTTTTGTTCATCAGATGACTGAGTGACTTTGGGCAAGTTACTCTGTTGGCTTCCCTATCCTATCTAATAAAAGAGTAATATGCAGATTGACCATCACTGCAACACACAATATAGCTGCCCCCATGTGGTCAAAGATCCTGCCCCCATGTGGACACAAGATGGCCACCACAAGATGGCCAGCAGGAGAGGGCAGTTGGGAGGCACCAGGCCTGCAAGGGAGGGCAGTTGAGAAGGACCAGTCCTGCAAGGGAGGGCAGTTGGAGGTGATCAACCCTGCAGGAGAGGGCAGTTAGGGGTGACCAGGCTGGCAGAGGAGGGAAGTTGGGGGCAAACAGGCTGGCGGAGGAGCAGTTAGGCATCAATCAGGCTGGCAGCGGAGTGGTTAGGGGGTGATCAGGCTGGCAGGCAGAAGTGGTTAGGGGCAATCAGGAAGGCAGACAGGTGATCATTTGGGAGCCAGCAGTCCTGGATTGTGAGATGGATGTCCGGGATCGGGCCTAAACGGGCAGTCGGACATCCCTCGAGGGGTTCCAGATTGGAGAGGGTGCAGGCTGGGCTGAGGGACACGCCCCCCTCTGTGCACGAATTTCGTGCATCTGGCCTCTAGTTTTTTATAAAAGGCATAGAAATGTTTACCTTACAAGTTGTGGAGAGTTAGTAAGAATGCATACAAAGCATTCTGCACAATGCTTGGTACATAAATATTGCATATATTAGCTGTTATATTACTACTGCTGCTATATACATAGCATCTCACGAAGCCATTGTAAATTACTACTGGATTGTAAATTTTGACTCTTCATCGAAGACTAGAATTGTTCTGGGGTTTAGCCTCAGCCCTTGTTTCTTCCCACTCTGTTCTTTTCCCTGGTGTAATCTCACGGTTTGTTCTTGTGGACCAGTGACTGCTGCTTCTTGTATTCTACCCAGAGCTCTTCTGAGTTCATATCTTTTTTATTCTGACTGTGCTGGATGTCTTTACCTGTGTCTTAGGATACCCTGACTGCCACAAAGCAAAAACTGAGCTCATTATCTTTTTCTTCTAAATTCTCAGTCTTGTGTATTAATTTCCTATTGCCATTGTAACAATTTATCACAACCTCAGGGGCTTAAAACATGTTATGCAAAGTGCTGAAGTCCCAGAAAACCTTAGCAGTTGGTTCTTAGATTCCCAGAGAAGTAACCCGGAGGACTGGCTGTGAAAGACGTGGGTTTATTAGGACTTACATGCTCACCGGTGTTGGCTGACTGGTGAAGTTTACTGCCACACCAGCTTCCACCAGTGAAGTTGAACTAAGTTGGATGGCCTGCACGGGGCGACCGGCTGGCGTTATTGTTTCACCACCATGCAGACTTTCCCAACACAAGGTTTTATAGAGTTCAGAAAACTTAGAAAACAGGACATACAGGGAGAAGGGTACGTGTGTGAGATCAAAACACTAGCTGTTTTCTTGACTAAGGAGCTGGCCAGGCTCCCAAGGTCTCACAGTCCGCATACTGATGGCCTTCACTGTATTTCCCTAAGGGAGGGGGAGTTGGAGTATGGGAAGGGGCCCATATTCTCATTTATCATACATAACAGAAAATTATTCTCTCACTATTCTGAAAGCCAGAAATCTGAAATTATGGGCACACACTCTGGAGGCTCTAGGGCAGGAGTGGGGAACCTTTTTTCTGCCAAGGGCCATTTGGATATTTATAACATTCGCAGACCATACAAGATTGTCAACTTAAAAATTAGCCTGCTGTATTTGGTCAAACATTTAATTAACTCACTCCTAATGCCTTGTCAGGGCCAGACTAAATGACGTTCCCCCACCCTGCTCTAGAGGAAAATGGATTTCTTCTTCTAGCTTCTGCTAGCTATTTGTGTTCCTTGGCTTGTGGCTGCATCACTCCAATATCTGCCTACTTGGACACATTGCCTTCTGCTGTTCAGTATCAAATCTACTTGTGCTCTTTTTTAATAAGGACACTTCTGGGGCCGACAGATAATCAAGGATAATCTTCACATCTCAAGATTATTAATCACATGTGCCAAGTCACTTTTACCATATAAGATGACATTCACAGTTCCAGGGGTTAGGCTGTGGGCATATTTGGGGATCATTATTTAGCCTGCCACATCTTAGCCTACCTTCTAAGCAGATTGCTGAGCTAGAAACCTAGAGATTTCCCTGTTACAACTCTTATATCCCCTCAGTCACATTGGTGATCTTAAATTTCTCAAACGTATCTCCATTCCCACTGCTGTGCCTTAGTTCAGGCCCCATCATTTCTTGCCTGGTTACTACTGTAGCTATCTAATCTAATAATAGCCAAATATGCAAATTGACCGCACCTTCGCTACGCCCAAGCCACACCCACCAGCCAAGCCACGCCCACCAACCAATCCGGACGAATATGCAAATTATCCCAACAAAGATGGCGGCTAATTTGCATATCGTGACAGCATAGAAAGAAGCCAAGAGCTGCAGAAGGGAGCAAAGCTGCAGAGAAGCAAGCAAGCCGGGGGGGGGGGGGGGGGAGGAGAAGGGAGGAGCCGAGGCGGGGCCGGGGGAGAAGGAAGTTGAGCAGGCGGGGCCGGGGGAGAAGGGGCGGGGCCAGGGGAGAAGGGAGGAGCGGAGGCGGGGCCAGGGGAGAAGGAAGGAGAGCGGGCTGGCAGAGAAGTTAGAAAAGCAGGGGGGCTGGCGGAGATCGCGGGGTGGGGGACAAGGGAGGAGAGCAGGCAGGGTGGGGTAGAGTGCAGCAGGAAACCCTATTGCAGGATTTTTCCTGCAACGGGAACGCTAGTTGCTTATAATAGAGGCCAGCAAACTTTCTGTAAAGGACCAAGTAGTGAATGGTTTCAGCTTTGCAGGTCAGAAGGGTGGATCTACTCAGCTCTGACATTGTAACACAAAAGCTTCCATGGAAATATTTAAACAAATGGGTGTGCACTAGTTGTGTTCCAGGAGAACTTTAATTATTAAAACAGGTGACTGATGGGATTTGGCCTTTATGCCTTCTCCCCCTCTAATCTATCCTCCATATTGCTGCTAGAATGATGTTTTTCCAAGATGAAAATCCAGTCACTTAACTCCTGAACAAAACTTTTCCTTGCTTCACAATTACTTTCAGGAAAATGGTTAAACAAATTAACTTATCAACATGCTCTAGTCCAGTGGAAGAATAAGTTATTTGTGGTCAAGCAGACCTGGTTTAAATCTCAGTTTGGGTATTGACTAGCCACATTTCTTAATGTTCCTGAGCTCAGTTTCTTCATTCAGCGAGATTATTAACCACCATTTGTAAGGCTCAAATGAGGTAATGTATGTAAAGCAAGCAGTCTGTGATAGGTATACATGAAAGAACAACTTGCAGTTTTGTGAATTGTTCGTGCTCTTTGATTTTTCTCGTCCTGGTACTTGATGTCCCCACTACAGTGAGAAATCCCCTTCCTCCACATTAGGGACACCTACTTGTCCTCTCAGATTTAAATTTCTCTTCCTGCCCTCCCCCCAGGTGGAGTTAGGGCTGCTGTGCTTCTGTAGCATTTTGTATACACCTTTATTATAGTATTTATCACCAGGTTGTGATGATTGGCTTCTTTAACTTCTTTGTTAACTCCCCCACTTGACCAGTGGTTGGCAAACTGTGGCTCACGAGCCACATGCGGCTCTTTGGCCCCTTGAGTGTGGCTCTTCCACAAAATACCATGTGCGGGCGCACATGTACAGTGCGATTGAAACTTCGTGGCCCATGTGCAGAAGTCTGTTTTCGGCTCTCAAAAGAAATTTCAATCGTTGTACTGTTGATATTTGACTCTGTTTGCCGACCATTGCACTAGACCATAAACCTCTGAAGGTCAGAGACCATTGATTTAATCATTACGTTTGCTTTGCTCTCCCCAGAGACTGGTCATAGAGTGCTTGTCCTTGAGTAGGTGCTCAGCTGGTGTTTAGATATTGTTTGGTGCACAATGACCTTTTCCAGATGGGTTTATTCTAGTTGATAACATTGGTGCATTCTTTTTGGCTTCTTATTTTAAACTAGAGGCCTGGTGCACGGATTCATGCATCGGTGGGGTCCCTCAGCCTGGCCTGCACCCTCTCGCAATCCGGGACCCCTCGGGGGATGTCAGATAGCTGATTTTGGCCCGATCCCTGCAGGCCCAATCCAGACAGGAGGGAGCCCAATCCTGTGCTTTGAGTGTCTGTTCCCTGGTGGTCAGTGTGCATCATCGTGACTGGTCGATTGGTCGTTCGGTCACTTGGTCGCTTAGGCTTTTATATATATAGATTACTCATATATACTAAGCATTTACATGTGTTGACTTGCCATATCTTCAAATAACAAATAACCCTATGAGATTGTTCCCATTATGCAGGTGAGGAAACTTGAAGGCACAATAAGGTTTAATAATTTGTGCAAGGTTTAATAATTTAAACAAGTGAAAAAGTAAAAGTTCTAACTCAGGTAGCCTAAGTCTGATGCCAGAGCTCCAACCCACTACACTTACTGCGTTGCAGTGCACAGATGTTTAAATCTTTTCATTAAATTGAAAGAGCAGTTTTCCCCCTTATTATTCTGTTTTAGTTTTTTAAATCTTAGAAGTATTTTTTTAAGACCTTGTCAATAGAAAATTGAAGAGTGAAATCAATTGCCAGGGCTACAAATCCCAGAGTGCATCAAAGCAGATTTGTTATTCTGGAGGTAACTAAGGGGCAGACCCTCAGCCTATGACTGCTCAGATGGTAGCATTTATGCAAAAAACTTGTTACACTGCTGTAGTACACAGGTGGTACTTAATAGCCTGAGCAATTTGATTCAGAAACATTTTGAAACAATTTGACAGGTACTTGTTAAAGTAGGTCTAGGTAAAAATAGATGAAAAACAAAACAAAACAAAAAACCATGTCTGTGACCCTAGGGAGGTGGGTGGGATTGATACATTTTGACAAATGTAATAAATATGTACAATGCTGTGGTGTTAGAGGATCGTGTAATTAAGAGAAAAAAGGTTGTGTTATCTGGCCAGATGAATTGGAAGAATGTTTTTCTTCTGGGCACCCTTGCTCCTGGTGGTTGTAGCCTCAGGCCTGGCTTGAGGTTGGACCTCAGCCTTACTAGAGGCCTTTGTGTAGTATGCAAACTGTCCAGTGGTTGTAGCCATGAGTGGAACTAGTTCTTTTATTTTTTATTATTATTTTATTTATTTATTTTTAAAAAATCTTTATTGTTCAGATTATTACAGTTGTTCCTCTTTCCCCCCCCTATAGCTCCCCTCCACCTGGTTCCCACTCCACCCCATGCCCTTACGTGCCCCCCGCACCCCCCCCCCCCCCGTCCTCATCCATAGGTGTATGATTTTTGTCCAGTCTCTTCCCACACCCCCCACACCCCTTTCCCCTGGAGGATTGTCAGTCCACTCCCTTTCTATACCCCTGATTCTATTATATTCACCAGTTTATTCTGTTCATCAGATTTTTAATTCACTTGATTTTTAGATTCACTTGTTGATAGATATGTATTTGTTGTTCATAATTTTTATCTTTACCTTTTTCTTCTTTTTCCTCTTCTTAAAGAATACCTTTCAGCATTTCATATAATACTGGTTTGGTGTTGATGAACTCCTTTAGCTTTTTCTTATCTGTGAAACTCTTTATCTGACCTTCAATTCTGAATGATAGCTTTGCTGGGTAGAGTAATCTTGGCTGTAGGTTCTTGCTATTCATCACTTTGAATATTTCTTGCCACTCCCTTCTGGCCTGCATAGTTTCTGTTGAGAAATCAGCTGACAATCGTATGGGTGCTCCCTTGTAGGTAATTAACTGTTTTTCTCTTGCTACTGTTAAGATTCTCTCTTTGTATTTTGCTCTTGGCATTTTAATTATGATGTGTCTTGGTGTGGTCCTCTTTGGATTCCTTTTGTTTGGGGTTCTCTGCATTTTCTGGACTTGTAAGTCTATTTCTTTCACCAGGTGGGGGAAGTTTTCAGTCATTATTTCTTCACATAGGTTTTCAGTATATTGCTCTCTCTCTTCTTCTGGCACCCCATAATTCTGATGTTGGTACGCTTGAAGTTGTCCCAGAGGCTCCTTACACTATCTTCCTATTTTTGGATTCTTTTTCTTTTTGCTTTTCCGGTTGAGTGTTTTTTGCTTCTTTGTATTTCAGATCTTTGACTTGATTCTTGCGATCCTCTAGTCTGCTGTTGGGTCTTTGTATATTATTTTTAATTTCAGTCAGTGTATGCTTAATTTCTGGTTGGTCCTTTTTCATATCCTCGAGGGTCTCACTAAATTTATCGGCCTTTTCTAGAAAATTCTTAAAAAACCTTATAACTGTGCTTTTGAACTCTATATCAGTCGTTTGCTTTCCTCCATTTCTTTCATTTGTGACCTGTTTCTTTGTCTCCACATTTTGGCTGCTTCCCTGAGTTGATAGAGTGGCTTTGTGTGCTAGGTGTCCTATAGGGCCCAGTGGCTCAGCCTCCCCAGTTACCTGAGGTGGACACTCTTGGTGCATCCCTTTGTGGGCTGTGTGCACAGTCTTGTAGTAAAGCCTCGATTGTTGTTGGTATCACTGGGAGGAATTGACCTCCAGGTCAATTGGTTGTGAGGATCAGCTGTGTCTACGATGGGAGCACTTCTGTGCTGGAGACACCCTTATGAGACAAGACTTGCTTCAGTGGGGCTTTGGTGCTCATTGAGTCTGCCCCCTGAGTGTGTCCCTTATGGATCTGAGGAGTTGTAATCTGGATGGTCCTACTCTGACCCCTGGGTACACTGGCTCTTGGATCTCCAAGGAGGTGCTAATTTAGCCTCTGCCTGAGGCCACCCAGAAGGAGCTATGGAGAGATCTGCAGATTCCTCTTCTTTGTTTGGGTTTTGGAGGTGCCCAGATGAGGCCCAGCTGTGAAGCAATGCATGCTGCTGTGGGGCCTTGGGCCTTCTTTTGGATGTTCTGGGTCTTTCTGACTCAGCTGCAGTTTGTTAGGTAAGTTTAGTTTTCAAAGGACCAGGCCATTCATATGCAAAAGCCTCTGGGCACAGCTTGGATGGGGCGGAGTCTCAGGGCGGAGCTAACAGCAATGGCTTCCCGTCAGCCCTGCCCTAAGAGGCCCCTGGGTCTCAGTGTCCTGCGGTAATCACTGCAGGCACCTCTGAGAGAAAGCCGCCCTCAAGTTCCGCCCGCTGCCAGACAGTCCAGTTTCTGCCCATATGAGTCTGGGTCCCCAGAGTGTTGCCCGGAACTGGAGTTCAGAGCAGTCGGGAGCTTGTGTCTCCCTGCGAATTGAAAAAGCCAGCCGCGTACTCAGTTGCCAGCCCTCTCCGTGAGTTCCTCCGTACCTCTGGACTTTACTTCCGCACCTTCTCTGAGTCTCAGTGTGCTTTTCTCTTTCCTTCTAGTTGTGGAATTTCCACTCAGCCAGCCTTCCTGTGGTTCTGGATGATGTCTGTTTTGTCTTTAGTTGTAGTTTTGAAGTGGTTGTGCGTGGCAGCAAGTTCAGGTGTTTACCTATGCCACCAACTTGGTTTGGAACTAGTTCTTGAATGATGTCTTCTCCAGTAAAAAATATTGGCAAGGACATTGTAAGTGGAGGAAGCAACTGAAAAGTAATCTGCTTTACTTAAAGTCAACTGATTGTAAATGTTAATCACATCTATAAAATACCTCACAGCAACATGGAAACTAGTGTTTGACCAAACAGTTAGGTACTCTAACCTAGCCACATTAACTCAAAAAACTAACTATCACATCATGTGTAGCAATTTAGATTAAAATTTCACAGAACAGCCCTAATTGGTTTGGCTCAGTGGATAGAGTGTCGGCCTGCGGACTGAAGAGTTCCAGGTTCGATTTCAGTCAAAGGCATGTACCTTTGTTGCGAGCACATCCCCAGTAGGAGGTGTGCAGGAGGCAGCTGGTTGATGTTTCTATCTCTCTCCCTTCCTCTCTGTAAAAAAAATAAATAAAATATATTTAAAAAAAATTCACAGAACAGTTCATATTTCCTAAGCCAGTTTCACTGGAATTAACATGGTTTTTTGTTTGTTTGTTTGATTGTTCATTTTTGTTTTGTTTTGCTTTGCTTTGTTTTATTTTGTTTTATAGGAGCTAAAAGGAGTTTTAATGTAAAGTGCATTGATAAAAATATTGAAACAAATTTTCTGAAATATTTCAATGAAAAAAAAAACATTAGAAAATACAAAAAGATGGGAAAATACAGTGTACTTTGAGGGGGGGAAATACTCCTTGGAGTGTGGTTTGTGTTCCTGTATTGATGAGGGTGGAGAAGAGGGTTGGAGGTGGACTGTGAATGGTTTAGGAGGCTGTTGTTGGTAGAATAATGGCCTCTTAAATATGTCTAAATCCTAATCCCCAGAGTAAGTTACATGGCAAGGGCTAATTGATCTGGATTATCCAATCAATCACCTAAAGGTTCTTAAATGTAATGGACGAGGGAGGCGGAAGAGTCAGTGTCAGAGTGCTGTGAAGTGAGAAGACTTCCCGTTCATTGCTGGCTGGCTTTGAAGATGGAAAGGGGCCAGAAGCCAAGGGAAGTGAGCAGCCTCTAGAAGCTGGAGAAAGCAAGGAAATGGATTCTCTCCGAGAGCCACCAGAAAGAATGTAACCCTGCCAACACCTTGACTTTAGTTGAGTGAGACTCATTTTGGACTTATTTGTAAGTTAATAAATTTATGTTGGTTTAAGCCACTGTTTGTGGTAATTTGCTATAGCAACAATAGGAAATTTATAGAGGCCATGCTCAGAGACTGTATCTGGAAGCAGTTAGGAGTTGTTGTTTTTTTGGCGGGGTTGGGGGGCAGTTAGAGAACATATAAATGGTCTGGAGGCCAGGAGACAAGGTAGGAGACTATTGGGATAGTCTAGGTCTTGGGTCCTCTGAGAGGCAGGTGCCAAGATGGAATGAAGTAAGTTGGAGTTTTTTTTTTTTTTTAAATGTTGGTGAAGGTGAAGGAGAGGGAACAGAAATAGGGAGGGAAAAGAGAGAGGATGGAAGGAGGAACAGGTAGGAAGAGTCGTTGCCTGTAGCACAGTTCAAAGAAAGCTTCAGATGGTGCTAAAGTTGCCCATTCAAGGAATCTCCCTTCTTGATGGAATGAATGGGTCTTCAGTCCTACTGCTACGGTGTTCAGTTGTTGGGAGCAGGCCAGGGAAGCATGGCATTTTCTGTGGTGAATCTAGGGAGTGACTGCTTGACATTGTCAGCCAAATGCCCCCCCCCCCCCCCCCCCCCCCCGCCGTGGGAGATTTGGATGATGTATTTCTAACACCCACCACGTAAGGGGTGTGTCCTGCAGGGGTTGGGACTGAAGCTTTGAGAGATGTTGAGCAACTGTTTTCACTGTTGCTGAATGACTCAAACTCTCTGCACCTGGGATTGATTTAGACTTTATCATAATCAGCTGTGCTCTATAGGCAGTACTCTGCTTCCTAATCCGGGTTTCTTTTTCCTTAATCAGAATTTTGTGTGTATAATTTGAGGCAGATTGCTTTTCTTCTCTTGATTGCAATAGGTGGAGCAAACTAGGTTTGGGATGTAAAAACATTATTCTTTTTTTGTGAGAAAGAAGGGAATTGTAATAAATATATAAGCATACCATAGAGACATTGCGGATTCATCCTAATAAAGCAAGTTGTAATCTTGCTGCTGATAGAGTGTATTGCCTTTAATTTATTAAAAACACAACATTACCCTGGCCAGTGTGGTTCAGTAGATAGAATGTCGGCCTGTGGACTGACATTACCGGGTTTGATTACTGGTCAAGGGCATGTATCTAGGTTGCAGGTTCAATCCCTAGCCACGGGTTCCCAAGCCCGGGTTGGGGTTCGATCAGGAGGCAACCAGTGGATGTGTGTCTTTCACATCGATGTTTCTTTCTCTTTCTTTCCCTTTCTCTCTCTCTCCCACCCCCATCCCTTCCACTCACTCTGAAAATCAATGGAAAAAATATCCATGGGTGAGGATTAACAACAAAAACAAACACAACATCTGTGAAGTACAGTAAAGTGAAGAGCAATAAAACAAGTTGTGCCTGTAATAGGAGAATGGTTAAGTGATATCCACTCTATTCTTCACTCTGCCCCCTTCCACTTTTTCACCAACGTTCGTAGTCTATAACAGGTACCATCACTGAAACATATGCTCTTTGATTTTGGAAGAATACTACAGATTTTAGAATGAGTGTGAAGGTTGGAAAGACAGGGGTGATTTTTCTAGGAAAAGAAAGGGATGAAGGAAATGGGTAAGGGTGTTATTTTATTTGTAGGAACCATACCCATCTTCTGCTGTGGTTTTTAAGTACAATAAAACCTTGACATAACGGACTAATTCAGGGGAGGTTTTCTGAATGTATATGTTAAAAAATTAATAAATTAGTTAGTTTACCTGTTTGTACTTATGTACATGTTTGTGTAATTAAAATTAAATATGTATGAAAAGCTTAATTTTACAGAAAAATTTTCTATATGTGTTATAGTAATTTTAAATTTATACTGAATAGGTCTAGTAATTGGGTGCATTTGTTATCGGTGGAAGTTGTGTATCCCATTCCCCACTGAATGCTGGGGGGGGGGGGGGGGAGGAGTCCTTAAAATATCTCGAGAAAAACAATTTTCTGAGACTTGCACGGGAGGATTAGTGATTTTTATTTGGGTGAAATTATATCCCTGAGTTTCTAAAGTCCCATTTCCCTTAACCCAGTCCTAGAAGAAGTACAGCTGGGGATTCAGTAGAGCTAAAATCAAAGCTAGGGTCCAGAGTTTGTGTTCCATGTTGCAAGCCGGTCTAGTTCAGCAGTAGGCTAGCTACAGTCCATTAACCCACTGTAGGCAGAGGAGCCAAGAGAGCATCGCCCTGCAACAAGAGTCCCCAAAGAGCTGAGAGAGCAAACTCCTTTGTTCCGGGAATTAAGTTATCCCACATCTTCCCAGGCTTGCAGTGGCCATGGCCATTTTGGCCAATGACCTCTTTTCCAGGTGTGACTGACAGTAAGCACCTTCACTAATTCCCCTAACTTTACTGGGCATACCTCTATCTTTCTTCCTGCCCAGTCCCTCTGCCAGCAATCTTCAGGATATAGAGATTAGTGGCTGCTTCCTAGGGAGTGTTAAAACTGTAGCTCCCTGACAAAGCTGCCCAAATGACCTGCCTATAATATTTGGCCTTTCCTTTGCTCCTTTCCTGTTATTAATAACTAGGTTAATTACAGCGGTATCACATTTGCCAGTCACTGTGAGTGAACAAATGCACATGGCTGGTGTGTGGCTTAGCGCATGTCTGAACATTGGCCAGCCCACATTAAAACTGCCACAAAGCCCAGCTGGTGTGCCTTGGTGGTTGAGCATTGACCCATGAACCAGGAGGTCACGGGTTTTGGGCTTGATCCCTGGTAGGGGGCATGCAGGAGGCAGATGATCAGTAGATACTCATCGGTGATGCTTCTATCCCTCTCTCCTTCTCCCTTCCTCTCTCTGAAAAAAAAAATAAAAAATTAAACGAAAACACAAAAAACTGCTGCAGAAAGTCACATCACACAGCCATCAAACTAATTATCTCGCGTGATGAGGTGTGGTCACATGCTAATCATTAGCCAAACATTGCTTATGAGCAGTGACGTATGGATTTAAATATGTAGAATACTAGAAGCCCGTTGCACGAAGTTTCGTGCAATAGACTTTCCTTCACCTGGCTGCCAGCACCAGTTTTCCGCCAGCACGTTTTCCTCTGGCCACCCATGGATCGGAGCGCCTCCAGCCAGCTCGATTGGCCACCTGGCGCCATTTCCTCTTGCCACCCGCCGATCGGAGCGCCTCCCGATGGCTGGGGGCGGGACTCGGGGTGGCCAATGGCGCTGGCTGGAGGTGCTCCGATCGGCGGGTGGCCAGAGGAAAACTGGTGCTGGCGGAAAACTGATGCCGGCAGCCACACAATCTGCCACCCGAGTTCCGCCACCGTAGCCTTCTTCCGGCCCCATGGGTCCTCCTGCAGCGCCGGCCGTTTAGGCTGGTGAGTGTGTGTGTGTGTGTGTGTGGGGGGGGGGGGCGGGGGGCGGGGACTCGCGAATCCCCGCCTCCCCCCAGCCAATCGGCCACCCTGAGTCCCGCCCCCAGCGCCTCCAGCTGGCCCAATCGTGGGCGTAGCGGAGTGATGCAATTTGCATATTAACTTTTTATTATGTAGGATAGTTGTAGATATGTAATATTTATTTATGCCAGCAAAATTACTACAGTGTGTTTTCCAACATATGTCCTATTTGCTAAAATTTGTTAAAAATAAGTGAACTAATAGCAAAAAAATAACCTGTTAATTTAATTATAAGCAAATCTTGGTTAAAAGCATTTAAAAATTAACAGGGTGTTAATTTTCACATAGGACATACAGACCAGAAATTTTGTCCATTAAATCCAAAGTCCATTAAATCGAGGTCTGCAACATTGAGGGTTTATTATATTTCTTGGAATGTAATTGAGAATCTTCTAGAATAGGGTCAGCAAACCTTGTCTGTAAAGGGCCAGATAGTCAATACAGACATACCTTGTTTTATTGCATCTCACTTTATTGTTCTTCACAGATGTTTCATTTTTATTTTTATTTTTGCTAATCTTTCCATTGATTTTTAGAAAGAGTGGAAAGGGGTGATTGGTTGTCTTCAGCATGTGCCCCGACCAGGGATTGAGTCTGCAACCGAGGTCCATGCTCTTGACCAGAATTGAATCTGGAACCTTTCAGTCTGAGGGCTCTATCCACTGAGCCAAACCGGCTAGGGAGTTGTTGCATTTTTACAACTTGAAGGCAAGATCCTCCACCAGCAAAAAGGTTACTTTGCTTTGTTGAGTACCCGCTTTATTTTAGTGTTCTGGAACCGAACCCATAGTATCTTTGAGGCTTTGTGGGCCATACCCTGTCTGTCACAACTACATAGACAATATGTAAATGAATGGTTGTAGCTGTGCTCCAGTAAAACTGTATTTACAAAAATAGGCACCAAATTGGATTGAGCCATACTTCTGTTCTAGAGCATTAGCAGGATAACAATGTCCTTCAGTTTTTTGGTGACTTCTTTCTAAGACTGTGGTGTATAGCTTTACATTGTCATGGCTGATAGAGTCTGGACATGTTTTATCCTTCCAGACTCTTCCTTTAGGAGGTTAACAGACTTTAGAAAGAAGTATTTGTTTGAAGAGCCCACTTTGCCTATTCTGTATTTCTAAGAGGGATTGAATAATATGTTGCCTGTCTAGTTCTTTCTGTAAGCATCCCATTCTCTGAAAACAAGTACCAAGGTGGACTGCACCTAATTTTAGTGTCCTGTTTAGAAGATTACCTTCTAAATGAGGTAATTTTCTCCTTCTAATGCAGTACACTGATTCTGCCTTCTCTTACCTGGAATGATTTGTAGGGATTAAGGCAATGTTTTAATATTTCTGTTTTCAGCATTGGAGGCCAAGAGTAACCTGTCTGGACTACAGTAAAAATCTTGGGAAAAATGTGTAGACTGTAAAATGAAATACAAGCTGTCATCCTTTTATTGCCTGGAGTGTAATTTAAATAAATGAACCTTACGAATGCAAGCTCCCCCTTTTGTGAATTATGAATAATTTGTCAGCCTATTCTCATATCTGAACAGTAGTTTTTGCTTTCAGCATGTGTAATAAAATAATTCTCCTGAGCAGCCTAAATGAAATTCAGAAAATTGGGTTGATGCTAATGAAGCACATCAGTAATGCACATTTAGATAATGTAAAGTTAAAGGACAAAGTCTTCTTTTTGAGGCATCAGAGTATGGTTGAGACACTTCCCTGGTTATCTATATAATAAAGATGTAATATGCAAATGGTCATTACACCATGAAGCATAACGAAAGATTGGATTACGGATCAGCAGGAGGGTGGGGCAGCGAGCTGTAAGCGGGGTGGCGGAGAGCTACAGGATCGGGTAGGGCAGCAAGCTATGAGGGGGGGAGTTACAGGAGGGTGGGGCAGCGGGCGGAGAGCTACTGGTGAGCTACTGGTGCACGGATTAGTGCGCAGGGCTACTAGTTACTAAATAATGCCCCTCATTTACTTCCAAATGAGTAGTTGTCAGATTGGATTTCGCATGCCACTGATTTATGGTTAAACTTTGAAAGGTTTGTGCTAACAAGATATATTTCTCCAACTAACTTAAATCTATTCTCCAATATGTATAAATAGAACTATTCTCAACATTTTCTGTGATTTATTTATAGTCATTTTGTGTCTTATTTCTTAAACTGATAATTCTTTGAAGGATGGTCTGAAAGTAAATTTTATTCCTAAAATTGACGTGGTGATAACTTATTGTGTTAACATTTTAGAGTTGAAGGATGTTCAAGGTAGTAGTATGTGTTGAGTGAAATTTTTTTTTTTTTTTTACCATTTAAAGTTATTATGAACTTACATTTTAATTTTTATTGATTTCCGAGAGGAAGAAAGAAGGGAGAGAGAGATAGAAACATCAGTGATGAGACAGAATCATTGATCAGCTGCCTCCTGCATTGCCCCCTACTGGAGATTGAGCCCACAACCCAGGCATGGGCCCTGACTGGGAATTGAACCGTGACCTCCTGGTTCATAGTCTAATTCTCAACCACTGAACCACACTGGCCGGGCTACAACCTTATATTTTTGATAACAGCTTCATCGAGGAATATTTCCTTTCAAAAGGAATATTGGTTTTCAGTTAGAACTCATGATTGAATTTAATCCTGTAGTACCAGGGGTAAGCTAGGCAACATAATGTAAACCTCTAGCTCCCCAAAAAAATAAATAATGGTTTTGTTGTAAGACAAATCAGTTATGTAGTCTGTTATTTTGCCTTATTTGACAAAGTCTTCTTTTTCTTTTTAGATAAATGTAAATGAAATAACAAGATTTTCAGATTTCCCCTTGTCTAAAAAAACATTGAAAGGTAGGTAAATGATGATCTTGGAACATGTTGGAGTTCTTGATGCTTTTTATAAATGACAACAGATTTAGAAAGTTTAACCTGAAAATCTTTTTTCAGCAAGTAATTTTGATACCATGACAAGAAACTATTCACTTAAGTTTTTTTTTTTAAATTTAGTTTTAAGAAGAATTTAGTTATAAGAAGAATCTAGGTATATTCTTCCTCTTCTTTTTTAAAAAAAAATATATTTTATTGATTTTTTTACAGAGAGGAAGGGAGAGGGATAGAGAGTTAGAAACATCGATCAGCTGCCTCCTACACACCCCCTCCTGGAAATGTGCCCACAACCAAGGTACATGCCCTTGACCGGAGTTGAACCTGGGACCCTTGAGCCCGCAGGCCGATGCTCTATCTGCTGAGCCAAACCGGTCAGGGCCATTTAAGTTTTACCAATTTGTCATTCTCATACTTTCTGGACTAAAGAACAGTAGTGATGAAAGAAGATGCTAGGGCCTCTGTATAATTAAAATGAAGCCTAATTATGTTAATATGAGCAGGAGAACAAACAAAAATGGGATACCTTTTGTTTTAGTTTGCTAGTGCCACTAGACAAAGAAACCCACAGACTTGGGTGGCTTAAACAAAGAAACTTATTTTCTCTTAGTTCTGGAGGCTGGGAATCCAAAGATCAGGATGGTGGTAGAGTTGGTTTCTTCGGAGGGTCATAATGGGCTTACAGAAGGCCTCTCCTTGGCTTTATATGGCCGCTCTCTTGCTGCCTCTTCATGGAATTATTCCTCTGCACTCACATCTCTCATGTCTTTGTCCAAATTTCCCCTTTTTATAAGGACACCAGTCAGATTGGATTAGGACCTACCCAAATACAAGGGCTGTTTGTGACTCAGTCATCTCTTTAAAGGCCCTGTCTCTGAATACAGTCACATTCCAAAGTACTGGGGTGGGTTAGGGTCTCAACACATAAGGGGCCCTCAACATATGCACAGTTCAGCCCATACTTCTACAGGAATTTCTCTAGAGTGTTATTCTCCTCTTCACACCTGCAGGTTTGCAAGAAGCCCAGTACCGTTTGGTAACTGAGATACAGAAGCAGACCATTGGGTTGGCTTTGCAAGGTAAAGATGTCCTCGGAGCTGCCAAAACTGGATCTGGCAAGACTTTGGCTTTCCTTGTTCCAGTAAGTAGCTTATTCATATTGGGTCAGATTCTTTATTATATGATTTTAGAACATTTTGTGCCTACATAGAAGCTAACTATGTCAAGAGTTATTTCATGTTGAATTTCCCTGGTTAGAATGCAAGCTTTATCAGACAGGTGTCTTCTTCTTCACCCTGGTCCTAACATAGCACCTTGTACATGTGAGCAGTCAGTAATTTACTTAGTGAATTATTGTGTCTCGACAAGCCATTCCAGGGTGGTAGGTCAGAATGGTTCTGCTCTGCTGAACGACGGTCGAGGGAGGCTATTGCTGCGCTCCCCTTGCAAATCTGCCAGTTGCATTTATACTTGCCATTTGTTTAGGATGAAGCTGAAATATCCTCACTTTAAGAAGATTGGGTCACTCTTTGAGAAATGATATCTATCCTTTATAGCACTAAAACAATAGAGCCTCTTAGGAATTGACTTATATTTCAGTTATACAGCTGGTTTCATAATTTAGTTCCTTCAAAATAATTGGCTCATAAAAAAATCACATTTAAGTTTTTGTTCCAAGTATTGCAAAACCATTTTTCTCTTAAATCCTAATTTTTATAATGATGTGACTCCACAATTAAAAAACTGTCACTGTGTAACTATAGTAGCGACACAAAATGAGTTTATTTTGATGTGGTTTCTGTTCAGAAAATGGTGACATATTTTTCTGAAATCTGTTTTAAGGGTTCGGGCTGTGCAGGACTTTCTCTGATTGCCAGTGTGCTCATGGCATGGCTCTCACAACAGCTGAACTGCTGTGGGCTTCTTTTTCCCGTCCCCCTATGACTTGGGGGAGGATGCTTCTGGTGGATGGAAGAAAACACACACAAAGTAAACAGTTTCTTCTTTCTGATTGGAAAATACTTGTGACTGAAAATACTTCTGCTTGGAAGGTGCCTCTGATTTGGAGGGCAAGGTTGACTCAGCAGTCAAAAAGCTGCCTTCTCAGGACTTACTGAACATGAATTTGCGGCCTTTTTTTCAGGTGCTGGAAGCCTTATATCGTCTACAGTGGACCTCCACAGATGGCCTGGGGGTTCTGATTATATCACCTACGAGAGAGCTAGCTTATCAGACCTTTGAGGTTCTCCGAAAAGTAGGAAAGAATCACGACTTTTCTGCTGGTCTCATCATTGGTGGGAAGGTTTGCCCTTTTGTCCTTATCCTTCTTTCTTTTTTTCTATAACTTAATGTTGGAGCACTGTGGCAGCTGATGGGGAAGGGGTGGAGATTTCTTCTTAACAGACAGGCTGGCTCTCTAGATAGGGGGTGGTAGCATCCTGGTGTGGTCATTGGCATTTAGAGTCTGGTTGTCCATTTTGTTAGGCCCAGAAAGTCCATTTTTTAGGGTATCTGAGACCAATTTACTTTAACCAGCCTGTAATTCTATTTGTTAATATACATTGAGAAAGGAATCATTTCAGTATGTAGACTATTTTCTTTTAATAAGGTATCTAAGAAGTTGAATAATTCAGAATATTGCTGAGTTAGCAGAAGAAAGGAAGACATAGTTTTGAGGAATGTTTATTTTAGGTAATGGTAAAACCTGCTGCTAAGCTTCTGTGCTACCTTGTGGTTTACCTGGAATGCTTGTCTTTGCTAGTCTTCGCTAGACTATAAGGATAAATGCTTGAATTTTTGAGTTTATATGCAGCCATACCCAAAAAAGAAAAAAGAGCATCACAGACCCTTACATACTCGTGTACCTGTCACCCATCAACCATGAACTTTAATCATGAACATTTTGTGGTTCTCATTTCAAGAAGAACTTTTAGAATATAGAGAGATGAGCTCTTTTTTCAGTCCATGAAATGCAGTGAGTGGTGTCAGAGAACCTGGGAATAATTCTGGCATTTAAGTTGTTTTTGGTAATTCTAAGAGGAATTCAAGACTTGGAACATTCGTATGATATTTCTCATGGCCTCAAAATCCTGCATATGATTAAGAATCTAGAGGAACATAGCACTCTTTAGGTCTTCATTAAGGACTTTTCTTTAGCCCAGAAATTTGGATGTGTTTCAGAAATAGAAGGAGAAGTTACATTTATTTCTAGAGTATCTACATTGCTGTGATGAAATGCCATATGCAGATGGCTTTTATAGTTTTGCTACACAGGCTGCTCGGTGATGTGTTTGTGTAATAAAAAGAAACAACTGTTTTCAGGATCTGAAACATGAAGCTGAGAGGATCAATAACATAAATATACTGGTTTGCACACCGGGTCGACTTCTTCAACACATGGATGAAACAATATGTTTTCATGCTACTAATCTCCAAATGTTAGGTGAGTAATGAATTTATAATGAAAAAAATCTCAGATTTAGGAGAGAGCCCTCATAAATTTTAATGATAGGAATGTTTTATTCAATAAATATTTTGATTAAAGACAACTTGAGAAATAATTTAAAACAATTTTTTGGCATATGGGTTTTAAACCCAGAGAGTACAACTAGATTTAAAAATCAGAATTAGTTGGAAGAATGTAAGTAGTCATATGAAAGTAGATACTTCAGTATGTGACACTGCTAAGAATTTTTAAAAAATCTTTTAAGGTACAGTCACCACTGATATTATCTAATGTGTTTTCTTAAATCAGCTTTTATTTTGGAATAATTCTAGGTTTATAGAAAAGTTGCAGTGATTATACAGAGTCCCTCTATACCCTTCCTCCAGCTTCCCCTAGTACAGTGGTCGGCAAAATCATTAGTCAACAGAGTCAAATATCAACAGTACAACGATTGAAATTTCTTTTGAGAGCCAAATTTTTTAAACTTCTTCTAACGCCACTTCTTCAAAATAGACTCGCCCAGGCCGTGGTATTTTGTAGAAGAGCCGCAGTTTGCCGACCATGGCCCTAGTATAACATGTAACTGGTACCTTTGTCAAAACTAAGAGATATACATTATATAAGTTCCATACTTTATTTGTATTTCACCATTTTTTCCACTAATATACTTTTTCTGTTCTAAGATCAACCAGTATGCCACATTGTATTTAGCCTAATGTCTATTTTAAATACAAGAGGCCCGGTACACGAATCCGTGCACCAGTGGGATCCCTCAGCCTAGCCTGTGGGATCCCCCGAGGGGTCCCGGATTGTGAGAGGGCACAGGCCAGGCCGAAGGACCCCACTAGTGCACAATTGGGGCCGGGGAAGGACGCGGGAGGTTGGCCAGCCAGGGAGGGACCGTGGGAGGGCTCCAGAGCATGTCCGGCCTGTCTCATTCAGTTCCGATCAGCCGGACCCCAGTAGCAAGCTAACTTACCAGTAGGAGCATCTACCCCATGGTGGTCAGTGCACGTCATAGCGAGTGGTTGAGCGGCCTTAGCATATCGTTAGCATATTACACTTTGATTGGTTGAATGGACAACCAGACACTTAGCATATTAGGCTTTTATTATATAGGATTGTAGTTCAACCTGCATTTTCTTTTTTTAGTTCTTGATGAAGCAGACAGAATCTTGGATATGGGCTTTGCTGATACCATGAATGCTATTATAGAGAATCTTCCTAAGAAACGTCAGACCTTGCTTTTCTCAGCAACACAAACCAAATCTGTAAAGGACCTTGCACGTTTGAGTTTGAAAAACCCTGAGTATGTCTGGGTTCATGAAAAAGCTAAATACAGGTATGTGCTATTTGAAACCATATTTGATGCAGTCAAAACAAATGTTCTCTTTAGTTTAAGAATTTGACATTTCAAGTTAATACTACTTTTCTAGGGAAGAAAATACCATTTTATGAGTTATTAGGTTTGCAAGATATAGTAAGTATATTAGTAAAAATTATTTAAATTCTCAATGCATCTTTAAATGTGAGAATACTCTAATGAAGATTTTCCAAAACGTGGTTTGGGAAACAAATATTTTCTCGTAAGATGTTAACAGGTATTTATTCATCAACTATCCTTCATAAAATGCAGTGGGATGAGGCTGGGGGTGAGAGGATGCATTCCTCAGTAGATAAATAGGGAATGTTGAGTTAAAGTAAAACAGTATTCTTCAAGACTTCTCTGAACCTTTGATATTTTTATAGACATTGTGATTCTCCAAAGCAGTAGATGAATATAGCTTCCTGTATTTACCAGAATTATTTGGGTATGGGATCCTTCTTTATAGCTGCATTATGCAGGACTAATGTGCTGTGGAACACATCAAATGCATTAATATTTAGCAAAGTACTTTTATGTATAAATTGTCTATTGTTTTGTCTTGGTTTCATTAAAAACTGGACAGTAAGGTGTGTGTTTATGTGACAGTAGAAAGTGTAATAGAGGGAGAGAGAGTGTATGTATGGTATGTGTAAATGGTTGGGGAAAATATGTTTTATTTATTTATTTATTTTATTTTTTGTTAATCCTCAACCGAGGATATTTTTCCATTGAATTTTAGGGAGAGTGGAAGAGAGAGGGAAAGACAGAGAGAAACATCAATGTGAGTGAAATACATCGATTGGTTGCCTCCGACCAGGGCCAGTGCCCGAGAAGCCTGCAACCGAGGTACGTGCCCTTGACTGGAATCGAACCCAGGACCCTTTGGTCTGCAGGTCGACACTCTATCCACTGAGCCAAACCTGCTAGGATGGGGGAAAATATGTTTTAAAGTGAATTTTGATGTTATGACATTTGGAAGGATGTGTATGCTTTGTTTGAATCATTGTAGACTATGGACATATTTGACTTCCAGAAGTGCTTTCCTAGGAATATAAATTGAATGTGTTAAAGATCTCAATATGAATTCAACTCTACCATTATCTCTATTTTAACTTTTACTTATTGCTGTTAAATGTTAGCCTGAAAAGAAATAGATTAGAAAAATGAATTGGGTTATCTTCCTGGGACATCTTCAGATATAGGGAAATGTCATTCAGTCACACCTTGACCTAGCTAACAGCTGTCTTGGATTAGAAAAAGCCTCAGAGCAAGGCTCTACACTCCCAGGTGATCCTAGTGGATAAACTTAGGAGAATCTGAGTACTGGTGGCTTTGTTTATCAAGAATTCAGGAATGGAATAGCAGGAGATACTTGAGGTATTGTTTCCTCCATGGCTTATTATTGAGTTGACATTGGTCTTGTAAAGTTGTGTTGAGGTTGCTGTTGAAATTCTTGGTACAATTAATTTTATAATCTAAAGACTGCCTAGGTCTTTTGATTTTCTTCTTTTTGTTGTTTGCTTTCTGCCTGTTTTCAAAACACATTAGTATCTTCTAGACACTAATTTATCAATCATTAGATGGTCTGTAAAACCTTTTGTAATTTATGTTAGGTAAATTGTACAAATTATCCCTGTTCTCAATTGCTATAGATAATAGTTGGTTGTTATCTGTATTTTATAGAGATTGTTAGAAAAAACTGAATCCAAAGACTGTATCCAAAGACATTTATTTCATAAATGATTTATCAATTGATTTTTAGAGAACGAAGGGAAGAGAGAGAGAGAGAGAAAGAGAAAGAGAGAAAGAAACATCAATTTGTTGTTCCATTTATTTATGTATTCATTGGCTGATTTTTGTATGTGTTGTATAAGTTAAAATCTGTGATGAATTATGAAACATTTCAAATTTGAGTTGGATATTCTGAGCTTATGTTATTTGGTGCATACAAATTTAATATTTCATTATGAAGTTTTCCTCTTTATCTTTACTAATACTTTTTGCCTTAAAGTCTAATTTGATATTAGTCTGCCTATAGTAAATTTCTTTTGTTTAATGTTGGCTTAGTAAATCTTTTTCTTTTACTTTCTACATTGTATATGCCCTTATTTTAGATTGTCTTTGTAAGCAGCATATGGTCCAATCTTTTTTTTTAATATAAATTCTTTATTGTTGAAAGCATTACATATGTTATGTTTCTATTCTTATTTAATCTGGTGTGATAATTGCTTTTTAACTGGAGGATTGAATTTTCTTATATTTAACTTACCCCATTATTTAAGTCTCTTTACTCCTTTTCATTGTGAAGTATTTTTTTACAATATATTTTTATTGATTTCAGAGAGAGAGAGAGGGAGAGAGAGAGAGAAACATTTATGATGAGAGAGAATCATTTATCGGCTGCCTCCTGCATACCCCCTACTGGGGATCGAGCCTGCCACCCCGGCATGTGCCCTTGACTGGACTCAAACCTGGGACCCTTCAGTCCTCAGGCCAACACTATCCACTGAGCCAAACTGGCTAGGGTCATTGTGAAGTATTTTAATTGCACTCATTTTAAGCCCCATAAGCCATTATTATTACTGTTTTAAAAATCAGTGTTTATTTAGAGTTATCCAAATACTTACTCTTTTCTGGTATTTTTGTTTTGTTTTGTTTTTAATTTATTGATTTGAGAGAAAGAGAGAGAGAAAAAAAAGACAAACATCAGTTTGTCATTCCACTTATTTATGCATTCCTGGTTGATTCTTGTATATACCCTGACTGGGGATCAAACACACAACCTAGGTGTATCAGGACCACGCTCTAACCAATTGAGTTATATAGCCAGGACCTTTTCTGGTGTTTTTTATTTCTTGTGCCATACTAAAAAAAATTTTCTTTATAGTTTAGGTTTACTAGTGAAAAATTCTGTTTTGACTTTTCTGAAAATGTATTTTATTTTTGAAGGATATCATGGTAGGTGTTTTTCTTCAGTTCTAAGATATCTTTCTATTGTACTCTAACTTCCATTTTTTTTCCTGTTAAAAGCAGCTGACAGTTCTCTTGTTCCTTTGAAGGTAGTTTGTGGTTTTTAAGATTTTCTTAGGTTCTTAGCAAAATCATGAATGATATCTTTTTGTGTATGAGATATGGTAAGGACTTTTACCTGGGCTAGTCTGGCTTTTACACTCTGGGGCTATTCTGTTTCTTTTTTTGCCCTGAGTCCTGGAGCATAACCCTGACTCAGAGGCCTAGCCCTTCTTGGGATCTCAAGGGAAAGACAGGGGAATTTACCTTTCTATCCTTCACCTTGGCAGGCTCTGAACTTCGTGGCATTCTGAGACTGACAGGATCTGTGCTCAGCTCTGAGCTTCCCTGTTACTTATGGCTTTTCACTTATTTGCCTTGTGTGTGCTGAGTTTAGGAGTTGACATATGTGGGAAAATTGTATGAAGAATTCAGATTCAGTTTTTCATGGTTCATTCTCTAGGATCTTGAACTGACATATTTAGGCCTAAGTCTACTACTTTATCTCTCTCATTTCTCTTGCAAATCAGCAGATGCTTTGTGTGAAAAGTGGAGATTAATATGGGGCTTGCACAGGGCATTTCTAGGTTCTCCTTCAGCACCTCCTTGCTGCCTTGGTTGCTCTCTGATGCCTACAGTATTTTTTGTTTTATATTTGATCGGGCTTTTATAGATAGTGCTCTAAAACAAAGGATCAATCTGATACAAACAGCCCCTTATGACAGGAATGAGAGCTTTGTAACCTTATAATTTTAGTAGTCAGTGATGATGGTTGCCTGGATCCATTATTTCATTAGATGTGCAAAATTGTGATATTCTGATTCTATTATTTCTTAACTGGAGTACTTTTATATGAGGTTAGAATACCAGAATATATGCTTTATTCTTTTTCCTTAACAGTTTTTATATTGAAGAGTTGCTTTTCTAATATTTTCCAAAGGTGAACAGTTTTTTAAAAAAATTAAAATGAACTCATTGACTTAATGACATTTAAGATGAATTAATTAGTAATATTAACCTATACATTTAAACATACTATATTATTTATCCTTCAATAGAAATTAATACTGTATTTTTAGTACACAAATTGTCTTGCATCATCCCAAACTTGGTTAATAGGAGATTCTTTAAATTGTTACCTGGATCCTTTAGACACAGCCCAGTAGTTTTGGGCTTCCTTGCTTCTCTTGTTCTAGGTCCACCTTATTTTTCCATTCCATGTAAAATTCCTTTGGCAGGATATTGTGTTTAGAGACAGGTTTATTTTATTTTTTTGAAGGGAAAACATGTCATGAGTTCATGCTGATACTTAAAAAGCAAATTTAAGGTTACAGCCTTTTATTTTTGCAGCCTCTTTGAATTTCATATATGTATTTTTTTCTTATGCCAAACATCTTCTTTCCTAATGTCTTTTACTTATTTGTTCCATTTATTAGTTAATACATCTAAAGTTCCAGGGTAATACCAATAATATTGCTAATAACATGATTACTTAAGAAAATTAAGATCCCTTTGCATTTTTTTCCTTAAATATCCCAGTAAGTATAACAACAATTCAAATTTCTTTGAAATTCCTTTGTCATTAAGCTATCAACTTGCTATATCTTTAGGATTAATTGTTTTTTAAATTAAATTTAATTCGGCTCTGTATATTCCCCGGTGGATAACCAGTTTTTAGGTTTTGGTTTGTCTGACTCTTTTTTTAAAATTTTAAATATGTTTTTATTTTATTTTATTTTTAAATTTATTTATTTATTTATTTTTTTTAAATAAATCTTTATTGTTCAGATTATTACAATTGTTTCTCCTTTTTTCCCCCGATATCTCCCCATCACCCGGTTCCCTCCCCCCCCATTGTCCTTATCCATAGGTGTATG
Source organism: Cnephaeus nilssonii (assembly GCF_951640355.1). Classification (NCBI taxonomy): domain Eukaryota; kingdom Metazoa; phylum Chordata; class Mammalia; order Chiroptera; family Vespertilionidae; genus Cnephaeus; species Cnephaeus nilssonii. Next base: position 70,376,441 of record NC_137084.1, on the reverse strand, counting down.
ATTTTTGTCCAGTCTCTTCCCATACCCCCCACACAGACACCCCTTTCCCCCTGAGAATTATCAATCCACTCCCATTCTATGCCTCTGATTCTATTATGTTCACCAGTTTATTCTGTTCCTCAGATTTTGAATTCACTTGATTTTTAGAATCACTTGTTGATAGATATTTGTTGTTCATAATTTTTATCTTTACTTTTTTCTTCTTTTTCCTCTTTTTAAAGAATACCTTTCAGCATTTCATATAATACTGGTTTGGTGGTGATGAACTCCTTTAGCTTTTTCTTATCTGTGAAGCTCTTTATCTGGCCTTCAATTCTGAATGATAACTTTGCTGGGTAGAGTAATCTTGGTTGTAGGTTCTTGCTATTCATCACTTTGAATATTTCTTGCCATTCCCGTCTGGCCTGCATAGTTTCCGTTGAGAAATCAGCTGACAGTCGTATGGGTGCTCCCTTGTAGGTAACTAACTGTTTTTCTCTTGCTGCTTGAAAGATTCTCTCTTTGTCTTTTGCCCTTGGCATTTTAATTATGATGTGTCTTGGTGTGGTCCTCTTTGGATTCCTCTTGTTTGGGGTTCTGTGCGCTTCCTGAACTTTTAAGTCTATTTCTTTCACCAGGTGGGGGAAGTTTTCTGTCATTATTTCTTCAAATAGGTTTTCAGTATCTTGCTCTCTTTCTTCTGGCACCCCCAAAATTCGGATATTGGTACGCTTAAAGCCATCCCGGAGGCTCCTTATGCTATCCTCACACTTTTGGATTCTTCCTTCTTTCCGCCTCTCTGGTTGGGTGTTTTTTTCTTCCTCATATTCCAGATCTTTGGTTTGACTCTTCGGGTGCGGTGGTCTACTCTGTATATTCTTTATTTCAGACAGTGTATGCATAATTTCTGACTGGTTCTTTTCCATTTTTTTGGTATTCTCATTAAGGTCCTTGAAGGTCTCCTCAAGTTTCTCAGCGGTTTTTAGGAGATTCTTGAGTAACCTTATAAATATGGTTCTGAACACTGTGTTGTCCATTAGTTTGCTTTCATCTATCTCTCCTACTTGTGACATACTTTGATGTCTCCACATTTTGGCTGCCTCCCTGTATTGATGGAGTGGCTTTGTGTGGACGGTGACCTATAGGGGCCGGTAGCTCAGCTTCCCCAATCACCCTAGGTGGTCGCTCTTGGTACTCCCCTTTGTGGGCTGAGTGGAAAGTCTTGGTGCAGTTAAAAGCCCTGATTGCTGTTGGTACACTGGGAGGAATTGACCTCCGGTCCAATTGGTTGTGAGGGCCTGCTGTGTCTATAATGGAAGAATTGCTGTGCTGGAGACACAGTAGGGTTTTGGTGCTCACTGAGTCTGCCTCTTGAATGTGTCCCTTATGAGAGTGGTTGAAATCTGGTGTCGTCCACACAGACAGAAAAGTCACTCTCACTCTCCGACCGGCCGAGAGTCCCGTAGGCGTCTGGGTCCCCCGCGTGTCCCCAGAAACTGGAGTTCAGAGTGGTTGGGATTGTTGGTATCACTGGCGGGAGTTGATCTCCAAGCCAGTTGGCTGTGAGGATCAGCAGTGTCTCCGCTGGGAGAGCTTCTGTGCTCAGCTTGGATGGGGCGGAGTCTCAGGGTGGTGCAGACAAGCTTTGGTTTCCCGTCTGCTCCGCCCTAAGAGGGGCGGATTCTCCGTGCCCGAATTAATGGCTGTGCGCCTCTGAGAGAAGGCAGCTTTCGAGTCTCGCCCACTGCCAAACAGACCAGTTTCTCCCCAGCTGGGGCTGGATTTCAGTGCAGACCGGAGGTTTTGCCTTTCTCCCGAACTAGAAATCCAGTCACTGGGAGGGCTGTGCTCAGCTTGGATGGGGCGGAGTCTCAGAATGGCGCAGACAAACTTGGTTTCCGTCCGCGCCGCCCTAAGAGGGTCGGTTTCTCCGTGCCCTAATCAAAGCGCCTCTGAGAGAAGGCAGCTTTCAAGCCTCGCCCGCCGCCAAACAGACCAGCTTCTCCCCGACCGCAGCTGGACCTCAGTGCAGTTGGGAGGCTCCGTTTTTCTCCCAAACGAGAAAGCTAGCCACACAGCGTCTGCTGCCCTCCCTCTCCGCGTGCTGCGAGCAAGCCTGCCGCGTATTCAGCCGCCCGCCCTTTCCGCGCTCACGGATCTCCGCACCTCCACAGCTTCTGAGGCTCAGCGTCCCCCTCTCTGTTTTTCCTCTAGTTGTAGGTTTTCCACTCTGCTAGCTTTCCGGTGGTTCTGGACGGTGTGCACTCTGTTTTCCAGTTGTAGTTTCAAAATTGTTGTCGTAGGCAACAGTTAGGTGTTTACCTTATGCCGCCATCTTGGTTTCCGAATCTATTTTTATTTTTTTAAGAGAGAGAAAGGAAGGGAGAGGGGTAGACATAGAAACATTAATGAGAGAAACATCAATTGACTGCCTCCTGCACCCCCCCTATTGGTGATCGAGCCTGCAACCTGGGCATGTAGGTTGAACTGGTGACCTCTTGGTTCATGGGTTGATGCTTAACCACAGAGCCACAACTGCTGGGTGTCTGCCTCTTTTTTAAAGTTATAAGCAGACACAGGGATACCTGTGTACATGAATGTGCATGTGTATGTGCGTGCGTGTGTGTGTGTGCATCTTGTATAGCCCAAGCCAGATAATATTTGGATAGATTATTCATTCCTTTTTTACAGCTACAAGATACTTAATTGTGTGGGTACACAGTAGTTCATTCTACAAGTTCTCTATTAATGTGGGTTGATTTTCATTTTTTGCTTTATAAATAATACCATATCTTTTTGTATGTTTATCAGTAGTCTTATTAGTTCAAAGAGTAAATATATGTATATGTCTTTTCAACATTTTATTATGAGAAATTTCAAACATGTAGCACAATTGAAAGAATTTTACAGTGAACACCTTATCCCTGCTACCTACATGCTACCTAATGGTAGTAGCATTCATAAGTATGTATATCTATGTAACCCAAGGCCCTATTAAGATATTGAAGTTTACCATCAGCAAGTTCCTTCAGAGAGAGAGAGAGGCATGCAACTATAACATTTGAGTTCTTTTTCTGGTCTGATTTTCAAAATTACCAACATGGCATGTTTTTAATGTTTTTTCTCCTTTTATTTCCATAAGCACCCCTGCCACGTTGGAGCAGAACTACATAGTTTGTCAGCTGCAGCAAAAAATAAGTGTACTCTATTCCTTCTTGAGAAGCCACCTGAAGAAGAAAAGTATTGTATTTTTCTCCAGTTGTAAAGAGGTACTGAATGTTTATTTCTCTTGTTATTTGTGTTGGATCATCCCTTTTAAAATACCGAATTTCAGGTAGACAAATAGCACTTTCTTTTCTCTTCTAGTAAATAGAGTGCTAGATGTGGTGAGGGATCCATAGATAGAGAATCCTGTGTCTTTGTTTTAAAAAGGAACTCGTGGATGAAACTATAAGCTCTGTAAGGGAAGAAACTGTCCCTTGTGCTACAGTATTGTTAGTACCTAGCACAATATCTATCTAATAATAGGATAATATGCAAATTGGTCAGGACGCCGTCACATAATGACCGAACATCAGGGACCCGAGGCTGCATGGTGCATGGCCAGGGCTGGGGACCTCAGACTGTGCCCCCAGCCCGGAGGGGCTTGAGGGGGGTGGGGCCAGCTCGGTCTGGGTCTCCTGTGATTTCGAAGTGCCTGCGGGTGGGTGGGGACTTGACTCTGGGTCCCGCGGTGTGTCCCAGACTCTGACAGGAGGGAGATTTTCATATACATTTTACTAATTTTCTTTCATCTCTGACAGTTCTAATATAGAGAAAGGGCAAACAGCAATATTAAAATATTTCTTCTAATTCCCTTTTAATGTGCATGAATTTCGTGCACCGGGCCACTAGTGTAGAACATAAAAATTGGTAGAATGAACAATGGAATGACTAGATTAACCAGAGGTCTTTATAATCTGAGACTCACATACCCTCGATGAAGACTGAATTGAATATGTCACTTATTTTCATGCTTTCATATCTTTGTTCATGCTGATCTTTGGAATGCCCTCCCTGCATCCTTTCATCCCTTTATCCCAATTCTGGGGAAATATTTAGCATACTTTAAGGCTAACAAGCTCAAATATTATACTTGGAAGTCCTTTTCTGACACTCCAAATTCCCTTGTTACAATTAACTTCCTCTCCTACCCTCTGTAGTGTTTAGTTCATAAACATTTCTTCAACACTAGCCTTGTGCTACAATTAAAGGTTTCAGTGATTGTATAAGAAAACTGGGTTCCTTCCCTTACAGAGAAGAGACCCTGGATGATTTTTGCCACTTTTTCACACTCCCTGATGACTTAGTTATTGGCATAGAATAGGTTGATTCTAGATTTATAACTTTTGGAATAGCTTAGCCTGATAAGTATGAGGATGAGTCTCCCTTTATCTTATGAGGAAGATAAGTAGTGGTTTCTCATTTTACCATGTAAAGAATGACTTTGCAGTTTTATTTTAGGACCTACTTTTAGATTTTTAGAACTTTACATCTCTGAAAGAAGGGATGTTTTTGCTATGTATATATAAGGAAATAAGTTTAGAGTTTATATTTGAAATTTTACTCCATAATACTCTGCTTTGCCTTTCATCACAGTGGATGAAGAATCTACAACTAGTCCCTCTACTGGTGCTCCCTATCCTCTCTCTGCACAAGGCGTTTGTTACTGCAGATGTCCTCTGTCCTATGTTTTCTTGTCTCCCTGTTATTCTTGAATATTGCCCAGATTAACCCTTTGCACTCGCTTGCTTTTTTCTCGATTCCTTTATTCTAATGCTAACCGTGTCGAGTCACACTCGACATCCAAGTGCAAAAGGTTAAGAATAAAATACAAAGCTCATATCCCTTTACAAACACTGCCTCTATTTTCTGCTCTTCTTCACAGCAAACTCTTTTAACGATTTATCTCTCCACTCAGCATCACTGTCTCATCTCCTCTTCTCTCCTCAGTCTTCCAGAGTCAGCCCCTTTAAAAGGTACAGCCTACCAAAGTCAGTGGTCAGTCATTAGTCCTTACTTATTTGACCTCTTAGAAGCATAGCAATGCAGTTGAGCATTCTCTCCTTCTTGAAACACTTCTTTAGACTTCTGTGACTCCACACTAACATGTTTCCCCTTGCCTCTGACTGCTCTGTTAACCTTCCTTGCTGGCTCTCTTTTGCCTTCCACTGCAGGTTAAAGTTCTTCCAATCTCTGTCCTCTACCCTTCTCTGCCCCTTTTCCATCTATTCTCTTTCTGGGTAACCTCTTCAATTCCATGGCTTTAAGTGCTATCAGTATTCTGGCAGCTGCCAAATCCACATCTCAAACTTGATTACTAGGTATTTCCAATTGAATGTCTAAAGCACATCTCAAATTTAACATAGAAAAAACAATTTAAAATTTTCTTTCTCCTAAGATTTGCTTCCTCATCTCAATATGTGACTTGATTCCCCCCCCCCCCTCTTTTATTATATTTATTCAGGTGATACTGGTTAACCAAATTATACACGTTTCAGATGCACAATTCTATAACACATCATCTATACATTGTGTTTTGTGTTCACCACCCTAAGTCAAGTCTCTGTCCATCACCATTTTCCCCCCAATACCTTCCTCTACCTCCTCCCAACACCCCCCGAATTCTTAATTGTTGTCTGTCTTTATCCATATTCAGTCTATTGATAACTCATTAGCACTACCATTCTCACTACCCCTCATGCTGCTCTTTACTCTGAACCATGCTTAATTTCCTCATACTCCTGGTTGGTCTCTCCATTTCTTTACTCTCTTTACTGTAGTTATTCCACATTATAGCAACAATGATCTTTGGAAAGTGGAAACCGGAATATGTCACTGCCTTGCTGCAAACCTTCTAAGACTTTTTCTATAAATTTTAGAATTAAATATAAACTCCTTACTTAGAACCTATATGGCTTTAATCTATATACATCTTCCACCTCAACCAGTTTTTTCAATAGTAGGAATTCAAGGTCAGTCTTGATTTGAGAGAGACAGATTGTAGAAAGTTTTCATGGACTCACTTTATACCTTAATTTCCATATGTACTTCTCTGAGATTGACTTGCCTGAGGGGGCCTCTGTGGTCTGTAGGTTCTCATTTCCCATTTCCTTTTCATGGTAGTTCTTTTTTTTTTTTTTTAAATATATACATTTTTTATTGATATCAGAGAGGAAAGGAGAAGGAGAGAGAGATAGAAACATCAATGATGAGAGAGAATCATTGATCAGCTGCCTCCTGTATGCCCCCCTACTGGGGATCAAGCCTGCAACCCAGGCATGTGCCCTTGACTGGAATTGAATCTGGGACCTTTCAGTCTGCTGGCCGATGTTCTATCCACTGAGCCAAACCGGCTAGGGACATGGTAGTTCTTTTAAAAACTTTACAAAAGAAAGGCTTATGTCTTTCTATCCTTAATCTTACTGATTCATTGTCTCATGGTCAGAGAACCTTTCTGGCACCAGGGTAGCTAATCAGAAAGCGAATGACTCTAATAAGGTAACAGGTCATTTCAAAATTCAGGTGGTTTCCCATTCTTTACTTTGAACAAAATTTGAAGGGAGACTTAAATGGAGTTATTAGGTGCTAGATAATTATAAACTAGAGGCCCAGTGCATGAACTCATGCACAGGTGGAGTCCGGCCAGCCTGCCTGGATTGGGGCCCAATCAGGGGCGGGCTGGCTGGGGGCAGGGGCCGTGGGTGATTGGCCAGTAGGGGTGGGGGGGGCAATCAGGGGTGGGGTCAGCTGGGGCAAGGGGCTGCAGGCCTTTGTGGTGGGGTGGGCTGATCAGGGGTGGCGCCAGCTCGGGGGAAGGGCTCTCAATCAGTGTGGGAGAGGCTGATCAGGGTCGGGGCCGAGGGAGTGTTGGTGGCTGCCCCATCCTCGAACAGGGTGGGAGAGGCTAATTGGGCCAGTTCGCTGGCCATAGTGGGCGTCATAGCGACAGATCGTTCCAGTCATTATGGTGTTCCAGTTGCTGGCTTTTTATATATATAGATTTTATCTGTCATGATTTTGCAAAATTTTTACCTTTTTATTGAATTTATTAGAGTGATATCTATATATACAAAAGGCTTATATGCTAAGTGTCACTCCAACTGTCCGACCTTTCACTATGATGCGCACTGACCACCAGGGGGCAGATGCTCAACTCAGGAGCTGCCGTGACACACACTGGCCATTTACAAAGAAACGGCAGCACGGACCTGGTGCCGACAAAGCAACACTCGGCTTCCCCCAAGTGGGACACAGGCCCCGCCACCACCCTGGAGTGACAGCCCACCAAATTGCAGCTGATGCTGCCGAGACCCCATGGTGCAAAATGCAGCCCACAGCCCAGCCCAGCCCGGAAACGGTCACTGTGGGCACCGGGTAATGACGTCACGTAGCAATGCCTGGCTTCCTCTCCTAGCGGCTAACCTCCTTGCAGAATCTTCAGCCCAGGAACACGACTTGCTTTATAGCCAGGTGCAAACATTTTACACTTTAACCAAATGTTTGTGAAGCTTTTTCCCATGCCTCATCTCATTTGTCCTTACAGAAGTCCTGGAGTAGGCAGATAGGAGACTTGGTGGAATCCTATTTTCTTTTAATTAGCCGGAAAACAGACATTTAGTAAGTTTAGAAACTTGATCCGACTGGAAAGAAGTAAGAAATGGTGGAACTTGAAAATAACTTCAGGTTTTCTCACTGCGCAGAATATGGTCAAACACTGCTGTAGTTAAATATTTTACCCTTTGTTCTCCCTGCATGATCTATAATAATAATCTGCTTCATGTTGATATTTGCTGCTGTGTTGCTGACAGTTACCTGAAAGAGAAGTTGGGGTAGTTCACTGGGCTGTAAAAAGTTTAGCTACATCAGAAAGCAGGTGTAATTAAGCAAGCTTATTTTATCTATACTAATAATAGAGGAATATGCAAATTGGGATGTCGTCATGTAACGACCAATCAGGATGGGGGAGGGGTCGTGGCAGAAAGCTCTCAGCATGCCTGTGCCGGTCCGAAGGGCGTGGGGAGGAAGGGAGAGCAGATAGGCAGTTAGGGGCATCAGGCCAGGAGGGGAGAGCAGATAGGCAGTTGGGGCAATCAGGCAAGTAGGGGAGAGCAGATAGGGCCATCAGGCCGGCAGGGGAGCAATTAGGGGGGATCAGGCAGTCAGGCAGGTGAGCAGTTAGGAGCCAATGGTTCCAGATTGTGAGAGGGATCCCGGATTGGAGAGGGTGCAGGCCGGGCTGAGTGACCCCCACACCCCGTGCATGAATTTCATGCACTGGGCCTCTTGTCCTATATAATAAAAAGGTAATATGCAAATTTACCCTCACACCCTCACAAGATGGCTGCCTATGACCAGGCTGGCAGGGGGGTTAGTGAGGGACAATCAAACAACTGAACAAGCAGGCTGCATGGGGCGATCAGGCCGGCAGGGGGGGCAGTTGGGGGCGATTAGGCTGGTGGGGAGGCAGTGAGGGCGACTGGGCCGGTGGGGGGGGGGTTAGTGAGGGACGACCAAATGACTGAATAGCAGGCTGCTTGGGGTGACCAGGCCAGCGGGGGGGGGGGGGGGGGGAGCCGTGAGGGGTAACCAGGCTGGCTTAGGGGGCAGTTAGGGGTGACCAGGCTGTCCGTGGGGGCAGTACGGATTGGGGAGGGTGCAGGCTGGACTGAGGGGACTCCCCCTCCCCCGTGCACGAATTTCGTGCATCGGGCCTCTAGTATACATATAAAAGGTTAAGTTGCCTCATGCATGCGCGATGCATATAAAGCTCTCGCTGACGCCAATCGCATATGTGTGTTTCAATCTGTCATTTTCAATCGTGAATTTGGTTGACACTTCTATTATAGAGAAAGGGCGAATAGCGATATTAAAATATTTCTTCTAATTAATTTCCTTTCAATGTGCATGAATCTGCACCGGGCCACTAGTTGGGTAATAAAATTACATAGATTTCAGGAGTACAATTCTTTAATACATCATCTGCATATTTATTGTGTATTCAGCACCCAAAGTCAAGTCTTCTTTCTGATTTTTATAAGAGTTCAGAGAGTTAAAGTTCATTTTAGTCCATTTCCTATATTTTTGTGATGAGATTTTCTTAATACCTACATTATAAAGAGAAAATAGAAATAAAATAATGCTGTACTCTGCCTGGGTCTAGCAATCAGTAGTATTCACTTATGAATACATAAGATAAAGACAAGTAGTAAAACTATAACAATCAGCTCTATTTAGTCCCATAAATTAAGAGATGTAATAACATCTACTATTGTATGTCCAATATTTTACAGCAATAAAATATTTTATGTCTAACAGTTTTTTAAAATCAAATTCTAGCATTTCTTGTTTTGGTCATTTCTGTACTAATAATGATTGTAGTGATAGTTTATTTAACCCCAAAAGAAAATTTTTAATACAGCTTTATGGCCACAGGAAATTTTTAAATGTTAAAACTGATATACATATATTTGTTGTATAAAACAATAAATTTTGATAAAGTCTTCAAAAGACTTTCAAGCATAATGCTGTAAAGATAAAATTCTGTGTAGTCAGGAAATAAGAGTTCAAGGAGGAAAAGGAATGATGTAAAATTTCTTTTTGTTAAAGAGAAGTTTCTTCACATTGTATTTTTAACTTTTTATTTTTTTAAGACTTAATTTTTTTAGAGCTGTTTTAGGTTTGCAGCAAAATTGAAGGGCTGTCTCACACAATGCATAGTTTCCTCATTATTATGTTTTAAAATATATTGTTGTTTATTTCAGAGAGAAAGGGAGAGGGAGAGAGAGATAGAAAATAGAAACATCAATGATGAGAGAGAATCATTGATCGGCTGCCTCCTGCATGTCCCCCACTGAGGATCAAGTCTGAAACCCAGGCATATGCCCTGACCAGGAATTGAACTGTGACCTCCTGGTCCATAGGTTGATGCTCAACCAGTGAGCCACATTGGCCAGGCGTCTCCTCATTATTTTGACATGTTATAAATAATTGGTAGTGGGTATCAAATTGCTTTGCTATTTAGAATCTATTGTGTACATTTATAAGATGTTTTAAGTATTTATTTAAAAATATTAATATTTACAATATACCAGAAATTACATTCTTTGTAACCAATTAAATTTGCAAAAATATCAGCTATAAACTTAAAAAGGTAAGGGGAGTACCCCTCCCCCCCCACCAGAATTGATTAGGGAATAACGTGAGAAAAAATGCTTTTAACACCATAACTCTACTACATATTCCTTTTTCTGCTCTATATATCTTTAATAGTGCTCCTTAATACATTTTTTGCTGTTCATCTTGTAAACTTGCTTTGCTGCTGCTATCCAGATATATTAAACTCATTTTTCTGTTAATGCCTAGGTTCAGTATCTGTATCGAGTGTTTTGCCGGCTACGTCCTGGTATTTCTATCCTTGCTCTGCATGGTCGACAGCAGCAGATGAGAAGAATGGAAGTCTATAATGAATTTGTTCGCAAGAGAGCTGCAGTACTCTTTGCTACTGATATTGCAGCCAGGGGATTGGGTAAGAAAGATTTGGAGAAAATATTCTGTGATCATGGGAAATACGATTTGCTTATAAATGTGTAGATTCTGGGAATTCAAATAGTTTGACTCAAATAATTGGGCTGTCTTATAAGAGAAAAACAAGTGAATTGGTAACTGAGATGATTAGCATTAAGAATATACATCAGTGAAGATTTTTTGTAATATTTCCATCTTTGTGATCATATTGTTTTATGATAATAGCTATAGCATAGAATCCTGAGGAGCCTACAAAATCACAGAAGAATGAAAGGTTTAAAGATATTAAAAAATTGTTGTGTTTTTTGAAACTGAAAATTTAATAAATAAATATTACAGCTTATTTAACAAGAAAAATCAGTGAAGTCCATCTTTTCAGCAAGCATCCTAGTTTTTATTTTAAAATCATATTTAATATATTTAAACCTTCAAAAAGCCACTGTGATTTACAACTGGTGGCTTTGTGAAGGTTGAATGAGGTATGGAAATAATTATGGGCAAACTAGAGATGAGAATAAATGAGATGAGAATAAATAGGTGGTAATTTGAATTCTTGAATCACTTTATTTTACTGTGTTAATTATTATGACAAATTTTAAATATACACAAAGACAATAGGTCTACTGTATGGTCATATACTACCCACTTTAAGTAACTATCTTTTTCATGATTCCTTTTCCTCCTGTCTCTTTATTTCTCTTGGAGTATTTGAAATGATAGCTCAAGACATCATATTAGTTTATCCCTCTGTAACTGGAGGTATTTAGATAAGTATGCATGTTTTTAAAGCTCTCTAGGCTATGTCATTATATCACAACTTGGTAAAATGAACATTTTGCATTTACATTGTTTTGACTACATAATTGTGTGATAAGGGAAGTAGTGTAGTATGATTGTCTCCTTTTTTGTACTTTCGTTTGTGTTTTTCTTTGAATTAATAATTAAAATTTGCTTAGTTTTGTTTTCCAGTTCTAATGTTTCTCAAATGTTCCTGTAGATGTCACATGCCTAATTGTCTAGCAGTTCATAAACAGTCTGTTTTGTTTTTTTCTCTCTTGAAAATTTCTCTTCTGGTAGTCTTTGGTCTCCAGCTCTAATCTAACTGGTTGCTTCATAAGCTTGATGCACATTTGCCATCCGGGACTTCTCTTCTCAGATCTTTTTTGATTTCTTTTCTTTTTAAATTTCATTCTCTAATAGCTTTCTAAGAAAGGGTGCATGGGAGGTAAATTTTTTGTCATTGCATATCTGTGTCCTATTCTTTTTTTTTTCTTTAATCCTCATCTGAGGATATATTTTTATTTATTTATTGTTTTGAGAGAGAGAGGAAGGAAAAGAGAGAGAGGGAAACATGGATATGAGAAATATCAATGGGTTGCCTCCTAGGATTGAACTCACAACCTAGGTATGTACCCTGACCAGTAATTAAACCCGCAACCTTTTGATGTATGGGACAATGCACTAACCAACTGAGCCACCCGGGGTGGCTCAGTGTCCTATTTTTTGAATAACAGTTGGAATGGGAATAGAATTCTAGGTTGAAATATTTTACATTACAGGTTTTGCAGATATCTTGAAATATTGTTAAACCTCTTCTATTATGTTATTACTAGAGGCCCAGTGCATGATTTAATCATGCACCTGGTGCACCAGCGGGCTGTCCGCCGGTGCCCCAGGCCTTCCGAAAGCCTCCGGCGCTGCGGAGGCTTTCGAAAGGCCTTGCGCCGGAGCAGACAGGCGGCCAGGTCCCCCGCTTTGGCCTTTGATCGCGGGGGACCTGTCCGGCTGGCTGTCCGCCGGCGCCCCAGGCCTTCCGAAAGCCTCCGGCGCTGCGGAGGCTTTCGAAAGGCCTTGCGCCGGAGCAGACAGGCGGCCAGGTCCCCCGCTTTGGCCTTTGATCGCGGGGGACCTGTCCGGCTGGCTGTCCGCCGGCGCCCCAGGCCTTCCGAAAGCCTCCGGCGCTGCGGAGGCTTTCGAAAGGCCTTGCGCTGGAGCAGACAGGCGGCCAGGTCCCCCGCTTTGGCCTTTGATCGCGGGGGACCTGTCCGGCTGGCTGTCCGCCGGCGCCCCAGGCCTTCCGAAAGCCTCCGGCGCTGCGGAGGCTTTCGAAAGGCCTTGCGCCGGAGCAGACAGGCGGCCAGGTCCCCCGCTTTGGCCTTTGATCGCGGGGGACCTGTCCGGCTGGCTGTCCGCAGGCGCCCCAGGCCTTCCGAAAGCCTCCGGCAGCCATGGTACAGACGCTGAGCTCGCGGGCGCCAGAGGCACCGCGAGCTCAGCGTCCTTCTGGCCCAATCAGCTACCCCGGCCACCCTGAGTCCCGCCCCCTGCGCCTCCTGCTGGCCCAATCGTGGGCGTAGCGGAGTGATGGTAATTTACATATTACCATTTTATTATGTAGGATGGTGGTTATCAGACCCACAATTAGGTTGTTACTTAATGTGTTAATAAATAAGTATACATAGTACAATATTAAATTTTTAATAAAAATGTTTATATTTTATTATAATTTTTCTTTTATAGTCCTATACGTTTTAATTTATACATTAAAAAAGGGTCCGTAACACAGACAATGGGGCGGTGAAGACCTGGGGGGGGGGGGTTGGAGGGGGCCAGTGGGGGGAAAAAGGGGACATATGTAATACTTTCAAGAATAAAGAATTATTTTTAAAAAAGGGGTCTATAGGTTTCAGATAGCCACAAAAAATGTCAAGAACCTTTGTTCTAGTTTATTTTAAAAAGTTTAGATGAATGTATTCATAAATAGCATGTACTTTCTTGGGTGTTTAAAAACTTTGCATCAGTAATATTAAACAAACTAGTCTATGACTTGCTTTTAAAGTCTTCCCATGTTAATGTGTATTTTGTAGAGTATGTCATAGCATGAATTTATCCATTCCTGGAGTAAAGGACATTCAAGTTTATGTTTTTATTCCAAAGAGGTGCAATGAATAATCTGAAGCTCTATTCTTATGTAAATGTTTAAGAATTTCTTTAGAATACACCAGTATCGTTTTTAAACTTTCTTTTATTCTTAATTTTTTCTAAATTATTTTACTATTTTAATGAGCAACATACGCATATGGGTAAAAATGAGTTACAAGACAAATCAGTCCCTACTCTACCCCTCCTCACTCTTCAAAAAGCAATTATTTCAATCTGCTATTTCTTCTTTTGACATTTAGTTTTATATTTTGGAGTAACAATCTTATACTGTCAATTCTTAATTTGTCAAGTTTAGAAATTATCTCATGATTTGCTTTAAAAAAATATATTTTTATTGATTTCAGAGAGAGAGGAAGGGAGAGGGAAGAAGGAATAGAAGCATCAGTGATGAGAAAGAATCATTGATTAGCTGCCTCCTGCATGCCCCCTACTAGGGATCAAACCCAAATCCATCCTAGGCATTTGCCCTGCCGGGAAATTGAGCTGTGACCTTCTGGTTCATGGGTCCACGCTCAACCACTGAGCCACATCGGCTGGGCTAAACATTTCCTTTTGTTACTCCCATCTTTTTTTTTAAAGTGCTCAGTCCTTTCATCTATGATAGAAGGTGGTCTGAAAACCTCATAGCAAAGTTTCTAAATGACTAAAGATAGTAAGAGAATGAGCAATTAAGGAATTGAGAGCAAGATCTCTGGAAATGAACGGAAACTTATGTAGCCAGAAATATATATGGAGTAATTACTGCCAGGAAATTGGGAGAGGGACTTAATTCGAATGGAGATGGGAATAGCAGGAAAAGTAAACCTTTATTTAAATTTAGAAACCAGTTTTATGGTTCACTAGGAACCCATGAGAACTGGTTCTTTTAGGTTATTAAATATCAGGATATTTCATTATTTGTATAACACAAAGCTGTCTGTCTCTGCTGTGTCAGATAAGAAATAATTTTCACATTCAAATACTGTTATTAATTTTAGCTCACTTTGTCAAAGAAGTGTTTATTATCTCTTGGTTCATGCAATTAATTTTATTTTTAAGAGTCCACAGATTATAGCTATCAGTTTGATGTGACAGAAAGTCCTAGCAAGCAATATTGTAAAATAAAAATAGTGCAGCAGAGCAGACCTTGAAACTGACTTTCTACCTTGACATTCTTTCTGTACAGATTTCCCAGCTGTGAATTGGGTTCTTCAGTTTGATTGTCCTGAAGATGCCAACACATATATTCACCGTGCAGGTAGAACTGCCAGGTGAGTGTGCTGGCCCATTTCTTTGCTTTTGGTGCTATCTAAATAAAAAACTATGCTCCCTGAAATGCAGACATAGAATTCAGGAAAGTGAGTATAGTTGGGCATTTTTATGGTGTAGTTTGAGAACATCTGGTCAGCTGTTATAAGTCAGTATGGCTGAGACTTGATTACTGCTGCGAAAAATCAATGAAAATCTTATTTTAGTTTTTTTGTTCTAACTTTGTTTACTTACTAAACTTTTTACAAGAACTGCTCACTGAACATCATCTCTCTGAATCCTAATGATCCCTCAGTGAGGTATAGGACTGTTATTTAATATCTATTTTCAGAGAAGGAAACTAAGTGTTTGAGCAGTTAAACAATTTTTTGAAGACACACAGCCCCAGGATTCTAATCCAGGCAGTCTGACTCCTCTAGTCTAGATCTGTACTCTTACTTTCTATGGTATCGGCCCTAAGAGGCAAGGTGGTTTTGAGTTGTAGATTTCTCTCTTTTTTCCCCCCTAGTGTGGAAATTAGACATTGCTGGAGGCTACTCCAAAATACTCCCTTTTTCATATATGTCCCCCTTCTTCCCCAATAAAAACATCACTAAAAGTTGGTGGCTTAAAAATCTGAAGTAACTGTTGTTCCAGTTAGTGTCTCTTCCATCATGAAACATCAATGTCCATTGACGTCCACATTATAAATATTCTCTTAACCAATTTTGATGAGAAAGAAAGTGGCAATAAAGTGGAAAACCAAAGAAATAGTCCATCTGTGGCTAATCATAATGAATCATAACCCTATTGTGGTTATCATTTTGGCTGTTTCCAATTCTTAACCATCACAATTATCAGTAAAATGAACAAGTGCTAACAAGCGGCGGGGAAACTATCTGGAAAAGAATATAGAAAAGTCATAATCATTTGGGAGTAAATGGCATAGAAAGGTATCTAAATGAATGAAAAGAATAACAAATGTCTTTGCTATTGAGGTTGCAGTGAAGTTGGAATATGTATGCTGCTGGTAGAACTGTGAATGGTTAGCATCTTTCTGGATAGCATTTTGTAATACTTATTCAAAAGTCTTAAGAGTTCTTCCTTTTGACTCAGTAACTCCATATCCAGAAATTGATCTTAAGAAAATAGGGAGAAGGAAAAAGTTTCAGTAAAGATGTTCATTTTACTGATATTTGTGATGGTTAAGAATTGGAAACAGCCAAAATAATAACCATAATAGAGTTACACTTAATTATGATTAACCACAGATGGACTATTTTTTTTTTTTTTGGTTTTCCATTTTGTTACCACTTTCTCATCAAAACTGGATAAACGAGTATTTATAATATGGACGTCAATGAGGCATTGACGTTTAATGATGGAAGAGACACTAACTGGAACAACAGTTACTTCAGATTTTTAAGCCATGAACTTACAATGATTCCCTAGGGATGGCAGGATCTTTAGAACAATATTGGAATACTCATCCAAGCAGAGACTCATTCTCCAGTAGTTTTTCTTCCATTTGCCCTGCATGTCCTTCAGCAAGTGGTCCAATTGTCTTCTGTCTCTTGTTTATCTATGAAGTCCTTTGGTGTTTACTTTTACATTTCTTCGTGTCCACAGTTCTCATGGCTTTAAATAAATTTTATCTTTTTGTTTGATTCTGTTGTTTGTTTCAGCGTAAGTGAAGGTTTTTCATATTCTTCTACAGCCTAAGAAGTAGAGCTCTTTCTTTCTCTTTGTTTTCTAATTATCATAAAATGTTTTGACTGTTCAAACATTTTTCATTTGGCTCACTTTTAGCCCATGGGCTATTAAACATGGGCTTTAGTCAAGGTCTCATCACTTAAGTGCTTTTCTTTTGACCACCATTAAGGGAGAGCATAGTATAAGAGTGAAAGGTAAAAAAAAAAAAGAGTGAAAGGTAAAACTTTTTATAAACAGGATTTATGTATTAAAGGGTTCAAAGAATGTGTTTTTATTGCAGTTATATAATTTGAATAAGCAATGGGGTTAGAACTGGGTTCTGTGTATGATGTCTTTTTACATTTAGACAAACTTATCTTAGAACGACAACATTGTTTTTAATGTGATCTAAGTAAATGACCTAGGTAGAATAGCAGCCTTGTTTTCCATTTATGAGATGGTACATTGTGCTTCAGTGTCTCTGATGCATTGGGTACATGTTCAGATTATCTTTCATAGTGAGATATTCAGAAGTTTTTAGTTGTGGTTGTTGGAATGAATGTTTCTCTGTTGTTTAATTCTCAACAGATGTGTAATAAGTATGAATTTGTACAGGTGCCCATGTACACATTTGCATTTTGTGAAAGTTGGGTCTGGTCTCTCACTAGCATATTGGATCAGGAGTAAGCAGGCTTTTAGATTAGTGTTGACATGGGCAGGGCAAACTAATTCCTTTATAGAATACATTTAGCAATGTTTTGATATTATTCCTCCTATATGAAGATTATTGGACATTTTAGTGCATCAGGAAAATGTTCATGAAGGGCAAATGTTTCAGGATTCTTGTTTCCTAGAGAATTTGTTAAAAATGTTATGTGGTTGAGCCTGGCTGGTGTGGCTCAGTGGTTGAGTGTTGACCTATGAACCAGGAGGTCATGGTTCGATTCCAGGTCAGGGCTCATGCCGGGATGTGGGCTCAATCCCCAGTAGAGGGTGTGCAGGAGACAGCCAGTCAGTGATTCTTCTCATTGATGTTTCTCTTGCACTCTCTCTCCCTTACTCTCTGAAATCAATAAAAAATGAAAAATAAAAAAATGTTATGTAGTTCAACATGCCATGGTGAACATGAAATTGGTCTTAATGACTGTGGAGCTGCGGAGGAGGTAGAACAGCATCACAATTGATTGTATTTTAAGAGAGAGAGTACTAATTTGAAAAACTATTTTTTTAAATGCAATTTCTAATGTCATTAATTTTTAAAGTACAAGCCTGTTTGATCCTTCATAACCAATTAAAAATACTTTGAATTGACACTTTTAGATGTATAGTGAGTGGAAAGGTTTAGGATATGTAATGCTTATTTTTCTTTGGCAATTTAATAAAAATTGACTAAATTGCCATTTAAAAGTTGCCATTAATGGGTTTAGAGATAATTAGAAAATTTCTTAGGCCATGAGCCTGGATAATTGAATTGAATAAAGGCTAAATTAAAATTTGAAATTAATTAAAATCTTGTGTATATGCTGTAATTAAAACCAGGTTGCCAGATAGCATTTGCTTTTGGAATTGAACAGTGACATGAATGTAGATAAGTGAACTTAGTGCTTTGTGGCAAAATAACTAAAGTTTGGGAAAATTAGTTTTCCTCTTTTTTCCTGTGTTTTAGCTAAGTGAAAAGTATGATTCAGGTACTTGTTGCCTTAAAGTACTTACTCTATTTTAATTTTTAATTTATTCACCTGTCTAAAATTCTTTTGATCTTTATTTTATTTATTTTATTTTTTAAAAAAATATATTTTATTGATTTTTTACAGAGAGGAAGAGAGAGGGATAGAGAGCTAGAAACATCGATGAGAGAGAAACATCGATCAGTTGCCTCCTGCACACCCCCCACTGGGGATGTGCCCGCAACCAAGGTACATGCCCTTGACCGGAATCGAACCTGGGACCTTTCAGTCTGCAGGCCGACGATCTATCCACTGAGCCAAACCGGTTTTGGCTAAAATTCTTTTGATCTTTAGCAGTTGAGAAAAAATTCCCTCTGTTTCCCTTAATCATCCATACCCCTTTTAACATAGTGGTTAATCTCCTTTAGAAACAAATGAGGCAAGGGACCCAAATCTAGTTTTATAAAACTGTATCCTGTGATACTTTCTACTTCTTAAATGTGATTATCTTTAGGGTTTGCAGTGTTTGGTACTCACAAAATCAGGCTCTTCCACTTATAAAAAAGCCCAGTTGAAAATAAAGATTTGGGAATAGAAAATAGGTATATATCAGATACTCCTCACTTTCAAAATGTTTTCATTTGGGGAGTGAGGGTCTGTGGGTAAAAGGTGGGACTTCATGTAACTGTTTATATATAAGGAATTGGGAGTTGCTATATAAAAGATGGGAGTATGTGTATATGTGTGTGTGTGTGTGTGTGTGTGTGTGTGTGTGTGTGTGTATATATATATATATATATATATATATATATATATATATATATATGTAACTGTTTTGTTTTCCAGAGTAGCAGTACAGTCCAGCAATATTACAGCTCCACTTTAGTTATCTTGGCTGTGTTTTGTGGCTCTCAGATTTTGTGGGGAGTGATTTAGGTGGTTCCACTAGGGGACAGCAGAGGACAGTTCTTTGCCTTGCACACTCATGGGCAATAGTTTAGATCATCAGCAGCAAATATACAGATGGAAAGTGTTTTAAATTTCTAATGTGATAACTTGTCAAGAGTTTATGATGGTTGTTTTTGGGAAATACTCGTACTTTATAGAACAGATAATGAAGAAAACAATTTAAATTGGTTTGTAAATTGAAATAATTAAAGTGAGAAGACAATTTCCATGAGTATTAATTTACTGAAGCTTACTACGTATACCTTAGGTTTAAGATAGGTACAATATTTGCTAGTGAAAATTCTTTCATTCCCTTAGTTTAGACTTTACAGAGATTCTAGCTTCAGTCCACTCTACCTTTATAGAGGCTGGTACTTCCTTACATGGCCTTCTGCCTTTGTCTATTGGTATCTGGAATTTAAAGCTTAAAAAACGGAGGGCAAAATCAATCCATTATTTTTGCATCAAAGAAGTATTGGGGAGCTAAGGAAGAGTATGACCAGTCTAGCTATCAAGGTAGATAAAGGGGCTGATATTTCTTAGGAGTCTATTCTTTCCCAGGTACTTCCCTCTTGCTCTCCTGCTGTCTATCCTCAACATAGCAGGCAGAGTGATCCTTTTTAAAACACAAGCCAGATCACGTGGCTCCTCTGATGGCTTCCCATTTTACTCAAGAGTAAAAACCAGTGGCTTTCTGGGCTTACATTGTGCAACCCCCTTCCAACCCCAGTTCCTATTATCCTATGCTCCACACTGGTCTTGTTGTTTCTCCTGTATGCCAGGCATGTTTTTGTCTTAGACCTTTATATTATCTGTTTCTCTGGACTGCTTTTCCTTAAGTATCCACATGGCTGTCTTTCTTACCCTGCCCCAACCTCTCCTCCTTACCTGGTTCTTTTTTTTTTTTCATAGCACTTGACACCTTTAAATATATTAGAGCATTAACTTATATTTATTATTTGCTTTTTGTTCTCTTTACTAGAATATAAGCTTTATAAAGGCAAGGCAGGTTGTCTGCTAAGTGATGTACTCTGAGTGCCTAGCACAGGGCTTGCAGAGTGGACACTTGATACAACACAACTAATTTCTCAAATCAGATGCATGAATTAGAGATCTTAGCTAATATATTAATTAGCTGTTTCAGTTTTACAAGTTATCCTACAGTTTAGTGACTTAAAGCAAGAACTGTATGTTATGGTTTCTGTGGGTCATCTGGCTATTGGTTAATCACATGTTCTTAATCTATTAAAACTTGAGTTTCATCTTTTTTTGTTGTTGTTGTTAGGCTACAGTCAAGGTGTCACACAGCACTTTCAGATTTAACGGGATGGACCCCTTTCCGAACTTTTTGACAGGATCATTTCTTACTGACTGGTCAAAGGTGCCTCTCAGTTCCTTTCTACGTGGTCATCCTCTTCATAGGGTTTCTCACAACATAGCAGCTGGCTCATCAGAGAGAGCAAATGAGAGGGAAAGGAGAGTAAGATGGAAACCACAATGTCTTTTATGACTTGGACTTGGAAGTCACACTCCATCTTATCTGTAGTATCCTGGTGGTTACACAAATTGCACAATTAAGTGTAGGGGGGGAAGTACGAGGGTGTGAATACCAGGAGGCCTGGATTATTGGGAGCCATTTTAGAAGCTGTCTAATACACCTAATATGAAACTTTAATAATTTCAAGGATAAAGGTAATCACGAGGTATATATGAGGCAGGAAAAAATCTGGGATTTTCAACACAGGTGCACAGGTTCATTCTTGCACATCAGGGTGTGCTCTGGCCCAGATTAATCTCAGAGTCTCTAAGTGATATGTATGGCTTATCACTTACACAGAAGTGCCATTGGTATACTCAGTTACAAGGCTAACCGTCATGACCTACCTCTTGAATCCATAGTCTGTCAACAAACCTGGTACATCCTGTTAATAGCATCTCATAGTTGAGGACTACTCTCACACTAGCAAATTTACCAGGTTTGCTCCCAAGCAGGCCTGTCACTGGTATGTTTATGAGGAAATCTGACTGTATTGCTTTTTATTTATTTATTTTTTGAAGCCAGAAAGACTCTTCCCTTCCCCTACATCCACATGGGGAATGCTTGGATTATATCTTAGCCACTTCCTAACACTCAATAAATATCTGAGTGAATAAATGAACGGACTCACTTAGCTTTTATGATAGCCTTATGGAAGAGATCTTATTAGGGAACTCTTCCTCAGAGATTATGAGGTTAAATGTCTCCAAGCTCACTCAGGAAGCACCAGTGCTGGCATTATACTGGGGCAGTGGTCGGCAAACTCATTAGTAGTCAACAGAGCCAAATATCAACAGTACAATGATTGAAGTTTCTTTTGAGAGCCAAATTTTTTAAACTTCTTCTAATGCCACTTCTTCAAAATAGACTTGCCCAGGCCGTGGTATTTTGTGGAAGAGCCACACTCAAGGGGCCAAAGAGCCGCATGGGGCTCGCGAGCCACACTTTGCCGACCATGGTACTGGAGTCTTTTCAGACACAGTTCACATTCTTCTAGTGTGCCCAGAACAGCTGTTTTTACTTAATGAACTTTAGTGGCTACTCTTCCCAGGCAGGGCTTCTAGACTTCATGAAAGCCTGGTCCTTGGAGAAAGAAGGTAGATAGCTTCAATTTGCTACAATTTGTGATCATACACTAAAATATATGCATTTTTTCCTTCTTTATTTGGACTATGAGAAGACACATATCGCATAGTTGATCAAACAGTCTCCTTAAAATTCAAGAAACTTGGGTTTGGCTCTGTCATCGCATGGCTGTGTACCCTTGGAAAAGTTACTAATTTCTTTAAGCCTCTGTTTCTGCTCTTGTAAAATGGGGTTAATTGTAGCTAACTCAGTTTCCTGAAAGGATAATTTTAGGTGGTATCAGTACTGCTTTAAAATGGGTTTTCTTCCTTTTTTTTCTTCTTTTCCTAAATCTATTAAAAACAGTCTTAGAATTTTTCTTTTCTGGAGATAGTTGATAGTGTTTAATGATTTCTACATTTGTCCTGTGAATGCCATAAATCTTTGTTCTTACTTATTTTTTTAGAAGCTTTCCATGCAATACACATTATCCAGCTTGGTTTCTTTGCAGTTATTTTGCAGTGAACTTCATTTGTCACACTGTTGAGCCTATTGTGGTATACTTGTTCATGTTTTCATGATCTTTGGCTGCAGATGACTTTATTTTTCCCAGGGTATTTCCCTGTCTTTTTCTTTTTTAAATCTAGTGTAAGTCTTTAGGTATTCTGAGTCAGAGATACCCTTTTTCCCCCCGGAAATAAGCTCTCCTTTGTACCACGTTGAGCAGGAGTAACAGAACAGTTGGACTCTGCTGCCTATGGCTCGCTGTCTGCATGGCTGGCTGCACTGTTCTCCCACAGTGGCAGGAACTGTTGGGGCTGGTTGCCACATGTAAGGCTGAGGCACAGGGAGAATAGGAGATAGAGGGAGGGGAAAAAAGAGAGAAGAGCTGTGGAATAGCAGAGTGTGACCAACAGTTGTCTCCATTTCTCTAACTCTTGATCAGACTTTTATTGAGAACAGTGATTAGTATATTAGTAGTTGCAGGGATAGAATTTTAGCTCCTGAAAGGACCTAGATCATCTCATTCAAATTGTGTAACTTATAAATAAAAAAATGTGATAAAAATGCCTGGCCGGTATGACTCAGTGGTTGAGCGTTGACCTAGGAATCAGGTGATCATGGTTCGATTCCTGGTTGGGGCACATGCCTGGGTTGTGGACTTGATCTCAAGTGTGGGGTGTGCAGGAGGCAGCCAGTCCATGGTTCTCTCTCATGGATGTTTCTATCTCTCTCTCCCTCTCCCTTCCTCTCTGAAATCAATAAAAATATATATTTTTTAAAAAGTGATGTACAGTGATAAAATGACTCATTATCTAGGGTTATAAATAGTACAATAGGGATTTGAAATTAGTTCTTTTAACCCCAAATCCAGTATTTTATGTACTAAATACAGCAATTTTCATCTCATGGTACACATAAACTAATTACTAAAATTCTGAGGGATACCAAAAAATAATATTTTTTTGCTGATCTGACCAAAAATAGGTACAGTTTTGATTCATTCACACCAAACAGCTATTGTTGTGTTGGCTGTTGTCATTTTTTTATTTGACAATCTGAGGGAAAAGACATCAATGCCCTTGACTAAATAGGTATGGCATGTTTTAAAAATTCTTGCGGCATGCTGGTTGAAAATTGCTGTACTAATGCAACTCCTGGTGGTTCGTTTACATTTTTTCATGCACCAAATATTTAGTGACCAGATTTTAGGTATAAATGATGTATATGTTAGGTATGGAAGGCAAATTCACACATGTCTTCAAAGGTAATGGTCAGAATAAGGAAATATGCTAATATTGGCAGATCAAGGATGTGTTAATGAGGTAATAGTGATACAAAAAATGTAGATTATTAAAAGCATATACAGTTTTTTACTTGGTTTTAATAACTTGTTTTATTATAAAAGTAACTAGCGTTCCCGTTGCAGGAAAAATCCTGCAATAGGGTTTCCTGCTGCACTCTACCCCACCCCGCCCGCTCTCCTTCCTTCTCCCCCGGCCCCGCCTCTGCTCCTCCCTTCTCCCCCGCCCCGCCTTTTCCACCAGCCTGCCCGCTCTCCTTCCTTCTCCCCCGGCCCTGCCTCCGCTCCTCCCTTCTCCTCCCCCCGCCTTGCTTGCTTCTCCACAGCTTTGCTCCCTTCTGCAGCTCTTGGCTTCTTTCTACGCTGTCTTGATATGCAAATTAGCCGCCATCTTTGTTTGGGTAATTTGCATACTCATCCTGATTGGCTGATGGGCGTGGCTTGGCTGGTGGGCGTAGCGAAGGTGCGGTCAATTTGCATATTTGTCTATTATTAGGTAGGATGCTTATTCACTATACAAATTCTAGACAATGGCAAAACAAACACCCAAATCCTACCACCTAGGAAATTTTTTATATATGTTTGTGCATTTTTAAAAAATTATAGAAATGGAATTATTCTAAATATATTATTTTATGATTATTCACCTGGAGAACCAGCCAAGCTTGGAGAACTGTGGGTGGCTAGATGATTGTGAACCCTGCCAGATCATGCTCTTAATCAGTAAAGGTATGGATGATCAAAATCAAAGGGTATTTACAGACTCAACTGGAACAGAGTGTGTGGTGGGGAATCTGAATGGGAGTAATTGAGGATTAATAGTTCTTGGCTAGAAGGCAAACTATTGCCATTATTTAAAATGGAAGAATTACCATTGGGATCCAATAGATCTGGATCTCCTATTATAGCTAGAAATACTAGTGTGCTCTAGGGTATAGAGATAGTTTCCTGATAGCAGAAAATCGTGATCAATCTATTGAGGATCCTTCTTTCTGGAGGGAATTCTGGTAGAGTTGAAAAAAGCAATGAATTGGAAATTATAGGTCTCTGATATGTAGTGATCAGTGTGCCACCCCGACACTGCCTTTGTCATTTCAGGAATTTTATTTTTAATTTGTTTCTTTCATTGTTTGCTTGCTTTTAAGTTTGGCAAAGTAATATAAAATGAAGCTCTATAAATTCTAAAGAGTTATATAAATGTAACATGCCATTAATACTGATGGTGAAAATGAGATTTTTGTTGGTTCAGATTCTGGGCTTTTTATATAGTGCCTAGAATGTCTCTTAAAATAATTTGTCTAAATATATGGAGTTTTAAAATGTAGTTCTTATGAAGAACATTTATTTCTCTTTATACATATACTTAGCCTTGGGCTTTGGATATTGCTTTTGAAATCTAAAAGCTAGCTCATGGGTAAATAAACTATTCTTGTAAGCATAAAAAAAAGTGAAATGTACTTATGCCTTCTTTTAAAAGTGCTTTTATTTTTTAAATAGAAGCTTACTGGAAATTTTTGGGTGTTGGTGTGTGGGAGATAATTTGTGCTTTCCGTTGCTTCCGGAAAAAGTTGTGTGATGTAAAATAGGTAAAATGGCCGGTGATTTTTTTTTTTTTAAATTAAAAAATATATATATTTTATTGATTTTTTTACAGAGAGGAAGGGAGAGGGATAGTTAGAAACATTGATGAGAGAGAAACATCGATCAGCCACCTCCTGCACACCCCCTCCTGGGGATGTGCCTGCAACCAAGGTACATGTCCTTGACTGGAATTGAATCTGGGACCCTTCAGTCCGCAGGCTGACACTCTATCCACTGAGCCAAACTGGTTATGGTGGCTGGTGATCTTTTTACTAGATGCTTGCCTTATGGGGTTCAACTTTGGACATTTTTCCCTTTTCCTTTGGGTATCTTTTCCTTCTAAATTTCAGTATTGTGGTCTGTCTTAACCTTGTGAAGCCTTTATATTTAGTATACTAGAGGCCCAGTGCATGAAATTCAGGAGGTGCATGAAATTTGTGTGGGATCGGGCCTAAAATGGCAGTCGGACATCCCTCTCGCAATCCAGGACCGCTCGCTCCTAACCGCTCACCTGCCTGCCTGCCTTCCTGCCTGATCGCCCCAAACTGCTCTCCCCTGCCGGCCTGATTGCCCCTAACTGCCCTCCCCTGCTGGCCCGATTGCCCACAACTGCCCTTCCCCGCCGGCCTGATCGCCCCCATGTGCGTGGCTATCTTGTGATGACGTCACTCATGAGGGTGTGAGGACCACCTAGGCTTTTATTAGTATAGATTCTGTTAGCTATAGTTTTGAAAGGTTTGGATATGGCCCTCTTGTGACTTTAATCATGACTCATTCTCCCAGATTCTTCTTGGGAGCATGAATGGGTAGATAAGATAGATATAGATAATTAGATTATTCTTCTTGTTTATGAGTCAATCTAAAGATGAGAGACCTTCAGTGGATGACTTTTTGATGTTCTAGATCTTTCTCTTTACCCTTGGCTATAGTCTGGCCCTATATAGAGTCACGGGCCTATTGATTTTTCTCTCCATCTCTGCATTTGGTTATAGGATGTTAAAAGGTTTGTTTATCCTCAACCCACTAATCTCCCTTCTTCTTGATTGTTCTTTGGGCCACACAAAATAAGCTTTTTTATCAACTTCACCCATACACTAGTTGCCTTTAGGGCATTTTAGTAAGTATACTACATAGTGGTCAGTATTAACTGATCTCTGTCTTTTTTGACTCTTATCCAGGTCCTTGATGAAATCTTATGGTCTCAGAAGTTGTGATGTTGCTTAGATATTGTGTCTTCTCATGCTGTTACCTCACTACTTCATACAGTAATAATTTCTGCCTTCAGAGTTAGTTTAGTTCAACACTGTGAAGGGGGATGCTTTAAATTCATATTTCTTCATAGGAAATGAGGATGAAACATTTGAGTCATACTAGTCTATATTAAAATACAATGAAGAAGGTATTTGGTACTAGATTTTCAGTTATGAAATATATTTAGTAAAAGGCATAAATACAGAGTGGGGCAAAAGCACGTTTACAGTTCGTATGAAAAGTAATACAGTAATTAATACATAATAATCTATACTAATAAAAGGGTAATATGCAAATTGGTCACGATGCCCTTACAGTAACAACCGAATAGCAGGCTGCGTGGGGCGACCAGGCCAGTAGGGGGTTAGCGAGGGATGACCAAACGACTGACCAGCAGGCTGTGTGGGGCGACCAGTCTGGCACGGGGGTTAGCGAGGGACGGCCAAATGACTGACCAGCAGGCTGCATGGGGTGACCAGGCTGGCAGGGGGTGCAGTGAGGGGCAACCAGGCTGGCAGAGAGGGCAGTTGGGGGTGACCAGGCCAGCAGGGGGGCAGTTAGGCGCGATCAGGCTGGCAGGCAGAGGCAATTAGGGGTGATCAGGCTGGCAGGGAGGCAGGGGTGATCAGGCCGGCCGGCAGGTGAGCAGTTAGGAGCCAGCGGTCCTGGATTAGAGAGAGCCCAGGCTGGGCTGAGGGGACCCTCCTCCCCCCCATGCACGAATTTCGTGCATCGGGCCTCTATTATAAAATAAACTGTTTTGTGTACTCACAACTGTGAACCTTGATGTTCACCTTTACTCTTTTCTTCTGTTTAATACTCATGCAACTGGAAAACCTAGAAAAAGCAAATAAGCATGAAGAAGATAAGACTTGACTCTCTCAACTGCTGCCTTTTGCCCCTGGAAAATTGACTCTTCATAACATTTGATTAATTTCTAATTGTTCTTTAGGTCTCAGCTTATAGAGTCATTTCCGTAGGTAGGTTTTCTTGACTCCTAGACTACATTCAATAGAGCTCTCCATTATATATTCTCACTAGAGGCCCGGGTGCACGGGGGTGTGTGTCCCTCAGCCCAGCCTGCACACTCTCCAATCTGGGACCCCTCGAGGGATGTCCGACTGCCCGTTTAAACACAATCCCGGACTGCTGGCTCCCAACCACTCACTTGCCTGCCTGCCTGATTGCCCCTAACCGCTTCTGCCTGCCAGCCTGATCACCCCCTAACCACTCCCATGCCAGCCTGATAGACGCCTAACTGCTTCGCTGCTATCCCGATTGCCCCTAACTGCCCTCCCCTGGTGGCCTGGTCACCCCTAACTGCCCCCCCCCCCCCTTCTGACAGCCTGGTCGCCCCCAACTGCCCTCCTATGCAGGCCTGATAACCCCTAACTGCCCTCCTTTGCCAATCCCCCCCAACTGCCCTCCCCTGCAGGCCTGGTCCCCCCCAACTGCCCTCCCTCCAGGCCTGGTCCCCCCCAACTGCCCTCCCCTGCTGGCCCGGTAACCCCTAACTGCCCTCCCTTGCCAGCCTGGTCTCCCCCAACTGCCCTCCCCTGCTGGCCTGGTCTCCCTAAATTCCCTCCTCTACAGGCCTGGTCCCTGGTCCCCCCCAACTTCCCTCCCCTGCAGGCCTGGTCCCTCCCAACTGCCCTCCTCTGCTGGCCTGGTCAACCCTAACTGCCCTCCCCTGCTGGCCTGATCGCCCATAAATGCCCTCCCCTGCCGGCCATCTTGTGGCAGCCATCTTGTGTCCACATGGGGGCAGCCATCTTGTGTGTTGGAGTAATGGTCAATTTGCATCTTATTCTTTTATTAGATAGGATGGCTTCCTGAATGTCTACTGTGGCACTCATACCACCCTACTGTTACTCACTGGTTTTAATGTCTGTAGTGGTTTTTTAGTTCTATGACAGCCAGCATTATGTCCATTTTGTCACTCTATTTCAATGCCTGGCATATAGTAGCCCCTTAATTTTAAAGAAATTATCAGTTAACTTAAAACTTTTAACAGTTTTGATTTACTTCATACTTTTCTATGTGTCTGTGTACACATAAAGATATACCCACACATACTTCTGTAAAGGTATTACACTGGAATTTCACCTTATGTGTTGAAGTGGAGTTTTGAAGTCAACATTTGAGGTAAATTTGCCCTTCAGTCTTTGTATTACAGAATAATAAGTCAACAAAGTCAGTTTTCCCTCCAGTGTTCAGTGATAAAGTTCTGCTTACATACGATGGTATTCAGTCTCTCTCTACAGAGGCATCCAAGAATTCTCCCAAACCAGACTCTAATGTATCTTCCTAGCAACCTTTCCTGCTGTCTACTTACATGTACTGGCTTTTCTTGAATTTCTTTCTAAGTTTGCCTCGTATTTTCCAGTTCATTCCTTTGTTCATGCCATTCTCCCCCTTTGGGATTCCTTAGCTTTTTTTCTTTCTGTTTTCAGGGCCCACCTCAGAGTCCATCTGCTATGCTTCTGTTTTTCTCTGGCTAACCCTGAGTGGTCTCTTTTTACTTCTGAGTTCATGGCATTTATTGCCTGTGGTAGTTCTTGGATACTCATTTACCATTTTGGGCTTTTGTGTGTGTGAGTGTGTGTGTGTGTGTGTGTGTGTGTGTGTGTGTGTGTGTGTGTGTGTGTGTTTTCTAGTTAACTGGATTGTTATATCACTGAAGATAAGGATATTCATCTTATATTTCTTTGTGTTCTTCAGTTTATTCCTGCCACAGTTTTTCAGTAAATTTTTTATTTAACTGTAAGAACTTGCCTTCTTATTTTATGGAATGAAAACCTGAAGGGAATGCTTCGAGATTACTTTTTCTTTTGTGTCTTTAAGAAATTTCCGTAAATACCCAATTCCATTTAGTCTTACTGCTTGCATGTAATAGCTGACACTAAAGTATCAGGGAAATCTGTAGTCAAGTAGTACAAGAAACTTAAGTAACTGTGGGTGCCTTTTGGCCTGTTTATGTAGAAATTTATTATGATACAGCACAAAATAAGATTTTACTAGGTTAAGGGAGAAGAAGTACATGGATTGGAGGCAAGTTGTTCACTGGGTAGATATACATTTCTTATTAGCCAAATCCCTAGGAAGATGATTAGATTTCCTTAATGTACTGGGTACCATGTTTATTAAATGGCTAATTTTATTACAACATTCTAGTGGCTTAAATGAGAAATTGTTTTCTTGCTGTAGGTATAGAGCTATTTAAGAAATGCTTTTTAGCCCCGGCCAGGTGACACATTTGGTTAGAGCATCGTCCCATGCACCAAGAGATTTTGGGTTCAATCCCCAGTTGGGACATTAATGGGAGGCAACTGATCTCTCTCTCCCTCCCCTTCCTTCTTGCTTCCCTCTTTCCCTCCCTCCCTCCCTCCCTTCTCTCCCTCCCTTCTTCCCTCATCCCCTCCCTCCCTCCCTCCCTCCCTCCTCCTCTTCCCTCCCTTTTTCTCTCATTCCCTCTTTCCCTCCCTTCCCTCCCTCCAAACCTATCCTTGAGTGAGGATTAAAAAAAAATTCTTTTTCATTGATTTGTTTCTTAGTTAGTATCTAGATCTTCTATTGTAGTGTAGCCACAAAGTTACTAGGAATTCTAGCTAGTGAGGAAAATTTGAAAAAGGTATTCAGAGTCCCAGTTTTCTTGTTGTCACAGAAATTTTAAAAAAATGGTGTTCCTCAACTTACACCATACACCAGAATAAACTCAAAATGGATAAAAGACTTAAATGTAAGTCAGGAAACCATGAAAATCCTAGAAGAAACCATAGGCACCAAAATCTCAGGCATCTCTTGTAGCAATATGTTTACAGATAATTCTTATAGGGCAAAGGAAACTAAGGAGAAAATAAACAAATGGGATTACATCAAAATAAAAACTTTGCTGCACAGCAAAAGAAACCATCAACAAAATGAAAAGGGAGCCCACTGTATGGGAAAACATATTTGACAAGGATATATCTGATAAAGGGTTAATATCCAAAATATATAAGGATCTCATACAGCTTAACAAAAGGAAGATAAACATTCCAATTAAAAAACAGGCAAAGGACTAAATAGACCCTTCTCCAAAGTGGACATACAGATGGCCAAGAAACATGAAAAAATATTCAAAGTCACTGATAATCAGAGAGATGCAAATTAAAATGACAATGAGGTATCACCTTACACCTGTCAGAGTGGCTACCATCAACAAATCAACAAATGACAAGTGCTGGCGACGATGTGAAGAAAAGGAAACCCTTGTACACTGTTGGTGGGAATGCAGACTGGTGCAGCCAATCTATAGAAAACAGTATGGAGTGTCCTAAAAAAATTAAATATGGAACTACCATTTGCCTCAGTGATCCCACTTCTAGGAATTTATTTTAAGAAATACATGTGTGTACCCCTATGTTCATACCAGCATGATTTACAATAGCTAAGATCTGGAAACAGCCCAAGTAAGTGCGCATCAGTAGATGAGTGGATAAAAAAGCTGTGGTACATTTATGCCATGGAATACTATGCAGCAGTAAAAAGATCTCTTATCCTTCGTGACAGCATGGAGGGACCTGGAGAGTATCATGCTAAGTGAAATAAGTCATTTAGAGAAAGATGGGTATTACATGATTGCACTCATGTGGAATCTAAGTAACAAAATAAACTGATGAGTGGAGTGGATTCAGAGATATGGAAGCATGGAACAGAGTGCAGAATTTCGGAAGGTGGGTGGGAGATAATCAACCAAAGACCTTGTATGCATATGTGCATAACCAATGGACACCGACAATAGGGTGGTGAAGGCTTGGGGTGGGGGGCGGGGGCTGATGAAGGTGTCAATGGGGGAAAAGGGATATTTGTAATACTTTCAACAGTAATTATTTTAAAAAATGATATTCCTAATATTTACTAACCAGAGGCCCTGTGCACAGATTTGTGCACCAGTGGGGTCCCTCAGCCTGACCTATGCCCTGTGACAATCTGGGACCCCTTGGGGCAGTCCGACATCCCCCGAGGGATGTAGTAGTGCGCGAAGCAGTGGGTGGCCAGGGAGGAGCCTGAGCCCGGGACAGGCGTTGTGCCGCTCACACTCATCCCAGCCCTGCTGCACCTTCTGCCGCTCGATAGCGCACTGCTGCAGAGGTGGGAGAGGCTCGGGCTGCCACAGCTGCGCTTGCCAGCCATAAGCCCAGCGTATGGCACCCCTTAGTCAGCTGAGCGGCGCTCCCACTGTGTGAGTGCCCTGACTACCAGGAGGCAGTTCCTACTTTGAGTGTCTGTCTCTGGTAGTCAGTGTGCGTCATAGCGACTGGTCATTTGGTTGTTCAGTTGCTTATTCTTTTATATATATAGACTAGAGGCCTGGTGCACGGATCTGTGCACTGGTAGGGGGCATAGGCTGTGGGGATCAGCCTGCTGCGGGAGCACCGCTCATTCCAGTCAGCCGAGCAGCTGTGGACCCATCCTCTGAGTGGCTGCTGAATGAGGAAATTAGTCTGAGCTGATATTTCGGAGTAATGTCTTGGGTAACGGCATGTTCTGTGTCCTGGAGGAACCTGGCGGAGAGCTTGGCACCCCAAAGCCACTTGGTGAATATCCTTGATGTGTGATGCCAGGTTGGTGACACGATCGGGGATGTTCAGGGCAGCTGTGCTCCAGGATCTTCAGAAATCAGGACAGCCTTCCCGGGGGGTCCACAGTCACATCCCCCTTGCCATCTGCCTATGCCAGCTCCCTGCACTCTTTCTAGAACACACCTTAGAGGGCCTGCATCAGCTGGTGGGGTTAGGCCAGAGTCTGGATTGTCTAAAGTATTTGATAGGTATAGAGACTCGGCCTCACCCTGAGTCTGCTACTGGCTGCTCCCGGTGTGGGAGCAGCCGCTCATCCCGGTCAGCTGAGCGGCGCTCCTACTGTGGGGAGTGCGCTGACCACC
Organism: Cnephaeus nilssonii; assembly: GCF_951640355.1. Lineage (NCBI taxonomy): Eukaryota > Metazoa > Chordata > Mammalia > Chiroptera > Vespertilionidae > Cnephaeus > Cnephaeus nilssonii. The sequence continues at coordinate 70,344,255 of NC_137084.1, read as the reverse complement.
AGGGGGCAGCTCCTGCATTGAGCGTCTGCCCCCTGGTGGTCAGTGTGCATCGTAGCGACTGTTCGACCAGTCATTCTGGTTGTTCCACCGTTTGGTCACTAGGCTTTTATATATATAGACTAGGTGAACTTGCTTCCCTATTACCTATTCATCAAACTGTTAAAATATAAAATGCAGATTTTGTTTTTTTGTTTAGGTATAAAGAGGATGGGGAAGCTTTACTAATTTTGTTGCCCTCAGAAGAGAAAGGAATGGTGCAGCAGCTCCTCCAGAGGAAAGTGCCTGTGAAGGAAATCAGGTAAGACAACTGGTATGATGATGGGATTGTCAAGGTAACAAAGACATGACATTATTATGCTTACTTATGTGTGCCCAATTCCCTCCTCCCTCTAATCTGTTCTGTTGTCTGGTTTGTGACTTCTTTGTTTTTAACTTTTACTGAAGACTCTTAGTGGAGAAAATAAGATGAAAAATAGAACTTGTTAGCTTCAGGAGACATTGATGGTTGAAAGGATTAAATCTCTTAGATGCCATTTTTTAAGGTTGTTTGTCTATTTCAGAGGATTCTGTTCCCCTATCATTGAAGATATTTATATTGAGTGTTAGCAGAACTGAACAGAAGGTCACTTGTATTGGAGTCTTTGAAACACCTTAGCATTTATTTGAAGAAAAACAATTGGGAAGGTTGTTAAATTGGGGGCAGGAGTGGGAAGGAGTTTAGATGAAATAAGACTGGCTGAGTTGGTAATTGTTGAATCTGAGTAAAAGTTGTCTACCTTTGTGTATTTTGAAATTTTATGTAATTAAAAAACTAAGTAAAACCACCTCATCTACTACCATCTGTCATCACCTCAGACTTTCAGGAACAAAGTGGTTCAGCAAAAATCAAGAAAACAAGTGGGGTTTCTTTTGTGAAACCCATACTCTTGTAAGAATTTCATTTATTCTTGTAGCCTACCTGGGCAGAATTAAATAACACTTCTTTTATATTGTGCCTAATATCCAGATAAGGAAAACGATAATATCCGTTGTTGACTTGTTTATTTGAAGTTGGTTTTGTGATATTTGACTGAAAATGGAAATACACAAATGACATTAGATTTCATTTATTCCATTTCAGTGATGATCCATCATCTTCCATAAAAGGCTACTTTTAACTTTATAGACTTAAGAAGTTACCAATGCTCATTGTATTCTTAACCTTAGTGTCACTCAGCATGGGATGTTTAGAGATCTTTGATCTTTCATTCCTTTTTCCTGAATTATTAATATGCAAGAGAGTCAAATTTCTGCCTAGTAATTTCAGTCTAATCTGGCTCATAAATGAGAAATAATGTTATAAATTTAAAAGTACTAGGAAAACAGGAAAATGCTGTGTACTATTTTCAGTTTCCAAAATTGAGATGTCTTAGTTTAACCTTTATGTTTTTGTTATAAAGAATCAATCCAGAAAAACTTATTGATGTCCAGAAAAAACTGGAATCATTTTTAGCTCAAGATCAAGATTTAAAAGAAAGAGCTCAAAGGGTAAGTCTTTTTGAATCTGATACCTTCATTGGAATGGGGCATATGTATAATAAAGTTAAATTTCATCATTTTCTGATACTTCTGGTTGCATGCTTCAGATACTCAAGTGGTGTAATATTCAAATAAGATTAGCTTACTCTTAATCCCAAAACACCCATCAGAAGGAATATACTCATCCTCAAGTTTATAGCAGCATTATTTACTATAGCCAAGATCTGGAAACAGCCCAAGTGCCCATCAGCAGATGTGTGGATGAAAAAGTTATGGTACATTTACACAATAGAGTAGTATGCAGCTGTAAAAAAGAAGGATCTCTTACCCTTTGTGACAGCATGGATGGACCTGGAGAGTATTATGCTAAGTGAAATAAGCCAGTCTGACAAACAAAATGGAACCAGAAGCATGGATACGTGGAACAGACTGGCCAGTGCCTGAGTGGGAGGGGGGGTAAGGGGGGGAGTGGGCTGAATAAAGAAGGTGAAGGGATTAGCTAAAGAACATATATGCATACCGCATGGACATGGACAATAGTTTGGTAAAGGCCAAGGGAGGGGGCATGGGGGTAGGTGGAGGTGAACAAAGGGGTGGGAGGGGGATGTCTACAATTATCAGCATTAAAATCCTATATAATAAAAGGCTGATATGCAAATTGTCTCCTCGAACAGGAGTTTGATCAGGGGGTGGGACTGGTCTGCCAACTGCCCTCGGCCCCTCCCCCCCCGTTGGCCATGCCCTCGATCATTCCCTCCCACCCCCATTGGGGGCGGGGCCAGCCACCAACCGCCAGTGGCCCCTCCCCCTGGCACCGGGCCTCTAGTCTATATATATAAAAGCCTAAGCGACCATTACGACCGGTCAACCAGTTGCTATGACCAGAATGACTGGTCAACCAGTCCCTATGATGCGCACTGACCACATGGGGGCAGACGTTCAATGCAGGAGCTGCCCCCTGGTGGTCAGTGTGCTCCCACAGCCAATCTCTCAGGGTCCCTCCCCCGTCCCTCCTCCTGTCCGGCAGGCTCCATCTGGCAGGCCCTGTCTGGCAGCTGCCACACCCCAGCCAGCCTGGCCCTGATCAGGACTGGGCGAGACGGCCCCGATAGGCCCTGATTGCTGGCCAGGCCCAGGGACCCCACCCGTGCTTGAATTTTGTGCACTGGGCCTCTAGTTTTTTAATTAAAAAAACAAAAAACAAAACAAAAACAGAGATTGGAGACACAAAAAAAATTTAGTTTATTCTTTAACTCTTAAAAAATTATATATTTCTATTATCCATAAAAAAATCCTCTTAAAGATGATTTTTCAGTGCATAGTGACCTAATTTCTAGTATACTTGAAAAGTTATCAACTTTTGATTTTTTCAGTAAAGTTACTGTAACTCCTGAGCATAAAATTATCATCTCTAATTATATTAGTGTGAATTTATGGAAAGCATAACACTCTTGTTAAATTGTCTTTAGGAATGAGATTTTAACTTATACTAGTAAATATGATTTAATGTTCCTAAATTACTTTTTAGGACTTAGAAATTCTCATGATTAGCAAATAAAAAAAAAAAAAGTAGTGTCACTTTAAGTTAAACTTATTTTTTAGTTCTTAGAGTCCCCAGCAGTAGATTCTTTTGAAAAGGAAAATGTGAAATTAATTTGCATTGTGAGTACAGCTATCCATTCTTTGGATTGACAAATATTTGAGTCTCTGTTATAAAGCTCTTCATTTTCAACACTCTTACTTATATCATAGTTATGAGATCTACATTTGCTATGTACATCTGCACTTCCCATAGCATTCCATTGGTGAGTTAGAGAGTAGAGATTCAGAGGTTGGATTCTATTCAGCAGATAGATGAAGTGGGAGGAAGAAAATAGAGGATATGTGAAAAGGGCATCCTAATAAGGAGCCCAAGTGGAAATACAGGCAGTAATCAGGCTTTTATGTGATGATTTTGAAACTGGGTATTTTCAGCAAAGAAGTTTTATTTAAAGAGCAGGTCTTAAATTTAAAAAATTAACTTACAGTTAAATCAAATTATCATCGCTGTTCTTCAGATACATGAAAGCTAGAAGTCGAATGCTTACTATGTGTTAGGCACTTAGCCATGACATGACTTTTATGAGGCAGTTTGTGCACTGTTTTAATCTTCCCAGCAACTTATTAGTAGGTGGTTCTGATTTAATTTTATAGATGAGTATATAGTACTGTGAGAAAATTAAAAATTGTCCAGTGCTACTTGGCTATTAGTGGCAGACCTGAGATTCTGATTTAGTCTGCCTTTCTTTAGAACTTCCGTGATAAACTCAGGAGAGACTAATTCCACAATATAAGAAAACCAAATAATGAACTATGCAAAGTTGGACTTCTATAAGCTCATTTCATCTGAAATGTGCACTTTTTTTTTTTCTTGTACTATTAGGGCATGCATTTGGGAATGCACATGTTTTGTCTAGCAGACATACTTTAAGCTAGGAGTGCAATCTTTCATTTGAAAGCTTTGGAAATAGTATGTACATATAAAAATAATATACATAAATTCTGATATGTTGTGATTTATCATATACCCAGGAGGTCATTCAGTTATGAATCAGGAAATAAGAAAAACTGGAAGGATGCTGTTTCACTGGTTTGTACATACCACAAAATGAGCCTTCCAGAACAGATTATAGGAAAGCACATTGAAATAAATGATGTGATTTATTGGGTTTCACGCATGGCTTAACAGCATGGCTAACTGTATTGCCAGCAGCAGCAAGCTATCTAGTTTCATAGAAGTGATTTCCTAGCTTTTGGTTTTAATCTGGATAGAACAAGAACGATAAGCAATTGGAGTGATTTCTTGTGGATGGTTGTAGGGGAAAAAATTATCCTTGAATTGGACCATTCATTGTTCCTGCCTGTGTAGACAGGGAAAATGGTTTGAAGATTCTTGTACATGTTTTGAAGAAAGGATTAGTGTAAAGTTAGAGAAAATGTGAAGTTGAGAAATAAATGGAAATTACATATGGTTTACAAAAATTAATTTTAAAATCTAAAAATAAAAATGCCTGCTTAGATGTGTTTCATGATCTTTGTTGCCTGTTTATTTTACAAACTGACAAAGGATCAGGACCATGTTTAATTTTTGGTTTGTATAGCTTTTTCCATAAAGGTAGTTTTATAAAAACAAAACACAAGAAAATATTGCATGATGACAAATTATTTGAAATTATGATGATGATGTACTATTTGAAATTATAATAGAAAAGAAATAAACTTTAGGAATAAACTTGTTCCTATCATGATTTTATAAAGCCTAATTTAGTTAGAAATGGTAAAATCCTGTTTTGGTGGAAAACATCCTTTGACTACTATGATAATAGTTATTACTAATAATGAGCATTTATTGATACTTTCTGAATTCCAGAAGATAAGCCCAGGTATTCTAAATACATTTTCTCATTTACTCCTCATAGTAGAAGGTGCTATTATCTCTGTTTGATATGTGAGGGAACTGACAGAAGGAAGAGGCATTCTCAGCGAGTAAAATTTGGAGCTCAGATTATCATCCGTATTCTTCTTCTTTTTTAAAAAATATATTTTATTGATTTTTTACAGAGAGGAAGGGAGAGAGATAGTCAGAAACATTGATGAGAGAGACACATCAATCAGCTGCCTCCTGCACACTCCCCACTGGGTATGTGCCAGCAACCAAGGTACATGCCCTTGACTGAAATTGAACCTGGGACCCCTGAGTCTGCAGGCCGACGCTCTATCCACTGAGCCAAACCGGTCAGGCATCATCTGTATTATTCTAAAGCCTGTGGTTTTCCCCATTACACCATATTGCAACTGAGTAATAATAACAACTTCTAGAACAGCTTCTTGAGAAGGTGACATTCTATGTTGAGTTGGCTTGATGAAACCAAATCTTAAGTCTTTTGGTATTACAGTTCTAAAAGATAGTGTTTTTTTTTTGTGTGTATGTGTAATGGGGATATACTCAACTATTAAAAAAATATATTTTTTTATTGATTTCAGAGAGGAAGGGAGAGAGAAAGAGAGACAGAAACATTAATGACGAGAGAGAATCATTGATTGGCTGCTTCCTGCATGCCCCACACTCGGGATTGAGCCCACAATCCTGGCATACGGGCATACTTCCTGACTGGGAATCTAACCATGATCTCCTGGTTCATAGGTGGATGCTCAACCACTGAGCCATGCTGGCCTGGCTCAACTATTTTTGAAGTTTTTTACTACTGTTGAATTTTACCCTTTGGTTAATTTTATTTCATCTTGCTTTAATTCATTTTCTATTTCTGACTATTTATATGTTGTATATTAAAACTCTTTTACAGTGTTTTGTCTCCTATATACGTTCAGTATATCTGATGAAGGATAAAGAAATATTTGATGTGAGCAAGTTACCTATACCTGAATATGCCCTGTAAGTATTCGTATTATAGCTTTAATTATGAATCCTCAAAGTTAGAGGGAATTTCTTTGGAACCTGGTTATCAGAGAGTCCTAGTTTAAACCACTCTGCCTTACATTAAGATAATCTGTTAATGATCTGCAGAGAAAAAGATCCTATAAACTGGAAGACTAGTTGAGCGTTTAGTTCTTATTATAAGAAAGAAGTTTCTTACTTGTAAGTATGAATTCCCTGCAGCTTCCTATAGTATGGTCTTAAAGGAGATGGAGAACAATTGATAAGCATTCTTTGAAATCTTTAAATGTCTATATTCCTCTTATTCTCTGAAATGCTGGCCTGGATTACAATAGACAGTTTTTTTTATGCTTTGGATACAAATAACTTCCTCAGTTCTTCTTTTCTTTTCTTTTCTTTTTATTATTTTTTAAAATATGTTTTTACTGATTTTAAAGAGAGAGGAAGGGAGAGGGAGAGAGAGATAGAAAAATCAAGGAAAGAGAAATATTGATCACCTGCCTCATGCACGCACCCCTACTGGGGATCAAGCCTGAATCTTGGGCATGTGCCCTGACCAGGAATCTAATCTGCAACTTCTTGGTGCATGGGTAGGCACCCAACCAACTGAGCCACATTGGACGGGCTGTTCTTCCTTTATTTTAGATTGGTTTTCTATACTGCATACTGCCTAAATATTCTTTGTGTCTTGGTTTTTCTTACAGGTACTCACAGTTACCATGGCAAAATGTCCCTGTTTAGTAACTGAGGTTACTATTATATGAAAATAAAACTCTTGGTCTTGTTTAGGCTTCTTATTTGCAGGATTTTTTTCTAACATTTTTGGCTATAAAGGAGGAGCATCCATTTTTTAATGGGGTTCTACCTGTGGGAAAAGCACTGACAATATCCTATAGAAGCACCTTTGAGGTAGATCATAATAAAAACTTGTATCTGGATGAGCAGCTGCTTTGTTCTCCATGTTAGAGTGTTTTATATATATATATATATAAAATAGAGAAATATGCACATTAGGTCAGGACTCCGTAACGGTCACGACCAGCTCAGGAGGAGGGGCCGGGCGTGGCCCCAAGCCTGAGAGAACAACACGCAGGTGCAGCCCGGAGCCTGAGAGAAGAACACACAGGGGCACCTGCTCTGAGCCTCCGCGACGCTGCTGGGGGCAGGTCCCCAGAGGACACACACCGCCTGCTCCGAGCCTCTGTGGCACAGTCTGACATGCCCTCATCCTTCTCCCTGGAATTATTGTTCTTTATTTTGATAATCACGTGAGTGAACCAAGTAGCAACATCACATCCCAGTTAAAAGATCATCAGTTACAGTGAAACTACACTTTCACTTCATCTCAGCCACTATGTCCAAGGCTGTACTCTGAGCCCTATCACCACCTGCAACTGCTAACAGCAGAAATCATAGCATGGCCCTGGCCAGCGTTGCTCAGTGGTTAGATCGTCCACCTCCCCACTGAAGGATCTCGGGTTCAAGGGCACAAACCTGGATTGCAGGTTCGATCCTCAGCCCTGTTCAGGGCAGATGCATGAGACAACCAATTTATGTGTCTCTCTCACATCGATGTCTGTCTGTCTGTCTGTCTGTCTGTCTGTCTCTCTCTCTCTCTCTTTCTCTCTCTCACAAAATCAGTGGAAAAATATTCTCTAGGGAGGATTAACAAACAACCAAACTCATAGCATGTTGTCCCTGACGTCCTATTATATGAATTTTTTTCCCCTTGGCCTATCAATGATCTCCTCCTCTTCCTCCCCATTCGTATTATTCTTTGCATAGGCTGGGCCGTGGGTTCACCTGCATCAGTGGATAAATAGAGCCCCCACTAGGTACTTCAAACAGATAGAATTTAATATTGGGAATTGGTTACCAAAGGGTTGGAAAGGAAAGTTTAGAAGAGAAAAAAAAAAGTGAAGTTAGAGATTAATAGCTACAGGAAGCCATTCTCACTCTCATGGATGAAGGACCCAGACCATGCCCTGCTGAGGCTGCTGAGAACTTGCTGCTGCCATTGGAACGGTGTTGCCAAGGAAGACAGCGGACTGCACTGCCCCTGCCCCTGCCCCTGCCCCTGCCTCAGCTCCTGCCCCCACCCCTGCTCCTGCCCCTGCAGCTGCCTCAGCTCCTGCGTCCACCCCTGCTGAGCCCAGTGAGGAGCCGAGAGTGGAGCTTCTCCAGTGCGTCCATGCTCCGCAGTGAGAAGGTAGCTGCCAGGGGCATCTAGGAAACGCAGTTTCCCCTGAACTACAGGAAAGCACAGAAGGGCATAGATGGAGCTCTGAGCCAACAGACAAAGCCTACCCTTTGCCTATTGGGGATTTATTCTCACCCTTTACCTTATATTAAACTTCCAGGAACAATAGCAGGGTCCACAAATACCCCTTAAATAATTGAAGATGCTGTCACTTTCCCAAAAGAGAGGCACAAGGCCTCCTCAGTCATTATTTCCATCTCTAGGTGATCTGCTCCCATTTTAATTTTCTTAGAATAAAGGTAATCATCAGTAGTACTTCTTATCTATAATAATAAAAGTGTAATATGTTAATTAGACTGGACAGCCAAATGACCTTCCAGACAGTCATTCCAGACGTCCTTCTGGAGAAAGCTGTGGCAAGGGGGGCAAGGCAGAGTCAGGGGCAATCAGGTAGGCAGGCAGGTGAGTGGTTAGGGATGATCAGGAAGGCAGGCAGAGTGGTTAGGGGCGATCAGGCAGGCAGGCAGAGGGGTGAGGGGAGATGAGGCAGGAAGGCAAGTGATTAGAGGTGATCAGACAGGCAGGTGAGTGGTTAGGGATGATCAGGCAGGCAGGTAGAGTGGTTAGGGGTGTTGAGGCAGGCAGGTGAGTGGTTAGGTGTGATGAGGCAGGCAGGCAGGCAGGCAGGCAGGCAGGCAGGCGAGCGGTTAGGAGCCAGTGATCCTGGATTGCGAGAGAGTGCTGAGGGACCGCCCCCTCCCCTGCATGTATTTCGTGCAGCGGGCCTCTAGTTATAGTATAACAGATAATTTGTCAGTTGTAACATTGTAGAACCATTAAAATTGCTAGGTAATAGAAGTATGGCCAGTGACTTTCTGTCTAGGTCAGTGGTTTTTAATCTTTTTCATCTCATGGCACACATAAACTAACTACTAAAATTCTGTGTCACACAAAATGTATGTTTTTTGCATATCTGACAAAAAAAAAAGGAACAATTTTGATTCATTCACACCGGATGGCTGTTGCCATTTTTTAATTTGACAATCTAAGAGAAAAGTGGTCTGTGCCCCCCACTAGTCAGATATTGCATGTTTTAAAAATTCTTATGGCATACTGGTTGAAAATCGCTGGCTTAGGTAATGAAAAACCACATGCTTAGATAACACATTTTTGTTTATCTGTTTATATACCAGTTACTCATGAAATTCTATTCTGTTTGTCTGAATGACTTAGTTGAGAGATTAGCAACAGGAGAGGCACAAGTCTTTAACACTGTAAGACCATATTTAGGGGACATTTTATTGCCACAGGTGCCAGTAGATCTTATCTGTTTATAGTTGAAGACCTTTGCTTTATATTGGTGATGCTTAGGGAAGGCAGAAAGTTAACTTCGCAGTCTAAATAATTGGTACAGTTTAATTGTAATTATAATTTCCTTTAGAAGCCTTTGATAACCAAAGCAGTACTATGTATGCAGGATATAATATAGGTATACAAAATTATTTTACTAGAAAAACCATATTTTGAATACTTAATATATACAGTTTATTGTGTTAGCTGTTAAAATTACAGATGTATAGTGTATACTCCTACCTTAAAGGAGTTGTAAGTTTTAGGAGCTTAGAGGGCCATATAAGTGTAATTGTAATACACTGAGAGAAATGATTTGATATGAACTTGTGATCCTAATCCATAGCCCCTATAGCAGCATTAATGACAAGTTCTCAATAGTGGCTGCCTGTGTGCCAGGCACGATTTTAAGTGCATTGCATCTATGAACATTTTATTCTTGCAACAACCCTGTCATTTTATTCTTACAACAATCCTTATCACACCATTTTGCAAATGAAGGAACTGAAGTATAGAGAGGTTAAGTAATGCCTTTTGATCATACAGCTATGTAAGTGGCAGAGCCAGGATTTGAACCTTAACAGCCTTATTTCTGAATCTACATGTTACCATTATACTTCGCAGTTTCTATGGATCATGTCTTATAGGAAAAAGGCAGTGGATCCATGTTGTAATGTTAGCTGTTTGTTGTAACAGGCTGTGCTTTAAGAATTTATTTCCAATCCATCAGTGGGAATTTAGAAGCTGGAAAAGACCTGATCATAAAGTGAACCTTTTTTTTTTTTCCTCTGGTTTGAAAATTTTTTCTGTAGAAGTGATTACCATTATATCTCTCCGAAGGGAGGACCATGATACTGGAGTTTATTCTTTGCTGAGAACTATATTTTGTCCTTTCAGGGCCATGTCTTTTCCAGTGTTAGTATTTACGTTTTACAAAGTGTTTTTACAGAGTTAGTATATCACATCTCCACAACAATTGTGAGGTTGGTCTGGTAGGTACTGTTATTCCATGTTTCAGGAAGTGGAGGCGGAAAGAGTTAAACTGGAAGTTGGCAGATCTAGTACTCGTATTGTTTCTTTGTTTCTGGTCTCGTGCTCTTTTATAAGGTGTTAACCTCTTAATGAAAAATGGGGTATCTTCAATGTTTTCTGACAGGTATTCAATATTTTCTGTCAAGATTTTTGTATCTCAGAACATTTTCTTTGGAAAAGGCTCTAAAAATAGATCCTGACTCTTGAGAAACTTTCATAATAACCATAAACACACCATCAGTGTATTGATATAACTATTTTTAATTGCCCATTTAAGGTCTCTTGGTCTTGCTGTGGCACCACGGGTAAGATTTCTTCAGAAAATGCAGAAACAACCGAACAAAGAATTGATAGTGACCCAAGATAAAAACGTAAGTGAGCCAAGGGCCCCCTCCCTCACCAGTGATGAAGTGGAAGAATTTAGAGCATACTTCAGTGAGAAAATGTCCATCCTTCAGAAAGGTGGGAAAAGACCAGAAGAGACAGAAGATGGACTGGCTAATGGCATTAGTGATGAAGAGGAAGAAGAAAAGGAAGGTGAAGAAGTGGAAGAGAAACTGGGAAAAGCAAAAGGGTATCAACCTCATTCTGGCCCTAGCACTGATGAGTCACAGAAGCACAAGGAAGCTCCCATGCAGTTCTTGGACAGAGATGATGATGATAATGAGGAGGAAGAAGATGAACTCGGAGCTGATTTCTTTAAGGTGAAGCGACACAATGTTTTTGGGTTGGACCTTAAAGAGAATAAAGCATTACAGGTAAGTGTACTCCCAATGGAGGGTCTTCTATTATTTCTTACCGCTTATTGTGTGTTGCTTTGTTGCCTTTGAGCAACTATGGGAAAGCAAGAACTAGGAAAAATTTGTAGAATGATTTTCTTTGCAGTGAACTCTCCCTCTTTCTCCATATTTAGAGATAGGTGCCAAAGAATTCTAATTTTTTTGTGACGTGGGGAAATCTTTTCATTTACTGGAATTCTGATGCATGTTTTTAAAGTAGCCAGTGTCATGATTATAACATTAAGAAAGGTGATGGGGTTTCATGGTTTATAGTGTAAGGATATTTCATTGTGATTCTTAACATACTACTGATTTAAATCATTAAAATGTTCCTTACAACAGTTTAATCTCTCTAAACATGAATTTTACTTTTAATGAGACATTTGCATTTGGGCACCTATCCAGCATCTTAAATAGAACAGTAGCACTTCTTTTTAAAGGCCATTTATGAAAGTTTATTGAAAGTTTCATGTAGATTCCTTGTTTCTCTGAAGGTACCTGCTAGGGAGGAATAAAAGAGATAGCACCTGTTTTCTGGAGTACTTACAGGTGCACAGTAAATGCGTTTCTCCCTTGTTCCCTATTTCCCTTCATGTTTGCATGCCTTTTATTCTTGATAATTTCCTTTTTCTTTAAAAAAATATTTTATTGATACTTTACAGAGAGGAAGGGAGAGGCATAGAGAGTTAGAAACATCGATGAGAGAGAAACATCAATCAGCTGCCTCCTGCACACCTCCTACTGGGGCTGTGCCTGCAACCAAGGTACATGCCCTTGACTGGAATCAAACCTGGGACCTTTCAGTCCGCAGGCCGATGCTCTATCCACTGAGCCAAACCAGTTAGGGCTTGATAATTTCTTTAAAGAGAATGGAATGAAAAATGGAGTTGCACTCTTATTTATATAAAGCTTAATAAAATTCTAAGACCCACAATAGGAAACATTAAATTTTGAACCATGAGTTCAAAGGAATGAAATAAAAATTTTAGAAAGGTAGCAATCATACTTACTGAGTACTTAATTATATTAGGAATTTTCTAAACATCTCTCTCTTTTTTTTTTTTTTTTTTACTAACCCTATGAGGTAGGTACTCTCTCATACAGGTAAGGGGGGAAAAAACAGACACACAGACAGTAAAATAGTGAGATGTGCAATTTGTTACTGGCAAAGTTGGAATTTGAATCTAGGTATTCTGACTTGAGTAGTTCTTGACCAATAAAAGATGTTTTTTGAAGTCTGGTTTATCACTTTTTAAAATAATTGATATATTTTGTGTGATATCTGATAAATCTGATTAATCCAAGGTCATAAAAATTTTCTCCTATGTTTTCTTTTAGAGGTTTTATAGTTTATTACTTAAATTTAGGGTAAGGATTTACTTTAGCTTAATTTTTGTGTATGATGTGAGGTAAGGTTTGAGGTTTTTGTTCTGTCTTTTTCAAAAGGATGTTCAATTAGACCAGTCCTGTTTATTAAATGCTGTTCATTGCAAGGTCAAATAAATGTATGTATGTATAGGTCTCTTTGTTGACTCAATTCTGTCTACACAGCTATCTTTTCACCAATAACACCTGTCTTGATACTGTAACTTTATAGTACATCTTTAAATTGTGTAGTGTGAGTCTTCCTTCCAACTTGATGTTTTTAAAAAAATTTGTTTTGGAGATTTTTGGACCATTTAATTTCCATATAAGTTTTGAATCAACTAGTTAATTTGTACAAAAAACCCTGATTATAACTTCATTGAGATTGCGTTGAATCTATAAAATCTATTTGGGGAGAATTGACATCTTAATATTGAGGTGTTTTTTTTAAATAAATCTTTATGGTTCAGATTATTACAGTTGTTCCTCTTTTTTACCCTCATAGCTCCCCTCCACCCAGTTCTCATCCACCCTCTGCCCTTACCTGCCCCCCCCCCACTATCCTCATCCATAGGTGTATGATTTTTGTCTCGCACCCCCCACATCCCTTTCCCCCCAAGAATTGTCAGTCCACTCCCTTTCTATGCCCCTGATTCTATTATATTCACCAGTTTATTCTGTTCATCAGATTTTTTATTCACTTGATTTTTAGATTCACTTGTTGATAGATATGTATTTGTTGTTCATAATTTTTATGTTTACCTTTTTCTTCTTCTTCCTCTTCTTAAAGAATACCTTTCAGCATTTCATATAATACTGGTTTGGTGGTGATGAACTCCTTTAGCTTTTTTTTAATCTGTGAAGCTCTTTATCTGACCTTCAATTCTGAATGATAGCTTTGCTGGGTAGAGTAATCTTGGCTGTAGGTTCTTGCTATTCATCACTTTGAATATTTCTTGCCACTCCCTTCTGGCCTGCATAGTTTCTGTTGAGAAATCAGCTGACAATCGTATGGGTGCTCCCTTGTAGGTAACTGTTTTTCTCTTGCTGCTTTTAATATTCTCTCTTTGTCTTTTGCTCTTGGCATTTTAATTATGATGTGTCTTGGTGTGGTCCTCTTTGGATTCCTTTTGTTTGGGGTTCTCTGTGCTTCCTGGACTTGTAAGTCTATTTCTTTTACCAGGTGGGGGAAGTTTTCAGTCATTATTTTTTCAAATAGGTTTTCAGTATCTTGCTCTCTCTCTTCTTCTGGCACCCCCATAATTCAGATGTTGGTACGCTTGAAGTTTTCCCAGAGGCTCCTTACACTAGCTTCCTATTTTGGGATTCTTTTTTCTTTTTTCTTTTCTGGTTGGGTGTTTTTTGCTTCTTTGTATTTCAAATCTTTGATTTGATTCTTGCGATCCTCTAGTCTGCTGTTGGATCTCTGTATGTTATTTTTTTATTTCAGTTAGTGTATGTTTAATTTCTAGTTGGTCTTTTTTCATATCCTCGAGGGTCTCGCTAAATTTATCGGCCTTTTCTAGAAAATTATTGAAAAACCTTATAACCGTGGTTTTGAACTCTATATCCAGTTGTTTGCTTTCCTCCATTTCTTTCATTTGTGACCTGTTTCTTTGTCTCCACATTTTGGCTGCTTCCCTGAGTTGATAGAGTGGCTTTGTGTGCTAGGTGTCCTATAGGGCCCAGTGGCTCAGCCCTCCCAGTTACCTGAGGTGGACACTCTTGGTGCACCCCTTTGTGGGCTGTGTGCACAGTCTTGTTGTAGTTAAGCCTTGATTGTTGTTGGTATCACTGGGAGGAATTGACCTCCAGGCCAATTGGCTGTGAGGATCAGCTGTGTCTATGATGGGAGCACTTCTGTGCTGGAGACACCCTTATGAGACAAGACTTGCTTCGTGCTTTGGTGCTCACTGAGTCTGCCCCCTGAGTTGTCTCTTATGGATCTGAGGAGTTGTAATCTGGATGGTCCCACTCTGACCGCTGGGTACACTGGCTCTTGGATCTCCAAGGAGGTGCTAATTTAGCCTCTGCCTGAGGCCACCCAGCAGGAGCTATGGAGAGATCTGCAGATTCCTCTTCTTTGTTTGGGTTTTGGAGGTGCCCAGATGAGGCCCAGCTGTGAAGCAATGCAAGCTGCTGTGGGGCCTTGGGCCTTCTTTTGGATGTTCTGGGTCTTTCTGACTCAGCTGCAGTTTGTTAGGTAAGTTTAGTTTTCAAAGGACCAGGCCATTCACATGCAAAAGCCTCTGGGCACAGCTTGGATGGGGCTGAGTGTCAGGGCAGAGCAATCAGCAATGGCTTCGTGGGGCGGGATCTCAGGGCGGAGCAAACAGCGATGGCTTCCCGTCAGCCCTGCCCTAAGAGGCCCCCTGGGTCTCAGTGTCCCGCGGTAATTGCTGCAAGCACCTCTGAGAGAAAGCCACCCTTGAGTTTCGCCCACTGCCAGACAGTCCAAATTCTCCCCGTATGAGTCTGGGTCCCCAGAATCTCTCCTGGAACTGGAGTTCAGAGCAGTTAGGAGCTTTTGTCTCCCTTCCGATTGAGAAAGAGCCGCGTACTCAGTTGCCAGCCCTCTCTGCGCGCATGCCTCCATACGTCTGCCTTTACTTCCGCAGCTCCTATGAGTCTCAGTGTGCTTTTCTCTTTTCTTCTAGTTGTAGAATTTGCACGCAGCCAGCCTTCCTGTGGTTCTGGATGATGTCCATTTTGTCTTTTAGTTGTAGTTTTGAAATTGTTGTGCGAGGCAGCAGTTTAGGTGTTTGCCTCTATGCCACCATCTTGGTTTCTCCAAAACAGGTTATTCTTGAGGGTCATGTAAGTTGTTCTTGAATTTAATTGTTGGAATAATCAGAAATAAGTAGCTTTTCAAAGTAGTCACTAGTGCTTATTTTTATAGCTTTAACAAATATAACTGTAGAGAATTTAGCTAATATGATAGGTCCTCTGCTTATGAACAGGTTAGTTTCCAAAATAATAATCATAGGAATTTTTCTTCTTGAGTTTAAGCAGTTAACATATGTATACTTACCTGAAGCTTTTTAAGGGAAGGACTGTATTGATGGTAACACTGGATTTAACTCTTCATGTTTTTCCCCCCATAATACTCTTAAATTAATCCAAACGTATTTCCATTTTGACTTTGTTCTTTTTGAAACACAGCTTCTAAGATACATACTGAATCGATGTCCAAGTTAACAACTGAAGCTAGTGCCATCTGTGGTGACAGGCAGAGTTATAATATGTTTGCTTTGATGTAAGGCTTTCATTCATTACCATGAAATTGCATTTTAGGTAAAATGGATGTTTATTAAACGAAGGCTTCATGAGGGTTTTTTTTTGTTAATCCTCATCAGAGAATATTTTTTGCATTGATATTTAGCAAGAGTAAAGGGAAGGGAGAGGGAGGGGGAGAGAGGAAGAGAGAGAGAAACATCAATGTGAGGGAGACACATCGATCGATTGCTTCTGGCATGGGCCCTGACCACCCTGATCAGGCCTGGGGATCTGTCCAGGGATAGAACCTGCAACCCAGGTATGTGCCCTTGACTGGGAATCGAACCCAAGAACCTTATGGTGAACAGGCCAGCAGTAACCACTAAGCAACACTGGCCATGGTCTTCATGAGATATTTTAGAAAAATTTTCTCATTCAGAAAATATTTACTGAATGCTTGTTAAGTGCGAAGCATTGAGAACATTGACAACGTTTCCTGTTCTCATGGAGCTTAAATTCTATTGGGGGCAGATGGACAAAAAAATAGATACATGTGGTATGGGAAAAATGAAGTAAGGAAGGCAGAATTCAGGGTGTGGGGTGTTGCAATTGCAAATAGAGTGGCCAGAAGTGTCTCCCTGGGCATGTGTGAGGCTCTCTACTACCAGCCCTGGTTTAAGACCTTCAGAGGTTTTAAGCACTGGAAAAATTGTTGTGTTCCCTTCACCCATATGTGATTTGAAACAAAAAGAATACTAAATTTGAAAACATTGAGTTTTTTTCTTATTTTTTTTCATGATAGTTACCTTACTGCTTTCGTTAATCCTCACCCAAGGATATTTTTTCCATTGATCTTTAGAGAGAGTAGGAGGGATGGGGAGACACAGAGAGAGGAACATCGATGTGAAAGAGACCTCCCACACGTGCCCTGACCAGGGCCAGGGATCGAGCCTGCAACCGAGGTATGTGCCCTTGACTGGAATCGAACCTGAGACCCTTCAGTCTGTGGTAGCAAAACAGGTTAGAGCTGAAATATATTATTTTAAAAACGTTTTTTCTTAAAGTAGTGCAGTTTTGTTGGTGCCTTAACCCTTTGCACTCGCTTTTTTCTCGATTCCTTTATTTTACTCGGGATTTAATTTTTTAAATACCCCAGATTTTACAAAGCACGGCAGTAGAATAAATACTGGAGTTTCTTTTCATACAAACTTATTTATTTGGATTTTTTTATATTTCAAATTATTGATACAGTCAATAACCATCACACTCAACATCTGAGTGTAAAAGGTTAACCATGTGTATGACTTGCCAGTTGGTTAATTGAGCATTAGGTAGGTCAGGTAGGGGGAATGTAAACAGAATTCAGACCCTCCTGGGAGTTGGTGCCTTAAAGTTAATTGGCACTTCAGTAAAAGTTCAGTGGGAACAGGGTTGCCTGCGTAATAAGAAAGACCTTTTTTTCAGTAAAAGTAAAGCGTAAATATAAAGTACAAACTCATTAGATAATATTATCATGTCAATTTCATGATGGTTTAAATCTTAAGTCTTTAGGGCGGTGCTCTCAAGCTGTGTTTGCTTAAGGGCTAATGTTCTAATTTTCAATCCATCGCAAGCCAATAATGTAATAAAACATCTATCTTCTATATATATATACAAGCCTAAGCGACCAGTCGCTATGATGTGCCCTGACCACCAGGGGACAGACGCTTAACGCAGGAGCTGCCCCCTGGTGGTCAGTGGACTCCCACAGTGGAAGAGCAGCTCAGCTGACCAACAGGCTCCAGACACCTGGCTCATGGCTGGTGAGTGCTGCTGCAGCGGCACTAGCCTCTCCCACGGACACTCCCCCTGCACGCCCTTTGACTAGAATTGAAACTGGGACCCTTTGGTCCACAGACTGACACTCCATCCATTGAGCCAAACTGGCTAGGACTTTCTTGACCTTTTTTGTCGCCTTCTTTTTCTTTCACTAGGTTGGGTTATTTTTCTCCTTTTACATTTTAATCATAAAACCTCCTTCTGTGTATATTTTTCCTGTCTTTTTTTGTTTATGTGGCTATAAGAATACAATGTGGGATGTTTGAGTGTGAATGTGTTTGTAATGGATGATGTTTAATGAATGGAACATTTTTGTTTGTCATTTACAAAATTGTGCAGTTTCTCTTTTAACCCTTCCATAAACTTAATATTTAAATTTTTACTTATTTTTCAAAGGACAAAAAGTTTATCTGTATTAAGCAGGTAGCAGATCATCTGTCTCTGGACATTTTCCCCTCAGAGAGCTGTTGCTGTTTTTGGTTTGTTTTCTTTTTTATCTTCTTTTAGCATGCCTGCTGGCTGTTAGAATAGAGTTGACAGATGGTCCTGATATACCATTGGGCAGAGAATCTGCTAGTTTTTATTTGGCATAATAAATGGTTGAAAACAGTGCTATTTTGTTACAGTTCTAATCAAGCCAGCACAGTGGTGATTCTTAGAGTGTATTACTTTTAAGCTCTGGAAACAAGTGTCTTAGTATACTGGGCACTATGAATGTCCTAGAATATATGAAGACAATCTTAACCATTAGGTACGCATGAGATAGAAATCACATATTGTAACTTTCTGAGAGCACATAGGGTTCGGCTCAGATTTTCAGGGATAACCTGTCTTGATGCAATTTTCCATCCTGCTTGTCTGTTTCCTCCCACCCCTCATATTGGTGGAACAAGTGATTCAGTCTGTCAGTGGCAATCACTATAGAGAATGCTTCCAAATAACAATTTCTACCTAAGTTTATTTTCTAAATTAAAATGGCACACTTCCTATTACATCCTTTGAGTGATCATTGTTAGAATAAATCTTCCACCTGCATGCATTTTCGTATCTGTAGGTTTTTGTCAAAGGAAGCCACAGCACAGGAATTCTTTTTTCCTTGCTGTGATACCTAATTTTGGAAGGTATACTAATTTCAGAATGTTTGATGAGAGAAATGGTTGTATATTGCAGAAACAGTAAGAACCTGATAAATGTTCTCTCCTGTGGTTTGGTTCAGCATTGTTTTGTTTTTCTTGCATTTTTTGATCTATCTGGACTGTTTTTCCTTCTTGCTGACATTTCCATAAAGTAGAACTTTGTAAATCAAAGAGTAGGTAAAGTCTATTATGTGCTCTATCTTGACTCTACTCAAATCTTCTGAGACTCAATTTAAAAAAAAAATGAAGCTGAAAATTTGAATTTTAATGAATGTTGTTTTCTTTTTACTATATCCTGTTGAGGGTTTTAGATTGACTCAGTTTCAGACACACTTAGTAATGCATGTTTTAATAGCTATTGAGCCATTGTATTTAATAATGTGAACAAATTATTGGTTTTTAATAGTTGTTTTTAGAGATAATACTCTGTTTCTAACTCTCATCCTTCCACAAAAAGGAGGGAGGAGGTATTTTATTGTCCAACAATATGCTATCAGTGTCCTTGAGGCTACCTGTCTAGTTTCCAGCCTGTCTACTAACACCAACCAGATTTATGGTTACTGGATTAGATGTGGTGTACTGGTTACTCCTCTTCCTCTCCTCACCTCCCATTAACTAGCCCTGTTCTGTGGTGGACATTGCAGATTCATTTGTCTTTTCATCTTCATTTACTGAAGAGAGAAAAACAAATTAGGCTTCAAGAATTATGAAGAACCTGAGATTCTACTCTACTTGCAGCTTAACAAGTTAGCCTGCCACGTTTTGATTTACTTTGCTAGTGACTCATGGCACAGCAGGCTACGTGAACTTCAAGTTTGCACTGGTTCCCCTGCCTCTCAAACTGCACAGGTGCCATGCGAAAGTGTGCCCAGGTTGGTGTCATCCACAGAGTAGGTTTGTGTCAGAGCTAAGAAACCCCAGTCCTGTGAGAGGTCTGCTAGCCAACCTGCCCAACCTTCACCCAGAGGGAGGCATTATCTTCATTAACCTGGTCAGGAACAAATCTGTTATCTGCCCCAAACGGAGCTATTGTATTCTATTTTTACATGCTTGAAAAGGTAATCTGAAAGAGTAATTGATAGAAGGTGTATGGAAACAGGGATGATTTTCTCCCATGCCAGGTATAGCAACCAACTTTCCATTTATCTTTCCGCTTTGGTCAGCTTCTCCCAGATCAGACTGTAGAAAAACTACTTCAATTTAAATGCCAACATGAATTCCAGCTACACACAGGTTCCTGCATGTGAAAACCATTACTTTTGTTTGATAAGGCCCTAAACTAGTGTGTAGTTAGGTTTTCTGGGACAAAGACAGATGCTCCAGAGCAGCGGTCGCCAACCTTTCGGACCTCGCGGACCACCAGTTGGTGACCGCTGCGCCAAAGGTTTCCTTAAACCAGTGGTTGCCAACCTTTTGGACCTCATGGACCACCGGTTGGTGACTGCTGCTCCAGAGTGTGCTTACCCTTGTCTGGGCACTGAGCACACTGCACTATCATAGTTTTGTTTTCCCTACTATACTGTATTCCGGTATGGAGGCAGGGAATTGTATTATTCATTCTGTGTCTTTTTATCTGTCAGGGTGCCTGTTCTTGTAGAAGATTCTCATAGCTGTTTGTTGAATGAGATGATTGAATGAATAAGTGAGGAGAACTTCTTTAACTCAGATCTGTTGATCTTTTGTTTATTCAGGTTCCTTACCCCAATTTGAGACTTAGCTATTTGATAGAAAAATGTACCTAGAACATAAGGGGTCAGAAAATATTTGTTGGCTGAATGGGTTAATCTTAGATAGGACTCTTTTCTCAGTAAAGTTATATGCTGGTATCTTGTTTTGGATGAAAAGCTGGTTAGATACAGAATAAATATCTGTGAAATCATTCCTAAACCTGAATGAACCCATCCATCGTCTTTTTCTCCTCATATTGATTGTTTTGATCTCCAGGGGCCTTGATGTGGTCCTCTGTGTTCCCTAGAAAAATAAAAATTTAAGTAAAAGTTGACTACCCTTCTAAAATTGATTGAAAAATTTTTTTAGAAAAACTAAATTTTATAGAGAGTTCACCGGTAGAAATCAGTTTGACCCTAATTCTTTCTCTTGAGTGGCTTGTTTTTGTCTAAATGTGTGTAGTTCTGAGTAGAGTTATGACGAAGGGTGTGTATGTAAATCATTGTTGCCAGAAGACTTTGTAGAACTCTTGACAGCAATGTGCTTCAGCTGAAACTTCAACCTTAGCAGAGGCAGAGGTACGGTGCCAGCACAGGTTCTTGCATAAGTACAGTGCCTCTTGAGTTTTGTTGTTCCCACATTTAAGAAGCTTGGAGAAATAGTCGAAAAACTATTATGTCATACCTGTGCTATCTCTTTTGAGACATATGTGGAAACATGATAATAAAGATTATCTAATTACTTTACACCAGAAATGAATTGTTTTGGACAGGTCTATGTGTTCACATTTGTGTTGGGTTTATGTGTTTTTACCAAAATGTGTTTAGTAGTATAAAGGAGAAAAATGATTCATAAGCTTTTTCAAATTCAGATGTAGAGCTTATTTGTACTTAATTATGTTTTCCTTAATATCAATAATTGGAATGGTTTTAGGTAGTTTTCTAGGAATTCCTCAAGTCAGAAGTTGAAGGAAAGAATTGTTTCATCGCAATTTGGGAGCATTTTTTCAGTAGGATCTGTGTGTTGAGTTGCGCACATTGTGTGAAATGTGAAGCCTTAGCAGATGCCAAGAAATGAATGATTATTTAATGAGGCTATTTATGTCTCTGGTTTTCTTATGTTGAAACATCATGCTGGACTACTTAGAACACCAGCTTCTTTCTTCTATAAAAACACCCACATCAACTTTAGGGACTCACTTATTTCTTTTTCATTGAAATGATTCATAGTGCCAAGACCTAAAAATGATTGGGGAAAGAATAAAAATACTGAGCCTATAGGTAGAACGGGTTGGCCTAAACATTTGGGATCATGTCTGTTGACCCTAACTATCCTCTGCCACATTTTCTCTCTGTAGTTAATCAATGTTTTATTTTCTTAAAATACTCAATACAGACATTACTGTATCAAATATGAAACAGTTAGACTTCTTAGTCCTCAGTAAAGTTGCATAGTTGCAGAGACATGATATTCATATGGAAACATTAAGTGAAATAATATAAGATCGAAATATAAGAAAGATTATGTACAATATTCATCTGTAGTAAAAAAATGTTTTGAGTTTGTGCTAGAACTTTGGGCCAGAGTACTGGAACTCTTTCTGGAGAAGGTGAGACTTGATTAGTATTGAAGGTTGTGTTGGATTTGATAGGTAGAGAAAGAGGGAAAGGTTATGTTTAGTGTGATTATATATATATATATATATATATATATATATATATATATACTAGAGGCCTGGTGCACGAAATTTATGCACGGAGGGAGGTTGTCCCTCAGCCCAGCCTGTACCCTCTCCAATCTGGGATCTCTCTCACAATCCAGGACTGCTGGCTCCCAACTGCTTGCCTGCCTTCCTTCCTGATTGCCCCTAACCGCTTCTGCCTGCCAGCCTGACCACCCCCTAACCACTCTGCTGCCAGCCTGTTTGCCCCCAACTTCCCTCCTCTGCTGGCCTAGCCACCCTTAACTGCCCTCTCCTGCAGGGTTGATCACCTCCAACTGCCCTCCCTTGCAGGCCTGGTCCTTCTGAACTGCCCTCCCTTGCAGGCCGGGTGCCTCCCAACTGCCCTCTCCTGCTGGCCATCTTGTGGTGGCCATCTTGTGTCCACATGGGGGCAGGATCTTTGACCACATGGGGGCAGCTATATTGTGTGTTGCAGTGATGATCAATCTGCATATTACTCTTTTATTAGATAGGATAGAGGCCTGGTACAGGGGTGGGGGCCAGCTGGTTTGCCCTGAAGGGTGTCCCTGATCAGGGTGGGGTTCCCTTGGGGCATGGGGCGGCCTGAGCGAGGGGCCTGTGGTGGTTTGCAGGCCAGCCACGCCCCCTGGCAACGCAAGCGGAGGCCCTGGTATCTGGAATTTATTTTCCTTCTACAATTGAAACTTTGTAGCCTGGAGCGGAGCCAAGCCTGGGGCTCCCTCCGAGGCCCGCAGCCATTTCTGTTGGGGTTATAATTGAAACTTTGTAGCCTTAAGCGGGTGGGCCTGGCTGGGGTGTGTGGAAAGCTTTGCTTCCCCTGTTGCTGGGGGCAACCCTGGCTTGCTCTCTCAAGCTCCATTCTGCTGCCATTTCTGTTTGAATTTGTTTACCTTCTATAATTGAAACTTTGTAGCTTGAGTGGAGGCTTAGGCCTGGCAAGGGCAGGCGGAAAGCTTGGCTTCCTCTGTTGCCTGGGAAACCTTGCTCTCTGTGGCTGTAGCCATCTTGGTTGGGTTAATTTGCATACTCGCTCTGATTGGATGGTGGGTGTGGCTTGTGGGCATGGCCTGTGGGAGTGTCGGAGGTATGGTCAATTTGCATATTTGTCTATTATTAGGTAGGATATATATATATATGTAATCATTTTCGATTAGTCAGTTTGATTAAAATATGAATTAAGGATAGCAGATAGGTTTCTTACTGTGTCTAACCGACCAGTTGGTGGTGGCAACTTGAATCTCTATATTGAAAGGAATGATAAAGTTAGTTTGTCTCAACAAGCCAGAGTGCAGTGGTTGAAGCGTGAGGCTCACTTTTAGTATGATATAGAAGAGTTTTTGTTTTGTTGTTTTTACTAGGCAAAGATCTTTATTAACCTGTTCCAAACTTTATTCCCAAGCTTCTTCAGCTTAATTAGCTGCAAATAATTATTTATGTATAAGCAAAAACTGAAAAGAGCTGCAATGTCCAGGGGCATTGGGCCAAAAAATATTAGAGATCTAGATTTTATCAGATCCAGAAACAAAATTTGAAAAAGCAGTCATAATATAAAATAGCAGCTCCCAGAAACTTCTTCATGTTTATCTTCTTCAGAAGTTGACTCAATTCAGTTTGCTTCATTCTTGGAAGCCTCATCAAAATTCTCCACAAGATCTGGAACTTCCTCATCATCATCCTCTCCAGTAGCAAGTGGCGCTTTTCCATCCACTGATTGTTTGGGCAGAGCTTCAGCCAGTCTCCTTAAACTAGTCAGACTGTCTGCACCAAGCTGGTTTAAGATGCTGGGTAGCATTTCTGTCAGCTGCATTGTCTCAGCATGGTCTGTAATGGTGAAAGTGTTCGCTGCCAGAGATGCCTGAACTTTAGGGTTGTTAAAGTGGATCACTGTTCCTTGGTTTGTAAACATATTTACCTCTTCAATACCAGAGATATTGTTTACCCCTAACTTCTTTAAGGAGAACTGAAGTTTTTTATCATCTGCTGTAGCTGTTCTATGAACCACCTTCTTCTTTCTACGAGCAGTTCCTTTCCCACCAATGCGCACTTGTGCCTGCAGTTTGGCGAGTTTCTCTTGGTTCATAATAGTTTCTTTCATCTTGTTGGAGAGGAAACGAGGCCGCGTGGGGGACTAGGGCTGACGCTCAGGGGGTCTAGGGCAGACCAGCTGAGAATAAGCCTGGTATAGAAGAGTTTTGAAATGATTACTACTTATTTCCCATTTCTGAAGGGTAGATGGAGGTGATAACAGTGAATATAAGAAGAGTTAAAGGCATTATTTTCAGGTTGCATATTTTATCAGGTCAAAATTAAAAGTCCTCTTGTGCTTAAATGTCAAAGAACTGATCCTCTTTTGTTATGCTTGAAAGAGAGGAACCATGTAATTTTCTTATTAAACATTTTCTGTAAACACTTGGCTTTCTCTCATGCTTCTTAGAGGTGCCACTGCTATATATATATTTTGTAAATGTCAGTATATGTAGAGTGTGTAAGACATAAACTCTGGCTGAATAACATTTACTATGTAAAATTTTTTAAATAAAATTGAGTTATCATGACAGAAATCACATAAGAACTAAGTGTTTAATAGTCATTTAAAGAGTATAGAATTCCAGCCTGGTCAGTGTGGCAAGGTGGTTGAGCATCGGTCTAAGAACCAGGAGATCACTGTTAGATTCCTGGTCAGGGCTCACGTTCATGTTTCCGGCTCGATCCCCAGTAGGGGGTATGCAGGAGGCAGCCAATTGATGATTCCCTGTCATTGATGTATCTCTCTCTCTCCCTCTCTCTTCCCCTCTCTGAAATCAATCTTCAAAAACGAGTG
This sequence comes from Cnephaeus nilssonii, assembly GCF_951640355.1. Taxonomy (NCBI): domain Eukaryota; kingdom Metazoa; phylum Chordata; class Mammalia; order Chiroptera; family Vespertilionidae; genus Cnephaeus; species Cnephaeus nilssonii. The sequence goes on along the minus strand of NC_137084.1, from coordinate 70,319,212 downwards.
TAGAATTCCAACCAATTCTAATTTAAGTAGAATTACTCTTACTTGCAAATGGATTATTGAAATAGTCATTTGTACTTTATTGTTACAAAGGTTTTTGCTTTGTTGATAAGAAAATTAGGTAAAACAAGTAGTTAAGAGCTGTATTTTACTGAAGTTCCATATTGAATTTATTGGTTGGCAATATGGGCAATCCTTTTAAGTACTCTGTAAAAATGATTTTTATCTTGAGCTTGTAATTTCTTTAAAGAAGGAAAAAAATCATCAATATGGTCAGAGCTAAAATAAAATTGCAGAATTTGTATGAAGTACAGCTGTTGCTTTGAATGTTTTAGTTGATGGAAATGAGAAGCCATATTAAGACTCTATTATGAAAGATTCCACTTGAGAAATTGGCTGTTAGAGTGTGTCATTGTTTTCTTCTTTGGGAAACAATCAGAAAAGCTAACTTTAAAGGAACCTTTTGTTTTAGTATATTTAGCAGTGAATGATGTTACAGCACTGCCACCAGCTTGGTTTGTCCCTCTTTTAGTACTGACTAAGCAGGTGTGACTCAGACTGAAAGTCAGTCAAATAATTGTCTTAAACTCTCTTAAGGTTCACTTGCCAAATAGAAAATGGTTGACCTGAATCTTAAGTTTTCTACTAACAAGTTACAGGATATTGAAATATTGGCATACTTTGGAGATATTGTGGGTTTAGCTCAGACCACCACAACAAAGTGAGTTGAAATTTTTATGCTAGTGAAGTGTCTTGCCTTCAATTTATAAAATACACATCTGTGAAAAGCAAGAAAGTAAAGCACAATAAAATGAGATGTTTGTACTCACACAGTAGTGCTGTAATCAATTTCTATATTGTACAGGGGTTTCTAGCACTTGCTGTCATTCTCACCCTCTTCTCTTTGCCATGGGCCCTTTCACAGGCCATGTAGCTTAGCATAAAAAATTAAAGGGTCTTGGGGTGGGGTAGGTATAGGATGTCTAAGGAATCACAATAAATTGTGAAGCAGGGGATTTTTACATTAGTTTAAGATATGTCATTATCAAAGGAGACTTTCCATAATTTGGAATCAAAGACTTTAAGAAGTAGAAAAGTTATTATAATTCCCTCTATAACAAAACCTCTTATCCTGCAGTGGATAGAAGAAAAAGTCAGGGGTCCAAGTAATCCTAAATACTTTATTTTATGCATCTGAAACATTACTTTGAGAAAGGGACTATAGGCATCATTAGACTCCCAGCAGGGCCCTTTGCAAAAGAAGAAGAGGGCGAAACAAAAGGTCCTTTCTTTTTGGAGCTTTAAAATGTTGTTAGGGAGATCTCTACATCTTAAAAGAACAGCACAAGTCTTAAAGAGATTAAGAAATTAGCAAAAATATACATTCTTGAGCCAGGATGTGCATCAAACGTACATCACTTCATATTTATCTTTTTGTGTTTGTGTGTGGGGACATTTAAATTCATTTCTCTTAGCAAATTTTAATTATACAACACAGTGTTTTCAACTACAGTCGACTATAGTTACCGTGTTATATGATAGATCTTCAGACCTTACTCATCTTACAACTGGCAATTTGTACCCTTTTACCAACCTCTTCTTATTTTCCCTACCTCCCAACCCCTGGCAACCACTTTTCTACTCTTGCAGCGACTAGTTTTTATGTGGAGGTTTTAGAAAAACATTTGTGCAGGGTCTTCAACTTTCATCTGAAATAGTTGTTTCTTACTTTTGATGTGTACTTAGCAAAAGATAGAGAAAACAAGTAGAGGTATCTATCCTAATATGACTTCAGCATGTCAGTGTTTGGGGTTTCTGCCACCCATTTCTATGTGGTCTTTACTTTTTCTCCTGTGGGATGAATTGGGTAGAGGTGGTTCACCAAGTAATGTAAGAAGATCCTTGATCACAGCTGCCACCCTCTGATAGCATGAACATCCAATAGTGTTTCCTATGATAACCAGAGACGCATGTTTTGCATCACTATCATGGTCCCATCTTGATGTACTTATGAATATTTGTTCTGAGTAGGTAGCTGATGAATATCATGACTCAATGGGAACAATTTTGTTGTTCTGGTCTTTTAGCCAGATTAGATGCCATGTGCTTGTTAGTCATCCATTGTGGAATGATCGCAGTGAAGAAAACTTGTGATACTAGTATTTGAAATGGTTTTGTATTTGTCATAGTCATATTATGTATATGTGTAAAACCGAAATGGCAGAAAATTGCAAAACTGTTTTCCAGAACTAAACTATAAATGTAGCATAACATTTTTGCCACTGTGAGCAGTAGCATCTTAATTTTTATGTTTCTCAAGATATTTAGTGTTACTATTTTTTAAAAAAAATTTTATTCTTGAAAGTATTACATATGTTCCCTTGTTCCCCCATTGACTCCCTCCAGCCTGCCCCTGCCCCCCACCCCAGGCCTTCACTACCCTATTGTCTGTGTCCATGGGTTATGCATATATGTATACAAGGTCTTTGGTTGATCTCTTCCCACCCACCCCTACCTTCCCTCTGAGATTCAACAGTCTGTTCCATGCTTCTATGTCTCTGGATCTGTTTTATTCAACAGTCCATTTTGTTCATTAGATTCCACATATGAGTGAGATCATGTGACACTTGTCTTTCTCTGACTGGCTTATCTCGCTTAGCATAATACTATGCAGGTCCTTCCATGCTGTCTCAAAGGGTAAGAGATCCTTCTTTTTTACTGCTGTATACTACTCCATGGTGTAAAAGTACCACAGCTTTGTTATCCACTCATTACTGAGGGGCACGAGCAGTTTCCAGATCTTAGCTATTGTAAATTGCGCTGCTATGAACACAGGGGTGCATATATTCTTTCTAATTGGTATTTTGAGTTTCTTAGGATATATTCCTAGAAGTGGGATGGCTGAGTCAAATGGCAGATCCATATTTAATTTTTTTAGGAAACTCCATACTGTTTTCCATAATGGCTACACCAGCCTGCATTCTCACCAGCAGTGTATTACGGTTCCCTTTTCTCCACGTTCCTACCAGTATTTGTCATTTGTTGATTTGTTGATGGTAGCCATTCGGACAGGTGTGAGGTGATACCTTAAATGTTGTTTTAATTTGCATCTCTGATGATCCCTGACTTTGAGCATTTTTTCATATGTCTCTTTGCCGTTCATATGTCTTCTTTGGAGAAGTGTCTGTTTAGGTCCTTTGCCCATTTTTTAATTGGATTGTTTGTCTTCCTTTTGTTAAGGTGTATGAGTTCCTAATATATTTTCTATATTTATTCTTTATGTATCATTGGTAAATATGTTCTCCCATACAGTGGGCTCCGTTTTAATTTGGTGATAGTTTCTTTTGCTGCGCAGAAACTTTTTATTTTGATTTAGTCCCATTTGTTTATTTTCTCCTTAGTTTCTTTTGCCCTAGGAGATGTATCTGCAACTATATTGCTACGAGAGGTATCTGAGATTTTGCTGCTTATGGATTTTTTTTCTCATGTCTTACAGTTAAGACTTTTATCCATTTTGAGTTTATTTTAGTGAATGGTGTAAGTTGGTGGTCAAGTTTCATTTTTTTTTTTTTTGCATGTATCTTTCCAATTTTTCAAAAACCGTTATTGAAGAGACTGTCTTTACTCCATTGTATACTCTTGCCTCCTTTGTCAAATTTTTGAGCATAATGGCTTGGGTCACTTTCCATTGATCTATATGTCTGTGCTTATGCCAGTACCAGGCTGTTTTGATTACAGTGGCTTTGTAGTATAACTTGATATGTGGTATTGTGATCCCTCCAACTTCTTCTTCTTTCTAAAGATTACTACAGCTATTCAGAATCTTGTTTGATTCCATATAAATTTTTGGAGTATTTTTTCTAGATCTGTGAAATATGCCATTGGTAACTTAATAGGGATTGCATTGAATCTATAGATTGCTTTGGGTAGTATGGACATTTTAATGATGTTAATTCTACCAATCCATGAACATGGTATATTCTTCCACTTGTTTATATCTTCCTCTATATCTTTTGTCAATGTCCTGTAGTTTTCTAGGTACAAGTCTTTTACCTCTTTGGTTAAGTTTATTCCTAGGTTTCTTAATTTTTTTCCCCCCAGTGGTAAATGGGATTGTTTGTTTAGTTTCTCTTTCTGAGAATTCATTATTGGTGTATAAAAGTGCCATCAATTTCTGGGTATTAATTTTGTATCCTGCTACATTGCCAAATTCATTTATTAAATTTAGCACTTTTTTTTTTTTTTGGTGGAATCTTTAGGGTTTTCTGTGTACAATGTATTGTCATCTGTGAATAAGGAGAGTTTTATTTCCTCCTTTCCAATTTGGATGCCCTTTATGTTTTCTCCATGTCTGATTGCTGTGGCTAGGAATTCCAGTGCTATGTTGAATAAGAGTATTGAAAGCAGACATCCCTGTCTTATTCCTGTTGCTAGGGGAAATGATTGTAGTTTTTGCCCATTGAGTATGATGTTTTGTCCAGAAGGTCTCCCAGTATAATTAGCATATTACTCTTTTATTAGTATAGATGGTTTTTCTGTATTTTAGTTGTAATTCCCATTTGGTCCTGGGAGTGTGTCAGTGTAGCATCCACTTACTATGCTGCCATTTTGGAATCTCTTTTTTTATGCTAGATTTTGAGTTACTAATAGTCAGTGAATGTTGCAAAAGTTCCATTTTTCTCCATTGGGGCCTGCCACACAGTAAGTGCTGAATAAACGTTTGCTGAATTGAATTCTGGTAGCCAAGCTACAATGTCGGGAAAACATTTATGAAAATGCCTCTTATAATAAATTACAAATGTCTTTCTTATTTATTACTAGTGACTATTAGTAGTCTTTATTTTAGAAGAGTGAACTTTATAAAGCTTTAAATTTGTACAAACCAAATATGTTTAACTGTTTTCTACAGATGCACTAACATCTAGCTCTTCTTCTGAAGAATTCTAGGATTCAAGTGATTATTAAATATTTATGTTTTGATCATAAGGCACACAGCCTACACAGTCACATAAATTCTTATCCTTTGTTGGATAAGGATTATTTAAATAGAATCACTGTTTTTAATTTTCTATTTGCTTACTTTTAGACTAAAAAATAACAGAGCATCTTAAAATATAGGCTCCTCATAAACATATAAACATCTACAAAATGGAGTCATCCCCACCAAAGTGGATAAATACAACAACATTGCATTATGTACCTATTGCCTTGACAAGGATTTATTAAACAATGAAAACATATTTTGGTAAGAGTTAAAGGTACTCCTAAATGGCCCGCCATTCCCCATATGTCTGTCACAATTTTTTGGTTACCCTTTTTATATATTCCTATGCACTAATTTCTCTAAATACCTGGTTCAGAACCTATTTTGTGCTATTAAAAGCCAGAGGAATAATTTAAGATGTATAGTTCCTATGGTGTATTCTCATTTAAAAATTGAAAAGCAGCATGAAAAATTAGAAGTAATGAACACTTGACAAGTAAGCCAATATATTCTCCTGGAATTAATTTGGCAATTTTTAGTAAAGTTTTATATTAATGGGTTATCAAATGAGTGAGTTTAATTTTTAATTTAGTATTCTGAACCACTTGGTACTTGCTTTTAGAGGCTTAAAGAATTAAAATATCTTCGGCTTTTTTTTTGTTTAGATGCCTTACAAATGTAAAAGGCTGAATACAAAGTGATTTATGTGTGCGTGTGTGTGTGTGTGTGTGTGTGTGTGTGTGTGTATAAAGTAACATAGTTACATATTATATTTATTATTGGCTACTTTTTCCCTTTTAAAAAGCCAACCCAATAACATTAATTTCCCAGTTTATCTTTTTAATTCATTGTTGACAGTTACTCCCCTTTGTCTAGTAATTTTTTTAACAAAGTTAATTTTGATGCTGATTTGTATTGTGGTGAAGTAATGGACTCTTTTTGGTGGCCTTTTTTGGGGACAGATATGATTCTGCTGTTTTTGCTGGAATGTATTATATCACTGAATTATTTACTGTTCCTAGTACACAGAATGGCTTTAAAGCCTTGGTATGACCTTCTCTGTATGCTTTCCCTTGTGGGTTGTCCAAGCTAAATGAACCAGATTCTCACTAGTGTTCTCATAATATTTATACACTTACTAGAGGCCCGGTGCACGAATTTCTGCATGGGTGGGGTCCCTTGGCCTGGCCGGCGATTGAGGCCAATGGGGTGTCTGGCTGGCCTGGGGGAGGGACCCCAGGAGGCTGGTCGTCTGGCCCCCCATTTGGGGCCTATTGGGGGGGCTGGCCGGCAGGGGTGTGAGGGACCATGGGAGGTTGGCTGGCTGGGAGGAGGGCCCGTGGGAGGTTGGCTGTCTGGGAGTGAACGGGCTGCGGGAGGTTGGCTGGCCAAGGGTGGACGGGCCGTGGGAGGTTGGCTGTGGGAGAGCACTGACCACCAGGGGTCAGCTCCTGTGTTGAGCGTCTGCCTCTGGTGGTTAGTGTGCGTCATAGCAACTGGTTGACCAGTCCTTCCGGTCGTTCAGTCATAAAGGTCGCTTAGGCTTTTATATATATATAGATAGATGTGTGTGAGTATACATTCCATTTTACAAGGATTATTTTGTTAGTATCAGGTTTGGAACCTATGGCCATAATCAATTTACAAATAGAATGTGCATGATGAATCATTGGGATATAGGAAGGAAATATTAGAACTTGTATTTACTTATTTGACCCTTCATATTTTTCTTTTTTATTTGATTTGATATATACCCACATGTATTCATGCACACATTTTATAAATAAAAATGTATGTTGGGTGTTTATTTAAACTGTTATTACTAAACGGTGTGACTAAAAACATTTGGAAACCAAATAGATGATAGGTGGATAAGAATCAAATTAGAGTGGTAGCATTAGGAAAATGAGAAGAAGGAGTGTAATTTAAGATATATCGCACATTTAGCTACAGATGAGAGATAGGATAAGATAGGATAAGTATAAGTGATAGAAAGAAGGATCAGAGAAGATACCATTTTGTTCATGATATCAGTTAGCCTGGGGGATTTATAAGAACATAGAGCAAACCTTGTTCACTTTCTGTCACCTGTGCCTCACTGGGTGAGCAGCCAGGAGGATGGTAGTTAAAAACTAGGAAGTCAGGATCAGAGAAGTGGAATTTTCAATTCGCCCTTCCCTGACCTTCCTTCCCCTATGGTAATCACCATTCTGTTGTCTATATCTATGAGTTTGTTTTTGTTTTGTTTTGTTAGCTTGGTTGTTACTCTTTTGTTTTATATTCCACATATAAGTGACACTTTAGATTGATTCATTACATCTTTAATTTGCATAGCTAACTCAAGTGCGCTCACTTAGCTTCCTGCCTTCATTGTTCTAGGAAATCTGATTTTGTTGGCTACAGGTCAGGACCCCACCCTAATAGAATAGATGCTGTTGATGGGGAATAAATGTAGGCTGTGCAGCAGCCCTGGTGCACACTGCTGTGGCTTTGTAAAGCCTGTTCTTGGCAGGAGGTCCTGTCATCCCTTGTCATTTAGAAAAACCTAGAGGTGTCCATGAGAGGTTGCAAAGGGAAAAGCTGCTGTTAACACTGAAAGACTGTTTTCACAATATAATTAAAATAAAAGTTTTTTTGCAACTAAAATCACTTGCCCTTGAGAAGACTTATGTGCAGATTGTTCTGTAATTGATTTATGTAGGAGTCATGAGTTTTATAGTATACCGAAACTTTAAATCTGCTTATGAACTAGTTTGGGGTTGGCAAACTGTGGTCACTGAGACAGATTAGGCCTACCTGTTATCCGTGTTTGCAAATAAATTTTTACTTTTTAAATCAAGTTTTATTGGAACACTGCTGTGCTTATTTGTTATACTTATTGTTGCTTTCTGGCTACAGCAGCAGAATTGAGTAGTTGTGACAGAGACCAGGTGGACCAGAAAGCCTAAAATATTTATTATCTGGCCCTTTACAGATAAAGCTTAACCTCTCCCTGAGTTGAACTTGCATGGTTTTTATTAATAGTTTTTTTTCTCTTTCCCCAGTTAGATGGTTTTCTAGATGTTTATATGGAGAAACTTACCGTTTATGAGACAGTAAGAATGGTTAACAACATTTGTTCTGGAGTAATACTTTGTGAGTTCAAATCTTGACTGGGCTGTTTGTCAACTTTGTGACTTGGGGGAATATTCTCTTCCCTTTAGTTTCCTTTCTGAATGATAAGGCTAATAATAGTATTAGCTCAAAGGTTTGTTCTGATAAATAAGAGATGTGTCTAGTATATGACAGGTGCTCAATAAACAATATTAGCTGTTTTCACTGTAGATTTTTTAAAAATTTGAAACCTGAAGTAAAGGAAAAGGTAAAAGGAACTATGTCAAGATAATGCATTATGTCAGCTCTACTTAGCCTCTGGCTATATTAATTCATTAGTGCTGCTACAGTTTTCTTCTTTAAAGATGTTTGTTCAAGCTGCAGGAAGGTTAGTTTGCAGTTAACTTTATTGAATGTGATTTTTGTTGGTTAATCCATGTTTATTTTTTAATAATCAATTTAATGAAATTCAGTATGAAGCTGTTCATTGGACTGGGTGATGCTTACATATAAAATTTTCTAGTGCTGTGAAACCTCATGTATCTGGATGTCAGACTCACTGAGATCAAATTGCATTCTTCACCTGCCTTAATCAGATTGCAAGCATAATAAGTTCAAATTTATGGTTGTTTTGAGAATAAGGTCACTGAGTAGATCAGAGGAAAGTTGAAATTGACCCTGTATTTTTATTCAATTTATTCACTTCGCTGAGCTCTTTAATTTAGCTTTTAGATTGGTGCATGAAGTTGGACTTGTCTTTTGATTTAAGTTACTATGGGCTATGTACCTGATCTTTGGTTTACATAGTTCTGAACTAGTAATGTTGTTCCTGTAACATCTTTAAGGTTCTGCTGTTAGAGCTGTGGATATGAGCTGTGAATAACTTTGTGCAGATTTCAGGTTGGTTACTATTCTCTCACTGTGGCTTGTCTAAAAACAATAAGGTAGTTTTCTCATATTTTCAGAGTATCTATTTGTGTTTTCTCGAGGGCTTGGGATAGCCATTAGGCATTTTTGGCCAGTCTTCTAGTGAGAAAAATGCAGGTCTTCTGTTAGATTACAGTCAACATTCATCTAGTCATATCTTTCAGATTCTTTTGGTCTTTATTGAAGGAGAACAAGTTGTAAAGTCATTTATTGAGTAGAATCATCTCCCTTATAGCATCCCACACATATTAATTCTCTCTCCTGACCTAGGAAAATCTGAAAAATAAATACAGCCAATATAGAGCATTTGATTTTAGTCTGGGTCTGTGTTAAACTTGTCAGTGAAATGGATTCTTCCCAGGCAGCAGATGGAGGGTGAGGCTGCTGAGGACACTGCTGAATGACTTTCTGGAGTCTGTGATCTGTGGCTTCATAGGTTACCCCAGCATAATTGTAGCAACCCAGTCCCAGAACTCTCCCATTTCGCCCTGCAAAGAATTCTCCAAGCCAAATTATCAGCCTGTCTGCATTCACCTTCATCTCCAAGATCTAACTCTTTTCCTGTCTCAAGAGAAGTAATGTTTGTTTTTCCTTTCCAGGATGAATGCTGTATATGAAAATAATTTTATTTCTAAAAATTCACTTGCCACCTTTTGTGTACCACTCTGTGTAACATAAGCTACACACCTGTTAATTATAATTTTACATAATTATCCAGTTAAAAATATTTGCTGGTAACCATATTTGTGTAGTTTGGAAGCAAATGTATGCACATACCACTCCTTTTACTAATTTTAATAATTTCCGTATTTTTGTAAAACTCCTAGGTCTAATAGTCAACAGTTCTGTGGCCAGTGCAACCCCCCTTCTCCCAAGGGGTTCCTGAAAAAGTACAGTTATCTTCATTGACGCCTTTATTTTCAAGCTTCTCTTTATACTCTTGTGATTCTTTTATGCCTAGATTTGACCACATTCTTTTGACTGTTTATTTCCTTCTGGAAACACCTGTCACTTTCTGTCTTGGAAACCATTATCCTTTCTGGCCCTAATTTCTTTCAGCCTTTATAATTTATTACTCTCGACCCCTTGCCCTCTTTCTTTTTTCCTGGCTTTTGCCTCATCTCCCATGCCCCAGCCTGTTAATTTCTTACCCTCTGTAAGCCTCTATTCGTTTCCTATATACTCTCTAATTTGTGAACCATTTCTTCAACATTTTTCTTTTCTGTTTTGTTCTTGTCAATACCTTTAATGCCATTTCATTCTTGTCTTTTGACCTTATCTACCTGACAAACTTCACACAGAATTCATCTGATTGTCCAACTTCACCATGCTTGAACTGGGGTTGCCGAGTGCCACAGCGACCTCAGAGGGGCCCAACTCTTTCTGCCTCCTCTTATTCATTTATAGTGGCAACATCAGATCTTCTCTGATCCTAAGCCTCCTTATTGGTCATCCCCCTGTTCAATTTTATGAAATGACTCCAAAGAGAAAATAGGTGCCATCTGACAGAAACCCTGGGTCATAGTAATAAGTGAGAGATAAGTCTATAATACACTTTTGTGTTCCCAACATCTACTTGCAGGTTCGTGTACAGTGGGTGTTCAGGACGTTTGACAATATTGTATGATTTAGTTAAAAAAATTATACCATCTCAATCTATAAAGGCTTTAAAGTTGCTCATAGGAAAAACATATTAAATAGTGAAATAAACAAAAATGAAACTTTTGGATTTTGTAAAATGTCAGGACAGGGAGATATATATATATAAAATCATGAAGATTGGACAATATAGGGATTGTTCTAGTTTTCTGTGGCTGCTGTAACAAATTACTACAAACATAGTGGCTTAAAACAACACAGACTTATCCTACAGTTCTATAATTCAGAAGTCTTACATGGGTCTCATTGGGCTAAAAGTAAAGTTTTCTTTAAACTTTAAAAAAAAATCCTCACCCAAGGATATGTTTATTGATTTGAGAGAGGGGGGAAGGGGAGAGAAAGAGAGAAACATTGATGTGACAGAGAAACATCGATCAGTTGCCTCCTGTCTGTGCCCCGACTAGGGATCAAACCTTCAACCTACATATATGCTCTAACCGGGAAACGAATCTGCAACCTTTTGGTATTTGGGACTTTGCTCCAACCATTGGAGCCACCTGGCCAGGGCTGTTAAAACTTTAAAAATTGTTTTGTATATAAGACTGAGTTTTGAATTGGATATTGTCTATGTCTACAGGAAGTTGACATAGCTCATTTGATTACTTGGTTTGATGTGTGAGCTGGGCTGGAGGTGGTTGTAGGTAAAGACTAAGGGAGAAACATGGAATATTAAAATATTCCTACTTTTTATAATTTAAAAATGAGCACTACATTTAACATATTAAAAACCCAAACTTGTTCATTTTCCTACATGACATATATGTATATGTATTTAATAGATAAAAGACATATATTTATATAAGCTATATATAAAAATGTATATATGAATTTATATTTAAATCTTTACTGTTGAAAGCATTATAGATGGATCCCGCCCTGCCCCAGGCCTTCACTACCTATTGTCTGTGTCCATGGATAATGCATATAAGTTATTTGGTTAATCTCTTCCCCCGCACCATCCTCTGAGATTCATCAGTCTGTTCCATGTTTCCATGCTTCTGGTTCCATTTTATTCATCAGTTTATACTGTTCATTAAATTCTTTGTTAATTTATTTTGATTTTTAGATTCAATTAATAGATATGTATTTATTGCCATTTTATTGTTCATATTTTTTGTCTTTTTTATTTTTCCTTTTAAAGAAGATCCTTCAACATTTTACGAAATATTGGTTTGTTGCTGATGAACTCCTTTAGCTTTTTCTTGTCTGTGAAGCTCTTTATCTGACCTTCAATTCTAAATGATAGCTTTGCTGGGTAGAGTAATCTTGGTTATAGGTCCTTGCTGTTCATCACCTTGAATATTTCTTGTCATTCCCTTCTGGCCTACATAGTTTATATTGAGAAATCATCTGACAGTCATATGGGTGTTCCCGTGTAGGTAACTAACTGCTTTTCTCTTGCTGCATTTAAGATTTTTTCTCTGTCTTTAACCTTTCACATTTTAATTATGATGTTTCTTGGTGTTGTCTTCTTTGGGGTTCATCTTGTATGGGATTCTCTGCATGTCTGGACTTTTAAGTCTATTTCTTTCACCAGATAGGGGACGTTTTCTATCATTATTTTTTCAAATAGGTTTTCTATTTCTTGCTCCTTCTCTTCTCCTTCTGGTATCCCCATGATGCGAATGTTGGTATGTTTGAAGTTGTCCCAGAGGCTCCTTATACTATCTTCATATTTTTAGATCTTTTTTCTTTTTGCTGTTCTGATTAGGTGTTTTTTGTTTCCTCATATTCCCAATTGCTGATTTGATTCTTAGCATTCTCTCCTCTACTGTTGATTCCCTGTAAATTATTCTTCATTTCAGTTAGTGTATCCTTCATTTCTGACTTGTCCTTTTTTATGTAATTGATATTCTCACTCAGTTCCTTGAATTGCTCATTAACTTCCTTAAAGTTCTCATTAAGTTCCTTGAGCATCCTTATAACCATTGTTTTGAACACTACCTGGTAGTTTGTTTGCTTGCATTTCATTTAGTTGTTTTTCTGGAGATTTCTTCTGTTCTTTCATTTGTGATATGTTTTTTTATCTCTATTTTGACTGCTTCCCTGTGTTTGTTTCTATGTATTAAGTAGAGCTGTTATGTCTCCTGGAATTGGTAGAGTGGCCTTGTGTAGTAGGTATCCTGTGGGGCTCAGTGGCTCAGCCTCCCCAGTCACCTGAGCTGGGCACTGTAGGTGCACCCCTGTGATGGCTGTGTGCACTGTCCTATGTAGTTGAGCCTTGATTGCTGTTGGCATCAGTGGGAGGGATTGACCAGCTGGGACTACAGTGGAAGAGCTGCAGTGCAGGAGATGCCTCTATTGAGCAGGATTTACTTCAGTGGGGCTTTTGTGTTCACCAAGTCTGCCCCTTGAGTGTGGATGTGATAAGATTGTAAACTGGCATGGTTCAGAGCTGATTACTGGGTGCACTGGCTTTGGAGCTTCCTGGGAGGTGCAAAGTTAGCTACTGCCTGTGCCCTGCTGGGTCTACCCAGCATGAGTTACAGAGTAATCTGTAGGTGGCTGCTACTTGTGTTGGGCTTGGAGGTATCCAGGAGAGGCCAAGCTGTGAACCAAGGCAGGCTGTTGCTAGTGCTGGACCTAGGACCAGTTATTGAGAGGTATGGGGCAGCTGAGGCCAGCTGCTGTTGTTTGAGAGATTTTCAGAAATTTTGAGGCCTGAGCCAGGACAGGCCATTCATATGGAAAAGGTATAGCAAACAGCTTGGGTGGAGCTGAAAATTGGGTGGGGTAGGGTGGGGTCAGGTTGATGGAGACTCATATAGTACCTGCCAGCACTTTTGTCTGGGAGAAAGCTGCCCACAAGTTCTTGCCCTGATGCTAGACAATGTAGTTTCTCCCTGTATGTCCATGGATCCTCTCAAGCTGTTGCCCTAGCACTGGAACTCAAAGAAAGTAAGTCTGTACCTGAGTCCTTTAAGAGGGATGCCTGGGAATCTTAGCAGCCCTCTGTGTTATTCTGCTTCTGTCCCCACTTATTTTTACAGAAGTCTCAGGGACTTCTGTCCCAGCACTGGAACCCTGGGTTGAGGGTTCTGGTGTTGGATTGGGACCCTTTGCTCCTCCACATGTGGGTGTTAGTCCAGCTCGTACCATGACTCCACCTCTCCTACCAGTGTCAGTGTAGCTGCTTCTTTAATTCTCTAGTTGTAGAGTTTCCATTCAGCTAGATTTCAGGTGGTTCTGTATTTTAGTTGTAACTTTCTTGTGGTTGTAGGACGAGGTGAGTGCCACGTTTACCTACATTGCCATTTTGACCCTCTCTCTACATGCTTTTATATAAGTTCATATGAGAATATTCTTAAATTGACCTTTGTGAATTACTGGTAATAAATTTATTTGGGCAGATTAGAAACTTCATCAGTTTGAGAATACCTTTCTTCATATTGTGTTATTATTTTTTTTAATCCTCACCCAAGGATATGTTTATTGATTATAGAGAGAGGGGAAGGAGAAGAGAGAGAGAGAGAGAGAGAGAGAGAGAGAGAGAGAGACAGACAGACAGACAGACAGACAGACATAGATGTGAGTTGCCTCTGGTACACATCCCAGCTGGTGATCAAACCTGCAACCTGGGTATGTGACCTGACCGGGAATTGAACCCAGGACCTTTCGGTATAGTTGCTCCAACCAACTGAACAAGAGCTCATTCTGTATTTTAAATGTACATATAAATGAAATTCATAAATGAAGTTCTGAACTTCATTTATACGTACATTTGGACAACTGTGAGATCATGTTGGAATTTGATTAAGGACATGTTTTTACTTAAGTACAGCAATAGCATTTTTTGTTTAAAAAATAGGTTTGGGGTCTATAATAGGAAGGATGTTATCTTATCCTGTTTGTGATACCATAAACTTACAGAAGAATTAATTGTTAAAGCAGAACTCTAGAGTTTAGTAATGAGAAGAACCTCCTGTTATGCTATTTTCAAAGAGGAGTTTTAAGTTTGATTTTAGCTTTTGCCATGTATTTAAAAAAATATTTTAAAATTGATTTTAGAGAGAGAGGAAGGGAGGGAGAGATAGAAACATCAATGAGATAGACACATCAATGAGAGAGAAGCATCGAGCAGCTTCCTCCTGTCCACCTCCTGCTGGGATTTAAACCTGACCCCAGGCATGTGCCCTGACAAGGAATTGAACCAGTGAACACTTGGTTCATGGTGGATGCTCAATCACTGAGTCACACCAGCCAGGCTGCCATGTATTCTTTCTCCTGGATTATTTTCATGATTATTTTCTGTATATGATTGGTAGAGCTATCACTTAAATCTTTGAAATGATGTAAAATATCGTGGGGAGTAGAAGATTGAATAAACGAAGTAATTCAGTCACCTCAGCATATTAATTCATCACCTAAGCACATTCTGTTGGAATTCAAGCGGTGTGACAGAACATAACTCCTATATACCAGGGCCTGTATAAAAAAGTGATACAAAATACAAGATACAAAATGAAAACAATTTCCATACTCTCCTCACTTCAGATAGCTTTTATTTCGGAGTGTGATAAGGCATCCAAGGACCTGGTTGGTTTTCTGTTTCTTCCTTCCCGAATGTGGCAACACTATGAGCATCCTTCAAGAGTGAGCCAGTCAGTGTATCACTTTTCACCTCTATTGAATACTCAAAGCAGAAAAACCTGACTTCCATTTTGATTCTGTTATGAAAATACTTTTATTTTGTACTTGTGTTTTTCACCTTTTCTTTTAGAGAACAGCAGTTTAGAGGCAGCTCTCTATCAATTTTATTTTATTTTTTTGTGGTCTGTGAGGCAGTTCATTCTGCATGGCTGTAACTTTAGTGGGATTGAAGTAATGCTTTTGGTCCTTTTTGATTCTGGATTTTCTTTCTAAATGGATGTCAATGTTAACTTTTAAAGACCTTTTGGACCTCCGGTCCCTGATTTAGAATGCTGTGTGTTACTTCTGGATTGGTGAGATTGCTATTTCCCTATTACTGTGTTGTCCTCAGTGATCAAGAAATTAACAGTTATAAGCCTTTTTGTTAGGGAGCTTGGAAAACATGTATGGACTACTGTATAAGAGAGATGAGTATTTTAGAGAAGGGCCAAGTGGAAATCTAGATCTGTTTTCATTGTAGGACATTTCAACAACTATAGTGTTGTTGTTTCTATTCTAACTTGCATACATTTTGCCATCTTCCATTTGAGGACAGAATCAGAGAGGACATCAGATAGGGGAAGCACCTAGTAGTAAGAAATAAAACTTCCTTGGTAGCATGGAGAGTTACAATTGTAGGAAATTTAAATATACATTATGGGAGAGCACAATATATTACTACTATGGGAGATTTATTAGAATGGAAAGTAAGGTAAATATATGTAGTATTTTCTATAGTAATATAAAGATGAAAAAAATCACTTTGACTTTTGCTCTCATTAAGAATGAATATGATATTTATTGTTCACTGCTACGTCTCAGGCCCAATTCTGGTAGTTGGATTAGAACAGTAATCTTTCTTTTGGATTGATACTACTCTTCTTAATATTCTTAAATTATTTAAAAAAAGAAGGCATATATTTAAATGAAAAGTTTTGAGCAAGTCATTGCCAGTAGTGCTTTTGGCTATCCCAGTAGTGTACATGGGTTCATTTACTAAATCTGATTCATTTAATAAATCTCTTTGTTAAGAATATTATTAATATTATAGCCTACTAGGTCTGAATCAGAGGTAACCTATCCTTAACTCCAAGTTCTAAAACTCTTTTGATTTGCCATAATCATTTATGTGGTGGGCGTAATAAAGCTTCTTTGAGACAGCAAACAATTTGACCTTATTTTAAATACTAGAGGCCCGGTGCTTGGATTCATGTACCGGTAGGGTCCCTTGGCCTGGCCTGTGGGGATTGGGCCGAAACCGGCAGTCCGACATCCCCCTAGGGGTCCCAGAGTGTGAGAGGGCACTCAGCAAAGTTGCTGTTGCTCAGCAGCTCCTGCGTTGAGCGTCTGCCCTCTGGTAGTCAGTGCGTATCATAGCTACCGGTCAGTCGGCTGGTTGCTTAGGCATATATATATTAGGTGTATTTTGCCAAAGTTGCAGAAAGCGACATTTTGTGCATATAAAAACACTAGAGGCCTGGTGCATGAAATTTGTACATGGGGGGGGGCATTCCTCAGCCCGACCTGCACCATCTTTAATCCAGGAGCCCTCGGGGGATGTCCAACTGCCAGTTTAGGCAGTTGGACATCCCTCTCCCAATCTGCGACCGCTCACCTGCCTGCCTGCCCTAACCACTCCGCCTGCCTGCCTGATCCCCCTAACTGCCCTCCCCTGCCAGGCTGATCCCCCTAACTGCCCTCCCCTGCTGGCCTGGTTGCCCCTATTAACTTTTTTTTTTTAAATCTTATCCCCTTCACACACAATTGTATTAGGCTGATCCCCCTAACTGCCCTCCCCTGCTGGCCTGGTTGCCCCTATTAACTTTTTTTTTTTTAAATCTTATCCCCTTCACACACAATTGTATTTTGACTTTCTTACTGGCTTCTCCCTCTCACATAATTTTTCTCTCTCCTTTATGTAACACTTTTTCCTCCTGACTCATCATTTATAAACTTTTCTTTCCTCCTTATTTACTACTTCTGTTCCTTCTTCCCATCTTTCTCCTACCCTCCCTCTCTCCCCACATTCCTTCTTTCCTTTATCTTTACCTTTGCCCTCCCTCCCCTTTTTCTTCCTTCCCACCTTAATTTTTTTCTTCACTTCCTCCCTCAGACATGCTTTGCTCCCGCCCCCATTTCTTACTTCCCATTCTCCTTTTAAGCTCTACCGGCTCCCCTTTAAAACTTTTCTTCCCTCCCTCTTTCTCTCTCATCCCACCTTTCCCATACATTCTTCTCTACTTAGTTCCACTGTTTTAATATCTATCTACCTACCTGCCTAATTATTCACTATCATTTATCTTTTTCCTTTTCTGACTCCTACTTTTAAAATCTGCCCCCAGTACACAACTATACTTGATTTTCATTATAGCTCCTACAGTTCACGCATACATCCTCTTTCCTTCTTTAACTCTGCTCTCTACTGACTCCTTTATAAAGTTCTTTCCTCTCTCCCTCCCTTCTTAAAGCTCCCGTTCGGGGGGAGGGTGTTAACCCCCAGCCCAGGGCTCAGTCCCGGCCAGGTGTTTGCCACCCCCTATTCCCCGGCCTCCCCGCTGCTGTCCTGCTCCCATTCCCGGCCCAGGACGCCCGGCCCAGCAAGGGTGGCCAAGGCCCGTGTGACCTGGGCGCTGCTGCTGCCGTGAAGCAGGAGCGCCTCTGCCCAGAAGGCCTCAGACCGTCCACCACTCCATCCCGAACCCGTGGGCGCCTCCCCACCAACGGCCTGCGCCGGGGGCCACCACCCTCCTCCCGCGTGCAGCTCCGAGTTTCCTTCCCTTTTCCATTCCTGTGTCTTTTTCTTGTTCCCTTTCTGTATTTCTGTTTCTCCTCTCAGCCTGTCTGTATGCAGGCCTGCCTTCCTCTCCCTCTCCTTTCTTATCCCCTCCTATTGTATCCTATCCTACCCTGGGCCTTGCAGCTGCTTGAGCAGAGCGGGGGAAGGGGCATGGATCCTGCTGATCTGGTCGTGATGTGACACTGTAACAGATAATTTGCATATTTCTCTATTATTAGTATAGATTTCCCTGTCGACTTCTTCAGTAACTTAAGTGCTATGGTAATAACAAAGTTTGTACACAGTGCATAATAAAAATCAATCTTAATAACTTAAATATTTAATGCAAGGGGCATTTTACTTTTAACTGTATGATGTCTTGAGGCATTTAATTCTCCATGAACACTTGCAAGAAGATACTCAAATGGACAATGAGTATTTATAACTTTACTATTAAAAAAGACTCAAATATATCAAAATGGCAGTTAAATCTTATAAGTTCTTAGTGACTTCTATATTTTTCCATAGTAACTTCTCAATCCATTTCAACTGAACTATCTTAAATTGTTAAGTATTTGGATTGATTCATTATTCTAGTACTTGCTATTTTCTAGATATAAGCCTTACAAAGATTTCTTTTCATTCTACCCTCCCCCCTTCTTACTATTCTCTCCACATCTCCCCCCCCCCCCCAAAAAAAAAAAAAGAATTTTGACAGCATTGAATTATATGCTTGGCTTTTAAAGAAAAATTGTAGCTGTGTTTTTTGAGTCCCCAAATAGTACTTGAAAATTTATAAAGAAGTGGTAGAAAGTAGAAGAATGGCATATAGTGAATAGACTTTTTTGTTTTTTTAAGTTGAGGTAAATTCTGGCAGTTAAAACTGGCAATCTAGCCTTATCTGTGATGAAAATTCTGGAACTTTAAAAATAGATGTGAGCAACATAGGGAAGAAAAAGGAATGAACACTAGAAGCCAGTGTGGATTGCTCACTTTAAACCTAGCTCATTTCATTTTCTAAATAGGATTGCTAGATAGACAAGTAGAGGGAATTCTTTAGATGTGTCATGTGGTCTGTTTTTGCGGATATTTTAGAGTACCTTTCTTTGGTAGCAAGATAAAGGAGCTAGTAATTCTCAAAGAAACTTATATTTTGTTCTAAAGCAGTGCTACTCAAAGTGACCTGCACACCAGTGTTAGTCCATAAACTGTTATTGACCTTGATCAAATTGCTATTTAAGTTTCTAAACTGGACTCTTAATTTCTGTTTTTATCTTATAATAGAAAGGAGAGAGTTGGACTAGACCAGTGATTTTCAATTTTTTTCATCTTAAGGCACATATAAACTATTATGAAAAATTCTGAAGCACACCAAATAAAAATATATTTATTACTGATCTGACAAAAAATAGGTATAATTTTTATCCATTTACACTGGATGACTACAGTTTTATTGGCTGTTGTCATTTTTTTACTTGACAATCTAAGGGAAAACAGGTCAGTATCCCTGACTAAATAGGTATTGCATGTTTTAAAAATTGTTGTGGCACACTATTGAAAATCGTGGACTAGAAGATCCTGTAACTCCCTTTCTTGTTCTAAATTTCAGATGCTTGGGGGTATTCTTATTCCTAATGGCTCTATTTGCTTCACTTGAAGAAAATGCTCAAATTTATGAAATAGATGTGTACTAGTGAGGTGGAAATATATCAGCAGTCCATACCTATTTAGGTAACAAAACTCAACAGAATGGATAGTTATTCCCCCTTGAGCTACTTTCCCATTTAGGAGGGTTGTGCTGTCAGGCAAACAGTGTGGGTTCATTTATATTGTGCTTGTGCAGACAAATGAGCAAACACACAAACCAGGAATTATAGAATAATAAATATGCCATTTTCTGTTGCTGGTATTACTCTCATGGTGGGAATCGGACATAATCAGTGTAGATTGGGAACCCAGGTTTGAAAACAGGGGAACAACTAGGAAGCCTAACAGATTGCCAGACAAGAGAAAAACTTGAAGGAAAAGAAGCTTCATCTAATGCTTGCTAGGTAGCATTTCCATTTATAGCACCGATGTACATTTTGAAACTTTCTTCCAGGGGTGGGGATGAAAGGGAGAGGGATGGATATGAAGGGGTAGATGAAAGCTTTAATTTAAAAAGAAGAAAAAGTTTGAGTAAAAGGAAATTATTTTGATTAATTATATTTTATTTGATCTGAGTATTTTTGGACCACATTATGAAATTAATTGTTAAGCTACAGTTGAGTTGTTGAAGTGAGAATTTTGATAAGCCATGTACGGACCACGTTGTGAATCACTCGCCAGTTGCACTTTAGGGAGCTTATTTTATGATTTAAAATACTGTACTGTACATAGGAGGCGTGTTGCCTTCTCCTTATTTGTATGTTTACCATATAGTTTGATATTTGAAATGTTATGTACTGGAAAGGCCATTTATATTTCTAGAACAGATTGTATTTTATGCAACCTTTTTTTCTTGAACTAACAGCAATCCTACCTAATAAAAGGGAAGTATGCAAATAACTATCACTCCGCTACGCCCACGATTGGGCCGGTGGGAGGCTGGAGGCGGGACTTGGGGTGGCTGATTGGGCTGGCGGGAGGAGCGGGGGGCGGGGACTCTGCTGGCCCCCGTTCCTCTCACCGGCCCCAACGGCCGGCGCTGCGGGAGGACCCATGGGGCCGGCAGAAGGCACTGGTGGCAGAACTCGGGGTGGCTGATTGCGTGGCTGCCAGCACCAGTTTTCCTCTGGCCACCTGCCGATCGGAGCGCTGGCGGGAGGCGCTCCAATTGGCGGGTGGCCAGAGGAAAACTGGTGCTGGAGGAACTCGGGGTGGCCGATTGCGCTGGCGGGAGGCGCTCTGATCGGAGGGTGGCTAGAGGAAACAGCGCTTGAGGAACTCGGGGTGGCTGATCGCACTGGCGGGAGGCGCTCCAATCAGCGGGTGGCCAGAGGAAAACTGGTGCTGGCGGAAAACTGGTGCTGGCAGCCAGGTGAAGGAAGGTCTATTGCACGAAACTTCATGCAACGGGCTTCTAGTCCTATATAATAAAAGGGTAATATGAAAATTAACCCTAATGGCAGAATTACAGGGAACGATTGGTCGCTTTGACATTCACTGACCACCAGGGGGCAGACACTCAATGCAGGAGCTGTCCCCTGGTGGTCAGTGGGCTCCCACAGGGGGAGCTTCGCTCAGCCACAAGCTGGGCTCATGGCTGCGAGTGCAGTAGTGGTGGTAAGAGCCTCTCCCACCTCTTTGGCAGCGCTAAGGATGTCCGACTGCGGCTTCCCCCAGGGGAAGCAGGCCTAAGCTGCAATTGGACATCCCCTGAGGGCTCCCAGGCTGTCAGAGGGAAGTCTTCCTGCCAGCTTAGGCCCGATCCCCCGGGGAGCGGGCCTAAGCCAGCAGGTGGACATCCCCCGAGGGGTCCTGGACTGAGAGAGGGCGCAGGCCAGGCTAAGGGACCCCCTTCGAGTGCATGAATTTTCGTGCACCGGGCCTCTAGTAAGAAAAGAAAAAGAAAAAAGAAAAAAAAAAAGCAAAACAAAGAAACCTATGAAGGAGGTCCTAAAAGCAGTATCAAACTAGAGGTTTTCTTTTGGATTAAGGGGATCTTGATTACTAAAGGCCTTATGAGATATAGGTTCTCAAAATACCTTTATACTGATCTCATTGGATGGATGAGGCAGATCTAATGGAGGTAAATAAATGATCCTCATTAAAGGTAGAGGAAAGTAATGTCTAGATCAGTGGCCTGTTTTTTTGTTTTGTTTTGTGTGTTGTGTTGTGTGTGTGTGTGTGTGTGTGTGGGGGGGGGGGGATTATGCAAATAAAAATTATGTTCATTTCTACCTTTATATCATACATTGAGTATTTTTATATCACACCCCCCTGGAGAACACTGTCTATTTGGCCAAGTGTAAATGTTCCTTTCCTTTTCCCCTTTTTAGAACAATGTTGACAGAAGGCTCTGCTGGCTTTCTTTCCATGTATGTAGAATAATTTGATTCCTGTTAGAGTATCTTTGAATTTCTGAATCATGCTTCAGAGAAATAAGTTCTAGTTACAAAGCAATTGTGGTGTATATGGATCCTCTTCTCTCTTATTGCTCCCTCTCTGTTTTCATTGATTTTCAAACAGACTTCCACCATGCATGTCTCCATGCATGAGCTGGAGCTGGCTGTCCTTGGCATAAATCACGTTGACTGGCAGAGCAGGTGCTCAGTTAACAGATTCAGAGAAGGGTTTGGTCTGTTCTTCTTCTGGTTTCAGTTCCATTGCTGCCGAACCTGTCTACACTATAGCAGTAGTATGGAGAAGTTGATACCTCTTCTCATGGAGCGGTTGGCACTGATGTGGAATTTCATAGGCCTTCTTCACTTGGGTCATCCTTACTTGGGCTTTTTTTTTGCTTAGTCTCTCTCCCCTTGATATAAGAAGAATTCATAGTAATGCAAACATTTTTAAAGCGTATCTTAACACGTTAAGCGCCATGTCAGTCACTGGTGACTGACACTATACTTTCCGTCCAGACCAGTCAGTCACTGGTGCTGCCAGCATATTGGTGAAATTGGTTATTGCGGGCTAAACAGAAAGGAAGACAAAACAGGCTTGGCGCTTAACGCGTTAAGGCAGGGGTCCTCAAACTTTTTAAACAGGGGCCAGTTCACTGTCCCTCAGACCGTTGGAGGGCCGGACTATAGTTTAAAAAAAACTATGAACAAATTCCTATGCACACTGCACATATCTTATTTTGAAGTAAAAAAACAAAACGGCAAAAACACCCGCATGTGGCCCGCGGGCTGTAGTTTAGGACGCCTGCGTTAAGGCATTCTATTACCAGAAACACAATCCTATATAATAAAGAGGTAATATGCAAATTGACCCTCACACCCTCTCACAGGATGGCCACTCCCATGTGGTCAAAGATGGCCGCCACAAGTTGGCTGGCAGGGTAGGGTAGTTGTGGGTGACCAAGCCAGCAGGGGAGGGCAGTTGGGGGCAACCAGGCCTGCAGGGGAGGGCAGTTGGGGGTGACCAGGCCTGCAGGGGAGGGCAGTTGGGGGGGACCAGGCCTGTAGAGGAGGGCAGTTGGGGGCAACCGGGCCTGCAGGGGAGGGCAGTTGGGAGTGACCAGGCCTGCAGGGGTGGGCAGATAGGGGTGACTAGGCCAGCAGGGGAGGGCAGTTGGGGGCGACCGGGCCGACAGGTGAGGGTAGTTGGGGGTGATCAGGCCTGCAGGGGAGGGCAGTTTGGGGCAATCGGGCCAGCAGGGGAGCAGTTAGGCGTCAATCAGGCTGTCAGGGGAGTGGTTAGGGGTGATCAGGCTGGCAGGCAGAAGCGGTTAGGGACAATCAGGAAGGCAGGCAGGCGAGTGGTTAGGAGCCAGCAGTCCTGGATTGTGAGAGGGATCCTAGATTGGAGAGGGTGCAGACTGGGCTGAGGGACAACCTCCTCCCCCCCCCAGTGCATGAATTGCGTGCACCAGGCCTCTAGTTTGTTAATAACAAATAATTCTAAATCAAATTACCAGGCAAGAGATCTGTGAATAGAGATCTGTGAATAGAGATGTGGGGAATGCTTAACACTGGGTAAGTGAGCACCATGCTTTTTCCAGTATTGAACTTACTGGATTTCCTTTTAAAATGGGCTTGAAAGCTTTGTATTTTTGAAATGTTTTATAGTTGTGCTTTGATAGAACCAAAGTCATTTGGTGAAAGAACAGTGAACTTTTAAAATTGAATTTTTAAATTGAGTTGTGATTCATTGAATAGTAGGTTCTGTTTTAATGGGGAAATAAAGTAATCTGTGAGAAAGAAAATACTTGATCCTGCTCAAAATGTATAATAGGAAAAAGCAAAAGGGTTTCTAATCCCAATAAACATTTTTTACTTAGCAATACTGCACTAAACAGTTCAGGTTTTAAATTTTGTATAAGAATAGTTAATATTCAAAGAGAGAATATGCTATGTTCTAAGTTTTTAAATTTTCAGAGAATGCAAATTGACAAGTGTTAATCATTCAAACTATGGAACTTTCAGTATTTTATTGGCCAAGTGATAATTATGAGAATTGGGGCAATAGACAATTACTGTTTTGAAGGCAAAACGTCTAAAATCTTTGGTAGGTTTTTGAATGAAAAGTCTGTATTTTAGCGCATCTTTGTAACCCCAGCTCATGTTTGCAAACTGCCTTTGCAGTGTGCAGTATATGTTGTTAGTCTTAGTGAAACAAATGAAGTTTACCTTTTTTCATTTTATGGAATAATCAAACATTCCATCAAAGGATATCATAACTTCCAGGGAATTTTAGATTTAGCAAAGTAGAACACAAGATGAAGAGTGAGAGAGATGGGGGTTGTTAATTTTGGTGTAGGAGGGAAAAGAGAAAAGGCACCCTGAAGTCACTTTTAAAAAATAAAGTTCATCCCTGGCCCCTGTTGCTCAGTGGTTGGAATGTCGGCCTGAGCATGGAAGGGTCTTTGGTTCGATTCCTGTCACAGGCATGTATCTGGGTTGCAGGTTCGATCCCTGGTCCCCATTGTATCACATAAGGAAGGCAACCTATCTATGTGTCTCTCTCACACTGATGTTTATGTCTCTCTCTCCCCCTGTTCCTCCCTCCCTCCCTCCCTCCCTCCTTTCTCTTCCCTCTCTTTGACTCTTTCTAAAAATCAATGGAAGAAATATCCTAAGGTAAGAATTAACAACAACAAAGAGGTAATTATAACACAGGTCAATTTCACTGTTTGCAAATAGATGTTGTAAATTAAGAGGACATCCAAAGGGCAAAACAATGAAAGCAAAATGAAGCTTAATTTAAAAAAAAGCTGCCTTGATACTATAAATACAAGAAAAAGTCTCATTTGAGATGGACTAAGATGGGGCCTGGAATGCATTTCTTAACATTCCTTTCCTTGACTTAGTCTCTTAAAAATCTATAATGACTTGAAAACTGTGATCACAAACAATGAAAAAGTACTTGGATAAAATGACTTTTAGAAGTGTCACATCTGTGATGATTCTAGTATTAATTATAAAATAAAGTTAAAACTTTATATTCATCTACTAGAGGCCCTTCATGCATGGAGGGCGGGGGGGGGGAGGGGGGCTGTGTCCCTCAGCTCAGCTTGCACGCTCTCCAATCTGGGACCCCTCGACGGATATCCAACTGCCCGTTTAGGCCTGATCCTGGTGGGATCGGACCTAAACAGGCAGTCGGACATCCCTCTCAAAATCGAGGACTGCTGGCTCCCAACCACTCACCTGCCTGCCTGCCTGATTGCCTCTAACTGCTTCTGCCTGCCAGCCTGATCACTCCCTAACCACTCCCCTGCCAGCCTGATCGATGCCTAACTGCTCCCCTGCCAGCCTGATCGATGCCTAACTGC
This sequence comes from Cnephaeus nilssonii, assembly GCF_951640355.1. Lineage (NCBI taxonomy): Eukaryota > Metazoa > Chordata > Mammalia > Chiroptera > Vespertilionidae > Cnephaeus > Cnephaeus nilssonii. Next base: position 70,293,727 of record NC_137084.1, on the reverse strand, counting down.
TCCCCTGCTGGTACGATTGCCCCTAACTGCCCTCCCTGCCAGCCTGGTCACCTCTAACTGCCCTTCCCTGCCGGCCTGGTTACCCCTAACTGTCCTCCCCTGCAGGCCTGGTTGCCCCTAACTGCCCTCCCCTGCCAGCCCGGTCACCCCTAACTGCCCTCTCCTGCAGGCCCGATTACCCCTAACTGCCCTCCCTTGCCAGCCTGGTCGCCTCCTACTGCCCTCCCCTGCTGGCCTGGTCACCCCCAACTGTCCTTTCCTACAGGCCTGGTCACTCCCAACTGCCCTCTCCTGCAGGTCTGGTTGCCCCTAACAGCCCTCCCCTGCCGGCCCGATCACCCCTAGCTGCCCTCCACTGCTGGCCTCTTCACCCCTAACTGCTCTCCCCTGCTGACCTGGTCGCCCCCAACTGCCCTCCCCTGCAGGCTTGGTCCCTTCCAACTGCCCTCCCCTGCAGGCCTGGGTCCCCTCCAACTGCCCTCTCTTGCAAGCCTGGTCCCTCCCAACTTCCCTCCCCTGCTGGCCTGATCGCCCACAACTGCCCTCCCCTGCTGGCCATCATCTGGCGGCCATCTTTTCTCCACATGGGGGTGGCCATCTTTGACCACATGGTGGTGGCCATCTTGTGTGTTGGAGTGATGGTGAATTTGCATATTACCTCTTTATTATATAGGATTAGTTTTGGAATAAAAAGCATGTTCTTATATTAGGCAAAACATGCAAATGAAAATAAATCTACATGTATTACAATTTCAAATTTCATTATTTTCATGTAGTATTATCTAAGCAAGGTTTTAAATGACCTTCAAATTAAATAAAACTGTACTACAGAAAGCAAAATTTCTTCATAGACCTGAAAGAGACAGAGAAGTCGACACTTATAAAACTCTTCCAGTTCCCTAAAGTAGGTTTGTACCTTGACTCTGAGGCAAGAAATATAACAATCTACTGCTTGCTAAAAATTGATTGAAGTGTCAAAACAGCTGTAGTGGTACTGAATTTAAGAGGTAGGCTGCTTCATGAGTTTTATGCTACATCGTCATATTGTTCCTTCATTGAATTCTTAAACCTATACAATATTAATCATAGAATTGGAATATGGCTAAGAAAAAAATTAGCATTCAAATTTAACATACTTTAGTTTCAGAAAATTACTTACAGCTCCTTTAGAAATGTTACTTTGGACTAGATGACAAAGTGCTATTAGTTTTTCAGTAAATTAGGTGCTCTGCCTTTAAATTTGGCTCAGAAAAATATTTGTAGCTGTAGTTTCACTTCAGCTGCCGAAAGGAAATAAAATATTTTGACTGTAGTTTGAGAAATTGACAACCTCATATTAAATTCAGGAGTTATTCTGTATTTAATGCATGTCACTTTACTTCTGCATTGCAAAATATATTACTAACCATGATGTTTGACACTTGTTCATGCACTTCATTTTTCATGTGAGCATCACAAAATGTTTTCGATCTGTGTCTAAATAGATGAGATTTTCTATTAAGTCAGCTCTGCAATTCAATCATTTAATTGCCCTCTGTGTGCTTTGCACATTCTTGGTGCAGTGAGAAGGTGTTGAATAAAGTGGAAGATTGGGATAGGTGGTGCTGTAATGAACCTTACATTGTAGCTGAATTTGATCAAGTTTTAAGGAAATTTACAAGGTTTCTCATTAATATGTTGGAGTATTGAATCATAGGTACCTGCAAAATTGAATGATCAGTGTGAGCTACAGTTATAAATCTCACTTTAGCAAAGGCATATTTAAATTTGATTGATGTTATCAATTATGATTTTACATTGGGTATTTTCCCCAATATAATAATCCATGAAGTCTACATTTATAGTTCTAATTGTATTTTTTGTTATTTTTGTACCTACTTTCTCCCCCACTAGATTATAAACTTAAGAGGGCAGAACTCTTTTGTTTTTCTTTGTATGTGTTACAGAACCCAGAAATAAAATTACATGTAGCTATGCAATTGATTTTATACCATATACCTAAAATTACATATTCCTGATTCTTCCTTTGTAATGTCTGATCTGTAATTTATTTTCATGGTAACAGTTAAACTAGAAACAAAAGTAGTGTAGGATTTTAAAAATTGTTTACTTCATTCAAGTACATAATCAATCTAGATAAAAGTAGTTCTACACACACGTGACTTTAGACACTCTTGCTTGAAAACCATTACATGCGAATTACTTTTTTTAGATTTTTAAAAATGATTATAATTGCTATTAGCAAACATTTATTGAGCACCTACTATGTAAGATGTGTATGTTTTCTTATCCCAATTATTTAGATTCAGAGCAAACTTGTTATAGTGTATGTGGTTATCTTAAACATTCTCACTTTTTGGTTACTTTTGATATCATAAAAGCATACTTGATTTAACCAAGTCTGAAGTTACCCATTTCCTCTGCCCTTCTTTTGTGTAATATGAGACACTTTGGGACACTTTCTATATGCTTTTCCAACTCAAATGTTATTGTGCTCAGTATTTTAGTTTCATATATTTTATGCCTTCTTAATTGTTACCCTTCTCCTTGAACAGCAATGCTTATGGTTTAAAAATATACTTGCATGTTTACTCACATGCTCAAATCTTTCTTTTGCCCCTTTTTTTCTCTTTTTTGATTGTTTTCTTCTCAAAATACCACTTTTAGTAGTTCTTTCACTGAGCGTATGTTAGCAGTAAATACTTTATTTTTGTCTGAGGATATTATCCCACTGTCTTCCAGCTTATGCTATTTCTGCTGTTAGTCTGTCGTTCTTCTGTAGTACTTTGCCTTTTCTTTTTTAAAAAATATCTTTTTATTAATTTTTAGAGAGAGAAGAAGGGAGAGAGATAGAAGGATAGGAATATCAATGAGAGAAACATCATCCATCGGCTGCCTCCTGCACACCCCCTACTGGGGCTTGAGACCGAAACCCAGGCATGTGCCCTGACCAGGAATTGAATCTATGACCTCCTGGTTCATGGGTTGACGCTCAACCACTGAACCACACCGGCCAGGCCTTTACCTTTTCTTTCTGATTTTCTGTTTGGGTTCACTGATTGTAATGCATACATCCATCTCTTTGCGGTCTCCACTTTCAATCCTCGGTATCAGGGTTCTCTCCAGCAAGTGTGCTGTATTCAGGAAGTTTTTCTGTATTTTAGTTGTAATTCCAGTTTGGTCCTGGGAGCATATCCGTGCAGCATCCACTTACTCTACCGCCATTTTTAATCCGATTTATCTGGAAATTTCTACATCAGTTTATCAAATGGTGAATTATACCTTAGACATTTACATTTTTTCCAATTCCTGGAACCCATACCTGGTTACAATAGGAAATACCGTTTTACATTCCCCCTCGGCTCCCCCCCCCCCCCAAAAAAAAAAAATAAAACAATAATCCAAACCATGCCCCCTTTCTCTGTCTGTTTACTTCAGTGAAGAGGATTTTTGAGCTTTACTTTTTATAGTTTGTATTACAGAAAAATATAGGCACATGAAATCTGCTGTTTCATACTATTCCTGGTATGTTTTGAGGAAGACTTGGGACATTTGATTCTTCTCCAGTGAAAGTCACACACTACTCACTGTGCAGAGATTACAGCCTCCTCTGATCAGTGTCTTACTTGCTAGAGCCAGAAAATAGGTCAGTTTATATGATTGGGGGCTGGCAGCTATTGACCCTTGGCATTTTGTTATAACTTTTATTTTTTTCTAAATTTCATTTATTTTTAGAGAGACAGAGAAAAACAACATGGATTTGTTGTTCCACTTATGCAACTTATGCATTCATTAGTTGCTTCTTATATGTGCCCTGCCTGGAAGTTGAACCCAAAACCTTGGCATATTAGAATGGTGCTCTAACCAACTGAGCTACCTGGCTGGGGCAATTTGTTATAACTTTTCATGTCTACTTTTATTGAAAGATCTCAATACCAGTAGCTTTTTGAGTGACAGAATGGAGAAATGTTTTTTTTTTCTTTTTATTGAATTTATTGGAATGACATCCTACATAATAAAATGGTAATATGTAAATTACCATCACTCCGCTACGCCCACGATTGGGCCAGCAGGAGGCGCAGGGGGCGGGACTCAGGGTGGCCGGGGTAGCTGATTGGGCCAGAAGGACGCTGAGCTCGCGGCGCCTCTGGCGCCACGAGCTCAGCGTCTGTACCATGGCTGCCCGAGGCTTTCGGAAGGCCTGGGGTGCCTGCGGACAGCCAGCCGGACAGGTCCCCCGCGATCAAAGGCCAAAGCGGGGGACCTGGCCGCCTGTCTGCTCCGGCGCAAGGCCTTTCGAAAGCCTCCGCAGCGCCGGAGGCTTTCGGAAGGCCTGGGGCGCCTGCGGACAGCCAGCCGGACAGGTCCCCCGCGATCAAAGGCCAAAGCGGGGGACCTGGCCGCCTGTCTGCTCCGGCGCAAGGCCTTTCGAAAGCCTCCGCAGCGCCGGAGGCTTTCGGAAGGCCTGGGGCGCCTGCGGACAGCCAGCCGGACAGGTCCCCCGCGATCAAAGGCCAAAGCGGGGGACCTGGCCGCCTGTCTGCTCCGGCGCAAGGCCTTTCGAAAGCCTCCGCAGCGCCGGAGGCTTTCGGAAGGCCTGGGGCGCCTGCGGACAGCCAGCCGGACAGGTCCCCCGCGATCAAAGGCCAAAGCGGGGGACCTGGCCGCCTGTCTGCTCCGGCGCAAGGCCTTTCGAAAGCCTCCGCAGCGCCGGAGGCTTTCGGAAGGCCTGGGGCGCCGGCGGACAGCCAGCCGGACAGGTCCCCCGCGATCAAAGGCCAAAGCGGGGGACCTGGCCGCCTGTCTGCTCCGGCGCAAGGCCTTTCGAAAGCCTCCGCAGCGCCGGAGGCTTTCGGAAGGCCTGGGGCGCCGGCGGACAGCCAGCCGGACAGGTCCCCCGCGATCAAAGGCCAAAGCGGGGGACCTGGCCGCCTGTCTGCTCCGGCGCAAGGCCTTTCGAAAGCCTCCGCAGCGCCGGAGGCTTTCGGAAGGCCTGGGGCACCGGCGGACAGCCCGCTGGTGCACCAGGTGCATGATTAAATCATGCACTGGGCCTCTAGTTGGTTAATAAAATTATATAGGTTTCAGGTGTGCACAATATATTGTATTGTGTGTTCACTACCCAAAGTCAAGTCTCCCTTCTTCACTATTTATCCTCCCTTTACCCTCTTTCCCTCCCCCTACCTCTCTTTCCCTCTGGTAATTACCATACTGTGGTCTATTTCTATAGGGTTTTTTTTTTCTTTTTTGCTTAATCCCTTTACCTTTTTCACCTAATCCCACAGCCCTCCCCTCTGACAGCTGTCAGTCTGATTATGAGTGTTTTTATTTTGTGTGTTAACTTACTTTGTTCATTAGATTTCACATATGAGTGAAATCATATGGCTACTTGTCTTTCTCTGCCTGACTTATTTCACTTAGCATAATGCTGTCTAGGTCCATCCATACTGTGGTAAAATTTCTTCTTTTTTATGGCTGCATAGTATATCATTGTGTAATTGTACCACAGCTTTTTTATCCACTAATCCACTAATACACACTTGGACTGCTTCCAAATCTTTGCAATTGTAAATTATGCTGCAGTGAACACAGGGATGCAGCATTAGTGTTTTGAGTTTCTTTGGATATATTCCCAGAAGTGGAATTGCTGGGTCATAAGGCAGTTCCATTTTTAATTTTTTTGAGGTAACTCTGTGCTGCTTTCCCCAGTGGCTGCACCAATCTGCATTCCCACCAACAGTACATGAAGTTCCCTTTTCTCCACATCCTCGCCAACACTTGTTTTTGATTTATTGATGATAGCAATTCTGACTTGTGTGAGGTGATATCTTATTGTTCTTTTAATTTGCATTTTTCTGATGATTAGTGATGTTGAGCATCTTTTCATGTGTCTGTTGGCCATCTGTATGTGCTCTTTGGAGAAGTACCTATTGAGGTCCTTTGCCCATTTTTAAATTGGATGTTTTTTGGGGGGGTGTTAAGTTTTGTAAGTTTTTTATAAGTTTTGGATATTAACTCCTTATCAGATGTATTATTGGTGAATATGTTCTCCCATTTAGTGTATTGTCTTTTCTTTTGTTGATGGCTTTCTTTGCTGTGCTAAGGATTTTAGTTTGGTGTGGTCTCATTTGTTTATTTTTTCCTTTTGTTTTCTTTGCCCTAGGAGATACATCAGAAAAAATACTGCTGCATGAAATGTCCAAGATTTTACTGCCTATGTTTTTTTCCAGGATTTTTATGGTTTCAAGTCTAACTTTTAAGTCTTTAATTCATTTTGAATTTATTCTTGTGTATGGTATAAGAAGATGTTTTATACCTATCTATCCAATTTTCCCAACACCATTTATTTAATAGACCATCTTTACCTCATTGTATGTTCTTGTCTCCTTACAAATATTAATTGACTGTAAAGGTATGGGTTTATTTCTGGGCCCTTTATTCTGTCCAGTTGATCTCTATGTTTGTTTCTGTGCCAGTACCATGCTGTTTTGATTATTATGGCCTTGTAGTATAACTTGTTACCAGGTAGTGTGATTCTTCTACTTTGTTGTTCTTTCTCAAATTGCTGTGGCTATTTGGGGTCTTTTGTGGTTCCATTAAAATTTTTAGAATATTTGTTCTAGGTCTGTGAAATAAGCCATTCGTATCTTGCTAGGAATTGCATTGAATTTGTAGATTGCTTTGAATAGTATGGAAATTTCAATGATGTTAATTTTTCCTACCCCATGAATAAGGTATATGCTTCCACTTATTTGTATCTTCTTCAGTTTCTTTCTTCAGTGTCTTATAATTTTCTGAGAACAGGTCTTTTGTATCCTTGGTTAAATTTCTTCCTAGGTATTTTATTTTTTGATGTAATTGTAAATGAGATTGTTTTCTTAGTTTCCCTTTTTGGTAGTTCATTATTGGTATATACAAATGCCATCAATTTCTCAGTATTTACTTTATATTCTACTACTTTACTGAATTCATTTATTCTAGTAGTTTTTTTAGTGGAATCTTTAGGGTCCTCTGTATTCAGTATCATGTCATCTGCAAATAGTGACAATTTTACTTCTTCCTTTTCATTTTGAATGTCTTTAATTTCTTCTTCTTGTTTGATTGCTGTGTCTAGCCCTTCCATATACTATGTTGGATAAGAGTGGTGGAAAGTGGACATCCCTGTCTTCTTCCTGATCTTATGGGAAACACTTGAAGTTTTTGCTTATTGAGTATGATGTTGGTTGTGGGTTTATCGTATATAACCTTTATTATGTGGTTTTATCGTGTATAACTTCTATTCCCACTTTGTTAAGAGTTTTTATTGTAAATAGTTGCTGGATTTTATCGAGTACTTTTTCTGCGGCTATTGATATGATGATGTGATTTTTAAAAAATATATATATTTCTTTATTGATTTCAGAGAGGAAGGGAGAAGGAGAGAGAGATAGAAACATGAATGATGAGACAGAATCATTGATCGGCTGTCTCCTGCACGACCCCCACTGGGGATTGAACCCGCAACCCAGGCATGTGCCCTTGGCCGGAATCGAACCTGGGACTCTTGAGTCCACAGGCTGATGCTCTGTCCACTGAGCCATGCCGGCTAGGGCTGATGATGTGATTTTTATCCTTCATTTTGTTTACGTGATGTATCACAGTTACTGATTTGTGCATATTGTACTAACTGCACATCTGGAATAAATCCCACTTGATCATGGTGTATGATCTTTTTAATGTATTGCTGGATCAGGTTTGTTGAGGATTTTAGCATCTGTGTTCATCAGGGATATTGGCCTATAATTTTCTTTCTTTGTAGTGTCTTTGATTTTGGAATTAGGAGAATGCTGGCCTCTTGAGATTTTGGGGATAGTTTGAGAAGGATAGGTGTTAGCTCTTTGAATGTTTGTTAAAATTCACCTGTAAAACCATCAGGTCTAAGACTTTGTTGGGAGTTGATTACTGCTTCAATTTCACTATGTGTAACCTGTTTATTCAGATTCTCTGATTCTTCCTCATTCAGTTAGTGAGATTGTATATTTCTAGAAATTTGTACATTTTTTTAAATATATTTTATTGATTTTTCACAGAGAGGAAGGGAGAGGGATAGAGAGCTAGAAACATCGATGAGAGAGGGACATCGACCAGCTGCCTCCTGCACCCCCCCCACCGGGGGATGTGCCCGCAACCAATGTACATGCCCTTGACCAGAATTGAACCTGGGACCTTCCAGTCCGCAGACCGACGCTCTATCCACTGAGCCAAACCGGTTTCGGCAGAAATTTGTACATTTTGTCCAGATTGTCCAATATGTTGGCATATAGTTGTTTGTAATATTTTCTTACAGTTCTTTTTTTTTTAATTTTTAAAATTGATTTTTAGAGAAAGAGGAAGGGAGAGGGAGAGAGAGAGAAACATTAACGTGAGAGTGAAACATAGGTCTGCTGCTTCCTGCACGCCCCCCACTGGGGATCGAGCCCACAACCCTGGTGTATGCCCTGGCCAGGAATTGAACTTTCAGTGCACTGAGATGACACCCAGCAATTGAGCCACACCCGCCAGCTAGTTCTTTGTGTTCTTGGCTGTCAGTTGTTATTTCTCCTCTTTCATTTATTATTTTATTTATTTGGGTGCTCTCTCTTTTTTTTCTTGATGAGTTTAGTTAAAGTTTTGTGAATCTGTTTTATTTTTTTCTAAGAACCAGCTCTTGGTTTCATTGATCTTTTGTAATTTCTTTTTCTTTTTTCTTTTTTTTTTTTAAATATATTTTATTGATTTTTTACAGAGAGGAAGGGAGAGGGATAGAGAGCTAGAAACATTGATGAGAGAGAAACATCGACCAGCTGCCTCCTGCACACCCCCTACCGGGGATGTGCCCACAACCAAGGTACATGCCCTTGACCGGAATCGAACCTGGGACCTTTCAGTCCGCAGACTGACGCTCTATCCACTGAGCCAAACCGGTTTCGGCTGTAATTTCTTTTTAAAGAAATATTTTCAAAACCTTTTTCATATTAAACATTGGCTTATTTAAATGGTTGGTATTGCCAAAGCATTTAATTCTGAAAGAAGTGAAATAAGTATGAAAGTTATCTTTAGCTTATTAGTGAAATGAAGGAAACATTGTAAATATGGGGTGAACTGTCATGGGAAATTAAATGGAAATGAAAAATGTTAATAATCTTAAATTGGTTTTGCTATGCATATTGATTTTTAAATGTGTCAGGTTACACTGGCAGATGGGTGCTTGTGAAGACTTTGACCTTCACAAGGAAGCACACAGTTCATTTGACAATTGAGTGAATGTATCAGCAAATAAATGTGTGACGTAGATCATCTGTTTAATCCAGGAGTTGGTGACCAGTGAACTGAAAAGAGTAACAAAGAGGAATATATGCTAAGTGTTGGTTTCTGAGATGAGTTGTGGAAGCTATGACCTATCCAGTTATGTTCGACATCTCAAAGCAATGCCTAAAGATCTTGGTTTGTTGTTCATATAAAGGCTGTCCCAAGGAATTTTTCTCTTATTGCTAAAATCATACTACCTTAATTACTATCTCTGTAATAAAGAGCCAGGGTGTAATGACCGATCACGACCAAAGGCTGACCATCCGGAAGTCAGCGCTGACTACTGAGGCTGCAGGCCCGGTGACCCAGCAGTGACTGCTGAGGGGGCTTTGATTCAGGCCTGGAAAGAGACCGGAAGAGAGAAGCAGGAACTGATCTGTAGCGTCTGAGGCAGCTTTTGACCAGCACTTGCCTTTCTCTTTCTCTGCGAGCCTGGCCAGCAGCCCTGCCTCCATTTCTCTTTGAGCCTCCACTGGGGCTGCTGATCAGCCCTGCCTTTCTGATCAGGCCCAGTTGATAGGCCCAGAGATGCTGACTGGCATAGAAACTGGCCAATCAGAACCAAATCTGGGTCAACTGTGAGGAGGCAGTGGCTGCCTAGGAGACAGAGCTTTTGACGCTGTCTGGCATAGAAACTGACCAATTAGAACCAAATTGGCCAGCAGAGGAGGGCAGTTGGGGGCAATCAGGCTGGCAGGGGAGGGCAGTTGGGGGCGAGATCAGGCCAGCAGGGGAGGGCAGTTGGGGGCAACCAGGCTGGCAGGGGAGGGCAGTTGGGGGTGAGATCAGGCCAGCAGGAGAGGGCAGTTGGGGGCGAGATCAGGCCGACAAGGGAGGGCAGTTAGTGGTGATCAGGCAGGCAGAGGCAGTTAGGGGCGATTAGGCAGGCAGGCAGGCAGGCAGGTGAGCGGTTAGGAGCCAGCAGTCCCAGATTGCAAGAGGGATGTCCAACTGCCGGTTTAGGCCCTAAACCAGGATCGGGCCTAAACCGGCAGTCGGACATCCTCCCCCCAAGGGGTCCCTGATTGGAGAGGGTGCAGGCTGGGCTGAGGGAACCACCTCCTCCGTGCACGAATTTTGTGCACCAGGCCACTAGTAGTATTATAGTTAAGTCATGGAAACAGGTAACATAAGGCCTTCAAGTTTAGTTTTCTTTGATGTTGTTTTGCCTATTCTAAATCTTTCAAATTTCCATAGAAAATTATGTCATTTTCTACAAAAAGTATGTGGGATTTTAATTGCGATAGCAATGATCAGTTTGAGAAGAAATGATATCTTAACAATATTTGAATCTTTTAATTAATGAATATGGAGTACCTATTTATTTCTTTAGAGCTTTAATTTCTGGCAACACAATTTTGGAGTTTTATGTTAAAGGTCTTAAAGAATTTTGTGTTTCTTTGAAGTATTTTATGATTTGTTATTAAGACTTTTTTTTTAGAGGAGTTTAAGGTTTGTAGCAAAATTGAGAGGAATGTACAGAGATTTCCCATATATTCTCTGACCCCTCACTCCTAGACTCTCCCAGAATGATACACTTAATACAATTAATGAACTTACATTGACGCATCATCACTCAAAGACCGTACTTTACATTAAGGTGTATTCTTGGTATTGTATGTTCTGTGGGTTCAGACAAATGTATAACATGTATCCACCATTATGGATATATACAGAGTATTCTTACTGCCCCCAAAATTCTCTTTGCTTCACCTGTTATAAATTTATTTTTAAATATTTTATGATTTTTGATGACATTTGATAACTGGTACTTGAAAATTTTATTTTAAATTGTTTCTTGCTAGTACAACATAGAATACAACTGATGTTTGTATTTTGATTTTTGTATCCTGCAACATTGGTAAATTTGTTAGTTCTATTAGGTTTTCTTTTTTGGTAGATTCTTTGATTTTCTGCATGAACAGTCATGTCATCCAGAGCCTTTGGAGTGAGATGTAATGTGAGTTCACATTCTGATAAGCTGTTTACTAGTTGTGAGACTATGGCAAGTTAACCTGTTTGAGTCTCATTTTCATCTTATGTGGAAAGGTAAGAAAGTCTATCTTTTATGGTTGCTTGAGGTTTAAATTATATGGTTTATAGAAAGCACTGACAAAAGAGTAGACGCGTAATGGTAGATGAGGAGATCAATATTGTGACCATAGCTATTGCTGTGTTTTGTTGCCTTGCTTTCCAAAAGTAAAATGCCAATTGACATCTACAGGGCTTCTTTTAATAGGTCAAAGAGGGACAACTGCAAATAGTGGAGCACAGGACAGGGTAGCTGAAGTTAAAGGTGAAAGAACAGACTTTACAATACTACCACGTGCAAATTTGATGCTGAGTCAGGTCTCTGAAAGACATAATTGTTCTATTCTGAGTTTGCTCATTAAAAGGAAATCCTTTTGAGATGGCTTAGAGGAGTGGTTTCTGCCTCCCTCTCCCTTCCCTTTATGCTTCCCTTTAGGTCTAGTCTGTTTGTTTATGCCAGCAAATTGTATCACTTGAATAATTAGTAGGAGTCCTAAAAAGCTTTGTATTGGAGGTCTTTTTGTTGTTGTTGTTAATCCTCACCCGAGGATATTTTTCCATTGATTTTTTGAGAGAATGGAAGGGAGGGAGAGAGACCGAGAGAAACTTGGATGTGAGAGAGACACTCCATTGGTTACCTCCCATCCTGACCAGGGCCGGGATCCAGTCTGCAACCGAGGTACATGCCCTTGACTGGAATCAAACCAGGTACCCTTCAATCCACAGGCTGTTTGCTGTTCTATCCATCGAGCCAAACTGGCTAGGGCTGTATTGGAGGTCTTTATCAAGTGCTAATTGGATTTGTAATTTTCCTAGTTTACCACCTCTTCCATAAATATACTTGTCTTGTTTCTGTGTCCCAAGGGATGCTGTTTTTTACAACACATTGAAATAATATATTCTTCCTATTCGATTCAAGCAATTTATTAATGAAGATGCCTGAGTTATATTGTTGGGAAAGGTTTTTGTTACTGACAACTTTCTTTTTATTTAGATGGGGCAGTAAATAAAACTACTTAATTTACACAAGCTTGTTAAATGAAATTCTCAAGAGGAAGGAAAATAATTTTAAAAGCAGTTTACATTTTGATGACAGCTGATCCACTTACAAAGAGGCTCATTTAGTGGAATTGGATTGAATGAAAAAAAATCTTTAGTTTCATAACATTGTTTTTTATATATACCAAATGTTATTTATAATATTGAGTTGCACTAAGGGATTGGCTCTATTCCTATTGACCCTTTTTCTTCTCTTAAAAAGTCACAGGGTTTTTGTTTTGCTTTCTAAAATGGTTCTATCAATTTTTAGTTGAAATGGTTTTCCTTTAAATGAGAAACAGAGTCTGATTGGCAGTTACTGAAGTTCTAAAGGTGGGAACTGGGTGGAGGGAGGCAAGGAGGGAAAAGTGGAGCATCTGTAATACTTTCAACAATAAAGATTAAAAAAGTGTATTTAATGTTGCAAATCAAAGAGTCATCTTCCCCTATTGTTTGTTTACTTTCTTGGATGAACAATTTGCTTTTTCCTTATAGAAATAAAATTAGCAAGATAATATGAATTAGCAAGAGAATATGAATAGGAATAGGAATAGGACAACTGAATTGCTCTATTTTAGTTTCTCTTTAAGTTTTTGAAAGCTCTTTCAGTAATTTTATAAGGATTGTTTCTGTTGGCCATTGGGAGTTGAAGGCACAGCCATGAGAAGAGATTATTCTCACATACTCCTCTTTGACCACCACAAAGGTGCATTTTCTCCTTGAGAAAGCCATTGGCAAGTTTGGCTAATGCAGAACATGGGGTTCATCTGCTAAAAGGCTTGCAGCCTTAGTGCATAAATATACCATATCAGCCTTTTCAACTAATTTCTGACAAGCTCGGGTGATGACTCTGATATATCAGAGTATATATGGTATGGGTATGGGCCTTGATTAGCTTAGAAACCACCGTTTTACCTTAGGGTTTCTGCTTAGGAATTGTGATTCTTACAGGCAATTCTGCAGAACATTTTCAGATTTGAATTTGGATGTAGAGGACCCCACATTCATCAGAGAAAGAACAAGCCTAGAACTCGTCTCCCATCAATTCATTATGTAATCATTTTTTAACACCTTGATATGCTTAAAATTTATTTGATAAATTTTTCTCATCTGCAGTTAAATTATACTTAGACTATTTCTAAGTCACTTTAGATTCTGCAATTTCATTTCCCCAGGATTTCTGCTTGCTTTTGTTCAAGACATTTTATTCATGGTAGTGTACCTTAGGCCACTGCTCATGCACCATATTATCCTTATAACTGCTATTTTTTTTATATGTTAGTTTGTACATTATTTTTGTGAAAGCAATTGATGTGGCTAATCCTAAGATTCTTTTGCTTAACAGGACCATCATAAACTTTACATATAAAAACTTTTCTTTATAGTAATCTGGTTTGCAGTGTCTCCCAGCCAGTGTTCAGCTTGGATCAACTCTTCCTGAGAGCATTTAGAGTGGGAGGGGATGGGGGCAGACTCTTGGGAATAGAAGAAGGATCCAACAAAAGAGAGGGATAAGAGGAAAGCCTGAGGGAAAGTATTTTCGGTTCTTCATATTCTAGGGTTTTGCATCCATGGATTCAACTGACCGTGGGTCAAAAGTATTTGCAAAAAATGTTACATTGTTGATGATGTGTACTTCGTAGTTAGGCCTATGGTGGTTGCATCTGTACTGAATACAGACTTTTTTCTTGTCGTTGTTCCCTAAACAATAGAGTGTCACAACTATTTACATAGCATTTACATTATATCAGGTGTTATAAGCAATCTAGAGATGATTTAAAGTACAGTATACTAGTATGGGAGAATGTGCATAGGTTATATGCAAATACTACAACATTTTATATAAGGGACTTGAGCATGCATGGAGTTTGACTGGAACCAATCCCTCACAGATATGGAGGTATAACTATCAAGAAAGGAAAAATAGCCAGTAATATCAAATTCTGACTGACAGTTTAATTAATTTCTTTTAGATCCATTCCCTCCTCCCTGCTCACTGCTTTATTCTTGACACACACATGCTGAATCTAGAATATTTTTCAATGGCTACAACATTAAGAATTTCTGTTAATCCTTTAAAAGTGAGATTATTCATCGCTTCCTTAAAACCACTTTCCAGCTCCCATTCCCAATGATTTCCTTCTATAATGTATAGGCTTCTATCATCAAACTTACCATAGTATTAGAATTGTCTCTGTGGCTAACCTGTTATACTGTGAGCTTTGTAACATAGAGGCTGTTTTAAGCATCTTTGGCCATCTAGTGCCTAACATACAAGTTGGTATTAATGGAAGCTTAAAAATAATCAAGAAAGAAATACAAAGACTTAAAAGGGGTCCTTAATTTTAGCAATGAGGCAATAATTGGTGATCTTTCCCAGAGCAATTTTAATCAAGTAGTGGAGGTGGGAGCCATAATGAAGTGGGTTGATAAATGAGTGGAAGAGATGAGTGGGCCACATTTCAAGAAGGTTGGCTGTAAAAGGCAGGGGGTGGGAGTGGAGGCTGTAGCTTGCAGGGAAAGGATTATATGGTGCAGAGTTTTATATGGGGAGGTGAGAACATGTTTAAAGGCCAAAGGGAAGGAGACCCTGAACCTCATTGAAGAGCAGCAAGTTCAGGAGGAATTGGAGGGATCAAATCCAGAATATGGGGAGAGGAGAGCCTTGGAAGTGACAAGCTGTCCTTATTTCCTTTGAAACCAAAATGAGGAAAGATTTAAATAATTGACTTAGAATTGAATTTGGGGACACAACCCTTTGTTTATTTCAGAGGATTAATTCACTTTAATTTTCTTGTATAAAAACTACCTGGTATTCATAGCTGAAGCCTGGGTCTTCAGCATGGAGACCCTGATGTGGGTCTTTATGAGATGGTCTGTGAATTCCTGATAGGGAGACTTGGTGAACAGTCTCTTTCCAGAGGTTGGGTGTAAGATAGCTGTAGGTCTTGGAGATTGCAAAGTTCCTTGGCGAAGTTCCCTAGGGTGGCATTGCAGCCTTGGCTGAAGTGTAGCCCTCATTGATACTGGCCATCAGCAGCAGCTTCTTGGGCACAGGGGCCTATATGATGCCAGTGCCCTAGAGGCAAGGATGAGGCGCACCAGCGCAGAGCCGAAGCAGCCAGTCACCAAGGGACAGCGTGGGGCTTGCTGATCTTGTTCCCCCAGTAGCCTCACCACACAGGGATGATATCCCTGCAGATGGCAGTGTCTACAGCCTCCTTGGAGCTCTTAACACCCAGACTGACATATCTGTTGTAATCCTTGATGGCAAATGCCTTGAACCTGGCGCCCTGGTCAGCATAGGTCTTCTTTTGTATGGGCATAATCTTTAAAACCTCACTCTTGAGGGAGATCACCAGGAAAAAGTATGTGATCACAGATTCCTTGATGGGCAGGGCAAAAAGAGAGATTTCTTCCAGGGACTTCATCATGTTTTTGATCAGCTGGCTCTGCTTGGAAATGGGGATCCATTCCATGTCCTTGCTTGCTCCAGCTCGATTGCTGCAACTCTAACCCTGGTATCACTCCGAAACCTTTGCAGAAGCCATCTTGGTCTCCCAGTCCAGGGCTCCCCCAGTGGTGTCATCTACCAGTTGGTGTTTTCTGGAAGAAGAAAAGCAGACTCCTTTAAATCTGGTGTTTCCTGTTCATGTTGTACCATAAATCAGAGCCAAAGTTGAGGAGTATCTACCATCTTCAAAGATTGGTGGCAGTTGCTTTTGATGTGTTTAGGTAGCTTCAATTGATGCACAGAACAAAGAAGGATATGTCATCCATGTAGTGTTCCATTTTGGTTTTTCAGAATGTCCTTAATTATTTCAGACTAATGTTATAAGAATTTCTGGGAGATAGCTATTAAAACACTAGAGGCCTGGTGCACGAAAATTCGTGCACTAAGGGGGTCCCTCAGCCTGGACTGCGCCCTCTCGCAGCCTAGGAACCCTCAGGGGATGTTCAATTGACGGCTTAGGCCCGCTCCCCTAAGCACTGCCATGGAGGCAGGAGAGGCTCCTGCCATTGCTGCTGTGGTGGCCAGCCATGAGCCAGCTTCTGGCTGAGCAGCCCTCCCCCTGTGGAAGCGCACTGACCACCAGGGGGCAGCTCCTGCATTGAGCGTGTGCTCCCTGGTGGTCAGTGCATGTCATAGCGACTGGTTGTTCCCAGCCTTTAGGGTCACTTTGCATATTACCTTTTTATTATATAGGATTGTAAAAGGTATATGTGCAAGATGATTCTGTCTTGTACGCTACTGCATCATTGAGTTTCAGAGAGGAACTTTTAGTCGTTTGGAGAGGCAGTTGAGCAGACACTTATCTATTCAAATATTCATATAAGCTGCGGGAAAAGATCTTTGCCTGTACAGCAAAACAACATCATTCTTTGCTAGCTCCGATAAAATTGGCTTGTCCTTTGTCAGCAGAGTGACTGAGTTCTGCTTCCTGTTTAGAAAGGCAAACTTTTATCCCAAAAATTGTATTGCCAGGTGTGGCATGTAAGATATTTTTCACTGCCAGTAATGGAAAACAATCATAAGTGGCTTAAAATATGAGGGACATTTGTCATTTTACATGATGAGAAATCTGGATGAAAGACAGTTCAAGGGTTAGTTAATTCAACAGTTGTCAAAGTCAAGGCTCTATCCATCTTTTTGCTGACAGCCTTGGTTCCTATTGAGTTAACTTTTGTCTTAGACTTATCCCCTAATAATGAAAAGACACTATAACTCTGGACTTATCTCCTAATAATTAGAAGATACTGTAACTCCAGACCAATTAAGTCAGAATGGGGAAGAGGGGCTGTCTAGGCATTGGTCTTTTAAAAACGCCCCTTTCATTCTATTTTACAGCTCCCTGGGATTGAGAACAATGAGTTAACCCAAGTAATATTCATCCTAGAGCTTCTAAGCCCAGCTCCTCTGAAGCACGTGGCCATCCAATAACTGTAGAACGCAGTTCCTTTAGCAAGGAATAAGGGAAATTAATTCACCAATGGTGTCTGCCCCGCTACTGAGGATTCACAGTTTAAAAGGAACACTGTTTTAAATTCATGCATGATCACCATTATCACTTAAAAAAGAGCTATATACATTTTTCCTACCCCCTCGCCTTAGAAACAAAACCCCAGAGAGGCATTTTATTAACCCAGTGAACTACAAAGAGAATGTTTTGGTTAGGAAGGAAATGGATATTAAAGCATAATTTTAGTCATTTTGTATGCAGATAAACATCAATCTTTTAGCTAAATACAATCATCTATGCTGCCTTGTCATCAGGATGTAGCCAACTCTTGATTAATCAGAATTGAGTCTCTTCTTAATGGGTTATATAAAATGTGCTCTTTATTGTGGCTCTCTTCCTAGTTATTTCCAAATACATTCTGCCTTCACCAGCAATGTATTTGGAAAAACAGAATTTATTACTGTCCCTCCTAAACTTTGTCTTGCTTAATGGCATCTCATTTTCTAGAGGATCCAAGTTTACCCACATCCATTAGTTGCCAAGACATTTTACTTGTATTCATAGAGTGCCTCTGACAAGCCTGTTTCCTCATCATTCTTATTACAAATGTTGTGCCACTTGAAGGTCTTTTTTACTTTGATTCCTGAAATACCACCTTAATGGGTTCTCCCTCTCCATTGCTATGCTCACACACACCTTTTTAGTTTATTCTTAATAGTGCTATTGGAGTTATCATCCTAAACTATAGATAGGATTATATTGTTTTTGCATTGCCTTAATGACTCCCACTTATCCTATTTAATAAAAGAGAAACATGCAAATTGACCTTACCTCTGCTACACCCACAAGCCACGCCCACCAGCCAATCAGGAGCGAGTATGCAAATTAACCCAACCAAGATGGCGGTGGCCACGGAGCTGGAGCAAGCAGAAGGCTTGGCTTGCCCCCAGCAATGGAGGAAGCCACGCTTCCCCCGCCCTGGCCTGCCCTGGCCTCCGCTCAAGGCTACAAAGTTTCAATTATAGAAGATAAATAAATCCCAGATACCTGCTTCCAACCTATGCTTGGGTCACTGGGAGGCATGGCTGGCCTGCAAACCACCACAGGCCGCCCCATGCCCCAAGGAAACCCCCACCCTGATCCAGGACACCCTTTAGGGCAAACCAGCCAGCCCCCACCCCTACACCAGGCCTCTATACTATCTAATAAAAGAGTAAAATGCAAATTTGACTGTCCTCCAACATACAAGATGGCTGCCCCCATGTGGTTAAAGATGGCTGTCCCCATGTGGACACAAGATGGCTGCCACAAGATGGCCAGCAGGGGAGGGCAGTTGGGAGGGACCAGGCCTGCAAGGGAGGGCAGTTGGGGGTGATCAAGCCTGCAGGGAAGGGCATTTGGGGGGCACCCAGCCCTGCAGGGTAGAGCAGTTGGGGGGGGGGGACTAGGCCTGCAGGACAGGGCAGTTAGGGGTGACCAGGCCTGCAGGGGAGGGCAGTTTGGGGGGGACCAGACCAGCAGGGGAAAGCAGTTAGGGGCAATGAGGCTGGCAGGAGAGGGCAGTTAGGGGTGACTGGGTTGGCAGGGGTGGGCAGTTGGGGGGGACTGGGTTGGCAGGGGAGGGCAGTTGTGGGCAACCAGGCTGGCAGGGGAGGGCAGTTAGGAGTGACCAGGCTGTCAGGGGAGGGCAGTTAGGGGTGACCAGGTCAGCAGGGGAGGGCAGTTAGGGGCAATCGGGCTGGCAGGAGAGCAGTTAGGCATCAATCAGGCTGGCAGGGGAATGGTTAGGGGGTGATCAGGCTGGCAGGCAGAAGCGGTTAGGGGCAATCAGGAAAGCAGGCAGGCGAGCAGTTGGGAGCCACCAGTCCTGGATTGTGAGAGGGATGTCCGACTGCCCGTTTAAATGGGCAGTCGGACATCCCTCGAGGAGTCCCAGATTGGAGAGGGTGCAGGCTGGGCTGAGGGACACACACCCCTGTGCAGGAATTTTGTGCACTGGGCCTCTAGTCTACAGAATAAAAACCCAATGTGCTAGATTGTCTTTTCCAAGATGGTCAGAAAAACAACTCCCATCTCACACACTGTGCTTTATAATGTGACTTGGATACTCGTACCATGAAGAGGTGGGGTTTGTGTCCCTCCACTAGAGTCTGGGTAGGCTTGTGACTGTGGTGGAAGGTCACTAATGTGACCTTATAGATCAGGTCATAAAAAGTGATAGAGTTTCTTTTTTAAGAAAATATTTATTGAATGATTTAAGAGAGAAAGAGAAACATTGAATTGATACATTCAATGGTTGATTCTTGTATGTGCCTTGACCAGGGATGGAACATACAACCTTGGCGTATTGGGTTGATACTCTAACCAACTAAATTACCTGGCCAGGGTGAAGTGTTAGGGCTTCTTATGGAATTGAAGCCACCAAAACCTTCCCTGCAGCCTTAGCTAAGCCAGCCAGCACCAGCTTGCTGCCATGTGAGCTTAAAAGTGGATCCTTCAGCCCCCAGTCAAGCTGCCCTAGCTGATCTGCATGGAGCATGGATAAACCATCCCTGCCAAGTCCTGCCTAAATTGGAAAGTTATGGAAATAAAAATATTATTTATATTTAAATGTATGGTGTAGGTTGGTGGTCTTGTTTCATTTTTTTGCATGTATCTGTCCAATTTTCCCAACACCATTTATTGAAGAGACTGTCTTGACTCCATTGTATGCTCTTTTCTCCTTTGTTAAATATAAATTGAGTATAATGGCTTAGTTGGATTTCTGGGTTCTCTGTTTGGTTCCATTGGTCTATATGTCTGTTCTTGTGCCAGTACCAGGCAGTTTTGAGAACAGTGGCTTTGTAATATAGCTTGATATCTGGTATCCTTCCAACTTTATTCTTCTTTCTCAGGATTGCTGCTGCTATTCGGGGTCTTTTTTTTACTCCATATGAATTTTTGGAGAGTTTGTTCTAGGTCTGTGAAATATGCCTTAGGTATTTTAATGGGGATTGCATTGAATCTATAGATTGCTTTGGGTAGTATGGACATTTTAATGATGTTGATTCTACCAATCCATGAACACGGTATATTCTTCCATTTGTTTATGTCTTCCTCTATCTCTTTTTTCAATGTCTTGTAGTTTTTTGAGTATAGGTCTTTTACGTCCTTGGTTAAGTTGTCCCACAGCTCCCTTAAGCTATACTAATTGTTTTTTCTTTTTGGTTTTCTGATTGAGTGATATTTTCAACTCTATCTTTTAACTCACTGATTCGATCCTCAGCTTCTCCTAATCTGCTGTGTATTCCTTGCAGTGTGTTCTTTATTTGTGTTATGTCATTCTTTATCTCAGACTGTTCTTTTTTCATAGTTACTATATCTTTTTTCATGCTGTTGAGCATCTTTACCATCATTACTCTGAACACTGTTTCAGATAAATTTCTTATCTCTGCTTCATTTATCTCTTCTTCTGGAGAATTCTCTAGTTCTTTCATTTATGGGGTTGTTATTTTGGCTGTCTGTTTGGGTTTGTACCTGTGTATTAGGTAGATCCTCTACACCTCTCAATCTCTAGTGCAGGATAGTTTTAAAGGCTGTTTCTAACTAGACAAAGAGTCAAAGACTCCAGAGACCACCTCTGCCTACAGACTGATAGGATTTGGACTTGAATTGCTCCCCACCCCCCTCCACGAAATCACCCTCAGGTGTGGCGAGAGTTTTTTTTCCCAACAGGGTCAGGGTGTTGCTTCTTCCTGGAGGCTAATTGTCATTTTTAATCTCATAAGTGTCCTCAGGGCAAGGTGTTTTCCAATAGGGCAATAGGGTGTGTCAACTGTCTTCCCCCCAGTCAAGGCAAATGTCCATGTGGGAAAGAAGCCCTCTATGTGAGGGAATGTCTCAGCCCAGGATACTTAGGGTGTCTGCCTTCTGAGCTCTATCCTTGGAGTCCCCAGGCTCCTGCTCTCACAGCTCCCATCCACTTTACCCACCCTCTCTGGAGCACTGGGTGGGTGACTCCACAGGGAATTTTGTGCATTGGCCTTTTAAGAGGGTTCCTGAATTTTCAGCTGTCACTCCCTGGCAGACAGCATCCCACTGCTTTTCACAGCTAGATGTTATGTGTGTACTCATTTCGGTTTCATTGCTCTCTGCTGGGGGCCCAGCTTGAGTATTAGACCCCAGAGTTCTCAGTGACAACCCCCCACAGTTGAGATACCTCTTTGGGACTTCAGTTGCTATCTGTGTGCGCCCAGCCAGCCCTTTTGTGCCTCTGCCCCTGTTACCAGTCTCTATGAGGTCTCCACTTTTGGTTCTCGGGTATCTTTCTCTCCTGCGAGTTTTCCATTGATTATTCAGGAAGTTTTTCTGTATTTTATTTGTAATCCCAGTTTGTGGCAGCATATCCGTGCAGCATCCACTTACTCTGCTGTCATTTTTAATTATTATTATTGCCATCTTAAAAACACAGTGTTTTTTTTGCCATTCTTCAGGTTAAAAGTAACCTCCTTGCTGTTTTAATTTGCATACATATCCCTAGTGACTAATGGTGTTGACATCCTTCATGTGTTTGCCATTTGTATATCTTCATCGATGAAGATCTCTTCAAATCTTCTACCATTAAAAAAATTTGTTTATTTGTATAATACTCCATTTTAAGATTCTTCATATATTTGGGATATGTTTTTCTATTCAGTACATAGTTTGTAAATATCTTCCCTCATTCTGTGGGCTGTCTTCTCACTTGCTTGATGGATATGAAGCACTAAGTTCTTCATTTTGATGGAAGCCCAATTTATCAATGCTCTTTTTTTGTGGTTCATTTCTTTTGTGTTTTATCTTAAAAATACTTTGCCCAAACGACATCACAAAGATTTTCTCCCATGTTTTCTTCTGAAAGCTTTATATATTTAGCTACTGCATTAGGCATACATGGTATGCGGGAAGTTTCAAAGTTTATTTGCTGGCATATGGATATCAAATTGTTTCAGCAACATTTGCTAAAAAGACTATCTTCTCCTCATCGAATTATCTAGGCAAATTTCTTGAAAATCAATTGACCATATTTATATGGGTTTATTTTTAGAGTGTGGATTCTGTTCTCCCTTGATTATCTGTCTATCCCTGTGCCTATATTACTCTCTTGATTACTGTATTTTTATAGTCGGTCTTGAGATCAATTCGTGTAAGTTCCAGTATTTGTTTTTTTCAGTGTTCTAACTATTCTAGGTTCTTTATATTTCCATATATGTTTTAACATAAAAACATATATGTTTTTAATTATGAAAAGATTGCTGGAATTTTGGTGAGGATTGTATTGAATCTGTTGATCGATTTGCTGACAATAACATCTTGAAAATAGTGTTTTTTATGATCCTATATACCCATTCACTTAGTTCTTTATGCAATGTTTAGCAGTTTTCAATGTACAAGTCTTGCTCACATTTTGTTAAATTTATTCTTTGCACTAATGGTGGCAGGCCAGATAGGGCTCAATTACTAAGGAAGACTCAACGGCTCCAAATGACAAGGCTTATATATTTGTTGTAGGGAAAGAATCAAATGTAGCAAGAGCACTAGAGCATTAAAGATAGACATTGCATCCAGAGGCTCCCTCATAGCAAGGGGTCTAGGTATGACCTCTGTCCTCTCTGTTGGTCATGTGGACACACTTTTTTTTCGCAGGTTAGGTTCCACTAATGTGTGCACAGAGCCATGGAACCCCAAATGGAATCTAGGCTGATTGATAATCCTTATACCTTGTTGATCATGTAGGCATAGTCTTTCATGTAACCATCCCTATGGTAGAGCCCTCTGGGGTGTGTCTCCCTGAGACCATATGCAAATCAACTCTTGCCAATATACATTGCTGACATTAAAACAATTTTTTAAAAATATACATTTTTTTATTGATTTGAGAGAGGAAGGGAGAGGGAGATAGAAGCATCAATGATGAGAGAGAATAATTGATTGGCTGCCTCCTGCACGCCCCACACTGTGGATAGAGCCCGCAACCTGGGCATGTACCCTGACTGGGAATTGAACCATGACCTCCTGGTTCATAGGTTGATGCTCAACCACTGAGCCATGCCAGGTTGGCTACAATGTTGACATTTTGATACAGACTGCCCTAAAACTCACTTCAGACCCATCAGTACAAAGCAACATTATCAAGCAATACATTTCTTGTCTTGACAGGAGTATGTGCCATGCAATTAGGTCTTGACTTCAGCAGAATAGCTCAGGTTATATCCAAGCATACTGGAATTTACCCACATCCCTAATACTTTTGGTCCTAATATAATTGGAATTTTTAAATGTTTTTTTTATTTGCAATTGTGTATTACTTTTATATAGAAATAAAACATAATATTGACCTTGTATACTGTGACTTTGCTAACTCACTAAGTAGTTTTAGTAGCTTTTTAGTATGTTTCTTAGGAATATTCACATTGAAAACTACGCAGTCTTTGATTGAGGGTAGTTTTTCTTCATTCTTTCCGATTTGTATGCTTTTGGTTTCTTTTTCTTGCCTCACCACATTGGCTAAGAACTCTTGAACAATGTTAACTGAAAGTGGTGACAGCCTTTTTTCTGGTCTTAGAGTAAAGCATTCAGTATCTCAGCCTTATGTGGAATGTTGCTTCTAGGATTTTTGTAGATGTTCTTTATCAGTTGAAGGAGCTCCTTTTCTTTCTGTTCCCAGTTTTTAAAAATATGAGTGGATATTAAATTTCATCAAATGCCTTTCCTGCTTTCATTAAGACAATCATTTGGTTCCCCTGGGTTGGAGGGAGGATAGTCCGTTACTATGGTAAATTATATTGATTTTTGATTGTTAAACCAGCTTTGCACTTTTTGGAATAAATATTTTTGACCATGATTCTTTTTATATACTAGTTGGTTCTGGTTGCAAATATTCTGTTAAAGATTTTTACTTCTGTATTTATGAGACCTATTGGCCTGTAATTTTTTCTTTTTTGTAATGTCTTCATCTGGTTTGCGTATCAGGGCAATGCTAGACTCACAGAATGATTTGGGGATGTTCCTCCAGTATATTACACAAGTTTGTGTAGGGTTATTACTTATTTCTCACATGTTTGGTGCAATGCACCAGTAAAGCCATCTGTGTCTAGGAATTATCTTTGTTGGATAGGTTTTTAAACAAATTATTTTTCTATAATTAATATAAGGCTCTTCAGGTTATCTGTTTTTCTTTTCTTTTTTTATTGAATGACCTTCAGTAGTTTGTACTTTTCAAGAAATTTGTCCATTCATGTTACTGAATTTGTTAACATAAAGTTGTTAGTAATATTCTCTTATTAGCCTTTTAATGTCTTTATGATCTGTAATAATGATCTTTCTCATTCCTGATATTAAGAATCTCTTTTTTCTCTGGGGGGAAGAAAAGCCTTTCAGTTTTATTGACCTTTCAGAGATCCAGTTTTGAGTTCATTAATTTTCAATAAAAACATTGTTTGTATGTTTTTGTTTTGTGATGGCAGAACCATACTTGTTCCTCATGACCTTTATAGTAAAACTCCCTTATGTTGTAGTTGAATATATACTTTTGTTTTACCCATTCACCTTCTAGCAGAAAATATACTTTTGGGACAACAATATTAATTCATCTTTGTTGTTTCCACAATCTTCAATTAAATTGGAATCAGTAATGGTAGATAATGACCTTGGAAAGTGGCATAAGTTGATTTATTATTCTGGTAATGTATCATATGGAACTCAATAGTAAGTTAAAGCTAAAAGGCATAGAATTCTCATTATCTGGGATGGCAAATTTAGCCTTTTTTATAAAAAACTAGAGGCCCGATCCATGAAATTCATGCAAGGGGCTGGGCCCTCCCAGCCACGGTGGCTTGCCTCGGCCGTCGCATCCTTGGCCCTCGCAGCTGTGGCTTCATCTGGAAGGTCGTCTGGAAGGAGGTCTGGTCTAATTAGCATATTATGCTTTTATTATAGATTATTATAGACTAGTGGCCCGGTGCATGAAATTTGTGCACGGGGTGGGGAGGGTGTCCCTCAGCCCAGCCTGCACCCTCTCCAATCTGGGACCCCTTTAGGGATGTCCAACTGCCGATTTAGGCCTGATCCCTGTGGAGAAGGGTTCTTTTAGTAACTTTATCTGATTTAAGGCTTTCTTTTAACCTCACACCAAGCCTTTCCCCCATACTGCAGTGGAGATGAATGCAAGAAATCCACAGTAGGATATAACAAAGGATATATATTATTTTCTATTTCAAAAACGATTTAGGAGGTAGAGCTCTACCTAGTAAATATGGGCTTACCTACTACATTTAACATGTGACTGGAGTTAGCACAATTTTATTTCTAAGATATTTCAGAATTGCATCTATCATGTAATTTGTAAGGAGAGCTATGTCATTATCACAGCAGCTCAAATTCTGGGGGAGTGTAAATACTCCCATTATGCTTGGCCAACAGCTAGTAACAGAAGAGTGGTTATTTGCTGACCTTTTCAGATCTTTTTAGATGAGGAAAGGTATAAATAAATAAATTCTTTGATTCCTGATAAATGGCCTGGAGACTGAAAAGCAATAGAAAGGACCTCATTCTGTCTCTTGGGCAGTTTATAGCCTCTTTATCTGCGTGCTCAGCCACTCTTTAATTATCCCAAGGGAGCAGGCTCAGGCTGCATGCTTCCTCTTAACCATGCTAGAAACCTTAACAACTTCACCGTTGAACTGATCCCTTGAGTTCTCATATCTTTCAAATTTTCTGAACTGTTTCACTTCACATCCTATTTCCTGCTCTTTACTCTCATGTAATATATTGATGTCATATTAATCTTAGGAAAAACATTTAAATTATAGTTGACCCATAAACAATGCAGGTGTTAGGTAGGAACAGCAACTCCCTGCATAGTCAAATATCTGCATGTTACTCTTGACTCCTCCCAGACCTTAATTACTAATAGGCTTCTGTTGATAGGAAGTCTTACCAATAAAATAGTCCCTTGATATATATTTTGTGTATGTATTATTATATACTGTATTCTTGCAATAAAGTAAGTTAGATAAATGAAATGTTATAAAGAAAATTATAAGGAAAATACATTTATAGTATTTATTGAAAACATTTTGCATATAAGTGGACCTGTGCAGTTCACACCCATTTTGATCAACTGTTTTGCCCCCAAACTTTCAATGCTTAAAAATAAGAAACTCTTATTGTTCAACTAGAGGCCTGGTGCATGAATTTGTGCACGGGTGGGGTCCCTTGGCCTGGCTGGCAATCTGGGCCAATCGGGGCATCTTGCCCAGTCCCAATTGGGGCAGATTGGGGCCAGCCGGGGGTGGGGGGTGGATAGGGGCCGTGGGAGGTTGGCCGGCCAGGGGGAGGGACCATGGGAGATTGGCTGTCTTTGGGAGGTTGGCTGTGGGAGTGCACTGACCCCCAGGGGGCAGCTCCTGCATTGAGCGTCTGCCCCCTGGTGGTCAATGCACGTCATAGAGACTGGTCGACTGGTCGTTCCGGTCATTTGGTCGTAACTGTTGCTTTGGCTTTTATATATATAGATAGATAAAGGTTCTTCTTGTTTCACCTTCTTGGGATGTGGATTATTCTCAGTTATTTACCATTTAAGTCTTAATTATCTTTTCAAAATTTTTATTATTTATTGTGGTAAAACTTATCCTATATAATAAAAACCTAATATGCAAACTGTCCCCTTGACTGGGAATTCGACCGCTCGCTATGACTTGCTCTGACCACCAGGGGGTGGTGTGGAACATGGCAGGCGTCGGCAATGCAGCGCTGGCAGTGGAAGCACTGCTGGCCCTGATGGGCCCTGACGGGCCCCGATGAGAGCAGGACCGTGGCGGGATGATGGAGCAGGTGAGTGGGTGGTGCCAGGCCAAGGTGGGTGCGAGCGGGGGCCTGATTGCCCTGCTGATCTCCCCACAGACAGCGACCAGCAGCGGTGGTGGTGGGGGGTGGGGCCACCGCCTGGCTCCCAGGCACTGAGTGAGCTGGGCAGGGGCCAAGCACTGATTGATCGACCTGCAGATGGTAACCAGTGGCCGCCAGGCCCCGATCGCCTGATTGGAGATGGGCCCCGGGCTGGGATGGGGAACTGGGGGTGGGTGGCAGCGACCAACCTCCCACGGCACCTGGGCAGGGGGCTGTGACCTCTCGCTGGCTACCTGAGGACGGGGGTGATGGGGACGGAGGTGTGGTGAGAATAAGGGGTGTCCATCGAGCTCTCACTTCCCCTGCTATCCTCCCCTGGGATGCCAAGGCTTCCCCTCACCCACGCAGCCATTCTGGGTGAGCTGGGCTGCAGCTGCCCGGACCGCAGGGGCCAGTCGGGCTTCCTGTGGGTTTGCACAGGAGCTGGTCTGCGAGGCCTGCTGGGAGAGAGCATGCTACCTGCCCAGCTTCTTTGCGGTGCTGCTGGATGGCCCAGAGGCCAACACTGTGCCCCGGCCTGCGGCGTCCGGCCGTGCTCCCTACATCTCCACGTGGGGACTTGGGCATCATGACTCAGGCGAAGAGGAATGTGCGGGGGCCTGGAGGTCCAGGTGCTGCCCAGGGCCCAGAGGTCAGCTGGGACCTGCCCTTCCATGCCAGACATTTGCGCTTTGATTGCTGGCCAGGCCTAGGGACCACACCTGTGCACTAATTTCGTGCTCCGGGCCTCTAGTTTTATATAACTATTGACCCTGTCCACGGATTCATGCACACTGGAAATTAATTAGAAGGTGGCTGGCGGGGTGGGACTGGGTGAGATGGGCCAGACATACCCTGGAGCCAATCTCCCACATTCCCACCCCGGCCAGCTGCACCTGGGGTGATGCTGTGGCTCAAAGTTGTCTGTGGAGTGAGTGGGGTCCCTCTGGCAGGTGGGGATCCTTCAGCCTGGTCTTCGGTGATCAGGCTGAAACTGGCTCTCCCACATCTCCCGAGGGGTCCCGGAGTGCGAGAGGGTACTCTGCAAAGTTGCTGTCATACAGGGTGTGGAACACAAATACAAGTGTGCAGTAAACCAGATTCGGGACCGACAGTGCCCCAGCAACAACATAACCCACAGCTGAAGGTGGAATTGTGTGGCCCTGCGAGGAATCGGGCTCCCTCCTCTGGTTTCGGGGTACATCACCCGAGAATCGCGGCTGCCAAATCACTGCAGCTCGGCAGCTCCTGCATTGAGCGCCTGCCCCCTGGTGGTCAGTGCACATCACAGCTACCAGTCAGACGGACACTTATTCTTTTTTTGTGTGTGTATGTGTATGTGTATATGTATGTATGTATGTATGTGTATATATATATATATAGAGAGAGATGTCCCCAAAACTATTTACATAACATTTTACTGTTATTATTATAATTATTCTTTTATTATTGGTTATTGTTAATATCTTACTGTGCCTAATTTATAAGTTAAACTTATAAGTGCTTTGCTGTTTGATACAAAACTAAATCTTTGTCCTATCTCTTGCCAAACTCTAATTCTCACTCGGTTCCCTTTTACCTCTGTCTTCATCTCCACCAGATGATTTAGAGTTCACCAAATGTGGCTACTCTGCCCTTGTCCAAGCGAATGTGATTCTCCTTGCCTGGGATAACATTTTTCTTTTGAGACCCTGGATGAGTAAGATCTAGTCTGAGTTTGTTTCCTTCTGTTGCCTTTGCACAGATTTCACACTCCTCCAGAACATTTGTCACATAATTATTTGTTTGTATAATCAACATCCCCTTTAGGCTGGGCTTCTAGAGAACAGATACAATATCTGTCTTATACATTCCCACACATTCCCACACCCAGCACTCAACAGCACCATTCTTTACTTAGAGTTGATGTTCAGTACATATTAGGGGAATAATAGAGATACTAAGAGGATTATGTTGACTTTCTAAAAGTAGTTTAGCTTCATTGTTTATTCCCTTTTCTGACTTTGTTTTTTTGCATATGCTTTCTTCCTTAAAATGATGACCTTAATATTTACTGCCTGGTTCTCCATTTGGTTATCTATCACACTTCAAGTCTTTTCTTGTTCCTTGTGAATGTTCTTCTTGCCTAAACAGAGCTAAATACTCCTAGTGAGACCCTATTGATAGAGAGTTTTAGAACCTCTAGTGTCAACTTTAAAAGAAATTAAAATTTTGTTGATTAATTGACAGTCATATGGAAAATTGTATGAGATGATGCTTTTGTCTGATTTTATTGGGGAAAACATGGTTGAACCATTTTGAATAATAATGTTTTTGTGATACTTAGTTTGCTAGCTATTCCATTTTCTTAGTTGATAATATTTCCTATATGCTATTATAACTTTCCTTTGAGTGTTTGCTCTATAAATTGATTTCTCATGTGGGTGATAACAGAATTTTCTTCTTCTTTTCTTTTTTTTTTTTTTTTTGCATCCCTATCTATTTAGTATGTAGAAATGGGAATGGGTATTGATTATTATTTGATGTCATTTTGACAGGTATATGCTTATTCATAATTCATTGAGTTGGTAGAATCACAGAGTTGAAGCACCATTGTACTTTCAGATATATAAAATATAAAGATGTATATACACTTCTTAAATACCTCAAATGATACACTATAATCATTTGCAAAATGATTATAGTGTATCATTTCTTCATAGAAAAGCCCCTGTAGTTGTTAGATTATGTACTTTGGAATGCCAGAAGAGGTACTTTGAATGCCAGGGTGTGATTGTTTCAAATTTAAGGAAATATTTAACTGCAGGATTTAGATAGTAGTTTTCTAACAATATTAGAATTTAAACAGAATTTTATCTTCACTTCTCCTTACCTGCCTAAACTATGAAAACAAAGGACAGATCAACTATTTTGTAAACTGCCGTAGAATCAGTAGTAGTTTTCTGTTCTGTTGGCTTGACTTTCTCCTCTCCTTAAAGCTTGAGATAAGGGTGTGTTTTGAAATTATTTTAGAACCACGTTTTCAAAGTGTCTAAACTTGTAAAATGTTAAACAATCCCAGGATTAGAAGTAGCTTGGTGTAGAGAGCTGCTGAACTAGATGTCATTAACTGGTGAATCCTGAATATACAATGTTTTGTTTTCTGACCACAGGCTAGTTTCTTAACTACTTAGAACTTTGATTTTTCTCCTGTTGTTCAAATCAAGTAAAAGCACAAAGGGAAATATTGATAGCCTGTGTGGTATAAATGTGAAGTGGCATTTGCTTCTGTGTTCAGCTCCCGTTTTCGCCTGCATCAATACATTCTCCACGTGCTTCTCACCCGTTTATAATGTACCCAGCCGCTTACAGCAGTAGCCCCTTCCCCATTTCCTCATAAATTTTGTTTGTTTTGCTAGATACTACTAAATAAAAACACAACTAGTAACTAGCAAAGTTAAAATTCAAATCCAAATCCTTTGACACCTAAGCCTGTGCCATTAACCAATATAAATATACTATCAACTATCAGTATTCTTTTACCACCATTAACTGTAGAATGGTGATCATGAGAATCTGATTTTTCAGAAATACCTATTAATTAAAAGGGAGGTGTGAAAATCTTGAAAAATAAAGAGATTAGCATATATGGCATTACTTTGTAGTCAAAACAGAAAAAAAATGGAGTTAGTGTGTGTTTAGTACAATGTGACCTATTGTGGATCAAGTGGAACCCATCACTACTCCATTCAGAAAACTCAAATGTATGTGTGTTGGTAAATCTGGAACATTCACTTAATAGTGTCTTTATGAGATTCAGAATGTACTGTAACGTGAAAAATAGTAGATGTGTTCTTTCTTCTCTTAAACTGATTTTTAAAGTATTTATCAATCCTTTTTTGTTTATATATAAGACAGAAGACACATCTGATTTTTTTTACACAATTTATGGTTATGAGGTAGCATATTGTTTCCCTTCAGGGATATGTCATTCTGTCAAGTCTGGTTTAGTCATGCTTAGAATAAATTGCCTTTTTTTGTGTGGTAATTTTCTGAAACTATTCCCTAGGAGATTTTTTAAAAAGATAATTAAAAGATTTCATTTAAAGTGCAGCATGGGGAATATAGTCGATAATATTGTAATAGCCATGTATGCTGTCAGGTGGGTACTTGTAATACCAGAGGATCACTTTGTAAACTATATGATTGTCTAACCACTATGCTGTATATCTGAAACTAATCCTATATAATAAAAGGTTAATATGCAAATCGACCAAACAGTGGAACAGCCAGTCACTATGACTCACACTGACCAGCAGGGGGCAGACGCTCAATGCCGGAGCTGCCCTCTGGTGGTCAGTGCGCTCCCACAGTGGGAGTGCCACTCAGCCAGAAGCCCTGAGCTGGGCTCACGGCTGGTGAGTGCAGCGGTGGTAGCTGGAGCCTCTCCCGCCTCTGCAGCAGCGCTAAGGATGTCTGACTGCCAGCTTAGGCCCACTTCCCCTGGGGAGTGGGACTAAGCCAGCAGTTGGACATCCCCTGAGGGCTCCCGGATTGCAAGAGGGCACAGACCGGGCTCAGGGACCCCCGTGAGTGCATGAATTTTGTGCACCGGGCCTCTAGTATGCTAATAATATGCTAAGGCCTCTCAACCTCTTGCTATGGCGTGCACTGACCACCAGGGGGCAGATAGTCGACTGGTCGACAAGTCACTATAATGTGCACTGACCACCAGGGGACAGATGCTCAACGCAGGAGCTGTCCCCTGGTGGTCAGTGCATTCCCACAGGGGGGGAGCGCCGCTCAGCCAGAAGCCGGGCTCTCAGCTGGTGAGCACAGCGGCGGTGGCAGGAGCCTGTCCCACCTCCACAGCAGTGCTAAGGATGTCTGACTGACGGCTTAGGTCCACTCCCATGGGACACTGTCAGCTGGACATCCCCCGAGGGCTCCCAGACTGTGAGAGGGCTCAGGCCTGGCTGAGGGACCCTCCCAAGCGCACAAATTTTGTGCACCACGCACGCCTCTGGTATGAAATAATAGTGAAAGTCAACTGCAATTGAAAAATAACAAAAATTATTCCTAGAATTAGTTGCTTACATTGCATGGAGACAGAGATGTACTTTTTAAATATGCACACTTTAGTGAAAATCCCCTGCCTCCACACCTCCCTTTACAAAGGCAAATTTTTGAATGATAAAGTGGTAGCACAGAATACTTGTCTTATGAATTGATCTTTCCAGACTTGAAATTTAATTATACCAATCACCCAGACTTAGGTATAGATGCAACTCGTAAGTACTATCAGCAGAAGGAAGCTATAAAATTAGTGTTGCATGTATCATTTAAAAAAATAAATCCAAAATAGGAAAAAAACAGTTCTCAGAAAAGACCATCAGATTCGAATTGTTCTATAGACCTGATACTCTGCTATTACAGTCACATGCTGTCTCCAGCAACCTTTTCTTTTGTTTCTTTTTTTAATTTAAATTTTATTTTCAATCACAGTTTACATTCAGTATTATTTTTTATTAGTTTCAGTTGTATAGCATTGTAGTTATATAATCATATAATTTACAAAGTGTTCCCCTGATATTTTCATACCTACCTCATACATCATTATTACAGTACTAGAGTCCCAGTGCATGAAATTCATGCACAGTGGGGGTGGGGGTCCCTCAGCCCAGCCTGCCCCCTCTCGCAATCCGGGACTGCTGGCTCCTAACCGCTGGCCTGCCTGCCTGCCAGATCACCCCTAACTGCCTCTGCCTGCCTTCCTCATCACCCCTAACCACTTTGCCTGTCTGCCTGATGCCCCTAACCACTCACCTGCCTGCCTGATCACCCCTAAGTGCTCGCCTGCCTGCCTGATCACCCCTAACCACCTTTGCCTTGACCCCTGCCGCTGTGGCTTCATCTGGAAGGTTGTTCGGCCTTCCAGTCTAATTAGCATATTACGCTTTTATTATTATAGATTATTGACTATATTCCTTATTCTGTATTTTACATCCCCATGACTATTTTTGTAACTACCCATGTGTAGTTCTTAATCCCTTCACCTTTTTCACCCAGTCCCCTAACCCCCCTCCCTTCTGGCTACTATCAGTCTGTTCTCTGTATCTATGAGTCCAGCAACCTTTTCTTTTTCTGTCTTTTGGCTGCTTATTTCAGTTTCCTCTACTTTTTCTTTTTCACTTTTCAAACGAATGATTCTTTGCCAGCAGCATTCTTTCAGCATATCAAACTTGGTTTAATATTGCAAGCTTTTGCTACCTTTGTTTCTCAGGGTTATTGTCACCCTGATGAGTAATATCACCCAGGAGCAGTATTTTAGAACCTTCAAGGTTTTTGTTTTTATCATTGCTGTTCTCCTTGTTAGTTCTCTGAGACATATGTTATGTAAAAGAGTTGTCTTTTGAGGTCATGTAGAATATACTTAACTAGAGGCCCAGTGCACAAAATTCGTGCACGCGGGGGTGGGGAGGGAGTCCCTCAGCCTGGCCGGGACCCCTCGGGAGATGTCCGACTGCCAGTTGGACATTCCTCTCGCAATCTAGGACTGCTGGCTTCTAACCGCTGGCTTGCCTGCCTGCCTGATCTCCCCTAACCAATTGCCTGCCTGCCTGATCGCCCCTTATCACCTCTGCCTGCCTTCCTGATCTCCCCTAACCACTCGCTTGCTTGCCTGCTTGCCCCTAACCACTTGCCTGCCTGCCTCATTGCCCCTAACTGCTTGCCTGCCTGCCTGATCACTCCTAACCACCTCTGCCTTGGCCCCTACCACCACAGCTTTGTCCGGAATGATGTCCAGAAGGTCGTTCAGCTGTCCAGTCTAATTAGCATACTAGTATTATGCTTTTATTAGTATAGATATGTAATTTCATATTCTCATTCTTTTATATTTTTTAGGTATGTATATTTCAATATTAATTTCATCAGAATGTTGTGATTTTTAATATTCTTTTGTTTTATAAGGTAATTTCTAGGTAACAGACTGAGAAAGCAAATGCTCATATGTTGGAAATACGTTTGGTTATTGTTTGTGGGCTGTGTTTTCCTTTCTTAAACCTGTGAGGAGTCACATGAAATAATCACATTCCTTTGATATTTTCTTACTTGCACGTTCTATAGCTTCTTATTCTTTTGTAGAGAAGGTACTGCTAATGGTTCTCTTTCTAAGGCAATTACCAGCATCTCTTACTTGTGGAATTTTTTTTTTTTTTTTGCTTGTTTGTTATTATAGGCTTGAAATTTAAGTAGGTCAGAAAGATCAGATTCTCACAGTTAATTCAATAAACATTTATTGAGGGCAAGATATATTGTGTTAGTCCAAGTACATCAAAGAAATAAAAATCAAATCAAAGTAAAGAGCCATTCTGAAACAATGCATTACTTTTCTATTGCTGCATAACAAATTTCCACAAACACAGCAGCTCAACACATTTATTATTGCATGTTTTCTGTGGCTCAGGAGTCTGGCTGGGCACAGGGTAGGTAGTTGGTCCTCTGCTCAGGGTCTCACAAGATTGCTGCAAATGTAATCAATGTGTTGCCCAGTCTGCAGTCTCATGTAGGGACTTGAATGAAGAAAAATCCTCTTTCCAGCTCATTCAAGTTGTTGGCAGAATTTCTTTGGCAGCTGTGTGACTTAGGGCCCCTGTTTTTTGCTGGTTGTTGGCTGGGGACCACCCTTAGCTCCTAGAGGCTGCCCATAGTTCCTTGCCATGTGGGCTGTTTTATATGGTTGCTTACATCATTAAGCTGGCAAAAGGGGGAATGTAGCTCTAGTTCCGTGGTCGGCAGACTGTGGCTCGCGAGCCACATGCGGCTCTTTGGCCCCTTGAGTGTGGCTCTTCCACAGAATACCATGGCCTGGGCGAGTCTATTTTGAAGAAGTGGCGTTAGAAGAAGTTTACGTTTAAAAAATTTGGCTCTCAAAAGAAATTTCAATCGTTGTACTGTTGATATTTGGCTCTGCTGACTAATGAGTTTGCCGACCACTGCTCTAGTTCATTAGTAAGATGGAATCTATACTAATAAAAGCCTAAGTGCTTGTCATGCCCTAACGCCGTCACAATCCATCACCAGGGTGGGTGGGGCTTGATGCTGCATATGCGGCGTGGGGGAGGGTCCTGGTGGCTGCTCTGCGCAGCTTCCGCTGGGGGTCCTGTGGCCCTGCGTGCGCCGCAGAGGTGGGACCCCGGCTCTGGCCTACCTCTTTGGGGCAGTCCATTGAGGAGCCCTGGATGTGTGGGCAGGACCCACCTCTTTGGGGCTATCGAACCCAGGGCTCCCGCGTTGTGAGAGGGCACAGGCCAGGCTGGGGGGACACCCCCCCTCCAGTGCATGAATTTTGTGCATCCCGCCACTAGTCCTATATGATAAAGAAGTAATATGCTAATTAGACCAAACAGCAGAACGACTGTCTGATCATCCTTCCGGACGACCTTCCAGACGAAGCCGAGGCAGTCGGGACTGCGAGGGCCAAGCCCCTTGCATGAATTTCGTGCATTGGGCCTCTAGTCTTATATAATGTGACGCAATCATGGGAGTGATATCTCATTACCTTTTGCACATCTATTGGTTGCTCACTCTTATCTAGTTTTTCTGAATTTCATTTCTTGAAAACACATTTCCACTTGTGGGCCTTTGGTGCTTACTATTTACCTAGAAATCCTGTGCAGATGACTTTCTCTTCCTTATCATTTAGACCTCTGCTCAAGTTAACCTTCTTTAGGAAAGCCTTCTCTCCTATCTAAAATTTCTTCATTCCACCCAGTCACTCCATAGTCTGCCTTATTTGTTTATAGCACTTAAAGCTCCTTGACATACAGTATTCTGTGTTCATGTGTGTGTTTTCCTACTAGAATGCAAGCTGCACAGTATCCTCAGTGCCTAGGATAGGACTAGTATAGTAGATATCCAGTTAAGTGTTTGTTGAATAAATGACTGAACTTCTTTTATTAGTTTTAATTATATTTTATCACTTCTAATCCCATAAGGAATTTGAAGTAACTTTAAAAATACCTCCAAATGTAATAAAATGGAAAATATCAGGCATGCAAAATATAGATAAAATAGAAATGTCTGGTGGGACATTTAATATGCAGGTTATGCAAGGCTTTGGTTTTTAAATATGGATAAGGAATTTGGCTCTGAGATCTTACCTGTTAAAATGAAAAGAACACCTTTTCCATAAGGAGAAAACATTCCTCTCCAAAGAAGCACAGCTTTTTCTTGCAATTCAACAACTATCCTATAGGACATAAAATAATACATTTTATATGGCCATGGTTAATACCTATCCTTAAAGTAAACTGGGGAGGTGATACCAGGATAAAGTTTAGGGAGAGTGTCTCTCTGAAAACTGACTGATAAGGTACCCATCTATATTTCTTTCCCACTCTTTGCTGCCGCCCCCCCCCCCCCCCCCCCTTTATGCATGCATGCTTCTCTGAGTAAGGTAGAGTTCTTTTCTGACAGAGTAGTGAGATGTAGTCTACTCATTATTCTTAAACTAGAGGCCCGGTGCACAAAATTTGTGCACAGGTTGGGTCCCTAGGCCTGGCTGGCGATCAGGGCTGATTAGGTTCTCCGCCTCCCTGCCTCCCCACCTC
Source organism: Cnephaeus nilssonii (assembly GCF_951640355.1). Taxonomy (NCBI): domain Eukaryota; kingdom Metazoa; phylum Chordata; class Mammalia; order Chiroptera; family Vespertilionidae; genus Cnephaeus; species Cnephaeus nilssonii. The sequence continues at coordinate 70,256,871 of NC_137084.1, read as the reverse complement.
CTCCTTCCCTCGCTGCCTGTGCGCCACCATTGTGCGGTTCCCCACCTCCCTGGCTGCCCCCCCTCCTCCTTCCCTTGCCTCCCGCGTCTGTCGCCACCCACCCCTGGTTCCCCATCCCAGCCCGGGGCCTGGCCCTAATCAGGTGATTGGGACCTGCCGGCCGGGGGGAGGATCCAACCACCACCAAGGTGAGTGGGCAGCAGGCCAATTGGGGCCTGCCAGCCGGGGGGAGGGCCAGGGGCAGGGACCCAGGAGGTTGGCTGCCAGCCCCGAGGAGGGAAAGGGGCCGTGTCTGCCACCACCTACCCCCAGTTCCCCATCCCAGCCTTGGGGCCTGCCAGTGTTGTGGGGGGGTTGGTGAGGGACCAGGAGGTTGGCTGGCAGGCTCCATCAGTGAACGGAGCCTGTGGGCTGAGGGCAGCTCCTGTGTTGAATGTCTACCCCCTGGTGGTCAGTATCTGTTATAGCAACCGGTTGTTCCGTCGTAACGGTCGCTTAGGCTTTTAAATATATAGACTAGTGGCCCGGTGCACGAAATTCGTGCACGGGGGGTGAGGGGGGGGGTCCCTCAGCCCAGCCTGCATCCTCTCCAATCTGGGACCCCTGTGGGATTGGGCCTAAACTGGCAGTCAGACTATCCCCTCACAATCTGGGACTGCTGGCTCCTAACCGCTTACCTGCCTGCCTGCTTGATCGCCCCTAACCACTCTGCCTGCTGGCCTGCTCACCCCCAACTGGTCTCTTCTGCCGGCCTGCTCATCCCCAACTGTCCCCCCCCGCCCCCCCCGCCAGCCTGCTCATCCCCAACTGTCCCTCCCCCGCTGGCCTGTTCACCCCTAACCACCTCTGCCTCAGCCCTGCCACCATGGCTTTGTCCGGAAGGACATCTGGAAGGTCTCATGGTCTAATTAGCATATTATCCTTTTATTAATATAGCTTATTCCAAAGCAAGTTGAAAATTAGCCAGATATGTCTTTAATTGAAGGAGGCTTCCTGTAGGTGCTCAAATAAATAGCTGACAACTATTATTTTATCAAGTTACTCTATGATAGTTTGTAGTCTTTTATGAGAAAGTTTTGACATCCAGCATCTTGGATTCAGATTCAATGAGGCATATTATTAGTGAGTTTCATAATATAGTAACCCCAGAAATCTTAATATACCTAATGGAGAATTAATTGCATTTTAATAGAGAAAATTCCCATCAGTTTGACCTGTTTACTTGATTAGATTGGAATTGAATGTTCACAACTAGTTTGAGATAAATATTTTATTAGTATTATCATTAAGTTTTCTATTGCATTCATTTATTAATAATTCAACCAATTCATTTAAATTATTATATGGCTTAAATAATTCAAGTTCTCTGAAACAGTCTAGATAAGATGTAAATAATGCTTGTCAGTGATAACATACTAACTTGAAAATGACCACATTGAGTTCCCAAGGTTCATTTCATGTTCCAATGTGTTCTTTTCTTGATGATGTTGAGGCATGAAAATTGGTCTTAATTTGCGTAGGCACAGCTCAGCTTCACAAATTATTATTGATTTGTTCAGGCACAATGTAGACGCTTACTCTAGGAATTAAAGGGTAAGACAAACTCTCTCTCCACAGGGAAGTTAGTGTCTAAGAGGGGTAAAATAGAAGTGGGAGAATTTCTTAAAACTAGAAGAAATACCACAAGAGATATCACTGAAATGGCTGAAGGTAGAAAGTGAGAAAAGGTCTCAAAAGATAGCCAGTGTAGAATTTTACTTAATCACCTTAATTTTGTCTTTTGGGGGAGAATTTCAAGCATATTGAAAGCTTCTGCATTTTCTAGTCTATGGATAGGACAGTAAGGAGAGTGATTAAACAACAACAAAAAAAAGTGCTATTTGGCTTACAGAGTTTGGAGCCTAGCAAAAATTTTATTTTAATTCTTTGGGAATTGCAGTATATAGTAGTTATTAATAAATTGTTATTCAGAGTATTACATTTTAGTGTCACAGACTTACTAATGAAATAGCGGGGTGGAGGAAAAATAAACAAATGAACAAGTATCTATCAACAGCTTCTGATGGCTGTCAAAATTTTTTTACTGTTTAAGTGCTAAGGAGGGCAGATAGAAATTGTATTTATCACTGCATGCTTAACCTGCAGTTTGCCAGGAATAATAATAATAATAAAAGACAAAGTAGTAGAGCACTGAAGGACAGAATACTTTTTTCTAGATGTTATGCTTGTGTGAGAGAAAATAAAATTAGAGGTAAGATTTAGTCATAGCCATATGGTCCTTCTTTGAATAAAGACTACTTTTAAAGTAATTCATTAAGCCTGGCTGGCTTGGCTCAGTGGTTGAACATTGACCTATGAACCAGGAGGTAACAGTTCAATTCCTGGTCAGGGCACATGCCTGGGTTGTGGGCTGGATCCCATTGAGGATGTGTATGCAGGAGGCAGCCAATCAATGATTCTCTCTCAACATTGATGTATCTATCACTCTCTCCCTTTCCCTTCTTCTCTGAAATCAATAAAAAAGTATTAAAAAAAAAGAATTCATTTAAAGCCCTGGCTGGGTAAGTCAGTTGGTTAGAGCATCATTCATATATGCCAAGGTTGCAGGTTTGATACTCAGTCAGGGCACATACAAGAATCAACCATCTCTCTCTCTCTCAAAAGTCAATAATTAAAAAATAATCCTTGAGGGTTTCTTTCCATTTTAAAAATATTTCCTGTTGACCAACTGTTGATTTCCATTCTATGGGGTCTCTTAGTGTTGCTACCAAAAATTATACTTCTCAGAGGAAAGTGTATTCTCTGAGATGTTTCTGACTATGACTAAAATACTCTTGTTATATGTAGTGTCAAGGAGATTGCAGATTAGGGTTTTTGGAGGACTATCCCTAACTTTGCTGGTATTGACTATGATCTTGAACTTCTCTTAACCTCTGCATATGCATGTGCATGCAGTACTATTCCTCTAGGACCTTTTTGGCCTTCTAAGTTCTGTACTTAATAATACCAATATTTTTAATCACCACTTATGGTTTTGCATACCATTATTTTATAAATGGTGTATTTTTAAGAATATCCAATTTTAAATGATTAAACATCATCTAAGTACACCTTGTTGTAATGTAGTACATGTAGGCTAGCCATTGACCTTTCATTTAGTCTTTTTGCTTAGCTAACTTTCTTTTTTATTTTAATTTAATAAATCTTTATTGTTCAGATTATTACAATTGTTCCTCTTTTTCCTCCCCATAGCTCCCCTCCACCCGGTTCCCCACCCTCTGCCCTTACCTCACCCCCACTGTCCTCATCCATAGGTGTACGATTTTTGTCCAGTCTCTTCCTGCACCCCGCACAGCCCTTTCCCCCTGAAAATTTTCAGTCCACTCCCTTTCTATACTCCTGATTCTATTATATTCACCAGTTTATTCTGTTCATCAGATTTTTTATTCTCTTGATTTTTAGATTCACTTGTTGATAGATATGTATTTGTTGTTCATAATTTTTATCTTTACCTTTTTCTTCTTCCTTTTCTTAAAGAATACCTTTCAGCATTTCATATGATACTGGTTTGGCGGTGATGAACTCCTTTAGCTTTTTCTTATCTGTGAAGCTCTTTATCTGACCTTCAATTCTGAATGACAGCTTTGCTGGGTAGAGTAATCTTGGTTGTAGGTTCTTGCTATTCATCACTTTGAATATTTCTTGCCACTCCCTTCTGGCCTGCATAGTTTCTGTGGAGAAATCAGCTGACAATCGTATGGGTGCTCCCTTGTAGGTAATTAACTGTTTTTCTCTTGCTGCTTTTAATATTCTCTCTTTGTCTTTTGCTCTTGGCATTTTAATTATGATGTGTCTTGGTGTGGTCCTCTTTGGATTCCTTTTGTTTGGGGTTCTGTGTGTTTCCTGGACTTGTAAGTCTATTTCTTTCACCAGGTGGGGGAAATTTTCTGTCATTATTTCTTCAAATAGGTTTTCAGTATCTTGCTCTCTCTCTTCTTCTGGCACCACCATAATTCAGATGTTGGTATGCTTGAAGTTGTCCCAGAGGCTTCTTACACTATCTTCATATTTTTGGATTCTTTTTTCTTTTCTGGTTGGGTGTTTTTTGCTTCTTTGTATTTCAAATCTTTGACTTGATTCTTGTGTTCCTCTAGTCTGCTGTTGGGTCTCTGTATAATATTTTTAATTTCAGTCAGTGTATGCTTAATTTCTAGTTCATCCTTTTTCATATCCTCGAGGGTCTCGCTAAATTTATCGGCCTTTTCTAGAAATTTCTTGAAAAACCTTATAACCGTGGTTTTGAACTCTCTATCAGTCATTTGTTTTTCTCCATTTCTTTCGTTTGTGATCTGTTTCTTTGTCTCCGCATTTTTGCTGCTTCCCTGAGTTGGTAGGGTAGCTTTGTGTGCTAGGTGTCCTATATGGCCCAGTGGCTCGGCCTCCCCAGTCACCTGAGGTGGACACTCTTGGTGCACCCCTTTGTGGGCTGTGTGTACAGCCTTGTTGTAGTTAAGTCTTGATTGTTGTTGGTATCACTGGGAGGAATTGACCTCCAGGCCAATTGGCTGTGAGGATCAGCTGTGTCTACGCTAGGAGAACTTCTGTGCTGGAGACAGCCTTATGAGACAAGACTTCCAAAATTGCAAAAGCCTCTGTGCTCAGCTTGGATGGGGCAGAGTCTCAGGGCTTAGCAGACAGTCTCGGCTTCCCGTCAGCCCTGCCCTGTGAGGCCCCTGGGTCTCAGTGTCCCTCGGTAATCGCTGCAAGCACCTCTAAGAGTAGCCGCCCTTGAGTTTCACCCACTGCCAGATAGTCCAGTTTCTTTCCTAATGAATCTGGATTCCCAGATTCTCGCCCGGAACTGGAGTTCAGCGCAGTGGGGAGCTTCCGTTTCCCACCCGCTAGAGAAAGCCAGCGGCGCACTCAGCAGTCTAGTCCTCTCTTCGCACACTCGTGTGCACGCCTCCAGACTTCTGCCTTTCGTGGCTCCCCTGAGTTTCTGCCTGACAGTCCAGATTCCCCCCGTATAAGCCTGGGTCCCCAGGGTCTTGCCCGGAACTGGGATTTAGTGCAGTCGTAACTGGGGTTCATTACAGTCAGAACTGGGGTTCAGCGCAGTCGGGAGCTTTTGTCTCCTTCCCGCTAGAGAAAGCCAGCCAGGCACTCAGCCACCTGCGCGCGTTTCTCCGTACCTCAGCTTTTTGCAGCTCCTCTTATTCTCCGTGTGTTTTCCTCTTTCCTTTTAGTTGTAGAATTTCCACTTAGCCAGCTTTCCTGTGGTTCTGGATGATGTTCATTTTGTCTTTTAGTTGTAGTTTTGAAATTGTTGTGCATAGCAGCAGTTTAGGTGTTTACCTATCGCTAACTTTCTTATATAGTAGAAGATAGTTTTGGAAACTTGGTTGTATATGTACTTTTGAACATGGAGTGGACTAGACATGGTAGTGAGGCTTGTTATTTTTCTTTCAGTTATGGTAAATCCCATACATATCTTCTGATGTAGTAAAGTCAGCAAATTTAGAAAAATGTCAAACATTGGATCCATGGATAACTAGTAGCAATGATTACCTTGTCTTGGGGGTCTGGGAGGTTGGTGTAAGTATATCCCAAATGTCTTTAAATACAATGTCAAAAATGGTTTAACTAACCAGTTACCAAATCTGATTTGAGTTTCCTGTATATCTTAGTTCTATGATTGTAGTTCTTTGTGAAGTCTTTAAATTATATAAAGATTCTATTTTTGTAAACTTCGAGTACAGATCCATGTCCATGTGTGTGTTTGCATATAATTTTTAAATTGGTGTACTGAATAACTGATATTATGTTACATTTGCTTATTACATAATCATGATGAATGAATTTTTAGAAATTCTGCTTTAGATCACAGTAACCAGACTGCCAGATAATTTGGTATTCTTTTAGGTCCTGGAACCAGCTATAGAATTCTCAGTTAAACCTTATCCTATCTAATAAAAGAGTAATATGCAAATTGACTGTCAGTCCAATACACAAGATGGCTGCCCCCATGTGGTCAAAGATTGCTGCCCCCATGTGGAAACAAGATGGCTGTCACAAGGGAAGGGGAGGGCAGCAGGGGAGGGCAGTTGGGAGGGACCAGGCCTACAAAGGAGGGCAGTTGTGAGCAATCAGGCCAGCAGGGGAGGGCAGTTAGGGGTGACCAGGTCGGCAGAGGAGGGAAGTTGGGGGCGACCGGGCCTGCAGGGAAGGGCAGTTGGGGGCAATCGGGCTGGCAGGGGAGCAGTTAGGCATCAATCATGCTGGCAGGGGAGCAGTTAGGCATCAATCATGCTGGCAGGGGAGTGGTTAGGGGGTGATCAGGCTGGCAGGCAGAAGCAGTTAGGGACAATCAGGAAGGCAGGCAGGTGAGCAGTTGGGAGCCAGCAGTCCTGGATTGTTAGAGGAATGGCCAACTGCCCGTTTAGGCCCGATCCTACCGGTACATATCCAGTTTAGGATTGGGCCTAAACGGGCAGTCGGACATCCCTCAAGGGGTCCCAGATTGGAGAGGGTGCAGGCTGGGCTGAGGGACACACACACCCCCATGCACGAATTTCGTGCACCGGGCCTCTAGTCTCTATAATAAAAACCCAGTGCTTGTGACGCCGTAATGAACAAAAACTGGTTACCAGGAGGCTGTGTGCGCGGCGAGGCATGCGCTGGTGGGCGGGGCCATGCGATTTTGTGTGTTGGGCTTCTAGTAATCACATATTATTGACTGTTATTTTGATGCTGTATAATTTTGGTCAAACTGATTCTGATTAAATAACAATTGGTTATTGCTGAGTCTCTGGTATAACTCTAAAGGAGGTAAGGGTGTATAGATAGATCAGATGCTCCACCAAGAGGAGCATACCTTAGTGCAGCGATGAGGAACCTGTTTTCTGCCAAGGGCCATTTGGTTATTTATAACATCATTCGCTTACTATAATTCACTTAATCTAAATTTATGTTCTATGATAAAAGCTCCTAGATTTATTGAATTTCGAGTCCTGCTTGCAGATGCTTTGGCAGGGCAGACCAAATGATTTTGCGGGCCTTATACAGCCATGGGCTGGACGTTCCCTCCCCTGCCTTAGTGTCATATTGCTTATTGTAATTTCAGAAAGCCTGCCCTGGTCTTTTAACTTGTTAATTACCATCATCCTAACTTACTTATGTGTAGTCTTTCTCACTCCCGTTAATTCAATGGCCATGTAATTCAATTAGCTTTCCTTTTTATACAGTACTGTTTTTTAAAATATATAGTTTATTATATTTCTAAGTTCTAGAAGAATTCTAAAAGTTGTAAGAGACAACAGAAATTGATACAGCCAATTTGGACAAAAGTTAGAAATAAATCCATACTGTAATTTTTTGAAGTCTAAATAGAGAAGCAAAGAAGTACATATCAAGCTCCATTTCTTTAAATTGCTTCCAGCTGCCTGCTTCTTAATATAGAAATATTTATTTAAAGTGGCACTTTAAAAATTAGATTCCTAAGGCAAAATATGACTGGCTCCATAATTTTGTTAACAGGAAATATCTGGCTTTTAAAAATTTTTTTGGAGGGCCATGGTGTAAAGGAAATAATACATATTTTCTGGCTAGTAAAACAGAACAGTTAACAGCCTAGACAATTTCAGTGAACCAAAGGAAATTTCCTAAAGTAGTAAATGAGGAATATGAAATTATCCTTTCTGTGTTCTGGTAGTGTAAGTGCTCAAAAGGTAGCAGGAACTATCCTATATAATAAAAGGGTAATATGCAAATTGACCCTAACAGCGGAATGACTAGAAATGACCAGTCCCTATGATGCGCACTGACCACCAGGGGGCAGACGCTCAATGAAGGAGCTGCCCCCTGGTGGCCAGTGTGCTCCCATAGGGGGAGCTCTACTCAGCCACAAGCTTGGCTGACAGCTGCAAGCTCAGCGGCGGTGGCGGGAGCCTCTCCTGCCTCATCCGCAGTGCTAAGGATGTCCGACTTTGGGTTAGGTCCGCTCCCTGGGGGACATCCCCCAAGGGCTCCTGGGCTACTAGAGGGATGTCTGACTGCCAGCTTAGGCCTGTTCCCCTGGGGAGCCGGCCTAAGCCAACAGGTGGAAATCCCCCGAGGGGTCCCAGACTGCTAGAGGGTGCAGGCCGGGCTGAGGACCCCCCCCCCCACAAGTGTACGAATTTTCGTGCACCGGGCCTCTAGTTGAAGATAATAAAAGACAAATACAATGATGGATTTGGCTGGCCATGAAGTTGGGAATGAGGCTAAAAGAAAGGAAATAAGCAAAGTAAAATACATAGCTTATATGTATTTGGTGGAGAAAAGAAACTTAAATCTTATCTGGACTAATTGGGAGCCAGGAAAGATTTAAAGAGTTAGTAGACTAAAATACTATAAAGAGGCTTTCTAAAACCAAGGAAAATTTTGTGTTAATTGTGACAAGAAATTGAGGAAAAGAAGACAAATATGTTGGCAAAAACAACAACACTGGTGTTTGAATGAGAATTTGGTTGGGGGACTCATCTGAAAAATGAGAGAAGGGATAGAGGGAAACAGAATCTGTATTGGAAATCTGAAAGTTATTTTTCTGAAAGCTTTTAGTAGTTAAGGTGGAGGTACACACTCTCAGGAAGAGTTTATTCGGTTAAAAAACAGCTTCTGGAAAGTATTCCAAGGTAAGCCTGTGGATTCAGACAGTAGGAATCCTGAAGGAGGAATCTAGCAATAAAAAAAACATTGCGTAGGATGGTAGTGCCTTATGATTCTCCATTACCAGAAGGAAGAAAGTCCAGACAGACCTGAGATCACTACATATCTATGTAGTTTTTGGTCTGTGGGGAAAAAAAGAAATAAGCAATACTCAATTGTCTGTTTTCCTATTAATGTTGACTCATCAAGGTGATTTTAAAAAGAATCATGAATATTTCATAATAAATATTTTGTCATTGTTATTTAATATAGTATTCATTGACAAATTTAATCATTTTATATGTTGGAGTTGCAGCTTTGTTGAGGAATAATTGAAAAATATAATTGTATATATTTAAAGTGTACAATGTAATGTTTTTGTGTACATATACAGTGCGAAATGATTGCTATACTAAGATCAAGATAATTAACACATCTGTTACCTCACAGTTAACTCCTTTTTGTGGTGATAAGAATGATTAATTCTACTCTCAGCAACTTTCATAATACAGTATTATTAACGATACTATACTGTACATACATTAGAACTTCAGAACTTACTCATGACTAATAGTTTGTACCCTTCTTCCAAGCCCCTGGCAACACCATTCTATTTCTATGAAAGGGGCCTTTCCCCCCCCCCCCCCTTTAAAGATTCCACATATAAATGATGGTATACAGTCTTTGTCTTTTCTGCCTGACTTATGTCACATAGCATAATGCCTTCCAGGTTCATCCATGTTGTGGCAAATGTCAGGATTTCCTTTTTCTCATTGCTGAGTAATATTCCATTGTGTACATATACCACATTTTCCTGATCCATTCATCCTTTGACACTTAGGTTGTTTCCCTATCTTGGCTATTTTAAATAGTGCTGCAGTGAGCATGGGAGTGAAGATATCTCTCTCAGATACTAATTTTGTTTCCTTCAAATGTATACCAGGAGTAGGATCACTAGGTCTATGGTAGCTTCTATTCTTACTTCATTTTTTAAATTGATTTTAGAGAGAGAAGAAAGGAGAGGGACAGAGAGACACGTAGATATTTGTGAGAGAAACATCAATATTAGCGGCCTCCTGCACACTGCCTACTGGGGATTGAGCATGTGCCCTGGGCATGTACCCTCACCAGGAATACAACCAGCAACCTTTCTGTGTACAGAACAATGCCCAACCAACTGAACCACAGTGGCCAGAACATGGTAGCTTCTTTTTTTAAAGTTTTGGTTTTTTTAAATTAATTTCAGAGAGGAAGGGAGAGGGAGAGAGAGATAGAAACATCAATGATTAGAGAGAATCATCAATTTGCTGCTGCCTGCAAGCCCCCTACTGGGTAATGAGCCCGCAACCCAGGCATGTGCCCTTGACCAGAATCGAACCTGGGACCTTTCAGTCCACAGGCCGACGCTCTTGTCCACTGAGCCAAACCAGCTAAGGCAGTAGCTTCTATTTTTAATTTTTTGAGGAACCTCATACTGTTTTTCACTGTGGCTAAACCAATTTACATTCCCACCAACAGTGTACATGAGTTCTTTTTCCTCCACAACCTTGCCAACATTTACCTCTTGTCTTTTTGATGATAGCTATCCTAACAGGTGTGAAGTGATATCTCACTGTGGTTTTTATTTCATTTCCTGGATGATTAAAACTCTTAAAAAAAAAACAAAACATAGGGCAAAAGCTACTTGATTTTGGTCTTGGCAATGATCTTTTGGCTATGACACCAAAAGCACAGGCAACAAGAGCTGAAATAAACAATGTGACTACATTAGAGTAAAAAACAAACTAAAAAGGCAACCTATGAAATGGGAGAAAATATTTTCCAATGATATATCTTATAAGGGATTAATATCTGAGATATATCAGGTGCTCATATAACTCAAAAGCAAAGAGACAATTAATCTGGTTTTAAAAATGGGCAACAAAACTGAATAGACATTTTTCCAAAAAGACATACAAATGGCTATTATGTACATGAAAGTTGCTCAATATTACTACTCATTATTTCTCAAGCAAAGATTTTGTAGATGGCTTTAAAGTAAAATGTCAACTAGTTCATCCTTAATTTAAACTGTAAAATTAGAATGACAGAAGAAATATGCTTATATAGCAGGTGGCTTTGCTTTTTTTTTCTTAAAAGAAATTCCACCATGGGTAAGGTTTGGTTACTTAGGCAATGGAAATATCTAAAGTTAAGTACTTTTAGACTTTTAGGCAACAGTGTTTATAAATGCTAGGAAATGCCCTTATCTTTAACGCAGAGATGGGGAACGTCTGGCCAGCGGGCCCTATAAGGCCCACAAAATCATTTGGTCTGGCCTTGCCAAGGCATTAGGGGTGAGTTATGTAAATGTTTGACCAAATAAAGCAGGCTAATTTTTAAGTTGATAGTTTTGTATGGCCCATGAATAATGTTATAAATATCCAAATGGCCCTTAGCGGGGGGGGGGGGGGGGGGGGGGGGGGGGGGAAGGTTCCCCACCCCTGCTTAACATAAGGGTTTAAGCTATAATAGGTAATTCCTGAAGTCTCCACCAGAGTTGATAGTTCTTTATTTTGTGGGTTTCCTTCAGTTTTGGATACAGTTGGTATTAGAAACTTTTAATTATTCAGTGATACATATGGGAGCTACTTTAAGGAAGCATAAAAATCTGATTTCTTTAGAGTATCTTTTCCTTTAATTCTAAATATCTTTTACTTAAGCTTCCTTTTATTTCTTTTTCCTTTGCAATACGATACTCCCTCCTGCCCCTGGATATCTAGTAGTAATACTTAAATATTAAGTTGGTTTTTTAATTATACTTTGAATCTTGTAGCCAATGTTAACTATATCATGATCCTTCTGATCGGAGCCATTATTGTTTTTTGCAATGGTGATGGTTCCTTATCTTTCAAGTTTTATCAGTTTTGTATTTTTTGATATTTTCCTTTTAGCATTTTATTTTGAAGTCTAGCATACATGTTGTGGAAGAAGTGCAAATAGAAATGGAAATTGATGTTTTACATCTTGTCAGAAAATCTTTCATAATACTTTCTGGCTGCTGCAAATTTCATTTTTATAGTGATAACATAAAGTCTTATAGTCAAAACAGAACTCTTTCCTAACAGTGGAATACCTTATATTTTTTGTGATTTAATGAATAGAAATTTAAAATTATTAATGAGCACTTGCTTTTTTTTTTTTTTAATGAGCACTTTCTTCTTTGTCCAAGAGCCAGTGTTGAAACTTTTAAGTAAAATCTGCATGTTAAGGAGTTAAATTCATTTTTAAAAAGTCTTTTAGCCCAGCCAGTGTGGCTCAGTGATTGAGCATTGATTGATCCATGAACCAGAAGGTCAGGGCATATGCCTGGGTTGTTGGCTTGATCCCTAGTTAGGGGCGTGCAAGAGGCAGCTGATCAAGGATTCTCTCTCATCATTGTTGTTTCTATTTCTCTCTCCCTCTCCCTTTCTCTCTCTGAAATTAATAAAAACGTATTTTTAAAAAAGAATTTTAGTTAGAAAAGTATATTAAGGTATGCCACAAAACCAGAAAATTCCATTACTTAAAAAATGTATTACATAATTAAAAATATATGCTTGCCAAAAAAACTCCAACAATTTTATTTCATATGGCAAAGTTTAAACATAAATGATGAAGTGGGAGAAAGTATTAATGCATCTTTAACAAATGAAGAGATCCCAAAAATTAATAAATAAATGCTAGGAAGCATTATAAATACTGGCAAACAATATATACAGTGTACAAGAAGAAGTGCCTTTGTACAAATGCAAGTTAAGACTTCCCTGAGATGATATTTCTTCACCTAGTTGACTTGCAAATACAAAGCCTAATAACATACTTTATTTAATTAGATGTGGAGAATCAGTTCCTTTCAAATTTTTTGGCGAATTTATAAATTTGTATAACTTCTCTGGACGCTTATTTTGAAATTTAAATGTACATACTTTGAGGACTTTAGTTTTAGAAATTTACACTAGATATATAAATGCACACATATATGAAGGTTTATATATACAAGACTTTTTTGTTTTGTTTTGTTAATTCTCACCTAAGGATATTTTTACATTGATTTTTTTTTTTTTAAGAGAGAGTGGAAGGGTGGGGGAGAGACAGAGAGAGAAACATCGATGTGAGAGAGACACATTGATTGATTATTCCTGCACTCGCCCTGATTAGGGCTTGGGATTGAGCCTGCAACTGAGGCATGCCCTTGACTGGAATCGAACCTGGGACCCTTTGGTTCGAAGGCCGACACTCTATCCAATGAGCAAACCAGACAGGACTACAGGGCTTCTTTATGAGTTCTTGGTGTCCTTCATATATACTTGCATTGGGTAGAATATCTCTGGAAGGATGCAGAAAAAGCTAGTAACAGTGTTTGCTTCTCAGGAAGTAAACTGAGGTGGCTTAAGAGGACACAAATGACAGGTTTTGTTTTTTTTAATGTCCTTTATAAAATAAACTAGAGGCCCGGTGCATGAAATTCAGGCATGAGGGGGCGGTAAAGGAGGTCCCTCAGCCCAGCCTGCACCCTCTCGCAATCTGGGACGCCTTGGGGGATGTCCGACTGCCGGTTTAGGCCTGATCCCTCAGGGATCCCTGCAGGATTGGTACTAAACTGGCAGTCGGACATCCCTCTAACAATCGGGGACTGCTGGCTTCTAACCACTGGCCTGCCTGCCTCATCAACCCTAACCACTCACCTGACTGCTTAATTGCCCCTAACCACTCTGCCTGCCTGCCTGATCACCCCTAACTGCTCGCCTGCCTGCCTGATTGTCCCTAACCACCTCTGCCTCAGCCCCCGCTGCCTCGGCTTCATTGGGAATGATATCCGGAAGGTCGTTCGGCTGTCTGGTCTAATTAGCATTTATGCTTTTATTATTATAGATGAGTGTGTATTACCTGCTAAAATTAACATGCAAAAGAATGACATTGAGCTAAGACTCTGTTGTGAGCCACATGTGAAATGTGCCATCTGTATACATACAGAAGATATTTTACATCATTGATGGCCAGCAGTGCAGCTGTGTTGAGTTGTTTGCTGCTCAGTTCAAACATCTGTCCCTCCAAAGGAAGTGTTCCTGACTTCCTCTCCTTACCGTAACTTAGCTAGGGCAAGCATCTGTTACATGGATTTAGTCATCCTTTGCATTTGTTTCTGAGCACTACTACATTTGTGATTAAATATATTTTCCACTTGTTTAATGTGTCTCTCCCCCCTCTCCCCACTACCCCCAATGATAGAGTTAGGCTCAATGAGGTTTGGGAGTCCACCGGCCTTTTCACTGCGGGGACCCCAGGATGTACCATGATGTGTCTTGTATATTGATGGCATATTTGAGTGAAGAATAATTCTAGATTATCTATCAGAACAAAGCCATGCCTATCAGGAAAAATAGAACAGAATCTTTTCACACATGTTGCCATTTTTGGTCCTTCTTTCAGTGGCTTCCCTTAAACAAGCAAAATTTGACCTGTTTTTCTTTGGGAGCAGGGGTGGGACATAGGAGAGGGGGTCACAGATCCCATTTAGAAACCATGATAAATCATAAAAAATGCAAAGATACAAATACTCCCAAATTTTGTTACATAATTTCAGTGGTTTCATGGATTTCCCTTAAGCTCTTCCAGTAGACCTGCATCACTCCAAGCTTCCACTCTGCAGGATTGTTTTTCTGACTGACCCGTACCTATTCTGTTTTAACAGTTTTTGGTATCTTTGCTTTGTGACTTTTTCTCTTGTTCTTGAGATTGGGCTTTTATAATTTATTACAAATAATTTTAAACATGCAGAAAAGTTGAAAAAAATGTGTACTTTTGGTCACTAGAATACCCACTACTCATCCTCCTATATAATAAAGAGGTAATATGCAAATTGACTATCACACCCTCACAAGATGGCTGCCTACGACCAAGTTGGGGGGGTTAGTGAGGGACAACCAAAATGACTGAACAGCAGGCTGCGTGGGGCGACAAGGGCAGCAGGGGGATTAGTGAGGGACGACCAAACGACTGAACAAGCAGGCTGAGTGGGGCGACCAGGCCGGCAGAGGGGTTAGTGAGGGACCAAATGACTGAACAAGCAGGCTGCGTGGTGTGACTAGGCCGGCAGGGGGGCCATGAGGGGCGACCAGGCTGGCGGGGGGGGGGGGGGAGCAGTTGATCACCAGGCCAGCAGAGGGGGGCAGTTAGGAGCGACCAGGCTGGCAGGGGGGGGGGGCAGTTAGGGGAGATCAGGCCAGCATGCAGAGGCAGTGAGGGGCGATCAGGCTGGAGGGGGGTCAGTTAGGGGCGACCAGGCTGGCAGGCAGGTGAGCGATTAGGAGCCAGAGGTCCAGGATTGTGAGAGGGATGTCCAACTGCTGGTTTAGGCCTGATGATCGGGCCTAAACCAGCAGTCGAACATCCCCCGAGCGGTCCCTGATTGGAGAGGGTGCAGGCTGGACTGATGTGACCCCCCCCCCCCCCCCCCCCGCATGAATTTCATGCATCAGGCTGGCCTGTAGTATTTTATAATTAACCTTTTACTATTTTACCTTTAACATGCAATTCTCCATCTATTCATCCCTCACCCTTTTTTATTTAATGCATTTCAGAGTAAGTTGCCAGTATCAGTACATTTTCTCCCATATAATTCAGCTTGCGTAGCTCTAACTAAAGTTGTTTTTGCTTACAGAATTCTGTTGAGGTTGAAATTTACAAACAATGAAATGCATTAATCTTTTTTTTTTTTAATTTCTTTATTGATTAAGGTATCACATATTTGTCCTCGTCCCCCCATTCCCATCCCACACCCCTCCCCACACATGCCCCCACCCCCCTGTTGTCCTTAATGAAATGCATTAATCTTAAGTGTAACATTTGATGAGTCCTGATAAATGTAGAGATCCGTGTAACTCAAACTCCTATCAACATATAGAGCATTACTGTCTGCCTCAGACAGAAAGTCTGGTCCTGATGATCCCATTATTTTTGTTTTTCAGTGATTATAACTTCCTCCTGTTTAATTGTCATTTTTACATCATAATGAGACTCTTAGTTTGCGCTGTTTGATTGGCATTCTCTCTATCATTAATTGAAGTCTAATGACAGCCAGCAGATATTCTATGGTTAGGATGAACCTAACCATAAAATCAAGAAAATCCAGTAGGAGTCAGTAACATTGTCTTCACCCCTGGTGGTCAAGTTGGTGGTGTTCTTTGATAAGTGTTTGTGGGGAGGAAGTTGTAGGAGTAATGATTGGGAGTAAGTGGGGGGAGGGGGGGTATTAATGCTCTGTTTTATAAAATGTCCTATTGGTAGCAACTTATTTCAGTTGACAAGCTTCCTGCCACCCTATTCCCTTTTTTAAAATTTATTTAATTTTTTTAAATTTTATTTTATTGTTTAAAGTATTACAATAGTAATACATATATATCTCCTTCCCCCCCCCCCCCATTGACCTTCCCCCAGTCTCCCCTACCCCCTGTCGCATGCCCTCATCCCCCCCCCCCCCCCCGCAGTGTCTTGTGTCCATTGGTTGTGCTTATATGCATGCATATAAGTCCTTCGGTTGATCTCTTCCCCCCGCCCCCTCCCCAACACTCCCCAGCATTCCCGCTGTAATTTGACAGTCTGTTCGATGCTTTACTGCCTCTGTATCTATCTTTTGTTCATCAGGTTATAATGTTCTTTATTTTCCATAAATGAGTGAGGTCATGTGGTATTTTTCTTTCATTGCCTAGCTTATTTCACTTAGCATAATGCTCTCCGGTTCCATCCATGATGCTGCAAATGGTAAGAATTCCTTCTTTTTTATAGCAGCGTAGTATTCCATTGTGTAGATGTACCATAGTTTTCTAATCCACTCATCTGCTGATGGGCATTTAGGCTGTTTCCAAACCTTAGCTATGGTGAATTGGTGCTGCTATGAACATAGGGGTGCATATATCCTTTCTGATTGGTGTTTCTAGTTCCTTGGGATATATTCCTAGAAGTGGGATTACTGGGTCAAATGGGAGTTCCATTTTTAGTTTTTTGAGGAAACTCCATACTGTTCTCCACAATGGCTGCATCAGTCTGCATTCCCACCAGCAGTGAAGGAGGGTTCCTTTTTCTCCGCATCCTCATCAGCACTTGTCATTTGTTGATTTGTTGATGATCGCCATTCTGACAGGTGTGAGATGGTACCTATTCCCTTTTTAATTTAGGAGTTTTACCACCACAGTTCACTCATACTCTCAGAAGTCAGATAAGGAAATGAGGGTCACACTATTTCCTGAGGGAGAGTAATAGTAACGTATCTTAGAGCACGGTATGGGGAGGGGGTTGTGAAGGAGGGGCACACCAATTTAGGGCCTTATTTCATCAGATGTTAACATTCATGCAGTCATGGACACCCTGGGGGGTGGAAGAGATGGGGTATCCCATGGTGAGAAGAAATCTAAAAACCAACTTAATCTCTGTAGAAGTCCTGTCAGATGTAGGCATAGCGATTGTAGCATATTGATGTCTCTGTCTGATGTAATAAAAATTAGTTACTTCAGAGGAGATTCATCTTTTCATAAACATTTTATGGATTTGAAATTCTAGCAGATTCTTAAGTGCTCTGATACTATAGTTTGCATGTAGTAAGAACAAGAAATATAAAAGTAGTGTTAGTAATACCTACATAATGGAACCATTAGTGCCACATTTTTTTGGTACTTAAGTCATAATGTTATTGCAGATGTGCTAGCTGATTTTCATAATAGCTATTATCATTATCTAGAAATATAATTTATTAACAACTTGTTAGAAGCCTATTTTAGTAAATTTGTTGCTTTTTATTTTATGGTGTTATGTTTTTAAACATTTTTGTATTCATCAGCAATAATATTCTTATTAAATGAATTGTTTTTTGTGTGCATATTTATTTCCATAAAGTAACAGTTATAGTTGATGTACATCTTGAAGCTTCTGATAATTCTTGTGTCCTAGATCAATCAGTCCTGTTTTCTAACTAGTCCTGTGGTACAGAATTAAAAAACAACCCAATCAATTAGGAAGCTCAAAGTCTGGGATTTTGCAAATTAAGCGTTTATACAGTTGGTACAATTTCTTTAGGTGGCATGAAATCAATATATAATAGTGGTATTTGAGGTTTATCTAACACATATTTTATATGTTTACATTTATTATTAAACTCTCCCAACACCCTATGTGATCGGTACTATTATTATACTCAGTTTACCTAAAGCCGAGAGGTTAAGTAACTTGCTCCTAAGTAGTAAAGCTTGAATTCAAATCTATTTTCTAAACTACACCATTTTCCTAACTTCTACTCATTCTGACTACTTGTCTAATGGAGGCTTCCTTAGATTAGTTTACTAAGTATCACCACTGGTATTACTGGCTTTAATTTAAGGAAAATAATCCAAATTCTTCTCAAAGAAATTATTTCTTGTCACTCATTAAAATAGGCTATGGTATGATCTGTAACTTCCTATCTTAGATAGTTCACTCAGCATTCACTTGCATAGGTAAGCTGTGGCTTTGTACATTTAATATCTTGCTCTAGTGGTTTTAGGATATTAGCTAGGTGCTGATCAGTGTATCCCTGTTAAAGTCCTCATAGTCCTTCTCACCTTTGGTGGCAGCTTAGTTTTCATAGGGTGTTTTCCCATGTTCATCTAGGAAAGTATTGTAATGGCAGGAAGAATGTTGAGTGGCCATGTATTGCAGTCATCTTGCTTTCTAACTAAACATTTCTCTAGCCTAAAAGTTTAAGTTTGCACTTGAAAATTAGATGTATTTTTAAAATGTGTTCTGTTTTTTTAGCTGGAAGATAGCTTTATTTATCTTACATGCCCATTTATCACATTATTATGTAGTTCTATTACCAGGATAGCATAGTTTTAGTAATAGAATAAATTTTAGAAGTTATGTCTAATTTCCATCTTATTTACACTTAAACCCCTTTAGCATGGGGGGGGGGGTCATTCTATATAATAAAAGCCTAATATGCTAAGTGTCCGGTTGTCAGGTCGGCCATTCAACCAATCAAAGTGTAATATGCTAAGGCCACTCAACTGCTCACTATGACGTGCACTGACCACCGGGGGCAGATGGTAAACGCAGGAGCTGCCCCCTGGTGGTCAGTGCGCTCCCACAGGGAGCCGGGCTCAGTGGCAGAGCTAAGGATGATAACTGTCAGCTTAGGCCCACTCCCCGGCTAAGCCATCAGTCGCACATCCCCCGAGGGCTCCCGGACTGCAAGAGGGTGCAGGCCAGGCTGAGGGACTCCCCTCCCCCGAGTGCATGAATTTCGTGCACCGGGCCTCTAGTTAGTTAATAAGTCTAATGATTTTATTTCTGGACAGTGTTTTTGGTGTTTCTCATTAGCCATTGAGCAGTAAATGCACTCAGTTTTGGAAAGTGTATTTATTGCCAGACAGAGTTAAATTGTTAATATAAAGCAGCAATTTACTTAATGTTGTTTTTTTATATTCTCTCACAGAAGAAAGAATCTTCTAAATCCAGTGTCAAGAAAAAAGTGACCAAAGTCGCAGAAGCGAAAAAAGTAATGAAGAGAAATTTTAAAGTGAATAAGAAAATAACGTTTACTGATGAAGGGGAGGTAAGATTCTTAAATGCTTCATTTCTGAGGTACAGCAGGTCCTCAAATGCGTCCTTTCATTATAATGTTGATGAGATGATGTAGCAGCTTAACTCTTGTTTATAAGCCGATGGTAAAATTGGTTTCATCATCGGTCCATTTACTTGACATCCCAGAAACTAGTGAGGTTGTTAAGTGAGGACTGTATGTTCCAAGTGTTATAAAGAGTTTAACTGCCCTGCTAACTACCATTCACTAATGAGAAAAAAATGTTTCTCTAAAAGACGATAGGCAGTTCCCTTCACTGTTACTAAAGGCATTCCATCAACTACTAGTATACACCTGGAGGCGAAAACGTTTTATTGGCAATAGACTGAGATACTTCTTGGTGATAACAACAGAGTTAGTTTAGAGCTTCCTAAATTCTGCTTGAATAGATTAGATTTTCTTGTCATGGTGTCCATCAACATGTTCTGTGGGGACAAGCACAAGTAGTAACACAGCTACTTGCCACAACTTTGTTTGCTGGACTCTAAAAAAACTCTGCTGCGCAGTTCCTCAGTTTTAGATGCTGTGTTGGCATGTTTCTTACTTTCTGGCCTGCTATGGGAAGGATTTCTCCGCTTTAAAATAATCTCAGACACATGGGGGCCTGGCTTTCCTCTCATCATTCCCTTGGTCTGAGTGTAAATATATACCCATAGCTTAGGGAAGGGTTACCACTCACAGATTGCTCATGAATGGTCACTCTATTACAAATTAATACTATCTTTGTTGCTAAAGAAGAAGGATATCTGGAAAGTCGAGTGACTACCCAAGGAGTAATGGCTAGAAGTTCATGGTGATTGCAGGCTCTTCTGAATATTATTTCCTGGTTTCACTCACCAGCCTACAGGTTTCCTTGTTCATCCTAACACAGCACACAGCACACAGCACTCCACACTTACATAATCTCATTTTCCTTGCCTTGCCTTTTGGTTCTTTTCCCCATAGCACTTACTATGTAATTCATTATGTATTTATTTGGTGGTGGTTCATTTCTTCTACAGTGGAAGAAATGGAGGGAAGTTATGTGTTGACTTTTCTCACTACTCTGTCCTCAGCACTTAGAACAGTGTTTAACATACAGTAGGCCCTCAAAAAAGTTTGTTGGATGAATGAACCATTGTCTGATACCCCAATAAAATAACAGCTTTTTATACCAACTGTAGTATATTACATTAGCTATTTCATCATTATTAATATAAGTGATACCTAAGCAGTCTATATCCAGTAACATAAATTTTCTTTTAATTTTCAAGTTAAGAAAGATTTGGGTGTTTGGGGCAGGGGGAGGGGATTTTATTTTAGAAGTCTGGGTTTGCACTAATAATATGGAGTGAAATGGTGTATGAATCATATGAAAACTAACAAAATGAAGTGCAGTTCAAAGTTGTTGGTAGTTGCAGAGGAAGCCTGTATAATTGATAAGTAATGAAATCTTATCATTATGAAATTACTAAAAAGAGGTCAGCACCTGAGAAGCAGGCCAAGCCATACTGTAGTTGTATTACATCAGATACTTAGGGTAAAACAGGATTAGTGCTGTTAGCATAAAGAGGTTCCTTACTGTGTTAATAAGTTTAACTGCATAGATTATACCAATTGGCTCCTAGGTGGATGTAAATCTTTAACTATAAAATTTCATTGTAAACATATTGCTGATAGGAGCTCTGTGTAGCTATGAGCCACATTGAAAATTCTGATCTAAAACTCTGAAAGAAATGCTGCTATTGGTGCGACCCATAGAGGGATGGACTTTTTTCACTATGACAAAAAAAGGGGAAGAGCAGTGGATGGCATTCTTACTGTCATAGCTGATTTCTCTCACTGCTTCTTCATTCAGTATGAGTAACTGCTAGCATGGCTGCTCATGCAGTACATTTGTGACCCCATTTGTTGCCAAAGGTTGAGACTGTAGGAATCTCATCTTGAAGAATGACTGGTGGCGATAAGAGGAAGATGAGAAGTTAATACCTGTGACCTGTGTGCCTACAACTTCCACTTGCCTGCCAGTTAATTAGCAGTCTTTAAAAAACAATGGCATCTACTTAGTAAAATAAAAGAATCATTCTTTGTCTAAATTGTCTAGAGTTTTGCAGTGTTAGGCCTGGAATATTGTTGAGTCAAACCTTATTTTTCAGACAAGGACACAGATGCCCAGAGATTAAATAATTTATTCAGGATTGTACAGTGAGCTGAGAAAGACAGGATATGAAGCCAGGTCTCCCAACTCCCAGATCAGTGCCCTGACTTCTATGTCACCTTGTTCCTAGCCATACACTATATGTGTAAAGTCATGCAGATCTGAGCAGGCCTGTGAAACTAGACTAATTTTCTCCTTTTCACTTAGTTATTTCAGTCTTTATGTGTGGTACCAGCCGATATGTGATCCATTGATCAATTTTGAGCAACTAAAGTGTGTCAGATACTGTGTTGGGCTCTGAGAATACATGAACAAGACATATAACTGTCCTCAAGGAGATAAATTCTAGTGAGAAAACCAGGAACATAAAGCAACCCAGTACAGTGAGAGAGGTGTTGGAGGGGCCCTGGTGCTGGTGGGAGGGGGCTCTCTGGCAGCCTGGCTGTGGCCTATGCACATTCAGAGCCAAGTCAGTGGACTAGAGCCGTGGTCGCCAACCGGTGGTCCGTGGACCACTGGTGGTCCCTGAGGTCCGAAAGGTTGGCGACTGCTGAATTAGAGCATACTGAGAACACTGCTTGAAATGACCTGAGGCGACTACTGCTCCTCCACATTAATTTATGAAATTTTCCTTCAGTCTTCCCCTCATTGGGTTATGGTGGCATTGCTTTCTCCCAGTTGGGACAGTCTTCTGTGGTTTTGCTCACTTTAATGATGACGTTTGTTAGAAAGTTTAAAACATATAGGTAGTAAGGCAGAGAGTGTGCATATGCACTGGTTCAAAATCCTTATACAAAGGGAAATGGTTTTCTGCTGATGCTCCCTTTCCCCTGTCCCATACTGAATCTTTTCCTGTCCGCAGTTGGTTCAGCAGTGGCCACAGGTGCAGAAGTCTGTCTCGAAGGACACTGAGGAAGAGGACGACACTGGTGGTATCAATTTGGATAAAGCAAAGGAAAGGCTTCAAGAAGAGGACAAATTTGACAAAGAAGAATATAGAAAGAAAATTAAGGCAAAGCATCGGGTAAGCTTTTTCCATCATGAATTAACACTGAGAGAAACTTAAT
Organism: Cnephaeus nilssonii; assembly: GCF_951640355.1. Lineage (NCBI taxonomy): Eukaryota > Metazoa > Chordata > Mammalia > Chiroptera > Vespertilionidae > Cnephaeus > Cnephaeus nilssonii. The sequence goes on along the minus strand of NC_137084.1, from coordinate 70,234,352 downwards.
ATGTCCCTATATATATCTAAGTATCATTACATATTCATTAATAATCATATCACTTTATTGTTTTCTCTGACACTTCTTTTTTGGTGGCTATTTTGTCCTTTTATCTATTTCTTCTTCTTTTGTTTGGTAGAGGCTCTGTATACTGACTGGTTTCTGAGAGTGTCACCAGATATGCTTTTTTTTTTTTTAATTAAAGTTTTAGTTTTGGGATAATTGGCAGTTGCATATGTAGTCATTAGAAGTACTGCAGAGAGATCCCATGGGCTCCATTGCTATAGTTTGTCACTTCAGGAATGTTGCATGAGTGACACTAGGTAGTATGCAGCCTTTAGGGATTGGCTTTTTTCACTCAGGTAATTCTCTGTCAATTCATCTAAGTCACTGTGGGAATTAGTACTTTATTCTTTCTATTACTGAGTAGTGTTTCATGTTATGGATGTACCACAGTGTGTTTCACCAGTCACCCACTTGAGCGACATTAGTGTTGTGTTAAGCTTCAACATAATGGTTACATTTTCCCCCCATTGCAATGATTTGGTAATGCATATAAGATTAAACTTACTATATATAAAAAAAAAAAAGAAAACCTTGTAAGAGGGAGTGCTACTATATAAGCACGTGCCCCGTTGGCTTTAAACTTGGCAGTTTTCTCTTATCTTGAAATGGGTTATTCCATTCTGATTACTCATGATGTTGCTCTCCTTTCAATCTACTTAATTTCCATTTTGCTACACAAATGAGTCGATTAATGAAATAAAAAGAAATTTACATTTTTAAAGAAGTTCTGCAGCATGCTCCTGAGACAGTGCATGATGTCACGGGAATACAACATCATAACCAAGAATCACTGCTATAATATTAAGTTCTGTATTAAAGAACGTTCAATCCTTTTGATGAGGCCTTTATTAACTGTATCCTGAGCAGGGTTCTTATAGTTTTTGACTCCTATTTGACCTTGTAATCATTTAATCGCCCAGGAGAAATTTCTTTTAAAAGAGCAGCAGTTTTCATTTCTTTCAGGTTTGATGCAGCTTCACAGTAGCATTTGATGAATAAGAAAAAGTAGATATTGGAGTTAGCTTCAGGGATAGAAATGAACTGTGAGAAAAACATTTCAGAAATAGAACTAATGAACCTGAAATGTACTGGTTGCCGTTGCTGGATATTTATGTTACTGAGAGAACTAAACATTTCCTGCATTACTGCTTATAGGATAGTATTTTACATGGAAATTTGGCATTAATATTTGTTACTAAAATATTTAATAATAGTAAGAGTGTCAGTAGCTTGTTATGTTTCAGCTCATGGTCTACTTTGAGCATTTGTGTAGGGGAAGATTGGGCATAAGAACATTTTATACTTTATTTTTAAATTGTAGCCAGCAGTAAAAGAAATATGAAGGCCTTTTTTAAAACATATCAAAGGTTATTTTATATAAAATAGGTATATTTTGCACAAAGTGATCATGGCATGCCTTCCATATTGGAGGTTGAAAATATGTTGCCTGAAAAACGTACAAGGGAATAACTATAAAGTAGTCTTCTCTATATTCAATTTTTAGATTTTTTAAATGTTTATTTTTTATTGACTTTAGAGAGGTAAAGGGAGGTAGAGTGGATGAGAGGGAGGGAGGGGGAAGAGAGAGAGAGAGAGAGAGAGAGAGAGAGAGAGAGAGAGAAGAGAAGAGAGAGGAGAGAGGAGAGAGGAGAGAGAGAGAAGAGAGAGTCTAACCTCAATTTGTTGTTGTTCCACTTACTTATGCATTCATTGGTTGATTCTTGTGTGTGCCTTGATCAGGGATCAAACCCGAACCGTGGAGTATCAGGATGACACTCTAACTAATGGAGCTACCTGGCCAGGGCCTCTATATTCAATTTTAATGTAAATGCTTCTTGACACAAATATGATTAATTTCTTGGTATTTTTTTATCAGTAAAAGTTATTTATCCATATGTAAGTATTTGCAAGTATTGGTTACTAACTTTTACTTCAAAAACTAAATATATTAATAATACCACACAGATTAATTTTTAATTATTATCTTAATTTCTCTAACTGAACACGATATTCGTTTTGAATTTGTATTTTTTTCCTAATTAAGTATATTACTTACTATAATGACAATTCTTAGTTCTTCTAGCATAAGATATTACCTTGGGCAACTGTAATTATATTTTCCTTAAAGCTATCACTTCTAATTTGTTATTTTTATGAAAGTATATGGAGAAGAATTTTATGTCCCTAAAGAATACTTGAAATACTAACTTTAGGGCCTAGGAATAAGCTTTACTTCATGAAGACAGAAAAGGTAAAGAAACTTTTGACACAAAATTATGAATAAGGAATGTGCCTGAACTAATTTTTCATGTGAAAAGAAAACTGTGTAAAAATCTATAATATAATTCTATATTTGAAACATACTACATTTTAAAAAATGTGTCAATTTTATTTTTATTTATTTTCCTATTTATTGTGCCAATTTTGGAAGTTTTCATAAACTTAGGAGTATTCTTTCAGTATTTTGACTATGTTCAAAATATTTCATGATTATCTTTTTTGGTTTAAAAGGATAAGATATTTAATATGTAAGTGAATTTAGTGTTAGTAATTCTGTTTGAAAGTAGTTGTTTGCTCCTGCTGTTGAAAATTAACAGCCTCTCACCATAGTTTTGAATGCGTACTCAGTCTTTGTAATGTAGGATTCAGCTATCCTTTTTTTTCCTACCTCTTTTCCTCCATGCTATTACATCTCTTCTTGACTCATATTTTCATCTACCAAATTCTGAAAGCCCTGTAATATTTATTAGTATTGTGACTCCAGTAAATATCTTTCTCCTAAAGATTTAGAAAGTGAGCACTAAGAATTTTTAACTAGTTTATAGCAAACAAAAACCAAAACCCAAAACAACAACACAAAAATTACAGCATCATTGGGAGTAGAAGCTTATCTGCCTGCTTGTTGGAACTCATAGCTACACACCTGGTGGACTTCAGGGGCCCTTTTACAACTGCTTTGGGTTAGTTAGCAGTTTTATTTCTCTTCATAAGGCATTATTTTCTTCTGGAGACCATTCCGGTTTTTAGCTTCCCCTGGCAATTCAGAAGTAACTGTACTTCACTAGGCCTATTAGTATTTTCCCTGTTGAACCTCTTGAAACTGTTCATCAGAAGTAAAATTATAGCACAATTTTGCATATGAAGTCATTAGTAAATCATATAGGCAAAAACACTGCTTTTGCGTGAAAACATTGTGTTTTTGGTAATTCAATCAGAACTGTGAAAGATGGGTTATGAATCACATTACTGAAAGGTTTTTAATTTAATGGAGTGAATGTCTGCTTTGTGGTGTATGTCATCGTTCTTAGTTATGAAAGATTACTTGTGTTTAGGGTGATAATATCTGCTTTAATAGCTGAGAGTCAAGAAGCAATTCATTACGAAGTTTTCTTTAATTCCCTTGAAATTTACTTTGAGTACTCAATCCACTTTGGATTGTGTGTTTTTGTAACACAGCCTTGTCTCAAGATGTGACTCTGAACTGCTCCGAGAGAGGGCACATCATTGCTCTGGATTCCATTTATTAGTAGCACGAATATTAGAATGTTAGCAAAGAAGTAAAGGGACTTTTTAAAAAATCTATCTTGTTGACACAGAATTTAGTTGGCATGTAATCTAGGTATCTTAAACATAATCTATATCGTAGTCAAGAAGGAGGGGAGCAGTAATTAGGCATCTTAGGAATAGTAGTAACAAGAACATTAACAATAACAAGTGGTAACAGTTAGTTACTTGGGCCCTGCACTAAATGCTTCGTGTGTGTGTGTGTGTGTGTGTGTGTGTGTGTGTGTGTGTGTGTACAATATATGCTAAAAATTAACTTCTGAGGAGAAACCAAGATGGCGGCATAGGTAAACACCTAAACTGCTGCCTCGCACAACAATTTCAAAACTACAACTAAAAGACAAAATGGACATTATCCAGAACCACAGGAAGGCTGGCTGAGTGGAAATTCTACAACTAGAAGGAAAGAGAAAAGCACACTGAGACTCAGAGGAGCTTCAGAAGGCAGAGGTACGGAGGCTCACGTGTGGAGAGGGCTGGCAACTGAGTACGCGGCTGGCTTTCTCAATTGGGAGGGAGACAAAAGCTCCCGACTGCTCTGATCTCCAATTCCGGGCAAGACTCTGGGGACCCAGACTCATTTGGGGAGAAACTGGACTATCTGGCAGCAGGCGAAACTCGAGGGCCGCAGGACACTGAGACCCAGGGGCCTCTTAGGGCGGGGCTGACGGGAAGCCATTGGTGTCTGCTCCACCCTGAGATTCCGCCCCATCCAAGCTGAGCACAGAGGGTTTGCAAGTCTTGTCTCAGAGGGTGTCTCCAGCACAGAAGTTCTCCCATCATAGACACAGCTGATCCTCACAGCCAATTGGCCTGGAGGTCAATTCCTCCCAGTGATACCAACATCAAGGCTTAACTGCAACAAGACTGTGCACACAGTCCACAAAGGGGTGCACCAAGAGTGTTCACCTCAGGGGAGGCTGAGCCACTGGGCCCTATAGGACACCTAGCACACACAGCCACTCTATCAACTCAGGGAAGCAGCCAAAATGCGGAGACAAAGAAACAGGTCACAAATGAAAGAAACGGAGGAAAGCAAACGACTGGATATAGAATTCAAAACCACGGTTATAAGGTTTTTCAAGAATTTCCTAGAAAAGGCCTATAAATTTAGAGAGACCCTCGAGGATATGAAAAAAGACAAACTAGAAATTAAGCATACACTGACTGAAATAAAAAATAATATACAGAGATCCAACAGCAGACTAGAGGATCGCAAGAATCAAGTCAAAGATTTAAAATACAAAGAAGCAAAAAACACCCAACCAGAAAAGCAAAAAGAAAAAAGAATCCAAAAATATGAAGAGAGTGTAAGGAGCCTCTGGGACAACTTCAAACATACCAACATCAGAATTATTGGGGTGCCAGAAGAAGAGAGAGAGCAAGATACTGAAAACCTATTTGAAGAAATAATGACAGAAAACTTGCCCCACCTGGTGAAAGAAATAGACTTACAAGTCCAGGAAGCGCACAGAACCTCGAACAAAAGGAATCCAAAGAGGACCACACCAAGACACATCATAATTAAAATGCCAAGAGCAAAAGACAAAGAGAGAATATTAAAAGCAGCAAGAGAAAAACAGTTACCTACAAGGGAGCACCCATACGATTGTCAGCTGATTTCTCAACAGAAACTATGCAGGCCAGAAGGGAGTGGCAAGAAATATTCAAAGTGATGAATAGCAAGAACCTACAACCAAGATTACTCTACCCAGCAAAGCTGTCATTCAGAATTGAAGGTCAGATAAAGAGCTTCACAGATAAGAAAAAGCTAAAGGAGTTCATCACTGCCAAACCAGTATTATATGAAATGCTGAAAGGTATTCTTTAAGAAGAGGAAAAAGAAGAAAAAGGTAAAGATAAAAATTATGAACAACAAATACATATCTATCAACAAGTGAATCTAAAAATCAAGTGAATAAAAAATCTGATGAACAGAATAAACTGGTGAATATAATAGAATCAGGGTCATAGAAAGGGAGTGGACTGACAATTCTTGGGGGGAAAGGGGTGTGGGGGGTGTGGGAAGAGACTGGACAAAAATCATACACCTATGGATGAGGACAGTGGTGGGGGGGTTAGGGCAGAGGGTGGGGTGGGAACTGTGTGTAGGGGAGCTATGGGGGGAAAAAAGAGGAATAATTGTAATAATCTGAACAATAAAGATTTATTAAAAATTAAAAAAAATAACTTTTGAAATAAGTGAGCTTACCTCACATTACAGATGATAAAATTTAGACTTGGAAGGGTCAAAAAATTTTTCTAACGCCCTTACAGCTTATAAATAGCAGCTTTGGGACTCTTACTAAGGTCTTTGTTACTGTAATGACTTTGTTTTAGCTATTCAGCAGTGTTCCTGCCTATCTCAAACTTGACATCAAGTATTCTCTTACAACAAGGTAACTCTGAAGCAGTGAATAAAAAAGGTGGAGGATAATAAGAGTGGAAGATTTTGAAGAGGAATGATAAATGATGGAAATTATTCATGTTTCCATGGCAAATAAAAAAAATTGTGGTTAATAGTTTATAGTTTAGGACCCCATATTAATATTACCTTTCCTGAATATTCATTGCAAGATATGTAGTTACTAGTACCAGAAATCCATTTTTAAGTAGCTGTGGCCCTTAAAGAGTCTAAAGCATTGTCAGAGTCTGGTCTGCCTTATGTGGTGTTATGAAATTTTAATAATGTCAGAAATATCATCATGAGGGTAAGGGACTAAGCATCTAAGACTTAATTCTTAAATGGACTTTATGCGAAATAAGCCAGTCAGAGAAAGATAAATATCACATGATCTCACTCATTTGTGGAATATAATGAACAACATAAACCAATGAACAAAAACAGACCCAGAGACAGAGAAGCATTGATCAGACCGTCAAACCTCAGAGGGAAGGTAGGGGAGGGGGGGGGTAAGGGGGAGAGATCAACCAAAGGACTTGTATGCATGCATATAAGCCTAACCAATGGACACAGACACCAGGGTGTGAGGGCATGAGTGGGGGTTGGGGGGGGAATGGGGGCTAAGGACACATGTAATACCTTAATCAATAAAGGGGAAAAAAAGCTCATTTACAGGGAAGGAAAAGAGAAGCGCTATCCCCCCTTGCACTTTCAGTTCTTCCTACTTACCATCCCAGCCAGGTCTGTTATAAAAAAAAGAGCTGGCCTGTTACTACAGAACCTTTGCCTAGAATTTGGAAATGTCTGCATGGGAGGTTTCTGTTCTTATTCTCATGAGCTTAGAGCATCTTGTGATCCTCACTCAGTTCAACATCTTAGTACTTGAGCCCTTCTTAATTACAGCTATAAAATGAGACAAATATTCAAAATTGCATAGATTTTATCAACTGTGTGGCAAGTCTTTGAGCTGTTTATTATCTCTGCTTTTATTAAGTTGTTTGTTTTATGGAATTATTTTTTCTTGCCGTTGTTAATCCTAAGGATATTTTTTCCATTGATTTTTTTTTTTTTTTTTTTTTTTTTTTTTAGAGAGAGTGGAAGGGAGGGAGGGAAGGGGAGAAAGTGAGAGTGAAAGGGAGGGAGAGAGATAAACATCGATGTGAGGATGTGAGAGACACATTGGTTGCCTCCCCACATGTGCCGCAACCAGGACTGGGGAGGGAACCTGCAATCCAGGTACATGCCCTTGACTGGGAATTGAACCTTAAACCCTTAGGTTCCTGGGCTGACGCTGATGCTCTAACCACTGACAAGTACCAGCCAGGGCTACAGGCCTTTTTTTTTTAACAGCACATGGTGTTTGAGAGGTGCAGTGGTTGTTAAATTGATGGATGATAACTGAGACTGAGGTTAAGGAGCAGGAGTAGAGTTTGGTACTAATGGAAGTAAGGGGTCTGACAAGATTAGTTCATAGACTACAAAGACTGAGTTTGTTTTGCCCATTTCTATATTCTCAGAGCCTGCCATGGGGCCTGATGCATAGTTGCTCAGCAAATATTTAAAAGAATTAATTAGTGAATCAGTGTTTCCATGTAAATTTTTCTCCTTGTCTTCATATCCTTGTTATAGTTGTTAACAGATTTGTATATTGAAGACCAATATTTATGATGTTTAAATGAATAGGTAACAAATCAGAGAACCTTGTTGTGTTCCAAGTTCCTGGGAGGGTTTTAGATTTATGATTTTTTTTTTGGAGGGGAGGAGGTATCTTCAGAGCCAAAAAATCTTTGTAATCCTTCTTTTATGTACTCTTATTGACCAATTTTCTTTCCTGAAAAAGAGGTTCCTTTAATACTGAAATGAAGATAGATGTTCCCTCCTTCTCTGTGACAGCTGGGAACCTAGTTCCTTACCACATTGGCATAGTTGCCCAAGACTCATTCAAATAAGTTATGCTTCTACCACCTCCTGAAATATGAGTTGTATTTTCCAAATCTACAAATTTCCAAGATTGACAGAATAAAAGTTATTTAAATAACGTAGTCCTGACTGCTGATGAAAGTCATATTTCATGGCACTTTCTTTTCTTGAAGGTAAGGACTATAGTATTTGAGACACCAAAAGAAGTATAATAACATCTATAAAGGGAGTATTTTGTAGCTTGAAATGTGATTTTTCTGTTTTTCTGTCCTGTTTAATTTTGATTTTATTACTGAATTTCATGCTCTTATACTTAATCATTTGAAGCATGGCAGAACTAAAGATAAAACGTTGCCTTCTTTTTGTGTGGCATAAAATAGCTTTTGGTACTAATCTATCCTCAAGAATGAAATAGAAAATTTGGGTGCAAATGTTTAGAAACTGCCATCTAATTACCTTTTTTTCTCCTATAAATTGAGGAAACATTGAGACGGTTTTACTTTAGTGACAGAACAACGCTCATAAGCTCTTTAAAGAACCAGTTCAGGGATAGAGTATGATAATAACTATTGTATTAATTGGCTGTTAAAATAATTCTAGGTCTTATTTTCTTTTGTTATTAAAGTCACATCTGTTAAAGTTTTTAAACCCCAACTTTTTAATTTTTATTAGAATATATTGGAAAAAAGCACTAGACTTGGCATACAAAGATCCAGGTTTGAGATCAGTCTCTGTCACTTACTAAGCTCTTTGAAAAAGTCAAAATCTGGGTTTTTGTTTCATCTTTCCTTTTCCTCTGACCTTGGTCCTGGAACTCTCAAGTAATCTTTAGCATGTTCCTCTGTATAATTAATTGCACATTGTTTTAAGTTTTACCTACCCTTTTAGTTGTATGTTTTATTTGGAAGTCAAAGTAACACCCATTTTCTCCAAAACTGGAGTAGAGAAAGAATACTAATCACAGAAAATCATAATTTAACATTATGCATTAGGGGTGTGACACATTCACTGTTGCCGTTTGAATTTGAATTCTTGTTAGTTTAACTTAGAATTTAGATTTTTTGTTGTGCAGTCTGAAGCTATAGAAAGTGGATCTCTAAGCTCTGTGAACGCCCCTGTTCTTTGAGACTTTCAACATTTATGTTCTCACCTTGTCGTAAAGAAGTCTATAAACCTAGATAAGGTGATTATTAGCAATTGTCTGTCCTTCTCAATGCTGTAAGCAGCAGAGCAACCTCAGGTCTGTTCAGAGTGTGTGTTAGAATTAGCTTTTAAATCTGGAGAAAGCCATGAATAGTAAAGCACATATGATGGTGTATTCTGATTAGGAAAACTTGTTAATTCTCATGTTAATGGCTGTTTAATATAATAGTGAATCATGCTTGCAGTTTCATATTACTTTTCATGAAGTAATATGAAACTGCAAGCATGATTCACTATTATATTAAACAGCCATTTTAAAAAATCTAAATTGTTAGCTATGAACTTTGGATTGAAAATAATCTTTTTATTATGTTAACACTTTATTCTTGAAGAGGAAAAGTGGTTTTTATTTAACACAAAATTCTTTTTAACTTTAGATGGGTCAGTTTGTTGCTTTGGTTTTTAATATTGTGCATATTTATTTTTTCTTATTTAAAAAATGTTAGTGTTGCATTTTCTGACAAGTTTTTGATCATTGAAAAACTAATGAGGCAATTACAGTGCAATTCAATGAAATAACATGCTTTATGAGAACAGTCTTTTATTGTTTTTTGTTTGAGGAAATATTGCCACTTTTCTAAGAACTCCAGAGATGAGGATTCATATCCTTATAAATTCTGTTTAGATAGAGGAAAAGCAAAATAGTCAATATTGTATTTTTCCTTCTTTTTATTCTAATAGCTAACATTGATTGTGTACTAGTCATATATCCCTAATTGTGCTAAACACTTATGTATGTTATTTTATACTAGAGGCCCAGTGCATGATTGAATCATGCACGTGTAGGGTCCCCTACACGCTTTCGCTTTTCGCTGTGGAGGTGGGTGCCTGTCCGCTGGTGCACCAGGCCTTTCAGAAGCCTCCGGCTCGGCGACTTTTGATGGTCCGCGGCCGCTGAGGGGGGCTACCCTGCTGTTGAGAGGCACTGAGGGGGGCTGCCGTGGACACCTGCCCTGCCTTTGAGAGGCGCAGCTGGGTGTCCGCGGCAGGCCCCCTCAGGGGCCGCAGATCTGGCTGTTGAGAGGCACAGGGGGCGGGAGTCCCGCCCCCTGTGCCTCTCAACAACAGGGTAGCCCCCCTCAGTGGCAGCAGATCCGTGCCTCTCAAGGGCCGGATAGGCCACTCCGAGTCCCGCCCCCCAGCCTCCCACCGCCCAATCGTGGGCGTAGCGGAGTGATGGTAATTTACATGTTACTCTATTATTAGATAGGATAATTCTTATACCAGTTTTATGAATTAGGTTCTTCTGTTGTCTCCATGTTTAGATGAGAAAATTAGAGTTAGAGAATATAAATAAGTTGCTCAAAATTGCATAGTAAATGGTAGAAATGGGATTTGATTCTAGTTCTGTTTGACACATACTTAATGATTATGAATATGTATGCCAATCTCATAAATATTCAGTAATCATTTGGATTTTAAAAAAAACTGTTATGAATGTGCAGTCTGATTTACACCTAATAGATGGAAGTATATCACTCATTTTCCCCCTCTTCTTGTAGGAGAAAAGATTGAAAGAAAGGGAAGCCAGAAGAGAGGCCAATAAGAGGCAAACAAAGGTAAGGATTTATATTTTAATGAGAAAGTGTTTGTAACACTGAATGGAATTTAAATACTCTTCTTTTCCATCTGCCTTTTATGTTTATTTATACATCATGACAGTCAAATTGGATTGAAGTCTGTGTGGGCCTGTGACTTTCTCATACTAATTTGTTTCCTCTGATGCGGGACGAAAATGCCCACGATAATTTGTTGATTGCCCTTTGCCCTGTTACTCCATAGCCTTTGTTTCATTATACATTGTGCCTGTTGAATATAGCAGATGGTTGACTCTGTGGGCCAGGCCTGATAGGATTTTAAACTATATCATCTTTAGACTTGCTAAACAGCCTACATGAACCCAATCTGATAATAGATAGTTGATAGCATTGGTTGCTTCAATTCAACTCCTAGAATCTAGGGGACAGCTCTCTCTATATATCCTACCTTCACTGTATATTCTGTAACCAATTTCCAGCAAGTATATATGTACAATAGTAAATGCTACTCACGTGCAGCAGTAATTTTTATCTGGTGTGTTAGACACCGAGAAAGGCTCAGCTTCTGCATTCCGAGGACATTTAGGAGAAATGATTTCCTAGAACCAGGCCCAGTAACGTATGTCATTTCTCATGCTCCCTTTGTGCTGTGCCTGACTGGCCATGATTTCTCCTTGGCAGTCAGCAAAGATCTGACTCCCTTGAGTAAGACCATAATGTCCTTTGTCATTTTTTTCTTTTTTTCATGCTGGCCATAGCATTTAGAGAGCAAGTCAGAGATGATGGCTCATGTTATAGTTCTGAAGTGGGAGACAATTACTGCACAGTGGGAGATGAAAAGCCCGCTTATATTCAGTATTAAATATCACTCTGTCTTCAAAGTTGCTTGAGAACGAAGCTACAGCGTGTGCAGCCTGACTGCTAAATCAGGTGGTGGATTCTGCACAAGCTTAAAATGCAGACTTGAACTGTCATGGCATGGAAATTAGATCATAGGGCTGTAGTGGGAATATTTAAATTTAGAAGAAAATCTTAAATCTTTGAAAGCACTTGATATTTATGAATGAATATTGCATGTTCACATAAGAACATACCTATTCATTTCACTAAGAAACTCTCATTTCTGCATATAAAATTGTAAAATGAAACTTATACACTGGACCAGAAGAAAGCCCTGTTACTCTATTTCCTTTGTGTGTATTCATGCATATTTGTGTATATTACTAAATATGCTTTATTGTTATAATTGTTGATACTATATACTTGATTTTTCATAGTGTTTAAGCTGTAAGAAATTGCTCTTCCCCTTGAGCTGGCCTCTTGTGCTTCTTCATTTGTTTCCTCATAAGTTGGTGTATGTATTTGGTTTTGATACTGTGCCAGGTGGGAAATATACAGACAGAAAGCCGAAAAGGCCAGCAGTTTGCTTTTTCCATTGGGGCAGATACCTAACGTGAAGTCCCCCAGCCAAGCCCATCCCTTTACACTTCACCCACTCCCATATTTGTCATGTTTGTTTGTTTTCTGACATTTAAGAAAGGAGGAGGAATTTATTGTCAAGAGGACAACTCATTTCCTTCTATATAACCACCAAGGACCATACCGGGAACAAGAAGAGGCTCTGTAGCTGACGTGGCTTTGCTGCTCAGTCTGGAGCTTTCAGTGACAAAGGCTGTGTTTTAGCATCACTCTGAATGGTCGAGCTGCCTCCAGTTCACAGCCTTGTCTGAGTGCTCAGAGATGGCAGCCCTCAGAAAGAGGGATGTTAACAAAGGGATGAGTGCATGGGTAGTAGCCAAGACTCAGGTGTTCCCTGAGACACTAAGGACTGCAGCCTACTGACAGATTCAGGCCTACTGACGGATCCCAGGGTTAGCCTTTTTACACTGAGCTTCTTTGCAAATGAAAGTGACAGGGATGAAGGCCTTCATGGCTTTTCAGGTGCCCCTTTGGAAACAGACCCAGAAGATGTCATTTGGAGAGGGACTCTGTAAATGGTGATGGCCCAGAGTTCTGTGATGTCTAAGAAGAAATATATGATGTGAATGATCAGGTTTCCTATTGTTTATGTGTGTGTGTGTGTTTTAAATAATGGATGTGGTAGTTTTAGAGTAAACTTTATCCTCCCTTTAATATGTTTAAACATAATCATTTTGTGTTTGATGCTGTGCCTTCTGAGGCCCTTTGGTCAGCTTCATTCTAGAGCATCCTCCAGTCACTGAACCTACAGGATTTCCAAATGGTGCTTTAGTATTACCTTCTTATAGTTTTTTTAAGAAATTAGTATATAGAAACTGAAAGTGTGAGAAAGGGATGCACATAGCTTCCTTTCTGCCTGTTTTGTGCTTCTGTCAGCAAGTGTGTTTATTAAGAGGAACATATGATACAGAACATTTTTTTTAATTGGAAAAAAGTTTTTGAATAGAAGTTAATGTAATTATCTATAATTCCAAGAAATTTTATAAATGATGGTTGGTAGTTATCTCTTCCCTTACATAGAAAATATTCCTAAGAAAATTGCTTTAAAGTCTGAGTACACTAAAATAAAGTTGGAACACACCTCACAGGAATCCCATGCAACTTTTTGTTAAAAGACAGATCTAAGCTCTGCCTAGAATATGTTGTATGCATTGTCAGGAGTAGGAGAGAAACATGAAGTTGAAAATCTTAAGGTTTTCTGGATACCCAACATGTGCTTTGGGAGATAGAGGTCTTTAGGGTATCAAAACAGGCAGAGAAATATTTGAACTGCTCAATGGACTTTTACTTAACTGACAGAATGTTGTGTGTTCTTATAACTTAGAAATTTTAAAGTGAAATCTGAAAAAAGTAGTTTTAGCAGAGATCAATAGACCACATTGCTTTTTGGGTTTCGGGAGGTTACATAATCCTGGACATACAGCTTCACTTCATTATTCAGCCAGATTTCCTCGTGTTAATTTGATGCTCACAAGGGCCTATACCAGCCTCTGGTGGCTGGAAGGATTTTGCAGAAATGTAAAGAAAGGAGCGACAGTGCTGAAACTTGAGGAAATAGATCCGAGAAATATCTCAGTGCTGTGCTGCTTTTGAAAAGAAAGTAGAATATAAGGCTGATAAAACTGAACATTAAGGAGCAAAGAGTAGGAAACAGCTTAGAGGCAGTTTAACACTAGAAAATTAAGCATTGCTTTGAATATATTCCAGATGATGCTTATGATTCTTATTTTTTAGGTGTGGAAAAATGATATTAAAATAACTAAGATTATGTCATACATTAAAATGTTGAAGTTTTATAGTTGTACATTTAACTTGATTTTTTCCTGTCTGGTTTTTATTGGATTTTTATTATAGTGACTCTGATATATTTAATGGTGCTCTAAATGAGCCGTTTGGTTTCTCTAAGCAAACGGTTCAAATAATACTTTGTTTTAGTACTAAAATAAGACCCATTATGCTCTCCTTACTTGCCTTTTAGATGATGTGCTTTTTAGCGATGAAAACACAAGTAGGTTTAGTGTTGTTGTTATTGTTTTTAAAAACAGCAACAAAAATGTATTCTCTCACAGTTGTGGTGGCTACAAGTCCACAATCCAGGTGTCAACAAGGCCATGCTTCCCCTGAAGACTCCAGGGAGGAATTCTTCCTGGCTTTCCTGGCTTTTGGTGACTGTGGTCATCCTTGGTGTTCCTTGGCCTGTAAACGCAGCCCTGAAATCTCTGCCTCCAGCTTTACATGGCCTTCTTCTCCCTGTGTGTCTGTGTCCCTGTGTCTTCATCTCGCCTCTTTCAAAGTCAGGGTGTCCAGTTAGCTCCACACCTGCTCCTACTTCTGTTTCGGCAAATTGCTCTCAGGTAAAGTAACCACCGTAAGTGTGAGAAGTCATCTCATGAGAGGGAGGAGTGCCGCCCATCTCTCCTCTTGGCTTCCTTCTAGGTCAAGGGGCTGGGGTCTCTGGAAGCTGTAGAAGTTCTAGGGCCTGGGAGTTTCTTCTGCCAGTGGAACCCTGTGTCACAACATGCTCCAGGCATTGGGATCCCTCAGCAGTGACATTGCCACAGTTCCCACTTTTTTTTTTTTTTTTTTTACTGTTCCTATTGCGGTCACAGTACATTGCGAACTAGCATTCCTACTTCTTAATGGCAGTGCCTTTTCTTTTCTGTCTAGGGATTCTCAGGATGAGGGAGGAGGTAGGTGACAATATCAGAATCAATTGAAAAGAAGTATTTTTATTCACCCACCAGAATTCCTCTAGATTCTTTTTTTTTTCTTCAATCAACAAGTATTTTATTTTTTGGTAATTCTATTGTTTGTTTGTTTTGCTTGAAGATTATTGTAGTGGTTTCTTTCTTTCTCTCCCCCCCCCCCCGCTTTAAGAGAAAGAAGGGGATTATGAAATTTGAACTTTTAACCATCTTGAATTATTTAAGAGGTACTTTCAGTGCTCCCTTATCAGAGAATTGGCCTTCTCTAGTCATGAAGATTTAAAGGGATAACGCTGCTCATGATATCATCTTCATGTGAATTCATGCTGTGCCTTTAAGACTCAGCTTATTGAGTTCTCCCTTTGTTTTTCTGACCCTCTCAGACACAATGGACTCCTGCTTTTATAACTCCTATTCCAGTCTCCTGTTAAAGCTTCTGATAGTTTACAGCACTTATTTGAATACTATCTGTCTTTCCCACTCAGCTCTATGTCGTGTTCTTCTTTGTGTCCCTGTCCCAATGCTTGCTTCATAATAAGCACTTAATAAATATTTGAATGAATGACTGAGTGGGTGAATGAATTGCTTAAAGAGATACAGACCCTGATGTGAATAAGAGCATGAAATCATTTCAGTTGTCCAACTTTCTTTACAGAAATTATCCTCCCATTGTTGGATATGTAAATGTAAAGCAGTTGGATGTTAGCCTGCTAGATTTGAGAGGTTTTCCATAGTTAGCTCTGGTTGGAAATTTTGAACCAAGGAAGTAAATATTCCTAGGTGTAATGTTTCACAATACAGAGTTTACTACAAAAATTAGATTCTAAAAAAATAAATTCTGAATTTATATTTGTTCCCTGGCTCTAGTAAAAAAGATTTTCTAAAATGATGTAAGAGAGAGAGAGAGAGAGAGAGAGAGAGAGAGAGAACACACAGACTTAAATTTTTTAAATATTTTATTGGGTAAAATATACATAGCATAAAATTTACTATTTTAACCATCTTTAAGTGTATTTAATTGGCATTAATTATAGTCACATTGTTGCACAACCATCACCCATTTCCAGAAACTTCTCATTATCCTGGACTGAAACTCTGTGCTCATTAAACTGTAACTCCAGAGTACAGACTTTCCAAGAGAACACTCTTACATTCCAAATAATTTTTCAGTATGTGAGGAGATAAGACTCTTTGATGAATAGATGATTCTTCCAAGGTCTTACAGTTCAATAACAGCAAAACTCGGCTAGACTCCAGGTGTTTGGGTGGTTTTTCATTCTGCCTTAACCCCCCTCCCCCCATATAACAATATAGGAAATGCCAAAGAGCACTGAATGTGGCTTAGTTTTATTAGATTTATTTTATTCAAGGTGTCACATATAAAAATAACAAAAAAATTATTAATACTATTCCCAGTCAGCCCTCAACACATACTGAAAACTGTAACCCAAGTAATATTGAAAGTTTCAATAGCATCAAAGTTAAATTACCAAAAGATTTTGTGAAGAGTATCTTTTTGTGTGTGTCTAGAATAGAAATTGTAATAGCAACATTAGTTTGGGGTATGATTTCCACAGCTAATGTAAATCATAGTAGTAATTTCATTAATCGACTGCCTCCTATGTTGCAAATACTGTGATTAAATTTAGGCTTTGCCTGTATTATTGCTTTAATACTCACAAACAGCACTGAGAGGTAACGAGTATTATTTTCATTTTTTTTTTTTTTTTTTTTTTAGATAAGGAAATTGAGGCTTAGGAAGCTTATGCAACTTTCCCAGATCACATAGCTAAATTTATGGCAGAGCCCAGACTTGAATCTACTTTACAGCACTCTAAAGCCTTGACACTTAAGCATAGACCGTACTGTCCCCTCATTTCCAAGGCAGTCAAGACTGTGCCCATTTGTGAATCTTAAAAGTTAAAGCAGAAATTGCAGGTAAACCTTTCACGAAATTGTTCTCCTCATCTACAATTACTTCCATTTTGTAGTAGGTACTTTAAGAAACAGAACAATTAGTTGCATAACCATTGGTAGATGCAGAGTATTAATTTCCTCACCAGAATCCCAGGAATCAATTTTTTCGTATGAGTGAAATATTATGAAACAATGTACCATTTCCAATCCACAGAGACCCTTTAAACATACCACATACCGTATTCTCCTTTACTTCTTAACTTTTGTAGGAGTGTTCCTCTGCCTAAGATTCTTCTCCACTGCTTCTTTCTCCGAGCACTGTTTCTCTCTCTTTTTAAAATATATTTTTATTGATTTCAGAGAGGAAGGGAGAGAGAGATAAAGATAGAAACATCAATGATGAGAGAGAATTTTTGATTGGCTGCCTCCTGCATACCCCCCACTGGGGATGGAGCCAGCAACCCAAGCATGTGCCCTTGACCGGAATCGAACCCGGGACCCCTCAGTTTGCAGGCTGACACTCTATCCACTGAGCCAAACCAGCTAGGGCTAGCACTGTTTCTTTTTTAAGCCTTTCCTACAGCCTTCAGGCAGATGTTGACATTTTTTTCTTTCTATTCCACTATATTTTGTACATTATTTTGCTAGAATACTTAATGATTCTCTCTCTTATTGTTAAAATCCTTGAGAGTAGCAACTGAGTTTTTTCATAGCTGGTACATAGTAAATGCTCATAAATGTTTATTGAAAGAATCAATGAAATACAGTTATATTTATTCTTAAAATAAACATTTACATGTCAATGCTATGTCACTTACAGGGTCCTTAGAATACAATGGGAGTTGTATCATGTGCATTTAAATTTCTGCTAAACTGGGTATACCCAGTACACTCAAAAGTTGTTGCTCCTCTCGTACCTCATCTTATTTGTTCATCACAATTTCAGACAGATCCATTAACTTAGATTAAGGTTATATATCCCTGATATTAAAACAGAATGTATTAAACTCTGTAGATAATCGGGATGCTTTTAGAATACTTGACCTATATCCTATTTGCTAAGAGGTTAATAAATTAATCTTAAAGGTTGAAATGTCCTAATATGTACATAATGGTTTTCCTTTTCTTCCCTCTTTTTATCTAACTTAGTGGTCCTCAGACTTTACTGTAGGTGATTATACGAAACTATGTGGATTGTACTTTATGGATGATAGAAAGGAAAATCTAGTAGTTTCATCACATTGAGTTTTACCTTGCTTCCTGGCTTTGGAATTTAACCCCCATAGAAATGGTGACTTCACTTTGTCATCCAGTACCTTGCTCATAAATATTTGTTGACTGACCAAAACAGGGGATACTGTTAAAACTTAGATGTTGGCAACATCATGCTGAATATTGAATTTAATAGCATTGAACATATGTTGCCTGAATAATTGCAACTTTTTCAAATGTGGTTAGACCATGAGAAAACTGGGATGCATATCTCTCTCTACCTTCTGACTCGTGATCACAGAAGTCTGCAGTGGGTGTTAAGATTAAGAGTGATCTTAAATAAAAAGCTTTTTCACAGCGAAAGAAACCATCAACAAAACAACAAGAGTGATCTTAAACGTGTCCTGTGCAAGCCACTCACACAGAACAAGAAGAAATTTTTCAGAAAACAAGTCAGACTTGTTGCTTTTAAACTGGCAATGCAATACAGATTAATTTGAGACAGAATTTTAATGACTATTTCAGGGGGTGTTTCTTCTAATACTTTGTAAAAAATGATGTTTCTTTTATAAAACTTGCAAAGTAAAATGTTCTATCCATATAAAATTAGGGAAAAATAGACTCAAAACACACTTGAATAAGGCGCCAAAAAGAAGTGTTTATGTGCTCATGTTCTCTCATATGTGTGTATATGTACATATACATGTATGTGTATATGTATGTATACACACATAAATCGCTTTGTGTATGTTATAGACAGTAATTTTAATATTATTAAATATTCTATGGACTCTGTTCAATTGAATGGTCACTCGCGTCCATTTCAGTACATTGGACCAAAACAGAATATCAATTCCTGTAATGCCCTTTATAATCAATTGTGGTTTATTCTGCTTACCTCAAATTAGAGGTAATTGGACATTTATATGCTTCAGTTGGTGGTTTATAGACAGATCAAATTAACTTTATTTGAACCATTGGGGTCAGTTGATAATTATGTGGTTGAGTGTGTATATTTTAATGGCTAATACTCTACTCTATAGAAACTACATGAGCATCTGTGTGTGTATATGACCATCATGATTAAGGAGACTGATCTTAAAATCATTGACCCATATTTATATATGTACTAAAGGCCCAGTGCATGAAATTCATGCATGGCGGGGGGGGGGGGTGTCCCTTAGCCCAGCCTGCATCCTCTCCAGTCTGGGACCCCTCGAGGGATGTCCGACTGCCCGGGATCGGGCCTAAAAGGGCAATCGAACATCCCTCTCACAATCCAGGACTGCTGGCTCCCAACCACTCGCCTGCCTACCTTCCTCATTGCCCCTAACCACTTCTGCCTGCCACCCTGATTGATGTCTAACTGCTCCCCTCCATCGCCGGGGAAAACCAAGCCTCCCTCCTGCTCTCTCTGTGGCTGCAGACATCTTGGTTGGTTTAATTTGCATACTCCCTCCTGATTGGCTTGTGGGCCTGGCTTGTGGGTGTAGCGGGGTGATGGTTAATTTGCATATTACTCTTTTATTAGATAGGCTTGCTCTTCACTTATGGTCTGCACAGCGAAATAACTTTGGTTGTTAAAGCTGTTGGCTTTTGGAAGATTATACCATCATGATTTCTGGCACAGTATATAAAAATCTCAAATACACTAGAGGTGGTGGTGGTGGTGGGGAGTGCATTTTTTTTTTTCTTTCCTGAGATTTTGCTTCACAACACAGAATCCTTTCATTTATACTTATAGAGACATGTCTAGAGAATCACATAAAACTTGATTTTAATGATTCTCAAATTGTGGTACAAGAATCTGTATGGCTCTTATGTTATTACTAGAGATTTTTTCAAGTTGGTCATAAGCACCCAACATTGGCTATAATAGGAATAAATTATATCAAATATACACATATATATACTAGAGGCTCAATGCATGAAATTTGTGCATGGGTAGGGTCCCTAGGCCTGGCTAGCGATCAGGGCTGGTCTGTGGAGTGACCAGGGGTCCCCGCTGGCACCCGCCTTGGCTGGCCTGGTGCCGCCCACTCCCTGGCCCTGCCCCCCGCTGCCATGGCCTGCGGGAGGCGACTAGCAGGGCAATCGGGAGCAGCGCCGTCACACTCATTAGCCAGCCCCGCCTTCCGCTGCCACCCGCTCACCGGCTGGCCCCACCCCCCGCCGCCAGTCACCTCCCTTGAGGGGCGACTGGCGGGGAAATCGGGGGCCCCTGCTGGTATTTGCCTTGGCTGGCCTGTGGGCTGGGGACAGCTCCTGCATTGAGTTTCTGCCCCCTGGTGGTCAGTGTGCGTCACAGCGACCAGTCATTCCACTGGTCATTCTGCATTTTGGTCGATTTGCATATTAGGCTTTTATTATATAAGATTACCATTTTTAAATGTATGTTTATTAAGGTTATTAAACAAATGTAAGGCTATTAAGGTTATTAAAATAGGAATTTGTATTGCTAAATATATAGTACCTTTATAAGTCTTATCTTTTCTTAAATGACATTTACCAAATGTTATTGTTATCTTGTAAATAGTTTTGTGTTAAACTTCTTTTACCAGAAGAGGTGGAAATCACTATCATATTGTGTATAAATAGGACCAGCCATATGTGTAACAGTCAAATATCTAAGACAATAGGTAGCAGGGAGGATAGGGAGGAAGAGAATGCCACCATTTCTTAAAGAGAAGGCTATGTCCCCCAACAAAGTTCATGGGAAAAAGAAATGGAACATAGAAAAAGGAGAATGGAAATACATGTTTTGTACCAATTCCTAAAGGCCATTCCTGATTTTGGAGCTGAGTGACACAATAAAGCTGATTCTTTTTTCTTTTTTAGCTAGTCTTCATTTATTAATCTTTCCTTCTAGAGTAGAGGACAGAAGAAGAAGTCTCAGAAATCATGACTAATTCAGACATGGACAAACCTCATTAATATCTTACCTTATAATAGAGAAACATGCAAATTGACCGCACCTCCGCTATGCCCACGATTGGGCCGGCAGGAGGCTGGGGGCGGGACTCCGGGTGGCATATCCGCCGTTGAGAAGATCAAGATGGCGGTGCCCAGTGGCCGGGCCCATGCCGCCGCTCCCCGGGCTGCCTGGGGCGATCAGCACCCCGGGGGGGCGTGGCCGGGCGATCGGCACCTCGGGTGGGCGTGGCCGGACCCATGCCACAGCTCCCGGGGGTGCCTGGGGCGATCGGCACCCCGGGGGGGCGTGGCCGGACCCATGCCGCAGCTCCCGGGGGTGCCTGGGGCGATCGGCACCCCGGGGGGCGTGGCCGGGCCCATCGGCACCCCGGGGGGGCGTGGCCGGACCCATGCCGCCGCTCCCGGGGGTTCCGGGTCGATTGGCCACCTGGGGGGGCTTGGCCGTGCCCATCCCGCCGCTCCCGGGGGTCCCAGGGGCCGAGGCTTTCCAGGCCTTGGGCACCAGCGGGGAGCCTGCACTGATCGCAGGAAACCACTGGGGGTCGGCTCCTGTGATGGGTAGCAGGGACGCTGGGTGCGGAGAGCCCAAGGCCAGGAAAGCCTGGGGCGGAGGCTTTCCCGGCCTTGGGCACCAGTGGGCAGCCTGCAAGGATGGCAGGAAACCACTGGGGGTCGGCTCCTGCGATCCTTAGCAAGGATGTTGGGTGCCGCGGAGCCCAAGGCCACCGCCCAGGGCCAAGCCCCGACCCTGAAAAAGGCAGAAGGCGATGGTCACAGCCAAGGCCTGGGTCCCTGGTGCCGGCAGAAAACTGGTGCAGGCAGCCAGGTGAATGAAGGTCTATTGCACGAATCTTCGTGCAAACGGGCTACTAGTTAAAGATAATATCCATAAAAATAAAGTTTGAATAAATTATGTTTGGATTATCTGAAGCCGATTCCTAATTTTCAAGTATTAATGGTATCCACTCCTGTGAAATAACTTTTTATGAATAAGGTACATCCTGTTGGAAATGAACTTTTACTCACTGCAGGGCTGTGTGGGCTATTGAGTGACCAAGCTGTATTGCCCCTTCTTAAGCCACGAAGACTTCTCTTGAGAGCACTGTAACCAGTGTTCTAAAAAGAAAAGTTAGTGGTGGCTATAAGAATTTGTTACTGGAGGTAATCAATGGCATTGAAAATATCATTGAGAAGAACTTGTTTTTCTCACATCTTGTTTTTTATCCTCTAAAGAATTATATGAAATGTTTTGTAACTATAAAGCTCTATTTAGCTAATTGTTGTTTATTACCACAGTTATTGTTACCTGCAACATTAAATGATTCCTGTTTGCCGTATTTTCTTGCTTTGGGTAAAGATGTAGGCAGATGTCTGCAATGTTTTATGTGGGAATAGTTTTCCTTTATATAAATCATGAGATTCAAAGATCTCTTTACTTGATGAGAACTCCAGAATTTGTTGTTTATGAAGTATGTTGGTGTATTTTTTCTGTAACATCACATAGTGTTTTATCCTTTTCAGATCATTTTCATTAAGATTATCCTATTTGATGAATGAGTTTATGTAATAAGTGGAAACATTATAGTCATCTGACAGTTGAAAAAGTTTTACTACAGGGATGTAGTCTTGTGAAAATTCATCAAGCTGTATAATTATTATATGTGCATTTTCTGAATGTCATACTTCAGTGACAAAGCTTATTTTATCTGTATGTACTTTCAGCTTAGATGTTTTAATCTGTGGAATCAGGAATCTATATTGCGTTATGGGTAACTTTCGTAACTCTAGGAGTATTAGGGCCTTAGTCCCTAGAGTCATCCATGTTTTATGAAAGCTATGAAAGAAAATTAAAAATTTATATTTTTTCCAATATACATTTTGTTCTAAATCCCCTTGCTTCAAGAAGTATGATGTTTTATCTCCTAAAATTTATAAAATGGTTTCTCCCTAATGAGAAGATAATTGTTCTTTGGATTCCCATGCAAAATAAAAAGAAAAATTATATTTTCTAAAAGGGGGCACAGTAATTATTGGGCTGGTCAGAGACCTCCCCACGTAAGTGAATTTCTAAGTTTCTATACTGAATTTGAGGTGGTTTGATGACCTTGGAATGTTGTGCAGCTTTGTTCTGTTCCTGTCATCTGAGAGAACCATGAGAGCTATTAAATTGGGCTGTATAAGGAATAAGGAACACAAGGATGATGAAATGGACATTAATATGAATAATTCTTTATGTAACTATTTTAGCTTCATACATTGAAATATATGTTCAGTAAGTTAATAAGTGACCAGAGAAATTGGGAAAGATACAAAGCTTGAAAGATCATTTAATAAAGAAGTGGATTAACTTCCCACAAGTAGACTTTTTTCATTGGATTTACCTTGTTCTTGCCATAGACTCTTGTTATTCAAATATGCTCTGTGCGTATTTTGTGAGAATTAAGTATTTGCTCTCTTGCTTTCCCCATCTACAGAAAAACATAAATTTGACGGTACTTACTGTCATATACATGGTCCAGCAATAAGAATTTACAGCATTAAGGAAGAAGTAAGCTCTTTTGTTAATGTAGCCTAGTTTTATCTTTACTAGGGGGGAGTAAATCTTTTGCAATTCCAGATCAAATGTGAAGCTTGGAATACACAGAAATAGTGTATACATGATCCAAAAGATTCTTTATCAAGAATCATATTGCTTATCTGTCTTTGGGCTATAAGATAATTAGTGTTAGAATTAAAACTAGGTATTTTACCCATCTTGATTTTCATCTGTGTAAATCGTTTCTTCCTTACTGCAGACACATTTGATTTTTATTTCATAAAGTCATTTCATTTCCTTTAGTTAGAAATGATATACATTCTTAAGCTTATACATTTATTTATATTAGTGCAGCTTTTATTAGAAACTATAAAGTTTATTGTCATAGGGCTTCAGCCTCATTGAATTGCTCTTTACATGAGTCTCATCTAAATTCTAAACACGACTGCTATTGATCACTGCCTCCTGGCATCCATCCAATCTTAAGATTTTTGCCCTTCTCAGTACAGCTGGTACATGGCATTTTTTGTAGTGTTCCTTTGAGGGTGACAGGAAGTGAAAAAAAGGAAGAAAAAGTAAGTCATCTCTTAAGTAAAAGAGAAAATTAAGATTGAATGATACCACAGTCAGCATTGTAAGTTCAGCAATGTTAAGTCATAGATTTTGAGTTTAAGGTCGGCTTTTATCATTAACTTCCAAGTTGTTAGCACTCTCCCAAAAGAGCATGAGACTTGGAAATAGAAGATGGAGGTTCAGTTCTTGCCAGTAAGCTTTGGAATTCTGGGCAGTCATCTTTCCCATGAGTCTCAGTTTCCTCTTCTGTAGAACAGAGGTAGTTATGTTGCCTGCATTGGCAGCTTTCCAGGTCTCTTTTGGTGATAATAAATGTGTAAGGACTTGGTGAGTTTATGAATCACTATAAAAATGTTAACCATTATCAGCATGAATATACACTGAGTGGCCAGATTATTATGATCTCTGAACGCATAATGATCTGGCCACTCAGTGTGTGTGTGTGTGTGTGTGTGTGTGTGTGTGTGTGTGTGTGTATTAGAGGCCCAGTGCATAATTCGTGCATGGGTGGGGTCCAGCCAGCCTGGCCAGGGGGAGGGGAAATGGCCGGTTGGCCTTCCTGCCTGCTGGTTGAACTCCTGGTCGAGGGGACAATTTGCATATTAGCCTTTTATTAGTATATAGGATATACACTGAGTGGCCAGATTATTATGCGTTCAGAGATCATAATAATCTGGCCATTCAGTGTGTGTGTGTGTGTGTGTGTGTGTGTGTATAGCCATCTCAGCCAGTCTTGTTCTGAATTACACAAAATCTAAATCAGTGGTTCAATTAGGATTGGGATATATTGAATCCAAATCACTGAAAGATGTCTTAAAATGTACATATCTACCTCTTTCCATCCTCACCCACCTCTCATTAGAATCTCTGAGTGGGGAATGTGGAATGTTGGGACAGAGTATAAGATTGCCCTGAGGTTTCCCAAACTTGGCACCTATCATATGCTGACTGCTTATGGAGAACAGAGTTCTATAACAGAAGGCCATTTCAAGTATTTTATTTAGTACTCACATCTAGATATTCTCAACTCAATTTGACAGATGAGGGACCTGGAACTTAAAGAAAGAAAGAATTTTTCTCAAAGACTGATATTTGATAAGTGACTGAGTCCAAAATCTTGTATTTCACTTCTGTTCTATAAGGCAGAACTAGTAAAAAACAGACAATGATGGACATTGTTATAGTAGAAGCACCACCCATGAGTAATGCAAGGTACAAATAATTCAGAAGTTGGAGAGGTTATTTTTGGTTTGTAGGATTAAAAAAAAGAGCATTCCAGAAAGGGAGGCCATTTGAGTGAGGCTTTATAGCATAAATCAAGGTAAGTGTCCCTGAAGTATTAATTGTATGGACCATAGAAATATTATATTCATGATGAGCGAGGTTGAATGTACAAAGTTGGCATCAAATAGAAGAAAGAGAGCATGAAGTCCCAAGTTACTATAAGCAATTTTTTTTTTTCCTGGGGGGCTAGAGATTCTCAAAGTGGGCAGTACTAGTTGAGACTGGAAATAGAGGGTCTTGAATATTATAATAAGTAGACTGCACTTTATTAGTGGGTGGTAGAGAGCCATGAAGAGCTGTGAGCAGGGGCGTGTGTTTATGTATTCAGCTCATGTTTTAGTATTTTTGCATATACATATATTGAGTAGTCTAAATAGAAAGGTGGAACTTTGAAGAATAAGCCAAAATTTCACTTAATTCTTCACCTTGAGGGGTTTCCCTATAAATTTATGCAAATGATTAATTTTTAAATTGAAATCTAATATCCCTGACACAATACTTCATGTATTTGAAAATTGACTACCATAGTCAAGAACCAGGAAGTGAACAAAAGCCTTTGACCAGTCAGTGTAGAAGTCACAACACCTGGGCACTGGGCATGCCATGTGTCTGCCTCCAGGAAGGTCTGCACCCATCACATATTGATTTGTATTTCAGTCACAGTCCTACAAACATGATTTTGTGGGTTGTGAGGTTACAGAAGATAAATAGCAAATTAGAACAGATAGTTAAAGGCCAGTCACCTATCATTAGTGAAATGAGCTAACTCAACAGCAAGGAAAATTTATAGAAAAACTATTAATAAAGTAAACCTCATGATTGAAAATCACAGTAATATAGAGACACAGAGCCCTCAGGATTCTCAGTAGACCCGAGGGACACCATTTTGTTACAGTACTGATGGTTATTAATTTATGTCCTCAGGCAGCAAGGAAATACTGTTATACTCAGTCTTCAGGCAGCCCTCCATAAATGGTTTAACTTAAAGGCCTCTTTCATATGAAAAGTAGCTTAGTAGCTTAGAAACTCATACTTTTATAGATATTACAGCTCGGTGTCCACTGGGTTCATTTTTCTTTTGTGTCCAGTGGTCAAGATTACCAGCATTACTTCTTTACCTTGTCATATGGGTTTGCAGTCAGGAAAGAAGAAAGGGCAGAGAAAAGCTCATCTCTTTTAAAACCTAGTAACGAAGGACTTTGAACTGCTGTTCATAGCAACACTGTGAGATGGCTATTTGTGTTAGTACCATTTTTCAGGTAAGGAAAGGAGACCCAGAAAGTTTAGGTTGAAGGGTAGTCGGGTGCAAGGAATGTGATTGGTATGGCTAGATGATTAAAGATCATGAAGATGTAGTTGTAGAAGAGGGAATAGTTCACCATATGGGTTGCCACACTGTTTTGCCTGGACCCTAGAGTAAGAAACACATTTGACATTCCTTGTTAGTAATAAGTACAACATGGAAAGAAAAATTTCACAAAACAATACTACCCTTCCTATGCTTCATATACTGAGAGTTTTTCTCTTTCCTTTAAGAAAAGATCATCACAGCCCACTCCATGATTTCTTAATTCACCAATGAATTAAGATGTACAGTCTGATAAAACTAGTCTAATGTGACTACAAGTGGATTATTTTATGAGGAGGTAAAGCCCGTGTGAGATATATTGAGGTTATATTGCAGATGTACCATGCCACTGAACTTGTTCTGATCCAATGGGCAACAAAAAATCCTTGAAGAGTTTGTGTCCTGGTGATAACATGGTTATGTCTTTGTGCCAAGAATCCTCCTATATAATAAAAGTGTAGTATGCAAATTGTCCCCTAACCGATCAGAGGGCGGGACCAGCCGGGGAAAGGGAGGGAGGTCAGGCCGGCAACCGCTAGGGACCCTACCAGTGCATTATTTTAGTGCACTGGGCCTCTAGTATTATTATAATACCCGAACAGAAGTCCTTATAAATAACTTTTACATCCATCATTTAACTTGTTTCCCATAACAACCTTGAGAGGTAGATAAGAGGATATATTTATTTCCTTCACACAGGTGAAGAAACTGAAGTTTAAAGAGGTAAAGCCCTGGTTTCAAGTTTAAAGCCACTATTAGGAATTAAGCTCAATTTTTGTGACTGCCAGATCAGTGAGTAGGAGGAAGAGCTTAGCTAAGTGGCCCTTTCAAAATTCTGGGCTAGAGGTAATGATAGTGATGGATATGGAAGGGAGGGATGGAAATTAAGGAAACCCAAATGGTTGCTTGAAAATGGAACTTCTTTGTTGAAAGCCATATGCATGCATTCTAAACTCTGATTCCTTTTTTTTAAAGATAGTTTTTTTGGTTATGTTGTAAAATTCCAGCCCATTTACCCAGCAAGGCCAGGGTATAAAATTGCCATTATGTTCTGTCATGGCCTATGATAGTTTTCATCACTCATTTTCTCTTTGGAAGGAACTGAATTGTGAAAGCATTTTTCATTGTTTTTTAATGTTCAAATCTGAAAATACTGATATTTAAACTTCATACACATATAATTTGGAATAAGACATGTCAGCAGGTCTTTTGTCAAGTGTGAATTATTATAGATGTGCCTGAGTTTTTCCTTTTTATTATAGGTTATTCTGTATTTTCATTGATAAGCTTTTGTTAATATCTTTTTTTATTTCTTACCCTTCTGAAAGTCATTAACAGAATGACTTGCTCCAAATTTCACTCTGAACTGACTGCAGTTCATCAGTCTTAGTCTGAAAAGCAAGAATGAAGAAATGAATGCTTGAATATATTTGTATAGAAGTAAACTTTACAATCTCAATTTTGTACTTTTCTAATCTCTTATAATTTTGCCAAAAAAAATTGTGTTTCTTTTACTAAGAAAAGTTTGATATATGTTCTGTTTTTTTAAAAATAATACTTTCTGCAAAATGTGTTAATTTTTAAAGGTTATTACTGAAATTTTGACAGTTGATATTTGTAGCTTCATTTTAGAGAATTAAGGTAAAATGTGGATATTAGTTAAGAGAGGGCTAAAATTAAAAAAATTCTCTAGCATCATTTACCTGTTTTTTGTTGCCTAGAAACCTGGGAGTCATTTTTAGTTTCTTTTATGCTCATCATATGCAATTAAGTGTCAAGTCCTTGCAATTCTGGTTTTTAAACTCTCTCTCAAACTAGTACATACTCTTCCTTGAAACCTATGCTCATAAAACCAGTTGCCTATGGGACATATCCAACTGGATTTTTAATAGGAGTCTCATTAACATAGCCAAATTCAAACTTGGTCTTCAAACATGGTCTTTCTCATCCCAGGAAATGACAAGTCCATCCTTCCAGCTGCTCAGGCAAGACCTTAGAGATACCCTTGACCTATTGTTCTTATATTCCATCACCATTTCATCAGTACATCCAGTTAACATTGCCTTAAAAATGATCCAAAAAATTGGTGAAATCCAAATTAAGTCTAGAGTTTAGTTAATAGTAATATGCCAAAGTTGGCTTCTTAGTTGTGACAAATATACAAGAAGATGTTAACAATTGGGGAACCTGGGTGAAGGTTATATGGGAACTCTGTACTATCTTGGCAAATTTTCTGTAAATCTAAAATTATTTAGAAAGAAAAACTTTCTTATTATATCTAGCATCTAGCCATTTTTAACATCCCCACCACCATCACTTTGATCCAAATCACCATTATCTCTGGCATGGATTATTAATTGTAATAGCCTTCTAACTAGTCTACTTGTCTCCCTTCTCTTACCCTCCTTCCCACCCCCATCTCCAGTTTATTCTTAATATAGTAGCCAAGAATGAATCTTTTAAAAGTAATTGGCATTATATCTCTCCTATGCTCAGCACTCAACCTTCAAAGGGCTTCTCTGTTTTATAATTAAAACTATAAAGTCTCACATACAGGAACAAACTACCAGCTTCCTCTCTGATCTTATCTGCCACTATTCTGCCATTAACTCACTTAATATTAATACACTAGGCTGATTCTGTTCTTTGCCTTTCAAACTCCAGATAGCTATGTGATTTGCTTCCTTACTTCCTTCTCCTCCTCCCACCCTGCACTCTCTTACTCTGATTTCTTTTTCTCCATAGTACTTATCTCTACCACACAGTATATAAATATATGCTAGTTTATTGTTTGTCTTACCCCTGCTAGAATGTGAACTCCATGACAGGTGTGCCTTTAGTGTCTAGACTAGTATCCAGCAAATAGTAGACACTAACTACTTAATGTGTGAGTGATTGAAGCAGTAACTTTACTTTTTAATCTTCACCTGAGGATATTTTCCCCCCATTGATTCTAGAGAGCGAGGAAGGGAGAGGGAGAAAGAAACATTGATGTGAGAAAGAAACATCAATTAGTTGCCTCCCGTACACACCCCAACTGGGGATCAAATTCAAAAACTGAATATGTGCCCTGACCAGGAATTGAACCTGGGATCCTTCACTGCCTTGGGTGATGATCCAATCATTGAGCAATACTGGCCAGGGCAGTAGTAACTTTTTAATGTAGTTACTTATTTTCACTGTGACACTTAAAAAACAATTATAGCATGACATTTATTGGAAGACATAACTTGGGTGATATTTTAGGGTGATTTCAGAGGAAGAACAACAAAACAAAGTTGGTGGGACGACTCCAAAGCAGTGTTGCTGGTCCAAATAGGTATTATTAGATACTAGAAGCCCGATGCACAAAATTCATGCAAGAGTAGGCCTTCCTTCCCCTGGCTGCTGACACCGACTTCCCTCTGGCACCCGGGACCCGGGCTTCCCTCGCAGCCCCAGCTTCGTCCAGAAGGACATCTGGTCTATTTAGCATATTACGCTTTTATTATTATAAACTAGAGGCCTGATGCACGAAATTTGTGCACGGTGGGGCGGGGGTGGGGGTGTCCCTTGCCCAGCCTGCACCCTCTCCAATCTGGGACCCCCTCGGAGGATGTCAGAACCAAATTGGCCCAGCAGAAGAGAGCAGTTAGGGGCAAGATTAGGCAAAATGCCACATTTTGTTTCATCTTTCCCCTTTCTTTCTCATGTCCGACTGCCTGATTGCCCCTAACTGCTTCTGCCAGCCAGCCTGATCACCCCCTAACTGCTCCCTGCTGGCCTGATTAACACCTAACTGCTCCCCTGCTGGCCCGATTGCCCCCAACTGCTCTCCCCTGCCGGCTTAGTTGCCCCCAACTGCCCTCCCCTGCTTGCCTGATCTCACCCCCAACTGCCCTTCCCTGCTGGCCTGATCTCACCCCCAACTGCCCTTCCCTGATGGCCTGATCTCACTCCCAGCTGCTCTCCCCTGCCAGCCTGATCACCTCCAACTGCCCTTCCCTGCCGGCCTGATTGCCCCAAACTGCCTCTGCCTGCCTGATCACCCCTAACTGCCCTCCCCTGCAGGCCTAATCTCACCCCTAACTGCCCTCTTCTGCTGGGCCAATTTGGTTCTGATTGGTTGGTTTCTATGCCAGTCAGCATCAAAAGCTCCACCTCCTAGGCAGCCATTGGCTCCTCACAGTTGACCCAGATTTGGTTCTGATTGGTCAGTTTCTATGCCAGTCAGTGTCTCTGGGCCTATCAATGGGACCTGATCAGAAAGTCAGGGCTGTTGATCAGGCCTAGAGAGAAATGAAGGCGTGGCTCCTGGAGAGAAAGAGAGAGGCAAGTGCTGACCAACAGCTGCCACAGAAGCTATGGATCAGACCCTGCTTCTCTCTTCAGGCCTCTCTCTGGGCCTGATTCGCAGCCCCCTCAGCAGTCACTGCTGGGTCACTGTGCCTGCAGCCGCAGCAGTCAGTGCTGGGTCGCCACAGCAATCCAGCTCTAACTGCAGGACTGACTTCCAGTTGGTTGAGCCTCTAGTCGTTGTGGATGTGATGGACCTAGGGTTTTTATATATTAGGATAGGCAATCTCTAATTGAACATTTTGGGTCTCCATTTTCAGTTGTCATCTGGAGCATGTTTTTTTTTCACAGGAAAGATGTTATATACTGAGGTTGATTTCCATTGTTACTTAGAGTGATCATATAAAGTTCCATACAAACAGGACACTATAGAGAGTGAAAATAGGTGAAATGAATAATTACACCTGGTCACTGGTCTTGGACAGGCTTACGACTGTCCTTGGCCAACCCTTGGTCATATGGTCACCCTTATTTTAACTCAAACATGCAGTTACCCTAACCCGCTGGAAAGGCCATCCTAAGTGCTCCTGGAGCCTTGGGACTGTGGAAAAATAGGCTTTTGCTTGTAGAAAATATGATTTGTAATATAATGCCACATTTTGTTTCATCTTTCCCCTTTCTTTCTCAGCCCAGCATGCTCTACTTGTTACCCTTGCCCTGGTCAGGGGAAGGGAGGAATCTTTTCCCTCTGCTGTTCTAGAGTCTAGAATTAATTTCAGCATTTCTTCCCCTATATCCATCTACTTGCCCACATCCAAACTCCATTCATCTTCTCTACCAGTCTCTCCCCACCCCCCCATTTTATTTTTAAAGATTGAACTCTTTTGGTAGGTGAATGTCTCCCCCTTGTTTATGTATAAAGGAGTTTCAGTGAAGTATTAAGAATTTTTTTTTAAAATATATTTTATTGATTTTTCACAGAGAGGAAGGGAGAGGGATAGAGAGCCAGAAACATCGATGAGAGAGAGACATCGACCAGCTGCCTCCTGCACACCCCCCACCGGAGGATGTGCCCGCAACCAATGTACATGCCCTTGACCGGAATCGAACCTGGGACCCTCCAGTCCGCAGACCGACGCTCTATCCACTGAGCCAAACCGGTTTCGGCAAGAATTTTTTATTAAAAGTATGTGAGTTGCACAAAACTAGGAATGGCTTGAGATAATATTCTCTCCAGGTTTAGAGCTTTGGTTTACAAAACAAAATTGTTTTGACAGCAAAAATATGAGCCCATTTTGATTTAGTGTGCTAGCTTCTCAACTGACTATTATTTCTGGCGCCACCACCATTCTGTTTCTTTTAGAAGAACTGTGTGGTACTCAGTGGTGTCTGGTTGGGTGTGTGTGTTTGAATTTGTGGAAGTACTCGATATGACCCTTCAGTAGTGTTTTCTGGTGCAAATATAAGTGTGTTGTTTATCTCAAAAATAAAGATGTTAATTTCTCCTGTCTATTCCCCCACTCACCCATTTATCTTTCTCAGTCCTATTTTTCTCATTCTCCTTCCCATTCTATCTTTCATTCTCTCATCCCTATTTCCCCCATATTATAAAGTCTTCTGAAAACTAGGAATTACTCTCAGTAAATAGGAAATATGCTGTGATTTGAGACGAGGAGCCACTGTCCAAAAGAAGGCTTAAAATGAATTCTCTGAGTAAATGTTTGTAGAGTAAGCACCCTAGGTGCAATTCATAGTTAAATCATCCTGAGTATTTACATTAATTGTTATAGGGGTATCATGAATCAGTGGAAGGTTACCATGAGATTTAGCATTGTCATCTTGTAGCATAATTATTATGGCATTTAATACCATATTATGGTATTTTCTTTTCTTTTTTTAAAAAATATATTTTATTGATTTTTTTACAGATAGGAAGAGAGAGGGATAGAGAGTTAGAAACATCGATGAGAGAGAAACATCTATCAGCTGCCTCTTGCACACCCCCTACTGGGGATGTGCCCGCAACCAAGGTACATGCCCTTGACCGGAATCGAACCTGGGACCCTTGAGTCCGCAGGCCAACGCTCTATCCACTGAGCCAAACCGGTTTCGGCATGGTATTTTCTTTCAGTTGGAAAATGGAGCCGTGGTGTATTGTTCTTCTGAGAGCTACACAAGGTTGTCTCAATTGTCTGAAGGTCAAACTTGAGGAGATTTTGACACTCTGTCCCTGAATAGCATAATTTATCAGGAATGAGCGTGTTGGCTCAGTCCCATGGAAAAAGATTTACAATCTCTTTCCCTTCCTCCTTTTCACTCTCAGCTTCAGATCTCCACATATATGGCTGATAGTTCAGGCAGATATATATTTTTTTGTCCTCAAGATTGACCAAACACCCCTTTTATATAGGAGTGAATCACTGTTTTCTTCTAGTCTATGGTTGCTTTTGTCTTATAACATTGTCCTGGGTGTTCCAACCAAGAAATTTTTATTTACCTGAGAACACCTTTTTGGGACAAATTCTTTAAGGATTTGGATTTGCTTCTCTTTTTCCCTTTTGAAGAATTTTAAATTCCTTTCATAAAACCACTTTCCAATGATTGATTGGCTAAGAAGGAGAACTTGGACTTCATGTCCTGTGACATCTGCACTGCCTGTGCATTTTGTTTGACCCTCAGCATCCCTGCAAAGTATTGTCCGTGATGCAAAGCTGCCTCGTGTGAAAGTTTCAATGTTATTATAGTTTTATCAAACAGATTATATAGCATCAAGCTCAAATAAGTTACCTTATTAATCTTTCATCCTTCTTGGTATTAGACTAAATTGGACCAAACAGTGCCTGAGCTGCTTCATTCCAATAACTGCAAGGGGTCTGTTCTGTTTGGCTGTTTAGCTATCCACAGTCGGTGGCCCTGCCTGACCTGAAGGAGAGCGCATTCTGTTTAATCTGCAAGATTGCTGAGAGGCAGGAGGGATATTGCTTTAGGTGACAGTATTGTGTTTTCACAGCAGCAGAATAAATTCCAGTGTTTTACAGCTACAGGAAATGCAGCAAAATTGGTGATTGCTGCAAGATGACATGGCTTATGAAAAAGAAACGAATTGAAAACTACTGTATATGATGAGGACTAAAAGTCGCCTTGTGGAAGAACTTCAGGGCAGTTAGAACTGTTGGGAAATGGGAGGAACTCTCTCATGAGGGAGAAGGTTGTGCCCTCCACTTTTCAGACATCCTTCTCGTTGAAGCAGCGGACTCCTGCCCTCCGTGAGAGTTTGAATGAGACAGCTTCTAAGGCCTGTCAGGACACTTAGAAACTCATAATTCTGTTGATTCTACTTTGAGAATAATCAGAGGAGGCAAACATATTGTCCAGCAGAGAGCTGTCGATTAGAGTGGTAGTTGCTTTAAGAGGATGGGGGTAAGGGGGAGAGAAACACAGCCTTTTTTAAAAAAAATTATTTCTGTGGAAAATCACATTAAAGATCATTTTATGGATATTAAAATGTAGCAGATTTCACTGCAAATTTTTAGAGATTTCAATTACAGTGGTACCACCACCACTAGTTGTATCCAAATAAAAGTCAAGAGTCTCTTTTGTTATAGAAGATTGTTGGTTCAATAATAGTCTATTGATGTCCAAAAATTTTCCTAGGTTTCAGGTCTTTGGAGAGAATCGCAAGCATGGAGGGCAACACTTGTTATGTCGTCTTCATAAACCATCAAAATATTCTGGAACATTTAAAATTTTGATACACATCCAATATTGTTTTTTCCCATAAAACTGGAAAATATCTAGCCCCCATTGTGGAAAGCCTGAATGGATGAAATAATGGTTGTCTTGTGACTATTTTTATGCACTATATTTAAGTTTTCAAAAGAATGTTCTCAGGTTAAAGCATGGTGCAAACTTGAATATAAATAATTTATATGGTTGCTTTATTTTCATGATTTTTTGAACGTCATTATGATCTAGAAGGTATTCTGGTAGGGGGGAAGTCTAGTAAGTTATGTGTATTTATAGTTCTTATATTTATGTAACTCTTTTAGGTATAGATACCACAGGTGAAATCTAATTTTAGTGACCTGATGAAATTTTACAGGTGTTACATGTTGTATCCAAATCTCAGTCACATTTTGAAGCCCGTTGTTATATCATTGTTGCAATGAAGAATGTTACTGAGTTTCTCAAATATTTGTATAAAGCATACTTGTATTAGATATGTATTCTGTTACTAACAACTGAATCGCCTTGGTCATACATGGTTGATTTGGAGGAAGGGGGAGGTGCCTTCTGAATGGAACTTACATTGTCCACATTTGATATCTAAAAGGTTTAGATTCTAAACTCATGTACCTGGGTAAACATAAACATTCCTGTGGGAATCCTGTGAGAGATACTTGTATAGCTCTCTGGCTCAGAGAGTTTGTCTTAATAACTAGAAAGTAGAAAACGCAGTTCCCATTTGACTTGCCATTTGTTGTAACTTTACAAATTTGGCAGAATTCATCTGGATATTTGAAGTGAGACAATCTAGTGAAAGGAAAATTAACTTTGCACCCAGAAAGTTCATTAAGACACAGCCAGATGATGCTAAGGTTTCTTTTTCCTTATCTTGCTTCAATTTGTACTTTGGTGATTTTTTTCACTTCTTACCTCCTTTTTTTTCTTTCCCTCCTTTATATCAGAAGGAGGAAAGCTATTTAAAGGAAGGCTTTAACATTTGTACTTATTATTTATATATATAAAAGGCTAATATGCTAAGTGTCCCTCCCACCATCTGACCGGTCACTATGACATGCACTGACCACCAGGGGGTAAGATGCTAAATGCAGGAGCTGCTGTGATGCGCACTGGCCATTTACAGAGAAACAGCAGCATGGACCTGGCGCTGACAAAGCAACACTCGGCTTCCCCCAAGTGGGACACAGGCCCCGCCACCACCCTGGAGTTTCAGCCCACCAAATCGCAGCTGATGCTGCTGTGGCGCAAAATGTG
The DNA here is from genome assembly GCF_951640355.1 of Cnephaeus nilssonii. Classification (NCBI taxonomy): domain Eukaryota; kingdom Metazoa; phylum Chordata; class Mammalia; order Chiroptera; family Vespertilionidae; genus Cnephaeus; species Cnephaeus nilssonii. Next base: position 70,198,405 of record NC_137084.1, on the reverse strand, counting down.
GCCCACAGCCCAGCCCAGCCCAGCCCAGCCCGGAAATGGTGGCTGTGGGCGCCAGGTAATGACGTTACGTAGCAACACCCAGCTTCCTCTCCCTAGCAATTAGCCTCCTTGCAGTTTCTTCAGCCTAGGACAGTGATGGCGAACCTATGACACGCATGTCAGCACTGACACGCGTAGCCATTTCTGATGACACGCGGCTGCTGAGGCGGCCGCATGCCGAGGATGAAACATTTGCTGCTCCTGAGGATGAAACATTTGTGAAATAATGTTTTTTCTTCAAAGTGACACACTACCCAATGCTCAGTTTTTTAGCGAAGTTTGACACACCAAGCTCAAAAGGTTGCCCATCACTGGCCTAGGAACACAACTTGCTTTATAGCCAGGTGGAAACATTTACACTTTAACCAAATGTCTGTGAAGCGTTTTCCCATGCCTCATCTCATTTGATCCTCACAGAAGTCCTGGAGTAGGTAGATAGGAGACTCGGTGGAATCCTTTTTTTTTTTTTCATTAGCCAGAAAATGGAGATTTAGAAAGCTTAGAAACTTGACCCAACTGAAAATAAGTAAGAAATAGTGGACCTTGAAAATGACTTCAGGTTTTCTCATTGTGCAGAATATATTCAAACATTGCTACAGTTAACACATTAAGCACCATGTCAGTCACCGGTGACTGACACTATACTTTCCGTCTGGACCGGTCAGTCACTGGTGCCGCCAGCATATCGGTGAAATCGGATATCGTGGGCTAAACGGAAAGGAAGACAAAACAGACTTGGCACTTAACGTGTTAAATATGTTACCCTTGTTCTCCCTGTGTGATCTACAATAATAATCTGCTTCGTGTTGATATTTACTGCGGTGTTGCTGACAGTTACCTGAAAGAGAAGTTGGGGTGCTTCACTGGGCTGGAAAAAGTTTAGCTAAATCAGAAAGCAGGTCTAATTAAGCAAGTTTATTCTATATATATAAAAGGCTAAGTTGACTCACACATACATGATACATATAAAGCTCTTGCTGGCGCCAATTGCACATGTGTGTTTCGATCTGTCATTGTCAATCATGAATTTGGTTGACACTTCCATTATAGAGAAAGGGCGAATAGCAATAATAAATTATTTCTTCTAATTAATTTCCTTTTAGTGTGCATGAATTCGTGCACTTGGCCACTAGTCTGTTTATACAAAGGCTAATATGCTAAGTGTCCCTCCATCCATCCAACCGGTCGCTATGACACGCACTGACCTCTAGGGGACAGATGCTCAACTCAGGAGCTGCCGAGCTGCAGTGACTTGGCAGTGGCAGTTCTCAGGTGACGCACCCTGAAACCAGAGAGGAGGGAGCCCACTTCCTCATGGGGCCACGTGATTCCACCTTTGGCCATGGGTTATGTTGTTGCTGGGGCACTGTCGGCCTCGATTCTGGTTTACTGCACACTTGCGTTTGCCTTCCATACCCTGTACCATAGCAACTTTGCACAGTGCCCTCTCGCACTCCGGGACCCCTTAGGGGATGTTGGAGAGCCGGTTTCGGCCCGATTCCCATAAGCCAGGCCAAGGGACCCTACCTGCTGGAGGGACCCCACTCATGCCGCAGATACTGAGAGGAACCGTGGGAGGTTGGCTCCAGTGTGTGTCCAGCCCATCTCGCCCAGTCCCACCCTGCCAGCCACCTTCTAATTAATTTCCTTTCAATGTGTATGAATCCGTGCACTGAGTCACTAGTTGAAAATAATATTCAAGACACATTACCAGATTTGACTGTCTTTGAACCTCCCTGTTATTCAAAGTTAGACATATTGGATTTGTTTATAGAACAGGACATTTTTTTTTGTTAGAGTCGGTGTAATGATTTTTTCATCTCCACATATGGAAATATTTTAAAGCCAAAAAAAAAAAGATAGATTGGACAGAAATTCTCGTTTGCTGGTTTTTTGTGTTTGTTTGTTTGGTTGGTTGGTTTTTATTTGCTTTCTTTCCTTTTGGAAGAAAAGCCAACTAAACTGAGATGCATTGAGACATCCTATCTAATAAAGAGGGAATATGCTAATTGACCATCACTCCGTCACAAAGATGGCTGCACCCACAGCTGAGGCCAAGTTCCCATAAGGAGCCTTAACGAGCAATCAGCAGGGACCTGAGGCTACGCCCTCCCCCGCCCCCGTGGGGCTTGACAGGGGACCTCAGGCTGCAACCCCCACCCCAGCGCCAGGCCGGGGGTCCTGGGGCTGCGCCCCCCACACACACACACACCTGGCGGGGCCTGACCGGGGACCTCAGGCCGTGCCACCCCGACGCTGGGCCAGGGGACCTGAGGCTGCACCCCCCGCCTGGTGGGGCTTGACAAGGGTGGGACCGGCCGGATCTGGATCTAGCCCAATGAGGGGGGAGGGCCGGCTGGGTCTGGGTCTTGCGCGATTTTGAGGCACACGTGGGTGGGCAGGGACTTGACTCTGGGTCTCGTGGTGTGCCCCAGACTCTGACAGGAGGAAGATTTTCATATACATTTTACTAATTTTCTTTCATCTCTGACACTTCTATTATAGAGAAAGGGCAAATAGCAATATTAAAATATTTCCTCTAATTAATCCCCTTTTAATATGCACGAATCTTGTGCACTGGGCCACTAGTCCTTTTATAAAGAACGAGTTGTCTAAATGAACTTCTGGTTGCATGTCAAAGCTTTTGTGGGTATAGATATATATCACACTACTGCTCCAGAAAGCTCTTATATCTTTTTTTTACCCTCATTTCTGGGTAGCTACTCTGATATACTTTTACTGAAGTATGTATGACATCCCCACTTGTTCTCTTTTCTTGCCCCCCTCCCCCCCATATGATATTCCTGTTTTCTTTTGGGATGAAATTATGATTACTTGAAAATCATTCTTTTTTCCACAATAGCCCATCAAGTCAACAGAACTTCCTAGAATGTTTTGCTTTGTTTCTTTTTGATGAAGGTCTTTATTTGACACTAGAGGCCCGGTGCATGAATTCGTGCACCAGTGGGGTCCCTTGGGCTGGCCTGCGGGATCGGGCTGAAACCAGCTCTCCGACATCCCCTGAGGGGTCCCGGGTTGCGAGAGGGCACAGGCCAGGCTAAGGGACCCCACTGGTGCACGATCGGGACCAGGGAGGGACACGGGAGGTTGGCCAGCCAGGGAGGGGCTGCGGGAGGACTCCAGGGCATGTCCAGCCCATCTCACTCGGTCCTGATCTGCTGGACCCCAGCAGCAAGTTAACTTACCAGTTGGAGCGTCTGCCCCCTGGTGGTCAGTGCACGTCATAGTGAGCAGTTGAGCAGCCTTAGCATATCATTAGCATATTGTGCTTTGATTGGTTGAATAGATGACTGGAAGACTGAACACTTAGCATATTAGGCTTTTATTATATAGGATATTGCTATAGTGGGATTCTCTGTCTTGAGGACTGCTTTGGATCATTCCAGCATGAACTGCTATGGTTAAAAAGAGTTGAGCCTTGAACCGCACAGGTTTGAACTGTGCAAGTTCACTAACATGTGGATTTTTTTTTTCAGTAAACATTTTATCTTCCTTATAATTTTCTTAACATTTTCTTTTTTCTGGTTTACTTTATTGTAAGAATACAGTATATAACCCATGTAACAGGCAAAATATATGTTAATCGACTGTTATGTTATTGATAAGGTCAATAGTAGGCTATTAGTAGTTAAGTTTTTGGGGAGTCAGAAGTTTTATGGGGATTTTTGACTGTGCAGAACAGTCAGTGACTCTAACCCCCTCATTGTTCAAAGGTCAACTGTATAATTATCCTGAAATAGTAACTTCTGCATTGCTCCTACCAATTGTGTGTGAAATAAGAATCACAATGGCTTTAGAAGCAGTTAGAAACACATGGTTTTGTTGCAGTTGGCGTGGCTATTTGATACAGATACATGCTGAAGTACAAAAAAAGACAAATGAAAATCTATGACTTTCACCTGTTTTGTTATTGAGTAAATGGCAATAAAATAGGTAACCATGCACCTAACCTGACTACTCTTACCATTTCGGGATAGGTGATAGGCAGGAATAGATTGAGTCATCGCTCTGTACATAATACTTGTTAATTTAAAAAAATTAATTTTGCCTTCTAATGGGGTCACTCTGACATGACTTGATCAAATTAGTCTTGTCAGGATGTCCCTTATTTCAAAGTATCCTTATCAGGATCAAGTTTTTATGGGTATAATTGCATACTTTTCCAACTTTAAGATGTTCAAAAATATGTGCTAATAATTGAAGAAAATTTACTAATTTGTGGACCTCTTAAGACTAGCTTTGAAAAACACTCCACTTGACATAATACTTTTTTTGGCATTTACAGTGGTCAGTGCAAGCTGCCATAACAGAGTATCACAGACTGGGAGGCTTAAACAACAGAAATGTATTTTCTCACAGTTCTGGAGGCTACAAGTCCAAGATCAGGATTGGTGTCTAGTGAGTCTTTCTTTTAGGTTTGGAAGCTGCTTTCTCGTTGTGTCCTCACATGGCTTTCCTCAGTGTGAATGTGTTGCAGGAGAGAGATCTCTGGTGTGTCTTCCTCGTGTGAGGAGGACACCAGTCCTGTTAGATTAGGGTCCCACCCTTCTGACATCTTTTAACCTTAATTACGTCATTAAAGACCCTGTCTCCAAATACAGTCAGTTAGGGGTTTACAATATGATTTTGGGAGGGGAGATATTTAGTTTATAACAGCATTGCATTAAGCATTGGATATGTTAAAACATGAATTAGATCTCATCGTTATCTTTAAAGGGCTCACTCTAATGTGGAAGCTCAACATATAAAAATTATCTGTATATAATCTAGTAAATAAGATAGCAGGTATATTCAAAAGACGGTATTATTTTAGCTGGATAATGAAAAAATTGTAGGCTTTGCTATGAACAGATAAAATATAGGCATTTTGGGGAAAGGAATTGCATAACATCCCATTCCAGGGTTGAGCTGTAGTTAATAGTGAACACTGCAGAGTTTTAAACAAGAAAGTGACAATCTTATATATATTTTAGAAAGATAGCAGTGACCATCTGGCCCAGTCTCCAGATAGATGTAGAACTCCCTAATTCTTGAAAGCACTTAATCAAAGCTGTTTCTAAGTAGTACTTCTCACTATATTTCTTGGAAGAGCTTTCTTCTACCATGTGATTTGGGAATCTTTTCTAATGTTGACCTTGAATTTTCCTTATGTAGTTTAAAGCATTTTTACATTGCTTTCTTCTTTGACCTTAAAAAAACTCAAAACACCTTCATTTTTATCACTACCACTGTATTTATAGATTCTTATGCACCTTTTTGCTTTCTCTGAACTAAGCCATATGTATTGCATTTACAATAATTTTTGAAGTGCTCTTTAAACTCTCACTTTCTTGATGTACCACATGAATTATGAGCACAAATACATATGGTATAGCACCAAAAAAGGATTCAGTATTTGTTTCTTTTAGAAAGCTCTGTGAATGGTCAGACTGGGAGCTGAATGGTAGTTTTCCCCTCTCCTACAAGATAGAGAGGCTCTTAGGAATCATTACTGCTTCTGGTAGAAAGATTGGCTTTGTCAGATATTTTTTAATAGATCACTTTGATGATGTGGAAACCTTAGGTATGAATTAAAGATAATAAGCACAGTCTGATTATAATGGCAAGCCTGATATTTGAGGTAAAACAATCTGGAAAAGTATACCTTATAAAATAAGGTTAAAGAAATTAGTAGAGTCTAGCCTAGAGTAGAAAAGCCCTTGAGAATATTTAAAGACAATCTGGAATATATAAAAGTATATTTTTCAAGTGATCATGATAACTTCATTTTCTTTTAGTATAGGTTAGAAATATGTGAGCCTAAACTGTTGTCAGAAGGAATTGAGTTAGACACCTTGAAATGGCTTACCGCAAGAGCTGTGGAGTTGGGAAATTTCAAGGGAAGGAGATGGGTCAGGCGCCATCTTTTATGGGAAAGAGTTGAGTAGATGTATTTTTAAATTTTATGTGTATGTGCTATTTTAAGATATTGTGGGCTTTACAGAATCATAATTTATATTCTGAATAAAACACATGCTTGATAGAAAGGAGGAAAGTTTGTTTTTGCTAGTTAGAGAGCAGAACTATAAATAATTAGCTTTGTTGCAACTTTTTATTTCTGCTTTCTGCTTTTAGGCAGGGTCATTTTTCGATGATAATTTAAAAATTGTCTTTACCTTACCGTTAATGACAAACAGGTTAGAATCACCAACAAACTTTTTTTTTTTTTTTCACATATCGCCTATCGGAAAGAAACAAAGATTCTATGTGTTACTTTCAGGTGTAGAGAACATTTGAGAACATTTCATTAGTTTTATTTTCAAGAAATTCATTGAAACCACCCAGCTTCCTTTCTTAAGTATATGAGACATTTCCTTTTCAGTCATCTTTCCCATTTACATTCACTCCAGTTTGACATTTCTGTTGCATCAAACTGCTACAAAAGCTTTCTGAATGGCTCCAAACTCTTAGAATTATTTTACAGGGGTATAATTTACACACAATATAATGCATCTCATTGCAGCCCTGATACCCCCTTCACCAGTCCTGCATAGTTCTATAAAATTAACCCGACAGGGTACTGCTCTCACTCTGTTAGTCTGTTGTTTAACAATCTTCATATTTTGCTTTTGCTTGCTAGCTAAAATTAGAACTCTAGCCACATCTCTTATGGATGATTTCACTCCATTTTGTGACCAGCCCCAATCTGAGGGGTGCTCATTTTTCTCAACATTTCAGACCTAGAACTTCATTTCCAAAGATATACCTGGTCTGTAAAGACCTTGCCACACACACACACACACACACTCTCTCTCTCTCTCTCTCTCTCTCTCTCTCTCTCTCTCTCTCTCTCTCTCTCTCCCTCCTCTCTCCTCTCTCTCTCTCTCTCTCTCTCTCTCTCTCTCTCTCTCTCTCTCTCCTCTCTCTCTCTCTCTCTCTCTCTCTCTCTCTCTCTCTCTCTCTCTGTCTCTCTTTCTCTAAATATGGTGAAGGAGAGGGGAGCGAAAGGGAACTAAAATGTGTGTACTGTGTACTGTATGGGCCAGGGGCTTCCTTATACACCACCTCAATTAATCCTTTCTCTAAATGTATGGCATCCTAGGTAGTAACATCCCAATTTGACAAAGGAGGAAATAGCTTCAGAGATATTAAATCATTTAACTGAACTTATGCAACCATAGAAGTTGGGTTTGCCTAATTCTAGAACTTCTCTGTCTCCTTAGTTATATTAGTTTTTATTTAGCAGTATGCCAGGTTATATGTTTTCCAGTTTTATTTATTTTATATGAAAATGTGGTCTAAGGCAACTCCCAAACAGAAGGCTTCCTGCTTTCTCGTTTAGGTTATTGGGATCATTTCTCTACTGTCTCTCTCTTTGTCTCTGTCTCACAACAGGGTTATAGTTTGAATAGTGTTAACCCTTTCAATTCAGTAATAGAAAGTAGTCCTTTTGTAATAAGAAGTGTAACTCAGATAAATAAAATCTATGTATTTATCATTTTATCCTGTGATAGAATATGCTTCAAGAACAAACCATTAGGAGAATCACAAGTGGTCGAAATTGTCAGGTCTGAAACCAATTTATTTTATTAACTTCTTGGTAAAGAACTCTGAGCATCTTGAGGGTTGTCTAACCCTGAGGTAATTATGAATTGTGGGGAAGAAAGAAAACTAAAAGCATCTTGATCTTTTTAAACTTGATGAAACAGTACAAATTACTCAAGAATTCTCTGAAGTCATTTTCTGGCTTTTCTATATTGTGCCTTTGAAGAAGTGTTTGCTTAAAATTTTTTCCCTTTTGTTTTTTAAAATCTGGGGGCAGGTATAACTAGTCTCATTTTTTGGTGCTAACTTAAAAAGATAGTTCTCAACCATTATGATCTCAGGGTGTTCCATTCATGTTCTAATTCCCCATCTAACTCAGAAATGGAGGCAATGGTTAGAAAAGAGCAGGCCCTAGTCCAGGGGAATTCTCAATTGTTTAAGTAATAAGGTAATTTGAAACATTCTTTAAAACTATTATGTAGTTAATGTGTAAAATTTGTGTCATTGATGTATAGGAGCCAGATTTCTGTTATTTTGTGTCTTTGTTAGCTTTGGTTTCTAGTTCTCTTAGTGCTTTAGGAAATTACAGAAAATGTGTTTTAATTAATATTGTACAAACTTATTTTAATAAAAAAGGATTCAGAGAAGTAGGCTGTAATTAGGACACGAAGCTTCTTGTTTGTTCTAGGCCAGTGACATGATCTTTGTCAAATCATTTAAAATCTCTGGGTCTTTAACATTTACTCATTTATTTTAAAAATGTTGCTTTCACATCTAAAATTGTATGATTTGTTCATTCCTCTTGGTTGCAACTACTATTTGGGAGGTTAGTGGGGGGGGGGGGGGGGGGGAGACATATGTACTACTATTTGTAATACCTTAAACAATAAAATAAAATTAATGTTTATCATTGGTAGTGAAGGCTTGGGGCGCGGGGCGGGGGGGGATCGGCTAGAAGAGGTTAATGGGGGAATAGGGGACATATGTAATATTTTCAACAGTAAAGATTTTTTTTTTTTAAATCAATGGAAAAGACAGAAAAAGGTTATTGATAAAATCCTTAAACACTGATTTTAAAAATAATGAGTAGATATATTGTGTGTCCATGCTTTCCTTACATACTCTCTGTTTAAGGACACTTGTACTAGTTTCATTAAAACTTGAATTGTATTTTAGCAGGTTGCTCATTATGGTTGGTTGGAATAACAAAGAAAATTGAAGATTCAAGTCTTTTTTTTTTCTCTTTGTAATAATAGTAATTATGAGATTTGTGGGAAACATAAGCGTTCTTTGCCTTCAGACCTGACTATAATGGAATGAAATATCAGATATCATGCATGCTGCTTTCTTTTTTACTTTCAGGGAATACATAGACTTGGAGGATAACATGTTATGAATAATTTTGCAGTTTTTCACTTCTGTAGTAATCTATGCAGATCACACCTTCAATATTGAGGCTTGCTTTATTTAAACAAGTGTTGTCTCAAAGGCAAGCGCTGAATAAATAAATGTTGCAACTCTGTAGTGGTGGGCTGTGTGACTGATTTTATGGCAGATCTCCACACATCAATTCTGTACTAGGGGGAGGCTGAACTAGATTATTTTTGGTAGCGATCACAATTGCTGTTTCTTGCACAAATGTGCAGGCTGATGAGGCATTTTAAAGGTAAAGAAACTGAGGTCTAGTAGTGAGTGGCGGGGATGGTATTCAACCAACACCACCCTCACCCACCACCTCTAAAGCTCATGATTTGACCACTTCAATTACACGGCCTTCCTACTTCAACAGTCCATGATCCTTTGAATTTCTAATTCAGAAGTATCTACCCTAAATCACATTTCAATTTTTAAGATACTGCTCATATAAGTTACTAAGCATTCCTTTGTAAATTTTCTATGGCCCACACCCTATCACTATGTATATTTGTGACACTTAATGCTGTTTCTATATAACTTTAAAATAGTTTGTACTTGCGTTCACAATACTCTATAAGGTAAATTGGGCAACTGAGGTATTATACAGGTGAGAAAGGAGATTTGGCTGGTGGTATTTTGGTGGTAAACTGAACTTCCTGGAAGCCGCTTCCTAGCTGGTTCTGTTTCCAATAGCCCTATATCTTCGATGGTTGCTTTTAAAGATTTGAGGGGGGGAAAAAAAAGAAAAAGATCAACACTCCTTCTTGCATCTGTGCATCTGTTACCATGAATAAATTGTCTCAGCTTCCATCCAAGGCCAGCCTCTCCACTTGGGCTCTGGATCCCACCCCTTCCCTTCTATTCAGAAACTTTGCTCTTGGATTTTCCCAGGTCTCTTCTGTAACATTGATTTCTTCCTCTATTCTTATTAGCATGCAAACATGTTGTATCTCCCATCATAAGGGGGGGAAAATCCCTTCCTAGCTTCTACATTCTCCCTTGTTTTGTCACATTTACTGATTTTTCTTTTCTTTTTACTTTTTAAAAAATATTTTATTTAGTTTAGAGAGGAAGGGAGAGGGGGAGAGAGAGAGAGAAACATCAATGATGAGAGAGAATCATTGTTCGGCTGCCTCCTGCACACCCCCTACTGGGGATTGAGCCCGCAACCCAGGCATGTGCCCTTGGCTGGAATTGAACCTGGGACCCTTCAGTCCACAGGCAGACGCTCTATCCATTGAGCCAAACCAGCTAGGGCTACTTTTTACTTTGTTTTTCTTTATTGATTAAGGTATTACATATGTGTCCTTATCCCCCCATTGCCCCCTCACTTCTCCACTCATGCCCTCACCCCCCTGTTGTCTGTGTCCATTGGTTAGGCTTATATGCATGCATACAAGTCCTTTGGTTGATCTCTCCCCTTTACCCCCATCCTCCTCTACCTTCCCTCTGAGGTTTGACGGTCTGATCGATGCTTCTCTGTCTCTGGATCTGTTTTTGTTCATCAGCTTATGTTGTTCATTATATTACAGAAATGAGTGAGATTATGTGATATTTATCTTTCTCTGACTGGCTTATTTCGCTTAGCATAATGCTCTCCAGTTCCATTCAAGACAGAATTCTTACCATGTTGCAAATGGTAAGAATTCTGTCTTTTTCACCACAGCATAGTATTTCGTTGTTTAGATGTACCACAGTTTTTTAATCCACTCATCTGCTGATGGGCACTTAGGATGTTTCCAAATCTTAGCTATGGTAAATTGTGCTGCTATGAACATAGGGGTGCATATATCCTTTCTAATTGGTGTTTCTAGTTTCTTGGGATATATTCCTAGAAGTGGGATGACTGGGTCAAATGGGAGTTCCATCTTTAGTTTTTTGAGGAAACTCCATACTGTTCTCCACAGAGACTGCACCAGTCTGCATTCCCACCAGCAGTGCACGAGGGTTCCTTTTCTCTGCATTCTCACCAGCGCTTGTTTGTTGATTTGTTGATGATAGCCATTCTGACACAATTTTTTTCTATGCTTTTGTTACCATACTTGTTTATTCTTTTCTACTTTAAACTTTTCAGAACATCAAGTTTTGAAAATCTCTCTGGAAACCTCTCATCTCTTTTACTAATTTCTCTTCTACTTCTGGGCTTCTAATTGTAATGCTCTGGGCTCAATCCTGAACCTTTGTACTTCTCTGTCTTCACTCATCGCCAGGTGATCTCATCCATTCTCAGCACTTTCTTTATATATCATTCCAATCTTGATGAATCCTAAAGTTGTATCTTTAGCCTTCATCTCTCTCCTGAGCTCCTGCTTTCATATATTTAACTGCCTACTTAATATTTCCATTTGGGCAGATGTTAGGCATTTCAAATTTGTCATAGCTAAACAAACTTTTTTTCCATGCTGAGTAAGGAAATTGGCATGCTTTTAAGGTCAACAAATCAAAGGGAATGATTAAAAATTTAAATGATCTCTATTCTTGAGAAAGCACAAGTGGATGTTATGTAATGTGTAGCTTGTCAATTCATCTTCATTTATGGGCAATTCCTAAGGTATTCTGTAATCTCTCCTGCGTGTTTGGTGAGTCATTTTAAAACAGACTCAATGACAGAGAGAATCCATCCTTCCTAACAATTTAGAAACATACTGTACCTTGCAATAATTTAACCAATGCCACCCATTGCAGTTAGATGAGAAACTGGAAAGGCAAGCCATTTCGAGTTGAAAATGCAAGCTAAACAAACTATTACTTTACAAATCCCTGTCTCCATTTCTGCTAAATCTGCATCTCTCCAAGTCTTCCCCATCATAGTTTATGGTATCATCATTTACTCATTTGATTGGGTGAAAATCGTAGGAGTTCCTTTTAATCACCAAGCTCATTGCTACCTCTGGGCTTTACACTTGATGGTCCCTCTTCTGAGAATGCTCCTTCCTTCCCCAGATCCACATATAATTCTTCCTTTCTATCTCTCCCCTTCTCCCTTCACTTCTCATCTTTTCTCCTCTCTCTTCCCCCCTTTTCTCCCTCTCCCCACAACTCTTCCTCCTCCTTTCTTCCCTTCTTCCTCTCCCCCCTCCCCTTTCTATTCCCCCCTCCCTTTCCCCTTCTCTTTCATCCCTTCTCCTCCCAACTTCCCTTCTCCTTTGTCTATCTGTCTTCCTGTTCTAGTGATGAATCCTCTGAAAAATTATATAAATTTTTTTAAAACAAATTCATTCTTTATTGCCAAGTTTTTGGTGAAAAGCTTCCATTAATCCCCTTGAAATATGGGCTCTTCTGAAGTGACTACTAAATCTTGCCAAAGAAAATTCATTCTCATTAGAATGTTATTTATAACATTGCTTTGTCTCCTTTGACATCTAAAAATATCACTGATGTTGATCAGGATATCAGACACCAAAAACAAAGTAGCTTTTCTTTATTTGGAATGAAACAATTCAAAACCACAAGATAGCAATTAAGAGATATGTTTTATTCAAGACAAACATTTTTAGTTGTTTAGCCATCAGGTTATTAAGGTGACCTTTCTTTGAATCTGTATTCTTGTTATTTTTTACTAGCAAACATTATTCCATTAGCCACACAAAACTAATCTCAGCAGATGAAAATACACCTGCTATCCTGGACATTTGGAGGCTATCCCTTTTATTACCACTACTTTAGCTTAATGAACATTCCCATTTTTATCTGTGGGCTACCCTTAGTCACCATCTTCCTTATTTTCCTTCATTGAATATATAACTTTTGGGGGATGATATATTGCTTAGAAACATTAGAAATAGAATAACTAGTTACTTAAATGTGTTATAGTTTTGGAAAAATCTACAAATTAGCAAATTTTTATATTCATGGGGAAATAGAAGGTTAATTTTTTTTTTTTTTTTTTAGCTTCTGAATGTGAGAATACTTTGCTGTTATATTATACACTAGAGGCCCAGTGCACGAAATTCATGCACGGGGGTGGGGGGTGTCCCTCAGCCCAGCCTGCACCCTCTCCAATCTGGGACTCCTTGAGGGATGTCCGACCACCTATTTAAGCCTGATCCAGGATGAGGCCTAAACGGGCGGTCAGACATCCCTCTCACAATCCAGGACTGCTGGCTCCCAACGGCTCGCCTACCTCTGCCTTATTGCCCCTAACTGCTTTTGCCTGCCAGCCTGATCACCCCCAAACCACTCCCCTGCCAGCCTGATCGATGCCTAACTGTTCCCCTGCTGGCCTGGTCACCCCTAACTGCCCTCCCTTGCCAGCCTGGTTGCCCTAACTGCCCTTCCCTGCCGGCCTGGTCGCCCCCAACTGCCCTCCCCTGCAGGCCTGGTCTCCCCCCAACTGCCCTCCCATGCAGGCCTGGTGCCCCCCCCCAACTGCCCTCCCCTGCAGGCCTGGTCCTCCCAAACTGCCCTCCCCTGCAGGCCTGGTCCCCCCCCCAACTGCCCTCCTTGCAGGCCTGGATCTCCCCCAACTGCCCTCCTCTACCGGCCTGGTCACCCCCAATTGCCCTCCTCTGCTGGCCTGGTCACCCCTAACTGCCCACAACTGCCCTCCCTGCAGGCCATCTTGTGGTGGCCATTTGTGTCCACATGGGGGCAGCCATCTTTGACCAAATGGGGCGGCCATCTTGTGTATTGGAGTGATGGTCAATTTGCATATTACTCTCTTATTAGATAGGATAGGCGGTATAGGTATCATGTACTATATTGCTTTACCCAATACAAAAGTCAAGGCTATTCATCACAAAAAAACTTAGTTGATCTTTATACTTATTTCCAAACAGAAAAATGGCAAAGCATTTCTTAAAATCGTAGAAGTATTTTTTCCCCCTCATATTTGTCTCTGTGTAGCAAATGAGCTGCTTAGAAAAAGGTTGTTCTTATTTTTGTTTTTGTTCTATTTTTTTTTTCATTTTGGGGTTATTTTCCCCTAAGAAAAACTGTGGTACAGGAAGTTTATTAGGCTTTGAGCAGATCATTAGTGAATTCTCTTGATGCAAAGAATGAACTCACATTTTAAGTAACCTGAAAATCAGTCTGCTAGTGACATTGGCTAGAAATATTAAATATTTTTTTCATTCTTTATAGTTACTAAATTAGTCTTGGTTTTTCTAACTTTTTCAACCAGAGGAAATGCATATTGCTTTGTTTGAGATAGTGTTTTTTGTGCTTATAAGCCTTATTTGTAAGATGAGATGAGTCATGGATTTTAATAGCCCTGTCAATCACTTTATAAACATGTCTCCTCAGCAGAGGGATAATGATTAGAATGAAAATAAAGATACCAAACCATTTATGTTGTAGGCCCTGAACTGTAAAAATCATCTGTCTGTATGAAATGTCAAATTAAATTCAAGTAAGGGTGACGATGCTATCATATAATGTGATTTTATTGATATCTGCAACACCATGCATTGCTCCAGTTATCTTAAAATACTTACACATGTTCACTATATATGCCTCCACTGCCTTCGCATTGTAGTTATGTGGGCCAAGAGGCCAGTGAACTTCCTTTATACCAAAATCCAGTAAGGACCTAAATAAGTAAAGTATACTGTCTTCTGGTTGTAAAGGTCATATATCATTTTGCTATCTGTAGTCAAGTATAGTTATTAATATTGCCATGTCTTGACTGTTTCTGTATATGCTCCATGGAACTGCAGTCTGCACCCATGACTCATGAAAGACTGAACAGCTGTACCTTTACCCCTGACTAGGTTTATGCTGCAGAACCCCTGCTCACTGTACCACATCTGGTGAAATTTGCTTAAACCAGAGCATTATACCAGGGAAATTGGATATGCTGTACTGGTAATATGTCAGAAATGAGATGTAGGTGTTGATATATCTGACAAGATCGATCAAATCCAGCCCCCTGTAACATTTTTTATTTTGAAAATGAACCAGTCTATTTTCTTGGTATTCATCTCTATGGTTAAAATCTAGGTTTCTACAACATAAGCTGTTGTGATTTGGTGATAAGAACATAGAGTTTGTAGTTAAAAGATCCACTTCCAGTCCAGACCCTGCCATTTACCAACATTGTGGCCTTCAGCCAAGATATTTAAGATCTCTGAGTCTTATTTATTTAGTCTATAAAAGAGCAAAAAAGCCCATCAAATAGATTTGTTTGAGAATTAGAGTCAACATAGTAGCTCTGGCTGGTATTCTCAGTGGTTAGAGCACCAGCCTGCACATCAAGGTTTGATTCCTGGTCAAGGGCATGTACCTGGGTTGCAGGTTCGATCCCCAGCCCCTATCGGGGCATGTTTGGGAGGCATTCAGTCCATGTGTCTCTCCCACATCAATGTTTCTCTCTCTGTCTCTTCCCCTCCCTTCCACTCTCTCTTTAAAAAAATCAGTGGAAAAATATCCTCGGGTGAGGATGAACAACAACAAAAAGAGTCAACATATAAAAATGTGCTGTGAACCTGGTCAGCATGGCTCAGTGATTGAACGTTGACCTATGAACCAGGAGGTCACAGTTCGATTCCCGGTCAGGGCACATGTCTGGATTGCAGGCTCGATCCCCAGTGTGGGGTGTGCAGGAAGCAGCCAATCAATGATTCTCTCTCATCATTGACATTTCTGTCTCTCTCTTTCCCTCTCCCTTTCTCTCTGAAATAAATAAAAAATGTATTTTTAAAAAATGTACTTTGTAAACATATTGATAATACAAATACCAGAATCCTTATAGATATCTTTCCTTAATGATTCAGTATCTTACCTTCATCAGCTTTTATAATCTATACTAGAGGCCCGGTGCACGAAATTCGTGCACGGAGGGAGGGATTGTCCCTCAGCCCAGCCTGTACCCTCTCCAATATGGGACCCCTTGAGGGATGTCCGACTGCCCGTTTAGGCCCGATCCTGGTGGGCAGTCGGATCCCTAAACGGGCAGTCAGACATCCCTCTCACAATCCAGAACTGCTGGCTCCCAACTGCTTGCCTGCCTGCCTTCCTGATTGCCCCTAACCGCTTCTGCCTGCCAGCCTGTTTGCCCCCAACTTCTCTCCTCTGCCGGCCTGGTCACCCCTAACTGCCCTCTCCTGCAGGTTTGATCACCTCCAACTGCCCTCCCTTGCAGGCCTGGTCCCTCTCAACTGCCCTCCCTTGCAGGCCTGGTCCTTCTCAACTGCCCTCCCTTGCAGGCCGGGTGCCTTCCAACTGCCCTCTCCTGCTGGCCATCTTGTGGTAGCCATCTTGTGTCCACATGGGGGCAGGATCTTTGACCACATGGGGGCAGCTATATTGTGTGTTGCAGTGATGATCAATCTGCATATTACTCTTTTATTAGATAGGATAGAGGCCTAGTACAGGGGTGGGGGCCAGCTGGTTTGCCCTGAAGGGTGTCCCTGATCAGGGTGGGGTTCCCTTGGGGCGTGGGGCGGCCTGAGTGAGGGGCCTATGGTGGTTTGCAGGCTGGCCACGCCCCCTGGCAACCCAAGCAGAGGCCCTGGTATCTAGAATTTATTTTCCTTCTACAATTGAAACTTTGTAGCCTGGAGCAGAGCCAAGCCTGGGGCTCCCTCCGAGGCCGGCAGCCATTTCTGTTGGGGTTATAATTGAAACTTTGTTGCCTTAAGCAGGTGTGCCCGGCCAGGGTGTGCGGAAAGCTTTGCTTCCCCTGTTGCGGGGACAACCCTGGCCTGCTCTCTCAAGCTCCATTCTGCTGCCATTTCTGTTTGAATTTGTTTACCTTCTATAATTGAAACTTTGTAGCTTGAGTGGAGGCTTAGGCCTGGCAAGGGCAGGTGGAAAGCTTGGCTTCCTCTGTTACCTAGGAAACCTTGCTCTCTGTGGCTATAGCCATCTTGGGTTAATTTGCATAGTCGCTCTGATTGGATGGTGGGTGTGGCTTGTGGGTGTGTCAGAGGTATGGTCAATTTGCATATTTGTCTATTATTAGGTAGGATATCTATACTAGAGGCCCGGTGCACGAAATTCGTGCACCGAGGGGGGGCGTGTCCCTCAGTCCAGCCTGCACCCTCTCCAATCTGGGACCCCTGCATATTACTCTTTTATTAGATAGGATAGAGGCCTGGTGCATGGGTGGGGGCTGACTGGTTTGCCCTGAAGGGTGGGGGTTCCCTTTGGGCGTGGGGCGGCCTGAGCGAGGGGCCTGTGGTGGTTTGCAGGCCGGCCACGCCCCGTGGCGACCCAAGAGGAGGCCCTGGTATCTGGAATTCATTTTCCTTCTACAATTGAAACTTTGTAGCCTGGAGCAAAGCCAAGCCTGTTGCGATTTCTGTTGTAGTTAATTCACCTTCTATAATTGAAACTTTGTAGCCTTGAGTGGAGGCTTAGGCCGGCAACAGGAGGCGCGGAAAGCTTGGCTTCTTTTGTTACCGCGGAAACCCTCCTGCTCTCAGTGGCTGTAGCCATCTTGGTTGGGTTATTTGCATATTTGCTCCTGATTGGCTGGTGGGCGTGGCTTAGGCGTAGCGAAGGTGCAGTAAATTTGCATATTACTCTATTAATTGGTAGGATATATAAAGAGCCAGAGGCCATCACATCTGAAACAACCGAACGGACAACCGAACAGGCTGAGTGGAGCGACAAGGCCAGCAGGGGCTTTAGTGAGGGACGACTAAATGACTGAGCAGCAGGCTGTGTGGGACGACCAGGCC
Source organism: Cnephaeus nilssonii (assembly GCF_951640355.1). Lineage (NCBI taxonomy): Eukaryota > Metazoa > Chordata > Mammalia > Chiroptera > Vespertilionidae > Cnephaeus > Cnephaeus nilssonii. The sequence goes on along the minus strand of NC_137084.1, from coordinate 70,180,781 downwards.
GGCATGGGGGTTAGTGAGGGGCGACCAGGCTGGCGGGGGGGCAGTTGGGGGCAACCAGGCCAGTGGGGGGTGCAGTTGGGGGCAACCAGGCCAGCAGGGGGACAGTTGGGGGTGACTAGGCTGGCAGCGGGGCCAATGAGGGGTGACCAGGCCGGCAAGGGGTGCAGTTGGGGGCAACTAGGCTGGTAGGGGGGCAGTTAGGGGTGACCAGGTCAGCAGAGGGGACTGTTGGGGGCGACCAGGCTGGCAGGGATGGCAGTAAGGGGCGACCATGCGGCGGGGCGGGGGTAGCAGTTAAGGGCGATCAGGTCGGCAGGCAGAGGTGGTTAGGGGTGATCAGGCTGGCAGGGGGGCCAGTTAAGGGCGATCAGGAAGGCAGGCAAGTGAGCAGTTAGGAGCCAGCGGTCCTGGATTGTGAGAAGTATGTCCGACTGCCGGTTTAAGCCCGATCCCTGTAAGACATCCCCCAAGGGTTCCTGGATTGGAGAGGATGCAGGCTGGGCTGAGGAGGCCCTCCCCCCATGCACGAATTTCGTGCACCGGGCCTCTAGTCCTATATCCTATATAATTAAAGGGTAATACGCAAATAGACCGAACAGCAGAACAACCAAACAACCAATCAAAGCGTAATATGCTAATGACATGCTAAGGCTGCTCAACTGCTCGCTATGATGTGCACTGACCACCAGGGGGCTGATACTTCAACTGGTATGTTAGCTTGCTGCTGGGGTCCGGCCCATTGGGACTGAGCGAGATGGGCCGGACACGCCCTGGAGCCCTCCCACAGTCCCTCCCCGGCCAGATCGTGCACCGGTGGGGTTCCTCAGCCTGGCTTGTGCCCTCTCACAATCCGGGACCCCTCGGGGGATGTCGGAGAGCTGGTTTCAGCCCGAACCCACAGGCCACTCCCCTTGGGAGGGTGCCAGATGCAGGGCTCAGGACTGATTGGGCATGAGCCTGTGGTCGGCACAGTGGAGCCAGTATGAGCGGGAGTGGCAGGTAGGAGCTGCAGGTGGTGTTGGATTGTGGGTTTCAGCCCGATCCCTGCAGGCCACCCAGAGGGACCTCACCCGTGCACAAATTTGTGCACTGGGCCTCTAGTGATTACATAATTGACTAGAGGCCTGTTGCACGAAGATTCTTGCCATAGGCCTTCTTTCCCCTGGCTGTCGGCACCGGTTTTTCTCCGGCACCCGAGACCCAGGCCTTCGCTCTGGCCGCTGCCTTCGGTCTTTGCTCCAGCTGGAGTCTTTGCTCTGTCTGGAGCCTTCAGTCTTATCCGCTCCAGCCGGAGCACCACTCCTGTAGCTCCCTTCACCCCCCTCCCTCCCCCTCTTAGCAGGCGTCCTGGCTGCTTTGCACCTGCGTATGCAAATTAACCCGCCATATTTGTTTGGTTAATTTGCATACTCCTGATTTTCTTGTGGAGGTATGGTCAATTTGCATATTTCTCTTTTATTAGTGTAGATAGATCTCAGATTGACAGGAGATGGAGCCGAATCTGTATGACCCATACCACACAATGCTTCTTTTACTAAAAGTTCATTGTGCTCCAATTTTTACTTAATTGAATATCACAGTTTTGTTTGAATAATGGAGGATTTAGTTTATTTATGACCTTAAAGTACTTACAGCTTATAAAACTTGAGCCAGAGCACAGTTAACCATATAAAATATGCTAAATTCAGTAGCTGATATTAGCCTAACTTGAATTCTAGCAATAGTAATTTACTATGTACTTTCATGGTTGCTGTAAAACAAGTAAACCAAGACTTAAAAGCATCACACAATATCAGCAGAGCCAAAATGAAAAAGAGAAGCCTCAGAAAAAATGTTGTTTGATTGTTTTGACCATGAGGCATATTAAAGAAAATTTAAGGCATAATGTACCAAGTCCTTAATAAATATGTTTTAATGATTTGTAAATAGCCTATTTAATAATTAAATAGGTTAAAGAATAGCAATTTTATTTCTTCTGTAGCAGAGATTTCCATAAAGGTGTATTGAATCTCCTTAAAAAGCTAAGAATACATGACTCTTAACATAGGATTAGATTTTACAGACTAGACAGATCTTAGGTACTTGTTAAAATGTAGGTGCATGGCTGCCTTCATGATGTCCTTTGAGAATTTCACTGTTCTGAGTATTTGGTAGATTTATAATTCTTTCACAAAGGTAAATATAATTTGATAGAAAAGTAAGAATGAGGAAAGAATAAGACCTATATGGTACCCCTGTTCTGTGTCTGGAAGATAATAGCCCGTAAATAGGCCATCAGTTTAGGGATGATCAATCCACTCTACTGAGAGAGAGACTAGGAGCTTGTCTGGAATGACAAGTGAGACCTGTGTGGGATCTACAGACCGTGTGTAAGGTCCTCAGCTGTTCTAGAGCTGCTGCTTTGTTCTCAGTGTCTTCTGATGGTCCCCTGGTACCTGTAGTGCTCTAGCACCCTCGCCAACTTCTGCTTTTTAAAAAAGAATAAAACAAAATGTATCACTTCAGCATGGATCTTATGACTATAATGAAGTTTTTTCAAGTATCACTTTTTTTTATGCCACTTCCCTGCCTACGAACCTATGTAGACCTCCTCATTCATTATACTCCTTTTTTTCAGCACTCTGGGCCCTCCATAACCTGATGCCACCACAGATTTACTTGTTCATTATACCAAGTTTCATTCCACAGAGGATTGAGGGATCCCATGAAAACGCTTATTATAAAATAATGGACTAATATATGTATTTAGAAAGGAAGGAGGAACCATGGAAAGAAATAACAAGCAGAAGATTGAGACTAGGGAAGAGAACTCTGATGTACAGGTCAGACCTGCTATAACTTAGGTTAAGAATTAGCTCTGAGCTGCTAGCTATCACCTATTCTATCCCCTCCAACACACATCTACTCTAGTATAAACTTTTCCGCACTGTGCCGTGTTCAGTAGCATTTCTGTGTGTTTACTTACCATCTTTCCATGCACTGTCCTTTATTCAGCATTCAGCTCACACCCATTTCCCGCCTTCCATGAAGCCCCTCCACGTGCCCCAGCCCTCTTGGAACTCCTTCTCTGACTCCTATAGCAGCTATGCTCACTGTAAAGTAGTGTGAGCCTTTCATGACCCATCTTTTGTGGTCAGCAGAATAGATTTTAAGTATTCTGAGATTTTGTATTTCTGAACTAGTCTGTTGGTGGTTCCCTTCATTCGCATCATCCTGTAGTGGTGCCTGTGTCACCAGGCCCTCGAGAGATCATGATCACTCTCCTGAATCCTTCATCGGATTCTGCACAGAGCTGAGGTTATAACATAGCCAGTGAAATCGGGATCAACTGGCAGGTAATTAAGTCTGTCTGTGCAGTGTATGGCAAAAAGCTTTAATAATTGGAGCCTCCACTGTGGCCCTTTTCAGATATACAGCTCAACAGCTCTCCCAAGAAAAAGTAGACTTTATAGAAATAAAGTGTTACAATTCTGCACTTTTTTTTTTGCCTTAAAGTGCAATTGTGAGTCAGTCCCCTTCATAATGCCTGTACTCCTGACCTTATGTTCATACTGTGGTTCTGGAATGAACCTTGGATAGGCCCCAACCCTAAACATTCTTATCCTCTACAATTTACCTTGCACTCACCCAATGTTGGAATAATTTACACTCAGGATTGTGCTACTAGTTACTTGGATTTGGTGAGCAGCAGAAATCTGCAGAACTTTTGCAGGGAGGGGGACATAGGGCAAAGAGGTGACGAGCTACCGGGATGATACAAAAACTCCTATAAAATTGGCAAAGATGAGTGTCACACACCCGGTTGTGTCCACAGTCTGTTCAAGTAGTTCTGCAGGTCTCCAGACAGACCTTCTGCAGACCTGGGAGGCCTGCCCCTCTAGCTGGGAAATGCCACACTGTCTCGTACTTTCTGAACCCGGGACCCTTCAGTCTGCAGGCCAACGCTCTATCCACTGAGCCAAACCAGCTAGGGTGATTTTTTTCTAATTTTAATTTATAATTTATTTTAACTAAACTTGAAACTAGAAGCCTAAAACAAATAATGGAGCGAATTTAAGACATATTATCATGGCTTATCTTAAAGCTAATTTATTAAATTTTGTAAATAAAAACTTAATTTTGTTACCAAAATATGTGGGAAATAACAAAATTAATGATTCAAAATACAGAACTTCTTAGAAAGTCGTATTTTGCTTATTTAGATATACTCTTTTTAAAAATACTTTATCTTTAAAATTTTTCAACTTCTAGTTAAGAACAACTGTGACTTTTTTTTTGGAATGGATTCGTAAAAGTATTTATTCATCAGTTTGATATATATTTATTACCTCACAGTGTGGTTTTTTTCCCCCAATTATATAATTGTGAAATTTTAAGGGAACTTAGGGACAATTTAGACTTTTTTCATTGTGAAGACCATACTTGCTTTGAGAATAATAGCTCTAAGGCAGCAGTCTCCATGTACATGAGCCCTCTAGGGTATGCTGCCCAGTTATGATAGTTATACATAATTTGCCTTCCCTCTCAGCTGTAATGTACACAGTTACAGCAGTGGTTGGCTGATGGAAAGTTGAACAGAGTTAGTCTATGTGTTGTGGATTGAAAAGGTATTACTTACTGCAGGTGAGTCACATGGTGAAGTCACCAGTGCCTACGTGAATCATATGTTAGTTGGGATAATCAAAAACTTCATCTTATGAGTATATAAGCACTCATGGCAGTCGTTCTATCCAAACCTGACCCAGTGCCAGAATGCTATATTCAAGTGAAATAATTATGGATATTCTGTGGATGAAACACAGTATCTCACATTTTTATAAATGAAGTGTGAAGCATGTAGGAGTAATTATGTTGCATTGTGGACACACTTTTAAATATCAAAATATTCTAGGAGGGGGTCCTATATTTATTAACTTACATATAGTAAAATTCACTTTGTGGTATTCACTTCTAGGGTTTTGACAATTACATGGGAGTTGTGCATCTTACACCATTAAAGGCACAGAATAGGTCCATCATCTCAAAAACTTATTTCTTGCTGTCTCCTCCCAACCTTAGCTCCTGGCAATCACTGATCTGTCTTCTTTCCTGATAGATATTCCTTTTCCAGAATTTTATGTAAATAGAGCAGTTGAGTATGTAGTTTGGGGTTTGCCCTTTCTTACTTAATAAGATACATTGAGATTCACCCATGATGTTGCATGTATCAGAATTGTTGTTGTTGAGTAATACTCCATTCATCAGACTATTCACTGGTTGATTTACCAAATAGTGCTTTTATTTATGCTTGAACCACCTTCCACAAGTACTCTGGTTCATTCTAACAACTTTTATAACCTTAACTAGGGGCCCAGTGCACGAATTTGTGCACCTTGAAAGGAACTGTGGGCCACAAGGCTTTGGTGGGCATGGGGGCAGGTCTCAGCCCATCCTCTTTGCCCCCGCCCGGCCCCTCCTGTCATGGCCCCCGGTACCCTGACTGCCAGCAGGGCTGCCACCACCGCCGCTCCCACACACTGAACGCGCCGGCCCTGCTCGCACCCGCTGATGGCACGGAGCGGTTGGGGCCGGCACCAGCAGCGGGTGCGAGCAGGGCCAGCGCTGCCAGCAGGTGTGAGTGGCGACTTCTGCCCCAATCACCCCTCAGGAGCAGGGGGAGGTAGAGAATCCCTCAGGGGTGATCGGGGCTGGCAGCTGCCACTCGCACCTGCTGACAGCACCGAGCAATGGGGACCAGCAGCGGGAGCCAACTGCGGGTGCCTGGCGGGACCACGGTGTGCGGGAGCAAAGAATTTTTAGTAACCACCAGAGGCTCACCCCTATGACATCGACCTGCGCCCCGCTTTGGTCTGGCGTCCCTGCTCACCTGCCCCACCAATCCTCCGCGGCCGATGCCCGCCATGTTCTGCGCTCTACCACCTGCTGTGGACACTTGCCATGTTCCGTGTGCTCTCCCTGGTGGTCAACGCACATCATAGCGACAGGTTGTTCAGTTGTTCAGCCTTTAGGTCTCTTTGCATATCAGGGTTTTATATATATAGATTATTTTTATAATTCCAATTATATTCTCTTTTGTGTATAATCTTTTGTTTTCCTAACATGTTTCTCTAAGGAGATTTAGATCTGTTGCACATTTCTGCCCAAGTTAAAATTTGGTTTGGAGAAAGCATGAGAGTACTTAAGAAGGATAAGACCACCAAATTGCTGGAATATCTTTTTTAGTTTGCACAGTTGTTAATAATGATGATAACCATTATTGTGGATTTCTTCAAACACTTCTTATTTAGTGCTCACAGCATCATTGACTGGTACATGGCAGTGTTTAGGTTACATACAGATGAGGAAACAGGCTCCCTGAGTTAGTAAATTGTCTCAAGGTCACACAGCTAGCCACTAGTGGAACGATCCAGTCAGAGTCTTGTGACTCATATTAAAGTTTTCATTATTGTGAGAAGAATGACAAACTGGGCTTGTAATTTGTATTATTTAATATTTAGTGTAACTTTCCTCTGGAAAGCAGAGAATGAGAAACAAAGATGATCAACAATGAAATTCAATATTATTTAATAGGGTGTTATGAAATTTTAGCATTCTCAGTACTCCGTTGAGCTCTGGGAGATATTCATGTATCAAATAACCAAATGAGTAAGCAACATAGGAAGAATAATGAATTTTGTACAAAGCAGTTTTAGAAGAAATTGTATTTTGCTGAACGTCTTACTAATGTTAAAATGCTGAATCATAGTCTCTTCTGCTGTGCTGTTGCATACTGCACCTTCTTTAATAGCAGTGCTCAGTGAGTGTGCAGTCAGCGGTTGTTGGATACCTGATTCTGAAGATCTTCCAGGTTTGGGACTTGCTCTTTGAGGCTTTGAATATTCATGTGCCAGCCCTTTGTCTGCCATACTTAACTATGCTTACTTCTTGTGTATTTATAGTGCCTCTTCACAGTCCTTCATTCAAATATTCCTATGGTTTTGGAATGCTTGGAAAAAATAAAGAAGTCACTGAGTGAAATTTGGTTAAATTCTGCTAGCTTTAAGAGGGAAATTCTGTAACGAGGTGTCCTTTGCCTAAATTCTATTTGTTCCCTGGATATTGCTTTTAGCATTCCCCAATATTCTGCATCCCTTTTGTCTTCTCAAATGCCTTTATGGTTGGGCGTAGAGCTGAAATGTGTTGCCTTCCTCTCCTTCGCTTTGCCTGTTTCCATAAATGCTGGATGTTAGGAAGGACACAGATGTTTCTGAGCAGAATCCCCACAATTGAAGAGACCAGGGCCCTTGATCAAAGTGAGGGTTTTCAGTGGCAATTCAGCCAGTACAAGTGCACAAAATATACTCTGATTTATACACCAAGTATACAAATGAGCGTTAGGTCCAACATCACCATTATGGAATACATTTCTAGGAGACAGAAATACACTGAAAATATTTTAAGGTATTTCAATTAGTATTAAAATATTATTAGAAGGAGCAGTGATTTCTCAGCACTATCAGCTGCTCCTGTGTTTACTGTTTTGCACATTTGCCTTAGAAGATAGATGCTCACTTTCAACAGGCACGTTTAATAATATCATTAACTTTTTGGGTTTATAATTCAGAAATAAAGTGTCAGTAATTTCTCCTCTAAGTAACTTCATACCTGGGATTTATAGGTTAGGTAAATCTCAAAAATCAGTCCATCTCTTACTACTGAAGATGGTTGGCCAGCTATAGCAGTCAGAACTTTTAAATTTGAAAACTAAGAAGTATCATGTTCTCAATTCTTTTTTAGAAAGTTGTTATGAAGGTCTATATTAGTGAGAAAAATATTTTGAATAACTTTTCTCTAATATTTTCTTCACAGTCTTTACATTGATTTTCAGTATCAGAGTTTATCATGAATTTTGAAATTTTTCCTCATGAAGTTTTGAGGTGTCAAAGTTGACATTCTGCTTTTTAATTCATATTACTTCCTGAAAAGAACTCTTGAACAATAAGATTCCAAGAATGTCCATGTTGGTGAATGCCTTGATGGTCTGGGAAGGTGGCTCATCTGAGAGGCCATGGAAGCGTTGCACCTATCTCCACTCCATACCTTGCCCTGTGCATCTCTTCTGTTTGGCTGTTTCTGAGTTGCACCCTTTAATAATTAAACTGGTAATCATAACTATAGCACTTTCCCGAGTTCTGAGTCACTTAGAGAATTATCAAATCTGAGGAGGGAGTGTGAGAGCCCCTGAATTTGTAGTCAGCCAGGCAGAAGTGAAGGTGGCTTGGAGACCCTATTTACAAGTGGCATCTGAAGTGTGGGTATTCTTGTGGGACTGAGTCCTTTTACCCATGGGGTCTGGGTTAACTCTGCTTGGTGTCAGAATTGAATTGTTGGAGACTCATTTGGTGCTGGAGAATTGATGTCAAAGACACAACGTGTTTGGTGTCAAGAAAACACCACAGACCAGGCAAGAGGAAGTAGAGGAGGATTCCAAGTAGAGAAACAGCAGGTGTGGAGACTCCTGGGTGTCAAGGGGCTTGACTTGTTCCAGCCCCTGAAAGAGAGTGTGGCTTAAAAGGTTGGAAGCAGGTAGTAGACACAAGTAGAATAGAAACTTATTGAAAAAATACAAAACTAACATTCTAATTACAGCAGAGAATTGGAGTGATGGCGGGGGAGCGAGGGGGTACAGGGAGACTCATTAGGAAACTGGTGCAATATTCACATGAGAGAACAGAGCTTGGGAGAACTGGGAGTGAAATGGGCACATACAAGTTGACATAGAAAGCACCAGGATGTGGTTCATGAAATTTATAAAATATGCTTGATTCTGGAGAATAGTAAAAGCAGCAAATTCAAAGCTTTAATGATCAAAGTTGAGATTCAGGGTGATGTAGAAGACCTGGCGGGTGCCCAGGTTTGCATGACCTTGGTTAAGTTATGTAGTCATCTAATTCAGTTTCTCAATTTTGAAAATGGAAACAAGAATCCTTTTTCTTCCTACTTTATAGGGTTTGAAGATCAAGTAAGATAATGTGTGTCAGAGCACTTTGTAAATTGGTTACAGGAGAATGAATGCTACTTCTCATCTGTTTCTTCCGTCATCAGAACTGAAAACAAAGTAAAAACTAACCAGGTTACATTTCTTTTCCAGATATTTTCATCTGCCCTACTTGTACTTGTAATTGAATCTTCCAAGTAACTATTTTAGGAAAAACCATTCCTATTTTAGGTGAAGTATTTTCCTCAGAAGTTCTGAAACTATGTTTCAGGAACAGCCAGTTCATAGAGGTGACCCTGATCTTTGTGTGTGTGTGACCTACTTCCCCCCAACCTTCTCAGGGCTTCTAGAGGAGTGTGAGTGTGAAAGCAGGGCTTCTTGGTTCTTGTTTTGTTTTAGCTGGGAGGGTGGAGAGAGATGGGAGAATGATTAGTCGGAGAGAAGTGGTGGGGAGGGTTCATATCAGCTACATGTTAGGGGTCCACAAGTGGAAGACCATTCTAGCAGATGTTGGGCATTGAGCAGGGCCAGTGGAATCAGTTCACTCTCATTGGCTGTTCATCAGAATTAGCAAAACGTGGATTTCATGTTAGTGTTTGTGTGGGTAACTATCTCAGGACCGTTGATCATCAGGGCAGGACTGTGTCTTATTCATGGCTGCACCTCCAGAACCTAGTAGTGTTTCCGGCACATGTAATAGCTGAATAACAGCATTTTTCCTAAGGCATCTTCACGGTATTTACTAAACTGCTTTCTTAGACCATATTTAACATGCACAGTTATGCTTCTGTGCACACTGATTCTCTGGAATATATTATGTTCCCCTAATATATTGGTCCACAGTCTAGTTGATTCTCCTTCCTTAACATCTTTCATGCATGCCCCCACCTCCATCTCCACTGCCAAAGTCTTTATTGAATCCCCTGCTCACCTGGATTATTGTGTTTTTAATAATATTACCTTCAAATCTTGTTTCCTTTAACCGCCCTTCCCATTGCTGCCAGCATCTCTGAGGTGCAAATTTAATTACTCTTCAATGGTTTCCTCTTACCTACTGCAGTGAGTTTGTACTTTTTAAGTGTAAAGGTTACCTGAGACCAAACATCTTGAGAATCGTTCTCGGTCTCCACCTTCAGACAGCACATTCCTCTGAGAGCATCAGGCTGGAAAATTAGAAGTATCTGGTAGCCCAGGAGATTAGGGTTCATGAGTATATGATGATACTCAGTTTTTGTTGACATCCTTGATTATTTCCACGTGGACCGTGTAGTCTGCTGTCAGGTGTGCTGCTTATTGCTCCTGGTGGCAACCTTGTCCCCTCTGATATTTGTCTCCAGACCCTTTATTTTTAGAAGGGAGCTTCACCAAAAAGCAATAATGAACTTAAGCACTGGTGACTAATCCTTATTTTCTTACATCTTATTTCTTTTGTTATGTGTAGACTTACCAAAGGAGAGCTGTTCAGAGTGTTAGAGGACTTCTGTAGTAGCCTGCATGTTCCATTCCTGTGCTAGTTTGAGTTTTTAGTTTCTGGGAAAGAATATTTGAAAATAATCACTGAAGTTTGTTTCATGTGGTGTGAAGAAGAATTATAAAAATGTCAGCTGAGAGAAATTATAATCTTTTAAATGCAAGTAGAAATGCTCATTTGTATTTCTTATCTACTAGGTGACAAAACTAGTATGCCAGAAATACATTGGTTATAATGGATGTTTATTACATAAATGTATAGTAAGTTTATTTTGACATTGTATCCTTTATTCTTTGACAAAAATAAACTACCATGAAACAAAAGCAAAAATGGCCCACCTACCTACTTACTTGTACGAAACTGGATAGTTCCCAAGTTCATCCATGTTGGTGCTTTTCTTATCTCTTGCTATTTCCTTCCTTTTCCCATTGTTCTTATTGACTTTATACTTACACTTGAATTTAGAAGGACCCATACTGTTAATGAATTTGTACTCATCTGATTATTTTAAAACTTAGATTGTTGTGGTTATAAAATGATCAAAATCATAGGGCAAAAAGGGTGTCTGTACTCTCACTCCTGGCCTTTTATACTTTCACCTAATAATTTGGGTAGTTTTAACATTTACACATGTGTGGACGGGAGCACTGACAACTTCATTTTATACTTTACTAGAGGCCCAGTGCATGACATTTGTGCACTTGTTGGGGTCCCTCAGTCCAGCCTGCACCCTCTTGCAGTCAGGGAGCCCTTGAGGGATGTCTGGCGGGCCTAAGCCAGCAGTTGGACATCCTCAGAATTACTGCAGAGATGGGAGAGGCTCCCACCACCACCACTGCTGCGCTCACCAGCCGTGAGCTCAGCTCAGGGCTTCTGTGGGAGTGCACTGACCACCAGGGGACAGCTCCTGCATTGAGCGTCTGCCCCCTGGTGGTCAGTGTGCATCATAGTGACCTGTTGTTCTGCTGTTTGGTCGATTTGCATATTACCCTTTTATTATATAGGATTTTTTGATAGTTGTGTTATATGGAAGTAACAGAACTGTTTTCCCCCATATTACATTTGAGAGACTTAATAATGATTTACTTTCAAAACAGTATTTTATTTTTGAAATGACTTGTTTTCTTTCTCTTTGCAAATCATTATGGTTCTGAAAATCATATAGAGGCTTTCACCAGAATAGAAGGCTTCTAATTTGAGGATCTCAGTTAGAGGAGTATTTAGTTGTGTCTAGAAAAAAGACCTGAGTATTTATTAGCTGTTTTCTTATACCACAATTTCCCTTGTGTTTTCTTAGGCCAAAGATGAAGAAGAAGCCTTTCTGGATTGGAGTGATGATGATGATGATGGATTTGATCCAAGCACACTTCCAGATCCAGATAAGTACAGAAGCTCTGAAGAATCAGATAGTGAAGAAATGGAAAATAATATTAGGTATGTTTCTACCATTGGTGGCATTAAGTATATGAGTCTTCTCTGTTTAATTAAAAAGATATAGAAACAAATGTCTCATGCTCTTCTCATCATTTTAAGGGCTCTCTTACTCTTTCTGTAATCCCTGTCAACAAATGTAAGGGTGTTATAAAAGTTGCATTTTCTTTTTCTTTCTCTATTATTTTTTTCCTCTTGTCTCTTTCTTTGGGAATTTATTATGCTTAATTATTTGATGCACTAGGGTATATTTATTGCAGACAGAAGCAGGATTTTGATTCACTGTCAAAGAACTCTTGAAAATGTTGTTAAAAATTGTCTCTGAGTTTTAAAAAGAGAGCCATTATACTTTCACATTCTGTGATATAAAATTAAGTAACATATGCATAATATAATGGAAAGCTTATATATAAATAGCCCTTGGAAGATTCTCTCATTTTAAAAGTCTGTTCATTTGTAATGTGGACTTCTTTGCTACCTGTCCAAAATAGATGAAATGTGAAAAGTGTGGCTTGTTCAGCATTTGTTTTCAGAATACTATGTATTAGATTACATTGAGAGTCTATTGATTTAAAAGTTGAGGACATTGAACTCTTGGGCATTCTAAACCAATGTGTCTATTTAGGCAGAAGGTAGATTCTAATGACAGATTAAGCTAATGTGATTGAAGGGAAGAGAAAACTTAATGGGACCCCTAAATGCTAGCCCAGGTAGAGTTGGAGAAATAGGCTACAGAGAGCTATAATCTGGTTTTAAGTAAGAACAACATTAAGAAACGGTCTTAAAAAGATTATCTCCCAAGAAGAAAATGCTGTAGGGAGATAACTTCAGTTACTCTTCATTTTAATTTTGTGCTCATTTAAATTATTCTGTAATAGTGAAAATGTTGTCCAAAATGCAGTCTTACCAAGTAATGCTAGAAACTCAAGACATTTGCTATTGGACACTTAGGTAGTGGCTATAATAGCGTTCTAGTGTATTTGCTGACAAGGGAATATTAGCTTTACTACCACAGGAGGCACCATAGATGAAAATAATTTAATTAGAGTTTAGAAAAATGTATAAATGTATGACATGGGCTTAAATAATTTAGGTCCAGGTCATATTCCTAATCTTTAGAAATTAACTTTTAAGAGTAAATATACATACTTTGCTTTAGAAAGTTCGTTAGTGCACATGTTGAAACCTGAACTACACTATGGTTAAGTTTGCTGCTCCTTTATGCTTACATAAATGTCTCTCTGTGGGAGTGGTTTAAGGGATCTCCATTCTGATAGATGTAATCTAACTTACACTTATGGCTTTATAACATTAACTTCCAAATGTATCTGTGTATGTTTACTCTCTGGAGGGAACATCAATCGGTTCTTCCAGTTTGTCATGCAGCCATACTTGACACATCTGTCTAACACCTCTAACACAGAGAACCAGCCTTTTAAGTATCCCTTCTGTATCTGATTCATAAGGAATTTTTCCTAACATTTTATATGATAGTTTCTGGGTCATCCTTAATCTGTGTATAGCAGACATTTCATTTCATTCTCTGGCATTTCTTACTCTCAGATTGACATTTCCTTGCTACCACCTAGTTAATATGATTGGTTGTTTAATACTTTATGTGTGTTAGCCTCTTAATTAGCTTGTAAATGCTTTGTAGCTAGAAACTCAGTCTTTTTGTACCAACACCTCCAGCTCCTCCAGTCTTTACTGCTATTCCTAACATTAATGTCATAGGCACAAAGAAGACGCTGAAATATTTGAATTGATTGATAGAAAATATTTATAGGGTAAAAAAGGATATATAGTAATAAACAGCTATGCAGTTGGTCCTAATAGCTTAAATGATACAGGAGATGACAGAATAGATGGGTGGAGAATTGGAAGAAGCCAAGTTCAGATGTTATAATGGTGATGAACGTGGAGATAGAAGTACCCTGAGACACCAAAGCATTCTGACTTAAAGATAAAGGTTCAGCCTGCCTGGTGTGGCTTGGTTGTTTCGAGCATCATCCCATACACCAAAAGGTGATGGGTTCACTTCCCAGTCAGGGTACATACCCAGGTCCCAAGGTTGCAGGTTCAGTCCCTGGTTGGGGCATGAGCGAGAGGCAACTGATTGTCTCCCCCCTTTCTTCTCCCTCCCCCCCCACTCCCTCCCCATTCCCTTCCTCTCTTCCTCCCTCTCTCTAAATAAAGTAAACAAATAAACATGAAAAAAATTTTAAAAAAAGGTAAGTGTTCAGACAAAATATTTAAGCATTACATGAAAATTAAAATAGTTTTAATTCAGGCACAGCTAGTAGTAACTCTGCATTCATGGAAATTGAAAGGAATTGGTAAACTTACCATAAGCTGAAGAAAAATTCTTTTGTAGAAGAGAATATCAGCAAGGGCTTTATTTCTTGAGCCATTTAAAGGGCTTCTTTAGCAGTGTGTCTTTTGCCTACCAACAGTGATTGTCCAGTCAAACTCCTTCTTATTCTATTCAAATAAAATAGTAATTTGTCTGTGATCACAATACAAGTGAGGGACAGTGTGAACTGCCCAGATCAAACAGATTCCCTAGTTCTAATACTTCAGTCAAGTCATGTGGAGTTGCTCTAGCATTAGGAGAGGTAGCTCCAGAAACTTCCTGAAGACAAGTTGGTTTTCATTTGGCTAAAAACCTGATCCATGGGCTATAGGATAGATTAGACTAGAACATGGTTCCCCAGCATTAACATTACTGTCATTCTGGCCCAGATAATTCTTTGGGGGGTCGGGAGAGTGCTTGGGAATGGTTTTCAGCTGTTTAGCATCATCCCTGGCCTCTACTATGAGCACCTTCCCAGTTGGGACAACCAGAAATATCTTCAGACATTGCAGATACCCCTTGGGGAGCAAACGCCCACAGTTGAGAACCACTGGACTAGACCCAGAATGGCAGGTACATACTTCTGGTGTTTAATTTCCCCGTCCTTCATCCATTACTTTCCACTTGGTCCAAGCAATCCTTCCCAGTACAGCCTCTATTAATCAGTTGGGATTGGAACACAAGATAAAACCTGTTTGCCATTCCTGGGCTAGAAGGCAGGATTTTAGGATAAGTTACATGTGAAATTTGTATTTATAATGTAAATTCCATTTTTCTCCTTTTGCCTCTTCTCTTACAATCACTTCAATGGCAATGAATAATGATATATATATAAACTAAATCCAAAATTGTTTTGGCTAAGAAAACATGTTCACAAGTAAATCCACACACACTAGAATTTTGACAGTGGTAATTGCTGCTGGTACTGCTAATTATAACAGTAGCACGAGTACAGTTTCCTGGGTTGTTGCAGTTTGGCTACATCTTTTTTCTTTGCCTTCCATGCATGACTAGATGCTATGGTTTTATGGTGTCAGATTAGCGTGTCCTCAAGGCGTGCTCACAGGTTTTATTTGCTGCATTGTTTCTCACCTCCACTCCGTAGTTTTAGGAACAGTGAGTGTTCTAGCCTCTTGGTCATCTTCTTTCGCCCTGTAGGTTATTCTCTGAGTATTAACTTTGCATTTTCAGAAATGAATGCACTCTTAAGGGACTAAATATACCAAATGGAAAATGGCTATTACCAAGGTAATAGCATAGCTAGTTTCTTTGGAAGTTTTCTTTGTGTATTTTTTCCCCTTCACTTTTGTGACATTCATAAATATTCAATATGGGTAACACTTTTGTCTCTCTACATGGAAAGACACTTAGTAGGAAATAGGCAAAAGAGAGCCTTAATGGAGAATGGCTGAATCTGGAGTCAATAATTTCTCCTCAGGGAGGTCTGATAAGATTTTATACCTCTTTCCTCCTCAACTCAGTGCACAGCCACAGTCAATTTAAACCATCCTCCACCTTCTGTACAGTGATCAGAATTGTCATCTTTACCACTGAGATTCCAAAGAGATTCTGACATGCAAGATTCAGGTCCTATAAGTTAGCATGACAAAAAGAGACTCTTGCTTTCAATATGGTCCCAGGGACAATGAAAATAATGTCACCTTGAGTTCCTTTTAAGGAATTTTAAGAATGTCATCATTAATAGCTCTATTTATTATCAGATTTAAATTGTGAAATATGGGTGCAGAGGGGTGTCAGCCTGCTCGTCAACAGCAGATGCCCGACCCAGTCGGAGGCTCTAAGCTTTGGTGTGTGCTATATTTTGCAAAACAAGTATAGAGTTTTGGTGCTCTCTTGTTTCTTTTTCTGTCTCCATCCTTGTTACAGATTGGTCCAGGATGGGCTTTACTCTGTTGCTTTCACTTTGGTTCCTCCCTTGGAACTGGGGAATGAGCATAGGTAGAATTAATACAGGATGTTAGGATTTGTTGTTATTGTTACTAAAATGGAGACAGAAAAGTTTGGTAGGAAACCTAGCTCTTTGTTGCAGTTGACTTTATGACATCACAAAATTCACTAGTCTGCTAGAAACTACACAGAATTATGTATTCTTATCTCCAGTGAGTTTTCATGTAGACTTTCATACCTTTTGAGGAAAAATGACCTCAAATATTGCAATGGTCTTTTTGCTCATAAATGATTTTTCATTTCTCTATCTTCCAAATACTCCATACACTGTAGTTATACTGCTTTCACAATAACATATTTAGACAACTTTCTACATGTGTTGCCAAGAACTGGAGTAAAAACCTTCAATGTTATTTAAATCACATTCTACTTAAGAGTTAAAAATACCCACTTGATCTGTTAGTCCCTAGCTTGTTGTAATATTTCCTCCATCCATTCTTTCAACTAAAAAATTTTTTAATAGCTGTCATGTGCCAGGTATAGTGAGTGCAGGTACAGAGGATAAAACATTAAGCAAGGGCCCAGTCGGTTTGGCTCAATTGGTTGAGCATTGTCCTATGCACCAAAAGGTCATTTGTTTGATTCCCAGTCAGGGCATCTGCCAGAGTTGTGGGCTCGATCCCCAGTAGGGGGTGGGCAGAAGGCAGCCTATTGATGTTTCTCTCTCATTCATGTTTCTATCTCTCTCTCTCTCTCTCCCTTCCTCCTTCTCTAAAATCAATAAAAACATTAAAAAAACAAACACAAAACACTAAGCTAGAAAAATACCTTTCCTGCTTTCATAGTTTTTAGGTCAGTGGAGATTACAGGTAGCTAAGCCTGGAATTACAAGACAATGTGGTCCATGCTGTGATTTGTGCCCTGAGGGAGGCAGTGGGGAGGGTGGGAGGTAGGGAATGGACTTGGAGATCAGGCAAGTGTGGACCTAACGTGGGCTTGATAGGAATCCAGAAGAGCTTCCTAAAGGGGGGTGACATCAAAACTAAGCCTGAAGTAAGTTTAGGACTTACCCTTGTAGAATTTGAGGAAAGAGTATCTAACCATATTTCAATTAAACTTTTTTTTTTCAATAAAATTGTTCCTTTTAGCTATGCCTTGCAAGCTGAGAAGTTTGGTTCTGAGCATGGAATATGAGATTGATTTTTGTATATCTAGTAGCATTCATCATGCTTGGTTTATGGCCATCTTCATGTGAATTGCTAATGATGTGAAAATTTGCAAAGTATTGAATTTGATGAAAAAGAAGCAGCTGGATGATCCAGATATTCATTATCCAGTCAAATTAAGTTTTTAATATTTATAATCTTAACCTTTTTCTAACAAAAAAAGGAAAAAGAAAAAGGTTGTGGTTAGATGCTTACTGACTTACATCAATCTTTTCTTTACAGACCACAGTCTTTGGCTAAGGCAGCCAGGTTGCTTTATAAAGAACTGTTACATTGTGGGGTATTTAGTAGGTGGCATAAGACCAATCAATTACATCTATAATTTGTACTGATACTATTGGCATCATTTAGCCATGATAAATTCTGTATGGATTGATACCTTTTCCTGTTCAGAGTAAATGTTTCACATCTTAATACATTTAGCTGTTCTTTTTGCCTAGTCTATGTGACACAGCTCTGAGCCAGAAGACTGGTCAAGGATTTTTGTCTGTTTTTTTCATTCTGAGGTTTTTGTTCTGTTTTGTTTTTAAAATCTTTTCCATATACTTTTCTGTTTTGGGGTGAACTTGCCTATCTTTGAAAGGTATCTCTTACATAAAGGAGATGAACCACTTTAATCTCTGTGGTTTCACCTAATGTTAATGTAAATTTTGGCCCAGTAACTATTCTTCCAAGATTTTACAGCAAATTTGTAATACATGGAAGGCTTTTTGCCTGGAAAAGAAATGAGTCAAAAATGAATTTCTGGGGAAGGAAATTCCTAGAAAGCATTTTCATTTCCTTCTTAACTATTTTGGGAGCTGGTATGTTACATTAAATATTTTATATAAATTTTAGTGGAATTATTGGTGCCAAATATAGGGGGTGATTTTTAAAAAAAAATTTTCTTTTTAGAGTCTTGGTACTGTTAAAAGAAAAATACTTACTGACTATAGTTTCCCCTGACTTGAATCCTGTTCGTTGGTGAATTTAGTTGAGGGGGGCAGATTGCTAAGATGGATGAATGGCTTGGATGCGTTGAAAGAAGTCGGCTCAGCTTAATGCTATATTGACTTTATTGTGTGCCTGCCTTCTTTCCTTTTACTCTTTTTAACTCCAGGATATTTATCCCTGATTCCAGTATGCCTGGCAGCTTCCAAGAGAAAATCTCCATTATTCTCTTTATTGGTAAAATACAGAGTTCCACGAATTATCAAATTTCATAGAGCTTTTATCAGAACTTAATATGAATTGTAGGTAAAAGGAGGAATTAATTTACTTGACTTTCTTTAAATTGTATTCCTTTGGTCTTTCTCCCTTATGCTAATGCCCTAAAAATAAAATAAGAATATCCTGTGTGATATTGTAGCAAGAATGGAGAAACTTCCAAGGAAGATTGTTGGGGTGGAGTATTATATGCTTGGCACTTTTAGGGGAAAGGTTGCTACCCGTTGAAGAAGGAAGGTGTTATTTCCCAGGGTGAGGGTTGGGAAGGGGAAGTTGTATTTTGTGAAATTGGGATTTTAAAAGCTCGCAGCTTGATCTTACTTGGCAGCTTCAGTTATTGCTCTGCACTCTCTATTCCTCTGTCATTTAGGGACCCATTGAATGGCTGTCACTCAATGACAGTTATGAGTGTGTTATGTTTCAGAAGTGCTAGGATGGCTAAGATGGACGAATGGCTTGGATGATGAGGCCAGGATGAGCCATCCAGCAAGGGTGATGAAGCACTTGCGGGGTTCTCCTGGCTGCTGCCCTGATTCTGGTGCAGACAACTTTGTTTTCACTGAAAGACCTTCAAGGAAGACACTCTCTGGGGACCATCCTTTTCCCTTCCCTTTCCTTCATGTGGAATGCATTCAGACCAATGACCATATAATTTCCCTGTCCACTCCCCTTTAGGATTTTAGGTTGTACCCAGGGCTTAGGTTTTTGGTTCTGTTGTTTGGTTTTGTTTCTGCCATTATAAGTAATTTTTTAAAGGAAAACTTTTGTTGAAAATTGGGTAATTTCTCTCTTGATGAAATCATTGGAAGGGCTAATAAAGAGTAAGACTATAGTGCTAAACTTAATTTTTCCAGGTAGCTGGAACACTGGGGACGTGCTTGGGTAGGTGATGATCTTGGATGTTGAAAACTAATCAGTGAAAATAGTTGAGGAGAAAAGCCAACGTGCTCGTGGGGAACACAAAATGGTTTACACACAGATCAGTAACAACAACAACAACAACAAAAACGTAATGCAACCCAACTTGTTGGGTGTTTACGAGTTTTGTTTTTATAAATCTGGGAGAAGAGAAATAATTATGTATATTTTCTGTATTGCTGCAGAGCGGGGATTCTTAACCTGGAGTCTGTGGATGAGCTTTAGGGACATCTCAAACATCTTGAAATTGTTCCCAAAATGATGGTGTGGGGGTATAGGCAGCATAAACACTCCCCTTCACTTATCTGTGAAAAGGGTCATGAATTTTTATCCAGTTCTCAAGTGTGTTTGTGAACCAAAAAGATTGGGGACCAAAACATTGTGCCAATCCCAAATGACACGGGCATTTTTTAGAAGGAAACATACATGGATCAGTAGTACGATTACAGTCCTCTGCCTTCTATATCCTCACCACCCCCAGCGTTTCCTGATTATTAGAATTCTGATCTAAGAGGACATCTTCTGCTCTTATGGTTATGTTTGTAATGAACTCTGAGCCAATAAATCTTTTCTTTGACTAAATTGTTTTTAGTACCGAGTGTTAGAAAAGACTTTAAAGGACATGATACATTTTCAGTTCCATTTCTGTATGCCTTCACCATCAGAATGAAGCTAGGCAGATTTTATGGAATGTACTGCAGTAATTAATCTTCATTAGGACTGTTGCCACAGCCTTGGAAATTAAAATTTATGATAGGGGGAAAGTCTCTGGCACAACATATTGGAATACCAGAGTGCCAATACTTAAAAGACATGTATAAAGATTTCTGAGAATTTTCAGTGGTCTCAAGATCATTTATTATTAGCTTAAAGTTCTTTAGGAAAATGTCTAAGCTACATTTATTGATATGAATGCAAGAGGGAGAGTTTTATACAAATAAGACACAAACTAGACATTCAGGTGCTGTGCTCTTGGTAGCTTTCCACACACAATTTGGCAGCATGTTGGAAAAGGACACCCAAAGGTTTCTGTGTGGCCGAATATCCACTGTTCTCCACCTCTGTCCTCAGCTAGTGTGCAGCTAGAACATTCCACAGTTTCCCTGATTTCTTTTCTTTGTGTTCCAAAAAAGAGAGAAAAGCAAGAGTTTCAAAAGCTGTGCAGACATTACAGTAAAGGTACTGCGCTTTCTTCTAGCAGCCTCCTTGTCCTGGCTGTTTTTAAATTTTAAAAAAATGTTATTTATTGAGAGAGAGAGGAGAGACTCATTTGTTGTTCCACTTATTGATGCATTCATTGGTTGATTGTTTTATGTGCCCTGGCCCAGGATCAAACTTGCAACCTTGGTGTATCGGGACAATGCTCTAACCAACTGAGCTACCCGGCCAGGGCCTAGATTTCTGAATAGGCTTGTATAGTGATGTTACTCTTCCATTTTTTGTGGTGTAACACGCAAACACACCCCCCTAAATGCAGCCGCCGCAGAGGTTGGAGCTGTAACACGAGGCATCATGACACCTGGCTGCACAGCCTCTTTTCCAGTGTCAGGCTTGGAGTCTCCAGTGATTTCGGTTGCCTTTTTATAACTTCATATTGGAACTGCTTGCCCCGTGTCCTTGGAAGTTTAGTGCTCACTCTGCGGCGCTGTGTTTCCGTAAAGCTCTGCATTACCAGGGAAGAAGTCGATAGGTTTCCCAGCAGATCTTTTTCTTCTGCCTTGACCACAATCATATCAGACAGTGCTTGGAACATTCTCAAGGCTTGAAGGAGTGGTCCTCAGTGCAGCATTGTAGCCCAGGGAATGTGTTACAGATGCTCTGGCCCCTTTTTATTGGCGTTAATCCACACATTGTTTATTTAAAGTTCGCTCTTTATCAATAAGCCCATTCCTGTTCACAGCAGGTACTAATGATTACGTTCTTCTTGGTGCAGTGTATCATTTGTCTCCTCCCTTTCCATGTCTGTAAGCCTTGGCTAAAGCTTCCTAAGGAGAGAGAGAATTTTAAAAAATCAAGGGGAATAAGAGCTAGTAGTTTCCTCTATCTAGAAAAATATGGTATTAGTGAATCAGTCTACCTCCTTTGCCTTTCTATCTCAGTACATAGGAATGTAAACCATATTTGTTCCTAGCAGAATGATCTCAGGAGCATCTGTATTACAAAAATAGTTGCTATAGCAGGTGTAAGATAGGCGTTGCATGAGCTTTTATGAACCAACAGACTGAATGCCTTGCCCACATTCACTACTGCATATAATTTGGAAATAAGTTATGCTATGTTATCAAAAACTTTGCAATATGGGGAGATGTAAGAGTTTGGAAAATTAAGTCTGTGTTAGAACAAAGGCAGGCTACTTGATCCTGTGGGAAAACTGTGGCTTTTGGGGTCAGATAAACAGACCTGAATCTTAAGACCTGAATGTTTTCTAAGAAAAGAATCTTACTTTCTTTTACAAGTTACTTAACCCTTTGTACGCCATAAGCGTCTATAGACACAATTAAATTCAAAATATCGTGGCGTGTGGGGATGGTTTCCACTTTGGATGCGTGGCAGTTAACTGGTTAATGACAAGTTATTTAATATCTTGACCCCCAGTTTTAATCACCAGTCAAATGAAGATAATTCTTATGTTGCAAGGTTATCATGAAGATCTAATAAGGTAAAAAGAAAGCAGAGTATGATACTAATAGGGTGACTAATCTATGCTGATCAATTTAATTACTAAAAGTAAAACAGTGTTAGGAGTTTTTAAATAAGTATATTTATTTATATTACAAAAATAGAATTTAATGTCATCTCAGAAATCTACTTTCCATTTTCTTCATCAAAATCATTCGTTGAGCCACATGTAACACGGCAGGCCCTCGACTCAAAACATCCTGCAAAAATATCTTCCAGACTAGGTTGAAATGGTGAATGATATAGTAAAAATAATGTCATGTAATATATTGCATTCAACATATGGGTAGAGTCTATATCACCAAATTGGAATTGTTGAGGCATTCAGTAA
Source organism: Cnephaeus nilssonii (assembly GCF_951640355.1). NCBI lineage: Eukaryota > Metazoa > Chordata > Mammalia > Chiroptera > Vespertilionidae > Cnephaeus > Cnephaeus nilssonii. The sequence goes on along the minus strand of NC_137084.1, from coordinate 70,158,281 downwards.
ATGTGTGCCTGGCATAGAGCAATAAAGAAGAGAGACCAGCTCCCAGCCCTCTTAAAGCTTACACTCTGGTGAGGGAGACCATGAAGAAGTAAACAAAAAGTAGAAAAGAGATGGTGATAAGGGCCGTGAAAAATGGTAACTATAGGATAATGAGAGGGGTTGGGAGAGCTCACTTTATATGAGGTGTTTAATAAAAACCTCTTTGGGGTGACACCTGAAGAATTATTGAAAGCCTTCTTTTTAGGTAAAGAAGGAATGATACATGCTAACGTACTAACCATTAATTCCTTTGACCATTTATTAAAATTTAAGTATTTACCCTAACAGCATGATCATGACTGTACAATTATGTATATTCCTGCCAGAGGTGATTTCTCAGCCACTTTTCATCCCATCATCCTTCAACCATGTGTCTATCCAACGGTGATGCTAGTTGGCTTCATGGAAGGTGATGAGGGTAAGAAACAGCTGCTATTCTAGTCCACAGGTGGCAACTCATTAGAAAGGCATATGCCATCCTGACGTTTATGAGAATAGGGAGTGGAGTTGAGATGGTCTGAGCACTCCAGTTGAAGGCTGGAAACATACACAGGTTCTGAATTAAAATGACATGTCAGTCTTTGGTGATAAGAGGAGAAAACACTAATGTATTTTATGCTTAATAATTTAAGTTATAATTTGTTGATGGTATGTCAATTCTTGAACTATGTAAATCTTTTTATTAATAGACTTTTTAGCAATTTTAGCTTTTACAGTAAAAATTGAATGAAATTTTTGCCTCTCCCCCTCCCCACCCCAGCCTTTCCTATTATCAATATTTTGTTAACATTTGCAGCCTCTCGAAGCTAAGGTTTCTTGTCAGAGATAAGACTAATAATAATAGACTTAATTATTTTAATTAATTTTAGAGGGAGGAAGGAGGAGAAAGAGAAACATCAATGTGAGAAACTTCTATTTGTTGGTTGCCTCCCACATGCACCCCAAACAGGGATTGAACCCGCAACCTGGGTATGTACTCTGACCGGGAATTAAACCCGTGACCTTCCTGTGCATGGGACAACACTTCAACCAACACAGCCACATTGGCCAGGGCAATAGACTTAATTTCAATAAAAGCACCAAAGACTATTGTTGCTGAGATTTTGCAAATTATATAAACCTAGGAACTGGTTGAATACGCTGACCTAATGAAGAGGAAAAAGCTCTAGGCTAAAGATGCCTGTTTTTAAAGTCATCAGCATTCTGGGAGCTGCTTGAAATGCTGAACTGCATGAGAATACTCAGAGTGAATATGTAAAATGAGAATAGTAGAGGACCAAGGATGCAGCCTAGAAATATGGACATTTAAGCAATGAACAGAGGAAGAGGAAGCTAAGAAGGTGCATTCAAAGAGGTAGTAGTCAACATTTAGGTACTTAAAATTTAGATGACTTTCCATTACATCTCTTAGGGAAGCTGCAGTAATGGTATCATTTTAACTGTCCCCTGGCTGGGTGTTAACTCAGTAGAAGTCATTTGTTTAAAAAAATGAGTACTGAATATAGCCATAATATGACCATTTATTTAATTTTGAAAAATATATGCAAAGCCAAAGTTTAGAACACCAGGAACATGTGCTGTTAACAGCAGGATTGTGAGGAAACAGGAGCCTGCGCCCTCACACACTGACTGAGTGCTCTGGGTGCTACCATGGCAATGGCCTCCTCCACGGCCGTGGTGGAAATTGAATTAGAAACATCGCCTCCTTCACTGCAGTGGCAGTGGTTCTTATGGCTTAGAACAACCCCAGCAGGATGTGATTTCTGCCATTCACATGTGTGGCCATTTATTGAATGGCTTTTATTCACGTTATCTTTATAGATGAAGGTAACAAACAGCCCCAGGCTTCAAAAAGCTAAGAATTTAGTAGGCACAGGGAAGAGGTCTATTCTGTATATCACTCAGAATGAGTGCCATGGGAGAGCACAGACAGTGCATAAAGTGGTGGAATCATGTAGGATGGAGTCATTGAGGATGAGGTGACATTTAAACTGGGTTTTGAAGGATAAGGAGGATTTAGATAGTTATAAAATAGAAAGAGGGAATTTCAAATGGAGACAAAAGAAGGTGAGAACCTAAAGTATGTTTAGGGAATAACAAGTAGTCCTTAAGAACAGAATAGATTATAGAGGCAGGCCTAAGCCAGATCATGAGAGTCCTTAAAAATTATCTATATATATAAAAACCTAAGCGACCATTATGACTGGTCGACCGAATGATTGGTTGGTTGGTCTCTATGATGATGCACTGACCACCAGGGGCCAGATGCTCAGCATAGGAGCTGCCCTCTGGTGGTCAGTGTGCTCCCATAGCCAACCTCCCGCGGCAGGCCAACCTCCCGTGGTCCCTCCCCACGGCTGGCTGGTCCCAATTGGTCCTGATCAGCCCCAATTGCCAGCCAGGTCGAGGGACCCCATCCGTGCAGGAATTCGTGCACTGGGCCTCTAGTAATAAATAATACTAGGAGCAGTCACTGAAATGTTTATGAAGATTTATAAGAGCCAGGGTGATTTTTACAAAGAAGTCTCCTTTTAGCATGTCAAGGAGTTAGTAGCCAACATTTAAGAAGACTGCTTTTTAACTTTTTCTTGGTGGATAGTAGGCATGAAAACCAGTATTGAACAACTTCTTTAGAAACTGAAATGTAAAACCAGCTAAAATTCCTACAGATTTCTCCATGTGGTTTGTGGAGCACCGTTATCAAATCTAGAAAACTGACTTCTAACCTTTTCATCATCACAGAGAATGTCTGCTTTCAACACTAATGGTCCCTATATTTTGAAAGATTTATCTTTCACATTTGTTTTATTAATAAAGAGATAATTTTCATTCCACTCAAGCTTCTGAAGTGTCAAGTATGTACAAAGCTCAGTTAATAAAATCCTGGCCAAAAGAAAACAAATACCAGAATTTAGTCTGTGGCACATAGATGCAGGTGTTTTGAAATACTGAAAATTACCCATGACACATCTGTCCTGAGCTATGAAGCCTTACCTTTCCCCATACTTGTATGGGTCCCGGGACCCAGATTGACACTTAAGTAGAACACTTAGTCTTTATGCTTCTGAGCTTTGTGGAATTATGAAGAATAGACATATACCTAGCTGCCCAGAACTACTTTTTCCTTCAAATTTAAGTTCCTTTATTTATTTTTTATTGCAAAGAGCAATACAAGCTTATTACAGAAAAACAAAAACAAAAGATACACGTACCAGCAGAAAGAACATTAAAAAAAAAAATCTCCCAAATCTTTTTCAATGCAAATATACATGCTGTCTTATTTAAACAAAGACTCTCATTCTATATTGGTTTTATTACTGTTTTCAGTGTCAATAAAGAAATTCCTACAACATTGTTTTTAATAGCTGCATCGTGTTTCATTTGAAATTTTATAACACATTTAACAGATCAATCCCTTATGATTGGATGTTTGGGTTTCCAACTTTCTGAAATTACAAATAGCTTTGACTTGAATATCCAGTAACTAAATCTTTATACACATCCTTAATTATTTCCTGGGGATAGATTCCCAAAAAAGGAATTGCTGGGCATGCATATGTGAATGACTTTTGAAAGGTAGTTGTAGTAATATACATTCTCACCCAGGAGTTTACATTTTGATTGAGAGTTAAGATGCTTTCGGTGGGGAAAAAGTCACTTTAGTATTAGGAAGTAGCAAGGCTAGGTGCAAAATGGCTAATAAACAATTAGAGCTGTAGGAATTCAGAGGAAAGAAATCACTTTTAATAGGAAGCGTGGGTGCCTTTCATAGAAGATGAGGAATTGAAGATGAGTCTTGAATCAGGGAGTACCCAGCGGGAGGGAGGAAGTGCCATGCTCACAGAGGGGCACAGGTGGGAACACACAAGAAGAGTCTCTGATCTCATGAGTAAGAGCCACGCGTGAGGAGTGCCCAGAAGAGGGACCAGGAGGAAGGCTGACCCTCGTGTGTTAACTCCAGGCATCCCTCCTTTTTCTGTTTCTCATACATGTAACAGACTACATTCTTGTCCTGGGTAACTAGGTAACTACAAGTACCTGAAAAAATTAAAATGTTGAAACTAGGAGTATCATATGAAATAAATCATGGCCCAGTGGAATCAGCACAGAACTGGCCATACTCAGGGACTTTTTTAAAAAAAAATATGTTTTATTGATTTTTTACAGAGAGGAAGAGAGAGGGATAGAGAGTTAGAAACATCGATGAAAGAGAAACATCAATCAGCTGCCTCCTTCCTACACACCCCCTACTGGGGATGTGCCCGCAACCAAGGCACATGCCCTTGACTGGAATCAAACCCGGTACCCTTCAGTCCGCAGGCCGACGCTCTATCCACTGAGCCAAACCAGTTTCGGCACTCAGGGACTTTTTATTAAGGCCCCTTTCTGCTAAGAATTACTCTGCTAACTGAATTCCCATCACAGGGGACACTCATTTTCACCTTTCCAGGCACTATTTAAAATGCAGTTATTTGTGGGTTACCTCAGTGTTGTCTGGTTTCTCTTTCCTCCAGTGGTAAGAGAGTACGGCTGCTGAGTCAGCATTGGGCATTTCTGGGAGGTAAATGGGGAAATGATTTAGTTTTGCTTTAAGCTGGTCATAACTGGATATGCTTACTAGGCACATTCACTTTGATAGCCAGGCTATCTTATAGAGTAATAGGCTCCATTGAAACTTGAGCAGTTTGCCTCTTTTGGAATACATCATATGCTTGGACAATAATGTAATTTCTGTGATGTGTTTTTTTTTTCTTCTCTATATTATATAATAGCAATGTAAGGATTTATTTGAAAGGGAGTAGTTTATAGGCAACTAATATGTATTGAGCACTAATATGTTCTTACAGTTATATTATTTTATTTAATTCTTATAGCAGTTCTGCTAAGTAAATTATATAATCCCCATCTTTCAGATAAGGAAACGGAGGTTTAGAAATGTTAGTTGATTGGCCAAGGTCTGATTATGTTGATATAAAAAACCAATGTTCTTTCTACGGCTAATTCTTTCTGTTACTGTTCTCCAGATGTTGACTAAAGATGTTGACCAATTCAAATTGCTTTGGGCTGAATTTAGAGTCATTCAGATCTGGATATGAATCCCATGGGTATAATGTGGGTCCAGTCATTTAACCTCTCTAACTTCGTTGTGGAACGAGTGTAAGGATTTCACACCAAGGGTTTTCATAAAGATAAATTTAATCTATGTAAAAAATGTAGTACAGAGCCAGACCCTTGAATAAATGGTTCCTACTGCCATTGCTGAGTTTTTATTTTGTTAATTTTGTATGTATCATCTTGGAACATGACGATGGGGTCTTAAAATCCTTTGAGGATGTTTTGCTTTCTTAATTTTTAATGTATCATGTGATTGACTCTATCTTCAGAAACTAGCTTTATTTTTATAGTCTATGCCTCAGGTGTGTGCAGAATACAGCAGTAATGTTTAGTCTTCCTTAAGACTTTGTGTGGGCTTTGGATGCGGATTTTAAATGGGGAAATTTACTTGCTATCTTAATTTGTAACTTAACATTTCAGGTTCGGTTTTAGTCATGCTCTGTATATCACAACTCAGTGCAACAGATAACAGGATTAGCACCTGGTATCCTGATATCTGTTAGCCCACAGACTGCTCCTAAAGGATGGCCCAACTTTAATAGAGGGAGTTGGACGAGGCAGCACAAGCACAGCTTGGAGCCGGCCTGGAGCCAGACTGTAGACCTCTCAGCGTCCTCAAGTTGTGGATGATACATCTAGTTTTCTAGAGTTATTGTAAGGATTGGATGAGACGGTGTATGCAGACCCCCTGCACGTGCCTGGTGCATGATGGGCCCTCCCTCCCACCCAATGCTGGGAAGATACTTAACTTATGACACATATATCCTGATGTTGTTACAGTGTCTTTCCCTCTTGGATAATATCATTTTACCAGCTATCTGTTATTGGTAATTTTGTCATGTAGTGTTTGATTTCATAACAATGAATTTAATTATGTACTTACCAAGTAAATCATTGGATTTGTTCTCACCAGTGACAAGAAGAAGAAGCAGGGGATGAGGAAAAGGAACAACAGTGAAGTGGAGAACACGGGACTCACAAGTCGTAACAGAAAGAAGGCCAAGTGGGAAGTCTTAGAGCCGTTGGATACGGGCCTGTCTTTGGCAGAGGATGAAGAACTGGTGTTACATCTGCTCAAAAGTCAAAGCTAAATACTTCCTGCTTCGTCTTCTCCTCGAAACCTCTGGTCATGGTTATGTGGACAAGAAGTTGAAAAGCTGTCGGCTTTGGGGAAGTTAGATAACGTGAGTCCCAGGCCCGAAGAAAACATTCCAGGCAGAAGTGAAAGAACCCAAGCCGCTTTCACAGCAAACTCCATGTGAGGGTGGATCCTAAACGTCTTGATCCCTTTTCCAGCATGTGCTCTGGTAGATTGTTTTCTTGGGCTTTATCCTGTGACATCTTGTCATTGGAAGTGCTTTCTTTGTTTTAATAGCAAGTTCTGGAGACCTTGTTTCATTGTTAGGAATTTCTTTTCTTCTTATCTTACAAAAGTGTCTATGCTGTTAAATAAAATTGCTCACAGTTTTGATTATTTAATATCTTTAAAGAGACAGAATACGATGGACCAGCCCTAAGAAAGACTGAGTATTTTTGAATTGAGATGATTAATAATAAACATATTTCCTATAAAATTATTGTTTTCATTGTGTCAGTAATATGAATGCATTCTCAAGGGAAGGTTCTTAAGATTAAAATGTTTGGCCTGTTCTTGAAACAGTGAATTTTCCATATTTTTAAATTAATCTCCTCAATGATATAATTTATCTTTTACTTGGAAGATTTGCTAGCTCTCATTTATAAAATCTAGAGGCCCGGTGCATGAAAATTCATGCACTGGAGGGGGGTGGTCCCTCAGCCCGGCCTGCCCCCTCTCATAGTATGGGAGCTCTCAGGGGCTGGAGGCGACCTGGCGATCAGGAAGGTGACGCCCCCATCACACCTCTGCTGCTGCCACTGCCGGCAGCACAAGCCTTGGCCAGCCCTGGTTACCTGTGCCTCAGGTGGCCCTGGGTGGCTGGGCAGCTGACATCTGAGGCTTGCCTGCACCTCGGGCTGGCCCTGGGCGGCTGAGGGGCTGAGGGGACTGGGGAACTCTGGAGGCAGGCATCCCAGCGGGGCTGAGGGGACTGGGCGCCACCATCTTTTAGGGTATGGCAGTCAATTAGCATATTCCCTCATTGGCTGGGGTCTTTGAGGGCAGGGCAGTCAATTAGTATATCCCTCCTTATTGGCTGTGGGCGCCACCATCTTTGCGACGGCCTGAGGGTCAATTAGTATATTCCCTCTTTATTAGATAGGATAGATGTCCTGAATCTAAAACATGATCTAGCCGAAACCGGTTTGGCTCAGTGGATAGAGCTTCGGTCTGCGGACTGAAAGGTCCCAGGTTCGATTCCGGTCAAGGGCATGTACATTGGTTGCAGGCACATCCCCAGTAGGGGGTGTGCAGGACGCAGCTGGTCGATGTTTCTCTCTCATCAGTGTTTCTAGCTCTCTATCCCTCTCTCTTCCTCTCTGTAAAAAATCAATAAAGTATATTTTTTTAAAAAAATTAAAAATAAAACATGATCTAGAACCTCATCTCTTAGTAGCTTGTAGGCCTTCTGCAAGTGCCTCCTCAGCCATTTCCTCCAGCAAATGCAGCCACCTGGGAGAGGCCGGGAGAGTAAGACCCCGCATGGAGGTGGGCAGGTGAAGGGATGGGAGAGATGCTGACATTGTCCTCTGAGCCCCTGGGCTTCACTCATCTACTTATCTTTCCCTGTATGTCAGGGCTCGGTACTTTTTAATTAAAAACTTTTAATTTCTGTTTTCATATTTTTCCTTTGTTTTGCTTGCAAAAGGAAAGGCAAGCAAGCATGGCTCTGTTGCTTGTACATGATGCACAGCGCTTAGGCCTGGTAGTCCTGACCCCATTGTCCACCGGCTGCCTCGGGCCTGGGCCACGGGGGGATTCACATGCAGCCCCCAGGGCTGGGGTATAAATTTCTTTTTTGCATAAACTATTTCCAGTTGTATTCTGTCCCTAAAACTGAATGGATCTTGACTACTATATACATGGTAGGGGATTTTAGTTTGCTAATTTTGAAAACACCAGAATAGAAAGCTCCTAACACATGGTAGATTATACTGTTGTTTAGCAAATATTCACTCCAGCCCCCTCCCTCCCTTTGGGAAGCATATTTTCCCCATTGCTGCTGATACTGGACTGACTGTGTGACTTACCTGAGGCCTTGGGACGTGTGCCGGGTTCAGCAGAGGCTTTAAGGTGCACTGACATTTCCATCAGCGCTCTCACACTTTGCCTTGCATCTTGGGACCAGCATGGACCAAGGAGAGGACACTGCTTCAGTGTGGGCACCGGGGAAACACACTGACACCGCCGTGCAGCTCCCACGGTCTCCTCCCAAACCTGTGAAGCAAGAAATCCACCGAGACTCCGGGAGTCATCACAGAAGAGCCTGATGAGTGCAGACAGGGAGAGAAACAAGAGCATTCATTCATTCGTCCCATAAACGTTAATCAATTCAGCAGCTGTCTTCCAGGCCCTGTACTTGTAAGAATACAAACAGTTCCCTCTCCTGCTAATGTAGTGAGGAAAGAGGAAAGCAAATTCATAAATTCATTATTGTATAATGAAGAGGCAGAAAGAGGAAGATTGTTGTCTGAGGGAGAAAGCTGTTGCTGGGATGCGGGAAGAAGGGAGGACAGGGTAGGTGCTTGTCCTGGGTCCCAGGACAAGGGGTGCGTTCTTGCCTGATGGCTTCACCGAGGCCGGGAGGCCGTTCATCAGATTCACTCGGGTGAGATGATCTCTAAAATTGCCTCGTCTCAGAGTGGATACACCCAGCAACAGAGCCCTTTGGAGGACTGCCATCTCATAAGCTTAACATGGCATTTTCGATTTGTTTGGGGCTGTAAAAAGTGGATACATTTAATTAAATGTAATTAATTTTGTTACACAACGTTTGGAGCACCCTGAACATGAAAACTCATCTCCACAACTGTCGGGGTCTGCTAGAGGATGCAGTGTGCTGAGAAGGGGGGGTGGGGGGAGGGTAGCAGTGGACATAAAGGGGGCGATCCTGCAGCGAAGGTTTGAAACCCCTGTTTTCATGTCTTTGAAGACTATTTTAACTGGACGTGTGACCACAGTGCTGAGCAGACGGCCGGCAGACATGTTTATACCATATTACCCAGCGCCTGCTGAGTCAGGAATTGGCAGCCAACCTAAAGGCTGCCCATTAACCTTTGAGAGAGGCTGGTGCAGAAAGCTCTGCCAAACACGGACGAATTGGGCAAATACGTTCTTACTCTCAGAAACTGAAATTTAGGGAGTCAGCAAAATAGGCTCTGAGACAGAACAGGGAGCACATGATAAGCAAAAAGTGAATTCAGATTCAGAGTTAGGCCAAGCTGTAAGTGAACAAAAACTAGCCAGACGATAACAGAGGAAATGGTGAGGCTCCAATTAGTAACATACATGCAGAGGAATGAGTACAGGGCAGAGCAGCGAGGACCTGCAGATGCCCCCTGTTGAGGTCTCAGGTCCTTGATTTCTGTGCAAGTTGGTTTCCTTCACTGCCTGAGTGTGAGATGTATTGCCTGAGCTAGTCTGAGGGAGTCCTTGGGGTTTTTTTGCACCCAAAAGAGCTTCATTAAAACTCAGAATACTCTGATGCTGTGCTTCGTAGACTTCAACATGCACAAGGCATTGCCGGGGGTCTTTTTAGAGCACTAATCTCCAATTGTTGGTCTGAGGTGGAGCCTGGGATTCTGCATTCTTACAGGCTGCCAGGTGGTGGCATGCCACTGGCCCCTGGCCACATTTGAGTAGCACGACAGAATGGACTTGAGAGAGTTATTAAAATCATTATTCACAGCTAGGGGTTCTGTCAGAGTCCTAGCAGGAGACAGATGGTGGACACAAACCATGATAATTTTAAGGGGATTTAGCGAAAGGATTGTGTACATGGGCCAGGGCAGGGTAAGGAAACCACAGAGGTCCACCTGAGGCTAGTCATAGGAGTGTTACCCTCCTCACCCTGTGGGGCAGAGAGCAAAGGAGAGACTAGCAATTCTTGACCTTCAGTTGACACATGCGCCAGCCCAAGGTGACCACAGGGAACCGTCCTAGAGAATAGATGCTGTGACCTCACTCTCCTGCTGCTCTGGACTCCTGCCAGGGTTCCCTCTGGCCCCAACCAAGGCCAGAAAGCAAATTGTGTAGATGTCATCTGTGCCGTCTCCAGGACACAGAGCAGGTAGGGAAGTGTAAGGGGCCAACAGAAGACATCGGGGTCGAGATGTAGGGTATAGGTAGGTGGGATCTTTTTGTGGATGAAGAGGAGAGGCCCTCAGACTTTGTCCCTTTAACGCTGTTCTAAGTACTAGACACAGCAAGGATGGACAACAAGCAAGCCAGCATATAAAGCACCGTCGAGTGAGGATAAATGCAATGAAAAAAAAAGCAGGGTGAGGAGAGAGAGCAGAGGGGCCGGGCTGTTAGATGAAGGCAGCAGAACCTCGTGGGTAGAAGTCTGAAGCCACTGGGGCTGCTTCCCAAGCACATGCAGCACCTTAGTGGATGATGCAAATGAAAGCTGGTCTTCGCCAAATAACCGTTTCACACATTTCCTCTCGTCTTGAATCTCCACAGCCTCTCCTTCACTCGGAGTTCATAACCTTACTGTTCTTCCTTTTCTTTTCCTTTCCTTTCTTTTTCCTTTTCTTTTCGTTTCTTTCCTTTCCTTTCCTTCCTTTCCTTTTCCTTTCCCTTCCCTTCCCTTCCCTTCCCTTCCCTTCCCTTCCCTTCCCTTCCCTTCCCTTCCCTTCCCTTCCCTTCCCTCCCCTTCCCTTCCCTCCCCTCCCCTCCCCTCCCCTCCCCTCCCCTCCCCTCCGCTCCCCTTTCTTTTCTTCTCTTCTCTTCTCTTCTCTTCTCTTCTCTTCTCTTCTCTTCTCTTCTCTTCTCTTCTCTTCTCTTCTCTTCTCTTCTCTCTTCTTTTCTTTTCTTTTCTCTTCTTCCTTCGTGCCTTCCTGCCTTCCTGCCTTTCATTGTTTCTCTCTTTAATCCTCACTTGAGGATATTTTCCCATTGATTTTTTTAGAGAGAGTGGAAGAGAAAGGGGGAGAGACAAATATCGATGTGAGGAATATATTCCCAGAAGTGGGTTCACTGGGTCAAATGGCAGTTCCATATTTAATTTTTTGAGGAAACTCCATACTGTTTTCCATAATGGCTGCACCAGTCTGCAGTCCCACCAGCAGTGTACTAGGGATCCCATTTCTCCACATCCTCGCCAGCACTTGTCATTTGTTTATTTGTTCATGGTAGCCATTTTAACATGTGAGATGATACCTCATTGTCCTTTTAATTTGCATCTCTCTGATGATCAGTGACTCTGAGCATTTTTTCATATGTCCCTTGGCCATCTTTATGTCCACTTTGGAGCAGTGTCTATTTAGGTCTTTTGCTCATTTTTTAATTGGATTGTCTTCCTCCTGTTAAGTTGTATGAGAACTAATACCTACTCTCCTCAAACTATTTCAAAAAACCCAAGAGGAAGGGACATTTCCAAGCTCTTTTTATGAGGCCAGCATTAACTTAATTCCAAAACCAAATAAAGACACTACAAAGAAAGAAAATTACAGGCCAAAATCCCTGATGAACATAGATGCTAAAATCCTCAACAAAATACTAGCAAATCACATCCAGAAATACATTAAAAAGATCATACACCATGACCAAGTGGGATTTATTCCAGGGATGCAAGTCTGGTACAATATTCACAAATCAATAAACATGATACATCACATAAAACAAATTAAAAGACAAAAATCACACGGAAAAAGCATTCAACAAAATCCAACACCCATTTTTGATAAAAACTCTCAGCAAAGTGGGATTAGGGGGAGCATATCTCAACATGATAAAGGCCATATATGACAAACCTATAGCAAACATCATACTCAATGGACAAAAACTAAAACCATTTCCCCCAAGAATGGGAACAAGACAGGGATGTTTGCTTTCACCACTCTTATTCAACATGGAACTGGAAATCCTAGCCACAGCAATCAGACAAGAAGAAGAAATAAAAGGCATCCAAATTGGAAAGGAGGAAGTAAAACTCTCATTCATAGATGGCATGATATTGTACATAGAAAACTTTAAAGACTCCACCAGCCGAAACCGGTTTGGCTCAGTGGATAGAGTGTCGGTCTGCGGACTGAAGGGTCCCGGGTTCGATTCCGGTCAAGGGCATGTACCTTGGTTGCGGGCACATCCCCTGTGAGGGGCGTGCAGGAGGCAGCTGGTCGATGTTTCTCTCTCATCGATGTTTCTAACTCTCTATCCCTTTCCCTTCCTCTCTATAAAAAATCAATAAAATATATTTTAAAAAAAAGACTCCACCAAACACCTACTAGAGTTAATAAATGAATTTTGCAATGTAGCAGTATACAAAATCAACACCCCCAAATCGATGGCTTTTTTATACACCAATAATGAATTCTCAGAGAAACTAAATAAGCAACCCCATTTACCATCGCAACAAAAATATTAAAATACTTAGGAATAAACTTAACCAAGGAGGCAAAAGACCTGTATTCGGAAAACTGCAGAACATTGAAAAAAGAGATAGAAGAAGATATAAACAAGTGGAAGAATATACCGTGTTCATGGATTGGTAGAATTAACATCATTAAAATGCCTATACTACCCAAGGCAATCTACAGACTCAAATACCAACAGCATCTAAAACAAATACTCCAAATCTAAAACAGATACTCCAAAACAGATACTCACAGATCTAAAACAAATACTCCAAAAATTTATATGGATCCAAAAAAGACCCCAAATAGCTACAGCAATCTTGAGAAAGAAGAACAAAGTTGGAGGAATCACAATACCAGATTTCAAGTTATACTACAAAGCCACTGTAATCAAAACAGCCTGGTACTGGCACAAGAACAGGCATAGACCAATGGAACAGAACAGAGAACCCAGAAATTGACCCAAGGCATTATGCTCAATTAATATTCGACAAAGGAGGCAAGAGCATACAATGGAGTCAAGGAAGTTTCTCTTCAATAAATGGTGTTGTGAAAATTGGACAGATGCAAGCAAAAAAAAAAAAAAAAAAAGAAATGAGACCATCAATTTACACCATACACAAGAATAAATGCAAAATGAGTAAAGGACTTAAATATAAGTTGTGAAACCATAAAAATCCCAGAAAAAAACATAGGAAGAAAAATCTCAGACATGTCTCGTAGCAATAAGTTTACAGGTACATCTCCTAAGGCAAAGGAAAGTAAGGAGAAAATAAACAAATGGGACTACATACAAATCAAAAGCTTCTGCACAGCAAAAGAAACCATCAACAAAAGGAAAAGGGAGCCCACTGTATGGAAGAACATATTTGGCAATGATACATCGGATAAGGGGTTAATATCCAAAATATATAAGGAACTCATACAACTTAAAATGATCCTTTAAAATCACAAACTGGATCATGTGACTCTTCTGCTCCAAATTCTATGGCTTCTTATCTCGCTTCCAATAAAATCTACTGTCTTCCATGGCCTCTAAGACTCCACATTTTTTCCTATTTCTGACCTCAACTATAACCAGCTCAACCTCCTACTGCTGGTTAATTGGTCTCTGCTACTTAGCTGTGAATGTGACATGATATTTGTCCTTGCTGAGCCTTGAATTAATCTACTGTAAAGTCTAATGCTAATGCTCACCCCCAACAGCTCTTTTTGAGTATTCAGTGAGACAGTATATGTGGGACAGAGTATGTGCTCAAGAAAATATCACTAATGAAACCAAAACCTCTTCTTGAGATCCAGGTAGAGTACTGAATCATGAGAGACCACATAGAGAAAGGGGCTCAGCCACCATCAGCCATCCCAGCCATCCCAGCTGAGGCACTAACCATCTAGGATGAAAGAAACCATCTAGGATGTTCCAAGCCCAGCCACGCTCCCAGCTAAATGTAGCCATAAGTAACCCTGGTCACCACCACATGGTACTAAAAAACTGCCTGGCTGAACACATCAAACCCACAAAATTCTGAGAAAAAAAATGTTATTTTGTAAGCCTTTAAATTTTGCCATAGTTCATCATGTACCAGTTGAAAACTGCAAAAGCTTAATTATACCACAATTTGTTTATCCATTTTCCTGTGGACAGACATTTGAGTTGTTTCCAGGTTGAGTCCATTAAGAATAGAGTTGCCATGAGCAATGTAGTAGGGATAGATGGATGTACTATTAATAAACATCAAATATTAACCAACTACTGCATAAAGTCTTCCAAGAGAGCTTACTCTGCAAATTACCAAAAAGTGAATCGCTAGCTAGAGAACCTGTGTCCTCGTCAGTGTGGGGGGTGTTAGTTGATTTGTTGTAACTAACCTAATAGGAACAATGGAATATCAGTGTGACGTTTAGCTATAAAATTAATAGCACGGCTCTATCTATGGGCATGGATCCTGGAGAAGCACCTTTGAGACCTTCTATCCGAATTCTACAGAAAATGATTATTTCCACTTGTCCCAAAGGCCAGTGTAGCCTCCATGGGACTGACTACCTGAGGCAGGGTGGGGAACGTCCGGCCCACAGGCTATATAAAAGCCCTCAAAATCATTTGGTCTGGCTCTGCCAAGGCATTAGGGGGTGGGGTAATTAAATGTTTGACCAAATATAGCAGGCTAATTTTTAAGTTGATAATTTTGTATGGCCCAGGAATGATGTTTTAAATATATAAATGGCCCTTGGCAGAAAAAAGATCCCCCACCCCTGACCTAAGGCTTTGCTATTCAGACTTTTCTCTGCAGGAAGGAGGTGCTGCTCGTGGCCTTTGCAGGAGCCAGTGGGGCATGACTGGCAGCACTGGGGGAAGACCCGCACTGCCCTGTGCCCCGCCCCCCCACTCCCCCGGCCAGTGATGATTACTCAGTGTTTGCTCTGCAATGCAGTGGCAAGTTTTTAAAAAAGTGTGGAAGATTTGGATTCAATGGACTTTAGCATTTTGCAATTTGAAAAAATATGGACATTTTTATTTAAACATATAAACTTTTTTCTGTTTTATAATTTAGTACTATTTTTATTTTTCATTCATTTGAGGAAGGGAGATTGCACCACAATTGTTTTGGTGATCGTCAAAGGTCTGAATCCAACTCTACTCATCCAGGGTGAGACCTCATTCGGCGTATGTCTGCTCCCTTAGAGTTGCGTGCCGGCGGCGGGCAGTGGGGCAAGCAGCGCCTCTGTGGCTTCAGCCAGTCTTGCATCAGAGCTTCGTAGGCTCCTCTTATTAATGAATAAAATTTTGTTGTAGAAACTTTAAAATTATAGTTGTACAAAATGGAGAAATAAAACTTACCTAGCATTGAATGTTCAGAGATAACCGTTGTTAATATTTCAATGTATTTTCCTCCATATATATGAAAGAATTGATGGGATTATATTGTTTGTGTAAAGTACATTTTTCTTTTAATATTTAGCAGATGCTAAATACCCTTTTAACACAATTTTCAATAATTTATTGAAATTCCATGGAAGGCCCTGGTAGCAGTGAGCATACGCAGCACCTGGATCTCTGTTTCTAAAAGGAATCAGGCTCCTTGGAGAAATGGCTGACTCTAGGATGAGGGCGGAAAACGTATAAGATGAGCCTGGAACATCTTGTCATGCCAGAAAGTAAGAAAATACTCTGAAAAAAGAAATAAAGAAAAGAGAAGAAAAACCCACAATGTGGGGGTATGCCGAAGGGGTGCCGGAGGCAACTGAGAGAGCTCGCAATGGCCAAAGCTGAAAGCGTTGGAGCAAGAAAATAAAGCAGCATTGAATTACAACCCAGTAGATATAATAAATACCTGCTAGTCCTTGTTGACATAAAGAAATGATTGAGTACATAAATAAATGTGGGAGAAGAGACAAACAAGGCAGAAGAATTGCAGATAATTCCTGTGGATACTCTGCCCTCAGGGAGGTGGGCCACAACTCCCCTTCAGTGCAGTGACTTTCTTCCCAAGAGGACAGTGTGAAAGAGGAGGGAAGTAATTTTACTGTGGAAAAACCTGACAAACACGACCTTAGCCAGGTGATCAAGGTCAACATCAACAGTGCTCAGTCATGGTGTTTGCTCTTGACATGTGACAAGAATGGCCTTTACTTGTGTGATCTTCCCAAAATGTATAACCGCAGTGTATGAATGAGAAAAACAGGCAAGTCCACGTTGAGAGACATTCTACAACATACCTGACCAGCGCTTCTCAAAGCTCTCAAGGTCATAGAAAAAAGGGAAGTCTGAGAAACAGTCACAGCCAAGAGGAGTTTGAGGAGACATCATGACCGAATGTAACGTGGTGTCCTGATGGGATCCTAGAACAGAAATCAAACAGCAGGTAACACTAAGGAAATTTGAATAAAGCATGGGGTTTAGTTAGTATTAATTTATCAGTAATGGTTCACTGAGTGTGAGAAATGTACCATAACGATGTAAGATATTAATCATAGGGAAACTGGGTGCAGGGTATATGGGAACTCTCTGTGCTACCTTAACAATGACTCTGTTATGTCTAACCGTTTGAAACATTTATTTTAGAAATGACACACAACAGATGCAACACATTTAATCTAATCCTATATAATAAAGAGGTAATAAGCAAATTGACCCTCACGCCCTCGCACAAGATGGCCGCCCCAATGTAGAGGGGCAGGGTAGTTGTGGGCAAGCAGGCAAGCAGGGGAGGGCAGTTGGGGGCTACCAGGCCTGCAGGGGAGGGCAGTTGGGGGGGACCGAGCCGGCAGGGGAGGGCCACTGGGGGGGATCGGGCTGGCAGGGTGGGCAGTTGGAGGGGACTGGGCTGGCAGAGGTGGGCAGTTGGGGGCAATCGGGCTGGCAGGGGAGCAGTTAGGTGTCAATCAGGCTGGCAGGGGAGTGGTTAGGTGGTGATCAGGCTGGCAGGCAGGCGAGTGGTTGGGAGCCAGCAGTCCCAGATTGTGAGAGCGATGTCCAACTGCCAGTTTAGGCCCAATTCCACAGAGTGGAGAGGGTGCATACTGGGCTGAGGACACCCCCCTCTCCAGTGCACGAATTTCATGCACTGGGCCTCTAGTCTTTTATAATTGGACATTTAAGTAGTTTCTAAAATTTGGCTTTTGAACACATTTAGAATGAACATCCTTACAATTAAATCTTTGCACACATGTTATTATTTCCTGTAGAATAATTTTTGTAGAGGTGAAGTAATTGTGGGGTAATGGGTGTGCGTATTATAACAGTATTAAGGATTTTGATACAAGATACTCAACTGAAGCATGTTAACTCCAAACCATAGCCTATGATGAGGGCTGATCACACTTGGGGAGGACTGTGGGATATTCTTCTTGGCCAGGCCAATCACATCAACTGCAACTCCCTGAGAAAGTAACTTGCAACAACAGGCCTATGTTCAGGGGTGCATCTTCTTTGAAAAGGTAGACTTGGCAAAGCACAAACTCACCCCCAGGCTGTCTTCAGGCCACTTTTAGTGAAGTTGGGGGCCCCTGGAAGAGGACACAACGTCAGGGGAGTTGGGCCATTATTGCCAATGCTCAGAGCCACCAGCCAGGCTCTGAAGAGTGAGCCCAACTGGTTTTCTTCTGGGACACCCTACTTGAATTATTGTTCAGTCAGTCAATACAATAGATTTTCAAAATAGAACAAGTAGTTAACACGATGAGGAGGTTACTGCATTCTTTGGAGTATATGTCATAATTGTGGTCAGTAAATTCCGACAGTCTTAACAAAAATAGCCTCCATCATTGCTATTGAATTATATGTATGAAGGTAACTCTCCACTGGGCTTTTTGTTTTGCTGGACAATATACTATTGATAAGCTAAAAATACCAGCATTTTTTATTCATTATGTTTATAGACATTCACTGCTTGAGTCAAGGTTAGGCTTATTAAGTGATTAAAGAGTTTTATTACAGCAGCATGTACTTATTCTAAAAGAATAAAATGCATAAAAATAAACAGCTTTTATTTTGATTGAAATCTATAAAGTTGAATTCTTTTGCTGAGATAAAATGCCAATAACTCACTTGAGGATCATGCTACCTTCTGAAAATGCCACACACCTGCTTCTTAAACATGACAAAGTTACAGCACGTCGCAGACTTGGCCAGAGCTGAAGCAACAAACGGCTGACGGCTCCTGCACAACAGGAGCTTTCCCGGCCACAGCTCTGCTGCTGGAAGGCAGCCTCGGAGCAAGGCGGTGCAGCCAGATAGGAGGGACTTTTTACTTAAAGGCAAAATACTCCTATGCATCTTGCATTGGGTGTCTGCAGCCTGCATAACAGATAAATGAGCCTATTAAGGCATCAGTTTGTCAGAAGACTTCACTTCTTCTTGCTGTTCAACCAGCCCAGTACAAAAAAGAAAAGAAAGGAGAAAAATAAATGCATATCTCTAGATATCCAGGCGACATGGACAGAGCCTGCCTGGAGTTTATCAGGCAATCGGACTAAGAAGAATACTGTACATCAGTGGTTCTCAAAGTGTGGTCCTGGAAGCAGCAGCATCGCCGGGGCAGCTTGTTAGAAATGCACATTCTCAGCTCCAGCCACATCCGCTGAATCTGCATCTGGGTTGGGGCCCAGCAAAATAAATCTATATATATAAAAGGCTAAATGTCTGTCCGAGCGGTGGCTATGACATGCACTGACCATCAGGGGGCAGACGTTCAATGCAGGAGCTGCCATGACACACACTGCCCATTTAAAAATAAACAGCACCACGGATCTGACGCCAACAAACCAACACCCGGCTTCCTCTCCCTAGCGACTAGCCTCCTTGGAGTTTCTTTAGCCCAGGAACCCGACTTACTTTATAGCCAGGTGCAAACATTTTACAGTTTAACCAAATGTTCGTGAAGTGTTTTCCTGTGCCTCATCTCATTTGATCCTCACAGAAATCCTGTAGTAGGTAGATAGGAGACTCGGTAGAATCTTATTTTCTTTTCATTAGCAAGACAGGAATAGCGATATTAAGACATTTCTTCTAATTAATTTCCTTTCAATGTGCACGAATCTGTGCACTGGGACACTAGTAAATAAATAAGTAAAATTGAGAAGTATATACACTTACATTTTTTAAGAATTTTGTTAAGATGCAATTCACATACCATACGATTCACCCATTTAAAGTATACAATTCTGCAGTTTTTAGTATGTTCACAGATTTTTGTCACCATCACCCAATCAATTTTAAAACAATTTTTACCTCAAAGAGAAACCTTGTACCCTTTAGCTACTACCTCGTATCTCTCCAGCTCTACACAATAATTAATCTACTTTCTGCCTCTACACATTTGCCTATTCGCATAAATGGAAGCATGTACTATATGTAGCCTTTTCTGTCTGGCTTCCTTCACTTAGTATCATGTCCTCTAGGTCCACCCATGTAGCAGGACTACACTTCATGTGTTCATGAGTGATGGGCACGTGGGTGGTTCCCACCTTGTGGCTGTTGTGAATAGTGTTTTCACGAGTCCTCTAGTTGAATTAGTGCGCACTGTGGTTTGATAACCTCTATCGTAGATGAGGGGGGACAAGAGCTAACAGGATATAGTCTTTTAGTATATAGGGAGCACCATTTATCCTTGAAGGAAAAGGAAGAGCTGAGAAGAGGAGGGAACTGGGCAGAGAGCTCTGATGGTGTGTGGCCCATGGACTGGTTCCTGTGGTTAGAGGTGCGGGACAGGCTGGGCTGAGATGGCTGAAGGAAAGGAGGCCCAGGTTATAATGGAACTGCTCACCTTCTGACCTCTAGGCTGCCCCTCGCTCCTTCACCAGCAGGTCACTGCTCCGAAGGTCCCTGGGCTCTGAGTGTGGAAGCTTCTCTTCAGAAGGAATGACTCATCGGGACCTCAGTGTCCACAGTTCCTGAAACTTTGTGAAGCTTTCCTCCCTGCACACTCCCTTTACCTTCACCCTGTCCCTATCCCCGGTACAGCTGCGTCTCTTCTTGTCAGAGATAAGGCCACCGAGGCATCGGAGGGGGAGTGGCCTGCCTGAAGCCATAGAGAGGATGTGTTCAACGGCTCAGCCTCCGTCCACGTGCCCTGGCCTCCCTCAAACAGCGGCTCTCAATCCCAGCTACACATTAAAACCACCGGGGGAGGGGGCTTTTAAAAAATACTGATGTTCAGGATCCATACCCAGAGATTTGATTTCATTGGTCTGAGGTAGGGCCCAGGCATCGGTATTTTTTCAATTAACTTTCTTTTTTTGTATTTTCTTTAACTTTTCCTTTTGAAATAATTTCAGACATAAAAAGCTTCAAACTAGTACAAAGAAGTACTGTATGTCCTTTTCCAAATGTTAACGTCTTACATAACCACCACGTAATTGTCAAAGACAGGATATTATATTGATGCAATGCTATTCACTAATCTACGGACCTTAGTCAAATTTCATCAATTGCAATTTCAAATCATTTCAGTTGCTCCATCTTCTTGGTGTCCGTTAATATTTTTCCAGTGACTTCCATGTGCGGCCGGGGTGGGGACTGCTGGGGTGGGCAGTGGAGCCTTGCGGTTAGCATTCTGTATGAGGACGCAATTGGCTATACAGTGAACATTGCCCGTTCTCTGACAGGTAAGCGTCGTGTCTGAAAAGCCAGTGTGTTTCTAAGCTATTGTTATGCTGCTGCTGGGATGAATCATTTGAAGATTTCTGGCTGTTTTTTTCTGAAGTGTCAGTTGTTATATCTGCCAGGAGGAGAAATGAGGCTAGTTATATTCATAGCAAGCTTACGGGCACCAGGTGAAAATGGAAAATGGTACATCGGGGAAGAAAGAGTTAAAGGGCTTTCAAATAATAACTCACAATCCGGCAGTCTAGGTCTTTGCTGAGCGGAATGGTGTTCTTTAGATGTAAATGTCTCGATTGCAATTTAGATTTTAATTAGAGATGTGTTTGGGCCTTAATGTAGAAGCATTTATAGAGGGAGGCCAAACACCCCACACTGAAAACCTTGCGTTTTCTCACAGATGGTTTGTGAAATTAAAAAGTGTCTCAACCTCTAGCCTTGACCCTGCTGTTGCAAAGATGAGTCACTGTTTCAATCAGCCTGTCCGTTTCTCTGAGTGATTGGCTGGGCGCGCCATAGGGTGCCTTGCCCTGCAACCCGTTCAGCTGGGTGAGGCACAAGGGCTTTTATTTTCTCCCTCAGTCCAACTGCCTTTACCCAACTAGAATTTTCACCCTCATCTATTCATTAGCTTCTGCTCTGAATAAAAACAAACCTGCGTGTCTCTGCGGTGTGCAAATTAGCCAGGTTCTGGAGGCCCTGGTTCATAACAGAACCCCATCCACCAGGAAGTAAAAATGTTATTAAATTTGAGGCTGCATCCCCATCACCAGCACTGGATTCCTCTAAGCCGCAGCTGTTCGCTGCCAGCAGATACTTCCCCTGCGAGGCACCAGCTTGGAAGCATTTGAACCTAATAGCATTACACGTGTGTTTATAGCAGAAATCATATGCACGGATGCATCCACGGCCTTCAGCTCCGTGGAGAAGCAGCTGGCTGCAGGGAGGTCAGACAGCTGCCAGGGCCCGGGGCCTTGCGGGTCCCTGCACAGCAGACTCCTGTAGCCCTGGGCTTTGGAACATGCTGCTCCCTCTGCCTAGCATGCCCTTCCCCTCACCAGTCCTCAGCCCTTCTTTTCCTGGCTCATTGCTGCCACCTCCTCTCAGAAGCCCTCCTTGATTTTCTCCTGAGTTAGTAATGCTCTCTGTGTATTTGCATGGCACCTAGTGCTTATATGTGCTATCATATAAGTAATTGTTTATAAGTGTGATCTCTCATATTCTAACACCTAGCCCAATGCCCGCTACATAGGAAGTGCCTAAGACAGGTTTGTGTGTTGGAACGGATGAACGATGAATGGGTGCTGCTTATTCAGCCTAACTGTGTGTCAAGCACTATGCTAAGCCCTGTGCATCCATGATCTCATTTAATCCAGGCGACGATTCTGAGCGGAGAGGATTGTTTTTCTCATTCACAGATAAGAAAACTGACTGAGGCAGGATTTGAATCTGGCCTGTCCAGTTCCAGGGCTGGACCCTCCACCACCGCGTGCACTGCCTCAGGGGCACGCTGGCATGGCTGGCTGGGCAGCTGCCTGCCTGTTGCCTTGGGAACGGAAGGTCTCCCCAGGGCGCTGATCTGTGGGGCTCCGTGGGCTATGCCTGGGGTCTTGGTTCCTGGTGGAAAGGAGTGCACCCTCCTCCTCCTCCTCCTTCTCCCCCTCCCCCCTCCCCTGTGCAGAGGGTGTGCCCTCCTTGCTGATGACACAGACGTCCTCAGCTTGCACCACTTGGTGGGGGGATGGCCTGGAGGGTCCCCAGTGCCAGCCAGCGCCTGGCCCGTGCCTTGCGGCCCAGCACTGCTGCAGCCTGGCCTCACTCCGGTGGGCTGAGGCATGTAGCTGGCAATCTGGCTGCTCAGCAAGGACCCTGAGCCTCTGTTTCTGACATTCTCCCTAAGCTTGGCAGCCAGTTCCTTCTCAGAAGTCCCGGTGAGTGCCTGGGCAGGCAGGGCAGGCAGGGCAGGCCGGCGCCCGGAGGGAGGGGAAGCTACACTCCTGCAAAGAACTAACTCACCCAAGGGGCAGGGAGAGGAGGGCTGGTTTCAGGTTGCCTCTCCCAGAGCCTGCACTCCTGCGGGGTGTCCCGTGGGGACAAGGGCCCTGCCGTCAGGCGCCTGCCCACCAGCCGTGCCAGGCCTCTCGAGGCGAGTCACGCTCCCACCCACCCTCCTCCCAGGCGCACGCCTCCAGATGTTCTGGAAGACAACGCGCACAGGTGAGAGGAGGAGCTCCTTTTGTCTAGAGGCTCCCAGTAGGCTTTTCAGACGAATCATGAAAATGGTCCGAACATGTTTCAGGTTCCACAGACCCAAGCTTGGATTTCTCACTGGGGAGGCTTTGGTTTCCTTAAAACCCTTCTCCTCCTCCACCTTCTCTTGCTGTGCCACCCACACCCGACAGCAGAGCTTGTGTGGCCGGTTCGGCCCCAGCCTGGGCCGTCCGGGTTATTAGCGTTCCCCTGCTCTCCTCCCTGTGAGAATGTCAATCCAGAGGCAGAGGTCTTTCTGGCACAAGCACCTGCCCACAGAGTCCACTAGCTAGAGACTGCCCTCTCCCACACCTGGGGGGGGGGGGCTGGCCTCATAGGACCTCTGCTCCCTCCCACTAATGGCCGAGGCCCGGCCGTGGGCCCACAAAGCCCTGCCCTGGCTGCCCTGAGAGAGAACAAATGGCTGCTCACCCAGAGTGTGTCGCAGGGGACCTCACATTAGGAGCCACAGATCTGTGGCTGTGGAACTGGGAGTTGTGGCCGAGGCTGGAGTCTAAGCTGGGGATGTGAGGAGCCATCGGCACAGAGCGTAGGAAGAGAGAAGTAACAACTGTGATTTTTTTCCTACAGGAGTGCATCTTGTCCAATGTCCTACATGATAAGAATGAAATTTTCCCTTCCATTTTTCCCCCTTCTAGTCTACAAATATTCCAACTGCTGTCCCCCAGTGTGACGTCCGCGTACCTCGGGGCCCATGACAATCTGCGGGTCTTACGAGCAAGCCCATCTCTTTCCATGGACGCCCAGCTGAACAAAGCAAACACTTTCAACATTACTGAGGCAGCTCTGAAGATCTGCTGGACATCACTCCCTCGCTCAAGGGTCACTGCAATGCGTGTATGTGTGGTATTCCCGGGGGTAGGCGGGTCAGATGGAGGCCTGGGTGTCAGGAGACGGGGATGCCGAGGGGGCACACGCCACGCGGCCGGAGCAGGGTGCCCTTCGGAGCACCTCCCGACAGCAGCCACCACAGACTGGGAGGACGGCTCCTGGGAGGAGCAGGACCAGAGGAAACAGACATCCAGCGAGGGGGCTAGCAGTGAGAGAGGCTTCGGAAAGGATGAGGCGATTCCAAGGGCAAACAACATTCCAGGCTGTGCTCTCTGGGCTTCGGAAGGCTGCGATGTAGATGCTCAGGGAACAGATGCAGCACACGAGCTCACGACTGGTCTCCGTGAGGAGACCCATTAGCATTCGCTGTAGGATGTTGGATAGAGTTCTCTTCATGCCGCTTTGTAACTGTGAGCAACTCCAGGGACAGAGAGAGCGGCCAGCAGGACGTCACCGCGGGAGCGTCCGTGTTTATTTGGACAGACGCACCTGTTTTACCTTCACGGGAAAGCGCATGTGTGTTGGGTGGTGGAGCTGTTGAGGTCGTTTTTGCAGAAGAATTGCAGGCCCTTAAATCTTTGCAGGGATCTGGGAAAGAGACCCCTGAGGGGTTTGTGTTTTGGTGTGATTTTTCCTCTATGTTGGAGAGGGCTATTGAGTTCTCAGAAAATGGAAATTAGTCCTGTTCAGAGAGGCTCAAGAAGCTGCATTTAAAATACCTTAGGGTTTCCTGCCTGCTCAGCTTTAGTCCATCGCAGGGGCTGCCGCTGTGTAGGTGGGAGTGCTGTCCGACCTTGTGGGGAGAGGGGGTTCCTGCACCTGCCAGGGCGTGTGGGGCTCCCACTGCCACGAGGGGCGTGTGGGGCTGAGGCCTTACACGTGCGCAGGGCAATATGAAATAGCAACGGTTAGGAAACCAACCTGCCGGAAATGAGTTTGCTGTTTCTAGATGTGTTTGGCAATGTACACCCAAAGCGGTGAATTACGTGTTTCTTTTACCCAACAATTCCAGTTTCAGCGATCTATGCCAAGGACTCAAGGGTCTTCATTTCAGCCTTGTTCTTGCCACCCCCAATCCATTTTCCCTTCCACCGCCAGGGAGACTTTCTGAAACCAGACAAAAGCGCGTCATGTCCCTGCTTCCCAGTTTTCTCAGGACAGGGTTAAAAACCTTTGTCTCAGTCCACGTGTGCTCTGCAAGGCGGCCTCTGCTCCGTGGCTTTGCCGTTCCCCAGCCACACTGGCTGTGTCTGCTCTTGAGCGTAAAGAACCTTTCTCTCCCACCTCAGGGCCTTTGCACCTGCTCCTCTCTCTGCCTAGAGCACTCTTCTTCTTGCTCTTCTTGGCCACGCCTTCTCATCCTTCCAGATCTTTGAATAAATGTCACTTTCTCAGGGACTTTCCTGTCTCATACTCACTCTCATACCCCCTGGCACGTCCACATCCTACCTTATAATAGAGAAACATGCAAATTGACCGCACCTCCGCTACGCCCATGATTGGGCCGGCGGGAGGCTGGGGGCGGGACTCCGTGTGGCCTATCCAGCCGTTGAGAAGATCAAGATGGCGGCACCCAGTCCTCTTAGTTCCAGGGGTCGCTGGGAAGATCGCCACCCTGGGGAGCGAGGCTGGGCTGCCCAGCTGCTCCCAGGGGTCCCTGGGGAGATCGTCAACCTGGGAGGGCGTAGCCAGGCCCATCCAGCCGCTCCCGGGGGTCCCTGGGGAGATCGGCAACTCGGGGGTGTGTGGCCAGGCCCGCCCAGCCTCTCCTGGGGGTCCCTGGGGAGATCGGCAAGCCGGGGGGGCGTGGCCTCCCTGCCCAGCTGCTTCCGGGGGTCCCTGGGGAGATCGTCAACCTGGGGGGGGCGTGGCTGGGCCCATCCAGCCGCTCCTGGGGGTCCCTGGGGAGATCAGCAAAACGGGGAGCATGGCCGGGCCCATCCAGCCTCTCCCGGGGGTCCCTGGGGAGATCGGCAACCCGGGAGGGCGTGGCCACCCCCGCCCAGCCGCTCCCGGGGGTCCCTGGGGAGATCACTGCCCCGGGGAGGCGAGACCTGGCTGCCCAGCCGCTCCAGGGGGTCCCTGGGAACATTGCAGGCATGTGGTTGCTGAGACCCAGACCAGGCCTCTGGCCACAGATTCATAGCTTTGCGGAGACCTAGGGCAGGGATCTGCCTCATCTGCAGAGAGACAGAGGTTCTGCAGTGCCCCCAAGACGTGGGTGGGCCCAGCCAGGGATCAAGGGGCATGGAAGGACTCCTGGCAGAGGTGCCACCTCAGTGGAGGGGTGCTGCACTGCAGGGTACTGGACTGACTGATGTGATTCAGAGAAGTTCCCAGTGCTAACTGGCCACGCTCAGGCGGCCTTCACACTTCAGAGGCAGTGACTCCTGCTCCTGCCTTGACCCAAAAGCAAGCTCGCGACACCCTGCCCCATAGCAGAGCATGCCTAGGCAGTGAGTGGGAAGCCTTCCACCTGCTTTGGAGCAGGGGGGGCAAAGAATGGGGGGAGAGGAAAGAATGTGGAGCATCCGCAATGAAGATGTGCTTGAGAAAGAGGCTTGGAAGCCTGACTGGAAGGTTTGTTCTGTTTGCTGGGCGTCTGCCCCTTAGGAAGCGCAAAGAGCATGGCTCTGAGGGCTTCCTGTGTGCTGAGTCAAGTTCCACAGCCAACTGGAATTGGCCTCAGTTTCCTGGTCTGTAAAATGGATTAAGCGTGTCCCAGTGCCTTCACTGAGCTTTGATGGCCAATTGAGATACTATATAAAGAAAATGAGGGAAGAAGTGAGAAAGAAAAGGAAGGACGAGCAACACAAAAGAAAGACTGAAAGGAACCTGTAAACCCATTGTCACTTAAATAGGGAATATAGTCAATAGTGTTGTAATGATGGTATGATGCCAGGGGGGTACTAGAAATATTGGGGAACAGTTTGTAAAGTATATGATTGTCTAACCACTATTCTGTAACTAATATAAAACCTGAAACCAATACAAAATAATGTTGAATGTAAAGAAATGAAAATTGGAGTGAAATTTTTATAAATTTCAAAGTTTAAATAAAAGCTGTAAAGGAAGGAAGGGGAGAATAAATAGTGTTTTTCATTTTACCACTTCATTAAAAAGACAGTTGTCTTTATATGGTGCTTTTATACTTTTCTAAGTCATTATCTCATTTTAATTTCAGGGCAACTTAAAGACAAGATAAGTATTCCCTCCACTATTCAAAGAAAGGAAATCTTGGTGTCTGGTCCTAATGATTCAATCGTCAAGCCCTTATTGTAAATCAGGGTTAGTAAAATTTTCTGTGCAGGGTCATATCTATATTAATAAAAGCCTTGGGGGTGATCAGGCCAGCAGGGGAGGGTATTTGGGGGCAATCAGGCCCGCAGAGGAGCAGTTAGGGGGCAATCAGGCCAGCAAGGGAGCAGTTAGGGGGCAATCAGGCAGGTAGGTGAGCGGTTAGGAGCCAGCGGTCCCGGATTGTGAGAGGGATGTCCAACTGCAGGTTTAGGCCCAATTCCACAGGGATCAGGCCTAAACCTGCAGTTGGACATCCCCCGAGGGGTCCCATATTAGAGAGGGTGCAAGCTGGGCTGAGGGACACCCTCCCCAGTGCACGAATTTCGTGCACCGGGCCTCTAGTCTCTTATAAAACCCTAGTAGCCCTGCGCACGAATCCGTGTGGGAGTAGCTTGCTGCCTTGTGCCTCAGCTGGCTACCCGCCCACCGCCACTGGTAGTTCTCTGCTGCTCGTAGCTCCCTGCCCCGCCCGCCTGGAGCTCCCCCCCCTGCCCCCCTCCTCCCTCCCTCCCCTCATAGCTGGCTGCCCTGCCCCCTCCTGTATCTTTTCACCGCCCGCTTGTAGTTCGCTGCCCCACCCTCCTGCAGATCCGTGATCTGATCGTTATGCGGTTGGTTGTTACGCCTCAAGGCTTAACGGATAATTAGCATATTCCTCTCTTATTACATAGGATGTAACTATTTATGTAACAATATCTTCCTCATTAGACAAAGTGAACCCTGAGGAAGGGAGGGTCCGTATCTACCTCTCTTGTTAGATTCCCTGTTAAATTGGGTGAATCAATAAAACATTTGGATTCTCTGAGCACTGTGTAGTCCTTTCAAATGAAGCAATTTAGTGCCAGGTGGGTGACCTTGGGGAAGGGCTGTCAGCCTGAAGAGAAAGGCTCCCCAGTGAATGAGCGAAGCATTCACTGACCTTGAGGGAGATGCCTCAGCTTTAGATGTTGAAGAAGCTGGAATAAGTAGGAATCAGATATTTTAGAAGATGCAAGAAATAAATAAGTCTGACCTTGTCTTCAGAACATTCCTGGCCTCTGGGATATATTTGTACGCAGCTGTCATTTCCTATTTATAAAGTAGCTGGGAGGGGTTGTGGGTAGGCAGGTGGACTGAAGGACAATGGTGAGTCTATGCGGGGTTGAGAGAGAGGAGGGGAAAGAATGAAAAAAAGTGTCAGCTAGTCACTATTTTGTACATCCATTGAACAACTAGTTTTTGGCGACTTACCAGTGTGCCAGGTACTGTGCTAGAAACTTTCAGAGATGGGGGGGCGGGGGCAGGGAATGGGGGACAGAGGATTGGAAGCTCAAGGTCTGCAGAGGAGAAAACAATAATTGGCCAACGCCAGGTGATAGAAGGTGTCCCCAGGAGGGTGACTTTGAGCCGGGCTTTAAAGAAAACGGCAACTTTCCAGTCAAAAAAGAAAGGAGGGGAAAAAGGCATTCCAGAAAAGGGAATAACATGAACTTGACAAATCCCCGAATGTTTGGGCAATAGTGAGAAACAAGCGTGCAGTGATGGGGGAGCCCAGGCCCAAGAGCGTTACCCACGTCATCTCAGCCTCTCGGTGGCAGAGCCAGGCTTTGAGCCGAGGCGACGGAGCGCCAGTCGGCCCTGGCAGCCCGGGCTGGTCCTCACCGGCAGGGAGCCTGCGTGCCATGCGAAGCTCCCGAGGTGGGAGGAGGGATGGGGAAAGACTTGATCATTTGGAAATGACCCATTCAGACTGTGTTTCAGAAAGTCCATTCTGAGAGCCGTGTGCAGACCGGATGTGCTAGATGTCGAGAGAGGCAGAAAACGGGGTGCGGCACCCCCACGTGGAGTCTCCTTAACCAGCAAAGCTCACGGGCGGGCCAATGAAACGCTGGAGCTGCTGCGGGACTAGAACCATGGTGAGTTCCGTCCTGGAAGAGGCTCCCCACGGCAGAGCTCGCCTGGCCAGACAGATGCATCTTTTAACTTGACGCCAAGTTGGCGTGTCCAAATCTAGATTGCCTTTGCCTCTTCGCAGTGAAATGACCCTGTTTTTGTTCCCAGATATACCGCTTTGTGTCCCCTTACCACTCATGGCCCCCCGGACCTCAGAGTGGGACCGTGTTTGGGGGGAGGGTCTTACAGATGTGCTCAGTGACGCCGAGGTCGTTCTGGGGGTGCAGTGGGCTGAAAATGCACCCTGAGTGGCGTCCTGTGCTAAGAGGGAGACAGACGGACACCTGCAGAGAGGACGGAAGAACGTGGGAGGCCCTGCGGCGGGGGCTGCAGAGGGTGGAATGAGGCACCTGCAAGCAAGCAGTGCCGGCAACCCAGAAACGGCAAGAGGCGAGGGAGGCTTCTCCCCGCCACCCCGGGCTTCAGAGGGGGTGTCCTGCCGGCCAGCACCCTGGCCTGGGACTTCCAGCCCCCAGAGCTGTGAGAGAGGACATCTCTGTTACCGTAAGCCACCCGGTTTGTGGCCGTTTTTATGGCAACCCCGGGAAACCGGTGCAGGGAGGCTAAGAAACTGGAAGCCAAGGTCCTCCGTGCTCGCCTGGCTTTGTGGGGAGTCCTCTGCCCCGTGCCGAGTTAACCGGACTGAAGACAGGCCGGGGACTCTGGCCTTCAATCCTCGCCCCACCACGCACTCACTGCGTGACCTTGGGCTCCTGCCTGGGAATGCTTACCTGTGCGATGTGGCTCATGCTGGCCCCTGCTTCAGAGGGCTGTTTGGGGGATAAATTAGTTGAAGTCCATCAGCATTTAGAGCAGTGGTTGCGGCGACCACTGTTTTCAATGAGGGCATCGTTCCCTTGGGTTTGGGATCAGGACCAGGTACCCTAGCCCTTCACGACTTATCCCCCGGCTCCAACCAGGCACGTCCCTGCCTCTGTGCACCGCGTGCCCAGCGCCCACACCCATGCTGCGTGCACAGGGCCCTGGGATGAGGGCGGGGGTGGGGCTCTCCATGCACAGACACACGGGCCTGAGGCTGACTGAACACCGGTGTGCGTCTCCGATCCCGTCTGCGTGCCCCCCTGCAGGCCTCTGCCGCCCCAGAGCCGTGTGCGCTTTGGATGGTGCGGTTCCCCAGGGCCAGGTTGTTTGCTCTAGAAAAGGTGGTGCCAGCTGCCCAGCAATGCAGAGGAATCGCACCTCCAGGCCCACTGGGCCCGTTTCAGTGCGGGGTCTGGGCAGAGCTCCAAAAGCATCATTTGAGCCTCTTTCCCAGGCTGGCCTGTCCCCCGGGCCCCAGGACAGCAGCTGGCGAGCACGCCAGCGCCGAGCTTCCTGCTGGCAGCGGGAGAGGCTGAGAAGGATCTGAAGTGTGGTCTGGGCTCCTCACCCTCTGAGCCGGCCCTGGCTGCCTCGGGCTCCTGACTTCTCTGATCCAGGCTCTTCAGGTCTGAGAGGCACCCATCCCTCCTACCCTTCAGGGTCTGGCGTAGGGAACATAAACCCAAAGAACTGAGCCAAGCAGGGCTCCACACGCAGTCTTTATTTCCTGAAGTCAGGGCTCCCCGGGAAACGATGCAGGTGTGAGGTAAAAAAAAAAAGGGGGGGAATTTTTGCCTCTTCCCCCATCTTAAAATCGATCTCCCCACCCTGGTAGCTGAGGATGGCCACAAATCCTTCGACCCTCTTTTCATTGCCAGTAGGATCTGTGGCCCCATTTTTAAATGTGGTGAAGGTCTGAAATGTGGTGAGAATGTGAAATGTGGTGAGGGTCTGAAATGGGGTGAGGGTCTGAATGGGGTGAGGGTCTGAAATGGGATGAGGGTCTGAAATGGGGTGAGGGTCTGAAATGGGGTGAGGGTCTTGGACCAAGAGAACGTGGGCGGAAGTGACGCTGATCCAGCCGCCGGGTGCCCTCACCTTGGTTCTGGAGCGCTCACTCTCAGCGCCCTGAGTGGCAGGTGCACATCGTCCAACCATCCTGCTGGCGCGAGCAGCGAGCAGCAGGGCCCTGTGACTCCATGGGGGGTGGGGGAGGGGGAGGCCCAGTGGAGGCCAGCCTTCCAGCCATCCCCGCTTTGGTGCCAGGCATCTAGGAAAGCTGTCTGGGGATCTCCAACCCAGCCCAGCCCCCAGCCAAATACAGTGGAGGAACCCTGTCAGGGCCAGGGGGACCAGAATGGCCCAGTCAAATTCCTGACCTACGAAATCGTGATCTGTAATAAAACGGTTGTTGTTTTAAGCCACTAA
Organism: Cnephaeus nilssonii; assembly: GCF_951640355.1. NCBI lineage: Eukaryota > Metazoa > Chordata > Mammalia > Chiroptera > Vespertilionidae > Cnephaeus > Cnephaeus nilssonii. Next base: position 70,126,945 of record NC_137084.1, on the reverse strand, counting down.
ACATTGGAGTAGTTTGCTTCTCAGCAATCGCTAACTGGCCCCCGCTGGAGACGCTGGGACACTGAGAGCAGAGGTCGGCTTGGCAGGACCGGCAACACCGCGCTGACTAGACAAGGCAGGGACCCAAGCAGAGCCCGGGGTCCGGGAGGGCGTGAGCTGAGCAAGGAGCCTGTGTCCCTGTGCCGGGCTCCTATCTGCCCTGGCAAACAGCCCAGCGATGCCAGCCGCTTGCCACCAATCAGACAAACCTCTCTCTGGAGGACATCCGAGAGGGTGGAAGCGTTTGCAGAAGTTTCTTCTGTGAGGACCTGGAGAGTAGAGGCGTAAACATGCTATGCTAACACAGAAAACCAGACACGGGTTATCTGATTTGACTTTGCAAGGCAAAGACATATTGGAACTGATAAGCTAGAAACTGGCAAAATATTAGATTTTCCCTCTCAATTTGTCTTTAATCCAGAGCAGGCCGGGTCCCATTATACGTCCCTTGGCCTTTTTTTCTCCCTTGAAGCCCCTTCCACAATCATAGTTACTTGTTCGTGGGATTATCTGTTTAACGTCTGTGCCTCCCACCGGGGCAGCTCGGAGATGACGGGGAGTTTTCTCACTGGATCCTTGGGGCCTCGCAGTGTCTTGCTCATCACACATGCCCCCTGAGGGCTTACTGAATGGACAGATAGACAGACAAGGTGTCCCTGACATTGGATTTGTGGAGACCTGATCTCACCTGCTCCTCAGGCTCCTTCTACGAGCCTGCACCTCAGCCCTCCGTTCCGCTTCTCCACGTGGAGCCAGCCATCCGCTGGGCTCCCTCCTGGCCTTGTTGTGTGACCGCTCAGGGCGTTAGCTCCTCGTTTGCACTCGGTTGAACTGTGTCATCATGAGGAGGAGAAGCCCTGATGCACAAGGAGGCAGATTTCCTGTCCCCACCTTTCCTGCCAAGCTGGCTGTGTGGCCCTAAGCAAGTCACCTAACAGAGTGGGCCCAGTCTTCTGTAAATGAGCGTCATCTTTTCTACTCTGTCAACCGCACAGGGTAGCTGTGGGAATTCAATCAGAAAAGGAGGCCGAGTCATCTGTAACGCTCTTCTCCGAACCATTAGCAGTGTTACTAGCACATTCATAGACTTAAAACTAGTGCACAACTCGGTCATGGCTCAGGATTTTAAAAAATTGTACATGTAGCATATGGTACACGTACCATACAGCTCACCATTTTAAAATTATAATTCAGTGATTTCTAGTATGTTCACAGAGCTGTGCAACCATCACCACAATCAGTGTTTGAACATTTCATCTCCCCCCCAAAAAACCTCATATTTGTTAGTTACACCCCATTATCCCACTAACTTCCCCAGCCCTAGGAAACCACTAATCAATCTACAGTCGCTCTATAACTTTGCCTATTCTGCACATCCTATATAATAAAAGCCTAATATTCTAAGTGTCTGGCCGTCTGGTTGTCTGGTTGTCCGTTCAACCAATCAAATTGTAATATGCTAATGATATGCTAAGGCTGCTCAACTGCTTGCTATGACGTGCACTGACCACCAGGGGGTAGACGCTCTGACCAGTAGGTTAGCTTACTGCTGGGGTCCAGCTGATCGGGACTGAGCGAGAAGGGCCGAATGTGCCCTGGAGCCCTCCTGTGGTCCCTGCCTGGCTGGCCAACCTCCCGTGTTCCTCCCCAGCCCCGATCGTGTACCAGTGGGGTCCCTCCGCCTGGCCTGTACCCTCTCGCAATCCAGGACCCCTCGGGGGATGTTGGAGAGCCGGTTTCAGCCTGATCCCGCAGGCCAGGCGAATCTAGTTTTATATAAATGCAATCATAAACATGTGACCCTTTTGTGTCTGACTTCTTTCACTTAGCACAATGTTTTCAAGGCTCATCCATGTTGAGGCATGTATCTGAATTTCTGTTTTATTTATCTACTCTGCTGTATGATGAGCATGCCACATTTTGCTCATCCACTCATCAGTTGTTGGACATCTGGGTTGTTTCACTTTTTGGCTATAGGAATAATGCGCTGTGAACATCACTCATCTACCAATGCTGATGTAGACAGGTTTCCCTTTCTCTTGAGGATGTTCCTACGAGTGGAACTGCTGGGCCATGTTTAACATCATGGCTGAGGAATTTGGTACTTCAGGAAAAAAAAGTGAATTGATCCCTGAAATTTCTGCCTGTCTTCTGCTTCGTCTGAATGCTGTCGCCATGAGGCGATGATCCTCAAATAGTTACTCCATCAATTAGGGGACTCTGGCAAAAAATCAACAAGAATCAATTAGTTATATGACATTTACAATAGAGAGTATGATAGGTGTTATTATTGGTTGTATGTTGTGCACCTGTTAGATCCATAATATTTATAACCAATGAATGGACATGTATACGTACATACACTTTTGCCCCCAAAGAGCTGTTGTCACCATGGACCAGTTCAAACAGCCAGTCCGAGGAGCAGCACTGTGGCTCATCAGTCAGTGCTGAGCGACTGGATAGGAGCTCTGGCGAGAGTGGGGCAGAGAGGGAAGGTGTGTTTTCAAACTTCCAGAATGAGGCCAAGTAATCGCCAGTTACGGACTGCAATCCCTTCAGTCCTGTGTGTGCCCTGCCCCCTCTGGAGCAATCCCTGGCACCCCCCTTTAGGGCCTGCTTCTTCCGGGCTTCAATTTGCCCCAATAACTTGGTGTCCCCTTGCCCCTTAGGAGAGCCCATTTGTCACCTCCTGCCTGAGGAGAGGCCTGGTTTCCCATTGGGGAAGCCGATGCCCCGCATCCCGCAAGGTGTCCATGGCCAACACTCATCAGGAGGCCTGGCCCGTGTGCTTCTCTGCCGGCAAAACTTCTCTGCCGTCAGAAAGAGACTCAAGTCTCCATGCTTTGACTGCACAGGCTTTCCTGGAGTTGCCCTTTATTATGGGAGCAAAAAGCCTGCTGACGTCACTGGCATGAGTTGCTGTCAGGTCTGGAGTAGGTGCCTGTGGACTTGAGGAATGCTAGTTCCCAGGTGCTGCCCGTCTCTGATAAAACTCAGCCTTTTCCTCCCAAGCCATTTCCCCAGGGCTGAGACCTCCGTTCGCCTATTTATGTTTCCTTTAAACAAGCGTGCTCTTGGAGGGACCCTGGTCCAAGGCTGCCTGGCCTGGCCGGGCCTCTGGCCCCCAGGTAGGCCTTCTAGTCTCTGACCCACGCACTCACCAGCCAGCCACCCAGCTAACTCAGAGCTTTTGGTCTGGAGAACCAGAGGGGACCAACTGTTGAGCAAAGTGGGGTGAGGACAAGAAGCCACATGTGTTTTCTCTGATCCCAGGCTTGGCAGCGAATGCTCTTTCTGCCTCCTGCTTCCCAGATGTTTTCAGCATTGTCTGAGGTCATCGGTCCTGGGAAGAACGCAGGCCTCCGAGCCCGGGATTGCTTCCTGTTCACCGTCCTCTGTGGGCCCGGGTGTCGAAATGTCGCATCTGCAGATAAAGAAATCGCACAGTGACCGTTTTGAGAGAGAAACCCCTGTGACTAAACGTATAAAGATTTCTGCAGAACCAGTATGTTTCGCCTAATGACTAGTGCTATTTTAATAATTGGCATATCGATTCCTTTGTCAGGGAAATAAATTGGTCAGGTGCTCACATCATGCCGTCAGATCAATTTTACTGCACCTGCGGGGCCGAGGGCATTCTTCATTGTTAGCGCGTAACACCCTCATTGATATAGGCTGGATTGCTTCTGGGGATAACAATTTATTTTTATTGGCAAGAGGATGTGTGGTGTTTCCCCAAAGTGATTAGAACTGAGACCCATGTGCGATCAACGGGAAAACACCTCTGACATTTGGATCCCAAAGAGACAGCCCCTGACCTGTGCTGCTTCTGTGCAAGTCACATGGGAGTGAGCGTCTGTCTCCACAGGCACCCGGGGAGGCCCAGCAAGCACGAGATGCTCACAGGTTCTAACTGCGACGGGCTTATTGCAGCTGAGCTGCAGTGAGTTAGACTCCAGTCCAGTGTCCTCTGCACAGTGACCAGCCACCTTCTCACCACTTCCTGTGCCTACTTTGCTTTGCCAGCGTCACTGGGGAGACTAGAAGCTTTCTAGGATGTGGAAAGTGGGGCAGACCCATGTCCCTGGAGGCTCTCCTCTGCACAGTGCAGGCAGCCCTCACCGCACCCGGAGTGCAATGCCAGGCTGCCTTACCTTAACCTCTCTCCCCGCCCTTCGCGCCGATGCCATTCAAACCTTGTCCACATAGTTGCAGGCACACATCAATTCTGAGCAAACAAGTGCCCCACAGAGTTCACTTGTTTGTAGCGTTTAGTATTCTGTGCGGCTAGTTTCTCTTACACATGTTATGATCTTTACGTGCAACCAGCAGCAAGTGCGTTTGGGAGGGTGCCCATGGCAGAGAGGCAGCACGAGCCTGTGTAGAACTTCTGGTTCATCCCAGCCCCACCCCCGCCCTCTCCGCCCAGCACCTGATGCGATTATGCCACACTAAAAATAGGATGGTTCTCACAGCCCTGCTGCAGGTGGGAGCTTTGTGGCAAGAGATTGCCTTTGATTTTCCTGGCTCCCTTCCCAAGCCCTTGAACATGTGCGGGGCTGTTGCTGTTTGATTATAACATGTGCAGGGTGGGCTGGGGAGGTGGGAGCAACACTCCGATTGTGTTCACGGTCAGTGGCAAGGCCGGGCAGAAGGGCTTCCCTAGTTCTCCCGCTCCCACGATCAAGGGAGGGTTATCAAGCTGGTCCTCACCGTGGGAACCGGAGGCACCATCTCACGGGGACATTTGGAGGTGCTGTGTACTGGTTTCCTAGGGCAGGAGTAACAAAACACCACAGCATGAGTGGCTTAAGCAACAGAAATGTATTGCCTCACATTCCTGGGGGCTGGGAGGCTGAGATCAGGTGCTGGCAGGGCTGGTTCTTTCTGAAGGTGGTGCTCAAGAATGTGCTCTAGGCCTCTCTCCCAGCTTTCAGCGCTTTGCCGGCAACCTCTGGTGTCCGTTGGCTTGTAGAAGCATCACCCGTATCATCCCTCATGTTCACATGGCGTTCTCTCTGTGTGTGTATCTGTCTCTGTGTCCAAATGTCCTTATTTTATGAGGACACCAGTCATGTTGGATTAGGGCCCACTCTAATGACTTCATCTAACAAAGACTTTTTTTTTTTTTTCTCATCTGCAAAGACTTTTCAAATGAGGTCACATTCACAGGTTAGGACTTCATCACCTTTTGGGAGGACACAATTTAACCCATCATATGTCCAATTCAATGCCAACAGGAATCCCCAGTTTTGAGTGTGATGAAGAAAGACACTTTATTCTGTGCACAACAGCTCAGCTGTGATACAGCATGGCCATGAAAATAGCTCTAGGCCAGGTGGCCCTGGGGCCAGGCTCCTCTCTGCTCCATGTTGGTCTATTTGGCCTGCTCCATTCTACTCTGCTGGCACGCCTTCTGCATTTAGTGGAAAGGGAAAGTGAGCTCTGGGACCCAGAGGGGGACTGGCTGACATGGACGGAAGTCCCCACCCCCGGTCCCTGATTGGTCCGTCCTCATGTAAATGACGGCTCCAAACCCTCCAAGTTTGATTAGTTCAGAATAGGGCTGCTCTGATTGGATAGGGAAAGCCTCAGTCCTACTGGTTGAAATACGATTCCAGAAACTCCTTTAAAAGGACTGGCTCAGGTGGCAGAAACACAGTGCGCACAGGCAGGCAGCTCAGTGCAGAGGCAGGGAGTCCAGCACCTGCTTCTCTGTGAAGCGCAGTTTGGGTGAGAGGCCCCTGTGTAGAAATGGCTGCTAGGCTCTGTTTTACAAAATTTGAGCCCAGTTAGCCACCAGGAGCTCTTCCTAGTAGGTGTCTTTTTTCTCTCATGTCCCCAGGGTGTAAACTCTCCTGTTCTTCCAGATTAGACCTGTGTGAGTGCCCAGTGGTCCCGCTGACATCCCACACAGCAGCTGCAGAGAAGACGGAAAGTGAGAAACATGTTGAGCAGCTGTTGTGGTGCGGCCGTGGGAAGCTGAAGTAAAGCTGGGCTTAGAGGGTACGAGATGAGGCCAAGAGGCGTGTGACACGTGGGTGAGATGTTCCCGCCTCCCTCCCTAGACTGGAGCTCACGAGGGCAAGTCCGTGTTGGTCTTTTCCACCATTGTCTGCATCTCGCACAGCACAATGCCTGGTACATCACAGCAATCAATTCACACTGAAAGAATACAGGGATGTGGGGATTTGTGTCTAGTCCCAATCTCTCTATCACAGCTGGAGGTTTTGGAGACTTGAAGTAGCTAAGTAGGCTGCTTAAGTGAATTGGGGAAATAGGATTCTCTCTCTTGTTCCACTTCCGCACACACGGCTACACCGCTGGGGAGTTGAAAAGCATCATCTGCCACCTCCTCTCCCCTCTCTGGTCCCTAAACATCTAGGAGACAGAGTGAGGAATGAAGGCAGAGCAAGACACTTAATTTGTGTTAAAAGAATTGATGTACCTCAACTGTGTTTTTGGTGAAACCACCTTGCAATGTGTCTTTTAGGTATTTTAATGACCACATCCCTTTGCCCAGGTGCCAGGATGGGGCCTCAGGAGAACAAATAGTGCTATAACAAGGTTACCGAGTGTTGCCATTGTCCTCATCTTTATTTCAACCTTTTCTTGCAGCGAGAGAAGAGAGGTCACGTGCAACATGCTCATTTAGAAGTAATTTCTAACATCTGTCTGCACTGAGCGCCACATTAGGTACTAAGTGTACGGAGCGTGTTCAGTTGGGATCCTAATGAGGGCCTGCCAAGCACTTACCAATCAGCTGAGACTGGGTGGGATGGGGACACTGTGACCCGCTTCCAGGAGTCACTCATGGAGAAAAGCAGAAAAAAGAAATCTCTTTTGTTCTGACCTCAAAGTACTTCTCAGGCTTCTGTACCCATAACCTGGGCTAGCTAGGTGCATGCTGCCTGGGACCATGGGTCCCCCCATCCTTCTCCATGGACACATGCCCGGTGCCCCTCCACCCTCTGACTATCTCAGGAATTATCTATGTAGCCTCGAGCTGATTGGCCTGCCCCCCTCTGCATGACCTAAAAATCAGGGACATTTACATAAAGCATCACATGTGATGGGACAAATAAGGCCCCATGCCTCTTCCCTTCCACTCTCTCAATTGTCCCTAGGTGGCGGGGGAGGGAGGGGGTTGACTAGGTATTATTGCAACAGTCACCAGGTCTCACTCTGTCTCCTAGATGTTTAGGGATCAGGGAGCAAGAATCACCCAAATGTGGGGGGAAGGCTCATTTATGAATCTGCAGGGAGGGAGTGGGGAGGGTGTGGCGGATGGGTGGGTGTGGCGGCAAGTGCAGCAGCACTGGCCAATGCCCCCTCTGACGCCTCCTCCACTGAGAAGCACAGGGGAGGACAAGTGGAGGGACTGCTTTGAAGGTAAGGAGAGTAGCCCTTTAGGCCAGCTCTCCCCGCTGGTCAATGTCCCCAAAGCACCGGAGCCTCCTCAGGGGTATGCAGAAGGCACATTGTAGTGGCTCCCTCCTTGGGCTTGGAGACAGAGAGCCGAGTCCCTGCGGCCCCGGCTAGCTGGGGCGCCTGTTCAAGTGGCTGAACCCCAGCAAGGCCCCGTTCCCTCCTGTTTAAAATGGGAGTAATAGAAGAAGCTACCTCAAAAAGTTATCATGAGAATTGCATGTAAAGCTGCTTATCACAAGACCTGAGAACAAACCGGATTTTAATAATCAGTTGAAGTATGTTTGTGCTAGGCGACCCTGCTAGCGGTCCCAAAACTGTTGAGCCAAGTGGGGTGAGGACAAGAAGCCACATGTGTTGAGAACCCTGCTAGCGGTTCTCAACCTGTCGCGACCCACAGGCTGAGAACCGCTGCTGTAGAGCCTAAGACCATCGGAAAACACAGATATTTACATTACGATTCATTAACAGTAGCAAATTTACAGTTATGAAGTAGCAACGAAAATAATTTTATGGTTGGGGGTCACCACAACATGAGGAACTGTATTAAAGGGTCGCGGCATTAGAAAGGTTGAGAACCACTGTTCCAGAGCGAAGGGAGGTGAAACTAAAAGAGGTTGGAGATTATCTGAGGAACGATTCCCAGGTGCCTCTGCCCGTGGAAGGAAGCCTGTCACTGAACTATGAGGTTAGTGATGATTCCAGAATTTCTCGGCTCCTTTCTGCCTTTGGAGATAAGACTTCCTCTTTTGCTATTAGTGGGAGGGCAGCGAGTCAAAGCTGACACCCCACGAGTGCTGAGCACTCTGAGTGAAGAAAAATTCTGGTTATTTCTCTGCCAAAAGAACTGGAGAGGAGGCCCCTTTTACAAAAAAAACAAAACAAAACAAAAAAAAAACACAAACAAAAGCAGAGAAGACCACCAAAACAAAAAAACTATGCTTTCTTAAGGATTTGGCCTAGTCAAGATATTTCCTTCTTGAAGAGTCAGGGCTGATTTATGTTTATTACTTAGAAATATTACCTTTTATTGCACAGTTACTGTATCCAGTTAACTATCCCCGGACGCCGCTTCTCCTGTTTGTGCTGTCATAAATCATTGAGTGACGGTTCGTAGTAACACTGGCTTCCTCACACTGAGGCCTCTTGTTGCTAATGGGGATTACAAAAATAGATGGAGGTGTGAAGAAATGTGTTGTCTGAAACCTGCCAGGCTTGGAGGGAGCAAAAGCAGAGATCTGGAAAGCGGAGCTGTAAAAGCTTTGGGGATGACAGGCGAGGATCCCCACTCCATCACCCGCTTTGGCATGGCTTGCCTTTACTTACGGAGAGCCCTGTGAGGCAGGCATTTTGGCCTCTCCCTCCAGGTGAGGAAACCTGGCAGCCTCCTAGTCCAGAAGGCTCTCCTCCCATCACAGCCCGCTCTGGGCCCAGGTGGACGTGTGCCTGGCGTTGGTGCCTTCAGGCTCATTTCTTGCAGCCACGGAGGGTGCTGCCCGAGACCTCTGCAGCCTGTGATTCCCCGCCGGCCTGATTTGAAGTGAGCTGGGCTGAGATGCGGGAGCGGCCCCAGGCTGCTGCACAAACATGCTTCAATCGTCCGTAAAAAGGGAACAGAGAAGCCGAATGGCCATTAGGCTCCGCAGAGGGGAGTTTTGCCGTAAATCCTCAGCCTTTTCGATAGCTCCGTTTTATTAGGGCACGAGCCAGGGATATTTTTCTTCATTTCCTAACGTAGTGCTCACGCAAGGATTATTGCTTTGTAATGTTTCATTCTCTTGGCGCTGCAGCCGAATTAGATGAAGGCCAGTGGGAGCCGGAGGGGAGGGGAGGGGAGGCATCGCCTCTCCTCAGGATCTGCCTCTTGGCCCAGTTTCCTGTATTTAATGAACACAGCGGCGAACATAGGAGTTGACCCACATGCTGTAGGCCTCCGCAGAATCAGGGCAGGCCTGCAGGAATGAAGAAAAATATCATCTAAAGTGTTTCTGAAATTGGATTGCTCCTATTTCCTCCCCCCACAACCCCAGCAGGCCTGGGTACAGGCACCCATGTGATTTTCTAGTTGGAGCTAGGCTGAGGGGAGGGGGAGAGGCATATGATGTATTTTTTTAGGTTTTCGTGTTTCCTGAGCCTGCGAGTAGGTTAATTTCATTGCACTCCCAATGCCAATGTCCCCGCGTCTCTGTGCCTAAGTGGCAGCTGGAGTCAAAGCTGGGTTCGGCTGGTGGAGGCTGTGGACGGGGAGAACTCGCACAGGACGTGACGTCAGAACTAGACACCAGTTTGGCATGAGTTCTGGGACAACCATCGGCATTCTGTGGAGACTGGGAAGCGGGTGGTTCTTCAGAGGGCCTGGCCCCGTGGCATCTCGGTACCGAGAAGAAGGACGGCACGGGCTGCGGGAACTTCTCACCCCCTCGGTGCCTAACAGGCCACTGAAGAGCCGAGGGCTGGGCCTCTCTCCTGAGGCTGAGGCGTTGAGCACTTTGCTCCAGCAGCCTCAGCGGGACCTGCTTTCTTCCTGTCAGCCTTGGGGGAAGAGACCCCTTCCTGGCCACCACCAGCCAGACCCGACCCTGACCCCGCCGAGCCAGCGAGAAAGAGCACGCAGGTGGGAGACCCCCGCAGCTAGAGAGGGAGATGAGTGAGAAGCCACCGCCACAATCTCAGCAAAAGACAGCTGCTGGGGGAGCGGGCAGAAATGCAGTAGGAGAACCCAACGCGAGTTAACGCGATACAAAAACACATTATAACGTGAAAATATCCTCATTAGTCAATTCCGTAGATGTGATTGAAAAGAGTTAACAGTCACCATGGAGACCCACATTGGTGGCTTGGAAGACCAAACCACAAGAGGGAAGTCACAGGGAGAGGGAAATCATAAGAAAAAAAAAGGAGAGCCGAAACCGGTTTGGCTCAGTGGATAGAGCGTCGGCCTGCGGACTCAATGGTCCCAGGTTCGATTCCGGTCAAGGGCATGTACCTTGGTTGCGGGCACATCCCCAGTAGGGGGTGTGCAGGAGGCGGCTGATCGATGTTTCTCTCTCATTGATGTTTCTAACTCTCTATCACTCTCTCTTCCTCTCTGTAAAAAATCAATAAAATATATAAAAAAAGGAGAGCCGAAACCGGTTTGGCTCAGTGGATAGAGCGTCGGCCTGCGGACTCAAAGGTCCCAGGAGAGTGGGGGGATAGAACCAGGAGAACTAACCTGCAAGAAATGGAGCTTACAGAAGGAAAAAGGAACCGCCGAAGATGAAGTAATAATTAAACATACAGTAGGAGAAAATTTTCTGGAAAGACCTGACTCTCTCTATTGAAGGGATGAGCCAAGTTCCAGGTCAGATTAATGAGAAAAGTGAGACCCAATTTATTCTGGTAAAAATTCCTGAAGGCTAAGAATAAAATCTTGTGCATTTTCGACAGGAAGAACAAGTTATTTGCAAGGGAATAAGAATAAGGTTGGCATTGAGACTTCTCATCTGGAAGCTAGAGGATATTGGAACAAAATGTACAGAAAACACACAACACAAGAATCCTATTCCCAGCCAAGACATCATTCGCCTGTCAAGGCCAGGGGAAAAAAGTGATTTGAAGACATGTAACACGCTGGCGTGTTTCACTCACATTCACCATCTCAGCGAGATGCTGGAAAAGGACTCTAAACAAAGGGGAAGTGAACCGAGCCGGGAGATGACGAACTGGAAACAGTGCTGAGCAAAAAGAACCTTGCTCTCTCTGGCCACAGGTTCTGAAAGACTGAGCCATCTCCAGCCCGGGGCCAGCAGCGTCAGGAGCAGAGCAGAGAGCAAGTCTTGATGAAAGAATTCCCAGTGAAATCAGGCGCCATGACTCAGATTTGCCTAATATTTAAAGAAAGACAGTAGCAGTGTTATTTAAACTATTCTCAGCAATAGAAAGATACAAAAAAAGAGTTGGATTCATTAATGGGGCCAACTTAATTTTAATACTCAACTCATAAAGGAGGTATAATTGGAAATTTAAAATGGCAAACCAATCTAACTTGTGACGGTTGATGCAAAAAATAAAATAAAATAAATAGCAATTAGAATCTAATGAAGTTTTAAATCACGACACTGTGACCTAGTAAGATTTATTTTAGGGATGGCAAAATAGATAAAAAAGGAGTATCTATTAATGTAATTCATTACATCAGCAAACTAAAAGAGAAAAAATAATATTATTAGATTAATAGATTTTAAGCATTCATTGTATAAATATTTTATAAAAGAAAGCGAAGTAATGGAGAAATAGAAGTAAACAATTTAAATACATTAAGGACCATTCCCCAAAATTTACCAGCAAATATAATCCTTAGTGGCAAAACACAAAATCAGGTGTTTTGTTAAAATCAGGAACTAAAGAGGAATATTCCTACTATCATTATACAACATTGTATTGAAGTTTTTAGTGGATGAAATATGAAAACAAAAAATTGATATTAAAATGATTTCTTTTTACTGGTGATATACTTTTCTTTAACCTTTTATAACTCAATCTCTACCTTTAGTTATTAAAAAATACTCAAGTTAATAAGATCATTTTGTAAGGTAGCTGAAATAAGATACATATACAAATACCAAAAAGTCTTTTTCTACAAGTAAGCAGTTAGAAATGGAAATTTAAAAATTTATTCATCATAGCTTTAAGTACTATAACATATTTGTAAGAGAGCAAATTAAGAAATATGCAGAATCTATATGAAGAGAACTATAAAGCTTTATTGAGGGATATACAACAATCTCTGAACATTTGGAAAGACTTTATTTTTAAAAAAAATTTAATACAAATTCATATACAAAATTTAGAAATTCCTGTAAGTATTCTAACAGGGAGTGTTTGTCTGGGGAGTTAAAGAAAATAATGTATATGGAAGAATACATTTATGTAAAAGAAAAATGCAATGGCGGAGAGACTGCCCTCATCAGATATCACCACCCACTTTAAGACTTTGAGGTTAAATCAATATATTCCTGGCATGGGTAGAGAAAGAGGCTAGCAAAACAGAATAAATAATCCAGAAATAGAGCTTGATTTGTGTGAGAATTTAATGTATTTCAGAAATGACATTTTAATTTAGCAGGAAAAGGCTGGACTTAATAACATGGCCTTGGGATTCCTGGTTTCCCAACTAGAAGAAAGTAAAATTGGATCACTTTCATAGGCACACAATAATGTAAATCTTGCCCCTTCACTTGTGCAACCTGGTGGCAGGAGAGTTCTTAACCAAGACCAGAAACCCACTAGCTATTTAAAAAAAAAAAAAAAAGATTTCACTAAACAAAATGAAACAAAAATAAGTGAATGATAGTCATAGAAAAAAATCAATGAAAAAAAACCAACCAGGATCAATAGCCATATATCTAAAAATATACAAACAATTCTGGAAAATTGTCAAAACTACCCAGTAGAAAAATGAACAAATAATATGCAGAGGCTGTTGGCATTAAAACAACTCCAAATGGCCAAAACTTTATGAGAAGATATTAAAAGTCACTGGTATTCAGGGAATCCAATCCTACATAATAAAGCGGTAATATGCAAATTGACCGCACCTTCGCTACACCTAAGCCACGCCCACCAGCCAAGCCCACCAGCCAAGCCACGCCCACCAGCCAATCAGAGCGAGTATGCAAATGAACCTGACTAAGATGGCGGGTAATTTGCATACTAAGATGGCGGGTAATTTGCACACACAGGCTCCCTGAGCTGACCCCCTGCCACGGATAGCCGCTGGGCTCCAGGCCAAAGGGGGCTTTTGGCCTGGTGCATGAGCGGACCCCCTGCCATCTGAGGCGGGAGCTGGGACTGGCAGGCGCTGGCTTCAGCCACCCCCTCCAGTGCCCACTGCCTCAGGCGGAACCCAAGCCACGTAGCCATCGCGATCAGGAACCCGGACTGGCTCCAACCAAGCCCTGCAGAGCCAGCAGAGGCAGGAGGAACCCAAGCCAGCCCCGATCAGACTCAGACTGGCAGGCGATGGCTCCAGCCAAGCCCTCCAGCTCCGCCACCTCAGGCGTAACCCAAGCCGCGGAACCCAAGCCACGCAGCCATCGCGATCGGGGACCCGGACTGGCTCCAGCCAAGCCCCGCAGAGCCAGCAGAGGCAGGAGGAACCCAAGCCACGCCCCAATCGAACCCGGACTGGCAGGCGATGGCTCCAGCCAAGCTGTCCAGCGCCGGCCACCTCAGGCGGAACCCAAGCCCCGGAACCCAAGCCATGCCGCCATCGCGATCGGGGACCCGGACTGGCTCCAACCAAGCCCCGCAGAGCCAGCAGAGGCAGGAGGAACCCAAGCCACGCCCCGATCGGACTCAGACTGGCAGGCGATGGCTCCAGCCAAGCTGACCAAGCCGCGGAACCCAAGCCACGCCGCCATCGCGATCGGGGACGCGGACTGGCTCCAGCCAAGCCCCGCAGAGCCAGCAGAGGCAGGAGGAACCCAAGCCACGCCATGATTGGACCCGGACTGGCAGGCGATGGCTCCAGCCAAGCTGACCAAGCCGCGGAACCCAAGCCACGCCGCCATCGCGATCGTGGACCAGGACTGGCTCCAGTCAAGCCCCGCAGAGCCAGCAGAGGCAGGAGGAACCCAAGCCACGCCCCGATCGGACCCGGACTGGCAGGCGATGGCTCCAGCCAAGCTGACCAAGCCGCGGAACCCAAGCCACGCCGCCATCGCGATCAGGGACCAGGACTGGCTCCAGCCAAGCCCCGCAGAGCCAGCAGAGGCAGGAGGAACCCAAGCCACGCCCCGATCGGACCCGGACTGGCAGGCGATGGCTCCAGCCAAGCTGTCCAGCGCCCGCCACCTCAGGCGGAACCCAAGCCCCGGAACCCAAGCCACGCCGCCATCGCGATCGGGGACCCGGACTGGCTCCAACCAAGCCCCGCAGAGCCAGCAGAGGCAGGAGGAACCCAAGCCACGCCCCGATCGGACTCGGACTGGCAGGCGATGGCTCCAGCCAAGCCCTCCAGCTCCCGCCACCTCAGGCGGAACCCAAGCCACGCCGCGATCGGGGACCCTGGCAGGCAGCATGGGTCAGCGCCCTAGCCACTGCCCTGATCCAAGCCGCCGTCACACTGCCTGCCTGTTCCAAGCTACAATGGGGGCCGGGGCAAGCAGCCGGGGGCAAAGCCCTAGGCTGGTGCTTGCCTGGATCTCAGACCCCGGCATGTGGCAGTTCCACACACTGCTGGTGGGGTCCAAGACGAGAGGACCTAGCAACTTCTGCCAAGGCCCGCCTGTGGGCTGGAGCAGAGGGAGAAAGCTGGCAGCTTAGAGGGCATTGCTCCCTCTGGAGCCCCAGCTTCCGCGTTTCAGCTGTGAAAATTGACAAATGGTAGGAGGAAGTCCCACCCCCACAGAAACGGCCAGAATCAGCCGTTGGTCACACAGCTCAACGGCCTGACAGTTAAGACTCATTCACCTGTACCTCAGACCGTGGCAGTAGAGAGGTGGGACTATGTCCAAAGAAAAACTGTTGATACAACGTAGCTCTGCAGCAGAAAGATCCCGACGTTATCGACAGAAAATGTCTGAAGAGCAAAGGGCGTCTGATCTTGAAAGAAGGCGACGCCTGCGACAGAATGTATCTGAAGAGCAGCTATTGGAAAAACGTCGCTCTGAAGCCGAAAAACACCGGCATCTTCGACAGAAAATGTCTAAAGACAAACGCGCCTATGAAGTTGAAAGAAGGCGGTGGCGAAGACAGAGGTCTAGAGAACAGTCATCAACAAGTACTAGCAACATTGGTAGGAACTGCCTTCTCAGCAATAATGGAGTATATGAGGATGCAATTCTCGAACATAGTTGTGGTGGAATGACTGTTAGATGTGAATTTTGCCTATCACTAAATTTCTCTGATGAAAAACCATCCGATGGGAAATTTACTCGATGTTGTAGCAAAGGGAAAGTCTGTCCAAATGATATACATTTTCCAGAATACCCAGCATATTTAAAAAGATTAATGACAAACGAAGATTCTGACAGTAAAAATTTCATGGAAAATATTCGATCCATAAATAGTTCTTTTGCTTTTGCCTCCATGGGTGCAAATATTGCATCGCCATCAGGGTATGGGCCATACTGTTTTAGAATACACGGACAAGTTTATCACCGTACTGGAACTTTACATCCTTCGGATGGTGTTTCTCGGAAGTTTGCTCAACTCTATATTTTGGATACAGCTGAAGCTACAAGTAAACGATTAGCAATGCCAGAGAACCAGGGCTGCTCAGAAAGACTCATGATCAACATCAGTAACCTCATGCATGAAATAAATGAATTAACAAAATCGTACAAAATGCTACATGAGGTAGAAAAGGAAGCCCAGTCTGAAGCAGCAGCAAAAGGTATAGCTCCCACAGAAGTAACTATGGCAATTAAATATGATCGCAACAGTGACCCAGGTAGATATAATTCTCCCCGTGTAACCGAGGTTGCTGTCATATTCAGAAACCAAGATGGAGAACCTCCTTTTGAAAGGGACTTGCTCATTCATTGTAAACCAGATCCCAATAATCCAAGTGCCACTAAAATGAAACAAATCAGTATCCTGTTTCCTACATTAGATGCAATGACATATCCTATTCTTTTTCCACATGGTGAAAAAGGATGGGGAACAGATATTGCATTAAGACTCAAAGACAACAGTGTACGCAACAATAATACTAGACAAAATGTAAGGACACGAGTCACACAAATGCAGTATTATGGATTTCATCTCTCTGTGAGGGACACGTTCAATCCTATTTTAAATGCAGGAAAATTAACTCAACAGTTTATTGTGGATTCATATTCAAAAATGGAAGCAAATCGGATAAATTTCATTAAAGCAAACCAATCTAAGTTGAGAGTTGAAAAATATAGTGGTTTGATGGATTATCTCAAATCTAGATCTGAAAATGACAATGTGCCGATTGGTAAAATGATAATACTCCCATCATCTTTTGAGGGTAGTCCCAGAAATATGCAGCAGCGATATCAGGATGCTATGGCAATTGTAACAAAGTATGGCAAGCCCGATTTATTTATAACCATGACGTGCAACCCTAAATGGGCAGATATTACAAACAATCTACAACGCTGGCAAAAAGTTGAAAACAGACCTGACTTGGTAGCCAGAGTTTTTAATATTAAGCTGAACGCTCTTTTAAATGATGTATGCAAATTCCATTTATTTGGCAAAGTAATATCTAAGATTCATGTCATTGAATTTCAGAAACGAGGACTGCCTCACGCTCACATATTATTGATATTAGATAGTGAGTCCAAATTACGAACGGAAGATGACATTGACCGTATAGTTAAGGCAGAAATTCCAGATGAGGACCAGTGTCCTCGACTTTTTCAAATTGTAAAATCAAATATGGTACATGGACCATGTGGAATACAAAATCCAAATAGTCCATGTATGGAAAATGGAAAATGTTCAAAGGGATATCCGAAAGAATTTCAAAATGTGACCATTGGAAATATTGATGGATATCCCAAATACAAAAGAAGATCTGGTAGCACCATGTCTATTGGAAATAAAGTTGTCGATAACACCTGGATTGTCCCTTATAATCCATATTTGTGCCTTAAATATAACTGTCATATAAATGTTGAAGTCTGTGCATCGATTAAAAGTGTCAAATATCTATTTAAATACATCTATAAAGGGCACGATTGTGCAAATATTCAAATTTCTGAAAAAAATATTATCAATCATGATGAAGTACAGGACTTCATTGACTCCAGGTATGTGAGCGCTCCTGAGGCTGTTTGGAGACTTTTTGCAATGCGAATGCATGACCAATCTCATGCAATCACAAGATTAGCTATTCATTTGCCAAATGATCAGAATTTGTATTTTCATGCCGATGATTTTGCTGAAGTTTTAGATAGGGCTAAAAGACATAACTCAACTTTGATGGCTTGGTTCTTATTGAATAGAGAAGACTCTGATGCACGTAATTATTATTATTGGGAGATTCCACAGCATTATGTGTTTAATAATTCTTTGTGGACAAAACGCCGAAAGGGTGGGAATAAAGTATTAGGTAGACTGTTCACTGTGAGCTTTAGAGAACCAGAACGATATTACCTTAGACTTTTGCTTCTGCATGTAAAAGGTGCGATAAGTTTTGAGGATCTGCGAACTGTAGGAGGTGTAACTTACGATACATTTCATGAAGCTGCTAAACACTGAGGATTATTACTTTACGACACTATCTGGAAAGATACGATTGAAGATGCAATCGTCCTTAATATGCCCAAACAACTACGGCAACTTTTTGCATACATATGTGTGTTTGGATGTCCTGCTGCTGCAGACAAATTATGGGATGAGAATAAATCTCATTTTATTGAAGATTTCTGTTGGAAATTGCACCGAGGAGAAGGTACCTGTGTGAACTGTGAAATGCATGCCCTTAAAGAAATTCAAGAGGTATTCACATTGCATGGAATGAAATGTTCACATTTCAAACTTCCGGACTATCCTTTATTAATGAATGCAAATACATGTGATGAATCGTACGAACGACAACAGGCAGAAGTTTTGATAAATTCTCTGAATGATGAACAGTTGGCAGCCTTTCAGACTATAACTTCAGCCATTGAAGATCAAACTGTACACCCCAAATGCTTTTTCTTGGATGGTCCAGGTGGTAGTGGAAAAACATATCTGTATAAAATTTTAATACATTATATTAGAGGTCGTGGTGGTACTGTTTTACCCACAGCATCTACAGGAATTGCTGCAAATTTACTTAATGGTGGAAGAACCTTTCATTCCCAATATAAATTACCAATTCCATTAAATGAAACTTCAATTTCTAGACTCGATATAAAGAGCGAAGTTGCTAAAACCATTAAAAAGGCCCAACTTCTTATTATTGATGAATGCACCATGGCATCCAGTCATGCTATAAACGCCATAGACAGATTACTAAGAGAAATTATGAATTTGAATGTTGCATTTGGTGGGAAAGTTCTCCTTCTTGGGGGAGATTTTCGACAATGTCTCAGTATTGTGCCGCATGCTATGCGATCAGCCATAGTACAAACAAGTTTAAAGTACTGTGATGTTTGGGGATGTTTCAGAAAGTTGTCTCTTACAACAAATATGAGATCAGAGGATTCTGCTTATAGTGAATGGTTAGTAAAACTTGGAGATGGCAAACTTGATAGCAGTTTTCATTTAGGAATGGATATTATTGAAATTCCCCATGAAATGATTTGTAATGGATCTATTATTGAAGCCACCTTTGGAAATAGTATATCTATAGATAATATTAAAAATATATCTAAACATGCGATTCTTTGTCCAAAAAATGAGCACGTTCAAAAATTAAATGAAGAAATTTTGGATATACTTGATGGAGATTTTCACACATATTTGAGTGATGATTCCATTGACTCAACAGATGATGCTGAAAAGGAAAATTTTCCCATTGAATTTCTAAATAGTATTACTCCTTCAGGAATGCCATGCCATAAATTAAAATTGAAAGTGGGTGCAATCATCATGCTATTGAGAAATCTTAATAGTAAATGGGGTCTTTGTAATGGTACCAGATTTATTATCAAAAGATTACGACCTAACATTATTGAAGCTGAAGTATTGACAGGATCTGCAGAGGGAGAGGTTGTTCTGATTCCAAGAATTGATTTGTCCCCATCTGACACTGGCCTCCCATTTAAATTGATTCGACGACAGTTTCCTGTGATGCCAGCATTTGCGATGACTATTAATAAATCACAAGGACAAACTCTAGACAGAGTAGGAATATTCCTACCTGAACCCGTTTTCACACATGGTCAGTTATATGTTGCTTTCTCTCGAGTTCGAAGAGCATGTGACGTTAAAGTTAAAGTTGTAGATACTTTATCTCAAGGGAAATTAGTCAAGCACTCTGAAAGTGTTTTCACACTTAATGTGGTATACAGGGAGATATTAGAATAAGTTTAATCACTCTATCAGTCATTATTTGCATCAATGTTGTTTTTATATTATGATTTTGTTATTGTTATATCATTTTGTTATTATTTATTAATAAAATTATGTATTATTTTCATATACACTGTACTCATTTCCTTTTATCTCTGACACTTTTATTATAGAGAGAGGGCAAATAGCAATGTTAAAATATTTTCTCTAATTAATTCCCTTTTAATGTGCACGAATTTCGTGCACCGGGCCACTAGTTTTAAATAAGAGGGAGACATAAACTGGCCAACTTTAAAAGAGCAAGAACATCCATTCCTGGGGGTGGGGTGGATATGGAGAAGAATCCTCTTATACAATGCTGGCAAAATGTAAATTTTTATAGTCTTTGTGGAAAGCAAACTGTTAAACCCTTTAAAATTAATTACATCTTTCTTTTGGTTCAATCATCTGAGTACTGGGACTTTATAAAAAACAACAACAAAAAACCCCTAAACACCTCTGCCCTGGACAGTTTTTCTCAGTGGTTAGAGCGACAACCCAAGGTTCGAAGGGTCACGGGTTTAATTCCCAGTCAAGGGCACATACTTCGGTTGCAAGTTCCCCAGCCTCCGTGTGGGAGCATGCAGGAGGCAACCAATCGAAGCTGCTCTCTCTTTTTCTCCCCCTCCTCCCTCCCTTCAACTCTCTTTCTAGAAATCAATGGGGAAAAAATATCCTTAGATTAGGATTAACACACACACACACACACACACACACACACACACACCCAAAAACAACTTCCCCCAAACAAACACCCAAATAGTATGTAGAGATTGTGATAGTTAATTTTATGTTAACTTGCCTAGATATTTAGTTAAACATTCTGGGTTTGTGAAAATGTTTTTGGATGGGATTGACATTTGAATCAGATTGAATAAGGCAGATTGCTCTCCCCAACGTGGTGGGCCTTGTCCAATCAGTTGAAGAAGTAAATAAGAGAAAAGGGCTGCCCCTCCCGAGAGTAAGAGGAAACTCTTCCTGCCTGACTGCCTTGAACTGGACATTGAACTTTGCCTGCCTGCAGACTCGAACTGAAGCAGCAGTTCTGCTTGGGTCTTGAGCCTGCTGACTTTTGGACTGGAACTTACGCCACTGGAACTTGGGCGCCCCTGATTCTCAGGCCTTTTCACATGGACTGAAACGGCAGCATTGGCCTTCCTGGGTCCCAGCCTGGTGGCTGCAGATCTGGGGACTTCTCCACTTCCATAGCTGCATGAGCCAGTTCTGTATAATAACTTTTTCTCTGTACACGTGCCTCCTCTCGGTCCTGTTTCTTTGGAGATCCTCGACCACTGCAGATTTACACAGAAAAGATAAAGTGACTGTCTGCTGGGAGAGGAGTGGTTTCATCAGTTTTTGTATTTTCATGCATACCAAGGCATCTTGTGCAGGTATTTAAAAGTAAAAGCAAAACAAAACGAAATCACCTCTAACTCCGTTGCCTGACATGGAGGGATTTCCATGAGGTGGGCTGTAGTGAGAAAAGCAAGATGCAGAAAAGGGTTTAAAGTAGAATTCCATTTTTGTGAAACAAACAATGCCATATCTCTTCTCCATGTATATGTTCATATATGTCCACGTGTATGTGTTTGTACATTATTATATGAGCACAGGGTAAAGTACGGCAGGACTCATGTTAGGCTGGTACCAGAAGATTGCTGTTTGGGGAACGAGGCTATGATGTGGGTGGAGCCATGAGGGAGGAGAGCAAGGTTGCAAAACAAAACAAAATAACCATCATCGCCGATATGATACACTTGGGCATACAATTATACCTGTTTAGGTATAAGCTATAAAATGAAATATATAAAGGGAAAAAAAAAAGAGAAACAATCCTGGTGGATGGGGCAGCTAGGGGCTTTGCAGATCTAGCCTGGTCAGCAAGATAGAGTTGGTGCTGGTCAGGATGCATCTCCGTGACGCTGACCTGACCAGCTCCATCACGGGCGGTTTGTTCATCATACAAGATAAGCCACTTGACAAGTTTGGTTTCACCAAAACCACAAACTATTCTGGGGTCAGATTTAAAGCTCAGTACCGAGTTGGATATCCCTGATGTGAATAGGCCAGATTGGCACACAAGAGGACTCGGCGTTATTTTACAGTAATCAGGTTACTGTTAGGGTAGGTCTGAAAGTGTTTGTAAATGTACGAAAACTCAAAAGGCCTAGAAAGTTCCTCTGCTTCCTCGTCTCAGACTAAAACACACATTTCTGAACTGTTCCATTAACATTCACTTACATTTAAAAGTGTCTTGAAGTTGTCTTCTGTGTAAGCACCAACAAATTCTCCTATAATGCCAAGGTTTTCTTGGTGGGTGAAGGGGAAAAGGTGTGTCTATTGCACCTTTATGACTTAAAAAATAGAATCCCAGAACAGATGTCTGTGTTTATGTACAGAAAGAGAATCCATCTCTTTGTCTCTGTTATGCCTGCTACTTACACCTGCTCACCACTGTGAAGGGTTGCCTTGGTTAGTCAGGAGGGGAGGCACATCTGCCCTCCCAGTAATTACCTGCTGCCCGCCCCGAGCACTTGCAGGAAGGCTGTTTTGCTGGGGGCTGCTGGGAAGGAGGGAAGTTCTGAATCAGGGGTCAAGTGGCTCTTGCTACATTGTTAGTGAACCAATCCAGCCTTCTAAAGCTCAAGGGGCTGTACAGTATGGGGTCAGCACGCTGCAACTGCAGAATTGCCTCTTTGGCCTCTGATGAGGAAGCTGTCTGAATGGGCATCACTCAGACATCATCCTGCAGGTATCCTGCACACGCCACCTGTCTCAGGCGGGCACAGGGTTCCCTCCAAGTAAATTTCTTGCTTGGCTTCTGCCAAGTACATCAGCATAGACTGTGGTCCATTTTCTCCCCTATGGTGATCTTGTTCTTTCATGATGTTTGATGAAACATATGAGGGTTTTAAAAAATCTCTTCTGTCTGATATGTGCAAAAAAGAAAAGAAAAGAAAGGAAACTAGACCACCTTCTTACACCATACACAAGAATAAACTCAAAATGAACTAAAGATTTAAATGTTAGACCCCAAACCATAAAAATCCTAGAAGAAAACATAGACAGTGAAATCTCAGACATTTCTCATAGCAATATTTTTTTTTACTGATATGTCTCTTGGGTAAGGAAAACAAAAGAAAAAATAACAAATAGGATTGTATCAAACTAAAAAGTTTTTGCACAGCAAAGGAAACAAAATAAAAAAAACAACACACTGAATGGGAGAACATATTTGCCAATGATATATCTGATGAGGGGTATATATCCACAATTTAGAAAGAACTTACAAAACTCAACACCAAAAAAACCCCCAAACAATCCAACTTAAAAAAATGGGCAAAGGACCTGAATAGACACTTCTTCAAAGAGAACATACAAATGGCCAATAGACATATGAAAAAATGTTCAATGTCAATAATCATAGAGAGATGCAAATTAAAACCTCAGTAAAATATCAACTCACACCTGTCAGAATGGCTATCATCAATATATCAATGAACAACAGTGCTGGTGAGGATGTGGAGAAAAGGGAACCCTCATGAGGATGAGGTGCAGCCACTGTACAAAGCAGAATGAAGTTACCTCAAGAAATTCAACATGGAACTGCTTTATGACCCAGTGACTCCACTTCTGGGAATATATCTGAAGAAACCCAAAACACTGACTCAAAAGAATACATGCACCCCTATGTTCTTTGCAGCATTATTTACAGTGGCCAAGATTTGGAAGCAGCCCAAATACCCATCAGTAGATGAGTGGATAAAAAAGCTGTGGTACATTTACACAATGGAATACTACTCGGCCATAAAAAAGAAGGAAATAGCATGGATGGACCTAGAGAGTAATATGATAAATAAAATTAGCCAGTGAGAGAAAAAGACAAGTATCATATGATTTCATTTATATGTGGAATCTAATGAACAAAATAAACTAACAAACAAAATAGAAACAGACTCATAGATAAAGAGAAGAGACTGACAACTATCAAAGGGCTGGGTGAAAAAAAAAAAGTGGGGAGTTAAAAAATGAAACAAAAACCCCCTCATAGACACAGGCAACAGTATGGTGATTATCGGAGAGAAAGGTGGGGGAGGTAGATGAGGGTAAAGTGGGGATAAATAATGATGGAAGGAGATTTGACTTTGGGTGGTGAACACACAATATACAGATGATGTATGATAGAATTGTACACTTAAAACCTATATGATTTTATTAACCAACTAGAGGCCTGGCGCACAAATTCATGCATGGGTGAGGGCCTGAGGGGGACGTGGGGAGGAGGCGGGGGTGGGATGAGATTGGCCCTCTGGGCAGGCGATGGGACGCTCTTGCCGGTCTTGGATCCGGATCCATCCAGCTGACGGTCATGCAGATTGTCGGGAGCCACCTGGCGGCCGCTTTTATAGCCTTTCTTCCTTGGGGAGCATCTAGGGAGGGGAAGCGGCTGCAGTGCCCAAGGAGGACTTCCAGGAGGGCGGCAGTGCTGTCGGGATCGTGCCGGTGATCTGGTCCCTCGGTGCCTGGCCCGTTCTCCAGATATTGGACCTGCAGGACTACTGAGGGAGTGGCTGCCACCGGCCGCTGGGCCACTGGGATGGGTCTGTCAGCTGAGCAGCGCTCTGGCTGTGGGAGCACACTGACCACCAGGGGGAAGCTCCTGCGTTGAGCATCTGCCCCCTGGTGGTCAGTGTGCATCATAGTGACCGGTCGTTTGGTCATTTGGTCACTTAGGCTTTTATATACAGTATATAGATGTCTCCCCAATAAATTCAATTAAAAAAATCTCTTCTATCCAAGATAACCAGCACCACACTGTTCTCTGTTTACCTTTTCATCCTGCATCTTTGTGTTGCAGGCTCCCCCGGCCCCCTCCACACTGCAGTGCTTGACATCACCGGACAGGACGTTTATTTACCTCTCCAGGAGATGTTTGCTTCCACACCAGTGACAGGCATCTCTGACTCCTGGAGACAAAATAAATTCTTACCGTTTTTGTGTGTTATTGATTAGTATTTGAAGGAATCTTTTGACCAAAACCAAATGGGGTGTTGGGCAACGTGCATTTTATTTGGAGACAAGCAGGCCATTTGATTGGATAAGAGGAGTGAGAGCAAGACAGAGCACACGAGCGCACAGAGGACAAGTCTTTAGGATATCCAATTCTTCAGGCTACAAATTGGGACCCATAGTCTGGAAAATATATTTGTCATAGTGGAGGCAATAAGACCGACCATTTTATGTCTGTTCCAGAGCTTAGAAGGCAATGAGAACTCCATCTTGGTGTATAAAACAAGGGAAGCAGAGAGAACTATGCCATTTAGCTCTCAAGGGAAACAGATTGTTAATTCATTGCTGCCTCTGAAATGCCCTTGGCCCTAGAGGCTTCCAGAGGCCAGAGCTTCGCTCTGTTGAATAATTACGCAGGGGAATCACATCATGGTCTACCTTCTGCCTACTTCCCTAGTAAATGATTAGAAACGTTTTGAAACAATTTCCAACCAGTTTTACGGACCAAGCCTCCAGATTGCTAATGCTGGAAGTTTCTGGGAAATAATTAAGGACATTTACTGTAGGTTGCTGTGTTGAGTCTTGCTTCTGGGTACATTCTGCACTTGAAAATGAAATTGGAATTTTAAAAACACAGTCAACATCTTTGCTATTTTACAGCTTCTGCGTAACCCCTGGGTTTTTGTCTTTAGTGCTCTTGGAAATGAAAATGGACTTTTGGTTTACTTCTGGCTCCAAGTTGCTGCTCATGTTCCCACTGACAGAGTGGTAATTGCTCTTACAGAACAGAAACATAAGCCACCAGGATTTTTCAGGAAAAGGGCCAAATTGTTTTTAATGTAATATTTCTCAAAATCACTCATAATAGACTGAAACAATCTATTTTGAATTTGGAATCCGGGAAGCAATTATCTTAATGGATTGAATTCCAATCTCTTCTGAAAAATGATTTTTATTGAGTTTGGTTCTTTCAAAAATTGGGGGTAAATAATGCCATTTTTAGGTGTATATACAGGGTGGGGCAAAAGTAGGTCTACAGTTGTGAGTACGTGAAACACAGAGTTTATTCTTGTAGTATTATTTATTAATTATTGCATTTTCCATATGAACAATTATGAACCTACTTTTGCCCCACCCTTAATTTCATAGTTAAAAAAATAGGTACTATCCTCTTATTGTCTCTAGTGAAGGGGCATTTCATTAACTACATGAAGTCCTACAGCTGGAAGGGACCCAGTAATCATATTATTCATCTCCTTAATTTAATTTAATTTTATTCTTTTAGGATTAAAAAATATGTTTAAATTAATTTTTTATTTTTCAATTAGAGTTGACACACAATATTATATTAGTTTCAGGTGTACAACCTAGTGATTGATTTGACATTGTATAACTTACTAAATGATCATCCCAATAAATCTCATTTCCATCTGATACCTTACATAGTTATTAGAATATTATTGACTATATTTCCTATGCTGTATTTTACATCCCCATGACAATTTGGTAACAACCAATTTGTACTTTTTAATTTCTTCACCTTTTCGCCCATCCCCACAGCCCTCTTGCATCTGGCAACCAACAAAAAGTTCTCTGTATCTAAGGGTCTCTTTCTGTTCTGCTTGTTCATTTTGTTTTTAGATTTAATTTTTGATAGATATGTATTTATTGCCATTTTATTGTTCATATTTTTTTATCTTCTTCTTAAAGAAGACCCTTTAACATTTCATCTGATACTGATTTGGTGGTGTTGAACTCCTTTAACTTTTTCTTTTTATGTCTGTTTTAATTTTAAATGATAGCCCTGCTTGGCAGTATAGATCCTTGCTCTTCTTCACTTTGATTATTTCGTGCCAATCCCTTCTGGTCTGAAATGTTTCTGTTGAGAAATCAGCTGACAACCTTCTGGGAGCTCCCTTCTAGATCACTAACTGCTTTTCTCTTGTTGTTTTTAGATTATCTTTTTGTCTTTAACCTTTGACATTTTAATTATGATGTGTCTTGGTGGGGGTCTTTTTGGGTTCATCTTGTTTGGAACTCTCACTGCTTCCTGTACGTCACCAGATTAGAGAAGTTTTTTATTATTTTTTCAAATAGATTTTCAATTTCTCGCTCTCTCTCTTCTCCTGTTCTTGAAGTTGTCCCAGAGGCTCCTTACAAAATCCTCATTTTATTAAAATTCCTTTTTTCTTTTTGATGTTCTGATTTTTTTTTCTTCCTTATATTCTAAATCGCTGATTTGACTCTTGGCTTCATCTATTATACTATTGACTAGAAACCCATTGCACGAAGTTTCATGCAATAGACTTTCACCTGGCTGCCGGCACCAGTTTTCCGCCAGCAGCAGTTTTCCTCTGGCCACCCGCCGATCAGAGCGCCTCCCGCCAGCGAGAGTCCCCGCCCCCCACGCCTCCTACCGCCAGCCAATCGGCCACCCTGAGTCCCGCCCCCCACGCCTCCAGCCGGCCCAATCGTGGGCGTAGTGGAGTGATGCAATTTGCATATTGCCTTTTTATTATGTAGGAGGATTCCCTGTAAATTTTTCTTCATTTCAGTTAGTGTATCCTTCATTTCTGACTGGTTCTTTCTTATGGTTTCCATGTGTTTTTTATGCTGTTGAAGTTCTTGCTAAGTTCATTGAGCTTGTTATTATCAGTGTTTTGGTCTCTGCATCTAATAGATTGCTTGTCTCCATTTTGTTTAGTTCTTTTTCTGGAGTTTCGTTATGTTCTTTTATTTGAGACCTGTTTCTTTATCTCTTCATCTCTGTGTTTGTTCCCATGTATTAGGTAGAGCTGGTACATCTCCTAGGCTTGGCAGAGTGTTCTGTAGGGTCCAATGGCATAACTTCCCTGTTCACCTGAGCTGGGCAATCCAGGTGTGCTCCCTCCCACCACCCCATGTGGACTGTATACACCCTCCATTGTATTTGAGTCTTGATTGCTGTTGTCACATCAATGGGAGGGATTTATCTCCAGGACAATGGCTGCAAGGATTAGCTGTGACCACCAACTACCACAGAGGATCAGCTGTGCAGGGGCCTACCCCATGGAGTAGGACTTACTTCAGCAGGGCTCTGGTGTCTGCTGAGGCAACACCTTGAGTGGAGTGTGTCACTTGTGGAGGTGGTTGGGTGGTAGCTTGGACAGTCTGAAGCTGTCCACCGATTGTGCTGGCTCTGGGGCCTCCTGGGAGGTGCAGGCCAAGGTCAGCCACAACTTATGTTCTTCCCAGAGCCACCCAGCATGAGCTACAAAAACAATCTTCAGCTGTAGCCGGTTTGGCTAAGTGGCTACAGCATGGCCCACAGACCGAAGGGTTGTGAATTCGATTCCCAGTCAATGGTACATACCTCAGTTGCAGGTTCTATCCCACACCTGGGTTAGAGTGCATATGGGAGGCAATCAATCAATGTGTCTCTCTCATATAGATGTTCTCTCTCTCTCTCTCTCTCTCTCTCTCTCTCTCTCTCTCTCTTGCCCCTCTCCTCCCTCTCTTCTACTCTCTCTAAAAAATGATGGAAAAATATCCTAGGGTGAGGATTAAGCAAAACCAAACCAAACCAAACCAAACCAAACAAAACAAAACAAAAATCTGCAGATGGCTGCTACTTGTGCTTGGGCTTGGAGGTGCCCAGGTGAGGCCAAGCTGTGAACCAAGGCTGGCTGCTGCTAGTACTGGGGCCACTTAGTGAGAGGCCACTTAGCGAGAGGTATGGGGCATGCTGAGGCAAGATGCTGCTTGTTTGAGAGGATTTTAAGAAAGCCTGAGCATGAGCCAAGGCAGGCCATTCATTTGGAAAAACCAATGGAAACAGCTTGGGTGGGCCCAGAGGTTGAGTGGAATGAGATCTCAGGCAATCATCAGGGCATGGTGAACAATGTTAGCCAGGTTGATGAAGACTTAGATATGGCGCCTGCCAGCCAGCTCTGTCTGTGTGTGTGGGGGTGGGGTGGGGGGTGTTTCAGAAAAGGAACAATGGCCTCTGCCAGCACTTTTGTCTGGCAGAAAGCTGCCCCTCCAGCTCTTGCCCTGATGCCTGGCAATTTAGTTCCTTCCCGTATGTCCCTGGTACCTTTTGAGCTGCTGCCCCAGTGCTGGAGCTTGGAGACAGTGAGTCTGAGTAAGTTTGTGTATGGGCCCTTTAAGAGGATAACCTACGACTTCAGCAGGCCTCCATCTCACTCAGCCACAATCCCCACTGGTTTTTATAGCCAGAACTTATGAGAATATCTCTTTCTGGTATTGGAACCCTGGGCTGGGGGCCTAGTGTGGGGCTGGGAATCCTCGCTTCTCAGGGGGGACCTCTGCAGCCAAGATATCCCTCCCAGTTTTTATCTGCCACAAACCATGCGTGGGTGTGGACCAGCCCATTCTGCATCTTCACTCCTCCTACCAGTGTCAATGTGGCTTATTTTTTATATCCTTAGTTGTAGGACTTGTGTTTAGGTAGATTTCAGGAGGTTTTGAATGATGGTTGCTCTGTAGTTTAGTTGTGATTTTGATGTGGTTGTGGTTGTGGAAGGATGCGAGTACTGCATATATAGATGATGCATATAAAAATGTTCAGAGGTATTGTGCTGGCCACAGGTCTCACAGCTAGTTAAATGGTATTCAAGACTAGCACCCGGGTGTCCTTATGGTCTGGTACTCTTTCCACTTTGCTGTATTGCATTAAAGAGCACATTGACCAATCGGATTCCTTACCTTGAAGACCATGGTTTTCAGTACAGTCAAGAGCTGCTGTGGCTCTGCTCCATTGGTGCAGTCTTCCAAGGACTCCACATTTTGACTTTTACAAGCATCACTTCTGTTTATGTTTCTTTGCCTTAAAAAAGTCTTTATTTACACATGTAAATATAAATTTAATTAGGCATAGATTGAACTAGAATTAGAAAATTGATTATTGTTGGTAGCACCTTAGGGATCAGCTAGGTAAACTTCTCAATGTGGTCTCACCACAAGTAGAATGATTTTTCTCTTTCTGGGGTCCGTCTTGCCTAAGGCAGGCATGATCAGGTACTTTTTCCTTCTGGTAAAATGACAAATGAGCCCAAGCCACTTGAGTCCTTCTGTTGGAGAAAGGACCAGCGATAGGTCCAGTGGGAACATGGGCATTTATCTCCATGCTTTCTTACATGGCTTTAGGAAACAATGAGCAGAAGTCTTGAGGTGGAGGCACCTTGTAGATAGCCTTCATTCAGGAGCTGAGCTAAGTTTCCCCCTAGAAGATGACCCGGATTTTTTTTCTTCTGTGATGATGAGTTAGGTACTTGTTTGGGGGGTTTGGAGTAGGAATTGATCATTGAATCCTCCCATTCACTCTTCTTTGCTTTGGGGTTTCTTCTAGGGAATCTATACACACAACACAAGGACCAAGGACATAGAAAACACATTCTCAGCATTAGTAAGTAGTAGTGATAGAACTCGGCAAAGACACAATAACCAGCCACTGCTCCCCTCCTGACCCCTGGGCAGGGTTTCTCTGGTAGAACTGAGTTGGCAGGCTGCTCACCTTAAACTTGAGCTGACATGCCATCTTCTGCTTCCTTCCCTCTGAATATCTGCTTATTCTCACCCTTACCCCCAACATCCCCAACCAGAAGAGGGGATCTTTGAATTGTGATTCAAGGATAGGCTAATCCAAAGTACACCTATTAACACTAGGAGAAAAGATGCTAGACATCACCAAGGGACATGTTTGTTCTCAGTGTGTGGCCCAAAGTGGGTATGGCTCAAGGCTAGGTCAGCAGCCCAAGTCAGGCTGCTTAGTGAGAGAGGAGAGGAGATGGATGAGCACTAGGGTGTTCAAAGGGCCATAAGCTGAGCCCGCTGCCCATGATGTAGGAAGTAAAAACCAAAAAGTAGTATCATTCCTGTTTATGGCATAGTAACTCACCTTCTGGTGAAATGTAGCCTAATGAACTTCAGGCTCTGAGCAATTAGAGAGACAATCTCTTCTCTTGAGGACTGGGCTAGGAAGTAAGTGGAGAGAAGGCCAATGTATGAACACAAAACCTTTCTTTCTGTACTATGGGCCAAGACCAAAATGTGGGGAAATAAGTTGAGAATTTCCCTTCTTTACATTCATAGACTAAAGGCTTATAGGTTCACAGATTAAGGATAAAGCTCATTTAAGTTAATGTGAAGCCTAAAGTAGAAAAATAAATTGATGTCATTTCATTATTTTCACAACAAGAACTAGTAATCTAATTGCCATAATTTTCCCTAGTGAATTTCCATAGTTCTTAACAATAGTATCAAGAAGAGATAGGTGACCTTGGGCAACTATGTTTTTATGGATAGGTGACCTTCACCTCCCTAGAACTCATTTTCCTCAGTTGTCAAACGAAAGTTTTGAATTAGATGCTATCCTTTCTGATGCTAAGATTTTATGGCCCTATGACTTGGAAATATTTAGAGTTGCACAGGCCAGGTTGAGTTAGGAGGATTCACTCCATTCTCCATTCTAGTTCTCTGGAGAAGTACACGCACTGACTGCTCAGTGTGTAAAGGGTCAGAGGGAGACTTAGGAGACTCCTTA
This sequence comes from Cnephaeus nilssonii, assembly GCF_951640355.1. Lineage (NCBI taxonomy): Eukaryota > Metazoa > Chordata > Mammalia > Chiroptera > Vespertilionidae > Cnephaeus > Cnephaeus nilssonii. The sequence goes on along the minus strand of NC_137084.1, from coordinate 70,095,921 downwards.
GGAGAGGAGTGGGATACAGTGGCATTAGGAAGAGAGGAGACGCATTTCTGCTTCAAGTTCAAACAGATTTGGAACATTTCAGCCATTATCCAGAGATCAATGGGTCAGGCATTTGATAGAAGTAGATTTCAAGCCGACCAATGGCATCAAGAATTCCAAATTGGGGACAAAAGAGGGCTTTAACATTTATCCCCTTTCCAAAAGGAGATGCCCTAATGGTCACTGTTGAAGTGTTGAGACTTGGCAACACTCTGTCTTAATATGTAAAAAAGTAGACTATTTTATTATGTACATGAAGATACTACTACATGTTTTTCTTTCACTTAACCCTTTGTAACCTTTCAATAAGAATATTTTCAAGTAGAGGAAGGACTAAAGATATTAGCTTTTAGTGGGGTGTGTTTCTCCCAATGTATTAAATGAAACTAGATATAATATTTGAGTTTCAAAAAAGAGTAAGCTGGACTCTTGCAACCTTGTGACTGGGTATACGCTACAGTAGTATAGAAAACATTGTTAAGTTCTGCCTTTTACAGGCCTCAAGACTCTTACAAATAGCATTAAGGAGCTTCTTCTTGGTATAATTGAATTTATAACAGCAATTTGCTAAGAAACTATGTTTTTATGGATATAACAAAGATAAGCATGGCAAAGTTTACATTAAGTCTGAATTCATGAACTTTCTCTCTCTATTCCATATTATCCATTATTTTCCACTTCATTTCATGCCAGATTATGAGTTAAGTTTAAACTCTTCTAATCAATCTTGGATTCTATCAGTGAAATTTTCACATGAGAAACACAAATTCTGGTAGGGAGCTTCAATTTGTCTATATATAATTTCTAATTTGTGTTGTGCTATTTTAGTGGGAGGATAATGGCATGAAGTAGAAACTGTCCTTTAATAGACAGATGAAAGTAATTACAGTGATTATAATAGATGCTGGCAAATATTGCAATACATCGACTAATTTAGTTCACATTTCAGAAACTACTAGAACTGAAGCATTAAATTCTAACTGTGCAATTATTTTTTTAAAGTTCATAGCACAAATACTTTGAATTAGTAATTTTATAGAAACCATCCCCGTCTTTATTGATGTAAATTCGTGACCTTTGTTCACAAATCAATACCATCTAAAACTAGAACACAACGACATACTCTTCTTTGCACTTTCTTCTGTTCTCTCCTTCCTCCCTCTCATTCTTCTTTCCTGAGTCCTTTAAGAGTTTGTCTCTCTCTTCCTGGGTATTTACACCTGAGGAGTTATATACCCAAACTCTTTGCCTTGACAGGGGTAGAGGCACTAAGAAATGGCCACATAACCAGAAGCCAGAGATTGAGAAGGAAGAAAATCATCTTTTTCAAAACACCTTGAAATACCAGGGATAAAAGAGAGAACAACTTTTCAAGCTGGGGGCATCCTGTCCACTCTGATGGCGACTTTTTAGCTTGCAGGATTTCCTTTGGGCTGGGTCTGTCTGGAAAGTTTTCATTGTCAAGGTTGACTTGACACTGGTTTAATCTGGAGAACTCAGCTGCTCAGCCTTTGCTCTCTCATTCTACTTCCTTCTCAGAATCGATGCTACTTTTCAGCAACCCTTGCAAATGCTTTTGCTAAAAATGTTCCCAGCAAAACCAGAATCCTAATTACCCCTTCTGAAGCAGACGGCCTAGTGCCACCTGCTCCCCTCTCCTCCTCTTTTCCAAAATAAATTTTCCTCTTGACCAAACTCCCTTGATTTTGCATTGGCATTTTATAGCACTGTACACATTATGCAGCAGTTAAATCACACCTAATTACCATCCCTGCCAGCAGAGCTTGCTACCCAGAATGGAAATGGGAGAGCCCAAAAGAAACCAGAAAAGAATCAGCCATTTGAAAGGAGCGTCAAGTACTTGCAGTTTGCTGTCTTCTGTTAGGAGGACTGGGAACTCAAGACTCTCAGTTTGTAAACCCGCCCGCCCCCGCCTGCCCCCTCCCGCCCCCACCACCCGACACAGTCTAGTGAGTAATTTAAAAGCCTTGTTCTGACTGGGTTGTTGAAGAAATATCACGCGATTATACATGAAGATCTGGCAGGAAGAGCTCTCCAGTTCTTTGAAAAGATTCTTGGAAAAGGAGAATGAATATGTCTATGGAAGAGGCTTTGGGCATCAAAGGCCACAACCCAGGTCTTGCAGAGTCACCTCTTCACAGAGGAAGCTGAGGGTTTAATGTTAGAGAATGTTCCGTGACCTGCGTTTTTGTTATCGCTTTATTTAAACCACTAGAGGCCCAGTGCATGATTTAATCATGCACCTGGTGCACCAGTGGGCTGGCTGTCCGCCGGTGCACCAGGCCTTCCGAAAGCCTCCTGTGCGGCAGAGGCTTTCGAAAGGCCTTGTGCCGGAGCAGACAGCCGGCCAGCTCCCCCGCTTTGGCTTTTGATTGCGGGGGAGCTGGCCGGCTGTCCGCCGGTGCACCAGGCCTTCCGAAAGCCTCTGGCGCAGCCATGGCTCAGCGTCCTGCTGGCCCAATCAGCTCCCCCGGCCACCCTGAGTCCCGCCCCCTGCGCCTCCTGCTGGCCCAATCGTGGGCGTAGCGGAGTGATGGTAATTTACATATTACCATTTTATTATGTAGGATTTTCAGCTCTGGTTTGCTTTTGTAGTTTGCTTTTATTCTTTAATGATGCTGAGCCAGTATTTTTCCCCCTTTTAGCTTGCAGAATGCTCAGTTGTACAATAATTTTTAACATTGATCAAAGTCAAATATAATTAGGTATTAGGTCTTGCAGAGCAAAATTTAAATAATTTTTAATATAACCTGTGCATCTCCAGTTCTAGCAGCCGAGGGCCCCCAGTTAAGTTGTGGGTAGATACGTTTATGAAATTCTCAAAATTCTTGGTGTCTGAAGGTACTCCTCTTGTTCCCAAATTGTTGCAAATAATTTTCTTATTTTAATGGAACTTGAGGGCAATTTAGAAATTAAATGCCTTTAGTACTACCTCAGTGATATGTACGTGTTTACACATGATGTCTCCTCTCCCTGAAATGCCTTTTTCTCCACCTTTACAAGATTTTTCTAGTTCACCCTCCACATCCCTCCTCTCCCATGTTTCTTTGACATTGTGCACTTCTTCTTTTTTTTCTTTTAAAAAATAACTCTTTATTGTTCAGATTATTACAGTTGTTCCTCTTTTTACCCCCATAGCTCCCCTCCACCTGGTTCCCACCCCACCCTCTGCCCTTACCCCCCCGACACTGTCCTCATCCAAAGGTGTACGATTTTTGTCCAGTCTCTTCCCGCACCCCCACACCCCCTTCCCCCTGATAATTGTCAGTCCACTCCCTTTCTATGCCCCTGATTCTATTATATTCACCAGTTTATTCTGTTCATCAGATTTTTTATTCACTTGATTTTTAGATTCACTTATTGATAGATATGTATTTGTTGTTCATAATTTTTATCTTTACCTTTTTCTTCTTTTTCCTCTTCTTAAAGAATACCCTTCAGCATTTCATATAATACTGGTTTGGTGGTGATGAACTCTTTTAGCTTTTTCTTATCTGTGAAGCTCTTTATCTGACCTTCAATTCTGAATGATAGCTTTGTTGGGTAGAGTAATCTTGGTTGTAGGTTCTTGCTGTTCATCTCTTTGACTATTTCTTGCCACTCCCATCTGGCCTGCATAGTTTCTGTTGAGAAATCAGCTGACAATCATATGGGTACTCCCTTGTAGGTAACTAACTGTTTTTCTCTTGCTGCTTTTAATATTCTCTCTTTGTCTTTTGCTCTCAGCATTTTAATTATGATGTGTCTTGGTGTGGTCCTCTTTGGATTCCTTTTGTTTGGGGTTCTCTGTGCTTCCTGGACTTGTAAGTCTATTTCTTTCACCAGGTAGGGCAAGTTTTCTGTCATTATTTCTTCAAATAGGTTTTCAATATCTTGCTCTCTCTCTTCTTCTGGCACCCCCATAATTCTGATGTTGGTATGCTTGAAGTTGTCCCAGAGGCTTCTTACACTATCTTCATATTTTTGGATTCTTTTTTCTTTTACGGTTGGGTGTTTTTTGCTTTTTCGTATTTCAAATCTTTGACTTGATTCTTGCATTCCTCTAGTCTGCTGTTGGATCTCTATTTATTTCAGTCAGTGTATGCTTAATTTCTAGTTATAAGACATATTAATAAAATAACCACCATGAACTCACTACCCAGCTTAACCTTTTGCACTCGGATGTCGAGTGTGACTCGACACAGTTAGCATCGGTAGTAGCTCGTATGTCGAATTGTATTGAATGTATCAATAATTTGAAATATTAAAAAATTCAAATAAATAAGTTTGTATGAAAAGAAACTCCAGTTTTTTATTCTACTGCTGCGCTTTGTAAAATCTGGGGTATTTAAAAAATTAAATCCCTAGTAGAATAAAGGAATCAAGAAAAAAGCAAACGAGTGCAAAGGGTTAAAAACTAAATATTAAAAATATATAGTTGACTCTTGAACAAGGAGGGCTATTAGGCAACTACACCATGTTGAAAATTCATGTTTAACTTAAACCTTTCAAATCTGCAGACTCAAACAACTACAAGTTGAAAACACTATTTCCTATTTTCCTATTGGGTTGGGAATCCGAGGCTGGGAAACTGTAGTTGAACCTGTGGATGTGAAACCTTCGGACAGAGGGTTTTTTATTGAAAAAATCTGTGTATATATATACTCAAACCCGTGTCGTTCACGGCTCAACTGTAGTTTCATCTATGTGCTCTTTCTCCATCCCAAGTCCCTGTCTCCGTCTCTGAGGTAAGTGTTCTCTTGATTTGGATTCATGATAGAGAGGAAGAAATGCCATAATGTGATTAATATGGGTTCACATCATTTCTACAGATCTTCAATTGAACTTATCTGATAAGTAATCATTTCAATGGCTTGTTAATCCATTCATTCATTTCATAAATACTTGTGTGATTTCAATGTGCCATACATTACTCAGTTCTGGGGCTAGAACCAGGAAGCAGCCATAGTTCCAGGCCTCATAGGGCTCATGAAATAGTCTAGGAGAACACAGCACATACAGAGGCCCACTAAGGGAGCTCCTGGGAGGGGCTGTCAGCTGGCCGAGGTCAGACAAGGTGAAGGACAGGGAGTTGAAGCTGATTCCTGGGAATCAGTGTGCACAAAGCCCTGGGAGCATATAAAAGCTGGAGCATTCGGGGGAACTGCATGGAGCTCAGCAGGTCTGGGAGGGGTGTGATGAGTCTGGAAAGAAAGCAGGACCAAGTCAGAGAGAACCTTATGTGACATTATTAACCAACATATGGCTTTTGAGCATATCCTATGAACAAAGTACTGTGCTTGGCAATAGAGATACCAGAAGTTAAAACAGCAAATCCTTGCATTTAAGGAACTTAAAATTTTGTGAGATGCAGCACATATATGAGTTTGTGCACATACACGAGGAGAACAGAAATGACATCACCATCACAGAGATGGCTAGGTTCTAAATAACAGGTAATTTCTCAAGGGCTACACAAAACCGGGGAGAAATATTTGAGACTGAAGATGCTTATAACATGGTCCAAATGTTTGGGTGTTCTGTTAGCAAAGGCAAAAATAATGGTACATTAAATAAATTACCATGATGTTCTTGGTTTCTAACTTCCCTAAGCAATGGTTATGGAATTGCTTTGCTTCAAACCCATCAGCTCTCCTGAACAATGCTCTCTAAGACAGCACTGTCCAATAGGTATTTCTATAGTGATGGAAATATTCCAGGAAGCCACGCCTAGGAAAACAAGCAGTAAATGGGAATGAAGGTGGGGGCAGGTATGAAGTGAGAAAGGTAGGTAAGCTTGGTCTCCATGTACATGTGCAGAGAGGCCTGTCCCGATAAGCGAAGGGATTCCCATAGGTGGTCTTTGTGAGTTCCACTCTCTTCTCTCACCACCCCCTGCACCTTCCCTAATGATATTACTTTATTACTGAAAGCGTCTTCATGCCCCTGTCCCTTTTGCTTATCCTGTTCACTCTGTGGTGAAGGTCTTCATCCTGTCTACTCATGCTTCAAAGCCCACTTCAAATGCAGCCTTCCCCACCACCAGGCACAACCATGGGCCCTGTGTGGTCCCAAGCAGTGTGGTTACACTTCTTCCAGCATTTACCATGTCTTCTAATTGTTGACTATGCAGGGGGCTTTCTTATTCCTTACTGCATTTTCTTCATTGCCCACCTCTGAACAGAGATATGCACATAGTAGGTACTAAAAAAAAATGCTTGTTGATTGAGTGAGGGCACTCCACATCTGCAATGGGAACAAGGTTCCACTGACCCGGTGCAGTTCCTGAACAGCTGGGGACCTGGCAGCCTCAAATGGCAAACACCCAGCATACAGAGCAGATGTCGCCGTCTGTATATGTTGCTGCTAGTCATGAATTTCCAGCAGCTCTAGGGTCTGCTTTAATGAGCAAGCTGATTAATTACAGGCGAGACTACATAGGCTTGGAGAAGAAGAGTCACTTGAACACTTTTATCTCCCAAGGATTAGCTTAAGCCTTTCTTTATATTCTGCAGTGAGAACAAGAAAGCAAAGGGAAACATTCATTGCCTTCCAATTCAGCCTTTACAAAGGGATGTACAAGTGGATGCAAACTCACTTACTACATAGAAGCAGATGCCTCAAGTACTCAGGGGCCTAAGTTAAAAGAGCAAACTGGCGGAGCCTTCTGTAAAGTTAATGGGTATTTGTTCTCAAATTCATGGTTGACAGGTTGTGGTCAGACTTGCTATGGGTTGAAGAGTATCCTCAGTTAGTGTCCCTTAGGGGCACCTTCAATGATGCTTTGGGTGGATCCAACAGATCCCCACTCAGGCTGGGCCAGCAATCAGCTAGGGTGCAATTAGCTAGTAGTGGTTCAATCCTATCTAATAAAAGAGTGATATGCAAATTAACCATCACTCTGCTACACCCACAAGCTATTCCCACCAGCCCAATCAGGAGTGAGTATGCAAATTAACCCCAACCAAGATGGCTGCAGCCATGGAGTGAGCAGGAGGCTTGGGTTTCCCCGGCAATGGAGGAAGCCAAGCTTTCCACACACCCTGGCAGGCCCAGGCCTCCACTCAAGGCTACAAAGTTTCAATTATAGAAGATAAATAAGTCCCAACAAAAATGGCAGCAGCCACAGAGCTGGAGAGAGCAGGAGGCTTGGGTTTCCCCGGCAATGGAGGAAGCCAAGCTTTCCGCACACCCTGGCAGGCCCAGGCCTCCACTCAAGGCTACAAAGTTTCAATTATAGAAGATAAATAAATCCCAACAAAAATGGCTGTGGCCATGGAGTGAACAGGAGGCTTGGCTCTGCTCCAGGCTACAAAGTTTCAATTATAGAAGATAAATAAATCCCAGATACCAGGGCCTCTGCTTGGGTCACTGGAGGGTGTGGCCAGCCTGCAAACCACCACAGGCCCCTTGCCCAGACTGCCCCATGCCCCAAGAGAACCCCCACCCTGATCCGGGATACCCTTCAGGGCAAACCAGCTGGCCCCCACCTGTGCACCAGGCCTCTATCCTATCTAATAAAAGAGTAATATGCAAATTGACTGTCACTCCAACACACAAGATGGCTGCCCCTATGTGGTCAAAGATCCTGCCCCCATGTGGACACAAGATGGCCGCCACAAGATGACCAGCAGGGGAGGGCAGTTGGGAGGGACCAGGCCTGCAAGGGAGGGCAGTTGTGGGTGATCAGGCCAGCAGGGGAGGGCAGTTGGGAGGGACCAAACTTGCAAGGGAGGGCAGTTGGGGGTGATCAAGCCTGCAGGGGAGCGCAGTTAAGGGTGACCAGGCCAGCAGAGGAGGGAAGTTGGGGGCGACTGGCCTGCAGGAAAAGGCAGTTGGGGGTACCCAGGCCTGCAGGGGAGAGCAGTTGGGGGGGGCAGGCCTGCAGGGGAGGGCAGTTAGGGGCAAACAGGCTGGCAGGGGAGCAGTTAGGCATTAATCAGACTGGCAGGGGAGTGGTTAGGGGGTGATCAGGCTGGCAGGCAGAAGCAGTTAGGGGCAGTCAGGAAGGCAGGCAGGCAAGCAGTTGGGAGCCAGCAGTCCTGGATTGTGAGAGGGATGTCCGACTGCTCGTTTAGGCCTGATCCCAGTAGGACATCCATCGAGGGGTCCCAGATTAGAGAGGGTGCAGGCTGGGCTGAGGGACACCCCCTTCCCCCATGCATGATTTTGTGTACTGGACCTTTAGTTAATAATAATAATCACTAATATTTACTAGGAATTTGGTTTGTGCCAGGGGCTATTCTAAGCCCTTCAATGTGTGAACTCATTTACTTGTCATGGTAACCCTATGTCATAGGACTATTATAGTCACTCCCATTTTGCCTCTGAGGAACTGGGGCCCAGAGAGGACACGGAACTCACCTAAGGTCTCACAGTGTGTCTGGATGTGCAGCAGCAGGATCTGGGCCTTCTGTGCAGGGTTTGCACCTGTGCGAACAGTGCTGTCTGACACTCCGGCAGGGTCAGAGAGGTTTGGAGGCAACCTGCACACTGCCAGCTTGCCCCGTGGTGGTACTAGGGGCTGAATTGTGCTCCTCAAATCTACATTTGGAGATAAGGCCTTTGAAGAGGTGATTAAATTAAAATAAGGTAATTAGGGTAGGTCCCTAATCCAATATGGCAGTGTCCTTATCAGAAGAGGAAATTTGGACATGGACATGTATAGAGGGAGGACCACATGAGGGAAAGGAGAGCCGTCTATAAGACACCAAGAGAGGCTCAGGAGGAACCAACCCTACCAGCACCTTGGTCTTGGATTTACAGCCTCCAGAATGCGTGAGAATAAAATTCCATTGTTTAAGCGACAGTCTGCTACTTTTTATGGCAGACCTAACAAACTAATACAGATGGTCAGAGGTGGTGAGTGTTGTGCCCAACTTTGTTTTCCTAGACACTGTTGCTAAGGAGCTGGGCATCCCTACCCATCTAGTTTGGGTGGATGGTCAGGGATTCCTTGGGTGATGTGCCCTTTGGGTGGCTGGCAGAGCCCTCTGCCCTTCCAATCGGCAGCCCACTGACCTCTGGCTGCTGTTGGATTTGTAGGTCCTTGTTAAGTCATCATCAAGCTCAACATATTAAACTGCAGTGAGTGCCCTGAGGGAGTTGTTTTGCTGAACGCCTTTAGGTCTTTCTTTCATAATATATGGCTCCCTGGAAACCAAAATAAAAGGCTGGGACAGGTACCTTTTGAAGGCTGGGAAATTCCCTCAGGTAATTGAAATTCACGCTAAATCCCTCTCACCCAAATCCCCAACACAGAGCAGCCTACAGAGAAAAAAGCTCTTGGATATTCTTGATAGAAGCTGTATCCTAAACACTGATGATTTTCCCCAAGCTCATTAGAACATACAGAAGATTAGAAAATCCAATTAAAACAAGATCCCAAATGGAGTTCTCCTAATGAGTCTGAGCTGGGTATCAGGTAGGTCTGAGTAGATGGGATCTAAATTTTATTTCGTTTGTATTCTTATACAAACATCGCCGTTTTATTTCCACGGACCAAATTATCTTTCTAACTGGCTCCCAGCATGGAAAACTGTGTGCTGTTGAAATGGAGGTGATTTCTAGTCTCTTTGCCCGTGAGGAGGAAATGCCCTCATGCTTGGGTGTATGCACGCACCCACATGCATAGAATACATTCAGTTCCACTTAAATATCGCTTTAAACCACAGAGTTTAAAACCCACCCCTCATTCATGGTCCTGATTCTGGAGCAGAATTGCTTGTTTGGCTTTATCACCTGAAAGCTGGTTTTAGCATTTGCACTTATTCAAAGACTCAGAGGTGATGCAGGAGGAAGATATAGAAGAACAGAGACGTTGATCGCTATTCTTATCTGGAACTGGCTCACAGACTTGAAATAAGAGCTGCTGGATGCTGACCTGTAGGATCCTAAGTGCAGACGAATTGGTAGAGAAGCCAAGGGAGACGACACTTCTTGGGAGGGTCTGCTCTACTCTTAGCTGCTCCCCCCTCCCCAACTCCCCGTTTCTGGGAACCGAAACTCCATCCACAGGGTCACCAGGTGATTCTGCAGGTGTGCCCTGGAACCCTCATGCCAGCCCAGCTGTGACAACCAGAATGGATGCCTGAGCCTAATCAGCCAACCGGCTTTTCTCCAGTGAGTCTGTGGGCTGACCCTGAGGCCGTGAACTCGGGCCATCTTCTACTGTGGGGTGGAGAAACAGAGTGCCAGTCTGGGGGGACACAGGGATGAAGCAGGTGTTGCAGCAGAAGCCACCTATGGCCTTTCTCAGTCTGCACTTGGGAGAAGCACCTGGTATCTCTTTGATAAATTCATTTCTACGTAAGCTTTTTCCTTTTGATTTCTGTAATCAGCAAATAGAGTTCTAAACAAAGCACCTGATTCATTCATCAGCCAAGAAGATACATTAGGACTGGAGTGGGTGGGAGGGGAGGTCCATGGGGAACATCATCAAATGAAAACCCAATATTTCAGGGCACGAGAAAATTGTCTAGATTCCCCTGATGTGAAGGGATCTAGAGTCTAGAGAATTTTCTTGTTGGATTTGGGAGGAAGGACTAATCTTTTCTGTGACTGTCCTATGGGGAACATTAATCATTATTCCTGGTTTACTGTAATCCCTGCTCTTGACTGTGAACTTTAGGTAGACATTTTACTTATATAAGAGCCTGAGACACCTTCTTTAGTTTATTTTGTAGAACCAAATACAAAAATTGGTATCTTTCCCTAATACAAGGGGAAAACCAGAAAATTGGAAATTACAGAAAAGTACAAGAAAAAAAAATCACCTAAAATTCTACCATAGGAAGGTGACCACTTTAAACATTTTCTTAATTAAAAAAATCTAACTGTAGCTATCTGTCTAGATAACTCCATATATCTAACTATCTAGCAAACTACCTCTATTTAGCTATCTAGTTAGTTGACTCTATTTATATTACTTTTTTTTTCATAAAAATGAGGCCATATAGTACTGCTATTTGGGGATCTACTTTTTCTCTCTAGTCAACATATCATTAACATTTTTTCATGTCATAAAAATGTCATACTATAGCATCATTTTTAATGACTGCATTATATTCCTTTATGAAGATACACCATTAACTCTTGCTCCAGTTAAATTGTAAATAGTGGTTATTACACATCTTTATAGAAGACTCTGTGTATAGTGACTAGTTTTGTTAGTCTGTAAAGTAGAAACAAGAAATTTAAATCTTTTCTAGGGCTGTTATAAGGGTCATATAAGATGATTTATGCACACACTTAGCTCTGCACTTGGCAAATAGAAGACATTCAATAAATCTTGAGTCTTCTGGAGGAGACATAAAGGTGAAATAGTCAAGAGCATGGTTTTGGAGCCCAAGTATCTGAATTAAAATTCTGTCTTCAGAGTTTTGTCCAGGGAGTCCTTTGTTTTTTCCTTCGTGTCATACATTATTCAGTTGTATGACTCAGGGTAAGTTAGTCCCTCTGTGCTTTATTCCCTTATCTGAAAAATGTAGGGGACAATAACAGTAACTTCCTCCCAGGCTTGTGTGAAGATTAAATTAATAAATTCATGCAAAGTACTTAAAAGAGAACCTGGATCATAGCTGTTGTTAATTTGTTTCATCTTTATCTGGTTCACATTTAAAAAGGTGTTTAATTTAATTTGCATTTCTTTGACCACTAGTAAGGTTAAACCATTAAAAAAATTACATATAGTAGCCACTTTTATTTCTTTTGCAAAATGCCTATTTATGTTTATTGACCATATTTCTATTGAGGGGTTTGTTTTACTTTGGATTTATGAGAACTCTTTTTTGTTGTTAATCCTCACCCGAGGATATTTTTTCCATTGATTTTTAGGGAGAATAGAAGGAAGGGAGTAAGAGGAAGAGAGAGAGAAAGGGAGAGAGAGAGAGGAGAGATCTACAGGGGTGGGGATTGCACCTGCAACCCAGATACATGCCCTTGACCTGAAATCAAACCTGTGATCCTTCAGTGCATGAGCCAATGCTCCAACCACTGAGCACACCAGCCAGGGCTGGACTTATGAGAACTCTTTATATAAAATGTAAGATCTGAATGTGTCATACATGCCACAAATATTTCTTGATATAGCTCTTGCCTTTTATTTTCTAGCCTGATAAGGAACTGAGACATGGCATGACTCAATAGGAAAAGATAAAGAACTCCTCCATCTGCAACATTTCCCTCAAGAAAATGACAGTTTAGTAGAGAAAACAAGTCATACAAATGGAAATATAAGTAATGAGAGGCGACAAAGAAAATACAAAGTAAGAGGTATCAGCAGTACTGGTGAGAACTGTCTACTTTGCAATAGCTTCTTTCATTGCTGTGTAGGTCAGGTGAGCCATTTTTGCATCTTGAGTTGGTGAGCAGTATTTACCATGGAAGTATCTGTTATGAAGTGATTTTTACACTTCAAGTATTGTGAAGGTTGGATTAGAAGATGATTTGAAACCATGTGACCATCCAGAAGAATGTTTGCTATATCTGGGAATGAAGAGGTGAGGAACTGGGTTAGGATATAACCTTGCAACCTTAATTGTAAAGTTAGTCTGGAAAATGTAGTTCCCAGTCTTGTAGCTCTGTGATGCAAGTGAGAATGAGATGGGGGAATTGCTAACAGACAATTCAATACAGCTGCTATTTAGGGTAGGGTGGTGAAAACAGTCCTTTCAGAGGAGGCGGGGCCTGCAACATCCCCAGATTCTGTTCCCCCAAAAGTATGTTACTATTCTTTACCATCATCCTTGAAACAGACTCTTTGGAGGTTTTTCTTTCTCCAATCTGACACTCCTAAAATTCATTCCCCATTCTGCAGTGATCTTTAGAAACAGTGTCTTTCTAAAATATAAATTGAATTATCACTATTACAAGGGTCTTCGGGACGAAGTCCTAAGCCATTGCATGGCATTGAGGTGTTGCATGTCCCAGCCCTGCCTGCCTTTTCCGCCTCACCTCTCCATGGCCCCTTCAGATTCCCCCTGCTTCACTTGACAATATCCAAACACTCTCTTATCTCACGTAAGTGATTTGTCTGGGTCTATTGTTCTCTCTTCTCTACTTCCTGACTCTTTGCCCACTCTTGTCTTTTTTGTCCCACTAAACCAGTGGTCAGCAAACTCATTAGTCAACAGAGCCAAATATCAACAGTACAACGATTGAAATTTCTTTTGAGAGCCAAATTTTTTAAACTTAAACTTCTTCTAACACCACTTCTTCAAAATAGACTCGCCCAGGCCGTGGTATTTTGTGGAAGAGCCACACTCAAGGGGCCAAAGAGCCGCATGTAGCTCATGAGCTGCTGTTTGCCGACCACGGCAGTAAACCATTGCACTTTCTCACCGTCCTTGCAGCTACTGGTGTCCATGGGATACTGCTCTGAACAATATGTTCTTGGCAGAAGTCACTGCACAAGGCACCCATTCCCCAATAAAAAGGCCAGGTTTGTCCGGGAGTCTTTTGTTCCTTCCCTCATGTCCATTTCTTCTTTCTGGAAAATAGAAAAGAGATCTGCCATGCCAACCCCGGACTTGCCTCTCCTGGGCTTCTGCTTGAGAGATAAACTGTATTTGGGGAAGTTATTGATCAGTTTTCTTTGATTTCTATGGAACTGACACAGACCAAGCTCAGGTATAAGCCCTTCTGGGAACATCCCTGTCATTCATCTGTTATCCTGCATAATTCTGTACTTATTTCGTGCTTAGAATTTATCTTCATTTATCTATTTCTCATCCTGGAATTTGAGCTTCTTAAGAGTGGAAGTTACCAATTTCTCTTTGTCTCTCCAGCGTCAAACACAGTGCCGGCTTCATAGTGGTCATTAATGGTATAACTATGGCCCTTCCAGAAGTGCTGATTTAACAGAGGGAAACCATGTTGTTTGTGGACATAGTGCAAGGAGCCACGTAGCGGAGGGAAGCATGGAGAGAGAGGTTAGACTGTCGTTAAAGTGAGGTGCTGGAGGAGATAAGAGTGAATGGGATCAAGAGCAGGTGGAAGTGTTAGTATTGGCAAAGAAGCCGGACACTTCTCAGATAAGAAAGTGAAGGAAGTTCAGAGATATTTTAAGGAGAGACTGTGATAGCTGAGGGAATTAAATCACATTAAATTGTTATAATCTTCCCAGTAAAAATGAAATTACCTATAGAAAGTGAGGTGGCACATTTTGAATTGAGGTTAAGGGAAGCGGGCGAGTGGCTGTTATGAAAAGTACCACTCCAGGGAGAGAGCTGAGTCCAATGAAAGGGTTCTCCGTGGAAATGAGGGCCCTGCTGGAATTGGTAGCATGTATTTGATTTTACCTTGAAAAGGGCTCAGGGTCATGTTATTAATCTCTCCCCACTTTGCCGACTTCCAATGTATTCTGGAGACAGTCTTGGGAAAGAGGGGGTTGCTTAGCTGTGGAAGGCTGCGTTTGGATGGCAGATGGTATCCCAGGATGGAAGTGAGTGCACTGTTGAAGTGACTGCCTATGGGATGTGAGTGAATGAGCACTGGGAGGGGCTGGCAGAGTGGGAAGCTAATATAGGTGAGTAAATGGAGATCACAAGCGTCCAGAGAGGTGAAGTAAAGGATCAGGGATGGGCGGGAGGGGTTTATAGACATGGTATGATGCTTTATAGCAGTTATGAGGGATGATATTGATAAGGGGGACTTATAATCTGATAGATAGAGCACCTGAATTAATCTGAAAAATAATCATATTATTTTAAATCTTAGAACACACATACTTACGTGCATAGGGGGTTAAAGTTTTCTTTCTCTTTAAGTTTTCTTTGCAAGGCTCGTGTGAAGTGATTAGGGAGGTGACTCAGCTGTGAATCCAGCAAGCAGAACAGATAAGCATGGTCTGACTGACCCATCAGGAGTCAAAACATCATCTTATCAACATCATCTCATCACCTGACTTCCATTCCCCACCCCACTCCCCTCTATAATCCTGTCCCCTAGACCTTGCTGGGAGGACAGGATTTAAATGCTTTGTAAGTGCCCTGTCTTCTTGGTTGGTTAGTCTCCTCAATAAATGCCTAATATGATTCAATCCTGCCTTCATGATTGGACACAGCCACAGGCAGCCCGAGCCCAACCGAGGGTTCCCCCATAACAATATGTCTGTGGAACTCTTATGTCCCTGCAGGGTCTGTGTGTGAGCAGATATAGAGGTCACTAGCTTTGTAGATAAACCAGAGGCTAAGGAATTAAGAGGATTGTCAACAGGGGTGTTGAAAACCTTGATGATGACAGGGGACATCATAGATAGAGGAAGGTAGGCTGTGATGAAGTCCAGAGGAAATGTGTAGGCTGACGGCCTTGGCATTGTCTGTTGAGGGAAGGAAGTTAAAGATCGACCCAAAAATGGAGAATGGAAAACGGGAGTGCCCGTCCCCTATGTGTGGGTGTGAGAAGTCTTTTCACCGCAGGACTGGGGGGAAAGCAGAGCCAGCAGAACAGTGTTTCCATGACGAGCACTTGCAGGGTGCACTGGAACATGGGCTCTGGAGTCAGACTGATCTGCTTCGAACCCTGACTCCTGTATGTACTCCTGTATAAGTCAGTCTCCTGGGCCTTAACTTTCTCATTTGAAAAACAGGGATACTGGTTTTTTACTTATAGCTTAAGTCAAAAATCTAGTGAGAATTCGATGGTAAAATATATAGAATTGCCTGGTTTACTAGTAGAGTAGATGTTCAACAATGAAGCTACTATTGCTTTTCCATCAGGGGATTTATAAAGGAAGAGCTGATGGCAGAAACCCTGGGTTGATATAGGTTCATTGGAGTCTGGCCCATCTGGTCACACTTGTGAGCACAGGCAGAGCGATCAGGGGAGGGGGTGTGGTCTCTGAGGCATTTGTCTGTGGCAAGGGTTGGGAGGAAGGATAGGGAGACATTCGCAAAAGAAGGTCCAGCACATCCTGGCAGCTCTTGGAGTCGCTGGGAAGGGAGGCACGAGATGGGCACCAGGCTGGTGTGGAGAGAAGCCATTTCTGAGACAGCTGCAAATATGACCCGGTGGAAGGAGCAGGGGCCTGGGGCTGCCTTGGGCTGCTTCTTGCACCCGAACCAGCCAAGGAGCTGTGTGACCTTGAGGAAGCCACCAGAGAGGCATGTGAAAGTGGTTTGTAGCCTGTGCAGTGCTGTGAGGGTTTGCAATGGGGTTCAGGGGACAGCCCTGGGACTGTGTCAGACATGAGGGCATGCACACTGGTGACACTAACTTTGGCTTTTTTTTTTTTAAAGCAGACTTTATTTATTAATAAACCTTATTTTTAGAGCAGTTTTAGGTTCACAACAACATTGAGAGGAAAACAGATTTCCCATATACCTGCGGCCCTCACTCATGCACAGCCTCCTCATTATCAGCATCCCTCACCAGAGTGGTACAGTTGTTACAACCGTGGAGCCTACATTGGCACATCTTTACCGCTCAAGGTCCATCCTTTACATTAGAGTTCACTCTTGGTATTGTACATCCCATGGGCTTGGACATGTGTATAAAGACATATATCTGTTATAGTTTCACTGCCTCAAAATCCCGTTTTCCTTCTATTCATCCCTCCCTTCCACCCAACTTTGGGCAACCACGGATCTTTTTACTGTCTCTATAGTTTTGCCTTTTCCAGAATGTTATATAGTTGGATTGATACAGTAGGTAGTGACCTTGGTTTTAGGTAAGGTGACCAGATTTTAACATTGGTAAAGCGGGACACCATTGACTGGGGGCGGGGGGGGGGGGGAGGTTCTTGATTAAAAATTTGGTCTATATGGAGCAACAAAAATTTTCATAGAACCCAAACATAGTACTGTAATATATATTTTTAAATTTCAACATAAGTACAATTTACAAATATAATAAACAAAAAATTATGTATAGTATTATTTTATTCTTTGGCATATTTTTCATTTGAGTGAATATTTTTTAGTAGATTGCTGTCGTTGTTTAAAAGGTCATGAATTTGCCGTAACGTAAGTCGTAAGTGTCACTTTCAAGGCCGGCGCTAGACTTTTTGCCGCCACTATAAAATATAAATAATACGAGTACTGTCTGCTAAATTCAAGAAAATTTATGTATTTATGAAATAAATAAATAAATTACTTACCTAAATTATCCGAATAGCTGATTTGTAATGACATCACTTGTTTAACCAGCTTACTAGCACGCAGTACGATGTGTATCGTCTGAGAGACAGTTACAAAATGTTTTCGTCGTTGCCAATCCCAAAAAATGCCATTGTTCATTAAGTCCAAACAATGGTGGTCGAATTCTAACAACTGATCAACAATGCGAACTTTGATAAGCAGTTCTCGATAATCAGTTCTCAACAATTATTTGTTATTATTAAAGTTTAACATTATAAAATTAACAAAAATAATATAAAACTCATATCCTGGCTGAATAGCCACATGGCCGCTGAAAACCGTATATTCCCTTCCCGTTCTCCCGCTGTTCCCTAACTTGTCGTTCATTCTTTCCAAAAATCGGGACTTTTTTAAAACGCCGCGGGACGCGGGACAAATTGTTAAAAATCCGGACTGTCCCGCCAAAAGCGGGACGTCTGGTCACCTTATTTTAGGCCCTTGCAGAGGAGCATAGCATTTACACAACCGCGTGAGGCAGGTGTTCATATCCCCCTTTCATAGCCCAGACGCTGAGCTCAGGGGGTGTCAGGTTGCTCCAGGAGGCCACGCAGCAGGCGAGGGTGCTCCCAGGTATGCGATGCTCTTCCGCCAGGAGGCCTCCTGGTGCTGACAGAAAAAGGCTCGGATGACGGTGACTCCTTGTTGAGCCGATCTGTAGGCTTTTCTCTGTCCTTGCTTTCTAGGATTTTCTCTTTCTTTCTGGGAAAATGTATTCCAGATACGCAGTTTTGCTGCATCTGTTTCAGCCAGGAAGCTGATTTTTGTTTGCTATACGGCTCCTGTGAACTACCGCTGTCTCCGTTTCTGCCAAATCAGCCTGAAAGACACTCTCCTGCCTCGTCGATCTCCTCTTGTGTCCCTTGGGCCAGTCACTCCCTGCCAGTCCCCATCTCATGCCTGTCAGTGATGGATTTGCGTCTGGGCCACCGCACGCAGCCTGCCTCAGAGGGATGCGCTGGGCCTTGTCATTGCTTGCATTTCTGCTTGAATACCCAGCTCTCACCCCACCCCTTGAGATGTGGTACCCTGTGATTCATTACATTTAGCCAGGCTGTGTCATAAATGAATTCTCTAATGAGACAGAGGAGTCCTACAAACGCCAGATGCATTCTGTAACCTTGCCTGGCTGGCCGAGGGGGCAGAGGTGTGTGGTGGTGTGAGCTGGAGCTCTGGGAGGGGAGCACCCATCTTACAAGCCTGTCTGTATGCAAAAGAGCAACGCTATACACTTGGAGCTGGGCTCCTTTTCATACTCCGTGACCCGCTAGGTGAGGAGGGATCAGGGCCTCCTTCAGCAGAAGAGAGTGGAGCTTTGCCGTGGCAAGCACAGGTGTTTAGTGGTCCCCTGTGTGGACCAAGGACCAGAGTTGGGAGGAGCCTCTCTAGGCATCGGTTTTGCAAAAGACCCTGGGATGTCTGCACAACCCCCAGAACAAGCCCTCAACTGCGATTGCATTTGGTCAGCATTTTGAAGGGGGGCTCAGCACTGGATTTAAATGGATTTAAGGTCCATGCAGAAATGTGATATTCATGCATATCTGAGTTTGTAGACTGAGATTCCTCCCTGCTTATCCTAAAGCTGAACCCACCCTCCCTGTCCCAGGACCTGGGCCAGTCTCATCCCTGAACACTCCCTCTTCCAGTTTTACTTTGCAGTGTGGCCAGGCAGCTTGCAGTTCTAAGCAGAACTGCCTTTCCACCTCAGTGCCTTTGCTCGGGCCCTGAGAGGAAACAGCCGAACAAAGCCATGTATGTGCAGGTTTGTGTGTTGTGTGGGTTATCTATTCACCCCACCGCTCTGCATGCAGCTAACAACCAGGAATAGAAGGACACACAGACACCACTGATAAGCAGCCTCAGGTGACCTGGCTTGAGACCTCGGCTCAGTAGAGATGCTCTATACTGGACGGGGTTGGCCAATGGCATCCCACTCTTGGCAAGTTTGAATGCAATGAGCAGAAAATCAGCATGGGAAGAAGTTAAGGAAAAGGTGGTAGACAGAAGCTAGTGTAGGGAGAGAGAGAGAGAGAGAGAGAGAGAGAGAGAGAGAGAGAGAGAGAGAGAGAGAGACTTAATACCATTGTGATGGTCACTAGAATAAGGGGCAATGGATTACTTCTAAGAGAACACAGGATAACTGAGCACTAAGAACTGTGTTGATTCTTGAGTGTTCCAAGTGAGGTCCGACTGTCCTGCTGAAGAGATGGTTTCATGTCCCTTATTTCTCAGTGCATCTTTATATTAGAGGCCCGGTGCATGAAATTTGTGCACGAGTAGGGTCCCTAGGCCTGGCCAGCGATCAGGGCCTATCTGTGGGGCGACCTGCAGGGTGATCGGCGGGGTGATGGGGGGGGGGTGTGTGGGCAGGGCCTGCAGGCACCTGCTTTGGCTGGCCTGGGGCCTGAGGGCAGCTCCTGCATTAAGCATCTGCCCCCTGGTGGCCAGTGCACATCATAGCGACTGGTTGTTCTGTCATTAGGTCAATTTGCATATTAGGCTTGTATTGTGTAGAATTCCCAGTAACTGAAGCAACCTTTTAGTCTTTCAATCTGGAAAAATTTAACATAGGTCTGAGGTCCCCTCTGCCTAGATTGCTCTTTCCCCCCTTTTTCCTGGCTAACCTCTATTCTTACTTTACAGCTCTGTTCAGATGCTCCTCCTTCTTTTGTCATCTACTCCTTCTCTCCCCTCATCCCCCATCCTCTGTGCTCCTAAGACTGTGAATGTCTCCAGTCTCCAGTGCTGGGCTTGCCTCACTGTGTGGTAATCATCTATTTATTGTCCCTATTAGATGTCTGTCCCTTGATGGAAGGGATTATATCTTACTCATTTTTTCCAACTAGCTAATATCAGAACTTGAAATTGAACTCACAGTTTTACTACTAAACTCCAACACTGCTTTATCCTGTCTCCCAGTAGATTTTTTTTCTGCAAGAGATTTTTCCTAGCCCTAGCCGGTTTGGCTCACTGGATAGAGCATTAGCCTGTGGACGGGGGAGGGAGGAGGCGGGGGGTCCCAGGTTCGATTCCTGGTCAAGGGCACATGCCCAGGTTTCGGCCTCATCCCCACTGGGGGGCATGCAAGGAGGCAGCCTATCAATGATTCTCTCTCATCATTGATGTTTCTATTTCTCTCTCACCCTCCCTTCCTCTCTGAAATCAATAAAAAAAAAATATATTTTTTTTAAAAAGAGATTTTTCCTAGCATCTCTAAACTCAAAGAAGAATTGGCATCTTTATTTGCTGAAACCTATCTATACCTCAGAGTAAAACAGTTATTCATTACTATCAGGTTTGCTTGCTAATTTCTTATTTGAAAGATAAAATACATGGTGATTTTTTTCTTACTGAAGAGTAGTAAGGTTGATAGATAATTTTATGGTTAAACACATCTTTAAGGTCTATTTTCAGGTTCCAACTACGTTAAAATATACTGAACATATTTATGCAAAAAAGGGCCCTGAGATTTATAGTGGGCTGCGAACGAATCGAAGGAACGGCTTCTGGAAGTCTGGCTACAGAAAACTAAATGTATTCAGGAGGAGAGCAGGGAACCTGCCTACGTGGGGGAGGACCTACAGACTGGGCAAGCAAGGTGCTTAGAGTTCTAAATGAAAGGAGACACCACTCGAGGTCATGCATGAGAACCTGAGAGTGACACCTACCTAAATTTTGTACCCTGGTGAAACAGGAATATTTGGACTGGAAAGCACGGTGTTCCCCTGGGGAGGATGGTTTTTCCCGGGCTCTTTGTCCCTCGGAGTCGAAGAATGAAACCACGGAGTCGAAGAAAGAAACCACGGACGGAAGATGGTATAGTAAAGGTGGAAATTTATTGAAGAACAAGTACAGACTCCCATGTGGGGAGGGGGAAAGAATCCCACTGAGTCCCCTTTTCCTACGGTTTATAAAGGCTGCAGATCTTTGTGCCTTGATATCCCCTCTGATTGGTCACCATCCCTTTCTGATTTGGTTACTATAGTAACTCCTGAGCTCAAACGTGAACCTCACATGGGACATGTGAGGCTCTCCTCCCCTCCTCCCTCATTGTTTCCCTCTTCCCTCTGGGCTTTCCTCTTCTCTCTGTGAATGAGGGGATTCTTTCCCTTTCTTCTGTAAATGACACCCTTCTGCAGCTCCCAGTCCCCTTATTCTATGGAAATGTGCCTTCTGCTGTTTCCAGCTCCCTTATTCTATGCAAATGTACCCTCTGCAGCTCTGTAGCCCTGTGCTTTGTCCATGGACCCCTTAATTTTTTTTTTTAAATATATTTTATTGATTTTTCACAGAGAGGAAGGGAGAGGGATAGAGAGCTAGAAACATCGATGAGAGAGATACATCGACCAGCTGCCTCCTGCACACCCCGCACCGGGGATGTGCCCGCAACCAATGTACATGCCCCTGACCGGAATCGAACCTGGGACCTTTCAGTCCGCAGACCGACGCTCTATCCACTGAGCCAAACCGGTTTCGGCTGGACCCCTTAATTTTTAAAAATTTCCTAAACCTGCCTATTTCACCTCAAAAACTCCCATTTTACCCCCAAAACTCCTTTCACTAGGTATCTTACTTCTCTCACCCTAGTCTTGGCCTTGGCTATGGATTTGTTGTTTCAAAACCTAAAAAAACTTTCTTATATTTGTATGTCTCTGTGACTGGGAGCTTTTGAGAGATGGGATTGTGCCTGTTGTGTTTCCTACCACATCCCCAACACCCAGCACAGTGCCTGGCACACTGTCAGCCCTAATGAGTGTTTGTTGAGTGAATGAGCAGGATCTAGAGGAACCAAAGCAGATTGAGCAATAAGGAGTATTCACCATGTCTTTTAGAGCAGGCAAGCAGAAAGAAACCGGCATCTTAGAACTGATCATTTATGTTAGGTGAGAGACAGGTCCTTGTACCTCCAAAGCAAGGATAACTTACAACTCTTTTCTTCTCTAATGGACTTTTACAAAGAAAACCCTAACATTTTACATGAGCTAGTTTAGGGAACTAGATGAGCTAGACGTTGGAAGAACCTCCAGATTCTTATTCTCTTATTCATTAATCCAGCAATCATTGATTCCCCTGCAGTCATTGATTGAATCTCTATTTCATGTCACAACTGACTCACTGCCGTAGCATAATTGGAGGCCTGTATATAATTATAGAAGCTTCTTGACCTAGCTGTAGGAATTCGGTGAAGCTGGTGGTCCTATCGGAGGGAGGTCTGCCGCAGGGCTGGATCTAGCACCACACTACAGGTACAGGTCCTACACATTCAGGACCGGCAGTTGATTGGTTGATTGAAAAAGTGACTAAATTGAAGAAGCATACAATGTGATTCATAGGTTCCCTAGAAATGTATAAATGTGAATTTACTTGCTGATATTTTGACATAAAACCAAAGCCTTTGAGTATGAGTACCTCAGTCTGTATGTTTTACAGAAGCACTGGAGCACATTGGTTCTGTCAACTCAACTAGTAGAAGTAAGTTAAGAGAATATCTACTAAATCCATATTATATTACCAGTTCCAGAATTTGACTTTCCACTTTGGAAGGCCAGAAAATCACTCTTGATAGGGACAAAAGGGAATCAGACTTAAGATACTGGCTCAGACTAATGAATTCACTGAAGTCTTAGGTCTCCGGCAGTTTAGTAACACTTCATTTACAACAAAGGATACCTGCCAAAGGACCCAGGCTATTGGAAATCTAAACTATGAGCGTATTCTCTCTCTGTTATCTCAGCCCCTCTTATTTTTTATTCTTTCATAACATAACCAGACAAAATTTGTAATTATTTTAATGCCTGCTTATCTGGTAATTGCAATTGAGGGTTCAACAAGGGCATTATAATAGTTTTAATAGGCTTTATTTTTTAAAGCAATTTTAGATTCACAGTAATACTGAGGGATAGGTACAGAGATTTTTCATATGTCCCCTGCTACCTCATATGCATACCACCCTCCATTATCAACATCAGAGTGATATGTTTGTTATAGATGATGAACCTACACTGACACATTATCATCACCCAGAGTCCATAGTTTACACTAGGATTCACTCTGATATTGTACATCCTATGAGCTTGGACAAATGTGTAATGACATGTATTCACCATAATAATATCATACAAAGTAGTTGAACCGTCCTAAAAATTGTCTACGCTCTGCCTACTCATCTCTCCCTCTCCCTAGCTCCTGGTAACCACTGATGTTCTTACTCTTTGGCTTCTTCCTCTTAGTAATGTGAACGAAAGAAGCCACCTGCTAACCTGACAAGCTCAGGGGAGGCCTGTGTGGCGGTCTTGAAAACTCAGAGACCTAGGATAACCACAAAAGATGGTCTGAAAATTAAATATTTAACTACAAACAGGTTATGGTGGGCAGTCATTCCTAGGCTGCTATCTTCCCTGACAAAGATCAACTTGGATCTTCTTTACTGAGCCCATTTGCCTTTTTGCCTCTAAGATAACATATCTGTGAGATGTCTGGGTAACTTGTAACTTCCTTCTTTTGCTGGAGCCCCTGGGGCACAACCAAATGTGGTAGGCGCCAGGACAGATGCCTCAAATTCCTTCATTATCATGTTAATTGTTCCTGTACCCACCTAAGTATGTGTCCATCATTTTACTTTTTGTCCAATCCCAGGGGTTTCCCACCGTTTGACTTTATCCAATGAATTTCATGTAGCCCACCTATGTCCCTCCTTTGATGGCAATGTATAAATACAGATGTAACCCACCATTCTTCGGAGCATTATCTCAATTCATTGAGGTTCTGCTTCCTGGCATATGTCAACAGTTTGGCTCAAATAAACTCACTAAAATTCTTTACAGGTTTCAATGGTTTTTTTCGTTAACATTACTATGCATTTAAGTTTCCCTCATGTCTTTTCATGAGTTGATAGCTCATTTCATTTTAACACTGAATACTATTTCATTGTCTGGATGTTCCACAGTGTATTAATCCAGTCACCTACTGAAGGACATTTTGGTTTCTTCTAAGTTTTGGCAATTAAGAATAAAGCAGCCATAAACATCCACATACAGGTTTATGTGTGGCCATAAGTTCTCTGTGTATTTGGGTAAATAACAAGGTGAATGGGGATTCTTTTGGTTGGTCTGTGTTATTATTATTTTGCCCCCCGGCCACTGGGAAGGACCCATAAGAATATGAGAAGCTGAAGTTTCAAGGATGTTGCAGATACTAGAGATCCCGAGTTCCCGAGGAAGTGGCCAGGACTTAGTACAGTGATTATTTTCAAGATGGAAGAGGAATTTCTTATTGGACGTAACTGGAGGGAAGGAGGGAAGGAAAGGTGGGATATAGGAAGGAAGGTTAGTAAGTGGGCAGGGAGTTGTGAGAGTTCTCAGTAGCTTCTATTTCTTGGTGGAATGAGAGATAATGTCCAGAGGGTTTCAGAAGAGCAGGGGAGGCTGGGAAGAGCAGTTTTGCAGAAGAGCCTTCTCACCAGGGAAATACTCAAGTTGGCTGGCTTTTTGGGCCCCGTTGGGGCTGGAAGCCATGACTGGTTGTGGCTTTGGTCTCCAAGAGCCCCCAGAGCTCAGACGTGTAGACATGAGAAGGTAGAAGCTGGATTGTTCTATAGAAGCTTTGCCCGGTGGGTGCATGGAGCTTATACTAGTAACACTGACAAGGATGTGGTGGAAGGGATGGCTTTTCTGAGGCCTCCTTTGCCCACTGTCCTGCTTTTTGACTCTTTCTCAGCAATGGGGCCACTGGTGGGTGAATGAAGAGCGGCTAGTGATAAGCTAACACATGTGTGAAAGTGTCTTAGGGGCATTCTGTTGAACTTTCCATATATTGAAGCACCCTAAAAATGTGGGTAATGCAGTTTAGGATTTGTCAATTCAATGGTTTAAGTTAATAAACACTAACAATGCCAGTGCCTGGAAAGAGAAAAATGAATATGAAGAAGCTCCTGTGTTCCAGGAGTTTACAGTCTAACGGGAGAAACAGATAAGTCATTACATGTTAAGTCCAAAGACAAAGACGTTTACCTGGGGTTGTGGCCTCGCAGGGGAGGTTATGCTGACTCAGTTGTTTCCCACAGCTGGAAGAGCAAGGACATCTGCTCCACCGCTCTGGTAGGAGGGACGCCTGGAGGCCCAGGTCTGGGTGGGCTGCAGCGCTGGCTTCCTGTGTGGAAGCTGAGGCCGAGCTCTCAGGAGAGACACCCAGTTCCCTTTGGGGCTGTGCTTGCCTTGGCTGAGGTTCCCAAGGAGCCTCTGCCAGCCGCTTCAGCAGGGCCCTGTGTGTTTGTTTTTTTTAAACTTATCTTTATTGTTGAAAGTATTACAGATTGTCCTCTCTTTTCCCCCATTGACCCCTTCCAGCCCACACCTGCTCCCCGCCCCAGGCCTTCACCACCCTATTGTCTGTGTCCATGGGTTATGCATATATGTATACAAGTTCTTTGGTTGATCTCTTTCCTTCCACCCATCCTTGCCTTCCCTCAGATTCGACAGTCTGTTCCATGCTTCCATGGCTCTGGATCTATTTTGTTTTGTGACAGGGAGTCTGGCAGGAGCAAAGATGCATTTTGGAGGATTGTATTCTGCAGCTGAGGATAGGGATTTGCTGTAAAGGCCACTCAAACCTGAGCGGGCAGCATTGGTCAGGCAGGAAGGGAGAAAGGGGCTTCTGTCTTCACTGTAAAGCTTTGCACTCATCCTCATGTCTCATCTCCATGGAGCCTGCGGAGGCATGTGGCTGGCTGCTTTGGAATGAACACCAGGTAAGGTTGGGAGGCAGCACATGCTGAGGCTTTCTGTGGGGTTCACTCTTGCTATCTGACTAGGGAATGGATATTTTTCTCTTTTGTCTTTTTTTTTTTAAAAAAAAACAAAACTTTTTTAGAGCAGTCTTAGGTTCACAGCAGAATTAAGGGAAAGGTATAGAGATTTCCTATATACCCCCAGACTCACACAAACATGGCCTCTCCAATATTATCTACATCACTCAACAGAGTGGTGCATTTGTTACAATTGATGAACCTATATTAACATGTCATAATTACCCAAAGTCCACAGTCTACATTACAGTTCACTCTTAGTGTGGCACTTTGGTTTTGGACAAATGTATAATGACATATACCTATCATTATGGTATCATACAGGACATTTTCCCTGCTCTACAAGTCCCTATGCTCTGCCTATTCATCCTTTTCCTGCCCTCCCCAACCCCTGACAAGCATTGATCTTTTTACTGTCTCCATAGTTTTGTCTTTTCCAGAACATCATATAATTGAAATCATATGGTATGTAGTCTTTTCAGATTGCGTTTAAAGTTTCTCTCTGTCTTTCATGGATTGATAGCTCTGTTTTGTTAGTGTTGAATAATAATATTCCATTATCTGGGTTTACCACAGTTTATATATTCATTTACTGTAGGATATGTTGGTTAATATTTTATGACAATTTTTTTTTCAATTATGGCTAAAGATGCTAATAAACATTTGTGTGCAGGTTTTTGTGTGGACATAGTTTTCATTTCCTTTGAAAATGAATCAAAGTTGCTGCATCATATGAAAAGAGTATGTTCAGTTTTGTAAGAAAGTGCCCAAACTGTCTTCCAAAGTGGCTGCACCATTTTGCATTCCCACCAGCAGTGAATGAAAGTTCCTGTTGCTCCACATCCTCATCAGCATTTGATGTTGTCCGTGTTTTGGATTTGGGCCATTCTAATAGCTTTGTAATGGTATCTCATTATTGTTTCAATGTGCATTTCCCTGATGACATGTGATGTGAAGTGTCCTTTCATATGTGTATTTTCCATCTGTGTACCTTCTTTGGTGAGGTGTCTGTTAAGATCTCGAGCCTATTTTTAAATTACTTTTTTTTCCTTATTATTGGATTTTAAGAGTTCTTTTTATATTTTAATACCAGTTCTTTATCAGATTGTCTCCATTTTTCAGGGATGAAATTCTTACCCAGAATGCACCAGCTAATTTCTCACATATCTCCTAGGAGGATGACTACCAGAAAGTCTAGGAAGGTCAGAAAGCAGCATTTGTAGCCTCTGTATTTGGAGACTATCAGACAGAAGGGGGTTGACAAAATCTGCTGGGTGACCAGTCATTGGCACCTGACCAATGGAGATGGTAAGGTCCTGAGAAACAATCACATTTTTTCCCTGAGGTCACATAGCAAATAGGATGTAGGACTCAAATCTACATTTTCAGCTGGGTATCCAAAATGGGCAAGTGAGTGTGTGGAGAGGGAAATTTTTGTATCAGTACATCTCTTCTTCCCATTTGACCTACAGAGAACACATGGCCTGATATTTAGCTGATCAAGATCCCAACACTGTAATTTGGAGCCTGATTCTTTATGGGCCAAGGATAGGCCAAGAGATTACCAACTTTTCCTTTTGTCTCTTAGCTTACAGGCTAAGATACCAGATCAGTTATATGGCCATCACAGCAAATGGTGGTGTTTCTTCTGTCAGAATTCATCTTTTGCAAGGTGTTAGTGATTTTTTTTTTTATTGGTCAAAGGACAAAATAAAAGTGCTTGAGTCTCTAATTTCCCTAAGGTGAGCTATTTTAGAAATCTTCAGAAAGCCAGGTAGGAAAAGATCACGGCCCAGATCAATAACTGCTTCCTGGACTGAGAGCAGAAGATGGTTTATTTATGCGCCTGGGATGTTGTTGAGTGCATGCAACACCCCGATCTTTGTCACATGGGCATAGATAACACCAAGCAGTGAATTATTAAAACCAAGAGAGGCTTGCTTGATTCACATCTTTTCCTGTATCGATGCTGCAAAAAACAACTTCTACTCTCTTGACTTCCTTGAAAAACTTCCCAGTGCTGTTATTTGGAATTAACTTTTGTCAAAGATCTTAAGTTCAACTTAGGCCAAATGCATCTAATACAGTAATTGTATTCTGAGGAGGGTGTGTGTAAGTGCTATTTGGCAAAATCACATCATGTTTTAATTGCACTAGAGAAGCAGGCAAGTTAAAGCAACCTTGAAGCCTAATCCTTTGCAAAGAGAAGGCTCAGTTTGTAATGCTAATTGTAATGCTAATAAACTCTACCCTACATATCTGGTTAGTGAGTTGGAGTTTCTGTACTTCCACAGTATGAATGGATAGGAGGACATTGCAACATTTTTCCCCCTGTATCTTGGTGCATGGCCACCCCACTAGTAGACAAAGGGTGGAAAATGTATCAGGAGCTGCTTTAATGATTTGAAACATGATTAAGGAGACTCAGAAGAGAATGCTGAGAAATTAATCTTTGTGCAGAGAATGGAGGGGTGCATATGGGTAAATTCTCATCAGTATGCATAAGGACATTGTGATCCTATGGTCAGCTAGCATGGAATATCCTGCACAGACAAACTGTATGTGTTCCTGGGCCTGTGATCATTGTATCAGTTTCTCTTCAGTCTAATATCAATTCTATGTTCCTACTGTCTCTTTCCAAATGTTTATGCTAGTACTTTATTAGTCCCCAAAGCCTATGTAGAACAGAATGCTGGAAGGTTTTTTATTTAGATCCCTTTGCCAGATGGAACTTGAACCCTTCTCTCAGACCTTTGACCATGATTCCTAACCATATTCCAAACGTAGGAATTTCCAGAGAAAGATAGATCTGTTTCCATCATATCTGGTTCCCTTTTTCTTGAGATTTTCTAGCATCCCAAAACCCCCGTGCTTTTGTCTAAGCTAATGGAGAGCCATATTTCTTCTCCCTATTCTTCAAGCAACTAAGCCTTTTGGACCTCAGTGCTTTTGCTCATGCAAAACTCTGGACTTCTCCCATATCAACTCTCACTGTCATTGGATAAAATGCTTTGGGTTTTAAATATCAGAAGCCAAGTAAACCTGGCTTAAATAAAAAATTTACTGGAAGGACAGATGGGAGATTCAAAGAACCCAAAGGCAGTGATATAACTGGGCCTCAGGAACCAGGGAATGGGGGGCAGTAGAAATTCAGATAGTATTCCCTTCCTGCATCTCTCCTGGGTTTTTATCTCTGCTTTTCTTTGCATACCCACTTCATTCTTTGCTTTTTGTTGATGGGCTTCTTTGCCCTCTGTTCACATGGTGAAAGACATGGCCTTCCTCAGCCCCCAAGTTTTCTAAGCTACAGACTCAGTGACTCAGAAAGGCTAAAGATCTCTTTATTTCTGGGTCCCAATCCCAATTCCAAGGAAGGGATTCTGATTGGTCCAATTTGTGTCAATGGTCCATTCCTGGACCAATTATTTACCTGTAGAGTCCGGGATCAAGTAGTAGAAATGTAATGTACTATTAATACTATGCCTATGGCCAAGATGGACAGATTCCAGAGAAAATGGGTGGGCAAGTCAAAGGATGTCTGCTATACTCCTTCTCCACATCTGTGAAATAAATAGATTTCCTTTCTTCCTACCTTCATTCCTCCTTCCTTCCTTTGTTCACACATTTAGTAAATGTCTCAGGCAAAATGCTAGTTGCTAGAAATACAGCTCTGAACAAAACCTGATCCCTATCTCAGAGATTTTATAGATGAGCAGAGAATACAGTATAGGAAAACCCCTGCTTATCCTTTATAACGCAGTTCAAGTATCACTCACATGAGTGGAAAAGTCCCTCTCCCTGTCTCCAATCATACAACTTGGCTGGTATTACCCTCTCTCTCTTTATTCCTTGTGGTTCCATTCTATTGTTGTAATCACGTTTCATTTCTATGCTCTGTCTCAGTAGTCTGTACATTCTTGGAGAAAGAGATGGCCTTTAGATTCAGAGAAGTTGGCCCAAGGTTATGTGCTCGATTGAAAGAACTGCTCTCTTTTAGGAAAGAGTAAGGCTCACCAGCCTCTATTTCCTCCAAGGTTTAAGGTTGATGAGGGGCCACTGCACAGCTACATGTACCAGTGTAAAGGGCTTGGCATCTCTTGGGAGGATAGGGCTACCATGGACACACAAACTATTAATTTTGAACAGGAGTTGGAGGAATTAGCTGCCCATGAAAGCAGTAATTGAGAGCCCTCAATTGTCCCAGTGGGAAATTCTTCACAGCTGTTTTTATTACACAAAAGACAGATCAGACCATTAGTTTGATGGCTTTGTTGCTTCGTTGAATCTTTGGGTTTTCCTTCCTAAAAGGGAGGCTCAAGACAGAGGTAGCTCTCTTCTGATTACTCCATTATTCGTTATTTCCCTTCCTCATCAAGCCCCTATCTATGCCAAGCGCCACACGATGGACTCAAGATTCATACTTTATTGAGAGGAAAATAAGTAAAATAAAATTTGCTCAAAGTACAGTTTGAGTGAGTCACAGAACAGTAAACAGTATCTAGGTTTGATTTAAATGATATTTTTTTTCAAATTATAAAGTTTTACAAAGCATTTAGCCAGGGCTTGTTATGCTTGTAGAACTGACTCATGGTCCTTTTGGGTTTTTGAGTGAATGCCATTGTTAGCTTCTAGTTTTCAACAATACATAATTGGCACCCAAGAGCTCACATTTTCCCTTCTTTCCATGAGTTGGTTGTGATTGGCAGGAACATTTCTCTCGGGTCTGTGCTTCCATTCTCCCGCAAGCCTGATAATATGCTGGCTGCTCATTTCTCGCCATCCTCGCTGGGGTGTACACTGAGGTGTAGGGTGCTTAGGGCGATGGGTAAGGGAAGTTTCTATTGTATTTGCTCAGAAGTTCTCCTTTACATTTTATCTGTGTTCCACATTTTGAGGAGAAAAATCCATGGAAATAATTGCCTCCTAAATAATCCTCCTTCTCCCCATCCCCCATTTTTTGGGGGGGAAGGATGCTTCAAACAATGATGATGTTAGCTAGCAGAGTTTCCTCTAATCAAGATGCCTTTGTTTCCTCCTCTGTAAAATGAGGTTAATAGTAGAACACACTTCATGAGGTTGTTGTGAGGAATAAATAAGAAACTAAATAAGAACATGTATGTAAAGCACTTAGAATACTGTGTGACTTAGTAAGTGCTCAGGAAAAGTTAGCTATTATCAATTTTTCAAAGACTCTGCAGATACTCATCACTATATGTAGAGAAAGGTAAATGAGCAAGTGCTCAGGATTCATCCTTCTACTCCTGCTGCCCCTCGTGCCACCATCCTCCAATGGCATCGGAACCTGGGAGAAGTCCTCTGCAATGGCCGGGACACCGCTGCTGTCTGGTCTCCCATCCTCCTGACTAAAAGTGCTCTTATCCCAAACTTAATATGTAAAAATAAGTGGGAATCCTTTGCACATACGTGGTTTCAGTCCTCTGCCAGAGGGTTTCTGCTTCTATTTTTCTCTCACTCAAAGTGACCTTTCACGTTAAACAGTGAGCAATTGCTAAAGAATAGTTAAGAAATCTGGATTTTAATTAACTTTATCTCTAATTGTAATGTAGCTCTGAGTCACTTTTTTTTTTTTTTTTTTTTTTTTGGTAAACAAGGCAAAGAACTAAAAAGATTAATAAAGGTCGTCAAGACTGGGGAAGAACAAAACTGAAAATCCATAATGACATCTTACAAATCCAATACTGGGCTTCATTTGATTGCATGAAGCCTGGCAAAGGTAGAACAGTTATGTGTGCTTTGATTTGTAAGAAAATGGAGGCACAGTGGAATAGAGTCTTTTTCACATGGCTTGGTTTTGATATTTTCTCTCTGTGCTCAAGCCTTTTCTACCCTGTAATGTAATTTGTTTTTTCTTGTCCTTCTCCCAACAGAGTGCAATCCATCTTATTCATCTTTGGATCTCTAGTGTTCATTTCAAAGCCTGGCACATAGTATGTGCCCAATAATGGAGAATGAATGAATGAATGAATGAATGAAAGGAGAGTCAGGACCAAAGACTTATACCTATGATTTGTAGGCAAGTGTTTGTTTTACTCCTTTTACACTGATTCCCAATCCACGGTGACCATTAAGTTATTAGAAAAAAAAGGAGAAATGGCTATTTATGAAGATGTAAACAAAAGGCACTAAACCAAGAATGTAGATTTTTTTGTATTTGATTTTTTTAAAAAAATGGGACACTCAAAGAAGCATACAATCTGACAACATTAATCAGTCACGATAGATTTATTGAGGATTTGCTCTGTTGGCATTGAGCTTAGCGGTGCCGTCTAGCTATCTTGTTTGGAGGAATGAATGAGATAGGAGATAGGAGGAATAGTTGAGAGCAGCTTTCCCAGAGTCGACAGTAAGAACTGAAGGTCCTAAGAGATAGGGGAGGGAGTCGGGGGTGACCTCATAGAAGAGGTTGGATTTAGCCTGGGACCTAAAGGATCAGAGGGAAGTAATTAGATGATGAAAATAGCCTGAGAGAGGGGAGGCTTCGGAGTGGAAAGTTACGTGTGCTTGTGGACTTCTGGGAATGGGTGGTTTATTTTATGTATGTATGTATGTATGTATGTATGTATGTATGTATGTATTTTTCAATCCTCACCCAAGGATATTTTTCCATTTTTAGAAGTGGAAAGGCAGATAGAGAAACATCAATGTGAGAGAGACACATTGATTGGTTGCTTCCTACATGAGGCCCCACCATGACCAGGGATTAAGCCTGCAACCGAGGTACATGCCCTTGACCAGAATCAAACCCGGGACCCTCCAGTCCTTTGGCCAACACTCTATCCACTGAGCCAAACCAGCTAAGGCTGGGGATGGGTGGTTTACAAGACCTTTCGGGGGATGAGAAATTCCCCTACAACTTCCACTCGAAGCTGGTTCACAGTTGCTCTGTATAATGGTCGTAAGTTGTTCTCCTCTAATGACGTGAATTACTTAGCGGAGATGTTCTTTTGTCAAAAGAGCCAATATTAAAGATGCCATGGGCAGGAAAGAAGTACGTTGTTTCATCAAAGAAAATGGTAAATTGAAACATGCTAAAACCTCTCTCTGGATACCCCATGCATTTCCCAGCGTGGACATTTGAGTTAGACACAAAAGGGCTAGACCTTTTTTTTTTTTTTTTAATCTGTCACTTTCTAGATAAATTTAGCAAGTTATTCACCTCCCTGAACCTTAATTTACTCAGTTATACCACAGAGTAAAATAAAGTTATCTTGCAAAATTACTGTGAGAATAAAATGAGAAAATGTAGGGAAAGTGCTTGGTATGCAATGGGTACACAACAGGTGCTGGCTCATTAGATGCCTTAAGTTCCAAATCAAATGCCCACAGGGACCAGGTGAAGGATGTGAATGAGTAATGGAGACCAAGTATCAACTGTGTATAAGGGCCTGGTGAGGACTATGGCAAAATAGATGTTGCATGTGCTCCCTAAAAGGAGCAGCTGCTCCTCAGAGCTATCAAATTATTGTTACACTGCAATTTTATCCTTCTGCTGTCAGATCCTTATTAATTTATAAAAAGGAAACCAGTAAGCTAGAATTTTATAGGAAATCCTTTGATTTCTCTTTGTATTAGAACCTCAGGTTTTAGTTAGGCACATGGTCTCCCCCTTCTCTCTCTCTCAGCAGCTAAACAGTATATTTTCTAGCTTCTCTTGCAGTTAAGTGTAGCCATTGACCAAGTTTTGTTCAACAGAGCATTAAAGTGAGTGACATGTGCAAGTTCATGGTCATGTCCTTAAAAAGAAGCTCTTTGAATTCCACTTCTTTTCCCCTGCTTCTTACTGTTGGTGAGCCTGTTTCAACCACAGGGATGGATTTGTTGTTTGCAGGGACAGCTGGGAGCAACCAGGTAGAAGTGGAATTTTCTACACCGGTGGACTGCTTACCAGTTTACATCTTTACTGAGAAAGAATTAGATGTCTATCTCACTTAACCCACTGTTATTTGGTCTCTAATAAAGCAGCAGGGCCAATCTCCTAAATAATGCAACCAACTTACAATTAAAATAAACCAAGGAAACACTATACATATACAAATATATTTATGGGCTGTTGAGATGTCAGTTTTCTAAAGGAATGGAGCAGAGTTAAGACTCAATCCATACTGGCTAGAAACTTTATATAAGTACAGACTCATACAAAGCAATTTGCCTCTGATACAAAACAGAGTGTGCAGACTCTGAGTGTGGTAGGAATTCCGAGTAATGGGGTACCAACTAAAGACATCTTGCATCCTTTGCTGGATCACTGACAGTGCATTTGTCACTGCCGGGAGCCCTACAGTGGCCACAGTCAAGGTGGTACAGGTTGGACTGGGACAGGTGCATTCTATACCTGCGATAGGTGTGTTCTGTGTCTGCTGATCCTAGTCATCCTCCAGGAGACAGAGACACGAGGAGACCTGGGCAGGTGGCGGTCCCATTGATGAGCACCCATATTTTACATCTACTGTGTCATTTAAACCATCCTACCCCCATTTTTATAGGTGAGGAAACTATGGCTGAGATGAAATAACTGTCCAGTAATAATTGATAGAAGCAGGGATTCAAACCTATGAATGTTTGATCCAAAGTCCTTGCTTTTTTCTGTTACCCAGCCTTAGTAGCGGCTTCCTTGGTGTGCTGTGGCAGGCTGAAGCACATTGTTAATCATAGCAAGGAAAATGATGAGAAAGAATAAACTGAGAGCTCTGTTTGACATTATAGGCATGGCTTGAAATAAATTCATGAGTAAGAAATTCAAGGGGAGAGAGGACGATGAAGTGAAAGAAGTGCTTTTTTTTTTTAAGGTTTAATCACATTGAACAAACTTAGAAGTAACAAATAGTGTTTGGAGCATCATTTTCTTGAAGTTCCTGCAATGATGCATTATTTCGATCTCTAAGAAGAGAGGATCATTAAACAGGAAGATTATTTGCTTATTTGAGATGACAAATCTATTCTGATCATGGATGCAGACTCTCAGGAGTCTGATCATAAGCACATTTTCTTAATCCTTGCAAAGATTAATGAATGATAATTACTTTATTCAATGGCAAGAACTTTGGTTTGGAGAATATGCCATATTAACAATTTCAGTTCTTCATATTCTAAAATGAATCTTCCTAATGCATTATTTATAATCCCTGTGTTTCCCCCCTCCCTTCAAATCCACTAGTAGACTCTATTTTATAGTGTAAAGTAATTTGACTATTTCATGACTGTCAGTCGCTGCTTTAAAAAAATCACACTGTTGGTCTCAGTTCTCTGGTGAGCGAGAGCTATTACTCAGTATTTGTTGACATTGTGGCTGTGGGAGCTTTGTTTCCTTCCAGTCAAATGAACTCCCATTTCAATATTGAAGTTTCGGGAACACCAATGAGCAGTCCTAAAATTACACAGTGGATGCTCTTAATTGCAATGCAGGGCCTGGAGACCATTGCCGAGTTGCAAATGAATAAAATTCTTGTGAAATGGAAAGGTCATATTCAAAGAGATTGTAGGATTTAAGCTACGAAAACCTGGGAAGGCATTTACACTGGCACAGGAAAACATTTACCCTGACGCAGCCCGGACCATTAGTGAGGAGTAAGAACAAGAGTGTTCTGCACACCCGAGACAAGGTTAACCACTGGACAGGCAGGAGGCGGGGGTGTCCAGCAGAAATGTGGATGGGGGCCACATGTCCCATTTGTCCCATTTCTCTCCTCCAAGCCTCAGGGTGACAGACAGGAGAGCTTCTTTCAATGATAACTGCCAATTTCTCCAACCTCGATTCCCACAGAAAAGCCATAGAGGCCATGGAGATAGAATTGGGTTTCCTGTTCAACCTCTCAGTCCCAGCTACACATTCATATCCCTTCCTGAAAGTAAAACTCATTTCTACCCATTTTACAAAATATGTTTTTCAAGGTATTTATGTAGAAGAGTTTCCTACAATTATTTCCCAGGCCTAAGACCTCTGTTTTCCCACCCTGAGTTTCAGCTCTAATCCCTTGCCTGGTTCAAGGCCCATATGCCTTTAAGTCTCCATTCTTTTCCCTTTTCTTGGCTTTTCCACTTTTGCATGGTGATTTACATCAGCATTTCTGCTTCACAGACTCATTGTGGCAGGATCATAAATCTTCTTTCTTTCTTTATTTTTTCTTGTTACAAGGACCCAGAAATACTTCCTTCCTAACAGCCCTTTGCTCATATGATCTGCTTCTATGGTCTTAGCCTTCTGACTCCCAATCTGTCATTTTTGGAGTTGGGACCTAGCCTCTGGCAAGTGTGGCCTTGTGGGCACGTGACCAGAGACCAGGCCCTGGTCTCCCTAAGGCGCAAAGACAGTTCTCTGGTCTCCCAACATTTCTGTATCTCAAAAGGGGGCAGAGCCTGGATTTTGAGCTTAAATCTTTACACCCCAGTTTCCCCATTTTTATTATAAAAGCAGATGCTCATCCTTCCTTTCATCAGTTGTGTGCACCGTACCCAGCACTTTTCTCAGCTTTAGGTAAGATTCAGCGCTTCGATTGGTTTCCACAGGAAATTCAAGTAGGTTTACTGAATGTCTCTGGGGTCACAGGAGAGGTCCCCTCACGAGGCACACAGCCTTTCTCTCAGGAAATCTTGGTCTTGTCTCCTCTTCCGTTTTCCCTCCTTCCTATGCCTGAGCCAGGTTTCTGCTTTTCTGCTGTTACTTCCCCCAAACAGTTCTTTCTGATTTCCTGGGCATTCACTGTTTCCTGTCTTTCTTATGGAAAATAGCCTTTTGCTCCCTGAAGGGAATCTAGAGTCCAATCCAGTGCCCTTGCCTGGGAAGCTCATTCTTCTAGACATGGATAAGTGTCAACAGCTTTGAATTTTAATTTTTTTTAAAATAGCTTTTCAACAAAGCCAGCTTTCTCCTTAGAGAAGGATTCTCTGACCAGCTGCTATTAACAAAAAAGATAAACATTTCTGTATATCTTTACTCATAAAAGGGGGTTATTAATACTTCACAAGGTTGCAGAGAAGATGAAAGGAAATAGTGAACATAGAGGATTGAGCACTGAGTCATTTGTCATCATCATCATTGAATGGAATCACATCATGCAATTTTTATCCCCTCTCTCTGGGTCTGTGTGGCTACCTCCATTCCAGCACTGACAGCTGAACTGTCTGAGGCTGCTCCTACCTTTGAGCTCCCCAAGGGCAAGCACTTCATCTTATCCATCCCTGTATCTCCAACAGCTACTGCAGTATCCATCACAGAGTGATGCACGATAAATGTTTGTTGAACAATTAAATCTCTTTGGCCTGGGGAGCTTCTGGTATATTCTCTACTATGTGTAGAGAAAAAAGATCTAGGGATAAATTAAACCATGGTGGGGCCATTGCTGAAATCAAGCACTGAAAGCACTTTGCAGGGAGGGGCAAGGAGCAGCTGTGCTTGCTCATTTGTGGATCCCCAGAGCCCAGCATCATAGTGCACACAGAGGAGATGCCGGGCTCCACACTGGTAACAGACTTCTCACATTCATTTTATTTTTTAGCAGCTTGATGTTGAATATTTTAAATTTAGTAAATTATTTATGTTTTAATAAGTAACCTTTAATGTCAATGAATGAGGTTGTAACTATATGAACTATTTATCATAAATCACTCAAAGCAAAATAGAAAAGATTTAACTCTAAGAACCTCCAAGCTTTCACCAAGTACTCGCTGTGCTTTGCAGGCTGGTTCTATTTCCACTGCTTGAGCAGGCACATGGCTAAATGGATGGACTGAGAAAGAAATCTCCTTGGCTGCCTGGGATCTAATTTTGTACGATTCCTTCCCTGCATACTCGGCTTCTTCCAGAAACAAGAAGAGTGTGGTGTAAGGGCTGGGCATATCCCAGGAATATGCCAATAACTTGATGCCCTATCAATCTGATATTCATCAGAGGCTGAGGACCTATTTCATGGGGGAAAGATGCAGATTATAACTCTAAGCAGTTTATATCAGCCAAACTTGTGTGCCCAACTTAGAAAAGAGAAATCTCGACATCATGAACGTGCCATCTCATGTTATTTGAACATGTTCCTGGGGTGGGTGAAGGGCTCCTTCAACCCCAAGTGGTTTTTAAAAATGTCTTCCAACCACATAGTCAAATGCCCTGAAAAGCTCTTGTAAAAGACTTTGTTTCTTCTCATGAAATCTCCAATGATGTCTTAGCATCCATTGTTGATTGACACCCCAGCTGATGTCACCTTAATATTGATTCACATTTAGCTTCACCATGTCACAATCTAAAAAATACAAAATTCACTGCTTCTCTCTCTGTATTTTCCTGGTATTTCCATAATTGATTGTGCAATGAGCTGGATTTATATCAAATCCTCTGGCTTGGGAAGTAGTTGAACTCTGGGCCAAGAAAAGTATCTTACAAATGTATGACTTTATTTATTGCATAGGAATATATCATCTGAATAGGATTATATCTTGAAAGGACTTAATAATTTTGGCCTCCACTGGTTTTGGGTATATGGTATTGGTTTTATTATTCTAGCAATTGGTGACAGTTAACTATGATGTTCTGAAATGCTCTTCCAGGTTTTGTCTCTATTGGGAGGTTCTGGAATAGCACTGTGGAGCATTCCCACCAAAGTAGTCCAGATAAGTATGGTCTGACTGACTGAACACTAGTTGGGCTCTCGTACGAACTTTGAGCTGCTGCTCAGGTTTACACAGCTGTATAATGGGGATAATGATACCATGTTTCTTAGTAATGGGTGAACTCAGCTGATAACCAATCTCATTCTTATATGGAGAACACAAAATTTCGGTGCTGAAAAAGACCATAGATACCTATGCCAAGTGCTTCCTTTTACTGAAGGCGCACCTGAGGCCAGAAGTTAAACGACTTGCCTAGGTTAACTGTCATAGAGAAAGAGGCCCTCTCTACACAGCCTGCATCAGCTCCTGTTACTATTCACCATTATCAACATTTTCTCAGGTTTTCTACAAATAGCACCACATCTAAGAATTCTCCGCAGGTGGTGGAATTTGTCACCTCAAGCTCTGCGCCAGTATCCGGGTGAGTAAGCTAGCCATTGAGGGCAAGGGCAGTTAATAAAATCCAATCTCTTGTAGAAAATCAGCGAACGGATGAACTCATTGGCTGTAGGGGTATTCTCAGATCCAGATGGACACTTGACAGAATTACATCAAATTTTTATGGAGGCAATTAGTTCCCTCATCTTAGGGCTATTCAATTATAAACTAACAATCAAACCTCAGCCTACAGCATTAAAATGTGATTAGTTCTTCCCTGATAATACGGAAGAAACAACAAGGTGATGATGAGGGAGGAGTGAGCAAGTCTGAGGTGTAAGAGGATGAATTTTCAGAATATTTGTTCAGCATTCGCTCCAATGGATGGCGTGGCAGAATTTCTTTGGTGAGACCCATGGGCTGTTTCTTTTGTTGCTGAGAATGGGGAGTTCTGTATCTCTTATCTTTGACTTCTGCCAAGGAATTTTCTAAAATGATATATATGTAGTATATATCAGTACTTTACTTTTTATGGCTGAATAATATTCCATTGTATGTATAGACCACAATTTGCTTCTCTATTTATCCCTTGATGGACATTTGACTTGTTTCTACCTTCTAGCTATTGTGAATAGTGCTGCTTTGAGTATGTATGTACATGTACTTGTTTGAATACCTAATTTTATTTCTTTAGGGTACATACTTTGAAATAAAATTGCAGGATCATATGGCAATTGCATTTTAACTCTGTGAGAAACCACAAAACTGATTTCCACAGTGGCTAAACCACTTTACATTTCCAAGAGAAATATACAACCGTCTAATTTTTTCCACATCCTCACCAACACAATTTTCCCCACCCTTTAAATAAATTATAGCCATCCTAGTGGGTGTGAAGTGGCATCTCACTGTGGTTTTGATTTGCATTTCCCTGATGACTAATGATGTTGAGTACCTTTTCATGTGCTTATTAGCCACCTGTGTATCTTCTTTGGAGAAATGCCTACTTTCTCTCATAGGGGCTACACTCTCCTTCAGCCTTTCACTATGGGAAGGTGACAATCAACTCAAATTTCCTGGGCTTTGGAATGCAGAACTTTCAGATTTAAAACCAAGAAAGTTCCAGGCAAACTAGCTGAGTTGGTGGCCCAAGTAGAGGGAAAGATGGCTCCTGGAATCTTGGGGTAATATGATTTTACAGTTTAGGCACCAGAGCAAGAAATAGCATCATTTCCCCATAATCCTAGACCAGTCATGGTGACTGTTCAGCCATTCTGATTGGCCTGACTTGAAACACGTGTCCATCCCTGGACTCTCTGTGGCCAGAGAGGTGAATTACTTTGAAGTGGTTAAGCATGTGTTCACCCTGAGTTGAAGGGTTAGCTTCTTTTTAAAAAAAATAGGGTTGGACTATGATTACCATGGAATTGGGGAGGTGATTCTCAAATAAAGGGATGTTTTATTTTTGTCACAAGCATCTGTATGGACTAGCTATGTGCCTGCATAGAGATTCTTCCATTTAGTCCTCAAAATAACCCTACTGCGTAGATATTGATACCCAGCTATTTGCCCATGTATGCCAAATTGCGGCTTAGAAAAGTGAAGTTACTATGCTCAAAGTCACATAATAAGTAAGTGCTGGAGGCAGAATAGGTCA
The DNA here is from genome assembly GCF_951640355.1 of Cnephaeus nilssonii. Taxonomy (NCBI): domain Eukaryota; kingdom Metazoa; phylum Chordata; class Mammalia; order Chiroptera; family Vespertilionidae; genus Cnephaeus; species Cnephaeus nilssonii. The sequence continues at coordinate 70,055,291 of NC_137084.1, read as the reverse complement.
TTTTAAAAAAATTAAAATATAATTGGCATATAACATTGTATTAGTCTACAACATAAAGATTTGTATCAAATGTATATACACATATGTATGTGTGTATATATTCATCTATCTATATAAATAAATTATTTAGGTTAATTTTTAACATGACATAGTGTAGGAAGGAGTTTTCAGGCAAGGAGAACTGAACTCCAGAAAGAGGTTAAAGAAGCTGCCCTTGTGACGTTGTATCAGCCAGGGCCTACTCAGGAAAATGAGCCTCACCAGTTATTTGAATAGAGAATTTAATAAACAGAATTTGTTAAATAGATATTTAAATAGTTAAAGGCAAAAGGGAACATGGAGGTAATATAAGTATAGCAGCTTCAGGAAGGAGCTGCTACCTCTACAGCTGGGAACAGAGGCAAGAGGTTGGGGTTAAAGAATCTAGAATCTAGAAGAAGAGTCCAGACAGCTGGCTGTGCTGCTATCTCTAAAGAGATGCAATAGCCTTAACTGGTTTGGCTCTGTGGATAGAGCATCGGCCTTCAGACGGAAGGGTCCCAGGTTCGATTCCGGTCAAGGGCATGTACCATGGTTGCAGGCACATCCCCACTGGTGGGTGTGCAGGAGGCAGCTGATTGATGTTTCTCTCTCATTGATGTTTCTAACTCTCTATCCCTCTCCCTTCCTCTCTGAAAAATAAAAAAATATGTTTAAAAATAAATAAATAAAGAGATGCAATAATGCTGGTCCTGAGAGTATGGGTAGCATTTGAAACTAGAACCTACTCCATTACCTCTGTAGGTACTGAAAGCATAAAAGGAGACAGAGTGCCCCCTGCAGCCTGCCAACCTCTCTCTGGCACCCCCTGTTGGCAGAGTCTAATAGGGCACCAGCTGGCAAAGCAGAAATATGGTTTTTCAGGGTCCCAGCTTTAGCATCACAAAGCAGGTTATAGCGGGGTGGGTTGGGAGCTGAGAGACAGTAGCTTAACACGTTAAGTGCCAAGCCTCTTTTGTCTTCCGTTCCATTTCAGTCACAGGTGACTGACATGGCGCTTAACGTGTTAATCACCAACACTACTGCCTTTATTTATTTATTTTTGAATTGAAATAATATCTTTTTTATTTTTAAAAATTTTATTGCATTTATTAGTGTGATACTGGTTAATAAAGTTATATAGGTTTCAAATGTACATTTCCATAATACCACATCTGTATTGTGTTCACCATCCAAAGTCAAGTCTCTTTCTGTCACTGTTTATCCCCCTTTATCCTCTTCTACCTCCCCCAACCCTATTTCCATCTTGCAATCATCATACTGTTGTCTATGTTTATGAGGTGCTTTTTTTTTTTGCTTAATCCCTTCACCTTTTACACCCAGACCCCCAACCTTCTTCCCCTTTGACAGCTGTCAGTCTGTTCTCTGTATCTATGAGTCTGTTCCTATTTTGTTGTTAGTTTATTTCGTTCATTAGACTCCATATATAAGTGAAATCATATGGTATTTGTGTCTTTCTCTGCCTGGCATATTTCACCTAGCACAGTGGTCGGCAAACTCATTAGTCAACAGAGCCAAATATCAACAGTACAACGATTGAAAATTCTTTTGAGAGCCAAATTTTTTAAAATTAAATTTCTTCTAATGCCACTTCTTCAAAATAGACTCACCCAGGCCGTGGTATTTTGTGGAAGAGCCACACTCAAGGGGCCAAAGAGCCGCATGTGTCTTGCGAGCCGCAGTTTGCCGACCACGGACCTAGCATACCAATGGTACACTTAATAGAACTAGAACAAATATTCCAAAAATTTACATGAAATCACAAAATACCTCAAATAGCCGCAGCAATCTTGAGAAGGAAGAACAAAGTTGGAAGAATCACGTTACCTGATATCAAACTACACTACAAGGCCATAGTAATCAAAACAGCATGGTACTGGCATACAAACACACATGCAGATCAATGGGACAGAATAGAGAGCCCAGAAATAAACCCACACTTTAATGGTCAATTAATATTTGACAAAGGAGGCAAGAACATACAATGGGGTATGTTCTCTTCAATAAATGGTGCTGGAAAAATTTGGCAAATAGGTGCAAAAAAATTAAACTAGACCACCTTTTTACACCATACACAAGAATAAACTCAAAGTGGATTAAAGACTAAAATGTAAGACTTGAAGCACTACTGCCTTTAAAAGTGGGAAGCTCTTATCTTTCAGAGTCCACAGTGGACTGTCCATAAATTAGAAAGATGGCTAAATTTTTCTTTTACAATCCCAGAAGCCTTTTATTTTCTGAACTTAAACTTACTTTTGTAGATTTAAGGAATTAGCATAATTAACGTCTGTCTTCCTTTGTGCAGATGATTGCCAGGCCTCTCCCCAGTTCTACCCTAGAGAACATCATTTCTGAAACTTTCAGACCATCTCAAATTCATTTCCATTCTGCAACTTATCCTTTGAAGTATTGTTAGGAGCTGATGTGGAAAGGCAAGGGCTTTGAAATCAGAAAGGTGTAGATTTAATCTTGCCTCTGCCACTTAGCTTGTGGTTTAACCTTGGATAAGTTAGTTTTAATTTTCTCATCTTGATTAAAGGGGCATGGACAATATACATCAATATCACAGGGTTTTTATAAGGTTTACATGGTATAATGTAAAAACAACTGGCATGCTGTCTGGCACAGCTTATCAATGAAGCTTAATAAAAACAAATTCCATTCCTTTTCCTTTTACTCAACCCTCTACTTATGATCAAATTATAAACTTCAGGCAAATGACCTCCCTGAATTCAGACTCTTAGTTTTGCAGCAGCAAAATGAACATTAGACAGGCAGTAATGTCCCCCACATAATTTCCATTAGTTCTCTCTTAAAGCACCCACAAATAGTCCAATGATATGAGTAACAGTAAGATCACCTGTGAAATCACAGCCAAGACAACTTCCCTATTTTCCCCTCCAATTAGACAACCAACCTTGCGTTTCCCCTACGCAGAAAGTTTGGACCCCAAAACTGGTTGTTGTCTTCTTGTTCCCCTGAATTGCCCCAAGATTTCTTTATCGAAAACTGGGGAAAAGACACATCTTCAAACTAGACAGGGTGGAATAGGGTTACTGGTGCATTCCAAGTGTGCACTTCCAAGGTTTGGGAGATGGTGTTTCTGAATTAACAGAAACATCCTCTCCTTGGGAAGTAGGCCGGGGGTAATGCTGGCAGGAGTGACCGGTATTCCTTGGGCCACTTTATAATGAAATTATAACTAGGTAAACAGTTACAGGTGTGTAGAAGTCTTGGGTGCCTGCCTCAAAGTATGCTCTAGGGCAGTGGTCGGCAAACTGCGGCTCACGAGCCACATGCGGCTCTTTGGCCCCTTGAGTGTGGCTCTTCCACAAAATACCACGTGTGGACGCGCACGTACAGTGCGATTGAAACTTCGTGGCCCATGCGCAGAAATCGGTTTTCGGCTCTCAAAAGAAATTTCAATCGTTGTACTGTTGATATTTGGCTCTGTTGACTAATGAGTTTGCCGACCACTGTTCATAAGGAACAATATACATCAGTATCATAGGGTTTTTATAAGGTTTACATGGTATAATATGGTATAATGTATAAAAAAACAACTGGCATCTATCTGGCTCAGCTTATCTCCATGTGAGAGTCTAGGGTAGCAGAGAGAGACATAGATAGTTGTTGCATTTTCAGGAAATGAGTAATTGGATCATAACTTGCCTTTACCTCATCAGAAAGCATAAGCTTACTGAGCATCTCCTGTACCCTCCCTGCCTTTTACTGAACCAGCAAAGAGTTGGTATGTGTCCCCAAGAGCTTTTCTGAACGCAGTCTTTGCTGGGGGGCATTGCTCCCCAGAGCACCCCCTGTAGAGCAAGGGTTAACACATGCTGCTACTACAGCTTTTCCAATCGGAAAACACATCATGGAGCTAAATGCATTTGGCTTCAGTGTCCTCAGAGGCCTGTTTGCACATGGGAGTTAATAACCTGTGAAAACTCAAATTTAAAAACAAACTCATCTTTAAATCACATGAGGGCAGAGAAGCAGGGCCACACTCTAGCTTTCTCCCTTTTAAACAACCTGTTTCCTTTTTCTCTTTTCTCTTTGTTTGTTTTGTCTTAACTTCTTATCCTTTCTTTGAATCAAAGTGCTTCCTGGACTGCAAACTCACTATGCTGCTTTTTCAGCCTCGATTGAATTTTTACGGCAAGTCATAAACCCTTGGAAATAGGATTTATAATGGAACCGCTGATGCAGGCCTAGTTAGTGTGGCCAGAGAGGTGTTCTAATAATCCTGGAGAGTAATATTCTCTAAATCTAATACTCTATAGATTTTTCCCTTGCTGTGATTCGTACTGACCCAATTCTTTCTTTAACTTCTTCAATGTCAAAGCCTGTGGTCTGCCCTGACTGGCAAAGCCTGTGGTGTCTGGCAGAGCATTACAGTTAATTCCTATGGGCACAGACTTGGGGGCGGGGTTGGGGGTGGGGGGTGGGGAGGGAGTTTTGGAAGGAGACCAGATCTCTGGAGTGAGGCGGGCTTGGGATGGAAGGGATGGGCACAGCTGGTTGTGGCTGGTCCAGAGCGCAGAACCTGGACGGAGAGTTTCCAGGTAAGCAGACAGGCTGCTCGGACAGGTGTGCTGAGTACAGTGATGGGGAGCCAGGGAGAAATCCAGGCAGGTGGCTCTCTTAAGGGAAGTCTGATGGCAGGTAACATAGTTTCAGGCCTTGGCTCTGGTTCCTGGGGCTTGAGGGTATAATGTCTTGCCCCCAGTTCCTGGCACAGGGTTTCAGAAACCCTGGGAATTTCCTGAGTGATGGGAGGGTCATTTGTTATTCATAAAGAGACCCTTTCTATCATACCGGAGTGTATGCTAATGAGATGACTCAAGGTGGCCCCTCAGATAGTTGCAAGGGAGGGGCTGGCTCCACACCGCTATTAGAGTTGGAACTTCCAGTCCACTCTTCAATATCTGCAGAGTGGAGGAGGGTTGGAGATTGCGTTCAGTCACCAATGGCCAATGACATAATCAATCGTGTCTGTGTAAGAAAGTCTATTAAGAACTTTTGAACAACAGGCTTTGGGGAGCTTCCAAGTTTGTGATCCCCTTGCCCGGCTGGGATGGTGGCTCGCCCACAGAGGCCATGGAAGCTCTGCACTCCCCACGCCCCATGCCCTCCTATGCATCTCTTCCATTGGCTGTTGCTGAGTTGTATCCTTTATGATGAGACTGCAGTCCTAAGTATAGAGCTTTCTTGAGTTCCATGAGTAGTTTTAGTGAATTATCAAACCCGAGGATGAGCCACGGGAACTCCCGAATTTATAATTGTCTGGGAAAATGTGTAGCTGTCCTTGGGACCCCATTTATAGTTGGTGTCTTGTGGGACTGAGTCATTAGCCTGTGGGGTCTGTGTTAACTCTGATACTTAGTGTAAGAATTGAATTGTAGGACACAGTCAGAAAATTCGAGAATTGGTTGCTGTTTGGAAAGCAATGAAGGAGTCAAAGGGAGGAGGGTATTGGCAGGAGCAATGCAGGAACCCAAATCTCAGAAAAAGGAAGGCCCAGAATCCAATACGAGTTCTGCTATTTACTAGATGTGGGGCAGCAAACAAGGGATTTCTGTTTTCCCATCTGTGAAATGGGCATAATAACATATTTGGTAATTGGTTGCATTCTCTTTATTTTATAATTGGTTTGTAGTTGATAATAAAAAAATATTTGTGCAATGAATGAGTGAAGGACTATGCAAATAGTAAACAATCCACACAGGGTCTCATACCCAGGGTACAAATTATTTTGTGTGAGAGAGCTAGCTACGTATGCACTTAAGGTACATGATCAAGGTTGGTGCCACCGAAAACGGTTTCTTGGTCTTACGTGTCTGTACAAAGCCACTCAGATCCCTTTACCACCTTCTGTCTGAGATGAGGGTTTGGAAGCCAGCAGGTAAAAGTTAGGAGACCCCGGTTAAGGGGACAGGTCTGGCTTAAATGATGTAGTAGAGGAGTAGTGAGTGCAGGCTCTGCCTGCAAACTGCCTGGGTTCCAATCCCGATTCTGCTCACTAGCTGTGAGACACCGGGCAAGTTGACTTCCCCGACTTTCAGTGTCATCTTGGATAAAGGGGGGTTAAGAGCAGTTTGGCCTCGCAGGCTATTGTGAGGATAACTGTTGGTTCACTACTCGGGAGCTTCCCAGGTGAAATGTGAGGCAGGGAGAGACTGAAGGAGGCGCTCCAGGTTGGTAGGTGGCAGGTCTAATGGACACGGGAGCTTACTTAGGGGGCTTGCCTTCAGCAGCCGCAAGATGACTAGATCTCTGCACGTGTCTACAGAATCTCGGACGTTTACACAGAGGTCTTAACTGGGTGCAGTCCTGCATACCGTCCAGGTGGGCTCAACAACACCTGTCTCAAGGGCGCATTCTTGAAGTGGCTCAGGCTACAGAACGTGGGCGCACTTACATCCATGGAAATGGGGGAGGGGGAGGGACTACCAATTGCCTGGGTCACGCCCTCCAACAATAACTTGAGAATATACCAGGCACATGACGGAAACTTAAGAATTGATTGGTAAGTGTTATTATATATTACTGCTGCTGTTATTATTATTTTGTATGAGAGAGCTAGCTCAATAGTTTGGGGGTGGCGCTGTCACAGAAAAAGCAGGGATGGGGTGGGAGTTCCCTGAGTGCCCTTAGAAGCTTCCAGGAAAAGAAGAGCCCAGGAAGGAAGATGAAAAGAGCAGACACCTTGGTGGAGCAGCCCCAGCTCATCCCAGACTGACTGGAAAATGTACAAGGTCGGGCCGGAGACACTGAAAGAGCTTCCCATTGTTTCTCTTTCTTCTCAGAACCCGAAAGCACAATTTCTTTCTACTTTTGTCCATTTTCCTGTTGGCAAGCTGCGGCGGTGGGCCCTGCCACAGGGTGAAGTGCTTGCTAACCCCTGTTTGAACACAAAGCGTGGTGGGGCTTATGGCCACATGCCTGGGTGAGCTGAGGTGAAGGAGAAGAAGCATGCTCTTTGCGTGCCTGTCTGTGGGAGAGCCTCACAGAGAGGTCTCATGTGCAAGGGATGGGGATGAGCAAATCGCTTCAGCTCAAAAGAGCCTCAATAATTGATAGACAATCGATTTGCCTCTTTACATGTAGCTTGATGCCTGATGCTTAGCAAAGGTCATTGAAGATGGTCTTTATGAGAAATGCTAAAGGAGACTGTGAAAAGCAGGTGTCTTTCTTCCTATTTTTCCTGTCTTTGCAAAGCTTCTTGAGAAACACTACAGGGCTTTGCCTTCATCAAATAACAATGATGGGCATTGTGTAGCTTTTCCTGGGAAAGACGCTGAAAGAACCATAGAGAGTCAGGCATAGGCTGCAGTGTTACAGCTGGAAGGAATCTTAGGGAGCATCAAGTCCAAGTTCACCTGGCTAATTAACGCTAGTTTACAGCATAGTTGGGGAAATTCACCTGCTGACACACTTGTCTTCTATAGGCTCTTATTTATTTATTTATTTATTTATTTATTTATTTATTTATTTATTTATTATTTTTTGTGATTTAATCCTCACCGGAGGATATTTTTCCTTTGATTTTTTTTTTAAAGAGAGTAGAATGGAGGGGGAGAAACACAGAGAGAAAAACATCCATGTGAGAGAGACACTTGGATTGGTTGCCTTTTACAGGAGCCCCTGACCAGGGCTGGGGATGAGCCTGAAACAGAGGTACATGCCCAGAACTCTCCAGTCTGCAGGCTTACAATCTATCCACTGAGCCAAACTGGCCAGGGCTTATATAGACTCTTAATGACAATTTTGCTGATATTGTTTTTGAACAAAATAAATCACAGGTGGTCTTCTGTGGACAGGGACTAGCCTATTGGCGAGTTACAGCAGGGTGCCCAGGTGCCAGGTGAGAGTTCAGTGGCCCCTGGAGAAGAGGGAGAAGCTGTGGACTCCCTTTGGAAGGTGGCTCTCTCAGATACAGATTGGGGTGGGGCTCAGCTACCTCTGATTGGGGTCCTTCCCTCCTGTGGACCTTTTTAGGTTTCAATGGAAAAACCTTTTTATTTTTCCTTCTGGTCTTTGGCTCTTCTTTTGATTCATTTTTAAAGTAAGAGCAGCAGTAGAAGGCTGGATGTTTTTCTCCTTGTTTAGCCTGAAGGCCATGTGCAGTTTTGGTAGTTAACCTCATAAATAAAGTCCTTTGAAAAAGAGCACGCCTGTTTTTGTCAAACTCGGCAAAGCTTGAGATTCAGCATTTTCCCAGGGAGCTTCGCTCAGTAGAGAATGACAGAGAGCGAGGGCTGGGAGCACGGTCTTCTCCTGGTGGTAGTTTATTTTGGCTTCCACAGGACTTAGGCTGCACACATGGCCTCCAGGGTTGCCATCCTAGTCGAACCCCAGTGTTGGGACTCTGGTCCTGACTGCCTCTGATGTTCCCTAATGACTAAGGTGCCCCACCTCTCTCAGCTTCGTTGGGATCTCAGCTCCAGCTTTGCCCCCTCTCATGTGGGCTTGTGCTGTCTTCTGGCTTCCAGGGAACCCGCAGCAGGGTTCTCCCCTCCTGGGTAGCAATCATGCGCTGACCTTCCTCTACCCCTTCGTCCTATGAAATGTTCTTGTCTTAGATGTGCTTCCCTACCAGGACTGTGGGTGTTTACAAGGGACAACCTGGAGATGAATAGCCTGAAGGAAACATTTTCCATGGTGTCGGGAGTAGGAACATTTGGGTAGCAGCGGGTCCTAGCTCCCTCCCTCCCCTTGACTTGCTTTACCCATGGGAGAATTAGTTGCCCAGTTAGTCCCCAAACATCCTTTTCTGTTTTCTCATTCTCTCACTTGAGGTCAGGGCCTCTCCTTTCGTTTTCCCTGACATCACCTCACTCTGGGTTGGGGCCCTGCTCTGGGGCTTGGACCCAGACCCCTTTCCTTTTCACCCTTCAGGACAGCTGAGAAAGAGTGGTGTTTTCCAAAAAGAACTTTTGTGGTATTTATGCTAATGAGTCTTTAATAAAGAACACCTACATTTCCCCCCTAAAATTTTTCTAAATGGGAAAACTTTTAAAATCCAGGCATAAAGAGGACTAATAAGGTAGGTTAAGGAGAAAAGTTACTTCGAAAACAACTTAAAAAGGAACCTAAAGTTAAGTATTGAGTTTTCTATGTCAGGTCAAAAGAGGAGGCACATGAGTATGTAGCTACAATTGAAGGAAGAAAATGCATTTGTTTGAAGAGAAATTTTCTTCCTAAAATTCCAGTGGCAAAAATAATACATTGAATGGGATATATTTAAAAAATATATATATTTTTGCATCTCTGTGTTCATGACTTCCTCCTCAGCTAAGGATATCCATCTGCCTATAGGTATGTTAGAAATGTTACAGAAGGCATGAAAAGAGAAGGTACAGATTAATATTCAGCTTCTGGCATGCAAAACAGGAGTCAGTAAGACAATAGGCTTGAAAACCAGGCATTTTAGAGCGATAAAGTATTTATTAAATTAATCTAGGTGCTACCTAACAAATCAAGGGCTAAGCTGGTAGGATTCATCTCCTGTTATGTAGATAAAGCAACCTTATTCAAGAGATGATTCAGGTCATAGAGTTCTTTCAATGTGTAGAAAAAACCCCTCTTTGTTTGCAATGAAGTTTAGCCACTCGATTAGACAGGAAGAATGACTTACAGTACTCAAAGTGTGGTCCCAGATCAGCAGTACCAGCATCTTTTGGGAACTTGTTAGTAATGCAAATTCCCTGGTCCCACATCAGATTTACTAAACAGAAACTCTAGGGATAGGGCTCAGCAATGCATTTTTTAACAAGCTCTCTGGGCATTTCTGATACACACTAAGAGAACCATTGATAGAGGACATCATACTCTTCAATCCAGGGCATTTGGGAGGATGGAGGAAAGAGGCATGAGAGATGTATGTTTCTACTTTTCTCAAAGCTTCAGCTCAGAAATGGAAGGAGTTTGAGGAGTGAGAATGACACAGAGTTCTCTCACCCACACTCCTATTTGCAACTCTGTGTGGTGACCATCTCTTAGGTTAGCCTACACCTACTACACCAACTGAGGATGGAATGGAACTGGAAGAGAATTTGGTATTGCTATATGGTTAGGATGAGAAGCTTTAAACTTTAGTTTTTCTAGGCATCCCATAAGTCCCCTGTGGCACAGAGAGGTCCCAGACTTCACTGAGAATCCAGCTAGGAGGTTGTCCATAGGTGTGGGTCCGTTTGGGGGTGAAGTAGCTTTGAGCAAGGGTTGCAAAGTAGGTTTTCCAGGTCCAGGCAATGGGAGGCATAGTCATATCTGAGAGGATTCTCTAGAATCAGAAAGATTCCCACTTAATCAGGTTGGTACAGGCTCTCTCTTGCCAAGCTGAAAGAAAATGACACCGGCCACAGGGTGGACAAGGGACATTGCTCAAAGTTCAAGACTAAGTCACCCGTCCCTTCCCCCATTACATGAGTTAATGCATTCCTTTTTTACTCTAGTCAGTTTAATAGTTTTCTGTCACTTGCAATGGAATATGTCTGGAAAATATGCATCTTATTAGTAAACTCACTAATGCAAAATGAAGCTCATCTTTCCCAGTCTGGCCCTGCTCTGTAGTCCATGCCATTAATGATACCCCCTTCCATCCCGTTATCTAGGCCAAATACCTGGGTTTCATCATTGACTTTTATTTTCTTTCACCTCCCCCTTTTCCTCTTGGATCTGATCACTTTTCTTTATCCCACCCTAGTGCAGGCTGCCATAACCTCCCTGGATTATTGCATTAGCTTCCTAACTAGTGCCTGCCATCATTCTTGCCTCTTCACTTCTCCATAGTCAAGCAAGAGTGATCTTTCTAAGGTGAAATTTCATCATGTGACTCACTGGCTTCTGTCACAGACACCTGGCCTTTGTTATGCATTGTGAACCTCTAGGAGGCTTTAGGAGACACATTTTCCTAATAGACTTGACCATAAGACTTTATTAATGAAATATTTCATGGGGATATGTTCTGCTGAACACGATTTGGGAAACAATAATTGAGAAGAATTTAGGGGCAAGAATTACAAATTATTGAATTCTTATTATAGATAGGCAATGCTAAGTATTTTACATGCATAATCTTATGTAACCTCCAAAACAGTCTTTGAGGTTGCTATTTGCATTTATAGATGAGGAATTCATATATAGAAGTTTCAGTTAATATCTCAAATTCACATGGGTGATAAATGGGAGAATTGGGATTTGGAACTAGGATCTTCTGATTCAGAAGACTGTATGTTTAATCACTAGCCAATACTTTTTGAATTGTGTTACATAGCCCTGGGGTTCTATAGTTATGCCTTACAAGCAGCTGTAAAGGAAGGAGCAGGAGGAGGTGGTGATGAGGGGGAGACAAACTCTATGAAATTGTGGGTCCCTGAGGGCCACTTCAACCAGAACATCTATGTCTTTATCTCTTTTATAAATGGAGGTTCTGCAGAAGACTTTTCTGGTGCAAGTGGTTGGAACATGTTGGAAACTACTGCATTACTCCATACTGATATTCAAGTGAAACTTCTCTGTTACGAATCCTTTATTTCCCATTTATTCTGATTCTTGAGGCTGCATTTCTTTCTTTTTAAAAAAATATATTTTTATTGATTTTTAGAGAGAGAGGAAGGGAGAGGGAAAGAGAGAAGAAACATGGATGAGAGAGGAACATCATCAATCGGCTGCCTCCTACACGCCCCTTACTGGGGATCAAGTCTGCAACCTGGGCATGTGTCCTGACTGGAATCTAACAGATGAACTCTTAGTTCCTGGGTCAATGCTCAACTGCTGAGTCACACTGGCTGGGCTTAAGGCTGCATTTCTTTGAAGATACTGAGGGAACATTTGACTGACATCTAGAGTTAGCTCCTTGAGCTTGTATTGTTGGTAGTTCCTGCTTATGAAATAAAAGACTGAACCAAGTTTCCTGAGCTGTCCTCTGACTTACATGAAACAGAGTGGGGTGGGTATAATAGTATACTCCACCTAAGCCTGCCTGCTCCTTATCTCACATATTAGATTTAGGGAGTTGCAATTTATTCTAGTGGAAAGCTGGCATAGGATATTGAGGGAGATTCAGGAGATGGGTCTGAGGAACTTGAAAAGATAAAAAAAAAAGTGAAACAAAGAAGAAATGTAAATGGAGGAGAAGAGTTTTCAAAGGGCAGGTTCCTCTCTCAATAAAATTAGTTGCGAATTTGATTCAGAATGAACTTCCTTCCATCTCAGGTATTTGTTCTCAAGCTGTAGAGTGGTTGGCATAGATCTCTGTCATCTGCCTTGATTTCTTCTCTTCCTAGCCTGTTGTCTTTTTCACTTAGACACCATCTGCCATTCAGGAGCAATCTGCCTACACATGTATTTATGTACTGGCTTCAGCGCCTTTCCCCAGATGTAAGCCTCCTGTACTTCTGGGGATTTTTGTTTCATTTCTACTTCCAGTCTCCTTTCCCTAATCATGTTGGTCAATGCTATTGGGCTTCAGTGAAGACTCAGATGTTCCTAGCCTGGGCCATCCTGGTACAGTAGTCTTCCCTTAGCTATGGTCCTGTTTTCTGTGGTTTCAATTACATATGATCTGGAAATATTAAATGGAAAATTCGTAAAATAAATATTTTATAAGTTTTAAATTGTATATTGTTCTGAGTAGAATGATGAGATCTCATGCAATTCTGCATGGTCCTGCCCCAGACATGAATCATCATTTGTCCAGTGTATCTACACTGTATATCCTACCTGCCCATTAGTCACTTATTAGCCTTCTCTGTTATAAGATTTGTTATGAGAGAGTACATTAACATAACTTTTATTATAAGTATTGTAATAATTGTTCTATTTTATTAGTAGATTTTGTTGTTAATCACTTAGAGTGCCTAATTTATAAACTAAACTTTATAAATGGTATGTATGCATAGGAAAAAGCATATTACATATAAGATTTGGTGCTACCCAGGGTTTCAGGTAACCACTGGGGGTCTTGGATGGTGTCCCTGAAGATAAGGAAGGACTACTGTAACTGCGTAAGTTCCAAGGAATCTGTTCTCTAGGAATATGCTTTTACATTGTGGCCTTTGGGAAGCCACTCCGAGTTGTTATTTGTAACTGGTTGTTAAATTAATTAATGCTTCTAATGAATTAGGTGTGTTCGATTGGAGGTGTTTTGTGCACAAGTCCCATTAATGTGGGGGACTTATGTAGTAGATTCAAATCTCAGGAAATGATTATATTAGGTAACCTCCTAGGTCTTTTGATCTATTCATTTCTTTTGCAACTCTTTTGATCTCTACCACTCTACATTTTGAGCCATGGAGGAGGGCCACCATTGGTACCAGTACCCTTCAGTTCATAGGTCACAATTAAGGGAGACTTCACTACAGAATTACATCTAGTCATAGCTACAAATATGGATGCCACTTAGAAACAAATTAAGGAAGAATGTGGGGAGGTAGTGGGTGAGGGAAATGTTGCCAGGTTAACCCCCCTCCCATGTGCTTGTGCATGGAGTGACTTATATTACCATGAGGTCTTAGTTATTTGGGTAAAAAGTGATAAGAAGTATTGTTGATGGCAATTGCTTATTATTGTTGTTGTTCTCTTCATTTAGATACTTTTATAAAGAAAAGTTTCTCAAAAGGCCTGTGGAGGTCTGAGGACCACACATGCCTGATGAGCGGTGGTAGCATCTGTAATCTTGGTGCCTTTCTTGAGCAAAATAAAATTGAAGAATGTCATATACCCAAAAGCATGACACAAAATTAATCAAACTTAGTACCTCTTTTCTTCAGGGATTCCTAAATCCTAAATCTCAGCCTTTTGAAAGTTACTGCAAAGATCATAAGGGATAAAAATGGCTAAATTAAAACACATGGAAGAGTATTAATTTAAATTATGATAATATGACCTATTAAAGAAATGCACTCTGGTCTCCCACCAGACCAGGCTAACATCAATCAATTTTTGTAAATCATTCAGGAAGAAAATGGAAGTTACTTACAGTAGTGATCAGAAATTTAAAATAAGTGAAACTAGCTACCTTTCTCTTAATGCTATTTATACAGAGAGTGATCATTTCTGCCATTTTCTCTAGCTTCCTACACTTTACCTAAGCTTTACACTTAGGTGAAAAATGATAAAAACATATAAATTCAGAGAGATGCCAAGTAGATTCCTGCCCACATCAGGAGGATCAGATAGAACTTGACCCAGGTGCTCCTCTTAACTTCACCATCATTTACAAAGGAACATAGTCCCCAGCCAACCCCTCCCATCTTGCTTTTAAGTTCAACAGGCAGACAGACACTCATGTATTTTAAGTGGAGAACTTATGACCAGGGTTGGAGTAGTTTTATCTAGCATGCTGAACAAAATTTTAAGATATCAGAGTTTTGGGTAGAGCTTGAAACAAAACAAACATAAACAAAACTTTAGGTTGGGAGTAGACATTGGAGAAAGAATAAATGAATGCATATCACAAGGTGCTAAGATCACAGAGATCATGTCTTAAAAGTGATCTGTGATATCATAAGGATGTAATTGTACATTGAGGAGCCTTGGCCAGTTGGGGTAAAATGCAAACATGCTTTGTTTCTAATGTTACAGTTAGCTAAACTCTATTAAACTTACTTTTCATTAATTCTACAAATATTTATTGAGAGCTTATTATATGTCAAGCGCTATTTTAGGTGCTGGGGATACAGTGATAAATAAAATCAAGTCCTTGCCCTCATGGGTCTTGTACTCATTAGATAATAGTTTCTTTTATCAATCTGATTCTATACTTTTTTCAGATAATTTTGTTTATTTTAAAGCCACTGTGATCTACTAAGAATCTCTTTGTTTTGGGTTATTCTGTGCTATACTTAATGCTAGATACAATGCATTAAGTGCAAGTCAGTCAATCCTAGTACAAAGAGAGCTATAGAGGTAAATTTTTGTCTTTGGAATGTTGGCAGCAGGGCAAGCAACTAGGACAGAGACTGGGTGTAGGATAAGTAGGACAAAAAGACCAGGTAAAAAGCACAGATAACAGGATAGTAGTGATTTGAGAGGAGTGGGAGAAACTGGCATCGGGAACTAAGTGAGTTGGTGGGGAGATAAACTTGATACTGAAGACCCATGAAGAAGTCTCTGAACCAGAATCTGGTAGGGAAACAGAAGAGGCATAAACAACCAATGATACTCAGGCATGTGTGTCAGCAACAAGTATAAGTAAACAATAGGGTATGACACAAGTGTACTAGGGAAATAGCCAGAGATTAGTAGAAACTGAAAGAGAAGAGGCCAGAGGTAGCTGGAATAGGCATTATCTGGGAGTGAGGACCAGGTTATCTGGGCAAGTGAGATGACGCTTATAGGGACAAGCAATAAATACAGGAGGAGGTTACACAAGGGAAGGCAGAAAAACCTAAATTGGAACTGGAAAGTGCTTATGCAAACAGATTAAGTATTGAGACTGGGAAATCTGAATCAAAGACAGAAAACTGTGGGGTTGGAAGGAAAGTGAGACCATGGGTCTAGATTGGACAATAAGTTCAGGGGTCCTTGTTAAGGAGGAGTAGGCTAGTTTGAGGAAGTCCAGTGGACTGGGTAGGCTGGGGTTGGAAAATCTTGGTTGAGAATTGGAAGTTGACAAGCAAGAACAGTTTTGGGGGGCACCTTTGTTTTTGTTTTAAATTACTTTATTGATTAAGGTATCACATATTTGTCATCAACCCCTCCCCCCATTCCCTTCCCAACCCCCCCCCCCCCACACGCAAGCCCTCCTCCCCCTGTTGTCCATGATCACTGGATAGGCTCATATGCAAGCACACAAGTCCTTTGGTTGATCTATCTCCCTTGTCCCCACCCTCCCCTACCTTCCCTCTGAGGTCTGACAGTTTGATCAATGCTGTTCTTGTTCTTCAGTCTATGTTGTTCATCTTTTCCCCTAGATGAGTGAGCTCATGTGATACTAGGAATACACTTATAGGAACCAAAAATGAGACAAGCAATAATAGTTATGCTGAGAGGCAAATGAATCAGTCTATAGTGAGTTTCTTTCTGGGCCAACAGTTCTTTTGAGTCCCGGTTTCTATGTCCAACAGTTGTTAATGTGTTCATAACAGCAATGATATTTCAGTTCTGGATGGTGGACAAATGGTGGTATTGCAGGTCCGACCCTCTCTGGTTTGGTCCTGGGCAATCTGCAGTGACGCATATCTGCTGACTGCTGGTATGGCAAGGCATCGTCAGCGTCTTCCATCTCTGGACTGTTTCTCTTCTGACTTCATGGCTGGAGCACTCCTGTCAATTCCTCTCTGTTGCAGGAATCCACATGGTCTCGGAGTTGTTTTCTGAAAATATACAAACATATTCTCGACCAAAAGTTAATAAAGGAATATTTTCTATAAATTTGACTTGCGATCCTTTTTCATTTTTTTGCCCAAATTATTTTCCTTTGGCTTGTTTTGACCCCATGTATGTTTTACCTGGGTGACTTGCTGTTAGCATTACAAAGGAAAGTTAATTTTCTAAAGTAAAAATTTTCTAGATGTAATTTATTTGCAGGATATTTTTCCTTACATGATATTCTTCTACTATCCCCCCTTTTTTGGTTTAAATATTGGGAGGCTTTTGGAAATTTTATGCTGTAATCTTGATAGCTTTTAAATTTTAATTTTTTGGACTAAAATGTGACTGCTTTAGGTTCATTATATGTTACGCAATTTTACCATGAGATGAACTACCAATAAAAATTTTAGTTAACACTTTAGTAACAGCTTTTTTGTCCAGTACAATTGATTTTTCTAGAGTATTTGCTTATTTTGATTGGCCAATTTAAATTAGTCTGAAAACTTGACTACTATTTTACTGTCAAATTTAATACTCTAACAACCATCTTGTTTTACCCTGTAATTATTAGTGGAGAGGATTATTTGCCTTCTTGAGTAGGCCCTGAGCATTCCTGGTGCTAGGCTGGATTTAGATATCCTAGACCCCAGTTCCCCGGATCATGGGTGCAAGACATCTCCATCAAGTCTTGTTGCAGTGAGAGGGCATCTGCTGTTGGCCAAGTCTCTGTTACCTGGGTCCCGATTTGAGCTGGGCATGTGAAGCTGAGCAGCCATGGGGGCAGGAGATCTCCTTCAGCAGGGGTGAGGGTTCAGGCCCCTGCAAACTTGGGGGGGTGAAGGTCTGTGCCCCACCTCTGTTGACCCCCAAGTTCTCTCCTGATGGCTCCTGTGCGACTGTGCCTGTCTTAGGTTGTTCCTTCCCTGAGGAATCTTATTGGGGGGCATCTTTGAGCATATGGGGCCTCTTCACTGGGTAACAGTCCTCCTTGCAAAGGACCCAGTTTCTGACGAAGGAAGCTAACATTTATGAGCACTGCTGTGCATCAGGCGGTATTAAAGACATTGCACATATAAATGGTAATGATGGATATTTTTAATATAGAGTATACTGCTTCTACTCTGTTCCCATTCTCCACACAGCAGGAAACAGGGTTATTTTAAAATCTCAGTCAGAGTTGGGATTTCTGTAATGGTGGTGGGAGGAGTTTGGTGGGCCCTTTCCCCAGCAAAATAATCATTTAACTGACGAAAATGACATATATGAAAAAACTATTTAAAGCCACTGGAAATTGTCCTTAGAGTACACAACTAGTGGAGAAATATTTATTCAAGAAAACCTCCCAAATCTCAGTAAGAACAATGAGTCTGTGGCATTTGAACACCCATTTCTCCCTCCCCCAAGTCCCTGTGGCAGAAGCTCTAATTTGGGCATCTACTTTGAACAGTGTAGCCAAGAAGAAGGGGGCTTTTCCTCCTGCCAGCATCTAGGACTACTGGTTCATCCAGTAGGAGCAGGCCAGTGTCTCTTACCTACCACCTCCCCTCAGTCTGTGTCACAAAAGCACTATTTCAGGCGGTGCTCCCTTCTCTCCCATTTGTATGGCAAGGGCTGTCACTACCCCCAGCTCCTATGAAGGGGGTACAGAGGTTTTTTTCCAGGCAAAGAATTTAGGCCTTAAAGATAGTCCCACAATTTTGCCTGAGGGGGTTGAATTTATTTGTATCAGAATATGGAGAAGTTTATGCTTAGGATTTTGTTGAAAACAATACATACCTTGATGATGAGCAATGAAGAGGACCTGGTCGTTTTATGATATTAGTAGGAAAGAAATAGAAAAGAAGACCCAAGAGGAGACCTCCTGAGTCATTTTCATCCCTGGGGTTCCAGAAGGCTGTACATATGTGCTTATACCCATGTAGGAGCAATCAGAGCAGAATGTGGGGCTGACTTGAAAGCATGACCTAAGCCACATACAGACCCATCAGCAAAATATGGAAGTCTTACTGGCTCAAGGGAAGTAAGCACAAACTCTGCCTAAACATTAGTTGAACAACAAGCTACTCTGACCCAGGAGTGATTCCTAGGAAGCCAAGCTTCAAAATACAATTGCACACTTCCCTGGCAGTCTGTAAGACTATATGTGTATACAAGACTGTGTTTTGGAGTGAATGGTGAGGAAAACTGAGCTACTAGCCCAGGGCTGAATGTGGGGAAAAAAATTACAAACTCCCTGAAATATAAAAGCAGTCTCTAGCCACACATATTTAATAGTAAGAGTGTATATCTAACTTGCTCAGCGGGCTTATGCACAAACGTTGACCAAAAAGTGGCTCATACAGATCTAAGAGTAATCCCTAGAAGCCAGGAAAAAAGTAAAAAGTAAGGAAAAAAAAAAAAACTAAGCAAGCTGTACACTGTGGGGAAACGACTTTCAATAATTAGTTCAGCAGTCTAGCCAGTGTGGCTCAGTGGTTGAGCATTGACCCATGAACAAAGAGGTCACTGGTTCTATTCCCGGTCAGGGCACATGCCCGGGTTGTGGGCTTGATCCCTAGTAGGGGTCATGCAGGAAACACCCAATTGATCATTTTTCTCTCACTGATGTTTCTATCTCTCTATGCCTCTCCCTTCCTCTCTCTCTCTCTCAAAATATATCAATAAAAATATAATAAAAAATGCTTTCATGAAAAAAAATATAGTTGGTCCAGCTAAGTCACTAAAAACAAGTTCCCAAACACTTGCTAAAGAGGGAGAGATCAATATTGAGTTGCTATAATATATTACCTAAAATGCACAGTTTTCGACAAAAAAATTATGAGCTATGCAAAGAAACAGGAAAGTGTCATATATATACAGGACAAAAGAGCAGGTGATAAAAAATAATTTTGAGGGTACCCAGATGATAGATTTAGTTAACAGAAACTTTAAGGCAGCTATTATACATATATTCAAAGAGGTAAAGGAAACCAAAGATTTAGAGGAAAGTATAACAATGACTCATCAAATAGAGACTATAAAAAAGAGAGAAATAAAAAAGACTGAACATAAATTCTGAAATTGAAAGGTATAATAACTGAAAGGAAATAGTCACTAAAGGGACTCAACAGTACATTTGAGTGGGCAAAAAAAATTCAGATAACTTGAAAATAGATTAATAAAGATTACATAATTTGAAGTACAGAAAGTAAAAAGAATAAAAAAAATGAACAGAGCCTCAGAGAAATGTGAAACACCATTTCATGCACCAACATATATGGATTGGTAGAATCAGAAGAAGAGAAGAGAGAGGTGCAGAAAAAATATTTTAAAAAATCATGACTAAGAACTTGCAAATTTGGTGAAAAACAGTAATATTCACATTTAAGCAGCTGAATGAACTCTTAGCAGGATAAATGCAAAAAAATTCACACTCAGAAACATCACACTCAAAATGTTGAAAACCAAAGATAAAAATCTTGAAAATAGTAAGAGAAAAATAATTCACTGCAGTAAGAGTAACAGCTTACTTCACATAAAAAACAATAGAGGCCAGACAGCAGTGTGACAATATATTCAAAGTTCTGAAAGAAAAAAAAAATCAACCAAGAATCCTATATCCAATAAATCTAGTTTCAAAATGAAAGTGAATTAAAGGCAATCTCAGATAAATAAAAAATGAGAGAATTTATTGTTGGCTATATTAAGAATCCAAAAGAAGTTTTTCAGGTTGAAAGAAAATGGCAACAGACAGTAATTTGAATCTACATAAAAAAATAAAGAGATCTGGTAAAATAATTATAGGTAATGGTAAAAGATGGTATAATTACATATTTTTTCTAATTTAAAATAAAACAATAGTTATTCAATGGTATTGGATGTATAACATATAGAAATATAACATACTTGAAATAATGAGGGAGTGGGAATGAAATTATATTGACCTGAGTAAATGATACCAGATGATACTCAAATCTATAGGAAGAAATAAAGATAACCCAATTGGTAAATAAGATTATATATTTAAAAAATATTGTAAATATATTTGTGCTCTCATTTCTTCTCTTAACTTACATAAAAGACAATATTATAAAAAGCAGTAATTACATGTATTGTTGGGTTTGTAACATAATATAGGCATTAATATCTATAACAATAATAGCACATAAAAAGGAGAGGAAATGGATCAATATAAAGATAAGTTTAATGACTTAGTAGAATTAGAAGTGGATTATTCTGAAGTAGACTCTAATAGGTTAAAATGTACTTTGTATATTCTAGAAAAACTGTTGAGAAAATGACTAAAATATAGTTAAAAATCAATAAAGAAATTTAAATGGCACACTAGGAAATATCCACTTAAGTCAAAGAAGGTAGTAAAGGATAAATATATAAACAACACAGATATGTGACATATAAAAACAAAAAACAGAATGATGATTGACTTTTCAACCAATCAAAAATAATATTAAATGTGACTGTAATAAAAAAAGGGATTGTCAGACTGGATTAAAAAAACAACAAACATGCTTGCACTAAGTGTTGTCTACAGGAGACACTTTAGATTCAAAGATACAAATAGGTTGAAAGTAAAAGAATGGAAAAAGATATGCTTTTAACATCAGCCATAAGAGATACAGACTGATAAAATAATCAGAAAAATAGACTATAAGAGCTAATATTAGATTAAATAGACTATCAGATAAAATATAAGTCAGATCATGCCACTCTTCTGGTCAGAATTCTCTGGTGGCTTCTTATTTATGAGAATAGAATCTAAATATTTAAATCATCAACTACCCCTCACCTTCCAATCTCATGTCATCCTTTCCTGAAAATACCTTTACTTTATTCTACATTTGAACTTAGTTTGGATGGGTATAGTACAGTGGTCGGCAAACTCATTAGTCAACAGAGCCAAATATCAATAGTACAACGATTGAAATTTCTTTTGAGAGCCAAAAACTGACTTCTGTGCATGGGCCACGAAGTTTCAATCGCACTGTATGTGCGCGCCCGCATGTGATATTTTGTGGAAGAGCCACACTCAAGGGGCCAAAGAGCCACATGTAGCTCGCGAGCCGCAGTTTGCCGACCACTGGTGTAGTACATTTTTCTTCAATTCTAGTCCTTTGAAATGTCCTGAAAATGTGCCTAAGTATGGGTCACTTTTCTTTCATTGTATTGGACACTCAGAGGGTCCTTTTGATTTGTAAATTCGTGAGTGTGTGTGTGTGTGTGTGTGTGTGTGTGTGTGTGTTTATGTGAATGTATGTGTGTAGTTTCTCTTCCTTCTCCTGTTTTCTCCTTTCCTTCTAGGATAACATATTTACCAATGGCTTTCCAGGATCAGTTACTGCTGTACATGACTGTCACCACCCTTCATATGTTGAGTTTTATTACTTCTGTTCTTAGGATATTTTCATGTCCTCTGCCAAAGTCTGGATGGAACTTACTGCAACCACAAGTGCACCAAACCTATTCTCTTGATCAGCATTTTAATAACAGTTGATTGTCCCAAGAAAACCAGCTGTTAGGAGTGACTACAAGATGAACTAAAATATGATGGGCTATAGATCAATTGGATGGCCCTGCATCCCCTCATCCTGTCCCCATTTCTTTTGTTGGCCTCTGAGGGCTCCTGACTGATTCCCATAGATCTGGCATCCTTTTCACTTGTGTGTTGATACTGCTTTTACACACCAATTCTCCCAAATTCTGACCAGCACAGCCCATGATATCTCCATCTGGTTCCAGGGTCATGCACTTAATCATTCAGTTCTTCTACCTCTAAAATTAATAACCACCTAAAATAGCATTAGTTTCTATTTAAAATAACATTAGTCTTTATTTGTTGAGCAAAGATACTAGTAGTTACCATGATTCTTATTTTTCATAGGAGGCAACTGAAGTTTGTCTGGGTGAAAGAGCAAGGTTTTCAATCCAGGTTGGACTTCAAGGCTTCATGCTTTTTTAACCTTTTATGCTGCCTCTCAGTCCATACAGTGTTGGCATAGGGATCAAATGAGGCAAGCAATGTTAGACTCTGCATAGACCTTGGTTATGTTAATGGATATGCAAAGTCTCCCCAATGTTTTCTCATTTTATATGATGATTTCTGGGAAGATGGGGAAGGTGGGCTGGGTTATTGAAGGGAGGGCTCTCAGCATTGCCCTTAAAGAACCTCCTTCAGGCACTGCTGGGACAAGCAGAGCTGGGTGATCACAGCAGAGCTTTTGTTGGCATTTCCTCCTCCACGAATGACAAAGCCAAGGACAGTGTGTTCCAGCTTCAGGGGGAAGCAAACTGTATTAGGAAGTAAATCTCCATCTTGCAAAAGGTTGAATAAAGTGCTCCTTCAAAAAAGCTCACCAGATGACTAAATTTAGGGTGGTGAACACCATGAGGTCAAGAATATTATTTGGCCTTAGGCCCATAGCATTTTCATTTGACTGGGAATTAGATGCACTTCATTTTCTCTAAGCTTTTCTCTTGACTCTCTCTCAGTGCAGTACCTTTGATTTTAGATCAGGAGACTGTGCTGATAGTTGGGTGGAGCCCTGTGGCTATGACTAATGTCCCTGTTGATATGACAGTTTTTTGAGATACATTTTCTGTGAGTGGTTGAGTGTGCATTGTGATGTTTTTATATAATTTTGTTTTATTATTCATCAATCTAGAGGAGCCTTTCATGACATATCTCTGCTCTTCTTTCTCCTCTACATTCTCTTCTCTGACTTGAAACTATTTTCAAAGACAAGAAGGTCTTTGGCAACATGAGCCCTTTGCTGGTCATAGATAATGGGTCTGAATGCCTATTCATCTGCTTCTTGATTCAATGCTACCACTCAGGGATGTCCAGCTTCCTAGTCATCATTTTGCTAACCTGAATGTGAAAATAAACATCCAAGGCTATCAAATTTGTGACAAAAGGAGAGTAAAAAAGTGTGGACTTTAGCGTTAGCAGGTCCAACTTCCAGTATCAATGTTGTTACTTACTGGACCCATTATTTGCTTCCCTGAGCACTGGTTTTCTTATCTCTAGGAAGATGGTGATAATACTTTGCTTGCAAGCTTTTATTTGACTTAAATGGGATGTATGCAGGTGCTCTATAAGTGGCTATTCCTTGCCTTCTTTTCTTACAAGGAATAGCTGGTTTACCTTGTTAATCTTTCCTCTGCCTTCTGGCATTGCCCATTCAATAGCACCAATCCCTGGCTCACTCATATAGCTAACTCACTGTGAACTCTAGGGAGATATCCATTTTCATGCCTGGGGACTTCCACTTTCTTTTGACCAAGTATATTGGTTTAACCTCAGTAGACCCGAGTAATTTTTTTTTATTACAACTATTAATACAATTCATTCACGTATTCAACAAATAATTATTGAGCACTTCTAAATGCCAACACTGTGTTAAGTGCTAGAAATACAATTTCTGCCCTCAAGGAACCCAGAGTTTAGTGGAGAAGATAGACAAGTTGACATACGATTGCAGTAGAGCCAGCTAATGTTAAGATACGTGAAGATGCACATAGAAAGGGCACTGAAGCCAACCTTGGTGAGTCATTAAGCACTTCTTGAAAAAGAGGACATTTATACTGAGATCTAAGGATGAATGAGAATTGGCCAGACAGAAGAGCGATCAGGATAGAGTGGGTACAAAGGGTGGTGGAAGTGAAGACAGTTATATTTGTGCAGCATAGAATGGCCAGGGTATTGGGAGGCATTGAGCTGAACTTAGTACTGTCTACTAAGAAGCTCTTGAGAGGCCGTGGGGCCTGGTGGTATTTCAGAGAGGCAGAGGGTCATCAAGGATGACTAGTGAGAATTATATTTTTGTAGAGTATTTTAGAAGATACTTTATTACTCTCAGATTCTATTCTGAAACAGTCCCAGTGTGATATTTTTGTTGGTTGATAGATTGTTGTTTGTGTGCTTTTATGTGTGGAATGGTGCAAGGTGTAGGGGAGAGTCACTTCTCTATGAAGTTTTATGGCATGCTGCTAACTGTGTTTTCTTTAAGGTTGTTTATTCTTTCAGCCCACGCAGTTTGAAGAACATGCTGTGACTCCTTCAGCCCAGCTAGCCCCAGCTTCTCATCCCCACCAGTTTCTCATGAAACTCTCATAGACCCTCCATGAGAGATGCAGCTTTAGACAGGGTTTAGGCTGACTGATGGATAGGAGGGACACATAATACAAGAAACAGGGCTATGGACTCATGAGGGGCATAGAAGTGTGTGTGTGTGTGTGTGTGTGTGTGTGTGTGTGTGTGTGTGAGTGTAAGGTGGGTAGGAGGCCAACACACCTCCAAAGCTGGCTTCTACTTTTATTTTCCTTCTCCAGTGCTTCTACCCTGCCTATCTGATGTATGTGGGGGAACACCTAGGAGCTCCATTATAGAGTTGAACCTGGATTAGCCAGCTAGGGTCAATGTTTCAAGTCTGTCCTGGTAGAGTAGGAGGCTTTGAACTTGCAGCCATGATTTCAATGAGGAGGAGGATTGTTTCTTTGCTCCTGCTCTCTCACCCACCTCCCTACCATACCCCAACTACCATGAGTATAATAAAGGTAGTTCTGTTTGACCCAGAATCTTTAGATCCTGAGATAGCAATTCTAAACTCATTCAGTAATTCTGGGGGACCCCGAGCTGATATCTCAATAACCCTAGATATGACATTTTTTTCTAGCACTTTCATCTATTCCCTTCTTTAAATCAGAATCCCTGTATTGCCAGAGAACATCTCAGAGGTTATCTTGTCCATCTTGTGACAAAACTGATTCATCAGAAAGTGAGTTGACTTGTCCAAAGGCACAGAGCTGGATGATGTGAGAACAAATTCTTAGCCTAGTACTCTTTCCCCTAAATATCACAGGCTTATCTGCCATCCTACATACAGTCTTAAACATTAGTTTCAGAAGTGAGAGAGAGAACTAACATGTGGTACACACTATGCTAAGGGACTTATACATATTTACCTCATTGGCCCATCATCCTAGCCCTTCAGATAGGGCCACTGGCACTGATAGCCTAAGGAGGGAACAGATTCAGCGAATGAAGCAGCTTAGCCAGATGGATTGGGGTTTGGAACAATGCCCAAAGCCATGTTTCTTTTTTCAGACAACTTTATTTCAAATTGCAGTACATGAGCCTAAGAATCGATGGGCTTTGGACTGGGGTCAGGTGTTACTGTCTTTTGCTATTAATACTGTGCAGAAAATCTAACCTGGGTCTGTCTGCCTCTGCATTTTCTCTTTCTTTTTATTTTATTGTTGACAGTATTACAGATGTCTCCCATTTTCTCCCTTTTTGGTTCCCTCCACCCAACCCCGCCCCACCCTATGTATTCCCCATGCTATCGTCTGTGTCTATGGGTTATGCATATATGAATATATGTTCTTTGGTTACTCTCTTCCTGTCCTCTTTCCCCTGCACACCCTTATCACCCCCCACTGAAGACTGCTATTCTGTTCCTGCATCCATACCTCTGGCTCTATTTTGTCTGTCAGTTTATTTTATTCTTTAGATTCTACTTACAAGTGTGGCCATGTAATATTTGTCTTTCTCTAACTGGCTTACTTTGCTTAGTATAATATTCTCCATGTCCATCCATACTGCCTCAAAATGTAAAAGATCCTTCTTTTTTACAGATACAAAGTATTCCATTGTGTAAATATACCACAACTTTTTTATCCACTCATCTACTAATGGGCATCTGGCCTATATCCAGATCTTAGCTTTGTAAATAATGCTATGAACATAGGGGTGTATATATTCTTTCTGATTGGTGTTTTGGGATTCTTAGGATATATTCCCAGAAGTGGGATCATTGGGTCAAATGGCAAATCCATTTTTAATTTTTTGAGGAACTTTCACACTGTTTTCTACTGTGGCTGCATCAGTCTGCATTCCCACCAGCAAAGTACTAGGGTTCTTTTCTCTACATCTTTGTCAGCACTTGTTGGTAGCCATTCTGGCAGATATGAGGTAATACCTCATTGTCAGTTTAATTTGCAACTCCCAGATGATTAGTGACTTGAGCATTTTTTCATATGTCTCTAGGCCATCTATAAGTCCTCTTCGGAGAAGTGTCTATTCGGGTCCTTTAACAATTTTTTAATTAGATTGTTTATCTTCCTGGTGTTGATGTGTATGAGTTCTTTGTACATTTTGGAAATTAACCCCTTATGAGATGTATCATTGGCAAACAAACCCATACAGTGGGTTCCCTTTTATTTTGTTGATGGTTTATTTTGCTGTGTATAAGCTTTTTAGTTTGATGTAGTCCTATTTGTTAATTTTCTCCCTTGTTTCCCTTGCCCTAGCAAACATATTGCTATGAAAGATGTCTGAGATTTTGCTGCATATGGCTTCTTCTAGGATTTTTATGGTTTCACAACTTAAATTTGTTTTTTTTTAATCCATTTTGAGTTTATTCTTATGTATGGTGTAAATTGGTGGTCTAGTTTCATTCTTTTGCATGTACCTGTCGAATTATCCCAACACCATTTATTGAAAAAACTATCTTTACTCCATTGTATGCTCTTACCACCTTTGTTAAATATTAATTGGCCATATTGGCATGGGTCGACATCTGGGGTCTCTTTTCTGTTTCATAGGTCGATATGCCCATTCTTGTGTCAATACCAGGCTGTTTTGATTACAATAGCTTTGTAGTATAGTTTGATATCTGGTACTGTGATTCTTCCAACTTTGTTCTTTATAAAGATTGCTGTGGCTATTCAGGGTCATTTTTGTTCCATATAAGTTTTTGGGATATTTGGCATAGATATTTGAAATATGCCATTGGTATTTTTATAGGTATTACATTGAATCTGTAGATTGATTTGGGCAGTATGGACATTTTAATGATTTTAATTCTTCCAATCTATGAACATGGTATATATGCTTTCACTTTTTTGTTTCTTCCTCTATTTCCTTTTTCAATGTCCTATAGTTTTCTGAGTACAGGTCTTTGACCTCCTTGGTTATGTTTATTCCTAGGTGTCTTTTGTTGTTGTTGCAGTGGTAAAGGGGATTTTTTTTTTAGTTTCTCTTTCTGAGGGTTCACTATTGGTGTATAAAATTGTCATCAATTTCAGGGTGTTAATTTTATATCCTGCTACTTTGCTGAATTCATTTATTAAATCTAGCAGGTTTTTTTTGTTTTGTTTTTTTTTTGGAGTCTTTAGGGTTTTCTATATACAATATCATGTCATCTGCAAGTAGTGACAGTTTTACTTCCTCTTTTCCAATTTGGATGCCTTTTATTTATTCTTATCTGATTGCTGTGGCTAGGACTTCTAGTACTATGCTGAGTAAGAGTGGTGACAATGGACATCCTTGTCTTGTTCCTGATCTTAAGGGAAATGCTTTTAGTTTTTGCCCATTGAGGATGATGTTGGCTGTGTGTTTGTCATATATGGCCTTTATTACATTGAGGTATGGTCCCTCTATTCCCACTTTGCTGAGAGTTTTTATCATAAATGAGTGTTGGATTTTGTCGAATGCTTTTTCTGCATCTTGATGTGATCATGTGATTTTTATCCTTCATTTTGTTTATGTGGTGTATCATGTTTATTGATTTTTGAATACTGAACCCCTTGCATCCCTGGAATAAATCCCACTTGGTCATGGTGTATGATTTTTTAAGATGTATTGTTGGATCTGATTTGCTAATATTTTGTTGAGGATTTTAGTATCTATGTTATCAGTGATATTGGCCTATAATTTTCATTCTTTGTAGTGTCTTTATCTGGTTTTGGCATTAGAATAATGCTGGCCTCATAAAAAAAGCTTGGAAGTCTTCCCTCCTCTTGAATGCTTTGGAATAATTTGAGGAAGATTAGTGTTAGTTATCCTTTGACTGTTTGGTAAAACTCACCTGTGAAGCCATCCTGTCCAAGACTTTTGTTTGCTGGGAGTTTTTCAATTACTACTTTACTTACCTCAGTAGTTACCAATCTATTCAAGTTTTCTGCTTCTTCCTGATTGAGTTTTGGAAGATCATATGTTTCTAGGAATTTGTCCATTTTGTCCAGGTTGTCCAGTTTGTTGGCATATAGATGTTCAAAGTATTTTCTTACAATTCGTTGTATGTCTGTGATGTCAGTTGTTATTTCGCCATTTTCATTTCTGATTTTATTTATTTGGGTCCTCTCTTTTTGTTTCTTGGTAAGTCTGGCTAAAGATTCATCAATGTTATTTATTTTTTAAAGAACCAACTCTTTGTTTCATTGATGTTTTGTATTTTTTTTAATCTTTATGTCATTTATTTCTGCTCTGATCTTTATTATTTTCTTCCTTCTACTTACTTTGGGCTTTTCTTGTTGTTCTCTTTCTAATTCTTGCCTCTGCATTTTCATTTTTGCCCTCCACATCAAGGCCTTCAGGGATTAGTCTCTCTAATGGGACACCTTTGTTACAATCCTGGTTGAGTTCAGTGTCTGCCCTATCTTGCTCTTGAGGAATATGTTATTTTCTCATTCAGCCATCTGGATTCTTCCCAGATTTATTCTTTATCTTTGGATTGTTTATAGAGTATTTGCTGACTGTGGGAAGAATAACTTTAAAATGCAAAGCTCACTAACATCAAATATGGGTCTCAAATTCTTTCAAGTAGTCTTTTATAACACCTTACTGAAAAGACCTCTTAGCTGCAGGCTTGTAGATAACACATTTAACTGACACCTGGAGTTCTTATTTATATTACTAGCAGAGGCACTTGGAAAAGGTGAGTATGACTAAAATTGTGGTTTCTCTATACTTAAATACAAGAAGTTGTTTCTCTGGTCTCTGAGTCAGTCACAGCTGATTTAGAATTTTGTAGCCATGCACTCAACTCCTTTAATATGCATTGAGCACCCACAAGGTGCAGGTCACTATAGTGAAGACAGGCTGGGTTATCTCAACTTGTCTCTGATTCTTCGAAGCTAGAGAATTGGAATGTAGAATTTAAAAGGGCCAGAGTGGAGTTTCACAGAATATTTCTTGTCTTAGGTTCAAGTTATTAATGTCAGGCTTTGGGCGTCTTCATGAATTTTGAGTTTGATGTGCCAGGATGTTCTCACCTGGCCCTACAATCTTTTCCTGAAACCATTATACTCCTTCTTCACATCCAGTCTCGGCTGCCTCCCTCTTTCATGACAGCATTTTGAGGAAATTCCAAAATCTCAGCACCTTTCCTTCTTGGTACATAGAGCACGTGACAAGGCCCCACCCTGAAGACTTAGTTCTGCAGGTGCCAAGTATATTTTCTCCCTTGCTTGTGCACATACATCTCTGTCAATCCCTCAGCCAACAGCTCTCTGGCTTTTTACTGAATTACTGATGCTCTGTGAACTCTCACATCACCTTTTTCTCCCAGACCTGCTATGGACTAATGTTTCTCAGGAGAGAAGCCCCTAAGACATACAACGTGTTGGAAAGGCCCTGGGAAAGAGTACAGCTTACTGTCCACATGATTCTTCTGCAGATGGCCGGGAGATGAAGTGTGGGGAGAAGATAGAGAGAAAGGCAGTACTAATTTTGGACATCAACCCTTTTCTTTTTTTAAAAAAATATTTTATTGATTTTTACAGAGAGGAAGGGTGAGGGATAGAGAGTTAGAAACATCGATGAGAGAGAAACATCGATCAGCTGCCTCCTGCACACCCCCTATTGGAGATGTGCCCTCAACCAAGGTACATGCCCTTGACCAGAATTGAACCTGGGACCCTTCAGTCCGCAGGCTGACGCTCTATCCACTGAGCCAAACCAGTTAGGGCACCAACCCTTTTCTCTTTTCAGCATGAGACCTGTTTTTTATAAATCTTTTGCAACGCACCTGGAACTCTCCAGATTATGGAACACCAAAAGAGACTATGGACACATGA
Organism: Cnephaeus nilssonii; assembly: GCF_951640355.1. Lineage (NCBI taxonomy): Eukaryota > Metazoa > Chordata > Mammalia > Chiroptera > Vespertilionidae > Cnephaeus > Cnephaeus nilssonii. The sequence continues at coordinate 70,025,072 of NC_137084.1, read as the reverse complement.
GTAATGAAAGAATTAAAGGGACGTTTTAGTGTGTAAGCATGCCCTGGTTGACATCAATTTTGTACTTTCATTCAGGAAATGTCTTTCTGTCCCCCTCCACCCCAGTACCTTTTGTTTCCTTCCCCTCACTTTGCCAGCTCATTTCTGCCTTATTTGATAACTTACCTCTACTTGAAACTGGTTGGCTTCTCAGTGCAATGTGTTCTGTGATGATTTTCAGCTGTGGGCTTCAGTATGCCTGTCACTTATTCTTGAGTGTCTGAGAATCTGAGAAGTAGAAGTTATCTCAGTCTGGGGGTTAAATTAAACTTCTGTGTGTTGCTGCCTTATTTTAAAGATCACAAATGCCCCAAGGGGATTGTGGCAGCCGATCCTTGTGTAGTAATTCCCATTATATTGTAGTGTATAGTGGGACTGGTTCTGTTCGGATCTTTTTATTTGTTTGATATAGACAAACCCTTGCCTAGTACAAGATGCCAAGAATGAGGTGAGAGGTCCCTGAGGTGAAATGACAGAGGAGGTAAGCTCTCGCTGGTGGCATCCAGCCTAACTTATTGAGATGGAATGGCTAGTAAGGACGGCCTAGACAGTCTCTCTCTTCAATCTCACCTCTTGCAGCTGCTTAGTAAATGGCATGACTGAGGGAAAAATATGGATGCAGTCTTACTTCCCTGGAATTCATTTATTTAGTAGAAAGGATTCTAGAATTAGGTGGGTTTTCTCCCCTTCATTTTTCCTAATAGATTTGCTCTCCTGCTATATTGTAAGATTGATTTCTATCTTCAAAATGTGTTCATGGGGATAAAGGCTTTTTAGTGAGTTTGTAATCACTCATAATCATCAGGCATCTTTGGGAGCAGTGGGGCTGTTTCTACCATGTGCATTTTTCACAGAGAGCAGCAGTACCTGCCATCATCTTGATTTCCAATTTCGGGTTGTCCTTGTCTGTTTGAAGCTTGGGCATGTGAACTCCAGATGAGCTTTGCAGGCTTTTCAAATTTGCATGGTTCGAGGAGAAGGAGCAATGACAGCTGATTGACATGGGGATGGCTAAGGAAGCCAGGCTGAAGCAGACGCCTTGATTCCCATGAAACCCCCTTCTTTGCTGAGTGCTGGCTTGTCACCAATGAAACCAAATTTCAAAGTGATTTTAGTTCACAGGTGTTAGTTCACTGACTCCTCCAGTTGCTTGTGAAAGAGGAAGGGGAGGGAAGATTAAGTCCTTGTGGCAGAAGCTGAGAGCGTGAATGTTTTGGTGATGTAAGCTTAGCCAAAAGCAGGTTGGTGGTAGAGCTTGGATAAGAACCCAGTTATTTTCTCACTGTATTTGGAGGATCCAAGGCCTGGGGAAATGTTCTTTAGGAGTCTATATAAAGCTCCTTAGGTTGTATAGTACCAAGGAACTCAGATGGGATCAGAAAATTAACCTCAAAAGATCTGGATTTTTAAGTAGCAATCTATATGCCTTTATGTTAAGTTCCTACCACGGTATTTGGCTTATAGTAGGTACTTAATAAATATTTGTTGAAATAATAAATAAGCTCTCATCTTCAAGCCCGAAACTTTGAGGAAATAGAGCTCTTATTAAGTAGGGGATATAGAGAGATGAGAGGACATACCTACCAAGGTCCAGCCGAGGGGCTTTGAAAGGACCTCAAGGAAGCAAAACCTGTGATCCAAAATGAGCTTCTGATGCCTGCATCTCAGACACAGACCTCCATTCATTTGCTCCCATAGGTTTTGAACTGACTGTTCTAGGATTCTTTTTCTTCCATTGTCCACTTACATTCTGGGAACCCATACCTGGAAAGGGAACTGACATTTTCCATCAGATATTTTCCAGAGCTCCTATAGTGGCCCGTGACATGCATGGCCTGATACATATGACAGTGTTTTAGAGGACAAGTTGTTGGGATTTGATTTTCTCTTGCTGTTTCTCAAGATTCTGACCTCTCATTGGCTTTTGACTCATGATTTTCTGACTTGGAATAGATATAATCTACTCCATCATGTCACTCAGTTATGATTTCTTCCTTTAGGTTTCCTTGATGTCCTTGTACTTTGGCCATGGTGTCTGCTCTCTGAATATCTGGATCTGCTCTTTGGGATCCTTGACGACTGACTACTTGCCTGACTTAGACTCCAAGCTTCATCTTAACTTTTGACTTGTTGAATCCTCTACCCTCTGGCCCTGTGACCTGAATTAGTTTCAGTCTTGTGATTTTTTCCTATCTTTTCACTTGACCACTTGTACCATTGTTCACGTAGGGGAGAAGTTATTTTGTAAGTTGAGAGCAGAACAAATTATCAAAATATTAGCTGATGGAACTTTGAAAATGTTTGTGTGTGTGTGTGTGTGTGTGTGTGTGTGTGTGTCTCTCAAACTCTTCACTTTATTGATAAGGAATCAGGTTCTAAGAGTTTTAGTAATTAATCTCACAGAGAGGGTTGGTGGCTGAGTCAAGTGTAGAACCCAAGTGTTTTGTTCCCCACTTTGAACTGTGGTATCTATTTTTGTTGTTGTTGTTGGCTGTGGTCATTTTTTTTATTTTGCAATCTAAAAAAAAAAAAAGGTCAGTGCCCCTGCCTAAATAGTCAGGTATTAAAGGGTGTTTATGTGTTTTTTTAAAATTTAATTTATCTTTATTGTTGAAAGTATTACAGTGTTATATTGTAAATCAGAAGACGCCTTAATCAAAAGCCAAATTAATTTGGAGTCTTTTATTATCACGATAGCCCTAGGGGGCTCAGAGTAGAATATCTCTGTCAAATTCTGGGCCCCAACATGGTGGAAGTCTTCCCTATTTATATTTTTGTCAGCTCTTTGTCTTCCAAATTTGGAACGAGACTTCCGGACCTTCTGCGAAAGAAGTCCTGTGTGCTGGGACAGGGCAGTGAGACCATATATCAAGGCCCGGCCCGGCACCAGCACTGACAACTCCATCTGGGGCATAGTTTATGGCCTCTCTGGAATGGGAGTAGTCTTATTCTCCTTATTATTTAAGTAAGCAAGCATTATAGAAGCCAGAATAGCAGGGTTAAAATTTCAAACAGCTGTTTTTATACAAGATGGAAGTACCTCCCAGGCCTCCCAGGTTCTCCTGTTGTAGTTGGGACTTGAATGTTATTGTCCTGTTCATGGATGGAATCTCCTCTCAGGCTGGCTGACTATGTGATTTACCCCCAACCACATCATAGGAGCTGTCGTGGAGGTGCTGACTGAACAGAACAAAATATAAGATAACAAAACAGGAAACAAAAGAAACAGAACAAAAACAAGATCCCTAAAGCACCAACAGAAGCAACCATCAGAGAAGGGAGAATTAGGAAAGAGAAAAGAGAGCAAAAATGATAGAAAGAAAAGGAAGAAAAAATATGAGGAGAAAACAAAATGAAACAAATAAGCAAACAAAGCACACACACACACACACACACACACACACACACGCACAAACCACAATAAAAATGGGGGCAGGGGAGAGGAATATGTAGATGCAGACCTGGAATAAAGAAAATAAAGAATTAGTGGAAAAGGGGGAGGGAAATGGTTTAAAATAAAGGAGGAAGAAAAAACAACAAAAAGAAAAAAAAATATTTTGAAAAGGAAAACAGAGGAGAAAGCAGATAGACCTAAAATAAGGGGAAAAGATGAGAGAGCAGGAGAAAAAGAAAACAGAGGAAGAGAAAAAGAAAAAAAAATGACTAGGAAAAGGGAAGAGGAAAATTAGATAAATGAATGAAACTACAGAAACTAGAACAATAACAAATCAAAGAGCAGATGGATAAAGAAGATACATTAAAATGGGGGAAAAAGAAAGGAAAGAGAAAAAATAAAAACAAGAAAAGAAAAAAGGGAAGAAGAAGAGAAAAGAAGAAAAAAAAAGAAACAATAAAAGTGAAGTGGTGTTCATCTCAGCACAGTTTAGTGCCCCTAGGGGGCTCCCTTTGGAGCCTAGTCCTCTCTTCTGTCTGCCAATCCTGGGCTTCCTGTGAGGTACTTAGGTGCTACCACTGTCAGGAACTGTCCGCCTTTGGCTTTCAGCAAACTTCCCCTCTTCCCTGGGCTCCGCCTCTGCCTGCCTTTGCCTGCTAGCCAGCTGTCAATCTTAATCACTCAAAAGTTTTTTCTGAAAGGGCTTTAGGTGCGGGAGATGCTATTTAGCATTCAGGAAATGTGGTGGGTGTGTTTCCCTGTCCCGGGGCTACTCTTCCATGAGTGGTCCAACATATTACCCTGCTGGACAGAGATTCTTATATAGAGACCCGAGGCTTCAGCTGGAAACCTGGAGTTTTTATCAGCTCTCCCGTGTGGGGAAAGTACCAGTCTGGTTCCCAGGATAGTGGGGCGGATGATCCCTCCTCCAATCCAGTCACCGATGCTTCTAACATTGTCCAAACCTGTATGCTTGGCCTCTGCTTTTGTTTCTTCTGAAAAGGACAAAATGCAGTGTGTGGCAGGCAGGGCTCCTGAGGGTGGGACAGGCTATATCACGTAAGGCTTTTTTTTTCTTCTTTTTCTGCCCTCTGGCTACTTGAGTGGCTATCTTCTCTTGGGGAGTGCAGGAGAAGGGGGAGGAGGGGGTGGAAATAGCTGTTTTGGTTTGGGGCCTACAACCACTTCTTCCCACAATGTTTCCTACTCCAGCCTCTCCTTAGGCACCTCAAGTGTATGCCTCCCTCCCTGTACCAAAGCCTTGGGTGAGTAGCTGCAATTGAAACCTCCTGTGCTCTGGGTTTTAAAAATAACAAAACAAAAAATGAAACTGCAGCTCTTTCTGACCGGCTCTAGTCTACCAGCCCCAGATTCTGCCATGGCCAGCAGCAATGCCGCCTTTCACAGCTGCATTTTATGTGGGCTCTGGTGCTCCGGGCTCTGGAGCCTCTCTCTTCTGAGGAAACAGACCCTCCCATGGACAGAAGCTCCCTCCTCACTCTTGGACTGTTGGCCTGCTGGCCTGCTGCCCCTGGAAGCTGGGTCAGCTCCTCTCAGGACCTTGCCCTTCCTACTGGTCTCCAGGTGAAAGGGTTAGCTAGCTAGCTTAATTAGGAAGGTTTAGGGAATAAGGAGGGTTCATGGGAGAGGAATGCATAGATGGAGATTTGAAGACGCCAGATGCTTATCTTACTTGTACAGAGGATAGAGAAATGCTCCAGGCAGATGGGAACATTTCTGCTCTGAGCCATTAAAACAGCCATAAACCAAGGAGAGAGAGAGAGAGAGAGAGAGCGAGAGAGAGAGAGAGAGAGAGAGAGAGAGAGAGAGAGAGATATCTCTGGCCTGACCATTTGGGAGATCAAAGGCAACTCTAACTAGCAAGATAAGGGGGAGAGAAGAGGGGCATCTGAGCTTTGAAACTAATTCTATGTAGCAGAATGACCAATGAGGAAAGCAAAGGGGGTCCAAAATTAAGGAAAGGGACCAATTAAAGAGGGTCATGTTCAGACAAAGAACTGCAGCTTATATAAACCAGAGACCAAGAGACATGAGACACTTTTTTTTAAGATTGATTTTGAGAGAGAGCGGGCGTTTCCCATTTGGGGACCCCTCCCCAGCCAGGGCTTCCCTTTGGGGACACCCCTACCCAGATGGAGTTTGAATCTGTTTCCAATAAACTTCTACATTTCTTTAAATCAAAAAAGCCTTTTTGTCCATGAGTTTATTCTTCAAATTTCATGAGGACAAGAACCCATGGGAAGAGAAGTCTGCACCCTGAACCCCACGTTTTACAGGTGTTTTTTGTCCTTCAGTTGGTAATTCCAGGTGAGTGTTCTCCAGTTTAGTTGTAGTCCCAGTCTGGCCCTGGGAGGGTGCACAACAGGTCTGCCTATTTGGCCACCATTTTTTCTCTCTTTTTTTTTTTTTAATTTAAAAAATATCTAAATTCCACCGGCAAAGGAAAGGAGCAGCAGAAACATCTTTTCTAATAGAAGAGGTGCACACTCCTCTCCCGTGTCCTTTGACCTTCTCACCCATACTTAAGCTCCTAGGGAAGGAGAGGAATTTCAAATACAAGTGCTCTGATTGTCTAATGTGTCTAGTCTCCCAAGAGTCCAGGCTATGGGCCATTACCAAAAGCATTATAGTTGGTTCCTACAAAGAAGCATAAGGTGATCCCCATGGTAACCATGACCAGAATGGAAATGGCAGCTTGTATTGCATGCTGGAGCTAATTGTTGGCTATAGAAGACCACAGACCATAAGATGCAATGAGCTCCAGGGTCTCAGACTGGTGACTTGGATGCCAGCCAACGTTTGTAAGTAAGTGAGCTTGAATAAGCTTAATTTATTAGCTGTACAAATGAGAATCAGAATCAGAGAAATTCAGATTTGAAATCTGGCCTGTATTTTGTCCTGGAGCTAGTCATCTGTGCCAGGCTTGGTCCTGCGTAGACTTTCTCAGCAGATGAGGAACATGGCTGTGCCCTGGGACACCTAACCTGGGCCGGCCAAACTTGTTTTTCCTGCTGTCTCTCCTCTAAATCATGTAATGCCGTCTTGAATTCTATCTTAGGGCAGAGCCCGTACTTTCTAGGGCCTCCACTTGTCCCTCTCGTCCTGCTGTAGGGACATCTGGGTTGCAGGTATAATTTGGGGTAGGAGTCATTTAAAGAGGTAGTGATCTTGGTTGTGGAAGCTGCCATGGGCCAAATTCAATTCATACGCCCTCTGCTTTTTGCTGCGAGTGACTGCGGACTGAGGAATCCTAGGCCATAAGGCAGGTTGCTAAAAACCACAAGAGAAGAAGCAGTGGTTTTGGACAAGGTCAGATAGGTGTCCATGTCGCCTAGGCTGCTTCCTGCCCCAAGTACTGCTGTGTGATTTCTCTGCCCACATCATCCTGTCTCCCCCACCGCTGTTTTACTGCTTTCTACTTCCTTTCTTCCCTGTTAGAAAGGGAAGCCTACATTTTCTAGCAGACATTTCCGTAGCTTTAGTGGCTTGTGACAGACATGGCCTAATTTACATGCCTTTAAGTGTTGTTAGAGGAGATGTTGGGATGGCTGCTGTAGGCTGGGATTGGAAAAAGGGGAATTCTGGTATTGAGTTATAGCAAAACACCTCTTCCATTCAACATAAAGGACTCAGTGCACCTTCACTGAGGCCTACGATGGACCAGGGCACAAAGATGAGTGAGGAAAAGCTTCCTGGAGGAGGTGATGTCTGAGCTACCCATCTCAAAGGATGATGAGCCAAGGAAAGAGCAGAAGGAAATTTCAGTCAGCAGGTGAGCAGGAGCAAAAGCATGGAAGCAAGGAATGGGGTGTACAGGGATGTCGCAAGCATTTGTATTTTTCTAGTTGACATGAATCAAAGCCAGAGATTGAGACAGGACTATTGGAATCATTTATTATCATGTGCTGGTTACATTATTTCTTCTATTACTATTGCTATTTGAGGGACTGTAATGAAAGTTAATTCCATTTTTTTTTTATTGATTTCAAAGAGGAAGGGAGAGGAAGAGAGAGATAGAAACATCAATGATGAGGGATAATCATCGATAGGCTGCCTCCTGCATGCCCCCTACTGGGGGCTGAGCCCACAACCCAGGCATGTGTCCTGACTGGGAATCAAACTGTGACCTCCTGGTCCATGCTCAAGCACTGAGCCACACCAGCCAGTCCTGAAAGCTGTTTTTGATTATTTATGTTAATAGAGCTTCAGACATTACAAAATAATAGATAATTCTCAAGTCACTTACATCTGGCCAGGGAAAGTGGCCAGGAGAAAGTGTGGGGTGTAAGGCCTGCTTTCCTCCCCTTTATCAGAGAGTATATTTGAGGGATCTGGGATCTGCTCCAGTCTCTGTGCAGCTCTCTCTCTGTTCTCCTCTGAAGCCCGCTGAGGGTCCTGCCTTCCTCCTGTAGCTACATATGCCAGGAAATGTGTGACGGAGACACTGGGCTGGAAATAAGGCTTCAAGTTGTGCCTGATATTTAAACTGGCTGATCTGAGACAAGTCAGTTCACCTCTCTGAATTTCAGTTTCCTCATTTGTAAAATAAAAGGATTAATACTCTGAAATCCTGGTGGGCAACTATGCTCTGGAGGTAATGTTAGCTATTTTTTCCTGAATATTTCACTTAAATGTACCTGGGTACATTTTAAAAAATGAAATAAAAATCAAATTACAAAATAAAATATTATAAATGTATAATATATTTTAAATAGTAAACAAAAATATAATGATATATATAGTATATTATCTATTTCTCTATATAAAATTACACACATACATACACATTTCAGGGTATTAGGGGTGCTAGATTGTGTTTCTTAGGTCAGATTTGAAAGTTATCTTTGGATGTGAGGTATTTTGTAGCATCATTTCAGATAAAGTAAGAAAATCTATGGGAAAAGCCAAAGTAAAAACTGCCCTCCCCCATCTCATCCTCGTTCTTTTTAGTACAGCCTAATTGGGATCTATATTAACTGTGTCTTCTGGGTATACAGGGTAGGAAAAGGGAGCTTTTCACAAGGAATTAGGTTAATATGAAATGGAACATGGCCTGCAGCCATTCCCAGGGCCAACTGTGCATCCACTCTCAGAGGTTGTGAGGGAGTCATTCGTATTCATAATTCAATAGTTACCATGTGTCAGGCATAGTGCTCCATATTCAGCCATTATACAACCTTGCAAGGTATGTATTCTTCCCAACATCTTGCAGGTGAGGAAACTGTGGCTCAGAGAGGTTCAGCAACATGCCCACAGTCACAAAGCTGTGTGACTTTACCGGGATTTAGAATGTGAAACAAATCTGTCAGGAAAGCTGGTTCTTCCTTCTCGGTTACCCTGCCTCTCAGCTGGGGGACTTTGGTGGTGTGGCATGAACTGCGTACCATACTTTCACCTGCCTGTGGGTCCTGGGGAGAGACTTAGAAACTGAGGAGTGTAGAAGTTTCATCTCCATCTGGGAGAAGGAGTTGCAATGATTCTTAAAGAAGATTATATAAAGGACATGATTATAGTCAGGGGCAGCTGAGTCTCTCTTCTTGACCTAATAAAATATTGTGCTATTAACCCGATAATTGTAGGATGTGTAGTTCATGGCTAATTTACTTGTTTTGTGAACATGTACTATTTATAGGCTCAGCATCTGCTGCTTCTGGAAATGACAGCTCCCAACTTCGTCTCTCTTGTTTCTGCCTGAATGGCTATATTTTGTCATGACTTCATCCCTTGGACCACCACGGACTAATACAAGGTTGAACATCTGATCCAGCTGGGGCCAAAGAGCCTGCTGTCTTGCCAGAGTTGACTGGTTTATGTTTGGGCATCTGACTGGATCTGGGCCACCAAGTTCCTCCTGCACTGGGATCAGAGAAAGCAGTAAGTCAGTCTCTGAGGGCTGGAGCTTTAAGACCTACAACACTAGGGTTGCTGGTCACCACGGAGAGGAGAATGTGGCAGGGGTACCCAGGGGAGCAGAGGCTGGGGAGGGAGAGGAATCCTCACGGTGAATGTGTTCCTGCTTTAAGATCTTATTCAGGTCCAAATATGCCTGGCTTAGGTTCCATGATGCACCTCAATACACTTTCTTTGCCTTAACTATTTCTGGGTGAGTTTCTCACACTTATAAACAAAATGCCCTCATGCTCTCACTTTATCACTTAATTTTTTGAGTAGCCCTAATAATTGTTGATGAATTGGGTTCCACAGCAGGCTGGCTAGTTTAAGTGCTTAGAGCTCAATGCTAATGAAGCCAAGGGTTTGCATTGTATTGAGGGGCTCTGTTCCACACTCATTTATTTCATCTGTTTCTCAGATTACTGTTTTGTAAACATTAGTCTTGTTTTTCTGAGAAATTTAAGCTTTGGGCCTAGCTCTTTAAAAAGGTAGACCAGAATTCCAAACCCTCGGTTCGTAACATAAATGTGTGCTCGGTAGATGTCTGGACTGATAACAAAAATGTTCTGTGCTTTGTGTACCAGCTTTGCTCTTGCTCTCCCAGCTTCAGGCTGGTACCCTGTGTACCAGCTTTGCTCTTGCTCTCCCAGCTTCAGGCTGGTACCCTGTGTACCAGCTTTGCTCTTGCTCTCCCAGCTTCGGGCTGGATCTGTGTTCTGAGCTCTGAGTTTGGCCTCTGGCTAAGGCTCTCAATCAGCTCCACTTACACGTGAGTATAATACATTGGTAATATTTGGCACCCTAAGTCCCACTCAGTTGTCTACTCCATTTCTGGAGCCTTGTTTGAGGTAGAACTGAGGACATATTTTAAAGCATAGGGTTGGATCAGTTAAAATTCATCATCACTCCTTTTGATCAGAGGTCAATAACATTATTTTCCTTACAAAGAGCAGCCTCCATATTCATGTTCAGCTGAGTTCAACTTGCTGTAAAATCTTCTAAGCGCAAAATAAGAGATAGTAAGGAAAAATAAGTCCCTCCCATCACCGTTTTCCTAGAAATAAGTAGAGCACTTCTTTTGAGTTATATTACACAAAATATGTTTTCTCTGTTCTTATTTTTAAATGTATTAACATTAGTTAGAGGGAAATGATAAGAGAAAGTAATTTTTTAAAAAAGCACAAATTAATATTCTGCCAATGATTTTTTTGTTTACATCTCAAACATTACCTTGAACAACAAACTATTTTCAATACAATGAAGAGTATTTTACTCAATACAGTTCCCATTTGGTTTTAGAAAGCATTAGTGCTTGAATGAACACTGAATGGCTGTTCTGCAAGATGAAAATAAGTGGCTAATCACTTCTGGATCATGTCTAATAACACTTGGCTATTACCACTGAAAACCACCACTGGGATGGAGGAGCAGCTATAATGAGACTGGCTGCAGGGCTCCAGGAAGACCCAACCCCTGTTGGCTTTAAGTGATGAATAAATATGTGAGGAATGAATATAGATGGAAAGCACAGTGTTTGTTTATGAAGCTGTCTCCCAAATTAGGTATGTGTGTGAGAATTCTTGCTCAAGGGACAGACCCCCCACCAGGTATACACGGGGGCCTTCTCTTGGTGGATTCAAGGTTTCAGGGGTTTGCTGAATGCTTTGGGCCAATGCAGACTTTTTCTATCCAGATTATTGGTGTTACTTCACACTCATTTGGAGGTGGTGCTGTTCATCATAATGCAGCAGCATCTGCTGTTATTTTCAGGTGCTGGGAATAGGAGTGGTGTTGGGGAAGAGGAGTAGAGCGAGGACTTGGGGGAAGGTAAGAGGGTGTGGCTCACAGGACAGGGCACTGCTCAAGGGGGAAGACAAGAACAGAGATCCCTTGAATATAGCCGGCCAGGGCCTCTTGGCTCCCTAGCCCCAACCTGTCTCTGTTCTCACCTTACCTCTGCTCTTATGATTTCCCATGACATGCCTCATTTTTCAGTTACATTGTTTGCTGAAGAATAAGGCAACCTCAGTACCATGCTCACACTGTTTCTCTGCTTGGACTGCATTTACATGTATTCAATCCTCTCTGTCTCTTTCCAGAAATTGTCTCTGTTGCTCAAAGTCCAGTTCAAATGTTACTTCCCTGATTCCTACAGGCAGAAGTTCTTCCTCAGAACTTCCATGACATTTGGTATCACTTGTATTTATTATTTTTCACATCTTTCCATTTAGATAGATGATATCATACTGTATGAGTATTTCTGTGACCGCTTTCCCCCACTTTTTTGGTAGTCATCCATCTTGATGTGTGCAGCTGTAGCTCATTCACTTCACTTAGAAGATTCTGTAGCATTAAATTGCCATATTTTTTTCTATTTCTCAGTGATACACATTTGAATTGTTTTCATTTGATTGCTCTTTATTCCCATTAACTGCTCTGTCTTCTAGTACATATGTGCAGATATGTCCAGGATACATAGTTGACTCTTTTTACAAAAATATTTTTATTGATTTCAGAGAGGAAGGGAGAGGGAGAGAGAGATCGAAACATCAATGATGCGAGAGAATCATTGATTGGCTGCCTCCTGCACGCCCAACACTGGGCATTGAGCCCAGACCCCAGATATGTGCCCTGACCGGGAATCCTCTGGAGGTTGATTCCAGGACTCACCCCTGGGTACTAAAATCTGTGGATGCTCAAGTTCCCTGTATAAAGTGGCACAGATACATGCATACAGTCAGCCCTCCACATCCCTGGACTCCCAATTTTGGGTTGGAAACAGTACAGGTATTTATTGAAAAAAAAAAAAAAAAGAAAAACAAACATACACACACACACACACACACACACACAAACCTGTGTACAAATGATAAGTAGACTCATACAGGTCAAAACCATGTTTTTCAAGGTTCAACTGCATATGAATTGAAGAAGATTCTTTGTATTTATTCCCTAGAAGAGTTTTTAAAAGATTGAAATTCCATTTATTTTTCTTTCTTTGTGGGATGATCATTAACTACTAATTTAATTTCTTTAATGATTATGGAACTCTTCAAGTTCTCTATTTCTTCATGAGTCACGTTATGGTAATTGCTTTTTTTATAGGAAAGTGTCAATTTTATGTGTTTTAAAGTTTCTTAGCTGAAGTTATTTTCTTTTTAATTTTCTGCTCTATCTGTAGTGTGATCCCTGTTTATTTTTTGCTGTTGTTTATTTGTCTTTGTTCTTTTATACTTGATTATATACTTCACTCTTTTATACCTGATTAGTCTAACCAGGGAATTAGCATTTTTATTAGTCTCCTCAGAGAAATATCTGTTGGATTTGTTGGTACTCTATTTTAAAGTTCTGTTTTCTCTGTTTGTTTCTGCTCTTATAATTATTCTTTCTTTCTTTTTAGTTTCTTCGGGCCTTTTTCCATTGTATGTTTTTTTTTTTTTTTAAAGACATGGATATTTACCTGAAACATAGTTTCTTTTAAAATGTTTCTTGAAACATTTTAAGTGTATAATTTTTATTACTAATATATTTATATTGTGTTTTGCCCTAAAGATGATGTAGAAATCAGTTAAATTTATTTTTAATTCTATTTTTCAATGGCAGTTGACATTCAATATTATTTTGTATTAGTTTCAGGTGTACAGTATAGTGGTTAGACAATCATAAACTTCACAAAGTGATTCCCCTAATATTTTAAGTACCCACCTGGCACCATACTTAGTTATTATAATATTCTTAACTATATTCCCTATGAAGTAGTGAAATATAGTTTTTTTGAAGAGCTATTTCCATGATGCCACTCCAGAAATCACCAGGACAAATACTTACTAGATAATAAAAAGTTTCATTTAGAAAATTTATACTGTTTTAATTTATTTTTAAAGATAAACATTAAAAAGAAAAAGATAAAAAAGACATTCAACTTAAACATTTTAGCCTTTTTCCTCTGGTAAGAACACAAAATTTTAATATGCATTATTACTAGTCAATTCTAATATTTTAATTTACTTCTTCATTGACTCATATTTAAAATATTTTAATTTCCAATCATAGGGTCTTAAATTATTTTGTTACTAACTTCTTATTTAACTATTAGAGACCCAGTGCCTGAAATTTGTGCACGGGGGGGGGGGGGGGGGAGGTCCCCTCAGCCCAGCCAGCATCCACTCCAATCTGGGACCCCTTGGGGGATGTCCTACTGCCAGATGTCCTGTGGATTAGGCCTAAACCGGCAGTCGGACATCCCTCTCACAATCCGAGACCACTGGCTCCTAACTGCTCACCTGCCTGCCTGCCTGGTCGCACCTAACTGCCTCCCCAGCTGGCCTGGTCACCCCCAATTGCCCCCACCCCCCACTGGCCTGGTCACCCCTTACTGAACCCCCTGCTGGAGTGGTTCCCCCAACTGCCCCCCCCGGCCAACCTGGTCGCCCCTCACTGCCCCCCTCTGCCGGCTTGGTCGCCCCTCCCTGCCCCACCCCCCGCCGGTCTGGTTGCCTCCAACTGTCCCCCCCGTGGGCCTGGTAGCCCCATGCAGCCTGCTGCTTGGTCATTTGGTCGCCCCTCACTAATCCCCTTGCCGGCCTGGTTGCCCCATGCAGCCTGCTGCTCAGTCATTTGGTCGTCCCTCACTAACCCCCCTGACAGCCTGGTTGCCCCACACAACCTGTTCGGTCATCCGTTTGGTTGTTTCAGATGCAATGGTTGATTAGCCTTTTATATATATAGATGGTCAAAGAATATGCTGCTCTGTGTGATGTGGGAAATTTGAAATTTGTTGAGACTTATTTTATGGCCTAATATTGAGATGATTTTTGTAACTGTTCAGGATCTTGGTGATAATATGTACTTCTTATTGTTGGATACATGGCCCTATCGGTATCTAGCAGATCAAGCTTTAAGTTAAAATTTTGTCTGCTGAAAACTCCTGAGAAGATAGTATATTTATTCATTACTTGACATTCATTTGATATCTTTTGAGGTTATTTTTATTTTAAATTTAAATTCTTTATTGTTTAAAGTTTTATATATGTCTCCTTTCCCTCCCCCCTTGACCTCTCCTGTGCTGCTTCCACCCCCCAGCACATGCCCTCACTCCCCTACTATCTGTGTCCATTGGCTATGCTTATATGCATGAATATAAGTCCTTTGGTTGATCTCTTAAACACCCCCCTTCCCCACCACCACCATCCCTGCCTTCCCTCTGAGGTTTGATGGTCTGTTGGAAGTTTCCATGTCTCTGGATCTATTTTTGTTAATCAGTTTATGTTGTTCATTATAATCCAAAAAATGAATGAGGTCATGTGGTATTTATCTTTCTCTTATTGGCTTATTTTATTTAGCATAATGCTCTCCAGGTATATCCATGCTGTTGAGAATGATGGGAGTTCTTCCATTTTTTACAGCAGCGTAGTATTCCATTGTGCAGATGTACTACAGTTTTTTAATCCACTCATCTGCTGATGGGCACTTAGGATGTTTCCAAGTCTTAACTATTGTAAATTGTGCTGCTATGAACATACGGGTGCATACATCCTTTCTGACTAGTGTTTTTGTTTTCTTGGGCTATAGTCCTAGAAGTGGGATCACTGGGTCAAATGGGAATTCCATTTTCATTTTTTTGAGGAAACTCCATACTGTTTTCCACAGTGGCTGCACCAGTCTACATTCCCACCAACAGTGTACTAGGGTTCCTTTTTCTCCACATCCTCGCCAGCACTTGTTGTTTGTTGATTTGTTGATGACAGCCATTCAGACAGTGTAAGATGGTACCTCATTGTCATTTTGATTTGCATCTCTCGGATGATTAGTGACTTTGAGCATGTTTTCATATGTCTCTTGGCCTTCTGTATGTCCTCTTTTGAAAAGTGTCTGTTTAGGTCCTTTGCCCATTTTTTTGATTGGATTGTCTATCTTCCTTTTGTTAAGTTGTATGAGTTCCTTGTAAATTTTGGAGATTAAGCCCATATTGGATATAACACTGGCAAATATGTTCCCCATGCAGTGGGCTCTGTTGTTTTGTTGATGGTTTCTTTTGCTGTGCAGAAGCTTTTAATTTTGATGTAGTCCCATTTGTTTATTTTCTCCTTAGTTTTCATTGTCCTAGGAGCTATATTGGTAAAGATATTGCTACAACATATATCTGATATTTTGCTGCCTATCTATTCTTCTAAGATTTTTATGGATTTACATCTTATGTTTAAGTCATTTATCCATTTTTAGTTTATTTTTATATATGGTGTAAGTTAGTGGTCTAGTTTCATTTTTTTTTTTTTGCATGAATCTGTCCAGTTTTTCCAACACCATTTATTGCAGAGACTGTCTTGCCTCCTTTGTCAAATATTAATTGAGCATAATGGCTTGAGTCAATTTCTGGGTTCTCTGTTCTGTTCTATTGATCTATATGTCTGTTCTTGTGCCAGTACCAGGCAGTTTTGAGAACAGTGGCTTTGTAATATAGCTTGATATCTGGTATTGTGATCCCTCCAACTTTGTTCTTCTTTTTAGGATTGCTGTAGCTATTTGGGGTCTTTTTTAACTACATATGAATTTCTGGAGAGTTCGTTCTAGGCCTGTGAAATATGCCGTTGGTATTTTAATGGGGATTGCATTGAATCTATAGATTGCTTTGGGTAGTATGGACATTTTAATGATGTTGATTCTACCAATCCATGAACACGGTATATTCTTCCATTTGTTTATGTCTTCCTCTATCTCTTTTTTCAAGGTCCTGTAGTTTCCTGAGTACAGGTCCTTTACCCCCTTAGTTAAATTTATTCTTAGGTATCTTAATTTTTTGTTGCAATGGTCAATGGGATTTTTTTTTAGTTTCTCTTTCTGTGTGTTCATTATTGGTGTATAATAAAGCTATAGATTTCTGGGTGTTAATTTTGTATCCTGCTACATTGCCAAATTCATTTATTAAGTCTAGTAGTTTTTTGATGGAATCTTTAGGGTTTTCTATGTATAATATCATGTCATCTGCGAATAATGACAGTTTTACTTCTTTTTTTCCAATTTGGATGCCTTTTATTTCTTCTTCTTGTCTGATTGCTATAGCTAGCACTTCCAGTACTATATCAAACAGGAGTGGTGAACGTGGGCATCCCTGTCTTGTTGGTTTTAGTTTTAGTTTTAGTTTTTGCCCATTGAGTATGATGTTGGCAGTAGGTTTGTCATATAAGTTTTTTATTATGTTGATGTATTCCCACTCTGCTTAGAGTTTTTATCAAGAAATGATATTGGTTTTTGTCAAATGTTTTTTCTGCATCAGTTGATATAATTATGTGATTTTTGTCTCTCAATTTGTTTATGTGATGTATAACGTTCATTGATTTGCATATATTGTACCAGCCTTGCATTCCCAGAATAAATCCCACTTGGTCATGGTGTATGATCTTTCTAATATAATGCTGGATCTGATTTGCTAGAATTTTGTTGAGGATTTTAGCCTCTATGTTCATCAGGGATATTGGCCTATAATTCTTTCTTTGTAGTGTCTTTATCTGGTTTTGGTATTAGGGTGATGCTGGCTTCATAGAATGAGCTTGGCAGTGTTCCTTCCTCTTGAATTTTTTGGAATAGTCTGAGGAAGATAGGTTTTAGTTCTTCCTTGAATGTTTGGTATAACTCCCCTGTGAAGCTGTCTGGCCCTGGGCTTTTGTTTTCTGGAAGTTTATTGATTACTGCTTCAATTTCATTGTAGTTATCAGCCTATTCAGGCTTTTTTATTCTTCCTGATTGAATTTTGGAAGATTGTATTTTGCTAGGAATATGTCCATTTTGTCTACGTTGTTCAGTTTTTTGGAGTAGAATTGTTTGTAGCACTTTTTTTTTTTTTTTAAACAATCCTTTGTATGTCTGTGGGGTTGGTTGTTACTTCACCTCTTTCATTTCTGATGTTGTTTATTTGGGTCCTCTCTCTTTGTTTCTTGGTGAGCCTGGCTAGAGATTCATCAATCTTGTGTATCCTTTCAAAAAACAGCTCTTGGTTTTATTGATGTTTTGTATTTTTTTTTTTTTTTTGGTCTCTATGCTATTTATTTCCTCTCTGATCTTTATTATTTCTTTCCTTCTGATTACTTCGGGATTATCTTGTTGCTCTCTTTCTAATTCTTTAAGGTGTAGAAGTAGATAATTTATTACCAATTTTTCTTGTTTTTTTGTTTGTTTGTTTGTTTGTGGTGTTTTGTTTTTGTTTTTTGTTTGTTTGTTTGTTTTAGGTACTCCTGTAGAGCTATGAACTTCGACCTCAGTACTGATTTCACTGTGTCCCATAGATTTTGGAGTGTTGTGTTTTTTTATTGTCATTTGTTTCCAGGATGCTTTTTGTTTCTTCTTTGATCTCTTTGGTAACCCAATCATTGTTTAATAGAATGCTATTTAGCCTCCAAGTGTTTGATTTTTTTATTGTAGTTTATTTCTAATTTTATGCCATTGTGATCTGAGAAGATGCTTGATATGATTTCTATCTTCTTGAATTTGAAGAGACTTAAGCCTGTGTCCTAATATGTGGTCTATCTTTGGAAATGTCCCATGTGAACTCGAGAAGAATTTATATTCCATTGCTTTCTGGTGAAATTTTCTGAAGATGTCAATTAGTTCTATCTGATCTAGTGAGTCTTTTAGGATTGCTGTTTCTTTGTTGACTTTTTGTCTAGAAGATTTATCCAGTGATGTCAATGAGACATTGAAGTCTTCTACTATGATTGTATTGCTGTTGATCTCTCCCTTGATATCTCCCAGAAGTTTTTTTAATGTATTTGAGTGCTCCTGTAATGGGTGCATATATATTTACCAGAGTTATATCCTCTTGTTGTATTGATCCCTTTAGTATTATGTAGTGGCCTTCCTTATCTCTTGTATGGACTTCACTTTGGGTCTATTTAGTCAGATATAAGTATTGCTACTACAGCTTTTTTTTTTTTTTAAATTTCTGTTTGCCTGAAAAATTTTTTTCTATCCCTTCATTTTCAGTCTGTGTGAGTCCGTTGTTCTGAGTTGGGTCTCTTGTAGACAGCATGTATATGGGTCATGTTTTCTTATCCATTTAGCCACCCTATATTTTTTGATTGGAGTACTTAATCCATTTACATTTAAGATTACTATTGATAGGTATGTGTTTGTTGCCATTTTTATTCTTTATGGCTGTGTTTCTTCTTTCCTTTCTATTTCTTCTTTTTACAACAGTCCTTTCAGCATTTCTTGCATTGTGGGCTTGGAGGTAGCAAACTCCCTTAGCCTTTTTTTTTTTGTCTGCGAATCTCCTGATTTCACCTTCAATTTTGATTGATAGCCTTGCTGGATAGGGTATTCTTGGATTCAATCCCTTGCTTTGCATCACTTTATATACTTCATTTCATTCCCTTCTTGCCTCATGTGTTTCTGTTGAGAAATCATTTGATAGTCTAATACAGTGGTTCTCAATCTTTCTAATGCCGCAACCCTTTAATACATTTCCTCATGTTGTGGTGACCCCCAACCATAAAATTATTTTCGTTGCTACTTCATAACTGTAATTTTGCTACTGTTAATGAATCGTAATGTAAATATCTGTGTTTTCCGATGGTCTTAGGCTCTACAGCAGCGGTTCTCAACCTGTGGGTCGCGACCCACAGGTTGAGAACTGCTAGCAGGGTCGCGACCCACAGGTTGAGACCCGCTAGCAGGGTCGCCTAAGACCATTGGAAAACACAGATATTTACATTATGATTCATAACAGTAGCAAAATTACAGTTATGAAGTAGCAACAAAAATAATTTTATGGTTGGGGGTCACCACAACATGAAGAACTGTATTAAAGGGTTGTGGCATTAGAAAGATTGAGAACCACTGGTCTAATGGGAGATCCCTTGTAGGTAACTTTCTGTCTCTCTCTTGCAGTCCTTAAACTTATTTCTTTTTCATTAACGTTTGCCATTTTTAATTACGATATGTCTTGGTGTGGTTCTTTTTGGTTTCATCTTGTTTGGGACTCTCTGTGCTTGTGTGACTATTTTCTTCCCCAACTCATGGAAGTTTTCTGTCATTATTTCTTCAAATAGGTTTCCTATTCCTTGCTCCTCTTCTTGACCTTCTGGCACCCCTATTATGTGGATGTTGCTTCCTTTAATGTTGCCCCAAAGCTCACTTAAACTCTCCTCCTGCTTTTTTTTTCTTCCAAAAAATCAGATTGTGATTTTTTTTTTCTCTACCCTGTCTTCTAACTCACTGATTCGATCCTCCGCTTCTTCTAGTCTACTGTTGAAACCTTCCTTTGTGTTTTTTACTGCAGCTATATCATTTTTGATTTCCTCTTGATTCTTACATATGTTGTTGATTTTCTCATCCAGCCAGTTTAGGAACTTTATGACCCTTATTCTGAATTTTTTCTCTGAGATATCACTTGCCTCCATTTCATTTAGTTCCTTTTCTGGAGATGCCTCCTTTTCTTTCCTGGGGGGTTGTTTCTTTGTCTCCCCATTTTTTCTGTCTCTTTCTGGCCCTGGGCATCTTGTTTGTGGTTTGAGAGGTTGAATACCCTATCAGGCCCATGGTCCAGAAATCGTTAGCCCAGAGGCTGGGTCTGCCTTGAGTCTCACACCTTTATTGTCTCTGCTCTGAGTTGTATTCCCTTTTCCCATGGATCTGTTCTCTCAGTTTTCTGCCTCAGATGCTTGGGGTGGTAGGTGCATGTGCATAGTTCCTCTGGTGTGCGACTCCCTGGGAAGATCTAGAACCCTCTGACATTTGATTCATTGTGTGGCTCTGGCACCCATGGCAGGGTGGCATCCTATGTCCCTCTGGCAGCACACTTGTAGCGTGGTCCTGTGGCCCCTGGCTGGGAACACCATATTGCTCTGGGTCACCCTGGCAGCACTCTACTGTGACCTGGAGTGGGGTGTGTGCTGAGTTGCTCCAAGTAGCCCGGGGGGACTGTGGGTTGCTCTGGGTCACATAGTCAAAACTCTCCTGTGGCCCAGAGTGTAGCATGCGCTGGGTTACTCCAACTCACAGTGGCAGCAAGTCCCTGGGCTCAGGGTTGCTCTGGGTCACACAGTCTTTGCTTTCCTGTGGCCTGGAGTGAGGCACATGATGGATTGCTCTGGGTCACCCCTCCTGGGGCCCTGGGTGAAGTGGACTTGGGTATCTCTGAGTTGCACAGTCTGCACTCTTCTGTGTCCCAGAGTGGGGTGCACACTGGTTTGTTTTGGGTCACCCCAGCAGCACTGTCTTGGGGGCCAGGGTGGAGCAGGTGCTGGGTAGCTCCAGATCAGACTGGCAGCACGGTTTGGGGCCTGGGGCAGTGGCAGGGCACAGGGGTCCACCTGGATTGTACTTACTGCAAGGTCCTAGAGCCGGATCCTGGGATGCTGGGCCCCCGAGGGTGGTGAGGACTCCTGGTGTGGGAGGTCACTCTGGCAAGCGCTCACTGCAGACATCTGGGAGCCTGCCAGAAGGAACTGCACCACTCACTGCTAGGGCACGGTGGTGGTTCCATGAAGGTTATGGCTGGCAAGTGGAATTCTCTGTGTCCTCTGCCCTTCTTTATTGAAAATTGCCTCCTCAGCTGTGTCTTATTTGTTAATTCTGGGTGGATGTTCTCCGATTTAGTTGCTTTTCTGACCTGGCCCCAGGAGGAGGTATGTGATACTTCTGCCTATTTGGCCACCATTTTGAAATCCTGAGGTTATTTTATTGGGTACATATGATGATCCTTATTTATTGAAGTTTTTATCATTAAGCAATGACCCTCTTTAAATAAGCTTTTTGTCTCAAAATGTAATTATCTGATATTATTTGTTCTCTGTTAATTAGTATTTATCCAGTATGTGCTTTTTCCATTTTTATAGTTTTAATTTTTTTATGTTTGTTTCATCAAAATAACATATTGCTTATTTAAAAAATTATCTGATAATCTTTTAACTATAAATTATATTTGCATTTATTACTGTGACTGATAGATTTGAACTCATTTTTACAACTTTATGTTGTACTTTTATTTGTCCTCCCAGTTATCCCTGGCTTCTGATTTATAGGCCATGATCTGATTTAAATCCCATATTCCTTTTCCCCCTCTATAGCATTCTCTTACTTTTTTAAAGATCAACACTATGCTTCAAAGTTTGCTTTTGTTACTTCTGCAGGGGATACTTGTATTACATCAGAAGAGTTCCTTTACTTATATTAAATGTGGCATAGTTAGCCACAATGCCAACATTAGAATTGTTGTAGACTTCTCCCCTTATTATAAGATCTTAGAGGACAGGGACATTTTCTTTTTGATGTATTGTTAAACCCACAGCAATGGACAAAAGTGTGTACATGTAATAGATACTCAGTAAATGTTTGTTGAATGAATATATATATATATATATATATATATATATATATATCCTATATAATAAAAAACTAATATGCAAATCGACCAAATGGTGGAACTACCTGTCGCTATGTTGCGCACTGACCACCAGGGGGCAGACGCTTAATGCAGGAGCTGCCCCCTGATGGTCAGTGCACTCCCACAGAGGGAACGTCTCTTAGCCAGAAGCTGGGCTCACGGCTGGCGAGCGCAGCAGTGGTGGCGGGAGCCTCTCCCGCCTCTGCGGCAGTGCTAAGGATGAATGACTACCAGCTTAGGTCTGCTTCCCATGGAGAGTGGGGCTAAGCCATCAGTCGGACATCCCCCGAGGGCTCTGGGACTGCGAGAGGGAGCAGGCTGGGCTGAGGGATCCCCCTGACTGCATGAATTTCATGCACCGGGCCTCTAGTGTGTGTATATACATATACATACATATATACATATATACATACATATATATATATACATATATATATATATGTATGTATATATGTACACACACATACACACACACACACACACACATATATATATGTATTTAAATACCTCTGACTTCTCACTTCCCAGGGCCAACTCTATTTAAGGAATTTTGTAGATTCAAGGTTTTAAGATGCAATCCTCCTGTGAATACAGTGTGACCTATGTTCACAGTGAATATTCTGTCTACAGATCTATATATAGAGATAATGAGTGAAGAATATACCAGGGATGGTTATATATAGATTTATCTAGCTCCAGAAAGCAAGTGAAATTAGAATAGATCTCTTATACAACTTTTGAAATATGGTACTATTTTCTACAGTTTTAATTCTAATAAAATAATTTTAAAAATATATATTTATTGATTCAGAGAAGACGGGAGAGGGAAAGAGAGATAGAAACATCAAAGATGAGAGAGAATTATTGATTGGCTGCCTCCTGCATGCCCCACACTGGGGATTGAGCCCGCAACTTGGGCATGTGCCCTTGATCAGAATCAAACCCAGTACCCTTCAGTCTGCAGTCCGATGCTTTATCACTGAGCCAAACCAGCTAGGGCTAATAAAATTATTTTTAAGAAAAAACATTTTACAAGATTGTCTCTCAAATATTCAACTTTTAAGTACCACACTTCTGTTTGAAGATAGATCCGTTTTCATTTTTGTTTAATATCTTAACCTCAAGGGCAAAGTCTGCCAGACTTCTCACTACTGCTGCTTTTTTTTTTTTTCTAATCTGCTACCAAATGGAAGATGACCAACTATAAATCAAACTTTGGGACAACTTTAGCACAAACGTGTTCCCCAATTGTGATTATTTCAAGCTACTATTATGAAAAAGCTAAAATATGCAGATGTGTTGATGACATTTTATGTTATGAAAGATTAAAATCGGGTCTTTGCTATGTTTGATTCCCACTGTAATTAGTCTTTCCTTTATAAAAACATCATTACCCCATTACTCCTCTGCCACTTGGTAAGAGAAAATTATAGATTACTTTTAGTATTTCATTCACCTTTTATCTATCAAAATGTGGTGCTGAATAAGAGAAGCATTTTATTCAGAATGTACAGTGTTCTAGAATGTCAAGTCTCCACAGAAAGAAGAAAAATGAGAGTGCAAATAGAGA
Organism: Cnephaeus nilssonii; assembly: GCF_951640355.1. Lineage (NCBI taxonomy): Eukaryota > Metazoa > Chordata > Mammalia > Chiroptera > Vespertilionidae > Cnephaeus > Cnephaeus nilssonii. Next base: position 70,001,777 of record NC_137084.1, on the reverse strand, counting down.
AACCACAAAGAGCCCTTTCAGATATATTATGTTCAAGCATAACACACTTGGATATGCACATACACATACACTTTACAGTGTGGAACAGTGAGTAGATCACACAGACCTTCAGCTAAAAAGTCAGAAAAGAATTTTTTCCTCTTTGGTTATTGCCAAATGCATAATTCCCCCGTGGTTTTGGGAGGTACGCAGGCAATATTCAAGATGAGAAAATAAGATAAAAGGGGGAGCTGACAACATGTGTATGGACTGAGTTTTGGGAGACGAATAACTGATCTTTGATAAATAGTTAATGGTTGGAAAGTGAGCAAGGTTAGTGAGTATTTGTTGTGGGTTGACTTGTGTCCCCGTAAAAAATATGGTGAAGTATTAACCTCCCAGAACCTGTGAATATGATCTTATTCATAAGTAGAGTCTTTAAAAATATAACAAAGTAAGGTGGGGTCATACTGGCTTAGGGTGGGCCTTAGCTCAGTGACTGGTGTCCTCACAAGAAGAGGGACATTTGGATGCAGAAACGTAGACACACAGGGGGGAAGCCATGTGAAGATGGAGGCAGAGATCAGAGTGATGCATATAAGCTAAGGATCATCAGGGGTTGCCAGCAGCTGCCAGATGCTGGGAGGCAGGAGCAGATTCTTTCTAAGAACCTCCAAAAAAGGAACCCACCTGCTGACGCCTGATTTTGGACTTCTAGTCTCCAGGACCATGAGAGAATAATGTCTGTTGTTTTAAGTCACCCAGTTTTTATTCACCAAAAAAGTGCTTTTTGGATTTCAATGAATTAAAAAAAAAATCCTGGTTATTTATTAGTGTCAGCGGTAGCATACATATTAAATAGTAAAATTAAAGTGATCTAGACCCACTCTAAATTCTGGAAAGATTCCAATTTTTTAAAGATATAATTGACTTATACCATTATACTAATTTTAGGTGTACAACATAATGATTTGATAAATTTATATATAGATAAATGGTCACCACAGTAAACTTAGTTTACATGCATCAACACACATACGTAGTTACAGTTTTTTTCTCTTGTGATAACTTTTAAGTTCTACTTTCTTAGAAATTTTCAAATATTTAATCCAAGTATTACATCCCCATGACTCATTTATTTTATAACTGAAAGTTTGTACCTTTTTATTATCGTTACCATTCGCATACCCCCCACTGCTCACCTCTAGCAACCGCCAATCTGTTCTCTATACATCAGTTCTATTTTTCTCTCTTTCTTTTTTTAGATTCCACATATAAATGAGATTCTATGCTATTTGTCTTTCTCTGTCTGACTTGTTTTGCTTAGCGTAATGTCCTCAAGGTTTATCCATTTTGTCACAAATGGCAGAATTTTATGAGTTTTGATAATTCTTTGTATTATTTATTTGTTTGTTTGGTCTAAAACCCAGAAGGCCATCTTCAAGCCCCTTTTTAAATAGAAAGCTATAGCCCTAGCTGGTTTGGCTCAGTGGATAGAGTGTCCGCCTGTGAACGGAAGGGTCCTAGGTTCGACTCCAGTGAAGGACACATGCCTGGCTTGTGGGCTCAATCCCCAGTGGTGGGTGTGCAGGAGGCAGCCAATGAATGACTCCTCATTATTGACGTTTCTTTCTCTCTCTCCCTCTCCCTTCCTCTCTGAAATCAATAAAAATTGAAATCACTCCTGCTTGATTCTAGTGCCCCTCCCCTCACTGTTAGTGGATTTTCAAACTCCCCTTTGCCTTGAAAAGGATAATTTTGTGAACACACAAGAATAGAAAAAGTAAAATTGCATGGTTTCAAATGTTGCTAAGTCCCTAAAAATAATGGGTACACGCTGAGCTTCTGAGGAGAGGCCTGCTGGGTAACCCATGCATTGGCCTGTGAGCCATGGCATCGTTTTGTCCTATCCAGGCTGTTCTCAGGCCAGGCCCTGTGGAGGCTTCTCTCTGTCCCAGGGCACTGGGCTCGCCTCTTTCAAAGCACGGTGCATTAGTGCAATGGTCTTTCTTTTAGCTAATTTTCAATCTCTGACTCTGGTTCATGTCCCCCACTAGATCCAAGGGCCTGGGGCAGGTGCCTTTTGTATTCCATCTTTGTGTTCCTGGGAGTCAGCATCCTGCCCCGTGAAGAGCAAGCTCTCAGCCTTGGAACAACGGCCCCTCTCTGCCCTCACAGGCCCCACAGAGCAATCTGGCATTTTTATTTTAAAGCAACATTGACAAACGGTAATAGCTTTCCATTTGAGTCCACATTTGTTAACGCTGTGGTACTGGCACACATACCAATCTAAAAACAGTCACTTATACAGAGCAAGGGGTGTCCTGAATGAGCCCCCGTGTCCAGGGAGGGAGGTGAAGAGAGAGGAGGGAGGTGAAGAGAGAGGAGTCAAACTAGTCACGGGTATAGAAGAGAGCCTCAAATTTCGGGTTATGTATGTTCTCCCTGTCTCTCTCTTGCAGTGACTTGAGTTAGCTGTGGATGCCCAGGCTTTAAATTAGTGATGGTGCTGCTATTGATTTCTGGGAGCACATCTGAGCTAGTCATATTTTAGCTGATCTCTCAGGAATTGCCCGCAGCTGCAAATTAATCCGGCTCCCTTTACCCTGCCGTGCTCTTTGGCAGGGTTTACAGGCTGGCTGTTCTGCGTTAACACGCGTCTTGGAGTGGGACTCTCCTGACAATGATTATTTATTTCCAGGAGGTGGTCTTCTCACAGGAGCCTACCCATCCCTGAGGGGTAGACACCCAGGTGCCGCGGGCATCCTGCCAGCTGAGCACTGCAGGCTGAGAGCGGCTTCCTCTGCTTCCTGGGATTCCCGTCCCCTTCCCTGCCATGTGCATTCCCGTGATAAATCACCCCAGAAAGGTTTCCCTGCGTTTTGACAGGGTAAAATTGCGTGATCCCGTTAAGAGCCCCAGAGCCAAATCTCTCCAAAGCACAAAGACAAGACGAGCTTGCCAGCTGTGGATGGCTTATCTTTCCAGCTGAGAGGGAGACACTGAAAAACCTTAACTGACATTGCTCACTTTCTGCCCTTGACCTAAAGGAGAGAGGGATAGTATGCATATTTTCATTCGCAAAGTCCTGTGTAAGTGAAGTCAGTGAAGGCATTCCTGCACGGGGCGAACACCAGGCTTCAGAAGAATGTACCAGCCCTTCTCCCTCCCTCCCTCCCTCCCTCCCTCCCTCCCTCCCTCCCTCCCTCCCTCCCTCCCTCCCTCCCTCCCTTCCTTCCTTCCTTCCTTCCTTCCTTCCTTCCTTCCTTCCTTCCTTCCTTCCTTCCTTCTTTCCTTCCAAAATTGTGAGTGCTAAATGTAACAGGCACTGTGCTAAATAATAAATAAGATAAAAATCCATGCCCTCAAGGAGCTCACAGTGTGGTGGGGAAGAGAGATATGCATATAGATAATTATATACCAACATTTGGAATGCAGTGGTATAAAAAAGCACCAGGTATTACAAGAATGGTTACCAAACTCCAGTGGGGAGAGATGGCAATGAGGATGAGTTTCCTGGTGAAAGTGATGCTGAGACTTGTTCCATAGCACAAATAAGAGTAAGGTGGATTTGGGGTGGGGAGGTGGGCTGTCTTGGCAGAGAGGGCAGTTATGAGCAAGGCCTCCTTGTCAATCCCTGTTGCCTTAGTGTCGAGATTTGCTCATGAACAGTGATTCTTATATTTGCTCCTTCTGTGTTTTCCATCCTCAGATGTTTGTTACCTCATTATCTGAACCTCTCTGCCCTGACTCCATGTGGATTTTATTGCATGGACCAGAGTTTAGCAGCCGGCTTAAATGATCTTGACCATCTTCAGTCTCCCCCTTGATTTTAGGTTCACCCCTCTCTTCTTGACACTGAGTCTTCTGGAATATACAACCAGTTAAAGATCAAACACATATCCTGAGAAACAAGATGGTCAAGTCAATGGGAAACTCAGGTTGGGTTTGTGTCTTCTCCATCTTTTTATTTCCAACTGCCTTATGCATAAGAGGGCTCAGGATATATTGATGAGAGAATGAACAAATAGGTGGCCCAACTAACAGGCTCCTCACGTTTTGTGTCTTTTATTATTCTGGATCTTCAAACAGAGAAAAATATTACCAATGCCATTTTTTTTAAAGGAAAATTCAACTTATTTGTACAGTCAGAAGGAGGCTGTAGGAAGGATTTGAGGGGACCTGCAGTCAGATGACCATTGTGCCTCACAGGTAAGCTGTACACAGAAAGGAGAAACCCACCTTTTGTAAATGAGGGAGCCTGGGCACAGAGGCTGTGGCCTGGAAATGATGGTGGAGATGGATTCATCCCTCTTGCCTTCAGTGGCTCGTATTTAGGACTCTGCCTTGGCTAGACAGGAAGACACTTACATTCTGCGTATGAGGGAGGAGGGAATACTTTTTCCAGGCAATTAGCTTAAAAAGAGAGCAGTTTCTTGGCTGTACGGAAATGCCAGAAAAGATTACGAAGTCTCTGAAGATCAGAACAATGGCAAAGGGGTAGATGACATTTTCTTCGTGAGGGTGGATTTTGTCCCTAAGAGTGCTTTGTCCTTTTACACTGGGATGGGGCCTCTGGAAGGCCATTAGCTGTAATAACAGCAATAAAACCACCTTACATATGCATGGCACTTTGCAGTTGCAATGTGCTTTTATATATGTAATTCAAATTATACAAGGAGCTTCTTGTGGGGGGGAGGGTGGGAAGAGGAGGTTTTCAAGGGAAGATTGATTGTTTCTGTTCTTTAGGAAATTTAACCACCAGCCAACTCTTTGTCTCTGGAGTGAGACTCAGCTCAGCTTAAACAGTCCGGAGGGTAGGGCTTCCTGGCTCCCCCCACCACCTTGTGCTCCACTTGTATCCCCAGGAGAGTCCTGATCCCCAAATCTTTCCCAGGAAAGCCTAAGACTCTCCAGGCGACCCCCTCAGAGTGGCATGAGGCTTCTTACAGTCTTGCCTCCTGCCCCCCAGTGGCTCAGTTTCTGGAAATTGTGCCGAAAAGCAGAGCTTCATAACATCACTGCTTGCTTGTGTTGCAGGTGTTCTGGGGGTCCAGGGACCTGAGGGTCCGAGACCCACTGTGGGTTCTTGGCTTCATGCAGGAAAGAATTCAAACTAGAGGCAACATGGAGTTTAAAGTGACAGTGAAGTTTATTAGTGAAGCAGTGAGACAGAGAGTGGCTACTCCACACACAGAATAGCCCCCTTTAGTGGAATTTGCTTTCTTTATTGAGGTTCATTTAATCTGGGCGGGGGGCGGAGAGGGAGGGCAGGGTATTCACTAAGCGGGAGGCATATCCAGCATCTTCCCAGGAAAGGGCTGGAGACTTTTCAGAGGACCTCCCTTGGCCACACTGTGTCCTTATATGGGCTTCCCGTGTCTGATCGTGGTGGCACAGGGTGGGTGGCTCAGCATGCTGATGGGTTACAATGAGCCTATAATGAGGCTAGGGTTTACCCTCAGGTGAAATTAGTCACCATGCTGGATCCAGCTGGTCTCTGCCAGCTTTAAGGCATAAATCCAGTGGGGGGTGGCCTTCCTTCTTCACAGTTTCTGTAGCTTTTATTGATTGTAGCTACTTCACCACATTTCCTATCTCACTTGGGTGCCTCCTGCTTGCTTCCTCAAATCACAGTCCCAGATGCCTCTACCACTGAGACCAGGCTCTGCCCCTGGCCACGCCATTGGACTGTGTTCTGCTGCTTTTTGTAGCCATTGCCGCTGTGGTCATCACTAATTTTGACGTCAGTAATTCTACTTCAGTCTCCCTGTGGTGCTAATGCCACAATAATCACCACGGCTACCATTTTATGTCTCTTTTGCCACCGTTAGTATATAGGCAACTAAGCAACAACTGGTTCCTGTGAACAACTTGTATTCTTTTGGTTCCATCCCATTCTTAGGTCCTTTGGGCCAAGAAAGCAGGATCTCAGGACAGAGCTGTCCCACCTGCTACTGCACGTGGCTCTTGGCTCCCACAGCCACTGTTCTGGCAGGTGACGGGCAGCGCTAAACCTTCCCCTCAACCGACCCGTGCTTGATGGAGAAAACGTATTGACTCAAGAAGATTTAGGGCAAACTTTAGTTATATACTCTTTCAACACAAGAATGATAAGCCCCACTTCCTGGTCCTACCAGCAGGAGGCAATAATAATAGCTGCCTCCAAAGGACTAGCCAGTGATGGGCAACCTTTTGAGCTTGGTGTGTCAAACTTCGCCAAAAAACTGAGCATAACTCGGGTAGTGTGTCACTTTGAGGAAAAAACCAACTCCAAGACTCTAGTCGCAAATGTTTCATCCCCAGGAGCAGCAAATGTTTCATCCTCGGCATGCGGCCGCGTGTCATCAGAAATGGCTACGCGTGTCAGTGCTGACACACGTGTCATAGGTTCGCCATCACTGGACTAGGCAAATAATATGTACTTATTCTAATTCTCACCACCAAGCTACACGGATATTGTTCCTAGTTTATAGATGAAGATACTCAGGGTCAGAGAGGTAAAGTAATTTGCCTGAAGTCATACTGATAATAAGGGCCAGAGCTGGATCTTCTGCTCAGATCTGTCTGGCCTCTAAACCATGCTCTTTCCCCTCCGGAGGCTGCCCACCCCTCTGTTCTTCTATAGTCAACGGAGACCAAGCCTCGGAACTGGCTTCCAAAGCACGAGCAGGTTATCCAAAGTCATGTCATTTATTTTGTTCTTAGTCATTTTTCGTTAATTTAAATAAACACTCATTATCTTATTTGAGCCGCTCAAAACCTCCAGAAAATTGGTAAGGCGATAATTATTAAAATAGTAATTGTAAATTGAGGAATCTGGAGCTTAGAAAGAGTACATGATTTCCCCAAAGTTACAAAGCTAAGAGGTGATGGGGAACATCTAGGTTCTCTGGATCAAATCCCTGTGCGTTTTAAAGTAGTTCTGGTTTTAAATATGATTTCAAAATAACATATTCCTTATAAAAATTAATAAAACCCCACAGGGAATAAAATAAGGATTACGCATAAATCTGACTTCCAAAGATCCCAGGTTCTCCTGTCTGTCTACGTCAGCAGGACAGGCACTTTTTACTGTTTGCACGTGGGGATGACCCTTGCCTACTCTGGGACCTGATTACCATCCAGCTATGGCATGACTGGGTTGGGTGCAGCTCTGAGGAGGGTGAGTATGAATCACCTACCGAAATTTCCTCTGTGGGACCTCACTAGTCCCTTACAGGCTTGACCCTGCACCTGACCTCTTCATCAGCCTTCTCACTTGCCTCTGAAGACAGGTTCCACCTAGGACTGAGAGGAAAGTCATTCCCTCATCACAGGAAACCATGCCAGGGAGAGAACACAAGGGAAGTAAAGCTTTTCTCATTCCTGCCCCTCCCTATGGCTGCGAGCTCCAAGCGAAGGCCTCAGAGGCAGTAACTGCAGGAGCGTTGTTGGCACAGTGATGCTCACAGGCACGAAGGAAGCTCTGGGCCTGAGACCAGCATATTAAGAGTTTTTGTGAGGGCAGGGCAGTGAGGCAAGGGGCTGTTTGCTCCTCAATGTTGACAACTTTGGGTCACCCTGAGCTGACAGCAGCTTGATAACAAGTCTCCCAGCCCTCAGAACCAGACACGTGGGTTAGCCCACAGCCAAGCTTGCAGCCTCCCCAGGGCTTTACTAACCCCACACAGGCTCAGAGCCTGGGTCCTCAAAGTGTGGCACCACCACGGGATTCTCACCCAGGCCCAGAGACTCAGAATCCACATGTTAATATGATCCCTGGGCGGAGGCTGAGAAATATGGGTGAAGAAGGCGAAAGGACAAAGGAAAAGGCAGCAAGAGAAACAGAGATAAAAAGGTCAGACATAAAATCCAACTGCTTCTCAGAAGGGCTGTGAGAACATAAAACTTGCTTTCAATCTGATGCTTTATGTCAGAAATCTCCACTTTTGATCAATGTGAGCCTGGGCCTTTGTGTAGCTAGGATTTCTAGGCAGTGATCAAAATATTCTACTACGGTCTATGAAGCCAAACAGGAGCAAGTGAGTAATGGTGACTGAGAAATCGCTAAGCAGAACAACCCAGAAATCAGATTTCCATCCCAGGGAGCCTGCCCAGGCCGCCTGCATTTTGCAGCCTCAGGCTGCTCTCCCGCCTCCTCCATTGCCTCACTGACCCCGAGTGGGTCCCAGCCCTGATCCCTTCCCATCTGAGCTGAGGACACACAGATCACTGCCCTCCCATAAAGCAATCAGTTCATCAGAATCAAGAACTTACTCTGCAGTTGGCCCCTCACAACCTGGATTAGATATAAAGATGTTTCTTTCCTTAGTGAAGATATTCTTGATCATTCAAGTTTTGAGGGCGGTGAGCAGCTTGTTTCTTTGATCTCTTCTATCCAAGGCAACTCCTGATGTCTCTAAGTGAGCATAAACCATGGAAGTCCTGGCTAACCACCAAGCTGAAGCGTGTCCCAGGAGGTTTCCTGTGATGAGGGAATGACTTTCCTCTCGTCCTAGGGACACAAGGGCAGTGTCTACATGACAGTTCCAAAATGTTCCAAGAGTGGGGGAAAATGAAAGGTGGGACCAGTGGTGCTGGGCTCTTTATTCAGGGTCGATATTGACTGACTTCACTGTTTTTCAACAGTTAGAGACAATCTGTTCTTTAATTGAATTTATTTTTAATTACATTTATTGGAGTGACATTGGTTAATACAATTATATAGGGTTCAGCTGTACAATCCTCTGCATATTGAGTTGAGAGACAAGCTGTTTTGATTACTTTTCTCCCCCGTGCAGCCTATGCTACCAGGCTTCTTACCTGACCACGACTGGACAATGTTGGTAGAACCCAACCTGGGCAGCCATCTGTGATGAGGTTTTAGCCTTATGATCCTTAAGCAAATTGGGTGCCCTTTAGGTTCCCTGACTTACTGGCTCTCTGGCCACTTGGAAATCAGGGAAGGTCTAATGGTTCTCCTTCCACAGGCCTTGCCCTAGGTACCCATCCTGGGCTCCACAAACCTCAGCCTTTGCTCTTCTCTTTCTGCCACAGCTCATTGGATCAGGGGTGGACATCTGAGCCAGAGGTGGTACTCCATTATCTGACCCGTGGCTTATTGACTGGAATCTGGTCTTTCCCTTACCACACAGTCACAGGTAAGTGTAATGGCCTTGCCTTTGCAAGTGGCTAATTTTTGATTCAAGGGTAAAACATTATGGAGGTCACATGGCCTTAACCTAAGCCACACGCTGCCAACAGATTTGTCAGTAATGAAGATAATATTTTAATTTCTATGTGCTTGATCCCTGTGTGTACCCCACAATCAGTTATGAATTTGACAGAGAAAATAGATGACACTTTATGGCTTTCCACTCCCCAACAACAGTAGATGATCCAGAGACTTTGTGAAGGAGGTAAGGTGTAGAATTTGGGGATCAAAATAACTGGTACATCCCGGACTGGCTGTTCTAGTCATTAAGGTTAATAGGTGGAGCCCCGTGGGTTTTTCAACAAGTGACCTACATTCTGCTGTGTGGCTGGCTTTAGAAGAGGTGTAGTTGGTTTCTAAGAAGGCTTATAAATGGCTTTAGATCCTGAGCTTAATAAGTGAGCCATGTGGGAAAATGAAACGGGTGGGTCACTTCTGATTATGGCAGCTCTGTCTGCAGGCAAGAGGAGGTTTTTGTACCGGAAAGTGGGTTTTTCTATACAGGCAGGACTGGAGCAAGTGAGGAAGGGAAAGAGAGAAAGGATTGTTATGGGATGGTTTCCATTATGGGCAATGGTGCCCTGTGGGAATTAAGTAGAAAATGCTAAGTTTGTTTCTCTGCAGCATGGGAAACTAGGCTGCTGATCTACCCGCTTCTGTTCCCCATGGATGAAGAGCAGTCTCCTCATCTTCTGGAATGTACTGTACAGCATTGAGCAGCTTTCTGATGTTTCAGAGAGAGTCCTGAAGCACAGAAACATTGGGAAGTGCTTGGCAGAGGACACAGGGAACATGCCTGAACAGTCTACCTCAGCTGTGCTGAAATCAAATGGACTTGGGTGGAGGGAGGAGAGGGGAGGGAATGTGGCATGGGGCCTCCAGAGCTTCCGCTAGAAATCAAATTAACTCAGGAAATCAAGGAATAAAAGTAGTTGGAGAAAAATATTTCAGTTTTACTATCAGAATAGGAGCACGGGGAAAATAAAATAAAATAATGGAAGAGTATGGTTAAGCTGTGATAAAGAGATTTCTCCAGGAGATGTGTTGTAATCTAGAAGCCAATAAAATAGAAATTTAGTTATTTGAAAACTATGGATATGGATGGGAAAATGAGACATGCTTAAGTGTAATTATCTTAAATAAGACTTGGACAAGAGGAATGTATTTTGTATGTTACTAAGTCAGATAGTGACTGGGCTCTAAGGAAGGCAAGAGAAGCAATATTTTAGGGAGAAAACCGGAATGACTCCTCAGAAGATGCTAGAATCTATGACATGATTGAAAAGCATTCCTTCAGAGCTACAAATGAAGAGTCCATAGTAAGAGCAGGGACACCCATCCTTGCACCTGGGACAGCTATACCAAGGGGCTAAGGAAAAGTTGACAGGAGCCTATTAAAAAAAGGAATGATTTGGAAAACTCCGATATGACACAGATAGCACTTGTACCTTGAGGGAATGTACCCAAGAAATGTATGGAATTAGTACACTAAAAGAAAGCACAGAAAAAAGGGAATGTTAAATGGGAGCAGGCAGATAATAATAAATAAAATTCACGCCTGGGTTGATCTGTTGGGAGAATGTCCTTGGTAAATGAGACTATGCAACTTGATGTGGCTTTGAAGATGGGAAGGTTTGAACAGTGAGGATGGTGGTAAACCCAAATTATTTTGATTTCATAGTTTTTGCTAAAGAAGAATGTGGAAGACTAAATCATATGTCTGGGCCAGAAAGGAAAGTAAAAGAAAAGAAGATAGGCAGATTCTAGGAACAGTTTGGCACTACCTGTGTTAGAACAGAAAGGATGTATTCAGAAGCAGTGAGAACAGTTGGAAACTCAAATGAGCCTTCCTGAAGGGAATGGGGCAACAATAGATGGAAATGGAACATAAAAATGTGCTCAGTCTTCTCCCCTTACCCCTCCAGATCCATTGTCCATCCTTCCAGGACCTGCTCTGTGCTTCTGGGGGCATATTTTTTCTGAGGCTGCTCTACCCTCTAGATCTGGTTGAGTGTGGCTACTGGAAGGTCAGCATGGAGCAGAGAGCAGGCCTGGAGAGAGGCTGAGGTGTCTACTCACTGGCTCATTTCCTGCTCCTGTAGCTCCTTGGTCTTACTCCTTAAGCCTGTGCTGGTAATAGCTTATTTGGATGCTTCCTTCATAGGTTACATTTACCTGCCCACAAACCCTCAAACATAGTGCTAAAAAGAAAGCTGAAAAATGTAGAGGTTTTAGGTATGCAGATAAGCAAAGAAAGGCCCTATGGTTGGTATCAATGGAGCATAGTATTTATATGTCGTTATTTAATAGCATTGCAGAACATCTGGTGAGCTTTATTAGATTTGATGGCTGGGAAAATTTGGGATGAGAAATGGAATAGAGAGTGAATTTTTCAGCTTTGAAGTTAGTTGAATTAATGAACTGCAGCAATCCTTTACAGAATTCCTGGAGAGCAAAATGCTAAACTGCCCCCCAGTGGTCCCAGAAGAACCCACGAAGGAGCACAGGTTTGCACTGACCTCATCGAGATGGGACAGACTTCTGACTCATCTGTTTGAATATGGGATGACTGCACAGGTTCTCAGCTAAGGCTACTTACTCATTAGAATATCCTGGGAAGCTTATATAAAACTCCTACTACCCAGACCATTTCCCAGACCTACTAAATCTGAATCTTTGGAGGATGGGACCCAGACATCAGTATTTCTAAAGTTCTCCCAGTGTTTGCAATGGTGGCTGGAGTTGAGATCACTTGCTTAAAGGTCAAAAAAAGAAAGGGAGGCAGGAAGAAGGAAGGAATAAAAAAGGAAGACACCCCAATAAGTGCTAGGTTGAAAATACTATTTCCCCCTCTTCCTGTTTCCAGGTAGGATAATTTTGAAGATTAATAATCCTGGCTACTTTCTGATCTCACTCATTGCCCCCTGCCCCTCAAGGTAATAGAATCAAATTCTGGGTTTGGGCATACATTTGCCTCCTCTTTCTCTCTTTTGGATCCTCTGCTGAAAGAGCTGTCTGCTCTCCTCTGGCTAAGAGGTTAACTTAGGGTCAAAAGCCTTATGGTTTTTAATGCTGCCTGTGTTGGGCCATCTCTGCCAGTGACTGGATGCATAGCATTAATTCAAGGCTTAGATGTGAGGAAGGCCACTGGTCAAGAAATTAGTTATGTTCTCCAATAGCTTTATCATTTAAAAAAAATAGTTGATACTTTTAATCTTCATGCATCTGACTTTTGTATTTTTCTCTCAATTTTTTTCTGACCTTAAGAGAGAAATAGAATAAGCCAGGACCCAGGGTGGACTGATACATGTGGGTGCTACAGGCATGCTAATAATTTGGTCACTCTCTAAATCAATATTTTAAAAATATTTGTTCAACACATATAAAGAAGGGGATCAAATTTATATTTTGCTAATAAAAGTCTTATGCCTCTATCTTTATGTCCAGAATTACATGCATTATATCAAATGAACCTAATGTTTTAACTTATTTAGTTTATCTTTCACTTCTAGGTCTTTATGGCACTCATGATTGGATAGCTTTAGTCACTCAGACCCACTAAGGCTAGAAGTCATTTAAGTAGGAATACTTACTAAGTATTATTCAAAATATCTTGAAAGTCATTTTTTTTTTTACTGGCTTATAAGGTGGGCAACTTGCTGGTTGTTTCTACTTTATCCTCATTTTCATTTGGAATTTTCTAAACCAGATGACTTCTTCAAAGTCATATGACAAGCTGTGGTCATACAACATAGATAGTGGTAAGTCACTCATTTGTAGCAAAGATATTACCCAATGTTGCCTGGGGCTGCCCGCTTCAGATCACTGGAGCTGCAAAACGAAATGTGCATTGGTAACCTCATGAAAATAGTCAACACAGAGATGGGCACCTGTGAGGAGTGCTGTCTGAAATGTTCACATGACGGACTGACTTCCTCTATGTGAGCTGGACCGCAGTGTGCTTGCGATGCAGTCATGAATGGAAACTAACACCACAACTCTGGTCTACTACCTAATGCTTTAATGTCCCTTAGAGACTACTACATGGAGCCCCTGCTTTTCAGGCTTCTCTGTTCACCAGAGGCTGATTAGGATGTAAGAGGAGAGACCACCAGCCAAAATGCCAAAGAGAGGCCAGGCTTCAAGTTAAAGGTGCTTGGCTTATTCTGCAGAGTTGCAGATTTGAATGATGGAGACTGGGCTAGAAATGATGGGTAGAGCTCTTGTGCATGCCTTTTAATGAAAGGTCCAGAGGGCCTACCAGATGGATAAATGTGGAGTGAATTCTGATGATAAGATGTTTATATGATGTGATTTTTTTCACTTCATTAATGGAGGCATTAAAAAATTATGTATCTAGGTTTCCTAGAGCAAGTTAGGGCAGACTTGAAGTAACATAAAGTAAAATATTTTCCATCACTGAGGTACAATGGACTACAAGAGGCTTGAATGAAGTAATTAAAAACTATTTATGTGTATGGCCTATTGATATTGTTTTATCAATGTATTATGTAAACTTATTTTTAATTGAAATTTTGTATTAATATGTAACTGTATTGATAGCTAGACCCTCCTTTTATGTTCAAATTTCTCTAGAGAAAATCAGAAATTAATGTCTTCAAAGATAAGTGGAAAAATACTGGATTTTATTTGAGTCACTTAGAAACCAACTGAGCTAATCACTTTATAATGTCATGGTCCTTGTATTAAAACCAATTATTGCTCTTTCATCCCATCTCTAATCAGGAACAAAAAGTAATCTAAAAGCACTTTAAAACTTAGGTGTGCTTGTGGCATAGGTCAAACCCTGTCTTACCTATAATTAACTACAGGCTTCTTCCCTGTAGTTAATGAAATTTGTCTTTCTATTTTCCTTGGTGGCACTTTGTGCAACTTACCTTCTGCCTCAACCTTGGAAGATGAACAGGAGCCAAATATTATTACTTAATTCCCAGTGGTTGTATCAATAAGGGACTTCATTCATTATAATAATTACACTGAGTGGCCAGATTATTATGATCTCTGAACGCATAATAATCTGGCCACTCAGTGTGTGTGTGTGTGTGTGTGTGTGTGTGTGTGTGTGTGTGTGTATGTGTGTGTATATATTAGAGGCCCAGTGCATGAATTCATGCATGGGTGGGATCTGGCCAGCCTGGCCAGGGGGAGGGGACATGGGCAGTTGGCCGGCCTGCCTGCTGGTCGAACTCCTGGTTGAGGGGACAATTTGCATATTAGCATTTTATTATATAGGATATACACTGAGTGGCCAGATTATTATGTGTTCAGAGATCATAATAATCTGTCCACTCAGTGTATATGTCTATTTCATCTCTACATCCTCAGCATACTTTCTACTATAGAAATGAATGCTTGTTGAATAAAGGAACATTTTTTTTTCTAGAACTTCTACCCACCAACATGTTTCATTGAAACACATTAAGAAGTTCAGCTTGTTGAAAATGTTATCAGCTCCTATCCTGTTTTAAAATGCAGGATGATCCCATACATCAAAACAATAGTATATTGCTAGCTTTTAGAAGGGTTTCAAATTTGATGAAAATCTGACATCATTTTTTTAGTGTGACTGTGGTATCTATATATATATCTATATATATAAAAGAGTAATATGCAAATCTATGGAACGGGCGCTCTACCAGTTGCTATGAGGTGCACTGACCATCTCTTGGTCCCTCAACCTGGCCGGCAGGCTCCGATCCCTTGATGGCGAACGGGGAACTGAGGGTGGGTGGCAGTGGCTTCCATAGCTGGGGAACATGGCCCTGATCACAGGCCAGGCCTAGGGACCGTACCCACGCACGAATTTCATGCGCCAGGCCTCTAGTCTATAATAATAAAAGCGTAATATGCTAATTAGACTGGACAGTTGAACGACCTTCCAGATGTCATTCTGGATAAAGCTGCAGTGGCAGGGGCCGAGGCAGAGGTGGTTAGGGGTGATCAGGCAGGCAGGTGAGTGGTTAGGGGCCATCAGGCAGGCAGGCAGGTGAGCAGTTGGGGCGATCAGGCAGGGAGGCAGGCAGGCAAACGGTTAGGAGCCAGCCGTCCTGAATTGCGAGAGGGTACAGGCCAGGCTGAGGGCCTCCCCCAACCCCTGTGCATGAATTTCGTGCACCAGACCTCTAGTATATTGATAATGTAAAATCAGGAGTGGTTAAATTGGCTGAGTTTTACTTTGTTCAGCAAATCAGTTTTCTAGTTATTATGAGTTGGCAGTAATATGATGGAGTATTTGGATATATAAAAAGACACTTGGCAGATCATGTTTGGTTTACACATTGAAAATTTGACAAGTTTAGCAAAAACTAATTAATAATAAATCTTAGGAAAAGTCAGAAAGTGTGAATACTCACATTTGTTATGATTAGTTTTCCCCCCACTGTGTTCTTTACACTGGTTTACTTTCTAGGGATCTACTTCAAGTTTACTGACCCATTCATTGACTTGTCATTTCCAATGTTATTTAGCCCATTGAGTGAATATTTCATTTTAGATATTATAATTTAGAATTATAGACTTTTCCATTTATCCTTTTTTGTAGTTTCCATTTTTTTTCTGCTAATCTCTATTTTCTGAGTAAGATCATATTTCTTTAAGTCCTTGAAGATATTTATTATAAACTAAAGGCCTGGTGCACAAATTCGTGGGTCCCTCAGCTTGGCCTGTGGGATCAGGCCAAAACTGGCTCTTCAACATCCCTTGAGGGGTCCTGGATTGCAAGAGGCCACAGACCAGGCCGAGGTACCCCACTGGTGCACGCTTGGGGCCGGGGAGGGACACAGGAGGTTGGCCAGCCGGGGAAGGACTGTGGGAGGGCTCTAGGGTGTGTCTGGCCTGTCTTGCTCAGCCCCAATTGGCCAGACCCCAGCAGCAAGCTAACCTACCAGTCAGAGTGTCTGACCCCTGGTGGTCAATGCAATTGAGCGGCCTTAGCATATCATTAGTATATTACACTTTGATTGGTTGAACGTGTGACTGGACGACCGGACACTTAGCATATTAGGCTTTTGTTATATAGGAAGTGATTTTAAATCCATTGTCTGAGAATTCCATCATCTATATCATCATAGGATCTGTTTCCATTCATATTTTCCCCCTTGATTGTGGTCTACATTTTCCTCTTTCTTTGTATGTCTAAAGTTATTTATTGCATGTTATATATTGATACTGTAAAGAGTCTGGATTATGTTGCCTTCCTTTAAAGAGTATTGAGATAGATAAGTTTTGGTGTCTCTTCTTGATCTCTTCAGGCTTGATTTTCAGCTTTGTGAGAGTAGGGCTATCCAATGAACCTTTCTGTGATAATGAAAATGCTCTGTATCTGTGCTGGCCAACCACTAGTAACATCTAGCTATTGAGCATTTCCAATGTGGCCAATGACATTGACAAAAATGAATTTTAAATTTTATCTAATTTTAATTGCTTTATGTGGTTAGTGGCCACTGTCACTCTAAATGAAATCTCACTCTAGGTTATGGTCCTTTCTCATTGACCTTTCTGGAATTCAGTGAATGTCTGGTGTTGATGTGTCTCTCTATTCTGACCGAGCCAGAGTATCAGTGGTCTTCGATAACTGTGTAACTCGAGTATCTTTAAAGACCATTCTCTGCCAGGCTTTGTGGAGTCTTTCCCTGCCTGTGCACAGTCTAGCCCTTAGCCAAGTAATCTTTATACTGACTTGCTATAATTAGGATTTGGAATTTTTAGCATATTTTGATTTTGCATGTTTCATCGTTCTGTCACTGTGCCTAAAGATGACTATAAAATTGTGATCTTTAGGTCTTAACAAGTAAGGCAGGCTATAATGATGACCCTTGGCTCCTTCATCCCTGTTCCCAAAGCACTTTCATGTCCCATTACATGTCTTACCACATACATGTCTGCCTTCCCAGCTAGTCTGAGTTATTTAAGAGGAGGGACTTTGTCTTTTTCACTTTTTCTAGGTACTTTTCTTCAGTACCTAGAACCTGATGGATGTATAGTGATGTTGGATTTTTGAGGGATTGACAGAAGGCAGGAGAAACTGAACTTACACCAGAGTAGACAAACCAGCACTGGAAAAGCAATGGGTTCCCAAGTGCACTGAGAGGCAGTCAGATAGGCACTGGGTTCAGCAGGCTTTGTCTAGAGATTGCTACACACTCACAGTCCCTTTAAAAACTTAACATGTTAAAAAGACTGATCCCAATATTATTCCACTGTTCCAATGGGGTCCTAAGAGAGCAGATCTCGATGGCAGCAAAAAAAGTGGGAGAGGCACACCTGTGAATATATCCTCATGTTCATAGTAGTGAAAACAGCTAACATACTTTGAGTAATTATTATATGGCAGCAATGTGACTCCAGAACCCGTGTGCTTAGCCTCCTCATGATATTGCTTCTCATATTCCTTTTCTGGATGATTGTCTTGACATAAGGAAGAATGATGAATATAGCATTGTTTACCAGCCGGTTTCAGCAGCAGTTTTTCAGCAAACACGCCTCTGCAGGGCCGTGCTAAATATCAGTAGTTAAAAGACATACCATATAGAGTCCTAGTTTAAGAAACTTGAAATCTTGTTGGGCAAATAAGACATAGAACTAAAAATTGAATAGTGATATAAAACATATGCTAAAGACAATGATAAATTATACAGCTATAGTTAAAATTTATTATTACATAAGGTACTTGGGTAAAATAATCATATAAATTAACCATATTACAGGTATAGGAACTGAAGTACACAGGTTAAATGATTTTCTCAAGCCCTTAACCACTCACTGGTCCGTCCATCCATCCATCCATCCATCCATCCATCCATCCATCCATCCAATATTTCTCAAGTACCTACTTTGTTCCAGAAACTGTGCTTAGGTCCCAGGGATCTATGTGGGTAAGAAGCTATCCTTGTTTCCATGGAGCTCTTGATTCAGTGGTGGGGACAAGCCTGCAGAACTTATGAGCATCTAATACACTATGTAATGTTTTCTTTTTGTTTTGTTTATGGTTTTCCTCTATTACAGTAGAGGCAGATATATCTAATCTAAGTTTTGTGTGGCCTAAAGTTTATACAGTTTTGGGAACTTTCATTTAAGAAAAATATTACAAAATTATTAACATAAAATTAGTTCTAAATGAATATTTGTTTGGAATAAAAAATGCACATGTATCAAAACTAACAAATAACATAAACATCATAAATTCCAGAAAAATAACATGCTATTCTCATTAATTAAATGCCCATCATTGATTCTATACTTATTCTTCATACAAGTTTTGACTACATACTCTTTGATCATCTCTTTTATTATAATAATTTTACAATTTATTCTATTTAAGACAATAGAATTATACTCTATTCTTCCCTAGTTGATAAAATTTGTTACTTATTATTGTAAGTTGAGAAAAGTTTCTCTCAGCTTCATAATTTGTTATTTTGATTTTATCTGAGCATCTGTAGACATACTCACTCTGTGTAGTATACTTACGGGTTTGTGCTCTGTGAGCACAGTCCTTCTAAAAAACAATTTCTTTGAAAAAATAAAATAAACATAGAATGCATTTCTAACTGCATTCATTGTATTATTGGATCCATGTTGGATGGGAGAAGATTTTTGTTTCCACTTTCTGTTGATGAAAACAAAATGGTCTGTGTACAGTGTTTCACAAACTAGTTTCTGGTTGGTATGTTTAAATCATATATCTCCTCCACACACATCTGGTGCTGGCCACTGCAGGGTAGGTACATGTGGCTAGATCACACCTGGCCCAGCACCTCTGTGTCACAGTGGCTGGTGAGTTGGCATAGTACATCGTAAGAGTATTTCCTGAGGCCATTTCTACTTCAAGAAGGCTAATACTAGCTTAGCTGTATACAAAAGTGACCATGAACCACATAAAAATACCCCACAAACCCAAAGTACACATATCCACTTTGACGTCCCCTTGGCCAGATCCCCTGAATGCCTGCTGCGACTCCAACTTCTCCTCAGAAGAGGTGAGAGTGAAGAGAGAGGGTGATTTTAACTGAGCATGGTGAAAGGGTCTTACTGGTACAAATCTGGAAGAAATGTATGGTCACATGTCTCTATGACCCCTTCTAGGATGTTAGGAGGTGTACATGTAAGTGAGGGGCTGTGAAGCTTAATCTTCATTAGCTTTATGATAAATCCAGGTACCTGGTGCCTAGAATAGTGCCTGGGACTGACTGTATAAATTGTGTGGTGAATGAATGAATGATGACACAAAGAGCTTAGTGTCATAACAAAACTTTGAAAGTATCCTGTGGGGGCTAAAGCTGGGCCTGCTGGCATCAGGGCAGCTTTTCTAGCTGCACTTGGAAGAGGAGAGGCAGCAGCGACATCTGAAGCAGAGAAGGAGCATGAGATGAGACCTGAGTGCAGGGCAGGCTTATGAGTTGGTGGCAGAGGCTGGATTTCACAGAAATCTGTCATCTTACGCCAGTGGTTGTTCTACCACCTCACAAACAGCCGCTCATTTGTTTTGAAATTGGTACTTCTTCTGCTTTTTAATCCTTAGAAAATGCAGTGAGAAGAAACTGCTGTAGCAGATTGTATACTCCAAGATGGCACAACAGGCTTGCTCGGCCTGCATGCATTTATTATAATAGGATGTTGACATTTTGCCCACTGAGGACTGAGAGTGACACGATGAGGGGTGGTGAGCTCCTCAAATATTTTTACATGAAGACACTGAACGTAGCAAAAATGTTCTTCACAGACAGGGTTGTATGAATAAATGCACAGCTTTGTGGTTGCTGCTTTTGGGCATTTGCTCTTCTTTGGCCTTTATGACATCTTCACTTTCCCCCTTGTGTTGTCACAGAAGCAGGTACTGCATTCATCGTGTTATTGGATACACGTTGCTTTTACTCATTCACTAAATAGTTATTGAGTGTCCACTCTGTGTCAGACACTGTTCACAGGCACATGAATAAAACTTACAGTCTCTGCCTGCATGGAGCTTAAACAATAGTAGAAGGAGATAGACACACACATACACATATATCCTACCTAATAAAATAGTAATATGCAAATTGACCACACCTTCGCTATGCCCAAGCCATGCCCACCAGCCAAAGCCACGCCCACCATCCAATCAGGGCGAATATGCAAATTACCCCCAAAAAAGATGGCAGTTAATTTGCATACTCTGAGGGAGGGAGGAGTGAAGACTGAAGACAACTTAGAAGGAAGAGGGAGGACAAGCGGAAAGCAAGGTGGCTGCCAGAGGGAAAGCCTGGGCGGGGTGGAGCGTGGCAGAGTGGGGTGGGCGGCAGCAGCGCTCGGGTGCAGGCGCGGCGGCAACAGCAGTGCACGTGGCCGCAGTGGCCACTTGCAAGATTCTTCCTGCAAATGGGCTACTAGTATATACAAAAATAATGTTGTATGGCATGAATGTTACAAAGAAAAAATAAGCAGAGAAAGGTGGTAGAATGTGACAGGGAGTCCTTTTAAATAGGATGATCTCAAATGGCTCCTTTGAGGAGGAGACGGTCGAGTACAAAATGGAATTGAGTAATAGAAAAACCATGAAAATATGGGGAATAGTGTTCCAGGCAAAAAGAACAAGAGTAAGGGTCCTAAAAGTATTGCATACATTTTCATTCTCCCGGGCAATGGTGCATTAAATGCTCCAGGGAGGGGATCTGAGTCCTGCTGCTCTGTTACTGTGACCGTGTGCCAGCCGAGACCTCTTCAGCTTCCCACCGAAAGGCACAGAGCTGCCTACCATGGAACAGAGACCAACAGTGATCCCGGGAGTTTTCACCATTCAACTCACACACACCAGGACCATTGCAGCAAGGGGTTACTGCTCTTCCGTGGAGTTCTTTGTAACACAGGGGTTTGTCTCTAAGTAGGTTGCTGAGTTTCCTGCTCTGCTGAATGAAGCTCAGCCCAGTTGTTGCTAGAATCTCACTTTTTAACAATATTACAGTTTACCTTCAACTATAGGGTTTTACTTGTATGGATTACTCGCCCAAGAACCAGATAGTCTCTGTTGTGTTTAATTACCGGTTTATTGCATCTGACTGCTGAGATGTGTAGTGGGAGAGTTTGGGCATTCTGGAAAAAGCATGGGCTCTCTGAGGCCAAACTCAGACCCCTTAATAGCAATTTGGCCTCGGGCAGATGATGCCTCTCTGCTTACTCATCGGTCAAATGGCTACAGGTCCTTCTTGAAGCTGAGTCTCTTAATTCGCTTCACCAAATCCTTATCAACTCATGGATGTGGTAGTATTAAATTACCTTAATTTACTGAAAGATAGGGTAAGAGACATTTATGTGCACAGCGAGCCTGCTCCCTACAAGGAGGCTCTCTGCTGGCAGACACACTCATTTTAATGATCACTCACTCAGCCTTCCTCTTGGCAGTCAGATACTAGTTACTTGCTCTTGAGAGAGCCATCAATCCCGTTACTGGGTACAGAGGTCGGGAGAAGAAACATGAATCAGATTTAACAAATAGCTCTCAAATGTTGCTCATTAAGCAATATGCTATGGGTGGATCCAAAGACTCTTGAGGGCTTAGGCACCAGGCTTAGAGGGTGCTGTCTGCTTTTCTAAAGTTTGTGGTCTAGAGTTCGTGTGCTGACAGTCTCCTTGACAGATCGTGGGCAGCTCCTAGGAAGCGTGTGTTTCCAGGAGATAGCAAATAATACACAGCGTCCACAGACGTGGGGTTGACATTTAAAATTTTTTCACATCTAATATTTCAGCTACTCTCCCTAAAACCTTTGTGAGCCAACAGCCTTACACAGTAGCCAGCAAATCCTATCTTCACCGCACACTGAAATGTCTCTCATGAGAAAAGTTGTCCTTCAGAAGGGATGGCCCGGGACCTTATTACTGACTCTCAAGGAAGCTCCTGTGCCTGGTATCCAACAGAACGTTGTAATGAGTCTGCTCATGTACCATCCTTATTTAATTACATGAGGACACAAGTGAAAGTCCTGAGTGAGCAGACCCCTAGCCTAGGGAGGGACTCAATAAATCAGTGGTTTGGATCATGGGGCTCTTGGGTGGAAAAATTGTCACTTATTTTGGAAATCATTATCTTAATCTGTGTTTTCTCTTGCATGTGCTGGTATGTTACTGTGGTAACTGCCTCCAAGTGGCTGCCAAACAAGCCACTTTCATGCTAGTGAATCCCCTTGCTGACTGCTCAGGGCACATTGAGGGAGAGGAGAGCATGTACGACTATAAGAGCCTGGCCATTGGCGGCTCCTCCCTCCCCTGTCCTGGGAATGTTCCCATGGCGGGAGCCATTCTCAACAATGCCATCTTGAGAGAGCAATGTGTTGTAAAAGTGACCTGGACTAAATATATGATCGAACCCAGTTAAGATCTTTTAAGAGTCTGGTGCAGAGATCTACTTGCCTTGAGGCCAACCAAGGCAAGCCTCATATGTCAGTTCTTTATTAACCTTTTGCACTTGGATGTCGAGATTAAAATTACTCTTTGAATGTATCAATAATTTGAAATATAAAAAAATCCAAATAAATAAGTTTGTATGAAAAGAAACTCCAGTTTTTTATCCTACTGCCGCGCTTTGTAAAATCTGGGGTATTTAAAAAATTAAATCCCGAGTAGAATAAAGGAATCGAGAAAAAAGCAAGCGAGTGCAAAGGGTTAAACCTACCATCTACCAAAAAAACCCACCTTTGTGAGGAAAGCAGAACAGATATTATTCTTTTCATTCGTTCAATCATTCATCCAGCTGTCATTTACAAAATACCTACTGTGTCTCAAGCAGGAATAGGCTTTTTCTTTCACATACAGTATCTCACTCAATTCTCAAGATACCTTGAAAAGTGTTGTCAAAGTTCCCATTTTTCATTTGAGACAGCCTCAGCCTAGGAAGGATCAAAGCAGGGCCGATATTCAGCAGCTGCACACCCAAGTTGCTATACTCTTCGTTAAAACATCAAAATATTTCCAAATCTTTGAGAAATAGTGCAATGAGAAGAAGCTGGAGCTCCTGAAGAAGCCCTATTCTTTTGATCTGGCCTATTATCCCCCACCCCTCCCATAATTCAGTAACTAACTGGTCAGTGCTTGGCACAGCAGGGAGCTTCCCCAGCATGGCAGCTGGGTTGGTTCTAACTGGTCAGTGCCTCTGCCATACTTGCCAGGAAGTACGTGACTACCACCCCTAGACAGAAGGGAAATTAAAGTTCAGAAAGATTAAGTAGGTTATCCAGAGTCCCAGGCAGGCCTCAAATCCAGGTCTTTTGATTCTAAATTGTGTTTTGTTTGTTTCACAACCAATACTACCCTACATATCAGTGAATAGGATTGGAAATACTAGGTCTACAGAGTTTACATTTTCCTCTCTAAATAAAATTGTGAACTTTATGTGGCTTATTTCTCAACAAGTTAACTTAATATATCCTTCCAGCTTGACTGGTTAAAACTTTAATGTTTCACCGACAGAAGCAAATATGGGAAGATCATCTACAAACAGTTTGGTTCTGATATTCTTGGAATTTGTGGGGCATTTAACACAGTGGAAAGTAGCACACTCTTTATAAGGAGGATGCTTCTGTTCTCAAACACATCTAATTTGATCTTCTCACCACTCTGTGGGCAGAATCTCCCCCTGGCAGGAGTGTCCCTGACATTTCTAATCATTTGTAGTGGCATTGCTGCTGCAAGTAGGGCCTTTTCTAAATGTAGAGTTCAGGACTGCAAGAAGTAGTTTCAAGTCTGGGCAAAGGAAGTGCCTACTACAGGGCTTCATAGTTACTGAATATCAGAGCTGAAAAGGCTTTAGAAATTTCCTAATTCATCAATCAAAATGTTTTAAAAGGTACCTATGAACTAGGCTATGGGAGGCTCTAAGGATACAGAACTAAAAATCAGTTTCTACTCATGATGAACTCAAAGCTCACTGAGAAACAGACCAGTAGAAAGATACACTCTAACAGCTGTTATTAGAACTGGAAGAGGAGCCGACGGTGGAAGTAAAATGTATTGCCACGCAGGCTAAACACCTTACACGGTTGGAAGAATCCTCCTGTCTTTCATCAGAAAAGGTCAACACTGGGTTGAACCAGGATAAGGGAGTATTAAATGGATAGGATGGGAGGATAAAGGGTGAACAGCCCAAGTATTAGCCAAAGAGTAGTTTATATGATGGATCATAACATCTAGGTTGCTTATGGAAGGATGTGAGTTTGGGAAAAAGTGGAGGTTCCATTGCCTGGATGTCTTAATGAGGCTAAACGTTAGGAGCAGAAGTGATAAATGTTGCTGTTCAGAGTGCAATAGAGAAAAAGGTCCGGGGAATGACCATGTTAGGTAGCTGAGGTGTGCTGGGCTGAAGCAGCAGCAGCACTTTTGTAGACAAGCCAGGCTTCAGCTAGAGCATGACAGAGAAGGGAGTGTTCTGTGAAGAGGTTGAGAATATTGTGGTATTTAGAAGAGAGGAATAGGAGGAGGGAGCGTGTGGGAGGACTGGAGTATTGGGTTGCGATTGGAGTAAAGGAAGCACAGAGAATAAAGGTGTGAGAGGATAAATGATGGCAGGCTGGCATGTTGGGCGGGGGTCATGATGGGAAAGAGACAATGCTGGCATGCCTTCCAAATGAAATACTCATTGAGGTTGTCTCAGTGCTGCAGGGGCTGAGGTCTCAGGTGGACTCAGGGCCTCAGAGCACATGCTCAAAGATGTACTTTTGTTTCAGGTTCCAAATGGGACGTAGGAGAAAGTTCCAGTGTTCCTTCTCATACATTCTTGACCTGAGCAAGAGTTAGGATTGCTCTGTTCCCAGAATCCTCACCTTGATTTGGAGAACTCATTTTTCTTAGAGGAGACAACTGGGTGGATTCTTTTCCAGAGGGGATTCCAGCCCAAGTGTGCAGACAATGGATTAGCAGTTCCCAGGATCTTGCCTTCCTACAGTAGCATCATCAGCCATAATAAATGTGTTATGTGTTAAATTTGAAATTCCCCCTGTTGGAAAGATATGGTTTCTTGGAAAGTCTAGTTGTACTCAGATACATTTTATTTCAATTTACTTCAAAAGTCTAAAAGCTGGAAAAATGGCATCTCTGTTGTTAAGAATCCATGTCTTTAGAGGAGGCCATTCTATTAACTTTAACTCTAGTTTTGAAGGCTTCCCAGTTGTTTTAGACAGACCAGAGCCAGTCTCTCTCACCAAATGGTGAGTTCTTGAAGGTTGGTTCAGGAGGGGTATTCAATAAATATTTGGAGAGTTATCAGCAAGTATTTGTACATTTCTTGGTACAATGGGGCAGCTGTTTCTTCTGTAATAATGCCTCTTTCAACAGGCCCTTTTTTTATAATCTTGCCATCTCCAACCCCCATGATAGTGCAGGCTCTAATATCTCATACCACTATTCCTCCAAATCTCCCTTCTCAAACCCATCCTGAAGATTATTGTCTAATACTTTTCTAAAACATTATGTATACCACTTCAATCCTTTGTGTAAAAGCCATCACTATATCCCTAGTCCCTAAATGATCACATCTGGTGTTCAGAGTGTGACATTCAATGTCTTACATGATAATGACCTACACCTTCCCTATTCAATCTGTCATTTATCCTTTATGGGACCTACCTTTCTAGCTAAATTGATCTATTGACTATATTTTGTTCAGGCCTTAGATTTTCTTACCTTTGTTTCATATTTTATGTTCCCTTTGCTTGGAATAGCAACCCCTTCCTTCTGCTTGTTTCCTGTTTTCTAAAACCAGTGCATGTGAGTGATGTTTTGAGGTATTGACTATAAATGCAATGAGAACTCACTCAAAGTGAATCCAGTCATTCAGTCACTCAACCAACAGTTATTAATCTTATACTATGATTAGCCACTGTTTTATGTACTTTTAGGCAACAATAATAAGAATAGCTAAAGCATATGTGCTAGAAACTATTCTAAGTGTTTTACATATAATTGCTCATATAAGTCACATAATTCACCTAACTCAAATGATATCACTTTAATGTAAATGTGAACCAGATACAGTCTGCTCTCATGAGTCTCGCAGTCTTGGTGGGGGAAACAGAAAGTTAAAGGCAATCATGATACAGTTTGGTAACAGGGCTTATCACATGATGCTATGGGATTACATATGGTTCGGTATTAGTTTTATATAACTGTAACAAATTACCACAGACTCAATGGCCTAATATAACAGAAAGCTATCTCATAATTTTTATAGGTCAGAAATATGGGCATTGCATTGCCATATTCTTTTCTTTCTCTCATGTTCTATTGGGCTGAAATCATGGTATCAGATCGCATCTCCTCTGGGGCTCGAGGTTCTGTTCCAAGATCACGGTTGTTGGCAGAATTTATTTCCTCGAAGTTGTAGGACTGAGGTCCCCATTTTCTTGCTGATTGTCAGCTATGATTCTTTTTCATCTTCTCAGGGTCTTTCTAAGGTTCTTTTCATGTGCCTCCTCCACTTTCAATCCAGCAATGGCACATCAAAACTCCTTCATGCTTCAAATTTCTTACTTCCTCTTCTGCAACCACCCAGAGAAAACTCTGCTTTTAAGGGGCTCATGTGTTTAGCCCAGATCCACATGTATATCTCTCTTCTGATTAATTCATAGCCAATTGATTAGTAACTTTAATTACATTGGCAATATCCTGTTTGCCGCCCAATGCAACATAATCACAGTGGTATTGGCCTGTCATATTCACAGGGAAGGGAATTATATGTGGGAGAGGGTCAGTGGGGGTCATCTTGAATTCTGCCTGTGGATACATAGAATGAACACTTCACCTAATTTTGGGATTGGAATGGGAGTACATAGAGCAGGAGAAAGCTTTTCAAAGGAAGTGACATTTAAGCAGAGAACTAAAGAGTTTATAGAAATTAGTCAGGTGAAGAAAGATGGAGGGAAAATGGGAAGAGAGGATTCCTGATCAATGTGGTAGGGATAATATTTGATATCAACCAATGTTCTTTTTGCTTTGCACATTTCTTTTCTGTACCGAAATCTTCCATTTATGTTGTATTTTTGTTCCTGGTAGTTCCCTCTGCACCGTAACCCATCTATTTATTTTGGGTCGTCTAGGGCAGGCTGAGCTGATAGCTTCAGGGAAGGAATGAGTCAATATTCAGCTTTTGTGTTCTGTAGCAAACTTAAAACTCAGCAGATAAAACACATAAGTCTTTTTCAGTCTTAAAAGTCAAAACCCTGAAGGACACAGACATAGAATTTGAATTGGAAGACTGAGAATCTGTCAGAGCATTTTTCCAAACAAGAAGAGATAAATTCTTCTTGGGAGAAGAGAGGATAATGGAGGAGAAGAGTAATAGTGTTAGAAGCTTATGTGGGCATCTAAGGGGAAATGTACCCTATACTTGGTCTGAGTTCTCTCTGGGCGAGGATAACAACATCACCATATAGATTGGAGGGTCTGAGAGCAGAGGGGAGCTGAGTCCCACTTCCCTATTTGGAGTCTTGAGGGAGAGGAGGGGGGTCATCAATCTTATCAGAGTTCCCTTCTCTCCAGGGCAAGAGGGCATTAGTGAAGAGATGGCTGTGAGGGATGTCTAGAGAAAGAAGCCTGAGATAGCCTCCCTTGGTTTTCAGAGATGCTGTGAGTGTGAACCAGTAGACCTGACCAAGCTTTGTGGACAGAAAGATAAGATGCAGCAGAAGATGCTGGGTTGGTCTGTAGAACCAGAGACCTCATGGGAACTGACACCCCCAGGTAGAGAAGACTGATGCTGGGTCAGCGGGGGGATCATATCTCAGCAGGTGCTGGAAGAAAGAGTGGACAATGCCAAGGTGGTAAGATTCTCCCCACCCATGCCCCAACCTAAGCATTATGAAGGTGTCCCTGGAATTTAGACACGATCCTTAGAGAAAGCTGAACATCCAGGAATGACTGAGAAAATTCTGATCTGAGCAAGAAAAAGCACATGTGACTAAGATTAAATTACTACATCTAGTTGGAATGGGGGCTTGAAATAGAAATCACATTTAATTACAGAGAAAGAAAAAGAATTACATTTCTAGATGTCTGAGCTTGTGGCCTGGGAAACTTGTACCCACTGCAAACTTCTGGAAAGGGTGAAATCATTGTGACTAAGGAGGTTGAGTGACTTAGGCTGGATTTTAAAGAACTTGCAGGCCCTAGCTGGTTTGGCTCAGTGAATAGAGCATTGGCCTGCAGACTGAAGGGTCCTGAGTTCAATACCAATCAAGGGCACATGCCCAGGTTGCAGGCTCAATCCCCAGCAGAGGGTGGGCAGGAGGCAGCCTATCAATGATTCTCTCTCATCATTGATGTTTCTGTCTCCCTCTCCCTTCCTCTCTGAATTTAATATATATATATATATATATATATATATATATATATATATATATATATATATAAAATTATATATATAATTATATAAATTATATATATATATAATTTGCAGGACAGGACAATGGGCTGTGGGGAAGCATAAATGATTATGGAGCATAAGCAAAGGAAGCGAGGTACAAATGGGGGGAAAGGAATGGGGGAGTCTCCCTGGGGCAAAGAGCTCTTTTAAGGGAGACACATGGTGAGATATGGAGGATGGCATCAGATTCTGAAGGGCCTTGGTGGGTCCTGACCACCAAGAGATGGTACTGATTAGGGTTGTAAGATTTCAACCTTAATTGAGAGGGGAAACTGAAGCAATACTTATTGAGTGCTTTCTGAGGCCAGGTACTTTGCAAATTATGTACATTTATTTGTAATAACCTTCATGGTGTGCATTACTTCCATTTTACAAATGAAATAAGCCTCAGGATGTTAAATTCCTTTTATAAATTCAAATGGCTTTGGTTGATGGAACAGGATTTTAAACCTTTGTCCTTGACTTCAAAGCTCTGGCATTTCCCACTGCACCTGAGTCTTCTGTGGTAGATTTTTGAAGGGGGGAAGGCTGGACAAATTAGCAGTTTTTGAAAGATTGGGTTGGCATAATTGTGATTGATGGATTGGCGAGGGAAGAGGCTAGAGAGCAGAAACTGGAGCCTTAATTTCAGGAGTGGATGATATGGGGCCAGATTTGGGAGATGCAGATAAGGAAGGATATATGCAAGAAACAACTTGAAGGACTGAAGTTGCATGAGATGGATATGATAGATGAGGCAACTTAAAAAAAATTAAATTATTTCCCTCCCCAGTGTCCAATGGTTTCAACTTCATTCTCCATAAACCTGAAGCTATTAAAAATCAAAAACATTAAAAGAAGTAATAGCCCAAGGCTTTTCACTTTTTGCAGGTTTATTCAAGGACATCTAGTTCTCATAATTAGTTTCCAGAAGGTATGAGCTCTACCTGCAGTGTTTCAAAGAAACATTTTACCTTTTTGTCAGCTTTTCGATAGGAAAATTCCCTTTGCCACTGTTGTAGCTTGCCACACATCCAGAGCTACACAGAATGTTCTTTTGTAACATATGGGAAGAGAACAATGAAAGCACAGTGCTCGGAGAGCTCTGAAATTTATGTAATTTATGCCCACATTTTCATGGAATTTCTGGTAACAGGACATCTGTAAGCTTGCTATCAGCAGTCTGCCACCAGCAGCTGGTCCCTATTTCTGAAGCAGGGCTCCATCCCAGGTCTACAAGTGTTTGGCAAGGAGTTAATTTTCTTTTCCTGAGGCCTTGCCTCGCCTACAGCTACACTGATGATGATAAAATTAAAAAAAAGTCCACTTTCTGGGTAATACATTAGGTTCGTTGGATGCAAGCAGTAAAAACAGATGCTGGCTAGCTTAGGCCAAAAAAAAAAAAAAAAAAAAAAAAAGGAAAAGTTATGGAAGATTCCTGGGTGTTTCATGAGACTGAAGGAAGTTGATGAAGTAAGGAAGAAGCTCTGGGTATCTCAGCAGGATAGCAGGCAGGACGTGGTGGATCTCTCTGGAGTCCTGAAATCAATGCAGTCCAGGTCTGAGACTTAGCTCTCTCCCATTCAAATTTCAAATTCCCAGGAGAGAATGTGATGGGCCACTTAGATGTGGGGCTCCCCGTGTCTGTAGTTTCTAGAAGGAATATCATATAAGTCATTTCCAGAAAAAGGACTCAGTCTGAGTCAGACAGTCATCCCATGAGATGTCTACAACAATGGCCTTGAAGTCAGACAGATCCGGGTTAAACCTCAGCTGTTCTTCATTCATTCAAAAATATTTATTGAGAATCGATCATGTCTAATATGGCTATACATTTCATACTTGTAGGTGTTCCATAAATGTGGGTTTTCACTTTCTGGAGAAGAAATATGAAGAAAGTCCCCGATATGTGGGTTCTGATAGTCAAGTTTATTAATAAAGTAAGAAAGGGCTTATAGACAGCAAGTGCCCTTTATTAAGAAACTAGAGGCCCAATGCACAAAATTGGTGCAAGAGTAGGCCTTCCTTTCCCCGGCTGCCGGCACCGGCTTCCCTCTGGCACCTGGGACCCGGGCTTCCCTCGCAGCCCCAGCTTCGTCTGGAAGGTCATCCAGAAGGACGTCCAGAAGGACGTCCATCTAATTAGCATATCATGCTTTTATTATTATAGATAAGGCAGTCTAAAGTGGACCCTTGTTGTAAATACCTAAAGGTAGGTAGGTATCAAGTGGCTTGGTGAACTACTAGGTAATACTTGATAAGATTGAGTCTGTAAATGTAAATTTGTACATTTTTCAGGATAATAAATAATAATACATGTCAAAAGCTTTAGAAGTGTTTATTTTAGACACAGAAATTTGACTTCTAGCCCAGCCCATATGGTTCCGTGGTTGAGCATTCACCCATGAACCAGGAGCTCACAGTTCAATTCCTGGTCAGGGCAAAGGCCCGGGTTGTGGGCTTGATCCCTGGTAGGGGGCGTGCAGGAGGCAGCTGACCAATGATTCTCTCTCATCAGTGATGTTTTTGTCTCTATCTCCCTCTCTCTTCCTCTCTCTGAAATCAATAAAAACATATTTTTTAAAAAAAGAAAAAAAAAAGAAATTTTACTTCTAAGCATTTATCCAATGGAAATAATATGGCAAGGTTAGAGATATTATACCATAAAATATTCAACATGGCAGATTTAAAATATGGAAATGATCTGAATATTAGATAGAAAAGGGTTGGTTAAATTGATTATTATAATACTTATTTAAGAGACCACCTAGCCATTGTTATCATGTTATAAAGATTATTTATTGATATAAAAGATGCCAAGTATTGCAAGGAGCGTATAAAACTGTATTATTCCCATGTGCTTGTTGGTTTGTTTGTTTTGTTTTTGTAAAAAAAACAACAGGGAAAAACATGTATATATGAAAATGTTTACAGATAACAGTACTTACCTCTGAATAATGATATTATAGGGTTTACAGTTTTTACTTTTTATTTCTTGTTTATATTTTCAAATTTTTCTACAGTAAAAGTATTATTTTTATCACTTGTAAAAAAACAATTAAATATTAAAAAAAAATTCTAATGATGTCAATCTATTACTTTGTAAAACTGCCAGGCTTCCTACTTTAATGAACCAATCAGATCTTACTTCCTTTGCTATTGTCAGAATCAGTGAGGAAAATGGACCTTTCTTTTTTTCTGCCTCTGCATAAGAGAACCAGCTTTTGCATAGTTTGCCACTATCAGAATACCCACCCTTGGGCCGTGACTTGGGGGTATGAGAGGGGCAGAGCTCAGAGGAGGCTTGGAAGGACCTGCAGAGAAAAGCAACAGGTGATGTGGGGCAATGCTAGAACTAGGAGCCACAGGGATCTTCTTCCTCCCAGTCCCGCCGTGAGGCAGCCAGCAGAAACCTGTAATTGATGTCTCTGCTACCTGTGTCCTTTACATTCAGTGGATCATGGAGCAGATTACACCTCTCCTTGAGCCACTAAAGCAGTGCAACAACTTTAGTTAGTGGCTTTGTTCTCTGGACTGTTTTAACTTTATCTTAAAAAGTTTAAAAGGAGGACACTAACAGGTTTGGCTCTGAATGGAGCGTCGGCCCAACAAGTGAAGGGTCAGCTTGATCCCCCGCTTGTCAGGGGTGCATGTGGGAGGCAACTAATCTATAGGTCTCTCTCACATCGCTGTTTCTCTCTCTGTCTCTACCCCTCCCTTTCACTCTCTCTAAAAATCAATGGAAAAATTTCCTCGGGTGAGGATTGACAGGATGGAAAAATACAAACTCCCTCAGAATAACTACAAAATGCTCCCCCCGCCCCCCGCTTTTTACACTTAATTCTTTGCTGTTTATTTTGAAATAATAATAAAAGACTATTAGACTCTTCCTAGCCATTATGTTGGAAGAAATTATGTGACCCTTAGCTCTCTAAGCCCATGCTTAGGTGACTCAAATGCTGATGCAATTTCTGCTCATTGCTTGGCAAAGCTTTCCTGAGTTACAGGGTTTATGGAGGAAGAGCCAGCTGTATGCTTGAGTATCAATTTTCCTACCACTCAGCATCTCTGTGTCTTAGTTTACTCATCTGTAAAATGGAGGTCATAACACATGTTTTTTAAAATATATATTTTTATTGATTTCAGAGAGGAAGGGAAAGGGAAAGAGAGATGGAAACATCAGTGATGAGAAGGAATCGTTGATCTGCTGCCTCCTGCAGGCCCCCCACTGGGGATTGAGCCTGCAACCTGGGCATTGCCCTGATGGGAATTGAACCAGTGACCTCTTAGTTCCTGGGTCAATGCTCAACTGTTGAGCCACACCTGGCTGGGCATGACATATTTTTGTGTTTACATTTTTTTGTGTAACTTCTGCAAATTATTTTCAGCACTGTGAAGGAGTAATTTCATTTTCTCTGCCTTTCACTATGCAAGGCACCAAGGCTGTTCTCTGGTATATTAGCAAGCACTAAAATGATCACAATACCATCATTTAGGACTATATGCTGTAACCATGGGAAATTCAACTCAAATTGTGTTATGTCATAAAGGAAATTTGTTGGTTGAAAAGATCAGGGGTAGATGTAGCTTCAGGTGAGATTTGATCTACCTTCTTAATAGTGGCACCAGAGAGAATTTATCTCTCCCATCCCACCTGCCTTCACCACCAACTCTTTGCTTCCTTTTTTTTTTAAATTTCTTTATTGATTAAGGTATCACATATTTGTCCTCATCCCCCCATACCCATCCCACACCCCTCCACACGCATGCCCCACCCCCCTGTTGTCCTTAACCACTGGTTAGGCTCATATGCATGCACACAAGTCCTTTGGTTGATCTCTCCCCTATATCCTCACCCTCCCCTACCCTCCCTCTGAAGCCCAACAGTCTGATCCATGCCTCCTTGTTTCTGGGTCTGTTCTTGTTCATCAGTCTATGTCAGGCGTCCTCAAACTACGGCCTGCGGGCCACATGCGGGTGTTTTTGCCGTTTTGTTTTTTTACTTCAAAATAAGATATGTGCAGTGTGCATAGGAATTTGTTCATAGTTTTTTTTTTAAACTATAGTCCGGCCCTCCAACGGTCTGAGGGACAGTGAACTGGCCCCCTGTTTAAAA
Organism: Cnephaeus nilssonii; assembly: GCF_951640355.1. Taxonomy (NCBI): domain Eukaryota; kingdom Metazoa; phylum Chordata; class Mammalia; order Chiroptera; family Vespertilionidae; genus Cnephaeus; species Cnephaeus nilssonii. The sequence goes on along the minus strand of NC_137084.1, from coordinate 69,968,105 downwards.
AGTTTGAGGACCCCTGGTCTATGTTGTTCATCATTTCCCCTAGATGAGTGAGATCATGTGCTACTAGAAATACACTTAAAAGAACCGAAAATGAGACAAGCAATAATGGTTATGCTAAAAGGCAAATGAATCAGTCTGTAGTGAGTTTCTTTCTGGGCCAACAGTTCTTTTGAGACCCAATTTTAAAGTTAAACAGTTCCTTATGTGCACGTCAGCAATGATATTTCAGTTCTGGATGGTGGACAAATGGTGGTAATGCAGGTCCGACCCTCTCTGGTTTGGTCCTGGGCAACCTGCAGTGACGCACAGCTGCTGACTGCTAGTATGGCAAGGCGATGTCAGTGTCTTCCATCTCTGGACTGCTTCTCTTCTGTCTTGATGGCTGGAGTAGTCCTGTTGATTCCTCTCTGTTGCTGGAATCCACATGGTCTCCGAGTTGTTTTCTGAAAATATACAAACATATTCTCAACCAAAAGTTAATACAGGAATATTTTCTTTAAATTTGACTTGGGATCCTTTTTCATTTCTTGCCCAAATGATTTTCCTCTGGCTTGTTTTGACACCATGTGTGTTTTTCATGGGTGTCTTGCTTTTAGCATTACAATTAATTTTCTAAAGTACAAATTTTTATTGGTAGTTCATCTCATGATAAAATTGCGTAACATGTAATGAACCTAAAGCAGTCATATTATAGTGCAAAAAATTAAAATTTAAAAGCTATCAAGACTACATTATAAAATTTTCAAAAGCCTCCTAATATTTAAATAAAAAAGGGGGGATAGTAGAAGAACATCATGTAAGGAAAAATATCCTGTAAGTAAATTAAATCTAGAAAATTTGTACTTTAGAAAATTAATTTTAATACTCTTTGCTTTCTTGATGCTTTAGTCTCTCTCTCCCCTTTTTGACTGGAGTCAAAATCTCAGATTGTCTATTTCCATCCTACAGGGAAAAAAGGAAAAGTCTCTTATGGTGTTTCTAGATTCCTTTACCTGAAACTGCAGCTTCATGTTTTACTGGCTCTGACCAGGTTTTATGTTCATACCAGTCATGATGGGGAAAGTGGGGTGTGTTATTGGCCTGGCTCAGTCAAGTTCTATCCCTAAAGTTAAGGTTGAGTTGAATCCCACCCAACACACAGAGCTGAGAATGGAGAAAAGGTGGTTTTATAAAGGAAATTTGATTATAAGAAATACTTGATACTCCTAGAAGGACAAGGAATAAATGTTAAATGCAATCAACAGATGGTTATCACTGTGTTTTCAATTTCCATTTCCCTGATAAATAATGATGGTGAGCAATTTTAATATGCTTAATTGGCTTTTCCTCTTTCATGAAGTGACTGTTCAGTTTTTTCTAATTTTTAAAAATTGTGTTGCTTTTTTAATTGATTTGTACAAGTTCTTTTCTATTTTAGATATGAATATTTTGCCAGTGATATGTGTTGCAAATATTTTCTCTCATCTGTGACTTGCATTTTTCTTTCTTTTTTATTTTATTTGGTGTGTGTTAATCTTTACCTGAGGATATTTTTCCATTAATTTTTAGAGAGAGTGGAAGGGAGGGGGAGAGACAGAGAGAGAGAAACATTGATGTGAGAGAGACACATCAATCAATAGGTTGCTTCCCACACAGATCTCAATGCCAGGGATTGAGCCTGCAACTGAGATACGTGCCCTTGACCTTAATCAAACCCAGGACCCTTTATTCTGAGGGCCAATGCTCTATCCACTGAGCCAGCTAGGGCACCTTTTCATTTTCTTAAAGGAATCTTCTTCTAAACAGAATTTCATAATTTGAATAAAATCCAATTTATCAGCTTAATTTCTTAGAATTAGTACATTTAATGTCTTGGTTAAAAAGTCTTTTCTAACCTCAACTGTCCTCGGTTTTCTTTATTGTTTATTTTACCATCCACATTTAGATATGCAATCTATCTAAAATTAAGTTTAGTACAAAACCAGTTAAACCTGGAGTTTTCTCTTTGGGGAAAGTTTTTATTACAAGTTCACTGTCTAATGGATAGTCACATCTTTTATTTTTTCTTGTGTCAGTTTGGTTAGTTGTGGTTTTTTTTTTTTGATATGTATATTTCACCTAATTTGTTGAATTTATTGGCATAAAGTTTTAAGTAATATATTTTTTGTTATTATCCTTTTAATGTTTATAGTAGGCCTTGCAACCTTTTTCTGTATGGGCCCAATAGTAAATCTTTTAGGTTTTATGAGCCATGTAGCATCCTATATAATAAACCCCTAATATGCAAATCGACCGAACAGTGGAATGACTGGTCGCTATGACGCGCACTGACCACCAGGGGGAAGATGCTCAATGCAGGAGCTGCCCCCTGGTGGTCAATGTGCTCCCACAGAGAAGTGCCATTCAGCCAGGAGCTGGGCTCACAGCTGGCGAGCATAGCAGTGGTGGCAGGAGCCTCTCCCGCCTCTGCTGCAGGTGGGTGATAAGGAGCAAAGGGTCCTGGACTGCGAGAGCCCCGAACTGTGAGAGGGATCCCCTAGGGGACTGGGCCTAAGCCGGCAGGCAAACATCCCTGCGAGAGGGCGCAGGTCAGGCTGAGGGATCCCCCCCCACCCCCCCACCCCCCGCCGCACCACCCCGTACAATTTTTGTGTACTGGGCCTCTAGTCTTTTATAACAACTCAGATCTACTGTTGTATGTGAAAGCAGCCATAGAAAATATATCAGTGAATGAGCATGGCTTAGTAAAACTATTTGTGTACACTAAAATTTAAATTTCATATAATTTTATGTTCTTCTTTTGATTTTTTTCTCAACCACTTAAAAATGTAAAGACCTTTCATAACTTGTAAGCTATACAAAAACAGGTGGTGCTTGATTGGGCCCAGGGGCCATAGTTTGTGACCCATATCAATAGCATCTTCAGCTGTATCCTCCCTTTCATTCCCAAATTGATCACTTATGTTTTCTCTTTTTCTTTTCTTTATCAGTCTTCCTGGACTTTTGCATTATTATTAAATTTTAAGAAGAAATATTTGGCTCTGTTGTTTTTCTCTATACTTTTCCTATTTTGTAGTTCATAGATTTCTATTCTTATCTTCATTATTCCATCTACTAACTTTATGTTTAATTTTAAGTCATCAATTTTAAAGTTCTCTCCTTTACTAATACAAGAATTTCAACCTACATACTCCCACTGATAAACATTATTTTATGTGCATCCCATAAATTTTGTTATATTGTATTTTCACATTCATTCTGTTCACAATATTTTAAAATTTTGCTTGTAAATCTTTGATGCAAGGGTTATATAGAAGTATGTTGCTTAATTTCTAAATATTTGATAGTTTTTGGTATTAATTTCTAACTTATTTCTGTTGTGAATATACTCTATAATATTATACTCTGAAGAGAATATATTCTGTAAGATTTCAATCTTTTGAAATTTGCCAACACACTTCATGGTATGTAATATAGCTTATCATGGTGAACATTCTATGTGTGCCTGAAAATAATGTTTTTTTTATGTTTGTTGGGTTAGCTATCACTGTCTTCTGTAGTCATAGATTTTATTTCCTTATATGTTTTAAATTCTGCATAAAACAATATTATTATTTTTGCTTTCAAGTCAGTTGGTTTTTTTTAAACATTAAAAGAAGAAAATGTACTTTTAAAATTTACCCATGTATTTGCCATTTCTGGCCCTAGTCTGTAGATTAATTTGAGTTATTTCTCTTCAGTTTGAAAACTTTACTTCAGTATTTCTTGTAGTGTAGATATACTGGCAACAGATTCTTTCAGCTTTTGTTTATCTGAAAATGTCTTTAACCCTGTCTTTGAAAGGCTTATTTTTCCTGATATGAAATTCTTAATTAGCATTATTTTTAAAACTGTGAAGGAGTAATTTCATTTTCTCTGCCTTTCACTGTTTTTGATGAAAGCTGCCATTATTGTCATTGTTCTCTTTATTTATAGTTTTCAGCAGCTTGGCTATTATGTAATGTGGTATGGCTTTTCTTCATATTTATCTTGCTTAAAGTTTGCCAAACTTTTTGAATGTGTTGGTTAACTTTTATTTTATCAGAGATTTTCAATCATTATTTCTTCAAAAATACTTCAACTATATTTCCCTTCTCTTTTAGAGACTCCAATTACTTGTATGCTAGACCACTTGATATTTTTTCAAATATAATTGACAATCTGGTAATGAAAAGCATATATTTTCTCCTCTCTCAGTATGGATATTTCTATCGATTTGTCTTCAAGTTCATTTACCCTTTATTCTGTGTAGTCCAATCTGATTTAAGCTCATTTGGTATATTTTTATTTCAAATATTGTAATTTTCAATGTTAGAATTTCCATTTCATTCTTTTAAAAAATAGTTTCTACATTTTTGTTATGATCCCCTATCTGTTAACTCATTTGCCTATCTTTTTCTTTAAGTTCTTGCACATATTTTTAATAGCTATTTCATACTTCTTGTCTGTTAATTCCAGTATGTTTGTTATCTTTGGGTCATTTTCTTTTGACTTCTACTTCTCTTGGTTCTGGGTCACTTTGCATATGTAGTATTTTTAATTATATGTTGCACATTGTGAATAATATATTGTAAATAATATTGAATTTTGTTCTGTCAGATAATTAAATTATTAGAGGAACTTCTTGATTCTGTTAGGCTTGGTTTTAGATTTTGTCAGGGTGGGTTTATCTTTATTTTGTCCTCAGTTGTAGGGCATATCCGTATTCAATGTGGTCTTTATTCCCAAGGAATGGCCTTTCTTGGGTCCCAGATGACTGTTTGAGATACTTAGGTTTCACTATTTTGGCTGAGCTAGTGTATCCAGGTATTTTTAAATCGTGGGTATCTCCATTCAGTCTTCACTCTCCAGGAGCCACTATCTGTTAAGTGTTATGGAATTTCATTCTGCATACAGACAGCCTAGTGTTTAGCCGAGGACTTGAGGAAAACCTTTATACAAAGTTCTGAGGCCCCTACTTTGCAAAATTTTAAATTTTAGTATCTTGTTCACAAAATCCAGTCATCTCAGCAGGTCTATGATCCTGTGCTTCTCATTTTCTAATGCATGACAACAGTAGTCTCAAATATCTTTTGTCCAGTTTTATAGTTGTTTATGGCAGAAAAATAAGTCTAATGCTAGTTATTCCATCATGTGCAAAAGCAACTGTTACTACATTTATAAAGGATTAATAATTTTTCTGGTGTTTTGAACCATTTGTCAACAAACATTTTTTTATACTCACACACATTTTTTGTGTAACTTGTGCAACAAGTTTTTCTTCTGCAGTAGACAAGTTTTGTTGTACTCTTGAAGGGAAGTTAATCTTCACCATTATTTTTAATTTTGGTTCTGTCCTGTTTGGAGTATATGAACACTACAGAAATTGTACAAGAACATGAACAGATATAACACATTATTGCTCTTCCTTAAGACATTGTCTAGTTTTCTTGAATAATGAAAGTCAGGGTAGCTCAAGGAAACATTAAATAGAGTTAATAAAATAATGCTATTTTTAGGGAGTCACTACTTGAATTATAGTTTGTATATATTTAGCACTTATTTACTAAGCAAACAATTCTCTCAATAGATAATAAATCCTTGACAGATGGTAATAGAATGAAGGAATTGAGATAGTAGTTTTTAATGAATGATAATACATTATTTTCTGAGTGTGGTTAATAAGGACCTGAGTCATACTCTAGAGTGATTTTAATTTTTAACAAAATATGGGCAAAGTAGTCATCTCACTGTACTAATTTTCACTGATAGTTCTTTTAACACTTACCCAAAGAGTATGCTGAGTGCTTATGTTTCAGGCACTGTATTAGGAAGCTGAGAGGTGAGGCTGGGCCTGTCTTGTTTACCATCATATATCCATTGGATAGCAAATTCTCAAGAAGTATCTTTTGAATAAAAGAATGTAAGTCCCAGCCCTTGAGGAATCTAGGTGAAGGGATGGAAACATAAATGAACTGTTTTGATATAATTTGAGATATATTCTGATAGAAATAGATACAAAGAGTTATGTGATTAAGTTGGAAGATACAACTAGGTTTCTCTTATGTTGCCATTCTTTTAGGACCATTAGTCTAAGAACATTAAGTTCACCCACTAATTTGAATAAATTAGGAAAAAATTGTAGCCCCCATTCTGGAGAAGTGGTTGAGCCTGGAGTATCTTGTGGTGTCAGAAAGTAAGTGCTGAAAAAAAAGAGGATATTTTAAAAGGAACACAAGAGTTGATCTAAAAAAGATAGCAATGGTCCCAACTGAACAATTTGGGAAGCAAAATAAATAGCAATAGTATTGAGCTATAGCTCAAAAAATAAAATAAATATTCACAAGTACATGCTGATATAAATAATTGAGTGGAAAATAAAGGGATGTTCTTCCTTACAAAGGAACCTCAATTAATAGATATAGGGAGAATGAGGGACAAAAAAAATCACCAGTAGAACACCATATTAACAATTGCTGCAGACAAAATCCATGGAAGCATACTAAAATCTGTGGGGAAAAGATTTTGCATAGTATTTACTCAGGACAAATGGAAAATATTTACTAATTATGAATAAATTTTCTACAAAAGTAGGAAATCTGGGCATGCTCCATTTTAACAAAGTGACCAAAGTTCAAATCATCAGTAACAGCTCACACAAGCATCATGTACTCTATTTTAGGATGAAAAAGACCTATCCCATTTGTGGTATTCTTTGAAAATGTGGGTAAACACAGTCTAATCATGAGAAGGCATCAGACAAACCCAAATTGAGAGACATGCTACAAAACACCTGACCAGTTCTAGTTCTCTTCAAGAGCGTCAAGGTCATGAACGACTGAAGAATAGCCCCAGATTGGAGAAGACTTAGGAGACATAACAATAAAACATAACATGGGATTCTGAACTGATCCTAGAATAGAAAAAGGGCATTAGTGAGAAATTGGCTAAATCTGAATAAAGTCTATGGTTTAATAACAATATTGTACCTATGTTAATTTCTAGTTTTGATAATTGTACTATGGTTATGTGAGATTATCACACTAGAGGGAGCAGGGTGAAGGGTATATTGGAATTCTCTAGTATTTTTGCAACTCATATATAAGTCTAAAGCTATTTCAAAATAAAATGTTACACAAATTAGAAGGCTTGCAGTTAATCTTGTTCCTTTGGGGACAACTATACACTTTGTCCTTATAAAATTGCTCTTGATAATTGAAAGGGGAACAAGGCTGATGGGGATACCAGCAGGTGAATGAACTGGTGAAAACACAAATGCCTCAGGTATGTATGAGCTTCAGACACTAGTAATGAAGCCATTTTTCATATTTGTTGTCTCACTCTTTAACTCAAGGCAAGATTGTAGGTTCTGCCAGCTATTGGGTAGCCACTTAGAAAAAGAGCAGTTCAATATTTTAGCAATCTAAATGCTTTTTCATACTTCTTTGGAAAAATTGATAAATGCTTGAGCACAGACCATAGTTGGTTTGTATTAGTAATTTTATTCCTACATACTGTTCTAGGGGGGAATCTCAGAGACAGGCAGATAATGAATTGCCAGAAAAAAAAATATATATTTTTGTCAATCTTTATTATTTATTTATTTATTTATTTTTATTTTTTAAAATTTCTTTATTGATTAAGGTATCTCATATTTGTCCTCATCCCCCCATTCTCATCCCACACCCCTCCCCACGCATGCCCCCACACCCCTGTTGTCCTTAACCGCTGGTTAGGCTCATATGCTTGCACACAAGTCCTTTGGTTGATCTCTCCCCTTTACCCCCACCGTCCCCTACCCTCCCTCTGAGACCCGACAGTCTGATCCATGCCTCCTTGTTTCTGGGTCTGTTCTTGTTTATCAGTCTATGTTGTTCATTATTTCCCCTAGATGAGTGAGATCATGTGCTATTAGAAATACACTTATAAGAACCGAAAATGAGACAAGCAATAATGGTTATGCTGACAGGCAAATGAATCAGTCTGTAGTGAGTTTCTTTCTGGGCCAATAGTTCTTTTGAGACCCAATTTCAATGTCACACAGTTCCTTATATGTACATGTCAGCCATGACATTTCAGTTCTGGATGGTGGACAAATGGTGGTAATGCTGGTCTGACCCTCTCTGGTTTGCTCCTGGGCAACCTGTAGTGACGCACAGCTGTTAACTGCTAGTATGGCAAGGCGACGTCAGCGTCTTCCATCTCTGGACTGCTTCTCTTCTGTCTTGATGGCTGGAGTAGTCCTGTTGATTCCTCTCTGTTGCTGGAATCCACATGGGCCAGAGAATATTTTGACTATTAAATCTGTGAGGGGATTAGGAATCTGGGAAAGAACAGAGTTTCCAAGATAGAAAGTTTCATAGATCCTTCTTAGGAGGAAAACGGTTTTCTAATCAAGAAATCTATAAATCATTCATTTTTCAAGTTAGTAAGTTTTTGTCGAAAAGTTACTAAGTACATTCCAGGCATTTTTCATGTACTATCTCATTTAAACATGAGCAAAACAACTTTTATATAATTACTCCCATTAACAGGTGAGGAAACTAAGACTCAGAGATTGTCCAAAGACACAAACTTGGCAGGTAGAGAAGCATCCTTACTTACAGGTAGAGGAGCATCCTCAGAACAGCAAGTTCATCCAGTAAATTTGATAAAAGGAACACTTGGTACTGTATCAGGCTGTATAACACATGCTGGTTGATGTGTACGGGTTCAGAAAGTCTAACTTTAAAGTGGACTGGGAGAGCTGAGATAATAATCCAGGATTGTCTGAATCTAGAACTAATGATCTTTGTGTTGCATCAGATGAATTTTGTAGGGGTTCAGATGGAACAGGTGAAACTTACACTATGACTGGATGAGTGGTTAGGATTTAAATGGGCAAGAAGAGAGGGATGTACCATGTTAGAAGTAGACTAGATTCTTGATAGTCCCTTTATAATTTGAAGAATTTTCACTCATCATATTTTTTCCTTGAATATGGGTATCTCTTCAAATAAATTTACCTTCAAGTCCAACTGATAGGTTAATAAGAACTATTTACTAGTGATTTATTCTCAGATTCTTAAGAATTTCCCTTCTCTGCTAAGAAATGGCTTGGGATAATACTGGTGTGTTTAAACAGTGCATATTGTCCTACTCTCCTATCCCCCTCTACCTGATAGCCCTGGCCTAAGTCATCCTTTTCTCCCAAAATATTTTGGATTCTGGAAGGGAGGGGATGCTAATGGGGTTATTCATTAAGATCTCCTCTTTTGTCTGTCTGCTTTGCCATAAAGATGATGAATGGGCAGATCAAAGATAGATCTCTGCCAGACTTTTAGCTTTTAATGTTTGCAATTGTAATCTATTAAGGAAAACTTTATTTTAGAATTTAGATGGGCCAAGAACAGACTAAGTGAACCCTTATCAACTGAACCATTGATTTTACTATGAGAAATTCTAAAAGTTAAACAATTTACTACCACAAACTGACCAATCCTTGTGCTGAGTAGAGTATGTACCATAAATTTTAACTTGAAAGTAAGAATTGAGCAGATTTATAGAATACTTGAAGTAGTCTTTTGTGGACATTAAATAGAGATGAAAAAGTTTGAATTCCAATGTCATCCTGCAGTTCCCATCTCTGCAAAAGTTGCTAGAAAAGAGATTGAGTTAATCAGTAAGCACTTGTTAAGCAAGTAAACTCCTTTTCAAGCATTGTGTTAAGTATGAATATGATATTGCATCTACCCCCAGAAAGCTTATAATCCAGCGAAGAAAGCTAACTATGAATAGTTACAATGTACTGTAATTTCATACTGCTAGGATGAAAGTATACATAAAGACTTGGAGAGTAAAGAGAGGGCAGTGATCACCTCTGGGGTGGGAATGGTTGACATAAAGCCAAGTGGATCCATGGTAATCAATAGATCAGAGGTTGGACTATATATGGCTTGGTTGGAGTGAAAGGTTTGCCATAGTCTGTCCAGCTGCTATAACGAAATACCATAGATTAGGTGGTTTATAAACAACAGAATATTATTTCTCACAGTTCTGGAGGCTGAGGAGTCCAAGATCAAGGCATCAGTGGACTTGGTGTCTAGTGAGGGCCCTCCTCCTGGTTCATAGAAGGTCATCTTGTGTCTCTCCGCTTGGTGGAAGGGACGAGGGCTCTCTCTGGGTCCCTTTTATAAAGGCAGTAGTTCCATTTATGAAGGCTCCACGGCCATGACCTACTCACCTCCAAAGGCCACATCTCCCAATATCATCATATTGGGGGTTAGGATTTCAATATAGGAATTTTTGGAGAACACAAACTTTCAGACCAAAGCAAGGTTCTAGTATGACTATTCCCAAACATCAATATAGGCTACTAAAACAATTTCCTGAATGAGCACAGCTTTAAAAAATTGTTTTGAAGGCCAAATTAATGCTATGAAGGCAAGAAAGAATCATTGAATAAAGTCAGTAAAATTCCAGGGCAGTTAGGATGTTGGTCACCTTTGTTTAGATAGAAATAATTCTGAGACAGTGATAAGACCTGGTAATGACTAAAATGAGGCAATGCTGGCTTGATCACCTTTATTTTCTATTTCCTCCTGAGACAGTCTACCTGACACATCTTTAAATGTGAAATCTTAGAGAACAGAGACATGTCCTACCTGATCTTGCTTCAGTACTTTATATTTTAATGATAAGAGCAAGAAACAACATGAAAAGTAATCTACTTCTGCCGAAACCGGTTTGGCTCAGTGGATAGAGCGTCGGCCTACGGACTGAGGAGTCCCGGGTTCGATTCCGGTCAAGGGCATGTACATTGGTTGCGGGCACATCCCTGGTGGGGGGTGTGCAGGAGGCAGCTGGTCGATGTTTCTCTCTCATCGATGTTTCTGGCTCTCTATCCCTCTCCCTTTCTCTCTGTAAAAAAATCAATAAAATATATATATAAAAAAAAAAGAAAAAAAAAGAGAAAAGTAATCTACTTCTAAGTGCTAGTGGCAAATTATTGTTAATAAACTAGCTGCTTTTCTTGTGTGTTGATTCACTGTCATGTCAGTTCTGCACTCTCCATGATGCACATGTGGGTTGTATTACATTAACTTCATCAAACATTTATTGAGAGCCTGTTGTGCACCAGACACATAGTCGATGGGATACAAAAAAGATCTGGAAAGCTGAACTCAAGAAGAGTGTTGGTTTCCCTGCAATGGTAGCATGATTAAACCTCATGTGGTGCCCATGGAATCAGCAGATTTAGACACGAGAAATCGAATCCCTGTGGATATTATTACCATTTGAACATCGGTAAGCCAAAGGAAAAGGATGCTTTTTGGCACCAACGTACCTAATTCACTTGTGAAATTTTAGCCAAAGACCTTGAAAACTGACAGTTGTCTTCCATTTTTCATACATGAACACAGTGCAAGAAACACGGTATTCTCTTTCTCTTCCTAAGCTCTAAGCAATCATACAAACATAGTCCACTATGGCATCAATGTGTTCTGGAGTATGTTGCAGGCAACCTATGTTCTGCAAAGCACAAACAGAGAAGTGGCAATCAAAGACTGAAGGGCAAGACTGGATTCTGATTTTAAAAAAATTCTGTGTGTGCCGGTTTGCTTTGCAGTGTTGTCCCTGGTGACCTAGCACAAGCTGCTATGGATAGAGAATGACTTTTGTCACCTGTGACTGTCAGTGGCTTGCTAGAGCAGTGGTGATAGCTTCTGAAGGAATAGCAATTGTCAACTTATCATAAAAAAAATGCCATTTGGAGAGTACCTAGAACTGAGAGGAGAATGAACTAGAACATAAAGGATCCTGATTTTGTTCTGGGTTTTCATATGCTATACATTTCTAAGACATGTCAGCATAAACCTTTGTCTAACTTGTTAACTTTGCTAGATATATTGTCATCTATGGGTCAGTTCCTTATAAGTTTTTATTTTCATATTGCTGAGAACAAGTATTTGTCTTTAAAAAAAATTCTAGCTTATAGTGATTCTTTTAGATTTTAACTACCTATACTTGTATTTCTCTATAAAGGAGCTAATCTATTATTGATGCGAGTGTGAAATAAATTTAGTCTAAGCTATTACATATATTATTAGCAAGACTTAGTATCAAGGTTCTCAGATTCTCTTTAGTTAAATAAAATATACATTTCTTTTTGCTCAAGAAAAAAATTTGTTGGTTTCATTTAAATTAACTGTTATTATAGTCAAAGGATTCTGACAATTCATACACCCAGAATAACAAAGAAAAATATAGATATTTGACAGTTATATAGTTAGTCAAAACAAATTATTATCTTAACAGTTGGTATCAGAATTTCTCTTAAGGAAGACTGTTTAAGGAAAAACTTTGATAAAGTCCTTAAACAAAGAGTGAGACACTTTTTGTTTAGTAGGAGATAACAAAAGATATGAAAAAAGCATATTGGAACGAGGAAGTAAAAAAAGTAGGAGCAATGTGATAGAGTTCCCGGGGTGGTTCAGAACAGGGATGTGCAATATTCAATTTTAAGTTTTTGTATTGTGGTAGAGTAAACTCCCTTTATGTTTCTCTTGCAAATAGTCAATAAACTCTACTGCACACAAAGGCTCTGTCTGTATATGTACATGTGTAGAAAGGAGGGGAATATGAGAGAGAGAGAGAGAGAGAGAGAGAGAGAGAGAGAGAGAGAGAATATGAGTCATGAAAAAGAACTGTATTTTATGTCTGTGCTGAAACTCGGGGTAGAAAAGAAACAGGACCAATAGGTGAGTCAATTTCTCAGCTGGATGAATTTATAAAACTGTGGTAGAGGTAACCAAGAGAATTTAGGTTATCTCCACCTCAAACCTTGAACTTACAGATATCCTTAGGAAGCCATTGGACATTTGAGTTAGTCTTATCTAGATCTCTAGTATCATATCATTCTGTTTTATTGCCTCCACAGCACTTGATATTGCCTGAAATAATCTTATTTTATCTGTCCCTTTATTGTTTATTTTTCTATATCTTCACCTTATTCATTGTCCCCTTGAATATAAGCCTCTCAAAAATGGGCTGTTGCCTGTCTTGTTCACTGCGGTAGCCCCAGTGCCTGGCACAGTGCCTGTTCAATAGTAGGCACTCAGTATTTGATGAGCGAAGGATCTTCGAACTACCTGCATTACTTACAGCTCATACTGAAGTTGTTCTTGGAAAGTTTACTCTGCTTGTAGACAGTATCGTGCAGTTTGACCTGTATGAAGACTATATTTCCCTTCAAATGTGTTAGTGATTATTTCTTATACTTATAGTTTTAAGTTAGTTTGGGGTAAAAAATGAGAAACTTACATTTTATCTTTATTACTAGAAAATGTCCTTTCTACCTCTCTCTCTATCCCTGAGCCCCTCAGTAGTTCTATATTAGCATCACCATGTGCATTTCTGATTCCACCAAGATAGTGAGGGAGTTGGAAATGGTTAACTTCTTTAAGGAGATCAGGGTGCCCTCCTGAGGAGGCTTAGTGTCAGTTGATGGAGTGGATATGGAGGCAGACCATGTCATGAGAGTGCTGCTGTCCATACTTTGCCTCTCCCTCTTGTTTTATGTTTATTGCAAAGATTCTTGGTGGCTGGAGACAGACAGGGACCTCCACAAGGATCAGATTCACATAGGAATGGATTAGCTCACTATCTTGCCATTTTGATCTGGAATCAAAGGCTCATATTTGAGAATTCCCATCGCCATATTCCTCCTAATGTTGAACATTCTCCTGTCAAAGATTCATATTTTTGTATGAAGTTGGATCCCCTAGTTTTTGACATCTGGATACTATTCATTGAACCTACTTTTACTCTCTCTCCTCAGCATTACTTGCTGTTTCAAATATCCCTTGGGGATAGGGTTGTCAGATAAAATACAGGACACTGAGTTAAATTTCACGTAAACGGTGAATAATTTTTAATATATGTATGTGCCAAGCAACCTTTGGGACACACTTGCACTAAATGATTTATAGTTTGTTTAAAATTCAAACTTCACTGGTGTTTTTATTTGCTACATCTGGCAACCCTACTTAGAGAGAAAAGTCTCTTGGGGCTGAGAGGCAGAAAGCCATGGTTAGGACAACTGTAGGATACACGCAGTATAAGCCTGTCTCATGCTGGAGAGAATGTGAAACCACTGCCGTACAAAATGCTGGCAAGAATTGGACTTATTTTTTAGCATTTTTCTTTTCAAAGCACGTGCCAAAGTAATTTCCTAGATGGGGGTAATGAATTCCAGATCTTTTAATACCATGCACTGTAATTAGCTGGATAATAATCTATAATTATTCAAGGAAAGTGAGCCCATGTATAAATTATTAGAGTTGTACACTGTGCTCTTTCTGTGGAAGAACTTTTGGCCTTTTCTAAGGAGTGGTGGCATTCAGAATCCTCTGGTGAGTGTTTGGCCTTCTCTGCTGGGCCATCAGCCTCCTGCTTGGCCATCCTCCTGGACTTCTCTCACTGTCTTTGGAGAGGTCAGGCAGATGCTGCTGGATCTGCTGTGTCAGTAGGTGGCACTGAGCCCAGGCAGGCCTACAGAAAGCCATGTGAGTTCTATGAAGCAGAAGGCCAGGTAGGCACTTCTGCAGTCTCTGGAGATGCAGGCGCCCACAGCTATGTAGCCTGGACATGGGGAACCAGTCAGGTGGAAAGTGGAGGACATTGTGTGGGTAGGGTCCTTTGGCATACCCCACATCCCACGGCTATCACCCATGGGCAATGCTTTCTACACACAGCACCTCCATCCAGGTACAGCAATTGTCAGAACTGTGATGCTAATAAAAGTTTATCATTCGAGTTTCCTCAATTACCGTCTCACTCCTGTAATGCCCCTGTATGCTTAATTATTAACATCTTACTTCTTACTCTTTAAAGAATTTGGAATTTAAAAGTCAAAATCTGGCAAGGATTTTTTTTTTTTTTTTGAGAAGCAAGAAGCAGGCCTCTAACAGAAATTTCAAACATCCTGGAGACCGTTGGGGAGATATTCTAACAATCAGGAACTTGCTGGTCGTCCTTGGTTCATGTCACATAAAAAACTGATATAAGGCACATCATTTCTTCATCTTAGTGGCTGTTGAATATCTCAGAAGGAATATGAGAAGGGCCCAATGTAGTGACAAATTGTCCCAGTATTTATGTCCCCAAGCTGCCATTCTGGTGGATTATTGGCCCTCTGATTGAAGGGGCCCTGACATCCAGGAGTCTGAGAGTCTTTTAGATCTCCTCTGAGTGTAACAGATTTTTATATGCTCACCGTTAAAGGATCCTGATAGTCTATTTTAGGTATTAAGCATGAGAGGGGGAAAAATCTCAATAAGGCTTATGTTTATTGAATGCCAAGTATGTGCTAGGTAACTTATGTTTTCAATCCTCACAACATCCCTATAAAAATATCATTAGACGCGTTCTACATTTTAGTGGGGTGAGGCTCATTGAGGTTAATGATTTTCCCCAAATTAGTGAGTGGTAGAGTCAGAATTTGAACCCAGGCCCATCTACCTCCACTTTGTTTGGAGACTCTCATCATTACATTATTCTGTTAAGGGTGGCCCTGGGGTAGCATCTGGCAAAGAACTGACCTCTGTTTAAGCTGTAGAGCCTGGAGGGACCTTAGTGATTATCTACACATTTACATTTTGAAAGTTAAGAATATGAGGCCGGAACTTCTAAGAGACTTGCATATTGTCCCTCAATTGTGTAGGGATAGTTTCGATGAGAACCCAATTTCATATCAGCACTCTTTCCGCTTGCTCCACGACTCTGGGCCCAATGTTTGAGCCACGAGGTAAGTTTGTGTTGAGGTTTGGCTGTCTGTGTCTCCTTGTAAGGAGCGCTATTGTCAGTGAGCCTGTGTTGTTCACCTCCTAAGGGGGCAGGAATCTGGTCTGCCTTGTTTTCTTTTCCCATCTCCCAGGTCCTACCAGGAACAATGAGGAACTTCCTGTTATTGTTATTGATAATGATGCTGCTGCTGATCTCCTTTAAGAGCCTTTGATTGGAGACATAAATTCTCTGGGCAATACATACCCAGTGAGAAACGACTTCTTGCTCTGTAAAGCAGTGCTGGTACCTGAGAGGTCAGATGGTTGGGGAGAAATACAAACCGCATATCTGGCATTTATTACCAATTTTTTGTACCTGTAACTGGATTTCTTTTAGGCCCTGGGTTTTTTGTTATATGTACTGACTAAGGATATTTTCACAAGCAGCATTTTAACTAGACCACACAACTGTCAGGATGAACAGGAGGACAGTTCCCCCCGCCCCCCTGCTTTTAAGGCTCTGTAAAGTACTGTTACTAGAAACCAGTTGAAGACCCATTCAGCAGTTAAAAACTACAGGAATACTGAGATAGGAAGCATTCTCATCAATTCATACTAACACACAGTTCCTGACTTCCTGCTGCAGCTTGTGCATTGAGTAGGAGGCAAGGGAAATATAAAATTCAGTCCTTTTCTGCAATGCATTTATAATGTGATCGGCAAACATGTCTGGATATCTACACAATAAAATGAGATCAAATAAGTGACAAATGAGTGGCGTGCATGATAAGATGAGAGGAGAAAGGCCATGTTGAATTTGTGTGGGAAGCTAAGGCTCCATGAACTAGGCAGACTATAAACTGGATCTGAAGTTCATTTAGAATATCAAGGTGACACTGAGAATGGTTAATGTGTTTGCCATAGATGAAGAACAAGTGTGGACTTCAAAATGGCCTCAGTGAGTTGGAGGAAAGGTCAGAAACAGACACAGCAGAGGCCACAAGGGCATCACCATTCCTTCACACAGGGTAGATGAAAGGGGGGCTGTGGATCGAGTGCTGTTTCCGCAAGTTTTGTTAAGTATCTATGAAGTGCTGGGGATACAGAGGTGATCAGAAACATATGATACCCCGATGGAGGAGTGGGGAGGAACCCAGGCTTTTTGGGGGTTGTGTACCTATCTAAGTCTATTATTTAAGTTCTAGATAATGAAGGACCGAAAGACTGAACTTCCTAGAAACAGAAAATGTTAGGAGAGTGCTTGGTGCTTTTGGACAGAAGAGGCCCTAAGCCTTTAGGGCTAAGGGATCAGATTGACTGGAGTAGCTGACAACAAGTCACCAATTGGCGCTGTATTATTGTTGCTATTGTTTAAAAGCAAGACTAACACTGGTCTTGCATAAAAAAAGTCTCACTAAATAAGTAAGTGGTCCATTGTATGAAAGTAAATAATTTTTCTCATCTTTGGAATGCAGAAATTTTGTTGTTCCACGGATTCAGACCACACAAAGGACAAGAAATTACAAGGATCTACTCCTTCTATCCTAGTTCTATTCCACTTGCCTCCTGCTTCTATCCTGGTCCTCCTCCATGCCTTCTGTAAGAACTAAATTAAAATACAGAGACCTGTAAGATACTCTTTATTGAAAGGCCCGTACCCATTCAGACTCTCCACACTTTATTCTGCTGTAACTTCACTTTCCTCTCCTGACCCCCAGCCCAAGAGCTGCTCCATTGTAACAGTAACTGCCAGGCTTATACATGAACTGGAGCTGGAACCCACTGTCTGTGTGGACAAGGCAGTTCACAGAACAATGACTGTGGGAAGTGATTGCTCACAATTTGGTGGAACGTGGCCTTCTGACTGTGTGCACCACAAGATCACTTAGCTCAGAAGTCCAGGCAATAATAACAAGGTCCTTTCTTGAGGACCCCTTAAGTGAAAGCCACAGCCATGGCAGCTGAGTTCAGAAAATCCTACTGGGGCAGTTTTTAACCTTTGAGAAACTTACAAAAGTCTTGTCAATGTGCGATTTTCTACTGGTTTCCTTTTGCTCTACAGATACACTTCATGAGAACAGAGCCCATCCATTCCTTCAGCTGTGCAGTTTAGGGTTTGGGAGCCCACTCCCCTCCTAACATTATGGCATTTTAGTGTAGAGACATGTCAGAGAGCTAATTCACAATAAAGGATGAAAGTCACTAGCAGGCTGAAAAAGAATTTCTCTAGAACTAGTGTTTGTTTTTTTCTTCTTGTGAAAATACACCACTTGTCATGGATCCTTCTTAAATTTTTTAAATAATAAAATATTTTGGAACTTTGAGAAATCTCTGTCACCTTTTATCAGAGTTGATACCTTTTGGATAGGGAATTAAGGGACATCAGTTCAAATGCCAGCTTTACCACTAATGATCTCAGTAATCTTGGGCAAGTCTCCTCATTCTATGTAGCTGCTGGGGTGTCCCTTGGCTGAGCCTAAACTAAGCATAGGTTGGGCTTGGAGTCCTGGTAGCCCAAGCACAACTTCCACCTGTCCTGCTCTCATGAAGTGACCTTCACGAGACCCTCTCCCACCTTCTCAGTCAGGAGAGAAAGGAAGCACATTTCTCTAAGGATACAAGAGAGGCACAAGAAAAGATTAAGACAGATAACTTGGATTCATGTTGAGCCTCTATAGAGAGAAAAATTAGAATCAGAAGCTGAAGAAACTATTTCTGGAAAAGTCTTGGTGAGTCTGTGGGCATGGGAAAAGCTCCTTCAGGGCTCAGTTGGCACAGTCCAGCCCAGGGTGACAAGGACACTCTCTCCATCCACCACATGCAGCAGCTCAGAAGTACACAGAATACAACCAAAGCCTTCCTAGGCTTGGTGAAGCTGATAGCTCTTTAAGAGAGTTACCAGGGGAAGTGGTGACAGGTAGGGATCTCTAGCCTGCTTGATCATTGAGCATCCAAAAAACTCCCACAAAAACCCTTTCTAGGAAAATAGGTTAGACCAATGGTCGGCAAACTCATTAGTCAACAGAGCCAAATATCAATAGTACAACGATTGAAATTTCTTTTGAGAGCCAAAATTTTTAAATTTAAACTTCTTCTAACGCCACTTCTTCAAAGTAGACTCGACCAGGCTGTGGTATTTTGTGGAAGAGCCACACTCAAGGGGCCAAAGAGCTGCATGTGGCTCACGAGCCACAGTTTGCCAACCACAGGGTTAGACTATATCAATTCTGACTGGAAGGTATCACTCCTTCAGTCCCACACCTTGGCCAGCCACAAGAGAAATCCGTTTTTATAGTGGGGAATAAGGTGAGGAAATTTGGTCAGCTTTCTCCAAAAAGAATGGGGTCAGAAAACAAAATGTTTTCTTGGAGCGTTCACTTTCAGCCCTAACAAACCTTGGCTGAACATGCCTCTGAGAGGCATGCTCTGGGGGGAAATAAAAGGGGATGTTGGCCATTTACATGCCCTCTCACTGGAGTGTCTTTGTTTTGGCAGACAGGGCAGAGCCTTTGATTGGAGACATAAATTCAATTAGGATTGCTGTGATGGAAAGCTTGGGTATAACAAGCCACTCAGAAATATGGAAAAATGTAGGGCAGGGCAGGTTCAGTTTCTTAAGCCTGGCCAACTGGTAAGGAATGAATACTCTCCACTTATCTGTGACTGTTCTTGCAGAAAGCCACAGCCCATTAGTTTTCAAATTGTGTCCTACAGAACCTTAAGTTCTCTTCAGTGGCCACTCAGAGGACACCCCAGTGGAACTAGAGAGACTAAATGGTGATGCTGGAGGGAGGCCAAGGGGATAGGATTCTTGGTCTCCTGCCTATACCTGAACCAGACCAGCTCTGCTTTAAATATTGAGCCACCGCTGTGGCTTTGTTTAAACCCAGCACTCCTTGGATGCACCATGGCCATTTTGACAGACAGAGGCTGTGGTAGAAGGAAGTAGTTAGTTCACAAGTGCCTCAAAAACTCATTGCTAAGAGAGCCTGCAAACCGGGCTTTGATGCAAGTTCAGGCTGCAGTGAATGCCTTTTAGTTCTCTGGGTTTCTCATAGGCTTCGAGAGAACTCAAAATCAATTGGGATAGTCAGTAAGGCCCTTGCCAGGGTTGAGGCGACAGTATAATGGGTGACTTTACATTTCATAGCATTGTCCAGGTAAAGTGCAAATGTCACCAAGACTGATAGCATCCTCTAATCGAAAGTGTCATTGTTTCTAAAACAAGGGCCAGGGAATTCTGAAGCAAAAAAATTCACTGTTATCATTGGACAGAGAATGACCATTTCATAGAAGAAGCTTAGGGAGCCTGTAATTAATGATTCAGAAGCAAAGGTACTTGAGAGCATGGGAACTATATATTCTGACCTTTCTTTCCAATTCTTAGGTAATAGAGGACAATTTTCAATTGTCACACATATTTGAGGGCTGGTAGAGCTCCTGAAGAAGAGAGGTCAAGGTCAACTCTATTCTCACAGTTGTTCAGACTATAAACCTTAAAATCTTCCTTGACTCTCCCATCCATCCACCAGCTAGCTTTGTTGGGTCTGTCCTCGATGTGGATTCAGAATTCTACCATGTCTCATCTCTTGCCTATTACCACTCTGGTCTCCATCTCCTTTTCCTCTGGATTCCTGCAATAGTTTCCTAGCTTGCATCCTATTTCCACCATCTATTCTCAGTAGAGAAGCCAGAGTGATTCTGTTCAAATGGGAGGAATGTGGGTCATTGTACTTCTCTGCTTAAAATTCCATTTCATTCACAGTAAAAGCCAATGTCTTCATAATGGCCTGTGAATTTCCTCTACTTGATCTGATCTTTCCTTGTTTCTCTGAACTCATCTCCTATTCTCTCCAGCTGTACTGGCCTCCTTGCTGTTCCTTGAACATTCTGGACTCATACCTGCCTTAAGGTCTTTGCACTATCTGTTCCTCCTGCTTGAAATGTTCTTCCCACAGATGTCCACAGGATTAATTTATTCACCTCCTTTAAGCTTTTGTTCAAATGATATTTTCTCAATGAGGTTTCCCCTGAATACTGTATCTAAAATTGTTCCTACCCCCTATATACACATTTGTTATTCATCTTTGCTTGGTTCTACATTTTATTTTTCCACAAAACATATTTTAGAGTTCTATATGGTTCACTTATTTATTATGTCTATTTTGTATCTTTTCCTGACAGAGTGTACGTTTATGAGGTCAGGGATCCTCATCAGTTTGGCTCACTACTATACTCAAAGTGCCTAAACTCATGCGTGGCTCAATTAGGTGCTCAATAAAATTGTTTAAATGAATGAATAATGGAATTGATCAAAATTATTCTCGTCTCTCTTCTATTTTAACATAGTGTGATTCTCTGATAAGAGTAAGAAACATTTCTCGTCAACCTTTGTTTTCTGGTAAAAAGAACATACAAAACTAGATTTGAGGAGTTAGGTAACCAATTGCATCCCTTCTGATTCGAGAAGTGCTCTTGCAACAAGTATTCAGCACTATTATACACTTGGTGGTAGCTTTTGATGTCCCTACAGTTGTATTTCAATGATATCCCTACATGAAGAGGAAAGGGGAAAAAGAATCAGGTGATGAGGTATAAGTTCCTCATCCTAAGGAGAAGAAGAGTTCTTGTCAGTGCATGGGGCATGTGGTAAGGAAACGTCTAAGCAGTTACAACTAATATGAATGTGTTGGCTAATATTTCTAATTATAAATTGATAAATTGGCATTTGGGCTTACAACTCAGTCTCGTATGTGTTTTAGTTGATGGGAGTTTTTCAGGCCTGAGTGGGACCGGGAACATGGTGACTCAATTGTGGTTAGAACCTTGTAAGGTATTGTCCAACTCAGGCTGATGTCACCCAACATTGCACACCTTCCATCTCTGTCTCCTGGTTTGATTAGGAACATACCTGTTTAAGAGAGTGGACTGATTTTCATCTGTATTAACTGGAATTATTTGTAAGGAAGTTATTAATGAATAAAAATATAAATTGTTTAAAAATCATGTAGCTGTGAAGGTTGTATTTGAACTTCAGTTTTATAGTTTCTACCAATTTCTCTAATCTTACAGTATTGCCCAAACTTGTTCTACCATCCTTTATCTATCTGTAGAAAACATTTTCAGAAAACTGAAATGAAATTAAGCTAGAGGTATAACACATGGGCTGTTTTTTCCCCCCAGCTTTATTGAGGTATAATTAATAATTAAAATTGTATATATTTCAGGTGTACAACTTGATGATTTGATATAAATATTCATTGTGAAATAATCATCATAATCAAGCTAATTAACACATTCATTACCTCACATAGTTATCATATTTTTTATGTAATGAGAACACAAGATCTACCCTCTCAGCAAATTTCAAGTATACAATACACACACACACACACACACAACACACACACACAAACACACACACAATTACATTTTCTTCTTCTGTAGATGGATACTTAGGTTGTTTTTGTATCTTGACAATTATGAATAATGGTGAAATGAACATGGGAATAAAACTATCTCTTTGAGATCTTGATTTGAATTACTTTGCATTACTGGATCATAAGACAGTCTTATTTTGAATAATTTGAGGAATCTCCATACTGTTTTCCATGATGCCTACACCAATTTATATTACCACAACAAAGCGCAAGGGTTCCCTTTTCTCTATATCATCACCAATGCTTGTTACCATGTCTTTCTGATGATAACATTCTCACAAGTATGAGATGATATGTCATTGTGGTTTTGATTTGCATTTCTATGTTGGCCTTTAGTATGTCTTCTTTTGAAAAATATCTATTTAGGTCCTTTGCCCATTTTTAAATTGCGTTTTTAGGTGTTTTTTTCCTATTAAGTTATATGAGTTCTTTATATCTTTTGGATATTAATCTCTTATTAGATATATAGTTTGCAAATATTTTCTTCCATTTCATATGTTGCCTTTTCACTCTCTTGGTTGTTTCCTTTGCTGTGCAGAGCTTTTTAGTTTGATACAATTCTACTTGTTCGTCTTTGCTTTTGTTGCCTGTGCTTTGGTGTCACATCTGAAATGTCATTGACATGGGCTAGTCTTTATTTTTTGGGAAGCAGAATAAACTGTTATGTTAATGTGATAAAACGGAGTTCTTCTTTGAAATTGTACGCCACTCAATAAGTGTACAGGTAACCAGTTTGTGGGCAATCTGTGGAGCAGAGGCAGTACTCACATTCCTGACATCAAATTAGAAAGCAGGTACCTAGAGCCTCTCAGGGCACAGTGCCCAGTGAGGTCCCACAAAGCTGATTACTGTCATTCCTGCCTTTCAGATTGGAGGAAGGAGACAAAATCCCCGAAAGTGTATATTAGCCCATTTTCCAAGTTTCGTTCTCTTTTCAATATACATAGACTGGGTCCTGGGAAATCAATCCATCACTTCCCCAGCTCCTTCATGGTAATGGTCTTTTCATCTGAGCATTGGGTGAGTGATTGCAATGACCCAGTTTGTTGTAATATCCTGTGCATTAGTGTATTGTGTATTGTTGCACTGCATTACAGTATGGTGATGACTCTGTTTGAGCACAAGGGACATTTTCTGGAATCTCATCTGTGTGATTTCATAATATTACTATGCTGTATATGGACTTGTCTCAAGTACTGCAGTTAAACACACACACACACACACACACACACGCACGCACGCACACACAAACTTCCATTAACATGTAATAAATGTAAACTGGAATGATGCAGTTCTGAGTTGCTTTCTTTTACTTTCAAATATATTTCCCTAAGAGGCACCTATAATTTAAATAGTAGAGTTCACAAAACTTTATTGAATGCAGTCTCTTTCGGTGGATATAGGTCAACCCAATCCTTTTAACATTATTTGGTCACATTGAAAAGGCCCTCTTGGTTCTTATTATATACTTTAGCTGTTTGATAGGATATGTGGATGAAAGATGCAGACTCAGATTATCTTGAAAGCATTTCAGGAGCTCCTAGCATGTTGGCAAGGGCAGTAATGATAGAAAATCCCTTGTCTGCTGGGTGATTAGTGAGACTCAGTTTGTGCTTCTCCTAATGTATCCTTTCTCTTTTGGGCCAGCTATGGATGAGTGATTTGATAGTTGGCTTATTAGTTTCAGGTTTAAATTGTTTATTGGTGACTTCTGAGTTTGAGTAATCAGCATCTTCACATCTTTCCACAGAGAGATTACGTCCCCCAAATGCTTTCAATGTGGTGGTGGTTATCTTCATATTTTTCTCCCTTCCCTCCATATCCCTGAAGGCTGCATCATTCTATGTGGCATGCGTAAAAACATAAATGGGGAACTTGGAAGAAATGAAAAGCAAGGCAGTTTTCAGTGCGTTAGATAAAGAGCACACAGAGGAATGCCATAGTTTTGAATGAGCTTTTGGTTTGAGTTCTGAAGCCAAGAAAGATTGCAGATTGTCCTGGAACACACTTCTCAACACTCTGACACCAGTCCAATGGTTCATTCTGCCCCTAGGGGCATAAGGAGTGCCCCGGGATTTTTGGTTGAGATATTTCTGTTCTTTATTCCTCCTGCCCTTAATCTCCTGGCTTCTGAAGTTGAAGTGTGGTTTTTTGGGTCCTGCTGGAAGAAGTTGGGGAACTTGTGATGTGTGATGAGTTCTGACCTGAGAGAAGTGGGATTCTTCGGGCAGCCCTGGTGTTGTAGGTGTACAGCCTACGTCTAGACACATCTCAACGAGCGAGGAGGAAGAGGCTACACTAAGGTTTGGAAAACTTTGGGGCTGATATATTGGTATTTGGGGGAAAGAGTGGAATTTATTTCCTTCTATAGAGAAATTCGTAAGTGAATATTATCATCTTGGCCTACTGTTCCTGCTACAGAAGGACACAGACAGGTGTGATGACAGCACAAGAGCTTGAGCTGGGTACTTTTGATATAGAGAACAAAGCCACAGTTCCCCCCTCACCTTCCAATAGGAGAGACAGCGGACACAGACAGGTGTGATTGCAGCACACAGTGGCATTGTGCTGAGGGTAAGCATCGTGATGCGTGGGCACATAGAAGAGGTGCCTCCCACACAGGCTTGGAAAGGAAGCCTCCAAATCAGTCCCAGTGGATCAGGAAGGGTTAGACACCTTCCTGGAGAGTCTGCTTTTCAGGTAAGGAAATCATAACAAGCATTGTAATGAAATACAAAACTTGAATAGTCGTTTGGATTTCCTGTTAAGATTTGTATTCAACCCAAAAAACCTGAGGTCAGAAGGTGAGTGTTTACAAAGGTGGTTGAGAGGGAATTATTAAAGAAATGTTTTAACAAAATGGAGTCAAATTCACTAGCCTGGTGTTACTCTTTGAATCAAAGGCCCATCTTTGATCTTTTCAGACTGAACTGACAGTGTTTCACAGCATACAGTGTTTTATCATCTATCTTGCTCCCCAAGCATACATTTCTTCCTTTTGCTCAACTGCAACCTCGTATTTTCATTTCTGGCTTTCTCAAGATGATAGACAGGCCTGGAGCTATTACTTACACCACAAACAATGGATGATTGTCAGAGAAATTGCCAAAGGTAAAGGGGCCTTTGCCAATATCACATGAAGATAACTGGGTATTTTTTCTTCTCTTTTTCTGACATAAAAAAGGAGTCCTGGGGCTTAAGCAGTGCTACCTCCCATCAAGTCTAGGACCTCAGTGATGAAAGAGCTCTACTTCTACACCTAAACTTGTGTCTGTGAGCTTTAGTGGTAAACACAGAGTGACAAGAGGGGGAAGTTGGATGACTTATGCCCTAATTGATGACTGCTCTGAAAATCCAGAGGCCCTGATTTTGAAGCAAGATATCTGACATATGTTGACAAAGCTTTTTAATGGGTTAGGCATAGGGGATAATATCACTGTGATGGTTTGGAGAAGGAATTGAATTAACAGATGAGGGAACTTTGAGCACACGTGAAGGTTGACTTTGATCCCATTCCCGTCAAACTCAAGCAGCTGAAGTTCTCAAGGGGTTGAAGGCAGAAATGGAAAAGTGTGACATTAGTATAAAGTTTGCTCACTGGTATCAAACAAATCTGGGTTTCAGATCTTGGTCTTCCACTCACAAGCTATGTCCTTTTAGACATTACTTAACCTGTTCACTTTCTCTTATATAAAATGGAGATAATTATTTTCAGGATGAATATTAAAGACTAATTAATTAATATTGAGATAAAAGAAGGATGTACAAAAATGACTACTACAATGCCTGATAATAAAGAATACCTAAAATAATAAGAAATATTAACCAGTAGGTGAGATATGTAAGAGTGAAGCAGGTGACTCCTAGGACAATGGGAAACCTTTGTAAGGCAATTGACATTATCCACTTATTATTATTGACTCTGAAGTGGATAACATCAACAATGAAAACAACAATACAACAACAATTTGGGTTATAGTAGGGTTCTGGTGTTATTAATGATATCAATACTCAAATGCTGTCTGACATCCATTCTTCATTTTCCTCCTTTGAAGCTTCAGCTTAGAGCCTAATTAGCATGGACTTCCTTCTAAGTCTTGGGATATGAAGCCCTCTTATTAGCAACATGGAGGAAGTAGTTAAGGAAGTGGGAGAGGTAGCTAGTTGATTTATGGAACAGGCCTTGTATGTAATTCACCATCCGGCTGTATAATGTGGGCAATAGAAAAGCACCAGAAGGAGATGACAGGGCCAAATGTCTGGGCAGTGTATTCACCAGCAATGTGCATTCTAGGAAAGAGAGGTGGCAGAACACAAGGGATTGCTACCATTAGGAAGATATGGCCCTGCTGGTCCTTCATCCCTGGAGGAAGAGGGGTCAGGAGAGGGGACTGAAAGTTTCTTTCCCCCACAGTAGGAATGGAGCTAACATCTACTGAGTAATCCCAGGCAGGCCTGTCTGGCTCCAAATCTCATGTCCTTAACCTCCCTGCTAGGAAGTACCAAGAAGGAAGAAGTTGCAACTGCTTAGATGTAAAAGATAAGCTAAGTGAGAGTCCTTTGTGAAAATGATCCTAGATGTTGCACATACTAATGTTTTCTTTCTTTTTACTTTATTTTTATTATTTAGACTATTACAGATGTCCCCATTCCCCCACTTCCCTTTGGACATCCCCCAACTTTGCTCCTCTGCCCCCATAATGGGGCTTTTCTTTTCTTATCTTTAAGCTTGCAGAATGTTTTCAATCATATTATACTTCACTCAAGTGTTTGTTCTCTGCTCTCAGCTTTTAAATTGTGACCAACTCGGTAGATAAGTTACTTTATTTTTATCTATCTTCGAAATACTGAGACATTTGCATCAGTTATCTTTCTTTTTCTTTTCTTTTTTTTTTTAAGCATTGAGTTATACTGCCAGGTAAGCATTCATGTTCTTGTTGTGCACAATCAATTTCATGTACATGTTAATGGAGTTTGGTCTGTGTGACTTGTAGTAAGATCTTATTTAGGGAGATACAGGCTGGTGAGGCTCTGTTAGAGTGCACTAGGCTGCAGAGCTAAAATGATCTAGATCCAGCTGTTATCAGGCACTTCTAATTACATAATCATGATTCTAGAAAATGTCTCCAGCCATGTTCTCTCTCTGAGGAGACAGGATAAAAAACCCAGCTCAATCACAATGAATATGCCCCTCTAGGCCTGGGGTCTCTCACTCTTTTCTGTGTACTTTTGAAAGAAACCTGATGACTCGATGGGAGGGTTTTATAAATAGGAAAGCCCCACCTTAATATTACCTGTTCTCACTATTCTTACTTCAGTAGTAGTTTGATTCTCTCAGAAAATGTTTGTGATTTCTTCGTTCTTGGCATGTTTAGATGTTTTAGAGAGTTTTAAAAAATATTTTTAATCAAAACATTTTTTAAGAAAAGTTTTTTAAAAATGTAATTCTTCCCCTTAAGATTATAATTTGCTGGGAATATCTGGCATTCATTAATGATATAAATTAGAAAATTTAAGGGCTTTAATTAATTGTAGAAAAAATTTAAGAAGTGTTTTGGAGAATAAATATGTTGGTAGTGCAGCTCTCAATCACAGTATTATTACACGTGTGGCACAACGAGTCGCAAGGTATTCTACAGGTAATTTATTAGTAGTAATATTTGAAGACCTAAAATTTGTGAATTATTTATATTTCACATGGATTTTTCACAGTGTAATCCCTAAAAACATGCCTTGTTTGAGTGCTGAAATGCGTTCTTAGACAGAAAATGAGAGAGGTTGAAGCTAAGGGCTATAATTATGGGACTGCTTCCTGTTTAAGGGGTTGAGCCCTGGAGTCAGGTCATCAGAGTTCTCTCACTTGGACCTCCTGTTGCTGAGACTCCTTTGTTTGTTATAAGGATTCAAGAACATAATCCCTGTGCAGCCAGGCTTACCTTGCCATGAGGCAACTACTAGAATAAATGTCAGCAATGTCATCATTAATTACATACAGCGCTAGGTACACAGCTATTGTTCTCAGAGACCAGAAAGGGGAGCGAGCAGTGTTAGCTGCAGTGAAGAAGGAGGCCTAAAAACAGGATCTGTGTAGAGCTCAGTGCAAGTTTGCAAGAGAGATTTATTCCACCTCTGGCTGCATAAGCCTCAGCTGCTCCTTGTGCAGGCCCCACACTACGCCCATTTCTTGGTTTCCCTATTACTGATAAGCTTATCTTAGATTTTCTAGCAGGTGTCCTTGGAGCTTGGCTTGATCTGTATGTGATTGGATGTTTGGTTTTGGGAAGGTGTGTAATTCTCTGATTCTCCTCTGTCTTATTTATTTATTGATTGATGAGAGAGAGAGAGAGAGAGAGAGAGAGAGAGAGAGAGAGAGAAACATTGATTTGTTTTTCTACTTACTTATGCACTCATTGGTTGATTTTTTAAAAATATATTTTATTGATTTTTCACAGAGAGGAAGGGAGAGGGATAGAGAGCTAGAAACATCGATGAGAGAGAAACATCGACCAGCTGCCTCCTGCACACCCCCTACTGGGGATGTGCCCGCAACCAATGTACATGCCCTTGACCGGAATCGAACCCGGGACCTTTCAGTCCGCAGACCAACGCTCTATCCACTGAGCCAAACCGGTTTCGACCATTGGTTGATTTTTGTATGTGCCCTTACTGGGGATGGAACCCAGAACCTTGCTGTATTAGTATGATGCTGTAACCAACTGAGCTACCTAGCCAGGGTCTGATTCTCCTTTCTTTTTCCCACACTCATGGTGGAAAACCTCCCTCCTGGCTCCTATCTATCTTTTCTTTTCCCACACCAAGGAAGACTGGCCCTACCCGAGTCAGGACCTTTACCCTGAGGTGGACCTTTGTGCTATTCTTCAAACCACTCCCATTTTCCTCAGTAACTCTTCCAAATCACTCCACTGTTAAGCCCACTTATTCTTTTAAAAAATAAAATAATTGTATTATAAATATTTTTAAAAGACATAAAAGTAAAGAGTAAGAATAAAGCCCCACAAATTTATATACATATACAATAAAGATTTTATCGTATTTGCTTCATCTCTATTTCTTTGGCTCTTTCTTTGATGAATTATTTTAAAGCAAAATGTAAATGTGTTATTTTATGACTATGTGCTTAAGAACACATTTCTGAAAATTTTCTTACACAACCACAATGCTGTTATCACATCTAACAAAATAAAAAATAATTCTTTGGTGTTAGCAACTATCCCAATTATATAAAAAAAATTAATCCTCATCTGAGGATATGTTTTTATTATTTTGAGAGAGAGAGAGAGAGAGAGAGAGAGAGAGAGAGAGAGAGATCAATTGGTTGCCTCCAATATGTTCCCTGACCAGGGATCAGAACTGCAACCCTAAGTATGTACACTGAATGCCTCAAATAACAACTGAGCCACTTGGCCAGTGCCGGAAGCCAGTTCCAGCATGTCATAATTGCAAGAGGTTCATCAAAAGGTTAATGGAACTTGGGGACTCAACAAGGGCTGAGTCACATATGTTGTCACCTGTTGGGAATGGCTAAAGGCGTTTCCCCAAACCTGAAAGGGATGTATAAATTGATTGTTTGCTGCCAGACAGCTCAGGGTATTTTAATCTACATGTTATTGCCTCCTACTGGCCAAACACCTGAACAGCCGTAGTCTATTCCCCAATCTGACAATGCTTCTGTACGTTAACCCTACCCTTTGAAGTGTATATCTCTACCTTGCCTT
This sequence comes from Cnephaeus nilssonii, assembly GCF_951640355.1. NCBI lineage: Eukaryota > Metazoa > Chordata > Mammalia > Chiroptera > Vespertilionidae > Cnephaeus > Cnephaeus nilssonii. The sequence goes on along the minus strand of NC_137084.1, from coordinate 69,938,168 downwards.
AGCACAATTTGTGTTAATAAAAAGCAAGGGGTCCTGAGACAAGAGGAACTTGATTTTTTCAGCCAAGCTCCTCTGCCTCCCCTGATATGCCTTTCAAAATTATCTTTTGTCTCTGGATGCTTAATCTACGCACAGCCCCATCTCCAGATTGCTGAACCCTTCTAGATGCCAGATCAAGACCACCAGCATTAAATGATGCCCAACGTCTGGCAGCTAGGGCTATCAAAATTCTTTTTAAAGTTGGTGTTTGAATTAGGATCCCACACAAGCCTCCCAAATTATGTTGAATAGTGTCATAGATTTCCTTTGATCTAGATCAATCTCCTTCCCCCTCTGCCCTTTCCCTGAACCCCTTCCTTCCTTCCTTTTTTGTTTTTTAAACTCATACCATTAACTTATTGAAGAGAAGAAGGCAATCATCCTTAGAAATGTTCTTAGTTTGAATTTATCTGTTTGCTTCTTTATGAAAGTTTGACCCCTCCAGTGATACTGAGCTTTCATAAAAGAGCAGAGAATGTTTTTCCATTTATTTAAGTGTATTTTTTTCATCTTTCAGTAGTGTTTAAAATTTTTCCCAGGTAGTTTACCTTTTTAAGCTGGAACCTTTATTCCTTTATATGGCATAACATTTCAGTGTTTGTATACTATATGGAAGCTATTGATTTTCATATATTAATTTCATATCCTGTTAATTTACCACAACCTCTGATTTTTGTAGTAATTTTTTCATTGATTCACTTGAGTTTTCTTAATATGCACACTTATTATCTAAATATAGATTCTAGCTTTGACTCCTAATTGCTTTGTCTTTTCTAATTTTAGTGACTAATTTTTCCAGCATCATCCTACCTAATAATAGACAAATATGCAAATTGACTGTACCTTCGCTATGCCCGCAATTGGCCAGGAGGCGCGGGGGGGGCGGGACTCGGGGTGGCCGGGGTGGCCAATTAGGCCGGCGGGACGCTGAGCTCGCGTCGCCAGTGGCGGCTCGAGCTAAGTGTCTGCGCCATGGCTGTGCTGCGGCACAGAAGGGGCCTCTGGAGCTGTAAGCTCACGTCCCACCGCGGACCATCAAAAGCGGGGGAGCTGGGTGCCTGTCCGCTCAGGCACCAGGCCTTTCAGAAGCCTCTGGCGGGACGGAGGCTTCTGAAAGGCCTGGTGCACCAGCGGACAGGCACCCAGCTCCCCCGTGATCGAAAGCGAAAGCGTGTAGGGGACCCTACACGTGCATGATTCAATCATGCACTGGGCCTCTAGTGTTAAATATTAATGGATATGGTGGGCAGCTTTGCATTTTTTCTTACATTAATTGGAATGCCTTAAGTGTTTCCCTATGAAGATGTGTTAATTGATTCTTATCTTAGTGAATGAGTGTGTATGTGTGACTGTGTATGTCTGATCAAAAATAAATGTTGAATTTTTTCAAATACTTTTTGGTATTGTGAGAGATGTTCATGTCATTTCTCACTTGACCTATTGCTACAGATTAATTATATTAATGGATCTCCTCCTATGAAGTCATCTTGAATTCCCAGAATAAATTCTCTTTGATCATGATGTATTTTATTTCAATATGACATAATATTCTATTCCTAACATTTTACTTATGAGTTTTACATTAATTTTTATAAGTGAGAATAATATATAGCTGTCTTTATTATGGCTTTTATGTCAATGAATATTTTATATTTGACAGAACATTTTTGAATGATATTTCTTCCTTTTCTATGATCTTGAGCAATTTACATAGCAATCAGAGTATATTTTTTTGGTGGCATTTCACTGTAAAACCATCTGTTACTGGTGCTGGTTTAAAGAGTAGCTTTTTGAAAACTCTCTCAGTTACCTGTATGGTAATCAGTCTATTTGGAATTTCTACCTCAACATTTTATTTTGAGTGAAGTTACCTACTCCATCTAGGTTTTCAAATGCAGGATAAAGCAAAAGTAGGATTACAATTGTACAAATAAACAATACAATAATAAATAAATAATAATAATAATACAAGAATAAACTCTGTTTCATATACTCACAACTATAAACCTACTTTTACCCACCCCTGTATTTGCAAAGACTTATGCCAATATAATTGTATAGGTTTTTAAAAAATTCCTTATTTTGGTGGTTATATTTTTCTTTATTATGTTTATTTTGTATATTTGTGTTTCCTACCCATTTATTAAAAAGTAACTATAGATTTTTTTCATTTTATTAATGTTTTCAAAGGATAAGATTATTTACTTATTAATGCTATATTATTTCTGTTTTCTCTATCAGTTATTTCTACTTTTATATTTAGTAACTAGAGGCCTGTTGCATGAAGACATTCGTGCAATAGGCCTTCCTTCCCTTGGCTTCCAGCACCATTTTTCCTCCGGCACCCGGGACCCAGGCCTTCACTCCAGCCAGAGTCTGCCTTCTTTGTCCTTGCTGCAGACTCAGGCTGGAGTCTGCCATCTTCGTCTTCGTCTGCAGTCTTGTCTTCACTCTGGCACTCTGCTCCTGTGGTCCCTTCGCCCCCCGCCCTCCCTCTCATAGCAGGTGTCCTGTCCCGCCTGACCACTCCCTGTCTGGAGCAGCTGGGCGGCTGCCATCTTTGGCCTTCTAATTTGCATACTCACTCTGATCGGCTGTGGGTGTAGTGAAGGTACAGTTAATTTACATGTTTGTCTATTATTAGATAAGATTCTTTTATTCTGCTTTCTTTTGATAGTCTTTGTTGTTATTTTTCTCACTTTTGGAATTGAGTATTTAACCCACATTTTTCATTTCTATTGATAAATTGATAAAGTTATGAATTTTTATTTGAGCATTTATGTTACCTGTATTCCCTAGACCAATATATTGCATTTTACTTATTGTTGCCTTCTGGAAATTCTGCAATCATTTTTTATATTTCCTCCTTGACATGAGATTTGAATGAGTTTTTGTGTGTTTGTTTACATTTCCAAGTAGAAGGACTTTTAAAAGATCTTACTCATTTTTAATTTTATTGCCCTTTGGTCAATAAAATATAGTTTACATTAAAAAATGTATTATAACTTCCTTTGTGGCCTAATATTTTGTTAAGTTTTGTAAATGCTCTATGTACTCTCTCTCTCTCTTTTTTTAATCTTCATCTGAGGACATGTTTTCATTGATTTGAGAGAGAGAGGAAGGGAGAAACATCAATCAGTCCCCCCCACCCCATTTCCCCTGCCATGAACCACAGGTATCAAACCAGCTACCCAGGTATGTGGCCTGACCGGGAATCAAGCCTGTAACCCTTTGGTGGGTGGGATGATGTTCCCACCAACTGAGCCAGCTGGCCAGGGCCCATGTACTCTCTTAAAGAAGGTGTCTTCTCTATTATTAGAAAACAGGGTTCAATACATATCAGTAAGATCTTCCTTATTGGTTGTTTCGATCTATATTCATTTAATTCATGTGGGACTAAAAGAAACCAGTGTGATAATAACTTTTTTATTAGATGAGTTAAACCCACTTGCATTTATGGACAGGATGGGCATATTTGGTATTGTTTCATGTTGTTTTTACTTTAAACTTATGTTTGTTTGTTTTTTGCCTTCTATTGATGTTTCTTTTGTTATTTCAAAGTTTTAATTTTTGTTAAAACAGACACATTTCTATCTTTGTTGAATACTTTTAGTCACCTCTTCTTTAGATATATAACCTATTGGTTTTCTACTATGACCAGTACTAAGGTTAACTAGTAACCATTTCCTCTTTTCTCCACTGTCTACTCCATGTTTCAATTTTAGACATCAGTATTATATTAATGTTATTTTTATAGATTTAAATATACTTAGCTTTTACTACTTGATTTGCCAGCTTCCAAACACACATAATCATATCCCAGTTAATTCCTATACAATAACTAGTAAGCTTATTTTGTTTTCCATTTACTCTTCCTTTCTCATCTATTTGGTTTGTAGCAAGTGTTATGGGGACTCTAAGAAACTACAATGTCTCCATATCATGTTGTCCTCTCTGCCCCTTAGTTGATAAATTTGCTTCCTATTTCAATAAGAAAGCTTACATCAAGTATATTTGTCTGTAAACTTCCTGCTTACTTGCCCCATATACAAATATATCTGTATCCAGATCTTTCTTTATCATTTTTTTTTCAACTTCAAAAAAATATTCTTAGTGTAACTTAAGGGCAATCTCTTTGGTTCTTTCTCCTCTTACCACTTCTGGTAACTAATTTGATCAGCTAATCTCCCCTCTTTCCTTTATCTTTAGCTTCTGTGGTACCTGAGTCCTTCTCATTATCCCAGAAACAAGATTATCTTAAAAAATAAACTCTTCTTTGATACTGTATCCCCTTCAAGGTACCATCCAATTCTCCTCCTCTTTTTACCCCCAAATTGATGATTCATAGTCTTCATTTCCACACCTCGCAATTGTACCTCATTACAAATTGTCTTTCATTTCTACCACTCCTTTTGAAGGGGATCTTGTTATAGTCACCAATAAGTTACTACTTGCAAAGTTTATGGAAACCTCTCTATTTACCTTATTTGACCTCAGTATTATATTGAAACTATTGACATGCTTTCCTGTATTCTCCTGTGTGTCCCTGGAAATCTCTGACCATTCCTTCACTGGTTCATCTTTCTTTCCCTACAGCTTGATATTCCTGCTTCCTAGGGCTCCATTCTAAGCTCAAATGTTTTCTCATTCTAGATCTTCTTTATTTTCATCTACTTTCATAACTTTATATACTACTCACAGGTTGGTGACTTTAAAGCTGTACCTCCTGCCCAGTTCTCTCCTCTGAACTTCAAGTTTGTTAATCTATCTGTGGGCTAGGAATCCCCAAGCAGATGTTTCAAAGATCTCTCAAACTCAGTACAACTCAAAATGAACTTGTCTTTCTTTTCTAGAAGTCTCTATTTTGGTGGTGGCAGTTACATAAATTAGAAACCTAGGAATCATCCTTGATTATCTTTCTCTTTCAATCATCTCCAGGTATTCACATACCAAATCCTATAAAACTTGCTTCCAAAATACTCTTTAAATTTGTCCCTCTATTTTTTTAATCCCTACTGTTATTCCATCATCATCTCTTGCCTGATGTGATACTAACTGGGCTCTTTGCTTCTAGTCTTGTCTCCCTCAATTACCCATGTGCTCTGTCTAATCGTGTCACTGTTCTACTTTAGATTTTCCTAATGGTCCCTGTAGCCTTTGTGATAAAAATCAAGTTCTGTGACCTGATATGCAGAGACCCTGATGGTCTGGCCCATGGCTTGCTCAATAGTTTCTTCTTTCCTCTGCTAGACTCTAACATGTTTCACCAATATTGACCTGCTCTAGCTCTCTCAACACACTGTGTTGTCTTGCTTTTCTATGCCTTTGCTCTTGCTGTTTCCTTCATCCCCTTTTCTTCACCTGGGTAATTTCTATTTATTCTTTAAGACCAAATTCAGATATTAACTTGTTTTTGAAGACTACCTGACATCTGGCCACCCCTTGCCCCAAACCTAAGCTGGATTAATTACCCCTCCTCAGTGTTTATCAGCACCCACAGCTCACTGATGTCATTTCACTTAACAAAAATACATTGCAACAAATGCTATGTATTTTTGCCTCCTCCTCTATCTTCCTTTAGATCCTCATATTCTACACAGCAGTGACTTAATAAACTACCCATTTAGATTCAGCACTATGGATGCAAGCAAGAACGTGGTTGTTACTCTCCCCCCACCCCATATTTTTATAACATTTATCATATTAGCCCCAATGCCTTGCACAGAGTTTGTGCTTAATAATTACTTTGTGCTAGATAAGTCGATGGATATCCCTGCTCCTAAGGAGCATAATCTTCAGTGAAATAATAATACCAGAAGGAAAAGCTCTCAGGCTTAAAATGTGAAGAAATATTGCTTAGAGGAAAAGGTCCATGAATAGGTTATCTGGAGACCTGGCAACTCTCACTAACTAGCTGTGACCTTATAGGACAACCTTCCTGAATCCTTGAAATAAAGTGATGGTCTGGGTAAGTATTGTGATCCCTCATAGCTCTAACATTTAACTCAAAGTAATAGTCCAGCCTGTTATTTTCAAGAAACCATTTCAAATGGGATAGTTTGGAGTTAGCTTGGTGCAATGAATGGGCAACTTAAAGAAAACCGGAGGCAATATCATTATCACCAAATATTTTCCCTCTAGACACAGCTTCATGAATTCCATCAGATGCTATGAGCTTCGTTTCATGCCAGCTCTCCTCCATTTTTGAGCTCTTACTCATTCTGTTCCTCCCACTCACAATGTTCTTCCTTTCCCTTCTGCCTACCCATCCCACCCCACTTCCCTCCAAGGCCCAGATCACATCACTTCCCTACTTGTATTTCCCCTTTATCTGAGCTTCTGTTCACTAGAATTATGATTACCATCCTTCCATGTTTAATTGTTGCCCAAACATTTAATGTGACTTAAATTTACTTTTATGTTGAAATTTTCTAAGCTCGTAGAAAACTGAGGTATGTGCCTTTAAAAATTTCAAGTCTTCATTAGGGACTAGTACTATTTTGGGCTCATAGTGGGTCCTTATAAAAATCTTGCTGGCTGATTCATCTATGTGCCCATGTTAGAAACGGTGAACATTGAGCAAGGGCTGTTGGTGTTGTGGGGAAATTTCCAGCAGAGTTTCCTCCTAGAGAAGATTAGAGTTTCAGAACGAGCATAAGACTTCTGCTGCGAATCTGAAATCTGCTACAGCCGCTGTGCAGTTTTTTATTTTCAGGTTGTTAGCACTGATTGATGATAATCACTTTCCCAGGGGAGTTGAAAAAGATCAGTTTGGGATCTGTGATCCTTCTCTCTTGAGACCATTTGAAGCTCATCTTTGCTTATTGGGTATAGCGTCTGTGGGACAAAGCCTGCCACCATCATTAAAGCTGCCTAGGCCTCAACTGGACAGATTCCTGTGCTCAAAACAAGCCGCCCCAACCCTAATAACTTCCTGCTGAGCTGGTCTGACGCCTGCTGCTGTATCTCAGCAGTGCACAGCTTTGCCACACCACTTGAAGCTTTGCTCCAGGTCATCCTTCACACATTTGCCTGCTCTCCTTTGCAGAGTCATGGCTAAGCCTGCCTGTGTGACATACTCTGTACCTACTGGCAGATGGAGTCACCAAGAGCAACCTTTTGGAGGCCAGCCAGGGAGCCAGAATGGGAAGTCTTGTGGCTATAACTCAGCTGGGCAGGTGCTGAGGATGACAGATGTGCTGACTGGAGGAGCTCCCTGATGAAGAAGCTGGCAGGCACTATCCTGTGGATTTTGGCTGAGGACTCATTCCACTGTCAGGAAACCCTTGACTTCTCTCAGGTGGGGCTCTGAGTATGTCTCTTCCCCACAGACTCTGGCAGAAGGTTCTTATTTGTACCTTTCATGAACACTTTACAGAATATGCCTCTTACTCCTTTAAGATCTGGTATTCAGTTCATTCTAATTCAACAAATATTTGTTAAGAGGCTTGATTGCTGGTATACCAACTGTGAAGAAGATAGACATGGCATATGTTCTCTGAGATTATAATGAAAATTTATCTCATGTGTTCTTCTGGATATTTTAAAATTGCATGTTTACATCTAAATCATTAATTCATCTGGAATTAATTTGGATAAATAAGGAATGAAATAAGTATATCATTTTTATCAGTTTTGTAGATGGCAACTCACTTGTCCTTTCTTTTGAATAAGCAATCCCTCTCCCTGCATGTTCTTCCTTTAATATGGGAAAGTTCTTCCCTTTATGACTATAATTGGTTCTAAGTAGATTTTTTACTATTATTTTAATGACAAAATTTCATATTGCAAAAGAAAAACAGTTTATGCTAAAACAATCCCATACCACATTGAAATCTATATAGTAACTTCATTAATTAATATTTAGCTAATATTAATTATGGCATAATAATAATGGCATAATAAAGGTAACTTTCATTAATTAATTTCTCTAAAATATGGTTGTACACCTGTACTCATTCATCTCTCTCATAGCTATTAGATAATGTTTCAATCTTAAAATAATCCACATAAAGCATTCATATGATTCACAATATTTCAGTAACTGAATTTTTTTTTTTGGGGGGGGGGGGATTTTCTTTTTTTTCTTTATTTTTTTTTACAGTATACAAAATATATCTATTACCAGATTGTAGATGTGAAATAATTAGCCATTTACATGCAGTAAATATTAAAATTTCAAGAAAAACAACTTAAAATATAATAATGTTACATGCAATAAGCATTAATATTTCAAGAAAAAAAGAATTTAAATATAATAATATTACCCAAACTGTACTAACATTGTATAATATCACAAAAGTTGTAGGAAATATTAAAAATCTGCAAATAACAGGATTACTTCTATTATATTCTAAAATATTTTTCCCTCTGGCTTTATTTTTGTTTATCAGTTTATGTTGTTTATTAATTCCACAAATGAGTGAGGTCATGTGATATTTATCTTTCTCTGACTGGCTTATTTCGCTCAGCATAATGCTCTCCATGTCCACCCCTGTTGTTGCGAATGGTAAGAGTTCTTTCTTTTTTACAGCAGCGTAGTGTTCCGTTATGTAGATGTACTACTGGTTTTTAATCCACTCATCTGCTGATGGGCACTTAGGCTGTTTCCAAATCTTAGCTATTGTAAATTGTGCTGCTATGAACATAGGGGTGCATATATCCTTTCTGATTGGTGTTTCTGATTTCTTGGAATATATTCTTAGAAGTGGGATTACTGGGTCAAATGGGAGTTCCATTTTTAATTTTTGAGGAAACTCTATACTGTTTTCCCCAGTGGCTGCACCAGTCTGCATTCCCATCAGCAGTGCACAAGGGTTCCTTTTTCTCTGCATTCTCACCAGCACTTGTCGTTTGTTGATTTGTTGATGATAGCCATTCTGACAGGTGTTGGATTTTGTTGAATGCTTTTTCTTCTTCAATAGGTATGATCATGTGATTTTTGTCTCTCAATTTGTTTATGTGGTGTATCATGTTTATTGATTTGCGAATATTGTACCAACCTTGCATCCCTGGAATAAACCCCACTTGATCCTGGTGTATGATATTTTAAATGTATTGCTGGATCCAATTTGCTAAAATTTTGTTGAGGACTTTAGTGTCTATGTTCATCAGGGATATTGGCCTGTAATTCTTTTTCTTTTCTGAGAGAGGAAGGGAGAGAGAGAGAATGATAGAAACATCAATGATGAGAGAGAATCATTGGTTGGCTGCATACTGCATGCCCCATACTGGGGATTGAGCCCAGGCATGTGCCCTGATTGGGAATAAAACCATGACCTCCTGGTTCTTAGGTCCACACTCAACCACTGAGCAACACCAGCCAGGCTCTTATTAAGTTTATTAGGTCCTTTATTCTTTTAGCTGCTGTTTAAATAAGATCTTTTCTTTTTTTAAAAAAAAATATTTTTATTGATTTCAGAGAGGAAGGGAGAGAGGAGAGAGATAGAAACAACAATGATGAGAGAGAATCATTGATTGGCTGCCTCCTTTACGCCCCCTACTGGGGATCGAACCCGCAACTCGGGCATGTGCCCTTGACTGGAATCAAACCCGGGACCCTTCAGTCCACAGTCTGACGCTCTAACCACTTGAGCCAAACCAGCTAGGGCAAAAAAGATTTTTTCTAACTCATTTTGTTTTGTATACAGAATAAACATTAATTTTTGTACATTAAATTCATATTAAGTTAGCTAAAGTATGCTATTATAATATACTAGTAGCCCTGCACACGAATCCATGAGCGAGTAGCTCGCTACCCCTTGCTTCAGCTGGCCACCCTGCCTACCGCCTCTGGTAGCTCTCCGCTGCTCATAGCTCGCTGCCCCACCCTCCTGTAGCTCTCCACCACTTGTAGCTTGTAGATCGGTGGTGACGTTATGGCATCCTGGAAAATTTGCATATTTCTCTATTATTAGATTAGATTTTCAATAGATTTTCCCAGTTTTCTAAGTTACATAACCATATAGTTGTTTTAAAAATCTTTATTGTTTAAATTATTACATATGTCTCCTTTTTTCCCCATCAATCCCTTCTAGCCCCTCTTTCCCTCCCCTGCCCCCAGCCCCCCACCCTAGGCCTTCATCACCCTATTGTCTCTGTCCATGAGTTATGAATATATGCATACAAGTTCTTTGGTTGATCTTTTCCCACTCACCCACCCACTCCCACCTTCCCTATGAGATTTGACAGTCTGTTCCATGCTTCTATGTTTATGGATCTATTTTGTTCATCAGTTTACTTTGTTCATTAGATCCCACATATAAGTGTGATCATATGACACTTGTCTTCCTCAGACTGGCTTATATTGCTTAGCATAATACTCTCCAGGTCCCTCCATGCTGTCTCAAAGGGTAAGAAATCCTTCTTTTTTAGTGCTGCATAGTATTTCATGGAGTAAATGTACTACAGCTTTTTTTTTTTTTAAATCTACTCATCTACTGATGGGAACTTGGGCTGTTTCCAGATCTTATCTATTGTAAATTATGCTGCTATGAACATAGGGGTGCATATATTCATTGTGGTTGGTGTTTTGAGTTTCTTAGGATATATTCCTAGAAGTGGGATCACTGGGTCAAATGGCAGTTCCATATTTAATTTTTTGAGGAAACTCCATACTGTTTTCTATAATGGCTGCACCAGTCTGCAGTACTAGGGTCCCCTTTTCTCCACATCGTCACCATCACTTGTCATTTATTGATTTGCTGATGGTAGCCATTTTGACAGGTGTGAGGTGATACCTCATTGTCATTTTAATTTGCATCTCTCTAATGATCAGTGACTTTGAGCATTTTTTCTTGTCTCTTGGCTATCTGTATGTCTGCTGTGGATATGTGTTTATTTAGGTCTTTTGCCCATTTTTTAATTGGATTTTCTTCCTTTTGTTAAGTTGTATGAGTTCTTTATATATTTTGGATATCAACACTTTATTATATGTATCATTGGCAAATATGTTCTCCCATACAGTGGGCTTGCTTTTCATTTTGTTGATGGGTTCTTTTGCTGTGCAGATGGTTTTTATTTTCATGTAGTCCCATTTGTTTATTTTCTCCTTCATTTCCCTTGCAGTAGGAGATGTATTCACAAATATATTTCTATGAGATATGCCTGAGATTTTGGTACCTCTGGTTTCTTCTAGGATTTTTATGGTTTCACGACTTATGTTTAAGTCTTTTATCCATTTTGAGTTTATTCTTGTGTATGGTGTAAGTTGATGGTCTAGTTTTATTTTATTTATTTTTTTTGCGTGTATCTGTCCAATTTTCCCAACACAATTTATTGAAGAGACTATCTTGAATCCATTTTATGTTCTGCCTCTTTTGTCAAATATTAATTGAGCATAATGGCTGGGGTCTATTTCTGGGTTCTCTGTTGTTCCATTGTTCTATATGCCTGTTCTTGATTACAGTGACTTTGCAGTATAATTTGATATCTGGTATTGTTATCTCTCCAACTTTGTTCCTCTTTTTCAAGGTTGCTGTGGCTATTTGGGGCCTTTTTTGGTTCCATATAAATTTTGGAGTGTTTGTTCTAGATCTGTGAAATATGCCATGGGTATTTCAATAGGGATTGCATTGAATCTATAGATTGCTTTGCACAGTATGACATTTTGATGATGTTAATTCTACCAATCCATGAACACCATATATTTTTCCACTTGTTTATATCTTCCTCTATCTTTTTTTCCAATGTCCTGTAGTTTTCTGAGTACAAGTCTTTACCTCCTTGGTTAACTTTATTGCTAAGTATCTTAACTTTTTTGTTGCAATGGTAAATGGATTATTTGTTTAGTTTCTGTTTCTAAGAATTTATTATTGCTGTAAAAAATACCATCAATTTCTGGGTGTTAATCCCGCTACATTGCTGAATTCATTTATAAAATCTAGTAGCTTTTTGGTGGAATCTTTAGGGTTTTCAATGTACAATAAGATGTCATCTGTGAATAATGTGAGTTTTACTTCTTCTTTCCCAATTTGGATGCCTTTTATGTTTTCTTCTTGTGTGATCACTGTGGCTAGGACTTCTAGGACTATGTTGAAAAGAGTGGTGAAAGCGGACATCCCAGTATTGTTCCTGTTCTTAGGGGAAATGGTTTTAGTTTTTGCCCATTGAGTATGATTTGGCTGTAGGTTTGTCATATGTGGCCTTTGTTATGTTGAGGTATGATCCCTATGTTCCCACTTTGCGAAGAGTTTTTATTAAAAACTAGAGGCCCATTGCAGGAAGATTCCTGCAATAGGGCTTCCTGCAGCGGTCTCCGCAGCCCCGCCTGCTTCCCTCCCTTCTCCGAAGCCCCGCCTGCTTCCCTCCCTTCTCCACAGCCCCACCTGCTTCCCTCTCTTCTCCCCCCACCCGCCTGCTTCCCTCCCTTCTCCATAGCCCCACCTGCTTCCCTCCAGTCTCCGCCACCCTGCTTGCTTCTCTGCAGCTTCGCTCCCTTCTACAGCACTTGGCTTCCTTTTACGCTGTCTTCAGTCTTCCCTCTGCACCCGGATATGCAAATCAACCGCCATCTTGGGTGAGTTAATTTGCATATTTGCTCCTGATTGGCTGATGGGTGTGGCTTGGTGTAGCGGAGGTATGGTCAATTTGCATGTTTCTCTTTTATTAGATAGGATAGGTGTTGTATTTTGTTGAATGATTTTTCTGCATCAATTGGTATGATCACATGATTTTTGTCTTGTAATCTGTTTATGTGATGTATCACAGTTATTGATTTGTGAATATTGTACCAGCCTTACTTCCCTGAAAAATCCCACTCGATCATGGTGAATAATCTTTCTAATATATTGCTGGATCTGATTTACTAGAATTTTGTTGAGGATTTTAGCATCTATGTTCATCAGAAATATTGTCCTGTAATTCTCTTTCTTTGTAGTGTCTATATCTGGTTTTGGAATTGGGATAATGGTGACCTCATAAAAAGAGCTTGAAAGTGTTCCTTTCTCTTGGATTTTTTGGAATAGTTTGAGGAGGACAAGTGTTAGTTCTTCTTTGAATGTTTGGTAAAACTCCCCCTGTGTATCCATTTGGACTAGGGCTTTTGTTTGCTGAAAGCTCTTTTATTATTGCTTCCATTTCATCAGTAGTTATCAGCCTATTCAGGTTTTTTTATTCTTCCTGATTGAGTTTTGGAAGATTGTATTTTTCTGGGAGTTTATCCATTTCATCTATGTTGTCCCAACTTGTTAGCATATAGTTGTTCGTAGCATTTTCTTAAAATTCTTTGTATTTCTGTGGTGTCAGTTGTTAATTCGTCGCTTTCATTTCTGATTTTATTTATTTGGGTCCTCTCTCTTTGCTTCTTGATAAGTCTTGCTAAAGGTTCATCAATTTTATTTATCTTTTCAATGAACCAGCTCTTGGTTTTATTGACATTTTGTATTTTTTTTTTTTTTTTAGTCTCTATGTAATTTATTTCTGCTCTAATCTATTATTTCCTTCCTTCTACATATTCTGGGCTTTTCTTGTTGTTCTCTTTCTAATTCTTTAAGTTATAGGGCTAAATAATTTATTATTAATTTTTCTTTTTTGTTTGTTTGTTTTGCTATGAACTTTCCTTTCAGGACTACTTTTGCTGTGTCCTAGAGACTTTGGGTTGTTGTGTGTTCATTTTCATTTGTTTCCTAGAAGGTTTTGATTTCTTTCTTGATCTCATTGGTAACCCATTGTTTGTTTAACAACATGCTATTTAGCCTCTATGTGTTTGAAGGTTTTTGAGTGTTATTACTGTAGCTGCTTTATGATTTTATGCCATTGTGATCTGAGAAGATGCTTAATATTACTTCAGTCTTCTTGAATTTGTAGAGACTTGTTTTGTGTCCTAACGTGCACTTGAGAAGAATGTATATTCTCCAATAGCTTTGGGGTGAAATGTTCTATAAATGTCAATTAAATCCATCTAATCCCATGTATCATTAGAGTGACTGTTTCTTTGTTAATTTTTGTCTGTATGATCTATCCAGTGAAATCAGTGGAATATTAAAGTCCTCTCTATGACTGTAATGCTGTTAATTTCTCCCTTAAAGTCATCCAGAAGTTTTTTACATATGTAGGTGCTCCCTATATTGGGTGCATATATGTTTAGCAGTGTTATATCTTCTTGTTGGATTGATCCCTTTAGTATTATGTAGTGACCTTTGTTGTGCTTTCTCATGGCCATCATTTTGAAGTCTATATTGTCAGTTATGAATATTGCTACCCCAGCTTTTTGTTTCCATTTTCATGGAAAATTTTTTCCTATTCCTTCACTGTCATCCTGTGTGAGTCTTTTGTTCTGAGGTGGTTCTCTTATTGACAGCATATATTTGTGTCATATTTTAGTATCCATTCAGCAACCCCATGTCTTTTGATTGGATCATTTAATCCAATTACATTTAAGATTATTATTGATAGGTAATTTTTTATTGCCATTTTAATTCTTTTTGCCTCGTCTCTCTTTCTTCTTCTCATTACAGCCATCCCTTTAGCATTTCTTGCAGTGCTGGTTTGGTGGTGATAAATTTGTTTAGGCTATTTTTTGTTTGGGAAGCTCCTTATTTCAACATCTATTTTGAATGATAGCCTTGCTGGATATAGTGATCTTGTTTTCAGATCCTTGCTTTTCTTTACCTTGAATACTTTATGTCCTTTTCTTCTGGCCTGTAGAGTTTCTGATGAAAAATCAGCTGAAGCCTTATGGGAGCTCTTTTGTAGGTAACAAATTGCTTTTCTTTTTATATTTTTTCCGCTGCCTTTAAGATTCTCTGTTTGTCTTTACTTTTTGGCATTTTAATTATGATGTGTCTGGGTGTGGGCCTGTTTGGGTTCTTCTTGATTGGGAGTCTCTGTGCTTCCTGAACTTGTGTGACTTTTTCTTTTGCCAGGTTAGGAAATTTTCTGCTGTTATTTCTTCAAACAGGTTCTCTATCCCTTGCTTACTTTCTTTCCCTTCTGCAACTTCTTTTATACAAATAGTGTTATATTTCATGTTGTCCCACCACTCCCTTAAGCTGTCCTCCTGTTTTTTAATTGTTTCTTCTTTTTGTTTCTCTGAGTGATTTTCTCTACCCTGTCTTCTATTTTGTTGATCTGATCCTTAGCTTCCCCTAATCTGCTGTGTATTCCTTTCAATGTGTTCTTTATTAGTGCTGTGTCATTCTATATTTCCAACTATATCTTTTCTTATACTGTTGAGCATTCTTGTCATCATTATTATGAACTTTATATCCGATAAATTTCTTATCTCCATTTCATTTATCTCTTCTTCTGGAGAATTCTCTTGTTCTTTCATTTGGGGCTTTTTATTTATTTTTTTTGTCTCTCCATTTTGGCTGCCTGTTTGTTTGTGTCTATATATTAGATATATCTGCTATGACTCCCAATCTCTAGTGCAGGACACTGTCAGACACTGTTTCTGACTGGCCCTGAGTCCCATGTTTGGAGCTATCAGCAATCCACAGCTTTGCTTGCTCTGGAAAGGACTAAAATGTGCTCCAAGGTTTGCTTTTCCTAGCTCCAGACTGGGGATTAGATCAGGCAAAGACTGAAAGCCTACAGAGAGCCCCTCCCCCCACTGCAGTCTGATTGTCATTCAGTGTTGATTAGCCTCAGGGTATTGACCTCAGGGTGGGACAAGAGGTTTTTCAATAGGGTGGGTCAATTGTTTCTGCCTGAAGGCTGATTGTTATTCTCAATCTCTTAATGGGCCTCAGGAAATCCACAGGATGGGGCAAGGGATTTCCCCCCTAGGAAAAGGTTGCCTGGATGGTAAAGGTCTGCATGAAGAGGATGTCCTCTGCAGTATGAAGGAATAACTCAGCACAGGAAACCAGGGTGTCTGCCTTCTGAGCTCTAACCTTAGAGCTCCCAATCCTGGCTTCTGCTCACTCAGCTCTAGTTCACTCTGCCCTATCTCTGCTGGAGCGCAAAGTGAGTGGATGCACATGAAATTTTATGTGTTGGCCCTTTAAGAGGGTGCCTGCATTTTGAGTCAGCTCTCCCTAGTAGACAGCAACCCTGTTGCTTTTTACAGCCAGATGTTATGTGGGCACCTTTTTCAGTTATGGTGCCCTGGGCTGGTGGGCACAGCTTGGGGTTTAGTCTCCAGTGTTCTCAGTGAGAACTGCTCCCTCTCCCCCTCACAGCTGAGATATCCCTCTAGAACTTTAGGTGCTATTTATAGGAACCCAACCAGCTCTTTAGCACCTCTGCACTTCCTACCAATCTCTATGTGGTTTCCACATTCTGTCATTGGTTACCAGGGTTCTCTCTTGCTAGTCTTCAGTTGATTACTAAGGATGGTTTTTCTGTATTTTAGCTATTAATTCCAGTTTGGTTCTGGGATCGTGTCACTGTAGCTTCCACTTACTCTGCCACCATTTTTGAATCCTACCATATAATTTTTTAATTGATTTATTACATATAGGGATTAGCAGAGCAGGAAGTATTTATGTATGAGGAATGGATTAGGTATTGTATGAAATGCCTTTTTGTCTATGCAGATAATAATGTAATCTTTCTTTTAAGACTTATTATTATGGTGATTTATATAAAGAGATTTCTAATATTGAACATTCTCACATTCTTTGAGTTAATGCCACTTAGAGATGATGATTTATTCTTTCAATGTTTTGTTTATTCTATTTATTGATATTTTATTTAGGACTATTACATTGATATTTCATAAGTAACATTAGCCTATAGATTTTTGTGTGTGCAATTTGGCATCAATATTACACTAGCTTCTTAAAAAGGAATGTTATGAAATAGTTTAAAGAGTACTGTAATTGCATATATAAAAGATTGATGCAATCACTCCTGAAACATCTAGACACCTAATGGTTCTCTTATTTAATGTTCATTATCAATTTATTTCTGCGTTTATCTTCTAGTTGGCTTACATTCAGCTTCTAGTAAGTTTTCATTTCAAGAACAAGCAGCTTTTCTTCTTTGACTTGTGCACATTTGGATTTGTTTTCTGTTGACATTATGTTTATATGACAATTATCTGGTATGGCTGAGACTGCTGGCTGCTCATCCAAGTCTATTATTTCTCTTTGGGTGCACACTTTAGTATATGTCCCAGTGTGCCTGGAAGTTAGATATGATCATGAGTCTGGCTGAATTCTAGACAAAGAAATATGAATGGAACTGATGTGCACTAATATTAGGCCCAGCTTTAGAAAACTCTCCACATATTTACTGTGAATCAGGCACTGTTCTGGGACTTGGGATAAGGCAGTCAGTCCAGGAAAACCAGCTCCCTGCTCTCCTGAAGCTTATATTGAGATTGAGAGAACATGATATAAAGAGAAGGAAAATATTTGCAAAAAAAATATCCATAGTAGCCATAATTTTTTGAAACCCAGGAATATAAACTGTAGGCAACATTTGGGAGAGAATCTGAAGTTTGGTGTGATTAGAATGTAAATGGTGTGAGTGGTGATGGAGTGGTGTGTTGAGAAATGAAGCTGGTGAGGTGGGCAAGGACAAGATGGTGCAAAGCCAAGCTAGGGGATTGAGTGTAACAGTGAAGTCATAGTTTCAGTTGTGTGATGTCAGTCAAGTCACTTTGGTAGGGATCCAGAGAATGGACTAGACTGGTGCTGGACAGGAACCTAGATGATCAGTTAGTAAGGTCCTAGAAAGAGATGTTGAGTGTAGGAGGGTGGGGTTAAATGAAGAGACCATTAAAGGTAGGTCATTAAACCTTTGTTACTGGTTAGATGTGGAACATAAAAGAAAGGAATAGTCAAAGATGAGTGCCAGGGTCTTAGTGTGGATGGACAGTGAGAGCAATTTTATACACATTCTTATCTATGGGATTAAAAACATTTTAGTTAGTTAAAGGTTCCTTATTTAAAATTTAGGGGAAAATGCCTGATGACATATCTAGTTGGTATTGGGATTTTTCACCATAAATGGTCAATTTGAATGATTTTTTTCTTTATTTTCCCCCATCACCATTTATCAACTCTATACCCCTCTCTACCTCTACTCATCCCATCCTCCCTTCAATCACTGCACTGTTGCCTGTGTCAATGAATTCTTTCTCTGTTTTTATTTTTTGCTCAATTCCTCCACCTCACCCCCAAACCCCTCCACCAGTGCTGTCTGCATGCCCTCTACTAGTATGTATGAATCTATCTCTGTTTTGCTTGTTAGTTCAGGTTTTTCATTAGATTCCACATATGAGTGAAATCTATATGGTACCTGTTTTTCTCTGAGTGGCTTATTTCACGTAGCATGTTCTCCAGGCTCATCCATGTAGCCCCAAAAAGTAAGATTTCCTTCCTTTTTTATGACTGAGAGTATTCCGTTATGTAAATGTATCATAGCTGTTTTATCCACTCATCTACTGATGGATACTTGGGCTACTTCCAAATCTTGGCTATTGTAAATAATGCTGCAAGGAACATAGGGTGTATATATTCTTTTGAATTAGTTTTTTTTTTGTTTGTTTGTTTTGTTTCTTCCGATTAATTCCCAGAAGAAGAATCTCTGGGTCATAAAGGCAGTTTTATTTTTAATTTTTTGAGGTAACTCATACTGTTTTCCACAGTGGCTACACCAATCTGCATTCCCAACAGCAATGCACAAGGGTTTGCTTTTCTCCACATCCTTGCCAGCACTAGTTGTTTGTTGACTTATTGATGATAGCCATTCTGACAGGTGTGAGGAGATATCTCATTGTGGTTTTAACTTCATGTCTCTGATAATTAGTGATATTGATAATCTTTTCATATGTCTATTGCACATCTGTATGTCCTCTTTGGAGAAGTGTCTATTCAGGTCCTTTGCCCATTTTTAAAAATTGGATTGTTTGTTTTTTTGGTGTTGAATTTTATAAGTTCTTTATAAATTTTGGATATTAACCCCTTATTAGATGTACCATCAGTGAATATGTTCTCCCATTCAGTGGGTTGTCTTTCATTTTGCTAATGGTTTCCTTTGTTGTGCAAGAACTTTATAGTTTTATGTAATCCCACTTATTTTTTCGTTTGTTTTCCTTGTTTGAAAAGATATCAGAAAAAATATTGCTATGAGAAATGTCTGAAATTTTACTGCCTATCCTTTCTTCTAGCATTTTTATGGGTTCGAGTCTAACATTTAAGCCTTTAATCCATTTTGAGTTTATTCTTGTGTGTGGTGTAAGAAGGTGGTCTAGTTTCATTTTTTTGCATGTATCTGTCCAATTTTCCCAACACCATTTATTGAATAGACTATCTTTAGCTCATTGTATGTTCTTGCCTCCTTTGTTGAATATTAATTGACTATAAATGTGTGGGTTTATTTCTGGGCTCTCTGTTCTGTCCAATTGATCTATATATCTGTTTTATGTCAGTACCATGCTGTGTGTTTTTTTCCATGCTGTTTTTTAAAAAAATATATTTTTATTGATTTCAGAGAAGAAGGAAGAGAGTGAGAGAGAGAGATAGAAATATCAACGATGAGAAAGAATCATTGATTGGCTACCTCCTGCATGCGCCCTGGTTGGGAATCGAACCATGATTCTCTGGTTCATAGGTCAATGCTCAACCAGTGAGCCACACTGGCTGGGCAGTACTATGCTATTTTGATTACTATGGCCTTGTAGTATAGTTTGATATCAGATAGTATGATTCCTCCAACTTTGTTTTTCGTTCTCAAGATCACTGTTACTATTTGGGTTTGTGGTTCTATATAAATTTTTGGAGTATTTGTTCTAGTTTTGTGAAATACGCCAATGGTATCCTGATAGGAATTGTGTTGAATCTGTAGATTGCTTTGGGTAGTATGGACAATTTAATGATATTATTTCTTCTTATCCAGGAACACGGTATATGGGTCCACTTACTGTCTTTGTATCTTTTTCAATTTCTTTCTTTAGTGTCTTATAATTTTCTGAGTACAGGTCTTTTACACCCTTAGTTAAATTTATTCCTAGGTATATTATTCTTTTTGAAGCAATTGTGAATAGTAAGTATTGCTTTTTTAGTTTCCCTTTCTGGTAGGAGGTGTTTTTTTAAAATGTCTTTGCTCTTACCCTTTAGGCAAAATTGAGATTTAAAAGTATAGGTTTAATTTGTTTATTTATTTTAAAACATTTTTCAAGCTATTATAATACCTTACTTTAATAAACTTCATGCTTCTGTTCATGAATGTTTCCATTATTTACCTGCAAGCAGAATGAATAGCATGATTTCTAAGTGGGTAGTTTATTCACAGCTTTCTTTAGAATTAAAAACTGCTGTTAGAGTTGCCAATATAAAATGTTTTCTCTTTTGTATTAATGTTTTTTCATGCTTTATACTACAGGATATTATCATTCCTATGGGAAATGAATAATTATGGTTCATAAGTCTAACAGCTCAGCGTAACAGTAATTAACATGTCAGAAAGGTACCTGTCAAAGTAAATTAGGACACATATCTGAATGATAATTCAGTATTTATAAATTTTAGTGAAGCAAATTTTTAAGGTATGGAAAAACTTAAAAGTCTGTGAAGGCTCCCTGGATTTGACTCATAGTTTAATAATTTGAGGTTTTTATTTTTTATTATTATTTTTTAAAAATATATTTTATTGATTTTTTACAGAGAGGAAGAGAGAGGGATATAGAGTTAGAAACATTGATGAGAGAGAAACATGGATCAGCTGCCTCTTGCACACCCCCTACTGGGGATGTGCCCGCAACCAAGGTACATGCCCTTGACCAGAATCGAACCTGGGACCCTTGAGTCCGCAGGCCGACGCTCTATCCACTGAGCCAAACCGGTTTCGGCAATTTGAGGTTTTTAAATCTATTTGCTTATCATTAGGTTCAAAAGCATACATAAAATGATAATGGGAGAATAAATCGATTCTCATACACTTTGTATTTTTTACCTTTTGTTTATTATCGTCAAAAATTCACACTCACTTAGAATTAACCCAAAATGTGGTAACTGAAATATTAAAAGCAACTTATAGTGCTAAAATTATAGCAACATAGAAATTGTCAGGTCCATGGCACTTAGATGGCAACACGGCTTTTTGTTTGTTTTTAATAACTCTTGTTAAAAATATGTAGAATGTTGTTTTCCATTAATGTTTGTTTTTAAACATAATCGTATGTGCTTTATCTATTTTGGAACTACATGGATTTATTAAAATACTTGTAATTCATTTAGAATTTTACACATTTCTTTTATTCTTCACAGGTCTTGAGTTTAGAGACTTACTGAATTATGTACTAGGCCAGCTTTTCTTAATTAAAAAAATTTTTTTTGGCCAAGTGTAGCTTTATTTATTTATTATTTATTTATTTATTTATTTTAGGATTCCTCACACTAACTGTTTACTTTTCACAGCACAGTTCCATAATTCTTAGGTAATTTTTCATGTGTGCTAGGCAAAATAAATCTTTAATTTCACTAAAACACAATTCTGATTTTGGTAGGTGACATTTTTTCCTTGCCAGGTTTTTCATATTTAGGTCCATGAATTTTTTTCATAACACCATCTGTCTACTTTTTTATTCTCTTGAGAGTGCCAGCACTCTTAGGCTAATGTGTAGGGAAGTGAGGCATATTCCAGAAAAAGAATGTGTGCTCAAGATATTTAAACCAAACTACATGGCTAAGAATGTTTAAAGCTGATCTTATACTAGACAGTAGCATTAAAGCAAACTTCCCTTTTCTCATTTCAATGTCATTTCTCCAATTCTTTTTCTTTTGGATATATTACTTTAAAAAACGTGTGTTTTTTTTTTTAGATAATTACAAATTTACATGCAGTTGGCAGAAATAATACAGAAAGATTCTGACTACACTTAATTCATTTCTCTCCAATGACAATATCCCCCAGTGATAAATTATAGTACAATATCACAATCAGAATATTAACATTGATATAATATTCAGATTTTCCTGGTTTTACATGGACGCCCTTGTGGGGTATGTGAATATGTTTTTTGTTCTATAATTTTATTGCATGTATAGATTCCTGACCTGGCACCATAGTTGAGATACAAACCATTTCTGTTCCCACAGAGAGCCTTTGTGTGCCTTGTTATAGTGCTCCCTTCTATCCCACACTCTGAATTTCTAATACCACTCATCTGCTATCATCTTGAAAATTTTGTGATTTCCAAAATTTTGTTTAAGTGTTATCATGCAGTGTGTAATGAGCTTTTCTCACTCATCCCAATTCCCTGGAGACTCATCCAGATTGCCGTGTGTAGCAATAGTTCATTCTTTTTATTGCTGAGTAGTATTCCATGGTAGGGCATACCACAGATTGTTCACCCTTTCATTTATTGAAAAACACAAAAGTTGTTTCCAATTTTGGATTATTTTTACAAAAAAGCTACTATGAATATTTGTGTACAAGGTTTTATGTCAAGATAATTTTCTTTGTGATCAATGCCTAAATGTGTAATTGCTGTGTTGAACGGTAATTGTATGCTTAGTTTTATAAGAAATTGCCAATTTATTTGCCAGAGTGGCTGTATCATTTTTCATCCCCCCCCACCCCAGCAATGTGTGAATGATCCAGTTTTTCTGCAATTTTTTTTCTGTATTTGGTGTTGTTCTTATTTTTTATTTTAGCCATTCAGATAGGTATGATTAATAATCCACGACTACTTGCTTTTGGTATAATTGATTTTCTATACATTTTTTCAGTTTCTGATTTCATTGATATCTGCTTTTATCTTTATTTTTTCTTTCTTCTTCTTGGTTTGGGTTTACTTTGTTCTTCTGTTTCTAGATTTTAGAGGTAGGAATTTATGTCTTTGATAGCATACATTTCTTCTTTTCTAATATAAGCATTTAGTGTTATAAATTTCCCTTTTAGCACTGTTTTAGCTGCATCTCACATATTTGGATATGTTGTATTTTAAGTTTTTTGTTTTGTGTATATCTTAAAATTTTTTCTATGATTTCTTATTTCACCCAGGGATTATTTAGAAATGGGCTGTTTAATATCCAAGCATTTAGAGAATTTCATCATTTCTTTCTACTATTGATTTCTAGTTTGATTCCATTATGATCAGAGACCCTTATATGAATTCAATATTTTTAAATTTGTTGAGTTTTGTTTTATGGTTGAGGACCTGGTCTAGCTTGGTGAATGTTTCATAACTATTTGGAAGAAATGTTATTGTTAGGTGAAGTGTTCTGTATATGTCATTAGATCCTTTTGGTTAACTGTGTTGTTCAATTCTATATCCTTGCTGATTTTCTCTCTAGCAGTTCTATCATTTGCTGAAAGTGAGATGTGAAATCCCTAATCTCTAATGACATAATGTACATTTTGCTTCTTTATTTGTTCCTCTTTTCTTCTGCCCCTCTAGAATGCAGCTTCACCGGAGCAGGAATCTGTGTCTATTTCATTCACTTCTGTGTCATTCAGCAGGCAGTATGCTGGGTGCAGTATGTGTGACTGCAGAGAAAGAACTAAAACTGACTGCATCTTCGCTGGAGGGATCGTCTCTCATTCCTCGTGGGCTTAGGGCCCAGAGCAAACACTAGCTTTGGGTAGATGTTTAGTGATATCTGGAGACTGAGTAGATGCATTTCTTGGATGATTCATCCCCAGACGCTGGGAGGCCTATCAGGCGCGTTGTTCCTTGAACCGATGCAGCTTAGAATTGTCCTCTGCAAGGTTGGCGTCCTTGCTTAGAAAGCTCTATGGAGAAGGAGGATGGCAGGCAGCTTCTTAAGAGGCAGCAGATTGCACTTCAGATCTATTTCTTTCTTTGCTTTGTAAAGTTTTCTGGCACAGCTGAGAGTGTTCACAAAATTTTACCCAATGTTGTCTAATTACATTTTGGAATTTTGCTCAATATCATACAATTTTAGAATTTTACCATCTCATTATCCAGCAATTTGGGTGGTTGAGGGTGAATGGTTGTGGATGATGATTCTGGTTGCCTTTGTGAGTGTATAACTCTTAAGTGGGCCAGCTTTAAGGGAGTTGAAGGAGCAACGGGTTTTTTCCTTGTAACAAACAAAAGATTGTACTGTTAGAGGATGGTAAGAATGCCAGGATTGCAGGATAGACCAGCAAACATAGAAATCAGACATTCAAGTCAGACAGATTGGGTTCAAATTTCAGCCCTGATATTCATTAGTTATAAACCATTATTCAAGTAATCTCTCTTAGCTCAATTCCTGCCTCTATAAAGTGGGGATAATTATTTGAAATGTTACATAAGGATTGAATGAGATTAAACTGTCTAAAATGGAGCCTGTCATAAATTAAGGACTTAATAAATATTCATGTATTTTATTCCTCCTCTATTTTTGAAATGTGAGGATGAAGAATTCTCTCCATCTCCAAGAACATGTATCCTGTGTCCATGTTATAGTTTGGCATTGCTCACAGGCAAACATATTGTGGGGCGCTGAGAATCTGGCATAGGCAACAATGAATGAATATTCAATCACTTCTGATGAGAATGAAAATATAAGGGAAATGAAAAGATCAAACAAAAATGTGAGCACATATCCCTGTAAAAGAAAAATAGATAGAATTCAAAAGTAGTTGTAATACACTATCCTTATTTTCATTTTCCATGTTTCTATTACAAGTAGGATATTATCTCATAATGATGACTACTGATGTACATGTTATCCATTCAGTTTTTATTATCAGATTTTAAGTGCCCTTAAAAGGTGTGTATTATATCCATAGTCTCACATTCCCTAGACCAGATAAAGTTTCTACTAGATATTTTATAAATAACATTTCCACTTACGTTCATCTTTTGTAGTGCATAATGATCACAATGTTTTTTGGGAACTTGGAAATGAAGGAAAGAAAAATTGCCTGGTTTAGTAAGCTAAAATATTGATCCGTAATGAATCAGAACAAATATATGTAATTCTTTATTAAAGTTAAGATTGCTCCTAGGAATCATAACCTGATTGAATTATAAGCTGCCCAAAAAGATGTCATTAAAATTTGAGTCATATAGCACCCTTTATTTTGACTACATGATTATGAATCAGCACTTTAATTATAGTTTATTTCTCTCTGTGGCATGCTATGTACTGCCTGGAAGATCCAATGGGTCTGATATCCTTAGAAATTTTATTTCTTATTTAAAAATCATAAAGGTTGTTCGCAGTCTTGTACACTTCGTTATACTGTGCTCTTGATGTGTAGGAAAAATTAGATTTCTGGGTTTTTAAGACTAAGGACTAGGTTATTGACCAATTCAATTCATTTGGGAAGTCCACTCTGGGGAGCCTCTAGGGAGGTGACATGCTAGTTTGACAAGTGACACTCTAAGCTCATCACTGACTCTTCTTACTTGAAACATGTTCACAAAGTGACTTACCTGGAAACTCATGACATATTGAAGAGACAATATGAGTACAAAAAAGTAACCAATTAAAAACAAGTAAGAATTTTATATTTGGAAGTGACTTCATAGTCTCTTTTATAGATGCCAATGGAAATGCTATAAAGTCTTAGGTTTGGAAGAATCCTAAGATACTGGCTAGTATCATCTCCCCACTTAATTCAGGAAGCCTCTTTATCTTTAGCAGGCCATCATTAAACCTCTGATGGAAGCTCATTAGCCTTCAATGAGGGATGGGGGAGGATGGGAGGAGATTAACCAAAGAACATATATGCATCTATGCATAGTCCATGGACACAGACAATAGTGTGGGGAAGGTTAGGATGGGGTGAGAGCTAGGTGGAGGGGGACAAAAGGGAGGAATGGGGACTATCTATAATATTGTCAGCAATACATTAGAAATTAAAAAAAATACTTATGTAAAATTTTTATAATACTGAAATGCACGGATCTGAAGTTACAATTCCATGAGTTTTGTTAAGTGTGTGTGCCTGTGTAATCACCACTCCAAACAAAATATATAACATTATCACCTCATTTTTTCAAAGAGATGTGGTTACTGGAAGATTACTTCTTATGTTGAAGCACAATCTGACTGTTTAGAATATCTTCATGCTAGTCCAATTTCCCTCCTCTGGAACGTGCATGTTCAGCCCGATTTCTCTTCTCCTTGGCAGTCCTTCAAATATTTGAGAATTGAATATGAGAAAACAAACTTCAACAATAAATTTAAAAAAACAACAAACAAAAAACTTCAGAAAACAGAGTCACATATTCCAACAGGATTCCAGAAGATAGCTCAGTGTGTTCTTTTGCTTAGAAAGTCTGGTGAAGTGGAGCCTGCTACTTTCCATGTATTAATTGTGTGATCTTGAGAAAGTTTCTGTGCCTCTATAAGCTGCAGTGTCTCCACCTGTAAAATGAGGACAATTCCTACCCTCTGGCATTGTTGGGGGGAAAAAAGATATAATGGAACCAAAATGCTTAACATATTTTATGGCAATTAGTAAGGTATACAGTAGAAAGTAGCACATAATTATTGTAAACAAAGTAAATTTGAACATTCTTGAAAAATCCTTGGATAAAACTTGTTTCTAATTCTGTCTAGTTTTTTTTATGGGGATTAAGGAGCACAATGTAGTGAAAAGAGAACTGGATTTGGAATCAGATTATCTGGGTTTTAATCCTGGCTCATTCATTTATTAGCCTGTGAGCCTCAACAAAACACTTAACCTTCCTGGCCCATTCCTACATACCTACAGAAGGGGTAATAATGTTGGCTAACCCATATCATAATGTTGTTGAGCAGTTCAAGATTAAAATTCAGTATGCATTAAAGTTTTCTTTGAACTGCAATTTTCTATAATAAGGTAGTGGGGGGAAATGATGGTGGTGTGGTAGAAAATATCAGCTTGATCTTCCTGAGGTCTTTCTGCTATTGCTGCCAGTTATGTGGGGCTAATGATCCAGTAGCAGGCACTGTCATGTCCGAAGGTGCAGACCATAGAGAAGGGGAACGTTTTCAATTTCCGTTATTTGGAATTCCCAGCAGAGGCCCACCTGCTTTTCATTTCTGTCCTTCTACTGCCAACAACATAGATAAAACTCATTGGCATTTGTACAGATAAGTCACTGTCATTTTGTGTATGTGGTATGCATATATTTTCATCTCATTTTTAACTTTTAAAATTATGAGCTATGAGAAAAATGTATACAATATATGTATTTGTAAACACCAGCAAAGTCAAGAAATAGAGCATTATCAGCTTACAGAAGGCCCCATTCACCCCATCCCTTGTGCCTCTCCTTTATCACTGTATATGTATCCATATATGTATATGTGTATATATTTGCATTGATGCAGTATTTTAATTTACCATTCCTATTTCATTTTTTTTGGTTGATCTAATAATGCCCTTTATAGCATTTTCTCCCTCCAGCAAAGGATCCAATCCAGGGTCAGAGATTACACTTAGTGGCCATGTCTCTTTAGAGGCCTCTTTCAATCTGAAACATTTTTATAGCTTTTCTTTGTCTTTTGTGACATTGATATATATAGTCCTTCCTCCCTCCTTGAAAAGAACATCCCTCACATTGTGTTTGTCTTGTGTTTCCTTTAATCATGGTCAGATTAAGATTGTGTTGCCTTGGCTGTAATACTGCACAGGTGATGTTGTGTCCTCAGGGTGTCACATCTGGAGGCACATGATGTCCATCTGTTCCCCATTGGTCATGTTAATATTGATCACCCAGCCAAACGTTGCCTGATTTCCCCACTGTATATTCCTGTTCGTTTTCCCCCTTTGCAACTAATAAGCACTTTGCACAGAGACCTGCAAATACTAGTATACTGTTTCTTATGAAGTTTTCCTCTTGAATTAGTATCCATCGGTGATTCTTGCTTTATCCTGTCTTTATTACAATGACTGTGAAATGATGATTTTTTAAATCTCCAGCACCATCATTTTTCACTAGTATACTATAAGCAATTATCTAATATCTAAATAATTTCACAGTTCTTTATTTACTTAACTAATTATTATTTGTATAAACTCAAGAATTGTCATTTTTAAATTGTTTATAATTTATTACTGAACATAATTTTTGAGGCTGAAATGTTCTAGGTTTGTCCACTAAACGTCCCTCCAAGCTGGCTGCAGTATCCTTGTATGTCCTTGTGATATCCACACATCACTGCCCCTCCCCTCCCACGCCTTTTTTTGGCACCTCCTTACTTTCTTGTGTAACATATCCAAGTTATTTAAGATATAGTTCAAATGTTCTTTTCCAGGGCAACATCCAAGACTACTTCTGCCCCAAAGATGGTTTAACTTTTCAGCACACTGATGTACAAATAATACAGGATTCTTATTCTTTCGTATCCTTAGAAGTTATTTCTAGTTGTTTCATATATTTGACTTACCTCTTCAATAGATTGCGTTTTAAGACCACAATCTGTGTTTTCTACCTAAAAATAAGATCCTCCTTGGAATCTTAAACTATTTAGTTATACAAGAGATGTCAAATAATGGTTCTTATGAATAAGTAAATGAAGGAAGGAAGTAGTCTCTCTAGAAAAGTGTTTCTATTTTACACTTTTCTATTTATATGTTGATTGGAGTTAAGTGTTGGAGGGTAATTAGACTAGGAGGAGAGAGCATAGAAATTGTGTGTCCCTATACTAGTGATATAGAAAATAATAAGACAAAGAGGCAGTGACCTCATTAGAGAACGTTTAATGATCTCGGTTACCCAATGACAGGTTGATTTTTTCTTTTTATTCAGAATTTGAGGCAGTTTTTTTGCATTATTATATTTTAGCAGGTGTTGGTGTTATTTTTTGAGGTGATGTAGTTGATATTTTTACATTACTTGTTTTGGTAAAGGTTATCTTTATTAAAATTCATTTATTAGATAGACTCAATGATTTTAAAAGTTATTAACTGTCTTACTATAAGGTTTTGTGATGGTGAACATATTCATTGTAGGAAGTGAATAGTTGAAGCCTTCACCCTTGAACTGATCCTGTCATGTCCATTTTTTCCTGTTATCCCCAGAACCTGCAGAGACCAGATGATGTATGTTTATGAACATGACTCCCTTGCCTCATACCCCATTTTTACAAGTACTTGGATCTATTCTAGTTATAAAATTTAGCAAAACTTCCTAATCTGATTCAGTCTAGAGAGATCTAGTGAATATCAGAGAATGTTTATATAATGAAAATTTTATTTTTAAAAAAGTAGTATTGTAACAATAACTCCTCAGAACACATTCATTGTGTTAAAGGCCCTTGAAGACCTGATTTGCTAGAATAATTGACCTATTGATCATTTGTATGCAACTGAGTGTGTTTTTCATCGACTCAGCAAAGGATTGGGCTGAATGTAACCATGGAGGTCATTTGGTCAGACCTACTCGTCTTACACGAAAGGCGTTTGGGACCCAGAGAAATCAATGAGAGCTAGTTAGTGACAAAGTTGGTGAAAGAACCTGCTCTTCTGATTCTTAGTTGAGTGTTCTGTCTACTATACCTCAGAACCCGGAGTGTTCTGCTAATTAAAGTCTCCCACCTCATGGCATACCCACCACACCCACCATCTGCTTAGTAAACCTTTGAGAAAGCATGAAACTTCAGCCCACTATGAGCATTTCCCAGAATTTCAAATGTCTGAAATCTAAAATTGTGTGTTTTTCTTATAAGTCTCACTAAGCCATCAGAAGTTTCAGGCACTCTTTTGCTAGATGGAAAATGAGTTAACAAAACACAGAACAAACTTTGTAGAAGTTTCTGCGTTCTATAAAGGCTTTCAGGTTAATCTGCAATCTCTTTAGTTACATTGCCACATCACAATAAACTTGGTATGAGCCATAAAATTTTCTCCATGTTATGCTAATTAGCTCTTATGTTCCATTTTATTCATTCAATAAATATTTGAGATTTATTATGTGCCATGCCCAATGCTTACAATTGGGGCTATAAGGCAACTTGCAAGAATTAATCACTGAGATTGATAGACACTTGAAAACTAAAACCACTAAAGTGAAAATTTATGACAGAGAAAGAAAATGGAGCCATAAGAACATATGACAGGAGGACCTAACAATTATGAGAAGCGATGCTTAAGTTGAGACCTGAAGGAGGCCTCATAGATGAAGGCACAGGGAAAGGTCATTTGAGGCAGAGGTAACAACATGTGGGAAACTGAAGGCAAGAGAGACCTCAGCAAGAACAGTGAGGGCTAGAACATAGGCATTCAGAGGACTTAGGGGAGAGGAGACTCAGGACCAGGCACTCTAATAGAACCTCTGAACCTCCCGGGAGGTTCAGAGGTTCTATTAGAGTGCCTTGAAGGCCAAGTGATTATGTTCTGACTTTATCCTAAGACAAAAAATAAGGCAGTGAAGGATTAATAGCCCCCTCTGTGGCACTTTTCTTATTATTTTATACTCATTGACTTATGGTGTACCTCCCTGATAGACTCTGCATTCCTAGAGGGAAAGGCTATATCTTTTCCATATTTGCATACTGTGTCTGACAGCATGCCTGACACAGACTAAGTGTGCAGTGAAACATTAAATGCTGAATGAATGATAAAATTAATAATAAATCATTATCACCACTCCCTCTGGTTCCAGCCTCTGAAAAACTGCAGGCTTCCTTTGCACATGAGGTTATGTTAGAGGAAATTATTTTTGTAGAGATAGGAGGATGAGTTTCTGAGATGTTCTAGAACTATGTTTATAGGATATAGTCTTCTTCACTGTATCCCCAAGAGAAAAGTATAGGAAGTTAAATTACAGGTTATTGCCAAGAGAAAAGTATAGGAAGTTAAATTACAGGTTATTGGGGAAAAATGTTTACCGGCTATGTGTGCTTGATGTTTTTGTTGTTTGCTCCTCACAACAATTTAACTTTGGGTCGAGATAATAAGAAATCAGAAGTGCTCCCTGTTTAAAGCATTTGTTGATAAAAGCCCTGTGCCCTTCAGGTAATTGTTTGTTTTTTCAGAGAATCCAGTCCCTTTTATTATTTTTTAAATAAACTTTTTATAGTTGATAGTATTACAGATATCTCCCCTTTACTCCTCTCCTCCCAGCCCCTACCCAGCCCCCATGTCTTCACTACCCAATTGCTCATGGCCATGGGCTATGCTTATAGGTTTATAAGTTCTTTGATTTCTCTCTTCTCATCTCCCCAACCCCACATTGAGGTATGTCAGTCTGTTCTATGCCTCCATACTTTAGGTCTTATTTTGTTGGTCAATTCATTCTGCTCAATAGATTCCACAAATGAGATCATGTGATATTTGTCTTTATCAGATTGGCTTATTTCACTTAGCATATTTTCCAGGTCCATCCATGCTGTCCCAAAGGGTAAGATATTCCTCTTTTTTACAGCTGCATAGTATTCCATAGTGTAAATGTCCCACAGCTTTTTTATCCACTCCTCTACTAATGGGGTCATTCTTTACATGGAAATGTTGACATTCTAAAGACCACATCCACAGGTGACCTCATTGATGCAGCCCTTCTAAGTACTGTTCTGGCTAAACGCTGTTTAAGGTTCAAATTCAGACACACTGGCTTAGGGTCAACCCTAAACCATCTGTTTGTTATTTATGTATATATGTTGGGGTCCAGCACAAAATCACCATACTACTTGGCAACTTTATAAATTTCCCTTTTGTTCTGTTTTTAATTAGTGTAAAAAGTTGCAATTTCATAAAACAGTTATTTTTGACAGTGATGAAAGTTATTGTGGTTGCTTTTGGTGACTACTTTTTTAAAATCATAAAATGAAGTATTTTACTGATTTCTGACCCTTCTCTTCAGGAAAGGCAATAGCAGACCTCCATTCAGTACTTATTGCCATGGAAACCAAATCTAGGGTAAGCTGCTGCTTCAGAAATGTTCACTGGTCTGTGGGTTTCTTGGTGAGGCTCTTTGCCGATACTGCAACTCCTTATGATCTCTTTCTATTAACACTTTGTGCGTGTGCGTGTGTGTGTGCGCGCGCGTACACACACAAATAGGGAGATGTATGTATGTCAGAGTATTTATCTCCACTTATAATTCACATGACTCAAGTTATACAATGAAACATGTTCTTTGATGTAATTAATATGACAGTTCTTTTTTTATCTTGATCTAGTGGAACAAACACATGATGGATTAAGCTCTGTCTTTCACTTAAATCTCATAAAATACTAAGATGCAAACCATAACTACAGTGCCCCAGCATCACTAAATTAGATGTTCCTTTGAACTAGCAGGGGCCTGTATTTCAGCTGAAACTGGATCAGTAGGTAGTACAAAACCAAAGAAAAGTAATGCCACACTGCCTATGAGTTTGCAGAAGCAATATCTAATACAATGTGGTGTAAATAATTCCTAGCATGCTCCAGATTAAACCACAGTGCCTTTGTGCACGGACTGTGTTCCTATACATGGATCCACTGCCAGTGACCCTCTGCTGACTGACTACAGGGCAGTGGCCATTTCTGCAGCCAAGATGATGAAGACTGGGTGTCACATAAGGCTGTTATAATGACAGGTACCTCATAAATACTGTAGGGAGAAAAGAACAGTGAACCCAGTGTTGAGCCTGCTTTCCTTCCTTGTTGGTAGATTGTCCTTCCTTGTTGGTAGAGGGTGAAGGTGGTTCTCCAGAGGTTTTCCTTCAATTTCCTTTGCTGATACGTTAAACCGTCTGGTTTCTTGCCAGAGGGCTTTGTCCAAGACCTAGGTTATTTCTCTGTGGTTTCTCACTCATTAACAGGATCCACTCTCAAAGCTTCACTTCCCATCCTTGTGCAGCATTCAGCCTTCATTTCTTTCCTGATCTCTAGCCCCTCATTTCCAGCTTCCTGCCAACTATGGCCTCCTAGATGTCCTATGTGTCTCTTTCCTCACAAACCAGGTTAGATCCCTGGCGTCTGTAGTGTTGTTAAAGGAACTACGCTCATTTTCTCGGTCAGTTGGGCTTATACCTTGCTCTCATTTGTGACTGCCTCTTCTTCCTTTTTGCCCCCAAACTACTGTTCATACATTACTGATTTTACTTCGATAATAATTCTTACATTTCATTCCCAATTATATGGCCATCATTATGTAGATCCTCATTATCTCTCATTCAACATCTTTCTTAGTTTAACAACCAGACTTCCCAATTACCAGCCTCTTCTTTTCCCAAACCCATTCTGCAAGTTGCTGCCAAATTATTTGTCTTAAAGCATATCTCTGATTAGGCCACTTCTTTATTCAAGAATCTACAATGGTTCCCCATTGCTTGTTAGCCAAATATTCACAACACACCATTTTTTATTCATTACATGTTCCAGACTTATTCCCTGATACTACCCCAAATTCTTTAAGATGTTTGTTTATCTGAGCAACTTGCTTGTATCCAAATATATTCCTGTATCAAACAAGCAATTTTTAATTTGTTTGAGTGTTGGCTTGTCTCTCTTACTCACTAGACCATAAGTTCCAGGGTTGGCAGTGTGTGTGTTTTCAATCATCATTGTATCCTCTTACCTAATATAGTACCTGACACATAGCATAGTATGTAAATTTTAAATGAATAAATATATTATGTTATTTGCTTCCACAGAACTTTGTAAATGCACTTCTCATGGAATAGACTATCTTAATTGTATAACTCTGCCTATTGTTATACTTTCTATACTTCAGTACTCATTCAAATATCTCTTCTATGTTTCATAAACTTTTTTCCTTCTCATTCAACTTGTGTTTCCTTTCTTCACTTCCCCAACTTAGTGTGTTCTTTCCTCCTCCTTCGGGTTGCTTTGACACGCCCTTATGCCACTTAACATATAATAGCATCATATTTTGGATATTTACACACTATTAGCCTTAGCTGCAATTATCAATGGGTATTTTATGCTGATTCTCTTTGACCCCGTTTTCCTAAAAACAAACAAACAAACAAACAAACAAGCAAACAACAAAAATGGGGAAGTGTGTAGAAAGCATGGTTATTACATTTGTGGATAATATGAAGGCTGGGAGAGGAACCAATGCCTTGGTATTCAAGAAGGCCTTGGATACAAGAAAAATGGACCAAAGTGAAATTAAAGAAAAATGTGTTTTATACACAAAGGGCTTAAAACCAACTGTACAAATATAGGATAGGAAGCATGCAGGTTAGTAAAAACTTAGAGTCTTGGTTGACACTTGGTTAGTATGGAAAAAAAAATGATGTGGCTATTAAAATGATGAAGCAATATTGATCATAGAAGGAGGTGGTAATTCTCCTTTCTTTAGGCTTAACCATTTACACTCTAAGAGAAAGAGAATCACTGGGGAATGTTAAATGGAGAAGGTCCAGAATTTTGAAGGCTCTGGAAAACAATAAAAAGTGTATTGTTTGCTCAGTAGGAAAGAAAGAATCAGTAATTCTGCTTCTGAGCAAGAATTCCCATTAATATTTTGGGAGCAGCATTAGAAAATAAGGAGGTTTGTGGAGGGGGGAGGGTGAAGTTCCAGCTTTAGGAGGGTGTTTGGGGAGGACCTTTTAGAGGCAATGATAAATAAGCAGAAACCTGCAGGATAAGGAGTGGTTAGGCAATCGAAAACCCAGGGTTAGGCTTTCCAGATGGAGATAGTAAGTACACAGACAGTGAAGCAAGAAACTTGTTGCTGAAGGAGCAGGGAGGAAATGAGTGCAGTTGGAATGTGTAAGCAAGGGGAGAATTGTAGGTGAGGTTGGTGAGGAAGGTAGGAGACCAGACATATAGAGCCCTGAAGGGCACATAGACCATGTTTGCATTTAATTCCTAGTACACTGGGGAACCACTGAAAGCAGGAGTAACAGGATCTGGTTTATTTTTCTGATAGATGACTCTGCTGTGCAGAGAGTGGACTGAGATAGA
The DNA here is from genome assembly GCF_951640355.1 of Cnephaeus nilssonii. Taxonomy (NCBI): domain Eukaryota; kingdom Metazoa; phylum Chordata; class Mammalia; order Chiroptera; family Vespertilionidae; genus Cnephaeus; species Cnephaeus nilssonii. The sequence goes on along the minus strand of NC_137084.1, from coordinate 69,903,419 downwards.
GTGTGGGGCCAAGAAGCAGAGACTTGTTGATAGGCTAACACAGTAGTCCCTGCCAGAACTGACAATGGCCCAGACTAGAGTAGTGGAAGAGGAAGGAACAGTTTGGTCTTTTTGAAAATAGAGATAGAACTAATAGAACTTTGTGATTTTATGTAGGTTGTGATAAAAAAGTGAAATAAAGGGTAACAGACCATTTTATATCAGAAAAACATAGTGTCTGTTTATTATTTTCATGTTTACTACAGTTACTATAAAGTAAAATCCATGTAGTTCTCATCACAGAGAGGAGTCAGTCATTCTTAACTACTTTTTGTTTTATAAAAATACTAGAGGCCTGGTGAATGAAATTAGTGCACTTGGAAGGGATCCCTCAACCCAGCCTGCATCTTCTTGCAGTCCAGGAGCCCTCAGGGGATGTCTGACTGCCGGCTTAGGCCCAAGCAGGCCTAAGCCGGCAGTCGGATATCCTTAGCACTGCTGCAGAGGTGGGAGAGGCTCCCACCACCTCCGCTGCGCTCGCCAGCTGTGAGTCCGGCTTCTAGCTGAGCAGCACTCCCCCTGTGAGAGCGCACTGACCACCAGGGGGCAGGTCCTGCATTTAGTGTCTGCCCCCTGGTGGTCAATGCGCATCATAGCGACTGGTTGTTCTGCTGTTCAGTCAATTTGCATATTAGCCTTTATTATATAGGATTGAGTCAACAAATCCTTGCAGACATGCTTGGCCTAGGTGGGAGCACTTTGACATTTAAAATCTATCAGCTTTTGCTCAGGCTGTGCAAATCTTCCTCCGAAAATTACTTTATTGAATTAAAAAAATCTTTATTGTTGTCCAGCTGGGATGTTGCTCAGTGATTGAGTGGCAACCCAGTAACCAAGTGGTCACAGATTTAATTCCTGGTCAGGACACATGACCCAGTTGCAGGCTCAATCCTCAGTAGGCAACATACAGGAGGCAGCTGATTGATGATGTTTCTCTCTCATTGTTATTTCTACCTCTCTATCCTTCTTCCTTCCTCCCTCTCTAAAAATCAATAAAAGCATATTTAAAAAATAAAAAATCTTTATTGTTGAGAGTATTACAGATGTCCTCCTCCCCTACTGCCTCCCTCTACAGGGAGCCCATAGGTAATGCATATATGCATATAAGATCTTTGGTTAATTTCTTACCTCCCCCTCTTCCCTCTGAGATTCATCAGTCTATTCCATGCCTCTAATTTTATTTTATTCATCAATTAATTTTGTTCATTTATTTTGATTTTTAGAATCAATTATTGATAAATATACATTTATTGCCATTTTATTGTTCATATTTTTTATTTCTTCTTCTTCTTCTTCTTCTTCTTCTTCTTCTTCTTCTTCTTCTTCTTCTTCTAAGAATACCTTCAACATTTCATGTAATGCTGGTTTGGTGGTGATGAACTCCTTTAGCTTTTTCTTATCTGTGAAACTCTTTATCTAACCTTCAATTCTAAATGATAGCTTTGCTGGGTAGAGTAATCTTGGTTATAGGTCCTTGATATTCATCATTTGAATATTTCTTGCCACTCCTTTCTGGCCTACAAGGTTTCTTTTGAGAAATCAGCTGACATTCATATTGGTGCTCTCTTGTAGGTAACTAACTGTACTTCTCTTGCTGCTTTTAAGATTCTTTCTTTGTCTTTAACCCTTGGTACCCTTAGCATTTTAATTTTGATGTGTCTTGGTGTGGTTCTCTTTGGGTTCCTCTTGTTTGGGACTCTCTGTGCTTCCTGGACTTGTAAGTCTATTTCTTTCACCAGGTAGGGGAAGTTTTCTGTCATTATTACTTCAAATAGTTTTTCAATATCTTGCTCTCTCTCTTCTCCTTCTGGCACCCCCATAATGTGAATGTTGGTATGCTTGAAGTTGTTTCCGAGGCTCCTTACACTATCTTTATATTTTTGGATTCTTTTTTTTTTTTTTTTCTGTTCTGATTGGGTGTTTTTTGCTTCCTCATATTCCAAATCATTGATTTGATTCTCAGAATACTCTACTCTACTGTTGAATCCCTGCAAATTATTCTTTACTTCAGTTAGTGTATGCTTCATTTCTGACTGGACTTTTTTCATGTTTTTGATATCCTCACTAAGATTCTTGAAAGTCTCACTTAGTCCCTTGAAGCTCTCAGTAAGTCCCTTGAAGCTTTCACTAAGATCCTTAAGCAACCTTATAACCATTGTTTTGAACTCTGTATCCAATAGTTTGCTTTCTTACATTTCTTTCATTTGTGACATGTTTCTTTGTCTCCACATTTTGGCTGCTTTCCTGTGTTTGTTTCTATGAATTAAGTAAAGCTGTTATGGCTCTTGGAATTGTCAGAGTGGCCTTGTGTAGTAGATATCCTGTAGGGCCCAGTGGCTCAGCTTCCCTGGTCACCCAAGCTGGGCATTCTAGGTACACCACTGTGTGGGCTATGGGTACAATCTTATTGTAGTTGAGCCTTGATTGCTGTTGGTATCACTGGAAGGAATTGACCTCCAGACCAATTGGCTGTGAGGACCAGCTGCAACTACAGTGGAAGAGCTGCTGTGCAGGAGACACCCCTATGGAGCAGAACTTGCTTCAGTGGAGTTTTGATGCTCACTTAGTCTGCCCCTTGAGTGTGTTGCTTGTGGATGTGTAGAGTTATAATCTGGTATGGTCTGAAGCTGTCCACTGGCTCTGGGGCCTCCTGGGAAATGCAAAGTTATCCACTGCCTGTGGCCACCCGGCAGGAGCTACAGGGAAATCTGCAGATGGCTGCTACTCATATTAGGCTTGGAAGTGTCCAGGAGAGGCCCAGCTGTGAATTGAGACATGCTGATGCTAGTGCCAGGTCTTGGGCCTTTTATTGATAGGTTTGGGGCATGCTGACACCAGCTGCTACTTGTTTGAGAGATTTTAGCAAAGTCTGAAGCCTGAGTCAGGATAGGCCATTCATATGGAAAAGATGCTACAAACAGCTTGGGTGAGACTGCAAATTGCATGGGCAGGGACTCAAGGAACCACTAGGGTGGAACAAATAGTGTGCTCCAGGCTGATGGAGACTCAGATATGGTTGTCAGTCATCTCTGCTATTGGGGAGATCCCAGCACAGGAACAATGACCCCTGCAAGCACCCCCATCTGGGAGAAAGCTGCCCCTGAATTTCTGCCATGATGACAGACAATGCAGTTTCTCCCAGTGATGCCAACAGCAATCAAGGATCCCCCAAAGCCACCTCCCAGCAATGGAACTCAGAGGAAGTGGGACCGTGTAAGTCCATGTGCTGGTCCTTTAAGAGGAATTGTTGAGTCTTCAGTAGCCTCTGTGTTACTCAGCCACAATCCCTGCTGATTTTTACAGCCTGAAGTTACAGGGACCTATCTTCCCAGCTCTGGAATCCTGGGCTGGGAGTCTGTTATGGGGCTGGAACCCCTTGCTTCTCATGGGAGGCCTCTGCAGTGGTGATATCCCTCCTGATTAAAAGAATGCCACATGTGGGTGTCGGGCCAGCCGTTTTGCACCTCTGCCCCCCTACCAGTATAAATGTATTTTCTTCTTTACTTCTTTAGTTGTAGGATTTCCATTCAGCCACTTTCATGTGGTTTTGAATGATGGTTGTTCTGTATTTTAGTTGTAATTTTGATTTGGTTGTGGGAAGTGGCAAGTACCTGTGTTTACCTATGCCACCATCTTGGTTCCTTGTACCTATAAAGCTTTCTTAAAAAGTATCTTTTTCCTATTAAATGAGTATTTGTTTTATGGTGGAAAGTTAAGAAAATAATGGTAGACAGAGGAGACATAAATGTTATCAGTGGTATTTCTAATACCTTAGATCAGCAATTTTCAACCAATATTCTGCAAGCATTTTTAAAACATGCAATACCTGACTATTTAGTCAGGGGCACTGACCTCTTTTCCATTAGATTGTCAAAAAAAGAAAAAGAAAAAGAAAAAAAAAGACAACAGCCAATACAACAATAGCTGTCCAGTGTGAATAAATAAAAAACACTTTTTTTTGGTCAGGTCTGCAAAAATTGTTATATATTTTTTATGTGCTGAAGAATTTTACTAAGTAGTTATGTGTGCCATGAGATGAAAAAGGTTGAAAAGTGCTGACCTAGATATATACCTGTTACCATTTTGTGGCTGAAACTTTTATAGAGGGCAGATTTACATAGAGCTAATGAGCTTGTGCAAATCCTTTCCAGACTCCAACAGAAGCCCAGGTAATTCTGTATTCATCATTTTGTCATCTTTTCCTAAAATGATCTTTCCCCATATTTTATAAACTTTATTTTTGTGCAAAACCAGAATCCAGTTTTATTTCCAGATTATTTACTTACAAGTAAATTTAATTTTATGAGAAATAGGGTTATATTCTACTAGATTTCATTTTCTAAAAATTATCAAAATCTTTCCATGCTGTTGAATAGTTTATAATTATATTTTATGGGGTGTTTTCTTTTGCCATATGAGTATACCATTGTTAAATTATAACTTTTTCTACTTGTATTTTATACTTGTTAAATTCATGCAGTTGATCTCTTACTAGAAGGGATGATTACCTAGCACTCTCTGGTCATGAGTTCTGAAGTATTTCTATCTATATGGCTATTTCCAGGAGTGGAAGTAAAATCATTTGTTTTCTCAATATTTCTCTTCCTGTTATAATACTACTGTGTATTTGGGTGAAGTTTGGGGTGATTCTTGTTTTAGTTAGAATTAATCCAATTTTCCATATTATGTGAAACAATTACATTGAAATTATACTTGCTAAGATTTATTTAAAATTTATAGAATGCTTATTAGAATTATTAAACCAGTTTAAAATATAATATTTGTCTTCTTCAAAAAGATAAAAATAGATTGGGTGAATTAGCTCTTGCACACATTATTTGTAACATGCATATTAAATATTCACATATAACAGCATAAAGTCTTAATGAGAAAGCCAATAATCTAATTTTTAAAAGTATATGAAGAAAATTTTGGAAATCCAGAAAATGCCTACAATGAAATATAATTTCATCCCAAAGAGTGCAGAGTTATAATCCAAATTTTAAAATAACAATGGAAATACGTTACAAAAGTGAATGCATTTGGTTTTCAGTAAGTTCACAAACATGATCAGATATCTTGCATGAAATGACTTAATGCTGATAAATGTTAAAACAACCATTTGAATGTAGGTGTTAAAAACTATTGCTCATCAAAGGGTGTGGGTATTTCCTGATTTACAAGTTGTTTATATTGTGTGTGCTAGTGTACTTCTAGCACTGGTGATGATTTTCACCAGTTTTCCACTGGTTCGGTCTATCAGTATGGTAGATTGAGCTGATGTGGGAAGTGTGGAGAGCACATTCCCAATTCATGGAGTTGTTAAAATGCAATCAAGTTAGAAAACCCAGCTCAAAGGCAAAGAAGAGAAATTTTGAGCAATCAGAAACTAAGAGGAAACAAAGCCAGGGCATGAGAGCAGGTTCAATCCGAAAGCCCACAGAGCTGTGGAAACTTGACACAAGCCTAGGGGGCTAGAGGTTTACAGATGAGGGAGAGGGTGGGTGGATTCAAGGCCAAGGACCCTGTGTGCCTGGAAGTGAATCTCCTGCTTATGCTCAAAGCTGGGACAGACTTAATCAGGACCAATTCTGTCCATTGGCCCTGGGACACAGAAAGCACAATGGGTACCTTGGGTAACAATTAGAAAAAATTATCTATGAGAAAATGGAACCCCAAGCCTCTTCTGGAGATGGGGGAGTTGAACTAAGAAAATTTTTTTCAACAAATATTTGTTGAGTATTTATATTATTAAGAACAGCCATGAACTTACTGTTTAATTTCTTCACAAATATTAATTTATTTCATCCTGATAATGATTTTCTGAGAAAAATCTATTTAGTGAAAAATGACAAATGCAAAACTGCCCCGTGGGGGTCTCCTCCTCAGCTTAGTTTGCATGGAATTCCCACAGGAAAGAACTTGCTAAAGGTGATTTAAGCCAGAAATGACAAAGCCCATACGAAAACAAGTAGGATACGAAATCAGCAGACACCATAAACCGGAGAGTCCATTTTCATTACAGTTCATAGAGAACCATGTGGAAATGATTCTATTTTCTAGGTGACAGAAGTTGAAGTCTCAATAGGTTTAGTGACCTACACAGGCACTAAATGGAGAACTAAGATTAAAATCTAAACCAGAGGCCAAACTCTTGATCACCAGCCTTTATTTTTTCCTCCAAAATGAAATTCCTTACAAGATAAAGTTGCCAAACTCTGAATCTATGTATATGTCTAAATACAGATAACCACAGAGACACATTTCTGTCAATAATAGCTATAGTTAAGTTAAAAGTACTAGTTAAAAGAAATATACACCCAAGACCAGGCAAGTTCCTTTTTATCAATGTAAGATACACCTGTCATTAATTTTTTGTTCTAGTTTTCTCTTCTTGTTTCAAACTTAGCCTGATTTTCTCTTCCCAAGGCAGAAACCTTGGGACTTGCCTGTTCTCCTCCTTTCAGACATGGCAAGCCCTTAATGAACTCCTAGCCCCATCAGGGGAGAGGCATGGTTTTTTCCTTCGGGCTCTGGTAAGTAACCCCAAAGCTATTTCCAGCAGTGGGTATTCATGTTTTACCTTCACTGTTAAGGGAAAAGCTCTAGCTGTCAGGCCTCTCTCCAATTGAACTAAATCCCACAAAAGAAAACATGGTGTCATGGTCTAAACTTGACTTCTTCAGGGTTTCTCCAGTCAGAGCTGGTTTCCTTGGTACCTCCATGCAGGTCACTCATCCCATTCATGCTCTTCCTTTCATAATGCCTGTTTAGTTCCAGCAAGCTCTTTCTCTCCAAACTTTGGTTTGTGAAGGCCCTGAGCTATCTCCTTGTGTTGACCAGACAGTTGTTAGGACACAGTGCTTGGTCACATCTACAGCCATTTACCTTATATTTCACTTGAACTGCATCCTTCACCTTCTCAGCATCTTGCATTAATGATAACTCTTTAGCTTAACTCAATATGGACTTCAAGATGCTCTTCTCATCAGGACTGCCTCCTAACCTGTGGTTCTCATTGTCCTCCTGCCACGGAGTCCAGTCCTCTGCTATAGTCAGGCAGATGGACTTGCTCTCTCTTGCACCTGTCCTCTCTCGTCTGTCAGCCACTGAGAATGCTGCTCTGCTCCTAACATGAAAATTTCTCCCTTGACTTTATTGCTAAACCATTCTCCACCCTCTGGAAAACCTTCATTTAGGACTAGCTGTCAACATCCCATTTAGCTCAGAAATGCTATGAGTCCTCTCAGAACCTTCCAGATTAGCCCCTGTTGGTTCCAATAGTTGGGGATCCCTCACACTGTATGGGCAGCCCCCACTCACCTTGCCTTCTTACCTGTGTATAAAAAGAGAGGCCTATGTCAACCACCAACTGCAGGAAGAGCAGGTGCTCCTCTGAAGGCCAATAGAAAGGGCAGGGTTTTCTCTGAAGCATTCTGCCATTGTGAGGAGGACAAGCTGGAGAACACTTGAGAATGGGGTAAAATGCAGAACAACTGAGTAACTGCTCAAAACAGAGCTATGTTGAATTGTCAAGATAAAGTCCCCCCCGCCCCCACTGCAATTTTTGCTGACACTGGAACCGGGGGCTTAAGTGCAAGGGGGGAGCATTTAAACAGCACAAAGGGTGGTATTTATTTTTTCTGCACATATGAGAAGTTGTGTATAATTTTGATCCATCTTCCACTGGTTATTGGGAATATTCAAGCAAACAACATGTTATGTGCCTTGTTCAGCATGTGGTACACAGAGTTCAACAAAAGCCAATTTATCCTCATTTATAAATTGATAAAAAGTCCTGACATTTTTTTCAGAGGCTTTTTATGCTGATGAAAATTCAGAACATCTTATTTGACAGCCAGGAAAAAGATTTTCTTGAAACCAACAGGGCCTCAAAGAATGATAAAAATAGAAATGAGAATACTAGGGATAATAGGTGGCTTCCTTTTTCTCACCTTTAGCAGTAGCCTGAGTAAATGAAATACACTAGTGGATGCAGATGGATTGTGAGAAGCCACTCCAGGTCGCCACTATTTCTCAGGGCTCCTGGCTGGTCACACACACCTCCTCGTCACCACTATGGTCTCAAGTGCAGGCTTTGGTAAGCGCTCACTCTTTCCTGCTGAGTAGGAAAGGGACTTTTCCCCATGGGTCATCCTGGCTCTATAGAATTCTCTGAAAGAATCCTTTCAATCTTGTAAGAATGGAGCTGCTCACAATGATGCCAGTGGAGACACAGAACTTTTTATGGGATTTGCTCTCAGAAACACTCTTCACTAGGAAAGATAAAGAAGATAATGACTCATAGGCACACTTTCCTGCTCCTGATGTCCTTGGGTTGCATAATCAGCATTTGAGGTTGTTGGTGTCTTATACTCAATATAGATAAAGTCACAAAATAAGAGTGGAACAAACCTCATTAGGTCCAGGTCAGGTGGAGCTGTTGGAGAGGGAGCACAATCCTGGTCACACATGTGTTTTCTTCCAAGCTCCGCAGAGCCTGGAGCTCTGGGGATGATGCTTATCCAGAACATTCTCTTTAATTTATAAGACTGATAATTATGTGGCAGCTCATCCCAAGGGAATGTACCTAAAAATAGGCCTTGGAGGTTAAATTATATTATTTCCAGATGAGGGTTGTTTTTTCCCCTTAAAGGTTTGAGTATATCTGAAACATGTTTAAATATATTTAGTTTTTTGAAATTTGGGTATATCTTGAGGTTATTCTGTTTTTGATTTTATAATTTTAGGACTTTATCTAGTAACTATATAATTCCAAATCCCAAAATTTGGTAGAATATACTTTTTGGGTCAGGTAATAATCTGGGAAATGTCATTTAGATGTTATAATATTAGAGCTTTTCTCTGGACTTAAAAAAAATTGGGATGGGAATAAATGATGCAATAGTTACAGCCAGGACTTTTGCAGAATTTTGGACATTGTTATTGTCTTTCATGTCTATGCACATCAATTTTCAAATTGGCACAGCTATTTCATACTTTTGAAGTATACATTTGAAGAACAAATGCAATAATATTTGTAAAAGATCTTTCAAATAAATAACATACCAATTGATCGCAGGGAACTGGGGGTTGCTTCGGCCTGGTGCAGGAGTGGATGCCCTGCGATTGATCGCAGGGAGCTGGGTGTCCGCTCCAGCATGAGGCCGAAAGCCTCCGCCAGAGGCTTTTGGCCTGGGGCCGGAGCAGACACCCAACTCCCTGCGATCGATCGCAGGGGGTCTGCTCGTGCACCAGGCAGAAAGCCTCTGGTGGAGGTTTTCGGCCTCATGCTGGAGCGGACACCTAGCTCCCTGCGATCAATCGCAGGGCATCCACTCCTGCACCAGGCTGAAGCAACCCCCAGTTCCCTCCGCTGGAGGTTTTCGGCCTGGGGCTAGAGCAGACACCCAGCTCCCTGCTATTGATCACAGGGGGTCCGCTCGTGCACCAGGCCGAAAGCCTCTGCCAGAGGCTTTTGGCCTGGGGCCGGAGCAGATACCCAGTTCCCTGTGATCCGTTGCAGAGGTTCCACTTAGGGTGCCTATGTATGCAAATTAACCGCCATCTTGGTTGGGTTAATTTGCATACTCACCCTTGATTGGCTGGTGGGTGTGGCTTGGGCATAGCGAAGGTGCGGTCAATTTGCATATTACTCTTTTATTAGGTAGGATTTATATTTATATATTTTTAAGTTTTTTATTGATTATGGTATCACATAATTGTCCTCATCCCCCCATTCCCATCCCAAACCCCTCCCCACGTATTCCCCCACCCCCCTGTTGTCCATGACCACTGGTTAGGTTTATATGCATGCATACAAGTCCTTTGGTTGATCTCTCCCCCTTTCCCCCACCCTCCCCTACCTTCCCTCTGAGGTTTGACAGTGTGATCAATGCTTCCCTGTCTCTGGGTCTGTTTTTATTCATCAGTTTATGTTGTTCATTATTTACCCTAGATGCGTGAGATCATGTGATACAAGAAATACACTTATAAGAACTGAAAATGAGACAAGCCATAATGGTTATGCTGAGAGGCAAATGAATCAGTTTGTAGTGAGTTTCTTTCTGGGCCAACAGTTCTTTTGAGTCCCAATTTCTATGTCAAACAGTTCCTTATGTGTACATGTCAGCAATGATATTTCAGTTCTGGATGGTGGACAAATGGTGGTGATGTAGGTCCAACCATCTCTGGTTTGGTCCTGTGCAACCTGCACTGATGCAGAGCTGCTGTCTGCTAGTATGGCAAGGCGTTGTCAACGTCTTCCATCTCTGGACTGTTTCTCTTCTGTCTTGATGGCTTGAGCAGTCCTGTCAATTCCTCTCTGTTGCAGGAGTCCACATGGTCTTAGAGTTGTTTTCTGAAAATATACAAACATATTCTCGACCAAAAGTTAATAAAGGAATATTTTCTATAAATTCGACTTGGGATCTTTTTTCATTTTTTGCCCAAATGATTTTCCTCTGGCTTGTTTTGACACAATGTGGGTTTTTCATGGTTGTCTTGCTGTTAGCATTACAAATGAAAGTTAATTTTCTAAAGTACAAATTTTCTAGATGTAATTTACTTACAGGATATTTTTTCTTACATGATATTCTTCTACTATCACTCCCTTTTTTATTTAAATATTAGGAGGCTTTTGGAAATTTTATAATGTAGTCTTGATAGCTTTTACATTTTAATTTTTTGCACTAAAATATGACTGCTTTGCTATGGTGAATTGTGCTGCTATGAACATAGGGGTGCATATATCCTTTCTAATTGGTGTTTCTAGTTTCTTCGGATATATTCCCAGGAGTGGGATTACTGGGTCAAATGGGAGTTCCATTTTCAGTTTTTTGAGGAAACTCCATACTGTTCTCCACAGTGGCTGCACCAGTCTGCAATCCCACCAGCAGTGCACGAGGGTTCCTTTTTCTCCGCATCCTCGCCAACACTTGTCGTTTGTTGATTTGTTGATGATAGCCATTCTGACAGGTGTGAGATGGTACCGCATTGTTGTTTTGATTTGCATCTCTCGGATAATTAGTGACGTTGAGCATGTTTTCATGTGTCTCTTGGCCTTCCTTCTGTCTTCTTTTGAAAAGATTCTATTTAGGTCTGTTGCCCATTTTTTTATTGGATCATTTATCTTCCTTTTATTAAGTTGTATAAGCTGCCTGTAGATGTTGGAGATTAAACCTTTATCAGTGATGCCACAGCCTAGGTGCCCGTCAGCAGATGACTGGATCAGAAAACTGTGGTACATCTACACAATGGAATACTATGCTGCCATAAAAAAGAAGGAATTCTCATCATTTGCAGCAACCTGGGAGGAATTGGAGAACATTATGTTAAGTGAAATAAGTCAGTCAATGAAAGAAAAATACCACATGATCTCACTCATTTATGGATAATAAAGAACATTATAATCTTGAACAAAAAGATAGATACAGAGACAGTAAAGCATCAAACAGACTGTCAAATTACAAGGGGAAGGTTAGGGAGAGGTGGGGGAGATAAGAGATCAATCAAAGGACTTGTATGCATGCATATAAGCATAACCAATGGATGCAAAACTCTGGGGGGTGGGGGCATATATGGGAGGGGGGTGTGGGGAGGGCAATGGTAAGATATGTACACATATAATACCTTAATAAAAAAATTGAAAAAAAAAAATAAAAAAAAAAAAAAATAAAGAACAAAACCAGAAAAAAAAAAAAAAATAAAAAAAAAAAAAAAATAAAAAAAAAAAAAAAAAAAAAAAATAAAATATGACTGCTTTAAGTTCATTACATGTTATGCAATTTTACCATGAGATAAACTGCCAATAAAAATTTTTGTTAACACTTTAGGAACAGTTTTTTGTACAGTACAATCAATTTTTCTAGAATATTTGCTTATTTCAATTAGTCAATTTAAATTACTCTGAAAACTTGACTACTATGCTACTGTCAAACTCAACATTCTGATAACAATCTTATTTTACCCTGTGTATATTAGTGGAAAGGATTATTTGCCTTCTTGAGTAGGCCCTGAGCATTCCTGGTACTAGGCTGGATTTGAATATCAAAAACCCACTTCCCCACACCATGGGTATATTTATATTCTTTATATTTATACTAGATGCCTGGTGCATGAAATTCATGCACAGGTAGGGTCCCTAAGCCTGGCTGGAGATCAGGGCTGACCAGAGCCTTCCTTCCTCAGCTGTCAGCTGCTGGCCAGGGCCTTCCTTCGTTCCACACCACCCCCTGGCGGTCAGCGCATGTCATAGTGAGCAATCGAACCCCTGGTCTCCCAGTCAAACTACTGAGGGGACACTTTGCATATTAGTCTTTTATATATATAGATATAGATTATATTTTTAATAGGCAATGTTGTTTTCCTGTCTTTAGAGTTTTCCTTATACATTATCCTGTTTTTGCTTCATGGAGGGTGCATTTTCCCAATTCTATGAGGATTCAATGATAATATTATTATGTAGAAATTTTCTTCTTATAACACAGTCTTCGTTTTCTTCAAATTATATTTTTTTGTATGTTTGTGTTAGGCTCTGTTTGTAATATCACAGGCTTTTTTGAGGGTCCTTAGAGTCCTAGTCTTTTCACAATGCTTAGAAATGGGAAACAAAAAAAGCTGACTTAAAACTCTTACTCAGCCCAGCTGGCATGCCTCAGTGGTTGAACATTGACCTATGAACCAGGAGGTCACAGTTTGATTCCTGGTCAGGCACATGCCTGGGTTGTGGGCTCAGACCCTAGTGTGGGCATGCAGGAGGCAGCTGATCAATGATTCTCTCTCATCATTAATGTTTCCATCTCTCTCTCCCTTCCTCTCTAAAATCAATAAAAACAACAATAACAAAAAGCCTCTTACTCTATGTATTTGTGTGTGTGTGAGTGTACTAGGTGTGTGTGTATGTGTGTGTGAGAGAGAGAAAGAGAGAGAGAGAGAGAGAGAGAGAGAGAGAGAGAGAGAGAGAGAGAAAATCAGTGTTGAGTATCATTGTAGGGTGGAATTTTAATTGTAATTAAAGATAATTTATTAATCCATTTAGAGAAAATTGACATATTTGGCATATATCTCAATATGAGCTTTCAGAATTTTTCCTGTAGAGATATTTCACATTCTTTAAAAAGTTTGTATTTGTATGTACCAGACATTTTGCATTATATAATAAATAGTATATTTAAAATTTATTTAATATTTTTGTTGTTAGATCATAGAAATAGAATTGATTTTTACATGTTGACTTTGCTTTAGCAAACTTGCTGAGCTCTCTTATTAAATTTAATAATGTATCTGTAATTTATTTAGATGTCACAGATACATGATTATATCCTCTGAAAATATGACCTTGTATCCTTTCTAGTTCTTATATATTTTATTTATTTTTCTTGCATTACCATGTTGCTGAGAATCCCAGTTACAATATTGAATAAAATTGGTGATAACAGTCATACTTGCCTAGCTTCTAACAAGGTTTTATGTCTACTTATTAATTCACTTGTTGCACATCTGTTGCTCATAAATGTTTTTAGATTGGAGACATTTATTTTTTCCTATTTGCTAAGAACTACTATAAGAAATGGATGTGTCTTAAACTTTTCAGAATTTTGCTTTTTGCTTTTATTGAGAGCATCATATATTAATCTCTATCTGTTAATATGGTGATTTGTGCTGAGTAATTTTTTAATATGAAGCTAATGTTAAACTAGAATTCCTACTTTAAATCTAAATTGATCATGATGTATGATCATTTATGTATTTTTGGGTCTTTGGTTTGCTGATATTTTATTTAGAATTTTTGTCAGCTGTGCGTATAATCTCTCAGACATATGTTTTCCCAGCAATTTTTCTTCCTTTAATTCTTTGTCTTTCTCTTTTTGCCTTTCTTACATTCTCTTTCCTTTTCTTTCCCTCCTCTCCCTCCTTCATTCTTTCCTTCCCTTCTCCTTCTCTCCTCTCTTTCTCTCCTTCTGTCTTCTTTGTTTCTGAGCTCTGATTGGCTCCAATGCAAGTTTCCCTACAGTTCTCTGGGTTGGGGTTTAGAAGAAGGTGCTACGCATTTAATTCTGGTTCATAATTACTCAGGAATTATAGCCATTTGGGAGCCAAACTTAAAATGGAACAGGCTCTTATGAGATTCCTCACCTCTGTTTGGGCCAGTCGTTGTCTAGTTAGGTCCCATCTGAAACCCAGTTTCTTGATATTGCACATGTCCTCAGGATAAAAGCAGTTTTGTGCTCTGTAAGTATTCACTTTTCATCTCAGGGTTCCAACTTTCTCCCCAATAGTATATATTTGTTTTCAGCAGAAATGTTGATGTCAATAACTTATTATCAGAAACAGAACTTATTTACAATATGTTTTAATGATTCATTTAACATTTTGTTGTTTTATAGCAGAAGGATTTCAGGAAAATTGAATGGGAAGATCTCTATAAGTATTTGCTGTAAATACTATCATTTAAAAGTGTAAGTGACCACCTTGGGGCACTTTGAATAGCTCTGGTTATCAGTTCACTCCTTTAGTGCTCTTTTTGGCAAAATGTATGAGGATCTTAAAAGTTCCTTTCATATTTTGGGCCCTTAGGCCAACACTAGGCTGCACAGTTCTCTCGTTAATATGAATATGACTGAGGTCATTTTAGTACTACATGAAATTTATCTCCAAAGTGTAGCTCATAAGAGGGATTAGGATGAAAATGAGCACAGTTGGACATGGTTCCAAGTGGATATTGAAAGGAATGCCGCCAGCAGCTTTCTCAGCCGTGGGCTGAGCCGTCTTTTCATGGCCTTGGATCTGCGCTTGGATTGTGCTCATCCATCAGGTTCCTGGCCGTTTGTTCTGACGTATACCTCTGGCACGTGGGACACTTTAATTGTGGCTTAATTTAGGGTTGTAGAAGCTTCTTTCTGCTCAGTGTTTCCTACCTTGCCATTTTATATTTATACATTCATATGTCTATGATGTCACTGTACATGTTTGCTTTGTTTTGGAGGGGGATGCACCTGTAAGTGAGGGCAACCAGTGTACACTATTCTGGATGAAGAAGTAAATTCATCCCCAGTAGTGATTCATACAACGAGACATACAAAGGATTACACACACAAAGAGATTTATTTCCGAAGCCTCTCTTGATAGAACCTCTTGTTCTGACTGTCTCTTGACTGAAGGTTCTTACAAATTTTTCAGCTGCTTGATCCTATGTTTTGTTTCTACCTACTTAAATCTCCAAGGACAAGAGCATGCTTTTGTGTGTGGATCCACTTACATTTGAAGATGGTTCAGATAGTAAGTTTTTGGAAGCTCCACACTGGCTCATACCTCTGGGTCTTTACCCATGCTGCGTTCTCTCTCAGCTTCCTTTTCATCCCATTCTGCCTAATTCCTTCTTATTTTTCACAACTGCTCTGGGAAACTTCTCTTTACTTTCTAATCTGTATATAGTTATACATTTGCATTCTTCTTAGCCTGTAGTTGTTCTATATTGTAGCAAACAGGTAAGAAACTCAAGCTATAGAGCCACATTACTCAGATTCAAACTTGGGCTCTGTTAGGAACAGGCTATGTGACTATGGTCAAATTACTTCACCTCTCTGTGCCTCAGTGTCCTCTTCTGTAAAACAGGTTAGTAATTTCTGAAAGATTCAGTAAGAAAAAATTATATATATAATTTGTGCACTGCCGGGGTGGGTGGGGGTGTCCCTCAACCCAGCCTGCACCCTCTCCAATCTCGGGGGATGTCCGACTGCCGGTTTAGGCCCGATCCCTGCGGGATGGGACCTAAACCAGCAGTTGGACATCCCTCTCACAATCCAGGACCACTGGTTCCTAACTGCTCACCTGCCTGCCTGCCTGATTGCCCCTAACTGCTTCTGCCTGCCAGCCTGATCGCCCCCTAACCACTCCCCTGCTGGCCTGATTGACGCCTAACTGCTCCCCTGTTGCCCGATCGCCCCCAACTGCCCTACCCTCCTGGGCTGATCACCCACTACTGTCCTCCCCTGCCGCAACCTGCCTCCTCCACTGGGACCCACCTCCTTTGTGCGAGATGGCAGAGATGCCAGGATCAGCCTCCTCTGTGCCACGCAGAGCAGTGGGACCCTCAGGCCTCACTGCACTGAGTGGCCACTGGGCCTCACCTCCACTGTGTGCACGGTCATCCTGTGGCAGCCATCTTGTGGCAGCGGCGTGCGAGGGCGTTGTTCAAAGGCATCGCACGAGGGCATGATGCCACCTAGGCTTTTATTATATAGGATAGAGAGAGAACTTAATATTGTTTGGTACCTAATAGTAACTCAGCAAAGGTATAAATGTATGCTATTATTTTCAGCGTCTTTAGCTTTGTGATCATTGGCTAACTTCTATGAGATCCCACATCTCCTATCCCCAGACTGAGATCTCTTTCAGGTCAGACACCATCTTTCATCTCCATCTTCTCAGCACCTGGCATGGTACCCGACCCATGGCAGATTCTCAGGATGAATAGGGCCAAATAATGAATGAATCCTTGGTTCCAGAGCTCCCAGGAGAGTTGCCAGATGGTTATGAGTATTGATAGTTTAGTACTTTATGAGCCTAACTTCCTATGACATGTCTCCTTCAAGAATTTTTCCAGGGTGGTCTTTTATACATGACTTTATTGTCATTTGTGCCCAAAGAAGTTGTGACTATCAATGTTGGAGGTGGGGGGTGGATATATGTCTGTTGTGTGTGTGTGTGTGTGTGTGTGTGTGTGTGTGTGTGTGTGTGAAAGAGAGAGAGAGAGAGAGAGAGAGAGAGAGAGAGAGAGAGAGAGAGAGTTCTCTGATAGCCAAACCTGCCTGTAGCAATTAGCTAAAAATTACTTTACTAATGCCCAAAAGTCCTTTGAGAAATGTTTACCAGCCATTTCCAATGAAAATTCATGAAGATATGGGTGCAAGTCAATAGCAGACGCTGGTACCTCTACCCCTACCCGCTACTACAGGTTATCTTTGTTGTTAATCCAAGACAATCATTCAGCCCTTCTGTGAAGACATAGACCCACAGGGTTCAGCGTGTGAGGCCGAGAAGACGCTCCCAAGGATGGCCTTGTGAGGCAAGTCTGCCAAGGCAGCAGATACTCTGGACGCCCTTCTCCTCTTGCTGCAAGGAGCCACCCACATGCCACAGCTTGAGCATGTGTAAGCCTTGAAAGAAGGCGCGGAGCGTGTTGGAGTCCATCAGTGTTCACTTAAAGTCTCTATCGCTCGTCTCATGGATCACGGTGATGACCTCCTGCCGAGCATCACGAGACAAAGCAACGAGTCTGGGAGGGACACTGGGCAGAGAGGCTGTTATCCTTGTTTATTCTGACCATGTGCCTGGAGCAGACAGTGAGGGTCTTCCTGAACTTCCATCCCCTAAAGGTCATGATCACTGTTTCTTTCCCTTTCGTCATGCTTTGTATTTCTCACAGGCTTCTGGGTATTTAGGAGTCTTGGCTCAGGTGATGCCACTTTACTAGGTCATGCAATTGCTGTTAAAGGTTCATGTTCTCAATGTTTGTTTTACCCTTTGCATTTGGCATTGCTTCACTCCAGCAGCACCTTGAGGTTGAGAAAAGCCTGGGCTTGGGGTCAGAGAGCTTCCTTCTTCTACCTGTCACTCAGGTGAGGCCTTGGGTAAACCACTTTGCACTTTGATTTCACATCTGCAAAGGAGGTGGCATTGTAATACTGTCTGCCTGGTTTCCTCACAGGACTGTGCAGAGGATAACGCTTGGCAATGAAAGTGCTTTTACTATCACGTTAAGGCCCGCTTCTCCCTGGCTCCATTGGCATGAATTGGCTTTAAAGTATTCCATCCTTCCTAGGGAGAAACTGCTGCTTTAGGGATAGTAACAAAAGTAGTACTTCCTGGTGAATAGGTCAAATTATGTTTTGATTTCCGCCCCCCTCCCCCCCGAGAAATTCCAAACAAATTCACTGTATTTGAATCCCTTTTGAGCTTCAAAGTCTTTCTTAATTAACCAGGGCAATTTAAAAAAAAAAAATGGTGCAGCCTTTTATTTTCATGTCTCTGCCCTTAAACATTCTGTTTGGAAAAAGAAGATGGTTTTAGACAAATTCATATGTTTTATTCAGATACATTTCCTGGGATCATTAGTAGAAAAGATATCAGAAACCCCAAAAGGGAGCATTTTGCAGACAAGAAGAATTTTATACATAACCGATATAATTAATTCTTTACAAATCTGAGTTTCCTCAGACTACTGGCCCCTCTAGTACAAAGATTGGACTCTATTAATCTTTAAATATCTTCATAATAGGGTATTCATTACTGGTTTATTACATTAATAAGTGAATACATGGAAACATGGCTAAAAGAGTAGATTTGTTTTAAACGCTGTTGCTTTCTTCAAGTTCTCAAACATCCAGAAAACATTTCCTGAGCTTCTATAGGGGGTTAGAGTCTAAGGAAAGAGAAAACACTTTTCTTAGAAAGCCTAATTATTGGGGAGAATGTGGCCTGAGTAACAGGGTAGTCATTGCACTGTGGGGTTGCAGGAAGAGGAGCCTCACTCCTCCTGGGGGGTGTGGGCTGCGTGTCCAGGGTCACGGAGTGTCCAGAGCGAGGGAACAACTTGGCCAGAAGACCAGAACCCTGAGACATCACCAGTCTCTTTTGTTGGAGTGGACTTCTGTGGTGGCTTCTTTAGGGTGGCTCGACTGGTGTTCTACACGCTGTCACAGGGAGACATTTGCAATCTTCTCTAATAAAATGGTAATATGCAAATTAACCATCACTCCGCTACATAAGCCACGCCCACCAGCCAAGCCACGCCCACCAGCCAATCAGGGCGAGTATGCAAATTAACCCAAACCAAGATGGCTACAGCCACAGAGAGCAAGGTTTCCCAGGTAACAGAGCAAGCCAAGCTTTCCATAGCCGTTGCAGGCCTAAGCCTCCACTCAAGCTACAAAGTTTCAATTATAGAAGGTAAACAAATTCAAACAAATGGCAACAGAATGGAGCTTGAGAGAGCAGGCCAGGGTTGCCGGCGGCAACAGGGGAAGCAAAGCTTTAAAGCACACCCTGGTAGGGCCCACCCGCTTAAGGCAACAAAGTTTCAACTGTAGAAGGTGAATTAACTGCCACAGAGATGGCTGCCGCCCCGGAGGGAGCCCCAGGCTTGGCTCTGCTCTAGGCTACAAAGTTTCAATTGTAGAAGGAAAATAAATCCCAGATACCAGGGCCTCCGCTTAGGTTGCCAGGGGGCGTGGCCAGCCTGCAAACCACCACAGGCCCCTCGCTCAGGCCACCCCACGCCCCAAGAGAACCACACCCTGATCCGGGACACCCTTCAGGGCAAACCAGCTGGCCCCCACCCGTGCACCAGGCCTCTATCTTATCTAATAAAAGAGTAATATACAGATTGATCATCACTGCAACACACAATATAGCTGCCCCCATGTGGTCAAAGATCCTGCCCCCATGTGGACACAAGATGGCCACTACAAGATGGCCAGCAGGGGAGGGCAGTTGGGAGGCACCCGGCCTGCAAGGGAGGGCAGTTGAGAGGGACCAGGCTTGCAAGGGAGGGCAATTGGAGGTGATCAACCCTGCAGGAGAGGGCAGTTAGGGGTGACCAGGCTGGCACAGGAGGAAAGTTGGGGGCAAACAGGCTGGCAGGGGAGCAGTTAAGCATCAACCAGGCTGGCAGAGGAGTGGTTAGGGGGTGATCAGGCTGGCAGGCAGAAGCGGTTAGGGGCAATCAGGAAAGCAGGCAGGCAAGCAGTTGGGAGCCAGCAGTCCTGGATTGTGAGAGGGCAGTCGGACATCCCTCCAGGAGTCCCAGATTGGAGAGGGTACAGGCTGGGTTGAGGGAAAACCCCCCGCCGTGCACGAATTTCATGCACCGGGCTTCTAGTGGTGTATAATTGCATTGATAAAACACAGTATGTCTTTAAAAAATTTATGAAATGTTATGAAAGAAATACTTGTTTATTATACAAAACATGGGAAAAACTTACAGTGTACAAAAGAATAAAATAATCACCCATGATACTTTCATTCAGCGTCAGTAATTGTTAACATTTTATATTTTCCTTCTTCCATGAGTATTATTTTATCCAGTTGTGATTAGACTATAGATATAATTTTCCTTAGCATTTTTAATGTCACTAAATTTTCTTTTAAAAATCCTTTTGAAGGCTGCATGATATTCTATAACATTTGTGTATCTATATTGTTGAGAATCAGATCTGTTTTTCTGGTGTGTTTTTTACTATGAATGTCATCTGTGGCATTAATTTTTGTATTTTATTTTTTCCTTTAATATAAAATCCATTAATGTGAAATGTGCTGGGTTAAAAATTGTTATAACTTAAAGTTCCTTCTATACAACACAATGCAAAATTTTTTTTTTTTTTGAAAATGTTAAACCTGCTTACATCCTCAAAACTGTTTATTCGTTATCTATTTTACTAGAGTCTCACCCATGGAAGATATTCTCAATTTAAAAATATCCTACTACTTCTTTTCAGTAGGTAAAAATATGGTACTTCACTACAAGTTTCACACTTGTCATGTTAATAATGCATTTAAATGTTTTTCAGATATTTATTAGCAGTTTTTCTTATAGCCTATGTGTTTATATTCTGTACCCCTTTTCTATTAGAAGGTAGGGGGTAAACAGGTTAAAGTTAATATTTTGTTATTGGATTATATGGGTTGTAGATATATTACCATTTCATTATACTTAATGCAAATATTTGTATATAGTTTTAAATAATTACTTTCCAAATAGTTTTATCTAAAATACAGATATTTAATATTTTTATGCTGTCAAATATGTCAATATTTTAAGATTTGGGGGGATTTTCTTTAAGCCTAGACTATCCTTTTCTGCTTAGAGAACAGCCAAATATTCAGCTATATTTCTTTCTGTTGTTGTTGTTGTTTTTTAATGGGCTTCAGTTTGATATTTGGAATTTATTTGGATAACATGGAATGATAATTGTACAGATTATTTCCCAAATAGATAAAAAATGGCCACAGTACTGTTTATTGGGTGCCTCTTCCTTTTCTTCTTGATTTGTGTTTTTATGTTAATTTCCTATATGTACTAGCTCCTGTTTTCCAGAATCATATCATATCATATCATATCATATCATATCATATCATATCATATATCATATCTGTTTATATAGGAAATGATAGCTTCATAGATTTGCCCGTCTATTTTCATACAAGTGCCACACTGATTAACTTCACAATGTTTTAATGTTTAGTGAGGCCATTACTTTTTTGAATTTTTTTTCTTAGCTATTTTAGATAAACTTTGGATTTATTTTTTCAAAATATTTAAAAACATAGTTGGGATTTAATTGGGGTCACATTAAATCTTAAAATTAAGTTGGAAAGAATTGGCACTCCTTATTAGCTGTCTTCTCATTCAGGAGGCTGGCTTGCTTGCTTATGCGAGCCTCTTATATCTCCCAGTAGTTTGATAGATATTTTTCCCATGCAAGTATAATGCTAACTTTTCCTTAAAAATCTAAATAAGTCATCAGTCAGAGTTATTGTTTATGTGGTCACAATTGGCTCTGAGTTCATGCCTAAGCTGATTGAAGTTTAGTCTATGATCATTTGCCATCTTGTTTATTTTTAATTTTTTTTCATTTCTTAAATGTATCTTTTAATTATTGATAGTATTACAGATATCTCCCCTTTCTTCCTCCCCCCCCCTCCTCCCAGCCCCTAACCACCCTCTAGGTCTTCATTACCCTCTTGCTCATGGCCATGGACTATGCCTATAAGTATATAACTTCTTTGGTTTCTTTCTTCTGGTCCCTCCAACCCCACATCGAGATATGTCAGTCTGTTCCATGTCTCCCTGCTTTGGGTCTTATTTTGTTGGTCAATTCATTTTGTTCATTAGATTCTACAAATAAGTGAGATCATGTGATATTTGTCTTTCTCAGTTTGGCTTATTTCACTTAGCATAATATTTTCCAAGTCCATCCATGCTGTCCCAAAGGGTAAGAGATCCCTCTTTTTCACAGTTTCATAGTATTCTATAGTGTAAATGTCCCACAGTTTTTTTATCCACTCATCTACTGATGGGCACTTGGGCTGTTTCCAAATCTTAGCTATTGTAAATAATGCTGCTGTGAACATAGGGGTATGAATATTCATATTTTGGCTGCCTGTAGTCTGTACCCATTGACCTGGATGTGGAATTAGGTCTCATTTTATGGTATATGCACACATTATCACATTGAAGTTCATGTGCTCACTATATACAATCTACTCTCAAAGGCATTTGTAGATTCAGAAAGTTTGAATAAAAGATTGAGAGGACATAAAAATGAAGCTTAATCACTCAGCTTGTTAAAAACCCTGAAAGAATCCTACCTTGTTAATCAGCCATTGTCCATCCTCAAAAGCCTCTATTTATCATGCAGGAGAGTTTAGGTATCTCTTTGTTTCCTTTTCCTAATTCCCAGGGCCTCAATGATTTTCCCTCTTCCCCAGTGACTCAACAAGATATTTTTCTACATAAAGACAGTACTGTGCCTAATCCAGGACCAGATGTAAAAATAATATCCCCAGCAATACAGGGTTTTCATATTTCTTATTGGGTTTATTCCCATATTTTTAGTTGCTATTAAGAATAGACATTTTTATTTTATTTTAACTAATTATTGGTGGTATTTATGAAACCTTAAAAATTATACATTCACTTTATATACTGACACATTTCTAAACACTCTTATTAGTTCTAAGAGTACATTTCTAAAAGTCTATAATGCCAATTGTAATTAATATACTCTCCTGTTTTCCAATAGTTGGATATCTCATTTTTGTTTTATATCATATTGTAAAATATGGATATTTTATATGTGTGTTACCATCCAGCTCCTGTATCAAAGATTCTTTAATATTTATATAATCAGCTTAGGGAAGAGATGATATAAAAGTTATAGGCAGTGACTATAAAATTATGTTTTCTGATTTTTCTTATTATGTCAAGGTATCCCTGAAATATTTGTTTTTAAAACTACTTTCTGGTGAAAAGAGCAAAACATTTTTTTTCTTTCTTCCTGGCTTCTGCCGCAGTAGGCCACCAATATGTCTTCTAAAGAAAGAACCTTAAATTTTTGTTTAGAGCATTGTTTCTTCAGAGAAGGTACTATCATTTCTCATAATACATTCCTGACATGAAATTTCTAACACAACTTTCACATGTTCCCCTGACTGTGATAATACCCTATCTTTCAATTAATTTTGGGGGATAGAAATCATAAATGTTAAACTGAATTTCCAATTTTCTTACTATAGTCTAGCATTAGTAGTTAACATAGAAAACTTTAAAACTAGTTTAAAGAGTTGGCTCTTTGAATGAAATTTCCGACTGACAATAACAAGGAGAGCTGAAATTTTAAAATCTACTTAAAGAAATGAGTGAACTAAAAAGGCAATAAAGAATTCCTGGGTGAAGATCTGGAAAAAGTCAAATCTATTTGAAGCTCTCTTACCCCTAAACATGTCTACTAATTCCTGAGAAGCCTGACAATAGGCTGAGAAGCTGACCAGAGTTTTTGGAGGCTGGTGGGACGGACATTGTAGCACACAGACTGCCAAGGCATAAAGGCCCAGTGAATCCCTCTTGCTTTGGATTACACAAAGAAAGGCTAAAATCTACATAAGGGTGAACCAGGTGAACTAGAAAAAACAGGTTTTCACAGGAACTACTGACCAGGGTCCAATCATCTTATGTATGAAACTGTCAGAGACAAATGGAAATCCTCTTGGGAAAAGGAAAACATTATTCTAGTTATTTCTACTTTTTAAAAGGTACAATATGCATTACATAACAAAAAACACCTAGAAGTATGAGATAAGGCAATATGACCAAAACCCAGCAGGAAAAAATAGACAATAGAAATATATTCATAGGGACTCCAGATATTTGAGTTCCCATACAGACAAACATTAAAATAAACATGCTTACTATATTCAGATAAATAGAAGATAAAATAAAAAATGTCAAGAACTGGCAAGTATAAAAAAAGAATGGCAGATGTGAAGGAAGAAAAAAAAAAAGAAGAAGAAGCAATGGAAATTCCAGAGCTGAAAAATACAGTAACTGAAATAGAGAACTCAATGGATGGTTTTTATAGCAGATTGGATGTAGGTTATAAAAATAATCAATAAGTATAAAATAAGTCAATATAAATATCTAGAATGGATCATTAAGAAATAAGATGATGAAAAACAGAAGAGAAGGTAAAAAATAAAGAGTACACAAGGAAGTCTAACACTTATAAATAGAATCACAGAAAGATGGAAGGGAGAGAATGGAGCAGAAGCAATATTTTAAAAGATAATGGTATAGAAACTTCCAAAACTGATGTGCAGCCTCAAGTTACAGGTTTATGAAGCCCTATAAGAGTCAAAGGAAGAAAAATTTAAAGAAATCCTTACCTAAGACAACATGGGAATAGTAGTGGGTACAAAAAGCAAAGAGAAGTACTTAACCTTCAGAGAAAAATGGACCATTTCCTTTAAAAGACCAACAATTAGACTGAGAGCTGACATTTCAACAGAAAAACGGAAACCGGAATGCAGTGGAAACATATCTTAAAAATTGTTAAAGAAAAGTACTGTTATTCAAAATATCTATATTCAGCAAAAATATTCTTCAAGATAAAGGTGAAAAATTCTCCAGACAAAGAAAAATCAAGAGAATTCATCAATCCCAGTCTCTCATTAAAGGAAATAAAAAAGAAATTCTTTAGGATTTTATATTTAAGAGATGCAAGAAGGACTGAAGAGAATAAAAGGGGGGGGAGTATGAAGTAAATAAAAATAAATAATTGTTTAACACAACAATAAAAGTGTTCTGTGAGTTAAACAGAATTGAGGTGCTCAGCACCTGTAATATGTAACTTGGAGTTGGGGGGAGGATTTTTCTAAGGTTATAGCATTGTCCAGGAAGATACTAAAGTGCCACTGAACATTAAACATTGTGCTTTGATTATGCTACGATAAAATGGCATGTTTTAATGTTTAGAATAATCACTAAAAATTAATAAAATCCTGTCTCTACTAAGAACCAGGATGACGAATCTTAGGCCATCACTTGACCAGTTTCAAGATCCTTTTCAGAATCCACTATGCTAATCTGCACACAGAGAACTTTTCAACCTCTTCCGCCTGATCGCTTTGTTCTACTTCCCTTCTCCCTCCTTATAAAAACCTCTGCCTGCACCGATACGGGGAGATGAGCTTTGGACAAGAGTCCCCCCATCTTATCAGGTGGCCAACACTTGAATGTAGTTAGAGCTTGGAATTTATTAACCTTTAGTATCCTATTTCTCTCTTTTTTCCTCCTCTCTTCCTTATCATAGTTATTATTATTATTCTTTCAGGCCATTAGCTATCTTTTAAAGGAAGAAAAGATCTATCTCTCCCCTCTCTCAAGGCTTCAAACCCACACTAGGAAGCCTTCTTAGGGAGACCACCTTTTTCCTTTGAGAACCATTATCAGGACTTGAGCCTGGGAGCAAAAGCGGTTCTGTATATGCAGGTGATGGAGAGGGGCCTACCAGGCCAGCTGATTTAAATGCAGTTCTTAATTTAATGGCCCTGATGGTTGCCTCCATTGGCCTCTCTGACTCATTGTGTTTCTTTTATATATATATATATATTTTATTGATTTTTTACAGAGAGGAAGAGAGAGGGATAGAGAGTTAGAAACTTCGATGAGCGAAAAACATCGATCAGCTGCCTCTTGCACAACCCCTACTGGGGATGTGCCCGCAACCAAGGTACATGCCCTTGACCGGAATCGAACCTGGGACCCTTGAGTCCGCAGGCCGACGCTCTATCCACTGAGCCAAACTGGTTTCGGCAAGACTCACTGTGTTTCGTTGTTTCTTCAAGGAGCCCCTTGAAAAGAACTGTATTCCCCTTTGGTGTGTTGGACAGATGTTTTTGCTGCTATGGCTTCTCTGTCTATCTCGCCCCAGGGATTTCCAGACACTACAAATTTGTCCACATTTTAAATATGGTGACTAAGTTCTTTATCATTTTCAGTACTATTATGGT
The DNA here is from genome assembly GCF_951640355.1 of Cnephaeus nilssonii. Classification (NCBI taxonomy): domain Eukaryota; kingdom Metazoa; phylum Chordata; class Mammalia; order Chiroptera; family Vespertilionidae; genus Cnephaeus; species Cnephaeus nilssonii. The sequence goes on along the minus strand of NC_137084.1, from coordinate 69,877,310 downwards.
TTTGTTCTTTAATATATTTTCTTTTTGTCACGTCAACAAAACTTTTGGTGACAGGGATAAGTATATGTGCTCACGTTGCTACTTTGAGCAGAAGTACCCCTCTTCCATCTTGTTATTTATTCAGAATTAGACTGTATTTGAATCTTATTATGTAGATGTGTTGTCTGATTACCAGTTCTCTTTCTCTTCCTATAAGAAGATGCTGTACAGCCCTAGCTGGTTTGGCTCAGTGGATAGAGCGTCGGCCTGCGGACTGAAAGGTCCCAAGTTCGATTCTAATTAAAGGCATGTACCTTGGTTGCGGGCACATCCCCAGTGGGAGGTGTGCAGGAGGCAGCTGATCGATGTTTCTCTCTCATCGATGTTTCTAGCTCTCTATCCTTCTTCCTTTCTCTCTGTAAAAAATCAATAAAATATATTTTTAAAAAAAGAAGATGCTGTATCTTCTGTCCTTAAGTTTAGCTTAATGTCTGTTAGCTTTCTCCATTACTTCCTAACTAGGTAGCTCCTTTTCTTCCTGGGAACTTCATGCTTTAACTTCTTTGTAGGGTCTAATCTCTAGAATAGTGCCCTGATTTGGCACTGGTGTTTGAGTAATTTAAATTAAATACAGAGTCTCCCTCTATTGTCTTTATGTATTTTCATCTAAGCAATTTTCTGCAAAATGTATCACATCATTTCTCTCATGGATGGTCGGTTGATACAGGTACTTGGTCACTGGGAAAATACAGGCCTCTTGCTCAGCCGTGGCCTCCCAATCCGTGACTCCTGTGTCCCTTTCAATTTCCAATGATGGCTGAGAGAGTAATTTATGGCTTGCAGATCCCTCCTGTAGTAATTTAGCAGAGGCAAGGAAGTGGTAGGAAAGGTATAAGTTGAGAGTAGGAATAATTTATACAGCTACAGACCTTTCATGAAAATTGAAAATTCTCAGAGGGCATCGTAAAGTTGGGCTCAATTCCAGCTTCATTTGGTACCCAATATATCTGACATTTAATGTGGGCATGGCAGTAAAAGCCTCTATGTAGGAATGATAGTCATCATCAATGGGATGGATACGTCTTCACTGTGATTGGTCTCTGGTATGGATGACAGGCTGCAGAGAAAGGATCTGACAAGGGCTAATCAGCAATCTAAAGCTCAGTCCAAATAGTCTGGGCTTCATGGGTCAAATATGGCTTCTACAGGGCATGGAAGTGACAGCTAGTGGCTGGCCAGGCCTCTGCTAGACTCCCCTCACTGAGGGGGATGGGGCTATGAATGTACCTCCCACCATGAGGACTGACTCCAGCCAGGCTGGGGTTCTTCCTGCAGGCTAAGGCTGGGCAAAGTAGGGATTAGCATGTCATCTTTTTTTTGTTTGTTTGTTAATTTTTTTGTTAATCCTCACCCAAGTCTAATTTTGCCACTACTTTTCAAAGAGAGTGGAAAAGAGGGAGGGAGGGAGGGGGGAAGAGACAGGACAGAGAGAAACATTGATGTGAGAGAAACACATGGATTGGTTGCCTCTCCCACATGCCCCAATGAGGCCAGGAATGGAACCTGCCACCCAGGTACCTGCCTGGACTAGGAATCCAACCTGTGACCCTTCCCTACACTGCTGATGCTGTAACCATTGAGCCATGCCAGCCAGTGCTAGCATGTCACCTTTTTTCCTTAAAATTGCTCCTCTGGTTTTCCGTGTAGCTCCCATCTTTAACAGCTATTGCTCTTTGCAGCTAGGCTTCCATATTTGCCAATCACAAGCGGGCCTCATTCATAAACATGGGTGATGGGTGAAATCAGCACACCTGTGCTCCTCCTTCCCAGCCTCTGATCCCATGAGAAGAGCCGGAGTGAAGCAGAATCTTGAATCAAGCAGGCTGCGGGGATTGCAACCAGTGGCACTAGCACTTCCTCTGCCTTGAGACTTTTTTTAAACAAGTTTGACAGACAGTGATACTAGTGGGTGCTGACAGACCTTGCAAGTTCATCTTGCCAACTGTTCCTGCCAAAGCTAGAAGGTGAAAGAGCAGCAACAGATGCTGGCGTTGCAGCTGCAGCCATCTGCTAGAAGATAAAATGCATTGCCAAGAACAGTGCTGGAGCGGAGAGGGAAAGGAGGGACACACTTGGTATGAGCCAGCCACTCCAGCTTAGACTCCAGAACACAGCGAGCTAATTGGTGGTTTCTTGTTTAGCTTTCCTCATCTGCCACTCGGCCTTCTCCAACTCTATTATTTCCTAGTGAACGTTTAGATGGTGCGCAATGCCCCTTTTGGGGAAGTGCTTTTCAGAGTCTACACACACCAGGGCCTGCATTCTCAGCAGCAATTAGGTCACCACTTGACCCTCTAGTTCCCTGATCTCTAGTCTTGCCAATTAAAATCATTTTTCCTCTCTCTTGTTTTCAATCCCAGTACAGAAGCTTATGTTGCACATGTGTAGATCTCCCAAACATAAAAGTTACCATGATTTTGCTATTAATATGTAGGTCAATGAAGGCTATAAAAAAATCTAGGATGCTGGCTAAGGCAACTTCTCTAGACCTCTGTGTGAATTAATAAATTCTAACATTGATTGAGCACTTAATATATGTCAGGCACTAATTTAAGCACTTGATTAACTTAACTAATCTTCACAACTCTGAAAGTAGTCATTGTTATCCCTATTTTACATCTGAAGAAACTGAGGCATAGAAAATGTAAGTAATGTTTCCATGCAGTTAGAAGTGGTAGAGCTAAGATTCAATTCTAGACAGCTCATCTCCGGACCTTGGACTTCTACGCACCATATTATACTGCCTCTCTAGAGTCCCTTCCAGCGTTAAGATTCCCCACTTTTCTTCAAGGCTCTAGCTTTTTCTTTTCTTTCTTATATGGAAGACGCAATTGCTTGAGTTCAGGACTTTAAATAATTACGAATTTCTCATCCTAGTAGAAATGTTGCAAGTCATATTTGGATTGTTAGAACTCTTTGCTGACTTCCAGCCTCCTCCTGACTCTTCAGTGCCTGCAGCTGCCCATCACCCACAGCATGCCACTCCTCCTCAACCCTCAGGAGCACCCACTGACTTTTCAGATTACGTGTCAATGTCTTCTTCCTTCACATCTTTCCAACTGTGAGAATCTATGTTCCCGGTGTGATATCATCTCTAGCACAGTCCTCCTTACAGTAAAACTTGCATGCCTATTTTCCTATCTTCCCACTTTATTTCTCCCTGAACATTTTGTTTTCATAAGGAAACTACTGTTTTACAATCATTTGCTTCTCAATTTACAATATGCTTTCACATACGACATTCCATTGGCTCCCCATGACAAACCCATGAGGCATCTGCCTAATTGGTCTTTCTACCTCCAGACATGCCCACTCCAATTTTTTTCCTTCTCATTTCTGTTAGAGGCATCTTTCAGAAAGAATAAATCTATCCATATCACTCCCTGCTTAAAACCTTTCTCAGTGTATACTCATGTTCATAGGATCTTGCTGTTTTCCACTTTCTAGCCATTTTCTCTTCAACCTTTTCTCCTTACCACATGACTCAGTGTCTCTGAGCTTTTCCTCTTCCCTTCTTGGGGTGTCATCTGCCCTCCCCATTGTTATCTGCCTAGTTCCTGTTGTCCTCTATAATTTAATGGGCAGCTTTTCCAAACCAATATTCTGCCCACCTTCCTGCTCTAAGATCACGCTCCCTTAGTATCCCATCCACATCCTAACATTTATCAGTTTGTATTGAAATGCTGTATTTGTTATGTGACTTCTCTTTCAAACTACATCTATTCCTGGAGTGCATAAACTATATCAAATACACTTTGAAGCTTTTGAATCCCCAGGTCTTAGCACTGTTGAGTTCTGCTAAATAAAGTATGTTGACCTCAACTGAACGAATCCCATTTTGTTGATCAGTAAACTGAGTCTGAGAAAGGTTAAATCAACTTCTGCAGGTCTCATGTCTAGAAAATGATAGATTTGGGCCTCAACTTCAGAACTGTCAATGCCTTAGTACTCTTGCCCAAGTTGTTCTAAATATGTGGAATAATATGTCTCCTATTTTATATGACAAATCTCTCCCTCTTTTTCCAGTAGCATATCAAGATCTGCCATCTCCACCTATGTTCTCCCTCAACTCAAGCTTATAATGACTCTACTTAGTGATTACCTATTTTATGTCTTTTTTTTTGCCCAGTTGTCTCTAATATTTAGATCAAGAACTGCTTCTTCTTTCCTCTCTGCCTCATTGCCTATTAAAGTGCACCCAGTGGGCCCCCATCAATGCTTGCCTTCTGACTGAAGTACATCAAGACAAACCTCAATGCTCATAAACAGCACACTTGCCCAGTTTGTGGGAGTAGTTATTGAGCCCTACTCAGTGTCTTGGGCTGGCAAGGCATACACAGCCATGAGCTTATCATGCTAGGATTGGCCAGTCATCTGGAGACTTTCTCCCAAACCTAATGTTCTGGGTGTCTCTCCCCTGGCCTGCCCCAGACCCCTGTAGGTGTCCATTTCACATCTCTCACTGGAGCTGCTGGGACTGGAGATGAGGGGAAGGCCTAGGAGAGGGGAGGTAGAGAAAGGCTATGCTTTGTACCAGGCTATCAAGTTTTCCATGTTTTGGAGAATTCCAGGCACATCCTGCTCTTCTCTGTTTACTAGGTGATCTCCTGAGATATGGATGAGGAGAAACATATTGTATCCCCCTTGGCCTGCAGACACCAGACAGCATCAGCATGGCCACTGCAGTCACATCAGTGCTTCTTCCCAGGCTCAGAGCTAGCACTGGCCAACACTTAAATCCATCGCACTTTGTCAGGGGAATGCCAATTAGTTTACTACAAATAGCCACTTTCCCAACTGATCTCTGCTCCCAAGCATGATAAGATTATTTTTATTTTTTATTTTTTTATGACAAGAACTTCATGTTGTATTCGATGGGGAAACAAAATACTTTTTCAGAGCTCTGGAACCCAGAGAGCCGTTGGCCTTATGCTCAGGAAGGGTAAACCAGGCTCAAGGATTGTTTGTCTTCATGGGATGTTGAAGAATGTGGTTGCAGTGGAAGAAGGTGGGCTGTGGATTTCACACAGCCTGGGTTCAAGTTCTTGTTTTGCTATTTTCCAGTAGTGTGAGTTTAGAAAAAATATTCATCTTCCCAAATATTTTTTCTTTTCTTTTTTCCTCACCTGAGGATATATTTTTATTGATGAGAGAAGAGAGAGAGACAGAGACAGAGAGAGAGAGAGAGAGAGAGAGAGAGAGAGAGAGAGAGAGAGAGAGAGAAGGCATTGATGTGAGAGAGAAACATTGAGCAGTTGCCTCCCATATGTGCCCTGACCAGGGATCAAACCCACAACCTAGGTATGTGCTCCAACCAGGAATTGAACCTGCAACCTTCTGGTGTACAGGACGATGTCCCAATCAACGAAGCCACACCAGCTAGGGTGGCTCTTAAGTGCTAACATACCCATTTTTTGAGGTTGAAACTCCTAAAAATGCATATGGACATATATAAATTTTCCTTAATAGATGCATAGATCGCTTTATCACATGTTTTTAATGTATAAAAAGTTTTTATGTATCTATAAATCTTTTAAATGCATTGAAGGTTAAGTTGAATATATGGAAGAAGTCTACAATGTTTTATTAGAGCAAAATTGTTTTTTAAACATAACAATTATATTTGTTTCTTACTTTTTTTGCACCTGTGATTTATTAATGCAAAACAATTCAGTTTCTTTTTTCCTGAAAAAAACAGAGGTAATGGCCAGTCATTTGATGAAGCCCTTCAAGTTCTTGAAAACATTTTATCACATGCTTCATTTTTCAAGGATGATTACTGAGGGATGATAAAGTTACACGGTAAAAATTTGAGTGACTTGCAATAGGTTCATTCTATATGAATGCTGAGATTTGCAAAGCACTTTTTTCTTCATGTAGATTTTCTAAAGATGGGTTAGGAAAATTAAATAGATGTCTGTCTGTGTGGTGGAGCTCCACCCTTATCCTAAATGAAACAAACTGGCATTACCATTGGGGGGTGCAGGCAGGAGCCTGGTAGCAAGTGTATTGCCAGAAAACTGGCAGAGATGAAGGCGGGGCTGGCACAGGGCAGGGATATCTCAAATGGATGGGAGAGAGGCAGAGCATTTTCCTGAGGGTCACTACAAGTGGTGGGTACATGTGGCTGGAAATGCTCAACACTGACTCCCAGGCAATTATTGAAGTGATTGGCTGTCTCTAAACTAAGAGGCCAGAATCATCACCAAGAACCTGCAATGGTAGCAGCTCTGCTTTTGAGGCAAGAAGACATAAATGTCAGGGCCAGGGATTTCTATCAAAGGGTGACCTCTGCCTCTCATTTCACAGTGACCCAGCATCTGTACATCATTCAGGGGTAAATCTAATCACAGGTAGCACCCTGACTGTGCAATGTAGAGTGCCTTTCACCTACAAAGAGAAGTGCAGCTAAACACTTCTCTTTGCATTCAGCTCAGTACCAAGGTGGCATTGAGGGCTGGTGACTGGTAGGAACTATGGAGTCTCTTGGATTATATGTCATTCATTATGTAATGGATATGTATCACTTTTTTTGGGACAGCTTCCTCTGTTTGGAAATATCATATGAACCTGTCTCTCTCGGTGATGCACGTTGTCCTCCCAGCCTCCCCTGCAGGTAGGACACAGGCATGTAACAGGCTTTACCAATCAGATGCAGCTGCTCTGAACCTGGAGTCAGGAACTAGGAGTACCAAGGAGCTAGAATGGAGGGACACGAGTTTTCAAGGGCAACAGTGATAGTAGCACAGTGGCTAAATCCACTGACTAGTGCCTGTAATGGTGGTGGTGGTGGTAGTGGGGTGTCTGGGGTCCAGAGGTGACAGGGTCCTCAGTGGTCTGGTTTTGTTATATGGGGATTTGGGCTGTGGTACAGGTTAATACATTACCTTCTCTTGTTCTTAACTGTTTTCCAAGTCTGGCCTTCCTGGAAACTGTGAACTATCCAGTAGCCTTTCAATAAATTTGTTTTCTGCTTATGTCAGCCAGAGTTCAATAAAGTAGACTGTTGTAGGATACATACCCAGGTTTCTGATGGTAATTGCTTTCTGGAATCAAGTTTGTGGCCTGTGGCCTCCCTACATCTGATATGTCTTTACAAGGATCTATTTTATAAATAGCTTATTATCATAATCTTTTAAACTCTGTGATTTCAATGTCATATTTTTAAATTATTCACAAAATCAACATTGAATAAACACCTACTATGTACCAAATATATTTTTTATATAATTTTATGGATCCAGAGAGGAAGGGAGAGGGAGAGAGGGAAACATCAATGATGAGAGAGGATCATTGATCAGCTGCCTCTTGCACACCCCCTACTGGGGATAGAGCCTGCAACCCAGGCATGTGCCCTTGACCGGGAATCGAACCTGGGACCTTTCAGTCCACAGGCCGATGCTCTATCCACTGAGCCAAACCGGCTAGGGCTGTACCAAATATTATGCTAGAAATTGAGTTGACCAATAGCTCCTAGTCTCATGGTGCTCACTGTCTGAGAAGGGACACGTACAAAAAAAAAAATGTGGGGAGGAGTTGCCATATTGTTACTGTGAAAGACAGTGGACTATCTTTAATAATAAAAGTGTAATATTCTAATTAGACTGATGACCTTCTGGATGAAGCCATGGTGGGCTGAGGCTGAGGCAGAGGCAGCTGCTGCGGCGGCGGGGTCTGAGCCCCTTGTATGAATTTTGTGTATCGGGCCTCTAGTAGAAACATATAAGAAGACTATCTAACCCAGCGTTATGGGAGTTGGGTAACTGCATATAGTATATCTTCACCTGAATTTTCTACTTTTGTCTTAAATTCATCTTCATTTTATACTTCTGCCCCATTACTTTATTTCCTTATTATTATATTTCCATAAAGACACCATTATTCTCCAAATTACCTAGATCTATAGTTGGAGGATAATTTTTTTGCTTCTCTATGTTCACTTAGTTACCCAAATTACAAATGAAAGACATATACTTGCAAGCCACACCTGAAACAATAGTTTCATTAATACTTTATGTGATAGTCTCTATTATTTCTATCCTATTCTATCACAGTTCATGTGTCAAAAAATGCTACTTACAACCCACTAAATTTATTGTATGACTGACTAATATTTTATTGCCCATTCTTGAAAACTGCTTTCTTCTATATATTCCAACTTTTACTTCCAACTAAATCTTTTCTTTTTATTTAAGCACTAGAGGCCTGGTGTACGAAAATTGTGCAGGGGAGGGGGGTTTGTCCCTCAGCACAGCCTGAACCCTCTCCAATCTGGGATCCTTCTCACAACCCAGGACTTCTGGCTCCCAACTGCTCGCCTGCCTGCCTGACTGATTGCCCCTAACTGCTTTTGCCTGCCAGGCTGATCACCTCCTAACCACTCCACTGCCAGCCTTATTGATGCCTAACTGCTCCCCTGCTGTCCCGATTGCCCCTAACTGTCCTCCCCTGCAGGCCTTGTCACCTCTAAGTGCCACCCCTGCCGGCCTGGTTGCCCCCAACTACCCTCCCCTGCAGGCCGGGTCACCCCTAACTGTCCTCCCCTGCAGGCCTGGTAACCCCCAACTGCCCTCCCCTGCAGGCCTGGTCACCCCCAACTGCCCTCCCTTGCTGGCCAACTTGTGGTGGCCATCTTGTGTCCACATGGGGTCAGCCATCTTTGACATGTGGGGGCGGCCATCTTGTGTGTTGGAGTGATGGTCAATTTGCATATTATCTCTTTATTATATAGGATGAATCTTCCATGCTTAAATAGTATCAATAGCAAACTTTACTTCAATCCACTTTCCCCTAATCTCTAGTCCTCTCATAGCCCAGAGGATGTCCATTTTCTTTCTTTTCCATTCACTTAACTTCAGCTTTCATCACTAGTAATTCAGAGAAACTTACTTTTCTAAATACATATTTCTAAATCCAGAGGATATACAGGGTGAGTAAGAGTAGGTTTACAGTTGTGAGTACATGAAACAGTTTATTCTTATATTATTGTTTATTGATGTATTATTTTCCATATGAATAGCTGTAAACCAACTTTTGTCCACCCTGTATTTTAGTCTTTTTTTTTTTTTTTGCTATCTCCCTCCTTCAGAAACACTCTGAACATGGTTGCTGTGACCCCCACCTACTTGTTTTTCTTTTATTTCTCTGGTCTCTCCTTATTTTAGATCTTCTTTTCAGGCTCATCTTCTTCCATCTGGCCATTCAAAATTTCTCAAGACTAAGTTTTTTTCCAACTCTATAGTTTCATACTCACAGCTTTAATTTCCATCTACATGCTTATGTCTCATTCTTGGCATTATTGACATTTGAGGCTGCATCGTTCTTTGTTGTGGGAGGCTGTCCTTTGCCTTGTAAAATACTTAGGAGAGTCCCCGGTCTCCACTTACTAGATAAAAGGGGCAGCCCCTCAACCTCCAGTTCTGATAACGAAATTCCTCCAAACATTGTCAGCTGTTCTCTGGGAAGCAAAGTCCCCCCAGTGAGAATCATTGTTCTGCCCTGACCTCTCACCTGCACACTACGCTGCATTTCCAACCACCTAAACAACATTTCCACTTGGATGTTTCAAAGACATCTCAAGCTCATCATGTCAACATTGAATTTAACTTACCTATCCTTTATGGTCAACCTACCTATCAATTCTGACCCTTTGTTAATAATACATTCATCCAGTGTCTCATGCTAGAAAGCTAAATGTCACACTTGACATATTCCTCTCCTTTCATCACCTTTCTTCTCCTTCCAAGTTCAAAACTCATGGAAATCATTGAAAGTTCAGAAACCCTTGGCTCTGTTCCTTTCTATCCTTTCCTCTAAGTGCTCTGTGCTAGTTTGTTTTTCTCTTAAAAAAACCTTTCACATTTCCCCTGTTTTTCTTCTTGTACTGATTCTCCCATTTCACACTTGAATTATGCCAATAGCTTTTTTACCAATTTTCTCTGGCTCTAGTCTCTCCTTCCTCCCCTTCTAATATACAAATAAACCCAGAGATCTCTTCCTGAAGTTCTGTCCATAATTTTAAAACTCCATGTTTATTATTCATTGCTCTATTCAATAATTAAAAATTGACCTAAATTTTTCTTTGTTGAGATTCTTCAGTCTGGTTTTTACCACTCCACTAGGACCTATTGCTGGCCCCATCCAAATGTGCTCTCTGCTGCTGCCATAATGATTTCCTCATCAGTATCTCATTGGATATTTGCACATGTTGTTCTCCCATTTGCAACTCTTCCTCCTCGCTTCCATCCCCAGAAATCTTCATTTCTGAGGGCTAAATCAATAAATCTTCCCTTAGCTAATCTCCATACAGCGATCTCTCTCCAGTAATCCCTCATTTATACTTTTAGTCAACACCAAATATGTTCTTAAAAAAAACCCCAAAACATTTTTATTGATTTTAGAGAGAAAGAGAAGAAGTGGGAGAGAGAGAAACAGCATATGAGAGAGAAATATCAATTGGTTGTCTCCCATACACACCCTGATCAGGGACCAAACCTGTAATCTGGGAATGTGCCCTGACTGGGAATCAAGCCAGAGACTTTTGGGTGTACGGGATGATGCTCAACCAACAGAGCCACACCAGTGATGGCTCAAATATGTTCTTAATTGCTTAATTTATTTTTAATTTTATGAATACTAGGTTTTCTACTTCCATCTTAATTCAAGTTTATTGAAAGCACGGTCTTTATCTTTTTAAAAAAATATATATTTTTATTGATTTCAGAGAGGAAGGGAGAGGGAGAAAGAGATAGAAACATCAATGATGAGAGAGAATCATTGATTGGCTGCCTCCTGCACGCCCACACTGGGGATCAAGCCCGAAACCCGGGTTTGTGCCCTTGGTCAGAATCGAACTGGGACCCTTCAGTCTGCAGGCCGACACTCTATCCACTGAGCCAAAGCAGCTAAGGGCAGCAAGGTCTTTATCTTACATATTGACTGCATTCCCCATTTCATTGATCAGAATGACCAGTGTGTAGTACATTTTAATAAATATGCAAATAAATGTTGCTAGGTTTTAAAAACCTTCTAGACAAGGCAGAAGGCCTCTTTCAGTCATTTCCTCCCAGGAAGGTCTTCTTCATACTCTGACTCCCTTCTTTTATAGCTTGAACTTCATTGTCTTGTTTTTACACTCATAAAAATAAAGATAAAAACTTACCTTTTTATTAACATAAAAACCAATGTCCTCCTTTTAATTTGTTGAAGTTATGTTTTAAAAATAACCCACTGCAGTAGAGATTTAAATGCCTTTATTAAAATAATTTACTCTCTACTTAAAAATGTTAGGACTGTTCTCTTGAACTCACTTTTGGAACACCTTTTTAAAACTTTATTTATAAGAGAGGGATAAGACATGGAATTATCACTGGAAGCCAATCACACTTGGGATCAATGTCTACTGAAAAACAAAAAGAAAAAAACCATGCCTGATCAGGAGAATGAGCCTATCTCAGAACAGAGTGCAGACATTCTGATTAGGCTCCCATAATCATTTTCTGTGGGGGTGAGTTTTAATATTTGAAGGTTAGAAAGGTGAACTCAAGCTGAGTGCAGTGTCTGAAAACAGCCTACTTTTGCTAAGCAAATTACTTTTGGAGTGACTCAGTGTTGGATTCAGAAATGGTTGAGCTGGCTCTCAGAGGAGAAGGCTGAGGGGAAATGGTAGTTCCTGCCAATGAGATGCCAGTTACTCATCCAAGCCCATCAATCAATGGTGAATGGTGGAAATGAGATTGAATGTCTCGATTCCTCTGATAATGAAGGAAATGAAGATATCCTGGAGAATGTCCAGGAGCAGAAAAGGCTTTGGATTTCAACATTCTCCCATGGAGATGGGTTTGCAAATATTTTCTCTAGGATCATGCTTAGTATTCACTATAAAACATTCTCTAAGGCTCTCAAAGAATTTTTCAAATAACATCCCAATTCTGTATATGTTTGGCAGAAGAAACATGTATTGTGGGCTTTTCTCCAGATTTTGGATGTAAATAAACAAGGTTCATGTTCAGACTTAAGTACAATTTATCCAGCACTTACCATGGGCCATATACTGCATAGCTTTTATAGTTGATGCTTTCATGTAATTTTCCCAGTGACACTGTGAAATAGATATTAACATTCCCATTTTACAGGTAAGAGAATTGAGGCTCAGAAAAGTTATGTAGTCTGTCAAAGGAATCTTGTAAGTTAGGTTCCTGGATGAAAATGCATGTTATTTGATTTCAGATCTCATATTTGTTTCACACTGCCCTATACAAAGTCTTGTAAATGTCCCAAATGACATGAAACTCAGTTCTCTTTCAGCTTAAAATTAGTAACCGCTTGAGAAATTAGTAACTTAAAATTAGTAACCGCTTGAGAAAACTGTACATGCTATTCTACAGCTCTCTGTTTTTCATATGTGAGTTAAATGAGGCATGAGCCATATGATTTCAGGTCACACAAACTGACTTGGATTTGACTGAAAAGTGTTCAGAGTATATGAATGCACACATTTGTACATAACTGCACATGATAAAGGAGTCCTAGCAGGTGGTAGATCAGGGCTCTCTCATTTGAGGACCCCATCACACATGAGGGCTGTACTTGTGCTTTAATTAATCAGTATAATGTACTTCTGTTTATCCTGTATAATAAAGCCCTAATATGCAAATCGACCAAATGAAGGAATGACAGGTCACTATGATGCGCACTGACCACCGGGGGCAGATGCTCAATGCAGGAGCTGGCCCCTGGTGTGCTCCCACAGGGCAGCACAGTTGGACATCCCACAAGGGCTCCTGGACTGCGAAAGGGCACAGGTCCGGCTGAAGGAACCCCCCACCCTCTCAGTGCATGAATGTTGTGCACCAGGCCTCTAGTTTTAAATAATTCTGTGGTTACTCTTAGGCAGGCCAGATCGTCCCATTAATTTGTTTCTGGCTTCATCACTCCCTGATCATTACTTACAGCTGATTCACACCATTCTGTGACCTGCCTGACCCCTGAATGCAGGAGTTTGGATCCCTGATTAAAGGCTTCAGAATCCATTATAATTTCACATTAAGATCTAGTGGATTCATTGCCTGAGAATTTTAGATTTCATCTTAGAGAACATCATGACCATACAACTGACTAATTTCACTACAGGCTGGATTCTGCTAGGTTGGCTATATTTAAGACATAGTTCTTAGTCTCCAGGAGCCCACAGACTAGTGAGGGGATAATACATAAAAATATAAATATACCATGCAACACAAGAGGTATGCAGAGGTAAAGACACACTCTACACTAAAGATATGTACAGGTAAAGAGTGAAGCCTTCAACAGAGCATAGTAACTTATGAATTGTGTCTTGAAATTACAGCAGAAATTGCCCAAGGAAGGCCATTTTTGACACATGAGAAGGCATAAATGTGTTAAAGTACATGGCTTGATGGGGTAAAAACAAGCTGTCTGGTAAGAGTTAAAACAAGAAAGGAGAATGTTAGAATGCAGAAGGTCTTATAGTTGTATTAACAAGTTTAGATTTTATTCTATAGATAATGGGGAATTATTAAATGATTTTAATTGATGAATTGACATGACTGAATTTTTGTTTTTGGAGGAAGCTTTTTGAAGTTAAAATTAGAAGGAAAAGACAATTGAAATAGAGATCATGGTAGGAGCTTATTCAATAGCACAGTTAAGACACATAAGGGCTTGAACTGAGGAAATAGCAATGGTAAGAAGCATAGTTTCAAGGGATTAGTGAGAGATAGGATGGACCAGATTGAGTAAGGATCGAGGAGTTGGCCTAGGTGCAGTTATCTAGGATGGAAATGGACTGCCCTTTCCCCAGATCATTGTCCTCTGCTGAACAGAAACTATTTTTTGAAAGAGATATATCTCCAGCCTCATCTCCAGGGAAAGCCAGCAGCCAATAACTGAATCATATGGGGGTACAAGAAGCTTGTGACCTTAAGTAAAGGTGCTACCACTAGCTAGCAGCTTTATATAGCATGCTTTTCCCTTTTCTGCTTTCCTTACTTCTTTCTCATGCAAGCAGGTTACTCATCAACCACTTGAACAAGAATTCTAGTCTCAGGCTCTGCCTCTTAGGAACATGCAAACTTGAGCAGACCATAGAATCCCATGAATGTTGTTATGAATATCAACTGACCCATAAATATGAGAAGAGGCTGTCAGATGTGGAGATGGGCAATTCACTGGTATCCTCAGAAAGAGTAGTTTCTTATTTACTATAGAAACGGTGTATTTATGGGTCAGTTGATATTTATAACAGCATTCATGGGATTCAATGGTCTGCTCAAGTTTGCTTGTTAATACTGTTCAACATACGCCATTTTTTGCTAAACTCAGGTTGAAGGTATAGGGGCCAAGCAGAAGTAGCTGAAAGATTTTTATGTTCTAGTGTGCTGCTGAGCATAAAGATTGGCCCATGAAAAACAATGTATTTATTATTTCATAAGCGATGTTACAACAAATGGCTGGCCATCTGTAAAAAAAAATGTGGGCTTGAAACTCACTTCTGACATTTAGATAAATTCCACATGAACCAATGTTTTAAACATAAAACAAAAAAGAACTATAAAAGTCTCAGGGTAAAAATATAGGCAAACTTTTTATAGTTTGGATGTGGGGTTGTATCTAAGTAAAATAACATAAACCACAGATGAAAGTACTACATGAAAACTTACGATTTCTGCAGGACCAAAATAAGTGTTTAATAATAGCTAAGGTTTGAATACTGTATGTGTGTTTTACAAGTACTATCTCATTTATTTTTCTTACCAAATATTTGAGGTAAATGTTATTCTCATTCTCGGTTATGGCATCAAAAGATTAGGCAAATTTTCTAACATTACAACTTAGTAAGGAGCAGAGTTATAATTTAACCCAAGTAGTATGCTTCCAGAGCCCATGCTTTATTTTGAACTTTCTATTTTTAAAAAGCTTTAAACCCACAGAAATTGGCCAAAATTGTACAGTTAACTCCTATATATCCTTCACCCAACTTCCTCCAGTGTTGACATCTTACAAAACCATAGGATTAACAAAAAGAAGATATTAATATTGGTATAATATTATTATCCTAATTTTTAAACTAATATTATTTTTTCCCATTCCAAGATCCAATCTAATACCTGACATTGCATTGAGCTGTGATGTCTTTATAGTCTTCTCCCAAACTATAACCTTTTCTTCAGTCTTTCATGACATTGGCACTTTTGAACATTACTGGTCAGAAATTTTATAAAATACTTTTCAATTTGGGCTTGTCTGATATTTTCTGATGATTACATTGCTATTGTACATTTTTTGGAAACAGTAGTACAGAGGTGATGTGACCTTATGAGTGTATGATATGATGTTAGTACACCTTAAAGGTTTACTTTATTATTTGGTTAATGTGGTGTTTGTCAGCTTTCTCCCGTATAAAGTTAATATTTTCCCCTTTTTAATTAATAAATATTTTTGAGGAGACCCTCAATTATATGCAAATATTCTGTTTCTCTTTAAATTTTCACCCACTAGCCCTAACCGGTTTGGCTCAGTGGATGGAGCGTCAGCCTGCGGACTCAAGTGTCCCAGGTTTGATTCCGATCAAGGCCATGTAGCTTGGTTGCGGGTACATCCCCAGTGGGGGGTGTGCAGGAGGCAGCTGATTGATGTTTTTCTCTCATCGATGTTTCTAACTCTCTCTCCCTCTCCCTTCCTCTCTGTAAAAAATCAATAAAATATATTAAAATAAATAAATAAATAAATTTTCATCCACTAATTTCAGCATTCTTTTGTGGGTCTTGCCTACAGCAATTATTATTGTGATTTTCTAATGGTGCTATTTCTATTCCTCCTATATGAATTCAAATTCTTTTGTAAGAAAGCATTGCTCTTTCTCTCTTATTTATTTATTTAGTTAGTTATTTAGTCATTTATTTATATGAAGAGGATAATTATGTGTTTTCCCTGTGCCATAAGTAGAATCAACCAATTTTCAAAGGAGCTTTGTCATTTTAGTGGAGTATTTAGATACCAAGATCTTGGTGGCCCCTCCCTTCTTTTTTGAAGTATATTGTTTGCTGGATATAGAATTCTAGGTTGATTTTTTTTTCATAATGTATATATTGTTCTGTTATCTTCTGGCTTGTATTGTTTCTGATGAGATAATAATGGTGATTGTAATTTATCATTGCTCTCTTATAACAAATGTTTCTGTTTTCCTAAAATTGCTTTTAAGATTGTCTACTTATCTTTGGTTTTCAAAAATTTGATTATAAATTTGTTTGGTGTGGGGTTTCTTATGTTTATCCTTCCAGGGATTATTGAGTTTTCTGGATATGTGGTTTTATTGTTTTCATCAGTCTTAGAAAATATTTGTCCATTCTTTTGTCAAGTTTTTTGCCTTTGCTTACTGGTACTTCAATGAATATATGTTAGATCACTAATTGTTGCACAGACCACAGAGCTCTATGCATTTCTATTTTCAGCCCTTTTCTCTCTGTGCTTCCATTTAAATAGTTTCTATTGTGATCTCTTCAAGTTCATCAATCATTTATTCTGTAATATCTAAACTGCTGTTGATACCATCCAATACTTTTTCACTTCAGATATTATATTTTTATCTCTGAATGCTTCATTTAGTTCTTTTTTATTTCTTTAATTTTTTAATATATATATTTTTCTTTTAAATCTTTAAGAAAAATTATGAGTGCTTTTAAAGCCCTAGTTGGCTGATTACATAATCTTTGTTATTTATTGATTTTCTTATGTTTCCTGATACGTTTTCCTGCTAATGGGTCCTGTTTCCCTGCTTTCATTGTATGCCTAGTAAATGGATCAGATGATTGACATTGTCAATATTATGTCTCTATGTTGTTGGTCTTTCTTTAAAGAGTTTTTCTTAAAACTTTTTTATTGATTTTAGGGAGAGGAAGGGGAAGGGATAGAGAGATAGAATCATTGATGAGTGAGAAATACTGATTGGCTGACTTCTGCATGTCCCCTACTGAGGATCGAGCCCACAACTGAATATGTCCCCTGACTGGAAATTGAACCGTGACCTCCTGGTTCATGGTCCTCAGTGAGAAACACTGGCTGGGCTCTTTAAAGAGTTTTAAAGGATGACTTAGTAGCTTTTTTTTTTTTTAGATCATCTCCATCCATTTGAGGACTTAAAACTTTATTTTTATTTTGGGAATAAAATTTACAATTTAACCTTTTTTTAAATGAACAATTCAGTAGCGTTAAGTATATTCACACTATTGTGCAACCACCACTACTATCCGCTTAGGACTTTTATATCAACCCATCCAAAACTCTGTACCCATTAAACAATAACCCTCCCAACTCCTGGTAAGCACCATTTTCCTTTGTGTCTCTATGAATTTGAATTTTCTAGGTGCTTCGTGTACGTGCAATCATACAATATTTGTTTTTTGTATCTGGCTTATTTCACATAGCATAATACCTTCAAGACTTATTTATAATTATAACATGAATCAGAATTTTTTCAAGGCTGAATAAAATTTCATTGTAGATATATATGCCATGTTTTGTTTATCCACTCATCACTTGTTGGACATTTGTATTGTTAAAACTTTTTGGATATTGTGACTAGTGTTGTCATGAACATGGGTATATAAATCTCTGTTCAAGTCCTTGATTTAAATTATTTTGGATATATAGCTAGAAGTGTAATTGCTGAGGCGTACATATACAATTCTATATTTACCTTTTTGAGGAACCAACAAACTATTTCCCACAGTGGCTGCACCATTTTATAACTACCAGCAATGCACATGGGTTAGAATTTTTTCACATTCTTGCCAATACTTAATGTTTTCTGTACTCATTAAAAATAGCTATGTTAATGGCTGTGAAGTATCTCATTGTGCTTTTAGTTTGCATTTTTCGTTTTAAAAAAATATTTATTTTTGAAAGTATTACATATGTCCCCCTTTTTCCCCATTGACCTCTTCTAGCTGACCCCTGCCCCCTGCCCCAGGCCTTCATCACACTATTGTTTGTGTCCATGGGTTATGCATATACTAGTATGCATACATGTTCATTCTTTGATGTCTTCCCACCCACCCCTGCCTTCCCTCTGAGATTGGACAGTCTGTTCCATGATTCTATGTCTCTGGATCTATTTTGTTCATCAGTTTATTTTGTTCATTAGATTCCACATATGAGTGAGATCATATGACACTTGTCTTTCTCTGACTGGCTTATTTCACTTAGCATGATACTCTCCAGGTCCCTCCATGCTGTCTCAAAGGGTAAGAGATCCTTCTTGTTTACTGCTACATAATATTCCATGGTGTAAATGTACCACAACTTTTTTAAACACTCATCTACTGATGGGCACTTGGGCTGTTTTCAGAAAATAACTATTGTAAATTGCCTACTATGAACATAGGGGTGCATACATTTATTCTGATTGGTGCTTAGGGTTTCTTTGGATATATTTCTAGAAGTGGGATCACTGGGTCAAATGCCAATTCCATATTTAACTTTTCCACAGTGGCTGCACCTGTCTGAATTCCCACCAGCAGTGTACTAGCGTTTCCTTTTCTCAACATCCTCGCCAGCACTTGTCATTTGTTGATTTGTTGATGATAGCCATTCTGACAGTTGGGAGGTAATACCTTATTGTTATTTTAATTTGCATCTCTCTGATGATCAGTGACTTTGAGCATTTTTTCATATGTCCTTTGGTCATCTATATGTCCACTTAGGAGAAGTGTCTATTTAGATCCTTTACCCATTTTTAAACTGGATTGTTTGCCTTCCTTTTGTTAAGTTGTATGAGTTCCTTATACTGTATATTTTGGATATTAACCCTTTATCAGATGTATCATTGGCAAATATGTTCTCCCATGCAGTGGGCTCTGATAATTTGCATTTTCTTAGTAACTATTGATGTTGAACATCTTTTCATATGCTCATTGACGATTTGTATATATTCTTTGGAGAAATGTCTGTTCAAGTCCTTTGCCTATTTTTCTTTATTTTTTTATTTTTTCCTTTTTAAAAGTTTTTCAGTGGAGGTATTTGTATTTATTAAGGGACTTCTTCCAAGGACATTCATATTCTGTCAATGCTGCAAGGTATATATTTTATTCTATTTACAAATGAGGAGACTAAGGATAAAGTTAAGTATCTGGAACATGGCCACATGAATATTAAAGCTAATCATATAAACTAAAACACCCCCTTACATTCTCAAATTGTCAACTTTCTTACAGAATAATATCACCATTTCCAGATGATTTCCGAAGCTATTTTTCATTGTTGTTGTTGTTTTTAATTGAATATCCTGGGTGACATCTATAATAATAAAAGTGTAATATGCTAATTAGACTGGAAGACCTTATAGGACGAAGCTGGAGCTGCAGCTGCAAGGGATCCAGGCAGCCATCACAATTGCAAGGGAGGATCGAGGCAGCTGCCTCAGCTGCAAGAGAGAGATCGAGGCAGCCACGGCTGTGAAGGCCTACTCTTGCACAAATTTCCTGCATCATGCTTCTAGTTGGTTAATAAAATTAAATAGGTTTCAGGTGTACAATTCTATAATACTAGAGGCCTGGTGCATGAAATTCGTGCACGGGGGTGTGTTGTCCCTCAGCCCAGCCTGCACCCTCTCCAATCTGGGACCCCTCAAGGGATGAATGACTGCCTATTTAGGGCAGTCAGACATCCCTCTCACAATTCAGGACTGCTGGCTCCCAACTGCTTGCCTGCCTGCCTGACTGATTGCCCCTAACTGCTCTGCCTGCCAGCCTGATCACCCCCTAACCACTCCCCTGCCAGCTTGATTGATGCCTAACTGCTCCCATGAAGGCCTGGTCACCCCTAACTGCCCTCCCCTGCGGGCCTGGTCCCTCCCAACTGCCCTCCCCTATGGGCCATCTTGTGGCAGCCATCTTGTGTGTTGGAGTGACAGTCAATTTGCATATTACCCTTTTATTATATAGGATAGAGGCCTGGTGCATGGGTGGGGGCCGGCTGGTTTGCCCTGAAGGGTGTCCCAGATCAGGGTGGGGTTTCCCTTGGGGCGTGGGGTGGCCTGGGCAAGGGGCCTGTGGTGGTTTTCAGGCTGGCCATGCCCCCCAGTGACCCAAGCGGGGGACCTGGTATCTGGAATTTGTTTATCTTCTATAATTGAAACTTTGTAGCCTTGAGCGGAGGCTAGGGCCAGCCAGGAAGCTTGGCTTCCTCCATCGCCAGAGGCAACCCAAGCCTCCTGCTCTCTCCAGCTCCATGGCCACCACCATTTTTGTTGGGATTTATTTATCTTCCATAATTGAAACTTTGTAGCCTTGAGTGGAAGCCAGGGAGGGCCAGAGCTGGTGGGAATTTGGCTTTCTCCATTGCCGGGGAAACCCAAGCCTCCTAATTGCTCTGTGGCCGCAGCCATCTTGGTTGGGTTAATTTGCATACTCACTCCTGACTGGCTGGTGGGTGTGGCTGGTGGGCGTAGCAGAGGTACAGTCAATTTGCATGATTATCTTTTATTAGTGTAGATACCATCTGTATATTGTATTGCATGTTCACCACTCCTAGTCAAGTTTCTTTCCATCATCATTTATATCCCTTTACCCTATTATACCTCCCTCAACCCCACTTTCCCTCTGGTAATTAGCATATTGTTTTCTATGAGTTTTTTTTTTCTTAATCCCTTAACCTTTTTTATCCAGCCCTCCTATCCCTTCCCTCTAATTGCAATCACTCTGTTTTCTGTATCTAGGAGTCTGTTTCTATTTTGTTTGTTGCTTTATTTTGTTCATTAGATTCTACATATAAGTAAATTCATATGGTATTTTTCTTTCTTTCACTGGCTTATTTCACTTAGCATAATACTCTCCAGGTTCATCCATTCTCTCACAAAGGGTACAATGATTTCTTAGGTATGACACTAAAAAGTATAGCCAACAAAAGAAAAAAATAAACTTCAAATTAAAACTTTTATATATCAAAAGGCACTAAAAAGAAAGATTAAAAGAAATCCCACACAATAGAAGAAAATATTTACAAATCATATATCTGAAATGAGATTAATATCTAGAATATGTAGAGAATTCCTACAATGCAACACACAACTCAGTTTAAAAATGGGCAAAGGCAAGTGCCCATGTGTAGATTAGTGGATAAAGAAGCTGTGGTATATTAACATAATGGAATATTAAACAACTGTAAAAAAGAAAAAATCTTACCTTTCTTTTCCTGTAATGCCTTTTTTTTTCTTTGTTGAGAGGTTTTTGGTAACTGATTCAATCTCCTTACTAGTTATAGGTGTATTCCAATTTTCCATTCTTCATGATTCAGTCTTGGTAGATTGTATGTTTCTATGATTTGTTTATTTCATTTAGGCTATCCAACTTTTTGGTGTATAATTTCTCATAGAAATTACTTATAATTATTTTTATTTCTGTAATATCAGTAGTAATGTCCTCATTTTTATTTATTATTTTAGTAATTTGAGTCTTCTCTTTTTTTTCTTAGTTGATCTAACAAGGGCTGGCCAATTTTATTGGTCTTTTCAAATAATAAACTATTGGTTTTGTTTATTTTCTCTATTGCTTTTCAATTCTATATATTATTTATCTTTAATATTTAATCTTTCTCTTCTGCTAGCTTTGGGTTTAGTCTGTTTTCTTTTTCTAGTTCCTTAAGGTCAAATATTAGATTAT
The DNA here is from genome assembly GCF_951640355.1 of Cnephaeus nilssonii. Lineage (NCBI taxonomy): Eukaryota > Metazoa > Chordata > Mammalia > Chiroptera > Vespertilionidae > Cnephaeus > Cnephaeus nilssonii. The sequence continues at coordinate 69,855,594 of NC_137084.1, read as the reverse complement.
TGATTTGAGATATTTCTTCTTTTATGATGTAAATTTCCCTTTTAGCATTACCTTCCCTGCATCCCATACATTTTTGTGTTTTGTTTTTATTTTCATTTGTGTAAAGATATTTTCTAATTTCTCTTGTGATTTTCTTCTAAGACACATTGTGTTTAAATGTGTGCTGCTAATATTTATGTAATTGTGGATATTCTTATTTTTTCTGCTTTTGAATTTTAGCTGTATATCATTGTAATTGGAAGATATATTTTGTCTGATCCATTCTTTTTAAGCTTATTAAAGACTTGTTTTGTTACCTAACATATGTTCTATTCTGGATAATGTTCCATGTGCACTGAGAAAAATGTATATTCTATAGTTAAATGGAGTGTTCTGTATATGTTTGTATGTCCAATTGTTGTTCAAATCCTATGTTTCCTTACTGATTTTCTTTCTGTTTGTCCTACCCATTATTGAAAGTGGGATATTTAAGTTTCCAACTATTATTGTAGAGCTCTCTATTTTATCTTTTAATTCTATCAATGGTTGCTTCATATATTTAGTAACTCTGGTGCTTATATGTTTATTGCTGTTATATCTTCTTGGTGAAGTAATCCTTTTATCATTATACTAGAGGTCCGGTGCATGAAAATTCATGCTTTTGGGGGTGGTCCCTCAGCCCGGCCTCTGCCCTCTCGCAGTCCAGGACCCCTCGGGGGATGTCCACCTGCCAGCTTAGGCCCGATCCCTAGGGGATCGGGCCTAAGCTGGCTGGCAGACATCCCTCTGGCAGCCTGGGAGCCGTTGGGGGATGTCCAACTGACAGCTTTGGCCCGCTACCCCCGGGGAGCGGGTCTAAGCTGCAGTTGGATATCCTTAGCACTGCTGTGGAGGCAGGAGAAGCTCCTGCCACTGCCACTGTGCTCACAGCCATCAGCCTGGCTTGTGACTGAGTGGAGCTCCCCCTGTGGGAGCGCACTGATGACCAAGGGGCAGCTCTGCATTAAGCATCTGCCCCCTGGTGGTCAGGGCGCATCATAATCACCAGTCATTCCGGTCATTCCACCATTAGGGTCAATTTGCATATTACCCTTTTATTATATAGGATTATATAAGATAATGTCCTTTTTTGTCTCTTGTAACAGTTTTTGAATTAGAGTCAATTTTGATATATTTTTCTAACCAGATTTCTTTTTATTACTATTTGTATGGAATATCTTTTTTTGATCCTTTCACTTTTAATTTACTATTATTCTTAGATGTAAAGTGAGTTTCTTATAGATAGCACATAGTTGGTTCACTAATAGATTTTAGTACAATTTGTCTTTTGATAATATAATTTAACCTATTTATACTTAAGGCAATTACTTAGAGGGAAGGACTTTCTTCTGCCATTCTGTAATGTGTTTTTTGTATGTTACAGCTTTTTTCCCTTTCATTTCTTCCATTACTTTCTTTCTTTATGTTCATTTATTTAGCAACATGTTTTGATTTTCTCCTTATTTTCTTTTGTGTGTATTCTATTGCTATGTTTTTCATGGTTACCAAGAGGACTATATAACATCATAAAGTTATAACAATCTATTTTGAATTGAAACCAACTTAACTTTCATCATATATAAAATCTACTATGTAAGTCTCTTCCCCACCTTTTTATTGTTGCTACAAATTACATCTTTTTTACATTGTGTACCCAGTAACATCAATTTATATAATTATTTTTTATGCATTTGTCTTTTAAATCCTGTAGAAAATAAGGAGCTACAAATCAAAATCACAATAATATTGGTTTTAATATTTGCCCTTCTATTTACCTTTACTACAGATCTTTATATCTTCATATGTCTTATTGTTATTTTTTAAATCCTTACCCGAGGCTATCTTCCCATTGATTTTTTTTTTTAGAGAGAGTGGAAGGGAGGGGTAGAGACACAGAGAGAGAAACATCAATGTAAGAGAGACACATCAATTGGTTGCTTCCCGCACACACCAGGACTGGAGCCAGGAATCTAGCCTGCAACTGAGGTAGGTGCCCTTGACCAGGACTGAACCTATGACCCTTCATCTATCTCAGGCCAATACTCTAACCATTTAGCCAAACTAGCTAGGATTCTTCATATAACTTCAAGTTAACATCTAGCATCTTTCCATTCAACCTGAAGGACTACCTTAAGCATTTCTTGTATGGCAGGACCAGTCATAATGAAATCCCAATTTTTCTTTATCTAAGACAGTCTTATTTTTTTCTTTATTTTTGAAGGACAGTTTTGCTGGATACAGAATCTTTTGTTGAGAGTTTCCCTCTCTAGCACTTTAAATACATCATCTCACTCCCTTCTGACCTGTAAAGTTATTGCTGAGAAATCTGTTGATAATCTATTGAAAATCCCTTGTATGTGACAAGTTGCTTTTATCTTGGTGTTTTTAAGATTCTCTCTTTGTCTCTATCTTTCAAAAGTTTGATTTAATTGTGCTTTATAAGAAGCACAATGAATAGATTCAAATGTTTCATCAAACTTAGGAAACTTTAGCCATTATCTTTTCAGATAACCTATCTGCTATTTCTTGTTCTCTTCTTCTTGGACTTTTTTTTTTTAATACATTTTATTGATTTTTTACAGAGAGGAAGGGAGAGGGATAGAGAGTTAGAAACATCGATGAGAGAGAAACATCCATCAGCTGCCTCCTGAACACCCTCCACTGGGGATGTGCCCACAACCAAGGTACATGCCCTTGACCGGAATCAAACCTGGGACCTTTCAGTCTACAGGCCGATGCTCTATCCACTGAGCCAAACCAGTTAGGGCTTCTTGGACTTTCATAATGTGTACCTTGGTCAGCTTGATGGTGTTACACAAGTCTCTTAGGCTCTGTTTACTTTTCTTCATTTTCTTCTCTTTTGGTTACTCAGACTTAGTAATTTTAAGTGCTCTATCTCTAAGCTCACTAATACTTTCCTTTACCTGCTCAAATCTGATGTTGAATCCCTTGAATAAATTTTCAATTTGTTTATTTATTTATTTATTTATTTTCAGTTTTGAATTTCTTTTTGGTCCCTTTTTATATACTTTCTATTTCTCTGTTGATAGTCTTTTTTTTCATATATCATTTTCATGATTTTCTTGAGTTCTTTATTTCCTCTTCAACCCTTTGAGTATATTTAAAACAGTTTTAAAAAATGTTTTGTCTTATAAGTCCTATGCTTGTGCTTCTTCAATGACAATTTCTGCCAAATAATTTTCTTTATTTGAATAGGCCATGTTCTGCTATTGCTTTGTATGCCTTGTGATTTTTTAAAAAATTGATAAAAACAGTCATTAATGCTAGTCTTTGCGGACTGGCTCTGTAGTGTGCTATCATTCACTAATTAGCTAAATATGGTCTGAGCCTAAGGTGAAAGCTTAAGGCCTTTGGGGTTTTTTTTCTGAGCACGTGCTTACCTTGGCATATGTGTGTGTGTGTGTGTGTGTGTGTTTCAATTGTGTGATGTACATGGTATACATGGTATACTTCTGCATGTCTTAATTTTCCAAAGAATGTCACCCCAACTTCTCCTTTAGATATTCTATTTTATGTCACCATCAATAATTTGACCCAGCATCTGTGGGTTTGTAATGCCCCCATAGTTTTCATGACTAATGCCTGCCGCTTTTCCTGCTTGAGATCCAAATTAAGTGAGATAGCGCTCAATCCTTAGCAGGCACCTCTCATATAGGTTAGAATGTTGAAGAGGTCTATTTTACTTGCTCTTTTTTTCAGAGAGGAAATTGGAGACTAGGATACCACCTTTGCTAGACCAATACCTCACTGTACCAGAGAATGAGTGGGACACAGTTGAATAAAAAAAAAGCCACCACGTTTCCCCTGGTTTGAAAGTAGAGTTTTCTGTATTTATGTTCATTTAGTTCCTGCAGAGCTTTGTTTTCCAGAGAATTTATAAGGTTATTTTTAACCAGTTTCTAGTTTATTTTAATGTTTCTGTGGGCAAATGAGGGTTTGAGTTTTACTAGTACCTCATTTTACCTAAGCTGTTTTCCTGGGGGATTGTTTTAAAACTTTGTTTTGGCAGGTTGCTGGACCTTACTTTCAAGGTGTCATCATTTTGGGAATCTTTATTGTATTCCTGTGTTTTTAAAACATATCTCCTTCAGACTCAATAAAACTGGAAAGTCTCAGCCTTTTGAGTTTTACTATACACATTCTCACATTAATATTCAGTGATAGAGTGCTTTCTTTTGGAAGCACATCTAATATTCAGTAATAGATTTGAGAGAAATCCCATGCAGATTATTGGAGATATTTTTATATAAATTGATCTTTTCCAGTAAGGTATCCTGCAAATTCCATCTCATCCTCTATAAACTTTAGTCCTTGTCTCCTCAGCTCAGTGAGACCACCAGGGGCTCCCCCTCCTTGCACCATTGGTTCAGATAATACCTCCAAGCAGAAATTCATGGCTCACCTTGATTTTTCTCTCTCATTGTTTACATTTGTTAATGATATATTGTCCAATATCGTAAAACAAATATTCCACATATAATTTTCTGTTTTCTAATTATATGCAGTAGAAAGGCAAATTCAACACCATTTATTCGGTTATGGTTGGATGTAGAAGTCTACTAATGGCTTTTACCATTTTGAACACATATTCAACCTCATTCAAAATAAAAGTATGTAAGTTAAAATGTACATTTTTTATTTTTATAGTTCTAAAATTGTGGACCTTTATGTTTGGGAAGCAGTGTAACCAGTTTGACAGTCTTCCCTATCCACCATGCCCAGAACAGAGACTTATATATAGTAAGTGCTCAATATATGTTTGTCATAACTCCTGTAAGTAATCAATTTATATTTGTGCAGAAAATAAATCCAGGAGAGGTATATTTTAAACTCACATCCACTTCAGCTTGGCAGTCTGTTTGCTTCTACTTCTAACTCCATTGCAGCAGCTTCCAAATTGTTATTTGTTCTCTGCTTGGTCATCCTTTAAGGCCTTTACTCCTGAATTGCCTTGGGGCAGTCTAGGAAAATTACAGCTTTCACTGCTGTAGCTAATATATCAAAAAAAGAGACATAATTATTTCCTGCAGAGACTGGACCGTAAGTATAAAATATAAGAAAGACTGGAATGCATCTGGGGTTTGCCATCACCATTATCTTTGGGTAATGTAATGCTCATTAAATTTCCGGGGTGTGTGTGTCATCATTTTTATCACTACTAAGGATGTCACAAAGCCATAAGATGATTTAGGCATTGGTCTTGTGAGAAATATAGTTGTTGTATTTTAAAATCATTTGCATCTAGGAAAGGATGCTATATAGTGTAGTCTCGGCATTAGATTCCCACAGGTCTTCTTTCCTTTTAGCCCCTAATGTACCTAGAAAGATCTTACTACATTTGTAATACTTGCTGTGATCTCAGCTCTTGAAGATTACTCTGCCTTTTGATTGGTTGCTCACTTTTTGAGATGGTAGTTGCAGGAAATAGTTGTAATTAAATGCATGAAATCTAGAGTTAGAGAAGATTTCAAAACTTAGTTCAGTCACATTCTAAGTCTGTGATCTTGGGAAATTATTTAATTCTATCTGGGATTGTTTCTTCATTGGTTAAATGAGGATTTCTTCTTTATAGAGCTTCTATGGGGATTAAATGGAATCCTATATAATAAAGAGGTAATATGCAAATTGACCATCACTCCAACACACAAGATGGCCAACCCCATGTGGACACAAGATGGCCACCACAAGATGGCCAGCAGGGAAGGGCAATTGGAAGGGACCAGGCCTGCAAGGGAGGGCAGTTGGGAGCAATTAGGCCTGCAGGGGAGGGCAGTTAGGGGTGACTGGGCTGGTAGAGGAGAGCAGTTGGGGGCAACCAGGCCTACAGGGGAGGACTGTTGGGGATGATCAGGAAAGCAGGGGAGGGCAGTTAGGGGTGACCAGGCAAGCAGGGGAAGGCATTTGAAGGTGACCAGGCCTGTAGGGGAGGGCAGTTGGGGATGACAAGGTTGGCAGGGTAGGGAGTTAGGGGCAATTGGGCTGGCAGGGGAGCAGTTAGGCATCAATCAGGCTGGCAGGGGAGTGTTTAGGGGGTTATCAGGCTGGCAGGTAGAAGTGGTTAGGAGCAATCAGGCAGGCAGGCAGGCAGGCGAGTGGTTGGGAGCCAGCAGTCCTGGATTGTGAGAGGGATGTCCCAGATTGGAGAAGGTGCAGGCTGGGCTGAGGGACCTGCCCCCCCAATGCACGAATTTTGTGCACTGGGCCTCTAGTAATATATATATATAAAACTCTTAGCACAAAGTTTGGGATGTTACTATGAACCGAATACTACATTGAAATTATTACTATTAATATAGTAGTGAAGATGTATTGCTAAATTCCAAATAACAGCACACCAAATATTTTAGTTATAATTGCTGCTTTGTTTAGATTCTGTCCTTCACATGACAGCCTGTGAGACCTTTTTAGTTCTAGAGTGACTTTTTCAAGGTAAAGTATATCCAGCTATTCTCTCCAGAGGACCCCATATTATTTGGTACTGAAAGCCCCCACAGTGACAGCAGGAGTCAGAGATGTCTTTGGAGTCAGAGCTAAACCATGGCCTTGGGATCACGCGCTCTATTTCTCTTCTCTACCATTTTTCCTATTCCTATAACACAGGTACACTGACAAAGCACCAGTCCTTCTAAGGCTGAGTTTAAGATTTCAGGGTTGGTACCGCCAGAAAATAGTTCTGACTAGTTTGTCACTGTCCATCCACATAGAAAGCCATTCCCGTAATAAACCCATCTGGGTCTCTGCTGTGCAGACAGATGGCAATTGATTGTTCTTACTAAAAATTACATTCAGAATTGTTCTCTAAAGATACCAGTGCTAAGCATATGGCCACAGCTTACATACTTAAGATGATAAGCTATCCACAGACTCCAAGGATATCCGTGAAGGGTTACTAGAAGCAGCCTGACTCTGCTTCCCAAGTGTGCGTTGATGACAGTGATGAGCCTTGAAGAGGACACACAGTTCCTCTCTCATTTGAATTCATTCTTATGTTCTTTTGAGGGGTCTCAAAGTAATTCTGAGTTGGTTGGATATTGAAATGTTTGCCTTTCAGCTTCTTTGGTAGGTTGTGGAAATTATAGGTGCATTTTTTTATCCCAAGGAAGTGTTTTCATTCATTATAAAGGCAATACATGATTATTATAGAAAATTTATAAATATAACACTTGAAATAAAAATAACCCCTCCTCCCTCCCCCCCCCCCCCCCCGCCCATACACACACACAACACAATCCTGTCATCCAAAGATAATCACCATTGAAATTTTGACTTTTTTTTCCTAGGCTTAAATTTTTGTTTTCTATAATAAGGTGTTTTTGGTAGACACATATTGTTGTTGCCCTAATAGCTATTAGATTTCCCTCCTTGCTATTAGAACCCCCAAATTGTTTGAGGGACAGTCTGCCTGGTCTTAGGTGGTCAATCATAATCATGATAGATATAAATCAACTTTGACTATTCTGTTCCATTTTACCAGTGAATGAACTAAGGGTGAGCATGTGTCCCAGAACAGTGAGTTGCATGAGGACATCTATTAGATGAGGTACTAGGGCAAGATTTTTATCTCTGATTAAAAAATGAGTAGATAGTTGCCAGATGGGAACTGGGGTTGGGGGTCTGGGTGAAAAAGGTGAAGGGATTAAGTACAAATTGGTAGTTACAAAATAATCTCAGGGATGTAAAGTACAGGATAGGGAATATAGTCAATAATTTTGTAATAACTATGTATGGTGCCAGCTGGATATTGGAAATATCAGGGGAAACACTTTATAAAGTATATAATCGTCTAACCACTATGCTGTGCAACTAAAACTAACACAAAGTAATATTGAATGCAAACTGTAATTGAAAAAAATAAAAAGTTAGAATCAAACAAAGGAAATTTTGCATGTTGACATTTAAAGATATTTTGTCTGAAGGAATAGCAGCCAATTGCAACCGTGAAGCTACATGCCTCAGGATGCAAGTCAATACCCTGCGGATGATAGAGTAGGAGGTTGAAAGGAACCTGGGTCTTTAATGATTCTGTGAAGTTGGCTAACTAACCCAGCTTCTTGTTAATAAATAATAAATGTCAAAATGGTGCAAGCAGTGTTAGTTTTTGTTGTTAGTGCTGTTGAACACATTCTCTCTGATGCACAGTTCTTTTGAAAAACTGTGCTGAACAAAGCATGGGCTGAGTTTGAAGAAGACCATTCTATATCAGAAGTAGGAGAACAGTCAGAATCTTCCAGAAAAGGGAGGTGTCATATTTTATGCTTTGTGCCCTTTAGACATTATATTTTGATTAAATGTTACTCTAGTGAAGGAAAATGCATTTGAACTGAGAATGTCCTTATGTGCATATGTGCTTTGGGAGCACAGTCTTCATTAATCATTTGCATTACTGACCTGATTAGAATTTATTTTGCAACGTGTTTGCAAGTTGGTGAGTGTGATGGTGGACATTATGCTGGCCACTTTCCACACTGGAGTCAATGAATTGCCTTTTGTCTGTGCCTAGAAATGGTAGCACACAGTTTACCTGCTTTTGAATAGGTATAGAAAATGTTGTTCTGGCTACTGGTCAAATATTATCAGATTTTATAGGGCCTTGGTAAAATAAGATAGAAGAGGAAAATAATAAGCTTTTTCTCTGTAGAAAAATGAAACAATTAAATATGTTTTACTAAAATGAGAATGTGGTAACCTATAATGTTCTAAATAGCTATGTGTTGGGGCTGACCCTAGCCCCAGAATAATATGATTAACTATCATTTATTGAGCTCTTAGAATATGCCCATCATTTTATATTTATTTCTTTTAATTTAATCCTTACAAGTAAAGGTCTCCAACTGGTTTATCAGACACTGTTGTGCTTCCCACTTGAATGTGAGAAGGTGTCTCAAATTGAATCCATTCTAGTTAATATTTCTTCCCCATCACTCTCTCCTGTTTTCCTAAGCTATTCATAAGAGTCATCTGGATTTCTCCTGGTGACTATGTGACCAATTCAATTCTATTTATCTGATATATTGAAGCTGAGAAGAGTTAGAAATCAATGTGGAAAAATAAAACCTGACTCGCACTATACACAAAAAAATCAATTTCCAAGTAGATTATATATCTGAATGTGAAGAAAACATAGCAGAATGTCTTCATGGATTTCGGTATAGAAAGATTTTTAAGTAGAAAACAAAATTCACTAAATATGAATGAAATGATTACTAAATTGGACTACACTAACATAAACTTCTGTTTCTCAAAAAGCACACACACAAAAACAGCACTAAGAGGGTTCAGTGTCACTAATGTGTCACTAAGATTCCTCTCCGAAGAAGAACTTACTGCTTCACTTGCTGGAAATGTTGTTGGTAGCCAGCCAGAAGCTGTCAGGTCATTCAGGAATGATCTCTGCTACACAGACCTGCCCTGCCCACGATCACGCCTCTTTCTGGGATGGCACATAAGCCAATGAGTGATTGTTGCAGGAGTATAAAGGTCTGGCTATCTCTAACCATTTGGGACAACTCTATAAGGCCATTGTTACTCCAAAACTCCCTGCAGGCTCAGTTGAGGATGTTGGTCCTGCATCACAAGTTGATTTATGTGTTCAATCCTGTTTCTAGCTTTTCCCTTCCACAGTTATTAGCCATAAGGTACTCCTTAATAAATATTCTGTATGCTAAACTTTGCCTGAGTTTGCCTCCTGGATAACCCAACCTGTGATGGAGAATAAAGAGAAAAGCCACAGAGCCAGAGAAAATATTCATAATTCATTCTCTCTCTCTCTCTCTCTCTCTCTCTCTCTCTCTCTCTCTCTCGTGTGTGTGTGTGTGTGTGTGTGTGTGTGTGTGTGTTTGTGTCACTTCTTCCTCTCTTATCTCTTTGTCTCTCTTTGTTTCTGCATCTCTCTGCCTCTATTTGTTTATCTCTCCCTGTATTGTCTTCCTTGGTTTCTTTTCCCCTGTTTTTGTCCTTTTCCAGCTCAGGGACTGCTGTTCTGCCCAGAAGAACTGATAATTGTTTGGAATAGTACGATTGGTGTCCGTTTCTGACTGTTCTCTTTTGTAACCTAAAGGCTTGTAGTAGAGATTATATCGAGTAACATATAAAGTGTCAGGTATATTACAGGCACTGAGTAAGGGGAGTCACTATTGTTCTTCTCTCTTGAATTCTCTTCTCCCTTTAGATTGCCAAAAGAATGGGCATGTTTTCTCCACTCTTTGCTTAATTTGCCGTTCTAAAGTGATACGTGACTGAGTCTGCTTGGTGTTTACTTCTCAGTTACTGTGAACTCTCTAGAGAGCTTTGCTGCACTCTTCTAATTTCCACAGATTCACATAATTTCCTCTTTTCTTGTGATGTTAAGTCCAGAGGAGAGAAGTGAAGTAGATATGTCCTTGTAATGAAATACTACTTTCTTTCCTCTGTCCAAATGGTTTGTGGAATATTGCCACAAACATATTATTTCTGTTTTTCTGTTACTTACCTTGTCCTCAGAATTATCTCTCCACCATGTACTTCCATATTCAAGTTCTAGGTTTGGTTAAAAGAATTTGTCATCTTGACTTAGAATACTCTTTTTAAACCCATCTTTAAAATGTTTCTTTTAATGTAATTAACAAAAATAAACTGATGAATGGAGTAAAGACATGGGAACATGGAACAGTGTGTGGAATCTCTGAGGGAAGGCAGGGGAGTATCGATGGGTAGCAGGTAATCAACCAAAGACCTTATATGCATTTATGCATAACCCATATACACAGACAATAGGGTGGTGAAGGCCTAGGGTGGGGGGCAGAGCGGTCTGGCGGGGATCAATGGGGGACAAAAGGGAACATATGTAATGCTTTCAACAATAAAGATTTAAAAATAATAATAATAAAATAAAATGTTTCTTTTAGATACTATATACTCTCTCCTGATGAATTCTAGTCATGAGTTCTATCCAGTCAAATCTTGGGAATCCTATCTAATAAAATAGTAATATGCAAATCGACCGTACCTCCGCTATACCCACCAGTCACACCCACCAGCCAATCAGGAGTGAGTATGCAAATTAACCCAACTAAGATGGCTGTGGCCACGAAGTGAGCAGGAGGCTTGGGTTTCCCTGGCAATGGAAGAAGCCAAGCTTCCACAACACCTGGCCAGCCCTGGACTCCACTCAAGGCTACAAAGTTTTAAGGGTGTTTTTTTTTTTTTTTTAATATATTTTATTGATTTTTTACAGAGAGGAAGGGAGAGGGATAGAGAGTTAGAAACACTGATGAGAGAGAAACATCAATCAGCTGCCTCCTGCACACCCCCTACTGGGGATGTGCCCACAACCAAGGTACATGCCCTTGACCGGAATCAAACCCGGGACCCTTCAGTCCGCAGGCCGACGCTCTATCCACTGAGCCAAACCGGTTTTGGCAGGCTACAAAGTTTTAATTATAGAAGATAAATAAATCCCAACAAAAATGGCTGCAGCCATGGAGCTGGAGAGAGCAGGAGGCTTAGGTTGCCCCCGAAGATGGAGGAAGCCAAGCTTCCTGGCCTGCCTTGGTCTCCGCTCAAGGCTACAAAGTTTCAGTTATAGAAGATAAATAAATTCCAGATACCAGAGCCTCCACTTGGGTAGCTGGGGGCCATGGCCGGCCTGCAAACCACCACAGGCCCCTCGCCCAGGCCACCCCATGCCCCAAAGGAACCCCCACCCTGATCCGGGACACCCTTCAGGGCAAACCAGCCAGTCTCCACCTGTGCACCAGGCCTCTAGCCTATCTAATAAAAGAGTAATATGCAAATTGACCATCACTTCAACACACAAGATGGCTGCCCCATGTTGACATAAGATGGCTGCCACAAGATGGCCAGCAGGGGAGGGCAGTTGGGAGGGACCAGGTCTGCAAGGGAGGGCAGTTGTGGGTGATCAGGCCAGCAGGGGAGGGCAGTTGGGAGGGACCAGGCCTGTAAGAGAGGGAAGTTGGGGCGATCAAGCCTGCAGGGGAGGGCAGTTAGGGGTGACCAGGCCGGCAGAGGAGGGAAGTTAGGGGTGACCAGGACTGCAGGGGAGGGCAGTTAGGGGCAATCAGGCTGGCAGGGGAGCAGTTAGGCATCAATCAGGCTGGCAGAGGAGTGGTTAAGGGGTGATCAGGCTGGCAGGCAGAAACGGTTAGGAGCGATCAGGAAGGCAGGCAGGCGAGCAGTTGGGAGCCAGCAGTCCTGCATTGTGAGGGGGATGTCCCTCAAGGGGTCCCAGATTGGAGAGGGTGCAGGCTGAGCTGAGGGACACCCCACCCCCGTGCACGAATTTCGTGCACTGGGCCTCTAGTACTTAATAATATTTTAATCTTATATGAAAACTAGAGGCCTGGTGCATGAAATTTGTGCATGGGTAGGGTCCCTAGGCCTGTCTGGAGATCAGGGCCAATCTGTGGGGTGACTAGCAGGGTGATCGGGGGGCCCCCACTGGCACCTGCCACCAGTCACCTCCCTCTGTGGGGTGACTAGAAGGGCAATCAGGGGCCCTTGCTGGCACCTGCCTTGGCTGGCCTGGGGCCTGCAGGCTGGGGGTAGCTCCTTCATTGAGTATCTGCTCCCTGGTGGTCAGTGCGCATAATAGCAACCAGTCATTCCACTGGTCGTTCCGCTGTACAGTCAATTGCATATCAGGCTTTTATTAAATAGGATATCAAATATATTTGATATATACAATTTATTAATCTATGCAATGATATTAGGACAATTCATTTGTTTAGTGTGTGTGTGTATCCTACCACATACTAATGCTATATGCTAAGGTCTCAATGTGAATAGGATAAATCTAGCCTCCTCATCTTCATGTAGCCTTACTATACTGGGTTAAATAGTGTCTCCCAAAATTTCTATTTGGAAATAGGGTCTTTGAAGATATAACCAAGTTAAGATGAAGTCATACTATATTAGAGTGGAGCCTAAATCCAATATGATGTGTGTCCTTATAATAAGAGGGAAATTTGGACACACATGTACATGTAAGGAAGTGAAGTGAAGTGAATGCTGGGTTAAGATGGACAGAGGAGATGGCCATATGAAGTTCAGAGCAGAAATTGGACTTACATGTCTATACAAGCCAAGGGATGCCAAAGATTGTCAGCAACCCCCAGAATCTAGAAGAGACGCATCAGACAGATTTTCCCTCAGAGCCTCTGTAGGAACCAACCATGATTACATCTTGATTTCAGACTTCCTGCCTCCAAAACTGTGAGAGAACACATGACTATTGTTCTAAATCTACTCAGTTTGTGGTTATTTGTTATGGCAGCCCTAGGAAATTAATTACATACAGTGTCCTTCCTAAACTCATTTCTTGCCGATTTCTCTTTTTGTTTTGGGGGGAGGAGGTCTCTATTCCACTAGTTTGCTTTCTTTCTGTGGTTCCACTGTATTATCTGGGTGCTTATCTTCATCTCTCTAGGCAATTTGTTTTTAGTGTTCAGGGTCATGATGGGAATTCATTTTTTTCTTGTTTTCTATGGGATGTGTCCTTTGTCTGCCCCTAGCCTTCAATTATGGAATCATAAATCACAGTCTGGAAACTTGCTCTTTGCAACAACTGTTTCCATATCTTTCATCCCCAATGTAAAGTGTGACCTTCACCAGAAAGAAAAAGCACTCCATGCTTCTAGTCCTTCAATAATGGCCCATATACCTCTGACACTAAGGGCATTTGGGGAATTACTGGGTTCTCACCATGCTATCAACTTTGAAATGTTGAGCTGTCTAACTCAGCATGCATAGGTGAAACAATAATTTTCTTCATTTAGAATCTGTCAATTATAAAGTTTTATAAAATCTTGTTAGAGATACAAGTTATTCTAAAATACTTTCAGCCTAGATTTCTCTGGGGCATATGAACTTAATATACTGATTGTACTGTAAACATACTTCATGACATTTTTGCCCTATAATGGATCTGGTGAATTTGTTAGCTATATTAAAGCAGAGAATAAAATCATATTATTCCAGTTAAAAGGAATAAAAGCATTTCTAAGGCCTGAATTAACTATGGTCTCTATTTGACCAAGTAGGGCAATTGCTGATGTTTCATGTTTCGTTGGTTTGCACTGCTTTGGTGCAGTAGGAAGTGGGCCAAGGACAGATAGATTAGATGTTCTAAAGTTGCTGGATCAGTCTACCAAGCTTCACTGGTGGTAAAGAATGTATACACATTTCTGTCGGGTGCTCTGCTGTGTGGCCTAAAAGGTGGGACCACCTTCCAGGTGTAGCCATTCACTGGCAGTCATCCAACCATATTTTGGGTTCAGTAGTGCATAATAAAACTACTAATAACAAGCTGCTAAGAAGACTGCATGCTGGAGTGGATGTTTACTACAGACACCACTCCAGTGTGCAGTCTTCTTAGCAGCTTATAGAAAGGCATACAGAAAGTAATCAAACTGAGGCATTTTTTCTCTAGTCCCACATTCTCCAATTTCTTTTTTTTTAATCTTTATTGTTAAAAGTATTACATATGTCCCCCCGCCCCCCATTGACCCTTTCTAGCCAACTCCTGCCTGCAGTCGCAGGCCTTCAACACACTATTGTCTGTGTCCATGGGTTATGCATATACTCTCTCTCTCTCTCTCTCTCTCTCTCTCTCTCTCTCTCTCTCTCTATATATATATATATATATATATATATATATATACACAAGGTCTTTGGTTGATCTCTTCCCACCCACCCACCCCTGCCTTCCATCTGAGATTGGACAGTCTGTTCCATGCTTCTTTCTCTGGATCTATTTTGTTCATCAGTTTATTTTGTTCATTAGATTCCAAATATGAGTGAGGTCATGTGATACTTGTCTTTCTCTGACTGGCTTATTTCACTTAGCATAATATTCTCCAGGTCCCTCCATGCTGTCTCAAAGGGTAAGAGATCTTTCTTTTTTACTGTTGCATAGGATTCCATGTTGTAAAGGTACCACAGCAGTTTTATCCGCTCATCCACTGATAGGTATTTGGGCTGTTTTTCAGATCTTCACTATTGTAAATTGTGCTGCTATGAATATAGAGGTGCATATATTCTTTCTGATTGGTTTCTTAGGATATATTCTTAGAAGTGGGATAATTGGGTCAAATGACAGTTCCATATTTAATTTTTTGAAGACACTCCATACTGTTCTTCATAATGGCTGCACCAGTCTGCATTCCTACCAGCAGTGCACTAAGGTTCCCTTTTCTCCACATCCTTGGCAGCACTTGTCATTTGTTGATTTGTTGAGGGTAGCCATTCTGACAGATATGAGGTGATATCTTATTGTCATTTTAATATGCATCTCTCTGAT
Organism: Cnephaeus nilssonii; assembly: GCF_951640355.1. Classification (NCBI taxonomy): domain Eukaryota; kingdom Metazoa; phylum Chordata; class Mammalia; order Chiroptera; family Vespertilionidae; genus Cnephaeus; species Cnephaeus nilssonii. Next base: position 69,840,260 of record NC_137084.1, on the reverse strand, counting down.
GATCAGTGACTTTGAGCATTTTTTCATATGTCCTTTGGCCATCTGTATGTCCACTTAGGAGAAGTGTCTATTTAGATCCTTTTCCCATTTTTAAATTGGATTGTTTGCCTTCCTTTTGCTAAGTTGTATGAGTTTCTTATATTTTTTGAACATTAACTCTTTATCAGATGTATCATCGGCAAATATGTTCTCCCACACAGTGGGCTCCCTTTTCATTTTGTTGATAGTTTCTGTTGCTGTGCAGAAGCTTTTTATTTTGATATAGTCCCAGTTGTTTATTTTCCCTTGCCCTAGGAGATGTATCTGCAAACATATTGCTATGAGAGATTTTGCTGCTTATAGTTACTTCTAGGATTTTATGGTTTCACATTCTCCAATTTCATTAGATTTTCTAAGGTTTTAGTCAAGTCATGTATTCAGGTTGGAGATGCTCCTATCTGTTTTACACACTCTGATCAAAGGATTTCAATTCAGCTGTTGTTTCAGAGCATTTGCTTTGTGTCCAGGCTGAAGACTATGTACTCAAAGAGTTCCTTTTTGCCTAAGTATGAACAAAGATCAGCTATTACAAAGAATTGTGTTACACTACCTTAGAAGATGCTGGCTCTACTTACAGTCTATTACTTTCAAGTGCATTTGTTGAACAATATTTGAGAAACTCTGTCACCTTTCCTCCCACTCACCCCTAAAATGCCCTTAACCTACACTGTACACTATGCAATACTGAAAACGTATCATCTGTTTAGTCAAGCATCGCTCTAGCTCAATATTCGTGGTGTATTCATTTGTTTTAGTAATTTATGTTGTAGGTTGAAGGACCACTGAGGATAGATGCTGTATTTGTTTTGTCTGCTTTGGAACATGTCTCTCCCTGGACAGTCAAAGATGATCTATCTATTCTAAATTGTACACTTTTGACATGGATCTGCAAATAAGGCAATTGACTTTTTTTTTGGTAACTAAATTTTAAAAAGACATCATCACACCATATGTATTCATATGAGTGTGGTTCTATTTTTTTAGTACTGTACAAAAGTTAATGGAAATTATAGAGGATAATATGTAGGTATAAAAGGTTAATGAGAGATAAGGCTGAAAAGTTGGATTGGGACCTGTTTAGAGAGGTCTCGATCCTTAACTAAAATAATTTAAACATCATTGCGTAGGTGGAGGGAAAACATTCAAGGTCTTTGAAGAGAGGCGGGACATAACTGGATTCATGCTTTGGGAAGGTCAATCATGCATCCAAGTAGAGGCTGGACTGGAGAAGGGCTGAGTATGGAGGTGAGGGGGTATGTGGTCTTACTGCCTTTGACACGGTTCTGAATTGCTGAGGTGAGCGATCAAGGCCAGTGCCAGGCGCCAGCAGCAGGTGTGAGCAGCAGCTCCAGCGCCAGCTGGCAGCGGGTGCGAGTGTGTGTGTGTGTGTGGGGGGGGGGGGAACCCAGCACATGGGAGCAAAGAATTTTCAGTAACCACCAGAGGCTCACCCCTAATGACAGTGACCAGCGCCCCACCTTGGTCTAGCGCCTCCGCTCACCTGCTCCACCATCCCACCACAGCTGATGCCTGCCATGTTCAGCACACACTCCATGGATATATGGAAGGCACTGTGAAGAATTACAGCCACTGCTGCAATCGACAAAATCCCTAGAGGTGAAATAGTTTGCCCAAATTCAGTTTACTAAGCGGCAAGGCTGGAGCTGAAAGAAATGGTATGCGTTTTAGTTCAGCACATTTTCTGGTTGGTTACAGCTTTGCAGTCTCCAGCGGACACTCTTGTGATTCAGGACCCCTGCAGCAGAAGAAAGAGGAAAACCATTGTTTTCAAAGGATCTACCATGGAAAGTGCATGGGAGGAGCGGGACAGACAGGGCCATCCTATATGATTGTTCAGGTTGTGCCTCACATAAGGGTGACAGATGGCCAAGGGGAGCAGGGGCTGAAACTCAGTTTCTGCTCTGCCCATAAGCCATGTGCTCTTGCACTGGGTTTTATTGCTTGGAGAAATGATTTCCTTTAATAATTTCTACACAGGTACTGTTCCTCAGGCAAGCCAGGCACTGCCCTGCCCCCCACGCCCTCCATAGATACATATTTCTTACCCACTCAGAGCTCTCCATGAGCTGGCTTTGGCTTTGGCTACACAGCTCCCAGTGCTGTTAATAAGCTAAATATGAAGGCACCTGTCCCAAGTTCTTCTCCCAAATGGGCCATTCTGAGGGAAAGCACCGAGATATTTGCATTTGGAAACTGTTAATGAAAATTAGTGTAGATACTGAGAAGTAACCGTTATAAAAAGAGGTAAATCCAATTTTGAGAGTCTATGAAGGAATTTCAGGAACAGGAAAGGCCCTCCTGAGTGTTTTTGGTTCATCCCACACTTGGCTTCCTGTTCCTCTTACCACTTTCCGCCATCCCTGCATCTCTAGAAATAGCATTCTGTAGGTGTTGTCAACCACACTGGTTATGTGCTCTGTCGCAGTCGCCTCCCTAGCAACTCATTCCTTATGTTCACTGATTTCTGTGGGCTGTTCTACTTGACTTTCCTCTCCACAGGTGGTTTCTAACCCTATGAAATTTGGTCTCTTTACTTTTAAGACTATGAAGAAAATAGAAAGAAATGGATAATAAAATAGAATATATGATGTTCTCTCAAATTGGAAGATCTTCTTTAAAAATTTACATAAGTGTTTTCAGACAGTTGGTTCTATACTATCAAACTATTTCTTATGCAAGACTTGCCTCAGACAACATCCTGCTGTGGTTCATGGAGTTTTTCCATTAATTTTTAGAGAGAGTGGAGGGGGGAGAGGAAAGAGAGGTAGAGAAGAAGAGAGAGAAAGAGAAAGAGAGGGGGAAAGAGAGAGAAATATTGATGTGAGGGGGACTTATCGATTGGTTGGCTCTTCAGTCATCCTGACCCAGATACGTGTCCTTGACTGGGAATCAAACCTGTGATCCTTTGGTGAATGGGCTGATGCTGAAACCACTGAGCAACACTGGCCAGGGCAACACCCTCCCCCCTTTCAAATTAATGGTAGTCATTGTCATTGCTAATCAAAAATGGCACTTTTCCCACTGACTCCAGGTGTATTTTAGAATCCATAACATCAAACTGCTCCAGGAAGTAGCTATTGATTGGTTAGCACCCAACTTTAAATCTATTTTCCATTCTTGATGAAGTTTATAATAGCTGAGAAAATAGACTTAATGAGTTGTCCAAGAGGATACACAGCAACTAAATATCAAACTCATGATCTGAATCATTTCTTGATTTCTGCTCTAGTGCTCTTTCCACTACACCAAGATGCCTACTTTTGTTAATTTTTATTTTATTCCTGCATTTCCTGAGCTCTTCAATAAGTTTTAAATTCTCTGAGGGAGAGAACTAGGGGTTATGCCATTTGGTGCCTCTTGTTGTCTCGCATGTTGTAGGAGCTCATTTCTATCGCACGAGTGCCGAGTGGAGACATGAGCTTTGACTGCGTGTCTCAGTTCTGCCACTCCACTTGCAGCTCTAGCTTCGGCATCACAATGAGTCTTCACTCACGAGACTGCCAGACTTTTTGTGATCACTACATTTGCCATCATGATTTCACCAAGTACCCCACCCCAAACTAGGCAGGCTGTAGTAACACCTTACTCGTCATAGCAGGGAAAATAAGACACATTTGCAAATCACGCAGCACGTCACGCACACCCAACCTTCCCTTCTCCATATGGGACTTGTGAACATACATTTAAACAGACCAAAAAAATCTTTACCCCTTTCTTTCTTTTCTTGTGTTTAGAATCAATGATGGATTTCCTTTTTCCTACAGCAGCTGCTCATACATAGCTGTGACTCAGGAAAATACTGGGAAATGTTTTTATCTGATGGGTGCTGATGTGGCTCTCTGTCTCGAATTATCCATCTCCTCTTCCCCTGCCCTGACTCTGACATACCAACATGTTAGAAATTCCCACTATTGGAGTCATCCTTTTGGGCCTATGTGTTATGTTTCTAGGAGGTAACTGCTAAAATACCTCAAACGATCATGAACATTTTAGTGTGAAATATTGGAACCAGCCAATCGATAACAATAAAAGTGTAATATGCTAATTAGGCCGGACAGGGGCTGTGGCAGAGGTGGCAGAGGCCACTGGCCATGGCTGCAGTGGGCAGGGGCTGGGGCCAAGGCCCTTGCACAAATTTCGTGCATCGGGCCTCTAGTTTTTTATAAAAGAATAAGAAGCTTAGGTAGACAAGTTGCTTCAGTTTTTCAAGAATTGTTCAAGAATTAGAAAGTAGGGAAGTCTGAAGCCTGGGTGTTTCCTGGGAATGCAGGTTCTAAACACTCAAAAGACAGCACAGACACTGGTGCCTATAATGGGGCGTCAGATGGGGAACCCCTAACGCAGATAAAGAGATGGAGAAAATTATAAAAGCAAGCTTTGTGCCCAGTTTAGCTCATGGATTTGATGACCACATGGCCAATAATTTAGAGAATCATGCCATTCTTTGGGTGATATGATACTTTTTTAAAAATCATTTTTTGTTTGGATTTAACCAGCATCTCCTACCTCTGACTTAGTTTGGCCCCTTTGTCTCTCACCTGAAATATTGCAGGTGCTATTAACCTTCTAGAAACCCAACTCAGTTCATTCTCCACATCAGCTCCAGCTTTATCTTCCTAAAATACAGATCTGATCAACATCCACTTTGTGGTCTTGGTCATTCTGTTCCCTCTGGCTGGTGCGTTTCCCTCTATCGTCTGCTTTGCCCACTACTAGTCAATAAATATTCCAGGCCCAGTGCAAATGTTACTTTTTCAGTGAAGAGTCCCCAAATCCACCAGACAGTTCAGTACTGTCTTATCTGTGCTCCAACTGTGCTTTCTGATAGTGATTTTGTGGCATCACCACTTGGCATTCTCTTCTGTGGTCTATCAATTTGTTTTTTTCCTGTCCAAGTCACAAACTCCTTTTTCCCATTTATATAATTTTGGATGCCTCGCACTTAGTACAAGAACTGAGACTTAGTGTGACCTCATTAAGTGTTTTTGAAATTGAATTGAACCCAAGGCTTTTGACAATCCATGAAATAGAACAAACTTCCTATTAAAAAGTAAACAAGTCTACATTTTGTGGAATTCTCAAGAGCTAGAAGCAGTATCTTTCAATCTTGTTTGAGCATTTAAAAGGTTTTTTTCTGTTATCTAGAAGAAAATTGAATTAAAAAGGAACCTGTATTTCTATGTTGTCCTTTCTCTGTAGATGACTTTGACTTACTTTTATAGAGATTGTTATTCCCCCTCTTTCTAAAGAGTTAGATTTGGTTGATTTATTTTCCTCCCCCTTCCTCCTTCACCTTCTCTCTTGCCCTTTTTCCTTCCATCGATGTTGTTGCTGTCATTAGTCATCACGATCATCATTATTCCCCCATTGCCCTTATTCCATGTGCCAGATGTTTTACAAATATCATCTCACACTTGATCCTCATAATGTTTTGCAGCATAGGTCTTATTTTACTTTCTTTAAAGATGAAGAAACTGGGATTCAGGGAACGTTAAAAACTTTGCTCAATCATAGATCTGGGATATAATGCCAGAGCTATTTCTCTCTCCCTCTTTTTCTCCCCCCACCTCATTCCCATTTCCCTCCCCCTCCTCTCTCTCTTCCCATTATTATTAAAAAAACAAACAAACAAAAACCAAAGCCAGGATTTAAAATTCTGATTCTTTGCTTTTGGGAAGTAATTTTTTTCTTGTTAGTTAATACATGTGCTAGTTTGCACAGTTTTACACCTAGTTCAACAAGCCTCCTTCCAACTCAGAATCAAGTAGAGAGGCTGATTAACCTCACTGTTGTAGAGAGAACCCTGTGCTCTCATACAGACATGCATGAATTGCTAGTTATCAGCCCTAGACCCAGAACCAAGGCCTGTTCACTGCTCACTGTGTGGGTGGCTCTCTCTGAGAGATTTTCCTCTTCCCTCCACTGGCTTGTTCTTCCTGGTTCCTTATTTTAGACCCATATGTTTTCCTCTGGAAAATATTATATCTCACTGTAGTCTAGTTTTCCCAGTGCAATAGCAACTTCAGAAGTTTTTTGATTTATGAACAATTAGGTTTTTAAACAACTATTTTATATCCACAAGAATGTGAATTCTGAAACTTGAATAGATCACCATAGACCCTTATCCAAGAGTGGACACATGTAATGTAGGTGGGTTACAGATGATTCTCTAAAAGGAAAAAGAAAAAGCAACCCAAATCAAGCTAGACTATTTTCCTTCTAACTTGTTAAATTCTTAAGTATCACTGACCCAGATAAATGGTAACAGATGGGTTGAGAGCTAACTTAAGCTAGGATGAGGCCACCTCTGCAGACTACTCTGTTTATAGACACTCTGAGAGATGGTGCTGCCCTGAGAGGCAGGGCTATCTGTCCTCTCAGAGCACCCAGTGTAAATGGTGTGTGACCAAAGCATCTGTGCTACTACATGTGGTCCCCATGGCCTCATTGTCCCCAAACTTCAAATGTCCCCCTCAAGGGTGCTGCTGTCACATCACTATTTCACTGCATTTTTTCCCCAGGGGTGGGCACTGCCTGTCTCAAGAGACATCCCTGGTGCCAGCATCCTTTGCTTCAGAACCGCCATCTGCTCCCAGGGATAGTTCTACCAACCACATTTCCCAGGATTTGCTTCATTATGTCTCCACGTCCCTCACATAGCGCATGATTTTTATGGAGTTGGTGTTTCTTGGGGAGGAGAGCGGAAAGGAAGGAGGGGGTTTATAAAAATAATGAGATTGAGCTTTGCTTAAAGATGTTCCGAATCACCCACTTATAAATTGACTGTTTAGAGAGGCAGCTTTCAAAATTGGCCAGGGAACTAGAAGGAAAAGAAGTAAAAATAATTCATGCTCAGCAGATATATATTTAGATAACAAATTCAAAGAGAAGCAGATGAATAAACCTGGATAAACAACGAAAAACCAGCAAATGAAAAGAAGAAATCGCAATTGGGCCACACAGCTGATACATGAATAGGAAATCCTGACAGGAAGAAGTTGCAGATGAGACAACCCAGGAAGCAGAGACTATCTGGGAAACTGGGCCTAACAGCCCCAAAGTCCCAATGTCCCTGGATGAGGGAGGCTCTGGGGCCAGGGCAACATGAAATTTCCTCTTTGCCCAGCATCAAAGAAATATATATATATATATATATATATATATATATATATATCCCCAAAATATGTATATATACGTTAACAGCTGATAGCTCAATTTTGAAAATGAAATGTATTTTAATAAACACTGGTGCCAACATCTTTATTCTCAGTGTGGCTCTCACTCCCCTCTGGCTCTGGCTGAACTTTAGCCCCTTCTCCCATGGCTTGTTTATGGAAGAGCTGTACCCTTGTTCCTCATTTAATCAGCACACACTTAATGGCCAGGAACTATGCTAGTTGCATTTAAATATTGATTTAGATGTGTACTAGAGGCCTGGTACATATCCTCCCATGCACAGGTAGGGTTACTAGGCCTGGCTGGCAATCAGTGCCAATCTATGGGGCGACTGGTGGGGCAATCAGGAGATTTCATAAAGAGAGGAAAGATGGTTCATAAGCCCAAGAGTCTCGGATATGATTCCTGATCAAAGGCACATTCCTGGGTTGTGGGCTCAATCCCCAGTATGGGACATGCAGGAGACATCGTATCAATGGTTTTCTCTCATCATTGATGTTTCTATCTCTTCCTCTATGTAATCCATAAAAATATATTTAGAAAAAAAAATTTAAAAAGAAAACTTGAAATATGGCTAGTTTGAATGGAAATGTACCATGAGGTAAATAAAAGGCTCATAGGATTTTTAAGACTTCTATTGATTACGTATTGAAGTGATATTTTGAGTCAAATAAATTCATAAATTTAATTTCACTCGTTTCTTTATCTTTTTAATGTGTTTGGTAGAAGATATAAACTACAGATATGGCTCTCTTTATGCCTTGCTCCCATTGTGTTTGTGTTGAATAGTGCTGGCTCAGAAAGTACTAGTATATTGCCCAAGGCCATACAACTATTACTGGCTGAAAACCTGCTGGTGATCAGATTTCCCTCTTTGTGCTTCTGTTTATCTGTTTATGCAAGACATGGTGGAAAGTGGATAATCTTGTTTAAACCCAAGAAACATAAAAAGGTTTTCTGTAGGAGAATGTTGCCCATCATTGGGAAAGAATAAGTCAAAGAGAGCATCTGAGGGCCTGTGACTGGAATTAGTCTCTCTCTGCAAAGGGTGTTAAGCCTATCCCTCACTCCCCATAGCCATTGGCCATCTGTCCTTTGGGTTTATGTTTGTCTTAGTCTTTCAGGCTCTGTGATGAGGATGGGGGGGGGGGGTGAAAATCATTCCCTGGGTGGCTTATAAACAACAAATTTATTTCTCACAGTTCTGGAGGATGGGAAGTTCAAGATCAAGGCACTAGCAGATTTGTTGTCACATGAGGGCATGCATTGTAGTTCCTAAATGTGCCTTGTAAGTGTGTCCTCCCTTGGCAGAAGGAGGTGAGGGAGCTTTCTCCTGCCTCTTATATTAGCACTAATCCCATTCATAAGGGCTCCACCTTATGACTCAATCACCTCCCCAAGGCCCCACTTCCTAATACATCACCTTGAAAACTAGAAATCTACTTATGAATTTTGGGAGGACACAAATATTCAGACCATAGCAATATTTATAAGCATCCTCCACAGCCCATCTTTACTGTCTCCAATTACACAAAAATTATGTTTATTCCTCAAAGTGCCCAATCCTCCCCTAATCTGTCAGGCCACTAGCCCCACTCCTCATCCAATTCTTTCTCACTCTTCAGGCCTCAAATGTCACTTTGTTAGAGTCGCTCAACTCACCGTCAGTCTGAGTAAGCATCCCCTCCTCATTATTCCCTTTCTTAGCACCTCCTGTACTGCACATGTCTGCTTTTGTAATTTGTACTTAATGCCTGAGAGTCCATGAGAGCTGGAGTTCTATATGCCCTGCTCCCCATTAAACCCTATTACAAAAAGCCTCCTACAGCGCCTGACAGAGGAGGGAGTTTCCTCAAAGAGCCTTGTGGGTCATGATAAGGAAACTGAATTTCATGCTAAGAACATGAGACGACACTAAAACGTTTTATTTTTTTTAATTTTTGACTTTTTTTCTACAGGAAGAGAAAACTTTAGGCTTTTTAATATATGTGTTGCCAAGCCCAGACCCTTTAATTATAACAATCCTTCCTAATGATCTACATGGAAACAGGTACAGTACAATAGTAATAAAATGTTTATACTCTTTGGTACTATTTAAAACAAAAAAACCCCACAAAACACGAGTTCAATTTGTCGGGAAGTCACGTTGAGCCCAGAAGAAACTGGGAGGAAGGACCTAGAGTGTGGGTGCCGCCCAGGGCGGGCTCTAGAGGTTGACCAGCAGGCCCAGGATGCGCTTCTGCTCGCTCTCCCTGAACTCCGGGCTCCGGCCGTCCCCGAGGCTCTCCGCGTACTCCTTGATGATGTGCCTGACCATGTCGATGGAGCTTCCTCTCATGTTTAAGATCTGGTGAACCCTCTGCCGAATCTGGGGGACCTTGGCATTGCAGATCTCCGCCAGGATGTAGCAGATGTGCTGCAGGACAAAGAGCCCCGCGTCCAAGCGCCGGAGGTAGAACTCCTCTTCCGAGTCGCTGTCTGGGATTTCCCCTCGCAGGACCCTGTCGTGCTTCGCCCCTTCCATCTTCTTGTCGGCCACCTGCGTGGCATCCAGATATTTAAAATGCAGCTCCATCAGTCTGTCCACCTTCTCGCTGCCGTGTTCAGTGAATTTCCTGAGCAGCCGGGTTCGCCGCTGCCCTCTCAGGTTCCGCAGGAGGGAGGCCAGGATCGAGCAGACGTGCTCTTCGTGTTCCTTCTCAGTGCTCCCCGCCTTCCTGATCTTCTTGGGAGATTTCATAAAGAGAGGAAAGATGGTTCGTAAGCCCAGAATGTCAACAAACTGATGGCAACTGTCTGAGCCCTCGGGCCCCAGCAGGGCATGGTCCAGCACCTTCAGGGCGCTGCTCCTCGAAACCTGCTTTTCCCTGAGCATGAGATTCATCAGCTGGACACCCTCGCCCTTCAGGAAGCGCTCCCGATTGGAACCGAGCAGCAGGCAGGAACAGAGCGCGTCAAACAGGTTCTCCATCATCTCCTGCTCCTCCGCAGTGCTGGGATTGCGTCTTTTAAACGAGGACACCTGCTTAAGAAGCACATCGATGCCTTCCAGCTCCCCCAGCAGCGCCCTGTTTGCATCACTGTCCTGCAGCAAGATGGCCAGCACTTCGCTGCAGTACAGCTTGTTGGCATCGAAAGGCATCTTGGCCTTCAGCCTCTTCAACAGCCACCGCAGAAGGCCCTGCTGGGCGGCCTCCTCACACATCTGGGGCCGGAACTCGGCCATGTTCTCCACAAGAGCCAGGGTGTCGTGCACGCCCTGCGCCTCCTCTCTCACAGACTCCTGCAGGCGCCCCAGGTTCTGCACGAGCAGCGCCACCACTTGCCCGTCCACTAGAGCCTCGATGAGCACTTCTGCTCCCTCTTCGCTCTCATGGAGGGCGTCCACATCTGTGAACTCCTCCAGCAGATGGACCACAGCGATGGACACATCTGTGTTGTCGTGTCCAAGCAGCCCGAGAAGAGACTGAACAGCGCCCAGCTCCACGAGGAGGGGGTACAGGTCTGGCCGGGTGGCTACCACGTGCATCTCCTGAATGATGTCATGGAGGTCCAGCTCGGACTCCATAAACCTCTCGGGCTTGTCTGGGAACTTGATGCGCAGCTCTTGGTTTTTGTATGATCTCTTTTCGAATGTGAGGATCATTTTCTTCACGGAGCTTGCATCCAATGGTTTCTCCTCTTCCTCTTTCCCCTCTCCCTCGCTGTCCATAATCGGAAGCAGCCTTTTTTGGGCCTCATCTGCTGCTTTTCCCACCGTCCTTCCCTCTTCCCGAAAGCGCCCACGTTCTCCAGTACCAGCTGGTTTCCTGGGCCTTTTCAGCTCTTCCTCTTCCTCATCCCGGGGACGTTTTGTGCCCCTGTTGGGCTGGTAGCTGAGCAGTTCGCCCACATCCATGCTTCCAGGCGCAGCTCTCAGGGGTAACTCTGGCTCCTTGCCTCCACTCACAACCAAGCCGTGGCCCCTTCAGCAGCGCTGCAGCCACACTGCCCAAGCCCTGAGCGGGGACGCAGAGCCAAGGAGGTAAAGGGTGTGAGATGCAGGAGCCAGCCCCACTGTGGTTGAAGGCTGTGCTGCTTTGAAGCACACTGCATTTATGGCCAGGCTGCTTCCTCCCTGTGTGGGCAGGGGGCGTGAAAGGGGCGGAGACTTGAAGGGGGCGGGGCCACGAGAGAAAAGACCTTGGGAAACAAGATTTATTGGGCACTTTGAAGGAGGGCGGGGCCAGGAGAGAAAAGACCTTGAGAAACTAGATTTATTGGGGACTTCCCAAGGGCAGGGCGGGATGCAGGGGTTTCCCAGGAATAGATCTCTCATGTTCCTTCCAGTGGCCTAGGCGATTTTATCCTCATTTCACAGATAAGGAAGCTAAGATATAGAACTGCACTGTCCAGTACTATACCACCAACCACATGTGGCTAAAGAGAACCTGACGGGTTTGTTTAGTGGGTAGAGTGTCAGCCTGGGGATCCAAGAGTCTTGGTTTTAATTTCAGGTCAAAGGCGCATTCCTGAGTTTCAGACTGAATCTCCAGGATGGGACATGCAGGAGACATTGTATCAACGGTTTTCTCTCATCAATGATGTTTCTATCTCTTCCTCTCTGTAATCCATAAAAATACATTTAGAAAAAAAATTTTTAAAAAGAAAACTAGAAATATGGCTAGGTTGAATTGAAATGTACCATGACGTAAATAAAAAGGCTCACTGGATTTAAAAAAAAAAATACTTTATTGAGTTTTTACAGAGAGGAAGGGAGAGGGATAGAGAGTTAGAAACATTGATGAGAGAGAAACATTGATCAGCTGCCTCCTGCACACTCCCTACTGGGGATGTGCCCGCAACCAAGGTACATGCCCTTGACAGGAATCAACCTGGAACCCTTCAGTCCGCAGGCCGAGGCTCTATCCACTGAGCCAAACTGGCTAAAGCCTCACTGGATTTTTAAGACTTCTATTGATTACGTATTGAAGTGACATTTTGAGTCAAATAAATTCATAAACTTAATTTTGCTCGTTTCTTTATCTTTTTAATGTGTTTGGTAGAAGATGTAAACTACATAGGAGGCTCTCTTTATGCCTTGCTCCCATTGTGTATGTGTTGAATAGTGCTGGCTCAGAAAGTACTAGTATATTGCCCAAGGCCATACAACTATTACTGGCTGAAAACCTGTTGGTGATCAGATTTCCTTCTTTGGGCTTCTGTTTATCTGTTTATGCAAGACCTGGTGGAAAGTGGATGATCTTGTTTAAACCCAAGAAACATAAAAAAGTTTTCTGTAGGAGAAAGGTGTCCATCATTGGGAAAGAATAAGTCAAAGAGAGCATCTGAGGGCCTGTGACTGGAATTAGTCTCTCTCTGCAAAGGGTGTTAAGATTATCCCTCTCTGGCCATGCGCCCCTGGGTCCAGGTGAAGCTGAATCCTGGGTCTGGGCGAGGCCGTGTGCCCCTGGATCCAGGTTAGGCTGGGTCCCGGGTCCGGGTGAGGCCGTGGGCCCGGGGATCCGGGTGAGCCTGGGTCCCGGGTCCAGGTGAGGCCGTGGGCCCCTGGATCCGGGTGAGCCTGGCTCCGGGTCCGGGTGAGGCCGTGGGCCCCTGGATCCGGGTGAGCCTGGGTCCCGGGTCCGGGTGAGGCCGTGGGCCCCTGGATCCGGGTGAGGCCACGCGACCCTGGGTCTGGGAGAGGCCACGCGCCCCTGGGTCCGGGTGAGGCCAAATGCCCCTGGGTCCAGGGGAAGCTAGATCCCGGGTCCGGGCGAGGCCGTGTGCCCCTGGATCCGGGTGAGGCTGGATCTTGGGCCCGGGAGAGGCCACGCGCCCCTGGGTCCGGGTGAGGCCATGCGCCCCTGGGTCCGGGTGAAGCTGAATCCTGGGTCTCGGCGAGGCCGTGGGCCCCTGGATCCGGGTGAAGCCGTGCCCCTGGGTCCGGCCGAGACCAAACCAGAGGGAGTCGGACCTGCATTACCACCATTTGTCCACCATCCAGAGCTGAGGGGTTAGTGCCGACATGTACTCATAAGGAACTGGTGGACATTGATATTGGGTCTCAAAAGAACTGTTGGTCCAGAAAGAAACTCACTACAGACTGATTCATTTGCCTGTCAGCATAACTATTATTGCTCGTCGCACATTCAATTCTTATAAGTATATCTCTAGTGACACATGATTTCGCTCATCTAGGGGAAATGATGAACAACATAGACTGATGAACAAGAACAGAACCAGAAACAAGGAGGCATCGATCGGACTATCGGGCCTCAGAGGGAGGATAGGGGAGGGTAGGGGGAGGGGGGAGAGATCAACCAAAGGTCTTGTGTGCATGCATATGAGCCTAACCAATGCTTAAGTTCAACAGAGGGTTGGGGCATCCATGGGGAGGGGTGTGGGATGGGAATGGGGGGATGAGGACAAATATGTGACACCTTAATCAATAAAGAAATTTAAAAAAAAATTATCCCTCACCCCCTTAGCCATTTTCCATCTGTCCTTTGGGTTTATGTTGTCTTAGTCTTTCAAGCTCTGTGGTGAGGGCAGGGAAATCATACACTGGGTGGCTTATAAACAACAAATTTATTTCTCAGAGTTCTGGAGGATGGGAAGTTCAAGATCAAGACTCTAGCAGATTTGTTGTCACATGAGGGCATGCTTTGTAGTTCCTAAATGTGCCTTGTAAGTGTGTCCTCCCCTGGCAGAAGGAGGTAAGGGAGCTTTATCCTGCCTCTTATATTAGCACTAATCCCATTCATGAGGGCTCCACCTTATGACCCAATCACCTCCCCAAGGCCTCACTTCCTAATACCATCACCTTGAAAACTAGAAATCTACTTATGAATTTTGGGAGGACACAAATATTCAGACCATAGCAATATTTATAAGCATCCTCCACAGCCCATGTTTACTGTCTCCAATTACACAAAAATTATGTTTATTCCTCAAAGTGCCCAATCCTCCCCTAATCTGTCAGGCCACTAGCCCCACTCCTCATCCAATTCTTTCTCATTCTTCAGGCCTCAAATGTCACTTTGTTAGTCACTCAACTCACCGTCAGTCTGAGTAAGCAGCCCCTCCTCATTATTCCCTTTCTTAGCACCTCATCTACTGCACATGTCTGCTTTTGTAATTTGTACTTAATGGCTGAGAGTCCATGAGAGCTGGAGTTCTACATGCCCTGCTCCCCATTAAACCCTATTACAAAAAGCCTCTTACACTGCCTGACAGAGGAGGGAGTTTTCTCAAAGAGCCTTGTGGGTCATGATAAGGAAACTGAATTTCATGCAAAGAACATGAGACGACACTAAAACGTTTTATTTTTTAAATTTTTGTGTGTTATTTTTTTCTACAGGAAGAGAAAACTTTAGGCTTTTTAATATTTGTGTTGGCAAGCCCAGACCCTTTCATTATAACAATCCTTCCTAATGATCTACATGGAAACAGGTACAGTACCATAGTAATAAAATGTTTTATACTCTTTGGTACTATTTAAAAAAACAACACACAAAACACGAGTTCAATTTGTCGGGAAGTCACATTGAGCCCAGAAGAAACTGGGAGGAAGGCCCTGAGAGTGTGGGTGCCGCCCAGGGCGGGCTCTAGAGGTTGACCAGCAGGCCCAGGATGCGCTTCTGCTCGCTCTCCCGGAACTCCGGGCTCTGGCCGTCCCCGAGGCTCTCCGCGTACTCCTTGATGATGTGCCTGACCATGTCGATGGAGCTTCCTCTCATGTTTAAGATCTGGTGAACCCTCTGCCGAATCTGGGGGACCTTGGCGTTGCAGATCTCCGCCAGGATGTAGCAGATGTGCTGCAGGACAAAGAGCCCCGCGTCCAAGCGCCGGAGGTAGAACTCCTCTTCCGAGTCGCTGTCTGGGATTTCCCCTCGCAGGACCCTGTCGTGCTTCGCCCCTTCCATCTTCTTGTCGGCCACCTGCGTGGCATCCAGATATTTAAAATGCAGCTCCATCAGTCTGTCCACCTTCTCGCTGCCGTGTTCAGTGAATTTCCTGAGCAGCCGGGTTCGCCGCTGCCCTCTCAGGTTCCGCAGGAGGGAGGCCAGGATGGAGCAGACGTGCTCTTCGTGTTCCTTCTCAGTGCTCCCCGCATTCCTGATCTTCTTGGGAGATTTCATAAAGAGAGGAAAGATGGTTCGTAAGCCCAGAATGTCAACAAACTGATGGCAACTGTCTGAGCCCTCGGGCCCCAGCAGGGCATGGTCCAGCACCTTCAGGGCGCTGCTCCTCGAAACCTGCTTTTCCCTGAGCATGAGATTCATCAGCTGGACACCCTCGCCCTTCAGGAAGCGCTCCCGATTGGAACCGAGCAGCAGGCAGGAACAGAGCGCGTCAAACAGGTTCTCCATCATCTCCTGCTCCTCCGCAGTGCTGGGATTGCGTCTTTTAAACGTGGACAACTGCTGAAGAAGCACATCGATGCCATCCAGCTCCCCCAGCAGTGCCCTGTTTGCATCACTGTCCTGCAGCAAGATGGCCAGCACTTCGCTGCAGTACAGCTTGTTGGCATCGAAAGGCATCTTGGCCTTCAGCCTCCTCAACAGCCACCGCAGAAGGCCCTGCTGGGCGGCCTCCTCACACATCTGGGGCCGGAGCTCGGCCATGTTCTCCACAAGAGCCAGGGTGTCGTGCACGCCCTGCGCCTCCTCTCTCACAGACTCCTGCAGGCGCCCCAGGTTGTGCACGAGCAGCGCCACCACTTGCCCGTCCACCAGAGCCTCGATGAGCACTTCTGCTCCCTCTGCGTTCTCGTGGAGGGCGTCTACATCTGTGAACTCCTCCAGCAGACGGACCACAGCTATGGACACATCTGTGTTGTCATGTACAAGCAGCCCTAGAAGAGACTGAACAGCGCCCAGCTCCACGAGGAGGGGGTACAGGTCTGGCCGGGTGGCTACCACGTGCATCTCCTGAATGATGTCATCGAGGTCCAGCTCAGATTCCATAAACCTCTCGGGCTTGTCTGGGAACTTGATGCGCAGCTCTTGGTTTTTGTATGATCTCTTTTCGAATGTGAGGATCATTTTCTTCACGGAGCTTGCATCCAATGGTTTCTCCTCTTCCTCTTTCCCCTCTCCCTCGCTGTCCATAATCGGAAGCAGCCTTTTTTGGGCCTCATCTGCTGCTTTTCCCACCGTCGTTCCCTCTTCCCCAAAGCGCCCAGGTTCTTCAGTACCAGCTGGTTTCCTGGGCCTTTTCAGCTCTTCCTCTTCCTCATCCCGGGGACGTTTTGTGCCCCTGTTGGGCTGGTAGCTGAGCAGTTCGCCCACATCCATGCTTCCAGGCGCAGCTCTCAGGGGTAACTCTGGCTCCTTGCCTCCACTCACAACCAAGCCGTGGCCCCTTCAGCAGCGCTGCAGCCACACTGCCCAAGCCCTGAGCAGGGACGCAGAGCCAAGGAGGTAAAGGGTGTGAGATGCAGGAGCCAGCCCCACTGTGGTTGAAGGCTGTGCTGCTTTGAAGCACACTGCATTTATGGCCAGGCTGCTTCCTCCCTGTGTGGGCAGGGGGCGGGGAAAGGGGCGGAGACTTGAAGGGGGCGGGGCCACGAGAGAAAACACCTTGGGAAACAAGATTTATTGGGCACTTTGAAGGAGGGCGGGGCCAGGAGAGAAAAGACCTTGAGAAACTAGATTTATTGGGGACTTCCCAAGGGCAGGGCGGGATGCAGGGGTTTCCCAGGAATAGATCTCTCATGATCCTTCCAGTGGCCTAGGCGATTTTATCCTCATTTCACAGATAAGGAAGCTAAGATATAGAACTGCACTGTCCAGTACTATACCACCAACCACATGTGGCTAAAGAGAACCTGACGGGTTTGTTTAGTGGGTAGAGTGTCAGCCTGGGGATCCAAGAGTCTTGGTTTTAATTTCAGGTCAAAGGCGCATTCCTGAGTTTCAGACTGAATCTCCAGGATGGGACATGCAGGAGACATTGTATCAACGGTTTTCTCTCATCAATGATGTTTCTATCTCTTCCTCTCTGTAATCCATAAAAATACATTTAGAAAAAAATTTTTTAAAAAAGAAAACTAGAAATATGGCTAGGTTGAATTGAAATGTACCATGACGTAAATAAAAAGGCTCACTGGATTTTTTTAAAAAAATATATACTTTATTGAGTTTTTACAGAGAGGAAGGGAGAGGGATAGAGAGTTAGAAACATCGATGAGAGAGAAACATTGATCAGCTGCCTCCTGCACACTCCCTACTGGGGATGTGCCCGCAACCAAGGTACATGCCCTTGACCGGAATCAACCTGGGATCCTTCAGTCCGCAGGCCGACGCTCTATACACTGAGCCAAACTGGCTAAAGCCTCACTGGATTTTTAAGACTTCTATTGATTACGTATTGAAGTGACATTTTGAGTCAAATAAATTCATAAACTTAATTTTGCTCGTTTCTTTATCTTTTTAATGTGTTTGGTAGAAGATGTAAACTACAGAGGTGGCTCTTTTTGTGCCTTGCTCCCATTGTGTTTGTGTTGAATAGTGCTGGCTCAGAAAGTACTAGTATATTGCCCAAGGCCATACAACTATTACTGGCTGAAAACCTGCTGGTGATCAGATTTCCCTCTTTGGGCTTCTGTTTATCTGTTTATGCAAGACCTGGTGGAAAGTGGATGATCTTGTTTAAACCCAAGAAACATAAAAAAGTTTTCTGTAGGAGAAAGGTGTCCATCATTGGAAAAGAATAAGTCAAAGAGAGCATCTGAGGGCCTGTGACTGGAATTAGTCTCTCTCTGCAAAGGGTGTTAAGATTATCCCTCACCCCCTTAGCCATTTTCCATCTGTCCTTTGGGTTTATGTTGTCTTAGTCTTTCAGGCTCTGTGGTGAGGGCGGGGAAATCATACACTGGGTGGCTTATAAACAACAAATTTATTTCTCACAGTTCTGGAGGATGGGAAGTTCAAGATCAAGACTCTAGCAGATCTGTTGTCACATGAGGGCATGTTTTGTAGTTCCTAAATGTGCCTTGTAAGTGTGTCCTCCCACGGCAGAAGGAGGTGAGGGAGCTTTCTCCTGCCTTTTATATAAGCCCTAATCCCATTCATAAGGGCTCCAACTTATGACCCAATCACCTCCCCAAGGCCCCACTTCCTAATACCATCACCTTGAAAACTAGAAATGTACTTATGAATTTTGGGAGGACACAAATATTCAGACCATAGCAATATTTATAAGCATCCTCCACAGCCCATCTTTACTGTGTCCAATTACACAAAAATTATGTTTATTCGTCAAAGTGCCCAATCCTCCCCTAATCTGTCAGGCCACTAGCCCCACTCCTCATCCAATTCTTTCTCATTCTTCAGGCCTCAAATGTCACTTTGTTAGAGTCGCTCAACTCACCGTCAGTCTGAGTAAGCATCCCCTCCTCATTATTCCCTTTCTTAGCACCTCCTGTACTGCACATGTCTGCTTTTGTGATTTGTACTTAATGCCTGAGAGTCCATGAGAGCTGGAGTTCTATATGCCCTGCTCCCCATTAAACCCTATTACAAAAAGCCTCCTACAGCGCCTGACAGAGGAGGGAGTTTCCTCAAAGAGCCTTGTGGGTCATGATAAGGAAACTGAATTTCATGCTAAGAACATGAGATGACACTAAAACGTTTTATTTTTTTTTAATTTTTGATTTTTTTCTACAGGAAGAGAAAACTTTAGGCTTTTTAATATATGTGTTGCCAAGCCCAGACCCTTTAATTATAACAATCCTTCCTAATGATCTACATGGAAACAGGTACAGTACCATAGTAATAAAATGTTTTATACTCTGGTACTATTTAAAAAAACAACAACACAAAACACTAATTCAATTTGTCGGGAAGTCACGTTG
Source organism: Cnephaeus nilssonii (assembly GCF_951640355.1). NCBI lineage: Eukaryota > Metazoa > Chordata > Mammalia > Chiroptera > Vespertilionidae > Cnephaeus > Cnephaeus nilssonii. The sequence goes on along the minus strand of NC_137084.1, from coordinate 69,821,182 downwards.
AGCCCAGAAGAAACTGGGAGGAAGGCCCTGAGAGTGTGGGTGCCGCCCAGGGCGGGCTCTAGAGGTTGACCAGCAGGCCCAGGATGCGCCTCTGCTCGCTCTCCCTGAACTCCGGGCTCCGGCCGTCCCCGAGGCTCTCCGCGTACTCCTTGATGATGTGCCTGACCATGTCGATGGAGCTTCCTCTCATGTTTAAGATCTGGTGAACCCTCTGCCGAATCTGGGGGACCTTGGCATTGCAGATCTCCGCCAGGATGTAGCAGATGTGCTGCAGGACAAAGAGCCCCGCGTCCAAGCGCTGGAGGTAGAACTCCTCTTCCGAGTCGCTGTCTGGGATTTCCCCTCGCAGGACCCTGTCGTGCTTCGCCCCTTCCATCTTCTTATCGGCCACCTGCGTGGCATCCAGATATTTAAAATGCAGCTCCATCAGTCTGTCCACCTTCTCGCTGCCGTGTTCAGTGAATTTCCTGAGCAGCCGGGTTCGCCGCTGCCCTCTCAGGTTCCGCAGGAGGGAGGCCAGGATCGAGCAGAGGTGCTCTTCGTGTTCCTTCTCAGTGCTCCCCGCCTTCCTGGTCTTCTTGGGAGATTTCATAAAGAGAGGAAAGATGGTTCGTAAGCCCAGAATGTCAACAAACTGACGGCAACTGTCTGAGCCCTCGGGCCCCAGCAGGGCATGGTCCAGCACCTTCAGGGCGCTGCTCCTGGAAACCTGCTTTTCCCTGAGCATGAGATTCATCAGCTGGACACCCTCGCCCTTCAGGAAGCGCTCCCGATTGGAACGGAGCAGCAGGCAGGAACAGAGCGCGTCAAACAGGTTCTCCATCATCTCCTGCTCCTCCGCAGTGCTGGGATTGCGTCTTTTAAACGCGGACACCTGCTTAAGAAGCACATCGATGCCTTCCAGCTCCCCCAGCAGCGCCCTGTTTGCATCACTGTCCTGCAGCAAGATGGCCAGCACTTCGCTGCAGTACAGCTTGTTGGCATCGAAAGGCATCTTGGCCTTCAGCCTCTTCAACAGCCACCGCAGAAGGCCCTGCTGGGCGGCCTCCTCACACATCTGGGGCCGGAACTCGGCCATGTTCTCCACAAGAGCCAGGGTGTCGTGCACGCCCTGCGCCTCCTCTCTCACAGACTCCTGCAGGCGCCCCAGGTTCTGCACGAGCAGCGCCACCACTTGACCGTCCACCAGAGCCTCGATGAGCACTTCTGCTCCCTCTTCGCTCTCGTGGAGGGCGTCCACGTCTGTGAACTCCTCCAGCAGACGGACCACAGCGATGGACACATCTGTGTTGTCGTGTCCAAGCAGCCCGAGAAGAGACTGAACAGCGCCCAGCTCCACGAGGAGGGGGTACAGGTCTGGCCTGGTGGCTACCACGTGCATCTCCTGAATGATGTCATGGAGGTCCAGCTCGGATTCCATAAACTTCTCGGGCTTGTCTGGGAACTTGATGCGCAGCTCTTGGTTTTTGTATGATCTCTTTTCGAATGTGAGGATCATTTTCTTCACGGAGCTTGCATCCAATGGTTTCTCCTCTTCCTCTTTCCCCTCCCCCTCGCTGTCCATAATCGGAAGCAGCCTTTTTTGGGCCTCATCTGCTGCTTTTCCCACCGTCGTTCCCTCTTCCCCAAAGCGCCCACGTTCTCCAGTACCAGCTGGTTTCCTGGGCCTTTTCAGCTCTTCCTCTTCCTCATCCCGGGGACGTTTTGTGCCCCTGTTGGGCTGGTAGCTGAGCAGTTCGCCCACATCCATGCTTCCAGGCGCAGCTCCCAAGGGTAACCCTGGCTCCTTGCCTCCACTCACAACCAAGCCGTGGCCCCTTCAGCAGCGCTGCAGCCACACTGCCCAAGCCCTGAGCGGGGACGCAGAGCCAAGGAGGTAAAGGGTGCGAGACCCAGGAGCCAGCCACACTGTGGTTGAAGGCTGTGCTGCCTTGAAGCACACTGCATTTATGGCCAGGCTGCTTCCTCCCTGTGTGGGCAGGGGGCGTGAAAGGGGCGGAGACTTGAAGGGGGCGGGGCCAGGAGAGAAAAGACCTTGAGAAACTAGATTTATTGGGGACTTCCCAAGGGCAGGGCGGGATGCAGGGGTTTCCCAGGAATTGATCTCTCTTGTTCCTTCCAGTGGCCTAGGCGATTTTATCCTCATTTCACAGATAAGGAAGCTAAGATATAGAACTGCACTGTCCAGTACTATACCACCAACCACTTGTGGCTAAAGAGAACCTGACAGTTTGTTTAGTGGGTAGAGTGTCAGCCTGGGGATCCAAGAGTCTTGGTTTTAATTTCAGGTTAGGTTAAAGGTGCATTCCTAGTTTTCAGACTGAATCTCCAGGATGGGACATGCAGGAGACATTGTATCAATGGTTGTCTCTCATCATTGATGTTTCTATCTCTTCCTCTCTGTAATCCATAAAAATACATTTAGAAAAAAATTTTTTTTAAGAAAAAATCTAGAAATATGGCTAGGTTGAATTGAAATGTACCATGACGTAAATAAAAAGACTCACTGGATTTTTTTAAAAAATATACTTTATTGAGTTTTTACAGAGAGGAAGGGAGAGGGATAGAGAGTTAGAAACATCGATGAGAGAGAAACATTGATCAGCTGCCTCCTGCACACTCCCTACTGGGGATGTGCCCGCAACCAAGGTACATGCCCTTGACCGGAATCAACCTGGGACCCTTCAGTCCGCAGGCCGACGCTCTATCCACTGAGCCAAACTGGCTAAAGCCTCACTGGATTTTTGAGACATCTATTGATTAGCTATTGAAGTGACATTTTGACTCAAATAAACTCATAAACTTAATTTCACACGTTTCTTTATCTTTTTAGTGCGTTTCTTAGAAGATGTAACCTACAGAGGTGGCTCTTTTTATGCCTTGCTCCCATTGTGTATGTGTTGAATATTGCTGGCTCAGAAAGTACTAGTATATTGCCCAAGGCCATACAACTATTACTGGCTGAAAACCTGCTGGTGATCAGATTTCCCTCTTTGTGCTTCTGTTTATCGGTTTATGCAAGACATGGTGGAAAGTGGATAATCTTGTTTAAACCCAAGAAACATAAAAAGGTTTTCTGTAGGAGAAAGTTGTCCATCATTGGGAAAGAATAAGTCAAAGAGAGCATCTGAGGGCCTGTGACTGGAATTAGTCTCTCTCTGCAAAGGGTGTTAAGCCTATCCCTCACTCCCCATAGCCATTGGCCATCTGTCCTTTGGGTTTATGTTTGTCTTAGTCTTTCAGGCTCTGTGATGAGGATAGGGGGCGGGGGGTGAAAATCATTCCCTGGGTGGCTTATAAATAACAAATTTATTTCTCACAGTTCTGGAGGATGGGAAGTTCAAGATGAAGGCACTAGCAGATTTGTTGTCACATGAGGGCATGCATTGTAGTTCCTAAATGTGCCTTGTAAGTGTGTCCTCCCACGGCAGAAGGAGGTGAGGGAGCTTTCTCCTGCCTCTTATATTAGCACTAATCCCATTCATAAGGGCTCCACCTTATGACTCAATCACCTCCCCAAGGCCCCACTTCCTAATACCATCACCTTGAAAACTAGAAATCTACTTATGAATTTTGGGAGGACACAAATATTCAGACCATAGCAATATTTATAAGCATCCTCCACAGCCCATGTTTACTGTCTCCAATTACACAAAAATTATGTTTATTCCTCAAAGTGCCCAATCCTCCCCTAATCTGTCAGGCCACTAGCCCCACTCCTCATCCAATTCTTTCTCACTCTTCAGGCCTCAAATGTCACTTTGTTAGAGTCGCTCAACTCACCGTCAGTCTGAGTAAGCATCCCCTCCTCATTATTCCCTTTCTTAGCACCTCCTGTACTGCACATGTCTGCTTTTGTAATTTGTACTTAATGGCTGAGAGTCCATGAGAGCTGGAGTTCTATATGCCCTGCTCCCCATTAAAACCTATTACAAAAAGCCTCCTACAGCGCCTGACAGAGGAGGGAGTTTCCCAAAGAGCCTTGTGGGTCATGATAAGGAAACTGAATTTCATGCTAAGAACATGAGACGACACTAAAACGTTTTATTTTTTTTAATTTTTGACTTTTTTTCTACAGGAAGAGAAAACTTTAGGCTTTTTAATATATGTGTTGCCAAGCCCAGACCCTTTAATTATAACAATCCTTCCTAATGATCTACATGGAAACAGGTACAGTACCATAGTAATAAAATGTTTTATACTCTTTGGTACTATTTAAAACAAAAAAACCCCACAAAACACGAGTTCAATTTGTCGGGAAGTCACATTGAGCCCAGAAGAAACTGGGAGGAAGGACCTAGAGTGTGGGTGCCGCCCAGGGCGGGCTCTAGAGGTTGACCAGCAGGCCCAGGATGCGCTTCTGCTCGCTCTCCCTGAACTCCGGGCTCCGGCCGTCCCCGAGGCTCTCCGCGTACTCCTTGATGATGTGCCTGACCATGTCGATGGAGCTTCCTCTCATGTTTAAGATCTGGTGAACCCTCTGCCGAATCTGGGGGACCTTGGCATTGCAGATCTCCGCCAGGATGTAGCAGATGTGCTGCAGGACAAAGAGCCCCGCGTCCAAGCGCCGGAGGTAGAACTCCTCTTCCGAGTCGCTGTCTGGGATTTCCCCTCGCAGGACCCTGTCGTGCTTCGCCCCTTCCATCTTCTTGTCGGCCACCTGCGTGGCATCCAGATATTTAAAATGCAGCTCCATCAGTCTGTCCACCTTCTCGCTGCCGTGTTCAGTGAATTTCCTGAGCAGCCGGGTTCGCCGCTGCCCTCTCAGGTTCCGCAGGAGGGAGGCCAGGATCGAGCAGACGTGCTCTTCGTGTTCCTTCTCAGTGCTCCCCGCTTTCCTGATCTTCTTGGGAGATTTCATAAAGAGAGGAAAGATGGTTCGTAAGCCCAGAATGTCAACAAACTGATGGCAACTGTCTGAGCCCTCGGGCCCCAGCAGGGCATGGTCCAGCACCTTCAGGGCGCTGCTCCTCGAAACCTGCTTTTCCCTGAGCATGAGATTCATCAGCTGGACACCCTCGCCCTTCAGGAAGCGCTCCCGATTGGAACCGAGCAGCAGGCAGGAACAGAGCGCGTCAAACAGGTTCTCCATCATCTCCTGCTCCTCCGCAGTGCTGGGATTGCGTCTTTTAAACGCGGACACCTGCTTAAGAAGCACATCGATGCCTTCCAGCTCCCCCAGCAGCGCCCTGTTTGCATCACTGTCCTGCAGCAAGATGGCCAGCACTTCGCTGCAGTACAGCTTGTTGGCATCGAAAGGCATCTTGGCCTTCAGCCTCTTCAACAGCCATCGCAGAAGGCCCTGCTGGGCGGCCTCCTCACACATCTGGGGCCGGAACTCGGCCATGTTCTCCACAAGAGCCAGGGTGTTGTGCACGCCCTGCGCCTCCTCTCTCACAGACTCCTGCAGGCGCCCCAGGTTCTGCACGAGCAGCGCCACCACTTGACCGTCCACCAGAGCCTCGATGAGCACTTCTGCTCCCTCTTCGCTCTCGTGGAGGGCGTCCACGTCTGTGAACTCCTCCAGCAGACGGACCACAGCGATGGACACATCTGTGTTGTCGTGTCCAAGCAGCCCGAGAAGAGACTGAACAGCGCCCAGCTCCACGAGGAGGGGGTACAGGTCTGGCCGGGTGGCTACCACGTGCATCTCCTGAATGATGTCATGGAGGTCCAGCTCGGATTCCATAAACTTCTCGGGCTTGTCTGGAAACTTGATGCGCAGCTCTTGGTTTTTGTATGATCTCTTTTCGAATGTGAGGATCATTTTCTTCACGGAGCTTGCATCCAATGGTTCCTCCTCCTCCTCTTTCCCCTCTCCCTCGCTGTCCATAATCGGAAGCAGCCTTTTTTGGGCCTCATCTGCTGCTTTTCCCACCGTCGTTCCCTCTTCCCGAAAGCGCCCACGTTCTCCAGTACCAGCTGGTTTCCTGGGCCTTTTCAGCTCTTCCTCTTCCTCATCCCGGGGACGTTTTGTGCCCCTGTTGGGCTGGTAGCTGAGCAGTTCGCCCACATCCATGCTTCCAGGCGCAGCTCTCAGGGGTAACTCTGGCTCCTTGCCTCCACTCACAACCAAGCCGTGGCCCCTTCAGCAAAGCTGCAGCCACACTGCTCGAGCCCTGAGCGGGGACGCAGAGCCAAGGAGGTAAAGGGTGCGAGACCCAGGAGCCAGCCACATTGTGGTTGAAGGCTGTGCTGCCTTGAAGCACACTGCATTTATGGCCAGGCTGCTTCCTCCCTGTGTGGGCAGGGGGCGTGAAAGGGGCGGAGACTTGAAGGGGGCGGGGCCAGGAGAGAAAAGACCTTGAGAAACTAGATTTATTGGGGACTTCCCAAGGGCAGGGCGGGATGCAGGGGTTTCCCAGGAATTGATCTCTCTTGTTCCTTCCAGTGGCCTAGGCGATTTTATCCTCATTTCACAGATAAGGAAGCTAAGATATAGAACTGCACTGTCCAGTACTATACCACCAACCACTTGTGGCTAAAGAGAACCTGACAGTTTGTTTAGTGGGTAGAGTGTCAGCCTGGGGATCCAAGAGTCTTGGTTTTAATTTCAGGTTAGGTTAAAGGTGCATTCCTAGTTTTCAGACTGAATCTCCAGGATGGGACATGCAGGAGACATTGTATCAATGGTTGTCTCTCATCATTGATGTTTCTATCTCTTCCTCTCTGTAATCCATAAAAATACATTTAGAAAAAAAATTTTTTAAGAAAAAATCTAGAAATATGGCTAGGTTGAATTGAAATGTACCATGACGTAAATAAAAAGACTCACTGGATTTTTTTTAAAAATATACTTTATTGAGTTTTTACAGAGAGGAAGGGAGAGGGATAGAGAGTTAGAAACATCGATGAGAGAGAAACATTGATCAGCTGCCTCCTGCACACTCCCTACTGGGGATGTGCCCGCAACCAAGGTACATGCCCTTGACCGGAATCAACCTGGGACCCTTCAGTCCTCAGGCCGACGCTCTATCCACTGAGCCAAACTGGCTAAAGCCTCACTGGATTTTTGAGACATCTATTGATTAGCTATTGAAGTGACATTTTGACTCAAATAAACTCATAAACTTAATTTCACACGTTTCTTTATCTTTTTAATGCGTTTCTTAGAAGATGTAACCTACAGAGGTGGCTCTTTTTATGCCTTGCTCCCATTGTGTATGTGTTGAATATTGCTGGCTCAGAAAGTACTAGTATATTGCCCAAGGCCATACAACTATTACTGGCTGAAAACCTGCTGGTGATCAGATTTCCCTCTTTGTGCTTCTGTTTATCTGTTTATGCAAGACATGGTGGAAAGTGGATAATCTTGTTTAAACCCAAGAAACATAAAAAGGTTTTCTGTAGGAGAAAGTTGTCCATCATTGGGAAAGAATAAGTCAAAGAGAGCATCTGAGGGCCTGTGACTGGAATTAGTCTCTCTCTGCAAAGGGTGTTAAGCCTATCCCTCACTCCCCTTAGCCATTGGCCATCTGTCCTTTGGGTTTATGTTTGTCTTAGTCTTTCAGGCTCTGTGGTGAGGTGGATGCGAAATCATATACTGGGTGATACATGAATACACAGCTGATACATGAATAGGAAATCCTGACAGGGAGAAGTTGCAGATGAGACAACCCAGAAAGCAGAGACTATCTGGGAAACTGGGCCTAACAGCCCCAAAGTCCCAATGTCCCTGGATGAGGGAGGCTCTGGGGCCAGGGCAACATGAAATTTCCTCTTTGCCCCAGCATCAAAGAAATATATATATATATATATATATATATATATATATATATACACACACATATCCCCAAAATATGTATATATACGTTAATAGCTGATAGCTCAATTTTGAAAATGAAATGTATTTTAATAAACACTGGTGCCAACATCTTTATTCTCAGTGTGGCTCTCACTCCCCTCTGGCTCTGGCTGAACTTTAGCCCCTTCTCCCATGGCTTGTTTATGGAAGAGCTGTACCCTTGTTCCTCATTTAATCAGCACACACTTAATGGCCAGGAACTATGCTAGTTGCATTTAAATATTGATTTAGATGTGTACTAGAGGCCTGGTACATATCCTCCCATGCACAGGTAGGGTTACTAGGCCTGGCTGGCAATCAGTGCCAATCTATGGGGCGACTGGTGGGGCAATCAGGAGATTTCATAAAGAGAGGAAAGATAGTTCATAAGCCCAAGAGTCTCGGATATGATTCCTGATCAAAGGCACATTCCTGGGTTGTGGGCTCAATCCCCAGTATGGGACATGCAGGAGACATCGTATCAATGGTTTTCTCTCATCATTGATGTTTCTATCTCTTCCTCTATGTAATCCATAAAAATATATTTAGAAAAAAAATTTTAAAAAGAAAACTTGAAATATGGCTAGTTTGAATGGAAATGTACCATGAGGTAAATAAAAGGCTCATAGGATTTTTAAGACTTCTATTGATTACGTATTGAAGTGATATTTTGAGTCAAATAAATTCATAAATTTAATTTCACTCGTTTATTTATCTTTTTAATGTGTTTGGTAGAAGATATAAACTACAGATATGGCTCTCTTTGTGCCTTGCTCCCATTGTGTTTGTGTTGAATAGTGCTGGCTCAGAAAGTACTAGTATATTGCCCAAGGCCATACAACTATTACTGGCTAAAAACCTGCTGGTGATCAGATTTCCCTCTTTGGGCTTCTATTTATCGGTTTATGCAAGACCTGATGGAAAGTGGATAATCTTGTTTAAACACAAGAAACATAAAAAGGTTTTCTGTAGGAGAATGTTGCCCATCATTGGGAAAGAATATGTCAAAGAGAGCATCTGAGGGCCTGTGACTGGAATTAGTCTCTCTCTTCAAAGGGTGTTAAGTCTATCCCTCACTCCCCATAGCCATTGGCCATCTGTCCTTTGGGTTTATGTTTGTCTTAGTCTTTCAGGCTCTCTGATGAGGATGGGGGCCGGGGGGTGAAAATCTTTCCCTGGGTGGCTTATAAACAACAAATTTATTTCTCACAGTTCTGGAGGATGGGAAGTTCAAGATCAAAACTCTAGCAGATTTGTTGTCACATGAGGGCATGCTTTGTAATTCCTAAATGTGCCTTGTAAGTGTGTCCTCCCACGGCAGAAGGTGAGGGAGCTTTCTCCTGCCTCTTATATTAGCACTAATCCCATTCATAAGGGCTCCACCTTATGACTCAATCACCTCCCCAAGGCCCCACTTCCTAATACATCACCTTGAAAACTAGAAATCTACTTATGAATTTTGGGAGGACACAAATATTCAGACCATAGCAATATTTATAAGCATCCTCCACAGCCCATCTTTACTGTCTCCAATTACACAAAAATTATGTTTATTCGTCAAAGTGCCCAATCCTCCCCTAATCTGTCAGGCCACTAGCCCCACTCCTCATCCAATTCTTTCTCATTCTTCAGGCCTCAAATGTCACTTTGTTAGAGTCGCTCAACTCACCGTCAGTCTGAGTAAGCAGCCCCTCCTCATTATTCCCTTTCTTAGCACCTCATCTACTGCACATGTCTGCTTTTGTGATTTGTACTTAATACCTGAAAGTCCATGAGAGCTGGAGTTCTATATGCCCTGCTCCCCATTAAACCCTATTACAAAAAGCCTCCTACAGCGCCTGACAGAGGAGGGAGTTTCCTCAAAGAGCCTTGTGGGTCATGATAAGGAAACTGAATTTCATGCTAAGAACATGAGATGACACTAAAACGTTTTATTTTTTTTTAATTTTTGATTTTTTTCTACAGGAAGAGAAAACTTTAGGCTTTTTAATATATGTGTTGCCAAGCCCAGACCCTTTAATTATAACAATCCTTCCTAATGATCTACATCGAAACAGGTACAGTACCATAGTAATAAAATGTTTTATACTCTGGTACTATTTAAAAAAACAACAACACAAAACACTAGTTCAATTTGTCGGGAAGTCACATTGAGCCCAGAAGAAACTGGGAGGAAGGCCCTGAGAGTTTGGGTGCCGCCCAGGGCGGGCTCTAGAGGTTGACCAGCAGGCCCAGGATGCGCTTCTGCTCGCTCTCCCTGAACTCCGGGCTCCGGCCGTCCCCGAGGCTCTCCGCGTACTCCTTGATGATGTGCCTGACCATGTCGATGGAGCTTCCTCTCATGTTTAAGATCTGGTGAACCCTCTGCCGAATCTGGGGGACCTTGGCGTTACAGATCTCCGCCATGATGTAGCAGATGTGCTGCAGGACAAAGAGCCCCGCGTCCAAGCGCCGGAGGTAGAACTCCTCTTCTGAGTCGCTGTCTGGGATTTCCCCTCGCAGGACCCTGTCGTGCTTCGCCCCTTCCATCTTCTTGTCGGCCACCTGCGTGGCATCCAGATATTTAAAATGCAGCTCCATCAGTCTGTCCACCTTCTCGCTGCCGTGTTCAGTGAATTTCCTGAGCAGCCGGGTTCGCCGCTGCCCTCTCAGGTTCCGCAGGAGGGAGGCCAGGATCGAGCAGACGTGCTCTTCGTGTTCCTTCTCAGTGCTCCCCGCCTTCCTGATCTTCTTGGGAGATTTCATAAAGAGAGGAAAGATGGTTCGTAAGCCCAGAATGTCAACAAACTGACGGCAACTGTCTGAGCCCTCGGGCCCCAGCAGGGCATGGTCCAGCACCTTCAGGGCGCTGCTCCTCGAAACCTGCTTTTCCCTGAGCATGAGATTCATCAGCTGGACACCCTCGCCCTTCAGGAAGCGCTCCCGATTGGAACCGAGCAGCAGGCAGGAACAGAGCGCGTCAAACAGGTTCTCCATCATCTCCTGCTCCTCCGCAGTGCTGGGATTGCGTCTTTTAAACGCGGACACCTGCTTAAGAAGCACATCGATGCCTTCCAGCTCCCCCAGCAGCGCCCTGTTTGCATCACTGTCCTGCAGCAAGATGGCCAGCACTTCGCTGCAGTACAGCTTGTTGGCATCGAAAGGCATCTTGGCCTTCAGCCTCTTCAACAGCCACCTCAGAAGGCCCTGCTGGGCGGCCTCCTCACACATCTGGGGCCGGAGCTCGGCCATGTTCTCCACAAGAGCCAGGGTGTCGTGCACGCCCTGCGCCTCCTCTCTCACAGACTCCTGCAGGCGCCCCAGGTTGTGCACGAGCAGCGCCACCACTTGTCCGTCCACCAGAGCCTCGATGAGCACTTCTGCTCCCTCTTCGTTCTCGTGGAGGGCGTCCACATCTGTGAACTCCTCCAGCAGACGGACCACAGCGATGGACACATCTGTGTTGTCGTGTACAAGCAGCCCGAGAAGAGACTGAACAGCGCCCAGCTCCACGAGGAGGGGGTACAGGTCTGGCCGGGTGGCTACCACGTGCATCTCCTGAATGATGTCATCGAGGTCCAGCTCGGATTCCATAAACCTCTCGGGCTTGTCTGGAAACTTGATGCGCAGCTCTTGGTTTTTGTATGATCTCTTTTCGAATGTGAGGATCATTTTCTTCACGGAGCTTGCATCCAATGGTTCCTCCTCTTCCTCTTTCCCCTCCCCCTCGCTGTCCATAATCGGAAGCAGCCTTTTTTGGGCCTCATCTGCTGCTTTTCCCACCGTCCTTCCCTCTTCCCCAAAGCACCCACGTTCTCCAGTACCAGCTGGTTTCCTGGGCCTTTTCAGCTCTTCCTCTTCCTCATCCCGGGGACGTTTTGTGCCCCTGTTGGGCTGGTAGCTGAGCAGTTCGCCCACATCCATGCTTCCAGGCGCAGCTCCCACGGGTAACCCTGGCTCCTTGCCTCCACTCACAACCAAGCCGTGGCCCCTTCAGCAGCGCTGCAGCAACACTGCCCAAGCCCTGAGCGGGGACGCAGAGCCAAGGAGGTAAAGGGTGTGAGACCCAGGAGCCAGCCACACTGTGGTTGAAGGCTGTGCTGCCTTGAAGCACACTGCATTTATGGCCAGGCTGCTTCCTCCCTGTGTGGGCAGGGGGCGGGGAAAGGGGCGGAGAGTTGAAGGGGGCGGGACCACGAGAGAAAAGACCTTGGGAAACAAGATTTATTGGGCACTTTGAAGGAGGGCGGGGCCAGGAGAGAAAAGACCTTGAGAAACTAGATTTATTGGGGACTCCCTAAGGGCAGGGCGGGATGCAGGGGTTTCCCAGGAATAGATCTCTCGTGTTCCTTCCAGTGGCTAGGCGATTTTATCCTCATTTCACAGATAAGGAAGCTAAGATATAGAACTGCACTCTCCAGCATTACACCAACCACATGTGGCTAAAGAGAACCTGATGGGTTTGTTCCGTGAATGGAGAGTCAGCCTGGGGACTCAAGAGTCTAGGGCAGTGATGGGCAACCTTTTGAGCTTGGCGTGTCAAACTTCGCCAAAAAACTGAGCGTAACTTGGGTAGTGTGTCACTTTGAGGAAAAAACATTATTTCGCAAATGTTTCATCCTCAGGAGCAGCAAATGTTTCATCCTCGGCATGCGGCTGCCTCAGCGGCCGCGTGTCATCAGAAATGGCTACGCGTGTCAGTGCTGACACGCGTGTCATAGGTTCGCCATCACTGGTCTAGGGTTTGGTTCCTGGTCAAATGCACATTCCCGGGTTTCAGACTGAATCCCCAGGATGGGACATGCAGATCAATGGTTTTCTCTCATCATTGATGTTTCTATCTCTTCCTCTCTGTAATCCATAAAAATATATTTAGAAAAAAATTTTTAAAAAAGAGAACTTGAAATATGGTTAGATTGAATTGAAATGTACCCTGAGGTAAATAAAAGCCCCACTGGATTTTTAAGACTTCTATTGATTACCTATTGAAGTGATATTTTGAGTCAAATAAACTTGTAAACTTAATTTCACACGTTTCTTTATCCTTTTATTTATTTTTATTTTTTTTAAATATATTTTATTGATTTTTTACAGAGAGGAAGGGAGTGGGATAGAGAGTCAGAAACATCGATCAGCTGCCTCCTGCACGCCCCCTACTGGGGATGTGCCCACAACCAAGGTACATGCCCTTGACCGAACCCGGGACCCTTGAGTCCGCAGGCCAACGCTCTATCCACTGAGCCAAACCGGTTAGGGCTCTTTATCCTTTTAATGTGTGTGGTAGAAGATATAAACTACATAGGAGGCTCTCTTTATGCCTTGCTCCCATTGTGTATGTGTTGAATAGTGCTGGCTCAGACAGTACTAGTATATTGCCCAAGGCCATACAACTATTACTGGCTGAAAATCTGTTGGTGATCAGATTTCCCTCTTTGGGCTTCTGTTTATTGGTTTATGCAAGACCTGGTTGAAAGTAGATAATCTTGTTTAAACCCAAGAAACATAAAAAGGTTTTCTGTAGGGGAATGTTGCCCATTATTGGGAAAGAATATGTCAAAGAGAGCATCTGAGCGCCTGTGACTGGAATTAGTCTCTCTCTTCAAAGGGTGTTAAGCCTATCCTTCACTCCCCTTAGCCATTTGCCATCTGTCCTTTGGGTTTATGTTTGTCTTAGTCTTTCAGGCTCTGTGGTGAGGTGGAGGCAAAATCATATAATGGGTGGCTTATAAATAACAAATGTATTTCTCACAGCACTAATCCCATTCATAAGGGCTCCACCTTATGACCTAATCACCTCCCCAAGGCCTCACTTCCTAATATCATCACCTTGAAAACTAGAAATCTACTTATGAATTTTGGGAGGACACCAATATTCAGACCATAGCAATATTTATAACCCAGCTCAGATGCCACCTTCTCCTTCTTGTTTACTCAATTTATTCCAGAATTAATGGCTTTCTCCTTCTGAACCCAGAATACCTCTTTGATCTCTTTTCATAGCTATTTGGTCTCTCTGTATTTATTATATTTGTTGTCTACAGATCAGACTCCCTCACTAGACTGTGGGTTTCTTAACGGTAAGGACTGTGTTAATTGTCTACCTATTTGTGCCTTCCTAGCCTAGTATTGTTTTCATGAGAAGGGTTCAGGAATGTTGACATGACCTCTCTATTGAATAGTTCAGTAAATTAGGAGTTAATTCATGGCTTCCCAGTTTCCATAACCTTGTTCTCTTTTTCAAAAATTAGATTTCCTTGGCCCTCTGTAACCCTCTGCACTTTGCCAGAGGGGCCTCATATGACTTCTTATATAACCAGGTCATAGGTTTCAACCACAGACACATTATCCTTCACCAGATATTCCTTGCATCATTAATAACCAGTATCTCTTTCTGTTTAGTACTTGTGTCCTACTTCGAGTAAACCAATATAGTCAACCAGGGTTTATGACACACACTAAGGAATAATGCTTTATATAAGGATTCACTGCAGGATTGCTTTTGAGAGTCAGTTCCTGTTATGTTCTTTAATATTTTATTTTTAAAATAGTTTGAAGAATGTATTTATAAAAATAAAGGCATACCCTGTATTTTGAAGATTGTGAGTGGATTTGTGTCTTGATATTGGTTATCCCTTCTTAGTTTCTTGATTGCTTTGAAGTAAGTCCACTTACCTGTGACCATTATAGGTTTCTGACCCTATGCTTTCCTTGCTTTATGCAGACTAATTAAGACTTCAGCCCTAATTATTTCTAGAAAAGCACCTCATTAAGTGAACATCTGTTATTCTTTTAGGCCACCTTTGAACATTCTTTTGTATTTGAGAAATTTACTACCTTATAAATCATCGCCTATCAATGTAGAAGTAAAAAAATTGCGTTTTTGCCTTTCCTTGTAAATGATATGTGTATTTGGTGCTTGCAGGCAAGGAAGGTACTGTCACTGAACTTCAAATTGGAAGTTAGTGCTACAAATAAAAAGATACCTAGGGAAAAACACACTGTGGTGAGGATGGTGGCAGTTATATCTGATTTTCTGAAGCAACAGAGCCTATACCCGATGGCCACGGCCATGTGGAGAGGGTAGCTGTGAGGCCTCAGGCTAGCCAGGGAGACAGTGATAATTTCAATTGAAGCAGCATATGGTGTGATGTCACCATGATTCCTGGCTCAGAAACCTTTATTACGCTTCTCTGGCTCTTCAGGAAATTCTGTGAGTGACCTAGTATTCTTTAATGAATTATTTTCTGTTTAAACTTGCTAGGGTTAGCTTGTATTATTTGAAACTAAAAAAACCCTACTGGATATAGAACCTGTATTATGGCCGATGCTAGTTCATATTGTTGATTCTGTCTCTGGAAGTGGTCCGCTGTGGTAAAAGGGACAGAATCCTACTGTGTCTTATGTCTCTTTAGAGTAGCTAGATTCTGTGTTGTTCAGTCCTGGAGACTTTAACTTGAACTCCCCCATCTGTTGACCCTTCTCCATCTCCATTGCTGTCACCTGAGGCCAGGCTATTATCATTCTCTCCCTGTGCAGCTGCAACAGTCTCCACGCCTCCCTCAATCGGTACAGTATTGACCTTCCAGAATCTATCCGTATTACAGCTAGGGGAGCTTCCTAAAACATGCATTTGATTCTGGCATTCTACTTCATGGACCCCTTTAATGTCTCTCTAATATTCTTCAAATGAAATATGAAGTCCCCGATGTGATTTTAATAGTTTAGTGTTATAGCTCTGTTTATACTTCAAACCCGATAAATCACTTCTCTGTTCCTCCTACTTTATGTTCCAAAAACATTGGATTCTCAGTTTCTTGAACATCATCCTAACCTTTGTGTCACTGTGCCCTTTTTCCTTGAACACTATTCCTCCCTTTATTCAGCCTTGTTTTGTTTGGCTTACTCTTTATAATAGGCAAGGTATCACTGGCTTCTGTAAAATAAAAGTCCAAACCTCACAAAAGGCAAGATTTCATTCTTCTTAATGGCTGAGTAATATTCCACTGTATATTTGCACCACTTTTTCATTTATTCATCTACTGATGTTCACTTAGGTTGCTTCCATATCTTGGCTATTATAAATAATGCTGCGATGAAATAGTGGTGGATATCTCTTTTCGAATTAGTGTTTTGAATTTCTTTGGATAAATACCCAGAAGTGGAGTTGCTGAGTCATGTGGTAGTTCTATTTTTCATTTTTTGAGGAACCTCCATGCTGTTTTCCATACTGGCTGCACTATTCATTTTTATTTTTTAAGCTGAACACAACTGCCTCTGCTTCTGCTTGTTCCTTTACTTGGTTCTATGGGGAAGCTCTATGAAGGGCAAGCCCAGAACAGTATCTCACTAGTACATGTAGCAAGTGCTCAATAACTTTATTTTTAGAAACTGGTTGAAAGAATATAAACTGGAAAACTATGGAGAACATAGAGCAAAGCAGTTTATGTCTCAAAGGCCCTGAATAATAGAAGACTGAAGAATTACTTGGTCCTCAAAGACTTAACCAACAGAATGAGGGCATTTCTTGGGTGAGTTGATTAGAAAACTAAGAATAGAGGAAACAGAGTTAAAACAGATTAACGATACATTTTTTTTTTAAATCTCTGGGTGTCACTGAGAAATGCAGGGTGACATAAAGGTGAAGTTTCTTAAGAAGAAAAAAAAAGAGCTTGCCCTAACTGGTTTGGCTCTGTGGATGAAGTTTCAGCCTGTGGACTGAAGGTTCCTGTGTTTGATTCTGGTCCAGGTCATCTACCTTGGTTGTGGGCTCAATTCCCAGTAGGGGCGTGCAGGAGGCAGCTGATCAATGTTTCTCTCTCATTATTGTTTCTAACTCTCTATCCCTCTCCTTTTCTCTGAATAAAAAAATAATCAATAAAATGTATTTTAAAAAAAGAAAAAAATGAGCTTGTAATTTTCTGAGAAAGATGATATACTTAGTGCAATAGAGAACAGAGCACCATAATGGCTTTCCTGTCATTTCACCTATTGAAATTTTCTGACAGGCTGAATTGACTGATTTATCTGCCAGTAATTATTTTCCATGTTTGCATTTGGTGCCAGGATCAGCTTGGGTCTCTCCCTTCTTTTCACATATGAGGAGAGGATCACTCATTTGTATATTATTTCAGTGCTTTCTGGAGAGTATCACAGGGTTTAGGGGTAGGAGCCCAAGTAGTTACCTGGTTCAATTCTGTGCCCTCTGTCAGGCTCATCTTTGTTTTCTTCCCAGCATCTGGCCCATGTTTAGTAAATATTTATTCAAAGAACAGTATTGACTCTCATAAAAGAAGACAATCTATCCTATTTTTAAAAAATATATATTTTTATTGTTGATGGTATTACAGATATCTCCCATTCCCTCCCTATATTCCCCTCCTCCAAGTCCCTACTGAAAGGACTTTAGAAACAGAAAGAAGCAGTTTTAGGGAAGGGGAATCCATGGGAGAGGAATGCATAGCTCCAAGCCACCTGATTGTTTACAAGAATGTTACAAGATGAGGGGAAGAAGAAAATGGGGGCACCAGGTGAGCATTGAAGCTTTGAAACTGATACCATGCAGGGAAAAGAGGGAAAGTAGCCAATTAGGAAAGCACTGGGGACATAAAATGAGGAATGGTCCAATTAGAAAGTGTCATGAACAGAAAAGAAGCTTCCAGCATTTATAAACCTGTAGACAAAGAGACTCAAGAAGACTAGATTTTTCCCATTTTATATTGAGAGAGGCTCTCCCAATTTGGGGTCCCTTCCTCAGATTTTGTATACACTTGCAATAAACTTCCACATTTTTGTTTAAAATCTTTTAGTCAGAGAATTTTGTTCTTCAAACTTTGTAGGGCAAGAACCTGTGAGGAGAGTCCAAGCTTGCCATTCCACGTATCACTACCACACCGGCCTAGGCAATCTATCCTATTTAAAAATATAAACAGATATACTTTATTTGAGGGGTTTTCATTTTTCCTTCCACCCTTCCTTCCTTGCTTTCTTTTATTTTTAAATTTCCAATCTAACTCTATGTCTATTATTTCAAAGGTGTGACTTTGTATAGCTGATAAGTGATAGTTAATTTTTTCTTTTATTTATCATCTCAAGTGCAATCATATTTTGTACATATAAAGACTTTTTAGTTCAACTTTAACACTATCTTCTCTGAACTTCAAAAATGTAACTACCTTTTCTTTTTTGGAAGTGATAAGTTCTGCAACTCTCAAATTTTTGCTACATGAAAGGGGTCTTTAAAGGGATCTCCTCACAGCCATCATTTCTTTGTGTTGAAATTTGTTCTTGACCTGTCTCACAGTCTAGGTTATGACTTATTTGAGAGCAGTGACTTTGTTTTATTCCTCTAGGTTTTTCCAGCACAGAACACAATATTTGGCACATAGGAGGAGTTCTATAAATATGTATTGAATGCCTGTATATTTCATTAGAGATGGAAAAGGTCAAGCCTTTTGGTACTTCTATATCTAGATGTCTTATAATACAGAGGATATAGCATTCTTAGACACTGAAGAGAATTTAGAAATCTTTTAAGTTCCCACATTCTCTTTCACAGATAAAAAACTTGAAGGCTCAAAAAACGTAACCCCACATTGAAATTCAAAATGAGTTTCCTGAGATCACACAGCTAGTAAGTGGCAGAGCTGAGATTTGAACCCAAGTCTCTAGCCCCAGACTGAACTCTTTCTATATCACTCCAGCTGTCCTGCTGGTGGGCATATTCTGATAGATTGTCCCAGGTGATGAATAAGAGCTAAGTAGATCTCTTTGAGGAATGGGGGAGGCAAGTGCATTTTTAAAGGTCCATTTTAGCAGGGAAATGGACATAAATTGCTACTCAGAAGTTACAAAGGGGTGTTCAAACCTGCAGGAAAGAATAAGCCAACAAATGGAGACTGATTTACATTAGCCACTGCTCCCTCTGATCCATTACTTCAGATTTTGAATTTATCATTAAAAGCACAAAAGAACAGGAACTAAAGAAAAGTTTTTATTTAGAAAATTTAATCCAATCTGAAGCTGTGACAATGCCAGTCTTGTTTCTATTGAGGGAGAAAATGTCCATTTACTAAGAGATTAAAATAGTGGCTATTTGCATTTTTTTCCACATAGATGGAATAATACACAACCACATGAGAAAATGCCTGTACAATCACAAGTACATAATAAACATAAGCCAATAACTAAAAAAACTATGAGAGATAATTTACCTAACCCCAAGTCTACTCTGGCACCTACTGATGTGTTTGGAATTGCCTTTATTGAACTGAGCTACTGCTGTGGTCTTTTGACTTTTTTTTGAGTACAGTGCCTGCTGACTGCAGTTATTTTTGTGGTTGTTGTTTTAGCATAATAATTTCCAGGATATAGAGGTTCTACCTGCTGCCTACTGCCTGATCAGCAATAGGAAGAGTGTTTCTGAAACACATAATTGTTTTTTGAGAGTCTTTTACAATTGAAAGGAAGGGAAGACATACAACGTTTTTGCTGATGCTTTTTATTCCATGCAAATTCAGTGTCCAGAGCTATTGGACATGGTGGCAATATATACTTGACTAGGTCAACCAGGGAAGCAATTCAGAGAATTTGTCAATGTAGCTCTTGTCTTTAGGTATCCCTTCATCATTTGACAACATCTAGGTACCCACTGAGGGTTCCAAAATCATTTCAGACCCACCAGTGTACCTCCATGACAAGCCATGGACTACATTTCTTTAATAGCTTCCACTAAGTATTGTACACAGCTTAGTACAATAGGTACTCAGTAAATATTTGTGAAATAAATATTTATTATTTTGTTATTTTGCCTTTAAAGTGCTTTCATTGACATTAGCCCACTTGATCTGTACTTCAACCTTGAGATGTGCAATCTATTGACATTTTACAACTATGGAAGTTGAACCTCAATGAGAATAAATGACTTGTCTAAAATAACATAAAATAATATGAAGAAACAATTCACAAAAGAAACATAAAAATAATTAATGAATACATTTAAATAATTTAAATTTTATTAGTAATAAAAAGTGCATCAAACAGAATATAACATTTTCACTTATCATGTTAGCAAAAATTAGAGCAATATTGAGTATTGACAACAATGTAGGAAAATGGAAAACCCTTGTATACTTTTAGTATGAGTATAAATTAATAAAACCTTTTTGGAACTCAATTTCTCAATATTTAAAACTTCCTTGAAAATTTGTAAAACTTCTGATCTAGTAGTTCTGCTTAAAGACATTTATTTTAAGAAAATAGTGTCACAAAATATTTATCAAGTGTTTATTAAAACATTATTTATACTAAAGGAAAATAGAAGTAAACTATAAATCCACCAATAAAAGAAAGGTTAATCAATGTATGTATTGGTTAATGTACATATATCAATATATTAAAATATCACTCAGAAATTAAGTTGTCAATATTTGTCAGAAATTAAATTTTTAATATTAGTATAAAAAAGTTTCTATGACTTATTTTTAACTCAAGAAAGCAGTTTACAAAATAGTTTGTGTCACGTGATTGCTTTTTGCTTAATAAACCATTATGGGAGGTTCAGGTCAAGATGCACTGTAGGTAAATGTGGTACTTGAATTCTCCCACAACTACATCAAAATTACAACTAAACAATACAATAACCATCATTCAGAACTGCCTGAGAGCTAGATGAAGAGATAAGTCCTACAACTAAGAATATAAAAAAGAAGTCACCTTGAGACTGGTAGAGGGGTGGAGATGTGGAATGGGCTGTTCCCACAACCAAGTCTGGCAGCTAAAAATCTGGGATATCTCAGCTGTGGAGGTCCCTCCCTGAGGATTGAGGGATGCCAGCCCCACAGCAACCATCCCAGGGTTTCATTGCTGGGAAGAGAAGTCCCCATAGCTTCTGGCTATAAAAATCAGTGAGGATTGTGGCTGAGTGAGATGGAGGGCTACTGGAGTCCCAGGCATTCCTCTTAAAGGGCTTACATGCAGACTTACTTGGTTTCACTTGCTCGAAGCTCCAGTACTGAGGGAGCAGCTCAAAAGGCACCAGGGACCTGCAAGGAGGAACTTAATTGCCTAGCATTAGGGCAAGGGCTGGAGGGGCAGCTTTCTCCCAGACAGAAGTGCTGGCAGAGGCCATTGTTCCTTTTTTGAGTCCTCCCCCAGAGAGCTGGCACGTGGGTGCCATATCTGAGTCTCCATTAACAGGGTCAACATTGTTCATCCCATCCTGGTGATTCTCTGAGACCCCACCCTATACAACTAGTGAGCCCACTCAAGCCATTTTCAAACTGCCTATCTTATCTCATACTTTGGACTTACCTAACATCTCTCAAACAAGCAGCATCTGGCTTTGGCATGCCCCGTACCTCTAACTAAGTGATCCCATGTGCAGCACAAGTGGCATCTGGTCTTGGTTTGCAGTTTGGCTTCTCCTGGGCACCTCCAAACCAGTACAAATAGCTGGTATCTACATATTGCTTTGTAGTTCATGCTCGGTGGCCCTGGGCAGGGCACAAGTGACAGCTGATTTGGCCTGTACCTTCTTGTAGGCCCCAGAGACAGCACACTTGATGGACAGCTTCAGATCACATTGAAGCGCCATGAAACCACCTCCAGAAGCTACACACTCAAGGGGTAGACACAGCAGGCACCAGAGCCCTTCTGAAGTAAATTCTGCTCCATGAGGCTGGTCCCTGCATAGCTGATCCTCCACAGTGGTCCTAGCCAGTGTTTATAGCTGATTGGCCTGGGGGTAAATTCCTCCAAGTGATGTGTCAACATCAATCAAGGCTCAACTACAACAGGAGGGTGTACACAGCCCATGCAGAGGAGTGCACCTGGTGTCCACAGCTTGCGTGACTGGGGAGGCTATGCCATTGAACCCTACAGGAACCCTACATATGGCCACTTTAACAAGCCCAGTAGATACAACCACTCTCCCCCATACATAGGAACAAACACAGGGAGGCTGCCAAAATGAGGAGACAAAGAAACATGTCCCAAATGAAGGAACAGAATAAAACTCCAGAAAAAGAACTAACTAACATGGAAACAAGCAATTTACCAGATGAAGAGTTCAGCATACTGGTTATAAGCATGTTCAATGAACTTATGGGAAGAGTAGATGCACTTAGTGAAAACTTCAACAAAGAGATGGGAAACATAAAAAGAGATAGAAAACATTAAAAAGAACTGGTCAGAAATGAAAAAATATATTACAGGGAATCAACAATGGAGTAGATGAAGCAGAGGATCAAATGATTAGTTTGAAAGATATGGAAGCAGAAAACATGCATTCAGAGCAGAAAAGAGAAAAAAATCCAAAAAATTGAGAACAGTATAAGGATCCTTGGGGACAACTTCAAGCAAATCAACATTTATATCATGGGGATGCCAGGAAGAGAAGAGAGAAAGCAAGGAATTGAAAACCTATGTGAAAACATAATGACAGAAAACTTTCCTAACCTGGTGAAGGAAATAGACATACAAGTCCAGGAAGCACAATAGACAAACAAGATGAACCCAAAGGGACCCACACAAAGATGCATTCTAATTAAATTGTCGAAGGTTAAAGACAAAGAGAGAAACTTAAAAGCAGCAAGAGTAAAACCATTAGTTACCCACAGGGGAGCTTCCATAAGAGTGTCAGTTGATTTCTCAATAGAAATGTTGCAGTTCAGAAGGGATTGACAATATTCAAAGTGATGAAAAAGGAGGATCTACACCTAAGATTTCTCTACCCAGCAAACTTATGTGGGATCAAAGGACAAATAAAGAGCTTCCAAGACAAGGAAAAGCTAAAGGAGTTCATCACCACTAAGCCAATATTACAAGAAATATTGAAGGGTTTTCTTAAAGAAGAATATATATATATATACTAGAGGCCCGGTGCATGAAATTCATGCACAGAGGGGTTGTCCCTCAACCCAGCCTGCACCTTCTCCAACCTGGGACCCCTCGAGGGATGTCTGACTGCCCATTTAGACAGGCAGTTGGGTGTCCCTCTCACAAACCAGTACTGCTGGCTCCCAACTGCTCACCTGCCTGCCTTCCTGATTGCCCCTAACCACTTCTGCCTGCCAGCCTGATCACCCCCTAACCACTCCCCTGCCAGCCTGATTGATGTCTAACTGCTCCCCTGCCAGCCTGTTTGCCCCCAACTTCCCTCATCTGCTGCCCTGGTCACCCCTAACTGTCCTCCCCTGCAGGCTTGATCACCCCCAACTTCCCTCCCTTGCAGGCCTGGTCCCTCCCAACTACCCTCCCCTGCTGGCCATCTTGTGGTGGCCATCTTGTGTTCACAAGGGGGCAGGATCTTTGACCACATCGGGGCAGACATCTTGTGTGTTAGAGTGATGGTCAATTTGCATATTACTATTTTATTAGATAGGATAGAGGCCTGGTGCATGGGTGGGGGCCAGCTGGTTTGCCCTGAAGGGTGTCCCAGATCAGGTTGGGGGTTCCCTTGGGGCATGGGGCAGGCTGGGCGAGAGGCCTGTGGTGGTTTGCAGGCCAGCCACGCCCCCTGGCGACCCAAGCGGAGGCCCTGGTATCTGGGATTTATTTATCTTCTACAATTGAAACTTTGTAGCCTGGAGCGGAGCCAAGCCTTCTGCTCGCTCTGTGGTGGCAGCCATTTTTGTTGGGATTTATTTATCTTCTATAATTGAAACTTTGTAGCCTTAAGCAGTGGCCTGGGCCGGCCAGGGTGTGTGGAAAGCTTGGCTTCCTCCATCGCTGGGGAAACCCAAGCCTCCCTCCTGTTTTCTCCGTGGCCGCAGCCATCTTGGTTGGGTTAATTTGCATACTTGCTCCTGATTTACTTGTGGGTGTGGCTTGTGGTATAGCAGAGTGATGCTTAATTTGCATATTACTCTTTTATTAGATAGGATGTGTGTGTGTGTGTGTGTAATAAAATGGCAATAAATACATATCTATCAACAATTGCTTCAAATGCAAATAGATTAAATTTTTTCAATCAAAAGACATATGGACACTGAATGGATAACAAAATGAGACTCTTACATATGCTGTCTATAAGAGACTCACTTCAGATTGAAAGACACACACAGAATAAAAGTAAAGGGATAGTAAAAGGTACTCCATGAAATGAAAACAAAAACCAAACAAACAAAAGCTGGGATAGCAATACTTATACGAGATAAAATAGACTTTAAAACTAAGGTTATATAACAAGAGACAAAGAAGGGACCTAGCAGTTCTACTTCTGGGTATATATCTGAAGAAACCCAAAATACTAAATGAAGAAGACGTATGCATCCATATGTTTATTGCAGCATTATTTACAATAGCCAAGATATGGAAGCAGCCTAAGTGTCTATCAATAGATGAATGCATAAAGAAGTGGTGCATATATACAATGGAATATAACTTAGGCATAAAAATGAATAAAATCTTGCCATCTGCAACAGCATGGATGAACCTAGAGGTATTGTGCTAAATTAAATGAGTCAGACAGAGAAAGACAAATGCCAGATGATTTCATTTATATGTGGAATTAAAAAAAAACACAACAAAATAAATGAACAAGCAGAACATAAATAGATTCATAGAGAACATTTTGATGGTTGTCAGATGGGAGGATGGTTGTGTGGATGAGTGGAAAAGGGAGAGAGATTAAGAAGTACAAACTAGTAGTTACTGAATAGCCACAGAGATGTAAAGTGTAACATAGGAAATATAGTCAATAATATTGTAAAAACTGTGGTGTCAGATGGGTACTAGGTTTATCAGGTTGATCACTTAGTAAGTTATATATTATATAATGATTGGGTTGTACACCTGAAACTAATTTAATATTGTATGCCAACTGTAATTGAAAAATAAGAACTTAAATTAAAAAATCAACCACCTTTATCTCTGTGTGCTTGTGGTCATGTATAGATCCTCACATGTTTATGTGTATGTGTTCATGTGTATGAAAGTGTACATCAAATTATATGTTAACAAAAGTCCTTAGGCATATTAGTCATGTTTTTAATTTTCTGTGTCTCATGATGTCTTGACATCTTGAGGGACCTTAGAAACCAGTGAAGGGACCATCCCTCCCTGGGCTGATTTCTAAAGAAAGTAAACAAATTTAGGAGCACACATCTCATCAAGAAGCCAACTACTCCCTTTAACTGACTCTCACAAAGTAAGTCAGTATTTCCCCTGCCCTAAATTGCCCAAGACCAAGTACCAGACAGCTCTTATGCCCCTCAATCCATCAGATTTATTCAAACTAACCAACCCTAGACACTTCTGCCCTGCTTTGCCTTTTCTGGGAAAATTCCAATAAAGTCTTAGGCCTAGGTGTTTCCCTAGCTCCTGGTAGCTGCCCTCTGATCAAACCTGATGCTTCCTCTGTGGGTCTGCTTGGCCTGGCATTTCTTCTTGTCCTGGAATATATAAGTAATATGTCGTTTTTTTTCAATGGTTTTGGTCTTTCCATGTCTTTACCAGTCATCTCTATTAATTAAAATCCTGAGGGTACAAATGAGATATCTGAGTCAAAAGAATTCAGATTAATTTTATTCTCTTCTTTATTCTTTTCTATATTTTATGTGTGTGGACATTTAAATATATATATTCTTTTCAGGACGATCTGAGAACATCGGGTGCTTTGGAGAATCTTATTCCTTTTGCTCTTGCATTTTCTGGCTCATTCATGATGGATTATTTTCTTGTCTGTTGATGAGTCTGTTTGCTCATATTACCTGGATCGTATCTGAGGGAATCTTATTTGGCTTCCTAGCATTGTTTCCCCAAGAAGTTTTCCATTCTAACCTGATGGGAATATCAGCTACTATTTCTCAGTTTGAAGCATCTGTGACCATACAGGTGGTATTTATTATATTCAATCACCAATGGAGTTTGAGAACAAGCCACTGTTGCAAATTTTCTCAGGATTTAAAGTTTTCCATTTAGAGCACAAATAGCATCACACAAATTTCCTCTGGTGTTCTGGAGCTGGTAATCAGATCTTTTGTGTGTGTGTGTGTGTTTTTGTGTGTTTTCTTAGCACACACTTTCATCGTCTCTTCCCTCACTTTTAGGCTTACATTTTGCTTTTGATCTCTTTCATCCCCACCCAGAGCTTCATCTTCCTCATTTTCTATTTTCCTTTATTATGTCCTTTCTTGCCACGACCTCCTCTCCATTCTCATAAGGATCTAAATTCAACTCTCCACCTTGCTCGAGCCCAGGAACTCATCTACAGTTTTCATTTAGACATTAAATCTCAAGTTTCTTAGCTCCTAAGCATGACATAATGCCACATGGCCCATCATCTCTGCCGCAGTAACTGTGGCCGCATTCACTTGCAAACTAGCTGCTCTGCTCTCTGGTTTTCAGTTTCATCTATGTTTTTCTGGCTCCTGAGGATTCCCTTACTTTCCTAAGAACTTAATTAACTTCTTATTTAAAAGAATGTCATATTTTATCAAGCTTCAATATGCATTTTGCAATAGGAGTTCTGAATTTATCCTGAAAATGTAAATCTTATATTAATAGGGAAAAAAACAATAAGCTATTTCATGTTGGAAAAAAAATTATTTTTCTAACATAAAAATTGGCAGAGATAAGACTTGCATATGGCTTCAATTCCCATGTTGTTTTCCACTGTGCCTGCTGACCCACAACCTCTTATACAAGTCAGTGAAGCAGAGAGGCAATGGGCAACATAGTAGAAGGCAAAAGGCCTTGATTCTTTTCAATAAATTTACCACATGATCTTGAGCAGCTTTTATTACTTCTCAGATCCTTCGCCTCATTATTGGCAAAATGGGAATAATATCCCCTCTGCTTATTGCCAATCTTGCCATTAGGATGCCCATAAACAAAAGACAACAAGTTCTTATAAAATGTTCAGATAAAAGAAAAAAAAAGCTGTCTCATTAAAGGATGTCTTATGAAGATAAAGGTGATGTTACAAGACACATTGAATCTTAAAATTTTGGTTAAGCCTCACGTTTTATCTTCCATTTATCCTCATCATCAAGATTTCCAATCTCCATATGGTCCTCTCCTCCCTTGGTCTTCATAGTGTCCTTTGATATTTTGAACATCTGTTTTTTTCCTATCAATTATTCAAATATTTATTAAAATGTTATCAGTGGACACAGAGAGTCCATAGACTATGAGGGAAGCAGCTGAGGGGACACACTGGCAATGCAATGAGATGAGAGGTAGGTAGAGGTGAGCACACGGGACTGGAGACCCAAAGGAGGGGACCAGCTTCCCATCTCTCCCCATAAAATCATACTTGTCCTTTGCTCTGGCCCTTTTGAACCCTACTCCAAGCTAGGTGAGTGGATGAGCCAGAAAAAAAAATGGCTGTTGTTTAGTTTTTCTTTAGGAAATAAATTTTCTAGAGCAGTGCCCCAGCCTGAAGGACTAATACTGACGGTGAGGATTCAGGCAGCCAGACTGGCAGAGAGGTTGTTGGGAGCAGGCATGCTTCTGCTGTGTCCCTGACGAACTGTGTTGACAGGTGGCCTAAAGGGAGCTGGATGGGCAGCTCAAGCCGGGTTTCTCTTTAGAACTAGATGACCAGTGCCAGCGAGATCTATATATTTTTAGGAGGGGTGGCTTTATGCGCAGTTTGGGAAAGCTTTCTTCTATTAAATGCTGTTCATACTAGTGGCATGTACCCTTGGAGCAGTATCACATCCCAGCATCAAGCAGAGTGAGTTTTGTTGTGACCTTTTAAAGTGGCTTGAAATGCCTCTGTCTTTTAGTTCTGAGCTTATCAAAGTTCCAGGCTACAGTACATTTGTCCTACTGAGGAATGTGCTCAAGGAAAATAAGCCAGGGGTTGGTGGAGAGAGTGGAGGTGGCTATAAGGGGGCGACTAATCCTAGAATAGGTTAAAAATGCAAAACACCCGAAGTAGAAATATTAAAAATAGAGGAGCCTCCAGGACCAGATGGTCAGAATTGTGAACAAGCCTGGGGACAAAATTAAATAAGCCCTCAGGAAAATACTTTGTCATCTTTTTGGAAGCCTCGATGGGCACTGAGAACTGCTAAAAAGCTTCCTGTGCCCCCTCTTCCATTGAAAAACCAGTGAGAGTTAGCTCAAGTCTGACCTACTTTCCAGGAAACTTTTTTTGGTCAGAAAGAGAAAAATCCATGAAATGATATGGAGGCAATGGGGTGCAGAGATAAAGGGCTGGATTTGCTGTCAGGAAATCTGGACAACAGTCCTAACTGTCAACACTAAGAAGAGGACTACTAACATTTATTGAGTGTTAAGGGCACCACATATGTTACCTCTTCTAAGGCTTATAAATCCAGACATATGGGGCTACTGTCTTCATCTCACCAAAGTAGATACACTAAAAATGGTACAAGAAAGGAAAACTTGCCCAGTTGGCTTGCCTCAGTGGTTGGGTGTCCACCTATGACATAGGAGGTCATGGTTTGATTCCTGGTCAGGGCACATGCCCGGATTGAGGGCTCAATCCCCAGTGTGGGGCATGCAGGAGGCAGCTGATCAATGATACTCTCTCATCATTGATATTTCTACCTCTCACTCCATCTCCCTTCCTCTCTGAAATCAATAAAAGTATTTTTATAAAGAACCTTGCATGATATCTGTGGCTAATAAGGAGCAGAGCCAAGACTTGAACCCAGGTCACATTTTATTCCAAAGGATATGCTTCTAACCATATGCAATATTAACTCATCTGCCTGATTCACCTTGGAAAAGTCACTCTTTCAGCCTCATTTTTTCTATTTATTACTTTCACACAATCCAACTAGACTTATCTGTTAATAAGTTAATGCATAATTATTGGATTAATGTTCATCTCTCTCAGATTATAACTGCCACCAGGACTGTGGCTTTGTCAGAATCGCCTTATTCTAGCAGCATGCACAGGGTCTGACATATGGTAGATGCCTGGTAAATATTCACTGAATGAGTAAATGAGCCACAGCAAAGCTCTTTCTTTCCCCTGTCAATCCCAAGATCCAACAGCAGTGAATTTAGAGGAGCCTTTGCCACCACACTCCCCTGCTCTAGAGGGACCTGCACAGAGGTACAAGCACTGGCTTGTTTGCTTCCTCTGGGATTCTTCTCTTGCAGCCAACAGTCATTTCTGTGGGACAATTTCTGCCCCCAGCACAGCAACCAACATCTTCATGTATTTATTATTTTTTAAAATATTTTTTCTTTTTATTGATTTCAGATAAGTCAATAAAATCCTGCACGCCCCCTACTGGGGATCAAGCCCACAACCCAGGCAGGTGCCCTTGACAGGACCGAACCCAGGCCCCTTCAGCTCACAGGCAAACACTCCATCCACTGAGCCAAACCAACTAGGGCCATCTTCATGTATTTAAAGTATACAACTTAAGAAGCACAGTCAATGATAAGAACTTTAAAAAGCACCCTCTCTCTGCCCAGTCTTATGCTTGGCATTGTTAGGTTAGAAGTGACACTGGTCTTTGCCAATAGAGGGCCTCAGGGTTAGCAAGGAGAGCAAGCACATACAGACCAAGCAATTGTTAAAACTACTAGGTGGGAGCAAGTGCCAGGTTGCATGATCCAGGAGCTAACACTGTGGTGGCCCTGAGAAGGGAGGACAGCTGTAACAGTCCTGAAGGCTTGGTGGAGAAGGAATAATGGAGAAGGGGGAGAACAGAAGTAAAGGGTTTGAATAAGTAAAGAAAAAGAAGAATAACAGGTCCTAAAAAATAGCTTTTCTCTTCCTTCTGGAGACTAGAAGTTAACACAGCAATTCCACCTGGTTCACAGGCACAGTAATAATGGCATCAACTTATAGAGCATTGACCATATGCTATGCACTATAAATTCCCTTACCTGAATTACATAACACTCAATGCAATTTAAGGGAGTAGTACTGATTGTTGTCATTGTTTTTGTTTTACAGGTAAGGAAAGTGAGGCCCAGAGTGGTTAACAGCATGTCCAAAGTGTTGGGCCAATATTCAAACCTGAGAATTCGTATAATGAGATATCTTCCTGAGAGGAGACCTTGTAACTATGCAGAAACTTAATGTCTTTGAGATGCACTTTTCTCCTTTCTTTCCTTTTAATTCAAACTGGCCTCATCCAGCACCCTGACTCACATGTCTCCTTCTCCTTGAATGTTCACTCCCTTAACTATTAAACCCTCTCGTCAATGAGGCCCTGGTTGGCATCAAATAATTGTAGGAACAAAGCCTTGGGTCTATTGACCACAGAGATGGCATTTCAATCAAACTAAAGGTAACATCTAGGCTTCAATTGTGTTTCAGCTTCAGACCCAGAAAATAGGCAAAACCAAACAAAGAGACACCATGGCTGACATAAGGACCAGGTGCCCTGGTCAACTACTTCCTATCCTAGTGCTGACCTATCAGTAGAGACCATGACCCTGACCACAATCTAACTCCCTTAGGCACCATACTTAGTGATTCTTGTCCTCAGCCCCATATAATCCATCTCTTAGAAGCCATTAGGGAGCTGGGTCTTGGAGCATTAGCTTACCTTGGTTTCCAGGTGTGGGCCACTTCCTAAAAATAAACCTCATTTTGCTGCAAACTCCTATTTGGCTTTGATGCATGCAGGCAAATGGACCCCTTTCACAACCATGACATGGATTTGTGGTGAGTCATTTCCTAGCTTTCAGAATGACTATGATCAGGAGAGACTATTGAGGGCCTCCCTCACAGGCTGGCTTCTATGCATTTTCATGCCCCTCTGAGCTCAGGGCCAATATGAGTGTAGTCTCTGGAAATACAAGGAAAGTGAAAATCCTAAACCAGATGGGACCCTAGTATGCAGATCAGGGTTATGGCAGCCTTCATACCTCAACTAGAATGGCTAAGTTGGAGTGTGGTTTAGACACGTCTAAACTCATCAGGGTAAACTTGGAAACTATGAAGATTAGAAGAGGCATGGACAAACCCATGAGTTCTCAGCAGCTCAGAGGAGCCAGTCACTAATGTTATAAGGAATGAGGCTCATATTGCTACCACCCATCTCACGACCATAGGATGAAAAGTGTGTTTCTTATATGTTCAGAAAGCTGGAAAAGGTGCTATAAAGAATCCTGCACTTCTGGTAAAAAGTCAGCATCTTTTGGGACAGATTAGCACCTCCTGTCAGGGAAGGGGGCTGAAGAGATGATTTATAGGGGTCTCCAGAGTGAAGAGAAAAGTGATCTGGATGGTCATGAAGCTGAAGAAAGAGATGAAAAAGCATTCAGTCTATTCAATCTACATCCTCATTTTACATTGCTTCTTGTAGATGTCTGGAGGATGGCTATGCCTGGACTTGTCTCAGCAATGACCTTGCTAATGACTCCCACAGCTACTATATTATGAAGCCATTGGGGTTGATCTCTCTGTATTACACATTCATTCTGAATTAGTGTGCATTAAGATAATAGAAACCAGTTCACATGTGAGTGCTGTGTCTTGTGTCCTTAATTTTGTAAGTTCCTGCAAGATAGGTATTGTACCCTAATTGCCTTTTATATTCACTATGCAACTAACAATTTCCAGAGTATCTTCCAGTTCTAACAAACATTCTGAGACTCATTTGTTTCTATTAAGACTTTTAGAGGGTTACTGGGGTTCGTATGGGAGTAGGGAAATCTGGGAAATGTGTTCAGACATGGCTATTAATGTAATAGAGTCTCTTCCATTGGTTGTTAATATTATGGATAAGTGATGAGCAACGGATGACTGCTTTTTTACTATCTTGAGGATTCAAACTTTTATCTCTTTTTTAAATTTTATGTTGAGTTTGGTGACTAGCAAATCTCAGGACAGTTTGCTCGAGTTTTCCAGGACATTTTGCTGTAGGCAGTAGATAGACATGAGCAGAGCAAGGACGATGGGTCAGATATAGAAGGTTGCCAGGATGGAAAGCCCAGGTGCCTAGCAAAGGACAATTGTAGGGTGGGACCTCACTCCCAGGGTAACTTTTCCTCCCCTAGAATATCACTGGTCAAGTCCTTTGGACCTCCTGACCTTTCCTCCCTAGAGATAACATCTAGGACTCAATTGTATTTCAGCTTCAGGCCCAGATAAGCAACAAAACCAGCCATGACTGACATTAGGACCAGCTGCATTGAATAACTCCTTGCGCCTGGTGCCAGCCAATCAATCAGTGGAGACTATAACCCTGAGTGGACACACCTGGAATGCTACTGAATATTCTAAGATCTTTCCCTGGGACCTCCCCTAAAATCTCAGCCCTTACTATCCTTAGGATGGAGGACTCAGTGCACTCTCCCTCCCAGGAGCATACTTGTGCCTTTCCCTACCCCCCCCCCGCCCCCCCCCCCCCCACCCCAGGAACTTTACCATTAGCTTCCTCACTCCCAAACTCCAAGGGCCTTCCTTTACCTCTATAACTTATTTCCTAAGCCCATTTCTTCTAGGAATTATTTTTTCTACCTCTGTAATTTACCAAATAAATGTTCTCTAGCAAGTTTGGGTCTTACTCTGAATTCTTTACTAGCCATAATTCAAGTACCGAGATTGCTGAAGCCAGGTTTGGTCTTACCCCACTGGTCAGACTTCTGGTGCTGTTCCCGCTGCCTACAACAAGTTTATAGAATGGATTTATATTTCTTCATGAGTTTTTCTTCAATGCAGAAAGTTCAATTCTGAAACATCAGGTAACAAAAAACAAAAACCAAAACATTTTCACCTGTCAGCATATGAATTTCAAACACTGTTAAAATGTTTTTCAGAGAAAGCCAATACCTCTAAGTTACTTTCTTTATTAGCAAAGAAAACACCTTCCCACTCTTCTATAAGGAAGGGGTTTGTTCACTGCAGGCAGGGCTGAGGCTCAAAGAATTGCAGGAAGTGGGGGAGGAGGGCAGAACTCATGACCAGGGTGACAAGAGCAAAATATGAATGTCAGGTACTCAAGTCTGATGCTTCAAACTGTCCCTAATGCTGCCAAAATGTAATAAAGAAGATACAGTGATTCCTCAGACTTCATCGTGCTTGCCTTTTTGTCAACATATTACCTTCTTTTATATCTGTTGTTTCTAGGAGTCTTAGCCCATGGCCATCTTGATCCAACTAATAATCTCCTGCATTAATATTTGTGAAACTTGGGGTATTTTGAGGGAAACTTTATGATTTTCTTGCTGTAAATTTATTCCTTTGTATTGCTTAGTGTTATTCAGTGGCATGTATGTACCACAGTGTGTTTTTTCAACCATTCACCCACGGAAGGACATCTGCTTTCAATTTGAGGTTATGAATAAAGTGGCTATAAACATTTGTAGAAAGGTTTGTGGGTGAATATATTTCATTTATTTGGAATACATGTCTGAGAGTGCAATTGATAGGTTGTATAGTATTTTCAAATTTAGTGTTATTTGCAAATTTAGTGTAGAACTGCCAAACTGTTCTCCAGAGCAGTTATACTATTTTATATTTCCACCAACAATGTATATTTCACCATGTCCTTGCCAGCATTTGGAGGGGTTATTATTTTTTTACTTTACTCATTTTGGAGATGCATATTCACATCACATTGTAGTTTTTTTAATTAAAATTTTTTTCTTTATTGATTAAGGTATTACATATGTGTCCTTATCCCCCCTATTGTCCCCCAACCTCCATCCCCACCCCGCTCATGCCCTCACCCCTCTAGTGTCCGTGTCCATTGGTTATGCTTATATGCAATCATACAAGTCCTTTGGTTGACCTCTCCCCCTGCCCCCCACTGTCCCCTGCCAATTTGCATGTTTCTAATGGCTAATGGTGTTGAACACCTTTTCATATGCTTATTTAGCATCTGTGTATACACTTTGGTTAAATATATATCTACTAGAGGCCCGGTGCGCAGATTCGTACACCTGTGGGGTCCCTCGGCCTGGCCTGCGGGGATCAGTGGACCTCTGCGCGACACAGCCCAGCCTTACCCACCAGCTCATAGGGCTCCAGCTTGCTGTCTGCATTGATCTCGCACAGGATGAAGTAGTGCATGTGGCAAGTGGCTTGAGAGGAGACTGAGCCAGGGCCAGGTACCGGGCCACTCCTGCTCATCCGTACCCTGCTGTGCCTGCCCCCCACTGCTAGGTAGCGCTGCCACAGCTGAGCTTACCAGCCATGAGCCCGGCGTCTGGTGCCCATCTCTCAGCTGAGCAGTGCTCCTGCTGTGGGAGCACACTGACCACCAGGGGGCAGCTCCTGCATTGAGCATCTGCCCCCTGGTGGTCAGTGAGCATCATAGCGACTGTCTGGTCATCCAGTTGTTCGGTCGTTCAGTCGCTAAGGCTTTTATATATGTAGATTACTTTTGTTAATTGACTTTTTGAACTTCTTCTTTAAAACTATTTGTTCAAATTTTTGCCTATTTTTTTTCTATTGGGTTTCCAGTATTTTCTCCTCCTCCTCCTCCTCCTCCTCTTCTTCTTCTCTCTTTTTTTAAAATTTTTTTGTTTGTTTATAAAGTTCATTATGTATTCTGATGTTAAGCCCCCCTACCATTTTTTTATACAAGAATTACAGATATCTCCTCCCATCTGTGAATTATCTTTTAATTCTTTATTGGTGTTTTGTGATGAAATGGGAACTTTAAAGTTTAACAAAGTTTAAATTATCAACATTTTCTTTTATAATTAGCACTTTTCTTGGATACTATTTAAGAAATCTCTGACTACCTCAAGATCATGAAATATTTTCCTATAGTTTTTTCTCAAATTTTTATTTTCACTTTTTTATTCTCTTGAAGATTATGTCTAGTATTGGTGCTATTGCTTCCTGAAATAGTTGGGAGAATTCACCAAAGAAGCCAAATCTCACCAAAGGGTTGAGATTTTCTTTGTGGATAGGTTTTAAATAAGATGTTAAATTTCTTATATAAATATAAACCTATTAGGATTTTCTATTTCTTTTCTGTTGGCTTTGGTAACTTCTGTGTTTTGAGGAATTTCTATTTTATTTAAGTGTTGCCTAATTTTGGGTATAAAGCTGTTCATAATGTTCTCATAATTTTTTGATGTCTAAAAGATGTGAAAATTAATTTATTTTTCATATATATTAATAGTAATATGTGTTTCTCTCTTTTCTTTGATCAGAAATGATAGTTTATTTATCTTACAAGGAAATATTTGGGTCTGATGCTTTCTTCTATCTTCATTTTCTAATTCATTAATTTCTCTTATCTTTATTTCTTTCTATTTTACATATATTTGATTATTTAATTTGCTGTTCTTTAAAAGATTCTTGTGCTTAAATTGGTATCTTGATAGGAATTGCGTTGATTCC
Source organism: Cnephaeus nilssonii (assembly GCF_951640355.1). Taxonomy (NCBI): domain Eukaryota; kingdom Metazoa; phylum Chordata; class Mammalia; order Chiroptera; family Vespertilionidae; genus Cnephaeus; species Cnephaeus nilssonii. The sequence continues at coordinate 69,786,176 of NC_137084.1, read as the reverse complement.
ATAGTTTGCTTGGGTAGTATATGTATTTTAATTATGTTAATTCTTCCTATCCATGAACACAGTATATGCTTCCACTTATTTGTATATTCTTCAATTTTTTTCTTCAAGGTCTTATAATTTTCTAAGTACAGGTCTTTTACATTCTTGGTTAAATGTATTCCTAGGTATTTTGTTATTTTGAAGCCATTGTAAATGGGATTGTTGTCTTAGTTTCCCTTTCTGATATAAAATGCAACTAATTTTTGGATATTTATTTTATATTCTACTAAATTCATTTATCAATTCTAACAGGTTTTTTTGGTGGAATCTTTAGGATTTTATATATACAATATCATGTCACCTGCAATAATGACAGTTGTACTTCTTTCTTTCTAATTTGAATGCCTTTTATTTCTTCTTGTCTGATTGCTGTGGCTAGGACTTCCAGTACTATGTAGAATAAGAATGGTGAAAGCAGACACCCCTGTCTCATTCCTGATTGGCAAAGGACCTGAATAGACACTTCTCCAAAGAGAAAATACAGATAGCCAATAGACATATAAAAGGAACTTCATTAATAATTAGAGAGGCCGAAACCGGTTTGGCTCAGTGGATGGAGCGTCGGCCTGTGGACTCAAGGGTCCCAGGTTGGATTCCGGTCAAGGGCATGTACCTTGGTTGCAGGCACATCCCCAATAGGGGGTGTGCAAGAGGCAGCTGATCGATGTTTCTCTCTCATCGATGTTTCTAACTCTCTATCCCTCTCTCTTCCTCTCTGTAAAAAATCAATAAAAAAAAATAATCAGAGAGATGCAAATTAAAACCACAATGAGATGTCACCTCACACCTGTCAGGACGGCTATCATAAATAAATCCATAAACAACAAGTGTTGGTGAGGATGTAGAAAAAAAGGGAACCCTAGTGCACTGTTGGTGGGGATGCAGACTGGTGCAGGCACTATAGAAAGCAGTATGGAGTTACCTCAGAAAATTAAAAAGAGAACTACCTTATGAACCAGGGATTTCATTTCTGAGAATATATCCAAAAAAAACCCAAAACACTAATTCAAAATAATATATGCACTCCTATGTTCATTGCAGTATTATTTACAATAGCCAAGATTTGGAAGCAACCCAGTTGCCCATAAGTAGATGAGTGGATAAAACAGCTATGGTACATTTACACAATGGAATATTACTCAGCCATAAAAAAGAAGTACATTGTACCTTTTGTGACAGCATGAATGGACCTGGAGAATATTATGCTAAGTGTAATAAACCAATCAGAGAAATATAAGTACCATATAATTTCACTTATATGTGAAATTAATGAATAAAATAAACTAAAAAATTAGAGACAGATTCATGGATACAGGAAGACTGACACTTATCAGAGGGGAGGGGGTTGGAGGCTTGGTGAGAAGGGTAAAGGGATTAAGCAAATAAAAAAAAAAAGACTCATGGACACAGATAACAGTATGGTGATTGCCAGAGGGAAGTTGGGGTAGGGGAGATAAAAAAAAAGGGTAAAGGGGAAATAAATGGTGATAAAAGGATATTTGACTTAAGTTGGTAAACAAACATTACAATATACAGATGATGTATTGTAGAATTGAAGATCTGAAACCTATATAATTTTATTAACTGATGTCACCCCAGTAAATTCAGTAAAATTGAAACTTATTGCCTTTCTTTTATAATCCTATGTAATAAAAACCTAGTATGCAAATTGTCCCCTTGACCAGAGTTCTTTTGGGAGTTCGACCATGAGGAGGGCTGGCCGGGGGAAGGGAGGGAGGCCCTGACACTGGCAGGTGGCCATGGGAAGGGAGAGAGTACCCGGCCGGCAGCTGGCAGCTGCTAGGTACCCTACCAGTGCTGGGCCTTTAGTATAGATATATACCAGTAAAGCTAATAATTTCCCTCAAATCACTACTTTAACTACATTTCACAAGTATTTATATTTTATATGTCATATCTTCATCATCATTCAGTTCAAATGATGATGCTCTTGAATCATGCTTTATTCCATGCAATTGTGTGTGTGTTTTTCTGGATATATTTTTTTGTTATTGAATCTAGTTTAATTCCATGTGGCCAAAAAATACATTCTGAATGATACCAGTCTTTTGAAACATACTGAGGCTTTCTTAACAGCAAAATAATACTCTTTTTATATGGTTAAACAGCTATCATTAATATATATATATATATATATATATATATATATATATATATATATGTTTTTTGAATAAACATGGATTTCAAGATAATGGTTACCTTTTGTGACTAGAGGAGTATGTAAGGAGTGGACCATATAGTTGTGGGTATATTCTAACGTTATAGTTAGAAGCAGATTATTGTAATATTTTTAGCTTCCATTTTGAATTGCAGACTCACGGTGTTTATTACATATTTAATATAACTAATCATTATGCTTATAAAAACCTCTTTTTGCTATTAAGAGCTATTTAAAACATACAGAAAGGAGCTAAAAATAATATCATCTAATTACCACAGAGGATTAAAATTATGTTAACAATTTTGCTTTGGTTGTTTCAGATCAGATCTTTTTCTATACACCTTTAAAAAAATAATATATTAAAGGCACCATTAAAAACTTTTAACATATTCTTTTCTTCTTCTTACTCACTAGACAGAACCACTACCCCCAAATAGTATGTCTCATTCCCATTCAAGTTTGTATACTTTCACTACATTTGCTTATATTGATAAATGATAACTTCTTTATTTTCTGTGCTTAGATTTAATATATATATATATATATATATATATATATATATATATAGAGAGAGAGAGAGAGAGAGAGAGAGAGAGAGAGAGAGAGCAATATATTTTTTTTTATTTCAGAAAGGAAGGGAGAGGGAGAGAGAGATAGAAACATCAATGATGAGAGAGGATCTATTGGGGATGAAACCTGTAACCTGAACCTGGCCATGTGCCCTTGACTGGAATGGAACCTAGAACCTTTCAGTCTGCAGGCAAGGCTCTATCCACTGAGCAAAACTGGCTAGGGCTGTGCTTATATTTTTAAAAAATGGTGTTGTATTTTGAAACTTATTGAAGAGGATATTTGTAACTGCTCAATAATAACCCATTATATTTTAAAATCACAGCTTATTTATTCCTCAACTTTTTCATTATTATGAATACTAAAGATTTTATGTCTTTTGTGGTATATATATGTACATCTCTGGAGTATGCACCTAGTAGTGGAATTTTATATATTAAAATTACTTTTCAAAATGACTTTAATGAGTTACATGGGTATCAGCAATGCACAATAGGTAACATTTCTTACATCCTTGCCATCACTTGATGCTCATTTAAAAAAATTTATATTTCACTAAAGTCTAGATAAATTAGATGAATTAAAAATTTTTTATTTAGTAATTTATGTAGTAATTTTCTTTTTTTCAAGAAAAATGATTTTAAATATAATGTTACATGCAATAAACATTAATATTTCAAGAAAAAATATTTTAAATATAATAACATTACCAAAACTGTACTAACATATTATAATATCACAAAAGTTTAGGAAATATTAAAAATCTGAAAATAACAGGATTACTTCTCTTATATTCTAAAATATTTTTTTCCCTCTGCTCTATTTTTGTTCATCAGTTTATGTTGTTCATTATATTCCACAAATGAGTGAGATCATGTAATATTTACCTTTCTCTGACTGGCTTTTTTCACTTAACATAATGTTGTCCAGGTCCACCCATGTTATTGCAAATGATAAGAGTTCCTTCTTTTTCACAGCAGCATAGTATTCCAGATGTACCACTGTTTTTTAATCCACTCATCTGCTGATGGGCACTTAGGCTGTTTCCAAATCATAGCTATTGTAAATTGTGCAGCTATGAACATAGGGGTGCATATATCCTTTCTGATAGGTGTTTCTGATTTCTTGGAATATATTCCTAGAAGTGGGATTACTGGTCAAATGGCATTTCCATTTTTAATTTTTTGAGGAAACTCCATACTGTTCTCCACAGTGGCTGCACCAGTCTGCATTCCCACCAGCAGTGTACAAGGGTGCCTTTTCTCTACATCCTCGCCAGCATTTGTGGTTTCTTGATTTGTTGATGATAGCCATTCTGACAGGTGTGAGATGATACCTCATTGTTGTTTTGATTTGCATCTCTCCGATGATTAGTGACTTTGAGCATGTTTTCATATGTCTCTTGGCCTTCAGTATGTCCTCTTCAGAAAAATCCTTTGCCCATTTTTTGATTGGATTGTTTATCTTACTTTTGTTAAGTTGTATGATTTCCCTATAATTTTTGGAGATTAAACTCTTATTGGAGATAACATTGGCAAATATGTTCTCCCATGCAGTGGGCTTTCTTGTTGTTTTGTTGGTGGTTTCTTTTGCTGCGCAGAAGCTTTTTATTTTGATATACTGTAGTCCCATTTGTTTATTTTTTCCTTAGTTTCCATTGCCTTAGGAGCTATATCAGTAAAGATATTGCTACAACATATGTCTGATATTTTGCTGCCTATGGATTCTTCTAAGATTTTTATGGTTTTTGCCCTAACCAGTTTGGCTCAGTGGATAGAGCGTCGGCCTGCAAAGTGAAGGGTCCCAGGTTTGATTCTGGTCAAGGACATGTACCTTCGTTGTGGGCACATCCCCAGTAGAGGGTGTGCAGGAGGCAGCTGATTGATGTTTCTCTCTCATTGATGTTTCTAACTCTCTATCCCTCTCCCTTCTTCTCTGTAAAAAAATCAATAAAAATATATTTAAAGAAAAGATTTTTATGGTTTTTCATTTTACATTTAAGTCCTTTGTCCATTTTAAGTTTATTTTTGTGTATGGTGTAAGTTGGTTCATTTATTTTTTTTTTTGCATTATCTGCCCAATTTTCCCAATACAATTTATTGATGAGACTATCTTGACTCCATTGTATGCTCTTGCCTTCTTTGTTGAATATTAATTGAACATAATGGCTTGGGTCGATTTCTGCATTCTCTGTTCTGTTCCATTGGTCTGTATGTCTATTCTTGTGCTAGTACCAGGCAGTTTTGAGAACAGTGACTTTGTAATATAACTTGATATCTGGTATTGTGATCCCTCTTTCTCATGATTGCTATGGCTATCTTGTAGTTTTCTGAGTACAGGTCTTTTACCTCCTTAGTTAAGTTTATTCCTAGGTATCTTAATTTTTTGTTGTTGTAATGGTAAATGAGATTTTTTTTTCATTTCTCTTTCTGTGAGTTTATTGTTGGTGTATAAAAAGGCCATAGATTTTTGGATGTTAATTTTGTATCCTGCTACATTGCCGAACTCATTTACTAAGTGTAGTAGTTTTTTGATGGAGTCTTTGGAGTTTTCTATGTAGAATATCATGTCATCTGCAAATAATGACAGTTTTACTTCTTCTTTTCCAATTTGGATGCCTTTTATTTCTTCTTCTTGTCTGATTGCTATGGGTAGCACTTCAGGTACTATGTTGAACAGGAGTGGTGAAAGTGGGCATCCCTGTCCTGTTCCTGTTCTTAGGGGAAATGGTTTTAGTATTTTTGCCCATTGAGTATGATATTGCCTGTAGGTTTGTCATATATGGTCTTTATCATGTTGATATATGCTCCCTCTATTCACACTTTGCTGAAAGCATTGTCTAATGCTTTCTCTGCATCTATTGATATAATTATGTGATTTTTGCCTTTCAATTTGTTTATATGATATATCACATTAATTGATTTGTGAATATTGTACCAGCCTTGCATCCATGGAATAAATCCCACTTGATCATGGTGTATGATCTTTTTAATATATTGCTGGATGGAATTTGCTAATATTTTGTTGAGGATTTTAGCATCTATGTTTATCAGGAATATTGGCCTGTAATTCTCTTTCTTTCTCTGCTTTTGAAATTAGGATAATCCTGGCCTCACAAAAAGAGTTTGGAAGTATCCTTCCTCTTGGATTTTCTTAAATAGTTTGAGGAGTATAGGTGTTAGCTCTTTGAATGCTTGCCCAAACTCCCCTGGTAAGCTGTCTGGACCTGGGCTTTTGTTTGGTGGGAGTTTTTTTATTACTGCTTCTATCTCATCAATTGTTATCAGCCTATTCAGGTTTTTTTATTCTTCCTGATTCAGTTTTTGGAGATTGTATTTTTCTAGGAATTTGTCTATTTCATCCACATTGTCCAGCTTGTTGGCATATAGTTGTTCATGGAATTTTCTTACAATGACATCTTTCTGATTTTACTTATTTGGGTCCTCTCCCTTTGTTTCTTGATGAGTCTGACTAATGGTTCATCAATATTTTTTATCCTTTCAAAGAATCAGCTCTTGGCTTCATTATTCTTTGATTTTTTTTTTTTATTTCTTTCTGCTTTAATTTATTTCTGTTATTTATTTGTGCTCTAGTCTTTATTATTTCCTTCCTTCTACTTACTCTGGCCTTTTCCTGTTGTTCTCTTTCTAGTTCTTTAAGTTGTAGGATTAAATATTTTATTGCTGATTTTTCTTGTGTTGTTTGTTTGTTTGTTTAGTTATGGCTGTAATGTTATGAACTCCCCTCTCAGGACTGCTTTTGCTGTGTCCCAGAGATTTTTTTGGTTGTTGTGTGTTCATTTTCATTTGTTTCCAGGAAGTTTTTTATTTCTTTCTTGATCTGGTTGGTAACATGTTCAATGTTTAATAACATACTATTTAGCCTCCAGGTGTTTGAATGTTTCTGGGTATTTTTACTGTAGTTGATTTCTAATTTCATTCCATTGTGAAATGAGAAGATGCTTGATATTATTTCAATATTCTTGAACTTGTAGAGACTTTTTTTGTGTCCTGACATGTGGTCCATCTTTGTGAATGATCCATGTGCACTTGAGAAGAATGTATATTCTGCTGTGTTGGGGTGAAATGTTGTTCTATAAATGTCAATTAAATCCATCTGATCCAGTGTGTGCTTTAGAGTCTCTGTTTTCTTGTTAAGTTTTTGTCTGGAAGATCTCTCCAGTGATGTAAGAGGGATATTAAAGTCCCCTACTATGACTGTATTGTTCTTGATCTCTCCATTAAAGTCATCTAGAAGTTTTTTTTAATATATTTAGGTGCTCCTATATTGGGTGCATGTATGTTAACCAGGGTTATATCCTCTTGTTGGATCAATCTCTTTAGTATTATGTAATAACCTTTGTTGTCTCTTGTGATGTTTTGATTACTGTAGCTTTATAGTAGAATGTCTTTAAGTAAATCCTTTGACAATATTCTTCAACTTCAATTGAAGAGTGGCTATTGTAGATTTTTTTTTTTTGCCTCTATACTTTAGATTCAATTTGCCAATATCTACAAAGTAACTTGCTGGGATTCTTATTGGAATTATGTTAAATCTGTGGATCAAGATGGGAAGAGCTGACATCTTGACAATATTGAGTGTTCATATCCATGAACATGAATTACCTCTCCTTGTTTAGTTCTTTGATTTCTTTCATCAGAGTTTTGTAGTTTTACCTATACAGATCTTGTACATATGTTGTTAGATTTATACCTAAATATTGCTTTTTTGGGGACTGCCAGTGTAAATGGTAATGCATTCTTAATTTCAAATTCCACTTTTTATTGTTGGTCTGTTGCAAAATTATTAACTTTTCTATACTAATATATATCTTAAAACATTGCTATAATTGTTTATTAGTTTCAAGAATTTTGTTTTTTGCCAATTCTTTTAAATTTTCAACATAGGCAATCATGTCACCTGAGAAACAAGGAAGTTTTTTTTTTCTTCCCAATCTGTACATCTTTTATTTATTTTTCTTGTGTTATTGCATTAGCTAGAATTGCCAGTACAGTATTGAAAAGCAGTTATGAGAGAGGACATTTTTGCCTGTTCCTGACCTCAGTGGAAAAACTGCTACTTTCTCAGCATTAAGTATAATGCTAGCTGTAAGATTTTTATAGTATTTTATCAAGTTGAGGGAGTTCTCCTCTATTCTTAGTTTTCTGAGAATTTTATCATAAATGAGTATTGTATTTTATTAAGTGCTTTCTCTGTATCTATTAATATGTTCATGTCATTTTTGTTCTTTAACCTATTGATGTGTGAACCAGCCTTGCATATCCCTAATAAATCTCACTTGGTTGTGGTAGGTAATTCTTTTTATACATTATTGAATTTGATTTGCTAATATTTTTGTTAATGACTTTCACATTTATATTCATGAGACATATTACTGTTCTGTAGTTTTTATTTCCTGCAATGGCTTTGTCTGGTTTTGGTAATGTTGGTCTCTAAAATGAGTTGGAAAGTATTCTTCTTGCTTCTATATTCTGAAAGAAATTATAGAAAATTTATACAATGTCTTTCTTACATGTTTGGTAGAATTCACTAATGAATCCATCTGGCCCCTCCTTCCCCTGCCTTTTGAAAATATGTTTTTTTCTGTCTGAATGCACTTCCTCATCTAGTATACGTATAAAACAATGATTTACCCTTTTAAAATTTTTCTCTGGGAAAAAATTACCATTTTTGCCCCAAAGCTCCTCTGTCTGGGTTCCATTTCCTACCATATTTCATTATGCCTCCTCAGGTCTTTCTTTTTGTAGCCTGTCCACTGTATGAGGCACAATCCCCAACTCCTTCCTTTCCTCTATCTTTGAAGACATGCTCACAGGTCCTTTTTAGGCTTTACTGCTTAACACTGGGAGAAAGAATTGGGTAGTAAAAATAATAAAATGTGAGATTAATTTTCTATGGTTCTTAGAATAATAATCTCTGGCCTATGTTTCTTGCATTTCATTCGAGTTTATAGTTTATAAAACAAGGTAGACTAGGTTATGGTGTGGTAATAAATAACCCGATATCACTGGTTTATCACAACAAAGTTTATTTCTTCCTCATGATACATTTCCATTGTGGTTACTCAGGGACCAAGACTATACTTCCAACACTGCTGGCTGTGGTGCTGGAGGAAAAAGAACCCGGGACAGAGTGGGATCTTACTCTGACCCTCAAGTGACACATTGCTTCTTCTCAAAACTCCTTTGTCAAACCTAATAGTATGGCCTTATTCAATAATGAGGGAAGCTGGAGATAGTAAAAAATTGGAAATATTTTTGGGAACAACATTAATGCCTAATACAGTAAAGAAAGAGCAATCTGACTCAACTACTAGCTTTCTGTCCTCTGGTTTCTTTACCATGCTACTTGACATATATTATATTATATTATGTTATATTATATTATATCATATCATATCATATCATATCATATCATATCATATTATACTATATTATTTTGATGGTGTGACACCTTTCTTTGTCAAGATTAGTATTTAAAGCATATACCAGAATGCAAACTATGGCCAGCCTGAGTCAGTGACAAGCTTTACTGATTTTTCTGTTCTTGCTCACAAATGTATTAACTTTATTTTTAGATGTTTTCAACAACCATTTGATTGTCTTAGCTGCATTGAGCTAATGGCACTGATAAAATTTCATGGTCCATGTCATTGACTCTCTACTAATATCCTAAAATAGCTCAATTTTTAAATTATATCAGTCATCATCTAGTCAGGAATAAAGGATTCCTTTAGGTATTTTATACAGAGGGATTTTAGTAAAAGAAATTTGTAAGATGTGGGTAAGGGGAAGAATCAAATAGGAAATGGTGAGGTAATCAGAGATTAGCAACAGCAGGAAAGCCACACCCCTAGGGCTAAAAGACAATGTTTCTAGGGTCCAGAAGGCATGGCCACTTAGTAAGAGTTAGACCATAATGAGGGGCTGCCCAAGGACCTGGGAGCACAGAATGAAGGGCTGACTATGGGGAAAGAACAGCTTTCTGCTAATGATAGCCAAGAGAGACAAGAGAAAGAAAGAAATCCTGGCTTCTCCTCATCTCCTCTCTCTCGTATTCTACCAGTTCCCCCGCTTGGCCAAAAATTTCAAGATGCCAGCTGGCAAGGAAGCCTAAGACATATAATGTAGTCTTTTTTTGTAATCTGGAGGAGCCCAGGGACAGGGCCGATAGTGAATTTGAGAGCAAATAAGCAAATGAGTGGCACACTGACCTTCTTGGTAATTCTCTTTGAAAGAAAGGGATAAATTTTGTATAGTTCACTAGTACCATTAAAAATTAATTTTTCTCTTAAATATATGTTATATGATATAGTTAACTTGAATGAATTATTTACTTTTAAAATGAATGACTTGATATTGTATAGACATAGTCATTCTCAATAAGTTTTACTAATTATTTAGGAGTTATAATCCACATAGCATATGAAAGCTAATCATTTATGGCCCATCTCTCTATATAAAAGCCTAATATGCAAATTGTTCCCACGGGAGTTCGACAGGGAGACCTATCACTCTATTAGGTGTCCACCAGGGGGCAACACGGAGTGAAGGAAGGCACCAGACAGCAGCCAGCAGCTGGGGAAGGAAGGCCCCAGCTGGCAGCCGGGAGGCCCTGATGGGCCCTGATCACTGGGCAGGCCTAGGGACCCTACCCATGCACAGATTTCATGCACCAGGCCTCTAGTTGTATATAATTACATGCTTCTTTCTATGCTTCTTCACATTCTAATTGCCTGAAATTGCAATATTTTATCTCAGATTACTCACTGTGTTCTCTAGTTTAGAGTTTTCAGTTGATATGTAGGATTATTATCCTTAATGGCAAAGTGGGATTCTATGACTATGTCTATGTGACCTAAATTTAGCTTGTATAAAGAAGAACAAATCTACTAAACTGGTTATGCTGAGTCATATAGAGCAACATTTCTCATATTGTGTATATACAAATCATGCAAGACACTCTGTGGAGAAAAACAAACTATAATAAATTTGGAAAAAAAAACCTCAGAATTTAATCCCTCTAGGAAAATCACAGTGTTTAATAAGTTATTGGTCACAAAAATAATCCTTTAATCCAGTTGCCAAAACAAATAAGTTTAATAGAAGAGTCAAGCCCCCACCATCATCCAAGTGAGAGATAGTAGATGTCTAAACTAGGACTATCATCATAGGCATGATATGATAGAAGGAAGTGATGGTATGGATGTTGAATTGATGAGGTTGTTTCAAATTGGACTGTGAGTGGTGTGAAGTTGAAGAGAGAAATAAAGAGAAACCAATATATTCAATGATAAAAAAAAATGTATCAATAACACACATGGAGATATATAAGGATGTTTATGGAAGCACTATCTATAGTAGCAAAAACCAGAAAACAAAGAAATGCTCATCTATGGTAATTATTGAATTATATATTGAATATAATATTGCATATTATAATATACTAGAAGCCCGATGCACGAAGATTCGTGCTAGAATGGGCTTTCCTTTCCCTGGCTGCCAGCACCACCTTTCCACTCCGACCCAGCCCCTTTCCACTCAGGCCCCGGAGCTGCCTCTTTCTGCTCCGGGAGCTGCCTCTTTCCGGCCCCGCCTTCCCACACTGCCCAGAGGCCCTGAGAGACTGGGGGTGGGGCAGAACACCTGCGTCATCACCATAGCAATGACGCAAGCGTCCACCCAGTCACTCGGAGCCTGTGTATGCAAATTAACCACCATCTTTGTTGGGTTAATTTGAATATCACTCCTGATTGGCTGGTGGCTTAGCGGAGGTACGGTCAATTTACATGTTTGTCTATTATTAGGTAAGAAAGTATATTGAATACAGTGACCCTTGAACAACGTGGGGTTCTGACCTGCTGTGCAGTAAAAAAATCTGTGTATTACTTAAATCAATTGTCCACATACATGGATTCCCAAGCACAGATCAAGATACTATATTGAAATTCACACACACACAAACACACACACACACACACACACACATACACACAGGATTACTACCCTTTGTTACCAAGAATGAGTAACTCTATAATAATAGGCTTGAAATAATTTATATAATGTTTAATGACAAAAGCAAGTATATAGAATATGACCAAAATTTAGTTTAAAAAAAGATAAAATATGAGAATATAAAAGTGTATTCAGCATGATAGACTACATGGCTCTAACAAAATATCAGTGGCTTAATACAATAAAAGTTTTTTCTTTGCTGTCATCATTGTCCAATGTGGGTCATCAGGAGTTCTTTGCTTCTCTTTATTTACCTGGCAGATGGGAGAAGAGGACAAAGATCACCTGTGGAAGTATGGTTTACCTTTTTGTATGAGTCAGTGGAGCATGTTACTTTTCTCATATTTTTTTTTGGTCATACCCAACAAGAAAGGCTGGAAAAGGAAATCTAGGTGGATGCCCAGGAGGGGAGAAGAGAACACAGATGTTGGTAAGCATTAGCAGTCTGTTCTTCAGGGAGTTATCATTAATAATCTAGCCATGATGAGGATTGAGAGACAGGGAAATAAAATGATTATAATAGACACTGGAAGTCAGGCTGAGATGCTGAGGAAGGAGATAACAGGTTATAGTGGGCTTCACATTGGGAATAACCTGTGGTGCTGGTGAGATACCTAATTGGGGAAGTCCAGCAAGCAGTGGGAAATGCAAGAGGATCATGGAGGTGAACTTGAGTAAAGTATTAAGTCATTTGCTTGGGATAAAACACATACACACTGGAAAGGCTGCCATGGACTTCAGAAAAAAGTATTCATTGACTTTTTATAAAAGGAAGTGAAGAGAAGAAAACCAGAGAAATAGGAAGAGAACCAGGATATTACAGTGCCATTGATGCTGAACTCTTGCAGGTTCTGAGCAGCAGTAGTTGCAGTAGGTAATGAGTTTTTATAAAAGAATTTGGGGACAAGAGATAGCTAAAGAGCTCATCTCTGCTGGTAAGAGGAAGAATTAGATATTTTTCAAGATAGACTGTGAATCTAGAAGCTCATTTTCTCTTGAATAAGCACTTCTCTCTCTCCAAATTTCTATTGTGTGTTTTAACTAATTGTTCTGAATGACTGACTTTCTTGATGTGTAACTTACATTCATACCTTCCAAGAGAGGAGCTGATTGATTTGGGTAATTGTTATGTAAGACTAGAGGCCCGATGCACGAAATTCATGCAAGAGTAGGCCTTCACAGCCTGGGAGGCTGCATTGGCCCTCGCAGCTGTGGCTTCATCTGGAAGGTCGTCCAGAAGGTCGTCTGGACAGTCATTCCACTGTTCGGCCATTCAGTCGATTTGCATATTATACTCTTATTATTATAGATAGAGGACTGTTATGGCAAAGGTCTCAGACTGGGCTTTTTCCAGAACTCCTGGCAGAACTTCTGGTACAAACATAATAAGTTAGCTCAGAATCTACTCCTTTCTTCTCCTGGGAACTAAACACAACAAAGAGAATTAAACAGCATGCACACGAACTTCATTTTTAGTGAAACAAGGAAGTGTAAAATATGCAAACTGCAAATATTTTGTAATGGTGGCCAGAAGAGTCTGTGAGGCAGAGCTGTGTAGGAAGTGGTGTTGGGACTAAGTTGAGTTAGAAGTGCCCAGGTATACAGAGAGCTTATGGGAGCAGACTTCAGGGAGAATTAGCACATACAGTCTCTAAGGAGAGAAATCAAACCTGAAAGTGCAAGACCTGAAACCTAAGCTGATGCTGCTATGAGAAGTAAGCTCAACCAGGACTAGGGTCATGCAGTAGTCACCTGCACAGGGACAGGTGAAGAGCAAAGGGACAGAAAGCATCATAGAGGACACTATCAGACTTCAAATTATAGAGACTCCAGGTAAATCATTTTGGAAGAACTTGGGAAATAATTGTTTCATGAATCCTTCTTAAAAGAAAAAACACATAGAGATGAGTGGAAAAATTTTGGCAAAAAATGGATGGTGAGCACTGAATATATACACCATTTAATTATAATTAAAGGAAAAAGGTAAAAGAAAAAGCTATTTTGAAGGAGGAGGTAAGAGGTACAATAAGCTTTTTGATTGTTTCATCCTTGATCAGCTGCCTGTGTGTTAGTTACAATTAACTAACAAAAAGACTTAATGGAGAAAACAAGCTCAAACACTATGAAACAAGGTGATCACAAGTGTCTCTCACAGACTACAGTAGGGATCTGTGGGGACTATCTTGCAGGCAGAGTGGCCTCATCACCTTAATCGGACCAGGGTTACTTGTGTTTGTCCTTTCAGAGATGGCTGAGGGCAGATGTGAGCAAGCATGTAACCTGCAGTCCTGGAAAGATCTGCCCTGAAGCTTGCCCTTCCTGGGGATTGTTTGGGCCAGGACTCAGTTTGGGAGGCAATGTTGGGGCTTTACAACCCTGCAGACCCTCCTTCCTTTCTTTTCTCTCTTGTTTGTTGCCCTGTGAACTTTGGTTAACAGAAGTACAATTATTTGTGAGGCTGATAAAGATGTTTGTTTTCTTTCTTTTCCTTCCTTCCTTCCTTCCTTCCTTCCTTCCTTCCTTCCTTCCTTCCTTCCTTCCTTCCTTCCTTCCTTCCTTCCTTCCTTCCTTCCTTTCTCTTTCTTTCTTTCTTTCTTTCTTTCTTTCTTTCTTTCTTTCTTTCTTTCTTTCTTTCTTTCTTTCTTTCTTTCTTTCTCTCTCTCTCTCTCTCTCTCTCTCTCTCTCTCTCTCTCTCTCTCTTTCCTTCCTTCCTTCCTTCCTTCCTTCCTTCCTTCCTTCCTTCCTTCCTTCTTCCTTCCTTCCTTCCTTCCTTCCTTCCTTCCTTCCTTCCTTCCTTCCTTCCTTCCTTCCTTCTTCCTTCCTTCCTTCCTTCCTTCCTTCCTTCCTTCCTTCCTTCCTTCCTTCCTTTCTTTCTTCTTTTCTTCCTTACTTTTTTTCTTTCTTTCTCAGCCCTACATCTCCTCAATGGTCCCCTCAGATCACCTGTATCTCAGAGCCCTTGCTGAGTGCAGCTTTATAAAGATTTGAGGGTGGTGATGCCAGGGGTTGCCTGAAAGGCCAGTCCCTCTACCCCCCTGAGGAAACTTTGTACTGTTGTACTATTTGCTGCTGAGTTGTTATGAGCTTATTTTAATTAGCCACATAGTGAGTGCTGAATAGGCATCACAGAAGTTGATGTAGAAAACAAAAGGGGAAAGAAAACTATTGAGTTAGTTGTTTTGTTTTTCTTCCCCACAAAAACAAACTGGTCAGTTTAATCAAATTAATCTGATTTTCTTCCAATAAATGAATTCATAAATTTCTTTTCTTGGTTTAGTTCACCATCTAGTAACTGTTGTATGCATGGGAAACAGTTGGCCTATTTGCACTGCCATGGAGTGATAGGAAGAGGGGTGGTCCTTGGCTCATTGCTCAGGTTGCCTGGAGTTTATGTTTAGTCATGAGTGATGGGAACTTTCTTATCAGTGCGATTAACAGAATGGCTTCTGTGTTCATGAAACCACACATTGCTTGTCCCTACATTCTTGGGCCCTGAAGATTGGTGTAGAAATATAAATGATACACAAATACAAATTACAATGCCCCTGGGGAGGAATAATACATAAAATCACTCTGAGGCAGTCATACCACAACCCCAATTGCCATATTTAAGTGGTTTTTTAGGAACCGACTAGGGCCTACATAATGGGTCAAAAGAGAAGGCAGGGAAGTACAGAGGGCAAGGTGCTAATATGGTGAGCAGTAGAGCCTAGGAAGGTGCTAATAGAATGAGCAGTAGAGCCTTGGGTATGGGGCTACAAGGGGATCCCTAAAAGGATACTTGAAGCCTGGGATTAAGTGGATTTATTTTATACTTCTGCATAGGGCCTGTCTTGCTGCTGCCAGAAATGGGAACTTCACAAATACTGCATTGGCCTCCTTTCCTGACTTTTTATCCTGAAAGGCCACTTTTATTTGGGCTAAGAGGTGAAAATAAGGAGGACAAAAGAGCAAAGAAGGACCAGTTATTTAGGTTAGTTAGAGAAAGAACATATGAAATATTTGGGTTAAAATTGGACAAAAAGAAGCAGCAGTTAAAAGTCAATCTGTAGGAAATTAGACCAGAGGGTGGACTTCAAAGTTCCTGCTTTGCCTCCATGATGTCACCTTTCTCATCCTCCCCAAGCCAAAAGGAGAACGGCGAGTTTTCTCCCAGTGATGGCCAGAACCAGGAGTGGCTGCTGCTGTGCGTGATGCTGTTTCGTGATCAGGATAAACCCTGTGCCTGGCCAGGTCAAGTGATAGGTAGGGGTAGGAAAGCAGGACAACTGGGTTCATAGAATTGCACAGCTACTTGTTTTTCCTTTGGAAAATTCACGGGGCATTTATTTTTTGTTTGCAAAGATCCTTGTATAGTGAGAACAGTACTTTGTTAAGGAGACTTATCTGCTGAACCAACATTTTGAAACATCAGGCTGAGGGTGTTGTTGATGAGGGTCAGGGCTGAGAGTAGAAGTGGAGTCCCAGCAGTGCAGCCCCTGGAAATAAAACCATCACCATACATTGACTATAAGTACTTATAAAGTACAGGTTGGGTCCCTTGGGGAACAGACTCTGAGATGGAGATCAGCAAGCTGGCATGGCACTTTAGTTGAGATAAGTTGGAGGGAATGAGTGGGCTCTCTATCCCCACAATGATGGGATTAAGGCTGCCCTGTCAGGAGGTGTGAATTTGGCTAAGGCAGGTTTCTCCAGCCAAGGCAGCCACCAAAGAGGGACAATAGCTCAGAGCTGTTCCAGGAACACTCCCAGCAGCTAGGGAAATAAATCCATAAAATCTGACATCCTCAATATATAGCCAGTGCTAACACTTATTTTCTAACCAGATGTTGAACTAACTTCCTAAGAAATAAGGAAAAAAAATCACTCATCCATGGAGTCCATCACATTTGTCCTGTGACATCCCTCTGCACTTAACTTTGGTGGGATGGGGTGGGTTATAGAAAACCACTGCCAGCACATCACTCAGATTAGCAGAACTATCTCTGGGTACTTAGAATCAGTAACATTCTTCCAAATTGATTGGCAAATGGCTCCCAATTAGGGTTATTTTTTTTCCTTTTAAAGGACATTTGGCATTGTTAAGAGACATGTTTTATTATCATGATGGATTAGGGTGATGCTATTGGCATCTAGTGGGTAGAGGTCAAGCCTGCTGCTAAACATCCTATAATACACAGAACAGTACCCATAACCAAGAACTATATAGCCAAAGCATCAATAGTGCTGAGCTTAAGAAACAGTGACCTGGCCCATCCTATATAATAAAAGAGTAATATGCAAATTGACCATACCTCTGCTACTTCCACAGCCACACCCACCAACCAATCAGGAGCGACTATGCAAATTAACCCAACCAAGATGGCTGCGGCCATGGAGAGAGCAGGAGGCTTGGATTTCCTCAGCAATGGAGGAAGCCAAGCTTTCTGCACACCCTGGCCTGCCTTGGCCTCCTCTTAAGGCTACAAAGTTTCAATTATAGAAGATAAATAAATTCCAACAAAAATGGCTGCAGTCACGGAGCAAGCAGGAGGCTTGGCTCTGCTGAAGGCTACAAAGTTTCAATTAGTTAAGACAAATAAATCCCAGATACCAGGGCCTCTGCTTGGGTCACCAGGGGGCCTGGCCAGCCTGCAAACCACCACAGGCCCCTTGCCCAGGCTGCCCCACACCCCAAGGGAACCCCCACCCTGATCCGGGACACCTTCAGGGCAAACCAGCTGACCCCCACCTGTGCACCAGGCCTCTATCATATCTAATCCTATCTAATAAAAGAATAATATGCAAATTGACCATCACTCTAACACACAAGATGGCTGCCCTCATGTGGTCAAAGATGACTGCCCCCATGTGGACACAAGATGGCCACCACAAGATGGCCAGCAGGGAAGGGCAGTTGGGAGGGACCAGGTCTGCAAGGGAGCGCAGTTGGGGGCGATCAAGCCTGCAGGGGAAGGCAGTTAGGGGTGACCAGGCTGGCAGAGGAGGGAAGTTGGGGGTGACCAATCCTGTAGGGGAGGGTAGTTAGGGGCAAACAGGCTGGCAGGGGAGCAGTTAGGCATCAATCAGGCTAGCAGGGGAGTGGTTAGGGGGTGATCAGGCTGGCAAGCAGAAGTGGTTAGGGGCAATCAGGAAGGCAGGCAGGAGAGCAGTTGGGAGCCAGCAGTCTTGGACTGTGAGAGGGATGTCCAACAGCCCATTTACACCTGATCCTGGGCAGTCGGACATCTCTCGAGGGGTCCCAGATTGGAGAGGGTGCAGGCTGGGCTGAGGGACACACACCTCCGTGCATGAATTTCATGCACCGGGCCTCTAGTAGAGTATAATGAGAGTGCCGAAACACACTCTCCCCTTGGTGTGCACTCCTGCCACCCCACCACGTGCACTTTGTGGTTACCTCTCTGACTGCATCTAACTTCTGTGTTGATTTAAATGTTGTTACATACTTATCTCATTCCCTTATAGACTATGAAAGTCAGAATAATCATTTTTGTTCTTTATTGTTTTATTTTTCAACCACAGTTTACATAGGATACCATTCTGCACTGGTTTCAGATATACAGCAAAGTGGCTGGAAAACCATGCAGTCTACAGAGCAGCCCCCCCCCCCCCCACTCCCCTCTAGCTGCCCCAGGTACCCACCTGGCTCCATACCCAGTTATCTCAACATTATTGACTATATTCCCCACTCTGCAATCCAAATCTCTGTGGCTATTCTGCAACTACCAATTTGTACTGTTTAATCCTTTACCTCTTTTACCTAGTTCCCTACCCTGGCACATGGTGGAAGCTGGTTGAGTTGTAATGAAAATCATTGGGAGAGCATTGATACCTCTGTACCAGACCACATTGGTGTTCCTCTCAGAATAGCAAATACTTGCTAGGAGGTGTCAAGAACTTGGGTCTTGTGTGGAGTTGTCAGGTGAGCTGGACAGAGGATGGTGGAGTCCTTGCAGTGTGCATGGCCGACTGTGGTTAATTGTGGGCCTTGGGTCCTACTTGTCAAGGTAATTCAGAACATGGGAATCCAGCCTGAAGAGGGTAGATAGTTGTTCCTTATCTCCTCAGGGTCTCAGAGGTGGAGGCTGGCTACAGGGCCTCTTTCAGAGGATATGGAAAAGAACCATGGAAGGCAGAATGGACTCATATTGATTCTTTGTTCCTTCCATTCTCTCGTTGTTCTGGGCCCACTCATCTTCCCCTGATCCCTTCCTCCCCACAGCACAGAATCCAGGGAGCAGCTGCTCCTGTTCCTTTTGCTCTGTAACTCCTAGAATTAAGAAAGCCTTTACTGTAAGTTTGTGTAAGGGGCTGTATTCAGGGCTGCAGTCCTTTACTGGGGAAACAAGGGATATAAAAGCCTCTTCTTCTGTTCTCTACATTCCTTGTTTGGGAGGAAAAGGCAAAAGTACTAATCAATTTTTAAAGCTTATCTTAGTGAGAGACTAACTAGATCCTTTTTCCCCACTGACAGTAACCTTGTCTTCACAGACTCAATACCTAACAGCTTGTCATTTTAATTTGCAAGCTTATTAGACCACCCAGTACAATCAGCTCAGTGTATTGAAAGTCCCATGGTTACTGTTCACAGAGCAATTCATTTTTCTGAAAGAAAACTGTAGATATTTCTTGCTAGCTATGGAACAATAGGGCCCAGAATCCTAGCTCTTGGGTCTCATGGGATCTATCCTTAGTAGGATTGTAAAGTTGCTCCCTCTCTAGTCCCTGAAGACAATGCTTTTTGGTGTTCATTCCTGAAGGAGGTATTGGGGGTGATGCTTTTCCCATGTCCCCCTCTCCCACGGAAGAGCATGTACATTTACATAATACATTCAATTGGTACTTTTGCAATCTATCATTCACCTAGGTATTTAGTCATGTCCTATCCTTGTCATAATAAAATCATTATAAAAATCCATAGAGAAATGAATTCTTCTTGGAAAAACATTAGTTTTTCAATTAGAATGTTTCCCATTGTTATTAATTGTTCTGGTGTGAAAATACCATAAGTGATTGGACCAAATTATGAATCAGTCATCTGCCAAATTAAATTTTAAAAATCACCATCATTACATGTTATAGTAATGTGAAAGGGAAGCAAGCAAACCTAGGAAACATTAGAATATTCTAACATGTCTGACAAGTAGAGAGACAGGCTGATATTTTCTCAAATGCCTCATTGTCCAAACCACCAACCTCTTTACTATTCCTCTAATGAGTACTCTGGCAGGTACACCCATACCTCATATATATATGTTTACACACATAAGCACACTTCTATTAGCAATCTAGGAAGAGATCAAAGTAATTGACACCCTAAATCCATAAATCTGGTCACATTTCGAATAATGACCTGACAGCTCTTCATTAGAGATCATTGGGTTCAGCTGGTTCACAGTGCCCTGGGTGTCTGATCCCAAATAGTGGATCTGGTCTTTGCAGAGAAACAGAGAATTTTACAGTAATTATCTAGGCAAGATGGGGGAGGGATGTTTTATTAACAAGAAAACTTCAATAGACATAAGTGCAATTTATTTTTTATTTATATATTTATTGACAAAAAATTCAATGTGTTTAATATAAAATGTAAGCAAATTTGCATAGGTACAACCTCTTAAAAACTATTTTTTCCAGCTTTATGGAGACATATTGACATATAACCTTATGTAAGTTTAAGGTGCACAACATGATGATTTGATCCATGTATATATTGTGAAATGATTCCCACAGTAAGGTTAGTTAACACATCCATCACCTCATGTAGCTGGAGTGCTCACCTGGGGCCCATGCCTAAGACGCTCCCTCCCCTTACTGCAGCTGTTGCTTGCCTGGGCCCAGGGGCCACACAGGCCTAAGCTGCATAGTTATATATGGAAAATTGTGCCTCCAAGGCCCAAAACTCCCAGCCTCCAGCCTCATTAATACGCCTGCATGTACACAATGAATAGAAAGCCTCAGTACTTACAGAAATGGGAAGGTTTCTATTAAATCACCTGGAAAAATAATGATTTTAAAGAGGAACCACCACAAGAGGAAACTAATTTTGGGACTGATGGAACGTTTGTTAATTTTTCTCACAACTCTTGCTATATCCAGGGGCTCCCAGCAATTCATGATCTTCCTAGAGAAAGCCGACAGGATTTGCCACTAGAACTTGGGGTGCTGTATCTGTCTGGTCAGCCTAGCTAATACACGTAGGTTACCAGGGAACTTCTCTGATCCCTCCCAGTCCCCTGTCTTTTAAAACATCTTTCCATGACGACCTCAAGGAAGACATAACAATGACACCCCCTCCCCTTTCCTTCCAGGGTTGGCTACCTACTAGGCCCCTTGCTTGAAACATGAAAGACAGGGCAACAGGTCACTAGCCCAACTACCAAAGACCATAATTCTAGGATGAGTTTTCCACCCAAGGTAGTGGAGGTACAAGATGCCCATTGTACAGACAGACATGAGGGGACGAGGGATCTTCCATAAGTCTAGCTAAGGTTGGAGGCCATCAAGCAGGGATGCCTCACTTGAGGAAATGGGTCATACTTATCACCCATGTGGAGGTAAGGCCACCTGCCTGAGTAGAGTGCACCCAACTAAACAGTGCCTGATCACTACTTTAATGCTGGTACGCCTGCCCTCAGAAGACAGGGTAACACTCCACACCCAGACAGACTATATTGCAATTTTTGGGAAGGCCTTCTCCCTTGGGATAGGGACAAAAGGCACAGGTCTGGGGACACCAAGGGCTGGCAACAGGGTCCTACACTATCCTGGGTTTTGGTCATGTGATGGGATTGGAGACCACTGAGGATGCTCATGCCTCCCTAATCTACCCAATTAACTTTCTCCTTTGCAAGGAAGGAAAGCTCTCTCCTCAAAGAATTGTACAATACCACCTCCATCCACAGTGCTTCAAAAAGACCCCTTTTGGGATGCATACTTGCCAAACAAAAGAAACTTCACTCTCAAGGAAAAGGCTTATAGATAATTGGCTTTATGAAACCAAATTCCTTCTAGGAGGAGTTTGAATTGCTTTCCTGTACCTTTGAGATGCAAATAACTGGTCTTCTTCAAGAACTTCTATCTGGGCCATCTTTTTAAAATGCAAATTTCTGAGAGATAATTCTTGTCAAAAGGGAAAAACCTCAACCCTCTGAGCAGATCAATTTAACTTATTTCAGCTGTTAAACATTAATTTCTGGGACAAGTTTTAAGCTCTCCTACTTTGGCTTTTCATTACAAAGAAGCTAGAAAATAAATTTGAAGCTGTTAATGAATGGCTTATACCTTATTAGAAGTACATGTCTTAAAAGTACCAATAGAGAAGCCTGTATTTCTAGAAGTTATGAAATTTGCCAATGTAAAAAATGCTAATTGCTTATTTTTAGCTGTCAAATACAGAGGTGGAGCTTGGTTTTTTTCCACTCTGTTAAAAGGACAAGGATTATCCTTTTACTTTTTATTTCTCTTCCTACTTGATCCCTCCAGAATTGGGCACTCTTAAACAAGTGACTCATAGCAATATGTTTGTTTGCATAAACCCAATAAGAATCTGTTCTCTTCCTAATAAAAACACATAAAACCAGTTTCCAATTGTGGTTTTTATTAATCAAGAATTTGACTGGAATGTCATGCCTGAGAGAGACATGCCTGAACTCTGGATGTCACCAGGAAGCTTTAAGGAATTAAGATTGACGTTGGAAGCTAATAAAAGCTCCTTGGAGAAATAGCCTGAAATAGCCTGGTACATTGCTTATTTACATGGCTCATGGCAATATTTCCAGGTAAGGAACAAAGGTTGCTTTCCTGGGGGATGGCAGAGAACCTCACTGCATTTTGGGGGACCTCAAGAACTTGAGAAATTTACCCAAACCTACAGGTGTTGCAGGAGAAGCCTGATGGCAACTGGGTGGTGTGGCTTCTTTGCTCTGAGGGACTAATGAGAGCTCCATATGGAGATTCCTTATAAGATTCCAACAAAGCAGATTTAAAAGAGACTATATGATCAATTGCTATTCTTGTTGTATTTATGCAAATAATCAGGCCAAATTGAAACTGGACTTAATACAGTAAATAAATTTGTCTTAATTTGCCTTGATAAAAATGAGGGTGTGAACGAAAGGAGCCACATGCTAACCTGACAAGCTCAGGGGAAGCCTGTGTGGCAGTCTTACAAACTCAGAGACCTAAAATAATCACAAAAGATGGTCTGAAAATTAAATATTTAACTACAAACAGGTTATAGTGGGCAGTCATGTCCTAGGCCGATATTTTCCCTGACAACGATCAACTTAGATCTTTACTGAGCCCATTTGCCTTTTTGCCTCTAAGATAACAAACATATCTTGAGATGTCTGGGTAACTTCCCTTTTTCTGGAGCCCCTGGGGCACAACCAAATGTGGTGGGCGCCAGGACAGATGCCTCAAATTTCTTCATTATCATGTTAATTGTTCCTGCACCCACCTAAGTGTGTGTCCATCATTTTACTTTTTATCCAATCCTAGGGGTTTCCCACTTCTTTGTTTTATCCCACCTCCTTAATCCGTCACCAATGAATTTCTTGTAACCCACCTATGTCCCTCCTTTGATTGCAATGTATAAATAGAAATGTAACCCGCCATTCTTCGGAGCATTATCTCAATTCATTGAGGTTCTGCTTCCCAGCATATGTCGACAGTTTGGCTCAAGTAAACTCACTAAAATTCTTTACAGGTTTCAATGTGTTTTTTTCCGTTAACAAGGGTGATTTTAAGAGAAATTGTGTTTCAATAGAATCTGTAATACACAGTTTTGGATATTAGACTCTAGTTAATTGTCTTCAAAGTTTTATTTTTCACCTATAAACTGAATTGGATCATGAATTCTTCTAGTTTTATTCAAACCTCCAAACTAATGTTTAATTTTTCTCCAGTCCTTTTATTTGGAATTATTGAAAACTAATGCTATTTTTTTCATAAGGCTGTATAGGCCATACAGAATTTACCTGAGCAGCTGATGACATCACCAGAAACATTCAAACTATGGGACAAGGAGGATCTATCCGATGTCACTGCTTGCTTTCATTCCAGCAAAAGAAACATTAAGTCTTACATTTAAAATTTTTCTTGCCTTACAGACTCAGAAACTGGTTTATAATTTACTTTTATCATTAACTGTTGTTTTTCCTTCTGTTTTCATAGGCATACTCCTTACAAATATCTGATCACTTGTTTACACAGCATAGGCCACGCGTTGGAGGCCTATTTGTATCGCCACCTCCTGAAAGGAGACTCAGAGGTTTGGCTGCACTGACTTGTATGGAGTGGTTATCAGCTCCACTTCTGGAATGTAAAACTTTATTATTTAAAGGGTGGCATTGAAGAGGCCAAAGTTCTGCAAACTTAAAACTGCTTTGCTTTTCCTGCCCAGGAGATTCAGACAGAAAGGACCTGCTTCAGGAAGGGGTTTTAGAATGTTCCCTTTAGCTTAATTTGAATTGAGTCAGGTGACACACCTTTGTCCAGGGAAACCCCTCCTCTAACTTAGTCGGGAACAATGTGAAGTTGGTCCTTCCCTCTGTCACCTGGTTCTTACCTCTCATCAGATGTTCAGTTGCAATAATTCTTCTTCTCATTTTTGGACTATGCCTTTTTAACCATCTTGTCAAATTTGTCTCCGTAAAGATACCAACTTGTTCAGCAGCACAATCCTCTAGACACCACGTGCCACCTTCCAATGATAGTAACAGACTGACTTGCATTTTACAAAACCCCTCTCCCCTACATAAAGTCTCTCCTCCCCTCTTGACTCTCTTCTTTTTTTGGCAGATAGCAGGACCACGCCCCCTTAAGAACTGGAAAAAGCTACAGAAAATGAGACCACCATCCACTAACCTTTGCAAGATTACAAAGGCCCCAGCATTCTTGAGTGGGGGGCTGAATGTTAGTATAGGCAGCTAGTTAGGTATTAACAAAAGAGAAGAGAGCAAAACTGACTAAGCCTGATTAAGTCGGGAAGCTACAGCTACACAGATACCCCAGGAGACAGCTGCATCCTCTGCCAAAGGGACCTTAATCCTCAGCAGTCAGGAAAGCCTGGCTTTCCAGTCTCCCTGGGGAACAATGCCTGTTCCTCCAGATGACCTGTGCCCCCGATTACTGGAGGGAGAGACAAACAGTAAGGGAGAAATTCCTTCTATTACGCAAACAGGCAGTAGAAGCTAAATGATGGTGCAAAACTATAAGGCATGCACAGTAGGCGTCAAAATGGTGACCAAAAAGGAGAGGAGTCTAGACTGGGAAAATGTCGGCAAAAGACCTGAAAGGATGAGGACATGAAACCCCAGAAGATCCAGGAAAGGGATTGGATAGTTTGAAAGAAAGCCTGCCCCTTCCCAAACCCAAGGAAATATCATCAAAGTTTAACCAATGCCTGGTGTGTGCTCTCTCCCTTCACCAGCCTCTCAGGCTGAAGTGAACAGCCGTCACAAGCTGGATGGGAACAGAGACTGTGCTGGACCACTGGAGCCTCAGATGCCGGACTCATGGTCCTGGCAGCTCTGGGTTCTGGCCCTCCTTCTGGGCTTGGTGGGAACAAGTGCAGGCCTGTGGCTCAGAGGCTGGACTTCTTCTACAGGGAGACAGAGCTGGGCCACTTGGCATGGATTAGACACCGGGCATGGTGTACCTGGTGCAGTCCTTTGTTTTCGCTCCACTAAATCTTGCCACTACACTGCAAACCCTCCTATGCATGTATCCTTGAAATGAGACTCAGCGGTGTGGCTGCACTGGCTTGTATGGAGTGGTTATCAGCTCCACTTCTGGAATGTAAAACTTTATTATTTAAAGGGTGGCCTTGAAGAGGCCAAAGGGTGGCATGGAAGAGACCATGAGAGAATCCTATCTCCTCCAGTAACAATAGAGCGTGTGGCTGAGGATATCTAGAGTGGCACAGAGTTATGGAGAGAGGAATCTGATGGAAATGAGCGTAAGTGACTGGATCACCTGTCCAGAAGTGTAACCTAACATCAAGTCGGGGTTGGGATAGTGGTGGCAGCAGGGGATGTTAGGCTTAGTCCTCATTTGGAAACAACTTAGGCCGAGGCTTGGGAAGTATTCTATGACTTGGATAGCATGGTCTAGTACCCAGGTCTCCTCTGGGTGCTGCTGCCTCCATTTCTCTCTGCGTTCTGCCTTGCCTTGGGCAACTATTTTCTCTTGGTTCTTTTCTGCTTGGCTACCTGGCCTCTGATGCATAGTTTTTTCCTGCTCCTCAGTTTATGGATGTGCCTAGATTTCTGACACCAGTTATGTGAATTATTCAACTAGTCCTTTCCTGCCTTCACAGCTACTTTCCATGCCCTTCTAGAGCTATTTGTAATCCCAGAACAGGGCCCTAGTAGGGAAAGGTGTATTCTAGAACACAAACACATACAACAGGTAAATCAATTTTATTTCTACAAGATGTCACTAAGTTCAGTTAAGCAAATACTCAAACTTGGCTCAGGGTGGGGGGCAGCATGAGTTGGAAATAAATCAATTAAATCAGTTGAATTAAATTGATTGATCATTTCAGCCCAAATGCTTGATCACTTTGCACTGGATAGACACAGCCTTAGAAAGCTTCTGAAACACGGTTCCCATAGCAACTATACAAAGAAGAAACGACGATAAGAAACAGTGCATGTGAAATTTATTTTATCTTCTTTGCTTGACTTCCTTTAGGCCCATCTCATATTCCCTTAGGCGCTGACCATCTGGGCATGTTCTTCTTTCTCTAGCAGTTTCCCCCAGGAAAGAACTCCGTTTAAAATGCCCTTTCTTACCTGCCTCTGACTGACAGATTGAGATTGTTATTTGCAATTGCAAACTTCAGCCCTTCAAATTTCTAATGAAATTCTGCCTCAAACTGGCCTTGTCCTCCCTCAAACTTTACTGCTTCCCTTTGCTATAGGATTAGGGAGTTTATTGCAGAAGGGATTAAGATTTTAGCTCCAGGACCTGTTCTGGATGATTTCTCTCAGTTAGGGAGCACATCATTTCCACACAGCAGCTCCTGTAGCTCTGGAGACCTCAAAGGATAACCCAGCCTCAAGGTATCTCATTCTAGGATCCCCCTGCTCCCCTTTTTATCACTAACAAGTTCAGTGTTGGGGCAATTTCCAGATGGATGTTTAATTCAGACTCCTCTGAATTGATCCATAACTTGACTCAAATGTCCATCTTCTGAGCCACGTGAATGTCTTCATTAGAACTATACTGAGCCTCCTTTTTAAAATAAACACATAAAGGTGGAGTGTGGAGCAAGTTGTCTCATCCAAACCTATATTATTATGTGTAAAAGGACTTATTTCCTCTCCATTTTGAAACCACTTTCTCTAAGAATTGCCTCCAACTCCTGTTTCTAAAACAAGTGCAAAGAGCTTTTGCTTGGAATTGCCTGTTCAGTCTTTGTTAACCATCTCTCCTAGGATTTACATAAAATTTCCTTGAGTTATCATTCAAAGCCTTTCACATACTCATCTCAACTTATCTTTGCAGTTCATGCCCAAGCAAGAAAAATGCCAAAATCATCTGCTTCAACCAAAATGGTTTGTTTACTGGACCCCCAAAGCACCTCACCATTTCCAACTACATATCTTTGCTGATGCCATTCCTTTCATCTGGGATGATCTGTCTTCTATGCTATTCAAAATCTTTCTCCCTATTTTCCACTTTAATATCTATATCCTTTAAAGCCAATTTTGATTATACAAATACACACACATCCGATCTAATAATAGAGTAACATGTAAATTACCATCACTCCACTACGCCCACGATTGGGCGGCGGGAGGCTGGGGGGCGGGACTCGGGGTGGCCTATCCAGCCATTGAGAGGCACGGATCTGCTGCCACTGAGGGGGGCTACCCTGTTGTTGAGAGGTGCAGGGGGTGGGACTCCCGCCCGCTGCGCCTCTCAACGGCCAGATCCGCAGCCGCTGAGGGGGCCTGCCGCGGACACGCAGCTGCGCCTCTCAACCGCAGGGTAGCCAGGTGTCCGCGGCAGCCCCCCTCAGCAGCCGTTGAGAGGCGCAGGGGGTGGGAGTCCCGCCCCCTGCGCCTCTCAACAGCAGGGTAGCCCCCCTCAGCGGCCACGGACCATTAAAAGTGGGGGAGCTGGGTGCCCCTCTGCTCCGGCACCAGGCCTTTCAGAAGCCTCCGCCGAGCCGGAGGCTTCTGAAAGGCCTGGTGCAACAGCGGACAGGCACCCAGCTCCACCGCCAAAAGCGAAAGCGTGTAGGGGACCCTACACGTGCATGATTCAATCATGCACTGGGCCTCTAGTATCTATAATAATAAAAGTGTAATATGCTAATTAGACTAGACAGCCTAACGACCTTCTGGACGTCCTTCCAGACTAATCCCAGGTGGTGGGGGCTGAGGCAGAGGTAGTTAGGGGTGATCAGGCTGGCAGGCAGAGTGGTTAGAGATGATCAGGCAGGCAGGCAGGTGAGTGGTTAGAAGTCAGCAGTCCAGGATTGCGAGAGGGTGCAGGCAGTGCTGAGGGACCCCTCTCCCCCACCGTGCATGAATTTCGTGCACTGGGCCTCTAGTTGTTTGTGATAATATATAATTGCTGTGTAATAAACCACTGCAAAAATTGATAGCTGTAAATAGTAAGCATATATCCTTATGCCCAATAATCTGCAGATCAATCAATACTGGTTCAACTGATCTAGATGGAGCTCAGCTGGCAGCTCTGATTCATGCTGAGGTCAACTGGGATTAACTCCAGATGACAAATTGGGCTCAAGTCAGTTCCATGTATGTTAATTCTGATGCCCCAGTTGAAGGGGCTATGGTTACCTGAGGCATGTTCTCATGGAAGACCACTAGAGTGCAAAAGAGGCATGCCAAACACACAATCCAAATTCCAATGCCAAATCAAGTTATCTGGCCAAGCCCATGGTCAGTTGGACAGGGAAGTCTACTTTACCCACTGTGGGAGGGAGAGGAGAATGAATATTTGTTGAGCAAGAATGAAAACTCTCAGAATATTTATTTTATATATTGCAAAATCCCAGTTTTCCCATATAAACATGCTGCATCTACCCAAACGGATGATAAGCTTCTGCTTAAGGGGCAAGACTACATTTTGTTCATCCTGTGACCTTACAGCACCTATCCTGATGACTGAAGGATAACTGGATTCAATTTGTTTATGTATTGTTTTCACTGAATATTTTTAATAGACTATTTTTAGACCAGTTTTAGATTCATAGCAGAATTGAGTAGAAGGTATAGAGATTTCATATAAATCCCTTACCCCTCACGTAATAGCCTCTCCCTTTATCAATATCTTTCACCAGAGTGGTACATTTGTTCCTGTTGATGAACATACATTGACACAGCATAATTACCCAAAGTCCATCATTTACATTACAGTTCATTCTTGGTGGTTTGGAAAAACTTATAATTAAAAATAAAAATAAATCAAATTATAATTACCATTAGAGAATCATACATAGTATTTTCATTGTCCTAAAAAATCTGTGCTCTGCCTATTCATCCCTCCCTCTTCCCTAACCTTTGGCTATTGCTAATCTTTTTACTGTCTTCATAGTTTAATCTTTTCAGAATGTTTTATAGTTGGATAATATTGTATGCAGCCTTTTTAGAATGACTTCTTTCACTTAGTAATATGCTTTTACTTTTCCTCCATGTCTTCTTATTGCTTAATAGCTTCTTTCTTTTTAGCACTGAATAATATTTCGTTATCTGGCTGTAACACAATTTATTCATTTTTCTACCAATGAGCATCGTGATAGCTTCTAAATTTTGGCAGTCATGAATAAAGTTGCTATAAATACATGTGTGCAGGTTTTTGGGTGGACATAATTTTTCAACTCCTTTGGGTAAATACCAAAGAGTTCGATTGCTGGACCACATGGTAAGAGTATGTTTAGTTTCATAATAAACTGCCAAATTGTCTTTCAAAGTGGTTGCACCATTTTTCACTCCCACCAGCAATGAATGAGACTCTCTGTTGCTCTACATCCTTGCCAGCATTTGGTGTTGTCAATGTTCTGGAGTTTGGTCATTCTAATAGGTATGTAGTAGTATCACCTTATTATTTAAGTATGCGCTTCCCTGATGACATATGATGTATGACTTCTTTTGATATGCTTATTTGTCACTCATTTGTCACTCACCATATACCAAGAGGTAGCCCATAAATAGATATGAAAGTAGTGAGAATAGTTCCAAGGGGTATTGTCAGGTTAGAGTAGGCAGTCAGTTGACTATTTCTAAATTCCCAGGCATTTTAAGTACCTGTGTGGCTGTACTATAGTTAATTAAGATGGACAGATGATGGTATATTTACTTGTATGTTACATTACTGGGTCCATTGGGAGAACAAAAGCCTAACCCTGATTAAAAAAAAAAAAATTTCCCTCGGAGTCATTTGAGTCTATTTTCATCTATGTAGAAATAATATCAGGATATTGGTCATAACCTCCATATACTTTTGGCAACAATAGCTCTCTTTTTCTTGTAACTTAGAATCCAAATATCCTCTTGAGAAAATTCTTGAGTGGTTTAATGCAAGCATGCAGTCCTTTGATGGGCCCTGACACACTCAGGGCTTTCTCTTGCAGCTGAATTGCTGATCCATATATAAAGTCCTCTCCCAGATGACTTTTGTTCACACTGAGGAAGCAGTGGGGGCTTCAGAGGCATTCAGAGATGAGAGGTATAAAAAGAGCTTGCGGTCTGGCCAGAGAGCTTGAGCATTGTCCTGATATGCCAAGGTTGCAGTTTCAATCTCCGGTCAGGGCACATACGAGAATCAACCAATGAATGCATAAATAAATGGAACAACAAACCTCCCCCCACCCCTCTCTTTCTCTTTCTCTCCAAATTAATTAAGAGAAAAGAGCATGGGTTTGAAAGTAAGGCAGACCTGAGTTTGAATCACAGCTCTAACCTTGGAGATATTAACCATTCAAGGCTCAGTTCCCTTATCTGAAATATTATGATATTATATTTAGTAATTGATGTTACTATAGTTGAGTATATTTATTGATTTTTTGCAATATACTTGGGAAGGTAGTTAGAAGGATCGAGTGAAACGATGCATGTTTTCATTAGAACAACAAACTTGGTGACTATTAGGTGCTTATATTGCATATCAGTTCTCTTATTCCTGACTTCTTATAAGCTTGTATTTCCTACATTGTTCTGCCATTTCTTTCATGATCAGCTAATTTACACATTTAAGTTCTTTAATTTTGTTGAAATTTAAACAAATGATTAACCAACCAATTAAAAAAAAATCAGTTCACAGGTGTTTATATGTTGAAGGCTTATCATACCCTGGGGCCTATAAATAAGTACTTACTTTTGCAATAGAATAGGAAAATACACATTTATGGAATTTCTTATTCTAAAAAGATCTAGCTGGACCTCTCTCCAACTTAGTGGTTTTCAGTCTGGGATAATTTTTCTCTCCCCAGCAGAAAACTTGAGGATGTCTAGTTTGCTGCCACGACTTGGGAGAGGGGTACTATTGACCTCTAGTGAGTGGAAGTCTGGGATGCTGCTACATATTCTGCAATGCCTGGGACAGTTTCCTTCCCCACAACAAAGCATTATCTGGCCCTAAATATCACTAGTATCACTAGAGAGAAATCCCACAGTCCAGTTGGGGAGAAGGGGATTGTTTAAGTGAAGAATGGATTTGCAAAATCTCACTCTTATCTTAAGAATCTTTCTGAATTTGAATTAGGCAAGGAGATGTCTAAATGGTGCTGAATGATTAATTCACATTAAAACTATCTCGGTAAAAATCCAAGTGACTTTATGTAAGGAGCAGGACTTTTCTCATCTCATTGCTGACAGATTAAGGTAAATAACTCAGAATTCCTTGGTAAAAATTACTGACAACAATCTTATTTTGAACTGCCCAGGAACCTAGGATTACAAACCAAGCAAACATGGTCTGAGAACCCAAACACAGGCTCTGAGCTTCCTGTCCTCTCACACCTCACTTAAGCCTTCCATGTGCTGGTCCTCTACTGCTTGGGGAATGACCCATCCATTTCCCTGGAGTTGTACTCTGAGGGCTGAGGTGTTTGCACAATTATCTTATGTAGCATGTGGCAATTGATAAAGGTGAGTCCAGGAATTGAAGGTTATCATCCAGAATCAGGTTTAATTTACCAGAAGTTGTTTTAAATAACAAGGTTTTGCTGAATTAAATCAAGATGGGGGTCAGAAAGTAAAAATCAAGGGGAAGGTAATCTGAAAACTAGAGGGAGTAATGTGGCAGTGTCTAGCTATTGTCCACCACATCCATTTTCTTTTCTTCTTGAGCTCACGGGTAGACTGCATTTCCTAGCCTCTTTTGCAGCAAGGTGTGGCCTTGTGGCTGGACAGTGGAACATGGAAATAAATGATGTTTTCCATTTCAGGCTAGACCCATACAATCTTCCCACATATCTGCCAACTGAATTTGATGCTTAGGGCAACCTTGAAAGTTGTGTGTTGAAGATAGCAGAGCCTGCACCACCCTTAAGTAATATAATAGCCAAGGACTGAGAAGCAAGAACATATCCAGAGTCCTGGATGGAAACCATAGAAGTCAGCTGACAACCAGCAGGGAGAAGCAGGTGTGAGAGGCAGTGGTGACAATGAAAGAAGGAGTATATCGATGTTTACTAATTAGATATTACTTGGTGGAAAACTTTCCATTTTCTGCATCTTGCAAGTACTGAACAATGAATGATTTTAGACAAAGAGGTATTTAATAAACTCATCAGACTAAAGAATAATTGTGTGTAAGTCAGTGTGTTAAAAGCACAGGTCTCTGCCCTAGCCAGTTTGGCTCAGTGAACAGAGTGTCAGCCTGCAGACTGAAGGGTCTCAGGTTTGATTCCAGTCAAGGGCACATGCCGGGGTTATGGGCTCAAACCCCAGTAGGGGGCATGCAGGAGGGCAGCCAATCAATGATTCCCTTTCATCATTGATGTTTCTATCTCTCTCTCCCTCTCCCTTCCTCTCTGAAATCAATAAAATATATTTTAAAAAAAAAAGCACAGGTCTGCCTGAAGAGGCAAAGGTGGCCAATTTTACTCTAGAAACAATCATTAATGTATTCTTCATAACAACACCTTACACTTATTCAGGCCAAATATGTTTCTTCAGTACACTCTTTAGGGCAAAAACAAATTCTTTGTACCAAAAAAAAATGTATATTGATGAAAAACCAAAACAGTTCTTTCATGAACTATCTATTATAAGCACTCTCAGATTTTAATTAAGGAGTCTCTTTTTCCCACCTTAAACCTGGCCTTCCTGAGCAACACAAGTGCCCACAGAAGTCACTTGGAAATGGCCTCAGAGCTTGTTTAATGTCACTGCCTAATCACTTCACTAAATATCACAACCTCAGGACATGCATTTTTATCTTAAGTTTCTCCTCTGCTCATTTTCCCTCTCAGGTAGGAGCCCCTCAATGTATCTATAAGGAAGAAGAAAACCTTCTCCATCTTGGTTTCACTCCTTTTCTTTCTCTAGATTTTGGGACAGCTCCAGGTAGGGGGACGCGTACAACAGATGACCACTTAGTGTTTCTGTTGCAATAAAGAATGTTGTCATCTGTGACTCCTAAGATTCTTTTTAATGCTGAGAATTTGGGTGTAATATGTTGTTATGTGTCTTTCAAACTCCTGCCGAGTTTGCAAGGCTCTCTGCCACCTTGACCCTGTATTACCAAGTTTAATGAATGTTTATTCATTTTTTACAACAGTGAAGACACAAGCAACCTAACTGTCCATCAGTAGATGAATGGATAAAGAAAATGTGGTGTAACCTTGGCTGGTGTGGCCCCGTAGCAAAAATATTGAAGGGTCATGGGTTCAATTCCCAGTCAAGGTTCAATCCCCGGCTGTGTCAGGGCATGAATAGGAGACAACCAATTGATGTGTCTCTCTCACATCAATGTCTCCCTCTCTCCCCCTCCTTCCCTTCCACTTCCTTTCTTTTTTTTTAATATATATATATATTTTATTGACTTTTTACAGAGAGGAAGGGAGAGGGACAGAGAGCTAGAAACATCAATGAGAGAGAAACATCGACCAGCTGCCTCCTGCACACCCCTCTACTGGGGATGTGCCCACAACCAATGTACATGCCCTTGACCGGAATCGAACCTGGGACCCTTCAGCCCGCAGACCAACGCTCTATCCACTGAGCCAAACCGGCTTCGGCCCCTTCCACTTTCTTTAAAAATCAATGAAAAAATATCCTCGGGTGAGAATTAACAAAAACAACAACAACAAAGAAAGAAAATATGGTGTATATACACAACAAAATATTATTCAGCCACAAAAAGAAGGAAACCTTGTCATTTGTGACAATATAAATGGATCTTGAGGGCATAATGCTAAATGAAATAAGTCAGACAGAGAAAGATAAATACTGTATAATCTTACTTATATTTGGAATCTAGGAAAAAATTGAACTCCTAGGTACATGGAACAGGATTGGTGGTTGCCAGAGCTGGGAGGTTAGAGTAGGGATGGGCAAAATGATAAAGGTAGTCAAAAGATAAAGGCTTCCAGTTATAAAATGAATAAATTCTGTGGCTATAACATACAGCATGGTGATTATAGTCAATAATACTGTACTCACATTTGAAAGTTGCCAAGAAAGTAGATCTTAAAGGTTTTTATCACAAGAAAAAAATTGTAAATATGTGATATGATGAATGTTATTGGTCTGATCATTTTACAATATACACAAATATCTAATCATTATGTGTTATATGTCAATTCTATCTCAATTTCTTAAAAGGTTATTGAAGAGACAGACACATATGAAAATCCAAAACAATGGATCGCAAATGCTGTTCTGCAGACTAGAGCTTGGTTGGTTTCATAAGATCACCTGGGATATACACTATATGCATTTTTCTCCCCTTTTTGGACATGAGATACTTTACCAAAAAGAAGTGGATTGCCAGGGAGCTTGTTAAATTATAGATTCCTGACTTTTACCTTTGGGGATTTGCATTCAGCCTAGTGGGTCTGGGACTATATTTTTAACAAGGTCTCCAAATGATTTCTATGCTCCTTATATTGGGGAAGCACTCATTTAGAACTCAAGTGAAGAGAATAATCTTGGGAAGATGAAGTTTTAAGGATGGGTGTGGATTCAGATATATTTAGTGGCTAAGCAAGGTTGATTTTGGATCTGTCATCTGCTAAGAGGAATGGGGGAAATGTGTGCCTCATCCAGAAACATGGCCCCAGAGTGTGAAAGAAATTCTCCAAGAGCAATAGTGATCGACATTCCTCTAAAAGTGCCCCCTTACCCAGAACAGGGCAGATCTTAAACCAAAAGAGTGAGGTGGCTACAACTTTGAGACTAAATGATCTATAGTGCTATAGAGGCTGGATCTCCTGGGCTCCACCCAGAGCAGCAGAGTGGAAGCAGTCAAGCAGTCAGGAGGAAGCAGTGGTCTGAAAGTTGACCATGCGGGGGGGGGGGGGGACGGAGGGGTGGAGAGTGGGGGATGGCCCAATGAGAGCCTTTTCAGGAGCTACAGCAGAGAGGAGACTGAGTCAGAACTTCTACTTCTCAGTGGATGACCCTCTGTGGGGAACTGTGGGGATGAGGTAGAGAGAAGCACAGGTTGGGAGAGACTGATAGGAAAATGGCCAGTGGGTGATGAACCATCATTCTGTGGTCCCTTTATGTGACTTTCTATGCTTTATCTCTGCTTGAATCCCATCTTCCTCCACTCTGCCACCCACACAGATCCTGAAAGTCGTCAACAACTACAATTTTATCCTAGGTAATTTAAAAGTGACTGAAATGTTCCTAAAGTCTAATGGGATAAGCTTGCTTGTCCTGGATGAAATTACCTAATGCAGCAAAATATCAGGATAATTCTACCTTCTGTTTTTCAGGTACAAATACAACATAAAATCCTGAGTAGGAAAGGGGCTTTTTATTCAGAAAGAAGCCATGTGATCTGTGTTTAGCTGAGCATCATTTTCCAGGATCACCCTCTCATCATGTCATCTAGCCTTACTCTCACTGAGTAGTTTGCACATATGTGTATATTTCTTTGCAATTATAAGAGGCTTACATGTGATACATGATTGCAAGTCCCATCACTATGATCATGTCTTGTATATATGGGTAATCTCCTCTGGGCTGTCTAGGTCATTGCTTTTCAACAAGAGATGTAAAATCATAGAATATCAGAGAGTGTATAACACAAATCCTCCTTTTGTAAGAGAAAGTTGATCCCCAAAGACATTATACAAGCCTGCCTTATATTGTATATTCATTTAAACCAGCGGTTCTCAACCTTTCTAATGCCGCGACCCTTAGGCTCTACAGCTGCAGTTCTCAACCTGTGGGTTGCGACCCACAGGTTGAGAACCGCTAGCAGGGTCGCCTAAAGACCATCGGAAAACACAGATATTTACATTATGATTCATATCAGTAGCAAAATTACAGTTATGAAGTAGCAACAAAAATAATCTTATGGTTGGGGGTCACCACAACATGAGGAACTGTATTAAAGGGTCGCAGCATTAGAAAGGTTGAGAACCACTGATTTAAACAATGAGTCATTAAATTATTCAACAAATATTTCAGTGATTTAATGTCCCAAAACTTCAAGAAGTTGGATATAAAAATGAATGACACAATCCTCAACATCAAGAATTTCACAGTTTTCTCAAGACAGACTCATAATAGCAGGATCCTGCCAGCAGAGTGTATACTTTAGTTTAAATCTTTGGAGAACAGTTTGATAATATATATGTTTTTTAGAAATGACTTTGGTCCTTCAATTGCACTCCCAAGATTTAATCCAGTGGAAATAAACTTGGATATAAATGAAGAGTTAGCCATAAAGTGTTCTTTTTTCCTTCTTTTTAAATAATAGTGTTGTTTATGAGAGTGTTGCTAGATTTCAGAAAAAACTATGGTTTATTATATATGAAATTACAGTGGTGGGGAGTAAGGGCATGGGGTAGGGAGGAAATCGGGTGGAGGGGAACTATGGGGGAGAAAAGAGGAACATCTGTAATAATCTGAACAATAAAGATTTATTTAAAAAAACATTATGTTGAGGAAGAATATTAACACAGAAAGATGATTATGATACATCATTGAGTGGTCAAAAGAGTATGTAGCATTGCAGTTTATGTATTATGAACTTATTTTATAAAGTATATATTTATTTATGCCTAGAAAAAATCCTCTCAAAATATTAACAGGTAGTCATCTCCAAATGGTAAATTATAAATACCATTCTTTTTTTTTGGTTTGTTCCTGCTGGCTATATTTTCTAAATTTTTTAAATAATGAATACACATTTGCTTTAAAATGAAAAAGAAAAAGTTATTTCTAAAGAAAATAAACTGTATCTGGATATCAAGGCAGCATTTAGTTCCACAAGGAGCCAGAGGGTTGCAAAATCTGACTGTATGTGCAGTTGTTTTCGACTGAATTGTCTAAATTGAGCATTATATGTAAATACTTTTTAAAAATTTCAATGAAGGAAAGCCTAGAGCAAACATTTTCTCTAAAGGAAGAAACAAGTAAATACATCAGAATCAAGAAAATTTTTTCTAGAGCAAGAGAACACAGCTGGGCTCATTCCTTGTTGCTCTCCTCTGGGGAGCCCCACCCCCCTACCGCCTCCAAGGAGCCTCCCACATCACCAAATATCTCCCTGCATTCAGCTTCAGTACTGGTCATGTGTTTTGATGGGTTCTATTTTTTGAAAATTGGTAATTCAGGCAGACGTGCTAATTCTTTATTCAGCAGAACAGCTAGTAACCCAGAACATCCCACTCTCCAATCATCCAGGGTAGACATGTATTTACAGGTTATAGATCTTACTAATGTCTGTTCTCAACAAAGTGCTTTCAACCTATTAGGGAGGTGTTGGCATAACATCAAAAGGATGAAGTGAGACAAATTCAATGGGAATGCAGCACCAAGGTCAGAGTGACAACAATATTTACTTTGTAAAGACCTCCAGGCACTCAGACAGATTAAATTAGAACAGGAAGGAGCACATGCTTTTCTCTGTTTACTTAGTTGGCAGAAAGTGATTTATTTTACTACATAAATCACGTAGCCATCATTGAAAATATATTCTATTTTTAAATTGTCACACCCTGTCAGAGAGAGGATCTGGCTTATTCTTTTTTTTTTTTAATTTCTTTATTGATTAAGGTATTACATATGTGTCCTTATCCCCCTTTTGTCCCCCCAACTCCTACTCATGCCCTCACCCCCCTGTTGTCTGTGTCCATTGGTTAAGCTTATATGCATGCATACAAGTCCTTTGGTTGATCTCTCCCCCTTACCCCCACCCTCCTCTATCTTCCCTCTGAGGTTTGATGGTCTGATTGATGTTTCTCTGTCTCTGGCTCTGTTTTTGTTCATCAGTTTAAGTTGTTCATTATATTCCATAAATGAGTGAGATCACGTGATATTTATCTTTCTCTGACTGGCTTATTTCACTTAGCATAATGCTCTCCAGTTCCATCCATGCTATTGCAAATAGTAAGAATTCCTTCTTTTTTACCGTGGCATAGTATTCCATTGTGTAGATGTACCACAGTTTTCTAATCCACTCATCTGCTGATGGGCACTTAGGCTGTTTCCAAATCTTAGCTATTGTAAATTGTGCTGCTATGAACATAGGGGTGCATATATCCTTTCTGATTGGTGTTTCTAGTTTCTTGGGATATATTCCTAGAAGTGGGATCATTCGGTCAAATGGGAGTTCCATTTTTAGTTTTTTGAGGAAACTCCATACTGTTCTCCACAGTGGCTGCACCAGTCTGCATTCCCACCAAAAGTGCCCAAGGGTTCCTTTTTCTCTGCATCCTTACCAGCACTTGTCGTTTGTTGATTTGTTGATGATAGCCATTCTGACAGGTATGAGATGGTACCACATTGTCATTTTGATTTGCATCTCTCAGATAATTAGTGCTTTTGAGCATGTTTTCATATGTCTCTTGGCCTTCCTTTTGTCTTCTTTTGAAAAGTATCTATTTAGGTCCGTTGCCCATTTTTTGATTGGGTTGTTTATCTTCATTTGTTAAGTTGAATGAGTTCCCTGTAAATGTTGGAGATTAAACCCTTATTGGTGAAAACATTGGCAAATATGTTCTCCCATGCAGTGGGCTTTCTTGTTCTTTTGGAGAATTTGGCTTCTTAAAGGATATGGTGTAGTCCAAAGGGACACAGAAAGAGGAAAGAGGCAGAGATGAACATTTATTGAACATCTCTGAGATTTTTATCTAATGCTTTCCCTGAATCCTCATTGATCCCAATCCTCAGTCCTTCCAGGGAGTTAGTATGATTCCCATTTTACAGAAGAACAAATTGAGGTTACATTTCAAAGCATTTAAGAAATCTATCTACAGTTGCACAGTTGCTTAAATGGCAGCAACAGATTTTAAGTCCCAGGTTTGTCAGATCCAGAAGCCTGTGCCTTTTTGAAAGCATCTTACAGTTTCTGGAGGTTAGTTAGAATGAATGCCATTGTGTCATGTTAAATCAAGAGAAGGCAGAGAGACCAAGTGCCGAGAAAGCTAGCATTTACACTCTGAAAATATCTACAAAATTGTCACCCACCTTCCTGCATTGAATCAGCAGAACTGGGAGATGCTGCAGTCAGGGAGGAGAGTCTGTTCAGGTTATGTGCACCTTTGTAGGCAGCTACTCAGTAGGAATGACCCTCAGTAAAGTTGGGCGTAAGTGGCCGCTATCTCTGGTCTTGAGTGGGTCTACTTCTTGAAGTTGGGGCTGAGCTTGCAGGTCTGTGAATCCAGTGCCCAGGAGGTTCAGCCTTACCTTCACCAGTCTGACTGCCCATTCCTAACTTCCCCAGTGTCTTTGATTTTGTGTTTGCCTGGGCTCTGGCTTTGATGATTCATAATCTGTGATTCTCCCATTAGAAATGTGTTTCGTTGGTGGGGAGTAGAGATGGGATGGCCTTGTCTCTTACTTTCTGATTTATAGATTCAGGACTGAGCCCCTGGTAACCAATTCTCTACTAACCTCTAATATTCATCTCAATTTCTCATAAGCTATTCCCTTTGAAGCCTATTTGGGTTTAGATCCTCTGCCAACCTTTGTTCTGGCACTCATGATCATGGTAGGCTTCATAGGATTCTGCACCAAGAGAGCCACTGGGTCATAGCACTCTGGGCTTGAAGGTTCACCTAGCAAGAATGCTCTTCCATGCCCCATACTCTTAGACTCTGTAAGCCAACTGATTACATTTAAAAATAAAAAAATCATGGAAACATAACTTTGACCTTAGCAGTTACTAGGGTTAAATCTTGAATCTCTTCCAATTCAGTTACTTCCCCAATCAACAATAATTTTTTTTGAAAGTTTGGTCTTATGTTGAATCAAAACCAGTGTCCTAGCTACCTCCCACTGGTCATTTTTAAAAATGTTTGAAAGAACTGATGCTCTGCATGAGATTGTTAGGAGAGACTTCTTGTAGGAGGAGGTGTGGTTGTGAGTAAGCTCCAGGCAGGCCACTTACAGGATTTCCCATGGATCCCATTTCTTTTGTTAGGTAGTGTTTGGGGTTTTTATTCTTCACATTAGACAAACCAGGAATAGGCAGGCCCCAGTTCCAGGCTGCAAACCCTCTGAGGACATCTTATGCTGCCAAATTTTGAGAAAGGATGGGCTGTGTCAGAAGAAGATCTCAGGCTTCAGCCTGGTCCCACTTGACATCTCAAATGGAGCCAACGCCCTGGCTGGAAGAAGAGGTGGAAGTAAATTCTTTGCGAGTTTTGTTGTTGACAATTGACATGTGAACAGCAGATGTAAATTATATAAGGCCTGGTAGAGCATCTAATACATTTTTTCAGTACAGAAACAAATGATAGGAACTTTGTGTATTATATAAAATTAACTATAGTTAAGTTATTGGGTGCTGGATCATTGGAAACATATCAGCCATAACCTCAGCAAAGAGTGACCCTTTGGGTCCTAGTGACTAAGTGCCCAGGCCACAACAGCTCTGCCCTTTCTGACACCTGAAACCCCTGACTGTTGAGACTCAAGGACCAGCCAAATGTAGTCAATCAAACCTGACTAATCGATGATCTATCCACAAGTCTAATAACTTTCTACTTAATATCTTTCAGAAAGGTACCTTGGATTAATGGAAATATTAGGTTTTGCATACAGGCAGACTTGGGTTTGAGTCCTGGCTTCATCATATAATAGTGTGTCCCCGTGGACAAAATGATTTAACCTCTGATTTTTTAAATCTATAAAATGGAGATAATTTTCTATCTATTTTCTATTATTATACTATTTAATATCTATCATACTAATAGTATTTATTCCCATAGGGGTGTGCCAAGGATTAAGTAGGATTGTGTTTGCAAATTCTGTATACTATAGTAGTTGTGAGTAATTGTTCCTTTTCCCTTCTCTACTGATATCTTCCTTCCCTTCTGCTCTTTGTCCAGTCTGTGGTTTGGGATAAGGACGTGTTACAGAGGGATTTAGGTGTACTTTCATGCCCCTGCTCTTTGGGAGTTCTGCTTCTGCCTACTGCTGCTGCTTCCTCCTTTGACCATTTTGATCCTCATCATCATCGCCACAGAAAGTTGAACCAGGGACACGAAAGAAGCAAAATACAAATCTGTCTGCTCTGTTCTTTGTATGCACAACATTTGGAAGGAGGTTAAAAACAATTAATGGAAGTGAGTGTGTTCATGACTTTTATTTATGATGTCTCTACTCTAGCACAGAGCACAACCACACATGATGTCTGCCTCCCAGGACCCTGCTGTCCAATGTGTGAGCTGTACATGTAGGTAAACAACTGCAGAAATGTGGTAAATGTTACAATAGATGTGTGTCCAGATCATCAGACCATTAGGGTTCACAGACTGCTTCTGTCTCTCTCTCTCTACCTCACACTCCAGTTAAAGAGGGCTCCTGACCTGTCACTGTTGAAGTGGCAACTTACTATACATCTGGGAAGGACAGGTGGGAAGGACAGTAGACCTCTCACCTTCTCCTGGAGTTTTTCTTTTAGTGAATTAATTCCTAAGTGGTGGTGGAGAACTTAATGGCAAGTTGCTATGGTTAGCAAGTAATGACAGATGTGGAGATAATTTTGAATTGTGTTAATTGTCTGAGAAACAAATGAGCTCCTGTTGGCATAACAGCTGATTCAATAAATGATTACAGTGTATTGTGTTCCATGTCCTTGCTGGAAAGCTCAAATCTAAGAGCAAGAGGAGTTCTTGTGAGACCTGATATCATCGTAATCCCAAGAGTTTCTTTTCCCTTCTCATTAAAAAAGAAGAAAAGTCAGGATTATTTTGGGGGGTTATCTGATCAAATTCCTAAGAACAAAGGTATTATACTTGAAAGGTCTTTATAAATCAATGCAATCATGCCGAAATGTATCCTGTGATACAAAAATAATATAATTTCAATTATTCGTTAGCATATCTGTTCTGTTTTTGGTTTCTTGATGTTAATAATGGTCAAAACTTATTTGAAAGAAAATATACCTGTGTTTCCAGTAATATGGATCAATTGTAATTAAAGGCAAAAAAATCATCCCTGTTTCCAGTTCTTACTGCCCCCTCAGACCTGAGTGTGCAGTGGCCATTTCTCCTACATGGATCCCTCTGAGCACTCAGCATCAGAGTCAGATGAAGTTGACTTTCTGTCGATAGTCCTGATATCCAGCCTCCATAGTTTCATGTAATCCATGAGGTCAATGTAAAACTCCTATGGGTTCTGCATGCTCCCCTCATTTATTTCTACTTTGTATACTATAAAAGCATTAGGAATAGAGAGGGAGGTTTAGAGAAGAAAGAGAGGACGAGACTAAAATCCCACTATAATTGGAGAGTATAAGAATTTCCATTTGCAAAGTACCTTCTCTGTGCTAGGAAATGTCCATATATGTTTTAAAACCTTCACTTTTATGTTATAAAAGTAGAAGTTTGTTACCCCTTGTTACAAAGGTAGAAATTGAGTTTGGTAGAAATTAAATGATTCATCAAAGTTTTCAGAATTAGTAGTGGTTGATCTAGCCTCCATACCTGAGTTTGTTTAGTTTCAAATCTGCTACACTGGAACTGGAGTTGATCCAAATCAGCAAGCTAGGGGCTCATGGGTCTGAACCAGCTCAAGGTCATGGTGTTCTGCTTTGCTTGGT
This sequence comes from Cnephaeus nilssonii, assembly GCF_951640355.1. Lineage (NCBI taxonomy): Eukaryota > Metazoa > Chordata > Mammalia > Chiroptera > Vespertilionidae > Cnephaeus > Cnephaeus nilssonii. The sequence continues at coordinate 69,743,135 of NC_137084.1, read as the reverse complement.
CAGCAGGTTTCCCGTTAGCCATTTTTACTCTCTTATACTTTGTCATATGTATCATACATTCATTTTTCCTTCTTGGTCCCTGGTAGCACTTAGAGTTTGTGATCTCTGTCCCTGGTATAATGGAATGATTGTGACTTTGGATCCAGAGCCATCAAGCATTTCAGTCCAGGCCAAGTCAATTACTAAGAGTTTATGCTTTGGGCAAAACTTTGAGCTTGATTCCTTCACAAAAATGGGGCTAGCTAAACCTAGGTCAAGGGGCTGTTGTAAAGATTAAAAGTAAATATGTATAAAGTGGTTGGTATTTTATAAATAGTAGTGCCCTCTAAACCCCTTCCCATTCTCATCACCGTTATTTGTGAAATCACTTTGAAAAATTTCCGCATGCTCTCTTAGCTCCAAACTCTGCCCCTAGAGAAGTGTTGTGGATGCTACGGTCTCAATTGCTACTGCACAAAGATATTAGACTAGAATTCTCCCTGCCTCCACTTGTATTGAACTATGTAATTGAAAGGTACCAAATACCAAAGGAAGTATGAGACCAATCTTCGTATTTATGTGCTAATTTATAGCAGAAATATTCAATAACCACTTTCATGATCCTTGGTGTCTTCAACATATCAAGCTATAGAAGAGGATCATAATAGGGATATGTGGGTAGATTGGTAAAAATATTTCCTAGCAGTTGACTATTTCTGTGTTAAAAGTTTACTCCTTAGTTTCTGCCTGTGGGGATACACTGCTATTTTACCCTTTGAAGAGCTAAAAGTATATGTGGCTGCAGTTGTTACAGAGGGGAGCTCTGTTTACTTGGGTCTGATTCTCAGGCAGGAAATCTAAAGACAAAAGTCTGAAGATGGCTTTGGTGGCAGAACCAGGGAAGGGTTGCTCCAATCACATTGATCTGAACTTCTTGATCTCATTCTGGGCAAAGGGGCATGAATGTTTCCCTTGGAGTGAATGTGGGCCACGTGGAGGAGCTTGTAGCTGATGTCGTCAGTGAAACTGGAGGAAAAAACTAACAGTTTCAATTCAGCTAGCCATCAAATTATTCTCAGTGTGAAGTCCCAGGAGACCTCTAATTCAGCATTCAGAGAGACCATATTTCCTGTAGCCAAAGGGAAGATCATCTGAGAATCAGCTCTGAATGGGAGAAGTAACATTGCACAGATTCAATTCTCTGCCCTGGCAAGTCTTTCAAGCTCAAGTTGGGGCCTTGACAGGCAAGGAGTGTGGCCCTGAGACCCAAGAAGGGGGTACTTGGGGCATGTGCTTGAGGACTTTAAATTTACACATTCCCCTGAACTCCCTGAGCCTCCAGAATTGGTTCACTCCCCATTGAGAGAGGACAGCAGTGTCTCACTGCCTAGCAAACACGAAGAGGTCTCACCAATAGCAGACACCTCGTGAGATGATTCTTGCTTTCCTCAAGGTTTACCTCTACCCCCTCACAGATTCTAGAACATTAACTGGGCTCAAAACTCAGCTTAAACTCATGGGAAAATGCTATACCTGCTCCAGGAAGAAAGGGGTCATTAACAAAAGTGTTGCAAGACTTGGCTAATATGTCTGGCAGAACAGGGGGAACATACATAAGAATGGGCTTGAGAATACTAGCCTATAAATGAGGACTATAAGGACAGACAGAGTGAATTTTTGAAATGGGAACCTTTCATGGCGTAGGCATAATGGACTGGGAAGGACTTCTGTAGGTGATTCTATCATGCTCCTGGTATAGTTTCCTGAAGCTTGCAGAATAATAACCTGCAGCAAATGAGATGGAATTGGCGTATAAATACTCAGCTCCTTACTCCTCAGGTGGAAATTGAACATTCTTTCTCAGAGTTTTACCTTAGGATTAAGCAGCAAGAAGCTGTAAGAAATATTAGATTCTTAGGGAGTGAAGAAATAGTCACCACTAGCAACTGAGCAAAGGGGTGGATGTAAACAGGCCAAGGAGGAGATGCATGAACATCTATCAGGTCCCAGCGGTGAAGAGCCATCTTGGGACAGAACCAGTCTAAGTAAAACTCTCCTATTCTTTACTATTTCCCCTCTTCTTTGCTCTGACTCCAAAGAGATAAGAAACTACCAATCTAGGGGTGGGTGATAGGAGAAAAGGAGGAGAAATGCAATCCAGAGAAGAAGCCAAATATTACTTCTTTTCATTGCTCTGTGCTTTCAATCTAAAGTAAGTCCACACTGTGAAGAAAGTTTTTTAACTCTTCTGTCTTAGACTACATTCTGGTTACTAAATTGACATTGTGTTCTTATTTAAAAGGATGTAGGACTGTAAGTGATGCAAAAAGTCATGATAACCATCAATTTTTCATGCAGCAGCAGAAAAAAATATTTCTGGAGAGTATTTAAAGGTATGGTGAAATGAATGAAAAAACAACAAAGTGTCATTTATGTGCCTATTAACCATCCCAGTTTTACCTCATTGTTGCTTTGTCTTTCTCAGAAACACTATGGTTTACTTCCCATATCTTCTGCTACAATAATAAAAAAGCATAGTTTATGGCAACTAATGCAGAGAAAAGGTATCATGGAGTGCAGCAGAAATCTGAGCTGTCTCATATATTCCTTTCCCAGGCAGTCATACTCCATGTTTGATAGCCCCCAGGCTGCTTTAAAGCCATATCCACATTGTTTCATGTGTTTTCTTTTTCAAGCATAAAATGATATATAGACAATGAAAAAAAGGACTGTGAGAGATAAAAGGTTGAAAACCAAAGGTCTATTGGGCTTTTCTGATTCTCAAAATAGATATAGTAGCATTGACTTAATAAGGAAGAGAGAAATAGAAGGAATGACAATGTGGAATAAGTCACTTAACATATCTGTGTTCCATCAGAATCTTCCAAAGCACTGTGCCTATCAATAAATCTGTGACCCAAACCAAGGATTTCTCTCTTGCTGAGAACTTTTCTGTTATAGGAGACAAAATCCAAAGCTTACACTCAAATCAAGAAAGATCACTCCCCCCACCTTTTTTTTTTTTCCCCCATTAACCTTCATTTAACATGGAAAGTAAACATTTTGTTGACACTATTTACTGTCCTCCAAGTCCTCTTAATTGATCCCTGGGAACAAATGTTTGTTTGTTTTTGTTACAGATTGATTTATTAGAGAATTTTTGCTACTTTCATTCCACATTAGAGCCTCTCTTTGTCAAATTCAACAACTCAGAGTAAATAGAAATTGAAATCATTGTAAAATATGGGTAGGGCTCAAGATGTTCATCTCTTCCATTGAACCATAGTTTCCCAACTATACAGGGACATCCTATCTAATAAAAGAGTAATATGAAAATTGACCATCACTCCGACACACAAGATGGCCACCCCCATGTGGTCAAAGATGGCTCCCCCCATATGGATTCAAGATGGCCAGCAGGAGAGGGCAGTTGTGGGTGATCAGGCCAGCAAGGGAGGGCAGTTAGGGGTGACCGGGCCAGCAGGGGAGGGCAGTTAGGGGTGACTGGGCCAGCAGAGGAGGGCAGTTGGGGGTGATCAGGCCTGCAGGGGAGGTCAGTGAGGGTTGACCAGGCCTGCAAGGGAGGGCAGTTGGGGGGCACCAGGCCTGTAGGGGAGGGAAGTTGGGGGCAATCAGGCCTGCAGGGGAGGGCAGTTGGGGGGACCAGGCCTTCAGGGGAGTGGTTAGGGTGGTGATCAGGCTGGCAGGCAGAAGCAGTTAGGGGCAATCAGGCAGGCAGGCAGGCGAACAGTTAAGAGCCAGCAGTCCTGGATTGTGACAGGGCAGTCGGACATCCCTCGAGGGGTCCCAGATTGGAGAGGGTGCAGGCTGGGCTGAGGGACACCTCCCCCCATGCACGAATTTTGTGCACTGGGCCTCTAGTCTAATTATAAAGTTACTAGAAGCCTGATGCACAAAATTCGTGCAGGAGTAGGCCTTCCTTTCCCTGGCTGCCAGCACCGGCTTTCCTCTGGCACCTGGGACCCGGGCTGGCTTCTGTCCCACCCTGGCTTTGTCCAGAAGGACGTCCAGAATGACATCCGGAAGGACTCCAGTCTAATTAGCATATTACCCTTTAATTGTTATAGATACATCTAGGCCAGTGGTTCTCAATCAGGAGTGATTTTTGCACCCATCCCCTTGTGACATTTGGTAATGTCTAAAGATACTTTTGATTGACACAACTGGGGAGGGGTGCTACTGGCATCTAATAGGTAGAGCTGGGATGCTGCTAAACGTATGTATGTTTCCTATTCCTGTATAGCATAACAGCATTTATTGTCTTAAAATTCAGCGTCAGAAATGAGTTGGGGCATTGGGAGGGGTACTCCACCAGGTTCTCAACTTTGAGTCTCACAGAGCTAAAGCCAAGGTGTCACCCACACTGGGCCCTTAGTATATGGAAACTCCTGGGAAGCATCTACTGTCATTCAGATTGTTAGCAGAATTCAGTTCCTTGCAGTTATAAGACTGAAGTTCCCATTTCCTGGCTGGTTGTCAGATATTCTCAGCTCCTAAAGGGAAACCACATTAGTTTGCTCATGTACCCCTCTATCTTCTTTTTTGAAAGTATGTTTTTATTGATTTCAGAGAGGAAGGGAGAGGGAGAGAGAGATAGAAACATCATTGATGAAAGAGAATCAGTGATCGTCTGCCTGCTGCATGGATTGAGCTCACACTTGGGCCGGGAACCGAACCATGATCCCCTTATTGATAGGTCAATACACAACCACTGAGCCACACTGGCCAGGCTATCCCTCCATCTTCTAAGTCAACAGCAGCACATTAAAATCCCCTTGTGCTTTGAATCTTTGACTTCCTCTCTGCTACCAGCCAGCGAAAACTCTTCTTTTAAAGGGCTCACTTGATTGGATCGGGCCTACCTGAGCAATCTCCATACTCTAAGGTCAACTATTTGGGACTTTAATAACATTTACAAAAATCTCTTCACAGCAGTATCTAGATTCGTTTTTTACTGAATAACTAGGGGACTTAATCTTGGGGGTCCATATTTAGAATTCTGCTTATCACAACAGTCTAATGCACAAGGCATCCTCTCACAACAAAGAATTATCTGGCCCCTAATGCCAGTCCTGCTGAGATTGAGAAACCCTGGTCTAGGCATATATTTTTGCTCATAGCGAAACTATTTTCAGTTTATTTTTCTCATAAAAGGCAAATTCACAACCTGCAATGCTTCAAAGAAGCATATGCTGGTAGGTTTCTGTTCATGATTCAGAACTCTCATTTTCCAAGACCTATTGGTAACAAAGATCTTATGAACTTTTTGACATGTGATGGTCCATCTATCTTTATGCATCTACCTCGCTAGCTTCACATCCATCAATGTACTTACTTTATATTATTTTGTCCTTTGACACAAGTGGTATTTTCATTACAAAATATCAAGAGAAGGGAGGTAAATATTAGCATTCTTTGTTTTTGGTAAGATAATCAGATTGTCATTCCGTGTGTAACTGGAATACAAGTTCCTAATTACAGAAACTTTTCCTTGGTCACTGATATACTGTTCACGTAGTACAATTTGTGGTTCATGGTGAGCATACAATGAATATTTGCTGAATGAATGAGTTTCCAACTCAAGGATAATGTAGCAAGAGAAATCTTGACTTTTTGCACTAATATACAGATTTAAATGGGTCTGAGGCTTGATTGCAGAATGCTTTTCTTATGAGATATAAAGTCATGAATCTCATCACTTCTCTAGAAGTTAGAAGTGCCCTGATGAGCCTTCCTTAAAATAAGAGAATTCATCAGGTTTATTATTTTTATCCCTACCCTAGTAAGAAATCTCTCCTATGACACCTCTGATGGGTCTACTTTGTGTTTGAGTCTTCCAGATGATGTCACAGGAGTTGGACACTTGGTAATAGGAATCTTTTAAGGTTTTTTTTTTTCCCTAAATACTCCCTATTAGAATTTTGAAAAATCATGGACCCCTTTACACATTTTAATTTGATGTCTAAAACTTTTTAATCATCAGTTAATAGTTGAAAAGAATGTGATTTCTGGCATATTCCATTTGACATTAAATATATTTTGTCAAAACATAAGTTTATAGATTTAGTTCATTCAATTTGTATATGTCTTCCATACTATCTATCAGGCAAATGCAGTCCAAATAGTCAATCCAAATAGACAAGTCATACTTACTTTCTGTGGGGAAAAATAAAAAGCCTAGATTCATTTTTTTCAATTTAAATACTTATATCCTGGTGGCAACTATCTTACTCCTAAATTCTAATTCTAAGATAAATTGATATATAGATAGACATGGAGTCTAAAATGAGTCTATCAGCTGGATGAAATAAGGCACTATTTCATCAATATTTCTTACCATCCTTTCGCCTTGCTATCACCTCCTCAGGACCTGGACATTCCTTTGTTTGGTTCTCCAAAGATTTTTACATCCTGAGTAATGATAGTAAGATTGAGGATTGGTGAACATGGGCTTTTCTTTTGTAAAGTAGGAGCAATGCAAGGAGAGGTGATGAAGGATACGTTTTAACCTTAGATAAGGTGCTTTCTAAAAAAGAGTACACATAGAGATTGAATATTTGTAAAATTATTCATTTGAAACTATACATAGCAATACATACCTTGGGGAAAAAACATCTTAATGTATTCCTTGGATATGAGTCTCCCACTGTGAAGATGGCTGGTTTAGATGATAACCTGCTACATAATTAGAAAACTTTTTTTTCAACAATGAAATAGTGAATTGAAATATATTTACTACATTATGTATGTTCCCCTCTATTTCAGATATTTTTTGAGTACTTACAGTAGGATAAATTTATCTACACATGATGTCCCAACTATTTGACAATATCATGATGTATCCCCAACATCTTTCCATCTCCAGAATTAATATTCCTAGTTCCTTGAATCATTCATTATTTCTCATTGTTTTCAGTCCCTCACTCTGATAGTTATCCTGCCATAAGGATACTCAAAATTATAAAATTTTCCTGAATTTTGATGTTCAACTCAGAATAATGATAAAATATTAATATTAATGAATGAGTTTCCAACTCATTCATATTAATCTTACTATTATTAATCTTACTAATTTTTTTACAATGTAAAAAGCTACAATTCAGTGAATGCTTACTATATGCTCAGTGTTTAAAATACTGTTATTATTCTTCTCATTTCACAAATGAGAAACTGAATTGAAAAAAACAAACAAAACTAGATGACTTGAGCAAGATCAAGAGCTTCATTCAGTACCTTGTTTGTTAATTATTTTCTCACTGGGCCAGTAGTTGGTTTACCAGCAACATGACAACTTATGGAGTACACCTCAGTACATATGCAGAGAGGGGTCCAGAGTAGCTGAGATACACAATTAGATAAAATGTTAGGATCACCTGAACATCCTCTGAAAAAGTCCCGTAAATCTCAGAGGAGCCTGGCATGTGTCTTGCTGCACTGTGGTTAAGAATGGCCTGCCTCAGTGACTCATACAGTGAAGAGATTTCCAAACTAGTCCCTTCTCAGTCCTAGTGAGTGTGGAGCATTTGGTAGACTGCTGCTGGGGGCAGAGGACCCCCTTGATGGGGCTTCTCATTCCCCCTCCCTGCTTAACCCAAAGGGCTCTGCTTTTCTTTAGTTTTATTTGTTTACACTTTTCCAATCAGAAGTAAATAGAGATAAAATCAAAATAGAGAGAGAAATAATGGTGTGTGTGTGTGTGTGTGTGTGTGTGCGCGCGCACGCGCGCACGCGCGCACGCGCGCACATGAGAGAAAGAGAGAGAAACCACCAGTCCTTAAAATAATACTAATTTTGGAATCAGTTTGCTTGGGTTTGATTCCAGTAATATACGGTACTTCATAGTAAGTGACTTGGGCTTGGTCTTTAGCTACTCTGAGCTTTGATTTTCTCACCTGACATACAGGAGGTGCTCAAAGACTTTTCTTGAGCAAAATAAGTGAATAAATACATAATTTTGTATTTTCAGAAAATATAATCTTTCAGGGGTATTTGAGGATTAATGCTAATATAGGGAGAGTTTAGTAAAGCCCAGGTACATAGTAGGTATTTTGTAAATAATAACAATAATAGCATTTATTGCTGTTGTTATTTTTTATAACCCTCATCTGAGGATGTTTTTTAAATTGATTCTAGAGAGAAAGGGAGGGAGGGAGAGAAAGAGAGAGCATGAGATCAATGTGAGAGGGAAACATAGATTGATTGTTTCCTATATATGCCCCAATTGGGGATTGAACCCCCAGTCTAGGCATGTGCCCTGACTGGGAATCAAACCTGCAACCTTGTCATGTACTGGATGATACTCCAACCAACTGCACCACCGATCAGGGCTGTTGTTATTGATTCAATACATTTGTGGATTGATGTACCAGGTGCCCATGTGGCACTTTTCTCTAAGTTAGATAGAGATCTCTCATCAAACTTGAGAGCAAGCATTATATGTTGCTGTATATTTGGAATGTACCTGAGTCCAGAGGGGCTTTCCCATCACAAGTCTGGGAATCCCAGAGGCTTCTTGGTTCTCAGCTCTAAGAACTGTGGCTTGAGAAGTCTGGTGGCAACTTGTTGTGTGGAAGAGGCCTTGCCACTGTGCCAGATGTGCCAAAATCATAAAGCAACTCAGTGGGATCAATTTTTGCTGCCATTGCTATTTCTGGGGCTTAAATCACACTACCTAGTGACTTCCAAGTCTTTGTATTTAGCACATTTATTCTCTGGGTAAGAACAAATTATGAACCTATAGCCTATTCTTTTTTAAAGAGAAAGAAAGAAAAGCATGTTGGGATTAAGACCTGAAAATTGATGTCTTTAATCTGCCCAAGTCCTTTTCAGTGAAATATCATTGTCTTGTGGATCATGTTCATCTGCTATAGAATGGAAGTCCTCCAGGATCAGGCATTATCTTTTCAGAGGTTGTGTAAAATGACCCATTCACTTTTATCATTCCTGGTGTACATAACAGACAGTTATTGTTTCTGACAAGAGAAAAAGAAAAATGGCAGACTCATCACACATCCTAAAAGCTTGGTCTGCAAAAGGAATCCCATTACGTACATATTGTAATCCCATTACAATGTACTGTAAAGGTATGTACTACCATGTTCCTCCTGGGAAAACCCTGCAATGCATTTCTCCAAGTCTAGAAAATAGACTAGTGAGAGTTAAGTCTAATTATGTAAAGATTCTTTGCTTTACAAGACAGATTTTCTAAAGTGTCTCTTTAAATAGCCAAATCCCTTTTTGGAGTATTCAAAATTGGATTTGCTTTGCAAAATGTTTAGACTCAACTTTTCAAGAGCAAAGAGAGTACACAGAAATGGAGCACACTGTATGTCAAGTGTCAATGGTGAGGTCAAACTTAGTGATCACAGTGAAAACAAGGCTCTCACCATCCCATCTCTGAGCCCATCAAAGTCAGAATGTCCAAATGTGGCAGGTGGCTTTTACAGGGCATTGGGTGCCCTCATTTCAGGAAGGAAAACTAAGCCGGCACTGGGGTCATTGTCCATCATTAACTGTGACTCTGGCAGCCAAGGGCATCAATTCGTGCTCTGAGCAATCATGCATTATTCAGCATGCACTGAATTATTCACTTAAATAGGGATACTTTTTTTTAAAAAAAAGATTGAGACAATTATGAAGAAAAAGCTGATGACTTTTATTAAAATAAATGGGAACAGAATTTTTGGAGAAATAATACATTTCTTTCTCCATATATAAGTCTTGGGCAAGGAGAGGAAAAGGAGAAGTTGGAATAGGACTAAATAGGAACACAGGGTCAGAAGGAACTCCCCCCCCTCGCCCCCCAAAACAAACAACCTTTCCTCCCAATGTCAAACTCTCTTTCTTGCAAAACCTCCTGCTGGTAAATACAAGTAGATAGGTGGGCATCAATCATTCTTGCTATCTCTCAATTCTGATGCATAGCAGGACTAAAACAACAATGTGTACTGCATCACTCAATGTAGCAAGGTGAGTATTGTGCAGGCACAGTGTTAGACTTAACTCTAAGAAGAACACAAGATCCAGAGGGAAGAATGAAATGCACACTTAATAAGACACCTGAGTGCCTTCTAAGACCCTACAATGTTTTTATGTGCTGTTCCAAGCTGGCTTCTCCAGTAGAAACATGAGAATACTTCATTTTCAACTATTGGTTCAACACAATGTTAAACCAATAGTTGATTAGTCTTTGTCCCTATTTAGGCAAGCTTATAGGACCCTTTCAGGAAGTTCTATCAGTTGTGCTGAAAAGCTATTGTTCATAGGACAGCAAAGGCATTGAGAACTTTAACAGCATCCGGGCCAAGAGGGGGCACTTTGTAAGAGGCACAATACTCAGCATTTTCACAGGGCAGCTCATTTCTGCACTCCTCTGAGTGATATTTTTGTTTCCCTGTTGTGTAAGCCTTGTGCGTGCTGTATGTGCTAGCCAGTGTCTTTATTGCCCGAATATCAGTGTTTCATATACTGAGCGGGTCTTGGACCTGAAGATGAGTGTGTGAGGGAACAGAGGAGGTACATGGGTCAGGAGGAGTGAAAGATAAGTTGGAGACTTCATGGAAAGGAAAATGGTTCATTTGGATTATTTGATGTGAAATACACGTTCGAGTTTGTTTTTCAGGTTCCGGCCCTCTCATCTCTCCCAAATACACAGTTTCTGTTCAGAACCAGGCCCGCATAAGCAAGACTGGGGAGAGGGGTTGTCCTCAACAGCTGAGGGAGAAAAATGTGATGTGGCCCTGAGAAGAGCTGATGTCTAGAGTATAAAAATGTGTTCCTGGGACCCAAGTGGGAAAGGGTTGGGGGTGAGGAATCAGGCAGCCAGAGAACTGAAGCTTCAACCCTCCCTAGGCACAGGACTGAGGAAGGTGAGTTGCTCACAGGGTGGGTAGGGGTGCTCCTTACAGCCCCTGGGCAGGGGAAAGGGTGGAACTGGGAACCTGTGTGGCAGAAGCTTGCTCTGCCAGGAGGAGATGTTGGGGTATGAGGGCTGGGTGGGGGCCTGAGGGGTGGCTTGGAGCCCTGGAGGTGGCTGCCTGACGTCACCGGCCTCTCTGGCAATAGGCTGCGAGCTCAGCTCCCCAAACGGCAGCAGTACAGGCGGCAGCGCGCCTCGGTGTCTGGCCCCTTCACTCCGTGCCTTCTGCAGCTGCCACTGCAGCCGCGCGGCGGGGCTCCCTCCCTCCAGCCAGCTTGCAGCCCCAGGTAAGAGACTCGGTGCGGCTCAAGGTTCCGGGCGACCGGCGGCAGGGCGGCCAGGCGAGAGTGGGCAGGACAGACCCTGCGGCCCGAGCCGCACCCCTGGCCGCAGCTCCGGCCCCCGGCCCCCGGCCCGGCCAGCGCGCTGCCTCGCTGCTCCGCAGTGCAACAGTTTGCAGCTGCCTCTTGAGAGCGGCCAGGGCTCTGCTGCTTGCTGCGGGTCTACCTGGCGCTGGTCCCGGGGAAGATTCTCGGGACCCTAGGTCCGGGAAGGCCAGAGAGAAGGTCGGTCCCCTAAACTTTGCTGGGGGGGAAGCCTCCCCCTTCCATTTCTAGCCCCTCTAAAAAGAAGCAGGATACTGTCAAGTGTGTGTGTGGGGGGGCGGGGGGGGCCGCATGGAGATGGGGAGGAGGGGGCGTTTGCTGGGATGTGCTTTAGCCGAGAGGTGCTTCAGCTGCTTTTTTTTTTTTGGTGGGAGGAGATTCCAAGGAAGAAGGCTGGGAAAAGAATGGAGTGCGATCCTGCGCGTCAGCCGCAGCCCTGGACCGAGGCGGAGTGGGATGAGGTGCCCGCGGTCCCCCTTGGGTATGGGACCCAAGGGGTCTGACGCCGCCTGGAAAGGGAGAGTCGGAGGTGGAGGGACGGGAAGGGAGAACTGCATTCCCGGGGCCCGCTCGGCGACCGGGGTGGGTGCTGGGAAGGGTGGGATCCTGGCGAAGACCAGCACTGAGCGGGCGCAGGAAAGAGGAGCGGCGTGGATCTGGAAACAGGGACCGCGTTCCGAGGCGGCTGCGTGCCTGTTGTAATTAGAAAGTTGTGAAAGGGCGAGGAGAGCCTGCCCGATCTGCTGAGTAATCCTCATCTCCGGGGTGCGGGCGCGGACCCCTTCCCTGACAGCGGAGCGAGCCCGAAGCGGGCGGCTCTGGAGCGCGGCCTGGGGCGGGCAGGCGGGGGTCTTCCTGCGGCGGAGCTGGCGGGCGGGTCCGCGGAGGCCGCGTGCCCAGAGGGCTTTGCAGTGGCGCGGGTCCTTCCCCCGCACTCCCCTAACCTAGCCTGTTCTCTTTGCAGCCCGGTGCCTTGGCAAAGGAAAAGGGGCGCTTGGACACGCGTTCCAGGCGGGTCCGGAGAGCCTTTCCTGGGCGCCCTCGCTCTCCTGACGTCTTGCTTGCCCGCAGTTACTCCCTCAGCCCTTTGCTCCTGCGCATCCACTCCCACACCGGGGAGCAGTTTCGGTTGGCGCGGGCTCCGTCCTCCCTTGGCCGGTGGGAACGGCGTGCCCTAGAGAGGAAGTCTGGTAGGCCCGGCCCCTCCCAGCCCAGCGCCCATGAGTGCCAGGGCGCCCAAGGAGCTGAGGCTGGCGCTGCCGCCTTGTCTCCTCAACCGGACCTTTGCGTCCCCCAACGCCAGCGGCAACGGCAACGCGAGCGCCCGCGGCCAGGGCACAGGCGGCGGCACCTGCATTACGCAGGTGGGACAGCAGCTCTTCCAGTCCTTCTCCTCCACGCTGGTGCTGATTGTCCTGGTCACCCTCATCTTCTGCCTCATCGTGCTGTCCCTCTCCACCTTCCACATCCACAAGCGAAGGATGAAGAAGCGGAAGATGCAGAGGGCTCAGGAGGAATACGAGCGGGATCACTGCAGCGGCAACCGCGGGGCCAGAGAGCCCCCGGCCAGTGGCCAGGTCCCAACCCACGTAAAAGAAACCCGGCTGGAGAGGCAGCCCCGGGACTCCGCCTTCTGCGACCCCGCCAAGGCCTCCTCCTCCACCTCCTCCTCCTCCTCGTCCCCAGGCCTCCCAGGCCAGGGTCCCTATGCTCCTCCGCCTCCGCCCCCCGCCCCCAGTCCGCAAGGAGCACATGGCACCTCCTCCTGTTTGGACACAGCTGGCGAGGCCCTTTTGCAAACGGTGGTACTGTCCTGATCGTCTAGCCCCTCTCCTCCTCCTTCCTTGTTTCCAGCATCTTTGCAGTCCTCGCTCTTCCCCTCAGTCCTCCCTCTCACTTTTCTCTGACCTCTCTTTCCTTTTTCTTCTTTCCTTATTTGCCCCCCCCCCCCTTACTGTTTCTCCTCCGCCGAGGCACTGTGCGGTATTTGTAAATATTGGGTAAGGAAAGTCTCGGAAGAAGAAATAACGCTGATAATAATACTTTATTATTGATATTTATAGTAATTATTATAATACCAATAACACAATCCAAGCGCATGACAAATCACGTAATTTCTCATTGTCAGTGAAGGATGCGTCTTCCCTCTCCACCCTGCGCCCCCGCCCCCCACACACACAATAAGGAGGAGAAACCGCACAAGCTACCAAATATATAACAGGTATTAACCCTGGAGCAAAGAGTGGAGGGGCCCGGTGTGTTGTACATAGCTGTCAGGTTAAGGTTCCCTTACCCTCTGCCCCCCAAGCTTTCACTTTCCCATCAGCTTCCCTCCCTTCCTCATTCCCTCCCTCAGCCAGGCTCAGGCAATAGTATATGATGAAGAAAACGTCTACATTAAGCACCAGGACTACCAGAGGCCGCAGAGACAGTCCCAGAAAAAAATGTTTATGACAGGTACTGCTCTCCAGTCATTCCTCTTCTCACTCCTTAGTTAACCATTCCCTTTTCCAGGACCAGGCATTTAAATTTACTTTTAGATATGCCCCTCGCTGGCCGAGCATAAGTACATTAAAAATCTTTAAGTTAGTTTTTAAAAATGTACTGCTTTAGCTCCCTGCCCCAACCCCACCTGTACACCTTTGACTTGTGGCATTTTCAGGATTCACAAAGGACTCGGGAGCTGTCCAGCCAGGTCTGGTGCTGAAATAGTCTCACAGAACTGGTTCCTTTTTTTTTGGTTGCGCAGGCCAAGGAGGGGCTTTTTGGAAAGTGACTATTCTATTTTTTGTTGGTTTCTTTCTTCTTTTTCTACAACCGAGTTTGTGTGTACTATCGATTTTATTAATACTTAATATTGTATAAGTTACCTTTTTGTAAAAAAAAAAAAAGTATTAGGTGATGTTCAGTACTGAAAGTGCAGTATCTAACCAACCAGAATGTTTTTGTTTAATTTTTAGGACAAGTATACTTTTGTTATACATTTGTTACATCGGTACGAAATTCAGAAGCAAACTATAGTTCTATTCTACGTCCTCCAAACTGTATATTCTTGTTCTTAATTTCCAGCTGTTGGTATAATGGTTATCACTGGATGAGAGATTCAGTGGTGCAGGTCTGGCTTCTGCTGTTTCCAGAAGTGTTCTTTTGTATCTTACTCTGTAGTAGACTGTTATATAAATATAACACATATGTTTTTCTTTTTCAAATAACAGAAACAACCACAATAGAAAACAAATAATGGATGTGCAGGAATGCCATCTATTAAAACATGGCTAATATTTAAACAGTGCCTGTAGTCCTCCCTGCATGCAATTACTACCTGGAGGCAGTAGTGTGTATGCTTGCTTGTACTGTATGTGTTTGGAGGTGAGACTGGTGGGGATGTTGGGCAATTTGGATGACAGGACATGCAAATTTCAAGAGAAGTTAAACCCAGTAACTACTTATAGGATAAAAATATTTGCAGCTTGCTTACTTAGAAATCTGTGCTTGCATCTGAAATGTGGCAAAGGAAGTGTTCTCTTTCTCTTTATGAGTCTGGCTTACCTAACTTCAATGAGTACATGAAGAAAGGTTAAAAAAAGGAAAATGAGAAAAAAAGATTAATTGTTGTTGTAAGGTTTTGTTTTTGTTGTTTTTGTTTGTTCTCTCTCCTGATGCCAGAGAAGGCAATCTATGCTAGTAATGGAGTCCACCAATGGTTGCTTACAACTATGTTTCCCCTGGACTGATGATGGTAAGAGCAGAGCATATTGCAATCTTAATTATATTCAATGACATCCCTTCTTGGAAACCAATTCTTGACAGCTATTCAAACATTTGGAAAATGTATGAGTGAGAATGTTATACAAAAAGCTCAAAAGAGTCCTTTCTAACCTACAGGGTGTAAAGCAACAGTGCCCCTAAGTGCATCCCTCTCCCAAGTAATTAGTAGTTCTAGATTCTTTGCCCTGGTTCCAAGCATATGTGCTTTTTCCCAGAGAAAGAGATACCTCTGAGGTTAAATCGCCCAAACTCAGTCTGCATCTTTTATAAACAATAATTAAATAAGCTTAATTTTAATCACCCATTAGATATTCACTCAAGCCCTTTCCTGAAGCACAGAGGATCATCATTTAAACATGCCATGTGTTAATATTAGGGAGACCAGGTACATAATCTTTGGGTACAATATATTAAACAATGAACCAGATTCTCTCCAGTGCCTTAGTCACTTCCTAGTAATAGGTAAAAGAGTGCATTAACTCCCTCAGGCCACTAGGAAACTCTTTACTGCATCAGAGTTATACGTTGCACATCAGAAGGACTAAGGCACTGTGAAAAAGAAAGTCCATTATTATTTGTAGTTCACCCTCATCTGGCTGTAGCTCTTTAATAACTTATTACAGAATGACTTTTGGATTTGAAATTTGAATAGAATCAAGGACTCAGAAGGGAGCTTCCTTATTTCCATTGACTCCATTAAGTGCGTGAGTATTACTTTCTACCCCTTATTTGGTGCACTCTTTATAGTGAATAATTTCCCATTTGATTAAAAGCAATAAGATGTTCTGTTGTGAGCAATGCTGGATGATGATTCCATTTCCTTGGTGCTGAAGCCACTCCTACATTCTTGCCTTATGAATCATAGTGCATTCAAGGCATGCAATAATAATCCCCTTCCAAGGAGCAGCCTGTACACTCCAAGGGTAATTATGAAATTGTCCTGTGCAATTTACCTCCAAAGGAATAGAGGAAACAGAAGAAATGATAGCATTATGAATATTGTTTTTTAAAAAATACCTTGCTATCTCTAAACATGGGCACACATCCATAACATACTCTTATTGGGCATCTTTAAATATGTGTGCCTTTTTCCATTAATTGACTCTGGTTTAATATGTTTAATACTGCTGTGTGTGAAGATGATGTGGTTTGTGAGTCAAATTTCATGCTGAGTTTAATATTCTCAGAACCCTAAGCTTCCAGCAAAATCACTTGAGACTCTTTATGAGAGAGAATTACCTGAAGTCTAGTAATGCCAGTCCCACCAAATTATTGCAATAGGCACATATCCAAGCAATTTGCACAGATCCTGTTTAAAGTATTGCTTCTTATAAGAGCTCAATTGACAGTCTAAGGAGTTTGGGATGCTATCAACAGAGCATTTGGATTTCATTAATATAAAACAAAAGACAATCTGGAAATAGCTAAATTTATTTTAAAGATTTTATTCACTGATGTCCCGTCAAACTAATTGCTTCAAATCCCTATAGCTATAGCTCAACTTCTGCACTTGCTATTCCATATTAATAAGATGGCATGCTTGATTCATATTGTTTTTAAAAATGAAGAAAAAATGGAGAGAGAAAGCATTATGTCAACTGTATGGGACTCTGAATCTTAAAGATGTAGATGGATATAATCTTCTTTAGAATTTATATACACCCATAGATATGTATTTATATATGCATACATTTTGTACAAATTTACAATGGACTTTTTGTATTCTCTTTCCTGCCATTACAAGAATGAGATGGAAACCAAATAGTTGTTCCATCCTCTTATCCAGAGAGGATACTGAGAAGTCAGGTATATGCATGTACTTATTTCTCTGAGGTCAAATCTGAATGCCTTTCTCTTTATTTAATGAAAGGGGAGAATTCTAGTTGGCTCAGGAAATTGGTAATTAGATAAGCTTCCTTTCATAGGTAGTGACTCAAATTAGCAATGATAATGAACCTGTGACCATATCTATGTGGTCTTAATATCTAGGTGGAAAGCAAAAAACACCTAGAATAGATTTAGGACCACCTAGACCACAAACCTGGATTGTTGCTCGATTTTCTATTTTTAATCTATATGTTGTGTGGAAATAAAACATATCTGCATAGCTAAAGGTAAAGTAAAAATATGACCATTATATGTTTAGTTTGATAAGTAGTTTTTGGAAAATATGGATAAATTAGCTTTAAAAAACTTTGGCATCTGACTTTTCCACCATTTCTATTTATATCAATTGAATTAATTAGGTAATGTTTAAAATTCTATTTTTTTCCCATTGTGCAGACATATGCTTTAAATTCTTTTCTGTGGGTGACAGTTGAGCAATTGCTAGTTGTTATATTGTGGAACCTGTAGGTTAAATTATAACCAGAAACTTGCATCTGATCTGGTCAGACTCCTCAGGTCCACTTTGAATCAGAATCTGAAAAGCCACTTATCTGGGCCAGCCTCTGTTGAAACTAATAATTGTGGCTTATAGATATTTCATTTACCTGAATTGATTTATTTATAGAGGGGTATTTAATCATTGGACTGAATAATAATTTATCCTGATTCTGATTTTTTTGTTTATTTGATAACATCTGAGAAATAACTTTGATGGCTTAACATCAATCCTTATTAATGTCACCAACCCAATAATACAATTGGTGCCATGTAGGAATGTTTAGGTAAGAATAAGAATTTAATTAACTTTAATCGGGGACAATGTCTTATAAAGTGGTTCTATGTGAGGCAGAGACTTGTGACTTAATTGGGTTGTTTTTATAGAGAGATTGACAATAGTGATGACAACAAGAACAACAACAGAAAAACTGATTTTTGAACTCAAATATATCTAAGAAACAATAATAAAACAGATATTAGAATTCATGGAAAATTTGTTTTGCTTTTCTATCAATAAAAAGTTTTCTTGTTAAATGGCTTTTTGGACACTTTCCTTATTAACTTAATGTATAATATAGCAGGATTACAAAAGTACTCATTATATTACCCTCAGATGCTCAAAGGAATTAGTTTTTATTTTTTTAAATTCTATCACTCATCTGACCTTCTTCACAAACCAGTTGCATCTGAGAAACAGGCAGTGTCTAACTTTTGGTATAACCCAATACACTGAGTGCAGTAGAATTTAGCAATCCTTTTAGGCAGATGCTCAGGCTCTTTAGGTTGTATCCTTAGTCTCCCAGATTTCCTCTTTCCCTGTCTGCACTTCTCTAATATACTAGTAACCAGCTGTATAGGGAAAAGGTATAGTTGGCATGATTTTGTGGCAGTTAAGGGAAGAGAGGTGGTCTCAGATTCATATATATTCCTATGGATTTTAGCTGAACCCTGCTGAAAAGCAGCTGATTGGAACTGCTCCATAGTTGGTCTATTCAGCTTTTGTGCTGACATTCACCGCTGCAGTCTTGGACCCCGGACCTTTGTCCTGGTCTAAAAGTCATCATCTTTTACCCCCACCCCACTCACACCCCCCATTGACCTCTCCCAGCCCAGGCCTTCACCCTCCTATTGTCTGTGCTCATTGGTTATGCTTATATGCATACAAAGGGGGACGACATATGTAATACTTTCAACAATAAAAATTTAAAAAAAATTAAAAAAAGAAAAGAAATTACTGCTTGCCCAATACTATGCTGATTGCTGGAGGAACTAAGAAATAAACTGTCCAAATGAAAAAAAAAAAATCATCCATAGAAATGTATACCTCTTTCCCCCTGCAATCTCTAGGTCCAGATTTTTTATTTTGTCCCCTTCTTATAGATATAGGAACTTCTGTGTGCCTTGAATACCAGGGACCTACTCTTGCAAGGCATGGGTTCTAGCTCAGGATCATCCATCTCTGTACCTCCCACTGCCACTTCAGTTCTGCTAGCCTTGCTCCATTTCAGAGAATGCCATGAAGGATTTCTTCTGAGGTTTTGTAGCCCCATTCTAATACATTCCAGGGGGAGAGGGTTGCCACTTAGCCCTAAGCTTTGGGCGTATCCAAAGCTATTTAGATGTTTGTGAAGCACCACCCGCTTTGTCTTGACTTCTAAATGTGTGTGCAGAAGAGAAGCATGCAGTCCTTAACAGCTGCCTACTTGTTTTTCTTTTCTGTCTCATTTTTAAAATAAAAATTGTCCCAGACTACAGCAATCAGATTTTCCTCTCACTGCCCCCTCTTTTTTTTTTCTGCCTGAGACTCCTTCTACTATCCTACTCTTGCAGTGGACTCTGTCCCCTTGTTTCTAACTTCAGCCTGTCCAACAAGTGGCAGTGGGCAGGATGTAAGGAGACCGAGAGATACGTTTATTGATAGGGATTCTGAATTGGGAGATATTTCAAACATGGAATGCTACCATACTAAATTTTGTATTCCTGCAGACCAGGTACACGTGATTAAGGTCCTACTCTCCCTTTTTCTACATTTGTTTTTTCTCTTAATTTATACCAAATACCTTCAAGTGTACCAGGTAGCTAGCAAATCTGGGTCCTGATAGAATCTTTTACTTTATATCACTATTTGGTATACAAGAGGGTATATAGTCTTTTCCCAATACTGGCCCATCGCTTCACCCTATCCCCCACCCTCTAGGAACTGCAGATTGTATGTTGAAAATGTTTCCTTGAGTTGGGATAAATGTCTAGTGGATGTTCAATACTGGAGTGGAGATGAGTAACTATCTCTAACTAAAGGCAGTAGGAAGAAGGATTAGTGCTTAACTCAATCTCTAACTGTGGCCCTTTTTATTCCCAGAAAGTAATTATTCTCTAACCTCACCTATTTGGCTTAAGAGAGAGATGGGTATTCACGTAGTTTGATCTCATAAGACTGACAATGAAGCTACTGGCTGACTCTTGGATCTCCTTGGGTGGACTAAATTGACGAAATACCAGCTGGGTGTTCTCTTTCTGATTAGTTGTTTAAGTTCAATTTCTTCTTGTACAAATACCATCTCCAAATATGTCCCGATCTTGAATTGGTGCTGATAGTTTTAAACCTCTCTCTGAAAAGTTGGCTCTACTTTTCAACCTTTACAGACCAAGAAGAAAAGGGGGTCTAGTGTTAACTTTTCTACCTTATGCTCACCATCCTTTATTTGCATCTGCAAATCCCCTCTTCGTCATGGCCCACTCAGGATTTTTAATTTTAGCCTAGAGATTTATATTCACTCCATGGTGCAAAAATTTGCTACACCCAGGTTCTAAAGAGTTCTGGGAAACACCCTCAAATGCACAAAGGTGGCAACAATGCTCACTTTCACATATAGATATTCAAAGCAAATGTGGCTTCTCTGTTATCCTATAATTCATCTTCTCTTTCTGTTTTCTCTCTTTCCTCTGCCCCTTTCCAATGTGGTGTCTGGTTATGATTTACGTTATCTATGACTGGAAGAAGAGGAAGGTTCCTCAGAACTGTGCAGCATTAAAGGGATTCTTTCTGATTTGAGCTGCAGAGTGGCCAGTCTGGGAAACAAGTTCCAGCTAGTACCCACCGCTGTAGCCTACAATCCTGGGCATTTTAAAATGTAGTTCCAAATTCTGAATCTGCAACGGCTTTTTTGTTTCAAGTGCAGGATTTTGTTATTTTGCTGTGTTCTAAGCTTCGCTGCCCTCCTCCCCCTCAACTGGGACAAACAGGAATCTCAGAGTCCCTTAGTACATTCTCTTCAGACAATGGGAAATAGGAAGCCTTCTAGTTGCCTATTGCCCACTGTCCCAGTGCCACTGCCTTCCTGTAGAAGGCAGAATACAGTAGCTCTTTGCTGTAAAGCCCCCCCCTCCTGTCACCAGGGAGTTTTCCCAAAGCACCCACTAGCCTCAAAGTCTTCAGGCTCTTTGATCCTGTCAGAATGCTTATCAAAGGCCCCCCTTCCTTGCTGTTTGTCCCTGAATCAAGGGTTTTGGGTAGGCAAGAATTTTGAAATTTACCTCCCTTAGTAACCATTTGATTCTGTTCTCCCCCCGCCCCCCCCTGCAAATTACCCAGGACTGGGGAAAAATAGACTTTCTATATGGCTCCTTAAAGGCCTCTTCTGGTAAAAAACAGTCAGGAAGGGGTAGATTTTGTACTTTTTGCTTTCTAAATGCCATGTCTTATACCCTCACTCCAACCTCATACCTAAGTCTTAAAATGGAGATTACAGTGTGAAAAAGTGATTGGCCCACTGATAAACTTAGGAAAGTGCTTCCAAAATATTTTATTAGTTACACTTGTTTACGCATAAGTGGTTATTTCAAGTTGAATGGCAGGAATTCAATGACATCAGAAAGACACCATCTTTCCCTTTTATTTGCCACTGTGTAAAGTTCCAACTGAGCCCTTAACTAACATAAGAGCTTGATTCCAGTGGTTTAAGTTTAAGTCCCTGTCAAGTACATTGGAGAGAGATCATAGGTGTCACCAGTATTTTGTGCTTCAGTATGGAGCAGTCTTCTAGAGATCCTGTGATAGAAAGGACCGGAGGAAGTGTAAGTCCCTAAGTTCAAAAGGGCAGCCATCATCAGAAGAACAAAGAAAGGAGAGGCCAGAAGACACACTTCTAAAGCTTTGCCCTGTGGGTTGGACCCCCTCCACCAGTCACAGTGTATCTTGGGCACAAAGTGTGGTGAGAATGTGGTCATGATGTGGCAGGATTATTTGCAGGGTCTACTGAGTTAGTCCTATTTGTTGACTCATAACTCCACTCCTTTACTCCAGTTATATGGCTCTGTTTTTCACAGTTGCCAGCAGTACCCACTGTTTGGCCACATTCCATAGTTAATTCTGGATTGACTACTGATTAGGTGTCATTGCTAGATTAAAAAAAAATTTGGTGAGATGATTCCTTTTTTATACCTGTAACATTTGAGAGTTCATTCAGTAAACAGATACTCATTTCAGAGTCCAGTATATGCTAGCCAGCCATCATCTTGAGTGCCAAAAATATAGCAGTGAGCAATATAGGTAAAATGTTCTTCCCTCATGGGGATTTAGTTCTAGTGAAAAGAGACAAAAATAAAACACTTAAGTTAATTAAGGAGTATGTTATAGGGAGAAAAGTGCTCTAAAGACAATAAAGCAGGAAAAAAGAATAAGGAGTGTGCCAGAAGAGAGTGTTGGGATTTTTAAAGGGTGGTCAGAAAAGGACTCACTAAAAAAATGATATTTGAGCAAAAACTTGAAAAAGCCATACATTATATGAGTTAGTTGATTAAAATTTATTTGACTAGAAGGATTTGTTAAACTGGTTTCATCCAAACCCCTAATTCTGCAAATGAGCAAATAGAGATTTTGGTAGGGAGAAGGAAAAAAAAAAGATGCTTGCTGAATAATGAACACAAGTAGGGAAGAGGGGTAAAATCTGCTCCTAACCTTGAGGAGCTTATAGTTGAATTAACAGATAAATTTCAATTATGTTCAAGTGTGTAAATAATTATATATAAAAGGTACTTTGGGAGCACAAAATAAATAATAACTGTGTAAAGGAAAGCTAGAAAATGTTTTCCAGAGGAGTTAATACTTTTTTTGGGTTTTAAAGGGTGAGTAGTAGTTTACCAAGAGGTAAAAAAAAGTGTTTTAGGCAGAAAGAAAAGCATGTTCAAAAGCATAGAGGTAAGAGTGTTGTGCATATTTTGGGAATGTTATGATGTTCATATTGGGAGAGATTTAAAAGAAGTATGAAAAGTAGAAGTAAGCCAGATCATTAGTCCTTTAAGAGTAGCTTTTGAGAATTTGTCTTTTGTGGTCAGTGGGGAGTCAGTGAGGAATTTTGAATATGGAGTTATAGATTTGGATTTTTAAAAAGATAACTCTGGCAGCATCAATGCATAGAATAGATGCAATGGTGGTTGCAGAACTGGATGTAGAGACACCAGTTATAAAGCAACTGCAGTAATCTTGCAATACATGATGAGGGTTTGAACCAATGTGGATGGGGATGAAAAAATATGGATATATTTGACAGCATGTTAGGTTATGGAATTGATGGAGTTGGTGATTACTAGATACATGGTGTGAAAGAGAAAAAGCAGAAAGAGGAGAAAAGGGCAGCGTAGATTTATGCTTTCTATTTTGTGGATTAGGGCAACCCTGCCCTGGGTCCTGCTTAGCTGTCATGACTTGGGGACAAAGTTAATCATTAATAAGAGGGAGTACCAGTGGAGGTTTGGGTTTTGCTTGCACAGCCTGAATGCGTTAGACCCAGGCCATGCTCAGACTGTGGCGAAGCTTAGCTCTATGGAGCAGCCTACAATTTGGCATTTGAGCTTCAAGGAATGGTACCATCACTAATATGTAATTTCTAAATGAATACTCATCATCTGTCAAGTTGTAGGAGTTTTCCACATATCTAGAAATATGTGTGTTCTGACATTAGCTTTTAGTCCATGTGTTCTGAGACATGCCTGCAGAGAATTATGAAGTTATATAGGATCTACTATAAACCCTGCTTGACTCTATTGGAATGGAAAAATGATCAGATAGATACCATTGGCAGTGATAAGAATTGATATACTTCTGAGAAGGAATCCTAGGGTATTGGTGAATTTGATGAAAAACCAATATAACTAGGATTAAAGGGAAAATACCCCAGTTCAAATCTTGGCTCTGCCATTTGGTAGTCATGAGACTTTGGAAAAATTCTTTAATTTTCCATGCTTCAGTTTTATGAAGTTTTGTTGTGTGGATTAAATGAGAAAATAAATGCAAAGGTCTACCAATAGTGGGCAATGAGTGTATGGCAGTTCCTATTTTCCTCCTTTATGTGGATTGGGTAGGAGAGGAAGAGGGTAGCTTTCTGTTAGATTTTTAGTAGCAAACTTATATACTTTGTGCTCTAAAGTCACGTTCCAGTCTGTAGGAAAGTGCCTGGCACATGGTAGTTATTCAATAAAAATGTGAATAAATGAATTTAAATTCTATGGACCCATGCCAGATGAAATATTGTGATACTACTATAGGAGTCTAGCCAGAATCATACCAGAAGCAGAAAAGTGAAAATCAATAAGATATTTGTGATAGTCACCAATTTTATTTGACTTCCAGATTGCAATAACAGTAGCTTCATTGGAATCATTGGCATTTTCCAATAACTTATATCTTCAAAGAATGTGTTGCCAATACAGTGCTCCCCATCACACACTATCCTTACTCCATCCTTGTCTGCATAGCCCAGCAAAGGACCTGAGTCTTAATACCTCCCCTGGCTGGTACAGGAACAGTGAGTCAACCATAGGAACTGAGGCCTAATTTGTTGAAGGAAAAGGATCGGGTAAGTGATCAGTCACCTGGCATTTTCTGTATTCACCAAATCTTCTGCAGTGGGGGAAATGCTGAAGAAGATAGGACCCAATCCTTTCAAAGAGATTCTGACTCTGGGAGACAAGATTTCCAGAATGAAACAACACAAGCAAAATCAAGTTGAAGTGGCAATCACAGTTAAATAATAAGCCAAGTTGAATGAATGCAAACTGATCACTGTATAATTATTCATGTTCAGAAAAGGACCCATAAGATTCCACTTATATTTAGACAGAGAAATCTGGGTCAGAAAGTAAGATTTGGAGTTCAGGCTAAGAGAAGCCGAGGCTCTGTCCCTTTGGACTACAAAGCATGTTGCTGTCCCTGTACAGCTTTATGAACACTACGGGCGTTGGGCAGAATTGCCATAACCCATTGTTCCTCTTTTTAATCCTTCCACTACTTCACAACGCTCTCAGGCTCTCCATATGGCTCCATGTTCCACTCTGTGCTCTACATCCACTTGAAGATTGTTCCTCTTCTTATGAGGTTTCTGGACTCAATTCCAATGTGTGGAGGGAGAGGTTTCCCACACCAACAGTATAGCACAATTTATATTGAGGCACAATTCTTGGATCCCAGCTGGATGTCCTATAATTCAAGTCAATTCTGACACTGTCTCCTGGAGATAGCATCGGATTCCCCAGGTAAAGGGTTCAGTCACACAAAACTGTGCCACCCCTACTTCAGATGCCAGTTGAAGTTTGGGTTGTTACCTGTGTTTCTGAACCACTGACTATAAATTAGAGGTTCCCATGACACTCTCCTTGGGTTTGATTAATTTGCTGGAGTGTCTTACAGAACTCAGAGAAAATATTTTACTTACTAGATCACTGGTTTATTATAAAAGAATATATCTCAGGAATAGTCAGATGGGAGAGAGGCATGGAGCAAAATTTGAGGAAAGGGCATGGAGCCTCCATATCTCTCCAGGTGTTCCACTCTACCCAAATATCCACGTGTCCACCAACCCAAAACTAATCTGAGCCCTGTTCTCTAAGGTTTTTGTGGGGGCTTTATTACACAGGGATGGTTGATTAAATAATTTACTATTGTTTATTCAACTCTATAGCCAGCCCCTCTCCCCTTCTAGGAGGTCAGGAGGTGAGAAGGAAATTTCCAACTTTCTAATCTCATGGTTGAATCTACTGGCAACCAGCCACCATCCTTAGGTGCCTCCTCATTAACATAACAAAAGGCACCTATATCACTCTCAAGACTTAAGAAATTCCAAGGGTTTTGGGAACTGTGAGCCAGGAAACTTGGACTAAAACCAAATATATATGAGAAATATGTTTGGTCATCTGAGTGACCAAACACATATCTTTCTCCAAATCACAAACTGCATTTCTTAAAATTATATTTTCTACTTAGATCATTGTCTCTCTCACAATTCAAAATGAAAGTGTAAATTCCTGTCATAATATTATCTGTGACCTATTCCTTTCCTTCTTAGAAGTGAACTCTTTACAATATCGAGCATGTATAGTTAGTATTAATCACCAACAATAATTATTAATGATTTAAGATAACATTCTCATTTTCATAGAAACATATAAGGCCTTGGGTAGAAGGAGAACTTTGGGTTCAAGAGGGTTGATTTCAGTACCCTTATCATCCTCCCAAGGGAGTAGCCACCTATCTAAATTTTCTCCCAGCAGGCAAGATCCAGGACAGATTAAGACCTGTAGAGGCAGCAGGCCTTGAAAAAAAGTGTGACTTCTCAATTTATCCCCATATTGTGATTTAATATAAAGATAACACAAAACTGTAAAATAAATAAGGAAGTCCTTGCATAAAGTTGTGTTTTGTTGTTTTGCCATGGCAACTATTTAAATGCTTTGTTAAAATAACTGTTTTTATTTTTTCACATTCAGACTGCCTGATAGAAAATCTAGCCAGCACCAAACGCACCCTAACAGAGTAACTTGGCAGCTTAATGTGACCTCTGTAAAGGCTAACATCTTAGATCACGACTGAGGGGCTGTCTGTGGAAAGTTAATCAACAAACCCTTTATACCTGCTGGTGTCAGTCCCCAAAGAAGGGGTGCTTTTGGATTCACACTGATATGGTTCCTCCTATGCAGGGAGGAAACACTGGGACCACAAGGTTTTGTCATATTTGGTTGACACTGCTTTCTACACTGCCCCTAAGGTTTGAGAGTCACCTTGGCTAAGTGGAGCATAAGAGCATGCTTAGTCTTGCAGCCTTTAACCGGTAGGCTCTTTGCCTCTTTGGATGCCACAACTTCCACAGGAGCTGGTGCGGGGCCATCAAGTCATCACTGACATAGGCCCCCTCTGAGTCACTCTTCCTGTGGACCTGTTGTGGAGTTTGCCCAGCCTTCATTCCCTTTCCTGGAATGCAGAAGAAAGAAAAATATCAGGGAGAAATCTTTAGAAAGACCCCATTTCAACCCAACAGGGCATCATTGTTGACCTTTGTTCTTTTTCCTTCTAGGAATCCATCAATATCATTTAAAGGAAAATTTCATTTAGCACCGCTTATGATCTATTCCATCTAAATTCATTCTGGGTGACTTTGTTTACACCTGCTTTGTATTTAACCAAGATATATTAGTTAACCTTCAAGATAAACTTTCAGGGACTATTATTTCATTTTATAAATGAAAAACAGAGACTTAGAGAGATTGATTTTCCCATGATCACTCAGGTAGTAATTTGTCAAGTCTGGATTTAAATTAAGGTTTGCCTAACTCCAAAGCCTTTATCTTTCTTTTCCATGCCACTAGAGCAAAATACTATTCCTGTGACTTTTTCATATCAATTTTAAATAATTGGATTATTTCTGTGAGACCATTTAAGCACTCTGTGAAGCTCACCTCAATAACAAAGGGACATAGCAAACCAAAAATATATACAGCCTGTTAGAGCACTCCTCAAAATGCAGTACAGGGACCCATTTACATCAGAATCTGAAGGGTGTCTGTGTATAGCAGAGAGTATTATGAAGCCTATTAAATCTATTGGTGACCTGGGCCCTGCCCACAGTTACAGATCTGAATTGCTGGAGATGTCTTAGGAATTTGCATCTTTAGAAACCCCCCCCCCCCCAAAATGATGTTAACACACACTGAAACCATTTCAGATGGATGCCTAATGAGGAAGAATGAGGATCTTGAAGGACATCTAATATCTGTATATTTTATCAGTATTTGAATGGGAAACAGCTAATTTTTCAGGATTCTGTGGAGGACATATGCTAATTATCTGTGGTACTGGTGGAAGAGAAACACTATTTCTCTGTGTAGTAACATGTAGCATTTCTGCTGAAGAGAATGGCCCAGCTTTTTGATCCCTGTTCCTTTTGTTGCCATGAAGAGATGGAAGAACCTCATGATCCTCAGACCCTGTTATAAGAATCAATAAATCTGACAAGGTCTCTCCTTCCAAAGACAAATAAATGGAATTATGCAGATTGAGTTGGCAAAGTCATTGCCTCTGAAATACACCTAAAAGCTAAGGGCACTCGCCAGATTGTATGAAACAGAGCTGTGGCCCAGAGGCAGTACACAACAGCTCCAAATAAAATGCTACCAAAAAAAAAATAAAAATAAAATGCTACCAATATAGCTATTATTATATTGGCATCACTGGTGAAAATAATCAGTCATTCCTTTAGGACTAAAGAAGATCATGTGGTATAACAAAAGTACTAGTATTATTCTTTTCCAATGAGTCAGATACAGAGGGAAAACAGCTTAAATTATGTCGAAGAGGAAGGAAGGATGAGGAAAGGGGCTTCTATATGAAAAGTGGGGCCAAGACGTCAAATGTTTGAAATGGAGATTTGGCTTGTTCATTAAAAAATGATAGTAATGGAATGATTGGAAAGGTTTTTCTATCATTTATTCAATAATGAACCGCTTAAATGATGCTAAAATTTTTGAGTTATTCATTCTTCTCAAAACTCTGCATTGGGAGTTGTCCTTACCCATAATTTACTGATGAGAAAACCAGGTTTAGAGAAGGTGGGTGACTTGGTGAGGCCACATGGTGACTTGCAGAGCCTGTCTGGCCTTGGAGCTCTGTTTCCCTCGATTCTGTCGGAATCACCCTATTTCTGTGTTGTCTCTGCATTCCCATCCAGGTTCTTTGCTGACAGCAGGTTATGCCTGGTCCAAAATGAGAATTTTTTCCTCTGTGGTTGCCTGCTCCATGAATGCTGAAAAAGGCATATAGCAAGGGATTCAAAATCCCTCTCAGCTTATTTATGCCACCTGTCTCTACATTCTGATGGAGAAAGAGCTGGCCAGGTGCAGATAACCCATTTTTGAATTGTGATAGGGTCTAGTTAGGAGCATAGTGTCTAGAGTAAGACTACCTGGGTTTAAATGCTGTACCCATGACTTATGAGCCATGTGAAAGTGATTTTGTGCAGGTTAGTTAATCTCTCTACTCCTTAATCTTCAGATTGCCAAAACTACTATGAGAATGAAAGAGTGAAAGTGTTGCAGTGAGGATTAAATGAGTTAATATATTAAATAAATGAATATATGACTAGCACAAAGTAAATGCTCAATAGATGTTGTTGCTATGTTTGTTATCGTTAAAAAGTAGTAATTAGGGGCTTCCATCAAGATGGCGGCACAGGTAAATGTGGTACTCAAAGCCTCCTACAACCACATCAAAATTACAACTAAAATACAAAACCACCACCATTCATATAGACCTGAAATCTATTTGAACAGAAGTCCTACAACTTTAGGGTATAAACAAGAAGCCACATAGAGACTGGCAAAAGTAGCAGAGATGAGGAAGGGGCTGGTCTAATACCCACATGTGGCAATAAAAATTGGGAGGGATTTCTGGACTGCAGAGGTCCCCTCTGTGGAGCGAGTGGGTCCTAGCCCCACCCTAGGTTCTGTAGCCCAGGGTTCCAGTACTAGGAAGAGAAGTACCCATAACTTCTCACTGTGAAAACCAACAGGGATTGTGGCTGCACGAGAATGAGGGCTGCTAAAGTCCCAGGCATTCCTCTTAAAGGTCCCTCACACAGACTTACATGGACTCACTTGCTCTCAGCAATAGTGCTGGGGTGGCAACAAGAAAATTGCCAGGGACATATGGGAAGAACTGAATTGTCTGGCATCTGGGAAAGAGCTGAAAGAGCAGCTTTCTCCCAGACAGAAGTGCTGGCGGATCCCATTGTTTTTTGCTGAACCCTCCTCCCACAGACTCCAAAAGTGGGCACTATATCTGGTCTCCATCAACCTGTCTAACATGTTCACCCCACCCTGTTTATTCCCTGAGACCCCCTCCCCCGAACTGGGGGCCTACCCAAGATTTCTCAACAGAAACTTTAAAGGCCAGAAGTGATTGGCACAAAATATTCAAAGTAGTGAAATGTAAGGATCTGCAACCAAGATTAATCTACCCAACAAAGCTGTCATTTATAATAGAAGGATACAAAAGAGCTTCCCAAACAAACAAACAAAAAAACTAAATGAGTTTATCACCACCAAACCAGTATTACATGAAAATGGCCTGTTTTGGCTCATGCTGGCGAATTTCCTAAATTCTCTCCCACAAGAGGCATCTGGCCTTAGTGTGCCCCTTGTTAAAGGACCCCAAGCCCAGCACTGGTGGTAGCTGGCCTTGATTCACAGCTTGGCCTCTCATGGGCACCTCCAAGCCCAACACAAGTGGTAGCCTTATGAATATTGCTTTGTAGCTCATGCTGGGTGGCCCCAGGTAGGGAACAGGCAGAGATGACCTTAACCTGAACCTCCCAGGAGGCCCTAGAGCCACGGCACCTGGTGGACAGTTTCAGACCATGCCAGAACACTACGCAAACACCTCAAAGGCAACACACTCAAGGGGTGGACTCAGCTGGTATCAGAGCCCCTATAAAGTGAGTACTGTACCCCTGGGGTTGGCCCCTGCACAGCTAATCTTCCATGATTGTCACATTAACATATCAATAGCAATGAAGGCTCAGCTACAACATGAGGGTGCCCAAAGCCCACAGAGGGGGGACACAGCTCTTGTATTCAGGGAGGCCACGTCATTGGCCCATACAGAACACCTATTACATAAGGCCACTCTACCAAGACTGGGAAACATATCAGCTCTACCTGATACATAGAAACAAGCACAGAAAGGCAGCCAAAATGAGGAAACAAAGAAACTTGCCCCAAATACAAGAACAGAATAGAACTCCAGAAAGAGAACTAAACAAAATGGAGTAAAACAATCTACCAGATGCAGAGTTAAAAACACTCATTATAAGGATAATTAATGAATTTAGGAGAAGAGTAAATGAACTTAGTGAAAACTTCAACAAAGAGATAGGAAACAAAAATAGAGATAGAAAACATTAAAAGAACAAGTCAGATATGAGTAATACACTAACTGAAATGAAGAACACATTATAGGGAATCAACAATAGAGTAGATGAAACAGGATCGTATCAGTATTTGGAAGATAAGGAAGCAGAAAACACCAATCATAACAGCAAAAAGAAAAAGAATCAAGAGGATAGTTTAAGATCCTCTGGGACAACTTCAAGTGTACCACCATTTGCATCATGGGAGTGCCAGTAAGGGAAGACAGAGAGCAAGAAATTGAAAACCTATTTGAAAAAAGCTTCCCTAATTTGGTGAAGGAAATAAACATACAATTCCAGTAAGCACAGAACAAATGAACACAAAGAGGCCCACACAAAGACATCATAATTAAAATGCCAAAGTGAGAATTGTTAAGCAGAAAAAAAAAAAAAGCAATGAGTTACCTACAAGGGACCTCCCATCAGACTGTCAGCTGATTTATCAACAGAAACTTTGGATGCCAGAAGTATTTGGCACGAAATATTCAAAGTGGTGAAAAGTAAGAACCTGTAACCAAGATTAATCTACCCAACAAAGCTATCATTTATAATGGAAGGACATGAAAGAGCTTCCCAGACAATAAAAAGCTAAATGAGCTTATTACCACCAAACTAGTATTATAAGAAACTAGTGGCCCGTTGCACAAAGATTCGTGCAATAGACCTTCCTTCACCTGGCTGCCGGCACCAGTTTTCCTGCCAGCACCAGTTTTCTTCTCAGCGATGGCAATGGGAGCTGAGGTGGCCAGCAGCACGGGGCAGGCGCTGCTGCTGCTCCGCCCCACGCCGCCGGCCGCCCGGGTCCCTGTCAGCGATTGCCCCCGCCCCGTGCTGCGGCCGACCGGGTCCTGCTCAGCGATCGCGATCGGAGCGGCGGTGGCCCCCATGCCAGCTGCTGCCTGTGTCCCTCAGTGATGGGGGGCAGGGTAGCGCGTGGGGGCCGCCATCTTTGCTGGGTTAATTTGCATAGCGCCCTGATTGGCTGTGGGCATAGTGAAGGTACAGTCAATTAGCATATTACTCTTTTATTAGGTAGGATGTTAAAGGATGTTCTTTAAGAAGAAGAAAAAGGTAAAAAAATATGGATAATAAAATGTAAATGATCAACAATTACTTTAAATGCAAATGGAATAATTGCTCCAATTAAAAGACATATGGAGGCTGAAAGGATAACAAAACAAGACCATTACATATGCTGTCTACAAGAGACTCACTTTAGATGGGAAGACACACATGGACTGTAAGTAAAGAGATAGAAAAATATATTTCATGAAAACTGAAAAAAAACAACCTGAGTTAACAATAATTATACCAGACAAAATAGATTTTAAAACAAAGGCCATAACAAGGACAAAGAAGAGCCCAGCAATTCCACTTCTGGATATTTATCTGAAACAAAAAACAATAAATCAAAAAGACATCTGCTTACATATATTAACTGCAGCATTATTTACAAGTGCCCATCAATAGATGAATGGGTAAAGAAGCAGTGCATATATACTATGAAATATGACTCAAACATAGAAAAGAATGAAATCTTGCCATCTGCAAAAAACATGTATGGTCCCAGAGGGTATTGTGCTGAGTGAAATAAGTCAGACAAAGACAAATGCCCGATCATTTTACTCATATGTAGATTCTAAAATACAAAGTAAATGAACAAGCAGAACATAAAAAGATTCATAGATACAGAGAACATTTTGAGGGTTGCCAGAGATGGGGAGGTTGGGGGCATGGGTGAAAAAGGTGAAGGAATTAAGAAGTACAAATTAATAGTTACATGATAGTCATGGGGCTGTAAAGTGCAGCGTAGAAAATATAGCCAATAATCCTATATAATAAAAGGCTAATATGCAAATCTACCAAACAGCAGAATGACCGGTTGCTATGACATGCACTGACCACTAGGGGGCAGATACACAATGCAGGAGCTGTCCCCTGGTGGTCAGTGTGTTCCCACAGGGGGAGTGCTGCTCAGCCAGAAGCTGGGCTTATGGCTGGCTAGCTCAGCAGCGGTGGTGGGAGCCTCTCCCACCTCCATGGCAGCACTAGGGATGTCTGACCCATAGGGAGCAGGCCTAAGCCATCAGTTGGACATCCCTTGAGGGCTCCTGGACTGCGAGAGGGTGCAATCTGGGCTGAGGCTCCCCGCCCCAAGTGCATGAATTTCGTGCACCGGGTCTCTAGTATTGTAATAACTATATGGTATAAGATGGGTACTGGATTTATCAGGTTGATCACTTTGTAAGTCATATAAATGTCTAATCACTGGGTAGTACACATGAAACTAATATAGTATTGTATGTTAACTGTAATTGAAAAACAAAATTTATTTAGAAAAAATAAATTTATTCCTAGGTAAAAAAAAAAAAAAAGCAATTAAAAACTTTGGAGCCATTGATATGTTAATATGTAATATTACCCAAACAATCCAAAACCAGTAAAACCAATAGTAAATTTCAAAGATATAACATAGTGAGGCCCAATGGCTAAGATTGTGGACTATGAACCAGACCACCTGTCTTCAAATCTTGGCTTGTCATTCATTAGCTTGTGACCTTGAGTAATTTTCTCAACTTTTTAATGCTTTAAGTTTTCTATGAAAAAATAGTAATGGTATGAGTATTTATCTCATAGAATTATTATGAAGATTAAAAACAAGTTAACATTTCTAAAGTTATTGGAAAATGGGAAAATGCCCAGCACACAGTACAAATTGCATATTGAGTGAGATTTTTGATTTTCTGGTTAGGCATTCCTTTGTTCAGAAATTAGATCAAGGATATTTATCCTTCCATTCTGAAGGGAGAGAGCTATTGTTCTTTCACCAAGATGGCCTTAGGAATGGCAGATATCCTGGTAAATATGAATTGCCACTCACTGTCCTAACAATCCACCACATCCTTCCCCATTGCTCTGCTACTTCTCTCTTTGCTCTTTCTTGCTTTCACAATGTGCTCCCTGTTGGCTGCCTATTATGGCTCCTGCTGTCCCTTATAACCCTTGGCTCCAGGACCCAGTTTCAGTCTTGTTATGTGTGGCAGATGCAGTCAGTGCCTCCCCCATATTCCTTTGATATCAGTGAGTATTATGTGGATTCCCTTGTAGTTGGATGGCTTCTTATTGCAATCACTGCAAGTCTCTGCTTGAATGCTTTTCAGGCTGCAGAACAAGCATGCTGAGCCTTCTGCCATGGCAGCCAGAAGTCCTAGGGAGTTAACATTCCTGGGAGGAGACCACCAACGAAGACAAATGGGAGTTGGTGAATAGATTCCCCAGCTTCCTTGCCCCTAAGATCAATGCAGAGATCTGTTCGACAGAATTTCCTAAAGATTCTAGATTCATTTTTCCCCTGCACAACCGGTGCTTTCTAGAATCAGCTCCTAAATAAACAAGTCTTTGTCTCAATACTATCCCAGTTTTAGACACAAGCTTCCTCTAGTACATAAACTTTTATCTGCCTTTCAGACCTAGAGTAAGAGATCCCAACCTAAGTCTTTGTCTCAATACTACCCCGGTTTTAGACACAAGCTTCCTCTAGTACATAAACTTTTATCTGCTTTTCAGACCTAGAGTAAGAGATCCCAGCCTGTAATTCCTAACATAGTCCCCTCAGAATTGCCTCAATCAAACCAGATCCTCAGCCAGGTTCCTCCAGGTGGGAGAAGCTTCAGACATTACAATGAACTAAATTGATGCAGAATTTCATTGTTTATACAAGTAGATAGACTAAATAGACAGCTTGGGAATAACTTTCTTAAATTATGTGATTATTTTAGCAATCATTTTGTATGAACTTGGCTTGGTATGGTGAGGCAGTACAATATGGTAGTTAGGAGCTTTTGCTATGGAGTCACAAAAAACTGGGTTCAGATCCCAGTTCTGACTCATGCGATCTATATGACCTTGGGGCATGGTACCTTATCTCTAGGTCACAATTCCTTTATTGATAAAATGGGAATGTTAATAATAGGACCTACTTCAGAAACATGTGAGAGTTAAATTCCATAATACTAAAGGCTCTTATCATAGAGCCTAACACATTATACATATCCAAATAAGTATTGGCTATCATTAATATGTCAAAGTATATTCCAAGGCATAAAATAGGATATTATGTCTTATTTCAAGAAAGAGGAAAGTATACAGTATGTCCTTTGGTTACGTCGGAGATCAGTTCCTATCATACGATATAACGCGATTTTCCCCGAAAGTCGGAACCCACCTACATAAGCACCTACGTCACTCACATGGAGCACATACACAGCAGTAATGAAGTGAAACAGTAAAACAAATTTAAGAGAAAGATAACAATTTCTGACCTTTACTTGTGGTAAATAAATAATAAAAAACATAAAGCACATATGTACATACATCGAAATGACGGAATTTTTTTTTTTTTAATAAATAAATGGGAGCCGAAACCGGTTTGGCTCAGTGGATAGAGCGTCGGCTTGCGGACTGAAGGGTCCCGGGTTCGATTCCGGTCAAGGGCATGTGCCTTGGTTGGGGGCACATCCCCGGTCGGGAGTGTGCAGGAGGCAGCTGATCGATGTTTCTCTCTCATCGATGTTTCTAAATCTCTATCCCTCTCTCTTCCTCTCTGTAAAAAAATCAATAAAATATATTTAATAAATAAATAAATAAATAAATGGGAGATGGCACCGTAACCATGAAACAATATACGTCGAGTCTGATGTAAACCGAGGACTGCCTGTATATGGATAAACTCAAAAATCTGTATATTATATTTTTCTGCTAAATAATAAGTGGAGATTTGGGGGGAAAGTAGGGTCCATTTGGACTAACACATTGCTCCTGGTTTTAGGACTTGTCCCCTCAAAGCAGAGCCTGATGTGGGTATTCTGGTACAAGTGACTTATTGTGGGGGAGGTCCCAGGTAAAACCTGCATGAGAGTGGTAAAGCAGGATTGGGCAGAGAAAGTAGCTAAGCAAAGATGGAGATTGAGCTGAATCTAGACTCAGTCTCATCTCTAATCCCAGTAGCTTTAGTGTGTGACTGGCCCCACAGAGTTATTCTATTTTGAGGAAAGGGGGCAGCCCTTATGTACCATATATCAGTCAGCCAGTTCCTGTGTGGTGTGCCTGCAAGGGAAAGGCACAATGTCCTAGATATTTCTGGGGGAAGTGGCTTTCATTTGCTGGGGACCCTCTCAGCAGAAGGATGCAGCTGTAAACTCTTAGCAGCCAATACTCCCAGCAGCTATGGGATGGGTAAAGAGGACCTAAGTGGGACCTCAACAGTCACTATTGCACTCCTCTATTTCCATAAAATGTATATCATGTTGGTAATAGAGTTCTACTGTCATTTCTGCTATTGTAATTAGAGAAAGTCCATCAATGCTTATCCTACCTCTTGACCAGTTAGTAACACAAAGTATACTAGTAGCCCGCTTCTTCCCTCTCCAGCCCAAATGTGTCACTTCTTGTTGGACTTGGTGGTCAAAGGCTATTACCAATGAAGGCTTATGTAAACATCTCTCCCTCAAGTACCTCTTAACATTTCCTGCTAATCTTAGGAATTTTGAACTTGCTCTCAGATCTCATTTGGGCAGCATCTCTGCATCTAAGAAAGTTTTGGGGTGGAAAGGCAATTCCACTCTCTGGTCAGTTCATGAGAAACCTATAAGCTTGCTTTTAGATAGACTGTCCATATCTCATAGCAAAACGTGTTGGGTCCAGGGACTAAAGTCTTGGACCCATACCATCCTCTTGCCAAAATGCCATTTTCTATTAATCTTCCCCTTAACACCCATAGTTGCTCTGTTTACTGATGGCTAACAGAGTTGTCAAGCAAAACGGGGTAGTGGGAAACTAGAACTAAAAATTAGGAGATCTGAGTGTGAATCCTAATTTTAACACCTACCACTTGTGTGAGCATCATTTTTCTGTTTGGCACCCTTTTTTTCTTCTTTACAAAACTGGCTCAAGAGACCTGCTTTGAGTCTTACAGAGTCATTGAGTGATCAAATGAGAAAACACATACTAAAGGGCTTTATAAAACACTGCCCCAAGGTAAATTATTAATATTGTTATTGTAATTATTAGTAAATTAACCTGTCTCCAGCCTATGACTTTGGTTGATATGTGTATGGCCCAAAATAATTGTCTATGAGAATCCCCATGAAAGTGACAGCAATGGCTCCCCTTCCGTTGAGCATCATTCCTTAGCTCTTCAGTGATCCATGTTCCTCTATCTCTGACAGCCAAATAATTCCCCTGGGTTACAGAAAAAGAGATTCTTTCAGGCTCCACAAGAGATTTACTAAGGACAGGCCAGTGGAAAGATGCAATTAGGTGAATTCCTGCAGAGTTCATCACCTAAAGGAAAGTCCCCCTTTCCTGGTAAACATTACCCAACTTTTATTCAAGATCAGTTTTCCAAAGAAACAGAATTAGGCTGCTACCCCAGGGAAAATAATTTCCAAATCCATTAAAATAAATACTTTAACATAAAATATTTATTTGGTTTATTGCTTTTAACACAAAAGTTAATTTTTCTTTCAGCAATGTACTGAGAACCCATCAGTACCATCATACCTGGTCAAAGTAACAGCTACATACTTCCTATCTGATACATGAGCAGGGCTCTTTGTGGTCATTGATAGGAGCTGTGGACATTGGTGTATTAGAGGTACTGAATAGTAAGTACCGGGTGTGGGTGTGGGTGTGGGTATGGGGAAGGCTGCCAAAAGTTTTCCCCAAGGTCTGATATTTGGGACTTTTTGTAAAAGTATTGAAAATCCTCAGTTTGCCTTTGTTTGGATATAAATGATCAAATCTATTGCATTGATTTATTACTAAAACATTTATTGACCACATTCTGTATATAAAGGACCTTACTTAGGTAAAAAAAAATAAAAAAGGCACAATCCCCTATCTTAAAGGAAATACAAGCAAGGAAATAGAGTTGGGAAGATAAAACGTGGGAGGAGAATACAAGGCTGGTGAAGAGAGAGGACTGTGTAGACCCGTGGCTGAGGCTCTGACTGGCAGTCAGGACACACCAGACCTTGGAGAGTGTTCTGCCACACCAGAGCTCTTCCGGAATTTAGAATGGGCATAGTAGAACACGGAAGACACTATCTGGGTTTTAACACATGTGCACAGATCAAATAAACAAGTTCCCTTCTGTTACTGAGGTCATATAAAATTTTGCCATTTAAAATGTGGTGCACAGACCAGAAACACTGGTATCGCATGGGAGCTGTGGACATGCAGAATGGTAGGCCCTACTGCAGGGGTTCTGAGTCAGAATTCACATTTTAAAAAGGTCCCCAGGTGATTGCACATTATGGTTGATAAGCACTGCTATAAACGACACAAAAAGTATAAGACAGGGTCTCTTCCTTAAGGAATGAGGAATAGGGCTAAAATGAATTTAATACAAACTTATGTGAACCAGTTCTGCCATCTCTCTCCCCCCCCTCAAGAAACAGAGTTTTATTTGAAGGAGCTCAATTTATAGTGGAAGAAGAGGAAAAGTAAATTGATAATTTTAATACAGTGTGATGAATACCACAGACATAAGTGTTTACTTGCAAATAAGAAAAGTTTCACATGGACTATTGCTTAGTATTCTTCCTTCCTTCCTTCCTTCTCTCCCCCTGCCCTTTCTCCCTCCTTCCCTCTCTCCTTTCCTTCTTGTTTTTTCCTTTCAGCACTTTATAAACCTTTTAAACAACAGAAGGATCCAGGCCCTACTTTTAGCCTCTATGCTTCTAGAATTGAGGCTATTTGATGTCTTTCTGAAGGTGTTCCTCTACCAGAGGCTCTGGGTGTCCACTCTAACTTAAGACAGCACACTGTGACTCAGGACCAAGGCACCTGTGCGTCATCTGGTTCTGCATCAGGCCCTCTTTCTGAGCCTGCCTGGGCCTTTGTCTTATTTTGCTGTGTCTGGGTCTTAGTCTTAATCAATGGGCCTCCGCTTGCTTCATTAAAGACTGAACTTTTTCCTGATTGCAGCCTGGAGTCATCTTTCCAGATTTCTAAGGGTGACCTGGGAGAGCTTCCTCATTGCTGTGTTTTCTGAACCTCTTACTGCCTTTCTTAGTTACTCAACACAAACACCTTGCTTTTATTATGACCTATTGTTCACTTACCCTTGAATTACCCTGTCATGCTCTCAGCACTTAACATAATTTGATAGTTAAAAAGATGGAAGAAGAGTTGTTTCCAGCATGACTTAGTAAACTCCTAACAGACTGAGCTTTAGTTTACAACTGTAAACTCAGAACAAAAGCAAAAACAACTACCTGAAGTCTCTGGAGAGTTAACAGAGGCAGACAAATTTTGGACTGGAGACGTGAGAGGAAAAAGAGGGCATCATAAGTAAATTTCCTGTTTTGGCAGCTTTTCACACCAGGGAAAGCTGCAGTCAGACTGCTTGAACAAAAACTGATAAAAATGCCTGTAATTTTCTGGCTGACAAGACAGACAGTAGAGTTCAGGACAGCTACGGCTGCTGAAAAGGGCAACAGACGAGTTCTGGAAAGCAGAGTATGAGAGAGGCGGATCCTGAATTCTCTGTGTAAACTCTCTTCAAATCTCAGACTGACCACTGAAATAGTCATGCGCAGAGCAGATGAAAGCACCCAACCCGGATCAAAGGACTTCACTGAGATTTGAATTGTCACCCTAAGAGATAGAGTTTTCCATTTGAGTCCAACTAAGTTAATTTCCTTCTAAAACAAAAATGGCAACACTTTTGTGATGGATATAATGGAATCCACAGTTTTTACAATGTAACATTCACAATGGCCAGGATACCATCCAAAATTACTTGACATTTTGGACCAGTAAAGTTGACTCATTCCTGAGAGAAAATACAGTGAACAGAGAACATATGTTAGGTGACTTGGATGTTGGGAATAGCAGATGGGGACTTCAAAGCAGCTATTAGAACTATGCTCAATGAGGTTTTAAAAATGTTCATAAAAGAAAACTAAATAGAAATTCTTGGACTAAAATTAAAAATATCTGAAATTAAAAATGTGTTGGACAAGCCCAACAGCAGAGTGGAGACAACAGAAGGAAGACTCAGTGAACTTGAAAATTATCCAATCTGAAGAGCAGAGGGGAAAACAAGATTGTCCAACAAACAAACAAATGAACACTTAACAGGGTCAAGGTACTTGTGGATAATAAAGAAAATGCAAAAATATATATAGTTAGAGTTTCAGAAGAAGAGGAAAGAGATAATGGGACCCAAAATGTTTTAAGTAATAATGATTAGAATTATCTCTGGAGTGAAACACATACATTTATAGATTCAAGAAGATCAGTTAACCTAAAGCAAGAAAAATAAGAAGTAAACCCCAGCACATCAAAGTTAGTTTTTCTGAAAATTGAAGATAAAGAGAAAAATCTTTAAGTGTTGATATCTGTGTTTGATTCTTTCAATTTTTGCTTCTTGCATGTTAATGGTTTTATATATATATATATATATATATATATATATATACATATATATATATATTTATATGTGTGTATATATATATATACATATATATATGTGTGTGTATATATATATATATATATATATATATATATATATATGTGTGTGTGTGTGTGTGTGTATATATATCTAGAGGCCCAGTGCACGAGATTCGTGCAAGGGGTGGGGGCGGGTATGCGAGAGGGAGCAGGGGGTCCCTCTGCCTTCGGGGGATGTCCTTAGCCCTTGGGGTATGTCCCTCTACCTCCGCTGTGCTCGCCAGCCTTGAGCCGGCTTCTGGTTGAGTGGTGCTCTCTCTGTGGGAGTGCACTGACCACCAAGGGACAGCTCCTGCATTGAGTGTCTGCCCCCCTGGTGATCAGTGCAAGTCATAGAGACTGGTCGTTCCACTGTTCGGTTTATTTGCATGATACCCTTTTATTAGATAGGATTGTTACATGTTACATTATAAAATGCACTGTTTATCCCTGGTGATAGTTTTCCTCTTGAAATCTATTTTATCTGATATTAATCTGGCTATACCAGTCTTCTTATGGTTTTCATAGTAAATATTTTTCCATCCACTTACTTTCACACTACATCTTCATATTCAAATTATATCTCCTATAAACAGCATATAGTGGGACCTTGCTTATTTTAATCTAGTCTCAAACTCCTTTTAGTTGCAGTGTTTCTTCCACTAGCATCTAGTGTAATTATTGGTATAATAAGGGCTGCAAAGAGAATCTAGGTGTCCAATTTCTCCTTATTCAGATTTTTAATAATTTTTCCCCTAAATTTTGCCCAGTGCCTCATCGTTTTACTCTAAAGCATCCCTGTCTTGATCTTCTGTTTTTCTGGGATTTTTCTATAGGAATTGACTTACATTTTACCAGAATCTCTCCCTGCAAGCATTTTAGTTTTAGCTTCTCCATTCTGGTAAATTAGCTTTCATTATTCTATCTGCTTTCCTTCTTCCAAATGTATTTTGATGTTTTTCTCAACACATATTTTGTATATGACTAGATCAGGCACTACTTTAGGTGTTAAGAATATATCAGAAATAAAGCCTTTGCCCTTCTAAAGTTTAAACTGTAGTGGAGGGAGACAGATAATAAATCCATAAATATATAATGTGGTTTGAAGTATGTTAGTGTGGTTTGAGGTATGTTATGTACTACAGAGAGAATAAGCAGAGTACTCAAGCTAGGGAATGAGGAGTGGGTCTGCTCTTTTATCCAGAGTGGTAAAGAAGGTCCTTCTGATAAGTATCCTCTCTTACCTGATATCTTTTTCTGTTTGCTTTAACATCTTTAATTTTTACTTCAAAAATTCTTTATAGTCATTTTAATGAGGTTTAAGAAAAGAGCAAAGATAGATTACATGTTATAGATTTTTATATAATTTATTTAGTGTTGCTCTTTTCTCAAAACCTAATTAATTATATATATATATATATATATATATATATATATATATATATATATATATATATGTTTAGGGTGTCCCAAATCATGTATTCACACTGAATAATTACTAATAAATTATTAATTCCAATGGGTTAAATCTGAAAAGAAAGAAACATCAATTGAGCTATCAGCTGTAAAGTGTGTATACATTTTTTTGGGACACACTGTGTGTGTGTATACACACACACACACACACACACATACACACACACATTAAGATTAAGTGAAAATTTAACTGCATTTTCCAACACAATCATTAATCTCATTGTTTTTCTCTAGGTCTGTTAGGCTAAATAGGCTTATGAAAAACTAAGATATTCCCAACTGACTCAGTTTCAATTGAGGTCCTATAGTTAAGGGTTTCTCTAATCATTAGAGATCCCTTCTATAAACATTCAAATTCTATTAGAATATATTAAGCACATAATACTATTTCCTAAACACAATTTATTTAGCACTTAAAAATCAGTATCCCCGAACTACCCAGCTCTTCATATTTTCTTAATTTTGCAAATAATTTTGTGTAAAAATTGGTATCCAATCTGTCCAGCATTGTTATCTAGCCTATCAAAACAGAG
This sequence comes from Cnephaeus nilssonii, assembly GCF_951640355.1. Classification (NCBI taxonomy): domain Eukaryota; kingdom Metazoa; phylum Chordata; class Mammalia; order Chiroptera; family Vespertilionidae; genus Cnephaeus; species Cnephaeus nilssonii. Next base: position 69,700,939 of record NC_137084.1, on the reverse strand, counting down.
AAACATCAAGATTCTATTATGGAGTTTATGGTTTTTTTATCCACCCCCAAGTACTTAGCATTTACATTTCTGGGATAAATGGTTTGCTCCTATTACCTTCTCACTACAGGTCTCCTATGGAGATGGGTTCTGTTGTATGTTTGACATTCATTATTTTTAGCTTTTTATTGAGGAACATTAACATACCACAAAGAGGAGACATTAAAATGATGTATAAATCAATGGCATAGTTATTAATGGGCTAATGGGATATCAGGCTTTAGTAGGCTAAGTGACCATCTAATATGAAAGTTAGCAGCAGGAGAGCCATAAAATCTTATGTCTACTTCTTATTCTGGAGAAAAAAAATAGGAAATAACATGTTAAAGCTACAGCTTCAAAGAGTTACAAAGGCATCCTCTCCCCTTTGAGGTGAAATATTTCTCTTTTTAAATTATCTTTAAAGTAGAAGGATACTATATCATAGACTGTGGTTCCTGATGGTGAAACGTGTGCTTTTTAGTGCAGTTACTGCCTTGCTTAACACCAGGTGGTTTTCTGCTTGCTTATTTACTCAAATAAATATTTATTTAGTACCTTCCTTTCACTGGGCACTGTTTGAGCACTGAGGAAATAATACAAAATTGAAAAACACTTCTCCTCTCCTTTTGCAGATGATAGTCAAGTGGGGAAGAGAAATGGGTTGATAATTACAATTATAAGTAGAGGTATTCAGTCCTGGAAGCATCCAATCTTTGCATTAAGAGCCAGGCAAGGACTCCATAGAAGAAAGCTTTTTTTGAATTTCTAAAGAGGTGGAAGTATAATGTATTGATGGAAGGCATTCTAGGAACACTACATTTCCACAATAGTAGAAGCCATGTCTCTTAATCTTTATATTCTGTCACTTAGCTCAGCACTAGTACACTGAAGACCATTAATATATATTTATTGAAGGAAAGAAGAGCATAGGACAAAATAGATATTAGATACAGTGTCAAGTGAATTTGTGTGTGTGCATCTGAAGCTATTCATGCTAATTGAATCTCCATACCCATCTCAGTCGTAGAATTGTTTTCTCAATGGCATTAACTGACTGATACTCCATCCCCAGTTGCTTGCCTAAACAATGGATTTGGGAATATTTGATAATCATTCAATTGTGTTATAAAATAGATGATCATTTTCATTTTTCAGATGATTAAATAAGACTTCCACCCTGGCTCTTTCTATTGTATAGTTTCCGTAAAACAGAGTAAGATTTTAAAAGAATAGAATAAGATTCACATAAAATGTAGAAACTAATTAAATTACTTATTCATCAAATATCTATTGAGAGTCTATTATGTTCCAAGCTCTGTAAAAAGTTTCAGGGATAGGAAGATGAGCAAACATAGTCTCTAACCTCAAGGTGTCTACAGTCTTTGAAAGAAGCAGATGCTGAACCAGATAATTACAATGAGGTGTAGGCATTATTATTATAAAGGTATATGTAATATTCTATGGGACCACAGAGGAGGGAAAACTGTTAGAGTGTGAGGGATGAGGTAGACTTGGTCATCAGGGAAGATTTCAAAGAGAAAGTGATGCCTTGACTGATTATTATAAGATAAGTAATGATTAGGTTGTCTTGGTAGTAAAGGAGAAGAAAGATGCTTCTTAAAAATGTTGGAAGACAAGAGATTATGTGTATTAGTAATGAAAAGTTAGTGAAATATAGCAAGCAAAGTAGGGATAAGGAGAGGTTATTACAAAAAGATGGTGGGAAATGTTCACTATAACACTATTCACAATAGCCAAGATATGGAAACAACCAATGTGTCCCATCAATAGATGAATGGATAAAGAAACTGTGGTATATACATATAATGGAATATTATTCAGCCTTAAAAATGAAGGAAATCCTGTCATTTGATCTGTCTGCTCTACAACATAATGCCTACCATATAGTTAACCATATAGTACTGTGTACTTCAAACTTTTTTTAAAATGTTGAATCTTATGTTAAACTAGAAGCCCGGTGCATGAAATTCGTACACGGGTGGGGTCCTTATGCCTGGCTGGCAATCAGGGCTGATCAGGACCAGGCCAATCAGGACCTGCAGCTGGGGGAATGTACAGGGGCAAGGATCAGGCACGGGAGGCTGGCCCCGAGGAAGGAGCCAGCCCTCAGCCCCCCTGGGAAAGGGGTCATGTCAACTGTCACCCACTCCTGGTTCCACATCCCAGCCCAGAGCCTGAAGGCCCTGGCAGGGTCAGGAGAGGAGGTGACAGTTGCCCAGCCAGGTGTAGAAGGAATGGACACCGCCACGCAGTTCCCAGTCTCCCCCCTGCCTCCTTCTCTCACCACCACACCACCACCATGGCAGATGGGCGGTGGGCAGATCAGGGCTGCTGGCCAGGGGTAGGAATGGGGCGCAGGAGGTTGGCCACCAGCCCCGAGGAGGGAGCCGGCCCTTGGCCCACCTGGGAAAGGGGCTGCGTCTGCCTCCACCCACCCTTGGTTCCCTGTCGGAGCCCCGGGCCTGGCACCTATCAAGCGATTGGGGCCTGCTGGCCAGGGGGAGGGACTGCGGGAAGTTGGCCAGCTGGGGGACGTTGGCTGTGGGAGCACACTGACCACCAGTGGGGCAGCTCCTGCATTGAGCACCTGCCCCCTGGTGGTCAGTGCATGTCATAGCGACCAGTCATTCTGGTTGTTCAGTTGCTTAGGCTTTTATATATAGAGATGTTATTACACATAAAAAAACCCGAAGCAAACAAATAGCCCTCCCCCCAAAAAATATACCAAGAAACTCTGGGAGATATTGATATGTCTATTACCTTCATTGTGGTGATGGTATCATGGGTATTTGTATGTGTCCAAGCTCAAATTGTATACAATAAATATGCACAATTCTTTGTATACCACTTATACCTCAGCAAAGCTGTATAAAAAAAGAGAGATGTTGGAAAATGGGACTAGAAATATAAATGGAGTCAAATCATATAAAACCCTGTATGTTATGCAAAAGAGTTAATATTTCATTCTATAGAGATTTTGAAGGTTTTAAGGAGGGGAATAATGTGGTGGTCAAATTTGAATTTTGGAGGTATGGCCCAGGCTTTCTAAGAAATCAGAGAAATTTGTTGCAGTTTTTCATGTGATGAGAAAAGAGATATTTTTAAGGCACATATCAAGAAGAGGGGAGAGGTTGTAGAAAGAGAGAGGAGATAACTGGTGGACTGAAATTCCAAAGTGTCAGACGGGAATCAAATCAAGAACTCAGACAGGAATTAGAGCTTCGGAGGTGGAGAGTCTCTTTTCCATGGAGTTGATACTGTCAGCATCTCTGAATGCAGATAATGAGTTATGAAGATCACCTTCATACAGTTTTTGCTGCAAAGAAATCAGATGCTATCTCTTTACTGCCATTCTGATCAAACTACAAGCGTTTCTGTGGGCAGGCCTATGTCTCATCTTTTTCATATACTCATGTACTCATACCTATAGTAAATGAAACATAGTAGATAATCAGTAAATGTGCTTTCTTTCTTATAAAGCAGTAAGGGGACAGTTTCTTATATGGATCCAGTGTGTGAGTAAATGTGTAATTTATATGAACAATTTGGGGATTAATAGCCTTTATAATTAGACACAGTCAGAGCTCTTCTTGAGACACAATTGTACAGAAGTACTACAAATATACTTTATATAGGTTTATTACATTAAGTCCAGGAAGAAAGGGTCAGTAGGAGAGAATCGTTGTTGTTTAGCAGTTGATCTCAAGAAACTCAGAAAACTGTATAGAATGAATTATGAGCATTTTCTCTATGAGAATGTGTATACTATGTTCTGAGAACTTGCTGGTATGGCTAAGGGGCAGAAGCTCTTCTGGTGACATGGGAACACAACAGAGGTGTACGTATTCATGAAAAGTTCTTGAGAAAAATCATATTAAGGGACTCTTGACATCATTTTTGTTTTCTAAGAACACTAACAAAGTAATTTAAAGCTTTTAATTGGATTTAATTCAACTAAAAATTATGTGGAGAGAGCATCTACTATGTGCTATGAACTGCACTCAGGGCTACTGTGTGCTTGTAGAATTAAAAAAATATAATAAAGGAACCACTCCAGAAGAAAAATTTTGAGATAAAGGCTTTGTCTGGCAGAGGAATGCTAACTCATACCTTATTTTTCAAGCCCTGGATCAGGGCACAAAGTTTTCCTAGTAGAGCCGGCAATGATTTTCAACCCTGACTTGCCAGACACATTTGTGTAGTACACAGCTGCTTGGATTCATGTAGCAGCCATGACTGTTTTGGGAATCTAGAATATAAAGTTGAAGGAAACCAGTACATGATCTTAAGCACTTTCACCCTTATTGGGAAAGACATACACAGGCAAACATTCAAGTAACTATAATGCAAGGCAGAGAAGCATTGAGTGTTCTAATTGAGGCATGCACATAGCTCTATAGGTATCTCTAATACCACAGGATACCACACAAACAAACATATCTATCCAACAGCATGATATTGTGAGGAAGCTACCACAGGATTTATACAACCCAGCAACAAATACAGACATCTGAAAATGGATGGAAAGCACCTGTGAAAATATCAGCGGGATATACATATACTCAGATAATATTGTAATTAATTAGAGTTGCCTGGCTCTAGAAGTACAGAGCTAAAAAGTATATCTCTTGGGAGACCATAAAGACAATTACATGCTACAGTAAGCACTGGCTAGAGTTGTGATCAACTAATTCAAGCAAGGTCCCAAATAATTATGGGCATTGGGAACTCTTTCTCCAAAAGAAGTGATGCTTCACATATTACATCATTAACCTACAGTATACATTAACCCCCCAGAGAGAGTGAACTTTGTACATGTAAATAGGTCAAGAAAAAGTTGTGTAAAAAAGTATCTGCTATGTGGCTATAAAAAAGAAGGAAAGCTTACCCTTTGGGACAGCATGAATGGACCTAGAGAGTATAATGCTAAGCAAAATAAGCCAGTCAGAGTAAGACACATGCCATGTGATCTCATTAATATGTGGAATCTAATGAACAAAATAAACTGATGAACAAAATGAAACTGGAAGCATGGACATATGGAACAGACTGGCAGGTGCCAGGGGTGAGAAGGGTGGGAGTGCATAGATAAAGAAGGTGAAGAGATTAGCTAAAGAACACATATGCATACCCCACGGACGTGGGGAGTAGTTTGGTAATGGCGAAGGGAGGTGGAGGCGGGGATGGGTAGAGGTGGGCAAAGGGGGAAAAATGGGGACACCTGCAATAATGTCAATATTAAAACTTTAAATAAAAAATAAAATAAAATGATGAGGACAGAGGTCTAAAAAAGTATCTATAATATATATTTAAAGGGAAATGAGAATTTCATAGTATTGGTGTGTGTGTGTGTGTGGGGGGGGGGGGGTAATGCCAAAAGGAATCCCCATTTATTCCTATGATATGATACCTGGTACTTCAATGTGAGATAAAATGCGGGTACATGATGGGGATGTTTATCTTTGGTTCCAAGGTTTGTAGGAAGTGATTATAGGGTTAAGCCTTGGACTGACCTGCTGGCAAAGTCACAAACAAGTCCCAAGCTTGGAAGGGACTTCCTCTAAGCATAATTAAGCTTGATCCTGTAACTGATCCCTAGATCTTTCCTGGGTAGCTAGTGGGCTGTGGGAGGGGCAGCAAGTGCTGCCAAAACAAGTGAAACTTACAAGAACATTGTCAGTTGCCTTGTTTGTCCCTGATTATAAATAAACCCTCAGCTTTGCAGTCTGGATGGGTTTTGTGGCCTCAGCCAGGCACAGAAAGATCCACCCAGGCTCCCAGATTCATGAATCTATTTCTGCGTCTTGTTTTCTTTATTTCTATTATTTTCTCAATCCCTGGCCGCCTCCATTTAGAACTGGTTCATTCATCTCTCTTTCTGTGTGGGACACGGAAAAGGGAGATCCCTGCCACCCCGCCATGTCTGGCCTCCGCCGCATCAGGTCCCCGCAAGGTTAACCTGGCAGGTAGAAAACACAAGAGACCATTGCTCTTATCCTAAGAACTACAGTAATCTGAATGAGCTACAAAACCGTATTTTCTTTCTAACTAATCAAAGGGCTGAGAATATGATACTAAGAAACTTAAATTATCTAGCCTTTAGGAAATGACAAGTCTTTTATAGAAGGGATGAAATTTATGGCTGCTCCCATCTCAGATAAAGCAGTGGGAGGTAAAATCTGCCACAGCTAGAAAAAAAAAAAAGACACTAGCCAAAATGATAAGTAATGTAAGAGCTTTAAGACAATTATGACAGATTAAAATTCCAAAGCACCCCAACTGCCCAGTAAATCTGAGCTACACTCTAACACTTTCGGGAATTCACCAAGAGGTCAAGGGTAGTAAATTAAAAGCTGGAGTCACTGCAGGAGAGCTGGGAGAGACACCCTATGAAGCACAGGGCATTTGCACCAAATGCAAGTCTGCCAGTCTTCATAAGAGAGGGAAAGGACATGAGAGCTGGGAGAAATCCATTGGAGACCATTTAGGAATTCATATACCAAAGGTTTGGGTAAAGACAGCACAACTGAGGGCCATTAAAGATCTTCATTCATCAAATGCAAGATTTCTCTACTCAAAGCCTGGGGACAGAGAAACAGGGATGAGAACGATTCCCAAGGTATAGACAGTTGATGGTGGTTGCAGAGAACATTAAGAACTCCCTAGTTATTTAATTAGCTGGCAGCCAGCTCTAATGCAGAAAATGAGATCTTTTATGGTTAGGAAATCTGGTGACTCAACTTTACATCATAATGAGAACTCTGGAAACGTACCAGCACCCAGATATTAGTGATGCAGAAATCAAAACACTTGAAGCCAATGAATAACTGAGTAAAAATAAGCAGCCAACCAAGAACCCTCACACAAGGAATGTGCCCCTTTTCTGGGGGTGAATATTATTCACATAATTATCTACTTTTTAATATAAAAGATCTAGCATAGAATAAGTAATAAAAATACATATGAAACAAAAAGAAAATATGACCCATGAACAAAAGAAGAAAAGGCCAATTGAAGAAAACCCAGAGCTGATGCAGAAAAATTAAAATAACTGTAATTAAAAACATTTTTTAAGTACTAAATGATCTTGTGGAAAAAGTGGACAAATTGTGTAAGCCAATGGGAAATTTCAGCAGAGACATGGAAACTATGAAAAAAAGAATGAAATGGAAATGCTAGAACTGAAAATAAAATAACCGAAATAAAGAGTTCATTTGATGGGCAGACTAGATACAACAAAGGGAAGAACCAGTGAAAATAAAACAGGCATAATAGTAAACTGAAGTATAAATAGAAAAAAAGTAAAAAGGAAACAGAACACAGTGACCAAGTTTTGTGGAATAATATTAAAAAGTCATACATGCATGTAATTCAAGTCCCTGAAAGGAAAAACAATAAATTATTTGAATAAATAATGCCCAAGAACTTCCTGATATAGATATCAAAAAAAAGACCAGTGACCCTAAGAAGGATAACTAGAAAGAAAACCATATGTAGGCATAGCACAAACTGCTTTAAAAAAAAAGAAAAGAAAAGAAAAGAAAGAAAGAAAAGAGCACAAATCTTTAAAAAGCAAGAAAATAGAAAACATATTGCACATGTAGGGCCAATACAAATTATGGGTGACTTCACCAGAAACAGTAGAAACCAGGAGGCAAATAAATGACATTTTCAAGGAGCTGAGAATAAAAAATAGTGTCAAGCTAAAATTCTATTTCTAGAAAAAACTTTTAAAAATTAAGATGATTGAAATCACTGGTGGTAAAGCTAAACTTTTAAATAAAGGAATCTGGTACAATTGGGTGGCAATTTGCAAGAAGTTAAAATTAGATCCAACTATGACACCATATGCAATACTAAGTTACAAGCACTATGAAAAAGTAGAGATTAATTCTTATTTTACCTTTTTGTAGGAAAACACTTTCTTAACATGACTCACAATCATGAGTAAAAAAAGATTGGTACTCAATTAAAATAAGAAAAAATAAGAAAAAGTGGGGGAAAGATATAATAAATAAATGCCACAAATAGGAAACTGTTGCAAATATGGTAGGTATTAATCCAACTATATCAATATCACCTTAAATATGAATGGTCTAAATACATCGATTAAATGACAATATCAGCGTAGGTAAAATAAGACAAAACTATATTTTACCTACAAGAAATTCAGATTAATCATGAAGACTTAGATCAGTTAATAGTGAAGGGATGGACAAAGATGTACCATTTTAACACTAATAAAAAAATTGGAGCAGCTATATTAATTCTAACAAAGCAGACTTCAAAATAAGGAAAATTATCAGAAATATGGAGTGCATTACATAAAAAGGTCAGTTCTCCAAGGAGAAATAACAATTTTAAATATGTATGCACCTAGCAGCATTATGTCAAAATGCATGAGGCAAAAATTGATGGAACTGAAAGGAGAAATAGATAAATACACTCTCAGAGTTAGAAACATCAACAGTCCTTTTTTCAGCAATTGATAGATTAAGCAGACAGAAAATCATTAAGTATATAGTTAACCTGGTCAACACTATCAAACAACTTGATCTAATTGACATTTATAGAATAATCTTTCCCAAAACAAAATACACTTGTATATCGAGTTCACATGGAACATTAAACATGATAGAACACATTCTTAGTCATAAAACACAACATAATTTTAAAAGAAGTGCTAAGACAATGTGTGTGTGTGTGTCTATGATATATATTGTATTATAATTATATATTATATCTATCTATAAACACTTTTATTTGAAAAAAAAAGAGAAAGCCCTCAAACCACCAACCTATCTTTACCCCTTAAGGAACAAGAAAAATAATAAACTAAATTCAAAGCTAGAAGAAGGAAGAAAATAATAAAGATCAGTGTAGAGATAAATAAAATAGGGAAGTAAAAAGAGAAAAATCAATAAAATATCAGTAAGTGTTGTTTCTTTGAAAATATCAACAAAATTGCTAAACCTTTAGTTAGAATAACAAATTTTTAGAAAGAGGATACACAAATAACTAAAATCAGAAGTGAAAGTGGAGATATTACTACTACTCTACAGAAGTAAAAAGTAATTAAGATAATACTATGAACAATGTTATACATCAACAAATTGTATGCACCTAGTTACGTTGCTAACTTTATATAGGCCAGGAGAGGGCAGATATCTTAGATGAAATGAGAAAATTCCCAAAACACGCAAATTACCTAAACTGATATAAGAATTAGAAAATTTCAACAGACATTTAACAAATAGATTTATAAAATTGGTAAGGAAAACCTCTTAAAAAAGAAAAGTCCAGACCGGATGACTTCACTGGTGAATTTTACCAAACTAACACCAATCCTCTCAAATTCTTTCAAAAATTGCAAGAGAAGGGAATACTTTGAGCTCATTCAATAAGGCCAGCACTACCTTGATATCAAAGCCAGATAAAAATATCAGAAGAACGGAAAATAGTAGATGAATATTTTTTATGGGTATAAATGCCCAAATCTTCAAAATACTAGAACTCATGGACATGGACATCAGTGTGGTGATGGCAGGTGGGGAGGGGAGGGGTGGAAGGGAGTGGAGGTGGAAGAAGGCATAAAGGGGATAAATGGTGATGAAAAAATAAAATAAAATAAAAAATAAAGGGAAAAATTTAAAAGGTGTGTCCACTCAGTACTGTTCTTAATTTGATTAAACAAATATTTATTAACATTCTATTTTATAGGAACTGTGATAGGTACTGGAGATTCCAGTAAATGAGGCAGTTCATAAATCCAAGATGCTTACTTTTAGAAGTACAAATAGACATATACATAAAAAAGTAGAATACACTTATTACAGATGGAGAAGTATGATAGGTTGGGCTCTGGAATCTGTTAGGGAAAGAAATAGGCAAAAGATAAAGTGAGTCTTAAAGGATGAATAGAGATTTTTGATTTGCAAAGGAGAATAGGACATTCCACTTTCACTGAAGCTGCAGGTATTCCAATTTGGGGAGAATGTAGGTTGTTGAGAGATTAGACTAGAATATGAGAATATTGTATAAAAGAATACAAAGAAGCATGAGGGAGCCATGAAAAGTTTGGGGGGAGGACAGAACATGATTGGATGTGTAACATGAACTTTAGCAAGGTAATTCAGTATTTGTGTGGAGGGCAGCAATAATAGGAATAAGACCATTACCATATTCCAAAGGAGAGAAAATGAGGGCTTGAGCTCAGATGGTGGCAGGGACATGAATAACATAAGGATACAAAGAAGCACTCTAAACTTAAAGGGATTGTCAACTTAGCAGTTCAGACAAATTTAGGCTGGCTGCTACTAGGAGGTCAGTGTCTGCCCTAAAGCCTCAATCGGCGCTAGGCATGCCTGTGTCTCCACGTTTGTCCTGAGTCTTTCAAAAACCCAACTGATGTTTCATTTATAACAGAGCTCAGGTGTCTGCCCTTTGTGCAAACACAGTGACTCCATAAACTTCAGAAGGGCCTGAATCAATTATGTCACATCCCTTTTATGAAGTAGAACGATTGTTTGCTTAGCTGCTAGGCTCACAAAGAGCAGTTCCTCTGTGTTTTCTACAAGGTTGCATTGATCCCGTTATAGCCTTATCTGAGCTGTATTCCCGGGCATCCACAGTGGTTCTTCCACTCAACAGATGCTGACAAGGGCCATCAGGATTTGAGATGAACAACTTTTATATTATATTCAATATTGGCTTTTATTTCCTAAAATGTAAATGGCATACCTTTTAATAAATGTACTGAAATATAACCTAATTTAATTTAAATTCCATGGGCAATAACTGAAAGGTAGTCTTGGGCTTTTATCTGTTTGGTTTGCAAGTAACACATCATTATTTAAGTAACTAAATTACAGTTACTTTGAATAAAAATACAACTATAAGGGTTAGCTGTTTCTTTACAGATGAAAACCAGTTGATTTTCTTCTCTACAGATAGTGAGGCTATGGAATTAAACACAGATATAATTCTTCCATGCCTCACTGGTCTCCAAATCAGACTAGGCAATATCTTTCCTTTATTATTCATTACTTATAGCTTCTTTTTATTCTTACATGTATTGAGAGGTATAGTTTTGTTTAAAAACTGTACATTATTCTGATTGGAAGTTACAAGTGTGGTGTAAATCAGTTCAACAAATTTTCCTAGAGCCAGGACACCTGAACCTGTGATCACAAGAGAGCTCTGTCTCACAGAGACTCAGCCCAACCACAGCAAGAAGGGAACCGAGGAACTGCGGACTCATCATGGAGATGGCAAAGCTGTCTTACATGTATGTACAGCACTGCAGACACAATTTCCCAATAGGAACTACAATTAACCAAGTCCAGAAAGATTCTTTATAGGATGAAAAGAATATTCTGACAATGACAACTACAAGGAATAGCCCAAAATATTGGGAGATTTACTAAATTTCTTAGGTTGTTAATTTCTAATTTGATTCAGTTATGGTTGAAGAAAAAACTTTGCATGAGTTCAATCTTTTTTGTTCATGGAGACTTGTTTGTCTTGGAATATACTGAAGAAGTTTCCATGTTGTTGTGTGCTACATTCTATTTGTTAGTTAGGCCAGGTAGTTTAAAGTGCCATTCAATCCCATATTCTTGCTGACTTTATGTCTAGATTTTAAATATATAACTATATATTGTCTGCTTATTTTATATTTACTTTACATGTACTTTGAGACTTTTTCTTATGTACACATAGATAAATGACTGTTATATATTCCAGGTATATTACTCTTTTATCATTATAAAATATCCAGTTTGTCTCCAGTGATATTTCTTGTTCTAAAGTCTATTTTGTCTGATATTAATACAGGTACTCCAGCTCTCTTATGATTAATTTTTATAGTATATCTATTACTATCCTTGTATTTCCACCTATTTGTGTCTTTGAATCTAAAGCATATGTCTTATAGAGAAATATAGTTTTCTTGCTTTTATATTCAGTCTGACAGTGTCTGACTTGATTAGAATGAATAATCTCTTCATATTTTGTGTAATTTTTTATATAGTAGGGTATTCATTTGACATTTTGCAAACTGGTTTTTATATATCCCATGTCATTTTTGTTTCTTTTTTTATTCTTTACTTCCTTTTTTTGTGTTTAAAAATAACTGATAGTGTAGCATCTTGTTTATTTGTTTTAGCTATATTTTTAAAAGTTATTTTCTTACAGCTGCTGTTCTAGAGATTACAACATGCATATTTAATCTATGCAATCTACTTCCTGTAAAAACTGACAATTCCAATAAAATATAGTAACTTTGCTATGTCACAGCTCAAGTTCTTCCCCCTCATTTGTGCATATACTTTGCACCTATACATATTATAACTCAACAGTAAAGTATATAATTATTGTTTTAAACGATCATACTTGCTAAAGAAAGAGAAAAAAAAAGACTCATTTTTTTCTGAATATTAGTCATACTTTCCTGTTACTTTGTGTGTCTCATAATTATTTTTGATGAAAACTGAACATTTTAGATGAAACATTTTATGTACTTCAGATTCTGACATACATCAGATACTTACAATGTTTATGTCTATTGATCTTTATTTCTTCCCACAGACTAGATTTCCCATCTGGTGTCTTTTTATTTCTGAAGGGCATTCTTTCTTGAAGGGCATATCTGCTAGCAACAAATTCTTTCACTTTAAAAAAAATTGCATCTCTTTATTTAACTTTCATTTTTGAAGGGTAGTTTTACTAACTATAGAATTTGGGGATGACTTTTTCCCTCCTGAATATGTCCTTTCACTGCCTTCTTGCTCCCATTGTTTGGGATGAGAAGTCCACTGTTAAATGTATTGTGGTATTCCTTTATGTGATGAGTCGTTTTCCTCTTGCTGCTTTTAAGATTTTTCTCTTTGTCTTTCAGAATTTGACTATAATTTTTCTAGTTGTGATTATCATTATATTTATCCTACTAGTGTTTGTTGAGCTTTTGGGATCAGTAGATTAATATTTCTTATGAAATGTGGAAAACTTTTAGCCATTATTCTTTCATGTATTTGGGTGCTCCTGTATTGGGTGTGTATATGTTTACCAGAGTTATTTCTTCTTGTTGGATTGCTCCCTTTAGTATTATGAAGTGGCCTTCCTTATCTCTTGTTATGTCCTTCACTTTAAGATCTAATTTGTCAGATATAAGTATTGCTACCCCAGCTTTTTTTTCATTTCCATTCGCCTGGAAAAACTTTTTCCATCCCTTCACCCTCAGTCTGTGTGCGTCTTTTTTTCTGAGGTGGGTTTCTTGTAGACAGCAGATATATGGGTCTTGTTTTCTTATCCACTCTGTTACCCTATGTCTTTTGATTGGGGCATTTAATCCATTTACATTTAAAGTTATTATTGATAGGTACTTATTTGTCGCCATTTTTATTCTATACCCCGGTGTTCCTTCTTCGCTTCCTATTTCTTTCTTTCTTTTTTTTTTTTACAGCAGACCCTTTAGCATTTCTTGCATTGCTGGTTTGGTGGTGATAAATTCCCTTAGTCCTTTTTTGTCTGTGAAGCTCCTGATTTCACCTTCAATTTTGATTGATAGCCTTGCTGGGTACAGTATTCTTGGATTGAGATCCTTCCTTTGCATGACTTTGTATATTTCATTCCATTCCCTTATGGCCTGATGAGTTTCTGTTGAGAAATCAGTTGCTAGTCTGCTGGGGGTTCCTTTGTATGTAACTTTCTGTCTCTCTCTGGATGCTTTTAAAATTCTTACTTTGTCGTTGGTGTTTGCCAATTTAATTATAATGTGCCTTGGTGTCAGTCTTTTGGGGTTCATTTTGCTTGGGACTCTGTGAGCTTCTTGGATTTGTGTGGGGTTTTTCTTCCCTATATCAGGAAAGTTTTCTGTCATTATTTCTTCAAACAGGTTTTCTATTCCTTGCTCAGTTTCCTTTCCTTCTGGAACCCCTATTATGCGGATGTTGTTTTGTTTTGTGTTGTCCCAAAGTTCCCTTAGGCTCACCTCCTGCTTTTAAATTTTTTTTTTCTAGAAGCTGCTCTACTTGGGTATTTTTTTCTATCTTGTCTTCTAGCTCACTGATGCGGTCCTCTGCTTCTTCTAGTCTACTCTTCATGCTTTCTATTGAGTTCTTTACAGTAGCGATGTCATTTTTCATTTCTTCTTGGTTCTTCTTCATTTCCTCTTGGTTCTTACTCATATTGTCGAATTTGTCTTCCATTATTTTCAGCCACCTTATGACCATTTCTCTGAATTCTTTCTCTGATAGGTTGCTGGCCTCTGATTCGTTTACTTCCTTTTCTGGTGATGCCTGCTTTTCTTTCCTATGCGGGCTGTTTCTTTGTCTCCCCATGGTCTCTCTTCTCCAGATTTCTGGTTATGTAGTTCTCTCTCTCCTTTCCATGGTGGAGTGAAGAGTTCCTTTGAGTCCAAACTTTCACGCCACCTGGGACCGATGCTCTGGGGCTCACAGCTGTTCGGCAGTCATCGCAGTTGTTGATTTTCAGGCCTCCGACAAGATCCACTTTCCCTTTCAAGATGGCGAGATTTCCCCATCCGAGCCCGTAGCTCTGGGAAGGGACCCGGCCACCGTGGGGGCTGCCCTGTCAGGGGAACCCCATCCAGCAGTCCCCCACCCTCTCCTGGGGTTCAGCTGTCCCTTAGCTTGCCACCAAACACTGCTTGTGCGCCCCTCAGCTGTTCTTTCTTTCTGTTCCAGGATAAGACTGGGAACACATCTGTCTATTCTGCCACCATTTTCTCTGCTCTAGTCATTATTCTTTCAAACAATTTTTTTTTCTGTCACTTGTTCTCCTCCTCCTTCTGGAACTCTCATTACACAGATATTGGTATGACTGATTCTATCTCACAGATCTCGGAAGCTCATTTCATTTTTCTTTAATCTTTTTCTCACTAGCCTTTGTATTATATAATTTGTATTTATATTCCTTCCTGTATATCATTCTTTTTCTTTTGCCATCTAATTTGTTTTTATTGAGCGCACCTAGTGTATTTTCATTTCAGATATTGTACATATCAACTTTGAACTTATTTGATAGTTTTTCTTCCTCTATTGAGATTCTCAACTGAGTCATTACCATCACATTTCCTTTAATTCTTTGAACATAGTTTACTTAGATTCTTTGAACATATAATAACATTTTTGAATTATTTGTCTGACAAATTGAACATCTGGGCTTACTCTGTATCATTTTCTATTAACTGCCTTTTTTACTCTGAATAGGGGTCAAAATCTTATACCTTTGTATGTCTCATAATTTTTTTTTTTTGCTGAAAACTAGACATTTCCAATAACACAATATAACAATTAAGTTCAGACTTGTTTTTCTGATACTTAAAAAAAGTAACTAGCCTGGACTTGAACTGTAAAATCTGTCTTCACTGAAGTATGTGGATATTGATATCTCTGACTAGATTTCATTCTTAATTTTAGGGATTCCCCTGTATCTGCATAGCTAGTGGTGAGTCAGTGATTTAGGCAAAAATTGTGCTCAAGTTCTCCAAGACCATAGGCTTCTATACCCCATGCCCATTCTATTTGTATGGGTCTGAAAGTGCATTCAAATTTTAGCCACTTTTCAAGTTTCCTTAGCCTTCTGTTTTATAGGCTCTTTTCAGAATGTAGTTTCTCAGTCAGTGAGAGATGTGTAGAATGCTTGTCCAGCCTTTCTGTTGACTCTTGGTAACTCCTTGTTAAATTTCTAATTTTTATGCATTTTTTTCCTACCAGAACCACAAACTTGGGCTAAGAATGATAAATATTTTTCTATGGATTTTGACCAAGTGTACCACTTTTAGCCAATAAATCTGACATTCATCCTTTTTACCCTGCCCCTCAAATGAAGTGTACCCACTTTCTCAGCAAATTTTCTGGGTTTCCAGACACAATGGTAAAATGGCTGCTCTCTTTGTGCTGGGAAGTGGGAGAGGGCATGGTTGGAATGTGCCAGCTAAGCAGGCCACAGATTCTCACTGATCTTATTAGAAGCTATAACAGTTTTGATAAGTTCGTTGTCTGCCTTGTGTTGATTTCCAGAGCCCTAGCTTTCTAAGGCTTATTTTATGGAGAGGATTCATCTAGCCATATCCAGAAGTTCCTCAACTCCCTAATTTTTGAAATTAGGTTTAGAATGAGAGAGTTCAGCATGATGGACTTCAGTGATTCTAGTGATAATGTAAGTGTGCTTGACAGAGAAACAGAAACTGGGTTTTTATCCATAAAAATTTATAAAACCAGATTCAACTGACCTGAAAGAATATAATTTTCCTTCTTCTCTGGTACATTCTCACCAAACCCATAATTCTATCTTGTGCCTTCCTAGAAATTTATCTACAATTAACAGGCAATAAGAGAAACACATAATAACAATTCGGACTAATCAGGGCTTGGGAAAAGACCCACTTATGTATAGATTAAATAGGACATAGTGTCAAAAAATATTTGAAGAGGGTGAGTCTACAAGAGAAGAGGGGAAATATTAAAAGAGACACAAGGGAGTAAGTAGGAGTAAGGAGATGACAGGAGGAAAAGAGTAAAGGGACTAGAGCAAGTGATCATTGTGATAAGAGAAAAAAATAACCTAAATCTAGAAGTCCCAAATAAAATCAGACTATTTCTCTGAGGAGAATATTTTATGAGTCTCAGAGACTCTTAGATATACACAAGGAAAGCAAGAATGGGGTACACCTTTATGACCATGGTATCTTCCCAGTGAGCATGTCACACTTTCTTTAGTATTTTTATCTGTGAAAAACTGCAGTATTGATATAAAGTTCTAATTTCCCACAAGTGCTTATCTCTCAAAGATGTCAGGTCTCTGCATGACACAACACACATTGCTGCCCACAACATTCCCAGTGTCATTTCTCTACTGCCAATTTTTATAACTCTTCAAGGAATAGGGAACCAGGAGAGAGATATTTGACTCAAGCTAATCCATGTCTTCATGTCTACATAAAAATTGAGAACATGCTAAGCTGTGTTAAGTATTTTACAAAAAATAATACTATAAAGTATGGTCATTTAATGGTAGATTAGATTGATTTATCACTTTCAATTATTTTCTGTTCTCCCCAAAAGAGAACACATATTGGTAACAGGCGTGGACATTAGACTTTCTCCATTGCTCATTTCCTGGTGTTATGAATGTACTTCTTTAGCCTGTATCTCAGAAAAAATAATTCATGTCATGCATAACTACATAGGAACTACAACTAACATGTAATATGAGCAAGATATAAACCAGTGTTACTTGAAGTCACTAAGATTTGGAGGTTATTGTTACATAGTCTTAAGTACTGGGAACTAATATGTTTTATTATCCCTATTTTTACATGATAATATTGAATCATATAAAGTTATCAAAGATATATGATTGCCTGAAAACATACAATAAACGTGTGATGAACCTGAGAGCCCACACAATGTCTAAGCTTTTCTAGCTCTTATGATTTGGATTTAATACATCTTGTGTATGTCTGATTCTGTCTAATTATTCAGATCCAGCCCTTTGATGGTCGTGCAGGTAAACATAATCCATTTATGGGGACTCATTGGGATATCAGCCCTAGATTCAACAATTTAGTAAGCTAAAATGAAAAGTAGTAATTTGTTATTACTCTCTTCATTAAAAATATAAAAGGCATCATTGGGTTTACTGAAAGACTCCTGAGAACATTTCATTGATATTAGGCTATATTTTGTAAAGTTCCATATCTCTTTAATGACAGACATATTCCAGGCCAATATTCTTTAGGTTTATGATCCTAGATGCAATGAAAAAAAGTTGGGAATGAAAACAAAACAAAACTAGATTCCAGTCCTGGCAACATCACTTGTCAAGGTTCAACCTAGGATAAACCACTCAACTTCCTATAGCTTCCATCACATTATTTGTTAAATAAGAATAGTAATTCCTATAATGCCACCTAAGGCAATTATTAAAGAGATTAAATTAGATATATGATATTCCTTTATCTATTATAAAGACCTACAGACAAATAAAAGTTTGTTCTTCTCATTAGAATCTCAGCATGAGAAAGGTTTTAAAAGACCACATACAGATCTTTAACTTGCAAAGAGAAATGCCAATTTCCATGTAAGGAAAGGAAATAAGAAGAAAAAGGATATTATTTTCACCTTTATAAAACTTCACTAAAGCTCCTACATATGTTTTTGTGAGTCTATTCTCATTTCTATAGTGGGGAGAAGTAAACACATTCTGGACCAAACCTAGTAAAAGTGAACTCCTAGCTGCCTGGAGTTGGAATGGGAGGAGAATAGTTAGAGAAGGGAAAAGATTATTTGCTATATACAAGGTTTCTGCTTTTGTAACTATTTATATAGTAAACCAGCTATATGCATATACTAAATCAATCAATCATTCTATTAAATTTTGAAACAGCTCAAGAAATCATCTTTTCATTCATTAAAAAATATTTGAGGGACTTCTAAGTGCCAATTATTGTTCTAGGTATTAGAGCTACAGCAGAAAACAACAGGTCCCTCAAATTTTAGTGAAGAGTGACCAACAATAAACATAAAATGAACAAATAAACGATAATAAACATAATTTTCAATAGTGATAAGTTCTGTGGAGTAATTAAAGTAAGGACTAGAGGCTGAGTTGGGGTGCAGAGATGGACAAATGTTTGAGCTGAGATCTGAAACAAGAGGGTATGAGGGAAGAGTCTTCTAAACAAGAGAGAAATGCAATTGTAGAGACACAGAGATACAAATGAAAAACAAATATAGTTCAAGTACAGTAAATTTGAAGGAACTTAGTAAGATATGAGCACCAAGAGGCTCAGTTATGTAGGAATAGTAGGCCAGAAGAGGTGTGTTTATTTATACAAAGTGTAGTTGTAAATTATCAGAAAGCTATATTCAGAGGAGTGATATGTCCTTGTTTACATTTTTAAAAGATAATTTTTTTTATTCCTGTGCAGAACATGAATAGCTGTGGATCAAGAAGAGTCAGGGAGATGAGTGAAGACATGAGTGCAGTAATCAAGATAGAAGATGATTATAGCTTTGACTAGGATTTAGTGGAGGTGGGGAAAAATGGTCAGATTGATGATACATTTGGCAATGGATCCAAGGAAACTTCCTGATGGTTTGAATCTGCAGTGTGAAGTAAAGAACAAGCAACGGGATTCCAGGCTGGATTAGGATTTTGACATTTTACTAGATTAGGAAGACCTGTGACGGAGCCAGTTTGATGAGTGATGATGAACAGATTTCTTTTGGATAGTATTCTAGGTGACTATTAGACATCCAAATGGACATGTCTAGTAAGCATTAGGCATTTAAGTATGGAGATTAGAGGAAAAATATATAATACCTGGGAGTATGGATTAGAGATTAATTAGTATACGTATTTAATTTTGATCCCCAAATTGATGAGTGTAGATAAAGAAAGAAGACCAAAGAA
Organism: Cnephaeus nilssonii; assembly: GCF_951640355.1. Classification (NCBI taxonomy): domain Eukaryota; kingdom Metazoa; phylum Chordata; class Mammalia; order Chiroptera; family Vespertilionidae; genus Cnephaeus; species Cnephaeus nilssonii. The sequence goes on along the minus strand of NC_137084.1, from coordinate 69,681,457 downwards.
AACACCTGGACCAATACATTATTTAGACTCAGAAGCTTCTTATCACTCACACAGAAATAGCACATTAGCTATGCAATAAATATTTAGTAAATGGATAAATTTATACAATAGGGACTGCTTAATTTGTTAGGAAAAATTTTCACATGTCATGTCTAGGCCAACACTTGATTTATCTACTAAAATATGCTAAATTTGTCACTCATATGTTATGCTAACAAATATTGGGGATCAGTAAACTTTAAGTCTTCATTTTATTGTATTTATGCCAGTATATTTCACTAACTCCCAGACAGCCTATGTGTAGTATTAATGGGTTTCATCTGGCCTGGGGAAGAGGGAAACCTTGAGATGATACTGTTTAGTCCCCAAAGGACAGATATGAAGTGGAGGCTTTCCTGTATTTTCTCCATCTGCTCTGCATAGCCAGGTGATAAAAATCATTGTTGTGGAGCTAGCCCAGGCAAATGACATTCTCACTCAATCATCAATGTTCCAAAAGGAATCATATAGTGCTGGGGTGGCTATAGTAAGTTAATAGGTTTCCATCCTTCAGGAAATTCACATGCTTATGTGATTGGCAACATAAATCCTGTTGTTGCATTGACTTGGCTCCCATTTTGATTAGTGATGGCCATGTGGACAGATTTGGGGTTGTCTCTAGTTGCTGATTCCTCTCTGCTTCATGAAGTATACCCTAGTCTAGAATCTTCCTTCATGGTTATGCTCCCTCTAATTTTTCTCCCCACCACCAGCTATGCAAATTCTTTTATCCTCATGTTTGGAGTTGTATGGCTCTTGAACTGTTTCCTTTCCAACGTTTAATTTAAATATAAATATTGTGTCCTTTTGCTTCAGGTTTTTTTTTCTTGTTGCTATTTATAGGTAAACTCATAGCATCCAAGAAAAATCAGTTTTCTTTCCAGAGATAACTGTCTTGCCCTGGCTGGTGTGGCTAAGTTGGTTGGGCATCGTCCCATGCACCAAAAGGTTGCTGGTTCAATTTCCAGTCAGGACACAGGCCTGAGTTGCGAGTTGCAGGCTCCATCCCCTATAGGGGGCATGTAGGAAGCAGCCAATCAATGTTTCTCTCTTTCTTTCCCTCTCCTTTCCTCTCTCTCTAAAAAAAATCAATTAAAAATCTTAAAAAGAGAGATAACCAGGTAATGCTAAATTTATCAATTTTATATTATGCTAGCAAATCCATAGTTTTATATTTTATTCCACAGATGATATTGACATTTCTTTTAAATTTTGTCTTCTGTCTTTTTAGGCAGTTAATGAAATTAATAGATTTTTTTTTTGGGGGGGGGGAGGTTATAGCAGAGGAAATAGGGTAAGCAGAAAAATATGGAAATAAAAATCTTAGGTATTATATAGAAAGAGCATCTTTTGGTGAAATGTGTCAAGTAAAGAATATTCAATATTATATTACTATGTCTTTACTTCTTCTATTTTTATGTTTTAAAGGAAACCTATAGACCAATAAAAATACTTTGTAGTATACAGAGAACAAGAGGGTTTTTATCTTTATATAAAATTACTTCCTAGGAGCCAAGACCCTATAATGGCCCCACTTGAGTCTCTGTAAAAGCATACCCTGAGCTGAGGATTTGAGTGTAAGTAGTTTATATAGGAAATATTATAAGAATTGGGAGTAGGGAAGTAAGACAAGCAAGAGAATAAAGCCAACCCAGCTAAATTAACAAGCAGCTACCACAGTGGGCAACTGGGGCTCAGATCTTTCAGGGGATCGTGGGATATTGTATAGAATGGAATGAGAAAGCTTGTGTATTTGCCATTCAAATTTCATTTTTCATTCTGAGTTCTCCTTAGAATCAACCAACTGATATTCTAGCCTGTTTTGTGTGGGCCTATCATATCAGAAAAAAACTTCAGACAGAAAGATGCAGGTACTTAGAGTAGAAAGCTGTCAGTATCCTTAAGAACTAATGCCAAGGCAATATGGGTGGGACACTCTAAATCTCAGTGGCTTAAAAACAAAACACTATTTTTCTCAATAATACTGCATGTACATCACAAGTGGGGATTATAGTTTACTCAGTGACATCTTGGCTAGGATGAGGCTATTTGAAAGCTGATGATCTTTGCTGGCAGAAGGGAACAGCTGTCAAGGTTGACACGGATAATTAAATTTGTTATCATCTCCTGCTTAGAAGCAACAGATATCACTTCTTTTGATAACTCATTGGCTAGAAATAGTCGTAGGACCCTTTTAGCAATATGGAAGCCAGGAAATTCAATTTTGTATGTACTGGGGGGGGGGGGGAGAAAAAGACTGGATATAAATTAGCACCACAATTTACCATAGTTTTCCCTTTTGGTCACCAAATATTTGGTTAACTGGCCTTCTCTACACAAAATGTACTCACCCTCTTCCTCAGAAAAATTACCCAGAAGTCCCTTCCAGTCACAGCATTAGGTTATCCAGCCCTTCTTCTTTAGGTACCCAGAGGACAATGGTAGAACAGGAATAGGATAATTGCAATAAAAACACTCCCATTTGGAAATGGGAACAATGGAAATGCAATGCAGATTCTAATCCTTGGCAATTCTGCTACCCCCTGGGGTGTGGGGGGGCATTTTAAGGGCTTTCTATGGAGGAGGGAATTATTTCTTGATCAAATTCTAATTCTCCTCCAAAGAAGAACTTCCCGTCTGTTTCCGACATGAACCATGTCTCTACATTCTGGGATATGTTTATTTTCCACGATCTTTTTCAGTCAGATTTAAAGTGGCAGTTGGTAAGATGGTGGCATACGTAAATGTGCTACTCAAATGCTCCCACAACCACATCAAAATTACAACTAACCTACAGCACAACCATCACTTGGAACCACCTGAAATCTAGCTGAACAGAAGTCCTACATCTAAGGATATAAAGAATAAGCCACAGGGAGACAGGTAAGAAAAGCAGAGATGCAGAACGGGCTGGTCCAGCACGTGGGTAAGTTGGGAGGGTTATCTCAGCTGTAGAGGTCAACCCTGAGGAGTAAGCTGTCCAAGCCCTATACCAGGGCCCAAGCTCCGGGTTCCAGGGCCAGTAAAAGAGGTCCTCATAATGTCTGGCTGTTAAAACCAGCAGGGATTGTGGCTGAGTGAGACAGAGGGCTGCTGGAGTACCAGGCAGTTCTTCTTAAAGGGCCTGGAAAGGGATCCTTCTGAGCTCCAGCACAGTAGCAGCAGCTTGAAAAACACCAGGGACATATAGGGAGCAGCTGAATTGTCTGGCAGCAAGGCAAGGGCTGGAGGGGCATCTTTCTTCCAGACAGAAGTGCCGGTAGAGACCTTCCCCTTTAGAGCCTGCAGGTGGGCACCATATCCGAGTCTTCCTCAACCTGTCTAACACTGCTCAGCTGCACTCGTGATTCCCTGAGACCTTGCCTTACCCAACTCATGGGCTTACAGAAGCCATTTCTAGTGGTTTTTCTTTCTTTTTTTCCTTATTGATTAGGTATTACATATGTGTCCTTATCTCCCCATTGCTCCCCCCCCCCTCATGCCCTCACCCCCCTGGAGTCTGTGTCCATTGGTTAGGCTTATATGCATGCATACAAGTCCTTTGGTTGATCTATCCCCCTTTCCCCCACCCTCCCCTACCTTCTCTCTGAGGTTTGATGGTCTGATGGATGCTTCTCTGTCTCTGGATCTGTTTTTGTTCATCAGTTTATGTTGTTCATGATATTCCATAAATGAGTGAGATCATGTGATATTTATCTTTCTCTGACTGGTTTATTTTGCTTAGCATAATGCTCTCCAGTTCCATCCATGCTGCTGCAAATGATAAGAATTCCTTCTTTTTTACAGCAGTGTAGTATTCCATTGTGTAGATGTGCCACCGTTTTTTAATCCACTCATCTGCTGATGGGCACTTAGGCTGTTTCCAAATCTTAGCTATGATAAATTGTGCTGCTATGAACGTAAGGGTGCATATATCCTTTCTGATTGATGTTTCTAGTTTCTTGGGATATATTCCTGGAAGTGGGATCACTGGGTCAAATGGGAGTTCCATTTTTAGTTTTTTGAGGAAACTCCATACTGTTTGTTCTCCACAGTGGCTGCACCAGTCTGCATTCCTACCAGCAGTGCACAAGGATTCCTTTTTCTCCACATGCTCGCCGTTGGTTTTTCCATATACATGTCCTATCTGGCTCATGTCACAGATTTTCCTAAAATCTCTCAAACGAAAAAACATCTGTCCTCAGTGTGCCCTGTACCTCTTGCTAAATGGCCCTAGGCCTTGCACTAGTGGCAGCTAGGCTTGGTTCAGAGCTTGGCCTCTCCCATCACAAGTAGCAGCCACCTGCAGATTGCATTGTAGCTCATGCTATTGGCCACAGGCAGGGGACAGGTGGCAGCTGACCTTTGCCTGTAGCTTCCCAGGAGGCCCCAGAGTCAGAACACCAGATGGACAACTTTAGATCATGCCAGAGCACCACTCAAACCCTCTAAAAGCAACACACTCAAGGTACAAACTCAGAAGGTACCTGAGTGCTGAGGAAGCGAGTCCTGCAGCTCTGTGAGGTCAGCCCCTGTACAGCAGATGTACAAAGATCACAGGAGGTCACAGCCACAGCTTGAAGCCTTAAGGCCTGGGGGTAAATTCCTCCCATTGACATGCCAACAGCAATCAAGGCTCAACCTGGACTACCTAACTCAAGTGATCAGGGAGGCTGTATCACTGGACCTTACAGGACATCTACTACATAAGGCTACCAAGCCTAGGAGACATAGCAACTCTACCTAATACATGGAATCAAACACAGGGAGGCAGTCAAAATGAGGAGACAAAGAAACATGTTACAAATGAAAAAACAAACAAACAAAACAGAACTCCAGAAAAATAACTAAACAAAATAGAGGTAAGCAATTTATTAGATGCAGAGCTCAAAACACTTGTTATTAGGATGCTCAATGAACTTAGCAGAAGAGTAGATGAACTTAGTGAAAACTTCAGCAAAGTGATAGGAAACATAAAAATGGAAATAGAAAATATTTAAAAAAGCCAGTCAGAAATAAAATAATATATTAACTGAAATGAAGACTACATTAGAGGGAATCAACATTGGAATAGATGAAGCAAAATAGATGATTAAATCAGTGGTATGGAAGATAAAAACAAACAAACAAACAAAAAACCCAGAAAACACCCAATCAGAACCGTAAAAAGAAAAAAAAAAGAATTTTAAAAATTGACAATAGTATAAGGAGCCTTTGGGACAATTTTATTCATACCAACATTTGCATCATGTGGGTATCAGAAAAAGAGAGAGAGAGAGAGAGCAAGAAATAGAAAACCTATCTGAAAAAGTAATGATGGAAAACTTCCTTACCTGGTGAAGGAAATAGACATATAAGTCCAGGAAGTGCAGAAACAGGACGAACACAAAGAGGCCCACACCAAGACACATCATAATTAAAATGCCAAAGTTTAAAGACAAAAAGAGAATCTTAAAAGCAGCAAGAGAAAAGCAGTTACTTATCTACAAGGGAGCTCCCATAAGACTGTCAACTGAATTCTCAACAGAAACTTTGCAGGCCAGAAGGAATTGATAGTAAATATTCAAAATTATGAAAAGCAAGGTCCTATCACTACAATTACTCTACCCAGCAAAACTATCATTTAGACTCAAAGGACAAATAGCTTCCCAGAAAAGAAATAGGTAAATGAGTTTATCACTACCAAACCAGTATTTCAAGAAATGTTAAAGGGTTTTCTTCAAGAAGAAGATAAAGGAAAAAAAAAGATAAAAATATGGATAATAAAATGGTGTATATATATATCAATAATTACTTTAGCCCTGGCCAATGTCTCTCAGTGGTTAGAGTGTTGGCCCATGCACTTAAGATCAGGGGTTTGATTCCCATCCGTGGGTCAGGATGGGTGTGGGAGGCAACTAGTTGATGTGTTTCTCTCACATTAATGTTTCTATCTCTTTCTCCCACCTCCCTCCCTTTTACTCTCTCTGTAAAGCAATAGAAAAAGTATCCTCAGGTGAGGATGAACAAATAATAATAACAATAATAATAATCACTTTAAATGCAAATGGACTAAATGATTTAATCAAAAGGCATATGGAGGTTAAATGGATAATAAAACAAGACCCTTACACATGTTGTCTACAAGAGACTCACTTCAGATCAAAAGACACCCAAACTTAAACTAAAGGGATAGAAAAAGATACTTCATGAAAATGGAAACAAAGAAATAAGCTTGGTTAGCATTACTTATACCAGACAAAATAGACTTTAAAACAAAGTCATATAATAAGAGACAAAGAAGGACCCAGCTATTCCACTTCTGGGTATTTATCCAAAGAAACAGAAAACACTAAATCAAGTATACATATTCATATATTCATTGCAGCATTATTTACAATAGAGGTCCAGTGCGGGAAATCGAGCGAGACCCAGACCCACCACGCAGGCGGGACCCCAGACCTGCCCTGCTCGAGCCGTGAGCCCCACCTCTGCCGTGCCAGACCCGCCAGCCCTGCCAGTCCTGCTCCAGCCCCGCCAGCCCCGTGCAAGCCCTGCCTCGGCCCGCAAGAGGTGCTCCATGCACCTCCTGGTGACCGGTTGTTTGGTCGTTCCGCTGTTACAGCGTCATGACCACAGGCCTTTTATGATATCGATAGTCAAGATGTGGAAGCAACCTAAGTGCCAATCAATAAATGAATATATAAGGAAGAAGTGGTATCTGTATATAGTGGAATATGACTCAAACATACAAAAGAATAAAATCTTGCCATCTGCAACAACATGGATGGAACTAGAGGGTATTGCGCTGTGTGAAATCAGTCAGAGGAAGACAAAAATGCCTCATGATTTCACTTATATGTGAAACCTAAAAATTAAAATCAATAAACAAGCAGAACAGAAACAGACTCATAGATACAAAAAATATTTTGATGGTTTCCATACGGGAGGGGGTTTGGAGGATGTTTGAAAAAGGTGAAGGGATTAAGAAATTGCAAAATAGTCATGGGGATGTAAAGTACAATATAGGGAATGTAGTCATTAATATTATAATAACTGTGTATTGTATCAGATGGGTACTAGACTTACAGGGGAGGTCACTTAGTAGGTTAAATAAAATCTAATCTCTGGGTTGTATGCCTGAAACTAATATAATATTGTATGTTAACTCTAACTGAAAAATTTAAAAAACGTATTTAAAATAAAAATATATATAATGCACAAAAAGTTATATGGAACCCAAAAAAAAAAAAAAGTCAGTATGATTAAAGCCAGAGGTGTCATGTTAAAAAAAATAAAGTGGCAGTTGGAGCTACACCCTTCTTGGGGGCTGAGTATTTTCTTAGCTTGCTTCTTTCCCACAGAGGGTTGAGACCCCCACAGGCTACTTTAACTCTTGAGCAAGCAGTCTCCTTTAGTCTAGTTAGACCAATGATTCTTTTGGCAAAAACTCTCTAAAAAAAAACTTAGGTTTCTTATTAATATTTTATTTCCTCTGTTCATTTGTGCATCATCACACTCAAAATTCTTTCCAAGACCCATTCTCATATCTGATACATATTTTTTTTCTGCTCAACTCATGCCTTTAGCTCTCTATTTAGTTGAAGGTATTTTGAGCCTATGATGATTTTTAATCTTCCCACCAATCCCTCTAAATCATTTTATTCAATACATCCAGAAGTTTTAAACAGTCAGGGTAAATGCCATACCTTTGATTTGATTCTTCTGCAAATTTGAGTTTTAAACTTTTCTTACTCAAAACATCTTTCAGTTTTATCTTTCATTATTTGAATTGAAAAGCAAGTGTCTCCACCATACTTATAAGTTTATTTTTATTCATGTTTATTTTTTTAAGTTGTTATAGAATTTATTGGGGTGACATTGGTTGATAAAATTATATAGGTTTCAATTGTAAAATTCTATGATATAGGGTGGGGCAAAAGTAGGTTTACAGTTGTTCATATGGAAAATAATGCAATAATTAATAATAATACAGGAATAAACCGTGTTTTGCATACTCACAGCTGTAAACCTATTTTTGTGCCACCCTGTACATCACTATATATATTGCATTGTGTATGATTCCTCCTCCCCTTTTTTATTTCATTTTTCTTGAAATCTGGCCAGATCTTTTCTCTGCTCTATCCTTTTTTTTTTTGATACCTTGTTAAACACAGCTACTATCAATTAATACATACGAATAACATTCTGTTTTTCAACTTTCCTGTTGCTAAAAGTTCATTAAGTGCACAATTGGCCTCCTAAGTTATTGTAAATATCAGTTCTATCAAATGTTTTGCCATAGAATATGGAAAGCCACCCTTCTAACTCTTCAGAATAGTTTCCTTCCCACCCACCACCTGATTCCTACGCTATTGGCACATACTTTACATTATTTTTTGTGGTGTCACTTCACATCTATATACACACTTCTGCATCAGTGAAGACCATCTAAATTATGCTGTGATAAGGAGCAACCTCAAAAATTTCAGTGGCTTAAAATAACAAAGGGTTATGTCTTGCTGATACTGGATTTTTGGACTGAACACGAGGTGTTCCCCTGGGCAGGACTGTTCCCCAGATTCTTTGTCCATGGGAATAGAAGAATGAATCCACGGATGGAAGATGGTATAGCAAAGGTGGAAATTTATTGAATAACAAGTACAGACTCCCACGTGGGGAGGGCGAAAGGGTCCCACTGAGTTTCTGTTTCCAAGGTTTATAAAGGCTGCAAGTCCGTGTGTCCTGATATCCCCTCTGATTGGTCAATATTCCCTTTGATTTGGTCACTATAGCAACTTCTGAGCTCAAAGGTAAAAACATCACTGGGACCTGTATAAAGGCTGCAAGTCCCTGTGTCCTGATATCCTCTCTGATTGGTCAATATTCCCTTTGATTTGGTCACTATAGCAACTCCTGAGCTCAAAGGTCAAAGCATCAGTGGGCCCTGTGAGGCCCTCCTCCCTCATTGTTCTCCCATTCCCTCTGGGCTTTCTTCCTCCTCTGTTTTGTAAATATAGACCTTTTTGCTACTCCCAGTTTCCTTATCTTATGGAAATGTAACTATTGCCTCTCCCTTGTCTTATGGAACTGTAACTGCACCAGGCTTCTCTGTGCTATGGAAATGTACCTTCTCCCAGCTCCCTTGTCTTATGGAAATGTAACCTCTGCTCTGTAGCCCTGTGGGATATTTTTTCCCCATGGACCCTTAATTTTTAAAATGTCTTAAACCTGCCTATTTTACCCCTAAAAATTCCTATTTCGTAGCCAGAAAGAAGGAGGGGCAAGGGTTAGGTGGAGATGGGCAAAGGTTAGGAATAAAATATGGACACCTGTAACAGTGTGAATAATAAAAAAATAAATACTTTGTAAAAATAAAAGGGTTTAGGTCTTAATCATGCTTATATATCCACTTGGTTTTGCTGGGAGCTTTTCTTGGTGTCTTGTTATACATGCTGATGGAGATGCCATCATCTTGAAATGTCATTGCAGAGTAAAAATGTACTCTGGGAAGTCTTACACAGGCAATTAAGTATTCTAATCCCAAATGGAAAGGTGTCACTTCTACTTACAACTCATTAACCAGAAATAGTCATATGGTCTCTTCCAGCCATAATAGGGTCATGAAATTCAGACTTCCATGTGCCTAGGAGGAAAGAACCACACATTTATTAAGCTGAGCAATGACTACTAGAGGCAATCACTAGGTAGAATTTGCACCAAGCAGATTCCCACCACTCACTTCCACCTCCCAGTGGGCATGAGATACGGGTACAAGGATCTCTACCATCTGAGTATGTTCAACAAATGCTATCTACTAATGCAGCCATAGTTTGTCTTTTGCTAGCTCCTGCTTGGAAGTGTAGGACCCAAGACTATTAAATTTGCAGGGATACAAAATGTTGGTGCTTGAGGAAGTTTTTGATATCACATAGTCCAAGCTAAGAAAACTTTATTAATGTTAGCCATTAATTAGTTATACTACTACTAATTATCACTTACTGAATATTTGTTTTGGACCAGGAACTATGATAAGCAGTTCATATTGGTTTCCTCATTTAATCTTCCAAGCAAAACTATGAAGAGGTTCCATTATTATTGTTAGTCAGATGTTATATGTTAAAAAATTGAGGCTGAGAAAGTTCCAATAATTTGCCTAAGTGAGCACTGACAGCAAGTGCTAGGTCTTGGGCTCAAATGCCAATTCACCTGGATCCAATATCCTTGCTGTCAAATATTGCAGGGTGTCTCCTCCTATGTCTAGCATTCATTTATCATTATTAGATTTTCATTCTCAGCACCTTCTATTTTAATGCAATAATATATTTTCAAAATCTATTTTCCCTGTTGATATCAAAAAGAAATCTGAGTTATGTGATAAGAATAAAGAAATACCTTTGTTGAGCTGATGCCTGTAAAGACTGAATCCCCAAGTCTCAAGATGTTTAATTATTGTGTCCAGATGCTAGAATGACACATTTTATTTACATGTCCCTCATTTGTTTTCATGCTTAGTTTGGTTCCTCTTTGTTTTACAACTGTCCTTGGGGCCATTTCTGAGTAATGGAACAACAAGATCCAAAGCAAGACTGTCTTATTAACCTCAACAAATGGCAGAATCCTTGGCCTGATGGCCACATTTTTTGTAAATCTGTTATCAGGACTTTTGTGTTCTGCACTTTATAATAGCCATTTCTCAGAGAATGCAGATTGAGAGATTTAAAGAGAGTCCCAATGAAATCATAGAAATTCCTGGAAGTCAAGTGATTAACTATTCTTCATAATAAAGTCCAATTTCTTAGGGTGAAGTAAGAATTCCTGGGAGAGGTTACATTTGAGTTGGAGTTTTCAGATAATTTTTTTTAAGTAGAAAAGGGAAGGCGGGAACATTAATTAATTCCAAATTGTTCATTCATGATTTAATAAAGGTATTTTTAGCAATGTTCTGGGCACTGGAGATACCAGAATTAACAAAATAGATAAAAACCCTATTGTCATGGTATTTGTATTAGAGTAAGAGGGGGAGGACAATAAACTTAAATAAATAAATGTGTAGTCAAGTTAACATAATAAGAATTATAAGAAATTGTCACATCCCAGGAACATAGACATGACCTATATGGCTAGAGTAGTGGTTCTTAAGCAGGAGTAATTTTGTCCCCTAAAGGACTTTTAGCAATGCATAGAGATACTTGTTGTCAAAACTGGAGAGTGCTACTGGCATCTAGTGGGTAGAGGCTAAGAATACTGCAAAGTGTAGTGCAAGGCACATGACAAACTCCCAGTACAAAATATATATTTGGCCCAGTATGCCAGTATACTGAGGTGGGGAAACACTAGACTAGAGTTTGAGAATGAAATTGGTAGCAATTGAAGTCACTGAGGTTGGTAGAGGATGCTCTTAAGACCCTGTTGACCTTGGTAACCACTTAAATTTTATCTACATGTAATGGGAAACCATTGGGAAGCTACAATCAGAGATCTGATTTGCATTTTATATAGTCACGTTAGCTGTTGGGTATAAACTGTAGTTGATGTCACAGGGATCAAAAAAATAAAACACACACAAAAAAAACACCCAGTAAGAAGGCTATTAAAATAATCCATGTGAGCTAATCAAGATGAGCAAAATGCTTTTAAAACATGTCTTCAAATTCTTTGATAAATAAGGAGCGGGACCAGCTTAGGTGCTTGCTGGGTGCAAAAGGAATATGAAGTGGGCAATAGAGGAAGGCCGTTATAAATACCAGTTACAACAATGTGACAAAGACAGAAGAGGAAGACTGTAATAGTTATGAATATTTTTTCCTTAATTTGATAGGTTTATGCATATATTAACCAAATAGTCTTGTTTTCTTCCTCTTACATTTTAGTGCCATCAAATATAGGATGCATTGTTAATATTAGTGATTTGTGACTTTGCATCCTTTATTGGGGGGAAAGGTTAGCATGTTTTCATTTGTTAGCTGCCTCATTAGGTGGAAACATGTTCTTGTTATTGTCACTATTTGGAAATTAGTATAGCTATGTTTTAAAGAAGTTGGCTAAGTATGCACTATAGTGGTTTTGTAATGTGTCAGTTTGCCTAATCTGAACTAAGTTTCTCAGATTTCTCTTTCCTGTATGTTTCTGGTTAATGTGAGCCACAAAAGTTTTTTGTGTAAGATTGGGAGGGTAGAAGTAAAATTACAGCCATTTTGTTTTTTACACAGTCGTTTGGGGCAGCACTTTCGTAGCTCACACACATTGATGCTTATTTGCTAGGTCACCTGATTGGGCAGCAACCAGCCTGCAACTACTGGATCTTCCCGAGCTTTTTCTCAAATTATCTGACCTGTGGGCCAGGTGTATGTATTTAACTTTGTGGTAAAAGACACCAGCTTTTCAGGAAGGATGCCGCATTATCAAAGCTGAGGCAATGGAAACAGATGTGGGTCCCATTTCACCCTTGTCTATTCCCTCATGCTCACCAATGTTATGTGTCCTTCATGTCCACTATCTAAACTGTAGACTTCAAACTGTTCAGGTTTTACTGTATCAGGTGCAAAGAAAATACCTTTAGAGTGACTATTTAATCAGCTACCTCAATTTAGGGAGATTAAATTCACACACACACACACACTCACACATACACACACACTCACATCCTAGCCTAGGAACTAGTGAATTGTCTCTGATTGGGTTAGTGAAGAGGTGGTGAGAAATGGTTGGATTTGCAATACAGTTTGAAGATAGAGCCAATGATACTTTTTGGACATTTTGACTTGGGGATTGGAATAAAAGAGATGAATGAAGGATAACCTTTAGGTCCTTGACCTAAACTACTAGTGAAATTAGGAAGACTGGAGTAGGGAATAAAAAGATGAGTCAAAAGTCCTGCTTTGGAGATTTTTAATTTGAGATGATGATTATACATCCAAGTGAAAGTATCAAGCAAGTAAATGAATATAAAAATTATCTCAGGAAAGAAATCTAAGTTGGAGATGAAGAAATAGGAGTCATAAGCTGTACATGATGTTTAAAACAATGGAGGTGGATTCATTTTTCCTGGGGAGGCAGTGAAGTTGGAGAATAGAAGAGAGATAAGAAAAGAGCCCTCCATTCAGAGGTAAATCAGAAGTAGTGATGCCGACTGGGAATGGGACAGTCGGTAAGGGAGAAGAAAAATGAGGTGAGTGTGTCATAAAAGCCAACAGCAGAAAGTTCTTCTACAAGAACTAAAAAATGAACTCTAGAGTTTCTGGTGTACCTACAATGAAAGGAAGCCCCAAACTTAAGGCATTCTGTAAAAGACCACAGCTCCTTCACCTCCATATTTCAATTGGTTGGAGTCAAGAGTGTATCCAGGACCCTGCATATCCCTCACTTTCCCTTCCTTCCAACAATATTCATGACTGCCCTGTAATGTCATCTGTTATTATCCCTTTGACTGACTTAAACACTAAACTCTAGAAGCCCAGAATCCCCAGCTTATTCTTTCTTCCGTCCCCTGAAACCCATGTCTCTATGGCCCATTACAGCGAACAATCGATGTTACAGACCTTGATTTAATGGACTTTGGATTAAATGGACAAAATTTCTGGTCCGTATATCACATGTGAAAATTAATACCTTGTCAATTTTAAAATGCTTTTAACCACGATTGGTTTATAATTAAATCAACAGGTTATTTTTTGGTGATTAATTCACTGCTATTTTTAACAAATTTTATCAAATAGGCCATATGCTGGAAAAAAACACTGTAGTAATTTTGCCAACATAAATAAATATTTACATATCTACATCTACAGTCTACATATTTAAATCCAGGAGTCACCATTCATAAACAATGTTGGGTGAAGGATTAGCATGTGATCATACCCCATCGCACTTGGTAATTGCTTCTGTTGTCACGTGGCATGACTTTCTGAAGGAGTTTTAATGCGTGCCAGCCGAGGGTCCCAGGTGTGCTAAGCCATACCCCAGCGGTGAGCACTTACTTATTCACTGTGTCTAGGGAATGCAAACATTTACTAGACATATTCAGTATAAATTTAAAATTACAGTAATACATATAGAAAACTTTTCTGTGAAATTAAACTTTTCATGCATACTTAATTTTAATAACAAATGTGTCTACATAAATAAAAACAAATAAACTAAATAATTTGTCAATTTTTTAATATTCTTCAGCTGAATTAGTCCATTACATTGAGGTTTTACTGTATTCCCCTTATACAATTTAAATTCCATGGTTCATCATTATAAACTATTTCTTATACACATTTTTAAGTCTCTGAAACCTGTCTGTATTTATCATAGTTATCCAGAAAAATCCCAGCCTTGGTTGAATTAAATCTTTCACCTATTTTTTATCTGTACACCAATAACTGAACATGGCTGGGGAAACATAATTGCTATAGACTGAATATTTCTATTCTCCCATATTCATATGTTAAAACCTAATTTCATAGCTACTAACCTCAAATAAGCCCTTAGTGTGGATCTGTAACCCTAATATATTTTCCTATTTCTTTCAGTGTTCTGCTCTTCTTGGGGACAATTATATACTACTAGTAGCCCATTTGCAAGAAGAATCCTGCAAGCGGCCGCTGCGGCTGCGTGCGCTGCCGCTGCTGCCGCCGTTGCGGCCTCCGAGCCTGCATCCACGCGCCACTGCCTCCCACCCAGCTCTGCTCCGCCCTGCCCCACCCCACCCCGCCCCGCCCTGCTCCACCCCGCCCGGGCTTTCCCTCTGGCAGCCACCTTGCTTTCCGCTTTTCCTCCCTCTTCCTTCTAAGTTGTCTTCAGTCTTCACTCTTCACTCCTCCCTCCCTCAGCGTATGCAAATTAACCGCCATCTTTGTTGGGTAATTTGCATACTTGCCCTGATTGGCTGGTGGGTGTGGCTTTGACTGGTGGGCGTGGCTTGGGCATAGCAAAGGTGCGGTCAATTTGCATATTACTATTTTATTAGGTAGGATATCCTCAAGTCCTCAAATCTTCACTCTCCTAGATCTTCACTCTCCTAACCTAAATCTCCCTTGACAGCCTTGCTTCTATTTCACTGAGAAAGTAGAAGCAAAAAGAAAAAAAAAATTCCGAAAGTGCTCACTACCACAACTAACCAGACACCTGCATTTTCACCCCTTTATTCTTCCTTCTGACCTCTTATCATGGGTGAACTGACCCTTCTTCTACTTAAGATCAGCCTTTCCACTTGTATGCTAGGTCTCATTCCCTCTCAACAACTCAGGACCTATTTACTAGTATGGTAACTCCTACTTCTGTCATGAATCATCAGTTCTACAATTTCTATTTGTTCTTTTTGTTTTGTTTTTTAATGCTAATACCCATTTCTGTTAGAATCCTTATTCTATCCATGTAGTTACATGTCTGAGCAGCCCTTTGATTACCTTAACTACTCATCAGAGACACAAAAATTGCTGAAAGCAATGCAAGGAAGGCACCCTTCACTGATGAGCACGTAGATCTTTAAGTAAAGTGCTTCTCTTTCTTGTCTCTGTTCTCATTCTTTCACATGTAATTTTCTTTATGAGGTATGATAATGTTGCTTTAGTACAAATAAATTAGGTACAAGTAAGCATTGGAACTAAAAGGAACGTTCTACATTATCTGGCCTAATGTAGCTCTACCAGGGAAGGAACAGGCCCAGCAACTTAACACTTGCC
Organism: Cnephaeus nilssonii; assembly: GCF_951640355.1. Lineage (NCBI taxonomy): Eukaryota > Metazoa > Chordata > Mammalia > Chiroptera > Vespertilionidae > Cnephaeus > Cnephaeus nilssonii. The sequence continues at coordinate 69,665,789 of NC_137084.1, read as the reverse complement.
CAAGAAGAGATGGCTAGTTCGCACTATAGCAGCACCCAGGTCTTCTCTAGCCCACTGATCTCTGGGGAACCACATTTCCCCTATATTGGTAGCCATTGTAATGCTTCTTCTTTTCAAATTTAAATTCTTTATTCTTTAAAGTATTATATATGTCTCCTTTTTCCCCCATTGACTTCTCCCCATCCACTCCCACCCCCCAGCACATGCCCTCACCCCCCCACTATGTCTGTGGCCATTGGTTATGTTTATACTAGAGGCCCAGTACATGATTTTCATGCATGGGGGTGTGTGTCCCTCAGCCCAGCCTGCACCTTCTCCAATCTGGGACCCCTCGAGGGATGTCCGACTGCCCGTTTAGGATCGGGCCTAAATGGGTAGTCGGACATCCCTCTCACAATCCAGGACTGCTGGCTCCCATCTGCTCGCCTGCCTGCCTTCCTGGTTGCCCCTAACTACTTCTGCCTGCCAGCCTGATTACCCCCTAACCACTCCCCTGCCAGCCTAACTGCTCCCCTATCAGCCTGTTGCCCCTAACTGCCCTCCCCTGCAGGCCTGGTCACCCCTAGCTGCCCTCCCCTGCAGGCCTGGTTCCCCCCAACTGCTCTCCCCTGCAGGCCCAGTCGCCCCCAACTTCCCTCCTCTGCCAGCCTGGTCACCCTTAACTGCCCTCCCCTGCAGGCTTGATTGCCCCCAACTGCTCTCCCTTGCAGGCCTGGTCCCTCCCAACTGCCCTCCCTTGCTGGCCATCTTATGGCAGCCATCTTGTGTCCACATGGGGGCAGCCATCTTGTGTGTTGGAGTGATGGTCAATTTGCATATTACTCTTTTATTAGATAGGGTGCATGTATACAAGTCCTTTGGTTGATCTCTTAACACCCCTCGCCCCCGTCTTTCATCTGAGGTTTGACAGTCTGTTTGATGGATCTTCTGTGTCTCTGGATCTATTTTTGTTCATCAGTTTATGTTGTTCATTATATTCCACAAATAAGTGTGATCATGTGATATTTATCTTTCTCCGACTGGCTTATTTCATTTAGCATAATGCTCTCCAGGTCCATCCATGCTGTTTACAGCAGCATAGCATTCCATTATGTAGATGTACCACCATTTTTTAATCCACTCATCTGCTGAAGGGCACTTAGGCTATTTCCAAATCTTAGTTATTTTAAATTGTGCTGCTATGAACATAGGTGTACATATATCCTTTCTGATTGGTGTTTCTGATTTCTTCTACCATTTCTATTTGATCAAAAGTTTATAAGCAGACTGTTTTTATTCTGATTTGAAAGAAAGCTTTTTTGATCCTAATCTCTCTTCCAGCTTCTACCCAATTTCTCTCTTCCCTTTATAGTAGACATTTCCAAACATTTACCTATATTTGCTATCTAATTTCTCTTTTCCAATTCTCTCTTGAATATACTGTATGTAGGCTTTTACCTCTTACTTATCCATTGAACCTACTCTTGTCAAAGTTACCACTCACATCATTGATGTTAAGTCATAGTCTACATCTTACTGGATCTACCAGTTATTTTTTTTAATGTTGACATTATTATAGATGCTCCCCATTTCCCCCCTTTTGCCCACCTCCACCCACCCTTATCCCCCATCCCCTCACCTTTTCCCCCCTCTCCTGGCCTTCATATTCTTCTTCTTAAACACTGTTCTTTCATGGCCTCTAGAATCCATATTCTCTTTGATTTTGATATTTTGACATTTTATATCTTTTACATATTTGTTTGTGTCCCCTCATCAGCATATAAGCTCCACACAACAAATATTTATGTTTTGTTCACTATTGTATTCCCAGTACTTGGGCACAGTCTGGTATATGGTAGGTGCTCAATAAATATTGGTTAAATAAATGAATATGTCTCAACAGACACCAATTCCTCATTTATATTTGGAGATCAATGAATGATTGTTGAATTTTTTGTTTGATATGGAAAAGGACCATTGAGTACAAATCCATATTTTGCAAATGAGAAAACTAAAAAGCAGTGACTTGCAGTGATCACACAAATAGTGAAAGGCCATAAGTAAAAGCCATATCTTTTATAAGCACACATGATGTTTACATTTGACCAAATAAAAGCAGAGGTTGATAAACTTCAGATAGCTTGGAGCAGTGAGATCCAGGACTGAAGTATATCTTTTTGTATTCATTCTATTAATATTCATTTAATAACCTTATGTACCCTGCCCTGTTATTGGGTCTGTGTATATAATTTTGAGCAATACAGAAAAGATTCCTGCCCTCACAGGGCTATCAAAGGAGATAATTCAGCAAGGAATTATAACAAAATGTGGTAGACAATGTGATAGGGAACTAAGGGTTACTCTACAGGCATATAGCAGAGATGCCTCTCTTGGGAAAAGACTTTGCAGATGAAATTACTTTTAGGGTAAGATTTAAGGCTCAGTAGGAAAAACTGATTTTAGCTTTTTCCTCTAAGCACAGTTGTGAAGTTTGTGACTAGAATATTACTACTTCAAGAATCTTAGAATTCAGTGTTGGATAATCTAATTGGATTCCCATTAGTTTCTCTATGTTACTCCCTCAAAGTTCATTACCATTGTTAACTCCACCATCAGCATTATCATCTTGGTCACTGTTTTAGTTTCTATTGGAGTAAGAATTTGTGCCTTATTTGGAATAAAGTGGACTTTTTAAAACCTAGGTATAGTGTCATGAGAGTTCCAGCTGTGTGAGGTTTCCATGAATGAACCCTGAGGATGAATATTTTCCAAATAGCCTCAAAAGTGCATTATGTAAAAATAAAAATATGTACTTGCTTGATAACCTTCTCATCTCAAAGCACCTAATATACTGAGATCTTTTTTTTTCCCTTCCCCTGCCTCAGCAGTACTTTAAATTGCCTATTAGAGCAGTTACACATTCAGAATGTTAATGAGAACTATCATGCTCATCTACTAAATTACAATGACATGTTAAAATTCAGAAATTCAATGTTACCTTTATTTTGGAACTTGGGCCACTAATAAAGGAAACACAAAGTCAAGGTGATTTTCAGATCCTTTTAATAGGATGACTAATGTAAAAGGATAAGAATTTCTATCCAACACTGCTTTCCATTTCAAAGTTGATGATACTCTTTGGCTGGCAATAAAGATAGAAAATTTATAAGGGTATGCAAGACAGATTATGGTGTGACCTCGCTGTTGAATTTTTCATCCGTACCATAAACAAAGAAGGATAGCGACATTTACTCTGCATTTCAAAGAAATATACATGAAAAGAGACTGTGGGAGTGGGAAAGCAGCACAATTAAATTTCAGTTTTTAAAATGTCACTGCACTTTAGACATTTCTGTATATGGTTTCTTGCTCTTGATTTTGTATTTTTTATTAAACTTTATAAACTATCTCATTTGGCGTACAAGTCACTGAAGAGCAACAGCCAAGGGATTATAGCTCCCAATTACATTATAGATTCTGAATTAAATGTCATCCCAGGATGTCAGTGTAACAGTGATTAACACTAGGAGATTTTCTTATCTTTACAACCTGCTTCTACTGCAATAAACCCCAATAACAATCCCTAAGCCTAGGGAAAATGAATTATCATCATGGAAGTTAGCAGAAATCTCACATTGGAGATGCAAAATAAACTGTATGAAATTGTTGTGATCACGTGTTCTTAGTGTCATAGATGGTGTCAGAAATTTTGGCCTGTGCTCAGGAGACGGGGAGGAAGATTAAACCAAATGTTTCTGACGGGGACATCAAGGAACCTACAGAGGACAAAATGTTTATCTTCTCTGATGTCAAACTTTCTGACACCAATTGCATCCAACAATGTTCCCTGTTAACATCAGGTCAGCAATTAGTCATTTCTTCCGATGCAGGTAATATGATTACAACGTTTTACTTTTTGCCTCTCCTTATTGCTCATATAAGGACACCCCATTTTCTAGATATTGTTTTTTATTTGTGTGTGTGTGTGTGTGTGTGTGTGTGTGTGTGTGTGTTTAAGGAGTGTATGTGATGCATGTGCTGTGTGTGTATATACATGTGTATAAACATATATATGTGTATATCATATATACACATGTAAATATTACAGAGAATTTTATCACTTTCAACTACTTTACAAGGTATGTTATCATTCAAGAGAGTGATATGTCATTAGTATCTATAAATCACGTTGGTTGAGCAGATGGAATGATTTCTTTTTTATTCAGTGCTAAAATTAACTTTTTCATATCTATAATGACTTTTTAGCATATGGTAGCAAATGCTAGTGCATATTCAAGGACATTAAAGAAACCACCTGTAATAAATGTTAATCGTCCAAGATTTAACAAATGTACTCAGACTCCTTGCTTGATTTTTATAGGTGTAAATTAAAGACTTGTAGCCATAAGCAAGGTTATGACACATTGGTATAAGGCAGGGGTTCTGAGCAGGTGGTCCAAAGTTACGTTTTATTTTGCCAAACATGGTATTTTAACATTATTTGCCTTGCCAACAGATTATGAGAGAGTTCACAAAGACACCTGAATTTTTGCTTCTCTTGACATATTGGGGAACCTGGGAACACTTGGGCCTGTTCAGTGATGTGATAGTTATATGTTTAACATCCAGCACTCAAAAAAGTGTCCTGACTTTTAGCATATACTGATTTCTGTAGTGTAAATATTACCACCACGACTGATTTCAAAGTACCAAGGTGATGTTACTAAAGTGAAGCTAGGAAGAGATGCACACAATCTGTTCTTGCTAAGCAGTCTGAGCCAGCTCTCTATTGTCTATATTAATCCTCAACAAAATTGGCTGAACTTACTATTGGCTCTTTAGACAAGGCACAAACTCCCTAGTTCTTTATATTATCTGCTGCATCTGTCACTAGTTTGGGTTACCTGCTAATTCACATAGGAATTTTTATTGTGTGTTTATGACCTCTGGCATAGGGAATGTTGAGAATCAGGTCTGGGACCATGGAAAATTACATTAGTTCAATGTTATCTAAGTAGACACTGTGTAGTTAAGATCTTAGGTTGAAAAGATCAGAAGAACATGATAAATGGGGGAAAGAAAGAGCATTGTGCTAATATCCATGCATCTGTAGGATGTAGCTCAGTCATTTTCTGAAGCACCTGCTTGGAAATGATTTGCAGATGAAGTTTAGAACAGTGATGGTAGAGCTTCTGGATTACAGTGTTGGTTCTTAAGAAACAGCTGGTTTGGGAGGCAGCCTCCTGGACTGTGCATATGGCTGGAGCTGGTGACCTGAGCAAGCATCTAGTAATTTGAATTGGCCTTGGACCTCTCCAGATGCCTCTGGGGCATGTGGCCAGATTGTTACTTAATCCATAGAGTGTTGATTTGCTATACCTACTTATACCCTGTGTTTACTCCATTGCTCTGCTTTCATGAACCAAGACTGAGCCTTGCCCAGAAGTGTCACATCTATATATATAAAAGGCTAATATGCTAAGTGTCCCTCCCACCATCTGACCGGTCACTAGGATGTGCACTGATCACCAGGGGACAGACGCTCAACACAGGAGCTGCCGTGACGTGCCCTGGCCATTTACAAAGAAATGGCACCGCAGACCTGGTGCCGGCAAACCAACACTCAGCTTCTCTCAAGTGGGACACAGGCCCTGCCACCACCCCAGAGCAACATCCCATCAAATCGCAGCCAATGCTGCTGAGACCCCATGGCTCAAAATGCGGCCCACAGCCCAGCCCAGCCTGGAAACAGTTGCTATAGGTGCCAGGTAATGACGTCACGTAGCAATACCCAGTTTCCTCTCCCTAGTGACTAGCCTCCTTGGAGTTTCTTCAGCCCAGGAACACAACTTGCTTTATAGCCAGGTGCAAACATTTTACACTTTAACCAAATGTCTGTGAAGCGTTTTCCCGTGCCTCATCTCATTTGATACTCACGGAAGTCCTGGAGTAGGTAGATAGGAGACTCGGTAGAATCCTATTTTCTTTTCATTAACCAGAAAATAGAGATTTAGAAAGCTTAGAAACTTGACCTGACTGAAAAGAAGTAAGAAATGGTGGACCTTGAAAATTACTTCAGGTTTTCTCACTGCACAGAATATAGTCAAACACTGCTGCAGTGAAATATTTTACCCTTTGTTCTCCCTGCATGATCTACAATAATAATCTGCTTCATGTTGATATTTACTGCTGTGTTGCTGACAATTACCTGAAAGAGAAGTTGGGGTGCTTCATTGGGCTGGAAAAAGTTTAGCTAAATTAGAAAGCAGGTCTAATTAAGCAAGTTTATTCTATCTATATAATAAAAGGCTAATATGCAAATTGACCAAAAGGCAGAAGGACAAGTCACCATGATGTGCACTGACCACCAGGGGGCAGATGCTCAACTCAGGAGCTGCTCCCTGGTGGTCAGTGTGCTCCCACAGGGGGAGCGCTGCTCAGCCAGAACCTGGCTCACCGCTGGCGAATGCAGCAGCAGTGGCGGGAGCCTCTCCTGCCTCCGTGGCAGTGCTAAGGATGTCAGACTGATGGCTTAGGCCTGCTCCCTGAGGCAGGCCTAAGCCATCAGTCAGATATCCCCTGAGGACTCCCAGACTGCGACAGGGCACAGGCCAGGCTGAGGGACACCACCCCTCACCCTACCAAGTGCACGAATTTTGTGCACTGGGCCTCTAGTATATATATAAAAGGCTAAGTTGACTCACACATGTGCTATACATATAAAGCTCTCACTGGTGCCAATCACACGAGTGCGTTTCCATCTGTCATTGTCAATCATGAATTTGGTTGACACTTCTATTATAGAGAAAGGGTGAATAGTGAAATTAAAATATTTCTTCTAATTAAATTTCTTTCTTTTTTTAAAATATATTTTATTGATTTTTTACAGAGAGGAAGAGAGAGGGATAGAGAGTTAGAAACATCGATGAGAGAGAAACATCGATCAGCTGCCTCTTGCACACCCCATACTGGGGATGTGCCCGCAACCAAGGTACATGCCCTTGACCGGAATCGAACCTGGGACCCTTGAGTCTGCAGGCCGACGCTCTATCCACTGAGCCAAACCGGTTTCGGCTAATTAAATTCCTTTCAATGTGCACAAATTCGTGCACCAGGCCACAAGTATGATTATAAGAGTTGTACACTGCATGACTCTAGGGGTCATCTCCCATAGAATATGATTAGCTGTTCAGTGCATAGCCTGTGCAGTACTTTGTGTGGAAATACACAAAGACCAACAAGATGAGAACAAGCAGAGAGTATTTATTCAAAGCTTGCATTTGACAGAGACAAGAAGAGGAGTTAGAAAGCTTTATGATGAAAAAAAAAAGACTTCAAGTATGTTCAGATTGGAAGCTTTTGGCATGGGGAAGCTGTAAGTGAGCTAACTAGAAGCCCAGAAGAGGGGTATCTTTGTGGCTATTTCTGATTGATTTTAACTTGGAAGCAGAGACAAGATTTAGAGAAGCTGTCAGTTATTAATCAAGTTCTGGTTATTTGGGACTGATTGTTACAACAGTTATTGTTTGGCTTCCTGAATTATTACTAGAAATAGCAATCTGGTCTCCTATAAGTCTGACCTTCAGCAGGCCAGCTTTTTGGGATGATTATTGTAGATAGGAGATTGGTTTCCTGGGAATATTGCTATAGGTTTAGAGCACTTCTACTTTCGCATATAGTCTGGTGATTGTCTGTCTATCTAGTATCTCACCTGGTGACCCTGACTGCTTTTCTCATTGACTACCTTTTCTCTTTCATACATTTTTATTTCCGAAGGTATTTACAAATTGAGTATTTACAAATTTCCGGAGGTATTTACAAATTGTTACAGACTCCATTTGTAAATACCTTCGGAAATAAGAATGTATGGTCCTCTAACAGTTAAAATAAAATTTACGAAGACATGTTTTAAGTCATGTGATGCTGTGATTTGTAATAAGAAATATATATTTGGTCTTTATCCACTGTTTCTGCTCCATAGCTCCTAAATTCCTTGGAATTTCCTAAGTTACTTTTGGAAAGCACCTAAAGATGGGAGCTGGTTGTCAGGGGAACCAACCATGTGATCAGAAAGTATAAAGTTTCAGTCCAAAGGTCAACCTCTGGGTAGGGGAGAGGGGCTGATGATTGAGTTAAATCATCATTGGCTAATGACTTAACCAAGTGTACCTATGTAATGAAGCCTCCATAGAAACCTAAAAGGACAAAGTTCAGAGAGTTTCTGGGTTGGTAAACATGTGGAGGTTCTGGGAGAGTGGCATTCCTATAGTGGTCATGGAAGCTCCAAGGCCCCATACCTCTCTTCCACCCGATCAGTAATCTAGTAAGTAAAATATTTATCTGAGTTCTGTGAGCTCTCTAGCAAATTAACCAAAGAGATGGCTTTTGGAACTGCCGTTTTACAGCCTGTTAATCAGAAGCACAAGTAACAACTTGGACTTGAGAATGGTTTCTGAAGTGGGGGAGGGGAAGTTTTGTACCACTGAAGGATCTGTGGGATCTGACGCTATCTCCAGGTAGATAGTGTCGGAAGTGAGTTAAGTTGTAGGACTCCCAGCTAGTGTCAGAGAATTCTTAGTGGTGTAAAAAAAATCCCCCACACATTGTAATTAGGTACCAGAATCATAGTGGAGGGGATGGGAGATTGGTGGACACGGGGTAGAATGGTCCATGTCACACAGCTGCAGAGGGGAAGCAGAAACAATCAGAGGAAAAGGGCTGGTGTCATTGACAGTTCATGCCCAAGAGACTCAGCACTTCTGTAGGGCTGGCTCTATTATCTTTGGGGTTGCTCAAGTTTTAACTTGGGTCTTTAGTGGAGGAGTTTCCTTCTAAAATTATCACTGATCTTAGCTGCCCATTCTGAGATATCCAAACCAGTGAAAGGGTTAAATATATCTTATGTACTTCACTTGTAAGGGTGCAAAAGTGAAAGACAAAGAGGCTATTGTAAAAGCACAAATAACTGACATGAAAATCAATAGAATATAATAAGTGTTCTTTTGATTATTCTTCCTGCAGATGACATGTCCTTATGTATCTATTCTTCTCTCTTTTCTGACTTGATTATCTCTGCAGTGAGAGCAGGGGCCGTGCTTTCTGTGTTTCGTTATCAGCCACAGAGCAGATTCCGTGCCTTCACCATGTTGTTGGCTGGCTAAGTTGTGCAGCTTTTAAGAGGGAAGGCCAAGCAACAAGCTGTGTTATGCACATATCCAAGGATAACTTTTCAGAGAATGCTATTGACCTCTGATCAGGCCTGGGTCAGAGTCTAGCCTCTGAGTCCTTGGTCAATAGACTCAGTGTCTGTCCTCATCTACAGCAGTAAACACTGCCCCTTATAAAATTGGTAAATGGTGTGCAAGGAGTTGAGCTTCCAATTTCCTTTAGTTTCATGTTAAAACTGTGTTCTTGAAAGTTTGACTTTCCTGGATTCAGCTGTTTATTCTGTCTCCATCTTGCTACTCCCTTTTTCTTCAATACCCTGCTTTCTCTAACCCTCAGACATTGACACTGACCATGATTCCCACCCCCTTTCTTTTGGTAAAATTCCACCTCTTTATGGTATTTTCCTTTGTCAATTATGAGCAGTAAAGTAATTTCTCTCTAGTTTTGACTTATCTTAGCATGCAATATAAAGACTTTCTCTCCTTTTAACTTTTCTTTTCTTCTACCTCCATTTCTTCTGCTCCTTCCCTTTAGGTGGTCTCTGTGCTCTTTGGCTTAGCCGTGCCTGTCATTGGGGTTAGCATCGATAGGAATTCAGAGGGCAGGAACATATTACCAAATCCGCTTTGCACCACATTTAATAGCACACAATATCCAGCTGTGTTTCCTTGTTGGATAATGATGCCACCAGAAAATAATTGTTATTGTTGCTGTTTTCCCCCAGAAGACATATTGAACTTTTCATCTTCAAAGCATCCATTCTAGATCTCTAGAAGTAATAAGGTCACATCATTCTGCATTATTTGTGGTGATGCCAGTTAAAATACATTAATAGTGCAGAAAAGCAAAGGAAATAGTTAGGAAACTGCAAGACATCTAAGCTTGTAACAATACTGGGAAGTTACTGACATTTTTTTTTCTTCCTAGTGTGTAATAAAAGGTAAGCAGCTGATAAGCGAGCAATATGTGGGGTTAAGGTTTATATGGTTAGGCGTCTTTATGGTAATTCTCTGTCTTCAGGAAAAAAAAAATTAAAGTCCATTCCAATCCCCTTTTGAACATATACATGGCTCAAAAGTGAGTGTAAGGTAATTTTAGAACAAGAAAAAGTTACTTACTCTATTACCATTGTAATTAGTCCTATATAATAAAGAGCTAATATGCTAATTAGATCAGATTGCCACCAAACAAGAGAACGACTGTCTAAACGCCCTTCTGGATGACCTTCCCGATGACCTTCCAGACGAAGCTGGGGTTGTGAAGGCCTACTCTTGCATGAATTTTGTGCTTCAGACCTCTAGTTATTAATAATAGGAAGGAGTAAAGGGAAGGCCAGATATTATAAGCATGGCCATTTGGGCATCTTCATCAGCAAGCTCCTACTTTACACTCCCTAGGGAATCACTGGTCCATTCCCGGCAGATCACTGCGGGAAGGGGACCAACAAAGGGGAGATGGACACATGCACAGTAAACTCTGGGTGATATAGGAAAGGTAGCTGTCAGTCTAAGCTGGAACAGAGATCATTGGCCAGAGGCGGTGGGGCCACTGCAAGCGTGTGAAATCTTAGGATATTAAAATCTGCAACAAAGGAATTATCTCTAGGCTCTCTTGTTCCTCTGGTTTTGCTCCTGCTTCCTTGCATTCACCTGTGTTCCTAGAAGCCACATGGCCCATGGTTATGTGGACCCCACTTGCAATAGACTGGTGCATTGCAGCTGGGAGTACAAGCTAAGCTAGCCTGATGCTGGACTGGACTGTGCAAATGTGGAATGGAAACTTTGGGCAACAGCTTTACTCCTAGTTCTGATAAAGCCACAGCTAGTCGTCTTCTATGGTGGGACAGAAGGCACGGGACCTTGGAAACTCAGGGATTTAATTTCATGCAAATAAATGTGATTCAATCTCCTGTGCAAATCTCAGAAAATGCCGTTTCTCATGACATCACAAGAAATCTACTTCCCTTGGCAACTGGTGGGGACATGGAGAGCTCCAGATTGATAACAACTCCTGGCAAACAGGATAGACTTTGACTTAGAAAATGCTGGGCGGGCTGAACTTCAGCTACCATATGCCCCTTTGGCTGGATGCCTTTGGTAGATGGTCAGCTGTTTTCTTTTACCAGACAGTACACAGATCACCAGCTGATTTCTATTGGTTGCTGTATACCACAGGGTTCTACCAGAGAAATAGAACTAGTAGTACATGATAGATAGATGATGATAGATAGATAGATAGATAGATAGATAGATAGATAGATAGATGATAGATGATAGGTAGATAGCAAGAAGTGCTAACACGATTGTGAGGGCTGGCTTTGGAAGTCTGAAATCCATAGGAAATGCAGTCTGCAGGAGGGAAAAGATGGAATTCTTGGGCTGAAATTGCTACCCACAGGCAGAACTTCATCAGGGAAGCCTCCGTTCTGCTCTTAAAGCCTTTCAACTGCTTGAATCAGGTCCACCTGGATTGTCTAGAATAATTTTCCTTACTAAGAGGAAACTGATGATAGACTTACATAATCACATCTATAACCTTCACAGCAACAACCAGTGTTTGATGAAATAACTCCGGACCAGAGCCTAGCCAAGTTGACACATAAAACTATCACAACTTCTACAGAGTAACAGTTGTCATTTCTCCAGAGAATGGCTCTCAGGTGATGGGAGCCACCTGCGCTGGGAGGAATGCTCCAACTCAGGAGCAGTCCAAGGCCAATGTGTGAGGGATAGGGGGTGCAAAAGGCCTGCCTGCCCTCTTGTCTCAAGATGGAGATGATCTGTGGTTCAATTTATGCTCCAGAGTCCTGAACATGGATCAGACTTCAGCTAGACTTTACTTGAGGCCACATCCTTGGCTCCTTCCTCTGCCATATCATGCTTCCCTCACTTGTTCACAGGTGCTCCCTGAGGAGCACACCCTCAGTGAATCACGGGCACCGGAATCCCCACCTCAGGCTCTGCTGTTAGGGAGCCTGACCCATGACAGTGCCTTTGTGCAGTGAACACACTCTTCAACTATACCAGCAGCCCTGTGTGTGCGGCTCCCTTACTTTCCTTTGTGTAGCCTTCTACCACCTTCCTCCCACCTCGTTATACCAGAAACACTTCTTTTATCAGGTTTAGTCTATTACTACAATACTTTTGAGCTAGTAAAACTGTAGAGCATACATATAGTTAGTTACAGGGTGGGGCAAAAAGTAGGTTTACAGCTGGAAGTACGTGAAACATGGTTTATTATTGTATTATTATTTATTAATTAGTGTATTATTTTTCATGTGAACAACTGTAAACCTACGTTTGCCTCACCCTGTGTAGTTCCACTGGACCTCAGTACAGGCCATGAGCCCCAGGCACTGGAGATAATTTGTAATATTTTTTTACTCCCACTTTTATTTTCTGTTACTGTTCTACCTTTTTTTCCTTCCTGCTATTCTCTTCCCTGTTTCTGCTTCTAATGCTTCAGGTCCGCCAGTGGCAGCCTGTGGGCATTGCTCAGCATAGCCAGGAGCCCAGAGGGTAAGGAGACTGCTAACTTTTATTCTGTGGTGTAATATCAACTATCTGCAGGGCGTGTCATCACAGGAGACAGCCTGCTATAGTGACAAAAGCTGAGGACCTGGATTCCTCTATGGTACTTGGCTTTCAATTTCTGCTTATTTTAGGTCATCTATTCTAAATTCTCCCCTGGTATCCTCTGCCACTTACAGACCACTATACAGCTCTCTGTATTATTCCATCATCCAGTGCCAGTGGCTGCCATACTTCATCCTCACCAAGCCCCCTACTTGAATATGGCATCTGAAGCCTGGAGGGGACAATTCCTGCCATTGCCTGTCCCATTCAGGGCCAGGACAGAAGGTAAGGTGTTCTCCCTAGATTCTAGAAGGAGAAATCTTAGGGATGATCACTGACTGGATGGAACTCTTATTAGGATCAAGAACCTCAGGTTGCCCTTGAACACTGAAGTGAGCTAATGGCAATCATATCCTATCATCTCAATCCTTCTTGGTCTGAGACATTGCCAAATGTCTGGGTCTATCACTGAGGGTTCAGATCTAGCAGTGCCTTTTGGTCCACTTTCCCGCTGTGGGAACCCTCCCTTCCCATCAATGTTTTATAGTGGTCTGTAAGTGCTTTCTAAAACAGTATTCTCTAATTTGATCACTGTTTTGGCCATATCCATCTTCTGACACTGCCTCTCTAGGGATGTCATTTGCCTAAAATTGAGAAAGTTTGTCTTCATCTATATCTCAATCTTGTAATCAGAAGTAGAGATGTTAATATTTTTTTTAGTTTCCTATTCCCATTTCTAGACTTTTGTTTTCCTTTTCTTGAGAGAAACTTTTGCACTTTAGTCAACATTCCCCTCCCATGGCTCCTCCTTATGCCTCATCATTACCTTGAGTGTGTCTTCTCTGGTTTCTTTAATTTTGAACCACATCCACTTGATCTTTTATTTCACTCACTCACTAGAGCTAGTTTTTATTTCTTCTATGCCCATCAGTGCCTTTACCCACCAGTTTCCTCCTGTCTGGCAGGGAGCTGTATATCTGCACCTGCTTTCTCTTTCTCCATCTCTGCCTGGCGTCCGTAGCCAATCACTTCAGTTACTCTAACACTCTCAAAACATCTCTTCTCTGTTGAATGAAGGTGGAGAAAAGCTGCATAAAAGTGGAAATTGCTGCCATATGTATTCTGACATCAACACTCTCAATATCTTATACAGTTAAATGTTGCATATTCTTGAACAGCCATTTTGCCTATTTCAATCAGTCATTTTTTTTAATCACAGACATTTTCTATTGTTATTTTAAAATAAGTTATGGTTCTAATGTGGATATTCTATGAAACTATGACAAATATTTTCTGGATAACCACAGAGAAAAGAGAAGCTATAAAAAATGAACTCTCTCAATTTACTGATGCCCCCCCCCCATTTATTTATATATTAAGTTATATATTATTTATTATATATAAGCTACTATATTATACACTAGAGGCCCAGCGCACAAAATGGTGCATGGGTAGGATCCCTAGGCCTACCCTGCGATGAGGGCCACCTTCTGTCCGCTCGCCAGTCCCCAGTCCCACTCTTACACTGCTCACCCCGGTTCCCGGTGGTCCCCTGTTCACCATACAGTGATTGGTGCCTGCAGGCCAGGGGGAGGAACCAAGAGGTCTGCCTTCCACCTACTTGCCAGTCCCCAGTCCTGCCCCACCACCACCCACCCCGGTTCCCCATGGTTCCCTGATCACCATGATCTGAGCCTGCAGGCCTGGGGAAGGGACCAAGAGGTTTGCCTTCCACCTGCTTGCCCATCCCTAGTCCTGCCCTGCCATCACCCTGGTTCCCGCGTGGTTCCCCATTGGCCATCCAGCGATCGGAGCCTGTAGGCTGGGGGAGGGACCGAGAGGTGGTCAATGCACCTCATAGCAACTGGTCGATCAGTTGTTCCAGTAGTTACAACATTATGGTCGCTGGCCTTTTATTATATAGGATATTGCACATATAGATTACATATAGATTATGGTATAATATTTATACAATATATAATGTAACATTATATATGTTATGATATATAGTATATAATAAAAATTCATATGATATACATTAAATTCATAAGTGTACATACATTCTAAACTACCATTGCCTTTTGTGTCAGAAACCAAGCTTTGTGTTTACCAAATCCCTTTTTCTCTCCCTGGGCACACAGGGGGACAATATTATTTTAGGGTGGGCCTTGTGACTAGATCTGTCCAGGGGTCTACAAGCATATGTGACATGTGTCATTCTAAGGCCAAAGCATAGAAGAGCAGAACAGTACGAGCTCCCTGGATTCTCTTTGCTTCTCCTTCCTACTCGTTGGATGACTGTAGATGGTTTAAATGCTGCAGGTGCTCTAGATCATGTAGTTGTGAGATGATAGCAACAGCAGACCTCCCTGTGTCACTGCTTAGGAGGGCACTGCCCTAGAGAGCCACTGGACCTCCAGCAGATTTTCATCAGCAAGAATTGAACCTTTCTATATTATGCCTCTAAAATTTTGGGTTTTATTTGTTGCTAACCTAAAAAAGATACATCCTTATTTTCCTTTCTTAGGGAAATAAATTTTGTACCTACCTAAGGATGTTTTTATTTTCCATCTTCAAAAAAATACTTTATTGTTGAGAGTATTACAGATGTCCTCCTCACTTTCCCCCTCACCCCTACCGCCCTGTCCCAGGCCTTCACTACCTTATTGTCTGTGTTCATGGGCAACGCATACATGCCTATAAGTTCTTTGGTTAATCTCTTCCCATCCCGGCCCCTTCCCTCTGAGATTCCTCATTCTGTTCCATGTTTCCTTGCTTCTGGTTCTATTTTATGTATCAGTTTATTGTAATCATTAGATTCTACATATAAGTGAGATCATGTGATATTTACCTTTCTCTGACTGGCTTATTTTGTTTAGCATAATCATCTCCAGGTTTCTTAAAGATACAACTTTCTAGCCATCTACTAGGTGGCAGACACTGGAATTTTCTGAACTCACCATTTGTTTTATACCTCCTTTCTCATCCTTGTATTGTGCTTTCAGTCTAGAAAGTCTTGAGCAAATAGGTCAAGTCCAGGTTCCATTATTTATGATAAAAACATAATAATAATTCATAGCGATAGGTTGTTTTTTTAAGATTTAAATAAACCAGTCTACACAGAGGCCCTTAGTGTAACCATTGATTCAGAAATTAAGATGCCTAGGAGTAACTTATTAATGGTTTTGCTGTCTTTTTCTTTATTTTTCACTTATTTAAATCCTAGTCATCCTTCAAGGAATACCTCAAATATGACCTCTTCTTGGTTTAATATTTTCCTTTTTTCTTTTGCAGTCTCTCAGCACAATGTCTTTGTTTAGCCTTATTTCATTGGCTATTTTAAGAATTATTTGTTCACACATCTTACTGTTTTCTTGTAGATTTAAAACTCTTCAAGGGCAGAGAGACCTGTCTGCTTTATCTTTCTGTTTTCTCCTTCCTCCTCAGCACCCACTGTGTGCCTGGAGAGTAGGAGGTACTCAACAATAATGGTATGACATGAAACCCACGGGTTTTGCAAATAAAATGGATTTGCGTTTTCCCAGAACCTCAGAAGTAATTTTGGAGAGGAAGGCAAATGTACCCAGCGCATGTTCTCTAAGTCATTAGCCAGGATAAAGTGTGCTATCTTGAAGCTGTGACAAGGAATAATTGCAGCTAACCAAGTTTTATGTGGAAGTCATTCTACATGGATTTTGCACAGCTCTGTTGATAACAAAGACATGCCACAGAAGTATCTGACATTTTTCCTACACAGAGCTCATTCCACACACAGCTCTGGACTCAGAGCTTCACTTAGCTTGCATGATGCCTGTCAGAGGCAGGATGAAGGCTACAACTTCAAAGTTTTAGAAGTCAGTAAAAAAAGAGACTGAGACATACAAAGACATCGGTGTCTTTTCCCGGCTTTGACCTCAAGGTTTAAAAATAATTGCAATGGCAAAGATATAGATATTTAGAGAAAACAATGGTTGTGTGTGTTTGTGTGTGCTGTTCTTTTCAAATAAATAAAATGCATTATTGGAATAGTTTATGGAATTGGGGTTAGAATAAATTTTTAAATTTAGTTATAATAGAAGAATAAAAAATACATTATGGTCCATAAATAAAAAGGAATAATATCAGACATTTAAAAAAACATAATTTTACAGGATATTTATTAACTGAGGAAAGGGTAAAAAAGAACAGGTTATCAAACAGGAGCAACCCAATTAAATATACGTATCTCAAAAGTCACAAATGTGGCCCTAACTGGTTTGGCTCAGTGGATAGAGCGTTGGCCTGTGGACTGAAGGGTCCCAGGTTTGATTCCACCTTGGTTGCGGGCACATCCCCAGTGGGGGGTGTGCAGGAGGCAGCTGATTGATGTTTCTAACTCTCTATCCCTCTCCCTTCCTCTCTGTAAAAATCAATAATATATATATATATATATATATATATATATATATATATATATATATATTCATAACTGTGCATAGAGAAAGCCTGGAAAGAAATATATAAAAACATTAATAATATGGTTTTTTTCTTCACATCAGATATGTATTTTTTTTATCTTTATTGTTGAGAGTATCACAAATGTACCGCCTTTTTTCCACCTCACCTCCACCACCCCATTCTCACCCCTCCCAGGCTTTCCCCACTCTATTTTCTGTATTCATAAGCAATGCATTTATGCATATAAATTCTTTGGTTAATCTCTTCACTCCCCACCCAGCTCTCTTCCCTCTAAGATTCCTTAGTCTGTCCCATGTTTCCATGACTCTGGTTCTATTTTAGTCATAAGTTTATTGTGTTCATTAGATTCAACATATTAGTGAAATCATGTGATATTTGTCTTTCTCCCACTGACTTATTTCACTTCGCATAATAATCTCCAGGCCCTTTCATGCTGTCTCAAAGGGTAAGAGATCCTTCTTTTTTACAGCAACAGAGTATTCCATTGCATAAATGTACTGCAGCTTTTTTATCTACTTACTTACTAATGGGCACCTCAGGCTGTTTCCAGATCTTGGCTTCTGTAAATAGAGCTGCTATGAACATAGGGGTGCATATATTCTTTCTGATTGGTGTTTTGGGACTTTGAGGATATATTAGTATTTCCAGAAGTAGGATCACTGGGTCAATTGGCAGTTCCATTTATATATTTTGAGGAAACTCCACAGTGTTTCAATAATGGCTGCACCAGTGTGCATTCCCATCAGCAGTGCACTAGGGTTCCTTTTCCTCCACATTCTCTCCAGCACTTGTTGTTGGTTGATTATTGATGGTAGCCATTCTGGCAGGTGTTAGGTACCTCATTGTCATTTTAATTTGCCTCTCTCTGATGATTAGTGACTGAGTGTTTTTTCATTTGTCTCTTGGCCATTTGTATGTCCCCTTTGGAGAAGTGTCTATTCAGGTCCTCTGCCCATTTATTAATTGGATTGTTTTTCTTCCTTTTGTTGAATTGCATGAGTACTTTATATTTTGGAAATTAATCCCTTATCAGATGTATCATTGGCAAATATGTTCTCCCATGGGTACTCTTTTCATCTGGTTTCTTTTGCTGTGCAGAAGCTTTTTATTTTGATGTAGTCCCATTTGTTATTTTTTCCCTTTGTTACTCTGGCCCTAGGCAATGTATTGGTGAAAATTCTGCTATGTGAGATTTTGCTTCTTATGTTTTCTTCTAGGATTTTTATGGTTTCACAGCTTACAATTTAGTCTTTTATTCATTTTGAGTTTATTTTTGTGTATCGTGCAAGTTGGTGGTCTATTTTCCTTTTTTTTTGCATGTACCTGTCCAATTTTTCCATCACCGTTAATTGAAGAGACAGTCTTTACTCCATTGCATGCTCTTGCCTACTTTGTTGAATATTAATTGAACATATGGCTCGGGTGGATTTCTGGGTTCCCTGATCTATTCCATTGATCTATATGCTTGTTTTTGTGCCAGTACCAAGCTATTTTGAATACAGTGGCTTTGTAGTATAACTTGATATCTGGTATTGTGATCCCTCCAACTTTGTTCTTCTTTCTCAAGATTACTGCAGCTATTTGGGCTCTTTTTTGGTTCCATATAAATTTTTGGAGTATTTGTTATAAACCTGTGAAATATGCCATTGGTAATTTAATAGGGATTGCATTGAATCTATAGATTGCTTTGGGTATCAGAAATTTTAGTGATGTTAATTCTAAAAATCAATGCAAATGGCATATTCTTCCACTTGTTTATATCTTTCTCTCTCTCTCTCTCTTTTTTTTTTTTTCAGTGTCCTAAAGTTTTAAAACTACAGGTCTTCTATCTCCTTGGTTAAGTTTATTACTAAGTACCTTAAGTTTTCTTTGTTTCAATGGTAAATGAGATTGTATTTTTAGTTTCTCTTTCTGAGGGTTCACTATTGATGTATATAAATGCCATTGATTTCTGGGTGTTAATTTTGTATCCTGCTACATTGCCAAATTCATTTATTAAATCTAGTAATTTATTGGTGGAGTCTTTAGGGTTTTCTATGTACAATATCATGTCATCTGCGAATGACAGTTTGACTTTCTCCTTTCCAATTTGGATGCCTTTTATTTTTTCTTCTTGTCTGATTACTATGGCTAGGACTTTCAGCACTATATATATATAAAAGCCTAAGTGACTGGCTGACCAGCTGACCGCCAGTAGCTATAATGTGCACTGACCACCAGAGGGCAGACGCTCAATGCAAGAGCAGAAACCATGGGCATGGAAACAAGGAATGGACTGATGAATCTCAGAGGGAAGGGGGGAGGGTGGGAAGAGATTAACCAAAGATCTTATATGCATACTAAAAGCCCGGAGCACAGATTTGTGCACCAGTGGGGTCCTTTTGCCTGGCCTGCAGGGATCAGGCCAAAACCGGCTCTCCAACATCCCTGGAGGGGTCCCAGATTGCAAGAGGGCACAGGCCAGGTTGAGGGACCCCACTGGTGCATGAATCCATGCACCGGGCCTCTAGTGTTGAATAAGAGTGGTGAAAGTGAACCTCCCTGTCTCATTCCCGTACTTAGGGGAAATGGTTTTAGTTTTTACCCATGATGTTGGCTCTAGGTTTGTCATATATGACCTTTATTATAATTAGGTATAATCCCTCTATTTCCACTTTGCTGGGAGTTTTTATAAAAAATAGGTATTGAATTTTGTCAAATGCTTTTTCTGCATCAATTGATATGATCATGTGATTTTTGTCTTTTCAATGTGTTTATATGATGTATCACATTTTGATTTGTGGATATTGGGCTAGCCTTGCATTCCTGGAATAAATTCCCCTTGATCATGGTGTATGATCTTTTTAATATATTGCTGAATCTGATTTGCTAATATTTTGTTGAGGATTTTAGAACATCTATGTCTATCAGGGATATTGGCCTATAATTCTCTTTCTTTGTAGTGTCTTAACCTGGTTTTGGGATTAGTATAATCATGACCTCATAAAAAGCTTGGAAGTGTTTCTTCCTCTTTGATATTTTGGAATAGTTTGAGGCAGATAGATGTTAGTTCTTCTTTGAATGTTTGATAAAACTTCCCTGTGAAGCCATCCAGACAAGAGCTTTTGTTTGCTTGAATTTTGTAATTACTGCTTAAGATTCATCAGTTGTTATTGGCCTATTCAAATTTTTTGAATCTTTTTGATTCAGTAGAAGATTGTATATTTCTAGAAATGTGTCCATTTCATCCAGGTTGTTCAGCTTTTTGGCCTATAGTTGCTCATAGTATTTTCTTACAATCCTTTGTATGTCTGTAGTTTTAGTTGTTACTTCACCCCTTTCATTTCTGATTTTATTTAGTTCCTCTTCTTTGTTTCTTGATAAGTCTGGCTAACAGTTCTTCATTCTTGTTTATCTTTTCAAAGAACTAGGTCTTGGTTTCATTGATCTTTTGTATTTCTTTCTTTCTTTTTTTTTTTTAGGTTCCATGTCATTTATTTCCTCTCTGATCTTTATTATTTGTTTCCTTCTACTTACTCTGGGCTTTTCTTGTTTTCTCTTTTTACTTCTTTAAGTTGTAAGTTTAGATAGTTTATTAGAAAATGTTCTTGTTACTTGAGATAGGCCTGTAGTTCTATGAACTTCCCTCTCAGGACTGCTTTTGCTGTGTCACATAGATTTGGAGTTGCTGTGTGTTTATTTTCATTTGTTTCCAGGAAGCTTTTTTTTCTTCCTTGATCTCATTGGTAATCCATTCATTGTTTAATAACATGCTATTTAGCTTCCATGGGTCTGAATGTTTTGTGGTGTTTTTATTATCATTGATTTGAAGTTTCATGCCATTGTGATCTGAGAAGATGATTTATATAAATTCAATCTTCCTGAATTTATAGAGATTTAGTTTGTGTCTTTACATGTGGTCTACTTTGAGAATGTCCCATGTGCGCTTGAGAAGAATGTATATTCTGCAACTTCAGAGTGAAATGTTCTGTAAATATCAACTAAATACATTTGATCTGGTGTGTCATTCAGGGTAGCTGTTTCCTTGTTGATTTTTTTTTTTTTTTGTCTAGAAGATCTATCCAGTGATGTCTGTGGGGTGTTAAAGTCCTTTACTATGATTGTATTGCTGTCCATCTCTCCCTTAAAGTCCACTAGAAGTATATATATATTTGGGTGTTCCTACGTTTACCAGGATTATATCACCTTGTATCAACTCCTTTAGTATTTTGAAGTGACCTTCGTTGTCCTTGTATTTTAAAGTCTATTTTGTTAGATATGAGTATTTCTACCCCAGCTTTTTATTCCTTTCCATTTACATGGAAATTTTTTTTCTATCCCTTCATTTTCATCCTGTGTGAGTCTAGTTCTGAGGTGGGTCTCTTGCAGAAGCATGTATATGGGTCATGTTTTCTTAACCATTTCACTACCCTATGTCTTTTAATTGGAGCATGTAAGCCATTAACATTTAAGTTATTATTGATAGTACTTATTTGCTGCCATTTTTATTATTTATGCCTGTGTTTCTCCCTCTCTTTCTATTTCTTCTGTTAGTGTATTCACTGGGATTTAATTCCTTGCATTGCATTATGTTTTATACTTCATCCCTCTCCCTTCTGGCCAGAAGGGTTACTATTAAGAAATCAGCTGACAGTCTAGTGGGAGCTCCCTTGTTGGTAACTTTCTGTCTTTCTCTTGATGACTTTCAGATTCGTTCTTTGTCTTTAATGTTTCCCATTTTAATTATTATGTTTATTGCTGTGAGTCTTTTTGGATTCATCTTGATTGGTACTCTCTGTGTTTCTTGGACTTGTATGATTTTTTTTTTTTTTTTATAAACCAGGTAAAGGAAGTTTTCTGTCATTATCTTTTGAAACACATTCTCTATTCCTTGCTCAGATTCTTCTCCTTCTGGAGTCATTATGACTTAGATGTTGTTACATTTTATGTTTTCCCAAAGCTCCCTTAAACTCTCCTGCTTTTTGTTTATTTTTTCCAATTGCTACTCTGATTGGGTGTTTTGTTGTATTTTTCTACCATGTCTTCTAATTCACTGATTCGGTCCTCAGCTTCTTCTAGTCTACTATTGATTCTTTCCAAAGTATTCTTTATTTCAGGTATGTCATTCTTCATTTCTGATTGATTCTTATTCATGGTTTCACCTCTTTTTTCATGTTTGTGTACTTCTTAAGTTCTTATTAAGTTGTTTGAGCAACCTTATAACCATTACTTTGAATTCATTATCTGACAAATTGCTTGCCTCCATTTAATTTATTTCCTTTTCTGGATTTCTCCTTTTCTTTCATTTGGGGATTGTTTCTTTGTCCCCCCATTTTAGAAGTCCAGTAGTCCGAGGTGGGTGAGGCAGGCCAGGTCACAGGGGCAGGTCAATGTGTCTGGGGGGCATCATGTCATGGCTGTGGGGCCTATTGAAAGTTGGCAGTGTAGGTCATCCAAGGGCACTGGGTCAGGCACAATGGGTCAGATGTCAGGTCAATGCATCTGGGGGCATTAGGTCATGGTGGTGGGCCAGGTGCACCCTGAGTCAAGGCAGCGTGGCAGGCCATGCATGCTGTGCATGTGTTTTTAGATGTTTTTGGTTGACAACATTATGGAAAATTTAATATTTTTACATGTACTTTTCTGTATTTCATTTTAAATTTCTATATGATTTTCTCTTAATTTTTCCTTTATTTTTGTTGTAATAACACAGAAAATCAGAAAGCCAAAGACAATTTTTAAAAACATATATTTTTATTGATTTCAGAGAGGCAGTGAGAGGAAGAGAGATAGAAACATCAATGATGAGAGAGAATCATCGATCAGCTGCCTCCTGCATACCCCTCACTGGGGATCAAGCCTGCAACCCAGGCATGTGCCCTTGACCAGAATCAAACCTAAGACCCCTCAGTCCACAGGCCGAAGCTCCATCCACTGAGCCAAACCAGCAGGGCAAGACAGTTTAATTTGACTATATAAAATAGCAAATATTTATGTACTTATTATGGGTAAGATATTCCTTTATACTTTTTAAATTTATTTTATCCTCACCTGAGGATATGATTCTTGATTTTTAGAGTCAGGGGAAAGGGTGGGGGGAGAGTGGAACATCGATGTGAGATTGAACATTGATTGGTTGCCTTCTTAGGCACCCCTACTGGCTTTACTTAGGTATGTGCCCTGACTGGGAATAGAACTCACAACCTTTTGGTATATAGTACAACATTCCATCAACTGAGCCACACTAGCCAGGGCTGCATTTTTATTATTTTTAAAAATATATATTTTATTGATTTTTTACAGAGAGGAAGGGAGAGGGATAGAGAGTTAGAAACATCAATGGGAGAGAAACATCAACCAGCTGCCTCCTGCACACCCCCTACTGGGGATGTGCCCACAACCAAGGTACATGCCCTTGACCGGAATCAAACCTGGGACTTTTCAGTCCGAAGGCCGATGCTCTATCCACTGAGCCAAACCGGTTAGGGCCAGGGCTGCATTTTTAATAAATCATCTTATTTCCTGTCATAACAATCATGCTATTATTTGTATTTATTTACCAGATGAGTGGAAATACTCATGGCACCACAGGTAGAAAGTGACAGAGCTGATATTTAACATTAAATATTTCTCTCCAGAGCTGAGCTCATAACATTAGTCAGTTGTAGGCTGCTGAGAGGGGAGGAGAGGTCTGTGGTGATATGTGCTTGTATTGTTTGGGGAAACCATATTGCTAGCCGAGCCTGTTGAGAGCAGTGAGGAAGACTAGGGACTGATTTTGGAATGATGAAAAATGGTCTTTGAATTAAGAGGGCTGTAGGGGTGCCTGGAAATACCAGCCCAAACTACAAATTCTATTTTCCTCTAGAACTATCTCCCAATTTTTGAGGACCAGATTGATGGCTACAGAATTTGAAGGTCTTTGAACATTTTGATAGGAGACTGGCAGTCAACTCTTCTATTCAGTAAACATTATTTGAGCATGTATCATGGGGATGAGGCTCCATGCAATTGGTTGTGAAGGCTCAACTGGCGTGATGGAGGCTAGGTCAGGATTCACTTGACCTCTGGATCCTGCTTATAGGCCAAGGCCTTGGGTTTAATTTTTCCTCCTCACTGGCCTCCAATGGAATCAGGCTCAGTAAAGTTCAGCACACAGTCTGCTGCCTACTTTTATAGATGAAGTTTTATTGAAATACGATATGTATGAAATACCTATGGCTGCTTTTATGCTACAGTGACAGAGTTGAATAGTTGCCACAGAGACTATGATTCAAGGCCTAAGATATTTACAATCTGGCCATTTTTAAATACTGCTAATCTTAATATGCTTTGTCCTGTTGTCTATCTGGACTCCATGCTGCTGTTCTCCCTTAATGTTTTAGTTCAATTCCATCTTTGCTCTTGGCCCATCAATGGTAACTAGCCCTGTCCACTCCCTGCCCCACTCCGTACTTTGCCTTGAGCATGAGTCTGAGAAAAAGGTAGAAGGGTAGCTCTGGCCTTGGAGAAGTACATAATTACAAAAAAGAAAAAACAAAGAGCGGAACTGTCAGGAAACAGGGTTGCAGAGCCTAATAGAAACTAACAGACAGATTTCAAAAGAGGGCAGGCACTTAATAGTGTCTAGGGTTGCAAAAAATAAAAAATAAGTTGGAAAAATGAAAAATGAGGAGAAGCTACTGAATTTGACCATTAGTATGTCACTGGTGACCTTTAGAGATGCAGCATCAATTGAGTGACAGGGATGGAAACCCAATTTCTGGCAGTAAAGAATATAATGATTTGGATTTCCAGAATGAACTTTGTATTACTGGCTGTGGAGGTTAGCACTTCTTGCCTGACAAATTTCTTATAGGCAATTCTGTGATTCTGTTTTCTTATTTAACTTCTCTACACATGAAGAATAGCTACTTAGGCTCATTATTTGTAATCAGGCAGCTGTTGCATTTGGAGGATCTCTCCATAGCCATACCTCACATGCTTATACACTATCTCTGAGTGGTTTCACTTATTTTAGTTTTCTTTTTTGAAAGTGTGGAGATGTAACTTTTTCTTTGGTCTGTGCTTCTTGAATCCCTGAGAGCAGAAGCTGCTAAATGTTAATGAGGTCATGTCTTTGCTAGTGGAGAGAGCGAGCAGTGGCATTCAGGTATTACTGAGATGTCCTTAACACTTATGCCCATTGTTAGAGATCTGATGACTTCATGCTGAACTGTTAGACCTATCTTAAACGGACAACTAAAGGCTTTTTTTGTCCTTGAAATTTTAATCACCAGGTTTGACTATTCACTAAATGCAACAGAAATTCAAGTCATCTAAATCTTGAACTTCTTCCCTACCACCCTTCAAATTTTCATGTCTCTAACCTGAAAAAAAAAAATTGTTCCTTCCTTTTCACCTGTACTTTTTTTTTAAAATTATATTTTATTGATTTTTTTTTTTTTTTTTTTACAGAGAGGAAGGGAGAAGGATAGAGAGTTAGAAACATCAATGGGAGAAAAACATCAATCAGCTGTCTCCTGCACACCCCCTACTGGGGATGTGCCCGCAACCAAGGTACATGCCCTTGACTGGAGTCAAACATGGGACCCTTCAGTCTGCAGGCCAATGCTCTCTTCACTGAGCCAAACTGGTTAGGGCTCCATCTGTACTTTTGATCCCAATTCTTATACCTCCTTCAGGCACTCACCCATCATTTATCTCCTGTCTCTCCAATATTTGTCACTTCTCCTTAATCTACTAATATATTTAAGCCTGTCCCTTCCTAAAAAAAATGTCTCAATTGATTCTGTTTTCTCTCATGTTATTGAACTCTACATCACCATTCCCCATTTTCTGAAACACTTTTTGAAAGAAAATACTGCGCTTTGTATATTATTTTCTCAAACATTTTCCTCTACCTCATTCAGTTGGTTTAGACCCCACATTATTAAAAATACTCAGGAGAGGTCATTAATGATCTCCCAACTGCCAAATCCACTCTTCTTGGTCTGGTCCCATTTCTGACACTTTATTACATTATGTCCTGGGATCAAATGTTTTCTGTTTTTTTCTCCCTCTCTGATCACTTGCTTCTGAGTCATTTTTGTGAAAATGTCTTTCTCTGTCTATTCTTTAATGCTGAGTTTTTTCAGATTTCAGTTCTAGGTTTTCTATTACTTTTTATTACATAAATTCTTTCTGGGATTCTCCATCCTCACTAATAAATTCCCCTATCTTCCAAATGCTTAAATAACTCTCAGATTTGTATATGTGGTCTTTCTCTCTCTTCTGAGCTCTAGACCAGTGGCATGTAATAGTACTTTCCTTAGTGACGAAAGTATTTTTCTTCACAGTCTGATACTGAGTACTTGAAAAGTGGTTTATGTGATAAATTGAATTATTAGTTTTATTTAAAGCTAATTAATTTCAATTTCAATGGCCACATGTGCCTAATAACTACTATATTTGAAAGCACAGCTACAGACCCTCTGATTTATATTGCCCCATTAGATATCTCTTTTTAATGTTTGCCTTTAACATATCCCAAGTCAAACTCATCACCTAATCCCCCAAATATCTCCTCTCCCTAAGTTCCCCATTTTATTAAATAGCATTATCTAAACATTTACCCAAATGACAAATCTCAGAGTTGTATTTGATTGTTTCAGTTCCCAAAATGTCTCTCAATTGGCAATCAATTTTTCTGTTCCCAAAATGTCTCTCAAATTTGATTTTTTCTTGTACTGCTAATGAATCTGCTTTCTTCCTAGCATTCATTATTAATAATTTGTAATATGTTATCTGTCACTTCATATACCTGTACACATTCTCATGCTTGATTTTGGCCATTTTAATTGCTATGACACACCGTCTTTGTTTTAAGGGGATCTCTACATCCAGGGAAATAATCCTGGCTCTAAATTTAAAAAGAGCCAGGATTATTTCTAAATTTAAAAAGGATAAGGTATTCTAAAAATTATTATTATTTTATTGTTGACACTATTACTGATGTTTCTCTTTTTCGCCCCTCAGGCCTCCCTACAACCATTTCCACCCACAGTTCCCCGCCCCCCACTCCACCAGCCCTCACAACACCATTGTCTGTGTCAATGGGCCACACATATATGAATGTATGTTCTTTAGTTAATCTCTTTTAATCTCTTCCAATTCCCCCACCCTGCTCCTCTCTGAGATCTGTCAGTTTGTTCTATGTATCCACACCACCGGTCCTATTTTGTTCAACAGTTTATTTTGTTCATTAGATGCCACATATAAGTAGATCATATGGTATTTGTTTTTCTCTGACTGGCTTAGCATAATAGTCTCTAGGCCCATTCATACTGTCTCAAAGGGTAAGAGTTCCTTGTGTTTTTATTTTACAACTGCATAATATTTCATTGTGTAAATGTACCATATCATTTTTATCCACTCACCTACTGATGGGCACTTGTGCTGTTTTCATTACTTCGCTATTGTAAATAGTGCTGCTATGAATATAGGGGTGCATGTATTCTTTCTGATTAATGTTTGGGGATTCTAGGATATATTCCCAGAAGTGGGATCACTGGGTCAGTTCCAGTTTTAATTAATTAATTATTTTACTGATACATATTTTCAGAGAGGAAGAGAGAGATAAAGAGAGAAACATCTATTGGTTGCCTCTCTCATGCACCCCGACAGTGGACTGAACCCACAACCTGGCTCTGTGCCCTGACAGGGAATAGAACCTACCACCTTTTGGTGTGCCAGAGGACACTCCAACCAACTGAACAACACTGGCCAAGGAAACTCCATACTGTTTTCCACAGTGGCTGTATCAGTCTGCATTCCCACCAGCAATGCACTAGAATTCCCTTTTCTCCACATCCTCACCAGCACTTGTTTTATTGATTTATTGATGGTAGCCATTCTGGCAGGTGTGAGGTGATATCTCATTGTGGTTTTAACTTGCCTCTCTCTTATGATTAGTGACATTGAGTCTTTTTTTCATTTGTCTCTTGGCCATTTGTATGTCCTCTTTAGAGAAGTGTCTAGTCATGTCCTTTGCCCGTTTTTTAATTGGATTGTTTTTCTTCCTGGTGTTGAATAGTATAAGTTCTTTATATATTTTGAAAATTAACCTCTTATCAGATGTACCATTGGCAAATATGTTTTCCTATACAATGGGTTCTCTTTTTATTTTAATGGGGTTTCTTTTGCTGTGCAGAGCTTTTTAGTTTGATATGGTCCTATTTGTTTTTTTCCTTTGTTTTCCTTACCCTAGGAGATATACCAGCAGAAATATTGCTGTGTGAGATATCTGAGACTTTACTGCCTATGTTTTCTTCTAGGATTTTTATGATTTTGCATGTTATACTTAAGTCTTTTATCCATTTTGAGAGTATTCTTGTGTATGGTGGTCTAGTTTTGTTTGTTTTTTTCCATGTAGATACACAAAGGATATTTTTAAATGTTTTCCTTCCTTGGGGCAATATTTGTAATTTTGACACCCTGTTATTTCATATGCTACTTGTGACACAAACCAATGTTGCAATGACTGTTGCTAATCCTTCACTTTTTCTGCTCCTTAAAGACCAGCCAATTGTTTGCTTCTATTTCCTCTTACTTTCTAGTGATTTGAGGAGTATTGTGTACTTAGACTGATTAATGAATATGTGGCCTGAAGCCTTTTCGAAGGACAGCTTTCCAGTTCTACTGGAAGCATAAAACTTACCCTCCGAAACAATCATCTTAAAGTTGCCTGTACGAGAGCCAAGAGCTCCTCACGTCATTTCGCTCACAGGGCACCACCTCTGACAGTTTTCCCAGTACTGAGATCTACTGTAGATTTCAAAAAGGTCATGCAGCATAGGAAGAAACAGGAATGCTCAGAGTAACCTCGAGACTCCACCAAGAGGAGGCTCATGTCTCATCTTCAGTTGATATTGCTGTTTTAACCAATTCTCCTTTGAGTTGAAATTCAGAACATTCTATTGTTTAAACTATGTGGTTCAGGACTATTACTTTTGCTTTCAGCACACTCATGAAAGTCAATCAAACTCATGGTATGGAGGACAAAGGCCAATGTGTAGCTTGTAGCCATCTAGACAGGGGGTGGAAGAAGAGAGTCTCCTCTTAAATGAAAGCTGCTCTGTGGACCACAACATGATACTCTTCTTTCTTGCCTAAATCATTTTAATCATCTAATTAGTCTTCTGACCTTTGGCTTTCCTTTTCTAAAGTCCATCCATATACTGTCTTAATTATTATAGTAAAATACCATCCCTCTCTAGTTTTCACTGGTTAAAACAGAAAGTATTAAATTTTCAAAAAGCATATACAACCCTTTATAATCTGATCCTCCCCAAATGGATCTGATTCCTACCATCCCTCTCACACACCCAATGCCACTGAGTTTCAGGCATTGGCCAAAAATCAAGGTTAATTTCTTTCTCTGGGCCAGGCCTCAGTGAATCATAAGAAGGAGATTTCAGGAGCCCAGATGTGCTTAGAAATCGGTCACTGTCTCAAATAATATTATACAATAAATATTCAGCTAAGGTCAGGTTTCAGCTCTTTGCTTATAAGATTTATTCTTTTTATTTTTAATTTGTCAAATATTTTTTCATTCCATAAGAAGTTTTGTCCCAAATGAGATGTGTGCTTCAGTGAGAAGTATAGTGACCCTTTATTTAGCATCTCTTGGGAAAAACATGCTTGACTATAATGTTCAATGTCCAATCATAATGATTCTTCACAGGAAATATTCAGTAGGCACATCACTCCTACTTTCACAGCTACAGAAAGCAACAAGCTGGGACAACTTATGGAAAGAGAGAAACAGCCATAGGGACAATGCAAGGTTTCAATATAAATTTGTTACAAGTACATGTGATTTTTATATTTTAGTTTATTGTTATTATTATTTTTGCAAATGGATATACAGATCTTGGTGCAATCTATTTACTAGTAATGGATTGTAAATTTTGTTCTTTTTTACATAAAAAAGGGAAAAGATCATTAAAATGTGCTGAGTCTCAGGAGATGTCTTTTTAGGCACTTAGAGGGGAATCTGGCCAAAAGTCTCCTGTAATGTCTGAGCACATCAAATTATTCCTTATCTTCCAAATGCAATGCTTATTCATGCCTGTGTGCCTTTATCCTTGCTGTTCTCCATCTTAATGCTCTTTTCTACCATTTTCCCTTGGCAAATAACTTCTATCCTCAAGAATGCTGTTGATTCATCTCCTCATTGATTCCTTTTGAATTTCCATAGACCCTTGTATTGGCCTCTCCTAGTGCACTTGCCATATTATACTTGTTATGTTTCATATTTCTGATTCCTGTTAGACTGTGAGTCTCTGATACTAAAATCCAACAAAGACAGTACAAAAAAATAGAAAAGAAAACTACAGATGAATATCCCTCATGAATACAGATGTAAAAATCCTTAACAAAATATTAACAAGTAGAATTCAGCAATATAGAAAAAGAACTATGTACTATGACCAGGTGGAGTTCATTCTGGAGATCCAAGTTTGGTATTCAAAAATCAGTCAATGTAATCTACCACATAAAGAGGCTAATAAAGAAAAATAATATGATCATATCAATTTATATAGAAAAAGCATTTGACAAAATTAAATGCCAATTTATAATTTAAAAACTCTCAAAAAACTATGAGTAGAGAGGAACATCCTCAACTTAATGAAGAGCATCTGCCAAAACCTATAGCTAACACTGTACTTAATTGTGAAAGACTAAATGCCTTCCCTTAAGATCAGGAACAAGCAAAGAATGTCTGTCCTCACCACTTTTATTTGAGATAATGCTGGAAGTTCTAGTCAGTGAATAAGGCATTAAAAGGAAATAAAGGCATACAAATTAGGAAGGGGTAAAACAAAATTGCCCTTGTTTGCAGATGACATGATTGTCTATGTGGAAAAATTTTTAAAAATCTATAAAACAATCCCTGCAACTAATAAATGAATTCAGCAAGGTTACAAAACCCAAGATAAATATACAAAAATTAATTGTATTTTTACATATTAGCAATGAGCACATAGACACCAAAATAAAAAATGCAATTATACTTGAAATTACACACACAGACACACACACAGGAGTAAAAAAAAAAATAGGTGTAAATCTAACAAAACACGTGTAGAACTTTTATGTTGAAAAAATGCAGATGAAAGAAATAAAATGTACGCAAATGGAAAAATATACCATATTGATTGATTTAAAGACTCAACATAGTATAAGTTTGTCAATTATCCCCAAATTTATATACAAATTTTATACAATTTTTATCAAAACCCCAGCAAGAATATATAAGATTATTCTAACATTTATATAGAGAGGCAAAAAAAGCAGGATAACTAAAACAACTTTTAAACAAAAAAGAAAGTATGAGGAATTTTAAGACATTATATAATTTCAAGTTTTTTATAGTTAAAATAATCAAGACTGTGTAGTATTGGCAGAGGGCTAGACACATGGATCAACAGAGCAGAATGAAGAACCCTGAAATAAACCCATATAAATATGCCCAACTAATTTTTGACAAGAGGCACAAAAACACTTCAAAATATATCTATAACAATAAAAGTGTAATATGCAAATTGACCAAACAATTGAACAGCAGAATGACCATCCAGATGACCTTCTGGATGACCACACTCTGACCCGCATTGGCGCCGGCCAGCCAAGGTGGTGCCATGCTATTTGTCAGGGGCCCCGCCATCGCCCTACGATCGCCCCACAGAGGGAGGCCCAGACCAGCCAAGCGATCACACCCCACACCTGTCACCCGCAAAGGGAGGTGTCTGGTGGTGGGGGGAGGGAGGGCAGCGCCACACAGATGGCAAGCAGTGGCAGTGGGGGTGGAGGGGGGCCCAGATGTCAGCAGCCAGGTGAAGGAAAGCCCAAATAGGTTCTGATCACCGGCCAGGCCTAGGGAAACTATCTGAGGGGTCCCCAATTGTGAGAGGGCACAGGTCAGGCTGAAGGACACCCCCACTCTTATACACGAATTTCATAAAAATATATGTTTACATAAAAACTTGTATGTGAATGTCAATAGGAAACTTTGACTCCTACCGAAAGGTAGGAACATCCCAAATGTCCATCAACTGATGCTGGATGAACAAAAACTTTGGTATATTCATAAAATGGAATATTATCCTATATAATAAGAGAGAAATATGTTAATTATCCATTACGCCGTAATGTCATGACCAATCTACAAGTGGTGGAGAGCTACAGGAGGACAGGTCAGCGGGTGGAGAGCTACAGGAGTGTGTGGCAGTGAGCTACAAGCAATGGAGAGCTACCAGCAGCAGTGGGCGGGTGGCCAGCTGAGGCAAGCGGCAGCAAGCTACTAGTGCACGGATTTGTGCGCAGGGCTACTAGTTGGGCTGTAAAAAGGAATAAAGTGCAGATACATGCTACAATATGGATGAAGCTTGAAAACATAATGCTAAAGCTAGACACAAAGTTCATATATTGTACGAAATATCCAGAACAGCAAAATCCATAGAAGCAGAAAGTAGATTAGGGGTTGTCAGAGGTGGTAGGAGAGACAAAGTGGAGAGTGACTGCTAATGGGTATAAGGTTTCTTATAGAGGGGATAGAAACATTTGGGAACTTAATGGTATATTCCGTAGTGGTGATAGTTGTACAACCTTATGGCTATACTAAAAACACTGAATGTTCACTTTACAAGGATACATTTTATGGCATATAAATTATATCAAAAACAAAAATAACAACCTACATATGCAACTACCATATAACTCAGCAATTGCACTCTTGGTCATTTATCGCAGATAAATGAAAACATATGCACACACACACACACACACACACACACACACACACTGTACACAAGTGCTCATTACAGCTTTATTCTAACTGCCCAAACTGGAAACAACCCAGATATTCTTTAATGAGTGAGTGGTTAATCCATTCATTGTGCACATTCATATTACAGAATATTACCAGCAATGAAATAAACTATTGATATAATCAACCATCTGGATAAAATGCTGGATAATTATGCCAAGTAAAAAAATATCCCAAAAGCTTACATACTGCATAAATCCATTTATTTAACATTATTGCAATGACAGAATTATAGAAATGGAGAATAGATTAGTGATTGGCAAGGGTTAAGAATGGAAAATCGGGTGAGGTAGGGAAGTGGGTATTACTATAAAAAGGCAACAAATAAGATTGTTTGTGATGAAACATGTTGTATCTTGACTATCTATTATTTCCCCCTTAATCTGCAGCTGAAATAGGGAAATAATGCCCTACAGTTCTCCGTTTCATTCAGTGTGTACTTACATAGTACCTTCTGCATGCCAACCATTATAGAGGCACCTAAGAGGTATCTGATGAATTTTGTACTTCCCCAAGTCTATAACATTTGTGGAGAAGAGAAGAAGAAAGGGGACTGACAGTTTGTGGGCCAGACACAGCTCACCATAGCTATGTGGAGTAGGGGTGGTGGTTCCATTTGCATAGGAATGAATAATGGGGTTAAGCAAGGTCCATTATGAAAGCTCCAAGAGTCAGAGCTGTCCAGTACAGACCTTGCCAAATGCAGAGATCATGTAATTTCTATGCATACTAAGTGGGGAACTGGAGCCTGATACTCTGTTTACTAGGCATTGGTGGAGACTCTCTCATCTGAGAAACTACTTTTTTTTAAAAAAATATATTTTATTGATTTTTTACAGGGAGGAAGAGAGAGGATAGAGAGTTAGAAACATCGATCAGCTGCCTCTTGCACACCCCCCACTGGGGATGTGCCCACAACCAAGGTACGTGCCCTTGACCGGAATCGAACCTGGGACCCTTGAGTCTGCAGGCCGACGCTCTATCCACTGAGCCAAACCGGTTTCGGCATCATCTGAGAAACTACATTTTTGAAGGACTAAAAGAAAAGATGAGAAAATAATTCTTATAGAACACAAGAGGACCTTGTATTGCCTTGACCCACTAGCCCAAAGAAGAGGTAATATGCTGCCCTCCTATTTCTGGGTAGGGTGGAGCAGGGGAAGAGGGCATGAGAGGCCCTTTAGTTACTCAGAGTTGGGTTGCTTCAACCCAGAAAATTAAACAAATTCCTATGATGCCACAACACTGAGCATTTTAAGAAAAGAAAAGAAAAAAAAGAAGTTGGTGATGAACTTCAACTGAACAATCTGGAATTTGGAAGCTAATGATCTTGATGTATCTTGGATAACATTGCTTTAAAACTTGAGGGAAAAATGGATTCAAATAAATGGATATCAAGTATAGTAGTGGAAAATATACAGGATTGAGAATCAGAATACCTAGATTTTGATCCTAATTCTTCCACTTATTAGCTTTGGGACTAGTGGCAGATTCTCTGAGTCCTAGTTTCCTCATCTTTAAAATGCACATATGGATAAGTGCTATATCACATGGTTCTTGAGAATAACAAATGAAGTAACATATATGAAAGTGCTTTTAAAACTCTAGAATGTCAATACAAACCTTCTTATCATCATTCATATAAGTATTCCTAAATTTATGAACGCATTATAAGGTAGTTTGAACATGGGGTTATCTAGGAGTTTTTAGTCAGTTCCCTGGGATTTGTAGGTCTAGGCTTGGTCTAGGTGGCCTAGAAGCATAAGATCCAGTTACATAGTTGAACCACTTCAAAGAATCCCTGACTCTCAGACATTCTAGAGCTCTTGGAGTAAACAGTGAATTTTGAGGTGCCTCAGGCTAAAACCAAATTCCCAGGTACTACCCAGTGCCATAACTAATGGTGAACATTGAATTATATATATTGAAAACTGTGACAGTATTTTTGGGGTGCTGTGAGTTGGTTATCAAGACTACAGATAAAAGTGGAAAATGTGGGCCATTTTTAATAAAAATATGCTTATGCATCTATTAATATGTTGAGCTTGGAACATAGGGTCAATGTCCTTGATTATGTATTGCTGGCCCTTAAAAACCGGAATTTCTAATGTGCCAGCTAAGCAACAGATATTCTTTGGAACTGGTCACCAGTAGAAACATCCTCACCATACTGAGATTTTGCATGGAATTCTAATTCATTGCTTATTTTGCAAAGAAATTTTATTTAAAATCTACACTGTAGAAGATCAAAGGTAAATTATAAGAATGAGAGAAGATATAATTAGAATTCTGTCTAGCTTCTTTGAAATTAAATTATTCCTGGTCTTTATTGTTTCCTAAATCATTATTGCATTCATGATTGCAATGGATAGAAAGTAAATTGTTCCGACTTAACGGGTTGACATTACTGCAGAGGAATTTGATAGAGTTCTCTTTAGCTTCTTGTAATTGAAATAGATTTGCACTAAATATATACTTTTTTTCCAATTTTTTTTATTAAGGTATTATATGTGTACATATCTTACCATTGCCCCCCTCTCCCCACTCCCATATATGCCCTCACCCCCCAGAGTTTTGCGTCCATTGGTTATGTTTATATGCATGCATACAAGTCCTTTGGTTGATCTCTTATCTTCCCCACCTCTCCCTAACCTTCCTGCTATAATTTGACAGACTGTTTGATGCTTTACTGCCTCTGTATCTATCTTTTTGTTCAAGTTTATAATGTACTTTATTATCCATAAATGAGTGAGATCATGTGGTATTTTTCTTTCATTGACTGGCTTATTTCACTCAGCATAATGTTCTCCAATTCCATCCAGGTTGCTGCAAATGGTAAGAATTCCTTCTTTTTTATGGCAGCATAATATTCCATTGTGTATATGTACCATAGTTTTCTGATCCAGTCATCTGCTGATGGGCACCTAGGCTGTTTCCAGATCTTAGCTATTGTAAATTGTGCTGCTATGAACATAGGGGTGCATATATCCTTTCTTATTGGTGTTCCCAGTTTCTTAGGATATATTCCTAGGAGTGGGATTACTGGGTCAAATGGGAGTTCCATTTTCAGTTTTTTGAGGAAACTCCATACTGTTCTCTACAGTGGCTGCACCAGTCTGCATTCCCACCAGCAGTGCACGAGGGTTCCTTTTTCTCCTAAATAGAATCTTTTCAAAAGAAGACAGAAGGAAGGCCAAGAGACACATGAAAACATGCTCAACATCACTAATTATCCGAGAGATGCAAATCAAAACAACAATGCGGTACCATCTCACACCTGTCAGAATGGCTACCATCAACAAATCAACAAACGGCAAGTGTTGGCGAGGATGCGGTAAATATATACTTTTAACAATTTAAATAAAATGCTTTTTTATCAACTGAGAGCAATTTTTATGGACAAAGTTAAACCTGTATTTTTTGACTTTGTGAGCAACTAATTTGATTAAAATTGACCAGTTACATGTGAATGCCCTTTAGTGCAATAGAACCTACTAATGAGAAACCCCTTTGCTGGGGACTACCTACTGATGAGCAGTAGCTAACTGGAGTCAACTGTGTGCTTTTGGATGAGGAGCTGCTTTGTGTGTGTGAAAAGCAGAACAGGGAAACAGAAATAACCTTTGTGGGGTAAAATGGACCAATTGAGACTCATTGTCTTGGTCAGGAAATGCTTGGTCACAAGTAACAAAAACCCACCTAAAGTTACTTAAATAGAAATGAAGCCTAATTCCTAAGAAACAGGATGCCATTCAGAGCAGAGAACATAACCAACCTCACAGGTGGCGGGAGCCAGAGACTGGACAGCCAATGGGAGCCCAGGCAGCCTGATTGCTGGCCAACTTGGCTCCACATCAGTCCTTAGATTCACATGGTGTCTTCTTTTTGCTTCTCACCCTATAACTCCTTCATTTTTCTCTCTCTGACAACCAGCTTTGTCTGGCCACTTCCACATGGGCTCAATACAGTCCATCCTGGACCAAAGGTGAGGCAGCCAAGTCCTGGAGTATTTTGTGTTCTGATTAAATTTCTGGGAGTTTGAGGCCCGTTTAATTCTCTTTGGAGCTGATGGTATAGTCTGGCCTTCATGATCCATGGAATTCTGAGTGAGTCCCAGAATCCCAGGGAGCAGAAAAGCTCTGAGGGCTGGGTCCCAAGGTGTTGGCACGGCTTGGTGAGGAAGAACCCTGGGGAAAATTGAGAGGCCAGCCGGTATTCTTGGCTTCCTTCCTTGCTTCCCTCTGGATGTCATCACCCCATTTGGGGGCATCTACTGCCCTCAGACTGCCCAGAGCTTCCTCCTCTGATCCCCATTTTCTCTCTTTGTCAGTAGTGGACCTTTATCTAGAATCATTTCTATTATTTCCACTGCTATTTGTACCTTCTTAGCTATGATCTTTTCTCATTTATTCAGCTGTGATCTAAATAACACCAGCTAGCAAACTTGGACCCCTTTACACTCAACAAAGAGTTACTTGTTTTCAAAAGGCTTTTAAGCAATTACTCACATGATGAGCATGCTAGATATTGGCTGGAGGCTTTTGGGCTCAGAGGGCTCTTGATATAAAGGATAAATCAGAAGGATTTGGATTTGAATCTCATCTCCATTACTTTCGGTTATGTTACTGCATTTTTAATTGTCTCATTTCTATTTACCTCAAAGAGTTCCCACAGGATTAAATGAGACAAGGTATGTAAGTATGTAGTGTTAGGTCTGAGCCAACAGGAGCCAGGCCAAGATACATTGAGAGTTTAAGAAATTGTATTACATTCTCTCACAGCGGGGGTAGACCAGTGTGTCGGTGTCAGCACCAAGGGCGTGTTTATGTTCTCTTACACAGGGACTGGGTCAGGGTTGCACCAGCCAGCTGGGGTAGCTGCCCAAACAACAGGATGTCTTTGGAAGATAGCAGGATGTCTGGTGGGCACACAACTTAGGCAGAGGGGAGTGCCTGAGTCGGTTGGGGGCCATTTGCTTTAAACTATGGGAAAAAAGTTATCTACACTAATAAAAGAGGAACATGCAAATTGACCATACCATGATGCACACCAGCCAATCAGGAGTGAGTATGCAAATTAACCCAACAAAGATGGCAAGTTAATTTGCATATGTAGGTGGGGCGGGACGCCTGCTATGATGGGGAGGGCAGGGGACAGAGGGAGCTACAGGAGCGGCGCTCTGGCCGGAGTGGAGAAGACTGAAGACTCTGGCCGGGGCGAACACTGAAGGCTCTGGCAGGAGCGAAGATGGAAGGCGGCGGCCAAAGCAAAGGCCTGGGTCCCGGGTGCCGGAAGAAAACTGGTGCCAGCAGCCAGGGGAAGGAAAGCCTATTGCACGAATCTTGGTGCAACAGGCCTCTAATAAAATATATTTCAAAAAACATGTCCAAACAGGAGAGGCCAAGGGGAGTGCATCCTAACATGTAGTGTCCTAGTAAATGATAATCTCTCAATCCTCCCCTCACCCTATACCTTTCACTCAACTCTCATTACAAGGACAGTCCCCTTAGAGCAAGACCAACACCTTGTGGGCATCTTTAGAAATATGGTTAGCTCCTCTCTCTGGGGAAGCTGTTTCTCACCCTCTTACACACAGATTGGAGACAAGATATTATGTTCTTCCAATTTAAGGTACAGTTAGTTACAACTCCCAAGGCAACAAAGGGCCTCAAGACAAAGGGCACTTGGATCTAAAAGGTGATTGCTGGCATCCTGGACCAACTGGCTCTACCGCTTCCTGTGCTGCTTTCTTGTCCATGTCCCCTGTCATAAAGCTAGCACAGCTACTTGGAAGTCCCAGCTCCCCTAAACCCTAGGACCGCTGGGTTCCATAGAGAAGGTGTCGCCGCATAGCTGAGGTGCAAGCCTCATCTGCCTCATTGATCTGGGACTCTGTTATTCCAATGTCAACACTTGGACCAGTGGCAGGCCACCTGGGAGCTTGTCAGAAATGCACAATCTCACACAAGACCTATGAATATAAACTGGTACTTAAGTTTGAGAAATTCTGACTTGGCGTGTGAACCACAGTGGGTGCAGATTATCTCAATTGCTTGGGTATTTTTCAATGTGTTAATCTCCTTTCTGCATTAGCCACAATGTTTGATTCCTGTGAGCAATCTCTGCCATGGAGCTTTTCACATTCCTTTCCTTTCCCAGCTTTATTCAATAGCACTTTCTTTGCTGACTTAGAGTCAGAGTATTTGGAAACCAGGAAAGAATTTAGCTATTGCCTCCCCTCAGACAGAAGGCACTGCTTAGCTCCTTCACTGTAGAGTTCAGGCCCACTGATAGGCTAAGACTGTGCAACTCAAAGGATAAGGGATGATTTTCTTTATTTGTTCTTCTCTCTTCTTTTTCCTTCCCACTTTGGACTTGAGTACAACACAACTGCATGCATGACAACTGTCCGTCTCTGCAGTGACACAAGCAAGAGGTGTCAGCTGCCTTTTTTAATGTGATGGTTAAAAGAAATTTTTATCTTATTTTTGAAAGCAAAGAGAGCCAGAGAATGGGGAATTCATTCCTTTAAGGTGCTAACAGAAGAGCACTCACTGGGCCTTTAACTCTGGCAAAACAGAGATTTTAAGTAATTCTTTATTATAATGCTTTTGAATTGCATGGAGATTGTGAAAATAGGAGGTCAAGCTGTCATTTGTGTTGGTCAAACAATTACATTAAGTCTTTAAAAAATTCCATGAATTAGAGATGCAGCAGAACTGGAGAGTTTCCCAGGCCCCACTCCTCTCTCCTGCTCTATACCAGCCCTGATTATAAGACAACAGAAAGGACTTTGAGCTGGGAGTTCAGACCCCCTGATTACCCGGAAGAATAAGGGTTGGTTCCTAGGGCTGCTGAGAATACTGCTCATATGGCTCAGATGGAGGGGCTAGAAATCTTGGAACAGGAGTTTTATGTAATTTGATTATTGTCTCTTGTGGCCCTGGAATGACTAAAGAGTGGTTCTTGAGAAAGATAAATAAGATATAGGGTTTGGAGAGGACTTTGTCATCATGTGTGCTAAGAATCACTCCCCCGCCTCCTTGGTTATAAAACTAATACATTCTTATTATGGAGAAATTGGAAAATACAGAGGGGCATAATTCCACTAGCCAGAATAATTATTTTTTGGGGGTTATATTTCCTGTCAGAGATGCACATATTTTTCATTTAACGTTATTTATGACCTATAGTAAATACTGTTAAAAACACGATTTTAAAGTTTGCTCTATATAAATGTGCTCAGTTTTACTTATATAAGATTATTAAGTTGAACTCTTGGATTATTTCTAATTTTTAGGTTTTAAAAATAACTGTTTTGAATATTCTCTGACACAAATCTCTGTCAATCTGTGATTATCTCCATAGGATAAACTCTTAGAAGTGGATTATGGAGTAAAGGGTGTGATTATTTTTAAGGTTTCTGATCTAGATTGCTGAATTACCCTCTAGAAAGATTGCTTCCAATATTCAGCTCCAACAATTCAGTTTAATAGTCCCTATTGCAGCCTTATCAGATGATGTAGACAGCATACTCTCAGTTTTAAGTAATAATAATAACAACTGATTCAAACTAGCTTAAACAGAAAGATTTATTGACTTATGTAACTGGAAGGTCATAGCTTCACTGTTTCTTCCAATGTTAGTTTCATCTTCAGTCTGATAGCCTTTCAGTTACAAGATGGCTCTTAGTGATGCAATTCTTCATTTCTATGTAAGCAACAAAGAGGATTCAGTGCCACAACATTTGATAAAAGTCATTCTGATTGACCAGGTTAGGCCAGCATCAGCAAACATTAAGAATGGGGAGGGATCCTGTTACCCTGATGGGTCGTACCACTCTGAGAGCACCCTACAAATGGAGTGAGGGTCAAGCCCACCCTTGCCACATTGTTACTTACAATAGCAATGGTATGTAATGGGCAATGTCAAGGCAACCGCTTGGTATGTCCTTTATATCCTGTTAAATATTGTCAGTTTTAAAATTTCATCAACATGGTGGGCAAAAATGGTATTCCACTGCTCTTTTACTTTGCATTTCTTTCATTACAATCGAGGTTTAAAATATTTATTGGCTGTTTGTACATCTTCTTTAGTAAACTGCCTCATCAGGCTCTTTGCCCAATGGAATCCATTCTCTTATAGATTATAAAAACACATTCAGGAGCTTAAACATGTAGAACAGTGGTTTTTATCTTTGGATGTGTGTTAAACTCATGAGGGAGTTTCAAATCAATATGTTGTAGTGACCCCACCTCCAAAGATTCTGATTTAAATCATGCAAAATATGTTATAAAATCTTCCCTGGAGATTCTAAGTTGCTTCCAGTGTTGAGTAATGCTAACCTTTGAAACACCCTTCCTTGAGCCTGCATATATCTCTTTACATTAACCCTGACTGTGCTTCTTTAATAGAATCCTCAGAGATATCCTAAACAGCTCTAATAAAGTGAAGCCCATCTTCAAACACTGGGAAAACACAGAATGAGATGAATACTCATGACCAATTACTATGCAAAAGTCAAGCAATCAGCAACTTCTCCAGCCATGGTCCTGAAACAGTGCATAGACTTGCTGGTCATTATGGGATCCTTCCTTTCTGACGAAGAGGCAACGATAAAGATGTCCCTAAGAAACCCAATCCAGAAACAATGTATTTGTAAAGGGGGAGCTAAATAGGAATATGTTCCTGTTGAAAAGCAGAAAAATATTTACTTTTACCTTGGTTGTTTATGGCATTGTATCTGTACTACAGAAACAAATGGTGTTATGCTTGGTTTATTCGCACTCCCAATATGCTTTTGAAATGTGAGCAGACATTTCTTTTAGCAAATGACCGTGCTTCTATTAAGCAGCTATTCTGCATGCATCTGCCTTCTCCTTGTTTGGGGAATAACAGGGTACTTGTTATTCCCAGGATGTGTTGAGTCAATGAAATCAAATGAGAAACTTTGTTCCTTCCAACACTGTCCTGACAAATTGGTTGGATTTTTTTTTTTTTAATCCAAAGCACCTCACTCTTTCCAATCATCAATCAAGAGAAATTGCTTTGTAAATGTTCTTTTTCTTGGCCATAACTAAAATGTGCTTCCTCCTTCAATGTTCAAGAGGGCTATTAAGGCCTTTGAATACTAAGAGGAAAACTAGCATTCCATCCCCATGGTTCCTGCCATTGCCTCTAAGTGTTGATTTGGTAAATCATCATGTATTCTTGAAATCTTACTTTATGCAACTATCATTGATTGATCATTGTTAATTATCTAATTCAATCTTCTTATAGATATATCCATAAGCTGATTGCTAGTGTTTTATTTATCAAGTTATAAAAAATATTTAGCATTTAAACAAACACATAAACACCATCTATGCAAAATAGTTGCAACTATTACTAGACAGAAGTAACCAGCACTTGGGCATGGTAGACTTGCTGGCATTAGTACTTTCGTTTTCCTCAGGAAAATGACAAGGTGAATGTAGTTTAAGGAAAGGAAAAACAATCATAGAGCATTTAGAAACCCTCCCCTGTATAAAATAGAACCTTGTACTTCATACATTTTTAATGCCAACTTGTACACTTGCTTGTCCAAAAGGTATAATACCAATGCCTAATTTTACCTACCAAGCCCAGAGCAATATTCAGTTAGTGAAATGATGTACTAGTGAGTCCTTTTTTGCCTCTTTGAGAGTTAATAATACAAAAATGCAGATTTTTGAAAAATATAATCAGTCCCCAAGGAGGTTGCTCCCATCCTCACAATTTGCAAATATAGCAAAGTGCAGCAAACTGTGCAGTTTAGCAATGAGGGCAAAATCCCAACCCTCAAAGAGACAACATAGTTTATTACTGTCTGAAAATTCAAATGTCAAAGCATTGGGAAAGACATGGCTGAGATCCTTCTTGCCTGGAAGACAAGAATAAAAGGTAGGCAGTAGCCCAGGGGATAGTCAATATGATTTTCTTGAAGTAGAAGGCAAGAATAAACAAAGTTCTGGAGTATGATCATGCAACTACTACCCAAAAGACATTGGGTGTGCCTCTGGGCTATTATTACAGGCACTTCAGCTTCTACCCTATCTTCCTAGATAGATGCCACCCCTTTTACCTACATGCCTCCTGCCCTCTTTTTGGTAGAGGAGTGTGGCAGAAAGAGCAAGTGCTATGAACTTGTATGAACTTGGTACACATCACAAACACATGTAACCTTGGGCAAGTTATTGACCTTTTTTTAAAACCTCACAAGGATATATTT
This sequence comes from Cnephaeus nilssonii, assembly GCF_951640355.1. Taxonomy (NCBI): domain Eukaryota; kingdom Metazoa; phylum Chordata; class Mammalia; order Chiroptera; family Vespertilionidae; genus Cnephaeus; species Cnephaeus nilssonii. The sequence goes on along the minus strand of NC_137084.1, from coordinate 69,622,510 downwards.
ATTGATGAGAGAGAGAGAGAGAGAGAGAGAGAGAGAGAGAGAGAGAGAGAGAGAGAGAATCATCTATGTGAGAGAGAAACATCTAATAGTTTGCCTCTCTTATGTGCCCAAACTGGGGATTGAACTGGCAACCTAGGTATGTGCCCCTACCAGGAATCAAACTTGCTACCTTTTTGGTGTATGGGACACTGTTCCAACCAACTGAGCCACCCAGCCGACACAAGTTATTGACCTTTTTAGACTCAGTTTTCTCAGCAAACTGGCCATAAATAAAATAGGGTTCAAGCAATACTAAGGAAGGAAGGAAGGAAGGAAGGAAGGAAGGAAGGAAGGAAGGAAGGAAGGAAGGAAGGGAGACAGTGAGAAAGAGGGGAGGGAGAGGAAAGGAGAGAGAGGAAATTCAGGAATGAAGGACAGGAATGCAGGAGAAAGATGGGAGGGAGTAAGATAAATGTTATTATTAGGATCAAATGAAATAGTTTCTTAGCCAACCTAGTTCCTTATATGTTCCCTGTTCATCCTCTCTCAGTCCCTCTCCCTTTATCCTCTTCTCAGGGCATTGACAATATTCAGTCAAAGCCCTTGGCATAGGAAAGACCTACCAGCTCCAGGACTACTGATGGGCCTGGCCACATAGCCCATTAACAGCACAGCAGAGATGACTGATGGCATTGGTCTGTTTGAATCAGGTCAACTGTCTTTATTATAGGCAAGGTTGAATATCAAAATATTATTGGGGAAGCCTGCTAGTAATCCATCTGCTATTATTAGGCTTTTGGTTAAGCCACTTCCCTCTTCACAATTATGGCTTATTTTTAATAACCATTGTTGTGATTTACTGAGGAAGGAAAGTAAAATATAAAATAAAACAAAAAAAAGACAGAAGGGTTTTGTTCTGGGAGGGGTTGGCAGCAGAATGAAAAGGGGACAACAAAGGATAACTAGCATTTATTGAACACTTATTAAGTGTCATACAGTTAAGTGATTCATATATTTTATCTCATTTAATCATTATGACAACTTGACAGGGAATGTATGATTCTAGATAATGTCTTTTTTACAAAGGCAAGAGAGGCACAGAGATAGTAAGAAATGTCCTCAATTAGGCCTCAAAGCCCATGTCACTCTCTTGTCCCAGAATTTTTTACTTTAATGTCTATGCTGAAAGTGGGCTTGGGTTTAGAGAAAACAGACATGGACTTAAGCATTGGCCTGGCCACATAGTCACTGAGTGACACACTACTTAAACTTTGTGAATCTTCATTTCTTCATGTGCAAAATGGAATGCCCATAGAACTTTGTGTCAGCAATCTGGTTGAATATTAATTACTTTGTGATAGCAAATCCTTTAAAAACCCTTAGCCTGGGACTTGATGTGGAATAACTTTCCCATAAATGTTAGCTGTGAATAATTTTATTTTATTATGGAGGTAACAGAAATGGCAACAATTACTTTGTTTTAATTTGCTAGTTTTTGTATATTCACCAGAACATAGGCACAATGAACACAGGTGCAATTTTTTATAGTTCTTTTGAAGCATTAATTCTTACTTTGGAGAAAAAGAATTATATTCTGAAAAGTTCTCATGAAATGGTTTCTGCTGTTATGATAAACTCCTGAATAGGATTTAAAAATCATCCTGGAGAGAAGTGGACTGTGTACTAGTATAATAATAAATTGCTACCCTATTATCCTGCTTTCTTAATACTACCTAATCCTTGCTGTTTCATCTAGTCATTAAGAAATTGTATCTGAAGGGCTCAAAGGAGAGCAGTGTTATGGAAAAAAATAGAGTTCAAAATTCAGATACTAAGATTCTTTTTTCTCACAGACTTGAGGCAAATGTGTGCTTTGGTTTCCCATGTTGGATATACTCGAATATACACAGATAAGCCTTACGTTTTCTTTGGAGAAGTATATGCTACAAACTAATAGCTCCAGGAGGAAGCAACCTTAAAATGGTGCCAACTCTATGGAATCTAGTTTCATAATTGTACTATTTACTGGCTTTGAGCTAAGAGGTTGACTAAGATGAGGAAAACAATTTAAGCTCTTTCTTTCTTTAATAATATCTTGAAAAGTGTTCTCCGTTCTCCTAAATACCCACAATCATCATGCTTGAATAGTGTTTCAATTCTGCAACTTGAACTATTACCTAAGTGTTTGGGATCAATGTTTATTGTTTTCACAACAAGCAATTCTAAAGAGGTCTCAGTAATTTTCATCTTTATAAAAAAACTCTGTAGGTGGGAAGAACTAAGACTTCCAAGAGTGAAATGCAGGTAAAGAGAGCAGTAGAGGGGAATAAAAACAGGTCAGAGAGGCTCCTGGGGGTAGAGGCTAGAAAAGGGATCTGGGGAAGAATGGGAGGGAGGTAGTTTACCTAAATGTCAGCCCATTCCTGTTTAAAGGGCTCCTAACCCCAAGTAAAAGAGCAAACAGCTTCTTTTTTCTCCTAAACTATGTGGAAGCTAATGAGATTCTTTCTTTGAAAAAAAAATCGTCATGGCTTCAAGAATGCTCTGTTTCATCTTATAATATTTAAAACAAACAAAAAAGGAGGAAGAGGAGATGATGATGATGATGATGATGATGATGATGATGATGATGATGATGATACTGGATCTCTTTCCCACTTATCAACAAAATAAAAAGTCCTAAGTCATATTTGAAACTCACCAAAAAACACAAGGCAGTGAGAAGAAAAGAGGATAAGATCACATGTAAGAGATGAGAGAGGGAGGCTGGGGGAGCAGAGATAGGGAGAGAAGAGGAGAGAGAGAGAGAGCTAAGCAAAAGAATAATCACAGTTGAAATCTCTTCCTATCCTGCTTGGTGGATTTCCTCAGGTGCTATCCATCCCACACCTTAAATAAGCCTTGAAAAAGCCACCTGCTGTGACACCAGCCATGATGAGCCCTAACCCTAACCCTAACCCTTACCCCAGGGAAGTTCAGGAACCAGGTACAAGCAATTCGGTGTGTACTGTCAAGAAAGCAAGGTGACAGATTCCATATGTGTCATTTCTGGAGTAGAAGCCTATTTTACAAAGCAAACTAAGAGTCAATGATTATTTTTTACTTGCAAACAAGACATATGTACATGGACACATATTCAAAAGCAAAATTGGCAGTACTGAGGAAAGTCATTTCTTGTACTTATCAGAGAACATTTTTGATGGCCAAACATACTATGGGCAAAGACATTTGAATCCTGGGCTCCTCTGGAGGAGAGGGGGATGGTGAAAGAGAGAGAGAGAAAGAAAGAGAGAGAGAGAGAGAGAGAGAGAGAGAGAGAGAGTCAGTCAGGGAAACACTCCTCATTCAACAGATATAGACTTGAAGGAGTTGTGTAGATAAGTCTGGAACTTCCAACTTATAGTTGAGGAAACTACAGTCTGAATCAGAAATGACTTATCCAAGGTCAATGTTCATTGTATAGTATAAATAGCAAACAACCCTGGTTTCTCAATCAGGCCAAGTTTTTAAAAAATATATTTTTATTGATTTCAGAGAGGAAGGGAGAGGGAGAGAGAGATAGAAACATCAATGAAGAGAGAGAATCATTGATTGGCTGCCTCTTGCATGCCCCCTACTGGGGATCTAACCCACAACCCAGGCATATACCCTGAACAAGAATCGAACCATGACCTCCTAGTTCATAGGTCAATGCTCAAACACTGAGCCACCAAAACTGGACCAGGCCATTTTGTGTGTGTTTTTTTGTTTGTTTGTTTTTTGGGTGTGTTTTTTTTGTGTGTGTTTTTTAATCAGCCTCCATTTCTTCTTAAAAAACAGAACACTAGGGCCCAATGTGCTTTTTCTCCCCAAGTCTTTAATGCCTAGCAGTGTTAAAAACATAGGAATGCTCTACCTTTATCACTAATTCTTCTTACGCTATCTCTAGATTGCTCCCTCCAACATACACACACACACACACAAACACACACATACTTTGTTCAATTCTTTTCTCTGCACTATTTTGAGTCTTTGTAAATTGCTGACCACAATTTTATAGTCAAGGAGAACTATCAGAGCCAAATCTGAAGGACACATTTGTGTGCATGGGTGCTAGGGAGGGGTGATTAGGGAGTATGGAGTTATCATTCAATGTGGGAAAGAGATCCAGTATCATCATCATCATTCAAAGTAGGTCAGGGTTTGCTGCTGCAACAAACATCCCTACATATCAGTGGCTTGAAAATATCAAAGATTTTTGCCCACTCATAGTACTTATTGTGGATCAGATTCAAAGTCCCAACTGATGTGACTTTGATGTTCAGCTTTCATGTTCATTGAGACAGAAGCAAAGAGAATACAATGACTTTCACTGACTCTGTAATCATTAGCCCAGAAGTGGTGCAACTCACTTCTGCTCAAATTTCGCTAGCCAAAAAAATTGACATGGACATCTTAATTATAAGAGTTCAAGGAAATGCAACCCCATTGTTCCTGGATGGGGAAAGAGCCAGTGTATTTGTGAATAACCCTTGTGATTCCTATGAGGAAAAGATTCATTATGGAAGCATTTCAGGGAAAGAGAATGGTGTCTGCAAATCCCAGAGACAAGAGAGAGCAAAGACTGTGCTAGGCTCTGATAGGAGTTTAGAATTACTAGAGGATGGGGTCCAAGAGGAGAATTGTGAAAGATAAAGTGTGAATGCTATGCCAGGGGAAGATCACTCAGAGCCTTATAAGTTATACTAAATAACTTGAAATTTTATCCTAAAAGCAATGAGGAACCACCCACAGGTTTACAGGTTCACAGCAGTACAATTAGATCAGCTTTTGAAATCACCTTGGTGAATAGTCTGTAGAGAAAAAATCATAAATTCATTCATTCATTTACCAAATGCAGTACCATGTGTCAGGCACTGTGCCAGGCTAATGAAGTGCAAACTGATCAGATCCCTGACTTTGGAGCTTGAAATAAAGTGGATGTGTGAAGAGCAATTAGGAGGCTGCTGCAGTATGCAGGAAGCAATCATAGTGGCCTGGGTGGAGGTTTTAAGGTATTGGAGATGGGGATAGAGAGAAGTAGACCTTTTGAAGGTTAGGTTGTTAGGTATAGGTGGCCAAGAGAGGGATAATTCCATAAAAAGATTCTTTCTCTGACTGAGACCACAGGGTGGATGGTAACGTCACTTACTGAGAGGGAGATGCTATCGAAGGAGCAGATGTGGGCAGAGAAGAAATTAGATGAGTTCCATTTTGGCCCAATGTTTGAGCTTATAACTAGGTTCTTGCTTCTGTTTGTTTTCATCAGTTTGACTTTATAATAATTTAAGTGTTTGTAACATGCTTTTTAGATTTGGTGATGGTATTTGTAATGTTTTCTGCTGGACCCTGGCAGGCTCCAGACTCTGACATTGGTAATCTTACCCTCACCTCCTTTATGAGTTTCTGTCAAGGGAAGATGAAAAATTCATAGAGTGCTGGCCTCACCTTACTCCTGAGGATGATGAGGAGAAGCTCATTCACATAACTTCATGTAGTGTTCATTCCGTTCAGACGCTATTATGGACTGAATGTTTGTGCACACTTAAAATCTGTATGTTGAAATCTTAATCCCTACTATGATGGCATTGGAAAGTGGGGCCTTTGGGAAGTAATCAGATCATGAGGGTGGAGCTCTCATGACCAGGATTAGTATCCTTATAACAGAGACCCCAGAGAACTCCCTTACCCCTTCCACCATGTGAGGATAGAGCAAGAAGACAGCTTTTCACCAGACACCAAATCTGCCAAGACCTTGATCTTGGACTTTTCAGCATCTGAAACTGTTAGAAATAAATTTCTGTTGTTTTTAAGCCACCCCATTTGTGATATTTTCTTATAGCCGCCTAATTAAGAGAGGTCTATATTTCATCTACCTTACTCGTGGGTATGATATGATATTGTATAGTATTAAAAGGCAAGAACCTCATCAACAAATGTTAATGGCTTTGCACATCCAAGTGTTGGTGAGGATGTGGAACAATGGGAAATTTTCTTCAGTGCTTTAAGGAGTTTTAGTCACACACAGATCCTTGGACATGGTCAATACACTCCTTTGTACACATCCTAGAGAAACTTGCACACATATGCCCAGGGCCCATGAATAAGAATCTATATAATGTGGAATTATTATAATAAAGATTGGAAGAATACAAATATTTAGAAAAAGCAGAAACTAGAAATAAATTTGTAGATTCACAAAACAGTAAATATATGGTAATGAACAAGACCAAATGGTCAACTAATGGTCAACATTATAGACAGTTCTCAAAAACATGATGATGAGTGAAAGAAGCAAGATAAGGAAAAATACATAATATGAGTTTATTTAAATAAGGTTCAAAATAGGCAAAGCTGCCATATTGTTTAGGGATGTAGTAAACTATAAAGAAAAGAAACAAGTATTATGCTAAGCAAAATAAGCCAGTCAGAGAAAGATAAGTATAACATGACCTCACTCATATGTGGAATCTAATGAACAAAATAGATCCAGAGACATAGAAGCATGTAACAGACTGTCAAACCTCAGAGGGAAGGTGAGGGAGGATGGATGGAAAGAGATCAACCAAAGAACTTGTATTCATATAGGATTACCCATGGACACAGACAATAGGATGGTAAAGATCTGGGGCAGGGGATGGGGGTAGGCTAGAAAAGGTCAATGGGGGTAAACAAGGATATACGTAATATTTTCAACAATAAAAATTTTAAAAATTAACAAAATAAAAATATAAAGTGTTACTGTCCTTCCATCAAAAAGAAAGAAAGAAAGAAAGAAAGAAAGAAAGAAAGAAAGAAAGAAAGAAAGGAAGGAAGAAAAGGGAAAAAAAATATCACTATTGAAAAAGTGACAATAGGCATTGCCTGTGGAAGAAAATACTAGAGTTGGAACAAGAGAGAGGAACAGGGGTTGGAGCTTCTGGAGAGAGATCAGTGTTCTGCTTCTGGATGGGTTGATTATTATATTTTGGGGGGAAATGGATGAACTTAAATCTTGTTTTAAAGTTTTGATTCTCAACTCAGTTTAAATCTTGCCTCAATGTAGGTCTTAAAATCTCCATATTCATCAAAAAAGGAGGTTGTAGAGGTAGGGTTAGCTGAAGAAAAGTGGACAAGGGAATTTTTTGGTATGGATTACAGTAACTGGTGAGAAGATACTCATGTGGGGGATCCTTAGACTAGCTTTGTTCTGGGGACTGGCACACTGGCAAGGAATCCCAGGCTCTCATCTTTTTTGTTGTTGTTTGTTTGTTTGCACGTTCTACCTCTTACCTACAGGGGGCCTCCTATAATTTCATTTTTTTAATGTGACTCAGTCACCGTGGCTCTCAAGAGGCCCTTCTTCTCACCAGAGGGTTGAACATGTCCCAGAGTCACCTTCTGCACTAGATTCACCTAGAGTGGTGGTTTCCTGAAGGCCTTTGTCTGGATTATGATTGCATACATTTTTTCTGTGTGTCTTTATTACATTCTTTTCTGATTATTAGTATAATACCCAATATTTTTATGGGTTAATTTATAAATACTACTAAGACATAGCATTGAATTTTTAGAAAGCGAGTTATAGGTAAATACAGAATAATACCACATACTTTGTTTATGATGTATTTCCATATGAGTGTATGTGTACCAATGCAGTGAAAAAAACAAAAAGGCCTAGGAGGCTGTACACTGGTGCACTCAGCGGGGCTGGGGATATAATTTTGTCCCTCAGAGGATATTTGACAATGTCTGGAGACATTTTTGGTTGTCATAACTAAGGAGCAGGGGGTACTACTGGCACCCAGTGAATAGACACTGAAGATGCTGCAAACTATTCTTCAGAGAGCATACCTCCCAACCCCCAAAGATTTATCTTGCCTTCAATGTGCATAGAACATTGCTGATAAACCCTGGTATTTATCAAAATAACTAGAGGCCCGGTGCATGAAATTCGTGCACGGAGGGGGGTTGTCCTTCAGCCCAGCCTGTACCCTCTCCAATATGGGACCCCTTGAGGGATGTCCGACTGCCCTCTCACAATCCAGGACTGCTGGCTCCCAACTGCTTGCCTGCCTGCCTTCCTGATTGCCCCTAACCGCTTTTGCCTGCCAGCCTATCACCCCCTAACCACTCTGCTGCCAGCCTGTTTGCCCCCAACTTCCCTCCTCTGCTGACCTGATCACCCCTAACTGCCCTCTCCTGCAGGATTGATCACCTCCAACTGCCCTCCCTTGCAGGCCTGGTCCCTCTCAACTGCCCTCCCTTGCAGGCCGGGTGCCTCCCAACTGCCCTCTCCTGCTGGCCATCTTGTGGTGGTCATCTTGTGTCCACATGGGGGCAGGATCTTTGACCACATGGGGGCAGCTATATTGTGTGTTGCAGTGATGATCAATCTGCATATTACTCTTTTATTAGATAGGATAGAGGCCTGGTACAGGGGTGGGGGCCAGCTGGTTTGCCCTGAAGGGCGTCCCGGATCAGGTGGGGGTTCCCTTGGGGTGTGGGGTGGCTTGAGCGAGGGGCCTGTGGTGGTTTGCAGGCCGGCCACGCCCCCTGGCAACCCAAGCGGAGGCCCTGGTATCTGGAATTTATTTTCCATCTACAATTGAAACTTTGTAGCCTGGAGCAGAGCCAAGCCTGGGGCTCCCTCTGAGGCCGGCAGCCATTTCTGTTGGGGTTATAATTGAAACTTTGTTGCCTTAAGCGGGTGGGCCCGGCCAGGGTGTGCGGAAAGCTTTGCTTCCCCTGTTGCCGGCAGCAACCCTGGCCTGCTCTCTCAAGCTCCATTCTGCCGCCATTTGTTTGAATTTGTTTACCTTCTATAATTGAAACTTTGTAGCTTGAGTGGAAGCTTAGGCCTGGCAAGGGCAGGCAGAAAGCTTGGCTTCCTCTGTTACCTAGGAAACCTTGCTCTCTGTGGCTGTAGCCATCTTGGTTTGAGTTAATTTGCATACTCGCTCTGATTGGATGGTGGGCGTGGCTTGTGGGCGTGGCTTGTGGGCGTGGCTTGTGGGTGTGTCGGAGGTATGTCAATTTGCATATTTGTCTATTATTAGATAGGATATCTGGGAAGGGTACTGAAATGGTAATGATATTTAAGGATACTTCAACTCTATCTATATAGTTTGAGTCTTAAATAAAATATTTCTTGTATTCCATAAAGTATCCTTCATAATAAAAAGGCAATATGCAAATAATCATCACTCCGCTACGCCCACGATTGGGCGGTGGGAGGCTGGGGGGCGGGACTCGGGGTGGCATATCTGGCCATTGAGAGGCACGGGACTCCCGCCCCCCCACACCCCCTGCCTCTCAACGGCTGGATTGGCGGCCGCTGAGGGGGGCTGCCTCGGACACCCTGGACACCCAGCTCCGCTGCCATCGGAGGCAGGGAGCCGGTTGTCCGCACCCGGATCCCCTGCCATGCTCCCCTTCGTCAGCGCCTCAAGCCCCAGCAGCAGCGGCAGCGGCTGGGGATGAGCTGGTGATCCCAACAGCCTGGCAGCTCAGTGGCAGCGGCGGAGGCAGCATTGGGCCTGGGGACTGGCGAACAGGCAGAAGATGGCCCTGATCGCAGGAGGCTAGGCCTAGGGACCCTACCCGCACGATTGAATCGTGCGCTGGGCCTCTAGTTAATAAATATAATAAAGTGTAAAAATAATATGTATTTATTACAAGAAATACAGAAAAGTTAAAAAGAAGATAAAACTATCCAAAAGCCACCATCCAGAGATATCTTGAATATTTCTTCCTAATCATTTTTCTATGTGTATATCTGTGCACATTTCAAATATTTTAAAATGATGCTCATACTCTACATACAGTTTAACATATTTCCCACCTACATGATGAACACTTCCCATGTCAATAAATATTCTTTCAATAAGAATTCTAGTGGCTGTGAAGCATTAAATCTACAAGGATATTCCAGAGCCATGTTTTTAAAACAAATTCAGAGATATTTCTAATAAGGCAGTGTTTACATGATTAGAATATACTCAAGTGAAGACAAATTTCTGAAGCAAGAGGTTTATGGGGAGAATAAGCTGTAGTAAAAAATATCAACTTCTGATTCTAGTCAGATGATGATGTCCTCTTTCCGGTTTCAATACTGAACAAAATTAACAGAAATTGATACATAGCATACACATTGGAAATAGAAATCTGAGAGCTGTATGCCAACTTAGAAAAGATATTACTTAATAATGTTGCTATGGCAGGAAGCCTACAAAAATACAAGTAATTGCCACTTGTGGTTTAATTACTCCATTTTCTCAAGAACACAGTTTGGAGCTCAAGTACACATATTGGGTAGCGATTAACCTTCAATAGTAATGTAGAGGACACCAAATAGCTTGTTCAAGCATCTCCCTTCTTGAAATGCCACTGAAATAAATTAAATTGCAATTTCTCTTAGTGGCTTAGAGCAAATTGCTCATTACAGTCACGGGGACAGAGACCTTGTGACAGTGGGAGCGCACTGGAGTTGGAAATGACTGTCTGTAAGGAGATTGTGATAGTGAAAAGATGAGGAAGGTGAAAAAAAAAGGCCCTCCCTGGCTCTCAGGCTCCCTCCCTCTCCCTGGCTCAGCTTTCCTGGGCTTTGACAAGTCTGTTAACTGAGCTCTGGCTGGTGTTGAAAATGCTTAGAGATGACCACCACTTTCGCATTTACGTTACCTCTGCCCTGTGCACTTGACCTTACATGCCTTCAGAGTAGCAGGAGGATTCAGTGAAACAATTACAGTTAATTTTCTAAAGTGCCATCTATTCAGGAAGTATTTTTCTCTCCTCTGGTAGCAGAGTGATGAGGTAATGATTCTGAGAAGAGGCAGAATTTTGAAGACAGCCACGTTTCTCTGGCTAAAGGCTTCTCTGTGACTAAAGGAGTCTGGAATCAATATCCCCACTGGTTAGCTGTATAACTTTGGGCAAGTTGCCCAACATCTCTATACTCAGCTTCCTCTATCAGCCCGTGGGTAAGAGCACTGATACCCATTTCTTATGATTGCTTGAGGATTAGATGAGATAATAGACAGGAAGGAAGTGCCATAGCTCCCCATTCTTACTTCCCCCTCTCCAACGGCCCAATACATCTAATCCTCTGAATGAAAACTGGCTGTGTACGTGCAGAAAAGTGTTCAGGGAGTGTAAAGAGAAGCCCGAGGGCATTTGGGAAGGTGTCCTGGAGAACACGCTTTCATTGTGGCTTCTGAGACCTTCTTTAATCTGCTCAGACTCTTGTGAACTTGATGGGCCTGTTTCTGAGTGATTTCGCCCTCAGCATGCTTGTAGGCTAATTTATCTGCCCCCCACTCCTCTGATTTAGGAAGGGGAAGCATTAGCTTTCTGTCACAGCACTTCTAAGGAAATTGTTATTTACACACTCATTCATTCATTCAATTGCTCAAAATACATTTACTTTTGAATCCCTACTTTCTAGGCCACACATGAGATAAGGAAGTGGAACCAAATGGAAGCAGACCCCATTCTGAGAAAGCTCAGGGTTCACCAGGAGATATGTGAATAAACCTCAAGCGAATGATGAAGGCTGTTAGCAAGCATAAAAGATCACTGACCCCTTTCTCTATATAGCCTTTCCCTGCTTCCTTTTAAAAAACATCTGCCTCTTCTCACAGCTGCTGGTAAAGAGGCAGAACATCAACAAATAGCATACATATGTAATACTTCAACAATAAAGAATTTAAATTAAAAAAACGAAAGAGAATTATAAGAGAAAAAAAATCGCCTCTTTTCACAGCTGCTGGTAAAGAGGCAGACCATCACAATTAACATACAAAAGCTGGGGCTGATATTCAAATGGTGAAGGATCTAGCTGGAAATCCTTTTAGAATTCTTGAAGCAAATGACTCTTTCAGTGCCCCAGTCTCTCAGAATGCACTGGCATCCACTACTGTTGAGTCCCCTCCACTCTTCATGTTGAGAAATTTGTGAAGTTTGGAGTTGGATGCAATTCTAGGGCTTAAATCCAATGTTGGGGAGTATTGATTTCCAAACAAAACTCTATATGAAACTTATCTGATGAATTCCCTAATTCAGTGGTCGGCAAACTGCGGCTTGCGAGTCACATGTGGCTCTTTGGCCCCTTGAGTGTGGCTCTTCCACAAAATACCACGTGCCGGCACGCACATACAGTGCGATTGAAACTCCGTGGCCCATGCGCAGAAGTCGGTTTTCGGCTCTCAAAAGAAATTTCAATCGTTGTACTGTTGATATTTGGCTCTGTTGACTAATGAGTTTGCCGACCACTGCCCTAATTCTATCACATGTTTAGCTGCATTTTTGGTGGATAGCCTACTTTTTTTCTTAAGGCTGAGGACTTTCTGGTTGGTCTGAGTTAAAATGATCCCTTTCTGACTTGCTCAAGGAGCTTTGTCACTGAGGCTGTGATTTGGAGGCGTGGCAGAAATGGTAGTTACCAGAATGGTATCTAGTGAAGTACCATGAACAATATCATGAACAAGAATTTCACTGACATTCTTAGACAATGGAGTGCCTTCCCCAATGGTGAGATGACTCAAGTGGAACAGATAATGGAGTATATCTTAAAGAAGGTTATTTGGCAAGAGCACTAACATACAGGACTGAGAAGAACAAATGTTCTTTGCAAACAACTTCATCTTGGGTTGAGTAGACGATTCTCTGAGGGAGTCATAAATACACTGCACATTGCAGACTCAGGAATCTGTTCTTGCCCTGCCTCCCTGCCTGGCTTCCAAGTGGACTGCGAAGGATAGTTTACTATACAAGGTAACCCCTAGATCCAGCCTAGTTATTCAAGTCAGGGCTTCCTAGTGATTGAATTGCCTGATAGGTAAAATGGCTTCCTTGGTCCTAGTCCTCAAATCTCTCAGATTACCTTATTAGGAGGCTGTTACCCTTTATCTGCAGGCCAACCTTTCTCTACACTATAGAATTAATGATTTTTCTGATTTTTAAATTCCTAGGTTCTATATCCTCCCACTTGCTCTGGCCTCAATATGACTTGTGCTACAGGCCTGATGGATGTGCTCTGACCTCATTCTTGATGCCTAAACAATTGTATTATACATTGATCTCAGTAATTGGGCTTCTGCTTTAGTATCTTAACCCATTTAGGTTTTGGGGGACTGACTGTATGCTTTGGAAAATCTTTCTAAAGACAAGACTTGGGGCTCTGAATACTAATCCCCATACTAGGTATTTGGAACCCAAAACTAGGCCCCTGCATGCAAGTTTTGCTAGACTCAAGGACACACCTACCAGCAACCCTTAGCTGGCACTACTAGTATGTTACCTGCTCAGTTTCCCTTAACACATTACCTATGTATATATTTTTCTAACTACCTAATATCAGTACAACCTCATATGATCTGAAATATTTTCACTCAAAAAATATTCCTTGAGTGCCTATGATAGGGACATTGAACACAATGGCATACAAAATAGTGGGCATTATCTTCACAGTGTTTCTCATCTACTTGGGCATGCAGACAAGGAGATGGGAATTACAACAACAGTGTGAAATGCTGTGGTCGGGGAAATATTGGATACCCTAGAAGCATTTGGGGAGAAAAACTGACATCGACTTTGGGTTTGAAAGGAGACAACCTGGAGGAAGTGGCATTTAACTCAACAGAATGTCAAGCCAGAAAACTGGCCAAAGATGACAGAGGAAGTAAAGAGAGATGACTTCAGCCAGAAAAATTAGATTAGTTGAAGACCAGGGGGTGAAAGAGAGAGAACATGGCATATTGGAGAAATTGACAAAAAACTTGAGAAGCAGAGGGTGAGAGAAGGAATTGGTTGGAGGCCAGACCACACAGGTAAGAAGATTGATCTCTCCCCTAACAGCAATGGCAAAGCCTTGAACACCTTTAGATAAGAAAGTGGTATGGCATTTGGGGGTATAGACTCCTAGTCCTGGGTCCCTGACCTGGTACATTCTGTTTGCCACCAAAATCAGGATTTTGACAGCCAGTTGCATCAATCATCAATGAAGGTTTTGTCAAAATCAGTCAGAAAATATTTATTTACTTCATAGATATATTCTCATATTAATAGTTGATATGGATGTTTCTACTAAAAATAACTCTCCTTCATTTTATGACCACAGGCAACTCTGGGTGCCGATAAGTTCGCTATTCTTCCTATTGACTGTGGGGTGTAATTTGAAATAATAAGCCACAAAACACAACTTATTGGGATACATGAGGCTAGATTGTTCTTTGGATGCTATACTAAGAAAGAGAACATTGAATTCTAATTAAAATGAAGCTCAGGTTATATTTCACTAAGGCTTTATAATAAGTATTTCCAATAGCTAGAGAAAAATAAGACAATCACCCTTCTAGTCAGCCTTATGTTTATTTTTAAATATTGACAGATAGAGCAAGTGACCTTGCAAGAATCTAGTCATACCTTCTTTAAGTGCACAATATTCGCTAATTAATTCTTAATAAATATTTCAAAAAACCCCTTAAGTTCTAGATATCTTATAAAGCTGACAGAGGACTTTATTTCTCCTGAAAAAAAGTATGCAAAACATTAGAAACAACTCTTATTAAGAAAGAGTCAGCCCTGACCAGTTTGGCTCCGTGGATAGAGCATCGGTCTGCAGACTCAAAGGTCCCAGGTTTGATTCCTGTCAAGGGCATGTACCTTGGTTGCAGGCACATCCCCAGTAGGGGGTGTGCAGGAGGCAGCTGATTGATGTTTCTCTCTCACTGATGTTTCTAACTCTCGATCCCTCTCCCTTCCTCTCAATAAAAAGTCAATAAAATATTTTTTAAAAGAAAGAGTCAGTGTAATATGCCCATAAGATGCTACAGTCTGCAGTGTCATAACTATAATCTTCTTTCTTCACTTTTCCATTGTTTATTTGGAGCTAAACTGGATGGATAAAAGATAAACTGATTCTTTCTTCTTAAACAGTAATGAGGAATGCATTTTTCTACTCTAGGCATTTGCTCTAACTTTAATACTTATTCTCTCTCTCTCTCTCTCTCTCTCTCTCTCTCTCTCACACACACACACACACACACACACACACACACACAATCAACCAGATTCTAAACAGGTGACAACTGTGTTTTTTTGTGTGTTTTTTTTAATTACAGAAAAATTTAAACGATTTCACTTATATTTAAAATTTTAAAAACAATTCAGGAGACATGAAATATATGATATTCAAGAAACTCTACTATTTAATAAATACAAAACATATTTTTCAATTATATATCACAGAAAATTAAAGAAGAAAAGAAAAAGAATAAATGAGAGAAAAATGGAGAAGTAGAAATCCAGAAACACTCCAATGACTCTTCACTATATGTAAATCATTCTTTTTCCAGGAAAAAAAATAATTTTCCTTAGACTTTTAAAACTTTATTGAGATATAATTGATATACAAAAATTTTTGCACATTTGATATATACATCTTGATGAGTTTGTACATATACATATACCCATGGTATTATCACCAAAATTAAGGCACTAAACATAACCTCTAAAAATTCTCTTGTATTCTTGTGCGTGTGTGTGTGTGTGTGTGTGTGTGCATGCATGCTTGCACATGTGTGCTAAGAATACTTACTATGAGATCAGTGCTCTTCATATCTTTAAAGTACACAATACCATATTGTTATTAACTATAATAATAAAAGCATAATATGCTAATTAGACCAGAGGAAGCTGGGGCTGCGAGGGAAGCCCTGGTCCCAGGTGCCAGAGGGAAGCTGGTGCCGGCAGCCAGGGGAAGGAAGGCCTACTCTTGCATGAATTCCGTGCATCAGGCCTCTAGTTATATATATTATGTTGCACTATAATTCTCTAGAACTTGTTCATCTTGCATGAAAATTTAATATTAACAAACAACTTCCCATTTCCTCCTCCCACAGTCCCTGGCAACCATTATTCCACTCTCTGTTTCTATGAGTATGAATATTTTAAATTCCTCATGTAAGTGGAATTTTGTGGTATTTGTCCTTCTGTGGCTAACTTGTGTCACTTGACTTATTGTCCTCTAGATTCATCTATTAGTTGCAAATGGCATAACTTCCTTCTTTTTAAAGGTTGAATAATATTCCATTGTTCCACATCAAAAATCTTTATTTCTCTTTTCATTTACAAATTTCAAATTTGTACTTAGTCTCTGTATGAATTAAACTTAATCTGAGGCTGTGATCAGCTCCAGAGGCCATGGGTCCTCGAGACCTGTGTTATCCAGGGCTCCTTGATGTGCATTATTTCTCTGCACTGTTTGTTGTTGCTGCCTTTGTTATTGCCCTGATGGCCACTGCCTACCCTTCTGGGTATGTGCCCTTTCTCAAGGGCTATGTCTAAGACCTCCACATATAATCTGGCTCCTTTACTAGTATGTTAGTGCCTGCTCAGAATCCTGCATATTGCTATTCCCTCTCTAGCTTAGAGATAAATATGAAAAAAGAGATAGGCAAGATATCATGTCTCCAGTCTTAACTGTAGTATCTGATCTGTGGTAGGCACAAAACAAGTATTTTATGAATATTTAATAGATTAGAAGCTGTACTTTTTGTTCCCACTGAAAAACAAACAAATTAAGCTATATACACAAATCCCTGGTGTTTACATTTCAAATCCTATTAGTTTTTTATGTTCTCAACCTCAGATTCCTGTATTGTCGTATGTTGATTACTTCTAAAGATCAGCATGGGCTTGGGTATTTGTTAGTTTAAGAGATTTTTAAAGGCCTAATTTGGTTATTCAAGAATGCAACTGCACTTTGTTCTCCAAATATTTTTATCTTGTTTTTACTTTAAACCTGGAAGGCTTGGTCATTATCCCTTAGGGGGTGGGTGTGGGAGAGTGTAGTCAGATAACCCTGATATGGGTGTACTTTAGAATGTAGCTTTTTCCATGAGAATTTGCAAATATATAGCCTGAACCATTTTAGATGAATGGGAGACACTGGAAGATAAAATGAACGCTTTTGTATCTCAGGACTCTTGCTATAACCACAGATACATTACTAGCCATAGTTCCATTTGCAAGCTTCAGTGCAGTTCTTGGCAAGAGATTTTATTTAAGACTTTTTTTTTCTTTGAATGCTTTTCTAATATACATTTTAAGATTGAGATGTAGCAGTGGCCTTCACTTTTTATTTTTCTTCCCAACCATGAGCATCCACACAGGAGAGTAAGGAGTGAACTGGAAAAAAAGCCAACTTGCAGCCTTTCCTTTCTTCTTGCCTCCCCTGCCTTTCTCTACATATCCTTGACCTCCATTCAACTTTCCAGGTGAAATGAGGATATCAGAAGGGCAAATGGATAGTTCATATGAAAGTGAATCAGATGACAACAGAACCCAGAAGACGATGTATCATTCTATGTTAAATTGCTTTTCAGGATATTTGTGTCATAAGAATGCATGGGTTTTTAAAAAATATACTTGATTATATAATTTAATCCTCATTCCATCCCAGGAAAGCCTGATATAAAGTGAGCTACTACTTAACTCTCCTTGTTTTTCTGCCTCAGCCCATAAAATGAGAACTTTTGACCTCTCAGAATTCTCAGAAGGGGGCGAAAATAGCCTAAGTCCATTCGTTGGTTTCTTGCTGATTTCTGTCCAAAGAAGAGAATGCTGACTGATTTGTGATATGACTAGAGCATGACATTTATTGGTCTGTGTTTTTCCATTGTACTGAGTTAATGTGTTTACAGTTTTGCACAAAAGTGGCCTCAGAAATTTGGGCTTTTAACTTTTCTCTGACTTGCTCTTTGGACTCTGTGTGTTCAGGAACTGAGAGGTGGACGTGGCTCTCCAAGCCACTGGGCAGTTAATGTATGCACAGCAGTCAACATCTCACCTTGGTGCTCATAAGTTCTAGGATTTTAGCCACTTTAAACCCCAACAAAATACTTATATTGTTACAGAAAACCAAAGAAGAACAAAGCAATACCAGAGAGATGGAGTTACATTTATTACGCGCGGGTCCAGAGGAAAATATCTCTCAAATTCTGGGCCCCCACAGGCAGGAATTCTCCCTATTTATATGATTCTACCTTCTTTGTCTCTGAAATATGGGGTGTTTCCGGCCCCTTTTGCAAGTTCTTAAAGAGCCCGTATGTACTGGGGCCTTGAGACCTCAACCAGAGGCCTGGCCTGGCGCCAGCACTGATAACCTTGTCTGGGGAAAATTTAATGGCCTTGCTGAAGTGGGAGTAGTCTTAGCAAGCAAGAATTTACAGAAGCCAATTAGCAGTGTTAAAATTTCAAACAGCAGTTTTCATATAAGATGGACGCTTCAATATTATATCCATGCTCAGATGTAGACAATATCCCGGAGAAGTTAATAGCATGGCCAGAGCTATGTAGTAGTGAGTAGAAGAATGAAAGTTTGAACCCACGAGCACCTGGCTCCAAGCACACACGTTTTTATACTTACTGTCCCGGTCACAGCCCTGTAGTTCCTGGGCCAGTACGGTGGTTGGGAAGCACCAGAATCCACTTTTTGGGTTTTATTAGACAACCTGCTTTTATACCTAGACAAGATCAGAGAAAAAGCAGTGGCCAGGGTACCCAAGTTATTTTTCTGCCTTCCTTTTATGCCTAACTCTGAAGAAATCTAGGATATTATTTATGTCTGGAAGGTTTTTCATGTAAATCTTCCAGAAATCTCAGAGAATTCAGTGTTTTAAGGACTGTCCTGCTCTGTACTGATTGTCTATCCAACCTTCTAGGTCCTTCCCAAACCTTGTTCTGTAAGGTACACTGTTTAACCTACTATATAAAATACAATCAATAGCTTTACATTAAAACATATCTCACTAAAAAGAAGTGTGGAGGTAGGACCCAAGTTCTTTCTATTTTTTTTTTCTCTGCCATCGTTCCATGTCTCAGTTATCAGCATTGACTGCTGGAGTTCCAACTATCATAGACCTGGTATCATAGGCAGCAGGAAAGAAGGATGGAGTGCAAAGGAGTCTTTCTAGATGTTCCACCAACAACTTCTGTTTATATCCCATTGACACCAAGCCACCAAAGAAATGTGAATTTTTAGGTTAATAAGGAAGAAGGGCAACTTGCGGGTTCTACCACATCTGCACACACACAGCAACATCCACAAGACTGCTGTGGTGTACAATCCTGATGCCATTTACATTGTGTTCTATGAACACAGAAACATATATATTAGCTACATTCACCTGTACAGGTACCTTCCCTGAAAGAGTTTATTTCAACTATACTTTTATACATTCAACATAGTTATTAGTTAAGAATTTCTGATCTTGTGCTACGGAAGAATTTTTCTAAAATGGCTAATGTAAATTTTAAAATATACATATGAAATACGTATAGATAATCATCAGGTAGGACTTCAGTGTGTTTTTGGAGTGACTTGCCATTCCTGTATCACCAAGGAAAGTGAAGAGGCAGAAGGTCCCACCATCAGAGTTTTCCCCACCCCTTCATCAGCATCAAGTAAGGCCAAAGTCTTTCCTCCTGCTGCCTTTCTAAATGTTTGTCATTTAATTATTCCTGTGTATCTATTTACATATATATCACACACCTGTGTTACATATGCATTAGGAAAATCATGAGAAATTGTCCACAACTTAAAGTCATCCTGACACACGGTTGCCCTTGCAGAAAAGAAGGACCCCCTGAGAGAGGCAAGTGCTTCTTTCTCTGGTTGTGAGGTTTGAAAGGTAAAAGTCTGGTGATGCTTGTTGCCATTGGTCGCAAGGACAGGCAACCTAAGAGACGGAGTTGATAAAAAGAGTAAGAATGTGCTGAGGGTGTATCAGCCCCTGGCATTCCCGTCATCCTCTGCCCTTCCTTCAGTGAGCCCATTTTTTCCTTAAGCTAATAGGACTTGGCTTTGACTACCTTAGCCTGGACTATCATTATGTTGTAACTAGAGGCCTGGTGCATGAAATTCGTGCATGGGGCGGGGGGCGCGTTCCTCAGCCTGGCCTGCATCCTCTTGCAATCCGGGACCCCTCAGGGGATGTCTGACTGCCAATTTAGGCCCGATCCCGCAAGGACCACTGGCTCCTAACTGCTGGCCTGCCTGCCTGCCTGCCTGATGGCCCCTAATCACTCTGCTTGCCTGCCTGATCATCCCTAACCCCTCTGACTGCCTGCCTGATCGCCCCTAACCATTCACCTGCCTGCCTGATAACCCCTAATCACCTCTGCCTCGGCCCCTGCCACCGTGGCTTTGTCCAGAAGGACGTCTGGAATGACGTCCGGAAGGTCGTTTGGCTGTCTAATCTAATTAGCATATTACACTTTTATTATTATAGATACTGTGACAACACATCCTCCTATTTCTGGAGGCAAAGCTCTCTCTCTAAAAGGTCTAACTGGACTTACATTTGGTCTGGGGTTTTATACCCCAAAGCTCCCAAATTTTTGTGTGGTTGAGACCACCATATTCCCAGAAGGAATAGCTCTGGAGAATGGGCCTTTTCAATCTCCAGTGAGATGGGAAACACCAGTCTTTCAGAGATACAAGACTAGAGACAGGTACAGGAAGAGCCTTCAGACACAGAAGGGTGGTTATGGGACTCAGAGCAACTTATAAGATTCCAGGTGAGATCTATAAGGAGTGCTGGTATACATTGAGGGTATTTTCACTCTTTTGGGAGATGACTTCTTCAACTCAACACCTAGCAACGAGTATAACCAAATTTGAATATGCAGGCCCCATTCTGAACACTAATGAGTTTTTTTAGTTTTAAATGGCAAGAACATATCTCTGAGTATGTGGGAAAGAAAGGTACACACACTTTGCCTACGTATTACAGCAAGGAAGAAATAAAGGTAGTAACAGGATCACCTTCTAAAAACATCTTCCTTCACTGATGCTATTTATACTAAAATGTTGCCTTATTTTATGCCTTATGTTTTATCCCCTTTATGTTTTCCTCCTACTTCATAGCCAGTTGCTAATAAGTAATTAAATGAGCAAAGGCAGACAACAGGAAAGACAATTAGAGAAGCAAAATTGTATGGATAAGCCCAAATATAGACTTTCTCTGAGGAATCAGAGCTGCTGATTTGCAAAAGAATTGCGCATCCTAGACAGTCCCTTGCTTTTCAAAGTCTGCAAACACTACAGTAATTACCTAATCAATAAGCACGATTCCCTGCATTGAGTAGATTTGCAATTTGCAGGTGAAGAAATGAGAAATAGTGTCAGTGAGGGAACTGACTTCATTAAGGGATCCTTACACGTGTCCTGAGTTTTGTAGCTCACGGTGAACTTCCACATTCATCATCTGGTGTCTATCTGCCAGCAATGCTGTAAGATAGAAGAAGTACAGGTATTCATATCCCACAAGTGGGCAAGCTTGACTCATAAAAGAGAGGTTCTGTGGGCAGTCCGAGTTCACACTCAGGAAAGACTGTTGGGCCTTCACACCAGCACCCACATTCGTACTTTAGGAGTCTTTTTTATTAAATTGTCTGCGCTCAGGATCAGGGGCATCTGGCCCCTCAGACCACTCCATATTTTTCCCCCTCATTATTTAGTTAACACATGACTTTTATGGAAAATTTATAACACAAAATTAAATACATGCAAATCATCCAAAACCAATAGCCTAGAGATTGAATGTTAAAAATATTTTAGCATGCATTTTTCTAACATTTTTTGTTGCATGAAGACTTGCCTCCAGCTTTGCTCCCTGAACTTCATCCTCCACACCAGAGCTAGAGTTATCTCCCTAATATGCAAAGCAGAGCTGCTATCCCTTGGCTTAACAACTCCCTGTGGCTCCTATTACCTATAGGTTTTTATCCAAGTTCCTCTGCAGGGGACACCCTGCCCTCTAAGACCCACCCATACTTGCACTTGGAGGCTCTCTAGTCACCTTAAAGAAAAATGTAAGGATACCCGCTATGCTGTTGCCTAGACTCAGTTTTGATAATTCTCTTCCCCGGAATGCTTTTCTTTCCTCTTCCCCAGATTAAGCTCTATTAATTCTTTGAGACCCTGCTTAGAAGTCATTCCCTCCAAGAAAAGTTTCTTCTTTGACTCCACCACACACTGAGCTGCCTATGTGAGCCCCATCTGTGTTGCTGTGTGGCACCCTGGGACAAGAGAGAAGCTTGAGAACCCGTTGTGTTTTGCCTAATTCCTTTCAGGGACAAGCCTGCCCAGACATTACACTTGGGTGTCCTCCAGTTCCCCTTTATGGAGTCTAATTCCACTCTTGAGTGATCTTGTGGAATCCCATCTTGGATCAGAATTTCTCTGGATCATGAGAGATTCCTGGGGGAGGATAGTTTGTTACTCTCCCTCTTTGCACCCTCCACCCAAATAGCCTGTCAGGTTTTCTGGTGCAGATGTCAGTCTTTGTCTTAGAAGGTGTTTTATTTTGTTTTTTTAATTTCTTCTCCTGCTGTGATTGTCAATAATTCGCACTGGCTTTTGGCTTAGATTAGTGAGAAGAACACATTCCCAGCAGGCTAATATGTCTTTTATTAGTATTCTATACCTTAGATCAAATAAAAGGTCTAGAAGAAGGACTCAGAAAAGAAAGGAAAAATAACAGAGCATTCTGAATTTTACTGAAGACCATCCCACTCTCAGAGTTGTTGCCACCAACCCCCAAAGAGGGCACCTAGGTAGGAGCTGGGCGTGGAAATTCACCAGGATTTTTAATAGGCCACAGGGGTGACCCTTATATTTTTGCCTTCACTGTCAGCCAGAGTAGCTAGACAATGCTCCTGTATCCTGATTTGGCTGTTCAGGAGGTCTCACTGCCTCTGCATTCAGAGCTTGTATAGGCGTTATCTCTGCACCCCATGCAAATGCAGTTTGAACAATTCATTATTGCTTGGAGGATTTATTGTTTGTGGAGGACACAACACTAAAATAATAAGGAACATATCTCCTCTCTACATCTCCTTTGTAGGTATTTTAAGGTCACTTATTTAAGCAGTATCTGCATCTTTATGATGGAACAGAGTCTGTCTGTTGCTATTTTTTACCTCAGTCTTGTTCAAAATCAAAGTAACCTTGTAATGGATATGACTTCCTGTCCCTCTATCGCAGATCTTTATTTCAAATCTCTTCATGAGGTAGTTTACTGAAACCAGCGTCTAAAATAGCTTAGGCCTCAGAGCAAATATTGTTTCATTAATGGAAGACTCCTGGGACCAGAGGCCAGGCTAGGAATTAAGGTTGCTGGGGTCATACTCAGCTTTCTTACATAGGCTGTTAGGGATGCAATCAAATCGTTCCACTTATGAATTTCAGTTTCTTCCTCGATGAGTAAATGGCACCCCCCTCCTTCATCCAGATGCTGATGGAGAGCAGTGGAAAAATGTCCCCAAGGTCCTGGAGTTGCCCAGGCTGCTTTTTCTAGCATCATCTCTTTCTCTGTAAAGATTCTCAGGGGCCCAGTGTGGTTCAGGTAAAAATTGCCTTTCATTTATTTTTTTCCTTGCTTTCCAAATAATCCATGGCTAAAATTAGCCATGCTTAGTTCAGTAAAAAATATTGTTACAGCAGGCAACCATGAAAACGGTGTTTGAGCAGCTTCTCCTTCAGGGAGCTGCCTTTTGCAGAATATGCTTTCTCGCTGATTAAATACAACTCACTGCCTTTGAAGCTGGGGTTTGGAATTAGTTAAGAATGCAGGCAACTCTTTCAAAAGAACCATCCTCCTCAATTTTTCTGTCTTTCCACTGAGGAAAGAAAAATGTATCTCAAATTAAGTGTCAGAATTTGCTTTCGAATAGAGTGTGGGAAAATTAATCTGTTGACCCACCAGCCTACATTTGAGGTGACCTTTCAGTAATAATAGTGGACAATGATATTCATGTTAATACCTTCCTCCATATGTTATTTTTGTAGTTTACTAAAAAGTTTCCTCATGCACTGACACTGACGTCTTATGATAAATCTAGATAGTAGAGAGATTATGATGAAGAAATTCCTGGCCAGATGAGGAAACTGAGGCTCGGCCCTTCTTTTTACTTGGCTAGTAACTAGCAGAAATAGAATGGCATTTCATAACTTTCACCTCTAATTCCTTTGTTCTTTCACACTTTCTGGCCTGTTTTCTTGTGCCTGGGGTACCAAACCCAATGGCCATGGGTGGCCAACCTTCAAAAAAATAGAGTTGGACGTCCACCCACTCAAGTCTGCATTTGGTCAACTCTTAGCTTTGCCTAGGCCAGCCTCACTGACTACCGGGGTCTCCACTACCTCAGAGAACAGAGTCCTCCTGCAACCCACTGGGAAGGAGCCCATATTTGACATCACATTCTGATCTGTCTGCCCTTCCTCCAAAGCACCCTTCCTCTGGTTTTTATTTTCCTGCATCCTAATTCATCTGCTCTCATCCCTTTCCTTCTGGTCTCTGCTCTCCAGACCAAAGTATCTAAGAGGTTTATTTATCTAAATGTGTTGATAGAGACTAAGGAATTAATTGATCTCAGGGCAGGGGCTTTTACATTTGAACAGACTGTAATTGCTTTGCTCCTTCATGCAAATTTGGCCAACAAGACAGGTCAAGAGCTAGACCCCAGTCTTCACTAGGTCCACGATGGGGATTAAAAGATGATGAGTTTAGGAAGAATGAGTGTCAAAAAGTATTCTGTGGAAAAGCCTTTCTATTTTGCTGTTTGGTAGAGCATCCTTAGGAAATTGCAGTTAACATTATACCAAGGAGTTACTATTATTTTAAACCTTGCTGTCACTGTAATTGACCATGTAGGGTCGTGCTCCCGTTCCATGCCACTGCCCTTCCCCATCCTAAATGCTTCTAAGAAGCTGTTTGACCAGAGTGGGGTTTCTGGTCACTGCAGCCTCTGTAGTCACATGCAGCCAGCTTTCCTCTTGCCTTCTGGTGCCTGACCAGAGCCTCATCATTGAATCCATGAGCCCACAAGCCACACACCACATTATGAGGTGGGGAAAGGGAAGAACTCATCACAGTGTGGTTTCCTCGGCTCAGGAAGTATCCAACCCTCTCACATTGAGCTTTGCTTTCACTCTAGGTAAGGGACAGATTTTTTCAAATGAAGACTGTTTTGATGAGCTTTCAAACTTGTTGTCATCATTAAGTCCTCACATGGAAATCCTCTGCCCTCCATAGTGGAGGAGGACTTTTCACTGGGTGAGGGTCCTCAGCTTTAAATGAATCCCTCAGGTATAGGGATTCATTTAAAGCTGCAAGAGATGGGTCAAGCCAACTGTAATGCATAACCCTCACTGTCAAGTTTACTGTGTCAAGTGGGTCAGAGAAAACAACCACATTTGACTTGTATTTCTGTGTCAGAAATTGTTTATTATAAGTATATGAGCTTAATGGCTACTCCCTCCATGAAATGTTCTCTTTGTCCCTTTTACCCTCCATTCTATTCCACTCCGGGTTCCCATAGTGTTCCATCTAATCTCTAGGGGATTATAAACTGTATTATATTTGCCCTTCATCTTAGTTTTCTTCTGAGAGAAATAACTTTATAATGCCGATATCTACTATTATATGTGTTGAATGAGTTTAGACTAAGGGCTTGCATGAAAATACAGATGACAAATGGATCTCATTTTACAGATTAATTCTCATCAGCTGAAAGTGGCTGGTTAGAAGTAGTGCAGCGGTTGATGATAAATGCCTGCATGGGCATGGATAAGTCCTGGTGCCTCTGGTCTTGTGTTAGATGCAGGTCTAATTAAATAATTAAAGAATGCATGGGTCAGCAGGACCTCTGCATGCTGTGACTTTCTCATATCTGCCTTAATTTAGAAAATGTTATTTTTAAAATAGATAGATATATACTCAGTAGGCCAATCTTCTTAGGTTTTAACCTTTCCCCCTCTATTCCTAATAGAGTGGTCCTGGGTATCTATGAGCAGAGTTATATAGGCTAGAATGAGAACACATATTCATGCAATACACTTTTTAAAAATTCTTAAATTCTCATCATTTCAGTGGAAGTATCATGAAATGGGATAAAGTACAAACAACACATTGTAAAATGTTTCATGTTTCAGTTTTAAAGATTCCCATATCCTAAGAAAAAGTTACAAGTGTTACTAAGCTTTTATTTCCAACTAGAGGCCCAGGGCATGCATTCGTGCACCAGTAGGGTCCCTCAGCTTGGCCTGTGGGATTGGGCCAAAACTGGCTCTCCAACATCCCTTGAAGAGTCCTAGATTGCAAGAGGGCACAGGCCAGGCCAAGGGGCCCCACCGGTGCATGATCAGGGCCAGGGAGAGACATAGGAGGTTGGCCAGCCGGGGAGGGGTCATGGGAGTGCTCCAGGGCATGTTTGGCCCATCTCACTCAGTCCCGATCGACACCAACAGCAAGCTAACCTACCAGTCGGAGCACCTGCCTCCTGGTGGTCAGTGCACATCATAGCGACTGGTCAATCCTCTGCCCCCTAGTTGTCAGTGCATGTCAAAGAAAGTTGTTGAGTGACCTTAGCATATCGTTAGCATATTACACTTTGATTGGTTGAAAGGACAACTGGACGACTGGACGACTGGACACTTAGCATATTAGGCTTTTATTATATAGGATAATGTTATAGCCCCAGTTTCTACATCTGGAATACAGTAGGTTCTTGTATTACCTTATATTTGCTATCACAATAATAAAATTAAATATAACTATAGTAATATAATCAGTATTTATGCATAATTATGTATAACATGTATATTGCTGTGTGTATATATAAACACATATGTATTGCTATTATTAGTAAACTAGGGGCCCAGTGCATGAATTCGTGCTCCTTGAAAGGAACTGTGGGCTGCCAGGCTGTAGTAGGCACAGGGGCAGGTCTCAGCCCATCCTCCACACCCCCGACTGGCACCTCCCACAGCAGCCCCTGGTCCCCTCTCTGCCGGCAGCTCCGCTCCTGCCACCTCTGCTCCCATGTGCTGATGGCACCGGCCCCGCTCACACCCACTGACAGCACAAAGCAATTGGGGCTGGCACCAGCAGCAGGTCCGAGCAGGGCTGGCGCCGTCAGTGGGTGCAAGCGGCTGCTGCTGCCTCTATACCCCTCAGGAACAGAGGGAGGTGAAGAAGTCCTCAGGAGCTATTGGGGCCAGCAGCTACCGCTCACACCCGCTGATGGTGCCGAGCGATCGGGACCAGTGCTAGGCGTCGGCAGCAGGTATGAGTGGCAGCTCTGGCGCTGGCTACAGGTGCAAGCAGGGCCATCACTGGCAGTGGGTGCGAGCGGTGGCTGCACTCCATAGCCCAGTCAATTTGACACATACAATAATCATCACAAGCCCACCCTTTGTAACCTCAACACCAACACACATCTCCAATGCATATTAAGTATTAAACCACACTTAATCTCCAAATAAAGTTTGATTTTGCCGTGGTTGAATCATCCATCCATTTAGAAACTCCTATCCAAGTACTATCTTTAGTGCTGGCATGCAATGGTGAACGAGAACTTGGCGTAATCCCTATCCTCAGGAAACTTATTGCATCTAGTATGAAGACAACTAGCTAGTCCATTATAATTCAGTTTGATAACTTATCTGATACAATACATAACAGACTTCCATGTATAGAAACACAGAGCACGCATGGCTATTGGCAATAGCTAAGACTGAAGTAGTACCAGAGGCCAGGCTATGAAAGATCCTTATAGCCCATGCAGTACTCTGAAATTTGTTTGGAGAGCAATAGAGATTCATTCAAGTATCTGAGCTATGTGAATAATGTGAGATTTCTATTGTGTCCACATCATTCTGGAAACATTGTAGGGAAGGATTAGTATAAGAGAAGACTAGAGTCCATCTAGGAGGCTAGAGGCATCTGATTGGTAGATAACTCCTAGATTATGCCCTCATCAATGGGAGAGTGTGTAGATGCCACCCCTACCTGAAAGGATAGTGTCTGATCAACACACATGTGGAGTTGAGAGTTGATGCAAAACGTTTCTCTACTTTTCTTTGTATACATAATTCATCTCTACCTCTATTAGAGACAGGAGTTCTTTTCCATTCTAGTCCCCTTCTCCCTTGCCATGTTCCCAGGAAATAATGTGGGGGAATGCAAGTGGTTATAGCCAGGGCAGTAGGAATGGCTAGCCAGTGAACATAGAACAGTGGATGCAGGTGCCATGTCCTGAGGAGACACTGAAGGCAGAATCTGGAGTTTCAAGCACAAGGTCAAGAAAGGGTCAAGTGCAAAGGGAATAAATGGAGTCATTGTGTAGAGGTCAGTTTCTAGTCAAGTGGGAGAGAGTGATTCCTGCCATGCAGATAGGATGTAGGGTATGCTCCTAGACAGCAGCTAGGTGGTGCTGGCAGCTGAGTACAGCCACACAGGCTAGAGTCAGCCAGGAGTAAGGCTTCGGACATTTGTGAACAATGAGGGGCTTACAAAGAAAGGGCATGAATAGGTGAACCCACCTGAGCTCTGTGAGAGGAGAGAGTATCCCATCTGCAGGTCAGAACTTTTCTCTTACACTTGTTTTAAATTCGCTGTAGTGCACAGAGACTCGGGCTGTCAAGGAATTGGACACCTGTGTTCAACACAGAGGTGCCTCCTCCCCACAGACCTCTCTTATTAGCACTGATTCCTGGTCTCCTTCTCACCTTCACATGCACACCTGACACACATGCTCATTTCTTCCTTTCGTTGGCTTGATTTCTACCAGACACGGGAGGATTTTCCTGATTTATCTGGCTGTCAGTTCTGCTTACAGTAGTAGGAGTTAAGACAGAGCATGAGGAAGAGAAAATGAAATTTTGGGGTAACATGGACATGAAAGGAATTAGGTAACCTAGGCAGGTTTATGAATTTCACATTCCTTGGACTGGATTTACCTGTCACAGGAAAATAGTCATGTGTCAATGCCTGCAGGATTTGAAAATAAAAGGGAAATATTTGAAAACTGTCATGCCCAGGTATTTGAGCACTGTGTCTGAGCATCTAATGAAAGGGTTTACCTTCACTTTTTGTCTAACTGTGGAGAACTACAAATGAGGTGAGGGATATTAGCCTGTCATTCCAAAAGTTTGACAGAATTGAATCTGGCCTACTGTATAGCAAGTAGCACTTTCCAAAGATTTCTTAGAACTTGACTGATACACAACTACGCTTCTTTGTTTCAGCAACAGATTCTGTTGTTCACTAAATCTTGGATTGAGTCTCTTACATAAATGGGCTCATTTGTGCAAGTCAGTAAGTAGACGAGGGTAGATCCTCCCCCTCATCAGCATGACCAGTGCAGACCTGTTATTGTATGTGTGGCTTCCATCCCCCCAACCGCCCAACACACACACCCACCACATCCCCTATCACCATCACATTATACACTGAGTGGCCAGATTATTATGATCTCTGAATGCATAATAATCTGGCCACTCAGTGTACACTCCTCAGGGGCAATGGCAGATATTTTTGTCCCATGGTACCCAGCAGACACTGTATTGTCATGAGCACCAGCATCAAGTAAAATGTCTGCCACATAGAAAGAACTCAACAAATATTTATACAATTAATTAATTGGGAAAGACTTTGCATCAGTAGATGAAACCCCAAAAGATAAGTAAACTAAACAATTCTCAACATTTTTTTTATCCAGTACCCCCGCCCCCCCCACCACACACACATACCACCACCACCACCACTACCCTCAGAGACCTCCTTGAGCATTTTTATGATCAACTCTTAAAAGATTCTGAGGCTGGAAGGTGGAATTTCCCTTTAATGGCCCCCAAAGAAAGGTTGACCAGTTTTATTGTTCCAGCAACTAGTTTATCTGAACAATACCTCTGAATTTCCTATGATGACCTGTGAAAGGTATAAACTTCTTAAGGTCTGATGGTTCAGTCAAACCAGCAATCTGCTTCCAGCTGAGTCTGTAATAGCAAATTCAGAAAGGGAACTGACAATTTGAGAGAGTTATGGCTGAACTAACTACAGTCCCTAAGACAGCCATGCTGTGGTACTATAAGCCTCCCAGAGGTGTCAAACCCTTTCAAAGCTGAGCAGCTGGCAGAATTTTAACTTAAAAATATAGGCAACAGCTTTCTTGCCTGCTTTGGGCAAGTAACAGACCATTTTTCCAACACACTTTAAAACAGTCTCTTCTATTCTCCACTCACAGACAGTGTTTCAATAAAATATCATTCTTCCTCAAAGATAAGGCCATATATAGCAAAGTAACAAAGAAAAAAATAAAATGTGGGATTTTTTTCAAATATTAGTATTAACTATTTTTCTACTAATATCAGGCCAAAATCCCCACAGCATCTAGCTAAATAAACACTACATTCATTGTTACCAAAATATAGGACATTGTTCAGACCTGTTTCCCAACTCACACCTGGGCCTGTTGATGCTTCATTGTGGAAGGTTGAGTTTAGTCTGAATTAACTATAGACCTGAGACCGTTATGACCAGAAAGATTTATTAGAAAATTAGACCATAATTTAAATTCAGATTATGTAGCTTGCATAAAATTTCACATACCTTTTATATTTTAACAGGTTAGAAGTGACTTTCTTTACATAGAATTAGAAAGGACTGCTGGGGCTGAGAGAAGAGGTAATATTAGAGAGAACTGGTACTTGTTATAGAGTGACTTTCATTTATCTGAAGAATATTGTGCCGAAATTGAATAAAGTCCATTCAAATTTTGCTCGCTTTTGTATTTTTTGTGGTGCTAGATCCTGGGAAAATTTATTCAGCTCTGCTTTCCTTTTTTTGCAAAATGTATAAGTGCTATTAACATGAAACAGGGAGAAAAAGCAAAGCTAATGCATCTCATTTTCCCATAATTTTTTTTTCCAGAGGAGTAAAAGGTTTTCTTTTCACCTTGCATGCAGAAATATTCTTTGCAAGTTTCTATGAAGTTCCCCTACCTAATGAGATCTGAATATTGCACCAAGTTGTAGAAGCATTTCTTAGCTTGTAAGCCTTATTCTGTAAATCAATACTATTTTGTTTCTCTAGTTCCTGCTTAGTAAAATACCTCATACTGTTGATATTGAAAATACAAAGATGACACTTTCATCGTAAACTCTTTCATTTAATAAATACTTAATTAGCATTGTGGGAACAGAAAATCTCATTAAGAAAAGACTTCTATTTCCAGCCAAGATAGAGGGGCCATAAATACCCTCCTGAAAAAACCAAAATGATAAATAATACAATTCAAATAATGATTTGAAGACACTGCAAATCAGGCAATAAAGAACTGCGATCCCTGTGAGATGAAAACACATTAGATTAGACTTAAAATGGCCTCATCTTAAGGCCTTGAAAGAATTTCCAGGCTACAACACAGGGAAGGGGGAATCAGAAGGAACATATTTCTTGAGTTGGATAAATGAAGCTGAAAGTCTAGAAAGACCAAGATGGTTAGAATTCATAGGACAATGTACCAGAGATCAGAGAGCTGAACAATGAGAACACTTATCTAAGAGGGTCACCCTCAAGTATTCAGCAGAATACATTTTTGTGCATACTTGTGGAAAACAGTCTGTGAACAGGGAAAGACCCACCTAAAAAGAATAAAAATAACTGTGTCTGGCGCTCAAACATGACTAGGACTACTGTATATTACCACAGTCTGACTAGGAATCCTTATAACGCATGAGACACATACACAGAGGGGCCCTGCCTCAAGAATGAGAAACAGATAGTCCTGGCCTGAGCAATACTCTGGTCCTACCTAATGCATTTTAAAAGATCTGAAAGGATCAAATTGTTTTAACTCACCTGCAATTCTAGAACAAATCTCAAGAATATTTATTGGGCCCTGCTGCATTGCTCAGTTGGTTAGAGCATCGTCCCATATACCAAAAGGTTGCAGGTTTGATTTTCGGCCAACACACATACCTAGGTTGTAGGTTCGATCCCCAGTCAGGGGACATATGGGAAGCAACCAATCAATGTTCCTCTCTCACACCAATGTTTCTCTCTCTCTCATCTCTCTCTCTTCTTCTCTCTCTAAAAATCAATAAAAACATATCCTCAGGTGAGGATTAAAAAATAATTTCAAGAGAATATTTGTTAGAATATGAAAATATCCAGCAAGCAACAAGGTAAAATTTAAAATATTTGGCATTTGATAAAAACTTGACACTTGTACAAAGAAGCAGAAAATAAGTCTCTCAATGAGAATAATCAATCAAGTGAAACTGAGCCAGCAGTGACACAGAGTTTAGAATTATCAGACCGAGATAATGTAAAGTAACTGTATTGTGCATATGTGAAAAGCTGAATAAAGTAAAGAAAGATTATAAAACGTAAATCTAACTTTTGTAGATGAAAACTACAATGTAACATATTTTGAAATGCACTGCATATAATTAACCACAGATTAGACATTGAAAAAGAAAATATTAGTAAACGTGAAGACTTAGAAACATAAACTATCCAAAATAAAACACACAGATAAAAAATTACTTAAAAAAATAAAACCATACATTGGTGGCCTTTAGAACAACTATAATTAACCTAATGTATGGGTAGTCAGAGTCCTAAAGGAGAAGAGAAAAGTAAGATAGAGAAAATATTTGATACTTTAAATGTCTACAAAAGACCCACCTCAGAACAAAAGGTACATACAGAATAAAAATAAAAGATGAAAAAATATATTTAATGCAAGTGGAAATAAAGAAAACAAAAAGATAGGGTAGCAATGCTTATATTAGATAAAATAGACTTCAAAACAAAGTCCATAACAAGAGACAAAGAAGGGCATTACATAATACTAACAGGAACAATCCAGTAAGAGGGTATAACCCTTATACACATATACTAGTATGCACCAAACATAGGGGTATCTAAATATATTAAAAAACTTGGTGGACAGAAAGGAAGAGACCACAGTAATACAGTCATAGTAGGAGATTATAACACCCCATTTAGATCAATGGATAGCTCTTCCAAACCAAAAAGAAAAAAAAAAAAATCAACAAGGAAACAGCGGTCTTAAGTGGCATACTAGATCAGATGGATTTAATTAACATTTATAGAGCATTTCACCCCAAAGCAGCAAAATATACATTCTTTTCAAGTGCACATAGTACATTGTCTAGGATAGATCACATGTTAGGACACAGAACAAGTCTTAAAATATTCAAGATCAAATTTATATCAAGCACGATAGTATGAAATTAGAACTCAATTACATAACCTGAAAGACACACAAACACATTGAGGCTAAATAACATGTTACTAAAAAATGAATGGGTCAACAATGAGGTCAAGGGAAAAATCAAAAGTTACCTTGAGACAAATGAAATGAATACACAATAACATAAAATATATGGGACACAGCAAAAGTAGTTCTAAGAAGCAAATTTATAGGCCTACCTTATGAAGCAAGGAAATCTCAAAAACAATCTAACCTTACACCTTACAAGAACTATAAAGAGAACAACAAATAAAGCCTAAAGTAAGTAGAAGAAAGGAAATAATAAAGATTGAAGTACAAATAAATGACATAGAAACTAAAAAAGCAATACAAAAAAATCAATGAAAACAAGAGCTGTTTTTTTTTAAAAAAAAAAAAGATAAAAAAGATTGATGAAACTTTAACCAGAGTCATCAGAAGACACAAATAAAATCAGAAATGAAAGAGAAGTAACAACTGACACTAAAGAAATACAAAGGACTTTAAGTACACATTATAAACTACATATGCCAACAAATTGGACAATCTGGACAAAATAGGTAAATTCCTAGAAACATACAATCTTCCAAAACTGAATCAGGAAATGTCAAAAAATTTGAATAAAACAACTATAACTAATGAAGTTGAAGTAATAATAATATAAATAAATAAATAAATAAATAAATAATAAATTAAAAAACAACAACAACACATCTCAGCAAACACAAATCCTGAACTGGATGGCTCATAGGTGAATTTTACCAAATATTCAAAGAAGAACTGACACCTTTCCCTCTCAAACTATTCCAAAAAAACTCAAGAGGCAGAAAAACTCCCAAACTCATTTTAAGAGCAGTATCCTAATTCCAAAACCAGATATAGACTCTGAAAAGAAAGAAAATTATAGGCCAATATCCTGGATGGAAGTTCACCTTAATTTAAGATGAAGAATTTGTGATTGGCAATTGCATATGAAATCTCTGGTGGTCAGTGAAGGTCATAGCAAGCAACCGAACTCCCGGTCTCCCGGTCGAACTCCCTAGGGCACATTTTGCATATTAGCCTTTTATATATATAGATTTGCTCTAAGCCAGAGATTTTCAAACCATGTCCCACAAGAATTTTTAACATGTGCAATACCTGACTCTTTAGTCAGGGCACTGACCTCTTTCCCTAGTTTGTCAAAAAAAAAAAAAAAAAAATGACAACAGCCAACACAACAATAGCTGTCCAGTGTCCAGTGTAAATGAATCGAAGTTATATCTATTTTTTGTTAGATCTGCAAAAATATATATTTTTCAATGTGCCACAGAATTTTAGTAATTTCTTCATGTGTGCCATAAGGTGAAAAGGTTTAAAATTGCTGCTCTAAGAACAAGAAGAACTAACAGAGACAGGCTAGAGCTGGCTCTGTGGCTCAGCCATCCAACCAGAGACCTGATCTTTAGTTCTTCACTCTGCTGTCCTTAGCACATTGGCCTTTGTCCCCTTTCTTATAGCCTCAGGCCTCATGTTCACATCTTAGGCAGCAAAGGGGGGAAGAGTAAAAAAAGCCAAGAGGAAAAATAGCTATCTTCTCCCAAGGAGACTGCTCGGGATGCCCTCCCCAGGGAGTTTATAGACATCTTACTGGTCAGAACTGCATTGCTGTTTTCTTGCTGCTAGAGATAATGCGAAATCAAGTCTTTTTAGCGGGGCATATAGGTGTTTTGCACTAAAAGTAGTAAAATGAATATTGGCAAATGACATCCTCTCTCTCTCTTTTATTTCTGAGTGCACACAGTTGAGTTCAGTTACATAAACTGTATGTATGATATGAATTCACTAAAATTCATTTATATATTTCTGAGAAGGGAATTTGGAAGGTCATTAAAATGTGCTGAGCACCTTAAACATGCTAGGTATATTGTTCAGCCTTTTGTATATATATATGAAATATATGTATCATATGTGCTTTATACATATTATCCTATATATGTTTTATCTTCTATAGTATATATTATTATCCCATGTATATACTATTCTTTATTATCCATTATCCTAGTCTATATATTTATATATATAATATATATGTTGTCCTACAAAAACCTGTGAAAAAGGTGTCATAAAGATATAGTGTTCATGTTATAAATTTATAAAATGGTGCTCAGACAGATTTAAAAAGTTGCCTACAGACTCTTAATGGCAAAACCAGAGTATGTTTCAGATATAATGCTATCCATAACCATGCTGCCCCACACCTAGAAGATAAAACAAGCAACAGAAAATATTGACACAGTGTTTAGAAGTCTGTACAGAATTTTAAATGGATCATTACTGAGGCACTCCAGTCACTAGGACAATATATTCAGCCAGAAAATCGTCTCCTGAGCTCAGTAGTTCACATGCAAGTGTTGAGTATCTTCCAGTTCCAGCTCTGATGCGACAGGGGCTTGGGCAATCTGTGTCAAGTAAAAAGCAGGGCTACCTTCTTGACCAGATTGACTAGCTGTTCTGGTGTCACTTAGGAAGGACCTGAGGGGACATGTGTCTTCTGGCTCCTGTTCCCTGAATTCCGAATGAACATGATTTATGTGGGAGCCCCACTCCCCGCACAACTTTGGCACAAATCCCAGAGCCACCATGTGGCCATGAGAGCCCTCAAACTCCTCTATTCTGACATAATGAAAGCAGGATCTGTTCTGAATTGGAAAAAGGAAGCTAGCTCTACATTGTTCCCAGAGGAAGAGAGGGTGGAGATAAAATAAATTTCACTGATATTATTAAAATACAGCTCACAGATTTCACCACTAGGGAATGTAGGAGCGTTTCAGATACTGTTTATGTAACGCAGGCTGTGGGATGATTTCCACCATGCTCCACAATGGGTGAGGCTTGTGTAGAATAATAGGGTTCTCTTTTGCATAACGCTCACTGTGTAGGGCTTTGATATCTCCGAGAAAAATGAGACTTTGATCCACTAAAAAATACAATAAGAAATTGACAGTTTAAATATGAATTGGATTCGGCGCTGATATACAAAACAAGTGCTAAAATATTTATCTCTCACCTCCTTAAAAAACAAAAACAAAATGGGCTCACCGACACGCGAAAGCTGAAACTGTCTTCCCACCAGTATCTAGTTACTGGAACGCCACATGGACTACCTGCAATATCACTTTTCATGGCACCATCATGCGCTGTTTCCTCAAGTAAGCAGGGAAATGGCCATCGCCCTTTTCCCTACAGGTGGTTAGTGCCTGTTGAGACCAGTCCAGCCCCTCTTGGGGAAGCAGAGAATTGAGCTATGGAAAATCACTTCCTTTGTGATTCTCAGCAGGGCCGGAGAATATTTGCACCCATGGCCCTTTGTATTCGTGACTATAAACAGAAAGCAAAGACAACAATTACAGGCGAACAGTAGACCCTTAAGCCAGCCTTTTAAGACTCTGAAAATAGACTGGATGAACAGAAAATCATTAATCAGGAACATTTCTGTCAGGATCAGAAACACGGCAGAAGCTAGGATTTATTTCCTGATGTTTGGTGGGTGTGCCATTTTATTCTGTGCTCCCCCAACTGAGGGAAAATGGAGGAAGCAAAAATTACTTAAATGACTTGTAGAGCCCAATTTCATGTCTTTCAAAGTACTTGCCATACTTTCTTTATCCCAACTGGAGATTGGCATTATGACTTCCATTTCACAGAAAAGAAGCTAAAGCTGTAAGTGCTGAGGAAACTTGCACATGGTCTGAAGATAATAAACAGCAGAGCTGCGATGCAAACACAGATCAGAGTAGTTCCAGAGGCCACTTGCTCACCTCTGCGTCGGGCAGACAGATGGGGAAAACTAGACTCATTAATTTCCTCATGATAAACAATTATGAGAGATGGAAGGTGACACTACTGTGGCAGAGTACGTGGTATTATTCTACATTTGGAGCCTCATATCCTGCAAGGGAAATGGGTAAGCTGGGGGGCATTTGAGGAAGGGTGACCAGGATAGGGAGGAATCTGGACAGTATCACATAAGGAAAGTCAAAGAAAGGGAGGATGTAGAGGAGACTTGATCAGGTAGATGAACATCTTCAATGTAGGAAGGGGTTACATAGGACTGAAGGATCACTCAAATTCTGAGGATCCATGGATGACTGTTAGAAAGAGGCAAATGTTAGCCCACCATAGAAAATGTTTTGTTGTAATTTGATAATATTTCCAAAACTAAATAGGCTATATCATATGGCGTTGACACAGAGACTTAATCCTCTAAGAGGCTTTCTCCACTGGCTAGAGAATAGGGTGATATAGCCTCTATTGTAGCTCCCACCATTATTCTTTGATTCTATAAATATAATTATGTTAGAGCTAAGAGCAGCACAAGATTTTTGCTTTTGGTGTAAAAGTATTGGTATCAGTAGTCTTAGCACAAAAAAAGAGGATGCAGAGAAATGAGCGAAAAAAAAAAAAAACCTGAGTAAGAGCATAATTTAGTTAAGAAGAAGCAAGTTAGAAATGGGATTTCTAAAGATACTTGCCTTCTTACATTAGACATTATTTAAAACTAAGAATCAACAGTTTAGAAATCCATACTTCTAGATCAAAGAGGGGAAAAGGGAGAATGGCAAGGTTATATAATTAGATTATAAAACTGAAAGCATTCAGGATAGATTTTAGGGTTCTTTGAGTTTAGTGATTGTCTTCTTCTACTTGTTCAGTCTAGCATCTACCACCTATTCTTTTCACATATAAGGTATTATGTATTTGTTGGAGCTCTCAGAAAGGAGACAAACCTTAACAAAAGACAGAATTCAGATAAGTGGAGAGAAATGAGAGCAAATTATATGCATTATGCAAAATAAAACATTTTATTCTAGGCACACACTACCCTTTTGTGGAGGTCAGCAAATGCCTGCTGGAATATGAGCTGATTTTGTGCCTAGAAAAGAAAATGCAATGGAATTTTCTGACTGATACAAAGAAATGTGAAAGATTGGAGGTAAACCGGCATATATGAAACCAGCAGTATATCTGCTATCTGAGAGAGCAGCATAGGGTATAAATATGTTTTTTTTTGTTGTTGTTGAACCGGACCCAACATTCTGGTATGCCATTGTATTGGAGGTCTATCAGCGGGGGACATTCTTTACTGATGATTCATCAAATAGATCAGCTTTACAATATTCAGATTTAGCAAAGAAAAACACAGAACTCCTGGTTAAATTTAAATTCCAGGCAGACATATTTTTAGTGTATGTCACAAATATTGCATGGGTCATATTCATACAAAAAAAATGTAGTTGCTATTCATCAGAAACTTGAATTTAACTGGGTATCCTGTATTTCATCTGGCAACCCTAGTCAGACTGGAACTCAAGTCAGAAAATGTCATGGTTATAGGGAAAAAATAGAAGTAACAGAAGAGACAAATGAGGAAATGGATAAGGTTCATGAGTAGAAGGCAATAGTCATGTACTGCTAGAGGAGCTACACAATAACTCAACCACAAGAGCTATATGTGAAGAGGATGCTGTGGGAGCCCTAACAACATCCCAGTTCCTCATGAAAGTTCTGCCTAGGTTTCTACTTCTTTATGATTTTGCACAATAAACCTCCACTAAATGAGAAATTGTGTACATTTTTACTACTGATAACCAAAGGAAATATAACTGCTTCAGACACTATTATATACCTACTTGATAATTATTTCCCCTTTTTCTTTACTATTGAAACCCTGATTTTAGCTGGGTCAGTATGTGCTATTATAATCTGAATCACGCAGGACAATCTGGTCCCCCATTTCAGAGCCTTTCCCAAAGAAAAAGGACAGATGCTGAAGTGGCCCCTCTCACCTCCCTCTTTCTGCCTCAGATAAGGACTGATACGTTAAATGGCAGCAGCCTGCACATGACCACGATGCAACAAACAAAGCTGCATGCTAAATGAGGACATCAGTGAGCAGCTGCGACAGAACTAGATAACACCTCCTAACCGTTATATATCCTGTTATAAAAGCAAAACAAACCCTTGTTTACTGAAGTCAATGTAATTTGAGGTTTCTGTTACTTGCAGCCATAATAAATCCTACCTGATTAATCAACTAAAGGAATTATCTTAGAATGGACTGAAAATATTATACTTCAAGTTTCACAACAAATGATGGCAAATAAGAACAGAGGGTTGCCCCAAATATTCCATGGACATTCCTGACTTCATACATCTTTTATAAATGCTCCTAGACATAATTCCCTCTCTCTGTGTATCTGAATTCTGTCATTCGTTAATTTTTTTTATCTTTTATTTCTTTTTAAAAATATATATTTTTATTGATTTCAGAGAGGAAGGAAGAGGGAGAGAGAGATAGAAACATCAATGGTGAGGGAGAATCAGTGATCAGCTGCCTCCTGCATGCCCCACGCTGGGGATTTGAGCTGGCAACCTGCACATATGGCGTGCCCAGAAATTGAACCATGACCTCCTGGTCCATAGGTTAACTTTCAACCACTGAGCTAGGCTGGCTAACAAGTTTGTTTTTTTTCCCCTTTCTGAGAGATTCTACTATGTTATTCCACATTGATCCTCTTCTTATTCCAATGGTATTTATAGCCTCAAGTTTAAAACATGTATTTTATGCCTGGGGAATGCAACCCTCTGTTTTGCTGCTTGATTTTTGTGCTGTTATATATGCAATATATCCCTTTATTGGATGATAAAGTTGCCTTCTGATGGGCAAGTGCTATATTCATATTTCTATTTGATATCTAACACAGTGTTTCTAGGTATGCACATTGTATTGACAATGATAACAGCAATGATGCTATTAGAGAGTGTTTGGAGGGAATTGATAAGACCATGGCCATGGGTTCTAGAGCACAGGCTACATCAGATAGGTCTTACCAAGGCATCCATAGCCCGAGGGAGAGCCAAGGAGGGCAGACATTTAACAGGTATGTGACTTTGGCTAGTTACTTACATCTCTGACATTCGTTCTCTGTGTGTAAAATAAACTGTTAAGATGAAGATTAGAATTTATGTCAGTAAACACATCCCCTGGTGCCTGTCACATTAGTTGAGTAGAATCTCTTACTATATATGCTACTCAAATTATTAGATCTTTCATCGGAGTTGAGAAAGGATAAAATTACTTCTTTTCCTCAAATGGATGTAAAGGAAGGGAGGATAGTACATTTAAAATGTGCTAAACTAGCCCCCGCTGGACAGCTCATTTGGTGGGAGCATCCTCCTGTACACTAAAAGGTTGCGGGTTTGATTCCCTGTCAGGGCCCCTACAGGGGGCAACTGATCGATGTTTCTCTCTCTTTAAAATCAATAAAAATATATGTTCGGGTGAGGATTAAAAGATAAATTTTTAAAAATGCGCCGAACTAGTTCTTAAACAGAAGATCTAGTTCTAATCAAATTCAGTAGCTATGATCTTGGGTAGGTATGAAACTCAGTTTTCAGTTTGTAAAATATAGATAATGGGGCTTAGTTTACCTGACTTGTAGAATAATTACAAATATCATGTGACATAATGTATGAAATTGTACCTTGAAGAGATTCAAAGCATTATATTGGTTTAGGGGTAGAGGAGGGAGTCTATAGCTCCAAGAATCAGCATCCGATGCAAATTTATTCATGCTTGAAAAATTTGTCCAAATTTCCTACTCACATTCAATGATTTAGCAAAACTCCAGCACTTAAGAAACTGTTCAATGACAAAATGAGCTAGACTTTAATTAAATAAAACCAAGATGAAATTAAAACAGAAAACTCATTTCCCTTGAATGAAATACAAATGCATTTAAATGCACAAAATGGTAGTAACGTTTCACTTTTTAAAGGAACACTTATGAAAACATTAAGCACAGTTAGAAGTGTTGTCAAGCCTTCGTGCCTACAGTGTTAGGCTGGAGGAGACAGGGAGCCATAATTCTACCCGATAAGATGTGCCAGACTATAGTGAGCTCTCACATTCATGCTCTGCTTGAAGAGGTGTAGATTCAGGATCAAGGAATAAAAACTTCCCATCAGTACCACTTACTACCTATTTCCACTAATGCTTAGAGATTTAATCATACATTTTTGTTTACTTGGGGTGGGGTCAGCAAAAGAAAAACGTGCAAAAGAAACAAAAATCATACAAAACTAGATATGTTTGAAAAGGCACATGGTGTTAACTGTGCCAGGCCTCCTTCCCCACTCAGGTCAGCAGACCTCCAAGGGGGAGTTTTTACAGGGGCAGGGGTCTAACCAACTCCAGTGCTTATGACGTTACCCATGCCACCTTCTTTCTTTTTAAATAGATTTTTATTGATTTTAGAGAGGAAAAGAGAGGGAGAGAGAAAGATAGAAACATCAGTGATGAGAGAGAATCATTCATTGGCTGCCTTCTGCATGCCCCACACAGAATTGAGTCCCCACCCTGGGCATGTGCCCTGACTGGTAATCCAACCACGACCTCCTGGTTCATAGGCCAGGCTCATGCCACCTTCTTGATGGAATTCCCCCTCATTCCTCCAGCTGTAAGGAATTTCTTGCTCTTTTAAGATACTGTGGCAGATCTAATCTATGCTAACCATCTGGCACTTTTCACTCTCTTGTAGTGAAGTATCTATGTGAATGTTCTATGGCCCACAGTACATTGTGAACCCATAGTATATTGTGAAATCATGAAGAACCTGCTAAATATGTTTTTTAATCCCTCCTCCAAAGGTTTCTAGGCCAATGTCTTTAACAGTTGTTTGTTTCCAATTGTCAAGGAAACAAACAATAAGCACATTGCCTGATAGATTATTTAGTTATGCCACCTCAGCCTCTAGCTTTGCTTGAACTCTAACCAGCAGTTGTTAGTCTGAGGCTCTTATTGACTCCTAAAAGCTCTATGAGTAATTTTTCATAGTATTCATGAATATTAGTTCTGTCTCTCTCTCTCATCATCTATTATCTATCTATCTATCTGTCTATCTATCTATCTATCTATCATCTATCACTATCATCTATTTTTTCCATCTGCCTATGTTAATTGGTCTGCTGAGACAGATCATTATCTGTGACTTTCATCAGAATATCAAGAACAGTTAAGAATCATTGCATTCCATGGATCAGAGACCTTCATCCAGTAGTTCTTGACTTTGGCTGTACATTAAACTTTTAAAATATATGGGTACCACTCGAAGAATCATAATGCAATTGATCTGGGGTGAAGCTTAAGCACAGGAACTTTTTAAAATTCACTAGATGATTCTAATGTGTAAAGGTTGATTCTTAATTTCAGAACTCCTTTTAGTCAATGGATGTTGGGCTCTTACAGGCTGAACTGCTGCTCTGACCCCCATTCAGTGGAAGTCCTGACCATTCCTTCAAATAGTAATTATATAAGGCATTTTCTTAATTTAGCTCTTAATCCAGGACCTTAGAGTCTCAGACTCCAAAACACTCCAGTAGGTCATTTAACATTGTTTTCCACCATACTCAGTGCCCTCTTATCCATTTCATTCTAACAGGGAACACAACATACTTCTTAACATCAGCTGTGTACCTAGGGCAAGTAAACACATTAACTGTAGTGCTAGGAGAACATGTCCCTATGTGGTCATGTGTAAGCTCAAAATAACCTTGGAACAAATAGTTCTAGTGATCATTAGAATGGTCCCTTCAGGCAGCTAGTGTCATAACCCAGGCAAGAGCAGCCTTTTGTCTATTGTGCTTAATTCCTATGACTTGCCAGAAGACACCAAGCTTGATTTCCTTCTCCCATTTCCCCCACATTAAGAATTGACAGCATTTGGAATGGAAACAGATTTCTGGGACATTGTCAGATATCTTCTGAGGGTTTTCGTGGCTACAGTGTTTATCCCAGTTTGCCATTTCCTATAATTAAGCAGGACGTGCAGATGGGATTCTTTGAAAGATAACTATTCACTGTGTGGATCATGCAGACTCTTTGTTTCTCTGCCTTTCTGGGGGCAATCTCTTTGGATATTTCACTCCCTGTTAGCAATTCTGAAAAAGCATGACATGTGGAAGAAGCAAAACAGAAATTCAAATCTGAATGTTTATGATCAGGTATGTGAATAGGTCAGATTTCATGGCTCAAGTTTATCTTACAATTGCCATGGATGTATATCCAAACCATCCCAAGCCTAAATATACAGACATTTTTTTAAAGGTTAGCTCTCTTCGTAAGAGTCTTTTTTAGACTACTTTTTTTTCTTCCTTTCAGAAAGTGGCAGATGATTTTAACTTCCACATTTACTTTTCCTGAATGACTCTTCTGATGCTAAATGTCACAACATTGGTGACAGCCTGTGTGTGACCAGGATGAGCTGACCAGCGTAAAAGATGACCAGAGAGAAACAGAAGGAAACTGCAAGGCCCCACATATAAGGAGGGGGAATTATGCGAGCAGAGGCTGAGGCATAAGTGGCCAAAGGAGACTGTGACCAAAATATGTCTGTAAATGAAGTCACAAAACCAGTAAAAGTTTCGTGTTTATAAGGTCAATTGCAAGTTCCAGTAGAGAACCCATGGGATGCTGAGTGCTGAGAAATAAACCTCAGTGGCGGGTGTCACCGGGAACAAAGGTATGATAGAAACAAGGACTAGTGTCTTTACACTTAGGGCAAACCAGTCAAAGTCACAGGAGTGTGGATCCTGCCACGTTAGGAATATGTAGACCCTAGAGGCAGAGATTATTAATATTTAGAAAAGAAGAGCTCACGTGTGAAGCATGTTGGCCTTCCCATCAGTCTTTCTTCTGGGATGTTAATTTACATTGCTAATGCTTTAGGGGAGTTCTATGGCATAGACATTTAAGATATGAGTTTCAGAGTTAGATAGTCAAAGGGATCAAGTCCAATTTCTGCCACTTGCTAGCTTATTTTTAGTCTTTTTTTAACTTTTGTAAGCCTGACACAAATAAGTTTTCATTATCTATTAGCTTCTATTATTTTTATTATAACAACCATCAAATATAATACTGATTAGTCACTTAGTGTTCATTCAGGTACTTAGTTAATGGACCTCGCTCCTGAACTCTGTAGTTGAGCATAATAAAAAGAGTAGGAAACCTTGATTCGAGTCTGTACCCTACCAACTGCTCCTTGATGACTTCGGGCAAGTTATCTTGCCATTTTAAACCTCCATTTTTTACTTTAAAAATGGAAATGATAACACCAAACTCACCATTATATAAGAACTGAATGAAGATAAGGTAACATATGCTACACGCTCAGTCAAATGTCTGCTGTGACTTGGGCTCACAAAATCATGATGGTCCTTTTCTCCCTCGGCAGTCTCCCAGCCCGCAAGGTTCACGTGGAGGATGGCAAGGCACATTCTGACCCAAACATAAGCATTGAGTAAGTACAATAGGTAAAGGAAGATTGAATGCACATGATGGTCAGTTGGAAGAATCAAAGTAGAACAACGAGTGATGAAACCAGCAATGGAGTTGACATTTTAGATATGGAAGGGTCAAGAAATATTTGCTATTAGTGGGTGAAACTATTTTGAAAAATGTCTTCTAGGAAAGCACAGAGGAAGACTAATTTCTGAAGGTTTCCAAAGAGTTTATGAAGAGCTGAGAGTTAATCATCTTGTGATGTATCTGAGATTGATAGGCATGTTTACAATCCAGGTCTATTTTATAATAGCTAGTACTGAAAACCTGTGCAGAGTCAGATGGATAGAAAAAAACACATATTTTGTTGCCATTGTTCTAAATATAACCACCAGAAAATTAATGAG
The DNA here is from genome assembly GCF_951640355.1 of Cnephaeus nilssonii. Lineage (NCBI taxonomy): Eukaryota > Metazoa > Chordata > Mammalia > Chiroptera > Vespertilionidae > Cnephaeus > Cnephaeus nilssonii. The sequence continues at coordinate 69,577,693 of NC_137084.1, read as the reverse complement.
TTGAGTCTATTGCCTTTTCTCATGACAGTTTATAACTTATTTATTTAATGAGTGACCATTATCTTTATCTTCATTATAGATAGTGCTTCAAAATGACATTGAGACTGAATTCAATGACCAAGAAATGCTCTATTTGTATTTAATCTCTTCTTCTCAAGATTAATTTTGAGACCAACATCTTTTTGATTTTCTGACAGTTTCTAATGAGAACAGCTAAACAAACAAATCATTAGGCTGAGAACAGACATTCTACCACCGGCCGAATAGCCCAATTTAACTGATCACTGATGGATCTTAGTCATGACATATGACATCCAACTTCCCAAAGGCAAAATGCCTGCACTGTTTCATCATTTATTATAAAGAGTGGCAGCTTACAAATGTGTTAAACCAAGAGAACAAAGGAAAAGTTGTAACGTGTCACGGGTGCTTGTTTCCTGAGGTCTGTTCTCTTTCCTTTGTCAATAATAAGTAATTTCTGTTAGATCACACAAATACAGCATGTTGCTCTCATCAGTACCTGCCCTGTATGAACATGCTTTGGGGACTAAGCAGCATCTGTAATACTTGTTATTCAAACCTCTAATTTTTCTTCTATTGAATAGCAGCTTTTAGTTTAGCATTCAACCTCTTTTCTCAAGATGGAGGAGGATTTCCAGCTAGGAGTTATTTTCTAACAATGCAGGCAGGAGGAGCTTTCTTCCCAAGGGCAAAGCCTTAAATGTGAACACTTGCCTCTCTGGGGCCTTAGCTGAGTGCTGAGTGCTTTTGCTGAGTCAACTTCAGGAAGCGAATCAGCCTCTGTATTCCGTAGATGTGTTTGGCATACGAAAGGGACGGTCATATATTCCAAGGGCATTGGGAATACTCTTTTGCAAACCTTAGTTAAGAGGTATGACAGAGGTGAACAAAGAGCCTTGGTTTGTTCCTTAGAGGCACTGTCTGAAGGCGACACAGATTTGGAGAGCAGGAGGCAGGTGCTATCTCTTGGCTGCTTTGCAAGCTTTTTAAAAAATGGCTTTAGCAAAGTACAGTTTTAATTCCCTTCCCATGAAAGAAATGACCAGGAATGATCACATGCTGTCCTACATATACTCAAAATAAAAATATTAGAGCCTGCCCTGATAAAAGTGTATATTCTAGAAAAACATAGCCCTGTTCTATTAAGGGCTATAGTTAAATTTTAGGATGTACGTAAATATCCTAATGGGTATGCAAATTTGATGACAGTACTGCATGAGTATGGAGTATATGTTTATTCCAGAAATAATGAAGAAAATTAAAATAGCTACATTCATCAAATAGTTACAATGTATCAGTCTTGTGCTTAAGCAAATCACACGTGGAACTCCTCTACTCCTTCCGGCTACACTAGGAGGTAGATGTAGCCCCATTTTTCAGATGGGAAACAACAATTTAAGTAACTTGCAGAAGGTCCCACAGTTTAAAAAGCGGTAGAGACAAACCTTGAATCTAAGTCCATCTGATACCAAATTTGGGACCAGTGAGAAAGCTGGACAATAACTGGGATCCAAGAAAGTACATCCCATCATATAAGTGGTTTTTAAGCCTTTCCTCATGACCTCTCATTAACACTTCCTCATTCAGAATAAGTCACATGGCCAAGTCCAACGACAGGGCAAGGAAACACACTGCACCTCCATAGTGGAGGGAATTGCAGAGTCACGGCAAAGGCCTGGTGAACGACGGGAGCCCTCATGAAATCCACCATGAATATAAACATGTTTTCAATGACATAGGCAAATTTTCCATTTTTTAAAAATGAAACTTGGTGTCCCAGAAGCTGAGCCATATGCATTTGATCAATCTCCTTATCTACAATATGTGGCTAACATTGTTCAGAGGAATAAATGCTTAGCCCAGAGCCTGGCACAGAGTAACCATTTGACAAATGTTAACTTTTATCAATATCGTTGCTTCTGGGATTAGGTTGCAATACGTACCCTCGTAATATCTCCCTCAGCTTTTCAAACTTGGATTGTCACTAACATACACCCTAGCAATTAGCCATGGTTTTTGAAAGAAATCTGATTAGCTCTCCAGATTAGGCCATATGTATGCCTCCTAGCCCATCATCACACATGTCCACTTGAGAAGCTCCTCAAAGCAAGATTATAGGAATTTTTATACTAAATTCATGGAGAAAGTGGTGGATGTCACATCTTCCCTAATCTTCTCCTCTACACCTGCCTTTTCAGAAACCTGAACATTCAGAGGCCTGGACACTGAATTTCCCCCGAAGTCAAATCAGCACATTTCTCTGTCCCTGCTTGATGAATGGCGGCCACTTCCAAAGAAATTTTTCCCTGCCCACATTACACTTCCTAACTGAAATAAGAAGCATTTTGGACATAAATTCATTAAGAATAGATCAACATTTCCTTTTCTTTCTGCTGCCAGTTTTGTTACACAGGATTATAACACATTTACTGCATTCAGCACCTACGTCTTCAGTGGTTATTATTCTGTGAATCAATGCTTCATAATATAATTCAAACTAATCCCATAATTGAGTCTAATTAAGAACAGCTTCAGGCAATTATTATAGAATTATTGGAAGCAGCGATTGAAGAGATTTGCTCATGAATTCCATGTCCCCCCTGCTGAGATGAGGGTTCCTGTAGCTTTGCTTGCTAATGATCTGTCTGGTCTTATTTTGAAACCCACTAAAAATTAGTCTGTCTGATATTTGTATTCATTGAGACACCACTTAGAAGTATAATAGTTCACTGGATATTTTAGCATAATATTTATCTTCAGTGGTACTTCCCCCTCATCATTATTTTATGATTTGGAGAGTTATAAGACAATCTAGACTACAATACATTCCCAAGAGAGGATATGAAACCCTTAGAAGAAAAATGTATAGTGACTTAAGATAAGGACATGCATTGGCTTATCTGATAAAAAGCCCAGCTAGATCAAAGTGCTCACACAGGACTTTTTTTTTCTCCTTCTGTTGGCTCTGCTTTTCCCTGATCAGTTTTCGTTTCTGGCAGGTTGTCCCTAAGGGGTGGCAAAGGTGGACCTTGTCAGCTGCAGCCTTTTACACAAGACCCATTCCTTCCCAAGATCTCTACCAGTCCTCCAAAAGGATGCTGACTGGTCCTGGGTTATGTGCCTACCCTTGACCAAGGCTAATCCAACTTGGATGGGCTATTCTGATTGGCTAGCCGAAGTCACATATCTACCATTGTGGTAGGAATGGTAAGACCCCTTGATCCACAGAACTATGAGGAGGAAGGAGAGGGTTAGTTCCTATAAGCCATGGATTTAGAGGCATAAGTATAAAACATTTTCCATTTAATCTTGTTCTATTTAGAGTGAACTGCAACTTCTTCCATCTTATTTCCTCAAGGGTTAAAAACTGTAAGGGCATCCCACTTGCTATTCTGGCTGTCTGGAGAGTACAATAGAAAGGGATCTTTTGCTAAATTCTAAACACATATTTAGGAGCCAAGTGAATAAACAGGCTGCCTTGTGGAGGGAACTCGCTGACACTTTAAGCATCCATGCAATGATATGAAGGGGAATATGTGGGAGTAGAGGGAGGAAAGTGGGTTATAGCAGAAGAGGAACTTGAAGGAATTGCATATTGCCTTCTAATTCTGAAAACCTACACTCAGATAATTTTCTTCCCACAAGAGAATGATTTCTTAAAACCAGCTCAAGTATAGGATACCTAGCAACCCTAAATTATAATTCTGTCATGAATTCTCCTTCCTCCTGAAAGCTAAATTCTAATCAACAGTTGAATCTGAATTATGTTGTCAGTTCTGACCTTGTGAGTAGAGGAAATTGGAGGGTAATTTTATGCAACTTCTGGCAGCCCACCAGGAACTGTTGGGGAAAGATGTTGCCATCGAAGGGAGGAATTTTAAATATTTCTCCCCCCGGGATTCAGTTAAAGAAAAGCTGCATCGTAATATCACGACAACCCTCTGTCTGGATATTTTTTTCTTGGCAAGAGAAAGAATTCTTAGGCTCTATAATTGCCTTCCCTTCTTCCTCTCAGAAGAGCCACTCAGTTCACCACTAGCATTAAAAAAGGTATACTGAAACTCATCGACACAGACATGAGTGGTACGGTGGTGACCAGAGGGAAAGGGGTGACCAGTAGTGAAGGGAAAATGAAGCCAATATATGGTGATGGAAGGAGACCTCACTTTGAGTGGTGGGTACACAATGCAATATACAGATCATGTATCATAGAATTGTATACTTGAGACCTATATGATCTTATTAACCAATCTCACGCCAATAAATGTAATTTTTAAAAAAGGTTATTTTCTTGCTCTAGCTCTTCAGATGTTGGCACCATGATATAGGAAAAGACCTAGAAGTAATTATTTTGACCTGTAATTTTGGAAAAATAGTTTTATCACCAGTATTTTAATATAAAAGATATCTGATATGAAACTAATAACAGATTTATAGACTAAAAAACCAGCAGGTCCCTCTGTGAGTTTATCTTGTGCACCGTTTTTAAAATGTGAGGCAAATAAGGATCCTGAAAAGGCCTAGCAGCTGGGAATAGGCAATACCAGAATAATGCAGTTTAAAAATAATGGCCAAAGCTGAGATATTGGTTAATGTTACATAGGACTACTCAAAAATCAGAGATTAGCATTGGGGAATGAGACTTCTCTCAGGAAGACCAGTTATCTGGCTCCTGGGCTAGCCTCCATTCCTATCCTTAGTCAAAGTTTAAGGAGCGTCAGTATTATTTTAAAGTAATACAGGTTATGTCTATTAAAAATGATGCAATTGTGTCACTCTTTGCTATATTACAAAACTACCTTCCAACCCCAACCCATAACTACTTGTTAATTACTTGAAGAAATGAAGTATTTTATTAGATGATTTTGATTATGTATTGGAATTCACTGTAGCTAGTTTAGACTTTGTGGCATCACAATGTATACAATAAAATACCTGGGAAAGCATCTTTAAGATCCTGGATAATGATATGATTACCTTCTCAGTCCCCACTCCTTCCTCATCCCTTCTGTACATACTGCCCCTGAATCACCTACGCACATCCTACATTCACGTGTCCTTGGGGTTTGCTGACCAATGCAGGATCCCCAGAACCCATGGAGCATGTTTTCCTTCTAGTCAGTCACTTAACCGAATCTTAGAACCACTGAGGGACGCATTTTACTTCTTGCTTAAGGAGTCAATAGTTAACAAAATAATTATAATATGGTATATGTCCCTATCTCCCCTTCCATCCATATCTCTAAAAGCTTTCTGCGCTAACGTTCTAGCTGTAGAGGATTCAGACTATTTGTTTTCCAAGTAAAGTACACGATGCCAGGATTTCTAAACTTGATAATATGTCAGACTGCATTTGCTTCCTGTGGCTAATGATAAAGATCTTACAAATAAGGTAGGTGGGAGAACGCTGTTCTCAGCAAGTTCTGCTTATTATGCTGGATGTATTCACGGTCAGGGTCAAACCAAAGAAGATGTTCCTTACCCTTTCCTAACAATGTGCTCTTATTTGATGATGGTTGGGAAAGGGATGAAGAAGAACAGAGGAAGGTGTGCTAGATTAATGCGAAACATAGACCCTCCTATCAGAATGGCTCTTGCTCCTGATGAAACAAGAATAAGTTCAATGGGAGGGCATAAGGGGACATCTGTAATAATTTCAACAACAAAGATAAATTTTAAAAAAGAACGGATAAAAAGGAATAAGTTGAAGTCCAGACTCTGTGTTATTACTTTACCACTTAGCTCCCAACTATGTGAAGACTCTCACAGTAATTACTCACCAGTCCTGAAACGAAGAGGGACCTCTAAAACTGCCCCAAATACTGTTAGACTCCCTTCAACACAGATTATCCATTAGTTTTTTCTGAAGTCTTATTTTTCTGGGCTAATTTTTATGCTTTTCTAATCTTTTTTAACTTAATTTTTTTAAATAGCTATACATGCACATAGTTAAAAAATCAAAATTTCTATAACGATCTTTAGTTCAAATAAAATTAAGCTAAACAAAACAGCTGTCACATTTACCCAATTGTCTTTGCTCATTTCCTGTTCCCCAGAGGAAATCAATAAAGTGGTTTTGTTGAATATTTCAGTGTTTACCTCCATATCTCTAAGTAACAGGATTATTGCATGTTTGATTTGGTGAGGTTTGGAATTAACAATTATAGTCATAGAAGATGATGATTTAGCCCTTTTTAACCACTATCTCCACACAATTTGTGCCCCAATTTTCTGAAATGATTGTATCATAATTATAATAAACCTAGCATTTATCATAATCTTAGTATGACAATATAAACACTATTCACAGCAGAGCCTTGTATATTACTAAAATTACTTTTACTTTCTTACATTTGTTTCATTTTCCTTGAGTTAAAATTTGTATTGTATTGCTTGCTTAGATTTCTATGCACTTACCAATTCATCAATGCTCTCTCCCAGTTATCTAAAATCTCTCCATGCATGCTGACACATCCAACATCTTGTCTACCTCATCTCCTTGGAAACATCTTCCTCATAGTTTTCTGCCCTATTCCAACATGTAATACGGTCCCTGTGTTTCACAGCTATATCTCAGGTTTCCCTTCATCATTAACTGGGGCACTCCTTTACCTTTCTCTTGAGGCTGGTTTGGTCCTTAGATCCTGTCTTTTCTTTTTCTTGGTCTGGCCCCTTATTTTCATGGAGTACTTTCCCCAGCAGCTTCCTCATAAAGGGTGCCTGGGGGAAGACTTTGAGCTCTTGCATGTACAAAAGTCTATAGTCTACTCTCTTGATGAATCAACAAATTTTCTGGATATAAAATTTTATGTTGAAAATTAATTTCTTCCAGAATGATGAAGGTATGGATCTATTCTGGTTCCCAGATTGCTGTTGAGAAGCCCCAAGCCATTTTGAATGACCTACCTTCAGGTTCTAGTAGTCTTTAGCATTTTTTTTTATCCCCATTTTCTTAAATTTCACAGTAATGCATGCAAATGTGGATCTTCCTTCATTCATTGTGCTGAATACTCAGTGGGATCCTTTAATCTAAAAATTAATGACATTGATATTTTTGAATCATTTCTTTGCTTATTTCCTCCTTTATTTTATTTGTTCTCTCTCTTTCTGTACTTCCTATTATTTGGACATAGAGCCTCCTGAATTGACCCTTTAAATTCTTTCTTTATTTATTTTGGTGAGAATACCTTATTTTTTATTTTCTTTCAGCTTTATTGAGGTGCAATTGGCAAATAAAATTGTAAAATATTTAAAGTTTATAATGTGATTATTTGATATACATACACATTGTGAAATGATTCCCAGAATTGACTTAAAAATTTATCACTTTACATATTTACCTTTGGGGGGGGTGGTGAAGACATTTAAGTTCTACTCTATTAGAAATATTTAATTATACAAGATAGTGTTCTCAACTACAGTCAACATGTTAGTCATTATTTTTTTTCAATACATACACTAAAGTTTGTTTGTTTGTTCATTTTTATCATATATTATTTATCTTACATTCTCTATAATTATTTTTAATTTTTATGAGCTATTTATTATCCACTAATGTTCTTTTTACTAATCTTGTTTTGGGCTCTCAGAGAATCTTTTTTCTAATGTGTTAAAGTTTTCACTGCCATTTACAGTATTAGTTTCTCCAAGATGATGGTTGTAATTAAAAATGTATATATTTCCTTAGCTTTCTGACCACCTTAGCTATCTGTTCATACTTAGGAATGATTTATAAAGCTAATTAGATGCTTTGTGACAACATCAATTTGCTGGTTTTGATAATGCACTACCATTATTTATGGGCATTTGGGGCAGCTGGGTGATGAGTACAGGGATTTCTCTATACTATATTTCACAACTTCTTATGAGTTTATAATTTTAGAAAAAAAAGTAAAAAGACATGCTAATTGGAAATTCCAGGTGTTCTGAGAGGACCTTGCTGCTTTTGGTGTCACTGGATGGTGCTCTAGTCTAGGAAGATAGACACTTTCATCTGAAACCCTGAGGGTACTATCTTTAGACTCAGATGCACCAATATCCTGCATATTATCCAAGGCCCAGTCAATGGAATTGGCAAATGCATGGTATACACTTGGAATAAATACTCATTAAATCTCCCCATTTTGGATATGGTTCCCCCACCCTCAACTATGCCTGAAGTGATTCCCAGTTGAAGGAGTCTCTGTTATACTTTTTTTAGAGAATAAACTTCCAGTCTATGTTAAGTGGGAGAGGAGTAATTGCCTGGAATGGATGGGTGAGGGGTGACCTAAGGATCTATTTGTTTCAAGTAATTCAGTTAATATTAGTTTTACCCAAATCATCAATTCCTAAAAGCCTGTTGCCTCCAATTCCTAATGTTTTCATGAATTTGGTTTGCTTTCTGACTTTCTCTACTGCTGAGCCAATTACCACTCATCTTTCTGCTTTTGTTATTTTGCTGTTGCTGGTGTTTTTGTTTGTTTTTTCTATTTCCTTTTCTGTGGGATTTTGCAATTTTAAAAAATTCTTTACTTTCATTTTGGTGAGGTTTCCAGGAGGAAGAGGAAGAGTAACTGCTGTCTACCGAGCTAGTCTTAAAAGTCTTTCCAAGACAAAAGCTTAACTATGATTTTATGTGGTACACAAGAAAATGGATAGCAAAGGACAGAGAGTCAGGAAAATATCCTCACGACAAGGATCTAGACTGGAATTTCAAACAAATGTAGTTAGTCTTCTTCAGACAAATAATAATCCTAATACTACTTTTAAAATAAGAATTACCCACAGAAAGAGCTTAATAGTCTCAGACAGTTTATGACAAATACAGACCAAGATAATTTAGTTCAGAAATGCTATAACTGATATGTATCATAATTAACATGGCACAGTGGTGGATATTTTTTAATCCATTTAATCATTCACCAAATATTCATTAAGCCCCAGATATGTGCCAAGCACCATCTAGGCACTGATTGTCACCTGGGAAAAAAAAAAAGAAGGAAAAGAAAAGACCAGAACTGAGGCTTCCAGTCAAGATAGCATTGTAGGAAAATATGGTACTCACATTCTCCCACAACCACATCAAAATTACAACTAAAATACAGAAAAACCATCATTCATAGCCACCTGAAATCTACCTGAATAGAATTCCTCTAGCTAAGGACATAAAGAAAAAGCCATATTAAGACTAGTAGGACAGAGGAGACAAGGCAAGATCTGGTCCTACACCCATGTGGGGCATATACAAATTGGGAGGGATGTCTTGGCAACAAAGGGCCCCCTCTGAGGAGCAAGGAGGCCAAGCCCTACACCAGGTCCCCAGCCAGGAAGAGAAGTCACCATAACTTCTCCATGTAAAAACCAGAGGGGACTGTGGCTGAGTGAGACAGAAGAGTCCCAGGCATTCCTCTTAAAGGGCCTGCACACAGACTTAATATGAATCATGTTCTGACCTCCAGCACTGGGGCAGAAGCTCTAAAGGCATGAGGGACAAACAGGGAGGAACTACATTGTCTGGTATCAGTGTGAGAGCTGGAAGGGAATCTTTGTCCCAGACAGAAGGGCTGGCAGAAGCCATTGTTCCTTTTTATGAGCCCCCCTCCCTTCCTCCACCCAACACACAGAGCCAGCAGGTAGGTACCCTATCTGAGTCTCCATCAACCTATCACTGTTCACCCAGCCCTGGTGATTCCCTGAGCCCCCATCCCACCCAACTGGCAGATGCAACCCAAGCTGTTTCCAGTGGCATTTCCATACAAATGGCCTGTCTTGGTCCATGCTTCCGACTTTCCCAAAAGTTCTCAAACAAGCAATGTGGCTTTGGTATTCCCTATACCTCTCACTAGCACCAGCTGGCCTTGGTTTGCAGCTTAGCCTCTCCTGAGCACCTCCAACTCAGCACAAGGAGCAGCTATCTGCAGATCACCCTGTAGCTCATGCTAGGTGACCACAGGAAACAGCTGAACTTGGCCTGTATCTCCTGCACACAGTGGACGATAAAACCACCTCCAAAAGTGACACACTCAAGAGGCAGACTCAGTGGGCACCAGATCCCCACTGAAGTAAGTCCTGCTCCCTGGGTGGGCCCCTGCACAGCTCGTCTTCCACTGTGGTCACAGTCACTCCTTGCAGCCAATGGACCTGGGGATAAATTGTTTCCATTGATTGACCAACAGCAATCAAAGCTCAACTACATCAGTAGGGTGCACACAGCCCACACTTGGGAACACCTGGAAAGCCCAGCTTAAGTGAACTGGGAGGTTGTGCCACCGGACCCTAGAAGACACCTACTACATAGGCCACATGACCAAGCCCAGGAGACATAGCAGCTCTATGAAATACATAGAAACAAAAACAGGGAGGTTGCCAAAATGAGGAGACGAAAAAGCATGTCCCAAATGAAAGAACAGAACTCCAGAAAAAGAACTAAACAAAATGGAGAGAAGCAATCTAATAGATGTATAGTTCAAAACACTGGTTATAAGGATACTCAGTGAACTTAGGGGAAGAGCAGATGAACTTCAATAAAGAGTTAGGGAACATAAAAGTGGAGCTGGAAAACATAAAAAAGAACCAGTCAGAAATGAAGAATACATTAACTGAAATATATATATATATATATATATATATATATATATATATATATATATCACAGGGAATTGACAGTGGAGTAGATGAAGCAGAGAATCAAATGAGAGATTTGGGAGATAAGGAAGCAGGAAACACCCAATCAGAACAGCAAGAAGAAAAAATTGAGGATAGAATAAGGAACCGCTGGACAACTTCAAGAGTACCAACATTCACATCATGGGGATGCCAGAAGGGAAACAGAGAGAGTAAGGAGTTAAAAACCTATTTGAAAAAAATAATGATGAAAAACTTCCCTAACCTGATAAAAAAAACTGGACATACAAGTCCAGGAAGTGAAGAGAGTCCCAAACAAGATGAACCCACACTATGACACATCATAAAATGCCAAAAATATTAAAGACAAAAAGAGAATCTGAAAAAGCAGTGAGAGAAAAGCAGTTACTTACAAGGGATCTTCCCTAAGAGTGTCAGCTAGTTAGTTTCTCAATAGAAACTTTGAAGACCAGAAGTGATTGGCATAAAATACTCAAAGTGATGAAAAGCAAGCACCTATAATTAAGATTACTCTACTCAAAAATCTATCAACTAGAATCAAAGAATAAAGAGTTTCCCAGACAAGAAAAAAGCTAAAGGAGTTCATCACCACCAAACCAGTATTACATGAAATGTTAACAGATTTTCCTAAAGAAGAATGAATGATTGAATGAATGAATGAATAAATAAATAAATAAATAAATAAATAAATATGAAAAATAAAATGGCAATAAATACTATCCATCAACAACTAAGTTTAAGAAACAAAATAAACAAACAAGCAGAACAGAAACAGACTCATCTATATAGAGAACATTTTGACCATTGCCAGATGGGAAGGGGTTTGGGAATTGGGTGAAAAGGGTGAAGGGATTAAGAAGTAAAAATTGGTGATTACAGAACAGTCAGGGGTATGTAAAATACTGTATAGGGAATATAGTCAATAGTACTTAGTAACTCTGAATGGTGTTAGATGGTAATTAGATTTATTGGGATAATAACTTAGTAACATATATCTAATCACTGGGTTTTACACCTGAAACTAATATAATATTGTATGTCAACTCTAATTGAAAAATGAAAAATTATTTAAAGTTTTAAAAAGGCAGAACTAGTAATACTGACAACTACAATCTTATTTAAACACAGACACAAAGGATGTTGAGTTAGAAAAAAACCATAAATTTTATCTAGTCTCAAGTCCCTCATCAAATATATGAACAGTTGTTATTGACAATGACCATTAGTCACTACCCCTCTTCTACCTCTTGAACTAAAGCATTTTATATCCAGTATCCAAATCATGGCAACTTATGGATTATTCAATAATCATACCAGAGTAATAAAAACAAAATCCATTAAAAATATATATTCATATATATTTATCCCCCATTGAAAATACAGATCCTCTCCCTAGCTGGTTCTGCTCAGTGGATAGAGCATCAGTCTGTGGGCTGAAAAGGTCCCGGTTTGATTCCGGTCAAGGGCACATACCTTAGTTGCAGGCACAATCCTTGGCCATGTTCAGGGTATGTGTGCGAGGCAACCAATCCATGTGTCTCTCTCACATTGATGTCTCTCCCCCTCCCTTCAACTGTCTCTAAATATCAATGGAAAAATACCCTCAGGTGAGGAAGAAGAAGAAGAAGAAGAAGAAGAAGAAGAAGAAGAAGAAGAAGAAATACAGAGCATCTTACAATCTTTTTCTCTTCCTAGTCTTATTTTCTTAATAAATTTAACAATTTTTTACATTTTTACAGTGCTTTAAATGGTTTGAAATTCAGATTTCCACTTTTATTTTGGCCAGCAGAACAATGTTATTGTTATTATTCCATTTTCAAGATAAGCAAACTGAGATTCAGATGTTAAGTGATTTGTGTAGGTCCACACTTAAATCCAGGTCCTTTAAATAAAAATTTCTGTGCTCTTTCCATTACATCAAATGGCTCCCTTAAAAACAGAAAATGACAGGAAATTATCAATTTCCATTTTTGCACATTTCACATTAACAAAATGACTTTGGCTCCATATCTTTGAAGAAAATGCTCACAGCAATGATTTCATGTACAAGGATATAGCTAGAAAGATGAATTCAGCCGAAGGCAATTCTACACTGAAAATTAGAGGCTACGGTTGTTGGCAATGGCTGTTCCTTTAGGTGATGCAATTTCCCAAATGCTTGGTGAGCCTCAAGTCTTGTTTAAGAAGAGAACAAGTATGTTTCTAGCTACCCATTCCCACAACATTCAAATAATATTTATTATTTATTATTTATTTATTTTTATTTGAGAGAGAGAGAAAAATTGATTTGATGTTCCTCTTATTTATGCATTTATTGGTTGATTCCTGTATGTGTCCTGACTGGGGCTTGAACCCACAACCTTTGCATAGTGGGACCATGCTCTAACCAACTGAGCTACCTAGCCAGGGCTATACTATAAATTTAAAGTGCAAGTTTTAGAGGTGTAAGATATTTGATAGGAGTCTGAAACAACCTGAAGGATCTGAAATACCAGATTAGTATTGAAATTTTAAAAACCCTTGCTATTGGTTTTATTGGTTTATAAACTTCAAGGTGTGGCAACACTGATTGTCATATTTACCTCATTTGTTATTTCCCATTCTTACCCCTGTAGCAGCAAAGCACATCAAAACTAGGCATTGAGAAGTGATCGGCATTAGGTATCAGTATTGGCATTAGTATCAGTCCCATTATTAGGTTTTTGTCCTGAAGGGGCTGAGATATAAGCAGCATCAACCTGCAACAAAAAAGGAAGAGTCTTCCCAGCCTTGATCAAAGCGAAAGGAGCAAGAGAAACTGGGAGCATGGTACCCAAAGGAGAGTGGCATAAGGAGCAGGGATACAAGAGAAGCAGATGCTCCCTGGAGGGCAGATCTATGTTTGAAAACGGATCAATGGCAACTACTACTAAGAAATGCTTTGTACCTATCTCAATATTCCCTGTGCATTCTTGAGTGGCTCCTACTAAGATTGATTTTTTTGTTTGTTTGTTTTTGTTTTGGTAACAGAAAGTTCCACTACACCACAATTCCAGACACTATGGGATCTAACACAAGACGACAGGGCACAATTATTCCTGAGCATGAGATGAGAAATAATTGTACAATGCAATGAACTTCCAGAGAACTGAGAAACTCTGCAATGATTTTCACTGAATTTTCTCCTTCTCTTTCTAAGCAAAATGAGCCAATTGTCCAAATGCCTCTCAGTGAAAACCCTGCTGGAAGATAGTACATCAGGACATTGACAAGGCAATGCTGCTAAGAACTTTCTGAGCCCCTGGATTCTTTGTGCAATCAAAACCTTCCCCTGTACCTAGAACATTAAAAAGTTGAAAATACAGTTGAATAAATTGCTTTACTCTTCAAAATCTAACCACTCTGTACAAGTAGATCCTCATTCTTCTATATCTTTTATTTTAAATACTTTATTTTTTAATATAAATTATACATAAAAACCAAAAGATTTTCATTTTTTTAATCTCCACCCAAGGATATGTTTATTTATTTTAGAGAGAAAAAGGGAAAGAGAGAGAGAAACATTGACTGAGAGAGAATCATTGATCAGTTGCCTCCCATAGGCACCCCAACTAGGGACCAAATCTGCAACCTAGGTATGTGCCCTGACTGGGAACCCAAGACCTTTCGATGTATGGGTGACACTCCAACCAATTGAGTCACACCAGCCAGGGCAAAAGATCTTTAAAGCTAACAAACATATTTAGTCTTGGCTCCTTTTTCATTCTGTTTCAGCCTATAAGTCATATGTGAAGCAAAGTATTCTCTTGAATGGTAAAATATAGATGCCTCCCATGCATAAGTCTAAGGTCAAGCAGCGACTCATTATCCAATCGTCCAATGTGGCCAGAAAGACTTGAGGCTGAGCTCTGTCATACACTGGGCCCTCTCAGCGCACCCCCCACTAGATAGAAGAGCTCTCACACCTCAAACTAGAGACTTAAATCTGCAAAAGGGGAGGTGGCCCGAGACACAGAAGAACTTAGCTTAGATTATTCAAGTATTCAGCGGTAGTTTGGGAAAAACAACTTATTTGGAGCCATTTAATCTTTCTAGCCTTCTCCCTTCCTGGGACCTCAGGTGACCCCTCCCTGAGGCTTAGGGTGCTCTGCAGAGAAGGTACCGAGGTGTCCTGCCCTAGGGAGGCCGCTCACAGCCCGAGATAGACAGCTTCTCACTTTGAGCACCCACAGGCCTGGGATCTGCAAGATTACCTCATGTTGGCCTTCTTTAATAACTAGCTCTGCCCTTTGCAAAGTATCACATTTCCCAAGTCTGAAAGTGGCATAAAAAAACTCGATTTCTGAAAGCTCAATTTTGGAAATAATGACAGAAGGAAATAAATTGTAATGTGCAATTCTTTATGAAAACACGGGGACAGGAACAAACAAAATAGCAGTAATAGAAATCCCTGCTCTTCATTTTTGTCATTTGATCCTCTTATGCCCAAATCTTTTATCATAACTGCTTTGATAGCAAAGCAATTGATGAGTTCAGATTTTATTTCTATTCTCCCTCTTTCAGCAGAGATAATGATGAGGCCAAGTTTGTCCAAACACAGGTGAAAAAGATTGTGGGGAGTAAAAGAAAATTGAGGCGTAGGTTCCCAAGTCCTGTGTAATTGAGCATTAGCTGCATAATGTTTGTGTAATTTCATGCCAAGCGCTCAGATGGTGATGTGGGACACAGTTTAAGGATTTGCTCTTAATATTTTCCTTCTTGGCATGAACGTGCAACCAAACATGAAGGGCTCATTCTGTGAGCTGGGAGAGCATCCAGCTCACTAATATGCAGACTCCCTGAGCCAGAGAGAACGGCCCACCTCAGGCAGTTGCTTCCCATCCTGATGTGATTCAGCTGCAGCTTCTACCTCACAGCATCTGCCATGTGGGGTTGGGATCGGGGAAGCAATGGCATGCTGGGCAGCTGCAGTGTTGCCTCCGACTCAGAGAGACCATGCCACTCCATGGTTTTAGATGCAATGTCTTAGACTTTAGGGAAAAACCATTCAAAATGGAGGCTGGGGCCAAAGGCTCTGCCTTAGTGAAAGAGATTTTCTTCTCTCTTTCGAGAAGCACCACAGAGTTAAGTCAATGGGAAGCCACAAAAGTCAAATGTAAATGGAAGTGATCAGCTTCACTAAGGTCTCAGGGATTCCTGGAAACTTGATCAGGCTGCTCATGTCCTTGAGGAGCAGCCTGGACCAGGAAGGGGATCTCTTCAGCAAGTGGTTGAATGAGAAGAGCAGCACCACATGCAGATAAAAGTCATGCTCTCCCTTGAACGAGGAAGCTGGAGGAAAGGAGACAAGAAAAATGCCGAAAAGGGGCAGAAACACACCACGGTTGTTGGCACCTATCCCTTGGTTTCCAGGAAAGTTTGCAACTTGGGGCCAGAGGAGAGGGAAGCTGTGGGATGGAGTGGAAGTTATCTTATATAATAAAGTCATATGCAAATTGATTGTCATGCCCTCACAAGATGGTTTCCTAAGACCAGGCCGGCAGGGGGGTTGGTGAGGGACTACAAAACGACTGAACATCAGGCTGTGTGGGGCGACCAGGCCAGCGGGGGTGGGGGCAGTTGGGGGTGACCAGAATAGCAGGGGGGCAGTTGAGGGTGACCAGGCCAGCAGGGGTCCAGTAAGGGGTGACCAGGCCAGGGGGCGAGTGGGGCAGTTAAGAGCGACCAGGCTGGCAGGGAGGGGGCAGTTGGGGGCGACCAGGCTGGCAGGGAGGGGGCAGTTGGGGGCGACCTGGCTGGCAGCAGGGGGCAGTTAGGGGTGACTAGGCTGGCATGCAGAGGCAGTGAGGGGTGATCAGGCCAGCGGGGGTGAGGGGGGACAGTTAGGGGCAACCAGGCAGGCAGGCAGGTGAGCAATTAGCAGCCAGCAGCCCAGGATTGTGAGAGGGATGTCTGACTGCCAGTTTAGGCCCAATTCCCGGGATCAGGCCTACACCGGCAGTAGGACATCTCCCGAGGGGTCCTGGATTGACTGGGCTGAGGGGACCCCCCCCCCATGCACGAATTTCATGCACCGGGCCTCTAGTACTCTGATAAATACTTTGGAAGACTAACTGGAGAAGAGCTACCAAGGCTGGTGCCACACGGAGCTACCGTCACATCTAAGCCTATCATTTCTCCTTCATTCACTACCTTTGTCCACTAAAACACATTTTTTTCAGGAACAAAATGAAATTTATCATAATATATCATCTTAGAGGGGACTTGTGAGGATGAAGGGGAATAATGTCTGCAAGGGGGTTGTCACCATGTCCAGGGCATAGTGAGCACACTGGGTCAGGGTGCTGGTGACAGTGGTGGCATCCTGGCTACTACTGAGGAAAAGTGTCTCCTCTCAAGGCCCCTGTAACTTTCCTCCCAAGGGAGGAGGTAGGTCCATTTTGAGGCCATGCACTTCTCTGGTAGTAAAATAATTATAGAAAAACATACATGAGATAGAAAATATGGAAAGGGCAGATTATTTAAGAATCTTGGAATGTCTGAGGGAAATTCAATGAGAGAAATGCAGCCGGCCTTGGGAAGAACTGGAATCAGCGAGAAATCTTTCCCCAACTGGCTTATTTCACTTAGCATAATGCTCTCCAGGTCCATCCATGCTGTTGCAAATGGTAAGAGATCCTTTCTTTTTTACAGCTGCGTAGTATTTCATCTGTAGAGGTATGAATTTTTTTTAATCCACTCATCTGCTGAAAGCAGGGGAGGGTGGGTGGGTGGGAAGAGATCAACCAATGAACTTGTAGGCACATATGCATAACCCAGGAACACAGATAATAGGGTGCTGAAGGCCTAGGGTCGGAGGCGGGGGCAAGGGAGAAAGTGGGACATATGTAATACTTTCAACAATAAAAATTAAAGAAAAAAGAAAGCTAGGAATCAATTGCTTTGTTTTATGGAGTAGGCTTCCCTGTTCCCTGAGGCAGCGCAGAGCTAAACCCATAGAAAACAAAAGGGAGTGGCTACCACACTCAGCCTGGACCCTGTCCTTAACCTTTTCTTCTATTTGTTGCATTGTCTCTGTCGCTGAGATCATGGCTATGGAGCCATGTAACTGGAACCCAAGTAACAGAAGATACTCTTGGATTTACATTTTATAACCTAGACAGCCAGAAAGAAACTAACTTATTTTGTCAGCTATAGTTTCAACCACTCTAGGAAAGGCAGTAGTGGTCCAGTTTAGGCAAGATAGCCACTCCTAAACTATCACCATGCCTGTGATTGGCACAGCTTGGGTCAGGTGCTCAAGCCTGAATTAACCATGATGGCCACGAGGGCAGAATCATGTCAGACTAACACAGTGGTCCCCATGGAAATGGGGGTGGAAGGGATAATGCCAGAAGAAGTGGAGCTCTTGGCAGACTGACTTAGGAAGATTCAGCCAAGAGCCCCCTCCATGCTGGAAGAGTGATGTGATGGAAGGACATCCCTATTTCTATATCCTCGGATTCCTTAGGACTGCCATGCTCTAACCTGCTTTCTCCACATAGTCTGAATGAAATATGTCATCAGGGTGAACTTAGAGTTTCTGGAATCTTGAAAAGGGGAAGAGAGATTGGAGGAATTTTGAATAAAAAGATCTTTGCACTATTTTTTAAATTAATTTTTTGAAGTCTGCTGGGCCAATGCAAGCAATGCAGTATTTACTTGATTGACCTCAATATTAGTGATTTTTGGTCAGTGACATGCTTTTTTAAAGGGTAAGGGCTGCAGTTGTTAGGTGACAAGGAAGGGAGAGGAATTTGGTTCTGAAATTGAGACATCAGGGAATTGTCTTTGTTAGTTTTCCATGAGACAGTCCAGGCAGGGGCAGATAACCTAGGGAGATGTCTTAGCAGTATTTTTTCCAAAACTTGTAAAACATTCTTAGAGAAAAAGTTATGAAGCGTTCAAAAAGAGGCTTGTTTGGAGGGGAGAGAGGAAGGGAACGTTCTAGGGGTGTGTATGCAAGAACATAGCCTTGAGAGTAATTTATCTTGTCTTGCAGTTTGAACAGAGGGACTCTTTGAACCAGAGGAACTAACAATCTTGGGGTTTAATTACCAGGTGCTTCTCATAAATTGTGGAAGGCTACAGCAAGGAAAAAGAAAGGCCTTTTTCTGTCCAATAAACCCTAAATTTATTGATAAATATGAAGGTCAGGCTATGAGTTTGAGCCTTGGCTGTGCCGCATAGTTATGTATGAACAAGGGTAGATTACTAAGCATTTGGTTTCTTCATGTATACGATGAGGATAATACTGACGCCATCCAACTCATGTTGTGAGAGTTAAGTGAGAAAATACGTATAACATGCTTAGTGTAGTATATACAATGGCACTCAGTAAACATTAGCTATTATTGTTTACTAGTAGCCCTGCACACGAATCCGTGCGCCAGTAGCTCTCTGTGGGGCCTGGCAGCTCTGCGCCCACTGCCCAGAGGCTCTCTGTGGCCCAGAGGCCCATCTGCAGCCAGGCGCGGAACACTTGCTTCGTCACTGCAGTGACAAAGCAAGCATTCTGCCAGGCCACTCATGCTGCTGGCTCTCAGTGGCAACCCCCTCGCCCCCCGGGACTGGCGGACTCCAGCAGGGCTGAGAGGACTGGGTGCTACAATCTTGTGGATATGGGTGCCACCATCTTTTGTGACAGAGTGATGGTTAATTTGCATACTACCCTTTTATTAGATAGGATATCTCTTACACAATTTTCATTCAGCAGATTCACAATATACAACCTTACATTATAACTATTAGTATCTTTCTCTTCTTTAATAGGGTATAAACTCCATGAGGGCAAGGATCACTCTGGTTTGTCTTTATACCACAGCCTCCCCCAGTGCTCCCATAGCAGAAACTCACTAAATACTGACCAAATGAATAATGAGTGAATGATGACAGAGCTGTCTCTTAGGGCTCTGCAAACAGGCTGCTTCCTGTGGTAGCATAATGGGGACATACACTGTGAGCTGGCATCTTTCACAATGTTAGATGGGTCCATTCCACCTGTTCACTTGTTTTTTCATTCATTTAATGAATATTTATTGAATGTCTACTAATATTCCAGACGATCCAATTATTGCTTATATAGCAATAGACAAACTCCTGCCTCCATGATTTTACATGAAATATCATATGCTACCACAGGGTTCTGATGCCACCATGAGCAAACCCATTAGCCCCACATTATAACTTTTGTTTCATTCTGTCTGCCTCATCTGTTGGTGACTTCCATGAGTACAGAGACATACATTGTATTCTGTGCCTAGTTCAGTAACTTTTACATAACAGGGCTCAATAAATGATGAACAAATGAATGAATAAATAGGTGAATGATTTCTCAGATTTATTCTAAAGAACCCTGTTAACCTTTGCATATATTTAGTCCTTTTTTAATCAGAAGATCCTTTGAGTAAGATAGGAAAGCAGCAACTTTTACAAGTTGGGCCCTTTAAGCCTCCAAGTCTTGCATGAATGACTTGAGTGATAGATACACCCATGGTCTCTGAAGGAAACAAAATAAAACAAAGCAAAACCTAAGAGTGAGAATCAAATTTGATTTTTAAGAAAATGTCCTTTTCTCTCATCTTTCAATATTCGCTTTTCCTAGAAAAGATACACATTCTCTCTCTCACCCTTACCTCTTTGCCCTCTAAGTTCAAACTTGTGTTGTTAATTGTTTGAAACAATTGTTTCCATGGAGATAGCCTAGCAACTTCCCAGAGCAGAACAGCAGCTCTGGAGACTTCTGTACTCTTGGGTCAGACACGCAGCTGCTTTAACAAATACAAAATTTTAAAGGTGACTTTAAAAAGATATTTAAAACAAAGATTTGCAATAAGAATAAATTAGTTTAAAGGCTGTCTCTAGACAATGTGTTATCTCTACCCCTCCAAGAAAATAATAGACAATAGGAATTGTGCTATTAAAAAATAACTTGTAAATAAAACATAGTGGCTTATCAATTGATTTGATTAATGTTATAAGTGGATTTTCATGAATGAAATTACAGGTATTCAATATATATTGGCTTAGGTATTTTAGAAATAATTCCTGCCTTGCTTAATGAGAATGTAAGGTTCTAGCAAGCCTGGTTGCTGTGCCCTTTATTCTAGATTCAGCCAGTGCACAGAAGGATTTCTGATTGGCTGATGCCAACTGTAAAATAACGGAATCCTGCCTTTGGGATCTTGTCCTGAGCATTTCAGGAGACCTTCCATGTGAAGTGGCATACAGAGCAATGACAGAGAGCTGGGACTTCCCCAAGCGTAAAGGACATACTCAATTAACCATATTGGGCTTTGTTATTAATGCATGTTTGTTCAATAAGTGTCTACTTGTATGGTGGAACATGGTCGGAGACCTGTTTCCATTGGTAATAAGTTTTAACCTCATTGTCATAAGGTTGTGGGGGAGTTGCTAACCCTTATCTACTTCAAACTTCCTTTGAGCCTATTGTTACTGTGAAGAAGAACCCGAGAGTTGTGCATTGTGAAATGATCTAAGGTTAGTTCGCAATGGCACACAGAAGGTAATTATGGAAGAGAACCTGGGATTAATCTGGACACTATTGTTCCTAAGTTCCCAGGGACTATCTTATCTGTCTCCTTAATTAAACTCAAGCCAAATGCTATGTCAGTAGAATCCACATGCTCCTTTATGTCTCTGCATGCTTCGTAGAAAGGGTTGTCACTTTATTACCAGAGCAATTTTGCCTTTTCTGAGTCTTGACCTCTCTCATCTAGATTGGCCCAGGGCTCTTTCCTTAACATATTTTTCTACACAGAGATGGTTGTAATGATGTTAGTTATCCTTATCCCTTCCTATAAAATACAGAAATATCTCTAGGTTCCAAATATCACATTTGTTTTCCTCTTTTGTTCTGCTAGTTTATTGCCATGATGAGCCGGCCTAGGCAAATGCTTGGGGTTGGCAAATTTTATCTTTAGAGCTATAGGTGCCTGAAAGCGCTCTCATCATATGATGTTCGGGAGTGTTTCCCATCTCTCCGTCCTACACAGTTCTGGAGGAAGGGTCTGATAACCTTGTTTCCAATGAGGTGCTCTTGATTGGTAAGCTTTTGAGGAGGGTACAAAGGCCGAAAAACATCAGCATAGTTTCCAGACCCTCACAACTAATAAATGTTTATTGAGTGACCCCCACCTCGTACTAGGTACATACTAGCAGGAGGATACACAAATATCCAAACCCAAAACCTGCCCCTGGGAGTGGCCATCAGAGCATGCCATTTCTCTCCCTCTCTGCTGCTGATTTTGCCACAGAGCCAAAGTATCTCCCCTCCCCCGCCCCAAATAAACCAGCACCCATGTCTGGGCTAAAAGAAATTCCTAGACAAATGTACATCCTATAAGTTCTGGGAACAGAACACATTTGGTTCTGTGCATAAAAAGTTACCTTCCAAATTATCTTCCTCCCAAGTCACACTGCTAGGGAAAGTGCAGCATATCTAAGAAAGCTAAGAAAGTGGGGTTTTTAAAATCCTAATTTGCCCCCTAAAAATCACATGTGACATCCCACCAGCTGCCCCAACAAGCAGGCAGAGATCACAGACGGCTGCGTTGATGAAGCCGTTTCTCCCTCAGTCACTCAGGCAGCAGAGGCCCAGCTGGAAGGCTGAGCTCCATGGCTGATTGCAGTAAATTGCTAAATGCAAAATCTACTGGGAATTGGCACTGCCTTGAGCCTGACCCATGTTTTGATTACAGAAACCAAAAATAGGTAAGCAACTGTGGAGCTCCAGGTAGGAGGCACCGCAGACAGGAGGCATGTGCTTTAGCCCTGAGTGGGAGGCGGTCTTAAGAGATGTGAGTTCTCACTCCAGCACCAACACAGCCTTCGATTCTGTGTTTGCAGAGATGTGGGAGTCAGGGAGTCAGCGGGAGGGGAGAGGAGGGGGGGTTGCTGTGGGGGAGATGAAGTGTGTAAGTGTGTGTGGCAGAGGGGTTTAGGGAGTGATACTACATACTCGTACTCTTCCTGGGAGCTTGAAGATTATCAAGAGAGGAAAGGGTTGTGAATTCTTCCGAAATACATATTTGAAATGCTTCTTTTTATTCAAATGTAAGACATCATGTGTAAGAATATGCTAGCATTTTTAAAAAATAAATAAATGACATTATACAAAGCTCTATAGCTACAAATGATCTTTAAGGACCTCAGTTTTTTCAGTATCTTTTTTGAACTGATTCTTTCTCAATTTGTATAACGTCTCTTTGACTTCCTACTCCTCTCTTGTCCATCACTTCCCAAGACTGGAAATTAAAATGGCCCTAATTCCCTGGTTGTCCTATGGCCACTGCTTCAGTTTTCTTCTCTTCCCATCTCCTTTTCTTTTCTGTTCTCCTTCTGCTCCCTATAATAGTGGACTAGTTTGGAGAGGGCTGAGAATTTTAGACAGGGTTGAATTCTAACTATGTCTCACCTAGTTAGGTTGTTTAGACACATTATCCGATCTCTCTGAACTTCATCTGAAAAAAAAAAAAAAGGATAATAATAAATATCTTGCTGGTTACTGTGAGGCCTACAATGCATGGAAAGCCTTTGGGGCAATATTTGGCCCAGAGTTGGTTAGATGCTACTTTCCAAAAGAACCTGAGAAATGATCTCAGGTCAGTTGGTTAGATACAATTAGATCTCTTAAGACTGCCTCCTACTCAGGGCTAAAGCACATGCCTTCTGTCTGCAGTGCCTCCTACCTGGAGCTCCACAGTTGCTTACCTATTTTTGGTTCCTGTAATCAAAGCATGGGTCAGGTTCAAGGCGGTGCCAATTCCCAGTAGACTTGGCATTCAGCACTTTATTGCAATCAGCCAGGGAGCTGAGCCTTCCAGCTGGGCCTCTGCTGACTGATGAGGGAGAAATGGCTTCATCAACACAGCAGACTGTGCTCGCCGCCTGTTGGGGAAGCGGGTGGGATGTCACATGTGATTTGGGGGGGAGGGGGGCAAAATTAGAATTAACAGGAAAACTCTTACCCTGTTCCCACTCCCTCCATCTATTTGCACCCATCCTGTTTCTGATCTCTGAAACAGATGCCTATCAATGTTGAGAGCTCTGAGATTTTCTAAATCAGATCACTGGACTCCAGATTAACAACATGTCCTTCTAATCTCCTTTTTACAGGTGAGAGAAATCTTTATTCATATAAGGTGGTTGTATAATTGGTTTCATTCAACTGCAATAAAAAAAAATCACTTCCAAAACCTATGCTGATCCTTTGATTCTTCATGACCCTTGGCAAGTTACCCAAGTTTCAAGGACAGGCTTTTGTGATGATTCAGTGAGTAAATACTAGAAAAGTACTCAAATGTTTCGTGGCATATAGTAAGCATTCAATATTTGTGAATTACTATACTACCTAATAAAAGGGTAATATGCAAATAACCATCACTCTGCTACGCCCACGATTGGGCAGGCGGGAGGCTGGGGGGCGGGACTCGGGGTGGCCTCTCCAGCCGTTGAGAGGCACCAGAGGCTTTTGGCCTGGTGCACGAGCAGACACCAAGCTCCCCTGCCATCGAAAGCGGGGAGCTGGGTGTCTCTCTGTGCATACGGAGAGACTATAAGATGCCAAGAAAGAAACCACTACTAAGGAAAGGACTCAAAAACTAAAACTATGGAACTTACAGGTAAAGAAATAGGAGAAAATCTTTACTACTTTGGAGGTAGCTAGATAGCTTAGAAGGACATAGGAAACACTAACCATAAAAAAGTAATTATTAGATTTGTTAAAATTAACATCTTCTCTTGAAAAAAGACACCATTATGAAAATAAAAAGGCAAGTCATAGGGAGAAATTATTCACAATACGTATGTCTGAAACAGACTTTTATGGAGAATATCTATGAAGCAGTCTTACAATTCAATGGTAAGAATACAGACAACCCAATGTTCAAAATGTGCAAAAGATTTGAACAGACACATCACAAAAATAAGATCTATACCATCATGTGATGATTAATATCATTAGTCATAAGGAAAATGTGGATTAAGCCTCAGTGATTTTCTACAAAACACACTAGAAAGGCTAAAATTAAAAAGACTGACAATAACAAGTATTGGCAAGTATGAGGAGTCACTACAACTCTCATGTAGGTGGGAGTATAAACTGTTGCATCCACTTTGGAAAATGTATTGACAGTTTCTTAGAAAGGTAAACATTCCCTTACCATAGACCCAGCAATGTTACCTCTTGGTATTTAAAATAAATCAATAAATCATAACATTTGTTCACACAAGGATTTGTACACAGATGTCCATTGTAATCCTATATAATAAAGAGCTAATATGCTAATTAGACCAGATGGCAGAACAACCTTCCAGAACGATCAGTGGGCGGGGCTGTGAGGTAGCCGGGGCCACAAGGCAGCAGGGGCTTTGAGGGCTGAGTTCCTTGCACAAATTTTGTGCATCGGGCCTCTAGTTAGTAATAGTAGTCATGGTAGCATTTGTTGAGTGCCAAAGATTTTCAAATAAATGTCCTATCTCTAGCATTCTGTGATGCCTTTAAAAATAAAATAAATCCTTTTTTGAAGATTCATAGTCTCTATCTACTTTTTACTATTTTATTTTAAAGAGTAAATGAGAGATGGCAAGCAAGAGAAATTACAGTAGAAAGTTCACAAGGCTAAAAGTCAAGACAACTGGTACTCTGCCATTAGCTTGCTGAGTGACCCTGGAGAAGTAACTTTGCTTTTTGAAATGTTTCGATGACTTCCTCATTGTCTTATCAACTATCTCTTGAAGATGCCTTCTAGCTCTAACACTTCATGAATCTATGTTCTACACCAATGACTACATTACAGAGTGGGGAGGCATTCACCAACCTAGAGAATCATCTCTTTCTTTAGTGCCTCACATTTGGCTGACTTCCTCAAACCTGACACTGGAAAAATAAACTCAGAACATTTCAATTTATGGCCCAAATAAAAAGTACTCTTAATTAAAATGTAGAAGCCAATTCCATAGACAATGTCTGGAAGTGAGCCCAGGAGAGAGAGAGAGAGAGAGAGAGAGAGAGAGAGAGAGAGAGAGAGAGAGATTATGACATAATCAAATAAACCTGTAAAGGTATAAAAAGGGTTGAAGAGAAATTATTTTGTATCTATGTAAATCAAGGTAAAGTAAGGTCATTTGGGGATAAAAGAGGGTACAATTAACTGCCTTGTGCACATAGTCTGGGCTCAGCTTTGACCCTTTAGGTGGTCAATGTAATATACATAATTAATGACTCATTTTCACTTTTCAATTTGCAGGCTTATCTCTAAATAGAAACATATAACAAAGCACAGAGTGTCTGTTTCTTAGATTCTTACTAATGAGAGATATGAGAAAACTTTGGGGGCAATAAATTTATTATCTGGATTGTTGTGTTTTTATGGTAATACCTATCAAAATTTATCAAATTGTACACTTTAAATCCTGTAGTTTATAGTATGTCAGCTATTACTCAATAAAGCCATTAAAAATATACATTCTGTGACAACTAGTATAATAACCCAATTCTTCATGATCCTATTCAAATGTTTCCCTTGGAATTCTTTTGTGAGGATTAGTTCTGTCCTGGAACACAATTTGAACATCATTGGATCCTTAGCCAAATTCCATTTCAATAGCACCCCACATTCATCTCAGGTAATAACAAAACACAGTATCTTCACCTTTGTATAAGGCAATTTTTCTTTCCCAAGAGACTGTTCTTTCCTTCCCGCCCCCCTGGCTCACTGCAGCATATTGTGATTGGATGGCCCTCTGGTGGCCTCGAGAATAGTACCCCAAACAAGAGGACCAACAGTGGGGAAGCAGCCAGAACATAATGGATAGACCTTGAAACCAGAAGACATTATAGACAGAAAGGCATTAAAGGAAGAAGACGATTTCTAAGGAAGCCATAGTGCACCATCTGAACCCACACAGCCTTCGTTGGGTATAACTGACTATGAGAAAACCTATCATGCACAGCTTAGGGACCCAACTGACAGAGCTCTGCAGAAAACAGCAGCAAGATAAGGAAAGAGGATAATTTTATTTTATGGTTATGTAAAACCAAACGTAACTCAGGGAGGTCTTTGTTTAATGGTTGTTTGAGAAGACTTATAAATATTTATTAAGCATATGCTTTTTATTGTAATGTGAGGGGATTGTAATGTAATAATGCATGTGAATGTGCTTTGTAAAGTACAAAGCATGGATAACACTAAACACTTAGTGTCCTTTAGTACAGCTCAGAAGAACTAATGGTTTTATATAAAATGCATATTGATGATGTGGAAGGCATGAGTAGCAGAATAGAAATCAAAAGAGGTCTGAGTGTCTATAGGATTTATTTCTAGGATATTTAAAAAGAATCACATAAGCCAAAGAACTTACAAAGATAATAGTTTTTATCTTTGTAAACTATAAAGCATTACACAAATGTATACATATACATATACATATACATACATATATGTATATACTAGTATATGTAAATGTGTGTATCCATCTTTTTATTTGTATGTTTATACCTTGTTGCTTGTGGTGGTGGTGATGGTATATGCCTTAGTATTTAGGCTTCTACGTAAGTCTGGCTCTGTGGTTCAGCATCAATCTATAACAACTCTGAATATTAAAGATATATACATGTCATACTGATCAAGTTGGGGCTATTCTTTTGCAGAAGGAGCTATGTGATTTGACTTTAGACCGCATTGAAGAGTCCCTGAATTTGAGCTGCTCCAACTCACTTTATGCTGCAATGCATTAAAGATAAATTTAAATTATGCTTTTGACTGGCCGTGCTCTCATTGGGGAACTCCTCTCCGGCCATATCTAGTGAACGTAATGAGGACACTATCTCCTTGACTACAGTGGTTAGACACATGATCCAGGCTGGGCCAATGAGAATCATACCTGAGAGTTTTTTTATATAATTATTGATCCCTTTTCACTGTGGTTATTAAAGTTATTAGCCTGAAGCTACTGGTGGCTATCATGCCAAAGATAATTTATTTCATAGTAAAACAAATATACAGAAAAGAAAGCCAGCCTAGAGATGAATAGGTAGTACTTTTCATGTAAACTTTTGAGCCTCTGGATGCAATCATTCCTGAAATAGGATGCATAACTGTATTTTGCAAGTGCATAAGCCAATAATTTCTGTATTTATTAAATGAATTTGAGCTGGATTCTCCTACTTACAACAAAAAAAACCGCTTACCGATATTACAGAAAGGATTTAAAATGCAGGTCTCTCATAGCTATGGATTTTACCACTGATGCCAGCTCATTAAGTTCTCTTCCTACCCAAATGTCAAGAAAAAAATAGCTTTCAGAATAGTAATACTTACTTTCAGAAGTCTTAGAGATCTTGGTCAAAAATTCTAGAAGAACCATTGTCAAAGAGTTAAACCTCATAGAAATTCAGGAGCAATGCATTGTCCCATGCCTTCTTTTGGACAGATTGTGAAATATGAGGCATTGTATATATTTGCATGGATGATTTTCAGTTCTGTTTATCCAGTTAAGCAAATGAAAGTATTAATTTATGTTGACCATTTCTATCTTACCATATTGAAGAAAGTTGTTTGTATTTTACCTATTGTGTAAGCACTCTAAAAAATATATACACTAGTGTGGTCATTGTTGCAGTCACCATAAGGGAGACTCCTGGGATCAGGATGGGGATCAGTAACTCTGGTCTGTGGGTGTATTGCAGTGTGTGCAGCGAGAAGCAGGAGGAAATTCAGGCACTTCTTACATTTCCTCATTGTGCCCATGAGCCTCTATAATAGTTATAACAAGGAATCATATCCTGATACAGTACAAATTTTCATTCCTCTGGAATAAATATATAAAATATGGAGTCCAGTACATTGCTCATCTCAAAAAGTCTCCAAATGAGAAGAAACCCCTTTAAATCCATTTGGTAAGCTGGCTTTGTATTAGCCAGCGGGGAGCCCACATCCCTGTCATACCTGATCAACATAATTTATGTCGCAGAAATTTCACTGTATAGATTTTACTGGAATCAATTCTTCAGAGATGAAATTAAAATCGTGTTTTTCTAAATCAATATGAATTCTCAGGCCTGGAACTTTCCTGAATTTAGAAAATATAAACTAGTCTTTGAATACAAATTAGACTCCTTGATAATATGAGTGCACATACATACATGCATGTGTGCGTGCACACACGCACACTTTAAGACTAACTGACATCTGAAGTTTATTTACATTTACTTGCCCATATTTACCTTTGGGTATCTTTTGGCTTCTCCTGTTGTTCTCTGTCAGTGAGGAATAAATACATAAGTACTTGCTTGCATCCAATTCTTTATATACCATTTATTCTGTTTATCTCAATCAATTGTTATTGTGTGTGTGTTTTTTGCTGCCACAATTCAATATTCAAATACATAGCAATTTTTCTGTATTGTAATATGAGAGATCCAATTCCACTATTTTAATTTCCAAAGTAATTTGCCAGCTTTTAAAATAATGAAATATATAATCTCTTGAGTAACTGACCAATAATTGGCATGAAGTCCATTTCCAAACATATATGCTAAACACAGATTCCTCCATGAATTTCTTCCATTAGAAATGGATTTTAAAACGTGAGGTGAATAAAGTGATGAGTTAGGGAAGAGGAGATTAACTGTGAGGTCAGTAGATGACTATAACAAGAAGAGGTAGCTGATGGCATGAGACTCAAAACTGATGATTTCAGGAAGGAAGGGGAATAGGACTAGCAGTGAAAGAGCAAAGGAGACACCTACCCTACCTCTCTACCCACTGGCATGAGGGTTGTGGAAATTGGAACCAGATTTCAGTTAGAATGAGACGGTGGAGGAAATATTCAGAACAGGTTCTGAAATTTTGGGAATATTGCTGACAACTGACCTTGAGTTTCAGAAAACACAGTTCATTGGTTTTTAGAAGCTAGAAATAAGATATCGAGTGAGAAAGGTGATGTGAGTAGCTTGATGGGGATGAAGGTAAGAGTTGAGGAGCGACTCAAGAGCCCTGGATGACTGATACAAACAGTAATGGGAATAATTCTTAAGATGGTTTATAATTTCTGTGATGCATTACATTAGTAAAAGTACTTTTAAATTAAATATTTCCACACATTCTGTATACCCTGTTGATTTACATTTAGAAAACAAATATTGCAGAAATATGATTTTTACAGAGCAGAAATTGATAGAAACGTTATGGAAAAGATAAAAATGATTTAGACAAAGGCCCATTACATTTTTGTGTAAGAAAGAAGGAAAAATAAGAAAGATATGGGTATGTGTCTTAAGTGTTTGTTTTAAGAAACAAAATCATCCAAAAACTAATAAAAATGGTTGACCAACAGATACATGCAAAAAAATGAAACTAGAACACCAACTTACACCATACACAAAAACAAACTCAAAATGGATAAAGGACTTAAATGTAAGACAGAAAACCACAAAAATCCTATGAGACTTCATAGGCAGCAAAATATCAGACATATGTTATAGCAATATCGTTACTGATACAACTCCTAAGGCAATGGAGACTAATGAGAAAATAAACAAATGGGACTACATCAAAATAAAAAGCTTCTGCACAGCAAAAGAAACCATCAACAAAACAACAACAACTGCATGGGAGAACATATTTGCCAATGTTATTTCAGATAAGGATTTAATCTCCAAAATTTACAGAGAACTCATACAACTTAACAAAAGGAAGATAAACTATTCAATCAAAAAATGGGCAAAGGACTTATATAGATACTTTTCAAAAGAGGACATACAGAAGGCCAAGAGACATATGAAAACATGCTCAGTCACTAATCATCAGAGAGATGCAAATAAAAACAACAGTGAGATACCATCTCATACCTGTCAGAATGGCTATCATCAACAAATCAACAAATGACAAGTGCTGTTGAGGATGTGGAGAAAAAGGGACCCTCGTGCACTGCTGGTAGGAATGCAGACTGGTGCAGCCACTATGGAAAACAGTATGGAGTTTCATCAAAAAGTTAAAAATGGAACTCCCATTTGACCCAGTAATACCACTTCTAGGATTATATCCCAAGAAACCAGAAACACCAATCAGAAAGGATATATGCACCCCTATGTTCATAGCATCACAATTTACAATAGCTAAGATTTGGAAACAACCTAAGTGCCCATCAGCAGGTGAGTGGATTAAAAAACAGTGGTACATCTACTCAATGGAATACTACGCCGCTATAAAAAAGAAGGAACTTTTACCATTTGCAACAGCATGTATGGAACTGGAGAGCATTATGCTAAGAGAAATAAGCCAGTCGGAGAAAGATAAATATCACATGATCTTATTCATATGTGGGATATAATGATTAACATAATTTGATGAACAAGAATAGATCCAGAGACAAATGGCAGGGGAAGGGTTGGGGTTAGAGAGCAACCAAAGGACTTATGTGCATGCATATGAGCATAACCAATGGACAGAGACACTGGGGCGGTGGGGGCTTGCCCTGGGTGGGAATGGCTGATGGTGCGGCGGGGGCGGGGGGAGGGGCAGGTGTCAATCAGGGACAAAGGAGACATATGTAAAACTTTAGACAATAAATAAATAAATAAAGTGGTTGACCAAGAGATTAATAGAAATAAACTGAAAGAATTAGTGATGGGAATAACAATTTTCTGAGTATACTCTCTTATAATTTTCACTTTTCAAGTATATGTTGTACATATTCAAAAACTAAGTAAAGTATATTTTAAACCCAAACAAAAACATTGAATGTAAACAAAACTAAGTATAGCATGATATCAAATTGACAATACAGCTACAAAGAAAAATAATATTAATTCAAACAACTTTTGAACATGATTCTCTGACTATACATCCTTAGGAGGATATAATCTAAAGACAAAAATAGCAGTAAGATATTTTGAACTATATTTAGTCGATTTGTTGTTGGTCATGGTCTTGATGTTGTAATTCTGAAACTATTTTATGTATGTTGAAAGATAGAACAAATGATTCAAATCATTCACATTTGAGGAAATGGGGTTTTGATGGTAGGAGAAGGAAAATAGAAACATGCAATGGAGTAAGGTCAGAAAACGTATGGCACTGAGATGTGAACTTTAAATGTTGGTATTTATTTATAGTGCATTTCTTCAGCTCTGTTCACTGTCAGCCCTTAGAGGCAATACCTGATTGCAGTGAGCATGCCTATCAATAATATTTTGATTTCTAAATACCATTCTCCACTCCAGAGCTCCTTGAAGAAACACATGGCTGATTGTAGGTATGGAGGAGAAAAAAATACAACCTTTTGTTATGCCAAAAAGCAAGGAAGTACTCAAAGAATTATGGGGACATATCAATATGACAGAAGCAGGCCTAAGGTGCTCCCATAGTTATAGTCCATAATTATTGTAATGGACTATAACTGATCGAAAGAAGAATTCATGAGTTCATAGTGACACTACAAAAAGAAGAGGAAAGGGGTGAAAATGCTTTGCTCCACAAAATAATATCAAGCTATATGTGGAGAAGAAGTGATATCATTAGAAAATCTACAATTTGCAGTTACCAGTATAATAATTGAGTCAAGCATAGAGCATAACTGGATGCTAAAACTGCTTAGTGACAGTTTGTGGGAATTCCACTTGATCTCAGTGTTTCATGCAACTATTTATTAATTACAAGGAACAGGAAGCTCCTTTACCACAGAGGTCTTTATCTATGAGGGCTTTCAGATCGCCAAAATGACCTAGTGATCGATGGTGAAACAAATGGACATTTATGCTTTCTGACGATGTAATGGGAAGGGCACATACATCTGTGGTATTCTTATAAAAATAACAAAAATGTTTTCCTGAACCTATTCATGAGGAAATAATCATACAAATAAGATTGGAGACATTAAGCAAGACAACTGACCAAGCTTCTTAAAAATGTCAATGTCAAGAAAGGACTGGGTGGAGAGTGGGGGATAGAAGTAACTGTTCTAGAATAAAGGGAAGTAAAGAGACCTGGCAGCTAGGCTAGATGCAATGAACTATCCTTGGTTGGATCCTGAATTTTTAAAATAGTAAAAAAGAAAGAAGGAAAAACATAAGTACAGAGAAAATTCAGGGGAAAACTAAGGATTTTTTTTTCATTTGGACCAAATTAGGATAGCACTATTATATATTTTAAATTTCTTGGGTGTGATAATGGCACTGTGATTATTTGGGAGAATGTCCCTGCTTTTAGTTTAAATGGGTATTTAGCTATGAAGTTTAGAATGTTCAAATGGTCAGCAAAAATAAAAATGGAAAGGGAGAGGGAAAAAAGCAAATGTGGCAAATTATTAACAATAGAGGAATCTAGCTGAAGTCTATATGGGTGTTCATGTTATTAATTTTTAAGTGTCTGTAGATTTGACATTTTTTCAGTAAAAAAAAGTTAGAAAAGAAAACCTCAGCTCTTGATGTTGGTAAGTCTTATATTTCAGCTCAACCAAAAAACACCGTGTGCCAGTACCCTTCATAAATCTCTTAAGCTGATTTTTGCGATTTCTCTTTAATTGGTCAAAGTTGTTTTAATAAATCCACAAGATTGTTTCTGGTTAAAATACAGAGAAGTCACATAAAAGAAAAATGGCATCTGGGATCCAAAGAAGGAAAAATCATTCATTAAAATGTTAGTTTAATTCATGTTTTTCTTGTGCCCAGCAAGTTATGTCACTTAGTTATTTTTAATTCCAGTTAGAGAAGTTTAAATTTATTTTAGAAAGGCAAGTGAAAGAGACCCCAGCAGAATCTGTCTGTATCAATTTATATCTCTATTCAAGCTGCAATGTGTTCTGTTTAAATGTGTTTTAAAAATTTTAACCTAAGGATAAAAGTCCCTTTAAATTTTTGATGTAAGTTGAAAGACTGATAAAGCTGTATGGTTTTGTTGTTGTTTTTTAATATATGTCCTGTTTTGGAACTTCTTGATTTTTATTATGAGAATAGTTAAGGAAAGAAAGGGTGACATTGGAGAGATTAATAAGTGGTTTCTAGAAAACTCTGTCTCATTTGGAAAGAATGCGCACTGTGTGTCCACACCTTTCCTTTTGTTTACATTTCAATTTTGCCACAAAGAGGGGAGTGGAAGCAGGGACTAGAGCAGGTAATTTATATGAAAAAGTTAATCTCTTGCTCAGCCAGAACTAAATGTTTGACCTAATGGGAGTTTCTTGAAAGGCTTTTGATACCAAGGTGCTCCTGAGTCCAGAAGGAGATCTAGAGGCAGAATTACAAGAAACTTAAACACCTTTACTCAAGAACTTGCTCCATGCAGTGTGAACCACAGCACCAGCACCACTTAGGAGCTTGTGAGAAATGAAGAATCTCAGGCCTCACTTCAAAACTAGAGTGTCAGAACCTGCATTTTAACAAGACCCGCCCAAGTGATTTATATGCCTATAAAGTTTGAGAGACTGTACTGGAAGAAGTGGCTCTCTGTATTAGCTACTAAGGCATAGAATCACGGAATAAAAATTACTGATGTTGGCTGTGGTAGGCTAAATTGTGTTCTCCATAAATGATACACTGAAGTCCTAACTTCCAGCAGCTGTGAATGTGACCTAATTTGAACTAAGGTCTTTGTAGATGCAATCCAGTTAAAATGAGGTCATATTTAATTAGGGTGGTCCCTACATCCAATTGGTGTCTTAGAAAGAAGAGGGTGATTTGGATACAGAGACAGAGGAGACATAGGGAAGGCCATGTGACTAGAGAGAGAGAGATTGGAGTGATGCATCTGCAAGTCAAGGGTTGCCAAGGATTGGTGGCAGCCACCAGGAGCTAGCAGGGAGCAAGGAAGAATCCTCCCATAGGGCCCCAAAAAGACCATGGCCCTGCTGACATTTTTATTTCAGCTACTGTGAGAGAATACATTTTGGTTGTTTAAGTCAACAAGTTTGGGTAATTTGTTATGGCAGCCCTAGGAAATTAATACACCTGTTTCTCACCTCCAGAAATTCTGATTTAATTATTCTGGGCTACATTCTGTAGATTTTAATTTATTACTGCTTAAAGTATTACATATATCTCCTTTTTCCTCATTGATACCTCCTTGGCCACTCACAACCCCCAGCACATGCCCTCACCCTCCTACTGCTGTGTCCATTGGTTATGCTTATGTACATGCATACAAGTCCTTTGGTTGATCTCTTACCCCTCCTCCCACCTGCCCCTGACTTCTCTCTGAGGTTTGATGGTCAGTTAGATGCTTCTATGTCTCTAGATCTATATTTGTTCATCAGTTTATGTTGTTCATTATATTCCACAAATGAGTGAAATCATGTGATATTTATCTTTCTCTGACTGGCTTATTTTGCTTAGCATAATGCTTTTCAGGTCCTTCAATGCTGTTACTGATGGGCACTTAGGCTGATTCTAAGGGTGCATATATTCTGTCTGATTGGTGTTTCTAGTTTCTTGGGATATATTCCTAGAAGTGGGATCACTGGGTCAAATGAGAATTCTAATTTTAACTTTTTGAGGAAACTGCTGTTTTCCACAGTGGCTGCACCAGTCTACATTCTCACCAGCATTACAGGAGGGGTTTTTTTTTCCCCTCAGCATCCTCACCAGCACTTGTCATTTGTTGATGTGTTGATGATAGCTATTCTGACAGGTGTGAGACGGTACCTCATTGTCATCTTGATTTGCATCTCTCAGATGGTTAGTGACTTTGAGCATGTTTTCATATGTCTCTTGGCCTTCTGTATGTCTATTTTCAAAAAGTGTCTAAGTCCTTTGACCATATTGTAATTGGATTATCTTCCTTTTGTTGAGATGTATGAGTTCCTTATAAATTTTGGAGATTAAACCCTGATCAGATATAACACAGGAAAATATGTTCTTCCATGCAGTTGGCTCTCTTATTGTATTGTTGATGGTTTCTTTTGCTGTGCAGAAGTTTTTTATTTTGATGTAGTCCCATTTGTTTACTTTCTCCTTAGTTTCCATTGTCCTAGGAGCTGTATCGGTAAGGATATTGCTATGACAAATGTATAACATTTTGTTGTCTGTGTATTCCTCTAAGATTTTTATGTTTCCACCTTACATTTAAGTCCTTTATCCATTTTGAGTATATTTTTGTGTATAGTGTAAGTTGGTGGTCTAGTTTCATTTTTTGTTGTTGCATGTATCTGTCCAATTTTCCCAACACCATTTATTGAAGAGACTGTCTTGACTCCATTGTATGCTCTTGCCTCCTTTGTCAAATTAATTGAGCATATTGGTTTGGGTCGATTTCTGGTTTCTCTGTTCTGTTCCATTGGTCTATATGTCCATTCTTGTGCCAGTACCAGGCAGTTTTGAGAACAGTGGCTTTGTAATATAGCTTTATATCTGGTATCATGATCCCTCAAACTTTATTCTTCTTTCTCAGGATTGCTACAGCTATTTGGGCTCTTTTTTTACTTCATATGAATTTTTGGAGAGTTTTTTCTAAGACTAGGAAATATTCCATTGGTATTTTAATGGGGATTGCATTAATCTATAAATTGCTTTGGGTAGTATGGACATTTTAATGATGTTGATTCTAATGAACATGATATATTCTTCCATTTGTTCATGTCTTCTCTCTTTTTTCAAGGTCCTGTAGGTTTCTGAGTACAGGTCTTTTACCTTCTTAGTTAAGTTTATTCTTAGGTATCCTAATTTTTTTGTTGCAATGGTAAATGGGTTTTTGTTTGTTTGTTTGTTTAGTTTCTTTTTCTGTGAGTTCATTATTGGTGTATAAAAAAGCCATATATTTCTGGGTGTTAATTTTGAATCCTGCTACATTGCCAAATTCATTTATTAAGTCTAATAGTTTTTTGATGAAGTCTTTAAGGTTTTCTAGGTACAATATCATGTCATCTGCAAATAAGGACAGTTTTACTTCTTCTTTTCCAATTTGGATGTCTTTTATTTCTTCTTTTTGTCTGATCACTATGGCTAGCACTTCCAGTACTATTTCGAACAGTAGTAGTGAAAGTGGGCATCCCTGTCTTGTTCCTGTTCTTAAGGGAAATGAGTTTAGTTTTTTCCCATTGAGCATGATGTTGGCTGTAGGTTTGTCATATAAGGCTTTTCTTATGTTGAGGTATGATCTCTCTATTCCCACTTTGCTGAGAGTTTTTATCAAGAAAGGGTGTTGGTATTTGTCAAATGCTTTTTCTACATCAATTGATAGGATTATGTGATATTTGTCTCTCAGTTTATTTATGTTATGTATCATGTTTATTGATTTGCAGGTATTGTACCAACCTTGCATCCCCTGATTAAATTCCATTTGGTCATGGCATATGATCTTCCTAATGTAATTCTGGATCCAATTTGCTAGAATTTTGTTGAGAATTTTAGCATTTATGTTCATCAGGGATATTAGCCTGTAATTCTCTTTCTTTGTAGTGTCTTTATCTGGTTTTGGGATTAGGGTAATGTTGGCTTCATAAAAAAGAGCTTGGAAGTGAGCCTTCTTCTTGAATTTTTTG
This sequence comes from Cnephaeus nilssonii, assembly GCF_951640355.1. Lineage (NCBI taxonomy): Eukaryota > Metazoa > Chordata > Mammalia > Chiroptera > Vespertilionidae > Cnephaeus > Cnephaeus nilssonii. Next base: position 69,540,532 of record NC_137084.1, on the reverse strand, counting down.
GAATAGTCTGAGGAGGATAGGTTTAGTTCTTCTTTGAATGTATGGTAAAACTCCCCTGTGAAGCCATCTGTACCAGGGCTTTTGTTTGCTGGAAAATTTTTTTATTACTGCTGCAATTTCATCGGTAGTTACTGGCCTATTTCAGTTTATTGATTCTTCCTGATTGAGTTTTGGAAGCTTGTAATTTTCTAGGAATATGTCCATTTTATCTAGATTGTCCTGTTTGTTGGAGTAGAGTTGTTCGTAGTATTTGTTTATAAACCTTTGTATTGGTGGGGTCGGTTGTTACTTAACCTCTTTGATTTCTGATTTTGTTTAGTTGGGCCTTCTCTCTTTGTTTCTTGGCGAGCCTGGCTAGAGGTTCATCAATCTTGTTTATCCTTTCAAAGGACCAGCTCTTGGTTTTATTGATCTTTTGTATTTTTTTTTTTTTTGTATTTGTATCATTTATTTCCACAATGATCTTTATTATTTCCTTCCTTCTGCTACTCTAGGCTTTTCTTGTTGCTCTCTTTCTACTTCTTTAAGTTGTGGGGTTAGATAATTTCTTACCAGTTTTTCTTATTTTTTGAGGTAGGCCTGTAATGCTATGAACTTCCCTCTTAGGACTGCTCTCACTGTGTCTGATAGATTTTGGATTGTTGTGTTTTCATTGTAATTTGATTCCAGGATGCTTTTTATTTTCTTTGGTAACCCAAATATTGTTTAATAGCATGCTATGTAGCCTCCAAGTGTTTGATTGTTTTCATTGTTTTGATTGCAATTGATTCCTAATTCTATGCCATTGTGATCTGAGAAGATGCTTGAGATGATTTCTATCTTCTTGATGTTAAGAGGCTTAGCCTGTGTCCTAATACATGGTCTATCTTTGAAAATGCCCCATGTGCACTTGAGAAGAATGTAAATTGTATTGCTTCCAAGTGAAATGTTCTGTAGATGTCAATTAGTTCCATCTGATTTTATTAGTAGTTTAAGATTGCTCTTTCGTTGTTGATTTTTTTGCCTAGAAGATTTATCCAGTGATGTCAATGGGGTAATAAAGTCCCCTAGTATGATTGTATTATGGTCAATCTCTCCCTTGATATCTCCCAGAAGTTTTTGTTTTGTTTTTTTAATGCATTTGGGTGCTCCTGTAATGGGTGCATATATGTTTACCAGAGTTATATCCTCTTGTTGTATCTATCACTTTAGTATTATGGCCTTTCATATCTCTTATTATGGCTTTCACTTTGAGGTCTATTTTGTCAGATATAAGTATTGCTACCCCAGATATTTTGGTGTCTTTTGGGTTCTTCTTGTTTGGGACTCTGTGCTTGTGTGACTTTTTTCTACCCCAAATCAGGGACGTTTTCTGTCATTATTTCTTCAAACAGGTTTTCTATTTCTTGCTCCTCTTCTTGAATTTCTGGCACCCCTATTATGTGTATGTTGCTTCCTTTCATGTCCCAAGTCTCCCTTAAACTCTCCTCCTGCTTTTTAATTTTTTTCCAATTGCTTATCAGATTTGTGTGTTTTGGTGTTTTTTTAACCACCCTGTCTTCTAACTCACTGATTCAGTCCTCTGCTTCTTTTTGTCCACTATTGAAACCTTCCATTGTGTTTTTTAATTGCAGCTATATCATTCTTCATTTCCTCTTGATTCTTACATATGTTGTTGGTTTTCTCACCCAGCCAGTTTAGGAACTTTATGTCTCTTACTCTGAATTCTTTCTCTGACATATTGCTTGCCTTCATTAAATTTAGTTGCTTTTCTGGAGATTCCCTTTTTTTTGGGGGGGGGGGTGTATCTTTGTCTCCCCATTTTTCCGTCTCTTTTTGCCCTTGGGAACCATGCTTGGAGTTTGAAAAGTTGAAGTCCCTATCAGACCACATGGTCCGGAAATTGTTAGCCCAGAGGCTGGGTCTGCCTTGAGTCTCATGCCTTTATTGTCTCTGCTCTGAATTGTATCTCATTCTTCCACAGATCTAGTCCCTCAGTTATCCGCTTCAGATTCTTGGGGTGGTGGGTGTGTGTGCACAGTTCCTCTGGCGTGCGACTTCCTGTGAGGACACAGAGCCCTCTAGCATGAAATTTGCTGTGTGGCCCTAGCACCCATGACAGTGTGGAACCCTAAGTCCCTCTGGAAGTGTACTTATAGAATAGTCCTGTGGCCCCTAGGGCGGCACACCAGATTGCTCCAGGTCACCCTAGCAGTGCTCTCCTGTGGCCCAGAGTGGTGCATGTATTTGGTTGCTCTGGGTAGTCCCTCCTGGGGTGAAGCTGGTGTGGGTTGAACTGGGTCGCAGAGTCCACACTGCCTGTGGCCCGGAGTGAGGTGCACACTGGGTTGTTCCCGGTTGCCTTGGCAGTAAGTCCCAGGGTTCAGGATGGAGCGGTCACCAGGTGGCTCTGGATCAGACTGGCAGCATGGTTCTGGGGCCCAGGGTATGGGCAGGGTATAAGGTCCCCCTGGCTTGTACTCACTGAGGGGTCCTGGAGCCAGATCCTGGGATGCTGGATCCCAGCAGGTTGGTGAAGAGGCCTGGTGTGGGAGGTCACTCTGACGAGTGCTCACTGCAGACATCTGAGAGCCTGCTGGGAGATACTGTGCCACTCACTGCCTGGGCACAGTTGTTCCACACAGGTTATGTCTGGCAAGCAGTGTTCTCTAGTCTTCCTCTGCCCTTATTGAAAATTGTCTCCTCAGCTGAGTCTAATTTGTTAATTCTGGTGGATATTCTCCAATTTCGTTGCTTTTCTGGCCGGGCCCCAGGACAAGGTGCATGACACTTCTGCCTATTTGGCTGCCATATTAAAATCCCCCACATTGGGGATTTTAAAAATTCTTGTGATTCTAATATGCAGCAGATATTGAGGCTCACTATTCAAAATGTTTGGAGCAGATAAAAAGTGTTCTAGCCCTAACCTGTTTGGCTCAGTGGATAGAGCATCGGCTTATGGACTGAAGGGTCCCAGGTTTGATTCTGGTCAAGAGCATATATCTTGGTTGCAGGCACATCCCCAGTAGGGGGTGGGCAGGAGGCAGCTGATCAATGTTTCTCTCTCATTGATGTTTCTAACTCTCTATCCCTCTCCCTTCCTCTCTGTAAAAAATCAATAAAATATATTTTTAAAAAAGTGTTCCACATAACTCTGGGAAATAGTCAAGAGAATTAGAAAGTACTAAACAATATTGTATATAGAGCATCTTATTCATATCTGAGATACTTTTAAAATATATTGTAATTTAGTGAAGAAAAATCCTAAATGTCCCCAGGTGTTTGTGTTTCTTTTATGCTCAAAATAGTATGCATAGCCATTATATATCAAATTTATATATTATAATATCCAATGTTTTCTTTGTTTTGAAGACTAATAAAGTATTTTAGTAGAATCATAATAAATCAATGAAATAAAATTGACTCATTTGATCACATCTGCTAAAGGATTTTTCACTCTGCTACAAGGCCAAGTCCTAGCATTCATATGCTGCTGCAATAGTGTTTTAGAGGAAAGAAATAGTCTGTTTTATTCTGACATTGCAAAGCCAAATCCCCAAAGTGACAGAAAATGTTTTTGCTCACAGTTCTCATATTTTCCACATTTGAAAAATTTAAGCTTAATCTGAGACTTTAGTTACAAACATTCTCAAGTACAATATTTATTGTTTATGGGAACATTGAAGAGAAACCATTAAATGTGTTATAAACAATACATTATTAATAGAAAAGACAGAATTTTAAATAGCTAACCTGATTCACATCATACAGTAGCAAGTTATTAATTTGCCTGTATATTCTAAAGCATGTGAAAAATAGAGGTTGCAGTGCCCTTTACCAAATCTTCAAAATATTTGACAGAGAACTTGACAATTCTTAGTCATATTTAGGTGGGGTCCATACAGACATAATGAATCACATATAAAACTCAGAAGAATATCTGGAAAAGTAGTAGGATTATGAGTTGTTGTTTTTATCAAATTTTATACTTAATTTTATTTGCCCATGTTTTCTAGTTTTCCTTATTAACAACTAGAGCATTTGTAATAAAAATAATAATGGTTATATTTAATTTTAATAAAAGAGCTAGAATAACTTTCTTTTTTAAAACTTGTTTTTTAAAGATTTTTAAATTGATTTTTAGAAAGAGAGGAAGGGAGAAGAAGAGATAAAAACATCAATGGGCTGCCCCTTGCATGCCCCTTACTAAGGATTGAACCTACAACTCAGGGAATTGAACCAACAAACTTTTGGTGCCCAGGATGATGCCCAACAAACTGAGACACACTGGCCAGGGCTAGAATCAATTTCAATGGAACAGAAAAGGCTAAAATATTTTAAGTCTGAGAAAGCACATCATCGCTGGTCTTGCTCATAGCTACTAAGCTACCCTTCTTACGAAAGGCATGTCTTAACCAGAGCTTCCAAGAGAATAAGCATGGGAGATGGCGACATTGGTAATGCTGATAATGTTTAACACGAAGATTAAACCTGAGGTGAACAGGCCTTGACAAAAGGAACACATGAGAAAATATTCACAGTGAGTTTCTAATAATGCCACAAATTCTGGATACAATAGGCTTGGAGTTAACCATTGGTATTAAAGACTTGGGGAAAATGTACCAAATGGTGATTCATTCCCACCTGAAGATTATTGTTACTTTTTTACATGAATTACAGCTATAGAGTACCTTCAAAAATTTCCTAGGGCAAAAAAAAATTAATTAATAGTAAATCAGTAAAATAATGTATAAGAATTATGTCATATGACTCAGTAGAGAGAGAGAGAGCACAGAAGAACAACACAACACATTTTGTATATTAGTAGCTGAGGTGAAAAAGGGAAAGAGTTAAAATTAAACACAGCAGTTGCTCATGCAAGGCAATGTAATAGAAACTTTGTATATGAAAGCCCATTTAACTATGACAAGTGCACTATGAAGTATATAGTGAAAGCAAGCTCAGAGAATCTTGACTCACCCATGGTAATAACTGTAAGTGCCAGAGCCTGCCTTAACACTGCACTTTCTGATTTCTAGTCAGAAAAGTATTGACTTTCAAACTCAGACTGCAATAATGTGCATGAGGGGCCAAGAATGAGGATTTCCATAGGGCTCGCTTTGTTAATGTTAGGCTTAATGGAAACCACTGAACTGAAAAAACATTGAGAATAAAAAAATCAAATAAAATGGGAGTGTAAGAAAGAGAAAGAGTACGATAATGAATAAACAGTTAAAATAATTAAAAAGTAAATTAATAAGAGACTCATGAGAGGTTCTGGTCAAGATTTTGGCATAGGTAAATGTGGTAGTCAGAACCTCTCACAACCACATCAAAATTACTAGTAAAATGACAGAACAACTATCATTCAGAACCACCCAAAATTCAGCTGAACAGAAGTTGTACAACTAAAGATAAAAAGAGAAACCACCTTGAGACTGGTTGGATGGGTGGAGGTCCAGAACAGGCTGATCCCACACCCACGTGTGGTGGGTAAAAGTTAGGAGGGACACCTTGGCTGTGGAGGTGGTCCCTGAGAAGAAAGGAGTCCCAGCCCCACACCAAGCCCCTCAGCCTAGGATTCCAGTGCTGGGAAGAGAAGTCCCTATAACTTCTGGCTGTGAAAATGAGAGGGAGGGCTTCTGGAGTTTCAGGCAGTTCCTCTTAAAGGGCCCAAGCATGGACTTTCTCAAACTCACTAACCCGAGTTCCGGCACTGAGGCAGCAACTTGAAAGGCACCAGAGACATACGGGGAATAATTGAATTGTCTGCCACAAGGGTGACAGCTAGAGGGGCATCCTTCTCCCAGAGAGACATGCTAGCAGAGGCCATTGATCCTTTTCTGAGCTCTTCCCCCACAGAGACACAGGTGTGTGCCATACTTATATCACCACTATTCGCCCCACCCTGGTTATTCCCTGATTCCCTGTCCCTCCCAACTTTCAGGGCCCCCAAGCAATTTCCCGTGGCTTTTCCATACAAATGGCCCCTCTTAGCTCATGCTTTTTACATTCCTAAAACCTTTCAAACAAGTGGCATTTGGACTCTGCGCGCCCCATACCTCTTACTAAGTGCCCCCAGACCCAGCACTAGTAGCAGTCAACCTCAGTTTGCAGATTAGCTTCTCCAGGGCACCTACAAGTCCAGCACAAGTAGCAGCCATCTGCTGATCTCTCTGTAGCTCATGTCAGGTGGCCCTGGTCAAGGCAAAGGCAGTAGCTGACTTTACACCTTCCAGGAGGCCCTAGAGCTAGTGCATCATTTGAGAGCTTCAGAGCCAAGCCAGATTATAATGCAATCACCTCCATGAGCAATATATTCAAGGATTGGCCTTGGTGGGCACAAAAGCCCCACTGAAGGCAAGTCCTGTTTTGTGGGGTAGGCTCCTGTACAGTAAGTAGCTCTTCCACTGTGGTCCCAGCTAGTACTCCCAACCAATCAGCCAGAGGTCAATCCCTCCCAGTGATGTGCCAACAGCAATCAAGGCTCAACTACAACAGGGCAGAGCGCACAGCTCGCACAGGGGGCACACCTGAAGTACCCAGTTCAAGTGATGGGGAGGCTGTACCACTGTCGACTACAGGACACTTAGTATGTAAGGCCACTCTACCAAGTCTGGGAGATGTAGTGGCTCTACCTAATACATAAAACAAACACAGGGAAGCAGCCAAAGTGGGGAGACAAAGATACATGTCTGAAATTTTAAAATTAGGAGAAATATCCATAATGAGAACTGAATGAAGTGGAGGCAAGCAAACAATAGAATACAGAGTTCAAAACGATGGTTATAAAAAGCTTAAGAAACTTAATAAGAACTTCAACAGCATGAAAAGGACATGAAAATCATAAAAAAGAATCAGAAATGACAAATATACTGACTGAAATGAAGAATAAATTACAGGGAATCAACAATAGAGTAGATGAAGCAGAGAATCAAGTAAGCCATTTGGAAGATAAAGAAGCAGAAAAACCCTCTCATAACAGCAAAATAATAATAGTAGTAATTTTTAAAAATGAGGATAGTATAAGGAGCCTCTGGGACAACTTCAAGTGTACCAACAGTCACATCATGAGCATGTCAGAAGGAGAAGAGGGAGAAGAAGAAATTGAAAAACTATTTGAAAAAAATAATGATGACAAATTTCCCTAACCTGGTGAAAGAACTGGACATATAGATCCTGATAGTACAGTGTCCCAAACAAGATAAACCCAAAAAGGTTCACAGCATGACACATCATAATTAAAATGTCAAAGGTTAAAGATAAAAAGAGAATATTAAAAGCATCAAGAGAAAAAACATTAGTTACCTATAAGGGAGCTCCCATAAGAGTATCAGTTGATTTATCCACAGAAACTTTGCATGCCAGAAGGGAATGGCAAGAAATATTTAAAGTGATGAAAAGCAAGGATCTATAACCAATATTACTCTACCCAGAAAAGCTATTGTTTAGAATAAAAAAATAAACAAAGAGTTTCCAAGACAAGAAAGAGCTAAAGGAGTTCATTACCATCAATCCAGTATAAAAGAAATGTTGAAGAAGGAGAAGAAGGAGGAGGAGGAGGAGGAAGAGAAGGAGGAGGAGGGCAATAAACACATATGTATCAATAATTACTTTAAGTGCAAATAGGTTAAATGATCCAATCAAAAGACGTGTGGTGGCTGAATGGATAACAAAACAAGACCCTTCCATATGCTGTCAATGAGAGACTCACTTCAGATAGAAAGACACACAGAGACTAAAAGTAAAGGTATGGAAAAACATATTTCATGAAAATGAAAAGAAAGAAACAAACAAAAACTAGGGCTAGCAATACTTATACCAGACAAAAGAGACTTTAAAAGAAAGGCTATAACAAGAGACAAAGAAAGAGCCATCAATTCCACTTCTGGGTATTTATTCAGAGAAACCCAAAACACTAAATCAAAAAGATGTATAAAGCCATATGTTTATTGCAGCATTATTTACAATAGCCAGGATATAAAAACAACCTAAGTGTCCATCCAGAGATTAATGGATGAGAAAAAAGTGGTGCCTATATACAATGGATTATGACTTGCCAGAAAAAAATAATGAAATTTGCCATCTGCTACAACATGGAAAGACCTAGGGTATTATCCTAAGTGAAATAAGTTAGAGGAAGACAAATGCCAGATGGTTTGGCTTATATGTGGAATCTAAAACAAAATAAAACAAACAAACAAAACAAAACAAAAAAAAAACAGTAGAACAGAAACAGACCAGATTCATAGATACAGAAAACATTTTGATGGTTGCCAGATGGAAGAGGGGTTGGGGGATGAGTGAAAAAATGAAGGAAGTACAAAGTACAAATTGGTAGTTACAGAATAGTTACAGGGATGTGGAGTACAACACAGGGAATATAGTCAATAATACCGTAATGACTGTAGAATAGGTACTAGATTTATTGGGGTGATCACTTCAAAATTTATATCACAAGGTCATACACATGAAATTAATATACTATTGTAGATCAACTATAATTTAAAAATAAAAAAGAAGAGTTTCATAACTTAGTTTGGGAAGGTGGTAAGTTAAATAACCTATGATATATCAAGTTAAAACAATGTAGAAAATATAAATAATAAAAGAAGGCTTATTGTTAGTGTGTATGTGTGTTTGCTGATAAATAATTATAATATTCATTGAAGTCGCACATTTCCAAATAAAACTATATATATCAGTGGTGGGTGCAGTAGGCCAGGCAGAGAATTCCAAAGCCTAATGTGAATGCGGAAGGGTATACAATTGAAAGGGGCTCCATTTGCCCCATAAAACCCTAAACATTAACCGGATTTGGTATTCCCAGGTATTAGAGAGGGCGAGAACACTCATAAACTGGAGTAGAAGGGAACATCCTCAATCTGTTGAATTTCGCCTACGAAAAACATACATCTAACATCAGGATGGCGAAAAACTGAAAGCCTTCCTAAGAGTAGGACTGAGAAAAGGATGCTCACTCTTGCCAGTTCTATTCAACATTGTGCTGGAGGTCCTAGATAGAAAAAATTAATCAATAAGAAGAATAAGAGGCATCCAGATTAGAAAAGGATCCCAGAAGCCCGGCCAGCATGGCTCAGAGGTTGATCATCGACCTATGACCTATGAGGTCACAGTTCAATTCCCAGTCAGGGCACATGCCTGGGTTGCAGGCTTGATTCTTAGTGGGGGAAATGCAGGAGGCAGCCAGGCAGTGATTCTCTCTCATTATTGAGGTTTCTATCTCTCGCTCCTTCTTCCTTCCTCTCTGAAATAAATAAAAATATATTAAAAAAAAAGAAAAGAAGAAAAATTATCTCCATTGGCAATTAATGATCTTGTATATAGAAAATTCTAAAGATACCACCAAAAAAAATAGTAGAGTTAATAAACAAATTCAGCAAGGTTGCAGGGTACAGGGTGAATATGCAACAACCAGTTATGTTTCTACACACTAGCAATAAACAATCCAAACATGAAATTATAAAGCAGTTCCATCCTGACTGGTGGCTCAGTGGTAAGAGCATCGACCCATGTACTGAAGAGTCACAGATTCAACTCTGGGTCAAAGGCAGGTAACGGCATTGCACGTTCGATTGCCACCCTGGTAGAAGCTTGTGCGGGAGGCAACCAAATAATGTTTCTCTCTCTCTCTCTCTCTCTATCCCCCCCCCCCATCCCGGCCCCGTCTTTTTCCCTCCTTCCTTTCCACTCTTTCTAAAAAAAAAAAAAAAAATGCAGTTCCATTTAACGTAACAGCAAAGAAACATAAGACGTGTACACCGAAAACTATAAGACATCATTGAAAGAAATTAAAGAAGACCCAAGTAAATGAAAAGACATCCCAGCCCTAGACAGTTTGCTCAGTGAATAGAGCATCGGCCTGCAGACTGAAGGGTCCCAGAATCAATTCTGGTTAAGGGCACATGCCTGGGTTTTGGGCTCGATCCCCAGTTGGGGCGTGCAGGAGGCAGCCGATAAATGATTCTCTCTCATCATTGATGTTTCTATCTCTCTCTCCCTCTCCCTTCCTCTCTGAAATCAATAAAAAATATATTTAAAAAAAGAAAAGACATACTATGTTCATATATTGGAAGCTCTAATATTGTTTAAATATAAATAGTCTCCAAATAGATTTGCAGATTCAATGAAAATCTTATCAAAACCCAAACTACCATTTTGCAGAAATTGACAAGCTGAACCCAAAATATATATGGACGTGCAAGGGATATAAAATTTACAAAACAATTTTGAAAAAGAAGAAAATTGGAAGATTCCCACTTTCCATTTCAGAAATTACTACAAAACGACAATAATCAAGACTATGTGGGGCTGACAAAAGGATAGACATATAAATCAACAGAATAGAATTGAGAATCCAAAAAGAAACCCATACTTCTACAGTCAATTAATTTTGACAAGGGTGCCAAAACAATTTAATGAGGAAAGAATAGTCTTTTCAACAAATGGTGCTGGGACAACTGGGTATTGACACATAAAAGGATAAAGATGGAACCCTACTTCACAACATATAAAGAAATTAACTTCAAATGGATCAAAGAACTTAATGTAGGAGCTAAAACTGTAAAACTCCTAGAAGAAAATATAGACAAATTTTTTTATGATTTTCCATTAGGAAATGATTTCTAAATATGACACCAAAAGCACAGAAACAAAAGAAAAAAATGGGTAAACTAGACATAAAAATTAAAATACTTATGCTTGAAAGAACACCATAAAAAAAGTGAAGAGACAACCCATAGAATGGGAAAAATGTTTAATTAGATATCTGATAATGAACTTATAACTAAAATATAGAAAGAACCTTTTCAACTCAATAATATAAAAGATATTTAACCTAATTAAAAATTAGCAAGTTTTGAACAGACATTTCTCCAAAGAAGATAAACAAATGGTCAATAAGCACAAGAGAAAATGCTCAACGTCATTGGTCTTTAGAGAAGTGGAAGTCAGAACCACAATAAAATAGCTACAATAAAAAAAAGTCTGAAAATGAGAAATGTTTAGTGAGAATGTGGAGGAACTGGAATGCTCATGTATTGGAGGTGGGACTATGCAATCGTGCAGCCACTTTAAAAAAAATATTTGGCAATTCATCAAAATTTTAAATAGAGTAATCCTGTGACCTAGCAATTCTACCACTAGGTATATGATGTCCTAAAATAACTGAAAATATTCATGTAAAAATTTACACAGAAATATTCATAGCAATGTTATTCATAACAGCAAAAGAGTGGAAACAACTGAAATATCAATCAATTTTAAATGGATGAAAACATGGGGTATATCTATATAATGGAATAATGAAATGAAATACCAATACATGCTCTAACATGTATGAATCTTGAAAACACTAAGTGAAAGAAGCCAGAGACTAAGGTCACATATTGTGTGATTCCATTTGTATGAAATTTCCAGAATAGAGCAATCCATACAGACAGAGAGTGGATTTATGGTTGCCAGAGGCTGGGCAGAGGGTCATGAGGACTGACTGCTAATGGATATAGGGGTTTTTTGTGGGAGATGAGGGGAGAGGTGATGAAAATGTTTTAAAATTAGTGGTGATGGCTGTACAGCTCTGTGACTACATTAACAATTTATTGTTCACTTCAAAAGAGTGTATTTTATGGTATGTGAATTATATGTCAATAAAACTATTATTTCAAAAACACAAGGAGGCCTAACAGTGATTAGGAAAAAGAAAATACAATAATAATGAAAATAAGGTTAATTCTGGGTTTCTATCATATAATAGAAAGCTAGAACCTGAATCCTTTCGACTTGATATTCAAGAGTGGCTCTTCCCTCTGTTGAAATATATACATTCTTAATTTTTTTTCATATATGCAGTTTATATTTAATATCTTTATCTTTCCAAATTTCAAGAGGTTTTGGGAGAAAATAACAGAGAGGGGCTTTGCCTCTCTGGCATCAGCTCTGGCCAATCCTACGTAATTAATATGTACTATTTATCCTCACCCCACCAGGCCTGATGGCTAGGAAGCAATAGATTGAGATGATACCATTTGTAAAGCTTATAGGCAGGGAAGCATTTTGGAGGAATGGTACATCTTTTGAGACAATCTGTGGTTAATGCCTATAGTAAGCAGTGCTGTGACTCCAAATTGTGGTAAAGAAACGCAAGACAATCTGAAAATGCCACCCCTAAAAGCTCTGAGTAGCTTAAAACCAGAGAAGTATAATGACTCAAGAATATTTGAAAAGATCGTATGCTGTTTAAAGCTAAAAGAAAAGAGCAGCAGAAGAAAAGACAAGACTAACCTTGTCTGGTATTAGCTGAAGTAAAGACAGCCTGTGAAAGCCTTTTCCTGACACGGTAAATCACCACCATTCATATGTCAACTCGAATTTAGCTTAAAGGCACTGTTGTAACATACCAAACATAGGTGGAAACATGCTAAAAGCTCTAGTATTCTGTCTAAAACACCAAGACTAACCTTATATCATCTCCCTGGAATTGCTGGAACCATCTGGTTGAAATCAATGGGTCAATGCCGAACCTCTCCTTGCCTCTATATTTACTCACTAGGGCTGAAAGAATTGTCTTAGTAATTGAGAAATGCCTTCGGACTCGTATCTAGTTTAAAAAGCCAGCTTTTCCTTGGGGTCTGAAAGCATTTCAATCATTTTATTTTAGCAATTTATACCTCATGTACTTTCTACTCTACCCTATGGTTGGCCCCAGGAGTAGTTCTGCATTGGGCAAGAAGCCATTTTTAAAATGCCTCAAGCCAAGATTAGAGAGAAAAAAATCTAGAGCTTAAAAATTTTAAGCTCTCTAGAGAGCTTAAAAATCGAGAGGGGAAAACATCATCCTTATACGGTTTCCAGACTGATGCATTTTATATAAATAAAAAAGCTATGGGTGTGCATACCGAATACTTCACCCCCCCCCACACACACACATACAAACACACACACACACAAGACAGAAATCCAAAGCAAAGTCAACTTTCACTGGCCTCTGGCAGAAACAGGTTGTATGCAAGGATGAACAGGAAGATACCAATACTTTTTAATGTATTGATTTGCAGCAACAAACCTGGTCAGGTCTGGAAATGTCTAGTCAGTTGCCTCCATACAGTTACTTAAAGGCACAATGATTGCATTTTGTAAACCTACATCCATCACGCCTGCCCCATGAAGAAATGTTCAGTGTGTCAAAAGCAAGAGCCAACTTGTGCCATGGGGGCTCAAACATACTTGTATCTAAACCCAGGCGCTCAAATATTCTAGAATTTACGACTGAGGAGGAGTTACTCATTTAAAAATAAAATTCAAAACTAGAAAACCTGAAGCCATCAAGAAAAGAGTGTTGTCATTCTTGTTCTTTGCACTGCTCTGTTCAGAAATTTATCAGAGCCATAAACCGTTGAATAAATCAGATATACAGATGTAACACAAAGCAGTAAATTTACTTTTGTTTTTGCATTTGTTTATACACTCATAAAATCATCAAATTAATTCCATCCTGGAAAAGAGACTATAATATAGTCATCCAGCTGCTAATAGTTCATTTACTAACTCAGTCTTGGACCATGGCTGATTATATTCTTTAACAAGTAGCTATACCCTTCTAATTACTTAGCATTAGTATGGTAGTTAAGATCATGAGCTTGGGGTTATGCAGATCTGAGATTCAGACTAAATCTTAATTCTACCACTTAACTACATCACCTTAGGTAAGTTAACCTCTCAGAAGGTTGTTATGAAAACTAAGTAAGATAACATGCTGTAAGTGTCCTATACAGTACCTCACACATAATAGATGTTTGATTAATTCTATTACTATTATTTATAATAGGACTAGAGGCCCAAAATTTGTACGAAATTTGTACACTGGGAGAGTGGGGTGGTCCCTCAGCCCAGCCTTCCCTCTCTCACAGTCCAGGAGCCCTCAGGGGATGTCCATGGGAAGCGGGTCTAAGCTGCAGTCTGGCCTTACTCTGCGGGAGGCAACTGGGCTGATCAGGGGAAGGCACCACCCCCATCACCCCACTGCTGCTGCCACTGCCGGCCACTGCAGCCACCAAGGTGTTTTCATAAACATGGACTTCAGTCCCTTCACCACGAAAAAATGACAACTTTCTTTAGGCATTTTCAAGATGTCTCTTTCATTGGATATGACATTTTTTTCTTTTTTTTTAAAATATATATTTTATTGATTTTTTACAGAGAGGAAGGGAGAGGAATAAAGAGTTAGAAACATCAATGAGAGAGAAACACCAATCAGCTGCCTCCTGCACACCTCCCACTGGGGATGTGCCTGCAACCAAGGTACATGCCCTTGACTGGAATCGAACCTGGGACCTTTCAGTCCGCAGGCCGATGCTCTATCCACTGAGCCAAACCAGTCAGGGCTTCTTTCTTTCTTTTTTTATCTTCACATGAGGATATTTTCCCATTGATTTTTAGAGAGTGTGGAAGAGAGAGGGAAAGACAGAGAGAAACATCAATGTGAGAGGGACACTTCAATTGGTTGCCTTCTGCATGAGCCCTGACCTGGGCCCCAGCCAGGGAGGAGCCTGCAACCTAGGTACATGCCCTTGATCAGAATTGAACCCGGCCCCCCTGCGGGTTTGTGTCTCCGCTCCGACCCCAGCAGCCCAGTGCCGCAGCCGTGGGACTGGGGCTGGAGGTTGGCCCCCCTGCATGTTGATCTTTCAAGCTCTGGGGCCGGGTGCAGGCCGCCCTGTCTCTGTTGTTCTCTCAGGCTCTGGGCCTGCACCAAGCTCCTTCTCCTGAGCTGGCCATGACCATTACGGTGTCCTGGCCTAATTTGCATATTATATATATATAATAGTAAGGTAATTTACTGACTACATAATAGTTTAGAATGATAAAATACTCTGGGAAACTAGAGAAGTTTATTTTAAATGTAATATATTTGTCGCTGTACCTGGAATAAAAATTATTTTATTTTCTATCCCTACTCCAGGCTTGTTGGCCATATTCAGCAGATGGGTGTATTGTTGGAGCTGGGAGAGAAAAGAACTGGAATATTTTAGTTAAAAAAGGCCATGATTTACTCCAGAGAAAAAATGAGAATGATAAAGTTAGGGTAGGAGAAAGTAAAAAGGAGCCTACATGATATGAGGTGAGAGGCAGTTTTGATAGAATTTGAAATTTGTGGGTGGGAGAGTCTTAGAGGAAGCTGTGGAATATGAAAGGGTAGGACCAAGACAAAAAGGGGGGGGAGAATTTTTTCAATTTTATAATTTTTTAATATTTCTTTCCTATTTTTCAATTACAGTTGACATCAATATTGTATTAGTTTCAGCTGTACAACATATTGGAAATTCAATAGCTTACAAAGTGTTCACCCCAATAAGTCATCTGACATCATAAAGAATTATTATAATACTAGAGGCCCAGTGCACAAAATTCATGCATGGGGGGAGGGATGTCCCTCAGCCCGGCCTGCACCTCTCGCAATCCAGTACCCCTTGGGGGATGTCCAACTGGCAGTTGGACATTCCTCTTGCAATCTGTGATGGCTGGCTCCTAACTGCTCGCCTGCCTGCCTGCCTGATTGCCCCTAACCACTCTGCATGCCTGCCTCATTGCCACTAACCACTCGCCTGCCTGTTTGATTGCCCCTAACCCCTCTGCCTGCCTGCCTGATTGCCCCTAACCACTCTGCATGCCTGCCTCATTGCCCCTAACCACTTGCCTGCCTGTTTGATTGCCCCTAACCCCTCTGCCTGCCTGCCTGATCACCCCTAACCACTCTCCTGCCTGCCTCATTGCCCCTAACTGCTCACCTGCCTGCCTGATACCCTTTAACCGCCTCTGTCTTGGTCCCCGCGGCTTTGTCCGGAAGGATGTCAGGAATGATGTCCAAAAGGTCATTTGGCTGACTGGTCTAATTAGCATATTATGCTTTTATTATTATAGATTATTGACTATATTTCCTATGCTGTACTTTACACCCCTGTGACTATTTCATAACTACCAATTTGTGCTTCTGAATCCCATCACCTTTTGCACCCAGTCCCCCAACACCCCTCTCCTCTGGCAGCCATCAGTCTGTTCTTTGTAGCTATAACTCTGTTTTAATTTTGCTTATTCATTTATTTTTTTCTTTATATTTCACATAGAAGATCATATACTATCTGTCCTTTTCTGTCTGACTTATTTTACTTAGAATAATACCTTCTATGTCCATCCAAGTTGTCATAAATGGCAATATTTCATTCTTTTTCATGACCAAATATTATTTCATTGTATATATGTACCACTTTATCTGATAACCTATCAATAGACACTTAGGATGCTTGCATATCTTGGCTACTATAATTAATGGTACAGTGAACAGAGGGATGCATATATTTTTTGAATTGGTGTTTTGGGTTTCTTTGGATAAATACTCAGAAGTGAAATTGCTAGGTCATGTGGTAGTTCTTATTTTTATTTTTTGAGAAAGCTCCATGCTGTTTTTCATAGTGACTACCCAAATTTACAATAAATAGGGGAAAGAATTTTAATAAAAATTCAAATTTGAGAAATTCCTATTGAGAAAAAAAATTAGCCTTTTGAGTTACTCCATCAGTATTGTAGATGGAGAATAGAGATGTTCTTTGAGAGATATAAGTAAAAATTGGTATTGCTTTTATTAGTTTTAGTTGCAGGACTGATTTTTTCTTCTTCTGCAACATGGTGACAGATATGAGTGACATAGGTATGTAGGCTATATTTGGGTTACACATAGACAAATGGACCTTCTGAGGCCATGGCAGGTGGCCAGACATCCAGTTCCTGCAGGTTCCCCATCATTGCAGTCAGTTTCAATGTTGTGGCTGAGCAGGCACACTTTCTCTGATAGACTTGCCCTTGAATTTGTGCACTGCCATTAGCTGGGTGGGATAGTGAGGTGAACAGTATAGTTGAGGTGAACATTATAAATTGCTAAAAAATATTAGGAAATATCACAATTTTAATTATTTGAAATAAAATACAGTAGTTGATTTACATAAAAAGCAGAAAAGTAAGTAATTCCATTAATAGCAAAGGACAACACTTTTTACATACTGGGAATAATAATAATTATATTAATTATAATAACAGTTACCATTTATTGAGTAATTTAATAAATAAAAATACTGATTGTCAGAGAGGGTGAATGACTTTCCCAAATGTCACAAAGCCAATAAGTTGTGAAATGGATTTTACAAGACTCACTAAGGCTTTGCTTCCATCATGCTATGTTACCAAAAAAATGAATAATAATGCACTTTTTTCTAAACTATGTTTATAGTATGTGTTCAATAGAGAGAATATATAAGGTAAAAAAGAAGATGCAAAGAGAAAAGTAAAAATAACTCCTACTCCTACTTCCAGACGTGACTACTGATAATATTCTGAAACATTTTCTTTCAGCCATGTGTTTTCGTTTCTTTATTTCTTAACTCAAATTTAATTACTCTGTTTCAGTTCTCTCTAAACTTATTCTCAAACAAGTAGAACAAGTCCCAGTATTTAAATATTAAGAGAAACCACCTTGCTATTTCTTCTAAATTTCCACATAACAATACAGAGCCTTCAGTGTACTTGTTCTGCCTTTTCTGTAAATCAGTCTGTCTCTTCCCTGATATCTCTGAAACCACAAACCTCTGAATTACTCTCCCTTCTCAGTGCCCAACATACCTGTTCTACTAACTAGAGGCTCTTCCCTCAGATACATTTTATTAATCCCTCCAGACATCCGGGAGAGGTAAATGACTCATCAACCTAACTTTTTAATTAAGCTAGACTTGTAAACTCCATGTTCAAACACACACAACAAACACAGAAAACAATATTTACAACTTAATCCTAGTGAATTAATTTCCAATAACCCCTAATCCTGATGAAATAACATAGGCAATGAACATGAACATGAGTTTTCAAGCACTGATTTAAGAAATAGATGGATCTGAATTTCTATTCTAGCCCTATCACCTTCTAGCTATGAAAATTACTTAACTTTTCTAAGTTTCAAATTCCATCATCTGAAAAATGAGAATAACAGAAAAATAGAGATAAAATGTCAAGGCTGCTATGGAATTAAATTATATATATAGTATATGTAAGTTACATAATAAAATGTATGCCTAGAAATAATCAGGACTCAATATAAGTTTGTTCCCTAATCTCTTCAAAAATATGTTAATAAAATGTATTATCTGTTTTTAAAAATTAAAAATGTATTAATGATATTGAGAATAAAAATATGTATGTCAAGAGCTATGAAGTATCATGGTAATGTAATAATATATTACTATATTTTAAAAATAATTTCATTGTTTTTATTAAAAGCAATTAGGCATATGTAAAACTATATAATGAACTTGACACTTTCTAGATTCATAGTGGTTGAATATCACTAATGCCTAATTCAATTTCATGCTTTAATTGCAAAATTATTTTCATAGAGACAAAAAATACCATCAGATATAAGTTTGAACTGAATGATCTGAGTTAATCACCATTAAATTGTTTTAACTATTCTCAAAATGCTGTGCTTCTAGCTATATATATATAGCAGCTCATTTCTTGATTACAAGAAAAACAATAAAGGAAATCAAATGATGGATCATGAAACATCAATCAGAAAGGATATATGCACCCCTATGTTCATAATAGCACAATTTACAATTGCTAAGATTTGGAAACAACCTAAGTGCCCATCAGCAGATGAGTGGATTAAAAAACTGTGGTACATCTACACAATGGAATACTATGCCACTATAAAAAAGAAGGAACTTTTACCCTTTGCAACAGCATGGATAGAACTGGAGAGCATTATGCTAAGCGAAATAAGCCAGTCGGAGAAAGATAAATATCACATGATCTCACTCATATGTGGGATATAATGATCAACATAATTTGATGAACAAGAATAGATCCAGAGACAAATGGCAGAGGAGATGGGGGGTGGGGTTAGAGAGCAACCAAAGGACTTGTGTGCATGCATATGAGCGTAACCAATGGACACAGACACTGGGGCGGTGGGGGCTGGCCCGGGGTGGGAATGGCTAGGGGTTGGGGGGAGGTAAATCAGGGAAAAAGGAGACATATGTAAAACTTTAGACAATAAATTTTTAAAAAAAGATGGATCTTATAAATTCTACCCAGTAAAACAAAATAGGATGCAATACCTGCAGTCATAGAAAATAGGAATGCAGAAGTAAATAAACACAAAAAGCCATATGTCTTTTTTAAAGGAGAGGTTGGGAAGGATAATAAAGTGACACATTCTCCTTGTTATACACAATGACCTGGGATAGGAAATCTATACAAAACAAGGTGTCACAGTGGTGGCCAGGAGTTGCAGGAGTGGAGGGGGATGAATATGCAGAACACGGAGGATTATTAGGAGACTGAAAATATTCTGTATTATGCTATAATGATGAATAAATGCCATTATATATTTGTCAAAACCAATAGAATATACAACACCAAGATGAACTGTAATGTAGACAATGTACCTTGGGTGACAATGACATGTCAAATGTAGATTCATCAATTATAAAAAAAATGTATCACTCTGGTGGGAGATGTTGATAATGGGGAAGGCTATGCATGTGTGGAGGCAGGGGCTCTATGGAAATCTCTGTACCTTCCTTTTAACTTTCCTGTGAACCTAAAACTGTGCTAAAAAGTATCTTTTTTAACATGAGGTTTCAGATCAGTGAGCCCAGCTACTCAGCTGCTATGTGTGTTTAGGGATTTGTCCTTTGATAACTCATAGTTACTTGAGGGGGACAGAACAGGAAGAAATATGGAATCAAAAGAGACAAAAGGAAAGAAAAGCTCAGAAAACTAAAAATATAAGATAATAGATAGAGGTAACAGCCTGTGAACAACTAAAACTTGGATGTTGGGGTTTTCTCTGACCAGCTTTAGCGGTGGTGCCATTTTGACCCACATTAGGAGTAGAATAAATAAGATCAATTCACTGCAGGACTAGACCAATACCCCCGGTGAGCTGCGTCAGACATGTTCATGCTTTCAGTGGGGAGATGCAGAGACATTGTTCCCAGAGTGAATTTAAAGGCTCATGGATCTAAGTCCCCTGGGAAGATTCAATGACCCAAGGACAAAGCTGGCAGGGCCTACCTCACTCACCTCAAGACGCTCTCTCTCTCCTGCCCTTGGCTGATGTCCCCCTAAGTGTCCTCTGTTCTTCTGATGCCTACAAAAGGTATTTGCTGAGAAAGTGGCTCTGCGAAATGATATGGGCTGTGCCATTCATCCTGCCAGGGGCTGGGTGACAGGTGCGGTAATTAAGAATGGAAGAAATGCCAACCGCAGAGCAGATTGGAGTAAAAGACTGATTGCTGGGCCAAGCAGGTTGCTTGCCTTTCTTGTGAGAGCCTCCAGGGTTCGGGAGCCTGGCCTGTGATAGAGTGTGGGCAGCAGAGACTGCAGATAAATAAATGTCTCCTTCTGGACAGATATACGATCTGCAGTGCTCACGGTGAGGCACAGTGTAGCAGGCCTGGCATCCGTGGGGATGGATGGCCTGCGACAGAAGCTGAGCGTTGAATCGAGATAACAGTTTGCAGGCTCAAGGAAGGATTTTTTTCTATGTGACTAGAACTTGCAGTGAGACCAGGCTGCTTTTCTCCAAAGATGCTGTTGTTCAGCACCCATGTCAAAGCATGAAGCAAAATGAGGGAAATTAGGAAAGAGAAACCTGAAGAAAATGACCTCCCAGTCTTCTTGCAAACATCAAACACTTCAAAGGAAAAGGAAACGCTTGCAAGGATGCGGCAAACTGCTCTCACCACATGGGAAAAAGAACTTATATACTCATCCTGAATACTAAAGTTCCAGGGGAGAAAGGACCGAATTGTATTCTTTTTTCTTCCTGTTCTCATCCTCTCTGAGCCTTATTTTGAATTCAGTGGAGGAAACGTTTACTACATTTTAAACAATATCTTCTTTCTCTGTCAAGTTGTAAATTGTTTCGAATAGCTTTTCATGATTTTTAATTTCACCAACATGAAGCTGGTAATTATTTATGGCTTATCACACCTGAGACAAGGTTTCTGGAGATACAAGTAATTTAGATGTAAAGTAATTTCTCCTGAAATAAAAGTTTACTTCCTAATCATGGGAAGATTTATCTTGGCTCTTTCTGTATCTTGCTAATAAAGCCGAAGTCCTCAGGGAGGCTTTATCTGTTCACATTTTAAGGAATTTAGAGCTAGAAAACAGATGCAATTCATAGTAAAAGCATCCTCAATATATATAGATTAATTGATTTATAGATCAAAGACAGACTATATGAAATATGATTCACTCAGAAGATGGACATGGCCTACAGCTAGGAGCTGACTTGACATCATCCCCAGACAGGACAATCGAAGGCTCTGAGCCTCTGGTACACTGTAGGTCACGTGCTTTGTTTAAAAACAGTGAAGAGTGTAAATTAAAGAAGAAATAAACTACTAAACATGACATTGTATTTCTAGCTGGCAAAGTGGCCAAATCTTATAAAATTGGGTGTCTCGGTAAGCCAGGGCTGGATAATTGTAAATGAATGTCAGGTAGGCCACGTGGTCCTTCTTACTATTCAAGGGCAGCTTCTCCATGGCCTATTAAATGTCAGAAGGGTCCATAGAAATATGAGGACTCGTTAATAGAAACCTGAAGCCTATGCTTGCTGTTAAATGAATGCAGAATGGTAACAGCTCATTTGTAAGTACCTGGGTATTAAAGTATTTAAGGCTTAAAAGAAAATGTCCCCAAAGTCAGTTTCCCTAAATATAGCAAATGTTGCATTTATCCTTGCCCATAGATTTCTTCTTTAGGGTCAGAGAGGATAGAAGGAGATTTAATTCTCTGACCAGGATACTGTTCTTAGATATGTGCCTGTCCATCTAAAAAGCAAATCATTATCTCTTATCCCAACTCCAGGAGATCTGCAGCACTGTCAAATCATCCAAATGATTTTAAATGGGAAAAAAGGGATAGACTGCCATTTAATGGTAACTAACCCTTACTGAAAACATACTATATGTTAGGTGGTATGTTAAGGCTCTCATATGTATAATGGTATTTAATTATTAACCACTTAAATAACCCCAGACAGTGAGGACAGACCGTTAGGTACTTGTTAAATGACACTGTAAGTGACAGCGCTCAGGCTGGAATCCAGGTGGGCCTTGGAGAGCCATGCCCGTAATCACTATGCCCACTGCATCTACAAGGTGATCTAATTCAGCTGATATAAATCGGAATATCTGCTCACATCACTTGTTAATCCCTTCTAAGGAAACGTCTTATTTTATACTAGAGGCCCAGTGCACAAAATTCCCTTCCCTCAGCCGGCCTGACCCCCGAGTCAAACTCCCGGAAGAACTCCAGTTGAGGGGACAATTTGCATACTACGCTTTTATTATATAGGATGTAAATATACATACACCAAAAATGATAAGTTAATAACTTAGACGATGGTGATTTGCAGTACTAAAAAAAAAAAAAAAAAAATCTCCAATTGACAAATAATCCTCAAAGTTGGAGCTCTTAATTTAAGGGCCGGAGATGGTATTTAAGAATTTTGGGAACTCCAGAAATTATATGCAAAAGTATGGATCCATAGCTTTCTTTGTGACCTCAGAGAGATTTAGAATTCCACAATGGAAAGAGCCTCGGCAGGTCACCTGGGAAATCCAAAAGGGGAGAGGAGAAAGGTAAGAATTGTGTAACACAGAGGTTCCTAGAAGCTGCACCAGCTGACCTCCATGAAGAGGTCAAACACAGCTGACCACTGCTTCCTTACAGGGGATATAGACACATTACAATGGCTCACACTCGTTGAGTGCTTACTAACTGTCAAGCACTAAGCACTTTGTTATCATGATTAACCCAGGCAGTCAGATTCCAGAACCGTCACCTGTTACCCACTTTGTAATACTGCCTCATGCTGATAAGGAGTTGACTGCGCGTGATGTGGAAGCGGAAGGGGAACTGATGTATCAGCTGATAATTAGCACACAATTACCAGCATCAGCATTCTTCTGCCTGATCATTTTTTCCCTCCCCAGAGAGAGGGATATATGTGCTCCTGGATATGTTTGTGAGCTATGGGGTCAAGTGCCAGCTAAAGGGCTACCTGGGTTTATGGGAGGGCTGGAACTTGCAAGGGGAGCATGACAACATGGGGTGGAGGCAATAAATGGGAATCTGGTAAGGAAAAACTGGGAACAGATAGGTGGAAATAGGTCAGTTGGAGGATTTAACCCCAATGAAAACCAATAATAAAACAACTTTGTTTCAAAGAATCACTGAGAGTTTAGATATAAAAATTGAGGAGAATCTTGGTAAATGAGCTTGATTGGAGATAAAAGGAGGATTCAATGTCAGATGATGCTGACAATGGAGCAAAGTATGTTTGTTGAGGCAGCAGGGGTAGTATGGGAGTCCTGAGCAGACTTGCAATTGCATAGTAATTCCCACATTTGCTCTCACCAAGACCCAGTTCTAGCCACTTCTGAAGTGAAAATGTAAAGGCCAAGGAAGCTTCCTACCTGGTTGCAGGGGACTCACTATCAACTGGAAGCACCTGATATAAAGCTGTTGCCCCCTGGTTCCTGCAGCCGGCTGGGTCATGTAAGGTCGTGACCTGCCCAAGGTCACACAGCCAGTAGGTGGTAGTGATGCTGGGATTTGAACTGAGATCTGTCTTCAAAATCCACATTCTGCTGAGGACACAGCAGTTCACACGAGACGTGCCTCCTAGTAAATATCAGGGGAGTCAATAAAAATATTCAGTGCTGTTCTCACCAAAATAAAATCATTATTGACCAGTATTGATTCGCTATTCAGAGTCTGAGCAATACCTCTTCAACCCCCAGGGAGCTTAATAGGAATCTGTTAGAGCTAAGCCTCACCACATACATATTTCATTTTGATTGTTTTTTTTACTATTTTCTTCAAGTTTCATTAAACTGCTTCCTTCTCTTTATTTCTTTCATCAGTATTATCGCTAAACACAAAATCTCTTTATATAGGGACTTTGGGGACTATGGATTTTTAATTATGCAGTTACCACATATAACATCCTAATATAGCTATTATGGAGATGGCATCTTTTTCATTCCTGCTAGGAATTTTAAGGTAAATATAGTACAGGAAAAATCCAATTTCTTCCCCAGACAAGTTGGCTCCCTCGGGTCCTACAAATAGTCTTTCTAGGCACAGGTGTCCAGAAAGCCTCAGAATGGTTCTTCTGGCCCGTTTTAAAGATTTGATAATATTGTTTTGGTTTCTTTATTTTATTTTTGATATTTGGAATACAACTTTATCCTGATTCTAAATGAAAAGGAATGGGAACCACCGTAACAATCAAGGTCTCGCCACTGAATGTCATGATGTGACTGCAGCAATCTTATCGTTGAAACTCAATAAGGAAACAACTGTGTTCCAAAACAGCTAAATATGCAGGTCCAAAAAATGAAGCTATTAACCCCCACATTCATTTGGAAGCCTTCATGTTCTTCAGCATCCCAAAGATCAAGAGCTCTTCTCAGCTACATGATTTAGTGGCAAACACCACACCTCTGACTGACAGCATGGGACGGTTGCCTATGAACTAGACTTCTGACGCTGGGCTGCAGCTTTCCTTTCTCTCAGGCCCTCACCCTCACCCAGGAGAGCGGTGATCTGGGCAACCTCTGGGTCGCACTCATACTGTGCTGCCAAAGCTGGGTCCAGGACAACCTCTGGCAGGGCAAGAGCAGGCATGGCCGCAAACTCCCAGGTAGGGTCTCCCATTAGTTTTCTAGCAAGCCAGAGAAGGGCTTTTCAAAGTGGTAGTGTTAGAGAGTGGGGATTTTTGAGCACTCCGGAGAGGCCATGGACTATGCCCCAGATAGGGTTGTCAGTGCTGACACCAGGCCAGGCCTTGAGATATGGTCTCATGGCCCCTTCCCCTTGCACCTCACAAAATAGCCTTGCAAGATAGAACACTGTCAGCTTTCTAAAGAACAGGATAACCCTGTAAATAACATGGTTGTCAATAGCATGGCTCTGACATTATTTGGGAAAAACTGTTTTGTCTTGGGTTGCTTACTCTGCAAAAACAGGATGTGGTTAATGTGCTTAAAAAGTGGTCTTGCACAAAGGGTCGGAGCTGTTCTCTGACCTCCCTGCGTGGAGAGAGAACAGTCGCCGGTCGGCAATTAAAGGCTCCCTAAATTTTAATTTGGTCTGGACTCCAGTGGTCTTTACTCGCGTTCGCTCCACAACAGTAGTTACTTTTGGAAGAAATGCCATAGTAGCGAAGATTCTTCTTTCGGTAGAAGACTATTGATTTAGCCTTAACTTTCCTGTCTTTAATATCCACTTTGTGGCCACACAACATGATGGGGATGTTTCCGCACACTCGTACCAGATCTCTGTGCCAGTTAGCTCATTCTTGTAGGTAACTCTGGAAGTTGCATTAAACGTTATAATGGCACACTGGGCTTGTGATAGCCGTCTCTCAGTCTGCTGAACTTCTCCTGGCCGGCTCTATCCCACACGTTGTCTCTCTGTTGGTATGGAACACAAAGGGAGGGACCTCAACACCCAGGGCGGCTACATACTTCGCAAATTCACCAGTCAGCTGATGTTTCACAAATGTACCTTCCCAGTCCCACCATCACCATGCAATACAAGTTTGAACTGAACTTGGGGTTCTCCTTGGCCAGCCATGGTGAGGTTACTTCCAGAAGCATCTCCAGACCCATCGGGCTGAGAGCTCTTAACTTGCTTTTAGATTAGGAAGTCTAGAGATTTACATAAAAGATAGCCCAGAACTTCTGTCACCTATTTCATTTATTTCAAAAGTACAGTAACAATAACACATTTATTAGCATATTAAAAATACTAGACAATGCAACAACAAAAATCAATAATCTGTAACCCCACCTTTCTTCTGAGACCACTGTTAGCAGGTTAGTGTGCCTTCTGTCTTTTTCCTCTGACATATTTTTTATCTGGTTATAGTAACACAAGATATTTAATTTTGTATTTTGCTTGTACATGTTAATATTATACTCTAAGTACTTTTTTCACATTAGTATATAACCTTCAAAGCATTATTTAATGGCTATAAAATACCATATAAGTAAATGTGTCATGATTACAAAATCTCCTATTTGATACCAATTCAATCATTTCTATTTTTATATTATGAATAGTTATGAATATATTAATCTATATAGATTATTTTCCATATTTTGGTTTTATTTCTATGCCTCTTGATATTAATGGGAGATATGGGCTGCTACAAAAACTTGGGGTGGATAAAAACTCATGGGGACTAGGATAAATGTCTGAAAATATGACATAATAGAGAGAAGAAATGCACTTGATAATAGGAGTACAGGAAGTTCACTGCTGTGTTGCACATGCAGGCTGAATTATACTAAAATGAACTGTCTTCTGCAATATGGTAAGTTATAAATACTGCAAAAGGATTAAAGTCTTACATAAGAATTCTAGCAGATACATAATACTAAATTGCTTTCCCAAAGTGTTCTATCAATTTATAATACACCCAGAAATAAATGATGATGACATTATTTCAGCACCTTCAGAAGAATTATATAGTATCAGTTTTTAAACCTTTGATAATTTAATGAGAAATACTTGGTTCTCATTTACATTGATTATAGGCCAGTTGAACATGTAACTATACATTGTGTCTGGAATACACGTTTATTGCTTTCTGCCAATGAGTTTCCCTAGGCACATTCCCCTTGCAATCTACTTCTGCCCAGACTCCCCCAAATCGAAGGACCCATATTTCTACCTCTCAAGAGTTTTACTGTTATCCATGGTGTTGTTTGCACTTCATTTACATTGTCACCTCCTCACAGGATGGATTTCTCTCTGGTGTTTCATGTTTTGCAAACTGCTGTGTAACACTCTGATGCTCTATGAATAATAAATAACAGAAGTCCTGTAGTCCTCTGCCAGCAGTCCTCTGATCAAGGGGGGCTTTCAAGTGACTTCGAGTGAGTAGACATAAAGAAGAAAAAGAAGGAGCCCTCTCCATGTTTGGTTGTTTATCTGCAGTGATCAAACAGGTTGCTGACAGGGAGGCATCAGAAACACAACCCACACCAGCTCACAGAGAAACTGTTTCCTGGTGGATGCTCTGCACATCCGAGACAGCTGCTGTGAAATCTCGCTCAGGTGCCTCGCAAAGTGGGAAGATTCAGTACCCTTTAGCCTTTCCTGTTTATCAAGAGACCCTGTAAGTGAAGATGCCCATCATCTCAGCGGCTTTAGGCAGAGAGAGCTGGAACAGTGGGTTTCAATGGCAACATTTCTACTAGAGCAGTGGTTCTCAACCTTCCTAATGCCGTGACCTTTTAATACAGTTCCTCATGT
The DNA here is from genome assembly GCF_951640355.1 of Cnephaeus nilssonii. NCBI lineage: Eukaryota > Metazoa > Chordata > Mammalia > Chiroptera > Vespertilionidae > Cnephaeus > Cnephaeus nilssonii. The sequence goes on along the minus strand of NC_137084.1, from coordinate 69,513,139 downwards.
TGTGGTGACCCCCAACAATAAAATTATTTTCGTTGCTACTTCATAACTGTAATTTTGCTACTGTTATGAATCGTAATGTAAATATCTGATATGCAGGATGTCTTAGGCGAACCCTGCGAAAGGGTCATTCGACCCCCAAAGGGGTCGCGACCCACAGGTTGAGAACCGCAGCACTAGAGGGTTTGAGCCAAGAAGCAGAATGATTCTCAGGAGGAATCATTCAGTTCACCTACTTTTCAAACAAGGTCAAAAATATAAAACTTTAATCCATTGTTTTCACCACTTTAAAAAGAAAAACATTTTTCAATTCAATGTCATGGCCATTTGTTAGAGAGATCAAGAAAAAAGAGGGTATGTAGAGAAAGAAAGGAGAGAACAATGTCGATGAAAGAGAAAGGAAGAGAGGTAGAGAAGGAGGGGTAAAACTAGGTAGACATTACAGGGGAGGGAGGGGGGAATAATATTGTTGACAAGGGAAAAAGGAAAAAGGAATCCTTGGAAGGAAATGGATACAGAATAGCATTCAGGTAAGGGGAGTGAAACACAAAAACTTTTGTTGTTATGCTTATCTAGCTAGGCAATTTCACCTACCTTTCTAAATATTTGTGTTTTCAAAAAAAAAAAATCTGGAAAAAACTTTTTTTATGTTATGGTGCTGTAGAACACTTTAAATGTACACTAAATAAGAAGGAACAATTACCAACCTAAGGCCCAATCTGGGTTTATCTCTATACTTATTCACTACCCCATTCCTACATCATTTTCATGCAGACTCTAGATATCATACCACTTCAATTTATCAGTATAAATTTCTAAAGCATAATGTATTTTAAAATATATTACTACAATACCATTATCACATCTATAATAATAAAAGTGTAATATGCTAATTAGACTAGACGTCCTTCTGGACGACCTTCCGGATGAAGCTGGGGCTGCAAGGGTCCCGGGTGACTGCCAGAGGCCAGAGAGAAGCCCGTGTCCCAGGTGCCAGAGGGAAGCCGGTGCTGGCAGCTGGGTGAAGGAAGGCCTACTCTTGCACAAATTTCGTGCATCGGGCCTCTAGTTTAATATATAACACTACTTTCTAATAGTACCGAAGCATCGGTGCTCAAATTCCTAGTCATCTTATAAATGTCAATGCTTAATGTTTTTGCTTACTTTTATTGGGGTTGTTGTTTCTTGAATGTATAGCTAAATAAGATCCATAGAGATTGGTGATATGTCTTTTAAGTCTCTTTTTACCTATGGATTCTCCTTCTAGCTCTGTATTTCCTTGCAATTTATTGTGAAGAAATAATTCATTTTGTCTTATAGAATTTCCTACAATTTAAATTTGCTGATTGCATTCCCATCATGTTGTTAAACATGCTTTCCTCTCTTTTGTATTGCTTAAATTGTTGGTTGGATGTAGAGAAGTGACCAAATACAGATATGACTTTTTTTGGAAGTCTATTTCGTGGGTTATGTTTTGTTCTCCCTCTGGGGAACAAATAATGTTTGATAGTCTCTATTTTGAGGAAACCATGAATGATTGATGGCTAGATCCATTAATTCAATGTAGGTTGCAAATGGTACTATTATAATTTTGTAATCCCTTCTTTTTTATTAGCTGAAAACTTTTATAAAGGTAAATCATTTCATCAACTTTTCATTTATGTGGTGGATTAGTTCTAATCGAAATGATAGGATACATTTTTTAGAGTTTTTTGTTGTTGTTTATTTGGTTTTATAGTTTATTTGCCAGGTTTCAAAATGAATTTATTCATTAATATCTCCTAATAGTGACCAATGGGAATTAAAAAAATATCTTTATGAACATGTAGATTTAACCATAGTTTATGTTTTAATAATTTGTTGTTCCTTCCTTATTGATGTTCCAATCATCCTATCTTTAGCCAGTAGGAGCCTATTTAAGTTTTCTCCTGAATCCTTTTGACATTACTTTATAGTCTTTGATAGTGTCATTGTTTTCTGATAATGACAAGATGTTCCAAGCTTACCTTATACTTTTCCTCCCCAAATCTGGAATTAGTCAGTTCTCCAAGAAGCCTTGGTTTCTTGTAGTGAAAAATTGTATTTTAGTGCAAAATTCTGGAAGTTAATCATTGTTTCTAGACTTTTTAGTAAACAGAGCTATAAAACAAAACAAAACAATATATATATATGTATATATATACATATATGTATATATACATATATATACATATATGTATATATATACATGTATATATACATATATATACATGTATATATACATATATATACATGTATATATATATATAGCTCTGTTTACTTTTTAGTAAACAGAGCTATAAAACAAAACAAAACAATATATATGTATATATATATATACATATATATATACATATATGTATATATATATATGCAAATAACAATGTCATGAGTTCATCCTCATACTTCTGACTAAATTGAGGATCACCGAGATTTTACTTAATTTCTTATACCTTATAGTTGTATCTCCTACTTCTGTATAAAGAATTCCAATTATTATGACAATGGGAATAAAAAAAGTAGAAAATAATAATAATAATAAATAAAAAATAAAAGTAGAATAGTATGCAAGTACTCCTTTGTTTTATTCTACAATACACAAGTACCAATCTCAGAATAATAATACCAACACTGCTATCAAAAATACCATTACTGTAAACATTTCAGTTATTTTTTTCTGTAATTTTTGTCCTTTGGGTCATATCCCACTAGAAAATACATGCAAATAATTGGGCTTCAAGATCACTTAGAATAATTATCTGTATTACTTAAAGATTTTTAGAGATCGATTTTTAAAAATTAATTTTGTTTCATGATTATGCATAACATACTAATTGTTCCAAAGTCAAATGTATAATACAAAATACTAAAATAAGTCTAGCTTTGACCCTTGTCCCTTCCACTCTATTTCCTTTTCCTCTCTAAGTAATCTTTTTATAATTTATCCCTTCTTTTTTTCAATAACACACATTTATAGTCCCTCTTCCACCAGATTAAGCATTCTGTGCAAGTATTTCCTCTCTTTTTTCCCATACAACCATATGTTCTGGAATATGTTTCACAGTGATAGATGGGTTTTTCTTATGTTTTTTCCAGCTGCATGGAACTCCTTAAGGTGGATTGCCATGGTTTATTTGTCTAGTCCTCCCTTATAGACATTTCTGCCTTTTTAGTCTTTTGCCATTATAGATCATTCTGCAATGATTATCCTTGATCATACATTTTTTCATATTCTGCCAGTATATCTTCAGAATAAAATTTCAGAAGTTTGGTTGCTAGGATAAAGAAAAAGTGTATTCATTATTTTGCTTGGTATTGACAAATTCCCTTTCAAAGGGTTTGCATAAGAATCTTTCCAACTATAATATATGAGTGTCTTTTGTGTCACATCCATGCCAAAGAATTATGTTTTCTAACTTTTAAATGCTAGCTAATCTCATAGGTGATAAATGTTATCTTATGATGGGTGAGGTTGATCATCCTTCAACTCGTTAAAAGAAATTTGATATATTTCTTTGAACTTTGTTCATTTCTCTAGACTATTTTTTTTCTATAGAGTTCCAAATCTCTTTTCTCTATTTTTAGAAACTTTTATAATATTAAAATGTTTTTTCTATATTTAGAACTCATTTTTGTATTAAAGAGTTTAATCCTTTGTGTTATATAGTTACAACTATTTTCACAATTGTTATTTGTCTGTTTCCTTTGTTTATAGTGATTTTTGTTTATTTGTTTGTTGTTGTTGTTTGCCATGCTGATTTTTTAAAATATATTTTTTATTGATTTCAGAGAGGAAGGGAGAGGAGAGGGGAAAGAGAGAGAGAGAGAGAGAGAGAGAGAGAGAGAGAGAGAGAGAATCATTGATTGGCTGTCTCCAGCACACCCCACACTGGGGATCGAGCCTGCAACCGGGGCATGTGCCCTGGCCGGGAATCGAACCCACGACCTCCTGGTACGCAGGTGGACGCTGAACCATTGAGCCACGCCAGCTGGGCCTGGCCATGCTGATTTTTTAATGTAATTAAATTTATCTCTTTCTTCTTTTATTTCTACTGGATTTTGACTTAAATTTCAGGTCCTTATGGAATTTTTCCTTTTTAATGATATAAGAGATGGATCCAAATTTATCTTTTCCATATATTACATATATCCCATTACTTCAACACTTTAATTCAATGCTCTATTTTTTTCTCTTTTTCTTAAGTATGTATTTGTTATTTAGGATAATTTGTTCCAATGTTGTTGGGTTTTCCTTTTTAGTGGAACAGGTTTTATTAATTTGGAGGCATATTAGAAATTTGAAAACAAGTATATTTTCCTTGCAAGTGGTTAGATGTGCAAACTAATACTGCCAACAATAAACCCTATATAATAAAAGCCTAATATGCTAAGTGTCCAACTGTTTGTTCGACCAGTCGCTATGACATGCACTGACTACCAGGGGGCAGATGCTCTGACAGGTATATTAGCTTGCTGCTGGGGTCCGGCTGATCAGGACTGGGCGAGATGGGCCAGATATGCCCTGGAGCCAACCTCCCCGTGGTCCCTTCCCTGCCTCTAAAATATTTTTTAAATTAATTTCCTTTCAATGTGCATGAATCCATGCACCAGGCCTCTAGTAAAATAATAATAATAATAGTAGTAATAATAAATCCACAGTGGAGCTAAATCAAGGTAAGTCAATGGTTACTTTTATTCTAATATTTTTACTCACGACAACCCTTTTTTTGTTGTTATTTTCTAGTGATTCACCACTATAAGTCCATTAACACTGAGTTGCAACCTCTCTTTTCTTTTCCCTCATTTTCCCCCAAAATCTGATTTGAAGAAATATCTTTTTACTTTTAATTAACTATAAAGCAATCGGCAATCTTATTCTGCCTTCCACATACTATTCTCCTTCTCCTTCCTGCTTTCTTCTACCCGCCCCCCCACCCCCATTTTATTTTTTATAGTGTTCTTTACCTTCATTGTCTTATTTACCTGCTCTGTCTACTTTTATGGGTAAATTTAGAAAAATTAAAAATGAGCCCTAGCCAGTTTGGCTCAGTGGATAGAGTGTCGGCCTGCGGACTGAAGGGTCCCAGGTTTGATTCTGGTCAAGGGCACATGCCTGAGTTGCAGGCTCCATCCCCAGTGAGGGGCATGCAAGAGGCAGCCAATCAATGATTCTCTCTCATGATTGATGTTTCTATCCATCTCTCCCTCTCACTTCCTCTTTGAAATCAATAAAAACGTATTTATTTATAAAAATTGATGCTGCTTCTGGTGCCATTTTCCCAGGATTCTCCACTGTTTCTTAAAAAAATGTTTTTATTTAATGTAATTTTTTTGGTTTCTCTAAACAGTAGTTCCCAAAGGGGTCAGTTTTGGAAAATTGTGGTGTTATTTTGGTTATCACAGTTATTAAGGAATCCTAAAGGCATTCAGTGACTTTAGGCCAGGGGTACTAGACATCTGCAAGACCTAAAACAGTCCCATTCAAAAAGGAATTGCCCCATTTTCCATTTTTGTCCTATTTCCATGACTTTTGAATGTCTTATTGGAATTCTTATAAGTAAAAAAAATGTTGATAAGTTTCTAAGCTTATAATTCAACTCTGCGGTATGTATAAATTCAAAGTATTTTTTGCACAGTTTCATTTCAATATTTGCTGAATTCCCATGAGTGCAATTATCATACAACTAAGATAACTACACTTTGTTTTGTTTGAAATTATACCAAAAGTTTTTCATCGTTTGAGAAAATTGTCACTGATGACAATGCTATTCACAGTATTTGATTAACCAATGCAAGAAACTTGTATCAAAGTACATCTGTAGCTGTTGCATTTACAACAATTCTTCTTACAAATGCATCTCACTACTTCATAGTGTAGTTATCCCCTCACATTTGCATATCAAATATGTTATCTATAATAATAAAAGGGTAATATGCTAATTGCACCGAACGTCCTTCCGGATGTCATTCTGGACGTCCTTCTGGATGAAGCCAGGGCCAGAGCGAAGCCCAGGTCCTGGGTGCCTGGCGGTGGCGGCCAGAGGAAAGCAGCCTGGGTCCCGAGTACCAGAGGGAAACTGGTGTTGGCAGCAGGGGTAAGGAAGGCCTACTCTTGCACGAATTTTCATGCATTGGGCCTCTAGTTTTATAGTAAATCCGTCTAATTACATTTACTTTTAGTTGACCTTCTAGTTCTCTTTTAACTAGGGCATATTATTGATTTTTAAAAAATATATCAGTGAAATTCCATTTCAGGAAAATAAGTACTACAAAATATGTGTTTTGATCTGTGTCAGGGAATAAGTCTGACAGCGTTTTGAACTAGGGATCTGCATGGTCCTGAAAGCCAAAGTACAATGAAGGAGCTTCTACCTTTGGACCACAGTAGCAACATCCACAGAGGTAATGATGACCAGAGGTAAAAACTGCACAAAAACCTGGTCGTGGCAGAAGCAAAGCCCTTTCAAGAGTGGTGCTCAGGCCCTGGCTACTTTGGCTCAGTTGGCTGAGCATTGTCCCATGCACCAAAGAGTTGCTGGTTCAATTTCCAATGGGGGCACAGACCTAGGTTGTGGTTTTATTTTTTTTTTTATTTTTTTTTAAATATATTTTATTGATTTTTTACAGAGAGGAAGAGAGAGGGATAGAGAGTTAGAAACATCGATGAGAGAGAAACATCGATCAGCTGCCTCCTGCACACCCCCCACTGGGGATGTGCCCGCAACCATTAGGTACATGCCCTTGACCGGAATCAAACCCGGGACCCTTGAGTCCGCAGGCCGACGCTCTATCCACTGAGCCAAACCGGTTTCGGCTAGGTTGTGGTTTTATACTTCTCTCTCACATCCATGTATCTCTCTCTCCCTCTTTCTTTCTTTCTTTCTCTACCTCTCCCTTCCTCTCTCTCTGTCTCTGTCTCTCAAATAAATTTTAAAAATACATATAAAAAGAGAATGGTGTTGCCCTGTCCGGTTTGGCTCAGTGGATAGAGCGTCAGCCTGCAACTAAAGGGTCCCAGGTTCGATTCTGGTCAAGGGCATGTACCTTGGTTGTGGGCACATCCCCAGTAGAGGGTGTGCAGGAGGCAGCTGATTGATGTTTCTCTCTCATGGATGTTTCTAACTCTCTATCCCTCTCCCTTCCTCTCTGCAAAAAAATCAATAAAATATATATTTTTAAATATATTTTTAAAAAGAGAACATGTTCATAAAGAAGCTTGCTCTCACCACCCTCTGTGGAGGTGTGAGGAAAAATAAAATAATTACATACAAAATGTTAAGAAGCTATTATAAACCAGATAAATATAGATTACTCACCAACTGGGTAATCAGATTATATATTGGTCAATTTATGTGATGTAAGTCATATCTTTATTTATGGAATTCCATAACCCAGACTTCATTCACCCAATAAAGCTGATGGACTTTAAAGTTGTACGTGGCACTGTATTACATATTATATAAGAAAAATTAAATGATCAAAATTAGCTTTCACTAGCTCTTAAGCAGCCACATCTCTGCATGTGACAGTGTTTTTAGCTAATATTCTGACTGCTTCTTGCTCTGTAATTCTAGATTGTGTGAGAGCAAGTTTTAGCAACACCAAGCTAACCTGATTTGAACTCTTCTTGTTGGCTTCCAGGCTGATGTTCTCTGTGTCAGTCATTCCCCCTGGATCACAGACAAAAATATATTCTGCCAAACTAGTGAGATAGTGGGATCATTTGATTGATAATGAGAAATGCTATAAGAATCTAGTCACAAGTGGCTATGTAAGTAGAGTATAGTGTTGAAGACATCAATGATGAATTATCAGTTTGCATTTACCATGTGATTCCAGTTGGTAGATCCCAAAGGACAGCCCATTTGCAATTGGATTTTGCCCTTGGAAGCAGCACAATTCATTCACTTTATGATCTCCTCGTGGTTTTCTGACAGCGAAAATCTATCTAGTTCACACTCTGAAATACTTGTCTAACTTACTCTCAGGAAAATGTTTCCAATACTCTTGTGGTTTGCAATGGAACAGTTCTCTATTCTTGGGAATGATGTGTTTTCAGTTATAATATGTGGGATATTATATATTCAATATGATTAGCTTCCCGAGGGAAGGAGTTTATTTATTTCTGTATCCCCATCATTTAGCATTATAGACGTTCACTAAATATTTATACAATTAAAATAAATGTAGAATTAATTTCTAAGTTAAAGGAAATAGAGAAAGTTTATGGAAAATATCCAGCAATGTAGACAGAGATAATATCCATTTAATAAATACCTATTCAAGACTCACTTCTATTCCAGCCCTTCATTGTTTTCCTAGACCAGCATTCTCAAATTTATGATACATGGACAACTGGATGAGAAATCGCAGGGAGTCATTCAATAAGTCTGAGATGTGCATTGGGGATCTGAATTTTTAATAATCATTATGTGGGTTGAATTGTGTTCTCTAAAAATTTATGTTAAAGCCCTAACCCCTGCTACCTGTGAAGGTGAACTTACTTGGAAATAGGGTCTTTGTAGATGTAATTAAGGCAAGGTAGTACTGGAGTAGAGCGGGCCTTTATTCTGATATGAACTGGCATTCTTATAAGAGGAGGAGAAGAGACACAGAGATAAACATACGCAGGAAAGAGAACACCACAGAGAGACTGAAGGCCACGAGATGATGGAGGCAGAGATTGGAGTAATGCAGCTGTAAGCCAAGGAATGCCAGTGACTGCCCGCAACCACCAGAAGCTGGAGGAGAGAGCATGATCCCCTGACACGGGAATTTCAGGCTTATAGCCTCTAGACTGTGAGGACATTAATTTTTATTGTCTTAAGCCACACTCTTTGTGGTCCTTTGCTATGGAAGCCCCAAGAAATTAATCACCTCCCTCCCTCAGTAATTCTGATGTGAATGTTCATAGACTAGAGTTTGATCTTACTTAAATTTTTCATCTCTGGAAATGTATAATTCTCCTTGCTTCATTAATTAAACAGAGAAATGTAATGTTCCCCATCTTATTTTTCCCCAACAAAATTGGTTTAGGAAGGCCTATGTATTGGCTGGGTTGAGATTTGAACACTGGTCCTCCTGTCCCATTAGCTTGTTTTTCTTCTTGCTATATCAGTCTGTCTCACTTTTCCTTGGCCTGACAAGAGACCTCCCTGAAAGCCTGTTGGATGAATTTGTCCTGCTCAGAAAAAAAAATTCATAGCCTATTCTTAGGTTTCTTTGGTCTCTTTGTGGTGGACAACCAGGGGGTCAGAAAATTATTCTTTTCATAACTCTTAAAGTATTTATGTTGCCTTATAAATTCATTTTTCTGTTTCCGTTAATGGCTTTATTGGAGTAGAAACAGCCAAAGATTATGCTCTCTCAAGGCATAATTGTAGAGTCTCAAAGATTATAACTGCTCTAAAATTGCTCCATGTTAACCACACAATTAAACCTTTTCTTCTGCAAAATTTCTAGGAAATGAGGCATATGCAAAGGTTAATTGGTATCATGTTCATAGGTGCCTTTCCCCGGCTAATTTTTATAAGTTGGGCTGCAGAGTTTTGGATGAGGCAGAAATTAAGACACGTTGATATAAGGTGTGGGTTGAAGATATAATTAGAGAGCATCATCAGTTCCACCTCCACTCACCTGTCAGAGATCAGGGAAGAATCACAGCAGCAATAAATTCAGGTTTCCTGAGCCCATCATACCTTATGAACTCAGATTCATAGAAGCGTCAGAAAGATGGGCTTCGGCTTTTTCTCAATCTTCTATGGAACACAAAAATGTTATAAAACATTTTCTTCCCATCTCTAGAAAAATAAAAAAACAAAATTAAAGTTAGGAACCTTTTCTTCAATTCCAAACCATTCATTTATCCAAAAATCATTGTTGTCATGCAGGAACTGTGATGAGGATATAAAGATGAGAACATAACATTCCATTTCTCAGGTTTCTAACATCCAAATGGGGGAAATAACCATATACACAACTAAAATAATTAATAAGCAGAGTAACAGAGGTACAAGAAAAATGCCATTGGAGGTAGTTTCCAGGGAGGCATCAAAGAAGGCTTCACAAAGGGGGTGACTTTTGAGTGGACACTTAAAAATGAGTAAGACGCTGAAGGGCCCAGAAGTTATGATTGGGAGGACATTGAAACAGTTTTAAAAAAGCTGTCCAATAGAACTTTCCATGATGATGAAAATGTCCCCTGCATTATCCAATACATGTGGCTATTGAGTACTTGAAAATATACCTAGTATGACCAAGGTACTGCATGTTTAATTTATTTATCTTAATTAGTTTGTAATTACATTTCAACTAGTGGATCCCTTATTGGGTAACATTAGATAAAAGAAATGGTATGTTCAAAAGCACAGGAATCTGAAAGCATGCTTATTATCACAGAGTAGCAGGTGTTTGAGGGGATGAGGTACTGGGTTTTAACAGAAATGGTGGAAAGTGGGAAGTGATGGGGCTGAAAATGTTGGTTGGGGCTGGATTACAAATGGCCTTAAATATCAGTAACATACCAAAGATGTGTTGGACTTTATCCTTCAGGTTATTGATGCCATAGAAACATCCTATATAATAAAAGCCTAATATGCTAAGTGGCCGTCTGGTCGTCCGTTCAACCAATCAAAGCGTAATATGCTAATGTATGCTAATGCCGCTCAACCACTTGCTATGGTGTGCACTGACTACCAGGGGGCAGGCAGGTGACCGGTCAACCAGTCGCTATGACGTGCATTGACCACCAGGGGGCAGACACTTCGACTGGTATGTTAGCTTGCTGCTGGGGTCCGGCCGATTGGGACTTAGCAAGATGGGCCAGATATACCCTGGACCTCTCCCACGGTCCCTCCCCAGCTGGCCAACCTCCTGTGTCCCTCCCTGGCCCTGATCATGCACCAGTGGGGTCCCTCAGCCTGGCCTGTGCCCTCTTGCAATCCGGGATCCCGCAGGGGATGTCGGAGAGCCTTTTGGCCCGATCCTGATGGCCAGGCTGAGAGACCCCACTGGTGCATGAATTCGTGCACTGGGCTTCTAGTTATTTTTATAAGAAAGCGATATGTTACAATCTTGTTTTAGGTAATTACACTAGTTTCGGTTGGTTTTTATACATATAGTATATGGAATCATATTGACTTTATGTCTATGGCAAGGGGGTTGTGGCCCCTTGGGTTATGGGTGCTTATTCTTCCCCAATGAGAGCTCTGGGATTCCAAAAAGAATGCTGAATGACAACATGTGGCAAAAACCTCATCCAAGTGTTTTTGTAAGATATAAACTAATCAAGGGTACAGATTTCTTAATATAGGGAACTGATCTACCACTGGTTTCATCATCCTTACAAAACACCTGGTATCTAAGTACTCATAACATATGAACAGTAAATATACTTTATTTTGTAGATTATTAAAAGAATACTTAAAATTAACAATCATTCTCCCTTTCAAAATCAGTCCCTTACTTGCCTTCCCTTGGAAATATTTTCTAGTTCTGTTTTTAAAAGAACAAGTTATGGGTAAGAAAAAAGGAACAACATGTTTTGGAATAAATTTGTCGTATCTAAAGCATTGTTTTATAAATCTAAGCTTTCTTTGGTACCCTTTCTGATATAAATCTAAGCTTTCTTTGGTACCCTTTCTGATATGACCTCTAAGGATCCTAAGAGAAACCCTGAGTTTGGTGTTACAATGTGGAAGGTCATTTGTGCCATCCTTTTTCCCTTATAGGAAAAAAACGTGAGTGTCAAGTTCAGCAGTGTCTTCAAATTAAATTTAAGGAAAGAACTTCCTGGCACCAATGATTTTTGCATGTTTAAATTATTTTCTGAGAAATAGCACAGTCACTATTTCCTACAACAAATCTAACTAAAATGGAATGACATTTCTCAGATCAGAATCCCCTGAAATCAAGTACCATGTGATCTTTTGGAATTTTCACTGGAAGCAAACTGGGTTTGTCTGCCTGAAAATAGAAACAGGCCACAAATGGCATGAAAGGCCTGAATTATAACTGGGTTCCTACTCCATTGATTGGATTTGACAAATCATGCAACAAGCAAGTGGAACAAGCTGAAATTATTTTTGCAAATTGTTTAGAAAGTATCATCAGAGAACTGATAACTGATCTGATGTATTTTGAAAGCAAGGGGGATACAGGAATCAAAATTGAAACTGAACTTTCTGCTTAGGCAGCTGTGTGGTGTCATTCACAGAAGTAAAATATACTTTGTTCACTCAACAAATGGTTGACCAGTATTTACTAAAAATTGCTGGTGCTGTCCTAATGAAGATAAACAGCAGTAAGTATTTCAAAGGCCTCTCTGTCATTAAGCTTGTATCCCAGCTGGGAAAACAGATAATCACTTAGTTCAATTTGGGACATAGTGAGTTAAAATTATCTCAAAGTAGAAATGTCCAGATGACAACTGATTATAGGGGATAAAGTTGGAAAGAGATCTGGGTTATAGAAAGAGATCAAAAATCATGTGCACATAAATGGTTGTTTAGGTGGTAGGAGAAAATATAAGGATAAGATTCCACAAGGAAAGAACATAAGGATAAGACCCTGAAGAGGAAAAGATATCTCATAAAGAAATGAGGAAAATACTACCCAAAGCAATCTATAGATTCCATGCAATCCCCATTAAAATACCGACAGCATACTTCAAAGACCTAGAACAAACTCTCCAAAAATTCACCTGGAATAAAAAAAGACCCTGAATAGCTGCAGCAATCTTGAGAAAGAAGAATAAAATTGGAGGGATCATAATACCAGATATCAAGCTATACTACAAAGCCACTGTTCTCAAAACTGCCTAGTACTGGCACAAGAACAGACATATAGACCAATGGAACAGAACAGAGAACCCAGAAATCCACCCAAACCACTATGCTCAATTAATATTTGACAAAGGAGGCAAGAGCATACAATGGAGTCAAGACAGTCTCTTCAATAAATGGTGTTGGGAAAATTGGACAGATACATGCAAAAAAAGAAAGAAAGAAAGAAAGAAAGAAAGAAAGAAAGAAAGAAAGAAAGAAAGAAAGAAAGAAAGAAAGAAAGAAAGAAAGAAAGAAAGAAAGAAAGGAAGGAAGGAAGAAACTAGTCCACCAACTTACACCTTACACAAAAATAAACTCAAAATGGATAAAGGACTTAAACATAAGATGGGAAACCATGAAAATCCTAGAAGAAGCCATAGGCAGCAAAATAGCAGACATTTGTGGTGGCAATATATTTACCAATACAGCTCCTAGGGCAATGGAAACTAAGGAGAAAATAAACAAATGGGACTACATCAAAATAAAAAGCTTCTGCGCAGCAAAAGAAACCACCAACAAAACAACAAGAAAGCCCACTGCATGGGAGAACATATTTGCCACTGTTATATATGATAAAGATTTAATCTCCAAAATTTATAGGGAACTCATACAACTTAATAAAAGGAAGATAATCCGATTAAAAATGGGCAACAGACCTAAATAAGCACTTTTCTAAAGAAGACATAAAGAAGGCCAAGAGACATATGAAAACATGATCAAAGTAACTAATCATCCAAGAGATGCAAATCAAACAATAATGAGGTACCATCTCACACCTGACACAATGGTTATCATCAACAAATCAACAAACGACAAGAGCTGGAGAGGATGCAGAAAAAAAGGAATCCTCTTGCACTGCTGGTGGGAATGCAGACTGGTGCAGCCAGTGTGGAAAACAGTATGGCATTTCCTCAAAAAATTAAAGATGGAACTCCCATTTGACCCAGTGATCCCACTTTTAGGACTCTATCCCAAGAAATCAGAAACACCAATCAGAAAGGATATACTAGTATGCATCCCTATGTTCATATCAGCACAATTTACAATAGTTAAGATTTGGAAACAGGCTACATGCCCATCAGCAGACGAGTGGATTAGAAAACTGTGCGACATATACACAATGGAATACTACTCTGTGGTAAAAAAAAAAAAAAAAAAAAAGGAATTCTTACCACTTGCAACAGCATGGATGGAACTGGAGAGCATTATGCTAAGCGAAATAAGCCAGTCAGAGAAAGATAAATATCACATGATCTCAGTCATTTATGGAATATAATGAACAACATAAACTAATGAACAAAAATAGAGCCAGAGTCATGGAAGCATCAAACAGACTGTCCAACCTATGAGGGAATGCAGGGTGTGTGTGTGTCTGTGTGTGTGTGTGTGTGGGGGGGGGGGGTAACAGATCAACCAAAGGACTTGTATGCATGCATATGAGCATAACCAATGGACACAGATGGGGGGGGGGGCGCGGTGAGGGCATGTGCTGGTGGGTGGGGTGGCCAGGGAGAGGTCAATGGGAGAAAAAGGAGACATATGTAATACTTTAAACAATATCAAATTTAAATTAAAAAAAAAAAGAAATGAGGAAAGATGTATCCAGAGAAGTAAAGGCAAAGTCAGGATAACAGAGTACCATGGAGGTCCAGTGAAGAACGGTTGTTTTTTTTTAATATATTTTATTGATTTTTTACAGAGAGGAAGAGAGAGGGATAGAGAGTTAGAAACATCGATGAGAGAGAAACATCGATCAGCTGCCTCTTGCACACACCCCACTGGGGATGTGCCCGCAACCAAGGTACATGCCCTTGACCGGAATCGAACTTGGGACCCTTGTTCGACGAACTTGGGACCCAGGCCGACGCTCTATCCACTGAGCCAAACCGGTTTCGGCAGGTTTTTTTTAAAGAAAGGAATAACTAGCAGTATCAATGCTGCCAAGAAGTCAAGGACCAGGAAGTCTCTACTGAATGTAGCATTGGGAAAGGCTGGGCCCTCAGCGGGTAAGGAAGGAAGCCAGGTTGAATTGGGAGGAGGGATGGTTAGGAAATGAGTTAGAAAAAACTGTATACATGTAGATATTTCTCCCAGAAAATATATTTTGAGGAGAAAACATAGGACTATAAGTGAAGGTTAGGAACATGGGAATATTTAAATGTTCAGAGGAGAATAAGTGAGAAAAGGAAGAAAACAGATACAAGACAGAAAGGGAAGCGTTGTTAGGCAAGGATCCAGAAGAAGACAGTTCGGGGGCAGAGAGTGAAGGGCCAGCCCTGGAGGTGGGGAGAGAAACACCTTCATTGTAAGAGTGTGGAAGGGGAAGAAGGTTGATTTTGTATGTGCCAGGGAATGAAAGGCGACAAACCTGGAGAGGCAAGAAGAGGAATTTATACTCTGTGCTCCATTTGGACTTCATCTTGTAGGAGATGTGGATCCTCTGAGGGTTTCAAGCAGGGAGATGCCTGGGCAGGCTTGTCTTTTAGTTGTATTAATCTGGCAGCAGTCAATTACACATTTGAGGGGAACAAGACATGAAATAAGCTACCAATTTGAAGAATCCTGTAGTAATCTGGAAGTTTCAGGGATCCTGAGCGTTCAGAGTCAATGTTAATTGGGTGTGGTGAAAGGAGGAGAAGGAAAACATGGATTCCCTCAGATGTCTTGCAGATTCAATGGCAGAGAATTCATAAAGAGAAGGTTTAGGGAAATACTAAGTTAAATACTAGTGATGCTGAATGATGATGTGGGTATATGACAGCCAGTGGAGATGTCCAGCAGACAGTTGGATAGGTGAATCTGAGGCTCACGAGGGGGAACTGGGCCAGAAGCATGATTAATGTTTCACCAATCTACCTTATTCTCATATCAACTCTGTGAGACAGATATTATAACTCCCGTTTTATAGATGTGTCAGCTTTTCCTTAATCACTTAGGTAGTGAGTGGCAGAATCGAGATTCAAGTCCTATTCAGAAGTAATTAGTGCCTATGTGCTAAATGAATCTGTAGGCCCTGAGAAGGTTGCCTGAGGATAGTGTGTAGGGTAGGAGAAGGGAAAGTGAATAACGAATTTCAAGGAGCGAACAAAAGAAGATACTAAGCAGGCAACAGAGGAAGATTACCTGTGTACTAGAATTTGGCAGATAAAATCATGCCCTCTCTATTCTTGCCACACAAACATTCTAACTCAGGGGTCCTCAAACTTTTTAAACAGGGGGCCAGTTCACTGTCCCTCAGACCGTTGGAGGCCCGGACTATAGTTTAAAAAAACTATGAACAAATTCCTATGCACACTGCACATATCTTATTTTGAAGTAAAAAAACAAAATGGCAAAAACACCCGCATGTAGCCCGCGGGCCGTAGTTTGAGGACGCCTGTAACTCAATGTCCTGATGTACAGGGCTTTCTGTACATGTCCCAACTGTACATATCTTCTGTTGTAGCAAAATTAAAAATCACCCATTGATTGTAATTTAGCCACACAGCTTTCAAGGTGACAAGATACACCCTTGCCTCAGAGAACCAGTTGAGAACTACAGCTCTTCTCTGCCAGGTTCTTCACCTTAACATGGCCACCTGGCTCCACTTAGCCCTGGCATGCTGCCAGATTTCAAACTCTATGTGCATACTTCCATTCCAAGATGCTTCCCTGGGCTTAGAATTTCCTTTGGGTTGGGCACTGCTTCCCTCAAGATCCCTAACATTCTGTTACGCCAGCCAAGAAACTTGTGTTCCATAATTACATTTTTTTAAGATATATTTTTATTGATTTCAGAGAGGAAGGGAAAGGAAGAGAAAGAGAGAGAGAGAGAGAGAGAGAGAGAGAGAGAGAGACATCAATGATGAGAATCATTGATTGGCTGCCTCCTGCATGCTCCCTATTAGGGATGGGGCCCACAACCTGGACATGAACCCTGACCATGACCTCCTGGTTCCTAGGTCAACCACTGAGCAACACTGGCCAGGCTTATTCTCTTTCTGAGTAGATACAGCCACAAGGAACAATACAGCCATTCTTTCCAGTGATCTCCTTCTTCAGTGCATTAGTCTTCCTTGTCATTAGAAAGGTTATTGCTGTTATGCTCTATAAGAATATTCACTACCATCCCTGAATTGTAATCAATTTTTGAAAAGAGTGTTATAAGCAGTTTCCTACTGCTGCTGCTTGCTGCCTTGCTTGGGAACTGCAATGCACCAAGTGAATGAGTGCAGCTCGGATGTATTTCCTTTGGATAAGTAGGGATTCATGCCAGGTGGCGGCTCAAGAATTGCTGGGAATGTGACAGAATTCCACTTTGGTCCTACCTGGACATGGTCATAGCAGGGGTGGTTGATAGTTTGATCTGAGAAGGAGCTTAGCACTGTCTCCTAAAACATGTTCGAGAGACCGGCTAACAATGTTAAGACTTGTGACTTTGTGTTCTGTAGAGCTGGAATGGCCTCATAAATCAGATGTGATTGTTTCCAATAGCTCCCAGCAAAGGAAAAAAAAAGACATGCTGAGTATATTTGGGGGAGGCTGTCCTACAAGTGTCTTAGAACAGCAGCAGTGTATTTCTGAAGCTTACCCATTCATAGGCACAGGCCACTCACATATAGAAAGAAGACTGGGACGTTCTCTTTTCTTTTCTTCCTGAGCAAGATGGACTCTATTTCATTGTGATCTCTCTCCTCCATTCTGTTGTGATTAAACACTGAAAAAGATGAAGGTTTCTTCTTCTCGAGTGATCCCTGCAATCTAAGCAGTGTAGCCCATGTGCAGTGGATATTCAAGCCAGTGAGGCAACACCCATGACAAGAACCCAGAAAGGTACGAGGTGTCACCGCCCAGGCATGAGGCTGGGCCACAACTGGATGATTCTGTCGTGGTTGACAGGTGTGAAATGGCAGGCCATCATTTAAATGGGGCTTGATTGATTGGCAAGTTGAAAAATCCTTTAGGACAAAGTGCAGTTCATGACGAGATTAGTATCTGATTGTAGTTTTACTTTATTGCTCCATCAGAAGCAATGCCACTAATGCAGACGTTTAATTCAGGAAAACCTTGGAGAGCCTCTCTCCCTCCTTATTGATGTCAATTTTAACCTATTAAGGTAAGGAAGAATGAAAAAATTAAACCTGACTGAATCTTCTACCCTAGATACCGGGCTTACCCATTCTCTTCCAGACATGCAAATGCCCACATGAATGCATCTTTGAGGGACCCATTTTTGAACTTTTAAATCTTAGTTTATCTGCCATCCTTTCCTGAATATCCAACAAAAGTTGTTTGATTACATTTTTCACAATCCAGCTGAAAGTGCAATATCTTAAAGTAACTTAAAATAAATGCGTTGTGGTTCAGGGCTCAATAAACCTGTCTAATGAGAGTACCAGTCCCCTGTGGGCCCACACAAAGGGACTGGTGATATGCCATGTAATAGTTCCCCAGCCTGTTAACCTATCTCTCTGAGAAATGTGTCTCCCAGAAGGACTGTGAAGAGACAAAAATGAATGTTTTTTAGAATGATTAGGGCAGATATGTTTCCCTATATGGAGGGGGGAAATCAGGTTGAAGGATATTTTTTAAATGTCTGATTATATCTATTCATTCCTTCATTTATTTAATTATTTCTTGAGCTTATACCATATACTAGGCACTATGGGATGCCTAGTATATGGTATAAGAAATGGACAAGACAGTGCCTCGGTCTTCAAGGAGTCACTAGCAAATTGTGCCTACAATAGCTGTGAACTAAATGGAAATATACAATGGGTTGCCAGCCCCCAAGGAACTCAAACTATGATTAAGCAATATGACAAGTTCTTGAAAGACTCAGTGTCAGAGGACACTGGTGTGAACCATGAGAACTCTAGCAGGTTAGAGAAAGTCCAGATTGATAGGGAATGGAGCAGACAGGAAGACCTAACGGGGAGATGTGTCTTGATCTGGACTTTAAAGAGTGAGCATCATTTGGACAGGGAAGAGAGGGAAGGTCATTTGAGGCAAGGAAAAGGCAACAGTAAGACACTGAGCTGGGAATGAACATTGCTTGGAGAACAAGAAGGAGATTAATGTGTCTGGAATATTGGGTGGAGTGTCGGATGAGGTTAGATGAGCAAGATGGTACCAAAAACAATGTTCTTGGGCATTTGAACTTGGTCATAGGCAATGGGGAACTACTCAGTTTTAATCTAAATGGAGGCTTTATAAATGCTCGATAATTTTTCCTGCCTTGTGAAAACTACATTGCCTTTTCATTTCTAAGCTAAAGTAGAGAAAGCATTAAAAATTAAATCAACCATATTTACTTTGCTATGAAAAATGTGAGGAGGAAAATGTCTGACAACAATGGCTAAAGAGACATGGATTTTTATGAAATTCTCTGTCTCTTGTGTTCATTCATTCCCATCTTTTGTAAATAGGTGGGCACAATTCAACCAGAGAAAAATTATAAACTTCTGTAGAAATACTGTAGTGTCATTTGATTAAATTCCTACCAGCCACAAAGCACCATTCTTCTAACAATGATTTCTCGGATCCTCCATAATGGTGTTTCTCAGTACAAAAAGAAACAGAGGTGAAATATCAGAGTTTGAACAAAAAAGATTTGAACTTTCTTTTTATTGTTGAACTTAGTACTCCAGGCAAGTCCAGGAAAGTGAATGTGGGCACTTTATTATCAAGACTGACAATGTAACTTTTTTGGAGTGAGGTATGGAGTGGGGTTGGAAGAGGGCTATTTCCTGATAGCTAGAAAAAATATTCACTTTTTTTTACTAATTCACCATGTTTTATCATTTATTTCTGATCTTTTGCACAAGCTATTTGGCTTAATCAATAAAAGTTTTATTACATGCATCTTGTATAATTATTCCATGTTTGTTTGTTGGTTGGTAGTAATGATATTATCACTAATAATTATAGCAATAATAATTATAATACTAGTTATTATTAATAATGCTATTAGTATTATTACTATTAATACTAATTATTACTAATACCAATTGCTAGTATTACCAATAATAGTATTAATAATAATAATAATACCAGTATTATCATTACTTTTATTGGAAGCTTACCACATTGTATCTGCTGAGAGCACTGAATATGCATTATCTCACTTAACCCTCACAACCATCCTGAGTTATCCTCTTTCATTTCACAAACAGAAACTAAAGTTTAGAGAATAGGCAAGTTGCTGCTTTGCACACCAGATCAGAGTTATAAATATGACTATATTAGCAACCTCAGAAAATAATTGTAATTATCAGTGGGAAATCTTACTATTGTTTTGTGACATTTAAATTTTTTTCTCTCAAAACATTAAGAACTCTATTATAAATATATAATAATTAAGAACTCTGTTATAAACATATAGGTAAATAAAAATAGTAAAATTAATATTATTTAGTACACTGTAATTTTGGAGAATTAAAGTGTTTTACGTTTTCAAACAAAAAAAATCTCAAGAGTAGTATAAACAGTGGTTTCCTACTTCCTGTCATTTAACTTATGTTTAGAGCATCTTTTCTATACCTTGCCAATGTCACACTTTTTTTTCTGTGTTTGAATGAACACCCAACATTTCATCCTTAGCTCCTTTGTTATGAAATACCTCTGAAAGTTTTTTTATTATAAAGTTTATCGCTGAGATCACTTACTCTGTGACATCACATCCTTCTCATCACAACCACTTTCTTCATTTCTGCCTGTAAGTTCTCCCTCACTAAGCTCCTGGGCTGCATGTCTGGGGTCTGCAATAGCAGCAGTGTCCATGTCCCCAGGTCTGGTATTACTTCCAAAACTCCATTAGTGCTCATTTGCATTTCATTTCCAGTGAGAGCATTTTTGATTCTTTGCTGCACTTTCATCTTCATTGGTCAGTGTCTTCTTTTGATTATTCATTTTTGTAAAAAGTCGTGTTAATTTATCACGAACTCAAGAAAGCAACACAACGACACACTTTGCTGTCTGTGTATAAATTGAATAAGATGCATCCTAGTGACTAATCACTCACAGTCAATACATCGAGGTAACTTACATTTGAGCAGTGTTGTATGAGCACTAGTATTATTGAACTACTATACTGTGGTAACTTAAATTCTTGCGATCAGAATTGTGCCAGGTAAGGGCTTCCTGCAATTATTTATCTTCATACAAGTGGAGATGTCAAGGCTAAGAATTGAATTATAGTCTGGGTAGCTCCTCAGACCATGCAAGCCTTGACGAACACTTGCCACTGATTTAGAAATTTGTGTCTCCCCAGAGTGAGAGACAAACTTTCTTTTTCTGAAGGAGGCATAGGTGAAGGAGAGATGAAGAGAGGGAAGTTAGAAGAAAGAAGAAACACTGAAGGGGAGGAAAGGGAGAAGAGTGAAAGAGAGACAGTGGTAAGGAGGGGGAAAGAGAGAAAGAGAAAGCAAGCTAAGGAGCATGCGAGAAAAAGAGAACAAACAGAACAAGGCAAATAACAGTGGCAACAAGAAAGAAGGAAACAGCCGAAACCGGTTTGGCTCAGTGGATAGAGCATCGGTCTGCGGACTGGAAGGTCCCAGGTTCGATTCTGGTCAAGGGCATGTACATTGGTTGCGGGCACATCTCTCTCTCTCTCATCGATATTTCTAGCTCTCTATTCCTCTCCCTTCCTCTCTGTGAAAAATCAATAAAATATATTTAAAAAAAAAAAAAGAAAGAAGGAAGGAAACAGAAAGGAGGAGAGAGAGAACAGAGTTCAATTTCATATGGACTCAGGGGTCAGTGTAAAATACCAGAGTGCTGCTATTTATAAACTGTTCCCTGCCCTCTGTCCTTGACGATACTCAGAGCTCCTTAATGATTAAAATAGTGCATGATTAAAATAGTGCTATTTTGGAATACTATGCCACTATAAAAAAAGAAAAGAAACTTTTACCATTTGCAACAGCATGGATAGAAATGGAGAGCTTATGCTAAGAGAAATAAACCAGTCGGAGTAAGATAAATATCACATGATCTCATTCATTTGTGGAATATAATGATCAACATAATTTGATGAACAAGAATAGATCCAGAGACAAATGGTAGGGGACGAAGGGGGGTTAGAGAGCAACAAAAGGACTTGTATGCATGCATATGAGCATAACCTATGGACACAGACACTGGGGCGGTGGGGGCTTGCCTGGGGTGGGAATGGCTTTTGGTGGGGGGTCAATCAGGGCAAAAGGAAACATATGTAAAACTTTAGACAATAAAAAATAAAGGCTTTAAAAAATAAATAAAGCTATAAAGAAAAAAAATAGTGTCATTTTTATTTTTCATTTCCTTGTGCCTAGAAACCTGCGTGACTCAACAATGCATATTATTGAATAAGCTTCAAAATTATAATACTGCCAACAAAGCATTTGAAATTAATCTTATGCTATTTAATAATTGATATAAGAATAAAAGTGCATAATGTAAAATAATTTCACCCTTTTATTGAAAAAAATTCTACATGATTAAAAAAGGCAAATATAAAATTCTAATAAAAGAAAACAGGTAGACCATAGGATTAAGAAAATTATATCTAACTTTAGAGAAATGATAACTACAAACAAGAAATAATCAACAGATTCAATTACATAAATATTTAAAGCCTTGGTACGATAAAAAGTAACATGACTAAAAAGCAGAAGAAAACAATAGACTAAAAAAATATTTGCAGCAAACAAGGAGGCTCATAGAAATTGACAAGAAAAGCATCTAGGCCCGTGGTAGGCAAACTGCGGCTCGCGAGCCACATGCGGCTCTTTGGCCCCTTGAGTGTGGCTCTTCCACAAAATACCATGGCCTGGACGAGTCTATTTTGAAGAAGTGGCATTAGAAGAAGTTTAAGTTTAAAAAATTTGGCTCTCAAAAAAAATTTCAATGGTTGTACTGTTGATATTTGGCTCTGTTGACTAATGAGTTTGCCAACCACTGATCTAGGCCCAAAAAGTAAGTAACCAAAAGATAAAACAATTCACACAAGAGGAAACACAATTGTTAAACATTTAGACAAATAGTCTCTGACACCACCAAAAACACAGAGTATTGTTTTTCACATGCTACATTAACTAGTATTTTAAGTGAAAATCCATAATCCTGATCAAAATATTTTAAAATTAGTATCTGGTATGCCAATAAATGCAATTTAAATTTGTTCAACCATCTTAAAAAGTTATTTGGAAATGTAATTTATGAGATTTTTAAAAAATTCTTACAGCAGACCCAGTAAAATCACTCATAGGAGTAATGAGTAATCATAAGAATAAAGTATATGAAAAACACATAGGCATGAATACTTCCATTGCAGTGTTCTTTACAAGTTCAGCATGTAAGTGATAACTATAGAACTGTGTGAAATATTATGCAGCCATTATAAACTTAATATAAAAACAAATAAATGTTTGATAAAAGAATAAAGCAAGATATATTTTTTGTAAATGCTATTCTATATATATATTCCAAACATATATGACATTCTAAATCCAGAAGACAATATGGCAAAATGAGAGCAGTTGATTGGAAGGCAGTCAAAATAATTTAGATTATTTTTTTCTTTTAAAATTTCCCTACTTTTTATAATTATTTTGTATAATGCATTACAAAATTGTATATTTTGACATCATACATCTTAGTGAGATCAATCATTCCAAAAGCTTATAATATCCTTTTATTGAGTTACAGAAACTGAGGAAATGATCAAGCAAAAAATGTTTCTCAAGGTAAAAATGAAGCCATGACAAAAGTTTTCTTTTCCTATGCCTTGCCATAATAATCTTGGTATAGAAAAGTGCCCAGCTGGCGTGGCTCAGTGGTTGAGTGCTGACCAGAGGTCACAGTTCGATTCCTGGTCAGGACACAAGCCCAGGTTGTGGGTTTGATCCCCAGTGCAGGGTGAGCAGGAGGCAGCCAATCAATGATTCTCTCTCATCATTCATGTTTTTATCTCTCTCTCACTCTCTTTTTCTCTCTGAAATCAATTAAAAGGTGTTTTAAAAATAGAATAAAGTAAATATAGAAAGGCAAGGACCTCAATTATACCCCAGACAAAAACAATGGAGACTCTGTTTTGAAACTTCGCAATAGGACACAATATTAAAAATACCCCAAACACATTCCTTTTAATGACCATATTGAAGCCATTTAAAGCCCCAACTCCATGTCTTTCATCAATGAGTTAGTCAGATAATTTCAAACAGATATTTTTCATTTTGCTTCTAATTAAACTGTTAGTAACAACCAATCACACTAGTTCCTCTGGATAATCCTGTAAGTACCAAATAAAAATGGCTATATGGTTTGAAGATGCAATGCCCAAATCATCTACTTGATAGCTTAGTAATTAATGGAAATGAAATGCAGGGAACTACCACATAAAAATATTCTGAGACACGTTATGCTTGCAATCAATTGTTTTATTATCCCCAGTGCCTTAGAGTTTCGTGTTATTAATATCAATATATTTTCATCAGTTGAATCAATAAGGATGTGCTACAATGAACGTTTCATGCTCAGTCTTGAGGATAATAGAAAAACCGACTGACTAAGAAACGACTGCGGTGCCCTTCTGCTCTTATTTAACTCATTGCGGTAGCTGCAGAGTTCTTATCCAGGCTGCTCTTCCCTCCCTTCACAGCTCAGTGGCATTTACTGGTCCCCACTACTTCGCAGGCAGCCTCTCCCATCACAGTCCCTGCAGGACAGTAGACAAAGCCATGCTACTCTGGGGGTTGGAAGGCTGAGCCCTGTCCGACAGTCCCTGTAAAGGTGCTCTGGGACCACAGACAAAGGAGGCCA
This sequence comes from Cnephaeus nilssonii, assembly GCF_951640355.1. Lineage (NCBI taxonomy): Eukaryota > Metazoa > Chordata > Mammalia > Chiroptera > Vespertilionidae > Cnephaeus > Cnephaeus nilssonii. The sequence goes on along the minus strand of NC_137084.1, from coordinate 69,488,516 downwards.
TGGAGGCAGCTCCTCCTGTCCCGAGGGAAGGAAGCCAGTGTCTCCTCTCTACAGCCAGGGATGGAGCTATTCTCTCCTCTGCCCTGGGAAGCAGCTCAGAGGCTAGTACAGCCAAGAACCAGAGGCCCTCTTGGGGCTGCCCAGCTGGAGAAACAGGACATTGCTGTACAATGTAGTGAGCACCATGTAAGGATTGTAAAGGGTGTTTCATGAGCCCATAGAAACAGTTCCTAGCCCTGTCCTGCAGAAGGTTTCCCGAAGAAAGTGAAAAATACATTTAGATATTAAGAATGAGAAGGAGTTAGCCAGAAGAAAGGAGGAAGAGAATGGGGCAGGCAAAGATGAAACTGGGATGGGCGAGGGGAAGAGGAGAGGGTTTTGACAAAGGCACTGAAGGAATATGGAGTGACATAAGATGAAAACCAAAAGAGTATGTCCTAGAAATCAAGTGAAAAAAAGTGTTTCTGAAAGGAGGGAATTGGCCCATGTGTCACATGTCTCTAAGATGGGGATTGAGAATCACCATTGGATTTAGCAACATGAAGGTCTTTGGTGATCTTTGAAATTGTTATGAGGTCGGGGGTGGGGTGGGGTGGTAAAAGCTTGACTAGAGCAGAAAAATGAGATGAAAGTAAGTGGACACAGAGAATATAGACAGCTTGATGAGAATTTTTGCAACAAAGAAGAGAAGAGAAATGAAGTGATAGCTAGAGGGGAATTTTTGGTTGAGAAAATATGTTTTTTAAGAGAGAAAATATCACAAAATATTTTATTGTTGACAAGAAAGAATAAGTAGTCAAGGGAAATTGATGGTTCAAGAAAGGGGGAGAACTGAAGAAGCAAAGCATTTGAGAAGACGAGAGGCGATGGGGTCTGTGGCACAAGAAGACATGACACTAAAGAGAAAGGTTCATTCTTCCTTGTAACTGGAGAAAAGGCAGGACACACAGGCCCAGGTGCTGGAGGTGGGTGGAGCAGTGCTGTGAGAGAATGGGAAGTAGTTTAGTTAGGCTGGAGCCTAAAGAACTGTTGTCAAATGAATAAATAATGCTTTCAATTAACCAATTCTAAAGGAGTTGTGTGACACTGATCCTATAGGATCATAACTTGGATTTGAAAGAACTGCTTAGAGCCGTGGTTGGCAAACTGCAGCTCGCGAGCCACATGTGGCTCTTTGGCCCCTTGAGTGTGGCTTTTCCACAAAATACCACGGCCTGGGCGAGTCTATTTTGAAGAAGTGGCGTTAGAAGAAGTTTAAGTTTAAAAAATGTGGCTCTCAAAAGAAATTTCAATTGTTGTACTGTTGATATTTGGCTCTGTTGACTAATGAGTTTGCCGACCACTGGCTTAGAGGAATTTCCCAGTGTGCTCCATTCCAAAGCAGCAGACATGCAATAGACTCCTAACATGCCCACTCCCAACTGCACAGACTCCCAACATGCCCACTTTAAATAATAACAACAATACATAACACATGCCAGGTGTCAGGCATTATTCTAAGCATCTTGCATATATTAGCCCACCTAATCCTCTCAATAAATCTAGGAGGTAAATACTGTTATTATTCTCATTTTGCAAATGAGAAACTGAGACTCGCCTAAGGGCACACAAAGCAAATGGCAGAACTGGGATTTTGCCCTGGGGGTTCTGAAGCAAGAACCCATATTATCAATCATTTGCTATAGAGCCTCTCTGATCAACAACCATTTCCAAGTGTAAATTCTGTTAAATTTCATTTTAAAAGTCATGCTCCCTCCCTCGCCAGTTTAGCTCAGTGGATAAGGTGTCAGCGTGCAGGACCAAAGGGTCCCGGATTAAATTCCAGTCAAGGGCACAAACTTCATCCCTCGGTTGCAGGCTCCTCCTGGGCCTAGGTAGGGGCTCATGCAGGAGACAACCAATCGATGTGTTTCCCTCACATCGACATTTCTCTCTGACTTTCCCTCTCTCTTCCACTCTCTCTAAAAATCAATGGAAAAATATCCTTGGATAAGGATTTTAAAAATAAATTAAATAAATAAATAAATAAATAAGTCACGCTCCTTAGCAGTCATTCCTTTACTGCATGACCTGCACAAGGTTTGTGCTGAAAGTGTGACTGGGAGAGGGGCAAGTATGGGGTGACCTGGGAGAGTAAACCTGGAAGTGTGGCCGTCCGGCTCCATTGGTCTGGTAAGGAAGTGCTAATTGGGCCAGCCTGTGGCCCAGCAGCTTGAGAGTCCGTCCTCTTACCTACTAGGCCTCACAGCATCCCCTTGTATCTCCTTAACAACTTCACTGACTGCAGTACACTGCATAACCCAGAAGAGGGGCTCACCTTCCAAGCTCCACCACAGCCAATTGTCAAAGCATCCAACCAGCCATTGGATGTAGTAGGCAAGCTAAGTACAGCCTAAACAGCTGGTACTAATTCAGTGTCCCGTGTGTTCCTTTATGCTTCCCAGAGTTCCCTACAGTTAAGGGGAAGCCACATGCTGAGTTCTAGACAATGGCCTGGGAGTAGAAGTGACAGTAAGATATGTTAATCCCAGCCCATGGTAAGTAGGAGTCATCCTGCCTTCTCCATCACTCCCTTTTCCTACCTCAGCACCCACAGAAGTCCCTTGTTTTAGATGATGTAGCTATGGGATATAGGAGGAGCCACCCAACCCACATCAGATTTCATGTGAATAAGAAATGCATTTTATGATGCAGGCTACTAAGTTTGGGAGGCAGTTATCACTGATCACCTTGACTAATAGAGTGAGCAAATGACTGTCAGTCGCCAACATTGTTTCTAGGGAGCCAAGTTGCTGCCTCCACAGAGCAGGTGATGAGGAGAACAAAGGCCAGGCCCCAGAAAACCCAGGCAGCCAGCCAGAGAGGAGGAAAGGAGAAAGGGGCTTTGGTTAAAGGCTATGTTGTTGAAAGAAAGAGAACTTACCTCAAGGCAATTTAAGTAAAAATGGGAAGTTATTTTAAAGGCAATGTTTCTCAGGACCATCTAAAGACAAAATGAAGTGTATCTGAGCTGGACGGGGACAAACTGAAATTCGAAAATCAGAGAAGCCACCATATTCTTAAGAATCATGTGGTCCTCCTTTTTTCTTTTCTCTGGTTCTCTTTCTCTCAGTCTGGCTCCATCTGCTTCACATGAACACCCTACCATCCTGACTAGAGCTGGTCTTTCTTCAGTGTCTGCCTTGATGCACTGGCTCAGTCTTAGTGTTGTACTCCTAGATTCCTCTGCGAGAGAATCACATTGGTTTATCCAACCTGCCTGAGGTTCCCCCTGAATTTAAGTGGCTAGATGCACACCCAGTTCAATTAGTCCTGGCCAGAAGCAGGGGTCTTGTGACCTCAGAGGTGGCTGTGGGTGGGCAAACTTCAAAATAGGGACTGGACAGAGACCTTAAAAGGCATTGACCACAGAAGAGAATTTCTATGGGGCCTTAAGACAGTATTGCTAAAATATTTAAGAGATTAAGGGAGACATTGTGGATTATAGAAAAGACAAAGTACAAGTGGAAAGAAAAAGGCCAGAGGAGAAATGAATGCGGAAGTGAGCCCCAGGATGACGTTAAAAGCTGGATTCAAAAGGCAAACCCTTGGTCGGTGGTGCTGATCTATCACAGACACTAAAGCATCATTGAAATATATTGGAAATATGGGACCAGTTAATTCAGGCTTCCACACATGGCACCCCACATAACCAGGGAAATGTAAATTGGTTCCACGGCTGCTGATCTAGGCAGTGTCCCAGAATAAAGTTAAAAAATTCAGATTCTTCTCCAGGGCATACATGTCTCTGTTGAGCATTTTTGCAAGTTGCATAGAACAGTTGCACTCCCAAACCAGCCCACTGACAGTTGCCTGAGATCAACCCTCAGACTCAGCAACATTGGAAAACTGCATCATGCATGACATAAAACTGTTTAGCAAAAACAGATGGTTTATTATTATACACATTTCAAATCCTTGAGTGTGTCTCCCCAGGATGGCACATCTGCTTCAGGAACTCACAAATGAGAGATGAAAAGAAAATAGGAATCTAAAAAAGTGTTTTTATAGAATTTTCACAAATTTGACAGTTTCTACCAGTGGAAACGATTTACATAGTAGTAAGTGAATTTGTTTTAGTATAAAATATATCTTACTAAAAAATCAGTTTCTCGCCTGGCTGGTGTTGCTCAGTGGTTGAGTATCGACCTATGAACCAGGAGGTCATGGTGCGATCCCTGAATCCCTGGTCAGGGCACATGCCCAGGTTGCAGCTCTCATCCCCAGTAGAGAGTGCAGGAGGCAGCCAATCAATGATTCTCATCATTGATGTTTCTATCTCTCTCTCTCTCCCTTTCCCTTCCTCTCTGAAATCAATAAAAATAAAATTAAAAATCAGTTTCTCCTCACCTTCATTAAATGATCAGAGAATATCAATTTGAAAGGGTGTCAAATTATTAGCCTGTCTGGGTACAGATCTTGGTCCAGATATGGCGCGGGCTGTGCAAAAGCAGGAAATACATCCTCTGTAATTATGCAGATAGTTATGGGAAACCAAAATCACCCAGGAGAATGATAAGAAAACATGCTAGACTGTGTCATATAGAATGCCAACCTCAAGTTTGCCCAGAAGACCCCTGCAAAGGAAAGGTAGCCATGGTTATAGAGAGATGCTTTTGCACAGTTAATTTAATATAGTAGTCATATTTAATTTAGGCTTAAAGACAATTTTTATGAAGAGAGACTTTATCTCTCTTTATCCTCAGATTCTCCCATGGTAAACACAGGCCCCAAAACTTCTCCACACTATATGAATAAATTAACTTCCACAGACATTTAAAACATGTTTTGTTTTTTTTAACAATATAGTAAATTTAAGTTTTCCACTTTTTTCTCTTTCTGGAATCTTCTATATACTCTACCTAGGGTTATCTCAATGCAGTAAATACCAGCTTTAATTCAACTTGCTGAGTATTAGTTTAGTTAAATTGATCTACTTGTATTTATGGAGAATCTAATATATGCAAGAAAGTGTTTTCAGTATTAAGAGACGGCAATGTTGAACAAGAGCTTAGCATCTAATAGAGAATATCACCTCTCAAGCATGCCCGGGAGAAGGACCAAGAAGAACCAGGACTTAAAACCAGATGAATGCACACAGTGGGAGAGTCCACCTGTAGGCTCTGGAATGAAGCCCAGTGAAGCAACAAGAAAATGGTACCCAAAGGAAGGCACTGGACAGCAGATGCTGACCAGGTCAGCCCTGAGCTCAGGAAGGGGCCGTGGAATAACAAGTGTCCAGCAAGACAGAGGGAAAGAAGCACAAAGGAATCCCAGAGCAGGTGAAGGTCATATACTGGAAAGTTAGGAGCAGCGGCTGGGAATTTGGGGCCTGATCCTCAGCACAGAAGCCTACTGAAACCACAGGCAGGGATGCTCTGCGGTATAGGCCTGCATGAGCTAGCCAGAGGGTAGAGTGTGTCCAAAAAGGCCCAGGAAGCCTTGGACAGAACCTTGGAGAATGCTGTGCTATGGGAGGTGTAGGAACAAAGGGGTCATAATGAAGAGACAATGAAGAAGAACTCAGGATATGCAGTCACAGAAACCAATGAGGAGAGAGCCTTATGGAGGAGCTATCGGTCACCAAAAAGGTCTGGAAGATCAGACAGAGAAAGAACCAGTGGGTACCCATTAGGAAGTTGTCAGAGACCTAGAGAGCCCAAGTGAGGATTGGCTGAAATAGTCACCTAAGCAGTCCTCTCCTCCTCTTCTTGACAATCCTGGCAGGTTAGCACCCAGGGCATCTTCATAGCAAATGCCAGACTCATTAGATGAATCACATTTTTTTCCTGACATTCAGCTTACAGGACTCCCAAATGGTATGAATATAAGTCATTTTTAATTTCAACAGAAACTGGAGATTGTTTCCAAACAGAATGAGAATTTTTTTTCAACCTTGCTATTGAGGGAGCTCAAAGTCACTTACTGAATTTATTTTTTTTTCTTTGATCAATTATTTTATGACAAGGAGATGTCTAAATTTCCACTTGGATCGACTACAGGAATAAATTTACAAAACAGGCACAAATCAGTGGGGGGCAATCAGAGGCAGGGTGGTGGACCAACCCACGTGGAGTGCGAGTGGCACAGCTGGGATGTTAGTCTCAGCTGATGGACCTGGGGACATGGTTCAAGGACAGCCTGTGGGTAAATAATGGGGGACAGAGAGCACAGCCAAGTCCCAGGATATACCCACATGATGGAGAGGGAACACACCCCTCCCTAGGTTTTTTTGGTGTGGGATTCTATGATTTTTTTTAAAGAGACAGTCCTTTTAAAATCACAGCTCTTGCCATACCTGTACTTTTTTAGAGTTAGAAGTTCTGACTTTAAAACCTAGCCCCATTACTTTCTAGCTATGTGATTTTAGGCAAATCTATTCATCTTTTCTGCAAGCCCCAGTTTCCTCTGCTATAAACAGGAATAGATAAATCCTATCTTGTAGGTAGGACTTATGGTTTCTCCTTGTGAAATATCTGACAAGAGCAGATGCTCAGTAAATACAAGTAGTATTATTATCAGCACGCAGATCTTCATCCCTCCAGCCTTTGTAAATACAACGTTTCAATAAAGAAAAGCACTGCAGGCTGGTAGAAATTGGTAGAAATGGAGGATTTCATGCTCCTCTATTTGATGTATTTCCTGCAAAAGAGCAGTGAAGGGAGTGGACAAAGAAGCTGGGATGAGCTCACTGCATCAGTTACAGAAAATACCAAAGAAAGGTCATAGCTCAGGGACCCACCATTTTCAGTTCCCTAAGTGCCCAATCTAAGTGCCCATCTTTGGATACATCCTCTCTAGGGATTGGAAGGGGTGGGCAGGAAGAAGAAAGAATAAAAGCCTTAAACTACTAAACCATTAGAGGAAACTGGAGTGAAAGATGAATCCCACATAAACTAAAGAAAGTTGAAATCAAAGAAGCAGCTGGAATATGAAATTCAGCCAACAGAAAGGAGAGTGAAATCTCCAGAGGCCTTTTAGAGTTGAACACGTCCAGTCACTAAGACATGAATGATGTTGTACATGTTCTGCCTTTCTAGGTAAAGTATGATCTTCAGGGGCATAACTTGCTGAATAAGCAAGAGAAAATTATGGTTTTGAAAGCTGATCTTGCATCCAGTCTGTTGACATCTGCTCCAAGATGGCATATACCACCCTCTGAGAACCATGGGTATTTTTCACTATAAATGCCTGAGTGGATGTGCTGCCTCCTGGCTTCGAGGGCCAGAGAGAGTCGGTTTAAATTACCCAGGGCTTGCTAGAGCCAAGGTGGAGAACAGCAGTCAGCTGAATTAAAAAAGTCTAGTTTGGAATTTATAATCCCTTTAGCCTGAAGGGATGTTGGCTAAAATAGTCCTGAGCAAAACTGGTGGATGCCTTTGCCAATGGAGGATGAATCTTAGAAGAAAACCAGGGTAAAAGGAAGGGAAAGTGCTAAGGAGACTACAGATGACATTAGTCAAGTGATTTGGGTGCAAGTGAAAAAGAGCCTGTTTGGTCTGGGTTAAACTAAGAAAAGGATGAGAATTACTGGGGGACGCTGAACACAGCCCAAGGAATAGCCACTCCAGAGACAGATACCTCAGGTGTTTGTGCACCTTTCAGTTGGATGGGATTCAACTCTTAATGCCCAGTGTCCATGTATTTCAGTTTTGACCAACCAAAGTCAGGACAAGTGTTGATTTGGCTTGGAAATGGGGTATGGAGCAGGTACATTGAAAAGCCTGGGTGAGCAGGAGGGACCTTCCTTGAGGTTAAGCAGTTCCCAAAGAACGGGGGTCAAATCACTCCCCAATGATCGTCCACCACATATAAAAATGGAGAAAGGGATGGGTCAGAGTAAGAAGAATCCTCCACTCACAAAGTGTCGTCAAAACTGATGATACCTATGTCATAAACTTTATATGTAAATGGCATTTAAGAAACCCAAATGTCATCAACACATGAATGCACCAACAAGATGTGATATATACATATAATGGAATATTGTTCAGCCTTTAAAAGGAAGGGAATTCTGACACCTGTTACAACATGAATGAACCTTGCAAACATTATACTAAACTAGCGTTCTCGTTGCAGGAAAAATCCTGCAATAGGGTTTCCTGCTGCACTCTACCCCGCCCCACCTGCTCTCCTCCCTTGTCCCCCGCCCCGCCTTCTCCACCAGCCCCCCTGCTTTTCTCCCTTCTCCGCCAGCCCGCCCGCTCTCCTTCCTTCGCCCCCGGTCCCGCCTCCGCTCCTCCCTTCTCCTCCTCTCAGCTTGCTTGCTTCTCCGCAGTTTTGCTCCCTTCTGCAGCTCTTGGCTTCTTTCTACGCTGTCTTGATATGCAAATTAGCCACCATCTTTGTTGGGGTAATTTGCATACTCGTCCTGATTGGTTGGTGGGTGTGGCTTGGCTGGTGGGCATGGCTTGGGTGTAGTGAAGGTGCGGTCAATTTGCATATTTGTCTATTATTAGGTAGGATGAAAGAAGCCAGACATAAAAGGACAAATACTATCTGATTTCACTTCTATGAGGTACCTAGAACAGTCAAATTCACAAAGAGAGAGTAGAATGGCACTGAGCAGGGGCTAAAGAGAGGGAAGCATGAGGAGTTAGTGTTTAATGGGTATAGAATTTCCGTTTGGAAAGTTAAAAAGTTCTGGAAATGGATGGTGCTGATGGTTTCAATATGAATGTATATAATGCCATTGAACTATACCATGTACACCTACAACTGTTTAAAATGGTAACTTTTATGTGTATTTTGCCACAGTAAAAAAAAAAAGAGAGAGAGAGAGAAGAAAAACAACATGTATATTATGTCGAAGGGAGGTGTCCAACACAGAGAAAACAAATGTCCATTTGTATATCTGAAGTATTTCCTAAGAGCCTTTTCTGTGAAGAGCGGGCAAATGTTCTTCCAGGTCTACAGAAACCTGTTGTTGCATGGTGTGTTTAAACCCAGGTACTGGCTATTTAGGGTTTGCATATACCATGAATTTTCTTGTTTTGTGTTTTTCTTTGGTCCCCCAAAGAGTCCAGATGACACCCCATAAGACAGCACCAGTACTTGAGTGTTTGTGAGCCAGAAAGCCCCAAAGCTACATATCTAAGTAAAACCTTTCCGCTTTTCCTTCTTCTCCCTGTCACAGTCCTGAAGAATTCAGAAGTCATACAGCATTGAGGATGGGGCAGGACAGGTTTCTAAAGATTGGTCAGGCCTGATCCAGAAGAAGGGCAAGGCTTCAAATTGTATGAGAAGTGAGGTTTTGCTGTAAGGCTGGACTGGACTTCTTGAGATAAGACTGTTTAAATGCCAGAAGTGACAAGAATAGCTGTAAAATGTGCCTGGATCATTATTGAGGAAAGGGGAAGGGAGTGTCAGCAGACCAGACCTGAAAGGCAAAGTTGGCAAAAAATAAAGTTGCTTCCTACTTGCATCCTACTCAATAGCTGACTTTAGTTCACATTTAATATTTACAACAATTCTAAAGAGATACCTTTTGCATATGAGGACAACAAGCGTTCAAAGAAGCAAAGTAATTTACCTAACAAGTTAAAGGGCCATGTCTAAAACCTATACATTTCCCATGATGTTATGCCAACTATATTAAGATGCCCGTGTATAAAAATACTCCTAATAAGCCAGTAGATGCGCCTGTAATAAACAAGAAAGCCATGATACTTCCTCTGGGTCTGGGAAGGAAGCCTGGTAGTGGCTGTGGGCAATAGAGTGCTTGCTGCAAACAAGATCAGTTTGGCCTCCAAAATGAGGTTTCCTGGAATGCAGGGTCTGAGGGGCTATCCGTATTCAGTAAGGTTGCAATTGTACTACAAGTGTTTATCTAAGTGTTTATGAAATCTATCTTTGAATTGTCCTCATTTTGTGGGCAACTTGAATAATGGTTGGTGCTTTGCAAGCTTGCATGACTGAGTGATGGATGGCCTGGGCAACTGGAGGTCTGCTCCATCCATTCATTAACTCCGAACTACATATTTTTCAGGCTCACTGCTGAACTTAGGTATTTTAAATAGATGACAGATTCCCCTTGTTCTCCACACTGCCATATTTATAGTCCCGCCTCCCAAATCTTCACTTTTCCCTCCTTTGATGTCAATGATAGCTCCATCCTCCCCACATAACTACCAAGGAGGGGGAGGGGGCAAATGAGGCCATTATGGCTTTTATTTTTTTTCCTTCAACTGCATTCTCTGCCTGTGCAATGAGGGATAATCCCATCCACCAATTCTCCTGTTAAATTTAGATTTCTTAAAGCCTAAGGTTCCAAACAGCCTGTAGGTGTTCCCTCCCATCTATCCTTAGTAACTCAGTTCAGTTCTATTTCCTTCCTCTAAGTAGCTAATAAAAGATCCAAGAAGCAAGAAGTTTTCTAAAGACAAGCTCCTCCACTTATGTCAGCTATACTTAGCTCTCAGTGCTTTGCCAAGGTCAGCATCAGGAACTCACATGTCTTCCAGTCCTGTTACAATTGAGGCCAGTAGTTCTTGATCTGGACTGCACACTGGAATCACCTGGGGAAATGCTAAAACATACTGGCTATCACCCCAAAGTCAATGAAAACGAATCTCTGGAAACAGCACTTGCGCATTAGTATAGTGTAAGCCTCTAAGTGCTTCTAATATACGTCAAGGACATGGTTGCTCAAAGTGCACTTAGAGACCCGTGTTGGTCAGTGAACTTGTTTCCCATTTGAGTCAAGATAAGAAGATTATGCCAGCATGGAGCGTGTCATGACACACTTTGGTTCAGCTGACATTTTCTTTGTAGCAAGACAACTTCAAAGAAAGAAGCAGTTCATTGATTTATCCTCTGGTGAAAGCTCCTCACATTGTCAGCCATCTGTAACAAAGAATTGGGAGGCTGGTTTCTTTGAGAAGGGACTACCTTAGGCCTTTTCAGCACATCCAAACATCTTTGGAAAAATGTTTTTCTTTTCTGTAGCATCTTTGAGCCACGGCATTTAATCTGAACATTTATTGTTATAGTTCTGTGTACTATGTACCAGGTAGATTATCAATGTCCATGGAACTGTCTGTCTAGCATCACTTTATGAGGTTTGAATTCTGCCAGTTAATGTTGTCAGATCATGACAATGTGCAGATTACCAAACCACCGAGTGTCTGAAGGCACTGTGAGTGGAGAAAGGCTCTAAGAACCTTAGGAATTCCAGTTCGATGGCTTAGGTGGGTCTGTCCTCTCCTTCCCTCTCCCAATTTCTCTCATTCTCTCCCTTCTTTTCTCTTATACCCATGGATGGTTTAAGAATAGACAGGAAAGTCAATGATCAATATAGAAAAATATGGGGAATCTTAAGACAGGTCCTTCCCCAACACCCCCAAACTTGAGGCATTTTTCTAAAAGATGTTCTTTCTTTGGGATCCTGAAAGCTTTGCTGTGATGAAAGGGGTGTGTTTCAAATGTTCTAGGTGAGGCTGAAAATATTCCTGGAGCATGTTAAACATAACAAACCACCAGTTTAAGTTTAAAAAGAAAAAGAGTAAAGTACTACAGGAATTGGAGTCAATGTAAGCATTTTGTAGAGAAAGGAGAGAGTGCAAATAGACATTTAGGAGGCCCCTAGAAGGCAGCATGAGAAAAGGACCTCTGCGTTTGGAATAAAACCTGATTTCATGTTCTGGATCTCTCTATTGTTATATTCATTAGATAGTGTTTCTTAATGTTTCCACATTTGCAAAAAGATGACAGCATTTGCCACCAGATTTTAAGTTTAAATGTGGTAATATATACAAAAGCACTTAGCGCAGCATTTGACACCAATTTATTCTCTGTTCATTCATTCTTGCATTCATTCAACCAATGTTTACTGTTAGACACAGGGCAGGGCACTAAGCAGTGTGCCCTGATGGAGTTTAGAGTGACATGGGGAAGACAGAGAAGAATCATAGACATAAATGTATAAATAAGTATATAATTATGAATGGAAACAAGTAGTTGTAAAAACATAGCTATAAATAAGGCAATAGGACAAAAATATTTAGAGGGTAAAATACATGCTCGTTGAAGAATAATTAGGAGTGAAAGTGGGAGGGAAAAGAGAACAAGATTATAAGGAAGACCATGACTGTGACCTTGAGTATGTTACCCTTGGGAATGATGAATAGGAAGTAGGATACATATGCATAGTGTTCATAGAAATTATACAGTATGAAGATGTAATTTTTGAAGATATTAATAAATTGCTGCTATTGAAAGCCATGAGTATAGATAAGAGTGGTTAGAGTGATCAGAGGCCTATGACTGAGCCTAAAGGAAATGCAGTGCAATAAATAAATGTTTACATGGTTTGGGCCATGGTCAGACTGATCCTCTCATTTACTCAGATTCCCATTTTCCTCTTCTTAGTTGCACATCTTCCTTTTGCTCTCTCAACTCACCCACAGCATGCTTCCTAATTTGACCCATTTAATGGAAATGTTTTCACAGATTATGTTAAATTGCTACATGAACAACAAATTACAAAGATTGACTATACATATATAGAGGTTATTGTTGTAATCAAACAAAGCTTGCAACAGAGTTAATCAGGAGCAAATTTTAATGCTGTGCAGAATTTTTATTATGCTGCTTACAAATGAGTCTCAAATGGTAAGTAGTTCGCAAAAATGATTGTAATCAGTATTACTGTTACAGACAAACCAAATAAAATTTTTAGTTTTTCTATTTTCGCTTGATTATTTTTCCAGTATTTGTCATCTTTTTTACTGTTGACCTTTTTTCCTATGTATTATTCTAGCTCACATATATATGTGCACATATTATTCATCAATGACTAGAATTACCTTGTTCCTGGCACTCTCTTATTACATAAGAGTATAATAGGATAGGCTGTGTTGAGATAAGATGACAACCTGAAATCATACTGGTGTACAATAGAAGTCTGTTCATAGGTAGATAGATCTCCTGGGTTACTCAACTCCCTGGGACCCAAGCCAATGAAGTAATGTTTATTCTGGATCAGTACTGGTCATTGTGACAGATGGGACACAGAGAAAATGGATTGTCACATGCTAGCTCCTAGTGTTTCTTCTCAGAAATGACACCGACCACTTCTACTCATTTCAGCACCCAATAAAAGTTGCACAATTAGGCAGAAGGGCAGGAAGGATAATGATTTCTGAAGGAAAGCAGGAGATATTTTGAAAAATAGTACATTCTATTGTTGGCCTCTTCTGTAACTATTCCTTTGAGCCCCAGCTCTGAGAGCATTTTTATCTTTCACTTGCTGTCATCTCACCAGTCCTCTCCAGAATCCTCATACAGGATGAGTTCTAAGACAACTACAGCCTGCTCTCTAACTCTCCTGGATGTCCTGGCCACATGGTGGTTTGCTCAAGAAATTCTGGGGCATGAAGATATGGGTTGACCACCCATTAGTCACCATGATGTGGAGATGGAGGTGGTGGTGGTGGTGTTGGCAGTGATGGCAGTGATAAATCAGAGGGAAGAATATAGAGCAATGAAAACATAGATAAGGAGAGAAAATACAGTGAGAGAGAAGTCATGGTTAACGTTTGGTGTCAGTGCAAAGTGACAACAGATAGACTATCCCTTTGAATAGCCTAAAATAACCAAAACATTTATTATTAGAGCATTTCTAGGAAAAAGATAAATGTAGGAACAAACACAGTATTTCCCATATTTCATTTATTCTAGCAAGTATTAGAGGTAGTATTCAAGCCCACATTAGTCTATACTGCCTAATCCTGAGTCCTTATCATTATCTCCTATCCCCCTACTCAAGCTCCTCACTCGTTGCTGTCTGTTGGATTCCATACCCCACCTGGAAGACTCACTTTATTTGCACTGCACCCCTTTCACCTATGCCTGCCTTCCCCAGGAGGAAAATCTATTTCTTCAGGTCTTGGCCCTACCAGAATATTGTGATGGTCTATAGATAATTATCCCATGGGATAAAGCATCCTTCCCAAAGCAAGGTGTGTTGGGTATGGAGAAGGGCATGGTTCACATCTCTTCCTATATCAAAGAATGAATTTTTGTCGAAGAATAAAAGTAAAATAGACAATGCTTGCTTCTCTTGGGAGAAGGCTCAGAAAGCAATGAGGTCTTGGGATCCAAGAGTGGAAGTGGAAAAGGAGGCCAAGTAAATAATTATCTTGCTAACTGCGTCTGGTTATTTCCTCTCCTCTCCTCTTCTCTCTCTCTCTCTCTCTCTCTCTCTCTCTCTCTCTCTCTCTCTCTCTCTTTGTGTGTGTGGGGAGGGAGGGAGGATGATGTTCTATGAGTGTGTGGGGGCAGAATGGCATTTCATAGACTACAGTGCAAAAGCAAGAGTTTTTGAGCCTCATAGAGGGGTATTAGCAGGACCTTGAACACTAACTAGATTGGCCATAGAACATCAGACATTCTGTTCTTAGGCCAGTTCCTTGTGGGGTTGCCTGGTCCAGTTTTTGACTGACCTTAATTCTAAAATCCCTAGGCAGTTTTGTTCATGCCAGTGCAGCTGACTTAGAGTTCTTGCCTGACCCTGTCAGGATTTTCTCCAGAGCTCTCTGCTTCCTGCAGCTCCGGGTGTGTTTGGTATACACATGATAATTACAAAGGAGACTGGCTTTTGACAGCCCAATTTGTGGCTTCTGTATGATGCTGACAATCTGAGATTTGTCTGGCATTTCTGTCTGAAGCTATTAGACCCCAACCAATTAATTGTCTTTTTTATGAACATAGTTAGATTACCTGAATTTTCATGTAATTGGATGCCTGGGAGAGTAAAATGTTATACATCCATTTTAGACATTTGTCCTCTAGAGATTAGTTTATAAAAAATACTAGAGGCCTGGTGCACAAAATTTGTGCACTCAGGGGACAGTCCCTCAGCCTGGCCTGCACCCTCTCACAGTCCGGGAGCCCTCAGGGGATGTCTGACTGCTGGCTTAGGGGAGCGGGCCTAAGCTGGCAATCAGACATTCTTAGCGCTGCTGCACTCGCCAGCCATAAGCCCGGCTTCTGGTTGAGCAGCGCTCCCCCTGTGGGAGCATGCTGACCACCAGGGGGCAGCTCCTGCATTGAGCATCTGCACCCTGTGGTCAATGCACATCATAGCGACCGGTTGTTCTGCTGTTCAGACGATTTGCATATTAGCCTTTTATTATATAGGATATATTTAGGTTAAAAAATACAACTCAGCCACCTTCAAATTAGAAAACCTTGAAATTACTGTGTCAAAATACTCCCATCTGTTAGAGCAATTTCTATCTATATCAAGTTTTAGTTCTCATTGTTTCAGTAATATTGTCCAATTAAGAACAATGGGAAGCAAGAAGTGCCCAGAGATGCTGACTCTGATTTTCATCAGAAGCAAAGGTCAGTGTTCATTTCATCTAATTCTCCTTCTCTGGGTCTGAAACCTAATGTTGCCATGCAATTGAGCAATTGAGTTTTACAAATGAGACTCCTTGGCCATAAAAATCTAAAATGATCAATGGTGGATTTCAAATTAATTTTTAAAGTGCTTTGGTTGCTCTAAGTTATTAGAACATTGTGTCAAGTCATCTTTTTTGAGGCAGACATTATCCTTCTAATTTTCCACTGATTTTCATGCACTCATCTGTCGGTCAGCTGATCTATTGATTTATTTCAGAAAACCACTAGGTAGAGCACAGGCATTTTGCAATTAAATATATGTCCATTATATTTCATATTGCTATTTAAATGGTAAAATCTGTTTCTCTTTCCAAATCTGACTGGATAAGGTCTATTTTTAGAGGTGCTTTTAAAGTTCCAGAATAGCCTGAAGGGTGGAATGATGAGAAAGGCACCTTCAAAAGTATACAAATGTTATCCTGAAAAAAAAATTTGCTCAATCAGGCTACAAAGATCTATATTGTCAAAAAGTTGAGAACAAAAACAGTGGGAATCTGGTCAAAATGTAGATAACTATTTCTCATTTAAATGTACCTGAATTCAGAAAACTCCTAAGGAACAACATCCAAATATTAGCCATAGATGATGTGGGAGTGACAGCAGCCAAGCCATTGAGTTTTCACTGGCATTGTTCTCAGGAGGCTCATCCAGTCTCATCTTTTCCCAGCTCTTGCAGCTGAAGCCAGCAAGGTCAAGGTCATGCGGCTAGCTAATTTCAAATCCAGGTCAACGCTTCTGTATAATGAAGAATTTAAAAATCAGGCAACATCACAAAGGGCTTGATTCAAATCCAAACTCAGCACTCATTAGCCATATAATATTTGGTTAACATAAAAAACTACATAAAACATCCTGCACAGAGGAGGAGCTTAATAAATGTTATTTCTCTTCATTTTTCTCTTCTAAGTGTCCTAGAAAAAGATAAAAAGAACATCCCTATGTTATTTTTTTTGTAAATATATTTTTATTGATTTCAGAGAGGGGGAGACATAGAAACATCAATGGTTGTTGCTGTGGATCGAGCCTGAAACCCAGGCATGTGCCCTGACCAGGAATCAAACTATGACCTCCTGGTGCAAAGGTCGATGCTCAACCACTGAGCCACACCAGCGAGGATCTATTTTCTTGAGTTCAACATCTTATACTTGTTCCAACTTTCTATCTCTGCCCTATTTTATATGCTAGTGTTTAAAGAGGCTGTATCAAGCATAAGGAATTGTAATAAGAAAATCTAAATGAGATGATTTAATTGTGGCTCAAACAATTATTTTCCCAGGAACTGTTCTATTAAATTTCAAACCCACCAGAAGAGGAAGCAAATAACATGTTTGCCAAAAAAGCATATTACAGTATCTTCCCACAATAAATTTGGTTGGATAATTGACCCATCTATGCTCTGGGCTTCAGGGAACAAGGTGGCCATTTCCCCTCTGAGGAATCAACTTTATCCCCAGCCCTTGACAAGTCTGGAAACTTTACTTCATTTCTGACCTTCTCCCATTATACCCACAACTCAGCATTTTATAGGATGAGGGGAGAGCTCCTGACTAGAGTTGACTCTTCTGGGGTTCAGATGGTTGTTTGATCTCATCCTGCATGACCCCTCCCTTCCAACCTTTTCAATGCACCTGGCACACCTGTGAAACAAGCATACCTGTCTTAAGGAAAAGTAACTGTTCCATATTCCCCTCTCCCCTCATTCCAATTCTGTTAGTTTGTATCAATATGGCACTCATGGGCTTCACTCCAGCTCTGGCTACTTACATGCCTCCCCCTTTGCCGTTTGTGAAATTTGACAGCCAACTTTGGGACTGCCTTACCAGCTCAGACTTTAACCTCATCAGGACCCAGCTTCTGGAATCTCCTTGTTTGTTTCAGCACTAAAATCTTGCCTTCTTTCCCACTCTTATTCCCTCATCCCCAACCTGAATAATAACTTAGTGAACTCCTCTGAGCTCATGCCAATGAAAAATGTAAACTAACCACAGCACCCAAGATAAACACATGTCCATGACAGGACTTCACACTGGTATTCTCTCTGCCCCAAATATTCATGTAGATTACATCTTTTCAAAATCATACAGATTTACATACTTCACATAATCATATAGATTATGTCATTTTGAGATTCTACTCAAAGGTCACCTCCTCAGAGTGGCCTCCCATGGCAGTCTTTTTAAAATAGCATACCCTTTCCTTATATTCTATCCTCTTACTCTGTTTCATTTTCTTCATAGTATTCATTTGTTGTTGTTAATCCTCACCTAAGGATATTTTCCCATTTTGGGGGGGAGGGCAGTCACAGAGAGTGGAAAGGATGGGGAGAGACAGAGAGAGAGAAACATCAATGTGAGAGAGACACATCGATTGGTTGACTCCTTCATGCACCCCCACGAGGTTCCAGGGACTGAGCTTGCAACAAATGCACATGCCCTTGACCAGAATCGAACCCGAGACCCTTCAGTCAGAAGGCCGATTGATGCTCTATCCACTGAACCAAACAAGCTAAGGCTCTTCTTAGTATTTATCCTGAGCTGGAAATACGTGACATATGTATATGTTTTCTTGTTTCTTGTTTATCATAAGGACTAGAAAGTAAGTCCATGATAGCAGTAACTTTGTCCATTTGGTTCGTCATCATGTCCCTGGCACTTAGAACAGCCTGTTATATAATAAGCATCAAGTAACTATTTGCTTAATAAATGAATGAACAACCCTCAAGCCCATAGAGCTGGTCCAGGAGTACTAAGTTGGAGAAGTCAGATGGTGAGTTAACTGACCTGATTTGACAATGTCCAGAGTGGTTGTACAACTTTAAGATCGATAATCAACTTCAAACATAAATAAAGCACAGTAGACTATTTTAAATCACTTGTATGAATAAATATAGGAAATACCCTTCCCACCTGTTTCCCAATTCACCCTTCCTCAGTGGAGAAATCTTAATGACAAAATTAATTAAATCAGCATTTTTTTCTACCACTTTTCTATTACCGGGCATAAATCATCATCCTCTCTAATAAAATGGTAGTATGCAAATTAACCATCACTCCGTTACATAAGCCATGCCCACCAGCCAAGCCACACCCACCGACCAATCAGGGCAAGTATGCAAATTAACCCAAACCAAGATGGCTACAGCCACAGAGAGCAAGGTTTCCCAGGTAACAGAGGAAGCCAAGCTTTCCATAGCCGTTGCAGGCCTAAGCCTCCACTCAAGCTACAAAGTTTCAATTATAGAAGGTAAACAAATTCAAACAAATGGCAGCAGAATGGAGCTTGAGAGAGCAGGCCAGGGTTGCCGGTGGCAACAGGGGAAGCAAAGCTTTCCGCACACCCTGGCCGGGCTCACCCGCTTAAGGCTACAAAGTTTCAATTGTAGAAGGTGAATTAACTGCCACAGAAATGGCTGCCACCCCGCCCTGGAGGGAGCAGCAGGCTTGGCTCCGCTCCAGGCTACAAGGTTTCAATTGTAGAAGGAAAATAAATCCCAGATACCAGGGCCTCTGCTTGGGTTGCCAGGGGGCTTGGCCAGCCTGCAAACCACCACAGGCCCCTCGCTCAGGCCACCCCATGTCCCAAGGGAACCCCCACCTGATCCGGGACACCCTTCAGGGCAAACCAGCTGGCCCCCACCCGTGCACCAGGCCTCTATCTTATCTAATAAAAGAGTAATATGCAGATTGACCATCACTGCAACACACAATATAGCTGCCCCCATGTGGACACAAGATGGCCACTACAAGATGGCCAGCAGGGGAGGGCAGTTGGGAGGCACCCAGCCTGCAAGGGAGGGCAGTTGAGAGGGACCAGGCTTGCAAGGGAGGGCAGTTGGAGGTGATCAACCCTGCAGGAGAGGGCAGTTAGGGGTGACCAGGCTGGCAGAGGAGGGCAGTTGGAGGTGATCAACCCTGCAGGAGAGGGCAGTTAGGGGTGACCAGGCTGGCAGAGGAGGGAAGTTGGGGGCAAACAGGCTGGCAGGGGAGCAGTTAAGCATCAACCAGGCTGGCAGCGGAGTGGTTAGGGGTGATCAGGCTGGCAGGCAGAAGCGGTTAGGGGCAATCAGGAAGGCAGGCAGGCAAGCAGTTGGAAGCCAGCAGTCCTGGATTGTGAGAGGGATGTCCGACTGCCTGTTTAGGCCCGATCCCATGGATCCCATGGATCGGGCCTAAATGGGCAGTCTAACATCCCTCCAGGAGTCCCAGATTGGAGAGGGTACAGGCTGGGCTGAGGGACAACCCCCCGCCGTGCACGAATTTCGTGCACCGGGCTTCTAGTTTTCTATAAGAAAGTGAAAAGCTGGCTACCTTCCAGGAGGCATTAAATGTAATTATGGCTCACCTGTTCCAGTGAGTAATAATAAACATATATACTTGTTGTATGAAATATCAAGATTTATGGTTTCTTTGGAGTCAATATTGATTTCCACTTACCTTAAATCAAATTCCTTTTCTTTGACAGTGTATTTTGAGACTTTTCTCATCAGTCTCCGATATCTGCTTGTATTGGGAGTTGAAATTAAGAACTATGGATCTGTCTTCCCATGGCTTCTGGGCAGTATAAGCAAGGGAAGGCATTTCATCACGGTGGACGCTCCTGCCTGGAGCGAAGCCCTGGAGCACCTGGAAGGCTCATGGAGGCCCATATCGAGATGCAGAAATCCTTCCTCTTTGTGGGCATTTCTGTCTTTCTATAAATTGTTTTTATTTGCTCAAAAATGTATAATTCAGTTAATCATTGCAATTGGAAAACAGCAGCCAATGACATATATAATATAAATTGCAAATGTCATGGCTAAAGACATTGGGTAACTTTTCCAACCTGGTAAAACAACCAGCAAATTTATAAAACGGGGCTCTGGATGCATATCTTTTGTGAAAAAAATCTATGATTGATTCAAGTAAGGGACATAAAATTTAGTAGTGTCGACATGCACAGGAAGGCTAAATCAAATCTCTGTTTTGGTTATATAGTCTCATCTACTCACCATAATTACTTCTATCTAGATAACAAGATCTGAGTAAAAGCAACCAATTGGTTATAGGCATCAAAATACAATGTGGAATTAATTGGACATTACTCCATGAAAAAAATGGGAAGAGAGGGTATTATTCAGTGAAGCATGACATTTTTAATGATTATTCCACACATTAATCATGTGGCCATAACATCCAGGATTCTGGAAAATATATAAGACCAGGGGAAGATAGCAGCTCATGTCCTGGCAAAGATCAAGAACAGGCTGCAAAGACTTAGCAGTAAGCACCCCAGCTCTTTCCTTTCCTGTTTTTTTACCCCAGCTTTTACTATATTTTTGCCAACATGCCTTTCAACTCTCGGTGGAGAAATCTCTTTCAAAGGGATCATTTCCTCTGGGAAAGAGGTTTTGCAGAGTTTTACAAGGTGATCAGTTTAGGAAGGCTGATGTAAGTTAAATTGTATATCAACAGGAATTAAATATTCAAGTACAGAAAAGTAAAGAAGTATGAGTTGCCTGTATTATAACATTTGCTATTTGACATGTGCAGAGGCAGGAAGAATCTTTATTCTCTTGATTATGAGAGTGAATTTAAAATGTGTAAAAGCTGCTGCCTCTTTCTGTGGCTCATGTGGAGAAGGGTCCTTAAGGAATAGAATGTCAGTTTACACCTTAGAGACTCCATGCAGCAGGATGTCTGTCCAGAGGGGACCCTTTAAAACAGCCTTGCACCACAGACATGGCCTTCTTGGGGAGGCACTCCCACTAGCTGACCACCTTCTCTCTTTGGAAGCAGGAAGCATAGGGCCTGGAGAGCCCTCTGATGTTGGTACCTGGGTTTCCCATTCTCCACCTAACAGGTATGTTAGGTTGTATTTTATGCTAAAACCCTCCACAATACATTGGAAGGGTTGGGACTCAGGGATGGAGGGAGTGCTCCTTGCTGTGAATCTGGAGCAGGAGCCCTCTTCAGATCTCCTTGCTGCTATTGTACCTGCACCTCACTCTGGCTTCTGGGGAGGCCTCAAAGGTTAGCTCCCCTCAAGATGAGGGGAGCAGTGTGGGGATGTAAGAGCCTGGCCCTTCGCCTCCAAATGGGACATCCCTGCATGTGATTTAGACTGCAGACCCCTGAGGATCATGCTGCAGACCTCATCCTTGCTGGGCTCCCATCCTTCCTGATCCTAAAGCCTCCCTCCCTCAGGTGTTTGCCAAAGAGCACCTTGTCCCAGGCCTGTTTCTAGGGAACCTGAGCTAAGACCAAACCATTGTTGCCCAACACCAGGACAGACGAGAGCGGAATGCCAGGGTTCAGCTGAGAGGATGAATGTGTCCCTTTAGGAGAATCCCCACAACAACCCAGAACGGAAGGAGCCCACCAAGTTGACTGCACAATTTCCAAGGTCAAATGCAGCTGCGGAGACTTGACCTCACTGGAACCCAGATGAGTAATGGCACCCGGATCTGCACTGCCACACTCTGCTTGACTTCCCAAGGGAGTCAGCATAAGTAGTCTCAAGAAAAAGACTGGTAATCACAATCCTATATAATAAAAGCCTAATATGCAAATCAACCGAATGGTAGAACAACTGGGGGAACAACCAGTTGCTATGATGTGCACTGACCACCAGGGAGCAGATGCTTAATGCAGGAGCTGCCCCCTCGTGGTCAATTCTCTCCCACAGGGGAGTGCCGCTAAGCCAGAAGCCAGGCTCATGGCTGGCAAACGAAGCGATGGTGGAGGGAGCCTCTCCCACCTCTGCAGCAGCACGGAGAGCCGGCCTAAGCCAGCAGGCGGACATCCCCTGAGGGGTCCCAGACTGCAAGATGGTGCAGGCCAGGCTGAGGGACCCCCCACCCCAGTGCATGAATGTTGTGCACTGGGCCTCTAGCTTTAGATGTGCCTCTGCTCTCTTGCAACATCTAAGAAGCTTGAAATGACATAGAGATCAAGTATATTAATCAGTTTAAAAGGTGTGTTTTTATCCTGTAGCCTCAGAGTGAGCATCCTTCTCTTAGTTCTGAATGCAGCAGGTGATAATATGCACAGTGATACCATGTTTTCATCTCCCAATGAACACTTTAAAATCAGATTTGGGAGGGGAGGGTAAACCTGAGTTTCCTGACTAACCACAGGTAGATTTGTGCAGGTCTCAATAGTCTGGTCCTTATAGCTGTGGACAGAGGCAGGGTGATATAGGGGAAAAGCACAGGTTTGTTCAGGAGCCTCTGTGAAATGCCTCAACACTCCCCTGCATTTCCCCTTTCCCGCTCTCCATATCCCCTAGAAACATCCAATTAACTATTGAAATACTTTTCTCCACTTTCTGTTTCTAAGCATAAGCTCCAGGACAGCAAGAAATATGTATTCTGTTCCTTAAAATCCATGTACCTCTTCAACCTGAATACTATGATTCATTGTCAGTACAGCTTTGTGGTTAAGAGCTCCCATCACTGGAGTTAGAAGACCATGCTCTACTGCCAGCTAGGTGTATGACCTTGAGAGAGTTACTCAATGTCTCAGAACCTCAGTTTCCTAATAAGTAAAATGAATAATAGTGCCAATTTATAGTAAATATTAAATAAAAGGGTGCTGTTATTATACTACTACTGCATCAAGACACTGAACTAGAAATATTGAGCTTGAATTCCTGCTCACAACCATAGAGTCACACGAATATGAGAATATTCTTCCCCCACCCTCTATCACCTCTTTCTTCCCCTTCAATGTTTTTACTACATTAGATCAAGATCTTCCCACTTAATTTGGGTGATTAATGTTTCTATACAAATAACAGCACTTATTTCTCCAGCACACTTACCTCCGAGTAACAAGATTTGTGGAGGTCACCTGAGTGGGCAGCTCTCAGTGCAATATATGAGAGCGCATTAGCAGACCCAGTGGCCCCGAGGTTGTCCCGGCTTGTGATTTACAAGGTGCAATGTGGAAGGCAGGGACTGCAGCTCTGCGCCCAGACACTCTCTGAAGGATGATAAATGGCAGCAGAGCTTGGGGCAGAGCCTGGATCTCAGTTCCTTACCTCTCAGACCAGATCACACAGGTGCAGCATTCCCTCCCTCCACCTGACCCCTCTACCCGGTCACATGCATGCATTCATCTCCTGCGACATTGCAGCTCTGCCCAGTGCAAAAGAGGCAACTCTCTAAGGCCTGAGACTGTTTGGCAGACTCAAAAGCTCCCTGCTCACCCACAGAACAGGAGCCTCAGATTGAGCACCTTCCTCTTAGCTCCTGCCCACCAAGCCCCCTTGCAGCATTTTTGGTTGTGAGCCTGCTGCCCTGCAGGCTCCATTGTCCTTTTCATTATCAGTGGAGATTTCCTGAGAAGATTCATTAAATATTGAACTAGAGGTCTGCTATCAATTTGGTGCCACAGAATACAATCAAAGCAGAGAATTTCTAGGCTGATTTGATTATTAGTGGTCTGAAAACATGTAATTGAGTATATTTCCCTGGCATTCATGGGGGAATTATAGAGCCACGAATCCTACATTACTCGGGATATGCTTTCTGAGGCAGAACTTCTTTATCACAGTTCTGATTGGGAATGTGCTATATTATCCCTGCAAAGATTACTGGGGGATGAATGCATTACCTATTTAATTGAACAGAGCATAGACCTATTTCTTAGGAGATGGTGATTTTCAACAAAGTTTTTGAGAATGTCATTTGAAAATTAAACCCTCTGAAATACAAAGAAGCATATATGTCAACCATTAGATAAGTTTTACTCTCATTTAGTAGCTCCTATTTGGAAAACTTACATGATTCTGCTTCTAGTTTATTCTCATGACTTAAAGGATGACATAAAAACATTAAGAAAGCCAGAGCAATGTTGTCCACGCCCATGGAAGAGTTTATGAAAAATTCAAAGCTGAGGCATTATCATCATTTTACACATGGAGAAAATGCAAGCAATGGTCTTCGTGGCCTTAAATTGAGCAGCTAAGTCCAAACCATTTTTATAGTGCTAATTTGTGTGATTTGTTTTCTCCAGTTCCCATCTTAACTATTCCTAATGAACTCCAAAGTAGCCTTTTTCAAAGGGGTTTCTGCAAAATGCTAGTTTAAAATATACTCTTGTTCCCTCTTCAACCAAATACACCAGATAAAAAGTACTACTTGGTTAAATAAGCTCTGGGGATGCCATATTTTATATGCTGCAATTGGATATCCATAATATGTGTCATAAAGATTGTGAGGTTGTTTCACGAAAATACCTGTTTAATTTTGGATTGCCCAAATCTTTTTGACAAGGAACCTTTTTTTTTTTGAGCTCCACTTACAATGTACTACAAAACCAAATTTAGAGAAAGCTCCTTTAGGACATATGCTCATCATTTACTTTAATGTGGAATAATCATCTATCAGCATTCATGGGAAACACTTAAAACATCACTGAACAAGTAAGCATTTCGTCCTCCTTTGACAAATTGATTTTAAAATGAAAGACTTTTTAAAATTTTAATCTTTTGTGATGAAGGTAAAGTGTCCATATCCACATTGTTTGCACAGACAACACGAACCTTCTGCTGGGTTTGGTAGTAGCTCTTCCCATCCTCATGCTTCCTTTCCCAAGTGATGTGTGGTCCAAGGTATGACTTCCTGGAGCATGTCTATGGTTACCATGGCTACTCCTGAGCACGTACTGCATGAATGCCCCTGGTGCTGCTCTGTGGCTCCACAGCCAGCCCTGTAGATTGCAGCCATCTTAAATGGCCTTTCTCTTCCACTGATATAATTGGATCCATTTCTCATCTGTCATGTCCAAAGGAGAAACAGATAACCGGGCATCTATTCCACCTCTCCAAGTTCTTCCTCACCTGGAGGCACTGTTTCTGCTGTTTATTGTTACCATGGTAAGGTGCACCAGGGTAACGATGAATGGTATGGCTTTGGAGCTGCCCACTTAGCTGTCTGAATGACACTCAGCATCAACCCCTTCATTAGCTAAAGGGGCTGTTCTTACCCAGATCTGAGAATGAAGAGCTAATGCTAATGCTTTGCATTTCCAGAAGGCACTTTCCCCGGGCTCATTTAATGCATTTTATGGCCCATGTGTCTTCTGCAAATGGCTGGATCTGTTTTACTCAAGTGATCTTAAATAATTAAGATCATTCTAAGTCAAATGAAGTGTTGGAACACATTGTCAGTAGACTTCAAGCACTGTGAATGTCTTGTTACCTCTGACACTATGTAATAGGGTGTCTGCCGCTCTGTTCAGTTCCACTGAAATGCCAATGCTGGGGCTTTTCCTTCCACACCACCTCTCTGTGTGTCAAGAAACTGCCACACACACACACACACACACACACACACCCCTGTGATCCAGGTATGAAAGTATACCAGGCTGATGATAAAGGGACTGGTGCTTGGATGGTGCTCAGCAAAACCTTGAAGCACCATCTAGTGACCCATCCATGGCAGGATGAAGTGTGTCAGCTGTTGAGAGAAGACTCACATCCCACAGTGTAAGACAAATAGCAAGTGTGTCTACGCCATCTAGACTCTGTGAATCTTCCTTCACAGGGTCACAGGTGGTCTGCAGATCTGGCTGAGCTACCTTCCTGCACCTCTTCCTCCTCCCTCTGAGAATATATCTGGTCCTAAGCAGCAGAAGCTATCCTCTCCACACAGCTGAAACGAAATGATTCTGACTTGAAAATACTCATCCTAAACATATATGAGCTAACACCCAATGAGCACTTACAATTTGCCAGGCACTATGTTAATGCCTTCCATATATTCTCTAAGTTTATCTTAACAATAACTTCTTCAGGAAGTTGCTATTATGGGCATTCAGAAAGAGCCACCCCAAGATATGCCTGAGTGGTATCCAGATTATTTTGAGTTAAAAGCAACTGATGCTATACAGACTCAAGATATATTTTTGTCCCCACCCCACTCCCTTTAACTACCCAGAGGAATTTGAATTAGAGGCCATAACCTTTTTCTTATCTATAGGGCAAGGTAAACTACTAATTACTGAAGAGTACTCTCCCTGCAATGACCTTCTGAAGCCCCAAAGTGCCTTACCTCATCCTTGGCTCAGAATATCACATATATGTCAATTTTCCTTTCTGTCATATATATGTCAATTTCCCTCTCATGTATGTGTGGTCTCTGACTCTCTCATTTGCACAGGAAATTAAATGTGATTTTCTCTTGTCAATCTGTCTCTTGTTGATTTGATTATTTGACCATCCAGAAAAAGCAGAGGAGGAAAAGGGAAATTTTTTTCCCTTCTCTAGACTATTGTCTCATTTTATATTTGAGAAAATTCAGCCCTAGGGACTTCAATTTGCCTCAAACCACTCAGCCTTTAACTGATAAAACTGAAATGTAAATCTAAGTCTTTGTGACCCTACAGGTCCTGTATATAACCTCTTTCCTAGGCTGCATGATCCTATGCTACATATTCTGGACATCCAATCAGTGAATTTGCTACACCCATCGCTGTGTGTTCTATCTGCCAAAGTATTTCCTGACTTGTTATTCCTTTCACTTTTTGTGGCTTCCCTGCCCCCGTGGACAGAACTTTTGTCCAGGTTTCAGCTTTTCCTGTCTGTCCCAGCCGGCTTACCAACCAGACCACATTTGGTCAAAACAAAACTTATGAAAGTCCCATTTACCAAAAAAGATACACTTGGGCTGGGAAAAGCATGATGCATAAGAAGCTATTCACAGAAGAATGCCCATTGGAATGACTAGTAATGCTTACTTTTGTGCAACACTTTACAGATGACAAAGCAATTAACATAGTACCTCATTTAATATTCAAAGTTCAAGTTGCAAAATGACTGCAAGAGAACCTTTTCAGGTACAAACAGGAACTTGGGGCATTTTCCATTCAAGAAGGAAAGTGTTCACACCAAAAATAAAGACTATTTTTTAAAAATCTATAAACTGTACTTTTTAAAATTTTAAATAAAAATAAAATAACTTTAAAATCTTTACAGTAGTGGGCTTTTTCTTCTTTTAATTCAGTTTCTTTTTATTGACTGATTAATTATATAGAGACTTATAGAAATTCTAATATGCAGTTGGCAAATTCATTAAACCTCATGATGTTTCCACTTCTCTTTCCCAAAAGTAACCAATTGTTTGAGAAAATAGCAACCTGAATTACTGCCAATTGTTAGTTGTAAGTATATTTGTACTTTTATAAACATGGAAGGTTTGCATTTCATGAGTCTTCTGTTTTGTAACCTGGAGCAAGTCTCCATTAACGTTTTTTTAAAAACAGAATAATTAGAAAAGGCTGTGGTTTAGCAAATAACCAAGTAATTACCTTAGTTAAAAGTACTCTTAGTCCCAATTTGGTGATGTGCTGTTATTCTTTCCTATAGTGAACACTGAACTCCAAATAATCTTCTACTACATCATTAGTAAATTCTGTATGCTGATTGTTTACCTATATCTGCATTAGTGTACATCTAAATGTCCTCTGTCAAATCCCACACATCCTGGTCTGGCCCTCTACAAGTTGTATCAGGTTGATATTCACTAGCTTACTCCCACTCACAGCATTTCTCCAACATCCCTCCTGTTTTCCTATAGCTAGTTTCAAAAGATTCACCTATGAAATCATTTTGAATGTATTTTCTTACTACTTTGAAACTTCGTTGGGCGTCTCCAAGACCACCTTCAAGTTCAATGAATTTTTAGGAGGGGTCACAAAACTCAGGAAAGCTGTTATACTCGTGTTTCTGCTGTTCACAACCACCAAGATTTGGGGGCTCTTTGTTGTCACAACATAACATAAATGTAACCTATTCTCATGGATATATCTCTTCAGTCCCCACCCCAATCTCCATTGTCATAATGGGCAAACAGCCATCGGATTCAGCCCTGTTATCCATTCTCATCCCAACCCTCTGAAATCCAATAAGATCTTGCCAAAAGTTTAGAGTTGCTTTTTATTCCTGCTAAAGAGTTCTTGACTCCTCCATTCTGTAGAGCTCAAGTCCTCAGGAGCTGCCTTGTACATCGATCTACTGGACTCCAGTCTCACATTCTTTTTAGATGTCTTGGCCTCTCTATCTCTTACCCCAAAACATGGATTCTTTGGATAGGAGACCCTCAACTTCTACCTTATCCAGCTGACCCTCATTGCTGCCAGACCTATTCTAGGAGTTTGCTAGGGCTGCCTCACAAAGCACCACAGACTGAGTGGCTTAAATACAAAAATTTAGTGTCTCAGTTCTAGAAGCCCAGGTCCAAGATCAAGGTGTCAGCAGGGTTGGCTCCTTCTGAAGACTATGAGGGAAAATCTGTTCTCCTAGCTTAATGATTAGCTGGCAATCTTTGGCATTCCTTGGCTTGCAGAAGCATCACCCTCATTTCTTCCTTCATGTACACATAGTTCCCTCAGTATGCTTCTCTCTATGTCCAAAATTCCCTTTTTTATAAGGACACCAGTCATAT
The DNA here is from genome assembly GCF_951640355.1 of Cnephaeus nilssonii. Classification (NCBI taxonomy): domain Eukaryota; kingdom Metazoa; phylum Chordata; class Mammalia; order Chiroptera; family Vespertilionidae; genus Cnephaeus; species Cnephaeus nilssonii. Next base: position 69,459,643 of record NC_137084.1, on the reverse strand, counting down.
TAGTTTAGGGGCTTACCCTCCTCCAGTATGACTTCATGTTAACTAATTACATCTGCAGTGACCCTATGTTCAACTTGTCACATTCTGAGGTTCTGGGTACTAGAACTTCATTATATGAATTTGAGACGTGGATACAACTCAACCCATAATACACACTCTTCCCTAGATCTACAGGGAACATATACTCTTAAATGGCCCAACCCTGTATATGTCACTACAACCCTCCATTTCCAAAGTCATTCCTTCAGCCTGCTGCCAGATTTATATTCTTCCTTGGACCTTGCATTTTGCCGAACTGGATTATTTTATAATCTATACTCTGGATTAAACCAGATTGTTTTATAATTTATAACATATTCTACCATAGAATTGACTTGTTTATCCAACAAACATTTATTTTCGTGCCTATTTTTCTCTACTGGGAATTGAGAGCATTCCCTATTCCCCAGAAGCTCACAAATTAAGTAGGGAGCAAATTTATAAACAACAAAGAAAAAGACTCTTTCTCCTAGTTATTTCATGTAACCCTCAGACAACCTTGTGAGAATGTTATCATCACTATTTTACAAATGAAGGAAGAGAGCTTCAGTAAAACACAGTGGCATGCCATCGTGATAAAAAAGCACAAAAGAAAGGGTTGGAAAGTACAAGAAGACATAAAAAAAGGTGATATCCAAGCTGGACCTTACACCAGATGGAGAAAAGGAAGGGAAAACTTAGTTCCAAAAATACTCTGTCAGAAATGCAACCCCCAGTTACACCAGTCTTTTTTTTAATTTTTTAATTTTTTTTAAATCCACTTTAAGACACTAGGTGACATTGTAATGATTTTCAGAAACACAGCATGGTCTGTAATTGCAATCACTTCTTCAGCCAGTGCCAATGAAATGGAAACCTCCCCAGAAGAATTCTTACTTTTTGGATAGAAGTAAATCAACTGATGGACAATCTTTATTCTGCATGGTGTTAAGAACTGAATTTGTCCCCTCCCCCTCCAAACCCCCACAAAAAACAAAAAACTTTATATGTTGGTTTGTCCTAGCCAGTTTGGCAGAGTGGTGAGAGCGTCAGACTGTGGACTGACGGGTTCTGGGTTCAATTCCAGTCAAGGGTACCTGCCTGAGTTGTGGGCTCGATCCTCAGTAGGGGGTGTGCCAGAGGCAGCCGATCAATGATTCTCTCTCATCATTGATATTTCTGTCTCTCTCCCCCTCTTCCTTCCTCTCTGAAGTCAATAAAAAAAATTAAAAAAAAAACACAAAACTTTATATGTTGAAGTCCTAACTCCCAGTATCTGGAGACAGGATCTTTAAATAGGGAATCAAGTTAAGATGAGGTCATGAGGGTAGGCCCTAATTCAGTTGACTGGCCATCTTATAGGAAGAGGAAGTTTGGACACAGGTACACACACAGAGGGAAATGATGTGACGACACAGGGAGAATATGGCCATTTACCTGAGTATTACTTCATCTTAACTAATTATATCTGCATTGACCCTATCTTTAAACAGTCACATTCTGAGATAAGTGAAGGAGAGAGCCCTGGAACAGATCTGCCAGTCCCAAACTCTCTGTGGGAGAGAGGCACCTGTGTTCAGGACCTCATCCCATGTGTCTCTTCATCTAGCTGTTGATTCATACCCTTTTATGTCTTTTGTAATATACTAGTAATCTAGTGAATAAACTAGTTTCCTAAGTTCTGTGTCTCTAGCCAATTAATCAAACCCAAGGGTTGGGTGGTGGGAACCTCTGATTTATAACCAGTCAGTTAGAAGCACAGGTAACAACCTGGGTTTGGGATTAGCATCTGAAGAGACCGGCAGTCTTGTGGTCCTAACCTTTGGGATCTGATACTATCTCCAGGTACATAGTGGCAGAATTGAGTTGAATGGTAGGACATCTGGCTGGTGTAGGAGAATTGCCTGGTGTACAGAAAGAACCCACACATAGGAACTGATGTCAGAATCGATTTAAAAACAGCTGATATATTTGACACACACTCTTAAGAATAGAAGAATGATTCATAAAAAGGAAAATGTGTTGCTTTTTTCTAGGAAGAAAGTTAATTTGTGCTACAACACAATAGCAATAGGAAGACAAATTGAATGAAGAACAAAAGAAGAAACAGGTGAAAGAATACAAAGAAGAAGGACATTTGAGGATCCAGAAGGAAAGGAAGAAATCATCTAGGAGCTAACGGAACATAAACGATTAGCAGCACAAAGATTGCAGCCAGCACTGTAATGAAGTTTCTTAGCCTCTCCATGACATGGACTACAGTAGTTTAGAGACTGGTAATATTCTGCAGTGCTTCTATGGCATGCCAATTTGTCTTCCTATCTTGTGAAATTTTAATAAAACTATTACAGAGGTGATCATTAATCTTAATTCAGGTGATAAGTTAAAAAGGCTAGTAACATAAAATCACAAAAATACAAATGAGTTTGGTTATCATAAAACTCTGATTAAAGATATACAATTGACAGATTGGGATTCAATCCTTATCCCTTTCTTCCTCGCTCTGTGGCCTTGACCAAACTGGCTAATCTCCCTGGGCCTCAGTTTCCTCATATGCAAAATAGAGTAACAATATTACCTTAATCAAAGGGTTGTTAAAATCAAATGAGTTAAATTATGAAGTTCTGAGAATAATTTCTGGAAAATAGTGAGTACAATATTAACATCTGTTAGATTCATTGTCACCAACATGAACTCCAAAGAAATTAGTAATCACCAGACAAGTTTCATGTGTCAATTTTGGGGAAATGTGAACCTGTAACTGTCTTTTTAAAAATATATTTTCATTGATTTCAGAGAGGAAGGGAGAGGAAGAGAGAGATAGAAACATCAATGATGAGAGAGAATCATTGATTGGCTGCATCCTGCACGTCTCCCACTGGGGATCGAGCCCGAAACCCAGGCATGTGCCCTTGACTGGAATCAAACCTGGGACCCTTCAGTCTGTAGGTTGATGCTCTATCCACTGAGCAAAACCAGCCATGGCTGACCCTGTGTCTTTTTAATGTCCAAAGGATTTGAAGGTAGCCAATTGCATGGGAAGAGGCAGCTTTTTATAATTTCAATGATGAAATTGAAAGAGTACAATGGAAGGAAAGCTTTCCGCAGATCAGTAGAATAAAATACAAATGATTGAATGACCTGGCCATATATACCTGCACCATGCTCTGAAATACCTCTTTTAAAAAGGGTTTTCTGAGGTGTGTTTTTTTCTTTCTTTCTAATTCTTCTTTGATATTCTCAAATGAGAATGGACCATCATGAGCCTGGATTTCAAAAAGAAATGAGTTCTCATTTTTTTTGCTTACAACTCATTTTTTAAAAATATATTTTATTGATTTTTTTACAGAGAGGAAGGGAGAGGGATAGAGAGGTAGAAACATCAATGAGAGAGACATATTGACCAGCTGCCTCCTGCACACCCCCTACTGGGGATGTGCCCGCAACCAAGATACATGCCCTTGACCGGAACCGAAGCTGGGACCCTTTCAGTTCACAGGTCGACGTTCTATCCACTGAGCTAAACTGGTTAGGGATGCAACTTTCAACTCGTTTTTCATTTGAAATGCTCCCCCTTCCCCCGTCTTAGAATTACACATTACAAATGTCACAGAGATTTTGCTCATTTTAAACAACAAGCCCAAATATTTAGCTTTTGTTCATGGAGCAGGCTGATTGCTACTCAGATCATGTGCTCCATAGGAAACAGGCCTAAGTGTGATGATGGCCACTTCTGAGGCATATTTACAGCCAAGCTTGGGCATCCATTGCTGTGGGCCTGTTGACACATAGAACAACAGATGCTAAGTGGGCAAGGTTCGGGGAGAAAGAGAGGTAGAGTTACCAGGGCCTTATTTCTAGACCCTAAAGTGCTGAATGCCTCAGTCTGGGAAAATCTTTACTGGACAAGCCCCAACCACCACATTGGAGATGAAGGTGGGCTGGAGACCAGGAAAGGTCTGCCTTGGAAGAAATGCCTCTTCATTGCTCTCAAGCTTATAATAATAACTAAAAACGGAATGTTTCCCTGTGTGTTAGATAAAAGTATTAACTCTTTAACATGCATTATCTCACTTATGCTTCACAATAATCCTATGAGGTAAGAAGTATTCCCACCATCATTTTTAAAAATACGGCTTGGAGAATTTGAGTAAATTTTCCAGAGTAATATAAATAGTAAGGGACAGAATGCTGAATTGAAACCTGATCTGTCTGGCTCCAAAACCTACACTCATCACCAAAGGGCACCCCTGCGCTTACAGCACTGTGTCACCCACAAATCTCCCCTGGGCTGCCCTTCCTGCACACTGCAGTGAGTTTTCATGGTACTTCTCTGCATAGGACATTTGATGGCCTCTGATTGCCTCCTCGTCTCCTGAGACTGGCCTCCAAAGCATTCCAATTTCACTCTCCAAAATTCACCTAATGGGCTCTTGATTCCAAGCCAACCACATGTGTTCCTCTCAATCATAACATGCAATCCCCTGCCTCTCTGCCTTTGTCCTCACTGCTGTCTCAGCTTGGACTCTGCTTCATCATCTCGCCTTATTGCACCACCATCACCACCACCACAATGGCCATCATTTATTGAGACCTTACTCTGTACTAATGGTTATGGCTAGCCTTCCACCCTATGGGGTAGATACTATTATTATTTCAGTTTTGTAAATGGGTCAATTTAGACTCAGTGTCTGGTCCAAGGTCCCACAGCTAGCAAGTGGACTGGGCAGATTTGAACCCAATTCAATGCCAGAGTCTGAGTTCCCAGCCACCCTGCTACACAGGTGAATGATGCCATGCCCAGGCTCACACACGTGCAAACCACTTTGCTCAGCCTCCCTGCCCCCTAGCAGGAATCAGCCATCAGCTCTCACCAGGGACCCACACTCTGTGCCTCTGCGACAAAAATTACTCTGCTCTGTTTCACTTTAGCAGTGTCTCTCGCCCACAAGATTAGCTCTGCTTGAGGCCACACCATTCATCTGTGTCCTTCATGAACCTAGTGCCATAGCTAAAGCCCAGCAGGTACTTACGTGATGTGTGCTGAATTCAATCAATGGCTGTTTATTGAACTCCTGCAGAAATGATCTCACCCCTGCCCACAAGCACCAGGGTGCAATTGTTCTTACCCTTTTTTGGCTCATACCCCCCTTGGAGAAGCTGATGAAAGCCACGCATCTGTACCACAGAAAAATACAACAACCAATAGAATGTTACACCCTTCTTTAAGTGGTTCATGGATTGTGGGTTCAGAGTCTAATTGATTTGAATTCCATTATTAGTGAATTGAATTGTTCTTGTTATTTTCTTTTTTTCCAGTTATAGAAATCCAAATCAAACTAGCTTAGACAAAAGGAGATTGTGTTTGTGTGTGTGTGTGTAGCCCAGAGAGTCCAAGAAATGGTTACATTAAAAAAATAGACATGTGAGCTTGGCTTCTGGAATAAATGGAACCCTAGAATTCAATATTATTGGAATATGCTCCTCCTTGCAGATCAATTATAGTCTCTCAAACTTGCTCTCAGGTTCTGTGCCTCACATCCCACCCCCCAGAAAGGAGTTGCCCCTTCTCCCTTCTAGTCATAAAAAAAAAAAAAAAAAAAAATTCCAAGAAAGTATTTTGATTGGCCAACTTAAATAATGTCAACTCCCAGAAACTGGTCATTGGAAATAGAAAAGCTCCACCAAAAAAGGGTGTTCTTCCCAGCTGTTCACACCTCCGACCCTGGGCACGGATTTCTCACCCATTTGGGCTCCCAAACTTCAGTGGCCTCTTGCCTTCAGTCCAGCGCTATCAACACTTGCCTGCACTATGCTACATCCTTTCAGCACCCAGGTCTTTGCCTTTTAAGGAAATAGCTAATTAATCCAGGGGATTGATCTGGGCAGACTAGTAAGGAAGAAAAAGAAAATAAAACAAAATACAACAACAATCATCACTGTTTTATCAGTGGCATTTATGATGATCACCTCAACCAACAGTAGTTCTAATACAGGGAATTTTGTCCAACTTTACACATCACAAACTTAAACAGCACTAACTTTGAAAGCCAGCAACGTTTTTTGAGATTGTCTCATTTAATCCCTCATCTTTTAGATGAGGAAAGTGAGGACTAGAGAGTCACTTATTTAGGTCACACAACAAACTGGTATCAGGCTCTAAGCCAAGCTTATGCCCCCAAATTCCCAGACCAGTTATCTTCTGGCTTCACCATGATGCACCAAGGAAATGATTCAGCCTGTCACCAGACCATTGGGCTCACCAGTCACTGCCCCTGGGCTGTTTCCTCACTGGGACAAGTCTTGATTTCACTATGTCCATAAAAACATATAGGATTCGCTGGCTTTCTATGAGTCATGTGCTAGAGGTGTAGGGAATATGAGCTTGAGAGCCAGACTGCTTATGTTCGTTCCTTAGCCTTACCAATTACATGCTTGGGCAGTCAGTTAACGTTCCTGTGCCTTAGTGCCCTCATCTGTGAAATGGGTCCTCCTACTGGTCTTCTGAAACGACAGCCCCACTTAGTGTTTGTTGTTCTTTTTTAAATAAATATATATTTTATTGATTTTGGAGAGGAAGGGTGAGGGAGAGAAAAATAGAAACCATGCGCCTTTAGCTGGAATCGAACCTGGGACTCCTCAGTCCGCAGGCCAATGCTCTATCCACTGAGCCAAACCAGCTAGGGCTATTTGTTGTTCTTTTGGTTTATGTTACTCTGGGTATTAGCAGGGCCACAGTACATGGATGACCAATAGTGATACCTACTACATTAGGTTCTAGAAGAATAAATTAATTCATGAAAATCATGGAGAACAGTGTTCAAAGCATTTTTTCATTCCATGAATGTAATAACTATAATTAAAGTGAAGTTGTCAGGAAAAAAAAGGAGTCTCTTAAGGGCAAAGGCAATAAAAATACAATTTTTCAGAAGTTAAGTAATTCAAACCCTTAATTAGCTAGAATTTTCTTTCTGTCACATCTTCTTATGAGAACAACACACACAAAAAAACAAACTGTTACCAAGAATTTAGTTTAAAAATAATAAAACAATCCAATATAAATAAGCCTAGAATATTCCTAGATTTAGCTTGATCCACTAAACAAGCTATCCAGATCAGCATTCTTTCATCAAAACTGACATTCAGAATAATCATGTGTGTCTCTTTAAAACCTGAGCTCTCAAAGACAAAATAATAATTTCTATCATTTGAGGACTGCTTGCCAAACAACAGATATTGTGCTAAGTGATTAACACACATTATACATCCCGTGGACACACACACACACACACACAGAGACTCATTCATTTTATCTTCTTAACAACTTGGAGATGGGGGTTATTCTAATTTTACAATTCAAAGTACATTTTACATCTATTGGTTGTTTGTATATGTTCTTGAGAAGGGTGTCTTTTCAGGTCCTATGCCCACTTTTTGATTGGGCTGTTTGTTTGGTTCTTTATATATTTTGGAAATTAAACATTTGTCAGAGCTACTGTTTGCAAATAACATCTTCCATTTGGTTGGCTACCTCTTTGTTTTATTGTCAGTTTTTTATTGTCAGGGGTTTTTAGTTTGATATAGTCTCCTTCATTTATTTTTGCCTTTACTTGCCTTGCCTTTTGGGTTAAGCCAATAGGTATATGAAAAGATGTTCAGCCTCACTAGCAATTACAGAAATACAAATCAAAGCCAAAAGACAAATAATAAGTTATTTATTATGTTAGAGAGGTTGTGGAGAAAATGGAACCCTCATTCACTGCTGGTGGGAATGTAGACTGGTACAACCACTATGGAAAACGGTCGGGTGATTCCTCAAAAAATTACAAATAGAGCTACCATACCACTAGCAATCCTTCTCCTGAGTATATATATGAAAAACTTGAAAACATGTATTCACAAAAATACATGGACCCCCAAGTTCATTGCAGCATTATTTATGGTGGCCAAGACATGGAAACAACCAAAGTATCCTGCAATAGAGGACTGGATAAAGAAGATGTAATACATATACACAATGGAATACTACTCAGCCATAAGAAAGGATGAAATAGCAACAACATGGATGGACCTTGAGAACATTATACCAAGTGAAGTAAGTCAGTCAGAAAAAGCTAAGAACCATATGATTTCACTCATATGTGTGGGATATAAAACTGAAACTTGTCAACACAAACAATAGTGTGGTGGTTGTCAGAAGGAAGTGGGTAGAGGGTGCTGGGGGTCCTAATATATGATGATGGGAGAAGATTTGACTTTGGGTGATGGGAAAACAATGCAATATACAGATCTTGTAACATAGACATCCACACTTAAACCTATATGATCCTATTAACCAATGTCACCCAATAAATTTAATTTTTTAAAGTACATTTTACAGATAAAGAAGCTGAAGCTTAGAGAAGAAAAGTAACTTTCCAAGTGTACAATTAGTAAGTGTAGCTAGGATTTGAACACAGAGCGTTTCTGACTATTTATAGTCTTAATACCCCAGGTACCAAACAAAAAGAATATGGTGATTTATTTTCAATTTTCAACTGAAGGAGAAAAAAACACACATAAAGGTTTCTATTTGAATCTTAATTAATGAGACACTGAAAAAATTTAGAGAAATGTATCTTTGGTCTGAGAATCCACGTACAGAATGTCTATGTTTCAATGTTTTTCATTATTCTTCATTCTGTCGACAACAAGGAAAACCAAGAATTGACTGTGATAGTGGATTTTAATTCCAGAAGCACAGGGTTGTGTTTTATTCATTTCTGTTTCCTCAATAGAACCAAGAACAATGACTTATTAGTGTTGAAGGATAAATGTTTATTGAACAAACAAATGAGTAAATAAATGCACATATCAGCCTCTCCGACATGGAGCTGTGTTTGAAAAAAAGAAAAATCTTCTATCTAGAAAGACAGGTGATATAATGAAAGAAACACTAATTCCAGTACTTACCAGCTGTATGATCTTAAGAAAGTTATTTAAACTCTCTGGTCTTCAGTTTTCTCAGTTAGAAATTGGGAGATTGCTTATCATTTCATTCGTAGTGCTTAAAAACATCTAAGATACCTGTTACATAATGGCCACTCAAAACAATATTTTGTTTTCCCTCCTGCCTTATTTATAAAATTTCCACCATAAGCCCACTATTTCTTTACACTTAGACCATTGATAAATAGAATCTTTCATTCCCAAAGTCCTTTGCAATTTACAAAGAATATCATGTTATCTTTTTTTGAACACACAGTAACCTTGAAAGACAAGAATAATAGAATAAACTCATTTCATCTCAAGTTACAAAGTACAAAACTTATTATTGTTTATACAGTGAGTGAACGATAGTGCCAAGACTCAAATCCAGATCCACTCGCTTGAATTCTGAGCTTTCCTCAATACTCCAAGTTTCTTTTTGAAAGAGTGAGAAAACCACATCTTAAAGCTTTCAGATTAACTACTATTTATGTTCTAAACATAGAATTATATGATATTATAATAATCATAGAGCCAAGTGCATCCTTCAGGTTTAACCTATAGTTCCCTTCCTTGCAGAAGTACCTTCACTTGGTTCAGATAACCAGCTACACCAATTTTTTACCAAGTGCAACTCTCATGTTAACGCCAAATAATGGCAACTAATAATAGTAGTCATGAGTAAAATTCAGAGCTCATAAACTCTAGGTTAAACCTCCACCTTTGCTTTGTGAAGCAAACTCGTCAAATATATACAGTTCATTAGGACTCTTTTTAACAAAACTCTGGTTTTTACACATTGGTCAAAAGAATGTCACTTTTCTTTTTTACCTTTGAAAGTGTAAGAACAAATGGGGAAAGTGGATATAAAATAAAGTTTATTTTAAATTAAAAGGTTATTCTATTGTTCTGTGTTTTAAGTGCAAAATGCTTTTGTGCCATTATTCAATTATTCACCGCTCCATATCCTTCTGGGGTGCCATTGCACAGCCAAATGGATTTCTCTGTACAGAAAGAAAGGCAAGTCAATTCTGTGTCACTTCAGGAAACGGACATTTTTAGTAGCAGCATATGACCATTATGTGGCATTTATTAAGCACCAGAGATGATCCAGGGTGTCTATTGTTCGGTGAGACTTTCAAAGAACGAGTTATGCTAATCCCAGTGTAAAGACAGCTAGTATCTAAGTGACTGAAAAACACAGAAACTGGAAGAGAATGAAGAGGACTTGCTGTCAAAGACAGCAGTGGTGGCTCTGGCGTCCTGTGCTGACCCTTCATGCTCATGGAGCACTTCTCTTTTAGCTTTGTTAATAAGGGAGAGTCTCCTTTTAGGGTAAGAAAACTGAGGCACAGAGTAACTAGCCATCTGACTCTGTTTCATGTGGTTGGTGAGGACCAATCAGCAGAGGGGGCCAGCCCAGAGGAAAAGTTAATCCTCCCGAGGCACTCTCATCACTCCTGTCTTTATTTTACCCCTTCTGTACTCCCATTCCCACTCCACCAGCCCCAGAATAATTCACCTGGAGCAAAGCCCTGCGACGCATTCATTCCAAACCTGGTTTCCTTCTCCCTTGGAAAAATACAGGGTGCCCACCTTTCCCCCCTGCTCTTTCCAGTTGTTATGTGACTGAATGTTCAGGCATACGCAAATAGAAAGAAAAATGGATAGGTGACTTATTAATTTTTGACACTGGTTCCTGGTGTGAGAAGAATTACATCAATTTTGCATATCAGAAAAGTTATTTTTCAAATAAACGGAATCAGACTTACCTCATACATGTCTCTCTGTGGGCCACGGGATTCTGTCGCTGTGACGTCGAGGCATTGAGGGCAGAGTGTTGCCCGGTGCTGAGACCTTAGCTCAGTGGTTACAGCAGACTGTCAGAACATAAGCCAAAGCTACTGAGGGGGAGAATGGAAGCCTATGGAGAAAGTTCACAAAGTCCCATTTCCAGACAAATGGTACCAGATCTCATTCATTAGCGGACAAATCTACAAAATTCCAGGTACAGTCAAACACCAGCTGAGATTTATAATATCAGATCATTTAGTCTGGAATCCAGCTCATGGAAATAATAAAGGTGATGGGAAAGACCATGCTACATGTGTAAGTGGAATAGGCAGTCATCTAAGTGATGTGACTAGAGGATTCTTCCTCTCACAGCTCCCCAAATAAGCCAGGTACCAGGATACCTGCAATTTCGTGATTTGAGACCGCTTTCTATAGTTTAAGCATTGTCCCCACAAACAGCATTTTTTTCAAATGGAAGAGCTCCTGGAACTAAAAAAAACATGAAGTCAGTACAATAATAGTGTGAATGAATGTGGGAAAAGGTTCTGTGTGTTGGTAGAAGAATCTAAGCACCCCTATGAAGCATGGGGACCCCCTGAGGATGAGAGGACCCAAGAGAAGTGAGGGAGGAAAAACAGAAGTGGGACAATTTTTCACATGGGCATTTAGACCACATCAGAGGACACCCACCCATTTTTTTAAATCCTTGGCGGAATCCAAAAGATGAGGTTAGCAATAAATAGTGTAGATACTCATATACAAATAGCAAGATACTCATTTGCTAAAAATGTGGGGGGGAATATGCTTGCTTACAATCTATTGCACCAATGAGAAGTGCTCTTTCCTATGGCATTTGTTGCAGAAGGAATATATACTTTTCCCCTGTAGATGGAGGAGATTTTACAACACTCCTTTTCTCCGTCAGCATGTAGTGGCATTGTTGTAAAATTCTCATGCTTGGCTTTCTATGAAACAGTTCCAATCTCACTGGTATAATTCCATTTAAAAGCATTGGAGAGAATATCCCATACTGTCTCAGAGGCCTCACTGGAATCATCCATTTCCCTTTGTTCTTGTTCTTTGGGCTTCTGTTGGTAGTGCTTCAGTGCCTGCAGTTTTGTAGTTAAGCTAAGCTCCTGTCACTCCCGCCCCATCACCCAGATTTCCCCATCTCAAAGGCTGATGCTCTTCTTGCCAGCTTCAGGCTCTGTGCATGGTTCCAAGGCAGCCTGTCTGAGTCATTTTAGGTGTCTGCACCAGCCTCTTAATTATCAGTTTATCGGATGGAAGCTATCAAATTGTTCAGCTGCCTTTTTTAGTTTTGAATGCTGAGCATCTGGTGTTTGATTGTGTATTGCCACGTAAGAACGCAATGATCCTCAAACATTTTGATAACAAGTAAATCTGTGTGTGAGGAAAAATGTCTTCCTGCTGGAAAATGTCTTCTTAGCTTTGATGAAAGGTGCAGAAGACACTGCACAGCACCTCAAATTGCTAAGGAAAAGCAGAGGCTCTTTGGAGTTTGGAGAAGCCTGCAATAGCATCTGATTCAATTCCCAGTCTAACTTAGTTCTTTCGATTTGCAAGTGGGAAAGCTGATGCCAGAGGGGAAGTGAATGTCCCTGATCACCTCTGTGGTTAATGGTGGGTGGCATCAAGGCCACAGTCAAAATTCTAACTCCAATCGATGACTGGAAGACCAGGGTGGTCTTGCCTCTGGCTGCTCCTGTGGACAAAAGAACTTTAAAAAATCCCTACAAGCCAAGGTGAAGGTGAGGAACAGGGCATAGCAAAGGGAGGTCAGGACTTGTTTTGTCTGAGAGTACCATCATCTAGTCTGACTCCAACCTTTCTCTGTACTAGTGAGTTGGCATTTCAGTATCAAGGGTTACTCTTAGCTTTTTGTTCAAATTTAAATCACCCTGGCTGGTCTGAAATAATAAGAAAGACAATGAGATGTGAATTTGAAAACTATTGAAGCAGGAGAAGCAAGACTCATTAAAATGTTCAAGTGGAGAGGCTTAAGAAGGATGATTTAGTCGCTGGGTTGTTGACTAGTTTTTCCCTAGAGACCCAGCACTAATTAAGTAGGGGCACCATCTGCCAGTCCAACCTAAGGGGTTAAGCTGAAGGCTTCCCTGTTTAAGAACATCTTCCTCACATGTGAACCATGGAGAAGCTCTTAACTCTGAGCATTTGAGATCCTCTTCTGAAAAGCACATGTCCCAGATTTGGTGTGGTTGGACTAGATAATACATTAACCCATGAGTACCTAACTTTCACCATTTAAATTCCTGAGGGAACTGAATGGAGAAAAAGTAAGATAAAGTGCTGTTGGGAGTGTGAGGAAAAGAGGATAAAATGATCTAAGACACCGCACAGCACCTCAAATTGCTAAAAAAAAAAGCAGAGGCTCATAGACTTTTTGGAGTTTGGAGAAGCCTGCAATAGCATCTAATTCAGTCCCCAGTCTGATTTACTTCTTTCAATTTGCAAGTGGAAAAGCTGAATGCCTGCAGGGGAAGTAATTAAATAATATGTGCCAGTCACCAGGCTAAAGGCTTTACATATACCATCTTATTTAATCCCCACTGTGAGGCAGGTATTAGCTTTATTTTCTAACTGAGGAAAATGAGACTCATGGAGGACAATTAAGTAGTACAAGGTCACAGAGCTAATAAGCATGAAAGCTGCAGAAATAGTTAACTGTCCATCAAAAATTGTGCTCCTCCAATGTAAAAAATTCTAGCCACTATGGAAAATAGTATAACAGCTCCTTAAAAAGTTTAAAACCAGAATTATCACATGTTCCACTAATTTTATTGCTGCATATATACCCAAAAGAATTGATAACAAGTACTTCAAGAGATATCTGTAGAACCATGTTCATAGTATCATTAGTCACAATAGCCAAAAGGTGAGAGAAACCCAAGTATCCATTGACAGGTGAATGGATGAACAAAATATGCTGTATACACACAATGGAATCTTGTTCAGCCTTAAAAAAGGAATGAAATTCAGACACATGCCTTAAAAACATAAGGCTAAGTGAAATAATCCAGACACAAAAGGACAAATGTTGTATGACTCCACTTGTATGAGGAACCTAGAGTAGTCAAATTCATAAAGACAGAAAGTGAAGTGTGGTTTCCAGGGTATGCAGGGAGTGAGGAATGGGGAATTATTGTTTAATGATATAGAGTTTCAGGTTAGAAAGATGGAAAAAGTTCTGAAGCTGGATGGTGGTGATAGTTGCACCACAATGTGAATGTACTTATGCTACTGAACTGTACACTTAAAACTGGTTAAAATAGTAACTTGTGTATCTTTTACCATAATAAAAAATTGTGTTACCCCTTTCAAATTACAGAGTTTTACTGGGCATAGTGTCCAGTCAATAATTACATTTTTTCAGATCCCTTGCATCCTGGTGGGCCATGTGAAATAGCTCTCCTCCATGTAAAGTGTGTGGAAATAGTGTATATCGCCTCTGGACCAAGACAGGGAAGAAGAAGATGTGCCTTTTCTAGCCTCTCTTTCACCATGTGCTGGGTATGCCAGGGAATCCTGAGACTGTAAAGGAGGAAGATGCCAAAGATAGGAGGAGCCTAGGTTCCTGAATCACCATATGGCACAGAACTGCATAGGACTTATGAAAATGAGAAATACAATTTCATTGTAAGTTACTGTAATTTTGGAGGTGATTGTTACAATGGCCACCATTTTCTTTTTTCTTTTTTTTAGATTTTTTATTGTTTAAAGTATTACATATAGTATTACATATGTCTCTTTTTCCCCCCATTGGCCTTTTCCCGGCCATCCCCCCCAGCACATGCCCTCATGCCCCTAGTGTCTGTGTCCATTGGTCATGCTTACATGCATGCATACAAGTCCTTTAGTTGATCTCTTGCCCCCCACAACTCTCCCCTGCCTTCCCTCTGAAGTTTGACAATCTGTTCAATGCTTCTCTATTTCTAGATCTATTTGTGTTCATCAGTTTATGTTGTTCATTATATTCCTCAAATGAGTGATATTTATCTTTCTCTGACTGGTTTATTTCACTTAGCATAATGCTCTCCGATTCCATCCATTCTGCTGCAAATGGTAAGAGTTTTTTCTTTTTTATGGCAGCATAGTATTTCACTGTGTAGATGTACCACTGTTTTCTAATCCACTCATCTGCTGATGGGTACTTAGGCTGTTTCCAAATCTTAGCTATTGTAAATTGTGCTGCTATGAACATAGGGGTGCATATATCCTTTCTGATTGGTATTTCTGATTCCTTGGGATATATTCCTCAAAATATTTTTAATTTTTTGTGGAAACACCATACTGTTCTCCACAGTGGCTGCACCAGTCTGCATTCCCACCAGCAGTGCAAGAGGGTTCCTTAATTTTCTTAAACAATATATATAGGAATTTGGTCTCTGCCATGTCTAACCTGAGACAATAGAGAGTGTTCCTAAGGATTGAGCACAACTCATAAAGAGAAGGCCAAAACCCAGTGCCATGAGAGTCCTAGAATCAGAATGAGAGCACTGGAGATCAATAGGCACAAGGAAGGACATGGAAGTGGACTTTTAACTGAAGTAAGGGGCACTCTAATCCATTTATGGTAAGACATAACTTGTAATAAAGATAGGACCAAAATAAAAACTAAAGAACTTATGACCTTGGGACAATGCTAGGAATTAACTTCTGAAACACAATAAGAAAGAAGGTTGTGGTGACCCCACCAAGAAAGTCAATCTCTGAAAATGAATTGTACAATCATTAATGTTGTCATAAAAAGTCTCTGAAGGTCATTTTCAACTATACTTTTATGACTGTGATTCTTAGTTACAGATTTTTAGCTTGCTTATGAGATGCCTGGTGACTCAGATAAACTGCCTCGAGTTAAGCCACAAGTCATTTTGGAACACAAAAGAATTGGTGAACACTGTATTTCATATCATTATAAGGAGTCAAAGTGCATGCTGCAATTCTTCTCACAGAATGTTGTAGTTGACCATGAAGCGGGGGACCAAGGCCACCATATTTATTGACCCCAAAGCTTCAGAGGACAAGAAGCAGGGTAAGCATTGGGAGAGTCACAGATCCCCTAACCATAGGACTGAAGAGATTGAGGTACATTATAGAATGAATGTTGAAACCTAATTCCCAGTGTGATAGTGTTAGGAGGTGAAGCCTGTGGTAGGTCATTAGATCATGAAGATTAATCCCTCATAAATGGGAGTAGTGCCCTTACAGAAGAGACCCTAGAGAGCTCCCTCACCTCGGCCTCTATGGAAGACACAGTGAGAAGACATGGGTCTATGAACCAGGACGTAGACCATCACCAGACACTGAGTCTGTTGGCACCTTGATCTCAGACTTTCCAGGCTACAAACCTGTGAGAAATAACTGTTGTCATTTGTAAAGCATTTATCATATTCTGTTATAGTGGCCCAAACTGACTAAGCTAAGAGAGATAAAATGGAAGTAATGAGGGACTTGCTCAGTACTTTAACAAAAAAAAAAAAAGGCCAACAATAGCATTAACATTCTGCTTTAAAATAACCAAAATCGGGATAAGACAATCAAATGCACATGCTGAGTTGTTGCAAATTTTAGGACATACTTTGGTTCTGTCTGAATTTTCTATGCAATTTTATCTTCCACCATGAAACGCTGCCAGCTCACCCAATCACCCAATCAGATCTTTCTTTCTTACTCATGTTGCCCACTATGTCTGAAATTTCCTTCTTTCTCTTTCCCTATACAGTGTCTATGTTTTCTTTCAAAGCTCAAGTCCAGTCTTATCTCCTCTGTAAAACTCAAATATATTTTTTCTTTTCTCAATTTATATTGACCAATGCTTAGTAAAATATATTTTATATTTATTTATATATTGTGTTGTCTTACTTATTGATTGCATTTGACTCTCTAAACTGAATTCTAATGGTCTTGAATTCACTTAACTTTCTTTCAAAATTAAAAATTATATTGCACAACTTGTAGCACAATTTATAAATAAGATAAAGTATGAAGAAGGCAGTACATTCATACAAAGTCCCATCAACCAAAAAAGTAACCATACTAACATTTTAATTAATAAGCTTGCAGACAATTCACTTTTACACTGTAAATCAAAATTAATTTTAGACTGTAATAAAGAATAAAAATATTTATTTGAGCTAAAGGAACTTCAGTCTGTGAGACACAGATTCAGCTAGTAACTTAAATTGTGTCCACTGAGACAAAAGGGAGGCTGCCTTTTACAGCAAAAGTTCCCACCCAGGTTCTCAATGAGGTCTATTTTATGTAAATGAAGTATCCAAATTGTACAGTTCTGATTGAACAGGAGAGGACTCTACACAAAATTTTAAATGAATTAATTCACATATTAAAAACAGTTTTTAACCTCTTTTAAATTAATAATATTATGGATATATTCTCACATTGATAAGTATAGAATATCATCATTTATAATAGCTGCAGAATTTACATTATATGGACTTGCATTGATTTATTTAGCTTCTTTTCCACTGATGATCATTTTAAGTTGCTCCTAAATTTTGTTATTATAAACAATGCTGAGAGAACTTTGTACAAATGTCTTTTCATACTTTTCTAATAACTCATTAGTATAAATTCCTAGAATTATAATTACTTCATGGGATTATTATTTTTTCATTTATGTTCCAATAACACTTGCTATAGAACTAAGCACAAAAGAAACACAAGATGAGAGCCTACGTGTAATTCAGGCTGACAGGTACAGGATGCTTCCAATACACTAACACTGAATACCAAATAGAAATGTAGACACATTTCTCTGAAAAGAACATAGCTTAAGTCCAACACCGTGTGTCTTCCCGGAAAATGTCCTTTGGTTTTCACTCAAAAAGGCATTTTTAACGTTGATGAAGAAATACAGTGAATTTTTCTGGTAAGAAAAAAAATAAATAAAAAGCTTGCACAGAGCTCCTGTAGACTAAAACTGCTGTCAGAAACCAAGAGAAAGATTTCTCTGCATTCTGATTCAGAGCCTGAATGCATTTCCCTCTGTTAGCACCAGTGACTGGTTCAGCTACAAATTAACAAAAAACTATTTAACCTAAAATGTGCCGGACTGTGTTCATAATACAATATCAACACTAAGGACTCAAATTTGTTTCTATGGAAAGTATATCCTGCATCACAACCACTTGAGTGAAAATTAACATATCAATCATAAGCCAGGGCCTGCTGGTCCAGGTATCTCTATCTTTGGCCAAATGTCTGCCACTGATATTTGGGTCAAAGAATCTCTGCAAGCTCAGCCCCAGTATCTTCAGCATAAAATAAGAGTGGCCAAAAATAAACAAACAAACCTTCCAGTAATACAATTCTATGATCCCATGAATCCTTGAGAAGTAGATCTCCTGGAGAGAATTGCTCATTGAAGATATTTACTCTTTGTTGGGACCCAATTAGGCTTAAGTGACTTGGGAGGAGCCCTGGTTAATATTAGCTGCTAAGTCCATTTTTATGCTAATCATAATTATTAGAGTATAAGAAGGAAAAATCACTTATCTTTGAAATAAAATCTGAAAAGGCAGTGCTTGAGTGCTTGTAATATTTTCTAAAATAAAATTATTTTATATAAGATTCCTACCATGAACCAAGATGGAGAAATAGGGACTAAATTTACCCTATTACAAAAAAATAATTTTAAAACTGGGCAACACATATGAAAAGATTATTTTCAAGATATTGGACATCAAGAAACAATGGATAGTGATATTTGAGAGTCAGGAAACCAAAGTGAGCCCTATGATAATACCAACTTACTGCTTGGAGAGAATTCACAGGAAGGGAGAGAAGAGAGCTAAGAGAAAGAGAGAGAGAGAGAGAGAGAGAGAGAGAGAGAGAGAGAGAGAGAATCCAGAGGTCTACAAAGAATCTTCTTTGAGTACATAGCTCTTGTGTGAGAAAAGACTATCCAAGGCTAAGGAATAAACATTCAAAGTGATTTATTATTGGAACTGGCTCACACAATTATGGAGACTAAGATAATCTGCAAGCTGAAGAACCAAGAAAGCCTTTGCTATAATTCAACCCAAGACCAAAGGCTGGAGAATCAGGAGGCCAATAGTGTAAGGCATGGTCCAAGAATGAAGGCCCAAGAACCAGGCAGCAAAAGATGGATATCTCAATTCAAGTAACAAGAGCAAAATTGACCTTTTTGTTCCACTCAAGCCCTCAAAAGATTAAATGAGGTCCACCCACATACTATAAATGAAAGAGATTTTCCTCAGTCTACTACTTCAAATGCTAATTTCTTTCCTTCCAAAATATCTTCACTGACACACCCAGAAATAATGTTTTACCAGCTACCTGGACATTTACTAGCTTACTCAAAATGATATATAAAATTAACCACCCAGATTGAGTAAACAAAAAAGATTTTGCATCAGTAGTATAGAGATATTAATGCTAGCTTAAATGCACTCTACTCCACCTAACAAAGTTTTAAATCATTACCAGAAAGTATTGAACTGTTTCAAAGAAAATTAACTGTATCACAGACCTACAACAAGAATATTTATAACATTTAACCTGTTAGATGTTATATTTAACATCTAACAGGTTAAAATTCATGATGTCTAGCATCAACCAAAAAATATCTACCCATGAAACAAAGCAAAAAATACAATTCAAAATCAAAACAAATATCAGTAAATTGACACACACCAAAAATGAGAAATATGGTATAGTTAGTACACAATAACATTAAAACTATACTACAGGTGCTCAGGAAGCTAAAAGAAAAATTATGTTACTTTGAGATATGGAAGATATGAAAATGAGCCAAATTGAATTTCTAAAAATCAAAACTATAATGTCTGAAATGAAAAGTATGCTAAGGTGAGGAGATGAGCAAACTGACAAAGGAGAGACGAGGTGGAAAAAAGAGCCAATTTAGGAATGTTTGTGTGCACTAAGGTGTGGATGAGGCATACTTTTCAGAGAGAGTGACTTGATAGAAAAGGAAGAGAAAGAAAAAAGAGTAATACTGAAGGGAAATAAAACAAAGGTGTAAAAGCAACAAGTTGTGATGCTGCTTTGTCTCACTGGACCAGGCAAATATTCAGGTCTTGACTTTGTTACTTAGTTATTAGGGTCTTTGAGCAGCCCCATCTAACCTTCCTAAGTTCACTTCCTCTTCACTAAAATGGAGGTTTTAATAATTCTGGGTGTTACTTCACAGAGTTTTATTGATATCAATTCATTTATTCATGAAACCTTACCTGACACATTTTATGGAAATAAAAGATAAAAGACTCAATATTTACCCTTGTAGACTTAAAACCCTTTCTGAAAAAGGCAGAGATGGATATAGAGAGGAAAGAAAAATGATGTTTTCAAGGTATTTCACAGTCTTGGAGAGTAGCAAGGGATGTAAATGAAAGCCTAAAAGAGGCATATAAAATATATTGTGACATGTTGAATGTATATTTGAAAAGGTATTTTGAAGAATACAACTCCCAAGTTCAATAGTGAAGTATGCAGGGACTGAGGATGCACACGCACAGAAATAACAGGCACAGTGAAATGGGTGAGAGTGTGAAGAAAATAATGAAATAGCAATAGTAAAAAGAGCACAGCTTTGGAATCAGTAAGCCCTGGATCCAAATGTAAGGTATATTGTTCACTGTCTGAGTAATGACAGGTACTTTGCAGGATTAGTATAATGATTGCTGACAATTTATGGAAAACAGCAAAAATTCAATAAATAACAGCTGGTATAATGATGTTTATTTCAGTTATTGAGAACCTGAGGACATGTGCAAAGCATGAAGCCATGAAGAAGTATTAGCATGATTGTAGAGGTGGGATTAGAAGTTAGATTTTCAGAATTTTGAGTAAGAAATGAGGTTTCACCCTAGGTAATGGCAATAAGATTAGTGGCATGGGAGAGGACATAAGTAATGTCACTAGGACTTGGTCAGAGTGACATCTGCTTGGGCATGGCCTACTTGTTGTTCCTTTTCAGAGAGGAGAGAAATAAGACAAAGGAAACAGGTTGCCTGGGAGATGTGGGGTAGAGGACAGGAGCCAGCAAGAGAAATGAAGTTTGCTTCAACTTGAACCTGTTGAATTTGAGGTGTTTCTGGGACATCCAAGAGGAGATGTTCAGGAATAAGTATCTGAAGTGGGGATTTAGTTTTGAGAGTTGTCAAAACTCACAAGCAGTAATGGAAGCCACTGGTATGGATGAGATCATCTTGGGAGAGCATTTACTGGGAAGCGAGAACAGGATCAAGGACAGAGCACTGAATAACAATAGTCAATGGTGGGTTGAGAAAGAGAAGCTTCCCCATGGAGAAAGGACAGTGCAAGTTCCAGGACTTAGAACAATCCCAGATGCCTGGCATCTTTCTTTGCTCCCTTTCTGGAGCCTGTCTCCTATCTTAGACTGCCAGTCTTCCTGAGTTGTTCTGTTACACCCTTTTCAAGGACAACATCTCATTTATCAACCATACCTCCTCACTCCTTTCTCCCCTCCTACACTCCCTTTTTCCCTACCCACAAGTGTTTAGCTTATCTGATAAGCTAAATCACAAACAAACCCCAAAGGAGCACTAACCTATGGTAATACAGGCCCTCTAGGTGAACAGGCTGGTAGAAATCTGTGCTTGGCAGACTGTCCTTCTCAGAACACCTGAAATCACATCATTTAGTTCTTCCATGTGCAACTCCAGTCCTTGAAAAAGGTATATGGGAAGTCAGAGATGAAAAGAACAGACAAAAGGGAATGGAATTTCTACAACCCCCACTCCATCCCCTCTTCTTGCAGGAGGAACAAACCAAGGGGATATTGAGGAGGTGGGAAGATACTTCCAGGCAGATGATTCTTCAGACATAGGGAGCCTGGTACTTCATTGTTACCATCTGGTACATAATGCCATGCTGTTTTTCATGGAAAGCAGTAAGATTTTTAAAAGTATTATCACCAGCTGGACCTATTGAACCATCTGGATGCATAGGGCACTCAAGATTCTCAGGTGGAACTACACTGATCTGGGAAAAAAATCTAAATATTCATAAGTACCAAGATTTGAAAAGTAGACTCCAGTTTTCACCATGTGTTCTGGCTTTTGAGTCAGAAAATATGTTCATTGCCTTATTCTGAAAATATGGGAACAAAACCCCACCATAAGAAGTCCCAAGAGATGGATTGCTCTCCCACTCAAATGGGAGCCCATAATCTTTCTTGCATATGACTGGTGTTCTTCAAGTCCGTCTAGTATGAGAGAATATGAGAGAGAGGGCTGAATTTACAACCAGCACTATGCATAAGTAACTATTTCATCTATGGGCCTCTTTTATCTATAGCAGCTTTTCATCTGTAGGTCTTTCTTATACATGTGATTTCTAACCACTGCCTGGGTGATATAAGAATGGTGTGAACTCTTCTATCTCCTACTCCTTCCCTACTCTTCTAAGCCTCAGAGTGTATATTAGGAAGCTGGCTCAGTATTAGCACATAGTGTGCACTTGATAGATTGTAACTGTCATCGTGTATTCCTGTAGCATATATTCTACATATAGGATTATCTTTCTCCCTAAACTCTTATTTCAGAAACTTTGCACACATATAAGGCATATAGATTCCAATAACATACATGCAATATTGAGATGTTTCAGCACTACCAGGTCTGGTGTTTAAACTTGATCAAAGTTTGCTAATGGTCATGCTTCTCCCAGGCATCATAAGGATCTTGTTTTCCACCCATGGAGGCTGCTGCTAGAAATGCCATTAAAACTGTTGGATATCAACTCTAAGAAAGGAGTGAGACTACAGAGAGATTGTCATATATCTCACACAGGTTCCACTGGTTCTGGGAAGGAGCAAGGTAAACTGAACATGCAGATAGCTAAGCATATATTTGAAAACGTGGGACTCATAAGGGACTATCAACCACTAATTACCTTTCTAGAATTTCCCTTCTCTCCCTCCCTCTTTTTCTTCCTTCCTTCTGCCCTTCTTTCTTTCCTTCCTTCCTTCCTCCCTTCCTTCCTTCCTTCCTTCCTCCCTCCCTTCCTTCTTTTATCTTTCCTACTTCCTTCCAATAGTAATCACCGTATGCCTAATATGTACCAGCCACTCACTATTGTAGGTATCGAGAATAAGAGAGTGAACAACACAAACAAGACCCCACTCTTTAGGAACTTACATTCTGGGTAGGGGAGAAAGACAGCAAACAGATGTGCCAATGAACAAGTTAACTTCAGATAGGAGCGGGAGCTATGAAAACAATAAAACAGATAACATAATAGGGGGTGACTAGAGTAAAAAGGGTGGGAGGGAGAGCTTCTCTGAAGATTTGACATTTGCACTGAGACCTGAATAACAAGAAGGATGTCACATGGAGATTTGAGGGACTGAGCTTTCCACTCAAAGGGAGCAACAAGTCCAAAGGCCTGAGGTGGAAATATATTTGGTGAGTTAAGAAACAGAAAGGAGGTCTGTGAGGCTGATGTGCATTAAAAGGAGGAGCAGAAGGAGACAAGGTCAATGTGGTAGTAAGGAGCGACATCTCTGTGTAAACCTTGACAAGAACTTTGAATTTTGTTCTACTGGGAAGCCACTAATGGACCTTAAGGGGAAAAGATGTCATCTGATTTACTTTTTAGCAGATGGGTGGAGACTGGAGTGAAGCAAAGCAATCTCATCACATTATAATCATTCTTTTCATTGGATTTAAAAAAAATCAGTGGCATCTTCATTCAATCACATGGCTATTGCCAACACTCATCATCAACTTGAAAGAACAAACTTTGGTCCCATAGTAGAGGTTTAAGAATATAAAGTAGGTCCTAAAGACATTTCCAAGCGAGAAATGCCAATTTGAATAACACATCCTGGCACATAATTTCTTAAAGTTCTGTTTTAGCCTCACCTACATTTTGACTCTCACAATATAGACAGTCTCAGCCCTAAACCTCCCTATGCCACTCACCCTTGACTGTATATTAAAATTGCCCAGGGAGCCTTTAAAGATCCATGCCCAGGCCGCCCTGCACTGTAATCCATTCAATCAGACTCTCCAGGGTAGGAACCAGGCTTTGATGTTTTTTTAAAACTTCCCCAGGTGATCTCCCTGGGCAACAAAAAGGCAGCCACTACCTCACAAAAACAGGCATTGCAGAAGCATCTGATGGTGGTGACAGGTGGCATGGGGGCCACATGAAATGTGCCCTCCTGCTCTGTGTGCCTGGAGGGTCTGAAAGAAAACAGCGATGATGAGTTTTCAGCTTCTGGAGGCACACTGTGAAGGAAAGAATGAACAGAGCTCACACATGAGGCCACTCTGCAGTCAGAAGCAAGTTGCTCTGCAGTGGGGCACCCAGATTGGCTAACAAAACCAGAGGACAGATTGCCTTTTCAGAAGGAACTTTTGGGACCTTGACAAAGTCTATTTAAAAATAACAAATGAAACAAAGGATGGTTTCATCCAAATAGGATGCCTGTGCAAGTAGCATCATAAAGATAGATGCCACCCCTGCTCTGAAGTGCCTGACATCCCACAGAGCTCAAAATGTAAAAGCTAACACATCTTATCAAGCTCTAAAATAAGAGGCAGCTCTCCCACTATCCTATTTATTTTATCTACATGTCTTATGCATAGCTGCTGGATTAAAACAAAAGAGAGAAGGAAAGAGAGAAGACGGTAAAAAAAAAAAGAAGGCATAGCTGGATGATCGGCATAAGCTAATCAAGCAAGTTTTCATTGTTTTCTGTAGTGGTGGTTAGCTTTAGTTTACTTTTTGATGATAGGGAAATGGACAGAAGGAAGACAATGCTGTAGAATTCTGAAATACTTCATTATAGCCTTCTCCACATACTTCAACCCTGAATTACATGTTTCTTTATTTCAGATGTGTTAATCTTGCCCAAACTAGTAAATTTCTTGAGAACATATTTCTTCCATGAATTAAACAGCACCTGTTCACAGGTACTAGTTGCCTAGTGATCACAGATCCTATGTTGAAAAGACCAGGTATACTTGTATCTATTTATATATTACTTATTTCCTTCCTGACTCTAGTCCGCAATCCTCCACTCTGTGTGTGTACGTGTGTGTGTGTGTGTGTGTGTGTGTGTGTGTGTGTGTGTCTACAAAGGAAGCACAAGGCTCTATATAGGCACCATAGTAACTATGAAACTTCAGTGTAGATTGTCAGAGGTCTTAGTAAATAAGGACATTATTCACCTACAAGAAGGGGATTGGATCCGATATCAAGGGAAGCTTAGTATGTCAGTACTCGAATTCACATGGACCATGAAGTTGCTGGGAAATAAGTCACAGAAATCAAGGATGAATTTCCCCCATAGTCTAGATCCCTTAACAGGGGTATTTATAATCTGAAAAAGAGCAAAGCAACAGTCAGAGGGCAAAAAGTGTTGTAATACTTAGCAGCTGAGGGGTAGGGAGTCAGAGCAGTAAGTATCATTAGCTACATTAAAGAAAAGATTCTTTAAAGTTCTTTAAATATCACACAAGTGGTGTTCTTTGAATTGCCCAACATGGAAGCCCTCCCCAGGACCTTCTGAGAGGGATGGTACCACAAATTACCTCCTTATATACATACTAAGAGCCCAGTGCATGATTCAAAATTGCGTGGTGTTGCCCACCCTGAAGTTGCCAGTCCGGCCCTGCCTCCCTCTCCGGCCCTTGAAGCAGCTGGGGCCACTGCTGATCAGGCCCTCCCCCAGCACAGGCATGCGGGGGCCCCTGCCACCCCGTCCCCAATGCTGCATGCACAACCTCCTCCTCTCCGGCCGACCCATTACGGCGTCCCGGTAAATTAGCATATTTCTCTATTATATATATCTCCTATCTAATAAAAGAGTGATATGCAAATTAACCATCACTCAGCTACACCCACCCACCAGCCAAATGAACCCCAACCAAGATGGCTGTGGCCACGGAGAGCAGGAGGGAGGCTTGGGTTTCCCCGGCGACAGAGGAAGCCAAGCTTTCTGCACACCCTGGCCGGCTGAGGCCTCCACTCCAGGCTACAAAGTTTCAATTATAGAAGATAAATACGAACAGAAATGGTGGCAGCCACAGAGCTATAGAGAGCAGGAGGCTAAGGTTTCCCCTGGTGATGGAGGAAGCCAAGCTTTCCGCACACCCTGGCTGGCCCAGGCCTCCGCTTAAGGCTACAAAGTTTCAATTATAGAAGATAAATAAATTCCAACAGAAATGGCTGCGGTCATGGAGCAAGCAGGAGGCTTGGCTTCGCTCCAGGCTACAAAGTTTCAATTGTAGAAGATAAATAAAATCCCAGATACCAGGGCCTCCGCTTGAGTCATGGGGGAGGCGTGGCTAGCCTGCAAACCACCACAGACCCCTAGCCTCGGTTGCCCCATGCCCCAAGGGAACCCCCACCCTGACCTGGGACACCCTTCAGGGCAAACCAGCCGGCCCCCACCCATGCACCAGGCCTCTATCCTATCTAATAAAAGAATAATATGCAGATTGACTATCACTCCAACACACAAGATGGCTGCCCCCATGTGGTCAAAGATGGCTGCCCCCATGTGGACACAAGATGGCCACCACAAGACGGCCAGCAAGGGAGGGCAGTTGGGGGCGATCAAGCCTGCAGGGGAGGGCAGTTAGGGGTGACCAGGCCAGCAGAGGAGGGAAGTTGGGGGCGACCGGGCCTACAGGGAAGGGCAGTTGGGGGGGACCAGGCCTGCAGGGGAGGGCAGTTAGGGGTGACCAGGCCTGCAAGGGAGGGCAGTTAGGGGTGACCAGGCTTGCAGGGGAGGGCAGTTAGGGGCAATCAGGCTGGCAGAGGAGCAGTTAGGCATCAATCAGGCTGGCAGGGGAGTGGTTAGGGGGTGATCAGGCTGGCAGGCAGAAGTGGTTAGGGGCAATCAGGAAGGCAGGCAGGCAAGCAGTTGGGAGCCAGCAGTCCTGGATTGTGAGAGGGATGCCCGACTGCCCGTTTAGGCCCAAAACGGGCAGTCGGACATCCCTCGAGGGGTCCCAAATTGGAGAGGGTGCAGGCTGGGCTGAGGGACAACTCCCCCCCCCATGCATGAATTTCATGCACCGGGCCTCTAGTATATATATATATATATATATATATATATATATATATATATATATACACACACACACACACACACACATACACATACAAGACAAAAATCAGAATCATCTATCACTGACTGCGATTCTCATTGGACCCAAGAACCTGGAATCCTGCTAAGTCTGGAAGCTTAGGAGTCCATAAGCCTCAGTTTCCCACTATCCCTGAGGTCTAACAAGAATCATAGTCACTGTTATGAATAGAATTTAAATGAGATAAGTTAAAGAATGTGAGGATTAAATGTCTCAAGAATCATAGTACTCCCCAGAAATTTCTCTAATGATTCCTTAGTCATAGTGATTATCAAACTCACCTGAGGGACTTATTATCAATGATACAGAGTTTCTGGATCCACCCTATAACCATCAGAATCTCCAAATGAGGAGCCTTGGAACCCTTATTTATGAAAGGTTTCCCTGATGATATGCAACTGGTTTGGAAACCGCTTTTTTATACTGACTAAAAAAAATAGGCTTTACACAGGCAACCAGCAAACACTTGCCCTTGACTTTTTAAAAACTAATAAAGTCATTAATGCTTTATTTGTCATTAATAAGGAGGTGTTGGTAGCATTGTCTGGAAAATAGAGTTTTTAACAGTCTCTAACTTTTCTGCAGAACAAGGGCTTCTTAGGGTAGAAGGAGTAGAACTGATGTGTTGCTTTCTTCCCCATTGAATTTGCCCCCATGGATCTTACACTGATAGCATGTCTGAGATCTCAATGAATATCATAAAATTAACCTTCCCTTATCTCAGACAGGTGATAAAATAAATGAATCCTTTGCTATTTCAAAATTACTTTTGCTTTAAATCATCTCTGATTAGGACAAAACTTCATTGTAATCTTCAAACATTCTGCAAAATTTAGTGGGGGGTCTCAATCTTTATACATCTACTGGAAAGAGGAGTCAGAGTTGGTGCTAAAAGCAAGAAAAGGAGACCGGTGGGGAATTTTCTACCAGCAGGGCCACACAAGTCAGAAATAATTTATTAAAAAGGAGTTCTGAAGAAATGGGAAAGTTGGGACAACAATATATGGCTTAGTACAGTGGTCAGCAAACTCATTAGTCAACAGAGCCAAATATCAACAGTACAACGACTGAAATTTCTTTTGAGAGCCAAATTTTTTAAACTTATACTTCTTCTAATGCCACTTCTTTAAAAGAGACTCGGCCAGGCCGTGGTATTTTGTGGAAGAGCCACACTCAAGGGGCCAAAGAGCTGCATGTGGCTCGCGAGCCGCAGTTTGCCGACCACGGGCTTAGTATAAGAGGCCAAGAAAAAACAATAATAATACGGACAAGGTATGTAAAATGTGGTGTGGTTTGGTAAAGTGGAAGCAGGACTGCGGGTCTGTCTGTACCTTGTCCTTCTTAGATAACACCTTGTCCATGGTTCATAATGGAACCATGGACAAGGTGTTATCTAAGGAGTTATGATTCATGATGGTTCCTCTCCTAAGTAGTCAACTAGCTGAGCTCAGGGAATATTCAGCTTTGGATTCCTGGTACAAAGTCAGCTCTTAATAAGTGTTGAATGAATGGGCAGCCTTGAAGGCATTACCCATGGAATGGTCTTGCAGATGTTCTATGACTTAATAAAATGTTGAAAATGACAGGAATCTGCCCCTAAAGTCTGAGTCTTGAGAAGTCTCTAGAATGAAATATTTTAGAATTATCCCTAAGAGTTTATTAAGCCATGTGTGGCTCTTGTTTTATTTTTTTAATGAAGTTATATTTTTATTAAGCATACAAGGAACTATGCCATAGCTTCTGCATTGCAGCCGTATTTCCTGGGTTTAGGCTTTGTGGATGATCTCAGTGCACCGCATTTACAAGATATAGGGTAAACGGATGCGCCCCATGGGTGTCCGTGACTGGTTTTGTTAATAATTGTTTTCCTTTTCTCATTATCACCTGACATTTTAGAAGCCAAATGCTGTTCCACACTTTATTAGCCTCTTGTACTAGACTGAACTGAGGTTTAGAACAAAAAGAGAATAAAAATGGAAAAACATGCAAGACTGAAATGGCACAACTAGAATGATAACTTTAGCACATTCACCTACTGACACCTGGAAATTAAGGGACCATCACTTACCCAGAAAGATATAGAAAGAATGGTGCAGAGAGCTGGGGAAAGACCCACCCCTAATACATCATATATTCCACAAGTAGTAGGTTTTCTTTTGCCACTTGTGTTGTCAGTTGTCACTGTACCAGCTATTGATGCATAATAAACCACCACTCAATTTCAGTGACATACATTAAGGTGTTGGTTTCACTCACATGTGGCTGAGATAGACAGGGGTGACTGGGTGGCTCCAAGCTGCCCTGGCCTATCTACATATGTCACTCTTGCTGCACGAAAGGCTCCCCTGGGGAAGCTTTGTCATGGCAATAACATAAAAACAATAAGGTCCACAACAATCAGGCAAGAACATTTCAAAGGAAACGAAATTTGAAATTATGAAATTCACATCTCATTGGCCAAAGCAGATCACATGGCCAATCCCAAACTCAAAGGGTGGCGAGGTATATTCTTTCCATGGAAGTGGCAGAGGAGGAAGTAAATATTTTTAAATTACAATGGAATATTCACAGGCAGAGCCCAAGTCTGATGCATTTCAATAGTAATGAAGATAATTATACTAAGGAGGTCGAGGGTAAGTGATTTTTGTATCATTAAGTCTTTACTCTCATCCATTGCTCATAGGGCAGTGAATTAATACAATCTTTCTACAACATACATTAGCAATTTTTTACCTGTTGACTTCTAAGAATTGTCCTGAGATGCATAGAAAGATTTTTACATCAAGTCATTGATCTGACTTTTATTTTAATAAAATAGTAGAAACAACTACAAGGGATTGGAAGAATAAAGCATGGCACATCCAGACGATGGAATATCTGTGCCATATTACAGTAATGTTATAGCAGAATACTTAATGGCATGAGACAATATTGCCAACATACTCAATGGAAAAAAGCATGTTACAAAACAATAGGCAATAGGTATAATATCCTAATTTTGTTGTTTGGCTTTTTTTTGGGGGGGGGGGGTATTTCCTAATTTTGTTTTTAAATCATGTAGGTATAGTATTCATATTAAGATTATGTAAAGACATAAATTAAAATATAATAATATTTATTATGGGTGGAGACAGTTTTCCTATAAAATCCATTCTACTTTTCCTCCTTACACTGGAGGAAAATAGATTATCCAGTACTACATTTGCCTGTGTCTAGGAGAAGCCATCTGACATAGTTCTTGAAAACAAAATGTGAATAGAAATAATGTGTGTCCATAAATTCTTTCACGAAGGTTCTTTCCTCTCTTACTGATGGCTGGAGTGGTGATGGCTGGAATAAACGTGTAAGGCAAATTAAAGTTCACAGAACTACTTTGTTTGAAATGTTCTCCTTCAAATTCTTATGAGAGGTAAATTAATTTTTATAATCTCTCACTCAATTTTAGCATGACTTCATTATAGCAACTCACATAAACTCTAATACAGTGGACTTACTAATTATTTTTAATAACTTCTGTATGGTTTTCTGCATTTTCCAAAATTTCTATTTTGAATAGTAATGTATAATTAACAGAAGAAATAACAAATATTATTTTTTAAGCCTAGACACCTTACTCCAAGAATTTCTGAAAATAATTAATCACAAATGTTTTGAGCAAGTACTATTTTTCCCCTTTCATTCTTAATTTATTTATGGGGCAGGAGAGCAATGGTGATATTTTCCCCATATTTCCAGGTCCCTTTTTAACCAAGAGAGTTTGGAAGTAGAATGTAGAGTTTAGAGCTCAGGCCAAAATGGGTTTGAAATTTCTTTTGAGATTTGGATAAGTTATCTGACCTCTCTGAGTCTCAATTTTTCTCAACTGTAAAACTTGCAAGATGATTGTGAGGACTAAGTGAGTATATGAAGGAATACTCAGCCTAACTGTATGTAGCACATCACTATAAATATTCCATGAGCTGTAAATTTTCTTTACTTCATTTCACAAAAATGTGACCACTTGAACCAAACACTTGATATTGAGAAATATGTCAAATATACAGTTTTGTCTTCTTGAGCTTGTGCTTTGACCTCTCATCCAAAATTTGACACTCCTCTGGAAAGAAGAATTATAACATTACATGACTGAATATGCACTGGATTCCTCTTCCCTGTTCATCTTCCCATTAGTAGCTGGCCAGTCGGGTTAGGGAGGGAATGTCCTGACAGGCTTTCAAGATTACCACGCATTCCTCCCCCTCCTCTCCAGCTTATATTTTGCAAAATACAATACAGCTGAGGCCGAGAAGTGTGTTACTCTTGGCAGAAATTGGAGCCTGCTTTGTGTAAACACAATTTAAAAGTAAGGTGGAGGGGGAGATGTAAACAGAAAAAGCCACAGTCTGCAAAAACACTGAATGGGAATTTCATTGCATATGGTTTCTGAAAAGCCTAGAAATAACATGCACAGTCATGAAGCTCAAATTAAACTCACTAAGTCCTACAACCACACATAACCGTTCATTTATGCTGTACCTCTTCCCTTTTATTTAATTAGAATATTAAATTTACCTGAAATCTTATATTTCACACACACACACACATTTTAGGTGGTAAATCTTTAATGAAATATTTAAAGAGTTCTGTCTCTGTTTTTCTCCTTTTTTTTCAGGATCTCTCTCTCTCTCTCTCTCTCTCTCTCTCTCTCTCTCTCTCTCTCTCTCTCTCCCTCTTCCTCTTCCTCTTCCTCTTCCTCTCCCTCCCTCCCTACTCAAATCTAACTTTTCCACCATCATCTCTCTTGACCTCACCTCCTCCCAAGTTTCTTTGGTCTTATCTTTATACTTTCCTGTTTTGTATATCCCAAATTTCATATACCCCCATTTCTGATCTTGACTAGGTAAATGTTATGAGGTTGTCAGAAGGGATGCATTCACTTAATGTTCTCACTTGCATGAATGTTAGCTTTAAGTAAACTCTCCAGGAATAGCTCCCACTGAAGAAACAAAATAAGGACCTAAGGAATAGATGGATTTTAATGTATATGCACTTGCTGATATCTAGCTTGTGCTAATAATTACAATTCTGCATGGTATGCTTTTCTCTCAGGGACCATTTGAATTCTTGTGTCAGAGAGAAGGTACTGAAACCAGTTTAATGAATGTCTGAAACCATACTCTCTATTTCACGTTGATTTACTGCACTGCTAGCAAAGCTGCATTTCTCTGGAGCAAATGGAGTCATCAGAGATGAAATCTGGGGGCCAGGTGCCAGGTCAGGATTTCACCAAGGTTGAAGGTGAGGAACTGTAAAGGACATTCACACAAAGACAAAGGGAGACCAGAGGGCTGGTCAGTCACCAGAGGGAGCAGCCAACTCTGGGAGGGAGGGGAGCATATGCGTTTTAAAAACCTGTGCACCTCAGTGGGTCTTCCCGGGGTTCTGAGGAGCAGTCTGCAGGAAGCTGCAGAAGAGTTAGAGATGCTGTAGGAGTCCTGTTGTCAGCACAGAAGTGGTAGGGAAGAAACAGGTGAAAAGGGCTGCTCCAGGAAGAAAGCAAAGCCCTGCATAAATGGAGGGTTATGATCATTAATAATATAGGTAACATTATGGTGAGCTTATCTCAGGGAATGCATGATCCTCAAGGTATTTTATACATTATCTCATTTAACTATAGCAAGGTGGCCTGCCTATCAGAGAAAAGCAATGAGAGTTAAAAAATTAGAATTCTAGAGAATACTGGGAGAAACAGGGGCACAGGGTCTCAGCAATGAATTACAGAAAAGCACTTTAAGCAGCTAAGGGTAAGCCATTAGGTAAAGAGATGCTGTTTCTTTGGGGCCACTTCTTTCTAGAATAAATGCACATGCAAGTTACGAACCATCGCACACTGTGTCAGCACTGAGCCAAGGAGTACACATGTGTTTTCTCTCTCTCAGTCATCGCGGGGAGTCTAGATGGAGACGTCTTAGAAGAAAAGAAAGTGGGTTTTGACAATTTTAGAAACTTCCCCAAGATTATACAGCTGGAAAGTGGCTGAGCTAAAATTTAAACCCAGAACAAGTTTCCCCCAGGCTCTGTCCTTTAATCGCTCTGATATGCCATCTCTGGTCTTGCCTTTTCTATTCCTACCTGAAATCTCACTGTTGGAGATCAGTCTTCTTCACACTCCTCAACAAATCTTACCATGTCCCTATTACTGCGACCGAAACCATGAAACAAATATTCAATTATTTTTATCAGGACAGAACATCCTAAATCCTTCTCCTCCTAAGGCACAATTTGACACCACCTTAAACTCAGAATAAGCATGCCGCACTCTTACCAATCTCTTTCACACTTCAGATCAGATCAAGTTCTCTTGGTCCCAAAGCCTGATACTAAATCATATAGCTCAATTTTATGTCATACTATCAGCTTACATTTCTTTAGCACCTGTCATCCCCATGGATACCAAAGCAAATTACAGCCATAGACCAATATGCATCCATATATAGGTGTCTCTTCACCCCCCTGGGGACACAGTTTCTCAGAGTATGGAAGAATTACCTGACAGTTCTAAAGAAGAATGAAGAAAACAGAACATATCCATTTAAATCAGAATATTCGTTGCACTGCATATTCACTTAAAGCAGGATAAATTTGAAGCTAGAAAATATTATAACTATATATAGAATTTTTAATGCTGTGGGGGTTAAATGTATCATATACCATTACATTCCTGCGTCTAAAAAAAAACCACTTTAAAAAAAGTAGCACTGTGCTAACAGCCTCTCTAATTCTATTTTCTATATTAAAAAATCAAATGTGTATTTGCTTAATGAGATTTGTGTTTCTGTAGTGCCCTGAATGCCACACGTCCCTTTTGAATAATGACAATGTTTTTCATCACAGACAAAAGGGAAAAAGTCTTCCCATCCACGACATTTATTAATTTCTTAATTACAAACAATTCAACACATGTTAAGCATCAAGTATTTTAGACACTTTTATTGGTGATGGAATGCAAGAAGTAGGGGTAAGAATATAAACAATAAATAAGTCATAAAACCTGTATAAAGAAACTCAAACTATAACAACAGAAACAGAGGTAAACTATCTTTACAGATATTAGACATGACATAGTTACGATATGTGCAGAGTTTTGTGGGGCGCTGAAGAGGAAGCAATGAATTCTCCCTGGGGAAATAAGGAATGACCAACAGAGGAGATGCTACAATAATAGTATTGGGAGAAAGTTCCCCATGAGTCTCTCATGTTTCTGCATAGCTTGTGAACAATGCATTACCCTTTTGTTTCAGACTATCTTTTCAAGGATGTCTGTCTAGCCAAGCACCCTTAGAAGATAGAGCTAATGTCTCCCTCCTGAGGAAAAACGGCAGATTTTCTTATTTCCCAGTATAATGAAGATAATATTTCACTTGGAAGCAAAGAGAAGGTATGCTTTCAGCTCATTATAAAAGAAGCATATGCCCTAAGCTTGAGGTTCTTTAGCTACAATGTAACAGCTGAGTAACACTCACCTGGGCCCCTCCACATCGGACCCACAGGACTTGGAGGGAGGGGTGAAGATGAGGTGATACAAACAGAACCCTCGTGGTCTTTGTTCTGCCATAAGTGTTAAAGTTCTTTGTCTCTGACCCAAGAGTCTCGTGTCTTCTGACAACATCCATGAAATACTAACAGGCTAACTTGTTAGTTGATAAGGTCAGTCTCAGACCTTCACATTTCTTTACAGAAAGTCTTTACTACAAACTAGATACTGGTCTAAGCACTTTATACTTATTAACTCAACAGTGCTATAATATAAGTACAATAGAACTCCCCCCCTCCCCCTTGTTCACAGTTTCACTTTTTGTGGTTTCAGTTACCCATGGTCAACTGCAGTCCAAAAATATTAAATAAAAATTTTCCAGAAATAAATAGTTCATACATTTTAAATTGCACACCATTCTCTAGCCATCCTGTTCCATCCCACCTGGGACAGGAATCATCCCCTGTATAGCCATGCTATGTAGACTATTTCCACAGTAGTCACTTAATAGCCATCTGGGTTATCAGATTCACTGTTGTAGTATCACAGTGCTTGTGCTCATGTAACCCTTATTTTACCTAATAATGGCCCCAAAGTGCAAGAGTAGTTTAAACTTGATCATAGGTATGCAAGTATACAGCATAGTGTGTTTCGGGTTCGGTACGATCTGCAGTGTTAGGCATCTATTGAGTGTCTTGGAACACACCCCCACAGATAAGGAGGGATTACTCTACTATTGTTACTAGAGAAGAGATTACATAAGAAACTGGGAGATTACATGAGCAGCAGAGATAGGATATGAATCTGTGCAATCTGGACTGAGAGTCTGCAAACTGCACTATTCAACTTTGCTACCTCCATGGTTGGGAGCTCAATGCACTCCTCTGCTGATGGGTGGGACGTTGTCATGACTTACAGTCTGTTCCTTCATTAAAAGACTCTGTTCACATTATAAGGAATTATGAAAAGTCCCCTTGGGAGAGTCGGAAACAGTGTCCAAATATTCACAAGGCCATGGAAATGGGATGGCAGTATCCAGGGAAGATATGACACAAAACTGAGCTATGTGATTTAGTATTAGGCTTTGGCACCAAGAGAGCTTGATCTGATCTGAAGTGTGAAAGAGATTGGTAAGAGTGTGGCATTCTTATTCTGAGTTTAGGTGGTATCAAATCATGCCTTAGGAGGAGAAGGATTTAGGATGTTCTGTCCTGATAAAAATAATTGAATACTGTATTTGTTCAGGTGGAGGGAAAAGCCAATAAAGGAAACTGACAAGGCGTAGCCTATTAGTAGAAGGGAACCAGAAGAGTGTGGTGTTAGAAGTGCCAAGATAGGAAAATGTTTCAAGGTGAGGTGGTTTATGCATTTGGCCACAAAAAGATTGCCATAATGTTCATGAAGGTAGTTTTGATGGAATGATGAAGACAGAAGCTAATTTAGCAAAGAAAAAGGGAAATTAGTTATATAGATAACTTTTGTTAGAAGTTTGGGTTGAATGGATGTTAACTAGAGAGATATGAGGGCATGGTAAGGTTTCATTTTTTTTTTTAATTTAGATGGGAAATATCAAAACAGTTGGCTGTGACATCATTGAGATAGAAAAATGATTATGTTCGAAGAAAAGATAACCAAAGTAGAAAAATGCCTTATAAAGTAAAAGAGGATATAATGAAAAAATGGGGTGGGGGTGGCTAAAGAGAAGAGACTAATCCACAAAGATGTCCAGCAAGTTAATGGCAGTGCAGGGATTAAAATCAGGCCTGTATCTTCTCTCCTTAACTGTAACTTATTTCAAATACCATTTGATGTTGCTTTTTCATTCCAGCATTCACTAAAGAGGAAAAGAGAAAGACACAGTAATGGTTTCTTGACAATTAGATTTCTCAAATTAGATTTCACTAGGAAATCACAGTTTTTCAGAGAACACTCTTTGAAAATGTAAATCTAAGTAAGGGACAAAATACAATACATGCCAGAGGTCATTCTAATTTAACATTGGTATTTTTATTCCTGTATTTGCATGGTTTAGTGATTGAGGTTGAGCTGAGCCAAGAGTAGCTTTACAACAATACTCAGGTTTCTATTGTCTGACACAATTTCCCAGCACATCAATCCCCCAGGATGCTGGATACTTCAGCTATTTTGCATTATTTTCTCTAGTCATCCCTTCCCGTCTATGGAACCTTTATGAGGTTGGTGCCTACTTTTCCCAGCTTCTGCCTGAAACTGCAACTTAAAATTAGGAGACCACCACCAAGAAATAGAGAATGTGGAATACAGTACCCATCTCATCCAGGACCGTTGTAAAGCATTAGATATATTAATTGCAAAAAATACTTGTCAAGTACATACTCAATCAACAAACTTTTAATGAGTGAATTCTGGGCCACAAACTAAATGGGGCTGTCTTCACTCTAAGTTGCAAAGTCATGTTCTAATAAAAGTGCAAAAAAAAACCAAACAAACAAACAAAAAAAAAAAAACCACCCAAAAAAACTCCAAAACAAAGAATCTTACATAAGGGGGAATAAGTTATGTTCATTTATTCTGACAAGTGTGATGGAGTTTTAATGACAAAAATATTTAAGAGTACATAGATAAACTTACTGTTGTACATCATGTAAAATTAATAAAATAATTATAATGTAAGCCCTCACTGAGACATCTGGCAGCTTGATTCTTACCATTTTTGTACACACACACACACACACACACACACACACACACACACAAATGTAATACCAATAAATTTTGTTCTGACATCTAAAAACAAAAAATTGCTGTTCATCATACTTACCTAAGTATAATCATCTAGCATTTTCCATTTTTAACACAGTAAAAACAGGAAATTCTATACATAAATATATTTTATCTCCTCAAGAAGGTAGTAATATCTTGGTGGTAATTACTCTGGCTTTATTCTTGATGTATTATCTCTCTCATACACCACCCACTCAGATGCAGCCAGTGCCTCGGCTGGAGTGGAAGCTGGGTCTGGGATGGGGTAGAGGTAGAGGTGGGAAGCTAGTGTTGACATGTAGACAAATCAACGTGTACAACAAAGGGTTAACATGTGGAGTATTTCACATGGACTAATGGGAAAGGACCACGTGTATTTAGATGTGGGAACCTAAGAACAGAAAGATTAAGATTCTCCAGATTAAAGAGGTAAGGGATAACATTTTACAGGTTGTCCAAAAAGACAAAATATTAAACATGGCTTCTCAAATTTTTTTTCCTACAGGCTCCAGAAGATTTTTCAAAGGTAATATAAACTCTGAAATATGTTTTGAGACTAGTTGTTAAATTAAATGATACTTTTTAAAATCTTTGGCATTTGTGACTTTTCACAGAGACATAAGAATTGGAGAACATTATGCTAAGCAAAAAAAGCCAGTCGGAGAAAGATAAATATCACATGACCTCACTCATATGTGGAATATAATGAACATCATAAACTAATTAACTAAAATAGATCCAGAGACATAGAAGCATCAAACAGACCATCCAACCTCAGAGGGAAGGCATAGGGAGGTTTGTGGGGGTGGGAGAGGGGAGGTGAGAGATCAACCAAAAGACTTGTATGCATGCATATAAGCATAACCCATGGACACAGTCAGTAGGGGGGTGAGGGCATGTGCTGGTGGGGTGAGAATGAGTGAGGAGAGGTCAATGGGGGGAAAGGATTCATATTTAATACTTTAAACAATAAAGAATTTTTTTAAAAAGAAATAGGGATGATTAATTCACAAGAATGTACATAACCCTACCAAGTTAAAATTCTTCTAAAAGGAAGGAGGGAAATAAACTACTTCCTCATATCAGCACAAAACTTTCTCCAGTTAAAGTTCAGTAAGATTGTAGTGATCCTAGAGCCTGGGTCCAGATCTACCTTATAGTATGAATATTGAGTGTAAAAATCTGTGGCTCAGAGGTTGATGGTTTTGATTCTCTACCATCTGTGTTTCTAGAGCAGCATCTGTTCAGCTATTGGAACCAGAATAATTGCATTGAGCTAGTCATCATTCAGAATAAAACCCTACATTTTTAATGATCAAATATTGAAAGTGAGGGGAAAATTGAACATGACGAGCACCTTATCCTGCTGTTTTAATACAATCAGCTTCAATTATGGCATTTAGCAAAATCATCTCCATATCATGGATGATCACCATGCCTGTTCTCCATTAGTGATTTTTACATGCCACTTTGTCTAAGTAATCATTTTATTAATTTGCTTACTCCAAGGAGGGACAATTAACAGACACAGTCACCTGAGTTTTAAATAAAACTTACCACATTACCTCAGAGGTAATATCTCTGGAAAGCAAGCAAGAATTAAACCCCAGGCTTTAACAAATGTTGACCTCTCACCTAACTCAGTGGTTTCTCAAGTTTAAAGTTTGGAGGAGAAATAAAGCTGTCATAATTAAATATGCCTACCTGTCCACACATTATTTTTAAAAGG
The DNA here is from genome assembly GCF_951640355.1 of Cnephaeus nilssonii. Taxonomy (NCBI): domain Eukaryota; kingdom Metazoa; phylum Chordata; class Mammalia; order Chiroptera; family Vespertilionidae; genus Cnephaeus; species Cnephaeus nilssonii. The sequence goes on along the minus strand of NC_137084.1, from coordinate 69,420,708 downwards.
CCTGTAAGAGAGTTTTTCAAATTCTGATGCAATACTCAATTTTTATTCTCTCAACAGGAAAAAAAAAAAAAAGGCATTTTGTGCTAGTGACTTTGCTGTTAAATTTAAGTCTACTTTTCAAAAGTCACTAAAACATCAACAAATTAGTGTCTATTCACAAAAGTTTTTTACTTATTCTAATTGAGTTGATATCTCATAACCCATACAGAACTACATTGGTATTCTGCAAAGAGGTTACTCATGAAATTGAAAAATGGGAAGTGTCTAGGCCTTGATCGTAATACATCCCAGGAGGAATGATTTGCAAGCAAGACGTTACTTCCTCTCACACAGAATAAGTGGATAACTTGTAGGCTGCCATCTGCTCACAATTATAGCATAAATAATTAAATATTCAAGAAATCTTGGCTTAAATAAAAATGCAAGAATAATTTGTGCTTTGTCAGAGAGGGCAAATAAATTTCTTCTTATATACAAACACCAGTCAATTGATGATGCAGATTCAAGTGCTGTGTTGAGAAAGATTCTGAGGTCACATTGATGTTCAGTGGAAAAGAATGCCTTAATGCCATGGTCGGCAAACTGCGGCTCGCGAGCCACATGCTGCTCTTTGGCCCCTTGAGTGTGGCTCTTCCACAAAATACCACGGCCTGGCCGAGTCTATTTTGAAGAAGTGGCATTAGAAGAAGTTTAAGTTTAAAAAATGTGGCTCTGAAAAGAAATTTCAATCGTTGTACTGTTGATATTTGGCTCTGTTGACTAATGAGTTTGCCAACCACTGCCTTAATGGAATAGTGACATCCACAAGAAACAAAGAAGGGTTGTGTGTCAGGAATTTACTATTTCTGGGATAGATCCTTGTGGCAGATTACAATGGCATGTCGTAGGTGATTATGGGCAGTTTCCAAGCCAGGAAGATAAAACCAAAAGAGACACTATTGTGTGTGTGTGGCGGGGGGGGGGGGGGGGGGGGGGGAGCGCTTCTTGAATACGGAGGGAAGACAGTGACTTCTGGGTTCCCATGACCTATAAGAGCTTGGACCCTTCCAGGACCTGGGAAAGAGAAAAAGAAAGTCGCTTCCCAGCCCAGAATCTCCAAATCTGCCAGATTATCAGAATCACCTGTATAGAAACCAAAATCTCCCTGGTTAGAAACTAAGACCCCTGCTCCCACTCCTGGCCTGATAAATTAAAATAATCTGCATTTAACCAAAGTCTTGACCTCTAATTTCTACTGAGTAAGAACCTTGACAGACTTCCCGCATCCCCCACACCTCCAATGGGTTAAATGGATGGAGAGGGTCAAGTTCATTCTCTAGGAGAGAATCCTAGAACATGGGAGGGAGGCTGAAGCACGCCCTGCCCCACAAAGGCCAAGACAGGCTGCATTAGCAGGGAATGCAACCACCGGGTAAAGTGAAGGAAGATTTTTGCCAAAAGTTGTTTACCTGTTCAGAATATCACATCATCGCCATCCAGAATGCCTAAGGTATGGCAGTTGAGCACACTCCTGCATCTGTTGGCTATGTCCTGATGCCCATTTAGCCCCAGTACATTCACCTGGATACAAGCATCACATTCCTTAATTCTGCCTGCTGTGGCCAGATGCCCCTTCCAGCCTGCTGAAACGGCTCTCAACAAGAACTCCCATACTGCTAAGACAATGTGTCTTCTTTTTTGTCCTCCTGTGAGTCACTAGGCATCTGAAACTCCACTCTCTCCTGGTTTTCATCCAATGATTCTCAGTCTCCTTCACAGTCTCCTCACCTCTATTGAGGTAGCTTTAACTCTCTGTTCTTGTCACTTTGTGTCTTCTCCCTTGGAGTCAACCATATACATGGTTCCAGTATGTTCCTGCAAACACTGCTCAACACGGCTCTGCAGGTAACTAGTGTCTGCTAAGGTGCTGCCAGTTCTTCTTTGAAAAGTGTCCTGTGATCAGATTAGTTACACTACCCTCCCTTTGAACATAACCATCAAGGTTAAGAGTATAAGGCCTCATCAAAAAGTTATGGATGTCATCAAAAAGACAAGAGATACCAAATATTGGGGAGGATGTGGAAATAAGAGAACCCTTGTGCACAGTGAATGTAAATGCAAATTGGTGCAGCCACTATGGAAAACAGTATGGAGATTCCTCAAAAAATTAAAAATATAACTACCATATGACCCAGCAATTCTACGTCTGGGTCTGGGTATATATCCAGAGGAAATGAAAACAGGATACCAAAGAGGTATCTGTACTCACCTGTTCATTGCATCCTTATTCATAGCCAAGATATGAAAACAATTCAAGTGCTCACTGATAGATGAATGCATAAAGAATATGTGGTACACATACAATGGAATATTATTCAGATATGAGAAAGAAGAGAATCCTGCCATTTGTGACAACATGGATGGACCCTGACATTATAATAAGTGAAATAAGCCACACAGAAAGACAAGAACTGCATGGTATCACTTAAATGCGGAATTTTTAAAAACTGTCAAACAGAGAGTAGAAATGTGGTTCCCAGGGACTGGGTGGGAGAGATAGGGAGAGATTGATAAAAGGGTACAAACCTTCAGCTATAAGATGAATAAGGTCTGAGGAGCTAATGCAAAACATGCTAACTATAGTTGATAACACTGTATTATATAATTTAAATTGACCAAGTGAGTAGAATTTAAATATTCTAACCAAAAGAGAGAGAAAAAAAGATAAATACATTGAGTTATGGATGTATTAATTAACAAGGTGGGGGGAATCCTTTCACAATGTAAATGTATATCAAATCACCAGGATATACACTTTAAATATATTTCAATTTTGTTTGTCAATTATACCTCAATAAAACTGATTTTTTTTAAAAAAAGAAACACTATTGACAGTTTTTCTAATAAACAATCAAGTGAAGGTTGATTGTCAATATCAATATTGACTGTTAAGCTAGATACAAACTTCCAATTTGCTGCTTAAGCAAGTATTAGAAAAGCAATAAATTAGCATGTTTGGAATCTTTTGTCCTTGGGATTTATGTGATATTTGCTAACCCCACCAGTTGTGTTTGGTATAAAATAAATCTTGTCTCCAAAGTTTTTTGAAAGGCTTGTGGGTGCCACATGCAAAATATATTCATGTAAAAGAGGAATCAATAGATAAGCCCCAAATGGAGAAAACACGATAAGTGTGTGTGTGTGTGTGTGTGTGTGTGTGTGTGTGCGCGCGCGCGCCTGCACATGCATGTGTCCCAAGCAAGACTTAGAAGAAACCATCTGAAATTTATGAAATCAATATAATTTCTTGTTTCCTATTTTTTTAGAAAAATCCAGAGTATGACAGATCTTAGTGGACAGCCTCAAACTTGGTAATACTATTTATGGTAAATGAAAGTATATTTATTTTTTAAAGGGTGACATATAAGTTTCCAATGGTGCATGAGTTAGTTCTCACGACTCAGTGCAATTTATCTAAATTTTTTAGTTTCTACCATTCTTCTAAGGAGTATTATACTTTCTACTATGTGAGACTTATTCAAGGATTCCAGAATGAGACATTTTGCTACTCTTGTTCTGGAAGATGGGCTTCATCCTTTGCTAAACTATAGTATATTCTAATTGATTCTCAATACAGCTTTTCCTATATGGGTGAATGTAGCTATAAACTCTTTACACTGCCAGATACTGCATCAAAATAGACTGCCATTTTTTTTAATAAATTGCAGTGCTTGTTCTTTCCATACAGTATCCTACATAAAGAGCATGCAAGTATTGCTACACTCTTTTTCACCTTGCTGAGAAGTGGCTACAGATAAATAGGGTTTGGGGACATTAACAATCTAGCATCAGCATTTGATTCTATAAACTCTGCAAAAAGCAACGTGAGTTCAGAATCTCCTAATTCATCATATTCAAATCTCAATTCCTATAAATTAGAGCAACAATTTAGTCAGGGCTTTTTTTGTTTGTTTGTTTTATTGAAATTTCAAATATTATGGTCTAAGATACAGATGAGTAGGAAGATAAAGCTAGTTGTCTATTGCTGAAGGTCTCAGATAATGCCATTTATCGCTACAATTTCGTGAAGCCAGATTTTGCTTGGCTCATTGAGAATGGATCCATTAGCTAACTATATTTGTGTATCTTTCTAAAGTCTTTTTGCAAATGGGATAAAATGGTATTGGAATTTGACTTACTAAATTATAAGCCTGGGCTCTTTATACCTTTACAGTGAGAGGATTTCACCTTCAGATGGGTAATCCTTATCCATTTGGTATGAATATTATTAATTTAACTTTCAAAGGATATTATTTCCTGCATCTCTAGATATCAAAACAGATTAATGCATTTCTTGAATTTAAAAAAGATGCATACTGTTTTGCCTTGACAAACAAGAAGAAAAATATTCTTCTCTATATGAACAATATGCTCTATCCTCCCAAAGCTTTTCCTAATAAGATGAAAATAGACAACATATGACAATTTTCTTTCAAGCAGCCAAATAGAGTCCCAAGGTGCCATCCTTGCCAGAGTCTTTAACCTTGAATTCACTGCCCTCCAGCTGCTGTCAAAGGCTTGACTGACAGATATGATAACCCACAAGCAAGTGGACCATGTATTCCACTGCCCTGAGCACAGCATTCTCGCCCACAGGCAAAGTTGCATTGGCTGTAACCTGGAAGTGAAATCCCACTGGTTCAGCTGTGAAATTAAGTTGAAGTAAAGATGACACACACTTCTCTCCTAGGATCCAGACACCAAAACTGGTGGGGAAATGCAGAGAAGAAAAATTTGAGTTTTTCTCATCTGGTGCCACGTTAATTTCAGAGATATAGGGAAGATCGCAAAAATATCTGGCCTAGTGCCTTGCCTTTGATATTCACTTGAAAAGTAGCTTCCTTTGGCCCAATGAGGCTGTGATTTTTCCAATGTGTACTGCTAAGGAGATGGCAGAGGAAAGTTTAAAATTAGAGGACTAGAGTCCCCATCCATGCGATGCGTGTCCCCTCAAAAGCATGACAGGTAAACAAGAGAGTCACAACTACCTCAGTAATTATTAAACAAGTACTTATTGAGGACCTATTTAAGGCCAACCTCCATGTGAGGCACCTCAGGGGTTCAGGCAATGTGTAAAACACTGTCTATTCCTCCATGGAACTCATTGAGTATTTAACAAGAGATTGATGCAAGAAATAATCAGAAAACAAAACTCCTATCTTGTTAGGATGTTCTCCTTAGCTCATCCCACCCATCACCCACAGGTTCCCTGAAGTTACTTGGTGTCCTGTGCACACCCAGAGGTAGGGAGGGAGAACACCAATGCCTCAGACAAGAGCTCTCTCTTCCTCCTTCCCCAGGGTCCTCCAAGTGTGGTTTCATTTATGTTCTGTGGATTGAATGCCATTTAGATGTATTATGGCGATCAAAATCTATTTAATCCTCATAAGACACTTGTGCAATAGACAACACTGTGTTGTCCCAATTTAGAAATGGTAATAATCTTTTCCTGAGAAAGTTGAATTGACATGGTCACATGGCCAGTAAGTACAAAAACCAATTCAACATCTTTCTGACTCCAAAGCCCACATGTTTCTACCCTGCAGACTGTCTTCCAAACTATAATCTCATTTGATCCTCACAGCCACTCTGCAACAGGGGGAGGGCAGCACCAATCATCTCTACTCCAGCCTCAGCCAAATCCAGTTTTCCTTCTACATCCCATTACCACAATAATAGTTTTTGCGCAGCCTCTGATGTTGTACAAAGGACCTTCATGTGTTTAGCTCATTCATGTACATCACCAGAGTTGAACTGCTTTGTCATTTCTACCAGCACCTAAGGAGCCATCTGCTACAGTCTCCTTGAGTCTTGAATCTGAAAGCAGCATCTCCTTGGATAATCTCTGCCTGTGTGTGTGTGTGTGTGTGTGTGTGTGTGTGTGTGTGTGCATCTTGACCAAGAGGTACTCAGATGCTTTGGGCACAAGGCTGTGGTCTAATAATAAATTAACACTATTTTTGTGATTTTACTCAAAATAATTTACCTTTTCTTAGCCTCAGCTACTCCATGATAAACTGAGATTAAAAATAACTCATGAGATTATTATGAGAATTTAGTAAGGTAATTTACATAAAGATATCTCAAAGAGTGCCTTGCAAATAATAGGCACCCATTAAACATTTGTTCACTTACTCCACAAATATTAGGCACCTATATCTACAATGGGCCAGACTCAGGGTTATAAAGATGAGTAAAACTCACAAACTCAGTTGGATGAATGGCCAATGATTTAACGTTGGCTCTTCATTACCAGGAACTGCATGCTGAAGGAGGGCTTGCTAAAGACTTAGATCCACAGGTTGTTTTCAACTATGATTTTGCTTTTTATAATGGAGAATATATCATTGCACACTTATAGTTTTTTAGAAAATATAATTTCTAATTTATTCTGCTTTAATTCATCTTCAACTATTTTTTCAGTTTTTTGTTTTAATGACATGGGCACTGGGCAGAACATTTAGGGAAATGTTTTAAGACCCTTAGGATTAACTTGTAACAAATGGTAGTTTGGTACACCTTTTATTTTGATCATTATTGTTGAAAGTATTACATATGTCCCCTTTTCCACCCATTGACCTCTCCCACCCTGCCCCTCCAGGCCTTCACCACCCTATTGTCTGTGTCTATGGGTTATGCATATACACATATGAGTTCATTGGTTGATCTCTTTCCTCCCTTTGTCTACCCTTTCCTACCTTCCCTTTGAGGTTTGACAGTCTATTCAATTTTTCTATGACTCTGGGTCTATTTTTGTTCATCAGTTTATGTTGTTCATTAGATTCCACATCTGAGTGAGATCATGTGATACTTATCTTTCTCTGACTGACTTACTTTGCTTAGCATAATGTTCTCTAGCTCCATCCATGCCACTGCAAATGGTAAGAATACCAATGGCATATTTCACAGGCCTAGAACAAATATTCCAAAAATTTATATTGAATCAAAAAACACCCTATATAGCCACAGCAATCTTTTTTTAATTTAATAAATCTTTATTGTTCAGATTATTACAATTGTTCCTCTTTTTCCCCCCATAGCTCCCCTCCACCAGGTTCCTACCCCACCCTCTGCCCTTACCCGCCCCACTGTCCTCATCCATAGTTGTACGCTTTTTGTTCAGTCTCTTCTCGCACCCCCCACTCCCCTTTTCCCCTGAGAATTGTCAGTCCACTCCCTTTCTATGCCCCTGATTCTATTATATTCACCAGTTAATACTGTTCATCAGATTTTTTATTCCCTTGGTTATTAGATTCACTTGTTGATAGATATGTATTTGTTGTTCATAATTTTTATCTTTACCTTTTTCTTCTTCTTCCTCTTCTTAAAGAATACCTTTCAGCATTTCATATAATCCTGGTTTGGCAGTGATGGACTCCTTTAACATTTTCTTATCTGTGAAGCTCTTTATCTGACCTTCAATTCTGAATGATAGCTTTGCTGGGTAGAGTAATCTTGGTTGTAGGTTCTTGCTATTCATCGCTTTGAATATTTCTTGCCACTCGAGTCTGGCCTGCATAGTTTCTGTTGAGAAATCAGCTGACAATTGTATGGGTGCTCCCTTGTAGGTAACTAACTGTTTTTCTCTTGCTGTTTTTAATATTATCTCTTTGTCTTTTGCTCTTGGCATTTTAATTATGATGTGTCTTGGTGTGGTCCTCTTTGGATTCCTTTTGTTTGGGGTTGTGTGCTTCCTGGACTTGTAAGTCTATTTCTTTCACCAGGTGGGGAAAGTTTTCTGTCACTATTTCTTCAAATAGGTTTTCAGTATCTTGCTCTCTCTCTTCTTCTGGGACCCCCATAATTCTGATGTTGGTGCGCTTGAAGTTGTCCCAGAGGCTTCTTACACTATCTTCAACTTTTTGGATTCTTTTTTCTTTTTGCTTTTCCAAAGGAGCGTTTTTTGCTTCTTGGTATTCCAAATCTTTGACTTGATTCTTACGATCCTCTAGTCTGCTTTTAGGTCTCTGTATAATATTTTTTATTTCAGTCAGTGTATGCTTAATTTCTAGTTGATCCTTTTTCATATCCTTGAGGGTCTCCTTAAATTTATCGGCCTTTTCTAGGAAATTGTTGAAAAACCTTATAACCGTGGTTTTGAACTCTATATCCAGTCTTTTGCTTTCCTCCATTTCTTTTGTTTGTGATCTGTTTCTTTGTCTCCACATTTTAGCTGCTTCCCTGAGTTGATGGAGTTGCTTTGTGTGCTAGGTGTCCTAGCAGGGCTCAGTAGCTCAGCCTCCCCAGTTACCTGAGGTGGACACTCTTGGTGCACCCCTTTGTGGGCTGTGTGTGCAGTCCTGTTGTAGTTAAGCCTTGATTGTTGTTGGTATCACTGGGGGGAGTTGACCTCCAGGCCAATTGGCTGTGTGAGGATCAGCAGTGTCTCCACTGGGAGGGCTTCTGTGCTCAACTTGGATGGGGAGGAGTCTCAGGGTGGAGCAGACAACCTTGGTTTCCCATCAGCCCTGCCCTAAGAGACCCTGTTCTCAGTGTCCCGCAGCAATGGCTGCATGCACCTCTGAGAGAAGGCTGCTCTCGAGTTTCGCCCGCTGCCAGACAGTCCAGTTTCTCCCTGAATGAGTCCGGTACCCAAAGTCTCACCCGAAGCTGGATTTCAGTGCAATCGGGAGGTTTTGTTTTCCTCCCGAATGAGAAAGCTAGCCATGTGTTTGCTGCCTGCCCTCTCTGCGAGTAAGCCAGCCGCGTATTCAGCCACCTGCCCTTTCTGCACGCACGGGTCTCCGCACCTCCACAGCTCCTGAGTCTCAGTGTCCTTTTCTCTTTCCTTCTAGTTGTAGAATTTCCACTCAGCCAGCTTTCTGGTGGTTCTGAACGATGTCCGCTCTGTCTTCCAGTTGCAGTTTTAAAATTGTTGTGCGAGGCAGCAGTATAGGTGTTTACCTTATGCCGCCATCTTGGTTCTCTAGCCACAGCAATCTTGAGAAAGAAGAACAAAGTTGAAGAGATCACAATGCCAGATATCAAGTTATATTACAAAGCCACTGTACTCAAAATAGCCTAGTACTGGCACAAGAACAGGCATATAGACCAATGGACAAAACAGAGAACCCAGAAATCAACCCAAGCCATAATGCTCAATTAGTATTTGACAAAGGAGTCAAGAGCATACAATTGAATCAACTTCTTCCCTTTTCAAACTTTATCTAATTTTTATGTTACAAGCTATTTTTATGTTTTTAAATTTTTATTTTAATTGGCTTTGATATATTTATTTTATAGTTTTAAATCTGATTAAAGTTATCCTTTAGATATTTTCCTTATTTCTATAACATTGATCATTTTAAATTTACTTCTTTTATTTAATTTTTATGTAATGTATAAACTTTATTTATTTAATTAATATATTCTTATTTCTTATATATCTTCTCTTTTTATCATTTCATTTTAAACTTTTTCTTTTCTTAAAGTCTAATTACATTGAGTTTCATAATTTTCTTTCATAATAAGAGGCAGGGATGTTGCAGTTGTGGGGGAAGTCCATATTACGAACATAAGTAGTTGGAAGCTTTGCCTGACTCTTTTCTCTAAAATCTCTTTTTCAGCTACCCTCAGGTAGAGGATCTGGCAAGCTGAGTAACTTAAAAGAATGGCACTATGGTGGTGTGGTGGGCAAGTTACTAGTAACACACAGAGATAATGAGTGACAGAGCTGGAATTCCTTCGGGTTTCTATGACGCCAATGTCTTCCCCACTCAACACTGATTCATCTCTACTACAGTGCCCAGCCTCTAAGATGTGTAGCCCTTTTAACTGACTTATAATTAACTGTATCCTATAATAAATCAGTGGTTAAAGGTAAATTTTGTAATGATTGTAACTTGGAAAGTTCACCAGGGGTTCTATTGGCGGTGGGAAGTTTCCTTTAGCTTGTTGTTTAACTGTTGGGAAATTAGTAGTCCCTGCTTTGTAATGTTTCTCAGCTAAGAGTGCTATGATATAAAACTTTAGAGCCCTGATAATGTATTTGTTCACATTTTGAACCAGATCCAGACTCTTTGTGGGATAAACTTTGGCCTTGTCTGTACGTATTCCTTCAGTCCACTTTCCTGATATGGTGACTAGTTGTTCAGAAATAGTTTATAATATTTATATCTCAAACCAAACTTTCAGTTGAATAGTAAATATTATTAACTGGAAATATTTATGATTTTTAAAATTAATATTTTGCTTGCAAGTGACAGAAGCCTAATTTGAATGAACTTAATGAAAAGATTCACTTTATGGAAGAACATTGTAGCAAATTATATTTTACTAGAGGCCCGGTGCACGAATTCATGCACGGGTGGGGTCCCTCTGGTGGCCTGCAGGGATCAGGTCAAAACTAGCTCTCTGACATCCCCCAAGGGGGTCCTGGATTGTGAGAGGGCTCAGGCCAGGCTGAGGGACCCCACCAGTGCACTATCGGCCCGGGAGGGACTGCAAGAGGGCTCCAGGGCGTGTCTGGCCCATATGGCTCAGTCCTGATTGGCTGGACCCCAGCAGTAAGCTAACCTACCAGTCAGAGCACATCATAGCGAGTGGTTAAGCAGCCTTAGCATATCATTAGCATATTATGCCTTGATTGGTTTTTTGGTTGTTCTGCCATTTGGTCTATTTGTATATTACCCTTTTACTATATAGGATGGCCATGTTACACCAACTGTAATTTGCAAAATAAAAAAATTTTTACAAAAATGGCCCTATTGATGGTGGGGAGTCTATGATCTGTCTCTTTGACTCTGAGCTGGAGCTTATGATTGTTCCAAACAATGGAACATGGCAGAAGTAATACTATTTGACATGCAAGACTAGATTAAAATAAAAAGTTACAGCTTTCATGTGACACACCCTTTTTCTCTCTCTTGGGAACACCCATCAGAAACTAGCCATTATGTAGAGTAAACAGCTCATCTTGGTTTGCCAGGGTCTTACTCAGTTTTAGCACTGAATGTCACATGTCCTGAGAAACCTTTCATTCCCAGGAAAACCATGATGATCAACCCCCTTACACTATCATGTTGTAAGGAATCCCAGGGAACATGCAGAGGACAGGTGAGGGTGTTCCAACCACCTACCCTAGCCAACAAGGCCTCTTTCACCAACCAACATCAACCACCAGACATGTGAGTAGATGAGATTTAGTCTATTCCACGGCCAACCTTTGAGTTGCCCAGCTTAGGCACTAGACATCATGGAGTAAAAACAAGCCATTCCCACTATATCATATATGAATTCCTGACCTAAAGAAATCATCAGAGATAATAAATATTGTTATTTTAAACCATTAAGCTCTGGATTAATTTGTTATGAAACAATTGTTAACTAACACAAATACTGAGGTATACAATGAGAATGTAACTGTATTTCAAGGATAATTGGAATAGAAAACAAATACTACTAGAACTATTTTCATATTATTTCTGTCTTCCTTTTTGTGTGGGCTTCATTCATATCTGTTACTCATAAACATAACAGATTAGCTCTTCAATGTAATGTAAAACACTCCCAAATTTTCTATCTCATGGCTTCAACCAGGAGGCTTAAATCTTTGGTCCTGGAGAACAGCTCTGATTAGACTGACTTAGGTCAGGACAGCACTTCTGGACTAATCAACTATATCTGGTGATGAGAGGAAGGAGCAGAAATGAGGTCATGTTGTGAAAAATGGCTGTCCCTAAATCGCTATGTGATAGGAGGAGGAGACAAAAGCAGTTTCCAGTAAAGTGCAGTCTGAGTAGATCCCACAAGGTAAGAACATAAGCATCTGAACTTCATCATCTAAATTAAACATACATTGTTGAACTTTTAGCAAAGGCTTAATTTTGAGAAAATCTTCATAGACAATTATCTAAAATATGAGTAGACTACTCTTTCTATACATCAAGAAAAAATATAGATTTTTATATCTCACTACATATTTATGATTCTAGACCTCTGTAGATAAGACTGGAGAGTCTGCATAAGACACATTTACATTTTCACACAATTTGATAATACAAAAAAATTATCTATTTAACAATTCTTGTGTTTTCAGCAAAAACTCAGAATTGTTTTCTTTCTTCTAAATTTTTTTTCAAAGGCCTCTTATAAAATCAATTTGTGGAAACCTGAGCAATGACACTTAACAACTCTGCCTTACAAGCAACACTTTTCTACACACTCTGGGTAAGTAACAATTTATGTCCAGTATGCAGTAAAAACAGGAGGATTTTATTTATTTTATTGCCTTCCTCATACTTGGAAGAGGGCAGGAACCTAGTTTTTAAAACAAGGTACATTTTATTTTAGTACTTACTTGCACAATTGAATTACAGTAATGCAGGTTTTTTTCTAAGGATATCACAGCCATAGCAATAAATCAATATAAAACCTATCTTTTGAAGATCTGCTATTTCTACTTTATTGGTATATTTCTAACAGGAACATAAGGGTCCCACAAGCTATAAATTCTTGCCTCTATTCTTCCCCTAACATTCACTGCCACCCCACCTCCCCCAACCATAGCAGTTACATGGATCTTGTAAAAACTAAGTCAGAGTCACTCCCTTGCCTACAGCCCACCAAAAGCCTCCTTTCACATTTAAAATACTAGTAGTGTTCAGATTATATTTTATATGTCCTCCTTCCTACCTTTCTGATCCCATCCCCTAGTGCTTTTATTTTCATGTCCTCTTTATTTTTTCTCAAATATTCCAACACACTTCTGCCTTAGGACATTTACACCCCCTCTTTCCTCTATATATAAAACATATTCCCTAGACCCTGGCTGGGTAGCTCAGTTGGTTAGAGTGTCATCATAATGCACCAAGGTTGAGGGCTCAACCACATGTCAGAGTACATACAAGAATCAACCAATGAATGCATGAATAAGTGGAACAACAAATCAATGTTTCTCTCTCTCTCCCTTCCTCTCCTTCTCTCTAAAATCATTTTTTTTTAATTCTCTGGATATTTTCATGACTTACTTTCTCACTTTATTCAGGTCTCTGCTAGAATGATGTCCCACCAAAGGGGCCTTCTCTATTTAAGTTAACACTCTCACCCCACCTAGGCCTTTTGTTATTTTCCTTTCTGTTACTGGACTCGCTAAATATTTTTGAATGAATAGATGGCTAAATAAGTAAATGTATGAATTAATAAATTAATAGACAAGTTTGCTCAGTCCTGAAAAACTTTTATAATTTTATCATTTCCTAAAGCATCTACTATGCTCTCTGAAAGACAAAACAGCCTCCTGTAAGAGCAGAGGTTGATGTCATCACGTTCCGTTTCCAAGTGTTCTGGAAAAGTGGGATTTGTGAAGTATGTGAGATTTTATACATTTCTACAAATCACAAATTTTAAACCGGTTTTCACTAATGAAGTGGGGTCAAGGAAGGAACTGCGTGGAAGACTTGGGCTTTGAAGAAGTTGGAATTACTTCAAGGCTGCAACAGACCATAAGACAAGGACATTGACATTAAAAATTGCAGATGGAGGGCTTCCCATCAAAATGGTGGAGTAGGTAAATGCTGTACTTGCATCCCACCACATCAAAATTATAGCTAAACTACAGAATAACTTCATTTAGAGCCATCTGAAATCTAGCTCACCAGAGATCCTATAACCAAAGATGTACAGAAGAAACAGCATTGAGACTGATAGGAAGAGTGGAGATGTGGAACAGGCTGGTCCCAAATCCTGTGTGGTGGTTATAAATCAGGAGGGATATCTCAGCTGTGGAGGTTCTCCCCTGAGGAGGGATGCCCCCTTAAACCAGGTTTCCAGTGACAAGAAGAGAAGTCCCCATAACTTCTTTCTATAAAAACCAGCAGAGATTGTGGCTGAGTGAGAGGAAGAGCTGCTGAAGTCCAGGTGCTCTTCTTAAAGAGCCCGCACAGTCTTTTTCAGACTCACTTGCTCTGAGCTCCACTGCTGAGACAGCAGATGGAAAGTTGCCAGGAGTTTACAAGGAGGAACTGAATTATCTGGCCTTTGGGCAAAGACTGGAGGGGCTGCTTTCTCCCAGAAAGAAGTGCTGGCAAAAGTGGTTGTTCCTTTGTTGAGACCTCCCTATGAAGGTCCAGATGGCTGCCATATCTGAGTCTCCATCAACCTGGCTAACTGCTCTCCCCAGTTAGCCTGGTGATTCCAATACCTTACCCCACCCAACTTTGGGGCCCACCCAAGTCGCTTCCAGTGGCTTTCCCATATAAATGGCCTGTCTTTGCTCATGATGAAAACTTTCTCAAAAGCTAGCAAAGGTTCACAAACCCCGAACAAGCAGCATCTGGCCTTGGCATACCCCGTACCTCTTGCTAAGCTACCCCAAGCCTGGTGCTAATGGCAGCCAGCCTCAGTTTGTAGCATAGCCTAGCCCATGCCAAGCACGAGTGACAACCACCTGCAGATCACTTTGTAGCTCATATCAAGTGAGTCCAGGCAAGGCAGAGGCAGAGGCTGACCTTGGCTTGCTCCAGACACCCTCCCAAGAGGACACAGAACCAACACACTCAGCTTCAGACCCCACCAGAACACCACACAGCCATCTCCACAAATGACACACCCAAATGGCAGACTTGGCAAGCACCAGTGCTCTGCTAAAGCAAATCCTGTTCTGTAGGGTCAGCCCCTGCACAACAGCTCCTCCATTGGAGTTATAGCCAGTCCTCACAGACCATCAGCCTGAGGGTCAATCCTTCCTATTGATATGACAACAGCAATCAAGGCTCAACCACAACAGGGGGGTGCATACAACCCACTCAAGGGACTCACCTGGAATGCCTAGCTCAGGTGGTCAGGAAGACTGTGCAACTGAGCCCCACAGGGTGCAGGATACCTACTACATAAGCCTACTCTGCCAAGACTAGGAGACATAGCAGTTCTAATACATAGAAACAAGCACAGGGAGTCTATCAAAACGAGGAGACAAAGAAACATGTCCAGAACAAAGCTCCAGAAAAAGAACTAAATAAAATGAAGACAAGCAATTTACCAGATGCAGAGCTCAAAACAATGGTTAAAGGATGCTCAGTGGTCTCAAAACAAACTAAGTGCCCATCAATAGGTGAATGAATAAAGAAGTGGTGCATATATATAATGGAATATGACTCAGACATGAAAAAGAATGAAATCTTGCCATCTGCAACAACATGAATGTAATAAATTAAACAAAGAGACAAATGCCAGCTGATTTCACTTATATGTGGCATCTATAAAACAAAATAAAGGAGCAAGCAGAACAGAAACAGACTCCTAGATACAGAGAACATTTTGATCATTGCTAGATGGAAATGGGAGATGGAGGGCTGGGTGAAAAAGATGAAAGGATTAAGAAGCACAAATGTGAAGTTACAGAATAGCCACTAGAATTTAAAGTACCAAATAAGGAATATAACCAATAAGATTGTACAATTATGTATGGTGCCGGATGGGCACTAGATTTGTCAGGGTGATTACTTTGTGAGTTAAATGAATGTCTAATCACTGGGTTGTACACTTGAAATTAATACAATATTGTATATCAACTTTATTTGAAATATTTTAAATTTTTTTAAAAAACTATAAAATGAAAGTGAGTTATGCAGCTCAGCCATTCAGAGACTGTATTGCTTTCATATTGGAGTCTGGCAATTAAGTCAAATTTTACTGTTTGAAAGTTCCCCACAGGTGCATGTGCTTTGTTAGCAGTGCATCCAGCATTGGCACTTGTGATTATGACTGGGAAAGGCTGGCGTTCGTGTCTCAGGAGGGCATTTCTAACTTTTATTTACTGCTTAAAAACAGTTCCCATATTTCCAAGGGCAGAGAGTTCATTCACTTTGTTATACCCTGGCTCCCACTGAGTAGCCAAACAGGGTGAAGCCTCACCAGCTGCACACTTTGAATATTTCCTGATATGACAGAAATCTAATTAGGCTACAGAAGCTAATGGAGACACAGGGTGCCAGTGGCATTTTGCATAGCACACTGTTCAAGGCTACCACTAACCAAAACTCAAAATTTTGCAGACTAATAGCACTAACATATAGGTGCAAAGAAGAATTTGAGTCAATCCCATGTGAGTGACTCCTCAAAAGAGACTGTTAACTCTTATTGCAGCTCAGTGAACTCAGCAATATGAATACCATGCCTGACGGCCACAAGTTCAGACCAATTGTAATCTAGTCATTATTAGCAAAGCTCAGGCTTAGTGCTGGCTGACAGATGAGATCATTGCAGATTTTGACTAATGTACACTGTCAGACAGAAATGCAGGGCAGCCAAATTCTAGTGCAATCTGATAGTCAAAAACAATGAAGATATTATCATAACTATGCACTTCCTGAATGAGATGAGCTGGAAGGCAGTTATTCCCAAACTGCAAACCAGGTAAGTCGGAGTGACCACTGAGTGTTTTAAAAATATATCTCTAAGGTTCCAGCCTAGAGTTTCAAAAACAGCAGATCCAAGTTAGAGTCCAGAAATATATATTCTTATATAATTTTCTAGGTCATCTGATGCATGGGTAGAGTTGATTTTAAACCTATACATAATTTTAAATTTTTTTTCAAGTTTTTTACACTTTGTGGCTTACCTGCAAACATACTTATGGGGTTATATTAATATAAAACTTATTTCATAACATAACTAAACTGGAAGGTGGGTGCAGAAAGAAGTATGTGGGCATGGGGATGTCATTGGTAGGATGACAAGGAAGGCAAACCCTAAAATTAAATTTTAAAAAAAGCAATATAAGCATGCAAGTAGAAATCTGGAGATAAATTCCAGAGAAATAGCTCAAAACATTTAGAGCAATTGATTCTAAGAAACAAGTATTGGGGATGTGAAGGTAGCAACTATTATTTTTTCATTATAAACATTATAATACTACTAGAGGCCCGGTGCATGAAATTTGTGCACGCGGGGTGGGGGGTGTCCCTCAGCCCAGCCTGCACCCTCTCCAATCTGGGACCCTACCAGGATCGGGCCTAAACAGGCAGTTGGACAATTCAGGACTGCTGGCTCCCAACTGCTCACCTGCCTGCCTTCCTGATTGCCCCTAACTGCTTCTGCCTGCCATCCTGATCACCCCCTAACCACTCCCCTGCCAGCGTGATTGATGTCTAACTCCTCCCCTGCCAGCCTTATTGCCCCTAACTGTCCTCCCCTGCAGGCCTGGTCACCCCTAACTGCCTTTCCCTGCAGGCCCTGTTGCCCCCAACTGCCCTTCCCTGCAGGCCCTGTTGCCCCCAACTTCCCTCCTCTGCCGGCCTGGTCACCCCTAACTGCCCTCCACTGCAGGCCTAGTCCCTCCCAACTGCCCTCCCTTGCTGGCCTGGTCGCCCACAACTGCCCTCCCTTGCAGGCCTGGTCCCTCCCAACTGCCCTCCCCTGCTGGCCATCTTGTGGTGGCCATCTTGTGTCCACATGGGGTCAGCGATCTTGTGTGTTGGAGTGACGGTCAATTTGCATATTACTCTTTTATTAGATAGGATAGAGGTCTGGTGCACGGGTGGGGGCCGGCTGGTTTGCCCTGAAGGGTGTCCTGGATCAGGGTGGGGGTTCCCTTGGGGTGTGTGGCGGCCTAGGCGAGGGGCCTGTGGTGGTTTGCAGGCCAGCCACGCCCCCGGGTGACCCAAGCGGAGGCTCTGGTATCTGGGATTTATTTATCTTCTATAATTGAAACTTTGTAGCCTTGAACAGAGGCCAGGGCTGGCCAGGAAGCTTGGCTTCCTCCATCGCCAGGGGCAACCCAAGCCTCCTGCTCTCTCCAGCTCCATGGCTGCCGCCACTTTTGTTGGGATTTATTTATCTTCTACTAGAGGCCTGTTGCACAAAGAGATTAGTGCAATAGGCCTTCCTTTCCTTGGCTTCCAGCACCAGTTTTCATCCTGCACCTGGGGCCCAGGCCTTCGCTCCAGCCAGAGTCTGCCTTCTTCATCTTTGCTGCAGACTCAGGCCAGAGTCTGCCATCTTCACCTTCACTGCAGACTCTGGAGTCTGCAGTCTTGTCTTCGCTGCGGCACTTCGCTCCTGTAGATCCCTTTGCCCCCTGCCCTCCCTCTCATAGCAGGTATCCTGCCCAGCCCGGCCACTCTATGCCTAGAGCAGCTGGGCGGCCGCCATCTTTGGCCTTCTAATTTTCATACTCACTCTGATTGCTGTGGGTATAACAGAGGTACAGTCAATTTACATGTTTGTCTATTATTAGGTGAGATAATTGAAACTTTGTAGCCTTGAGCGGAGGCCAGGGCTGGCCAGAGCGGGCAGGAAGCTTGGCTTCCTCCATTTCCAGGGAAACCCAAGCCTCCTGCTCGCTATGTGGGGCAGCCATCTTGGTTGGGTTAATTTGCATACTCACTCCTGATTGGCTAGTGGGGGTGGCTTGTGGGCATAGTGAGGGTATGGTCAATTTGCATGTTTCTCTTCTGACTAATCAACGTACACATAACTAACAGGGACCAGATTTATCCTCTTGCGTGAAACAGTAAAAAAAAGATTAAATATATGAAACAGCAGGTTGCAAAACACTATATATCAGGCACTGAAGGACAGTAATCCCTGAAAGGTGGGAAGCAAATGAGGTGAACTTTGAAATTGCCCAAGCTTACTGCCTTGAAAGCATTTATGGATAGCAGTATTGAAAAGAAAAGAGTAAAAATGTCTTTATTCACAGACAGCATGATTATCTAATGTATATAATCCCATGCAATCTACAAAGAAGCTACTAGAATTAATAATTGAAAATAGTAAGGCTTCAAGATGCAAAGCTAATATACAAAAAATTAATTGCATTTTATAGTAACAGCAAATGATTAGAAACTAATATTTTTAAGTGCCATTTATAATAGCGTCAAAAATATAAATTTCTTAAGGATAAATCTAACAGAAGACATGACATGGCTATTATACACTGGAAAATTCAAGACATTGCAGACAGAAATTTAAGAATTCTTGACTACATGAAAAGATATATTGGGTTCATGGGTCAGGAGATACAATTGTCAAATGCCAGTTCTCCACAAATTGATCTACAATTCAATGTGATACTAATCAAAATTTCAGTAGACTTTTATTGTGGAAATTAAAAACATTCAAAAATTCATGTTTAAATGCAAAAGACCTATATTAGCCAAAAACACTTGGAAAAAGAAAAACCAAGTTTCAGAACTAACACTAACACTACTACTTATAATAAACAACAGTGAGCCAAGCAGTGTGTTATTAGAGTGCAGATAGAAAAAAAAGGCCAATGTAAAAGAATAGAAAATCCATAAACAATCCCCACACATATGCTCAACTGATTTTCAACAAAGGTACAAAGGTAATCCAATAAATAAAGAATAGTCTTTTCAACAAATGATACAGGAACAATGAGATTTTCTTATGCACAAAAGTAAAATAAAAAAGAACTTTGATCATAAATTGTACTGTGCACAATTCTTAACTGCAAATGGATCACAGAACCCAAAACTATAAATCTTATGGAATAAAACATTAACTACTTTTGCACTTGGAGGTTAGGTAAATATTTCTTTAAAACAACAGCAAAACCATAATCCCTGAAGAATAAACTGATAAATTTGACTTCATCAAATCAAAAACCTCTGCTCTTGAAAAAAACATGTGAAGAGAATAAACATACAAACCATAGGCTGTGAGAAAATATTTGCAAATGATATATCCCATAAAATACTCATATCAAAATATGTAAATAACTCTCAAAAATCTATAATAAAATAAGCAGTCCAATAAAAATGGCCAAAATGCTTAAATAGACACTTCCACCAAAGAAGATATATGGATGGCAAATAAGTATATGAAATAATGTCAATATCATTAATCATTAGGAAAATAAAAATTAAAAGTAAAAGGAGATACTACTACACACCTATTAAAATGGGTAAAATTAAAGACTGGCCATACCCCGCGGGCCCCTGGAGCCGGGTGAGCCCTGGGCCCCGGGTCCGGGCGAGGCCATGCGCCCCTGGGTCCGGGTGAAGCTGAATCCTGGGTCCGGGCGAGGCCGTGCGCCCCTGGGTCCGGGTGAGGCTGAATCCTGGGTCCGGGCGAGGCCGCGGGCCCCTGGAGCCGGGTGAGCCCTGGGCCCCGGGTCCGGGCGAGGCCGCGGGCCCCTGGAGCCGGGTGAGCCCTGGGCCCCGGGTCCGGGCGAGGCCGCGGGCCCCTGGAGCCGGGTGAGCCCTGGGCCCCGGGTCGGGGCGAGGCCACGTGCCCCTGGGTCCGGGCGAGGCCATGCGCCCCTGGGTCCGGGTGAAGCTGAATCCTGGGTCCGGGCGAGGCCGTGCGCCCCTGGGTCCGGGTGAGGCTGAATCCTGGGTCCGGGCGAGGCCGCGGGCCCCTGGAGCCGGGTGAGCCCTGGGCCCCGGGTCCGGGCGAGGCCGCGGGCCCCTGGAGCCGGGTGAGCCCTGGGCCCCGGGTCGGGGCGAGGCCGCGGGCCCCTGGAGCCGGGTGAGCCCTGGGCCCCGGGTCGGGGCGAGGCCGCGGGCCCCTGGAGCCGGGTGAGCCCTGGGCCCCGGGTCGGGGCGAGGCCGCGGGCCCCTGGAGCCGGGTGAGCCCTGGGCCCCGGGTCGGGGCGAGGCCGCGGGCCCCTGGAGCCGGGTGAGCCCTGGGCCCCGGGTCGGGGCGAGGCCGCGGGCCCCTGGAGCCGGGTGAGCCCTGGGCCCCGGGTCCGGGCGAGGCCGCGGGCCCCTGGAGCCGGGTGAGCCCTGGGCCCCGGGTCGGGGCGAGGCCGCGGGCCCCTGGAGCCGGGTGAGCCCTGGGCCCCGGGTCGGGGCGAGGCCGCGGGCCCCTGGAGCCGGGTGAGCCCTGGGCCCCGGGTCGGGGCGAGGCCGCGGGCCCCTGGAGCCGGGTGAGCCCTGGGCCCCGGGTCCGGGCGAGGCCGCGGGCCCCTGGAGCCGGGTGAGCCCTGGGCCCCGGGTCCGGGCGAGGCCGCGGGCCCCTGGAGCCGGGTGAGCCCTGGGCCCCGGGTCCGGGCGAGGCCGCGGGCCCCTGGAGCCGGGTGAGCCCTGGGCCCCGGGTCCGGGCGAGGCCGCGGGCCCCTGGAGCCGGGTGAGCCCTGGGCCCCGGGTCCGGGCGAGGCCGCGGGCCCCTGGAGCCGGGTGAGCCTGGCTCCGGGTCCGGGCGAGGCCGTGGGCCCCTGGATCCGGGTGAAGCAGTGCCCCTGGGTCCAGCCGAGACCAAACCAGAGGGAGTCGGACCTGCATTACCACCATTTGTCCACCATCCAGAGCTGAGGGGTCAGTGCCGACATGTACTCATAGGGAACCGGTGGACATTGATATTGGGTCTCAAAAGAACTGTTGGTCCAGAAAGAAACTCACTACAGACTGATTTTTTGCCTGTCAGCATAACTATTATTGCCCGTCGCACATTCAATTCTTATAAGTACATCTCTAGTGACACATGATTTCGCTCATCTAGGGGAAATGATGAACAACATGGACTGATGAACAAGAACAGAACCAGAAACAAGGAGGCACCGATCGGACTATCGGGCCTCAGAGGGAGGATAGGGGAGGGTGGGGGGAGGGGGGAGAGATCAACCAAAGGTCTTGTGTGCATGCATAAGAGCCTAACCAATGGTTAAGTTCAACAGGGGGTTGGGGCATCCAAGGGGAGGGGTGTGGGATGGGAATGGGGGGATGAGGACAAATATGTGACACCTTAATCAATAAAGAAATTTAAAAAAAAAAAAAAAAAAAAAAAAAGACTGGCCATACCAAATGTTGACAAAGTTCTGAAAAAACTGGAACTCTCATACCCTGCTGGTAGGAAAAGAGTTCGGCTATGTTTGAAGTGAAGCATACACTTGCCATATGATCTATCCACTCCATTTCTAGGTATTTATTCAGGAGGCATAAAGTACATGCCCACACAAAAATCTGTACATGAATTTTCATAGTAGTTTTAACTTATAATAGTTAAAAACTGTAGAAATCCCATATACCCATCAACATATGAATAGATAAACTATGGTACATCTACATCATAGAAAACTAGTCAGCAATAAAAAGGAATAAACCATTGATACGTGTAACTGCGTGGGCAAAACGATGTTGAATGAAAAGAAGTCAAACAAAAGAGAATTTAATAGGTCAAACAAAAAAGAGTACAGTACATATTGTGTTATTTCATTTATATAAAACTCTAAGCAATGTGAACTAATGTGTGGTGTCAGAAAGTGGACCAGTGGTAGCTGGGAAAGGGGCAAGGGAGGAGAGGTGTGCTGGTTAATTTTATCTGTAAACTTGACTAGGCCACAGGGTGCCCAGACATTTGGTCAAACTTTATTCTGAGTGTGTCTGTAACAGTGTCCCTGGATGAGATTAACACCTGACTCTGTAGACTGAGTAAAGCAGATTGCCCCCGCCCCCTACTGTGGGTGGGCCTTATCTTATCAATTGAAGACCTGAATAGAACAGAAAGGTGAGTAAGAGCGAACTCCTCCTGCCTGACTACTTGAGCTGGGACATCGGTCTTTTCTTGCATTTGGACTCAAACTGAAAAATCAGCTCTTCCCGGGCTGGAACCTGCCAGCCTTTAAATTGGGGCTTACTCCATTGGCTCTCATGTTCGTGGCCTTTGGACTCAGACCGGAACCACACCATTGAATCCCCTGGACCTCCAGCTTACCAACTACAGCTCCTGGAACATCTCAGCCTTCGTGATTGCAAAATCCAATTCCTTATGATATGTGTTCTATTGGTTCTGTCTCTCTGATGCAAAGGATAAAGGGGTGCCAACCAAATTTTGGAGATGGTGATAGTGATGCCAAACTTATCAAATTGTACGATTTAAAATATGTGAAGTTTATTGTAATACAATGTACCTCAATATAGTTGTTAAAATTAATTTTTGAAAACAGTCAGTATATAATGAATAAGCCTATGAAAGTGTTATAACAGAGACACACGTAAAGTGCTGAGGGATCTCAACAGAGAAAAGGTTAATTCTGACTGTAGATACTGAAAACATCTCAGAGAAAGTGGAGTTACCTCTCCACTTTCGTGTGTACCTCTAATTCCAGCAATCCCTATCCCGAGAGCCTCATCTAGTTTGCATTTGCTTCCTTCTTGCCTCAATCTGGTCCCTTTCAGTAGAAAGCAATGGTCTCAAGTTTGGGCTCTGAACTAATATGGCCATTAACCAGTTATATAACCATCATCCAACAGGTTAGACAACCTTCCAGTCTCAGCTCTGTGAACAGGCATGTCACAGACGTCTCTCAACAATTTCTTTCTTTATAGAACCAGGATTAAGTGGTACTATTTCCTAGGGCTAATGTAATGATTCAGTGAGATAATGCATGTAAAAGATTTAGCACAGATCATAATAATGCTAGCTGCTTTTATTCACCCCTAGCCTTCCTCCAAGCATCAGTCCAGATGAACTTTTTCATTCAAATTAGTGTGATCAACTATCTCTCTGATTCACCATTTTCTTTCTTACTAACCACTCACAGTGGTTAACTCACTTCTTGCTCTTTTCTCTGCTGGCTCCCTTCTAAGTCCTATTCCCCACCCGCAGCATTTGCAGTGAGAACTGGTTAAAAGCTATCTGAATTATTCAGTATTTGACAAACACATACCGTTGGGAATCCTAATCTGGCTTTAAAATAAAAAGTATCTGTGAGTAATTTGTCACTAAACTCAACACTGGCCAGAGCTTGAATAGATAAATGTAAAATTACCCTTGGTAATTCTTATGAAGACGTATGTAGCTACAGGAATTGGCCTAGCACGGTTATTGAATATTTAAAATCATTTCCCCCATTACTAGTGAGCGACTGGTCAGAATCAACTGTATACTCAAAATCAATAAATTGAGGATTTTGCACTCTGAATTTCAAAATAGACAAGGGATTTATTTCATGGTATGCCATCAGGAAACTATTAAAGGATTTAGCATTATTGAATCTGAAATGCACTGTTAAAGATAGGGAGACAGTAGCACATTCTCCCGGGCTTAGCCTCAGGCCCTGCCCAAATGGCAACACCAGGCCTTGCAGACTTTTAGAGCTGACAAGGTTTAATTTAAGGCTTCCCAGCGTCTTTTTGATAGCTCCTCATTTGTAGTACTTTCTTATTCTCTTCCTCCCCCCTCCCTCCAGAGCTCAGGGGTCTGTAAGCTATTGGGGGAGAGGGGGAGACAGAGCTCTGATGTTAGCCACTTACATTTCAGTATGACCAAGGGTCAATGTTTAATCCCTCTAAGGGAATTTCCATTTTAACCAGAAAATTTAAAATTTTTGAAATTTCAGAAAAAGACTCATTGGCTAGAAGAGAATTTGTGGGGAGCAGTAGGGACTCTCTTTTCAGCCCCAAATGACATTACTTATTTTATCACTTATACTTGGTGAGAGTGTCTCTGTTCCTGCATTTTAAGTAAAGCTTAAAAATGTTTGTTTCACAGGCTTATTTTCCTGGAAAATTGTGATTTTTTTCTTCTGTCAGAGAAGAATGTTTGAAAAATTTCTCAAGAGATTTCTTAGAGGGCAAATGCACATCAATAATAGAAAATTTAAATATTCTCGTTTTCTAAAGTGAAAAATCAATGATTTGTTACCACGTGTTATTTAAAACTGAGCAAAATATATGCCAGAGGTGATTAGAAATATATAGATCTTATGCCACAAAACCCCACTGAATTTTATATTGTCCAGTAACACTGGTTTCCCAAAGCCATTTTAAGTAGAGTGGAATTAAATTTAAACTGCAAAATGTACCTTGCTTCTAACAAAGTGAAAACATAACCACAGGAAATCACTCTTAGTAGTTAATGTCATCGGAAAGAAAATATATTAAAAACACATGGTCGGGTAACACAGCCAAATGAGGTAAAGTTAAAAATATGAATCTAAAACCACTTAATTTCTTATCCACTCATCTCAAGCATCCAAGTAACCCCTGGGCATCAGATATTGTACGAGATGATGGGCTCCCAATGGGAGATCAGTGCCTGCCTTCAAAGAGCTCACTGTCCGGTGGGGACAATGGCATGACAAATTCTATGGGAAAGAAAAGCACAGGGGCCTAAGGGGACACAGAGGTAAAGCTCCTGGGTTCTAATTACAGGAGCAAGACCAGGGCTATGTTTCCCTAAAGAGTAGGACTTGCAGATAGGACTTTTACACCACCTTAAGCAGAATTCAACCCTGGAGGCCTGTGTAAGAGAGAATTTGCAAGTACCGTTAATAAAATGTCCAAGCCAACTACAAGATCTAAGGTGTCCTTTGAAAATAAGGTTGGGCAGACACCCTCTGAGGTCCAAGTATAAAGGAGAACTTGCTTGGGAGAATCACTCAGTAAGGGCCAGGGGCTCCGCCTCAGGAAGATTTGGATATGGGAGGATAAAACTTCCCATTCCCTCTGCCACGAACATTCTTCCCTCAAAGTTCCACAACATCAACTTCTCGTTGGTCAAATATGGCACTCACAAGTTACCATGTTTTATTTTCTTTGCAGCATTTGTCAATAACTAAAATTATTGCATTTACTTATTGATGTATCTCTTTAGTTTCTCTCTATGAGAATATAAGTGTTATGAAGGACTGTTTCATAAATACATCTAATAAACATTTGTTGAATGGTTGTTAAGTGCAGAATGCTAAGACTCAAGGGCAAGTCAGGAAGATGCAGGGAACTGGGAAACACAGCAGGTTGGTAGGGCATGTGGGATATAGCATTTTCAATTCTAATGTAATTGAATATTGAATAAGGCGAGCATGGACTCAAATGGTAAAGACACTAGTCATCTAAAAAAACTTTTCACTGCCTTATGCAGAATCTCCATAGAAATTTTCTATAGACCTTGATCTTGGCTTATTTAATTAATGATGGAACAATTCTGAAGTATCAGCCCACTAACACAAAATTAGTGAGAAATCAGGGTTTCTTAATACTACCTTCCTATGCCATTTGTCTGAGATATTGCTCTGTCCATTGTATATAGTTATATTCTTTTAGAAGGTACACAATTTAGGTCACATATGTTCTTTGATTTCATGAACTCCTCAGGAAAAATTAAAATTTTCTGGTGTTGGCTGTCGTTTCTCCTCATTTCAAGACAGAGCTTGTGTTCTCACGGTGTCTGGGATAATTCTTCAGTCTAGAGAGTGACAGACTAGATTAAATTAGCTTTGGTTCTTTCATCATTAATTAAGTGACAAAGCAGACCTGCCTCAGGACACACAGACATAGACTCTGTTCCCATAATCAGTGTAATGAAGGGATGGCAGCCGTGGCAAGAGGTGCCCTTGCATGATCTCCAGGTACAGAATTCACATTATCCAGGGAGTGTCTCAAGGACAGGAAGGTACCTCATCCTCTGTGTAGCTCAGGTATGTCACTCAGAATAGCTTCCAACACATCAGAGTTTCCCAGAAAAAAATTTATAAAAATGTGTTTTTTGAAATTACTAGAGGTAGATTACTGCATTCTACTCTTTGCTGTATTTTATTCACTCTTTTTATAAGTGTGTTAACTGAAGAGAGACATGCTTATCCATTTTTAAAAGGATACAAGCTGAGGGAGATAAATAATGAGACGTTTGATGAAATGAAACCTCAACATTATCCCAACAGAGTAGAAAGATTGGCTTCAACTGACAGGATATAATTTTATAATGATACGTGTATATTTTCATATGTAGGTGCAAAATATCAATTATACCATTGGGAGAAGCAGACCTTATTAACAATAGTTTATGTGAAAAATAACTGGATCTTATCCTTGGCCAGAAACTCAGGAGGAATTGACAATGCAAGGCATTTGCTGGAAAAAAAAAAACTAAATAAAGCAATAATAGGAAATTGAATACAAATATAATGTACAGAGCCAGATAAATAATATGACTGTATTCTGCACTCCTCAGACCCACAGTAGAAGGATTTCCATAATTCTCATTGCTATATTTTAGGAGATAGTCCAACAAACCAGAACAGTGCTTCTCACACTTGAATACACATACAAACCATCTTGTTAGTAGGTCTGGCATGGGGTCTAATAGTCTGCATTTGGAACAGGGTCCCAGGGCTGCTGAAGCTGCTGGGACACAGAGCACTTCCTGAATAACAATAAACTAGTGTCATTCCGGAGAAGAGCCCACACCTGGTGGATTTCAGAAACTGAAAATCGGGCCATGATAACTGTTGAAAGAACTGGACCACTCGGCATGCAGAAGATTTGCATGGTGGGGACAAATTTCTAGTTCTGACGTTTAGAATAAGTTTCCTGTTATTCTAAACATGAGAACAGACGTGGGCTTTCTGGTCATCAAACGGCAAATGCAGAAGTGGAAGCGGTTATAGGAGGCAGATTTTGACTAAATGTAAGGAAGTACATTTTAGCAGATGGAGTCATTCCATGATGGACACGTCCCTGCATTAGAAATGTTTAAACAAGAGCCGGTGGATTACTAGTTAGGCATACAGAGAGAATTCCTGTGTGGGTGAGAGGGTGAGCTTGATGCAGTTTAGAATTCCTTTCAACGTTAAGATGCGGTGACTCTGCACCTTCTCTCTCTTTACAGTCTCCTCCTTAGTGCTTTTCCCTTAGCTTCTGGTTCCAGGACTGTCCGCTTCACTGCAGACTTTCTCTTCTGAGGAACTGGGTGTGAAAAAGCTCTGCAGAATATGTAGCGGTCTATAAAACACAGGGTTATACTGCGAATTTTATACTGCCATTCATTTTCTTTCTACGTTTCTGGTTGTCAACCTAACAGGGAAATTTCTTGGATCCAGACAATATTCAGCAAGTGGATGATACTTAATTATAAATAAGAGTCATATTTCATACTAATGAGGGTAGTGAAGGCTGTTAGGTAGTTGGATGTGTTACAAAGCAGTTGTGACACTTCCAGCATTTAGAATAGGTTCTGACTCCCAGGGTGGCTCCATCATTAACCTCCATGGAAATCGGAGGGATAAATCAGCTGCTATCTCAATATCACTTTCAAACCTAGGGTTGGAGAAAGTATGAGCATATCCTTTAAAAGAGCTATATAACCTTTTCTTGTTTCCTCGTGTGCCTGTAAATTGATTGGGCGCTCCGATGTTTCTTCGGCCTCATAGTTCGGAACAGCTCTTAGAGAACTGGCACTCTGAAAGATGGCGAGGGTACTTCATTAGGCTCATTAAGGGAACTGAACTGATGCTTTTGTGCCCTGAGGCAGGCCTGCTGTGCCATCTAATTAGTGATGGAAGAACCAACGCTAATTCAATCTAGAGTGCTGCTCCTGGGACTGGCAGATCACTTGGGATGCCTGGGAGCACAAGCTCTTTCCTGGGGTCCGAGCACCGGCATCAGCCCCCGCAGGACGCGGATCTCAAACCAGTAAGGGCCTTCCAGTTCTCCTTCAAACACAGCTTTCAATACACCACATGTGATGGGAGTGAACGTCGCACCCAGGAGGCTTCCAAAGAAAAAACAACCGGAGCAGTGCATTCAAAATAACCTGTTCCTTTCCTTGTGGCATAAGTATCTACCCGAGTGACTGTTTTCCTGGATTTTGAATCAGAAAGTAGCAAAGGAGGCCCCATTCCCTCACATGGGTATCCATGAAGCAATGCTGTGTACGCGTGGATTTATATAACAACACAGGACAGAAAGAACACACCTTTCACCTTCAAAAATCACTATGTCTTCATAGCAACATAGATAGGAGGTAACAAGAGAAGATAATCTCGTTTCCTTGATGAGGATCTGAATTTAAAAGAATCTAAGTGGTTTCCTCAATGCCACCAAGACCCTAACTTAATTTTCTTCCCATTATGGAAGGAACAATTAAATGTTATGTTTTCTCTGAAAACTAAAATATGTCATGGATTATGCTCTTGTATTCCCACAATATAAATGTATTTAAATTAATGTTTTCAAAAGTTTTTAAATTTTCCCCTTTAAAACATAATTCTCTGAGACAACTCAGAAAATGTATTTTAGAAATATCCATGTGTTATATTGTAAATCAGAAGACGCCTTAATCAATAAGCCAAATTTATTTGGAGTCCTTTTCATTTCGCTAGCCCTAGCAGGCCCAGAGGAAATCTTGCTTCTCAAATTCTGGGGCCCAATATGGTGGAAGTCTTTCCTATTTATATGTTTTTCCGCTCCTTGTTTTCCAAATTTGGAATGAGACTTCGAGACCATCTGAGAAAGAGGTCCTGTGTGCTGGGACAGGGCTGTGAGGCCATATTTCAAGGCCGGGCCAAGCGCCAGCACTGACAACTCTGTCTGGGGCATAGTTTATGGCCTCTCTGGAATGGGGAGTAGTCTTATTTTTCCCTATTATTTAAGCAAGCAAGCGTTTACAGAAGCCAGAATAGCAGGGTTAAATTTTAAACAGCAGTTTTTACCCAAGATGGAGGTTACTATGCTTCACATGGTAATTGAGTTCCCACTGTGTGCAAAGCTTTGCATGTGCTATTATTTAATCCTCACTGAAGCCCCATGAACTGGGCATTACTGGGTCCATTTTTCAATGAGGAAATGATCAGGAAGGATTAACCTACAGAAGGTCTCTCAGCTAGCAAGTGGCTATCATGCCCTTCCATCAGTACTGTGGAGTCATTGACTAGTTAACTTGACCAATATTTATCAAATATGTGTCTTTTACAGTAGAACTAGAGGCCCAGTGCACAAGATTTATGCACTCGGGGCAGGGGCGTCCCTCAGCCCGGCCTGCACCCTCTCACAGTCTGGGAGCCCTCACAGTCTGGGAAGCTGGCAGTTGGACATCATTAGCATTGCCACGGAGGTGGGAGAGGCTCCTGGCACTGCTGTTGTGCTCGCCAGCTGTGAGCCTGGCTTCTGGGAGCACACTGACCATGAGGGGGCAGCTCCTGCATTGAGCGTCTGCCCCCTGGTGGTCAGTGCACATCATAGCGACCAGTGGTTCCACTTTTTGGTCAATTTGCA
Organism: Cnephaeus nilssonii; assembly: GCF_951640355.1. NCBI lineage: Eukaryota > Metazoa > Chordata > Mammalia > Chiroptera > Vespertilionidae > Cnephaeus > Cnephaeus nilssonii. The sequence continues at coordinate 69,390,772 of NC_137084.1, read as the reverse complement.
TATTAGCCTTTTATTATATAGGATGATAATTCAAAGGTATAGTTGATTATACTTTGAACCAATTAAGTTATAGCAACTTAAAATTATTATTTTTATATTCAGCTGGGAATTTGTATCTTGCTGGGTGTCATTATATTTTTTAGAGTAGCAGTTCAGGGCACTGCAAGCACTGAGTCAACACACTGAATGCCTTTCAGGAGTAAAGCTTTGCGGGTCTGGATCCAAGGATGAGAAAGATCCCAGGGTAAAATCCGCTGTGATTCCATTTCGCTGTCACCCTGCTTTGTGCCTGGCACTGAAAGCCTATGATGACGTTTGAATAATGGGAATTGGAGAGGAAAGTGGTTTGACAATTACCTTCTCCTGTGGAGCATACAGAAATCGCACATCCAAAGGAGCACGATGGGCCGGGGCAAGAAATAATCTCTTCAAGCTTCAGTCTCATGACCTGTAAAAAGAGAAAATAGGCCCTGGTGGGGTGGCTCATTTGGTTGGAGCGTCATCCTGTACAAAAAGCTGTGGGTTTGATTCCAGGTCAGGACGCATACCCAGGGTGTAGGTTCCATCCCCAGTCAGGGCACGTACTAGAGGCAACGCTGGATGTGCCTCTCTATCTCTCTCTCAAATCAATTAAAAAACATATCCTTAGGTGAGGATTTAAAAAGAGAAAATATTAGCTCCACATTCCTCTTGGGATTGCCATGAGGAGCAAATGAAATAATGCCTATATTAGTAAAACTATTTTTAAACTGATGGATATTACAAATAAAGATATTACATACCGGTGGGAGGTATTCATATGTCTTCATTGACTTGACCCTGAATCACCTTCTTAACTGGCCTTGATACCGTAGTGCTGGTCTCTCTTGGGCTTTGCCACTAAAACGAAGGATGTGGCTCTACATGAAGAAGTGGGCCAGTCCTACAGTCCACATTTAGTAACAGTGTTATCCTCAGCGAGTTACTTAAGTATATGTCCCCCTCTGTAAATTGGGGAAATAACACCTGCTTTTTCATAAGCAGGCAATGTATTTAAAAACCTAACCAAATTTAAGACGCTTAGGATATTTACCAATTGTTAGTTCCTTTTCCATAACTATCCAATGAGTCAATTACTTTTTTAAACTGCTGTGACCTAATTCTTAGTTCTCCCTTCCCACAACAGGGTAAGGTGCCCTTTTATAACAGCTCTAGGTGTGTTTCAGTGTTTTCCTATGTTAACTAGTGTGATAAAAATATGGCATGCTATTTTTAGCTCCAGCTTTTATCCCAGAGATGTATTGGGTCATTCTGAGACAAATTCCGACCTCTGTTTCTAAACCAATAGTCTGATATGTTAATTTATGTTTTTAACAAGGATTAGAAGGAAATGATTCATAAAAGCTACACAGGCCAAGATATAAACTGTAACCAAAATTAATTAAACTGTAATCAATATTGTTATAATTTTCAATTATAAGAATCATGTGAATGATTTGAATTCATGAAAATGTTTTTTTATTTTTTTTTGAGAGAGAGAAGAATGGAAGGGAGAGAGAGAGAAACATCAGTGTTAGAGCAAAACATTTATCAGCTGCCTCACACCCCTATGGTGGCCAGAACCCACAACTGGGCATGTGTCCTGACCGGGAATCAAGCCAGCAACCTTTTGGTGCATGGGATGATGCCCAAACAACTGAGCCAAATTGGCCAGGGCCAGTTTTGAAATTTATTTCTGATTTTTCCTCCCACTGTAACCCCTCCCCTTGAATTTATATAAATAAAATTTTAGATGAAATTTAGCCTTGATTAAATACATACCAGAAAAATAAACAATACTTTTTGAGAGGCATAACAGTCCTTAAATAGAATATTATTGATGCTTTCCAATCAATGTTTTTAATAGTGCATGCAGGAAAATTGTATAGGATCCTATGGTGGAGAAATCAATGTATCTTAAGTAATTCATTGTAGTAAGAAAAGATAACTTCAGGAAACTGCATATTTTTATTGTGGCTGTCATTTAAGGTTTTTGCTTTTTTCCCCCTTTCCTGTAAACAACTGACTGATTTTTGTAGAGATATAATCATTATTCAGCCCAAGTGGCCCTTGTGAATTTACTATAATTTCATTTGCTCCCACCAGAAAGGGACATAGCTCTAAAAATCAGCAAGTTGGCCAGCAGAGCCATCCTAATCAGGTTTCACCCACAATCCTAAAGTAGAGGGTTCCTATGAAACCTCTTAAAGGCTGAAAAATGGCATAGAATGAAGAAGCAATTATCTTTAATTTATATGGAACTAGAGGCCTGGTGTACGAAATTCGTGCACTGGGAAGGGTGTCCCTCAGCCCAGCCTGCACCCTCTCCAATATGGGACCCCTCGGGGGATGTCCAATTGCAGGTTTAGGCCCGATTCCACAGGGATCGGGCCTAAACCTGCAGTTGGACATCCCTCTCACAATCCAGGACCACTGGCTCCTAACCGCTCACCTGCCTGCCTGATTGCCCCCTAACTGCACCCTTGCTGGCCTGATTGACACCTAACTGCTCCTCTGCGGGCCTAATTGCCCCCAAATACCCTCCCCTGCTGGCCTGATCACCCCCAAGGCTTTTATTAGTATAGATATGACCCTGCACAGAAAATTTTACTAACCCTGCTTTACAATAAGGGCTTGACGATTGAATCATTAGGACCAGACACCAAGAATTCCTTTCTTTGAATAGTGGAGGGAACAATTATCTTGTCTTTAAGTTTCCCCGAAATTAAAATGAGATAATGACTTAGAAAAGTATAAAAGCACCATATAAAGACGATTCTTCAAAATGAAAAACACTATTTTTATTCTCCCCTTCCTTCCTTTACAGCTTTTATTTAAACTTTGAAATTTATAGAAATTTCACTCCAATTTTCATTTCTTTACATTCAATATTATTTTGTATTGGTTTCAGGTTTTATATTAGTTACAGAATAGTGGTTAGACAATCATATACTTTACAAAATGTTCCCTGATATTTCTAGTACCCATCTGGCATCATACCATCATTACAACACTATTGACTATATTCACCCGTGTCTTGGGGCCACTGCAGAACCTGTCTCTCTGCAGATGAGGCAGATCCCCTTGGTCTCCGTGAAGCTATGAAATCTGTGGCCAGAGGCCAGGTCTGGGTCTCAGCAACCCCATTCCTGCAATGTCCCCAGGGACCCCCGGGAGCGGCTAGGCAGTCCGGCCTCGCCTCCCCGGGGCGGCGATGCTCCCAGGGACCCCCGGGAACAGCTAGGTGGTCCGGCCTTGCCTGCCCGGGGCGGCGATGCTCCCAAAGCCCCATGGGAGTGGCTAGGCGGTCCGGCCTCGCCTCCCCGGGATGGCGATGTTCCCAGGGACCCCCGGGAACCGCTAGGCAGTCTGGCCTCACCTCCCCGGGGCAGCGTTGAACCCGGACCCCTCTTGTGCCTTCTGGTGCTGCCCACCCCACCGCCTCCCCGGCCATGGCCTGGTACCTTGTGGGCGGTGTCTGGTGCTGCCCGCAGGGCCTACTCCACTCCCAATGGACCCGTATCCCCGGAAGCAGGCCATGGTGCTGCCCGCCCTGCCTTCGTATGCAAATTAACCACCATCTTTGGTGGGTTAATTTGCATACTCACTCACTCTGATTGGCTGTGGGCATAGCGAAGGTACGGTCAATTTACATATTTGTCTATTATTAGGTAAGATTTTTATGAGCGTTCCCAGACTCAAAAGTAACCTACCTGTCCTGGCCAGTGTGGCTCAGTTATTTGGTCATCATCCCATGCTCCAAAGGATTACTGATTGGATTGTCCATTAGAGCACATGCCAGAGTTGTTTTTGGGTTGATCCCTGGTAGGGGGCGTGCAGGAGACAGCTAATCAATGTTTCCGTCTCTCTCCCTCTCCCTTCCTCTCTAAAAATCAATAAAATATTTTTTCAAAATAATAATCTACCAAATCCTACAAAATACACTTAATTACATCTAGTTGTATGCTAAGCACAATGTCCTTGTGACCTCTCTTAGGCTTTTCTGATATTTTAGGACACATCTTGCTAACAGATGCACACAATAAGTGGAGGTAAAACCCAGGTGCTCACAGACACGGCTCCAAGCTGAGATGCTGAGGGCACTTCCTGGGGAAGAGTTTGGCGGGGCCACTCCCACCGCTTGGGGTGCACCGCCTCTGTAAAGATCACCAAACAAATGCTGAGCCCTCTTTTTGCTTTTCACCTTTTTTCATAAAGCAAAAGTCCTCTTTGGATTTCTTTCAGTTAGTGAAAACAGGTACTCATGTGGGTCTTTCATAAAAGCAAAGTGGAGTAATGCAAACTTTTGAAAAGTGGGGGTACCTGTATGTACTTTTTTGTGGTTTCCTACACGAGTAGTTCCTAATATTCAGGTGTGGATGTTCGTCTCCCCAGTGAAGCAGTGAAAACATCCATCTGCAGAAGGACAAACACTGGCACACGTGTCCTGAAGGGGCTCGGGCCGTGAGGCCTCAGTACAGGACCTCACTTTCCTGGGGCTCAGCCTCTGTTCCCATCATCCCTGTCTGCCAACCCTCGAAATAGAGCTGTTTGTAGATGATTGGGTCTCCTTAAAGCAGGGGTGGGGCACCGTTTTTCCTGCCAAGGGCCTTTGGATACTATAACATCATTTGAGGGCCATACATTATCAACTTAAAAATGAGCCTGCTACATTTGGTCAAATATTTAATTAACTCATCCCTAATGACTCGGCAGGGCCAGACCAAATAATTTCATGGGCCTTATACAGCCCACAGGCCAGAAGTTCCCCACCCCTGCCTTAGAGAAAACACTATCTTATATAAAAAAGAGCTAATATGCAAATAGCCATCAAGCCCTCACACCCTCACGCCCTTGCCCCTTGCACCTTCGCAATGGAACTGCTCAGACATTCAACACTGGGTTGAGAGGAATGGGGACCAGCCAGGCACAAATGAGCTGGGTAGAGAGGAATGGGGACCAGCCAGGCACAAATGAGCTCATGAGAAAGGAATGGTGACTAGCCAGGCTGCAGCCTGGGAGAGGGACAAGCCGCCTTCCCCGCAGTCCTGGATGCCTGTGACTGCAGCCCGGGTGAAGCTGCCAGCCCACAGTCCTCTGTGGCTGCGGCCATCCCGGGCAAAGCCAGCCTGGGTCCTGGGTGCCTGCGGCCGGCCAGAGGGAGGGAAGCCCAACTCCTGGATGCCTGCAACCAGCCTGAGGAGGGAATCCTGGGTCCTGTGTGCAGGGTGAAGCAGAGGCAGTTAGGGGCAATCAGGCCAGCAGGGGAGCAGTTAGGGGCGATCAGACAGGCAGGCAGAGGGATCAGGGGCGATCAGGCAGGCAGGCAGGCGAGAGGTTAGGAGCCAGCAGTCCTGGATTGCGAGAAGCAGTCGGACATCCCCTGAGGGGTCCTGGATTGGAGAGGGTGCAGACTGGGCTGAGGGACCCCCCCTCTCCCATGCATGAATTTTGTGCACCGGGCCTCTAGTATGTAAATAAACTCTTGCCCTTTATCCTGCTTTCTACCTACCTAAACCCTACCCTTTATTTACACACAAAACAAATCTTACCTCAATAAATTCCCTGGTGACATTCACCATATTTGCTCTCTCCCCATTATGGCATGTGACCAAAGGATTGCCTAGGAAGGAGATGACATAGAAGAATTACCAAAACTTCATCATTTAAGTAAGACATACCAACAGTAGAACCCTAACTATAACTGCTACTAGTCATGTGACTTTGGGCAAATTATTTAGTGTTAAGCCTCAATTTCTTCATATTTAAAAGAAAGATAACTATATCTACTTAACAAGGCTGTTATAAAAAAATTTTAACTAATTTCAGGTGAAGCATTTAGCAGAGTGCCTAGAAAAATATAAACACTAAATAGAAATTAATATTAGGTAAGACAAATTTAATTATCTGACAGATTTCACCTTTTCTCTGTATGATGTTTCTGCTAAAGAGAAAGGAGAAATTATAACTAAATGCATGACTGCTACAAGCTTTGTGATATATTAGACACTAGCTTGAAACAGTCACAATGATGGGCCTGAACTAACCTGATATAAAATCCTACACCTAGGTATTAAAAAACCATAGAATGATTATAGAGTAGAGGAAAATCTGACTTAGTATTTTTCTTGAACATTTAGTTGACAATTACTTTAATGAGTTAAAAGTATGGACATAGCTACCCAAAACACTGAGATGCTATAAACATTTTATTCCAGTCCATATTTGTGTTTTAATCTTATTTAAGGTATCTTCTGTCATCCAGACAATTTAAATCCTACGAGCTCATGAATAGGTGATATTCATACGTTATAAGAAATATCGTAACATATTGCACACTGTAGCATTACAGACTGGCTAGCTGTCTCCCAAACCCGATTTCTCTTGTTCCTAGGTACCCTTCTTTGCAGCTAGGTGTGGTCATGTGGTCTTATGCACTGAAGCAATGTGCACTAGTTCAGGCGGGGTCTATAAAAATGCCAAATGCTCTACTCTCTCTTTTTTTTTCAATGTGATGCAGATCAACACAATGACCCTGGAGATCATGTTTCAAAGATAACAGAGTCATAGGAGGTGATAAGTCTGGCACCCTAACAATGCTTCAAAGAGAGCCACCACCCATCACAAAAGTCCACTATAAACTCATCTAAGCAAGAAGCAAACTATTGTGTTTGAACTACCAACATCTTTTGATTTGTTTATGACAACTAACAAACCCTAATTCAGCCAGTCCACATGAATCTGTAGCGTGTTTGGATCAGTAAGTCACATTTTAAGAGGAATATTGACAAGTTTTAAACGTGTTTAAAGACAATATAAAATATTAAGATACTTAGAATTTAAAATCAATTCGAGAGCTTTTTCAAAAGGCACGCTTTTTAAAATCTCTTGGGTGATTCTGATATGTATCCTATCTTCAAAATTACCAGTTTAGAACCCTAGCATGGGGATGATGATTCAGTGAGTTTGCATGGATTTCCTGGGAAATAGAAACCTGATGATCACTGTCTTCCAATATCTGAATAACTAACAGGAGAAAGATAAATTTACACTTACACTGTGAAGAAAGAGATGTGCACTTATACGAGAAGCGACTGACCAGAATCACTGGGCAGCAGTTACAGGAAGGGAGATTTGGGATCATTCAACGGAAAATGTTATAATTTTTCAAAGAATGAACCACCTGCTTTTAAAGTAATTGGGTTCTCCCTTTCTTGTAATATCCAAGCAGAGATGATGTAATAGTTCCATTACTGTAATGCTCTTCACAATCATCGTGTTATCTAAGCCTCAATGACCACCTGGTGGGTCAGGGCCACTTTTTTACAGGTGAGGAAGCTAAGACCCATAGCCACTAAACTGCCTGCCCATTGTCACAGAGCCAGAAAACACCATGGTGAAACGTCACCCCTGACTTCCGACTCAGAGACGAGTTCTTTTCTCCAGTGGCCACACATATTATGTGAGTAGTTCTTCCCAGACACAAGAGTCTGTACAAAAGGGACTGGGTGTCCCTCCAATGGCCGAGATGTTATCTTGCCTCTTTTATTTATATTTTCACTTCGCTGAGCACCTAGTACATGCTTATTAAATATATATTTATTTATATTTAATTGACATCATTCTTCTAAAATAAAAATGCCACAGAGAGCTGGCCTTTCCTCTTTACTCTGCTTTCACACAAAACTGCTGTCATTATAAATGACGCTGGGCACTCCAGAAGCAACTCCAGGAACACGGCCCTCGCCTTTCACACAGAGAACACACAAAAGCAAGAGTCAGAAACTTGAGTCAAAATATGGTTGCATTACTATAGAAATTGCAGTTCCGTTTTTAATGCTGGCCTATAAAGTGCACTGGATTAGACTCCAGCAGATTCAGCTCTGCCTTGAGCTCTGAGCCAAATCACTTACCCTCTGGCCCCCGCAGTATCCTCATGCCGGAGCCAGGCACTTTCTGTGCCCTCTGAACCTGACCAAGCCTCTTTAGCAGACCACTAACCTGCAGGAAACAGTAGAGATGGGCACACGTCTAAAGAAACATCTAGGCTGCAATCGGCAAATCAGGATGCAGGAGACTCTACAGGATTCACACCTCAGTTTCTTTTATAAAAATTCAAAGAAAAACAAGAGGTGGAGACGATGCATATCAAAGACATAAATGACATAGCAATCAATTACAGTCTTGTTTGTAGGGGAAACTATTTTAAGCAAAAGAGAATAAATGGTGTGATTCCATTTATATAAAGTTCAAAAACAGACCAAATGAATCTGTGCTCCTAGAAGTCACCATAATATTCTGTTCCTCCATCTCTGCTGTGTCCATGGGTGTGTGCAGACGAGAGGAGGTAATGCCCTGTAGTTATGATATGTGCATTTTCCACATGTTATCATTTGCTAAAAGTGTATTAAATGACATAGATCTGGGTACTTTGTCAGTAGAGGCACATGATAAAAGAGTTAAATAAAAAAATATATCAACTTCTTTGAAGTTTGTCAATAAACGCTTTATGGAATGATGGGATTGTTTAAAAACACAATAAAAAAACAATCTTGATCAGTAAAATTAGATACAAAAGGCATAAGATTTATATCCTATGTGAGGGCAGACATGAATGCCAGAAAGTTGGAAAAATAAAGAAAAAGTGTACTTCAAGAGGTATATGCATTGAGAAGGGAGGAATAAAAAATATGGTCTGAATCAAGATGTAAACAAGTAAAAAACTAAAATTGTCTATAATCATATGTGTATTCACCTAGACATAATGAAAATAGGCCTACTTTCCACAGCCCCGTTGCTGCTGTGGCCAGCAGCTCTATAGTAAGGATACGGTGACTGTAACTGGCTGTCACCGGACACTAGGTGGTTGCAACATTAAGCAACTGTGGTCTCTGGCTCTGCATCTTGTTTTTTTCATAAACTGGCTTGTCGAGATGAAAATGTCATGCTAGTCACGACCTGAAGAGGAATGTCTGGAAAAGGACACTAAGAACAGAGGCCCCCAAGTCTGTCACTCACTCTCTATATTCTCATTACAGTAGTACCTACCCCCTTACCCACAGGGGATGTGTTCCAGGAGTCCTGCAGATGTCTGAAACCATGGTTAGCTCCGAACACTATGTGTATAATGTACTTTCCTATACATGCAGGTGAGAAATGGCTCACCTGTCCAAATTTCAAATGACGGACTGGGAAATAGAAGCATGGTGAAAATGAGATTTTTAATAACACTCTTGAGAGTGGGTATCCATTGTACATGAACACACGTGGGACAGGGAACATAGCCTATTTATTTAGTCCCGCTTCTGGTTCCTCATTGGCTGGTACTATGAGGTCACTTGTTTCCTCATATGTTGCCTAGGTCTTGCTGGCTCCCATTGGACCTTTCTAGTTCACTCCACCTCCCCTGTCTGGCTGAGGCAGATGCCTTTGCAGGGGAGGTTCCACTATAATGCTGGCCCATGTGCAGTTCTTAGTTCCTACATCCTCTTCCCTCCTCCACACATTCTGCTTGCCCTGGAGAAATTCAGCAAATTCCATCAGAAGCTGACCATGCTGAAGATGGATCACAGAGGTCCATTTCTTACAATGCATATGTATGATAAAGTTTAACTTGTAAATTAGGCACAGTAAGAGATGAACAATAATAACTAATAATAAAATAGAACAATTATAACAATATATTGCAATAAAGGTTATGTCAATGTATCATTATCAAGTAAAAATGAAGGGTGACTTGAACACAAACACTGATACTGAGACAGTTGATCTGATCACCAAGACGGCTACTAAGTGACTGAGGAGCAGAAAGGAAATAGAGGATGGAGATGCTGGAGAAAGGGATGATTCATGTCTTGGGTGGGGCATAGAGGAATGGTGTGAGAATTGATTACACTGCTCAGAACATCATGAATTGAGACAGCATGGAGGGACCTGGAGAGTTTGATGCTGAGTGAAAGACAAGTATCACATGATCTCAAGTATCATATGATCTCATTCATATGTGGAATCTAATGAACAGAATAAACTGATGAACAAAATAGACCCAGAGACATACACAGAAGCATGGAATAGACTGTGGAATCTCAGAGGGGAGGTGGGGGAGGGTGAGTGGGTGGGAAGAGTTCAACCAAAGAACTTGTATGCATATGTGCATAACCCATGGACTTAGACAATAGGTCAGTGAAGGCCTGGGGCAGGCGGCAGGCGGCAGGGGCAGGGGTGGGCTAGAAGAAGTAAATGGAGGAAAAAGGGGAACATATGTAATACTTTCAACAATAAAGATTTTAAACATAATTTTTAAAAACTTATGAATTTCTTATTTCTGAAATTTTCCATTTAACATTTCTGGAATTTTCCATTCAATATTTTTGGACCACAGCTGACCTTGGGTAATGGATATCATGGATAAAGGGGGACTACATAATAGATACAGATGGAATTTTTTCTAGTATATCTAAAATTGTTTCACTTCAACTCTACCCATCACTGAGCTATGTATGGGTAATGCTGAAATTCTCCACCCAGAATAGATTCTCCCTCACCCGGCATGTCAGCACACACTTTCCTTTGTCATCGTAATTTTCTTTGATGCAAGTGAAGCCAATGACTCAGAATTCTGGGCCCACGTCATGGGGATGTGGCAGCGATAAATACAAATGAGCAAGCCCTGTAGACAGGGAAATCTGCAAAAGGGCTGATTCATACAGAAGGAGCATCTGTCACCAAACCTGTCTGACTCTAGGCCTGCTGCTAGCAGACAGAGAGTAAGGTCACAAGGCCCCAGGGCCAAGCTGAGTAAGGCCGCTATAGGGATGCAGAATTCACCAAGATCTCCATAATAGAAGGTCTCAGACTAGTCCTCAAGAATTAAAATGGCCAAACACACACCTTGGAAGAAAACCTAGTTGCAGACCATGGGGAAGAGAAGGGGAGTGGAGAGCTGTTATTTCATGTGGACAGAGTTTCAGTTAGGAAAGATAGAAAAGTTCTGGAAGTGGGTGGTGGTGATGGTTGCACCACAATGTGAATGAACTTGATGCCACTGACTGAACCGTACACTCAAAAATGGTTACAATGGTAAATTTTATATCATGAATATTGTACCAAAATAAAAATATTTACAGAAAGAGTTCTTGCAGCAAACCATTTTAACATAAGAAATTAGAAGGAGGTCAGGCAATCTAGTTCTGATTTTTAAGAAGTCAAGGCTCTGCAATCAGACTTTTAGTTTCAAGCCAATGCTTCTACTCTCCATCTCTTCTTAGTTCTGTAACATTAGGCAGATTACATAATTGCCTCAAGGCTCAGTTTCCTCATCTGTAAAATGGGTTAATTATAGCATGTAACTTATAGAATTAAGGCAAGTAAATGGGATAATCCACTGTATGACACAAAGTACCATGCTCAGAAACTCTAAACTAGTATGTTATTATCATTATTGTGTCATTTTGTTGTTGACAACTAAATTCAGACACTACTGATATGGAATTTTTAGACTGGAACACGTGGTGTTTCCTGGGCAGGATGTCCCAGATTCTTTGGAGTCAAAGAATGAATCCATGGACAGAAGACAGTATAGCAAAGGTGGAAATTTAGTAAAGAACAAGTGTAGACTTCCACGTGGGGAGGAGGAAGAGTTCCACTGAGTTCTTTTTCCCTGTGGCTTATAAAGGCTGCAGATCTTGGTGCCTTGATATCCCCTCTGTTTGGTCACTATTCCCTTAGACTGGTTACTATAGTAACTCCTGGGCTCAAAGGTCGAACCTCGCATGCGAAGTTCTTCTATTTTCTTACTAGAGGCCCAGTGCATGAAATTCATGCATGAGGGGGAGGGGGTCCCTCAGCCAGGCCTGCACCCTCTTCAATCTGGGACCCCTCGAAGATGTCCTACTGCTGGTTTAGGGACATTAACTCCAGTCATTGGGAAAATCACACAGAATGTCCTTGATATACAAACAGTGGTTTTATGAATTGTTTTAATAATAATGGCCATTTTTTTTAAATATCTGTTTACATACAATACAGCTGGTACTATCCAGAATGTTAATATCACAAAATCATAGAAGGTTGTAGTGGAAATAACCTTGAATTGTCTAGTCCAAAGTTTTATAAATATTGGAATTCCCTTTTCAAAGATTTGAATGCTTTTTGTCTTAAGAAGCTTAACCAACTTTTGAGGTAACCCATTTTCTATGAAAGGACTTGGGTACTCTGGCGGCAGACACACAGAGCAGCCGGACCTGCTTGAGAGCTGAAATGACTGTGGGATGCCTGCCACCCCCCGGGACTGGGGAACTCCGGCGGGGTTGAGGGGACTGGGCGCCGCCATCTTTGTGATGGTGTGATGGTCAATTTGCATATTCCCTCTTTATTAGATAGGATTCCCTTTGGGCTTTCTTCTTCTCCTTCTGGATGAAGGGCTTCCTTCCTTTTATTTTGTAAATATAGACCTTCTGCTGTTCCCAGCTCCCTCATTCTAGGGAAATGTACTTGTTGCTGCTTTCCAGCTCCCCCATTCTATGGAAATATACCTTCTGCTGCTCTGCAGCCCTGTGCTTCCTCCATGGTCCCCTTAATTTCCAAAATTTCTAAAATTTCCTAAAACCTGTCTTTTTCACCCCCAAAAAATTCCTATTTCACTACTGCCTAGCACTGACATAAAAGGCTTCAATAAAGTCCCCAAAAGGAGAGAAGGCTAAGAGTACACATTTAAATCAACAGGAATTTCTCCCTAACTGATTTGGCTCAGTGGATGAAGTATTGGCCTTCTGACTGAAGGGTCCCAGGTTTGATTCCCGGTCAAGGGCATGTACCTAGGTTGCAGGCTCAATCCCTGGCCCTGGTCAGGATACATGCATGAGGCAATCAATTGATGTGTCTCTCTCACCATCTACATTTTCCTCTCTGTGTCTCTGCCCCTCCCTTCCACTCTAAAAATCAGTGGAAAAAAATATCTTCTGTTGAATAAATAAATAAATAAATAAATAAACAAAAAGGAAATTTATTCAATGCCTGTTATAATGCAATGCTCTCTCTATTAGCAACTGAGAAAAGGAGAACAAACAAAAACAAAAAACACACCCTCTTCTCTCAAGAAGTTTACAATCTTATTGGGAGATGAAATGCACACATGAAGCAGTTTCAACAGTGCCAAGCGTGTGACAATACTTGAGCCTTTCACTGGTGTCCCACTGGAGAGAAGGAGTAACACACTACAGTGTTCATGTGCTTTGGTGTCAGCCACACTTAGGCTCAAATCTCACTTCCACTCCTGCCAGTGACTGAACCTCTCTCAGCCTCAGTTTCCTTAGCAACATAACTGAGATAGTAACAGCAACTCCCTCAGAGGGAATGACATTAATGGACATAAAGAATTTGAAACAAGACCTAGCACAGATTAAGCCTTCAATAAAATTACCTTATATCATCCATAATCCAATGAGGTGAGCACTGCTTATTCCTAGCTTATAGGGGGGAAATCCAGAGCTCAAAAAGGTTAAGTGACTCACTCAAATTCAGGCATGGCAAAGCAAGAATCCCAACTCAAATAATCAGATTCCTAATCCAGTGCTCTTTCCACTATGCCACAGCCACCTGTGTAGTGTTGGTGTCTAATGGGCACTGAGAGTAATTCCTGCAGCTGTTGAGAAGGTGATTAAAGCAATGTCCAAAGAGTAATAGAAAGAAACTTCATGTGCGAGGCAAAACATCAGGCAATGAAAAGTAGGATTCTATTCAATACAATACATTATTGAAGACTTCCCTGACACACACTGCCTTATAGACTTACTAAACCTCATCTCACTTCATCTTTATAACAACCCTTTGAGACATGTGTTATTAGCCCCATTTTATAGTGGGAAAATAAGCTTGGAGTAGGTTTAAAGACTTGTATAGAATGTCACAAGGTTAATATGAGGTGAAGTTGGTATTTGAACCCAGTTTGATGTGATTTCAAAATCATTCCCTTCAACCAAGAAGAGGAGCTCTCTAAATGTGAGGGGAAGAACATGAGTTTCTTATAAATTGTTGGATGAATGGCAAAGATTGGTCATAAGTAAGGGGAGCAAACTCAGGAGTGCAGGTGGAGAGAACAGGTTAACAGGAGAGAAATAGGAGTGATAGCCTAGAGATGAGAGGTTTGTTTTTTTCTGCTTAAAAGGGATTTTCACTATCACGTTCTCTTTACCCCCATGCATTTGAGTAGCAATTTTCTTCTTTTTAGGCCCTATTTTTTCCTAAGAATTTTATTGTAACTTCTGTGACTAACTCATGCCAAATAATTAATATCCAGGGAAGCCAGGAAGAGTTCATCCACCTCATCAAAGGAAATGGCTTAATCCAAAATCAAAATTGAGCCTGACTCATTCCAGAATCAATAATAGTGATGGCCAAAGCCATAATGGTGTCCTTGAAGGCCACTATCCCTGACACTACCCATTAACAAGACACTGGGATAAAAGTTCAATGATGTTACTAAGAGCCACTCTGAAAATGTGTCTAAATGAAAGGCTCTGTGGGTGTATGAGTTCATCTTTATAAACATAAGGCTTTTGAGAGAAATAAATGGCCTTTGAATATCTTAAATTTTATTTTAATTGAATTACCTAAATACAATTTATTGTAGAGCACAAGAGACATATTTATTTAAATGGAAATATTATGGATTTTTACTTTTATTAATAACTTATCTGTGAGTCCTTCAAAGAGCAATCTTTTATCTGGCCAAGATGTTTTTAAAACTAGTCTCTGAACTAGTTTTTTCACTTGAGAAGAAAGCTAATTCCCATCTTCTCATCATGATCCTGAGAAATAAGGCAGGTTCACTCCAGTAGCTATGGGGCATTAGACCTCAGAAACAGCCTATATTCCTCACGAGAATCCAAGAGAGTGGTGAGCACCAGACTCTGGTTTTACTTATTCCCAGCTTTGGTCTCATTTCCCTGTGGTGGATATGAGTTGGAGTTGATTACTGAGGAGATGCAAGCTAACAAATTACTTCTCAACTATCCCAGTGGTTAAGTAGCCTGCTCCATGCTGGCACATAAGAGATTGTCCCCTATATAGAGTACAAGGGACCCAGACACAATTATTAGTGCTGACTAAAGTCAAAGCTTCCTTTCCCACTCATGTAGTTGCCTCTAAAATAATAAAATAGTATTCCCACCTCTGTGTCATGCTTACCTCTTCTGACCAGTAAATAAGAATAATCTACTTCCTGAGAAAGATACCAATTCTAAAGGTTTGAATTGTGGATTCAAAGCTTTCTAATTCTATTTAATGTGATAACCACATTAAATAGCCAAGCTTTAGTATTGTCCTAACCAATCATCAACATCCAAAAATATGTGTAAAATATACACATATATGTATGTATTGTACAGGGTATAGCAAAAGTAGGTTTACAGTTGGGAGTATGTGAAACAGAGTTTATTCTTTTATTATTATTAATTAATTATTGTATTATTTTCCATACAAACAACCATAAATCTACTTTTGCCCCACCTATATGTTATGGAACTCGAATGAGAACCAAACTGTCATTAAAACATCTCATTTTTTTTCATAAGGCATTAGATTTTAGATACTTTGAAGAAATTTACTTTTTAAAAAAATTAAGCTGTTCTGTTTAAAAGGTGTTTTAAAATTATGCAAAAATTTTTAAATAAAATCAAGAACACTAATTTGGTAATTTACTCATTTGTTGCATGCCTATATGAGCCAAATCTATGCTACATGCTGGGAATATGAGACTAAATGTGCTGTTACTGTTTTTAAGAGTTCCAAGACTAAACACACACACACACACACACACACACACACACACACACACACACACACACACACCCTGCACAGGATAGTAAGTCATAATACACAGGTATGGATGAGCTATGACTGGGAACATGGAAGAGGAAGAAGAGTAACCATAGTAGGTTAGGAAGGTGTCTCCGACTTGTCTACAGTCATCAAAGTATAAAAATGGGAATTTTACCCTAATCAGAGGATAGGCCTGCAAACCAGAGAACAGTACATTGGCCTGAATGGTACAGGGAGCCTTGGAAACGTTAGTGCTCAGGCATGAAGAGGTTAACGGATTCATTCAAGGTTATAAGAGTTAGGAATTTGGAGCATGTAGATGAGATTCATCAAGAAATACAAGCCAGCCCTGCCAGTGTGGCTCAGTGGTTGAGCATTGACCTATGAACCAGGAGGTCACAGTTCAATTCCTGGTCAGGGCACATGCCTGGGATGTGGGTTCAATCCCCAGTAGGGGGCATGCTGGTAAATGATTCTCTCTCATCACTGATGTTGCTATCTCTCTATCCCTCTCCCTTTCTCTCTCTGAAATCAATAAAAACATGGAAAAGAAAAAAAAGAAATGCAAGCCAATGCATTTCATTGAATTTACAAGTGCCTTCACTTCGATGAGGCTATTTGTTAAAAGGTCTATTTACTACAGAGGAATCAAGGCAAAAGGGAAGTAAGATCTTCTGCAACTAAAAAAGATTTTGAATCCAAAAGTGCCATCATAGAAAATCCTAGAAGAAAACATAGTCAGTAAAATCTCGCACATTTCTCATAGCAATATTTTTTTCTGATATATCTCCTCAGGCAAGGGAAACAAAAGAAGTAAATAAATTGCATACACCAAACTAAAGAGTTTTTGCACAACAAAGGAAGCCATCAACAAAGTGAAAAGACAACCCACTGAATAAGAGAATATATTCACTAACGATACATATGATAAGGGTTAATATCCAAAATTTATAAAGCACTTATACAACTCAACATCAAAAAATCAAATAATCCAATTAATCTATAATGAGTTGAAGGTCTTAACTGCCCTCAAAGAGAGAACTAAGGTTGATGACTAATAATAGTTTATATTTAGCCGAGAAAGTGTATGTAGAACATTGGATTTGCCCCAAGTCATATGATCCCTAAAACATATTAATCAAAGGTTGGCAATTAGGCTAGCTAATTGCCAAACACTTACGTAATTGTGTTTATTTATAACTTGTATTAGATTGTTTTTAAAGAAGTTTATATTATTATATATACATACATATAATCAGTTGAATAATGAAGTATTCCCTCTCCCTTGGCTACCCTTAAAGCAAGTTTGAATTACCAGTTCGGGTAGCCAAATGTCAGAAACAATTGTTCCCATGGCGATAGCATTTGAGATGCAGAGATAATATCTAAGATGAACTAAAACAACCTATGCAAGTCTAGGTCAAGGGTAGAGAAACGTTATCACGCAAGCCTGGACTTATGGCTTCCCTTGAAGAGATGAAAGTTCTGACAAGGCTAGGTTCCCATTTCCAATTGACAACTACTGGCAAGAGCTGAGGAGCAGCTGTCCCTTCTAGATGATATGAGCACTCCACAGTGCACCTCAGTTCTCACAAGCCAAAATTAATATTACTGGCCTAGCCCTGTAAACATTTAAGTTTATGATCCCTGGTATTGCAGCAGACTCAAATCCAGAGTTCCAGTAAGCATCACAGATACTTTAAGTTCTTATTCTGCGGAGAAGAATTTATTTTTATTGCTTTAGAAAATACTCCATTGCCTTTTTGAAATATTTTTGTTTTTTGAATTATAACCAGAAATTGGAATGCTGACAGTCCTCATTTATACGAGCAAGCTACCTTATGCCATCAATTTTACTTTGAATATACTGTAAAAAGTAGACTAGAGAATCTCTAGACTCTAAAGTCTAATTCCTAATGTCAAATCCATAAATTTCTTCTCTACCTTCTAGCATAATCAAGAAGAAAAGTTTGCAGTGGTTTATTGAAGAAGTAGAAGAAGAATAAACATCTGATGTGCCTGCTTTTTCACTAAAGCAAGATGTCCCATGATATTTAGTAATTAATTATGTGACTTATACATTGTTGGGAAAATTAATGGGGTACATATTTCAAGTAAAATCCATTTAGTAAATGAAAAATGATTTAGTTCTACACCATTATTCTCAAATTGAGCTAAATGAAAATGTATGAATTGGTAGAGTCAGGAAGGGGAGTAAGAATCATGTAACTAAATATGGAAGCTGTTAGAGTCATTGCCATAACATTAGTGACCCCCTTCCATATCAACTAAAGCTGTTAATGCCTTTAGATTTAGTAAAAGTGATATAACTGGACAAAAGAAATCCTGGAGTAGATAGAAGCTTTCAGGATTAAGAACTTCAGATACTCCATCACTTATTTTCCTAATTCCATTTCAGAAAATAAAACAAAAATCTTTGCACAGTAAGCATTGTAGCTAAATGTTAAGAAATAATTCTGTTTAGTTTTCCTCATTTGGAGATGTGCCCACCTCCCTAGGATGTGATATATATATATATATATATATATATATATATATATATATATATATATATATATATAATCAAGTAATTCCTATGCAGAAATCCTTATAGCAAATCATGAAAAACATGCCAAAATATGAAAGGACTTAGAATCCTTGAGTATGCTCATATGAAGGCATTGCAAAATGGAAATGCTTTTTTATTGAGATAAATTCTATGGCATTTAAATGCCAGGTCCAGATACACCACCTACATAAGTTTCTCTTACGCAGAAACTTGGATGTTCACTCGAGCATTTTAATGACCTCAAGTTGGGTAGCAAGAGCCTGGGGGCTTTTTCTGAGTAATAAGGAAACTGCCATACAGTATCGGTCAGAACCCTACAGAATCATCAAGTGTGAGATGAAGGTAACATCAAATAAGAAAAAGTTTCTCTATTTTCCAAGGCAATGACCTTTGATCTCCACTTCTGAAGTTCATTTGGGACTACAATGCTTATCACTCACAGGGGCTACTGAAACTCTGAAGCGTAAAATAAGAAGTACACCTTGCTAAGGAATCCCTAGGCTGAGATGTTCAGGAAAGAGCATCTCCACAGATACCTTGCCATCTTTATTGCAGTTAATAAGGACAATTTCATGCTCCAAGGCAGCTGGAAGGCTCCTCCAGTTCCGTCAGTACAGGCAGCTGCTTTCTCTCTCCTTTCCTTCATCTGGACTATGAAGGAGCAAATTCAAAAATTATCATCCCACTCTAAAAGTTTGAGTGAAATAAAAATGTTCCCAAAGGCAAAGAAGGCGCCAACTGAAACACACTTCCAGAGCCAAAAGGGTAAGGCCA
This sequence comes from Cnephaeus nilssonii, assembly GCF_951640355.1. Lineage (NCBI taxonomy): Eukaryota > Metazoa > Chordata > Mammalia > Chiroptera > Vespertilionidae > Cnephaeus > Cnephaeus nilssonii. The sequence goes on along the minus strand of NC_137084.1, from coordinate 69,371,592 downwards.
CTTTGTGTTTCTGGAGCAGTCAGTATGGGAATAACCAACAGGGTAGGAATCCCTCAGTAGTCATAGGCGGGAGAAACTCAGTCATTAGTAAGGAGTAAGTGTAGCACACTGCAAAGACTCCAAGCTTAAGGTCTGAAAGACCGAAGTTTAAATCCTGGCTCTGCTGCATTATCTCAGGCTTCATGCTTTCAGGTACTTTACTGCTCTGCATCTCAGATTTCTCGTCTCTGCATTCCTGTTAATGATATTTGTCCATCAGGGTTGATTAAGATAATATACGTGAAAGTGCCAGGCAAGGTGACTTTTATCATTATTATTGTTACTGTCAATGAATAAATGAGTGACCTCCTCAGAGTTGCCTTGCTCCTTCTTTGTTGCCCTGATGACATCATCCTTATAGTTAAAGGAATCTCTTTGGGTTGCTTTTTCCATCAAAGTCAAGTTCTGTCACATCTGATAAGTTTACAGTCAGAAACAAAAGACCATGAAGTACTGGGCATTCTAAAATGTATGCGTATCTAATTGGGTGAGGTAAGACCCTGAAACATGAGCCCAACCATCCTATCTAATAAAAGAGCAATATGCAAATTGACCATCACTCCAACACACAAGATGGCTGGCCCCATGTGGTCAAAGATCCTGCCCCCATGTGGACACAAGATGGCCACCACAAGATGGCCAGCAGGGGAAGGCAGTTGGGAGGGACCAGGCCTGCAATGGAGGGCATTTAGGGGTGACCAGGCTGGCACAGGAGGGAAGTTGGGGGAAAACAGGCTGGCAGGGGAGCAGTTAGACATCAATCAGGCTGGCAGGGGAGTGGTTAGGGGGTGATCAGGCTGGCAGGCAGAAGCGGTTAGAGGCAATCAGGAAGGCAGGCAGGCGAGCAGTTGGGAGCCAGCAATCCTGGATTGTGAGAGGGATGTCCGACTGCCCATTTAGACCCGATCCTGGTGGAGTCGGACATCCCTCAAGGGGTCCCAGATTGGAGAGGGTGCAGGCTGGGCTGAGGGACACCCCCCCCCTGCACAAATTTTGTGAACCGGGCCTCTAGTATATGTGATAAGATAGGAGTTTTCTCTAAAAGAAATGCCATTCCTCCAGATACAAAATGAGGCAGGTTTGGGGTCAAGGGAAAAGAAGGGTTTCTTGTACTCTCAAGACCAGAACTTTGGGTTGGGAAGATCCTGATGGCAGACAGCACAGGAGACCACTGAAATAATCTTAGAAGCTTTCCCCTTTGACATGTCTGGGATGAAGTGTGAGTATATGTGTGTGCACATGAGCTAATGAGCCAGCCACTCAAGGAGCAGTAACAAGGGAGCCCAGCCCACGTTGGCATGGAGTGGCAGTAGCTCATGGTAACTCTTAGGGAGCAGGACTTAGTCTTCTAGCCCTTCACCCAGAGCTGGCAGCCACAACCCCCAGTCACCAAAGCGTCTTTGTTCAGTTGCAGGGGCGGTGACCTCTGAGTTTTCAGATATCAGGGGTAGCATGCCACCTACTCAGTACCACGTAACAGCAGCTCTCCTGCCAGCAGACATGGACAACACCAGAGTTCAGGCTGCCTATGTTTCAACAGTGACACCATGTGGCAGTGACAACAACCCCAGTCTCTTTCATGGACTAAGTTGATTTCTGGTTTTCTTCCTTGATGTGAATTATTCACTCAGCAGATAAATATTGAGTCCTAGTATATGCCAGGTTCTATTCTGGGCATTAGGGATATAGCAGCTTCCAGAAATGCTTGCTCCCGATGAATTTACATTCTATCAGGGGAGAGAGAATATGAATAAAATAAGTAAGAAAATATATGGCAGATGGTGATTAATGCAGTGGAAAATAAGAAAGCAGAGAAAATAGACAGGACATAATGGGGGTCAGAGGAGATTTTAAATGAGCTGGCCAGGGAAGGCTTCTCATGGAAAGAGGGTATGCCCACATAACTGCAAAGGGCCAGTGTGGCTGAGGTAGTATAAATGGAGGGGGTGAAGAGTAGCAGATGAGGCCTGAGAGTGGAAGGGTCAAATTTGTGAGGCCTTGTGGACCACATTAAGGACTTGGATTTTTCACTCTGAGTAGGGTGAGGACCTTTGGAGGGCTTGGGGCAGAGGTGTTGAGACAAGACTATAGGCCTCATGGGGAGAAGTGGGAGACAGGTTAGAAGTGGCTGGGATCAATGTGTTCACCATGAAGGTGGTGAGAAGCGGCCTAGATTCCGGATGTATTTTGAAGATAGAACTGATACCATTTTCTGACAGGTGGGTTATAGGGCATGACCCCAAAGATTCAGGCCTGAGGCACTAACCAGATCGTGAGTAGGTCAGACTAGACCAGGCAGCAATACTACATCATCTGAGTCCCTTGAGTCCCCTAAATTTCTCACAGCCCACCAAGACAACAGGTGCCTGAAAGCATGTGGTTGCATTTGGTCACAAACTGTGAGGGTGAAAGACAGAAGAAATAAGGTCAAATCATGCAAAACCTCTATTTCAGATCCTGTAAGACCAACAGAGCTCTCTATCCCCTGGATCACACCAATGTTTTCTAAGAGTAGCCATAAGGAGTCAGATTGTACCGTCTGCTTCTGTCTTACTTGTCACCAGAGGAGTATATGAATTCTACACACACAGCGTGAAAACATGTTTTGTGAGGGATCCTTAACATATGATATGAACAACCCTTCCTTACATACCTTCTCCAATTAGCCATCAATCAGCAATCCTAAGCTGTCACCACACTGATCCCTTTTATAAACTTCAGATATCTATACAAATAAAAGCATAATATGCAAATCAACCAAATGGCCAAAGAGCAGAACGACTGTCTAGATCAGTGGTCGGCAAATTCATTAGTCAACAGAGCCAAATATCAACAGTACACTGATTGAAATTTCTTTTGAGAGCCAATTTTTTTAAACGTAAACTATATAAGTAGGTACATTGTTATTAACTTAATTAGGGTACTCCTAAGCTGGACTTTGCTAAAAACTCAAGGGGCCAAAGAGCCCCATGTGGCTCGAGAGCCACGGTTTGCCGACCACTGGTCTAGATGAGCACGCTATGACAAACACTGGCACCAGGCCAGCCAAGGCGGATGCCTTGCGATTGGTGATGGGGAGGCCCGCCATCACCCCATGATCACCCCGCAGAGGGAGGCCCAGGACACTGGCCAGTGGGGCAAATCAATCAGGGGCTCCACAATCACCCCAAAGAAGGAGGCCCAGGCCACCCTCTGCGGAGCAATCAATCATGGGGCTCCACAGAACCTGGGAACCTGGGGTGTGTGTGGTGGCTGACACAGGCAGTGCCAGGCCAAGGTGGGTGCAGGTGGGGGGCGGGGCTGCAAGGCAGCCAGGGCTGCGAAGGCCTACCCTTGCACAAATTTCGTGCATTGGGCCTCTAGTACTTATATAACTGCTAAGTTCTATTTAACATAGTCATTCGTATAGAGCACACTCAGAACTTTGGCCTATATCCCATACATCTATCAAACCAGTTTTTCCTGTATTTGTCTTGCAAGGCTTTCTCTCACCCCCAGCCCCTACTCCCCACTCCCACCATCTCAATTTCCCCTAAAAGTTATATATGGATATACTTTTTTTCTGGTATCACTAAGATTTTATGTGAAGTAAAATACTTTAAGTCACATTTTCTATGTCTTTCAGATCCTGCCATTGGCCTACGATTTCAAAAAATTGACAGTACAGACCAGTACAACCCAGGTATAAATTTAGCTTCTTTTTTAAGACCCTGCTTATCCTTTCATGCTTTTGAAGACGCATTGCTAGCTTCATCCTTAGCCTTCCACCAGTACCCCCATTAATAATGGCCTCTTTGAAATAGCCCAACAGCTTAACTCTTTATATGGCATCATTGCAGGTGATAATGCACCAGTTTTCAGAATAAAGCAGCTGTATTAAAAACTCTCTTTCCCTTACACACACATACACACATCATATATCTTTCATGTCTGTTAGCTTGTAAAATCAGAGCTCCTACCTACCAACTCATTTTGACAGCTACATTATAGCTATAATTCCCTCATAGGAATGGTCACCTCAGAGAAATTTAAGATTCTCCCTGTTGTGCCTTTGCAGATGCTAAAAAGGTGAATCAATTCACAGAAATGCTTTGCTCTTGAGCTCTCTGGGGATATCCTTGCAAATATATTTGTGTTCTCTGTGCTTCGGGATATGGTAAGTAGTCACCCTGTAATCTTCAGCAGGTTATTTTTAATGAAATCCTGACAGTTTAGCATCTCCTTGCATAACTGCATCCTAGGGTATCTGTCAAAAGTGACAGCTATTCAAGAAAGCCTGGAAAATCATCCACCAGTTATCAGTCCTTAAGTTTCCCTACAAATTGCTCCAGCCTTGAAATTAATTTTAGTTGGCAATGGAAAATCGATACAAATAACCAGAGGTCGCTTCACCTCTTTAGGTATGTTGTAACTCATATCACTGCACATATATCCATTCCCCCGCAAATGCACTTGGGGTTGTTAGAAGCTCAGGAAGAAAAGCAGAGTGTGAGCAAAAAAGTATCTGTGTGCAGAGAAAGGGCAGCAAGCCCACTGCCAAAACTAAAATGCCCCTTGGGGGCAGATGCGCAAGTCACATCTGTGAAGTAAAGCAGGACTTGGGAGATTCATGTGGCAAATCATGTGCTCTCAGCTGGTGAAGAAGTAACCCAGTGAGTCTGGCCGCCAGCGCTGTTTCACTGTGGGCTGCCTCCTAGAGTGATGCCTGGAAAGCATCCGATTTCACATGACTTTCTTCACTCTAAATAAAACAAGCGTCTCTGCTGTAATAACCCACTAAGAGAAAATGTTGGCATGGACACTAGTCCTCGATTCTGGAAAATTCAGCAGCCATTGTTCCTTATGGATATAATTGTTTTCTGGTATCACTAAGATTTTATATGGAGTAAAACACTTTAAACCACGTTTTCTATTTCTTTCAGATCCCGACGTTGGCCTAAGGTTTCAAAAAATTGCCAAAAGATAGCCTGAAGGAAAGTGAAATAAGTCAGACACAAAAAGACCCATTTTGTATGATTCCACTTCAATGTGGCACCAAAAATGGACAAGTTCGTAGAAACAGAAAGCAAAATAGAAGTTATCAGGGCTGGGGAGGGAGCAGAAGAAAGGTTGTTGCTTAATGGGTACACAGTTTCTGTTCAGGGTGATGCAAAACTATGCAAATGGATCGTGGTCAGGGAAGAGTTTGCACACAGCACAGAGCAGGTCCCTATCCTCATGCCGTCAGGTGTTGAAGGCATGTGCAGCGATTTCCCCAGGACACACATTTAATATGTATAAATTCTTTAACAACACAGGCTGAAAATGGAAAACACCAGTTATTTGGTCCACCTGTCCCCATGTGTGATATCTCTCCCTAGAGGGAACCACTTTTAACTAATTCTTCTTGTGGTTACCTATAAATCTCTAGTACTTAAGTCTCTGCTTCATGCTGCATCATCTTTAATGATTACCTGTGACTTCCTGTCGACCAAGACGAATGATAGCTCATTTGTACCACCTCCCACCTCCTCTACCCTCTGCTTCCCAATATAGTTATATCAGCATTCTCAGTTTGAGTCTGCAACTTCACACTTACACCTCCATGTCTTATCCAGACAGTCAGTTTCTCTTGGCTCCCTGTTTTGGAGCTGGGACTACCAGTGGATTGAGTCTCTCTTCCCTTCACCTTCCATTCCCCATTTGGCCTCCCAACATCTGTCACTTGAGCTTTACTGTCATGTGGTCAAAGCTGATAGCAGTTATGATGGGAAAGCCTTTCATGACTTCTTTACAGATTAATTGCAAAGGCTGAGGCAGTAAATGGTGTTTATGTTATTGAAGTCACATAGTGTTATTATCTGCAGAAATGTTGGGTGTGCGATGAGTATTCTTGTTTCTCCAAGAGTCCAATGCCATAACTAACCTTCTGAACTTGGAGAATAATCTTTTCAGATGGATTCTCCTGCTTTATACTCCTCAGTTGCTAAAAGTTGTGCCACATTAATGTACTGCAGCTTTGGATTACAACTGCAGAATTTCAGCATTACACAATGCACAGGCCTCAAATAAAAAAATGAAAAGTTCTAGTTGGATTTCATCACTGCCAATCATCTTAAAGGAGCAGGTCATCTCTCCTCTAGGGAAGTGGAGCCCAGAATCTGGGCTAGCTCATCCTTGGAAGGAACCTCTCTTCGTCTATGTCACTTAAAGCACTACTTGGACTTTTGAAACAATTCGAGAAGAAAAACTTCATCAGCAGAGAGCAGAGAAATAGGTATGGGTATATCAGATTATTCCTTGGGATTTCCTTGAATAGAAAACAAGTGGAATTTTATGGACTCTTTTGACATAAGTGCCTCTTAAAATCTGAAATTTTCACTCACTGCTTTCTAAAAATAATTACTTAATTAAAAGCCCAGCAAGGAGAAACAACTTTTCTCTGACTCCTTGTCAAATATTCTCCTAAAACACTGGCTGGACAATTTAATGATCTAAGATTGAGTCTTGAGAACACTGAGTCACTTAAAGGCAATCATCTTCTACTAGATGACAGGGTAACTAATATGGTTAATCATGGTCCACGTTCCTTTTGATCCCTGCAAACAAGTCTTATTCCAGGGAACAGCCCTCTTTATGTTCAGTTTAACAAACACTTATTGCTTGCCTACTTTGTATTACAATATAATTATACAATCTATTTTCCATTCCCACAACTAATTATCTTAGGTCTTTCATTTCTTGTTTCCACTTCAAATAGCTTATTCCATACTTAACTACCTCCTAACCTCCCTCAAAGAGAAAAAGTAAAAAAAAATCACCAGTTCAACTGTGGTGCATCCAGACAATAGAATATTATTCAGCATTAAAAGAAATGAGCCATGAAAAGACATGGAGGAACATTAATGCATATTACTAAGTTCAAGACGCCAACCTGAAAAGGCTAGATACTGTGTGATTCCAACTCTGTGGCATTCTGGAAAAGGAAAAAGTATGCAGACAGTAAAAGGATCAGTGGGGTTTGGGAGGGGAGAGGGGTGAACAGGTGGAGCACAGAGGATCTTGAGGGCAATGAAACTGCTCTGTATGATACCATAATGATAAGTACATTTGTCTAAAATCACAGGATGTATGACAGCAAGAATGAACCCTGATGTACACTATGAACTTTGAGCATTAATGATGTGTCAATGCAGGTTCACGGGTTAATTCAGATCTACCTCTCTGGTGCAGGATGCTGATAGGAGGGAATTCTGCACATATATGGGGACAGGGTGAGAAATCTCTGTGCCTTCAGTTCCATTTTCCTGTGACTCTAAAACTGCTCTAAAAAATAAAGCCTACCTTAAAATCCCATTTTTTTTCTAAGTAAATAACCACAGTATGACTGTAGGTGGATGTTAAGAACACAGTCGTGAAGGAAAATTGTTGCCTATAATTAATCTTTCTTTCTTTCTAATGCACCTTCCTTCTATACACACAAGTGCGTTGCAGTGTGCACCTGTGCATACAAAAGATTGCACTGCCACGGTAATCCCTGCTTATAGTCAGAGTATGGAATGTACTTTTGTGACTAAATTAATAATTCTAAACACTGGGCCAATGAACCTGCAAGGGCCAAATGTAGTTGTAAACCACTAACCCCTGATTAGTTGCTGTGCAGACACAACTTTTCCAGTGCCGACGGCCTTTGAACTATTCTCCCAAACAGAAAAAATAATGAGTTGCTTAAGGCAGTGATTAATCAATAAGCCAACTAACCCAAAGGGTGCTACATCACTAGGTAAATAAATAAGCACTAGAAATTGGAAAATGGTGTAGCTATTTTCACCTTGTGAACCTAAGACATAGCCAAGAATCAATAGCTGAAAAAAGTACCAAGTGCTCAAACACTTTTCTTGGCATGCACTGAAAGCAGGCGCCATTATTTACACAGTACAGTATTATATTTGCTTAACAGAGGGAGAAATTTTTCCAAATATTATATAACCAGAAATTGGCATTGTGAGTTGGCAAATACTACATCTTCATAACTAGTTCTGCATGTAGGGTATGATGTGGGACTCCCAGATCCACTTTTTCCTGTTCCTCTGATTGGCTCCTGAATCAGCCACTGGGTGGACAGCACCCAGCTGTGAGACCCATGCCAGGGTTTGTTGATTTTGCAACAAAGTCATTCTACAACATCCTTGGTGAGTTGTTTCTTCCTAATAAAAGGAAATGTGGAGGTGCCAAGATCATATAAGAGATTAAGGAAGAACCTCTAGATTTCTTCTCTGGCATAGTATCCACTGCATTCATGGCTGCTTACAATTCAGAAGATTTTCTTAGGTTTTGTTAGTTGTAATAAGTAAATACTGGGCACTGGTACATGGACAAGAGCTACTGGAAGAGCTCAGAAATTCAGAAAATTATGATCAGGTAGGCCCCAGAAAGTACAAAAACTGGAGCATCCAGAGATTTCTGATGCAGGGATATTGGATTTTCATTCTAGTACAACTGGAAGAAGAACACACTAACCCTCTATGAAGAATCCCCTCCTCAATACAGATCCCAAAAGAATTCCTACAGACAGAATTCCAGGAAATGAACTCAAGTAAAAAAAATAATAATACAAAGCACAAAAAAATAGAATATCTTTAGTGACATTGGCAAAAATATAAAGCAACTAGAACTTTCATACATTGCTGATTGGAATCTAACGATGGTACAGTTACTTTGGGGAACTGCGTGGCTCTTCCTTATAAAGTTACACATACACTTATCATACATTCAGGCAATTCCACTCTTAGAAAAGAAGTGTCCAACAAAAGACTTGGACTCAAATGTTCATTGCAGCTTTATTTATAACTAGAGGCCCAGTGCACAAATTCGTGCACAGGTGGAGTCCGGTCAGCATGGCCCCAATCTGGGCACATCAGGACTGGGCCTGTCCAGAGGAGGACATGGCAGGAGGTTGGCTGGCCGGCCCGCCCCAATTGAGGCCCGATCAGGGCCTGGTCAGCTGGGGGAAGGGGCCATGGGTGATTGGCCAGCAAGGCACACCCCCAATTGGGGCTGGGGGGCTGACTCGGGGTGGAGCTGGTGATGGGGATGGGCTGTGGGTGGGGATGCCAGTTGGGGGCCAGTGGCCTGGGGGAGGGGCCATGGGTAGTTGGCCAGCCAGCCCTGCCCCTGATTGGGGTGGGGGGGCTGATCTAGGGTGGGGCCGGATAGGGGGAGGGTCTGCAGGAAATTGGCTGGCCAGCCCCACCCTCTATTGGGGTGGGGAGTATGATCAGGGGTGGGGTGTCCGGGGGGAGGGGCTGTGGGCCTATCATGGTGAGGTGGGCTGATCGGGGGTGGGGTTGGCGAGGGGAAGGGAAAGGGCGTTTGGCCCACTGACCCGCTCTTGATCAGAGTGGGAGAGTCCGATCTGGGGCAGGCCTGCAGGAGGAAGAGGCCATGAGGTTGGCCGGCCGGCCCCACCCCCTGATTGAGCCGGTTGACTGGCTACAGTGGGTGTCATAGTGACCAGTTGTTACAGTCATTATGGCCTTTTCGGTGGCTGGCTTTTTATACATATAGATAGTCCCAAACCGGACATAGTTCAAATGCCCACCAACGAGGTGAGTAAATAAACAAACTTGGAAATTTTTAAAAAAGGAACAATGTACTGATAAATGCAATAACATTAGGCTTAGTGAAGAGAAGCCAGAAATCAAAAGTACATCTGTATGATTTTCTTTATATAAAATTATAGAGCAAAACCAATTCTAGGAGAAACCAATCTAGACTGTCAAAAAGCAGAACAGAGGTTGTTTCAGGCAGGGGGTGGGTGAAAATTAGCTGCAAATAGGCTAAGAACATTAGTATGATGGAAATATTCTTTATCTAGATTGTGGTTGTGGTTACACAGGTGTAAACATTTATCAAAACTACACCATTATAATGTTTGTATTTTATTGTATGTAAATAAGGTATATCACAATACCATTATTTTTTTAAAAGAAAAGTAATAATTTTTAAAAATAAACTTATTAAAAGCAAAAAAAATTCATTATTTTATCCTTTCTGGAATTAAGTATTAATGAGTCCTGTATTCTCTTTTAGATTTATAGCAGGATGTAAGATTGGTTTTTGTTTTTAATTAAATATTTTATTTCTTTAATATTTAATGATGAGACTAGTGAACTCTGATTGAAATTATTCTCCTGAAGGAATAAGTCATCCCCTCAATAAACTAGACATTAATCTCCTTGTCCTCAATATTTTTCACTATTAATTTTTACCTTTAGGGTAGAGAAGCAACAAAACATAGATTGTGAATTTAGTTCCTTGAACAAAGTGAAACTATATATTTTTAATTTAAAAAATGTATTATAGAGTCATTCAGACTACAACATGGGTTTGGAAAGAGATTGCAATTTCTTAAGTGTTAGGTAATCAATATTTAAAAACAAAGCAGGTCTATTATAATACTGATCAAAACACAAAGAATTTTTAAATTTTAATGAATTGAATTTGAATATTTCATTATTTATAGACAAATAAGTATCTGTTTAGTTAGACTTTCAAGAGTACAGATTGTATGTTTTAAACAAAGGAACCAATTTCCATGCACTATCCTATCTAATAATAGAGTAACATGTAAATTACCATCACTCCGCTACGCCCACGATTGGGCGGCGGGAGGCTGGGGGGCGGGACTCTGTGCCTCTCAACTGCCAGATCCATGGCCACTGAGGGGGCCTGCCGCGGACACCCAGCTGCGCCTCTCAAGGGCAGGATAGCCAGGTGTCCGCGGCAGCCCCCCTCAGCGGCCATTGAGAGGCGCAGGGGGTGGGAGTCCCGCCCCCTGCGCCTCTCAACAGCAGGGTAGCCCCCCTCAGCGGCCGCGGACCATCAAAAGTGGGGGAGCTGGGTGCCTGTCTGCTCTGGCACCAGGCCTTTCAGAAGCCTCCACTGAGCCGGAGGCTTCTGAAAGGCCTGGTGCACCAGCGGACAGGCACCCAGCTCCACCGCGAAAAGCGAAAGCATGTAGGGGACCCTACACGTACATGATTCAATCATGCACTGGGCCTCTAGTAGTTTTATGACATGCTTCTCAGGTATATTGATAAGGAATTTTATTATCATTGTGTTAATTTGATTTTAAATGCCATCAAAGAAATTTGTTCATGGCATCAGACAGGAAGCACATGCATTTTGATCATTAGCATCCAGAATCATGGTATCTAGAAATCCCACCTCCTAGGATCAGGGTTGCTGCATTATAAAGACCCGCTCTTTACAATGTCTCTCAGAACGACAGTTCTCAACTGCTCTAACCCAGCCCCAAAAGCCTGTGCCCTTACCCTCTGTGCTGCACCATTTCCAGAAGTTTACAGGCAAACTCAGGACACAAGACCAATCGACCTGGAACAATGATGCACACTCTGGCTTTATTTCCTTTTCCTTTCTGTCTGGTAGGACCCAATGGACCTCATTCTGCTTGACCTTCTTCCAAGCCCCCAAGTTAATCCCCATCTCTGGGCCACTCCCTCTGCCTGCTTTTGCTCTGGCTTCCTGGCTGCTAAGAGTCAGAGGAAGTCAAAAAACAGAAGTAGGATGGGACATTGCAAATCCCCACTCAGCTCAGCTAATCTTCCCCTGCTGCTTGGCAATTTTTTCACTCTTTGTGCTGTAGAATATTTAGTGGCTCTACTCATTTTTCCCCACCCCTATAAGTTTCTAATGCCAGACTTACTCTCTTTACAGAAGAATATATTTCACAAGGAAGATAAATATAATTTATCATGATTTTATATACAAGAATTTTTCTGCATCTTTATTCTTTTTCTACTCTCCCATTCCCTCCTCAACTTTATTTCCTCTCTCTCCCTGTTTCTCTCTCTCTCTCTCTCTCCCTCTCTCTCTCGTTTCATCTCCAATATTTTCCTCTGTCCTGCTCTTTCCCTACAAACTTACCTTTGACTCTCTCAAGTGACCAATCGTCACTATACCTCTCCTGTGTATGGGCAACATTCCTTCTCCATATTCTCGGCTGGGGTGCCTCCTCCTTTCCTCTGCTTTCCTAGCATCTACCACTGCTTTCTTTGCTGTCTTGAGCCAAGTACTAATCTCAAATCCAATGGCCTCTTATATGTTTCTCAGTCTCTCTCAATATCGCACACACTGTTGGCCACCATTTCCTTTTTCTATGTTTGCTTCCATGACATTGTTCCCTCCTGGTTCTCCGCCTCCCTCAGTGCCCTATTATTGTCCTTAATTTTCCTCCCTCCTCTACAAGGAACACGCGCCCCCCCACACACACCCCCCCCCCCCAAGTATCTTCCTCCCTTTCTCTTCCCTCTCTCACACATTCTCCCTCAACAAATTCATAAGCTTCCTAATCTTTAACTCTCCCCTCTCCCTTCTTTGAGATGCCAACAAACTGGCCTTGGTGCTTGGCTGGGCCATCACTGATCACGGACTTTAAGCATTGCTGTTACTTGCGCCTTCCTCTTCTTCTACCATGCCCAGGTTGGTGACTATCACTGACTTCTGTGAAGAATAAAGCTTCACAATATGTTTGACTACGCAGCTTCTCAAGTCCTAAAAGAGAAAATTATAAGCAGTGATTTCTTGCTTTCTAAGCAGCAAAAGAACTTCTATCATACTCACAGTGAAGGGGTTGATTGATAGAAGTCTATTGAGGTTATTATTGACAGTGGTTAATTATAAAAAACAACTGATCATTTTATGTCAATGGGATCAAACTCAAGTCCCTCTGTAAAAATGACACTAACAATGCAATACCCTCTAATATGTTTCACACGTATTAAGTCATTGCATTTTCCTGGTCTCCTTTTCCTGCCTCACTGTTTTCTACATATATACTGGTAATGCTGAAACCTACACATAAAAATGCACCCCTATACTAGTTTCCTAAAGATAATGTCTGAATTTGGACTTTACTCTTGTTGATCTGAACTATTACTACAGGTTATTGTTTTTTTACTTTTCTCCCTTCTAACATAACATTTTAAGATACTTGATGATCCAAATTTAATAATTGACTATGCTATTTCCCACCACTCCCCAAACCCCATCATCTAAATTTACTTCATGCTTTCCTTTCTCCATATTTTCTTATGCTACTTCTCTTGTTCTGGGTGTTCTTCTCCAAACTATATCTGGTAAAATCCCATTAATTAATTAATTTTTTAATCTTTATTGTTGAAAGTATTATATATTTCCCTATGTTTTCCCCATTGACCTCTTCTAGCCTGTCCCCATCTCCCAGCCCAGACCTTCACCACCCTATTGTCTGTGTCCATGGGTTGTGCATATATGCATACAAGTTCTTCGGTTGATCTCTTCCCACCCACTCACCCACCCCACTTTCCCTCAGATTCTGCAGTCTGTTCCATGCTTCGATGTCCCTGCATCTATTTTATTCATCAGTTTATTTTGTTCATCAGATTCCACATATGAGTGAGATCATGTGATATTTGCCTTTCTATGACTGGTTTATTATGCTTAGTATAGTATTCTCCAGGTCCCTCCATGCTGTCTCAAAGTGTAAGATATCCTTCTTTTTTACTGCTGCATAGTATTCCATGGTGTAATTGTAACACAGCTTTTTTATCCACTCATCTACTGATGGGCACTTGGGCTGTTTCCAGATCTTAGCTATTGTAAATCGTGCTGCTATGAACATAGGGGTGCATACATTCTTAGGCCCAGTTCAAATATTACCTCCTCCATGGTGTCTTAATGCTTTCCACAGTTTCCTTAAAAATTCCTAAATGCCTGTTCTATTGTCTTTATCACATTTGGTACAAATTTCTTAACTCTAGTGTAAGACTGCATGACCCTGTGTGTATAAGAGCCACATGCTTTACTCATTTTTATATTCTTCATGGCATTAAGCATAGTACCTTATGCATAATAAGAGGATGCTATGGTGTTTTTTAAAATAATTACTATTAACAATATACAACATTAAAGGAAGTACTATGAGGAAGAAAGCACATATGAATTAACTTACCTAACATTTTTTTTCTGTGATTAAATCTTTTCAGGTAACAACCTTTTGAGAATCCATTGAAAACTATCAACTTATATGGCGCTTACAAATCCCATGGAGCCATTCCTGAACTCCAGCTAAAGAACTACTGTTTTTGATAGTTTGTTGTTTTATTATTATTATGAAGATGGTCAGTTGTGGCTCATGGTTCATCCCAACCCTTGGGTTCTAGCAGAGGAGGAGACCCTTCTTTGAGAATAATGTCTGTTTCCTACTACCACACTGACTTAACACAGAAACAGGAAGTAAGCCAATCTGAGTATAGCTTTTCAATAGTCACATATGTCCTGTGTGATCACCAATGACAGTTGCTGACGACACTGTGGTCAATCAGCTCTAAAAACAGCTGACAGGCCAAAGAAGCAAAGCTAGAACTTCTAATGACCATCTTTCAAACCTATGTTCTTATGTTTGAATTGCTAGATCTTCTGATTACATTGTAAGTCTTCATACTGCTATAATATTTTCTCTTATTTTACATAGGACTAGTTATGCTGTCAGTACTTAAAAATAATAAATAACAATTAAGGAGATTAAAGTGAAAAATGTATATTTTTTAGTATTTACATAACCAGACACTTAATGCAAGTGGAGGTCTGCTGTGGAAGGTTTTCAGATGTGTTGATGCGGATTATTAGTGATATTTAAATGTTATAGGGATAGTAATTCGATGTTCACATGTGAAATGCAATTTAGAAGGGTTGCAGGATGTAATTATTAGGTTTTCTGAAGATAATTGCTTAGACAAGAACAAATATTTCACTATCTGTTAATATGATTACACATTCATTTATGTGGTCTATTTTAGGACATTGCTGTCCCAATTTCTTTTGACTGAGATAGATAGTTAAGAGATTTTTCAAATATCTGTATATAACTCAGAAGTCAGAAATTTATTGTCTTTTCAACTTGTGGTGTTTTTCTTTCCATACTGTTTTATTAATTAACTAGCGTTCCCATTGCAGGAAAAATCCTGCAATAGGGTTTCCTGCTGCACTCTACCCTGCCCTGCCTGCTCTCCTCCCTTGTCCCCCGGCCCGCCTTCTCCGCCAGCCCGCCTGCTTTCCCCTTCTCCCCCAGCCCCGCCTCTGCTCCTCCCTTCTCCTCCCCCCGGCTTGCTTGCTTCTCCACAGCTTTGCTCCCTTCTGCAGCTCTTGGCTTCTTTCTATGCTGTCTTGATATGCAAATTAGCCGCCATCTTTGTTTGGGTAATTTGCATACTCGTCCTGATTGTTTGGTGGGTGTGGCTTGGGCGTAGCAAAGGTGCGGTCAATTTGCATATGTGTCTATTATTAGGTAGGATATCTTTCATTTGTATAATATTATACAGTTTGAAAAATACTTTTATATACATTGATTATCTCATTTGATCTTTACCCTTTGAACTAGGTAACTTAAATATTATAAGCTTATTTTAGATTAAGAAAACAAGCTACAAGGTGAATCATGCCTCCCCCAAATTCATATATCCCCAATATGACTATATTTGAAGATAGGGCTTTTAGGAGGCAATTATGGGTACATGTGGCCAGAAGGGTGGAGTCCTAATCTGATAGGATTAGTGGCCTTCTAAGAAGAAGAAGAGAGACCTTTCTCTCTCTGCCACATGAGCATAGGAAAGCCAAGAGAGAGGTCTCACCAGAACCCAATCATGCTGACACCTGGTCTCAGACGACCCACCTTCTGAACTATAAGAAAATTCCTTTGTTGTTTAAGCCATCAGTCTATGGTATGTTGTGGCAGCCTGAGAACACTAATACACAGGGGAATTTGTCCCCAAATCTCATACTTAGTGACACTGAGTACAGAACATGGATCCCTCTCTTGTTTCAGGACTGTTCCCACCAAATCATAGCAGCTCAGAAGAAATCATCTGACACATTGAGATTGATTTATTTTTGCTCAAGTTGTTGCCTGCATAAAGGGCAAGAAGGAAATTTGTACTTGCATGAAAATAAAGAAATTAATTTATGGGAAAAAGAAAATAATATTTAACTTGAAATCCCCGGGCCTTTGAACGATGTTAACCTTCCATTGTGGTTTTCCTTTGTCTTCATTGTGGTCAGGAAAGGGAGGTGATCAAGTGAAGTTTTCTGTGCTTTCTGTGATGAGACCCCACCCACAACCAGTCCACCTTCCTACCTGAAACGCCAGCAGTTCCAACCAGATAATATAAACCAACTGGGGAATTATAGGTGAGTGCCTCTGTCTGATACAGAGGATAAGAGACAAGTCAAATATGAGAAGGCATATTGGATTCAGTAGAGGAATTTTATGACACTCAGGCCTATTTTATATTTATGAGAAATGGTGGAAAGAGCTATCTGAAATATGTTCAAACATAGGCTCTGAGGTTGTAAAAACTATTCTCTTATTTTTTTAATGGCCATGTTTTTGTTTCTGGAGAAGCAGAGACTGTAAACAGAACATACAGAGAAGGAAGAAAAATAGGGGGAGAAAAAACAGAGAAGGGGAAAAAGTCTCTAAAGATTTAGAGTCTAAATCTTTAGAAACAAAGAATGCAGCCTAGCAGAAATAAAGTGGGCTTAGTAGACTTGGTTGCACTATTCTAGCCATGTTTATTAATACATTTTGTCTTTTTATTTGATTATTTTAACAAGCATTCTGATTGATTAATAATCACAATTAAATCAATTTTACTATACTACCTGCAATGTACTAAAAAAACAGTGGCTAGTAAGGTGTTCATTAAATTATAAGAGAACCAAGGAGCATTATGGTCAAATCTGTACACAGGACTGGTATGGTAACCAGTGAACTACTTCCCTCTTACAGATATGAATAACTTAACCTACATAATGTTTTACAATGTTTTTGTCTTCAGATGGGCAGGAGCCCTTCAAAGTAGCTCAGTGCCAACCTTCCCGTCTTATATTTGTCCCTCTTAATTTGTACTCAGGCACTGAAGACAAAATTTTCTAATTTTCCCCTCCATTCTCAAATGCACATCCCATGGCAGGTGGGCCTGGAAGAACCTGGAACTCCATGGCTTCCATGCCTTGCGGACACACGACTCAGGTCACATCCCTCTTTACCGAGTTCCAGGTCTGTTTTTAGGTCTCTGCACTTACCAGAAACCCTCAACATCCATCCCAATCTCCTCTCAGCTCGTGGAGCTGTCCTTTTTTTGATTTTTGTCTTGCAAGTATCACTTTCTCTTGATTTTTATATAATCTGCTCCTCAATCCTCCACGTTAGGGAGCCTTCACTTACTCATCCTGACTTATCATCAATTTCATAATGCCACAGAGTGCAGTTCAACACTCTCCCACCTTTTTTTCTCAAAGCTGTTCTCTTGCCAGGAGCCTCAGATGTCTACTTTGAGAATTAAAGGCTGAGCACTGAATCACATCCTCCCTTCTGAATTTTTCTAGTAAGGGGGTACCCATGGCTTGTCTAGCTAATCACCAAGACAAGGTTGGAAGGGATTGTAAAAATGGCACTGGAGGACACAGTAATTAATACTCAATATATTATTTTTATATGTTATATACATATATTTATTTATTCTCAAATATGCATATTTTAAGCATAAAATTATCTTATTCTCTCCTTACCTAGGATCCTCCTCCACACACACACACATACACAGAACACCCAAGAGGCTTCCAAAAAGATATTCTAAGCATACTTTGTCCTTGTCAAGAAGGGAAAGGAAAAGAACTGATGTTTATTGAATGTTGGTCTCTGTGCCAGGCTCTTTATTAGTTGCCTTTATATAAATTACCTTTTTTTACTTTTGCTAAGGAATAAAAAAATAACTTGTTTGTACATTGTCCCTAAATGTTCTCTTACTAATTTTCCCTACTCCACCTCTGCCCCATAAAGAAATTCTAACATTTACCAGAATGCCCCTGTATAAGGATCTTCATCACTCACCCTCCATGCTCTCACTTCCACTGCCCTTATTCAAGTTTATCACTGGAATGCAGAGCAGACACAAGTTATTCCAAGAAGGCCTTACCTAATCCCCTGACCAAATGATCTAAAAGAGACACATCCAACATCAGGCCAGAGCTGACCCTGAGGTCAGTTTGGATTCAAGTTAGATTCTGAAGCTACTCCACAGCCAAACTATCATGAACACAAACCTTATTTACAAAACTAATGCAATTATTAAGAGTGTCCTCTGACCCATGTGGTTTTCATTTATTCAAAAAACTAGAGGCCCGGTGCACGAAATTCGTGCACGGAGGGGGGTTGTCCCTCAGCCCAGCCTGTACCCTCGCCAATATGGGACCCCTCAAGGGATGTCCAACTGCCCGTTTAGGCCCGATCCTGGATCGGGCCTAAACGGGCAGTCGGACATCCCTCTCACAATCCAGGACTGCTGGCTCCCAACTGCTTGCCTGCCTGCCTTCCTGATTGCCCCTAACCGCTTCTGCCTGCCAGCCTGATCACCCCCTAACCACTCTGCTGCCAGCCTGTTTGCCCCCAACTTCCCTCCTCTGCCAGCCTGGTCACCCCCAACTGCCCTCTCCTGCAGGGTTGATCACCTCCAACTGCCCTCCCTTGCAAGCCTGGTCCCTCTCAACTGCCTTCCCTTGCAGGCCTGGTCCCTCTCAACTGCCCTCCCTTGCAGGCCGGGTGCCTCCTAACTGCCCTCTCCTGCTGGCCATCTTGCGGTGGCCATCTTGTGTCCACATGGGGACAGGATCTTTGACCACATGGGGGCAGCGATATTGTGTGTTGCAGTGATGGTCAATCTGCACATTACTCTTTTATTAGATAGGATAGAGGCCTGGTACAGGGGTGGGGGCCAGCTGGTTTGCACTGAAGGGCATCCCGGATCAGGTGGGGGTTCCCTTGGGGTGTGGGGCAGCCTGAGTGAGGGGCCTGTGGTGGTTTGCAGGCCAGCCACGCCCCCTGGCAACCCAAGCAGAGGCCCTGGTATCTGGAATTTATTTTCCTTCTACAATTGAAACTTTGTAGCCTGGAGCGGAGCCAAGCCTGTGGCTCCCTCCGAGGCCCGCAGCCATTTGTGTTGGTGTTATAATTGAAACTTTGTTGCCTTAAGCGGGTGAGCCCGGCCAGGGTGTGCGGAAAGCTTTGCTTCCCCTGTTGCCGGCGGCAACCCTGGCCTGCTCTCTCAAGCTCCATTCTGCCGCCATTTGTTTGAATTTGTTTACCTTCTATAATTGAAACTTTGTAGCTTGAGTGGAGGCTTAGGCCTGCAACGGCTATGGAAAGCTTGGCTTCCTCTGTTACCTAGGAAACCTTGCTCTCTGTGGCTGTAGCCATCTTGGTTTGGGTTAATTTGCATACTCGCTGTGATTGGAAGGTGGGCATGGCTTGTGCGCATGGCTTGAGGGTGAGTCGGAGGTATGGTCAATTTGCATATTTGTCTATTATTAGATAGGATATTTAGGCACCTACTCTATTATATGTGCTAGAATATAAAAGCCATCACATATGCAGTATCTACATTTTGGTGTTCTTATTTTTTTTTTTATTTGGCCCTAGGTTTGTCTTTTTCACATAAAACTGTAACCAATCAAGTAATTTTTTATCTAAACAATGCCTCCCACAAACAGGTACAGCAAAAACATTTTTCCCATTACCCTTCCACTGGATTAACTAGTTCTGATTAAAAGTAAAGTTGGATGAATTGCCAGTGATTTTGATGTGATGTGAAAAAAATTCCTTGACTCTCTCTCATTCTTCATCCACTCCAGAAAGACCCACAGCAGACACCAGGGATTAACAAAGTCAGAGGGTCTGTCCCACTCTGTTTTGTTCAGCACAGGTTGAAAGGGCATCCTTTGCTGGAGGAGATTTCATAAGATGTTACAGTTTCTTATTTAGATAACCCCCAATTAATTTCTCTTCATAAGTTAATAAATAAATAAGCACTAGCACTAATGCAAATAAAGGACAGGGCTGATGTTTGTAAATGCCGCTGATGGCATTTTAATTTGGGGTTTGCAATTGCAGACACTTCCTTTTATTTAAAACAAATGTCAGTCAACAGAGTTGTTGCTCTTCTTTGAGCATCTTGCGGATTCCATTAATCATGTTTAATGATTTGTATCTTTCTTAATAGTGCAAGAAAAATAATTTAGAAACCCGTACCATAATTAAAATACTCTCTTGAGTATTCATGCTGAGCAGCTCTAAAAAATGACTTCTTACTTCCTAACCATATTGTTACCGGTGGGGAGAGGTCTCGTCCCTACCTGTTGCTTGTGGGAGTGGGCTTCTTTGATATCCCCTCAAAAAACAATTTTCTGAGACTCACATGGGAGGATGAAATATTGTACAAACTTGCATCTGAGTTTCTAAGGTCCCGTTTTCCTCCATCCCTCAAGGAAGAAGCCCCATTTTGCCTTTAGCAGGGCTAAATCAGAGCCAGTGTCCAGGTTAGGGCATAGTCCAATTCAGCATCGGGCTAGCTTAGTTTGTGTTTCCCATTGCAGTTCATCCGTCCATTTCATGTGGGGTGTGCAGGGCTACATGGCTGTGCAGGAAATAAGGGCGAATGCAAGACGCCAAGAAAGCCAAGGGAGTCATGAGCCAAGAGCTCCAAGAGCCAAGAGCCATACGAGAGAGTTTTCCTTTGTTTGGGGAAGCTGCCTACATGCCATGCCTATAATGGCTGGCCTTCCCTTTGCTTCTTTCCTATCTATAATAATAAAAGCATAATATGCTAATTAGACCGGACAGGCCAACGACCTTCTGGACAAAGCCAGGGCTGCGAGGGCTGAGGTAGCCACAGCAGCTGCGAGGGCCAAGCCCCTTGCACAAATTCCGTGCATCGGGCCTCTAGTTATTAATAACTAGCTAATTACAATGGTATCAATATTAATTAACTCCTGTTACATTTTCCCTATTGTTGTACTCTAAAAAGCCTGTGTATCATCATCACCATCACTTTCCATGTGCATTGCGACTATGAAATAATGAGACTGACTTTCCATTTTGTCATTTATAATCACATTTTCCAAATTGCTTTTTAAATATTTTTATTGATTTC
The DNA here is from genome assembly GCF_951640355.1 of Cnephaeus nilssonii. Taxonomy (NCBI): domain Eukaryota; kingdom Metazoa; phylum Chordata; class Mammalia; order Chiroptera; family Vespertilionidae; genus Cnephaeus; species Cnephaeus nilssonii. Next base: position 69,350,527 of record NC_137084.1, on the reverse strand, counting down.
AGAGAGGAATGGAGAGAGATAGAAACATCATTGATGAGACAGAACCAACGATTGTCTGCCTCCTGCACACCCTACACTGGGGATCAAGCCTGCAACCCCGGGCATGTGCCCTGACCAGGAATCGAATGGTGACCCTGGTTCATAGGTCAATGCTCAACCACTGAGCCACACTGGCTGGGATCCAAATTGTTTTCATTTTATTTAAATTAATAATGAACATAAAATAGCATAGAACAGAGAAATAGGAAAATGTAGGGTATAAAACCTAAATTGGTCAAACTGGCAGGTTGCAGCCTGGTGTGCTAAGAAGATCACAGAGATTTAAAAACTAAAGACCCATGTTTAATTCCTGGTCTAGTCTCTTATTCACTGCTGGTCACTTTGGGTAATACAAAATGGAAAGGACCCGAGAAAGCAGAAATTGGGACTGGAAATAGGAAGAATGATTACAAGTCTGGGGAAGAACTGAGGTCCCCAGACTCCCAACTCCAGTTCATGTAGTCAAAGACTCCCCCTTCCCAACTCCAGCAAACTCCCAAATTCTCAGGAGAATTTGAATGAGAGAGGCTCTGTGCCAGAGGGCCAGACAGAGTAGAAGGTGAGAGTGAACACAGAGATTTAAGAGGAAGATTTATCCTCACTATGCTCTCAGAATGCTGCCATGCAGGCTTGTTCCCTGCAGTGAAGAGATGGGAGGAAGATCTACAAGTACTGACAAGTACAGATCTCCCAGTGAACCAGCCAGGTCTCTGTGACATGACTTAGGTTTTAGAGAATCACCAAGCCACTCTGTGATATGTAGGCAACAGGAAAACCAGTTACAAAGTATGTCAATAAACCACACGAGAGATCATGGTGAAATGGACCAGGGTGCTATCAATGTGTGTAGCTAGACCTAGTTAGATTTTTCATATATTTTGAAGGATTTGCTGATGGATTTGATATGGAATACAAGAGAAATCAAGGAGTCTAGGATGCTCCAAGGTTTGGGGCCTGAGCAATAGGTCAGCTGGAAATTACAGAACATTTAGAAGCATGCACAGGGAGGTTGAAAAGGTGGTCCATAATTATGGATTTTGTATTTCATGCTAAATACTTGAACTTCAGCTTATGGGTAGTAGGCAGGAAGTTATATAACAAGCTTTGTATTTTCTAAAAACAACTCTTGAGTCATATGCAGGATAGAGTAAAATGGATTAGATTAGAAGATGAAAGTTTATTTAGAACAGTACTGTAGTAGTTCAGGTGAAACATAAAGAGAGCCAGGACAGGGTGAGTGGCAGGCTGATCTAGTGTTTGCTTGCCTAAAGATGAAGTTACTATAGACTCTGAAGAAAGGAGATAAACAAATGTAAGAACTATTTTCACCAAGTAATGATGAGTGAACTCCAGTGCAATCTGATTTATCACCTGATCAATGCATCTCTTGCCTAGACAGTTCTAAAGATATACCGATGAATTCACACTCTTCCAACTCATCCAACACATCTCCAGGAAGTGTGAAATGAGTGCCTACCACTACGTAGATCAAGGCCAGACTCCAGCTTAAAGAAAAATAAAGTATTGGGTCTGGGAATCCAAATAACAGAGTTCTAGTCCTTGTTGTGTCTCTGGCTAAATCATTTCCTGTTTTTGACACCAGTGTGTTCATCTCAAAGTTAGAAAATTTGATTAGATGACCCCTCCCTAGCAAGCACCTGAATTATCCAACATCCAACTGTGCAGAACAAAAAATTGCATTGAGATATTTATTGGTTGTCATTCATATGCATTATTTTCACACCCAAATTTCTATTCAGTGAGCATTTTTAGGCATATGGTATATATCAAGACTGAACACACTTTGATTTGAAATTTTTGTGTAAGGATGATAAGGTGGTAAATTGCTTTCATGTTGTAACTCAGTCAGAGATATTTTTTCTCTTGCCTTTGTTGAACAAGGAAAACAGGAACTAATCATGCAGATAACCCATAGCATTGTGTCAGTAATCATTTTTTAAATCATTTTTACTTTTCAATTACAGTTGACATACAATATTATATTAACTTCAGGTGATTACTCCAGTTATTGGACATTATGTAACTTTGAGTATTTTTTGCCACTCCCTTCTGGCCTGCAAAATTTCTATTGAGATATCATCTGACAGTCTATGGGAGCTCCCTTGTAAGTAACTAACTGCTTCTCTTGTAAGTAACTAACTGCTTTTCTCTTGTTGCTTTTAAGATTCTCTCTTTGTCTTTAACCTTTGGCATTTTAATTATGATGTGTCTTGGTGTTGGCCTTCTTGGGTTCATCTTGTTTGGGACTCTCTGCACTTCCTGGATTTGTATGTTTGTTTCCTTCACTGAATTAGGGAAGTTTTCCATCATTATTTTTTCAAATAGGTTTTCAACTTCTTGCTCTCTCTCTTCTCCTTCTGGCACCCCCATGATGCAAATGTTGCTACATTTAAAGTTGTCCTAGAGGCTCCTTACACTGTCTTCATTTTTTTAATACTTTTTTTTTCTTTTCTGATTGGGTACTTTTTGTTTCCTTATATTCCAAATTACTGATTTGATTCTTGTTTTCATCTATTCTGCTCTCGATTTTCTATAAATTTTTCTTCATTTCAGTTACTGTTTTCTTCATTTCTGAATGGTCTTTTTTATGGTTTTCATGTCATTTTTTAATGCTTACTAGCTCTTTCTTGAAGTTTTCACTAAGTTCATTGAGCATCCTTGCAACCAGTGTTTTGAATTCTGTATCTGATAGATTGTTTGCCTCCATTTTGTTTAGTTCTTTTTCTGGAGTTTTGTTCTTTTCTTTCATTTGGAATATGTTTCTTTGTCTCCCCATTTTGATACCCTCCCTGTGTTTATTTCTATGTGTTAGATAGAGCTGGTATATCTTCTGAGCTTGGTAGAGTGGCCTTATGTAATAGGTATTCTGTAGAGTCCAGTGACACACCCTCCACAATCACCCAAACTAGGCACTCCAAATATGCACCCACAGCCCTGTGTGGGATATGTACACCCTCCTCTTGTCGTCAAGCCTTGACAGGAGGGTTATAGGCTGATCCCCAGGCTGATCAGTTGTAAGAATTGGCTATGACCCCTAACCACCGAGGAGGATCAGCTGTGCAGGGGCCCACCCCACAGAGCAGGACTTACTTCAGCAGGGTTCTGATCCCCTCTGAGTCCACCCCTTGAGTGTGTAGCTTGTGGAGGTGGTTGGGTGGTGCTCAACATAGTCTAAAGCTGTCCACTGGATGCGCTGGCTATGGGGCTTCCCAGGAGGTGCAGACCAAGGTCAGCCACCACCTGTGTTCTACATGGGTCACCTGGCATAAGCTACAAAGTGGTCTGCATGTGATTGCTACTTGTGCTCGTCTTGAAGGTGCTCAAAGAATGCCACGCCATAAACCAAGGCGGGTGCTGCTAGTGCCAAGCTTGGGGTCACTTAGTAAGAGGTCTGAGGCATGCTGAGGCCAGATGCTTCTTCTTTTAGAGATTGTAGGAAAGTCTGAAGCATGAGCCAAGACAGGGCATTTATATGAAAAAGCCCCTGGAAACAGTTTAGGTGGACCTGCAAGTTGGGTGGGGTGAGGCCTCAAGGAATCACCAGGGTGGATGAAGAGTGTTAATCAGGTTGTTGGAAACTCAAATATGTCACCCCCTGCTGGCTCTGTAGGAGTGTGGGTATCTCAGAAAAGAAACAATGGCCTCAGCCACCACTTTTATCTGGCAGAAAGCTGCACCCCCCAGCTCTTGCCCTGATGCCAAACAATTTTTTTTTAATTTCTTTATTGATTAAGGTATCACATATTTGTCCTCGTCCCCCCATTCCCATCCCACACCCCTCCCCACACATGCCCCCACCCCCCTGTTGTCCTTAACCGCTGGTTAGGCTCATATGCCTTTAATTCCTCCCCATATGTCCCTGGTTCCTTTCAAGTTGCTGCCCCAGTGCTGGAACTCAGATCAAATGAGTCTGAGTAAGTCCATGCATTGTTCCTTTAAGAGGCATAGCCTAGGACTCCAGAAGCCCTCCATCTCACTCAACCAAAATCCCTGCAGTTTTTTATAGCCAGCAGTTATGGGGCTTTCTCTTCCTAGCACTGGAACTCTGGGCTGGGGAGCCTGGTGTGGGGCTGAGACCCCTTGCTCCTCAGGGAAGCCTCTGGAGCTGGCATGTGCCTCTTGAGGTGGGTGTGGGACCAGTCAATTCTGCATCTCTGCTCCACCTACCAGTGGCTTCTTTAAATCCCAAGTGGTAGGACTTCCATTCGGCTAGATTTAGGAGGTTCTGAACAATGGTTATACTATAGTTTACTTGTAATTTTTATGTGGTTGTGGGAGGATTCAAGTACTAAACTTACCTATGCCACCATTTTGACCAGAAGTCAATAGTAGTCTTGTATTAGCAGGTAAAGTCAATGATGAGTATTTTTAAGCAACAGGAATTCTTGGTGTGTTTACAGTTTATGTGTACTGACTGACAAATATACCTCATCTTTCCTGCTAAAGTCTAAGCAAAAGAGCCCCTTTAATTTTTTAAATTTGACTTTAGGGTTTTTTTTAAACAAGCAAAATAGAGACAGACTCATAGAGAGCAGGCTGACAGTTGTGGAGAGGGATGTTTAGGGGGTGTTTAAGGGATGAAGAACTTAAGAAAAAAAAAGGAAAAAAAAGAAAAAAATCTCATGGACACAGACAACAGTGTGGTGATTGCGAGGGGGAGGGGAATGTGAAAGAGAGTATAAGGGGGATGAATGGGGTGGTGAATACACAATTCAATGTACAGATGTGTTGTGGAATTGTGCACCTGAAACCTGTATAATTTTAACCAGTAGTCACACCAATAAATTCAATAAGAAGGAAAAAATATGATGAGGACTCCAAATAAAAATCTATAGTGTGAAAAATCTTAATGCATTGGGCCAACAGGAAATACAGTATAGTTACTGCTTTGGAGTACTTTTTAAGAGAAAATTCTTCAATTTCTCTAAATCTAGAACTTTGTTAGCATAATAATTTTCATTTATGCTAATAGCAAAAGACTGACGAAGATGCATTTCCTTACTTGACTGTTTAGTTGTTGTTATTTTGAAATGAATTGCTGTACTGCTAACAACTAAAAATAGAATTTACTTTTAAAAGTTTTAGGTTCACCCCTAACCGATTTGGTTCAGTGGATAGGGCATCAGCCTGCAGACTGAAGAAGGGTCCTGGGTTCAATTCCCGTCAAGGGCATGTGCCTTGGTTGCGGGCTCAATCCCCAATATGGAGCTTGCAGAAGGTAGCTGATCGATGTTTCTCTCTCATCGATATTTCTAACTCTCTATCCCTCTTCCTTCCTCTCTGTAAAAATCAATAAAATATTTTTTTAAAAAAAGTTTTAGGTTCACAGCAAAATAGAGTGGAAGCTACAAAGATTTCCCATATCTCCTGCCTCCACAAACAGGGTCTCCTCCGCTATCAACATCCCTCACCAATGTACTACAGTGGTTACAATTAATAAACCTACACTGACACATTATTTTCAACCAAAGTCCCTTACAATAGGGTTCAGTCTTGGTGTTGTACATTCTGTATGTTTTGATAAATGTATAATGACATGTATCCATCACTTTAGTATTATACAGAATACTTCACTACCAAAAAAAAAAAAATCCTCTGCGTTTCTAGTTTCTCACCATAAAGTATTATGTTAGCTCTAGTTTTTTTCTAGATGTTCTTTAGCAAGCTGAGGAAGTTGTTCTCTATTCTTAGTTTTCTGAGAGTTATCATAAATGGGTGCTGGATTTTTTTAAGGGCTTTTTCTACATCTATTGATATAATCATTTGATTTTTTTTCTTCTTTAACCTGTTGATGCTATGGATTACATTAATTGATTTTTGAATGCTGAACGAGCCTTACATACCTAGAATAAATACCACTTGGTTATGGTGTACAATTCTTGTTTATACATTGTTGAATTTAATTTGCTAACATTTTGTTGAGGATTTTCATGTCTTTGCTTATAAGAGATATTAGTCTGTAGTTTTCTTGTAATGTCTTTGTCTGATTTTGGTGATAAGGTAACCATAGCTTCATAGAATGAAACTAGGAAGCATTTCTTCTCTTAGCTATGGAAGAGATGTTAGAGAATTGGTATAGTTTCTTGTTTAAATATTTGGTAAACTTCACTAGTGAACCCATCTGGGCCTGTTGCTTTCTGTTTGGGAAAATAATTAATTATTGATTTAATCTCTTTATTATATACAGGCTGTCTTAGTCCATTCAGGCTGCTATGACAAAAATACCACAGACTGGGTGGCTTATAAACAACAGAAATTTATTTCTCACAGTTTGGAAGTCTGGGAAGTGCCTATATGTGATAAGGGCTGAATTTCTGGTTCACAGATAGTCATCTTCTCACTGTGTCCTCATATGTCAGAAGGTGGCAAGAGAGCATTCTGGGGACCTTTATAAGGGCACCAATCCCATTCATAAGGGCTTTTCCCTCTGGATCTAATCTCCTCCCCAAAGTCTACCTCCTAATACCATTATATTTGGGTTTAGAATTTCACCATATAAATTTCAACACAAACATTAAGTCTATAGCATAGGCCTATTCAGCTAGGGTATTGCTTCTTGTATGATTTTGGCAAATTGTGTCTTTCAAGAAATTGATCTTTTTCCTCTAGGTTATCAAATTTGTGAACAGATGGTGCTCATAATATTTCTTTATTATTCTTTTAAAGCCCATGGGATCTGTACTATTTCCTTTTTTAATATCTGATACTAATGATTTGCATCTTCTCTCTTTAGTGAGGCTGGCTAGAGATTTATTAATTTTATTGATCTTTTCTAAGAATCAGCTTTTTTTGTTTACAATTGTTGATTTTCTCTATTAATTTCCTATTTTCAACTTCATTGATCTCTGTTTTAATTTTTATTATATCTTCTCTTCTGCTTACTTAACTTAATTTGTTCTACTTTCTATTTCCTAATGTGGAGACTCAGAAAATTAATTTTAGATCTATCTTCTTTTCTAATATATGCATTCAATACTATACATTTCCCTCTAAGCACTGCTTTCACTGAAGCCCACAAATTTTAAGAATTGTATTTTTATTTTTACTTAGTTCAAAGTATTTTTAATGTTTTTGAGAGTTATTCTTTACCTATGTATTATTTAGAAGTGTGTTGTAAAATATTCAAGTATTCATTTTCCAGCTATCTTTCCATTTTTTTATTTATAGTTTAATTTCATTATGAGCTGAAAGCAGACATTGTATGAAATATATTCTTTTACATTTGTTATGGTGTGTTTTATGGCCCAAAATGTGGTCTGTCTTGGTGAATGTTCCATGTAAACTTGAGAAGAATGTATATTTTGCTTTGTTAATAAAGTAGTTGATTCTGTCAATTATATTCAGATGACTGATGGTTCTGTTGAGTTGAACTATAGTGGATTCATCTATTCACCTTATAGTTCTTTTATGTTTTGTCTCATGCATTGTGATGCTCTGGTGTTAGGTATATAGCTGATCTTCCTCTGGTTTGTTTCAAGAATTCTTATCTTCGATTTTCCATAGTATGTATATGATATACTTAGGTGTATGTTTGTTTGTTTGTTTTTTTTTTTTTTTTTTTTTTTGTGTGTGTGTGTGTGTGTGTGTGTGTGTGTGTGTGTTTTGACATTTATCCTGCTTAGTGTTCGCTGAACTTTCTAGATCTGTAGCTTGATGCCTGACATTAAATTGAGGACATTTTCACTCACCTTGCTTCAAATATTTCTTCTGTTTTTTCTCTCTTCTCCTTCTGGTATTTCTATTACACATATGTTACACCTTTTATAGTTGTCTCACAGTTTTTGGATATTCTGTTCCATTTTTTCTGTCTTCTTTCTTTTCCCTTTTTTGTTTTGGAGATTTCATTCACATAACCTCAATCTCAGAGTTTCTTTCCTCAGCACTATCTAGTCTACTAATAAGCAAATTAAAGACATTCTTCATATCTATTACAGTTTTCTTGATCTCTAGCATTTCTGTTTGATTCTGTCTTAGGAATTACATCTTTCTGCTTATATTTCCCATCTGTTCTTGCATGATGTCTACTTTATCCATTAGCATCCTTAGCATACTATAGTTTTTTTAAATTTCTAGTCTGATAATTCCAACCAAATTGGAATTATCCTGCCAAATCTGTGCCTGATTCTGATGCTTGCTCTCACTCTTCAAACTGTGCTTTTTGCCTGTTAGTATGTCTTATAGTTTATCTTTGGTAGCCAGACATTATAAACTGAATAAAAGGAACTGTGGTAAGTAAATCTTTAGTATGTGGTGGTAAGGCATGGGGGGGGGTGCTCTACAGTCCTATGAGTAGGTGTTAGTCTTTTAGTGACCCTGTACCTCTGACCTGTGAACTTTACAAGTGCTTCCAAGACACCTTCATCATAGGTGGGACAGGTTGCCTAGAGTGAACCAATGTTGGATATTTTTCTTCCTGCACATGGAAGACTACAAGAGATTGTAGTTGGTTATTTCCTGTATCCATGGTGGAAGCCTAGAGAGAGCTGGAGTTGAGAATTTCCTGTCCTTCAGTGGTTTAGGTATTGATAGAACCCCAGTACATATTGGCTTCTGGAAAATAGTTTCTCTATAGGATAGGTCTTGTTATGAAAACACTGTTCTGTCATATTTCAAAAGGATTACTTTTTCCCTCTCCTGCTGGAAGCATGAGAGGAGTTTTCTCTATTTTCATCACAGTAAGAACCTGGAATAGCTCCTGGTGGTAAAACTTAGAAAAGTGTGGGGACCCACTATAGCTGCATCACCCTGAAGCTTTTAAGTCTCAGACTTGTCCACTTGGAGCCCTCCAACACTTCTTCCATCACAGTCCAGGTTTTTCTACCCCGGCACTTGTTCCCATGGAAGCTTCTGCTCATAGATTTCTGCTTGGGTAAGTTGTGATTCTATGTATTCCCCTGTTTGTCTCTTCAACTTGAGGGTCAGTGGTTTGCCTTGTCAATTCATTTTTTTACAAATATAAGAGTTGTTGACTTTATAGCTTGTTTAGCTTTATACTAGGATCTAGTGCCAACCTCCATCTACTTATGTGCCATACCAGAAACTGGAAGATTTTTATTTATTTTATTTTATTTATTAAAATATAAATGGCTCAAATAAGTCAGAATATTTTTAATAGGCATTCTAACAAGACCTCTACTCTAAAACTGCTCATTTATTGATACCTGCAATGCACAGATTTAGGACCAATGACATAACACTGGAGTAGGACTCTCTTGACTAGATTAAGGCCCTCATGCTAACTTTGACTTAGTGTATAATCCTAAACAGGTCAGTTCACATTTCCATACTTTGGGGTCTCACTCACCTTTAATTCAAACAATAGAAAATATTTACTGAGCATTTACTCTAGTTCAAGCACTGAACTAGACAAACAGAGTAGATACAATCCCTGCCTTGGGAGCTTTCAGCCTAGTTAAGAAGGCAGATAAAAAACAGGAAATAGAAATACAATAAGCATTACTAAAATAGGAGTAATAAGGTACTATAGGAACACTTGAGAAGGGGATCCAATCTGTGGTCAGGCTTCCTTGAGGGATGAACTAGACAATCTATAAGATTTCCTTTAAGTTATTCTTAAAAATGTATACAAAAGTTTTCCTGACTTTAATCTCATAGAATACACCAGATCAATTGATTTTCCACATGGATCTCAAGACAATAAAAAGAAATTAGTCTTGTGACAAATCTTGTTATGACAAATGAGTATCTTACATGCAAGAGAGAATATCCTTCCTCACACCTTACATAAAAATTAACTCAAAGTATGAGCATAGACATAAATGTTAAGAGCTTAAACTATAAAACATAGGAGAAAATATAAACATTCATGACCTTGAGTTAGGCAAAACCATATTAAATACAGCACTAAAAGCAAAACAACAAAAGAAAAAACTAAATGATTAGAGTTTCACACAAATTGAAAATTTTTGTATTGAATAAAATACTTCAAAAAAGTAAAGTGACAACCTATAGAACAGGAAAAAAAAATATTTGCAAATCATGTAACTTGTATCCAGAATATATAAAGAACTATTACAATTCATTAATAAATAAACCAATAAACTAGTTTTTTAAATGGACAAAAGATCTGAATACACATTTTTCTAAAGAGGATAATTAATGATCAATTATCACATGAAAAGTTGCTCAAGAGAGAAACCAAGATGGCGGCATAGGTGAACACCTAAACTGCTGCCTCGCACAACAATTTCAAAACTACAGCTAAAAGAGAGAACGGACATCATCCAGAAACACAGGAAAGCTGGCTGAGTGGAAATTCTACAACTAGAAGGAAAGAGAGGGGCACACAGAGACTCAGAGGAGCTGCAAAAGGCTGAGGTATGGAGACACACACACAGAGAGGACGGGTGGCTGAGTACCTGGCTGGCTTTCTATAGTGGGAGGGAGACAGGAGCTCCCAACTGCACTGAACCCCAGTTCCGACTGCACTGAACCCCAGTTCTGGGTGAGACCCTGGGGACCCAGACTCATACCGGGGGAGTCTGGACTGTCAGGAAAAGAGAGGAGCGCACAGAAACTCAGGGGAGCTGTGAAAGGCAGAGGTCTGAAGGCGCATGCGCGAGTGCATGCAGAGAGGACTGCAGCAATTACCGAGGGACTCTGAGACCCAGGGGCCTCTTAGGGCAGGGCTGTCTGCTCAACCCTGAGACTCCGCCCCATCCAAGCTGAGCACAGAGGCTTTTGAAATTTTGCAAGTCTTGTCTCATAAGGGTGTCTCCAGCACAGAAGTTCTTCCAGTGTAGACACAGCTGATCCTCACAGCCAACTGGCCTGGAGGTCAATTCCTCCCAGTGATACCAACAACAATCAAGACTTAACTACAACAAGGCTGTACACACAGTCCACAAAGAGGTGCACCAAGAGTGTCCACCTCAGGTAACTGGCGAGGCTGAGCCACTGGGCCATATAGGACACCTAGCACACAAAGCTACTCTACCAACTCAGGGAAGCAGGGAAATGCAGAGACAAAGAAACAGATAACAAATGAAAGAAATGGAGGAAAGCAAACAACTGGATATAGAGTTCAAAACCACGGTTATAAGGTTTTTCAACAATTTCCTAGAAAAGGCCAATAAATTTAGGGAGACCCTCAAGGATATGAAAAAGGACCAACTAGAAATTAAAATACACTGACTGAAATAAAAAATATTATACAGAGACCTAACAGCAAACTATAGGAACGCAAGAACCAAGTCAAAGATTTGAAATACAAAGTAGCAAAAAACACTCAACCAGAAAAGAAAAAATAATCCAAAAATTTGAAGATAGTGTAAGGAGCCTCTGGGACAACTTCAAGCATACCAACATCAGAATTATGGGGGTGCCAGAAGAGAAAGAGCAAGATACTGAAAATCTATTTGAAGAAATAATGACAGAAAACTTCACCCACATGGTCAAAGAAATAGACTTACAAGTCCAGGAAGCACACAGAACCCCAAACAAAAGGAATCCAAAGAGGACCACACCAAGACACATCAAAATTAAAATGCCAAGAGCAAAAGACAAAGAGAGAATATTAAAAGCAGCAAGAGAAAAACAGTTAATTGCCTACAAGGGAGCACCCATATGATTGTCAGCTGATTTCTCAACAGAAACTATGCAGGCCAGACGCGAGTGGCAAGAAATATTCAAAGCGATGAATAGCAAGAACCTACAACCGAGATTACTCTACCCAGCAAAGCTATCATTCAGAATTGAAGGGCAGATAAAGAGCTTCACAGATAAGAAAAAGCTAAAGGAGTTCATCAACACCAAACCAGTATTATATGAAACTAGAAACCCATTGCACGAAGTTTCGTGCAATAGACTTTCACCTGGCTGCCGGCAGCAGTTTTCCGCCAGCACCAGTTTTCCTCTGGCCACCCGCCGATCAGAGCGCCTCCCGCCAGCGCGATTGGCTACCCCGAGAGGAACTCCGATCCGGGAGGCGCTCCGATCGGCGGGTGGCCAGAGGAAAACTGGTGCTGGCGGAAAACTGCTGCCAGCAGCCACGCAATCGGCCACCACCAGTGTCTTCCGCCGGCCCCATGGGTCCTTCCGCAGCGTTGGCCTAACGGCCGGTGGGAGGAGCGGGAGTCGGGGACTCGTGAGTCCCCGCCCCCCCGCTCCTACCGCCAGCCAATCGGCCACCCTGAGTCCCGCCCCCCGCGCCTCCAGCCGGCCCAATCGTGGGCGTAGCGGATTGATGCAATTTGCATATTGCCTTTTTATTATGTAGGATGCTGAAAGGTACTCTTTAAGAAGAGGAAGAAGAAAAAGGTAAAGATAAAAATTATGAACAACAAATACATATCTATCAACAAGTGAATCTAAAAATCAAGTGAATTAAAAATCTGATGAACAGAATAAACTGGTGAATATAATAGAATCAGGGGCATAGAAAAGGAGTGGACTGACAATTCTCAGGGGGAAAGGGGTATGGGGGGTGCGGGAAGAGACTGGACAAAAATTGTACACCTATGGATGAGGACAGTGGCGGGGGGGAGATAAGGGAAGAGGGTGGGATGGGAACCGGGTGGAGGGGAGCTATGGGGGGAAAAAAGAGGAACAATTGTAATAATCTGAACAATAAAGATTTATTAAATTTTTTAAAAAGTTGCTCAAAATCATTCTCATTTAGGCAATGCAAATCAAAACCATAATGAGACATCCCTTTGCACACACTGAAATGACTCTAGAAATCAAAATGACAGCCAATACACATGTTGATGAGGAGGTGGAAAAATTGGAACCCTCCTACAGAGCTGGTGATAATGCAATACTTTGCAGTCTCTTTAGAAAATAGTCTGGCAGTTCCTCAAAATGTTAAACGTAGATGCACCATGCCCCAGATAAACAAAACATGTCCACATAAAATCTTTTATATGGATATTCATAGCAAAGTTATTCATAGTCACCAATTGGCAGAAACAACCCAAATGTCCCATCAACTGCTGAATGGATGAAGGAACGCAGTATTTCCATCAATGGAATATTATTTGGCAATAAAAGGAAATGAGATCTTGGTACATGCTATGACATGGATGAACCTTAAAAGCATACTAAATAAAAGAACCCAGTCACAAAAGACTACATGCTATATGATCTCATTTATATAAAATGTTTAGAATGGCTAAGTCTATGGAGACAGAAAGTAGAATGGGAAGAAGGCAGTAATGGGAAGTAACTGTTAATGGTTATGGGCTTTTTTGGAGGTGATAAAAATGTTCTAAAGTTGATTATAGCAAAGGTTGCACAACTCAGTAAATTTATTCTAAAACATTGAATCTTATACTCTAAATGATTAAACTGAAGAGCATGTAGGTAGTATCTCTATAAACTTGTGTTTTTTGTAATTTATAGAACAGTGTCTCTCCTAACACATACACACAATATATATTTTTTAATTTTTTTTTTTTTTTTTTTACAAACAGCACTTATTGCCCTAGCCAGATTTGGCTCAGTGGATAGAGCATCAGCCTGCAGACTAAAGGGTCCCAGGTTCGATTCTGATCAAGGGCACATGCCTGGGTTGCAGGCTCGACCCCCATGGGGAGTATGCAGGAGGCAGCCAATCGATGATTCTCTCTCATCATTGATGTTTCTATCTCTCTCTCTCTCTCTCCCTTCCTCTCTGAAATCAATAAAAATATGTTTAAAAATAAAATAACACTTATCTTTATATCCTTCTATTGTTTTTCTATTCTAATTCTGTTTCACTAAAATATTATCTTGGCCTCTTTCTATCTAATTATCTATCACTTAGGACTTAAAAATAGCATGCTATTGCATATAAGCATAACCAATGGACGCAAGACACTGGGAGGGGGTGAAGCCATGTGCCAAGGGATAGGGGAGGCTGGGGGAAGGTCAATTGGGAAAAGAAAAAAAAGGAGACGTATGTACTACTTTTCGTAATACTTTAAACAATAAAGAAAGAAAGAAAGAAAGAAAGAAAGAAAGAAAGAAAGAAAGAAAGAAAGAAAGAAAGAAAGAAAGAAAGAAAGAAAGAAAAGATCATTGGAAACAGCTCAAGTGCCCATCAGCAGATGAGTGGATTAAAAAACTTTGGTACATCTACACAATGGAATACCATGCAGCTGTAAAAAAAGAAAGAACTCTTGCCATTTGCAACTTTTATGGATGGACCTGGAGAGCATTATGTTAAAGGAAATAAGCCAGTCAGAGAAAGATAAATATCACCTGATCTCACTCATATGTGGAATCTAATGAACAACATAAACTGATTAACAAAAACAGATCCAGAAACATAGAACATTGAATGGACTGTCAAACCTCAGCGAGAAGGCAGAGGAGGGTGGGTGGGAGGGAAGAGTTCAACCAATGAACTTGTGTGCATATATGCATAACCCATAGACCCAGACAATAGGGGGTGAAGGCTTGGGCTGGGGTCAGGGGGGGGGGGCTGGGAGAGGACAATGGGAGAAAAAAAGGTACATATTTAATACTTTCAATAATAAAGATTTTTTTTAAAAAAATAGCATGCTATTATTTCAAGAAGTTCTACAGGTTGAATGGCCTCCATTGGGTGGTGCTTGCAGTTTTTCATGCAGTCACAAACATAGGCTGGGGCTGCAGAATTCTGGCGGTTCAGTGGTGTTAGCTATCCTGCAGTCCTCTTGTACATGGCCAGCAGTAGGTACTGGCACTTAGCTGGGAGCTCAGCTCTATGTGTGAGCTAAGCAGCTACTCTTGGCTGCTCCATGTGGTCTGGGTTCTCACTGTGTAACATCTGGGTTCCCAGAGAGTGTCCCAAGAATGGGCCTCCATTAGACCTGAGTGGAAGCTGCAAGCTGGTTTATGAAGTCCCGGAATGACACTCTGATGCCTTCTACTGGTCAAGCAAGTTACTAAGGCAACCAAGACTCAAAAGGAAGAGACACAGACTGCTTTTCTTAATGGTGGAAGAATCAGAGAATTTATGACCATATTTAATCAATCACAATTCATTAGATTGATTTTACCACTTGCTAATGGGTCACAACCTGTAATTTGAGAAATATTGCTCTTATCTGACAAGGGACTGTCCCTTCTAGTACTAATGTTTCTTGAACCTGTGAATTAATGAGATCTTATGTCAGGTTACAGAGGCCAGTAATTGCTTTCACTTGAAAATTGTCAGAAGGAAAAGCAGAGAACAAGGCAAGAGGTGTTGTAAGGTTCATGGTTGTGGTCAAGTTCCTGCCTAGGAGGAAATCACGTCTATTCTTCAGCCTGGAGTTGCTCCCATTTGGGTCAAAGCAAATGTAGGGCAAATAATTTACTATAGAGCCACACACAGTGTGATGAGCATGTGAAAGTTGGCAATGATGCATGTATGGTAAAATGGAGTTTACAGATTTATGAATGGGGCTAAGAAAGTAAAAGATTCATAGAGAGATGCCATATTCTTTAAGGTCCCTGGACTTGGAAGACTGTGGAAATGACAATCTTGGTAAAATTTGTCAATTACAAGGTATTTAAAAGAAGCATTTTTATGCTCCCTATGCTGTAGTATCAATGTTTGTTACATCTTAATTTTCAGAGTAATCCTTGTCTATTAAAAGTCCAAGAGTACTTGATAGGAACAGCTGTTTCCTATTCCCTTGGCTTATCAGTGCAAAACTAAATAGAAAGCAACAGGATCAAGAATGGCTAAATAAAGGAGTGGGCATCAACAATCAGAATTTGTGAGCCATCTAGAATTTTGCTGAGCCAAATCATTTGGAGAATTGACTTACAAGCTGAGGTAATTTGCTCTAAGGAGTCTTAGTAATGAAAATTGCAAATTGTACCCATATGGTTACCTACAACACAAACATAGTCTCTAAAAAAAAAATGTTCTCCACCTATAATTTTATTATTGTTGTGTTCTCCATCTATAATTTTATTCTTTAGGAACATCCATGAGATGTTCCTAAATGGAGAGTCAAACTTCTAAATGACCATGTAATTCCCCATCTCTGCGTGGCAGGAAGAAGAAGGATGTAAATATGCAAAAGCTGTTCTATTCCACGGTTGCATGGATACCAAGCAGATGGGTAGATGAACATGAAACTGCTCTTTACAAACAGAGAGAACCCCTGTCAATTGGAGCTGCATCCATCTGGCTATACAGCTGCAACGTTGCTTTATCTGAGAGAGACAGAGTGGAAGAGGGAGGGAAAGCTGTTTGAGCTTTAGAATCTAATTACTATTATAATAAAATAGCTCTCAATTATAGAAACTTTGGCTTTTAAACTGCTGTGGATTCACCTGGGAGACTGTAGGTCTTTGGATAAAATATCTAAGTGGCCTAGTTAATAATCCCAACACTACTTACTAGCAAGCTACTAAATTACTCAAAAATTCTTTCTTATCTATAGAACTAGAGGCCCGGTGCATGAAAATTCATGCACTGGAGAGGGGGGTCCCTCAGCCCAGCCTGCCCCCCTCTCACAGTCCGGGAGCCCTCAGGGCCGGGAGGCGACCTAGTGATCAGAGGACGGCAACGCCCCATCACACCTCTGCTGTTGCCACTGCCGGCAGCGCAAGCCTTAGCTGGCCCTGGTTACCTGAGCCTTGGGCGGCCCTGGGCAGCTGAGGGGATGAGGGGACTGGGGGACTCCAGAGGCAGACGTGCGCCTGCCACCCCAGCAGGGCGCCGTCATCTTGTGGCTGTGGGCACCAACATCTTTGAGGGTGTGGCAGTCAATTAGCATATTCCCTCCTTATTGGTTGTGGGCATGAGGGTCAATTAGCGTATTCCCTCTTTATTAGATAGTATGTGAGGGTTCACATTGATACTACTTCCTAGGGTTTTTGTAAGAGTCAATGGAAACAAAGTTTGCAAAAATTTTTGCACAGAATCTGGCATATGACCAATGGTTAATAATTATAAAATATGTATCAGTGATTTTATTATAATTGTTGTCTTCACAACCACCTGCTCTTCCTGGGAAAGAATTTCTATCTCTTTCTTCCCTTATTTTCCTCCCTATGCCTTGTAAAACATTGTACTAGTATGCTCTTCATTGCTCTTTGCTTTTCAATCATGAAAATGAAAATCTCTTCCATGAACTCTCACTGTCGCCCAGCAAGCCCAGAGAAGAAAAACTCAGATGTCAAAGGAAACAGAGTGTCTGAAAGTTACTTTGAGAGGAAACTGCCTTCTCACCCTTCTCTCCTCCAACCTATCAGAAGAGGCCTCAAGAGTCCTTGGCCATTATTTTTTTCCAATAATTTTATTGTATTTGTTTAATAATTAAGATGTGGTGATATCTCATTAGGTGATATTGCATGCTCTCAGAATTTAAAATAACTCAGTTCAAATGGCTCATTCCTCCTCTATCGCTCTCACCCATCACCTGCTCCCACCTCAGCCCCAGCTTCCATGTAGAATTCCCTCTGCAGAACTTCTGGCAGATGGCTGCCCAGCTCTTGTCTGAATGTCCCTCTGCCTTATGAGGCAGGCAGCTGGAATTGTCACATCCTTGTTTTTTAAAGTGAGCTCAAATCTAACTCCTTCCCTGTGTCCTTTTCTGACATCTGTAGTCTGATAAAATAAAAGTAACTACTCTTACACGTGCCAGCCTTTCGAATATTCAAAAGCCTAATTCTATCTTCTGTTAATTCACTCAAGCAATCCCATGCTCTGACCCTTCCTCTTACATCTGTGAAATCATTCTCTAGCATTTTCTTGTCTTCTTGCCCTTCTCCTAAATGCCCTGTTACTTTTGCTACATGTTTTGTGTTTATTTTCCCTTTGCGTTTGTTTGTTTGTTTGTTTGTTTGTTTGTTTTTTAAACATAGTACCTAAGGGTTCTAGCTCAGCCAGAGAAGAACAGTTTCTGTTCCTGAGGAAACAGTACTTCTGTCCTCTCAACCGAAAAAGGACCTTTGGAGTTAAGGCAGCTGCATTGTTAGTATCCTTAACAGGCTGCCAGCGTCCCACAATCAAACTTGGTCAGGTCAGGTGACTCTCACCTACCCTGTTTAATTGTACGCTGAATTTAAGTACGGCTGTCAGTAGAGATGTACATCTAAATTTTCACAGAACCAATTAACAATTTTTACATAACTAAGTCTTCATTGTTTCTTGATCCGAGGCTTATGACAGCCTCCCAATTATTTTCTGTTCTTCCATTTTAATCTTCTCCTAACTTGTGCTCTATGCTACTGTCAAAGCTATCTCTCTTTTTAAAAATTTATATTTATTGTTGAGAGTATGTCCCTCTTTTATCACCATTTCCCCCTTCACTTTTCTCCCTCCCGCCAAAAAAGTACAAGTCTCATTGCATTCATTGTATCAGTAACAGTCTCAGTTTTCTCCTCATAACCTGAACCCATAGAAGTCCCATGGATGGGCCCTAGGAAAGGTCTATAAACCCCTTGAGGATATACAGGAGTGGGGCAAACATAGGTTTACAGTTGTTCATATGGAAAATAGTAAAATAATTAATAAATAATAATACAGGAATTAACTTTTTTGTGTATTCACAACTGTAAACCTATCTTTGCCACCTCTGTCCATGCAAAATGGTGTATGGGAGGAAAATCCCATAGCTTTCAACAGGTTAAGAACCAAGGACTTAGAAAATAAAATCCAGACACTTCTGGCCAGAACAACTAAGAGGCACTTGGAACACTGATGGGGGCGTATAGGTTGGGGGGGGGGGGTCAGGGAATCAGAGGAAGTAGATTCCAGGAAAGGCACTGATTAAATATCTTTATCCTGGATTCTTTCAGACATAGATCACCGTGGGGCCCCAAGTCTGCTGAGCCTGGTCATTTGTACCAGCTTCTCCTCTTTCATGGTCCAAAACTTCACTGCTTTCCATTATCATCTCCTTCTCCTTCACAATGACCTTGGAAATGGACCTTTCAGGATTTTTCCAGAGGTCACCTCCTCTGTGAGTCAGAGCATGGATTGTAGTTAGTTGACAGTGCGTGAGTTTTGGAGCCAGTCAGACTCCCAGAACAGAGCAGCTCCTTGTTCTGCCACTTCCTCATTTTGAAGACTTGGGCATATTCTTTGACTTCTTAAATCCTTAGTTTACTCATCTGAAAAACTGAGAAAATGTAATACCTCCTAGGGCTGTCATAAGAGTTAAATGACATAACATACACGTGTTGGGTCATCTGCAGGTTTTCTGGTTTACCCACCATATTTTGAACACCATGCTGTATAATGGACAGTGTCCAGTCTTATGAATCTTATCTACTCAAGGCAAAAACCTGCCTCATTACAGTGAGAGCACAGGCACGTGACCCAGGCTACTCCAACCACATTTACTCACCCACCCAAGACTTCAATCCCCAAGAAGTAGCTTGAAGAAGGCCTTGTGTGGCCATCATTTTGCTGATGATGCTGGTTGCAGAGATATGGAGTTTCATGGGCTGAGTGGTAGCAAGGTTGAATCCTGATGCAGCAGAGTCAGCCATGGTGTTCGCTCTACGCCCTGGAGCCAGTTCCACAGCAAGTTTTTACATATTGTTCCTAGAAACTCTCTCGGGCCTGTTCACCAAGCTGATAACTATGTTACATCTTTTTATTTTTTTAAATATATTTTTATTGATTTCAGAGAGGAAGGGAGATGGAGAGAGAGATAGAAACATTAATGATGAGAGAGAATCATTGATCGGCTGCCTCCTGCACACCCTACCCTGGGGTTTGAGCCCACAACCCAGGCAATGTGCCCTGATTGGGAATTGAACCGTGACCTCCTGGTTCATAGGTTGACGCTCAACCGCTGAGCCACGCCAGCCGAGCCTATATCATATCTTTTTAATAAAACTCATATTCTGCATAATTGGCCATAGTTGGTGCTTACCATACAGTAAGTGGTCATAGAATTCCCTTCTCTGTGATGCTGCCCCAGGGACAGTCAGTGCCCGATGTTCCTGGCACTCCTGTCGTAGATGTATGTCACCACAGGACTGTGACTGTTTACACTCAGGCTTGTTCTTCCCTGCACTAGGCAACTGTGAAGGCAGGGACCCTATCTCGTTCATTTTATAATTTCAGGGCCCAGAGAGTCATGAATGTTCAATAAATTTTGTAACTTGGTGCACTGCTCAACCAACTGTGACTCTACCTAACTGTATTTCACCCAGCCCACAGTCTATTATTTTTGTGATAAAATAAGAAAAATTGCGTTCATCACTGAGCTGAAATAAGATTGGTAGGCAGGACTACAGCATTTCCAATAACCCACAACATATTAAAAAACTAAACGAGGTATGTTTGGCAAGACAGCCTTTAAACACACACACACACACACACACACACACACACACACACACACACACACTTCTTTGTTTCTCAACATAAAAACAATACACCCTTCTCCTTAAAAGCTTGGGAAGTTAAAAGTATAAAAGTGAAACTAGTGGTAGCCTTGGGCACTGGGTTTGGGTCGGTGGTGCCTGGGCTGGACTTCGGGAGCGCGGGCTGGGCGCAATGTCCCGGAGCCAGAGGAGACCCTCCCAGGGTCTCCACTCCAGGGCAGCCCCTACACCCGTGTGGTTCAGGAGCCCAGGATCACCCGGATCACCAACTTCGCACCAAGTTCAGAGCTGCCTTCGTGGGGGACATGCAAATGATGACCAGGGACAGTTTGTTAGAAATGGAGCAGGAGGAGGCTGAGGACGACGAAGGTGGAGATAACTGTGATGTTCCTGTCTCCAAGAGACCTTTTCTGAGAATTCACACTCTCCCATCCAGTCTGGAAGAAAGCTGTCATTGACCATGTACAGTATTTTTACATTAAAATAACTGAACATAAGACCGGAAGTTGTTAAACTCCTGAAAGAAAACAGGTGTTAAGCTCCTTGATATAGGACTCGGTGGTGATTTTTTTAATCTGACTCCAAAAGCAAAAACAACAAAATCAAAAATAAACAAGTGGGACTACATCATACAACTATTGGTTGCAGCAATGGAAACTAACAAAATTAAAAGACAATCTACTGAATGGGAGAACATATCTGATAAGGATCTGCTCTCCAGGATGTATAAAGAATTCATACAACCCTAGCTGATTTGGCTCTGTAGATAGAGCATTAGCCTGCAGACTGAAGGATTCCAGGTTTGATTCCGATCAAGGGCACATGCTTGGGTTGTGGGCTCGATCTCCAGTGTGGGGCGTGCAGGAGGCAGCCAATCAATGATTCTCTCTCATCATTGATGTTTCTATCTTTCTCTCCCTCTCCCTTCCTCTCTGAAACCAATAAAAATATATTTTTTTTAAAATATAACTCATACAACTCAGTAGAAACAAACAAACAAAAAGCAAATGTAATTAAAAATCTGAATAGACATTTTTCCAAAGAAGGCATCCAGGCGGCCAACAGGAGCATGGAAACCATGCTCAACATCGTTACTCACTGGGGAGATGCAAGTCAGGACCACAGTGGGCTGAAAAGTACCTAGTGGAGTGGGTACTTTAAAAAAGAAAAGACATACCAATAGTTGGCGAAGATGTGGAGAAAATGAACTCTTGTGTGCTATTGGTGGGACTGTAGATTGGTGCAGCCACTATGGAAAACAGTACAGAGATTCCTCAGAAAAATATAAATAGAACTGCCATATGATACAGCAATTCCATCTTTGTGTATTTATTAAAGAAAGTGAAAACACTAATTAGAAACAACATATGCACCCCCATGTTCATTGCAGCATTATTTACAGTAGCCAAGATATGGGGAAAAAAAACTAAATGTCCATTGATGGATAATGGATAAAGAAAATCTATCTATATATGTAAAAGCCTAAGCAACCTTAGACTGTTAGACCGTTCAACCTGCAGCTATGATAAATACTGACTACCAAGGGGGCAGAGCTCAATACACAGGCATAGAAACATGGAACAGACTGATGAATCTCAGAAGGAAGGGGGTTGGGGGTGGGAAGAGATTAACCAAAGATCTTGTATCCATACTAGAGGCCCAGTGCATGAAATTCGTGCATGGGTAGGGTCCCTAGGTCTAGCCAGCGGTCAGGGCTGATCTGTGAGACAACTGGAAGAGTGAACGGCAGGGGGGGGCACCCCCTGGCACCCACCTTGGCCGGCCTGGCGCAGGCCCCACCCCCAGCAACCACCACCAGTCACCTCCCTCTATGGAGGCAACTGGTGAGGCAATCGGGAGGCAGCACCACCCACTTGCTGGACAGCCCCATCCCTGATCACCCCACTGCCACTGCTGGTCATCTCCCTCTGTGGGGCAACTGGTGGAGCGATCAGGGGTCCCTGTTGGCACCTGCTTGGCTGGCCTGGGGCCTGCAGGCTGGGAGCAGCTCCTGCATTGAGTAGCCACCCCCTGATGGTCAGTGCATGTCATAGTGACCAGTCATTCCACCGTATGGTCGATTTGCATATTAGGCTTTTATTATATAGGATTATATAGGAAACCGACAGTCCAACATCCCCCGAGGGGTCCCAGATTGTGAGAGGGCAAGGGCCAGGCAGAAGGATTCCACCAGTGCACGAATCTGTGCACTGAGCCTCTAGTGTGTGTGTGTGTGTGTGTGTGTGTGTGTGTGTGTGTGTATATATATTACTCATATTACTCAGCCATAAAAAAGAATGAAATGTCTCCATTTGCAACAACATGGATGGATCTCAAGTGCATTATGCTAAGTGAAATAAATCAGAGGAAGACCAAAAAAAGAAAAACACTTTAACGGAGAAAAAAAATGAAATAAAAGTGAAACTAAAATTAGAATCTTACTGCCGAGGTATCATAGCTGTTTTCATGTTTTATGAAGTCATTCCATTTCATTTATTATTTCTTTTCCATTCTTTTTCCCCTCATGTAGTTCACATAACTGAGATCATAAACTTACATTTACAACTTTGTATTCTATATTTTCTTTAAATTTTGTCATAAAGATTTTCTCATACCTCTAAATATTATTTGCAAATATTATCATATACCATTGTATAGATTGCAGTGACTTGATTAATGGAGTGGCTGTTCAAACTGTGCCCTCAAAGTCATAGGGTGCCAAGTTGCCTCTGCAAAATCCACTGCAAAGAGCCAAAAACAGTTGGAGTAGGCAGACACAGCCCAGGTTTTGCCATTCCCGGAACAGACCTTCTATTATGTGTCTTAATTATTGTGGTTCTAAGTATGATTTTGTTTGATTAAGAAGACTTCCTTTTGATTTTCACACATTTTTTTTAAAAAATCACTAATTTAACATTTCTTTATTATTTGAAATTGAAGCTATCTAGAAGTATACAACATGTACTATTTTGTATCTGATTTCTGGCACTCAGCATATTTTTGAGATTGATCCATGTGATTGTGTGTGTCAATCCCTCATGTTTTTATTGCTGAGTAGTATAACATGTGCAAATATACCAAAATGTATCCATTTACCTGTTTGATGATATTAGGTTTGTTCTAGTTTGGGATTATTAATAAATCTGTTATGAAAGTTTGTGTACAAGTCTGTTACTATCTGTTTTTATTTCTATTGGATAATTAAATACCTGAAATGGAAATGGTGAGATACACGGTAAGCTTAGATTTAAACTTATAAGTAGCTACTAAACTTTTTTTTCCTAATTTGTACCCTTTTACATTCCCACCATCAATGTATAAAAGTTCCAGATATTTTACATTTTCACTCACATTTGTTACTATTAGTTTTAAAAATTTTACTCATTCTAACATGTGTAGTGGCATCAGATTATAGTTTTAATTCAGATTTCCCTGATAACTAATAATGTTGAATTCATTTTCATGTGCTTAAGAACCATTTGCATACATTCTTTTATGAAGTATCTGTTCAAATCCTTTCCCTATTTTATTTTTTTTCTTATTTTTATTAAGATGTAAAACTTCTTTATATATTCTGTTTATGTCTTATATAAAATACTAGAGGCCCAGTGCAAGAAATTCGTACATGGGGTGAGGGGGAGTGTTTCCCTCAGCCTAGCCTGCACCTCTCCAATCTGGGATCCCTCTCACAATCCAGGACTGCTGGTTCCCAACCACTCACCTGCCTGCCTGCCTGATTGCCCCTAACTGCTCCTGCCTGCCAGCCTGATCACTCCCTAACCACTCCCCTGCTGGCCTGATCGATGCCTAACTGCTTCCCTGCTGGCCCGATTGCCCCTAACTGCCCTCCCCTGCCATCCTGGTCATCCCTAACTGCCCTCCCATGCAGGCCTGGTTGCCCCTAACTGTCCTCCCTTGCAGGCCTGGTTGCCCCCAACTGCCCTCCACTGCTGGCCTGGTAACCCCTAACTGCCCTCCCTTGCCAACCTGGTCGCCCCTAACTGCCCACCCCTGCTGACCTGGTCATCCCCAACTGTCTTCCCCTGAAGGCCTGGTCCTTCCCAACTGCCCTCCCCTGCAGGCCTGGTCTCCTCCAACTGCCCTCCTCTGCCAGCCTTATCACCCCTAACTGCCCTCCCCTGCTGGCCTGATCACCCACAACTGCCCTCCCCTGTCGGCCATCTTGTGGTGGCCATCTTGTGTCCACATGGGGCAGCCATCTTGTGTGTTGGAGTGATGATCAATTTGCATATTACTCTTTTATTAGATAGGATATAGCAAATGTTTCCCTCAATCTGTGGCTTGCCTTTTCATTTTCTTAAATTTGTCTTTCAGATAACAAAAGTATCTTTATTATTACTAAGTCCAATTTTTCATTTTTTTCTTTTTATGCTTTGTGTATGTTGTGTCCTCTCTAAGAAATCTTCTTCTACCCAAAGGTTGTAAAACTTTCTGTTATTTGGGAGAGGGGAGTTCTATAGGCTTAGTTTCATATTTAGCACTATAATTCTTTTTTATTTTTTTAATCCTCACCCGAGGATATTTTTCCATTGATTTTTAGAGAGAGTGAAGAGAAAGGGAAAGACAGTGAGAAATATCGATGTGAGAGAAACACATCAATTGCTTGCCTTCTGCATGAGCCTCGACCAGGGCCCAGGCCAGGGAGGAGCCTGCAACCGAGGTACATGCCGTTGACCGAAATCAAACCAGGGATCCTTCGGTCCACAGGTTGATGCTCTATCCACTGAGCCAACCCAGCTAGGGCATAATTCATTTTGATTTAACTTATCTGAATGGCATGAGATAAGAATCAAGGTTCACTTTTTTAATGGAGACAAACAGCTATTCTGGCAGGTTTTTTTTCATAAGGCTATTAAGCTTTCCTCCAGGGAATTACCATGGTCCTTTGATAGGAAATCAACATAGATGCGGAGTGCATTTCTGAACCTCACTATTCTGTTCCATTGACTTTTATGTCCATACTTAGACAAAACCACACTGTCTTGATTTCTGTAGCTTCTGTTAGTTGGAAGTCCTCCAACTTTGCTCTTTGTTAAAATTGTTTTAAATACTCCAGGTCCTCTGCATTTCTGAATAAACTTTGAAATCAATTTGTTAATTTCTGTCACACAAAAATACCCAGCTGCAATTTTTATTGGGATTGAATTGTACGTATAGATTAATTTAGGGTAATTTATATTTTTAAAATATTGAGACTTCTAATCCAGGAACATGTATCTCTCTATCTTGACCTCATAAAAGTGAGTTATGAACTATAGCTGCCTATTTTCCATATGAAAGAATTCACACAGGATTGATATTTTTCATTCCTCAAATATTTAGTAGAATGGACCAGTGAGAACCATATTGGCTGGACATTTTTTTTTTGTGGGAAGATTTTTAGTAAAAAATCAATTTTTCTAATAGATATAAAAGCTATTAAAGTTTTTAACTTCTTCTTGAGTCTATTTTGCTAATTTACTTCTTTTAATGAATTATCCATTTTACCTAAGTTGTCAATTTATTGTCATAACTTTACTCATAATATATTCTTATGCTAATGTTTATAAGATCTATAGTGACAGTTCCTGTTCTGTTTTTTATATTGATAATTTGTGGAGTCTTTCATTCTTTACCATACTAGCTATAGATTTATCAATTTTATTGATTTTCTGTATTACCTATCATCTCTTTATTTTTTGGTCTACTTTGTCTGATATTAATATAGCCACTCTTGGTTTCTTTTTATAGTATTTGCATGGTATAGTTTTTTTCAATCCTTTTACTTTTATAGTATCCTTATATTTATATTTAAAATATGCTTGCTGTAGACAGCCTAAAATTGCCTCTCCTTTTTCATACACTCTGACATTCTCTGCCCTTTCATTGGAGTGTCTTTATGAAGGCAAGTGTGGCTCTAATTTGCTCCAAATAGAGTAGAACAAGGTATACTCATGAAGTTAAGAATTTGGCTTAACAATATTTATACAAAAGGATGCATACTTTATAAATTGGCACATTGTATATAAATATTTATATAATCTTATATTTATACTAGAGGCCCGGTGCACAAAATTTGTGCATGGGGGGGTGGGGTGTCTCTCAGCTCAGCCTGCACTCTCTCCAATCTGGGATCCCTCTCACAATCCACGACTGCTGGCTCCCAACTGCTCGCCTGCCTGCTTTAAGATCAGATGCACGTTGGTCTTCAGACATTTTCTGTCGATAATGCCGGCTTCTTTCAGCTGCAGAGCTACCTTATATCAATAGTAGATGTTTAGACATAGTCCCACCTCCCTGCTGTCAGGTGAATGAGAGTCCTGGCTGTCAGGTGGCAGAGAGCTGTCTGACCAACTGCTGATTCTCTAGGGGTGGGACTTCCTCCTCCCTGCTGTCAGATGGCTGTCAGGCCACTGAGAGCTGTCTGACCAATGGCTGATTCTGGCTGATTCTGTGGGGGTGGGACTTCCTCCTCCCTGCTGTCAGAGTCTGGGCCAGCACAAACTGGGACACAGCATCAAGTTCCCCTGCTCCAGAAGATCCAGAGTCAACTCCCCGCCCATTTGCGTCCACCCACTGGACGCAGAATCCACCTTCATGGAGGGGCTGACAGGCCCAGACACTTCCAGAGGCTGGGGAGCAGTGTGGCTGGATCCGCCACCTAAGTGGGCAGATCCCACCTCTCCCCTTTGTCCCCTTGACCCCTAGCTGGGCCCATAGGCCCAAACACTCCAGCCTCACTGCTCAGCCCCAGACACTCCAGAGGTGGCAGAGCAGCGAGGCGTGATCTGCTACCAGAGTGGGCGGATCTTGAGCGACCCCTGGCCTGCAGACAGGCCCAAACACTCCAGCGACGGAGCTGAGGGGACTGGGCACCATTATCTTGTGGCTATGGGGGCCACCATTTTGTTGAAGAGTGACACTTACTTTGCATATCACTCTTTTATTAGATAGAATAATAAAAGTGTAATATGCTAATTAGATTGGACATCCTTCCAGATGACCTTCTGGACGAAGCTGGGGTTGTGAGGGAAGCCCGGGTCCTGGGTGCAGGAGGAAAGACGGTGCCAGCAGCCGGGGGAAGGAAAGCCTACTCTTATATGACTTTCATGCATTGGGCCTCTAGTCTTAATATAAATTAAGATAGTATCTGCTAAAATGTAGGTAGCAAGAACCATCACAAATTATACATTTCATAAAATCACCAATCAGTTTTTTCTAACCCTATAATTCATTGGTTACACATTGTATCTAGTGTTTCTTCAACAATTACAATGGCATTGTTTTAAAATAAAGAATCACTAATGAGGCCCTGGTCCAATAGCTCAATTGGTTAGAGCAGTGGTCAGCAAACTGCGGCCCGCAAGCCACATGCAGCTCTTTGGCCCCTTGAGTGTGGCTCTTCCACAAAATACCACGTGCGGACGCGCACGTACAGTGCAATTGAAACTTTGTGGCCCATGTGCAGAAGTCGGTTTTCGGCCTGGGCGAGTCTATTTTGAAGAAGTGGAGTTAGAACACTCAAGGGGCCAAAGAGCTGCATGTGGCTCACAAGCCGCGGTTTGCTGACCACTGGGTTAGAACATAGTCCCGATATATCAAGGATGTGGGTTCAATCCCCATTCAGGGCACATATAAGAATCAACTCATAAGTGCATAAATAAGTGGAACAACAAATCTCTCTCTCTCTCTCTCTCTCTCTCTCTCTCTCTCTCTCTCTCTCCCCCCCCCCCCCCTCCCCCTCCCTTCTTCCCTCTGTAAAATAAATAAACAAATAAATAATAAAAAAATAATTGAAGATATTATATGAAGTCTTCTGGTATTTAGATGCTTGGGTAAATGATCTATTGTGGCAAACAAATCTTGCCAGTGTCATTTATGGAATAAACCATTTTTCACATTAATTTTCCTCAACTTCTTATTTATACACTAAAATTTATTTCTGAGTTCTTTATGACATTCCAGAGATCTTTGTGTCCAACTTTGTTCTGGTACCCCAATATTTCAATTAGTATTGCTTTGTAATGTCTTTTGATATTAAGAAGGAAAGACTCTCATTAGGGTTTTATTGTTGTTTTTACAAATTGGCTTTGGGTATTTTTATCTTACTACTTCTCCAGAAGAAGTTTAAACTCTTTTTCTTTCTGCATAGAAAAAAAAAATGTCATTGAGCATTGAAATTTTTATTGAAATAACATTAAAATACTAAATATAAAAAAACAAAATACTAAATGCATTGTAAGAATTGACATCTTTTAAACGTTACTTTTTTTCAAATATTCAAGTCATATTTTATATCACTTGTCAATATTGTGTTGTTTTACTTATTTAGTTCTAAGTCCCTTCTTACAATATTGCATGTATGTTTATTATGCTCTATTTCTATATACCAGTGGTTCACTTCTGGTATACAGAAAAGTTATTTGTTCACATATATTTATTTTATATCATAAATAGCATAACTCTTGTTTATTGAAAAACTTCTTTATGAACCTCATCTTATTTGTTCAATATATATTGAACATTCCTCTGTGCCAGACACTATGGGTTCTCGCCCACGTCACTATATTCTTATTTATCACTACATTTTTTTTCCTGCATATTTGTAAACCAAGTGTTTTTAAAATAAGCTCTAAATTTTTCTACCAATGTCCAGTCTCTTAGGGCTCCTAGGCCGGCCCTTTTGGGCTTATCACAGGTCATTTTCTCCCATATGCCCTCTGATCCACCTACTCAGACAGGCACTGTGATTCTCTCATGATCTAATTATGCATTTCTGCATGCCTGCGGTACTCTTTTCTATTTGATTACTGGAGAATTCCTATTCATTATTTAATGAGAAACTCAAATGCCACTTCCTATCTACAGCTATCCCTGACCATACGCTCTGACACAATTTCTCTCTCATCAGTATATATGTACCTCTATTACAGCACAGGTCATGTCATATTATTTTAATTTTTTTCATGCCTCTGTCTCCCTTTCTGAGGCTGTGGCTTCCTTCTTACTCATTTTTGTATCCTCTGCAGTAAATATATTTTTATAAAATAAATAAATGGGAGAATTAATCAATTTATTATTTCTACAACTTAAGTAAAAATTAGTGACTTATTGTTCGTGGAACTTACCATTCTTTCCTAATTAGAATTGTGGCATTCTCTTACTTACATTCACTTGAGGCTACTGACAATTCTCTATGATTGCTAAAAGATTATTATTCATAGTTCTAAGATCACCTCTAAAGCAGTGTCTGGAGCTAGAATTTAAGTTATTTTAGATAAGAGTTGTAAGTGACTCCTAATCTTCTCCCCTCCCGATCTCTGGCTTAAGTGTCTTATTTATCATGTCAAAGTTTCACTTTTTAAACAAGAAGACGATCCTACTTGCTGTAAAATGGAAGGAAAGTGGGAGTTCATATCAATTAATTCAAGTATTTACTCAGGCTATATTTATTCAAGTGTAGTTCAAAAGAATTGTAGTATGGTTGAGGCAATGGCAGAGTATGACAATAGCTAAACCAAAGGTAGAGGCGGTGCCATGGTAGAACAGAGGAGGAACAGATTTACAGGGGGAAAAATAAAAAGGATTTCTTAGAGGAGACAGATTAGGCTTAAGTTTGTAGGATGAGGAAAGAGTGTAGCCCATCTGAACTGCAATTTTAATCTTAAAATATATTCCATTAACAAGGATTTTATTGTCTAACTAGAGGCCCAGTGCACGAAATTCATGCACAGGGAGGGGTGTTCCTCAGCCCAGCCTGCACCCTCTCCAATCTGGGACCCCTTGAGGGATGTCCGACCGCCCATTTAGGCCCGATCTGGAAGGTCGTCCAGAAGGACATCTGGAAGGACGTTCGGTCTAATTAGCATATTATGTTTTTATTATTATAGATAGATTACATGGTAGTCAAATGACATTTCAGGAAAAAATGGATGGTCTTCCAATATTTTCTGTCTCAGTCAATAACACCTCTAACCACACAGTTGCCCATCTTAAAATTTATTCTTGACATTCCCCTTTCCCTTACCACTAGTCTATAGTCAATCATGAAGACCTGTTCATTCCAACTCCTGAATAGCCCTCAAATCTGCCTATTTTTCATGACACCCATTGCCACCTCTTTCTCCTGAACTGCTGACACAGCTGCCTAACCAACCTCCCCACAACCACTCCTGCTGACTCCAAACCACTTCCCACACTGAAACCAGAGTTGTCTTTCATAAACAGCAAACAGTGTCCTGCCTTGATTTAAAACTTCAGTGGCTTCCTGCCATCCTTAAAATGAGTCCCTAATCCGTGGTTTACAAGGCTCTGCACAATCTGGTCCTTACTTATCTCCCATGGGCCATTCACAGTAGGCCATTTTTTTTCTTCTTTATAGGTCTCTGTTCTGTCTTTGTTTTCTTTTTTGTAGGTGAACATAATTATTTAAATACTAGAGGCCTGGTGCATGAAATTTGTGTATGGGGGGTGTGTCCCTCAGCCCAGCCTGAACCCTCTCCAATCTGGTAGGATTGGGCCTAAACAGGCAGTCAGACATCTCTCTCACAATCCAGTATGATTGGGCCTAAACAGGCAGTCAGACATCCCTCTCACAATCCAGGACTGCTGGCTCCCAACTGCTTGCCTGCCTGCCTTCCTGATTGCCCCTAACCATTTCTGCCTGCCAGCCTGATCATCCCCTAACCACTCCCCTGCCAGCCTGATTGATGCCTAACTGCTCCCCTGCCAGCCTGTTTACCCCTAACTGCCCTCCCCTGCAGGCTTGATCACCCCCAACTGCCCTCCTTTGAAAACCTGATTCCTCCCAACTGCCCTCCTCTGCTGGTCATCTTGTGGCAGCTATCTTGTGTCCACATGGGGGCAGCCATCTTTGGCCACATGGGGGCAGCCATCTTGTGTGTTGGAGTGATGGTCAATTTGCATATTACTCTTTTATTAGATAGAATGCTAATTGTTTGGGAGTCAGTGAGAAATAGTGGAAAGAATCTATGATTTACACTCAAAAACCTAGATTCATATCAAAGTTCTGCCACTTACAATGTGTGTGACCTCATCCTTATAGCTCATCAGTGTGATGATTGGGTGTTCAGGTTCTCATGTGAGATGTGCCTCCCTCAAAACTTGTTATAACATTGACATGTTACCCTACTGATGTGGGGGGGGGGGAAATGTGTGTGACCTTGGACAAATTACTTAGCCTTTATGACCTCGTGTTTCTCATCTGTAAAATGGGGTTAATAATCATCCCTACATAACCCACTGTTATAAAGATTAAATGAGATAAAGTATGTGAAAAGAGTTCTGTAAACTATAACACATGCAAATAAATGTTAGTAATAATATCATCAACTAATAAGAAAATATATCATCAGCTAAATAAATACAGCATTGCTTTGAACCTTAAAGAGTCAGTATGAGCTAATCTGGAAACGGACCAACTTCACATACAGAAAAAAAATTTAATGAATTATACTTCATAATACAGTTCAAAAGGGATAAGGTAATACAAGGCAATGGAAGAATTGAACCAAACTACTAAACATTTAAGGAGCTAACAGCAAGAAAGTTTGATTATTTACGTATAAAGAAACTGGTATGACATTTTCTTTCTTAATTTTCTATGTTATGACTTATTTGCATAGAACACATTACTGATATTTATTAAATATTTGTGAATATTTTAATACTATCTGTCAGTGTTGGCGCAAATTATTGTATTCCTTTAAATGGGCTATTTCAAAAGGAGTGCTGCATTCCTGTGATTTAATAATATTCATGAACTATTTTTCTCTAAAGAACTATATCCCCAAGTTGTTAATGAAATTCGGTGAGGGAAAATAGGATTTATTCCATGGAAATTAATTTTATGGCTTAAAAAGAAAACAAACGCATTTACTTCATTAAACAAGAGGCAGGTGTACTTGAAACACCTTTTCTCTGTGTGATAGGAACACCCAGCCTATTGAAGTGATGAGGCGGCATTTAGCTCGCTGCGCCGCTCCTCTTCCTCTTTTACGTTCTCTCTGCCTTCACCGGTAAAGGGCAGCTGGGACTGGACCGTGTTCACGTCCCTTCCCCTGGCGCAGAAGGCTTTCCAAAGGCCTGCAGGAGTGCCTCCACTGCCATCTAGTGCATTCGTAAAGGGATTCAT
This sequence comes from Cnephaeus nilssonii, assembly GCF_951640355.1. NCBI lineage: Eukaryota > Metazoa > Chordata > Mammalia > Chiroptera > Vespertilionidae > Cnephaeus > Cnephaeus nilssonii. The sequence continues at coordinate 69,318,045 of NC_137084.1, read as the reverse complement.
CGGTTTAGTCAGAGAGCTGGTTTATTTTTAGTTCCAAGTGTCGGATGGCGGGAAAATTTATTTATTAAACAATACATAAATCCAGTAATGTTGCAGCAAGCTAAATCTTATTGAAACAGTTTTAAAATGTGTTACATTCATTAGTAAGAGGTGCTGAGTCACAGACATATTATAGGCTGATGAGCTAGGTATTCCAGGGAAAGCTGCAGGAGAGCAGACATCGGAGACAGGGAAACGCAGCCAGATCCCTTACGCTTGTGAAAGAAGGTGGTTAGGAAGTTCAGGGGAAGAGCGCCGCTGAAGGCCAAGAGGAATCCATCTGAATTGCAGATACACACTTGCCGATTCGGTTTCTCTAGAGACAATAGCTCTGAAATACATCTTTTTCAGGACCTCCCCACTCAGCAAAATTATGACATCTGCCAACGAGGAGAGCCAGCCCGTCTGCTCTTCCAGTCCTCCAGCTTCTGAGAGCCCCTCCCAGACAAGGCTCAGGCACCCCATGCTCTGCCAGAAGTTAGTGTCTCCACAGCCTTTACTACAAATGTTTCACTGTGTTGTTTTGACATTGCATGTTCACTATACTTGAAAAACAGTTTTTTGATGTTTTAAAAGGTTACCTATCACTACCATCAACAGGGTCTTTCGCCTTTTTATCAGAGACACTTGAGAACTCTATAAAGATTCAGTGGAGTTCAGGTTGAAGACTGATGACAGAGGATGGGGTTGTTTTCCTAAATTTGTCCACAGGAGCATTAAAAAACATTCTGTCATTCATATAGTTGCTCAATTAAGAAATCTGGGAGTCATCTTTGATATTTTCTTCTCCCTGTTGCCTCCACCACTCATCTGACACAATATACCACACATGGGTGTGTGCACACACATGTACATACACGAAAATCCAAATAATCTCTAAATATTGTGGATTCTAACTTCTAAAAGTCTCTTAAGTCCATCCACTTTTCTCTATTTCAACTAACATCACACTAGTGTAAGTTACTGTCATCATTTACCCAACTAACTTATCTACCTACTTCCAATATTCATTTGGCAGCTAGAATGATCTTTTTAAAAATGTAAATAAATTCAGCCCAGCCGGTGTGATTCAGTGGTTGAGCATTGACCCATGCACCAAGAGGTCCCTGGTTCAATTCCTGCTCAGGGCACATGCCTGGGTTGCAGATTTGATCCCCAGTAGGGAGCGTGCAGGAGGCAGCTGATCAATATTAATGCATCGATGGTTCTCTCTCTGCTTTCCTTTCTCTCTAAAATTAATAAAAATTTATTTTTTAAAAAAATAAATAAATTCAGTAATGTTGCAGTCCTGCTTGATATTCTTGAATGATTTTCTTTTGATTTTAAAATAAATTCCAGACATTTAACATAACCTTGAAGCTCCTGCATGAGCTGGCCTCTGCCCAGCCTCTCAAATTGATCTCTTGGCAGTCTTTTCCTTCTCTTCCTGTATCAGTCATACCAGTCTTCTCTCATTTTCTCCAAAGAACCAAGCTTCTTATCACCTCAGGGTCTTTGTACATGCTGTTGCCTGTGCTTATTCCTTGTTCTCCCTGCTCTTCTTTATTGTTGTGCTTATTACAAATAATTTGTATGATTTGTTATTTAATACCTATCTTTAAGCTCCAGTTTTAAATTCCATAAAGTCATGTGACTGTTTTGTTTTTTAATATATTTTTATTGATTTCAGAGAGGAAGAGAGAGGGAAAGAGAGATAGAAATATCAATGATGAGAGAGAATAATTGATCAGCTGCCTCCTGCACACCCCCTACTGGGGATAGGGCCCACAACCCAGGAATGTGCCCTGACAGGAATTGAACTATGACCTCCTGGTTCATAGTTCAATGCTTAATCACTGAGCCACACCAGCTGGGTCCAAGTCTGTCTTGTTCAGTTTTATACCCAGGCCAAAATAGGCAATCAATAAAATTTTGTTGACTAAATTGATGAATTGATTTAGCCACCTATTATTTTTTCTGTGTGTGGTTTTACATATGCTCCCTGATTGACTGAAAGCTCCTCAAAGACAGTCATCACATTTATAATGAAACCTTATGTTGGAGATGGTTGTAGAGATGATTCAGACATAACCTTAAATCTAGTAGTGCTAGAACATGCAAACAGTTTCATACTTGAAATGCTATAATGCACAATATGAGCACAATTCTTTGGAAACTCAGAGGAGGAAGGGGCTAAGTCAGTTTGGCTGAATCTGGGAAGACAAGTCAGGGAAGATGAAATTGAACTTGAAGTTTTGTAGGACAGAGTTCACAAGTAACAAGGGGAGAGTGATCAAGGAAGCGAGGTCAGAGAAGTGAGAAAGATGCAATGGTTTTAATGTAAGGAAAGGAGGGATTGTTATTATTCACCAGAACCTCTGTCACAGGTATTAAATGCACAGGAAACATCGACTTAACATGTGTGATTTGACTTTTGAAGAATGGTAAGAGATGTGGAAATAGCAGTATATATGGTATCTTGCTTGGTGAAGTCAGAATAAGCCACTAAACAGATTAACTTTCTCCCATTTTTAATATTCAACAACATTGGAAATTGTATTTGATACTCCTTCAAGGAAACACCAATAGGAATGTCATTTCTGTGGCTCTCTACATGTTTGGTCAAACCAGCTTACATTTGAAACCCCTCTGATAAAGGGTTCTAAGTTCCAGCTGAAGGTTTACTCACAAAATTAAACTTAAATTTTCCCTTAAAGAGCACTATTCTCTATAAATTGCTTCACATTAAGACTACGGAATTTCCTGTTTCTGGTCTGAGAGAATGATAGGGTGACATTCTCTTAACTCAATGCTGGCATTTGTAAACAAATCCCCCATCACTCTCCTTTGAAAATCAAGACATGTGCCTTTACAACACCTTCTATTGATCTTTGGCATGCTTTCATCCAAGAATGATAAATATCAGATTTCTCTGCTTTTGACTATTATTTCCTATTAAACATAAAATAGAGATGTAGCCAATTAATTATCACTTCAGAAAATCTTGCCTCACCCTAACTCTCTTTGATGCTGAGCATTAAGTTTTAGGAAGCCAATCCCTCGGTGTCTTCTCAATTTTTAGAGAATTGAAAAAGTAAACAGAGGAAGTCAAGATATCTGTATTTCTAAAAGAAAAGAAATGTTTAATACTACTTGTGAATTCTCACTTGTCTAAATAACACACAGGAAAAACAGAAGAAGGGAACGTGTTTATACAAAGGTTCTCTCTCTAGGAGTAGGGGAGGATCAGGAATAGATGAGGATAGAAGTTTGATGCTTTGCTCATGTAATGATTTTAATTAGACAAAAAAAGATAATTGAAAGCCTCAATTATGGGTATCTTAGATAAATAACTTTCCTAGTAAGACTCACCATACTTTTATATGGTTGGGTTCATGCTTCAAAGTTTCCTGATAATAATACTATTTCATTATAGAAAGCATCGTATATACGATACTGAAAACTAGACAGTTACATTCATGATTTATTTGTCTATGTTTGAGAATTCTATTTCTGTGCTTAAGAACCTTAGGGTAGGAATCATCCTTCCTGCTCTGACATTGAAGGACACTGCCTTTCAACAGAGTGTGTCTTCTTTACATCATTGAATGGATCTCAAAGAAAAGGTGGGGAAGGCTGGAGCCCACAGATTGGGTTGAGTGTCGCAGTCAGGGGTTCTAGGCCCAGCTCCACCCCAGCTGGCCGTGGGACTTAGAACCAGCCCCTGAGACACGGAGGCTGGGCCTTGGAGGAGGGATGGTTCCCAGGCTCCTTCCAGCCTTGACTACCGGGCAATGCTTCCAACATTTGGGCTAGAAAATACTTTTATATTCAAGATTTTTCCTTTTGCTGGAACCCATGACTAAAGTGAAGAAACACTTCCATGATTTAAGAAGCTATTCAGTTGTCATAAAAAAGTAATTTTGTTTCTTCCAAACCTCCGGATTAATATGGAGATTTTTCTGCTGAGTCTTATTTTAAAAAGGCATTATGCACATCCAAACTGACATAGCCATAAGGAATTGTAGAAATTTTTAATATCTGTGGATGGGAATGGGACTAAAATTTCCATATTTAAAACTGCCAGATGACTTTTAAATGGGTAACATTAAATCACTGTCAGAAATGTTAAATTTTCTCATCTGTATACAATTGTTTCTCAGTAGAGGAAAGCTGCAATCTTAGGCTAAATGGCCGTTTTTCACTTTGTCCCCAAGCTTACTACCAAATGCAAGGGAATAAAATTAAATAACTTCTTAATGTGTGTGTGTGTGCGTGTGTGTGTGTGTGTGTGTGTGTGTGTGTGTGTGAGAGAGAGAGAGAGAGAGAGAGAGAGAGAGAGAGAGTTAAGAAAATATATCTGAAAGGCATATTTTAAAAATAATTTCCCCCAAAACTACAGGGTATAAACACTATAACAGCTGATAGCTCAATGTTGAAAATTAAATGTATTTTAATAAACACTGCCTTGATAATTATACAAAGTGTATGTATACATTTTTTGAGATACCCTATATATGTTTTTTTTAATGACACATATAAGGATGATATTTGAAATGAGGAGCCCAAAACAAATAATCTTTTGTTCAAAGGTCTTCCAGTTGTCTTGCATTTCTTGTGTATTTATAATGTAGCAGTTAGAAATCCAAATATCAGGATTAATTTTGTTTTCATCCAATAACATGAGAATAAGTGAGAAATTCATAATCCTGATTTAGTCCTCTTAGGCCAAATATATATATAATAAAAAGTCAGTTGGAACATTATGATAAAATCAGAAACTTTCTCATTTTGATTCAGAATATAATGTTCTGTGAAAAAGATGCAGGACTTGGGGGAGAGGGTATAGCATTTCTCCAAGAACTGTAGAGTAATCTGTAAAACCAGTTGCTACTTAGTCTCTTATATTTTTTATTACTATTATTTTCTCCAACAGTTAAAGTACAGTCCTTAGCACAAATTAAGTCTAAGTATTTCATGAATGAAGGCTTGCCAAAAGCTATAAATAACCAAGGTTAATTAATAATAACTAGTCTATCTAAATAGATTCTAATTTATACCCAGCTAGAGAGAAGGTAAAGGAGAGTGGTAATTATTGCAAGAGAGACAAAGGTAGGTAAGGAGGAAGGGAGGGACAAAGGAAGGGGAGGGAGGGTGGGAGGGACAAAGAAAGGGGAGAGAGGGTGGGAGGGGAGGGAGGGTGGGGATACAGAATTTTTAGACTGGAACCTGGATTCTTTGTCTGCCGGAGTCGAAGAATGAATCCACGGACAGAGAGTAGTATAGCAAAGTTGGAGATTTATTGAAGAACAAGTACAGACTCCCACATGGAGAGAGGGAAAGAGTCCCACAGAACGGACTCCCACGTGGGGAGGGGGAAAGGGTCCCACTGAGTTCCTTTTCCCTGTGGCATATAAAGGCTGCAGATCCTGGTGCCTTGATATCCCCTCTGATTGGTCACTATTCCCTTGGACTGGTTACTATGGTAACTCCTAGGCTCACCCGCCTTTCTTAATGTTTTCCTATTCTCTTTGGATGAAGGGCCTCCTTCTCTTTATTTTGTAAATATAGACCTTCTGCTGTTCCCAGCTCCCTCATTCTATGGAAATGTACCTGTTGCAGCTTTTCAGCTTCCCTATTCTATGGAAATATTCCTTCTGCTGCTCTGCAGCGCTGTGCTTCCTCCACGGTCCCCTTAATTTCCAAAATTTCTAAAATTTCCTAAAACCTGTCTTTTTCACCCCCCAAAATTCCTGTTTCAGTGAGAGGGAAAATAGCTTCATTTAACCTGGGAAAAATAAACTAGCGTCTCTGTTTTTAGGTTCAGAAAGGAGACTGGAATTAAGGGAAATGAGTGTTTATTGAACATCTATCATGTGCTAGATAATCTTCTAGGTTTTGGGAATTTTTAATTTTTAACCTATAGCTCTATTTGTCTTCTTTCTGATGTAAGTATGCCTTAAAAACTAGATATCAAAGAGAATAAAAAATAATTATTTAAGTTAATATAAGAGCCTACAGAAGTCTTATCACTTAGCATGACTGAGTCTTCAAAGTCATGTACACTTCCTAGAGATACTTGACACCAAAGAAAACTGTAGTTATTTCATTTTATTTTTTAATTACAGTTGTCATTCAATATTATTTTATATTAGTTTCATGTACACAGCATAGTGGTCAGACAATTATATAATTTACAAAGTGATCGCTCCAAGAACTCAAGAACTCAAGTGCCCACCTAGCACCATTCATAGTTTTTACAATATCATTTACTACATTCCCTACACTGTTCTTTCACATCCCTGTTATTATCTTGTGACTACCAATTTGTACTTCTTAATCCCTTCACCCTTCCACCCATTCCCCTAACCTCTATCACATCTGGCAACCACTAGTTTGTTACCTGCATCTATGAGTCTGTTTCTGTTTTGTTTGTTCATTTATTTTGTTTTCTAGATTCCACATATAAGTGAAAGCATATGGTATTTATCTGTCTCCGTCTAACTTATTTCACTTAGCAGAATACCTTCTAGGTCCATCCATGTTGTTACAAATGGTAAGTTTTCTTCTTTTTATGGCTGAGTAATATCTCATTGTACACTTGTACTACTGAAGCATGGTGGTCCCTCCTTTAGAAAACTGCTGCTTGAAACTGCTGTTTGAACTACTCTGTTATTTTTATAGTCTCTTATTCTGTAAAATAACTTTGTTTTTTAGCTTAAATAATAGAAAAGATAAACCTAACTGTCTGACCTTGCAAGCTAGCCATCTAAAGGGGCTGATACACTGATACTGATAATAATTCCCATATTCTCATGCCCAGTGTTTGTTCATTATGTATCCAAGGTTATAGGTGTCTATATAGATATTATATGTACTCAAGGTTACAAGTTGTCTGTATAGATATGACAGATGTTTATTAGATAGGATATATACTCAAGGTTACAAGCTGTCTGCAAAAATAACTTACACAAAGAACTAGAAGGATATAAAAAGGGAATACTCCTTCCTGTGTTTGTTCAGTATTTGACAGAGGTAATCTGTTCTGAACCTGTGCTCAATAAAGATGACTCCTATCTAATTGGCTCATTAGGCATCTTGTCCAGCTCGCCGATTTGCGATACAACACTACATCTTTTTTTTTTTTTAAGAGGCATATGTACCCAAATAAGTTTTAATATTTAGAAATTAGCTATCCTGGGAAGGGCAATCTCTCCCTGGGTTCTTAAGTCCCCCCAACATCACAAGCTACAGAGAGTAAAAAACATGATTAATGCATACAGATCCATTCACAAGTGTCTTTCTTCTCCCCAATCTGTCATTCTTTCTCTTTCCAGGAACAACACTACATCTTTATCCGCTCATCTATGGATGAGCACTTGGGTTGCGTTCATATCTTGGCTATTGTAAATAAAGCTGCAGTGAACATAGGGGTGCATATATCTTTTCAAATTTGTGTTTCGGGTTTCTTCAGCTATATGTCCAGAAGTGGAATACCTGGGTCATAAGGTATATCTATTTTTAATTTTTTTAAGAACCTCTATACGGTTTTCCACAGTGGCTGAACCAATTTACATCCCCGCCAACAGTGCACGAGGGTTCTGTTTTCACCAACGCTTGTTTTATTGATTTATTGATGATAGTCATTCTGACAGCTGTGAGGTTTTAATTTGCATTTCTCCGATGATTAATAATGTTAAGCATTTTTAGATGTCTATTGGCCATCTATCTGTCTGTCCTCTTTGGAGAGTTGTCTATTTAGGTTTTCTGCCCGTTTTTAATTGAATTATTTTTTGGTCACTTTAAAAGAGTGGCAAGCATTAATTAAATATATAATTGAATTTTGAGGTTAAATAATACTAAGTACAGCATATACATTTTTCTTGAGCATTTGGTTCTTTAAAAGCTGATTTTTGCTAGTAACTTTCAAAATCTAAGTACCTGTAATCAACCTGCTAATGTTGTGAAAACCCACCATTACCCAGTGATAGGATATATGAATTGCAAGGAAAACAACAAAGGAAAAAAGGTTACAGAGACTATACATTAAAATGCTCATAATGCTCACTTATCCCTGCATGGCAGGATATGAGGTAATTTAAATTTATTTTTATTTATTGTGCTTACCTGCATTGCTTGGGTAAAAGAAAAAGGAAAAAAGATAAGAATTAAAAGAAATAAATGATATGAAGAGCCAATGGAAAGAGGAAAATGGCATCCACTTACTCCTTCAGTGGTCTTGAAAAAAAACTGAAAAAATCCCTTGAAAAAAACCTGAACAAAAGGACTGAAAAAAACTGAAAAAATCCCTAAAGTTAAAAATAAGTGGGGAAGATTGAGTGCAGAGAACAGAAAAGAAGGAAACACAAAAAGATGTTTCAATGTTTCAATAAACGATCCTGCTACACCAAGAAATGAGCAGAAGCGGAGATGCCCCATGCATCTGTGGGCACAGAGAAAGGAAATGACCAATGGGGCCATTTAATCCATTTTCTCAGGAAATCTTTGGTTTTTAACTGGCTATGTGCAGCAATGCCTCAATGTGTTTGCCTCAGGGAATTTAACTCTGAGATCTTGATCCACGCCTTCACATGCAGCAAATTCATTGAAGGCATCATACCGGTCTACTCTGTCTCTGCAAATGTAGGTAGCAGAAGCATTCCATTTTCCACAGACCATTCCATCTGGAGCAATCCACTCTCCCATCCTCTCCCATGTGTCCCCACGGCCAGCTCTCAGTCCATCTCCACGTCGCTCTCACCTATCCCCTGCTCTGAGCTCCTGCTGCTTCCCCTGCTCTCCTAGCTAAAGCAGCTGCAGTCACACCACTATACGCCCTCCACTGCCCCAAACTTGGCTTCCTTGCATCTTTGCTTTCAGAGCCTCAGCACAATGTGCAATGACGTCATTTATTTCTTTGTTCACTTGTTTACTGCCTCCCTCCTTAGAATATAAAGTCCATGAGGGCAAGAACATGTCCAGCATTGGGGTTGTGTTTCCAGTAGACATGTGGTGGGCACCCAACAAGTATTTGGAAATAAATAAATGGTCTCATGGCAACCGAATGCAGTAGACAGAGCAGGAATTATTATCCACATTTCATAGGTAAGGAAATCTCAGAGGTGCTCCAATGACTTGCCCTAAATCACACAATAGAACCATAATAGTCTCTTTATTCAAGTGCAAGACTGCCTTCTAGCTAGGTGACACTGGGCACTTTACATGATCTCTATGCCTCCATTTCCCCAGGGGTAAAATAGGGACTATAATAGCAACCTATCTCACTATTGCCAGGAGGATTAAATCAGTCAGTATACAGAAGTGCTTAGAATAGCCCCTGACACAGCAAGCCCACTGCGGATTATCATTACACATTCTTTAACGGTATTTAAACTTTAAAATAAAGATTGTGGGGAAAAGCACACTCAAGCAATGGTAACTTTAAAATGTACTCTATTGAACTACAATAAAGAGGTGGGTAGCCACCGTTTTCCTTCCCCCTCCTCCTCCCTGGCCACCGCCTGGCAACACCAGTCTAAGGACACAAAGAGCCTTTACTGGGTGGAGTGAATTTCCAAACGTCACAGCCTGGCCCCCCGAATGCATGATAACCTGTGTCAATTATCCAATTTAGGAGAAACAGCAAAAGAATGAAACTCCTGAAGATGAGTAAAATGTATCTGAGGACAGGAAGCTTCTGGGCAAAGGAGCCTTTGTGAAACAGGGCTTCCAGTCGGTAGAGAGTTTGGGGCCTCAATCAAGTGCTATAGGTCATGTCTGTCTCCGCTGCCCCAACACCCCCAGAACAATTCAGATACAAGGATTCTAAGACACGAGCTGGGCTGGGCTAACTGCCCTAACCAATTTTAACTTTTACCTGATGCTTGAAATTTAATGGCCTTTAAAGTCTACATTTAGAGAACAGGGCTTAGAATGCATTTCCATTGGGAAAGGGAATCTACCAGTATTGGCCTCATATCACACTAAAATCTGAGGCTGATGATACTACATCACAGATCTTGATAACGGCAATAGCCGTGATTTCTTCATGTGTATGTGATGGGCTGCCCTCGGGAGAAGTGGGAGGTTTCACAGCTCCGGGTAAAGAAGCGCTGGAGGGAGGCTGCATCAAAGGCAAATGGACACATCACTATGCTGCATCTGGTTGACTGTTTACCGACCTTTACCTAGGTCCCCTCTGGGTGCCTGTGGAGGGCGGCTTGTTTCATAAACCTTCAAAATGCATTTATGAACATCAGATGGTTGCTAGTGGCCGAACTAAGAAAGGGCTCTATTTTCCTTAGCCTTGATTTCTGAATTACAAGACGCCCTTTCGCTCCATTCGGCAACACCGGATCTGACCACTAGAGGGAGCTGCTCCACCATCTGTATCATTAACTGCGCCCCGCATCCTCCTGGCGGTGACAGAATACCGTTTTATATCAGTTCCCTCAGAAACATGAATCCAGCTTTAATCTGATCGTGTCCCCTCCACGAATTGCAAAATATCCTCTCCTGGCCTCAAAGTTGTAAGAGTTGGAATACACCTGTTCACCAGAATGAGTTCTCAAAGACCTGGTTTCCTTTCTGCACCCTCTCTGGTGACTGTCTCCCAGGCGACAAGACTTCTACTTAGGGTGAGGGGTAAACTGAGTCTCCGCAGGCATTTCCATCATTAAGCAGGTCAGAAGTATAATTCTCTCTTCCACTCCCCGCAAATACTCGTTTCCAAAAACTCACTAGGTGCTGGACTCGTAAAACAGAAACCTGCGGAGGCTATCGTCCCGGTAATTCGCAGGGAGGTCAGGTGGCTGGCTGCTTGTGCTCTGTGCCCAGTGAGACCCAGAGAGCAAGCATGTGCAAAGGAGGAAGAAACTCGTGAAACGGGTGAATGAGCAAAACGGAATAAAATTTCTTTGGAAAATGAAAACTGTCCACTGGCTTTTGTGCGAAGTTTATTTGGGCTCTCCGGTATATTCTGATTCCAACAATCCTTCAAAGGTTGGTCCACAAACTTAGAAGAATGGGACAATGTTACAGGGGGGCGGGGGAGAGACTTGAAAGCATCTGCAAATAATGCATGATAGTTTCTCTCTCTCCTGGAAGTTTTCAGATTTGTGAATCTTAAATAAATACGAAATACTTTATGAATTATTCCCTTGTTTCAAATGAATGTCTTATGTATTCATTCAACAAAATGTAAGTGGCTTCTATGTGCCAGAAACTGTCCTGGGTACTAGAACCCCTCGATGGGGCACAGGTACTGATTATAGCAGTGGTTCTCAACCTTTTTAATGCCGTGACCCTTTAATACAGTTCCTCATGTTGTGGTGACCCCCAACCATAAAATTATTTTCGTTGCTACTTCATAACTGTAATTTTGCTACTGTTAATGAATCGTAATGTAAATATCTGTGTTTTCCGATGGTCTTAGGTGTTGTGGGGTCGAACCCTGGAGTCAAAAATAAGACTCCCGGAGGCTGCTGATTGATTAAAAAAGTAGGCAAGGATTTATTGAACTGGCCAGGATGGCCGCGAGAGCACCACACGCAGGTGGAGTCCACACGACCGCGCTGTCCCAGGTGTAGGCAGTCCCTTTAAAGGTCCAAACCACAAAAATTTTCCTTTGTTCTAAATTCTAAAGGCTGGGAACAGCCTGCAGGGGGGTTCCCAGCCCCTGCTGGACATTATTGGAATGTGGCCCTATCTTGCAAAAGCAGGTTTTTGCAGAAGCAGAACCAAGCGGAGTCAGTAATCTCTAAAGGTTATCTACAGTTTCTACTCCTGGAGCTACTGAGTCAGTGGGAACCAATCTCCTGTGATTCTGGTCCACAGGCACAGGAAAATTACCTCTGTGTCTCCAGGTCTCAGTCTGGAAGCTGAGGTAACCACCCTATTGTCCAAGCAAGCAAGTGCATGCAGAAGCCAGAATAGCAGGGTTAAAATTCAAACAGCAGTTTTTACCTAAGTATGGTTGCAACCATACTTCATTAGGCGACTCTGCTAGCAGTTCTTCAACCTGTGGGTCATGACCCACAGGTTGAGAACCGCTGCTGTAGAGCCCAAGACCATCGGAAAACACAGATATTTACATTACGATTCATTAACAGTAGCAAAATTACAGTTATGAAGTAGCAAGGAAAATAATTTTATGGTTGGGGGTCACCACAACATGAGGAATTATATTAAAGGGTCGCAGCATTAGGAAGGTTGAGAACCACTGGATTATAAGATTATGGTTGCTTTCCTGTTTACTTTTTTAAATGAAAAGTTTTATTTGAGATAATTGCAGATTCACATTCAATTGTAAGAAATAATACAGAGATCCCATGAACCCGATATCCAGATTCCTCCTGTGTTAACAACTTGCAAATTGATTCAGTCAATGGGAGTGGGGGAGAGGGTCAAAGGAGCGGGGGAGAAAAGAGGGACATTTGTAATACTTTCAACAATAAAGTTTAAATATATACCAATATAATTAATCAATTTTTAAAGAGCTAATCCCTTCCATCACCACTAAGATTTCAGGTGGTGCCATTTTGTAGCCATGCCTACCTCCCTTTGCCACCTCCTATTCATCGCTACCCACCACCCACTCCTGGCAACCAGTAAATTATTCTCCATTTTTGTAATTTTGAAATTGTTATATAAATGAAATCATACAGGATGCAACTTTTTGAGATTGGTTCTTTTCACTCCGCATAATTCTCTGGAGACTCAGCCAAGCTGTTCTATCAACAGTTCATTTCCTTTTATCGCTGAGTGATATTCAATGGTATGGATGCACCCTCGTGTGTTTAACCATTCATCCATGGCAGGACAACTGGATTGTGTCAGCTTTCATGTATTACAGATCAAGCTGCTATGAACATTCACGTATAGGATTTTGGGTGAACATAAGTTTTCATTTTTCTGGAATAAACGTACAGGAAAGCAATTGCTGGTTTGTATGGTAAGTGCATGTTTAGTTTTTTTCCAGAAAACACCCAACTGTTTTCCAGAGAGGCTGTATGTGTTCGTCATCCCTACTGGAAATGTGTGAGCGGTCCAGTTTCTCCGCATCCTTGCCAGGTTTCTGGTGTTGTCTATTGTCTACTTTAGCCATCTGAAAGGTGCACAGTGATACCGCGTTGTAGTTTTATATTGCATTTTCCTGATGGCTCATGATGTTGAAACATTTTTCCTTTTACTTATTCCCACATCCCATCCTTCCATGGGGGCTTCTGAACATGCTTCTTTCAGCAGCGCCCCAAGAACCTCGCTGCCTGAAATGGCAGGGGCGTTCCATCCACCGGCCACGTGGACCTGAGGACATGGCCACCCCAGGGCGCCAGCAGCAGGTGCCCATGCATGTCAGCAGCACAAGCAGGGGTGGCGGGATGAGAGCCTCAGGTGGAGGCCACCCAGCCCAGACACCCCACCTCTCACTGCACTGCTGCCTCGGCTTCCCCTGGCAGCAGAAGCCATCGCAAGGAAAAGAAGTGCAAAGCGGAGGACATCAAACAGGACAGCGGCGGGACGAAGAGGACAGGGTAGAGCCCCTGAGAGCGAAAGGCAGCCCGAACAGAGCCTGCGTTCTGAATCAACTGAATTTAAATCCTGAGCCATTACACCAAAAGACTAACTTCTAAGCCAGAAGAAAGTAAGATAGCTTGAAGTGGCAAAATTGAAATTTGTTTGCTTGGTTTGCTTTGTTTCTCTCTCTCTGTCTCTTCTTCCTCCCTCTTTCCCTCCCTCTCTCATCATTGAAATAGGGGCTATGAGCAATTAGTTTGGCTAGAGAGAAGTAAAAAAAGAATTACATGTTTACACACATGAGGTTTACAGGGGATATTAACTACTCGGCTTAAACTTCGGGTCCAATTCACATTGCATTGAGAGGGAACAGACTGAGAAATGGGGAAGTAGCTAGCTCAGGAGCACAGAGAGAGTTCGTGACAGAGCCAGGACAAGATTTCACATCTCTGAGGCACCTGGACATGTGAGCGTTCAAAATCAAGAGTGGCTTTCACCCATAGTAATTGACGGTGGAAATCCCTGGATTCATTATATAAGCACACACACAGCCCTCTACCACTGGGCAAGCCAGTCAGCCCCAGTTGACTGTTTGAGGACTTTCCCTTCGCTCTTTGCCTTCACTGATAATTCCCTTTGTGGTGACTTTCAGTTTTGTGCCGTGCCAGCTGGTCGTGACTGGTTTAGCCTCTCCAACAAAATGCATTGGATTTTATTTAAAAGTCCCACAGTTGCATTTCTGAGCTAAAAATAAAAGTATGTTGTATCATCTGATATTTTCGGATGATGAGCCACATCACTCCCCACCTTTCTGAAAATAACAGAGGCGCGTGGATTTTAAAATTCTGTTCTTTGAACAGCCCAATTCAGAGAGCAATAGAGTTGTATCAGAGGCACCTTTAATATCAGAGAATTCAACTCATTATCCTCAATCCCAGAATGAGAGAGAGACAAAGACAGTGAGGCAGAGAGAGACATAGGAGAGACAGACAGACAGATAAAGAAAGGTACAGAGTTTAATTTTCTCCTCTAGCCTCATCATTGGAAATAGACTCCAGCTAAATAATGGACTTTCCTTTATCTTCAAGAGATTCTCATTAGAAGTGATTTTCCCTCATTTCATGGGCTGCTAAAAAATATAGAAACAAACATGTGTATACCAGTTAGCTTGAGAGTGTGTGTTACAAGAGTAAGGTGCATTTTAAGTGTGACCTCACACTAGGTTTCATTTTACTTTTCTCTATACATATTCCTTTACCCTGATTTATACACATATTTTTTAATTTTATTTTACATAATTATTTTTGCAACCCAGCTTATAAAGAAGGCCAAGATCTTAATCAATCAATTTGCTTGCTCTCATCAGCTTCAGCCAACATTTTCTTTACCCATCTTCAAATCACTTACCAAAATTATATCTACAAAGCAAAATGAAATAGGGAGAAAACAAATACAGGGGAAAAATTCTCCTATTGGGGACAAAAGGCATCTTTTGTATAATAAATTTTATATTCAGTTTTGCAAATTGTGAAAATAGATGACAACATAAAACAGATGCTTCGTTGAGACATTTTTCACTCTGTCCATGTGGATATAAACTAAATTTGAAGTTGTAACAAGCCTGGCCAGTGTGGCTCAGTTGTTAAGTATTGACCTATGAACCAGGAGGTCACAGTTTGATTCCCAGTCAGGGTACATGCTCAGGTTGTGAACTCGATCCCCAGTAGGGGGAATGCAGTAGGCAGCTGATCTGTGATTCTCTTTTATCATTGATGTTTCCATCTCTCTCTCCTTCTCCCTTCCTCTCTCTGAAATTAACAAAAACATATTTTAAAAAATAAATAAATAAAGTTGTAACAAATCTTGAGTGAAACAAGTGTGAGATTTAAGCAACCTCTTTAAGATCAGGGCACACATCTTCTCTTAATATTTATTTTGACTTTGTTTTTTTTCTTTTAAAGAGACACCCCTTATTTTAAGGATTTTTACACTGATGAATTAAAAAAATGGTAATGTTATTCTGGAATTTATTGATTTGTATTTAAAAGGAATTGTTGACAAAGATTCACCAAAAATAATGTGAACAAGCAGGAAAATACAGTTAATAATACTGAAACACTACTTAAAAAATTCCAGGACATATGGTTTATCTAATATTAACAATATCTCTTAGATGCTGTCTTAGATACAAAACCTGACTGCTTTTTACTTTTCTACACACACGGTGGTATAATTAACAATATTCAATCACTTCTGTACTTTCCTGAATATATAAAAATTAAAATACCAATTAAAAACTAATACATCTTCTCTTTAAATGTTCCTTACAGATACAATTTCAATATTTCCATTCAATAGTGGTGTGGTTTAAGAGATTCTTTATTCACAAGTCAAATAACAATCCACCCAAAGGAAACTGATAGTCTTAGGCTCATAGTGCAAATAAAGAGTTCAGGAATGCAGCAACTGACATTTCTAAATTACAAAACAGATAAAATTCTTAGAAGATACATGCAATAAGCTCTGCTAAGCAGCTGAACACAGAACTAGAACATCTGATAACTTTACTGGTGATTTCAATAGGACTCCAGATGTTACCAAACTCAACTTGAACTCTCATCTTAGGCTTTGTATTTTGCTTTTCCAGTTTCACTAATAACACAAACATGGTTCGAATCCTTGAAGTATTCATTATAGTCAAGGGCATGTCCTACAACAAACCTGTCTGGAATTTCAAATCCAACAAAGTCTGGTCTATGTCCAACACTTCGAGGGGTCCTTTTTACCAGCAAGCTTGCGACCTTGACCATCTTCAGATTACGCTGCTTGACCAAGGAAAGCAAGGTTTGCATTGTTTTGCCAGTGTCATTATATCTGCAACCATCAAGACATTCTTTCCAGTTAGAGTTGAGAGATCATCTCCACCAATCACTCTTATGTCCCCTGTTGATGGGTCATTACAGTAGCTCTTCGGTCTGATAAAATCTACAGTCATAGGAATGGATCTATCACTATTTCTGTTCAGTGCTTTGAAGCAATCCAGCAGGTCAGCAAAGAATTTATAGCCCCTTTTGAGCACGCAGAAGGCTACAATGTGATGGCCTCCCATCTCCTTCATCACATCTCCAGCAAGCCGCTCGGTCCTGTCCATAATTAGTTCATGAGGAATAAACACCTTTTCCAAATCCTCCACGTAATGATGATGTATACAAAGTAAGTCTAGGTCATAACCTGGTCCATCACCACTAATCACAAGGCTGGGGCTGCCAGTCGCCATAATGGAGCCCGGCAAACGCACCAGCGGAGGGCAGCCTGAAGAGCTTGACTTTCTTTTCATAGAGATTCACCTCAGCAAAACAATGACAATAACTGTTTTAAATTAAAATGCATTAATGGCCCTAACCGGTTTGGCTCAGTGGATAGAGCATCGGCCTGTGGACTGAAGGGTCCCGGGTTCGATTCCGGTCAAGGGCATGTACCTTGGTGGCGGGCACATCCCCAGTAGGAGGCGTGCAGGAGGCAGCTGATTGATGTTTCTCTCTCATCGATGTTTCTAACTCTCTATCCCTCTCCCTTCCTCTCTGTAAAAAATCAATAAAATATATATTTAAAAAATAAATAAATAAATAAAAATAAATAAAATGCATTAATGTGTTACGAACCCTGCAAAACCAAAAACCTAAAAGAACTTAATAATACGCACTTGAAATAAGAATACAGTGGAGCCTTGATCAACATGGGGATTCGTAGCTCTGACCTCCTTTTGGGTTTAACTTTTGACTCTACAGTCAGCCCCTTCACATCCAAGGATTCAACCAACTGTGGATTGAAAACAGTATTTTTGAGCCAAAGCTAGGACTCTGCAGTTGGGAAAGTACAGTCGGAAGTTCAAAAATACTGTTTTTGATAGGTGGTTGGTTGAAGCTGCAGATGTGAAACCCAAGAATATAAAAGGGTGATGACTGTATTTATCCAAAAAAAATCTGCCTATTTGTGGACCTGTGCAGTTCAAACCCATGTTGTTCACGGGTCAACTTGAAAACCTGTAGCAAAACAAATTTAAGAAAACCCTTTGTTCTTGTCCAATTGTAAACTAAATAAGTCCCCTTCCTTTGTGTCATGCACACAATTTAGGGACTCGTGGGAAGCATTTGTACTAAGATAAATAAGATTATCAAAAATGTAAGTCAGGGTACCCAGTAATTTCTCTCTTTTGTGATTCTTCACTTTAAAATTACAAGTCCCAATTCATTGAAGATTACAACTGATCTGTACTTTATCTATTTTTTAAAATGCCTATATTCTCTAGCTTTTTCTAATCAAGGACGTGAATAGGTATCTTAGTAAAAGAGGTCCTGAGTAAGATTGCAAGCGCAATGCTGTGCTTTGTTGAGTGGATTCAGAATAGCTTATAATATATTATCATAAAAACAGGTTGCCATCAATAGCATAATTGCTGCATGAATAATCTTAGAACAAGTGAGGCCTTCCAAGACTTCTTTATTGGCAGCAATCATTGTGCTCACCACATAAAACAAGTGCCTTCTGGGATTTTTATTATTTTTTTATTTTTACAAGACACAGCTTTCTCCAGTTTATATTTCTTGGTTTCCACAGGAGCTAGCTAAACGATGAAAGAAGCTGGCTGGTCTGGCTCTAGAGATAATACTGTTTGATGGCTTATGTAGTAAATTAATGAAAAAAGCTGCACATGTAATGAAACATTGGTGAGCTAGTCCTCATTACCATCATAATATCTGGCACTGAACTGTAATAACTCTTTCTGCATGTAGATGCCAAAAAGCATTTTAACATTAATTAAAACCCCACAGTGGTATTGGATGAAAGGGATACCATTAACCCAATTTTACAAATGAGAAACAGAGTTATAGAGATTAGGAAAGTGGCCTGGACAGATTTTTTATTATTATTCATAATACCACAATATGTCCCTGGTAAAAATGGAAATCGGCATAGACTCCCACCACCACTGCTGCACTCGAGGTTGCCTTATAATGGAACAGAGAAGCCTGGGAAGTGGGGCCTCTAGTTTCCACAGATGTTCTCACTCTCTGCCCTGCATGCCCTCAGCACGAATGAAGCCAGGATTAAGTTGCAATACACGATTTAAAAAATGAAAAGCTTTCTTCAACTCCTCTAGGGCAGAAACCAGTTCTTCCATTTACTCCGAATTTCTGCGTATTTCTGTGGCTCAGCTTCATGAAATGTGCACATAAAAGAAGAGTTCCTGGGTTGGGCCAAGTTAAATGGGCTTCTTTGCTTCATTTCTCAGAGCCTTGACTATGCTAATGTACAGTGCACAGCTCCCTGAAGGACATGTGATTTGCAGATTCATGTGCCCACTAAACCTCTAGTTCATGGGTGTGATGGGCAGGATCATAGCCTCCCAAAGATGCCCATGTTCTTATCCTGGAACCTTACATGGCAGGTGGACTTGAGGTTGCTAATCAGCTGTCTGATTAATTAATTAAAATAGGGAGGTGATCCTGGATTAGCTGGGTGGGCCCAGTGCAATTACAAAGGTTATTAGAAATGGAATTGGAGGCAGAAGAGAGTTGACTTAAGAGTGATGCAGCAAGAGAAGCACTACTGACCACTGCTGGATTTGAAGATGGAATCAGGCAAAGAAATGCAAGCAGCCAGGAGAAGCTGGAAGAGGGACCCAGCTTCTCCAAGGGACCCCGCCCTGCTGCTGACACTTTGATGTTAGCCCAGAGAGACCCATTTCAGACTTTCCGCCACCAGAACAGTAAAATAATCAATTGTGTTGTGTTCAGGAACCCAGTTTGTGCCTATATGTTACAGCAGCCATGGGAAACTAATACAGTATGACACCTGTTAACATTCTACTAACACATCCCAGAATTACAGTTCTGTCTTATAATTGGGGAGAGGAAATGCTATTCCACCTGGAACAGTGCCCCACATCAAACGGGCAATCAAGAACTATTCCAGACTGAATAATTCATTTTTCCTGTGCAAATATTGTTGGTTCTTTGTCACTGGACCAGCCAATCTGTTTGCCTGTCTGCCCATTTTTTCATTTTAAAATAATAATTCCTTTTGAATCATGAAGGAAAAAAAAAAAAACGTGTTTACTTTAAATGATGTTATAACAGTGTGGAATAGATTAGTGCATCTCAAATTTTAACATGCATACAAACCACCTGGATAATTCTCTTAAAATGCAGATTAGATTAAGTAATTCTGGAATGAAGATTGGACTGCATATTTCTAATAAGTACTCAGGTGATGCCAATTCTGGCGACCTGTGCACCATACTTTTAATAACAAAAATAAAGAGGACAAGCCATGTCAATTCCTGGGGTTCGATACTCTGGAAATCTTTCTGTCCTCACAAGATCAGGAACGAATCCTCCTTGCACATGCTTTTAGGACCACTACTGATCCTATTGTTGATATTCCAACAATTTTAGTTTAATACTTAGAAGACTCCACTTCAAGTTAATAGAGCCTGTTTTAAATTATGAAATGAGTATATTCTCATGAAACACAATTTGTAAAATAGAAGGACTACTTTTTTTTTTAAATTTCTTTATTGATTAAGGTGTCACATATTTGTCCTCATCCCCCCATTCCCATCCCACACCCCTCCCCATGGATGCCCCAACCCTCTGTTGAACTTAAGCATTGGTTAGGCTCATATGCATGCACACAAGACCTTTGGTTGATCTCTCCCCCTTCCCCCCACCCTCCCCTATCCTCCCTCTGAGGCCCGATAGTCCGATCAATGCCTCCTTGTTTCTGGTTCTGTTCTTGTTCATCAGTCTATGTTGTTCATCATTTCCCCTAGATGAGCGAAATCATGTGTCACTAGAGATATACTTATAAGAATTGAATGTGCGACGAGCAATAATAGTTATGCTGACAGGCAAATGAATCAGTCTGTAGTGAGTTTCTTTCTGGTCCAACAGTTCTTTTGAGACCCAATATCAATGTCCACCAGTTCCTTATGAGTACATGTCGGCACTGACCCCTCAGCTCTGGATGGTGGACAAATGGTGGTAATGCAGGTCCGACTTCCTCTGGTTTGGTCTCGGCCGGATCCAGGGGCACGGCTTCACCCGGATCCAGGGGCCCACGGCCTCACCCGGACCCGGGATCCAGCCTCACCCGGATCTAGGGGCACACGGCCTCGCCCAGACCCAGGATTCAGCTTCATCCGGACCCAGGGGCGCATGGCCTCACCCGGACCCAGGGGCGCGTGGCCTCTCCCAGACCCAGGGTCGCGTGGCCTCACCCGGATCCAGGGGCCCACGGCCTCACCCGGACCCGAGACCCAGGCTCACCCGGATCCAGGGGCCCACGGCCTCACCCGGACCCGGGGCCAGACTCACCCGGATCCAGGGACCCACGGCCTCACCCGGACCCGGGACCCAGGCTCACCCGGATCCAGGGGCCCACGGCCTCACCCGGACCCGGGACCCAGGCTCACCCGGATCCAGGGGCCCACGGCCTCACCCGGACCCGGGACCCAGGCTCACCCGGATCCAGGGGCCCACGGCCTCACCCGGACCCGGGGGCCAGGCTCACCCGGATCCAGGGGCCCACGGCCTCACCCGGACCCGGGGCCAGGCTCACCCGGATCCAGGGGCCCACGGCCTCACCCGGACCCGGGACCCAGGCTCACCCGGATCCAGGGGCCCACGGCCTCACCCGGACCCGGGACCCAGGCTCACCCGGATCCAGGGGCCCACGGCCTCACCCGGACCCGGGGCCAGGCTCACCCGGATCCAGGGGCCCACGGCCTCACCCGGACCCGGGGCCAGCCTCACCCGGATCCAGGGGCCCACAGCCTCACCCGGACCCGGGACCCAGCCTCACCCGGATCCAGGGGCACACGGCCTCACCCAGACCCAGGATTCAGCCTCACCCAAGAAGGACTACTTTTAATCTTTCACAGTCCTAGCACCCAAAGATATATCCTATTAACATTTCAATGTCTTTCCTTCAAGATTTCTTTCTCTGCATAGATTCTGTTTGACATATTTGAAATCATATTCAGATCTCACTTTTTTTTTAGCTAACATCATATGCATATATACATACAGTGTGTGCACATTAACTTATCGGTCCCAAATCTCCACTCCCCTCCAATAGAGTTATATATCCACAGTTACAGAATGTTACATCCACACTCTCACCGTCCAGTGAACAGTGTCCAATCCTTCTCTGCTTCCTAATGGAAATATGCATTCACACTTGCCAAGCTGGTGGTCAAAAAGTACTTCCCCACACGTCAACACTGAGCTTACATGACTTAAGTTGGTCAAAAGAATATTAGTAGGGAGATATTTGGGGATTAGCTAAAGAACATATATGTATACCCCATGGACACAGACAATAGTTTGGTGAAGGCCAAGGGAGAGGGAGGGGGGTGAAGCTGGGCTAAGGGTGGGGAAAAGGGGGACACTGCAATTATGTCAATACTAAAAATTTTTAATTTAAAAAAGTAGGTTTCATTCTTTAGGTATGAAAAGGCCAACAGATCAGGACACAAGGGCTTTTGAAAAGAAAGTTTGTTATACTTACAGATGGCAAGAGAAGAGACATGCCATACCACAGGCAGCATAGGGAAGCACCAGGGTGGGTCAGGAGACAGAGGGAGGGAGGGGAAATGTGGGTAAGAGCTTTATTGTGGTTTCCCTGGAAAGGAATGGGTGAGGCAGGGTAAACAGGATAAGCTACTGAATCGTTTCAATGGGCTCTGTGGTATAGGGGCTGTCCCTCGCTGTCTGGTACTGCCTCTGGGGTGACCCGATCAGGGGAATATTGGCCTGGAATGAATATTTATGTATTGATATAAAGGTGATGGTTGGGGGGATAGCCTCTGAATTAGTTTGCATATGAAAGGCGCACTATTGGAAGGCTAGTGGTTTGCTACCTCTAGGAATTAGCTGGTCCTGGGAGGGACAGTCCCTCCAGCAGCAAGGCCCCAAGATGTCAAAGCATCAAAACTACAGCATAAAAAGCATAATTAGCCCTGGTTTGGCTCAATGGATAGAGCGTCGGCCTGAGGACTGAAGAGTTCCAGGTTCGATTCCAGCCAAGGGCACATGCCTGGGTTGCGGGCTGAATCCCCAGTAGGGGGCATGCAGGAGGCAGCCAGTCAATGATTCTCTCTCACCATTGATGTTTCTATCTCTCTCTCCCTCTCCCTTCCTCTCTAAAATCAATAAAATATTTTTTAAAAAGCATAATTAATACAACATGATGCAAGCAGAGCTTGGGATGTGCTGGTGTGGTTGCTTACAATGAGAAGAGTTGACACAGCCAGTTGCAAAACTAGCACAACTGCAGTAAACCAAGAGCTCAGCCAACTGGTACTCAGCTGGAAGCTGAGCCAATCCCATCAACCCACATTAATGAGGAACACATTTTAATGCTGCATGTCTGTGAGATTTTGTTTGTTGCATAGCACTATTGTGGCAATAGCTGAATAAGACTGGAAGTGGGGTGCTGCCACAACAAACCCCAACATATGTACCATTGGCTCTGGGACCCAGGAGCAGGCAAGGGAGAAATTGTTAAAGGAGGATTGAAAATGTTAATCCATGTTATATGCAGTGAAACTTTGTTATAACAGTTACTCGCAATAAACCAAAAGACAGAAAATGGACCCAATAACGTGGGATAAGGAGCAAGCTAGTTTAAAGGCACAATGTTGATAGAGCAAGGGGGTTGTTGCTCATTGCATTTGAAAAGCTACTTTAAGAGAAGAGTTCAGGGAAAAACTCATTCACACACAGAACTGGGCGTGAATAAACAGAGCCCAGAAACCCTAGGATTTGCAGGGTGAAAATTGTATTGAGGAAACTTGTGTCAGCTTGAACCAAAAGTAATTGTGACTCTTTGAGATATAAAAATGCCACTGGCTCCCCTCCCCCCAACTTCCTTCAGGCAGGAAGCAGGCTGAGAAGGTTGTTCAGCCACCAAACTGGGCATACTACCCCATGCTGTCTGTAGAGTTGGCCAAGGAGGAGGGTGGGCGAAGATGGACTTGCCAAAGAGTGGGACCAAGAGTCTGGGGAAAAATCAGACTGGGGTCTGGGGACCTACTCCCAGGGAACAGTAATGGGTCTAATCCAAGAACATTCCCTTTCCCCAAGGTAAAGGAAGCCACCAAATTTTGCCTCCAGGGATTTCATAGTTGCTATAAACCCATGACGGCTGGATGCTCCTCTTTCTTCCCCATTAGAATGGCGGTGTTTATTGTGGTCATCTTGTTTGTGTTCCACTTTTGTATGTTGATGTGGGAGGGGGTAAGATAACTTGTCTTTTTAGTTAAAAGGTCACTAGCTTGAGAGAGGAATCACATCTGGAGTTGATGTAGATCCTGCGATGCTATCTAGCCTGATGCCATCACGGTGGGAGATTTTGGGGATGTTCGAATGGGAGGGCTGTGAAGGACAATGATAGAAACCAGACTGTAGTCCACTGAATTATTGGAACCAATTCTTTATTCCCCTGTAATAGAATTATACAGCCGCGTTCTTGCCACATTCTCAGGGCAGGCAGAGGATACCACCCCACCCTTAGGCCTTAGGCTCAGCCATGTGTCTTGCCTTGGCCAATGAGAAGTTAGCAAACATGAAGCCAGCAGGCAGATGCTTTAAATGTGCTGTGCCCTCCTGCCCTCTTGCACGCCAAGAGTCAGCCATGAAAAGAGCTTCCTTCTGGTAGCAGATGCCCCTTCAACCTGGGCTCCAAAATAAATACAGTGCATCCTACCTGAGCCTGCAACCCAAGTCAGCTTACCCGAGGCCAAAAAGCAGAGCCACATCCCTGCGAACCTGAAATACATGTTTATTTTTGTATGTTATCCGGATTAGGTGCTTATTTGTTAATATGGCTTAATTGAAGCAACAGCAGATTAAGACATGCATTTTTCCATGACATTACATGTCATTTAAGAACCCTTTAGTAAAAGTATCAACTCCATTAAGTGTGTTCACTTCAGTAATAATTCCCTGATGATGAGATATTTAGGTTTTTCCCCAGTTTTTCTTAGCTTCTTTTTAATTCTTTGAATAATGCTACTGAAACAGGGATTTTTAGGGGAATATAGGCAGGCTTAGGGAATTTTTTAGAATTGGGGTCCATGGAAAAATCACAGGGCTACAGATTGGTACATCTCCATAACACAAGGAAGCCTGGTGCAGCTACATTTCCATAAGACAAGGAAGCAGCAACAGGTACATCTCCATAACACAAAGAAGCCAGGTGCGTAAATAATATGTAATGTCATGGAAAAATGCTTGTCTTAATCTGCTGTTGCTTCAATTAAGCCATATTAACAAACAAGCACTGAATCCGGATAACATATAACAATAAACATGTATTTCAGGTTCACAGGAATATGGCTCTGCTTTTTGGCCTCCGGTAAGCTGGCTTGGGTTGCAGGCTCAGGTAGGATACACATTTACATAAGACAAGGGAGCTGGAAGTAGCCAAAAATGTCTATATTTACAAAATAAAGAAGAAGGCAGAAAGCCAGAAAGAAAAGAACAATGAGGGAGGAGGGCATCACATGTCCCAAGTGGTGTTTGACCTTTGAGTTCAGGAGTTACTATAGTAACCAGTCTAAGGGAATAATGACCAATCAGAGGGGATATCAAGGCACCAGGATCTGCAGCCTTTATAAGCCACAGGGAAAAGGAACTCAGTGGTACCCTTTCCCTCTCCCTACCTGGGAGTATGTACTTGTTCTTCAATAAATCTCCACCTTTGCTATACTACTCTCTGTCCGTGGATTCATTCTTTGACTCTGGCGGACAAAGAATCCAGGTTCCAGTCCAAAGCTTCAGTTTCACTAATCCTAAATCTTTCATACTTTGTTTTATTTTTATAGGGTTAAAACTGGATAATAATAAATACTTCGTAGGGTTGTTGTGAGGATGAAAAGACTTAAAATATATGAAGTGCTAAGCATATTATCTGTTACATAATAAACACTCAACACATGATTGCTTTTCTTTTTGGCTGTAGAGTCTCAGAATTTGAAAAAAAATTATTCAAAGCTCTTGACATGAAATGAAAACTATTTTTCAAAAAATGTTATTCTAATTTATACTGCTAATAGCAGCATATGAATTTTGGCACATCTTCAACAACAGCAATTTTTTTTAAACCTTGGCTATTTTGACAGGTAAGAAATAGTATTTCACTGGTATTTTAGTTTATATAACTTTGATAACAAAATGAGCTCTGAGCCTTCTTTTCTTTTAAATATATATATATATATATATATATATATATATATATATATATATTATTGATTTCAGAGAGGAAGGAAGAGGGAGAGAGAGATAGAAACATCAATGATGAGAGAGAATCATTGATCGGCTGCCTCCTGCACACCCCCACTGGGGATCAAGCCCGCAACCTGGGCATGTGCCCTTGACCAGAATGGAACCTGGGACCCTTCAGTACGCAGGCTGACGCTCTATCCACTGAGCCAAACCAGCTAGGGCATGAGGTGGACATTTTTAATGAATTTTCTAACCACTCACGTTGTATTTTCTGTGGATGATCAGTTAGCATACCAGTTTCCATCAGCGTTTGGGAAGCTAGTCCTCCTTTGGTCTGCTAGACGTCTCTGGTGCCGAAAGCCTGGCCGATTTCTGTGCTGTTCATAGTCCTACGTGGCTACTGAGCACTTGAAGTACAGTGCCACATGTTGATCAGATAATATTTGGAATATTCTGGATTCAATAAAATGTATTACTAGGATTTATTTTACCTGCTTCTTTTTGCTTTTTAAAATGTAGCTACTAGGAAGTGTCCAATTACAAATTTCTATTGAGTAGTGCTGGTTGGTTAGACCTCTGAATATTGTTTGCTCTGAAATTCTCTGGTTAAAAACCCATTGCCCCCATTTTCATGTGGGGCTCCTGCCTATTGCACAGTCCACTGCCTGTGTTCTATTGTCAGACCTTCTACATAAAGCTGTACTGAGTCTACATTTCTCACCTCCAAGTTTCTGCTCCTTTTTATTCCCCTGGTCCCACCTCAGTGGCTCTCTTACATATTCCTGGGTGAAATGGAAAACTTGATAAGAACTTTCAACCCTACCACATGCCTTAAATAGATTGCATTGCTATTATCTACATGCTCATATTGTTACAGAGAACCGGAATAAATCAAGCAATGCTCGGAGAGTTTGGAGTCACACTTTATTCACCACGGTGGGCTCAGAGAAAATGAATTCAAATTCTAAGCAAAGCTACAAGCAGAACTTCCCTTTTTATTAAAGAGCCAGCCCTATGTGCGCTTAGTGGTTATCTCGCTGCTGGCCTTGAAAACAATACAGTTCTATCCAATTAAAAATGCACCTGGCATGGCATTGAGAGTACGGGCATATCTAGTCTCTGGCCTACAAGGTCAGACAGCTAAGTTTATCTTCCTTATTATTCAAGCAGGCTAGAAAGCAAAGTTATTATTTTTTTTAGAATAAGAGGCTGTCTAACAAAATAGCAGAGAATTCCAAACAGTAGTTTTACAAAATAGGGGTTAACCTTCTCAATATTCTATTTCTGTCATTGAAACATGATTTTGCAAAGTTCTCTTTATATTTTGCCATTGAAAGGTCACAAACATACGAGGCTAATAAACTATTTCATATGTTTTCCAAAGTCCCCTGCCTCTGCCCACACTTTCCAGCACCACTGTGAATGCTCTCAAACCACATTAGTGAAGACAGCCAAAGGTTATGCCTGTAACCACTATGCTCAAAACTTCCCCCAACACCAACTCCAATTAGCCAAAATGTCAGACATTTACTCATAATTCCTGGGGATTTTTAGTCTAGAGAGTAGGGTGAGTATGTGTCGACCTACCTGGCTATAATAGGAGAATTTTAAAAAGCCATTTATGAAGGATTCAAGAAAAAGAAGTTCTTGCCAGTGCAAGGTCGAATTTTTAATGTATTGAAAGGGCTTACCATATGTCACTTGGAAATTCAGCCTCATATTTTTAGATGCACAGTTCTTTCCTGGTTGCCCGAATCTTTATGATTGGGGTGCTCTAATACCTTGGCTCAGGGAAATATCTGTAGCACATTTTTAATGCTAGCCCAGCTTCCCCCACTGCTCCTGCCCATTCCCAGCATGGGTCTTTTCCACCTCCCCTGACATCCCCATGGGTGCCCAGAGAATTCAAACCAATTTGAATATGTAATCGTGTGGAATAACACACTCAACTGTACTCTCTGGGGTGCTGTCTGGCTGCTCCTCTGCTCCCTGCAACTGGTTTCCGAAGTGCCTTTGAGAGATGCTGACAACACCATGCTGGTTGTTAACCTTTTAACAGTAGAGCCATTCTCTCCTAGCACTCCCAGAGCCCAGCCTCAAAGACAGTACAGGAAGTGGGCAAAGGAAATGTCCTTCCTCCTAAGACCTTTGAGGACACACTCTCCACAGCCACAGGGAAAGAGTGGGGCGGGCTTTCAATCAATGAGTTTTTAAAGCATTCATTAGGCCGACAGTGGAGTTCCATGAAACTGGCTTTTATTCCTTTTATACAAGTCACGTAAAGATTTCCCAAAGCATATTATAGTACTTGGAAGTAAATAACTATTGCCTTGTTTTATGAATATGAGACACTTCTGTGAAGATGCATAAATATTTTGATTAAGTTAAAAGTTGATGAGCTGACATGTAGGTATTTACAACATCAAAGTACTTCTCCAATTGCATCCGTTTAAAATTGCAGCATAAAAGGTAGGACAGTCATCTTACATAGCAGTTTTTAAATGGGCACTTTGGTATTCTGAGGCTTCCAGAATCGGATCTAAACACCAGAGTGATCAGTTGGAGGGAAGGGTCTCACTCTGGATTTAATAGTCAAACTGAAATGTTAAAGCACCTGCTGTGCCTTTTGAATATATAATAATGACAAACAATTCCAGTGAATATCTGAATGGCAATCAGTGTTATATATACACTAGAGGCCCAGTGCATGAAATTCGTGTACAGGGGGGTCCCCTCAGCCCAGCCTGCACCCTCTCCAATCCAGGACCTCTCGGGGGATGTCCAACTGGTGGTCTAGACCACTGGCTCCTAATTGCTCACCTGCCTGCCTGCCTGGTCACCCCTAACTGCCCTCACCTGCTGGCCTGATCACCCATCACTGCCTGTGCATGCCGGCCTGATCGCCCCTAACTGCCCCACACTGCTGGCCAGGTCGCCCCCAACTGCCCCCTCCCTGTCAGCCTGGTTGCTCATAACTGCCCCTGCCCCGCCAGCCTGGTTGCCCCTAACTGCCCCCCCTGCTGGCCTGGTCACCCCAACTGCCCCCCCCCACTGGCCTAGTCACCCCTCACTGCCCCCCTGCCAGCCTAATAGCCCCCAACTGCCCCCCCTGCCAGCCTGGTCGCCCCCAACTGCCCCCCCTGCCAGCCTGGTTGCCCCACGCAGCCTGCTGTTCAGTTGTTTGGTCGTCCCTCACTAACCCCCCTGCCAGTCTGGTCACCCCCCACAGCTTGCTTATTCAGTTGTTTGGTCATCCCTCACTAGCCCCCCTGCCGGCCTGGTCGCCCCACGCAGCCCTGCTTGTTCAGTTGTTTGGTCATCCCTCACTAACCCCCCTGCTGGCCTGGTCGCCCCACGCAGCCCTGCTTGTTCAGTTGTTTGGTCGTCCCTCAGGCCAGCCCTGGGCATTTGGGCAGCCTCCATCCGAGGCTTGCCTGTGCCTCAGGCTGGCCCTGGGTGGCTGGGGTGCTGAGGGGACTGGGGGACTCCGGAGGCAGGTGCGCAGAGCAACCGGACCCACCTGGGGCCGGGCCCGGCCATGCTGTGCACCTGTCGCCCTGGCAGGGCTGAGGGGACTGGGCGCCACCATCTTTTGTGAGGACATGATGGTCAATTAGCATATTACCTCTTTATTAGATAGGATACTTTTGTTTAATCTTCAAAGCTTGTGTCTGAGAGACTGATATTATTATTATTTAATATATATATATATATATATATATATATATATATATATATATATATAATTGATTTTTTACAGAGAGGAAGGGAGAGGGAGAGAGAGCCAGAAACATCGATGAAAGAGAAACATCTATCAGCTGCCTCCTGCACACCCCCCACTGGGGACGCGCCCGCAACCAAAGCACATGCCCTGGACCGGAATCGAACCTGGGACCCCTGAGTTGGCAGGCCAATGCTCCATCTACTGAGCCAAACTGGTCAGGGCTGATATTATTATTCTTAAATGCTGATGTTTCTGAAGTGGTGACTTCCTTCCCAGTTGCTTAGAAAGGTCTAAAAATAACTCATTGATCTTGAACTTGGGCATATCCATCCAGGTCAGAACTTCTGCAGATTGAGCTAGCACTATTTTTAGGTGGGGTTCCAAAAAGCAGCTGCAAACAAGTCACAAGTGGATGCCTTTTTGACTCCGCAGCTGAAAGCTGTGCTTCATGAAGCAAGAACACGAAGGGTGTTAGGGACGTGCTATGCTGGATTATGCACATACCCCACCTCTCTACTATGACTGTAAGCCCCTTGAGGTTTATAACCTATGAAACCTTATGGCAAGGCATTGAACAACCCACTTCAATCAATGTTCATTGATAATGAGGTTCTGTACAATTTGACAGGCCACCATTGAAACAGGAATTTTAGGGGAATACAGGCAGGCTTAGGGAATTTTTAGAATGGGGGTCCATAGAAAAACAGAGGGCTACAGATTGGGAGAAGGTACATCTCCATAACACAAGGAAGCCAGGTGCAGGGAGCAGCAACACTTGCATTTACGTAAGACAAGGGAGTTGGAAGTAGCCAAAAAGGTCTATATTTACAAAATAAAGAAGAAGGAAGAAAGCCCAGAAGGAATAGGAGGACAGTGAGGGAGGAGGGCCTCAGGAGTCACTATAGTAACCAGTCTAATGGAATAGTGACCAATCAGAGGGGATATCAAGGCACCAGGATCTGCAGCCTTTATAAGCCAGAGGGAAAAGGAACTCAGTGGGAGCCTTTCCCTCTCCCCACGTGGGAGTCAGTTCTGTGGGACTCTTTCCCTCTCCCCACATGGGAGTCTGTACTTGTTCTTCAATAAATCTCTACCTTTGCTATACTACCCTCTGTCCGTGGATTCATTCTTCGGCTCTAGCAGACAAAGAATCCGGGTTCCAGTCCAAAAATTCCGTTTCACCATGGTGCATCACAGTGCTGACCCCAAGGCCAGAGACTGGGGGTCGGCAAGATTGAAACCTCCTGTGCAGCCACAGTCAGAGGAGAAATTGGTGTTGAGGAATGGCCTGGGTTAGTCTGGCAGAGAAGTGAAAGCTGCCGTGTAATGGCTAGAGGTTTGGGGAGAGGAGGCAGAGTCCACAATTAGGCATCAGATAAAAGTTTTCAGTTTTGGTCACTGTTATTTCTTAAGAATCTTGCCAAGCACAGTCAAATCTAAAGGGCCAGAGTCCTTGCTCCCAGTTGCAGCTGTCTGCCTCAAAAGCTGCCCATGGCCATTACTGTCCTTTCTGTCAGCACCAATCACTAGCTTCGTCTCACATTTGAAGAATTACAGTCTTAGATTTGGGAAATCCCTTTCATGCAAATATCTTAAGACCCTGCCTAACTTTCTAATTTTGTTGTTGCAAGAATTAAGAATTTAGCCCTAGCCGGTTTGGCTCAGTGGATAGAGCATTGGCCCTCAGACAGAAGGATGTCTGGTTTGATTCTGGTCAAGGGCACGTGCCTTGGTTTTGGGATCAATTCCTGGCCCTGGTCAGGGCGGGTGCAGGAGGCAGCCAGTAGATGGAGACACATCAATGTTTCTCTCTCTCTGTCTCTCTCCATCCCTTCCACTCTCTCTGAAAACTAATGGAAAAATATCCTTGGGTGAGGATTAACAACAACAGTAAAAGAGAATAAAGAATTTAATGTGGGTGTGATGATACAGTTATTTTGGCATTTCCCCTTTTCCAAGCATATGGGCAACCCTGAGCTCACTGTCTCCAAGAAAGGATGCAGCTGGACTGGTCAGGAAGTAGAAATAGCCAATGGGCACTGTTTTTCTCTGTGCTTTAAAGCAGGGAACTTGGAGCTTAGGGATGATGAATGTGTGGGAGAAGCAGGGGTCAGAGAACCATTTCTTCCACTCCCTTCCTAGAATAGGATTCTCTGTGGGCTGAGGGAAGGAGAGTGAAGAAGAGGCAATGAGAACAGACAGAATCATGGCTCCAAGAGGCAAGTTCTCTATTTCCTAGGCTGAGACCCTGGGGAGGTAGCACTACCCCAAAGAGGAAATGGCTTCATGCAGAGCCTAGACACAAGTGTCTATTACCTCTTAAAAGTTCTCCTGCCTCTACGTGATGCAGCAAATCAACTGTGTGAGCCATGCTGAAGTCCAAATGCTATCTCAGGAGAACTCAGTGTGAACAGATTACCCCAACCAGAAGGCTCCTCATGCCCCCATTTTACTGGCCAGGGCACTGTGAACCCCTCCTGGGCCTTTGTCTCCACCTCATGGAAGAAGGGAGAAACCAAAAACTACGTGAGATGTTACTCTTAGCTTAGTGGTGGGAGGGTTAGAATTAAATTGAGTTACAAGAAATGTTTAAGTTATTTTTCTAGATAAACTGAGTCTGTGGACTGAGATTCATATGTCTACCACGCATATAAAACATCTATAACTAACACATAATAAGTGCTCAAAATGTCATCTATATTAATATTAATAATGAATTCAGCCTCATGCCTTCCTTTTCATTTATCTTAATAACAATAGGAGCATCAATAACCTCCCTTTCTCTCTTTGCATGTTCAATAAATATCAACAACTATAATAATCTATCTATATATATAAAAGCCCAGCAACCAGAATGGTAGAATGACCAGAACAACCAGAATGACTGGTGGCTATGAAACGAACTGTGGCAGCCAACCAGCCTGATCTGGGCCCCGATCCACCCCCAACATCCCAATCAGGGTGCGGGGCCAGCTGGTCAACTGCCTGCGGCCCTTCCCTGCCCCCCCCTTCGGGGCGGGCCAGCCAGACCCCACCTGTGCATGAATTCATGCACCAGGCCTCTAGTAATTAATAATAATGATGTTGATGAATTCAAAGTCAACTACAGAATCTGAAAGGTATTTTTCATTATCAATTGACCTTCATACAGTTCTTATGTCCAGATGGAAAAATGTTGATACAGTTCATTGCTCTTTTAAAATTCATTCTTTAAAAAGAAAAATGTTAATTAAAGGTCTGTTGTTACTTCAGAGGAAAGAGAAGAGGAGAGAGGGTGAATATGTTGCCAGATGGGGTCTAGGCATGCAGCGGGATTGCCCAGAGCCGGCCGATAGTGTATGGGTTCCTGACTTCATGTAGGAAAGATCTGACAATACAAGTCCAGGTGATCTTGAAAGTATGGTTATTAAAGCTGGGGACAGTGAAACAACGGGAGGATTTAGGGTAGAAGAAGCAACAGGAGAGAGCCTAGATGGGGCTGTTTAGCTCCCTAAGAAATAGAAGTCACAATAAAAGTAAGCTCACTGACTGGGAAATCAGAGAAAATGAGGCTTTGGAGACAGGTTCGGGGCATTAGCCTGGGTTGAGCTGCCACTGCCCACTCTCCCCTGGTTGCAAGTCTTATGGGGTCCCTTAGAGTTTAGGAGAAAAGCAGCAGAGATGCAAGGCATGGGCATGCTCATGCAAGGGTGAGCTGTGGCCCCTTTGTCTTGAGGCTTTTCTCTCTCTTTGGCTGGCAGGAATCCTAGGGGAGATCTCAGGGAGGGTCTTAGCAGAATATACATTAGCTTTCCAGGTGTGTCCTTCAACACGTTGATTCATCAAAATGAGTGTATAGAGGAGTCAGGGTTATTTTCTCATTAGTTTCATTTTTAAAGACCATCCCCACCAAATCCATCTGAGTCCACAGCACTGTGCAGGAGTTTCTCTCCTCCCTCAGCCAAGGTAACACCACACTCTTCTGCTTCTCCCCGCACTGTCCATCCAGACCTTTCTTTCTCAGTCCTCTTTGTAAGCTTCTTTCCTTCAATATTAGTGAGACTTTCATTCTAACCTTATCCCTGTTCTCACTTAATATGCCTCTCTGAGAAATCTCAGCTGTAAAAACTTTAATAAACACACAAGGTAATGGACCCCAGGTCTGTGTCTCAGGTCCTCTGAGCTTCATGTCTGTATGTTAATAAATATCTCACCTACATCATGAACACATTTTAAAAACAAGTCCAGAAATTGACTTGTTTTCTATTACCACCCTTCAGTAACACGTGTATTTCCAATTTCAGTAAAAACTACCACCATTCTTTTTTGTACACATAGCCAGATCTCTGTACAATTTCTTCCTAGAACACTTGTTTCTATCCCATGTCTATTAATAAATGAACCTATTCCCTATTTCTCCAAGAAAAAGGTAACAGACAATGCACATGCCCCTAGTTAGTATTTAATACATATTTGCTGGATTGGGGAATCATTTCCATGTTCTACTAGCTTAATCATCTTCTCAGAAAAGAAAATTAATACGCTGACAAAACTTATACTTAGAAACCAGTGCCAACTCTTCAAGGTCATTCTTTTCCTTTCCTAAACCAGCACAAACCATCCATTTAATGTTTTGCTTGGGGTAAACATCAAGCGTTTTTGGTTTACCGTTCACAAAATTTTAGAGTAAAGAGACTCTTCCTCTTCTCCTGTTTGGATATCTGGATGCCACCCATCTCTGTGTCCTCATCTAGACACGTGTCCATGCTCTGTGCTTCCTCTGAGATAGCCGTCTGTGGTTGCACAATCTTACCTGCCCTTTCCCCCAGAAACCTATGACATGGTTCATATGAAATCATTCAGATAATTCTCTTTCTCTCTCTAAAAATTTAGATTCTTCTCATCAATGTTTATTCTTCCCTTTCTGACTAAAAATATTTCTCTTTGACCAAGAAGATAAAATTAAAAAACTACTATGACAGATCTGATTTCTTTCTCTTGTCTGTTAACATTACACACTTTTCCTTAAGAATAGATATTCTTCCTTATGTTTCTTAACTCTAAAATTGACTGAGGTTCTACTGGTGCTGTCCTTTGTACTTTGCATGATGTACCCTTTTTTCCCTGATAAACTCTTCTCCCAAACTCTTTGCCTGATCTGGGGCCAATATCCTTGCATTGCCGGTATCCACTCATTCTTGGTTTTAGTCTTCCTGATCTAATCTTCCTGACACTTCCCCTTTCTGCTTAGTTTCTTTCCTCTCCTTCCAGATTATTGTTATATTATTTTTAAATATGTATTAAAATGTTGCCAATAACATTGGCAGATAACAGTTATTGAGCATTTATTGTATAACTAGAGGCCCGGTGCACGAAATTCGTGCATGTGGGGGAGGGGTGGTGTCCCTCAGCCCAGCCTGCACCCTCTCCAATCTGGGACCCCTCCAGGGATGTCCAACTGCCTGTTTAGGCCCAATCCCAGGATCGGGCCACCGGGATCTGGCCTAAATGGGTAGTTGGACATCCCTCTAACAATCCAGCAATGCTGGCTCCCAATTGCTCGCCTGCCTGCCTTCCTGATTGCCCCTAACCGCTTCTGCCTGCCAGCCTGATCACCCCCTAACCACTCCACTGCCAGTGTGATTGATGCCTAACTGCTTCCCTCACAGCCTGTTTGCCCCTAACTGCCCTCCCCTGCAGGCCTGGTCACCCCTAACTGCCCTCCCCTGCAGGCCTGGTCACCCCTAACTGCCCTCCCCTGCAGGCCTGGTCACCCCTAACTGCCCTCCCCTGCAGGCCTGGGTCCCCCCACAACTGCCCTTCCCTGCAGGCCTGGTCCCCCCCAACTTCCCTCCTCTGCCAGCCTGGTCACCCCTAACTGCCATCCCCTGCAGGCTTGATCGCCCCCAACTGCCCTCCCTTGCAGGCTTGGTCCCTCCCAACTGCCCTCTCCTGCTGGCCTGATCATCCACAACTGCCCTCCCTTGCAGGCCTGGTCCCTCTCAACTTCCCTCCCCTCCTGGCCATCTTGTGGTGGCCATCTTGTGTCCACATGGGGGCAGGATCTTTGACCACATGGGGGCAGTCATCTTGTGTGTTGGAGTGATGGTCAATCTGCATATTACTCTTTTATTAGATAGGATAGAGGCCTGGTGCACAAGTGGGGGCCAGCTGGTTTGCCCTGAAGGGTGTCCCAGATCAGGGTGGGGATTCCCTTGAAGCATAGGGCAGCCTGGGCGAGGGGCCTGTGGTGGTTTTCAGGCTGGCCACACCCCCCAGTGACCCAAGCGGAGACCCTGGTATCTGGGGTTTATTTATCTTCTATAATTGAAACTTTGTAGCCTGGAGCGAAGCCAAGCCTCCTGCTCACTCTGTGGCTGCAGCCATTTCTGTTGGAATTTATTTATCTTCTATAATTGAAACTTTGTAGCCTTGAGTGGAGACCAAGGCAGGCCAGGGCTACAGAAACTTGGTTTCCTCAATCGCCAGGGGCAACCCTAGCCTCCTGCTCTCTGCAGCTCTGTGGCTGCTGCCATTTCTGTTGGAATTTATTTGTCTTCTATCATTGAAACTTTGTACCCTTGAGTGGAGGCCTGGGCCTGCCAGGGTATGTGGAAATCTTGGCTTCCTCCATCACTAAGGAAACCCAGCCTCCCTCCTGCTCGCTCCATGGCCGCAGCCATCTTGGTTGGGGTTAATTTGCATACTTGCTCCTGATTGGCTGGTGGGCGTGGCTTGTGGGTGTGGTGTAGTGATGGTTAATTTGCATATTACTCTTTTATTAGATAGGATAGGTGACTCATGTTCAATATTTTAATTTCACAATATCCCAGTGGTGTTTGTATCATTAAAACCCCTACATTATATAGATGAGGAAAAGAGGCTTAATGAGATTCAAATGATTTTCAAGGTCATAGAGCTGGTAAACAGTACAACCAGGAGCTCAAACCCAGGTCTAAAAGCCAATATTTATTGGCAAATTCTTTTTGTATGTGAAAGTTGCCTTCCTTGGAACTGGCTCACAAACTCAAAAAGACTCTCAAAGCCATGCAGGAAATGCATACGAATAAAAAGGGCCAGTTGTTTGCATGGTTAATCTGTTGGAATATTCTTTACTTCCACAAAGACAAATATTTCTATTTTTCTTAGTTTTTCCACTTTCAGGAGAGATACATAGAAAAAAAGTATTTCGTTAAATATGCCAAAGTTAGCAATGTGAGCTTGGTGATAAATGGCAGTGGATACCCAAGTTAAGAGAA
The DNA here is from genome assembly GCF_951640355.1 of Cnephaeus nilssonii. Lineage (NCBI taxonomy): Eukaryota > Metazoa > Chordata > Mammalia > Chiroptera > Vespertilionidae > Cnephaeus > Cnephaeus nilssonii. The sequence continues at coordinate 69,281,257 of NC_137084.1, read as the reverse complement.
TCAATAAGAAGTGGGAGGACCATGGTTTGCCAAAACACACATTTCCTACTCACTTCAGTAGTATTCAGTGTGGACCCCTCACCTTTGGCATCAGCATCACCTGGGAGCTTGTTAGAAGTGCAGAGACACTGACCTACTGAATCAAAAACCCTGTGGGTGGGGCCTGCAATAGCTTAACAAGGCCTCCAGGTGGTTCTAATGCCTGCTCAGGTTCTAATGCCTGCTCAGGTTTGAGAACCACTGCTCTCCCTATAATGAACACCTTCAACTTCACTTCAGCTGCTTGCTGCCAGGAGGGGAATATGAATCTCAGGGCATCAGAATCTCCAAGTAAAGGAAGCTAGAAGCCTCAATTATTTTCTTTCTCCCAAATTTTAGCAACTGCTTCAAATGTTTTTTTTAATACTGTATAGGCTAAACAAAACATATTTATAGGCGGTTCTGACCTACAGATCACCAGTTAATGACTGAATATAATCTGAATAATATTAAACATTAGATTTAGGTTATTAATAACTATTTACTGCAATGTCAATTAACCAGCCAAATGAATTAAGATCTCCTTTTCAGTGAAATAACTTGTTAGGGGACGGGATCTGCTTACCTTACAATAGCGATGAATAGAGCTTAAATGTTTTTGTCACAGTTTCTTTACCCTGCTAGAAATGATTAAGCTACAACTCATGTTTGAACTATAATTTGAACTATTATAAAATAAAACATTAGCTCCAAGGACTTAAGTAGCAGCCCACAAATATTTATAAACTAAAACATATTATAATATACTAGAGGCCCAGTGCATGAAAATTCATGCACTGAAGCGGGGGGGCCCTCAGCCTGGCCTGCCCACTCTCACAGTCCGGGAGCCCTCAGGGGTGGGAGGTGACCAGGCAATCAGGGTAAGGCGATGCCCGCATCACACCTCTGCTGCTGCCACTGCCAGCAGTGCAAGCCTCAGCTGGCCCTAGTTACCTGAGCCTTGGGCGGCCCTGGGCAGCTGGGCAGCCACCATCCGAGGCTTGCCTGCACCTTGGGCTGGCCCTAGGCAGCTGGGCAACTAACATCCAAGGCTTGCCTGTGCCTCGGGCCAGCCCTGGGTGGCTGGGGGGCTGAGGGCAGGTCTGGCCGCACAGCACACCTGCCACCCCACCAGGTGGGGCTGAAGAGACTGGGGGACTCCGGCGGGGTTTAAGGGACTGGGTGCCACCATCTTGTGGCTATGGGCGCCACCATCTTTGTGATGGTGTGACAGTCAATTTGCATATTCCCTCTTTATTACATAGGATTATGAAACTTTTTTTTTTAATAATGGGATGTGTGGGGGTGTTTATGTGCATGTAGGATATGCTAAAGACTTTCAGATCAAATAAATTCAGTTTTACATTTTAATCAGCCTATGGAAGGCCTCTACCCAGTGTTGTATAATATGGAGCTTTCTTCATGGACTAAAAACCTCTGCAAACCTGCCAATGCAAGGATACTGGCCCCAGATCAGACAAAGAGTTTGGGAGAAGAGTTTATCAGGAAAAAAAATGGTACATTATGCATGAAAGCCCCAACATGGAAAGGTTGGCATATTCAAGAAATGGAAGTAAGATTGGTGTGGAGAATTGTTCAATATAAGGTTGTGGGCCATGTAAACCTCATTAAGGATTTGAGGTCTTATTTTAAGGATAAAGGAAAATCACTGACAGATTCAAATATAGCCATGATTCTCTAAAAGCTGAGTCTAGAAGATCAGTTTGGTTGTACCATGGATATTCCATGGGTAAGAATAGATGTAGAGGAGATTGGTTAGAAAATTATTCCAGGAATCCTGATGGAATATGGTGTTGGGGTGATGATGATAATAAAAATAAAGAGAATTACACAGGTTTAACCAGTTAATATGACTTCAATAAATGAGAAAGGCTGCCACTGGAAAGAGCCTACAGTACCCGTGCTTCAGCCTGCTCTGACTGCCCACCTCAGTGCTCCTCATAGCTCATTTCTCTAGAAATCAAGAATTCGGGATCATAAATACCTATCAAAGAAATAGTATGGCCCATACAAGTAGAAGGAAATATAGGGTGCATATATTAGCACAATGTCTAGAGGAGCATCTTTTGAAATACAATAATCAACCTAGCAGCAACTATAAAGAGGTTTGGTCAATATAGTATACTAGAGGCCCATTGCACGAAGATTTGCACAATAGGCCTTCCTTCCTTGGCTGCTGGCACCGGTTTTTCTCCGGCACCCAGGACCCAAGCCTCAGCGGAGCCAAGCCTTCAGCCTTCAGGCTTGGCTCTGGCTGCAGTGGAGCCTTCAGTCTTCAGTCTTCGCTCGGGGAGAGCCTTCAGTCCTTCGCTCCGTGCCTGTGTATGCAAATTAACCCACCATTCTTTGTTGGGTTAATTTGCATAGTCACTCCTGATTGGCTGGTGGGTGTCACAGAGGTATGGTCAATTTGCATCTTTCTCTTATTAGTGTAGATACTTGTCCCATTAAGTTAACAGATAAAAATGTGGACCAAAATTAAGAAAAATACATTTGTATGGTCCTGTATAATTACACATGCTTTCCACTCATGCTTTGCACAGGAGAATTTAGGATTTCAAGCCCTTGCACCTGTCCCTCCAGGATGTCTACAAAATTGGTGGCATTGGTACTGTCCCTGTGGAGACTGGTATTCCCAAACGCAGTATAACTAATGGTTATCTTTGCTCTAGTCAGGGTTACAACTGAATGAAGTATGTTGAAATGCACTATAAAACTTGAGTGAAGCTCTTCCTAGGGACAATGTGGGCTTCAATGTCAATGACATGTCTATCCAAGATGCTCATCGTGCACCGTGGCTGGGGACAGCCAAAATGACCCATGAAGCAGCTGGCTTCACAGCTCAGGTGATTATCCTGAACCATCCAGGCCAAATCAGTGCTGGTTAAGCACCTGTGCTTGACTGTTTGCAAGTTTGCTGATTAAACCTGTGAGAAGAAGATGGATTGTCATTCTGGGAAGAAGCTGGAAGATCGCCCCAAATTCTAGAAATCTGTTGATACTGTCATCATTGCCGTGGTTCCTGGCAAGCCCAGGCGTGTTGAGAGCTCCTCCTCTGGGTCATGTTGCTGGTCATGATATGAGACAGACGGTTGCTGTGGGTGTCATCAAAGCAGTGGGCAAGGAGTTGGCAAAGTCACCATGTCTGCCAGAGATCTCAGGATCTCAGAAGGCTACATGGATATTGCCACTAATACCTGACACCCAGTCTTAATCAGCATTGGAAGGAAGAACAGTCTCAGAACTGTTGTCTCTATTGGCCATGCATGTTTAATCGTTTAAAAAAATGGTTAATGATAATGCATTGAAAACCTTCAGAAGGAAGGGAAAATGTTTGTGGACCATTTGTTCTGAGAGAGGGGGAGGGGAGCTTTAAATTATTAGTTTTTAAAGTTAGTACTTTTTAATGAAAACCACTTGACCACCCATTTTCCACACAATTTTGAGACCCACTGAAACACAGTTTATTGAGAGAAACCTGTGTCTTCTTTTGGTCAACACTGTAAGTTTCTATATTACTACTTTGGTAAAATACTTTAGTTAGAGTTGCTTATAATCTATTTCTGGTATTTCATCTGCTGAAACTTCAAAATTTGATAATTATGGGTTAACATTTCTTTCTGGGTGGGAATTCTGTTTTTTTACCTTGTCTAAGAGGAAGAATTACCTATGTCTTTAAGGACATAGTGAAAAGCTATGGGAGGGGGTCTGTGGTTGCACTATTTCATAAGTTAGGACTTACAAGCAAAGCGTATCCTTGTTTATAGGTCAGTTACTTACAATAAGGCCAAATTCCATAATGTTAAAATCCATATGTTGCATGTATAATTTTGTGTAGTTACAGCAACATAGAGTAAATTTGTTGGTATAACTTCAAATTACAGTTTCCTGGTTATTGGAATGTACATTCTCACATTTGCAAATATTGCAAATACTAAAGTGTGAGCCTTAAATATATTGAGGACTGTTCTGATAGACTCCATTGTATCAATATTTGGCGGGGGGGAGACAACAAAGATACTGGAAGTTGAAGGGGATAAAATAGAATTCAAACCCAGAACTTCTAAGCCCCTCTCCAGGACTCTTTCCATTAAGCAGATGACTGTAACATTATACTAGTCTAATGTCATTTATATCCTTGTTGAGACATCCAGGGTCACCCTCCCTTTTAAAAGCTAGACAAGACTATTCCTGGTCACCACCACACTGTTAAAACAAACAAACAAAAATATGCACACAAAACCCTTGTATAGTAGATTTTACAGAAAGTTCTTAGAAATTAAGATATAGGTGGGGTTTGCACTGCTGACCCACAGCAGTTAGAATTGGATTCCAGTCATCCTGTTCTATAAAGACATGTGGTTGATTTCCCATGTTGCTCAGGTGTTCTCTCTCCTTTCTGTCCCCTCCCACCACCACCAATTATTTTTAATCTGCTTGGTCTGCCCCCAGGCTTCTGAATCCTATGGTGAGTCTATGTTTATACCCAAACTAGAGGCCCGGTGCACAAAATTCGTGCATGGGGGCGGGGGGGTGTCCCTCAGCCCAGCTTGCACCCTCTCCAATCTGGGACCCCTCGAGGGATGTCCGACTGCTCGCTTAGGCCCGATCCCACCTGACATCCCTCTGACAATCCAGGACTGCTGGCTCCCAACTGCTCGCCTGCTAGCCTCCTTATTTCTCCTAACCACTTCTGCCTGCCAGCCTGATCACCCCCTAACCACTCCCATGCCAGCCTGATTGATGTCTAACTGTTCCCCTGCCAGCCTGTTTGCCCCCAACTTCCCTCCTCTGGCGGCCTGGTCACCCCTAACTGCCCTCCTCTGCAGGGTTGATCGCCTCCAACTGCCCTCCCTTGCAGGCCTGGCCCCTCTCAACTGCCTTCCCTTTACAGGCCTGGTCCCTCCCAACTGCCCTCCCCTGCTGGCCATCTTGTGGTGGCCATCTTGTGTCCACATGGGGGCAGGATCTTTGACCACATGGAGGCAGCTATCTTGATCTTGTGTGTTGGAGTGATGGTCAATCTGCATATTACTCTTTTATTAGATAGGATAGAGGCCTGGTGCACGGGTGGGGGCCAGCTGGTTTGCCCTGAAGGGTGTCCTGGATCAGGGTGGGGTTCCCTTGGGGCGTGGAGAGGCCTGGGCGAGGGGCCTGTGGTGGTTTGCAGGCCAGCCACGCCACTGGTGACCCAAGCGGAGGCCCTGGTATCTGGAATTTATTTACCTTCTACAAGTGAAACTTTGTAGCCTGGAGCGGATCCAAGCCTCCTTCTCTATCTGTGGCTGCCGCCATTGCTGTTTGAATTTGTTTACCTTCTATAATTGAAACTTTGTATCCTTGAGTGGAGGCCTGGGCCCGCCAGAGTGTGTGGAAAGCTTGGCTTCCTCTGTTGCTGGGGAAATCTGATTGGCTGGTGGGCGTGGCTTGGCTGGTGGGCATGGCTTATGTAGCAGAGTGATGGTTAATTTGCATATTACTCTTTTATTAGAGAGGATTCTCCAAGGTACTTTCTTTTTTTTTTAATATATATTTTATTGATTTTTTACAGAGAGGAAGGGAGAGGGATAGAGAGTTAGAAACATTGATGGGAGAGAAACATCCATCAGCTGCCTCTTGCACACCCCCCACTGGGGATGTGCCCACAACCAAGGTACATGCCCTGGACCGGAATCGAACCTGGGACCTTTCAGTCCGCAGGCCGATGCTCTATCCACTGAGCCAAACCAGTTAGGGCGGTACTTTCTTTTTTTAAGACCACCTATTCTCAAAGGAAATTCTACTATCAACTATTAAGAAAATAATAGGATCTTTTTTACTACCCACCAACTATGCCATATGTTCTAAGGAATATACAGGGAAGCAAAACTGCTCTTAAATAGTAACTAATCTAATAGGGAAATAAATGAATACAACTCAAATTTCTTTCTGTCCTCATCAGCCTTTGAAAATAATGAAGTCACATGATATTTAATAGTTTAGTCTCTACAACATCCTCCCTTACCCCCAGGATCCCCTGGCCTCGTATCCTGACAGATATGATGAAGGCCAATACAACAGAAATGCAGTCTATGCAACTATGAAAACTATGTAACTAACCATTAGAGGGAGAAAAGATGTCTTAAGGCTGAAGAAAAAGAGAGTTACTAAGATAACCATAAGCAAAAAAAATGGCCCACCTGAGGTTAAGTCAGCTATTTAGGTTTCTGGCCTTGAGTCACCAGTGTTCAATGTCTGCTTGGCTAATCTATTTTAGTTTTACTCTCCACCACCACCACCACAAATCTAGGGTTTTCTGGGGTTTCCCTATCTGACCAAATGGAAAGTATTAACACTCAGAAATCAACTGACATGGAAATCCATTTAACTTCATGTTACTATGTTTCTATTACAAGCAATGAGAAAAACTAATAAAGTCAGTGAAAAAGCCGTTTTGCAAAACAAGTTTAAATCATGTTGCTACCACAGGTCCTTAATCCCTTATTCCCATTTCCAAAATCGAAAACGCTCTGGGATTCCAAAGGTGTTTATTCATAAAGTTTCCAGCTGTCATTTAGTGGCAAAACCTGAACTGCATAGACGTGAGGCTACTTGTAGTCTTAACTCATCCCACTTCATGGACAGAGTCCTGTGTTTCCTGCAGAAGCATGAAAATCCCTGATTACAGGGTGCTCCTCCAGCCACACAGATGGTAAGTAAATATCCACTGAATAAATGCCTATGCCACATGGGATACAGAATCTGCCTTTCCAAAATCTAAGACATTCTGAATCCCAAAGCACACCCGGCCCCCAGGGTTTCAGCTCAGATCAAGAAAGCGCTGTCTCTCTGTACTGGCCTCTGTGAGAGGAACGTGAGAGCACAGCGAGGGAAGTAACGGCATATGGGAGACACTAGCGTGGTCCCAGGGCCCCTATTTTGAGAAGGCCTAATCAAAACATGCCATCTGTCAGCTGGAGAGAATAGCTGATACGTAACTGTGCTGTACACACGTGGAGTCACGTAGAAGTCCCGCTACGTAAGGATTGGGGAAATCCTGACTTGCCTGCTGGAGATAAGCACTCAGCCCCGCCTACAATACCAGCAGGACAATAAGATCACAAACATACTACTGGACGTTTTCCTAGCTCCTCCCTTTTGTTTTAAGAATGACGATAAATTGATTTTTTTTCAACATTTATTTAATTTTCAGGGGGAAAAAAGATTATTTTAAAACAAAAAAAGAGAGATAGGCGGTAAAGACTTACTACAGTAGTTCTCAAATTTGGCAGCACATAGAATCACTTGGGAAGCTCTTGAAACCACTGATCCCTAAGTCTGTCCCAGATTCACAGGACCTCCTGCAGAGGTTCCAACGTACATGGCATTCACAGGGTGTCCAGGTAATTTTTATGTGTAGACAAGGTTGAGAAATACCGCCTTAAATTTTTTTTTTTTAATTTTGAAAGAGAGAGAAAGAAGAAGACCTTTTCCCTATTTCTATACAAGGAATGAAGTACCTTTGATCCAGAAAAGCCCACACACGGTAGTGAATACAAGTTGCAGTTTTTGTTTGAATCACATATGCTAACCACACAAAGGAAGTTTCATTTCTGCAAAAACTATCAGTTTCTCTTTCATACTTAATGCTTGCAGTCCTAGACACATAAAGCAATTTGGGCCATTGATTTATTTAATCTTCCCCATTGCTGAGGGCAGGGATATACCCTACATCGATGTACCATGAAGGATTAAGGGGAATGCCTGCCGTATGTCAAAAGGAAAACCAACTTCCCAGAAATTCCCTGGTGTGTTGGATGGGATGTAGCAGAATCGGTGTCTTGACAGGAGTCAGCTCTTCTCTTTCTTCTGCTGGAATGCCTAGGCCATAAATTTCACATTCCTTAGATGTGTGTTCAAGCAATTTGGTTCTTTCTTCTTAACCATCTCAAAATGAAGAAAATGTTGCAAGCCAGTGTCTCTCTTATCTCCTTGAAAATATGGCCCTGCAAACACTTTGTCTTTGGCTGTGACATGTTTATCACCACGAGTGTTGGGTTTCTTTGTGATAGCTGACATTTCCTTGCCTAGGGAAATGATCTCCAAACAGGATTCACATCCTTCCTGTGTTGTCCCATCAAACATATCTTCCAAGCTACCATTTTCTCTCCCCATTTGGACTTTTTTTCCCTCCCTTATTCTCAGGTCTCCTTCCTAGAGATGCTGGCTTGATCCCTGATTTAAATTGCGTTCCTTATTGTTTTTCAGAACATCATGTGCTTTTTTTCTGTTCATAGCACTCATCACAATTTAATTAAATGTTTATCTCTGAGCTTATTAAATATCTGTTTTCCTACTAGGTGATAGGATATTTGATATCAGAAATCAAGTCTGGTTCTTGTTGTTTAGTTTGCTTTGGTGTTTGTTTGTTTGTTTGAAGTTTTTGTTGGTCTGGTTTTGGTTTTGGGTGTTGGTGGGGGAAGGGTCTTCCCTTTAAAAAAAAAATCAAATGCACCCAATCAATGCCTACTTCTAACCCATAGTGGATGATAAGTAAATATCCACTGAATCAATCAATTAAATATCCCAAAAAGTCAAGTAAACTGGGGCCATCGGATATGTTCACCAGAAAGTCACTGGAGAGTTTATGAAAAGGTTTAAGTAAAAGCAGACATAACTGGAAACCAGAAAGCAGCAGACTGAAGGGCTGGGGCCAAGGAAAAGGAGGCATAGCACATTCACCTCTATGGAGCAGGACTTGCAATCACCATGGTAAAAACAAGAGCATTCAAATGCAAGATTCCAGTCATCGAGTCACACCTAACATGAACATTTATTTCAGAGTTGCATAAACTATATATATATATGTGTGTGTGCAAAAGCCTAAGCAACCAGAAAGCCAAAACAACTGGAACAGCTGGAATGACTGGAAAAACCAGTCGCTATGACATGCACTGACCACCAGAGGGCAGATGCTCAACGCAGGAGCTGCCCCCTGGTGGCCAGTGTGCTCCCACAACCAACCTCCCGTGGCCAGCCAACCTCCCCTGGTTGACAGCAGGCATGAAGGGCCTGGCCGGCAGCAGAAAACCCCAATCGGTCCTGATCACTGGCCAGGCTTAAGGACCCACCCATGCACAAATTTTGTGCACCAGGCCTCTAGTATTTATATATATTAGTATTTATATAATTGTGATGCAGAACAAGTATCTTTATGGTGCTTTATTTCATACTAGAGGCCCGGTGCACGAAATTCATGCACGGGGGAGGGGGGGTTTGGGGGGGTGAAGTGTCCCTCAGGCCAGCCTGCACCCTCTCTAATCTGGGACCCCTCGAGGGATGTCTGACCAGGATCGGGCCTAAATGGGCAGTCGGACATCCCTCTCACAATCCAGGACTGCTGGCTCCAAACTGCTCGCCTGCCTGCCTTCCTGATTGCCCCTAACTGCTTCTGCCTGCCAGCCTGATCACCCCCTGCCTTCCTGATTGCCCCTAACCACTCCCCTGCCAGCCTGATTGATGCCTAACTGCTCCCCTGCCAGCGTATTTGCCCCTAACTGCCCTCCCCTTTAGGCCTGGTCACCCTTAACTGTCCTCCCCTGCAGGCCTGGTCCCCACCTACTGCTCTCCCCTGCAGGCCTGGGTCCCACCCAACTGCCCTTCCCTGCAGGCCTGGTCACTGCCAACTTCCCTCCTCTGCTGGCCTGGTCACCCCTAACTGTCCTCCCTTGCAGGCCTGGTCCCTCCCACCTGCCCTCTCCTGCTGGCCATCTTGTGGTGGCCATCTTGTGTCCACATGGGGGCAGGGTCTTTGACCACATTGGGGCAGCCATCTTGTGTGTTGGAGTGATGGTCCATCTGCATATTACTCTTTTATTAGATAGGATAGAGGCCTGGTGCACGGGTGGGGGCCTGCTGGTTTGCCCTGAAGTGTGTCCCGGATCAGGGTGGGGGTTCCCTTGGGGTGTGGGGCAGCCTGGGTGAAGGGCCTGTGGTGGTTTGTATGCCAGCCACGCCCCCTGGCAACCCAAGCAGAGGCCCTGTTATCTGGGATTTATGTACCTTCTACAATTGAAACTTTGTAGCCTGGAGCAGAGCCAAGCCTCCTGCTCGCTCCATAGCCAGCAGCTATTTCTTTTGGGGTTTGTGTATCTTCTATAATTGAAACTTTGTAGCCTGGAGTGGAGGCCTAGGCCAGCCAGGGCTGCAGAAGCTTTGCTTCCTCCATTGCCAGGGAAACCCTTGCCTCCTGCTCTTTCCAGCTCAGTGGCTGCCGCCATTTCTGTTTGGATTTGTTTACCTTCTATAATTGAAACTTTGTAGCCTTGAGTGGAGGCTCAGGCTGGCATCGGCAGGTGGAAAGCTTGGCTTCCTTTGTTACCTGGAAAACCCAAGCCTCCCTCCTGCTCTCTGTGGCTGTAGCCATCTTGGTTGAGTTTATTTGCATATTTGCTCCTGATTGGATGGTGGGCGTGGCTTGTGGGCATGGTTTGTGGGTGTAGCGGAGTTAGGGTCAATTTGCATATTACTCTTCTATTAGGTAGGATGGCAAATGCTTAATTGCAGCTTGTTTTGTTGGCATTTATTTAAATATCAGTAAAATTATCTCCAAGAGATATTAAATTTTAAAATCAACTTGGGGCCCAGTGCACAAATTCGTGCACCTTGAAAGGAACTGTGGGCTGCGAGGCTGTGGTAGGCACAGGGGTGGGTCTTGGCCCATCCTCTGTACCCCACCCGGCCCCTCCCACTGTGGCCCCTGGTCCCCTGTCTGCCGGCAGCCCCACTCCCACCATCGCTCCTACACACTGACGGCACTGACCCCACTCATACCTGCTGATGATGTGGAGCAATTGGGGCCGGCACCAGCAGTGGGTACGAGCGGAGCCAGCGCCGTCAACAGGTGAGAGTGGCGGTGGCTGCTTTGATCACACCTCAGGAGCAGGGGGAGGTGGAGAAACCCTCAGGGGTGATCAGGGCCAGCAGCTGCTGCTCCCACACACTGATGGTGCTGAGCAATCGGGACCGGTGCCAGGCATCGGCAGCAGGTGCAAGTGCTGGGTGGGACCGCAGCGCGTGGGAGTAAAGAATTTTCAGTAACCACCAGAGGCTTGCCCCAATGACAGTGACTGGCACCCCGCTTTGGTCTGGTGCCCCCACTCATCTGCTCCACCATCCCGCTGCAGCCAATGCCTGCCATGTTCCTCACACACCCCCTCGTGGGCAACACATGTCATAGCGACCGGTTGTTCAGTTGTTCAGTTGTTCCACCTTTTGGTCTATTTGCATATTAGCCTTTTATTATATAAGATCATTCATGAAGCCTTGTTTAATAAACTTTTCTTCAAATTTTTGTGTTCTTAGCAGGCCCATTTATGTGCCCTGTGAGATCTAAGAATTGATTTTAGGTGATATATTGACTCTGTTCGTTCTCCCAAAGCACATTTTCCTAAGAGTTTGAAAGCATTCCTCTGCATTAATCCTAGTTATTGTGCAGTGGAGCCAAGCCACAATAATGACTGGTACCTGCCAGCCCCATGCCAATTCCTGTCAAGCATTCTCGAGTTCCTTGCATCTTTACTCAAGTACAATAAATTCATCCACACATTCAATGAGTCAGCCAGCCAACACTTGAGCAAATGTCAACTATGAATCACATCTGGGAATAAAATGGTATATATCACTAAGAAGATGAATAATACCATGGAGTTTATAGTCCAAGTGGAAAAGCGGACATGAAAGCAAACAGGAATAGTAGAGTGACAGCAGCTATGATGGTGGCAAGTATAATTTATAGAGGAAAAGGTTGGAGTGTGAGGTGATAGGATGGTGAGAAGGCCTTCCTGACTTGAATTGTACCTTAAAAAATTGAGTAAAGGCAGGTTGGAGTGGGAGGAGTAATGGAAAGAGAGACCCAGAGGCATGAAAAGCCTGGCTTGGGGAACATGTAGTCATTAGGCATTAGGTGAGAAGTGCAGCTGGAGAGGCAAGCTGAGACTAGATTGTGATTTCTTATGTGCTGTGCTGAGCAGTTTGGATTATATTCTCTTGGTAATGTGGCGTCTCTGTAGTGTTTTGAGTAGGGTGTGACTTGGTGAGATACATGTATTTGAGAGTTCACTCTAGGAGTGGTCTACAGCTTAAATTAGACATCTTGGGGCCTAGATACATTTTATTCATTTATTCAAACATTTTAAAGTACCTTTTAAGTGCCAGATAATTGCCTAGGAATACAGCAATAAGCCAAGGAGACAAGATCTCTCCTCTCACAGCATCCTGGCAGAGACAGAGAGATAATAACCAGGCAAGTGACTAGATAAGCAAGAAAAATAGAAAATAGTGTTAAGTACAGTGCCCAAATGAGAGTCCAATGGCTACTCGTAGCTAAAAAGGACCTCTCTGAGCAAAATCTGAATGACAAGAAAAATCAGTGACTCTGTGATTGGGTGTAGAGCAATATCATTATCACACCTAAAAATTTAATAATTCCTTAAGATCATCAAATGTCCACTCAACGTTTAACCTTCCCAATATATTTTCCAGAAGTTTGAATGAGGACTCAGATAAGCTCCATCTATTGTAGTTGATTGTTGTGCTCTCGAAGTCTCTTTCAGTCTATAGATTCCCTTTTCAACTTCCTTTTCCCCCAGCCTCTTTTTATGTTGAAATTGAACAATGGGCCAGGAACTATGCTAGATGCTTAATGGAGACTTCCCTATTTATTCATCACCAGGACCTCTCACAAGTAGATATATTTACCTAGATACAAGATCAGGAAATGAAGGCTTAGAAAAATGAATACACTGCAAGGGCAGATCTGAGTTTAAGTCTGCAGACCTACTTGACTCCAAAGGCCTCCCAAGTCACCATGTACTTGACCTCCAAAGCCCAAGGGGACCTGTGTCTAATTTTGAAATACTATCCAAGCATCCCAGAAATCTGGGTTTCTCTAATGGATGCAGGAAAGAACATCAAACCTTGTAACCAATGAAAAGTTTTGGGATTTTCAGGACCTGTATAATTCCCATAAAAGCAATAGCAATTGCCTAAACAGCATCTGGGAGACCATCCCCTCAGCCCTGACTCCAGGTCTCAGCTTTTAGCCTTTCACAGGGGAGAGGGAAAAGAAGAGGTTGCTGTGAGTGACCAGGCAGTGCCACAAGGAGACAGAGATCCAAAATGGCAGCACTCATATTTGCCTCCTTGTCCTCAAGTTTTGCAGTGTCCCCTACTGAATAATAATCCTGAAAATAATGGAAGACTCCATTTTTCTTTAAAAAAAAATGAATGCCTTAAAAACCTTATAACAAAACAAGTCTAAAGCAGTTGCAGTGTCTCAGACAATATTTTGATTAGGGATTGCATTCTTGATCAAAAAGCCATCTCAGAAAAAATAAAGACCTGTCCCACAACATATCAAAAAAACAAAAATACAGCTAAAGTTTACAATTAATTAAAATAATAAAATAATATTTCAAGTGCTATAAATGAGCATAAATTTGCTTTTTATATCAATGTTTAAAGCTGTCCCAATTTACTACAATTGCATGTAGAGCTTACAAACAATATAATCCTACTGAATCTCAACATTTATGATGGTATTCACTTGTATTCAATCTCCTAGACTTGGGTCTGTCATTTGCATGTTACTTTTTTAGATATATGGTAAAAGCTAACTTTATGCCTAAGTAAAAAGTTGATTATAATTCTGTATTCATTCAAAGCACATTTAATGAGCCCATCTTGGCTGGCAGGTCTAGTGTTAGATGCTAGATACTAGAGATTTAATAATTAATAAAAAAGGCCACTGCCATCAAGTGGCTCAGCCATAGAGAGAGCCTACACGGAAAGGAAGAAAAACAGTATAGTGCAGATAGTGCTGAGTGTATAGAAAAGCTTCACAGAGGACACTGTATATGAACTGATGACTGAAGGATGATGATGATGGTGATGATGATAGTGGTGGTGGTAGCAGCTATCTTTACTGTGCCATCTATAATAATAAAAGGGTAATATGCTAATTAGACCAGACATCCTTCTGGACGTCATTCCGGATGTCTTTCCAGACAAAGCCGGGGCCGGAGCGAAGCACGGGTCCTGGGTGCCTGCTGGTGGCCAGAGGGAAGCCCAGGTCCCAGGTGTCGGAGGGAAGCCGTTGCTGGCAGCCGGGGGAAGGAAGGCCTACTCTTGCATGAATTTTCGTGCATCGGGCCTCTAGTCTGTATATATAAAAGCCTAATATGCTAAGTGTCTGACTGATTGGTCGACCATTTGATTGACCGCTCAACCAGTCTCTATGACGTGCACTGACCACCAGGGGGTAGATATTCTGACCAGGAGATTAGCTTGCTGCTGTTATCTGGCCGATTGGGACTGGGCGAGATGAGCCAGACACACCCTGGAGCCCTCCCACAGTCCCTCCCCGGCCCTGATGGGCCCCCATTGGGACTGGGAGACATGGGCTGGACATGCCCTGGAGCCAACCTCCTGCGGTTCCTCCCCGGCCTCTAAAATATTTCTTCTAATTAATTTCCTTTCAACGTGCACAAATTTGTGCACCAGGCCTCTAGTGTTTATATATTATCTCACTGCATTCTCACAACAGCTTTACCCACATTTACCAAGGAAATAACTGAGATCTAGGAAGTTAGGAATTTTACCTAATGTTGCACAAGAGGTAAGTAGAATCAAAACCACCTACCAAAACTTCTGGTTAACCCAAAATTTGTGGTCCTAACAATAGCTTTCTATACTAATACTAAGCCTCCCTGCCCAAGGGTTTGTCAGGTGGACTGGTGGAGGGAAGGCAGCCCAGGCAGAGGGCTTGTTTACAAAGGCTTTGCAGTGAGGGACAGCAGTCCCATTCACACAAAGTAGAGCCTAGCGGAGAGTACAAAACTATTATAGTTTCTGCTAAAAGCTTTTTGTGTTACAGAGAGATACTCTAAACCAGATCTTATACCTTGCAACCTGACTCAAACTGAGAATCATAGGAAAAAATAAAGCGGGCTCCAAACACTAAACATACAAAAAAGATAATCCTGGTAAAAGTGTTGGGTAGGAATTGGAGTAGATGATCAATAGAGTTTATTTACAGTGAAGCTGAAAACTAAATATATTAACTTTCTGTCTTTCTAAACTGCAAGCTACTTTCAGGCAGAAACTGATGACCAGATTGTGTGGTTTATTAATTACTTAATGTGTTCATTTATTTGACAAATATTTCTTGGGTGCTTCTATGTGGCAGACACTGCCCTGGGCACTGCAGAGGAGGTGAAGAAGGCATGAAGCCTCCCTCACCAAAGGCATCATCTGGAGGAGGAGATTGACACCTCAACATGTAGCACCAATAAGGTGTGCACAGCAAGCAGACAGCAGCACAGGTGCAGGGCAGGACTGTTCTCACGCCCTCAGGTGATTCACGCTGGGGCACAGGGGGTTGCCTCCAGCAGTTCCTTCAGCACAATGCAAAAAACACACTGGGATTTGAATTTAGAAGTTACTGACTTAAAAATTAGATTCATAAGGAGATTGAGTAAGCAGACAAAAGCCAGTGGGAGATGATTTTTCAGAATTTAATATACTTTCTCTTTCATTAAGCCTCAGATGACTGTTCTGTGGGGCCTATTGTGCAACAATTATAATATTTCAACTGTCTGTACACTGAGAATCTAGCTTTACATGATATTACAGATAATATTGAAAAATATGCTTGCTTTGGAAAAAAAAAAAGAAAAAGAAAAGGAGCATTAAACCTTGCAATTATTGGTGTTTAAAGATTTTCATTTTTTAATTTTCTTAAACTAAAAGCTACCTGTCAGGGTCTTGATTTCCAAGTGGAGTAACTAGAGGACTAAATAATTGTCAAAAATATAATATTAATCAAAGCAAATGAATTATCTGACAAAATAAATCAGAAAATGAATGAACATCAAGGGCCCAAAAGGCAAATGAGCACAGCAAGGGCGGGACTGCTGGCTGGAGGCTCCAGAGCGGTGCTTCAAATGGAAGATAGGACTCTGTCTCTCCTCAAGAAAGCCTATGTGCACCTCAGCGGGCAAGATAGGTGCACATGGAGGGAGGCCAGCTGCAATGGGCCATGAGAAATGGAACCCAATTTCCTGTAGGTCTTAAAATTCAGTGATTGTCCCCTTCTAGCCACCTCTCCCTGTCTGGGGCCCTGGTAACTGGCACTCCCAGAGTTCATTCTGTAAAGTCCCAGTATGACGTGGGGCTGCAGTGATGTCAACATCAGACTATGTGGAAGTTCCTCTCCATAGTGGTTGATAAGAACACGTTACTCTTACTAAGATTTGGCAATGATGATCAACTATATAAAAGCAGCAATGACAAAAAAAAAAAAAAAGAATGGCAAATTAGAGTAAATCCTTGTGGTTTGATTCACATGTATGACTAAGCAGTCCATCACCTATTCAAACGCATCATTCCAGGAATGTTCTCATCTCTGTCCTACACCCTCGGTTTTGCCTTATCTATGAGTTGGGTGGTTTCCAGCACATACAAGCATAGTTTCATCTTCATCACCTCATCTTATAAAAAATGTCCTCTCTGCACTCCACTTCCCCCTTCAGCTACTGCCCATTTCTCTGTTCTCTGCAGCAAAGCTCCTTGAAAGATTTGACTATTCAGGATTCACTGTTTTCTCCTCCAATTATCTGTCACCACATTCTAATCAGACTTTTGCCACCACCACCACCACCACCACCCCCAAACTGCTTTTCCAAGGTCATTAATCTCCATGTTGCTGAGTTCAATGGTCAAAGCTCAATCCTCCTCCCACTAGATGCATCAGCAACATTTGATACAGTTGATCACACTCAACTTCTTGGAAACGCTTTCTTCACTTGGCATGCAGAGTTACACACTGGCTGCCTCCTTTACTGGCTTATCATCTTCTCCAAGCCCAGCACTTGGTTCTTGGACCTCTCCTATTTCTCTGCGCTGTCTCTTGGGATCTCATGGCTTTAAATACTATCTATGTGTTGATGACTGCCAGACTATACTTCCACACTGGACCTCTCCCCTGAAATCTTGGCTCATCCATCCAACCATCTATCTACTCAGCAATTCCATTTGAGGTGCTGTTTAGACAAACAGTATCTCAAAATGAATGGGCTCATAACTGAACGCCCGATCTTCCTGCCATCCTCAAATTTAGATCACTTTCCATCTCAGTCAATACTATCCATCCTTTCACTAGTTCAAACCAAAAATCTCAGAATTAGTGTCCAATTTCCTCAGATGTGTTGTCTTTTCCCAAATATAGAGAGGCCCTAGCAAAATGCCATGTGTTTCTTTGAGGAAGGACCCAGTGTTACAAGCACCATAAATCTTCCTCCCAGTCTTCCCCCAAGGAAAGGTGCTCATTTACCAGGGTGACTGTGCACTACAGAAATGTAAATACCCAAAATTTGGGGGGATTACGGAAAACTGGCTCTGAGTTGACACTCATTACTGAGAACCCAAAATGCCACTGTGGTTTGCCGGACTAAATGAGGACCTCTGTGATTTTGGCCTAAGTCTCTCATAAGCCCAGGGGTCCAGAGACCTATCCTGTGACAAATATCATTAGAAACCTTTAAAAAAATAATAAGATATGAGCCTTGATTTTATAGTGGCTTATTTTAAGTATTGCTTTCATTGGATAAATTTTATGTTTTTGTTTATGCTTGTGTTCAGGGTAGTTGGCCATGTTTATGTTTTGATAGGGACCCTCAGATGCAGTTAATCTTAGGAGAAAAGTATCTGTAGATATTAAGTTTAATTATAAACATTTCAACCAGGTCTGCCAGTCTTGAAACGTGGTGATCTCACCACAATGTGCCCTGGCCCTTGAGTGAATGTGAGCCCAGCAAGAGGATCCCAGGGCCACTGAGGCAGAGAGCGGCACGGAGGGCCACTGGGGACCTCTCTGAAGGTATGTTCCGTCACTGCTGATGCTGCACGGCCCCAGGTTGGTCCTTCCAACATGGACCTCCCATAGAGACTGTCTGGTTTCTGAATAGAAGGCTTTGACCCTCATGCTGCAGCCTCCGCCTCCCCGTGCTTTACACCAGTGGGATCATGAGGGCTAGGCATCCTGACGGGGGACCTGTAGACTCTGTCCCCACCGCTGTCCACTCCCTAGATTCAGTCCTGGTAGTTGGTAAGCTTCCATCTCTCTTTAGTTTCAACAAGGATTTTTTGAGCACACTATACACAAGACCTTGTTCTGGTCTTCTTTTGGGGGACACATTTTTTTCAAGATTTCCCTCAGGTCTGGTGAGTGAACCAAAGTTCTAGGACTTCGACTTCTAAAGGCTTCACATTCAGAGACTGCCTGCAATAGTCATTAGGCAGTGCTGACCCATGGCCTAGTTTCCATCAGGCTGAGGCAAAAATTAGAGGTACGTGCAATAGGGTGATTTTCCACTGAAGCTAAATTCATTCCATTCAGAATGTTGTTCTTTGTCCTGATACATACTAGGTTCTTCCTCTTTTTAGTATAAAAGTGGCCTTTCTTTTATGAAATAATAGTAGATGGCAGGGTTGGTTCTTTTCAATGTTATTACTTAAAAAATAAAATGTTGACAAACCTATGGCCCCCAAATGAATGAATGCAGATATGGCTATATGATGTATTACTCTGTTAATTCAAGTGTGTGGGGACCCCAGTTCTCTATGGTTTTCTTTCTGCAGCTCCAGGGATTATCCATGATGAAGCATATAATACAACGCTTCTGCAGTCACCTCCCACTCTTTGCAAATGTATCTTGAACAGTAATGCAATTGGTCTGGTCATGCAAGGAGCCATATTTACTTTAAAGGGATGCAGCTGCATAATACAGAGTCGTGCCCCAGGAGGCCAGAACGTGCTGCCTTGCAAAGTGCTGCTGAGCCTGGTGATTCTCAACCCTCCTAACCCTGACAGAGTCTGAACCCACATTGCCAACTGATGTCATGAGCCTGAATACTTGGTCCCCCACATATTCTACTAGGAAAACTCGTCAGAATGTCATTCTAAAAGAAAAATTCTCAGATACACATATAGCAAATGTCACAAAGTGGCCCTGAATCTGTCTTCAAAATTCAAAAGAAAAAAGAATGAATAGTGGAGGTTTTAATTTTACCAATGTCAACCCAAAAATAGACCAGTATTATCTTCATTTACATTATGCTTCTATCATCCAAAATTTTCAAGTGATTTATGATGTTGTCATCTCCATTTAGGGATTAAAATTTTAGGCAGTGCACTATGAACCCAAGTTGTTGGGAAGTTGGGCTTCTTTGACATGGCACTTCACTTCTTTCCACCACAGTAGACAGTGTGGGGTAAGGGATTTTGGTCTATCTGACAGCAAAGATCAGAGTTGGAATCTTGACTGAAAATTACTTATTAGCTGTGTTACTTTCAGCAAGTTTTAACTTCTCTGAACCTCAGTTTCATCATTTGTAAGATGAATATTGTAAGAACAGCAGCTCATGGGGTTTTTTTGTTGCTGTTTTTTGTTTTTGTTTTTTTAAATATATTGTATTGATTTTTTACAGAGAGGAAAGGAGAGGAATAGAGAGTTAGAAACATCGATGAGAGAGAAACATCTATCAGCTGCCTCCTGCACACCTCCTACTGGGGATGTGCCTGCAAACAAGGTGCATGCCCTTGACTGGAATCAAACCTGGGACCCTTGAGTCCGCAGGCCGACGCTCTATCCACTGAGCCAAACCAGTCAGGGCACAGCTCATGGTTTTAATGCGTCTGGCATTCAGTACTCATGAAAGCTAGTCCTGTTTTTAAAAAATCGAATTAGACTTCAGGTTTTCATTTCAAATTAACTTAGATAAAATACCTTTTTTTCTATTTATATTATTAAAAAAAAAAAAAAGGTCGGAGGAAGATTCTTAATTTGTTTACAAATAAACCTGGAATGGAAAGGGTGTGCTAAATGTTTTGCCTACTCATGATGCCAAATATGCACAGATACAAACCCCAAGTGGTCTCAGCTTTAATTTCACACCACTGTTGCTTTAACCAGTGTCCTTCACACTGTGCTTTAGTGCTGAGTCATGACTGACTCAGAGGTTTATAAATACTGCTGCTTTAATCACTTGAAGTTTTCTTCAGTGGTCCCTACTTCCTGCTCTAAGTTTCTATTAGACCTGATCCTGCAAAGGGAATGATATGTGACAAGCTCACTTACCACACTAGTGGGGCTGCTATGTCTCTATGATATACATAATACATTTATAAGAAGGAACATTCTAAAAATAAGCTTAATGTATGCTCATTCAATTCACTAAATAACTGATGTAACTTGAAGACTGTAAGCTACAGTCATCAGTTTTCTCTAACAGCTTACTAAATGTCAGAACAAAATGAAATGTTCTAAACTAGGACACCACTCTTAATTTCTTAAAGATAAATTAGAATGCATACATTTTTATAGGAAAAAAATGTGGGTCAGGGGGATGAAGAGATTAAATGGGGTCAAATAAATCGTGACAGAAGTAGCCTGTGGTAAGCACACAATGCAATATACAGATAAATGTATTTTAAAGTATACACTTGAAACTAATATAATACTAAAGGCCCTTGCATGAATTCATGCACCAGTGGGGTCTCTTGGCCTAGCCTGTGGGGATTAGGTCAAAACTGACTTTCCAACATCCCCTGAGGGGTCCCGGATTGAGAGAGGGTGCAGGCCAGGCCGAGGGACCCCACCGGTACATGATCAGAGCCGGGGAAGGACGTGGGAGGTTGGCCAGCCAGGAAGGGACCGCAGGAAGGCTCCAGGGCGTGTCTGGCCTGTCTCGCTCAGTCCTAATCAGCCAGACCCCAGCAGCAAGCTAACCTACCCATCAGAGTGTCTGCCCCCTGGTGGTCAGTGCACATCATAGCAAGCGGTTGAGCAGCCTTAGCATATCATTAGCATATTATGTTTTGATTGGTTGAACAGCTGACCAGTTGACCGGACACTTAGCATATTGGGCTTTTATTATATAGGATTACCATCCAATGTTACCCCAATAAATTTGATTTACATTTTTTTATTTAATGCTTTAAAAAGATAATGTAAATATATAATTCAAAATCTAAATGTCATTTGGTAGCAATGGTTGAATAACACTCAAGAAGACAGCTAAGATGCCAAGTTGAAAGCAGGTGAAATGTGACTGCTGGCACATGAAATCGTTTCAGCAAGAGAGTTAGTGAAGGATCAGGGGGTGAGGAATCCTATATAATAAAAGCCTAATATGCTAAGTGTCCAACCAGTCATTTGACCATTTGACCATTAGCTATGACACGCACTGACCACCGGGGGGCAGATGCTCCAACCAGTAGGTTAGCTTGCTGCTGGAGTCCGGCAGTCCCTCCCTGGCCAGCCAACCTCCCGCAGCCCCTTCCCAGCCCCAGTCGTGCCTGGCCTGCACCCTCTCACAATCCAGGACCCCTTGGGGGATGTCGGAGAGCTGGTTTCAGCCCAATCCCTGCAGGCCAGGACGAGGGACCCCACCAGTGCACAAATCCATGCACTGGGCCTCTAGTTATTGACATAATGCACAAGTCAACATTGTTAGAGTCAACTCATCATCTGTGCTAACAATAAATACAATAGCAAAGATAACCCAAAAATATTTTATATTTGCTCTTGGATTATAACATACTAGAGGCCCAGTGCACGGGATGGGGGGGGGGGGGGGGAGGGAGGGAGGGGTCCCTCAGCCCGGCCTGCACCTCTCTAATCTGGGACCCCTTGGGGGATGTCCAACTGCCAGTTTTGGGATCGAGCCTAAACCGACAGTCGGACATCCCTATCGCAATCCTGGACCACTGGCTCCTAACCATTCACCTGCCTGCCTGCCTGATCGCCCCTAACTGCTCCCCTGTTGGCCTGATCGCTCCTAACTGCCCTCCCCTGCTGGCCTGGTCGCCCCTAACCGCCTCTGCCTCGGCCCCTGCCACTGTGGCTTTGTCCAGAGGATGTCCGGATGGATGTCCAGAAGATGTCTGGTCTAATTAGCATATTACCCTTTTATTAGTATAGATTATTATTTGCAATAGATTTATCTTCCCACCATATTTAAGATTTTGGTTAGAAAGCATGTATTTACCAAGTCCTGATGGATGGAAGGAGATACCCAGTAGCACCCTCAAGGACACAGGAAAGTCAGAGAGATAATACTTTTCCAGAGATATTTACAAAATAAACTGTGTCAGTAAGTGAGTAGGAAGTGAGGCCTGGGATGCTAAGAGCATGAAGGGAGGCCAATCACAATACTTGATTGCTCTGCAGGCCATCAGCCAGCCTTCAGGGGGTCCAGGGATAATCAGGGTTGCAAACTCCCTACTGGCTGCATTTACTCTCCTTTCCCTTAGGCAAATACCCACAATTTGCACTATTGTAGGTAGAGCATGTGGATGACAGGCCTCAAAAAAAGTATTGCCTCTTCTGAGAGCCTCCTGGGCTTCTTTCAGGCCAGAGAAATCCTGAAGCCAGAAATCACCAATATATGCTTTGACACATGCTTTGGATGCTTTTTTCTGGAAGCCCTGCAACTATCCTCAAAACTGAATGTATTGTAGAACAGAATTATGGCCAATGGTGGCAGAGTCTATGCAGAACTCTGCTTCATGGTGTTCTGGGAAAAACTTTTCAACTTATTGGCTATTCTAGTCAATAGGATGTATGTGCTTTTGAATACATTGGTAACATTGTCTATTATGTGTTCTGGACCATCAATGGAGCCTGAAATTCAAAATTCAGGTAGTATTGTCTTTGCAGAAAATCTTAGTTGACATTTTTAAGGTGTCCAAAGAGGTGACATTGTGATTGCAAAAAGCCCAAGTGTTCCAAAATCAAATATTTGTAAAAGAGTAAATGGTTTGGAAAGAGACAAAATTCTTATCATTATAGTCCATCAGATTTCTTTAAAAGTCATAGTTATGTGCCAACAGATCATGTTTGGTTAGAAGGTAACAACTTAGAGAATTCTACAATTCCAGGTACTGTGTACCTATTCCACATGGACTAATAAATAAGAGGACATACTTCTTTGAGATTTGGCTTTAGAATGATTTTGAATTTCTACATGACAACTCTAATGGCCACAGATTTTCTGATTATTATTCTTTTGATTTAATTATTATCTCCTATTCAGGAGACTGTATTATTGCCACTGAAAGCATGTATTTACCAAGAAAACAATTACTATTCAATAAAAAAGGAGCACCTACAATTTGGTGGACAAGTCCAAAGAAAGTTAATATAGATTAATTGTAAGATGAATGAGCTAAGCCACATGCTGAGAGTGACCCAAAGAAAGACCCAATTTGCAAAGTAATCCTTCCAATTCTTAAGAAGAATATGAACTACAATTTATTAAAATTTCTCTGTAATATTAAATTCTAGGGAAGGAACAACTAGTTTCAAATCTGAAGCTGAGGGTCTTTAAGACCTTGATTAAATTTAGTTTAAAACCCTATCTCTAGACATCATATCTCTCTCTCTCTCTCTCCCCACCATATCCTATATAATAAAGAGGTAATATGCAAATTGACCATCATGCCCTCACAAGATGACTGCTTACGACCAGGCCAGCAGGAGGGTTAGTGAGGGATGACCAAATGACTGAACAAGCAGGTTGCATGGGGCGACCAGGCTGGCAGGGGGGTTAGTGAGGGATGCCCAAATTACTGAACAGCAGGCTGTGTGGGGCGACCAGGCCAGTGGGGGGCCGTGAGGGGCAACCAGGCCAGCAGAAGGGTCAATAAGAGGCAACCAGGCCAGCAGGGGGACAGTTGGGGGCAATTAGGCTGGCAGGTGGGGCAGTGAGGGGCGACTAGGCTGGCAGGGGGGCAGTTGGGGGCAACCAGGCCGGGAAGGGGGGAAGTTAGGGGCAACCAGGCCGGCGGGGGGGAAGTTGGGGGCAATTAGGCTGGCAGGCAGGACAGTGAGGGGCAACTAGGCTGGCAAGGGGGGGCAGTTGGGGGCAACCAGGCCGGCAGGGGGGGCAGTAAGGTGTGACCAGGCCGGCGGGGGGGGCAGTTAGGGGTGATCAGGCTGGCAGGCAGGTGAGCGATTAAGGAGCCAGCGGTGCAGGATTGTGAGAGGGATGTCCCGGATTGGGAAGGGTGCAGGCTGAGCTGAGGGGACCCCACCCCCATGCACGAATTTTGTGCACCAGGCCTCTAGCATATATATATCCCTCAGAGACATAGCCTTAACCCCAAGAATCAGTGAACACTCAAATCAGCACAAGACCTCCAGGAGGCTAAAGAACATCTTGACCTAAGTTATTTAAGTTCCTGAGTCCTAAGATGGAATGACCCCCTGGCTACTTTCTCATGAAACTAGACCCCAGAGGTACACTGGAACAGACCTCAGAGCTGTCCTCCAAACCTAAAGAAATTATTCATCACCCTTACCTCACCTCCAACCAATCAGCTCTCAGCACGACCCAAACCCTTAACCCATGTCTCATTATTTTGGACTTTGTAGTCTGTAATCTACAGACCTTTGAGACGTTTGGGCTTTTTGGCATTAGCTTGGTGTTCTTCTGGGTGGCACCCTCCATATTACAATAACCAATACTTGTCCATTGCCATTCTTCGTGTCTGGTGTTTGGCTCTGCTAGCCTCAGGTGGACAAATTCTTTCTATTCTGTAACAAATCCTCCTCCCAGAAACAGACAAAATCATAAAAGTAAAATACCAGAAACACTTCCTGAATGCTGAAAGTCAGGCAGGTTGTCAACAAACAGGGAAGATGATCTGATCTGTAAAGTAAAGGTGAAACAAGATCGAAAGATCTCACCAAGCGCCAACTCTGGTTCCTACCCTGGAGTGGTATTTCCAGTGCTGTGGGAAGAAAGTTAAAGCGAATCTTGACAAATTTCACCTGCAATCACTGATAATGAGGAATGAGGGAAGAGGTGAGGGTGGACAATGGACGGGACAGATTCAGAGGCTGCAGGGGCGGGGCAGAAAATACAAACCTGTGGGCACAACAAAAAACCTTCCAGCAACGGCAACTCAGCTTGCTGCCTACCCATTGTCTCAAAAGCAGCACAGACTCATTCTGAGGAGGAGAAGCACTTTCTTAACATGGGGAAGGAGGCTGGACCCTCAGCCCCTCTCTAAAGCTGGAAAAAACCATGAGAAAGACAAAGACCACTCCTCCTGGAGGCACTTTTTCTAGTGGAACTAGACTCGGCTTGCTCCAAGTTTCCTCTCATCCAAAATTCTACCTACCTGGCTACTTCTTCCTGATATATGAAAATGCATGCCCAAATTAGAGATCATTTGGGACATTGTAGAGGGATAGTTCTCCACAATGACAAGTAACTGTTGCAGTTTGGTGGGTAAAAGGCCCAGGGAAGATTCCAGAGAAAGCTATACCCATCCTGTGTACTTGGAGTAGAGCACAGGCTGAACAAAAAACTAACTGTAAAAGAATCTGGCTTCTGGTGCAACAATTTCAACAAAGAGTAGAAACACAACTTCTGTGAAAATGTGTAGATACACCCCAACCTACTCACATGTGACCCCAGTTCCCTTCCTACCCTATTCAGGCTGCTGAATGATGGAACTTGTAACATTATCCAACAACAACCAACACTTCAGGTAATCTATGAAAGAAATTTTTTGAGAAACAGGCTGAAATCAGACATCTTCCCTGCAACATTAAATGCCAAAAGAAAAGGGAGTCATATTATTTTTTAAGAGAAATAGCCATGATTCATGAGTTCCGTAATTCAGTAAAGTGTCCTTTTCATCTAGAAGTAACAAAAAAAATCTTATCATATTTGCAAAATCTTCAGGAAGTGTACAACCCATACACTCTACTTAGAGAAATAACTTGAGGATATGTACCAGCAGCAAGGAGGAGGTGCAAATGTAAGTGTCATAGATGGAGAGATGCAGTGGTATGAAAGGCCCAGACACATGAATTAAGACACATAGCCAAATCAAAATGACTTGGCAAATAAGATTATAAAACAAGGTGCAAATGTAATTCTTGAAAGAAAAGATAATAAATTTAAAAAGAATCATGTTTTAACAATCTAATAATTACCTAGGAAAAACTCCCAGAGTACACAAACAAAAGCTTGAGAAATGGAAAAATAATATCCCTAACAAATTATTTTTCTTAATAGGTGACAGTCATTAAATACTATTTCATATTAACAACTTGAGAAAGTTTGGACCTAAAGACTTAAAAGAAATCATTAGTAAAACTAAATATGTCTTTAATACACAAAATAACTGAAATTAAAAGAAGGAAAACCACAGATGCTATAGCAAGATAGAGAATAAATGAAAAAGACAAGGCAGAAAACATGAAGTGAGATAAAATAAATTATAAACATGTTATCAAAATAAAGGGTAAAGGCCCTGGCAAGTGTGCTTCAGTTGGTTGGGTGTCATCCAGTACACCAAAAGGTGGCTGTTCGACCCCTGGTCAGGACACATACCCAGGTTTCAAGTTTGATCCCCAGTTGGGGTGCATAGATTGATGTTTCTGTCTCTCCCTATCCCTTCCTCTCTCTCTAAGATCAATAAAAACATATAAATAAATAAATAAATAAATAAATAAATAAATAAATAAGTATTGAGGAAATAATCTCAGCTATTAAAAGGAAAGACTCTTAATTAGGTAAAAAAAAAAAAAAACACCAAAATCCAACTCTATTTTATCTATAAGCAATATACTCAAAATAAAGTGACTCAGAAAAGTTAAGATAAAAGGCAGAATAAATATATGTTATGCTAATATTCACTGCAAAAACAAAAACAAAAAAATTAGTTACAACATCAAAGTAGAAATCAAAGAAAAAAAGCATAAAAATAATAGTCACCTTGTTAAGAAGTGAAAATTCACAATGAATATTTTCTATCACAAATGTCATGTGCCAAATAACATGCCATTATATAGTTTAAAAGTTTAAAATTAAATTACTTTAGATGTGAATAAATTAACCTAATTATTGCATTTCAAAAAGATTAGGTAAAAAAAATAATCAAAAATAGTAAAATTATTTTAATATCTTTATAAATGCCAAATAAACAGGGAGTACACCTCCTTTTCAAGCTTCTGTGGAATACTTTTAAAATCTAACCATATATTAGGTAACAACATAAGTCTCAACAATTTCAAACTGTTGAAATGGTACAGACCTTATCTGACCACAATGCAAAACAAAATTAGAATTAATCATTAAAAAAAACACACTAAGATTCCAATTAGTTGGAAATTTTACAAAGAAAAACAGAAAGGAAGAAAGGCGGGATAGAGAAAGAAGAAGAAAAATACTTGTTTAAGGAGCTCTTGACTCAAAGAGGAAATAAAAGCTATTTGGATACGAATTATAATGGGACATGGTATTTGAAAACTTAGGCAATATAATTCTAAGTCAGTTCTCAGAGGAAAAAAATGTACATAACCTTACTTGCTTTTCTTACTTACCAGGTCCCTTCTCTTCTTATCATTTTTCTTTCTTTATTTGTCTTGAATGTCTTGCTGTCTTTTTTCTGTTTGAAGGTATACGCCAAGAAAAAAAAGAGGTTGGGGAAAATGTAGCTAAGGTGAAATTCAAATTACAGGAGGAATTTTTTTAGCATGAAAGAACTGATCATGTCAATCATTGCAGGAGGCTTCTTCATGGGTCTCCAGGTAAAGGATGAAATAAAATGAGGTTTTATGATTGAAACAGTTTTAGCTCTGAAAACAGATTACTCCGAATAAACTTCAGTGCATACACAGGCTCCCCATTACCAATCTTCATGTGCACAGGATGAAAACTCCACACGGCCAGGAAAAATTAACTTCTGGGGAAAGAGTAATTAATTACCTGGCAACTATGAAGCCAGACAAGTACCAGAGTTCACGCAGAACTGGGAATCTCTCACATTCCCAACAGCCAAGTAAAGACAAGCTGATGGATACAAAGAGCATTTGGTCAAGATGCCAGAGAGGTCATACCTTGTAGGGGAACAATATTAATCACAGAAAAATAAAGCTACTTTACAGGTTTAAAAGCAAGCCTTGGTCTAACCTGCATATAACTTATTGGCATGCTAAAACAAAGCCCAACACTGTTTAAAGAAATACAATGAAATCTAGCACCCAAAATATAAAATTCACTATGTTCATAATCGAGCATAGACAGGTTTGTATGTCCGCCATCCCTTTTTAACACGAGGGGATTCTTGGGCTCAGTGTTTCTCAGCCGAGACACAGATCCCCTGTGTGCATAAGCTCCTGGGCCCTCCTCCACATCACCCCACAGGTCTTGAGGGCCACGGGGAATCAATGCAAACACAACGCTCATGCTACCGACTGTGCTGTGAGTCTGGATCCATTTCTGTTCATGTCTCCCTAGTGGCAAGTCTATGCAGGACTAGTCATCCAGACAAGCCCTGCATAGACTTGGATGACTAGCCCTGCAGTGGATGCTGCTGCTTAAGAGCTGCTTAACATAAACTGTAGAGAAGAAAAATCTGCTCTACCGTGATCCAAAGGAGATAAATGGTTGCTTGGGAATGGGGTATGGAGGACTGACTGGGAAGGAGCATGTGGGGACCTTTTGAGGTTCAAACAATTAAAAATCTATGCAATGTCCTGATATGAGCAACAAAAAACAAACAATAATAACCTCAATAGAAAATCCTAGTCCCATTAAAAATACATTACATTCTAAATAAATAAATGCTATTATACCTGGTAAATATGGGGATTTCCCTAAAAGGTGAAGTTTTTATGATGAAAGGAGGTGAAGAGGGCTTGGAGTTTCTGGCTTTATAGAGACACCAGGGCAAAAGAACCCCACAATGAGTACTTCTAAGATAAAGCGTACCGTGTGTTCAGACTGGGGAGGAGTAACAAGGTGAACGGGTAGCATGAGCCGTACTGGATCCTCCCACACTGTGCTGTGTTCAGCCCTGTGAGTGGATTTTGCCTTCAACTGCATTAGTTGTTTACACTTAACATGCCGGGGGAAATCTACACCAGCAAAGCGTGTGACTTTGGCTTTATACTGTTCTCCGGTTTACCAATCATGCATGCGCCACTTTGACTTACAGAAATATGGGTCCTAGTGGCAGAACAGACTGTGCTATTGTTTAATCTTTGAGCTCAAAGTCAATTCCTCAGGAAAACCTTCCCTGACCTCTTGCCCAGGTCAAGGCACACATTCTCAGAACTGTCTGTATATGTACCGCTGCTTAGATCCTTGTGAATTGTTTTCTTATGGTCTGACTCCCCATGTGAGATGTATTTTCATTCATCACTCTCTCCCTATCACCTGGCCCAGGCCTAGGCATATAGTAGGTGCTCAAGCAATATTAGTTGGCTGCAAGAATTATTTAATTAAATATTACACCGTTAAAGTAAAATCTAATTGCCCTCTGCTATAGTGTTTATGAAATTTACAACAGTATTCTTTTTCATATTGCCCTGGCTTTCTTTTTAAAATGAGCAACAGAAAGCTTAGATTAAGTATAGATCTCCTCTATTAGTAGCAGTGACCAAAAAAAACAACAACAAACAAACAAAAAAACAGTGGGAGAAAGGAAGACACGGAAAAATGAATAAAATAAGCCACTCTCACTGTGGCTACCAGATCTCTATTTTAAAAGATTATCAAGCCCTAGCTGGTTTGGCTCAGTGGATAGAGTGTCGGCCTGCAGACTGAAGGGTCCCAGGTTCAATTCTGGTCAAGGCCACATGCTTGGGTTGCAGGCTCAATCCCCAGTAGGGGGTGTGTGTAGGAGGCAGCCAATCAATGATTCTCATCATTAATGTTTCTCTCTCTCTCTCCCTCTCCCTTCCTCTCTGAAATCAATAAAAATCTATTTTTTTTAAAAAAAGATGATCAAGTAAACATGCTTAGTCAACATAATAAATGCCCACCCTCCTTGACTTCACCTGTCTAACCTATCTCCAGAATGGAATTAAGGATGTCATTGGAAATAATATTATAAGAATCATTTGCTTTTATCAATTCATTCAGTGATTTACCTCTACTTTACATCCCACTGTAAAGGCACTACAGGGTAATTTTTCTCACACAAATTAGACAGTAGTACAAATACAGCTTTGCATTGAGTGGGGTGAGGGGAGTGAATCAATAAAATAAATACTGTTTTTGTTTCCCCTCCAGAATGCTATGCCATTACCCTTTCCTCAAAATTATAGACTACTGAGGTTGAAATTATAATAGAAGTAGCTGGCGAACTAACTAAGGCCCAAAGAAATTAAATATTTTCACCAATGTTCTACAATAAATTTATGGAAGATCTAGGGTTAAAATTCAGATGGCCTGCTGCCCAGTTCTTCTCTTTGTAAGTATTTCTACATGTCCTCCTTCTTTTTAGAAGGAGGTTTTGCTTTCTGAAAATCTGCTAAAAATCATGATAGCCTGCCAAAACCGGTTTGGCTCAGTGGATAGAGCGTCGGCCTGCGGACTGAAAGGTCCCAGGTTCGATTCCGGTCAAGGGCATGTACCTTGGTTGCGGGCACATCCCCAGTGGGGAGTGTGCAGGAGGCAGCTGATCGATGTTTCTCTCTCATCGATGTTTCTAACTCTCTATCCCTCTCCCTTCCTCTCTCTAAAAAATCAATAAAATATATTTTAAAAAAAATCATGATAGCCTAATATGAAAATCTAATGCTTCTCTGTCATTTGCCAGAGTATTCCATCTGTGTCTGAAAGATGAAGCACAGAAAACACATACATGAATGTACACATCAAACCAGAAATCATAGCTAGAAAAAAATGTTGCTTTGAACATACTCTTTAAAGTAATAATAAATTTAAGGCAAAGTGGTGTTTGTAAATCCAAAATTTTCCATCAGCCCTAGAGATGGGTCAACCTTCTTAAATTGCATTATTTTTATTGCCCTCAGTGTGGCTTAAGTCTTGGGAACTGGTCCTGTGTGTTTAGCCAGAGGACTGACGCCTGGGATCCAAGAAACAGCTCAGGTGGCCCCCAATGTCAAGTTCCCAATTGAAAGTCCCGAAGTAACATACACTTAGAACCGCACAATTTAGGAGCTCTTCTCAAACGCTAGATAGAGGGACGCTCAGCCCCAGAGTAAATGAGGACCTTCCTTTCAGAGATGTAGGCTCCAAAGAGTCCTCACAATCAGGTGACAGGAGCAAAGAATGCATGTTAAGATGAGCACTCACTGGGGTAGGATGTCTGGTGATTAAGAGCATAAATCCCGGAAACACAAACTCTACCTGGGGTCAGAGTTGAACCCTGCTTCTCATTAGCCTCTCTCGGTGCGCAAGTCATTTAACTTCCCTGCACTTCAATGGCCAAGGCTGTAAAATGGAAGTATTGATAGTACTTAAATCAAGCACTTAATCATAGTATTAATGATTAAATTAACTGATACTTTAAAGCACTTAGTGTCATACCAGGGACCAATAATGACTATGCCTGTGTTTGATAAATAAATAAAATGATCTCCCCGACAGCATTTAGGGGACTTTTTTATAAAGGAAGTTCTTTGTCTTACTAGTTCCAGAAGCATAGCCTGTAGTCCTATTTACTCACACTGGTGTGGTAGTTTGGAAAGAGCGCGCTTTGTACCACCTCAACATACAAACAAATGGAAGCTTGACATTTAAAGCTGAAATACTGCTGCACCCAGTTAGCCTCCAAGGCCAAAGCAAATCTCTTAAGAAGTTTTTTTTTTTAGCCCTAACCGGTTTGGCTCAGTGGGTAGAGTGTCAGCCTGCAGACTGGAGGGTTCCAGGTTCAATTACAGTCAAGGGCATGTACCTTGGTTGCAGGCACATCCCCAGTAGGGGGCATGCAAGAGGCAGCTGATTGATGTTTCTCTCTCTCATCCATGTTTCTAACTCTCTCTCCCTCTCCCTTCCTCTCTGTAAAATCAATAAAATATATTAAAATAAAATAATTTTTTTATAAAAAGAAAGAAAGAAGCAATGAAATCTGCACACAAGACATAAGCCATGTCACTGATCAGTAATGAGGGCAATAGTCTCCTGTATCTCTCAGATATCCTCTTGATAAGGCAGACTATAATCGTTGCTTTGCAGACAACTGAGCTCTATCAGAGAAGGTCATCTGAATGCTCCTACATGATAGGTCAGTGGGAATTTGCACATAGTTGACATTCAATGAACAAATAAAAAATAGCAAATATATATTGTCTGAGCATTGTACACTTATATAATTATATCCAACTATGGGCCCGGTGCATGAAATTCGTGCACTGGGGTGGGGTCCCTCAGCCCAGCCTGCCACCTCTCACATACTGGGAGCCCTCAGGGGATGTCCTACTGTTGGCTTAGGCCCGCTCTCCATTGGGAGCGGGCCTAAGCCGCAGTCTGGCCTCCCTTTGGGGGAGGCAACCAGGCTGATCAGGGGAAGGCACCAGCCCCATCACCCCACTACTGCAGCCGCCAAGGTATTTTCATCAACACAGACTCCAGTCCCTTCACCATGAAAAAAATGATAACTTTCTTTAGGCATTTTCAAGATGTGTCTTTCATAGGATATGACATTTCTTTCTTTATTTTTCTTTTTATCCTCACCTGAGGATATGTTTCCATTGATTTTTTCCCCTTCCCTTCGATCCCAGGCTCAGCCCCTGCCCAAGCCTAAAGCCTCCACCCCTCCAATCGCAGGCTTGGGAAGGGCCCTGCCCCCCCCCCCCTGCCCCTCCGATGGCCAGCTGGGAGTGACCTGGGTGCTGAGGAGGTTCCCAGGACCCAGGTATGTATGCAAATTAACCACCATATTTGTTGGGTTAATTTGCATACTCACTCTGATTGGCTGTGGGCGTAGTGGAGGTACGGTCAATTTACATGTTCCTCTATTTTAAAAATATATATTTTATTGATTTTTTTACAGAGAGGAAGGGAGAGAGATGGAGAGTTTGAAACATCGATTAGCCGCCTCCTGCACATCCCCTGCTGGGGATGTGCCCGCAACCAAGGTACATGCCCTTGACCGGAATCAAACCCGGGACCCCTCAGTCTGCAGGCTGACACTCTATCCACTGAGCCAAACCAGTCAGGAGGCATGTTTCTCTATTATTAGGTAAGATATTTACTGTGTCAAGCATTTTTCTAAGTGCTTTTTAATAATTCTGTAAGGTTATTACTGATTTCATCTCCAACTTAAAGATGAGGAGTATGAGGCAAAGAGAGCTTTACATTTTTTCTAAGATCACACATAAGCAAGTGTTGCTGGAATTCAAACCTACACTGTCTGACTCCAGAGGTCATGCACTGAATGAATTTAGGACACAGTTCAGAGGGAGGGTGTGCCAGTCACAGGATCACGCTGCTCAGATCTCCAGATCTCCATTCAGTTGTAAGGAGTTCCATAACGCCAGGCTACAGCTATTTCAGGATCCATAGGTTCTGGCCCAGGGCTATGCTCTTCCTAGGCAATCAGTCCCCCACCAGCAACCACAGCTGAGGGTACTAGGCCGGGCTGCTTATGCCCAAGGCATGCACTCTTTGCTCCGGAGCTCTATTAGGTTGGAAGAAACTCTCAGATCTGCACAGTGGCCTGAGGCTCTCCCTACTCAACCCTGATTCCCTTCCCTTCCCTTCCTGCTTTCACAGAAGTTACACCCAATCAACTTCTTGCACTACTAACTCCTCTCAGCATCTACTTCCCGGAAGAAATACCTGGTCCTCCCGGGCACATATCTGGCTGAGATCTCACCAGTAAGAAAGGAGCCTGAAACTTGAGTAATAAAAGTCTGACCTGAAGAAGATGAGCAGAGACCTGGCACGTGAAGTTGTCTGTCAGGTACACGCAGGCACTGACTGCCTCACTCTTTCACGGGCACTAAAGCAATGGCCTCACGTTGCTGTGCCAATTTGCTGACAAAACCTTCATCTTCACTCAAGAACTGATTTTCATCTTATGCTAGGATACCTGCTCTCTCTCTTTTTTGTGTGTGTGATTTCAACACCAGTAAGTGGGTAAAATCTGACTTAATTGCAGAGTACCAACATTTTGGCAGATGCAAATGCGTCCTACTCCCTCTGTTTTATCTGAAAGAGACCACAATGCCTTGTCCCCACACAGCTCCACAATGAAGCTGACTTCTTCCCTCGTGAAAGACAGACAGTTTGCCTTTTCAAAAGGCCACTAATCTTTCATGTTCAGTCAATTCATTAATTTATATTCTAGTAAAATGTATAGAATCATATTGTAAAATGGGAAAACATTCATATTTCTCTACCACGGAGTCAGCCTCCTGGAAAGAAAGATAGATAGAATATTACGGTAAAAATTGACAGGAGATTACTTATAGATTTTAAATTGCTGAATATGTATTGAAGAAACCTTTAGGGAGCTATATTATAGAAGTATTTATATAGTAGACTAGAAGCCCGGTGCATGAAATTCGTGCACGGCAGGGGGTTGTCCCTCAGCCCAGCCTGTACCCTCTCCAATCTGGGACTCCTGGAGGGATGTCCGACTGCCCGTTTAGGCCCGATCCCACCAGGATCGGGCCTAAATGGGCAGTCGGACATCCCTCTCACAATCCAGGACTGCTGGCTCCCAACTGCTTGCCTGCCTGCCTTCCTGATTGCCCCTAACCGCTTCTGCCTGCCAGCCTGATCACCCCCTAACCACTCCGCTGCCAGCCTGGTTGATGCTTAACTGCTCCCCTGCCAGCCTGTTTGCCCCCAATTTCCCTCCTCTGCCAGCCTGGTCACCCCTAACTGCCCTCTCCTGCAGGGTTGATCACCTCCAACTGCCCTCCCTTGCAAGCCTGGTCCCTCTCAACTGCCCTCCCTTGCAGGCCTGGTCCCTCACAACTGCCCTCCCTTGCAGGCCAGGTGCCTCCCAACTGCCCTCTCCTGCTGGCCATCTTGTAGTGGCCATCTTGTGTCCACATGGGGGCAGGATCTTTGACCACATGGGGGCAGCTATATTGTGTGTTGCAGTGATGATCAATCTGTATATTACTCTTTTATTAGATAGGATAAGCATGCCAGCATGTAGATGGTAGTATTATTTAGGGTCCTTTGCTTGTAAGTAGTAGATAGCAACTCTAGCTAACTTAGGTCAAAGGTATGTATTAGGAAGATGTGAGATTCACAGAAAGAATGGCAAAGAAAGCAGGAACTGCAGCAATTGAGCTGCATGCAAAGAACTGTATTATCAAGGAGCCTTGCTAGGGTAGGATGGAAATCCAACTACTTTCAGCACCATTGTCCTGTTCAGGATTCAAATTTCAGGAAAAGAAGAGCAGATTGGCCAAGCTTCATCATTACTCAGTCCTTGGGGAGGAGTAAACAGAACTCTTGATTATAATTCCAACAGGCAATATCCATTGGGGAAGAGATAATTCCTAAAAAGAAAATCAGGTTGCGTAAAAAAAAGAAAGGAAGGAAAGGAGGGAAGGAGGAAGGGAGAGAGAGGGAGGGAGGGAGGGAGGGAGGTACCTCATATATTTAGGTACGTCATATAATTGGGATTATGCAGTATTTGTGCTTCTGTGACTAGCTTATTTCACTTAGCATCATGCACTCAAGGTAACTAAGCCATGAATGCTGAACAGCCAAATAACTTTAACTGTCACACTTCCCAATTAGTACTAGTGAACACATTCAGTAAGATGGAGATGACTTCTTCCAGCCTTGGGGCTAATCAGTCTTTGGCGGAAAGCATACACGTGAATAAGAAATTTCAGTACTATTGCATCAGTTCTTTGAGAGAAATATAGATAAATCAGACTATCTTTTGAGGTGGGGGAGGGCAGAAATATAGATAAATCAGAGTAACTTTTGAGGTGGAGGGGGGGGCGCAGAGAACCATTCTGATAAAACCATATAAAGAAATGTTGAAGGGACTAAGAATATTTAGTCAGTAGAAAAAGGTCTCAAGAGGGATTGGTTAGCTGCCATTACATATTTGTCACATATTGGTGACTTTAGAGTCACTGTCTTCCCAAGAATTAGACTTGGAACCACCAGCAGGGTTCAAAACCAAGAGATAAATGCACAATAAATGAGAGGAGCTTGCATCTGCCTTCCCTGGGAGTCAAGTGCTAAAGGAATTCCTATTGTAAAAAACAAACAAGAAGAAAAGCATGAAAAAGGGTAAAGCTGGATTAGGAAAGTGTATAAGAAGAGAATTTAGTTGATATAACTATAGTAACAATAATAGCTCTACTTTTGAGAAAATACTGTATACTAGGCACTATGTTTTACTCTTTAAATATGACTGTATCTCAGACTTTCACACCCCAGTATCCCTAATGCAAGAACAGAGAGAATGTTCACTCCAGATCCCGGCGGGGGGGCGGGGGGGAAAGACAAAAGAACCCATAGAAATGGTAAGATTGTTGGGGGTTCTTGAGTTTTAGATTAAAAATGTATGGAGCCTTTAATTTTGCATTTATATTATGGCTTGTTTGGAAGCCTTTTGGAGCACCATCGCATAAACCTGGGGGTTTGCATACTCCAGTTTCGGAAAGGCAGTCAAATATTTAGAAGGGTGTTTTCAAAAATATTTAGATGGATTGAATTACCCAAGAAAACTTGTGTATAAACAGGGTGATTTATAGGCTACCAAGAGTGAGGTCAAAACTATGCCCATGAAAAAAAGTAGAGTCCTTCAGCTTAACCATCAGAGGCACACTCAATCCCTATCCTTCAGAATTATCCTCACACCGGAAGCTCCAGGCACAGTGACCAGTAGCAAAAGATCAAGGACCGATAGAAGCTTTAAAAAGGCTACCAAGTAGAAAACCCAACAGATAGGAGGAAATAACTATTTTGCTATTTAAATATGCTCTAAGTTCCATTTCTCCTATTTTGATGGTGAGCAATAACATGTTCAAGAGACTTTGTCAGTGAGCCAAAAAAACAGTACATTTATTACATTATTCAGACTTTAGAGCTGAAAGGAATCTTCAGATTCATTTAGTCTCACTTTCCTCAGGTTGCCGTTGAGAGAGCTGAATTCCTGTGAAATAAAGTGGTTTGCCCAAGATCACGCAGCGTGAGGGGAAGAGCTGCGACTTTTCATTCCCAGGTGAACACTCTTTCTGCAATGACAAGGTGTGCTGTGGTGGAAAGAGAACCTCTAAAATGGTACACTCAGGCACAGCCGACCCTCTGGTCCTGTGACCCAGGGCATGTTGCTTATAGTCTCTGAACCCATTCCTTCGTTTGTAAGATGGGAATAATACCCACTTCAGTGGATTCTTCCAACAACTTAAAGAGGGAATGTTCACAAAGCAGGCAGCGCAATGCCCAACATATGGAGGTTGCTTACAAAAATACCTTTGTTCTCCAATTTCCTGCCTTTCTTATTGGGTGGTTTCCCAAGTCTTCCTGCTGGTAGATGGTTTTAATAAGAAGAATGGACTTTCCACTCCTCTTTCCAAATCACACAATTGAGAGACACAAAGAGTCAGAGAGATGGGTCAATGCAATGAGATGTTAACGGTTGAGAAATCTGGATCTGGGGGATGTTAGAGTTCCTTGTACTTGACTTGCAAGTTTTCTGTTTAATTATAAAATAATTTCAAAACAAATACGTGTTTAGTGGAAAGATAAATCCATACCACCACATGTTTTTCTCCCATTCTAAAGCCCTGTTGCATAGCAACTGGACTAAGGTTTCTTAATACCACATGCATCTTAAAATACATATTAGTAAGTGCACCCTTTCTACCCCTCTGTTCTAGAGGAAGTTAAGGTTTGCAATTAGTTTTTCATTTGTTGAACACATGATACAAAGAGGAACTGTAGCTAGGCTTGGAGGACAGGCTGGAACTTAAAAGTGCCTTGGTCTGAATGATATATGTATAGTCACCCCACATTAACCACCGATTAAGAAGAGGTCATGTGCTAAATTGGAAAAGTCCCAACATAGGAGAAAGTAATTGAGAGTCTTTTGTCCCCAAAATAGCACAAATAGATTCCAGCTGAGAAAAAAAAAACCCAAATTTGTTTTTCTTTCACAGTGATCTTGAAAAAAAGAAAAAAAAATGGAGCTTCATTTTCTGCTTCTTTCAGGAAAAAAATAGGCTCAACAAAAATGATCTCTAAAAAGACCACTTTGGGTTAATAGTTCTAAGAAACAAGCTTCAACTAAGACTTTTCTTAGAGGTCTCTATCCATGCATCTAGATATAATATAAGATTGAAAGGAACATGAGGAATCTTCTCATCTAACCCTGCTAGACTGCCTTACTTGTCTTTTCTTTTCTTACCCAAATGTTTGCCACTGTTGAGCCACTCCTAATCTGGGGCATGAATTCTCTCTAACATTACCTCTGACACATGGCCATTGGCCAATGCATAGACTACCTACCTCAAAGGCCAAGACGCTCACTACTTCTGGAGGCAGCCCTATTTATTTATTTTTCAGGCACCCAGAACTGCTATTGGCTGTCTTAAACTGAGCCAAAATATACTCCCTGTAATTGTACTCACCAGAGAAAAACACATTAGGACACATGAGAAGTGGGTAGACAAAGGACAAAGCTATGTGATTTAACAAGCCATAGCGTGACAAGGGCTCTTAAAGGTCTTTTTAAACTTCCATTTCACCAGATATGTAAAAATAATCTATGTGAGGAGAGAAGACAAAAATACTGACATTGTGAACAAAAGGAAATGGGGTGAGAGTGAACCAGGCCTCCCTATGAACAGGCAGAGTGTTCATGCTTTTTTATAAATAATGGGTAAGAGGGGCCAATGTCCAAACTATAAATGACCTAAGGGTTCTCCTAGTAATGAAAGAGAGAATGTGAAAAACTCAAATGAATCACTGTCTTAATTCAGACTACAAGGCAGACATGGCAGTGAAAAATGCGTCTCAAGAGTAAGGGTCGTGCCTATTAAGACAAGTGTAGGGTCGTTTCAGACACAGCTTCCCTGTACTCTGATGAAAAGCCTGCTGGTCATTCTCTACAGGGAGTGTCCCATTCACTGCCTACTGCCCTGGGAGCAGGAGCAGAGGCCAGACTGAAAAAGATAAGTTGTAAGTAAAGTGCATATAGAGTGGCCACCTGCCACGGGTCAAGGGTTAGGTTTAGGGTCATTATCTTATTGGTCTGTTTTTGTCCTGTGAGGGCATGAAATATTTCTGGTTGTACATAAAGAATGCAGTTTTGTGGGGAAAAGAATGATGCTTCATCTCTAATTGACTGCAACCTTGAGCAAATCCCTTAACCTTTTCGTAGTGTCATGTCCATCTGGGACTAAAAGGAAGGATGCAACACAGGCCTTCCATTGGGTCTATTCTATTGGATCTTGTTTTTACCCATATTATTTTCTCTATCATGGATGCTCTGCTCCCCAAATTCTGAGAAGGGAATATGTAAGTTTTTCTACCAAAAACATTTCTCCTAGCAAATAGCCATGGTAACGGGCAACATTGTTGAGGAGTTTCTGGGAACCCCACATTTACTGTAGTCCCCCTCTAGGTCTCTCATTGTTCTCAGCCAAAACCCAGCCCAGAGCTACTGAGGGAGCAAGTTGGTTCCAGAGATTATGAGTCACTCACAAGACCTATTACCAACTTCCTCCCCCAGGAACTTGTGGTTTCCTAAGCAAGTCCAACACCATGGCCAGTTTTCTTTATATTTAGGGTGATGGTACCCATACCCTACAATAGACCTGACACAACACCTAAAAGGGTACCATGGTGTCTAAAAGCAGCCCTAAACAAGTTACTAAGCTTATTGGTGTCAGGGAATTAGCAGATATTTTGTAGCTAAGCACACTAAATCTCAGATCTAATGTGTTTTGCAGTTTATACATAATTTTTTGCTTTATTAAATATATTTGGATTTCTTGACTTTTTTTAAAAAGGAAGCATCAATTTAAAAGTTTGTAGCAATAACACTGATCTTTGCCTTTTGTTTGTTTAATTGTAATTTATTGTGGTAAGAACACAACATGAGATAGCCTCTAAACAAATTTTCAAGGTTATAATACAGTATTATGGACTATAGTTTGTTGGGGAGGGGGAAATACGCCCCCTGCCAAAGGTAATTCCCATTTTTTTAGTTCTTATGGCTGGACTAACAATGAAATTGACACAAGAACAGATAACAGGAGAAAAAAAACAATTTGACATGTGTACATGGGAGATCTTAAATGTCACTCAGAGAAATGATGAACCAATTGGCTTTTAGACAAAAAATAAATATATTTGTGAAGATTTGACAGGACAAAGAAACTTAAGTTTGGTTACTCTTTCGTGAGAATTCTAGGTAAAGTGTGGGCTTGGGTAGTAAATTAGTACAGAAGTAACAAGGTTTATTGATAAAGGCTTCTTGGCCCTGGATTCCTAACTTTATCAATAAGTGTGTCTCTCTCACCATCACCACTTCCTGCAACCCCCACATCCCACCCAGGGAGCAAGGAGGGCACCTTTCACAGGGGAGATTTATTTCCTGCATTCAAGGAGACAAGAGAGGTCTTGAACCAGCTACTTGTCAGACAACTGTAATTGAAAGTCATCAATATGTCCTAGTGGATATTTGGGGGCAGCCTGCCTTGGTAAAGTACCTGGTTGTACAGCTGATCTCCAGAACTTGTTCATCTTCCTCAACTGACACGTTATGCTCATTGATGGGCAACTTCCCATCCCCTGCCCCCTCCTCTGCCCCTGGCAGCCACTACTGCACTCTTTGGTTCTATGACTACTTTAGGTACCTCATATAACTGGGATTGTGCAGTATTTGTCCTTCTGTGACTAGCTTATCTCACTTAGCATCATGCACTCAAGGTTTATCCATTTTGTTTTGTGTTGCAAATTTTTAATCTTTTTAAAGGCTGAATAGTATTCTATTGTATGTAGATACCACATTTTTTACCTGTTGATGGCATTTTGGTAGTTTCCACATCTTGCCTGTGAATAGTACTGCAATGAATGTGGGAGTGCTAATATCTTTTCAATATTCTGATTTCAATTCTTTAGGATAAATACCCAGAAGTGGGATTGCTGGATCACATGGTAGTTCCATTTTTAATTTTTTGAGGAACTTTCATACTGTTTTCCACAGAGGCTGCACACCATGTTGCATTCCTACCAAGAGTGTGCAAGCGTTCTGATTTCTCCACATCTTTGCCAACACTTATCTGTGTGTCTGTTTTGGTTGGTTTTTGGACTAGCCATTCAGACAAATGTGAGGTTTTACTCGAATTTCCCTGATGACCTTGAACATTTTGTCGGCCATTTGTATGTCTTCTTTGGAGAAATGTCTGTGGAACTCCTTAGCCCATTTTTAATCAGATTATTGATGCCTTTCTGATTTTACTTGTGCCAGCAAAGACCAAAGTAATAACTTGAATGGAAAATAATACAATAAGTAATAATATAAGAATAAACTGTTTCACTTCCTCAGAACTGTAAACCTAGTCTTGCCCAACCCTGTATATTAATTATAGTAACTGAAAACAATCCCATCCTTGTGACTTTCATGAATTATATGAATTATGATTTATTTAATTTTTCCAATTTTCCAAATAATTCAGCCGTGTGCTATATACTAAAGATAATTAATAATGTCTTAATTCTAATGTTGTCATTCTTCGCCAACTATTCCAAAGGAACTAAAATATTCCAAAGTATTTCCTAAAAAGAGCTATTATTTTTTCAGTTTTAATATAATTTTCCCACAAATCCACACTTCACCTGCTTTTTCTGTTTTTAGATTCTTTCTCTCTTCTCTGATCCAAGTTTCATGGTGTGCTTTTCTGTTCCTTTTCCAATAACCTTATCCTTTCTTTGTTTCTGATGGTTTCAACTCCCTCCCATTCATCGCATCTTCTTCGTATTCCTCTCTGACATCTGCTGCTGTGGGTTTCCTTTGTGTCCCCGACTTCAATGCGTGGCTTCCCTCCCATTCTCCTCCCTCCCTCACTGTCCTCCCTTCCTTCAAGCTTCTTTGTCTTTTGTGCTGCTTGCTGATCCGAGCCACTCGGGCTTTGAGAAGGTCGGGAGGAGTCAGAATTCTGGTCACAGCTAATGATCCAACCGCTCTTTAAGCTGCAGGCAACGTGTAACATTCAAGCAGGAAAGGGAAGCACAGAGAAAAGGCTCTGCCACCACCTTTCCAGGAACGTCAGTGTCTAGCAATGTAATCGGGGCTCGTTCTACGGAGGGCACCCATTCGCTCGCCTCATTCAGCTAACAGATCTCCTGTGGTCATGCTCCTGCAGTGACTGCTGAAGGTCTTTTCCCTTCTGATGGA
The DNA here is from genome assembly GCF_951640355.1 of Cnephaeus nilssonii. Lineage (NCBI taxonomy): Eukaryota > Metazoa > Chordata > Mammalia > Chiroptera > Vespertilionidae > Cnephaeus > Cnephaeus nilssonii. Next base: position 69,239,013 of record NC_137084.1, on the reverse strand, counting down.
GCTGGGTTTGGTTTAGGGTTTGTTGTGTTGTTTGGTTGTTAACCAAGAAAGCCATTTCACTTCTTGTGCTTTGCTTCACCCACCTGCCTTGCTGGGAGATTTTCTAGTGCTTAGTTACCCTTCCGTAGAGGAGACAAGGGTTTGCCCGGGCCTTGGTGATACCACACTGGAGGGAATGTCAGGAAACAGGGGGGGGGGGGGTCACACACACACAGCAGTGCCAACACGGCCTCATGGGGCATCTTTCAAGCAGCCTTATCCCACCAAATCAACATGGATTTCTGAGTACTTAACAGTTCTCTGTCAGGTTTTGGAGGTGATACAGGGATTTATTAGATGTGTTCACTGCCCTCCAGGAGGCAGCAATTTAGGTGGGGCCACAAGACTAATACAAACCAAAGAGATAAAGTAATCAAGCAAGACCATCCGAGATTAAGTGAGGGAGATAGATTGTAAGTGAAACCGAGGGTCCTCATAACTTTATTAAATTTAGCTTTAAGTCCTAGCTCTAAAAATCATTGAGAGGGGAGAAAGAGAGAGAGAGAGAGAGAGAGAGAGAGAGAGAGAGAGAGAGAGAGAGAGATTGCCTTTTTCTACAATAACCAGCAACCCCAAGGCAGCAGAAGACAGTAGCTGAGACCTGACAAATGGTAACATGAGTCCGGACCTCCAGCAAGCTGAAGATAACATCCTAAGTTATGTTTCAGTTCCTGAGTCCTTAGGTGGAATGACTCCATGGCTACTTCCTGAGACCCGATACAGGAACACTGAATAAACCTCAGAGCTGTCCTCAAGTCTTGAAGAAATTATTCACCACCCTTACCTCACCTTGACCAATCAGCTCCCATGTCCCCGAGCCCCTTAACCTATGGTGTCTTGTGATTTTTCCCTAAATAATCTATAACCTACACGTCATTGGGGAGTTCAGGCTTTTGAGCATTAGCTTCCCCTTTTGGATGGCACCATTCATATTAAAATAACCAGTATTTCTCCACTGCTATTCTAGGTGTCTACTGTTTGGCCCTGCTAGTACCGGTGGACAAACTCTTTCTGTTCCGTAACATAAGAGCAGCTGGGGTTGAGATAAAGGTAACATCAGGGTTGACTTGGAAAAACAGGAAGATCCTCTGGCTTTGAGCTGGGCCAGGCAGGGTAGCATTAGATAAGGACCCTGGAAGGTCAAGAGGATTCTAGGCCACAGATGTCAGACTACATGTTGGAGTGCCCCAGGTACCTGTCCTTGGCCCTTTTTTCTTCTCTCTCTGTATTCTTCCTCAAGGCTTTACGACTACCTAATCTAATGGGTTACTGATTCAAATTTATGACTCAAGCCAGGATCTTCCTATTCCAGACTTGTACTTTTGTTCACTTGATATTTCTAATTGGTTGTCTGATAAACATTTCCAACTTAACATGACCAAAATAAAATTCTTTCCCCCCCCCCTAAAACCCATTCTCCCCCAAAGACTTGCCTATCTCATGAAATTGCACCACCAGTCACCAGTTGCTAAGGTTGAGAATCTGGGGTGGGGGTGGAGAGTCATTCTTAATTCTTCTTCTTCCCTTGTATTCATTTCCAATCAGTTAGTCTGATGTTCAGCTCTAAAGCATGTCACATGACTCCACCATGTCTGTCACTATAACCCTAATCCAAGCCACCATCATCTCTCCTAAACTATTTCATAACTTCCACCTGATCAGCCTGCCTCCACCATTGACCCTCTAGGCCTATTATCTGCACAATAGTCTGAGCAATCTTGTCTAAGGTGAGAATCAGGGCATTTGCTCTCCATTCCAATAGAATAAAATCCAACTCTTTATCACAGCTCTGCCTGATCTGACCCCTGCCTCCTTCTCTGACCTCATCTCTTACTGCTCGGCTCCATTCACACTGGCCTTTCAATCCTTCAGTCCTCCCAAGCTGAGTCTAGCCTCGGCCTTTGCACCAGCTGTTGCCTCCATCTGGGAAGCTCTCTCCAATCTTTGTGTGACTTCCTTCTCCGTTTAGTCTCTTCAGCTGAAATGTCTTCTCAAATAAAAATTTCTCCAACTATTCTAGCTAAAACCAATAATAAAAATCCTTTCCTATCCTTCCTCACTATCTAATTGCTGTGTTTTATTTTCTTCACAAAAGTTATCTGGAATTATACTGTATGTGATTTTTTTTTTTAGTTTATTATTTTTTGCCTCCACTGAGTGTAAGCTGTGTGAGTACAAGCACTTTCTCTAGTGCTAGCAAGTGCTCAACAGATGATTGTTAATGAAGGAAGCTGGTGTGGAATGAGGCCCGGTAAGCATGGGCAGAAATTCAGTCAGAATGAGGGCTCACAAGTTTGGCAGGGCACAGAGTTCAGGGTGAGCTGGAGCTCACAGGATGTATCTGTGCACAGACACTGATACTCTCTCCTCATCCAAGCCATTTGGATTTTAGACTCTGGAGAAGCCCTCATAGAGAAGGGTTCAAATAAAATGCATGTCACTAGCATTTCTATACTTACTGAGGACACGTGCAGACTACCACAATGGTAGGTCCCTCCACCAGTTTGACAGGAAGATGATTCCGTCTTAAAGCAGGTCTTTTCCTACACACTTTGAACTTATTGTTGTATTTGGTCCTCACAACAATTACATTATAAAGCAGGTCTTATTGTTCCCATTTTATAGATGAGAAAAATGGACCTCAGGGAGGGAATATGATGCCTAAATATTATTAATATTACCTTTACTCCTATATCCTACCAGAGATATCTATCTCTCCCCCACCCCCATTCCCATATACTAGTATATATAGATTCAAAGGTCCTCAGTTCTGCTCTGTTCACCCAACAATATTTTTGCTTCTGTTTATGTTCCAAAAGACCTAAAATAATCTTTGTTCCTACTGATTCTTCCTGTCTACAGAATTCTGTCTCTCTTCCTCATGGACACAGACAACAGTATGGTGATTACCTGAGGGAAGCGGAAGTAGAAGAGGGTATGGGGGGAGGGATAAATGGTGATGGAAGGAGACTTGACTTGGGGTAATAAACACACAACACAATATGCAGATAATGTATTGTAGAATTGTACACCTACATAATTTTATTAACCAATGTCACTCCAATAAATTCAATATTAAATTTAAAAAAAAGAATGATGTCTGTCTTTGACATTATACACGTTATCTTCTGTTTCTCACCTTCATGATAGTTAAGCTTTTCCTTTTCCTTTTCCTTTACACCTGGGAAATATTCACTCTAGAGTTCATCTCAGAACATGTCACCTCCCCATCTCCCAGCACCCCTTGACAAAGATAGGCAATGATAGATTTCAACAGACACCTGAATGCGGTTCCCACACGGTTCCAGGCCTGTGCTATTTTCTGCAGGACAGTTTAACCTTGCCTTTCTGAGACCTGGCTGGGCTTGTCAGATCTCAATGGGTTCCACGCTCTTTCTCTCTACTTGAGTTCTCTAATGGCTGTTTAACATCAATATTTCTTTCTGTGTTCGTGGCAGGTGGTAATTCATCTGTAAATGTTCACTTGGCCTTGAACAACTTTCACAGTATTCTGCTGCTATCAGAGGAAAGCAAAGTGCAGTACAGAGGCACTTACCAGCATGCCAAAAGTCAATTAGACCCTTATGCTGGGCATCCTTGCCAAGAAACTTCACACCGGCTTTAAAAAAAAAAAAAAAAAACCTTTGCTTTCCAATTTCGCAGGGAGGTAGATGTGTGTCCTCAGACTTTACAGAGGAACAAAATGAGGCCTCATATTTAACTCTAGCAATCAAGGTACTAAATTACAGGAACATTCATTTTTTCGATCTATTCATTTATAATAGACTAGAAGCCCAATGCATGAAGATTCGTGCAAGGACGGGCCTTCCTTCCCCTGGCTGCCGGCACTGCCTTCACTCTGGCCCGGAGCCACCTTTCCACTTTCCCACACTGCCCAGAGGCCCGGAACGCCTGGACAAGGTGACGACACAAGTGTCCCGCCCCACCCCCAGCCACTCAGCGCCTGAGTATGCAAATTAACCCGCCAGCTTTGTTGGGTTAATTTGCATACTTGCTCCTGATTGGCTGGTGGGCATCACGAAGGTATGGTCAATTTGCATCTTACTCTTTTATTAATGTAGATAAAGCCCTTTCTGTCAGGTCAAAGGAAGCCAATTTTTCATCAATTTCTTATCAAGCCAATATCACTACTGTGCGATTCTTTGCTGCTGAACCTCCATTATGTAGGAAACTTGAAAAAAATTTTCCAGTGACTAAAACAAATACAACATTTTTATTCCCAACATTTATTATTAAGTATCTCTCTAAAATGTGAGCCCGTTTTTCAGCCCCAGTGAGCATGGAATAGTGGTCATGATTTACTCTATTTCTACATGATTAGGAACCTCACAATATTGTGGGATGAGAATTCTGAAGAGTAATTATAACTACAGCCAAGGTCCTTAATCTGGGTTCCTGACTGAACTTCACAGTTTATGAGCTATCTGAAATTGTGTACAAAATAATACACATTTTTCTATGAAAAAAACTGGCCATAACTTTCATCAAATTTTCAAAGGGATTGTAGTGAAAATAGACCACTTCTTTCTTACATGCAAGGTATGTAGAGCACGATATTATTTCTATAAAGTTTTCAAAACTGTAAACAAAAAAGTTACATAATTCTGGTCCCTGGACCTACATAAATGTAATAAAAGTATAAATCCTGCTTGGAGTTGATAAACACCCAATTCAGAATAGTTCTTACCTTGGTGACTTAGTCTGCTTGGGCTGCTGTAACAAACTGCCATAAACTGGGTGCTTACACAACAGAAATTTTTTCTCACGGTGGGGAAGTCCAAGATTAAAGTTCTGGCTGGTGAGACCCCTCTTCCTGGCTTGCAGACAGCCACCTCCTCACTGTCCTCACGTGGCAGAGAGAGAGCTCTGGTATCTTTTCTTCTTGTGTTAAGGCACCAGCCCTAGAGGGTTGGGGCCCAATTCTTATGACCTCATTTAACCTTACTATCTCTTTCCAGGCCCCATCTCCAAATAGAGTCACCTTGAGAGTTACGGCTTCAATATATGATTTTTTAAATTGATTTCAAAGAGGAAGAGAGAGGGAGGAAGAGACAGAAACATTAATGATGAGAGAGAATCATTGATCAGCTGCCTCCTGCATGCCCCCTACTGGGGATCAAGCCCAAAACCCTGGCATGTACCCTTGACCGGAATTGAACCCAGAACCCTTCAGTCCTCAGGCTGACACTCTATCCACTGAGCCAAACTGGCTAGGGCTGAATTTTTATTTTATTTTATTTTACACAGTTCAGTCCATAGCATTCTGGGAAGGGGGAGATGAAAAGGGAATGGGTCTGGAGAGTTTCAACTCTATATGCAGTGCATTCTAAAAAATAAATAAATAACCAAGTGAGTGTGACAATATGTTGAGATCTGACAGGGTAGGGATATATAAATTTTTTGTGGAGTTTTGGTATTCTAGACAAAGGGAAGCATTGTATTTTTTAACATTTTTTATTTTTTTAAATTGCAGTTTACATTCAATATTATTCCATTTAGTTTCAGGTATACACAGCCTGGTGGTTAAACAATCATATACTTCACAAAGTGTTCCCCACCGTATTTCCAGTACCCACCTGTTAATAATAACATAGTTATAATACATAGTTAATTAATAATGCATAGTTATCACAATATTATTGCCTATATTCCCAATGCTGTACTTGACATCCCCGTGACCATTTTTGTGACTACCAATTTGTCTTCTTAATCTCTTCACCTTTTCACCCAGCCCCTAACCCCATTCCCTCTGGCAACTCAGCCTGTTCTCTGTATCTAAGTCTGTTTCTATTTTGTTTTTTCATTAATTTTGTTCTTTAGATTCCACATATACATCAAATCATATGGTAATACATTTTTGTTATGTAATTCTTTTTGCATAAAATATTTTTTTAAAAAAGAAACAAGCAAGAAACCCTTATTTAGACTCCTCTGAGTGGGGTGTTCATTCCTTTTGTTCCCTGCTGTATCCCATCACTTAGAACAGTGCCCAGTCCAGAAATGGCCTTTACTGCCAGCTGAATCAATGACAGGACACAGGTAGAGAATTAACATGTCTCTTTCTAGCCTAAAATAATCAACAACCAAAAAGTTTTAGTAATGTTGTGTTCATATTCTGGAATTTCTTTTGGTAGGTGCCTATTATAAATCACATTGACATATAGGAAATATGGTCCTAAATGCCAAAACAATCATTGTAGGGAACCTGGGTATGACACATGGTGTCTTACTTATCATAGAATTGATGTGAGTCAGAAGAGGTTTGGAGTTAAATCTGACTTTTTAAAAATGACTCCTGCCAATTACATTCACTTCTAAAGGAACATGATTACCCCACAGTCCCACTCAGAGACAGCAGCCAGGTTTCCTAACACAGAACCTAGCGCTCCTGACTGTAGCTGATTGTACCCGATGGGAGCCAATCTTCGGGCAGCTCATCTAGGGGTTGACCAACAGTCTATCACTGTTTCAAAGAGATGAGCTGCACCAGTCAGATTCCTTTCAGGTATAAGGAATTCAATGGAAACTGACAGACTGAGCAATTGATAGCAGCAGTAACAACTAAAAATTAAGAACTGTCAGAAAGTAGAGGGGAGAGACTAGCAGACTGAACCAGGTAAGGATAAAAGTTCTAAGAAAACGGAAACTCGGAGGACTCACAAGAAGACAACGGGTAGAGAGAGGAGACTTTTACAGAACGACAGAAAAAGAGAGGTTGAAAGGGAAGGAAAGAGAGAAGAGCCTGAGGGTATTTCTAAAGCCAGCAGCAGCCCCCATTGAACATCATCTAGTCAACCTTCTTATTTTGTAAGTGAGAAATCTGATGAGGTTGGTATTTGCCCAAGGTCAACAAGAGCGATGGGGAAGGATGCAATGGTGTTTTCACCATCCTTTGGTGCTTATCTAACTCTTAGAATTCAGTGATCCAGGGGGAGAGGGGAATAATCAATTCCCAGGATGTGAAGGCACAGTCTAAAGCAGGTTGCTTTAAGTGCAAAATTCCTGTTTTCGATTTACTCTGAAAATGTTGCAGTCTGTGCCATAGTGTCTCTGTTTTAATATACATACAGTACTATTTAAATGCATGCTGTATGAAAGCCTGTCATATTGGGTCTCACGGTTCTAAGCTCTGCCCAGCACACTGACTAGCCTCCCAATTTGAGAAGAATGCCTGTGTCAATCCAGGACTCTCTTCGTGCCCAGAGCACATCTGGCAGCTTCAGATGGAGCTCTTTGAATGGTGAGCTCTCTTTCTCTGAGCATATAATAGATACTCATATGAGCCAAAACCGGTTTGGCTCAGTGGATAGAGCGTCGGCCTGTGAACTCAAGGGTCCCAGGTTCGATTCCAGTCAAGGGCATGTACCTTGGTTGCGGGCACATCCCCAGTAGGGGGTGTGCAAGAGGCAGCTGATCGATGTTTCTCTCTCATCAATGTTTCTAACTCTCTATCCCTCTCTCTTCCTCTCTGTAAAAAATCAATAAAATATATTTTTTTAAAAAATAGATACTCATTTGGACCAGATCAGGTAGATGAACTTTGGAAGGAATCTTGCATCCTAGGAGTCCCTCAAGCTTCCAGACTTCTCTTTAACAGCTGTTTCAGCAGCTTTGTCCATCTTTTCATATCCTGTGAGAAGGCCACCCTCTTTCCACCCTCCTGGGGGTGCATATGTTCTCACTGACACCTTTCACCTCAGTGGGCTCTTCCCACTGCATTCCCACTTTACCCGAGTGCTCCCCAAACAACATAGCTGCATTGCTACAATGCCCAGAACGCATTCACACATGAGTGTGAGACATCTCTGTTCTTAAATCATCCTGGATCACGTTGGGGTCTGCTGTTTCCGGGGTGTTCACCCCTTTGCTGGGGAACTACCTATACAAACTTTAAAGTCCTCTCACTGTCTTGGTCTGAACAGCTCAGATCTCTCTGGTTCTGCACTTCCTTTCAGGTCATGTCCTGTGGGCATCAGCTTCCATTGCCAAACAGATCCATTCATGCATTTTTACTAAAGGAAAGAAACATGGATCTAAGCAAAGTTTGCGGTATCACATGGATGAGTCAGGGTAAGCCTCATTGAAATGTGAGATTTCTGCAAAGACTTAAATGTAGTGGGAGGCTGGCCAAGAGGTTCTTTGGAGGAAGAGCATGCTCGGAGGAAGAGCAAAAGTGCTCCAGCAGGAGAACCTGATGTGTGTGCAGAGCAGAGTGAGCAAGGAGGGGTAGTGACAAAGGGGATGGGAGCAGAAAGGGGGACTGATCCTGACTGGATAGGAGCTTGGAGCATATAGTGCAGGCTCTGGCTTTTCCTCTGAGTGAAATAAAGCCATCTTAGGGTTTTGAGCCAGAGAAGTGACATAATCTGATTGGTTTCCAAAGGACACTACTTGAACAGGCTAAGAAGATGTTCTTGTGGGTGGGCAGCCTGGCTCAGGATGTCTGAGCTTGGCCAAGCAGAGAAAAGAGAGTATCCCAGGTAGGGTCAACCTCGTGAGGGGACTCAGAGTCTTGAGCAGGAAACAAGGGAGATGTGTGGGGAGGGGTTTCCCAGAAAAGAACCAGCATTCCTGACAAAATTCCTGATTCCAAGGCTTAGACAGGGAAAGTATATGATGAGCCTGGAACATCTGTATCACACACACACACACACACACACACACACACACACACACACACAAACCACCAAGAAAATGTTTAAAGAATGATAGGAACATAGCAAAAGGATACAGAAGCCAACTTGAAAGAGATCCCACTAACCAAATTAGAGACAATTTGAGCATCAAAATAAATAATTATAGTCACCTGTAAAAATAAAACAGTAAAATCACATAAAATTAAAACAATATAGAAAACCATGAGTCCATACAGATACAAAAAATCTTATATAATAAAAGGCTAATATGAAAATCGACTGAACAGCAGAACGACCGGTCACTATAACATGCACTGACCACCAGGGGGCAGACGCTCAATGCAGGAGCTGCCCCCTGGTGGTCAGTGTGCTCCCACAGGGGGAGCGCTGCTCAGCCAGAAGCCGGATTCACGGCTGATAAGTGCAGTGGCGTGGCAGGAACCTCTCCCTCCGCAGCAGTGCTAAGGATGTCTGAGGGCTCCCAGACTACTGGCTGAGGGGAACCCCTTCCCCCACCCGAGTGTATGAATCTTGTGGGGCCTCTAGTACATAAATAAATTGTGTGATGAGAAAAGGTATGTTTACATAGTTTCCAAGTGCCTTCATGCAAAATATTTATTAATTGCAAAGGGGAAAGAAGTAACTTTATAGTGGATAACATTGGCAGGCACTAAGTGATCAAAATGAATCTCATCTGTAACAAAACAAATTGAAGTTCTGAATGCCACCTGATAAGATGCCACAAGAAAAGCACACTCATTTCTGTAATATACTTGCCAAAGCAGCATAATTTGAATCTGTTTATGAAGAAATGTGAGACAGACTCATATTGGGAACAATTTTATAAAATAACTGGTCTGTGATTTTCAAAAATATCAACATCTGGAAAGTCAAGAAGAGGTTGAGGAACAGTTCCAAACCAAAGTTGTCTAAAGAAACATGACAATTAAATTCAATGCCGGATTCTTTTGCTATAAAAGGCAATGGAATATTATTCAGTGCTAAAAGGAAATGAAGTGTCAATTTATGAAAACACATGGAAGAAACCTAAATTCATATTCTGAAGAGAAAGAAGCCAATCTGAAAAGGCTACATATTGTGTAATTCCAACAGAAAACTATGGAGACAGTGAAAAGATCAGTGGTTGCCAGGAGTTGAGGGGGTGGGTGAGTAGGAATGAATATGTGGAGAAGGAGGATTTTTAGGGCCTGAAACTACTCTGTATGATACTATAATGGTGAATATGTCGTATATCTGTCCAAACTCATGGATTGTATAAAACCAAGAGTGAACCCTCATGCATTCTTTGAACTTTGGGTGATAATGTGTCACTATAGATTCATCAATTACAGAAAATATTAGAGGCCTGATGCATGAAATTCTTGCAAGGGGCTCTGCCCCCACTGCCACCACAGCTTTGTCTGGAAGGACGTCCAGTCTAATTAGCATATTACACTTTTATTATCATAGACTAGTGGCCCGGTGCACAAAATTTGTGCACGGAGGTGGGGGGGGTTCCATCAGCCCAGCCTGCACCCTCTCTAATCAGGGACCCGTTGGGGAATATCCAACTGCCACAGGGATCAGGCCTAAACCGGCAGTTGGACATCCCTCCCACAATCTGGGACTGCTGGCTCCTAACCGTTCACCTGCCTGCCTGCCTGCCTGATCGCCCCTAACCTCTCTGCCTGCCTGCCTGATCGCCCCTGCCTCTGCCTGCCTGCCTGATTTCCCCTAACTGCCCTCCCCTGCCAGCCTGATCTTGCCCCCAACTGCTCACCCCTGCTGGCCTGATCACCCCTAACTGCCTCTGCCTGCCTGATCACTCCTAACTGCCCTTCCCTGCCGGTCTGATCTCACCCCCAACTGCTCTCCCCTGCAGGCCTGATCTTACCCACAACTGCCCTCCCCTGCCAGTCAATTTGGTTCTGATTGGTTGGTTTCTATGCCAGTCAGTATCTCCGGGCTATCTCCAGGCCTGATCAGAGAAGCAGGGCTGATCAGCAGCCCCTGCGGAGGCCCAGGGAGAAACAGAGGCACGTCTGCTGGCGAAGCCCAGAGAGAAAGAGAGAGGCAACAGCTGATCAACAGCTGCCATGGAGGCTGCGGATCAGACCCTGCCTCTCTCTTTGGGCCTCTCTCCAGGCCTGATCCACAGCTCCCTCAGCAGTCAGTGCTGGGTCACCACGACAACCCAGCACTGACTGCAGGACGAACTTCCGGTAGGTCAAGCCTTCAGTTGTATTGGACGTAATGGACCCTGGGTTTTTATATATTAGGATACCACTCTGGTGGATGATGTTGCTAATGGGGTATATATGGAAATTCTATGTACTTTCTGCTCAATTTTCCTGTGAACCTAAACTTGCCCTAAAAAAAAAAAAATCTCTATATATAAAAGGCTAAGCGACCGTCCGACCAGCAGCTATAACATGCAATGACCACCAGGGGGCAGATGCTCTGACTGGTAGCTATGACGTGCACTGACCACCAGGGGGCAGATGCTCAACACAGTAGCTGCCAAGCTGTGGTGACTTGGCAGAGGCAGCTCTCGGGTGATGCACCCTGGAACCAGATAGGAGGGAGCCCGATTCCAGGGTGTGTCACCTGAGAACCGCCCTCTTGCAATCCAGGACCCCTTGGGTGATGTTGGAGAGCTGGTTTCAGCATGATCCCCGCAGGCCAGGCTGAGGGACCCCAGTCCCACCCCGCCAGCCACCTTCTAATTAATTTCCTTTCATTGTGCATGAATCCATGCACTGGGGCACTGGTAGTCTTATAAAAAGAGTGAAGATTATAAAATAAATAGTTTTTTATTTACAACATCAAAATTTTAGCTCTGATAAACTGAATAATATTCTACAAAGAATAGTATTCTCCTAAAGATATCAGAGACAAAGAGTATATTTATTATGCTGAATACAGCATTTGCTTTAAAATTAAATTCTCCATTAAAAAAAAAATGTCACTTGTTTATAAGATAGAATTTTTTTGTATTAATCTGAATTGTCCTGGATTTTACCTTCTTGTCTCCAGTGGCTCTCTATCTAGGATTCAAACCCAGATCGTGTCTTATGGGTTCAGACAAAAGCTGCCTAATTCTAGGACACAAATGTTAACTTAATCTTATGATTGGCACTCTGAAGTCAGATTAGAGAAAAAGGAAGGGGATATTTTTACAGATTTTCACATAGTAAACAATAGTAGACATAGTAGAAAATAGTAGACATGTGATCAATATATGTTAAGAGGACATAATAGACATAATTAATAAATAGGTCACTGAATTAATGAAAGAATAATTAATAAAAGAATGGATGTGTTTATTAATTTGTAAAATGATGAAAAATGTTCAGCTTATACTTAGTGCTTCTTTTCTTTCTAAAATTTGGCTTTATTTTTCATTTCTTATTTAACTTATTGCCTAAGAGGATATTTTGTCTTAGATATTTTCCCAACATTTAAATATTTTAAACATCTTTAAGCCTATTCTGCTTTTCCCTTACTGTCAATAATGTCATCATTCTGTTGTTATGGTATGGTATGTGTTGAGCCCCATGAACCCTGAACAGTGTGGCAAAGAGCTTAACTCTGTGATAGATGCCAGAGAGTAGGGTGTTTGGGGATGAGCCAAAAAGACAAAAGGGATTAAGAAGAACAAATTGCCAGTTATAAAAACAGTCACAGAGATGTAAAATACAGCATAAGGAAGTTTTCTGCCATTTTTTTTTAATACAGGTTTTCAATTTCTTGCTCTCTCTCTTCTCCTTCTGGCACTCCCATGTGGAGGTTGGTATACTTGAAGTTGTCCCAGAGCCTCCTTACACTATCTTCATAATTTTGGATTCTTTTTTTTTCCCCTGTTCTGATTGGGTGTTTTCTGCTTCCTTATCTTCTAAATCTCTGATTTGATCTTCTGCTTCATCTACTCCACTGTTGATTTCCTCTAATATAGTCTTCATTTCAGTTAATGCAATTTTCATTTTTTTACTGTTTTCTTTTAAATGTTTCTAGTTTCCTTTTTATTTTTCCTATCTTTTTGTTGAAGTTCTCACTAAGTGCATCTACTCTTCCAACCCTCTGTCTCCCTCGGCCACAATCCCCACTGTTTTCTACAGCCAGAAGTTATGGGGGCTTCTTTTCCCTGCACTGGAACCCTTGATTGGGGGCCTGGTGTTGGGCTGAGACCCCTCCATCCTCAGGGAGGGCCTCCATAGCCGAGATATTCCTCTTGATTTTTATCCACCACACCTGGAAATGGGACCAGCCTGTTCTGAGTCTCCACCCCTCCTACCAGTCTTTATATGACTCTATATATTCTTAGTTGTAGTATTTCTGTTCAGCTAGATTTCGGGTGGTTCTGAATGATGGTGTTTTTTTGGTGGGGTTTTTTTTTTGTAGTTTTGTTGTAATTTTTATGTGGTTGTGGGAGGATGGGAATACTGGGTTTACCTATGCCACCATCATAGCCAGAAGTTGGTTCATTTTTCCCCCAATAGAAATATTGTTTTGTTCCAGAAGCATTTGTTAAAAATATTTTTTAATCCATTGAATTGACTTGGTGCCTTGGTAAAAAATTATATATATATATATATATATATATATATATATATATATATATATATGATATATGTAATCATACATGTTGAGCATATATGTAAGAATCTATTTCTGAGTTCCCTATTCTGTTCCACTGATTTGTCTTTTCTTAAACCCATACTACACTTTTTTTATTATTGTAGCTTTATAATAAATCTTTAAATTGAAAAGTAATTTCTCAAGATTGTTTTGGCTATTTCAGTTCCTTTGCATTTCCATATAAATTTTAGAATGAACATGTAAATTTCTACAAAAAACTGGTTGAAATATAATAGAGAGGTATTGAATCCATAAATTAATTTTGAAAAATGAATATCTAAATAATATTACCTTTGAATCCATAAACATTTATTTAGAAATCCGTTAAATCCAAAATATATAAATGTCTTCTAAAAATCAACAATAAAATACAACCAACTAAAAAATGAGCAAAAGATTTAAACATTCACTTAAAGAAAGAAGACACATGAATAGCCAATGAGCCCAATGAAAAAGTGCTCAATGTCATCATGGAAATGTTAATTAAAACCACAATGAGACAGCACTTCACCCACACTAGAATGGCTTAATCAAAGACTGGCTACACAAAACATTGGAGAGAGTGAGAGGCAGTTAGAACTCTCATACATTGCTGGGGGTATATGAAATGATATAACCACTTTGGATAAATCTTTGGCACTAACTTATAAAGGTAAACAGATATTTACCTATGAACTAGTAATACCACTCCTAGATATTTTCCAATGACAAGTGAAACATGTTATCAAAAATAAAAACTTTCATGGGAATACTTATGGAAACCTTACAATGTCCAAATATGGGAACAATCCCCAATGTTCATCATCATGAGAATTAATAAACAATTGTATATTTATACAATGGAATATTACCCAGTATTAAAAAGAAGCAACTACTGTCACAGGCCACATGTATGAATCTCACAGACATTTTGTTGAGCAAAAGAAACCAGACACAGCAGAATGCATAATGTGTTTTCATTTAAGTGAAGTCCAAGAACAGGCAAAACTAATCATCAAGAATCAAAGTCAGAAAGCAGTTGCCTCTGGAAAGGGATTTGAGGGAATTTTCTGAGGTCATAGTAATACCCTATATCTTATTTTAGGTTGTGGCTAAATGGGTAAACACAACTGATCACTTAAGATCTGTGCATGTTAATATATGTACATCATACAATAAGTTTTAAAATGTGACTTAAAAAATAGAAATCGAGGATAACTGTGGTTAGAAACTTCCTTGACCTAGTATCCTAGTGAAACACCAAGCAAACATCACACTTAATAGGGAAACAAGCATTCCCATTACATTCAGACATAAACCAAGGATTCTTAAAGCTACTGTTATTCAACATCATCCTGGAAATGCTTTTTAAAGAATACTACAAAAAATAAGAGTCAAAAATATCAGAAAAGACAAATTTCCCACTTGCCAATGATTGTCTACCTAAAAAATTATAAAGAGAGTCAATGAAAACCTACTAAAACTAATAGGAATTTTAGTAAAATGGTCAGATAATTTTCAGCATATTTTGTAATTATTAAGAAAATAGAAATGAAATTCATCAATTTATAAAATTAAATTCATTTCTATTTCCTTAGTAATTACAAAGCATGATGAAAATTATTCCATTCACAATAGGATTAAAACTACCAACAGCTGGCCCTGGCCAGTGTGCTCAGTGGTTAGAGCGTTCCCCAAAAGGCCATGGTTTCTATTTCCTGTCAAAGGCAGGTACCTGGCTTGCAGGTTCAATCTCTAGGCACCATAGGGAAGCAAATGGGAGGAGCCAATTGATGTCTCTCTCTCTCTCTCTCTCTCTCTCTCTCTCTCTCGCTCTCTCTCGCGTGTCCCTCAGCCCAGTCTGCACCCTCTCTAATCTTGGACATCCCTCTCACAATCCGGGACTGCTGGCTCCTAACCACTCTGCCTGCCAGCCTGATAGCCCCCTAACCACTCCCCTGCCAGCCTGATTGATGCCTAACTGCTCACCTGTTGGCCCGATTGCCCCCAACTGCCTTCCCCTGCAGGGCTGAGGGGACTGGGGGACTGAGGCTGGATGAGGCTGGATGCTGTGGGGACTGGGTGAGGCAGGGCTGAGGGGACTGGGCACCACCATCTTGTGACTTTGGGCGCCGCCATCTTGTGAGGGCATGGCAGTCAATTAGCATATTCCCTCTTTATTAGATAGGATAATCCTGAGTTCCATGGCAAATTACTGGAAAACCAATGACCCAGACATCTTTTCTTTTATTTATTTATTTTTTCTTTGTCTTTACCAAAAGCCCCATTAGCAATCTTATTTAAATAGACTGGGCATTTTCCTGTAACTACTGTGAACAATTTTAACCAATCCACTTTTTAAAAAATTGAGTATACATTGTTAAAATTTCATTTAAAAATGTGCTTTTTTATGATCTTTACACTGGCTTACAGAGAATATATAATATTAGTTAAAAGAAGAATCTCTTCTAGTCTATTCAAAGATGACAGGCATAATAATTCACTTTTAAAATTTTTACCAAAGTAAATTTGAATAAGTCTGTTAGATAATAGTCTTTTAGATTGTTGTAAATTTCCTGACTGTAATCATTACTCTGTGGTTATATAAGACTATATTTTTTTATTTCTTTAAGAAATGCACACTAAGCCTGGTTTCTGTGGCTCAGCAGTTGTGTCAACCCAGGAACCAAGAGGTTGTTGGTTCGATTCCCAGTCATGGTACATGACCAGGTTGTGGGCTCATTCCCCAGTAGGGAGTGTGTAGGAAGCAACTGATTAATGATATTCCTTTTTCATCGATGTTTCTATCTCTCTATCCCTCTCCCTCCCTCTCTTTCTAAAAAGAAATCAATAAAACTTATTTTAAAAAGAATTGCACACTAAAGTATTTAGTGGTAAAGGGTTATTATATCTCAACTTACTTTAAAACATATCAGAATAAAATTATACACACACACACACATAGAAAGAGAACTATAGAATGAATAATGAAGCAAATATAGTATGATGTTAACATCTGGTAAAAATGGCTGAAAGATAAATAGGAGGTTTTGCACTCTATTGCAACTTTTAGTCTGAAATTATTTTAGAATAATTTTTTTAAAAAATATGTATTTTATCCTGTGGACAGAAGAGGGGTTCTATGGAAAGTAATCTCATAGGGTGATCTGATCATAAATTCCTAACTGGCCAGGTCATGGTGGGTATCATGCCCCAGGCATATAACTTCCTTAGTAAAAGGCTCATCTTTGGCTTAAACAAGCCCTGTCCACTGTTTCTGTGCATCTAGGTTAACACACCTTTGAAAGACCTCCTTTCAGAATTCCCTGCCCCGCTTCTAGTGATCACCTTCAAGAGAGCACATAATCTTAACTATCCTGGAGTCCAGTCCTGCCTCACTTTCCCTCATTTTCATATAATAATCCTATGTTCCCTCCTTAATACCAAATGCATAAAGAAGCTGCAAACTGTCATTTCTTTGAAGCATTTATCTCAGTCTGTTGAGCTCTTGCTTCTTGGCATATCCTCTGTTTGACTCAAATACATTTTTATGAAAATTCTTACAGGTTTGGACTTTCTTATATCGACATTCTCAAAGTGATCCATGGATTTGATAGTAATAGCAATTACTGCAGCCCCTACTTGCCTCTGTGTGCCAGACATTGGGACAGGCCTTCGCAATGTCTATTTCTAATCCAATCCCTGCAAGAGATACCATTAGCCCCTGCCTCTGAGCATGTGAGTGTCTCCCCCAGGAGCTCAGCAGTGCTCTCCTGCGCTTCTGGTCAGCCCTGTCTACTGGCTTTACTTTCTCCTTCACTCTTCCTACATCCTCCACCCCCTCGGCACATTAATTCATTCCTTTGTTCATTATGTAATTATTTCCTTTGTCTTCTATATATTCTGAATCTCATCCTCTCCACTGACTCCCCTCTGGCCATATATGCGTGGTACAGTTACCCCACCCCAATTTAGAAGCCCACGCTGAACTCAGTGTCTTTCTCTGGCTTCCATCTTCTGGGCTTCTTTTCACAATCAGGCTTTTGAAAAGAATAATCTGTATCCCCAACCCTCACTTCCATTCACACCAGTGAAGAGAGAGACTCTATATCCTACTATGTGATTGATTTTTGCCTTTTTTTCTTTTTTTTATAAATGTGTAGAAAACAGGAAAACTGAACTAAGAAAAAAAAGATAAGGATAGTGCTGCAGGAAAAAACAGACTTTCTCCAGGTATGCAAAAACACACAATGAATGAAATAAATGGCAACTGGGTCCCTATGTACAAAGCACTCTATTAGCTTTAGTTACTGGGTGTTTAAGAGAGGATTCTTGTTCATAACCTATTGCTGGCTGTAAATATAAATCTCACCACCAGATACAAACAAACAAAAATGATGAAGGCAAAGATTCTTAAAATCATAGAACAGAATTATATCAAAGAATCTTCTAGTTTTTTAGGTCAGATAAGAGACTGGCAACCGAGAATAAGGAATAAAGACTGTTGCCTCCCTGGCCAGGTATCTCAGTTGGTTAGTGTTGTCCCGATACACCAAGATTGCATTGGTTCAATCCGAGGTCAAGGCACATACAGGAATCAACTAATGAGTGCATAAATGAGTGGAACAACAAATCTCTCGCTCTCAAATCAATTTTTAAAATTACATATAATTATATATGTATAATTATGTATAAATTATATATAAATATGTATAAAATTATATTTTATATATATATATGATTGTTGCCAGGTGAATCTAAGCTCTAATTTTTTATCATCAAAGGAGAATCATGCCCATTTAAAGAAAACTTAAAACCCAGGGCAGTTTGGGGCTTTGCTTGTCTATTTGGGTGCAAAGTACCCTATGGATCAGGTAGGACTCCCAGTGGACCCTAATCTCAAGTTGAATAAGCCCCTCCCAGATGCCTCCTCCCTCCAGGAGGGGGTGCAGTTAGTTTCCTCATCATTCCCTGAGGCCAAGACTCCACTCCTGCATCTGGGCACTTGTCACCATGCAAGGACGACTGGAGCTGCAGGGACAGAGGCAACATTCAGCATTGTAGAATGAAAGGATGAATGAATGGATTGTCTCTCTAGTTTCCAGCACATAGATGAAATTTTAGGAATACTTGTTGAATGAATAAATAAATTCAACCCAATAGATAATGGCACAAAATTACTGGCCTTGCAGTTATAATTTCAACCTTTCCCCACTGCCCTCTCCAGCCCACACCCCTCTCCCCACACTCACCCCCATCCTTTGATAGCATTTGAGGGTTCACCTAAGGATGAAGTCCATAACTAATCATGTCTTCATCTAGGATCGTTTCAGAGCCAAATGAAGGTAAAAGCAAACAACTTGGATAGTCACCTCAGAAATTCTGTGGAGTGCATAGTCTTTCTTGCTTTCTAGCTTGATTCATTTATCCATCCTTTCAACAAATAGCTATTGAAAAACCACTGTTTGGGCTATACAGGGTCCTAGTCACTGGGGGCAGAGCAATGGACCAGTCAACAAGGTCTCCCTTGCTCTTATGGAATGTACCTCTTCATTCATCCAAATGACAAATACTGAGGGGCTACTGTGTACCAGGTTCTTTACTGAGCAGTGATTATACATTCCTGCCTCCATGATCTATACTAATAAAAGGGTAATATGCAAATTGGTCAGGATGCCCTCACAGTAACAACCAAACAGCAGGCTGCATGGGGTGACCAGGCTGGCAGGGGAGTCAGTGAGGGGCAACCAAATGACTGAACAGCAGGCTGCATGGGGTGACAAGGTCAGCAGAGGGGGGCAATGAGGGGAATCAGGCCAGCAGGGGGGGCAGTTGGGGGCAATCAGGCTGGCAGTGGGGGGCAGTTGGGGGTGATCAGGCAGGCAGGTAAGCAGTTAGGAGCCAGCAGTTCCGGATTGTGAGAGGGATGTCCAACTGCCGGTTTAGCCTGATCCCTGTGGCAGTTGGACATCCCCCAAGGGGTCCCTAATTGGAGAGGGTGCAGGCTGGGCTGAGGCAATCCCCTCCTGCACGAATTTCGTGCACCAGGCCTCTAGTATTTATATACTAGTAGAGGAAAAACAGAAAAATAAATAAATAACTCATATTGTATATAGAAGATAATAAATCCTGCGTGGGGGATTGGCAGGAGATTGGAGGGTAGTGAAACAGAAAAGGAATAGGGGCATGCAATTTTAAATAAGGAGATCAAGGTAGAACTCACTGAGAAAGTGATGTTGGAGCCAAGATGTTTAGGGAAGAGCATTCCAGGAAGAAGAAAGCAAATGTAAAGGGCCTGAGCTTGGAACACTCGTGGCGTGTTCAAGAAGCAGTGAGGAGCTCAATATGGCTGAACCATAGCAAATAAGGAGGAGAAAAAAAGAGGTGGGGGAAGAGGAAATTGAGTTGGGCCTCGTTGGCCATTTTACAGATTTCTCCCCTTTCTCTGACTAAAATAGGAAGCCATCAGATGATTTCTAGCAGAGGATTAGCAGGCAGTGACCCAGGTTTTATCAAGATCACTCTGGTAGCTGAGCTGAGAACACTCTGTGGGCAGCAGGGAAATGGTGTGGCAGCTTTGGCTCTTGTATGCTGATGGAGATGCTCTAGGAAAAGATGAAATGATGCTCCAAGGAAAAGAAAGGATAATTGCTGGGGACGTGACCTTAAGCAATGCAGAGGGAGAGTTCTGTAGCTAAGTGGAGGGGGCTAGGGAAACAGGGTTCGCCAATAGTCTTGAGGGGAAGGCAGAGTCTATGGGCATAGATGAATGTAAATAGTTAAAATGTGGTGGTAGGAGCTTGTGTTCTTTCTCTCACATTTGCCTCAGCTTTTCAGTAATGTGGGAAGCAAGACCATTGGCTGAAAATGAAGATGGAGCAGTGGGTATGACATATTTGAGGAGAAAAAAGTTGTCCTGCATGAATGCATCTTTAAATAATCCCTTAAAGATTCATAAGACAATACACATAGTGCTAAAATGTGGGCTATAGATATGGTTCCAGAAAAAAAAAAAAGACCAGAAGATATTTTTACACACACAGCATATGTAAAGCCATCTGAGTACAACAACATGTACAAACAAAGTAACATGATTTGGCACATTTCCATAAAGCAATGAGCACTGTAAGTGAGTTACCTAAATGCTATTGAGTTTTGAATAAGGCAAACACCTCTTTATTACTGGAAGTCATTTAAATGTAGGTCATTGCATTGGGAGTTAAATGCTGTAGTGTAAAACACCTGTCCAGAGTTGAGCAAGTGAGATGCATTGGTTAAGGAACATGATTGTAGGATCTGCCTACAACAACACGGAATTCCAGTTGTCAACCGCCAGCCTAATCCAGTTCTCTGTTGTACCTGAAATTCCCAGGATTTTTTAAACCTCTCTTCTCTGGTTCAGCCCACAATTCCACTAGAGCAGTGGTCGGCAAACTCATTAGTCAACAGAGCCAAATATCAACAGTATAACGATTGAAATTTCTTTTGAGAGCCAAATTTTTTAAACTTAAACTTCTTCTAACTCCACTTCTTCCAAATAGACTCGCCCAGGCTGTGGTATTTTGTGGAAGAGCCACACTCAAGGGGCCAAAGAGCCGCATGTGGCTCGCGAGCCACAGTTTGCCGACCATGGCACTAGAGGAAAACATGCCCAGAGTACACTCAGTGCCACGACTAGATTTTACCAACTGGGTAAGACAGCTTCAGAGTGCAACATGCGAACAGTTTGTATAAATTAAAAACCCAAATGCATCTGTCTATTAAGTATTTTTAAGCCTGAAACATTTTAAAGCATTATGCACTTCTTTGATACTTGGGAGCCTGCCCCCCAACCCAAACTTTGACAACGTTTTCCAGCATCGAAGGCTGTTGTTGGTGCACCAGGCTGGGCTGTGTATGGTAGGTATGCACAGGTGTCCCACAGCATAGAGAGCATTTAACCAAGTGGACAAGTGGACATGGGCGGGGACCAGAAGTGAAAGAGACAGGCAAGAAGCCATAGGTCCTTGCTCTTGGCCTTCAGCAATCTGGGGACTTACCTTGGAAGTAAGTAGCCTCATCTTGGAAGCCTTGGAGATGCTAGCCCTAGAATTTTTATGTTATCCTTTTTTTTTTTTTCATTTTTAACTCAGTGGATTTTTAAAAATTTCTCAATCTTGACTTAACTGCATTTTAACATATTATTATCTTTTCTTATTTTTAAAGAGAGGAAGAGAGAGGAAAAACACACACATGGATATGAGAGAGAAACATGGATCAGTTGCCTCCTGCACATGCACTAAGCAGGAATCAAACTAGCACCCTAAGTATGTGGCCTGACCAGGAATTGAACCCGCCACTTTTTGGTGTATGGGACGATGCTGTAACAAACTGGGCCACACTGGCCAGGGCTTATTATACTTATTTTTAAAATGTCTTTGCATATAATGATTTTCTTTTATCTTAATTACTAGAGACTCAATGCACAAAGATTCATGCAAGAATAGGCCTTCCTTCCCCTGGCTGCCCATAGGCCCAGAGCAGCCGGG
This sequence comes from Cnephaeus nilssonii, assembly GCF_951640355.1. Taxonomy (NCBI): domain Eukaryota; kingdom Metazoa; phylum Chordata; class Mammalia; order Chiroptera; family Vespertilionidae; genus Cnephaeus; species Cnephaeus nilssonii. Next base: position 69,217,172 of record NC_137084.1, on the reverse strand, counting down.
GCAGGGCAGAACACCTGCATCATCACCATGGCGACAAAGCAAGCATCCCGGCCTGGCCGCCACCATCTTTGTCATGTCAATTTGCATATTCCCTCCTTATTGGCTGTGGGCACCGCCATCTTTGTCATGAAGTGATGGTCAATTTGCATATTCTGTATTTATTAGATAGGATATCTAGTCTATTTTGTCTTCCTTACTATTTAATTTTTACATTTTAATATTTTAACAATATTCAAAGCCTATATTTTATCTCATTTTTAGTTACTTTTAACTCTCTTACTACTTTTTATAATAGTTATATATTTATTTCATATATATATATATATATATATATATATATATATATATATTTATTTTTCTTTAGTTGCAGGATTGTTTGGCTTCCTGGATTGTTACTAGAGATGGCAATCTGATTTACAGGCAGCCTGCTTCCAGGACTGAGCATTCTAGATTAGGGAATTGGTTTCCTGGGCACATTGCTGCAAGTGTGAGTCAGCTTTCTGTTCTTACACATGGCCTGGCCATTGTCTTTTTGTATATCAGCCTCTCATATTTCGTTATGTTTATGGATAAATATATTTATATGCACTGACCAGTATTTTTCATTCATATTGTTTATAAAATGGCCAGTTTGTATTTTATGTAAAAAATAAAGCTATTTGCCTCACCAGTGTGGCTCAGCAGTTGAGCGTCAACCCAGGAACCAAGAGGTCACCGGTTAGATTCCTGGTCAGGGCACATGCTCAGATTGTGGGCTCAGTCCCCAGTAAGGGGTACACAGGGGGTGATCGATGATGTTTCTTTCTCATCAATGTTTCTATCTCTCTATCCCTCTCCCTTCCACTCTCTCTAAAAAAATAAATTAAAAAAATAAAGCTCTCTGAAGCTGCAGCAGGCTCTTCCTGCAAAGGGGGCATATCAGACCTCAGCCAGCCATTGCCAGGTCACTGCAGGAGAGGGCTCACTGCTCTCTGGTGCTTTGAGTCCACACACACCAAGACATTTGGTCACATTCAGGCAACCTCATGCCTCAGTCCAAGACACATGTAAACCACTGGATTCCTAGCTGGGAAAGGGGAGGGGAGAGGAGGGGAGGGGAGGGGAGGGGAGGGGAGGGGAGGGGAGGGGAGGGGAGGGGAGGGGAGGGGAGGGGAGGGAAAAAAAGAAAACAAAAGGGAAAGGAAAAGAGGAGCTCTCACACCTGATTTTAGAACCAGACAGTGGTTCACTGGAGCAACTCCAGCAGGGAGAGTAGAGCAGGCACCTCCATCACTACTTCTTACAACTTTAAATGCCTGTCATTGCCCTTCCTTTCTGGAGGCAGCAAGTGCTCTGGGCCAAGCTGCATGAACTCAATATAGACTCTATTTATGCTCGCACAACATGAGGGTAGGCACGGTGGTCCTCTGACAAGGCAGATGATAACCTCTAGTGGTATGTGCTCTGCCCCACTGCTTTTTAATTCATACATTCACTAGAGGCCCGTTGCACGAAGAGATTCGTGCAATAGGCCTTCCTTCCCTTGGCTTCCAGCACTGGTTTTCCTCCGGCACCCAGGACCCAGGCCTTCGCTCCGGCCAGAGTCAGCCGCCTTCGTCTTATCTTTGATAGTTTCTAAAATTAAATTCTAAATTTTAACATAAAACAACCACTTATCATAAATTAATTTGATTTGTTATCTATAGGTACATTTTGCAGTTAATTTAGCCTGGAAAACATCCCAGGAAAGCAACTGAAAAGCTCTAAAATCCATCTCTTCCCTTGTTATCAACTCTGCAGCTCTCTTGGTCTTGAATGCTTCTTGATTATACAACTACAACAGAGTTCTAACAAGTCTTCATGCTTCTTGTCTGTCTCCTCCTGGCTTATGACCCATTCAACAAACCCGTTCTGCTCACTCAAGTGGGTGAAAATATAAAAGTCCCACCACATAGCAGTTCTACTGCAGCTGGTAGCTTCCATCCTTAGAATTTACTCAGACCATCTGTTCCATGTATTTCAATCTGGTACTCTCTGCTCTTGTCTCTTCTAGGTCTCTGACCCCAGCTTTGAGGGTTCCCTTTGGATATTCTACTCCAACTCAACCTCAGCATCTCTCTCAGACATAATCCTGATTATCACCTTCCAGAGTCCTCTATGTAGGTAAGAGATACGTCTAACCCTCTTCACACCATTCCTTTAGCACCACTGCCAAAATAAATTAGAAAGTTTCCAGTCTTTTCTTCTCGTAATCTATCCTCTAAACTGAAGCCAGATTTATTTATCTAAAATGAATCTTTGCAACATCTCTCTCCTGCTGAAAATTCTTCAGTGGCTCCACTATGGCCTTGAGATAAAGTCCAGGCTCTCTATGGGAAGCACATCAGACAACGTCCTTCCTGATGTTGCTCTAACTACCCTTTGCAGCCTCCTCACTCACATCTTAACCACTGGGATATACTTGCATATCTCCCAACGTACCATAATTTCCTACCTCTGACATCACCCCTACTAGAATGTTCTCTCCTGCATTGTTTACCAGGTGAACACTAAGTCTTTAAATATAAATTCTTTCTTCTCCAGGAAACTTTCCTCAACTTCACCAAGCAGAGCTTACCATGTCATTTCTGAGGTCCTACAGGTGTTTCACTGACCTTATCACACAGTTAGTTGATCCTTGAGCAAGGTAGGGAGTAGGGATGCTGACGCTGTGGGGCTGAAGATTGCATATAACTTAAGTCAGTCTTCCATGTACATGGATCCCTAGCCACAGATTCCCAAATATGGATGCAAAACCTGGGGATATGGAGGGCAGACTGTAAAGTTATTGAGGGGGAAATCCAGGTATAAGTGGACCCAGGCAGTTCAAAGGTTAACTGTATATCACTGTAATCATTTGCTTTTTATGTTTGTCTTCCCAGTAAACCACTAAGGGAGAGGACTGTATTTCATTGATCTTTGTATCCCTAGTTCCTTGCGCAGTATCTGACCCATATAATTATTAAATGAAAAAAACTGACAAATTAATTAATGTTAGAGTGGATCCAAAATATATTTAAGGGAAAATTTTAATGTTACTCCTGGACATAACTCTACCAGAGTTGGGTAGTATCACTTGATCTTTTATGGTGAAAAGAAGAAGCATGTGTTCTATAGTTTGGACCCAATGTTATGAGAGTTTCTCTAGGACCCTGGTGATTCCTGCACATTCTCCAGGAATTCTGAAATAGAACAGTTGTGATGGGAAAGAAGGGAAGGAAAAGAAAGCAATTTTAAAAAGATAGTAACTGATGGATTTCCCAAGTTAAAAAAAATTGCTTTGATAACATCTTCAAATATATGAGCTACTAGGAAAGAAATGATAAACGATAAATTATTATGCAAGTTAGGAGAGTATGAAAATTTGTACCCAGTGATATAGGCTATGTAAGTGATGCCACAAGGGAACATCATGCTGGTAGGCAAGCTGGCATTTGGATCAGCTAGGAAGAAATGACACCATAGAATTGTCATTATTAATAGAGTCAGACCAAGGTGTTCATAACTTTGTGTTTTTGTTGTTTTATCTCTTAATGAAAGGAAAATAAGATTTTTTTGCATGGCATCATAGAATAAATAGAACCCTAGATTCATTTAACAACTTACATAGCTGATTATGTATGCTTTTGATGGTTCTATTGAATTTAAACTTTAATTCTGAGGAGTTGTATTGGGAGGAAGAACATGTTTCTTCCCCGAGCCTCCATGACTCAGAGGTGCTGTGCTTATGATCCTTGATCCATTTCCATGTAGAGGTAGAAATGATCAGCCAAAAGTGTACTGAAAGAGCTTATATGTTAATAATAAGATGACAATCTGACTGCTATTGCTTTTTATGTTCAAAGCACATATCAGTGTCACCCAGCTACAGAGACCACTAGCGCATAAGGCTCTGGACAGAGAAGGTAACCTCAGCATTATCTACCTCCTACCAGCTCTTCTTTTTAAAATTCTTTATTGTTGAATGTATTACATATGTCCCCTCCCCCCGCCCTTGTCCCCTCCCAGCCTGCCCCACTCCCTCCCCTACCCCCAGCCCCGACTTTTACCCGCCTCCCTAGTCTGTGTCCATTGGTTATGCTTATATGCATACAAGTTCTTTGGTTGGTCTCTTACTACTCCAACTCCCCCCCCCTCCCCCTCCCCTGCCTTCCCTCTGAGGTGTGACAGTCTGTTCAATGCTTCTATGTCTCTGGATCTATTTTTGTTCATCAGTTTATGTTGTTCCTTATATTCCACTGCTCTTATCAAAGCCTTGCTGAGTGGTATTGTTTAAAACGTATCTTTTATGATATGCAACCCCTCTGTTCTTCTAGGTACTATGTAATAGCCTTGAATCAAAGCAAACTGTCAAGTGAGATATATATATCAACAACACTGCAAGAAATAGTCATTAAATTCCCTATTTCATTTCTCATTTTAAAAAATTATTGGGATCATTAATGACCACCTCTCTCAGAAAGTTTCATGTATAACCTTTCTTTAAAAAATAAAATTAAAATTAAACAGGACTCAGAATGTCCTGGCTATTCTGAGAGAAATTGGGTAAGCTTTCTCCTTCCTAGTAACATAAGTCAAAACTGTAGCCCAGCGGCTCACTTCTCTGGGTCCTCTGATTCCGGCTCACAGTAAAATCTCTGTCTAGTCATCTTCAGGCAATATGGTCACGCTAATTTTTACTTGCTATCTTTTGAGTTAGCAAGCCAATTCCTCCATCTCTTCTTGCTTTTTCTCTATTTTCTTTAGGCTTAAGCCTTTTACGTGGTAAGTTCTTAGTCTTATTATTTTACTCATTCATTCAACAAAATGTATTGAGATGTATTGGAAGTGTCCTTTGTGCCAAGTATTGTGCTATCTATTGAAGATCATGAATAAGACAGAAACAATCATGGGGCTTACAATTTTAGCTAGGAATCAACACATGCTAGGTTTTCTTTAGCTCTTTTGCAAATCAACAATTTCTTTCTCAAAAATTCCAGGCTCTTTGCAACTCTGTCAGCCTCCTTTATTGGTCTTTCCACATCTTATTAACAACAGAATATAATTCTAGGTGTTGGATTTGAGTTCATTGGTAAAGGTTAGAGGTTCTTGATGTCTGGCAGAACTAGTTTTAAATTCTGGTTTCAAACCATTAACTAGTTGTATGACTTTGGGTAAGTTACTTAACATACCTGAATAAAGTTACTGTAAAGACTAAATGAGATAATATATTTTAAAAGTTTCAACATTGTTCTAAGTGCTTTACATGTATTAACTTATTTATCCCTTACAGGGTGTCCATTCCATAAGAAATTTAGGTATAAATATATCACCATTTTACAGTGACTTCTACCAGCCCATACCTCCCCTAAATGCCACACTCTGTACTTCTCAATCACAGCATAAAGGCAGCTTGCTGGCCATGGTTGGCCTTGAGGTGTTACTAGCCCCAAGCATGCAGCCCTTAAGCCCTTCTGAAGGGGACCTTCAAGCTCAGTGTGGCTGCTTGGCTCAGATGAGCAGCCTGCAACACTTTGCACTAGCTGCAAGTACAGCTCTGCATTTTAATCCCACAAAGTTGGGTTTGCTGGCATTAAGGGCATGGTGCAAAGCACAGCTCTTTAGTTTCCAAATGAATGAAAATGACACATTGAAAGCGAGGCTGGCCACAGCACTGAGCTGGAAAGCAATAATGACTCACAGGAAAAGCAGAGCCTGAGTAAGCACCAACGAAAGGCCACTCGTCCCTTTATTCACATCACTTGGGAAAATACGGTCTGACCATGGAACAACCACAAACATATGGACAAAAATCTCCCGGGCTTTCGAGGATAGTCTAATTCCATCTGCTTTATAGTTCTCTAACTTCTCAATTAGCTGTACAGAGTTGGAGGAGAATGTATAAGGGCCATGGATATTAGAAACTTTTACATGTGGCATGCATCTGGGTCACGGCTGGCATTGCTAATCAATTGTGAAATGACTATTAGATAGCTTTGATAAGACAGCGTGCTGGGTACAGCCTAGATGTTGGACCACAAAAATATTCCACGGGCGACAAAAAGAGACTGAAGCTTCTTTCTGCATATCTGTACTGTCAGAGTTCTAGACAGAAATCTAAAACAAAACAAAAAAATACTAAGAATAAATAAAATAGTGTGTTACAGCTTCCTGGTCTCTATTATTATTAGTAGTAGTTTTAGTAGTTAGTATTATAGTAATACTACCTAATCTTGGCAAATCTTAAGCACAAAAATAGAATACACAAGCTTTTCTTTAAACTTATTCATTGTTTTTTATGGGCAATCATTTATTCAATGTATTAATAATTATCTCTGCACAATGAAAAACACATCTTGATTTTTAATGCTAGTAAAAGTTCAAAAATTTTGAACCAACAATCTATTTACATAGTATTTCACAGGGGAGAAAACTTGCTTAGGTTAAAGTATCTAATGAATCAGTACTGTCTTCACTTTCTTGGGGACTTCTCAGGAATTGACCAGAACTGAGAGCTAAAAACAAATCTATAGAAGATTGAAAGTTATGCTAAAATATCTTATAATAACTAAATCAAGGGTTTATTGACCAAAATGAAGCATTCTTAGAAGATAAACTTTGTATACATTTTTTATGTTTTTGGCTTTCCAGCATCTCAACCTTTTGCTCTGCGTGAGAAATCTTAAGTGGCAGAGCCCACCTGCCACTACAGAACCTGAACTTAACCAGGGACTAGCTTGCTTAGCTAACATGCTGGCACTTGACCTAGACTCCTTGGATTGGATGCACTCACCTCCAATTTTGCACCAGGAGCTAGTGACCAAAGAAGAAGGAACCTCATAGAGTCCAGTGTGGCAATAGTAACAGCAGGGGCAGAAGCTACATCCATTTTTCAGAGGCAGCAGGCACAGCTGTTCTAGTGGCCATCTCTACTGCCAGCATCAGGCTAGAGGTTGGACAAGCTGTGGTATCTACACCTATCAACAGAGATATTGATATCTTCCTGGGCTACTTCTGTGGTGTGATGTTGGACATGGTGCCAGGCTCTAGAGCCTCCACACCTGATTTTCAGCCCTTCTAGAGCTTATGTCAGATACCCAATATCCTTTAATAAATTCTATTGTATGAGACCAGGATCCTGACTATTTCAAGGTATTTACTTTTTAAAATATTGGACACATTACTCCAGCTATAGATTATAGATCGAGAAGCTGAGTAGTTTCTTGTAGGTTAAAAGAGAAGAAAACAGAAATGTAAGCACCACAAGGCAGTTGGCAGCCATTGCAAAAACATTGCTATCAGATTCGGGCATTCTCACTCTGAATTCTAGAACGTCTTTCCAGGTGGCAATAAGTATATTTGACATGTGATGTGCATCACATGGGGTAACTGTCTGCTCCCTCTTACTTTTCCAGAGTCCTCACACTATAATGTGGCTTCCAGCTTGTTCTCTTCCACCCTGACTGGCCCACTTGGGGTGCTTGATGGGGTGATTCCCATCCATAGAGAACAGCTTTAAAATCCTAGGCCAACCTTCTTCCATTGGACTGACCCTCATTGTGCTCCTTTTCTTTCCACTTTCCTTAGTATGATGTCTTGTGTCTTTGAAGAAGTGCCTTGACTAGCTCTTCTTTCCCATTTCACCCTATTCCTTCAGAGATAATTCATCGCAGTAAATTGCACATGTGTTTAGATGGTCTTGCTGGAGTTGGCCCTATTAACTCTCATTAGCATTAAGGAAGTTCTTCCTATACCTCTGGGGGAAAAAAAAAAAAGAGAAAATCTATTGTGGGTATTATATCTTTGTCTTATTCACTGAGAGTAGTGCCTTTGAGCAGTATCTTAACAAAAGTTTCAGCAATTAACAATTCAATTCAAACCATCACTCCTACTAAGCACCGAGGTTATTTGGGACCTGGGCGATTCAAGTTGATTAGCTTACACACAGGTTTCCAAAGCAAACACTTATGAAATGATAAATATCCTATATAATAAAGAGGGAATATGCAAATTGACCATCACTCTGTCACAAAAATGGCTGCACCCACAGCTGAGGCCAAGTTCCCATAAGGAGCCTTAACAAGCAATCATCAGGGACCTGAAGCTACACCCTCCCCCGCCCCCATGGGGCTTGACAGGGGACCTTAGGCTTCGCCCCCTCACCAGGTGGGGCTTGACAGGAGACTTCAGGCTGCACCCCCCACCCTGGCACTGGGCCAGGGGACCTGAGGCTGTGCCCCCCTGCCTGGCGGGGCTTGACAGGGGACCTCAGGCCATGCCTCCCACCCAGAGGGGCTTGACAGGGGACCTCAAGGTGCACCCCCAGTGCTGGGTCGGGGGAACTCAGGCCGCGCCCTTGCCCAGCGGGGCTTGACGAGGGACCTCAGGCCATGCCCCCCACCCAGTGGGGCTTGACAGGGGATCTCAGGCTGTGTCCCCGACCTAATAGGGCTTGACGGAGGACCTCAAGGCACACCCCCATCCTGGTCTGGGCTGGGGGACCTGAGGCTATGTCCCCTGCACAGCAGGGCTTGACAAGGGTGGGACTGGCCTGGTCTGGATCTAGCCCAATGGTGTGGGGGGGGGAGGGAGCAGCCGGTCTGGGTCTCACACAATTTTGAGGTGCATGTGGGTGGGTGGGTACTTGACTCTGGGTCCCGTGGTGTGCCCCAGACTCTGACAGGAGGAAGGTTTTCATATACATTTACGTATTTTCTTTCATCTCTGATACTTCTATTATAGAGAAAGGGCAAAAAGCAATATTAAATTATTTCCTCTAATTAATCCCCTTTTAATGTGCATGAATTTCATGCATCGGGTCACTAGTTTACTTAATAAAGGAGAACCTCGGCATCAGAAAAATTTACCAACTTGCCCAAAGCACAGAGCTGCTTCAAAGTGGAACTGGATTACTGGGACTCAAAACCAGGCATTAAACTCCATACCTCATACCTTTCCTCAACATAACTATATCTCTCAGCTGTGTCAGTCATGGTGTTTGCCACACCCAGAGCCTAGAGTCACTTCTAATGAGAAGAAAACCACTCCATCTTTGAGCCTCTGCTGGCAGGGCAGCTCTGCCCAACCATGGTGGCTTGGTCACGCCCCTCTCTAGCCTCCACTGGTTGAATAGGATGGGCAGCTGTCCCCAAAGGAAACCAACCCACAGACTGGTCAGCAGTCTGCGAGGTGGCATGACACAAAAAGTTTTGACTCAACAGAGGTGACCTGAGTAAACTCGATTCTAGCTGAGTCTTGTTCCTTCAAACCAAGAGACCCTGATTGACTCAGCCTTTCTGTAGTTAACTGTTGTGTACACTATTCTGATGAACTGATCGAGTGGAACAACCCTGTTCAACTTTCTATTTTACTCTTAGGTAAACATGTCCTAACAGAACAAGACATCACATGTTTGGAAGTTCCCAATCTTCTTAACCTCTGATAACTACCTTTCTCCTAGAAACATTCAGCTAGTGGATCGCATGGCCACATACTACCTTGGTCCTCTTTCTACTTTTTGGTCCCTTCTTCCTCTACATGCTAGATAGCATTCTAAGTGCTTTGCATACACTATCTGTAAGTCTCATAACAACCCCATGAGGTAAATACTGTTGGTATCTTCGTGTACAGATGAAGAAGATGAGGTGGTCGTTTGGATCAGGGTGGAGGCAGAGGAGAAAAGAGGGAAGATTGCGGATATACTAGTAATTTGAAAGCAGAGCCAACAAGGCCTGGTTTCCAGGTTAGATGTGGAAGTGAGGGAAGGAAAGAATCATGAATGATGCTTAAGGAAGAGTGTATTTTGCTGCCGTTTGCCCAACCTGTTGATCATCTCTAACTGGATGCTCCAAAAGCCCCTCCAGAAGACAAGTTCGACATGTCTAAACCAGAAGTTATCATTTTTCCCGTAAGACCTAAGATTTTCTTTTTCAAAGAGTATTTTCATCACAGTTATTAAGTGGCAGTTACTTTACAGAAAGGGATGCAAAAGAGAGAAGCAACTAAACTATGCTGCAGATCTTCCTAGGTATTTAAATAGTTTTCTCCATCTTATTCATATACTTACTAGGTTTGTAACTCCCTCCCTTGACCATAAGCTTTTCAGGGGCAGCGATTGTGTCCGTAATTAGAGCTGACATTTACGGAGTATTTTCCAAATGTCAGGGCTTGTGTTAAATACTTTGCATGCATCACCCCCTGTAGTTCTCCCAACAGCTTTATGAGACGGGGACGAGAGCACAGTGGTGAAGAGGGCGGGCTGAACTGCCTGGGTTCAATGATCTGGGGGAAGTTACTCAACTTTTCTGTGCCTTGGTTCTCACATTCGACTGTGGGAGCACAGAGTAGGGACAAGTAACCCAGATAGATGAGATTAGAGAAGTCTTTCTAGAAAGAAGTGAATCGCTCAGCTGAATCTTTATTCACAAAGTATTAAGTGAAAGGTGTTATGGGCAGACAGAGCAGCCTATGTAGAGACCCAGAAGTAGCCAAAAGCATAGAACCTTCCTATGCTCACCAGTGTGGTTTACCAAAGACAAAGAAGGGTCGCAAACTCAAATACTGACAAGAACCAGGCCAGTAACGTAGGAAGAGAGGTTAGTCAGCGGTAAGAGAAAGGGAAGGACGACATGAGGTCTGGGGCAAACAAGCACACAAGACCTACCTAAAGGACCAGCCTCCACGCCCGCCAAGCTCCTTCCCTCTCACGAAGCTCCACTGCTCCTCATTCTCCTCCTTGACCTCCATTTCTAGCGCCACGAACCTGTGCTAGCACGGCTCCTTCACTTGCCAGTTCCTCTACCTGCAAAGTGCTTTGCATGGCTGGCTCCTTTGCATCATTTCGACTCAAATGCGATTCAAAAGAGGCTTTCCCTGATCCCTACCCATGAGCCAGTCCCAAACCTGCTAGTACCCAACTCTAATTGATTCCTTCAGAGCCCCTGCTAGAATGTGAAATGGTTTAGTTTGTGTGTGTATGTGTTGAATTGTATACTGGTTATAAACATAATATGAGCTCCATTGGAGCAGGAAATTTCTCCAGCACCTGCAATAATGGCTGACACACAGTAGGATTCCCCTCCCCCACCAAAAGCCATTAATTCATTTTGAGTAAATAAATATAATGTGCTTTTATTGTACGCCTGCCCGGTGCCAGGCGATATGGGCTGCTGATATGGATTTGGCAAACATCAGAATGTAGGTAGTAGTTAACGCCACTGGAATGGCTGAGAAAACGCCAGACAAGTGTGTGGAGCCATAAAATAATAGGTCAGAAAGGAATTCTTTGTAGGAGTGGACAGAAGAAAACTCCTAAGAGCCTGATCGGGACCGATAAGGAGGAGCCAGGAGAGAAGTGGTAACAAAAGGCAGCAGAAAACAGAGCCCATGATGGAATCAACTTGATTAGATAACCTGCTCCTGGCTGATTGTGATGTGCAGCAGGTACCTGGACAGCCAAGGCCCCTCTCATTCCTGTGTCTCCGTGTTAGACCCATCTGGGGACTTGTTAGTCCGTGTTAGACCCACCTGGGGACTTCTGAAGAAAGCCTCACCTCCATCACTACTGTCTGTCTGGGTTTTCACGTGTTAGCGCCCAACAGTGATGCCATATCTGTTCTCTCTCCTTCTACCTTATTGAAATAAACTTTCCTGAATTTTCATTTTCAGGTAAATAAATTCCCATTAAGATAGGCATCTTATCAGAAGAACATATATACATAGCATTTTTATAAATGCTTAAAAAAATAAAAAGCAGAGCCAGGAGATGGATAGTGACCAGAATGTATGTGAAGGGAGGGTATGTGTGATATTCTACATAAGGTGTTGAGGAATGGCCTCTGTAATAAGGTGGCTTTGGGCAGAAATCTGAAGAACATTAGGGAGCAAGCCTTGTGGATATTTGGGGAAGAGTGTTCCAGAGAGCAGAGACAGCAGGAACAAGAAAGCCAGTGTGGCTCATGGACAATGCGTGGTAGGAGATGAGGCGTTGGCAGTGTACAAGACAGACGAAGGGAAGCAGTAACTGGCTTTGGCTTAGGAATTCTCCACGTTCACCTTAGGAAGTAGTGGTACATCCTCACCATGGCACAGAGCGAGTGCTCAGTAAACATCTGTTGAATAAATGAATTCCTGAGGTGGACAAAGAATTATTTTCAGATCCCTGTCCTAGGTATCACAGCCGACTGAGTTAGCCCCGAACGCAGGCACATTTGGCACTTGATCATATTTAATTTAGTGTTGTCTCTAGATTTTTATTTTCAAATGTGTGTCTTACCTTTCTGAGAAAATATTTGGTTTACTTAAGATGTGGACCATGTCTTTTATGTTAGGATTCCAAGTCCAGTGGTGGAACTCAATAAACACATGCTTGATCTAATCAAATCAGTAAAGCTAGTGGAACAGAGATGTAGAACAGAAGAAAATGAAAAAATTGTAAGGGTGGTTAGCTCTGGTTGATGGGATGAGGGATCATTTGTATTTTTGAAACCTTATGTTTTGTTGTGTCTTAAGTTTTTTCTACAGTGAGCAGGTATTATCACATGATCTCACTTATATGTGGAATCTAATGAACAAAGTAATTTAACAAACAAAATAGAAACAGAAACATAGAGAACAGACTAAGAGCTGTCAGAAGGTGGGTGGTTTGGGGGGAGCTGGGTGAAAAAATGGTGATGGGATATATACAGTATATATCCTATATATACTAATATATATATATATATATATATATATATATATATATATATATATATATAAAACTCATAGACACAGAAAACAGTATGGTGATAGCCAGAGGGAGAAGGGATGGGGGAAGGTGAATGGAAGCAAATGGGGGATAAATGGGGACTGAAAAGAGGCTTTACTTTGGGCGATAGGCCCACAATGCAGCGTGCAGATGATGTTTTGTTGAGCTGTACACTTGAAACCTGTATAGTTTTGTTAACCAATGTCACCCCAAAAAACTCAATAAAAATTTTCTACAATGAGCATGCATTCTTTTATCATTTAAAATAATGCATTAGAATATGAAAAGGTACTAGATACTAAAGCCAGTGAAATCCACCGCCATTAACCCTTGTTCAAGATCCCTATAGCTGAAGTATTTGAATCTCAATTTCACTATTGTTGGGCTACATGTATAAAAGTCGTAGAAAATTACAGCTCCTACTTTTATGCAAAATAACTGACCACCAAGACACTACATGTAATTGTATAGGCCCAATCCTACTAACACTCTAAAATGTTCTCAAAAACACATATTTTAGCAAAGCAAACCAAAGAAAGTGGTGATCATACATTTTGTAAGAACAGTGTCTTTAGATGACAAGTTGTTTTTGCCAAAGCTTAATGAATATTTAACTGTCTCTTGCAGTTTCCCAAAATAAAATGATAAATTTCTGAATTTCTCTAGCAAAATATCCATTAAAAAAGTAGGGACTGCCAAAGACAGATAATGCTCACTATTCAAAATAGATGTTTGTAAGCATGACCCAGGTGGCCTAGTCCTTCTCAATAAGCCAGGGTTCTGCATATTAAACTCAAATACTAGAGGAAGTCACAGGGGAATTAAGAACTAGAGACACATTTTAGGAGACTACTAACATTATTTCAAATAAGGTTAATGTTCGGACCAAACTGAAGGCCCTGAGACATAGTCTGATTCTACCTCTGCCCACGTTAACACTTGTGTGCTCTCTCTGGACTGACCAGATAATGGATAAAACAGAAGAAAAATTGTTTCCCTAAAATCAGACCTATCAAAACCAATAAAAGTAATCAGATCCAGTTTATTTATCTCTTCAGAGTCAATTATTCCCTATCTAGGTCTATAGCTCTCACTTATGGGGCACAGGGAGATCTGCTTAACATTTCCTGCCTGGCTGGACTCTATTTCTGACTCTTGGATGCTCTTTGGCTGAATATTCCCTGGAATTTCCACCTTTAAACAAAAATCGCTGACAGTGTAAATTTCCCAGGGATGTGAGTACTTGAAATCATCTAAGTTAGCTGGATGATCTCTCTGACTAGGCTCATTTACCTATGTCCTAGCTTAGACTCTGAAACCAACCGAGATGCTAAGTCAATGACTTGCCCAACCTAACCATCAGCAGCAGACCTGCTCAGATGATGATCCTGCTCTTCCTGTAAACTGTAGCCCTAATTATGGGGCTGTCTCTTCTATTTTATTGTTATGATGTTTGTTACGTGTTTGGGGGAATTGTTTAATTTTAATGTGTTTGCTGGCTGGTTATTTTTCTTTTTTTAAGCCAAGCCCCTACCTCATTCTGCTAGTTGGTTCCTTGACTTGTTACCTACCCCATGCTTAAATATTTTTTTAATTCTCCAGTTCCTTTGAAGTTTGAATTCGGCTTTGCCCACTGTTTCAGAGACTGGAGTTTTGAATCCTGGTTCCCATGGCCATGTCTTTACTACCTTCTAACAGATGAATACCTAACTAGCAGCCAGAAGCTGGAGAGTCACTGGATGCTATGGTCCTATAGTCCGGGACCAACCTGAGTGCCTTCCGTGTGCCAGGCACAGAGAACTGAGGATGCTGCAGGGAGCCAGCCAGACAGAGCTCCTGCCTCCATGAAGCTTACATTTTTGATGTAGGGAAACACGATAAAATAAACAAGCAAACATAATTCTAAGCAATGAGTATTATGGAAAACAATGCTCCAGCCCCATGCCTACTGCTGATCTTCTGTGATATGAACTTCTCTCCTATCAGCTAATGAGAACTTCCCTAAATGTTCCCCTCGGTTGACGCAGTCCCCATCAAAAATCCTTTAGAATCTGTGTTTGAAACTTTTGACACTTAAGTTGTAAAATCAGTGACTAATCCCACTAATGCTGGCTGGGAATCCTTTAGCAATCATGGGATCTCCCCTTCCACATGATCATAGGAATCTTTCCTCTCACTGGGAAGCCCCGGACTCCACACGTGCCACTCACAGGACTCCCACACTTCCTCTTCTTTGTGGCTGTGGTACTACTTGAGAAAAGCAATATCTGTTTATTTATAGAATCAAATAGAAAGGCATGAACAATAGTAACACATCACCAATAAATGTAGACTTCAAAAATATTTTCTGAATAGCTAGTTCAAGTACCCACTTTGAAATTCAAAAGCTATAAGAGGGTATAAAGTAAAAAGAATCTCTCCTCTACCTTTCCTTCCTAGTCATCCAATTGTTTAGCCCAGGACAACCATCATTACCAGTTTCTTATATGTCCTTCCAGAGATATTATATCCATACTAGAGACCCGATGCACGAAATTCATGCAAGAGTAGGCCTTCCTTCCTTCCCCGGCTGCTAGCACCAGCTTCCCTCTGGCACCCGGGACCGGGCTTCCCTCACAGCCCCAGCTTTGTCCAGAAGGACGTCCGTTCTAATTAGCATATTACGCTTTTATTATTATAGATGTAAGCAAATGCAGATATCCTTTTTCTTTCACACAAATAGTCACTTACTATACACACCATTATTCACATTAATTTTTCAATAAACAATGGATCTTATAGTTTATTCCATACACATAAAGCCACTTCATTCTTTTTATTTTATTTTTTAATGTTTTTTATTTATTTCAGAGAGAGGGAGGAAGGCAGAAGGAGAGAGAAGCATCAATGATGAGAGAGAATCATCGATCTGTTGCCTCCAGCATGCCCCCCTCCCCCCACTAGGGATCCAGCCTGCAACCTGGGCATGTGCTCGGACTGAGAATTGAACTGTGACCTCCTGGTTCATGGGTCAATGCTCAGCCACTGAGCCACACCGGATGGGCCACTTCATTCTTTTTAATAGATAAATGGCATTCTAATGTATAAAGGTAATACAATTTCTTTAAATAGTCTCCTATTAAAGGACATTTAGTTTGATTTAAATTTTTTTGCCTTTGCAAATAATGCTGCAATTAATATTCTTGTGACATAGCTTTTAGTGTAAAACTCACTCTACCCTGGAAATTCTATAATTCTGTTTCCAACTATCTTGATTTTGTACATGTGTAATTCTATATACCAACTTCCTTTTGAAATAATAGGTGCTTGCAGAGGTAAGCCTGAAATTATGTGTTGAAATAAAAATTTCAAAACCTCTGGGCAGGGTGAACTGCACTGACAGGTGTTGTCCTTGTCGAGATGGCAAAGTGCCACCTTGGGAGCATTTTTCATCCTATTATTGCTTCTTTTCTCCAAATTCCTCTGTTGGTCAAATGTGGTGAAAGCAGGGCAGCCCTGCTGTCTGGTTCAGGTAGAAAACCCAGCTCTGGACTGTCCAGCACAGCATATTGAAAACCTTGCTGTTCTGGCTCGCTGGTGGCCTCCCACAAATGCTGAAAAGGAGTCATGCTGCTAGTCTGGAATCTTGTGGCAACTCACCAAAAGAAAGAAGCTCTGGGATTGGTCAACAGCACGCATCTCGTGACCTTTAGTTTCCTTTCCCTAAGAACTCAGTTTTAAAGAGCAACTCTACCCAGTCACTGAAGCACATGGTCAAGAATGAGTTTTATGCCTTTGTATCTATCTTATATAGATTATGTGCTTAGGAAATGGTTGTTTAGGGTAATGATATTAAGGAAACTTTACATTTCACAGACCGTTGGAATAACCGGAACTTCTCTGAAAGACATAAGAGAAACTGTGAATAAAAATCACAGTAGTCACCTGGCTATTTGGGTGAAGCTCTTCAGAGGAAATCAAGCGCTGGCCAAAGAGCTGGAGGTGAAGGTGCTTGCAAGGGATTTCTGACATCGTTTCAACTACGGTAAGTGTTTTGGCAAAAAAATGGTAGAGGCAGGAGACGTGAGACATGAGAACAAGAAAAATAATTACCTTGTACCCCCAAGTGTAGGCACTGGGTCCACACACTTTTTATGAGAAAACTTCTAAGGATGCCACTAGGAAAGCTCATTGAAGTGGAAGTAGGTGCTGGGGTGTGTACCAGTTTTGAACCCGAGGGTGACCTACAGTCCCTTGAGGTCATAGGTAAGGTGGCTGGGCAATTAGAAGTTCCAGGTTGAGGCGGCCAGATGAGAAGTGGTGGGCACCTGAAACCCTGTCTTTTAACGTTCAAATGTGAACCTAGGTTTGTGGGGGTCTACCTAGGAGCTATATTTTAGAAAGAAGTGCCGCCCTTGCAATCATGTTCCCTCCCCACCCCCTGTCCCCAACCTGTCCATTCCAAAGCATTTGCTTTCAACCAGTGAGGCTGCTCAAGGTTTTTGCCTGTTATGGAGTCGCAGCCACTCGAAGTTTTAAATTATGTGCAATTCAGTCACAACTCAAGGTCCAGACTAGCCTTTATAACTCAAATGCAGACTGGCTATCCAGAATTGGTAATAGCAAATGTGCCGTAGTTGGCTGAGGTCTATTTTGAGGTTTTGCTATTAGACATTGAAAGTTTGATCTTCAGTTTTCCCTGACACTCTTTCTTTATGCCGTTCCACTGATGTGCCCTTCCTTATACTCTCCGCTTATCAAAACATTATTCCTCAACATTTTCCAGCTTGCGTGCCCCTTTTTGGAACTCAGTGTCATCGTCTATGCAGACTCCCCAACCACTCCAACCTAAAGAGATTCCTCTGTCCTCTGAACTTTCATTGCATTTATTCCCCAGGCACACATTGAACACTTGGAAATTACCTTGTTTTCTTTTAATTTTCCTGATTTCATCTCCCCAACTACAGAGGAAGGCCATACAAGGCAGTACCTTATTCACATAAGGTTCCTGATTCTAGGGTCAGACTGCCTACATTTCAATCCTTGTATTGTTACTGACTGACTGTATTTTTTGGTCTGTTTTTTTCATCTGTAAAATGGAAATTGTGATAGCTATTCTCTCATAGGGGTTTTGTGGGAATTGCATGAGAGAACACATGCAAAGTGCTTAGAATAGTGCCTGGAACATGGTAGGCATTCACTAAATGTTTGCAGTTACAATACTTATCCAGTCTCTTACCTCCAAAGGACCTAATACAGTGCCTTGGTCTATAGCTATGCTGAATCTATATTGAGTGGAATTTAGTTGAGTCCGTTGAGGGAAATGAGGTTGATTGCATGAGTGGATATTGTGGAGTATGGGAACGCCCTGGCTTTTAAAAAATCATGCCAATGATGCCATCACTTACTGCTGTCAGCCACGCCGGCTTTCTAAGTCCCCACCCCTCCCTAGTTCTGCTCAAGAGACTTTTGAGGCTTTGGCTCAGTCATAGGAGATGCTTTTCCAAAGCAAGCTTCCCTTCCTGCCAATAAAAACAAGAAACCTGGCTGCAGGGAGCAGGCTGCCAGACTTCCTAAGGGTCTTAAAGATGGGACTAAAAATGTGGACCGGAGGGCTTTCGTGTGCTCAAAAAGTCTACGAGCCAGCTGTTGTATCTACTACCCCCCAAAGACTGGCCTACTGGAGTGGAAAGCGGGCTCAGTGAGATGCTCCCCTTTCATCTCAGAGGTGCTAGGATGCCCACCGACTCCAGCCAGTGGAGCGCTCTCAGCTGGGACCCCATCATCAATAGCTAAAGAGCAACAGATGCCAGCCAAATAGGCGAGGACCTCTGTCTGTGCTGCTCCGCGAAGCGATAAAGGCAGATTTATTTTCTTTTAAAGGGAACATGAAACTAGGAAATATAAAGTTTGAGCCACAATGAGCATCGTGGACATCACTACTATTAAGTAGTCCAAGCAAATTCCACAATTCCAGGCTTAAACCCTATATGCCCTTATTGAAAACAATTCAGAGAGGCAAGAAATAATTCTGTTGAAGGGGAGAAAGTGTGTTCAAAGGCATGAACTCTGTTCCAGGGAAACAAACATGTGCTCTGGATGCAAACAGATCTGAATCCTTCATATTCAAGCTGTGCAACGTGGGGGGAAATTCTTCCAACCTCGATTTTCTGACTGATAAAGGGGATCCATACCATAGGGCTGTGGTGAACCTTACATGAGAAGATGCAGTTAGACCAGGCGACCTAGTGTGTGGCGCACAGTAGGGGCGCCATCCACCTAAGTTCCCTTCCCTTTCACTCTAAAAGGGGCCGCGTCCTGCCCGAGGCCTGCAGTGAGGCGCCCGGGGACAATCCCCCGGGCCGGTGAATGGGAGTATTGGAGCATTTCTGAAATGCTGACCTAGCTCGTGCGGGATGTTTGTACGATTCACAGAAGTTGCTCCCATTGCTTTCAGTATTGAAGGCTGTCTCCTCCCAAAACCTCCCGAAAGAGATCTGGCTTCATCCCAGGTTTAAACTCGATCTTGACATATTGCCATTTCCAACCAGGCCAGCTTCCTGGCTGAAAGAAGTCCTCCCCCTGGAAGACATCCCAACAGCTTCATGTGTTTCAATTCCCTTAACCGGTCTTGCTAACGATGGCCGCGGGTTTTCCTCGTTACGGTTTATCGATAATAAAGCGAACGACCCACGGGGAACTTGCCCTGAGAAGTCAGACCCTCGATTTCCTTGCCCGCCCGGGGAAGATGCGTGTTCTTGCTGGGCGAAGGGGTGGCCGGGGAGCGGGGCGGGGAGGTGGGGACCCCGGGCTGGGCCGGGGAGGGAAGGGGCGCGGGGGGCGGAGGGCCGCGGGCGGCGGGCAGCCCCGGCGGCCGGGTTGAGCCGACAGGTCCCAGCAGCTCCCCTCACCCGCTCCACGCCTCCCGGGTTTTCCCCTCGGCCCGGGGTTTCCTGTTTCAGTTCTCGGTGATCTCCAGCAGCAGGTGCTGGTTTGCCAACCTCGGCTCCCGAGGAGGCGAAGGAGAAGGAACAGAGGGAAGGGGAGGAGGAAGCGGCGCGGCGGCGGCGGCGGCGGCTGCGGGCGGGAGGTCGCGGAGCGAGCAGGCGGCCGGGGAGCCGGTCCGTGCGGCCCGCGGAGCAGCGCGCGCCTGGGCCGGGCCGGCGAGGAGCCGGCGGCCGGCGGCCATGGGGGCGCCTCCCGCTCGCCCCGCGCCCTAGCGGCGGCTGCGGCGGCCCAGGGCCGAGGCGAGAGCGGCCGCCCGAGGCCCCGGGCTGCCCTCGTCCGGGACGTGCTGCGATGGCCGCTGAGAAGGCGCTGCAAGTAGGTAGAGCAACGCGGCCGGGCCGCGCGCGTGCGGGGAGTTGTGCCACCGGAGGGCGCGGGCCGGGCCGGGGGAGCGCGGAGCGGGCCGAGGGGGGCCGAGGGCGCCGCTGTCGCTGCGGCCCCGCACCCGTCGCCGCCTCTCGCGCGGTCGGCCCTCCGGGTAGCGGTCCGCAGGTTTGTCCCTCGGGCAGGGGTGGAGGGCCACGGCGGCGAGCTGCCCCGGGGGAGCGGGCGGCGGGAGACGCGGGCCGGGAAGCCGGGAAGCCGGGCGTGGGGGTTGGGGGAGGGCGGACGGGGGCGGGAGCGGCGGCGGCGGCGGCGATCGCAGGCCCAGGGGGTCGGACGCCCGGAGGTGGAGTCGGGAGCTCCGCGGGCCCCGGGCCCCGGTCCCCGGCCCCGGGCCCGGGCGGGGCGAGGGGATAGCCGAGCGCATCCTCCCGCCGGCAGCGCCCCCCGCGGGATCTGGGGCGAGGGAGGCCGGTCTCCGCCCGCGGCCTAGGGCCCCGTCCACTCCCGGCCGCCCCGGGCTCGGCCGCCGAACGTGGAGGCGAGCGGCGCCCCTTGGAAACGGACCGCCGCCCTGCTCCGCGGCTCAGCCCCGCGCGCTCGGGGGTGAGGCATCCGACATCCCCGGCCCCAGCCATTCGCTTTTATTATCCGTCCGTCCCGCACCCAAACGGCCCGCGCCCGGCCGCCCAACGAAACCCCCTCGCCCCTCGCGACCCTCCCGCTGCCCTCCCGCTGCCCTCCCTGCAGCTCAGCGAATGTCCATTTCCCCCGCGTTCATTTTAGCTGCGCTGGGTCTCAGGGTGAACTCCACACACAAACGTGTTACAAACATAACTTGAAGACATGAAATCCCACTTTTCTTCCCTAAACTGTCTCATCCTTCACCCCTTTTAAATTCCTTAAAAAAAAAAAACCAGCCTTACTCTATCTGGGTTTCTGGCCTTTTGGGTAACCAATAACAATCCCGATTTGGGCTCCGTGTATTGTGATCGAGAGGCGAAATGCTAATTCAGATTTAGGGGGAGTTTTCCTATTGGTTGCAAGACCCAATTGGAGTATCCCCAGGCCCAAGAGGCCCTCCTTGATTCAGATCCCCGCCCCCCACCCTTTTTTTTTTTTTTAAATCATCTTAGAATGGATGCAAAAATACTTTGGGCTAAGCACTCTATATTTAGGAATTTGGAGAAGTTCTGCATTTCTTCACTTACTTCATATTTTTTCCGAATAGAAAACAGTGGATGGACCTCAAACATATTTTTTGGACTTCCCAAAAACCACAAGAAGTCACAAGAAGTAACAATATATGTTTTATCTTTTTAAACTCAATGTATTTAGGGTTCAGTGGGTATGACTTCCGTTGGTCACTTACACATACGATCAATTTTAGTAGTAATTTTTAGTATTGGTGTTATTTAATATTTGAATATAAAAATAGTGAAACCAAATATTTGTGAAATTATTTTAAGTTACCTAAATCTGTCTACTTGAAGATACCCCAAAAACATCAGAATGGTCCAGTAACTGACTATAATTCAGTATGTTTAATTGAGTGTTTTTATTTCATTTAAGAACGGGTTTTACCTTTCAAAGTAATTTACAATTCAGCCTCTATCATCTGGTCATCACAAAAGTACTCAATACTATAAGCAAAATAAAATGCACTTTTAAGCAAAAAAACAACAAAAAAGAAGCCAGTATTTTCTAGCCAGCATGTTATAATGAAAGTCTGATGAAACTATTTTATTATAGTGGAAAATATTAAAGGATAGGAAACAGAAACTTGGAGTGTTTGTACGCTGATGAGAGTTTTTACTAGTCACTTCCTTTTACTGCATTTTTGTTTTAATTAACAGACTAATAAAGATATCCTACTTTATATTAATGGCTTCTCTGGAGCTCTGCTTTCATGGATTACATCTGCCAAATTGGACCCCAAGTGTTTAATGAAAATTGTTGGTTTTTTTTTAATTTTTTCATTCTACAACTAGGTTACCTTGTCTTCATTCTAGCAGCCCACAATGGTTCCTACATTTAATTTTATTTTCTATAACAGATGTAAAAGTGTTGCTATCATTTTATAGCTTTTTATGCCATTTTATATCTTCCATGTTTTTCGTTGTTCTTCTATGTAAATCCAGAAGAATTCTACTTTCATTCTGGTTTGATTGCAGTTTTAAAGAAACAAGTTGTGAAGTAGGGTTTTTATTCTTTGGGTATTAGAATCTAGGATTGTAAACTAATCTGCAGTCATTGTTCTTTGAGACTGATAAACTATTCCCTCAGCAAATAATTATTTAGTATCAAGTCTCTGTGCTATGTAAGGCCCCTGACCTGTAAAAGGAGATTATGAACAGAACACAATGCCACATCAAATGTTCTCTGTGACCGGAGGGAAGAAGTCAATTCAGGTACTGGGGAAGGCTGCATTCCAGGCCTCAAAGGTAGAATGCTAGTATGCTAATACCTACCTTTGCATACCTTGGAGATATTGCAGGTCTAGACTACTAAAATAAAGGAATTTTTTTGCTAGTGGAGGGTCTTGCTTTCAATTTGTAAAACAAAACAAAAACGCAACATTTGTGAGAAGCACAATAAAATGAGGTTTGCCTGTAGGTAGAGCTGGGTGGGAGTCATTTCTAAATGAATATGTACTGTGAGTCAAGGGACCTTGGCAGGGAAGCAGGGAGTGGGTGGCCTAGTGTGTCTAGAGCATAAGATGGGAGTAGTGGGTGATTAAGGTGGTGAAGATAGTTTGGGGGGGGGGCGGGTATAGTGCTTGGAAAGAGTAATTAAGTAACAAGGTCAGTAAAGAAGAATTTATTAAATCACGATTCTGAATTTAAATAAAAAATATTGAGATTCTAGGGTTGGATCTCAAATATATCAGATTTTCTAAAAAATCTCCATGGTTTTTAAAAAATATATTTTTATTGATTTCAGAGAGGAAGGAAGATGGAGAGAGAGAGAGAATCATCAATGATGAGCCGAAACCGGTTTGGCTCAGTGGATAGAGCGTCGGTCTGTGGACTGAGAGGTCCCAGGTTCGATTCCAGTCAAGGGCATGTACATTGGTTGCAGGCACATCCCCAGTGGGGGGTGTGCAGGAGGCAGCTGGTCGATGTTTCTCTCTCATCGATGTTTCTAGCTCTCTATTCCTCTCCCTTCCTCTCTGTAAAAAAAATCAATAAAATATATATTTTTTAAAAAATCATCAATGATGAAAGAGAATCATTGATTGGCTGCCTTCTGCACACCCCACACAGGGGATCAAGCCCACAATCCTGGCAAGTGCCCTGACCAGGAATCAAACCCTGACCTCCTGGTTCATAGGTCTGCGCTCAACCACTGAGCCACTCCAGCCAGGCTCTTCTTGTGTTTTAAGTGTTAATATGCCTCATGGACCTACAACATAAAATCTCATGCCTTAAAAAGCTATAATGTGAGATTCATCAAAAACATAATCGTTGCTGTTTCACTATTGACAGTTCAGGGAAATGATCAACACTTGAGAATGTTGTTGTTGTTTTTTTAAATCTATTTCATCCCAAAATATATTCACTTTTTCACTCAGTATGATTTCCTCTTTAATTTTTCTATTTGACAGAGGATCGTTTTACTATATTAAAAATGAAAATAGAGTATGATCACCCGTAAAGCCTAGTATGTATGATTTTATGTCACAACAATGACAGTAATGCTTATGCACAGTGAACTAGCCTAAAGCAAAGCCCAGAAGCACATTCTGAACATTCAAAGCATTCTGCCTTTAAGGAAATTATCATATAGTTTAGGGCAGTGGTCGGCAGACTCATTAGTCAACAGAGCCAAATATCAACAGTACAACGATTGAAATTTCTTTTGAGAGCCAAATTTTTTAAACTTAAACTTCTTCTAACGCCACTTCTTCAAAATAGACTCGCCCAGGCCGTGGTATTTTGTGGAAGAGGGGTCAAAGAGCCGCATGTGGCTCGTGAGCCGCAGTTTGCCGACCACGGGTATAGGGAGTAAGTAGAAAATCCCAATGTCTCCCTGCTTGCTTGGACATTTTCCCCTAGTTACCCTCACCTTTTGCCTGGCTCAGCCTTGTTATTCAGGCCTCAGCTTAGATCTTAGTTTACTCCATTGTAGTTTAAGATTGATACCTTATTCTGCCACTCATTGTTCTAAGTGCTCCACCTGTATTCATGCGTTTAATACTTACTACACTCGTATGAAAAACTATTTCATTACTCTTTTTTTTCTGATGAGGAAACCAAACCACAATGTGGTTAAGTAACTTAATGGGCCTCACATTAATGCCCGAGCGAGAGTTCCAACATAAGCTGAGTCTGTTTTAGTCAAATATTAAGGTCTCTGGAACTTAGTACATGTTAGTAAATGTGTCTATTATTGTGAGGTTTAAAATATATAACGGAATCATCTTCCTTGGGTAGTTTGGTTCTTAAAAGATACGTCTTTTTTTTCTATCACTGGAATTAATACTTTTTATAGAGCTTTGTATCCCACCTTCCGTTCCCCTTATAATGTACACAGAGGATTTTCTTAGTATATGTTAAGAATATTTCAAATGTTTTCTTCCTGAGAACCTGTCATTTAATCATTCTTCTGTTTCAGTTAAACATTTGGGTTTCTTTTGCCAAAATTTTAATATCATAATGTTTAAGTTGACTATCCCAGTAAAATAATTTTTTTCTCTATGTTCTTAGGATGGATTCCTAAAAGTAATCATCCAAGATAATAAGTATGCTTTAAGGTTTTTTATGCCAAAAAGCTTTCCAGAAAAGTTGTGCTGATGTACACACCCATTAGCAAAGCAAGAGTGCTGATTGCATACCATGTTTGAATGCACTAAGTATTAGCACTTAAAAGTATGACAATTAGTTAGATGAGCATTAATATCGAATTTAAATATTTTTTCTAACTTATATTTTAAATTATTAAAGTACTGCAAGTTGATTAAAAAGAAGCAAAGTTAAGAGAGTTAAAACCACCTAGAATCTCATTATTCAGAAATAATGTCTGTAAATATTTTGATAAATATTTTCCTAACAATTTTTAATTCCTGTAGTTATATTTTATAGAATTTTTACTTGGGTTTTAAAGTAAAAACACATAAGCATTTTCTAATTTCCTAGTTTTAGGCAAAATTATTTGCTTACTTCTGTGTTTTCAAAATACTGTATATTTTCCATAACACTTGGCATATTTAGTGATACTTAACTGTTTCTTCTTTGTCTCTTATTTCTTTTCTGCTTTCTGTGTGTCTCTGCTCTTCATCTAGAAAGCAGGAAAATACTACCTAGACCATAAGGATTACCTAATAATACAAAAATGTCAATAACAGTAGCTTCTACTGTGCCTAGGAATTTTTATCTTGATCATAGTCTCTAGGCTCCCTGAGGGTAAGTCTCTGTGGTCCCAGTCTTCTACTTGGCACATAGTAGAAAACTTCATGAATGTGTTTTTATTATTAAAGGCCATGTAGTACTTTAAATAATAATCTGATATGAGTAGGGTGAACAAAAGCCAGTACATGATTAAGAGAGTCACTCAATAACAGCAAAAAGCACAACTGCTGTTACCTAAACATTTGTAAGTTAACTTAGAATTCCTAATGTGTTTTCTGGAGGGGCCATACATATTTGCTTTATCCTATATAATAAAAGGCTAATATGCAAATTGACCGAACGGCAGAACAACCGGTTGCTATGACGTGCACTGACCACCAGGGGGCAGACGCTCAATGTAGAAGCGGCCCCTGGTGGTCTGTGCGTTCCCACTCAGCCAGAAGCTAGGCTCACAGCTGGCCAGCGCAGTGATGGTGGCAGGAGCCTCTCCCGCCTCCACAGCAGCGCTAAGGCTGTCCGGTTGCCGGGGAGTGGGCCTAAGCTCTCAGTTGGGCATCCCCCGAGGGCTCCCCAACCGCGAGAGGGCGCACAGGCTGAGGGGGACCCCCCCCACGTGCACGAATTTTGTGCACCGGGCCTCTAGTCCTACATAATAAAAGGGTAATATGTAAATTACCATCACTCCGCTATGCCCACGATTGGGCCAGTGGGAGGCGCAGGGGGCGGGACTCGGGGTGGCCGATTGGGCCGGCGGCGCGAGCTCAGCGTCTGCGCCATGGCTGTGCTGTGGCACAGAAGGGGCCTCTGGGGTAGCGAGCCCACGTCCTGCTGCGGACCATCAAAAGCAGGGAACGAAAGCAGGGGAGCTGGCTGGCTGTCCGCTCCGGCACCAGGCCTTTCGAAAGCCTCCGCCGCGCCGGATCGAAAGCGGGGAGCTGTGTGTCCGCTCCAGCACCAGCGGAACCCCTGCCATCAAAAGCGGGGAGCAGGCTGCTAGCAGTGTCCGCGGAGCGTGCTAGGCTTTGCGGGGCAGTGGATACGGCCTGGATGGCAGGTTAGGCCTAGGGGACCCTACACGTGCATGATTTAATCATGCACTGGGCCTCTAGTAAGAATATAATTAACCTTAACTACCCCACTTAACAGAGGAAGGATATTGTAAAAGTTAATTTTCCAAAAAGTTAGTCTTTAAAAGTCTTTCAGTAGCAAACTATTCTAACCTTTTGCACTCGGATGTCGAGTGTGACTCGACATGGTTAGCATTAGAATAAAGGAATCGAGAAAAAAGCAAGCGAGTGCAAAGGGTTAAATGGAAGAATGTGTACACATGCATTTTATTTTTCTACCTTCAAATAATAGGTAGCCTGTAATTTCACTTATTATGAAATATAATAATAGCTAACATTTATTGGGCAGTAACGCTATGCAATGCATAGTATTAAGCATTTATGTTACCTAATTTAGTTTTAAAATGGTTCTATACGGTTTACACTGTTGTTTTGCCTACCTTCCATGTGATGGAGCGCATGCCTAGAGATATTAACCTCACCAAGGTTAGTGAGGTTTCTGATTTTCCTAATCTAAATAGCAATGGTTGTCATGCCTTTTTTAAGATGGTGGGGATAGCAGAATTCCATGATGTTTATTGATTTATATCAGTAATTTTTTGGTGTTTTCTCCTTGATGTTAGCTGTTCCTTGCTGACATTGTCACTCCCTCCTTCTATTATGCAACAGGTATCTGCTGTGGACTATAAAACTGTAAAAAACAGCTAATATTGTTTCTAAAATGAAAGTATTTAGGCAGTGATTAAACGCTTTTAGGATGCTCAGATAGTCTGGATTGCAGAACTGAAAGATTGGACTGTGTGGAGAAAGCAGATGGAATAGCTAACCCTGGATTTGAATCCCCACTCTGCCTTGACTGTGATCCTAGGCAAGACCAGGTTTCTCTTTGATTTCTCATCCATCAAACACTATGTACTTTACAGAGTTGTTTTTACTGTTTCAAGATAATAAGTGTAAAAGTGTCTGGTACATAGAAGGCACTCAGTATTTCTATAAAATGACTAGAGGCCCAGCGCATGAAATTCGTGCACGGGTATGGTCCCTAGGCCTGGCCTGCGATCAAGGCCATCTTCCCCAGCTGCCTTCAGCCGGCCCAGCCCCCTGCCGCCACCCACCCCTGATTCCCCGTTCTCCATCGGGTGATCAGTGCCTGACAGCCAGGGGAAGGGACTGAGAGGTCGGCTGTTCCCACCTGCTCGCCAGCCCTGCCCCCGCCGCAGGTGGCCATCAGGCAATCGGAGCCTGCCGGCTGGGGAAAGGGACCAAGAGGTGGTCAGTGCACCTCATAGTGACTGGTCCAGTGGTAATTCTGGTCGTTCTGCCGTAAGGGTCAATTTGTATATTACCCTTTTATTATATCAGATAGAGGCCTGGTGCACGGGTGGGGGCCGGCTGGCCTGCCCTGAAGGGGACCCCAGATCAGGGTGGGAGGTCCCCACTGGGGACGGGGCTGGCCTAGGTGAGGGGCCACCGCGGGTTTGCAGGCTGGCCACGCCCCCGATCAGGGTGGGGGGCCCCCCGCTGGGGGTGAGGTCGGCCTGGGTGAGGGGCTGCAGGCAGTTTGCAGGCCAGCCATGCCCCTGGCTTTGTCAGGAAGGACGTCCGGTCTATCCAGTCTAATTAGCATATTACCATTTTATTAGTATAGATTTATGGTTTCCATTTATTTTATCAGACAGATTTTGTTTTTTCAGTCTACTTATTCACTGGCTCTAAATTGTGTTCTGAATAATTGGGATTATCAAATACAAAATTTTTATAAAATCAAGTTTACTGTTACTGCTTTTAATGTCAGTTTATATTTTAGTTTTTTAAAGGGCCTTCTAGTCTATTACTTCATGACTTTTAGGGGCAGGCTAAAATTAGTTTTTGTTCTTCTTAGTCATCTGTACTCATTTTCTATTCAAAATTGTGTGGGCTTAATTTTATCTTTATTCTGTGACTTAGTCTGTTTCAAATCTTAGCTTTTTTGTCTAATTACAGGGAGCAGGTTTCCCAAATAATTGAAGCTGCCTCCTCATTGTTGACTTACATATTTGTTTTATCTTTAAGTCTTCATTTTCTTTTATTGTTCCATTTAGGCCATACAAAATTATCAACTTAAAAATTAGCCTACTATATTTGGTCAAACATTTAATTAGCTCACCCCTAATGCCTTGACAGGGCCGGACAAAATGATTTCCTGGGCCTTGTATGGCCTGCAGGCTGGACAGTCCCCACCCCTGAATTACAGAGTTATTTGGAAGAAAGTTTTAATTTATAGATACTGGGTTTTGGGTGTGTGTCTCTGTGTGTTTTAATTTGCTTTTAGCTATCTGCTGCTAACTTCTCGTTTTTTATATCATGGTCAGAGTATGTTTCCATTATATTGGTTTGAGTTTTTCCTAAGCCTTAAAAAGTTGGTTAGCATAAATTTCTGTCTATATCTCAACTTTGAAGTCAAGAAACTCATAGTGAATTATTTGAGCACTTGAAATAAGGGTCATTTTTATTGTTGTAGTTTAAATACTATATACCCTGGAGTTTATTGCCATCATCATCATTTAAGCACTGTGGGTAAGAGAAATAAATCTAATGCTTGGAATTGGCAGGGCTTTTTGTCATCTTTGTGGAAGGATAGAATGATGTAACTTTCAAAATAAGCTGATTTCCCAGTTTGTTTTAAAAGTGTTTGAATTCCTTAAATGGGGTTTCTCTGCTTGTAGAACTTCATACCTCTCAGCCCTGGTGTTCTCCCTCTGCATGTTTCCTAGGATTTCCTGGGGAGTTGGAAGAGCCAGCAGCTGTGGTTCCTCCATGGCCCTCCTTATGCTCTTTACCAGTTTAATCATATTTCAGAGAGCATCTTCCAGATACTTCCCACTTTCACCCCCAGATTGTAAAGCTTTTGAGGGGAAATGAACTCTTTGTTCCTGACCTGATTATGAATGGTATGAATAAAGAGGAATAGCAAAATTATTGGAATTAACTCCACATTCTTGAAAATGGAGAGTGGTGGCAATTCTAGTAATTCCTGTAAGAAAATTAACCAAATGCCCCACCCCTTTTTTTTTTCTGAAGAGGAAAAGATGCTTCAAATTATTGCCCTATTGAGTTCCCTATTTTTCAGTGTTCTTCCAGGTCTTTCAATTGCATTAAAGAGAGATCCTCTGATTGGTTCTAATGTCTTTTACCCCCACCCTCTGTTTAATAAGAACATCTGCAGAGAATGTTCTTATTCAAAATTGAGGTTTGAGTAAGATTAGATTCGGAGTATAGGTAGTATATGTTGAAAGTACGGTATTGAAAACACATCAGGAATCCAGCACATAAGAAAAATGTACCAAAATTAATTTTGTGATTTTAGTTGAAGTAGGAAATCTGATGGCTGGCCTCGGGCTGGGAAGCAGGTGCCAGGCTGGCAGCTGTAGCTGAGCTTGGAGACCCTCCAGTGGTGTGATAGCACCTGAGTGCAGACAAGGCAGGTGGAGAAAGCACTTGGAACTCCTGAGTGACAGCCAGAAGCCAGGATGCCAGTTTGGCAAGCAGCGGGCTATCAGGTGCTGAGTCTTGGGCCTGATCATTCCTCAGAATAACAGATGGGTCGTAAATGTTTATTTCCTACTTTGATAGCAAATGAGTACTTAAGTTTCATGTGCATTTTAATTGGGTACTTATTTGATGATGAACACTTAAAATAGGCAGGACAGTTCAGCATAGATTTACATTTGGCCAAAGTTCTGAAATAATTTTCTTCTCACTGTGTGATAGCCTCTTACTCAACTTTTTGTATTGAGTAAGAGACTATCACACAGTGAGAAGAAAATGGGTTTGGTAAGCAAAAAGCTACTTTATTGGGAAGCAAAGATTTGGCAATTAAAAGGCTCTACAGCAGCAGTTCTCAACCTGTGGGTCGCGACCCACAGGTTGAGAACCACTAGCAGGGTCGCCTAAGACCATCGGAAAACACAGATATTTACATTACGATTCATTAACAGTAGCAAAATTACAATTATGAAGTAGCAACAAAAATAGTTTTATTTGTGGGGGTCACCACAACATGAGGAACTGTATTAAAGGGTCGTGACATTAGAAAGGTTGAGAACCACTGATCTAAATGGTCATTTGGTTCAAGAAGCTATCCTTATAATATTAACCACACCTTCCTTCATACAGTAAACCCTCGATTTTCAGACCTCAATTTAACAGAATTCTGATTTAACTGACAAAATTTCCAGTCTATATGTCATATGTGAAAATTAACACCCTGATAATTTTAAAAAGCTTTTAACCAAGATTTGCTTATAATTATTATTTTTTTAAAATATATTTTATTGACTTTTTACAGAGAGGAAGGGAGAGGGATAGAGAGTTAGAAACATCGTTGAGAGAGAGAAACATCGATCAGCTGCCTCTTGCACACCCCCTACTGGGGATGTGCCCGCAACCAAGGTACATGCCCTTGACCGGAATCGAACCTGGGACCGTTGAGTCTGCAGGCCGACGCTCTATCCACTGAGCCAAACCGGTTTCGGCAAGATTTGCTTATAATTAAATTGACGGGGGCTTTTTTGTTTTGTTATGAATTTAGTTATTTTTAACAAATTTTAGCAAATAGGCCATATGTTGGAGAAAAAACTAGTAATTTCACCAACATAAATAAAAGTACATATCTACAACTATAGTCTACATATTTAAATTCCAGAGTCACAGCTCGTAAGCAGTGTTTTGGGAAATGATTAGCACGTGATCACACACGAGGCCAGGCGAGTAGTAATTGGTTCTGTTGTCACATGGCATGGGGTGATTTCTGCAGCAGTTTTACCGCTTGTGGAAGTGGTTCTGAGCCACGCCCCAACTGTGTGCATTTGTTTACTCTAGGGGACTGGTGAATGCACCCATTTACTAGACCTATTCAGTGTAAATTTAAAATGACAGTACTACATATAGAAAGCTTTTCTGTGAAATTAAACTTTTCATACATACTTAATTTTAATCACACAACATGTCTATATAAGTAATAACAGGTAAACTAATCTGTCAATTTTTTAACATACACATTTGGAAAACCTACTTTATTATATAACAGACTTTAGCTTTAATGGACACCCCCTCGCTCGAATCAGTCCGTTACATCGAGGTACCGTACTTCAATGCTTAATAATTGCTTTAAGCTTACAAGTATCCCACTACCCGCACTGATCTTCCATTTGGAGTTTTGACTTTTGGTGGGAGAGAGATTGGAAGGAGCAGCCACGATGAGAGTATTTAGACTGCCAAATGGCAGCAGTAAGCCTCTAGGGATCTTAAGAGCTGGGGAAGAAGACTGAAGATGGCTTAGAAAAGGAGGCAGGAGAGTGACACCAGCTCACCTCCTGCTCTCTGAGGACTGGCGGGTCCTGCCAGGTGTCCTTCTCACCTTCACTCTTCACTCCCAGGCAGTCCTGGCCCGTGGGTCTCCTAGAGGCTGGGAGCGACTTGCAAGGCTGAGGGGGTAGACAGAGGAGCCCTTCCCTGCTTGCCTTCTGGTTTTCACTAAGTTATCATCCTTTTCGCTATTCTCATTCGTTCATTTACTCATTCATAGATACGCATCACTTTTTCCTCTCCAGCCCCACTGAATCCATTCTCCTGGTTTAAAGTTCCAAAAGGGGAAAAAAAGAGAAAATGAAAAACTTATCCTTCCTTATCACCCTCCAAACTATCTTTCTATATCTTATTCCTTTCCTGTCAAACTTATTAAAAGAACACTTATACTACCATCTCTTTTCAGCACACACTTACCAGGATTTTTTTTTTTTTTCTTAATCAGGAGTTTTTAACCTGGATTCTGTGGTCCCCTTTGCTATGGATATGAGTTTGGGCATTCTGTGATGCTGGGTGAGAAAAAATTTTTATCATGATATTCATATTCTCTAAATGAAATTTAGCATTTTTCTTAATTATGAATGTAGGCAACAATCCCAATTAATAACAGTATATATGACTTTGTCACCCACAGAAATCATAAACATTTCTGTCATGTTATAGTTGAAATAAATATTTTGAGTATCTTTCACTTTTAACTACAAAATCATTGTAGTGATTAGATATGCTGCTATATCTTATTTTAATGTATTAATGTAAAGGCATATATTTCAGTATACCGCAATTTTATATATTTTGATAACTGTATTTTAATATAATTGGTTTCTTTGTAATAAAATTCTATGTTTTTTAATTTATGTATTTAAAAGCATTACTTTGAATTTTTTAACAGTTATTTAAGGGAGACTTCATTAGACTAAGAAAGTGATCAATAACACAAAAACATGGTTAAGCCCTACCCGGTTTTGCTCAGTGGATAGGCCTGCGGACCCAATGGTCCCAGGGTCGATTCCAGTCAAGGGCACGTACCTTGGTTGCAGGCTTCTCCCCAGCTTGGGCCGTGGTCAGGTCTCGTGCAGGAAGCAACCAATCAATGTGTTTCTTTCACATCGATATTTCTCTCTATTTTGCCCTCTCTCTTCCACTCTCTCTAAAAATCAATGGAAAAATATCCTCGGGTGAGGATTTTTTTAAAAAAAATACATGATTAAGAATAGCTGTCTGTTCCAAAGAAATAGCTCCCTCAATATCCTCAGTCATTCCTGCTGTATATTTATATCATTTGATGCCATCAATTTTTTTATTACTTCCTCCTCTTCTGTCGTTAGTATTAAATCATTTCTGGGGTAGTTTAGTTGGTTAGAGCGTCATCCCGATTCACCAAGATTGTGGGTTCAATCCCTGGTCACAGCACATACAAGAATCAATCAATGAATGCATAAATAAGGGGACAACAAATCAAATCATTTTTGGACCCATTGGCTCTATCTTAGAAAATGTCTCATATTTGTTTCTCTTTTTTTTCCATCATTTCCTGGGACCAAAGTTGAAACTCTAGTATAGCATTCAAGACTTCCCATAAACTGGCCACTTTCTAGCCTCTTTTACACATAATTCTATATGTTTTATCATCTCTCACATAGCTGGGCCTTTGATTTTGTTGTTCTCTGGCCAAAAATCTTCCTTTCCCCACTCCCCCCCGCCCCATCCCCCTGCACAGACACACATCATAGTGTATATAGGAATGTGTCATCATCATCATTCAGTCCCTAGCTTCCATGCCACCTCTCAGGACCTTCTCAAATCTGAGCCGCTGTGCTTGTCTCTCATACCCTAGGATGTATCACTATTAATAGCATTAATTCTGGCATACCCTATATTATATAGATATTCCTTTATCCGGTTTCCCTAGAATAAATTTTATATTCCTTAGGATAGCAACTGTATTTATGTTTATCACTCATCTTCTCCACTTAGCATTATCCCTTTCTCATAATAAGCATTGAAATAAATGTTTTTGAATGAATACTACGTGAATTCATTGAAAACTAGTTTAACCTCTCATTTATTCTGATTGAGTAATCATGAACCTTTCTGCTATTTTCCTGCCTTTCATCAGAATATTGCTTATTAAATGTATTAGTTGTAAACAATTTTAAAATAAAATGTTATCAATTAGTTAACATCTATAAAAATGCCCTAAGAAGATACTCTGTACTTAAATATTACTATCAATAAATTCTTCAGCCATTAAAATCTTAACAAAATAATTTTTAACAATTTAAGGGAGATAATTATTTTGGAGTTAATTTTTCAATAGTTAATAGCTTATAGATATTAGGAAAAAAACTAACTCTGAAAAGTGTTCAGTTTATTACTTTAGGAAAATCTGTGGCCAAAAATTAAAATATTATTGAGGTGGGAAGAGATGGCTGCTCTTTGTTTACAGCCATTTATTTTTAAGTAATTTCTCACAACCCACCATTTATAATCAGGGGTGGGGAATGTCCGTCCATATCATTTGGTCTGGCCTTGCCAAGGCAACCTCAGACGGGACTTGAAATTCAAATCTAGGAGCTTTTTTTCGTAACAACATCATTTTTAAATTGATAATTTTGTATGGCCTGTGAACGATGTTTTAAATATCCAAATGGCCCTTGGCAGAAAGAAGGTTCCCCACCCCTGAAAACTGAAAGAAATGTTTTCCACAAGAAACTCTTTGTTTCCTCTCAGGTGCCTGTTATATTTTCTTCTATTTATACTTCCATTTTCTCCCTCATCCCTTCACTCCTGCCCACCATCAAATCAATGTATTTTTTCCTAAGCCATTGGTTCCCAACCATTTTTATACTTGTGTTCCTTACAAAGCTTTCTAGCATCTTCTAATTATCCTCACTATCTAAAGTATTCCGTGA
Source organism: Cnephaeus nilssonii (assembly GCF_951640355.1). Lineage (NCBI taxonomy): Eukaryota > Metazoa > Chordata > Mammalia > Chiroptera > Vespertilionidae > Cnephaeus > Cnephaeus nilssonii. The sequence goes on along the minus strand of NC_137084.1, from coordinate 69,182,440 downwards.
CACTTAAATCATCAGTTTTTCTTACAAAAAAGGATAGGTATGTTTAGCTTTTCCAAACTAAATGTTATCCCCTTTCCCTCTGAGAGACATTGTTCTAAATTATTTATTTAACAAAATTCACATGGTTAAGGTCATGAACAAAGACAGCATAGGGCATTTGAACTTCAAGTCATTTGATATTTTGATTCTATGAACATGTGGTAAGAAGAGCTAATGGCACATGGGATAGTCTTTGTATCCTTTGCCTGCTTGATAGTCTGTTTTGTGTGTGTGTGTGTTTGCATAATCTTTCCCATCTATCCATATATATAAGAGGCTAATATGCAAAGTGTCCCCATGGGAGTTGGACTGGGAGACTGGGAGTTCTATCACTCACTATGACATGTGCTGACCACCAGGGGGGCGGCATGGAATAAAGGAAGGCCCCAGCCGGCAGCTGGGGAAGGGAGGCGCTGATGGGCCCTGATTGCCGGCCAGGCCTAGGGGTCCTACCTGTGCATGAATGTCGTGCACTGGGCCTCTCGTGATAAAGAGAAAACTTTTAGAATTAAGTTAATGAGAACATAAAATAAAGGAAATGAGGTGTTTTTGTTGTTGTTGTTTTGCAATTACACTTTTAGTGTAAACTTCTTAAAACACTTCACATTTACTATATGCCAAGTCCTGTTCTAAATTATTATGCATATAATTCATTTAATCTTCATAATAACCCTATGCTGTTGTTGGTGGTGTTATCTCCATTTCACATTTGAAGAAACTGAGACACAGAGCAGTTAAATAACTTGTCCAGGTTACTTGGTTAGCTGGGGGGAGGGGTGCATGGTATAGTGTTGGTTCTTATAGCCATAAGTTATGAGATTTCCTTCTTCTCATCTTCTTGTCTTTGAGCCACAGGCTGACATTTATACTAAGGGTTCAGGGACACGTTTCAGAATAGCAGTAAATAAGAAATAGTGGTGCCTTGTGGGAACACGTGGCCAATCTAGCCTAGTTCCCTTTGGTACTCTGGGCAGTTGGTTTGCCATTGAGAAAAAGTTTGGATGAATACCATATCACTTTTCTAATGTCAACAAAATAGTGGTGCCCAAATGTGTCAAAGGAAGTAAGAGAAAATGACAATCTAGTCATGATTATCAATATAAAAAGTTTTAGGGAAATATCAATATATATAACCCTTCCAAAATGTAATCTTGTTTCTATATTAGGCAGTCTATTAATATACTTGACAGTATTAATAAGCCAAACAAAAATAATTATCATATATCATTTTAATGAAATCCACATTTCAGATTTTTTCTTAAATCTTTCTGAAGGAGAAAAATGTATTTCTGTAAATCATTTATAAAGGCTACATATAGTGTAGTATATCTATCTCTATATATGTATACATATATATGTATATAAACATTATTTCATGTAGCTAACACTTACTGAGTACTTAGTATATGCCTGCCACTGACCCAAATGTTTCACATTGATTAGCACATTAAATTTTAAAACAACCATATTACATATTTTTTATACTTGAGGAAACTGAGGGAAGCGGAGGTAAATTTGTCCAAGGTGATGTGTGTGTGTGTGTATGTTGTATATCTGTGTGTGTACAACCTAACCAGCAATCAATATAATGCTTAATAATAAAACACTAGAGGCATTCCCATTAACATCAGGAACAACACAAAATAATCAGTGTTATTTAATATTACAATGTAATGAGATAAAAGTATGGCACAAGAGATACAAACATTGATAAGGAAGAGGCAATCTGATGATTTTATTTTGTGCCTGGAAAACCCAAGAGCCTCAGTGAAACACCAGCAGAAACATTAAGAGGTCACTGAAATACCTAGTTCACTGAACTTTGTACAAGAAAAAGAATGGGAATAATTTTTTTAGATACCAACAATAACTAGATAGAAAATATAATGGGGGAAGAAAAACCCTCCATCCACAGCAGCAAGAACAAAAGCAAAATGTTTTAAACACAAGTTTAATAAGAAATTCATAAGTCCCCATTAAGAAATCTAGATAACTGTATTGAAAGATAGAGAAAATGTCAATAAATTGTTCTTGATTAATATAATCAGCAGTGCTTTTTAAGCAGGTATTACTGCAGTGCAGTCTCTGTCAAACTCCCAACAGCCTTTTGGTTAAAACTTGTCAAAACAATTCTAAAGTACCTGAAAGCATGTATATGCAAAAACATCCATGGTAATAATATAAAAATGAGAAAAACTAATGATAGAATATTTGCACATGCAAGGTACTCAATATATCATAAATCTACAGTTATTAATATACAGTGTTGGCACAGAAATAAGTAAAGATCGATGTAACACATTTGGAAGTGTGAAAGTAGGTCAAGCTTATTAGACATTAGTATAAAATCGGGTCATATCACTCCATCTGCTCAAAGCCCTCCAAAGGTTTCCCATCTCAGAATAAAAGCCAAGTTTGACCTATGACCTTGCTACTCAAAGTAGGGTCCATGGACCAGCAGCAATACCATCAGCTGTGATCTTGTTAAATGCGTTAAATCTCAGACCTCACCCCAGACTTCCTGAGTCAGAGTCTTCAGGGTCTTCAGATCTTCATATGCTATGTAACGTTTGAGAAGCATTGCCCTTCAGAGTTCTACTGTCCTGGCTTGCCTTGACCTTATCTTTCTGACTCACCCCCTTGCTCACTTGCTGCCCAGTCATACTGGCCACCTTGATCCATGAACACACTCATCTCAGGGCTTTGTACTTAATCCTCCCTCTTCCTGTTATATACTTCCTTTCACTTCATTTAGGTATCTGCACAAATATTGCCTTACCAGGGAAGACTTCCATGATTCAAACTTTCTTTAGCATTGACCATCAACTGACGTGTATTTTTTGTTTATATTCTCTCCCTCTTACCCACCCCACCCCACCTTACACCGAAAGCTTGGTGAGGGAAGGAGACTTGCTTTGTTCTTGCTGTAGTCCCAGTGCAGGGCCCTAGGAGAGTCCCAGTTGCTGAATAAAACTGGTATTAAAAATAGCAGGTAAGATCTCTACGAGTTCTGAAGAGGGAAAAATTACAGCCGATTCTTGTTTTTCATTGTAGTTCTGTTCTGTAAAGTTGCTCCTACAGGAAACACAGGATTTAGCCTCAGGTCAAAACATTTTCATAGACCAATCAGTACATAACCTTGTACATGTATTGCTGTTTAAAGACACCTTATTTTATATATATATATACTGTTGATTCCTTAACATTGAACTCAAAACCAACAACACTGTAACTTATGTCTGACAAAAAGCTTACCTAATACATAGTTTCTCCATAAGACACTTCACAGCCTTCTTGCCCTTAATAGATAGCACTTGAGCACTTGGGGAGCATTTAAACAGCAAATTCACCAACAAGCACAAAAGTGCAAAAAGGTAGCACTAAATAATCCTTTTTAAGACACTTGTTTGCAGTAGGAGAGCTGAAATAAGAAGGAAAAGTGTCACTTTGTTCTGCGTCAGCGGGAATGTGTGTCTTGGGCAAGTCACATTTTCTGCCTCTCTGTGCAGGCATGTCTGTAGAAAGACTCCAAAGCACCGTGAGTATTAATTTTGTGGTTACCAATTTTACTAAGTAGGCAAGTTTGCAAATACAGAATCTGAATAATGAGAACCAGCCATAATTCTTCCAATAAATATTTATTATGTTCCTGTTATGTATCATGCTCCCAGAATTATTCACCACTCAAAGATGTATCAAGTCTGTCGGTCACAGCCCTCTGCTAGTGACTGGACCTCCGTGGATGCCAGGAATTGGAAGAAAACATGAGTAGCCACAGGTATATAGGAGAGACTTTATTCCAGTCTAAGTAGTCATTGCACATACAGTAGTTCTTGCTAACACGGCAGCAAACACAGGAACCACTAGACAAAGCAGTTCTTGAAAGTAGCCTCCACAAAGCAGCCGCTCACCAGCTGGTCAGCAACACATTTTTATACTAACTCAAACGAAAGAGGCTTCTTGTCAAATAGTACATCAGTGTTTGGGTTGTAGAAAGATATGCCTGCACAGTGCGTACAGTAAAACTGTGCCATTGCCTTTGCACATGCATATGGCACATGGGCCTTGAACATCTGGCGTAGTCTGGTCAGGGTCCCCCCAAGGTCTTAACCATGTCAGGCCCTGTGCAAACCTTAAATAATCCAAAGGTAAGCTGAAAAGTGTTCCAGGAAAGTTTTCATGGCAAAGTTGGGTGTTTAGCTGAGTCTTCAATGATAATGGGCAGGATTCTAACAAGTGAAGCTATGGAGAAAGGTGTTTTAGAAGAAAGACACTTTAAGTCAGTGTTCTTAAACTTGGCTCCACATTAGAATCACTGGAGTATGGCAGGCTTTACCTCGATCAAAAAAATAAACCTCTAGGGATGGAACTCTGGAATCCAAATATTGTATTTCCAACCTCCTAATGATTCCAATATGTAAACAAATTGAGAAAACCACTGCTTTAAATACTTGGGTCTGGATGGAGTGTAGGTTATATAAAGTAAGTAAAAACAAATCTGAAGAAGAGATTTTGGCCCTGATATTGAAGTGCATCATTTATTTAGCACATATTTATTAAGTGCCTGTGTGTGCCAGGCACTCTGCTGGGCTCTGCAGATAAATCAGAAAGCAAAGCACAGGAGTTAACAAACAAATTACATTGGCAGCTGTTTAGGATGATTCATATTCTAGATTTATCTAATTATAGTATATGATGATTCCTATTTAGAAGGAATCTTATCCTAAATGCTCTGAATGACTTTTTTAAATATGTCTCTTTTTTTTATTGCAGAGAGGAAGGGAGAGAGATAGATAGATAGAAACATCACTAATGAGAGAGAATCATTGATCGGCTGCATCCTGCACACTCTCTACTGGGGTTCGTGTCCAAAACCCATACATGTGCCCTGACTAGGAATCAAACCGTGACCTCCTGGTTCATAGATCCACGGTCAACCACGAGCCACACTGGCCAGGCCAGAATAACTAATTTAATGTCTGAATTATTACCTCTCTCTCTAGTATGAATGGAACCCTATGAAGAAAAAAATTTTTGTGAACTTTTTGCTAATTTCACTGAGCATTATCTTCTAACAAATGTTCTTTTTATCATCCTCTCCATGTTTTCCAGTTTCTTACACACCAGGACAGTTGTCTAAAATCAGTAGTGTGCAGTAATTTAAAATCAGTATGAGGGCCATTGGAAGTATTAACTCAGGCATTTTGTTTTTCCATCTTATAAGAATTGGTATATAAGGAACTATTTTGTGACTTGTTCATTAATTATAATTTATACTTAGATCAAATTTATAATTAATAGAACTTTTATTGGGTGATAGATGGTTTGCAGTTCCTTTTGTATTATTAGCTGTATAGCATGCTTTATGTTTTCCTGCGTTCCTTTCCATTTAATATACACATGCTACTATTACACTCTCTTCTAGACCATTAGCAAGAACAGACAGACCTAATGAGAGAGCCCTATTTTAGTTCTATCTAATGCAATTATTCTTTATAGCCTAAATCTGTCAATTTCACTTTAGCAATGCTTTTGGTCAAGTAGCTTTGAGTTAGTTTGCCAAGCAGAATTTTTTAATACTTAAAGAACAAGACATGAACCACCCTCAGCTTGCATGACGTACAGCCTGAAGGTGTGATGTGCAGACATAAGCACATACTGGGCAGAAAGTGAGGGATGTCATGGGGAAGATAAAAGTGCGTGGCTCAGGAGAGAGGAGGTCTGACTAGGCCAGTGATGGCGAACCTATGACACGCGTGTCAGCACTGACATGCGTAGCCATTTCTGATGACACGCGGCCGCTGAGGCGGCCGCATGCCGAGGATGAAACATTTGCTGCTCCTGAGGATGAAACATTTGCGAAATAATGTTTTTTCCTCAAAGTGACACACTACCCAAGTTATGCTCAGTTTTTTGGCGAAGTTTGACACACCAAGCTCAAAAGGTTGCCCATCACTGGACTAGGCTTTGATGATGATGTTGTAAATACTGTCATTATTAGACGAGATAAAGTGTCATTTAACTACCATTCAGTTGTGATGTAATTCTGAGAATGTCTTGTATATATTTTATATAAAATTACACATTTTGAGTTTTTCCTCAGAGTTTCAGTTGTACTTAATATGACTGTGTTTGTTAACATGGATGATATAATGTGCTTTCTACTTCTTTTAAAATCATGTATGCCCTTTTTTCCTCAGGAATTGTCTCTCCACTACTTCCTCATATATTAGCTGTTTAGCATCCTATTACACTAGCATTTCAGATGTGATTTGTATCCGCTGACCTTTTCTAAGATTCCTTGAGTATTTTATAAGTTTTATAGGAATTTAAGATAATCTGTTTAAAGACATTTGTTTGATGAATTTTTAAAAATATTAAATGGAAAGCTAATCACTGGGAAATATTTCAAGTCTAAGAATATGGGTTATATTGTCACTTAAAATTACTATAGAAAAGTTCCTTTGTTTTTAGACCACTGGGAAGAAATGCTGTTTTTGTGGATTTATTTAGTAATAGAGGCCCTAAATTTGTGCATGGGTAGGGTCCCTAGGCCCGGCCAGCGATCAGGGCTGATCTGTGGGGTGACCAGCAGGGCGATCGGAGGCCCCTGCTGGCACCTGCCTTGGCTGGGGGCAGCTCCTGCATTGAGCATCTGTCCCCTGGTGGTCAGTGCGCATCATAGCAACCGGTCGTTCCACCAGTGGTTCTGCTGTGAGGTCAATTTGCATATTAGCCTTTTATTATATAGGATATGTCTCTGAACCCTAAAGATAGTTGAGGGTTGTTTGCTCTTAGTGATAGGACACTGAAAGATTTTTTAAAATCAAACCCTAAGAATTTTTATTTTGAGGACCATTATCTTCTTTCTTTATTACAGAATTTTGTTTTTCTTAACTTTATATGTATTTTAAAAGTAGTCTTATCAGAGTTAATGTATCTGAGTCTTTATCACTTTTTTTCCTAAATAGTTCTTTATAACAAAACTTTTTATTGTTGAATATTGTTTGAGTGGGTCTTTTTCCTGCCTTAGGTTTGAACCCATGGAGAAATAGATAAAGGACCCAAGCAGATGGACATCTAAAATAGCAGCTCTTTTTCTGATAAAACTATTGTAGAACATGACTTAAGATCACAGCATAAAGAGCTTAGTTACATTGAACCTCCAAACTAGAAGGTTAACCACTCAACCTCAGGCAGTGCTGCAGAGCAAAGCAACGGTGCACTTACTCTGCTCCTGGGCAGACCCCAATAAGAAATACGTGAGCGAGGGGTGGGCTTTGCTCTCACAGGTCCTCTTCCCAGACTTTCCCATCAGATCAGTCATCCTCAGGTGAGGAGGGCTAGGCCTGAATGTTACTCCAATAGACACCACTCGGTGGGAAGTTGAAGCCAGCGAAGGAGACTGTGTGGAAAGATCTGTCATCGTTGAGAGGCGTGGCTCACAGCGGCCTGGAATGGTGCAGGCAGCCCCAATGGCAGCACCAGGGCTGCCGAGCATTGCAAACAGCTGAGGGCTCTTTGATAAGTTCACCTGGTCACAAAAGAGGGAGAAAACTTAGCAGGGGCGCATTTTGTTTCTGTGAAGGCTGCATTCCTTTTTGAAGAAATCTGTTCTTTTACGGGTCTTGTTTTTCACTCCAATGTCTTCTAGATGTCATCATAGTGCTGCACATCGGTTTTTTCTGTGTGGATTGTGGGAGAGTAAATGGCTCTACCCTCAAGAAGGTTCCAGCTGGGTTCATCAATAAGTGCTTATGTTGTGCAGTATGGACTCTTCATGTTATAGGAGTTGGGCATCATTAAAAACTGAACTAGTCCAAGAAGGTTTTATGGGGAAAATAAACCCTGAGCTGGGCTTAGAACAGCAGAGGTGATCTGTGTAGGTGAGGCAGTGGCAGGGAACACATAGGGTGACTTCCCCTGTGCTACCCTGCCCCTTCAGTGAAATGGGAGATAAAAGATTACAGGGCCAGGAGAGGCCCAGGTTGTAGAAAGAACCTTAAAAACCAAGCAGAGAATCAGACTCCTGGTTTGCTACTGAGACTATTTTTAAGCATGAGAGTGGTTGGTGTCAATGAAAATTACTTTGGCAGGGATGTACTTAGGGGCTACTCAAGGAAGAGATAACTTAAGAAGCAAAAGTAATCAAGGCCCGAAGAAAATAAAATATATTAAAGCTATCGTGGTCCATCCGACTTCCTAAGTATAGTAACCTAGAGATTAGAGTTGGTGCCTGATTGATTCTGCGCCATTCTTTTAGTACATCATGGGTATAAAAGTAGGGTTTGGGTTGGGTTTTTGTGACTCTCAAAAATAAGTTTTTAACCTTTTAATTTTTTGGAGGACAACTGATAAAACGTGATATAATAATCTTCTGTACTCTATATAGTGTTATTGTTAGACTTGAAAGAGATTGTGTATTAAAGGGGAACAAACCCGCATTAGGAGAAAGGTACCAGGAAGATGGCTTGGATCACTGACCGAGAATTGATTCCAAACATTAGCATCAAAGCTCAGGAGTTTCACATTCAGACTTCAGCAAGCCTACAAGGTCTTGTCATATAGTTGCAGTTTCAGATGTTAGACCCGTCCTTGGCACTGACAGGTTTTAGTATCTGCCTAAAACGACACTGCCTTGTTTTCTTGTTTCTTCTGTGTAGCTGCACAGTCGTTAATTGCAGTGACCCAGCTGTTTGTACTGGCTCTGCCTTGGGAAGTGGACTAGGGAAGTGTGACTAAGAGAGACGGACCAGGGCGGTCTTTTCACCTACAGATGTTGTAATGTGCTTAACATTATCCAATCCTAGCGGCCCAGATAGTCGAGATACCGCAGCAGGGTCTGATTAGCTTTTTCAGATCACTGCCTTTATTTGCTGTTGGTAAAAAAAGCTTAATCAGTGCTGGAGATCAGGCTGCCTGCCGGGATCTTCCTTCTTCTCTCTCATTCTTTGTGTTCACGGCAGGAATTAGTGAGAGGATTCCTCCTCCTCCTGAATTAAAGCTACAAAATAGTAACTATAGTAGCAAGGGATAAAGAGAAGAAAGATAACCCAAGGGAAAGAAGGCTGTCTATTCATACTAAAGAGTTTCCTTTTCATACACAAAAGAAAAAGTTTTCAATCTGAATTTATAAATATTGACCGTAAACATTGATCTCTGTGGTCAGTGCATAGCTTAAGTTTTATTAGGTTTTAGTTTTAACTGCTTTGCATGAATATATGTTACATTTTTCATTCTTATATTTTAAAATCAAACTCAGTTTTACCAGAAGTACATTTACTAAACCATACTAGTGGCCTTATTTATCTTCATTCCTCCTTTCAGGGTTGATAACTCATGAAATTGCAAAAAGAAGTAACAGCATACCACCAAAAAAGAAAAGAAAAAAAGATAAATTCTTATTTTTTTCATTTCTTTAAGTTTCATGTGCTTACCCAATATATAAAAACTGAATTCTGTGTAATTCACTTTATAATTTTCAATAAACTATAGAATATTGGAAATTATTTTGAGTGGGCCTATGAAATTAGACCATGGACTTAACTATTACAGAAGCATAACTGAAGCCCTTGGCAGAGAGAAAAGAATAGTTCTTGCCTTAGAAATTAGTTTGTCATTCAGAACCCAGTAATTTCATTTAGTTAAAAAAATATTTTCAGATTTTTAACTTTTCTTATGTTTTTGAGATGGCATACCTTTAAGCTCTTTTGAAGAAAATATCTATAGACAAATGGTGATCTACTGAGTCATACTTTATATTTCCGTTTTTTTTCTGGAAACAACAATAATTTCTAAGCCTTTAGTAGGCATAAGGAATGCTCTGTGAGATAACTGAAAATTTTAACTGTATAGAGTACATCTTCCTCTTATTTTGTACAGAGAGAAGAGCTTATTTATACTTTGGTGGCACAATAAGGATGTGGCCAAGAGTCCCAACCAATATGATAGTGTCCAAGTATTCACAAATGATCTTAATTATGAGTAGCCTCTGTATATGTGTGTGAAAGGAGAGATTGATTTCGACTGTTTGGGGGGCTCTAACCATATTTTATGTCTTTAGAGTTCATGATTATATGTATTAGGGAAAAGCCGAGGTTCTGCATAAATCAGCCTGTGTGAAAAAAATTGTAAGAGCAGCTTTTTGCCTTTACTCTTTTAATTTGCACTGGAATGAAAAGGAGGTGCTCGAGTGTGTGCAGGTGCTTGTGTGCACACGCTATGTCACGTAAGTAGGGAGCAGGACAGATTTCCTTTTTCTGTAGTAGGGAAATAGCCTCACAACATCTGATGGTGTTTACATTTTTATTGAATTTTTTTCCTCATCAGAGGCCACTCAAGATAGGACTTATGCAGCCTCAGAAGCAAGTAGCCCATAGCATTATAAATACAGCAGACTGCAACTGACATAAATCAGCGATAACAAGCCTCCTCACTGAGGGGGCTGGGTTTTGTCTACTTTTATATCCTTCAAAAATATCACAATATTTCTTCTTTATAAAGTTAACTATTTGCTGAACTGGAATCTGAATATTACATCTTACAAATTTTATTAAGTACAAATACTTTTAACAGGTTTAAAGGTTTTGCTTTTTAGTATCCATCATAAAATAATTTTACACTACCCTTTGACATACAAAAGATGGGCTTTTCTGGTGATTTTAGGTTGAAGTTAGTTTTGTGTAAATTATACATTTCAGATGAGTCATTTGGCACAAAGTTGCACACAACTTGTTTTGACTTACTACACTGTACTTTAGTGAACTTACTTTATAAAATCAATTGTTTGTAAACTCTTAAACTTTTGTTTTTAAAATATTAGTGTCATCATCTCTTTTCCTCTTTTTATTGTCTTGCAACAAATTAACCAATACTTACCAATATTTTAGACCTCCCAGTACTTCCAGGGAAATAGTTTTATTATAATCTGTCTCATTTCACCAGTAACTCAGTTATTACAGAAAGGGGATTGCTGCAGCCGTTAATTGCTACTTTGACACACATCATTTTCTTTCCTTCTCAAAAACAAAAAGCTATACCAAAGAATAGCCTCAACTTTTTGGAAACATGCAACTTTTACTACTTTAAATATAATTGGTTTCTTTGTTCCATGCATTTTAAACAAGGAGGAAAGCTGGTCTGCCCAAGCCAGGTGTTTCTTGTTGGCAGCCTGCTCCCTAATGACTGCTCTCAAAGAGCAGCTGCCTACTAGTCAGCTTTGTATGGCCTATTGTTGCTGCACACCCCTCGTTAATACACATGCTGCCCCGGGCAGACCCCAAGAGTGACATCAACTTGCTTATCTTAAAAACCTGGATGCAGGGTGCTGAGGTTGGCTTGCATCTGCCTGGCCAACTAATTGTGAGCTTTCTGGCCTATGATTGGCTGTTATTCCACTCGGTAGTAGGTTAAGCAAAGACATTGCCCGTCCATCTGTTCTACCATTCATTGTTCTTCTTGCCTGCCTGGAAGTCTGCAGCTAAAATTGTGTTAAGGAGTTACTGCTGAAGCTGCTACAGAAGCCAGTGTCTTTGTATTTTCCTGCTAACGTGAGTATCTGCTACTTCATGCCTTGGAAGTTAAACTTTAGTAAAATATTCAAAGTATTAACTTGAACTCTGTAAAGGATAGAAAGCACCTCAAATGAAAGCCTACAATTTACTACATAGTGCCAAAATACCAGAAAAGTAAGTTTTTTTTTCTGTAAAGTATGTGAAGCAGATTTTTTTACATTTTTGTAATTCTGGAGTTTTATAATTACAGCTCCATGAGCATTTACCAGGTGTTAGGCGTGGCATGTAATCATTTGGTACTTAAAGATAAGTTATAACATGTTCTGATATTTCCGTAAACAACAAATTTAGATTTTTATCTTGTCACAATCTTATGTTTCTTATTGTGTCATTGTCAGACCTAGGTGCTGTAAAATGATAGTAAGATTTGATGGATTTTTCCATTGCCTTAAAAACCTAGCTTGTGGAGATGGATTGATACAGTTAGATGTTTCAAACAGCTTGTTTTAAATGTGATGATTAAGCATCCTGTTACTTTGTCAGAAGTTTCAATATCCACATAGAGTTACTAATTTCTTCTTCCCATCTTTTTCTTTCCTTGCCCTAGTTTCAGATATTAGATTGAAGATGTCATTTCAAAAACTATTGCTTTCAAGAGTTCTGCTATGGGGAAGGGGGGAGGAGACAAAGACTTTCATCTCTAAGTTGGGAGAGAAAGAGAGAGCTCAAAGGGTTAAAAAGAGGTTTTCACTTCTACCACATGCCCTATTGTGTGAACATATGCATAAGACTATTGAAAGTTTTCAGAAGATGGGCAGGCCACCAGTTGCTGGTCTCCTGCAGTTCCAGTAGACATCTGTTGCCCTAGAGCATTAACCAATCTGTTCAAAGGGACATCCTTCCTTTGTTAGCTAGAGGGACACAGACAACAGCACTCACTGAAATACAATGGTAATTAAATACACAGAGACTATAGCAGTAGGTATTTATTACATATTCATTATTTTATTTTTATTGTTCTCTTAGTTTTATTTTTTGGATAACAACCAGAACCCACTTTATGGCTTTGTAACTTTACATTACAACAAATAAATTGATTTAACAAGTTTATGGTTTAATATTCCTGATTAATATGAGGCTCTTTAGAATACAAAACATATTTGATTTGATTTGAGAAGAAGATTTTAGGATTATCCAAGTCATCTAATGAGAATTTTCAGAAAATTTCACTAAAGGCAACACTTGCTAAGATAAAGTGTTTTGTTTTGTTTGTTTGTTTGGCCATTAAAATATTACAGTTCTTCATCATCTACAAAATTATGAAAATTTAGGTTTTTTTCAACAAATAGTATTATTTTCTTTTTCACTTATTAGGCATTTAGCAAGAAAAATTGTTTTCATTTCCAATACAAATTTCTGAAGGGAATCTATAGCTTTATAAGTATAGAAATCTGTTTTCAGACAATTATATTTTTGCCCAATACTCCTTGTGTTCATGAGTATAGTATGTAAAGGCCAGTTATAATGGATTCCTGCTAGAAAGCTTAAAAATTAAGCTATATTTCTTGGATTGTTTTTTATAACTATCAGAGTATAAACTCTATGTTGCTGCTTAATGAACTGAGAAAAATTACCCTTTTTAGTTCAAAGTTGATTAAAGATTATTTTTATATGCTTGCATTTGAGTAGATACAAAACTTAAAAGTCTAATAAATGGTGTAGAAATTAAAGAGAAAATATTTTCTACCTGACATGTAATCACTTTTGTGATGTTATTAGAGTCTTTGCTATCTTTTCTTTTTCAAAATTATATTGATCATTTTTAAGGCATTGAACAAAAAGATCATATACCATTCTTTATCGTAAGATTTCTTTTAATTACTTGTAATTTTTACACATTACGTTAGATTGACAAATACTGCAGCATATGAAACTATTTCTATCAGATTTTAAACCTTAGCATTTAAGTTTTTATTGAAAGATTTCAAGATATTGCCAAATTCTGTTTGTTTGTTTTTAAGTGCCATATTAAGTTAGGGCAATCCTTTACTACCTTTACTAATTTCAAGTGGGTAAGGAAGCATTTTAGAGGTTAAAGTTTTAAAAAAAACAAAACACAAATCTTTACCACCCAGTTCAATACAAATCAGATTATTTCAGATTTATATTATGCAGAGAGAATATATGCAGTTTATAGGCCTGGCAAATGAACTCAGTTGACCTTATTTGTACTATTTCATATTTAGTCTGTTTATTAATAGGTACTAAAAATGATATAACTGTTTAATTTAAGATGATATTGAATAACTTTCTCTGAGGTAACCAATGAAGAGAGGCCTGTCAGTGTGAAAAAAAAGTTAAACCAAAATCTTTTCAAAGAAAAATTATTTTGCAACAAAATAATATGGCTTTTTAAAGTAGGTTACATCAAGCTTACATTTATCCTTAATATTAAAAATCATATTTGCCCACCTGGCCTGCGTGGCTCAGTGGTTGAGCATCGACCTATGAACCAAGAGGTCACGGTTCAATTCCCGGTTGGGACATATGCTTGGGTTGTGGGCTCGATCCCCAGTGTAGAGCATGCAGGAGGCACCCAATCAATGATTCTCTCTCATCGTTGATGTTTCTGTCTCTCTTTCCCTCTTCTTTTCTCTCTGAAATCAATAAATATGTATTTTTAAAAAATAATATTAGTCCAATTATTTCAAACTTTTGGTTTAAATAGTATATATAAATTACATGATTTATCACAAGTTAAAGGTGTATGGTATTCACTAAATGCATTCATATGCAAATGAGCTTTATCTAGTTTAATATTGTAAGAAGCAAACAACTGATAATCTCATTTTTTCTCTCAGTATTATAGCCATATGATATAATTACATAGCAGATTTACATAATGTGATCAGTACTTTTTTTATTAGAATGAAGGTGATATAAAAAAATTTAAGTACTTTTTTAGGGTGACTAATTTTCAGTTTAAAAACTACAGTATCTGGTTTTGTGTCTTTGAAAAATGTAAAAATTAAGAATTTTATTTATGCTGTAAACATAACATTGCATTCTAATTTTCCCCACTGGCTGCATGTTTCATAAGTATTTATCTTGTTTGAAACAGTCCATAACAAAAACACTACTGCTCAAAATTAAAATTATATTTTCTAGTTCAATTCAGAGATTTGGTCAGTGAATTATGATCTTGAAGAATTATCTCACAACAGCACTTATGCAAAACCCAAACTTTTCAGGGGAGATAAAAAATGTTGCCCATTAACTACACTTCCTGCAGTCAGAGCAGATTGTGGGGTTTACAGAACAATGATGTCGGAGCTTCCAGATTGGTTTGGCAGCTGCATTGTTCTCGGAGGGTAAACCAGACGCACTTAAGTCCCAGTCTCTTTTATAGGCTTTTGTTCATACCAAATTATTCTTTCACTGTGCTAGCATTCATGATGGCATGTTAAAAGAGTGCAGCTTAGCAACCAGCTTCTGGTTGCCAGGCAGCCCAGCTTCCAATAGGTTTTCCTTTTTTAAAATACTTTTGGTGGGAGCTCTACGAAGGTCACAGTGCAGATTTTTCTTTTAACTATATCCTTTCATTAGGATGCTGTTGTGATTTGTTACTTGCATTATGGTGTCAGTGTATTACAGTAGTTAATAAATCAGTGAGTGTAAAGATTTGGTTCCAAAGTTTCATTAATTCTAAATAATTTGGCTCATGAATATCCATATTAATAGAAAAAAAACTGATATGGATACAGCCTCATCCTGGAGTACATGTATATGGAGCTCTCCTAAGGGATATTTCTATCAGTTGTACGTTCAGGAGCCAGGAGAATTTGATGTTTCTTTAAAACCAATGAGTGCTACATTAGTAGAACAGTGATATTAAAATCATCTGTCTTCTCAAGGGATAAAATGTGAAAAAACTCTTGTATAAGTATGTAGGAGTTCTACACTGAAGGAATGTTAAGTGTATTGCATCAGGTGAAAGATTTCCATGTTCTCCTCTCTAGTATTTACCATCCTGAATATAATTTATTTCATTGTGTAGCAATATTTTGCACTAATAAGTTCACGAACTATGCGTTCAGTGTGGGACTTAGAAAATCACTTAGCATATTCTTTTAACGTTTATATAATAGCTCCTTTCTAGTGTAAATAAGATGTTAAAGAGCTTTAGAATTAAATGTTTTTCCAATATCTTTTTTTGAGTTAATATAAATAGGTGTTTTATGACAGTCTTGAATTCAGCTGCCACTGGCTTACAATATCCATGGATATACACTGGGATTGCCTTAATAAGTAAACTACTGATGTAAATACAATTCTTCCAATGAAGCACAAGAGAAAATAATTTTATTTTGCTAACCTGTTCCTGGTAGAGAAGTAACAATTACTCCCAGTAGACTCTAAGGAAAATGGTAAAGCATAAAGCAGCAGAAGCATTTTAAACAGTAAAAGCAATTTTATAGGGGGAAAGTAAGAGAAAAGATGACTTTTTAATTAAATGCAGATAATGGTTAATTAGTTATCTGGTATGATATAGAAATATTTTCTCCTATAAAATTGAAGAAATTAACATTTGTTCAATGTACATAATTATTTGCTAATTTTTTTAAAAATTTTCACCCGAGGATATTTTTCCCATTGATTTCTAGAGCGAGTGGGAGAGAAGAAGGAATGAGGGGGAGAGAGAGAGACACACATTGATTGGTTACCTCCCCCGTGTGTTCCTACTAGGGCTGGGGAACCTGCAAGCGAGTGCGTGCCCTTGACCAGGAATCGAGCCCACGACCTTCAGTCTGAAGGCTGATGCTCCAACCAGAGCAAATTGGCCAGGGCTACTACTAATTTTATGTGAAATATTTTCTCTGCTTTCTATAAATGTGTATAGACTAAAAGAGCTTTTTCCCACTTCCTGGAATAAAATAGACTCCAGTGTCCCTGGCACTAAATAAGGGCAGCATAACATTAAAAATTGTATTCTGTTTCTGTGTTTAATATTTACAAAATAAAATAACTAGGGCAAAACTATCTCTTAAATGGATTATAATTGACTTTATAATTATTTAATTTCTTACTGGCTGTTGCTGAATCTGTGTTCTTTCAACTCAGTACTGGAATCATTTTTGAAATGTCTTTAGATTGTTGTTTAAATTATTAATTTTATAATTAATGATACTTTTACAATTATAAGTTAGTGTTTTCCTTCCTTTACAATTTTTTATGAATTACTTTTTTGAATGTACATAAACTGTCATAGCATATCTAAAAGATGCTTTTTGATAGTCTTCTATATGTCGCTCTAGAAACGTACATAGGCCTTTCCTAACAGTTGAAAAAATCTCTTCCATTATGGTTGAGAAGCAGCATGACTTAGTGAGAAGAATAGGAGTTTTAGAGTCAGACAAAAATTGGTAAAAAAATACAGTTCACTACTTACTACTTTGTTACCTTGGAGGGGTCACATGGTCTTTCTAATTTCTAACTCGTTTGCAAAACAAGGCTATCTTGGCAAGGGTGGTGAGGGATGAGAGGATATAGGCTTAACATAATGAACATAGGTATTTATAGTTTGGTAATTCTCTTTCAACTTATATATTGAGACAAATGAAACAAATATTAAATTCTAAATATTTTACATTTTTCTCTAGGAATACGGGGTGCTTTGCATTCAGGAATACAGAAAAAGCAGCAAAGTGGAGTCAAGTACACGGAACAGCTTCATGGGCTTGAAGGATCATCTGGGGCACGACCTAGGCCACCTTTGTGTGGAGAGCACTGACCCACATTTCAGCACATCTGTACCTTGGTCAATGGTAGAAAAACCAACAATGGATAAAGTTAATTCCGGGAAGGAAGAAAAGGAGGTGTCTGAAGAGAATGCGAGCTCTGGTGACTCTGAAGAAAGCACAAATTCTGATCATGAGTCAGAACAATTGAGTAGCATTTCAGTAGAGCCATGCTTATTAACCAAGACTCACAGACAACTATGTAGGTCTCCCTGTTTAGAGCCTCATGTCCTCAAAGGCAGTGAAATCTTACAAGACTTGAAATCCGAAGAGCCCCAGACTACATCCAAGGAAGTGAAGAAACCTCCTGATGTGGTGCGAGAATACCAAACAAAACTGGAGTTTGCACTTAAGTTAGGTTATTCTGAAGAACAAGTTCAGCTTGTGCTGAACAAACTTGGTACCGACGCTTTAATCAATGATATTTTGGGAGAACTTGTCAAACTTGGAAATAAAAGTGAGGCTGAACAAACAGTTAGTACAGTTAACAGTATAATGCGGGAAACATCTTCCCTGGAATCTCAGCGGTCTGATTCTCCAATGCAAGAGATTGTAAGTGATGATGGAGAAAACCTGAGACCTATAGTTATTGATGGCAGCAACGTGGCAATGAGGTAAGTGGGGAAATCGTCAGTGATTACTACCAAGTCATCTTTAAAAGGTATTTCTAATTTTGTGACTGTTTCTCTTCTAACAGTTATTAAAGTCAAGTTTATTCTGCATCCTAACATTAACTTACATATTTCTAATTGTATCTCTTTTAATGATCTATCTCTCTACTTCTAGAGTGGTCAGGCATTTTTACCCCATTTGTCGCTAAACAGACACCTCCTTCCCCAGATATGTCTCTTTTTTTTCTCTCTCTCTTCTGGCCCTATTACTATGCTATAAAAATTAGCATTTGTTTCTGGCTTAGTGTTAACCACTAGTTTTAAATGAAGAATTTGAGTACAATAATAGTCAACAATTTTGGAATCTAAATAGCCTATTTCTACATGAAATCAAATAACCATAGAAAAAAACCACAGTTCTGCCCTAGCTGGTTTGGCTCAGTGAATAGAGCGTGGACCTGTGGACTGAAGGGTCCTGGGTTTGATTTCGGTCAAGGGCACATGCTTGGGTTGTGGGCTCGATCCCCAGTAGGGAGTGTGCAGGAGGCAGCAGATCAATGATTCTCTCTCATCATTGATGTTTCTATCTCTCTCACCCTTCCTCTCTGAAATCAATAAAAATATATTAAATCAATTAAAATATATTAGAAAAAAGAAAAAAAAACAGAGTTCTTTTAGAAAATAAACTATCTTTATTATTTGGGAACAAATAGTTTCAGTTTATATTTTATCTAAGAGTTGTAATTCAAAAATAATTATTTAGGAACTGAGAGGGGGAAAAACAAATGCAGAACTTCTAATGAAATATTTTTATAAATTTTGATGGCTTAAAATTTAAAGTGCATCTAAATTCAATTAGTACCATACAGATAACTGCCCACAATGTTCAGAACAATGAGGACATAAAGATATATGAAAGCATCAGTTATTCTTTTCTAGAGCTTATAATTTTATATATTGTTTCTCAAAAGGTGATCTAAGAACTTGTTAAAAATTTCAACAATAACGATAAATTTTCAAAATACATAAAGCACATTCTAGGACAGTGATGTCCAATGGAAATATAATGTGTGGCACATGTGTCATTTTAAATTTTCTGGTACCTCCCTCAGTCCCTCCCCCATCCTCCCTTCCCTTCTCTCTAAAAATCAATGGAAAAAATATCCTTCCATGAGGATTAAAAATAATAAAAAAAAAGAAACAGGTAAAATGAATGTAAATAATAAATTTTGTTTAGCCTAATATAGCCAAAATATCACTATAGTATATAATCAATTAAAAAATTGTTAATGAGATATTTTGAATTGTTCCTTTCATATGTCTTCAAATTGGGCATCTTACCCTCACAGGACACCTCATTTCAGACTTTCAATACTGCATGTGCTCAATAGCCACATGTAGCTAGCACCTATTGCACAGTGTTATTCTAGAGACCTACCAAGTCCACACACAAACCTATCAAGTCCAGATCAAGGTGTAGACATCTCCTTTTGTAAGCAGTACCCCACTAATAATGATGCATACTGAAATTTGAGAACCACTGTTTTTAGTAGGTGATAACAAGTACAAAGGTGTAAGAAGGATCAACTTGTCCAAATAACCTTTGTAGGTGGAAGCTATATTATCTTACTTGCATTTATAAGCAAATGAAACTTGCAGGACTTAAATTACTTGCCCAAGGTAGAATATAGTATCGATCCAAAAATGTCTGACTTCAAAATCTATACACTCATTTTTAATATTTTTATTGAAAGGAACAATTCAAAATATCTCATTAACAGGAGGAGGAGGAGGACATAACAGCCAGGAAGTCCTTGTCTTCAAGAATGCCATATGATATTAAAGATAGAAGCCCAATTGCAGGATGTCAAGAAATGAAGGAATAGTGCTAGACTTTTATTCTAGAACTAGGGGCCCAGTGCACCAATTCATGCACTTGAACAGTGGGCTGAGAAGCTGTGATGGGCACGGGCGGGTCTCGGCCCATCCTCTGCACCCCCACCCAGCCCGGCCCGCCGTGGCCCCCGGTCCCGTCTGCCAGCAGCCCCGCTCCTGCCACCACTGCTCCCACACACTGATGGTGCCGGCCCTGCTTGCACCTACTGACGTCACGGAGCAATCACTGACCGCGCCAAGTGATCGGAACCGGCGCCAGGTGCCAGCAGCGGGTGCGAGCGGCAGCTGCCAACCCTGATTGCCCCTCAGGGCTTCTCCACCTCCCCCCTGCTCCTGAGGGGCGATCAGGGCCGGCAGCCGGTGCTGAGTGCTGGCAGCAGGTGCGAACGGAGCCGGTGCCGGCAGCAGCTGCAAGTGTCGGGCGGGACCACGGCACACGGGAGCAAAGAATTTTCAGTAATCACCAGAGGCTCACCCCAATGACAGTGACCTGTGCCCCGCCTTGGTTTAGCGCCCCCGCCCACCTGCTCTGCCATCCCGCCGTGGCAGATGCCTGCCATGTTCTGCGCTCTGCCGCCTGCTGCCCACACCCACCATATTCTGCACGTGCTCCCTGGTGGTCAGCACACATCATAACAACCTGTTATTCCGTTGTTCCACTGTTCAGTCTATTTGCATATTAGCGTTTTAGATAGATAGATAGATAGATAGATAGATAGATAGATAGATAGATAAATAGATAGATAGATGTTGACAGAGGAAGGGAAGAAAGAGGAGGAAGAGGAGTTGGGAAAGGATTTTGTTTTGTTTTTAAGAATGAAACTATAAGCTGAGGGGACGGGAAAGTCTCCACAGGAGAGGAGCTGACATATGAGTTAAATTTTTGAAGCAAAGTTCTGAAGGAGGAAACAAGAAAGGCCCAAGTAGGATATTTGGCATTGGAAGTAAATGCAGGCCTTGGAGGGGGAAGAGAGCTTTAGATTTATAAAACCTGGAAATGAATTTTTAAGATGGATATCATCAGGATAAATGATGGCACCGTTGGGTCAGCCTGATGTCAACTCACAGGACCAAAACCTGGTTCTCAATGGAAATGAAAATTCCTTGAACAACTGAAAATTGACCGAACACTCTAAACAACACTCATCCCACATGGTGAAATTTTTCCATAGAAAAACTCTAATGTAAAAAAAAAAAAAAGATGGCATAATTAAGACATTTCAGATCTCGTCTTATGTAGTTATGAAAACAAACTTCTACCCCACACTGTTCTGCACGATCCTGTCCCTTGCTGTCAACATGGGCGGTGCAGATTTGAGCCTTCTCTCCGTCATGTACTTTAATCTGACACTTAGTGGAAGTGCTATAGGCATTCCAGGACTGAGCAAGCCGACAGGAAATTTTACTATAGCAGCATTTTACTGTCAGTCACAATAAAACATACCACATCCATAACTATGAAAGTACCAAGATTCATAAAAACTCATAGTAGACAGTTTACATTCTGCCATTTATAAGATCTACTTAAAGTAGCAAAGTCGTTTAAAAATGCATATCTTCTTCAGATCCAGAATCTTAATTTAACAAAGATACAGAGAGATTTCACCCATTTCATGTCGCATAAAATATGACATGCTTTTACTTTTAAAATTAATTTCCTACTCGTAAGTTTAGCAAACCTATTATGTAGTAAATACACATATTGTAAGAAATCATAATAAGTAAATGTGGGGATGGGTTTTATTTCCTTCCTCATCTCTCAGATATATTCCCTATGTAAGATAAATATATTTTAATTTAATTTAAATGTGGGCCATGGAACTGATATAAATGATTCTTTAGATGTAAATTAAAAGTAGGAAGCAAAGGCATTTTTATTAAAATTAGCACAATAGACTTTTAAAAAAATGTAATTCTCTACAGAATTCTAAGTTGTTTATACTCCCTAGCCTCAGTTTGCAAAATTATAAAAAGGGGACACTTTTATATTGCAGGTTTGTTATTAAAATTGAGATAATTAATACCAGGTACCTGGCATAGCATAGGTACTGAGTAAACTACAGTTGTTATTACCTTAAAGAACCAGAATATAGTAACTACTGTAATGAAAACTTAGTTATTTCAGTTTTTTATTCAGTATTTAACAGTAGCAATTTAGCAGCCCATTTTATTTTCACTGCAGTTTATATCCTCAGTTTTCAATGATGATAGCTACGGTTTCATAAAGGAGACATGTGCTTAAGATCTGGATGACTCCAAAATTGCAAAGGGACAAGCTACATAGCTAGAGTTTATAGCTGAGGGTTCCAAAATTGCAGGGATCTGTATTGCCTTGGGGAAGCATACATCTAGTTTTGACTTATTTAATATCCTATTTCAAATGTACCACCTTAATAGAAGCTCTGGATACATTTGTTGAATGAGCAAAAATTGAGATAAATACCCAAAACATAGTCTAGCATAATTTGTGACAGGTATTTCACTGCTAGATATAGGAACAAAGAGGACATAGTATGCAAAAGTAAAAAAAGGGGTAAAGTAAGTTTACAGAAAGCCCTAAACTTTTGCATATTAAATGTTAAGCATTCAAAAAGTGCTTGGTTTCTGAAACATGAAAAGAATGAAATTTACATTTAGTGGAGCTGGGCTAACGATTCCTGACAAAAAGCTGCAGTTAATTTTAATTCTTAAAAAAATAAAATAATTTAGCAAAGTAGTCATTCAGCAAATAGGCCTCTTTCCTTAATAGGGCAGGTACCTGACAATATAGATATATGATGAAATGTATATTCCGGATACAGACACAGAAATAAAACATAATTAATATTTCTGAAATGAAATTCTATGATATTGAGATTTTTATTTCCTCTAAGTAGCTTTATAAGCCTTCACATTTGTGATTCCATTAAACTTGAGATGGTTTAGCAGTGAAGTATAGAATTAGTCTATCCACATATATGTAATAGTTTAAACTCATATTTTTCCTTAAACAAATCCAGCACTCTTTTATACTGTGGTTTTAGGTTCAGATGACTTGTCAGATCATTAATGATGTACAACCTATGAGCCATCGGGGATGGGAGTTGAGTGTCATAGTCCTTGATTCCTAAAAGTCCTTGATTTCTTCAGTATGCTTTCATGACTTTATTAAAATTAACTATATCTCTATATTCTACTTTAGCTTCTATCAGATAATATAAAAGATAAGAATGGTGAACAAGGAAAACCCAGAGCCCCAGCACTGCCTCTGCATTATGCTATAGCACAAATTCTCCTGTTGAGTCAGAGTGGAAGCTAGACACTTTTTTCTTTTTGATATGAACAAACTTGAAACTCCACCACCACCACACACCATTATAAGCTCTCTATCTTGGACATTGAAGCCAGGTTTCTGGGTTTAGATCAAATCTCCAGACGGGTGGGTAAGCAATATTGGTGCATCTTTGTGTAGAATATTAGGACAAATATTTTCTTTGCTAATGATCTCAGGTGGATCACTTTTAGCCAATAGGATTCATGCTATTGAATTTAAGCAGGGAACAAGTGGCATATCATTTGCCTTTAAGAAAGATCACTCTGAAGATAAATTTAGAGAATTTGAACACTAAGACTGGAAACAAGAAGACCTACTTATGTTTCAAAAATATATGCAAATGTTAAGTTGTAGACCACTCCTGACAAAAAAGATGAACTAAGAATATTATGACTTTTCTCTACCAATCAAATGGTATAGAATAGAGAAATAAAGCAACCATTTTCTAACAGTTTACACTCCTCCACCACACTCCCAACCCCCACAAAAGGAACACGTTAGAAACCGGCTGCTGTTGTTACAAATCTGAGTGTTAACTGAACGTAGAAAAGCACTCCAGGTCAGACCTTACCATCATTTTCTTAAAGTTGAACAAAAACCAGATGTAGATTTTAGAATTAGAATATGAACAGAGAAAATGTATAAGTTTGCCTGTCTAGTGTGGCTCAGTGGTTGAGCATCAAACTATGAATCAGGAGGTCAGGGTTTGATGCCCCAGGTTGCAGGCTTGATCCCCAGTGGGGGGGGGGGGGGGGTGCAGGAGGCAGCTGATCAATAATTCTCTCTCATTATTGATGTTTCTACCTCTCTCTCCTGCTCCCTCTCTGAAATCAATAAAAATCTATACTAATAATAGAGGAATATGCAAATTGTCCAGGACGCTGTTACAGTAACAGTAATGACCTAACAATAGGCTGTGTGGGGCAACAAGGCCAGCAGGGGGGTTAGTGAGGGACAACCAAACAACTGACCAGCAGGCTGCGTGGGGCGACCAGGCTGGCAGGGGGGTTAGCGAGGAATGACAAACAACTGACCAGCAGGCTGCATGGGGCGACCAGGCTGGCGGGGGCAGGGGGGGACAGTGAGGGGCGACCAGGCCGGCAGAGGGGGGCAGTGAGGGGCAACCAGGCTGGCGGGGGGGGGGCAGTTAGGGGCGATCAGGCAGGCAGAGGGGGCAGTTAGGGGCAATGAGGCAGGCAGTCATGTGAGCAGTTAGGAGCCAGCAGTCCTGGATTGTGAGAGGGATGTCCGACTGCCGGTTTTGGCCCGATCCCTGGGATGGGGCCGAAACCAGCAGTTGGACATTCCCCCAAGGGGTCCCAGATTGGAGAGAGTGCAGGCTGGGCTGAGGGCACCCCCTTCTCCCATGTACGAATTTTGTGCACCGGTGCCTCTAGTATATTAATAAAGAGCATTTTAAAGCCATTTTTCTAAGAATCCTTTGAAATTAAAATCTATTTTCATATGTTCAACTCTGTTTATGAATAATGAGGGCAAAAATTTGAGGAAATATTTAATTCAACAAATATTTAATGAGCACCTGGTTGTATTAATTTAGTGTTCGATAAATATTTTTATAACTGTATTACTATTATTCTGTGATTAATGTCCAGTGCACTCTGACTTTCTATAATATATTAAGCTAACTACATCTAAACTTGAAGGACTTTTGTATTAAAGGGTCAAATATAGTTTTGTAATTTAAAAGGATACTTTTCATTTGTATTTTTTCATTGTAGGCACTTGACTGACAAACTCTGACAACTTGTGTCCTTATCATCATAATGACCCATTGAAGTCATACAGGTTTTACAATCATACTTGAATCTTCCAGTAGAGAGTATAACAACCTTATAGGCCTAGTTTTTTTATTTAAAAAGAAGATGATGTATAGAAAGTTATCAAAAAAGCAATTGTCTTTTTTAGTCCCCTGATTACTTTGATTTATTTTTTTATTTTTTTTAAACTAAAACTCTTTAGTTGACTTCCACACATCAAACATATTGCTCTAAAAATCACAATTTACTATCAGTGGTGAGATTAAAGTTATTAAAGATCTATTTTATTGGTTTTATTTTCATTCCAATGCAAGCTTTTTCACATTTTCTAAAAATTAGGGCTAAAGGGACATGAGAAAGTGAAGAAATTAATGTTTGTTGTAGTCTCCAGGTACTCTTGTTCAATCCTAAAGGCCCTATAGCTTCAATAGTGGGATTACCTTCATTTTACATATGAGAAAATTGAGGTTCACAATAAGTAACTTGGCCAAGGTCACACAGAAAAGTGGTAAAGAAAATACTTAAACTCATGTCTGATTCCAAAGACTATATTTTCATTGTATTGGCCTACTTATCAAAGCCATCTCTATTTAGTAGTAGTACTAGTTTTAGTAATAGTAGCACTAATATTATATTCATTGGTAGTACTATTAAATATGCCATTCTAGATTTAATTTTTATAATTACATTTTAGATGATTTATGGAAAGACTTTCTATGAATAGCTTTTCTTTTTTTTTTAATATATTTTATTGATTTTATTACAGAGAGGAATAGAGAGGGATAGAGAGTTTAGAAACATCGATCAGCCGCCTCCTGCACACCCTCCACTGGGGATGTGCCCACAACCAAGGTACATGCCCTTGACCGGAATCGAACCTGGGACCTTTCAGTCCGCAGGCCGACGCTCTATCCACTGAGCCAAACCGGTTTCGGCTGAATAGCTTTTCTTTTATCATATTACTTAGTACATAAATTTTAGAATATAAGAAAGTAAAAATCACCTATGGTTTACAAGGTTCTGTATAACATTATAAGTAATATGTTAATTCAAAAACAAAAACTAAAGCAAAATCAAATTGAGGAAATAAGATAATTGAAAAGAGATTTCTTTGTTCTCCCTTTTATTTTCAATGCCATGAAAAATAAAAAGAGGGGGTTCCCTTTAATAATAAGTTACTTCATTCCCTTTTTTTTTAAAGTTTTTTCTTTTTTTTTTTATTGCTCCTTATGTTTAACCCTGGAGAAGAGAAGAGTTATAATTCTGAAATAACTCTTCCTGTCCTGTGATTAACCTAGTAAATGATATGTGTGTGTATATAACTTAAGAAATATGTGAGATTATATTTCCTAGATATATCAAATATTGAGGTCCCATATTGAAGTTCCAAAGCACATTAAAACATGTGTTTCCCTGCATTTTTCTCTGCATTACAAAATATGCCTTTATAATCTATTAACCATAATAGGTGATATTTAATGGCACATTACTAAGCAAGTATACTTCAATTCTCTAGTGGGAGTATATATGGTGTTGATAAAAGATGTAGCAAATATATTATTTTGACTCTTGATTGAATTGCTCTTCTGTTGAAGACAGAAAAGAATTTACATGCTTTTCAAATTAGTTATAGTAGTATATATGAATAAATTAAATGTAATCCCATTAGATGTGAGGCAAAATAAATTTGGGTAATAATGAAAGGTTATGACAGGGAAAGTCTTACGTTTGTCAAAGTTAAACTGTGTTCGTTTTAGCCTCCCTTGGTTTCCAGTTTCTAATTCAGAGGGGGTTGCATGTCTCTGAAGCTGAATGGGAGTTTCTGGGTAGAAGTAATGGGACTTCAGTTACCACAATCCAAACTCCAGCAGCCCTTTCACAGCTTGGTCTGCAAATTAATTTCATCTTATTGTCTGAAATTATAATTCAATGAATTATAGAAGTCTGTTGTGGAAGTTGCAATGACTATTAAGTCAACAATAAGTTGCCATTGATGTTAGAAAGCCTCTGTTCTCCAAAATTTGGCCCATAGTATGGCAGACCCCAGCACGGATTTACTGTCAGTATAGGTAAGCACATGTTCACTACCTCGGTGCCTTGTCTCCCAAGAGCTTCAAATACACTCTACCTGGAGTGCAGCCCTTCGTGTATGCAGCAGGTCTCTTCCAGCAGGTCACAGCATTAAGGAAAGTGGCTTAGTCCTCTCACAGAGGACCTCATGGGAGAAAGAACAGGTGGAAGGTTGTTCAGAGATACGCACAATGTGTATGTTTTTCTGGGTTTGGGTGAAACCAGAAAGGTCAGTAGAAAATGCATGGCTCCAGGATCCATAAGAAAGGACAGGAAAAGATTAAGGCAGGAAAAAGAAATGTGCATATGAAGGTTTCCCATTCCCAGCTCGGGGGTTCTCCGGTTATGTCCATTTTGCGCATTAGTTTGCACTACTTACCAGTTATTTCCTGTCTCGTTTCTTGGGGGAGGAGTCTCCTGGTGGAGGTAGCAAAGCCTCATAGTTAGTGAGGTCATATTCCTGTGTCTTCCTCAGTCTCTCAGCATTCCTCTTGCAGTGTCCTTGGCTTCTTACAGTGGCGTCATACTGACTGTCCGTTCGGGAGCCCTCTCTTACTTGTTGGTGTCCCAGAAAAAGGTTTCCTCCCTTCGTGAATAATACTAACTGGGAAGGTAACACTGCAGCCCTGCGTTTCTTTTTGTCTTCCCCTTTCTCCATTTCCCCCCAAAGCTGGATTGCTATTGCCAATACCTGAGAAACTGTCTATCCTTCCCATCCAGGTACTTTTCTCACTTAAAATTCCAGCAACAAGACTACCACCGAGCTGGAGAGGAATCCATCTGATCTGCCCCCGAATCCATCCTGTTAAGTTAGAGAAGGCCCCGTGATGAAATCAATGGAGACTCATGCAGCAGTGGCCGGGCAGCCTTTCCAGGTCACCCGCTGCCGAGGGATTTCACAGATTACTGTCAGCAGGGCCCGCAGTGGGTGTCCCAGGCCTGAGGAGCAGCCTGAGCTGGAGGAGGTGCCCGAGCCCAGGGTACTCCCTTGTGAGGGTTATCCTTTGGCCCCATGATGCCTGTTTGATTAGTCGAGCAGAGTCAGCAAGAGGCAAGACTCGTGCAGCAGCCGGTGCCCATCCTGCAGAGGGCTGCAGATGGCAACGTGCTGGGAGCCCTGGTGCATTTTTGCAGAGTTTTCCAAAGCGCTGGAAGGCGGTGACTCTTCGGGTGGATAATATGAAGTAGGGAAAGGGGCATATGCACTCTCACCACACTGATATACCCAGCAATCCTGGGGAAGAAAAGGGTTTCCTGAACAGTGAGTTCACAGAAGGCACGAGTCCCTGGGGCTCCAAAGGAATAGGGTTGATTTTTTTTTTTTCCACATTGAGATGAAAAGTAAGTTGGTTTGTATGGCACTGCAGTTTTAGTCTCATTTTGCTGTTTCCCTTCCAAGTTATCAGAGCAACCATTCGCCAACCTGAGGCCTTCATTCTAAGACAGTCATTTATCTGAATCCTCAGACTCCTTGTTCCTTCCTGTTAATCATTACTACCCTAGCTGTTTTGCATGTGGAGTGCCAGGGGATTCTCAGGGGTAGAGTCCATATCAGAACATTTAGGTAAGGCTGGTAATTCTCTCTCTTCCAAAGGGAAGTTACCCCCAGATCCTAAAGCCATTGGGAACCATCCAGTTGAGCAATGGTCATCTTCCAGGTCCCAGACTGAGGCAAAGAAGGGTGAACGGAATAGGAGAGCAGGAGCAACAGCAGAGAAGGGTTGAGAACCTGGAGACAGAGAAAGGAGCTTTCTGTTTCTTTATAGCTGTCCAGTTCGTTCATTTCCTGGGATCCAGAGATACCAGTAGTCCTTTTACTTAATGAATGGCTTTTCTAAAATCTCTCTAAATATACCAGTTTATCTGCTTCAAACGTGCCTTCCTCTGGCCATTGCAAAGCAGGATTTTATACGCTTGTCTGTTCCAAACATGACAGTAAATTAAGGCTTTTAAGAAAGAGACCTGCTGGCAGGTTTCTTGTCGTTTACTACCATTAAAACCAATGGTGAACCACATGCAACCTTAGAGCCTGTGTTACCCATTTTGATCAATAGTAATTCAACATTTGCAGTGAGGATTTGGAATTTTCCCTGGGAGCCCGATCCCACTGAGCCAGAGTAGTTGAAGGGATGCTTTTTAGTAAACCTTCCAGGTTTCTTAACTAATTAAAAGTGGCCAATATCTTTCAACAAATTCACCCAGCAAAGGACTCACTTGAGGTAGACCATCCTTATTGCCAAAGGGTTGAAATAAAAAAGAATTTGAGGCCCAAAGGAACATGCCAATTCATAAAATTAGAATTAGCTATTTTTAGTACTGAGAAGAAATGACCCTGAATTCGTGCAGATATAGCTTGACAGTGGCTACAGAACTATAATGATTTTTCTTCTCTGTTTATATGAAATTAAAGCTACAGTTCCTAAATACCATCCAACCTTTTTAGTAAACACTCAGCAGATAGTTACTTTGCACCAGTGAGTACATTGTGCTTACTCTGACATCCTGTTTTTCGTAGTTTTGTCAGCTTACGCTGTTTTTATAATTGGTTATCAGAACCTCCTCGGTTCCCCCTTATATTGTATCCAGCACATGTGATTAGTCACATCCTTGAACGTGCGTCACTCAGTAAGGTTAGATGGAGGTCAGTCTCCCACAGCCTCTCCTAGTCTGTGGAAGTCCCATTTGCTGTTTGGACCCAGTTGGTAGTTGTCCACTTGGACTTTAATAGGAATTACTAGAGGTGATTGTGGGCCTTGGCTGGCAAGGAATTCTAAGGCACAGCAGCCCTTCCAGGATTTCCTGGTCAGCATTCATTTCTGTGGCCTGGTAAGGGAAGGACCGGCTGGGAAAGTATTGGAGACTCAGGAACCCACCCTACACGTCCCCACTTGTCTGCCTTTCCCTCTCCCTGTAGGAGATAAGACTTTAGCCTGCCCCCATGTGAGATCTAAGGCTGGGCCAAGGATGAACGCCAGCTGCTAACTGCATTAAACCTTTTCAAGTTACCGTTGGGTTTCCTCAACCTAAATGTGAAATACTGTGTTTTAGAGAAAACACGCCTTCAACTTTATAAAGTTTTGCCAAATTGTTCTCCTGAATTGTTACCCCAATTCACACTCCCACCTGTAATCTATGAGTTCTTGCTTTCACACATCCTTGGCAACATCTGGTGTTTGCAAACTTTATTTTTTCCAATCTGATGAGTGTGAAGTGGTGTCTCATTTTGGCTTTAATTTGCATTTCTTCACTATTGAGCATCTTTTCATGTTTGTTGGTCATTTGGGTTTCCTCTTCTGTGAATTTGCTCATATCTTTTGCCTTAAAAAAAAACACACACAAAAAAAACCTGGTTATACAAAAAACTTCTCGATGTTAGGAGTACTTTATATATTACTAGTGCCCTGATGCACGGATTCGTGCACATTGAAAGGAAATTAATTAGAAGGTGGCCAGCAGGGCAGGATTGGGCGAGACAGGCTGGACACGCCCCAGAGCCAACCTCCCGCAGTCCCTCCCCAGCCGGCCACACATGGGGTGGCGCCATGGCTCAAAGGGCATCTGCAGAGTGAGCAGGGTCCCTCCAGCAGGTGGGGTTCCTTGGTCTGGCCTGGCCTGCGGGGATCGGGCTAAAACCGGCTCTCTGACATCCCCCAAGGGGTCCTGGAGTGCAAGAGGGCACTCTGCAAAGTTGCTGTTGTTCAGCAGCTCCTACGTTGAGCGTCTGCCCCCTGGTAGTCAGTGCGTGTCATACCTACTGGCCAGTCAGACAGTCAGTCGGTTGGTCAGATGGTCACTTAGCCTTTTATATATATAGATGAGGACTAGCCTTTTGGTTGGTGCTCTATGTTGCAATACCTTCTCCCAGTCTATGGCATTTTTATTTTGTTCATGGAGTCTTTTACATAAAGAAGTTTTATGTGCCCAAATGTATCAGTCTTTTCCTTGATATAGCAGGTATTTCCTATCCTGATGTAAATGTCTCCTATAATTTCTTCTAAAAGTTTTATAATATTTCCTTTCAAATTTAAACCTTTGATCTATCTACAGTTTACTTTTGTGTATGGTTTGAGATAAAAACACAATTTTATTTTTCCCATATAAATAACCAATTGCCCTAATACTGTTTGTTGAATTGATTTGTAATGTCACTTTTAACATTTATACGTGTGTGTGTCACTTTATGCTCACTTTTCTGTTACATATTTTATGTTTTTTTTCATCTTTGCCTATACCAATACAACAGTGATTGGATTTCTGTAGGTTTATACTAAGTATTGATAACTAGTGGGGAAGGTCATCCTCTTTTGTTCTTCAAAATTGCTTAACTATTCTTGGCCTTTTGTTTTTACATGTTAACTTTAGGATCAGCTTCTCAAGTTCCATAAAAAGCCCTTTGAGAATTTTTCTTGGAGTTGCAATGCATTATAGATTAATTGGAGTATTGCATCCAGGAAGATGGTTCATTGTTCCTTTCACTTGGGTTTTCTCTTATTCCCTTTACTACAGGTTTTCAATATTCATCTTCTCTATAAATCTCTTGCTTTACCTTTCTCTTTAGATTTGTTTAGTTTTTGTTACTGTTACAAATGGGATTCTTTTTTAAAATTTTAATTGGTTTGCTGGTGAACAGCAATATTCACTTTAAACTAGAACCTTATATCTTCAATGTAATAACATTGTCAAAATATGTTATCTGTGATACGTATGTCTGATGTCCATTGAAATCTGTTCTGAGGCCTAGCACACAGCTAATTTCATCAGTCTTTCCTGTGCTCTTGAAAAGACTTTCTCTTCCCTAATTTTGTGCAGGGTTTTGCCCATGTCCATTAGATCAGGCTTGTAATTGTTCATTGTCCAGGCTACAGTCTAAGTGTTTTCTGCTCCATCTGTCCATTGTATGATTGTGGGTCTGTCCATTTATTCTAGAAATCCTGTGATCTTTTGCAATCCTCATATGGAGACTGAGATCACAATTATTATAGCTTTTTTGTGAACTGTCCCTTTATTACTATTATGTAATAACTTTTTGTTGCTAGTAATTTTTGCCATAAAATATTTTTTCTGATATTAGTATAGCTTTGCCAGTGTTTTTGGTTTATGGTTTGATTAATGTAGCAGTTAAGGATGTGTATAGCTGCAAATAACAGAAAAATTGACTACACTTTCTTAAACAAATGAGGGAGGGTCTTTTTTCTCAGATAACAAAATCAGAGACGGATGTGGGTCCATCGGCTTAGAAACCCAGGTTCTTTATATGTTTCCATTTCCCATTCACAGTGTGGCCTTCCTTCCTCCTGCTCTCTCCCTGTGAGGTTTTGTGGGATAGGCGTGGGGGCGCGGGCCGAGGGGAAAGAAAGGATATGAGAACACCTATACTGTCAGTAGTGCGTGGTACAGTATCCTGTTTCAGCCTGTGTAGAACCTTTCTCATGTTTGCTGTTTACCCACATTGTATGAAAGTTCTTTAAATAGAAGGTCGATTCTTCTCTTCCTGCAGTGAAATGTGACAGTCGCCCTTACAGATGAAGTCACTGGGCAGAAAATGCTTCTATCGTCTCTTAGCGCCAGAGTAGGTCAGTGCTCAAGTCGAGTAAGCAAATGGCATAATGACCAGCAAATACTCGTACACTTAGATTTCAGAGCACTCATGCAAAACAAGATGGTTATGTTTTAGCACATGGAGTGTTTCTATTTAGGAACAGTTAGTATATATATTCTCTCAAAAGATGCTGCCAGCATTTTCTGTAGTTTTTCAGAAGACTGATTAAATGTCAGTATTTTCCATGAAACCTGGCATCACTTTGTATCATTGGTGAGGCTGTCAGGTAGCCCTTCTTACCCAGAAAATGTGACTTCAGAGTCCCCCATCCTGTATCCCTTTTTCTGAAACTTCCAGCACATCTGACTTCACCTCTGATCCTGCCCAGGACCATCAGCAGGGGCGTGGAACCATAGTGCTCTGGTTTGCGTTTATAGCCTTAAATATCTGCAAAACAAGGTGGTCTATTTCCCTTTTGTTTTTAAAATGATTAGCCATATTAGATGGTTCCAGTGTTTCACAGGGGACCACTATAACAATATATTAAATACTTAATGTTCAGTTTGTGCTAAACGTTAGTAAAGCATTTGTCCACCTATTTCATTTAGCCTTCCTCAGGCGTAAGAAGTAAAGAATATCTGTCTCCATTAAAGATAAGAAGCGCAGCCTTCAGAGCTCAAATTATAAAAAAAGGCAGTGTCAACAATAAAAAATAAATGAATACATTTTTAAAAAGAATGCAATTGCTGAATTCAAAACAAGAGACTTTTTTACAAACCTCAGAAGTGTTGTTTTGAATTCTTAGGCTGCAGTGCACAAGCAGAGCCTGGTGCCGCATGAATACTTGTTGAATGACTATCTCTTAGTTGGGCATTTTCTTTTAAGCACTGAAACTGCTGATCCAGCTCTGAATGCCCTTGTGTCGTCATTAATCCTTGTCTAACACAATAGTGTTAAACAGAAACCAGGTGTCTTTTTCATTGAAGGACATGGAAAGTGTTTCTTGTATGAGACTAAGCACTGTGAACATACTTTTCCCATGTATGTTGTTTTACGTGGTCACCTAATACATTTTGTACATTACTTATTCATTATATTGAAATATAAGAACTCTTGAGAAGGAAGTTTTAAAAAAAATAGGTATTCCATTCCACTATTTTGTTTTTTAAATATATTTTTACTGATTTCAGAGAGGGAGAGATAGAAACATCAATGATGACAAAGAATCATGGATCGGCTGCCTCTTTCACACCCCCTACCTGGGATTGAGCCCACAACTCAGGCATGTGCCCTGACCAGGAATTGAACCATGTCCTAGTTCATAGGTCAATGCTCAACCACTGAGCCACCCTGGCTGGACTCCATTCTACTGTTTTTACAGATTTCTATGTGGCTTCTCTTTTACATTTGACTGAAACTATTCTTGCTGTGTTTGAGGCCCCTTTCTGGTCAAAAAGAGCATGTATCTTTCTGACTTGTTACCCTTTATTACTTTACATACGAAAACTTATTATTCTCCACACAATAATCATCCCAATTTTCTTAATTTTTTTCTCACAGATTTTCAACTTCTAAGTTATCTTAGAGTTTCTTTGAGCTATTCAACTCCATCTCAAATTTGAAAGCTCCTATTACTATTGTATTGATGTGATCATTCCTGTTTTCAAATTTGAATTAAGTTAAATTTAGGTTTTGTTGTGTAAAGTGTTCTAAAATAATCTTTCAGCCACGGAAACAAAGAAGTATTTTCCTGCCGAGGAATAAAACTGGCAGTGGATTGGTTTTTGGAAAGAGGCCACAGAGATATCACTGTTTTTGTTCCTGCTTGGAGAAAAGAGCAGTCCCGGCCTGATGCTCTCATAACAGGTAAGCCCATTGGCTCTGTCCTTAGTTTCCAGGAGTATCCCGCACTGCCCCCTCTGTCACTGCACATTGTGCCAACCTGTTTCTGTTTCCTCAGACTACGTGATGGCCACATGGCCTTGGGTGGACAATTAACTTTAATTTTCAAACCATCTGATTATGTTAAACAGTAAGCCTTGCTACATAAGCTGAGTTTTTGTTTTGTTTGAATTTTGAAACTTTTTACTTCAAATTTTGTGAAATTCTGACCTTTAGAGACATGCTAGGTGTCAGGAGATTTAGATTCAAATTCTGCCTTTGCCATTTACTAGCCATAGGTCCAATAGACAGAACCTCTTTGGACCACAATTTTCTCATCTACTATAAAAATTAGATTAGATGACAATCAAATTATAATGACTGCAGATCAAAAAATATCTGAGACTCAGGATATGCTGTTTGGTACCAGGTGGAAGGAAACGCTCTGTCCCAATAAAGTATCTGTGTTTTGCATTATTCTGTAATTTCTAAATGTCTGAGTTTCAGCCAAAAATGTCCACTGTGCCTGCTAATTATTGTTGCTGAACATTTTGCTCAAGTTAAGTGATTCTCGCTCCTCTGCACCTCCAGCATTAGCAAAAACTGAGGACCTGGGTGAAGAAAATACACTTCACACCCAAAAACAAATGGACCACTTACCATTTACCTGAAGTCTCATTTTAAGACTTTATTCTTATCTATAATCCTTAAATCCTTAAGAATAGATAGGTAAGTTATGGTGGGGAGTCCAGAGCCAAGGAATCAGACCGTGGCCTGTGGAAACTGTAAAATGGGGGAGGCAGGCATAATTCAGCCAGTAGTACCAAGACATTGGATAACTCTTTGAGAAAAATATACATATTTACATCTCTATCTTACATCATATGACAGTTAATTCCAGATGGTAGAAGAATTAATTGTCATAAACTTAAACCATTAAGAGACTTATGTAAGTAGTCTTTGAATGGCTGGGGAGAACTATCTAAATTTAAAATTTTTTTAAAGAAATTACGAAGGAAAAGATAGTTTTAATTGCATCAAAATTTAAACTTCTGTATTTGGAAAACTTTCTTAAAAATGAGAAATCTTTTTATTTGACTAAGAAAAAAATACAACCAGTAAACACAGAACCCATGTTCTTAGCATATAAGGAGCTCATATGCATTGATAAGAGTTTTTTT
This sequence comes from Cnephaeus nilssonii, assembly GCF_951640355.1. Lineage (NCBI taxonomy): Eukaryota > Metazoa > Chordata > Mammalia > Chiroptera > Vespertilionidae > Cnephaeus > Cnephaeus nilssonii. The sequence continues at coordinate 69,146,821 of NC_137084.1, read as the reverse complement.
AATATATAAATGGTACTAGGGGAGGAATAGACAGCTTGCAGAAGAAAGCAAGTGCCAAATAAGAGGAAAAGGGTTCATCTCATTAGCAATTAAAGAAATGTAAATTTAAGCAGAGTCCACACAAAGATTTCTGACCACAAAGACATTTAGTGCAATATTATAATAGAAAGCAATGGAACCAAATCATACATTCTTTAAAAGAATGGTTCAGGTAACCAGTTGCTCATCGATTAGAGCTTTGGTCTGTGGATTGAAAGGTCTCAGGTTTGATTCTGGTCAAGGGCACGTACCTGGGTTTGCAGGCTGGATCCCGCTGGGGCATGTGAGAAGGCAACCAATCCATGTGTCTCTCTCACATCGATGTTTCTCTCTCTCTGTCTCTGCCCCTCCTTTCCACTTTCTCTAAAAATCAATGGGGAAAAAATATCCTTGGGTGAGGATTAACACAAAAATAAAGTAAAATAAAAGAATGGTTCAATAAATTAGTATATTTTGATAGAAGTACACTTTTACACACAAGGCAGGTTTTATTATTGTGTTTGTGTGTGTATACACACATATACATACATATGTACATATATAAACAACGGAGAGAAAAAGTACAAGAAAATGACTAGAAGGAAATATGCCCAAATATTAACAGTAATTGAACTGAAAAGAAACAAACAATATTTAAACATGACTGGCAAGCTTCCTTTTTTTTTTTTTTTTTTTTTTTTTTTTTTTTTTTTTGCTTGGGTCACCTGATGGCAAGCTTCTTGAGCATAGAAAGAATATGAGATCAAGAAGCGAAAAAGACTGCCCAGCTGGTGTGGCTCAGTGGTTGAACGTCAACCTATGAACCAGAAGGTCATGGTTTGATTCCTGGTCAGGCACATGCCAAGGTTGCGGGCTAAATCCCTAGTGTGGGGTGTGCAGGAGGCAGCCGATCAATGATTCCCTCTCATCATTGATGTTTCTATCTCTCCCTCCCTCTCCCTTCCTCTCTGAAATCAATAAATATATACTTTTCTTAAAAAGAAGGGAAAGGATAATACACAGTGTGGGTTGCACCTAAGTTTAGCTTTTGAAACACCAGCATGATGCGTCTGGAACCCTTCTGGAACCTTTCAGTTGACTCTCTGAAATGCACACACGAACTGTCAGAGGTTGGATATTTCCTCCAGGATAACCATCCTCCTGACTAAAACTGGGAATTGAATAGTCCAAGATTTCTCACGGTAGCAAAAAAAATAAATAAATAAACCTGATAAATATTTTTAAGTCCTCAGCTATAGATTCAGACCAGCTCTTTTGCCAGTCTTCCATTGATTTTATCAAATATTTAACAAGCAAGTACTCAGCTATGACTCAGGTACTATGCTAGGAACTAGAGATTCCATTAACTTACTGGCTATACTTACCCAATATTTAAGTTAGGGTTACTTGACCTAACTAGTTGTCATCTAATCAGTTATCACTAATTACCATCCTAGTTAATGTCATGTTTTTCTCGTTAGCTATTAAGGAAACAAGATGATGGCCACCACCCTTGTTCCTTCAGTCACTCTGGTGAGGATCCAGGCATATCTTATGTGACTAAACACGCCTACAAATAAAGTACAGTGGCTTATTCACGAACATAGACAGTAAATAAACTAGAAGACCTCTGAATGTACATGGTTAAGTAGCTCATGTATTTGTTTGCAGACATTATCTACTGATGTGCTGAGTGCTGGTGGAAACAGAGATCAATGAGACAGGGCAGAAAATAATTCTAAGGTGACAGATCTTCTAGTTGAAACTAGGCTCTTAATTTTGGTTTTCTGTTACTTTTAAGAGAGCAACAATTACATATGTCTATTAAACAACATTAAGCAAAAAAACACAGGGTTCATTGAGAGCTTTCTAGGCACCATGCTAAGTGCTTCTACGCATAGTAACTCACTGGTCCTCAGAGCCCACCAGCTGCGTTTGAAGACACAAAGAAACAGGCGCAGTAGGACCGATGCCATATACATAAAGCAGCAGAACCTGAGAGTTAGCCTTACCACATTTCTTCCACTCCTCTGCTGCTTTTCTAAACCAAAGTTCTGATCTCAGTGAATTTTATCAGGAGCATCATGAAATTTATATGCCAGTCTCAGAGCTAGTTGACCCATATTGCTCTTCCATCCCCACTGCCCTCATATTTTGCTCGTCCTTCTGTTGTGGCAATTACAACCCTTGTTACTAGTTTACATGTTTACCCAATCCAGTACCTAAGACCTCCTGGAGGGGAGGTCATTCTTAATCTTGGTGGCCATTAACACCTAGCATAGTATATGCCATCGAGTAGGCATGTAGTGATTGTCTGCTGAAGAGATAGAAGTTTTAAAAATTAGTAACTCCAGTTAATTCACAAGTTGTTCAGTCATGTTTAAGTTTTATGCTTTTAATTTTTCTTAACTTTTAAACGTTTTTGAACTTTTAAACGTTTTATATTTTTTAAGTTCATTTGAGGGGGACTATTTTTAAAGCTTTATTAGAAATCCTGAAGGAAAAATATTGGGAGTTACAAATTTGCTACATCCATTAACTGTAAAATAATAATCCCTAATGAAAGGGTTACATATATCCAGTTTGTCTTATAAAAGCCCACATTGTGTGAAGTTGCTATAGGTGTTACATATGTATTTATTCCTGAAATTCTACCCTGCAGATCAAGAGATTCTTCGTAAATTAGAGAAGGAGAAAATCCTGGTGTTTACTCCGTCCCGGCGAGTCCAGGGCAGGCGCGTGGTGTGCTACGATGACAGGTTCATCGTGAAGCTGGCTTTCGAGTCCGACGGAATAATTGTGTCCAATGATAACTACAGGGATTTGGCTAATGAGAAACCAGAGTGGAAGAAGTTCATAGATGAGCGATTATTAATGTATTCATTTGTCAATGACAAGTGAGTAAAACCATTTACTTACAAGTAATACTGCTTTCCTGAATTATGGTGATGAAAAGCTATTAAACATTGAAGCATATGTTAAAAAGACAAAGCATAAAATCTGTATTTGTAAAATGGAATATGCATACAGAAAAATGACTAAAATGCAACACATAAGTGGAAATTAATTGTATTAAGATTGTAGGATTGAGTGTCTTCTATTTTTAAACTTTTAATGTTGCCATATTGTTCTTATATTAATATTTGCTAAGTGTTACTACTCAGCCATGTTGACACCCCCTTAAGAGTTCATAAATTATTCACATTTTATGGGTAAATACTTGGTTTCTTTCAAGTTCAAACAATAACTTAACTAGTAGCAGAACTTTGCAGTCATAACTGCTTTTCATTATGCACACTATGAATTCTTGCTTCCATTGGACAATAGGTCCAAAATAATGTTTATTTTCTTAAGACATTTTCTACATCAGCTGAGAAGCACCTTAGGAGAGTGGGAAGGGAATGGACTATGTGGAGTTAGACATCTTGGCTGCGCATGTGAACTTAGATGAAAGTAACTTCATTATGTAAGCCCGAATTAGAAAAGTGTATTAACCCCCAAAGCAGCGCGGATGCTGCAGGGATCCTGTTAGCATGAAACGAAATGACATGTGCACAGATTCTGACATGCGAGGCATCATTAGCTGCCGTCCTCCGTCAGTCTATACTTCATCTCCCTTCTCTTCCTCAGCGGCCTCTCGTCGCTCCCCACCTGTTTATACTGCTTCACAGCATTGATGGTTATAAAACTCTCCTAAAATGTCCTTGGGATTGTTTTCTAAAATCCTTACAAATTCCCAAGATTGAGAGGAAGGAAGAAATAATTGGAACATGTTTCACTCAAAGCTTATTTGAATTAAAACAAATATGAGTTTAGCCTGAAACATTTTAATTTTGTTATTATCAAGAGAACTTAGTACACTAATATTTTTATCCTATAAATGTTGAATCAAAGTATTTGGATTAAAATTGAAAAAATACCTTAGAGTAATAAATCTTTACACTACCTTTAGAATTAAATGATCAACTTCCTACTTAAGTATAATTTTGTATTTTACTCGTGACAGGTTCATGCCCCCTGATGACCCTCTTGGCAGGCACGGTCCGAGCCTGGACAATTTTCTGAGGAAGAAACCTATTGTTCCCGAACACAAGAAGCAGCCTTGCCCATATGGTAACTTGCTTTATGAGTATTTAATATCTGCCTTTAGAGCAGAATATCTTGTTAAATTTTTAATAATCATTTTTAATTTTGGATGGGATAGTGTTAGTTCTTTTGTTTGTAATTAAACTTAAGAAAACATTCTAACCATGAAAAAGTAATTATTTTTACCTAATTGGCTTCAATGTAAATGCATCTCCCAAAACTCAGTTCCAAAAATTCAGTTCCTTCTACATGAAGTTTTCAGCTAGATCAAAATTTGGAGTTCTTACATCTAGATACACATCAGATTAGAATGGCTTTATCACATTACAGTAGTGCTCTTTTTTTCCCAGAATGCCCTACCTTATTATAAAGTCACCCTGGAAGAGAATGGGTAGGTCGGAGTTGAGGACACAGGGTGTTAACCCAAAACTCTGGAGGTGACTATTAGTCATTCGGCCAGCTTCTTAGTGCTGTTAATGGAGGGGAGACTGCAGGTGGCATTTCTCAGAAGTGAGGCGCACTCGGTGTGCCTCCGTTTCTGCCTTTGTTTCTTTCACTAGTCCCAGTCGTAGTGCCGGGCTGAGCGCTGGGGGCCTGGGCAGGCTCCTTCGCCTAATTAGTCTTCGTCTTTGCAGGAAAGAAGTGCACCTATGGGCACAAGTGCAAATATTATCATCCGGAACGGGGCAGTCAGCCCCAGCGGTCAGTGGCCGATGAACTTCGTGCCATGTCCAGAAACACGGCTGCCAAGACTGCAAACGAAGGAGGACTGGTGAAAAGCAACAGCGTCCCCTGCAGCACCAAGGCTGACGGCTCTGCCGACGGCAAGCGAGGCGCCCCAAAGAGGCAGTCGGACCCCAGCATCAGGACTCAGGCCTACCCAGACCTAGAGGAAAAGCTTCCCACCAAAAACAAATTGGAAACCAGGTCTGTACCCTCCCTAGTGAGTATACCGGCTACTTCTACTGCAAAACCCCAAAGCACTACATCTTTAAGCAATGGCCTTCCATCTGGAGTTCATTTCCCACCTCAGGATCAAAGACCACAGGGACAATATCCTCCAATAATGATGACAACCAAAAATCATGGAACGCCAATGCCTTATGAACAGTACCCCAAATGTGACTCCCCTGTTGACATTGGGTATTATTCCATGTTGAATGCATATTCAAATCTGAGTATCTCAGGCCCACGAAGTCCTGAAAGGCGTTTTTCCTTGGACACAGATTATAGGATCAGCTCTGTAGCCTCTGACTGCAGCAGTGACGGGAGCATGAGCTGTGGGAGCAGTGACTCGTACGTGGGCTACAACGACCGGTCCTACGTCAGTTCTCCAGACCCACAACTAGAAGAGAACTTCAAGTGTCAGCATATGTACCCTCACAGCCGCCTTAATTCCCAACCCTTCCTGCAGAATTTCCACGACCCCTTAACCAGAGTGCAAAGTTACAGTCACGAAGAACCAAAGTACCATCACAAGCCTCCTCTTCCACATCTGGCTATGCATCTGCAGCATCCAGCTGTGGGAGCCCGGTCCAGTTGTCCTGGCGAGTACCCCTCTCCTCCGAGTTCAGCACACAAGGCACCACACCTGGGGCGGTCCTTGGTGGCCACGAGACTAGACAGCATTTCTGACTCTCGGCTGTATGACAGTTCCCCTTCAAGACAGAGAAAGCCTTACTCCCGCCAGGAGGGGCTGGGGAGCTGGGACAGGCAGGGGTACGGGGTTGACGCGTATGGCTATCGGCAGACCTACTCCTTGCCTGACAGCTCCACTCAGCCGTGCTATGAGCAGTTCACCTTCCAGAGCCTCCCTGAGCAGCAGGAGCCCACCTGGCGAATACCGTACTGCGGGCTGCCTCAGGATCCCCCAAGGTATCCGGACAACCGAGAGAAGATTTATATCAACTTGTGCAACATCTTCCCACCTGACCTTGTGAGAATTGTCATGAAAAGGAACCCTCACGTGACAGATGCCCAGCAGCTAGCCGCAGCCATTTTAGTGGAGAAATCGCAGCTGGGCTATTGAAAGATGATGCATCTTTGTGGTGTTTAGTAGTTTTTTGTTCAGCTCAAATGCTGAGGGAGGTTTGCTACAATAGCACATGTGATCTCCTTCTCAGCAAGGAGGTTATATAGTATCCATTTATGTGAAATACTGTATCATGGAATCTGTATGTATAGCCCCACATAGTGGAAGTATCACGGGATTGCTTTACATTCAAACGTTTTTTTAACATTTCCTTTTTAAAGCTATATCCTTGGCTGGAAATTTTTCCAGTTTGATTTATTAGAAGTGATCTTTGATATTAATCTTTGGTGCATCAGGGGTTTATATGCAGCACTTTTTATCCTTATTTCATGTTTTATTAACTTGGTGTTTCTCTATCAATTGCAAGCAATTACAATACCTTCAGAATGTTGAACATTTGACTAAACCTAGCAAACTATTTTTTCAAGCCAAGCTTAATTGAATCTTTTACAGCTTTTTAAGTTATTTTTATTTGGGGAAAGTGGGCTTCTTTGTGCTATAATCATTATTTATAGAAACAAAGATATACTACAGCACTGAGTATATTTTAAACAAATGTAAGTTACCAGTTTATGTTGAAATGGGTAACAGTATATACTAGAATGATTTACAATATGGCACTTTTTATTGTTTTATTTTTGTTCAGATTTTTTAGTCTGTTACATAATTAGTTAATTTAATATGGCAGATTTAAAGGAAAGCAGATGCAATCAATGGGAAAAAAAATGTTTCCATTTTTATTTTATGAATAAGGCAAAAGCCGTAACTGTTACAGTTTAGAGCTTTGCTATCCAGCTGTGATGTGCTTCTAGATAGTAGAAATGGAATTGAATTCCTAGATTTTCATTGACCTGTATTTTTAATGTGTTTGTCTTTTTGTTTGGGGGCACAACAATACTGGATAAAGTAACCCTTTCGCAGTACTTGCCTGTTTTTAATGAATCTAATTATTCTCAATGCAACTTTTATATTTAATATACTCTCTAGCTTTCCTGCTGTTTATCAAGGCTGGCCTGAGGTGGTTTTATGTGTTGAGAATATGCAACACTTATTGATACTGCACTATGGAAATGGCGATGGAGGAGTTGTAAATGGTAACTTAACATTTTTGTAAGATACTGTATATTTTCCATTTTCCTGAAGGTTGTTTTATGGGGGGGGGGGGCTATTATATTATTAAGGCCAGATTCTTGCCACAAATAGTGTAGTTTTAGATACAGACTAAAGTCTGTTTTAGTATTAGTAAGGGATATTTCTGGTTTCAAAGTCATGGGTTTTGCTAGATGCTAATTCATTTTCATCGGTTAGAAGGTAGATACTGCAATCAATGGCAGACAGTTGTGTGATTGGCATGACTTCCCTGTTGCCTCCAGTGTTTGAATTTTCCGTAGTGTGATGACTCGTTCCGATCTGTGTCCTCAGTCTGCCGGGATGCCCTGGGTGTTCTGATTACTCCACATGCTACAGTTCGAAGTAAAGCCCTGAAAAACCAGAAAGTACCTTTTACTGTTGATACAAATTGTATCTTTTTAACTATAAGAACTTTTTGATTTGTAGATCTAGTTAAAACACAAAAGTGTAACATGATTAGACTTTTGGGCAACATTTTATCCCTTATTTAAATACAAATTTTTTACGTAAAATTGAGGTCTAGAATAGGGTAGAAAATTAAAGTAACAATTTAGGTAAATAAAAGTGTCTGTCCTAGTTTTATATAATATATTAAAGTATATTAAATAAATTTATTGGCATTTTCTTTCTCCTAAAACATCTAGTGTGAACTTAAAATAAAGGTAAAATGCTGCCTGAAAATAATGTCCAAGCACCTTTGACTAGGATAACATTTTCACTACTTGTGTGACACTGTGTGTTGCATGAAGTAGGGTTTGGGTATACAGTAAATGCTTCTAAAAGGCATTGTGCATATTGACATATCCAATAATCTGAACCGTGTTCAGCAAACTTAATTCAGGAAAGTGGTGTTCTACACAGTCATTGCTGTTGTTGTTGAAGCAAGTGTGGCTGTCATCTGTAACTAGAAAGAATACGGAGGAAGCCGCACACCATTCTGGGTGGTGTCTGCCTGAGCGCCCCACTCGCCTGTGAACCTGTTCTCCTTATTTCATGGGTCACTATCTGTAGGACAAGCTTAAATGTAGAGGCGAAACCAGTGCCAAAAATAGGGTTACAAATGCATAGTACCTTTTATTTTAGTCATATTCCAAGTCTTTTTTTTTTTTAAGTGTGAAATCACTTTTAAAATGTACATGTTGTTTTTGCTTCCATTTTCTTAACTTTAGTATCTTAGTTGTTTGGAGATTCTGGCAAACATGACTAAATTTATTTAAGTGAGATTTTAGGTGAAATGTATATCACACTTTAATTTTGCCTTCTAGATGTTTTTAGTTAACAATCTGGTTGCTTCGTGGATTTTAGACTGTGGGGGTTGGGGGGCTTGCCTCGCCTGTCCTGAGTGGAGAGCTCTGAGCTGCCCACACTGGAACCCTTCGGTGTGACTGCAAGTTAAGATACAGGCATTTTCTTATGACAAGAGGACAATTTGCCGCCCCATCCTCCCCCCTTTTATTGAAGCACCAGTGTTGCTTTCAGAGCTTAAGAATCAGGTATTTGGCAGACTTTAGATACATCCAGTTCTTAATTATCTAAAGCAATATGTAAAAGGATCCACCATTTAAATAAGCCCATAGCTGAATCCAAACCTTTAATTTAGCCAAAACTTTTACCTTAATCATATCTTTTACCAGACTCGCTAATAAATAAGAGAGGTGGTTAGTAAGTAGTGAAGCTGCCAGGAGAAAGGATTCCGATTGGAATTTTCTGAGAATTGACTGTACTTTACACAGTAATGAGCCAGTTCATTGTTTCTGTGTCTTAGCACAAAGGGAATAGTACCCAGCTGGCCAAGAACTGGCCCTTCGTATTTCCTCCTTTCTCGCATGTGATAGGTAAGTTTTCAGGCTCCTTGTATGGCCTCTGTATCCCTATAGAGTTTGTATTGACTTAACATTGGAAAGAAATGCAAACCAGTATAAAATATTTGATGCTGGTAGAAACCAGAACTTTGTGTTTTCATGAGAATTCATTTATAAGCATATGTAATATAACTAAAAAGAATGTTTATATATATACATACTTGTTATGAAGTATTAACAATGGGAGGGTGTTAGAATTTTGATGGCTAACTTTTCCTTCGTTGAACTGTGTTTCCTTGATCTGTGCATGCCCAAGTCTGGAGTCCAGGTGACCAATGATGAGATGTGGAAACACTTGAATGGAAAGTGACTCTTCACTGGTTTTATTTCTGGTATTTTTAAAGACTTATTTTGATAATTTTAATAGAGTGTGTAACTTTAAAACACATGCAAGAAAAACTTTAAAGTAGTATTGATTACACAGATAATTATTTAACATGCCTTTTATGGATGTATCTATATGTATATAGATAGTAATATATTTATAAAACAAATACACTTTATGTTTAGCTGTCAGTTTGTGGTAGGTGGGAGGGTGTGTGTGTGTGTGTGTGTGTGTGTGTGTGTGTGTTCAACTTCCTTCTTCAAGATGAAATAAGATGCACAGTTTTTTGGCCATTCTGTTAGTGTATGGCCCACCCATGTTATTATCATCCAACTCTCAGAGCATTCCAAAGTGACCGGAAGTCAAACAGGTCATAGCCATAGGGAATGCTTATGTTCAAAATACATTAAACATGGGAGCCCGGCTAGGATGTTGGCTTCCTAAGTATATACCAACAGATACAATTAAGTATAAAGTACATGAACCGTATACATGCATTAGAAGAGAGAACGGGTGTTGAAGTAGAGGAACATCATTAATTTAGTCTGGGAAACCCCCTAGGGCCAAGGTTGACACATTTTTTTCTATAAAGGATTGGACAGTAAATAATTCAGGCTTTGAAAATGAATCATATGGTCTCTATAAACTACTTACCTCTGCCCCTGCAGCATGAAATTAGCCACAGACAATACATAAGTGAGCCAGTGTGGCTGTGTGCAAAGAAAACTTAATTTACAGGAACAAGCAGTCATTCAGATTTGGCCTGTGGGCCCCAGTTTGCTGATCTCTGCCCTACAGGGAGAAAACAGACATGTTAAGCATTAGATCCTGATATATGTTAAGAAATAATTGTATTTCAGTTGACATAGAAAGAAAATCATTTATGAATGATCTTCAAAAGGAGAATGTGACACAGTCATATTAAAGCATCTTAATTCATTTATGTATCCTACCAGCTCATACCCATTATTTATTAGTGAGACTTCTTATGTTTAACCACCAAAAAAAAGCATTCTGTAAAAAGATATTTTAATAAGTATTGAAATTTTTTCATGAACTTTATATTTCTATTGATAAATGGGACTCCCTACCTACCTTTTGTTTCTTAAAGGGCCTCGTGGACCAAAAATTCTGTTGTATTTTGAAAATTAGCATATAATTAACCACAAAATATTTTAAAGACTGCATTTATCAGTTACATTTTTCTGCTGGTTTCTGACTTCTAAAAATTGACAGATAGGCCCTTCTTTAAATATAGTTTTAAAGAAGATAAATATATGGTAATTTCATATACTATAGCTTTATTCTATTCTGTAAGGTTACAAATTGTGACTAGTATAATGATAGCTAAAAAGTGAATGCATTTACTGTATTGGTGTCTCTATAAGAAACAGAGTGTATCGCTGCTTTCGCTGTCCGAACCTTTGGTGTAGATTTTGTTAAAGATGCCTTGGGACAGCCCTTGGTGAATGGTATTCTTAACGTGATCATGTGTAATTTTAAACTCATTGGACGCACACCCTGCGGAGCATGTTCATTCAGTGTTTTATAACTCGTTACATCAGTCACATCATTTCCATTAGTCTTGAACATTGCAATCCACTTAAGTAGTCATAAAATTTCTTTTAAGATTGGAATACAACTCAAGCTTTTAAAAGCAACTGGTCACTTAATATTTTTACTTTAATGTGTCTATTAACCTGCTTTTTACTTCCATTACAGTAATACTGTTGTGTGTTCGGAGTGGCTTTTCCCCAAAGTCCTTCATCTTACAGATTTAAAAACAACGTAAAGTTTTGACGATTAGCAATTCAGTAAATGTCTGCGCATATTTTAATTGTTTATAAAATTTGTAAAGTTCCACTTTCTAAACCATGTACCCAGTTTGCCGATTTTCCATCCGGATATTTCAGATGAATAACAAGTGGTTGTACATGAAAGCTTTTGAACCCGTTCCTAACGCAGCTTGTGTCTCAAGGGAAAAGGACATTGAAGCAATGGTTTACTTTTGTAAAGAACATGTTTTAGATTTCCTTAGATGTTTTGAAATTATAAATTTCCTAGCTGATACAAAACACCCACAAACATGCGGGCTTCTGCAGACGGACACACAGCGTTGCGAGTGAGCCAGGTTACTGAGTTGGTCTTTCCTTTGCCAAAGCGTAGTTGTTTGCTCACAGCAGTTTCCGATCTGATCCTTGAAACTTTTCTTATAGGAAAATAAGGCAGAGAACATCCTTAGAACAACCATTTGATCAACTGATGTGATTTCTGTTTATCCTATGTCTGTTCTGTGTGTTTCTGTAATGGAATTTTTACAACTCCAAAAAGCAGTATTTTAGACCTACTGGAAATCGTATCAAAACGGCTATGTGATTCTGCCTCTGAGAAAAAATAATTAAAAAATTCATTTTTCTTACGGTGGTTTGTTTTTGTTTCGTGAAGAAATGGACCTCATGCAGCAGCACAGGTGCTGTGAGCATCAAGGCACCCTTCCCTGGCCCCACCCACCGCAGCCGGTGGTTACTGACATGAGTCTCTGCAGATCAGCCCACGTTCAGTGTCAGTGAGTTAGAGCCACATTAGTTCCTATGAACCGGGATTAAAGGCTCAGATCTGTCCGTGAGTAACCTAAGCTGCTTCTGTCTTCACCTTGAGGTTCCTGTGTCACCTCCTGTGACCTGGAGGTCTTGACTGTATAGATCTTTCCAGTTTCCTGCATCCCTTGCATGAGTGAAGCTTAGTGTCTTACTAATGCCTCCCCTAAGTAGGCTCCTTTCCCTTTAAGAATTGAAAATACTCTATTTCAAATATCGTCATGATTACAAAATGGTGTAATGCTCTTGATGGTTTAACTAACATATTCAAACTCTGTGTCAGTATATAGGAAACTATTTTATTTCAAGTAGCAGATATTCCCCCCTTCATTGTTTTGCAGACTTTTGCTTATTTTTTTCCTAAAATTGCTATCCAAAGCAAGTGTTAGGTGGGAGAGACGGAGCTGGGACACTAGGGGAAGGTTCGTTTAGGCTACATTGTGGCCTAGAGTAATTTATCCCCCTACACTCCCTGCCCCACCTAGTGGCTTTGTCTAAAGAGAAAGGACTCATAGACACTGATGAATCAAGTCATGTTTGGAAGGTGAGAGTTGTAAAAAGCAACTATAATCATGAACTTACTGAATTTATTCAAAACAAAATACCTATAGTTGCGCCCATTAAATATACGTACTTACTAGTATTTGTGCCTCAAATGCTGTTTTAATGATATTCATTAGGTGTTTATAAAGACATAAAGAACTTTTTTAAATCAACACTTTAAAAGTTTTAAGGTTTTTAAACTTAACTTTGTAAAAATGTATTTCTCTCAATGTGCAACCATCAGCCTGTGGAGGCTGAATCCCACTGCATATATCCTACAGTTAGAGAGGGCAGGTTACTAAATGCAGAGAGTAACTGCGTATCATCTAGTATGCTAAGACTGGATAAGTTAAACCTTTTCAACAGGCAGGTCCATAGTGTGTGTTCAATACAGGACAGCAGTTATGTGAATGTGAGGCATTTAAATATAGTCATTTTGAGATGTTCTTATTAGAGCCTTTCTGTCTATACAGTTGGTTGTGGAAGAATTTTAATTCTAGCAACCCTGTAATGTAATACATTCAATCGTGAGGCTCATTTAGAGTGACATTTTAACCTTTAAAGAGATCTTGAGCCCTAACCGGTTTGGCTCAGTTGATAGAGCTTTGGCCTATGGACTGAAGGGTCCCGGTTTCAATTCCGGTCAAGGACATGTACCTTGGTTGCGGGCACATCCCCAGTATGTGCAGGAGGCAGCTGATAGATGTTTCTCTCTCATCGATGTTTCTGGCTCTCTCCCTCTCCCTCCCTCTCTGTGAAAAATCAATAAAATATATTTTTTAAAAAGAGAGATCTTGAACTGAGGGCTAACAACAGCTTCTGCATAGCAAGTAAGAGGGACCTCAGAAATGGAGAGATAAATACCCCACCCTCAATGCACCAACATGCAGCAAGGAGGTAGCACTGAGGGGCCCACACACAGACTCGCCCATCCTGGGGCACCATGAAAAGACAGACTGGTTTAAAGCAGATCTATACCAGAAATAAGTCAACTTACTAACCCTAGAGCATGTGCCACACCGGAGGGAGCTGCAGGAACTCCCCAGTGTCAGGCAGAGGGCACAGTGTGTTGTGCTTCCCTTCCCCCCGCTTTGACCACACAAGCAGCAGCACTGTCCACGTGCCCTAGCCATCCCAGCACACCTGAGGCTCACCCCCAGGACTCCCACGGCCCACAGCCTCTCTGGCCACAGCGCTGGGCTGTGGTACGCTTACCCTTGGGTCTCTCCTTCACCTGCTCCAGCTACAGCTTTCATCCAGGCCACCAAGGTCACCCCAGTGCTCTTATCCCTGAAACTCCCCGCACACCCCCTATAGCATAGCGCCCTCCCAGTGCAGCTAGTGCCAGGGACGTCCTGCAGACCACTCCGGCTTCAGCCACAGCACCAGGCTTTAGCACAGCTTGCCTCCAGGACTTCCCGTGGTCTGAGCTCACTCCAGTTACAACTCCAACTGGCCTGCCAAGGCTTTCCCAGCGCAGCTTGCCCACAGGACTCACGATGGCTCACACAGGCTTCAGGTAAAACTGGGTCCCAGTGTTCCTTGCACCAGGACTTCCCACAGCCCATGCTTACGCCAGCTATAGCTCCTGCCTCAGCCAGGCCTACTCCTGGGATTCCCTTTGGCCCAAGCCTGATATAACTACAGCCTTGGCCACCCTGCCAGCACAGGTTGCTGTTTCACTTAATTCATAAAAAGACACAGAGAGTTAGCCAAAACAAAGAGACAAATATGCTGCAAACAAGAGAACAGAACAAAACTCCAGAAAAAGAGATAAGCAATCTACCAGATAAAGAGTTCAAAACAATGGTTATGAAGATGCTCAAAGAACTTGTGAGAGTAGATAAACTCACTGACAAAGTAGATAAACTCACTGACAAAGAGACAGTATAAAGCTGTCAAAACTGAAACATACAATAATTAAAATGAAAAATACCGTAGAAGCAATAGATAGCCAATTAGATAATGCAGAAGAATGAGTCAGCAAGGTGGAAGACAAGGTAGTGGAAGTCACCCCACTGGAAGATCAAAAGGAAAAAAAGAAAGCAAATGAAGATAATTTAAGGGATCTCTGGGACAACATCAAGCATACTAACATCAGGGTCCCAGAAGGAGAAAAGAGAGAGAAAAAGACAGTAAACATATTTGAAGAAAATCTCTAAAACTTTCCTAAAAGTGAAGGAAATAGACATCCAAGTCCAGAAAGCAGAGTCCCCAAAAAGACACATAATTAAAATGCCAAAAGTTAAAGATAAACACAGAATCTTAAATGCAGCAAGAGACAAACAGTGGCGTACAAAGGTTTTCCCTGTAAGACTATAAGCTGATTTTTCAGCAGAAATTTTGCAGGCCAGAAGGGAATGGCACAGTCTATTCAAACTAATGAAAGCTTACCACCAAGAAGACTCTACCCAGCAAGATAATCATTCAGAATTGAAGGAGTGAGAAAAAGTATCCCAGACAAACAATATCTAAAGTTCATCACCACAAAACTGGCATTGCAAAAAAGGTTAAAGAGCCTCTTTAAATTATAAAGAAAAGGCCAAAACTAAAAATAAGAAAATAGCCCTAGCCAGTTTTGCTCAGTGGTTAGAGTGTTGGCCCATGGACTGAAGGATCATGGGGTCAATTCTGGTCGTTCCTTGGTGCAGGTTCAATTTCCAGCCCCAGTCAGGATGTGTGCAAGAGGCAACCAATCAAAGTGTCTCTCTCACATCAATGTTTCTCTGTGTGTGTGTCTCCCCTCCCTTCCACTCTCTCTAAAAATCAATGGAAAAAAATATCCTCAGGTGAGGATTAACAAAAATAAATAAATAAATAATAAATAAATAAAATCTCACTGATAAAGGCAATCATTTTATAAATATAGTGTATCAACCAATTATAAAGTTAGTGTGAAAGTTAAAGACAAAAGTAGTAAAGGCACGTGTAACTTAGAGTAATGAATTAAGGAATACACATATGTCAAAAACAAAAATGGGGTTGAGTAAAAAAAGTAGTGCTTTTAGAATGTGTTCAAATTGAAGTGACCATTAACTTAAAATAGACCACTATAAACATAGCTTGTTATGTATTAATCCCATAGTATCCAAAAATAGATGCACAACAAATTTTACAAAGGAACCTAAACAAACAAATCACTATATAAAGTCATCAATGTGCAAGAAAAGAGCAAGAGAAGAAGAAAGGACAAAGAACTACAAAAACAACTGGAAAATGCTAAAATGGAAATAAATACATACCTATCAATAATTAATTTAAAAGTAAATGGACTAAATGCTACATCATTTAGGGTGACTTGGTTGATGTGGCTCAATGGTTGAGTTTCAACCCATGAATTAGGAGTTCAGAGTTCAATTCCTAGTCAGGGCACATGCCCACACTGAAGGCTCAATTACCAGTAAGGGGCATACAGAAGGCAGCCAATCAATGATTCTCTCTCATCATTTATGTTTCTCTTTCCCTTCCTCTCTCTGAAATCAATATATATATTTTAAAAGACACAGGATGGTTGAATGAATAAGAAAACAGGATCCATGCTAATGCTGCCTATAGGAGACTACTTTAGATCGAAAGCTACACAGAGACTGAAAATAAAGAGATGAAAAGGATGTTGCATACAAATGGAAATGAAAATAAAGTTTGAATAAAAATACTTATGTCAGACCAAATGGACTTTAAAATGAAGACTAACAAGAAACAAAGAATGGCACTACATAATGATAAAAAGATCAACCATATCAAGAGGATAACACTTGTAAACATCTAAGCCCCTAATGTAGGGACACCTAATAAAGCAAATATTAATTGACGTAAAGGGAGAGATAATATTACAATAATAGTAAGAAACTTTAACACCCCATTTACAACTATGGATAGATCATCCAGATAAAATTTCAACAAGGAAACAGTGACCTTAACACATTAGATAAGATGAACTTAATAGATATTTACAGGACATTCCACCCCAAAATAGCAGAATATACTTTCTTTTCAAGTGCACATGGAACATTTTCCAGGATAGACCACATGTTAGGCCACAAAACAAGCCTCTAAGTTTAAGAAGACTGAAACAATATAAAATATTTTCTGTGATCACAATGGTATAAAACTAGATATCAATTACAAGAAGAAAACTTGGAAAAAAAAACACATAGTGACTAAACACATGCTACTAAATAATCAGAGGGTTAATGAAGAAATCAAGGAGGAAATTTAGAAATATCTTGAGACAAATGAAAATGGAAACTCAATACCAAACCACTGAAACACAGCAAAAGCAGTTCTAAGAGAGAAATTTATAGTGATAAATGCCTACATCAAGAAATAAGAAGAATCTCAAACAAACAACTTTACACCTAAAGGAACTAGAAAAAGAACAAAGGCCAAAGCAAATAGAAGGAAGGAAGGTAACAAAGGTCAGAGCAGAAATAAATGAAATAAAGACCCAAAAAAATAGAAAAGATGAACAAAACTACTAGTAGAGAACCCTAAAGATTCTACCAAATAATTACTAGGACTAATAAGTGAATTCAGTAAAGTAGCAGGATACAAAATAAATGTTCATAAATCAGTTGCATTTTTATACACCAATAATGAACTATCAGAAATGGAAACTAATGGACACAGACAGTAGGGGGCTGAGGGCATTTGCTGGGGGGTGGGAACAGCTGGGGAGTCCAATAGGGGAAAAAGGAAATGTATGTAATACTTTAAACAATAAAGAATTAAAAAAAAGAAAATGGAAACTAAGAAAACAACCCCATTTACAAGTGTATATATATTAAAAAACAACAACACAACACTTAAGGACAAATTTAATAAAAAATGTAAAAGATAGACCAAGCCATTATGCTCAATTAATATTTGACAAAGGAGGCAAGAGCATACAATGGAGTCAAGACAGTCTCTTCAATAAATGGTGTTGGGAAAATTGGTCAGACACATGCAAAAAAATGAAACTAGACCACCAACTTACACCATACACAAGAATAAACTCAAAATGGATAAAAAACTTAAACATAGATGGGAAACCATAAAAATCTTAGAAGAATCCACAGGCAGCAAAATATCAGACATATGTCGTAGCAATATCTTTACCAATACAGCTTCTAGGGCAGTGGTTCTCAACCTTTCTAATGCCGTGACACTTTAATACAGTTTCTCATGTTGTGGTGACCCCCAACCATAAAATTAGACCCCCAACCTGAGGAACTTTAATACAGTTCCTCATGTTGTAGACCCCCAACTGCTCTACAGCTGCAGTTCTCAACCTGTGGGTCGCGACCCACAGGTTGAGAACCGCTAGCAGGGTCGCCTAAGACCATCGGAAAACACAGATATTTACATTACGATTCATAACAGTAGCAAAATTACAGTTATGAAGTAGCAACGAAAATAATTTTATGGTTGGGAGTCACCACAACATGAGGAACTGTATTTAAGGGTCATGGCATTAGAAAGGTTGAGAACCACTGTCTCTAGGGGATTGGAAACCAAGGTGAAAATAAGCAAATGGGACTACATCAAAATAAAAAGCTTCTGCACAGCAAAAGAAACCATCAACAAAACAACAAGAAAGCCCACTGCATGGGAGAACATATTTGCCAATGTTATCACCGATAAGGGTTTAATCTCCAAAATTTATAGGTAACTCATACAATTTAACAAAAGGAAGATAAACAATCCAATCAAAAAATGGGCAAAAGACCTAAATAGACACTTTTTGAAAGAGGACATAAGGAAGGCCGAGAGACGTGAAAACATGTTCAAAGTCACTAATCATCCAAGAGATGCAAATCAAAATGACAATGTGGTACCATCTCACACCTGTCAGAATGGCTATCATCAACAAATGACAAGTGCTGGAGAGGATGTGGAGAAAAAGGAACCCTTGTGCACTGTGGTGGGAATGCAGACTGGTGCAGTCAGTGTGGAAAACAGTATGGAGTTTCCTCAAAAAGTTAAAAATGGAACTCCCATTCGACCCAGTAATCCCACTTCTAGGAATATATCACAAGAAATCAGAAACACCAATCAGAAAGGACATATGCACCCCTATGTTTATAGCAGCACAGTTTACAATAGCTAAGATTTGGAAGCAGCCTAAGTGCCCATCAGCAGGTGAGTGGATTAAAAAAACCCATGGTACATCTACACAATGGAATACTATCCTATCTAATAAAGAGGGAATATGCTAATTGACCATCACTCCATCACAAAGATGGCTGCACCCACAGCTGAAGCCAAGTTCCCATAAGGACCCTTAATGAGCAATCAGCAGGGACCTGAAGCTGTGCCCTCCCCCGCCCCAATAGGGCTTGACAGGGGACCTCAGGCTTCTCCCCCTGCCCCAGCGCCAGGCTGGGGAACCTCAGGCCATGCCCCCCACCAGGTGGGGCTTGACAGGGCACCAGGCCGGGGAACCTCAGGTCACGACCCCTGCCCCAGCACCAGGCCAGGGGACCTGAGGCCGTACCCCCCATCCGGCGGGGCTTGATGGGGGACCTCAGGGTGCGCTTCGCATCCTTATGCTGGGCTAGGGGACCTCAGGCTGCTCTCCCCGCCCCAGCGCCAGGCCGGGGGACCTCAGGCCGCGCCCCCACCCCAGCACCAGGCCGGGAGACCTCAGGCCGCACCCCCCGCCCCAGCATCAGACCAGGAGACCTGAGGCTGCTCCCCCCTGCCTGGTAGGGCTTGACAGGGAACCTCAGGCCATGCTCCCCACCCAGCGGGGCTTGACAGGGGACCTGAGGCTGCACCCCCCTGCCGATGGGGCTTGACGAGGGTCCTGAGGCTGTGCCCCCCTCCCGGTGCCAGGCCGGGGGACCTGAAGCCGCAATCCCTGCCCCAGCACCAGGCCAGGGGACCTGAGGCTGCACCCCCCCACACCTGGCGAGGCTTGACAGGGGACTTCAGGCCATGCTCCCCACCCAGCGGGGCTTGACAGGGGATCTCAGGCCATGTCCCCCACCTGGCAGGGCTTGACGGGGGACCTCAGGCCACTCCCCCTGTCCTGGCACCGGGCCAGGGGACCTGAGGCTACGTCCCCTGCCTGTTGGGGCTTGATAAGGGTGGGATGGCCGGGTCTGGATCTAGCCCAATGGGGGTGGGGACCTGCTGGGTCTGGGTCTCACGCGATTTTGAGGCACATGTGCGTGGGCGGGGACTTGACTCTGGGTCCCATGGTGTGCCCCAGACTCTGACAGGAGGAAGGTTTTCATATACATTTTACTAATTTTCTTTCATCTCTGACACTTCTATTATAGAGAAAGGGCAAATAGCAATATTAAATTATTTCCTCTAATCCCCTTTTAATGTGCACGAATTTCGTGCACTGGGCCACTAGTGCCGCTATAAAAAAGAAGGAACTTTTACCATTTGCAATAGCATGAATGGACCTGGAGAGCATTATGCTAAGCGAAATAAGCCAGTCAGAGGAAGAGAAATATCACATGATCTCACTCATTTGTATAATATAATGAACAATATAAACTGATAAATAAAAATAGATCCAGAGAAACACTGAACAGACCATCAAACCTCAGAGGGAAGGCGGGGGGGAGGAAAGGGGAATAAGAGGTCAACCAAAAGACTTGTATGCATGCATATAAGCATAACCAATGGACACAGACACTGGGGGTGTGGGGGTTTGTCCTGGGGGTGCGGGAAGTGGCCAGGGAAGTTTCAATGGGGAAAAAGGAGACATATGTAATACTTTAAACAATAAAAAAGAAGAATTTTTTTTTTAAAAAAAGGTAATTACAAAAAAAGAATTAATTCTAATTCAAAGAGAAAAAAATGTAAAAGACCTGTACTTGGCCCTAACCGGTTTGGCTCAGTGGATAGTGTGTCAGCTTGAGGACCAAAGGGTCCCAGGTTCAGGGTTCAATTCCAGTCAAGGGCATGTATCTTAAGCCCAGCTGGCATGGCTCAGTGGTTGAACATTGGCCTATGAACCAGGCGGTCAAGCTTTGATTCCCAGTCAGGGCACATGCCTGGGTTGCAGTCTCAATCCCCATTACAGGAGGCAGCCCATCAATGATTCTTTCTCATCACTGATCTCTCTCTCTCTCTCTCTCTCTCTCTCTCTCTCTCTCTCTCTCTCTCTCTCCCTTCAATTAAATATATTTAAGAAAAAAAAAGACCTGTACTTGGAATAATATAAGATACTGAAGAAAGAAATTGAAGAAGATACAAATAAATCGAAGCATATACTGTGTGTTCATGGATATGAATAATTAACATCATTAAAATGTACATACTACCCAAAGCAATCTATAGATTGAATGCAATTCCTATCAAGATACCAATGGTGTATTTCACAAAACTAGAACAAATAATCCAAAAATTTATATGAAACCACAAAAGACCCTGAACAGCCACAGCAATCTTCAGAAAGAAGAACGGAGTTGGAGGAATCATACTACCTGATATCAAACTATACTACAAGGCTATTGTAATCAAAACAGCAGGGTACTGCATAAAAACAGGCATATGAATCAATGGAACAGAATAGAGAACCCAGAAATAAACCCATCCCTCTATGGTCAATTAATATTTGACAAAGTAGGCAAAAATATGCAATGAGTTAAATATAGTTTATTCAACAAATGGTGTTGGGAAAATTGGGCAGATAGGTACAAAAATTGAAATTAAACCACTTCCTTACACCATACACAAGAATAAACTCAAAATGGATTAAAGACTTAAATGTCAGACTCTAAACCATAAAAATCCTAGAAGAAAACACAAGCAGTAAGATCTCAAACATGTCTCATGGCAATACTTTTTCTGGTATATATTCTCAGGCAAGGGAAACAAAGGAAAAAATTAACAAATGGGACTACATCAAACTAAAACCTTTTGCACAGCAAAGGAACCCATCAACAAAATGAAAAGAAAACCCACTGAATGGGAAAACATATTCACCAATGATATATCTAATAAGAGGTTAAAATTCAAAATTATAAAGAACTTGTGCAACTCAACATAAAAACAAACAAATAATCCAATTGAAAAATGGGCAAAGGATCTGAATAGACACTTCTCCAAAGAGGACATACAGATGGCCAATAGACATATGAAGAGATGCTCAATGTCACTAATCATCAGAGAAATGCAAATTAATACCACAATAAGATATAACCTCACACCTGTCAGAATCGCTATCAATAAACCAACAAACAACAACTATTGGTAGGGATGTGTAGAAAAGGAAATCCTCGTGCATTATTGGTGGGAATGCAGATTAAAGCAGTCACTGTGCAAAGCAGTACGGAGTTACCTCAAAAAATTAAAAATGGAACTCTCATTTGACCCAGTCATCCCACTTCTAGGAATATATCGGAAGAAACTCAAAAACCTAACTTGAAATAGTATATGCACCTCTAATCATTGCAGTGTTATTTACAATAGTCAAGATTTGGAAGCAGCCCAGGTGCCCAGCAGTAGTTGAGTGGGTAAAAAGCTGTGGTACATTTACACAGTGGAATACAACTCCGCTTTAAAAAAAAAAAAAAAAGGAAATCTTACCTCTTGGGATAGCATGGTTGGACCTACAGAATATTATGCTAAGTGAAATAACTCAGTCAGAGAAAGACAAATATTATTTCACTTACATGTGGAATGCAATGAACAAATTAAAAATTGAGTCACAGATACAGAGAACAGACTGACAGCTGTCAGAGGAGAGGGGTGTTGGGGAGTTGGGTGAAAAAGGTGAAGGGATTAATCAAAGAAAAAAACAACAACTCATAGACACAGACAAAAGTATGGTGATTACCAGAGGGGAAGGGATTGGAGGGAGGTAAAAGACAGTAGAGGGGGGATAAATGGTGATGGAAGGAGAGTTTACTTGGGGTGGTGAACAAACAATACAGACGATGTATTACAGAATTGTACCCTGAAACCTATACAATTTTATTAACCAATGTCATCCCAATAAATTCAATAAAAAATTTTTAAAAAGAGAATGCCAAAATAAAATCAGAAATGAAAAAAAGTGACATCAACACCACACAAATACAAAGGATTATAAGAGAATACTATAAATAAGTATACACCAACAAATTGGATAACCTAGAAAGAAATGGATACATTCTTAGAAATACATTTAGAAATATATAAAATTCCATAAATCCTGGAGAAACAGAAAATCTACACAGACTGAGTACTGGAAATGAAATTGAATCAGTAATCACACAACTCCCAACAAATCTAACTCCAGGGCCAGACAGCTTCACAGGTGAATTCTACAAAATGTTCAAAGAAGAACGAACACCTGAATCCAGTGGGTGGGTGGCTATAAAGCTGGTGGTGTGGTGAGGAGAGTCGCTGTGCCCTGGGCCTTCGAGGCTCACTCCCTT
Organism: Cnephaeus nilssonii; assembly: GCF_951640355.1. Classification (NCBI taxonomy): domain Eukaryota; kingdom Metazoa; phylum Chordata; class Mammalia; order Chiroptera; family Vespertilionidae; genus Cnephaeus; species Cnephaeus nilssonii. The sequence goes on along the minus strand of NC_137084.1, from coordinate 69,123,860 downwards.
TCCTGCACTGCCCCCCGGGCACCTTTGGTGCCTGACGGAGGAAACAGACATGAAGATTGAAGTTCTTTGTCCCTCACACAGCTCTTACATGTACCTGGGTCACTTCCTTTGAATACAGAAGCCTGCTGGCCAGAATATGTGGGGATTGTTGGCCTATAGATCTCTTTTCCTTCTCAATATGTTGATCAAGCCAAGATGGGAAAGTACGAAGGTGTAGGTGCCGGAAAGTATACCATTGGCTTGGGCCAGGCCAGGATGGGCTTCTGCATGGACAGAGAAGATATCAGCTCTTTGCATGACTGTGGTTCAGAATCTCATGGAGAGAAATCGCCTTTCTTAGGATTGCATTGGGCAGCTAGAAGTTGGAACAGAGATAATCATGGACAAATCCAAGTCAGGGAAGACCAATTTGATGCAGCTCTTTGAGGAGTCTGAGAACACGGATCTAAAAGGAATAGACACCACAAACGCCTGCTCAGAGGCACAGCCGCTGTCTTCAGTGCTGTGAACTGGACTGAGTCCAGCTCGAGGGATGGAGGGTGTGCCCTGGTAGTTGCAGGAGATATTGCTGCATATGCCACAGGTGCAGTCAGAAACATTGCTCTGATCATTGGGCGAAATGCTCCTTTGACTTTTGAAGGAGGACTTCATGGGACACAAATGCAATATGCCTATGACTTTCACAAGCCCAATCCGCTTTCTGAATGTCCCATAGTAGATGGGAAACTCTCCATCCAGTGATACCTCAGCGCATCAGACCGCTGCTCTGTCTACCATTAAAAGATCCATGCCCTGTGGCAGAAAGAGGGACATAAATAGAGATTTTACCTAGAATGCTTTCAGCGTCATGATCTTCCACTCACCCTACTGTAAACTGCTTCAGAAATCCCTGGCTCAGATGATGCTGAATGACTTCCTGAATGACCAGAACACAGATAAAAATAGCATCTACAGTGGCCTGGAAGCCTTTGGGGATGTTAAATTAGAAGACACCTACTTTGATAGAGATGTGGAAAAGGCATTTATGAAGGCTGGTTCTGACCTCTTTAATCAGAAAACAAAGGCATCTTTGCTCATATCCAGTCAGAATGGAAACATGGCCATGTCTTCCGTGCATGGCTCCCTCGCCTCTGTCCTGCACAGGACTCGCCTCAGCAGCTGGCAGGGAAGAGGACTGGTGTGCTCTCCTATGGCTCTGGTTTGGCTGCCACCCTCCACTCCCTTAAAGTCACTCAAGATGCCACACCAGCATCTGCTCTTGATAAAATAACAGCAAGTCTATGTGATCGGAAATCGAGGCTCCACTCAAGAACATGTGTGACAGCAGCTGTCTTTGCAGAAAGCATGAAGCTCAGAGGGGACACTCCGCACCTGGTCAGCTGCATCCCCCAGAGTTCCACAGATTCCCTCTTTGAAGGAGCAGGGTACCTGGTTCGAGTGGATGAAAAGCACAGGAGAACTTACGCCCGGCGACCCGCTCCAAAGGCGGACACTTTGGACGAAGGAGTAGGACTTGCGCATTCCAGCACAGCCCAAGTCCTGCTAAGAAAGTACGACGACTCCCAGGGACAGCAGCAGAGCCGGAGGCAGCTGTCCTTAGCAACGGGGAGCATTAAGAACTGCCGTGCTGTGCGGGGAAGACCCGAGGGGGCCGGGTGAGGTGGGGGTTTGCACACGAATGGTCAGGAATGGGATGTCTGCGGGCAATATTAAAGGATTACATGTTGCTCAACATTTTGTGACTGACACGGAGCCTGGAAAACTATCCTGTTCTTGGGAAAGTCTCTTTGCTCAGCTTGCTGATACGCTTCCTATTGAGTCTAGCCAACGCTTACTGTACTCCATGGCGTTAAGGGCTCTGCAAAACTTCATACCTCTCGCGCCATTCGTGTGCACGAAGCTTAGTGTTTAAATGTGGCTTGTTGAGTCGCGTGCTTCTGGCAAAAAGGAGCAGAGGTACTGGTCTTCAATTTTAATTTTTTTGAATGTGTAAGAACTTTATACTTTGAGCAAACAAGATTACTGAAAGCACCGGTGTGTTTTGAAAAGAAGTTTCTAGTTTAAGGGATGTGCTCTGGATCCAGAGACATGGAAGCATGGAACAGAGTGCGGAATCTCGGAAGGACGGCAGGGGAGGGTGGGGAGGCGGGACGTAATAAACCAAAGAACTTGTCTCCTATATGCATAACCCATGGACACAGACTATAGGGTGGTGACGGCCTGGGGCGTGGGGGCAGGCTGGAGGGGGTCAATGGTGGAAAAAGGAGGACATATGTAATAAAGGTATTTTAAAAACATTTAAATAGCCATAAAAGAAAAAAAATAAACCATAGGTAAAAACTAAGAAAAAAATAAAAGGAATGTGCTCTTACATGTGATATGCACAAACCCTGTTTGAAAATGGCAAGACAAACGTATTCTTTTTCTAAACTCTGTACATTCTGAAGAGAAGAGTTGGGAGGGTGGCTGGTTCTGGAAACTGGACTGTGGCTTTCAGCCCAGGCAGCAGTGAGGAGGAATTGCAAAGGCCCTGAGCGAGAGGCTGGCCCTGAGCAGGCCTGGGAGGGGCGGCCTGGTACACTTTCAGCTCTGAGTGTGGCTCGAGGTCTGCCTTGCGTCCGTCCACGCTGGACTAGGCTGAACAACACCGAGATGTTACTGGAACTTGTGCGTGAGGAAGCTCGTCGCTGCAATCCTTCTTTGAACCTTATTTTGGAGAATAAATAAAATATTTTTGTGGCTGCCTTCTAAAACTATTTTTAAGAAAAGATAGGGGCTAGGCACTTGGTTACTCTGATGTAACAGTGTAATAAATGCAACTGGAAGACTGATCATCTAACTTCATAAAAGTATTCTTTCCCCTTAGAAAAAAAAATCTGTTTAATGAAAATAAAAAGGTAAAACCCAAGCTTTTACATAGTTTGATCAGCCAAAATGAGTATTCCACTTAGAACTGGAAGTAGGATCTTGAAGCATTTTCTCAGACGTCCACCTTAAAAAACCATCACAAGGTCTGAATAAGTCTGGCTAGACAGTTCTGTAGATGTTTTTGGTGCTGAACTAACATGAGCCTTATAGATTGTAAAATAGAGCTGGTTGTAATTAATGTACAGAATTCAATTTTTAAAACTTTATTTGCTGTTAAATATGTGAAGTCTCTGTTATCTAAAATAAATGTACACGTTAATATGAAATGTAATGTTTCAAATTGCAAGGTAATATGTAATGTAATATGTGTAAAATACTCTTGTATAACATTAAGTGATTGTACTTTGATTTGTACAGTCATCATTTGTTAAGATGACTTCATTTTAACATCCACTGATACAGATTAATAACAAAAGTTCAGATTTAAAGGTCGATGGGAAATTGGTACGTGCAATACTTTCGCAAGTATTGAGAGTTCAGTATTTTTTGAAAAGAGTCATTTAACTTTTGAGTGTCAGAAAATAGGTTTTCTCAAAGTCCATTGCCAGCAATGGGCAGGCCCAGTAATAGTGGCACAGAATTAACTAAGCACCTTATTGACAGTGAGGTGAATAACTTTGAAAAAAATTTTAGAGAAATATGGCAAAAAAAAAAAAAAGATCATATACCATGATTAAGTGGGATTTATTCCAGGGAAACAAGGATGGTTCAATATCCACATATCAATCAATGCAATACACTACTTAAAAAAAAATGAAGGATAAAAGTCATATGATCATCTCAGCAGATTCAGAAAAACTATTTGAAAAAATTCGACATCTGCCGAAACCGGTTTGGCTCAGTGGATAGAGCGTCGGTCTGCGGACTGAAAGGTCCCAGGTTCGATCCCGGTCAAGGGCATGTACATTGGTTGCGGGCACATCCCCGGTAGGGGGTGTGCAAGAGGCAGCTGGTCGATGTTTCTCTATCATCGATGTTTCTAGCTCTCTGTCCCTCTCCTTTCCTCTCTGTAAAAAATCAATAAAATATATTTAAAAAAAAAAATTCGACATCCATTAATGATTTTAAAGAAAAACCTCAACAAAGTGGGTGTAGAGGAATATACCTCAATCTAATAAAGGCCATATATGACAACCCACAGCTAACCCACAGCTAACATCATACTCAGTGTTGAAAATCAAAAAGCTTTTTCCTAAGATCGGGAACAAAACAAGGTTTACTTTTACCACTCTATTCAACATAGTATTGAAGTCCTAGCCATAGAAATCAGACAAGAAAATGAAATAAAACGTACCCAAATTAAAAAGGAACAAGTAAAATTGTCACTCTTGTAGATGATAAGCTATATATTGCAAACCCTAAAACTGTCACCATTTCAGATTTTGTGATACTATATATAGAAAACCCTAATGATTCTACCAAAAAACTATTGAAACTAATAAATTAATTCAGTAAAGTTGCAAGATAAAAAATTAGCATTCACAAGTTATTATATTTCTATAAACTAATAAGAAACTATCAGAAAAAAAATTAAGAAAATAATCTCATTTACAATTAAATCAAAAAGAATAAAATGCCTAGGAATAAATTTAACTAAGACCTGTACTCTGAAAACTATAAGACATTGAAGACAGAAATTGAAGAATATCCAATAAATGGAAGGATATACCATATTCTATAATGGGAAGAATGAATACTATTTAAATGTCCATAATACCCAAAGCAATGTGGGGATTCAATACAATCCCTATCAAAATACCAATGTCATTTTTCAGAGATAAAACAAATAATTCTAAAATTTATATGGAATCACAAAAGACCCCAAATAGCCAAAGTAATGTTGAGAAAAGAGAACAAAGTTTAAGGTGCAATGCCACCTGATTTCAAACTATAGTACAAAGCTATAGTAATCAAAAAGTATGATAATGGTACTGGGACAAACACATAGAACAATGGAACAGAATAGGGAACCTAGAAATAAACCCTCACATATATGTCTACTTAATAGGAGTCAATTAATCTACTATGACCCTCACATATATGTCTACTTAATAGGAGTCAATTAATCTACTATGAAAGAGGCAAAAATATACAGTGGGGAAAGACAGTTTTTTTTCAATAAATAGTGTTGAAAAAACCTAGACAGATACATCCAAAAAAATCAAACTAGACCACTTTATTACAGCATAAACAACAACAACAACACAACAAAATGGATTAAAGACTTAAATGTGAGACTTGAAAACATAAAACTCCTAGAAAAAAAAACATAATCAGTAAAGTCTATGACATTGGACTTTGCAATATTTCTTAGATATATCTCCTTGGACAAAAGCAACATAAGCAAAAATAAACAAATGGGACTAAATAAATCTAAAAGGTTTTTGCACAGTGAAGGAAACCATCAACAAGACAAAAAGGAAACTTACTGAAGGGGAGAAAATATTAGCAAATCATATATATGATAAGAGGTTAATATCCTAAATATATAAAGAATTCATACAACTCAACATCAAAAACCAAACAATTCAATTAAGAAATGGGCATTTTTCCAAAGAAGACATACAAATGGCCAATAGACACATGAAAAGATGCTCAACATCACTAAACATCAGAGAAATTCATATTAAAAACACAATGAGATATCACCTCACACGTGTCAGAATAGCTCTTATCAAAAAGACAAGTAGCAAGTGCAGCAGGATGAGAAAAAGAGACCGCTTGTGCACTGTTGTTAAGAATGTAAATTATTGCAGCCAGTGTGGAAGACAGTATGGAGGTTCCTCAAAAATTAAAAAAAAAATAAAACTACCTTATGATCCAGCAATTCCTCTTCTGGTATTTATGTGAAAAAAATAATAATTTGAAAAGATGTATGCACTGCTATGTTCACTGCGACATTGTTTACAAAAAACAAGATATGGAAGCAACCTAGGGGTCCATTGCTAGATGAATAAAGAAGATGTGGTACATATATAATTGAATATAGCATGGCCATAAAAAAGAATGGAATCTTGTCATTTGCAATAACATGGGTAGACCTAGAGAGTATTATGTCAAGTGAAATAAGTTGGACAGAGAAAGACAAATATAATATGATTTCACTTATATGTGAAATCTAAAAAGCAAAACAAATGAGCAAAGTGAAACAAACTCACAGATACAGAGAACAGACTTATGGCTGCCAGAGGGAAGGGGGATGGAGGATGAAAAAAAATAAAAAGAAGGAAGGGGATTAAGAAGTATAAACTTCCAGTTATAAAATAAGTCATAGGGATGTAAAGGGAATCTAGTCAATAATATATTGGTGACAGATGAGTACTAGACTTATGGTGGTGATCACTTCATAAAATATAATTGTTGAATCACTATGTTGTACACCTGAAACTAATCTAATATTGTATGTCAACTATAATTAGAGATAAACTAAAAAAAAAAATAGCTCCGTGGCACCCCATTTTCTTGCTACCTCCATTGTTAGGACCTTCTTCGGTTAAGGGTTTTCTATCAATCATAATCTATAATAATAAAAGCATAATATGCTAGTTAGACCAGACAGCCGAACAACCTTCCAGATGCAGCCGGGGCTGTGAGGGCCGAGCCCCTTGCCTCTAGTAGGGAAATAAATGGAACAGCAGAATAATGATGATGAAACAGAAGGTAAACCAAGAATCTCACAGTTCATGTCTCATAGTTCAAGGCTGCATTGCTGACACGTCTGAGCTCTACTTTCCTTCCTGAGGTGCCACTCATCACCTGTCTGCAGCCGTTTCCCCCTGACCCCAGTAAAAGAGGAGGTCCTCCCTCTCGATGGGAAGCTACAGAGCCCATCTGGACAGAACAGAGGTGCCCTGTGGCCTCAGGTGGCCAGTGCACATTTCTGGGGAAATGGCAGATGAAATCGGTGATTGTTTTTCTCTTTGAGCCTCTTCTAGTTTATAGCTGCTGCTCTCAAAGTCGGAGAGATAGAGCTGGTAGGAGACCACTCACATTGGAGGGTCCAGTACTGTAGGTAAGTTAAACTAAAATCCTATGCAATAGGCATGCATCCTCCTTATTTTAGAAATGAGAAAAACGTTACAGCTCGAAGGCAAATTCCTCTCCACATGCTTCCGATATTTTTCCTTTCCTATGCCGCAAGACAGTTCTAGGGATGGGCCCAGGATCACCCTGGTGTGGGTTAGTCTATAAAATCTCAGGCCCAAGGAATGAATGCCCGTGATGCTGTAACTGCACATACTTAAACATGCATGACCACCTAGGGGCAGGGAAAGACGAGGAAAATATGAATTAGAACTTCCATAGACCACACACCTTCAACACTCTGCTTTGTTTACAAAATCATGACCAGGTGTCTCTTGCATTGGAGGGAAAGACTACCAGCGACCTACCTGCCTGTCCTGAGGCTGTGATGAGCACTCTGACCCAGGACCCAGCCAGCTGGCCGGGGCTCAGGGCCTCAGGAAAACCCACTTCCCGTCCCTCCTGATAAGCAAGACTGGCTGGTTCCTGCCGGAAGAAGAGTGTTTTAGTCCGGACTGCCCCAGCCCCTCCCTCGCATCCCTCCATCCCTCCTGGTCCTGGAGGGCAGAGGCGGCAGGCATGCGCAGAACCCTTCTCCGTCTCTCAAGAGCAGGGGTCCTCAAACTTTTTAAACAGGGGGCCAGTTTATTGTCCCTCAGACCGTTGGAGGGCTGGACTATAGTTTAAAAAAAACTATGAACAAATTCCTATGCATACTGCACATATCTTATTTTGAAGTAAAAAAACAAAACGGCAAAAACACCTGCATGTGGCCCGTGGGCCGTAGTTTGAGGACGCCTGCTCAAGAGGCCCACTGCGCTTGCAGACTTGACCACACCTGTTGCAAACACACCTTTTATGTGAAGCAGCTGCCATTTGCGTTTCCCATGCTTTCTATTTGCACAAAATCAGCACGAGATTAGAAACAGAGACGTTTAATTAAACAGATTCCCTTCCCAGTGCCCCAGGAGACCTCAGTGAGAGACAGATTACTGAGAGAATAAGACACGCGATGGTTAAATGCACTTCGCATTGGCCAAATCCCGGCCTGCTCTGCTCTGTCCAGAGCCTGTGCTGGCGAGTCTCAGTGCTCACCCTGCTCAGGGGTCACCCTCAGGGACCCAGACACCTCAGCCTTCAAAGTTGTCCCCTCTCGCTCAGCTTTCCAAGATGTGATTATCATTCATCTGACTAATTGTTTCAAATATGCATGTGAAAAGATGGAAGGTGACAGCAAATACATTTTTGTAACTACATGGAAAGCTCAGGAGGAGACTTACGGGTTTGCCACGTTTGTTACCAAATTATCAAGAGCAGGAGGAAGCACATTGTGCTGCTGTGCATGAACACACCTGAAGCGCCTGCTCTGGGCCCAGCTCATCTTCAGGGGCTGTGCTGAGCTAGGGAGGTGGAGAGCCGAGGAGGGGGCCTGCGTGGGACTGGAGGAGGCCCTGGCCCAGGGACAGCGTCAGCGTCTGCCCCGCCACCAGCCCCCGGTTCTTACAAACCTCAGAGGCAGCAGGCCCTGGCTCTTGCCTTCTCGCATGGGCCCCACCATCTCTTCCTGCACCTGAGCCATCTAGAAAGGGCCGGATTCTCAACTCTGCTCCTCACCCTCTCCAGCCGGGGGTTGCGGGGGACACGGAGATCGCCCAGGCAGCAGGGGTCCTGGGGTGGGGAAGAGGAGGGTGGAAGGCTCCCCCTCCATGCCTCTAACCAGAATTAGCAGCCGGCTCCTGTGCCGCTTCCCAGAGCCACACAGGAAGTGCCAGTGGTAAAGGGGGGTGTAGGGGCATTTGGATCTAGCCACAGCTCAAGTGAGGTGTTAAAATACATGGTACTGGAGGACTGAGCGGCTGGCCCTAGGGGCCCAAGAAGAAGTTAGAGGAGGGGGCGCACAGTCCCCCCAGCCATTTCCTGGGCTAAGGAGCCAGGAGGCCGGTGCACTCCCTGACTCACAGCCTGTCTTGCAGACAGCCTTCTGCCCGGCCCTGTGACCTTGTGACCCAGGCACCAGGGCGGCCTCCCCTGCCTGCCCCACCCTGACCCTCCATCCAAGGGCCCAGTGTTTCTGAGGAAACAGTATCCCCAAGAGGAAAAGGAATGCATTCTGGGAGACACTGGCCCTTTCCGGTTGAAGACCAAAAGCTTGTGGTTCCCAGCAATACGTGCCCAAGGAAAACCCTACAGCAAGGAGAGCTGGGTAGAGGGAGGCAGGGGCTCACGGAGGAGAATTGATTCCTCCCACCTCCAGCCAGTGAGCAAAGGGCGGGGGGGCGGGGGGGGGGGCGTGTTCCCAGCCGCTCCCTGGCTCAGAGCTGGCCCTGCTACTGTGGTGGGGAAGGTGACATGGTGGGTACAGCGGGAAGTGCAGGGACTTTGGGGCCAGACACACCTGCTTGCCGATCTGGTGCCCCCATTGCCTCACTGATGACCTTGAGTAGGTCCTTGATCTTGAAGCGCAGCCACTTCCTCTAATAAAAAAGGGAAGCTTTTTACCCACCCCCCAGGCAAAAAGGGTTTCCGTATAAATAAGATACCTGTGCCGAGTGTCAGCACCAGAGCCTGGGGCATAAGAGTTGCTGAAAGACGTGAACTCCCTTTCCTGCGGGGGGGCCCTTTCCCCTCACTCCTCACACAGGGTTCCCCAAGCCCTCCCCTCAGCCCTCTTCACAGATCCAACGTCCACCACTTCTGCCCACCCCCCTGCTCTGGCTCGGGCCACAGGGAACACTTCGTGCCGTCTCCCCACTGCCTCTCTCTCCCTCAAGTCTTCTTTCCCTCTGTACCCCAACGGGAGTCAACCCTCTAAATATACACTTCCTAGAAGCCTTGAACCCCACTCCCCCTCCTCCACACACTGCCAGCATGAAGAAGCCAGAAGTCCTTATCATAATGTTCAAGCCCACCCATCACAGTGACATCCCAGGTGCACCCTCTGTCCCCTGCACCTGCCATGGAAGCCAGACCACTGACCCCTCCCCAAGCATGCATGCCAGTGCTCCCCTCCCTCCAGCCTCTCCTGCAGGCTCCCCCCGCCCTGAGATAATGCCACCTGTGCCTCCCGCCTTCCCCAGGCCTCCGACAGGAGTTCGACCCCGTCTCCCGCTGCAGGCCTCTGCTGGGTCCTGACGCTGTATTCAGGTTGGTTGCTTGCTTACCCGCCGTCTTCCTCCCTTTGCCCACATCAGCAGTGTCTGACACGAGAGTAGTGGCTGGGTTCCATTTTTTTCTTTGATTGATTTGTTCATTCATTCATGTAGCAATTGCTGAGTGAGCAGTTGCAAAACGAGGTGCCGAAAGGAGAAGAAAATGGGGAGAGAACTAATGGTTAGCACCCCCTACTTCATGGTCAGGGCTCTACTTCAGCTGCCATTCTCTCGGCTCCTGCCCGTGAGGAGATCATAGTCCAAGGGCAGCAAGGGAAGCGCTCCAGCATACTTGCCACCAAGAACAATGCTGTGACCTTGGACCTGGGTCCCAGAGGTTGGCTGCTTTTGAGGAGCAGAAGATATAAAAGTCCCAAGACACCGTGTACAAGGCAAGGAGGCAGGACGGAGCGCCTTCCAAGGACAGAGAGGCGTCGACAGTGACTGGTTCCTGGGGAGGAAGCTGGGAGGCACGCCGAGGCCAGATTGGGGACACTCAGGACGGGGTCTTACACTGAGGGTGACACGTAGGGGCGCAGGAGCCTGACAGGATGAGGGAGCAGCCACTTGGCCAGCACCACTTCCTCCTTTCACTCGCCACGGACGGCCCCTGGCCAGGCGTGCACTCTCCGATGGGGCCGCCACCCTGGCCCCTGATTGCATCATGCCTGACTCCTGAAGACGTGTGGGTTTGCCGTCCCTGAAAATAGGCACTACTAGGGCCACTCAAAACGCTGAAGGTTCTTAAACAGGAAGTAAATAACAGATCACAGTTTTGTAAAGGACAATGACAACAATATTTATTTTTTTTAAATACCCCCCAAAAAGAAAGAAAAGGACAATGAAACTAGAGGAGCGTCAGCAGTGGGGAGATCCCCAGGAAAGTGGACAAAGCCAACACAGTGGGCAAGTGGGCAAAGGGAAAAGAAGCTGGGGGCGGCGGTGGCGGGGGGGGGGGGGGGGGGGGGAAGGGAGAAGAGGGAAGGAGACCTTGAAGCCGAATCACACCGCATTGTTACTGGGTGAATACTGGACCAGGGTTTTGCCACGTGGCCACGGTGCCATGTAAAATCAGCACTAATACCGCACTCTCAGCACTGCACTGGCCCAGAGAGCTGCCCAGCAAATGGCCATTCCTGCCGCTGCCCTGGCCTATGCATTCTCTAGAACACTGAGAACTCATCTTCCCAATTCCACTCCCCCCACCATTCACCCCCACATAGCACCCAGCATATTGTAAAGAAGGCCCGTCAGTCACCTACTGCAAACCCTCCGGGGGTAGCAGACTCGGCTGGGAGATGCGTCCTCCCTTAGGCCGCTCTGCCTGCCCTGCATGAAAGCTGCCCCGTTGCAAAGTCTGCGGCCAAGTGTGCAGGTTCACCCTGTCCTTCAGCTCATCATCCCGTGAGCCCGCCAGAGGGGCCACATCCTCTTCCCTCCACACCCCAGGCTTTCCCTGTTAGCCGGCGCTGGGCCTGGCCTTGCTCCTCCTTGGCCCCACCTTCCAGAAGCTTCCGCACCTCTCACGGCCAGACCTGCAGGAAGCATCCCCTGCCAACATGCTCTCCTGCCCCCTCCCTCACAGCAGGTGTCACCTACCTGCCACCCTGCACTCCCACGCCCTGTCCGTGAGCCTTCCCCAGCATCGCCCGGCCAGGCGCCCACTTCCTGTCTGCTCACCACCCGACACACCTGTGGCTCGTCTGTCGCTCATCTCCCTCAGCTGGAAGGGGGAAGGCCACGAAGGCAGGGACTTGAATTATTTGTCTGCTCCGTACACATGTGACGAGCAAATCAACAGAGCTCCGTTGGAATGGGTCGGGATCGGCCTGAGCGAGCACCGCTGGGGTGGCTGGGACCCAGCCCTCCAAGGTCCTGAGCTACCTGAGGCTGGCCTCTCCCTACATCTCCCACGGCCCCTGTCTTGGGTGGGCAGGGTGGGGGGTGAGCCTCGGGTCTTGGCCAGGAATGGGGCCTTGGCCCTGGGCCCTGTGACGTGTGGGTTTGAAGGCTGAATGGGGAGGGAAATGTATAGTCAGGCCCTCGGTTGTGCTGGCCAGAGCTGAGCTAGCATCTCCCAGCAGAGCAAGGAAAGGGAGCAGCTGCACCAGTTACCGCCACACAGGTGAGAGGTGTTAGGGCAGAGTCGCTTCTCATCACCGCCCCCCCCCCCCCCGCCAGCCCCCACCCTGGAGAAAGGGCTGCGTTTACTCCCCAACATTGTTCCTCACCACTCAGGCCCAGGAAACACCCAGGACTCTGTGGGAAAATTCATGGGGCCTCCCTATAAGGGCACTGGATAGACGGGCCTTGAAAAGGGTCTGTCTCTAACTGGTGTTCTTATTCCAAGGCAGCTGCGTGATTGCCTGTCCTTGGAAAGGGGTCACATGAATGTTATTTAAGCAAACTGTAATAGTAACAGATCTTGAAATTAAGTGTTTTTGGAGTGAACTTTGCTCAAGGAAGAGTAGATTGATTAAGAGTCCATGTCTCAAGGATTGCTTTGTCTCCACAAGGAGGTGCGTGTGGCTCACTGCCCAGACTTATAGCACGACGCCCGGGAGTTCGGGAGGGGAGCCAAAATTTGGGATATAAATGTACTGCTCTCTGTGAATAAACTTGCCTTCAGCAGCATCACTGTTGTTGGTCCTCCTGACCCCCGCTTTTGCTTCTCTTTCTTTCTTTCTTTTTCCTCGTCACCGTCTCCTAATTTCAGGATTACCCTGTTCTCTGTCTGAGCAGGTCTCCGACAGTACTCCACGCTTGATGATTTGGATATAAGCCTCGGTCACATGGCCCCACAGACTGTTGACCCCTCCAGTCCCTCTCAAAGCCGCCGAGACCTCCCTGGCTGGTCTCAGGACCAGGCCCACGCTCAGAGAAGGTGGGCACAGCAGCTGGGCTCACCGCCCGAGCCAAGTGCTGCCCCTTCTAAGTCTGCATGGACTACCAGCCTCACACCCTGCCTGGAGCCGCCAGCGAGTGAGGACGAATGAACACCACCAGCCCTGCCCAGCGCCACTGGAGGAAGAGAGGCAGAGACTCCAGGACAGAGGTCCTTGCCAACCACTCATCTGACAGCCGTGCCCGGACACAGCCGCGGGTCCTAAGTAGTTTTCACATGAATGGATCCATGCGTGGCATTCTCCCGGGGACCCTGTATTTCAGAACTTGTACCGAAGCCCCTGCCCTTGTCTGGAGGGCCTCCTGGCACAGGTCCCACAGGGCTGACACCGCCCCTGAGCCGCATTGCTGTTAAATTAACACGAAGGGGATCCAAAACAGGTTCTGAGCACCTACAGGCTTTATCAAGTCGAAGAGGAAAAAACAAACCAACATGTTATAGAAATCAATTGTTTTACTGGTGGAAATAACCTCCAGAGAGGTTAACTTGCTGAAAGGCGCACAGCAGAAAATAGCTGGGCATTAGAATGAGCCTCCTCCTCAGCCACAGCGGCCTGTTTGCTGTGAGGACAGGGAAGAGGGATGACTCCCTGGCTCTAACTTGAGTAGCCTTCGCCTTCGTGCAACCACCAGCTAACCAGAAAAGGGGGGTGGGGTGGGGGAGAAGCAGTGCCGTGGAGAGGTTAGGTTCAGGGTGCAAGAGGGCTGGGGCACACGCTTCCCCTGCGGTGCCTCCGGGGTGCCCGGGGCCTGGAGGGCCGGAGCAGGCCCTGGGCATGCTGCCCGCTGGATTGTTGAGGCTGGAGGAGGTGGGATGTCACTCAGGCTTCCTTCTTCTCAAAGGGCGAAGGGAATTATGCTCGGGTTTTAGGAAAGTCGGTGGCAGAGACCGGGAAGCTCACCAATATCCCCTGCCGCCCGGCCTCTGCGCCGAGCAAGACCCGCGCTCCCTCTGTGAGTAACTGGGAAGGGGCGGCAGCTCCCGGGCCGGCGGTGGGGAGGCCCTGTGGGCATCGCCCCTCTGCGCCCCTGCAGTGGTGCCCAGCGTGCCCCACGCGGGGCCGGAAACCTGGTCCCCACCCCTGGGAGAAGCAAAGCAGCCCCAGCGCCCGGATCCAGGGCTGAGCCTCTGAGCCGTGGGCGCCTTGCCGTGCGGGCCATGGCCTTGACCTTCCTGAGGAATGGAAGCTGACGGCGGGGCAGCTTGGAGAAAGGCCGGGGTGGGAGGCCCAGGGATGACAGTTAAGGGGGAGCCGGGCTCTGGAACAGCCGCTCTGCGGAGGGAAGTGGAGGGAGCAGCAGGGGGCGCAGCCCCCGCACCCCATCCGACCCCACCCCACCCGGAGCGGAGGCCTGAGCAGCTCTGCATGGGTGCGGGGCGCGGTGTGAGGTGTGCGGGGCGCGGGGCGCGGTGGGCGGCAGGCAGACGGGCCGCAGTGAGTGTGGGGAGCTGGGCGCGGCTGGATGGAGGGAGCCAGGCCCGAGAGCAGGCGCCGAGCGCGGCATTCCGGGAGGTGCCCAGCGCGGGGAACGCAGCTCGCCCGGCCGGCCGGGGCGCGGGGCGCGGGGCTGCGGGGACCAGGCTCCCTGTCCCGGCCGGCGCTGATCCCATGCGGGCTCAGTCCGTGGAGACCTGCCCGCTCATCCGCAAGGGTTTGTGTTTTGTATTTCAATGAAAGGCTTTCCAGGGCACGGGCTCCCTCGCCGCCGCAAAGCCCCGCCCAAGCGTCCACCTGCGCGCGAGGATTTAGGAAGGAGAGCGACCCACGTCCCCGAGGGAGTCTTTGTAACTTGGCATTTCAGGCGGATTGATGGCTGGCCTTGGCTCCGCCGCTTTCTCCCTGGAACAGCAATGCGTTTGCTCCGTCACCATTCGTCTCTCCCCAAGGCCGTGGGCTGGGAGAGGAGATGGATGTGTAGGTTACTCATGCGCCCGCCTTGCCCAAGGACGCCGCTGACTCAGCCGCGAGGACCGGACACTCCGTTCCGGAGTCTCCTCTCCGCCCGGCACCCCCTTCCCTCGCCCCCACTTCCGTCCCCCCGCCTGAGTGTGGTCCCAGTCCAGCAGCCGGGCCCACAGCCTCGCCTGGGCACCTGGCCAGAGACACAGGCTCTGGGGGAGTGGGGGTACGGGTGGGGGAGGGACTGACATGAGGGGGGGGGCGCTTTAACACAAGTGAGAACATGTGCTAACCAATGGGGAATTACAGCAAAAGAAAAAGCAGGTGAAGGCCATGGACCTTGGCGGCTGATAAAGCTAGCAGGGGAGAATGCGGGCTCATCCCCTGGCAACTAGCTTCCTAATGTTGAACCCCAAGTTAGAGAGCCGTCCCCTGTGTGAAGGGCCCGGCCTGCCTCTGTCCAACTACGCCCTGGAGGAGCAGCCGGGAGTGTGTGCTGCCTGCAGACCTGGCTCCCCCCCCTCCCCACACTCCCTGTCAAGCACCGCATCCCACCTGCTGGGAGGGGGCTGAGGGCCGGGCCTGGAGGGCCGGAGCTCCGTGCTGACCCGGCTTGTGTCTACCCTGCAGGAGGGAAACACCCCACCCACGTGCTCCCTCGCTGTGGGTGCGGTTGTCAGTGATGGGAAGGGTGCGCATCCCCCTCGGTGGCTCCACTCCCTCAGCTCTGCCTGTTGACCTGCTCTGAAGTCCACTCTTTCCAAGGGGCGCTGTTCGCGGTGCGGACTGTGATGGGCTGGGCGGCTCAGGAAGAGAAGTGGACTCTTATTTTGAGGTTTCAACCTCCACCGGTTTGTCCTGGCGACAAGTGCAGACCGCAGACCTGGTGCCCGCCCTCTGCGGAAGGCACGCCAAGGAGAAATCCAGTCCATGGATGTGCACAGGGAACGCTCAATGGATTGTCTCCCAGGCGGGGCTGGCCAGGCGCTGCTCTGACTTCATGCATCTTGGTGGCTGAAAATCAGTGACCTTCACGCCGGTGTTCTGCCTCTCGGTTGCCCATGTTAGCCATCCCATGACCTTCCTTTTTAGCATTAAAAAGTATGCTACCCCCTCCCCTTTCCCAGAGGAGGAGAGACTCAGGAACAAGAACCTTAGAAATCATTCAGTCCAAACACTTCGTGTTCCAGCAGACGAATCAGAGGCCCAGAGAGCGGGAGTGACGTGTCCCGGTTTAACCTCTAATTAGTGGCAGAACCACAGCCCACATCCAGGTTTAACAGCCACAGGCTGGACGTCCTCAGCTCCGCAGACACGCTCATGAACCGTCGCTGATACAGCATTACCCATAGTGGGCTCATCCCGTATCCCACCATCACCAGGAGCTCCTGGTTATTTGCCATGTATCTTTTTTGTTGTTGTTGTTAAATATATTTTATTGATTCTTCACAGAGAGGAAGGGAGAGGGAGAGAGAGTTAGAAACATCGATGAGAGAGAAACATCGAGCAGCTGCCTCCTGCACACTCCCTACTGGGGATGTGCCCACAACCAAGGTACATGCCCTTGACCGGAATCGAGCCTGGGACCCTTGAGTCCGAAGGCCGGCGCTCTACCCACTGAGCCAAACCAGCTAGGGCTGCCATGTATCTTTTAAAGTGATTTCTCCCTGTGGCACCAGACCTGCCAGAAATGTCTGTGCGGAGGAGGGTGTGTCCGGTGGTGTCCCACGGGCGTTTGCTGTGGAAGGCAGCAGCTTTATCTTTGGACCCCGAGCCTCCGCTCTATTAAAAGGTGCAAGTGAGACTAGACCTGGCGTGATGGATCCTTCAGATGGTTATCTGATCAGTGGCTCTGAGGGCTCAACCAGGTGATTCCGTCAAGTGCTTCCGGTCCGTATGTTTTAATACATAAAAGGGGGTGTTGCACGTGCTGCCTCCGAGCCCTGCCCTTGGTCACGCCTCTGGCTCCACGGTGCGCCCAGGCCTTGTGGCAGAAGGAGGGGAGACCTGAGACACGGCAATTTGATAAGAAACCACAACAAAGTATTTTTTTAAGTGACAGACGTGCCTGCTAACTAAAGACTTCAAATAAACTATGAGACTCCTTTGGGAACCAATATTCCTTAATGTTAGACAAACAACATTACTTCTGCCAAATGGAAGGTTATTGGCTTATGCGTCCCCTGTCGGAGGACACTGTTTCTAACACAGCCAGACTCAGTATTCTTGGAAAACATCAGGTTCAGATGGAAAATTCAATATCGCATTGTGACATGAGTCAGCTATTTTTGTAATCACTCTTACATCCTTCAAGAATGCATTGTGGGGCCATCATGTGGCAGGTGCTTACCTGCTGGGCCCAAAGATACGCCTTAAAGATTTTCAGAAAAGCTACCCAGATGGAAAATTCAGTATCACATTGGCAGGTTTTGTGTAGTATCTCTGAGAGTCTTTTAGGGGTATGTTTGTGCCCAGCAGGTAAGCACCTGCCACAGAATGGCCCCACAATGCATTCTTGAAGGATGTAAGAGTGATTACAAAAATAGCTGACTCGTGTCTCAAACTTTCACCCAGTCCTCTGAGCTTCAGCCCTGGACATTCAAGCCACCTCGGAGTGCCAGGAATAGTGCCACCTAGTGAATTAATCATGCTGCTTCATGTCCCAGTTCTGACCCCGGCCTCCTCAACCTTCTTTCTCCACACCCGGGCCAATTCAAACTAACACTTTGTGAAATCAGAGACGGCGAGAACCTGAGATGGGGCCATAGGGCAGTTCCTTGAGAACGTGATAGTCACCGCCTACCATCACCGTGCAGAGTCAAGTGGAAAGTAGTGCCCCGCTGATGTTAGAATATATTTATTGCTACATTTATATACAATTATACAAACAGCCCAGACAGGAAGAGGAATGTTGCATCAGTGTCTCCAGATTTCACAGATATGAGCAAGTAATCAGAGCTGTTGAAAAAGTGGAAAATTCTTGGAAATTCTCTCTCTCTCTCTCCTTACAAGCTAGTCATGCAGAGAAAAAGTGGGCTCTCAGAAGCTGGTGCCTTCCGGCACACCTGGGGCATGGTGCTTTGGAGATGGGATGCAATAGGTGCTGGCTCAGGGCTGCAGGGAGCAATGCAGAGTCCTCCAGTCCCGGCCCATCTTTCCAAGCTCTGTCCCTAGGAAAGGCAGTTGAGAGGGGTGTGGAGAGAGACAGGATAGCAAGAAAGGGAAACCAACAGGAAACTGAGATGTGGAGAGAACCATTCGTAAGAGCCTTGGTTTCAGGACACGTGCCCATCTGGTTCCGGCTGGGATTCCGGCTTTGGAGGGTATTCACATTCAGAATATCAGGCATGTCTTGGTAAGTCTGTATCCCAAAGCTCACCATATGTCAGATGCCAGGGACCTGCATGAAGACAGAGAAAGTGAACAGGAAAGTTGGGTAAGAATGAAGAAAATGAGACAGATCTATATAAAAGAGTAATTTGCAAATCGGCCAAATGGAATGACCAGAACGAATGCTCAACCAGTCGCTATGAGGCGCACTGACCACTTCTCAGTCCCTCCCCCTAGCCTGCAGGCTCCGATCGGCCGATGGCAAACAGGGAACCGGGGGTGGGGGTCGTGGGGGGGGGGCAGGACTGGCTGCCAGCAGTCAGGGAAGATGGCCCTGATCACAGGCCAGGCCTAGGGACCGTACCTGCGCACGGATTTCATGCGCCAGGCCTCTAGTATTACCATTATAGGGTTGAAATGGGCAGGACCCTGAAAACCTTTCCACAGGTCGTAAGTAGCAGCTGGTTGAGTTCACTGTTGAATTGGGAAGGCGAATGGATGCAACGCCGCCGTGACGTACAGATTGCTCCCAAAAGAGGGTGGGCCACAGACTCTGCCCTCTGAGCTCAGCCGGGCTAGAATGATGTTTAGTTTCAAAGGGAACCTAACACAGATCTTGCAACCTGCAGATCCAGAATCTGGATGTGGATATGAGATCCCGGTATAAAGACACGTCCTCGCACATCAGTCATATAAACCTTTGTGACGTGAATCATAAGAGAGGCCTCAGAGCAGCCCGGGGGCATGAGTGCCCAGGGGGTGAGCTCGCTGTATTTACACCAGCTCCGTCTTACCCTCGTCCGGCCACTCCCCAACCCGGGGGTCAAGGAGAGAGTGTCTTCAGGTCTAGCAGCCTCCTGAGCTGCAATCAGCCTTGCACTCAGAGAAAGGACAAGGCCTGCAGGTGAGAGCAAGAAGCCTGTGGGTCTAAGCACACTAGGCTGCACAGCCTGGTACCCGAGGCTGCAGGGCGTCCTATCGCTGCAGAAACCGCCAGCTCTAGCTCGTCCGTGCCTTTAGATGGGCCCCTGATCTCTCACCACCACAATCCCACGGGCCACAAAAAGGCAGGCTGAGAGTTTGATGGAGAAACCCCAAAGTCTGGAGGAGAAGGACCAGAAAATCACTGAGAAGTCCCTGTCCTTTTTCTTGGGTCAGTAACATCATGATCACTTGGGGAGGGAGGGGCCCACCACTTCTGAGGCTGCCCGCGATGTGCCCATTCTGCGATCCTTTGATAAATTAATCTCTGTCATTTGATCTTGACTATTTTGGGGTGAGTCATTTGATCTTGACTATTTTGAGGTGAGTCATTCAGAAAACTGATTTTCCTACTTCTGACGACAACAGGATGGAGTCAAACCATTATCGGTTAAAAGTCAATGAGGAAAAACTGCAAAACATCAGGCAAATTTTAATTTGGGGGATTTTACCAATCAGCAAACAAAATGGAAAGAGCTACATAAATTCCTGCATTGGAAGGAATGGTTTAAAGGATCATAAATTGCTAAGTGGACATGGTGGGTAGTCACACCCCAAATATACAACATTTTAGAAGGAGGTTTATTGTTGCCTTGAGAGTCCCTGTCCGTTGTCTCTGTGCATCTGGGTGAACTCACCTTTGAAATGCCTCTTTCAGACCCCTCAAGAGACCACATAATCTTGTTAACTATCCTATAATACAATTCTCTCCTTGCTTTCTCCCACATCCATATAATCTTCCTTCTTTCACTCTTTAATTTCAAATTCATAAAAGCAGATACAAAACTGTTGTCCTCTGAAGCATCTGAGATCTTGCTCCCCAGGGTATGTTGTCAGTTTGGCTCAAATAAATTCATAACATTTTTTAAAATAAAAAAATCAACAAGAATAGCTGAGAATTGGTGGCGATCTATGGAACATTACGAATGGGTTTTAACCAAGGATTTTAGCTGAAATATCAGGACTGAGACTGACTGGATTACAAGAATTCACAATCGCTCCACCCCCTTCAAAATGAGTGAATGGTGATGGATATGGCGCAAGCCTCTCAAGTGAATTTGAAACAATGAAGTGTTTGGTGATGTTGTGGATTGTCAGATTCTTGAATGACCTTCAACTCATTTCAGAGCAATCCAAAATTCAAGGCCAAAGAAGCAAATCATTCAAAAAAGTCCCCATCTACAGCAAACATATATGATCATTTTTTGAGTCATATGAAAAAAAAATCTAAAAAATAATATTGTTATTATGGACATTTATTCCAGATCTTAAAGTGTTAGATCAGATAAATTCGCATACTATAGCTAGTGTTAGGTTTACAGACCGTGGGGAGGCTTAATCAGCAAGCCAAAGGAACTCAAAAGAACCACTCCAGATCTACAAGATAAACGGCATCGCCGTGGTTTTATTTAGAAAGGGATGGGCCAAAACAGTGTCTGCCAAAGAAATCCATGAATTTAAAACAAGCTGCTGTCACGGTAATCATGTTGATCAATGATTTTTAAATATTTCCAAATTAAGATCAATGCATAATACTAACCTGGCTTATGAACCAGTTCTGGAATTCTTCTACTCAATATGTATGTGTGGCCCCCCTTCATTTTTAAGTATATCTAAATATTTTCTTAAAATAAGAGAAAAACCAGCAGCAGCACACAAGTGGCATATGTGTGAGCTCGCACTATAACACTCCCCGTCAAGGGTGTTCCTTCACAAAGGCAAGAGAACAGTCTAAAGCAGCCGGTTGAATCAAGCAGCAGTTCACCAGGATTATAAGTAAAATCTCAGTTGAATAAACTCTCTGGCCCTAGCCTGTGTTTCTCAGTGGTTAGAGCACTGGCCTGTGCATGGAAGGATCATAGGTTTGATTCCTGGCCCTGGTTGGGGCATGTGTGGGAGGCAACCAATCGATATGTCTCTCTCACATCAAGTTTCTCTCTCTCTCTCTCTCTCTCTCTCTCTCTCTCTCTCTCTCTCTCTCTCTCTGTCCCTCCCTCCCTCCTTCCCTCCCTCCCTCCCTCCCTCCCTTACACTCTCTAAAAATCACCGGGAAAAATATCCTCAGGTGAGGCTTAACAACAACAAAAATAATAATAAGATAAACTATCTGACCTCAATATTATTAAATTGGAAGAAGATGTTTTTGACTGGCAAAGAGCCCACGAGATGTAAACAGTTGAGAAGGATCTGGAGGGGGTGGAATTAGATGCTGTAATGGTAGGGTTGCTCTGAGTCAGCTCCTTGGACTGCACGTTCCGATACTGTGGGGTCTAGCATCTTGACAGTAAACAGATGTGGCAGGTCTAATGGGAAGGTGGGCGGCCCTGGCCACAGCTGCTGCTTGTACTTACCTAGTGAAGGAGGGAGCCTTCCTCCTGTTACATCTGCTTTATGCTGTTTTGGCAAGGACGGATCTGGAAGAATGCGTACAGTTTGGGTCCCCACCTTTCAAAAGAGACATCAAGAGGTTAGAAAGCTCTTAGCAAAAGAACACAGAAGGACGCCACGCAGTACGGAATGCCAGGAGGGCTGGTCACCCTGGATTGGGGGCGGGGGGGCCTCTTGGTAACCAAATCGCCAATGTAATCTCCTTCTTAATCTTTTCTTCAATCCACTTTTGAATCTCCCATTATTCCAATATAAAAATGACATTAAACCTTCCTTTTAAATAGATGTTAGAATTCTAACAGTTGTAGGCACTCTACACAAGCTATTCAGTTTCACAAGCATAATGGATCTCAAAGCCATACACATCAAAGCTTTGTACGTATTAGAACACTGCTTGAGAGTGAGTGTATATGTTACCTGCAGTTCTTGACTAACGGGCACTTTTAAAATGTCTTTTAAACACCAATCAGACTTAGGGACCCCAAATACTCTGGGGTGCCTACTCTGAAATCACCAGTTGCTATGCTGGAATAAGCAAGTGCTCAATGTCCTCTACCTGCCGACGGAACGCCTGGTGTGGGGTAAGACAATCAATAAAAGCAACCTCTCCCGCGGCCAGGTTGGCCAAGAGATCAGGTCAGCCCTCCTTTCTCTGGTCCGTCTTCTCCAGCTGACTCGCCAGCCATTCTCAGACACCAGGACAGTCACCGTTAACTCCACAAAGCAACGGCTACCCCAGCCACGGGGATCCAAGTGCCAGTCCTCTGAGTGGGGAGAACATTGCTCACAGTATTTTTACGCTTAGGGTTAAACAAGTAGGAAGTCAGCGGCTGGCGATGTCTAGCTTATAAATCAGTTATGTGCCACGAGAGCACCTGTGGTGGGTTGTTGCCCATGGAAACCATGTTATCCAGACAGTGTAAGCCATAATGAAAAATGGCGTCTTTGCAGTAAAATACAGGAGAACTCCCAAATCTGTCCTGGCCAGTAATAAAGGAAGATAGAAACAAACATACTAACGCTATTATAATTTCCCTTTGATACTTCGGCTTAACGTTAAACTGGGAAATTTTAATTAGATGACTAAGTAGTCCTGGAAATTTAAGAACATTTTAAAGGGACTTGGAAGTATTTCGAGGACTTGGAAGGTTAGCAGAGCTGCCACTTTATCATATCAAATGTCATTTAAAAGTCTATTACTGTATTTTTCCTTAGTCACCATGATTAACCGTAACTGAGGTTGATTTATGCTCATAACTGAGGAATGAAGGGAGAAAGAGCAAAGGAAGGACACGTGAATGATTTACATGGAGATCAAGAGAAAGGAGAGTGAAGTGGATAAATGTAAGGTACCAGAGAGAAAACAGAAAACAGTGATAACCTAGGAAACTCCATTTCCTTGAGAAGAAAGGTGAATAGCAAGACAGAAATTTCCAAAGTCTGCCACCAGATGGCGCCATGAGATTAAAACTACTTGGTTGAAGACAACCCTTAAAGGGAGTGAGGGGGAGATACACACAAATCAGAGGAGCAGAATATTCTCAGCACAGGGGCTCAGGATTGGAGGAGCGCCAAGCCATAGGTTAGATCATATATCAAGTTAGCCCAGGCGTGCAAACTTGGTTTAACAGTAGAAAATCTACTTATCTGGTCAGTAAACAAAAAGCACATACACATTATCTCACTATACACAGACATTACATTTGACAAATTTTAAACCTTTTTATTTCAAAAACACACAACTCACAAACAGAACAAAACAAAAAACCTCTAGCAGAATAGGCAAATGTACATAACAGGACGTTTCAATTAACCTGATAAAGGGCGTGTACCAAGCACCCACAGCAAATGTCGTGGCTAATGTTAGAAGCATTCCTCTTAAATCAGAAATGAGATGCCACTTATGTCGAACGTCGTACTGAATGTTTCAGTCAATTCAGTAAGATAAGGAAAAGAAGTCAATGTTCTATGGATTGGGAAAGACTGACAACTGTCATTATTTGCAAAAGATGACTATTCTTGTAGAAAGCCCAAAAGACTTCACAAATGCTTAGAAACAATAAGAGTTCAGCAAGGTTCCTGAATATAAGGTAAGCAAATAAAAATCTATTTCATTTCTATACACCAGCCACCAAGTTTTAAAATGTAACTCTTAAAAGATAGTAAAGAATGAGATGCTTAATAATAAACCTAACAAAAAATATATTATCTTAATGGAAAATGTTAAACTTTACTGAAAGGCATTAAGGGAGACATCAATAAATGGAGAGAATTAACATATTCATGACCTGACCAGGAATATTTAATATTAAACAGATGTAACTTCCTCCCAAATTAATCTATTAATACATCTCAAACCAAAAGTCTTTTTTTCCTCATACAATTTAGGAATTATAAAATTTATGTAGAAGAACAAAGAGCCCAAACTAACCAGGAGTTATTATCAAAACAAGCTGGAGAGACTTTTAAAGAAAGTTCTATCAGTCATTAGGGCTCATATAAAGCTAAGGATACAGGAACTGAGACGGAATGGTGTTGACACAGGGGTAGACAAGTTGGCCATGGAACAGAGGCTATCCATGCGCTCCCTTGACACAGGTAAGAAGTGGCAATGCCATCGGTAGGGGAGGGATGAACTGCCAAAGTATTAAGACACTAGTCATCCAGATAGAAAACAATGGATTCACACTTCACACCATAAACAAAAGTTATTTCTAGCTGGACTAAAGACTCAAGAGTAAGAACAACAAAACTTTTAGAAGAAATTTTAAAAACTCAATACTTTTAGAAGAAAATATAGGAGAAATCTTCATAACCTCAAAGAAGAGAAGAAATTTTTAAACAAGATACACATCAAAGTAATTTCCCCAAATCACAAGGGCAAAATTTTCTAAATTAAGCTACAAATTTAAAACTTTTATCCATAATAAAAATGTGAAAAAAGAAGGCACAGCAAGAAAGGAAATAGCTGTAAAAATTCAAATGTCAAAATATTAAATCAGCCAGGCTGGTGTGGCTCAGTGATTGAGTGTAGACCCATGAACAAGAAGTCTCAGGTTCAAGGATCGATTCCTGGTTAGGGCACGTGCCCAGGTTTCAGGCTCCATTCCCAGAAGGGAGTGTGAAGATGCAGCTGATCAATGATTCTCTCTCATCATTGATGTTTCTAACCATCTCTCCCTCTCCCTCTCTCTGAAATCAACAAAAACATATTAAAAAATAAAAATAAAAACTGATACAAAGTATCTATTATATATATAATTACATGTTTTCATAATATATACTATACATAATAATATATATTCCTTTATTTATAATTCTCCTAGGTACACATCTTTCCCCAACACTGTTGTAAAACAATCTCTAGTTCTTAGGTGTTTAAAACAGAAATTGATGGCAGAAAAATACTACAATAGATGGGGAAGTTATCCATTTGGTTCCAATTACCTTTGGTCGCGAACTATTAGAATTTTGGATGTCTCACAGAAATCATCGAGGCAGCAAAGTCAATAGTTACTCTAAGGACATCGAGTAAAAGAGGCCACCTGTTGTTCCCACAGAGCGGGGCACCCTCATCTCTAAACCAGCGGTTCTCAAAGTGCTGGCCCAGAGCAGCAGCGGCCTCACCTGCTCAAAATGCAAGTGCTTGGGCCCCACATGGATTTACTGAACCAGGAACTCAGGGCGCGGGCCCTCGGTCTGCATTTTAGCAAACTCTCAGGTGATTCTGATGCAAGCCAGTTTGAGAATCACTACTGGAAGTTTTCGGTGTGTTTTTTAAAATATATTCTTATTGACTTCAGAGAGGAAGGGAGAGATAGAAACATCAATGATGAGAGAGACTCACTGATAGGCTGCCTCCTGCACGCCCCCACTAGGGATTGAGCCCACAACCTGGGGATATGCCCTGACGGGGAATCGAACCGTGATCTCCTGGTCCACGCTCAACCACGCCGGGCTGCTTGTTTTTTATTTTATTTTTTTCTCCATCCCCTCTATGCCCTCTTTCACCTCCACCCTGGAAGTTTTTTTAATGGGTTAGGCCGTGGTCGGCAAACTGCGGCTCACGAGCCACATGCGGCTCTTTGGCCCCTTGAGTGTGGCTCTTCCACAAAATACCCCGGCCTGGGCAAGTCTATTTTGAACAAGTGGCGTTAGAAGAAGTTTCAGTTTAAAAAATTTGGCTCTCTCGCTGAAACCAGTTTGGCTCAGTGATAGAGCACTGGACCACAGACTGAAGGGTCCCAGGTTCGATTCCGGTCAAGGGCATGTACCTTGGTTGCGGGCACATCCCCAGTGGGGGGTGTGCAAGAGGCCGCTGATCAATGTTTCTCTCTTGTCGATTCTAACTCTCTATTCCTCTCTGTAAAAAATCAATAAAATATATTTTTTTAAAAATAATAAAAAAAATAAATTTGGCTCTCAAAAGAAATTTCAATCGTTGTACTGTTGATATTTGGCTCTGTTGACTAATGAGTTTGCCGACACCTGGTGTAAGGAAACCTCTTCATTACAACAAAACAAGACCCCCCTGATCAGAACTATCGACAGCTGAGAAAAGCAGACCGCGGGCCTTCGCAAGAACATGACTGTTTTATAACACCTCTAACACAGGGTCAGCAACTGTAGCTCACGGGCCAAATCTGTTCCTCACCTGTTTTTGTAGAGACTGTATTTTTTTTTTTATTATTGATTTCAGAAACGAAGGGAGAGAAAGAAATATCAATGATGAGAGAGAATCACTGATCAGCTGCCTCCTGCACACTCCACACTGGGGATTAAGCCCGCAACCCAGGCATGTGCCCTGACCAGGAATTGAACCATGACCTCCTGGTTCATAGGTTGGTGCTGAACCACTGAACCACACTGGCCGGGTGAGACCATAATTTTTAAAATTTAATCAAAAGACAAATATTTCATAACAGGTGAAAATTAATTACAATGCAGTTTCAGTGTCTGTAAATAGTCTCATTGGAAGGCAGCCAGCAGCATTCATTACATATGCCCATAGCTGCTTTTGTACTAAAACAGCAACTTGTGTAGTTGAGACAGACAATTTGGCCTACGATGTTGAAAACATTTAATATCTGCACCTTTACAGAAGAGGTTTGCCAACTTCTGCTTTAATTCAATAATTAGAATCTATCAATCTAAAAGCAAAATATAGGCAACCATATTGATTTTTATTTTAAAAATACAATTTTCATTTTAATTCTACAGGTGAAAACATCTATCAGCTTAAAAATAATAAAAATCATTAAATCAGACCCATTTCTATCTACAAAGTAAATAACCCGCATAGAGCACCTGGGAAATGTTATTAGTGATGCTTTCTCTCTTCAAATATTCTAATCCGTGGCCAAGAACCGGCGGTGGGCGTTCATGAAGAGCTGTCCACAATCAGTGCTGAAAGCTAACGCAGCGTCCTCCCACCCGCTCCCTCGGGTGCTTCACCTCAACTGCAAGCTCTCTCCCTGCTGCACGCGGACTTCTTCCCCGGCCTCCCCCTGTGGCCACTGCCCTCCGTCCCCCAGACGCCCTGAAGCCTTGCTCCCTCTGATCCTCCGCCTCTTGAGCATTTCCAGGCCAAGTTCATATCACACCACTCAAGACCTGCTCACTGGATTCCTGAAATGTTTTATTCAACACCTATTGGGTGGCCGAAAAATCCCATTTTTATCCATATCCACCTTGACTTCTTGAATTTCATCTTCCTCTAGATTTCTAAGATCCCTGAGCAGAGACCCTTTTGATTTTGAGGGCCTTCGCACCCCATAAGAAGAAAAGGATGCCTCCTCACCAGAGTAATTCATGTATTTCAACTGTAAATCTTCAGGCTACACTCACCTTTCCTTGAGAACGAGGCACTAACCCTTAACAGGTTGGTGTCACTAGCCCAACACAACATAGTTGAATGAGCCTGGTCTTCAGTGTGGTGGGGTTGAGTCTCCAGCTCATGGTTACTCTATATGCAACTTAATATTTAAAGTCCTCCTTTGGCCTCTACATTAATGGATGCATTCCCTTTGAGTGACACTGACGAGCACCCTCCAAAGGGCACTGTCATGGACTCAGATCTCAATCGGAAAGGTAGTTAGTGTTTCGTGGTCAAAAGGGCATGGGCCTCCAGTTCCAAGAAAACCAAGGCCAGATGCAGACTCGGCCACTACGGGTGCCTTTGGGCCGCTTACTGAACTGTAAAATGGGAAAATGCAGGGAGACCCGCAGCATTCCTGGCATCTTTGTGTGGCTTAGGAACAGGTACCCCTTCCTCCAGGCAGATGCAGCTCTGTCGTCCTGGGTACACGCTTGTCGAGTGGAGCACCCGCTACACTCGTACTTCTATCCTGCACTTCTGCCCCCATACTGCGGTGAGCTCCTGGGGTCTGGCTCCTTTCCAGCCTCACTCACACACCCTCTCCTACGGGGTCACTCAGCTCTGGACTTACTGCCCTCTTTTCTGTTCCCTGAACAAGTCAAGCCCTCTCTTGCCTACGGTCTTTGCACATGCTGTTCCCTCTACCTGGAATGCTTTCAAGTGAAGATTGCAAATTGGTGTGGAGTGGGCCACTCCTGGCAAGCAGACACATTGTTTGGCTGGCAAAACGTTTTTTAAATAAATAAATCCTATAGAATAAAAGGGTAATATGCAAATTGACCCTAACAGCCAGACGTCAGGGAACAACTGGTTGCTATGATGTGCACTGACCACCAGGGGGAAGATGCTCAATGCAGGAGCTGACCCTGGTGGTCAGTACGCTCCCACAGGGGGAGCTCCGCTCAGCCACAAGCCAGGCTGGCTGATGGCTGTGAGTGCAGCGGCCGTGGTGGGAGCCTCTCCCGCCTCCTCCACAGCACTAAGGATGTCCAACTGCAGCTTAGGCCCGATCCCCTGGGCCAGCAGGTGGACATCCCCTGAGGGGTTCCGGACTGCCAGAGGGTGCAAGCCAGGCTAAGGGCCCTCCCCCGAGTGCACGAATTTTCATGCACTGGGCTGCTAGTAAATAAATAAAAGCTGACATAAAATTTGGGAGATTTCACATAAAACTACATTTCAACTTAAACATCTAAAGCATTATTCTTTAAATGCTTTTTTTTAAAAAAAGCCATGTTTGGCTTATCTAGGAAAATGAAAAGGTGCAACAACTGAGCCTGAGGAGCTGGGCCGTCCAGACAGGCGTGAGGCCCGGCTGTAGCCCCGCAGGTCCAGGGCAGCTGCAGCCCCAGGCACTGCATCACCATCTTGATTTAAATAAAAGAGGAGGCCCCGGCTGGTTTGCTCAGTGGATAGAGTATCGGCCTGTGGACTGAAGGGTCCCAGTTTCAATTCCAGTCCAGGGCACATGCCCGGGTTGCAGGCTCGATCCCCAGTGTGGGGCATGGAGGAGGCAGCCAATCAATGATTCTCTCTCATCATTGATGTTTCTATCTCTCTCTCTCTCCCTCTCCTCTCTGAAAACAATAAAAACATATTTAAAAAATAAAGAGGAAGAGGACCTAGCCTTCTCTTCTTCCACGTGGCAACTTATATGCCACGTTCTCAGACTTTCTGTGATCTTGCCACCCCAAATTACCATCCCTGTATTTTCCCCAACTCAGTCCCTTGTTTCTTTCATATCAACTTGATATGAATTTGCTGTTTTACAGGTCAAAGATGGTTCAATATTTGCAATTTCACGATTTGATCTAATACAATTTTAAACATTTATTTTGCTTTCCTATAGAAACTAAGCCCATTGGGATAAGGATTAAGTCTTAGTTGCTGTTATATTCTCAATGACTATGACTCACTGAGCACCTGGCAGATCTGAGGCACTGAAATATTTGGATGAATAGATGAAAAGACTCCCCCCACCAAAAGTTTTTCAGCAGCCCCAGAACATTCATGTAATGCATATTCCTGACCTGAGATGGCTAGAATTAGCCATGTTACAAGTGGGCTTTCCCGACCACAGCCCAAGGCAGTCCTACCGCCCCTAGCCTGCCCACTCGGCGCTGGGGCTGAATCTAGTCCGACTTCGTCAGCTTCTGCTCACAGAGCTAATGCCCTGGTCCTGGTGTTGGAAATTACTCCCGACGTGTGATTTTTCCTGGATGTCCCTCCCTCAGCCCTGGAACAAGCTGGGAAATGATACTTGTTCCTGAGGTGAATGCTGACTATTACAATAGCCTCAGGGATGTCAGCAAGAGGTTGGGGGCTCCCCCGACCTTCGTGTGTAGGCTCTTGTTTGCTTGCCTTGTCAAACTTAACTCTCCTGTTTCCTCTACACTATGACTGCTTTTAAAAATTACCTATGAATCCTCAGGACCTAACTTTGGGCACTTATTGGTTAATGAGTGGGTAAAATTATTTGAATAGATTAAATCATGCAAGTGCCACACAGCGCATCCCTACAAGGCAAATATGGGGACATTTTTATTGAGTAGGTATAATCCCATGGGCTTGAGCAGGGGTGAGGGGTGGGGTTCATGCTGGAGTGCCAGCTTCAGACAGAGGACACCCCTAGAAAGAGCATTTTCCTGTTCTTTGCATAGGTTTGTGGGAAACACTTGCAAAAAACACTGCAGTTACTAGTAAGCTAAGTAAAAACTATTCTAATGCCAAGAAAGTGCTCTTTTCAGTGTGGCTACTAGGTGTACCAGTTAATAATGCAGATTTTTTTCAATAGTTGGAGTTACACATACCTTGATATATATGCGATTTGATATGTATGCTATATTGTTGTATTGACAACAAGCTTCAAAATTTCATGTCAAATTTTCTGAAGGTGTTAACATCATATTTTTATACTTAATCATGCCAAAAAAAGAGCATTTGTGGGAAGTTTCAATTCATTACTTTATTTTGAAGAAAAGTGCTGCTGAATACTTCGGGAAGCTTATGGTGAACATGTTCCATCTTAAGATACTTATGAACGCTGGTTTAAACGCTTGAAAAGTGATAATTTTGATGTGAAAGACAAAGAACATCCAGATCAAAAGAAAAAGTTTGAAGACCAACAATTACAAGCATTATTGGATGAAGATGCATGTCAAACTCAAAAACAACTTGCAGAAAGATTAAAGGTTGCTCAGCAAACAATTTCTGATCACTTACAAGCAATGGGAAAAATTTTAAGGAAAGACAAATGGAAAACCGAAAAGTCATCAGTAAAATGTTGCTTCAACAGCACGAAAGACAGTCTTTTTTGCATCGAATTCTGACTGGCGATGAAAAGTGGATTTATTTTGAGAATCCCAAATGCACAAAATCATGGGTTGATCCAGGTCAACCATCAACATCAACTGAAAGGCCAAGTCAAATCGCTTCGGAAAGAAGACAATGCTCTGCGTTTGGTGGGATCAGGAATGTGTGGTGTATTATGAGCTTCTAAAACCAGGTGAAACCGTTAATACTGATCGCTACCGACAACAAATAATCAATTTGAACCATGCTTTGATTGTGAAATGACCAGAATGTTCCAGAAGACTCGGCAAAGTAATTTTGCCTCATGATAACGCACCATCACACACTTAAAACAAGAAAAGTTCTATTGGAACGGTATCCACAAATTACCTGAAAGATGGGGAAATGTATAGCTAGCAATGGACATTACTTTTAATAAAGCACTTTTGATGTTTCTCTTGAAATTATCGTGTTTTCTTTCATTACAAAATCCGCACTATTAACCGGTACACCTGGTAAAACCAGGGCACGTTTTAAATACTGTGTCAGAGCTCTGTTTCCTGGCACCGGGAGGGGGCGGGGGGCGGGTCACACAGGCTGGCCACCTCTGTCCGGTAATTCTGTGCAGTCCTCCCCCGTGGTCCTCGCCATCCTCTCCTGGACCAGACCACCCCTCTTGCTCTGGCGGGACACACATGGTGGTGCTCACCAAGGTTCTGTATTAAGCCATTTCCTCACACAGTCCGGGGGGGATTTCATCGGACACTCCATCAGCATTCAAACTAAAAGTGTCCAAGGAAATGCCAGTCCATCCACACCTGCTTCCCTGCATGATTTCCTCGTGTTTCACTCTATCCTGTTCTGAATCTCAAACTTTCTATTTCTTCAGTATAGACTGGCAGGTCCACTACTCTGTGTGCCTTGATGTGTTTACTTCATCACAGTTCCTTCCATCTGGATAGTCTTCCTGTCTTTGCCCCGCAACAAGAACAACTGGTCCTTAAAGACTTGGCTTAGGGATTACCTCCTCCAGGAAGTCTCCCTGGAGCCCTCCCGCAAGACTAGGTGCCTTCCTTCTGATATTCCAGACCCACCCATTCCATTCATTGAACAAGTAATATTGACTACCTACCGTGTGCCAGGCATTGGTGGCTCTAGCACTGAGCACATACTGCACAAAGCAGCAAAACTCCTACCCTCATGGAGCTTGCCTTCTAGTGGGAGAAAACCAGTAATAAACAACACAGATAGGTGAACTATGTTAATGATAAGCTATAGAGAAAAATAATGAAAGCAACTGGGCAGAGGATAGCGGGCAAGGTGCACTTTTAAACAGGGAAGTAAGGGAAGGCCACATGTAAGCAAAATGCTGCAGTTGGCATAAAAATATCTGGGAGAAAAGGCATTCCAGCTGAGGTAACAGGAGCACTGGCTAAAGAAAGAACAAGGAAGCCAGCTGACTTCAAGGAGAGACGGGGAAGTTGGCAGATGAGGCCCCAGAGTGACAGACCAGACTGTGTTTGGCTCTGCATGGCCATGGAGAAGGATGAGGCTATTGCTCTGAGACAGGAAACCTGAGGGAATTTGTGAAGCGATGGGATCAGACTGACCTTTTTAAGGCACTTAAGACTGTAGAACAGCAAAACAGAAATCAAGAAAACCCATCAGAAGGCTCTAATGGGAGGGTGATTGCTGTGAGGATGATAAAGTAAGTGGCCATATTCTGGATATCCTATATAATAAAAGCCTAATATGCAAATTGGCCAAAAGGCAGAACAAACAGCGGAATGATGGGTTGCTATGACATACACTGACCACCAGGGGGCAGACGCTCAACGCAGGAGCTGCCCCAGCCCGGCCAAGGCGGGTGCCAGCGGGAGCCCCCGCCTCCCGCCCCCCTCGATTCCCCCACTGGTAGCCCGCAGAGGGAGGCGACCAGCGGCGGCGGCAGGGCGATCAGGCGGTTGGGCCGGCGAGCGGGCAGCACCAGGTCGGCCAAGGTGGGTGCCTGTGGGGGCCCCCCAATCACCCCGACAGTCACCCCACAGATTGGCCCTGATCACCTGCCCTGATCAAACTTGCCATTTATTGGCTGATGCATGAGCAAAGCTGTGAGGGGTAGAATTCTTGAGTTGGGTTTGACATAGTAAGTATGAGATGCTTATTAGATATCAGAGTGGAAATTTCAGGTAGATACAAGCCCAAAGTTCAGGGGACAAGTCTGACTGGAGACTCACGGATGAAAGGAACACCGGATAAGGTCACTAAGAGAGCCAAGTGTAGACCTGGGCCTTGGAGCACCCCCATATTAACAGGTTGAGAAGGGAGCCCCATTTATCCATAAAACACAAATTATGTCTACTGGGCATAAACTGTAAACTGTTTACTGCTCTCGACAGACCACACACTTAACACAGGCCCGGCCCACATTCTAGTAACATATGCAGAGCAAGACCTTCCAGGAGCCACAAGTAAAATCTTTAAAAGGCGAACAGAAGACAATAAAAATGGAATCCAAAGGACTTGGATACAAACATTCGTGTCCATACTACTGACAGACAAACAAAAATATTATGAAAAACAAATGACAGCAGTTACTATTTATTAAAACCTTTAATATGCCAAACTGTAAACAAAGTATTTCATGTGTTTTATTACAATCAGTGCTCACAAGATCACAATTTTACTCTCATTTAAGAGACAAGGAAATTTAGGTTCCAAATGGCTGAGTGGCTTCCCCAGGTCACACGGATAGTAAGTGGTTGGGCCTTTTGAACCCAAATGTGGGACTCCAAACTCATGTGATTATCTGTACATTATGCTACCTCACTTCTACCCCAAACTCTCTCTGAATGCCAATCAGACAGGCTATGCATCTAATGCAGGGGTCGGCAAACACATTAGTCAACAGAGCCAAATTTTTTAAACTTAAGCTATATAGGTAGGTACATTGTTATTAACTTAATTAGGGTACTCCTAAGCTGGCCTTTGCTAAAAACTCAAGGGGCCAAAGAGCCGCATGTGGCTTGCGAGCTGCAGTTTGCCGACCACTGATCTAATGTGCTCTGAACTGGTAAAACCTAGAGCTTAGGATCTTCGGTAAAACAACAAAAACATGTGCTGAAGCAGCAGGAGAATGTGGGAAAGATCCTTGTACCCTCACTGGGGAGAGCCATGGTACATAGCTTGACTACTGACAGCATCTGAGCTTTTCTAGAAAAACTGCAGACACAGAGGGGCACTGGGCGGCTGAAAGGGCACCAGAGGATGGTGAATTCTGAGCCTCTCATATACCCGCTCTGAGTTCAGTGTGAATCTTGGGAAAGGGAGAGGGAGACTGCACACCACTGAAATGGATGTTTCTTCTGATTAGCATGAGATAGCATTAGAACTTCTGAAAACAAATCTAGGCTGTTTGTGGCTCAAGAAAATCATTTGAGAACTTGGCCGAAGTTAAATATGAGAGCTAGTTTACAGACACAAAAGAAAGCGCTGAAATCAAAGGACATTTTAACTTCAGGAAGAAGAATTACAGTACTACATTGAATTAAAAGATGATGCATATGCTCAGCCGGTGTGGCTCAGGGGTGGAGCACCAACCCATGAACCAGGAGGTCACAGTTCGATTCCCGGTCAGGGTACATGCCTGGATTGCAGGCTCGATCCCCAGTAGGGAGCGTGCAGGAAGGAGGCAGCCGACCAATGATTCTCTCTCATCATTGATGTTTCTCTCCCTCTCCCTTCCTGTCTGAAATCAATAAACATATTTTTAAAGGGGATGATGTACATATATTGTAACTTAGAAGATGTTATGTTCAAAAAACTCAAATTGATCTACTTCCTTACAAATCAAAGAAAACAGGCAGAATTAATTTTTTTTTTCTAAATACTTCTGCTGTCGTTTGGTGGCATGGTAAAGTGTCTTACATTATGTATTAGCATGTTGAGCGATGGTCTGAGTTTGTCTTTTGCCATTTTAACAAAAATGAAAACTCTAATCACTGAGGAAATGGTGGTAAAGTAAATCAAAAACAAAGAAGCTACCCAAGTTGGGGAGGATACACGGTGATGGAAAGAGACTTGACTTGGGGTGGTGAACACACAATACAGTGTAGAGACGACGTGTGGTACATTGTGCACCTGGAACCTGTATAATTTTGTTAACCAGTGTCACCTTAATAAATTCAACAAAAAAGAAAAAAAAAAGAATGTAAACAATAGTGCTTAATAAATTTAAGCCAAAATAAATAGGTATCCAGTCCCAGACATTTTTTTAAAAAAGCTACCACAGTATGCTTAGAAAATCCTGCCATATTGATTTGCTTCTTTTTAAAAATAATGTTTTGTTATAGAATTTGCAGAAATCAGAATATTAGTTACTGGCAGAACTTTTTCACTTGGGCTCTGAAAAATGAAACATTATGACCACTATAGCTGTGTCACCTTTTAAGCAAGCCTGACATACACAGAAATCCAATTTATGAAAAGTGTACAATAAGCATACTATTTAATTTTTAAATGAAAAAGTACACCTACATAATTTATGTAAAAAACGTCCTATATTTTAGGAATGTGTAAGATGTAGAAAATCTTATATAAACGTAGCCTATCCACTGACGATAACACAATTTCTTAAAGAGGATAAAACACAGGCAATGTTTGTGTAAGAATACATCACAATCTTCCTTGAAACAGAAAAGGCTTGGTCAAAACATAAATATTCAGGGGGGAAAGGAGACATATGTAATACTTTAAACATACATGCTCATCAGAAGTTAAGGTGCACATTTATTTTTGTACTGATATATAATGATTTCTAAAATATACAGTATTCCCTGAAAGAACTGCGAAATCGTGTTTATAGAATGCCATAAACTTATGTAAATAGCAAAAACTATGTAGTACATGTATGCTTGTGCGTGTCTAGGTAATCTCCAGAAAGAGGCACAAGTTGAAAACAGTAGGCTCTGGGGAGACCTGGAGATTAGAGGATAGAGAAAGGCTTGTTTGTAAATGTTATCCTATTGCACCTACTGAATTTTGTTTTATGTTTATGTATCACTCTATTTGTAGGCACATTTTTATTAATTATAATATATTTTAAAAGAATTTTAATGATTTCACCAAGTTTTTTAAACTGAGGCTTTAGCCATAAAATATATGACTTAAAGCACCTTCATTATTGGGCAATTTTGTAATGTAATATCAGAAGCCAATGAAAAATATACTCTCCTAAAAATACCTGTAATTTAATACTTTTCAAGTAAAAAAATAACATAATTTTCTTTAAGTGGAGCTGGAAAATAATTTTAATGGAAAAGGAGAAAATTTGGTAATAATTTAACGATTTAATGCTTTAAAAAAATCTCCAATTAAAAATATACTAAGAAAAATCCTTAGCTCCTGGAGCAGCCCTGCCTTTCCCTTCTCCCTGCCCCCACCCCAGAAAAAAAAAAAATCCTTAAATATCCCAGTTTTCTGATGCTTTGCTATCATACAAAAACTTGCAAACAGCCACACAATTAACAATGGTTAGAAGGAAATTCTACCTGTACTGCTTGAGATAATGGATATCCTGCTATGTAAAGTAGAAAAATAATTTGTAGTACAAAACTGTAAACTTAATGGCAAGTTAAATGCAGTAAACAAAAAAGGCCACTGAGAAAACTTTAATTATGTTTCAATATTGGCTATTCTAATATAAACCATTATCAATAAGGTTGCTCATATTCAAAAGGCTTTATTATAAGAAAACCACATTTGTATGATATGAAAGAATATGCAATTTCTTAGTGGCAGACAACTAAGTCAACAAATCTAAACTATTAGCTGGCCTACGTAGTGATGGATTTATACCGTGGTGCTCCCCAGCAGCTGTAATTTACAAATGAAGAAAACTTTTTCCAGTCTTATTAGTTAATATCATGCTTATTTGCTAATTGGCACCTACCAAGTGACTTCTCATTTCTCTAACCCCTGCACATTTTATCTCATTTTTTCTTCCAGTATTTTACTATTTT
This sequence comes from Cnephaeus nilssonii, assembly GCF_951640355.1. Classification (NCBI taxonomy): domain Eukaryota; kingdom Metazoa; phylum Chordata; class Mammalia; order Chiroptera; family Vespertilionidae; genus Cnephaeus; species Cnephaeus nilssonii. The sequence continues at coordinate 69,087,070 of NC_137084.1, read as the reverse complement.
ACTTTCTATATCTTAATTTGAGTCCATGTCTCAACTCCCTGACTTAACAACAATTTCCACAATATAGTCACAGGGTCTCATCTATCTCCCATAACTCTAACAGTGCTTTGCATAAATAGCCACTACCCTGTGTCTGGAAGAATGCACGACTATATGTACTTATGTATTACTCTTGTTACTTTATGAGGGAAAATGCCGTGCCTCCTTGTCGTCTCCCATTCAGCATTCCTTTCATAACACTATTAAACTGAAAACCTTTTAAATTTCTACTATCTAAGAACTAAAGCATAATGGTTCAAAAATAAGTGGTGATAGAGAACATTTTCTTACCTGTAGACATACCAGTAATCTGGATGACATACTTGCTTCCAGTCTTCCTAATGCTAGGGAACATTCCAAAAAAATTAATGCCAATAATCTCCTCTAAAGATGCAAACCTCCTTTCCTAATGGATACAGTGACTACAGTTGATGCAAAGCCTTTGACACAGCTTATATCCCCCAAACTCATCATAAATATCCTTAAAACATCAGCTTGTCTTAGAATGTGATGTGTCCTAGTACATGAAACTAGATTATAAACTTTCAGATGATTAGGTTTGGGTTCTAATTCTAGGTTTTATACTGCCTGGTACTCCATTTTTACAAAATGGAGGTATTTTCTAGGGATATTTTAAGAATGCATATAAACTACCAAATAATGATTTGTTTGTACCCACCAACAAAAACGTTTTCCATACTTATGATCAACTACTTTGAAAAGATATTAATATTTCTGGAGGAGAGGGGGGATGATAGTTCAATCAACTTAAAAGTTCTAGGAAACTAAAATGAGCTACTGTCAAGTATTATCTACATACCAACAGTAAGTTGTTGTATTTTACAAACCTAGTGGGAGGAAAACCATCCATTTGTAACTTAGATTACCATTCTATTTACCTATATTCAAATACTTTTATAGCCTAAAAATTGAGAAATATATTGCATTAGCAATTATATGGGGAAAATGACAAAAACAAGAGGAAAAAATACGTCATTTGAGCATAAGCAGATGCATCGAATCACACCTCTAGAAAAGCTAAGTTGATGAAGCATGATCAAATATGATCCCGAACTTGAAAACACCTATAGAAATCTCCTGTTACTCAAAGCTGTCAAAGCCAGTGATTGTGTGTATGTTCTGAGATCATCTTCACTAAGCTGTTTTGGTGAATATTACTTCTTCATAATGATCTTTTAAGAACAAGTTTCCTAACTCCTTAAAAACCTGTTTTTAAAAACCCTTCAAGTGTCTTCTAGTCACAACACAATTAGGACCATCTGAGCAGAAAGAATATTGATGGAACTGTTGCTGTAAGCATGCTCTGTGGTCAACTATAAGCCAGTACTAAAATTTAAAGTACACGGACACTGACCTTTGGGGTTAGGCATTACATTTTGGGGAAGACAATGCATCTGGAACAGAAGTGTCTAAATCTGACTCCAGAGAAATGTTCTGAAATCATCTAATTCAGAATTATGAAACTGCTTATAAAACTTAGACAAGAGGGAATAACATCTGGAATTAGAACTCAGAATCCAATCTATTTTTTCTTGGGTGTCTCTCCAGTTCTTTTGTGCCACTGAAGAACCCATCCCCAAAAGATTGGATAAAAGAATAAAAATGGAGGCCTTAACTGTCCCAAAAGAGGTCACTTGAAAAATAAGCAGAAGGAAAAACATTACTACACATTGCAAACATGAGAGCAAGTTACACCCAGACATTTCCTTTAAGTTCTCAGAAGGTAGTGATTTGTCGTGACCACAGCCTTTCTTCCGGCTAATCACAGTGCACGCAGTTCTACTAGGCTTTCTTTATTTTCTGAACTTCTTGTAGACCTTACACAGCAGCATGAATGTTGCTTTGGACCTAAGTTTGGTAATTGTTCCCTTCTGTCAGTCAGTCCCAAAGGCACCAGATGGTTGTAAATTAGACCCAAACCACCTCAGCACAGGATTCAAGGCTCCATAAATCTGACCCAACCCACACCAGCTTTACCATCCGCTTGAGTGCACAGTGACCCACTGTCTATTCCAGTCGAGACAGTTTTCTCTTCATCCCTCGACTCTAACCAGTGTACATCATATCCACCCTGGTCTGCCTCTCTTTAGTAAAACATATGCTTCATCAAAATTATTCTTCCTCCTTTAAAACACATGGAGACTAAAAGCACAGGCAACAAAAGAAAAAATAAATTTGGCTTCATAAAAATTTAAAATTTTTGTGCATCAGAGGATATTATCAACAGAGTGAAAAGGCAACCCCCAGAATGAGAGGACATTTGCAACTCATGTATCTGATAAGGGATTATTATCCAGAAAACATAAAGAGCTACAACTCAATAACAACAAAAAACAAACTCAATTTTAAAAAAATGGACAAGCAAGCCCTAACCGGTTTGGCTCAGTGGATAGAGCGTCGGCCTGCGGACTGAAGGGTCCCGGGTTCGATTCCGGTCGGGGGCATGTACCTTGGTTGTGGGCACATCCCCAGTAGGGCGTGTGCAGGAGGCAGCTGATCGATGTTTCTCTCTCATCGATGTTTCTAACTCTCTATCCCTTCCCTTCTTCTCTGTAAAAAATCAATAAAATACATTTTTTTAAAAATGGACAAAATGTGAATAAAAATTTCAGCAAAGATATAAATATGGTGAATAAGCACATGAAAAGATTGGTTCAACATCACAGAGAAATGCATCCATGGGAAATGCAATTCAAAACCACAATGACATACCACTTTATCCATTAAAATAGCTATTATCAACAAACAAACAAACATAACAACTGTTGGTGAGGATGTGGAGAAACTGGAACCCTTATGCACTGGTGGTAGGAATGTAAAATGGCACAGCTGTTATGAAAGACAGTATGGCAGCTCCTAAAAAAATTATACATAGCAATTTCATTTGTGGGTATATACCCAGAAGAATTGAAAGCAAGGACTTGAACAGATATTTATACACCAATGTACACAGTAGCATTGTTGGCAAGTGTTAAAATGTGAAAGCAATCCAAATGTGCACTGACTGATGAAAGGATAAACAAAATGCAGTACTAAATACAATGGAATATATTCAGCCTTAAAAAAATAAATTCTGGTACATGCAGTAACAGGGATGAACCTTGAAAACATTATGTTAAGTGAAATAAGTCAGACACAAAAGGACAAATATTATGAATCCACTTATAAGAGGTACCTAAAACAGTCAAATTCAGAGACAGGAAGTAGAATAGTGGTTACCAGGGCCTAAGACGAAGGAGGAATGGGAAGTTAGTTAATGGTTAATGAATAGAGATTCTGTTGGGATGCTGGGAAAGTTCTGGAGAGGCGAGTATTAATAGTTGCAAAACAATGTGCATGTATTAGTATTACTGAACTGTACACTTGAAAAATGGTTAAAATTTTATGTGTATTTTAAACACACAAAAAATTCAAACCCAAACTTCTAACACCATTAAACTTCTCAAATATTTATACAGATTATTATGGATTATGATACTTGAATGGTTTATCAATTGGGTACAGAACAAATCTTCCTATATAGTTGGAAAAACTTAAAATTAGGCACTTTTTAAAAGGTATCTTTAACCTTTTGCACTCGGATGTCGAGTGTGACGGTTATTGAATGTATCAATAATTTGAAATATAAAAAAATCCAAATAAATAAGTTTGTATGAAAAGAAACTCCAGTTTTTTATTCTACTGCCGCGCTTTGTAAAATCTGGGATATTTAAAAAATTAAATCCCGAGTAGAATAAAGGAATCGAGAAAAAAGCAAGCGAGTGCAAAGGGTTAAATACTGACCAATGTTTAATATTTGAGCTATAAAATGTACAGTAATTTATCAAAGAAAAAGCATACTTGAGAAACTATACTGTGTATTCTTATTCTCTCTCCGTCACTAATTTTCCTCTATTGATCTTCTTTACGTTGTAGTAGTTTCCTTCATCACAAAACTGCATCTTTTATCCAAAATAGCTAAAATTGTAAAGTAAATAATAATATAAATGGAATGATGGCATACAGATTCAAATGCTAGGCCTGAATTACAGACTTTTCAGTATAAACAACAGGAAAGGGAGAAGGATGTATTGCCTTGTGAGTCTAAGGCATACATGCATTTCCAGGTCTAAAACAGAAGATAAAATATCTTAACGTGTAAAAAACTAAAAGGGATATATTATGGCATACAATTTCATATAATAAATCCACACTTTATCAAAAGGAATTCTTCCAAGGATTGTCACATAAATCTTGGAAACTCTGATCCCATATTACCACTTGGAAGACAGACTGTTGGCTATATTGACTAAGTAAAAATAAACTAAAACCAGTATCACTATTTTTAAGAGCAAACTAAATGACATGCATAAATATCAAAGTACATCTAAATTTTAAATGAACATTAAATAAACATAACATACAAATAATAAATTACATGATGGAAGCAACTGACTAGATACAAGCGTGGAGGAATCTGGGCATACAAATAATATGAATCAACAAAATGGTACTGCTATTTTAAAAACAATCTAGTATTTGTAACAGATTAAGGCAAATGGTCTAGGAGCTAAGGTAATATTTGAAGTTCCACATTTTTAGATGGGCCATCACAAAGGGTCATAGCCATTCTAATCTGGCTTCTATCTCCCAGAACATAGCTGGTACTTAATGAAAGCATATTGGCTACATGAAGATCATTAAATAAAAACCTGGAACCATGTAGCAGTTAGGGAAGTCCAGAGCCAAACCAACCTGAATTTAAAAGGTGTGCCACAGGGTAATTATCTCAGTCATGATCTTTGACCTTAAAATTCTGTGGAAAATAGTGATGGATACTTGAACTCCTACAGCAGTGTATGTAACCTGAAATCAGAAGTCTCCTATCACAGAGTTAAAGAGAGGTCAAAATATTGAGGCAACCAAGCAAGAAGTTATGATTTCCAAAGGGAAAACAGCAGCTCTTAAAACCTTGAAAGATGGACATATAAAAAAGTAGGTCCACTAGGAAAAAATGAGAGTTGAGATTATTTAAGTTAAAAAGTCAAGGGTGGAAAAGTGATAAGCTTTGATAAAGGAAACACTAAGAGCCAATTTTTCCTGGTTACCAGTGTAGAATGGGAGGAGTCAGATTGCCTTGACATTTTATGAAGTTATCAAACATCTGCAGAATCCACTGAGCTTTTGAAATGTACTAGAATACTGTCATTCTACATGATAAACCACATCAGAACATTTGATGTATAATCTTCTAGTTAAAAAAAGTACAGAATAAGAAAATGCTAAAGATCTGTTCACTTAGAACGTAAGAAACTTGTCTACCAGTGTAGCTCCGTATTTAAATGTTTTCCCTTATCCTTATTAAAGATATCTAATCAGTTCAGTAAATTAATGCTAAAGGCCCTAGCCAGTTTGGCTCAGTGGATAGAGCGTCTGCCTGGGGACTGAAAGGTCCCAGGTTCGATTCCAGTCAAGGGCATGTACCATGGTTGCGGGCACATCCCCAGTAGGAAGTGTGCAGGAGGCAGCTGATCTATGTTTCTCTCTCATCGATGTTTCTAACTCTCTATCCCTCTCTGTAAAAAAAATCAATGAAATATATTTTAAAAAATGCTAAAGGTGGTAATTCCTTATACTTCAACTTTAAGCTTTAGATAAAAAAAAAAAACGTAATTGTTTTCATCATACATACAAAGAATGGGAGGCTTTTGGATCTAAAATGTTTTTTATCTTCATTTCTAACAAGATCAAGATAATCAAAACTGAGAAAGTGGTAGGCATATTTTATTTTTAATCAGAATACTCATCTTGAAACTCTTTTCTAATAATAATTGGGAGAGTTCCAATTCCTTAGAAGATACTTTGTAAGTGAAAATTCTAATTGAGAAAAATTCTGATTAGATACAAAGCAAAATCTTATAAAATTTTCCCTTCCGACAGGATCAGAAGAAATCACTACCTGCCTTTGAGAATAGCAATAAAAAAGTGAGTTAAATATTACTATAGTCTGGCCTGCATGCTCAGTGGTTGAGCATCAACCTATGAATGAGGAGGTCACAGTTCAATTCCCAGTCAGGGCACACGCCTGAGTTGCAGTCTTGATCCCCAGTGTGGGGCGTGCAGGCAGGCTCCATCCCCAGTGTGGGGTGTGCAGGAGGCAGCTGATCAATGACTCTCTCTCATCACTGTTCTCTCTCTCTCTCTCTCTCTCTCTCTCTCTCTCTCTCTCTCTCTCTCTCTCTCCTTCTCCCTTCCTCTCTGAAATCAATAAAAATATATTTTTTAAATATTTTAAATAAATAACTGAGTAGACATTTGGCTTTTCCTATTTTTACACTTAGCTAAAATCCTGATTTCTGTTATCAAAAGAATCTATCAATTTAATTTTTCCACAGAATTAATAAGCACTATTGTTTCCATATTAGAATAGGTATAATTTAGGGGAAAGAATAACTCCATGAGGTTTTTGACATTTTTCCTAACCACTTTTCATTTTTAAGATGAGATTATAATTTTCAGGAAATATACAAAAACAAAATCCATGTTAAATAACAACAGTGGACCTTAAAGGCATGAGCTTTTGTCACTTTATTGTTAACCAATGAATGTTATCCAAAATTATAGATGTAACTGTAACTTAATTGTACAACACAAAATTATGCTATTGGTAAAAGCCTGATGAAATTTACCGAATACTCATTAATATAATTTTACATTGCTATATGAACATGTGCTCTCAATTGCTAATAATAAAAGTTATAATTGGTTTAATCACTATGAAAATCCATATCGCAAATAGTTTTTCCTGTTTAGAAAAATTCACACAGCTTTAAAAATGGATTAACTCCATTTTAATCCTAATCTACAAATAGATTATAAACAGCCAATATAACTGGTAATTTTTCAACACTGATATCAAACTCATGTAGCAATGGTAGTGCACAATATTCAAAATGAAAAAAATTAATAAAAATCCACGTTTTCCCCTGTCATGGCAATTGCTTTAATGTTTTGGAGAAGCATGGCCAGAAGGTTCACCATGCCTTCCTCTATGTGCTGAAAGTAGAAACACTTTCCTCCACAGCGTTTTGAAGCATGTGCACAACCACTGTACAACAGTCACTTCAAGGTTAACCAGTTATATTTTGTCCTACAAAGTCCAAAAAATATATTAAATGCTACCTTTCCTTTTCATAATGTCTGCCCAGATTAATCCTTTTAAAGTCAGCAAAATCAAAAAAGCACAAGAGATATTTTCAGACACAACTTGAATCTACTGTGCATGAAAATGTCTTAATAAAATGGCAATTCTAATAGATAAATGTCAATTTGAATGCATAATACCAAATAAAAAGTAGCTGAACCACACAGAGAAAAAAAGGCTTTCCTTATTTCCAAATCCAGATGTTTACACAATAAAGAAAATGTTAGAACATGTGAATATTAGAACATCTTTCAAACTGGAAAGATTTCTTCTTAAGACATAATTGAACTTAGTATTGCCTAAAATCATAATTTCTAAAACAGGATTCACAAACCAAATTTAAGTACTCTTAATTAGAAACTGGGGGGAAAAAGCATAATGATTTAGGAACCAAATATGCTAAAATGATCATGTAACAATTATATCAAGAAATGAAGGTACAGAAACTCTTCAGATGGTACAAGGCAACATCTCTCTTACACACACACACACACACACACCTTCTTCAGACATACAACACCTCTCCAGGGAGATTGTATACCAGTGAGAGCTTACAATTTTAATACAATTCAGAGTCCCACAATTCAGCTCAACAAAAAGGCAGCTAAAAATTTAGCATTCTAAGATATTCTGAAGGAAAAAGAAATCTCAAACATAGTTGTTCATGACTGAAAGTACTACTATGCTTATAAAACATTAGCTTGAACAACCAGTCATTGCAGGTGCAGTAGTGAGGTAGTGTCACTGTCGCCTCAGGGGACTGGTGTTTGCATATGCTGCCCTTTCAGGAAGGCCCAAAGTTTTTAATGATTATAATCAATTACCAACAAATGCGTGTTTTCTTTTAGTAAATGTCTGTTTAAACTAACCTATGAGAGAGCAAAACTTTTTAAATCAGACAACTGTTATTTGCAGGTAGTATTTCACCAATACACTCTCCTAGGGCACTACTACCTGCTATCTACACCTTTGTGAATTGGTAGGCAAAGAGAACCAAAGGATGACAGAAAATGAAACACCAATCAATTCAGCTGTCAAAGATGACTGTAAGTATCAAATACCCAATAACGTAATAAAATTGGGATTTAAAAAAATTAACCACCAGTTGCACACTAAACTTTCTTGTCCTTTCATAATTCACAGCCATCTTGTACACAATGTTCAAAAACTGTGTACCTGTGACCTACCCTCATTTTAAACACTGCCAATGATCTGTATGGTGGCAGAATTATGGCTATGGGCATGGCAAGATATGAGAAGGGCACACTGAGAAAACATAATGAAAAAGAATGGGGAACTACATGCAGGTAAAATTTGAAAGGGGCAAGGGAACAACAACCTAATCATTCAGTAAATCACCATCATCCTTTGAAATGTACACAGTGCTTAAATCACACCTACACATTTGTCAGACATGATAATTAGTGTTAACCTTCAACAGAAAAAAAAATGGAAAATGCAAAATATGAAAGGAGATGATGGAACACTGTTCTCCAGTCCCTGGCTCAAAAGAAAAAGAAAACCAAGCATGATGTCACACTGCCTTAATGCTGAAGAGCTCCCCTCAAATATGTCTTTTAGCCACCACAGTCAAACTGGGATAAGTGCTTTGGCAAGGTGGGATGCATTCCATCACATCTGCAAAGGCCTGCTTTTCTCTGTTGGTGGTTCAGCTTATGAAGAACATGTATGCAAAATAACAGCTCTCACATTGCTTCAAACTCATCAATACGTTGCTTTGTATTGCCTTGTCGAATTTGTCGCAGAGTCTTGTACTTATCACGGCCTGCTTTAACATTCTCAGCATGAAGAACATCATTTTGTGTTTTCTTAGTTTCATCTCTCGCTTGGGCTAATTCTGAACTTAATGCCTATGTTTAAAAAATTAAAAAGTATGAAGATTATTTTTCTTAGATTTTTAAAAACTTAAGAAAAAGGCTTAAAGACAATATACACATAAGAAATCTGCTTTTTAGTACATTTAGCATTCAATTGTGAAACCTTTAACCCTTTGCACTCGCTTGCTTTTTTCTCAATTCCTTTATTCTAATGCTAACGGTTTCGAGTCACACTCGACATCCGAGTGCAAAAGGTTTAAAGTCCTTAAGTTTGTTTTACTTTTAGTAATCATGGGGACCGTAGTTAGGGAAGAATACACATGGCCTTCCATTTTTACACCCATTAACCATTATGATTTTGTGTGTTAATCTAAATTTCCATAACTTTCCCACAATACTTGAAATGACTACCAAAAGATTTAATGTAGCCATTACAAAACAATGTTACTCTAAGGTGTAAAATCTATACCATGAGAAGCTTTCTCCAAAAATCTTAATATATTTATTACAATAATCACCCTATTTTTTTTTAATATCTGAAGATTTCACCAATTAAAAAATTAGAGAACTTAATAAGAAAAAAGCCTAGAAATATTAAAATATCCTATTTTGATGTAATTATGATTAGATCAGCAAGTAAATAATTCAGATTATATAATGCCATACAGGTAATCTATTACATTACTGCTTTTTAATATACTAGTATACTTCGTTTAAAAATTAAATTCATTTGTTTTTAAAACACAGCATTAAATATTTTCTGTCTTTAAACATGGGTAAACCTAGAATGACTGCCTGGCTGGCATGGCTCAGTGGATGAGCATCAACCTATGAACCAGAAGGTCACGATTCCCAGTCAGGGCACATGCCCCGTTTACGGGCTTGATCCCCACTGTGTGGAGGAGGCAGCCGATCAATGATTCTCTGTCATCACTGATTTTTCTCTCTCTCCCTTCCTCTTCCTCATTCCTCTTTTAATAAAAAATATATTAAAAAAAAAAAAAGAATAACTTACTAGTTAAGGGCTGATCACACAAGGTAACAAACATTTGCTAATGGAGTCATATAACCAAAGAAATGATTGATGTGCCTGTAGGCCAAGCACCCACAAACTAATCACAAGGCCAGCTAGTGTTAAAGCTTCCAAAAATCAAATATTCCTTTTTAGTAACTTTGTCTTGATAAATGAGGAAAATGAAAACTATATTTTAAATATGTATACAACTGCAAATTTTAAATACCTGCAGTTGCTTCTTAACACGCTCATTTTTCTGTGTTTCTGTTACACGTTCCTCCTCACTTCTATGGTTCATTACCCCATCACTTGATAATTCAGCACTAGCTTCAGCATTATTCTCATCATGTTCATCATGTTCATTTTCTGTTGGAGGAATGACTGGTGGTGGTGGAGGTGGAGGGGGGCCAGACATCACATTTTTTAACTCTTCTTTGGTCTTTTCCAAGTCCTCCTGGGCTGCATAAGCCTGAATAAAAATAAAAATAAGTATGTCGGCAACTTTAAAAATCAGTAACTTAAAAAAATCAAGTAAATCTTCCTAACAGAAACTATTTTTCAAATCATGAAAATAGGCCCTATTGATGAAAATTCTATTTTTAGTGAAGAATACCATCAGGTAGAAGTGACAGAATTTTTAAAAATGTTACTTTGGAAACCCTAATAAAATTATTGACTCTGGCAAGGATTATTGCTGCTAAAATTGTTTTGTAAATGGTTGATGAGAAATGGATATTAGTATAATACCAAAGAATGCCACACTTAATAGGTTACATTTTTCTTTCTTTAGCCACAAGGGGGAAATTGTAACCAATGAAGGAATCAAGCTGTTATTACTCTAATCCAAATAATCAATTAAAATCCTTAATGGTGAGTTAACTAGATATTATCATCTGATATGATGCAACAGGAAGTATCCACCATCACCAGTTACTTGAGTGATCATAATGTGCTGGTCTGCTTGAAAAGTTCTGCTTTACACTGTTGTTTTGGAGTAATTATTAATAACACCCCCTCCCTTTCACTTTCAAAAATATTCTAATTTGGATAATAAATTATATGAAAATCTCACCTATGAGACATCATAGCCAAAAACTTTTAACTTGAGTCCTTTAAGCTTTTAGGTCTATCTTCCACTTTACAGGAAATATTGATAATAAAAGGACAAAATGAATGACACCATGAAAAAGCAACTGGTCAAATACAAAAGGAGGAAAATCTGGGTGCTTGCAATAATTCGATATCATAAAAAGAACTGTCCTACTTAAAAACAGACTCAGAGCAAACAGATGCAATGCAAAGTCGTACTTTGGACACTGGTAAATTAACTATAAAATACCTTTTGGGTCAATTTTGAATATAGTCTGCCCAGAAATAAATCCACACAAATATGTTCAATTAATTGATGATAAAGCAGACAAGAATATGCAATGAAGAAAGGACAAGTCAGGCCAGTGTGGCTCAGTGGTTGAGTGTCAACCTATGAACCAGGAGCTCAGGGTTCAATTCCCAGTCAGGGCACATGCTCAGGTTGCAGGCTTGATTCCCAGTGGGGTGTGTGAAGGAGGCAGCCAATCGATGATTTTCTCTTATCATTGATTTCTCTCTCTCCCCCTCTCTGTTCCTCCCTGAAATCAATAAAAATATATGTATTTTTAAAAAGGACAATCCTTCAATAAAAGGTGTTAGAAAAATTGGACAGCCACATGCAAAAGAAGGAAACTGGACCACTATGTTACACCATACACAAAAATCAACTCAAAGATTTAAATTGAAGACATAAAACTCCTAGAAGAAATCATAGGCAACAAGCTTCCTTGACATTGGTTTCGGTGAGAATTTTTTGGATTTGATACCAAAAGCAAAGACAACAAAAATAAAAATAAACAAGTGGAACTATATTGAACTAAAAAGCTTCTGCACAGCAGAGGAAACCATCAACAAAACAATAGGACAACCTACCAAATGGGAGATAGTATTTACAAATTACGTACCTGGTAAGGGGTTAATTCCCAAAACATATTAAAAACTCATGCAACTCAATAGTTTAAAACAGCAAACAATTTAATTTAAAAATGGGCAGAGAATTGAATAGACATTTTCCCCAAAGACATAGAGATGACTAATAGGTACATGAAAAGATGCTCAACATCACTAATCAGAAGGGAAATGAACATGGAACCACAGTGAGATAGTACCTCACACCAGTTAGAATGGCTATTATAAAAAAAGAAATAGTTAAGTGTTGGTCAAGATGTGGGGGGAAAAGTATCCTTGTGTATGTACTGTTGATGGGACTTGTAAATTGGTGCCTCCACTATGGAAACCAGTATGGAGATTGTTCAAAAAATTAAAAATAAAACGACCATATGACCCATCAATTCTACTTCTGGATATTTATCCAAAGGAAACAAAAACATTAACCTGAAAAGAGATGTGCATCCTCATATGCACTGCGGCATTATTAAGAGTAGCCAAGATAAGAAAGCAACCTGAGTGTCCATTGATGAATAAAGGATTAAAGAAAATGTGGAGTGTGTGTGTGTGTGTGTGTGTAGCTGCACACACACAGAGAATGGAATATTCTTCAGTCATAAAAAAAGAAGGAAATCTTGCCACTTGTAACATCATGGATGGACCTTGAGGGCATTATGCCAAGAGAAATAAGTCAGACAGAGAAAGACAAATATCATATGATCTCACCAATTTGTGGAAGGTTCAGGGGGAGATAGATGGTGATGGAACATAATGCAGTAAATAAAGAAAAAAAATAAACAAGAAAAAAAACACTGAGCTTATGAATACAGAGAACAGACTAGTGGTTACTAGAGGCAGAGTTGGGCAAAATATGACAAAGAGTACAAACTCCCAACTATAAAATAAGTCACGGGATGTAATGTACAGCATGACAACTGTAGTTAATAATACTGTTCTGCATATGTGAAAGTCGCTAAGAGAGTTAACTTAAAAGTTTTTATTACAAAGGAAAAAATTTGTAGCTATGTATGGTAGCTTATTGTGGTGATCATCTCACAATGTATACAAATATGAATTTTTATGTTGTATATCTAAAACTAATATAATGTAAATTACAAATAAATTAAAAAAATTTTTTGAATAGTCTAATATTAGATGAGATGAAAACTGACTAAAATAAAATAGTCTATAAAGTATGACCTCACTCTGAACATATATGTGTGACACACCTATGCCCCGGGATATTATTTTTTAAGTTTATGTGTTTCTATAAAATTCTAATAAAAAAGTGTAACAGGTAGGTTAAGAGTTTTATTCCTTTTGTACAATTATATATACATATATACATAATTCTTAATATATGAAAAACTTTCCTATGAAATTTAAACTGCTACAAAGAAAATATAAGAATGAAGAAAACCATATTCATTTTATTGCAGAAAAGTCATATAAGTATACATTTAAGAATTAATGTTATCTAAAGTTTGAATTAAGCTCTCATCATCTTATATTTCCCACTCCTCCAACTATAGCATTAGTTTTCACTTTTGTGCAATTTCAGACAATAGTGGTTTCAAACAAATTCCGCCCCCCCCCCCAAAAAAAAATCTCAGTATCATCTTCACTGCATTCCTCTAATTCCACTTTATAACCAATCATCTGGTTGCCATGCCCTTTTGAATCCACCACAAAACGTCTCTCACAATTCCTGTTCCTCTTTATTCTCATGGCCACATCCTTAGTTTGGGTCTTTAGTTCTATAGTAATCCTACTCACTATCTCAATCCATCCTTCACACTGACTGCCAACTTAATTTCATAAAAGTACTAGTAGCCCCGCGCACGATCCATGCACAAGTAGCTCGCCGCTGCTTGCCTCAGGTGACCACCTGCCCACAGCTGCTGGTAGCTCTCCCTGCTCCTAGCTCACTGCCTCGCCCTCCTGTAGCTCTCTGCCCGCTGCCCCGCCCTCCTGTAGCTCTCCCTGCTCCTAGCTCGCTGCCTCGCCCTCCTGTAGCTCTCCACCTGCTGTCCTGCCCTCCTGTAGCTCTCAGCCCGCTGCCCCGCCCTCCTGCAGCTCTCCACCACTTGTAGATTGGTCATGACGTTATGGTGTAACGGATAATTAGCATATTCCTCTCTTATTATATAGGATACTTGATCGTGTTACAATCCTGTTTTAAAATCTTTGGAATCCAACATCTACAAATATTCCCCATCATCTTGCCTTAGCAGGGCATTTATATAAATTTCACAACTTAATTTCCAGCCACCTCTCCCAAATTGTCTGAGTTGCTTGCTCACTGGCTATCCTCAAATCTGTTGTGTGCTTTCATCCTTCTTACACTCATTCATTTCCCTCTGTCTGGAATGACTTCCTCTTCAGTCCTCTAACCATTCCCAATCTTTTCCACCCCAAAATTGAGTTTATTATTCAAGACCCAGCTTAAACTTATGTTTCCTCAACACCTGCCTCATTCACCGCTCCTGTGTTTCCATAGTACTCAGCTTACAACAATAGATTAATATTTACTACAATACACACAGGTATCTTTCCCCTCTAAATTGTAACAGTATCCTATTATTCATCTCTATAAAATCAGTAGATTGCTAGGTAAAAGTAAGTATTCAATAAATGATAGTAATGAACAAATAAATGATTACTTTTTGTTGCCACTCATTAGCTTCCTCTTCCTTTTTCTTCTTGGCTACTTCTAGAAGTGTAATCCTGGCAGTGAATTCAGCAAGTTCTGCTGCCTAAAATAAACAATATAATTACGCAAACTAAAAAACAATATATTTTCAATAATTCATATTAAGTCAACAAAGCTTATATGAACATGATTGGGCTGTTTTATGTTTTCCTAGTCTTCCATTTAAAAAAAGGTAATTATTTCTTTTAAGTTCATAAATATCTTATTCACAGTAGATCTAATAAGGAGAAAAGTGAAAGAATTTTTATTATTCTACAGACAAGAACTTATTCATGTTTCAGGACCAGGAATTCAAAATGTGCAACTTAGGAGCTATTTTTTAACTTTCATCAATAAAGTATTTGCTAAAGCCTATAAAAGAAAAAATTGTATTTATTCAAAACCATGATCTTCTAAGTGTCATGCCTATTCCTTATTATTTGAAGTCCACTAAACAAAAACTCAATCAATATGGCCTTCAGTTATCTTATAGGAACTAAAATATATTGTCAATTTATCTAAAGCAAAACATGCCAGTGGCTTATGTGAAGTTTAAGGTGAATCAGAATATTTTGTTAGCAACAGGCTTCATTTGTATTTTATTCTGTTTCATTTGTACGTTTATTTCCACCCTTTGTTATTAAGTTACTTATATCTTTAGTTTGCTTTCCAGAAGCCGTAATAATATACTTAGTTTTACAAGGTTAACTCCCTGCTTTTTTCTTTTTCTCTAAGATAGAGCTAAGGCTTCTTACCAGCTGCTCTTGATTCTTCATCTGGTCCGCAGCTTGTTTTGCTATAGCTGACTTGGCCTCCTCAGCAGCTCGACGCTCCTTTTCAAGCCTTTCTGCCTCTTCTTTTGCTCGTTTTCGTTCCTGGTCTAATTCCAGAGCTTTTCGAGTCTGTTCTTCTAGTTCTGTAAATATATACAAGCCCCACCCCCAACAACAGTTAATTCCAATTATACTCATTATCAAAAGAAGTCAAAATAGTAGCAAGGAATCTAATCTGTATAATTTTTTAAAAATTAGCACACCTGCAAATGAACATATACTTCATTTTTAACTTACCAAGAAGACTAGTAATTTTTAAAAAAATCTACATTACAATTTAAAAATTGTAACCAAGAAATGAAAACCTGCACAACTGTTTTTTAAAAAATAGTCTTTCCAGCCCTAGCTGGTTTGGCTCAGTGGACAGAGCGTTGGCCTGTGGACTGAAGGGTCCCAGGTCAAGGGCATGTACCTCCGTTGCAGGATACCCGGCCCTGGTTGGGGTGCGTGCGGGAGGCAACCAATTGATGTGTCTCTCTCACATCAATGTTTCTTTCTGTCTCTCCCTCTCCCTTCCACTCTCTCTAAAAATCAATGGAAAAATATCCTCAGGTGAGAATTAACCCAAATAATAATAATAATCTTTCCAAAGCTTTTCTTTCAACTTTTAATTTATTGGGTGCCATTGGTTAATAAAACCATATAGGTGTCACGTGTACAATTCTATACTACATTATCTATATACTTGAGGCCCGGTGCATGAAAATTCATGTACTGGAGGGGGGGTCCCTCAGCCCGGCCGGCCCCCTCTCACAGTCCAGGAACCCTCAGGGGTGGGAGGCGACCCGGCAATCAGGGGAAGGCGACGCCCCATCACACCTCTACTGCTGCCACTGCCGGCAGCGCAAGCCTCAGCTGGCCCTGGTTACCTGAGCCTTGGGTGGCCCTGGGCGGCTAGGGGGAGTGGACTTGTATTGTGTATCAAGTCTCCTTCCATCACCATTTATCCCTTCCTTTGCCCTTTTCCTAGTAGAGTGGAACAGTGATAGAGGGGAGCAGAACACAGAGCAGGAGGCCAGCAGGGATCTACCAGGCTGAGAAGACAGATTTCATTTAGACTTTGGGGATGCCAAGATCCTGAAGAGGAGTGAATAGAAAAGTCCCCAAATCTGCTTGCTACTTCCCTCAAGATGTTTGTCAACTCCTAAAATATACACATATGGCCAAGACACTGCTAAACAAGGAAAAGGCAGCTGTAAGGCTAAACAGCTGAGCAAAGAGATCATCACTCTCTTGCAACTGTGGAATCAAAGGTTGGAGTTCAGATAGAAAGACCCTCACAAATATGCAGTCTTTCAGATGGCACCCCCAAAGGACTACAGACCAGAGAGACCAACCTAACAAAGCCTGAGACCCAGTTCAACTCCATCAAGATAATCTGCACATATTCTGCCAAGCAAAGGAAAATTAAAGTCTCTCTAAAAGAAAATAACATCGCCCAGTCTCATACACAATGGTAGGCATTCAACCAAAATTACCAAGCATACCAGGACATGGGACTGAAAAGACAGACTATAGACTAGGTCCATAGATTATCCAGTATTATAATGGACTAGAGGCCTGGTGCACGGATTCGTGCACTGGTGGGGTCCCTTCGCCTGGCCTGTGCCCTCTCGCAATCTGGGACCCCTTGGGGGATGTCAGAGGTTGGGTGCACGGATTCAGCCTGATCCCCGCAGGCCAGGCCAAGGGACCCCACGGGTGCACGAATCCCCTTTCCCCTCCCCACTTCCCTCTGAGATTCATCAGTATGTTCCATGTTTCCATGTCTGTACGTTGAGTGTCTGCCCCCTGGTGGTCAGTGCATGTCATAGCTACCGGTCGAACAGTCACTTAGGCTTTTATATATATCCTACCTAATAAAATGGTAATATGCAAATTACCATCACTCCGCTATGCCCACGATTGGGCCGTTGGGAGGCTGGGGGTGGGACTCTGGGTGGCCGATTGGGCTGGTGGGAGTCCCCGCCCCCCCGTTCCTCCTGAGTCCCTGCCCCCCCGTTCCTCCTGCCGGTCCCAACGGCTGGCACTGCAGGAGGACCCATGGGGCCAGCGGAAGGCGCCGGTGGCGGAACTTGGGGTGGCTGATCGAGCTGGAGGCCAGAGGAAATGGCGCTCCGATCAGTGGGTGGCCAGAGGAAAACTGGTGCTGGCGGAAAACTGGAGCCAGCAGCCAGGTGAAGGAAGGTCTTTTGCACGAAACTTTGTGCAACGGGTTTCTAGTAGATTATAATGGAGTTAGCAAATAAGGACATTACAATAATTCCGATGACTGACTAGGAGAGCTGGGGGGAAAAGCAAAGCATGAGGAAAAGATCCAAGTCCAGAGGAACAGTTACAATAATGTAGAAAATGATCTTCACACATCTTACAAACCCCCATAAAAGGCGCCAAGGGCCATAGTCCCCTTTATAATGATAAAACTCAATGCACCAATCTTTACCTTATGGTATGAAGATATTCTCCTTTCCTATCTTCTAAAAACTTCATTTTACCTCTAACATTTAGGTTCATAATCCAAAGCCCATCCACAGAGAAACATCTACTAAAAATTCATGAATTCTTAGACACAGACCCAGATACACTACCAAACTTATTTTAGCAAAACAGTGAGCCACCAGAATCATGCATTGAAACTCTGCCCCCGCAAAAAAGTATAAAATATTTATAACCACCAAATAATCAGCAAAACTGCAAGTGTAAAGAGCACGGGAAGCTCCTTCTATGGCCGAGGAGGAAAGGATAAGAAAAGAACATCTTTAAAAGCCAGGCTTGAGAGGTAGGGACCCCCCCCCCCCCAAAAAAAAAAGCTACATTCAGAAACTGTTATGACATCTTAAGCTCACTGAAGTTTGCAGCAAAGACATCCTAACAACTGATCTTCCTCTTGGACTCCCCATCTCCAGATCCTCTTCAGAAGCTCTCTATTCAGAAAAGGATTACAAATAAATAGAATGGAGGGCTATGGAAGATGAGAGGAAAAGTATAGCTTACACGGTAAACAGAAAGAGAAAACTCCCAACGAGGAATGGCCCAGGGAATACATCACCTAGGAATACAATAGGAGGAGAGGGAACATGCTGCAAAATAAGCAGAAGATCTGAACTGTTGACTTCCACCGAGGAGTCCAGGTTGGATTCCCCAGCCAGGTCAGGGTGCATGTGGGAGGCAACCAAGCAATGTGTCTCTCTCACATAGATGTTTCTCTCTTCTCTCTCTCCCCCTCCCCTTTCCTCTCACCCACTCTCTCTCAAAATCAATGAACAAAATATCCTTGAGTGAGGACTAACAAAAAATACATAAAATATAACATAAAATTTTTAAAAAATAAAATGACAATAATAAAGTATAGAAAAGTTTCTTCTCAAAAAAACTTTTATGGGTTTATCTACTAAATATCAGGTCTTAGACATGGCCAGAATTACTGCATTTGAATGAGAATTTAGCATAATTTATAAGACAATCATACATATTTTAGGACAGCCTGGAAAATCTTTATTAGGGGAAAAAAATGAATGCCATTTGCCTTAAGATGACTGACTTGAAATTATCTTGATAAGGATGCTCTATATTCTTTCTTATGTTCTATCTTCCTTATATTCCTTAGTGTTTGAGTATTTTTCTGTGTGAAAATTATTAATATGTTTATTATACATCCTAAATAAATGAGATTAAAGGATTTAGTTAAGTAGCTGTTCTCTCAGAGAAGGTATTGCATAAATAAAAGTGCTACCATTCAATTTTTTCTTTAAAATCAGACCAATATCATCCATTTCTTTAAATGTTTTTTTAAAAACACACTTGGTATATTCCAGGATTTTTTTGTGTTTTTTTAAAATATATTTTTATTGATTTCAGAGAGGAAAGGAGAGAAATAGAAACATCAATGAGAGCGAATCACTGATCAGCTGCCTTCTGTACACCCCACACTGGGAATTGAGCCCAAAACCCAGGCATGTGCCCTGACCAGGAATCGAACTGTAACCTCCTGGTTCATAGGTCGATGCTCAACCACTGAGCCACCCCCACGTGGGCTATTCCAGGGTTTTTACAGCATTCTTCCTCTAAAAGTATTGCTTATATGATTCACATGGCACTTAGCACTCATACCTCACTGTGTTAATATTTTTATATCTGCCAACCACAGACTTCACTCTCATATACACTATGTATTTACATTCCTAAAATGCAGCATAAAACAGGCACTTCATAAATGTCCGCTTTAATTAATGAAAAAAGCACCTAACATGGCAAACACAACATGGAGCTGGAATTCAGGCCCTTATGCTGTGGCCTGTGAACAAGTCACTGCTTCCTCTGGACTTTGAACTAAATAGTTCCTAGGTCTTCTAGCTCTAAGAAGTGAGGCTTCTAATGAGACATTTTTTTTTCCTTTAGAAATTATTTATAATCTCTTTAGAAATTGGAATGATCAACCAGTTTGTGGATTTATAGCAATCTTTGTGACTTCCTTCTCTAGATACCCATTTGCAAATTACTAATGCACTGCTCAAGAGAACTCCCCACTATGGGAGGCTGGTGTAAGGAATGAAAATAAAATTTATTTAATGTTATTATTTAATAAACCTTAAATAGAATAATATCTTTATTCTATTTCCAACAGAACTAATGGCTGATTCTAGGAGTTGTCAGGAAAGCAGGCATTAATTCTCGTTTTATAAAGTGTAGATTTCACATTAGCCCCGAGATACTACTCTTTAGTAAGGAGGAAAACATCTTATTTTGCTCAACACCATTTTTCTTTTGTCCTCCTCACTATTTGTTGTTTTGAAAGTAGTAAATCCTAGAGTTATTTAATAAAAACCACTCTCTCCAAATCCAATCTAACCTTTCTATACACTGTAGTATTTTTTTAAATTTTTATTTATTGATTTAGAAAGACAATTGATTTGTTGTTCTGCTTATTTATGCTTTCATTGGTTGACTCTTGTATGTGCCCTGACTGGGACTCAAACCCACAATCTCGACGTATCGGGACAACTCTCTAACCAACTGAGTTACTCAGTCAGAGTCTGAACTGCAGAATTTTGTCAAATCAAAATTAGAGACTGAGTTCCAAAAAAGTTTACAGTCAGAATAGCTTAAAAATGCCTTAAATTACTTAGGTGTCTTACGGTATTTAAATTTCCATAAAGCACTGCATAAATTCTTTTGTTTAAATGCTAGAAGTATTGAAAATGTGTCCTTGTTTGTGGAACCCTGAACAAGAGAAACAAATTAATATGCATAGTCATTTACAATATAGAGTAATAGTACACTTGAAAATACTTATTTAAGTAATTCTATACCTAATAAAAGAGCAACAATTTTGAATCCAATGTCAAAAAGCAACTTTTACCTTTCTGGGCTTTCATTGTCTGTTCTTCAATTTGCCTTAGACGTTCCATTAGCTCTTCCTTTTCACGTTCTATTTTTTCCTTTTCCTTTTCTGCTATTTCTCTTTTCTTCTTTTCATTCTCTAATTGCGCCCTTAAAAGGAATTGCAATTGCTTTGTTACAAATTAATAACTAGAAATATTCACATGAAGCCTAAGTACTGTGAATCAAATAAGAAGAAACTACAGGATCTAAGAACCAAGATGGCAAGGTAGGTAAACAAAGTACTCGCCTCCTCCCACAACCACATCAAAATCACAACAAAAATACAGGAAAACCATCATTCAAAACAACCTGATAGCTGGCTGAATAGAGGTCCTACAACTAGAGAAGTGAAGAAAATACATCGAGACTAGTAGGAGGTGCACAGGCGTGGAAGGGGCTGGTCTGACACCCACATGTGGAATTTTTTTAAATTGGGAGGAATGTCTTGGCTGCAGAGGCCTCCCATGGGCAGACTCCCAGCTCAGGGTTCCAGAGCTGGGAAGAGAAGCCCATGTAACTTCAGGCTGTAAAAACCAGCGAGGTTTGTGGTTGAATGATACAGAGGCTAATGGAGTCCCAGGCAGTTCCTCTTAAAGGGCCAGTGCACAGAATTACTTGGACTTGCTCTCTCTGAGCTCCTGCACTGGGGTAGCGACTTGTGGGGGATCCAGGGACATATAGGAAGAAACTGGATTGTCTGGCATCCGAGCAAGAACTCAGGGGCAGCTTTCTCCCAGACAGAGGTGTTCACAGGCATCATTGTTCTTATGCAGAGATCTCCCTCGTCGGAAAGCTGACTGGCAGGTGCCATATCTGAGTCTCCATCCACCTGGTTCACACTGTTCCCTCTGCCCTGGTGATTCCCTGAGACTCCGCCCCACCCAAGCTGTTTGTAGCAGCTTTTCCATATGAATGGTCTGTCCTAGCTCAGGCTTCAAAGTTTGCTCAAATCTCTCATATAAGCAAGAGCTGGCATCAGTGTGTCCCATACCTCTCAATATGAGGCCACAGGCCTGGCACTAGCAGCAGCCTGTCTTGGTTCACAGCTTGGTCTCTCTTAGGCACTTCTAAGCCCAACACAAGTAGCAGCAATCTGCAGATTGTTCTGTAGCTCCTGACCAGTGGCCTGAGACAGGGCACCAGCAGTGGCTGACTATGCACCTGCAGGGGAGCCCCAGAGCCAGTGCACCTGGTGGACAGCTTCAGACCATGCCAGATTACAACTCTACACATTCACAAGTGGCAAACTCAACGAGCAGACTTAGTGAGCATCTGCGTCATAAGGGTGTCCCCTGCACAGCAGCTCTTCCGCTGTAGTCGCAGTTGGTCCTCACAGCCAATTGGTCTGGATGTCAATTCCTCCAAATGATGCCAAAAGCAATCAAGGCTCAACTACAACAAGACAGGGCATACAGTCCACAGAGGGGCTCACATAGAGTGCCCAGCTCAGATGACTGTGGAGGCTGAGCCACTGGGCACTACAGAGCACCTACTACACAAGGTATCTCTACCAATTCCAGGAGACATAGCAGCTCTACCTAATATAGAAACAAACACAGGGAAGCAGCCAAAATGAGACAAAGAAACATGTCACAAATGAAAGAACAGAAGAAATCTCCAGAAAAAGAACTAAATGAAATGGAAGCAAGCAAACTACTAAATACAGAATAATGGTTGTAATGATGCTCAAGGATCTTAATGAGAGCTTCAATGGACTTAATGAGAATTTTAAGGATCTGAGAATTAAAAGGAAATTAGTAAGAACATAAACATTTAAAAAGACAGTAAAAAATGAAGGATACACTAACTGAAACAAAGAATAATTTACAGGAAATCAGCAGTAGAGGTTACTAAGAATTAAATAAGTGATTTGGAATATGAGGAAGCAAAAATCACCTAATCAGAAGAGCAAAAAGAATCCAAAAATATGAAGATAGTGTAAGGAGCTTTTGGGACAACATCAAGTGTACCAACATTTGCATCATGAGGATGCCAGAAGAGAGAGAGCAAAATATTGAAAACTATTTAAAGAAATAATGACAGAAAATGTCCCCAACCTAGTAAAAGAAATAGACTTACAAGTCCAGGAAGCACAGAAAGTCCCAAACAAGAGGAACCCAAAGAGGCCCACACCAAGACACATCGTAATTAAAATACCAAAAGTTAAAGACAAAGATAGAATCTTAAAAGCAGCAAGAGAAAAGCAGTTAGTTACCTACAAGGGAGCACCGACATGACCGTCAGCTGATTTCTCAACAGAAACTTTGCAGGCCAGAAGGGAGTGGCAAGAAATATTCAAAGAGATGAAAAGCAAAGACCTACAACCAAGATTACTCTACCCAGCAAAGCTATCATTTAGAATCAAAGGTCAGGTAAAGAGCTTCACAGACAAAAAAAAAAAAAGCTTAAGAAGAAGGGGGGAAAAAAAGATAAAAAACATAAATATTAAAATGCCAATAAATACATATATATCAACAATTGAATAAAAAAATCAAAATAAAGGAACAAGGAATCTACTGAACAAAATAAACTGATGAATGAATAGAACCAGAGGCATGGAAACTTAAACCACACTGACGAATTTCAGAGGGAATGGGGGGGGGGGGGGAGAATGGGTGGGAAGAGATTAACCAAAGAACTTATAAACATATATGCATTATGCATTACCTATGGACACAAACAATAGGGTGGTAAAAGCCTGGGGTGGGGCAGGAACCAGGTGAAGGGGGACAATAGGGGGAAATTGGAGGACATCTGTGATACTCTCAACAATGAAGATTTTTTAAAAAGAAACTACAGCATGGATATTATGTCTTCATTATATTCAGCAGTATTCAAAACAGCATATTGTTAAAAATACATGCCCTGCCAGCATGGCTCAGTGGTTGAGTGTTGACCTATGAACCAGGAGATCAGGGTTCAATTCCTGGTCAGGGCACATCCCCAGGGTGAGCGTGCAGGAGGCAGCTAATCAATGATTCTGTCTCATCACTGATGTTTCTCTCTCTCTCTCCCTCTCTGAAACTAATAAAAATATAAATAAATAATAAATAAAAGGAGCTCTTACCCTAAAAAAATAAAATCGGTTTGGCTCAGTGATAGAGCACTGGACCACAGACTGAAGGGTCCCAGGTTTGATTCCGGTCAAGGACATGTACCTTGGTTGCAGGCTGCTGCCCTGGTCAGGAGCATGCAGGAGGCAACCAATCAATGTGTCTCTCTCACATAGATGTTTTCTCTCTGTATCTCCCTCTCCCTCCCATTCTCTCTAAAAATCAATGGAAAAAATATTCTTGGATAAGGATTTTTTTAAAAAATAATACAGGAGTACCCTGTTACATACACATATACTAGATTATAATGTGTTTCTTAATGTAGGGTCACAATAAATATAGTCAACCACTATTTTTAAAATATTAAAAACAGCCATTTTAGAGACTCAAAGGACAGATTTTCAAAACTGCTGGGAAAGTAAAACTGTCAACTACACCCCTTGTATGCACACCATTTTTTTAGTGCAAACTTGTATGGAGAAAAAGGAAGTAGATTTATCACTTGCATACGCCATGAACTTTTACAATAAATTAGAGGTCAGCACAAAAGGAGTTAACTGCACAGTTGACATGCCAAAAAAAATTATTTCTTTAGCTTATTAGCAGGAAGTCGAAGGGAACACACAAGGCTGTTTTATTTTAAACAGTAAAATACTGGGAGAGCACCAATTTTCAATCATTAACAATAAATTAATGCAAGATTAATTTCTAAAGTAGATTCAATTCATGTTTAGAAACAAGATGACAAATCAGTTATGTCTCCTTTGACAATTCCATTAGAATGAAAGTAGGTATAGACTGCTATTTTTAAAAGGTCATGAAAGCTAGGTGGAAAAAACAGCCTCCCTCATTTAGCTGCATCTGCCATGGGCCTAAAGAGACAGTTTCTTTTAAATACAGTCAAATTTACTCACTGATCATCTACCAAGAACCTACAATGTTTATGTATGCTGAGGGCCAGAAATATAAAGATAAGAATTAGGTGAGATGTTATATTAATCATCAGAAATATTACCATTTAATAAGTTTAATCAATATTCAATATCACCACTACTTTAATCAAAATAATTTTCTTTAGTTAAAAATGGATTATATTTTCATTTCTCAAACTTATCTGAATATGTCAAAATACACCCCAAAAAAAGACATCACTGTCATCTGATGTCATTCTGAATGCCGGGCACAAAGCCATGTAGTTTCTCAACTTTCAGTCTCTGATAATGTTATCAGCAAAGTTTCATCAGTTTTTTTCCCCTTACCATGTAAAACGCAAGTTTAAAAATTTCTGCAACTCCTACATACCTATCTACCTCCAATAAAGAGGATCCAGCTTTGGGGCAAACAGAATTGTGACAAGTCTGCAAGAGTAAGACAGATAACAAATGGTGATCTCCTATGCACCAAACCAAACATTAGGAGTCACCACATCTCTCCCACTAGCTGAATGAAACCTCACAGCATTTACGATTCTAGGTACTCTTTTTTATCATGTTAAGCTGCCTTGTGCCCTTGATGTTGATTAGCCTCCCCAGTCTCTGCCACAGTTCACCAAGACAGTGACCTTCCTCCCTCCCTCCCCGAGGCTCACACCACAAACCAGATCTCAAGACCTAAAGGCTACAATAATATTCCATTAATTCTTGGGTGCTGGTTTCATTTAGTTTTTCCCTACTGACATTTAATTCATTCTTCTTCAAGGATGGAGAAAAGGAGATATGGAAGCAGAAAGAAAAGAATGAAGGTAACTTGGCCACAAACAAGTTAGGGAGTGGGAGGACTAGTTTTTGTACCAAAAATGGAATAAATGTGCAGCAGATATTTTATCCTATCTAATGAAGAGTGAATATGCTAATTGACCCTCACACTGTTGCAAAGATGGTGCCCACAGCCAATAAGGAGGGAATATACTAATTGACTGCCCCGCCCTCAAATATGGCGGTGCCCACAGCCAATAAGGAGGGAATATGCTAATTGACTGCCGTGCCCTCAAAGATGGCAGTACCCACAGCCACAAGATGGCGGTGCCCAGTCCCCTCAGCCCCGCCGGGGCGGCAGGCGCGCGGTCCCCTCAGCCCCCGCAACAGCCCAGGGCTGGCCTGAGGCACAGGTAACCAGGGCCGGCCGAGGCTTGTGCTGCTGGCAGTGGCAGCAGCAGAGGTGTGATGGGGTGTCGTCTTCCCCTGATCGCCGGGTCGCCTCTTGCCCCAGAGGTCTCCTGGACTGTGAGAGTGGGCAGGCCAGGCTGAGGGGCGCCCCCCTCCAGTGCATGAATTTTCATGAACCGGGCCTCTAGTTGATTATAATATTTATAATAACACTAGAGGCCCAGTGCATGATTGAATCATGCACGTGTAGGGGGGGAGCTGGGTGCCTGTCTGCTCAGGCACTCAGCTCCCACGCTTTTGCTTTTGATCGCTGGTGCACCAGGCCTTTCAGAAGTCTCCAGCGCCGTGGAGGTTTCTGAAAGGCCTGGTGCCTGAGCGGACAGGCACCCAGCTCCCCCGCTTTTGATGGTCCGTGGTGGGACGTGAGCTCGCTGCCCCAGAGGCCCCTTCTGTGCCGCAGCACAGCCATGGCGCAGACGCTGAGCTTGGGCCGCCGCTGGCGACGCGTCAGCGTCCCACCGGCCCAATCAGCCACCCCGGCCACCCCGAGTCCCGCCCCGCCGCGCCTCCTGGCCAATCGCGGGCATAGCGAAGGTACGGTCAATTTGCATATTTGTCTATTATTAGGTAGGATAGAGTTTACTCTGTTGCACTTTTATGAAGCTTCTGTCTCACATCTTACAAGAATTCTCCTGACTACAGCCATCACTAACTAACACTGTGTTCAATTAAAACAAATGCCTTTGGCTCTCCACATCTCTTAGTTATACCTAGTTTTGCAGGTCTGTCTTATCTCCCTCATGAAACTGAAGAGTTTGCAATGTTCAACTGGGAGGACCAAGCAGGTATATTCACTGGCCCCTAGGCAAGCCATGCATATTCTCATCTCTACATGTTTGCTTAGGTTGGCTTCCTCTTCTGAAAGTATCCTCCCCCTCTCTAACTCTCAAGTCTATTTCTAAGTTTAAAGCCTTAGTAAAGTCCCACTTTCCCCATGAAGCCTCTTGTGTAATGATGTAAATCTAAATCATAGATATAAGTATTTTTGTTTAGAGTTATGTTTGGAAACCAAGTTTTTCTATTTCAAGAATGTAAATAACATATTAATAAACTACCATTCTCTGTACTAACATGCAAAAAATATTTTAGAATACCTTACTTTTTAAAGACTATCAGATAGATCCAATTACAGTTTTAAGTGAAGATTAAAAACTAACATAAAACTTCTATTCAGACTATGTATTAATAATATTAAGAATTAGCCCTGGCCAGTTTGGTTCAGTGGCTGGAATGTCAGCTTTCAGACCAAAGGGTCAAGGGCATACATCTCAGTTGCAGGTTCAATCCCTGGCCCTGGGCAGGTGCCAGCAGAAAGCAACCAATTGATGCGTCTCTTTTATGTCAATGCTGCTCTCCCCCTCCCCCTTCCATTCTCTCTAAAAATCAATGGCAAAACCCTCACTCCTTGGGTGAGGAATAAAAAAAAAAAGAAGAATTACCCTAATAGCCACTACTTATTAAATGTTTGTATAACACTGTCATTATTTCGCATAAAAAAACATTGAAGGTAGGACTATTATTTTCGGTAACAGAATAGTGGCTCACAAGTTTTTCTCAGCAAGTGTTGGAAGAGGATTGAAACCCAGATTTATCTAGTTCCAAAGCCTGTATTCTCTGTATGATACCAGCTGTGTCCTAGTGATACAGGCAGCCAGCCATGACACAAAACATCCCAGAGCTAATCTACAATTGACCATAACGACCAGAATCTAAATTGTAAACTCGAGTCTCTTCATTTTTAAATTTGGTAACCATTTTAGCCATACAAAAAAAAGTCCAGAATTACAGAATGAATCATCATCAATTTGGATGCAAATAACTTCAGAGCACAGACTATGGAGATCAGTAACCCATGGTATGTAACATCTAACACCATTTTCATTGTGGAAAACCCAAAGTTAGGAGAGTTATGGGGAAAGAATAGGACCACATACACCAACATATGGTAGGGAAAGCGGCGTCCTTGCTGCCCTGCCCCTTCCCAACTACTGTTCTTGCCCAGGAGAGTCCAGCAGCACAGGCAGCATACCTCCGAGCATTCCCACAAGTATGTCTGCTGGCTACTTTGCCAATGGGCTTGACCAAAATTGTTTCCACATATACAGCTGTCATTTCTGTCTCTCTGACCTGTAAAGCAGGGAATAAATGAAGACTTGGCATGCTATGTCCGACACCTGCCAAATCCCTACGTTGCTAATATAAAACATCCTCTAGGCATTCAAGTGAATTAAATAGTTACTGAATTCCTACCGTGTATAATGCTCGCTAATGAAAGGCTATACAATTTATCTAAGAGAGGAACCATAGGATTCTTTTTGTGGCAAAAAAGAAATTTAATGTTTTCCACTTTCATCTAGACCTTAAGAGTAAACTACCACCAAATGGTACTTACTATCCATACTACATATATTAAAACCATATAGCACTCCTCTCTACATGTAAGAAATAAAGAACAAGTAGACAAATATTAAGATTATAAATAACATATGAACATTACAGATAAGCAGAGCAGTTAGGACACTGAGTGATGAGTATGCACTAACACAGTCTGCTCTCTGAATCTTCTGTGGGTTCCTCATCCACTCATGTGTACTACGTAGTTAGGCCTACAATGGTTGTGTCTGTACAGAACATGTACAGACTTTTTTCCTTTTCACTGCTCCCTAAACAATAGAGTATTACATTTACATAGCATTTACATTGTATTAGGTATCATGAGTAACCTAGAGATGATGTAAAGCATACATAGGTCATATGCAAATACTACACCATCCTATCTAATAAAAGGCTAATACGCAAATCAACCGAACGGCGGAATGACCAGTCACTATGATGCACACTGACCACCAGGGGGCAGACGCTCAACACAGAACTGCCCCCTGGTGGTCAGTGCGCTCCCACAGGGGGAGCGCTGCTCAGCCAGAAGCCAGGCTCACGGTTGGCCAGCGCAGTGGCAGTGGCAGGAGCTTCTCCTGCCTCCACAGCAGCTCTAAGCCGTCAGTCAGACATCCCGAGGGCTCCCGGACTTCAAAAGAGCACAGGCCAGGCTGAGGTACCTCTACCCCCCACCCCTCGAGTGCATGATTCTTGTGCACTGGGCCTCTAGTTTTATATAAGGGACTTGGATATCTGTGGGGTCCTAGAACCAATCCCCCATGAAGGATGACTGTAACTTCTAAATATATAGAAAGTAATGCCCAAAAAAGAACTATTTGAAAAGGTACGTAATACTAGAGCCACAATGTGATCCTAAATTACCTGAGAACAGTGAAAAAGAGAGCCCAGTCAAAGTAACAATCCAACGTAGTATCTTTAACAGTATGAAAGTTAAATTACTGGAAAGTTTCATGCCTATATAAAATATGTTTTAAATACAGTAAACTTCTCTAAGGCATGTAAGTTGAGGGGAGTAATATGAATTAATAAAAGTTCTGAATTACACAGAACATTTAAGAAAAAAATACATCATTAAATACAAACACTCAAAGTATAGGAAGCAAAATTATATTTAGTAGAGGGCCTATTTATTAGATTCAAATCATGTAATTTTAGGATGTTTGAAATACGTAAATTTACGCATATTTAGGTCTCCTCAATTTTGTTTTCTTTAGAACCTACTCTATTTCACAGATTATCATGCTATTCTACAAAGATTTATTTAATGAAGGTTAACTTTAGTTTGGTGTCTAAATTTTTGCAAATAAAGCATAAAGTTTAAATTAATCTAGAATCAGATTTGGAAATTTTGTTGTCAGACCCAGTAATCTGGTTCTAGGCTCAACAAGAATTATACTCAATCTTTCCATTTCAAAAGTTCTCAATTTAATATAGTTAACTAGAGGCCCGATGCACAAAATTCATGCAAGGGGCTTGGCCCTTGCAGCCGTGACGGCTTGCCTTGGCCCTCGCAGTCTCAGCTTCGTCAGGACTGTCCGGTCTAATTAGCACATTATGCTTTTATTATTATAGATAGTAGCTTCTTTTGAAGTCTAAATGAACCATGGTTAAAAAGATCAGTGTTATTGACAGGGAAAACTGGTATTACTATACTCTGTACAATGACTTTTTGAGTTCTACAATGTCCATGACATTGTTGCAAAAAATCCCAAAAAACATTCAGCATATTCTTACCCTGAAAAATTAAAAAATGTAAGTCACAAACAAATCAACTTGAAAATTTCATACTACATCCAAGCCAATATCTGTCAGGGAGAAGCAAGCATGATAAAGGAAAGGCACATTTGTGAAATCATGAAAAGCTACTTACTCAGAAATATCTGTCAGATCTCTAACTTGAAAATTGTAACCGTCATTCAATTTTAATACAATGAAAACAACATTAAAATGTAAATTCTGAGTATGAAAAACTATAAATTCCATACCTTTCCAACTGCTTCTGGTGTTTCTCCTCCCTAGCCTGAGCCTTCATCTGTTGTACTTCAATAGTATCAGGCTTCCTTCTTCGCATGTACAGTTCATGGTTTCCCATACATAAGGCCAAAATCCGCTTATTGATCCTCAGACGAGGCGCATAAAAAACAAAATCCTAAACATAAAGTACTCTGAGTTTAAAATCTTCCTAAAGGATAGTTTCTCACACAATAATCTGTAGATAAATTTCAATATGTGGCATGAATTCTTACGTCCCATTACATAAAGTTTAGATACCATAAAGTTTCTGATCTCTTAGTGAGTATGCCATACTTTCATATAACTGGTTCCCAACCTTTCCTTTCCCCACCAGTTTTGTGAAGAGGATAAGAATCTTATACTCACAATACGTTAAACGTCATTTATTATTTTTTCTTCTCCAAAGTAACTATTAGTATCTGTTTCTCCATCTCAGGGTTTGTTTTAATTTTTATCACATTTACCTCAAAACCGTCCTTTGTTCATGGTGGTCAAGTTTTTTAACCTAGAAATGTTCTCCTTATCTTTTGCCTTTTCAATAACTGACAGAATACTATACATGTTTGACACTACAGGAACCAAAGAATCTATTTAAATATAAAGATTTAAGTTTAAGGCTTCCAATTACAAAAATACAACATTCATGATGCAAATCTCTATTAACAGAATAGGGCTACCGCTGTTACATTCCAAATACCAACACCAACGTTCCTAAATTGCTTCTTAGAAATGGAGATTATTTTCAACCACCTCCTAATAGCTAATAGTTAAATTTCAGCTAAAACTCTAATAGTTGTATGGTATAATAAAATTGGAACCTTGAATTTTTAATAACATTTATTATAAAATACAAGGTGAAAAAGAATATTCCTCAGGAGCAATTCAATAAATGAACAATGTCATTCTTTAAGTAATACCATAGCAAAGTCACAGAAATTTACAATACATAAAACATATTTTAAAAATTTACTTACAGGTGCCTTTTTGTCGATTGGCTTTATAACAAATTTTTTGTCATTAAATGAAATATTTCTGATTTCACTCCAGGGAAAACCAATTTTAGGTGTTAACCTTAAAAAATGAGAGCATCTCTTTAGTTAGAAGCAGGAAACAATGGACAAAAACCCTATCAATTTTTGTGGGCCAATTTATCCAAATGATTGATCTTAAGAGTTCCAGATTTTCAAAATGTATTAACTTACTCATAACACACTGTTGACATTATCTTTTAAGGGGAAAATTTGATCAGTTAAATCACATAAAACAAAGAATAACCATCCCCCAAAAATTCATAATGTGTCATGAACCTTGATTTTCCTAAAATTAACTATCTAGTTCTAGAGTGTTAAACTGAGCTCTCAGAGTTTGCACTAGTTCTACTTAGAGTCAAGATACTACCACTATTAAGTTTAAATATGTTTAAGAAGAGAGTGGGGGAAAAGATAGCTTTTTTAACTTTTCATGTAAATTATGGACATAAATTACTAAATATTAAAAAATGTTTTCCTTCCTGTTTAATTTTAAAATGTTTGTATTATTTATAAATATACTAAATACTGAATTTTCAGTACACAAACAGACGACAGTGCAGTGAAGGCCTGGGGGAGAGGGGGCAGGACAGAGGGTGGGAGGGGAGTAAATGGGGGAAGAAAATGGTGACATCTATAATACTTTCACCAATAAAGATTTTTTTTTTTTTTAAAAAAAGGCTTAATTTTAGCCAGGCTGGAGTGGCTCAGTTGGTTGAGCGTCAGACGTCCTATGCACCGAAAGGTTGCCTGTTTTATTCCCGGTCAGGGCACATACCTGGGCTTGACCCCTGGGTCAGGTGCATTTAGAAGGCAACTAATTGATATCTCTCTCTCTCTCTCTCTCCCTCTCTCTCTCTCTCAGCATGTCCTCTGGAGAGGATTAATAATAAAAAAATAAATAAATAAAAGGCTTAGTTTTATAGTATGTGACCTATTTTAAACACTTCTATACACAAATGTTTGGATAAATAGAACTGAAATTCCAACTCTATGACTATAAAACAGATGCCCCTGCTTACCACCCTACATACAAAGATTTAGGAAACCAGACTGGAACAAGTAATTTTGTTTCTGCTTTTCGTATATTTTACTGTTTCAGACTACCCATCAAATGCATCACTGCTGTCCAATAACAAGAACATGAAATGACTGTAACACCTATGTTGGCCAAAGGGCATATTTAGTCAGCGTTCTGATAACAGAGTATGAATTTCTATCTATTTATTGTCCTTTTAATTCTTAAGCAGACTGACTACAGTACAGCAAATAATTTTTTCTACAAAAAACACTTTATTCAATATGCATGCTTTATACTGTGCCCTAGTGGCCACCAAAGTAAAAAGGGAGGCTGTTAGAACACTACTTTTAAGGTAACATTATACACTACATTTACATGTTACTTCTACAAATTCTAAAGCAATTTCCTCATATAATTCTCACAACAATCATGTGAGGTGACCCTAGCAGTTATACAAATTTCAGAGTTAATAATTTGACCAGGGTCACAAAGATAACCAGTAACAGAGACTGTAAAAGAACCTAACTAACCTTTAAAGTTGAACCCTATTTTTAAAAAATTTGGGCCTGACTGGCATGGCTCAGTGGTTGAATGTCAACCTATGAACCAGGAGGTCACAGTTCGATTTCCAGTCAGGGCACATGCCAGGGTTGCACACTCAATTCCTGGTAGGGAGGCGTGCAGGAGGCAGCCAATCAATGATTCTCTCTCATCACTGATGTTTCTATCTCTCTCCCTCACCCTTCCTCTCTGAAATCAATAAATATATGCATATTTGTAAAAAGGAAATACAAATAATATAGTTAAATACATTCTCATCATAACAAGAAATTAGCCCGACCAGTGTGGTTCAGTATCGATCCATGCACCAGGCAGCCGCGGTTCGATTCCAGATTAGGGCACATGCTTGGGATGGGGGCTTGACCCCCAGTAGGGGGAGTAAAGGAGGCAGCCAATAGATGATGTTTCTCTCTCATCTATGTTTCTATCTCTCTCTCCCTTTCTTCCTGTTTCTGAAATCATTAAAAACATTTAAAAAAAAAAAAGAAATTAAACCATTACATAAAAGACCAAAGAAATCTTTGTCCACAATCCCCAGTCCCTCCCTCCTGCCCTGAGCTAACCCCTGCCTCTTTCCTATTCCCCATCTTTATCTGTATCTATATATATAACTAGTGGCCCAGTGCACAAATTCCTGCACATTGAAAGGAAATTAATTAGAAGAAATATTTTAATATCACTATTTGCCCTTTATAACAAGTGTCAACCAAATTCACCATCGACAATGACAGATTGAAACACACACATGCGATTGGTGCCAGCAAGAGCTTTATATGTATCGTGCATGAGTGAGTCAACTTAGCCTTTTATAGATACAGAACAAACTTGCTTAATTAGACCTGCTTTCTGATTTAGCTAAACTTTTTCCAGCCCAGTGAAGCACCCCAACTTCTCTTTCAGGTAATTGTCAGCAACACAGCAGTAAATATCAACACAAAGCAGGTCATTATTGTAGATCACGCAGGGAGAACAAAGGGTGAAATATTTAACTTGTAGCAGTCTTGGA
This sequence comes from Cnephaeus nilssonii, assembly GCF_951640355.1. Lineage (NCBI taxonomy): Eukaryota > Metazoa > Chordata > Mammalia > Chiroptera > Vespertilionidae > Cnephaeus > Cnephaeus nilssonii. The sequence continues at coordinate 69,052,846 of NC_137084.1, read as the reverse complement.
CTATATTCTGCGCAGTGAGAAAACCTGAAGTCATTTTCAAAGTCCACCATTTCTTACTTCTTTTCAGTTGGGTCAAGTTTCTTAATAGTCTTAAAGTTATTTTTGCTTTTCAAAAATTTCAAAACTTTCCCTTCTGAATGATATACCATTTTAACTTGCTTTGTAACATAAATGAAAAAATATACCAGTGTAAACTTAATAAAATGCTCTCTTTTAGAATCATAATATATATGCTTAGAAATGTGTGTTTTATTAGATATGTGTAATAATAAAACTAAAATTTTGGAGCCAACCCAGAATAGAGAAATGCCTTTGTAAAAGGTGCTACTGGCAGACTTGAATGCTTACATGGTATGGTAAATAAATTAAACAAAGGTATGAAGCAATTTCAGCTATCATTCCTGAAAAGGGCTGAAAGAGCTTGATGGATTTTATATTAATATAAAAAAACTGGTCAATTTCAAAATAAAATTACACTGTTCACTATTTTTAACACAGGGATATTCTACTTTACTAGTGTCAAAAATACTCAAAACAATTCCTATAAATGTTCAACAAAAAGGTGTTACAAAACACAATAAATCACATATCTTTTAATTTCATTGTCTCATTGCACCTGATTTCTTATAGATGCTAATTTCAATTTCAATCTATATGCCAGGCATGACATTTAAAGAATTATTCTTCAACTATTGGGAGGACAAACTTTAATAGTTACTAGACATAACTTATAAGAGATCAAGAAGCAAACTTCAAATAAAAATGAATCCTCCCATTTTGATAAATATACCAAGTAAACTCTAAAACTGCAAGATGTTGAGCGCCTGGCCGAGGTGGCTCAATGGCTGAGCATTGTCAGTGGTTGAGAGTCAACCTGTGAACCAGGTTTGATTCATGGTAAGGGCACATGCCCAAGGTGTGGGCTACATCCCCAGTGTGGGGTGTGCAGGACGCAACTGATCAATGATTCCCTCATCATTAATGTTTCTATCTCTCTCTCCCTCCCTCTCTGAAATCAATAAATTAAAAAATAAAACTGCAAGATGTTGAGACAATGAAAATATGATATCTGAAAGTCTATGTGACATTAATTAATCTTTTAACTTGGAAAAAAGCAGTAAGGGTAATCAAGCCAACTTACTTGTCATCATGCTCATAAATATTGAGACCCAAAGCATCAACACCTAGCCACAATTCAGTTCCTTTTTTATTTTTTATTTCAAAATAGTTGACTCCATACATTTCTAGATCTTGTGCAATCTTCAGGTATTCCATCATAGAATCTTCCCTGTTGAAATAAAGCTTATTATAATATGTTTAAGTAAGAGTAATAGCAAATTACAAAAATACTTTGAATTAAAACTTAGTGCTTTATTCATATAAGTCAAATGATCTTTTGAGGATAATCTGATGTAATAATTAATGTCATAGAATAAAAATACTTTGAGAAAAACTCTAAGAAAACAGCCATCCAAATACCTTAGCATTCCTCTATGTTCTTCATGCCAGTTCTGTATTCTTTCTTCCCACTGCTCTTTTGTCAATTTGTGTTGCTCCAAAACACTATAATGAAAAAAAAGAAAAAAAATCAATGAAAATGATCCTGTAACTGAAAAGTCAATATTCTTTAAAAGTTAATCCTCACTGTGGTGGTTGTCAAACAAATCTATACACAATAAAACTGCCTAGAATAAACACACACAAATGATTACATGTAAAACTGATGAAATCTGAATAAGTTAGGTGGATTGTATCAATGTCAGTATTATGACTGTGATACTGTATTGAAGTTATGCAAGGGAGAGCTGGAAGAAGGATTCACAGGATCTTTCCACAATTTTAAAAATGCATGCGAATCTACAATTATCTAAAAACTAATGGCCCGGTGCACGAAATTCGTGCACATTAAAAGGGGATTAGAGGAAATATTTTAATATTACTATTTGCCGTTTATAATAGAAGTGTCAGAGATGAAAGAAAATTAGTAAAATGTATATGAAAATCTCCCTCCTGTCAGAGTCTGGGGCATGCTGCGGGACCCAGAGTCAAGTCCCCACCCACCCTCAGCCCCTCAAAATCACGCGAGACCCAGACCCAGCTGGCTCCACCCCCATTGGGCAAGACCCAGACCCGGCCAGTACCACCCTTGTCAAGGCCTGCCGGGAGGGGGGCACAGCTTCAGGTCCCCCAACACACCTTCAGGTCCCCTGGCCCAGCGCTGGGACAGGGGGTGCGGCCTGAGGTCCCCTGTCAAGCCCCACCGGGCAGGGGGCACAGCCTCAGGTCCCCGGCCCAGCGCCACACAGCCTCATGTTCCTGCTGATTTCTCGTTAAGGCTCGTTACGGGAACTCGGCCTCCGCTGTGGGCGCAGCCATCTTGTGTTACGGAAACCCCACCTCTGCTGTGGGCACCACCATCTTTGTGACAGTGTGACGGTCAATTTGCATATCCCTCTTTATTAGATAGCATAAAAAGTTTCTAGGATCCTAAAATTATTTTACATAACTTGCTTTAAAACAGTTATTATACAGATAGTTTATAAGAATTCAAATGTTTCAAATTAATAAAATATTGGACAGAAAGGAAAAAGAACTCATTATTAATGGAAAAATTAGAGAACAGATTGAAAATCAAAATTCTTAGGCCTTAATTCTTCTTTTACTGTATGTATTTTTTGTGCTGTTAAATTTAATTTTCTATAGGCAATCCTACCTAATAAAAGGGTAATATGCAAATTGACCACACCTTCGCTACACCCAAGCCACGCCCACCAGCCCAAGCCACGCCCACCAGCCAATCAGGGCGAGTATGCAAATAAACCCAACCAAGATGGCTACAGCCACAAAGAGCAAGGTTTCCCAGGCAACAGAGGAAGCCAAGCTTTCCACATGCCCTTGCCAGGCCTAAGCCTCCACTCAAGCTACAAAGTTTCAATTTTAGAAGGTAAACAAATTCAAACAGAATGGCGGCAGTCACGGAGCTGGAGAGACCAGGCCAGGGTTGCCGGCGGCAACGGAGAAAGCAAAGCTTTCCGCACACCCTGGCTGGGCCCAGGCCTCCGCTTAAGGCTACAAAGTTTCAATTATAGAAGGTGAATTAACCCAAACAGAAATGGCTGCCAGCTGTGGAGCATGCAGGAGGCTTGGCTCTGCTCCAGGCTACAAAGTTTCAATTGTAGAAGGTAAATAAATTCCAGATACCAGGGTCTCCACTTGGGTCGCCAGGGGGCATGGCTGGCCTGCAAACCACCACAGGCCCCTTGCTCAGGCCATCCCACGCCCCAAGGGAACCCCCACCCTGATCCGGGACACCCTTCAGGGTAAACCAGCTGGCCCCTACTCCTGCACCAGGCCTCTATCCTATCTAATAAAAGAGTAATATGCAGATTGACCATCACTCCAACACACAGTATGGCTTCCCCCATGTGGTCAAAGATCCTGCCCCCATGTGGACACAAGATGGCCACTACAAGATGGCCAGCAGGGGAGGGCAGTTGGGAGGCACCCGGCCTGCAAGGGAGGGCAGTCGGAGGCGATCAACCCTGCAGGGGAGGGCAGTTAGGGGTGACCGGACTGGCAGAGGAGGGAAGTTGGGGGCAAACAGGCTGGCAGGGGAGCAGTTAGGCATCAATCAGGCTGGCAGCAGAGTGGTTAGGAGGTGATCAGGCTGGCAGGCAGAAGCGGTTAGGGGCAATCAGGAAGGCAGGCAGGCGAGCAGTTGGGAGCCAGCAGTCCTGGATTGTGAAAGGGATGTCCGACTGCCTGTTTAGGCCCGATCCCACTGGGGTCGGGCCTAAACGGGCAGTAAGACATCCCTCGAGGGGTCCCAGATTGGAGAGGGTACAGGCTGGGCTGAGGGTCACCCCCCCTTCCGTGCACGAATTTCGTGCACCGGGCCTCTAGTACTTTATATAAAAGTGGAAAGTTATACTTTTTCTCACCAACCAAAAACTCCAAATAATGTTTCTTTAGTTTTTTTGTCCTTCTAGTGTGTTTATTATGCAAATATAAAAACACACAAACTGTATTTTCTACTACTAATATTTTAATACTAAATCAGCAGATTCAACATGCATATAACTTACCTACTATGCAAGCTATAGAGTATGTATTTCTATTCTCTTTGGGACATATAATAATTATTTATTTTATTATTGGTGAATCCCCAAATCCTATTTTATTGATTGCAAAAGCTCTGGTATTAATATATTGTTTTGCTATTAGGAATTTCTTAGCAAGACAAAGAAATATTAGGGTGCAATATTCCCCTGGACAAGTTACTATTGAGAGTAGATTCCTTAATGGTGTCTAAGACCATTATTTTCTTATTACAAATTGCTCCTTGCTCTATGTATTCTTTTTTGCAGCCCTTGCTTTTGGGGAAAGGAGTTTTGACTTCTTCCTTAGAGCAATTAAGTTTCCACAGTTTTCTTGTCTTTATCCTTTCTCTTGCTATCTGACCCCTTCTCACCAACAGGAGTGCAAAGAGCCTTGAAGGCATAATCAATTCAGCTAATTGCTGATATCCAGATGTTAACTAAATCTGAAGATATGATTGGATGCCACTAAGATTTCTGCTATAGGTTTTTATACCCTGTATTTCAAATATCATTTGTTTGCATTTTGCATAATGCATTTGTATTATTAAATATGCATGACTAATTTGCAAGTATCCAAAACTTCCTACCCCTTTTCTTCTGTCCAGAAAGAGCCCTTCTTCACGCCTAAGGCCAATCTATTCAACTTGACTGTTACTCTATCTGGGCCTTTAAATGACGTTTCTCTCCACTTCCTCAGCATCTTCACTCCACCCTTTATGGCAGGAGACATATTTATTGTTCCCTGCCTACATTATTAGCATCTATACATATGTGTTACAGAGGGCAAAGAACACATCAATATTGCTCACCACTATATGCCCACTATCAGCACTGAAGAGTACTCAAAAATTTGTACAGGAAATTAAAAATCAATTCTTTCCCATTTTTATAGAACATGTCTATAAACTCATGCTTTGCTACTCCTAGTTTTCTTCTTTTAAATAGCAAACTTCATTTGAGAACTGTCTATATTCACTATCCTTCAATTCCAAACCTCATGGCCGCTGCCCCTGGTCTATCAAAGTCTGGCTTCATTCCTCAACACTCTACTGAAACTGCTCTTTCTAAGGTCACTACCAATCACCTTACTGTTATTCCCAACAGACACATTCGTTTTCCTCATACTCGACCTCTTTGTATTATTTGACACTGCTGACTTGAAAGCATTCTTTTACCTTGGCTTCCATGATGTAACACTCCTCTGGTATTAATCTCAATATACTTCCTCTGTACTTACTAAAAGTAAAGTTCCAATAAGGTCTATTCCAGGCCTTTCTCTTATTCTGTATGTCCAAGAGGACTTTAAGGTCCATCTCTTTCATTCCCATTTTTGTGCTACTTACTCCCAAAACTATCATAGCTCAAACTGATCTTCAAGATCTGAACACACACTGACCAATGAATACTAGCTCTCTCTTGATTATACTACAGATATTTCAAACTCAATAGATTCAAAACTGAAATCTCCCTCCTGTGAAATGTATTCCTTCCCCTACTACCTTGTCAAAAGGGTATTACCAACCATCCAGATGCCCAAGTCAGAAACCTGGGATATAAAAATCTATGCATATCAAGTTCTTTTTAAAGGAGAAAGGTACTATCTATTGGAGCTAAGTACTGTGGGAGAACAGATTGCTTCTCTGAGCTTTTTAATGTAACAATTAAAGGCATCCATCAAAATAATCAAATTACTATGATTTATGATAAGCTTCTGATTACTAATTCCTCATACTTACATAATGAGTTAAAGTGTGCTATATACCGAACATGAAATAAGAAATCACTGTGAAAGTATATTTTCCATTCTGAACTGAAAAATCAGTAATATTCTAACATTTCAGTGAGTCACTTTCAATCTTAGATAGCTGGAATTAGTTCTCCACAGACTATTAACTTGAAGACCAACTGACTGTACTTTCAATGGCAAAGATCATATTAAAGAGCATGTGCTATCTTCTTTTTAAATGGAGTGGTTACAGCACACATGCATTTAAAAAAAGAAATTGGCCCTAGCCAGTCTGGCTCAGTGGATAGAGCCTCTGCCTGTGGACTAAAGGGTCCCGTGTTCAATTCCGGTCAAGGGCACATGCCCAGGTTGCAGGCTTGATCCCTAGTAGGGGGCATGCAGGAGGCAGTCAACCAATGATTCTTTCTCATCACTGATGTTTCTCTCTCCCTTCTCCCTTCCTCTCAGAGATCAATAAAAATATACTTTACAAATTATTTTAGAAAAATAAATATGAAATTGTGCTTAAGTGTGATTCCAGTGTGTTTACAATTTTTTTAAATCACACGACTATGAACTGTAAACCAAGTACTTCATCTGGTACTCAAGCAAATATGAATGTGATTTAACACTGAATGAACAACTATGTTATACTTGTTGAGATAAAATTATTTTTGATGAACAATTAAGAAATTATTTAGGGTAATTTTGATTATACAGAATATTTGCCTTATGTACTGACTTAAAACTTAATCTGCTGTACATTTTATTATATATAAATTGTAATTCAACTAAAAATAAAAACTAAACCTTATCTGAAATGAAATTCTACTGTGCCGATACTCAATTTCTTAACTCAGTGCTTAAAAAAACCTGAGAAGCCCAGCCAGTGTATCTCAGTAGTTGAACATCGACCCATGAACCAAGAGGTCTCTGGTTTGATGCCCAGTCAGGGCACATCCCCGGGGTTGTGGGCTCAATCTCCAGTAGTGGGCACATAGGAGGCATCCGAGCAATGATGTTTCTCTCATGGATGTTTCTATCTTTCTATCCCTTGCCCTTCCTCTCTCTAAAAAAATAAAATAAAATCAATGAAAACATATTTTTAAAAATCTGAGAAAAAGAATTTTGGGTTAGAATAGTAATAAAAAACAGACAAACACACAGACTAATAAGTACCTCAGATTCCTGATTCTTTTGGTAAACAACATGCATTGTTTTACCTTCAAAGATAACTATTACTGTAATAGCAATCCTACATAATAAAATGGTAATATGTAAATTACCATCACTCCGCTACGCCCACGATTGGGCCAGCAGGAGGCGCAGGGGGCGGGACTCAGGGTGGCCGGGGTAGCTGATTGGGCCAGCAGGACGCTGAGCCATGGCTGCCGGAGGCTTTCGGAAGGCCTGGGGCACCGGCGGACAGCCGGCCAGGTCCCCCGCGATCAAAGGCCAAAGCGGGGGAGCTGGCCGGCTGTCTGCTCCGGCACAAGGCCTTTCGAAAGCCTCCACAGCAGCCGGAGGCTTTCGGAAGGCCTGGGGCACCGGCGGACAGCCAGCCCGCTGGTGCACCAGGTGCATGATTAAATCATGCACTGGGCCTCTAGTATTTAATAATCAAATATTAAAGCTACTGCACTTAATAACTTATAAAGCTTATATCAACAGAATACACTTTTAGATGAAAATAAACATTGATGCCTATAATCAAAGGAAATTAATAAAAGTAGACATTAACATAGCTTAGTCTTTCTTCATATTTAGTACCTATGAAAAAGAAACTACATCTAAGAGCTTAACTACTATTAGAAGTGGTGCAGAACTGAAGTTTTAGATTAAAGATATACAGTTTTGAATTTAAATAGAAATTTTAAAACTTAAGAATTTGAACTAAGAACAGTAACAACTTCTCTCCAGTTCTAAAAGATCTCCACGTATATTCTATTATCAGAGACATGTGTGCTACAACTAAGAACTGAGATAGTTAAAAGTAATATCTGATGCTATACTTTCTAAATTTCTTAAGCAATGCAGTAATGCTATCAACAACACTTGTATCACACTTCACAGTTAAAACTGTACACTGTACAGTTCATGTACAGTCGTCATAAACTAAAGGGTAGGCAGAGCAGAACTGTCATCCCCATTATGCAAATTCAGATATCAAGTCTCAGGGATGTTGGGTTTTTGCACCCAAGATCACATAACTAGCAAAGAGCAGAATCAGTACTCAAAATCTAGGTCTCCTGCCTAATGATTTTTTTTCTCATGCCATGCTACTTTAAACTTATAGAGGCAGCAGTATACTGCAGATAAGAACAGAGTACAAGACTATTAGTCTGAAAACTAGGTTTAAAATGCCTTTTTAAGTTAGAAACTTAATTTTTATTCTATGGAGGACACACAGGCTGTTACTTATTATTCCAGATGCATTTATTAAACACATATCTGCCTGTGTTTTTACCCAGCAGTGACAGCGGCATCCTCCCCCAAGCTCAAATCTCTATTTATTGCTTATCTTGTGGAAATGAGGAGAGAAGAGGCAGAAGGTTTAGTAGTTGCGCACTATATAAACCTAGGAGGCTACTAAGTCATTATTTTTAGAACTATACTCCAATTCACCTGACAACTTGAAACCTAAAAAAAAAAAAAAATTCTACTCACAAACTTCTGAAATGTAATTTTTCAGAGACTATAACATAAGAACATGTTTCACTTACCGCTGGGGGAGGAGTCTATCATTAGCCAGGTAGCCTGGTTTGTGAACCTCTTTGTTATAGTCTCCATACTTGGCCTGGACAGCATAGGAAGCCAGAAGGACTGCAGTTTCAGGTGGGCAATATATCTCATCATTTAAAATAGCTTCTTTAACTTGCAAGAAGAAGAGTCTTTGGGTTATTTCTTGAATTAATTCCTCAGAAACATCTTCAGGAAAGAATTTAGCTCTAAATTTGAACTGTAAAGGATTCTCTTTTTTAACATCTTGCTGTGTCACCTGGAACAGTAATTTCAAGTATAATCAACAAAAATCTTAAGTTCAAAATAACTAAATCTAGTCACATCAAATTCTTTCTAGAAGTAGGATGTAAAACAGCAATAAGATTCTAAATCTGTAAGTTAGATTCGAAACCTGTAAAAAATATGAGATGATTCTATGCTCACAAATATGACCTATAACTCACAGATCCTTCTAGTAACCAAACTGAAACTTCTCTTGAGAAGCTTATGCTACTGATGTTTCAATCAAAGTCAGTACTAAGTTACACTAATAATATTCTTACGTTTTAAATTTTCAAACAGGAAAAGTGAACATTTCTTTTTCTAAGTTGATGGTGCCTTATTGAATAAAAGACATGACACCTTTAATGATCCAGAGATAACTGCAAAAGGAGGCCTGATCAGTAACTAAGCTTTTCTGACACAAATTCAAGATAATTAACCTCGGAGTAGCCTAATTATTAGTTAATTGTCCCATTATATAAACTTTACCTTTTTATTTAGCTTAAGCCATGTAGAATAACCTTTGCTGTCCACATACTGCAGCCCAAAAAACCAGACCTCACGCAAACCAACTGTTTTCACCACCTAAAAAAAAAAAAAAAAGGCAATTTCAGTTCTACATTCATACTTTAACTATGGAACTATACTTCAAAAGAAAAACAGAACTACATAGCTATTACAGGTATACTCCTTTCCTATACAGAAGCTCTTTCCTAAATTTAACATATTAATTAAAGGAACATTTCCTAAAACTTAAATTCAGGTTTGTATATTAAATTTGATAGTGTCATTTCAATCCTATTTGATCCACTTTTTATACCTCCTTTTCCTGCCCACTCCCATCATGATCCCAACAGATAACAAGAGTCTAGGGAAACAGATACAGAGTTGTCGTAATCCCATTTTCCTATTTCAATTTACCCCCATAACAAATGCAGACTGGTGCAGCCACTGTGGAAAGGAGCATAGAGGTTCCTCAAAAAACTAAAAAAATGGAACTGCCTTATGACCCAGCAACCCCACTTTTGGGTATATATCCAAAGAAACCCAAAACACTGATTTGAAAAAAATATATGCACGCCTATGTTCAATTTACCCTCACAACTACACTATTGGTTAAGGCATGGCAAAAATAGTACCACTTTGGTGACAAGATTCACTGAAAACATTTAAATGCCACGCTCCAGGTATTCCAGCTGGTGCTTTCACCCCCACTCATTCTTTGAGCAAGAAACTATTATTGGAACATGCCATGAATTTTACCCCTCTACGGCTTTGCTCACCCTTTTTCTTCGGCCTAGAACAGTGGTCGGCAAACTCAGTCAACAGAGCCAAATATCAATAGTACGACGATTGAAGTTTCTTTTGAGAGCCAAAGTGTATAAACTTAAACTTCTTCTAACGCGACTTCTTCAAAATAGACTCGCCCAGGCCGTGGTATTTTGTGGAAGAGCCACACTCAAGGGGCCAAAGAGCCACATTTGGTTCGCGAGCCACAGTTTGCCAACCACGGGCCTAGAATGTTTCTTCTGTATTTTTACCACCTGTTGAATAATTTATTCCTCAAGGCTCAGCTCAACTGACGTACCATTATGATCCAGCTAATAATACATTGTCTCAATCATGTTGACTGAGGTCATTTTCTCCCTTACAGTTTCTAGTAGTAGAATACCATCTATTGCCTAGGAAGCGAAATTTACTGTCTCCCTGTGGATCGCAAAGATAAGATATTTTTCTCATCAACAAAATTTCATTCTTTCAGCATGAGTAGAGTAATTTTGTCAACAACATATTGAGGTAGTAACAGTTTATAACAAATTGAGTGAATTATTGTTTCAGGTACTGTGCTGTGTCATACACAGATTTCATTTTATCTTTGCAACAACTCTATACAGTAGGTACTATAATTACACAGGTGAGAACACGGAGGTATAGAGAGATCAGGTAACTTGACCAGTGAAACCTAACAGTGGCTGAGTCTCATTTCAATCTATGAGCTATGCCCTTTAACCATTATACTCCACTCAGTATTGTGCTGGAGCCTGCTCTTACTCGCTCACAAACTTTCAGAAATTTTGCAAACTGGTTGTTAAACATGGTCATTATTAAAAATTAAATTATATAATCTTAAAAGTGAATAAATTACATTAAAACCAAAGGTAAAACATACTCTAAATTCACCACTCCTCAATTATTTACTACACTTTACTATTCTGACTCTTGACATTATTTCTATCTTTTGGGTCTTTCTGGTGGAATATAATAATGTATTACTGCACATTTCTCCTCAGCTCTGCATTTAGTGGCATCACATTAGCTGCCGAAATCAGCCATGGAGGGAGAATTTATGCCACAGAAATTGGCCAATACTATAAATCAGGGTTTTGGTTTCTTTGATTGAGAGCCAGTTGTTAAACATTTACCAGCACAACACTGACCACATTGGTGGTGGTGATTTTGTCAGAATGTGTTATATTATGCAGATGAAAATCTATTTAAACAGACCTGATATAGATATTTCCAAAGATGGAAGAATTGCCCCTGCCAACTATTTTAGTAGATTATCTTCATTGATTGTCATCACTGCCAAGTTTTCAGTCCCCACATGGACCGCTGGATATAATATGCCTCGCACTGTCCCTGTCCCCTCCCTTTCTAGCCTTTGTTACCTTAAGGACTCTAGTTTTCCATGTATATGTTTAAGTACTAACCATACCTGCTTAAAAATGTAAGCTTTTAGCACTGCTCTCTCTGTTCTCTATCCTACAGATGAAAAGTGAAGTTGGGTTGGGGCAGCAGAGAGAAATTCAGAAGGGGAATGTTGGAGTAATGACTGCAGTGGGAGAAGAGGGAACCTATCTCCCAGGCTGCAGGCGCTGGCACCCGGGACCACAGGGCTGGTGGCTTCTCCGGCTGGCTGTGGCCTGGAACCTCGGGGCGCGCGGCTTCTCTGTCTCCCAGGCCTCAGCCAGCCTCAGGCGCTGGCACCCAGACCCCAGGCGGGCGGCTTCTCCATCCCCCCCAGGACCACAGGACGGGCGGCTTCTCCAGCTGGCTGCTGGGACCACAGGGCAGGCAGCTCCTTCATCTCCCGGGCCGCAGACAGCCGCAGGCGCTGGCACCGGGACTGCTGCCAGGCGGCTTCATTCGGCTGGCTTTGTCAGGAAGGAGTCTGGATGGTCATCCGGAAGGTCTCCTGGTCTAATTAGCATACTACTCTCTTATTAGTATAGTAGATAGTATATATGTGTGTGCTGTATGTATGTATGCAAAATACTTTCTGTTTACTGAACATGGAGTCTCAATTAATTCTCACAACCTTCTAAGGGAGTAATGCTATCACCATCCTAATTGAACAAAGGAGAAAAATGAGGCAAAGATAGGAATCTGTCCAAAGTCGAACAGCTGTAGTCAGGTCTCCAAAGCAGGCAGATGTGGCTCCAGAGCCCACGTTTTAAACTGCTACACGTTACTTCACTAAATAATTGGGGTTTCCTTTTCCCTGGTGTCCAAACTAAAGCAATTCTGCTTAATAAGACACAAATGTTTTATTTCTCAGTATCAATACCAAAAAGGCCCACTTGCTGGCTAGTTTTTGACTACCACAAGCATTTCATTCATTATGTAAATAACATTTCAACTTGCTATGAAGTACAATAAACACTAACTCTATTTACATTTTTATTCAAATACAGATAGGCTATATATTTACAAACAGAAGGCCTACAATAATCTACGAAAGTGGATATCAGTTCACAAGATATTAGTTCATTATGTATGGTGAATGCAGCTGCTTATAATTTTGTTTTAAAAATTTGGTCACTCACACACAAAAAAAGCCTTTCATCATCCAAAAAGATTTTCTTGGGGCTATCAAGATCTTAATCACCTAACCAGGAGATTAAGTATACCACTTTGTCAAGGAAAGAAACAACTTTCCAGGAATTTTAAATTTGTATTTCATTGTATTTTGGATCGGTATGTGATAGAATGACATCTAGTAAAACCAAGGTATGTGATTGGTTAATTATTGCTGTTATGCAAGAAACTCACCCCCATTCTCTCAGGCAGCGATTTTTAACCTTTATCATGGTACACAAACTATTAAAATTCTGCGGCACACCAAAAATATATTTTTATCAAGCTGACATAAATATAGGTATAATTATTTTTTAATTTTACTTATTGATTTGAGAGAGGAAGGAAAAGAGAAACTTAGATTTGCTGTTCCACTTATTTATGCATTCATTGATTTGATTCTTTTATATATTCAACCTTGGCATATGGGCACGGCACTCTAACCAACTGAGCTACCCCACCAGAACAAAATAGATGTAATTTTGACTCATTCACACTGGACAGCTCTTGTTGTGTTGGCTGTTGTCATTTTTTATTTGACAACCTAAGGAGAAAGAGGTCAGTGCCCCCGACTAAATAGTCAGGTATTGCATGTCTTTAAAAATCGTTGCTCTAAGGTCACATTAGTCTGACCACAGACTATTGCTCTTGTACATGCGTAAAAGTTTATGCAAAAGTTAGAAGTCTCAGGCCATGGAAAATATATCACTCTCCTTCTCTTTGCAATCATCGATTCATCTTAATCACTTGACCCCTGGGCACCAATCCCATTCTCCTCCTTTCCTCAATAAAATTAGATTACTTTAGAACATTACATACAGCATCACCTAGGGAGCTTAAATTAAAAAACAAAACAAAAAACTAATGGTTTAAAGTAGGCACCAGATAATTAAATCAGGATCTCAGGAGGCAGTTTCCAAGTATTGACTTTTCTTTTTTTCATGCCAGAAGGGACTCAAATGTGCACTCAGGAGAGAAAAAAGACAAGATCGTAATACAAGTTCCGTAACATGACATCCATGTTCTAACTCCAGGCTAACAAATGAGCCACTAACCTCCTGTTAGGTCCTACTTATGGCCTCTAATTCCCGTCTTTGCTACTACCATCCCCTCTGTCTAGTGTACCCATTCCACTTTGTAAAATGTCTGAATTTCTTTTCGTCTTCATTACAATGATTTGCACAGCAAAATATATATTTAATGTGATTTAACATATATATTAATATGACTTAATATATATATTAAATATATACCTGCTAACAGTTATTTTTTTAAAATCCTACTCCTTAAATCTAGGAATGAGAAGAGTATCTCTACAGCTATTCAAGATACATGAATAGGTATTGTGTCAAGTTCCAGTGCTACAATGTTGCTTATCAGTAAAGGTACAGAAAAACACAGAAGTGCAATAGCATACTAGTACACACTATGATGTCAAAAATTGCATACTTCATGTGGTTAAATGATACCTGGTCAAAAAGTTGTTTGCCAGTCGTATTGGGCTGGATGGCAAATTCCAGCTCAGCGTCCATTGTGGTCACTCTTACGTTGATCTGTAACAAGAAAAAAGAATAGTCAGTAGGAAAGAGAATACACTTATTAAGTACTAGGGGCCCGGTGCACAAAATTCGTGCACTGGGGAGGGGTCCCTCAGCCCAGCCTGCCCCCTCTCACATACTGGGAGCCCTCAGGGGATGTCCTATGGATGGCTTAAGCCCGCTCCCCATTGGGAGCGGACCTAAGCCTCAGTCTGGCCTCCCTTTGTTTGAGGCAACTGGGCTGATCAGGGGAAGGCGCCAGCCCCATCACCCCACTGCTGCAGCCACTGCCAGTCACCACAGCCGCCAAGGTATTTTCATCAACACGGACTCCAGTCCCTTCACCATGAAAAAATGACAAATTTCTTTAAGCATTTCCAGATGTGTCTTTCATAGGATATGACATTTCTTTTTCTTTTTATCTTCACCTGAGGATATGTTACCAATAATCTTTTCCCCTTTCCCTCCGATCCCAAGCTCAGCCCCTTCCCAAGCCAAAAGCCTTTGCCCCAGGTTTAGGCTTGAGAAGGGGTTCCCCCCAGCACCTCCACCCCAGGCTTTAGGCTTGGTAAGGGTTTCACACACCCCCAGCACCTCTGATTGTAGGCTTGGCCCCTTCCTAAGCCTAAAGCCTCCGCCCCAGGCTTTAGGCTTGGGAAGGGGTTCCCCCCCACCCCGGCACCTCTGATCATAGGCTTGGCCCCTTCCTAAGCCTAAAGCCACTGTCCCAGGCTTTAGGCTTGGGAAAGGGTCTCCACCCCCCCCCCGCCCCCCGCCCCAGAACCTCCAATCACAGGCTTGGCACCTCCCCAAGCTTAAAGCCTCCGCCCCAGGTTTAGGCTTGAGAAGGGGTCATCCCCTCAACCCCCCGCCCAGAACCTCCGATCACAGGCTCAGCCCCTTCCCAAGCCTAAAGCCTCCACCCCAGGCTTTAGGCTTGGGAAGGGGTTTCCCCCGGCACCTCTGATCGTAGGCTTGGCCCCTACCCACGCCAAAAGCCTAAAGCACCAGGCCGAAGCAACCCCCAGCTCCCTGCGATTGATTGCAGGGGGCCTGGTGCTGGAGCGAACACCCAGCTCCCTGCGATCTGTCGCAGAGGGTCCGCTCAGGGCGCCTATGTATGCAAATTAACCGCCATCTTGGTTGGGTTAATTTGCATACTTGCCCTGATTGGTTGGTGGGTGTGGCTTGGGTGTATCAAAGGTGCGGTCAATTTGCATATTACTCTTTTATTAGGTAGGATTAGGCAGGGGAAAACACTTTCATCTGATTTCTAAAATAAAGTGATATAATATGCAGGCAATAAAGAGCAATTCCATAATTGCACCTAATAGTTTCTTTGATAAAGTAATAAGGTTTGATTTTAATCACAAGAAATCTTAAATCTACTTGCAAAACAAAGACCTTATGAAGTCTTCTTTTAAGAAAATACACTAGACACTAGGCCATGAGCTTCCCATATTCTCATTTAACCCTAGCAATAATACTAGGAGGTATTATTTCCACAGAAACTGAAAGAGTTCCAATTATTTGGCCGACACATGGATATCAAATGCAGAGTAGGTATTTAAACTGAGGTATAACTCGAAATTCTTTGAATGTCATTATCTCATATTTCTTTAAACACAGAAATCAGAGTTTTATTTATACTGAAAATGTATTCTTCACTTTATAAAAAGCATTCATCAAATGCCATTCGTTAGATTCTATTTTACAGTGTTTTGTGTAAACACCTTTTCTAGTTGCATTATCTCACCAAAAATGTAACATGCCTTAACCAAAATAATTTTAACTCCACAGTAGCATCTTTACCAAGAATTCACCATGATGTGGTACAAATATATCTTTTAAACTTTAATGCCACCATTAGAACTCTAAGTCAGACTTATTTCTGACATGTTTTACTCATTCTAACAACCATGATCTCTACAAATATAGACCCTCTACCTTCTCTAATCAAATAAATTTTACAGATCGTTTCTTCTTTAATGTAATATCTATTAGGAACTATTGTTACACATAAAACAATACATGTAAGATTTGTAAACAATAAAGCATAATAAAATCAAACCAATTGTGACATAAGAAATGCATATTTGATCTGCATGCTGGTTCTTAACAAAGCTCCTAAAACCGCTGGAATTTCCTGAGTGACAGAGGTGAGGAGCACCTTTTGTTATTCATAAGAAGCCCCTTTCATCCAACCAGAGTTTATACTAATGACTTGACTCCAGAAGGGCTGGCTCCTAGATAGCTTCAGGATGGGGAGTGGTAGCCAGAGAAACCATCCATATGATTAGAGGAACCAACCATGTGACTAGAGCCACTCACCTCAACCTCCAGGGAGAAGAGACAGTGGGAACTGAGCTCATCATCAATGGCCTGTGATTTAATCAATCATGCCTACATAATGGAACGTTCATAAAAATCCTCAAGGAAGGGGGGTTCAGCAAGTTCTGGTTGGTGAGTGCATCCATATGCAAAGAAGAGGGTGCATCCAAATTCGACAAGAACAGAAGCTCCTGAGCTCCGACTGTTCTGGGCCACCCCCTCTCTATCTTCTTCCTCTTCATCTGTATCTTCCATTTGTATCCTTTACAATATCCTTTATATTAACCAGTAACAATAACTTATGGTTCTCTCTATGCATTAAGTGTTTCCCTGAATTGTGAGCTATTATAACAAATTATAGAAACTGATGAGGGGATCATGGAAATCCCCAATTTGTAACCAAATTAGACAGGGCTACTGCTTATTTTTCTAATTGGGTTGCTGTCTTTTTTTTTCTTTTTTTTACTCCTATGTAGGAAATCTTTATGTATCCTAGATACTTTGGCAGTAATCTTTGTTACAAAAAATTTTTTCTCCAGGTTAGTAGTTTGTAATTTTACTTTATAAAGTGCCCTTCTTTTTGGTAAACACATCCTTAATTTTGATATTGAATTTAAATGTGTTTTTGTGCACACTTAAGAACTATTTCTCTACTCTGGAATCATGAAAATATTAACTAATCAGCATACATTTTATATATTTCCTACTAAAGTTTTGTTTATTGTAAGTTGTCTTCAATAATTTTTGCTTATGATCTGTAGAGGTCCAATTTCATTTTTTAATCCCCATAAGGATAAAGACTACTCTTTCACAAATCAAATGTCTATAGGTATGCATCTGACTTTGTGCTCTTTAATTTTGTTGCATTTAACTATTCTGCCAATATCGTACTGTCTTGATTACTATATCTTTAAATAATTCTTTATATCTGGTAGAGCAAGTCTTCCCTCATTATCTTCAGAACTGTCTTAGCTATTCTTGACACTTTGTTTTTGCTCTTGACCATATGAAATTGTAAACTTTTCATTATAAGTCATAATCAATACTCTATCATGATTTAAACTGAAACTACACTAAGTTCATTAATACAAGAAATTCTCTTGGAGTGAGAAAGTACATCTTTTAAAAATTGGCTCTCCTATTAATGGCTATGGTTCTCTCTATGCAGTAATTTAAGTCTTCTTTAATATCTTTCAAAAAAAGTGTTAAAAATCACATTAATCATTTGCTAGATATCTTTCCCCTAGTTCATTATAATTTTGTAGCTATTATAAATATAGTTCCACAATTTCTTGATATCCTAAAAACATTGAAAACTGAAGTATATTAGCTAATTTCTAGCAAAAATTTGACATGGAGTAATGTGACCAATTGGTGAATTAATTCATCCTACTTCAAATGAATATTCATGCACTGTCCTATAGAAGCATTAACGTTTTTGGGGGAATACAAAGACCTCAATGGAAGTTTCATGATATAATGGCATGTACACATAAATATAGCATATTCACCTTTCTAAAATCCAAAATATCCCAAACACTGAAACTCATCGAGCATAAGGGATTCAAATACAAGATTGTGAAAATGAAAAATATCTTTCCAATTTTTTTTCTGGTTTTGTTTCTGTAGAAATGCAACTTATTTTTAAAACGATCCTTTTATGAGTTCCCTTGCCAACTGTTATAATGAGCCTATAAATCTTTGTTTATATAAACCAGGGGCCAAAAAACCTTTTCTGTAAAGGACCAAAGAGTAAATATTTTAGGCTTTGCAGACTACACAGTCTGCTGCATCTACACAACTATGCTGCTATAGCAACAAAGCAGTTATCCTATATAATAGAATGTAATATGCAAATTGACCCTAACTGCAGAAAGACAAGGGAACTACTAGTTGCTATGACACGTATTGACCACTAAGGGGCAGATGCTCAACGCAGGAGCTGCCCCCTGGTGGTCAGTGCGCTCCCACAGGGGGAGCTCCACTCAGCCACAAGCTGGGCTGACTGTGAGTGCAGCGGCTGTGGCGGGAGCCTCTCCTGCCTCTGCGGCAGCACTAAGGATGTTCCGACTAGAGATCCCCCAGGGAGTGGGCCTAAGCCAGCAGGTGGACATCCCCCAAGAGGTCCCGGACTGCAAGAGGGCGCAGGCCGGGCTGAGGGACCACCCCTCCGAGTGCACGAATTTTCGTGCACTGGGCCTCTAATAGATAATAAAACATACTATGTACCAAGAAAACTTTAGACACTGAAATTTGAATTTTATATAATTTTCACATTTGAAATATTCTTCTTTCTTTTTCAACCATTGAAAATGTACAGCCATTCTTAGCTTAGTTTACAGGCTATACAAAAACATGTGACAGGCTTGATTTGGCCTATGGCCATAATTTGCCAACCCTTTATATAATAAAAGAACAAGCTTAATATCTTCAGTGTTTCTTCCTTTCCACTCCTTGAGTTTTTTATCTCTTCTTCTATACACATTTCTGTTCAGTGTTGAATAGCAACAGTGGTCATATGTATCTTTTGTCATGATCCTGATTTTAAAAGAAATGCTCCCAGTGCTAACCTATTAAGAACAACTTCGGCTGCAGCTTCTCTTCTCTATCTGGCATAAGAGGTTTTGGTTTTTGTTTTTTAAATCATGAATATTCAATTTTAGCAACTGGTCCCACTATGTTTATCACATAATTTGTCTCCTTTAAAGTAACCATGTTAACTGTGGCAGAGATTGCTTGTTTAACCACCAAAATGTAATAAAATTATAGGTGGACACGTGGCTACTAAACTACAGAACATTTTTCAGTATTTCTTGCTATTAGGTATGGCTATGTGACTAAGCTCTCACCCACCAAACGTGAGCAGAAGAGATAATGGCCACTTCCAGGCCTAGGCATTAAATAGTCTGCATGCTTCCCTATGTTTTTCCTTCCTTCCTGCTGACTACAACTCAGACATAGCAGTAATGCACCTTCAATTATGAAGACGATAATAATGTGCTAGACCTATGAAGTTCTCAAACCTCCTAGTCTTTTGATCTCTTTATACTCTTAATAATTATAAAGCATCCCAAAACACTGGTTTATGTGGGTTATCTAGCAACATTTACCACCTTAAAAATTAAAACTGAGAAAATTTTAAGATATCTACTGATTTAAATGTAATGAGAATAAACCTATTACATGTTAACATACATGAACAATACAAGTGTCACTTATGAATATCTTTAACATAAGAGCACTATAAGGCAACTTTAAAGCCTTTTCATTTCATCCTAATAGTAATTCTCTGAGTAATCAAAGCACATTATTAAATCAACTTTATTTTACAATAAAAAAAAAAAAAGATCTACAGAAGTTGTCACTTGACCTAGGTTACATGTCTACTAAGTATAAAGCTGGGCCAATAAGATCAATATAAAATATAAAGATCAAATTAAATTTCTGTGTGTTTTAAAAAACTAGACTCTTTATTTTTTATTTCTGGAGGAGTGGGGGGAGAGGGTAGCTAATTAAATACTGAGCTCAAAAGTTTCAAAGAAAAAATACATTAATTTTAATATCTTAAATTATTTTCTTCCAGAAACTGTGTGCATAATAACACATAATTTATATCCAATTGTATATATAATTTTGAATCCTTACCCTAAGGAATAAATGTTTTCCACTCAATTATACTGACTAAAGAGTTTCCCAAAATATCTGCAAAACTTGCACATTCCTCTGAGAAATATATTAAGAGTTCCACATCCTTACTAACACTTGATACCATCAGTATTCAATTTTAGCCCTTCAAATGAGTATAAAATAGTATCTCACTGTAGTTTTAATTTGTGCTTCCCTGATAACTAAAGATATTGAGTATCTTTTCATGTGTTGACTATTAATATATGTTCGTTTGTAAAGCATTTGTCCAAAGTTTTTGCACTTTTTAAAAAAATTTGTCTTACTGAGTTCTAAAAGGACTTTATATTGCAACCAGAGGCCTAGTGCATAAATTCATGCACTGGAGGGGGGGGGGGTGTCCCTCAGCCCAGCCTGTGTCCTCTCGCAGTCTAGGAGCCCTCGGGGGATGTCCCACAGGGAGCAGTCCTAAGCCAGCAGTCAGACATCCTTAGTGCTGCCGCAGAGGCGGGAGAGGCTCCAGTCACCGCCACTGCGCTCGCCAGCCCTGAGCCCAGCTACTGGCTGAGCAGTGCTCCCCCTGTGGGAGTGCACTGACCACCAGGGGGCAGCTCCAGTATTAAGCGTCTGCCCCCTGGTGATCAGTGCATGTCATAATGACCAGTCATTCCACCATTCGATTTGCGAATTAGCATTTTACTACATAGGATTATTCTCTCCCATTCTGGCTTGCCTTTTCATTTTCTTAGTACAGTAAAACCTCTATATAACAGACTAATTCAAGCAAGGGGGTGTCTGTTAAAGCCAAAAGTCTCTTATATGATAAAGTTTTCTGAATGCCGTATATTAAAAAAAATTTAGTTCATCTGTTTTTACTTATGTAGATACATTTGTAATTAAAATTAAGTATGTCTGAAAAATTTAACTCCACAGAAAAGTTTTCTTTATGTATTAGAATAATTTTAAATTGATATTAAATAAATCTAGTAAATGCATGCATTTACCAGTCACAGCAAGTAAACAAATGCATATGACTGGGGCATGGCTGAGCACATATAGGAATATCCAATGTTAAAACTGCTGCAGAAAATAACACCATGAGACAATAGAACCAATTACCACTCAAGATGCCGTATGAACACATGCTAATCATTCTCCCAGCAATGTTTATAAGGGGTGACTCTTGGATTTAAATCTGTATACTATAGTTGTAGATATTAATATTTATTGATGTTGGCGAAATTACTATAGTGTTTTTTCCAACATGTGGCCTACCCACCAAAATTTGTTAAAAATAAGTTATTAATAAGAAAAAATAACCTGTTAATTTCATTATAAGCAAATCTTGCTTAAAAGCATTTTAAAATTAACAGTGTTAATTTTCACATATGACCTATGGACCAGAAATTGTGTTCGTTAAATCCAAAATCTGTTAAATCGAGTCAGTTCAATCCCAGCATTCCAGTCAGTTAAATCACTTTAGGTCTACAAAATCGAGGGTTTTTCAAAGAGCAAAAGTTATTAATTTTAATGAAATCCAATTTTTAAAATGACTTAAACATTCTGTGTTCTATAAGAAACTTTGCCTACCCCAAGGTTGCAAAAACGTTTTCTTATGTCTTCTAGCAGTTTTATAATATGGGCTTTTGAATTTCAGTCAATGATACACTTAGAGCTAACTTTTTGTGTAAATTATAGGATAAAGGCTAATGTTCATATTTTATTGTATGAATAACTCTTTGTTCCAACACTATTTGTTGGAAATAATTTAGTTTCCCCATTGAGTTGTGTGATACCCTTGTTGAAAGCATAATAATATTTTCATTATAATATATGTTGTTTCACTGATCCTATCTCAACAATACCACACTTTATTTTCATAGCTTGTAAATAAGTATTAAAATTCAGGAGTGTTAAATTTTCCAACTTTATTCTTTTTAAAAATTGCTTTAGCTATTGTGCCCCCGTTTTCCTCCCCTTTGCCCACCTCCACCTAGCTCCTACCCCCTTTTCCTCTGGCTATCATCACACTGTTGCTTGCTTGGGGCAGTGGACACACGATGCAATGTGCAGATGATATGTTGTTGAGTTTGTACACTTGAGACTTGTACGGTTTTGAGAGCCAATGTCACATTAATAAATACAATTAATAATAAAAAATAATAAATGAAAACTTGCTTTAGCTATTCCATATAAATTTTGGTTTTGCAGTTCCATAAACATTTCACAACCACCTAGTCAATTTTAGTCAAAGACGCCTGCTGGGATTTAACTGACTGGAAGTGTATTCAATCTACCATTGCATTTAAGGATAATTAACATCTTAATGTTTTCCAGACATACCTAGACAATATGTACTTTTTTGTGCATGTTAAGTCTTTAATGTCTCAGTTTTCAGTACAGAGATCTTGTACAGTTTCTATAAATTTATTTTTAAGTATTTTATATCTTTGATGTTGCTGCAAATGATTTTTCAAATTTTGCTGCTAGTATATACCAAGGACAACTGATTTTTAATAATATAACCTATGTCCAACAATCTTGAATTCAGTTATTAGTTCTAGTAGCTGTTCTTTCTGAAGATTTTCTACATAAACAATCATATCATGTGAAAATAGAAAAAAAATTACTTCTTCCTTTTTCATGGTTATGAATTTTATTTCTTTATATTCTTTCCCTCAAACAGTAAATGAACACTTTGACCTGGTGAGTCTTTAAAGTAATTCCAAAGTGATATCCATGCCAGAAAATTCCAATAATTATAACCAATAATTTTTTAAAAAGGTAATTGGCCAAAAGAAAATTACGAAAAAAAACCAACCCTATTTTCTTAAAGAACATTTATTCTTAAATAAAACATCTAAGACTATCTAATATCAGCACAGGTATCATGAGTATCAAAACCAGAATTATAAGCCCTCTACAGTTGCTCAGTGGTTAGAGCATCAGTCCTCAGACCAAAAGATCTTGGGTTCAACTCTGGTAAACGTACCTCGGTTACAGGGGCACACTGGGAAGGCAACTGACCGATGTGTTTCTCTCACATTGATATCTCTCTATCTCTCTCCCCACTTCCCTCTCTTCTCCTCTCCCTCCCTTCTATTCTCTCTAGAAAGCAATAAAAAAGATATCCTCAGGTGAGGATTTTTTAAAACAAAACCAAACAGAATTATGAGAAAAATAATAACGAACCTCTCATTCCTCCTATTATTTACTGACCACTGAATGTATACCATCTTCTTCTAAATCCTCACCATATGTATCACCATATTATCTAATAAAAGAGTAATATGCAAATTGACCATACTGTCGCTACCCCACAAGCCATGCCCACCAGCCAATCAGGAACAAGTATGCAAATTAACCCAACCAAGATGGCTGCGGCCACTGAGCTGTAGCAAGCATGAGGCTTGGGTTTCCCCAGCAATGGAGGAAGCTAAGCTTCCTTGCCAGCCTGGCCGGCCCAGGCCTACACTCAAGGCTACAAAGTTTCAATTATAGAAGATAAATAAATCCCAGATCCCAGGGCCTCTGCTTGGGTCTCCAGGGGGTGTGGCCAGCCTGCAAACAACCTCAGGCCCCTCGCCCAGGCCGCCCCACGCCTCAAGGGAACCCCCACCCTGATCCGGGACACCCTTCAGGGCAAACCAGCCGGCCCCCATGCGTGCACCAGGCCTCTATCCTATCTAATCCTATCTAATAATAGAATATGCAAATTGACCAACACACAAAATGGCTGCCCCCATGTGGACACAAGATGGCTGCGATAAGATGGCCAGCAGGGTAGGGCAGTTGGGAGGGACCAGGTCTGCAAGGGAGGGCAGTTGTGGGCAATCAGGCCAGCAGGGGAGGGCAGTTGGGAGGGACCAGTCCTGCAAGGGAAGGCAATTAGGGGTGGCCAGGCCGGCAGAGAAGGGAAGTTGGGGGTGACCGGGCCTACAGGGAAGGGCAGTTGTGGGGGACCCAGGCCCACAGGGGAGGGCAGTTGGGGGGGGACCAGGCCTGCAGGGGAGGGCAGTTAGGGGCAAACAGGCTGGCAGTGGAGCAGTTAGGCATCAATCAGGCTGGCAGGGGAGTGGTTAGGGGGTGATCAGGCTGGCAGGCAGAAGCGGTTAGGGGCAATCAGGAAGGCAAGCAGGTGAGCAGTTGGGAGCGAGCAGTCCTGGATTGTGAGAGGGATGTCCGACTGCCCATCCAGGTAGGATCAGGCTTAAACGGGCAGTCGGACATCCCTCGAGGGGTCCCAGATTGGAGAGGGTGCAGGCTGGGCTGAGGGACACACACACTCATGCACTGGGCCTCTAGTTTTATATATAAGGAAATTAAGAACGGAGAGTCTGAACTAATCTAACAAAAACACTCAAATTAAGTAACAAAGCCTGAACAAGAACTAGGATAATTTGATCCAGAACCCATAAATTTTAATCTTAACTACAACGTTACCATATCTCTTCTTCACCGGCCCACATAATACTGCACTTTAGCCACATTAATCTTAACCAGTTAATAATAATGTCAACGCCTTCTTCTTCCCAACAATTCCACCACAATACTTTACCTTGTTCCAAAAGGAACTTAGTGCCAGCTGGCATGGTTCAGTGGTTGAATGTCGACCTATGAACCAGGAGGTCATGGTTCGAATCCTGGTCAGAGCACATGCCGGGTTTCTGGCCTGATCTCCAGTGTGGGGATGCAAGAGGCAGCCGATCAATGATTTTGTCTCATCATTGATGTTTTTAACTCTCTCCCCCTCTCCCTTTCTCTCTAAATCAATAAAAATATATTTTGTTAAAAAAACAAGGAACTTATTGCTATTTATTAAGTAGTGGCAAAAGTAAAATAAAATATACTTACTGGTTTCGGCATTTTCCTTCTCTTTTTGTCACCTTCTTTAAAAATTCTTCACTTTTATAAATCCTGTTGTCACCTTCTGTTAAAAAAAACACATAATTGATCTATTATATCTTTAATATAATGT
Source organism: Cnephaeus nilssonii (assembly GCF_951640355.1). Taxonomy (NCBI): domain Eukaryota; kingdom Metazoa; phylum Chordata; class Mammalia; order Chiroptera; family Vespertilionidae; genus Cnephaeus; species Cnephaeus nilssonii. The sequence continues at coordinate 69,027,688 of NC_137084.1, read as the reverse complement.
TTTTACTTAAAGATATGTATTAAATAAAGTCCAAATTTTTTTAATGTTATTGAATATATTGGGGTTACTGGTTAATAAAATTATGTTTCTGGTGTACAAGTCTAAAAACTTAAAACATTTTAAAATGTTAAGTAACATAGTAGTCTCTTGTTTTATTGCAATTTTCAATGTTTTCTATTATCATTTCACATTCTCTAAAAATATTTATAGTTATGATTTAAAACAGCATGCATCTCAAATAGCATAATGTAAAGTATATTTTTGATCACCAACTAAAACTCTAATTAGAAACAACATACAGCAAGGAAACAAGATTGCTATGGGGCCAAATGCTGTCTCTGAGTCAGGTTCACCCCCAGACCATGCCTGCTAGACACAGAGAGTCAAGATGAGGATAGATGGATTCAGAGGTTAATGAAATGAATCAAAAAATACTTTCCAACCTTTTCTCTGTATTGCCAAAGACCAAAGGAAATTCTGATTAATGTAAACTATCTACACTAATAAAAGAGAAATATTCAAATTGGCTGTCACTTCATGACACCCACCAGCCAATCAGGAGTATGCAAATTAACCCAACAAAGATGGAGGCGGCCCCGCCCCCCTAGCTGCTCCGGGCCTCTGGGCAGCACACATGCAGGTGCGGAGCGGCCGGGCAGGGTGGGATGCCTGCTATGAGAGGGAGGGAGGGGGGCAGAGGGAGCTACAGGAGTGGTGCTCCGGCTGGAACAAAGACTGAAGTCTCCGGCCGGAGCGAAGATGGAAGGCAGCAGCCAGAGCGAAGGCCTGGGTCCCGGATGCCGAAGGAAAACCGGTGCCGGCAGCCAGGGAAAGGAAGGCCTATTGCGTGAATCTTCGGTGCAATGGGCCTCTAGTAAATGATAACATTTTTAAAGAAAATTACTTTTTCTTTTTGAAAGTTTAAAAATCCAATAGAGAAAATACACAAGTAAGCTTATTCACCTAAGGTTTATAAAACAGCCATAGTCTGCACAATTGCAATTTGCATGCTATTCACCAACAAGTTAGTGGCCTTCACTGAAATGTAGATAAAACCAAAGTTAAATTGTATCTTTTCGCCCCTATGGCTACAGAAGTGAACCCTAATCCAGGAAAATCATAATGCTAGTTTATCTTAGGATAAATGTTCTTACAAACATCTAACAAAATTGGTTTTCACCCTACAAATCTACCAAAAGATCAAACATTCTTAACCCTTTGCACTCGCTTGCTTTTTTCTCGATTCCTTTATTCTAATGCTAACCGTGTCGAGTCACACTCGACATCCGAGTGCAAAAGGTTAATCATTATTCACTGTCCATAAAAAAAGAAAAGAAAAAAAAGATTGTCATTCCAATTTGAAAACCTATAGTAAGAAGTGTATCAGATAATTTATTACTTGAAATCAGCTTATATTGGTAATATCTTTGCCAAGAAACTTTATTCATTATTTATTCTAGCTTCAACTAAATTAATATGCCATTAGTTTTGTGTTTTAAAATTGTATCACCAGTTGCTTTTATAAAACTGAAAATTCCCTAAACTGAAATAAAAATAAAGCATTGAAGTAAGGTAATTTCCCTAAATTGTACTCAATCAATCATATGCCAATAAACCTCCCCACAGAGGGAACTTCCTTCCAAATTAAAAAATTATCTACTAAACTCCTCATTTCCTAACTCACCTACTTTCACAGACATAAATGTACTTCAGTTCTATCTTCTAATTCTATACCCTCTTCGTCCCACTACCATTGTCTTAGTTCAGATCCTTATCATCTCAGGTCTTAAAACAGCCTCTAAGTGGATCTGCTTTTAGCATCATCTATAAGCTAAAAACCCCCAAGTCTGTACATTTCCCCAAAACTTGCTTGGCTAACTTGGCTTGCTCAACATCTAAAGAATATCTCAAATATAAAGTGGCCAAAACACTTCAACCCCTACCCTATAGCTGAGTCTGCTTTTCCATAAGAGTCTCAATGATATCCTTTATAATAAAAGCTTAATATGCTAAGTGTCTTGTTGTTCATTCAAGCAAAACATAATCCTATCTAATCAAAGAGTAATATGCAAATTGACCATCACTCCAACACACAAGATGGCTGCCCCCATGTGGACACAAGATGGCCACCACAAGATGGCCAGCAGGGGAGGGCAGTTGGGAGGCACCCAGCCTGCAAGGGAGGGCAGTTGTGGGCGATCAGGCCAGCAGGAGAGGGCAGTTGGGAGGGACCAGGCCTGTAAGGGAGGGCAGTTAGAGGTGACCAAGCCAGCAGAGGAGGGAAGTTGGGGGCAACCGGGCCTGCAGGGGAGAGCAGTTAGGGGTGACCAGGCCTGCAGGGGAGGGCAGATGGGAGGGACCAGGCCTGCAAGGGAGGGCAGTTAGGGGCAAACAGGCTGGCAGTGGAGCAGTTAGGCATCAATCAGGCTGGCAGGGGAGTGGTTAGGGGGTGATCAGGCTGGCAGGTAGAAGCGGTTAGGGGCAATCAGGAAGGCAGGCAGGCGAGCAATTGGGAGCGAGCAGTCCTGGATTGTGAGAGGGATGTCCGACTGCCCGTTTAGGCCCGATCCTCTTAGGATCAAGCCTAAACGGGCAGTCGGACATCCCTCAAGGGGTCCCAGATTGGAGAGGGTGCAGGCTGGGCTGAGGACCACCCCTGACCCCCCACCCCGGTGCACGAATTTCGTGCACTAGGCCTCTAGTATGCTAATGATACGCTAAGGCCATTCAACTGCTCACTACGATGTGCACTGAACACCAGGGGGCAGAGAGTCGACCGGTAGACCAGTCGCTATGACGTGCACCGACCACCAGGGGGCAGATGCTCCAACCAGTAGGTTAGCTTGCTGCTGGGGTCCGGCCAATCAGGACTGAGCGAGACAGGCTGGACATGCCCCGGAGCCCTCCCTCGGCACCTCCCGGATCCTGAGAGTGCACTGGTGGGGTCCCTCAGCCTGGCCTGCACCCTCTCACAATCTGGAACCCCTCGGAGGATGTCGAAGAGCCGGTTTCGGCCCAATCCCACAGACCAGGCCAAGGGACCCCATTGTGCACAAATTCGTGCACCGGGCCTCTAATATTTCTAGAAAATTACTCATTGTATTTGTTCATGTTTTTTATAGCTCTACTACATCTGCAGGTATAAACCTCTTTTCATTCCACTTTTGCCTTCCATTTTGTTTGATTAATTTTGCCAGAAGTTTGCTTAGTTTATTGGTCTAAAGGCCAGCTTTCAGTTTTGATATTGTTTCTTATATGATCTTCTCTTTTGTTAATTTTTGTCCTTTTCCTCCTCATTTTTTTTCATTAGTTGGTTTTACTCTGTGGCTCATTTTCTAATCCCTAAAATTGAAAGGTTACCCAAGTAATTTACAATCTATTTTCATTTCTAATACACGCATTAAGGTCATAAACTAAGCATGTCCAAGTATAAGGCAGCTCCAAATATAATGTGTTTCTCCTATTTTGCCAGTTAGAGTATTTTAAAATAATTTTATCTGAATATGTAAAATAAGCAAATATATATTTATTAGTATACTTAACACATTGCGGACCCGTAGTTTTATTGCTAGTTTTACCCAGTGGCCAGTTAAGTTTCTATGGAACGAATACAAAAAATGTTTTACATAAATGTTAAAGGCACGCTTTAAAATTAAATACCCACTGCATTTATTTATTACATGTTCTTACAAGCTAATATCTTTTTAAAGAATTCTCGTGATTGGCCACAAGCCTTAGAACAGAAAACACGAGAATTCTCGTGATCTGTCCACAATGTGTTAAATATTAAAACACAAACTGTAGACTATTGATTTTGTCAGACAGAGTACTGTTTGCTTTATCTCATATTTCATAGAAAATTTTTGACACAAAGACATGAGTGCATCAAAACTTTATGAATCACAGTAAATTTTCCAAATTACATGAGCATTTTTGAATCACTGTATTATACTATCACTAAAATTTTTATCCCAAGCCTACAACTACCCATTTATATAAAATATTAGGACTTTCTTGCTTATTTGTACCCTTGAGATATATTTTACTATCTACAGTGTAGCCAGAGTGTATTACTTTTTAGTGATTTTTTTTTTTTTTTAGCACCAGATCTGTGCTAGATTTCTTTGCCTCTTATCAGATGAGTTCTGAGCTTTCCAAACTCACAGGTACTAAAAGGCATTTCAGGTCAACGTGCCAGTCTTGAACGTTCATGTTCAAGACAAAAACGAACGTGAGGATTTCTTATGCTCAAGAGAAAGAGAACATGAGAATTAAAATGAGTTTCTAAGAACACAAATATAAATAAACTTGTCTAATATTTTTTGAGAAAATATCTTACCTTCTATTTGAATCCATAATATTTTTCTAAGTCATTATAGTGGTTTCCCACATGTTTTTATATGTACTTTTTCATTGTTGCTTAACTCTGCTTCATTTTTCCAATTATAATTTCTAATCACTACTAAGAACTTTAAGTTTTCAAATGAAATGGTTAGAGGCCTGGGGACAGAATGCTATCTTTTTATTATTTATTTCTAAGTTTACTATACTATAGTCAAATAGTTCATTTAGATATCCTTTATGTTTAGAACTTGGTAAGTTTCGTTTCTTTTTTTTTTACCAAAAAAAAGTTTCTTTCTCATAAATAAAAACACACTTGCTGCATCTGATAAGCTAGATCAAGCTAGACCAACTATTTAATGTTTTATAGTCTTTCTACTATTATTCATTTTAGTGTACTTAATCAATTTGAGAAAAAATAGATTAAATTTTCCCAAGTATGACTGTGGATATTAATTTCTTCTTGTAAATTGGCGTTTTTAAATGTATATGCTTTAGGCTATGTTATTAGGTGCGCAGAGGTTTACAAGTGCTACATCTCTCCAGTGGATACTTTCCTTTTCCACTAAGTAATAATGTAATTGCATACAGAATTCTACATTGATGGTTATTCCCTCAGCATTTGGAAGATATTCTTTTTTGGGGGTCTGTTACTGCTGATGAGAAGTCCGCTGTCAATCTAACTCATTCCTTTGAGGTAATACGCCTTTCATCTCTGCTTCCCTTTAAGATTTTTTGGGGGGAATGGAGGTGTTCTTCAGAATTGCTTTTATTTACTTTGTTCAAAATTAGGTAAGCTTTCTGACAACTGATGCTCTTCTAAATTCTGGAAAAGTATTAGCCATTATTTCTTTCCCATTTTCTATTTTCATTCAGCAGTTCTTCTTATATATATACTGGGTATCTAATATCTCTAATCAGGTAAATAAATACCAAGTCTGTAGGTATGCAGAATTTCTGAAGCTACTTATTACTCAAATACTAACGGTAGAATTGTGTTCTTTTCCTTTAAGAAATAATTTACCGAAGTTTTCAATATTAGAATTACTTCAAGTTATATTCTATTGAAAAGGACCTTTGAAGCAAAATAATACATTATTAAATTTTTAGATTTTAAAAGAACTCTGCTGACATAAAAGTATATGATACATCAATACACATAAACCAGGTTTTACACAAGTTAATTACATTTTTTAAACCTCCAACAAGCCTAACTGATCTAAAAAAAACTGTGGGAAGTGCAGGACCTAACCAAAGCTTTTGCAAATACAGACAGATTCAGTTAACTTCTAAAAGAAGCTTCTAAAAATGTGTATTTTCAGGCCAGTGTTCTCTCTTAAAACTCAAATTAGTCTTCACCCTATTTTACTGAAGTTAATTATAAGTTATATGAGAATAATGCTGTTCTATCTCCTTATTTAACAGTTGAATATAGAGGGATTATTCAACAATGCCCTATATTTATAGAATACTTCATAGTTGTATGCTCTTATACATCATTTAATTTTCTACTAACAAAAATTAGTAGATAATAAGACAGGTCTCATCATGGATACTTTATAAAAACATCTGCATAAAAGTGACTTGTCCTAAATCACATGGGTAATAAGTGACCAAAGAGTCTTTTTGACACCTAGAATCCAGAGTTCTACCATATACTAACTTGTCTTTCTCTTTTATGTATTAAAAAAGGTGAGAACTTCACTTGTGAATATTTACCCAAAGAAAATAACAAATGTGTAAATGGTATAGTTGCAAAGATTCCAGTTATAATGCTATTATAAGAGTACATATAAGACTAAGAAGTTAATTACATGAATACTGAGAGATTAGTTAAGAGTTAGAAATATTTGTAGGGTCTGTTAGACCGCTACACAGCCAATCAAAATGTTATCAAAAAATATTAACCCTTTGCACTCGCTTTTTTCTCGATTCCTTTATTCTACTCGGGATTTAATTTTTTAAATACCCCAGATTTTACAAAGCGCGGCAGTAGAATAAAAAAATGGAGTTTCTTTTCATACAAACTTATTTATTTGGATTTTTTTATATTTCAAATTATTGATACATTCAAAGAGTAATTTGCACTCGACATCCAAGTGCAAAAGGTTAAAGGACATGGCAAGTTATTCACAAACTACTGAGTTAAAAAGCAGATTTTAAAATCATATATACAGTAGCATCTTTTTATTTTTATTATTATTTAATCCTCACCTGAGGAAATTTTTCCATTGATTTTTTCAGAGAGAGTGGAAGAGAGGGGGAGAGACAGAGAAACATTGATTGGTTTCATCCTGCACGTGGGGATCTAGGCTGCAACCAAGGTACATGCCCTTGACTGGAATCAAACCCAGGACCCTTCAGTCCGCAGGCTGACTGGCTAGGGCTCTTTTCAAAAAGTATAGAGCAGAACAATCATGCTCCAAAATATTGAGTCTCTAGAGAAACAGAACCCTATAATAAAAGGCTAATATGCAAACTGTCCCCTCAACCAGGAGTTCGACCAGGGGGCTAGGCCAACCAGCCAACCGCCCACTACCTCTCCCCACCGGCCGGCCTGGCCTAATCGCCCCAATAGGGTGGGCCGGCCAGACCTCACCCGTGCATAAATTCGTGCACTGTGCCTCGAGTTAATCTATAAATTTCTAAAATAAAAAATTATTTTAGACAAAGATGGCAGACTCCAGCCTGAATCTGCAGCGAAGAGGAAGATGGCAGACTCCAGCCTGAATCTGCAGCGAAGAGGAAGATGGCAGACTCCAGCCAGAGTCTGCAGCGAAGATGGCAGTCTCCGGCCGGAGCAAAGGCCTGGGTCCCGGGTGCCGGAAGAAAACCAGTGCTGGAAGCCAAGGGAAGGAAGGCCTATTGCACGAATCTGTTCGTGCAACAGGCCTCTAGTTTTATTTAAAATCCCTACATAGGTAGAATAAAATAAATATCAAAATTAAAGTAATAGCATAGAAAAATATGCAACAGCCATAACAAAAAGTTACTAAGGAAAGTAAAAGATAATTAAATATATAAGGATATCACTTGAACCCCACTCAGTAAAAATGGTTAAATGAGAAACTCTTTACCAACAAATCTTATTGAGGGTTGGGGGAGAAGCACACTGTGCTGATTAAAACTAAAAATCAAAATAACTTTACCTGAAACCTGTATAATTTTGCTAACAGTGTCACCCCAATAAAAAAATTTAAACATTAAAATTTTTTAAAAATTAAAATGACTTTAAAGTATTACTCAATAAACTAGCAAAATAATTATTAATTATGCATGACAGTACTGATGAGTCCATGCTGGTAGCACTGTAAACTGGCTCCACATTTCAGAAAGTAAGTTGTTAAGGAGGTGGGGTGATGGGGGAATTTCTATGCATACATGCATAGCCCATGGACACGGACAATAGTGTGTCCAAGGCTTGGGAAAGGGCAGGTGTGGGAAGGGGATCAATGGGGAAAAACAAACAAAAACAGACATCTGTAATATTTTTAACAATAAATATAAATATTTTTTTAAAAAGTAAGTTGTGCCGAAACCAGTTTGGCTCAGTGGATAGAGCGTCGGCCTACGGACTGAAGGGTCCCAGGTTCGATTCCGGTCAAGGGCATGTACATTGGTTGCGGACACATCCCCAGTAGGGGGTGTGCAGGAGGCAGCTGATAGATGTTTCTCTCTCATTGATGTTTCTAACTCTCTATCCCTCCCTTCCTCTCTGTAAAAAATCAATAAAATGTATTTTTTAAAAACACGTAAGTTGTCAGTACATAGCAAAAGCTAAAAAGTGTTTCTGAACAGGAAATTCTGCTTCTGGAATACAGTAGGTCCTTGGGTTACGTTGAGATCCATTCCTACAGCGCGATGAAATGCGATTTTCACCTTAAGTTGGAACCCACCTACATAAGCACCTACGTCACTCACATGGAGCACATACACAGCAGTAATGAAGTGAAACAGTAAAAAAAAAATTAAAAAAGAGAATAATTCCTGACCTTTACTTGTGGTAAATTAATAATGAAAAACATAAAGCACATATGTACATACGTCAAAATGACGGAACTTTTTTTTTATAAATACTGTAAATGGGAGATGGCGACGTGATCATGAAACGACATACATCGAGTCCAACGTAATCCGAGGACTACCTGTATATCTCAAAAGAAGGAAATCTATATCAAAATATTATCAGCAGCACTCATTTTAACAGCCAATGATTAAAACCACAATTAATGTTAAAACGATGTGACATGAACTAGTTTTTTGTGGGGTATATTATGACAGACTGTGAACATTTACATAGGTAAGCGAAAAGGCAGAATATGCACCACCCTTTATAACTAAAAACGCAGATAAAATTACAAATGGTATCTGGATATACAGAACTGAGCACTTAATTCTAATCAGAGTCTTATTCTTGTTAAGTTCCTCATTTTAAAAATCAGATGAGAATTTATTTCACTAAACTGCGTATATATCAGTTACTAGCTTATCCTATATAATAAAAGCCTAATATGCTAAGTGTCCGACTCTTAGTTCCACCGTTCGACCAGTTGCTATGATGCACACTAACCACCAGGGGGCAGATGCTCTGACTGGTAGGTTAGCTTACTGCTGGGGTCTGGCTGATCAGGACTGGGCAAGATGGGCCAGACATGCCCTAGACCCGTGGTCGGCAAACTGCGGCTCGCGAGCCACATGCGGCTCTTTGGCCCCTTGAGTGTGGCTCTTCCACAAAATGCCAAGGCCTGGGCGAGTCTATTTTAAAGAAGTGGTGTTAGAAGAAGTTTAAAAAATTTGGCTCTCAAAAGAGATTTCAATTGTTGTACTGTTGATATTTGGCTCTGTTGACTAATGAGTTTGCTGACCACTGCCCTAGATGAATCCATGCACCGGGCAGTTTTGGCTCGATCCCTGAAGGCCAGGCCAAGGGACCCCACCAGTGCACGAATCCGTGCATCGGGACTCTAGTATACTATGATATAGATAAGAATTCTGCCTTAAATTTTTTAGGATGAGGCTGTGTATATATATAATTAAAACCTACGTTTTTAGCCAATTAAGTGATTGAAAAATATATCACAAAATTATTTAACCTCAATTGAACCCTTTTAGAACTTCTGATTATATTAGTATATTATTCTTGAAACTGGCATCTGTTAGAACAGACAAATGTCACATGAAAAGACATGATACCTAGATACATATCATAGGGTTCCACCTCCAATTGAGTCATCTTGAATACTGTCAGTATCTTCCTTTCTAAAAAATGGCAATATATAATCACCTAAGCCACTGTATATCAAAGATATATAATAAATATCAACTATTCTTCCCTCTTAACACCTAATTATTGAGAGGAAAAAGTCGTTCCTCCTCCCCGCCCCCACTCTTCATAAATTTCTTAGAGTGGTCTCACCCTACCTTTTTTCCACACTGACTCCCCATAAGCAATGAAGCACAATCATGGCAGCAAAATAACAGAAATTAAGAGAGGCTGCCAGAATACATGTCCCACTTCCAAAAAATTTCATGTATGAGTATGACCTCAAACACTAAATGTGTCACATTTTATAATTAAAACATTCTCTTCTTTGTCCTTTAACTCTAACGGGGACCCTAAAACAGCCTCCTCTCTACCTCACACAATGGAAAAACAGCCTCAGACTCAACACCTTGAGCTCTAGTAAGTCAGCAGCAAAACAGACTCTTCCCACCTGTCAGGTGGTAAAACAGGTGTTAAGTCTAGTCCATACTAGGCCTACGTTAAAGCCTCAATAATTTATACCAGGCTGCCTAATTTTACTCTTAAGATAGTCTTTTCCCCAAGGCTAAATGTAATTTTTTCTGTCTTTTATCCAAACCTACCTGTAATTTTTTTTTTTTTTGAGACAAAAGAAATCTCTGAACACAATTTTGGTCTCTCCACAGACTAAAAAAATGACAAAAGAATTCCTCTGCCAATAAAATGAATTAATAAGGTAACTCTGGCAGTCAAATCAACACACTAACAGCATCTACAGAAAAAGTTCTTAATCTTCTGCCACCATAGGCCCCTCTGGAGAAGCCAATGAAGCTCTTCCTAGAAAAGTATTTTTAAAATGCACACAATAGGCCCTGGCCTGGTAGGTCAGTTGGTTAGCATTGTCCCACCAACGTTGTGGGCTCAATCCCTGGTCAGGACGTATACAAGAATCCACCAATGAACACACAAACACGTGGAATAACAAATCAATGTTTCTCTCTCCCTTCCTTTCTCTCTCAAAAATCAATCAATAAGTGATAATTTTAAAATGCACACACTAAAATAACACCAAAAATTACACTGAAATTATCAAAATATAAAAAGCACAAATTTATAAAATAGTAATATATATGCTTCTTTATTAATCTTTAAAACAATATCTATTAGTGGGCCTAATAATAAACTTACAAGTAATGATGAGTATGAATGTCGTTTTAAGATATCTGCAACAGTAATGGATCTGCAATTTCTATTGGAAACAGTCTCTGCCACTGCTAATTGCTACTGCTGCCCACTTACATAATGAAAGGAAGTATGTAAAGATGTAACCTTTTTCCCTATCCAAGTTCACAGACCCATAGGCTTAAAACCTCTAATATACACAGAACTGTGTTTATTATGTTTAGCTCAGTGTTAAGACTGTATTTAATAGCAATAATAATGCACTTTTACCTATATAATGCCATGTGATTCCCTAAGTGAAACAAAAAGGACAAGAATTTTAAGCTCCATTTTGCAAATAAAGAAATAGGCCGAAAGCAAGGACAAGGGTGGTGAATGGAGGGAATAGTTGTAGAATGCCCCCTCTTCAACCACTTTATCTACATTACCTAATTTTCCTAACAGCCCTTCCTCCCTCTGCCCAACATAGGTGTCACAATCCCTCATTCTTCTAATAAGGAAATGCAGATCCAGGTAAGTGACTTGCACCAAGTACTAAGGCCAGTTAACAAAGTTAGAAGTCCATCGAAATCCTAGTCCTGGGCTCTTGACATTCTGCCCTTTTCTAACATCATTCTAGACAAGTTCATCCCAAGCAAGGACTAGAACACATTAATACTGGTATAATCACCTTTGTAAATGAATTTCGTGTAAGGGTGATATGCAGTAATAAATAAGAAATTAAGTACTTTGTAGCAAATTATTTTTGTTCAAGAATATTTTCAAGGAAACGAAATATTCAACATTTTTAGCAAAATATGTTACTGAAAATGCAATGTCTAGAACTTAAATATAAAGGAAAACTACAATATTTTTAAAAGGTTTACATTGAATTTACATTCTCTTCTAAATTAATTTTATAAATTTAAAAGAAACACCATATCTGTATTATTCCCAAGGTAGGTAGAAAAACAAATAACATTATCATTTGCTATGATTAATTTTAAACACCAAAAGAGAGTTAAATCCAGTCCAATTTCCTCATTTTACCTTTATGGAAACATAAAAAATTCATATAATAAATGTTTAAAATAGAAAAACAAAGATAGGTTCAAATCTGTTGCACTGAAATATTTACTTGTTTATACACACAAAAGTGCTTAACACACTTTATGATTTACAATATGGCACAACTATATTCCATCAGTGTGACCTTCTCTGTAGTTTACACCTCAAATGTAAAGAGTATTTGGCATATGATTATAAATATCTGAATGTATGAAAAATATCTTAAAGCAGGGGTTGGCAAACTTTTTCAGTAAAGGACCAGAGAAGTAAACTTTTCAAGTTTTGTGGATCTTAAGGTCTATGTTGCAACACCTCTGTTGTTGTAGCCTGAAAGCAGACATAGGTAATATGTAAACAAATGAGTTATAATGTATTCAAATAAAACTTTACAAAAACAGGCAGCAGGCTGGATTTGGCTCATAGACCATAGTTTGTCTACCCCTGCCTTAAAGTATTTTAGCAGGAAACCAATGCTTTCATTACATAATTTAAGTAAATGTGGTACCCATAAAGATATGAACTCACATATTCATGGTAGATTATGTATGACAGGTCAATCTTGGATCTGATTTTGAATGGGCATAAGAAAGAACCCAAGACATTTGGTATATGACTAAGGAAAATAATCTAATGGGAACAGTTAGAAGGGCAATTCCATTACCATCGCCAGTGACTGGTTAGGTATATAAAGTACCAGTCCTAACCAATGAGACTAGATATCTGCTGGGTGGCTTCTGGAAGAGAAACAGTTGGGTACTGAATGGAATGGGATGCTAGCCCTGCTGCAGCCATACTGGAAGCAAGGGAAAGCAGTTTTAACATGAAGCTGAAGGGAAGACCACAGGCGACCCTGCTAGCGGTTGATATAAAGTCTAGTTACCTTATTTGTATATAACATACTGTTAAAATGTAACATTTACAATAGAAAAAATATAAAACTTATTCATATGCAAATTTGCATCTACTCATCAAATAAAAATAAGTATTTTAAATTAGTGAATTTGAAAAGATTTCACTAAATACATAGTAATTATTCAGAAAAAAAAATTACCCTATATATCTAACCTGAATGAACAGCTCTTTTTCAGGAGGCTGAAATTAGAGTTAAAAATAGAAGAAATAAAGAAGTGAATCAAATGGACCTTATTTTCTTTCCAAACAGATCCCTGGTACAAAGATACACATTATATGGACATTTCACCACCCAAAACCATAAACGCTTTTTCAAAGGACACCATTTTCCACTGGCATTTATATACCATACTCTAAGAAAACAAAAGGTGAATTTCACCTTTCATCATTAGTCAAGAAAACTTGCACATATATGTAGGCACATTTAAGAATTACTATAGGACAGCAGTTTTCAACCTTTTTCATCTCATGGTACACATAATTACTAAAATCTGTGGCACACCAAAAAATATATATTTTTGCCCATGTGACAAAAAAAAATGGTGTAATTTTGATTCATTCACACTGGACAGCTATTGTTGTATTGGCTGTTGTCATTTTTATTTGACAAGCTACGGGAAAAGAGGTCAGTGGCCCTGACTAAATAAATAGTCAGGTATTGCATGTTTTAAAAATTCTTGCGGCACCCGGCTGAAAATAGCTGTTATAGGAAATTCCATTGTTATTCCATTCAAATGATAAACTTCTGAGAAACATTAATTAATGTTTAACAGTAATAAACACCCTCTCAATGTCTGTTATAAGATAACCTTATTTTCACAGACTTTAAAGTAAAAAATAAAGTACACATATATATATAAGTACCGGCCTTTTCTATATACAAGGAATTGCTAGTAGCAATCACCAATGAGAAACATGACTGGGAAAGAGGTTGGAGGGTTCCGGGGAGTGAGGACTTTTACTTTTCCCTTTACAACTTTTTGGGTCTTTAAACTTTCTCCTAAAATGTGTTACTTTTTTAGTCTTTTAAAATGGTTTAAAATATACGTTCACTATAAATTAATGTTGAGAAAGATCCAGGAACTAAAATGAATAGGAAGGCAGAAGTTCTCTGAAAGAAGCTAGATATTGAGGAACTCTCCAGGGTCAGACTGGCCACCTCTACCACAGTTAAGAGGTGAGCATACCCTGCCTGACTGCAGGAGCTAGGGAAGTTCCCCAAACAGTATGGGCCTGAGGCTTAAAACCACCTGGGAAGGGTGGAGTCCACAGCAATTCAATCCAGTTCCACAGATCCAGTACCCCAAGAGTAGTATCAGTGTAGGTAAGAAGTGCACCCTCCCCCTAGTGGGTTTGGTTCAGTGGACAGAGTCTGCAGACTGAAGGGTCCAGGGTTCGATTCCTGTCGGGGGCACATCCCCCAGGTTGGGGCTTGATCCCTAGTAGGGGGCGTGCAGGAGACAGCCAATCAGTGATTGTCTCTCATCATTGATGTTTCCATCTCTCTCTCCCTCTCCCTTCCTCTCTAAAATCAATAAAAATATATTTTTAAAAAAAAAGAAGTGCACCCTAGCTTTTGGTCTGCAGGAAGTCCACACCATCCAAGAATCTATTTCCTAGATTCACAAAAGTAGCATAAAATTCTATTAGCTATACCCAGCCTATCAGGTATGCTCTCTACCAGCACAGCTCAGTCTTCACAATCTTAATAGAACACTATTTTTTAGGCTTTGGTCTTGGGGAAGTATTAGTTAAAATTTGCCATTTTTAAACGGCATAAGTTAAAATGCAGTAAGTTAGAAATGAATGAAAACCAAGGCTCCTACCATCATCCAACATTTCAGGCTCTACTGTATCAGACTACGCATAGACTAAAGACTGAGAACTGAAATTAAAACGAAATATGTTAAATTAAAACGAAATATGTACACTTTCAACAGCCTGCAAAGGATAAAAATAATAAAGTCCAATTCTGCTCTGGGGAATAGTGAAGCAATAAACAAGAAACAACCCTGGTTCCCTCTCCCTGAGACTACTGAGAGTTAGCAAGGGGGAGAAAGAATAGTAGAGCCTGTCATTTCTTACACCAGGAAAAAGAATGAATTTAATTTCCAATTAAGAAGTAATGCATAAAACAAAGGGCAGATGCAATATACTTTCCACACTGAGTTCTCGTACCTGCTCTTCCACGTGTGTGGATACGGGAGTAAGAACAATGTATAATCCACAAGGGCAATAATTTACTATTTCTAAATGCCACCGTCAAATTTTGTCTCGTTTAAATGAAACTGGAAAGCATCCCAATGTCTATTACCTATTCATTCCTTACTAATAATGTACTGCTTATTAAATTCCACCCTATATAAAAGTGACTAAACAAACAAAGTCAGTGCCATCCTTTTTACAGCATACTATTGACTTCAAAATGAATGTTCTAAATCGTGTCCTCCTGGAGGTAAACTATTATTGTTAGTCTCTCTGGAAGATAGGGCACACTGGGGAAAGCAACGGAATCCTGAAAATAAAGCAGTCTGAGTATTAATCTCTCCTCAAATCTAATCATGCTGTTTTGGCAAATGGGATTAAACCATTATTTATCCAGCAAAATGAACGGGGCAATTGTTCCTTCAGAACTCCGTCAGAAATATAAAAGGGTATTTATTTAGTGTGAGTGTTCTAAAAAAAAAACACACAAAAATGCACCGTAAACAATCGCTGGCAATGTCTACTCTGTCCAAGTACTCGCTTACCAAATACACCCTAACCATCCCGGGCTTTCAGGGTTACATCCTGCCCGTCTGGGTGCCACCGGGCTCAGTAAATGTCTTCTTGGAAATCTCAACTGTCTTTCAAAAGACAGACCATCTTGGATGAAGTTGACTTTACACTTCCAACCCCATTAATAACCACTACTACAGGGAGAGATAATGCCAAATAATGGGAGTGGTTCAAGAACCACGGTATCTGCATAGGAAGTGGGGTGCTTTTTTTAAACTGCAATCATGCGGGGGCCCCCTCGTTTCCTAGTTAGCCCGGGAACTCCGTGCAGAGCCCTTTGAAGGAAGGGGGGCCGGGAGGTCCTCAGCCTGTCCGGTGGGGTCTCAGAGCGGAGGCTCCGGGGCCGGCAGCAGCAGGTAGCGGGGCGGCGGGAGCGCGGCCTCGGCGCGGGGTGCGGGCGGGCGGGCGGCCGAGAGCGGTGCGCGCCCCAACCCCGTACCGCGCCATCCCCTGGGCCACGCGGGCGGCCGCACGCTCTCTAGTAACTCAACACCCTCCCTCTCCACCGGAGGCCGGGGCAGTTCTCCTCAATTCCGCCCCGCACGGCGCCTACCCTCGCTCGCGGTCGGCCTTTCCAAACTGCCCCGAGGACGCGCCGGCGGGCCGGGCCGCGCCCAGGCGGCGGAACCCGCCCGCCCCGAGCTCGGGGTCCGGGCCGGCGCCCGAGGCGGACCCCGCGCCCGCCGCGGGGGGGAATCGCGCGGCGGCAGGTCCGGGCCGCGGCCGGTCACGACTCGGGCCGGCCTCGCGGGTCCCCCCCCGCCCGGGAGCGGCCTGGCCGGCCCGGCCGTTAGGGCGGCGCCGCGGCCCGCAGGGCGCGCACGGAGGCGCGCGAGGCCCTAGCGGCGCGGCCGACGGGCAGCGCGGGCCCCGCAACTTCTCGCCACCTCCGCAGCGGCGGCGGCGCGGGCGCGGGGCGCGGGGAGCGGGGAGCGGGGTGGGGAGGCGCCGGCGGCTTACCCCACTGCGAGCGGTCCTCCCACCCGAGCGCGGCGGGGCGCTGAGCGCGGGCCGGGCGTCGCGGCTGCGGCAGGAGGGAGGGAGAGGCGCGGTAGGAGCCCGGGCCCCGGAGAGGAGAGGCGCCGCCGCCGCAGACAGCTCCGCAATATGGCCGCCCGGCGGCTCCGGGGGCGGGGGGGGAAGGCGGGGCTGCCCCGCGCCCCCCGCCTCCCCCTGCCGGCGGCCGCCTCGCGCCGCGGCCGGAGCGCCAACGCCGCCGCCCGGGCCGCCCCGCCCCGCCCCGCCCCGCCCTGCGGCTCCCAGCTGCCCCCCTCGCGGGGCGTCGGCGGGGTTCGCCGGCCCGGGCTGGGCCGCGGAGCCCGGAGGGAAGTGGGGCGCGCGCCGAGGAAGGGGGACCCCATCCGGGGCCGGGCTGGAGTGAAGCCGGCTGTGTGGAGCCGCCCCACCCAGCGCCCGGAGCGCGCCCGCCGCTCCCCACGAGTGGAAACTTGAAACTCCCGCTGGTGCCAGGGAACGCACCGCGGGCGTCTCCGCGGCCCCCGGGGAGGAATTCCTCCCGCGGGGAATCCGGGACCTAATCGAGCGTGTTCGTTGGCTGTTCGGCTTGAAAAGCCTGGAGCGGGAGAGAAAAATGGGCCTTTCAGGGGAATTTATAGTTGCAACAAAGAACGTTTAAGTTATTTTGGCAGGTTTTGCCCAACTAGAAAAACTTGCTTTTTCAGGGGCAGTCTTTTAAACTCTACCAACACCTCGGTGGCTGTGGCCTCAAACGAGAGTGCAGATTTGTAGCCAGGCAAGGACATTGGATAATTTTGTATCACCACCCACATTCTTTGGCAGTTGTGGAGTCCATTAAAAAGTTGGAAGTGGGGCCCCCAAAGAGCCACCAAACCTAAATTATTCTAAATTTAGAGAAAGACATTGGATCATAGTGTAACACTAGCCTAGGCGTGTTAACTGGCTGGGAGTAGATGGATTTCTGGTCAGTGTTGTGTCATCTTGCTCCCTCTCCTCGCTATTTTCTGCAAAGGCCAAAACTTGCTATGAGTAGAAAAAAGCAAGCGCACAAAATCCGATTAGCCTAGTTTGCCCTGTTTGCAACACTTCATATGGTTTACCTTTTATGAACAAACTTTAGATTCAAATAAAACCTCACGAGTATACTTAACTTTTATAGAACAATAACTCATATCCTTCCTTCCTTATCATTTGCCTTCCCTGAGACAGTAGCTTTTCCTGGAACTCTCCGTAGATCACTTTGACTCTACTTACTCTTCAGTGACTTTCCACCACTGCCCTGCAAACAATGAAAAGCCCCAAGAGTTTAACTCCAAAGCCTTTAGATTGCATGTTTCTCAAGGATGGAAACCAGGTGTGTGTGTTTTAACTAAAAGATTGCTCCCTGACCTTCTTCCTGGATTGGAAGAACTATCCACATCAAGCTGCATGCATAAGAATCAAAGTAACATATAAGTTCCTAGGTGGTACATGAATTAAAAGTATATAAAATACTTTGGCAATGGAAAATGGATTCACTGTTGTTCATCATGTGCCACCCACCGGTGTGAAATGCTTTTAAATGACTTTTTTTTTTTTACTAATGGCAACAGCCCTGTGTTTGGGGAT
This sequence comes from Cnephaeus nilssonii, assembly GCF_951640355.1. Classification (NCBI taxonomy): domain Eukaryota; kingdom Metazoa; phylum Chordata; class Mammalia; order Chiroptera; family Vespertilionidae; genus Cnephaeus; species Cnephaeus nilssonii. The sequence goes on along the minus strand of NC_137084.1, from coordinate 69,009,600 downwards.
AGAGGGGGGAAGGGCAATGACTAAAGAAAACCTCAAAGTAGTGAAGTAATTTGCTCAATGTAACAGCTGGAAAGTGGCAAAGCCATGACCAAATCAGTTACATTTGACTCCAAAACCTTCATTTTACTCCATACTAGGCAACAGCAACCAGACCAGAAATTGTAACATTTCCCTTGGCTATCATATTAGTAAATGTTTAAGTAAAAGATAATATCCAAGACTAATGAGATAAATAGGATACTCCCAGACATTGAGTGGGAGTATAAACAGAAACAACCTGTTTAAAAAGCAATTTGGCACTGTGATTCAACTTACAAAAATGTACATGGAAACTTCTTCCCATGTCTGGGATTCTTTCTGAATGCAAAAATCTGAAACAGAGCAAAAGCTTTATTCATAAACTCTACATCACAGTATTATTTATAGGCTGCAAAAAATAAAAAGTATGTCTACTCTATAGCATTTTAGTAGCAATTTTAAATGTTTATATGATGTATATAATATCATGGCAAGTGGGATTTTATAATATTAAGTGGGGGGAAAGTTATAAAACTATCCATGCAGTATGATCACATCCACGTTTAAACACACACACACACACACACACACACACACACAAAAACACTGCCCTGGCCGGTTTTGCTCAGTCGATAGAACATTTGACCTGCGGACCAAAAGGTTCCGGGTTTGATTCCAGTCAAGGGCACATGCCTGGGTTTTGGCCTCCATCCCCAGTAGGGGGCATGCAGGAGGCAGCTGATCAATGATTCTCATCATTGATGTTTCTATCTCCCTCTCCCTTCCTCTCTGAAATCAATAAAAATACACTTAAAAAAAGCAATAGAAAAATATCCTCGGGTGAGGATTAAAACAAACAAAAAACAACCACTATGAGGTGTTAGGAAAAAAAGAAAGATTGAAACCAGAGTTGTCTTTTGATAGAGTTTCTATGGGCATATTTTTCCTTTATTCTGTTCTTCAGTATTTTCTACATTACTTTCGCAGTGTAAAGAAATCTAAGTGTTACTACAATGGGGGTTGTCAATTACACAAAAATAGCAAAGCTGAGGAAGGATAGTAAGAAGCTTGGACAATTCCTTGGCAAGTGGAATAGGGAAATGGAGACAGGTGGCTGATTCAAACATGCCTCATCCAGCACCCTGACTCACCTGCCTCCTTGCCCCTTGCATGATCACTCCCTTAAGCAATAAGCCCTCAAGACAATGAGGTTCTGATCAGCATCAAATAATCTTGGGAACAAAGCCTCGGGTCTGTTGACCATAGAGACAGACTTTTGGTCAAAATAGAGATAGCATCTAGGTTTCAGTTGCGTTTTAGCTGCAGGCCCAGAAAAACAGCAAAACCAGAGGAAACTACGTGATAGCTGACATGAGGACCAGATGCAATGATTACTGACCCCCTACCCTAGTGCCGACCAATAGGTAGAAACCATGACCCTGACTCTATAAGCTCATTTTGACGAATCAGCATATTAAAGGACACGCCTGGAAAGCTGATGAATATTCCTGAGACCTCCTCTAGAATCCCTGCCTTTAGAAAACAGATTTTTAAAAATCCCTTAAGACAGAGGACCAGCGCATTGCTCTCTCTCTCTAAACTAGAGCAAGCCCATACCTTCTTTCTTCACACATTTATCTTTGCTTTCTTTCTCTAAGCTCTAAGAGGCCTCATAGAGGGGGGGCAAGCAGGGGGGCAGCAGGCCTGGGCTAACCCCTGAACCTGTCTCCAGGGGCCTTTTCTTTCTTTTTTTTTTTTTTTTGCCTCTGTGACTTGTTTCCTGAATCCATGCAGCCCAGCTGGCTCACTTCTTCTGCCTCTGGGACTCTCTTTCTAAAGGACCAAGGCAGTTCTCTGAGCAGCCCTCTGGAATCTTCCCTTGGAGTGTACCTTTGCTTTGCATAATAGATAAACTTCCTTTTGCACTCTGAATTCTTTCTTTGCGAAACTCAAGAACTGAGAGCCAACATCACTGGTAACAAAGCCACTGTTTCCTAAGTGTGAGGTTCTTCTGTGAAGACCTGGGAACTGAGTGGACAGGATTTTATAGTCAGGAGTCAAGTTTACTATTGACTATAACTTCATCTACAAAAGACCATTGTTTTCTTGTTCCTTCCATCAAATATATGCACCTTTAATATGGTTTGTTTTTAGTTGATCTTAAAGAGAGTGAAGAGAGAGGGAGAGAGAGGGAGAGAAACATCAATGTGAGAGAGAAACATTGATTGACCGCCTCCTGCTTGCCCCTTACTGAGGATGGAGCCCACAACCCAGGCATGTGCCCTGACTGGGAATCAAACCAGCAAGCTCTTGGTGCATAGGACCACACTCAAACAACTGAGCCACACCTGCCAGGGCTATATGCACTTTTAAATGAAATATTAGACAATTGACAATTTTCTTTCTCAGTTTAATTCCAACACTTCAGATTTCAAAGGGGCAGTATATATTTGCTGAAACCTTTTTCAGAAAAAAAAAATCTGATGCTATCATCAGTAGTTACAAAATTTTTAAAAATATATAGCACAAAATATGTATAAAAAGGAAAAGCCAAAAACAATCTATTACTAAGTGTTTTTGCTACAATCCTACAGTGCTCCACCACAATATGTTGTCTAATTCTGAATTCTGGAATAGTTACAAACCATTTGTCTCGCTAGCACATATAAAAGTACTTCTTGAAAACGAAGAAAATTCATTTTTTGCAAGTATCTTACCTAATAATAGACAAACATGTAAATTGACCATACCTCCGCTACGCCACCAGCCAATCAGGAGTGATATGCAAATTAACCCAAAAAGATGGCTGTTAATTTGCATACACAGGCTCCAAGTGACAGGGGCAGGACGCTTGGGTCGTCGCCATGGCGACAATGCAGGCGTTCTGCCCCACCCCCGGTCTCTCAAGGCCTCTGGGCAGCGTTGGAAGGTGGGGCTGGAGTGGAAAGAGGTGACTCCCAGAGCGGAAAGGGGCTGGGCCGGAGTGGAAAGGCGGTGCCGGCAGCCAGGGAAAGGAAAGCCCATTCTAGCACGAATCTTCGTGCATCGGGCTTCTAGTGGTTTATAAATGGAAGTTTTTTGATATAGAACAAACTCAACCCTTTGCTGTAAATAAGACTTGGTCCCTACCCCCTAGGTTCAGTAATGAGAAAATCAAACAAACTGTGCAATATGAGCTATAATAAAGATAGACAAAGTGTGTCAAGGGAGACAGAAGAGAAGGCAATTAACTCTGCCTACAGAAGAGAGAGCCACAAAGGAGGAGAAGTTAAAGGAAGAAGTGGTAGGGGGGAATAAGCTTTGGAGACTGAGTAGCAAGATGGGTTGATGTTTATATAGACAAACATGTTTATAACCAGAGGTTTCAGAAAGGTGAATTGAGATGAGGTTGGGAAGTTCAGAATTTGCCCTTCATCTTTGAGGAAATAGGAATCCAAAAGAGGAATGATGTGATCTGAATTGTGTTAGTAAGTAATGCAGCCATGTGGGTTGCTTGGGAAAGAGTGTGATAGCAAGAGAGGATGGGGAGGTCATCAGGGACACCTTAGATAGACTTGCTATAAAGGTCGAGGACCGAGAGGATGAGGGATGGAACTTGGGAGATGAAGAAGTAGAATCTTTTAAAAGATTTGAGGAGTAAGAGAGAAATATTAAAATGATTTCAGGGTTTCCAATAGGTACCATTATGATAAGTAGGGAGTATAAAAGAAGTGGAACTGAGAGATCAAGATAATTAGGCAGTTTAGGAAGATGCTGACTTTTAAGTGTCTATAGGCAACCTACGAAAAAATGTATATTGAGTAACTGGAAATATAGGAACTATAAGAACAATGGCAAGTGAGACGTCCAATAAATGCTTGTTAAATAAATGAACTTATAGATATAACATGATTAAGGACGCCTTTCATTTCCTATTTCTTTGAAAAATATAGTTTCATCCAATGATTTTACTAGAGTTAGATATTGAATTAAGCTAAAGCATAGTAATGTAATAAAATTTTCCATCAAAAAATTTTATTTATCATTTTATAAAAGACATAACCATGTAAAATAACAATTATTTTTAAAACCTTTGAATAGAAAGAAATGCAAAAGAAAATTTTTTATTATAAACCATGATATTTTACCCTATTCACACTATCTTGCATATTTAAGTACATATTCACAATTTGTTTGCCTATATAATAGCCCTTGAGAAAAAAAAAGACAAGGTAAATAAAACTATCTTATCATTTGCTTTGTATGCCTATAAAGCCATACAAATTTAATTGCTGATATAAGCTATAAAATTTCAGTACAGTCAATAGAGGTTTCATGGCTAATGTACCTAAACTAAAAATCAAGAAACCACAGACATACTAGTATTTCTAGCTTTGTTCTCTCCCTATCTAAGATCAAATTATTATGTACATAATTCATAATGTGTTCACAGATATAAGCATTTTAATCTTCAACTAAGACCAAGTAAAAGTTTTTACTCAATCATCTTTGCTTATATAATGAAGCCAATTTAGTCTGTGATAACAGCAATAAAATTTCAGAGGTAAGCAATAAAGGAGTGAAAAGAGTCTAAATGAGGCAATCTATACCTTTGGCTTGATTCCCAATTTCTATAAGCAAGTTGCTAAGTAACCTTGAAAGAGCCAATGGACTAGTCTGTAACTTACTTGCAAATAACATTAAAAGAGGGAGAATGTTATACCTATTGTGCCTTTCCCAGAGATTGTTTTCAGACATGCAGATTTGCAGGACTAAAAGAGCATTGAATTCCCTCTCCAACATTATTGTGAAACTAGAGGCCCGGTGCACGAAATTTGTGCAGGGGGGGGTCTCCCTCAGCCCAGCCTGCACCCTCTCCAATCTGGGACCCCTCAAGGGATGTCCGACTGCCCATTTAGGCCCAATCCCACTGCTGGCTCCCAACTGCTTGCCTGCCTGCCTGCCTGATTGCCCCCTAGCCACTGCCCTGACAGCCTGATCGACGCCTAACTGCTCCCCTGCCGGTCCGATTGTCCCTAACTGCCCTTCCCTGCCAGCCTGTTCGCCCTTAACATCCCTCCCCTGCAGGCCTGGTCCCCCCCAACTGCCCTCCCCTGCAGGCCTGGTCCCCCCCAACTGCCCTCCCCTGCAGGCCTGGGTCCGCCCCAATTGTCCTCCCCTGCAGGCCTGGTTCCCTCCCAACTGCCCTACCCTGCCGGCCATCTTGTGGTGGCCATCTTGTGTCCACATGGGAGCAGCCATCTTGTATGTTGGAGTGATGGTCAATTTGCATATTACTCTTTTCTTAGATAAGATGGCCATACCATCAACAGTGTTTTTCTGCCACTAACTGTGTGAAAGCTCTAGGAAAAAAAACAGTTTTTAAAAAACTTGACTCTTAGTTTTCTCATCTATTAAATAAGGGAGCTGGATTAGACAGACCATCGGTAAACCTTCTTAAAGATCCAAAGTTCTTTAATTGATTCACATGTAAAATATTTTATTCTCATATATAACACGGTGTAATTTCTAGAATTCATTGTGTATTTTACAACATAGGAATCAAACATTTATATACAGAATCACTTACCATGATATTTCATAAGTTTTGACCCAAATATCTGTTAGTTTGTTGCTCAATGACACTCAATAATACAGATATGTAAATATATAAATCATAAAACTCTCCTGAACTTTAGCACTGAGCATTCTAGGCAACTGTTTTCTAATTTATAACACTTCCATTTAAAAAAAATTTTTTCCTTTACTGATTAAGGTATTACATATGTGTCCTTATTCCCTCATTACCCCCCAAACCCCTATTTATGCCCTTACCCCCCCTGTTGTCTGTGTCCATTGATTAGGCTTATATGCATGCATAAAAGTCCTTTGGTTGATCTCTCCCCCTTACCCCCACCGTCCCCTACCTTCCCTCTGCGGTTTGACAGTCTGATCAATGCTTCTCTGTCTCTGGATTTGTTTTTGTTCATCAGTTTATGTTGTTCATTATCTTCCATAAATGAATGAGATCATGTGATATTTATCTTTCTCTGACTGGCTTATTTCGCTTAGCATAATGCTCTCCAGTTCCATCCATGCTGTTGCAAATGGTAAGAATTTTTTCTTTTTTACCGCAGGATAGTATTCCATTGTGTAGATGTACCATACTTTTATAATCCACTCATCTGCTGATGGGCATTTAGGCTGTATCCAAATCTTAGCTATGGTAAATTGTGCTGCTATGAACATAGGGGTGCATATATCCTTTCTAATTGGTGTTTCTAGTTTCTTGGGATATATTCCTAGAAGTGGGATTACTGGGTCAAATGGGAGTTCCATTTTTAGCTTTTTGAGGAAACACCATACTGTTCTCCACAGTGGCTGCACTAGTCTGCATTCCCACCAGCAGTGCACAAGGGTTTCTTTTTCAATGCATCCTCACCAGCACTTGTTTGTTGATTTGTTGATGAGATGGTACTGCATTGTCATTTTGATTTGCATCTCTCGGATAATTAGTGACTTTGAGCATGTTTTCATATGTCTCTTAGCCTTCCTTATGTCTTCTTTCAAAAACTTTCTATTTAGGTCTGTTGCCCATTTTTTTTATTGGGTTGTTTATCTTCCTTTTGTTAAGTTGTATGAGTTCCCTGTAAATGTTGGAGATTAAACCCTTATCGGTGATAACATTGGCAAATATGTTCTCCCATGCAGTGGGCTTTCTTGTTTTAACAGTTCCATTTTATTTTAATTTAGTTGAATCTATAAAACAGTATTGCCCAGCTGGTGAGGCTCAATGGTTGAGCATCGATCCAGGAACCGGGAGGTCACTGGTTCAATTCTGGGTCAGGGCACATGCCTGGATTGCAGGCTCGATCCCCAGTAGGGGGCGTGCAGGAGGCAACTGATCAATGATTCTCTCTCATCATTAATGTTTCACTCTTTCTCTTTCCCTTACTCTCTGAAATCAATAAATAAATATATATTTTAAAAAACAGTGTTATTTGCAATAGAGAAAAGGTGCCCAGCACTTTGCAAAATTTCAAGTGTAGGAGATTTAAATTTTACTGTGGTGATTTTTAAATACATCCACAAATTAATTGAGACTCCTTCCTTCAAGAGCTAGAGCCTAATTCCCTACCCCGTGAGTATGGGCTGGACATAGTGACTTGCTTCTAACAATTAGAATAAAGTAGAATTGATGTTATGTGACTTCTGAAACTAGATCATAAAAGGCACTGCAACCTCCTCCCTGGCTCTCCCTGGGATCACTGGGATGAATGGCTTTGGGGCAAGCCAGGTGCCATGTGATGAGGACATTCAAGCAACCTATAGGGAGGCCCAGATGGGGAGAAATGAAGGCCTGCCAGGAGCCAGTGAGGACCTGAGGACTTCTGCCGACAGCCATGGGGGCCTCTATGGAAGCAGATGACTTTTCCCACTTCAGTCAAGCCTTCAGCTGGCTGTGGCCTGAGCCAGAACCACCCAGCTAAGCTGTTCCGGAATCCCTGACCCACAGAAACTGTGAGATGATAAATGTTTCTTGTTTTAAGTCACTAAGGTATGCAGTAACTTTTTATATAACAATAGATAACGAATGCATTTACCTATATTTCTACTCTAATTAGGCCACTCCTTATTTCAAAAAATGTTTGAATTAGATGATGTAAACATTCAGTTTTAGAACTGGACAAGACTTGAAAGAAAAGAGTGCCTCTTATTTTGCAGAAACAGCAATTAAGATCTGCAAAGTTCGTCTTGCTTAAATCTGGTGTGCTTCTGTTGTTCCCAAAGTCAGCTGGGAATGTAGGAGCCATTATTAACACTTCATTCACCTTCACATCCTTCATACTCAACCTCTTACTTATACTATTGCCTTTATCTCCTCTTGCCTCTGTCCCCTCTTTTATATCTATACCACTTCCAGTCAGGTCACACCACAATATTTTCTTCTGGACTCTAAGCAATAACCTCCTAACTAATCTTCTCATGTCAACTTGTGCCCCCTACAATGACTTATCAATACTGAATCCAGAGTTAATTTGCTAAAATAGTTATTATAATATTTCTATATAATAAAGTAATATGCAAATTAACCCTCACACCCTTGCAGTAGATTACCACCCCCATGTGGTCAAAGATGGCCAACACAAGATGGCCAGCAGGGGAGAGCAGTTAGGGGTGACTAGGCCAGCAGGGGAGGGCAGTTGGGGGGAACCAGGCCTGCAGGGGAGGGCAGTTGGGGGCGACCAGGCCTGCAGGGAAGGGGAGTTGGGGGGGACCCAGGCCTGCAGGGGAGAGCAGTTGGGGGGGACCAGGCCTGCAGGGGAGGGCAGTTAGGGGCAAATAGGTTGGCAGGGGAGCAGTTAGGCATCAATCAGGCTGGCAGGGGAGTGGTTAGGGGGTGATCAGTCTGACAGGCAGAAGCGGTTAGGGGCAATCAGGAAGGCAGGAAGGCAAGCAGTTGGGAGCCAGCAGTCCTGGATTGTGAGAGGGATGTCTGACTGCCCGTTTAGGTCACAGATTGGAGAGGGTGCAGGCTGGGCTGAGGGACACCACGACCACCACCCCCCATGCACGAATTTCATGCACGGGGCCTCTAGTTGTAAATAATGTTGCAATAAACATAGGAGTGCATATTTATTTCAAATTACAGTTTTGGATTTCTTTGGATATATACCTGTAAGTGGAACACTGATTCATAAGACAGTTTCATTTTTAATTTCTGAAGAAACTTCATACTGTTTTTCACAGTGGCTGCACCAGTCTGCATTTCTCCCAACAGTGCACAAGGGTTCCTTTTCTCCACAGCCTCACCAACACTTGTTTTTTGTTGATTTATTGATGACAGCCATTCTGACAGGTGTGAGATATAATCTCATTATGGTTTAATTTGCATTTCTCTGGTGATTGGTTATGTTAAACGTCTTTACAGAACCATCTGTATGTCCTCTTTGGGTGTCTATTCAGGTCCTCTGCCCACTTTTTGTTTAGATTGTACTTGTTTTTGGTGTTGAGTTATATGACTGACTTCTTTATAAATTTTGGATATTAACTCCTTATTGGATGTATCATTGGAGAATATCTTCTTCCATTCAGTAGGTTCACTTTTTGTTTTGTTGATGGTTTCCTTTGCTGTGAAAAAACTTTTTATTTTGATGTAGTCCCATTTTTTAATTTTTTATTTTGTTTCCCTTGCCCAAGGAAATATATCAGATAAAATATTGCTAGGAGAAATGTCAGGTTTTACTGCCTATGTTGTCTTCTAGGAGTTTTATGGTTTTGAGTCTTACATTTAAGTCTTTAATCTATTTTTAATTTATTCATGTATATGGTATAAGAAGGTGGTTTAGTTTCATTCTTTTGCATGTATCTGTCCAGTTTTCTCAACACCATTTATTGAATAGACTGTCTTTACCCCCACTGTATGTTCATGTCTCCTTAGTTATATATGAATTGACCATATAGGTGTGGGTTTATTTCTGGCCTCTCAATTCTGTTCTATTAACCCATCTGTCTGTTTTTATGCCAGTACCACATTGTTTTGATTACTATAGCTCTACACGGTAGTGTAGTTTGATATCAGGTAGCATGTTATACAACTTTGTCCTTTTTTGAGATTACTGTGGCTCTTCAGGGTTTTTTGGGGATCCACACACATATTTGGATTATTTGTTCTAGTTCTATGAAAAACACCATTGGTATTTTGATAGAAATTGCATTGAATCTATAAGTTGCTTTTGGTAGTATGGACATTTTAAGGATATTAATTCTTCCCATCCATGACCATGATATATGCTTCTATTTGTTTGTGTCTTCTTCAACTTCTTTCTTCAATGTCTTATAATTTTTTGAGTACAGGTGTTTTACCTCCTTGGATAAATTTATTCCTAGGTATTTTATTATTTTTTAAAATGTAAATGGGATTGTTGTCTTAGTTTCTCTTTCTGATAGTTCAAATTGGTGTTTAAATATAGCCCTTGCCGGTTTGGCTCATTGGATAGAGTGTCGGCCTGTGGACAGAAGGGACCCGGGTTCGATTCCGGTCAAGGGCACGTACCTTGGTTGCAGGCTCCTCCCCTGCCCGGGTCTGGTCAGGGCTCATGCAGGAGGCAACCAAACGATGTGTTTCTCTCACATTAATATTTTCTGTCTTTCCCTCTCTCTTCCACTGTCTCTAAAAATCAATGGAAAAGCCAAAACCGGTTTGGCTCAGTGGATAGAGCATTGGTCTGCGGACTGAAAGGTCCCAGGTTCGATTCCGGTCAAGGGCATGTACATTGGTTGAGGGCACATCCCCGGTGGGGCAGCTGGTCGATATATCTCTCTCATCGATGTTTCTAGCTCTCTATCCCTTTCCCTTTCTCTCTGTGAAAAATCAATAAAAATATATATATATTTTTTAAAAAATCAATGGAAAAATAATATCCTCGGGTAAGAATTTTAAAAAATGCAACCAATTTATGAATATTTATTTTGTCTCCCATGCTACTTTACTGAACTGATTTATCATTTCTAGTAGTTTTTAGGTGGAATTTTAGGGTTCTCTATACATAGTATGTCATCTGCAAATAATGACAGTTTTACTTCTTCCTTTCCAATAGGCATATAACTTCATTGGTTGATCTCTTCCTTCCTCACTCCCATTTCCTCAGTCTGTTGGATGCTTCCATGAATCTGGATCTACTTTGTAAGTTTATTTTGTTCATTAGATTCCGCATATAAGTGAGATCATGTGATACTTGTCTTTCTCTGACTGAGTTATTTCACTCAGCATAATACTCTCTAGGTCCCTCCATGCTGTCTCAAAGGGTAAGAGACCCTTCTTTTTTATAGCTGCATAGTATTCCATTGTGTAAATATACCACAGTGTTTTTATCCACTCATCTGCTGATGGACACTCGGGCTGTTTCCAGATCTTAGCTATGAACTGGCACACTGGGCACACTACTATGAACATAGTGGTGCATATATTCTTTCTAATTGGTGATTCAGAGTTCTTGGGATATATTTGTACAAGTGGCATCACTGGGTCAAATGGCAGTTCCATTTTTTATTTTTGAGGAAACTCTACATTGTTTTCCAGAGTGGCTGTACCAGACTGCATTCCCACCAGAAGTGTACGAGGGTTCCTTTTTCTCCACATCCTCTCCAGCACTTTTTTTTTTAAAAGATATATTTTATTGATTTTTTACAGTGAAGAAATGAGAGGGATAGAGAGTTAGAAACATCGATGAGAGAGAAACATCGATCAGCTGCCTCCTGCACACCCCCCACCGGGGATGCACCCGCAACCAAGGCACATGCCCTTGACCGGAATCGAACCCGGGACCCCTCAGTCCACAGGCCGACACTCTATTCACTGAGCCAAACCGGTTACGGCATCTCCAGCACTTCTTGTTTGTTGATGGTAGCCATTCTGATAGGTGTGAAATAGTACCTCATCATTTTGATTTGCATCTCTCTGATGAATAGTGACCTTGAGAATTTTTTCATATGTCTCTTGGCCTGCGTATGTCCTTTTTGGAGAAGTGTCTATTTAGGTCTCTTGCCATTTTTTGATTGGGTTGCTGTCTTCTCTTTGTTGAGTTGTGTGAGTACTTTATATATTTTAGATATTAGCCCCTTATCAGATGTATCATTGACAAAAATTTTTTTCCATACAGTGGGTTTCCTTTTCATTTTGATGCTGGTTTCTTTTGTTGTGCAGACGCCTTTTATTTTGATGTAGTCCCATTTGTTTATTTTTTCTTTTGTTTCTTTTGTCCCAGGCAATGTATTGGTGAAAACTATGCTACATGAGATGTCTGATTTTTTTTGTTGTTGTTGTTAATCTTCACCCGAGAATGTTTTTCCATTGATTTTTTTTTTTTTTTTTTTTTTTTTTTTTTTTTTTTTTTTAGAGAGAGTAGAAGGGAGGAAGAGACAGAGAGAGAGAAACCATCAATTTGAGAGAGACACATAGATTACTTTCCTCCCGCACGAGCACCATTTGGGGCCGGGGACCCAGCCTGCAACCGAACCTGTGACCCTTGGATTCATGGGCTGACTTTCTTTTTTTTTTTTTTTTTTTAAATATATTTTATTGATTTTTCACAGAGAGGAAGGGAGAGGGATAGAGAGCTAGAAACATCGATGAGAGAGAGACATCGACCAGCTGCCGCCTGCACACCCTCCACCGGGGGATGTGCCTGCAACCAATGTACATGCCCTTGACCGGAATCGAACCTTGGACCCTCCAGTCCGCAGACCGACGCTCTATCCACTGAGCCAAACCGGTTTCGGCCATGGGCTGACTTTCTATCCACTGAGCCAAATAGGCTAGGATAAGATGTCTGATATTTTGCTGCCTATATTTTCTTCATAAAAAGAGCTTCGAAGTGTTCCTTCCTCTTAAATTTTTTGGAATAGTTTGAGGAGGAAAGGTGTTAGTTCTTCTTTGAATGTTTGGTAAAATTCTCCTGAAATCCATTTGGTCCAGGACTTTTGTTTGCTGGGAGTATTTTAATTACTGCTTTAATTTCATCAGTTGTTATTGGCCTATTCAGGGTTTCTGATTCTTCCAGATGGAGTTTTGGAAGATTGTATGTTTCTAGGAATTTGTCAATTTTGGTCAGGTTGTCCAATTTGTTGGCACATAGTTGTTAATAGTATTTACTTACAATCCTTTGTGTTTCTGTGGTGTCCATGGTTATATCCCCTGTTTCATTTCTGATTTTATTTACTTGGGTCTTTGTTTTTTGATGAGCCTGGCTAGGGGTTCATCAATTTGATCTTTTCAAAGAACCAGCTATTGGATTCATTGATATTTTGTACTATTTTTTAAATTCTCTATGTCATTTATTTCCTCTCTGAACTTTATTATTTCCTTCCTTCTACTTCCTCTGGGCTTTTCTTGCTGTTCTCTTTCTAATACATTTAGTTGTAGGGTTAGATAATTTATTAGTGGTTTTCTTGAGGTAGGCCTGTAATACTATGAACTTCCCTCTCACGATTGCTTTCACTTTTAGGTTTTGGGTGGTTGTGTGTTCATTTTCATTTGTTTCCAGGAAGTTTTTAATTTCTTGCTTGATCTCATTGGTAATCCACTCATTGTTTAATAACATGCTATTTAGCCTCCATGTATTTGATGGATTTTGAATTTTTTTAATTGTAGTTTATTTCTAACTTCATGCCATTGGTGTCCAAGAAGATGCTTAGTATGATATCAATCTTCTTGAATTTGTATAGACTTATTTTATGCCCTAACATGTGGTCTATCTTTGAGAATGTTCCATGTGTGCTTGAGAAGAATGCATATTCTATTGCTTTGGGGTGAAATGTTCCGTAAATATCAGTTAGATCCATCTGATCTAGTGTGTCACTTAAGGCTTCTGTTTACTTACTGATTTTTTGGTTAGTGATGTCAGTGGGGTGTTAAAGTCCCCTACTATGACTGTATTGCTGTTGATCTCTCCCTTAAAGTCCATCAAGAATTTTTTAATATATATATTTGGGTGCTCCTGTATTGGGTGCATATATGTTTACAAGGGTTATATTTTCTTGATGAATCATTCTCTTTAGTATTATGAAGTGGCCTTTTTGTCTCTTGTTATGGCCTTTGTTTTGAAGTCTATTTTGTCGGATATGAGTATTGCTACCCCAGCTTTTTTTCCTTTCAATTTGCATGAAATATTTTTTTCCATTCTTTCACTTTCAGTCTGTGAGTATCTTTTGTTCTGAGGTGGGTCTCTTTTAGACAGCACATATAAGTCATGTTTTTTTGTCAATTCAGTCACCCAATCCTTTTGTTGTTGTTGTCAATCCTCACCTGAGGATATTTTCCCATTGATTTTTAGAAAGAATGGAAGGGATGGGGAGAGCCAGAGAGAGGGAAACATCGATATGAGACACATCAATTGGTTGCCTCCCACAGGTGCTCCGACCACAGCTGGGGATTGAGCCTACAACCAAGGTACGTCTCCTGACTGGAATCAAACCTGGGACCTTTCAGTCTGCAGGCTGATGCTCTATCCACTGAGCAAAACCAGCTAAGGCTCACCCTACGTCTTTTGATTGGAGCATTTAATCCATTTACATTTAAGGTTATTATTGACAGATATTTATGTATTGCCACTTTTATTTTCTTTATGACTATGATCCTCTCTCCTTTTCTTCTTCTTAAAGCAGTCCCTTTTTAACATTTCTTTCGTTGCTGGTAATGTACTCCTTTTGTCTTTTTTTTTTTTGGTCTGGAAAAATAATTTTCACCTTCAGGTTTAAATGATAGCCTTGCTAGATACAGTAGTCTTGGATTCAGGCCTGTGCTTTTAATTACTTTAAATACTTCATGCCATTCCCTTCTGGCCTGAAGTGTTTCTATTGAGAATTCTACTGAAATTCTAATGAGAACTCCTTTGTAGGTAATTTTCTGTCTCTCTCTTGCTGCTTTTTGTCTTTAATGTTTTCCATTTTAATTATGATGTGTCTAGGTGTGGGTCTCTTTGGATTCATCTTGACTGGGACTCTCTGTGTCTCCTCAACTTGTGTGACTTTTTCCTTCACCAAGTTGGGAAAGTTTTCTATCATTATTTCTTGAAACAGGTTATCTGTTCCTTGCTCACTTTCTTCCCCTTCTGGTATTCCTATGATGCTAATGTTATGTTTCATGTTGTCCTGGAGCTCCCTTAAGCTATCTTCCTACTTCTTAATTCTTTTGTTTTTCTATTTGCTGCTCTCATTGGGTATTTATTTCTATCTTGTCTTCCAAATGGCTGATTCAATTCTCTGCTTCATCCAATCTACTTTTAATTATTTCCAGTGTGTTCTTGAAGTCAGATATATTATTCTTCATTTCTGTCTGGTTCTTGTTCGTGGTTTCTATTTCCTTTCTCATGCTGTTGTAAATTGCACTAAGTTCCTTAAGCATCTTTATAACCATTGCTTTGGACTCTATCTGCTAGGTTGCTTGCCTCCATTTCATTTAGTTCTTTTCCTGGAGAGTCCTCCTTTTCTTTCATTTGGAGGTTGTTTCTTTGTCTCCCCATTTTAATTGTCTCTTTTTATTTGCTTCAATGTATTAGATAGAACTGTTATGTCTTCCAGTCTTTGTGGAATAGCCTTATGTAGAAAGTGTCTTAAGGATTTAGTGGTGTAGTCTCTTTGATATCCTGAGCTGGATGCTCTAGGATTGTCTCTTGTCTGCATTATTTGGGCTCTCCTGCTGTAATTGGGAGTTGATTATTGATGCCCAATTTGTGGAAGTGATCTCCCCTACGACTTGTTCACAGTGAGGCTTAACACTAACCTCATTGTACCAACTGTTATACAGACCCTGACAGAACAGAGCAAGACACAATAAGAACAAACCCAAAACACCATGAAAATCAAGTTACTCAAAGCAACAACAGGAAAGACTAAGAAGGAAAAAGAAGAGAAAGCAAAGAAAATAAAAATAAAAATAATACTAAAAGACATGAGACCAAAGACTTAGAGGGGATATAAAGAAAGAGGGAGAAATAAGAAAAAAAGATGGCAATATGGGAACCAGAAGAAAGCTAAAAGAACCAGTAGAGGAAGGAAAAGGAAAAGAAAACAGAAAATAAGTGATATAATAATAATGATTTTAAAACATAGTATCAATAGATATATTAAGATATAGATAGGAAAAGTTAAATGGGAAAAGAAGAGAAAAATAAAATAAAGTGAGAAAAATTAATAACAATAAAAAGAAACAAAAAGATAATAGAATCAAAGGAAAGAGAGGATTTACAGATATGCAAGAAAAAAGCGAAGAAAGAAAAAAAATGGGGGAAAACAGACAACAAAAAACAAAAACAAAAGCCACTCCCCCCCACACACAAAAAACAAACAAAACCATACCACTCACACATTCAAAAACCTTTGGGTCCGCTATTTGTGGAACTCACTGGATTTTGTTCTGATGTTGAATCTGGTCCCTTGGTATGTTTATCCTGGGCCTCCCGGGAGCTTCTCTGGTGCAGGCCAACGTGAGTCACTGGCCCTGGACATCCTGATTGAGGCTGATCGGTTGAAGCCCCTAGTAGTCCAGTGGGTGGGGCCTCCTTAGCCCAGAGGAAGGGTCTGCTTAGAGCCTCATGCCTTGCATTTCCCTGTTCTGAGCTGTTCTCCCTTCCCCCATGGAGCTGGGCTCTGTGGGGGGTATCCTGGTCTTGGCCAGGATGGTTTGATCAGACTAGTGTTGGGAGTGGTGCCAGTAGCTTGCGGGGGGGGGGGGGGGGGGGGGCGGGGGAGGGGGAAAGGGACAGGTACTTCCTCTCCTTCCAGTGCTTCAGCTCTGCCTGGCTTGTTGGCTCCTCCTCGCTGCCACCTTCAGGGGCACAGATTTCCAGCACCAGGCTGTTCCCCTTATCTTAGGTTGCTGCAGATTGGGTCAGAAGCAGCTGTTTTGCTGGTGGGAAAGAGGGCACCTCCCCTGGGTTCAGGTGGGCAGGGCATATCATCCTTCCTGGCCCTACTATCCAGTCCCCTTTCTGCTCACCAGCACAAATTCCTACATATCTGCAGCTCTTCAGTATCCCCAGGTCCTCAGTTCTAGTAGGTCCAGGGCAGGGAGACTACATACACCCGCCTGGCCTTCAGCACAGGTCCTGCTCTGGGGCCCAGAGCCCTGGAGGTGGGGCAGAGCACTGGGCTCTGGGGCAGTGGTGGCAGCACAGTAGTGGTGGTGGTTGATAAGTCCACAGCAGGGCCCAGAGTCCTGCCTGGTCAGTGGCAGTCTTGCATGTCAGGTCCTTCCTGTCCTCTGCAGGTGCTTGGTGTCTGGGACAGTGTCCTTGGCTAGAGTCCTTGATGTTCTGGCTCAAAGTTCAGGGTGGGGTGCATGTGGGTTTGGGCCCAGCCGGGAATGAGTCCAGGTGGCAGTGAGGCTTGGTGCCTAGCCCCTGCTGCTCCCTGCAGCTTCCTCTCTAGGAGGACCTTGTAAAACTATCAAGATGGTGAGATCTTGAAGCAGGAACCATGCCAGGGGAGTGGCTGTGGGGTAGCAGCGCTGAATCACCCTCCCTAAAGACTCCTGCACACGATCTGAATGACCCTCCCTCCACACCCCCCCCCCCCACCCCGCACAAGCCCACACACTCACCCTCTCCTTCACTCCCTCACTCATTCTCTCCCTCACTCTGGTCCTGCCAGCCACGATGTTGGAGTCCTGTTTGTTTGTTTTTAATTTTATATATAAGGAAACAAATGGCGATGTTAACATAGCTGGTAATCAGTGAGGCCAGGATTTACACTCAGGAAATCACTCAAAGCTTGCATACTGCTCTTCTGCAGGGCATTAATAAGAAAATTGCAAAATATGTTACATAATTTTAGTTTGACTATTCCAGGTACTTTGCATTTTCATATGAACTTTAGAATCAATTAATGAATTACTACAGATAAAAAGAATGCTAAGATTTTGATTGGGATTTCACTGAATCTACAGATCAATTTTGCAAGAATTGACATTTTAATAATACCACATTTTCTAATTCGTGAACACACCCTAGGTATCCACTAATTTAAGTCTTCTCTAATTTCTCTCAAGGTTTTATAATTTCCAATGTATGGATATGAACATGTTAGGTCAAATTTCTCATTAAAAACTTAATATTTTTATGCTATTTTAAATGGTATTCCTTTTTAAAATTTTAAGTTGCTTTTTCACTAATATTTAGAAATATGATTGATTTTTATACATTGATCTTATATCTTGCAACATTGATAAACTCAATTATTAGTTTTAGTAGCATTTTTTTGTAATTCCATAGGATTTTCTATAGGTGATCATGTTGCCTGCAAATAAAGGCAACTTAACTTTTTTTTTCAATATGTGTGCCTCCTATTTCTTTTTCTTAATGTATTGCACAGCCTAAGACCTCCAGTACAGTCTTACATAGAAGTAGATATCCTTGCCTCATTCCTTCCAGGAAAGCATTCAGTCCTTACCACTAATATAATGTTAGCCGTAGTTTTTTCTTGCTGCCCTTTATAAAATTTTACATGAAGGAGTTCCTTACTCATATTTTGAATGGATTTTGAATATTTGAACATTTTGAACATTATTTGATGTTTGAGCAATTATTTTAACGTAATTTAAAAATTTTCACTAAATACATACAAGAGTAAGTCATGTTTTAATTTTATTGGTAGACCTGTCAATAGGTTTATAGTATGTATATTCGATTCATAAAAATCAAGAATTTTCTTATTAATATTAGAAAACAAATATTTGCCTTCTTTATGGCAAATTCAATATTAGGTATAACCTTAAATGATTTGAGGTTCAGGAATATTTTCTCTTCACAACCAACAACTTAAAAGTTTAATTTTGATTGTGACAACTAGAAAAGTTACTTAAGCAGAAATTACTGCAAAGTGCTAATAAATACAGATACTGTATTGGACTTCAAATACATACATGAGTGACCCTTGAATTATATGTTGTAGGGAATGTTTCAGTAGCAGTGTTGTCTCTGCTTTGCTCTCCTCTTCTAATGAGAGAAGGCCAGGCTTCCATGTAGGCAATGTGACTCTCCTTATTTATTGCAATGGAGCGTGGCAAAGCACATATTTCAAGGAAATTAGACTATAGTAAAGTCATCCTTGAAGTAGACTAACAAAGTCAAAAAAGAACCATTGAAAATAAAATTCTCCAAAAGTGCAGAATAAAAAAGCTGATACCAGGGGCCCATTGTTTCTTATCATAGGTGCATAATGTACCATATTATGAAAATATACAAAGATATTATCATAACTTCCTGACTGATTGTCAGGAAATCCTCTTTTTAAAAAAAGAACCACACCTAATTTACTACTATTTGGAAAAATCCATTGGTTTGTGTGATAAATACTAAAATAGACTGATTATGCAACTGGCTAGGTGCCAAGTCATTTTTCTGTGAACTCTAAGATAATGGACCTTCATTGTTCTGTTTGTTATTGCTGCCAATTCCTGTCAGATTGGTCCTCGGCGGTTACACGGGCTTCTGCAATTTATCAAAAGCCTGAAGCTTAAAAGTCTCTACTTGTCTAAAATAACAATTCGTTTGTTTAATAAACATACATTGGATAAAAAATTTGCAAGGTTTACATGTGCTGAGTATACTTCCAATATTGGTAAATAGAGGAAATGTGTAAAACCATATTGCCTTAGCTATTATAAAATCAGCTACATTTATCTTTGGTAGAGACATTTTCTCCCTTCTTTGATTTGACAACGAATCCTTTTAAATTTCACTAATATAAACAAAATCATATTTGGTAAGCCATGAGAAAACTAACTCTAGCACACAGAATTAGAGGTAGTGTTACAAAATTATATAATCTTTAAAAAAAAAGAAGAGACCTGATTTTATTTAGGAATAAATTCTCATAGAATTTCTATGCTAGCTTTCATCTTCTGGAAATTAAGATTTCACTGTGTCCTCTGTTCTTTTTTTCCACCATTTAACTTCTATACTACCAGGGTTGTATAATTCTCTTGCTGAAATTTCCTTTGCATTTTAATCACAAAATCCTCCACTTCTGCCCTCTTTAGAAATAAAAATATTTGGTTAATAGGACTCTAAGCCTGTTAACTGTATTTTTACAAATCTCTAAATGTGGTTTTATAAAAGCATGATAACAGAAACTATGCTATATAAATTTATAACTATGCTTTCTTTTGGTTTGGGTACATGAATTTATTATAGACAAGACTGCAGAGAAGAACAGTTCAAATAGGAAGACAGCCCGGCTGACATGGCTCAGTGTTTGAGCATCGACCTATGAACAAGGAGGTCATGGTTCAATTCCCGGTCAGGGCACATGCCTGGATTGCGGGCTCTATCCCTAATGTGGGGCGTGCAGGAAGCTGCTGATTAGTGATTCTCTCTCATCACTGACATTTCTCTCTCTCTCTCTCCCTCTCCCTTCCTCTCTGAAATAAATAAAAATATATTTAAAAAATAGGAAGACAAAGACATTGAGTTCCTAAATTTCCTTTGGAAAGGTGTTTTGAAAAGTGAGCATCACAATAGAAAGTAAAGAAGAAAAAGACAGGAAGTAGAATTGTAAATTATTTATATATTAGTCACAAAATATAACAACTTTTTGTTAATATCATATTTTATCTGTTTATATTATACGGAAGAGATTAAGGAAAAATGATGTCTAAAATCTTAACACAAAGGAGCCAGATATGTATGTTTTAAAAAACTAGAAATAGACTTTCCCTCAACATCTGGGCAATTTCAGAGTCGTGAAAGCAGTTGTGTGCCCACAACAGTATCCTAGTACTCTCTGGGTTATACAGCTTTTTCTGGCTACCTCCAAGCTCTTAAACACACTAGGAGTTCACAGCAATATTGGTCAATGAGTTCCATTTCCCATCTTTGGGGTTGAGCCCTGATGCTCTACTCCAATCTATAGCCTCTGAAATCCTGCTCCCTGGCAAGGGAGGAGGAGGAAAGCACCGGGAAGGAACCATGGTTGGGATCAGGTAAGAGGGTTTAATTTCATAGTCATGTTAACCTGAGCAGCTATAGAGGTTGCTTTTGAACTTTGCCTCTACCCATAGACAAGTCACCTAACCTTCCAGTGCTTACGATTTTCCCTTGTATTACAGGCACTAACCTTATTGTAATAATCATTTTTTAACATATACATGTATCAAATACATGTACACCTTAAACTTACACAATGTTATGTGTCAATAATCTAGATACCAGTGGCCTGGTGCACAAAATTCATGCAGAGGGGGGTTCCTTCAGCCCAGCCTGAACCCTTGCCAATCGGGGACCCCTTGGGGGATATCCGACTGCCGGTTTAGGTCCGATCCCACAACCAGCGGTAAGACATCCCTCTCACAATCTGGGACCACTGGCTCCTAACTGCTCACCTGCCTACCTGCCTGATCACCCCCAACTTCCTGCCTGATCACCCCTAACTGCCCTCCTCTGCCGGCCTGATCTCACCCCAAACTGCCCTCCCTTGCTAGCCTGGTTGCCCCCAACTGCCCTCCCCTGCCAGCCTGATCTCGCCCCAAACTGCCCTCCCCTGCTGGCCTGGTTGCCCCCAACTGCCCTTCCCTGTCGGCCTGATCTCGCCCCCAACTGCCCTCCCCTGCCAGCCTGATCTCACCCCCAACTGCCCTCCCCTGCCAGTCTGATCACCCCTAATGGCCTCTGCCTTGGCCCCCACCACCATGGCTTTGTCTGGAAGGAAGTCGGACATCTGGAAGATGGCTGGTTGGCCCGGTCTAATTAGCATATTACCCTTTTAGTATTATAGATAGATATAAAAGCCTAATATGCAAATTGTCCCCACGGAAGTTTGACCAGGAGACCAATCGCTTGCTAAGATGTGCGCTGACCACCAGGGGGCATCACAGAATGAAGGGAGGCCCCGGCCAGCAGCTAGAAGGCCCCGATCAGCCTGGCTCGCTGGCCAGGCTTAGGAACCTTACCCATGCCCGAATTTCATGTACTGGGCCTCTAGTATTCCTATAAATCTGGGGGGAAAAAAAAAGGCACTGAAGACTATTTGTTTTAGGGGCTGGTCTAAGATAAGAAGACAGAATTTCCCTGTGAGAGGAGACAAATGCTTTTCTTTAGGATGATAAACATTCTACACCTCCACAAAGGCAATCCTCTATTTGTTCTCCTGACAATGGGAAGTCACAAGGTCTCCTTCACCTCATGTCCAAGACCACTGTGTAAGCACAAACTTCACGAAAAAGCACAAGGAAAGGCAAAAATCCCTAGGCAGGAAGGTCTTGGTATGCCTCTTGTTGGAACTCTTTTCCACTCCACTTCCTCGTGTTCAGGTCCTGCTGCCCCACTGCTGCTTCTGGAGCATGTCCACTGTTTATCTTGATTTAGGTGTGGGAACCCAGCTTTCCTCTGGGTTCAGCTGGGACTTGCTGGAATTTTTAAAAAAAAAAACAAAAACAAACAAAAAAACTGAAGGAAAAGAAAGCAAATATGAGAGCAGACAAATGGATAGGTTTACAAACCCGAGATTTTTTATCCTAATCTCACCGAGGCCCAGCCATAGTCTGGTTGGATTGGCACCGTTGTTCAGCTCCAGTTCTTTTTCCTGCCTCCACTCTGTCTGGCCCCACAGGGTGGAGGCTGGACCGAGCTCCTCAGATTTCTGGCCCAACGTTACTTTGAAACAAATGATCTCTGGTGGAATCTCAGAAAGGATTTTTCATTCCTTCTGGAACTTACTTCTGTGTCTGTTCTCTGGGATCAGCCCTCTGGTTGTCAGTTCCAGCGTGGGCCTCAACTGATTTTCCTTTATACCACCCCTGACTCTTGTGGCCCTGCTTCGTTTCTCTGTTCTTCTAAGTAGAAAAATCATTTCCCTCTGTGTTTTGTAAGGATTGTCTTCTGATCTTCGGCATTCATACTTAGCACTGGCTCTCCGCTTAGCCTTTATGGCTCTGGCCCACGGACATCCTGCTTTTGCTCTAATCCCTTCCTTCCTGCTTGGTTGGCTTATCTCAAGTGGGTTATAAGGGCGGGGTTTAAGTTCATGTCTTCTCTATATAGCTTCACTAATTTTCTGTCTAGTTGTCCTATCAGTTACTATAAGAAGAGTACTGAAATCCCCAGCTACAATTGTTGAATTGTCTATTTCTACTTTCAGTTCTGTCAGTTTTGCTTCATGTATTTTGGAACTGGTGTTGTCCATTTACAACTGTTAAATCTTCCTAACATATTGACCCTTTATCATGAAATATTCCTGTTGGTCTCAAGAAATATATTTTTAAAGTTTATTTTGACTGATAAATCCAGTCCAGCACCATATAGTTTCTGTTTGTTGTATTAAGTACCTTTCCCCATTCTTTTTCTTTCAACCTATTTGAGTCTTTGATTTTAAAGTGTGTTACAAAGATATCCACATCTAGACAAAAAAAAAAAAGGGGGGGGGGGATTTTTATATATATATTTTTTCCTTCTTTCAATATTTTTTTCTTTGTCTAGGAGTGGCTATCTTTACGTTTATCCTACATAGGATTAGTTGAGCTTTTTGAATTTGTAGATTTATGTTTTTCATCAAATTTGAGAAGTATGGGGCCATTATTTTTTTGTATGCGATTTTCTGCCCCATTCTATCTCTTCTTTCTTTCTGGAGTTTCTAGTATATGTTTACATTGTCTCACAGGTCTTTGAGGGTCTGTTCATTTTTCTCTAATCTTTTTTTTTTCAATCTGTTGTTCAGATTGAGTAATTTCTATTGCTCTATTATGAGTTCACTGATACTTCCATCCTTCTGCCATCTCTAATATGTTGTTGACATTTAGACATCTCTAATATGTCTAGTGACATTTTAAAAATTTCAACATGGTATTTATCAACTCTAAATCTTTGTGTGTGTGTGTGTGTGTGTGTGTGGTTTATATTTTTCCATCAATATCCTTGCCTTATTAAATTATCTTTTTTTTTTTCATTCTTTGAACTTATTTGTAATTGTTGCTTTGAAGTCTTTTCCTAATAAAGCCAACATCTGGGCTCACTAAAAGTCAGTTTCTACTGATTGCTTATTTCTCCTAACTATGTGTCACACTTTCTTTGCATATTTCATATTTTTTTAGAAAACTGGACATTTTAGCTAATATGTTATAGCAACAAATTTTGAGGGTTTTTTGGGGGGAGAGGGGTTGTAGCTCTCCTGAACTTGAACTGCAAGGTTTGTCTTCCCCATAATATGTAGCTGCTGATGTGTATGCTGGGATTTCAATTGTAATTTTTATTTCTTTCAGTCTAACCTCTTAGGGTTTATTTTTGTACCTGCAAAGCTTAGTAGCCAGCCAGTTATTCGGGCAGAGGTTTGCCGAGAACCAATTCCAGCATGTAATAATTACAAGAGTTCCATCAAAAGGTTGATGGGACTTGGGGAGCTCAACAGGGTTGAGTCACATGTAATTTACCTGTTGGAAACGGCTAAAAGGCACTTCCCCCAAACCTGAATAGGATGATCGTTTGCTGCCAGACAGCTCAGGGCATTTTATTGCCTCCTGTTGGCCAAACACCTGAACAGCTGTAGGCTATTCCCCAAACTGATAATGCTTCTGTACCCTTTGATACCTTACCCTTTGAAGTGTATATTTCCACCTTGCCTTGGGAAAAATTGTGTTTAATAAAAGCACGGGGTCCTGAGACAAGGAGAGTCTTACAGCTCCTTCAGCTGAAGCTCCTCTGACCCCCAATGCCTTTCAAAAATATCTTTCGTCCTTGGACTCCTTCTTAATCATCTACGCGCAGCCCCTTTCTCCAGAATGCTGAACCCTTTGTAAGGCTGGGAAAAGAACCCCAGCATTATGGTGCCCTAATGAGGGACATCAACAGAGGTTGTTTTCAAACACCCCAAGCCTTAAGGCTTCCGAACACTGCTGATTCATTTGTGTGGTGGTTGGGGAGTGCACTCAAAGATTGTCCACTGGTCCTTGCCTTTTGCTTTCTACTGATGTGTGAAGAGCTTATTTGGCATATGTGAGATGAGTAACTTTTCAGTGGTGTCACATTCAGATGAAAAAGAAGTAAAGACCATAGAGGCATAAGCAGTGATGGAATCATGAAGTGTGCTTGGGAGAGGAAAAGCTGAAAAAATTACCTGTCAAATATAATTGAAAAGGGGACCTCCAGGAGGCCACTTAATTAATTGATGACAAGATGATTTGTGTGTATCTCTTAAAATGTTAGGCTTATATTATGACCTGGTGGTCCAATACATAAAGTTCAATTTTTTATATGGCATTAAGTGCTCTTTAAGATCTGTCTTAGTGTCTTCTTAGCAGCCTCATTTTTCACTTCCCATCTGTTTTTATATCTCCATGCCGTTTCCACACATCATTTCCTATGCCTTAATAACTTCCCTCCACACATTTCTGATCATTTAAGACCCAGAGAAAATGTTGTAAGATTTGTGATGCCATTTCTGATTTCTGAAGGCAAAGTATACGCTACTCCCTTTTGTGTTACAAGTAAGAGGATATTCAATAAATGATGGAGCTTTGGCTAGCCCTAATATAGAGCAAGATTCATCTAATCTCCTCATCTCCCTTCACACACAAAAATTAATATTTGATAGACCAAAGATGAAATTTTAAAAAGTGAAATACAGTAGGAAAATAACAGGGATTTTTATAGAATGAACAAAAGAAAAGACAAGTTTTTTTTTTCTCCTCGAAACTTGCTAATATAACCCAAGTGCCTACAGGGAGAAGGTAACCAGAAGTGAAATAGTTTCTGTCTTTGAATTACAGAATGATCCAGCATGTAGTCTTTAGCCACCTTTGAAGGCAGGGGTGTAGGGTTGGGCTGAAAACAGGAGGTTTAGTTGAAAGGAGCAGTTAGTACATCCAGATCTGCTCCCCCACTATAGGACCCTTTCCTCACCTCTGTGAAAAATGAAGCAAAGTTCACTCTGGAGAAACTGAACCAGCCAGGCTTTGAACTCTGGAACATCAGGCATAGCTAAAAGTGGAGGTGAACAGGATGAGGGGAGGGCTGTCAAATTAAAGTCATAATAATAATTAGTGGGATCTCCCAGAGTTCTGAGAGGCAAACTTATATTACCCTTTACACTAGAAAGTGTAGGATTTTTTTCCTGTGAAACTGGCCATCCCTAGGCAAAGGAATTTTTAAAAATTCTAATATATAGAAGAGACTGCTCAAAGAAACAGCTACTCAGGTAATTAATCTTGAGGTCCCATCCATTGACATGCTCTGCCCCTACGTGAATGTTTCTCAATTAGCTCTTTCTTTTCATTATTCTTTTTCCCCAACTGAGCTTGAGGATTTATTTTCTAAGGTTAAGATTAAGATTCCTCTAAGATTAAGTTTTTAAAAATTTAAAGCAAAAATTTATTCATTTTAGTGATGACCAAAACCTGAATGGTAAGGAGTTGCTCAGCCTCTCACCTCTTGAAGGGATTTAATAAAGAAACATCATTTACCAAGTCCATGGTAGCCCAATGTTGGCAGACCCATACCTACCCCTTTGCACAGGCTGCTTCAAATTTTGTTAGCTATAAAGAGTCAATTCTTCAGGAGATTCTAATAGATAACTTGACTTTGCAGTGTCGATTATTTTTATCAGAATTATTATTCCAAGCTGCCCTGTTTGTGATCAAAGAGTTTTCAGTACAGTATATAATTTACTTGTATTAAATAATCTATTCCCTATGTAGAAATGTAACCAGCCAGTGCAAGAAAAACCCTCTAACTTGAACAAACTAATCGTCCTCTTGGAAAAGGGACATAGAGATCATTCTACTCTTGTATTATCCAGGAGAAAACAGGCAACAGAGAGTGGAAGCTGAGGAGATGACCATGAAGGCTGACAACCGGCCCGCAGGTAGCAGGGGCAGTGGCTGCTGCTGAGGAGGTGGTGGTGGAGAAGATGGTGGCAGATATGATCACAGCAGACTCAATGGCTGCTGAGGCAGGAGTGGTCAAGAGCATAGCAGTCTAGTGACGTGTGTGCCATGATATCTCCTTGCGATAAATCCAATGGCAACAACAGCCAAGGTGGCTGCAGCCCAAGGACAACAGGCCTTATTGGTGATGGGAAAGGCAGCAGTCGTTGGTAAGGAGATGACAAAGTTGCCGTGACCACAGGAACTGGAGATAGGAGATAAACTTTTGCAATAAACAATGAGATTGTTTTTCTCTTCTATCCCTAGGGGAACATAGCTGCAAGTGGAAAAGAAAACAAACATTGCAGGCACAGCTGTTTCCCATGGTTATGAGTTGTCCACTGGACTCTTCACAAACTTCAAGACAAATGGTCTGGTCATCTCTAAGGTGTTCATATGAGAATGGCCTCTTCTGTGGCCCAGGAATACTAGGAAGTGAGCAGGAACTAGAAATCGGTTGCTAGAAACAACAACCATGGATCTAGAGCTCAGCTCAACACCAGAGCTCCAGCCTTTCAGACCCTTTCCTGGCTGTTCTGGAGGGCAGTTCCCACTTCTGAGCTCTCATGGGTGTAATTGGAATGCTGTCCACTTGAGGCAAAGCCAAAAGAGATAGTTAGAAAGACTGTTGATGGGGGTGAAGGCCTACAGGCTCTGAAGAGGTTGGCTTCTCCCATGTTCTCTAACACTTTGACACACTTTTCTCTGTGTCCCTGGCCAATGCCTTGTTGATCAATCACCCAAGGCTCCAATTCTTCAGATCATATTCTCTGGCACTCACACAATTATGTTGCACCATGTTCTGACTCCAGAAAAACTGGCTAACTCCAACCCTAATCTCCCTATATATGTGTTAGCGTTTCCAGAACAGGCTTACCTAGTCCTGCTCTTGAAATAAAAATTGTACAGGTGGGAATACAAATCAAGTGTGTATATTAAAACAGTATGTGTGTGTGTGTGTGTGTATACACACACTTACAATGAGCAGTGAAGGCAGGAGATAGTGATGAAGACTTGCACCAAGTAGCTAAGGGTCCATATGGTTTGTGCCATATATTTTTGACCTTGGATAAAATCAGGAGAGGAAATAAAACCCATCCGAAAATGATGGAGCCCAGTGAGCCAGACTGGTGGGCCCTGGGCTGGTGACATTTAGCAAAGAAAAGGGTCAGTACGCAGGCAGCTTGATAACTCTGGGCCATTAGTTTAGAGCCAGACGACCTTATAGACACACCCTGATACTTGGCTCTCTCAGGAACAGATACACTTTCGTCTCTTCTCTTCTATTTTCCTCCAGAGACAGCCATTCCTCTCCCACTGCACATCAACACACTCAGTCCCAGAATTAAAGTTAAGGGCTTAAGGCTGAGGTGTAATAAGAGAGGGAGGAAAGAAAGAACTGAGCCTTTACCTCACATCCTCACTGCCACAGTGGTTAGCATAGCCTACATTTGAGACCATGGAAATGAAAACTGATGTGAAACAAGTGTCTTCTCAATCACCAAGAAAACATTCTGCATAAATAATCATTGAAACTAAAAAGCAGTCCAATTTAGAATGGAATAAATTTTTCTCTTACTATATGCAAATAAATGTTTAAATTACACCTAACAAAACATCGTAAAATTAAACCAGGAAGGAGACTGGCTGCATGAGTGTGTAATGGTCACGTTATGTTTCATACTTTGGGTAATGTGTTGAGTATGTGATCAATGCTCAGACCTACATAGTAAGCTGACTCACATGGAGTAAAAGGTCCTCTATAAAATAAGGACCTTTTACTAAATAAAGTGGCACCACAATATTTACTTGTGTTAGTTTTCTATTGCTATATAAGAAATTATCCCAAAAGTTCATGGCTTAAAATAACAATAACTAGCTCTGGCCAGTGTGACTCAGTGATTCAATAACTAGCTCTGGCCAGTGTGACTCAGTGATTCAAGTATTGGCCCTGACTTCAGGGTTGCGGCTTTAATTCCCTGTCAAAGGCACATACCTGGATTGCAGGTTCGATCGCCAGCCCTGGTCGGGTATGTGCGGGAGGCAACCAATTGATGTCTCTCTCTCTCTCTCTCTCTCTCTCTATCTCTCTCTCTCTCTCTCCCCCTCTCTCTCCCTCTCTCCCTTCCCCCTTCTCTTTCTCCCTCTCTCTTTCTCTTCTCTCTTTGTGTGTCTCTCTCCTCCTCTCTCCTTCCCTTCCATTCTCTTTCTAAAAAAAAAAAAAAAAAAAAATCCGCAGGTGAGGATTAACAAAAAACAAGCCAATCAATATTTACTATGATCACAGTTTATGTGGATCAGGATTTCAGGGTGGTTCTGGCTCAGGGTCTGTTTGAGGTCGCAGTATAGATGAAATCAGGGTTTACTGGGGACGGGAGGATCTGCTCCCAAGATGACCCATCCTATGGTTGGCAAGTTGGTGTTGGTCGTTGGCAGGAGACCTCAGTCCTTCTCAGGTGGACCTCTCCACTGATCAGTGTCCTCCTGACAGTCACTTCCGCAGAGCGAGTGAGCCGAAGAGCACGGTGGGAGTGGCGGTGCCTTTGGTAACTGCATGGGAAGTCACCTATCACTTCTGCCATATTCTAGTTTTAGAAAAGGTCTGGTCCAGCCAATGTCGGGAGAAGGAAACTAGGCTCCACCTTTTCAAAGAAGGAATGTCAAATAATTGGAGGACAATATTGAATATAAATACTGTTTCCCATGCTTATTTTGGATGTAAAATCCTTTTTCCCTTTAAGGTGGACACATCTGCTCTCTAGGCCCTAGTTTTCATGATATAACTTCTCAGTTTTCTTAAGGAAAAGAATACTAAAGGCTGTATTATGGGATTGTTTTGTCATTTGTACTGGTCAATCTGAATTTTTGAGTTTCAGATGATGTGATATCAAAAGATGACTTAAAATTGTTAACGCTTCTTTTGGTGCCACTTTATTTAGTAAAAGGTCCTTATTTTATAGAGGACCTTTTACTCCATGTGAGTCAGCTTACTATGTAGGTCTGAGCATGAAGGAGGAAAAATAGATTAATATACACTGAGTGGCCAGATTATTATGATCTCTGAACGCATCATAATCTGGCCACTCAGTGTACTTCTCTTGAGTACTTCATTTATTTGATATCAAAGATACTATAAATCATGCACCTGATCAGTTTTCCCCTTTGCACTGGCTGATAGAAAGCTCAGGGCAAATAGGTGGTTGATCTCCAGCAAAAGTCTATAATACTTTTGGTACCTATTTGAGATACAAATACACTGAGTGGCCAGATTATTATGCGTTCAGAGATCATAATAATCTGGCCACTCAGTGTATTTATCTTTAAAAGTGCCAGATGTCAATTTAATGTCAGCTCCAAATCCACCCTTCTTTGTCCTGTTTCTATAGACTGGGTCTTATCCACCCCCCTATTCTGGCACTTATGAACCACTTACTTCTACAGACCAACTTCAGTGCAGACCCTCTGGCAAGCTATTCACCGGGCAGGCTGTGTATTTCTGTGGTAGCCAGGCCCTCCTTGGAGAGGCCTGATCTACTCTACTAAGTCCCTTGCTCCTACACTGTTCACTCTTCCTTAGTCTACAGTTAGTAACTTCTTTTTCGCACATGCCACTTATGGACATTTTGGAGTCCTCTTTTATCCTTTTTAGAAATTAACTACCTTTTATTAGTTAACAATTCTTTATTTAAAGTTTTTCCTGATCTAATTACTGTGTGATTTCTGTCTCCTGACTAGATTCTGGCTGCTATGGAATTCATATGTGGAGTGGTCCCAGGAGACAAACCTGAAAAGATGGATTTTGAGAACTGGGTGAGACTCTTGCCAATGGAAAATGAGATGCTAGTTACCCAGGGAATGAAGCATTACAATTAAGTTATCACCTATAGTTAATTAGATGCCAATTAAGTAAGTGTGTGGGAGCCCATGCAGCTGCTGTACTTGACCATTAGAAGCTCTTCTGAGTGCATTGGAGAGGATGAAGAAAAAAATAAATGGCAATCTCAGGTACTTTAACTCCTAGTGAAAATGATCTTGGAACCACTAATTGTGACATCCTTAAAAGAATCTCATTTCTGGCAGCTACAGAGCCAATGTTGTTGAAAATCAAACACAAAACAATTATGTGGGTTGCAGATTTACAACATCAGCTGAATTCACAGCCTCACTTTCTCATGAGAAAGTTAGGGCATTGACAGGGACATTATGACACCCCGAAACTTGAAATGAGAACATCTAGTTGAACCCAGAGGAAACTGAGGCTCTGAGATCACTGAGCCACTCTAAGGCTCTCTTCCCAGTAGAAGTAACTTTCCCTCTTATGCCTGAGGTTACTAGCCTTCCTGTGATCTTCTCACTTCAGGCATATGCCTTGCAAGGGAATGTTCTTTCTTGTCAAGACCCACCACACTCCCCCTCTGTTTTCACTAGACCCATAACTAGGGTCAAATTTCATCATGCTTCGAAGGGCCAAAACAACTCTGGAAAGTAATGGAGTACGCACTTAAAGAATTGCAAGTTTGTGTGACTACTAGTATATATCATCAAAAACTGGGGGATATGTATGGAAATGGATCATAAAGATGTTAGAATAAGGAGGGCAGAATATAAAAATGGGCCAGACTGAATACAGCGCTACTTGCCACTAACCGCCCAGTGCTCCAACATCCTCCCTGTCCTCCCCCTGCCTGCTCCTTGCCCGTGGCCAGCCGATGCTGCAGCATTCTCAGCTGCTAGTGAGCCTCCTCATTTGGACACCTCATGGGAAAGGTGGTGTACCCCCCTCCCGAGGTGGGATGAAAAGAACTAAGTGGAAATTTCCCTGTGCACTGTGGACATGTAGCTCTGTTATTTGTGTAGGTCACAGCTGTTCTTTGGGCAGGTTTATGGCGCTGCTAATCTTTATTACACAGAAACAAGTTACTTGCCTCCTGAGCTCCTACCTGTAGTTTTTCAGTTGTTGTTTTGTTATGGACTGAAAGTTTGTGTCCCCCCAGAATTCATATGTTGAAATCTTGTCCTCTGGATGATGGTATTAGGAGGTAGGGCCTTTGAGAGGTGATTAGAGTTAGATAAGGTCCTGGGGGCAGAGTTCTTTTAAATGGGGTTAGTGCCCTTACAAGAGTCATGGAGAGCTTGCTTCCTCTCTGCTCCCTGCCATGTGATGACAGCGAGAAGGCAGCTGTCTGCAGTCCAGAGAGGCTCTTTCCAGAACCCAGTCAAGCTGGCACCCTGCTCTTAGACTTCTAGCCTCCAGAACTGTGCAAAATAAATTTATTGTTTATAAGTCACCCAACTGATGATATTCTGTTGTAGCAACCTGAACAAAGACAGTTTTTAGAAGTAAGGTTAAATAAGATTTGTGACTGGACTCAGAGGTAAAACTTGGAACATGAACTTACAATAAATATATATATGAATGACTTTGGTCTCATTGACACATATCCCCCCAAATGGAAATGACAACAAGAAAAAATTCACTAAGATCTTGGCAGCTGATCGGGCCATTCATTCTGGACAAGGACACTTAAAAATATATAAATTCCTTTTCTTATACCATTACTTTGAAGTAAATTGATGAGCTATATGGACACAGACAAAAGCAGCAGAAAAACAAATAAATAAATGCCAAAGAATGTGAATTATATATTAGCAAATATTATATCATTATAAGTAATGTCTGTAAGAAACTGTTCACTTTCTATTTCAAAGAAATGAATCTGCCACCTGCCCAAGAACTGAGGAACACGGAGGATGATTATGATATACTTTTGGGTCTCCATTAGAATACCATTGCATTTTTTTCATATTTTACTTTTTGGTAGCTATTCAGAAAAGCAGTGCCATACATTTGGAAATAATATTAAAATATCTCAGTTGTTTAAATGTCTAACAGTAGATCCCAGACTCTCAGTACTCTTAAATTTTTTCTGCCCTATTTAACTAACTTAGTTTAATCCATAGGCTATTTTTTATGGAATTTGGTAACAACGTATAAATAAGCCACAAATGAAGATCTAATCAATACAGTCAAAATACATGTTTTAAGTCATTTTTATATTCAGTTAGTGGTAGTAATAATGACATGCAGTCCAAAAGGGTCCTGAAGTTTGAACTTTATATAAATATTTGAGTATAAATGTCATGATTATTTATACAAGTGTGAAAACACTAAAAAAGTTCTTCCAAAGAGAAAATACAGTCAACTATGCATTGAGCCATTTAATTGAATCACATTGAAAAAGAGTATTTTCTATATTAATTCTTATCATCTATGGACCTGACAAATAGTCTCGTGGGTGATATAATGATTTTCCTTATACAATTTTAATATAATAGTTTTTTATTAATTTTAGAAAGATATTGTACTTGGATCTGCAAAAAGAAATGAAAACTCTGACATACATAAAGGTAGGTATAAAATTCTTCTTTCCATTATTTTTAACTGTTCTAAAAGATAACTGATTATCTAAAACAAAAACCAGTTGGATCAATATATTTTATTTTTATGGTATATGATCACTATAGCACAAAAGATAAAAGGCTAGAATTAGAAATATTCTGTTATGAGTCCTTGGCAACATGTGAAATACTATAATGTTATTTGATGAATTAAAAATGTATATTTTAAATCCTAAGGTAAGCACAAACATTTTTGAAAATGAGATATAAAAAGTAAGCCAATAGTGGAGATAAAATGGAGTTAAAAATACTCAAATAACTCAAAAGAAAGCAGAAAGAGATGGGATAAACAAAACCGATACAAGATGGTGGATTTTAATCCAACCATATTAATAATTACATTAAATGTAAGTGATCTAAACACACCAATTGAATGACAAAATTGTTGTTTGAATAAAACAAAAAGATTTTATAAAAAACAATATCTAAGAATATACTATCTACAAGAAATGCACTTTAAATATAAAGACATAGGTTAAAAAGTGAAATCTAGCTTAATCTTCTATTTATTAGGGTGGACAAAAGTCCAATATCAGGCACTGTTGCCATCTCTTCTCTACGCACAGATAGATTGCAGAAAACGATTAGAGCCTGTGGGTAGACAGGAGACCTGGCCCTTAGTCTACATACAGTAGAGCTCCACTTGTACTACTATACGATTATGGGGCGCGGCTACAGTGTTTTGGACAGGTTCAAGCCTCGGACTAATAAGAGGGACAGTCCTCTCGTGGCCACGTGCAAGTCCCAGCTTGGAGGGCAGAGCCTCCCAGCACAATTATAGCCAACAGCTATAGTTGTAAGCTTGAACCTATGGTCCGAACACGTGGCCCCACGTGCCTAAGTGAGATAGGCTGCAAGTAAACAAAGCTTGATCAGGTGCATGTAATTGAGTAGGATCAAAACTCACGAGAGTGTTGTAAACATCTTTACCACGCCCTTACTTTGCCTCGTGGCATCTGGCTACAAATAAAGACACGGCTTGTGGGCGCTGGCGCTGCTGGGTCCCCATCTTTCATTCTCTTGTCTGTCTTTTCTAAGCCTTCATCACCCCCACTCGGGTTCACTGAACCTGGCTGAGCTGGCGTGGCACATAAGACGCCCTGGGGCTGAGTATGCCTTGGCCGTGCCAGCTCCCCACACATGATGCCATTTTCAATTGCTCCTTAGTGGTCTCCAAGAATTGCTGCATTGGGCAGGGTGAGAGACACCCTTTACAGTGATCTCCTCTACTGACCAGACTCAGCTACAAAGAACAGACCTCCCTCTGCTCTCAGGGCTGCGCACTTGGTGACACAGAAACACCCACCTGAGGTCCTCCCACTCTGAGGCACTACACAGGAGCCACTCAAGTCCCTACTATTTGTGGAATCTAATAGTTTCCCATCCTTCCCAGTCTCCCTTTTCCCAGATTGGATCCTCCCTTCTCTTGAATAATTCATCTCCATTCTCCAAGTAGCCTACTTTAAAAAAAAATAAAAACACCTTAACTTTTCCATGGTGACCAATATGTCCTACTCCTTCAACTTACAAAGCTCTGGCTTCTCTCTTTGAAGGGGGCTATGGTGTGGGGCAAGGGCGCACCTGTGTATCAGGTAGACTTGCACTCACCTGCAAATAATAAACCTAGAGTTGCTCGAGCAAATACAGGTTTATTTTTCTCACTTAATAGGAAGGTACGTGCTGGCCTGGGTTCTCTAAGTCAGTGATGTCAGTGTTGATGTATCTGGGGTTCTCCTGAACTTTTTCTCATGGTTACAAGATGGCATTACAGATCCAGCCATCAATTCTGCATTCAAGAGAGAAAGAAGAGGGGAGAAGGGAAGAGGCAACATGAGTCTCCTCTGTTTTCTTTTTTCAGGAAAGCAGAATCTTTCTCAGAACCCCGTCTCTCTTGACCCGCAGGGCCAGGTATGTCTCATGGGTCGGAACTGGTTCCTAGGGCAACCTCCAGATGCAAGGGGAGACGGAAAAGCAAGTGTTCTGCTTTCCAGGCTGCACAGTTGGGAGGCATAAATGCAAAAGAGGTTTGGGAATGGCTTTTTAGCAGCTATTTAACATTATCTTCCCAAACCCCTCATTCTTTCCTGATGAGAAGGAAACGAGGTAGAGTCAATGTCTCAAAAATAATATCCTGGCCCTTGTGTCCCAGCAGGTTGTTACATAAATGTGATGTCCAGACATGCAGATAAGAACCATTGTACTTCAGGAGGAAAAGAAAGAGCAGAGCACACTGTGCTTCAGAAAGAGGGGGAAAGTGGCCAGAGGACAAGTGTTGGAAGAGTTGGAAGTGAAATGAGGAAGACTTACAGAGATACTGACACAGAGAAGCATACAGAATTAACAGCCCGAGGGCCCAGCACCCACACGGCCCATGTCAGGAGCGAAAAAGGGAAGAAATGTCAGATGCTGTGCTGTAGCCACTTGCATCACATCTGTGAGCACATAGAAGAACATTCTCTGGGGGCTGACTGGGTTAAAAAATTCTAAGGGCCAAGTCAAAGTGATACTGTTTGTTACGGTCATTTCAATCTTACCATATGCCTGGACTGGACTGGGAAAACATAAACTACATATTTAAATCTGATAGGTCAATAAAATTGTACTTGGCAGATGTACTTTCTTTATAATTTTGAAGAAAAGATACTTTGACATAAATAAAAACTGATAGTTGAGAGGTCATTGAGAGAAAAAACTCAGAGGCCAGAGAAATAGAGACAAAATCTTCCCTTCAGCCCTAACTGGTTTGGCTCAGTGGAAAGAGCGACAGCCTGCGGACTGAAGCGTCTCAGGTTCAATTCTGGTCAAGGGCATGTACCTTGGTTGTGGGCACATCCCCAGTAGGGAGTGTTCAGGAGGCAGCTGATCGATGTTTCTCTCTCATCGATGTTTCTAACTCTCTATCCTCTCCCTTCCTCTCTGTAAAAATCAATAAAATATATATATTTAAAAAAACTTCCATTTAATTCCATATTCTAATTCCATAAATTATAATTCTTTTATGCTATCAATTAAACTCCTTTTCTTCACACAGACCCAAATCATTAAGAATTGTACTTGTGTGTGTAAATGTGAATACATACACATAACAACACCTTCTATCTTGCCCCCGTTTCTCTTATCAATTAATGTAGCCATTTAGCAAATATTTATAGAGCACCTATTTTCCTCCTACCCTTTCCTTTTTCCTACACTGCGGACCTTGAAGGGAGTCATGATGGGGATTATAAGTTTGGGTTGAGAAGCTATAAGAGAAAACATATCCACTCTGGGTAGATATGCAGAAACTTCTCCTTTTCCCTCCTATCTCGGGTCCTGGAAGCAGAGATCAGTAATAAGTTAGGAGGATCAATTACGTGTCTAGCTCTCCCACTATCATGCTGGGTATGTCACAAGACTTCTCTCTGTTTCATCGCCTTTTCACTTAGACAACACTGGTATTATTCCTTTATTTTTCCTTCTCCTTTCATCTCTCTTGTCCAACTACCTAACAGATCTGTTACACAGATAAATAAGATATTGCTGGTCACATTTCTCTGGGAAAAAAAAATAAACCAAACTATACATGAAAAACATTTTTCTTCAATAGAGCTTTTATGCCTACCGGCACTGGGTCAGCTCAGGAGGGCTGTGCAACTGTCTTGAGAGTGTTAGGGAGCTGCTATCCACATTTGTGTGGCTATCTTTTCTATTTCTAGATGTTAACCAGAATGCATTTTTGCTTCCTTCTTAACTGATACCCCAATCTAAGTTATGTCCATGTACGATACCTTATCACTCTCTATAATTTTTCTTTTTACTATCATCACATTCATGTATGAAACCTATAGTTGATGAGTATCTACAGTGTGCCAGGCACTCGGTGTTCTAGGCATTGGAGATATGAAAGTGAATAAGACAAAAGTTTCCATATTCTTGAATCTTACATCTTAATAGGAGAGACACACAATAAACAAATACACAGACACAGACACACACAATGTCAGGGGATGATAAGAACTAGAAAGAAAATAAGGCAGGCCAAAAACGTAGTGAGAAAGAGGTGGGCAGGGAGTACTGTTTTAGTAGTTTAGTCTGAAAAGTTGACATTTGAACAGGGACATGTGTGAATGGAAGAAGAGGGCCATCGTAATGTCTAGGGGAACAACATTCTAAGCAGAAGGACATAAATGCCAAGGCCCCCAAGTGGGAATGTGCAGAGCAAACTCAAGAAATAGCAAGAAGAGTGGGAGGGAAGGTGAACAGAGAGGCGGGCAAAGCCCAGATCATGTAGGAGCCTTACATGTCATGGTAAGCATGCTACTCTAAATGTGATGAGAAGCCATTGAAAGGATGTACACAAGGAAATGACATGGTCAGACTTGTTTTTTTAAAAAAATATCTCTGATTGCTGTATAGAGAATAGGACAAAAGGATGGAATAAGAAAGACCCAGGGGGAATCTACTGGAATGATAGAGCTGATAGAAATGATGTCTTGAATAGTGAGGAAAGCAGTGGGAAATGGCAAAATTGTGATATAGGCTGAAAGTTAATCCAATAGGATTTTCTGGTAAGTTGAATGAGGAGCATGAAAGAAAGAAAAGTTGTGTACAATTCCAAAACTTTTGGCCTGATCAACTGAATGAATAGGGCTTGCATTTAATTATAACAATAAAAAAATGAACATTAGTGGAGAAGCAGATTTGTGCGAAGTGAAGAAGGCAATTCAAAGTTCAGTTTGGGACAGTTTAGTTTGAGAGCTATTAGGTATCTTAGAGGCAACGTTGAGTAGGCAAAAGATATGGAAGTATCAAATTTAGAAAAATAGCTGTGGTTGAAAATATGAACTTAAGAGTCATAAATACATTTAGGAATCATAAATATAGGAGTCAGTTCATAAAATTGGAAATCAATTGAAGAAATTTTTAGAAAAAGAGGGTGTGATCAATTGTATTAAATGCTTTTGATTGACTGAAAATTGACCATTAGATTTAGACAGAGGATAGTCAGTGGTGACATTGCCATAATGGATTCAGTATTTTATTGGGATAAAAATCCTCAGTTTTAATTAGACATTTTATGACATTTATTACTGAAGACTTGTTATATCAGTCTCCCCAGCCAGATTGTAAATATCATGGAGGTAAGGATGAGGTCTCTTTAATTTTTTTTCAGAAATATTTTTATAGATTTTGCAGGGAGAGAGAGAAACATCAATGAAAGTGAAGTGAAACACATAGATTGGCTGCGTCCCCTACCAGGAATTGAGGCTGCAACATAGGCATATGCCCTGACCTCAAATTGGACCAGCAACCTCCTGGTGCACAGGAGATACCCAACCAACTGAGCCACCCCAGCCAGGACAGGATAATGTCTCTTTTAGTTATTACTTTATTTTCATTGTGCAACCCTGTGTCTGGCACAGAGTACATGCTCCATACATATCTGTGGAATATTCTGTTCTGTTCAGATTATTTCAAAGAAATTAACTGTCAGGAATTCCCTTGAGGTCATTTGGGGCTTTAGTAGTGATTACAATAGAATGGGAATTGGTAATGTATAAAGTCATTTTGATAAATATCGACTTGGTCGGTTTAAATTGTGTCTGTGTTTCAAAGTAAACATATACATGATATACCTGATATTTGGTAACTTAGGGTTTAAAAATGCATGCATAGAGTAAAGATTTAGCTTTGAGGAAGCAAGAGAGGGAGAGAGAAACAGAATTTCTCCTGAGGTTGTTTTCCTGAGAGAGGAAAATAAAGCATGTGAGTGTTCAGAGCTGGGCCTGTACCTGAGCACATTTCCTGTATATGCTCACTCCGTTAGGCAGCAGTATAGATTTTACAATAGGTAAGATCTAAGATTAGTCATTTGTTCATACTGGCTCAGACCCTCACTTTGCTTAACTGCCTAAAACCAAAATAAATATCGTGAAAAATTCAGCTTTTTTTTTTTCTCAGATCACTAAGGAACATTTGACAAGTTACCGCATTAGAGCATAACATAGCCTCTTCTTCCCAGCCAGTGTTCAGTTGGTTGAGCATCCTCGCATGCACCAAGAAGTTGCTGGTTCAATTCTTGGTTAGGGCACATGCTCAGGTTTAGGGCTCAATCCCCCATGGAGGGCGTACAGGAGGCAGCCAACTGATGACTCTCTCTCATCAATGTTTCTTTCTCTCTCTCCCTCTCCCTTCCTCTTCCTAGAAAATCAATTAAAACGTGTTTTGTTTTGTTTTAAAGAATAGCCTCTACTATCCTAAAATCTTTAACGTAGCTTCCCAATGCTACCTAATTTGCTCCAAGTTTGTGGCTTTAAAATCTGGTCTGATGTGTATCTACACAGAGCAGAAAGCTGGATGTGAGCAGCCCCATGCCCACTGGAATCATAATTAAAATTAGATAGGCTGACGGGATGCAAAGATGATTGAAATATACTCAGGAGGAAATAGGGACCATTTGGAGAGGTCACAAGACTCTTGTCATGTTAAACATGCTTCTGGCAATGACACTGAATGAAAATGGCCTCTTGGAAAAAGTGTTTTTGAGAAAAAAGAAGGGAAATGCAAATTTCCTAGCATTTCACTTGCTATTAACATACAGCGCATTTACCAAGCGCATTATCATATGGAGAGAAAATGTTAGGGAGGAAGAACTCAGTCAGTAGTGACTGGTTTGTAACAAAAATGTGAATTGTGCCAATAGTACTGAACTCCACGCCTTAATTATCCCTGGAGCTGCCGATCCTGGGAAACACACTGAAGACTACTGTCGTGTGTTTGCACAACTTCCTCTTGCCCTTTGAACAGAAAAGGGAAAGGAGAGTCCAAGGCCAGGGCCAAGGCTGATTGGCTGTTATCATGACCTTTGGGGATCCATAAGCCTGGAAGCTGACTTAATTAACCTTTTCCCCTTAAATATTGGGTCTGAAAAATAGTTCTGTTTTATGTGGTCTAGAGGAAAGAATTAATTCTGGCTCTTTCTAGGTGCTTGTGGATATAAGCCTTAGTTATTTAAGGTAGAGTAAACCTGTAGGAATATTTGTTTCATTTAAAGTCTGAGACTGAAAGTCAATTCATGCTCAACTGCCTCTAATGCTGGTGATTCATCAGTGTAGTCCACATGCATTATTGAGCATCTATTATGGGCTCTTCTTGGTGCCAAGCCCTGTGGATTTAAAGGTAAATCTGGTAAGCAGAGACCAACATGTAAGCCTATAATGTCAGTATTATAGGCTCCCCTATGGAACTAAGGGAGAAGTGGTCAGTTCTGTTGGGTATGTCCTCACAAGGCT
Organism: Cnephaeus nilssonii; assembly: GCF_951640355.1. Classification (NCBI taxonomy): domain Eukaryota; kingdom Metazoa; phylum Chordata; class Mammalia; order Chiroptera; family Vespertilionidae; genus Cnephaeus; species Cnephaeus nilssonii. The sequence continues at coordinate 68,969,463 of NC_137084.1, read as the reverse complement.
TCCGAGAGGACTGAATCTTACATGGCAGTAGGTGTGCAGTCATTGAAGGAGGGGGGGCGGGAAGAGTGCAAGGTGTGAGTGATGGAGGTGGGAACTAGCCTGGTGAACGGAAGGACTATGCACAGCAAAGCTCAAAAGAGACAGAGGTGCAGAGTATTCCAAGGGCCGGAGGCAGGGGATGAGGGAGGTTGAAGAGAGAGCAACATAAAAAAATAGCAGATGGTATTAACTTCCTCTACAGAACTACTAGTAAGCAAGAAGATGTATTTTTCTCTGAACCTTGAGCAGACTTTGTACTTAAAATAGAGATATATTGACATAATTAAAGATAGTCAGTCTGTTTCCTGCTCATTCATAAGCCAAAAATACATTTATACTATCTTGAAACTACAAAACTGATTCTTTTCCTCCATTTGCTCTTTAGCTGGTTGGGGTTCTTTACTTGTTGGGGTACCCAATTTTTACTTCAAAGAGATCTGAGCCTTAGTGGCCCTGCTTGTGTGCTGTTACTAGCGTCCCCTACTGATTTTTAACACTGCCCATGGAGTGTGAGGAGGTGTATCAGGGGGTCACCGCTCTGCCTCTACTACTATATGCTACAATAACTCTTTCCCCCTTCATAGTCAGAATTAATCACGCAGCTTACACTTCAATTTTCTTTTCTGTTTGCCAAAAAATGGCCAAGTAAAAGTTTCATTTTCCAGTTTAGTGGAATCTTTAATGTGTCCTTTGACTGAAGCCTGAAGGAAGATGTTTCTTTCCAATAGTCCTTCAAGGCCACCTCTAAGTGGGTGGAACTTGCAACCATAGTCCTAATTGTGCTAGTGACTGTATATCAGGGAAGAGCCATCCGAAAAACAGTCTTGAGCACTTTCTGCTAGAGTCAGCAGGTCACAGGGTGTGCCCACAGGCCCTATGTGTGGGCCGGGGGAAGACGGAGCTCCTCCAGCTCCTACAGCCGGGGGCAGGGGACTGTCACACCAGGACCACTCACAGGCTCACTGTGGGGACTCTCTCCCTTGGCGAGGCTGGGGGTAGATCTGATGTCTGGACAAACAACTGTCAGGCTTCAAGTTCTCCTTCACTTATATCCATCTAAAGTTGTTAGTACTTTCTGATTTTTTTTTTAAAAAATTGTTTCTGAGAGAGGAAGGAAGGGGGAGAAAGAGCTAGAAACATCAATGGTGGGAGAGAATCATTGATTGGTTGCCTCTTGCACATCCCCTACGGGGGATTGAGCTCACAACCCGGACAAATGCCCTGACTGGGAATCAAACTAGTGACCTCCTGGTTCGTAGGTTGACGCTCAACCACTGAGCTACACCTACTGGGCAGTACTTTATGATTTTTTTAAATTTAAAATTTTTATTCCATCTGGAAGTTCAAGGTAGGGATCCAACTTTATTCTTTTTCCAAATGACTAGTTGGTTGTCTGAATAACACATATCTTTTCACCACGTTGTTATATAATCAAATCCTATTCATATTAGGATCTACTTCTGTACTCAATATTTTGTTTCCTTCACCATCTGTCTTTTCCTGCAGCCATAGGTTAGCAGCAAATACTGCAGCTTAAATAACTGGCAAAGTTCTCCCTAAGATTCTTCTGTATTAGGATCTTCCTGGCTATTCTTGCATATTTTTATTTTTCCAAATCTTAAAATTCTTTTGCCAAGTTCCAAAAGATTTCCATTAGAATTTCATTGGGCTGTAATAAATTTATAGGTTGGTTTTAGGAAAAACTGACATCTTTGCAATGTGTGTCTTCCAAGCCAAGAATATGACACAATTCTTTATTTGTGTAAGTGTTCTTTCTCACTGGAAACTGATTAGTAGTGATATTAACTAGTGTCTTCTCAAGAGGTCAAATCTTTTTGTTACCAATCCTGTGGTGAGAACCAAGTTCAACAAAATTTAATAATTTCATGTCAGATCACCAAGTACTCTTGACAGTTAGCATAAATACTTGGATGTATTGCAAAAAAATGTGTTGTGATGCTTAACTATTCAAGATTCTAGGTTGGGATTATTTTGAATTGAATATAGAGGGATGATCAGTTAGAAAATAACTGCTTGGAAAATTCAAAACATGCAGAGACCACCAAATATATTTTTGTTATTTGCCTATGAAAGATGTCTTTTTATTGCAAAATTGTGTCATTATCCCAGAACAGGAATGGAGGCCATAACGTTATTTTGGCCACAGATTTGTGGCACATCCGAGAGTTGTTTGCATAAATTCACTGGCTAGAAGCCACATCAACTGGTCCAAAGCTATTCTAACATTGACAAGACAATAACAAAGAATGCTTCATGCCAAGACAGTTAACAAATCTTGCCAAAGAAGTCACCGTGCCTGCTCTCCTTTTCCATTGTATACCCAGTGCCCAGCACAATGCCTGGTAAATAGTTGATACCTAACGATTTACTGAAAGAATAAAAGGAGTCTTCAGCAAGCATTTATATGTATGTTTTTTAAGGTAAAAATGTGAAGAGTGTAACTTGCTGTGAGCATGGTTAATGCCCTCATTTCCCTTGGCAGAACCAACAACTCCTGAATTGGTGGCTGAGACTGTTGAGACCTCCTGTCTGTGCCTCACTGAATAACCTTCTCCAGGGCCTGCCTTTGAAGCTCGGTCAGTCCACTCTCCATTCCAGTGGTGGGAGTTCCCAGCTGGCTTCTGTTTTCCTCCCAGCCTTCTGTTGTCAACCGTCCTCAGCCAAGCCATAAAACCTTGAACAACCACACTGACATTTTGCTATTGGCACTGGAATCAGAGAACAACACATTGCAATTTGAGTTTTGGAAGGATGCTTTAATGACAGGCTTTGCCTAGCTTCCTGTTCATGATGAGCAGGCTGGTGGGCTAGAATGAGTCAATCATAGCCAGAACGGGGCAATGACCATACTTTTCACCCACAGTTGCTGATAAGAGTTTATAAATAAGCATGATGTTAGGTCAAAGGGAATGCAGAGTGGCAGAGGAGTACATCCACCCAGGTAATCAAAGCCAGGAGACTCTGTGACTAGCATTAGGAGCTAGAATAGAGAGCTAAGGGCCTGGAGACCAGAGAATTTTGAAGGCCATATCCAAAATAGCTGCAGTCAAAAGCTGAGCTACAATGAACTCTCAAAGATACGTGGCAAGGGCCATCTGAATTTATTTAAATGTCCTGGGATGGAGCCTACATAATGGAGAACGATGTTAAAGAGATAGGCATAAGTGTTAGAAGGGTATGGAATCTAAGCAAGGATTATTAAGACAGGAGAGTCACAGTGGGAACTCCAGAGAAGCCAGAAACAGATTTTAAAGCCATTTCAAAACAGAATTATTTCTTTGGGAACAAATGGCTGTCTAGCCAGAGTTCATGAATTCTAGTGGTGTTAGTTGAGGCAGGCAAGAAAGTACAAATAGAAAAACTCAAATGATCAGTAAACTTCATGGAAATTCGGATAATGCAATAATCACTTTCACAGGTCCTTTTAAATTGACTATTTAAAATGCATTATCATTACTGTCCATTGACAGTTCAGTGAGAGCCCTGGTTGGCAAACTGCGGCTTGTGAGCCACATGCGGCTCTTTGGCCCCTTGAGTGTGGCTCTTCCACAAAATACCATGGCCTGGGCGAGTCTATTTTGAAGAAGTGGCATTAGAAGAAGTTTAAGTTAAAAAAATTTGGCTCTCAAAAGGAATTTCAATAGTTGTACTGTTGATATTTGGCTCTGTTGACTAATGAGTTTGCCGACCACTGAGTTAGAGTGACATCCTTAAAAAAATCACTTCCATTTTAATGCTTCTAAGACTATGACTTACCCAGGGTTACATAGCAGCGTGGAAGCATATCTGTAAAAAGACCTTAGTGCTTAGTGTTTTGAATCTCCATGATCTGCTATTGGTCTCCATTCCTATTTGCAATTCAATTCTAACAGTCTCAGCCCAACTTGCTCTCGCTCTCGCTCACACACACACACACACACACACACACACACACACACAATCTCCTAAATTTTAAATCTGATTTCTGAGACTAAAATTAAAATGATTTCTCTATTATCAATACTTTCAGGTAGATATAGGTAGGTAAATAGATAAAGAAATGTATAAATATTGTTAAATGCTTTGGGAACTAGGGAGGTGAACTCAATGTTATACTCGTTTCAGGAATTCTAGAGTGACAAGACTCTTGGTTCCTCCCTTGCTCTCCTTCCTCTCTCCCTTCACTTCTTTCTCCCTTTTAACATTTTCCTGTTGGAGACCGGGTGTACATTTTCCAGCAAACATTTATGGAGTGCTAATGATATGTCAGCTCACGCTGGTCTCTGAGAGATACAAAAACAAAAAGACAAGTTCCTAACCTCTAGGATAGGGAGAGTCAAATTTACACGAGGCCCCTCAGAGAAAAATCAAGGGGGATTTTAGTGCTGAAGGATCAGCACTCAAATATCAGGATGAAAAAGAATGAAGTCCTTCCCAGTCCCAGCAGGGGAAGCCTGAGATAAGGGAAGGGAGTGAAGGGCATGTGCCTCCTCCTGGGACAGAAGGTCAGGGGCAGAAAGGAGGGATAAGAATACAATAGAGGATTGTGTGACACAGATAGGGTTGTGTGGCCAGCCCACTCTACCCCTTCCCCAGCACACGGGGCTCTGAACTTGAAAGAGTCAAGTGACTCCCCTTGGCAGGCTAGATCCTCTGAAATGGGCTAAAAGAGCTGTCCTACTTATGAAGAAAATCTCTCTTTTGGTTGTGGTAAGAGCTGGAGCTTTGTGGGGTGGACTAGAGGGGGGATTTTTTTTTTAATGTGAAGATGAGTTAATGAAGTCGGGTAGGGAGGTCGTGGAGGGAGGTGGAAAGAGCAGAGTCAGAAGACAGATTTTAATTTTGTCTTTACCACTTATGAGCTGAGCAATCTTGAGCAAATAATTCATATGAGCTCTGGTTTTCTCCATCTATAAAAATCCTAAGTGATAGTAATGAGTCATCCTATTTCTTGAATTATGTGAACTACATTTTTCTTTTAATCTTCAACTGAGGATATGTTCTTATTGATTTCAGAGGGAGAGGGAGAGGGAGAGATAGAGGGAGGGGGAGGGGTAGAAAAGGGAGATGGAGGGGGAGGGGGAGGGGGAGGGTAACTTGTAATGTCTTGGTAACTTGTAATTTTCCTTTTTCCAGACCCCTAGGGCCACAATCTAATGTGCCTGGGCACCAGGACAGATACCACAAATTCCTTCATTGTTATTGTTATCACGTTAATTGTTGACTGTTAACTGTCCTGCACCCACCTAAGTGAAAGAAGTATGTGTCTATCACTTTACTTTTTATACAATCCCAGAGGTTTTCCGCTTTGCTTTCTCCCGCCTCTCTAATCTATTACCAATGGATTTCATGTAACCCACCTAAGTCTCCTCCTTTGATTGCAATGTATACAAATAGATGAAAAACTGACATTCTCAGGAGCATTATCCCAATACGTTGAGATTCTGTTTCCTGGCAATTGTCAACAGTTTTGCTCAAATAAACATCTAAAGATTCTTTACAGGCTTCAATGTGTTTACATTAACATAAGACTACTACTAATGATATATGGAGTGGCTTTAAACAAGTAATAGAAAAGAAAAAAAATGAATTAAAGAAATCTGACTAGATAAATTCTAAATTCTTTCTAACTTTGAAATTTTATCATCCAAAATTACTACATTGTAATGTTGTAGCACTTTGTAATATTTCAAAGGACCTTCATTTGATTTATCCTTTCTGTTCCTAACAGGGACAGTATGAAATGGTGAGGGGAGTGATGAATGAAGGAACTAACCATTAAGTGGTGGCCTCAGTTCCTCGGTTACTTTGGTATAGAGCCAGGACAGAGGCTTTACGACCCTTGCTCTGTGTCCACTATGCCACAGCATTCCCTGGCTCAATAAATATCAACTGTTAAAGAAAATGGCTTAATACACATTGCATTTTATTCTAGATTGACAGATGAGTAATCCTCAGTGATGAATTTCTTTTTTGAAAAGCCCGAAGTCTTTAGTGCATCAATTTTTGAGTCATTTATAGGGTCAACAAGATTAGGACACACAATATTTGCAACTTTCCCCAAATTTGAAATCAGAAAAGCTGGAAAGTGGATGTTATTTTTTTCCCCAACTTAAATAATATGCTAAATTCTTTGACTTAAGACACTTTTCCTAAAACCCATGAGCCTTTGAGGACATTTAGCTACTATGATTAAGCAACTCATCTTTCGATTACATATGCCTGTGTTATATATTACTAGAGGCCCGGTGCACAAAATTTGTGCACAGGTAGGGTCTCTAGGCCTGGCCGGTGATCAGGGCTGATTGGGGCCTTCCTTCATTCCATGCTGCCCCCTGATGGTCAGTGCACATCATAGCGAGTGGTCAAATTCCCAGTCGGTCGAACTCCCGAGGAGACAATTTACATATTAACCTTTTATTTTATAGTATTGTTATGTTTGCACAAAAGATCGTCACATTAGCATATTTCCACTCTTTAAAAATATTAATGAATGTATTATTGTTGAAGTAGTTTATTATTATTTTATAGCAGTTTTATATATGCATAATATGAAAATATTTTATCAGTATGGAAGAGTATAAAATGAATGTGCTCTGCACCCCACTTCAGCCCAGGCTCACTCTGTTAACAGCTACTGTTGTTACCTTGTGCAGCAGTTATCATTATAACTTAAAATAATAGGCTTACAGCTCTATTTCTCAAGTGATCAGCCTTAGAAAGTATTTACTGCTTCTATCTATGAAAGATGGAAGAATTTCTTTGCTTATATTTCCTTCCCCCTCCATTTCCTAATTTGTTAGTTATATTATATTATGTTTTTAGTTTTTCTAAAAATTATATTTAAAATTATTCTTTATAATTTTAACTAATAAGTCCAAGTTTCTATTTCTGGATTTATTGATCTAGATGTGAGATTCCCAGTTATGTGAGAGGGCTCTCAATATTTGTTCTATATGTACATGGTCACGGTTTTCTACATTTACATTCTGCTATAGGGGTCCAGAATGCGTAACCCCAAATGTGCCTCTGTGGTATGTGGATTATTTTGAGCTAAAGGCAGCCAACACCCTGTGGGCTCAAGAGAAACTGCTGCTGATATGCCCCCTGCCCCTTAGCTACCTAAAAGATTTTTAATTAGAGGCCTTGTCCATATAAGAGATTATCAGAGATAACTTTTTTTTTACCTATCTTTAGGGCAAGGTAAAATTCTAATTACTGAACATCTGTTCTTTCTTATTGTCCTGTAATGGCCTTGTGAAGGCCCAAGGATCCTTACCTCATTCTTAGTTCAAAATGTCCTATACCTACCCTAGCCAGTTTGGCTCAGTGAACAGAGCTTTGGCCTGTGAACTGAAGGGTCTCAGGTTCTATTCAGGTCAAGGGCACATGCCTGGTTTGTGGGCTAGATCCCCAGTAGGGGGTATGCAGGAGGCAGCCAATCAATGATTCTCTTTCATCATTGATGTTTCTGTCTTTCTCTCCCTCCCCTTTCCTCTCTGAAATCAATAAAAAAATATTTTAAAAAATTTTTAAAAATACACAAAATGTCATATACCTTTCCCTTTCTGTCTCTGAAACTCTTATGTATGTGGGGTTCCCATACATAAATATATCACTAGATTTGATTATTTTCTTTTGTTACTGTCTCATATAGACCGTTAGAAAGAACCTTGAAGGGAAGAGGAAAGCTTCTTCCTCTCCCACACAGCGCTGTAATTATAGGAAGTCTTCAGCATGGAACAGATTGGCCAATCTCAGAGGAAAGGGGGAAGGGAGGAGGAGAGCATAACCTATGGACACAGACAATAGTGTAGTGAAGGCCTGGTAGGTGGTGAGAGCAGGGTGTAGGGGGTCAATGGGAGAAAATGAGGGGGACATTTATAATACTTTCAACAATAAAGATAAATTTAAAAAAAACAACAAAGGTAATTTATATAAAGCACTCAGCACAGAGCCAGCACATAGATTTTCTGGTAACTGCCTGCTGCTATCAGCTGAGTTGAATGGATAAACCCCCAGTGAGAAGGAAATGCAATCTTATTTAACTGGAATTTTGTTGCTTAAATGAGATTCTTCTAAGCCTCAAGGTCCAATGGAGCCTTCCTTCCTTTTTATCCTCCTTTTCTTGTTTTCTTCACTTCCTCTGGGTCATATTCAGATGGCTTCTTGTTTTCTTTCTTGGATTACAGTCTGTTGGATTAGTTCTTTGAGGTTTTATTTTGTATAGGGAGTGAGTTCTCTGAATTTTTGAATGTCTAAAAATATCTTCTTTTAGCCCTCACATTTTATTGTTAGTTTGGCCAGGTTTAGACATTAAGATCCATGTTTTCTTCTCAGAACTTTGAAGACATTCTCCCAATAAAATGCCAGATCCACTAGGGCAGGATTTTGGTCTGTTGGATTCATTGATATTACCCAAGGATCCCTAGAACAAGGTCTAGCACACAATATGTATTTTATATATATTCATTTTATTATTTATTTATTTCTTTTGAAAAATATACTTTATTGATTTTTTACAGAGAGGAAGGGAGAGGGATAGAGAGTTAGAAACATCGATAAGAGAGAAACATCGATCAGCCGCCTCCTGCACACCTCCCACTGGGGATGTGCCCACAACCAAGGTACATGCCTTTGACGGGAATCGAACCTGTGACCCTTCAGTCCGCAGGCCGATGCTGAGCCAAACCGGTTAGGGCTATATATTTGTTTTATGAATTATTATTATTATTCTGTTTTATCTCCCACCTCTTTGGAAGCTTTGTTCTTAGAGTTCTAAAATTTCACTAGTGTGCCTAAGACGTGCTTTCATTTATTTGTTTGCTTTTCCTTATCTATAATTGCTAAGCTTTGCCAATCAAAAACTCTTTAGTGTTAAGAAATTTTTATTACTTTCTCAACAATTTCTTTTTCTTCATAGTACCTTCTAGAATCACATTTAGATAAAGATTAGATTTCCTAGTGCTAACTCCCATGCATCTTAATTTTTTCTCATATTTTGTCATTTTACTCCCTTTATTTTATCTTTCAGGTAACTAGCTTAATCTCTTATTGTATCTATATTATTATTTAGCAATTCCATTGACATTTTATTTTTAGTTTCCAAGAACTCTTTCATGTTCTCTGATTGTTACTTTCATCACAAACTATAATTATTGTAAGAATAAGGTAGTTCCATCTTTTTTGCTTCTGTAACTTGTTTTTTGAGTCTGCAGCCCAGCTGGCTCACTTCTACTACCTCTGTAACTTTCTAAATAAACTTTCTTTTATAAATTGGAAAAAAATGATATAGTTATAAATTCCTCTGATGATACGAATTAACATTTTTATTGCTCTTTCTGAAAATTAAGTATTAATTTTCTTAATTGGCTAATGTGGGTGTGAGGAATGTGATTGATTTGTGCATGTGTTGATTAGGTTTTAAAAATTTTTTTAATTTTTTTAATTTTAATTCTTTATTGTTTAAAGTATTACTTGAGTCTCCTTTTCCCCCCATTGACCTCTCCCTGGCCACCCCCCCCCCCCCAGCACATGCCCTCACGCCCCCTGGTGTCTGTGTCCATTGGTTATACTCATATGCATGCACACAGTCCTTTGGTTGATCTATTACCTCCTCACCTCCCCCCGCCTTCCCTCATAGTTATACAGTCTGTTTGATGCTCCTATGTCTCTGGTTCTATTTTTGTTCATCAGTTTATATTGTTCATTATATTCCACAAATGAGTGAGATCATGTGATATTTATCTTTCTCCGACTGGCTTATTTTGCTTAGCATAATGCTCTCCAGTTCCATTTTTAAAAAAAATATTTTTATTGATTTCAGAAAGGAAGGGAGAGGGAGAGAGAGATAGAGAAACATCAACTATGAGAGAGAATCATTGATCGGCTGCCTCTTGCAAGCCACCCACTGGGGATCGAGCCCGCAACCCAGGTATGTGCCCTTGACTGGAATTGAACCCAGGACCCTTCAGTCGGCAGGTCAACAGTCTTTCCACTGAGCCAAACCAGCTAGGGCTAAAAAAATTTTTTTCCTTTAACTGTTTGTATTATCTTTTTCCTTAAGCCTCAGTTATTCAATGTATTTTTCTAAGGCTTTCCCTTTCATATTGTTTTTTTTTCTCTCACAAGTTTTGATGTTCCTAGTTGTCCATTTATATGAATGAATTAAAAACTAAATAAACATCTTAATTTAGTGTAGGTAGTTTGTGGGGGTTTCCTCTTCAATTGTTCAGGTCTGTTCTCCAAGCGTTTCCTTTGAATGAAATGACTCACACTAGTTTTTGGAGAAGCAGGTGGGGCTTACGGACAGGAAGGCTCCCCTGTGGACAAAGAGCGAACAAGGGGCCAGGAGAACCCATAGGTTTCCAGGAGTTGCATTTTAAGTAGATTATTTCTGCTGTGAGTTTATTGTACAGATTCTTCAAAACCTCCTCTTAGGCCACAAAATTATCACCCGACACTTTCTCTGAGCTGATGGCTTGCTTTCTCCAGGGCAGTTCTCTGGCTTTAGCCTAAGAGCAAGTCTCAGCTGCCAAGCTCTGTTTACACAAGTCGGAGGAAAGGGGCCCAGCTGTCCCTGGGCACCGAATCCAGTTCTCTAATGAGGCCACTGAAGATTGCCCACGGCCCATCGTTGTATTATTGACTGAGTGTGATCTCCCTGCTCGGCACCTCTTGGGAAAACACATGCTCATTTTTTTGTGACTGCAGTTTCAATACTTTCTTATCAGTCCATGCTTCTGCTTTCAATTGTGCAGAAATTTCTCAGAACTTCTGGTCTGCTGATGATACTCTTTCGTGTTACTTGAGAATATGGGAGGTATTAGAGGTAAATGCATGTGCTTAATCCCATGTGTGCAAGAATACACACAGTTGAAAAGCAAATACAGTAAGTACTTCATCCAGTTAATTTTTGGGGAAAAGATAGGATCCTGTAAATTAACAGAATACAATTCCTGAATTCCTTAGTTGGATTCAGTGTTTTGTCCAGCTTATGCTTACCTAAAAAAATTAATGTTGAACAATATGTCAGGAATTATAGTTATCAAGTCTGGAAATAAGTTCCAGAGTGACATTTTGGATATAATTTTTATCTAAAAAATTATATATATATATATATATATATATATATATATATATATATATACACACACACACACACACACACACACACACACACACACTGAGTGGCCAGATTATTATGATCTCTGAACGCATAATAATCTGGCCACTCAGTGTGTGTGTGTGTGTGTTTGTGTGTGTGTGTGTGTGTGTGTGTATATATATATATATATATATATATATATATATATATATATATTAGAGGTCCGGTGCATGAATTCATGCATGAGTGGGGTCCGGCCAGCCTGGCCAGGGGGAGGGGACATGGGCGGTTGGCTGGCCTGCCTGCTGGTCGAACTCCTGGTTGAGGGGACAATTTGCATATTAGCCTTTTATTATATAGGATATACACTGAGTGGCCAGATTATTACGTGTTCAGAGATCATAATAATCTGGCCACTCAGAGTGTGTGTGTGTGTGTGTGTGTACCTTTTAAAAAGAAAGAATTAATCATTTTTTGCTTTTTCAGACCCTTTCCTCTGGGTAGACTTGAGTACTCCAACTCAATAGTAAATATAAGGAGCCATATGCCAAAACATTGTTTTAGGCACAATTCTGAAAGAAGCACTGTTCAACTCATATCCTCTGGGCACATCAGTGTTATTTGTGTTCTCCTGATTCAGATTCCTTTCTTTAGAAATGCCTTAAATGAGTGTTTAACTTAAGACAAACAAAGCAAAAAAAGTTTTTTTATTGTACAAATAGAACCCAAACTTTGAAATGAGCAATATGCTCAACACTTAGTAAATCTAAGATCAAATGTGGACTCTACCATTCACTAACCTTGCATCCTGGACAAATTATTTAAACTTTCTAAGCCTCACTGTCCTGAACTTGAAAATAACCATAAAAATAATGCCTACCTCATGTGATGGCCTTGAGAACAATATAATATACATAAATGCCTTATAGTAAGGTCCTCATTAAATGTTAATATATATTTTTTATTTCAGAGAGAAAGGGAGAGGGAGAAAGAGATAGAAACATCAATGATGAGAATCATTGATCAGCTGCCTTCTGCATGCTCCCTACTGGGATCAAGCCTGCAACCTGGGCATGTGCCCTGACCTGGAATTGAACCGGTGACCTCCTGGTTCATAGGTCAATGCTCAACCACTGAGCCATGCTGGGTGGGCATTAGCAATTATTATTAATGTTCACAAATAATTTACATCTATCTTACAGAATAGTTCTAGAATAAACATTCCAACTCTTATTATTAAAATACTAGAGGCCTGATGCACGAAATTCGTGCAAGAGTAGGCCTTCCTTCCCCCAGCTGCCAGCATCGGCTTCCCTCTGGCGCCCAGGACCCAGCCTGGCTTTCCTCTGGCCACCCACAGGCACCCGGGACCCAGGCTTCCCTGCAGTCCCAGCTTTGTCTGGTCTAATTAGCATATTAGGCTTTTATTACTATAGATTGGTATAGACCAGTGGTCGGCAAACTCATTAGTCAACAGAGCCAAATATCAACAGTACAACGATTGAAATTTCTTTTGAGAGCCAAATTTTTTAAACTTAAACTTCTTCTAACGCCACTTCTTCAAAATAGACTTGCCCAGGCCGTGGTATTTTGTGGAAGAGCCACACTCAAGGGGCCAAAGAACCGTATGTGGCTCGCGAGCCGCAGTTTGCCGACCACAGGACTATAGACGGCTCTCTCTGGGGAGCATGCCCACACCTTTCCCACCCTCCTCACCCCAGGTGCGTTTTCCTTGCCTCTCTCTTTCTCCTAAGCTCCAAAGGCTGTTCTTTTGCCTCTGGAACTTGTTTTTTGAGCTCATTTCTTCCACAGCTCACTTCTTCTACTGTTGTGACTTACAAATAAAAAAAAAAGAAAAATATATAAATAATAAAATAAAATATTGGTGAAATAAAGGAAAATATTTATTACTTCCTTGTTCCATCTTTTGCATCATTTTTATTGTACTAAAATATATATAACATAAAGTTTATCATTTTAACCATTTTTAAGTGTACAATTAAGTGGCAACCATCTCCATCCATCTCCAGTACTCTTTTCATCTTGCAAAATTAAAATTCTGTATCCATTAAACATAACTCCCCATTTCTACTTCCCCCCGTCCCCTGGCAACCACCATTCTACTTTCTGTGTCTGTGAATTTGACTACTGTAGATATATAAGTGGAATCATACCATACAGGGTGTCCCCAAAAATGTATGCACATACTTTGAATAATTATAAAGGCAAATACATTTTATTTTCATTTAACAGCCATCAGCTGTTAAAGTGTGTACACATTTTTTGGGGAAACCCTGTATTTGTCCTCTCGTGTCTGGCTCATTTTACTTTGCATAATGTTTTTAAGGTTCATCCATGTTGTAGCATGGATCAGAATTTCATTCATATTTAAGACCAAATGATAACCCGTTGTGTGTATGTACCACATTTTATTTATTTGTTCATCTGTCAGTGGACCCTTGGGATTTTTTACTTTTTGGCTATTGTGAGCACTGCTTCTATGGACGTGGGTGTCCAAATATCTGTTCAAGTCCTTGCTTTCATCTCTTGGGCATGTATCCAGAAGTGGAAATGCTGGGTCATATGGCACCATTTTTGGTTTTGGTTTTTATTCTCACTCTTCTCATTTGGTGTTCCAGGCCAGTTTGCGTTTCTGTGTTTCACAAGATGCATTTTGTCAGAGGAGAGACGGAGTCCTTTTCCTCAGCCTGGCACAGAGTCAAGCTGCGTGTACCACTGTGATGACCCAGCAGACCCGCTCACCGGTCCCAAGGACTCCCCTGGGGAGGAGCTGTTTCTGTGAGATAGGAGCACCCTTTCTGCCTCCCACAGAAAGAGCTCTGCAAGGACTACCCCTCCTAACTATGTCCATGAACTAGGACGGAGTTAGGAGGAAGGCTTGTACCTGTCCATGAAAATTCACTTCTTTACAACAGCGCTACAAATGGTCTTTGCATATCTTCATGTACTAGACATGTGCTAGGCAACCGGGGTGCAAGTGTGTGTGCGCTGTGGCCTCCCAGTTTAATGAGGGGCTTATAGTTATTCCCCTTCTGCCCCTTCAAAGCAGAGATTAGAGCTCGACTGTCTCATACAAGGTTATTTAAAAAGTCATAGAGTACTTTGGTGTGCTTAGGCAATGGTGGGTCTTGGTTTGGTAGGTTCTGTAACTGGATAATTTATGGTCTCTGTAAGGAAAAGAATACAAATTGTGAATTTAAAATAAGGTATCTTTTCAAAGGGATCCATGCAAATAAGGGGTGTGTGTGTGTGAGTGTGTGTGTGTGAGGGGGTTAGCATAAGCTTTATTGAGGGGCTGAAGCATAAGCTTTATTACCTTCACAGTAAACCAGCTTCTAGATTTGAGGGGCATTAAACAGATCTTTCACCCCAAATCTCTCCCTCAATGACCCTATTATGTGCCCAAAGTTTCTGTCATTTTCTTTCCGTAGTTAAGAAATTAAAGTGCTTGGTAATGTTGGAAATGTTTGGGTGTCAGAAAGCACTTAAGCCCATGCCAACTGCAATTTTCCAGGGCTGAGAAGGCTCTGATGGCAAGGGTCAGGTCTGGAGGATAAACAAGGTTTTTAAAAATTCTGTGTTTGTTGTAGAAAATTTTGAGAGACACAAATTGAAAAACAAATTCGCCTATTAATTGTTCTACCGCCCACAGACAATCATTGTCAACATTTTGGTGAATATCTTTCCAGTCTGTTTCACATACCCTCAAATGTATAACCTGCTTTTTTTTTCTGCATTAGAACACTCAGGAACATTTCTAGACCATGCATTTTGTAAATATATACTTACACATTTAAAAAACTTATTTCTTATGAAAAGGAAAAATAAAATATCCAAACACTATTGTTGAATAGATCCTCAAGGCTAGTTGGACATTACAAAAGAACAAAAAAAGCAGCTGCTGCCACCTAGGGGAAAAATGCTACAAATACTGAAATGATATTTTAAGATGAAGTTTGATGTATTAAGCTGAGACAAGGGGTCTAATTTTTAAAAAATTTCTGAGGATATTTTTTTCCAATTGATTTTTAGAGAGTGCAAGGGAGGGAGGGCGGGAGAGCAGGAGAAGGAGAGCAGGAGAAGGAGAGAGAGAAACATCTGTGTGAGAGAGACACATCGATTGGTTGCCTCCTGAATGCACCCCAATGAGGGCCAGGGATTGAACTTGCAACCCAGGTACATGCCCTTGACCAGGATCAAACCCACGACCCTTCGGTGTGCAAGCCAACACTCTAACCACTGAGATACACCAGCCAGGGCACAGTTACAAGATATTTTATCTCAGAATGTTGAGGGCATTACTCCATTGTCTTTGAGTATCCTGTATTGCCGTTGAAAATCTGATTGTCAGTCAAATTAATGATCCTTCGTACATTGTGTGGCCTGGTTTTTCATTCTGGAAGCTTTTACAATATTTTCTTTATTCCCAGTGTTTTGATATTTTAAGATGATGTGCCTGAGAGAGTGTGGCGGAGACTGCTATTGGGCCATCAAAAATCATGTCTTCCTTCCATGGTGCAGAGTGGTTTCAGGGAAGCCTGTGCCCAGCCTGTGTGGCATCTCCCAGCACCTCTGCATCTTGGAAGAACCTGGGACTAGTTCTCTCCAATGGAAAGAATGTGAGTAGAATTGATGTGTTGGCTCACTTGGTGGTGGGATCAAGGGAATGGACTGAGGGTGGGGGTGAGAAACAGGGATACGCCTAGTGCTTGGCTGACCGGTATCAGAGAAGGTCTACGTTCCTATTTCCACTCTAGCTTAGTTTCAACCCCACACCTCCCTCCTGCCTCTGCTAGGTCCTTGGTGACAGAGCCTGACCTCTCTGGGAGAACTGACTCATGTCTTGCTCACACATCTCTTTCTCAAGACTCTCAGGTTGCTATTCTCTCTACTCTGATAAGTTGCCTCTCATGCAATCATTGAGCATTTTCCAAAAAGTTATCAGAGTCCTTTTCTGCTATTCTTTTTATCTTTATGAATTATATCAGTTTCCCTCTCTTAACTGTTATTTTAGTGGGTTTTGGGAGTGTATTAGTTTCCTAGGGCTGCTATGACAAATTACCACAAAATTGGTGGCTTAAAACAACAGAAATTTATAGTTTCATATTTCTGGAGGCCAGAAGTCTGAAATCAGTTTTATTGGGCTGAAATCAAAGTGTTGGCAGAGCCATGTTCCCTAAGTAGGCTTTAGGGAAGCGTCTGTTCCTTACTTCTTTCAGCTTCTGGTGGCTGCCAGCATTCCTTGGCTTGTGGCCACATCACTCCAATCTTTCCTCTGTTATCACACAACATTCTTTTCTGTCTGTGTTACACCTCCCTCTGTCTCTCTTTTGTCTTCTTTTTAACATATATTTTTAAAATATATTTTTTATTAATTTCAGAGAGGGAGAAAGAGATAGAAACATCAATGACGAGAGGGAATCATTGATTGGCTGCCTCCTGCATGCCCCCCACTGGGGGTCAAGCCTGCAATCTGGGCATGTGCCCTTGACCAGAATCAAACCCAGGACCCTTCAGTCTGCAGGCTGACGCTCTATCCACTGAGCCAAACTGGCTAGGGTTGTCTCTCTTTTCTATAAAGATGTTTGTCATTGCATTTAGGGCCCACTCAGAGAATCCAGGATAATCTTGCTATTTCAAGGGCCTTAATCACAACTGCAAAGTCTTTGCCATATAACATTCATAGGTTCTGGGGATTATGACATGAGCATATCTTTGGGAGCCATTATTTAGTTTACCACAGAGAGAGAAGATAAAAGGGTATGGTAAATCCACCATATTTAATAGGAGTCCTTTCTATGTTTTCTTTTAGTTAGCATTCGGTTTCCTTTTATACATTTAAACATTTGATACAGTTGGAATTTGTTTTGGAATAGAGCTTCTCTATCATCCCAAATACTAATTATGAAATACTTTATCTTTCTTCTGTAGAGAGGAAACAAAAGTGACTCTTAAGAGAAAAAAATTAAAACATTTATTTTTTTGTAATACATATGAAAACATTTTTTGAAAGTTTAAAAAAGACAGCTATAATTTTGGAGAAATTGCCTTTGCTCAGTGTGGATTCTGGAGAGCGTGAGTGACGTGCCCGCCTCTGCATGGAGGACACAAAGCCCCCCTCCAGGTCAGTCCTCCTCTGACGAGAGCACACAGCCTCAGGTGGCAGGATGGAGTGTTGTCAGCATCAGCATTGCTCCTACACACAACAGTGGGAGAACTGTGTGGGGTGGGGAATGACACCCTTCCATGGCTCTGGCCTCCCAGCCTTACAAGGAATGACAAACGTTAAGTTGCGCAAGCCTCTTACTGCTGAGCATGTACTGTAATCTCTCTCTATATAAAAGCCCAGCGACCGGAATGGCAGAACGATCAGAATAACCGGTGGCTATGACACACACTGCAGCAGCCAACCAGCCTGATCCAGTCCCTGATCGGCTCCCAACCCCCTGATCAGGGGCGGGGCCGGCTGGCCAACTGCCTGTGGCCCCTTCCCCTGGCCGGCCCCTCCTCCCCACCGGCCTGGCCCAATGGGCCCCCATGAGGGCAGGCTGGTCAGACCCCATCCGTGCACAAATTTGTGCAGCAGGCCTCTAGTGAGTAATAAGAGGACAAAACAAGCTAGATCCCTAGTCAGACCTCCCAGGGACCACAGGCCTGGCTGACCTTCAAATGAACTTGAAAAAGTGCAAGATGTTCAAGTTTTCACCCCATCTCTGGCACTCCCCAGAGGCAAATAACCAATTGCCTCCGTCGGGGTTTCAGGGCAGGCTGTGAGTACAAATTTCTCTATCGCAGCCTTCTTTTCCTTATTTAAGGAAAGCATGCCAAGGTAACTGTATTGTTCTAATGCACTGTAATTTAGTTCCTCTGTGGCCTTTGTATGTCTGAGTCACTTTTTGCAGCAGTGCTAGGAGATGCAAGTAGAAGAATATTATTTCTGAAAACCTGAAATTTCAAACTGGGCCTTTTATTTCTATTAGCTTGTTTGTTTTAGTCTTAATTGTGACATTCAGTTTACTAAAAGAATGTCAGAACCTGAATAACATTTTTGTCCCAAGTACAAATGTACCAAACTGCTTCTCAATTTCACAATATTATTTCTTTAATTTGAAGCTCATTATCATATTGTTTTTATCTCCTCCACATCTGAACCACCTATCCCCTACTCACTTACAAAATGTATCTCTGGGATTCTAGGTCTTTCTTTATGGGCGATCTAGATTTTTGTGTATTCTATTTTGTTACTTTTCATACCCCCTATCCCTCTTCGTCTAAGTTTGACTATCTTATACTTATCCAATACCAGCTCTTCCTTCTTCTAATAGTACAATAACCCAGTTATAATGCTTTACCTTTGTTTCTAGTGTGCCCGAAGAGTGAAGAAAGGAGATGGTGAGTTTGAAAGGAAACATGAGCTGTGAACAAAGAAAGAGGAAGAGAAGAGGGGGCTATGAAGAGAAGAGGTAGTGGCTCTTAAAGCAGTATCCTGTGTCTTCTCCTTTTCTAAAATCGGGCACAATATCAGGAACCAGAATGAATGATACTGAACTATACTGAACGCCTGGCACAGAAGCAAAAGTATGAGCAGTAACAGAAGTTAGGGCATAGATGCTTCTCTCGCATCTCCTACTTTTTTCGTTGGCTTTCTTGTGGAAACCTTAGCATAATGCACTATTGCTTGGTTTACAAAATGTTTATTTGTTTATGAAAGTAGCTAAGACGAGAGTAGAGATTTTATTTTCTAAAATATATTTTTATTGATTTCAGAGAGGAAGAGAGAGGGAGAGAGGGAGAGAGAGAGAGAAACATCAATGATGAGACAGAAAAATTGATCAGCTGCCTCCTGCACGCCCCCCACATGGGATCGAGCCCACAACTCGGGCATGTGCTCGCAACCGGTATATGCCCCTGCCCAGAATCAAACTCGGGACCCTTCAGGCTGCAGACCAACATTCTACCCACTGAGCCAAACCAGCTAGGGCGAGAGTAGAGGTTTTAGAATCAGAAAGACTTGGTTTTAATTCTCAGCTTTGCTATGTGACCTTGGACAAATTATATAACCTCCTCCTTAAGCTTTAGCTTTCTCACAGTAAGCTAAAGTGAAAAAATGAGAGGAGAAAATGTATAAAATGTGTAAAAACAGCCCAGAATATTAATTAATTTATTCAACAGATATTTATTGAGTGTTTACTATGTGCTAGACTACCTGCCGGGTACTGAGAGTACTGTGGTGAATGGGAAAGCCAAGATCCCTCCCCTCATGCAGCTTACGTCCCAGCAGAAGTAGATAAGAAACATGTAAACAAATCAATTAAATAATTACAGGTGCTGGTTAGCCCACAGTGAAATAAACAGGGTACGTCACCAGGACCAGCAGGGGGAAATCACAGCCTGAAGGAGGAGAATGAGTCAGTAGTTGCAAGAGCTGTTTAAGGCAGAGGAGATTAGGACGCTGGCTTAGAAAGAGCTAGGATTCTACTCGTCGTCAGAGGCCAGCAGTGCAAGGTTCCTCCTGGTCTTCCTGTGGCATGTGTCCCATGTCCCTGGCCCCTGAGAGCAGACTCAGAGAAAGGGGAGTGTGGGGAGAGGCAGTCCGGATGGAGGCGGAGCCTGGTCACCTGCAGAGACTTCCTAGCTGTGTGACCCAGACACACGGTCTGGCTGGATATGTGAGTTTGACTGAGTAAGGACACATTTCAAGGGAGGGAAGGACTGTGCTTTGAAGAACGAGATGAGATGGTGTGCCTGTGACTTCCCATCCTCAACAACCTCCTTATCCAACTTAAATTCAGTGGTAACCGTTATAATCACCTTCTTCAATACACCGCAAACTCCCTTGTCCACCTCTTGGTACTTTATACCCACTTGGACCTGCTCCCACCTTGTTAATCCAGCTGTCTACCCTACTCCATGTCTACACCCGTGAAGTGGAGTGGAAAAATCGCATGCAACCTCATTGACTGCTCTCAATTTAACTTCATGGAGTTAAAATCTTTTGAGATTTTGCCGGTCCTTCTCTCCTCCATTCTCCTTACTGCAGGCTGATGAAGGGAAGGGTTGATGCATGATCCCTGCCCTCCCCTACCAGGTGGATAAGAGAAGGGCAGCCCTGTGAGTCCCCGCTCCCCTTTCTGTCATTTTCTCTTCACCCACACCATCTCATCTCGTTCTTCAAAGCACAGTCCTTCTCTCCCTTGAAATGTGTCCTTACTCAGTCAAACTCACAAATCCAGCCAGACTGTGTCTGGGTCACACAGCTAGGAAGTCTCTGCAGATGACCAGGCTCTGCCTCCATCCTGACCTCCTCTCCCCACACTCCCCTTTCTCTCTCCCTCCAAGGCCATTCCCATCTTTCCACTGGCTTGAGGGACCTTCCTCTACATCCTTTCCTGGCTCACCGCTTATCATCAGGTCTCAGCAAAACGGCCACTTCCTCAGATCCCTTTGCAGCCTACCATGAAGCCAAACAGAACCAGAATTCCTTCTCAATTCCTTGCCCCTGTCCCACACTTGCAGTTTCATGCTTGCAATCAGACCTGGCCCACGAGGCAGTAAAGGGATAAAAAAAAGAACCCACAAAACCTATTCAAAGAATTAAGGGGGCAGGTGACTCTTGGTAGTTAACAGGAACTTATAACATATTACTACTTGACCCATTCATTTTGGGCTAATCATTCATTTCTGTTTCTTAGGTTTTGTCTGATGATGTATAGGCGAACATTTTAAAAGTAGGAGAGCCCAGCTGGTGTGGCTCAGTGGTTGGGTGTTTGGGTGGTTGAGCCTCAACCTGTGAACCAGGAGGTCGCAGATTCAATTCCCATTCAGGGCACATGCCCAGGTTGTGGGCTTGATCCCCAGTGGAAGGTGTGCAGGAGGCCACCGATCAAGGATTCTCTCATTATTGATGTTTCTATCTCTCTCTCCTTTCTTCCTCTCTGAAATCAATCAATCAATCAATAAATATAAAACTTCTGGGGGAAAAAAGTAGGAGAGCACTGGCCCTGGCCAGGTATCTCAGTTGGTTAAAGCATCATCCAGGTATGCCAAAATTGTAGGTTCCATCCCTGGTCAGGACACATACAAGAATCAACAGCCCTGGTTGGTGTTGCTCAATGGTTAGAGTGTCAGCTCATGCATGAGGGGTCTAGGGTTTGATCCCCGGCCCTCTCTCTCTTTTCTCTTCCTCTCTCCAAAATAAATAAAGACAAAAGAAAAAAATCAGAATGATAAAATTTTACAAAAACTTTGTATATCAGTCACAGGAATTTGGGGGAATTACTAGATACCACTTTTCTTCTTTCTTATGCTTTGTTTTCTTTCTCTCCCTCTAATACACATGTGTTCACCATAAAACCATAGGCTTTTTACTTTAATTTTAATATGATTGGCCAACTCATACAATCTAACCCCCAAAAAACAAACAACCCACTTAAAAAATCGACAGAGGACCTGAACAGACATTTCTCCAAAGAGGACATACAGAGGGCCAATAGACATTTGAAAAGATGCTCAACATCACTAATCATCAGAGAGATGCAAATTAAATGACACTGAGATATCACCTCACACCTGTCAGAATGGCTGTCATCAATAAATTGACAAACAGGAAGTGCTGGTGAGGGTGCAGAGAAAAGGGAACCCTCATGCACTGTTGGTGGGAGTGCAGATAGGTGCAGCCACTGTGGAAAACAGTATGGAGGCTCCTCAAAAAAATTAAAAATAAAATTGCCCTATGACCCAGCAATTCCACTTCCGAGTATTTACCTGAAGAAATCCAAAACACAAACTCAAAAAGTTATACGCATCCTAAGTTCATTGCAGCACTATGTCCAATAACCAAGATATGAAAGCAGCCCTAGTGCCCCTTAATAGAAGATCCGATAAAGAAGATGTGGTACATTTACACAATGGAATGAACAAAAATGAAATCTTACCATATGCGACAACATAGATGGACCCAGAGGGTATTATGCCGAGTGAAATGAGTGAGACAGAGAAAGACAAATTCCACATTACTTCACTTATATGTGGGATCTAAAAAACAAAATAAGCAAACCAAACACCCAGTTCTGGCCGGATGCCTGATGGATAATTACGGGATAGAATCCACAGTGGATTCTCAGTTGAATATACCAAAAACCGTTTCCTTTCTACTCTGGCTCCATCTGTTGGAGGAAAATGACCAATGCTGTCTATTTTATTCCATGATGGCTTTGTTGGCAATCTTCACCTTAAGTGGAAATCTACCGCATCTTTCCTTAATGTTATTCTTAATTTTGACTCTGTCAAGCTCTATTCCAAGACACAAGGAATTTAAATGTTTTTTGTTATACCTCCTGGACACATTTTTTTTTTTTCTTGAAGGGAAGTTCTGGTGTCCCTTAGTGGTAATTAATTACTTTGGCTAGTGAGGGTTTATGGGAGCTGTAACCTCTCACCTATTTTCACTGATCCTCAATTACTGCTTCTAATATGCAAAAGTTGCCTTTCTGGAAGACCTTCATTGATAATTGTTACCCCTGTTAGAATCACAGGGACTGACCTGGGTCTTAGGTCCTTGGAATTTCATTTCTGGCTTTTGCAATTTCAATTAAGAGCTTTACATCTGCACTGAATGAGATAAGAAGCCATTTGAGTATTTTGAGTATGTTCAAGTCCAGGGATGAGTAGCTTTGGTTTATTAATTCTTTCAACTAATATTTATTAAATGCCTACAATAGGCAAAATGTTGATTTGTTTAAATGAAAGTATTTCATGTACTCTTATTAGGAGTATATTAAAGTTGCTACCCTCCTGAAGGGTTGTATAGTCTAGGAGGAAGGGAAGAATGGATATGGAGACAGACAGTGACTAAACATAATGTATGTGACACAGCAATAAGTGCTGTAGAGGACAGCAAATCGAGGAAAAGGAGCTAGGATCTGGGGGGTAGGCATTCACTATTTTATGATTTGCAAAGGTCTCACTGAAGAGGTGACATTTGAAAGGCCCCTAAAGAAAGTCAGCCACGTGGTTATCTGGGAGAAAAGCATGTAAAAAAATAATTAAAGGGAGTCGCTTTAAAAATGGAGTTGGAGCTGCCATCCTAGAGGAACTGCCTTGAGCATCTTATGACTCAAACTTTTGGCATGTTAAACAGGATAACCAACCTTTGAACTGGGCCCAAAGCAACACTGTGGCTCAGACAACTGTTTGCTAGGATAACAAGACAGCGGATGTTATGACTATAGGACTGATGACTACCCAACTGCAAATAAACACATTGTTTAGGATTAGCATCACTCTGTTGGTTTAGCTGCCCCGATAGAATGCCTTTCTCTATTGATGCCCTTGTCCCCCTTCCCTTTCCCATAAACCCTTTGCCTCTGTCTCCTAATAGGAACATTACTTGGGTTTCTGCCTGAATCGGTGCTTGTTGAATAGCTATTACTTTGGATCTTAAATAAATGCGTGTTGCCTCTTACGTTGGCCTTTTATTTTTAGGTTAACAAACATTTTAGGCGGAAGGAACAGCAAGTGAAAAGGAAAGGAAGAGGTGAGAGGGCAGATCAGAGAGTCAGAAGGCAGCAGATCACGTGGGGACACATAAGCCATTTTAAGGGCTTTACTTCTGCACTGAATGAGAGAAGAAGCCATTTGAGTATTTTGAGCAGAAAAATGAAATAATCCGATTTAAATTTTTATAAAATTTGTGTTTAGAAGAAACTATAGCGAGAGCAGATGCGGAGCAGAAAAACTGTTGGGAGGGGGAGAATCGCCCCCTCCCCTTTAACTTGCATGATAGGACAAATAATAAAATTGACACAAAGCTAACCCTGACCGGTTTGGCTCAGTGGACAGAGCATTGGCCTGCGGACTGAAGGGTCCCAGGTTCGATTCCAGTCAAGGTCATGTACCTTGGTTTTGGGCATATCCCCATAGGGGGTATGCAGGAGGCAAGCTGATGGATGTTTCTCTCATCAATGTTTCTAACTTTCTATCCCTCTCCCTTCCTCTCTGTAAAAAACCAATAAAATATATATATTTTAAAAATTGACACAAAGCTAGATTAGCAGAAGAAAAATTAAATACATGTGCATGGGAAAACCCCAATATGATACTCAGATCATAAAATGAGGCTCAAAGAAATGATCAAACTAAGCACCTTTTAAAACTTTTTAGATAAAAACAATACATTTGTGAAACGTTGACAGGACAACGAAAGTGTTAGAAAGGCATCCAGCCCTAGCTGGTTTGGCTCAGTAGATAGAGCATTGGCCTGTGGACGGAAGGGTCCCATGTTTGCTTCTGGTCAAGGGCACATGCCTGGGTTGTGGGCTCGATCCCCAATGGGGAGCGTGCAGGAGGCAGCCTATCAATGATTCTCTCTCATCCTTGATGTTTCTGTCTCTCTCTCCCTCTTCCTTCCTCTCTGAAATCAATAAAAATATATTAAAAAAGAAAAAGAAAAAAAAAGAAAGGCATCTAAGAGGGTTTTGGCTTATCTAGCAGATTAAAGAGTTGCAAGGTTTGTTTTATACAGGCCTTTTCAACTCTGGATTTCGTAATGCTTGTGATAAGGCTGTCTTAGTCCTTCAGGAGTGGGGAGGGCACCTATCACAAGGAGAGTTATTTGCTGCATTTAGAGAGACAGAGAGGCGTTCGAGAGCTCCTCTCACTCCTGCTGCCTCTCAAGTGATTTTAATTTGGAATAATCAGTATGCCATTGTGGGATACCTTGGGGTGCCCTGCCTTAGCCCCAACACTACAACAGGGGACTATATCGGAATAACCCAAACAAGAAATAATGGTGGCTGGCTCCCAGGGAAGTAGCAGATGGAGGGTAAGAAATGGTCTGATTTTAATATGATCTAAGGATTTATGATGAATTAACTGGATGTGAGATGAGAGATGAAGGAAGGCTTCAAGGATGACTGTAAGGTTTTTCGCCTAAGAAAACCAGAGGATAGAGTTGCCATTAGTTGACACAGAAAAGACGATGGGAAAAGAAAGTTTTTTTCTAGGGGGGATGATTCAGAAATCAGTAATTTCATTTAGCATATGTTAATTTGAGAAGCCTATTAGACATTCAAGTGGAGACATTGAGTAGGTAGTTAGAAAATTAGTTTTGGAATTCAGGCTTGTTGTCATAAGAAATGTCCAAACCTGGAAAGAATTTTTATGAGTTAATTTGAGCCAAACTGATGACATGACAGAAAGCAAAATCTCGAGTGCTCTGAACAATCACGGTTTTGCAATGTGTTTTATACATTTGGGAATTAAGGAGGGGACACAGGGAAGATTATATGAACAAGGGAAAAGGCAAAGCAGGGAAATCTCCATTATTGTATTATAGGATAAAGAAGGTTCTGTGCTCTCTTGAGGGTGTTCAGAGGGGTCTGGAAAAGGGGATTACTTCTGGCATTTCAAAGGTATTAATCTAGGTGCACAAGACCAATGGGCTGGGCTTGCTTAACAACCTTTTACTGAAGAAGTTATAGGCCTGGGGTAAGACTACCCACTGTGACCTGCCCAGTTAGTAATTTATGACCAGTTCACCTTGTGAGGTTACTTCCAGTTACTGAAGTTGTACCGATAAACTCCTGTTCAATCCACAGGCTAGAGGCCTGAGCTGAAGATAAAAATTTATGCCTCAGCAGCATACAGGTATGGAGACATATTTTATTTTATTTATTATTATTTTTAAAATATATTTTTATTTATTTCAGAGAGGAAGGGAGAGGAAGAGAGAGATAGAAACATCAATTATGAGAGAGAATCTTTGATCTGCTGCCTCCTACACACCCCCTACTGGGGATCGAGCCAGCAACCGGGCATGTGCTGTTAACCAGAATCGAACCTGGGACCCTTCAGTCCAGAGGCCGACGCTCTATCCACTAAGCCAAACCAGCTAGGGCTGGAGGCATATTTTAAAGTCAGGAGTCTGCGTGAGATTCCTGAGCAGAAAGAGGGAAAATAGAGGTTTGAGGATTAAGCCCTGGACACTCCAAGAGTTGGGGACACGAGGACAAACCAGCAAAGGAGACGGGAAAAAGCAGAACCAAGAAGTGTGCCTTGAAGACAATGGAAGGAAGCATTTGTAGAAGGAAGGAGGAATTCACAAGAAAGGATCCAGTAAGGAGAGGACTGAAAATTGACTAGAACATTTAGCCACATGGAAGTCATTAATCTTGACTCAAGGATTTTCAGTGAAGTGGTGAAGTGAAAGTCTGACTTGAATGGTTTGGAGAGGGAATGGGAGGAGAGAAATGAAGACCGAGTATGCATAACTCTTTTAGAGTCTTTTCTGTAGATGTGAATGGAGAAGTAGAACAGCAGCTGGAGGGAGGTGTGGTTTTTTTATTTTTCCCAGGAATGCTAGTATGGTTTAATATTTGTAATTCAATCACCATAATTCATTACACCAATACTTTAGAAAAGCCACATGATGCTGTCCTATATAATAATCATATAATAAAAGGGTAATAAGCAAATTGACCAAACGGAGGAACAACTGGTCACTATGATGCGTACTGACACCAGGGAGCAGATGCTCAATGCAGGAGCTGCCCCCTGGTGGTCAGCGCGCTCCCACAGGGTGCGAGGGGTGGGGGGGGGGGGGGGCGTACAGCTGAGCCAGAAGCCTGGCTCATGGCTGGCAAGCGCAGCTGCGGTGGTGGAAGCCTCTCCCGCCTCCGCAGCAATGCTAAGGATGTCCGACTGAAGGCTTAGGCCCACCTAAGCCTTCATTCAGTCAGACATCCTCCGAGGGCTCCCGGTCTGCGGGAGGGCACAGGTCGGGCTGAGGGATCCCCCC
Source organism: Cnephaeus nilssonii (assembly GCF_951640355.1). NCBI lineage: Eukaryota > Metazoa > Chordata > Mammalia > Chiroptera > Vespertilionidae > Cnephaeus > Cnephaeus nilssonii. The sequence continues at coordinate 68,942,500 of NC_137084.1, read as the reverse complement.
CCCACCCCGCCGAATGCACTGATATCATGGACCTGGCCTCTAGTTAATTAATAAAAAAATATATGCTACAATTCAGTAACCGTTATATTAATAATAAAAACTCAAAATAGCAATGGAAGGAAACTACTGTCAACATAAGAAAGTGCAAATCTTTATTTATAAAAAATGTTTGAACCAAACAAAGAATATATCTGAAAGGAAAATCTCAACAGACTGAGATAAATGCTTCTGAAAATAAGTTTGTAGTTTCTTTTATGCATTTGAAATTAAGGAGGAAGCATAACAAAGACTACTAGGAGGTGAAGAAAGCAAGGGGGTTACGGGGCGGGGTTGGATCACAGGAGAGTTAAACTCTTGAGGGCAGTCACTTGAGGATGGTATTAGAAGGAGGGGTCTGAAAGGGGCCATTTCAAAGGTTTGTTAACCCAGATGCATAGAAACAATGGACAGGGCTCGCTTAAGGCAAACATAAGCTTTCTTTTAGTACAGAAGTTAGAGGCCTGGGCATGACAACCCACAATGGCCTGCCCAGTTAGGAATTTATCAGCAGATCACCCTGAGAGGTTATTTTCCATAGCAACATACTACTTAAAATTGATAAACCTATTTTCCAAAAATTGCCAGAAAACTTTATACTGAATGGTAAAATGTTTAAATCATTTAAAAAACCATTTCCATTAAAATTGGCAAAAAGATAAGGATGCTCTCTATCACATCTATTAAAATCAACATTACTATTATTTTTTGGGGGGTGGGGATGGGTTTCAAATATGAGCGAAAGTTTATTTCCTAGTAGGAAGTCACAGAGGTAGGAAAAGTGAGCTGCTTGCTCTGATGGTGTTGCTCAGTTGCTGAGCAGTTGGGGGCAATCAAGCCTGCAGGGGAGGGCAGTTAGGGGTGACCAGGCCGGCAGAGGAGGGAAGTTGGGGGTGACCAGGCCTGAAGGGGAGGGCAGTTAGGGACAAACATGTTGACAGGGGAGCAGTTAGGCATCAATCAGGCTGGCAAAGGAGTGGTTAGGGGGTGATCAGGCTGACAGGCAGAAGCAGTTAGGGAAAATCAGGAAGGCAGGCAGGCGAGCAGTTTTTATCTTTATATCTTGATAATCTCTATTGGTTAGTGATACCCCTTTAATGAGGTAAAAATAACGTAAAAAGTGCTTTCAGCATTCTCACATACATTAACTACTTTGATTATCTAATTATATTATCAAGATAAGGTCGTATAGTATAACAGTTTAGGTCACAGGCTCCAGAGTTAGACTGTGAATCCCTTTCTTATCACTTGCTGTGTGATCTTGAACAAGTTACTTAACTTCTCAAGCCTCAGTTTCATCATCTGTAGATTGGGAATATAACAGTATCCACCCCAAAGAGTTGATGTGAAGACTAAATGAAGTAATGCACATTAAGAACTTAGCCTGGCACCTAAAATGTGCTCCCTGAATGTTATTGTTGTTACTGCTTTCATTTTACAGATGAAAACTGAGGTTCAGGGAAATGGTTGAGTATCTTTCCCAAGGGGACATACTTACGAGTAAGTGGTAGATCAAGAATTTAATTTAGGTTTTCTTGCTTTAAAATTTCATACTCTTTCCAACCCTGTATAATTCACAGACTCGATGCACTTGGTTTTCCTCTAACTAATTATAGTAGTTCTTCTACTTTGGTTTGCAACTCAGTCAATAATGAAAAAATAATAGCCCAATGTATTTGGATGGGAGAAAATTTAAAAAAATCTCTTGTATTCAATCAGATTTTATTTTGCCATGGTACACACAATATATGTCAAGGAAAGTCTTGAAACCTTAATTAAAACATTTCTAAGTGGCTCACCATCAAAGGATAAACAGAGTAGAAATTTGAAAATATTTGAAATGAACAATAAAGAAAATATTACAATTCAGACTCTTTACACAATCAAACATACTAATTAGAGGGAATTTAAATTTAAAGAAATTAATATACTTCTCTTAAAAATTAATGAGCTAAATTGATCAAGAAGTTAGAAAAAGAACAGGTAATATAAAGAAAGAAGTAAGAAAAATCAGAAAATTAAGTAAATAGTCCCAAACAAGATGAACCTAAAGAGCCCTATACCAAGACACATCATAATTAAAATGGGAAAGGGTAAAGAGAGAATCTTAAGAGCAGCAAGAGAAAAGCAGTTAGTTACCTAAAAGGGAGCACCCATATGACTGTCAGATGATTTCTCAATAGAAACTTTGCAGGCCAGAAGGGAGTGGCAAGAAATATTCAAAGTAATGAAAAGCAAGGACTTTCAACCAAGATTATCTACCAAGCAAGGCTTATCATTTAGAATTGAAGGTCAGATAAAGAACTTCCCAGACAAGAAAAAGCTAAAGGAGTTCATCACCACCAAAACCAATATTACACGAAATATTAAAGGGTCTTCTTTAAGAAAAAGAAGAAAAATAAAAGATAAAAAATATGAACAAAAAATGGCAATAAATACATATCTATCAACAATTGAATCTAAAAATCAAAATAAATGAACAAACAAAACAGAAACAGGCTCACAGATACAGAGAATATTTTGACAGTTGCCAGATGGGAGGGATGTTGGGGGAATGGATGAAAAGGAGAAGGAATTTAGAAGTACAAATTAGTCATAGCCCATGGACACAGAAAATAGAGAGGTGAAGGACTGGGATGGGATGAGAGACGGGTTGGTGGGGGGAGGGCAGGAGGGGGAAAAAAGGGGACATCTGTAATATTCTCAATAATAAAATAAAATTAACAGATTCCTGGTCAGGGCACGTACCTAGGTTTTGGGTTGGATCCCTGGTTGGGATGAGTATGGAAGGCAACCAATCGATGTGTCTATCTCACATCCATGTCTCTCTCTTTCTCTCTCTCTCTCTCTCTCTCTCTCTCTCTCTCTCTCTCTCTCTCTGTCTCTCTTCCTCTCTCTCTTTCTCTCAGCCCCTTCCTTCCTCCCTAAAATCAATAATAAAAAATATTTTTTAAAATGGTGATGGAATGTCATTCCAGTAGTGATAGAGTATCACATAAGGGTGATAGAATGTCATTCGAGGATTTTCATCAAGAAAGTAACATGATCAAATAAATCAGTATTTTAACATGATCAACCTACTGGCAGTATGGAGGATGCTTTAGAACAAGATAAAACTGCAAGCAGGAAGATCAATTAAGACAAAGATAGTCATTTATGCAAATATCAGTTATATCTTTAATTTAAATTTAAGAAACTCACCAATATCATCAGCCATATTAACAAATCACCTGGAAGTGGAGTCAGCAATTTCTTGGGGTGAAATATAATTAGATCTACTTTCATATTCCTTTTAAAAAATTAGATAATGATAATTTGTGACTTTATTCTTAAATTATAGACATACCTCATTTTATTACACTTCATTGTGCTTCACAAGTGTTGTGTTTTATACAACTGAAGGCAACACCTCCTACCAACAAAAAGATTATGCCTCATTTTATTGTGATACTTGCTTTATTAACCTTTTGCACTCGGATGTCGAGTGTGACTCAACACGGTTAGCATTAGAATAAAGGAATCGAGAAAAAAGCAAGTGAGTGCAAAGGGTTAAGTAACTGAATCTGAAATATCTCTAAGGTATGTATGTATAAGGATCATGTAAAACTTAAGAATTTACTATTGAATGTAGAGTTCAAAAATATTTGGTATATAAATATACATTAGTAATATATTTTATAATAAAATTTAATGAATGATATATGTAAATATATAGTAGAATACAGATGCTCCTCAACTTATGATGGGGTTACATCTTGATAAACCCATTATAAGTTGAAAATAACATAAATTTGAAATGTACATAACCTACTGAACATCATAGCTTAGTTTAGTTGGTTTCTATTGAATGCATATTACTTTCACAACAACATTAAGGAAAAACTGGAAGTCGTACCGTTTTAAGTTGGGGTTGTCTATGTAATAAAAATAATATGACCATTTCTTGTGCTTATGCCTTGGACTTGGGACCAGGAATACCTAGATTTAAATTTTAGATCTGCAACTTGCTAGCAGTATGATTCTAAGAACATCACAACTACTGTGCACCTCACTTTCCTCATCCCAATATATAAAAAGCCAGGGGCTTGTAATGACCAAAATGACTGAACGGAGGACCAAACAGCAGGCTAGGGAGCTGAGGGAGCTGAGGGAGCGGGATGAACGGTCACCATGATGGGACTCCCGCCTGGATCGGGGGCATGGCCGGCCTTCAAACCGCGGGTGGACCCTAGCCCAGGCCAGCCAGCGCCCCAGAGGAGACCCCCACCATGATAGGGGAGTGTGGCCGACTTTCAAACTGCGGGGAGCCCTAGCCCAGGCCATCCAGTGCCCCAGAGGGGACCCCTGCCATGATCGGGGTCGTGGTTGGCCTTCAAACCGCCAGCAGCCCCTATCTTGGGAGGCCTCCTAGCCGAGGACACCCGAGTCTGTTTTGGACCTAGGGCCCCGCTCTCCCCGCGAGCGACTTGGAAGCCGCCAGTGTCTAACTGCCAGTGTCCGGGAGGTGGAGTGCGTCCACTGCCACCAAAAAGTAGGACCATTGAACCATTCACAATCTCAGTGCAGGCATGGGTCTGTGGCTGACGTGGTGGAGGCCAGACCAAAACAAAACAGAGGAAACACCCTGCCCACCTTGGCGGGTGCAGCTGCAGTCCACATGGGCCTGGGCAGTGTGGAAAGTGCTACCTCCTCCCTGGTCCTGTGCTGGCACTGCCGCCTCACTCACCCTCAAGCCCCCCTGAGTCCTGACAGCGAAGTGTGTAGAGCATCCTGCAGGAGTTGTGCCATTCTGGGTGATTTTGCCCAAAGACACCCTTTGGGATGAATTCAGAGCCACATCTCACTTCCCATGAGACTGGAAGAACCATGTAAAAGGAATTCGACAAAAGCTTTCCACATGTCTGTTTACTCTTTTGAATCCATAAAACGACCTTAAAAAAAGCATTCGGGCCACCTAAGAGAGAATGCACTTTCTGGCCAGAGCATGCAGGATTCTTTTGCCCAACAGGTTAAAGGAAGCAGAGAGCTGGCACAGTGGAAATGGCCCTGGTGCCCTATGAGGAGACCATGGAAATGGGGTTGCAGAAATTCCACAAATCTCTTGCCACCTTCTCCTTGGTAAACCACAGCATCCAGATCCGCCAGGACTGGAGGCAACTGGGAGTCACAGCCGTGGTTTGGGATGCTGTAAGCAAATCCTGGGGGCCTCTGAAAATATCTGCAATTGATTATAAGACTGGTCTTTATTTAAAAAGACATAAAAGAACAGCTTTGTTGAGATATAATTCATATACTGTACATGTCACCTAAAGTGTACAATGAACTGTTTTTTTAAAGTAAATTCAGAGTGGTACAACCATCACCATGCTCAATTTTTAAATATTTTCATGACCCCATCCCCTCCAAAAAAACCCCAAAAAACTTCTACCTACTAGAATCACTTTTCTGATCATCTTCCCCAAAATAGACTGCATTTTAAGGGTGGGTAAAGGACAGTTGAGGGAAGTTAAAATACTGCACAAAGGATATTGTAAAATGATAAAACACAAAGTGAAGATCATGTGTTTGCTTTAAAAAAATATTTTTTTTTATTGATTTCAGAGAGAAAGGGAGAGGGAGATAGAAACATCAATGATAAGAATCACTGATCAGCTGCCTCCCGCAGGACCCCTATTGGGGATCGAGCCTGCAATGCAGGCATGCGCCCCTGACCAGAATCGAACCTGGGACCCTTCAGTCCACAGGCCGATGCTCTCTCCATTAAGCCAAACCAGCCAGGGCCATCTGTTTTCTTTAAGTTCTGCGTGGTTGTAATGGTCCCCAAATCTATACTAATAAAAGGGTAATATGCTAATTAGAGTGGACGTCTTCCAGACATCCTTCCAGAAAAAGCCGCAGCAGCTGCGAGGGCCAAGGCTCAGGCAGCCATAGGCAGCTACAAAGGGCTGAGGCTCAGGTCAGCAGTGGCAGCAGCAGCAGGGTAATGGAGGCAGTGCCTTCCCCTGATCCACCAGGTGGCCTCCCACAGAGGGAAGCCAGGCAGGGGGCAAGGTAGGGGTGATCAGGCACGCAGGCAGAGGGGTTAGGGGCAATCAGGCAGGCAGGCAGGCAGGCTAGTGGTTAGGAGCCAACAGTCCCGGATTGCGAGAGGGATATCTGACTGCTGGTTTAGGCCCAATCCCAGTTGGACATTCCCCGAGGGGTCCCAGATTGTAGAGGGTGCAGGCCGGGTTGAGGAATGCCCCCTCTGTACACGAATTTCATGCACCGTGCCTCTAGTCCTATCTAATAAAAGAGTAATATGCAAATTAACCATCACTCCACTACACCCACAAGCCACGCCCACAACCCCATCAGGAGCGAGTATGCAAATTAACCCCAACCAAGATGGCTTCAGCCACAGAGAGAGCAGGAGGGAGGCTTGGGTTTTCCCCGAAATGGAGGAAGCCAAGCTTTCCACACACCCTGGTGGGCCCAGGCCTCCACTCAAGGCTTCAAAGTTTCAATTGTAGAAGATAAATAAATTCCAGATACCAGGGCCTCTGCTTGGGTCGCCGGGGGCGTGGCCGGCCAGCGACCCAAGGCCACCCCACAGGCCCCTCACCCAGGCTGCCCCACACCCAAAGGGAACCCCCACCCTGATCTGGGACACCCTTCAGGGCAAACCAGCTGACCCCCACCGTGCACCAGGCCTTTATCCTATCTAATAAAAGAGTAATATGCAGATTGACCATCACTCCAACACACAAGATGGCTGCCCCATGTGGTCAAAGATGACTGCCCCCATGTGGACACAAGATGGCCATCACAAGATGGCCAGCAGGAGAGGGCAGTTGGGAGGGACCAGGCCTGCAGGGGAGGGCAGTTAGGGGTGACCAGGCCAGCAGAGGAGGGAATTTGGGGGTGACCGGGCCTGCAGGGAAGGGCATTTAGGGGCAAACAGGCTGTCAGGGGAGCAGTTAGGCATCAATCAAGCTGGCAGGGGAGTGGTTAGGGGCTGATCAGGCTGTCAGGCAGAAGCAGTTAGAGGCAATCAGGAGGGCAGGCAGGTGAGCAGTTGGGAGCCAGCAGTCCTGGATTGTGAGAGGGATGTCCGACTGCCCGTTTAGGCCTCGTCCTAAACGGGCAGTCGGATATCCCTCAAAGGGTCCCATATTGGAGAGGGTGCAGGCTGGGCTGAGGGACACCCCCCCTCACCCCGTGCACGAATTTCGTGCACCGGGCCTCTAGTTTAAAAATAAGAAGTCAGGGATTGTTTTGTTCACTGCTTTGTCTCCAGCACTAGCACAGTGATTTTACACACTGCTGATATCAAATATTGATTGATTAAAGCTACTTATTGCTTATCGGCATATCTACTTTACAGAGTTGTGGTGATGAAATGAGATAAAAATTGTGAAAGTTCCTAAGCGAGCTCTTAACAAAGATATTATTACAAGGCTGCTTTGTGACAGGCACTATGCCAGGAGCTAGTAATATGAAGAGGAATAAGATAGCTCTTGGGAACTCCAGTCTAGATGAGCTACACAAAGCATATGTGATGGAGCACAGAGCAAGTCTCCATAAACATTGCAAAGCTCAGAGTAGGTGCTCAATAGACATTGAATCTCAATTGTTATTACACTGTACAAAAACACTTTCATGAACATTATCTTATTTGAAACAACAGATACTATAAGTTTAACAAGAATAACCCAAGGTCTTAGGCATTCAGCAGAGGAAGGGATGATCTGTTGGGATGAATAGGCATGACTTCATGGGAAAGATAGACTTTGAGATGAGTTTCAAAATATGGGTGGATTTTGACAAGAGTGAAAGATGGAGGGGAGTTTCATAAAATAGATAAATATATAAGCAAAAGCTTGTCCTCAGTAATTCCATATTGCTTTTTTATTTGTGTTCATGAACCCTATGTTAATAAATCTCCTCTGAAATACTGTCTCATGAATATTGATATCTATAATCTTTAGAATCACCCATTACCTGCCTTAGAAAATCTGTGGAAAAATTTTCCATCTTTAATTTTCATGCACATGTTTCATGAATTCTCATGATTGGTAGTTACATGACAACATTATTCACAAATACTTATTGAACCTGGTAGTAAGGGGGCTAAGATGAAGTGTATATGCAAACAACTGCTCTACAAAGCAGAACGCTGTAAGTGCCATAACCGAGTTGTGGCTGAATAGGGGGGCTGAGAGGAAAGGGAACATCTGCATTCCCCTCCCCCCCCGTCGCCCCCCCCCTCCACCCCCCAGTATTCTTCCTGTTATTAATTCATCTGACTTTGGAGATATAGACCTATAAAAAAGTAACTATTCTTTTACAATTTCCTCTTTCACATTACTTGTCTGGGTTTGTGTCCTTTCCAACTTGAACTCTTTCTCTGTCCTAAGCTCTAAGGGTCCTGATGAGACTCTAGACTCTCACCCAGGGGAACAATGGTCAGAGGCAGCTCTCCTGAGCTTACCCCCTGATTCCCTGATTTTATCTCCAGGCACCCTTCCTTTGCCTCACTATCTCAAGCTTTAATAAATTTACACTCATTAAAACAACAACAACAACAACAACAACAACAACAACAACAAGACTAGCCTTAGGAGGAAGGCCCAGGAAGTTATCAGTCATGGTTTGTGACGCACTAGGCGGTGGTGCCTTGTGCGTGTTAGTTTGTCTAACCCTCGGAATGGCCCTGAAGGATGGAACATCTTATCTGTGTAACTCTGATCCTCTAACAGAATGATTTATCCAAGGTCTCAGAGCTCAAAAGTGGTAGACCTTGGATTTAAACATTGCTAATGTTTGACCTCAAAGCCCATGCTCTTTCCACTACAACATATTAACCATGATTAAGTGTATTTTAAAATTCATCTTTCTGGTTTTTGTAAAAGACTTTTAAAAAAATCTCAGTTCATCAAAGTTTCTTTTTAAGTCTCCTGGATTTCAAGTACTCAAGAAGCATTTGCCAATCAGGACTAGGATTATCTGCCTTCTCTATTTCCCCCAATTTATTCATTATTGTGATCATTACTTTATAGGCACAATTACTCCTCTGGGTACCATGCCTATAGACATTTTGAAATTTCTGAAGTTTCCTATTGTTCTAGTTTGACAATGCCCAGAATTTCCTTTTACCCAAACTTGAACTCCAAGATGACAGAATCTACCAAGTTGTTTTATTTATTTTTTAAAAATATATTTTTATTGATTTCAGAGAGAAAGGGAGAGGGAGAGATAGAAGAATCAAGGATGAGAGAGAATCATTGATCGGCTGCCTCCTGCACACCCCCTCCTGGGGATCAAGCCTGCAACCCGGGCATGTACCCTTGATCAGAATCAAACCTGGGACCCTCAGTGCGCAGGCTGCCGCTCTATCCACTGAGCCAAACCGGCTAGGGCCCCACGTTGTTGTTGTTGTTGTTTTTAAATGGGGGGTGGGGGAGTGGGTGGCGGGAGAAGGAGGAAGTGCGGAACAGAAGAAAGTGGGTTAAATAATGGGGCGGAGGGTGTGTGTGTGTTTTACTACAACTTCCCATCAGACGTTCAGCTATCTTTGTGTTTTTGCGTGGCAACTCTAGATGCTTAACTGAGGAGCAAGGCGGTGGTGGACGGGTGGGAAGAACTTGTAAGCATATATGCATAACCCAGGGACACAGACCATGGCGTGGGGACAGCCTGGGGCCGGGGCCAGTGGAAGAAAAGGGGACATCTGTATTACTTTCAACAATGAAAATTAGCCCTAACTGGGTTGGCTCGGTGGATAGAGCCTCGGCCTGCGGACTCCAGGGTCCCAGGTTCGATTCCGGTCAAGGGCATGTACCTTGGTTTCGGGCACATCCCCAATAGGGAGTGTGCAAGAGGCAGCTGAATCGATGTTTCTAACTCTCTATCCCTCTCCCTTCCTCTCTGTAAAAAAAATCAATAAAATACAATAAAATATGTTTTTTAAAAAACAATATAGATTAAAAAAAAAAAAAAAAGACAAGACCTGGTCACTGTGTTAACGAGCACACACCCCCAACACCAAGTGCTTAGCCCCGCCCCTAAGAAGCCCGTCCCGCAGGCGTGGGAAGGGGGAGGCGCGCGCTCCGCGAACGGGTTTATAGGGCACCGGAAGGCGCGGGCCGGCGTCCGCGCTGCCTCTCCGGCCCCAGCCCGCCCGGCCCCGCGGCCCCGGCCTGACGCTCGCAGCTGCCGCCCGCACTCGGGAGCCTCTCGCGGCCGTGCGGTGCGCCCGCGTCGCATCCGGTAGTTACCGGCCCGCCGGCTATGGCCGCCGCGGGGGGCGCCCGGCTTCTGCGCGCCTCCTCCGCGGCCCTGGGCGGCGCGGCCCGGCGGTGGCTGCTGCTCGCCGGGGCCCGCGTGGGAGCCGGCGGCCTCCCGGGGAGCCAGGCGCCGGGCGGCGGCGCGGCGAGGCGGCCGCTGAGCCTGTCGGCCCCGGCGCGTTGCAGGTGAGGCGCGGGCCGGCGCGCGAGGGGTCGGGGTCCCTTCCTCCGGGGCGGCCCGGCCCGATTTCGGGCTCCGCTTCTTTCCTCGGGCGCTGGGTGCCGGGTGCCGGGCGCCGGGCTCCGCTCCGCCCGCTTCCGCTCGGGCCCCGCGGCCCTGACTTGGCGCAGTTTCCTTTCCGAGCCGCCGACGCCTGGCGGGAGACGGGGACCCGGGACCCCGGTTTCCCCTTCCGGGCCCTCCGGTGCCCGCGGGAAGCGGGGCGCTCTGCTGCTGCTGCTGCTGCAGGTTGGCGGGACCTGACCTTTGCTCTGCCCGGAGCCGGCGGTGACCTTCGGAGATGCGCCCCGTGGCGAGCCGGGCCTGCAGGTTTCTACGGGCCTGTCTCCTGCAGCGTGGGGACGTCCTGCCTCCATTCGTCCGAACGTCCGTTTGTCGGGGAATGGCCACTCCGTGCCCGGCTCCCGCCCTCTCCTAGCCGACTCAGCGCCGAAAGCCCCGCGTTGAGGGGCGATTCGGGGTTTTGAAGTGGCTTTGGCACTCACCACCCGCTTCCGCAATCTCTACGCTTCTCCGTGTCCCCAGTTGTCCAGGTGTAAATGGAGGAGAGCAATGGCACAGGTCACACAGGGTTACTGGGGAATAAATGAGAGAATGCAGGACATACTGGTCATCTTCTGGTTCAGAAGATGTTACCTGGTAGCAGCAGCAGCAGCTCAGGCCTTGTGTGTGTGTGTGTGTGTGTGTGTGTGTGTGTGTGTATATTAGTTTAAAGTGAAAAAAAGTTTATTAGTGAAGCAGTGAGATAGAGTATGGCTACTCCACAGGCAGGGCAGCTAGTGTTGTTGTGTAGTATATGTTGAAAGCGATGTGAAAAAATTTCCCCAAAATACATTGATATTTTGTATTCTTGGGCATATTTGCTTTTCAAAGACACGATCTCCTTACATAATTAGAGCTAAGATGGTACTTATTTCAGCTACAGGAGCGTGATGGGACCCTATGTAATGCAGAATGCTCTCTGCCCCTGCTGGCTTGTAGCTGGAAGCTAGACCGGGAGGGAGGGAGAAACTGTTGGATTTGAATTCTGCCTTATCTCTTCTTGAGGTACCTGAGAATAGGGTGTAGGACTTACCATTTCTCCTTAATCTTACTCTATAGTGGGTGCTCAAGAAATTTGTTGCATTAACTGTGAGGGGAATAAGAGAGAAGGTGAGCCGGATGCATTTGCCCCTATTTCCCGTACATTTCCCTGCTTCTGACCTCTCTCCAAGCAGATGCCTTGTTTTCTACAATGGATGCTTTCTTGAAAAATTATATAAATTGGGACATGTATTGAACATACTTGTGTAATTAGTATTTAAAGGAACATAAATGCCTTTGTAAATAGGAATTATCTCCTTCGACCTTAATGTTTGGATTTGGGTATTATGAAGTTGTCTTAAAGGGACACACATTTATTCTTTTCCCTCACAGTCCTGCTTTTCTATTGAGGCCTTGTGGCCTTGTGCTTCCTATCACAGACTTGGAGCTACAGCTATTACCTGAGAGTTGATCACCACTAACCACGTGGCTGTTTAAAATAAAGTTAAATAAAATTAAAGAATCAGTTTCCCAGTTGAACTTTTTTTTTAAAAAAATGTTTTTCTTTTAAAAATTGATTTTAGAGAGAGAAGAAAGGAGAGGGAGAAACATCAAAGGGGTGCCTGCTGCATGCCCCTTACTGGGGATGGAGCCTGAAACCCCCGCATGTGCCTTGACTGGGTATGGAATCCAGTGACCTTTTGGTGCATGGGATGACGCCCAACCAACTGAGCCACGCTTGCCAGGGCCCCGGTTGACTTTTTAAGTCCTCAGTAGCTAGTAGCTGCTGTATAGAAGATCACAGGTAGAGAACACACAAAGGTCAACTGGACAGAGCAGTCTAGAAGTTGTCATTCTGACTTGGAAGTTGAACATTTAGATAAGCTATCTGTAATTGAGAGTTGAAAATCTCCTTTAACTCCAAAATACCCTGACACAATACTTTATATTTTGTAGTGATTTAAGTTGCAAAGAGCTTTCCATATATTATTTCACTTGACTCTTAAGAAAATTTTGGGAGGTAGATAAATGAAAATAAAAACTCTATAGCAAGCTGCTGGCAAAGCTAGGACTAAAATTCATATAGTTTTTGTTTGTTTTTTGAGCACCATAGTAGCTGGTAATTCTCTATCCCTTGGGGTCATTTGGAAGAGTTAAGGTGGCTAAGGAAGTAGGGAGCCCGAGATGGGTGCCCCTTTTCTTGGACCAGTGGGCCCAGGCTACTCTGTATGGTGAAAGAGTGAGCATCAGCAGCTTAACTCCCCTCCCTGAACGTCAGCACAGCAACCCCTGCCAACTGTCCGGTTGAGCAGAATAAATGGCAGTGAGTAAAGGGTAACAAGTGAAGAACAAAGTTTTTTTTGTGGTGTTGGCTGATTAATTGATGAAAGAAAATTTGGGAAGATCACCATTATTTCCCAGTGTATGAAATCTTCCTATTTGGGAAGAGCTAAAAGTTTCTTGCTAGTTCTTAGAATTGAGGGAGAAATCCACAAAACCCACCAACACCAATTATTAATAGTGAATGGTTAGAGTTACTTGGGTATAAAGTACGTGCGTACCGCTTTAAGGAAAAGGAGTTGCCATAAACTTTCTCTCCTTTATTCTCTCAGCAGCTGGGGGAAGTCACTGTGGCTTCCTAAGGTCATCTAATTAGTATATGTCAGAACCAGGGCTGGAATCTACATCTGATTCTTACATTCCGTACTTTTTAACTATGGAATTACCTTTCTGCTCCCTCTCCTGTCCTTTGGTAAACCTATTAATACTCTTGCTTTGCAGTTTTTGTGTGACGCTGTACATACATAGCAGCAGTTCAGGCTTCTTAGCAACAAAAGGACTGAGACTTTAAAAGTTATTAATCAGTGTTTATTGAGCTCTACTCTGTGTTATGTATTTTGCATACATTGTTAACCCATTTTTACAGAGGAGTCTGATGTAAAAGAGTTCGAATTCCTTTGCTGGAACTTAGCTCTAGAGTGCTCTAGAAGAATAGCAGCCCTAAAACCTTTGGCCTGCGGTAGTGAGTACAAATGATGGAATTCTCTCTGTTGTACTTTTACGAGGCATCTGTGAATGTCAGATCTCTAGACTGTTCTGCTGGGCTCTGATCCATCTGGCTTCTGGACATTCTCATCTATTTTTAAATTAAACAGGTCTAAACTCAAACTCATTTCCATCTTCCCCAGAGCTCCATATCCCCATCTTGTTAACCCTACTTTAAACTGTACCCCCTAATTGCCCGAGCTGGAAACTTCAACACTATTTCTTTCCTCTCTCTCTCTCAGTCCATCTTATATTGATGCTACCAGAACCTTTTAATTCTACCTCCTGAATATCTAAGATAATGTCTCCTATATCCTTGCTTAGTTTGTGCCCTTTTAATAATATACAAAGTGGTTTCCCTGCCTCCAGAGTATCTTCATTCTCTGCCATTGTATTTGGAAAATCAAGAATAATATTCAGAATACTTATTTTTAAAGCATTTTTTTTCTATGAAAAAAAAATAGTTGGAGTACGCAAGCACTTTTGAGGGACTTTCACATATCTATACTAATAAAAGGGTAATATGCTAATTAGGGCGGAAGTCTTCCAGACATCCATCCGGACAAAGCCACAGCAGCTGCGAGGCCCGGAGCTCAGTCAGCCATGAGCCCTGGCGGCTGGCAGTGGCAGCAGCTGCAGGGTGATGGGGGCAGCGCCTTCCCCTGATCAGCCCAGTTGCCTCCCACAGAGGGAGGCCAGACTGGGCTTAGGCCCCTCTCTGTGGGGAGCGGGCCTAAGCCATCAGTAGGACATCCCCTGAGGGCTCCCAGACTGTGAGAGGGGGCAGGGTGGGCTGAGGGACCCCCCTCCAGTGCACAAATTTTTGTGCACCAGTCCTCTCTATATATAAAAGCCTAAGCAACCGGCTGACCGGCTGGTAGCTATGATGCGTACTGACCACCAGGGGGCAGACGCTTAACGCAGAGCCGAAACCACAGACATGGAACAGGCTGATGAATCTCAGAGGGAAGCGGGGAGGGGGGAGGGGGAGGAAGAGATAAACCAAAGATGTTATATGCATACTAGAGGCCCAGTGCATGGATTCGTGCACGGGTGGGGTCCCTTGGCCTGGCCTTCGGTGATTGGGCTGAAACTGGCTCTCCGACATCCCACGAGGGGTCCCGGATTGCGAGAGGGCACAGGCCAGGCCAAGGGACCCCACCGGTGCACGGCCTCTAGTATTTTATATAATTTTTAATTAATGGAATTCTCTTTTTTCAGTGTTGGAATATTAGGGAGGCCATTATCTGATAGGGACTTCAGTTGCCTCATTTGTGAGGATTTGATAAATTGGAAGATATTTATAAATCTGGAATTATTTAATTCCAAGTTTTACTTATATTAAAGTTTTCTTTGATATGGACTATTACCATCTTCTGGCAATAGTGAAAATTGCAACTAATTATTTTAAGCTGAAGTACATCTTTTCAATTGTGAGGTAAAAATTATAATGATCAATGATGAAGGATAAGGATCTAGTTACTTATATAATTTCTTTTCCCAAATTTTGTTTTGATGTTTGTGAGAAGGGAAAGAAATTTAAGTCTGGTTGATAGATAATATAATATCTATACTAATAAAAGGGTTATATGCTAATTAGATCGGGAGACCTTCTGGACAAAGCCATGGTAGCGGGGCCGAGGCAGAGGCGGTTATGGGTGATCAGGTCAGGAGGGGAGGGTAGTAGGGGGCGAGCTGGCCGGTGGGGGGGCGGGCAGTTGGGGGTGATCAGGCTGGCAAGGGGGGACAGATGGGAGTGAGAAGGCCGGTGGGGGGGTAGTTGGGGGCTGGGATGCAGAGTGGTTAGCAGCGATCAAGCAGGCAGGCAGGTGAGCAGTTCGGAGCCAGTGGTCCCGGATTGCGAGAGGGATGTCCGAGGGGTCCCAGATTGGAGAGGGTGCAGGCCGGGCTGAGGGACACCCCCTCCCCCACCTCTCCCATGCATGAATTTTGTGCACTGGGCCTCTAGTCCTATAATAAAGCACATAAGGGGGTATATTTATCTTCCCACAGATTCAAACAAACAAACAAATAATATTTTCTAGTCCCTTTGATTTTTGAGCACACAATGTAGACCAAAGTAAGATGTTCAAATACTCAGAAAACTATCTGACTGCTGCCTGTAAGCACAGTACCTGCCAGACACATGCATAATTGCCTATTGATGGCAGGGTGCTTTGCTTTTCCAAAGCTCACCACAACCGTGGTCTAGTCTTTAGGGGCACATTCATAGAGATTGTTTTTCAGAGAGCTGTGTGAGAGCAAAATAGACTTTCATGATAATGATTTCACATGACTGTGACCCATAACCATGACCACTCGGGAGACACAGTGCATGGGGAAGTACATGGCCTAGTTTTCATTTCCTTTCAGGCAGTAGAGCTCTCCTAGTAGGTGGGCAGATAGACATGCCTTTTTGGTATTTATGGCATTTTCTTCCCAAATGAACTTTGGAAAGAAAAGAAAATACTGTAAAAGCACATTTGCTTGCATGTGCGTACACACACACACACACACACACACACACACCACTATTTCTTTTGACCTTACAAGTTTTTTTTTAAATATGACCTTACCAATTCTTAAAACAGTTATTTTAAAGTATTTTTTGAAAATAATTAATAAAGGACTGCTTCCTTTTCCAGCTCAGAAGATAAAATAACAGTCCACTTTTTAAACCGTGACGGTGAAATATTAACAACCAAAGGAAAAATCGGTGACTCTCTGCTAGATGTTGTGATTGAAAATAATCTAGATATTGATGGTTTTGGTGAGTATGGAAGAGTCCTTAAAATTTATACGTGAAACTATTGAATAGGTTTCAACACTGTTCTTTTGAAAAATTTTAACCTATACCATACAGAGTAAAATATTAAAATTCAGGATGTATTAGAGTTATATTCTCATTTTGAAAGAATAAGAATAACACTGTACTTCTATTCTTTGTACATTTGATTAGCTTTGTACCTCAATATCTGTCGCCTCATTACCTTGTTTACCTGTGTTAATGCAAATCCAGGAAATAGCTGTTGGAGTTGAAAAATAACTGGTTACAGATAATAAATGTCATATTACAAGAGGTAATTAAATAGTTTTAACTTATTTTGGAGTGTTAGCTTACCTTTCCAGGAAGGGTAATTTATCTACCTCTTATCAGGGATGAAATGGTTTTTATGGAGAATGTTTTTATTTCTAGAGTCTAGATTTCTGACCATAGTCCTTAAGCACTCACACGAGCCACGCCCCAGATGCTGCCAGGGAAAGCTATTAGCACTTGTCAGTTCTGCTCAAGCACTCTAGTGATGGTTCTTGAAGAGGGTTCCCTTGATTATTGGCATCAGGTCATTTGGGAAATCCAGACTCTCGGGCCCCGCTCCAGATCTTTTGAGTCAGAAAGTCTGGGGTAGGGCCCTCTGTGTTTTACCAAGCCCTCCATGTCACTTTGATGCATGTTAAAGTTTGTGAACCATTGGCCTGAAATAAGGTCCAACGAGCATATCTGACTATGCTTCATTCAGGGCACAGTTCACATCGCACTTCTGAGAACCATTGGTACATCAGAGTTATTTCCCTTTTCCCCATTTCCCCGTGATACGTGAAATCCACCTCCCTGTGAAGGCTCATCACAGCTTCCTTTTTAGAGAGAATGCCCCTTTCCCTTATTGGGCTGTGAGCTCTTGGAAGACTGTCCTCACTCAGGTGACTTTACAGAGTGGACTTTGTCCAGAGGTGCACTGAGTATTTATGCTGCATTTTTAAATCAGATATTTGTTTAGTCAGTTTCAGGATTAATTAGAACAACTACCAGTTGAGCGCATACTACATTCCAGTACATGTTATCTGTGATTGTAACAACTCTAAGAGGTAGATTTAAAAAAAAACCAACTTTCACTTTATAGATGAAGAAACTAAGGTTCAGAGAAGTTAATATTCCTTGGGTCGTACAAGTGAGAGGGCTAAGATTCAAGCCAAAGTCTCTAATTCATTATGCCTTTTTCTCTAAGAGCCATCTTTTCTGTATGAACTGTTTTAGAAATTAGGTAATGAAATAGTTGATATAGTACCAATTTTAAGGAGTTTTTAGTCTAATGAAGTGGTTCTTATCTGGGATGGAGTTAGAATCTACATAACTTTTAAAAGTGCAGTCATCATTTGTGTTCCACCCTGGATAGTATAAGAAGAGAGGAGAGTTTTGCAGGTATGTATATTTTTTAAAATATATTTTTATTGATTTCAGAGTGGAAGGGAGAGGGAAAGGGAAATAGAAACATCAGTGATCAGAGAGAATCATTGATCAACTGCCTCTTACATGTTCCCTGGTGGGGATTGAGCCCACAACCCAGGCATGTGCCCTGACCAGGAATCAAACCGTGACCTCCTGGTTCATAGGTCAATGCTCAACGACTGAGCCACACTGGCTGGGCCTTGCAGATATGTTTCTAAAATGCTCTACATCAGTGGTTGGCAAACTGCGGCTCGCGAGCCACATGCGGCTCTTTGGCCCCTTGAGTTTTTAGCAAAGGCCAGCTTAGGAGTACCCTAATTAAGTTAATAACAATGTACCTACCTATATAGTTTAAGTTTAAAAAATTTGGCTCTCAAAAGAAATTTCAATCCTTGTACTGTTGATATTTGGTTCTGTTGACTAATGAGTTTGCCAACCACTGCTCTACATGATTCAGATACATAGCATGAGTAAGAATGACTTATGTAGATAAAGACCTCAGTGATAATTTATGTATAGTATGAGTTCTATAAAATTTGTTTATAATTGATTTCCATTGTATGAGTTCATATTTAGCTACACTTTTAACTAAACTTAGTTTCTCTGAATTATTTTTTCACAAATGAAAAGTAGTACATAGCATAGCAATGGAGAATAGACTGGAATCAGGTAGATTATGGTTCATAATCCTCAGGACTATAGTAGCTTTAAAAAAGCAAATGCTTAAAATAAAACCTAGCTATTATTTATTACATAGCTATTATTAATAACACAGTTTCACTTTTCATTTAGATTATGGTTCATAAACTAACATTTTCCATTACAAGCCATGAGACCTGGAGCAAGCCATCTTAATATCTTTATGTCTCAGTTTCCTCTTCTGTAAAATAGGATTCTAATAGTTCTAACCTCATGGGATATTGGAAGTAGAGTGCTTAGCACAGTGCCTACTGAGTAAGAATGGTAAGATTTGTGGCGTTTTAACTTGGCCTATACAGTCTTCAGTAGTTTGATGAGGACTTCCCTGCATTCCCTTATGCAGACTTAGCAGAGAGGCTTTGAAGAAAAAGGATCCTAACAAGTCCAGAATTTTGTCATGTAACTGTGAACTTGAGACAAGCTAATCTAGGTTCACAAAAGATAAGAAATAAGCCTAAATCATTTTCTTGGATAAAGATGAAAAGAAGAGATCAAGAAGCCTGAAATGCTATTCTTATAACAACATGGGGCAGCTATTTCATTAATTCCTCAAGGCGAATACAGGAGACCCTTTAAATATTGCCCTGTCATAAGTCATACTCACAGATGAACACCATATCAAAGGAGGCTGACCAAGTACAAAGTCTCTTTACAGTTTCTCCCTGAGAGATCTCTTCCTTCTGTGACCTTAAATCCCATCTAGATGCCCATAAACTTAAATTTACTTTGTTGGCTCAGACATCCCCTCTGAGCCTTGGGCTACAGATCTAGCTTCCTCTTTTACATCTCCTTGGAATTTGCACAGATATTTTAAAGTCAATATTTAAACAGGTTTTGATTACCCCCAACTGAAACCTGCCCTTCCGCAAGTCTTTTCTGTCAGTAATGAGCATCACTCAGCTGCTGAAACCTGAAAACAGTGCTTTTATGCTTCCTTCTCCCCCATCACCTACCTCCAGTCCCACGGCAACTCCTGTCAGTTGTGCCTCCAAAGTATGTTTCCTATTTACTTATTTAGAAACAGGAGACTTTTAAAATATATATATTTTTATTGATTTCAGAGAGGAAGGGAGAGGGAGAGAGAGAGAGAAACGTCAACAATGAGAGAGAATCACTGATCAGCTGCCTCCTGCAGGCCCCCCACTGGGGATTGAGCCTGCAACCTGGGCATGTGCCCTTGACTGGAATCAAACCCGGGACCCTTCAGTCTGCAGGCCGATGCTCTATCCACTGAGTCAAACCAGCTAGGGTGCATGTTTCCTATTTAAAGTGTGTCCTATTCTCTCATCTCCACAGTCACTACTTGGGGCTGGCCTGTCACCGTATACCTGAACTGTGCTGATCTGCTTCTGCTCTGAGCCCCGCAATTGGGACAATCTGTCATAATACACGACAGACATGTCCCCTGATTAAAACCATGAGCAAGTTCCCATTTCACTTAGGATAAAATCCACACTCCTTACCCTAGCCTACAAGGTTCTGCATTGTTTGGCCCCATCTGCAACCCCTCCACCCCGTTTATACTCATTCTATTTCTCACTTTGGCCAGGCTGGCCTTTTCCCAAGAGCTGAACTCACCCATTACCTTTGAGGCTTTGTATACACTTTACAATTTTTTCTGCCTGGGGCACTTCCCCAATCCCCATCCTGAAAATCCTGTATCTGTCTAGTCTCTATTTATTTTATTGTTATTTTTTTGTTGTTAATCCTCACCTGAGGATATTTCTTCTATTGATTTTGTAGAGAGAGTGGCAGGGAGGGGAGAGACACAGAGAGAGAAACATCCATGTGAGAGAGACACACCGATTGGTTGCCTCCCACACACACCCCTACTGGGGCTGGGGATGGAGCCTGCAACCAAGATACACGGCCTTGACAGAATCGAACCCAGAACCCTTTATCCCGCAGGCCAATGCTCTAACCACTGAGAAAACTGACTAGGGCTAGTCTCACTTTATGTTTCTTCCTTAGAGAGGCTTTGTCCCACTGCCCAATTCCAAGTAGGGTTTTTCTTTTAGCCTGAACCCATTTTTCTCCATTACAGCATCCTGTTCATTTCTTTCATAGCATTTATCACAATCTATTAGTTATATATTTCTTGATGTGTGCATCTTTCTCCCAAGGCACTGCAATGAAGGATAAATCATTCTTGTTTTATCCCTTATTGTATATGAAGTGAAATAATGAATGGATAAATGAGTAAAAAGGAACAATTAGAAATTTTGGAAGCAACAAATGTATAAGCATTCTTATTTCCAACTTTATGAACTAAGTTTTCAAAGTGTATTGTAGTATTCTGTCACTAGGGGGCAGTTACAGCTCTCTGATCAAATTTACCTAGTTTATTATCTCAGACCATTTTTTCCCCTTTACATTACCTATATCCTTTGTATGTTTGTTTTGAGAAAAATTATTCAAATTGGGAAATCCTGATAATGTTTATATAAATCTATATTTATTACTATCATGTTTATTGACTTCCTATTGTATAATGTATTTCTGGCTATGCTAGATCAAACTTCGTTTATTCTCACTTGAGGATATGTTTTTATTGATTTTGTTTTATTATTATGTTTTTAAATCCTCACCAGAAGATATGCTTATTGATTTTTATTTATTTATTTATGCTTTTTTTCCCTTATTGATTTTAGAGAGAGGGGAAAGCGGAAAGGGGGAGAGAAAGAGAGAGAGAGAAACATCAGTGTGGAAAGAGAACATAGATTGGTTGCCTTTCATACGTGCCCTGACCAGGGATTGAACCTGCAACCTTTCAGTATACAGGACGATGTTCCACCCAACTGAGCCACACTGGCTAAAAGCTGACAGCCACCAGTACTGCTCTGGGACTGTGTTTAAGCATAAATCCATAACTTTTGTTGCACTTTCAGTCCCCATCTCTCCACATGCCATTATATTAGTGTACTCCTATTCTGGTCAGCTATCAGTTTTAGATTGAAGACTCTGTAGTGGTTGTTACTTTGGTATCCTTTTTCCTTTTATATATTGCCTCCCATTGCTTGTTTTATAGAGTTTTTTCCCTGTGTTTGTGATAAGAATAAAAACAATAGATATTCCCCATTTTATGAACAGATTTTATTCTCCAAGTCCATATTCAGGTCAACTACCTAGCATTTGGAATTTGTTTTTCCTGTTGGAAAACATTTTTAGGCCAACCCTAAGGAATCTATTTTTTCATAACTACTTAATCACCATTTACAGTTTGGTTTCTATGAGAAAATGCATTGCAACTTCTAATGTCAGGTCAAGAACACCTTAACTTCCTGGGCATACTCACTACACACACACACACACACACACACACACACACACACACACACATATACACACACACGCACATGCACACGCACGCACACACGTGCGCGCGCACACACATATTCTTTCTACCTCTACCTCCTACCGTCACCTCTACCTCCCCCTTCCCCTCCCCCTCTCCTACCCTTTCTCTCTCCTTCTCCCTCTCTCCATACTACACATACCTCCATACTATAGGGACTCTTGTCCATTCTGCACCTTATTCTGGTAGTGGGAATATATGTATGACTATTTTATGCCATTGTTGTTGGAAAATATAATAGTTATGATTTCAAACTTAAATTTTTTTTTCCTTTTTTACTCCCTTTCCCCCCCCATTAACTCCCTCCATCCCCCACCCTCAGGCCTGCACCGCCCTATTGTCTGTGTCCATGGGTTATGCATATATGGTACGAGTTCTTTGTTGATCACCTTCCACCGACCCACCCTCCCCTGCCTTCCCTCCAAGATTCCCCACTCTGTTCTATGCTTCCATGTCTCTGGATCCACTCCATTCATCAATTTATTTTGTTAATTAGATTCCACATATGAGTGAGATTATGTGATACTTGTCTTTTTCTGACTGGCTTATTTTGCTTAGCATAATACTCTCTAGGTCCCTCCATGCTGTCTCAAAGGGTAAGGGATCTTTCTTTGTTTACTGCTGCATAGTATTCCCTGGTATAAATGTGCTACAGCTTTTTTATCCACTCATCTGCTGATGGGCACTTAGGCTGTTTCCAGATCCTAGCTATTGTAAGTTGTGCTGCTATGAACATAGGGGTGCATATATCCTTTCTGATTGGTGTTTCTGGTTTCTTGGGATATATCCCTAGAAGTGGGATTACTGGGTCAAATGGGAGTTCTATCTTTAATTTTTTGAAGAAACTCTAAACTGTTTTTCACAGTGGCTGCACCAGTCTGCATTCCCACCAGCAGTGTACTAGAGTTCCCTTTTTTCTACATCCTCCCTGCACTTGTCATTTGTTGATTTGTTGATGGTAGCCATTCTGACAGGTGTGAGGTGATACCTTATTGTCATTTTAATTTGCATCTCTCTGATGATCAGTGACTTTAAGCGTTTTTTCATAAGTCTCTTGGCCTTCTGTATGCCCTGGCTGGTGTGGCTCGGTTGGTTGGAGCATCCTCCCATACACTGAAAGGTGGCAGGGTCTATTTCTGATCAGGGCACAACTAGGTTGGGGTGAGTGCAGAAATAACCATTCTGTCTCTTCTCTCTCTCTCTCTCTCTCTCTCTCTCTCTCTCTCTCTCTCTCTCTCATCTTCCTCTTTCTCTAAAATCAATAAAGAAAGTTTTAAGAAATATTTTTTCTAAATTCTTTAGAGACATGTCTTCAGTGTTCTTTAAAATGCTTACTTTTTTATAGAACATATAGGTTAAATCTCAAAAACACTTTAAAAAAACTGCTCTTACTATTTTGGGGTTTTGTAGGATTGACTATTTCTTCTCATAAGTACCACGGGGTCTTGTAAATCTTTGCTGCAGTTTTTTCTATAGTAGTACTTGCTCCACAATATGACATTATATTTCTCTGGCCCTGTGTTAGCCAAGCTGAATTGATTTCACTCTGTCTTAAAGTTTCTTTTATATTTTAGTTTCTTCCTGGTGTGAAGAATAAGAAATACATACCTGGTCACAACTTGTGGTGGAAAACGTTTGAAAGGAACTATAAAATAAGGAGGGATCATGAATGTGATACATTTATTTAAATAATAAACATGGGACTAGAATGTGTAATAGGAACTTTGCATATAGGAACCAAAAGGTAACCTTCTGTATATACTCAACATTTGTCAAATTCTTATTAGAATACTCTCTTTAGCTCTGAACTTGACAACTTAAGCAAGATGTGGAAACAATTGGCAAGGTTCATAAGAGGGCAATAAAATTATATTAGAGAATGAAAAAACCTTTAAGAGACGGTTAGAAGAATTGAAGTTTCCTAGGGAAGAGAGAGCTTACAGTGCATGAAGAGCTGGATGGATGGCAACTCTGCATGTTGTCTGACCAGGTGGTACAAAAAGGAAGGTCCTAAATTTTTCTGGAAGGATTTATGGGCATATGAACTTTTCTCTCCATTCCAGGATGATTGAGAACATATTGTATGCACTCTCCTTTTCCTTGATCTTTCCTGACATCACACTCTTCTGGTTCCCTGTCTACCATTTGAGACATTTTTGTTTTGACTGCCTTTCTAGGAAGGGTCTCACCTTGGCTCCCTTTGCCTTTCTGATTCTTCCTTTCCTTTTTTCCTCCTCCCCCTTGTGAAACCTTAGGGCTTTTGCTTCTGCCTTTTTAAAAAAAATCTTAAATCCATCCTTTACACACGACCAGCAGTGAGATCTCTCCAAAATAAAGTTCCCACGTCACTTTCCTGCTCAGAATCGTTTAGCAGCTATTTGTACCCTATAGCAGAGGTTTACAACCATTCTCTCCAGGGGCTGGATCTGGGAGGAGTGACGTGTTCATAACCCCCTGGCTAGTGTCATCCCTGCGGCAACTCACCATGAAAGACGGTTACTGAGCATGTGCTACCCACCGAGTATGTCAGGAAACAAGGTGGAGAATACGGGCTGATAGAACAAGTTCAGGCGCCTTAGGGAACCTTGTCCCCTGCCTCTGCAGCCCCCACCCACCTCACCCTGCCCTAGACTGTGAGTTTTGTTTTCCTTGCATCTTCTATTATACTTGGCTTGCAGGTCTCAGGATTTGTTATTTTAATAACAAATCTGAAGAAAGTTGCTGGGAATATTTTGTAAGGATTGTTTTACTTACATTTTGAAGACAAAAGGAGGCTGGATTTCCTGATTTTTGGCCTGCAGTATTTCCAGAGGGATTTGCTATTTTAGTTTTGTGTTTGTATTGGGTATTGGTAACATAAAACAGAAATCAAGATAAGTATATATTTATTGAATACTAGTAGATAAATTCATTAAGAGTGGTGATACTTCTCTATGGAGTCATAAAATATTAGAGCCAGCAGGCCCTCAGAGGCTGTCTTCCTCGATCTCTTACACAGATGAGAAGAAAACAGGTCTGAGAGGCTTGCCCAGGACACAGCCGACAGTGTGGTAGGTCCATCTAGGTCACTGGTCCCCAACCTTTTTTTGGCCATGCCCCACCTAAGCATCTCTAAAATCCTGATGGCCCCTCTCCCCCGTGACATATAATTCTTATTATTCAAAAAGTGAACTTCTATTCACGTGGAGGAAGCCTAAAAGGCTGTTAACTTGGTCTAAACAAGCTTCCAAAGAACATGGCATCAATGAAAGAAAAATAAAAGAATGAAAGGACAGTTGAAGTATTGAGGAAGAAATCACTAAGAAATTGTTAAAAAAAATAATATGAAGTGATATGAAAAAATAGCAAATAAAGTTTCAAAACATAATAGAGAACTGAAATGCATAAATATGTCACAACATACTTATATACTGTATACGAAGCCCCTAGAACCATAAGAAATGCAAAAAATTCACTGTTACTAACTCATCCTCGAATTCCCCCCCTTAAAAATCAAATTGCCCCCCAGGTTGGGAAGCACTGATTTAGAGCCTGGCCCAGCTGCACCATAGTCATTCTCTTTTTATTGCAGGGGTTTTTGAAGTGCGTGTGTGTGTGTGTGTGTGTGTGTGTGTGTGTGTACTTTTTTTAAGTAGAGAAAGCCCTTTTCTTATGTAAAGTATATCCATTTACCTTTTGTTTGAAATATTTCAAATTTACACAAAAACAGGAAACTAAGCTACTTGTTCAAGTAACCAATTGGTGTGTGTATATATTTGTGTATTATACATATGTGTATATTTACTTTATGTCTGATATTTAAGGAAGGTGACTTAGATTATTGTGTGGAAGGATCTAGTTGTCTCAGCATTGGGCAACTTAGATGAAAGTCACGACTCATCTCTAACTAGTAGCATGACCTCAGTGTATTTATTTGACTTCTCGGTTTTAGTTCTCATTATGTTTATAAAGAGAAAGTTAAATTACTCCAAGATTTCTTTTAACTTTCAAATAATACTAATTACCAACACTTGCATAGTGTTTACTATCTACAAGTCGTGGTTGCAAGTACATATGCTAAGTACACACTCATATGTAATCCTCACAACTACATGATATATTGGTGCGGATACACTGTTGAGGAAACTGAGGCATGGAGGGTTAAGTAGCCCAAGTTGATGCCTTTAGTAAAAGTGAAATCATATCGAACCCAGGGAGTCTGGCTCTAGGGCCCACATACTCCTCTACTTCACTGTATGTTCTCTCTCTTCTTAGTCTTGTTACTTCTTTGAATTACATTTTAGGAAAATGAACATTTAAGGAAGCCTCTCTTGTTTGTTTTTTTTTAAGATAACAAAATATGAATAACAAATGTTTAAACTATGAGGGAATCATTCTTAGTAAAATGATCTGTTCACTCGGGAAAATTAAGGTTACTAGATATTGATAGTCATTATTCTTACATATTCTGTGTGTTGTTTATTGACCAAAAGAGAATCTAAATGAAACTTAAGTAACTCCTAGGAGTCTGTAATTTTCAAAGTTATGGTTTTTATTGTTATTTATCAAATAGTTTATTTATTTGAGAGGAAGGGAGAAGGAGAGAGAAAAATAATTGATGTGAGAGAGATACATTGCTTGGTTGCCTCCCCTATACACCCTGACCAGGGATCAAACCCACAACCTGGGTATGTGCCCTGACCAGGAATCAAACCCTTTGGTGCATGAGCCAACGCTCAACCAAGAGAGCCACACCACTTTTTAAAAATTAATATTAAAAAACAAGCTGGAAAACTATTTTTAATGTAGAATTTAACGAGAACACAATTCTGCACGATTCTATTTTGGCAGATGGTCTTGGTTGCCATAGTTTAAGAGCCCAACCAGGCTGAGGGAAGGGTTGCAGAACTCATACAAGAAAAATTGGGAAGACTGGGGTGTGACCAGTCTGGCGAAGGAACAACAATCTCAAATATATGTAAAGCATTGTTTAAAAGAAGGATTCACTAAATAGTAAATAAAATTTTCACATAAACAGAGAGCAGAAAAGAAGTTGCCAGGGGCTAGAGGTGAGGGAGATAGGGAGAGGTGGATAAAAAGGTACAAACTTTGAGGTATAAGATGAATAAAGTCTGAGGAGCTAAAGTATAACGTGACTACAGTTGATAACACTGTGTTGTATAATTGACATTTGCTAAGAGAATATAACATGTTTTCACAAGAGTTTTATATATTTAAAATGGATATGTTAACTGGATGAGAGGCATACTTTTACAATATATATGTATATCAAATCACCACAATGCACATTTTAAACAGCTTACAATTTTATTTTATGTCTCAGTAAAGCTGGGAAAAAGGATTGGACTCCACGGGATAGTACTGGACCAGTAGGTGTAAGAGTTGCAGACTAGCTGAGCAGAAGCCAAGTGCAAAATTGGCTGGCTTATGCAGGCGTGGATTTCTTTCCCAGGAGGTTTTCAAGGAAAGGTTGGGTAACCCCTGGAAAAGGATATGCAAAGCAGGTTCAGTCATAGTTGGGTTGAACCAGGTGATGTCTCAGTTCCCCTTTCACGGTACCTGGCATATACTAGGCACTCAGCAATAACTGGGTCAGGAGAAATAGCTCATTATTTAAAACCAATGTGACTCTTAAAGTGAACTTACTTGATTTCTGTCCTGATCACAAGGAAAGACAGAGAGAATAATATGTACCGTTACTTAACTGTAGGTTTGCTTGCTAATTCCTCTTATATACCACAGGGCTTCACAGATTGTGTTGAGCTCTTCAAAACCTTTTAAAAATAATATGTGAATGTGATTTCAAATTGTGTGTAGGGGGGTGGGGTGGGGGCTTGTCCCTAATTTCCATTATTATTCAGAAATAAAGTCTTAATTATGGATGCTAATGCTGATCCTAAAATGTAGAAATAATTAACTTTAATTCAAACCCAGTTTGAATTGTGTGTAATGTAGAGTATGTTCAATGTCTGTTGCTTTTGTAGGTGCATGTGAGGGAACCTTGGCTTGCTCTACCTGCCACCTCATCTTTGAAAAGCACATATACGACAAATTAGAAGCAATCACTGATGAGGAGAATGACATGCTTGATCTGGCGTATGGGCTAACAGATAGGTAAGATTTTAGGACCACTTCAGTTGTATCGATAGTCTGGGAAAATAAAGGTTTTACTAGTTCACGTCTATGTAAGGCCAGACCTGTGTGTGTAATAGTGATCTTTCTGCGCAGATATGTAACAGTTACAAACTTTGAATATAAAATGTGACATTTCTCTTTGTTTTTACTATTCCAGAGTTTAGCTCTTACAAAACTTTTTTATAAAAGTAAAAAATTACATCTTATTTAGTCTATTTTTATTCCAGGGATTACTATTTATCACAATTTAGTGAATTGGGATTAAATTCAATGCTTTTTATGGTATCATCGAAGGATAGATTAGATAATTGAACGAAATTATAATGAAAAGTTTTACCTACTTGAGAATAGAATTTTTAAAGATATTTAATATATAATAGTAATTATGTTAAGATGAAGTTCTGTTTCTAAGTGTGCATTAAACTACAGTCAGGTTATTCTTGTTATTAATTAATAGGTAGAATTACTCTTAAAATTAGTAACATCTAAAGTAGCAAGTGAGTGGTATCAAGTGATGCCTTATTCTTTTTTTTTAATCTTTATTGTTGAAAGTATTATAAATGTCTCCTCCCTGCCCACCTCCCCCCCCCCCATTGACCCCTTCTAGCCCACACCCACCCTCCGCCCCTCCCCACCCCAGGCCTTCACCACCCTATTGTCTGTGTCCATGGGTTATGCATATATGTATACAAACTCTTTGGTTGATCTCTTCCCTTCCACCCACCCACCCCCACCTTCCCACTGAGATTCCACAGTCTGTTACATGCTTCTAGGTCTCTGGATCTTCTTTTTCAACAGCTTATTTTGTTCATTAGGTTCCACATATGAGTGAGATCATGTGATACTTGTCTTTCTCTGACTGTGATCCCTTTTTCTTAAAAATTACCTAATATTTTGGTTGGAGCCAGGAGAAGTAGCTAATTGATTTACTGTTTGAGGGGCAAAATAATGAGGGCTTATGTGATGTTGGCTTTGGTGTTTACCTGTAATTTGGTGACCCTAATGTAAAATAATAATAAAAAATTAAAAATAATAGTAATAATAATAGCTTTATCTCAGGTGTATTATGTAACTACAATTTTGTGAGATGCTTAGCAAACTATTTTATCTAAAAACATACATTTTCTTATCCTCACAAAAATGTTTAGAGCACATTCTAAACCCCATCTCCCCTGGACAGGTGTAAGTGCTTTCTCCTCACACCTTTTGGCTTTCACTCTCTATGGCATTTGCCACAGCTCATATGTTATATTATTTGCAAATATGTCTCATCTCTTCTATTTGATTGAAAATTCATTCCTTAATACTGATATTAGCAACTAATCCTCCACATAGTCCAGGGAGGAGCCTGTTTATTATCCATCTTTAGGATGAGATTAGGAAATGAGTGTTTGGGGAGGGGCATTAAGAAGGTGTACACACCACATTCAGGCTAGATTCTGGACCACTGGTCTGTTTGGCTCTAAGGTTCTAACCCACTGCTGCCTCCTATTGCATCCCTGGGTGCCCAGCATGCAAGAGGTGTTCAAACTGTTGAAGTGAGTTGCTGTTCTTTGTATCCCCACTGATATTTAGAACTGTGCCTTGAGATGCTTTGTGAATGTTTGATGAATGTGTTAATGAAACCAAGACTTCCATATCACATTCCATCAAATTGAAGACTGGCATTTATTTTTGTTTGCCACTAAGAAAGAAAACAGTACTGCTAGTAAAAATATGGCTCAAAGTTATTTTAAACCGGAGTAAAATAGCTATTTTGAGTTACCTGGACATACATTTGTACATCATTGTTAAAAAAGGAAAATATAAATAAAACCGGTAGTAATTCTGAAAATGGGATTATAATTATTCTTCCAATGACAAATAATTGCTCTATGAATATCAATTTGCATTTCTATGAATATAAAATTTACACTCTGCTGTGTTTCTGTATTCATTTTTTCTTTTGTAATCCTTTTGCACTTATTTCTGAGGTCCCCATGGGAGGATAAGATACTGTAGCAAGCTTTATTTTTGTGGAATTACACCCCTGAGTTTCCAAGGTCCCATTTCCCTTTGTCCTGCCAAGAAAAAAGTCCCATTTCATTTTCAGCAAGGCTAAGATCATAGCCGGTGTTGAGTTTTTGTTTCATGTTGGAGCAGTATCCAGTCCAGCATCAGGCTAGCTTAGTTACTGTTTCTAGCTACAGTCCATTAGTTCATTGCATTTGGGGTCTTCAGGGCCATATGGCTATGGAGGGAACACAGGTGAATGAGACTCCTTTGTTGGCGGGATTATGTATACCCAAATTTTTGTGGGTTTGCATTGGCCCTGCCCCCTTTAGCCATTGATCTCTGTTCTAAGGTTTGACTGACAGGCATCTTCCCTATGTCATCCCGACTCACTGTGCACGCACCCATCTTCCCCTTTACCCAGTCCCTTCCCCCAGTGATCTGCAGGGGCTGGGCTGGTGGTTCTCTGGGGAGTGTGAAATTGCAGCTTCCTGGTGAAGCTGCTCAGATGACACGACTATAATGTTTGGCCTCCCCTTTGCTCCTTTCCTGTTATTAATAACTAGCTAATTACAATGGTATAAGTTTGACTGGTAGTTAAATTCAACATATGTAGTAGTAACATACTTCTTATAACTCATTTGAAGAGGCACCTATATGAATATTGTGACCAAGTTTGCAGTGCTGATGTGACTGCCACCTCCCAGTGTAGCAGTGATTGTTAGATGCCATTGATTTTAAGATTTAACTGGGTTTTAGACATGTTAAAAATGTGGGGGAAAGATATATTTGATAATTGATGACTTATATGTGTGTTTATTCTAAATTTCTTGTTTTAAAGACTTTCCTTGTAATCTGTGTATGGTTTTAATTATCTGGGAATTGATTAGTCATTTTCTTGGCATTGCTAAAATCTCAGTTCTCTTCTCCACTGTTGTGCTTTCTGATTATTTCATTGCTTGTCAGTACTTTCACCAAAAAGCAGTAGTACTGGTGAAACAATTAGTGGACGATGGAGACTAAAGACTAAAATGAAGCCATGGTCCACTAGGCTTTTGTTTTTTTTATGATCACATTTTGTTACCCTCTAGTTGAGAGTTGAATATCTTTTTCAACTTAAAAGAAATGTAAAAGTTAAATAAATTCTTAACTTTTTTGAGTAAGAAAATGTTCTATACAACTGATTGTTTTATGAATAATACCTGCTTAATACTAAACCATACCTCCCCCTTTTTTTTACAGATCCCGGTTGGGCTGCCAAATCTGTTTGACAAAGTCTATGGACAAAATGACTGTTCAAGTACCGGATGCCATGTCTGATGCCAGACAATCCATTGATATGGGCAAGACCTCCTAAGATAGAATAAATGGGAATATTTTCACAAAATTTTACCTATTTTTATAATTATTATTTCTTAATTAAATGAGAGCATGGATGAATGGGTTTACTATTATGACCTGCTTTACTACTGTAATTCACCTTATATAACTACTGAATTTTGTAGTCCATAAGTATGCAATCTTTATTTTGTTTAAATTATAAAAAGCAAATCAAATGTTAGAAAACATATGATAAAATGGTACATATTTTACCTTATGTTTGTTTAGCAACTTTAGCAAAATGTTTTCATATAAATTGTATGCCTATTTGCCTATAAAGTAGGTTTAAAAAGGCACTATCCCTGTGAGATGCGGGTGAAGGCAGAGATCCAAGATCGCTTGTCTAGGGCCATACAGTGAATTAGAAAATCTGTACCAGAACCCACATTCTGTTACTACAAATTTAATGTTTAGATTGAAACTGAAGAAATTATGAATATCTTATTTAGAATAGTAATTAGTGTGAATGTGAATGAAAAAAAAACTGTTGCTTTGTTCACTGATTAATTTCAAAGACAGTTGTAACCTTATAAATAAATATTTCAAAATTTTATTCAGTGAAAAGTTTTAAGTCTGAGCATAGGCAATGTAACTCTGTCAAAAAAGTTTGATCTCAACTTTTTAAGAAGGGCTATGTTTTACTGTTATATTGTGTTTTGAAAGAAGTTGGGACTAAACTGGAGGAATGAACAAAAAATTAGGTGTCTTTATTCTTTTCTGTCCTAAGCAGAATGGTGTGTCTTTGTAATATTTAAAAAATAATGCTGATCTATAAATCTCTGCCTGTAACAAAATAGAGATCTTCTGGATTAGGTTTTCTCTGTCCTGAGCTGCAGAAGGAAATGAGCAGACGCATGCACTGCACAGCTGGGCAGGGGCGAGCCCCCTTCCACCAGGACAGAGCTGCGTGGTGTGCAGTGAGCTCGGCAGCGTGCATCGTCCCAGAGATATGGGGAATGGCTTGATCACCACAGATGACCAGTTACACATAGCAAACATTTATATCTTTATCTTTACTCCAAGTACACTGGTAAATGATATAAAAGGGTATGCAGTGTCTCTTGTAAATATTTAAAACTAGAGGCTCAGTGCATGAAAATTTATGCACTGGAAGGGGGGTCCCTCAGCCCAGCCTGCCCCCTCTCACAGTCCGGGAGCCCTCAGGGGCGGGAGGTGACCTGGTGATCAGGGGAAGATGACACCCCATCACACCTCTGCTGCTGCCACTGCCGGCAGCGCAAGCCTCGGTCGGCCCTGGTTACCTGAGCCTCGGGCGGTCCTCGGTGACTGGGCAGCCGCCATCCAAGGCTTGCCTGTGCCTCTGGCTGGCCCTGGGCGCTTGGGGGGCTGAGGAGACTGGGGGACTCTGGAGACAGGTTGAGGGTACTGGGCACCACCATCTTGTGGCTGTGGGTGCCACCATCTTTGAGGGTGGGGCAGTTAATTAGCATATTCCCTCCTTATTGGCTGTGGGCGCTGCCATCTTTGTGACGTTGTGAGGGTCAGCATATTCCCTCTTTATTAGATAGGATATCAACTAGCTTGGACTAATTGTGGGGAAGGGCAGAACAAATAAAAGGAAAAAGTGAACTATAAGACCCTTGAGTTAGCTGCAGGCACATCTGTGTAGTTTGATCATTTGCACAAATATTTGTTAAATGCAGTAATTGACCTACAACATTATGTTGTGTCCATTGGGGAATACAGAGGTGAAAAAGATAAGGATGCCCTCAGGGAACTCACCTTTAATTAGGAAAAGATAAAATATATGTATGCACAAATAATTTGCTTGAACTTAGCCGACCAATTTGCCAAATAGAATAGTTAAAACTAACACGTGAAAAATGATTAGGAAGAATTTAGGGGAATGTTCACTTGACATTTTGTAACTATCGAGTGCCTTCTATGTGGAGAGCACTTTACTATGAAGTACTTTAAAATAATTTGTTCTCTTAATTATCTTCAGTATTCCCCCTTTCTTTTGTGGATTACCTAAACTTTCCTTCCCAGAACTCTTACTGATGACATTCAGCCTAAACACTCTAAAATTTAGATTCTAATTTTCTCAGATTTCAAAATATAAAAATTTATACTAATGAAGTTTAATTGTATCACTTAAATAAAACCTACCGAATTTATTAAATGGAGGATGTATCCTAAATTTGTTGGTATAAAGATTATTGTTTTCAGTTTGCAAAACAGTTATTTCCTGTTTAATAGTGTGTGCATTCAGGTAACTGTTAGTTGTCTATTACTGCAAAACAAATTGCCCCAAAACTTAGTGGCTTACAACCGCAATGATCTCCATTTGTATGGGCAGGGATTCACAGAGTGCACAGCAGGATGGCTCATCACTGCTTCCCAATGTCCGTGGCCTAAGCTGGAAGACGGGACGGCCCGGTGCCGCAGCCATCTGCAGACTGGTGATCCCCTCACCTGACTGCATGTTGATGCTGGTGTCAGCTAGGGATCTAGTAGAGGCTATTGACTGGAACACCCACATGTGGCCTCTGTGTGGCCTGGGCTTCCTCACAATGTTGGCTGGGTTCTAAGAGCCAGCACCATGAGAAAGCCTGCATTCCAGGCAGAAGCAGTATCTTTTTTTTTTCTTCTAATATGTTTTTATTGATTTTAGAAAGAGAGAAAGGGAGAGGGAGAGGGAGAGGGAAAGAAACATTGATGTGAGAGAGATACATTGATCAGTTGCCTCCCGTTGAACCCACAACCTGGGAATGTCCTGACCAGGAATCGAACCCGGTGACCTTTCAGTGCATGGGATGAGGCTCAACCAATAGCATCACTGCCCAGGGCAGAAGTGCTGTCCTTTTAATGACCTAGTCATGGAAGCTACACAGTCTCACTTCTGACTTTCTTTTTGCCAGTAAGCCTGGCCCATCATTTGAAGAGCTGGGTATCAAAGAATTTGCATACATGTTTTAACCCTTTGCACTCGCTTGCTTTTTTCTCGATTCCTTTATTCTAATGCTAACCCTGTCGAGTCACACTCGACATCCGAGTGCAAAAGGTTAAAGCCACCAAAACAACCATTAATCTTTTTAAGAAGGGCTAGATTTTACTGTTATATGGTGTTTGGAAAGATTCTTGTGTCTTTATTATGATGGTTTATTTGTTTTATTCTCTAACTCCCCACGGTTTTCTTGACAGTTGATTTAACGGTTGGCTCTCTTTCAATGCCGTGTAATTTTAGTTTACATTTCGCTGTCATTTTGCCATCAAGAAAGGTATCTTCCTTTGGTGTAATACTTTATATAATTGTTGGTTACGTGCTAATAGTTAATATTTTATGTGGTTTTCTCAGATAAAACCAACCTATAATCACATAAGTAACTCAGAACTGCTTGTTTAGTTTTTTAAGTGAGCCATTCTAAGAATTTCCAAAACCTTTGTCTAACTTTCACTGTGAAAATATTACCTAGTTTTTGTCTTAAAGGACAGTTTTCCTTTTTCTTTATAACTAATTAATGCTCTTGTGGTAATTCATGTGGTTTCTATCATGGTCACTCAGCATTTGTTAGAACTATGACATTTCACTTGAAAGATTGTTTTCTAAGGGAAACGTACATTCATTATATTTTTCCCATATTTTCCTTTTCTTTTTACATACTACAACTCTTCTAATTGCTTTTCCTTCCTTTAAACTACCTGAAATATTGTGGTTAACTACATTTTGTAAAAGGTGAAAGATTTATACATTCTGAAGAATAAGGTAAACTGCATTTTAGATCAAAATTTGTTTAGATGCCTTTCTTATTTATAGGATAACATAACTCAATGAAATAAAAACATAATAATGTGTTTTATGGACATTTAAAATAGTGTATGAAACCTATTCTAAGTATAAAACATTCAAGACATTCAAACATTACATATCAACTTTGTTTCTTATTACAGAAATATTTAAGAATAGAAATAATGTCCTGGTTAAGCAACAAAAGGATTCCTTTAATGTGTCAACACTTCACATGATATCAAGTTATTTTTATCAGATTTTTTTTCTGTTTATAAGTTTCTAGAAACTGAAAAATTAGGAAACCAGCTGGAAGGTGGAAGGCGTGGTCACTTGCAGACAAGTAAATGTGGGCTGTAACAGAACAGAAACAGGGAGTTAAAAGGTAACCTAAACCTACCAGAAGCAGCTCAGGAGACAAGTGGTCAGGAAAGATCTTCACAGTGCGAGGCATAACTTCTGCAAAAACTGTTAGCAATAAATCACCTAATCAATGTCTGCCTCCTCTCTCTTTTTGACTCCCATTTGTTCGTCATGTTATCTGGATGTATTCTTTGTCATTTGATTTTTAGACTTGAGTATTATAAAATTAAGTGGGGCCATTGTGCCTTCCTGGCTCCTTTTGTCTACTAGTCATTTCTGAAACCATCAACCCTCAGCCAGACCTACCCCAGTGGTTTTTACTGTCCTTCCCCTGTGCCCGCGCTCTGCCTCAGACAGCCCTTTCTAGCATTTACTACATGTGTTACATAGCACTCCACAGAGCAAAACTCACATGTACTGTATTTTCTCTCTGATAGGTTAAGCTTTTTAAGAGTGAGGAGTGGGCCCTACTCGGTTTGGCTCAATAGATAGAGCATCGGCCTGTGAACTGAAAGGTCCCAGGTTCGATTCCAGTCAAGGGCACATGCCCAGGTTGTCGGCTTGATCCCCAGTAGGGGGCTTGCAGGAGGCAGCCCATCAATGATTCTCTCATCACTGATGTTTCTATCTCTCCTCCTCCCTTCCTCTCTGAACTCAATAAAAATATAAAAAAAAGCGAGGAGTAGGTTGTGTTCATCTTTGTAACTGCAGCGTCTATCATAGTATCTAGCCCATGGTAGGTACACAATATATACACGAATTAATAAAAACCTTGGCTTATAAGAAATGTGCTTCTAGCATCCTGCCCTATAGCAGTCACCTGTTGTGGATGAGAATACTTAAGCTCAGTATAGGCCTGTATACGGAGCCTGTATCCTAACCCCAACTTGACAGGAGTCAGGATACGTGGGAGATCAGGTAATTTCCACTATAATAAAAAGGACTATGTTCAACTTGTCATAATTGTTTAAACACGTCTTGGATGAAACAGCTTTTGAATGGGCTGAATGCAGGTCCCTCTGCTGGTCTTAGATCTTGTAGGTCATTGATGCTTGAAATCTGAGTGCTGAGGTCCTGTGGGTGTGTCATGGACTCCATCCCCTTGAAGCATGGGACACTGCCTGGACCGTGATAAATGGGTGCTCCTTCGTCTTGGAAGTGCCTGACATCAGGTATTTCAGATAGTCCCCGCCATTTCTCCTCAGCAGAAGGCTTCCTATTGATCCTGATGGGGATTCCCCAAAGTGGTGGAAAAGGGAAGGTAGTTTACATAATATTCCCAAACCAACAAGCCAAAGACAGAAATATTGAGACACTCGACTTAGTTTTGTTTTAATGTTCTCTCTCCAATAGTCTTACTTGTTAACTGAAGTCCAAAGATCAAATGAGCCTCCTTGAGACAGCAGAGTAAGCTCTCTTACGAGAGGCTTGGGGGAGGGAAAAACGATTTGTTGTCTGAAGACCTGGGTACTAGAAAATGAGCCAAACTTGGAAGTAAAGCAAAAAGATTACTGCTGGTCCCTTCAGAGTTGTACTTAGAGCCTTGGCCAGCTTGGCTCAGTGGTTGAGTGTTGACCCAGGCACCAAGAGGTCACAGGTTGGATTCCAGGTCTGTGCACATGCCCTGGTTGGGGGTTTGATCCCCATTAGGGGGCATGCAGGGTGCAGCTGATCGATGTTTCTCACATTGATGATTCTTTCCCCCCTTCCTGTCTCTAAAATTGGAGAGGACAAAGGGAGGATGGCCCCAGGAAGCTGACTTTCTTGTTTTTTCTTTCCTCTGCCAGGGGTTAAACGTTTGTCTAACATGTCAGTTCTCAGCCGACTGGCTGGCTGCATTTGTGCAGTAATCACACACAGGCTCGTAGCTCTCCCACAGTCCCAGTGAAACCCGCCCTTCCGGGCCAGAGCCTCATCTTGATACGCTAACGTGCACACTTCAGGATGTCCATCACCAAGTCCAGAATTCATGCCAAGCGGCAGGATAACTTATTTCAAGGCCTTAGATTATGAAACCACCTGTTGGCACTCATGTCTATGTTATTACACAACTTTTTTGTGCCACAAGTCCAGTTCTGTGGACTGACGATGGCCTCCAAACCAAAAGTTATTTGGAGAGAGAGCAAAGGAAAAACTAAACAGGAAACAAGTAAGCCAACAGTCATCACCTAATGCAACTGCACAGAAAAGTTGAAAATATTTTAAGTGTTTTCAAAATGTTTGTAGATATCAAAGAGCCAAACCATCTGGGTGAAGCATTCCATTTGTCTTATTTTTTTGGTAGGGGCATTAATTTTGAACTGGAGAAAGCTCATCCCTGCCCAAGTTAACATACTTTGCACTTAACGCCTCATTCAGAACTCCCAAGCACGTTAAGTTCTAATTAGCAATAAAACTTAGACGTGCGTAGCTATTAATATTTGTCTTTTAAACATTTGTCCACGAGGCTTGAAAAGGAGAGAAATCCCTCCATATCCCCTGGCACTCACAAGTCCTGCTGAGATACTATTCTATTCTAGCTCCTCTGCTGCCCCTCCCACTCCCCTTTCACACCTTTTTTATTGACCCAGCTCCTTGAGCCCTTTGATCTGGTTCTCCGGTGGTCCGCCTACCCCCACTGCTCATCTGACCCCCCCCCCTCCCTTCTGTAGTGTAGTACCTATTATGTCCTCCTTTCCAAGGTATCTTTCCCCTCCAACTAAGTATTAGCACCGAGTAATTACCAGGAGAGCTCACTAGGACTCGCTAGGACTCGAGAGAACTTTTCAATGAAGTCACTTGATACACCTGGACTGGAGATGAGAGACTGCGATTTTGAATAAGGAGGAGACATCCAGGATGTGTAGGGCCAGTCTCTGAAGACTCAGGAGTCAGCTGTAAGGTCCCATGATAGGACTGACAAATGAGATAATCCCCCATCTAGGAGGAGGAGGGGGACAGGAGGGTGGCAGCTACTGCTGTGTCATTCCAGCCTGTTGCCAAATAGGAAGGCAGGCCAGTATTTTCAGATTACTGTATGTTTTTCAAGAGAAGTTAGGAACCAAATGTTTCTGAGAAATATGGTTGTTATATGATTGCAAGGATTTTAAGTTGTTTTAGTTTGTTAACATATGGGGTGAATTACACAGCCAAGAGCAGATATAGTGGGCTGTCACCTTGCAACCTCTGGTCTAGAGAACCCTTGGGGCAGTTGAGTCCCATTTATTAGGACTTTCATTATGCTCAGAAGCCTCTGCAATGTCAACATGGCTCTCCTTCAGTGAATTTGATTTTTAAGGAACCTCAAAACCAGAGATTCACCTGCTAAGAGAGTCTCTGGTTTTAGGAAGCTGGCCTGACCTGGGGTGACCATGGATTGGAGTATAACATCTAGCTTGTCTAGGCTATCTGCCTGATTCTAAGTGGCCTCTAGGCTACACGGGTTTCTGACAGGTCTGTATTCTCTCTGGTCACCATGAGAAAAGAGCAGGTGTGCCATCCAAGATTTTGCCAAGTCTTGCTTTACTAGACCTAAGATACCTTTAATAAGCCTGGATTAAAAGTATCCTACATTAGGGTGCTCAGTTGAGAACAAAGTGGGTCATGTCACATTCCTCAAGTGTAGTCCAAGCTCCTCCATACAGAATGTAAGCGACCTTGAGCCTCAGACATAAGGTTCGGGTAACAGAACCCCTGTAGTCCCTGTGTGCGTCGTGCAATTTCATAACTGCATGGGCTTAGACTGACCCCTGGAGCACCCTCCTGCCCCTTCTGGGCCTAACTTTATTTTTTAAAATTTATTTTTATTGTTGAAAGTATTACAGATGTCCCTCCCCCCCCCCCCATAGATCCTTCCACCCTGCACCAGCCCTTCTCTCTCTTCCGCACCCCCCCCTCCCCCAAGCCTTCACCACCCTATTGTCTGTGTCCATGGGTTATGCATATATGCATACAAGTTCTTTGGTTAATCTCTACCCACCCACCCACCTCTGCCTTCCCTCTGAGATTCATCAGTCTGTTCCATGCTTCTATGTGTCTGGATCTATTTTGTTCATCAGTTTATTTTGTTCATTAGGTTCCACATATGAGTGAGATCATGTGATACTTGTCTTTCTCTGACTGGCTTATTTAGGGTTAACTCTTCATGCTCTTTAAGATATCTGCTGGGAAGTCTTCTTCGAACTCTCAGCTGGTGCTAAATGTCCCCATTGTAGGCCCTCACAATACAGTTTCTTCTTAGCATTTCCCTTATTAGTGTATTGAGATTGGCTGTTGTTTGTCTCTGCCACTAAGCTGTAAGCTCATCCTGGGAATCTTACTGCCCAGAGTCTGGTGCCTGACACTCCAGCCAGTCAACAGATGCTGGTACTAGATGTTGGAAAGCAGGGGGTGGGTGCCTTCATGCTTGAGGAACAAGCCATGTGAACACTAAAAACAACAACAAAAGGTAACCGTATAAAGTCCTAAATATCCCAAACGCAGGAAACTGAGTTATAGTGTGGACAAAGAGGCCCCAGTAACAGCTAAGTTTTTTTCTTGTCTTTTTTATATTTTGGAACGACAGAGACTTCTGATATGTGTGACCTTGGAAGAAGAAGCAAGGGAGGCTGGAAGATAATATCCATTTATTAATTTGATGAATATTTATTGAATATCTACTAGGTGCTGGGGACTCAGCAAGGACTAAACCAAACATTTAACCCCCTGCCCTTACAGCTTACTTTCCAGTGGAAACAGGAAGCACATGGAAACGTAGGGTGTTTTGCGTGGTGACAGTCCTCTGGAGAGCAGTGGAGCAGAGGGGAAGCGGGGTGAGGGGGGGAGCGAGGAGCTGCACTTCCAATAGGGTTGTCTCTGAGGTGGAGAGGTTCTGGGTAGAAGGCCTAGGGAGCGGACTGGGGTCAGAGGGCTAGGAGGGTGGCCGGAAGTCAGTGAGTGGAGAGGAATTCCCAGATGGTGCAGGTCCTGTAGGCGCAGCAAGGACTTGGCTTTGCTCTCAGGGATGGAAGCCGCTCGAGGGGTTGAGAGAAGCAGTGTGACGCTCTGACTTACATGCACAGCTTGCCACGCTAGCTGCTCACATAAACTACTTCATTCAATCTTATAAAAGCCCCTTCATTCAGGGTGTGGGCTGTTCCCACGGGTGAGCACTACGCGGCCTTCTCCAAGATCAAACAGGCTGTGTGTGGGAGCCAGGAAGACAACCTCTGTAAGCCCTGGCTCCGTCCTCTACAATAGGAACGGCACCTATACACCCTATACAATCACTGGGAAAAGCAAATGGTAAAAAAGGGTCTCAGTCAAGGTTAATGCCTTCTTTGTCGCAAGGTCGCACACACTAACCAAGTCAGCACCAGAGAGAACACCCCCACCTTTAGAGCCTAAACCAGGCACACCCACACATGGATGTTAGTTGCCTTCTCTCGTTCCCCTGCTCTCTCTCATCCAGTTTTCTTCTCGATGTACTGAGCCTGTTGCACTGCGCTCTCAGGCAGTTTCCAGCTAGAAAGATTTTTATTGGTTCTGCATATTCCTAAATCTCTGTCATACC
The DNA here is from genome assembly GCF_951640355.1 of Cnephaeus nilssonii. Lineage (NCBI taxonomy): Eukaryota > Metazoa > Chordata > Mammalia > Chiroptera > Vespertilionidae > Cnephaeus > Cnephaeus nilssonii. Next base: position 68,901,459 of record NC_137084.1, on the reverse strand, counting down.
CCTTAACCACTGGAGGGTTGTGCACACAGGGGGAGCATCATCAATCCCCAACAGAAGACCTGGGAGGTGGGATCAGAGCCTGGTCCGGTTAAATGCCAACGTCATTTAAGGTTGGGTTGTGCCAATGTTCTTGCCAAAGGGCCGTGGCTGAGTGCCCTGAGGAAGGTCTTAGAGTTTCTGAAAACGATGCAAAATGTCACTGCTTCCCAAGCAGGGCTGGAGTGATGCTGCCTCCCGTATGCCATCCTATTCCCTTATAATTTCCTCCTGACCTTTACTGACTCTGACAGTTGTGGGTCTTTAAAAAAAGGATTCCAGAATATTGCCATTATGCAGTTGCCTAGAAACAGGGCCAAAAATACATCTGGCTTTAATAGAAGAGCTAAAATGAGTTTTCATTTTTTGGCATTGTCTCTCTTTCTCTTTCCTCCTCCCCCCACCTTTCCTTTGTGTCAGCCATGAATTGCAATAGAATTTCTCACTAATCCTTTCTGGACGGTTCGAAGCCAAGACACTGAACACCAAGAGCATTTTCCTACCAGGGGGAGCGCTAGCAACACTAGCGTGGTGCTATGAGACCGCATCCCCAACCCGCTTACATGCAATGCGTATAGAATCTGCATCGTCAGATCACTCACCGCTCGCTCACTCTCCGAGAAAGCTTTGGCCAGCACTCCCGAGGATGCTGGAAGGAGGAGACACTATTTGTCTCTTCATCGAGGCGTGTTCTAGTACAGGTTGCCAAATAGCTGCAAACCTAATTTCCTGACCCATAAACATTTTTATTCACCGCCCTAACCCCTCTTCCAGGATCCAGCCTCTCTCTTCTTCTACCTCTTTTATCACTGCATGTTCGGTCCGTCTTCCCCTACCAAGTGCACGTGGCGAACACAAGCCCTCATAGCCTAGTAGCAAGGAAAAAAAAAAAACACCCAGCCACAACCGTGAAAAGGAGAAACAAAATATATCGAGTTTCTCTCGTGTCTGCTGTTTGATCTCTGCCTGCGGAAATACACTGATGTGCAGAGATGCCTCTGGTGGCAAAGGTCGCACACAATCTTATTGGTTCATGAGTCCAGAAAGCCCAAGGCCAGGTAAGCGTCCCAACCCTGCCGGCCACTCAGACACCCTGGAGGCTCCGGGACTCGGCTCTGCAAGGGGAGGCTGAGGATATTCACGTTCAGACATGAGCTGGTCTACAAGTACTTTCGTTGCCCGGCATCACCTCCAGGCTGTTTCCAAACTCACCTGATCATACGAACCACCTGACGGCTTGTGGAACCCGGTCCTTCGAGGCCTCTCCCCTGAAGCCTGGCGAGGCAGCCTTTAGCAAGCACCCTGATTCTCATTGAGTGAGTTTAGCAAACACGCAGGCCAACAAGGTAGAGCTCAGAGCCTTCGGGCTGCAGACAAGGCTTCTGACCACGCTTCTTTCTTTTTGTTAAAAATATATTTTTATTGATTTTAGAGAGGGAGAGAGAGAGAGAAACATCAGTGATGAGAGAGAATAATTGATTGGCTGCCTCCTGCACACCCCACACTGGGGACTGAGCCCGCAACCCAGGCACATGCCCTGACTGGGAATCGAACCGTGACCTCCTGGTTCATAGGTCGATGCTCAACCACTGAGCCACGCCAGCTGGGCCGCACTTCTTCCTAATCCCACGTTTTCTTGCTCACACTTTTGGCTCCGAGGTAACACCCCTCGTGCCAAGCAGGACTCCAGGCCTTTGCTTGTGGCTCCGCACACCCTCCTCACCAGGCTTCCTGTGCTTTCAGGCTCCGTCCAGGAATGGCTTTCTCGTGTTTGTGGAGTGCCCTGCTCTTGCTTCCAACACAGGAGCAGCACCTCCCCAACTTTATTCCAGTTTCCAGTCGCTCCATTTCACCCCTCCCTCACATGCCTCAGTTGGAAGGCAAGGGCCCTTGCGTGTTTTACAGTCACGCGTGCTCCATGCCTGGGAGAGGCCCCGCGGGGCACACGGCAGGTGCTCTCCAGTGGTCCCCCGGTCTGCGAGCGCGAGACTGACCTCCTGAGAGCGGCGTCTCTGTTCTGTGTCAGCCGTGGGGCTTTAGCTGAACGGGTCACTGAGGAACTGATTTGATGACCAGGCTAAGGTCCACTCAGGGCTCTTCGTGGAAGGAGGATTAAGCAAACACAAATTTCAAAGTCAACGAGGAGCCAAGTTGGGGAGAACCGTGGGAACTGAAAAAGGGTAGAGGAAAGAGAGACACACAGGGAGGAGGAGGCGGGGACGTTGCATAGTGAAGGGGGTGAGAAAAGTATTGGGAAGGGAATAAGGGCCGGTTGGTTCTAAACAACGCGGTTTTTGTTGGGAGTTTCCAGAGGCAGCCCTGGGGTCACCAGGGCCATCTCCACTGTCCGCTCCTCTTCTGACTCCGCACACACCCTCACCCAGCGCGCACATCCACACTGCCCGCGGGTGGGAGGGTGGATTCCAGTTGGTGCCAGGGTCCCATGTCTGGCTCCATCCGACTGACCTTTCTCTTTGGGCACATGCTCAAATATTCTCTGCCTCTGTCTCCTCAGTTGTAAAATGTCTATGCTGATAGGCCTTCGCCATAGGGCTGTTAATTAAATATGGTAATTCATGCAACGTACTTAATACAGTGGGTGGGCCTGGTGATTAGTATGTGCTAGGCATTGGGTACCGTGTCATTAAACAGGAGAGTGGCCAAGAGCACAGGCTTTGGAGTAAGATAGGCGGAGTTTAGAGATCTAGCTCTACTGCTTCCTTGGAGAAGACTATTACCCTCATAGTCCCATCACCCAGTTTCCACAAGTGTCAACTCCTGTGATCACCATATTATCTATAACCCCTCCTCATCCACATCCAACTACCTTCCCCGCCACGGTTATTTTCAAGCAAGCCCCAGATAGAATTGCACTTGGGTAGCTTCACCACATCTGGATTTATTCTAATCTAAGTAAACAATCTTGGTTCTGGACAGGAAACACAGTCCAGCACCTCGCCTGTTGTCACCATTCTTGTCTTTCAACTTCTGAACCACCCTTCTCAGCCCGCTGAGGAGCTGATACTTGGGCTGCAGGCGGCGCTGGAGTTAAAAGCAGAATGAGGCTAAGTACCCTGCTCGCCAAGGTAGAGGTCACTGCCAGGCGGGAGTGTAACAGGAAATTATCTCTTTTCCTTGGCTTTGTGCAGATAAACTGGGTAAGAGTGCCTAGGGTGACTGTTCCAGGCCACAGCCAGAGTCTCCCTGTGTAAACCTGCCCCAGCCCGAAGCCCTGTCCGCGTAGCACCTTGCCACGATTGCTTAGAAGAGCCAGGATGCTCTCCTGGGGTTGCCCCGAGGCCACTGAGACCACTTTCAAGCTGGTTTCCTTCAAGTAACAACAATAAGCTTTTAAGCTGCTGTATAGGCAAACCGGGGAAAGCAAACAAACAAAAAAACTGCTCTGACTAAATTGTCACTTGATCAGGCCATATCAGGCTATCATTGTGGCTAACTTGTCAAAAGTCCTTCCCATCCCAAAGCATTCTGAAATACCTGAGCCCTCTAGTGAGCGGAACACTGTCCTGAGTATCCTTCCATCTCTAGGACATAGATGTCTATGTCATTCTGAGACCAATGTGCTGTTTAAAAGCTCCTTTTTCTCTTTTTTCTCATAGCTCACTTTGCTTCTTAAGCGATTGGCTCTAAATAGATTGGTTCACCACTGCTCCAAACAAAACAATCCTATGTAATAAAAGGCTAATATGCAAATTGACCAAACAGTGGAATGACTTGTCGCTGTGATGCGTATTGACCACCAGGGGTAGATGCTCAACACAGGAGCTGCCCCTTGGTGGTCAGTTTGTTCCCAGAGTGGGAATGCCGCTCAGCTAGAAGCCAGGCTTATGGCTGGCGAGCGCAGCAGCGGTGGCAGGAGCCTTTTCCGCTTCTGTGGCAGCGCTAAGGACCCCTCTGGGGATGTCCATGTACCAGTTTAGGCCTGCTCCCTGCCGGCAGGTGGACATCCCCTGAGGGGACTGAGAGAGGGCACAGGCCGGGCTGAGGGATCCCCCCCCCCCCCAGTGCATGAATGTTGTGCACCGGACCTCTAGTCTATATATATAAAAGGCTAATATGCTAAGTGTCCATCCGACCAGTTGCTATGATGCCACTGACCACCAGGGGGCAGACGCTCAATGCAGGAGCTGCTGTGACGCTCACTGGCCATTTACAGAGAAACGGCACCACACACCTGGCGCTCACAAAGCAACGCTCAGGTTCCCCCACGTGGGACACAGGCCTCACCACCACCCCGGAGCAACAGCCCACCAAATCGCAGCCGATGCTGCCAAGACCCCATGGTGCAAAATGCAGTCCACAGCCCAGTCCATCCTGGAAATGGTGGCTGTGGACACCGGGTAATGACATCACGTAGCAATGCCCAGCTTCCTCTCCCTAGGGACTAGCCTCCTTGCAGTTTCTTCAGCCCAGGAAACTTACTTGCTTTATAGCCAGGTGCAAACATTTTACACTGTAACCAAATGTCTGTGAAGTGTTTTCCCATGCCTCATCTCATTTGATCCACGAGACTTGGTGGAATCCTATTTTCTTTTCATTAGTGGAAAACAGAGATTTAGAAAGCTTAGAAACTTGACCCAACTAAAAAGAAGTAAGAAATGGTGGACCTTGAAAATGACTTCAGGTTTTCTCACTGCGCAGAATATAGTCAAACACTGCTGCCGTTAAATATTTTACCCTTTGTTCTCCCTGTGTGATCTACAATAATAATCTGCTTCATGTTGATATTTACTGCTGTGTTGCTGACAATTACCTGAAAGAGAAGTTGGGGTGCTTCACTGGTCTGGAAAAAGTTTAAATCAGAAATCAGGTCTAATTAAGCAAGTTTATTCTATATGTACACTGAGTGGCCAGATTATTATGATCTCTGAATGCATAATAATCTGGCCACTCAGTGTGTGTGTGTGTGTGTGTGTGTGTGTGTGTGTGTGTGTGTATATATATATATATATATATATATATATATATATATATATTAGAGGCTGGTGCATGAATTCATGCATGAGTGGGGTCCGGTCAGCCTGGCCAGGGGAGGGGACATGGGCAGTTGGCCGGCCTGCCTGCTGGTTGAACTCCTGGTTGAGGGGACAATTTGCATATTAGCCTTTTATTATATAGGATATACACTGAGTGGCCAGATTATTATGCATTCAGAGATCATAATAATTTGGCCACTCAGTGTATATAAAAGGCTAAGTTGACTCAGGCATGCACGATACATAGAAAGCTTTTGCTGGCGCCAATTGCACATGTGTGTTTCGATCTGTCATTGTTGATCATAAATTTGGTTGACACTTCTATTATAGAGAAAGGGCGAATAGTGATATTAAAATATTTCTCCTAATTAATTTCCCTTCAATGTGCACGAATTTGTGTACCGGGCCACTAGTCCTTGTATAAAAGGAAATAATGGTCAAACTGCAACTTCCCAATTCTCTCCAAGATTAGCAGCACTTCCTCTGGAACAAGATTCTAACCCTGATGCAATTTCCTAATGTATTCTTTGTGATAGCTCTAAGCAAGTCTAATGTAAGCTTGGAGCCAGAGATTTTTATTTATTTTGGTGATGCTGCCAATATTCCTATTGCAATATAATTTCTAAGGAAGGCAGTGTTATGTTACCACTGCATCAGATAAAAACCACCTCTGGTCTTTCTGCTGAGGGAGGGCTTCCCTTTCCTCCTCGGTGATGAGCTAGAGATTGTCAATGGTGAAAGGCAAGTACCATACTGCTTCCTCTGTGTTGCAGAACAGTTTTGATGTCAGCCCTTGGCATGGATGGGAAAGCAGTGCTTATCTGGGCTCTGCCCGGGGCTACCAGAGGTTTCTACATCTCTGTGCCCACAACTCAAAGCACATGAAACAAGGAGGTGATCAAGTTCTCATTTGGATGGGTTACTGAAATGTCTGTTTCAAGATGTCATTAATATCAATGCCACCCCAATAAATTCAGTAAAAAAGATGTCATTAAAATATTTGTTTATAGCAGGGCTGCCCCCGTCACAGTTCTCTGATTTACTTTCTCTCTTTCTTTCTCTCTCTCTCTCTCCATATATATCAGAGACCTAGCTCCCCCCCACCATAATCAGGAACCCCCAAGGCAGCAGAAGACAATAGCCTGGACCTGATTAATGGTTCCGCAGTTCAGATCTCGGGCAGGCTAAAGATAACATCCTGACCCAAGTTGTCTTCCGTTAGGAGCCCTAAGGTGGAAGGACCGCCTGGCTACTTTCTCAGTAGATGGGACAGAGGGAGCTGAGAGACCTCATGGCTGTTCTTATCTGACCTCAGCGGATCCGCTCCCAGGAGGACACCAAACCGCTAATCACCGTGTCTGGTGATTTTGCCCTTGTAATCTGTAACCAACGCCACGCCATCAGGGAGTTCAGGCTTTTGAGCATTAGCTTCCAGTTCTCCTGAGTGGTGCCATTCGTGATAAAATAGCCAGTCTTTCTCCACTGCCACTCTCGGTGTCCAGTGTTTGGCTCTGCCAGCACCAGTGGACGAACTCTTTCTGTTCTAAAATAGTTCAGAAAAACCTAACACAAAAAGGTGGTCTTACTGGCTCTCTCCCTCTTAGTTAATAGAATGAAAAGCCACAGACTGGAAGAAAATGCTTGCAAAGGACAGCTGATAGAGGACTTGTGTCCAAATACACAAATAACTCTCAAAACTCAGTAAGGCAAATAGAAAAATAATTGAATGAACACTTTATCGAGGAAGATGCATACATGGTAAATAAGTGCATGAAAAGATGCTCCACATTATCTGTTACTAGAGAAATGCCAATTAAAACCACAATGAGACGTTTCTACACATTTTTACAATGTTAAAAAATTTAAAAGACTGATGATACATGTCTTAACAAGGATGTGGAGGAATGGAAAATCTCATGCATTTCTGGTACAAACACTTTGAAAAATAATTTCTTAAAAAAGTCAAACATAAACCATTTCTTAAAAAGCCATTCTACTCCTACTGAAATGAGAGCATTTTTTTTTTCATACAAAGATAAACAGGACTGTTCAGAGCAGCTTTATTTGTAATAGCCACAAACTGGAAGCAACCCAAATGTCCATCAACAGGTGACTGGATAAACAAGCTTTGATACATCGATACAATGGAATGTTTCTCAGAAATGAGAAGGAATAAACTATTGAAACACACTAAAACATGAATGAAGCTTATAATAACCACACTGAGTGAAAGACACCAGACAGAAAAGGAGTACAGACTGCACAATTTCATTTATATGAAATTCCAGAAAATGCAAACTAACCTACAGTGACAGAAGGAAGTTCAGTGGTTGCCTGGGTGGACAGGGGTTCGGGGGAATGCAAAGTGTGTGAGGACACTTTGGGGGTGATGGAATTGTTTGCTAGCTTGACTGTGGTGATGATATCATCTTATTAAATAGTGTACTTTATTTTTTAAATATATATTTTATTGATTTTTTTACAGAGAGAAAGGGAGAGGGATAGAGAGTTAGAAACATCGATCAGCTGCCTCCTGCATACCCCCTACTGGGGATGTGCCCGCAACCAAGGTATGTGCCCTTGACCGGAATCAAACCTGGGACCCTTCAGTCCACAGGCCGACGCTCTATCCACTGAGCAAAACCAGTTAGGGCTTAAATAGTGTACTTTAAATGTGTACAGTTGGCCAATTATACCTTAACAAAGCTGTTGTTAAAAATTCATTCATTGTAGACATGCCTGCTCTCTAAAGTTGTGTTTTAGGCCCCCCTCAACCCACACATGGGGAAGGTCTTTTCTTGGCCTTTCCCACTTTATTCCCTGACTCTTCTCTTCCAGTCTTTCTCCCCACCCACCGTCTCTTGCTTCAACAATAAATTTCTTTTCTTGTCTCATGCTGAGCAGTTCTGCCCTCATCCCTGAACTCTGAACTAGCTCAGCCCTCAGCCCTTGGCCTTACCACCCATTTTGTGACTCAGAACCCAGGTTCTGGAGCCAAAGTGCACAGATTCAGGAGCTCTGCTCTCCCACTCTCTCGCCAGGAGCTTCAGCAAGTGATTCACATCTCTATTCCCACGTTTCCTTACCTACACAACGGTGGTGAAATCAATAGTGCACATTCTTCTTCTAAGATTTGCTGCGAGGGCCAAAGGAGTAAAATAAATACAGGAGTAAAATATACTTGGCATGTATTTGGTATTCAGTACGTTAGCTGTTATTACATCCAGGACTGAAAAGCATTTTTCTAAGTTCAGACAATTCCTTCCTTAAGAGGAATTACAGTAGTCCCCCCTTATCTATGGGGATATATTCCAAGACCTCCAGTGGATACCTGATAGTGTGGATAGTACCAAGCCCTATAAGTACACTGTTTTTCCTATATATTCATATCTATGAAAAAGTTTAGTTTATCAATTAGGCACAGTTAAGAGATTAAAAATATTAACTAATAATAAACACAATTAATACATAATCCTGTAATAAAAGTTATGTGAATGTGGTCTCTGTCTCTCAAGATATCTTATTGAGTTGTATTTACCTTTTTACTCAAAGGAAGCATTTTTTAAAAATATATTTTATTAATTTTTTACAGAGAGGAAGAGAGAGGGATTGAGAGTTAGAAACATCGATCAGCCGCCTCCTGCACGCCCCCCACTGGGGATGTGCCCACAACCAAGGTACATGCCCTTGACCGGAATCAAACCTGGGACCCTTCAGTCCGCAGGCCGACGCTCTAGCCACTGAGCCAAACCGGTTTCCGCTCAAAGGAAGCATTTTACAGCTTCCCTTTGGCATGTCTGAACGGCCAGCATCACTACATTATAGTAAAATAGGGTGACTTGAACACAGTGTGATACCACAACAGTCAACCTGGCCTCCAAGATGGCTACAACGAGACTCCCGGGTGGGGAGTGCCTACAGCGTGAAGACACTGGACAAAGGCATATGAGTCATGTCCTGGGTGGGAAGGAACAGGACTCTCAAGATTTCATCATGTTACCCAGAATGGAGCATAATTTAAAACTTAGGAATTGTTTATTTAATATTTTTAGGCCATGGTTAACTGCAGGCAATTAAAACCATGAATAAGAGGGGACTACTTATGAGAAGGAGATAAGTAAATTATGTACCTTAAAAAATGATCCTTCCTATCTATAATAATAAAAGTCTAATATGCTAATTAGACCAGATGTCCTTTCAGATGTCCTTCCGGACAGCCTTCTGGATGAAGCCGGGGCTGCGAGGGAAGCCCGGGTCCCGGGTGCCAGAGGGAAGCCGGTGCCAGCAGCTGGGAGAAGGAAGGCCTACTCTTGCACAAATTTCGTGCATCAGGCCTCTAGTGATCTATAATAATTTTGGGGACCTGCTTGTTAAATAAAAACCAAGTGGGCTTTATAATCATTCATACAATGTCTCTCAGCTATATTCAAAAGTCCAATTGAAAATTATGCGGAGTAAAGGATGAAAGGGGTTATACAGAAATGTTCACAGTGTTATCTTTCATAAAGGAAAAAAGTGTTTAAAGAGAATCCCTTAGTTACTAGTGGATACCTCTGCAGGGGGCACTGTGTACACTTTATACTTTTACTGGTTAGTCTCTTATCTAGCTAAGCCCTTAGCAATGCAACCCAGGGTGGAAAAGTATGTTAGAAAATGAGGGGAAAGGACAAAAGAAGACACATCTGATAGTTGAAGAGGACACTAGGAATGATGAAAAATGCTGAGGGAATGTTTGTTTTCCTGTTGTACCTGGAGCCAGAAGCATTCACTGCCGTGTCCCACCCTGACAATCACTCTGGCGCCTGATGTGGAGTCCCCTGAGGGGGCGGGGAGCTATGCCATGCTGGCTACTCTTGCATTTCTCTGACTTGAGGCCTGTGGCCATGGTTAAATTATTTATAAGCTGCACAAATCATTTCCTGATCTTCCATCTCAAGCAGAAATTCAACTTTTCTCACACTGGCAAAATCTTGATCCTCCTTTATGCTTTAGTTCTACATATTTAGTTGCAGGGAGAAGCCAACGTTCCTCTTTCCCCTTTCCTGGTTTTCTCCTACTCTGTGATTTCTGAGTTGGGTAATTTGTTTTCCGAATCACATGCAGCTCACGAGATGAGGCAGTGCAAGGCGTCCTCCAGCTGTTGGACCCTGGATCCCTGGGCAGCCAGCCCTGTGCCATCTGGAGGGACTGGTGAGGTTAGCCGGATACCTCTTGGTCCTAATTAGGCCTCAGTATTGTGGGTAGAACACAGGTCATATGGACACGTGTTCAGTCAGGGACTCGGCTTATCTAACTTCTGTCGACTACCGGCACCTCAGGGCTATAGGAAACTGGAGACAGCCCTAATGCCCTTTGCTCAAGAAAATGAGAAAAATAGAGCTACCATTATATAGGCCACAGGGTAGGAATTGTGAGGCAGTCAACTGATGAAAAAATGTTTGGAGCATTTCAATGGGGTGGCCTAGTTGTAAACGATCCAAGGAATGCTGGCAGCCAGCCTGGGACGCACCTACCGTGTCTGCCCATGGCCAGCTGAGGCCCAGCTGGACTGAGGAGGTCCAGACTGGGAGAGGGTGTGACTGGCCACCACGCCCAAGAGAAGTCATCACTGGGGGCAATCTGATGCTGCATGCTTTTAGACGAAATTATATTAACTTTGTCTAATTCCTAAAACATGAAAGCTCATTTTTGATTTGGAAAATTCAGAAAAAGAAATAACAATTTTTTGGAGCATTTTATTTTAATATTTCATTGTCCTTTTTTTACATAGTTGAGCACATCCAATGTATACTATTTTTGTTTCCTGCTTTTATTTCTTTATGTAACATGAACATTTTTCTGTTAAGTGTTGGTGTTTCTATACTTACCAATCATGAGTTTTGATGGCTGCTTAATCTTCTCTCCTACTATAGTTTCTTTAGCCATTGTTCTATGGTTGGACATGTAGGTTATTTGCTGTTTTTCAGTATAATGGTTTTTATAGCAATAACACAGTTTTTATATTTGAGGTTACTTCCTTAGCATAGAATACCAAAGGAGGATTCTGAGTGAAAATATTAAAAATAGCTATCATTTATTAAGCATTTATTATGTGCCAGGTGCTTTATATTTATTATATAATCTAATTCTTATAATCCTGCAATATTTTATTTGACAAATAAAGGAAGGCTCAGAAAATCATACAGGTATTAAGTAGAAAAGTTTATTAAGTTGGTGGACTTGGTCTAAAGCAGATTGCTCTTCATAATGTGGTGGGCCCCATCCAACCAGCTGAAAGCCTGAAGAGAAAAAATTAAGACTGACCTCCCGCAAGCAAGAGGGAATTCTGCAGCAGATGGATTTGGACTTGAACTGTAGCCCCTGGCTCTTTCCTCAGTCTCCAGACTGATGACCTCTGAACTTGACCTTCAGCATTGGCTCTTCTCTGGGTCTCCAGCCTGCCACTCCACTGTGGAGATTTTGGATTTGCCAGTTTCCATAATTGCACAAGCCAATTTTTAAAAATAAATCTTTATATCTATATCTGTATCTATCTATCTATCTATAGATGTATATATACACTTCCTATCAATTGTATTTCTCCACAGAACCCTGACTAAGAGAACATTCTTTTGCTAGAATATTTTCAAAGTTTTGGATAGCTATTTCCAAACTGCTTCTCAAAATGCTTAACATACACCCCCCAGCAATGCATGAGAGGACATGAACTGACAATTCACAAGAGCAAAGTACAGTGTGTGACTATCTGTCTTACCCGCATCATTCAACATTCCTCTTTTAAAAATCCTATTTATGTATTACCTGGAAAAAGACAGTTCATTGTTGCTTGAATTCACATTTCTCTTTCTAACTGATATAGTTGAGCATTTCTTTATAATTTTTAACAGATAAATATTCATTTAAAAAATATATTTCTTTGTTAAGGATTGAGTTTTCTATATCAAGTTTCTGGAATTCAGTTTGGTGTCTAGTGCCTGATGAGGCTCTGATTTGATTTCTTCCAAAGTGGCTCATATAACTTGTCTAATGCCTTTTATTGTCTAATCCAGGGACTGTGGTTTCCTCATCAAGGGAGAGGGTTTGGCTAGAAGGGTTCTCACATTAGTATCACCTGGGGCACCTTATAAAATCATGGTTGCTTTCACCCCAGTTGGTCTGGGGTGAAAACCAGAGATGATAGCTCCTCTTTTCTGGTCTTTTAAATTATTTAAGGTGCAGCCAGCTTTGAGAATGATGGAGCTACATGGCCACAGAGGTCATACCACCTCTAACGTCCAGAGTTGAGGTGAACCACTGTGACCCCTGGGAGCCCACTGTCTCCAGGACAGTGGCGTTTGGGGAACATGGGGGAGAGGCGGGGAGATTGCCCTTCCCTCTTCCCTGCAACTTGTGTGCACCGCGCAGAGCCCCCTGGTCCATGAAGATCCTGGCCCACTCTGTTTCCTGCTCGGACTTCCAAGTATAGAATTCAGTGATTCCACAGACTTGGATTTCTACAACAACTTTACAAAAAAAAAAAAAAAATCAGTAGCAGATCAAACCTGTGTATGTTTCCTGTCAGGAAATCAGGCTCTGGTTGATGTTGCCGCTGATTTTTGGCCCATTGTCTGTCCTTATCCACCTTTACAATCCAGGGGCTGTCCGTGGCCCAGTGTCCGCCAGCCCGCATGCCCACTGTGGTGCGTCTCCTCGGAAGTGGTCCTCAAGCCGGCTGCACATTCCATGTCCCTGGTGCTTTACAGAACGCGGGTTCTGAATGAGCAAGTCTGAGGTAGGGTGAAAGCTCCCATAATTTTATAATATTTCTCAGGTGATTCTAACGTGGAGTCAGATTTGAGATCTAGTGCCTGGGAGGTGATGATTAGATTCAAGTTGCATTTAGAGAGAAAATATTATTGAGAAAGAAAATCCTAGATAAATTAATATATATATCTTTGATAATCAAGTGGAAAGGAAGAAGAAGTAGTAGATGGCCTAGTATGGATAAACCATATGCAAGGGCCAGGACTGTTTTAAGGTAGGCTGAAGCAGGAAGCATACTGAGGCCCGAACGTCAACGCAGCCATGTAGAAGCTGGGATGGAGGAGGGAGATACTGGACTAGCTCCCGTGGCAACCGGGTGGGTCAAAGGGCTTGGAAAACTGGGAGGGAAGCTGGCCTAGTATGGGCTCTATGGGGTTAAATCCAGCAGGGAGACACAGTGCAGAGATGCGGAAAATCAGGTGGGCAGGGGCTTTCTGGTTCTGGGCAAACAGTTTACTGCCCGCAATGGTCCATGGTCCATCAGAGTTTGGGGACATGGGGATCAGGTTAACACCCCCCTTTCCCTCTGACCTGTCCCCTCCCCCCGGCCCCCACCAGGCTCCAAATGAGTCAGAGAAGAGCCTGCCTTGGTGGCTTCATCTGCAGGAAGGAGTTGGGGTTGGGGCGGGGGCGGGGGAGAATAGCAGCTGATGGAAGACCATTCATTCCTGGGGAACTGTTTCTTGACAGATCCTGTACTGAATGTAAGTAAGCTCCATGAGAGCAGTCATAATTTTGTTAACCACTTGATCTAAGCACATCTCACAATAACTTTGCATAATAGCAAATGCTCAATTATCTGGCCTGTTTTAGTACACTTGTCTACCAGCAGCAAGGCACCAGCTCCAGCCCCTCTGATGTTAGGCATGAAGCATCCTGTCCACGCTCTCCGCTTTGTGATCAGGGGTAGGTCCAGGCTGACAGATCAGACGTGTCGATAGATATGCTGTGGGAGTGAGCAGGGTGAAAGTGGTGGATGGCAGGACAATTTCTGTCAGATAACTGCTTCCCCTAATCTTTGGGGTGGGCAGACTGCCTCATTCACTCCTCACTCCCCTCAGCCCCCAGCTTCTACCTGTGAGAGAAGCCCCTGAGAAGAGTTCCTGAAAGGGGAGTGCCTGGGGCTACCTGTTTTGACATTTGAAAAGTCAGCAAATCTTCAAAGATGCATTTTTTCCCTTCAAACGTGCATTAAAGCTTTCCTAGTGCCTTGGTAACAGTTTGCATTTTAGCCAAACACTTCCAGGACTGCCTTTCCAACTTGGAAGAGGAGTTCTTCAGCTTTAGAAAAGCTGGAAGGAGCGATTGCCAAGGCAACCAGTGGAGGCCACAACATTTGCCCTCACCCACTCCAAGCATGCCCAAGTCAACCGGAGGGGTCACAGGAAGGAGGGAATCAGCTCCTCTAAGTAGCTAATCTCTGCTGCCAGCCAGCCACTTCCCTTCGGCTCTTCAGGTAAATGCGATTTATTACATCTGACAGCTGGCTCGGCAGCTGTGGTGCAAACAGGCCATTTCTTCTTTCATCTCGTGGTCTGAGACTGCTCCCTTATTAAATACACGCACTGATTCAAAGAAATGGAGTTTTACAACAGGCTTTCAGGGAAGTTCGGAGAAATCAATCTTTCCTATCAGCTCTTCTTGGATAAGAGCAGCAGCCTCTTAGCTGACCTCTCTGCTTCCATTTCTCCTTTCCTGCAAGCCAGGCTCCCCGCAGCTCAGCCATAGCAATCTTTCGGAACAGCCATCATGGCGTGTCTCTTCATTTCCGTAAGTGGGTTTAAAAGTCTCTAATGAGAAGACAATCCACGCTTCTTACGAGGGAGGCCCACGAGGCCCTGTGACACCAGCTCACAGCACTCGCCCCTCGTAGCCGACTTGACACGTTTACTGCTCCTTGTGCTGGTTTCACTGTTTCATCCAGGCCTTCCCAGCTCTATCAGTTTGAGTTCTAGTGATGCTTCTATGAGCTCAGACCTTTCTCCAAACCGATTAACGTTTAAGTAAATTCTTAGTTATTTCAAGGAAGCACCCAACATCGATAGATGTGCTCAAGTCTGTAAGATGGGACTAAAACCTGGCCTTACCATTAGATCACCTGTGACCTGGGAAGGATGGAAAAGAGAAAGGGGAGAGAAAATGGGGGGGCTTGAGGCCATGTGACCCTGGATCTGGGAGAGGCCACGTGCCCCTGGGTCCGGGGGAAGCTAGATCCCGGGTCTGGGTGAGGCCATGTGCCCCTGGATCCGGGTGAGGCTGGGTCCCAGGTCAGGGTGAGGCCGTGGGCCCCTGGATCCGGGTGAGGCCACGCGACCCTGGGTCTGGGAGAGGCCACGCGCCCCTGTGTCCGGGTGAGGCCACGTGCCCCTGGGTCCAGGGGAAGCTAGATCCCATGTCCGGGCGAGGCCGTTTGCCCCTGGATCTGGGTGAGGCTGGGTCCCGGGCCCGGGAGAGGCCATGCACCCCTGGGTCCGGGTGAGGCCATGTGCCCCTGGATCCGGGTGAGGCTGGGTCCCGGGTCCGGGTGAGGCCGTGGGCTCCTGGATCTGGCTGAGGCCATGCGACCCTGGGTCTGGGAGAGGCCACGCGCCCCTGGGTCCGTGGGAAGCTACATCCCGGGTCCGGGTGAGGCCGTGTGCCCCTGGATCCGGGTGAGGCTGGGTCCCGGGCCCGGGTGAGGCTATGCGCCCCTGGGTCCGGGGGAAGCTGGATCCCTGGTCCGGGTGAGGCCGTGTGCCCCTGGATCCGGGTCAGCCCGGGTCCCGGGTCCGGGTGAGGCTGTGGGCCCCTGGATCTGGGTGAGGCCACGCACCCCTGGGTCCGGTTAAGGCCACGCGCCCCTGGGTCAGGGTGAAGCTGGATCCCGGGTCCGGGTGAGGCCACGTGCCCCTGGGTCAGGGTGAAGCTGGGTCCCAGGTGCGGGTGAGGCCACGCGACCCTGGGTCTAGGAGAGGCCACGCGCCCCTGGGTCTGGGTGAGGCCACGCGCCCCTGGGTCCGGGTGAAGCTGGATCCCGGGTCCGGGTGAGGCCGTGTGCCCCTGGACCCGGGTGAGGCTGGGTCCTGGGTCCGGGTGAAGCCACGCGCCCCTGGGTCCGGGTGAGGCCACATGCCCCGGGGTCTGGGTGAAGCCGTGCCCCTGGGTCCGGCCGAGACCAAACTAGAGGGAGTCGGACCTGCATTACCACCATTTGTCCACCATCCAGAGCTGAGGGGTCAGTGCCGACATGTACTCATAAGGAACTGGTGGACATTGATATTGGGTCTCAAAAGAACTGTTGGTCCAGAAAGAAACTCACTACAGACTGATTCATTTGCCTGTCAGCATAACTATTATTGCTCGTCTCACATTCAGTTCTTATAAGTATATCTCTAGTGACACATGATTTCGCTCATCTAGGGGAAATGATGAACAACATAGACTGATGAACAACAACAGAACCAGAAGCAAGGAGGCATCGATCGGACTATCGGGCCTCAGAGGGAGGATAGAGGAGGGTGGGGGGAGGGGGGAGAGATCAACCAAAGGTCTTGTGTGCATGCATATGAGCCTAACCAATGGTTAAGTTCAACAGGGGGTTGGGGCATCCGTGGGGAGGGGTGTGGGATGGGAATGGGGGGATGAGGACAAATATGTGACACCTTAATCAATAAAGAAATTAAAAAAAGAAAAAAGAAAAGAAAATGGGGGGGCCTGAGGGAGAGGAAACTGCAGAAACTAGTTGCACAAAAGAAAAGAGGGGAGTTACAGAAATAATATTGTTGTAAGATTTAGTCATAATATATGAAGCTAGTGGCCCGGTGCACAAAATTTGTGCACAGAGGGGGGGGGGTTCCCTCAGCCCAGCCTGCACCCTCTCCAATTGGACATTCCTCTCACAATCTAGGACTGCTGGCTCCTAACTGCCTCTGCCTGCCTGCCTGATTGCCCCTAACCTTTCTGCCTGCCTGCCTGCCTGATCTCCCCTAACTGTCCCTAACTGCTCTCCCCTGCTGGCCAATTTGGTTCTGATTGGTCAATTTCTATGCCAGTCAGTGTCAAAAGCTCTGCCTCCTAGGCAGCCATTGGCTCCTCACGGTTCACCCAGATTTGGTTCTGATTGGTTGGTTTCTATGCCAGTCAGTGTCTCCAGGCCTATCTCTGGGCCTGATTAGAGAGGCAGGGCTGATCAGCAGCCCCCACAGAGGCCCAGCTGCTGGCAAAGCCCAGAGAGAAAGAGAGAGGCAACGACTGACCAACAGCTGCCAGGGAGGCTGCGGATCAGACCCTGCCTTTCTCTCCCCGGTCCTCTCTCTGGGCCTGATCCACAGCCCCCTTGGCAGTCAGTGCTGGGTCGCCGTGCCCAAAGCAGCAGCAGGACTGACTTCTGGTTGGTCAAGACTTCAGTCATTTTGGAGGTTATGGATCCTGGGTTTTTATATATTAGGATAGTATAATATTAACTCTGGGCAGACTATGATAAGTTAAGAAACCATATTGCATACAGGTCATGTATCATATAAATGTTCACTTGAAACATATATAATCTCATTAACAAATGCACCCTAATAAATTTAATAAAATGTAAGCCATATTGCAATTCTTAGAGCAGCCACTTAAATATATACAATAAAGAAATATAGATAAATAAACTCCGAGAGGAAATAAAATGAAATACTAAAAAACACTATACTAACTAAAAATAAAACAGACAGGAAAAGAGGAAAAAGGGATAAAGAACAAATGGAAATATAGAATCATAAAGCAAGATGGTAGACACAAACCCCACCATATCAATAATTACAATAAATGTATTAGTGTCCTAGCACTAGTATAACAAATTACCACAGACTATGTGGCTTAAAACAATAGAAATGTGTTCTCTTATAGTTCAGGTGGGCAGGAGTACAAAATCAAGGTGCTGGGCAGCACTGGTTCCTGAGAAAGAGTCGGTTCCATACCTCTCTCCTAGCTTTTGGTGGTTGCTAGCAATTCTTAATGTTCATTGGCTTGTAGCTACATCAATCCAATCTCTTTACATGGCTTTCTTCATACGTGTGGTTCTGTGTGTGTCCTCTCCTTTTTAAAACAAGGACGCCAGTCATTGGATTTAGGGTCTGTTCTAATTCCCAATTACCTCATCTTAACTAATTATCAGCTCCAAAGACCTAAATAAAAGGTCACCATCAACTTTAGTCTAATTGTAATTTCTAACTTCTCTAGGCAGTGCCTCGACCTCAAGCCCAAGCCCCTTAGCTTGCCACCATTCCTAACACACTTACTTATTTATTCATCCACTCAACAAACAGCTGCGAGGGACAGAAAGATAAGTCTGACTTGGTCTATGCACAGGCCGATGAGAAGCTGAGAATCTGGTCAAGGAGACAGAGGCCAGCAAACCATGGCAATGGGGTGTGATTAGTACAGCAAGAGAGGAAGCACGGAGGAGGTCACCCAGAGAGAAGAGTAAGAGCCACTCTATGGGGGGAGAGGAATGAGAAGCGGGAAGGGGTAGAGTTGGACCATTTCTGGCCCAGAAACTTCTTCAGGCAAAGCCACAGAGGTGGGAACAGACAGTAATTTGATGTCTCTCAGGAAGGTGAGGAGTCTCTGGGCCAGACAACTGCTGGGGCTCTTTATCCCCACAGGATCCATGGCCAGTGGATTCACAGGGTATGTAAAGCAAGCAGCTCTAAGTGGCCCCAAATCTGCTTACCTGGGCTAATTTTAAGGCAATTGGTTGTGCAAAAATTTGAGTTTGGTGTCCTCAGGGTTTTGCTCGGAAAGGATCCCACCTGCTGTGAGGAAGTACACAACCCAGGGGCCAATATACAGTGGCTGTCTTTGGCTCATTTCTGTAATATTCTTCCCTAGGAGAGAATCAGGCCAACATGATAGGCCTGTAGCAACCCACCCATAGCTGAATCAGCCTTGTTATGTAGGGGGTCTTAGGGAAGGAAACAAATGTCTTAAGATGACCACTAAAATTTAGAACTTAAATCTAAACAGAAATGTCTGTAAATTTAAATAATTAGTTTTGGTGAAAAGTAAATAGAGAAACAAATAAAAATATTACTTGGGAGACTACTTTTCTTTCTCCCAGTGCATTTGCTTGATAAAACTTTACAAAGTCCAGAAGTCTCTCTAGAGTTGGCCAGCACTGTGCATGTGTGATGATGGGTCAGTGCCTTGCATGGGCAGGGGGCTCGTTATCCTAGCAGCTCACACTTGCTCACCCTTATTCTGTGCCAGATGCTGTGCTTCTCAGAGTGTGATCTGTGGGTCGGTGCCCACCCAGGATCTGCTTGTTAATGGTCCATGACAGTAGATCCTTTAACATTGCTAAAGCAATTTGACATTGCCGCAACTTCTAAGCACGAGATCATTGTTCAAGCATTTTTATTTTCATTGTATTTTACAGAAGTATCAGTCTAAGTTTGAAAAAACACACACAAAATTGAAAGCTGGTCCTTTACTTAGGCTAGTTTGAGAAACACTGTTCTATGATATTATTTCCATTTCACAGTTGAAGAAACAGGCTCAGAGGGATGAATAACTTGCCCCAGGTTGCAGTTAGCAAGTAGGTGCTGGGATTTGAACCCAGCTTACCTACCTGACTTTCAGTCCATGGTCTCCGGGACCATTTTAGCAGAACCCTTCCATTTACCGACTCCAAAGCCCATTACAGAACTCGAGGTGACTGATCACTGGGCCAGAGGTAAGCAGGGGGCTGCCGGTGGGGCCTGGCCGCTAAGGTGGGAGGCGAGGGCATGGGTATTTGTGTTATTAATCACTTGTGGTCAGGAAGCCAGGGGTTCCAGCCACAGAAACGAGGATTTCAGTACTTTGCACTAATTACCCTGGTTTCACAGCTGGGATCAATCCATGTTTTCTCACTTTGTGCTCGAGCCTGGTCTATGGGGACTGATGTGAAGAGGTGTAAAAATAAGTTCTGTTTCCAGCCAGATTAATTACGGGCTCTGTGGAGGCCCCAGTGTAACTGCCTGGGCCGCAAGATTGATTGGCTCAGGCCCCAGGTCCAGCTGCAGGAAGGCCACACCGCCACACAAGGCTGTCCACGGGAGGGGGGGGGCGCCCAGTGCCCCACCCTGGCTCTCACCGCAGCCCCACTGAAGGCCCTTCCTCCCTCTCTCACCCACCCAGCCCAGCCACCTACTGGGAAGATGAAAATGAGACCACAGGTCTGTAAAATGCCCAGGACAGGATGCGGAATGTGGGGATGCCCAACCAAGGCAGTTGTTACTGTTCTTAGTGATATTTATTTTCATTGTTATTAATCTTTGCAAACATCAGTCTCTTCCTACTGAACTCAGAGTTCCTCAAAGTCAAGGGCTGTTTCTTATTTTCTTTTATCCCTGGGCCCCGGTGGTGCCAGGCACACCTCCGATGCTCTATATGTGCTTGCTGAGTGAATACATTAGTTGATTGAATTGACTCCAATTTGCATTATTTTCTCCTTATAACTAATTCATTTCACTTGTTACTGGCTTCCTTCCCCATAATATCCTGTAAATAACTAATTCATTCCCAGATGGGCTAGCCCCACTATTCCTGGGAAACCAGCATCCAGTCCTTTTGTTAGCAAAACATCTTTCCATTCAGTGAGACCCCTCCCCAGCCATTTGATTGATTCACACACATTAATTCAATCCATAATTATTGAGAGCCTGTTTGGATCAGCACTGAGTCAGCAGCTGGAGGGACAGCTAAGAAGGGCACAGTCTCTGTCTTCAAGTTATGTTTTGATTGGGGTGCGTGCACAGGAGGGGCCTGGCCCCGGGCTTGTGGGGCTGGGGGAGAGTGCTGAGCAGAGGGGCACTGGTGAACTGGAGGTGAGAGGGGCCGGGAGATAACAGTGGCATTTGTAGGTCGTGACAGGGGACTTGAACTGTACTCTGGGACAATGTGGGAAGCAGTGGCTGGGGAAGAGGGTGGGGGATTGGGAATAGGTCTGTGGGAAGGAGCTGGGAGGCTGACCCTATTGGATTCGCAGTGTAGACAGCTCTCTTTCATTGCACAATGGGAGCGTGGACTGGAAGAGAGAAATCCTGGAGGACAGGGACACGCTTTGTGTCAGATTTTGGTAGGCTGGCTTTGCTTCCATAGACAGCCTGACAATGCAGAACCTTCTTTGTTGCCGTGGTCAGAATTCTAACGGGTTCTTTTACCAAACGAACAGCTGCGTGAGCCCTGATTCAATCCACAAACGGCTTAAATAAATTATGCGTGTCAGTACGCCAAAGACAAGCAATATGGCACTGCGTATTTCAAGAGGCGGTGAGTGAAGGGGTCGTGGGTGCCACACAGCGTGTGTGTGTGTGTGTGTGTGTGTGTGTGTGTGTGTGTGTGTGATGGGGAGGTCTCCTTTTATGCAAGGAAGTAGGAAAATCTTCAAGACAGTGGAATTTGCTGCCTGAGGTTTGGAGAAGCAGGCAGGAGCGGTGGCAGGAGTGGTGGGCGCTGGACTAAGACCAGTGCTTTCTGAGGCTTACACTTCTGTGAGACAGAGGGCAATGGCTTGGCCACGAAGTCCTGGGAGACAGCGGGCACTGTGTGTGTGTGTGTGTGTGTGTGTGTGTGTGTGTGTGTGTGTGTGTCTGCGCGCGCGGATGCTAGTGTACTCTTTGGATGAATGATTTTCAAGCTGCTAACTGAATTATAAAGTTTAGAAATGGCACCTCTGAGAAACAGCGAAGGAGATTTGCTCACTCTGCCCAGGGGCAGAAGTCACAGGTGGTGGGCAGGGTGAGGCTGGGGGATGGTTATGGTCTCCTGTGTGTGTGGAGAGACAGATGTGGGTGACAGATGTGAATCATGTTTTCTATGTCTGCTGACAACAGGGCATCGGTACACTTAAAATACAATTGTTGGAATGAAATGTTTTTGCCAAAACTGCGTTCCTAGGGAGGTGTGAGGTTCCCTTGGGGTGTCCTGAGGGAAAGGGCAGGGCTGGCGAGCGTGGCTTCCTGAGAGCAGGGTGCCTGGCTCTGCTGGGAAGGGACCCGCTGCGCCTGGTGGCTGCAGACCCTATGCATGTGCCAGTGGTCAGACTGATCCGGTCGCCCTGCACCAACGCGGCCCCTCCAGAGCCCCCAGCGAAGCAGCCCCAGACAAAGGGGCACCTCTGAGCAAAGATTTGGGCCAACCGGGAAGGGGAGACACGGACAGTGGTGGCTAAGATGTACCAAGATGTCTCAAGCAACCACTGTGGGCCAAGCACTGGCCTAAGCGTCTGCCTGTCTTTATTTTATTGGCATCCCAGAACAACCTGGCGTGGCAAGTACTAATGATATTCCCATTTTACAAATGCGGTAAGATAAGGTACTAGCTTATTCAGTGTCACGAGGGTAAGTACATTTTGGGATTTGTGGGAGTGGATTCTCTCAGCAGCAGCTCTGGGACAGGATGGGATGGAAGTCAGGGCCATCCTGGCTCCTGCCCCCACTCCCTCGCCATGACCCTTTGGGCTGAAGTTGGCCAGAATGGGTTCCTGTCACCGGCGACTGTGGAGCTCTGACTGACATGATCACATGTTGGCCAGCAGAGGCACCGAGGCTCTGGAGCAGGCAGGCAGGCTCCAGAGCCTGTCCTCTGTCACTCCACTCTGTGCCGAGGGGCAGCAGCCACCGAGCCACCTCTCTGGGCCCTCAAGAGGGAAAGAAGGCCCCTGAGAGGGGACCAGGAGCCACTGCTTCCCGGCCTCCCACTGAGGGCTAGGATTCCACGTCTCCAAGGTTTGCTCTCACCATTCCGATGTGTTTATAGCTTCTGAGTGAAGCAGAGGCCACCATCTCCTCATGGCCACGAGCCTACTCAGGCCAAAAGTTTTGTTTCTGGGGTGGTCCCTGGAAGCTGCAGCAGCAGCCCACTTTTTCCCCGAGTCTTGACTCAGACATACCTTCCCTGCAGGTTCCTTTAGCTTCTTTGTCCTTTCCTCCTGCTCCTAACAGGGCCCGATAGCAGCCACACAAGCTGTGGTGTGGTGCCGTCCAAGGTCAGTCCATGGTCATGCCTCCTCTCTGCCATTCACCCTGGAGGGAAGGCTTAATTCTCAGGTGCAGAAATATGACGTTTTAGAAGCAGGTGAGAGGCCCTGAGCGTGAGGCTGCAATCACGCTCCTCTGTGGGAAGCTGGCTGGTGCTCTGCTAATGATGGCCGCCTTCAAACCATGGTTCTCCACTTTCCTGGGCTTCTCTGATTCCCTCAGAGATTGTTCTGCCAATTTGGTCAGGAAGATGCCAGCCTGATCCCTTTCCAGTCTGTGTGTTTCCTTGCCCATCCTAAGTTTCTTCCATCTGACTCTGAATTTTTTCCTATTTTTCCTGGCTCGTTACATGGCTCTCTGGCCCATCTCTTGGGCACCAGGCCTCCTGGAGTCCTGCATTCGGTGTCCCGGGAAGCCAGCAAAGAGGCCCAGGGTAGAAAACGGGGCTTAAAAAACAAAACAAAAAAGCAACCTACTTAGTTCAAAAGAACAAAGGCATAAAATCTGTGACTCGGTGAACTCGGCAATGTGGAAGAGATTAGCTTCTAATTACTTTAAACTTGAAAAGCAAAATAAATACTAATAGGCCAAAGCAATCAATTCATTAATCTTATAGTGCCACTTTTCACTGGATATACAGCGTAGTTGATTAAATTCTGTTTATTTTTATTTTATTTTTGAATGGGTGCAATGTGCACATGGTTCACAAATCAAGGAGTTTAAAGGCCTATGCAGAGTCAAGTTCCCTCACAACCGCATTCTCCATCTGCCCTGCCCATAGATAATCACTGGTTTGGAAGTTTTTGAATGACCAAAATCTATCTTCCCAACTAACATTTGTCCTCTCCTAGGCTTGTTTTTAAAATAATTTTATCCCCCAAATTAAAAAAAAACCACCTATTTTCTCATATCTTTTGAGATGATCATTGCTTTAAAAATAACAAATGCATGTTACATAACTGAGACTGTGCTGCCATCTTTGCAATTTTTGTCTCCACTGACTTCACATGCCCTGAGAAGAGCTTTTTTAAGCTTTAAAAAGAGTTATTGAAATGATTTCTCACAGTCCCAGAAAGATTTGTTGAGTATCAGCTTAAACTGTGGAAAAACGTACCCACAGTGGCCTCAAATGTTAAAAGCCACAAGAAGAATCATGCCCTTCCTCTGCTCAGGGTCTCAAACTGTCCGTAGGAGTGGGTTCTGTTAGACCAAAGCAGAGGGTCAGGGCAATGGTTTCCTTGAGAAATGCCTTTAACTCAGATCCACAGATATGGCCTGAGCATATGTACCAGGTGTTGTGCCAGGTCCTGTGAAGGGGAAAAATGGTTTTCCATTTTTGGGCCGGGGAGTGGGTGTGGAGAGGGAGGAAGCGGGGGTGTGGGGGTTGGGCGGGGAGAGAGAGAGGACAAGAACAACAGTGTTCAAATCTGGCTACACATGGTCCCGAAGCCTCTGACCTACCTGACCTGGAGTGGAGCTCAGGTATGACGATGTTCTTAAAGCTTTTCTAGGTGATTTTACTGCGCAGCCAGGTGACAAATCACTCCTCTAAGGCCGTTAGAGTCCAAGATATTTACCATGAATTGCACTGAGATACAGAAGCATGTGATTACAACTTTTGCAAGTTTCATGTCACAGACATCAACTTACTTTGCTATCAGAGAGAAAAATGAACGACAAAAAATGGTTTTCTGTGATGTATCTGGATAAAGCCACCCACTGTCTATCTGGATTGGACTGCATGCCCTGGACCTGTGATTAAAAACTAAAACACGCAGTGCAGAACCCTGCCCCCAACAGTTTGGCATAAGGTCCTGACTTTGATGGCTTGGTGTCTTGCCACTCTCTTCTGGATTTTTCTCTTGCTCTTCTCTGTAAAATGATCATTTCCTTCTCTCTCTCTGCCTGGGGACAAACATTCTGTCCAGAGCGCCCACAAGCACAAGGAGGATCCTACTTCCCAAATTGGTCTGAAGGTCCCATTACTCTACTCTTGGAGAGTCACCGTCCATGGCCTGAGGAGATAAAGTATGTAACTTATTAATCCAGTGTTTCCCAAGCTTATTTGACCACAGGACACTTTTGTATTTAAGGTAGCGAAGTGAGATGTTCCACAGACCCGACTTTGCTTCTTGCATGAAGACTTGCCAGTCTCCAGGTGGCCCTCAATGCTTCTCACTTAGGCTATTTAAGCCCCGGTATAGGCCCCTCCCATGCTGAACCAGAGCCGACCTGTGTGACATGTAATACTGTGAGTTGCAGGGTGTGCCTTCTGAGACTAGCTCATAAAGGGTGGTGGCTTACACCTTGTTTTCTTGGGTTACTCATTCTGCGGGAAGCCAGTTGCCATGTTGTGAGGACACTCAAACAGCTCTCTGAAGAGCTTCACGTGGGAGGAAACTGAGGCTCCCCCATCAACAACCAGCACTCGCTTGTGGGTGAGCCACCTTAGAAGCAGATTCTCCAGTCATATTCAAGCCTGCAAGCTGACTGTAGCTGTGACTGACAGCTTGACTGCAACCTCATGAGAGTCTCTGAGGCTGAAGTGCCAGCTAAGCTGCTCCAGAATTCCTGGCTCACAGAATCTGGGAGAGGGACTGGTCATGCATATGACCATGGCTCAGAGCCAGAGGACAACCTGGTTCTTAGCCTTGAAGGTCCCATCTTGTCAGGTAAGGGTAGGCGGAGAACACAGGTGAGAGTGATGACCTAGAGCTTTAGGAACTTTACTACTCAAATACTACAGTTCCCACTTCCTTAAAAGCTCTCAACTCCTTCCATTTGTGTCTGACCTCACAGTTACCACTGTAGGTAAGGCCATCATCATCTCTTGCCTGAATGATCAAATGGCTTCTTCTTACCTGGTCTCCTAGCTTTCAGGATTGCTCCCCTCTCCCTACAAATATATCCCAGTCTTGCAGATAGAATCATCTTCGTAGTTTAAATTTTTATTATGTCACTTCTTGACTCCAAACTCTTTAACATAATTTATAAGACCTTGCACTATTTGATTCCTATCTATCTTTCATGTTCCACTTCCCCACACACATCTATTTGCAGTTCCCAGATGTGCTAATTTCTTTCTAGTCTCCTGAGCTTTGCACATAATTTTCTCTCTGCTTCAGGTCATGTAATGTACAGTGCTAGAAGGTTCCCTCCAAACACCACCATCATAAAAAACCCACAGCTCTCTCATTCCAGATTTGCTATGGTTGCATAAAATCTCACCATTCAATAATAGAGACACCCAAGAGCTTAATAGATGTTTTCTCCTGTCACACAGCAAATAACTGGCATGGGGCAAGTGGGTAGTGGTTGGAGAGTTACACACGAGTCTGATTTATAGGCATTGAAGGCCATATTGTCCACATGGTTCCCCAAGCTGTTTCCAGTAGAAATGGGGTCCTTTCACAGAGTCACCAGAAAAGCATTTCCAGGGACCCACACATGGGAGGTTGAGTCGTGGTAAGATTTATCCGGATAGAAATGAAAGGCTGCCCACAGGTTCCTGGGGTCTCATCTCCGTCAGTCCCACTGCAGAGAAAATCCAGCCCGGAAATTGGGTTCAGTGCAGTTTGGTCCCTGTCTGCATCCAGCTAGCTTAGCTCTGTTCCCAGCTGCACTTTGGCTGGCGCTGTGCCCGGGCCCACATGGAGGCTGCCTGTGTGGGTCCCAGGCAGCTGTTAGGGCCACATGGCTGCCATGGAATGAGAATGTGGGAAAGAATGGGGCAAAGGAACAAATGAGGTGAAAGTATGTTACTGGGTGCAGGCATGCTTGTGTGTGTGTGTGTGTGTGTGTGAGAGAGAGAGAGAGAGAGAAAGAGAGAGAGAGAGAGAGAGAGAGAGAGAGAGAGAATGCTTTACGCTTGGGTTATATCACTTCTGAGTTGGGAAGGACCAGGAACCTTTTCAAACTAACCAATCAACTTCCCAATCTTTCTGGGGCTGGTTTTGGTCCACCCCCTAACCAATTCACTTTCTAGATCTTCTAGAGTTCTGTGTTCCTGATCCGATCTGATATTTTTCCCAGGCTAAGCTCCGCCCATATGGCCACTATCTTAGTTCCTACTGCACATGCCTCATAGTAGAAGCAACTTCCCTTGCACTGTCTTGGCTTCTACTGGGCATGTGCCTAGCAGAGGAATTTCCCCTTTATTTTTTTATTTCCCCTCCCCGCCCCCCCCCCCCCCCTCCACACACATAGTCTGGGCAAATGGACTGGTTTTACTCTGGGCAGATTAGAAAGCTGGTCCTTCCTCCCTACATGGGGGACATAAAGGTGTTAATCCCCTTGGTGGGGCAATGCTGGGATCACCTGGGAGCCTATGAAGGCTGCAACTTCCTAGTGAAGCAGTCTTGGTATCCAGTTCAGCTCCCTAATTTATTATACTTACTAATGACTGATTCCCTCTGATCACTTCCTTTATTAATATCTAGCAATGGTTATTAATAAAACCATTCCAACGGACTGGGAACTAGGGCAGATTGAAGTTGCAGTTAGCAGTGGACAAGCCATCATGTTAGAATTTTGAGATCCAGGGGCCAATACATGGAACTCCACTTGGCTCAGACCCTTCTTCTGAATTTCAGACAGAGAAAGCCAACTGCCAACTGGACATTTCCACTGGCATGTCCTACAGGCATCAACTCTAAATGTTCATAACTGAACTCATCATGGGCTCTCCCAAACCTTTCCTCCTCTGCCATTTCCTATCCCTGTGAATTAATGGAGCCTTTAACCACCCAGTTTCTGAGCTGGAACACCTGTGCCCACCTCTGAACCTCTGATACAGCCATTCACAATGCCTCGTACATCCTGCATGTTAAATACCTCTTGGTTGATCTTCCCTTTCCTATGCACGCTGCTCCTGCCTTGCTTCTGATGGTCCTTATCTCTTTCCTGGACTAACGCCACAGGACTTTCTCTGCTTCCAATTGTGTGTGCCTCCATATACTCCCATAAAGAGCTTTGGAAAATGCATCTCTCTCCTGATTAAAATTCCTCAGTGACCCCTTTCGTCTATAAGATTGAGTTAGATCTTGCCATTGCAGACAGGGACCTTGATGAAGGGCCACTGCCTTCCTCTGCAGCCTCACCTTTGACCTGCACAGCACTCATATCCTACAATCTGGCTGTGATGAGCTCCACACTGTTCTGCTGTTCCTAGAGCAGGCTGTGGATTTCATCCTTGCTTAGCGTCTTTCTCATACCGCTGCCTGGGTGCTATTCTACCCACTCCACAACACCCACTCAAAGGCAACTTAAAGTCTTGAAACAAGATCCTGAAGTATATTTTAAGACATGGTACAATCATCAGAGGCTTGTTGAAGCCTTTCCCAACCACCACCTCTGCCCTCTCCCCCTTGCATGAGCATTTACATGGTGGGTGTTCCCCATTTCAGCAGCAACTGGCTGAGTGAGGGAGGGAGTGTGAGGGATGGAGTTCGAGTCTGTTAGCAATGGTATGAAAGATTTGCTCAGCGGGAAACCATCAATGGGAGGGAGGGTGATCCAGAATTAACTCTACTGTGGATTTGGCACCAGCACTTTGGCCCTCAGCCTACATGAAAATGAAGTAGGCCTGGAGCTGACGAGGCCACTGGCTGGAAGAAATCAGTCTGTGGGACAGTGAAAGGATTGAAGACATCTCTCGGGCTCCTCAAACCCTCCGTGCTTCTTGCTTTGGTGTTTGTGGAAAGCTCTATGCCAATGTGTGTGCATGAGTGGGGAGAGGTGGGATGGGGAAAGGCAGCAGAGCGAAAGGGAGGAAGGAGACGGATTTCTGAGCTTATGCAGCTGAAGGCTTGGAGGAGGCACCCCGCAGAGCAGGAAGAAGGGCCAGGACTCTGGGTGGCTGAAGGGGATGGAGAGGGCCACCCCACTTAAAAACCTTTACCAGGTGACCTGACATTGAGGTCTGCATGTCTTGCACTTCCAGTCCAGAATCCAACTTCCAGGTTGCCTTGGAAAAGCAAAGGCATGTGTGTGGGGCACAGCCACGCTCCTGCCTTCGGCCGCTTAACCCAAACATTCTAACCGCAGAGACCTATTTCTCCACATCAGGCACCGTCTTGCAAATGGGAGAAAATTGGGCATAAAAAAGGAAATCTGCAGTGTGCGAAGCCGCTGGGGCTTGGAGGGGCTCCAGCGTGGGCTGTTGGCTGGGCTGCCCTCGCTTCACTCTGCTGGGACTCGCTCATGCAGCAAGAGTGGTGCCTTCCCAAACACCGCGTTTTTATTTAACCAATTCAGAAAGAGGTTAACTGCTCTCGAAGCGTTTCACATAATTAGAAACATGCATTCTGGCAAAGGGGATGGAGGAATTCTTGGTACAACTCCAGCAAAAAGGCCAATCTATCAACCGAGGGGCCAGACAGAGGCTCGTGTGTTTGGACAGGAGATGAAGCTCAGCGCGTGCATGCGTGCATGCAGGCAGGTAGCAGGGCGCAGTGCCACAGGCCTGAGACCCGGACGGGCAGGCAGAAGAGAGAGCTCCATAAAGGAAAGAAGGAGGAGGACTGGAATGGGGATCATTTTCCCTAATGCAAAAGCAAACTTTTTTCCAAGGAGAAATGTAACACAGACTGGTGACATGTCAACAACTAACAGAGGAACGTAGATGAGGAATACTTTGCCCATACTATGTGGTGTAGGGGAGAGAAGGTGGGCTCCTTCTGCTACTTATTAACAGGTTTCTTAGCTTCTCTAAGCCTGTTTCCTCAGAGACAAATTGGGGACACTAATGCCTACCCATAGAGCTGTCACTTGCTTAAATAAATGCTTATAAAATATGCTCAGTACAGTTACTGACACTCCATATCAACAAAACCTTGCACATAATTTTTGATGACTTGACTTCCTTCTATTAGTCAATTACTATTTATAAGATCTCATCGGCCGGTTAATGAAGGTAGAGGAGATACCACCAGACCAAGCACTGATCCTAATTACATCTAGATCCTAATTAGATCTTAATATCACCATGAGGTTGTTGTTATTATTCTTACATTACAATTGAAGACACCAAAGTTCAGAGAAGTTAAGTGACTTGCCCAAAGTCACACAGCTGGTACATAATTGAGCCAGAATTATAATTCAGGCCTGGATGTACCAAAAACTGGCTTTTCACCACCCACTTTGGTGCCCATGTGGGTCTCAGCTGGTCCATATCATGGGTCTCTGGGCTCCCTCCTGTGAGGCCCCCATGATGCCTCACTCTCAGAGCTCTAGTCAGACTCCCCGGACCCTGAGCCACACACCTCTGCTCTCTGCCTCTCACCTGACCCAAACCAGTCTGCTCTGAGCTTCCAAAGATGGGGGTTTCTTTATTCACCCCGTCTCTGACTATTCGTTCCCAGATTGCAGGAAGCTCCCAGGAATCATTACAATGACCAAATCCTATTGAAACAGAAAGTCCTCTGGCAGCAGCCTGTGTTTTCCAGCATGACTACATTCCTGGATTTGAGAGAGTTTCTGAGTGGCGAAAAGCCAGTTTTTGGTACACCCAGCCCTGAATTATAATTCTGGCTCAATTATCTGCCAGCTGTGTGACTTTGGGCAAGTCACTTAACTTCTCTGAACTTCGCTGTCTTCAATTGTAAAGTAAGAACAACAACCTCATGGTGATATTAAGATGTAATTAGGATCTAGTACTAGGGAAATGTCTGATGAATGTAACATAAAAAAGGATATGGCCTGGCCTGTGTGGCCCAGTGGTTAAGCATCAACCTATGAACCAGGTGGTCACAGTTCGATTCCCGGTCAGGGAACATGCCTGGATTTCGGGCTCGATCCCCAGTGGGGGGCATGCAGGAGGCAGCCCATCGATGATTTTGTTTCATCATTTATGTTTCTATCTCTCCCTCTTTTTTCCTCTCTAAATCAATAAAAAATATTTATAAAAAGATATGCCTACAGGTGTGTGTGTGTGTGTATATATATATATATATATATATATATATATATATATATATATATTCTCACACCTATGTGTATATGCACATATATACTTATATATACTCTCCACCCCTCCTTCAACATCCACCTCTATCCTAGGGGTCAGAGAAGAGTAGCACATACTCTAGAGCCAGGTTGCCGAGTCGGGCCCTGGCTTCTAGTCCGCACTGCCTCTAACTAGCTGTGTGATCCTGGAGCAGCCACTCCATGTAGTGGGTTGTCCAGGCACTTGCATGAGGTCTGGGTGCAAAGAAGGCACTTGCTAGGCGCTGAGAGACAAAGAGCGGCTGTGCTGGAGGATGCAGGGCTAGAAGCAAGGGCCCTCATGGACTTTCACACCTGTCAAGACTGACTGTGGCAAAGAATGGGGCGGGGCCACTGCGCTTTCTCTCCAGCTTCCTCTCTGGACTGTGAGCGTTGAAGGGGCTTTCCCAGAGGATCAGGCCCTTGGGGCTGTAGAAAACCTGGTGTCTAAGTTGGCTATTGGGACTCTAGTTCTGACACATGGATGGAATGCTTGAAAATCCAGGTCCTGGAAAACCAGGAATAAGATAAAGTTGAGACAGATAGTGGGGTCCAGTAGAACAAGAACTAAGCGAAAGGGAAATGAACTCCCACATACAAGGGCCCCACCTGCTTGGCATTTACACATGCATCTGCATTTACACATGTTTGTATCTCATTTATATTTCTGCAGCAACCCTAAGAAATAAGCCCTGTTAGCAGTCCCATTTTAGAGACGAAGTTAAGGCTGAGAGCTTGCATGACTTGCCCAAGGTCACCTAATTAGTAAGTCCGAGTGTCAGGATTTGAATCGAGGTCTTTCTGACCTCACAGCTGGAGCACTAGACCACTAAGCCATGTGGGATGCCCAAGCGATGGTCAATTCTATCAACAGCCTGATGAGAGGTAGGCATCGTTATCCTTGTCCTGCTCTTGTGAGATCTAAGACCCAGGCTTTCCCAAAGGTTCCCAGCAGGGTTTGAACCCGGCTATCTCACATCCAAGTGTGTAGGAGAGCGGTACCCTCCTCCTTTTCATCAAGAGACAGGGGGAGTGCTAGCTTGTGTTCCCTCAGGACAGGGCAGGCACCAGGGAATTTTGTGGTCTCCGCTTTACTGAAGACTCGTAATCATTTTCAGTAGCACTGGCCACTCTAGTGAAAGAAATTTCACATCACGAGGAAGCATACATTGTATGAGGGATTTGTTTGAAAAGTATGAGAAGCATTTTGCATTTAAGTAAATAAAAGTCTGTGAGTCCACTGGTAATTATCCAACTCCAAATTTGTGACTCCTAGGTCTCGTTGGATGAAATGTGATGTATAACAACAAACTTGCAAGATGATCACACATTAAAAGAGGAATGTGAAATATTTATTAAAGCAACAGGCATTGATGAAATAGCTTGGGGCCTAATTCTTGAGGATGAGAATAAAAATTTTGAGCAAACACCAGTGTTCCTTTCAGCTCTTTTGCAATAGTTATTAACATGTGTCACATAAGGCCAGAAAATCTGCATAAAAATATAATTAGAAACCAGGGTGAAGTGAACAGGGGAACCCGGCCCAGAGAGGTGTGAAATACCCCCAGAATGTCAGCAAATCTTCCTTTTCATATGTGTGGGCCAGGAGTTTAGACTCAACACATGGGGTCATCTCTCGAGCAAACCTCACAATATGCCACTATGAAGGCCTGAAGAGATGGGATTTCACCGCTGCCCCTTTTGAGGGTGGTGGTCAATGGAATGGTTTACAAGCCTCTATGGTTGCCATCATTGTACCCCTTCACCATTTAAGATGTAAAAATTTGGATTTTTTTCTTAAATATTAATTAAGGACCTTTTAGAGAAACTGCGGCTCACCTAGACTAACCCTGGGAATGTGGATGATTGGATTGCTCTGAGCAATGCTCCCAGCACTTCGTGTCACCCAGCCATTTGAGCCTTCCCAGAGTTCAGGGAGCAGAGACCCTTGTGCCTCGCCCCCCTCCCCCAATCCCCCTGCCCAGCTGTGGCTTATCCAAATCCCTGACTGCAGACACATGACAAATGGCTGTGTTTTATGCCACAAAATTTGGGTGGTTTGTTATGCAGCAATAGGTAACCAGAATGTGGTGCAGTCTCCTAAATTTTAGATGCAACAGATAATTCAAGATTTTAAAATAACAGCAACCATGCAACTATACTGGCCACAATGGTCAGGCCAAATGCAATTGCTCTATCTGTCTCATAGGACACCAGTTTGAGACTTCAACTTAGGGAATTGTAAAGGGTCACTGACAAACGGGACCAAAAGTGAACCAGCAGGGAGCGCAGAGCTTTCCTCCCAGAGAGGTGGCAGGTGCAGTGCTAGCAGAATTATAGCAGGTGTCCAAAAAGTGCATATTAAGGAAGTTCAAGGACCGCAACCAGACGGGGCTGAGGGCAGTGTGGGCTTCCGGCCTCAGTTGGGAGTCGTATCCTAGAGGGTAACTGGGGTGGGTGGGCGGGAGGGAGAAAAGGCGGATTTCCTGACCAATAGCACCTCAGTGTCTAGGGTTGTCCTGGACCGCCACCCTTGTGTCAGGCTGCGCGTACTGTGGTGGCCAGACGCTGCCAGCGGAGGCCTTGGTTGGATGGGAGGGAGCTGCAACATCCAGGGGACGACATGCCAAGTGCCAAGCAACCAGCTGGCGTTGGCTACAAGACTTTGTCCACCTCCGTGATGCTCCTTACTGTGTATGGGGCTACCCCTGCAGTGTCCGAGCCTACCACTTTTCCAGGGGCCAGCTCCCTGCGCCAGGCTGCAGGAGAACAGAAGACCTCAGGAGTCCTGGAGAACTAGGGGCCTCTTCTCCTTGACCAGAGAGGCCTGAGGCATGCTGTGGAAAGAGCTCACCTACAATCATCCAAATCCAGAGAACCAGGGCCTTCATGGTTTTCAAGCCCTGCTGGGGATGAGCGCCCGTGTTTTCTCTGGAACTGCCAGTTTGGGGAGGCTATCAGCTCGTAACAGGAATTGGGGGAGGGGGAGGCACATGCACAGACATTAAACATTTTGTCATGTCAAAAACAACAACAACAAAAAAACAAAAAGTGAATATTAAATACATGAGCACTCATTGAGAGGCCAGAGAAGCCTCCTAATCTGGAATACATGGGTTTCTCATGCGTCATAACACTAGGCCTTTCAGAATCCACTCAAGCGAACCACTAATATCTATTTTTAATCCACAAATTCCAAGTATTTGCTCCCTACAGGGAACCTCATTTTGGAGGGTCTCATTTGTTTCTCTCTTGCTTGGGAGCAGCCAAATGCTGTTTTCCTGGGTTTAGCTATAAAAAAACACTGCGCTGGGGAAGACAGAGGAATGTTCTGAGGATGCCGAGCCATTCATTGCAAGTAGAATAAGGCCATGTGGGGAATATGCAAGAAACTCCTGCCTGGGCTGGACTGGTGTATCTTATGAGTAGCTTGTTTCCAGTCACCCCTAGGGCTGTGAAATCCACTTACATGAGGGGCAGCACAGGAGGGATCAGTTCATTCTAAAGACCAGCCAGGTCCTCCCTGCCCTCGCCTCTGTTCTTCCTTCTCCGAGCTGATTCCCTGAGAGGCCCCACCCATCTCCTGGAATCCTCTCTTCTTCCCACAGGGAGGACCTCACTCCCCTCCTTCCCACCCGTCTCCTGACCTGAGTCCTTTAGGCTAGAAGAGCGTCCTGGGCCTCTGCTGAAGGACGGAGGACTGTGGACAGAACTGTGCTGGGTGGTGGGGAGGAGAGACTGGTCTTCCTGGGTGTGTCCTTCCTGTCCCGTTTTCTTGTAGCTGCAGGCTCATTTATTTTTTATTCTATTTTTTGGGACTAATATTAATGAAAACACCCATCTCAAGAATGGATACTAACTAAGGAAGCTGGCTAGTACCAGCTTAAGCCAAAATGAGAAAGAAAATATTTCCTTGATTTGTATCTTCCATGTCCTCAGAGCTGTGAGCATCTTTCAGGGTGCAGAAGCAATTCAGTGTGTGGTTTCTATCCCACTCTCTGTGGTTTCCATAACAATCAGGGAGCCACAGTATCCCTTCGGGTTGCTCTCTGTGACATCAGGGAGGGCATCCCACTCACAGTTCTGATTCTTGGATTGTCCTACTCTTCCAAACTCCCTTCCAGCTGTGGCTTCCTTCCAACATCCTTTGTTCTAGCTGGTCCTGCTCCCTTGAACGCTCCTGTCCTTGCAACTTTGCTTTGCCTACTCCTGTCTATTCTCTCGAACATGATGAAACATTTCTATTTCCTATACAGAACTCTGCTAGGAACTCAGTAAAAGAAACTTGTAATCTCTGAGGGAGCACCTCATCATGGAAGCCTTCGCTGCTCTCCCCCTGCCCCCAGTGTTTCCTATTTGCTCTCATAAACCCCTGCCCCCCGCCCCAGCTGCCTCTATGGTGCATGGATCAGAGACAAGTTTAAGGGCTTGATGATGGACTAGTCATCCCTTCGCAGAGGCCTAGAGCAAAACATATCAGAGCCAAGGGGATTATATTGGGGAGACTACAGTAGGATTCCAGAAGGCCTGGAAGGAGCATGTGGGAAGGATGGAGTGATGGGGAAGCTGAGGAGAATGGATGGGGTGACAGCATAAGGGGAGGAGCCACAGCCTGTGGTGGGCCAGCCTGGGGCGGAGAAGGACCCCCTCTGGCGACAGGGCTGGACCCTGGCACAGAAAAGAGGAGGTGAAGGAGGGGTGCCAGGAGGGTGCTTTGATCCTATAGGCCCCTGATTTGCAAAGATTTTTGGAACTTAACTCATAATAAGAAAAACACTTTACTTTACAACCCAGCAAACACACATCCACCCCCTACCTGTAAACACATTTTACAAAACACAAATGCAAGACACTGATATTTTCTATGCTACTTGACTCAACTCCATTCCATTCTTTTTCGTTGCACTGTCTAAATTAATTTTATGACTATTGACAGGTCACAAGCCACAGTTTGTGTGTGTGTGTATGTTTTTTCTTCCAATACTTTATTTTGAAAAAGTTAAATCCACAGAAAAATAAAAGACTAGAACAAAAAACATCCATGTATTCTTCATCTAGTTATCATTTTACCACATCTGTGCAGTTCTGTGTGTAAATAACACATACACATACGTATATGTGTATATGTATATACTAGTGGCCTGGTGCACAGATTCGTGCACATTGAAAGGGAAATAATTAGACGAAATATTTTAATATTGATAATTGCCCTTTCTCCCTCAGCACCTGGGAGCTGGTAGCAGCCTCACCCCCCACCTCCGCCACTGGTCATCATCTGCTGAGTGATCAGTGGGGTGATTGGGCCTTGGCCTGGCGCAGCCTGCTCACCTGTTCCACCATCCTGCCATGGTCCCGCTCTCATTGGGGACCATCGGGGCTGGCAGCACCTCCACTGCCACCAGCTGCCAACACCGCATGGTCAAGGCCTGCCATGTTCCGCGCCACCTCCTGGTGGTCAGTGCATGTCATAGTGAGTGGTCGAACTCCCAGTCTCCTGGTCAAACTCCTGGTCGAACCACCGCCTGAGGGGGAAATTTGCATATTAAGCTTTTATTATATAGGATGTGTATATGTGTACATGCAATTGACTCTCATAATTCACCTAGTTGTATTTTATAAAATAGAAGCAAACACTGAATTAGCAAATATTGACTCATTGCTCTTAGGAGAAATACAGGGTTAGGTTCCTGTGAGCCTCTGGTCAGATTTTCATTAACCTTGTTTTATGTGTGTTTCTTTTAAAAGACATTTTATTCAGTGTATGTTGTAGATTCATTAACATTGAACTCAATACAGCCAACAGCAGTATTACTCATGCCTGAACGGAGCTCCTCTAACATGATTTTCTCCACGAGGCACATCATAGTCTTATGATTAGGAAACTAAACAGCATGTTAACACTGTGCGTTCAGCCTTTTAAACAGAAAAATCTCCAGCAAAAACACCAAAATGTGAAAAAAGTGGCACTAACTAGACTGTGAAGGGACACGTTTATGGTATAAAATGAGTGAAACAAGAAGGCAGCTGCTGCCTGTTTGACCTCAGCTAGAAATGTGTATGTTGAGGCTGAAGGTTTTTGCACCACAAGTATCAATTTTGCAGTTACAAATAAATTTTAGTAAGTAGGCAAGTTTGCAAATATGGCATCTGTGAATAATGTGAAGGACTGTATGTATTTTTTAAATTAATAAAACTTTATTTCAACCTTGGCCAGTTTTCCTCAGTGTTTAGAGTGTCGACCCACGGACCAAAAGGTCTTGGTTTTGATTCCCGGTTAAGGGATCGTGCCTTGGTTGCAGGCTTGATCCCAGGTCCCGATTGGGGCTCAAGAGAGGCAACCATTTGATGTGTCTCTCTCACATCGATGTTTCTCTTTCTCCTTCTCCTCCCTCCCTTCCACTGTCTCTCTGGGGAGCAATGGAAAAAATATCCTTGGGTGAGGATTAAAAACAAACAAATAAAAACAACAACAACTTTATTTCAGATAAAATGAATACTGCCATAATTTAGGACAAAGCAGACACACTTCCATGAGTCCATTATTTTAGGTGACTGTGGTTTCCATGAAGAGTTACTGAGTATCCTTTGAGTACTTGCCTACATGCTTGTGGGAAGCTCCTGTGGCCTTTCCTTGATAGGAAGTCCAGTTTTTCTGAGCTCTTCCCTTTCCTTCAGGTATTCCAGGTTGCATTCTAAATAAAGGCAGGGCCATTAGAGTAAGTGGTAAGACATTCTTTTAATGCAGAATGTTCTTCCCAGCATTTTACTACCACATGGATTACAGACTCTGCAATATTTGGGTAAAATCTTGAACTTGTTCTGAACATCTCTCTCAGGGCTTTTCTCACTATTTTAGGGATCAAACATCTTGTAGACATGTCTGGGATGCTGCTCTGCTGGGTGGAGTGCCATCTTGGCAAAAGACTACGTATTTTTGAAATGCAAATGCCATACCTTTTCACCCTGGAATGAATCTCTTAAGAGTAAAGACTTTCTCCAACGTAACTGCATTACACCACTCAGGAAAACTAACCTTCATCCAATGATACCATCTGATATATGATTTATATTCAAACTTTTCCAATTTTCCTCAAGAATTTTAAGAGCTATTTTGGGGGAACCAAGATTCACCCATACACTGCATTAGTGCCTTTCTCTCCTTTAATCTAAAACAGCCTCCCACCTCTTTCTTTAATGACACTGACTCTTTTGCAGAGTCCAAGCCAGTCATCTCTTAGAATGTCCCACGTCCTAAATCTGTCTGATTGCTTCCTTGTGATCCGATAGTGAAACCTCCTGGCAAGACCCCTGCACAGGTGATGCTGTATACTTCTGTTGGTGTGTCGGGCAGGTCACAAGGTCAATTTGTGCCTCTATGGTGCGGTTGAGGGGATTCCCAGGTTAAGGGGATGGCCCATAGTTTGAAAGGCAGTTCTGGTGATGTAGAGGCTGTTCTGTCAGATGCAAGAGAGGGGAGATGGAGGGCCTGGAGAGAGGAGGCAGGGCTGGGAATCACAGTGGTGCTGCAGGCCCAGCCCTGAAGAGCAGCGGTCTCCCTCTGAGCAGAAGGCCTGCATTTGTCCAGGAGCCTTTAGCCTGCCAAAGAGTGCAAAGAAGCCCGATGTCGGTGTCTGGGGAATGAGTTTTTATTTTCAGCAAAAGTGGGACAAAGTTCCTTTAGGATAGATATAATATCTTTTAAGCCTTGGGCTTGAAGTTGGAACTTTCTAAATGGTTAGGCAATTGTTATGGATAGTAATAAAAGGCAGAATAGCTAACGCCTGACATAGTGTTTTTCTGTGCCAGTGCCACTAGATGATTTAATATTTAATATGATTGTGGTCAGACCAAGTCAGAATGGAGCAAGCCTGAAGCATTTCTAGCGTTGCAGCCAGGTGGCCAGGAGCCCAAAGTGATATAACCATGGTTTACTCACCAGCCTTGAGAGTAACCTTAGGGGCTGCTTGAACTCTCAGGCACCACTTGGTATTTCCTAACAATGATCTGCAATGCATTTGGGAAGCCCACTTGAATCATCCAATTAGGTCATGTTTTCCGAGGGGCCTTGATGCAGAAATGCTGCCAGTGGCTTTGTCAGAGTTCACTTTACAAGGCAGTTTTGGTCTCTTCCTTGTAAAGCGAGGGCCACTCTTGGTCATTCATTTGATTTTCACAACAACCTGGCTGATGGTACTATTCCTCGCAGAATTTAATGACTTGGGCAAAGTCACAAAAAGCATTGGACAGATGCCATGAGCCTAGATTTGACTTCCCAGTCAGATGCCCTTCTTACTGTGGCTTTGGGAGTTAAGCAGGAGTGACAGGTCATTAATTGGTCAGGAGATGCCTCCATGAACCATTGCCAGCTTGAGTTTCTGGATTAGACTCCAGCAGTCCTTGTCTGATCAGAGAGAGGTGCTGTGTGTCAGACTGGTCTAAAGGCACCCACTAAAGCTCTTTCATGACTTTCCACAAGGTCAGGAAGACTCACTCCACTTGTCCCACCTAAAGTGATCCCATGGCTTGGAGGTTAAGGCCATTGGCTTAGAGTTAGACTGAGATTGGAATCCCAGCTCTGCCTCTTACTCATGTGTGACCTTGAGCTCATTATTATTTTTTCCCATTGATTTTTAGAGAGAGTGAAAGGGAGAGAGGAGGGGAAGTGAGAGAGAGAAACATCATTGTGAGAGAGACCACTGACTGGTTGCCTTCTGCATGCGTCCTGACTGGGGCTGGGGATCAAACCTGCAACACAAGTATATGTTCTTGACTGGGAACTGAACCCACAGCCTTCGGTTCACAGGCTGATGCTCTGACCACTGAGGAACCGGCCAGGGACTCAAGCTCGTTATTTAATCTTGTTCAGTGTTAAGTCTTTTCATCTGTGGATAATCCTAAGACTTACTGCTATGGCCTATTATGATGAAGATCGAGTTATTAGATGTAAAGTACTTAGGTCAGTAGTCAGCACTCTATAGTGTTGAGCTGTTATTATATAACTAGAGGTCTGGTGCACAAAATTTGTGCACAGGTAGGGTCCCTAGGCTGGCCGGTGATCAGGGCTGATTGGGGCCTTCCCGCTGCCAGCCAGGGCCTTCTTTCCCTGGCTTCCAGCTGCCAGCTGGGGCCTTTCTTTGTTCCGCCCCGCCCCCTGGTGGCCAGCACACATCATAGTGAGTGGTCAAACTCCTGGTCGGTCAAACTTCCGAGGGGACAATTTGCATATTAGCCTTTTATTATATAGGACAGTGGTCGCCAACAGGTGGTCTGTGAGGTCTGAAAGGTTGGCAACCACTGATATAGGATGTGCTTAGTAAGTACTCAGTAAATAGACATTGTGGTGGCACTGGGGCATTTCCATGAACAGTGTTTTTTGTGACAATGCTTAAAGAGGCTAAAGAAACTTCCCTAAGTACAGAAGCCCATAATTCACACTTACGATGCATTCCATGAGATAGCTTTCCATCTTGTCATTAACATGCACTGAGGTAAGAACTATAAAAACAGAGGTATGTGATATGTTTCTTACCCGCAGGTTACTTATACTTTGACTTGGGTGGCAGGTGGAGAGGTAGGGTGCAAAAATCCATGCATAAAAGATAAAAGCTAGAAAAGATAATGTTGGTCGTTAGAGAAGGTTAGGTCCCCTTGGGGTATGGAGAATGTGCAGTGGTGGTAGTGGCAAGAAGCAGGGCAGCAGAACAAGGCCTGGCAGAGGAGGTGGACTGGAGCAGTGGTCCCGTGTTTGTATTAAGCCATTCCTACTCCCTCCTTACTGACCAGTTATGAAAGAGCCAGCCCTTAGTAACAGATGCCAAAATTAGCATGACTTCAGAGGACCTCTCAGGCCTCTCTGCCCTCAGGGTGCTATTACCGTGTGGTCAGCTGTCATTCTCAGACTGACACCCACACTAGGCAGCTGGTGTGGGTGTCACTCAGAACCAGTACACAAATGGGTCATGGCAGCTCCGCCTGTCTGTTTATTTGTCCATCTGCCTATCAGTTTGTCCACCCAATCATTCATCGTCTTGTTTATCATCTATCTGTCCACGTGTTTGTTCATTTGTCCATCTCTTATCCACTGGTGCATGTCCACCCATCTATCAGTCCAACCATCCACCTATCTCTGTGTCCACCTGTCCTTTCCATATTTCTATTTTCCATCGCATTCTACAAAAGATTTGCAGTGGATGGCAGAAACTCACACCATAGATAAAAAAAAACAAAAAAAAAAAACAAGCAAATGCACACACAGAGGATTAGGAAGGTGTAGGAAGCCAAGACGTAGAGAATGGGAATACGGAAATAAAACT
The DNA here is from genome assembly GCF_951640355.1 of Cnephaeus nilssonii. Classification (NCBI taxonomy): domain Eukaryota; kingdom Metazoa; phylum Chordata; class Mammalia; order Chiroptera; family Vespertilionidae; genus Cnephaeus; species Cnephaeus nilssonii. The sequence continues at coordinate 68,860,344 of NC_137084.1, read as the reverse complement.
CAGAATATGTTGAAAGGTCATAACTGGCTGCTGCTGTAGTTGAGCCACAAATAGTCTCTTAGTTATTTTTACATTTATCTTCACTGAAGTGGGGACAACCTACCATGTGTTCAGGGGAATACAACCTTTTTCTTGTTTTCAGTTAAAAAAGACTTCATGTCATGAGGTTTCCTTCAGTTTCTGGGGGCGAGAGAGTGGTCTGCTGATTCCAAACAGTGGCTTCTAAATCAGACAGGCCTGAGTTCAGATCTTGCATCCATTTCTCAACAAGTGCAAGATCTTGGGCAAGTCACTGATATCTCTGAACCTTACTTTCCTCATCTGTAAAAATGGGATAAGCATGGTACCTGGCCTTAACAGGCTGCATCTGGGATTAAATAAGATTGTGTATATATAGGGTTAAAGGTGCAGCACACATATTTAGCCTTCAATAGATGGCAGCAATTATTACTATTGAACGATCTGTTGCATGTGGTTGGCTATTGACATTCACTCGGCTTCTGCATGTAGAAACCAAGGGGAGAGTCAAGTCCAGAGCACCTGTGCCCGGGTTAGTGCCTGTTAGCCCTGGATGGACAGGGAAAATACTGTAGTTCCCCCAGTCTCTCCTGTCAGTTAGCAATTTGATTTTCTCCTGCCCCCCATGGTCCAGGCGAGGGGGAGGGCTTTATCAAACTGCTCTGACCCCATGGCCCCAGCTGGAAAGCAGAGACTTAGCAAGCTGCTGAGGCTCTTTGTGCCATCCCTTTGCATTTACAGATGATTAATTGCCTAGGAGAGCAAGCCTGCATCCCTCTCCTTGGCTGGGATTCCCTCTCTCCCTCAAGCCCCTTATAGCTGACAGTAATTCACTCTTAACCTTGCAGTTTGCCTGGGTCTGATTTGAATTCACAAAGTCTGCATATCCCAATATGAGTGAAACCATTTCTTTTTAGAGATCCAGGAGTGGGAGGCAGGGCCAAGCAGCAAGGGGTATGTGTTATTCTAAGAGCAAGAACCAGTGGTGGTTGTGGGTACATTTGTGTGTGAGGGAGGAGGGCAGGGTGAGAGTAGAACCATTTCACTTTGTTTTTACTTTTAACTATCCTACAAATGGTCTCTGGAATCCTCTGGCAGCGGGTGGACTTTGATTCAGCAAGCAATGAATTATATCCTCCAGTTGGTGTAAAATTACAAATATCTTCAAGATGTTCTGTGCTCTGGAAAAGGGCAGCCAGCCCATGTTGGCTCTGAGGCTGCCCTGTCCGGAGCAGAATGCAGCACTTCCCTCTCTGCAGAGGGGAAACGGGAAAGTGGGCAGAGGTATCCACAGCAGAGAGACCAGAAAGGAGTAGGATTCAGGGACAGCCTGGACCGAATATGGGTCAGGTGGGAAGGGGAAGGCAGATTGAAGCACTGTCAGGTTCCTTAGGCGACAACCAGTCAAATGGATGTCTGGGAGCAGCTGTGTGGTCACCAGGACTCAGAATGAATGGTGCTTGCCGAAGGCTCCTTCATCTCAGCAGCAAATATTTACCAAGTCTCCCCATGTAGTCACCAGAGCAAGACCAAAACATATAGAGGCTCCCGAGACACCTATTATTTATTCAACAAAGATTTGCTTCTAAGAAGATACATAATCATATGCTGACACTGAACAATGTTTTCAATTTCTGTTATTTGAAAAACTAATTCAGTCAAAGCATACGTCACCCGGGCCCACAGAGCAGCTCTTCTCACTTCCAGTGAGGCTGCTTAAGGTCTGACTGTTGAGAGTTGATCTCCCCCACTAGCCTGTGAACAACGCAGGGCAAAGATTGGATTTTGTTCATCGGCATCATAATGGCCTCTCCTCTCTTCAGTGCTTTTTCTGGCTTGGTGACTCGTAGCATTTAGTAACGTGTGTCAGATGAATAAGATGAAGTTAACCTTTCCTTGTCTCTGTTGATGGCGTCAAGCAAAGGCAAAGAGAAAGCAAAGGTGGATAATTCCTTAAGCGTTTGTGATGGACTTTGTCACCTAGAGTTTTAATGGGCTACAGTATCCTCCTTCTGCAGTTGCCTCTGACCCCCACCCAGCTGGATTCTACCATGGTCCTCTAGCACCCTCTTGGGCAGAGAGCTAAAGAGGAACACTCAGTGGATGCTAAGGTCCATTCAGCAAGTGTTTAGTAACTAGAACCATGGCTGCTGCTGTTATGGCTGGGAGAAGAGTGGAAAATTATATCAGCAGCTCTCCGTTCTTAGGTATTGAACTTGTGAGCTGGGCCTGGCCCCTTAATAAGTGCTTGTTGACATGTATCGCCTCATTGGCTATTTTGAAGTATGCTCAATTGGTATTTTAATAAAAGATTGCATCTTCTTGGTACAGTGGAGTATATTGGAAAGGGGGGTTAAGGCAAGCTGTTTGGTTGGAGAGGGCAACCAAAGGGAAAGCCACTGGTGATGTATCAGGGTCCACATGTTTCAATATTCTCTTCTCTGTGGTGAAAGAGACTGATTTTTATTAACAAAACCAATTTTTTAAGAAGATGCCAGTTATGTATAAACTTGCATTGTGCCCTCTCAGGAAGTAGAGAGAACACTAGTCTTTTTATTTTTAGCTGTGCTAATTACTTCTGTATTGCCTTAGTATTAGGTAGCACCTCATGTTACAGCAGTGCTTTTTCAATGGGACCTTTAAGGTGCCTATAATACCGTTTTATTTTTGATGAGAAATGTGGTTTCCAAGTCTTTATTCCCTGTGATAGGATTGTACATCCACACCCTCTGTCCTGCAACCCAGGGCCTCTGGATGAGAGCAGGCTATGCTTCTCTCCCCATTGATGCTGAGCTTGGCCATGTCCTGCCCTAGCCGGTTTGGTTCAGTGGATAGAGCATTGGCCTGCAGACTGAGGGATGCCAGGTTCGATTCCAGTCAAGGGCACATGCCTGGGTTGGGGGCTTGATTCCCAGTAGGGGCCATGCAGGAGGCAGCCGATCAATGATTCTCTTATCATTGATGCTTCTATCTCTCTCTCTCCCTCTCCCTTCCTCTCTGAAATCAATTAAAAAATATTTTTTAAAAAGCACTTTGTCCTTGGGTGTGGCCTTGTTTTCTTACCTGAAAATTAGGTTCCAGGTCTCTTCTGAGGAATAAAGGTGATATTTGTAAAGCACCTAACTTAGTGCTCAGACTCTTAGGAAAATAATGTTTTGTGTGTTTTTTTTAAATGAAATTTATTGGGATAATATTACTTAATAGCATCATATAAGTTTCAGGTGTACAACTTTATAATACATCATCTGTACACTCTATTGTGTGCCCATCCCCCAGAGTCTAGTCTCCTTCCAACACCATATATTTCACTCCTTCACTGTCTTGGTCCTCGCCCATCCCCCTTCCCATCTGGTCATCACACTTCTGTTGTCTGTGTCTGTGTCTATGAGTTTTATTTTGTTTGTCTATTTGTTGCGTTTGTTTTATATCCCACATATGAGTAGAATCATATGGTTCTTGTCCTTTTCCATCCGACTTAGAAAGATGCTGTTTTCATCATCATCATTTTTGTTATTCTAGGCCAAGTTCATTCAGAGAGCACTGTTTGGCGTGGTTTTTACCTCAAAACCTTTGCCTCCAGCCCTGGGGAATATCAGCCTTGAGACCACTGTGTCACCTTCTCCCATAAGAAGGCCCTCACATCGTCTGTTCTTGGGGTTTTCAGCTCCCCTTGACCCTTGCTTCATATCCTCAGCAAGGCTTTCAATGTAGCCCTTAGCTCTGATGATGGGAATTGCTTTTCATGGTGCTCTGTGTGCTGAGATCATACTCACCTTTCAGATGACCTCCCTGGGAGGGAGATCTGGCCCCTCCCCAGCTCACCATTGTGGCCAGCGTCTCAGCTGCAGGCCCCCAGCCCAGTGCCTAGGAGTTGACCACTGGGGATGTCATCTTAAAAAGTATAGCTACTGAGTACCTATGAAAAACAGATTAAGAGGAGATTTGTCTGGGGATTTTTAAAAAACCCAACTCATTGAGTTAATGAGTAAATGATTTCTAAAAACAATGAAATTTCCTCAAAACACTAAATATATAGAAATTCAGCAATTTGGTAGATGAAAGAGAAAGAGGGAAAGATGCCAGTGTTTGTGCGCGCGCGCGCACACACACACACACACCTATTCTAGCTGCCAATACATTCAGTGGTTACAGACTGATTGATGAGAAATTAGAATATGACCTTTTTCCAGTTGGTCTCAGGTTTTATGAACCTTACAGAGCAGGCGTGTTTTGTCATTTTTGTGTTGAAAGGATTTTTGTTTTTCTGTGTGTTTTTTTTAACATGACCTATCTGCTCCATTTTATACTCAACTGAAGAAACAGATGTGTTGTAATCATGAAGGTAACAGTGGCTCTACTGGACTTACTGAGAGATGTGTTCTCCAACATGGTGCTGTCCTAAGGAATTTTCACATCATCCCGGCTGGTGTGGTTCAATGGCTGAGCATCAACCTATGAACCAGAAGGTCACGGTTTGATTCTCAGTGAGGGTACATGCCCAGGATTGATCCCCAGTGGAGAAGTGCAGGAGGCAGCTGATCAATGATTCTCTCTCATCATTGATGTTTCTATCTCTCTCCCTTCCTCTCTCTGAAATCAATAAAAAACATTTTTAGAAAAATAAAGACTATTTTAATTATAATTAAAATTTATGATTGCAAAAGTTTAGTTTTGATGTACAGTATATAACTCAAATAAGTGACTTAAGCAAGATCATTTCAAATCAAGAAGTTGAGTGACCCTATAAGTTGTCTAATCTATTTCCTATTAATGCAGGGGTCCCCTCCCTTATATCCTATCAGAGGGGATTCAGTCTTTCTTTGAACAATTGCTGTGGTCAGCAAGCTCACCACCATGAAAGTTTGTTAAACTCCTTTCTGAATAACTCTATTAGAAAGTCCCTGGTTATGTTGACTTCAACTCTGTCTCCTTGAAACTTCTACAGTACTTAGTGATTGTCCCCAATTCTACTCTGTGGGGTAACAAGAGGCAGGTCTTTCTACTGAGTGCCCTTGGCAGCAGCTTTCAGAGTGTCTTCTGTGAAAGCCAGATGTCCCAGAGGTGCCTCTGCTAAATATGTTCCATTTTGAACTGGCTGTGTTCCATTGAAGAGCATGATGGGAACTGAGAACTTCAGCTCCGGTGTCAGCCTGCTAGCTCAGACCCTGCTAGGAATAAAGTTTCTCTTGCCCTGGTCTTGGGCCTCTGTTTATAGAGGGGTTCAGACCCTGCCATTCCTGTTATCAGACTTCTCCTGTGGTTCCTGATTCCTAGGTCCTCCAGGTCTTGCCCATATCTGACTCTGCTATGTAGGCTTCCTGCCAAGTTTCTGAGCAGAGATAATTTTCCAATAAATACCTTTTTTTTTTTTTTTTTGCGCAAGTTAGCCAAAGTCAGTTTCTGTTGTTTGCAACCAAAAAACCCTGGCTGGTACAGATGCCATTCACCTCTGATTTAAAGAGATATGCCACTGATGGCACACATTGAGATTCTGGTCATCCAAACTCATCCTTAACTCGCTCCCCCTCTGACTTTACATTGAAGCTGTTGCTAAGATCTCCCACAGCATACTATGCTAGTGAAGGCAAACTTCCATTTTTAACCTTTAAGCAATCTCCATTAAGCTTAATTTTGTTGGTTTGGTCACTTTCTGTTGAGGTTGTTTTTAATCTGGATTCCTGGCTTAATAGGAGTATTCTGGGACCCAAATTTTAAATTTGTGTGTGTGAGGGTTCCCTACCCCAATAAGCAATTCCCAGACACCGTGCTGATGCCAAGAGTTTAATTCAATTCTGACACTACCTACCCAGGGATAGCAACAGAATCCCCAGGTTAAGGGATCATGCCTACAAAACCGCCCCACCCCCAAATCTCACTTCAGACCCCAGTTGAGAGTCCATGTTATTACTTGTGCTTCTGACTGACTGGCTATAAACCAGAGGCTCCCATAACTCCCTCCTCAGGTTCGATTCATTTGCTAGATAGTGGCTCAAATAACTCTGAAAAACATTTTAGTACTAATTACCAGCTTTTTATAAAAAGGATGTGACGCAGGAATAGCCAGATGGTAGAAAAGCATAGGACAAAGTGTGGGGGAAGGGTGTGGAGTTTCCATGCCTCTCCCAGTACCTCTATGAGTTCACCAACCCCGAAGCTGTCTGAATCCTGTCCTTTTGAGTTTTCATGGCAGCTTCATTACATAGTCATTATTGATTAAATCAATGGACATTGGCAATTGATTCAACCTCCAGCTCCTCTCCCATTCCCAGAGGTCTGGGGGTAGGACTGAAAGTTCCAAACCTTTAATCACATGGTTGGTTCTCCTGGCAGCCAGCCCCCATCCTTCGGTGCAGTCCAAGAGTCACTTCATTAACATAACAAAGACACATTGATTTTTCTCATCACTTAGGGTTTTAGGAGATCTGTGCTCAAAACAGGGTAAAAGATTATATATATATATTTGTTATAAATCAGAATATCACACTGGCATTCACATATCTCGCTCATGGAAGTTTTGGGTTATTGTTATTGACCCTTTTGGGTCAGGGACCCAAACCAAGGTTGTTCTGCCCAGTGCTGTTTGCACCAATATAACAAGACTAAATTTGGGAAAGCACAATAGAAACTTTGTTATTTGAACAAGGAATGGAGAAAGATGAGCTCATGCTCTAAAGGCACCTTCTCCCCAATGGAGAGGAAGGAGCCTTCTGTGTTTGCAGGCTGTGGCACAGAGTGAGTAAAGCCCTTTAGGCGCTCATAGTCATTCTTCTGTTGCACTCAGCCCTCTGTGCACCATCTGTTTTGCACATGAAGCCCCATCACCATCTTCGTTTGTACTTAGAACCTCAGCCTTTGCACTTGGGAATTTTTTCGATTTCTGTAAGCAAGCATAGCTCGTGACATAGTTTAGATGTTGAGAACTGTTAAGGTCTTGTGGATGATAGCTCAGTGACATGTGCAGATGCCATTAGTAAGAATTCTAAGTCTTTATCCAAGAGACCAATAAAAGGAGGCAACCATAATGACAATTTGCTTTCAATTATGGAATATTTCAAATGTATGGATAAGTATAAAAACATTACACAGCACATACACAAACCTGCCATCCGGATTTTGCCATATTTGCTTCTGAATTTGATAAATGTTAGGTGATGGTGAGAACATAGGATGCTGGTGGGAATATAAACTGAAACCACCGCTTTGGGAAAGATCATAGGCAATTCAAATAGAGTTAAAGATTGGGACACCACCCATACCCTTCTAGGTATATACCCTAAATAAAATCTCACATGCAATAGAGCTAAGTACTGCACATTATAGTAATAAAACATCAGTGTAAGATATCCATAAAATGAAATATTGTTATTAAAATAAGTTAAATATGTAAAATTTATCAAAATGGATAAGTCTCTAATATATAATATTGCATGAAAAGAAGCAAGCTGTAAATGAATGCTTCTGATATGAAACCATTCATATGAGTTTAAGAAAAGAAAGAAAAATACTGCAGTTATTAAACTACTTGGTGCTGCACATGACCTCTGGGGTCACAGTGATCTGGGTGAACTCCTGGCTTTGAGCTTCACAACCACAGGAGAGTGGTGGAAATCCCCTGCACATCAGCTCCCTCATCTAGTAAGTGGGAACACAAATAATATCTATTTTATAGACCTGCTGTGAGGATCAAATAATATGATGTGCATAAATTGTTTAGCACAGTAATAAGTGCTGAATAAATATTGAATTTTAGTTCCTTTCCTCCTGCTCAGGCTAGTGAAACATAAGTAGAAACGGGTAATAGTAGAAAATGGTAGGCGGGGGAGGACAGGGAGGAAGCAAAATGAGAGTTGTATTCACAACTGGTGCTGGGAGCAGCATCATGGGAGAGAGGAACCCCACGACTGAAAAAGTGCACATATGCAGAAAGTGCACATAAGCAGAAGTGAAACAGCTGGAAGCATTCAGAGAAAAACAACCCAACCCAGCGGGTAACCCAATCCAGTGGAATGAGCTGGGAAGCGTGGCAAACTGGAGACTCAGAGGAGAAAACACACTTGCACTGTTGGAAGAACATGCGAGTGGAAAAACAAATCCCCAGACTGGGACTGAGCTGGCTTGTGCCCACATCCCCGTCTTGCCCTCGAGGCCTTCCCAGCCCACGGGATCACACTTTTTAGGTTACATCTTTACGTACTCTCTTCAGCTCTATTTGGGTTTCAGTCTGGAATCTGATGGAATATAACAATCCATGCTTCTCTGGAATCAATCTTTAGGGAACACATAAATTGTGATGACCTTGTAAAATCTTATACTGATAAAAAGCCTGAAATAATAGTCTGAGGGATTTGAGAGATAACCCATGGCTTTAGGTGGAGAACAAAGGCTGGTAAAGGCAACTCTTATTAACTTGAAAACTACTCTCTATTCTACAGCACACTTTTCCTTCTCTTCCCACTCTAGTGGCTCAATTTTATTTGCTTTGTGTTGTCCACAGCGCAGCCCCAGGGACTGGAACAAGATCTGGCACAGAGCCTGCACTCAGTAAAATGTTTGTTGAATGAATGAAGGGGTAGATTGCATGGACAATTTGATGGTCAGGGAAGAGCATTTGGGACAGAGGAGCTGGTGCGAGTGAAAAGGAATGATGAGGAGAGTGGTTAGACAGCTTCTGAACTTCCCAGTTGTGGCACTTGGTCCACTTCATTGGAATTGTTTGCCTACTTGGTTGTTTCCCCCAAAGATGATAAGTTTTGGAGGGTGGTGGCCTTATTCATCTTGTTCACACTGTATTTTCAGTGTCAGAGCCCATCGTGGGTCCTTAATACCCAATGGTTATAGAATGGATGATCAAGGGCCTGAAGGAAGAGCAATGGATTATGAGGCTCTTTGTTAAGGGCTTTGGACATTAAGCAAAGGAGTCTGTATTTTGTTCTGTAAAAAATGGATAGCCATTGCAGTTTTATCTTGTTGTATTTTTTACTATTTTAAAAGTAACTATTTATCTAGTTAATTTTTAAATTTTAAGTTTGAAATCATTATAGATTCCCAGGAGGTTGCAAAAAAAAAAAAAAAAGGTACAGGGAAGTCTCATGCACCCTCTCCTTAATACAACTATAATTGTATAGGACATTTAAGCATATTACAGCAGCAAAACCAAGAAATTGACATTGGTATAGCCCATAAAGCTAATTCAGATTTCACTAGTTTACATGCACTAATTTGTGTGTGTGTGTGTGTGTGTGTGTGTGTGTAGCTCTTTGCAATTTTATCACACATGTAGCCTTTAGTAACCACCATCATAATCAATATACTCAATGCCATTAGCACTAGTCTCCCTTATATCACCCATTCATAATCACACCCATACCCTCATTTCTAATACATGGTAACTGGGCAGAAGACTAAATAGAGAAGCTACCAGAGTACATATTATATTTGCATCTGTGGGATAGTGAGATTGTCCAAGGAGTGACAGAAAGTTGAGCAGAGGACTGAGGACATAACCTTGGGAAACACCAACCAAGACACTGAACACAGTTTAGGGGAAAGCTATTGTGCTGGCAATTATGTGACCACTGTGTGATCTTTGCATGAGCAGGTCAGTGGGCAAAAGCATGATGGGGCAGGTGGGGTAATAAAGGAGAAATGAAGCAGTGGAGACAAGGAATACAGTGTGAGCTTTTAAGAGGTCTGACAACAAAGGCTGAGAGAGAGAGTCAGGATGGGACGGGACCTGCAGGTGCTCACCAAGAGCCCCATGACATGTGGTGTTTTCTGGACCATGGTCACACACAATAATCCATCAGGAATATCTTTTCTGTGAGTCCACATGTGATGCTGGGAACCCCCCTTTGGCACTGTACTCAGGAAGCGGCTGACAGCAGCACACTAACTCTTGACTAACACCTATTGGTTGTCTTGGGGTAATAAAGGAAGGTTGCTTTAGGACTATGATAAAGAACAAGTCTGTGAGATGAGGACAAGCTAATCAGTGAGGAGAGAGAAGGTGGGGAGCATACGGGCTGGCGGAGCTGATGTAGCAAGGCCCTTGAGGTGTGGGGAGAGCATAAATGGAGAGGTCAGTCTTGAAGGAAGAATCAGAAAGTAATTGGGTAAGAATGGGGAGAGGTGATGGAGGTTAGGCTGTGCAGGAGAGGGGGGCTGAGGCCACAATTTTCGCAAAGATGTGGGAGGTCATTGCAGTCAAAAGCAAGAGAAGAGAGGCTGATTGCTTGAAGAGAGTGATAAAGGCCCAGAGCAACCCTATTTCTCTGTAATACCAGTCACCAACTGCCACACTACCATATCTGTTTGCATTTTGCCTGTCTTTCCTCGGTAGGACACAAACTCCATGCAGACAAGGGGTTGTCTCTTATTCAGGCTATATCCATGGCATTTAGAACAGTACTTGACACATAGTAGGACTCAATCAATATTTATTGAATGGATGGAAGAATAAATGTGAAGAAGCAAAATGACTGTGGAGTATCATGGAGGACCCAGCTGGGGTTGGAAGTAATCTTTCCCTCTCCTAACGTGGCCCTCTCACCTGCATTTGTTGCCTTGTTCTTTTTTTTTAATTGTCTAAAGTTTTACATATGTCTCCTTTTCCCCCAATTGACCCCCTCCAGCCATTCCCACCCTGAGCAAGCCCCCACCGCCCCAGTGTCTGTGTCCATTGGTTATGCTAATATGCATGCATACTAGTCCTTTGGTTGCTCTCTATGTTGCCTTGTTCTGAGTTACTTACAGTCATGTCTTATCTCTCATTTTCAGGGCCAAATCTGCAACTGATCCATCCTTGTATATGCCCAACAAGGTGGATATTCAAAAATTATTGGCTCAATTAATTGATATGTGAATGAAATGCCAAGCAGCTTTGCTGTTACAAAGGTCCTTTTTATGTTGCATTAACATCTATTTTCCTGTGACTTCTATACACTAGTTGAAGTTTGGCGGTTTGGAGTATAAAGCCTGTTTCTTCTTCCTTTAGGTGGCCCTTCAAGTATTTGAATGGCTGTGGTGTCTCCCCACACTCCCTCCTGGGTAAAGGCACTGATTCTTGTGACTGTCCCTCATGTGTCTGGTTTATAAGGCCCGGACATACTGGTCTTCCTGAGATGAAAACTCCCTGGCCCTCAGAGGTTGCTTGGGTACCATCAGACTATGCTTCTCCAGGAAACGCAGGCATTCTGGATCTAGGAACATATAGGTATAGCCCGAAACCCCTTCTTATCATTTCTGCCTAAAGTCTTAAAGGTGATCTCTGTGTGTGGTCCAGTGACTCCTAAAATGAGGAGCGAGGCTGTCATTAGAGCTGACTTCTGTGCCAACAATGAGTACCTCCCTGCCCAGCACGACAGGTGACCTGGGCCTGTTAGCCAGCTGCACTGTGCAGAGAGTTGTACGTTATTCCTTTCTGGATGATGGGGAATGACTGGCAAGTGCCTCTGGTATTCCTCTGAGTTTTAACAGATGAACATAATAAATGAGAGGGCAGTTTGGCTCTGGGGCAGGGGCACCACTATGCAGAAAGGCCTTTTGGTTAAAGTTGCTTTGCTGAAACTTCGTTGCCTTCAGCCTGTAGGCCCAGGCTATTTGGGGAGTTCATTAGCTCAGATCTCAGGTTTCTGTCAGATGGGAAGGAACTGGCCTCCAGGAGGCAAAGCCGCAATCCTTGTAGCTAACACAGCAGGCTTCTTTTACAAATAATTTATTGAGATATAATTAACAGACAATAAAATACATGGATTTTAAGAGTTCAGCTAGAAGAGTTGGACAGTTTTAAACCTCCATCTTGGTGTGTGCACTGTTCAAAATCAGAAAGAGAACATTTCCATTTCCCCCCAAGTTTCCCTGTGCCCCTTCCCAATCAGTTCCGCCACCTTCCTAACTACTTTCTGACTTCTGTCACTATGAGTTCATATGAGATTTTAGGAACATCAAAATGTTCTCTTGGACTCCATGTAAATGGAATCATACAATATGCACCCATTGGTGCCTGTCTTCTTTTGCTCAACATAATGTGTTTTCTACCGTGTTGTTGTATGAGTCAGTAGTTTATTTCTCTTTAGTGCTGAATAGCATTTCATTTCATTGAATATGTCATAATTTATTCATTATTCTATCAGTGAACACTTAGGTTGTTTAATAGTTTTGACTATTATGAATAAAAGCTTTGTATATGAGTCTTTTTATGGATATACTAGTGGCCTGGTGCACGAAATTCATGCAGGGGGGGTTCCCTCAGCCCAGCCTGTACCCTCTCCAATTGGGGACCCCTCAGGGGATGTCCGATTGCTGGTTTAGGCCCGATCCCACAGGGCCAGCAGGGGAGGGCAGTTGGGGGCGAGACATCCCTCTCACAATTGGGGACCATTGGCTCCTAACCACTCATCTGCCTGCCTACCTAATTGCCCCTAACTGCCTCTGCCTTCCTGCCTGATTACCCCTAACTGCCCTCCCCTGCCAGGCTGATCTCTCCCCATCTGCCCTCCTCTGCAGGCCTGATCTCGCCCCCAACTGCCCTCCCCTGCTGGCCTGATCTCACCCTCAACTGCGTTCCCCTGCTGGCCTGATTGCCCCTAATGGCCTCTGCCTTGGCCCCCACCACCATGGCTTTGTCTGGAAGAAAGTCAGACATCCGGAAGATGGCCAGTTGACCCGGTCTAATGAGCATATTACCCTTTTAGTAGTATAGGTAGATTATGTAGGATAGGATTGCTTAAATGGGGGGGGGGGGGAGGGGGGAGAGCCTTTTTCATCAGGAGGAGATGTTCTTGGCAGACAAAAATACATAATCCCTATATCTGGACTGATAGCCAGCCATATGCACTATACTACCAAACCAGTCATTAAAAAATTGAACTGCTTTCTTACACCTTACACCAAACAGCTGTTGCCCTTAAAACCCCTCCTCAGCCCCCACCTTAGGTTCTGCCTTCACAGTTCACCCAGATTAGGTTCTGATTGGTCGGTTTCTATGCCAGTCAGTGCGAAAAGCTCTGCCTCCTAGGCAGCCATTGGCTCCTTGCACTTCACCCAGATTAGGTTCTGATTGGTCGGTTTCTATGCTAGTCAGCATCAAAAGCTCTGCCTCCTAGGCAGCCATTGGTTTCTCACAGTTCACCCAGATTTGGTTCTGATTGGTCGGTTTCTATGCCAGTAGGCATCTCTGGGCCTATCAACAGGCCTAATCAGAGAGGCGGGGCTGATCAGCAGCCCCAGCAGAGGCCCGAGAGAAAGAGAGGTACGGATGCTGGCCAGACCCTGAGAAAAAGAAAAAGGCAAGGGCTGATCAACAGCTGCCACAGAGGCTACAGGCCTCTCTTAGGGTCTGATCTGCAGCCCCCCTCAGCAGTCAGTGCTGGGTCGCAGCACCCGCAGCAGCAGCAGTCAGTGCTGGGTCACCACGGCAACCCAGCACTGACTTCCGGTTGGTCGAGCCTTTGGTCATTTTGGATGTTATGGACACTTTGTTTTTATATATTATGATGTTTTTATCTTCTATGAGATATCTAGAGTGAATGTATGTTTAAACTTATAAGACATTGACAAAGTGGTTGTACAATTTTATATATGCTCCCCCATAATGTATGTTAGTTCCAGTTGCTTCCCATCCTTTAGTGATGTCAATCTTTTAAATTTTAGCCATTCTAGAACTATGTACGTGCTATCTCATTGTGGTATTTATTTGAATTTTCTTATAACTAATGATGTTGAGCACATTCTTACATGCTATTGGCCATTTGTATATTTCCTTTGGTGAAGTATCTATTCAGGTCTTTTGCCCATTTTATAACTTGAATTATTTTTCTTTCTGTTCTTGATTTGTAGAATTTCTTTATATATTCTGGATTTGTCAGCTACGTGCTATGTATATATATATTTCCCAGTCTGTGGACTATCCATTCATTTTCTTTTTTAAAAATCACTTTTTATTTTTCAATTACAATTGACAAACTATATTATATTAGTTTCAGGTATACACTTCAGTAACTAGACATTATATAACTTACTAAGTGATCATCCCAATAAATTTCGTGCCCATCTGACACCATACATATTTATTAGGATATTATTGACTACACTCCCTATCCCTGTGACTATTCTGTTACTACCAATTTGTAGTTCTTAACCTCTTCACTTTTTTCACCCCACTCCTCAAACCCCCCATCTGGCAAACATCAAAATGTTCTCTGTATCTATGAGTCTGTTTCTGTTCTGCTCATTCATTTATTTTGTTATTTAGATTTAATTGTTGATAGATATGTATTTATTGCCATTTTATTCCTATTTTTTATTTCTTCTTCTTCTTGTTGTTCTTCTTGTTCTCCTCCTCCTCCTCCTCCTCCTCCTCCTCCTCCTCCTCCTCCTTCTTCACCCCTTAACATCTCTTATAATACTGGTTTGGTGATAATGAATTATTTGAGCTTTTTCTTTTCTGGAAGCTCTTTATATATCCTTTGGTTCTGAATGATAGCTTTGCTGGGTAGAATAATCTTGGTTGTAGGTCTTTGCTTTTCATCACTTTGAATATTTCTTGCCAATCCTTCCTGGTCTGCAAAGTTTCTGTTGAAAATCAGACTTATAGGAACTCCCTTGTAGATAACTAACTACTTTTCTCTTACTGCTTTTAAGATTCTCTCTTTGTCTTTAACCTTTGGCATTTTAATTTATGATGTGTCCTGGTGTGGACCTCTTTGGACTCATCTTGTTTGGGACTCTGTGCTTTCTGACTTGGATGTCTATTTCCTTCACTAATTTAGGAAAGTTTTATGTCAATATTTTTCAAAGTAGGTTTTCAATTCCTTGCTGTCTCTCTTCTCCTGGCACACCCATGATGTAAATGTTGGTATGTTCAAAGTTGTTCCAGAGGCACCTTGCATTATCTTCATATTTTTGGATTCATTCATCTTTTTGCTCTTCTGATTGGGTGTTTTTTGCTATCTTATCTTCCAAATCACTGATTTTATTCTCCACTGCAACTATTCTACTGTTGATTCCCTATAACCTTTTCTTGATTGCAGTTAGTGTAGCATTTCAGTTAGTGCATCCATTTCTGACTATTTTCTTTTTATGGTTTCCATATTATAGTATGCTGTTGAAGTTCTCACAAAGTTCACCATGCATCCTTATAACTGTTGTTTTAAACTTTGCATCTATTAGATTGCTTGTCTCCATTTTGTTTAGTTCTTTTTTTCTGGAGTTTTGTTCTGTTTTTTCATTTGGGACTAGGGATTTTTGGTCTCCTCATTTGGCAGCTTCCCTGCATTTGTCTCTATGTATTAGGTAGAGTTGCTACTCTCCCAGGCTTGGCAGAGTAGCCTTACATATTAGGTGTTCTATAGGGTTTAGTGGCACAGCCTCCCTAGTCACCCAAGCTGGGAACTCTAGGTGTAACCCCCTCCATGTGGGCTGTGTATACCCTCCTGTTGTAGTTGAGCCTTGATTGCTACTGGCACCTCAATGGGAGAGATTTACCCTTAGGCTGATTGGTTGCAAGTACTGGCTGCAAGCATAGATGAAGATCTGCTCTTCAGGGTCCCACCCATGAAGCAGGAATTACTTCAGCAGGGCTCTGGTGCCTGGTGAGTCCACTCCTTGAATGTGTCTTTTGTGGAGGTGGTTGTGTGGTTCTTCAACTTTGTATGAAGTTGTCCACTGGGTGAGCAGGTTCTGGGGCTTCCAGGACATGCAGGTCAAGGTCATCCATCACCTGTGTTCTGCCCAAGGCCATCTGGCATGAACTACAGATTGATCTGCAGATAGCTATTACTTATCCTGGGCTTGGAGGTACCCTGGAGAGGCCAGATCTGCTGCTGCTAGTGCTAGGCCTGGGGCCATTTACTGAGAGGTACAGGGCTTGCTGAGATCAGATGCTATTTGTTTGAGAGATTTTAGGAAAATCTGAAGCATAAGCCAAGACAGGTCATTTGTACGAAAAAGTCACTGGAAACAACTTGGGTGGGCCCACAAGTTGGGTGGGATAGGGTCTCAGAGAATCACTAGGGTGGATGAAGAGTGTGAGCTGGGTTGAAGGAGACTCAAATATGGCATTAGCCTGCTGGCTCTGTGTGTGTGTGGCTTGGTCTCTGAAAAAGGAATAATTTCCTCTGCCAGCACTCTGTCTGGGAAAAAGCTGACCCCCCAGCTCTCACCCTGATGCCAGACAATTAAGTTCCTCTCCGTATGTCTCTGAATTCTTTCAAGTTGCTACCTTAGTGGTGGAACTCAGAGTGAGTGAGTTTGAGTATGTCCATCCATGTGCATGGGCCATTTAAGAGGACTGCCTGGGACACTAACAACCCTCTGTCTCACTCAGCCATAATTCCCATTGCTTTTTTCCAGCCAGAATTATGGGAACTTCCTTTCCTGACACTGGAACCCTGGGCTGGGGGCCCTAGTGTGGGGCTGGGACCCCTTGCTCCTCAGGGAGACCTCCACAGCTGAGATATCCCTCCCAATTTTTATCTGCCACATGTAGTTATGGGACCAGCCTGTTCTGTGTCTCCACCCTCCTACCAGTCTCGATATAGCTGCTTCTTTAAATCCCTAGTTGTAGGACTTCCATTCAGCTAGGTTTCAGATGGTTTGAATGATGGTTGTTCTGTAGTTTAGTTGTAATTCTGATGTGTATCTAGTATTCATTTTCTTAAAGGTGTGCTTTTATGAGGAGAAATGTTTAATTTTGATGACATCAACTTTTTTTTTTTATTGTTAGTGCTAGATGGGTCTAATTTTCATCTGAGTGGTTGTTTCAGCCCTGATGTATAGGTCTAGAAGTCCCCAAAGCATCTGGGATAATTGCGAGTGGGTTGGGAGAGGAAGAACCTTTACAAACCTTTATACTCTAAGAGTACACCTCTGTAGCTTGGTGCTTTGAAAAGGCACCAGGTTAGTCAAGCGTATCAGGGAATCTAGAGTCAAGCCTTGGCTCAGCCATTTACTAATTAAGTAACCAACTTATTAATCTGCAGAACGGGGATAATCATACTTGCTCATGGCATCATAAAGGGCTTTGAATAATAGGATTTGAATAAACTCTGAAAGCCACGAGGTACTCAACAAGTGATCATGAATACTATGTCAATAACTACACTATTGTCTCATCAGCCCTACAGAAATCATCCTGCTTGTGTTAACCTATCCCTTCTCCTCCCCCGACCCTCACTCCTGAGCACCTCACTGCTCACGAGTGAGACAGGCCAGGAAGCCAGGACAAGTGGAATAGGGAAACTGGGACAGACAGCTGAATAAAGATGCTCTTTATTACTAGCCAGATACAGAAGGTCATCTCTCTAGAAATAACATTTAGGCCTCAGTTGGATTTCAGCTCCAGGTCCAGAAAGACAGCAAAACCAGGTGGGTGACACCAGGACCAGCTGCAGTGACCCATGAACCTCTGCCCTGGCACTTGCCAATCAATGGAGACCATAGCCCGGAAAGAGCACACCTGGGAAACTGATGAATATTCTGCTGAAACCCTCCCCTGACACCTCCTGTAAGATTCCTGCCTGTGAGAGAGTGATAAAAGCCTCAAGACAAGGATGCTGCTCATGCTCTTTCTCTGCGGAACAGCCTGTGCCATTCCCTTCCCCCTCTTCTTCCCTCTCTTCTACCCCCACAGGCATGCATCTCCTAAACCTGCGGTCGGCAAACTGCGGCTCACGAGCCACATGCGGCTCTTTGGCCCCTTGAGTGTGGCTCTTCCACAAAATACCACGGCCTGGGCGAGTCTATTTTGAAGAAGTGGCGTTAGAAGAAGTTTAAGTTTAAAAAATTTGGCTCTCAAAATAAAATTTAATCGTTGTACTGTTGATATTTGGCTCTGTTGACTAATGAGTTTGCCAACCACTGTCCTACACTCTAAGGGTCCCCATGAGACTTGCAACCAGGGGAGCAAGGGGCAGTGGCAGCGTATCCCAGGCTAATCCTCTGAACCTATCCCCAAGGTCACCCCCTTTTCTCTGACTTCCCAGTGAATTAAGGCAGCCCAGCCTAGGCTCTGCTCTTGCTTCTTCTATGCCAAGCCCTCCAGCTTTAATATAAGAATCCTCATAGTTGTGTTGTGAAATTTTTCCTACACGAAGTCAAGAACCCACACACTACCGGCTGGCCCTAGGCAGACCCGTTCTAGGCCTGGTCCCTGTCTGGTAATAAAGAGCATATTTTTGGAGAACAGGGAGAAAAAAAAGATTACAAAATTCAAATCCTTCTTGTCACTTGCTTGCGTTTCCAGAAGTTCTTATAGTGCGTTAGTCCCCTGGGACTGTGTGTGGGCAGTGAGCTCTGTGCAGTGGGAGGGCTACTTGAGAGTCTGAGAGGTTGACAGCTGTTGGGGATTCCCACAGACCAGAAACCTGAGCAAGCTGTCAGAGGGGTCTTGTCTTTTCATCCCTAAGGCTCCTTTCATTATTTTCTCCCTGCACATCCCAATTTTTAACATATAATTTTAAATATAAAAAGTGACCCCTAAGCCCTTATGCAATTGTAAGTAGTTAATTTTGTCAGGAGACAGCCCTTATTTTCCCACAAGTTAACATATCAAATTCATGAATTACAATTAAAAGTAAAAAATGGTGTTCATGTTGTCATTAGCCATTGTGTGTTTGTTTGTTTTTTATGTTGAAAATTATGAGAGTATCTCCATTTCTACCTTTGAGAGGCCTAAGCAGTTGGGGACCCCTGATGGGGAGTTTTTGCTCATTGCACTCAATGTCTTTGAGAAGAGCTACATGGAGGACAATTTGTTCTCTTGCTTCAAAGCACAGTCCTTGGAAGGAGTAAAAGAAGTAGGATACTTGGGAAGTTTGGGATACTTAAAAACGCCCACTCTCCTTATGCTCCTGCTGAGCTGGCAGCTTAGGGCTCCCCAGGAGTGTTAAACTGGACCATACATGCCACAGCTCATCATGCAGCCACCCACTGGCCAAGCCTGGGGTCCACCACGCTGTGGTAACCCCTGAAACTTCCCATAGATGGACAATGTTTTCTCTTCTGTGTTTTCTCTTCTGGGCTTTGTTATCCTCCCCCAGAAGACACTTACAAAGTATAAAAGCTGTCTAAGAAAGTCAACAGTCTTGTTTTTTTATATCTCCTGAGTTTATGGAGGAGCTGAAAAATTCCAGACCAAATATTCATATCTCGGCCCTGTCCCACTCTAAGATGGGGCCTCCAGGGCCTAGGAGAGCATGGTGGGCTGCCTGTGTAAGACACCTTATAATTGGGAGAGAGGAAAGGAAGGCAAGATAAAGGCAGAGGAGGCAGTTTATGGTCCTTGCCTGGTTACTCCATCATTAAACAAGGAGTCCAGCAAACAGAGGGTGTTAAGGCAAATGCCATGATCCTTAAGGCTTCAAAGCTCGAGTGGTCTGTTCTCTGTGTGGATCTGAGAGAGAAGGGTTGGGAGGTGGGAGGGGGTGAGGAGGCAGCAAAGATAAGAAACCAGCGGCTAAGTGTCACATTACAAAGCTGAAAGGAAGACGTGGAGAAACCAAGAACATGCAGAAGAAAGATCAGAGAGAGCTATTATTATGCAATATGCCCATTGCAGACAGACAGGCGGCACTGGCCCTTCATCTTTCTTAACCTCAGATTCCAAGAAAGCCTTTGTTGTCGCCTGGTCAGTCACACAAAGATGCAGGCTGGGGTGAACGTCAGGTCCCAGCAAATCCCGCTCCGGACAAGAGGGTGAACTTGGGAAACATCGGAGACTTTTTCAGGTTAGGGAACTGACACACTTAGCCCCTATCCTAATTCAAACTTAGCTCCCTTCTGTTGCCCCACCCTCCAAACCAAGCAGCCCACACTACTGAAAGACCGCGGGAAGATGGGGCTGCTGCCAGCACCACAAACAGCCACGTGTGCAGGCCCCAACTGCCCACATACTTGGCAGGCATCACCCTCGACTCATGCCAACTTGTGCTGGGTGGAAAGGGAAAGCCCAGTCCTTCAAACAGTTGTTTTGTCTATGTGACACCTCACCAACCACTTGTTTACATGGGTGCCACATGGCACCAGGAGCTGTTTTGACTGCAACAAGCGACTCTGACATTGTGAGCAGCTGGAGCGTGTATTTGACACCTCGGGGAGGGAAGGTAGAAACCGTATGTAAGAGAACTCCTCAGGCCCAGGTTGAGTCAAACGTAACGGACCTGA
This sequence comes from Cnephaeus nilssonii, assembly GCF_951640355.1. NCBI lineage: Eukaryota > Metazoa > Chordata > Mammalia > Chiroptera > Vespertilionidae > Cnephaeus > Cnephaeus nilssonii. The sequence goes on along the minus strand of NC_137084.1, from coordinate 68,840,166 downwards.
TTGAGTTGTGTGCCCTAGTGTTGTTTTGTCCACGGCCACAGCTCTGAGTGTATGCGTGGCAGCTGTGGGTGGTCCTGAATGGAAAGTGTTGCAGAGGGAAGGAAGCTGAAGAAACACGGCTCTGTGCTGTCGCTTAAGGGGATTAGAAACCAGAGCTGAACAGATCCTCAGCTAAGAGAGTGTGGGCATTTGAGAAATGTCTTAGGGAAGCTAGTGTCTGGGTCGCAACCAGCACGTGACTTCATCCAGCTGTGAGCTCTAAGTGAGCCTTGAGGGACCAGCTTCTCGGGTGGTCAAATGCCAGGTGACGTGGCCCATGGTGACAGCACTGGGAAACACCCTGCCACGTCCTCACGTGGGGCCTGTGCCTCATGTGGCCTCTGAGGGTCGTTTGATGTTGATTTGTTGATTTCTTAGGTTATGTCTAATGGCTCTGATTCTAAGTAATATTCTTTTTAAAAACTTAAAAAAAAATTCTCACCTGAGAGTATATTTTTATTGATTTTTAGAGAGAGAGAGGAAGGGAGAGGGAGTGATAGAGAAACACCAATGTGAGAGAGAAACATCGATTGGTTAACTCCCGACGGGGGATCGAACCCACAACCTGGGTATGTACCCTGATCAGGAATGGAACCCTAGAGCCTTCTCTGGACACCTGATCTAAAGGTTTACCCTGCCCCCCTCTCCCCGCACTGGCTCCTGCCACTTCCATCTCCCTTCCCTGCTTTCTTTTTCTCCTTCGCACTGGTCAGCGTCTAATACCAGCCTCCCTTGGAGACATTACGGTTTGGTCCCAGAGCACTGCAATAAAGTGAGCCGGGAACATTTTGGCATTGCAGGTTCTTGCCTTCAATTTGTAAAAAATCTAACGCCTGTGAAGCACAATAAAGCGAAGTGCAATAAAATGAGGTGTGTCCGTGCACTAAACATTTGATTTGTGTTCTTTATTGTGTGCCTTCCCAAGGAGTGGCAACTACTGGAGGGCAGGGAGATGCTCCCATGCACTGCTGTAACCAGCCGGACAGCGCAGTTCCACACGCATTCGCTGAAGGAGTTAGCAATTGTTTCCTGTCCTTTAAGTAGAGCAGATACCTTCATTTTAGAAATGAGGATATTAAGCAGTGTTTCTATGCTCCGGACTCCCATGTTCCCTTCCTGGCCCTGATCATTCACCGGTGGGGTCCCTCGGCCTGGCCTGCACCCTCTTGCAATCCAGGACCCCTCAGGGGATGTCAGAGAGCCGGTTTTGGCCTGATCCCGCAGGCCAGGCCGAGGGACCCCACTGGTGCACGAATTCATGCACTGGGCCTCTAGTAATATATAATTATTTATACACATTGTTGGATTCAATGTGCTTTTATTTTTGGAGAATTTTGGCATTTAAGTTGATGAGAGACATTTAATTTTCTGTTATTATTCTGCCTTTGTTTTTCTTATAGCACTAATATTAGCTTCATAAAATGAGTTGGAAGTGTTTCTACCTTCCTATTTCATGGAAGACATTATATAAAACTAGAGGCTCAGTGCACGAAATTCATGCATGGGTAGGATCCCTAGGCCTGGCTGGCGATCAGGGCTGATTGGGGCCTTCTGGCTGCTGGCCAGTGCCTTCCTTCTCCAGCTGCCAGCTGCCGGCTGGGGCCTTCCTTCATTCCTCGCTGCCCCATGGTGGTCAGCACACGTCATAGTGAGTAATTGATCTCCCAGTCAAACTCCCAAGGGGACACTTTTCATATTAGCCTTTTATATATATAGTTTAGTGTTAATGTTTCTTTAAATGTCTGTTATAATTCTCCAGTGAAACCATCTAGGCCTAGAGGTTTTTCTTCAGTAGCTCTTAAATTGTGAATTAAATTTATTTAGTGATTATAAGACTGTTCTAATTGTTGGTCTCATCTTGGTTAAGGTTTGGTAATTTTTAAGGAATTGTTCCATCTTTTTTAAGTTGTCAAATTATGAGTGTAAAATTGTTTGTAGTATTTTCTTATTATCATCTTCTATTTACAATGTTTTTATTTTTAAAATAAGTTTTATTTTTTAATTATAGTAGCTATACCATATTATATTAGTTTCAGATGTACAACCCAGTGATTAGACATTTATATAAGTTACAAAGTGATCCCCCCCCAATAAATCTAGTACCCATCTGACACCATACATAGTTATTTCAATATTATTGACTACGAGAGAGCCTATGCACGAAATTCGTGCAAAAAGTAGGCCTTTGCATCCAGGGTGGCTGCCTTGATCCCTCCTCACAGCTGTGGCGGCTGCCTCGATCCCGCGGCTGCAGCCCCAGCTTCGTCTGGAAGGACGTCTGTATGGCCGTTCGGTCGAATTGCATATTACACTTTTATTATTATAGATATTCCCTATGCAGTACTTTACAATCTCATGACTATTCTGTAACTGCCTATTTGTACTTAATTCCTTCACCTTTTTCCACTCATTCCCTCCCCACCCTCCCCTCTGGCAATTATCAAAATATTCTCTGTATCTATGAGTCCGTTTCTCTTTTGCTGTTCATTTATTTTGTTTTTTAGATTCACATATAAGTGAAATCATCTGGCATTTTTCTTTCTCAGTCTGACTTATTTCACTTAAACAATACCCTCCAAGTCCATCCATGTTGTAGCAGATGGAAAGATTTCATTCTTTTCTATGGCTGAGTCATAATCCATTACTTTATATAGACACCACTTCTTTATCCACTCATCTTCTGATGGCCGCTTAGGTTGCTTCCATACCTCTGCTGTTGAAAATAATGGGGCAATGAGAATATGGATGTATATGTCTTTTTGACTCAGTATTTTGGGTTTCTTGATAAATACCCAAAAGTGGAAATGCTGGTACTTCTTTATCACTTGTTAGAGCTTTTCTTTTGGTATTTATTTTGTCTGATATAAGAATTGCTACCCCAGCTTTTTTGTTTTGTTTCCATTTTCATGAAGTATCTCTCTCCGTTCCTTTACATTCAGTCTGTTATCTGAAGTAAGACTCTTGTATGTAAGGATCTTGTTTTGTTATCTATTGATTGGAGCATTTACTCCATATGCATTTAAAGTAATTATTGATAGGTATGTATTTATTGGCTTTTTATTATTCATATCTTTTATCTTTTTTTTCCTTCTTCAAAAAGAAGATCCTTTAACATTTCATGTAATATTGGTTTGGTGGTAGTGCATTCCTTTAGTGTTTTCTTGTCTGTGAAGCTCCTTATCTGTCTTTGATTCTAAATGATAGCTTTTCTGGGTAGAGTAATCTTGGTTGTAGGTTTTTGCTTTTCATCACTTTGAATATTTTTTGCCATCTCTTCTGACCTGCAAAGTTTCTGTTGAGAAATCAACTGATAGTCTTAAGGGAGCTCCCTTGTAGGTAACTAACTGCTTTTCTCTTGCTGCTTTTAAGATTTTCTCTGTATAGTAAACCTTTGTCATTTTAATGATGATGTGTCTTGGTAGGGCTTCTTTGGGTTTATTTCTGCAATTCCTGGACTTGTGTGTCTATTTTCTTTACCCGGTTGGGGAATTTTTCCATAATTATTTTTTCAAATATGTTTTCTATTCCTTGCTTTCTCTATTCTCCTTCTGGCACTCCCATGATGCAAATGTTAGTATGCTTGTAGTTGACTTAGAGACTCCTTATACTACCTTCATTTTTAAAAATGGTTCTTACTTTGCTATCTTCTGATGGGATGTTTTCTTATCTATCAAATCACTGATTTTATCCTCTATATATCTACTCCACTGTTGATTCCCTGTAATATATTCTTCATTTAAGTTAGTGTATCCTTCATTGCTGATTGGTTCTTTTTAATGTTTCCTATGTCTTTGTTTGAGTTCTCACCAAATTCATATACTTTTCTGCTAAGTTCACTGAGAATTTTTATAACCAGTGTTTTGAACTCTGTATCTGGTATATTGCCTGTCTCCATTTTGTTTAACTCTTTTTCTGAAGTTTTATTCTGTTTTTTTTTTTCTTTGTCTCCTCATTTTGGCTGCCTCATTGTGTTTGTTTCTATGCATTAGGTAGAGCTACTATGTCTCCTGGTTTTGGTAGAATGGCTTTATGTAATAAGTGTCCTGTAGTGCCCAGAGGCACAGTGTCCTCAGTCACGTGAGCTGAGTGCTCTGGGTGTGCCCCTGTGTGGGCTCCGTGCCCCCTCCTGTTGTAGTTGATCAGCTGCAATAATTGACTACAACTGCAGCTGAGGATCTGCTGTGCAGAGGCCAACCTCACAGAGCAGGGCTTACTTTAACAGGGCTCTGGTGCCTGCTGAGTCTACTCTTGGTATGTTGCTCTTGGAGGTGGTTGGATGTGCTCTGGCAGGATCTGTAGCTGTCTTTGGGGCCTGCCTCATCGGCTGCTGCCTGTGCTTTGCTTGGGACCCCCTGGCATGAGCTACAGAGTGATCTGCAGATGGCTGTTACTTGTGGTGGGCTTGGAGGTGCCTGGCAGAGGCTAAGTTGCAAACTGATTCTAGCTGCCACTAATGCCTGGCTTGGGGTCATTTAGCAAGAAATACAAGGCATGCTAAGGCCAGATGCTGCTTGTTTGATAGATTTTTAGGAGAGTCTGAGGCATGAGCCAAGATAGGCCATTTGTATGGGAATGCCACAGTAAATAATATATATTACAAGTTGGGTGGGGTGGGGTATCAGTGAATCACCCGGGGAAGGGGGAGGAGGGGTGAGAACACTGTTGACCAGATTAATGGAGACTCAGAAATGGTGCCCACCTGCCAGCTCTGCTGAGAGAGGGCTCAGCAAAGGAACAATGGTCTCTGCCAGCATTTCTGTCTGGGAGAAAGCTGTCCCTTCAGCCCTTGCCATGATGTCAGACAATTCAGTTTTTCTCTGTATGTTCCTGGCGCCTTTCAAGCTGCAGCCTCAGTGCTGGAGCTCAGAGAGAATCCAAATAGTGCCTTTGCAGGCCTTTTAAGAGGAGCACCTGGAATTCCCTCAGCTCCCAGTCTCACTCAGCCACAATCTCCGCTGGTTTTCACAGCCGGAAGTTATGGGGACGTCTCTTCCTGGCACAATGGACTGAGGGCCCCGGTGTGAGGCTAGGACCCCTCACTCCTCATGGGGGACAGCTGCAGACAAGTTATCCCTCCCAATTTTTAACTGTCACTCGTGAGGATGAGACCAGCCTGTTCTGTGTCTCCGCCTCTCTTACCAGTCTCCATGTGGATTCTTCTTTAATTCCCTCGTTGTAGGACTACTCTTCAGCCAGATTTCAGGTGGTTCTGAGTGATGGTTGTTCTGTAGTTCAATTGTAATTTTGATGTGGTTGTGTTAGGATTTGAGTATGTATTTACCTATTTTGCCATTTTGACCCTATCCTCTTAATGGCTGTAGTATGTATAATGATGTCCTCTTTTATTTTTGATCTTGGTGCTTTGTGGGTGATTTATTTTTGCCATTAATCTTGATAGAGATTTATTAATTTTACTAATTTTTAAAATTAAATTTTATTGATTTTTCTCTATTATTTTTCTATGTTAAAATTTATACAGGGTGGAGCAAAAGTAGGTTACAGTTGTTCATATAAAAATAATACAATAATTAATTAATAACAATACAAGAATAAACTCTGTTTTGAGTACTCACAACTGTAAATTTATGTTTGCCCCACCCTATAGATTTCTGCTTTAATCTTTTTTTCTTTCTTCTGCTTGCTTTGACTTTATTTTCTTCTTTTTTTTAGTTTCTTGCGGTAGGAAGTGTACTGATTTGAGATCTTTTTACATCTAAGCATTTAATTTTCATCTCAACATTGCTTTTGCAGTATCCCACATATTTTGATATTTGTATTTTCATTTATTTCTGTGATTAAAAAATATCCTTTGAAACTTCCTCTTTAACCTATGTATTAATTAAAAGTGTGTTTTTTGTTTTGCAAGTGTTTAAAGAGTTTTCTGTTATTGATTTCTAATTTGATTGCATTGAGGTCAGAAAACCTCAATGGAGGTTTTTGATTTTTAAAAAATGTTGATGTTTGTTTTATGGCCCAGGATATGGTCTATCTTGATTTATGTTCCATGTACAAATGAAGAGAATATGTATTTTTCTATTATTAGATGAAGTGTTCCATAAACACCAACTATATTCTTTTTGTTCATGGTGTTGATAAGTTCTATACCATTGCTGTTTGTTTTTTTTTTTGTCTAGTTCTATCAATTAGTGAGGGAGGATTGTTAAAGTCTTCAATTATAATTGATTTTGCTTATTTCTCTTTTCAGTTATGTCATGTTTCACTTTACATATTTTGAAGCTTTATTGGTTGTGCATACACATTTAGAGTTTTCTTCTTTTTTTTTAAATTTCTTTATTGATTATGGTGTTACATAATGTGTCCTTCTTTGTGGACTGAGCCTTTTTATTATTATGCAATGCGCCTTCCTGTCTCTGGCAATTTTCTTTGCTCTTCAGTTCACCTTATTCAATTTTAATCTAGCTACTCCTGCTTTCTTTTGATTAATGTTTTCATGGTGTATCTCATTTATCCCTTTACTTTCAACCTACCTATATCATTTAATTTAAGTGAGCTTCTTGTAGGTGCGATATAATTAGGTAGGTTTTTGTTTTTTTTAATTCACTGTGTCAATCTTTGTGTTTTGATTGTTGTATGCATATCATTCATATTGAAGGTAATTTTTGATATGTTAGAGCTTAAGCATGCCTTTTATTTATTTATTTATTTATTTATTTATTTATTTATTTAAGAGAGAGAGAGAGAGAGAGAGAGAGATGAGAGAGAGAGAGAGAGAGAGAGAGAGAGAGAGAGAGAGAGAGAGAGAGAGAGAAACATTGACTTGCTGCTCCACTCACCTATGCACTCACTGGTTGATCCTTTTATGTGCCCTAACTGGGGATTGAACTTGTATCCTTGGCATATTGGGATGATGCTCTGGAGAGATGTACTCTCCAAATATATAGTGCCTGTAATTGCTCTGATTATTGCAATATATACGTGTGTGTGTGTGTGTGTGTGTGTGTGTGTGTGTGTGTGTGTGTATATATATATATATATATATATATATATATATATATATAATTTTTTCCCCCACAATCTACTGGTATCAACATTTTATCACTTCAAATGAAGTATGAAAATCATATTTCCACTTAGGACCTAAAAGTGTTTTCCTCATTGTCGAGTATCAAATAGTATTATAATTGTTGTTTTAAGCATCAAATATTACTTATAAAACTCATGAGAAATATGGCCTATTATTATGTACTCTTCTTTCTGGTTTTTGTTGTCCGTTCTTGATTCTATCCTCTGTCATCTCCACTCTACAAATGAATCCACACCATGAGTTTTTAAAATTTGTAACTGTATTTTTCAATTCTATAATTTTCATTTGGCTTTTTTGTATAACTCCTTCTTTGCTGAGGTTTTCTATTTTATCATTTGTTTCAAGAAAATTTGTATTTGGTTTTTAAAGATGCCTGTTTCAAAATCATCTTGATCTTAGTGCCAATTGTCTTTTCTCATTGTGATTTTTTTTTTTTTGGTCTTTGGTGTGACAGGTGATTTTCTATTGTCGTTTGGACATTTAATCTATTATGTTTTGAGAATCTGGGTCCTTTTTAAACCCTTTATTATAGTGAGCAGTCACCTTGTTTCATTTTAGCAGGTAGGTCCTGGCCTATACCTGGGGGTTATGGGCACAAAGACAGTTTAATTTTCAGGGGCTTTGTGGTGCAATTTTGATCTGTTCTCTGCCAGAGAAGCCTCTTTGTCCCATGGGCTGAGATTCCCCTGGATGGGTGCTTTTTGTGGTGGAATCCTTCCGCTCTATGCTGTCTGGGCATCTCATTGTCTTTGGGTTGGGAAGGGCAGTCTTAGGCCTGCTGGGGCAAAGATGCTTCCCAGGATGTACTGCTTATTGTTGACTAGAGGCCCGGTGCATAAAAATTCATGCACTGGAGGGGGTCCCTCAGCCCGGCCTTCCCCCTATCACAGTCTGGGAGCCCGCAGGGGCGGGAGGTGACCCAGCAATCAGGGGAAGGCGACTCCCCATCACACCTCTGATGCTGCCACTGCCGACAGCACAGTCCTCAGCCGGCCCTGGTTGGGTAGTCACCACCTGAGGCTTGCCTGTACCTCAGGCTGGCCCTGGGAAGCTGGGGGACTGAGGGGACTGGGGGACTCTGGAGGCAGCCCAGGCAGGGCTGAGGGGACTGGGCATCACCATCCTGTGGCTGTGGACACCGCCATCTTTGAGGGTGGGGCAGTCAGTTAGCATGTTCCCTCCTTGTTAGCTGTTGGTGCTGCCATCCTTGTGATGGTGTGAGGGTCAATTAGCATATTCTCTCTTTATTAGATAGGATGAGGAAAATAAGACATTTTTTTTGGTGGGGGCTAGCAATCTGAATCTGTGCCAGTAATCTGCCTTCTAATGGATGCTCTTGCTTGCCTATAATTAACCCCATTTGTGAAAGAATGTAGGAGGCCCACAGCCTGACTGTATCTAGTTAATCAGTATCCCTAATGCACATTCTTGTTAGCCTATAATCAAGTCACTGCCCCTTCCTTAATTATCTGGTCTTGCAAGATGTATTTACCTAAATACTCCCATTTTACAGAGGCCATAAACCATGAATCATACACAATCCCCGGAGGGGTTATCAGTGCTGGCACCAGGCCAGGCCTTTAGGTGTGGTCTCACAGCCCCCATCCCAACACATGGGGCTTTTTGCAAAGCCTGTGAAAGGTCCGAAAGTCTGATCCATATTTGGGGGACAAAGAAACCAAAGGATGTAAAGGGAAAGCTTCCTCCATATTGGGCAACTCAGGATTTGGGAAACTGACCCCCTGAGTCACAGTACTAGTATATTTGAAACATCTGAAAATAAATGATTTTTTCCAGAATCTCCGAGTACTCCTGTGTATTTTTCTGTCACCTGGTAAATTCCATAACATTGTGACTAAGTCTCTTTTTGTTGTTGCCTCCCAGTGGGGAGGGGAGCCTCAGGCTCAGCAGGACAGAATAATTCTTGGCCTCTGCCCCCACCACTTAATGCTTGTGGGGCACTAACATCCATCCCTCCTGTAGGTGGTGCCTGGCTTACCCAGTGGTGTCAAAGGGACTTCAGTTGATCAAGGGGAGGAATGAGCATATCTGGGCAGCCTTCTGCTGCTAGGTTGGAAAAGGTCAGGCCTGAGTTGCCTTCTATTGGCTGAGGGGAGGTAAGATGCTGTGCTATGGTGTTGTTTCTCCAGCCCTAGGATTCTGGACCAATTTACCTTTCTCTTACCACCTTTTAGGCTTCTCCTTTGGTCGTCTTTTGCATTATTTTGAGGATTTATGATTATACTTAACCAAATGGTTATATCTAGCAGGGAGACACAAGTCTATACCATTTTGTCTGGACCAAATTTTCAGTTATTTTTACATTTACTTAGCTTTCTGAATTATGTCTGATACTGAATGTTTTTTTTTTTTTTAATTGGAGCTATCTAGCCAAGATACTATAATTTGGTAAGTTTGGATTGACTTCCCATAAATTGTGTCTGTTTACTATGGAGAAAGTATTATTTTAATCCCTATTTTAAGGTTCAAGGGTTAAAAAAAAAAGAGCCTTGGGTCAGAATGAGGTTCTAGATGAATGTACTCACTATGGAGGGCTACTGTAATAATTAAATGAAAAAATACATGTATGCATTCATATATGCAGGCAACAATAAGTGCCCAATAAATGTTAATCTTCCCTTTCTTCTACACAGCCCATTGCCCCCTTAGTTGTTTGAAGCCCCCCGAGGACAGAAACAATCTTTTTTCACATTGCAGCTTTAGGGTTTAGAACAGTCCTTGGCATTAAATGGCCTGAATAGTATTTATCTCATTTGCAATTCCTCTACCTCCTCCCAGCCATGCTCTTTCCCTCTTTTTAGATTTCTTTGACCTCTTTGTGATTCAGTTTCTTCTTGAATTGGCTCATCTTTGGCTCCTTCCCCCACCCATTCATTTGCTTTGCCTTCAAGTAATGAGCTTTTCTATGTTCATATATTTTGATGATTCTCTATTTCTCAATCATCCCATTCTTGGGCAAAGATATGTTTCTTTTCCTCCTGAATTTTAGACAGTAACAATCACAGCCCCTGTAACCTGGCAGAAAAGAAGTATTCCTTTATAGCGTCCATTTTACATACTGAGAGTAATAGGCCTACCTCACAAATACAGGTGTGTTTTTTTGTTTGGTTTTGTTTTGGATTTTTAAAAATCTTTATTGTTGAAAGTATTACAGATGTCCCCACTTTTTCCCCATTGACTCTTTCTAGCTCCCCTACCCCATCACCCCAGGCCTTCACCACACTATTTTCTGTGTTCATGGGTTATGCATATATGCATACAAGTTCTTTGGTTAATTTCTTCCTACCCACCCACCCACCCACCCTTGCCTTTCCTCTGAAATTCATCAGTCTGTCCCATGCATCTATGTCTCTGGATCTATTTTGTTCATTAGTTTATTTTGTTCTTTAGATTCCCCATATGAGTGAGATCATGTGATACTTTTCTCTCTGACTGGCTTATTTCGCTTAGCACAAATACTGGTTTTTAGCCAATTTACTCACTCCTCATAGTAGATCAAGAAGCTGCAAGAAGTTCTAAATTTAATTACAAATTACTGTAATGTAAAATAAAATCTATATGAAAATAATTAGCATTTAAACCTTAGTGTCTTCCAAATCTGCACCATACATTGCCATGTAATATTGAACTCCAGAAAATTATTTACTTTGCCTTAACAAATTAAGTAGGTTAGAAACAACATTGAACTATCTAAAAATTGTACACGTGCTCTTGTGCTGCACAAAAACACACTGTACAAATTAAGTAACACTATACATCAAATATCATTCTCTGTGTATCTTTTTTTGGGACTTCAAAACAAAAATTTCCAAACTACACCTCAGAGCCTTCTTCTAATTCCACCACACAAATGCAGAACTGAAGCTCAAGGAGGTCACTGTGTAAAACAACAACAATACAAATGAAGAATTTATATTCATAGGTGGCTCTGAAACAGAAGACTCATACTTGGGGTAGATAGCACACAGAACTCAGCAGTATTCTTTTTCTTTTCTTTTTTTTAATCCTTCTCCAAGGATAGTTTTTCCATTGACCTCTTAGAGAGAATGGAAAGGAGGGTGAGGAGGGGGAGAGATACATCGATTGGTTGCCTCCTGCTCGTGCCCTGACTGGGGTGGGGAATTGAACCTGTGAGCCTTGGGTCTGAGGGTCAATGCACTAACCACTGAGAAAAACTGGCGAGGGCAGTTTTCAGCAGAAAACTTAGCTTTACAAGATATCCTCATAACCAGAATAGATGTGAAAGTGAACATTTTACTCAACTTTTATTATTCATTTTTGTCGTTTGTATTGAAATAAGCAGTTTGCAAAGACTTTCTCTTAAGTCATTAAAACATGACCAGGTAGGAAAAGATAAGTTAAACACTTACTACCACAATTTGGCTTAAGATACATAGTATACTTAGAGTTTCTTTTCAACAAACAAAATTTGTCATTGGTTCCAGGAAACATTAGATCTTTTCAATTCAATGGCATGCCATGAAAAGTAGAAAAACACAATGAGAAAATTTCTTGAATCCAATGTTTTTAGTACATCAAGACTCTCTTTTTACAGTAATCTTTGTATTTCTGTAAAATTTAGGGAGAAATTAACATCAGTATATGTGCACACTGCCTGCACCTAATCAGTGCTATTAGATCAAATCATTTTTCTGTACTAAGTACATTTTCTTGCATCTCTTTGAAATGGTGGTTAAATGTAGAGAGTGAACCCCAATGAACTCTGACAAGTAAAGACGCAACATTCCTGAGAAACCAGTAATACATTTATATGACCTCAGAAGTACTCATGTCTGGGAGCAACTTGGTCAATCTGATCAAAATGGTTTAAATTCAGGTAAGAAAATATCATACCATCAATTAAACCAAGTTGGTGGTTCTTTTGACATGAGAATAAAGACCAAACCTGATTCCAGGAGCACAATGAAAACATAATGCGTAAGCAAATGAAGACTGTGTTTAAACATGTCTTGTTTGGTAAATGGTAAGAATAGAAAAATAGAAAAGCTTTATTTTTTTTCCCCTCTAGAAAGACTGACCATGATCTATGACTAAAAGCTCAAAGTTCCAATTCTGCATTAATAGCATTTTATGAAAGTTCCAATGGTAAGCAGAAATTTGGCTCATTAATTAGAACAATTCTACAAAGGGAACATCGCTCTGGGGAGATTGTTAACTTTGGAGAATGGTATTTCATTTAATAGACAGCATGGACTTCATACATATCCATTATCAGTGCCTTGAAAACCAAACAACTTTAAAAGTTAGCAGCAGTTTCTGCAAGTACAAAAATACACATTTATTACATAACAGGATAGTAAAATCTGTCAAGATATATTATACAAACTCAAAACATTTTAGATAAAGCATGAGTCTAATATATTATAGATTAACAGAGTATAATAAAATGACGTTCTTCAAATCATACAATATAATACTTTACAGCAATATTAACAAACTATTTACATTATTACAGGAGGATCTAAGGGAACACAGAGAGTAGGAATAATTACTTAAGAAACTCAATATCTATTTCCTTCTGTGCTTCAAATTGAGTAGGTGATTTTCTATATATATATAGGCTAGAATTAATATTTTGTTAAGTAGAGAAGAAATTTCTTCCAAAAAGACACTCGAAGCTGGAAGAGCTTCATTCACATCTTGCAGTTCTGACAGTAGTTTTGCCCTAGGGGTAAGGGAGATCCCTGTTGCCTTTCTAGATAGCAAAAAATGCATATGGACTCTTAGAGGTCTAACTATAGGACAACGTGAAATCTACTTCACACCTGTGGCTGAGATGGCCAGTGTCATGAAGGAGTTCTTTGGACCCAGATTTATAAAAGCTAATTATAATGCTAAGGGCAAACAGGACTATGTACCCCATAGGTAGGTAGCACCAATAGCTAATACTTAAAAGACTTGTTATATCTTACAGAAAACATTTTATTTTATTTTTTTTAGTAATTTTAGAGAGAGAGGAAGGAAGGGAGAGAGAGAGAAGGAGAGAGAGAGAGAGACACAGAGAGAGAGAGAGAGAGAGAGACAGAGAGAGAGATAGATAGATAGATAGATAGATAGATAGATAGATAGATAGAAACATTGATTTGTTGTTCTACTTATTTATGCACTCATTGGTTAATTCTTACATGTGCCCTGACTGGGGATTGAACCCACAACCTTGGCATATCAGTACGACGCACTAACCTACTGAACTACCTGGCCAGAGCCACCAGAAAACATTCTTCCCCCTTTAACTGGAAAAAAAAAATAATGCAACATTTAGGACAACAAGGAAAGAACACTTAACATGAAAGCTTCCTAATGGCTCAGAAATATAGTTCGGAATAAGCTAGTTTGTGGGAGAAAGGTCCATTTGATGGTGGACTAGAGAGACCCAGTGGGTTCTAAGCTTCTTATAAGTAACAAGTTGAAATGAAGGAAGATTCACATCCTTTCCTGACTCTATCCCTCCATACTGGCTGGCAAGACCTAATAATCAATGGAGTTAATCCAGGAGATGTACCAGTGTCACTTTAAGACAGAGAGAGCGGTAATCCATGGATATAAACCAAAGAGGTGGGGTATACACTATCTGTAAACCATGAGTCATTTGGGACAAAAGTATGTAAAAACTCCTGGAGGTAGGGAAATCCCAAGCCAGTGACTGAGAAGGCCCGGTAGCCACTTTGGTGGGAATTCTGTTCTGCAACTCTTCATAAGCTGGTAAACTCAAAATTGCTCTCTCTATGGCCAAATGATAATCAGAAAAAGGGTGACTTATCAGTAATGTGTTCTGGCTGACTACTCTAAGAGGCGGGGCTGCAGAAAACATTTCAGCAAAGAGGAGGCCAGCTTTCATCATGCTGGCAACAGCATTCGTGTAACAGAGAAAGGACTGTTTTGCAGTTTCCCCCCACCCTCTGGTAACGGGTGCATTCAGGCCACCTTCTAATTGGAAACGCTGTCTTTCTGGAGAATGCTTCCAGCCCAAGTCCCTTTGTAAAGAACACGGAGATGGGCAACGTTTCGTCTTTCTCCGCCCAGCTGTTTACTGGAGCTTTTGCAAAGCGATGCAGTGCTAATGGACAAATGAATCAAGTAACACAACCAACAAAAAATGGCATCATGATACTCATGGCTCTTGAGCCACTCTCTTTTTTCCCAGTCTAGCTACATCCTGGGCTATTTTCTGAAGGATCCTGCAAGGACATATGACTCTAAGAAGTCACAGAAATAGCCAGTGACTTGGATTAAGGGAAATGTTTCACATGATTTCCTTCATTAGTGGGCATGCTTTTCTTCCCAATACTTTGATTAGTGGCGTTTTTCTTGCTTATTTATTGAACATATTCCATGGAATGTGGATTGTTTGTCTGCACCCTTCCCCTCTCCCACAGTCTCCATTCTTCACTAATGATACCCTGGCCTTCTCAGAGAACTAACCTGGTATAATGCATGCTTCCTTTTTATGCTAAATGATAAACCGGTCAGAGAAAAACAAGTACCACATGATTCCACTAAGGAACAAAATAGAAACAGACTCATAGAGACTGACAGCTGTCAGAGGGTGTTGGGTTGGGGAGCTGAGTGAAAAAGGTGAAGGAATTAAGTACCCCCCCCCCAAAAAAAAAAACCACCACACCAAACCCTCATAGACACAGACAACTGTATGGTGATTACCAGAAGGAAAGGAGGTGGGAGTGATGGAGGAGGGTCAAGGGAGATAAATGATGATGGAAGCAGACTTGACTTTGGGTGGTGAACACACAATACAATATATTGATGATGTGTTCTATAATTGTACACCTGAAACCTATATAATTTTATTAACCAATGTTACCTAAAAAATTCAATAAAGTTAAAAGTAAAGAAGAAAAACAAAAGAAGACACTTTCTCTCTCTGCTAATATCTCCAAAATCATGACAGGCCCAGTCCCACGCTCTAATGAATTATTGTAGTTAAACTTCTTGCCACATGGTCTTTGTAAAGAGAATTATTTTATTGTCCTAAGTATTAGCAATAATTATCTTTTTGCTACCTGTTCCAGGTACTTTATACAAAGGGGTCATAATGATTATTGTCTCGATGTCATTGTTAGACCACCTTCTGTTCTTCTAGACATCAGGTTCTTCTTGTGGTAAAATGTCTTTGGTTGAATGTTTGTCCGCAACATCACACACTACTGTAGGCCCTGAGTCTGGGCTGGACTCATCATCCATAACCGAAGAGTGGGGTGAGGATCTCTCACAGGGCGGGGTACCCGGAGAGCACTGCCCGCTACTCTCTCCTTCCTCCTGTGACTTCAGACAAAGCTCCAATGTGCCTTCCACTTGGCTGGATGGAGAGCTACCGCGTGGCTCGGAGACGTGGCTGGGATCGGAGCTGTGCTGCTGGGCTGTGGGCACAGCTGGAAGTTCTGCAGGTGCCCTCAGGGGCATGTCTTTCTGTGTCTCTTGCTGTGGGTTGGCTTCCGGAGCCCCAGAAGCATGTGGACGTGGCTCTGCAGGTCCTGGTAGAGAAGCTATTTTCCTTTCCTCTGGTCTGGCTGCCCTGGCTTTGTTTTTGAGGGACCAGTTTTTTAAACTGGCCATACCATTTCTTAGCCACGTGCTGGGATGAAGGGTTACAGAATGCATGTGTGAATGCCTCTCTAAGGTGTCCTTTTTTGTATAAGCCAGGCGGCTGCTGGCCTGCCCAGAGACGGGACCAGACCCTCCAGAAGTGAGTCTGGAGCTGCCGAAGTCGGAAGGTTCTCCCTGCTGGCCATGGGCCTGAAAAGTGCAATCTATTGGGCAGGAGGTTTCAGTGGGCGTAAACACGGAATGCTCTGAAATCTGAGAAAAAGCACTGTCTTGGGAGCTCACGGAGGAGCCAGATGGGGAGGTGCCTGGGGAGGACAAGCTGGAACAGCTAGTCCTGGGGCAGATGCTTAACCTCGAGGGTAAAAGGGTCTCAGTGCTCTGGCTGGTGGCACCGCTCTTGCCCACCTCGATCCCCATGACCAAGCTCTGGTTAATGAGCTTTTGCCCCTCCATTTGTAAAGACTTGTGCTGCTGGAGATACTCCTCCTCTCCAGGCAAGGGGCCTACTTCATAGCTGCCTTTATTGTGTTTCCTTGAAAAAATCCCCCTGAGATAGCTCAGCTTGGAGTGCTGGTCATTGGTGCTGGGCTCTAAGCAGCACCAGTACCTCCTGGAACGCTTGGGGGCATCTGCTGCGTTTGTTGTGGCGCGTCCAGGTGTGTCTGCATCAGAGGCCTGGCTCCTGGGACAATCATGTGAGCACATGTAATTGCAAGATGCCACAGAAATGGCCACTGGCTTTGAGGGAGAGGGGAGCTTCATGTGGCTTCCTTCATGAGCAAAGAAGCCCTTCTTCTTAGCATTTTTATTAGAGGCATTTTTCTTGTTATCAGTGCCTGTGACTACAGCCTGTTTAAAACACGTCTTACCCTCCTCCCGTGGGGGTTCATTTTGCTTCAGATGGTCCTCACCTTTCTGCGACAGAATTGCATCACAGCTGGACTTGCGTAGCTTTTTCTGGTAAAACTCGCGGAAAGAGGAAAGCTTTGCATCTCGATAGTCGATGCTGGGCTCCGAGCAGCGCCGGTGGCGCCGAGGGCTTTTCGGAGCATCTTCTGCAGCCATGGACAGATAGCTGGGTGTGGTTGTGCCGGATGGGGCCCCGGCATGGTCCTGCAGGGTGGCCTCTCCGTACAGCACTGTGACAGTCACTGGCTTGGAATCGAGAGGCCCTTCCAGTTGAATGTCTTCATGTTTTGGACGGTCTAAGTCAAAGTCGCTCAGGGTTAAAAGACCTTCCAGTTCAGGCTGGTCGGGGTCATAGTCACTGAGGGTGAGGACGGGGTCCATGCTTCTGCTCCCCTGGCCGAGGGTCGTCACCAGGTCACTGCACGGAGCGTCAGCATCCTCATTCAGCTCGTTTTCCAAGTTGTCATAGGACGAGTCAGTCATTTGTAAGCAAGAGAGATCTGCGGGAAATCAAACCATGATAACCTCGTTAAATACTCCAAGTGCATGCTGTCTAAAGTAACAAAAACTGTGATGCTTAGTTTAATTCTTTTTTCATGTAGATTTTTCAAATTTCTATACTTAAGGAAAAAAGATCATTCACAATCTCTCAATTTGTCAGTGCAGAATACAAAATAAAATTGGGTGTACTAGATTTATCTCAGTTCCTGAAGAAATGGGCTTTCCTTAAGTAAGATTTCCTCAAAGCAGAGAGACATGTCATAATACCGAGAAATGACACACAAAAAAATTAAAGGAATCAATGCCAAGTACATGTGGATTCTGAATGAGACTTCCTACTAGCATGGCTTGCTGGTGAATACACAAAATTAACTCTCTGGGCAACAATTTAAAACCCTGTCAACTTCTCTTTTATAGAGTTCTTTAATATCCATTATTTATTTAATCTTTAAAACCACCATAAAAGTTAGGCATTATGGGCATCCATATTTTATCGATACAGAATCAATGTTCAGTGGCAGAGAATAATTGACCAAAGGTGATCTAACTAGTCATTGGTGGTACAGGACTTCACAGTCTGGATGCTGTTGCTTAGAAACGGTTTTAGAGCCACCAGCATCCCGAGTGTCCCAGGGAAGCAGAGGAAGGGGAGAGCGGAAAAGCCCGGCTGCCTCTGCGGCCTCTGGGCCTTCTGCTCCAGCTTTAACTCCCGTCCTATGATGTGCATTAGCATTCCTTGTAAAGCTCCGTTTACAAAAAGATGAACACCAATAAGTGCTAACAGGTTCCTGAAGTTGGGGATCTCATCGTATCTACGTGAACCCCACCAGTGTTCACACCAGCCTGCCTTCTAATGAAGGAGCCCTAGGCCCACGGACCCAGGCCAGTGGCTCCCTTCACCGGAGCTACCGTGGGATCCAGGAGAACCACGGTCCCATCACCTTCACCGACGCGCGTCTATTTCTCACAGGAAAGCAATCCAATTAGTCACAATACCTGAGGTATTCTCTCTAATGTCACACATCACTGACACCTCTCCAAAGAGGGAAGTGATTTCTTCTCCAAATATTCTACAGCAATTTTCAATCAGAAATTGAATAAGCAGAGTAACCTGTACAAAAAGGGACAAAATTGAAGTGCCACTTTCCATACAGCATATCTATAAACCATACTTAATATATGAGTGCTGATTTCAACAAAAATGCAAAAGAATCCTGAGAAAAAAATCATGTCTATTTTAAAGGTATACAAAAGAGATTCCCCTAAAAAGCTATGACAAGAGTTAATTTGGGGATAGAAACCCATTTTAATCAGTGGACTAAAGTTATTATTTGTGGCTTTGGCTTAATACTAACATTTTCTTCCCAATGGTTCTGCCTTTAAAATTAGGGTAGTTTTACATATTCTCTACAGTGCTTAGGGTAACGAAATACACTTTGTTATTAAAGCCCGTGAAGCATCACTAGACAGACATATGAATGCATTTCTTATGTATGAGGTAGTTGTCATGGGTCTGGGAAGAGGGCATCCTCTATGGGTTGACTGTGAAGGAGAGAGACAGCTGGAGAGAAAACCTGCATTTTGCCCCATTGGTTTCTCCCTAGGCACTTCCTTCCGGCATTCTCCCTCCTGGGAGGCTCCTGCAGAAGTGGTGAGACTTCACCAGGGAGCTTTCTGCCTCCACTGAGCTGTACTGGAGTCTCACTGTAGTTTCCCTGCCTCAATAGCTGAGCAAAGGAGCAAACAGAATGGTGGGCACGCCAGGCACCACAGGGGTGTGGTTTCAAGTAACCACTGTATGAACGAGAGGTGGTATCACCACCTCCACTTTCCAGAGGAGAAACTGGATGAGTGTAACTAATTTTGCCCAGGAGTGTACAACTGGCAAGTGGTGGGGCTGAGACGTGAACCCTGGCTTGTCTAACTTCAAAGTTCTTGTTTCTTTTCTCAAACCAACTGCTTATCATTCTGTGGTTGAAGTCAGTCACAGTTTTTTGCCTCTTTCAAGGAAAAAGAGAACTAACCCAACTGCTAGCACTTTTCTGCTTCAGAAACCACTTTTCTATAGTTTACCAGATAGGATAAAACAATTAGTGAGCCCAAATTTATGTTCTTTCAGAAAATGTCTTTTAGAATGAATACTCTGAATTTTAGCTTCAAAATGGGGACTCAGTCTCCCACGGCATAAAAATGAAAAACTTCATTACCTTTTTTGCAAATACGGGTTCTAATTCTGGGCTGCAGGAAGTAGCAGACCAAAGAATGCTCGGAGCGATACACACCGCTAAATTATATGCGTTCATCAGATTGGATGAGGACTGTTGCACAATGTTGTGTAGTACCCCAAAAAGGTATCTTAGAAGAACAATATTGGCTCTTGGAAGCTGGTCTAACAGCCTGAAGATAGAAAAAAAAAATGCACTCTTTAAGCAAGACATTTCATAAACTATTTGTATAAACAGGCAACCCTTGCTTTCCATGAATTCCTCATGCAAAGCAAAACACAGTCCAGATGTGCAGGAGTTTCAGTTAACATGGTACCATGCAAAGTGAGCATTGCCTGTACAGAAAGAGGGAAAATAAGAAAGGGGATTTAGCTATTTATTTTGTACACTGTCTTCACAACTCAATGAAAATGTAAGAGACTGCACAAAAATGGCTCACAAAAAATGCTACCCAATTTACCTGAAACTAACAAAATGTATTTTAATTTAGTTAAATCCTGTAACATTTCAGAATATTCTCCACCAAAAAACCACAAAAATCTTTCTGATGAAAGTCAACAACCATTAAACTTAAAGTGCTCCTTTATTTCCAAGTGTATCTCTTGGTGAGAACCCAAACTTGAGCTATTAAGACTGCCTAGTCCATTCTGAGAGCTGAGGCTCTGCTCCACTAGCTCCCAAAGTCAATTTGTCCCAAGGCTCATCTTTCTGGTATCACTTTCACATATAAGTCAAGCTTATGATAGTCTATTTCCTACTGTTCTCCTTTTGTAAGTGATAAGAGGGTTTTAAATTATCATTCACTGAAAATAATATTTACTACCATCCAAAAAACTTATATGTTGATATCAAGGTTGTTACTTTTTTAAAACAAGAATCTGCAACCAAGAGGAGAAAATTGGTCTGATTCCTGTTGCAAAAACAACAGAGGCATTTCTTCAGTACAATGAACTCACAACGAGTGTAGTTTATAGGGACAAATTATGAAAGATATTGAAACAGACCGAAAGATTACTGAGTGTGCTCAATGGAAAGTGAGACCCTGTCTAGCACACTCTTGGGTCACCTGGTTTTATGGAGGCCCTAAGCCTCTGAGCTAACTCTACAAACTCTGTAAGTTATTGATGACTTACAGTGCACCTAACACTTGCTCATAGAATTGAAAAAATTCTGTCTGGTCAAGAGACAAATGATTTATTTGTGCCCTCCACTACCCCTCAATGCCTCAGTAGAGAAAGCCAGTTTTGCATGTATTTATAAATTCATTTCTGATTCAACTACATAAGTTGTGGTAGTTTGAAATGATCAGTTCTCTCATTAATTAATGATGTAAATGAAATCTTTTACACATGTTCATTTTGTATTTATGTGAGAGTCATAGTGTTACCTTTTTTTTTTTTTAAGGTAATCACCTTAACAGTAGGGTGTGAAGTTTTAGACAATGAGCCAAAAGCACAGAATCTAACCTTCACTATCTCTGAATGGTTTCCATCAAACCATAATGGAAGCAGAGGGTATTTTGTGACAAGGTTTTGCTTTCTTTCTCCAACAGTTGTATCCTGTTCTTCTACAGACAAGGGATGTCTATCAATAGCAGGATGTAGATAATTACTTATATTTTAAAATTGTTTGAGAAAAAAAACTGTATTGAAGAAGCATATGGAAAAAATGGTATTGGGATTTTTGGATTTTCAAAGAACTGGAAGTATTGCTTTTTTGATGGACACTTCTTTCTTGCTCTCTTATAATGCAGGAAATGGAGGGGTCGGGGGTGAGTTCTGCCAGCAGCTTCCTTTGCCTGAGTATAGAGGATGCACTCCTTGTGATCAGACTGCATCTGTGCAACTCCCTTTTCCTTGACGATTATCCAGAGCTACCTGCCTCTCTACAGTGCTCCCACAATGCCCTCCTCCACATATTTCTTTTACAGCACTGACTATACTGTATTGCCATTGTAATTCTGGCTTTACCTGTGCACTCTACCAGAGTGTGAGTTCCTTGAAGGAGGAAATATTCTCTGTGTGAATTCAGTTGGTGAATGAGATATAGAAGGGGTTGTCTGGTTAAATATTTACCAAAATTAAGATCATAAATTGGCTTTATAGTATTGGTTTTTATCAACTCCTCTCAGATTAGACATATAGAAGGTGTACAATGGTCAAGTGTGCCATGTTAATAAGATTAGGAAATAAACAATCATAATAATGACAGTGGCTAGCATAAATCTGTTTTTAAACTGATCCCCATGGGTATCATTACTTCATGAGATGAGCTTATAAAACATATGATTTTTAAAAAGTATTTTTGAGATGTGACCAAATTAGAATAATTACCTTTGAATTGTATTTATTTTCTCTTCATCATTTCCTTGATCCATTACACAGACCCAGTTATCATAGAGATCTGTTGAGAAAATACTTCTGGGAATATGTCGTAGAAAATCCTGAGAGAGAGGAAAAAATAAATATTTTAAATCATTATTCTCATGCTAAACATGTACTGGAGTGATTATAAAACATTTTGTTGAAAAGAGTTAAGTCTTCCCTTCTTTGGAATACACAGTTCTTGGTGCCAACTCTCCCCTAATGTGCACATGTAGAAACACATGCTTTGACTTTTTTCTAGCAAAAACCAGAGGAGCAACTGTAGTCTGGATTGTAATGGGAAAGATACAGGACAACCTCTTTGGGCTGAAAGTGCCTGTTTGTATACATTTTAGCAAACTAGTGTATGTGACAGGGCCTGGCAAATCATCCTAAATCCCCTCTTCCCCCTCAAGTCACTGGTTCAAAGAAATGCACAAAGATATTGGTGAGGTTCCTAATGTAATCAGCATCCAATCATTCTATACATACTTACTCATATGTACTAGGGACAGAGCAGTGAATAAAACAGAGTCCTTGCTATTTTCAAATGTTATATTCCAGCGGAACTGCTGAGCAATTTCCATCTAGAGATAGTTAGAGTTTCTCCCTTCTATTCCCCATGGAAGGGCTCTCACTGTTTGGGGAGAAAAAACATTCCAGACAGTGGCTAGGCTCTGGGAGCCTGAGGAGGCACCCTGTGCCTGATGTATACTGATTATCATGTTCCCAGCACATTGTCCTCTCTGGCATTCCAGACTCTGTTCTGCTGAACCACTGGTGGGGCTGGGTGTGGTGAGACCAGATCATAACGCATATACTTATGGCCAAGGATGTTTGTTGTTTGACCTTTGTTTATAAAAAACTTAAAAATAAACTAAATTTGGTTCTGGTCCTATGTTCATTTCTGTTTTAAGCCAACTCTCTCTGTTGTTTTTGGCATGGTATTTGCAAAGCTGAGCTTGCAAAGTCTGATCTCTACCTCAGTAAACTTTAGGCAGAGAAAACTCAATTTCATGTCTAAGCACTGTACCCATGGTTGGCTATCATTCTACAAGTTCATGGAAAGTGGTGAAAGATGCACATGAACTATTTAAACATTGCTGGAAAACCAAATCAGCAACTTTACAAAAGACAACACAACTTGTTACTTACATGTCATGCTTATGTTACTGATATGAAGGCTGCGACATCTCACTATTATAGTTAGCTGATTACATGTGTCTCTCCCCCAGTAGCTCATGACATGAGTAGGTCCAAGGCAAGGGCGGACCCTCACTCTCTACTCATACACTTCAATGCCAAGCACAGTCCCACACATAGTGGTGGTGATTACTGAGCTGTTGCTATTTGCATATGGACAAATATTAGTGAGGACAAGGGAAGGCCAACTAACTATAACTGAGATTCCAAGATAATTTAAAAAACCTCTTTGTAGTCATGTCTCCTATCACAATTTTTTTTAAGAGTGGAGAGCAAGCGGGAAGATGACTGATTCTTCCTATTCTATGTTTCTCTGTTCTATTACATCTTCCAGTAGAAATGCACCTGGATACTTGTGACTCAGATGTGTCTTTACAAAAGTTACCTCTTTTGGGATAAAGGCATTGAATTTTCATAATTCCAAACTAATTTTAGTTGCTGCACCTACTTTAAAAGTCAGATTCAAAGAGGCAAACTGTTATTTCAAAGTGGGACAGTGACAATAGCACTCTGTTTAAATCACAGTGGAACACATACTTATGATCTGTCTTGAAGGAAAAGTTCATTTAATCTTAAACCTACACTTGAAAGATAATAGGTCATAACATCCCAATGAACTCTCCACAGCTGGAATAACAAGTTATGAAATACAACCGCCATCGCAGCTGAGAAAGAATATGAGAGCTGGTCCTGAACTACAATCACTGACTCCCAGCACTCAGCTGTCTCCTGCCCTCCCAAACCAGAGCCCTGGTCACCAGCAGGACTACCAGGCTCATCTGAGATGAGATTCCTGCAGGGCAAAAAATGAACTTTCCCTCAAAGGTCTGTCGGATCAAAGTTACAGCGTCTCAAGCAATTTTCTTTCAATTATAGTTTGAAGAGTTGAGCTTATAGTTAAACAAAACCAACAGAAGTAAAACATTAAAGGAAACCTAAAGTAGCACTTCCAAATAGTCTTAAAAACAAGAAGCAAAACAAAAACTCAAAATCTTTAACTTTTGGCAAAAAGTATGTCCTTTCCTGCAGCCACTTAGAAGAAATGAGAGTAAAATGCAGTTACATGGTTATAGAATGTCAACTACTTGTAACCTATTTAACCAGACTTTTCAATCATTTGCATTAGTTTTGTCCTTTGCTTATTTTTGTACAAGTAATACTTCTCCAATTTGGAATGCAGACGAACTCTTCTAGGATTATACTTTTGTGTTAGCCTCAATAATTTAGCACACAATTTTAAGAAGTGTGGTACTGTGAAGAATAGCATGGTAAGGAAAATGTTCTAAAGCCAAGGCTTTAGCTTCTTAAATTAAGAGATGGGAGAAAGTCTAATTAGATGATTAAACAAGAAAAACTCGTTGTGTGTGTATACTTGTATGTATCTATCTCCCAGACATATATCTGGCCGCGCACACCATGCATATCTTTATTGTGTTCCGGGGCTGAAGAGTAATCACAGACTCTGTGCAATACAAACTGGATGAGCCAGCCTCCCGGTTCTTCTGAGTGCTCCTTACAGCACAGCCTGTAGCAGGGTTAAGAGCAGACATGGCCCATGTACCAAGAATCATCTGACTGTGCATTTAGTCATAAAGCAGGATTCTGTAAGCAGTTCCCCACCCCACAGGGCAGTAGTAGGGTGTGGGAGAGTCTCTGCCCTGGCAAGGTGCTTCCCACCCAGCTGGGAGATGGAAGCCTGAGGCAGCAGGTCTGCAGAAGCTACCCCTAAGGTCTAAAGCTCTGCTACAAGCTGGTTTTGACTCTACATTTTCAAAAAATGTGAGGCATTTTCAAGAATGCGGGAGGAAAACATTTTAGAAGTGCTCTAAGCCAAGTGTGGATGTGACTTAAGTAACCATGGGGTGTGGGTGAGAACCGTAAAAACGTCAGGGAAGGTTTTTATAAAAGGAGGCGAGTTCAGAGCCACTCCTGCCCCACTTTTACTTTAAAACGCATTAGGGACAAGGAAGGCACCATGACTGCATCAATGAATGGAAGTTTCAGGGGCCTCAGAGAGCAATTTTTGTTTCGGTTGTTAGGCAAATGCTTGTTTGGTATGGTAAACTTCTTTTTCAAAGTTTAATAAAACATATTTTTTAAAGAATTGCATATTTTAGGAAGGTAGTAGATTGTGAGGAAGTCATCATAGCTAGGGATGTTTGTTTTGGTAAATGGGCTGTATGTGTTTTGATTATTTTAAATTTAACTTAATTCATATTTTTTTGCATGGGGTAGCAGAAGTCATGATGAGAAGAGTGGAGTGAAATAGAAAAACTTAAAAAGTTCGTCTGACATGCCATGTCATGCCATTCATTGGCTGTGGCTTTTAAAGGACAATCTTGACTTTGTGAACTATTTTTTAATACTTTTTAGGTTCTAATCTATTATGGTTCTTTGCAGATGGGAATAACGTCAAAATGAAAGGAACCAGTTGTTTCTCCAGAGGTGCACTGTGGGTGGTGGAGGGAGAACTCCTACCTTCAGAACAGACGCTATCACGAAAATGGATTCACAGTCCAGGCGCACGTCTGCTCCAGCGTCCAGTTTCTCCTTCAGCTCTTTGCACAACTTCACGGTGGTGGACTGTCTGAAGATGCCTTTCGTGAGGGGTCCTTGTTGATTAAGGAAAAAAAGCATATCCTATGGGAAAGCAAAGTGGAAAAAGGCACTTAACAAATACCAGCAGTCTCTCTCTGCCAGAGGGAGGGTGGACGAGGGGACGGCTCTGGGGATCCAACTGGATGGACTGCTAGAGGAATTAGTCAACTGATTTTTTGGTATCTCTAAATCTCTGTTCTATTTATTCAACATCTAAAAACCATTTTACCTCAAACACTTGCTTTAAGGAGACTGTCTTGTTTCAATGACCCAAGGGACACTTTAAACTCAGATTTCTTTGCATTAGCGTCTCTGTCACCTGGTCTCTTCTATCTCACCACTCTCTCCCCATTACTCTCCAATACAAACTCTTCACCCAAATATGGAAATATTATTGTCAAACTCATTCTCCACTCGCTTATCTTTCTTTTAATGCATCTCCATACTTCATTCTACTTCCTGTCTTTACTTCCTTCTTTCCCTCCAGGAAGCTTTCTCCATCCCAGTGCATTCCGGCCATATTTCATATTTCGTTTTGCTTTCTTTCAAGCTGTACATCCTCTGCCTTCAGGGCAGGAAAAGAATGGGTGTTGGAGACAAGCAACCCCTGGGATTTGAAACCTAATTATAGCACATATTTACTGTGTGATATAGGATAAATTTAAGGCTTTAAAATAAATTTGTAAGGGAGGGATGATAACGATGATGATGATAACTACCCCTTAACTCTGTTGTGCAGAGGAATCGATAGAGTGGCTAGGCTAGTGTCTATCATTTACAGATGCGCAGTATACCATAAAATGCATACATCTAGTAGAGCACTTAGAAGACACTGGATACTCAATAAATGTTGCTTAACAATGGTCATTTGGAGATAAGACAAATACAGTGGTTTTCACCTGATCCACTCTATACAGGTGAAAGATAACTAAATGCCAGAGGATGTATCTTTATACGTAAATACTTGAAATATAAATAAAACACATGTAATATTTATAAAAAGCATATGATTGAATAGTCTGCTGCTAAAGGGATTAAAGGAGATTTTCAGAACAATGCAGAATTCAAGAAAGGAAGTGAGAGAAATGTGAGGGATTATGCCCTCTCTACCAAGCAAATTCTAATCTGTCTGAGCAGTTTATGTGGCTCTTTTCTAAGACAAGGCGATTAGGTGATCTCTTCCTATTATGTCTAATGTATGATTCTGTTAATAGCTAATCAGATTTTTATTTTTTGAAGTAATAATAATAAATATTCTCAGCCAAAGCCATGGGTGTCTATATTTCCATTTGGGTATAGATTTGCCTCTCAGAGCTCTCTCCTTCCCCAAATATCCCTTCCCATTGGTGTTCCAGGCTGGAATGAGACTTACCAAGACAGGTTTGGGCAGATTGTCATTGTCACAGATATTTGTCAGAGACACTCCAAAGAGCTGTCCTGTCATAGGAGAGGTTGGGGACATGGGCGAGTTATCCAGGTGAGTGCCAGAACCCCGCCAAAAGGCCCAATTGATGATAGATCTTCTCCTTTTAAATGTCTTCTGACCCGAATCTAAGGAAGAAGTGAGGTAGAAAAACCAGTTTAACTCACTTCACCTTATTTCTACAGTTTCTATTTTTATGTTACACTCATTACTATGACTCAAAGAGAAAAACTGCTTATAGGTATCCTTTGTTACTATTAATTCAATTTATGAAATTTCATTATAATATTTTATAAATTAAGAATCAAATATTTGGGTTTGTCCTACTCGTTTTTGGAACATCACCGGTTTGTTTCCATGAGATTTGGCACTGAATTCTCAAAGGTGAAAGAAAGGGTCCCTTATTTTACTGTAACAACTTAAAACAAAACAAAAAATATTTATGTTTCATTCCAACATATAAAGATGAGACTAGGCACACAAAAAAGTTGAGGATATTGTTAGACTACAATTAAATAGTGAGACAGAGAGGAAAAGGAGGAGGAGGAGGAGGAGGAGGAGGAGGAGGAGGAGGAGGAGGAGAAGGAAGAGGAGGAGGAGGAGGAGGTGGAGGAGAAGGAGGAGGAGGACGATGAGGAGGAAGAGGAGGAGGAGGAGGAAGAGGAGGGGAAAAATGGATGGATGTGCACAGGAGGTGATAGTTACAAGAACAGTTCTTTAAGGATTCTTTCAGACATTTCTGCTACTCTCTCTTGTCCTTTAGCCTCAACATCTACACACAATACCAATTATAAACTCTTAAAATAAAATTTTAAAACAAAATTATAAAACAAAACATTTTAAAAAGCCTACCTGAGGCACTAAAGAGGGACCAAAAGAAGGGAAATACTAGTACTTGAGATAGAAGTTGACACTTTGGAGGAAGGGAATGGCATGGCCCTGGGTAAGTTTTCTATTCTTACAGCTTTTAGCCTGAAGACAGGCCCCAGGATGGTGGGGTGACTGAAATTTGGAAAGAAACCTGCACTCCCACTGGCTTGGAGAACTAGAGAATGGAAGGGAGGTTTCCACAGGAGCTGTAAGTCCTAGAAGGAGAAAACTAAATAGTGGGAGCCCCAAATGCTGTGCATAAATTCTGCCCAAATCTCTGCAGACCCAAAGCACCCAGGTGTGGGCAGATTCAAAACAGCTTGTAGATAGGGCTGACCGAACTGAGATTGGAGGAGCCATAGTCCTCAGTGGCACCCACTCAGGTCTGACTCCATTTTCTCCAGAGAGAGGGTAAGGCAATTAGTCACTGAGCCCCTGCTGCATGGCCCTGACAGCCAACCACACTACCCAACTTGATGTCAACTACTCAACATTCCCGCTGGAAGAGATGAGCTTTTCAGGGATGAGTGGGTCAGCAGTGTCATGAAATGTTTTATTTCCACAGAATGGCCAAATTTAAAGCAAATACCAAACCAATGCAAGTTGTGGGAGGATAAACCAAAAAGTGACATTTTACTGAATAGGCTCCAGACCACCACCCACCTTGCTTCCTCAGGACAGGTACACGCATCATCAAAGTGCACACAGCAGGTGTAAAGGCCTTTGGTTCTAGAGTTAGGAGCTCAGTTAGACTCCGGGCTCTGACACTAACCTGGGGGAAAGTTACTTAACCTCTCTTCTCTTTTAAAAGTATTTATTGTTAAAAGTATTACATATGTCTCTCCCTTTCCCCCATTGACCTCTTCTAGCCTGCCCCCGCCCTCCGCCTCACAGGCTTATTGAGAGGCTTAAGTAGGATAATGCATGAAAAGAACTTTGGCATGAGTCATGGTGATCTTGATTAAAGCTGCTAAGACACCAATCTCCTCCCTACAAAGAGGACTTTCCCCCACATCCACTCTCCATTTGGCTCTGGTTACCCAGAGTGCTTTCTTCCTGCCTTGACATTCCCAACCTGTACCATCGTGAAAAAACAGACAAGGAAACTAAACCCATGCTTAAATCCTGGAGGGGTTTCCAATTTGCCCAGCAATTTCAATTTGTGCAAATGTTTGTTTAATACATATGTTTGTATGTGTTGAGTAGTTGTACTCAGTGTAGTTTCCTCACATTTAACCTGGTTTCATTATTTCTAAAGTATCAGATTTATTTGATTTTTAGCTTTCACACACTTCTGAGGAAGGATGCTTTAAATCATAAAGTTATATACCCAGCTATCCTATGAGTGCGGAGAGAGGATAAAGCAGAGATTGAGTCTTGTGCTGTATTAAAAATGGTTTCAGCTGCAGCTATGCCTTTTGTTATGTACAACTTTCATAGAGGTCATGTTACCTCTGGGGTGGAGAGGAAACAAATTTTATTAGAATTTACTTTCTTGAGGAGCTTTTAACACATAGCTCTTACTTTCTAAATGTCAAAGGCTGATGAAAATCATGCTATTGTTAAAAATATAAAGGTGTTGTGAATGTAGAGCAAACTAACTTCATGTAAGTCTAACTTTCCTAAACAATCCTGGAAAGCTTAGCTAGTGTTTCTTCATGCTTAAGTTAGGGAACTGAATACTAAACATTACAATTCTTAAAAATTTGTGCTTATAGAAAACAATAATCACAATAACAAAACCTTAATTAGAAATTATATTCTAGCCAAGTAACTCTCCAAATTAAAAATGTCCCCCTTCTCCCCCTTTCAGAGTATGAAATAATTACGGGAGAATACTAGAATCATAGAGCAAACAGGTAGAAGAAAAACGTTGCATTCCATATTTTACCATCTACCATAAAAATTCAGGTCCATTATTCCTGGGTCTGAAGCACATGTGGCAGGTGAGCCTGCAGTGGGTGCAGGACTGGGAGTCCAGTTCAGCCTAGAACCTCAGGAGCTACGTCAGACCACTCCCCAATGATGCCACCTTAAACCCAGAGTTCAGCTTCACCCAAGTTTTCCCATAATAGGTGAGACCAAGCCACTCAATCTTCCGTATAACTTCTCTCTTCTATATACCGGACTAAGCCCTGCTATGAGTCCCAGGACTAAAGCAAGCTCACAATGTAATGAGACATGTAAAGAAATCATTATAATGCAATTTTTATGTGTTACATTAGAGATGTAAGAACTGTTCTAGAGACACAGAGAAGGGGGCAACTACGTGTCTGAAGGAACGAAGATCTCCTGGAACTGATTTGAGTTGGGTCTTGAAATCAGATCCCTAATATTTATATCCTGAACCCCTAATTGACACTAGAACTGTTTCACTGGGGACTAGCCACCCCAAAACTGAGTTACAGTGATCTAAGTCATAAGGGGTAGCCTTCTGAGAGGTCTACTGCTACTCTGTTTTCAGAATGATACTACACTATTTATATTTCCCCACACTGAGGCAAAATTTGAACAACAGATTGGGGATAACTATGCTCACCTCTGGTTATTTTGGATAACAGATATTTTCCTTAAGCTAACTAGAGAAAGCCTACCTCAGAAATGGTGATACAAAGTTATGTCTTTCTTCTTGCTGTGCCTTTTAGGATTCTCGACCTTGCTTATAGGTCAAATTAATTAAAATAAAATTGACAAGAGACCCAGAGAAATAATTAGGAAAACATGGGTATAAAGGTATAAGAGTAAAATATTATTCTCCTCAGCTTAGTTATAAAGGCAATGTTCCCTCTGTATCTTTAATCAGTAACAATACTTATTAATAAGTTAATTCATTCAAAAATATTCTAGTTCTTATTTACGTATGTTAGGCACTATTCCAGGTGCTGGAAACACAGCAGTGAACAAAGCAGACCAAAAGCTCTCCCTTCATGGAGCGCACATTTTAGTGGATGGGAAACCAAATCTCTATTTCCCCTTCAAAATGGCCCACAGATGTGAGTATAAAACCTTTAATTTCAGAACTCATTTACCACTATGGGAGAACAGATGAATGGTTCAAATATAAGGTAAGTTTTTACAGCTGATATTGGCAAGATGCCTGATAAATTCAATAAAAAGTTGGGCAGTGATGCTGAGCATTTTTTCATGTGTCTACCAGCCATCTGTATGTTCTCTTTGGAAAAGTGTCTATTCAGGTCGTTTGCCCAATGGATTATCTTTCTTTTGTTGAGTTGTATATGTTCTTCATATATTTTGGAAATTATCACCTGTATCATTGGCAAATATGTTCTCCCATACACTTGATTCCCTTTTCATTTTGTTGATTATTTATTTATTTTGCTGTGCCAAAGCTTTTTAGTTTGATGTAGTCCCATTTGTTTATTTTTCCCTTTGTTTCTGTTGCCCTAGGAGATGTACTGTGAAAATTCTGCTATGTAAGATGTCTAAGATTTTGTTGCCTATGTCGTCTTCTAAGATTTTTATGGTTTCATGACTTACATTGAAGTCTTTTATCCATTTTGAGTTTATTCTTGTGTATGGTGTTAAGTATTTTCACTTTTTTAAAAAAAAATCTTCATTGTTGAAAGTATTACAGATGTCCCCACTTTTTCCCCATTGACTTCTAGCCCCCTACCCCATCACCCCAGGCCTTCACCACACTATTGTCTGTGTTCATGGGTTATGCATATATGCATACAAGTTCTTTGGTTAATTTCTTCCCACCCACCCACCCACCCTTGCCTTTCCTCTGAAATTCATCAGTCTGTCCCATGCATCTATTTCTCTGGATCTATTTTGTTCTTACGTTTATTATGTTCTTTAGATTCCCCATATGAGTGAGATCATGTGATACTTTTCTCTCTGACTGGCTTATTTTACTTAGCACAAATACTGGTTTTTAGCCAATTTACTCACTCCTCATAGTAGATGAGCTGCAAGAAGTTCTAAATTTAATTACAAATTACTGTAATGTAAAATAAAACCTATATGAAAATAATTAGCATTTAAACCTTAGTGTCTTCCAAATCTGCACCATACATTGCCATGTAATATTGAACTCCAGAAAATTATTTACTTTGCCTTAACAAATTAAGTAGGTTAGAAACAACATTGAACTATCTAAAAATTGTACACGTGCTCTTGTGCTGCACAAAAACACACTGTACAAATTAAGTAACACTATACATCAAATATCATTCTCTGTGTATCTTTTTTTGGGACTTCAAAACAAAAATTTCCAAACTACACCTCAGAGCCTTCTTTTAATTCCACCACACAAATGCAGAACTGAAGCTCAAGGAGGTCATTGTGTGTAAAACAACAACAATACAAATGAAGAATTTATATTCATAGGTGGCTCTGAAACAGAAGACTCATACTTGGGGTAGATAGCACACAGAACTAAGCAGTATTCTTTTTTCTTTTCTTTTTTTTAATCCTTCCACAAGGATAGTTTTTTCTTTGACCTCTTAGAGAGAATGAAAGGGAGGGTGAGGAGGGGGAGAGATACATCGATTGGTTGCCTCCTGCTCGTGCCCTGACTGGGGTGGGGAATTGAATCTGTGAGCCTTGGGTCTGAGGGTCAATGCACTAACCACTGAGAAAAACTGGCCAGGGCAGTTTTCAGCAGAAAATTTAGCTTACAAGATATCCTCATAACCAGAATAGATGTGAAAGTGAACATTTTACTCAACTTTTATTATTCATTTTTGTCCTTTGTATTGAAATAAGCAGTTTGCAAAGACTTTCTCTTAAGTCATTAAAACATGACCAGGTAGGAAAAGATAAGTTAAACACTTACTACCACAATTTGGCTTAAGATACATACTATACTTAGAGTTTCTTTTCAACAAACAAAATATGTCATTGGTTCCAGGAAACATTAGATCTTTTCAATTCAATGGCATGCCATGAAAAGTAGAAAAACACAATGAGAAAATTTCTTGAATCCAATGTTTTTAGTACATCAAGACTCTCTTTTTACAGTAATCTTTGTATTTCTGTAAAATTTAGGGAGAAATTAACATCAGTATATGTGCACACTGCCTGCGCCTAATCAGTGCTAGTAGAACAAATCATTTCTCTGTACTAAGTACATTTTCTTGCATCTCTTTGAAATGGTGGTTAAATGTAGAGAGTGAACCCCAATGAACTCTGACAAGTAAAGACGCAACAGTCCTGAGAAACCAGTAATACATTTATATGACCTCAGAAGTACTCATGTCTGGGAGCAACTTGGTCAATCTGATCAAAATGGTTTAAATTCAGGTAAGAAAATATCATACCATCAATTAAACCAAGTTGGTGGTTCTTTTGATATGAGAATAAAGACCAAATCTGATTCCAGGAGCACAATGAAAACATAATGCGTAAGCAAATGAAGACTGTGTTTAAAGCATGTCTTGTTTGGTAAATGGTAAGAATAGAAAAATAGAAAAGCTTTATTTTTTTCCCATCTAGAAAGACTGACCATGATCTATGACTAAAAGCTCAAAGTTCCAATTCTGCATTAATAGCATTTTATGAAAGTTCCAATGGTGAGCAGAAATTTGGCTCATTAATTAGAACAATTCTACAAAGGGAACATTGCTCTGGGGAGATTGTTAACTTTGGAGAATGGTATTTCATTTAATAGACAGCATGGACTTCATACATATCCATTATCAGTGCCTTGAAAACCAAACAACTTTAAAAGTTAGCAGCAGTTTCTGCAAGTACAAAAATACACATTTATTACATAACAGGATAGTAAAATCTGTCAACATATATTATACAAACTCAAAACATTTTAGATAAAGCATGAGTCTAATATATTATAGATTAACAGAGTATAATAAAATGACGTTCTTCAAATCATACAATATAATACTTTACAGCAATATTAACAAACTATTTACATTATTACAGGAGGATCTAAGGGAACACAGAGAGTAGGAATAATTACTTAAGAAACTCAATATCTATTTCCTTCTATGATTCAAATTGGGTGGTGTGGTTTTCTACATATATATATATATATATATATATATATATATATATATTATAAAAAGGCTAGAAGTAATATTTTGTTAAGTAGAGAAGAAATTTCTTCCAAAAAGACACTCGAAGCTGGAAGAGCTTCATTCACATCTTGCAGTTCTGACAGTAGTTTTGCCCTAGGGGTAAGGGAGATCCCTGTTGCCTTTCTATATAGCAAAAAATGCATACGGACTCTTAGAGGTCTAACATTAGGACAACGTGAAATCTACTTCACACCTGTGGCTGAGATGGCCAGTGTCATGAAGGTGTTCTTTGGACCCAGATTTATAAAAGCTAATTATAATGCTAAGGGCAAACAGGGCTATGTACCCCAGAGGTAGGTAGCACCAATAGCTAATACTGAAAGACTTGTTATATCTTACAGAAAACATTTTATTTTTATTTATTTTAGTGATTTTAGAGAGAGGAAGGAAGGGAGAGAGAGAGAAAAGGAGAGACAGAGAGATATAGATAGATAGATAGATAGATAGATAGATAGATAGATAGAGAAACATTGATTTGTTGTTCTACTTTATTATGCACTCATTGGTTAATTCTTGCATGTGCCCTGACTGGGGATTGAACCCACAACCTTGGCATATCAAGACGACACACTAACCAACTGAACTACCAGGCCAGAGCCACCAGAAGACATTTTCCCCCCTTTAACTGAAAAAAAAAAAATGCAACATTTAGGACAACAGGGAAAGAACACTTAACATGAAAGCTTCCTAATGGCTCAGAAATATAGTTTGGAATAAGCTAGTTTGTGGGAGAAAGGTCCATTTGATGGTGGACTAGAGAGATGCAGTAGGTTCTAAGCTTCTTATAAGTAACAAGTTGAAATGAAGGAAGATTCACATCCTTTCCTGACTCTATCCCTCCATACTGGCTGGCAAGACCTAATAATCAATGGAGTTAATCCAGGAGATGTACCAGTGTCACTTTAAGACAGAGAGAGCGGTAATCAATGGATATAAACCAAAGAGGTGGGGTATACACTATCTGTAAACCATGAGTCATTTGGGACAAAAGTATGTAAAAACTCCTGGAGGTAGGGAAATCCCAAGCCAGTGACTGAGAAGGCCCGGTAGCCACTTTGGTGGGAATTCTGTTCTGCAACTCTTCATAAGCTGGTAAACTCAAAATTGCTCTCTCTATGGCCAAATGATCATCAGAAAAAGGGTGACTTATCAGTAATGTGTTCTGGCTGACTACTCTAAGAGGCGGGGCTGCAGAAAACATTTCGGCAAAGAGGAGCCCGGCTTTCATCATGCTGGCAACAGCATTCGTGTAACAGAGAAAGGACTGTTTTGCAGTTTCCCCCCACCCTCAGGTAACGGGTGCATTCAGGCCACCTTCTAATTGGAAATGCTGTGTTTCTGGAGAATGCTCCCAGCCCAAGTCCCTTTGTAAAGAACACGGAGATGGGCAACGTTTCCTCTTTCTCCGCCCAGCTGTTTACTGGAGCCTTTGCAAAGCGATGCAGTGCTAATGGACAAATGAATCAAGTAACACAACCAACAAAAAATGGCATCATGATACTCATGGCTCTTGAGCCACTCTCCTTTTTCCCAGTCTAGCTACATCCTGGGCTATTTTCTGAACGATCCTGCGAGGACATATGACTCTAAGAAGTCACAGAAATAGCCAGTGACTTGGATTAAGGGAAATGTTTCACATGATTTCCTTCATTACTGGGCATGCTTTTCTTCCCAATACTTTGATTAGTGGCATTTTTCTTGCTTATTTATTGAACATATTCCATGGAATGTGGATTGTTTGTCTGCACCCTTCCCCTCTCCCCACAGTCTCCATTCTTCACTAATGATACCCTGGCCTTCTCAGGGGACTAACCTGGTATAATGCATGCTTCCTTTTTATGCTAAATGATAAACCAGTCAGAGAAAAACAAGTACCACATGATTCCACTAACGAACAAAACAGAAACAGACTCATAGAGACGGACAGCTGTCAGAGGGTGTGGGATTGGGGAGTTCAGTGAAAAAGGTGAAGGAATTAAGTACCCCCCCCCAAAAAAAAACAACAACAATAAAAACACACAAACCCTCATAGACACAGACAACTGTATGGTGATTACCAGAAGGAAAGGAGGTGGGAGTGATAGAGGAGGGTCAGGGAGATAAATGATGATGGAAGCAGACTTGACTTTGGGTGGTGAACACACAATATATTGATGATGTGTTATATAATTGTACACCTGAAACCTATATAATTTTATTAACCAATGTTACCTAATAAATTCAATAAATTTAAAAGTAAAGAAGAAAAAAATCAAGACACTTTCTCTCTCTGCTAGTATCTCTAAAATCATGACAGGCCCAGTTCCACGCTCTAATTAATTATTGTACTTAAACTTCTTGCCACATGGTCTTTGTAAAGAGAATTATTTTATTGTCCTAAGTATTAGCAATAATTTCTTTATGCTACCTGTTCCAGGTACTTTATACAAAGGGGTCATAATGATTATTGTCTCGATGTCATTATTAGACCACTTTCTGTTCTTCTAGACATCAGGTTCTTCTTGTGGTAAAATGTCTTTGGTTGAATGTTTGTCCGCAACATCACACACTACTGTAGGCCCTGAGTCTGGGCTGGACTCATCATCCATAACCGAAGAGTGGGGTGAAGATCTCTCACAGGGCGGGGTACCCGGAGAGCACTGCCCGCTTCTCTCTCCTTCCTCCTGTGACTTCAGACAAAGCTCCAATGTGCCTTCCACTTGGCTGGATGGAGAGCTACCGTGTGGCTCGGAGACGTGGCTGGGACCGGAGCTGTGCTGCTGGGCTGTGGGCAGAGCTGGAAGTTCTGCAGGTGCCCTCAGGGGCATGTCTTTCTGTGTCTCTTGCTGTGGGTTGGCTTCCGGAGCCCCAGAAGCATGTGGACGTGGCTCTGCAGGTCCTGGTAGAGAAGCTATTTTCCTTTCCTCTGGTCTGGCTGCCCTGGCTTTGTTTTTGAGGGACCAGTTTTTTAAACTGGCCATACCATTTCTTAGCCACGTGCTGGGATGAAGGGTTACAGAATGCATGTGTGAATGCCTCTCTAAGGTGTCCTTTTTTGTATAAGCCAGGAGGCTGCTGGCCTGCCCAGAGGCGGGACCAGACCCTCCAGAAGTGAGTCTGGAGCTGCCGAAGTCGGAAGGTTGTCCCTGCTGGCCATGGGCCTGAAGAGTGCAATCTATTGGGGAGGAGGTTTCAGTGGGCGTAAACACGGAATGCTCTGAAATCTGAGAAAAAGCACTGTCTTGGGAGCTCACGGAGGAGCCAGATGGGGAGGTGCCTGGGGAGGACAAGCTGGAACAGCTAGTCCTGGGGCGGATGCTTAACCTCGAGGGTAAAAGGGTCTCAGTGCTCTGGCTTGTGGCACCGCTCTTGCCCACCTCGATCCCCATGACCAAGCTCTGGTTAATGAGCTTTTGCCCCTCCATTTGTAAAGACTTGTGCTGCTGGAGATACTCCTCCTCTCCACGCAAGGCGCCTACTTCATAGCTGGCTTTATTGTGTTTCCTTGAAAAAATCCCCCTGAGATAGCTCAGCTTGGAGTGCTGGTCATTGATGCTGGGCTCTGAGCAGCACCGGTGCCTCCTGGAACTCTTGGGGGCATCTGCTGTGTGTGGCGCGGCATGTCCAGGTGCGTCTGCATCAGAGGCCTGGCTCCTGGGACAATCATGTGAGCACATGTAATTGCAAGATGCCACAGAAATGGCCACTGGCTTTGAGGGAGAGGGGAGCTTCATGTGGCTTCCTTCATGAGTAAAGAAGCCCTTCTTAACATTTTTATTAGAGGCATTTTTCTTGTTATCAGTGCCTGTGACTACAGCCTGTTTAAAATACGTCTTACCCTCCTCCCGTGGGGGTTCATTTTGCTTCAGATGGTCCTCACCTTTCTGCGACAGAATTGCATCACAGCTGGACTTGCGTAGCTTTTTCTGGTAAAACTCGCGGAAAGAGGAAAGCTTTGCATCTCGATAGTCGATGCTGGGCTCCGAGCAGCGCCGGTGGCGCCGAGGGCTTTTCGGAGCATCTTCTGCAGCCATGGACAGATAGCTGGGTGTGGTAGTGCCGGATGGGGCCCCGGCATGGTCCTGCAGGGTGGCCTCTCCGTACAGCACTGTGACAGTCACTGGCTTGGAATCGAGAGGCCCTTCCAGTTGAATGTCTTCATGTTTTGGACGGTCTAAGTCAAAGTCGCTCAGGGTTAAAAGACCTTCCAGTTCAGGCTGGTCGGGGTCATAGTCACTGAGGGTGAGGACGGAGTCCATGCTTCTGCTCCCCTGGCCAAGGGTCGTCACCAGGTCACTGCACGGAGCGTCAGCATCCTCATTCAGCTCGTTTTCCAAGCTGTCATACGAGGAGTCAGTCATTTGTAAGCAAGAGAGATCTGTGGGAAATCAAACCATGATAACCTCGTTAAATACTCAAGTGCATGCTGCCTAAAGTAACAAAAACTGTGATGCTTAGTTTAATTATCTTTTCATGTAGATTTTTCAAATTTCTATACTTAACGAAAAAAGATCATTCACAATATCTCAATTTATCAGTGC
This sequence comes from Cnephaeus nilssonii, assembly GCF_951640355.1. NCBI lineage: Eukaryota > Metazoa > Chordata > Mammalia > Chiroptera > Vespertilionidae > Cnephaeus > Cnephaeus nilssonii. The sequence continues at coordinate 68,801,804 of NC_137084.1, read as the reverse complement.
AGAATACAAAATTAAATTGGGTGTACTAGATTTATCTCAGTTCCTGAAGAAATGGGCTTTCCTTATGTAAGATTGCCTCAAAGCAAAGAGACATGTTATAATACCGAGAAATGACACACAAAAAAATTAAAGGAATCAATGCCAAGTACATCTGGATTCCGAATGAGACTTCCTTCTAGCATGGCTTGCTGGTGAATACACAAAATTAACTCTCAGGGCAACAATTTAAAACCCTGTCAACTTCTCTTTGATAGAGTTCTTTAATATCCATTATTTATTTAATCTTTAAAACCACCATAAAAGTTAGGCATTATGGGCATCCATATTTTATCGATACAGAATCAATGTTCAGTGGCAGAGAATAATTGACCTAAGGTGATCTAACTAGTCATTGGTGGTACAGGACTTCACAGTCTGGATGCTGCTGCTTAGAAACGGTTTTAGAGCCACCAGCATCCCGAGTGTCCCAGGGATGCAGAGGAAGGGGAGAGCAGAAAAGCCCGGCTGCCTCTGCGGCCTCTGGGCCTTCTGCTCCAGCTTTAACTCCCGTCCTATGATGTGCATTAGCATTCCTTGTAAAGTTCCGTTTACAAAAAGATGAACACCAACAAGTGCTAACAGGTTCCTGAAGTTGGGGATCTCATCGTATCTACGTGAACCCCACCAGTGTTCACAGCAGCAGGCCTTCTAATGAAGGAGCCCTAGGCCCACTGACCCAGGCCAGTGGCTCCCTTCCCCGGAGCTGCCGTGGGATCCACGACAACCACGGTCCCATCACCTTCACAGACGCGCGCCTATTTCTCACAGGAAAGCAATCCAATTAGTCACAATACCTGAGGTATTCTCTCTAATGTCACACCTCACTGACACCTCTCCAAAGAGGGAAGTGATTTCTTCTCCAAATATTCTACAGCAATTTTCAATCAGAAATTGAATAAGCAGAGTAACCTGTACAAAAAGGGACAAAATTGAAGTGCCACTTTCCATACAGCATATCTATAAACCATACTTAATATATGAGTGCTGATTTCAACAAAAATGCAAAAGAATCCTGAGAAAAAATCATGTCTGTTTTAAAGGTATACAAAAGAGTTTCCCCTAAAAAGCTATGACAAGAGTTAATTTGGGGATAGAAACCCATTTTAATCAGTGGACTAAAGTTATTATTTGTGGCTTTGGCTTAATACTAACATTTTCTTCCCAATGGTTCTGCCTTTAAAATTAGGGTAGTTTTACATATTCTCTACAGTGCTTAGGGTAACGAAATACACTTTGTTATTAAAGCCCGTGAAGCTTCACTAGACAGACATATGAATGCATTTCTTATGTATGAGGTAGTTGTCATGGGTCTGGGAAGAGGGCATCCTCTATGGGTTGACTGTGAAGGAGAGAGACAGCTGGAGAGAAAACCTGTGTTTTGCCCCATTCATCTCTCCCTAGGCACTTCCTTCCCACAATCTTCCTAACGGGAGGCTCCTGCAGAAAAGGTGAGACTTCACCAGGGAGCTTTCTGCCTCCACTGAGCTGTACTGGAGTCTCGCTGTAGTTTCCCTGCCCCAACAGCTGAGCAAAGGAGCAAACAGAATGGTGGGCACGCCAGGCACCACAGGGGTGTGGTTTCAAGTAACCACTGTATGAACGAGAGGTGGTATCACCACCTCCACTTTCCAGAGGAGAAACTGGATGAGTGTAACTAATTTTGCCCAGGAGTGTACATCTGGCAAGTGGTGGGGCTGAGACGTGAACCCTGGCTTGTCTAACTTCAAAGTTCTTGTTTCTTTTCTCAGACCAACTGCTTATCATTCCGTGGTTGAAGTCAGTCACAGTTTTTTGCCTCTTTCAAGGAAAAAGAGAACTAACCCAACTGCTAGCACTTTTATGCTTCAGAAACCACTTTTCTATAGTTTACCAGATAGGATAAAACAATTAGTGAGCCCAAATTTATGTTCTTTCAGAAAATGTCTTTTAGAATGAATACTCTGAATTTTAGCTTCAAAATGGGGACTCAGTCTCCCACGGCATAAAAATGAAAAACTTCATTACCTTTTTTGCAAATACGGGTTCTAATTCTGGGCTGCAGGAAGTAGCAGACCAAAGAATGCTCGGAGCGATACACACCGCTAAATTATATGCGTTCATCTGATTGGATGAGGACTGTTGCGCAATGTTGTGTAGTACCCCAAAAAGGTATCTTAGAAGAACAATATTGGCTCTCGGAAGCTGGTCCAACAGCCTGAAGATAGAAAGAAAAATGCACTCTTTAAACAAGACATTTCATAAACTATTTGTATAAACAGGCAACCCTTGCTTTCCATGAATTCCTCATGCAAAGCAAAACACAGTCCAGATGTGCAGGAGTTTCAGTTAACATGGTACCATGCAAAGTGAGCATTGCCTGTACAGAAGGAGGGAAAATAAGACCGGGGATTTAGCTATTTATTTTGTACACTGTCTTCACAACTCAATGAAAATGTAAGAGACTGCACAAAAATGGCTCACAAAAAATGCTACCCAATTTACCTGAAACTAACAAAATGTATTTTAATTTAGTTAAATCCTGTAACATTTCAGAATATTCTCCACCAAAACCCCACAAAAATCTTTCTGATGAAAGTCAACAACCATTAAACTTAAAGTGCTCCTTTATTTCCAAGTGTATCTCTTGGTGAGAACCCAAACTTGAGCTATTAAGACTGCCTAGTCCATTCTGAGAGCTTAGGCTCTGCTCCACTAGCTCCCAAAGTCAATTTGTCCCAAGGCTCATCTTTCTGGTATCACTTTCACATATAAGTCAAGCTTATGATAGTCTATTTCCTACTGTTCCCCTTTTGTAAGTGATAAGAGGTTTTTACATTATCATTCTCTGAAAATAATATTTAGTACCATCCAGAAAACTTATATGTTGATATCAAGGTTGTTGCTTTTTTTAAAACAAGAATCTGCAACCAAGAGGAGAAAATTAGTCTGATTGCTGTTGCAAAAACAACAGAGGCATTTCTTCAGTACAATGAACTCACAACGAGTGTAGTTTATAGGGACAAATTATGAAAGATATTGAAACAGACCGAAAGATTACTGAGTGTGTTCAATGGAAAGTGAGACCCTGTCTAGCACACTCTTGGGTCACCTGGTTTTATGGAGGCCCTAAGCCTCTGAGCTAACTCTACAAACTCTGTAAGTTATTGATGACTTACAGTGCACCTAACACTTGCTCATAGAATTGAAAAAATTCTGTCTGGTCAAGAGACAAATGATTTATTTGTGCCCTCCACTACCCCTCAATGCCTCAGTAGAGAAAGCCAGTTTTGCATGTATTTATAAATTCATTTCTGATTCAACTACATAAGTTGTGGTAGTTTGAAATGATCAGTTCTCTCATTAATTAATGATGTAAATGAAATCTTTTATACATGTTCATTTTGTATTTGTATGAGAGTCATAGTGTTACCTTTTCTTTTTTTTAAGGTAATCACCTTAACAGTAGGGTGTAAAGTTTTAGACAATAAGCCAAAAGCACAGAATCTAACCTTCACTATCTCCGAATGGTTTCCACCAAACCATAATGGAAGCAGAGGGTATTTTGTGACAAGGTTTTGCTTTCTTTCTCCAACAGTTGTATCCTGTTCTTCTACAGACAAGGGATGTCTATCAATAGCAGGATGTAGATAATAACTTATATTTTAAAATTGTTTGAGAAAAAAACTGTATTGAAGAAGCATATGGAAAAAATGGCATTGGGATTTTTGGATTTTCAAAGAACTGGAAGTATTGCTTTTTTGATGGACACTTCTTTCTTGCTCTCTTATAATGCAGGAAATATGGAGGGGTCGGGGGTGAGTTCTGCCAGCAGCTTCCTTTGCCTGAGTATAGACGATGCACTCCTTGTGATCAGACTGCATCTGTGCAACTCCCTTTTCCTTGAAGTTTATGCAGAGCTACCTGCCTCTCTGCAGTGCTCCCACAATGCCCCCTCCACGTATTTCTTTTACAGCACTGACTATACTGAATTGCCATTGTAATTCTGGCTTTACCTGTGCACTCTACCAGACTGTGAGTTCCTTGAAGGAGAAAATATTCTCTGTGTGAATTCAGTTGGTGAATAAGATATAGAAGTGGTTGTCTGGTTAAATATTTACCAAAATTAAGATCATAAATTGGGTTTATAGTATTGGTTTTTGTCAACTCCTCTCAGATTAGACATATAGAAGGTGTACAATGGTCAAGTGTGCCATGTTAATAAGATTAGGCAATAAACAATCATAATAATGACAGTGGCTAGCATAAATCTGTTTTAAAACTGATCCCCATGGGTATCATTACTTCACAAGATGAGCTTATAAAACATATGATTTTTAAAAAGTATTTTTGAGATGTGACCAAATTAGAATATTTACCTTTGAATTGTATTTATTTTCTCTTCATCATTTCCTTGATCCATTACACAGACCCAGTTATCATAGAGATCTGTTGAGAAAATACTTCTGGGAATATGTCGTAGAAAGTCCTGAGAGAGAGGAAAAATAAATATTTTAAATCATTATTCTCATGCTAAACATGTACTGGAGTGATTATAAAACATTTTGTTGAAAAGAGTTAAGTCTTCCCTTCTTTGGAATACACAGTTCTTGGTGCCAACTCTCCCCTAATGTGCACATGTAGAAACACATGCTTTGACTTTTTTCTAGCAAAAACCAGAGGAGCAACTGTAGTCTGGATTGTAATGGGAAAGATACAGGACAACCTCTTTGGGCTGAAAGTGCCTGTTTGTATACATTTTAGCAAACTAGTGTATGTGACAGGGCCTGGCAAATCATCCTAAATCCCCTCTTCCCCCTCAAGTCACTGGTTCAAAGAAATGCACAAAGATATTGGTGAGGTTCCTAATGTAATCAGCATCCAATCATTCTATACATACTTACTCATATGTACTAGGGACAGAGCAGTGAATAAAACAGAGTCCTTGCTATTTTCAAATGTTATATTCCAGCGGAACTGCTGAGCAATTTCCATCTAGAGATAGTTAGAGTTTCTCCCTTCTATTCCCCATGGAAGGGCTCTCACTATTTGGGGAGAAAAAGCATTCCAGGCAGTGGCTGGGCTCTGGGAGCCTGGGGAGACACCCTGTGCCTGATGTATACTGATTAACATGTGCCCAGCACATTGTCCTCTCTGGCATTCCAGACTCTGTTCTGCTGAACAATTGGTGGGGCTGGGTGTGGTGAGACCAGATCATAACGCATATACTTATGGCCAAGGATGTTTGATGTTTGACCTTTGTTTATAAAAAGCTTAAAAATAAACTAAATTTGGTTCTGGTCCTATGTTCATTTCTATTTTAAGCCAACTCTCTCTGTTGCTTTTGACATGGTATTAGCAAAGCTAAGCTTGCAAAGTCTGATCTCTACCTCAGTAAACTTTAGGCAGAGAAAACTCAATTTCATTTCTAAGCACTGTACCCATGGTTGGCTATCATTCTACAAGTTCATGGAAAGTGGTGAAAGATGCAATTGAGCAATTTAAATATTGCTGGAAAACCAAATCAGCAACTTTACAAAAGACAACACAACTTGTTACTTACATGTCATGCTTATGTTACTGATATGAAGGCTGCGACATCTCACTATTATAGTTATCTGATTACATGTGTCTCTCCCCCAGTAGCTCATGAGGCCTCCAAGGCAAGGGCGGACCCTCACTCTCTACTCATACACTTCAATGCCAAGCACAGTCCCACACATAGTGGTGGTGATTACTGAGCTGTTGCTATTTGCATATGGACAAATATTAGTGAGGACAAGGGAAGGCCAACTAACTATAACTGAGATTCCAAGATAATTTAAAAAACCTCTTTGTAGTCATGTCTCCTATCACAATTTTTTTTAAGAGTGGAAAACAAGCGGGAAGATGACTGATTCTTCCTATTCTATGTTTCTCTGTTCTATTACATCTTCCAGTAGAAATGCACCTGGATACTTGTGACTCAGATGTGTCTTTACAAAAGTTACATCTTTTGGGGTAAAGGCATTGAATTTTCATAATTCCAAACTAATTTTAGTTGCTGCACCTACTTTAAAAGTCAGATTCAAAGAGGCAAACTGTTATTTCAAAGTGGGACAGTGACAATAGCACTCTTTTTAAATCACAGTGGAACACATACTTATGATCTGTCTTGAAGGAAAACTTCATTTAATCTTAAACCTACACTTGAAAAATAATAGGTCATAACATCCCAATGAACTCTCCACAGCTGGAATAACAAGTTATGAAATACAACTGCCATCGCAGCTGAGAAAGGATATGAGAGCTGGTCCTGAATTACAATCACTGACTCCCAGCACTCAGCTGTCTCCTGCCCTCCCAAACCAGAGCCCTGGTCACCAGCAGGACTACCAGGCTCATCTGAGATGAGATTCCTGCAGGGCAAAAAATGAACTTTCCCTCAAAGGTCTGTCGGATCAAAGTTACAGCGTCTCAAGCAATTTTCTTTCAATTATAGTTTGAAGAGTTGAGCTTATAGTTAAACAAAACCATCAGAAGTAAAACATTAAAGGAAACCTAAAGTAGCACTTCCAAATAGTCTTAAAAACAAGAAGCAAAACAAAAACTCAAAATCTTTAACTTTTGGCAAAAAGTATGTCCTTTCTTGCAGCCACTTAGAAGAAGTGAGAGTAAAATGCAGTTACATGGTTATAGAATGTCAACTACTTGTAACCTATTTAACCAGACTTTTCAAGCATTTGCATTAGTTTTGTCCTTTGCTTATTTTTGTACAAGTAATACTTCTCCAATTTGGAATGCAGACGAACTCTTCTAGGATTATACTTTTGTAATAGCCTCAATAATTTAGCACAAAATTTTAAGAAGTGTGGTACTGTGAAGAATAGCATGGTAAGGAAAATGTTCTAAAGCCAAGGCTTTAGCTTCTTAAATTAAGAGATGGGAGAAAGTCTAATTAGATGATTAAACAAGAAAAACTCATTGTGTGTATACACTTGTATGTATCTATCTCCCAGACATATATCTGGCCGCGCACACCATGCATATCTTTATTGTGTTCCAGGGCTGAAGAGTAATCACAGACTCTGTGCAACACAAACTGGATGAGCCAGCCTCCCGGTTCGTCTGAGTGCTCCTTACAGCACAGCCTTTGGCAGGGTTAAGAGCAGACATGGCCCATGTACCAAGAATCATCTGACTGTGCATTAAGTCATAAAGCAGGATTCTGTAAGCAGTTCCCCACCCCACAGGGTAGGAGTAGGGTGTGGGAGAGTCTCTGCCCTGGCAAGGTGCTTCCCACCCAGCTGGGAGATGGAAGCCTGAGGCAGCAGGTCTGCAGAAGCTACCCCTAAGGTCAAAAGCTCTGCTACAAGCTGGTTTTGACTCTACATTTTCAAAAAATGTGAAGCATTTTCAAGAATGTGGGAGGAAAACATTTTAGAAGTGCTCTAAGCCAAGTGTGGATGTGACTTAAGAAACCATGGGGTGTGGGTGAGAACCGTAAAAACGTCAGGGAAGGTTTTTCTAAAAGGAGGCGAGTTCAGAGCCACTCCTGCCCCACTTTTACTTTAAAACGCATTAGGGACAAGGAAGGCACCACGACTGCATCAATGAATGGAAGTTTCAGGGGCCTCAGAGAGCAATTTTTGTTTCGGTTGTTAGGCAAATGCTTGTTTGGTATGGTAAACTTCTTTTTCAAAGTTTAATAAAGCATATTTTTGAAAGAATTGCATATTTTAGGAAGGTAGTGAGATTGTGAGGAAGTCATCATAGCTAGGGATGTTTGTTTTGGTAAATGGGCTGTATGTGTTTTGATTATTTTAAATTTAACTTAATTCATATTTTTTTGCATGGGGTATCAGAAGTCATGATGAGAAGAGTGGAGTGAAATAGAAAAACTTAAAAAAAGTTCGTCTGACTTGCCATGCTATGCCATTCATTGGCCGTGGCTTTTAAAGGACAACCTTGACTTTGTGAAGTATTTTAATTACTTTTTAGGTTCTAATCTATTATGGTTCTTTGCAGATGGGAATAACGTCAAAATGAAAGGAACCAGTTGTTTCTCCAGAGGTGCACTGTGGGTGGTGGAGGGAGAACTCCTACCTTCAGAACAGACGCTATCACGAAAATGGATTCACAGTCCAGGCGCACGTCTGCTCCCGAGTCCAGTTTCTCCTTCAGCTCTTTGCACAACTTCACATTGGCGGACTGTCTGAAGATGCCTTTCGTGAGGGGTCCTTGTTGATTAAGGAAAAAAAGCATATCCTATGGGAAAGCAAAGGGGAAAAAGGCACTTAACAAATACCAGCAGTCTCTCTCTGCCAGAGGTGAGGGTGGACGAGGGGACGGCTCTGGGGATCCTACTGGATGGACTGCTAGAGGAATTAGTCAACTGATTTTTTGGTATCTCTAAATCTCTGTTGTTCTATTTATTCAACATCTAAAAACCATTTTACCTCAAACACTTGCTTTAAGGAGACTGTCTTGTTTCAATGACCCAAGGGACACTTTAAACTCAGATTTCTTTGCATTAGCGTCTCTGTCACCTGGTCTCTTCTATCTCACCACTCTCTCCCCATTACTCTCCAATACAAACTCTTTACCCAAATATGGAAATATTATTGTCAAACTCATTTTCCACTCGCTTATCTTTCTTTTAATGCATCTCCATACTTCATTCTACTTCCTGTCTTTACTTCCTTCTTTCCTTCCAGGAGGCTTTCTCCATCCCAGTCCATTCCGGCCATATTTCATATTTCGTTTTGCTTTCTTTCAAGCTGTACATCCTCTGCCTTCAGGGCAGGAAAAGAATGGGTGTTGGAGACAAACAACCCCTGGGATTTGAAACCTAATTATAGCACATATTTACTGTGTGATCCAGGATAAATTTAAGGCTTTAAAATAAATTTGTAAGGGAGGGATGATGACGATGATGATGATGATGATGATAACTACCCCCTAACTCTGTTGTGCAGAGGAATCGATAGAGTGGCTAGGCTAGTGTCTATCATTTACAGATGCGCAGTATACCATAAAATGCATACATCTAGTAGAGCACTTAGAAGACACTGGATACTCAATAAATGTTGCTTAACAATGGTCATTTGGAGATAAGACAAATGCAGTGGTTTTCATCTGATCCACTCCATACAGGTGAAAGATAACTAAATGCGAGAGGATGTACCTTTATACATAAATACTTGAAATACAAATAAAACACATGTAATATTTATAAAAAGCATATGATTGAATAGTCTGCTGCTAAAGGGATTAAAGGAGATTTTCAGAACAATGCAGAATTCAAGAAAGGAAGTGAGAGAAATGCACTCTATACCAAGCAAATTCTAATCTATTTGAGCAGTTTATGTGGCTCTTTTCTAAGACAAGGCGATTATGTCTAACGTACGATTCTGTTAATAGCTAATCAGATTTTTATTTTTTGAAGTAATAATAATAAATATTCTCAGCCAAAGCCATGGGTGTCTGTATTTCCATTTGGGTATAGATTTGCCTCTCAGAGCTCTCTCCTTCCCCAAATATCCCTTCCCATTGGTGTTCCAGGCTGGAATGAGACTTACCAAGACAGGTTTGGGCAGATTGTCATTCTCACAGATATTTGTCAGAGACACTCCAAAGAGCTGTCCTGTCATAGGAGAGGTTGGGGACATGGGCGAGTTATCCAGGTGAGTGCCAGAACCCCGCCAAAAGGCCCAATTGATGATAGATCTTCTCCTTTTAAATGTCTTCTGACCCGAATCTAAGGAAGAAGTGAGGTAGAAAAACCAGTTTAACTCACTTCACCTTATTTCTACAGTTTCTATTTTTATGTTACATTCATTACTATGACTCAAAGAGAAAAACTGCTTATAGGTATCCTTTGTTACTATTAATTCAATTTATGAAATTTCATTATACTATTTTATAAATTAAGAATCAAATGTTTGGGTTATTGTCCTACTTGTTTTTGGAACATCACTGGTTTGTTTCCATGAGATTTGGCACTGAATTCTCAAAGGTGAAAGAAAGGGTCCCTTATTTTACTGTAACAACTTAAAACAAAACAAAAAGTATTTATGTTTCATTCCAACATATAAAGATGAGAATAGGCACACAAAAAAGTTGGAGATATTAAATTAGACTACAATTAAATAGTGAGAGAGAGGAGGAGGAGGAGGAGGAGGAGGAGGAGGAGGACGATGAGGAGGAAGAGGAGAAGGAGGAGGAGGGGAAAAATGGATGGATGTGCACAGGAGGTGATAGTTACAAGAACAGTTCTTTAAGGATTCATTCAGACATTTCTGCTACTCTCTCTTGTCCTTTAGCCTCAACATCTACACACAATACCAATTATAAACTCTTAAAATAAAATTTTAAAACAAAACATTTTAAAAAGCCTACCTGAGGCACTAAAGAGGGACCAAAAGAAGGGACATACTAGAACTTGAGATAGAAGTTGACACTTTGGAGGAAGGGAATGGCATGGCCCTGGGTAAGTTTTCTATTCTTACAGCTTTTAGCCTGAAGACAGGCCCCAGGATGGTGGGGTGACTGAAATTTGGAGAGAAACCTGCACTCCCACTGGCTTGGAGAACTAGAGAATGGAAGGGAGGTTTCCACAGGAGCTGTAAGTCCTAGAAGGAGAAAACTAAATAGTGGGAGCCCCAAATGCTGTGCATAAATTCTGCCCAAATCTCTGCAGACCCAAAGCACCCAGGTGAGGGCAGATTCAAAACAGCTTGTAGTTAGGGCTGACCGAACTGAGATTGGAGGAGCCATAGTCCTCAGTGGCACCCACTCAGGTCTGACTCCATTTTCTCCAGAGGGAGGGTAAGGCAATTAGTCACTGAGCCCCTGCTGCATGGCCCTGACAGCCAACCACACTACCCAACCTGATGTCAACTACTCAACATTCCCGCTGGAGGAGATGAGCTTTTCAGGGAGGAGAGGGTCAGCAGTGTCATGAAATGTTTTATTTCCACAGAATGGCCAAATTTAAAGCAAATACCAAACCAATGCAAGTTGTGGGAGGATAAACCAAAAAGTGACATTTTACTGAATAGGCTCCAGACCACCACCCACCTTGCTTCCTCAGGACAGGTACACGCATCATCAAAGTGCACACAGCAGGTGTAAAGGCCTTTGGTTCTAGAGTTAGGAGCTCAGTTAGACTCCGGGCTCTGACACTAACCTGGGGGAAAGTTACTTAACCTCTCTTCTCTTAAAAATATTTATTGTTAAAAGTATTACATATGTCTCTCCCTTTCCCCCATTGACCTCTTCTAGCCTGCCCCCGCCCTCCGCCTCACAGGCTTATTGAGAGGCTTAAGTAGGATAATGCATGAAAAGAACTTTGGCATGAGTCACGGTGATCTTGATTAAAGCTGCTAAGACACCAATCTCCTCCCTACAAAGAGGACTTTCCCCCACATCCACTATCCATTTGGCTCTGATTACCCAGAGTGCTTTCTTCCTGCCTTGACATTCCCAACCGGTACCATCGTGAAAAAACAGACAAGGAAACCAAACCCATGCTTAAATCCTGGAGGGGGTTCCTATTTGCCCAGCAATTTCAATTTGTGCAAATGTTTGTTTAATACATATGTTTGCATATGTTGAGTAGTTGTACTCAGTGTAGTTTCCTCACATTTAACCTGGTTTCATTATTTCTAAAGTATCAGATTTATTTGCTTTTTAGCTTTCACACACTTCTGAGGAAGGATGCTTTAAATCATAAAGTTATATACCCAGCTATCCTATGAGTGCAGAGAGAGGATAAAGCAGAGATTGAGTCTTGTTCTGTATTAAAAATCTTTCAGCTGCAGCTATGCCTTTTGTTATGTATAACATTCATAGAGGTCATGTTACCTCTGGGGTGGAGAGGAAACAAATTTTATTAGAATTTACTTTCTTGAGGAGCTTTTAACACATAGCTCTTACTTTCTAAATGTCAAAGGCTGATGAAAATCATGCTATTGTTAAAAATATAAAGGTGTTGTGAATGTAGAGCAAACTAACTTCATGTAAGTCTAACTTTCCTAAACAATCCTGGAAAGCTTAGCTAGTGTTTCTTCATGCTTAAGTTAGGGAACTGAATACTAAACATTACAATTCTTAAAAATTTGTGCTTATAGAAAACAATAATCACAATAACAAAACCTTAATTAGAAATTATATTCTAGCCAAGTAACTCTCCAAATTAAAAATGTCCCCCTTCTCCCCCTTTCAGAGTATGAAATAATTACGGGACAATACTAGAATCATAGAGCAAACAGGTAGAAGAAAAACGTTGCATTCCATATTTTACCATCTACCATAAAAATTCAGGTCCATTATTCCTGGGTCTGAAGCACATGTGGCAGGTGAGCTTGCAGTGGGTGCAGGACTGGGAGTCCAGTTCAGCCTAGAACCTCAGGAGCTACGCCAGACCACTCCCCAATGATGCCACCTCCAACCCAGTTTTCAGCTTCACCCAAGTTTTCCCATAATAGGTGAGACCAAGCCACTCAATCTTCTGTATAACTTCTCTCTTCTATATACCGGACTAAGCCCTGCTATGAGTCCCAGGACTAAAGCAAGCTCACAGTGTAATGAGACATGTAAAGAAATCATTATAATGTAATTTTTATGTGTTACATTAGAGATGTAAGAACTGTTCTAGAGACACAGAGAAGGGGGCAACTACGTGTCCGAAGGAACGAAGATCTCCTGGAAGTGATTTGAGTTGGGTCTTAAAATCAGATCCCTAATGTTTATATCCTGAACCCCTAAGTGACACTAGAACTGTTTCACTGGGGACTAGCCACCCCAAAACTGAGTTACAGTGATCTAAGTCATAAGGGGTAGCCTTCTGAGAGGTCTACTGCTACTCTGTTTTCAGAATGATACTACACTATTTAGATTTCCCCACACTGAGGCAAAATTTGAACAACAGATTGGGGATAACTATGCTCACCTCTGGTTATTTTGGATAACAGATATTTTCCTTAAGCTAACTAGAGAAAGCCTACCTCAGAAATGGTGATACAAAGTTAAGTCTTTCTTCTAGCTGTGGCTTTTAGGATTCTTGACCTTGCTTATAGGTCAAATTAATTAAAATAAAATTGACAAGAGACCCAGAGAAGTAATTTGCAAAACATGGGTATAAAGGTATAAGAGTAAAATATTATTCTCCTCAGCTTAGTTATAAAGGCAATGTTCCCTCTGTATCTTTAATCAGTAACAATAGACTTATTAATAAGTTAATTCATTCAAAAATATTCTAGTTCTTATTTACGTATGTTAGGCACTATTCCAGGTGCTGGAAACATAGCAGTGAACAAAGCAGACCAAAAGCTCTCCCTTCATGGAGCGCACATTTTAGTGGATGGGAAACTACATCTCTATATTTCCCCTTCAAAATGGCCCACAGATGTGAGTATAAAACCTTAAATTTCAGAACTCATTTACCACTATGGGAGAACAGATGAATGGTTCAAATATAAAGTAAGTTTTTACAGCTGATATTGGCAAGATGCCTGATAAATTCAATAAAAAGTTGGGCAGTGATGTTGAGCATTTTTTCATGTGTCTACCAGCCATCTGTATGTTCTCTTTGGAAAAGTGTCTATTCAGGTCGTTTGCCCAATGGATTATCTTCCTTTTGTTGAGTTGTGTATGTTCTTCATATATTTTGGAAATTATCACCTGTATCATTGGCAAATATGTTCTCCCATACACTTGATTCCCTTTTCATTTTGTTGATTATTTATTTATTTATTTTGCTGTGCCAAAGCTGTTTAGTTTGATGTAGTCCCATTTGTTTATTTTTCCCTTTGTTTCTGTTGCCCTAGGAGATGTACTGTGAAAATTCTGCTATGTAAGATGTCTAAGATTTTGTTGTCTATGTCTTCTTCTAAGATTTTTATTGTTTCATGACTTACATTTAAGTCTTTTTTTCCATTTTGAGTTTATTCTTGTGTATGGTGTTAAGTAGTTTCACTTTTTTTGCATGTACCCTTTCAATTTTCACAACACATTTATTGAAGAGACTGTCTTTATTCCATTGTATGCTTTTGCCTCTTTTGTGAAATATTAATTGACAACAAAGGTGTGGGTTGATTTATGGAATCTCTGTTCTGTTCCATTGACCTATATGCCTATTCTTATGCCAGTCACAGTCTGTTTTGATTACAATGGCCTTGTAGTATGGTTTGATATCTGATTTTGTGATCCCTTCAACTTTGTTCATCCTAAGATTGCTGTAGTTATTTGGGGTCTTTTTTGGTTCCATATAAATTTCCAAAATGTTTGTTCTGGATCTGTGAAATATGCCATTGGTATTTTAATAAGAATTGCATTGAAACTATAGACTGCTTTTGGTAGTAAGGGCATGTTACTTCTTCTAATCCATGAACACAGTTTATGCTTCTACTTATTTGTATTTTCCTCAATTTCTTTCTTCAATGTCCTATAGTTTCCCAAGTACAGGTCTTTTATCTCCTTCGTTAAATTTATTCTTGGGTAGGGTACCTTATTTCTTGGTTGCAATAGTAAATAAGATTGTTTTCTTAGTTTCTCTTTCTAATAGTTCATTATTGGTATATAAAAATGCCATCTATTTCTGGATATTGATTTTGTATCCTGCTACTTTGTCAAATTAATTTACTAGATCTAGTATTTTTTTGTTGGAGTCTTTAGGGATTTCTCTGTACAATATCACGTCATCAGAGAATAATGACAGTTCTACTTCCTCCTTTCTAATTTGGATGCCTTTTATTTCTTGTTTTTGTCTGATTACTGCAGCTAGGACTGCCAGTACTATATTGAATAAGAGTGGTGAAAGTGGACTTCTCTGTCTTGTTCCTTATCTTAAGGGGATCACTTGTAGTTTTTGCCCATTGAGTCTCATGTTGGCTGTGTGTTTGTTATATATTGCCTTTATTACATTGAGATATGCTCCCACTATTCCCACTTTATTGTTTTTAGCATAAACGTGTGCTGAATTTTATCAATTGCTTTTTCTGTATCTATTAATATAATCACGTGATTTTATATTTCATTTTGTTTATGTGATGTTTCACATTTATTAACTTGCAAACATTGTATCAGCCTTGCATTCCTGAAATAAATCCTACTTGGTCATGGTGTATGATCTTTTTAATATACTGTTGTATCTGATTTGCTAATATTCTGTTGACGATTTTAGCATCTATGTTCATCAGAGATATTGGCCTATAATTCTCTTTCTTTGTAGTGTCTTTATCTGCTTTTGGAATTAGGATAATGCTGGAAAAATGCTCAATTATCAGAGAAATGCAAATTAAAACTACAATGAGATATACTTCACAGCTCCCAGGATTGCTACTATCAATAAATCAACAAACAACTAGTGCTGGTGAGGATGTGGAGAAAAGGGAACCCTTGTGCACTCTTGGTGGGAATGCAGACTGGAGCAGCCACTGTGGAAAACAGTATGGAGTTTCCTCAAAAAATAAAAAATGGAACAGCCTTTTGAACTAGAGATTGCACTTCTGGAAATATATCCTAAGAATCCCCAAACACCAATCAGAAAGAATATATGCACTCCTATGTTTATAGCAGTGTTATTTACAATAGCTAAAATCTGGAAACAGCCCAAGTGCCCATCAGTAGATGAGTGGATAAAAAAGCTGTGGCCCATTTTACACAATGGAATGCTACACGGCTATAAAAAAGAAGCAACTCTTTTGAGACAGCATGGATAGACTTTATGCTAAGTGAAATAAGCCAGGGAGAGAAAGACAAATATCATATGATCTCACTTATATGTGGAATCTAATAAACTAACGAATAAAATATAACCAGCGGCATGGATACATGGGACAGACTGGTAGCTGTCAGAGGGATTTGGGCGGGGGGGTGGGTACTGGATGAAAGAAGGTGAAGAGATTAGCCAAAGAACATATATGCATAGCCAATGGACACAGACAACAATGTGGTGCTGGCCAGAGAGATGGGGAATGGAGGCTGGATAGAGGTGGGTAAAGGAATGGGAAAATGGGGGACATCTGTAATAGTGTCAACAATAAAAATAGTTAAAAAGAGATAAAGTTGGATGTTCATGTGTGGGGAGCTGTATATAAAATAGCTGCCACTGTTCATTGGTCCCCCAGTTGGTAGGGAAGGCAGTTACAGAAACTCAGCATTGATTTTCTGCTGTCTCATTCACACTTTTTTCATATCCTTTTTCTTCTACTTCTTATATAATCTTACCTTCAGATTGATTTGAGGGCTTCAAGCTCAAACTTGGGTTAAGGTTAAGTGACAGTCCTATGCTGAACATCACTATCATTCTTTATGATGGGGATTATAAGAGATGGCTATGTGACTGGGAATTCAGATTAGATGAAGGGGAGATTTCTGTGGAAATCACTTAGTCTCGAATACTCATCAGTACCAAATCCACGTAGGGCATCAGAGTCTCCTGGCCGTCATCATGGACAGCCTCCTTTTTTATAATAAGACTATTTAGGGGAACGCACAATGCAATGTGTTACAGTACAAAGGAGGCACTGAGGCACCTGCAGCACTGCCTCCTGCCTCTGGCTCTATAGTGGGCATGAGGTTAAAGGGGAAAGAATAGTGACGACAGAAGGAACTACTGGTTCTAAGTTAGTCATACACCTACTGCTGATTTTTAAAATATCTTCAAAACATTCCCTTCAAAAACACTTAGCAAATTCAAATGAAAAAATGCCTCATCTGGCTGAAGTCTGGGTCTTTGCCTTTGTGCAAACTTTGTTTTCAGGAATAAAAACTTTCACTGATAAAAGGCTCAATGAAGGAAGAGCAGCGACTCACCGCTCAGCTGCTGGGCCGCAGCCAGGCGGCTGGGCTTCAGGGTGAACTGGCACTGCATCTCCCGGGGCAGCTGCTCCATGAGGAAGGGCTCCTGGAGGCTGGAAGGGTTGGTGGAGTCCTTTGCCTCCTGTGTCAGGAGGGCAGTGTCTCGAAGATGGCTCATTTTGATTCCGTAGGGATACTCATGCCCTGCACAAAGGAAGATCTAAATGTGGACCTTATGCTGACTGGTGCTCCGAGCACGTGTGCTACATACTGGAATGGACTGCACTTTGCCCCTGGGACTTCTGGTATAAAGAGTCCTTTTGTTGACTGAATGATCACCATGCACATTCTTACAGCTGGAGACCACTGCATAATGCAGGTGGCCCTACCAAAGTAGTGCTAAGGGGTTGGGGGAGGGGGGAAAAAGCTAATCTTTAAAGAGTATTTTACTTGGAATGCACCGATTGGTGTGTGAGTTGCACAATGTTGATGCTTCCTATGTTTCCATCTAAGAACATTTAAAGGTATTCCAGTTTTTCATTGATGCTAACTATATCTATAAATCTTCAGCAAATCCTTGATCTCTCTCACCCTCAAATCCATAGCTTAATATACTTGTCTTACCCACACACAGTATTATAAGGATCAAATAAGTAAACTTCAGTGGTTAATATAACATAAATAATAAGGGAAAAATACTATGTGTTTCAAGCATCACTCATTACTATTATTCAACGTGAGATGTCTCTCTGAAAAAGACATTTCATTACTTTTTATTAGTTATACAATCAGTTACTCAAGAGCAACAGCACAGGTTTGTTTGGTTCATGCTTCCCTCCCACTGCTGCTGTCTGGGCTTGGTGTTCATAGGCAACAATCAGAAGGGAGACTGCAGGGCATTAGAAACAGAAACAAGATGCAAAAAAAGAACCTGTAAACTAGAAAAACTAAACCCTGGACATCTGGCTGAAGTATGAGTTTTTGCTCTTTAGTACTCTCAGTAATTGCATTTTGTTAACATAATCCTCAAATACCACTGTGCTGTAGATTCAGTCTCTTTGAAGTACGGAGAGTAAGTTCTCTTCTATTCCTGATTTATCACTGAATGTGACTCAGTGAACACTTCCTTTCCCTTTGTATCTGGCATGGGCATACAGTGTCAATATTCCATTAATATCATGGGCTCCAGGGATTAAAACAAACTCAGATTAGCTGAATCTACACTAGAGGTTTGCAAGGCACATTAAAATAGATGAAGAACTGCTGTTAAATAAGAATCACATCCTACGTTCCATGGTTTTTTAGCAAGAGTTAGGGATAAAGCTTGAAGCTGTTTTAAGCTTGAAAGCTACCATTTACGTGGTATTTAATAAAATATATTAATTTAATTAAAACTAATTTTAAGTAATTATTTTATTTTTAAGCACAACTTTGTAATTGTTACTCAATGACTTTTTAAAAAATGATAACATTAAAAAAGAATCAGGAAATGATTACTTTATTTTCTCTCTGAAAATAATCTAAAACATTTGTAGAAGAGTTTGATTTAGTAGAAAAGTTGGATTTTAGATTATACAGGTCACTTGAAACATTTGAATTACACAATAGTTACCTCACAGGTAAATGAAAGAATTATATGAGATAATGCAAATGATGTTTTGAAAAATGGCTGACAGAAAGTAAGCATTTAAAAATTAAAAGAAATCATCATCATCATCATCATCATCATCACTGTAATAGTCTCAAGATCTGTTACATATACTGTCCCTTATTTTAATTGCTCAATTTGTTAACCACATTGAATGAACTTAACTGATAAAATTTTTTTTAGTTAAATGATTTAAATAAGGTGAGGTGAACTATTTACCAATAATTCCTCAAAACAAACACAGAAATTTGGTTAGAGAAATAGCAACTGTAAGTATTAGGTAGCTGGTAAGCCAGTGAAGATTCTTTGGAATCTAAATAGGCTAATCTCATTTTCTTTATGACATCTAGTCAAGTTCTGTGAGATTAAGAGGCATGATTGGGTTCTGGATGGTCTTCTACAGAGCAACTTAATAGGTAGGAAAGTGAGTAGGAAATTTAAGAATCAAATGTAAAAACAAAAATATAGGAGAAAAGTAATACTAATACATATTGCTTTCTTGTAGAAAATAAAAAGTTTTGGCAAGATAGCGCTGTAAAGTAAAAGAATAGAGAAAAATTTACACCTCTCTTCCTTACTATACTATTAGCTGCTTGAGTGAAGAGATATTATTTGTCTAGCACATAGAAAATGCTGGATAGATATTTATTAAAAGAATAAATGAATTTTATATGATATTTAATAGTATTCAAATTTTAGATCATATGACCAGATCCCTGAGACATTTAGGATTATAATTAAAACACAATCAATTCTATCTATCCTATCTTAGATCTTCACAGGAACTTACCAATAAGTGGATACGGTGCCTCTTCTTTGCCAGAATTGACCCATAACTGGTAATCTCTGTCAGAGCCCTTAGAAATAAAAGAATTAACAATTCTTCTTTTAAGTCTGGTGATTAAATGAAGACACATTTTTTTGGCATTTTTATGTTTTGCAACAAAAAATGGAAACGATATAAATACCTTCAGATTCATGGGAATGATTATAGTTTTTGAAGAAGACAGTGCTAATTCCTACAATCCTTCTCCCCTCTCTCCAATCTCCAACAAAGTATTCAGGAATCCTGCCCTCTTTTCCTAGCAATGGCTCAGAATCCAAGAGCTGCAACGGAATCAGAACCTCACTCTTATGGGCAGCCCACAGAAGGTGCAGTCCCAAAGGAAGAGAAACTTCCTGGTTTTCTAAAAGACTAAGGTCTTCTTTAGAGTCCTGGCTTCAGCTATGACGCCTCAGAGAATATTTGATTTAATCTCCAAAATGCCCCTAAAAAGACAACCTTGTCATCCAGGAAGCCACAGACACTGTTGTGTCATGATGAAAAACTAAAATTCTCAAAGGCTGACCACGAGCTCAGTGCTTCTGAGCAGAAGACTGACCAAGAGGCTTTGAGGCGATAGGGAGCTGGCACAATCTACACTGGCTTTGTTTTGGGCAAGCAAATTCAGTTCTGGGGACAGAGAGGACAAGAATTCTGCCTAGAGGATGGACCCAGTGATGGGAAACAATGCAATTGTTCACTAGCAGAATTATAACCGAACTTCAAAGGAATAACACTAAATGATACAAACTGTGCTGTATCCTTTAGAAGAAGAAAAAAGCAAAAATGTTTAAAATGAAGCCAGAAAAGATTAGCAATACTAATATTCCTGCCTTTATCTTCTGATTAAAAATCATGGCCCTGCTCTGGCCTGATGGCTCAGTTGGTTGGAGCAACATCCTGTACATTAAAAGGCTGCAGGTTAAAAAAAAAAAAAGGTAGTGGGTTTGACTCTTGGTCAGGGCACATACTTAGGTTGTGGGTCCAACTGATGTTTCTTTCTCTCTAAAATTAATAAAAACCATGTCCTCTGGTGATAAAAAAATTATGACCCTGACCTTATAATGAAGGTTAGTGGCTATGGAGAATATACACCCTTTCCCTTCCCCCAGCCTATTTTTCATTTTTTTCCTCACCCCATAGTCAAGAAATTTTATCGTGAATAGAAAGAGAAATTTAATAAAAATCCTTTCTTCTTTGGGTAATGTCTGAAAAACACTGTAATCTTTTAGAAGTGTAAAAATTATTATACCAAATGGAAACACTTTTGGTCTGAGGAGATGGATCACTTTATCCAAAGGAAAAGCATAAATAAGAAAATGAGTCATGTCTTAATTAATCCTTTCATTCCCCTTAAATTCATTCTCTTCCAAATCATAATTCTATAAGCTTAGCAGTCAATGCAGAAGTGCATTCTTTACTCAATGCATATAAACTTAATGGGGTGAGGTGATATGGAGGAGGGAATAGGGGGAATAAATGGCGATGGGCAGAGACTTGACTTGGGGTGATGAACACAAGATATAGTGTACAAATGAAAAAAATATAATTAGATTTACCACATATTATTACATTTAATGAAAATAAATCAGATTTCTTATCATAAGTTTTGGTAGTCCTGAGTTTTTAAAGGCTTACTATGGCATTATGTAAAAGCAAATCTATAATATAATTAATAAGACTATGGCACACAGTGACCATATTACATATGTCACCTCACAGTAACACTGTGTTTTCACAGAGGACCTCACTCAAGAAATGGTGCTGGTCAAGCGCATCCTTTAGTTTCCGTTCTTCTGAAAGTCACTCCCTTTAATAAGAGTATCCACTGAATGGTGTTTATATACTGGTAGGGAGGAGATGAGGAGAATTTTCCAATTCTTTTCCCCCTACCTCATCCTCAAATATTCCAATCTGCACCATTAGTCAAAATGTGTCTTTGCCCAATAAATCAGAAAGAAGCTAAAAGCAAAATAGGGGGAAATGTGGCATGCAGACAAAAGCTCGTTAAATTCATGATCTAATTCAAAGCTTGTTTTTAAATTTACCAGTTCATTAGAGGTACCAGCCATCTCGTCCTTTGGACCTGCAGGTTTCTAGCTATGTGTTCTTTATGTAAAAATTCTACTACACAGCAAATCCTTCAGAATTCTTCACCCTAAGACTTACTGATTCTTGGGATAATAAGATTACTAGGTAAGGGAAAAGAACCAGGAGAAGATATGGGGAAAGAATAGTCAGATAGTGACAAGTGGGAAAGGAGAAAGAGGTTGAAATTTTCTTATTAAGAATCTTATACCCCAAAACTCTCCAACTGTCTATGTATATAGCATATGCAATATAATACATATTATTTTATTAGCACTCTAAAATTAGTGTAAAATCTTATGCTTTTCAGTGTGCACAGGTTTTAAAATAGGAGTAGAAGAATAGCACCCAATATTAAGCTAATATTAAAGCTTTACTGTCCTTATTTTCCACATTTTTGGGGACAAAGTATGACTTTTGTATCTCTAGCAATCAGCTGTCTTATGATGAGAGAGATGATATCTACATGAACACTAGGCTTCAAAGTTTGTTGATTAGGTTATCCAGTAGAGTGACTTACAGTTATCCCTAGCATTGGGAGAGACATGTTGATAACTTCATTCGCTGTGTCTGAATTCGTTATTGTTATAGTTTTAGACTGTAGAAAAAGATAAAGAATACAGCTATAAATAAAGGACTTAAAAACATGAGAACAAATAATTATTGTCAAATGATTATTTCAAGGCAAATCTTGATTTCCAGCGTTGACAGAGTAAAGCACATGACTTAATCAGAAAACAACTCTTGCTTATAATTTACTTGCATTCCATTATATATTATGCCTTTAATAAAACATCTATTTATCTTAAGATAAAGAATATGTGGCTCACAAATCTAAGAGTGTAAGCAAGAAAGAAACAGAGTAAATGTATTTCAGAGAAAGTATATGGACCATCCTCCCAACCAAAAAGAATCAGTGAAGTTGGGCCCCTGTATTTCCATAATGCAAAGTGTTATAAAAGAGGGAGAGAGCTGGATCACTTTCTATTTCTTCCTGAGTACTGTTTTCATAGTGTGGATTTTATTTATTTGCATGGTAAATAGTCAGTTTAGGTAAAATCAGAAAAATAACTGTTTATTAAAGACATTTACAGTTTAGAATTTTTAAAAACCATTATTATTGAGCACTTGCTATATATATGTCAGGCATTGTGGCTATTGAGATTTTCATTGTTGCAATCTGTAGAGGCCTTAAAACCAATGAGACTAGCAGAGAGGACTGAAATTTTAGAAAGCTTAATTTTGTTACCAACTCTGCCTTTGAACAGGTTTATCTATAATAGCTCTGTGCTAAACTAATTGAGAAACTACTACTTAAAAACAGAAAGACAGTTTGCAACAAACAAGAAGAGTAACAAGATTCTGAGATAGCTATAGTGTTAACTGAATTCCATGACATTAAGACAATTTAATACTATATAAAAAGAAATATTTACTATTTTAATGGTCAGATAAATCAGGAATTAAGGCAGTGTTCCTCTATGAATCACGACATGACAAATTGCCTCTTAAGTTTGTTTTTTTGTTGATTTCAAATTGTGCTCCACGTAGGTCCTAGGATTATGCAAATGTGCTTCAGAATCTAACAGGGAGGGCTCAGAGATCCCAACCCAGTGTTTGTCTTTGACCAGAGTGGCAAAGATGTTTTATATATTGGGCTTTAACTTGAGATATAATTTCATGAAAGGCTTCTTTTTTTAAAAAAAAAGTTTGTAAATCCTTCCATTTAATTTAAAGAAACTCTTATGAAGTGAGGAATCTATCCTGAAATACTAATAATTACTCCCAAGGTGGCTGGTTTCTAAGAGAATTCTTCTCAATATTAGGCACATATGTTCAAGACAGTAATTATAGGATGCGTATTTTTCTGTGCATGCCTTTCTGGTAGACAAAACAAATGAATCGCACCAGATAGTGCTCTCTGGCTAGTAAACAAAAACAACAGACAAAACTGAAAACCTGGCTATGTTTTTCCACATCAGCAGAATTCACTGACTGGTTATATAACTAAAGGCGAAGGATAAAGAATGCTTCCCATACACGCACTCCTCGTTGGGGGAATCTCTCTAGGAGCAGGGCTCCCTGAAAGGAGACCCCTGCCAGGAAGCAACCTCAGACAGCAAAGGAGTGTGTGTCATATCCCTGATTTAACCGGGGCATTAGTGATGAAGCCTCAGCACCCAGACACCTTGCGTGTCTTCTCTTCCAAATGACAGTGACCACCAGTCCTTTCTCAAGCACACTTTTCCATACACTGAAAGGGTTAAAAAAAAAAGTTCAAGGGATTTTCCAAGAAAATCCTGAATGTAAGCAATTGCCACAACTGAATCAAAACCAGAAGAAAAAGAGTGATGGTTTTATATATTTATTTATTTTTTGCTATTTTGCTATAGGAGATCTCTGTAGTCTTTATACATAAAAATCTGAGTATTTCCCTCAAGCAGTAACACCTAGCACTCAGGTCAGAACATTTACATAACTTTTGCTCTTGTCCCAAACACAACTGTTTGTATTACATATTTTTCCACACACAAAATGATTCTGTGTGATCTAGAGCTGCTGTGAAGTATGGCAAGTTACCATTTTGTTCATCATTGATAACGTCTTAACATGTGTACTATGCTGCAGTCTTCAAATTACACATAATAACTAGAATTAACTAGACTTAGTTTTTATTTGACCAATATGATAAAAACTGTGTGATAGAAATGTGCTGATCCCTAAAAAATGTCACCTTTCCCAGCTCACCCACTTACTGACCTGAGGGAGTCAATCTCCCTAAAAACCTAAAATATGAAGAACTTTTCAAAACCACTTTCTACTTAAGTAATGATAAGCTGCAAAAAATTCCTTAATACTAATAGGAAATGGCTCCTTGTGGAAATGGCTTTAGTACAAGCCTCTGCAGATGCCATTGAAAGGATACAGAGAAACATGAATGCAGAGGGAAGACAGACATCTGACAAGCAATATTCCCTCCAAGTGTAAGTGTTAAATACCAAAGTTACTATGAATTTCTCTTGCTTCATTTTCTATAAGGTTTACTTTTCATGTATATAAAGGCACATACATACCCAGGAAAATGTGTTTGCCACAGTGGTATTTCTAAATGCCTACCTTGCTTAGCACATATACAGTCTGCCTGCCTGCCTGCCTGTTTCTTTTTTTGGCATGGTGTTCTGCCTTATGCAGGGACTTGGAATTTAATTTCTGGCTTATAAACACTTACATAGGCACAATTCCCAATGTCCTTGGCGAAGATTTTGAGGGGAATGCTCTTCGGATAGTCCTTCTCTTTCTCTAGAGTGATGTATCTAATCAAATGCAACAACAACCCAAAACAACACTGAGTCAGATGGATTTTGCTAAATAGCTTATTTTAAAATCAATCTATTTTGCTAATATTTTCAATATACTTATATGGTATTTTTTAAAAGACAGATGGAAAGACTCAGCAAACTCAGATTACATTATGGGTTGGAAGAGAAAAAATTCTCAGGACATTAGGCATGGGCACAAAAAAGAACAGGAGATCCATTTCCAGTGTGAGGTTTGAGAAGCACAGTCAGGTTTAGGTGTCTCTGGGTGATATTTTATCCTCAAAGATTCCCTACCTTCTCTGGACAGGCCCAGCACCTTACTTATGTATAGAAAAACACAGAATCGTTTACTAGACCAAAGCAATGGTCTTTCACTTCTCATTTAGCTCTCCAGGAGAGGGTAAATCTTGGTTATCCCATTGCTTGGGAAGGGAGAGAGGAAAGAATGGAGGGAAGAACTATAGGAATATGAGATGAACCTAACTTGATCACTTTAGTCTGTACGGTCAAAGGTAGGAATAATGATTGATTTTAAGGTGCTCAGCAGAAAACCCTCCATATATGAAAACTTAATGCATGCTCTAAGGGAACTGTTAGCTCCAAATGGTAGGCTGGGGACAGGAAAAGAGATGGAAAACATTACTAATTTTTGTCTAAAATAAGTAACCAGACTCAATGTTCTTCCTAGAAAGAAATACATGTCATGAGAAAACATTATTTATAGTATGTAGTAGCTAGTGCACAGTCTAAATAACAACTTATTTTGAGGACAAATGAACAATTTCTACTAAGGGAAAGGGGAAGAGTTTGGGGTCTTTGCAGAGATGAATTTAATTCATTTAATTATGTTAAAGATTAAAAATATGTATACTGAAAAAATACCTTTGAAGGAGAGAGAGCCATTTGTCCTTCAGTTCTGGGGAACTGCAAATAAAATGGGATAAAAAATTAAACCTCATAAAATACTTAAGCTAACATATTTAAGTCAATGAACTATCCACAGCCTGCTGTTACTGACATAGCTGCAAACGACTGCAACATTGCCTCTGAAGTGAAACTCCCTGTTAGGAAAAACTGTACAGTTAAGTGCAGTTTTATGAAAACCTCCTGGACCCAAGAAAGACCAATTTCCTTACTTTATGACTCTTCTACAAGTGGTGCTCTTATAGTGGAAAGAGCACTTGATTTAAAATCCAAGCATCTGATTTCAAGGATATACGTAAACTATATGGTGATGGGCAAATCACATAACATCTCTAAGCTTCAGTTTCCACATCTGTGAAACAGGGCTAATTATCTCAGAGTGCCTGGTAATGATAAGTGCCATACAAACAGAATGTATGCTTAACTTGAGATTAAAGAGATTAAACAGAAATTTGGCATACCAATAGCCAAGAAAACAGTTTGTTGCCAGGAAAAGCAGCATTTATTTCTTCATACATATAGTAGAATTGTAATTTAGTAAATAAATACATCTAAAACTTTTCTTCTATTTATTTTTCTTTAAATAATTTTTTATTTTTCAATTACAGTTGATGTATAATATTATATTAGTTTCAGGTGTACATCCCAGTGATTAGACATTTATATAACTTATGATCACCTAGATAAATCTAGTACCCATCTGATACCATGCATAGTTATTACAATATTTTGAATATATTCCCTATGCTATGCTTACATGATTATTCTGTAACTACCAATTTGTACTTCTTAATCCCTCCACTTTTTTCAATCATCCCCCAATTCCCCTCCTGTTTGGTAACTGTGAAAATATTCTCTGTATTGGTGAGTCTGCTGTTCTGTTTGTTCATTTATTTTGTTTTATAGATTCACATGTAAGTGAAATCATACTGCATTTTTCTTTCTCTGACTTATTTCACTCAGACAATATTCCTAGGTCTATCCATGTTGCTGCAGATTTCATTTTTTTTAATGGCTAAGTCATATTCCATTGTATCATATATGCATTACTTATTTTTATATATTTATCTATTAATAAATACTTAGGTTGCTTCCATATCGTGGCTTTTGTAAATACTGCTGCAACCTACATATAAATGTATGTATATGTCTTTTTAATTCATGTTTTGTGAAATTGCTGGTCTTTCTTTGTCTCTTGCTATATCCTTTATTTTGGTAGATATATTGTCTGGTGTATTGCTATCCTGGCTTTTTTTTCATTTTCATCTCATGAAATATTTTTCTCTATTCTTTTTAGTTTGTGTGTCTTTTAATCAGAAGTGTCAGCATATGTAATAAAGGTCTTGTTTTGCTATTTATTCAGCCGCCGTATATATTTTGATTGGAACATTCGATCCATTTGCATTTAAAATAATTGTTGATAGATATATATTTATTGCCATTTTATTATTCATATTTTTGAGCTCCTCCTCCTCTTCTTCTTGATCCTTGAACATTTGTTGTAATACTGGTTTGGTGGTGATGAATTCCTTTAGCTTTTTCTTGTTTGGGAAACTCTTTATCTGTCTTTAGATTCTAAATGATAGCTTGTCTGGGTAGAATAATCTTGGTTGTAGGTCCTTGCTTTTCATCCCTTTGATTATTTCATGCCACTCCCTTCTGGCCTGTAAAGTTTCTGTTGAGAAATCACCTGACAGTCTTATAGCTGCTCCCTTGTAGGTAACTAATTGCTTTTCTCTTGCTGCTTTTAAGATTTTCTTTGCCGTTAATCTTTGGCATTTTAATTATGATGTGTCTTAGTGTGGGCCTCTTTGGGTTCATCTTCTTTGGGAGTCTCTGTGCTTCCTGGACTTGTATGATTATTTTCTTCACCAGCTTAAGGAAATTTCCCATCATTATTTTTCCAAATAGGTAATAAATTCCTTGTTCTCTTTCTTCTGGCAACGCCATGATGTGAAGCTTGGTATTCTTGAAGTTAACTCAGATGCTTCTGAAACTACCCTCATTTTTATGTATTCTTTTTTCTTTGTGTTGTTCTGATTGGGTGTTTTCTTCTTCCTTATTTTCCAAATCGCTGATTTGGTCCTCTCCTTCATCTACTCTACTGGTGATTCCCTGTAACTTATTCTTCATTTCATAGTGTATCCTTCATTTTTGACTGATTCTTTTTTATGGTTTCATATCTCTCATTGCTTCAATTCATTGTTAGATCATCCATCTTACTAATAAGCACAATTAAGTGTTTTATACTTGCTGGGTATTTTTTTTGGGGCAACATTGCATGTTCTCTTGTCTGTCTTCCTTTTTCAAATCCAGTTTCAAACTCTCCTTTCCTGGCAGAGATGATCAATACAACCAAATCAGCTTGAGAAGCACCACAACCCATATCTGGGACAAAACACTTGTGGCCAGGGGCATCTAGAATTGTGAAATGCTTCTTTTTAGTTTCAAAATAGGCATGACCCACTTCTACTGCTTTACCCTTGTCTCCTTCCTCCTGAGTTGTGTCTAAGGTCCAAGACAAGTACCATCTTTCTCTGTTTTTTTTTTCTCTTTAGTTTCTCTTTCATAGTTCTCAAGTGTCCTTTTGTCAACCATTCTAGTTAAATACATTATCTGTCCTCTAACGGTTGACTTGCCAGCATCTATGTCTCCAATGAATACTACATATACATGTTCTTTTTAGGAGCACCTGTGATTGCAACCACAGACTTAGGTTTTTGTATTTCCTCTTCCTTCTCCATCATTTCTTGGGTATTTCCTTGGGGCCTCCCATCTCCCAAGGAACCACCCCCCCTGACTCTGCTTCACAGATTTCTTCTTTGTGCTCCCACGATTCTTCTGGGGACATTTCTGTCTCTCCATTTTCTATAACAAGTTCTAGAAGTTCCATGCTAACAGCTGAATTTGAACCTTCACACAATTGCTGTTCTTCTTGCGAAGGTTCCACAGGTGCTGAGGGGCCTCCTTCAGCTGCTGGCTCTGTGGTTGTTGTTGGAGGCCACCAGCTGTGGGTGGCAGAAGCTGAGCCCGGCTGCAGGACGGCAGGAATCAGCTGGGTGGATGTTGGCATGAAGGGTTTGGCGTTGACATGGAGTTGCTGGCTGAAGGCCCTGCTGAGGTGTTTACACTGGGCCCTGACTGCCAAGGGGCCATGGGCCCCGCATGGGCCTGGCCTGGGGGCTTCCAAGTCCACCTGGTCCCAGCAGTTGGTGTCCAGTCGCTGTGATTGCTGCTGCTCAGAATGCTGCAGTGCTACCACTGCCTCGATTTACAATGGGGTGTGTGGTGTGGTGAGGAGAGGGCGGGGAATGGAGGGGGGTGACCAGCAAGGAGCAGGCCTTCGTGGTAGAAGGGCAGGGCTAGCGACACCATCACCGTGTGTCATGGTGGCAGCGCCAGTCCCGACTCTGCCCTCACAGTGAAGGCGCTGCTCAACCCGCCTTGGGTGTGCATAGAAAACTTAACTACCATAATCTTTTGAGTAACATCAGTTCATTTACAACTAAAGTAGTATTGATTAATAATTTATTTGAAGTCCTAAAGTTAAAAACAAGTTAAAGTTTATTTCTGTATGGTCTTGATATTCACTAGCTTTTAAAATCTTATTTTTAAACTTTTTAAAGAACTTGGAAGCCCTAGTTATTTTCTTGTTACAGAAAAATATATTTAACAAATATTTGTAATTTGTTTCTAACTTTGTTGCTTAGAAATTTTCTCATGGCCATCTCCCAGGAATGGTCATCAGGAAGTATATTACATCTTTTACCAGTGACCATGCAGTTTTCATCTTCCACAATTCCTTAAGACCTTTTGATGTATTCTCCTTTCCTAAACAGCAGATTTTTTTCACAACACTTAAAAAGAAAATTGCCCCTTTAAAAATCAGTATTTTTTTTTTAACTTTTAACTTTTTATTGACACATAAAATACATAGAGAAAACTGAACAATGCTCAAATGCACAACTTGAGAAGAATTTTTACACAGGGAACACACCCATGTGGCCAGCACCCAGACTGAGAGACAGACAACCACCTGGGAAGGTCTGATGTGCTCCTTTTCAGGCACTAGCCCCCACTGTCCTGGCAGAACACGATAGTTTTGTTGTTTGGTACTTTGCATAAATGTAACCATGCAGTATGCACTATTTTGTGTCTGGCTTCTTTCATTCAACATCAAGTTTGTGAGACGTACACATATTATTGCCTGTGGTTTTAGATACCACAGGCTAGTTCAGATACCATATATATATATATATATATATATATATATATATATATATATATATATATATATACACCATATAAGGTTCCATCGTTTGAATGTATGAAATATGTAAGGTTAATTTATTAAGATTGAGTTGTGTATTTTCCATTCTTCTTAAAATAAGTTTTAGGGAAACTCCTCGATTAAAGATGTCATGTAGTCCCACCCCCTCACTCGAAATTGCTTCCTTTCACCTATAACTCTAAGGAGATTAAGCAATTGAAAATGATAATATCTAGAGAAATCATCATGGAAAAGAAGATATGGAGAAAATGATAAAAACACACGTTTCTTCCAAATAAGTTCTTAAAATCTTATGGTGGCCAACAGTGCACAACCCAATTTAATGACATGCCTTTCCTTTATTTGAAGATTAGTAGTTTGGGTTTTAGTTATCTGGCTTTTAAGATGATGCCTGAGGAGTTTGGTGGTAGTGGGGTGAGAAGAAGCAAGAAGAAAAACAGTACGTGCATGTGATGAACACCACATCCTTAAGTGTAAAACAAATACTGGACATGCGGGTGCAGGTGTTAAAAATCTCAACTACACATTTTGGCTTGCTCATCCTGCACTGAAAAGTGCCAAGTTAGCATGTTAAGGATAAGAGCACAAAGGTTCTCTATTCACAATTTCTCCAAATCTATCCTAGCCAGGGAGTGAGTCTTAGAAATGTAACTAACTTCTTGAATCATAAATTTGCTTTTAATCAGTCACATCTCTATAGATACTAAGTCAGAACCTAATATAAAATTCAGGTACCCATTTATATCATGACATTAATTTCATTTCAATAGTTAAAAACAATTTCTTTAGAAAATTTGGGAATATCAAGCACTTATTCAAACATAATTAGATTATTTTATAAAATTTCTTTCGGTAAAGATTATTTCAGTGGTTTGAAAAGTCCAACTCAAAAGCACAATATGTACAACAATACTTAAACATTAGGAGAGGGTATGTTGGAGAGGGGGTCCTTGAGCTCTGATACTCTATTCCTCTCCCATACCCCTGAAAGTGTTTCCGTAGAGCCCCTTTGGAAATCACTACTCAAACAAGATAAATGACTCCCAGAGTTCTCAATATTTACCATTACTTCTCATATATTTTAATAAAAAGACCTTTTGGAGAAACATATGGCCTACAAGTGTCTTTATTTGGGGGGTATATCAAAAGATGAGTCATTGACTTCAGAATAACTTAATCAGAATATGTTCCTTTAAACATTTAGAAAAAAATTAACTTTTTTCTCTCCATCCTAGAAATTACATAGTAAGACTGTATTTCATAGTAGCTAACCCGTGTACAAGCTATGTTCTTACCTGAAAGTGGCCACAAAGTTCACGGTGGGCCAGCCCACTACAAATGATTTCATGGCATCGGTATTGCCTTCTCCCACTTCATCCACACAGTTTGCTGTCCACATGTCACTTAATTTAATTTTATTTTTTATCTTAAAGTTGTTGTTATACCTAAAAAGATAACAACCAGACAGGACTTACTATTTTGTGTCTTAAATTTTATGAGAGTTTCTGAATTTGTGATGAGAATAGCTTAAACTAATCAAGGAGACAAAGAATGTCTTATTCATTGTTTTTATCTTCAGTGTTCACTTACCACAGTGAATTGTAAAATGGTTGGCTACCCTTGCCCCAAAATGCCTTTGAAACATTATGTGTATTAGTCCTCATGTCTGCATTTAGCCATAAACTGGCTACATTATTTTTCTATTTGTTGAGCACTGCATTTGGGTGGAAATCCCAATTTTAAATTTACTGCTGTTATAAAAAATTAATTCATTTATTATTTACAATTTGCTTACTTGCAAAAATATTTGAGTACTTGAAAAAAAATTAAGATATATGTTATTTATTAAAATATTTAGAGAATTTTCACCTTAACAGAGATATACTAAAATCTATAACCTGAAATTAACTAGAGGAATGCATTTCAATCTGAGTGGTTACAAGATTTTCTACTCTTTAGAAGCAAAGGTTATTTTAGATTTCCTTAAGGATTTGTTCATACCATTTCCTCTTACATTCTGGCTAAAATTTAAAAACTAGCCTAAAAACAGACCCTAAATTAAACTGGAAAAAAGAGTCCAGAAAGTATTATATTTAAGTAGAGCTAACAGAATTAACATTTATCTCTGGGGACCCAGAAGGTGATCTACTTTAAGTCGATAATGAAATTGCTTTTTGACAATTTCTACCTAATCTCCTTGAGAACCTGATATTGACACCACCATATCACTTGACCTAATTCACATATTTAATGCTCATAATGGACCTAAGAATGAAATAGTTAGCAGGCACTGGGAATGATAAAGAGAATGCCAAGGGAAAGTTGGCTACTTCTTATCATTCAGAACCAGTTTTGGAAACACTAAAAGCTAAATGAAATAAAATATATTTCATATGAAAGTATTCCTAAAACTCCTCTAGACTATTTTTTAAAAATAAGATTTTACAGATTTTTAGAAAGAGAGAGGAAAAGAAAGGGAGAGAGAGAGAAACATCAATGTGAGAGAGAAACATTGATTAGTTGCCTTGTGTATGGACCCCAACTGGGGACTGAACCCACAACCTGGGCATGGTGCCCTGACCGAGAATTGAACCAATAACCTTTTGGTGCATGGGATGATGTTCAACCAACTGAGCCACACTGGCCAGGGCTCCTCATGGAATAGTTAGAGCTAAAACTCTTCAGTAGTATTTATAAAATGGAAAAGGATTTTGCTGGAACTATACATGAAGATAATCTAGATTCAAAGCCTCATATGCTTTCTGTAGGGTACACTTAAGTGTAATAGAAAAGTGCCTGCTAGCACAATGCCTTCCTTCTATATATCACTTCAATATTTTTACCCTATTGTTATGTATCATTTGATTTTTAAATTAAATATTCAATTGAAAATAATTATTTCTTTTAAAAAAGAAATATTTTTATTGATTTCAGAGAGGGAGAGAGAGCTAGAAACAACAGTGATGACAGAGAATCATCAAGTGGCTGCCTCCTGCAAGCTCCATACCCGGGATCGCCAGCAACGCGGCATATGCTCTGACTGTGAATCAAACCATGACCTCCTGGTTTAACATCAACGCTCAACCACTGAGCCACACCAGACAAGTTAAAATCTTATTTCTTGATGGCAACTATTTAGGTAATATAAAACTGAAACTACACATATTTTAGAGGGGAATGTTTCCATGCATTTTGTGTTTTCTAATGCAGGTCTCTTTTTATATTAGAATAGAGGCTCAGTGCACAAATTCGTGTAGCAGTGGGGTCCCTGGGCCTGGCCAGCAGGATTGGGCCAAAACCGGCTCTCTGACATCCCCCGAGGGGTCCCAGATTGCGAGAGGGTGCAGGCTAGACTGAGGGATGCCACTGGTGCACGATCAAGGCTGGGGAGAGATGTGGGAGGTTGGCCAGCCAGGGAGGGATCGCGGGAGGGCTCCAGTGCTTGTCTGGCCCGTCTCGCTCAGTCCTGATCGGCCGGACCCCAGAAGTAAGCTAACCTACCAATCAGAGTGTCTGCTTCCTTGTGGTCAGTGCACATCATAGCAACTGGTTGACTGGTCAACTGTCTGCCCCTTGGTGGTCAGTGCATGTCATAGCGAGTGGTTGAGTGGCCTTAGCATATTATTAGCATATTATAGTTGAACGGCCAACCGGTCGATTGGACACTTAGCATATTAGGCTTTTATTATATAGGCTAGTTCAGATACCATGTGGGAACTGCCACAACTATTGACCTAAAAAAAAGTTATTCCAACAATTCTTTCCCTAGATCAATAAGATGCCAAGATTATCCATTTCCTGATATAAAACAAGGAGGTGTCTAAAGGTAGAAAGAATAATTTCCATTCTAATGGCTAATATTATTAAAAACTTATTATGTGCTAGACATTATTATAAACACTTTACATATATTATTTAGTTTAATCCTCAAACATTTTACAGATAAAAAATGGAGTCATGGCCCTAGACAGTTAGGCTCAGTGGATAGAGTGTCAGCCTGCTGACTGAAGAGTCCTGGGTTCAATTCCAGTCAAGGGCACATACTTTGGTTGCAGGCTCCTCCCCGGCCTGGGCCCTGGTCGAGCATGTGCAGGAGGTAACCAATCGATGTGTTTCTCTCACATCAATATTTCTCTCTGTCTTTCCCTCTCTCTTCCACTCTCTCTAAAAATCAATGGAAAAATATCCTCAAGTGAGGAATAAGAAAAAGAAAGAAAGAAAAAAGAAACAGAGTCGTGGACAGATTAAAACACTTGACAAAATTCAAACAGCTTAATTAGCAGAGCTGGAGTCTGAGCAATGTGGACTCTTGGCCTTATTTACGCTCTTAAATGCTATGCATCTATCAAAAGCCCTGGATGGGAGTCAGCTTCTCTATCTTCAGTCTTTTTTTTTTTAATATATATATATTTTATTTATTTCTTTTTAGAGAGAGAGGAAGGGTGAGAGATAGGAAAAGTGATGAGAGAGAAATATCACTGAGGAAATACAGTGCTTTACAAAATTAGTATTTGGCCATGCCCATGTCTTATTTATAACACATGGCATAACTTAGATGTGAGAGTGCAGATAGTAGAAAAAAGTGTTTACCATTCTCTGATGACTAAAAATTTCTTTAATCACTTAGAATTGTTAAAATGCTGTTAACTTTTATGATACTTCATAATCAATGAGAAAAGGGGATGGAACAATTAGCAGCCACCATGTTCTAGGCTGGATGTTAATCGCATTGGCATTTAGCATTGAGTGAAAAATTAATTATTTTGGTAACCTCTAAAGTATATTCCAAATATGTCTGTATCCCCCATTGAAGTGCCATTTCCACAGATAAAGATCTCATTGCCTCTCCTCAACACGACTACAATAACCTCCTGTCCAGCCTCTGCTTCTCCCTGTACCTGTTCTCTAATCCACCGTGAACCAGCATAGCCAGAACAATATTTTAGAACTAGGAACCACATCATACTACTACCCTAAACCTTCTAGAATAAAATACAAACTCTGTACCATAGCTTTTGTGGTACCCAGCCTCCAAGATGGCCCCCAGTGAGCTGTGTTTCCTGATATTAACACCTTGGAGTAGTTCCCTTCCACACTGTGCCAATGGTGTCTGTGGGCCCTTGGAACACATCAGGTATGCCACTTCCAAAGTTAGCACATTTGCCTACTCTCTTCCTCACTCTCTTGGATATTTCTCTCCATGGAAGCAATACCATGTTATGAGCAGCCCTATGGAGACCCAGGTGGAGAGCAACTACAGTGTCAGGCCAATAGCAGTGAGGAACTGAGGCCTGACAGCATTCACATGAGTGAGCTGGGAAGTGCACTCTCTAGCTCCAGTCGAACTTTGAGATGACTGTAACCCTGGCTGACAGATTGAGTGCAACCTCATAAGACCCCCTGAGCCAGAACCACAGCTAAACCACTCCCAGATTCCTGACTCAGAGAAACTGTATGAGACGTTTGTAGTTACCTACTGTTATATCTTGGGGTAATTTGTTAATGGCAATAGATAATTAACACAGCCTGCAGTGGTCCTGATAACCTGATCCTTGTCTATTTCTCCAATCTCAATTCAGATTACTCTCCTCCTGCCCACTGTGCTCCAATTACATACAGAGGCCTTCTTTTAACTCCTTCAAGGGCCAAGCTTCCCCTGACCTCTGCACCTGGCATTCCTTCTTCCTAGTCTGCTCATCCTCCTAATATCTGAATGGCTATTTCTTCTCATCCTTCAATGATTCCCCCCACCCTGACTACACCTACCTAACATGTATCCCATTCTTACTTCATGTAGCACCCTATTTTATTCATAGCACTAACCCCAATCTGTAATTACTGCCCTCCCAAAACCATTAGAATGAATGTGCCAAAAAAGCAGGGGCCATACCCATAATATTTTTCATTGTGTCTTCCATGTTTATGCAGAGAGGGGGACTTAAATGAACACTTGTTGAATGAATAAACATTGAATGCAAAAACAAAGCAAACATAAAACTCCCTTCAGATATTAGCTACGGTAATGGAACCCAGACATTCTTACAGTGAGCTCTGACCCAAAAGGTTTCTTTTTCGGTGGAAGTGCAATTTTATAATGATAACTCGGAGAGTGTAGGGTATACTTACTTGCTTTTGGCCACAACAAACAGATCATTGAACAGGAAAAGATGCCGCTCCTGCCTTTGCAGGCCTCGTTTGAGTTCTACTCGGCCATCAATTAGCAGAGTCCTATTGGAGCACATAGATGATGACAGAAAGGCACCCGTGTCCATGCTAGCAGAAGGACTGTCCCTGCAACAGCCAACACCACAGACCCTTAGTCAAATGATCACACATAGGACTGTCTATCAAATTATAGCTTAGAGTTGGTCAAGAAATACAAATTCTATAAATTTTTTAATGCGATGGTATAGTTTCCCAAATGGTCTCCCAGTCTATCTCCACACAGTAGTCTTTAACATTTCATTGTGCAATTTTTCAAACATAAAGCAAAGCTGAAGTTTTATAATAAACACAGGTACACCCAAACCTACATTCTATACTTGCTTTAACATACCTATCCAACTATATGTCCTTCTGTCTACTCATTGATCCATTTTATTTTTGGCATTTCAATGTAGACTGACTGCATACAGTAGTACATTTCCCTTTAAATACTTCAGCATAGATATCATTAACTAGAGTTGAATATTTGTAATGAAAAAACTATATTATATTATTAACCAATGTTAACTCAATAAATTTAATAAAAATAAAATGTACATGAAACCTTGAACAAAATGTATACACAATGAGTGCACAAATCTCAGGTGTATATTCACTGAGTTTGGATAAATGTATTCAGCTGTATAATCTAAACCCTCATCAAGGTGGAGAACATTATTACCTCTCCAAACAATTTCCTCTTCTCCCTTCTCAGTTATTATATAAATTAGCTGACGATGGCATCTATGTACTGGTTCCTGGGTTGTTTATTTCTTCACTGCAGACTGAGACCCATTAGCTATAAAGTCTGCTGGAACCAAACTCAAATTTTCATACACCCAATTATTTTTAAAACTAGCCCAAACAAACAGATTTTTTAGACATTTATAGCTTGCCTGCTTTGCATACTCCATAAAACTATGCCCAACATTTACTATCCATTGATGAAATAAAGCCTTGTGGTTGTAAGATGCCACATCACTACCACCCTTTGGAGCTCTGTGACCCAGAGACTCCAGAATTTGCTACTGAGCAACTTCATCTAGACGTGTGATCTCCAGAGACCCCTCTTTGATCTCCATCACCTCAGGGACTCCCTGCCCTCCTCCCCTTTCAGATGGTGGCCTTTTGGCCACAAACCTCTAGACAGTCTCATGCTGTGAGGGACTTTCTTTCTCATGCAACCTGTCCAATGGTCATATCCTTTTCCTTGATCAGCCCCCAAATCCCTCAAATTCCTTACAAAAGTCAATCCCCATGCTATCACCCTCAAGGCGACCACTATTTTTGTGATTCCCCCTTCCCCCACTGAAGGTTAGTTTTGCCTCTTTTGGAATTTCATATAAATGGAATCATAGAATTTGTCAGGCTCTCTATCAAAGTATAGGGTGTAAGAGGCAATGTCCTGCCATCCCAAGTACCTGGTTCACAATCAGCCACAGTAAATGGGGCTTAGTAAGTCTGGCTTTGATCTGTTTCTGGGTTTGAATAGTATGGGCCACAGTGTCTATCTCCCTGGGTATGTTAAAAGGCTGAGGACCATACACTGTCCTGATAACTCTCTGAAGTAATGCCTGGTCATCCATCCCTTCCTGTGATATAGGTGTTCCTGAAGTGTGGTCTCCCCCAAGTAGCATCAGCATCAACATTTTACTAATAAAAATGCAAATTATCTGGCCCACCTCAGACTTCCCGAATCAGAAACTCTGGAGGGCTGGCTCATCATTCTGTATTTTAAGAAGCCATTTAGATGATTCTAATTCTCATTGAAGTTAGAGAACTACTTTTGACTTCATAACACATTCTGGTTCTAACATTCTAAAATTTTACAACTGTGAATTAAAGTATAAGTAGCATATATTTCTACTTCAGAAAAGTCGAACTTCTCAGAGTTGTTCCATCATTCCCTGTGTTTTTTGAGCTATAAGCTACCTCTCCTAATATGTAAATTTCATTATGCTCATTAATGACTAGGTAAGTACATGCTGTGTATAATTTAATGAGATGTATAAGTGAATAACAAGGCAAGTAAATCAATCAATTAAAAAAAAGGTGGAAAAGGAATTTCTATATTTGATAGTATGGATGGGAACTAAGCATAGAGAAAAGGTCCATATTCACCATCATAGATAAAAAAAATCCTTTTTATTTCAAATTCTTTTGGTGTGGGGGAGCAGGAGGAGGTATAATGGTATCTTTTATCATGTAGTGATTTCAAATTTATAGAAAATAAGAATGAAATTTCACTTGTTCTTGTGCAAACTGAGTAAGAACAGGGCTAACAAATAATAAATAGATGAAGGAATGGACAACATAGCATTTTACATAGCTTTAGTTTTTAATTGCCTGACAGGGGAAAAATCATCTTTTGCATTTTGATTTTAGTTATTCAATAAGTAACTGCTTTTTTTTTTTTGCTTTTTTTATTATAATGATAAAGCATTAGCTAGCAGTATAGTTGAAACCATGGATCCTCAAATTATTACTCAAAGGGTCCGATAATAAGTATTTTAGGCTTCATGGGTCATATGGTCTCTGTTGTCAACTTGAACTGCTACTGTAACAGAAAATCAGCCATTGACAATACCTAAATGTATAGGTGTGGCTGTGACCCAGTAAAACTTTAATTAAAAAAACAGGCAGCCTGCATGGGCCATGGGTTTATGCAATACTTCCAAAACATTTAAATGTTTGTAAATAATGGTGAATCTGAAGCAATTAGTGAATTATTTTTTTTTTGCTTGGGGTTAGCATAGACCAAAGGTTAATTAGGCTATTTTTAAATGGTTTACATTTTAAAGCAATCCCCAAAATTTTTTATATATACTAACTCATTTTCCATCTCATAATAATACTTTCAAATAAGTAGAGTTGATGGTGATGGTGGTGGGGGGGGGGAGGGGAAGAATCCCATATGAGTTTTAAATATTTTTCTCTTTCAGTATGGATTTATTAACATACATTTTAAAGATCTACATACAATGATGATAAGAGATACCTCACAACTTAAGCAACCTAAGCATTGGTTTAAAATGCCTCACCACTCATGCAGTAGAATTTACTTGAGTAAAACTAAACATGTCAGTACTCACATAATTTAAAAAGAAAAAATTCTTTTGTAGGAGAAAACAAAAACACAAATAACCTTTGTGCTTTTTAAAACTACAATCTTAATCCGTGTTTGCTACTTACAAATGTATTTCTCAATTATGTGACTCTGATGTGTTTGTTTTTATTCTGAGTGCAAAGTAGATGTGTTTATTTTAGTGTCTTAGAGTATGGAAATGGGGAGGAGGGTAAAAGTATAACCTTCTATTTAGCCTCTCAGTATAGCCTGATTAGGATTTACAAGTTATAATGAACAGAGTATTAAAATGAGCTAACGAATACAAGCAGTCTAAGAATTAACCTGTGGGCTTTTTATGTGTTAACATTACACTTTAAAATAGTTTTGTGAAGCTATTTCTGAAAGGAAAAAGGACCTTAATCATTTAAAATTAAAACTAGATAATAGTTCTCATAAAACTCACCCACAGTAATATCTCTTCATAGTTTTTACTCAGGCTTATCCTAAAAGCAAGTCCACATTTAGGTACAGTTTTATAGGCGGTGTTGCTTCATCTTAAATCACAAAAGAAACTAAAATATAGAATAAAATACTTCGTGGAAATGTTTATGTTTACACATGGAAATAAATGAATGATTATGATGACGAATAGTAGATAAGACCTGCTCACTCCAAATGCCATCTCTTCCATGA
Organism: Cnephaeus nilssonii; assembly: GCF_951640355.1. Classification (NCBI taxonomy): domain Eukaryota; kingdom Metazoa; phylum Chordata; class Mammalia; order Chiroptera; family Vespertilionidae; genus Cnephaeus; species Cnephaeus nilssonii. Next base: position 68,761,946 of record NC_137084.1, on the reverse strand, counting down.
AAATTTTCTCTCAGTTGAATCCTTTTCTTTTTTTTAAACTTCACCTGAAGATATGTTTTTATTGATTTTAGAGAGAGAGGAAGGGAGAGAAAAACATTGATGTGAGAGAGAAACACTGATCAGTTGCTTCCTGCAAGCACCTTGATTGGGGGTCAAAGAACCCACAACCTAGGTATGTGCCCTGACCAGGAATCAAACTCGCAATCTTTAGTTGGATGGGATGATGCTCCAAGCCAACTGAGTCACCCAGCCTGGGCTCAGTTGAATATTTAATTATTATGTCCTACCTTGAAGCTCTTAAATATTATCACTCAACATATATTGAATGTATGATCACCATGTAATTATTTATAATAGTGATCAGGGATGCCTTTGCTGGGTGTCTGCCATGTAGTCCGTAGTTTCAAGGAATTAGTTAGCAATGTTATACGGGAATCAGACAAGTAAGCACAGTGATAAACTAGTGAAGCAAGTGATAAAAGAAATGCAGAGTAGTACTAGGGCACAGAGAAGAGCAAAACAAGGAGCCCCAATCTGAGACTAGACTGGCTAGAAAAGATTCTTGAAGGAACCCAAGTTTTAAAGGATGGACAGATCAAGGAAGGCTGAGAGCAGTCTAAGTGGAAAGCAGCACACCAAGTATGTGTGGTGTGCTTCAGTTCCTGTGGGAGGCTGAAGGCTGAGTGGCAGGGCCTGGGGAAGGGCAGCAGCAGATGCATGTTTTTCCTATCACATTCAGGTTTTATGGGAAAGCACTACAATATTTTAAGCAAGACACTGTGTTTTGTAATACTCTGAAGAAAAGAGGAAGGCAAGCTTAGAGGAAGGAAGACCTTTAGGAATTTATTGCAGTAATCTTAGGCAAGAAATATCATGGAACTGAGTTGGCAGTGAGAAAAGGAAAGAAGACACAGAAAAAACATATTTGAGAGATATTAAAAAATAGATAAAATTTGCAAATTGATCAGTTGTGGAGGTTGAGATGAAGATAGAATTGACTAAGAAAAAGAGTACAGAATTATTACCTAACCTTTTCAAATTCACTTACTTATTTTTGTTCCAACAAATGCTTGCTGAGTACCTGTATGTTTATGTGTTGGCTAGACTTCGTGCTCAATGGTGATGATATGGGGTAAATAACTTAGGTTTACCCTCTCCTCTTGTGGAATTTTGATTCTAGTTTCAATATTAGCTATCTGTTTGATATCACCTGTCATTGCTGCTTAGTTCAATTTGTAGCAGAGACTGAAAACTACAGCCCACAGTCATATTTTATGTAGCTCACACTGAGGTTTTGATTTTGAATGTCTGATTCACCACATTCCCTTTCTTGCCAATTCTTTCCTTTGTTTACTGCACCTCTCAGGGACTTGAAAGCATTTAAGTCTGTGATTCTTGCCCTAATATTACTTAAAAAAACAGTGCAGAGGTCTTTTATTTTTTTAAACACATATCACACCATAAATTCATAGGGAACGGGTTCCAGCAGCTCAGGCTCCTTTCCACTGGTTCTCACAAAGTGCGCTTCTCTGGGTGGAGCAGGTGGGTGCTTCAATTAAGCCCAGGTTTCTCTTTGGCTTCCTTCTGTTGCTGATCATTTTCCTTCACCCTTTCAGGTAGCTATCTTGGTTCTTAGAGTGCTTAATATGCTCAATATGTACTTTAATTCTCTTGGCAAGAATCTTGCCCTTAACTTGTTTGTTTACAACAATGCCCACCGCAGGCTGGGTGATGTGGGCTCCTCCAGTTTGGCCATGGTACATTTGTGGGCATTCCTTTTGAGCAGTGCCTGTTTGTTCCCTTGATGTCTACATTATCACTTTTCTTGTAAATGCACATGTATGTGGCCAAAGGAACAACAGCACGTTTTCGAAAAGGCCTAGAGAATATACAGGGGGAGCCTCTACTCTTTCCCTTTGTGTTGGTAATTTTGACAAATTACTGGGAGATGGCAGTGCCAACTGAAAGGGTTACTTTTTAAACTTTATTGTTGAAAGTATTAGAGATGTCTCCTTTCTTTCCCCATTGCCTTCCTCCACCCTGGCCCCATCCTTCCCAGGCCTTCACCACACTATTGTCTGTGTCCATGGGTTATGCATAAATGCATATAGAGTTACATTTTTTTAAACCTAGTTTAATTTTGAGTTTTAAAAAATTATGGTAAAATACACATAAAATAAAACTTACCATTTAAAAATGTATAATGCAGTAGCATTTAGCATATTCATAATGTTGTATAATCATCACCACTATCTAGTTCCCAATATTTTCACTATCCCCAAAGGAAAATCTGTATCTATTATGCAGTCACCCACATTGCCTACTCTATCCAATATCTGGCAACTACAAATTTCATTATGTCTCTATGGATTTGCCCACTCTGGATATTTCATATGGCCTTTTGTGCCTGGTTTCTTTCACTAATGTTTTCAGGTTCACCCACACCACAGAATGTATCAGCACTTCATTCCTTTTTGTTGATAAATAATACTCCATTGCATAAATATAGCACATTTGTTCATACATTTATAAGCTGATGGGCATTTGGATTGTTTCCATCTTATGGCCATTGTAAATAGTGCTGCTATAAAAATTCATGTACATATTTTGTTTGAACATCTGTTGTTGTTTCTTTTTAGTATGTACCCAGGAGTGGAAATGCTGGATCATATGGTAATTCTTTGTTTAAACTATTGAGGGACCACCGAATTGTTTTCTACAGTGGCTGGACCATGTTACATTCCCACCAGCTTGGCTCTTTTTCTTTCATTCTCCACATAAAATCACATCTGATGTTTACAGGGTATTTAACTACAAAATAAAATCTCCTGAGTCTAGATCCTCATAACCTCTACTATAGTTTGCAATGAACTCCTAACTGGACTCTCTACTTCCTTGCTCTCTCTTCTTCAATCTATGCTACTCACTTCTCACTTCTTTCAAATTAATCTTTCTGATGCATATTATCAATTATCATGGCATGTGCACTGTCTGAAGAGTAAGCTCAACTCATTAATCTAGCATTCAAGATCTAGTTTGTGCTTTACCCTACCTGGTTATGATGATATGTCAGGTTAGAACTCTATATTACCTGTATAAAGGTAACCCTAGTGAGTCTTAGAGAATAAATTAGTTCAGAAGTAATTTAGAACAAAAAGAGATGACTACTGAAACGAAGCTAAAAAACATACACTATCAACATCAAAATTCTATCTTATTCAGCAATAAAAATTTGTCCATTAGATATTTATATCTGAAACATCTCAACATTCAAGCACATTTCAGGGAACTCTAGTCTAAAGCAATTATCTGTCTTACTGATGGGATGAAAATGTACTATTACATTTCTATAGCCATCATCTAAATAAAATCACATTCAAATGATTAAAGAAAACTCTGTATAGAGATTATAACATGGTGTGGTTGTATCAATATGTACTATTATTTCCACTTCCAAATTAGCATCAATGATTAAATGATGCATCATGTAGCTCATATTACACAGTCCAAATTCTGACTTGCTATTATAGAATAGAGCCTAGTTGATCATGTTAATAGCAGGATCAAAAAGAACTAAGCTAGGCTAAGGGCTTATCGGTTATATGAATGAATAACTGGACAAATAAAATAAGCAGGACCTTAAAGCAAGAAAAATACAAAAGATAACCTTTAAGACCTTTAACTTATAACCAAAATGCTGACTGGAACAGACAGTATATGTGACATAATGAGAACAATCTTATATCAATGATGCTAATATTTAAAGAGCAAGGAAAACAAACCATTAAATAAGCAAAGACAGAATAGCAATATGGAAGGAGTGTGTGAAGGCTAGAGGACACTAATAGACATATACACTAACAGAGCAAGATCCATAAACAGAGATATTGTTTCCAAGAAAGGGAGTAAACTATATAACTTTTTAACAGCCTTGACACAGAAGTTTCTCAACAATAGCTATTAGGAATTCACTTAATAAAAAGCACTTGACAGGACATTACAAGAAAGGAAAGAACATGATCTTGTGACTACTGACTTTGAGAACTTCAATTTAGTCACTTGTGTGGACTTCACAATACTGTACATCTTAATTATCAATTAAGTAAATTGGTTTGAGTCATCTTGAATCAAATAAGATTGCCAAACGTACTTATGCTACTCAAGGAAATTTATATGTGTAGTGATTACAATGTGATATGGTAATACATTTGTCTGAATATGTTTATTTATTCAATAAAGAACCAATTCAACAATAGGCTGACTGGGCACTTCAGTAATTTGAGTAGTTTGGTTCAGGTAATAATTATATAATGGTACACTGAAGGAAACAAAAGGGTCATACCTCATTAAAGGTAGTTCTAGCTACAATTTCTGGGTCATACCTGATTGAAGGTAGTTCTAGCTACAACTTCTGGATCATACCTGATTAAAGGTAGTTCTAACTATAATTTCTGGATCTGCTAAGCGAAATAAGCTAGTCAGAGAATGACAAGTATGACATGATCTGACTCATATGTGGAATCTAATGAACAAAATAAACTGATGAACAAAATAGATCCAGAGACATAGAAGCATGGAACAGACTGGAACCTCAGAGGGAAGGTGAGGGAGTGTGGGTGGGTGGGAAGAGATCAACCAAAGAGTTTGTATGCATATATATTTCTTCCTTTAAGACATTTTAAAGAAATCTGAGCAATTAGCTGGTTAAAGTCTCTGAAAGAAAATACTTGCTCAGCCAGTGTTGCTCAGTGGTTGAGCATCAACCCATGAACCAGGAGGTCATAGTTTGATTCCCAGTCAGAGCACATTCCTGTGTTGCAAGTTCAATCCCCAGTAGAGGCATGCAGGAGGCAGCTGACCAATGATTCTCTCTCATCATTGATGTTTCTATCCCTCTCCCCCTCTCCCTTCTTCTGTCTGAAATCAATTAAAACAAATTAAAGAGAGAAAATATGCATTAGAGGCTTTGAAATAATTTTTTGAGCACATTTTGGTATGACAAATTTATTTCAAAGTAAATCATTTGGGAAATAAAGGAGAATTTTTCGTGAATGCTAAATAGAAATTTGAATAGTAAAGGAACCTTTAAATTCAATGTGTTGTTATTCTATATTGAGATGGTAAACTATTTCATGATGTTTAATTTTTTAAATCCCAAAGCATATTCAGTATTTACTAATAATTTGCTCAGTGACTTACATATTAATGATCACCTAAAGTGCATTAAGGCTCTGGGGATACAGCAGCCAACAAAGTAGCCAGGGACATGAGAAGAATTTCACCTTTTATTCTGAGTGAGATATGAAGAGGAGATGGTGTGGCAGAAAAGTGACAGGATCTATTAGGTAAGTAACACAGAGGGCAGCAAAGAGGAAGGATGCAATAAACACTTGCTTAAAGAAGTTCTAAAATAAAAACACAGTTGGCTAAATTCCTTCAGTAAAAGCCATTAGATGCTTCTTGAAAAGTAGTAAGTTAGGAGAGAAATAACGGTGGGTTGGTAGTGATGGAGGTGGTAAGAAATAGTTCTACACTATTTATATTTCAAAGGTAGAATCTAATAGGATTTGATGGCAGACTTATTTTTGGCATAACTAATTGGGGTAGGGGTGGGGGTAAGGAATTTGGTTTTGGACATAATAAGTTTAAATTACTTATCAGATATCAAAATAGAGACTTTAAAGCTATGAAAGAGATCAGATCATTTAGGGAGTTAGTATAGATGGAGAACAAGTTCAAATGTTGAGTCCCAGGACACACCAACATTTAGAAATTGGGAAAGAAGGAGAAACTAACAAAGTAGAATGAGCTGGGTGTCAATAACCAGAACAAGAAGCCCATGGAAGAAGGGAGGGATTAGGGTGTCCTAGAAAGGTCAAGGAAGATGATTTGACCATTGGACCTAGAATTAAGGCTGGCACCAGTGACCTTGTAAAGAACAATTCTGGTGGAAATTTATGAAGAGACTAGAGGCCTGATGCACAAAATTCGTGTAAGAGTAGGCCCTCAAAGCCCCGGCTGCCTTGGCCAGCCCTCACAGCCCCAGAACGTCCGGAAGGTCATCGGGAAGGTTGTCTGGAAGGTCGTCCAGATGGTCGTTCCACTGTTTGGCTGTTCAGTCCATTTGCATACTACACTTTTATTATTATAGATTATTCCAATTTGGTTTACATCAAATTTTAGGTAATGGATGATTCTGCAGAGTCATCATTTAACTTGTCTAAAACCATATTCAGTTTTGAAAAAAATTGTTAAAAAAATACGCCCCTCCAAAACACACACACACACACACACACACACACACACACACACACACACACAGACACACACACACAAAACACACCAAAACTGGAAACACACAAAAGAAGTTTCTAAATCCAAGAAAGTGCTCATAAAACGAATTTGGCCGTGATCTGGTACAACTATTACAAAGCTCTAAGACTGTTCTCTCACTATAACAGATGAGACACTACTCTGAACAGAGCATAAAAGTTATTTCATAATTAGAGCAGATATTTTCATATATTCCAGGACACTGTCCCCCACAGGGCTAAGAAAGTGCTTTCTGTCTGAGAATGCAAAGCATGCTTTCTTGTCCTCAGCAGCAGCAACTTTTATCAAACACTAGCAGCTTTTTACAAAATTGGTGTTGAAGTCAAGAATCAGTGAGTATGTTATAGAGAAAAGATTGAGAACACTTTCTTTGACAGCTAGTCTATTTCAGTTTTCAAGAAGATGCTTTAAAATTACCTTGTACATGGAAGTCTTAAATAACTACCACAAAGCCGAGGATGCTTGTTTCAACCTCTGGGACTGAACAACCTTCCTATCTATCAAAGTCTGACACACACACACACATGCAGATGACTGAGGCCTTGAATAGGCCTTTGCAGTTGTTAGGGACGCCAGTCATTATGATTCCAGCAAAAGGAATAGGCTCATAAGTCCCACACCATAACATGAAATGCTTTTATAATAAGCAAAGTTAAGCTATTAGCTTGCAATAAAACACTCTCATTTGTCTATTTTTGATAAAAGTATCCCAAAATTCAAGTAACTGAGCTTTCCAGATAATCTGGTTGTTTGTACTAAAATCACTCACTGTAGATAGGATAAAAACAATGTATTAAAAAGATCATGTAGTTTGTTTTAGAGAGGGCTGACCTAGTATATCTCAAGTGTTTTATGCAATTCTATGCTGGGAAATCTAATTAACCCTTTAAAGCATTAAAAGATAACATACTTTCCAATTTCAAACAAAAGTAAACCCAAGCCTTAAAATAAAAGCTTTACATTGAACATATACAATATACTAGTATACCAACAACAAATGTTATGCTAAACATTTTTAAACATTAAGAGAAATATTTCTATATTTACTACTATAAAAGAAATGATCTGTTTTCCAATATTAATCCTTTTCACCCAGGGCTGTCACCCCTGGTAGGAATATATCAATGATATGCTCCTATTTACACTGTGTAGTAAGGTAGGATCCAAGTCTTATTTCTGAACCACCATTTCTAGAACTACCACTTACACAGAGGACTCAAATGTTTGCAGCATAAATAGGTAAGCAAACAAAAGTGTCCTTGCTTTCTTCTCCACCTACAAAAGTAAAGTGGAGAAATCAGTTTATCACTCAGAAACCAAAACCAAACCCCAGAGCCACTCTGCTATGGCCTTTGTTGGTACTAATACTGTTTAGCCAGATGGGGGAGGGATGGGAAAGAGTAGCCCTTCCCTCTTTGGACGGACCGTTACTTTCTTTGCCAGTGAGCACAGGTAAAGAAAGTAACTCTGTTCAGGGGAGGCAGACCCATTTGATTAGTTGCTTCTGTTCTCTACCTAACATCATGACTGCAGACACCTTTCCACCCATGCCACTCTATTTCTGGAACTTTTTTCCATCATTGCTCCCTAAATAAAAATGAAAGAGGAATGGAGGAGAATTCCAGAAAGATGAACATTTGACTTCACACAATTTAGTTCAAAGTGGCAGGGCTTTTTTCAATGATCAAAGCATTCCAAAAAGTGAGAAAAAAATAAAAGCTATTAGAACTAACCTAAGCCAATAGTCTCATTTTCCAAAATTAACAGACTTTCAGACTTACCCTCCCAAAGACTTGGTTCTGTGCACATGTACCAAACAAAGCATGTGTGAAGATGCCCTACATGACTTTGGAAGTCTAACCCCTGATGCAAGGGCAGACCTTTCAGCTTTGTTCCTTACAAAATACTGAACAAATGTTTGCTGAACTGAAATCCAACTGAACTAAAGAAAAACAAGAAGCATTAAAATGCTCACCAGCTGAATACCAGTCATGGGGAACTGTCATATTAAAAATCCTTTTGTCATTCTCAATTTTTTTCTCAAGTTCAAATTATAAGAGATTGATTACAATGATCATAAATCAATGCTAAGGAACAAATATCCTACTTTTTGTTATATTCAAAGTTTTAGAAAATGTCAGAAATAAATGGAATACTTATAAATAACTGCTGGTGCATGTTAAAGCGTGAAACCCACAAATTAAAAGCTAGACAAAATAAAAATTGACAGCTCAACTAAAACCAAACCACATTTGAAGTCATTTTTCACATAGCTAAAATGACATCATTACCTTAACAAAGCAGAAAGCACGCCTTGCATCTGTGTTGGTGGAGCTGAGCAAACACACATGTGGCCTAGTTTATTTCCAGGCTGTGAAAATTCTAGTGTGGCTATAACACGCTTTCTGTGACCATTTGTACAAGTGATAGAGCAAAATTCCCTGTCATAGAGGCCTTGCCTGAAAGAGAGGTGAGTGGGAAAGTGCTCTACCGTTTCTATCATTCCAAATAAAATGATATTGAAAATACATTCTAGAGGTTTCTGAATCTAGGGGTTTGAAGAAGATTTAAGGATAAATCTTGAAACAGACTACAACTGAATTTCAATAAAAGTTTCATTCTTCTTATTCTTCAGAAAAGGCTTTTTCACTGACTCAACCACAAAAAGAGACTAAGTAACTACATTTGAGCTGCCTAGATTCTATGCTCCTTTCAATAACTAGAAAACTAAGTGGAGAGCCTTTGGAAAGAGAGGAAACAAAAGGAGGGTGGTGGTGGCGATGGCAAGGGGTGGGGATGCCAGCCTTCCTGTCTTCTAGAACCATAGCTTAATGTGTCCAAAATATTACCAGAACAAAGTCAGGGTGCCTGCCCTTCATGAGAATAAGGGCTTTTTTAAAAAATATATATTTTATTGATTTTTTTTTACAGAGAGGAAGGGAGAGGGATAGAGAGTTAGAAACATCGATGAAAGAGAAACATCCATTAGCTGCCTCCTGCACACCTCCTACTGGGAATGTGCCTGCAACCAAGGCACATGCCCTTGACCGGAATCGGACCTGGGACCTTTTAGTCTGCAGACCGATGCTCTATCCACTGAGCCAAACTGGTTAGGGTGAGAATAAGGGCTTTAGTCTTCCTTGTTCACTGCTATATTTCTAGTGGTGCCAAATATTTGCTGAATTAATGATGATGATGAATGTCTATTTTGTTATGGTCTTGTAAAGCCCCTTATAGACCAAGTCTTGGGTCTTCTCTGAAGGAGGCAAATGTGGTAAGGGTTAGTGACATGGGAAGAGGCACGTGTCTAAAGCGGGTGGGAGTACCGACTCTTTGATCTGGTACCTTGTCAAAGAGCGGAGTTCCTTGGGGCTGGCATTGAGATGGTCATGAGAAAGGGAGAAAAGAACAAGGCCCGATTTATAAGTGACATTTTCTAATGGTATGTCATTGTCTCTATTTCCCTTAAAGCCAAGCATTTGTCTGAGTCTCTTCTATGAGATGTTAATAGATGTCCAGCTATCCCATGTAGTCACACCCTCTCTTGCCTCATTTTAGTTTTTTAATACCAGATACTACTTACTAATACTCTAATTTGTGTTTTGCTATCCACATCCTCCCACTAGAATGTACACCGCATGAAAGTTGTCACAGATATTTGTTGAATAAATTAACAATTGTCAGGCACAGTTCTGAGATGAACAAGAAAAACAAAATCCTATCCCTTCTATGGTTTACATTCTGTGAAGACATAATACATAATACCAGGAAAAAGGACCCTGAAGGAAACACCAGATCGAAGAGGTTTCTTTACCTATTTCCAGAGCTTTTACTATGTACGGTGAAAACTGACAAAGAAAGTTTCTTCCCCCCACCTGAACATCTGACAGAAGAGAAGTTTTCCATTTACATTGAACACACATTAAGAAATGCAGTTCTGTGTTTTGCTTAGTTTTTCCTGGCTGTGATGCTGGCACTAAGGGAAGATTCCTATATCAACACTTGGGTCAGAGTCATAAATTGCCAGTGTCTGACACCAGTAATAACTAGGGAGAGAGCCTCAGTGGTGTATGAAAGTCAAGGGATAGCATGGAATTGAGAGTTCCAGGTGCCCCTCCCGGCCTGGAAGTTCTCCCTCCACCATCACTGTAAGAGGATCTAGGTTTTATTTATTCAGCTTGAGAGTTTCTGAGCTTCTTCATTAATTTTGTAAAATTCTTGGCCATTATATTTTCAAATATTTTTTTCTGCTTCATTTATGTTTGATATTGTTCTACAGCTCCTGGATGCTTCACATCATTTTCCTTTGTGTTTCACTCTGAAAAATTTCTGTTAGTCCATCTTTAGGTTTACTGATTATTTCGTCAGCTGGCCAAGTCTGAGGATAAGTCTGTTGAAAAAATTCTTCATCTTTGATAGCGCATTTGATTTTTTAAATAAATTTTGATAAAATTTCCCATCTGTTCATGAATGTGGTCTATCTTTTCCACTACAGTCTTTATATATTAATCATAGTTGTATTAATGCCCCTGGTATCTGTTTCATTTCTCAATCTGGTTGGCTGTTTTATCTCTCAGCAGTGGGTTTTTTCTTGCTATTTAACATGTTATGAAGCTTTTGATTACTGGACAGTGTTATGGAAGAACAGCAGAAACTGAGGTAGATAGTATTTACTCATGGAAGTGGGCCTGCATCTTCTTCTGTTATGCCATTAGCGACTGAGGCAAATTAGTCAGTCATTGAGTTGTGTTTGGCTTTTGTTGTTGCTATCTTTAACCTCAGTGTACAGACTTTAGATTCTTCTAGTGATGAACAACTGTTCCCTAGTGCTTAGGATGAGGCCTGAAATACTGTCCATGCTCCTATTTCAGCTATTAGCAGTTCCCGAATGTCTCTATAGGGAGAGACAGGTGTCTTTCACCAGCGCCTCCTCTTGCCCTAGAAGTAGACTCTTACTGCTTGTTATTCAGCATTAGGCTGTTCATGGGGACACATGAGATTTTCAGTCTTCCTGGCCTGTCTTAATTTTTGGCAGAGTATGTGCACCTGAGGTAGGGTCTTCTCATATTCTTGTCCCTTCTCAAGCCTATGGCAGCCAAATTCTGCCTTGAATTTGTGACAGATTTTGGACAGAAGAGTTCCTGGCTTCCCCCTAAGTGGTAGTAGACCTCTTATTTTTATTGGTGAAGAATCCTGGGACTAAGAGGATTTTCTGCCCTTCCCATATGGGTAGATCATCCAGAGCAGGGAATATTTGCCTAAGTCCTGTAGGTGAGAAGACGTTCCCCTACAACAGGCAGATGGGCTTTGCTTCTAGCTCCCCTCGGAAGCAATGGAACTTCCCCTGAACCTGAGGGTGAAAGGGTTTGCTATCCCTTCCTTGGGGCTTTTGTTACTAAGAAAAAAGTTCTGAGGAAGAAGGCAGTGTTTCATGCCCATCTCACAGATGAAACCAATCAATTTTTGCAAGTTTGTACCATTCTGCACGCATCTTTTCCATCTCCTGATTTACCTCTAATCTTTCTTGTAAGAAAACCAGTAAAGACCCATGAAAAAGAAAGTAAATGGGGCTCCCAGTTACTTTAAACTGACACTTTAAGAATTGCATTAAACATTTAGTAGATTTCTTCTTATTCATTTTGATGATGATTACAGCTTCATCCTATGCTCTCCCAAAGGTGAAATAATTTATGTATCCTATCTCTTTTCAGAGGGGCTTGCCACTCTTTGAAATTTGGTTCACTTGGTTGTCTTACAAACTCAGTTCACTAATGAATTCAAAAGAAGTTATAATTTTGAAGATTACATGGCTTTTATTCATTGTTATGATAGGAATGATGATCTTTTGAGGACTTACTTTTATTAAGGAAAGCAACAGTTATAAGCCATTTAATATTTTTTTCAATCCTTGGTCCTTGAAGATATAAGTTAAATCTCCTTCTTCTCCCCGCTCTTCTTATTTTTGATTAAGTCCATCCCAGTTCTAAATTTCTAAGATTCTGAGAATATCATAGGATGGAAATATAAATGTAGGCTTAGAGCTACAGGGAAAGAGAATAAGAAACTAAACTTGGCTATGAGGTAGTTTTTGACCATTGGGAAAGACAGACCTAAAAGAAGTGATTATGTTACAATGCGTGGTGAGAGAGAAGTAATATAGCTTAAGTAAAAAATCATGATGGGAATTTTAGCATGAGGAGTCAGGGGAGCTTAAAGAGAGAAGACAGAAATATCCGGGAGAAAATGTGTCACGAGGCACAAATTGAACTGATCCTTGAAGTTGTTCTCTATGTGGAGAAGCAGAAGGGAGTATCTTCACAGAAAAGAGAGGTAAATAAACCACAGAAGTTTAGGACTGAAGGTATGGTGAGAGAGAACCAAGAGATGAGGATTAAGAGCGTAAGTTTTGGAGTCAGATAGACCTGAGTTTCAAACCTGGTCTGCTACTTCAAGACTGTATGACTTGGGACACTTGGTTAAGCCCTTTAAAATGCATTTTGCCAGTCTGTCAAATGGAAGCATTAATGCTGACCTCTCAGGGCTGTTTTTGAGGATTAGATGAGATCATCGCCTAAGGTACTAGTTAAGCACATCTGGAACAGCATGTAACGGCTGTTACTACTGCCAGTAGTGGTTCCCCTCACAGGGTAGAGGCACCCCATGGGCTGGCAGCAGTTGCTATTTGGGACTTTTCTAAAAACTTAAGAAGTCAAGAGGGGTCGTTGGCTTTAGAAAAACAATTGCCTCCAAGCAGCCTGAGTATAATCCCCTTATTCCTTAAGATATTACAGTTCCTATCTCTTCCTTGGCATGAAAACTAGAATATATATTTAAAAGTAGCCCAGAAGACAGTTCCTCTTACTGGAAACAGCAAGTAACAATTTATACTAGGCAAGTAGGAAGAACTACTAATTTCATCTGTTTCACTGTGTCTATGCAGGAGGGAAAGAAGGTAAAAAGCAGAGTATGTGCTGGAAAATTATTCTTATTTACAGGGCAGAGTTAAACCCAGGTTCAAATAATGCAAATAGAATTAAACATGAATATACTTTTCAGCAATACCTCCAATTTTTACTGAGGACAAACATCCCCAACAAGACTCATTGTGATGCTGGTACATCTTCATTCTATGCTCTTCCAAAGCTGAAACGATGTATGTGTCCTATCCCTTCTGAAAGGGGCATGCCACTCTCTGGAATTTAGTTCACTTGGTTGTCTTACACACAGTTCACTAATGAAGTCAAGAAAAGGTTGCTGTTTGCTTGCTTTTGTTTTGGGCTACTCGAGCCTCCAATAGCTCGCTCCTGACATTTAGTAATCCTGACGGGGCCTGGAAATTGCCCTCCAGGTGTTGCTAAGGATTAACTGTATTACCTGAATCTGATTCCTTGGGCCATGCTACCAGTCCATTCTGAGAATAAGACTTTACCTGGAGAATGCCCTAGAACAGTGGTTCTCAAATTTAGCCTGTATCGGGATCACAAGTAGAGTTTGTTAAAATATGGAATGTTGGGCCTAGGCCTAGAATTTTTGATTCATTATGGGGTGGGGCTCTATACTCATAAATGTTCTCTTTATGACTGTTATTCTAACATAGTCCCAGGTAATGCTGATGCTCTTGGTTCCAGGACCACACCCTGAGGACCTCTGCCCTCAGTTTTTGTTTTCAGAGTGGTGCTCCTTCTAGTTACCTGAGGTGAGTGTTAGACCTGTGAGAGAACTATAAGAATAAGAGACAATACATACCTACCAACAAGTGAATCTAAAAATCAAGTGAATAAAAAATCTGAAGAACAGAATGGACTGGTGAATATAATAGAATCAGGGACATAGAAAGGGAGGGGACGGACAATTATCAGGGGGAAGGGGGTCTGAGGGGTGCAGGAAGAGATTGGACAAAAATCTTACACCTATGGATGAAGACAGTGGCGGGGGGTAAGGGCATGGGGTGGGGTGGGGAATCAGGTGGAGGGGACCAATGGGGGGGGGGGGGGAAAGAGGAACACCTGTGATAATCTGAACAATAAAGATTTATTTAAAAAAAAAAGAATAAGAGACAAGTGAGTAAACAATACCAGGGTAAGGCAAGGGCTGAAAGGAAAAACAGACACGTTGTTCTTCCATCAGTTTTTCAAAGGGGCTAATCCTGAGGCTTAAGTTGGGGTTAGCTGGAAGAGTGCTGGCAGGTCAGCCTTTTCCCGTTATTTGCATTAGCTCCTGGGAGCACAGAGCCCACTCTATCCAAGCCCCTCAATGGTAGCTCTGCCCTACCTTTGTGCCAAGGTGGAGTGGAGAGGACAATCATCCTGACCTTTTCCCGAAGGCCGCTCCTCTCAGAACTCAGAGGTTACCCACGTTTCTGGGGGCCTATTTTCAATGCCTTAGAGAACAAGCAGGTACCTTTGCCTTTCTCTTTATGACTGTTCTGTGCGTGATTATGCTGCCCTCTTTTTCACCTACTCTCTTATTTTTAAGGCCAGGTATGAGAGAAAAATTAAGGCCAGAGGGACAGTGAAGGCCTGGCCCTAGCCTGAGCCCTAGCTCGAACACCCCTTCCTGTGTAATCTAAGCTGCTCCATCTCGGTTTTAGGCTCCATATGGTGGAATAAGGAAGTCTGATGGAAAGGTCTATATAATTGTTCTAAAAAAGACTCTCCAATTCTAAAACTCCATGATTCTAAGACTCCACATCTTATTACTAGCACAGAAAGAGAAATGTATGCATCTGAGATGAAGAGAAACAATTAAGAAACTTGAAATTCCACTTGAATTTGTAAGTACCCTTTAAAGTTGCATAATTCAATATAGTAGCTCTAGCCACAGATAGATCATTTTCATTCTCTCAAAAATTACAATCTGTCAGCATTGCTTTCAAGGTCTAACCGTAAAGGAGTAAGCGGTTCTCTTTTCCACTGAGGCTCATTTCTTTCTTTCTTTCTCCCTCTATTCCTTCACACCCACCAATAACACTGCCTGGAACCATTGAAATACTTTCCTTAATCTTAACTTTGTTATAATTGTAACAACAGCTATGCATTAGATATATGTAAATTTACAACAAAATATATATTTCTAGCGGAATTTTTTTTTTTTTTGCTAAGGAATGAGTTCCTGAGTATTACATTAGCCTCCAGAAAATTTTAAAATAGTACAGTTATCATCTGCCTGGAATAGTTTAGCCATGATTCTGATTGTAAGCCAGGGAATTCTGCCCACAATGTCATGCACATAGTGAAACTGCAGATCTCAACCTCAGTAGCTTCCCCCTTTACCACCTGGGTTCCTCCCTGTATTTTCAAGGGACCTCTTTCTACACCTTGTGAAGTTCTATGTGCAAGTTCTCCCATTCATTCTCTAAGCAGCACTGCCAACAGCATGGGTTCTGGGGTCAGACATACCTGAAATTAAGTACGGGGATTGCCATTTACCAGTTGTGCACCTTAGGGTTTAAACTTTAGGAGCGTAAAATTTTCTTACCTATAAATGAGGATAATTAAAAGTATCTAGCTCATGGCTCTGTGGAAGAAATATATTTAAAAGCGCTTAGCAGATAACAAAAGCAAAAAAGGTTAGCTACCATTATGAAAAATCACATGAAATTCAAATTCTTGCCCAAAGAACATAATATTTAGTAAGGGCCAAAAATATCAACTCACAGATTACTTTCTAATGGCAAAGGGAAAAAACACCTTTACAAGGTATCAGGTCATCCTCGCCAAGTAAGATAACCTGACACATGCCTTCTGAAGTGATGCGATATGAAATACACTGTTTCACTTATAAGAAGCATTCTTGCACACAATGATTGCCTGAATATAACCAAGCAGTTAGACACAACTTTCAGTGTATTGGAACTATTGGGGAAATAAAGGAACACATTTCATGACAAGGCAAAGGAATCGGAGAAATCCAGAATGTGGGCTGTAATGGCCAGCCTCTAGGTTGGCATGCCATGATATCTGCCCATAGGATTCATACCCTTATGTGCGCTCCCATATTGTATTAGTGCTGGTCTCTATAACCAAGAGAATTTGACAGAAGTAACACTATGTCATTTCCAAGATTAAATTATGAAAAATACTCTAGCTTTCAGCTTGATCAGTCTCTGTGTGTGTGTGTGTGTACACGTGTGTGCATGTACATGTCTTTCTCTTCGATTGCTTACTGTGGGGCAAGTCAGTTGCCATGTTGTTAGCAACCTTATGGAGACAGCACACAGCAGAAAACAGGCCTCCTTCAGCGCCAAGGCCATGCAAGAGGAGAATAGTCTGAAGTACACTGAGGACTCGAGTCCATCCAGAGGCTGAGCAAGCAGCACCAGTACCACAGCCTCATATCCCAAGTGCAAGGGACAATGCCAGGCGCCTGACTAGATTTAAGAAACCTCCAACATCAATGACTTTTCTGCCAGAGGGGCCAACCCGAGCGCTAGCAGCTGCGTTCCGGGCTGTCGGCCAGGAGAAGGGTTACTTTGAAGCTCCGAGCCCCTCTGCCAACTGTGACTCCTTTGCGGTGACAGAAGCTCTCATCCCCACGTGTCTTCTCAATGAAATTGGCGATGAGACCTTCCAGTACAAAAACTAAGTGGACTAGACTTGCAGCATCAACCCCTTCCCCTCTCAATTGTCATAACAGCTGTAAATGAATGGAATATCAAGGTCTTTTTTTTTATGCCTCATACCCAGTTAACACCTCTTGCTTTCTTTGGCCAGGATAAGAGGGGTCAAGTTCTTAATCTCATCATATACACTTTCCTCCCTATCATTGAAGCTTTGTAGTGCTTTAGTGGGGAGGGGACAGGGAAATATGACCTTCACTTCATCAAGTGTTTGTCCAATAGGCGTATCTACGGTGAGCACAGTATTTGTGAAGGGAGGGGAGGACTTTTTGCTTTAAGGGAGCTAAAGGGGGTAGGGGGAGGCTGGGCTTACTCTGTGTTAGATTAGATATTCCCTCTTGGTGGGAAGTTCCATTTCTTAAAAGGTTATAACCAGTTTTCTAGTTAAAGTGAGAATTAGGAAAGTGTAGGGCTTAGGCAGGAAGGTGCCTGCTTATCTGCTGTGCTTCCCTGGCCTGGGGCTAAATGGCCCCACTCAAGGCAAGCTCAGTGTAAAGGGTTAGGGTGGACAGCCCTACCTTAGAAGAAAAAAATTCTCATTGCCTGGTCCTCATTTATAACACAAAGCAGAGTAGTGTTTTTGCATTTAAATGCGAAAAGAAAAAAATTTCTATATTCCTGTGCAGATATGTGTGCTTTTTCTAAAGGAGGGAAACCATTCTGGTCACCGGGAGCCAAATTGGAGGCCAGTAGTCTGGTTAGAAATAAGAATCTCCTTTTGAGCGGGTGAGGGTAGCAGTGCTTGAAAACCCTCACTACCATGTAGAGGTTTCTCCGCCCTGTCTGCCCTCTGGAGGGGGTGGACACTGGTCTGTCAACAGGAGAAGCACGTTATAGCAGCAATAGTCACCCAAGCCCCGTGACTTTGGTTCAAGGACACATGTACACACAGGGGTTTAGAAATATGAGTTGGCTGGTCAGCTTGAGCATGTATGTTACTGACAAGGAGGGTACTGGGTTATTTTCTGGGGACTAGCATGTCACTAAAGTAGGCCTTGTGATATAATAAAAAAATTTTTTTTAAAGCAAAAACAACAACAAAAACCAAGTGAGTGAATGTTACTGGTGGTGGATCCCCCAGCATCAATCAAACCATCGGAGACTGCAGTACCAGTTGACACCTTGATGCAACCTCATGAGAGACTGAGCCAGGCCCACCCAACTAAACTGCTCTGGATTTCTCATTCTCGAAATTGTGTGGAATAATAAGTGTTTGCTGTTTACAAGCTTCTAATACTGAGGTAATTTGTTACACAGAAATAGATAACTATTATGTTGACTCTTCTCCAGAAAAAATCTAGAATTTAGAACTAGTCTCTTTAACAACTTAATAAGGATTAAAAAAAGTTGCAGGAACTGTTCTATTTTACAAGAGATAAAGAGACCTAACAACCAAATGTAATTGTGAACCTTGATTTAAGTCCTGGTTTAAAAATGATAGTTATTTAAAAATGTAGGGCTTATCAGGGCAATTTGAATATAAACATGCATTAGATGATGTTAAGGGAAATTTAAATTTTATTAAGTGTGATAAAGGTTTTGTTGTACAGAAGAATGTTGTATTTTTAGGAGTTTTATGCATAAGTATTTTGGTGAAAGCACTATGTCTTAATTTCAAATGATTCATAAATAGAGAGCTACTTAAATGAATAGAGATGAAATAAACATGGCAAATGTCAATTACATATAAAATATAGGTAGTGGGTATATGAGTATTCACTGTACCATCCTATAAACTTCTGTTTATATTTAAGATTTTTCTTAGTTACAATGTTAGAAAATAATGAAATGTTCCCACCCCACAAATTGGAGTTATCTCTAATTGTCATTAGATTAAAAAAATTCAGCCCACTGAGAACTAAACCCAGATTTTTACATTGCAGAGTATTGATACTCAGTTTAGAAATTTGCACAATTCCCAAACCAATACATCAGAGGACCATTGTTGAACCAGTGGTTCCACTTAAAAGTCATCCCATCTCTCCAATGTTTGCTGGAGGGTAAAAAATAAAAAGTTGGTACTGATTCCTTTGTTTTCTTTTCCTGTTTTCATTGTATTTTATTTTTCATTAAAAGCCAACATTACTTTGTTCAAGAAGAAGTACTAGTAGATTATTTCAGTATCCAGGGGCAGAGACACAACCATAAGCTCATTTTTTGTAATAACTGAAATGCTGAAGGGAGCACAGTGGGGAAAATTAGCAGGAGGACAAGGATTTCACAACCAGAAGTCCATTGAAAAAGGACCTTTACAAAGAAAAATGAGTCAATTGGCAAATTTAGTAAAAATTTTACTTCTTACTATAATGCTGATATGAAAACATCTGGGTGTAAATTCTCAGTTTAAGAAAAATTCAGAGACACTCCCATCATTAACACATATAAAGTTACTCTTAAAACACTGACATAGTTGAAACAATAATTCAGCATTTATTTTTATGTAAAGAACATTTTATATTTCTCAATTGCACTGATGAGTTTTTGTCCTCATGTCATTTCTGATTATGTTGAACAGAATAGACATTTTAAAATTTAGTTTACATTTATTTAGCATAACATGTAATTTAAAATATGTTTTACTTCACACCAGTAGAAATTTACATTTAAACTACCCTGATCCGTCCATGATCCCAACACATTCCATGAGGGCGCTGTGGCAGGACAGGGACTCTTCTGCATCAGTAGTGAGAATGGAAATGACAACCTTTACAAAGGGAAAACGTGGAGCACCCTCCACAACTATATACAGTAATCCCATTTCTCACAAGCACAAGCTTTCATTTTTATTTTTATTTTTTTACTCCAGGATCATTTATAGCAAAAAAGTAAAAACAAAGTAACCAATCATTCATCAGCACGGGACTGGCTGAATAAACCATGGTACTTATGCATAAACAATGAATTACCAAAAAAACTGTAGAGAAGAAAGAAAATATCTCTATATACTAGTATGAAGTGATCATACAGATATACTGTAATGTAAACAAAATGGGGTAGAAAAAGTATATAGTATATTATTTTTAAGAAATAAATAAAAATATATATTCATATCTGATTAAATAAAATTGAACTTTTTAAGTTATCAATGGCAAAGGAAAAAAAAACACAAGGTTGAGGAGAAAGAAAAACGAACTAAATTTGTTTGAATATATCTTGCTTTAATAGATTCAAATGGACTATGTAAATATTTATACAATTATAAATTTTATAAAACTATAAAAATTTTATTGCTTTTCATAAGTCTATAAAACCACAATATCATAAACTATAAAACTTAAAATCTTAGTTTTCATTTATACAATAAAGTTTAATAAAACTATAAAAATGAAATTAAAACAAATTAGCCAAAATGACCACATAGAGAAAAAAATATTCCAAATGACTTTCAAAAACAATAATATGATTATACATGACTGCTGGGATATGCCATAAAGATAATTGCTTAAAAATATAAAACTAGTTTTAGTAATCATATTGGTGGTGGTAGTATTGATACTGTTGCTCTGAAGGTTAAGTAAAACACCTGTTGCCATAACCGGTTTGGCTCAGTGGATGGAGCGTTGGCCTGCAGACTGAAGGGTCCCAGGTTCAATTCCAGTCAAGGGCATGTATCTTGGTGCGGGCACATCCCCAGTAGGGGGTGTGCAGGAGGCAGCTGATTGATGTTTCTTTCTCTCTCATCTATGTTTCTAAGTCTCTCTCCCTCTTCCTTCCTCTCTGTAAAAAAATCAATAATATATATATTTTTAAAAACACACCTATAGCCCTGAATCTGAGTTGGAAATCAATTTATATTTATTTATGATGTTTTTTTTATTTTAAATATTTTTATTGCTTTATAGAGAGAAAGGAAGGGAGAGGTGGAGAGAAACATTGATGTAATAGTGAAATATTGATCAGCTGCCTCCTGCAGGCCCCCTACTGAGTATTGAGCCGGAAACCAGGGCATGTGCCCTGACCAGAAATTGAACCCACAACCTTCTGGTGCACAGGACGATGCCTAACCAACTGAGCCATACCAGCCAGGGTAGTTATGACATGTTTTGTATCTAAAGAAGATATATTTTAATGATATCCCTGAAAAGACCTAGAAATGAATAACAACCTAGTAGCAATGAATGCCCCCACTATCTAGATTATAATTAATTACAGGTCTGAGTCAGGAAATACACAAGATGAACCAAGAACATCTTGTCATACTAAAAATCACACTTTTAAACAACCCACATGTCAAAGAGGACATCAAAAGGGAATTTAGAAAGTGTTTTCAACTGAATAAGTTGCAAGGCAGACTAAGTGGCTCTTATAGGTGTAGTCTCTGGTTCATAATCTATACTTTCTGTATAAAAGCTATTTATTATTATTACTAGCAGTAGTAGCAGTAGTAACAACAGAAGTCAAAATACACATTATCCTGGAAGAGAGATTCTTCCCATAGCAGATGGGAAGTAAAAAATATGAAAGATGCTGTCTGGAAGCCAGCAAGATTCTAATATTAAATTCACTTTAACAAGAAGATTATAATTCTAGGAATGGCCTGAAGCAAGATTAGCTCAGAACATTTTGGATTTATTCTTGATAGACCCTGAAGACTCTTGAGGTCTACCTAGGAAGAAGTTAGTCTAGGAGGATTCTGAGGAACCGGGGCTTGGCCTGGTTTGCTCAGCTACTGGAGGGGAAGAGACTCTAGGAGGTTCCTAGGCGCCAAAGCCATGAACCAAGAGCAGACACAACTGAACTTGCTGGTAAGGGTGCTGGGGTGAGAGCCCAACCAGAAGGCATTGGAGGACTAGGAAAGCAGCTGTTTGCTAACAGGCTTCTACTTTCTTTTTGTCAGTTCACTCCGGTTGTGCATGACTACACACACACACACATACACACACACACACCAACATTGTCCTTTTCAGACTATCCCCCATTATGTGCTACACAAAAACTTATACATGAATGTTCATAGCAGCATTATTTGTAAAAGCCAAAAGGTAAAAATAACCCAAATGTCCCTCAACTGATGAGTAGATACACAAAATAATATTTCATTATATGGTGTATTTATCCATATAATGAATATTATTTGAAAACTAAAAGTAATGAAGTATTGATACTAGCTACATCATGGATGAAAGTTTAAAACATTATGCTAACTGAAAGAAGCCAGTCACGAAAGACCACAGAATGTATGACTGGATTTATATAAAAAGTCCAGAAGAGGCAAAGCTATAGTGACAGAAAAGAGATCAGTGGCTGCTTGGACTGGAGATAAGGGAAGGAGGGACATGAGGAATGAGAGCTAATGGCTAAGGGATTTCTTTTAGGAGGGATGAAAAAGGTTTAAGATTATAGTGATGGCTGCACAATTCTGTGAATGTACTAAGAACCACTCAATTGTACACTTTAAATAGGTAAAGTATATGGTATGAACTGTATCTCAATATGGCTGTTTTAGAAAGATAGAATATCATCTGTCTCCTTTTCTAACAAATTACATGATGTGGGGAATAAGCATTTTCATTTATAAATGGAAACAGTGCCTATTCCCGTCTTTCTACCTCTAGCCATAAGAGCACATAAATGGTACATGGAAGAAATATTCCAGAAAACTAGTTTCATAATTTGAAGATTACTACATTGATTATTACTGCATAACAAATTACCCCAAAACACAGCAGCTTAAAACAATTATTTACTATCTCACAGTTTTCTGAGGGTCAGGAACCAGGAAGTGGCTTAGGTCTCTGAGGAAGCTGCAGTCTCTGAAGACTTGGCTGGGGTTGGAAGACTGGTTTCCAAGCTCACTTGCGTGGCTGCTGGTTGGAGGCTTCAGTTCCTCCCCTGTAGGCCTCTCCATAGGGCTGTTCAGGACATGGCTTCACCCAGAGCAAGTGCTCAGAGACAGAGAGAGTGTGAGAACAACTTAAACAGTAGTTTGGTCTTTTATGACCTAATGTCAGAAGTGATACTACTATTTTTGCCATATCCTATTGGTTACACGGATCAGCTCTGCTACAACATGGGGAGGGATCAGACCAAGGCGTGTATACCAGGAAGTAGGACTCACTGGGGTCACTGTGGACGCTGGTTATCAAGATGGCATTATGACAATAGACTGACCAAAAATCCCACAGAAGCAAATGTTTGCCTTTGCTCTGAAATGATGGAAGGCATCATTAATCTCCAGCAGTGTGACAGATACACTCTTGAAAATATTTTCAGAGTTGCGATAAAAGGGTTTGCAATGATTATTCATACAATTTGCCATTCTCCTTATGACTGAGTTATGGTTAGCATAAAGAAACACAAAATTGTAGAGGTGGGGGCTGGTGGAGGAAGAATGTAAAGGGTTTAAGCAACCACACTCTGCCTCGCCCCCTACCATTGACAGATGAGAAAAGAGTCCTCGTTGCAGAAAGGCCAGGTGACTACCAGGATCATCTAGTGATAGAGCAGGGACTAGAATTCATTCTCTGTGTGTGCTCATTACACCAGGAGCTCTGCATCAGAGAACCAATGGCTCACAATACAGATGACAAGTTCAATGTGTAGAAGCATCCTATATAATGAAAGGCTAATATGCAAATTGTCCCCTCTACTGGGAGTTGGACCATGAGTTCAACCAGGGGGCGGGGCTAGCTGGCCAACCGCCCTCGACCCCTCCCCCTGGCCGGCCCAATGCAACTATCAGGGTGGGCTGGCTGGACCCTACCGGTGCATGACTTCGTGCACTGGGCCTCTAGTTAAATCAATATGCACTATACAGCTGGTCACTCCACAATTGTCACTTCTTTGTGTGTCTTTTTGACACTGCCTATATTACTTCTCAGGCAGCAGTGGACTCTTACTCTCTTTCCACTCCAACTGAGAGATGATCTACTTGGCGAGGGCAAGAAAGGAATCCCTCATTCAGCTTAGCTAATATTTATAGAATATCCATTCTATACCTGACACTGTACATGTAGATTTCAAGAGTAGAAGACAAAGTTCTTTTCACTCAAAAAGCAGACAGTCAAGCTGAGAAAACAAGACCTAAACCTGGTACACTAAGAAAATTAGACATCATGTGACAGGGAAGCATAAAGATTTATATATTTTGAATAATTTAGTTTAATTTTTTAAATTATTATTTTCAATCCTCACCCAAGGATATGTTTTTACTAATTTCAGACAGAGAGGTAGGAATGGAGAGAGGGTATCAGAGAGGGAGGGAGGGAGGGAGGGAGGGAGGGAGGGAGGGAGGGAGGGAGAGACACAGAGAGAGAGAAACATCAATGTGCAAGAGAAACGATTGGTTGCTTCTCATACATGGGGATTGAACCTGAAACCTAGGTATGTGCCCTGAACAGAAATCAAACCCGCAACCTTTTGGTGAGTGGATGATGCTCCAACCAACTGCATGACCTGGTCAGAGCTTGGATAATTTTATTTAATAAAAATCTTATGTAATACAATGTGCCATATACCTTATAATATTAACTCAATCCCCATGAGGTTATTCTCACTTTACAGATGAGGACAGTGAGGCCTAGAGAGCTTAAGGAATTTGCCTAAGTTATCATGCCTCGGAAGAAGCTGGGTCAGATTCAAGCCCAGGAAGAATGGCTCCAGAGCTTGCACTTTTCT
Source organism: Cnephaeus nilssonii (assembly GCF_951640355.1). Lineage (NCBI taxonomy): Eukaryota > Metazoa > Chordata > Mammalia > Chiroptera > Vespertilionidae > Cnephaeus > Cnephaeus nilssonii. The sequence goes on along the minus strand of NC_137084.1, from coordinate 68,737,378 downwards.
TAATCACAATATGAGGCTTCTCAATAATAGTGACAATTATTCTTCTGCTTCCTTCTTATGTGCTTTTTTTTTTCAGGGTTCTGAAGGAAAGTCAGTCATGAAATTCAAAACCTCCTCTGAGAAATCCTATCTGTACTGGGGAAGAGAATAGTGAGCCCACTACAGTACGGATGTCTTAGGACAGCCTGCTAACCCTGTGGGGAGAGGTGAGGAAGGGTGCATAAACATTCACTAGTGAGGTAGTGTTCTCCTGGTGCCGAAATGGAAGATAAAATTGAATCATAACTGCAATTAGCAAATTAGGCTATAGATGGAATGAAGAAATTAAATGGATGTGCTGCTCTGCAAGTGCAAAACTAAATGAATTTGGCCCTGTCACAGCCCACTAGAAGGTGGAGAGGTGTAATATAATCTTCTAAAGCTTTCCTCCCAGAGTCCTGCCATAGGAAAACAGCGGAGCACCCCAGGAACAGATGTATTTGATCATTTTTTAACGAATATGAAAAGTAGTTTGAAAATAATAAAGTGCTATGTAGGCCTAGGATGCCTTTTCCTTAAAGTAACGAATTCCATTTTGGTAAAAATCTGCCAACTTTGCCACCTTATAAAGCAATTGCTGTCTCTTTCCTTCACATCTGAATTTTACAACTTGGAAAATGTTCCTTGCAAGGAGAGAAGGGATCTTGCACGCCGCTGGCAATCTTCTTGTCATAAATTTCTACTTTGTGCTCTTCTAACTACATATCTTCAATCATCCTTGGGTCTGTCAATTAAAACCCCAGAACACATTGTCCAACACTGTAGGAATGGGCCTCAAGTAGAGCCAACTGGCATGTAAGCAAGGCAGCACAATGAATAGCGTTTGGTCAGATTTTTTTCTAAGATAACATGTAGGTACACAGTTGACCCTTGAACAACGCAGAGGTTAGGAATGCTGAGAACACTACAGCTGAAAACCCATCTGTAAATTTGTCTCCCCCAAAACTTAACTACAGTTGTCCCTCAGTATCAGAAGGGGATTGGTTCTAGGGCCCCACAGAGCCCCACAGATACCAAAATCCATGGATGCTCAAGTTCCTTTTATAAAATGGATTTCCAGACTGAGCACTGAAAATACAGACAAGTGGTTGGTTGAATCCACAAATGCGAAACCTGGGGACAGAGGGCGAAGTGTATATTTATTGAAAATCCAGGTATAAGTGGACCCATGCAGTTCAAACACATGATGTTCAAGGGTCAACTATAGTTTACTGTAATTTAAAAAAAGGCCTTAAATATTTTTAAAAAGTAACTCTAAAATTCAAAATTTTATTTAAGTCTTATACCAAGAAACTGTATCTAGGCATAGAAGGTTTATAGAATTTCAAAGGAAAGTCTAGTAACTTATTTTTTAGACTGATTTTTTTTCTTTAAATTACAATCAAATTTACCATAACTATCTTAAGAGTCTCAGCATATGAGTGGCCTTTAGGTCATTCAGTTTATTCCAATGACCATATCTGGAAAGTTCCCCCTGAACCGCCATAGGAAGAGGCATTTTTTCATTCTGTTATGAAAAGGTTTGACCACAATCCTCACTAAACTACTCAAGTATAAATGTTCTCCTTGCATTTGAAAGTATGGTAAGCTATCATCTACTTTAGGCTAATATTAAAATTATGATGCTCACATGACAGAGAACAAATGGGATGATGAGGAATTTGTAGCACATAACCGGGAACAGTCTAAGGAGGACAATGTTGTGAGTATGCGTGTGCGTGCGCGTGCGTGCGTGCGTGTGTGTGTGTGTGTGTGTGTGTGTGTGTAGTCATGCACAACAGGAGTGAACTGACAAAAAGAAAGTAGAAGCCTGTTAGCAAACAGCTGCTTTCCTAGTCTCCAATGCCTTCTGGTTGGGCTCTTAGCAGTACCCTTACCAGCAAGTTCAGTTGTGTCTGCTCCTGGTTCATGGCTTTGGCACCTAGGAACCTCCTAGAGCTTCTTCACCTCCAGTGGCCTAGCAAACCAGGCCCAGTTTGCTCTGTGTCCCAAGCCCTTATTTCCCAGAATCCTCCTAAGTGTACTCTGACCTTCTTCCTAGGGAAGAAGTTGTCAGGGTCTATCAAGAATAAATCCAGGGGAGGTGGGGGGGGGGCAAGAGCGGGTGGAGGGGGTCAATGAGGGGGGAAGGGGGACATCTGTTAATACTTTCAACAATAAAGATAAATTTAAAAAAATTCTCAAAGCTTAAAAAAAAGGATAAATCCAAAATGTTCTGAGCTAATCTTGCTTCAGGCCAGACCTAGAGTTATAATCGTCTTGTTAAAGTGAATTTAATGTTGGAATCTAGCTGGCTTCCAGACAGCATCTTTCATATTTTTTACTTCCCATCTGCCATGAGAAGAATCTCTCTTCCAGGGTAATTTCAACTTCTGTTGTTACTACTGCTACTATTGTTAGTAACAATAATAAATAGCCTTTAGACATTCAGCACAGATAAAGAACCAAAGACTTCTCTATACTTATAAAACCCACGTTCTGTCTTACAACCTTATGGGGTAGGTTTTGTTTATTGTCGCTGGTTTAAAAACGTACCAAAGATCAGTATTAAGATTCAAACCTGCCAATTTGGCTCTAAAATCCATGCTCTTAGACACTATATCATATACCTTTTGCTCGTGTACTGCGAAGAATATTCCATCAAGACCAAAGACCTGGGTTTCTAGTTCTGTTTCTAACGCTACATTAACTGTGTGACTTAGGGCAAGTCTTTGACTCAGTTTCCACTATATAATGAGACAGGCTCAAGGAGTCACTTTTAGTTATATAATGCTGTAATGATAGAGCAGGTGCTTTGCATGAACAAACTTGACTTCACTGGATGAGTCAGGTCGTTTAAAGCTTGAAAATGAAATATATCTAAGGGAAGGAAAGACACAACTAATAACTAAGCCAATCTTTGGAGCGTTTTCAGCTATTTTCTCATTTCACATTCTATAATGCAAGCATTGGATTAATATTTCACAGAGGAAAACACGGACTCGAAGATTGGTTCCTTTATCTGAGGCCACACAGAAAGTCAGGATGGAGAGCCAGCGTCTGAGTGCAGCCCAGGCCCACGCACGTTCTGCCGGAGAAGGGACCACAGTGCCTCCCCGGCACTGCCTTCTCCTCCCAGCAGCAGTGAGCAGAGCTTTAAGAGGTCATGTATTTGCAGCACCCAGCACAAGGTCTTGCAAACAGCACAGACACAAGAAACTAATTTGGAGGTAAGGATGGAGATGGACGGGTGAATACCAACTTAAAAGTGCTAATAGATGGTAATTTTAAACAAAAGTGGGTACATTTTTGTATGAGTTCTGTAAGGTGGGCTGAATGCCATGTCAAAACAAGTGAATTTCTGGAGGGAGGGTTTGAATTTATCCCTAAGTAAACAGTGAAGAAATACCACAAGAATGCCAACATGTGTGTCATTTCTGGACCACATACATGAGTTCTTGTGGTATTTTGCTGCATGAAATAACTTCCTAATAATAACTCAGAATTATTTTGCTTAAAGGAATCTCCCTGTTTTCCTAGCCAGAATTTCACAAATAATACCAGTGAAAAAGGAAATTCTCGTTGTATTGGTTGCTTAAAGGAGGGAAGGAAAGTCAGAAACTACTGTGCCAATGGATTAAATTACTATTTTGGTTTGGAAATGGATTCACTTGCTCATTCATTAATTTATCCAACAAATAATAGTTGAAGAGTTTTTGAAAAACATGACTGGGTCTCACTGCAGAATACTGACTTAGGTTTGGAAAACACTGGACTAGATGACATTTAAAGTTCTTTCCAATCCTGGGATTACTTTACTTGCAAATATTTTGTATACATTCAATACCCAACCGCTTTTTTTGGGGGGGTGGGAGGGTGAGGGGGCATATACATTAAGCACGAACATTACATAGAGTAAAAGCATTACTTCTATCAGACAGGTAAAGGTTCTGTTCCCCAGCACTATGCACTCATATTACAAACCCAGAGAGACTCATAGGAAATAAACTAAAGTTTAAAACATATGACACTTAACCTTAAATAAACTTTTCTCCCTGTGGTTATCCGACACAAACCCCATCATATTTCTGAGGCAGGAATAATTAATGGCTCTAATATAAGCACCAATTTTTGAGGAGGTGATGGGGAGACAGCAGTGGGGCAGGTGGGGGCTGCCTGAGTCTGAGAACTTGCTGAGTCCCGAGAATGACCTAAGGATTTTGAAAGTTGAATTGGGATTTAGCTATATTATATGTTTGGCATTGAAAAAAAGTACCATGCTTCCATATAGATTTTATGTTACATTAGCACATCATTCATAGAAATAGCAGATATACCCTCACTTTAAATAGACTTCTATTTACATAAAAGGATTCATAGATTAGGAGAAAATTATTACGGGATTTCTTTGACCATAAAATTCCTGAGTCAAAATGCCATTTTAAAATTAACAAATAAGTTAATGATTGACTATCCATTCAATTTCTACACATTATGAATGACTTTCTTAAAACATCCATTGAAATAGTATTCAGCCTCCATAGGTAAAATGGCATTGCAATAGATACTTAACTTGTTTTTCAACTTTAAACTACACTAAAAATAATTAATTTAACCAAAAATGCACAAAAGGAATCAACATTCCATTTTTTAATGATATTAATCTTTTTTTAGATCTAAAATGGGTAAAAATTTGCCTTATATACATGCACAGGCATCATCTTATGATAAAGAAGCAGGCAAAGGTTTGTGCATAACTAAAGAAATTATGTTTTAGTATTTTGATTTCTCCTTATTTTTATAAATGAACTTTAACAGTATGGAACTTGCATTTTTGTGTATTATGTGAGGAGATCCACTTCTGAATCAGTTTTAAAACTGAACCTATATACCCGCTCTAAAATGCTTTATGATTCACAAATAACCTCAGAACAGAAGTCATAGTTTCTATTATTAAACAGAATTCTGGTGCTGATAACAGACAAACAAACAACATAAAGTGTAACACATACAAATGTATAATACAAAGCTTTTGCTTACTTGGTACTAGGCCGTTTTTGTAGGGCTTTATCCAGGATAAGAGATGGTGCGCTCCTCCTTCTTTCTGCTAGTGTTTTCATTTTCTGTTGAGGAAAAAGAATCAAAATGAAGACCATGTGGCTTGTAAAGAAAGTAAATGCCAATTTTCAATTGAATTCAGCAAGTTTTATATTGCCTGTCTTTGTCTATGAAGAAGTTCACAATCTCATTTTGAAGATAAAATAGTAACATCTAAACTAGGATAGATACTAAGTGTCAAAAGTAGTATAGAAAGTAAATTTTTAAAAATTCTTATCAAGGATATATTTAGAAAGAGCAATGGAGGGAAGGAAGGAAGGAAGAAAGAAGGGAAGGAGAGAGAGAGAGAGAGAGAGAGAGAGAGAGAGAGAGAGAGAGAGAGAGAAGGGAGGGAGAGATAGAAACATTGATGTGAGAGAAACATTGATTGGTTGCCTCCTGTATGTGCCTAACCGGGGATTAAACCCCCAACCTAGGTATGTGCCCTGAGTGGGAATTGAATCTGCAACCTTTTTGGTGTATCAGGAGACACTCCAACCAACTGAGCCACCCGGCCAGGGAGAAAGTATTTTCTATGGTTTGAGAATAAGGTCAAATGCTGACCAGAGTATTTGAGAAAAAAGTTATAACCATTACCATCCTTTACAGCTAACATACATGTTGCTTATTACATGGATAATCAGGTACTCTGTTTCAGAGGATCTTAAAATTGTGGCAAATGAGGTTTTATTTAGCTTAATATCTATATAATTACTCTCTAAATTCAATCTTATATATTTAACTAGAGGCCTGGTGCATGAAATTCATGCACGGGTAGGGTCCCTAGGCCTGGCCGGCAATCAGGGCCAGCATGGGCCTTCCTTCCCCTAGCTGCTGGCTGGGGCCTTCCTTCATTCTGCGCTGCCCCCTTGTGGTCAGCGCATGTCATAGCGAGTGGTCAAACTCCTGGTTGATCAAACTCCCGGGGGAACAATTGCTTATTAGCCTTTTATCATATAGGATACCTCTAGACAGAGTCAGAGGGCCTGCCAGTGAATATGGATGAGTAAAATTAACAACAGTCACTAAGAGCCATGAGTGAAGTTCAGGCTGTATTACCAAAGCCATTCGTTCTGCTCTACCCTCTCACCCTACCCTGGCCAGAGGCCTTACCCTGGACCTGACAGGATGCAGGTGATAACTGGATGCAGCTCTAATAAGAACCATGTAAGGCTAACTGACTCAGCATCAGTATGGCATCACATGATTCATAAAGGAATTGCTTCTTTTTCTTTTTAAATCTTTATTATTGAAAGTATTACGTATGTCCCATTCCCCCCTCTCTGCCTTGACCCCTTCTAGCTGGCCGAAACTGCTTCTTAGTTGCTAAAATAAAGCCTAGACCTTAGCATAGGAACACAGAGAGAATCATCAGTGAGAAGGGGATGCTGGACTTCTTTGGCACAGTTCTTATCCCCAAATTCACCCCCCACCCCCATCCCCATCCAAGGTTCTCTCTCAAATATTTATTGTCCCCAGTGCCATGGCCTCAGTGTTGCTGTTTCCCCTGTTGATCTTTTGGCTCACATGTGAAAACTGCATGCCCAAACCTCCTTAGCATAGCTCAGATAGCAACTGAAACAATGATATAAAACATTAATAAAAGGACAGGAAACAAATAGATAAGAAATAGAGAATACATTTCTTGGCCAGGAGTTATTAACCATGAATCAGTTTCAGGGCTGGTTAAATTGTATAAAATTATTTGTATAATATGGATTTGGTGCCTTCCTTCTGGAAAGAAAGCACTCCCATGGTTTCATCAGAGTCCCCTAATTGTCTATAATCCCCCCCAATCCCAGTGACTCTGATAACCTACTTCATATATTATAGCGGTAAATCTCATCCTACTGTTTCCATTAGTCACACCTTTTGGGAACATGACTCTCAGGAATCTAACATCTGGAGGCTGGTGTGGCTGTACCGGTTACAGGAGAAGGGAAATCAGGAAGATGAGCGCTCGCCTCAGGAGAAGTATCTCAATACTAAAAGACTGGATAGATTTTTACTAAGAAAGGTGGCAGTTTGTTCACATGCAGACTTTCTGTGGGATTCTGTTTCACCTTCAGGTCTGGGCTTGTTTCCTACTCACTATTCTGACTCCTTATTCAGGATCCATTTACCATGCTTTGAACTTTGAAATATGCCCAATCCTTTACCTGGGCGCATAACCTCTTTTGACATGGAGGATCTGTCTGTCCAGCCTTCATTAGCGGGATGAGGAGTGTGTGTGTGTGTGTGTGTGGGGGGGGGTGGCGGGCATTCCTGGGCCTACCTCAGTAGTCTTACTTCTGCTGCCCCTAACCCTCTAAAAGCACTCACTGTCAGCAGATCCAAGCTCCTAACTAGAGCTTCATTAATTATATAATTTCTAATTCTGAGCTCTTTGGTTTTCAGGTTTATAAAGAATTTGAAAGGGATCAAAAGGCAGACATAAAAATGATTTAAATTGTGGAGGGGAAAAATCCTATGAGAAAAGTTAAAACTGATCTGAATTCTTCATTTGGAGACATTAATAGCCTCCAAATTAATTAATTAATTAATTAATTAATTAATGCAGAGTTATAATATATAGGACATATCTTCCAAGGAAGATAAGGCAAAAAGAAACTAGTAAACTGTAGACTGAGAATCCAGATTGATCTTGGGTAGTGGTTCTTTGAGAAATTTATAAAAGATGTGAACTAAATTATGTACATAATTTCAGGGGGTTTAGAAACCCACATAATATGGATATCATAGGGATTCATGGAACCCAAATATAAGACCTTCTAATGTAAGGAAATCTGAGAGTGATGGCTGTCAAACATGAGAATGGATAATAAAAAAGAGGTGACATCTTTTTCTATAAAGCTCCTATTAAAATAGTTTTTCATGGAGACCTAATATAGAGGATCGTTTGAATACATAGTAATTAGACTGTGTTTTCTTAGTTACAAAATTGTCAGATGTATGAGGAGTCAAATGGAGTATATCTACCTCATTTGTTAACTCAGGTTCAAGAGAATGCAGTCAAACCACAGGCAGAACATTATATTTATTTGAGGTCCTATTGTTTGTACTGAGACATACTCTACCACTAATGAGCTATGCAACTCAAGGAAATCCAGTCACTTCTCAAGGCCTCATTTCCTTATCTAGAAAATGAGAAAATCTGAACCACACAGTTCTTAGGTACCTTCTATTTCTGATATTTTCATGTTAAGTGTCCACCAAAGATTCACCCTGGATTTGCAAGAAAATTAATATTAACTACATCAGACATTTAGGATTCATTTCTCTTGAAAGTAATGAGTCTTCAGAGTTGCCAACATAATGAGGGCTTAATAAATAGATTTAGGTATTAATTCATTCAAAATGCATAGATCTCTTTCTTTTGCTCAAAAGTATAGCCAAACAAAAGGCCAATGGTAATTTTTAAACAAATTCCCATATCAAAGAATCTGTCCTCAGGCAGTAAAGACTTGGTGTTCTTTCTGTTTATAATAACTGTGTGAAATACAATGCGTGGAGACAGAATGAGGCTACTGATCCCTTTACAAATATACAGTAGTACAAGCTTGTCAGGACAGGTTGCACCAACAAATTTCACACTTGTTCAGTGACAGTGCAAACTATGACTCTTTGCCTTACAGGAAACAGAAGGTGGGTTTAGAGCAGTGCATATTTTCTTTATTAGCTTAAAAATCACAATCCACAGTGTGATTTTTTAGAAAGTCCAAGTTCTTGATGCACAAATCTAGATGCTAAATATTGGATGCCATTCTGAAACAGAATAATCTTTAAAAAGGTGATATTATTTTCTAAATTGATAAACTACACATTAGGCAAGAAATTCAGTTGCATTAATCTTCTGGGAATAAGTTTCTTGATATCATACCATTTGCCTACCCTTACACAGCCCACAAAGCTAATCAAGAATTTAATATGAGCTAAAAACCAAACAAACATAAATGGCCTTTATTTGCTCCTTCACCCCTAAATGGGGAAGTTGAGGAAGAGGTTGGAAAAAAGTCCTAAAAGGAAATAAATATCAGTGAAGAAATTGCTTCGGCATATGTCTGAGATTTTGCTGCCTGTAGATTCCTCTAGTACTTTTATGGTTTCTCGTCTTATGTTTAAGTCCTTTATCCATTTTGAGTTTATTTTTGTGTATGGTGTAAGTTGGTGGTCTAGTTTCATTTTTTTGCATGTATGTCCAATTTTCCCAACACCATTTATTGAAAAGACTGTCTTGACTCCATTGTATGTTCATGCCTCCTTTGTTGAATGTATATATATGGTAACTGAATATTAAAAACTGCTGTGTTTTTTATTAACAACAATTAGGAAAGTAGACCATGAACACTAGAGGGAAATTAGATCTTTGATTTTCTAAACTGTCTCCTCTGTATTGAAGGCAAAAAACTGACTCTACCAAAGAGTAAATGCACAGAGGTCATGATTCAAGATGAGAAGCAAAGGTCTATAATTAAATGTTTTTGTATTCAATAATAACACAAAACTCTAACAGCATTAACAGCTAATCTGCAAGGTGCTTTCCACTTCAACTGTCTTTTAATCAGTTGGATTAACTATATATTCAATATCCTGTGTTCCTAGCTTGCTTTACATACTATGCTTCCGTTATAGCCTTTCATGTTATATTATTTATTTTTCTACACCTTTCACGAAAGCAGGGACTATATCTTCTTTCCAAACTACCTCCCATCCTTCAACAATTATTTAATGGAATTCTACTCTGTAGCAGGCCTATCTTTTAATTCCCAAAGAATAGTACTAGGCCTGGCAAAAACTATACACCAAGTAAGTGAAAGTTTTATGTGAACTTTAAAATACACTCCTCCACATTTAGACCAATGTCCCCAAATACACACACACACACACACACACACACACACACACACACACACACACACATAAAAACAAACCAACTAACCTCTAGGGGGCTCTGCTGGAATGTCCTCATTAAGAAAACATAAGGGTTACCTGTGGTGCAGGATGGTAAGAGTCATTCTTGCACACTGCAAACTACATCATTTGACATAGTGCCAATGTTTACCACTTTGAGCTACATGGTAAAAATGTGTCTGATGATAAATTTAATTATTTCCAATAAATGGTGCCAGAACAACTGGATACCCAAATGTGGCATAAAACTGGACTTCTATCTCACACCATATACAAAATTTAACTCAAAATGAATCAAAAATATGAAAGAGCAGAAACTATAAAAATTTTAGAAGAAAACATATGCAGAAATATTTTTGACCTTGGAATAGGAAATGGTTTCTTATATATGACACCAAAAACACAAAGTAACAAAAGAAAAAATGTATTAGACATGACTGTTAACATGAAAACTTCTATGCTTCAAAGGACACTATCAAGAAGTGAAAAGACCCCCCCCCCAATGGAAGAAAATTTCTGCCAATTATAAGGGATTTGTATCTAGAATAAAGAGTTGTTACAATTCTATAAAGACAAATAAGCCAATTTTAAAATGGGCAAATGATCTGAAGAGGCAGTTCTCCAAAGATATAAATAGCCAATAAGCACATGAAAGATGTTCAACATCATTAGCCATCAAAAAAATGCAAATCAAAACCATGAAATACCACTTTATACTCCAGGATTATTACACTAGAAAAGACAGCTAAATAACAATTGTTGACAGGATGTGGATATACTGTACTCTGCATCCTCCAGTCATGTTCCTAATCTAACCTTGTTCTGCTGGTGTGGATTGTAAAATGATGCTATCACTTGGAAAACAGTTTGGAAGTTCTACAAATGGCTAAAGATAGTTACCACATGATCCTGCAATTCCTATTCCTCTTAGGTATACACAAGAGAAAACAAGTCCACACAAAAGCATGAATGTTCACAGAAGCTTTATTCACAATAGCCAAAAAGTGGAGACAACTTCAATGTTCATTAATTGATGAACGAATAAACAAAATGTGGTGTATACATAAAATGGAATATTACTTGGCAATAAAAGTAGTAATTTGCAACAACATGAATGACTCTTGAAAACGTTATGTTAATTAAAAAAGTCAACCCCAAAAGACCACATATTATATGGTTCCATTTATAGGAAATATCCACAATAAACAAATCCATAGAAACTTAAAGTAGGTTAGTGCTTGCTGGGGTTTGGGGAGATGAGAAGACTGGGATATGATGGCTAAGGGGTGTGGTGATTCTTTTTGGGGTAATGAAAAAGTTCTAAAATTGACTATGATAAATGCACAATTTTGTGAATATAATAAAAGCTATTGAATTGTATACTTCAAGTGGATAAACTGTATGGTAAGCAAGTTATATCTCAATGAGGCTGTTAAAAATGCTAACTACCAAACTCGTAAACCAGTGATCGGCAAACTCATTAGTCAACAGAGCCAAATATCAACAGTACAACGATTGAAATTTCTTCTGAGAGCTGAAAACCGACTTCTGAACATGGGCCACAAAGTTTCAATCACACTGTACGTGCGCGCCTGCACGTGGTATTTTGTGGAAGAGCCACACTCAAGGGGCCAAAGAGCCGCATGTGGCTCCTGAGCCGCGGTTTGCTGACCACTGTCCTAAACCATTGGGCTTAGGAGCAAACTGGTTCATAACCAGAACCTATCATTTATTTGTATAACAATCATCTGAAGGATAATACATAAGAATGGAACTCACTTACTTGTTTTTTGTTGAATATGTCTTGTACTAAATGTTTGAGTGGTTGTCCATTTGAATACCTTAGAGACCTGCGGAACATGCCCACCTGCCTATTGTTTGCCACCATCCCCTCCCATCCCACAGTGCCCTACTCAGTATTTCCACATAGTATATTCTCAATGCCCGTGTGTTAAGTCAATGAGTTAAATACACACTGACTATATAGCTGAGAGTTTAAGTTGGTAACATAGTGTGCCTATGTAGGAAAATGCAGTCATAAACAGGTAATTGCAGAAAAAAAGTTTTTTTTCTTTTGTTCAACAACTCAGCAAATACGGTTTACATAAAAACCTGTATGTAGCTTCTCATTGAAATTTTAACGTCATGTCAACCAAAAGATACAGTATTATTGCTGAAACCTCTAAATAACTCTGAATCTGGTTATTTTTAATTAGATTAAAGGTAAAGGAAACCTATCAAAAGAAAGGAACTGCAATTTTTCATACTTTGTTTTTTTCCAGTCACTTTATGAAGAAATATTAAAGCATTTCAGTTGAATTTAAGTCAAATGTAAAGTCACTTTCAAACATTTAAAATCAGCATAGCATTAAAATAAGGGCTTTGATGAAAGCTTTTAAATCCTCAAAAGTTTCAACGCTAGAAAAAAATATTTAATCACATTTGCAAATTAACTTATTCAAATTTGACTGGTAATCCTTTGGTGGCTAGTCTGTACAATTTTTTGTCTTCCCTGGAGGCCTGCAGCATTTATTTGTGGAGACATACCTCTAAGACATGGCTCTGCAAGGGAAGAAGAATATTCTTAACCTTGTACCTTGCTTCTCAGGTCCTATTATCACAGAAATGCACGAGGTGAAGCTTCCTACTATAGCCAGTTTGGTCTCTGGTGAATATTAGCTCCCATTTACTCATAATCATCCCATCCAGAATCACTTTGAACATTTAATTAAAACCAATGTCATCACAACACAGACGACAGAAAAGGAATACAGTTCTTTTCTGAGGTTAAGAAAAAAAACATTTTTTACTTTTAGCTGTCTTTCCTCTTTTTGTGAGACAACCACTTTGAAATGAAATAATAAACATGAGAATCAATGTAATGTACAAGAATGGGCATGGGGCTAATAGACATTAGATATTACCCCCCTTATATATTACTCTTTGTTTCTCTGCCTCCATCCTACCGAAGCAGTCTTCTGGAGTATCGCTATGGGCCTTCAAGTTGTCTGCACTTTCTTCTTTGGCAAAGCCACATCCGGTCATAATCCCTTTCAGCAGCACCCTGGGGTAGGGAGGTCAATCACCAATGCCCTGTCCCTCATAATCCCTGAGAGGACAGGGATTCCCTACATGTTTCACATCATGACCCATACAAAGTGATCTTACTTGCATATCATGGCACACTGTAATAAACAAAAGGGCTTTCTAGCTGCCCCAGTACCTATCTACCCTACCTGCCTGAAGGCGAAGGGGCTGGGATGAATGTATCAAATACATCTGTGATGGCTGGAAACTCTGCCTTGCAGAGACTTCTCACTTCCCTCATGCGGAGAGAAAGAGTACAATGATCAAGTCCAAAACCCATAATGGTAAAAGAGTGTATGAAATAAGAATAAAAAACAGGCCCATGTCTATCAGGTTCAGAGAGAGTGTAACCTAGTAATGGCTACTGTAAAAGCTGAGGTTCAAGAGGTGAATGGAGGAATACAAGAGGAACACATAGCATAATGCTCTCCAGTTCCATCCATACTGTTGCAAATGCTAAGAACTCCTTCCTTTTTACCGTAGCGTAGTATTATGCTAAGTGAAATAAGCCAGTCAGAGAAAGATAAATATCACATGATCTCACTCATTTATGGAATACAATGAACAACATAAACTGATGAACAAAAAGAGATCCAGAGACAGAGAAGCATCGATCAGACTTGTCAAACCTCAGAGGGTAGGGTGGGGGTAAGGGGGAGAGATTAACCAAAGGACTTGTATGCATGCATATAGGCCTAACCAGTGGACACAGACAACAGGGGGGTGAGGGCATGAGTGGGGGGTGGTGGGAGGGTAATGGGGGGATAAGGACACATATGTAATAATTCAATCAATAAAGAAATTTAAGAAAAAGAGGAACATAGACACTTGCCTAGATACAAATTAGGACCCAGGTACACAGGGAAAGCAAAAGGCCACTGAGCAGCTGGGTTTCTCAGATCTTTGAAATATGAGCCGATGTGGGCACATTCCACTTTCAGTCCTCACACTAGTGACCAGGCATCCAAAAACAGGTTTTACCTCTCAGTTGTGCCATGTGACAGCTGTCTGTCAAAATTAGGCCAAGGCTGCTCAGCACAGCACTGGCGTACAGTGCTGATATGGCTATTTCTGCTGTTGGCTGGATGTTTCTACTCTAAACTTGTCCCAGATAAAGGAAATCAGACTGAAACAAAATTATAAAGTGAACTGGGCTGTGTTGCCTACAAGCCCTGTTATTGGTGGCTGACAGAGGCTGTGGCCTCTGCTCCCTTTCCGGATTCCCCCACTGTGGCCTACTCTTCCCCAAGGAAAGAAAAGCTGGATGGTACCTCCACCCGAGGCTGCTTCAGATAACTGCTGCCGTAGCCATTACCAAACTGAGCATGCAGCCTGCAGGCTTTCCGCACATATAGCAATCTGGAGCGCCCCTGTGATCTAGAACACCCGAGATAGCAACAGAAAGGACAGCAAACTCTTCACTCAATGAAAGTTTATTTTGGAGGTAGTCAGTCAGCTCAGGCTAGTGTAACAAAATAACACAGGCTGGGTGGTTTAAACAACAGCCATTTCTCAGAGTTCTGGAGACTGGGAAGTGCAAGGTCAAGGTGCCCGCAGATGGGGTTCTTGGTGAGGGCCCTTTTCCTGGTTTGCAGACAGCTGCCTTCTTGCTGTGTCCTCACATAGGGGGCAGTGAGAGAGGGCAAGCTCTCTGGTCCCTTATAAGGGCACTAATGCCATCATGGGGATTCTGTTCTTTTGACCTCGTCTAACTTAATTATCTCACAAATGCCCTCTCCATCTCTTCCAAATGCTATCATACTGGGGATCAGAACTTCAATATAAGAGTTTGCAGGGGACATGTTCAGTCCACAACAGAGGTTTTTGCCAAATGCTTTGGGGACATGAGGGTATGAGTCATGAAAGTCTATCAAGTCACAATAATAAAATGTACATGTATTTCCTCAAAGCACTGTGTATATGAGTGTATGCAAGCCAAGAAGAGGGCTCTCACCAGGAAGTGAATTAGCTGGCATCCAGATCATGGGAATTCATGGCCTCGAGAACTATGAAAAATAAATGTCTGTTGTTTGAAGCCACCCAGCTTATGGTATTTTATTATGGCAGCCTGAGCTGAATAAGACAAATTTCAGTCATTCGTTTACATGTAAATGTTCTAGTATTAAATTCAAAGAAATAAAACTCTTTCTTATTGCTTTACACCTACTTTCACCTGGCAAAAGACACTAATGGCTTTTACAGGTTTTTTTTTTCCAAAGTGTTTTCATATGCTTTCTTCTTTTAACCCATAAAAAAAAACATTGTGAGATGTACAGAATATGGATTATTACCCCCATTTTACAGACAAAGAAACATAGTACAGTTAGAAGTTCAGAGGTCATACCAGTGATAACAGAGGCCATTTCTGATCAGTCCAATTCAGTTTTGATAATTCCAGGCTCCTCTCAGCCCAAATAATCTCAGTTGCCTGATTTTATGCCATTCACTTTGTGAAGAAACAGCAGAAAAGGATTCAGCAGCTCACTGGTTTAACCATGGGCATAATATTTTTCTCAGCATTAAAGAATAAAACTAAAGCTTACTCACCAATATCTTTCATTCAAAGCCCAGCACAAGACACACACATAGGCAAAGTCAGCTCTCAGGGGTGTTCTATCATGAGTTGCTATAAACAGACGTGGACCCCAAGAATGTAGACAAAAACGACAGAATGAAGTGTACACAACAGCAGCTGCCACATTTTAAAATGCTGGATCTATTTTAAAATACTTTGCTTTGACTTACTTTATGTGCCTGTCTTTCTTTCCTATTCCAATACGCACTCATCTTATTTAAAGAGTTTTCAATTAGCTCGTGAGACCAAAAGGTCAGGGCGGTTGAGTATGATACAAATTATCCCAAACTGAAATTACTCTAATATGTGCTTCCATTTCATTTCACAAAAACTATTCTGTTCAAATGTGGATGTCCTCAAGGATGCACTATCCAGAATTATATCCAGAATTGGTTATCTACATGCTGCTATTATATTTTAGAGCCACATTTTAAGAAATTAATGTGCAAATTTATTGTGTATTATTTTGAAGAGCCTTGGTGATGAAAAATCTTTGATTTTTGGAAATAGTCAAATCATCTGACTATTATTAAGTAAAGATGGATGAACCAACTACCAACTAGTTAATTCTGTATGAGGTAAAATGTGGCCGTAAAATAAAGACTGACTTCTTATGCAGCATCTATGAAGTAGCTCCTCAAACACATAATGCTCTTTTCTACCTAGGGAACTTTGAACAACTGCTCCAAGTTCTTGGAATCTTTTTATAGCATGCTCTTTGTCACGCATAAGAGTTAAGCATCACTTAAAAGAGTCCTTCCATGAACGCCCTAATACCAGAGTGGTCTAGCTTCATATCCACGTTTGTCTAAATCAGTGTCATGTTTGTTTCTTTAATAAGTTATTACTCTATGAATTTTTAAAGTATTGTTTATGTCTTCTCCTATCAACCTGTGCTGTCCAATACAGTACCCACTAGACACATGTGGCTATTCAAATTTAAATTCAAATAGATTACAATGAAGTAAAATTAAATTTTAAAAATGACCAAATTTCATCAAAACTAAGAGCTCTGTTCTTAAATTGACAAGCCACAGAATGTGAGAAAGCATTGGCAAAAACACATACATAATAAAAGATTTTAAATCCAGAATCCTATATAATAAAAGCCTAATATGCAAATTGTTCCCTCCACCTGGAGTTCGACTGTGAGTTCAATAGCTCGCTATGACCTGTGCTGACCACCAGGGGGTGATGCGGTGCTGGCAGCGGGTGGCAGTGGAGGCACTGCTGGCCCCGATGGGCTCCCCATGAGAGCAGGACCACGGCGGGATGGTGGAGCAGTTGAGCGGGCAGTGCCAGGCCAAGGTGGGTGTGAGCCGGGCCTGACCACCCCACTCATCACCCCACAGATGGCGACCAGGTGCAGTGGCGGGGGGCGGGGCCACCACCCAACTCCCAGGTGCTAAGGGAGCCAGGCGGGGGCCCAATGACTCAGGCAGAGGGGGGCACATGTGGGGCGCCGGGGCCCAGGTGCTCCCCAGGGCTCAGAGGTCAGCTGGGACCTGCCCTTCCACGCCAGATGCTCGTGCTTTGATCGCCGGCCAGGCCTAGGGACTGCACCCTTGTACAAATTCTGTGCACCGGGCCTCAAGTATCTAAATAACTCTTAAAATTCAATCATAAGAAAACAACCCAACTGAAATTGGGCAAAATATTTGAATAGGCACCTCACTCAAGATAACATATGGATGACAAGTAACATGTGAAAAGATGCTCAGTATTATTAGTCATTGGGAAATGTAAATCAAAACCACAAGATATCACTTTATACCCTCTAGGATGGTTATGTTGAAAAAAGATAAGTGCTGGTGAAACTGGACTCTTATACACTGCTGGTGGGAATATAAAACCACTTTGGAAAATAATTTGACAGTTTCTTAACTTAAACATACACCTAAAATATGACACAGTCACTCAAAACCTCAGTATTTATCCCAAAGAAATGAAATCATGAGTCCATATAAAGCTTTGTACATACATGTTCACAGAAGCTTTATTTGTATAGCCAAAACCTGGAACTAACCAAATAGCCATTAATAGGTGGATGGTTAAACAAACTGTGGTTTATCCATATAATGGAATTCTAGCCACCAATGGAATGAACTACTGCTACATGCATAATCAGGGATGAATCTCATAGTAATTCCACTAAATTAAAAAATAAAACAAAAAAGAATACAGAGAATGATTCCATTTATATAAAATGCTTGAGAATGCAAATAAATCTATAGTTGCCTAGGAACAAGGAGGGAACAAAAGGGTTAGAAAGGGACATGAGCAAACTTTTGGGGATGATAAATATATTCATTATCTTGACTGTTTAATGGTTTTACAGATGTACACGTATGTCAAAACGTACTGATTTATATACTTTAAATATGTACAATTTATTGTATGTCAATTATACCTCAGGGAAGCTGTTAAACATTTTTTAGTTCCTCAGTTGTATCAGCCACATTTCAAGTGCTCAGTAGCCATATGTAGGTAGTAGTTATCGGATGGGACATGGTTGATAAAGGTCACTTCCATCGTCATAGAAAGTTCTAGCCAAGAGTGATGCTCTAGCAGGGGCCAGCAAACTATACACTAGGGACCCATCACTTGTCCTGTAAATAAAGTTTTATTGGAACACATCTATGCCAATTCATTTATTTATGGTCTCTATCTGCTTTAGTGCTTACAATGGTAGAGTAGGTAGCTGCAGCAGAGACCTTATGGTCTATAACCTAAATTATTTATTCTGGCCCTTTAAGAAGGTGTGCTTGACCCTGCTCTAAATCATAAATTCTGAATACAATGGCCAATATCTGTCTTGTTCATCGCTGCACGTAACCCAACTAATACTGAGTACCTAATATGTAGCTCTGCCCTAGGCACTGGGGAGGCAGCCTGGAACAACCTATTCTCACTCATGGTTTTCACAACCTGGAGAGGGGTTCAGGAAACATAACAAGGAAATAAATAAGAAAATATCAGACAAGGATGAATGCCATGATGAAAATAAAACATAGAGATGATTAAGGGGTAACTTCTCTTAGGCAGTCAGGACAGGCCTCTGGGAGGACCTAAGGTCTGAACAGTAGAAAAGAGCCAATACTGCAAATGCCTGTGGCAGAAGCAGAGGGCATAGCAAAACCAAGGCCTCGGAATAGAAATGAACTTGATGACTTGATGTTTGAAAACGAAGGCCTAGAGAATACAACAAGGTGTCAAGGGTAGATGAGGTTGGAGAAGTAGAGATGCCTAAGAGAAGGAGTCTGAATTTTAGTCTACGTATGATGGAAAGTCACTACAGGTTTTTAAGCAGTTGAGCAACATGATCAATTTATATTTTTAAAGATCACTCTGGTGCTGCTAAATGGAGACTGGGTCAGGGAAGAGCAAGAAAGGAGTTAAGACAAGTTAGGGAGCTTTTGTAAAGGCACAAGTGAAAGATAGTGATGGTTTGGCTTGGACTACAGTGGCAGCAGTGGAGATGAAGTGGATATTCTAATAAGGAGGGAATATGCTAATTGATCCTCACGCCATCATAAAGAGGGCGGAACCCACAGCCAATAAGGAGAGAATATGCTAATTGACTGCCCCACCATCAAAGATGGCAACGCCCACAGCCAATAAGGAGGTAATATGCTAATTGACTGCCCCACCCTCAAAGATGGCAGTGCCCACAGCCACAAGATGGCAGTGCCCAGTCCTCTCAGCCCTGCCAGGGTGGCAGGCGTGCGGCAAGGCCAGGCCTGTCCCCAGCGCAGGCAAGCCTGGATGGCAGCTGCCCAGCCACCCAGGGCTGCCCGAGGCGCAGGTAACCAGGGCCGGCTGAGGCTTGTGATGGTGTGGAGGTGTGATGGGGGCGTTGCCTTCCCCTGATCGCAGGGTCGCCTTCCGCCCCTGAGGGCTCCTGGACTGTGAGAGGGGCGGGCTGGGCTGAGGGACCACCCCCTCCAGCGCATGAATTTTCATGCACTGGGCCTCTAGTATTCAAAATATGTTTTGACTAGCCTTTCTGATAATTGTTTTAGAGTGAGGAAATGAGAAGGGTTGAAAATGAATTCTAGATATTTGGCTTGAACAACTGGGACACAGTAGTATGGGGAATTACAGATATGGGGTAAATTGCAAACAATAAGAGTTAACGTTTATTGAGGACTTATTATGTATTAATATTTACTCAATTTCATGTTTAATTTTCCCAACAACCTTGAGGAGGTAGGTATTATTATTTTCATTGTATAAATAGAAAACTAAAAAGGTTAAGTAAGTTACCTAGGTCAGAAATCTAGTACCACCACCATGGAGTCTTAAACCTAGGTCATCACACTCTAAATTCTACCTCACTGTAGACAGTGATAGCAGTTGCTGAGAATCTGATCTACATTCCAGGCAATGGCAATACCACTGGGTTAACAGACTCTCAGGATGACTAACTTGAAAGATGCTATTTTTTTAACTCCTATTATAAAAGATCATCTTATTTTCACAAAATACAAGATATAATTGTCATCTACATACTTTTCCTCCAGCATTATCTTTTTATTCCCATTCTACAAACGAGAAAAATGGAACAAGTTAAGTGATTTTTCTCAAGATCACTGCGCTAGTAATGGAGCTGAAACTAAAAGCCAAGTGAACGTATTCCAGTAAACTTGCCTTTAAAGAATCTGACCATTAAATAAGAAACACATTTTACATCACTACCCAAAATACACATACACATATGAAACAGAGAAAAAGAAGCTATATAGAAGAGGCCTTACCTTCACTAATGTACTAATATTTTTCTATTTCATGTTTTAAAAATGTTGATTGTACTTGGCAATTTAAACACTGACCCAAGCCTTAGTAATTAATATTACAACCACATAAGTAGACTTTTTTTTAGAAATGTCTCATGACTCACTAAGTCTAGCAAGTACCAAAAAGGCAAGATGAAACACAAAAAAAGATCAATCTGGTGAGCATTTGGGATACATGAAGACTGGTTCATAAAGAGTATAAACGACAATGGTACTGTGAGCTACACTTTGGAAATATTTTTACATTCTATTGCTAACATGGAGATCTGAAATCAAACTGATATGCCTACTAATGCTTAAAATGAGCAGGGATGCACTTTTCTGGAAACACATTAAAAGCAAAATAAAACAGTTCTTCAACCTCAACCCTACTCCAAAGGGAGTAAAAAACTGTAGAAATATCTGACTGGCAAAATCTATTCCCTTTCAAAAAAGGAAGGGAAAAGACTAGATTGGCAATGTAACAACCCATTATGGTTTATAATGAACAGCATCTTAAGGACAATGGCTTAAAGATGCAAAGCAACCTTTTATTCACTTGACAAGTACTACCTTATAAATGCTTTCTCCCTTTGCCGGTATGCTTAAGCTTAATTACCCTTAGAAAAGAGATATAAATCTTTGATTTCACCCGATTCCTTAAGTTTACAAGGATAAAAATTGCTCTAAAATCTATGCCAATTTCTGATTCATTTACCTTTCCAAATGCAGTGTTAACCTGGTAAATTCTCTCTCTCTCTCTCTCTCTCTCTCTCTCTCTCTCTCTCTCTCACACACACACACACACACACACACACACACACACACAATCCCTCAATCCCTCCATCTCTGAAGGGGAAAAGCGATAAGGACAAACCGCAGTCTAATACATCAAAGGCCGAGCCGACACTACAGCGGACACATCCTCAGGTTCCCTTCTAGAGGGCTCTGTGACATGGTCAAGGTCCTAGGGAGCTCACAGGCACTCCCATAGGGACTGACGTAAGGATCTCACCTCGCTTCAACCGACCTCTAGCCAACCCCAAATGCGGGTGCGGAGAGTCCTGAAAGGCACCAAGATCTGGCCAATGAAGGAGCCTGCGCAACCCCCTTGGGCTCTAATCATATAGATGCTGTGCATTAAGATAGTTCCTTTAGGAGTTAAGATGATCCCTCGAAGGGTGACCCAATCTGTTTCCAGGGAACCTGGAAGGGAACCACCAGGACTGAGCAAAAAAAACCAAAACGGCCAAATAGCCCAAGGTCTTGGGGGGAGGGGAGGAGCGAGAGCCGAAACGCCCAAGGGCTAGAAACACCCACATCAGTTCCTCCGGGAGCCCAGCAGAGGCCGGCCACTGGCGGCCAGGACGCGTGCACTTGCTCAGGGAGCCGATCCAAAGAAACCGGGGCGGATCGGAGGCAGCTCGCCCGCACGCACCGCGGGCTGCGTCCGCCCTCACGGAACGCTACAAGTTGCTGCCGCATCCCTCCTCCCAGCGTTGACAGGGAACACGCGCCGCCCCCACGTCCACAGCTGCACCCAGGCCCTCCCCGGCCCCACCAAACCCCCGGGGGAGGGGACGAGCGCAGGGCGAAGGCCCCCGGCCTAGGCCCACCCGACCCTCCACCGCAGCCCCCGGCCCCACCCACCCCGGTCCGAGGCCGAACCCAGCCTCCACGTCCCCGCAGTGCCGACCGTTAGCATCCCAAGCTCACCTACAAGCCTGACCATCGCCTCCGGGAGCCCGTCTTTCCCTGCGCGCCGCGCTGAGCTCACACCCCCACCTCCACCCCCCCCACCCCCACCCCCCGAACCGAACCCTCCCCACTCAACCCAAATCCCGCGGAGCTGGCGCCGCCGCGCCAGGTGAGGGGGCTGAGCCCCGGCGCCGCAGCCCCGCCGCCTACCTTCTTCTTCGAGGGTTGCGGCGCCCCGCCGGACGCCGCCAGCCCTCTTTTACTCGAGGAGGACCCCATCCGGACGCGGTGAGCGCCCGGGGGGGGGGGGCCTCAGGGAACCCCCGGGGCCGGGGAAAGGCGATGCCCCAATCTGGGGCCCCGCGCCCCCGGCCGGGGAGCGGGCCGCCGGCCGACCCCGCGGTGGATGGAGATGCGGGAGGCTTCAGGTACGCTACGAGAAAGTGCACGGGACTCTAGACGCGAAAGGTACCAGCGAAAGGTATCGGGGTGACTGGGGGTACGGCGACGCCGCTGGGAGTGAGGACGAGTAAGGCGGGAATGTTCTAGAACGAACGAACCGGGGCCGCGAGCACCGAGCGTTAAATCCCCGCGCCGCCCGGCTCCCGCGCCCCGGTGGCCGGCTCGGGGGGCGCGCGCCGAGAGGGGGGTCTGCGGCGGCGGCGGCGGCAGCGGAGGGCGCGGGGCCCCGCGCAGCGTCCTCACCTTCTTGGTGCCGGGGCCTCCCGCGATCCACGACATTCCTGTCAGGGAGGAGGAGCGCCCCGGCTGCCCCCCGAGAGTCTCCTGCTGGGGGGACATCGCTTCCATGAAGAAGACTTGCAGGCTAATCCCCAGCCCAGGAGGAGGCTACGCGGTCCTCTCGGCGGGACCGCGGCCGGAGGGGCGAGGAGGCGCGGGGCCGAGGCGGCCGCCGCGCTCAGGCGGGGAGCCAGGCTCCGGGTGCGGACCGCGCGCCTCCCGTCGGGGCCATGTACCGCCGCCTGCGCTCCACACCGCGGGCTGGAGGCGATTGCAGAGGCGCCCGCTGCCCGCGCCCGCCGCGGCCCGCCCCGCCTCGGGCCCGCCCCTCCGCGCCGGGCGCCGCGCGCCGGACCCGCCCCCGGCCGCCTCCCCTCCGCGCGGCGCTCCCGCGGCGGCCGGCCTGCGGCGCTGCGGCCCGGCCGTTCCCTATATATACACACGTTGGGGCGCCGGCGACCAGCTGACCTGCTCCGTCCGCCTCTCCGAGTGGGTCCAGCCTGAAGAGCTCACGCGTTGGTGTCACGCACCGGGGTCTCTAGTGCACGGACGCGCGCCTCTCCCGCCGCCCAGCCCACTCGCACCGACCCCATGCCTTCCCGCGCTCGCCCGCGGGGGATGGCGCCGCTGCAGCGCGTGCATCAGCGCAGCTGTGGCGACTTCAGCCCGAACGGAGGAGTTGCAGGGATTCCTGCCTCGCGTTCAGCGGACGCAGTGGAGTCCCCCCACCTTCATCCCCACCCCCACCCTGGAGGCCCCGGGATGCAGCTGTGCCTCGCCGAGCGCCGCGGCTGTACACATGTGGAAGCCCGCAGCGCCGCCTGACCTCTGGTGCAATCCCTGGTTAGCCTGCCGGGGTCCCCCTGCTCGGCTTCGGCAGCCTCCCATCCCCAGCCCCGGCACGGGGTGCACCAGCGGTTCCCACTGACTGCGCGCCGCAAAGACAGGGGCATTCCAAAGGAGAAAGCGCTCTGAAGGAAAATGCAGGCAGAGAGAGGACTGAAATTGGCTTAGCTATTGAGCAGGCTACAATATGTGGAAATGTTTATCAGATATCTGCGCCGAGAGCATAACTTCCTGTCAGCCCAAATAGTGCCATTTTTTTTTTTAAGACCAAAGAATAATCAGAGGGAGGGGATTTGGAGCCCACTGGGCTGAGTTGCGGCACTGATGGTGCTGCACAGGACTGGCCGGCTGGTGCGGATGATTCTGTAGGTGGCATTCTTCCTTTGGAGGCAGGCCTGCCTGAAGGACAGATGAGGGGTGAAGGACACCACTCTGTGGTACTAGGTTGTTGAAGGAGGTTTGTTTTCGTGTTAAGGAAATAAAAATATATAATAAAAGATCGAGATTCCTGTCGGGTGGGGCTGTTACCAGGACAGGTTGTAGAAGAATAGGGCTCTCTGGCAGGCTCTGTTCCAAGCAGGAGATGGTGTCCAAAACACACACACCCACACACCATGACCACCACCAAACCCCAGAATTGTTTGTTGTGGAAGTAGTGGGCAGAATAATATGTTACAGCCCACTTGAAGTCTTGTCCACATCACATTGTTTAAAGTACACTTACACAGTCTTTATAAGCCATGCGTGTATATTATGTATAATTATCTAAATCATGCTAATATAGATATTATATATCTTGAGCATAATTCTCTTTTTGCTGCTTAGACCTACGTGCAGGGTGATTCCTGTCATGAATGGATGATCTCAATTCTTCTTACTCTTCTTGATGTTTTATTTTGATAACTTATGTCCTTTTAATATTTCATGTAATTTACTTATCATTACTGTTTATGATCTATCTCTCTGTATTCCAGAGGACAGGAATCTTTGATTTGGTTTTGTTATTGTCATTGTTCACTGTTGTATCCCAAGTGCCCAGAGCAGTGTCTGGCACAATAAATGTTTGTTGGTTAAAAGAACGAATCACACACACACACACACACACACACACACACACACTTCATTCAGAGTCCCATGTAATGCCAGGTGTTTCTTTTTGAGATAAATACTTCATACTCCAAACCAAAGTACATATTATTTATACTGCATATGTGGAAAACTCATCTTCACTTCTTAATTTGTAAGTGCTTTTATTTTAAACTCTTATTTTTTTTATTTGCATTGAAAAAATCCTAGCAATCTCAAGTAGGTATTTGTTGAGGAAATAAATCTTCAAGACTTACATCAATAATTCAGGAAAATCTTCCTGATTTTATTTCTCTTTACCTAGCTACCTCCATGCACCAGCCACACACAAGGTTAAGTGTGCCTTCAGTTATAGTAACACTTATTGAGTACTTACTTTATACTAAACACTGTTCTAAGCAGTGTACACATATTAATTCACTTAAACTTCATATTAATCCTACACCCCACTTTACAGATCGAAAAACCAAACCACATGTTAAATAATTTGCTCAAACAGCTGGTAAGTAGTGAAGCCAAGCTTGGGACCTGGGAAGTCTGTTTGAGAACCAGTGCCCTTGACTACTTGGCTCTACCGCCTTTCCTGTTTATATAGTACATATTATAGTATTACATTACATTATTCTAGTATAGTACATACTAGAGGCCCAGCGCACGATTCAATCGTGCGGGTAGGGTCCCTAGGCCTAGCCTCCTGCGATCAGGGCCATCTTCTGCCTGTTCGCCAGTCCCCAGGCCCAATGCTGCCTCCGCCGCCGCCACTGAGCTGCCAGGCTGTTGGGATCCCCAGCTCATCCCCAGCCGCTGCCGCTGCTGCTGGGGCTTGAGGCGCTGACGAAGAGGAGCACGGCAGGGGATCCGGGTGCGGACAACCGGCTCCCCGCCTCTGATAGTAATAATCCCCTATAATAATCTATAATAATAAAAGCATAATATGCTAATTAGACCAGGCAGGCAGGTGAGCAGTTAGGAGCCAGCGGTCCCGGATTGTGAGAGGGATGCCTGACTGCCAGTTTGTTGGACATCCCCCGGGGTTTCACAGCCGTTGGGGGGGGGAGGGCGGGAGTCCCGGGCCTCTCAATGGCCGGATATGCCACCCCGAGTCCCGCCCCCCAGCCTCCCACCGCCCAATCGTGGGCGTAGCGGAGTGATGGTTATTTGCATATTGCCTTTTTATTATGAAGGATTACACTATACTCTTATCTGTTTTACTTGCCTGTGAGATTCTTGAAATTAAAGATTGTGTTTTATTAGTCTTTACTTCTGTCTGCCAGGCACACAAGTATGCTCTCAATGATTTTTTTTTCCAATGAGTTCCCTCTGAATGAATGAATCAAGTATTAGAAACAACCATATCCATTATGCTCTACAGTTTGGGGAAGATGCTCTGATGGGGGAAAAACAATGCTGAACTAGTCCTAGTATGCACTGGGAATGTTATGTAATAGGAAGATATGATGTCATAAGACAAAAGTGACGAAAAGGCAGTTGGAGTGGTACCCGTGTCTGACACAATCAGGATGCATCCATAATATCTTGTAACAAAGTGTAAAGCAAAGTAATTAGAGCAGCAACACCTTTGACAGGAACTAATCTAAGAATGAAACCAAAACGTTTTCCAAACATTATATTGAAAAATGATGAATAAATTTAACTATAAAAGATGTTCAGGCAAAGTGTATTTATTGTGTACCTGCTATATGCCAGACACTGCAAGGTGCTGGAGTACAGTCAAAACAAACCCACAGGTATACACACAAGAATCTTTGGCAATGCTATTCAAACATCCTAGAACAGAGGTTGCAAACTGATGGCCCACAGAGTGAGTTTAGTATGTTTTTCACAATGCACTTTTTAATTTGCAAACTTGTTGCAAGCCTTAAAAATTAGGATATTTCACATAGAAATCTGGGTTGTTTTGAAAAAAGTTACTTGCAAATATTGGCAACCTTGGTCTCATTTTTTTCTGATGTGACAATCAGTTAAAGCTGAGTTGTAGCTGTGTTACCACATTCACATTCAATGCTCATGACAACCCTATGCTTGTTATAGTCTCCGCTGTCCCTGGTGCTATGGAGCTAAAACAAGCAAGGTAATGGAAGATGCAAAATTGGCAAGAGAGAGAGAGAGAGCGAGAGAGAGCACCTGAGAAACACAAGTGTGTGTGTATGCATGCGCACGAGCATACATACATACATACACATGTTTTAAAGGCAAAGTAATACTTAAGAAGATAAATGGTTTATAGTATCATATTGTAAGAGACCAAGCTCTCTCTAAGGTGACTATGAACTATTAAGAGAGCTATTGACTTTACTTAATTATCCAGATCAGATGTGGGATTTTTCTCTTCCGTTGGTTAAAATCTCAAAAGGGGCTATTTCCTCAAAGAACATAATCCCAGTTGTAAGTAGAAGCTAATGAGGTGGGAGACAGAGAAGTTAGGAAAGAGGAGGAGGGAGATGGAGGAAGGATGTTAGGAACTGACACTGAAGAAAGAGCCGGGGGACAGACTGTGGAGGACCTTGGATTCCATGGTAAAAATTTGGTCATTATTCTCTAGGGAAAGTGGTAAAAAGGGAACTGGCATCTGTTGAGTGCCTTCCATGTGTTATGTATACCTTACTTACATTATCTTAATAAACTTCATTGTTCACTAAAGAGATATATATTTTTATACTCATTTTAAATATAAAGATGAGGCTCAGATTTATTAAGCAAGTTTCTGAGGTCATACAACTAATAACTGATGGAGCCAGGATTTGAACCCAGATCTGATTGAATGTAAAGACCATATAGTCATGATGCCAGCAGTATTATTATGATAATAGCTATCATTCATTGAGAGGGATGTGGCGATATGGATTTATAGTGAAACACTGCTATCATAATCTTCAAAACAACCACAATGGCTTGTGTATTTATGACCACTAGACAAAGAGGTTGGTACTCAGAGATATAAAGCTACTTGTTAATGATCATATGGCTACTGAATGCAAGAGCTAGAATAAAATCCAGGACACTAAAACCAATGTTCTCTCTCTTTTTTTTAAAGATTTTTAAAATTTATTTCAGAGAGAGGAAGAGAGGGGGGGAGAGAGATAGAAACATCAATGATGAGAGAGAATCCTTGATCAGCTGCCACCTGCATGCTCCCTACTGGAGATTGAGCCCGAAACCCAGGCCTGTGCCCTGACTGGGAATAGAACCGTGACCTCTTAGTTCATAGGTCAACGCTCAACCACTGAATCACACTGGCCTGGCAAAACACTACACTTGATGGTATGTCTTCCTTGTGACTAAAAAAAATTATAAATTTTGCTGCATCCATGTCAAACTATGTATGCCCCCAAACTTTTCTACTTCCATGGTCAGTTTACTTCCTCATCAGAGGTTTAGGCAATCATTTTTAAAATGTATTTTACAAAGTAACTTGACATTTTAATAAGAAACAGCAAAAAGAAGAAAAGTCTGTTTCCCATCGAAGTTGGTTGTGAGCCAGACCAAATTAATTAACTAATCATCATTTATTGTCTACTACACGCCTTGTGCTCTTGCCCATTCTTTAAGGGGAAGCACAATATGTGGCACTTCTTTCCCCCACAAATCACTTTGGGTTTCTTTTTGTTTTTCTTAGGCATTTCAATTGACGGTGTATTTTTTAGTTCTGTCTACATGTTTATGTAACAATCCTGTCCAAAAATTTGTGGAAATTAGCCCTTTTCACTATACCCCTAATTCATTGCTATATCTGCTGCACAGTTGATTATTATTGGTGCATATATGGAAGAGTTAGGGAGCTCAGTCCATGAGTAGGTTAAATTAGTTGTGCAAGATTACTCAGCTAATAAATGGTGGAACAGCATTTCTGTCATTCTGACTTGAAAGTATTGACACTTAAATTCTTTCCATTAAGTCTTACCTATAATAATCTATAATAATAAAAGCATAATATGCTAATTAGACCAGGCAGGCAGGTGAGCAGTTAGGAGCCAGCGGTCCCGGATTGTGAGAGGGATGCCTGACTGCCAGTTTGTTGGACATCCCCCGGGGTTTCCCAGATTGGAGAAGGTGCAGGGTGGGTTGAGGGTCACCCCCCACTCTGTGCATGCATTTTGTGCACTGGGCTTCTAGTTATAGATAATGAACTATTAGAAGTAGAAATTAAGAAAATAATTCAATTATAATTTCATAAAAAATAAAACATCTAGGAATAAATTTAACTAAGTAAGTAAAAACCCTGTACTTGGAATATTACAAGTCATTGAAGAAAGAATTTGAAGAGGATCCAAATAAATGGAACCACATAGCATGTTCATGTATAAAAAGAATTAAGATAATTAAAATGTCCAACCAAAGCAATCTATAGATTCAACATAATCCCTTTCAAAATACCAATGATATTTTTCATAGAACTAGAACAAATAATCCTCAAATTTATATGGAACCATGGAAGACCCAGAATAGCAACAACAGTCTTGAGAAAGAAGAACATAGTTGGAAGTATCGCACTATCTGATATTCAACTATAGCACAAGGGTCTGCTTCTATGCCAGTACCATAGATCAATGGAATAGAACAGAGAACCCAAAAATAAACCCACATCTATGGTCTATTAATCTATGACAAAGAAGACAAGAATATACAATGGTGTAAAGACAGTCTCTCTAATAAATGGTGTTGGGAAAACTGGACAGAAACATGCAAAAATAAAACTAGATCATGTCCTTACACCGTATACAAGGATAAACACAAAATGGATTAAAGACTTAAATGTAAGACCTGAAAACATCAAACTCCTAGAAGATAACATAGGTATCTTTTGAAACTTCCCTTAGTAAAGGTATTTTTCTGATATATCTCCTCGGGCAAGGGAAACAAAAGGAAAAATAAACAAATTGGACTACTTTAAACTAAAAAGTTTTTGCACAGCTAAGGAAACCATCAACAAAACAAAAATACCACCACTCTAATGGGAGAAGTAATTATCCATTGATATATCTGATAAGGGGTTAATGTCCAAAATTTATAAAGAATTCATACAACTCAACTGAAAAACCAAGCAATCAAATTAAAATGGGAAGAGGACTCAAATAGACATTTCTCTAAAGAAGACATGCAGAGATGGCCAATAGACACATGAAGAGATGCTCAATGTCCATAATCATCAGAGAACTGCATATTAAAACCACAATGAGATATCACCTCACACCTGTCAGAATGCCTATCATTAATAAATCAACAAACTACAAATGCTGGCAAGGATATGGAGAAAAGGGAACTCTTATGCATTGTTTGTGGGAATGCAGATGAGTGTAGAAAACAGTATGGAGGGTCCTCAAAAAATTAAAAATGGAACTGCCTTATGGCCCTGTAATTCCACTTCTGTGTATATATATCCAAAGAAACCAAAACACCAATTAGAAAGAATATATGCACTCTTATGTTCATAGCAGTGTTATTTACTATATATAGTACAATAGCCAAAATATGGAAGCATTCTAAGTGCCCATCAATGGACTATTACTCGGCCATAAAAATGAAATTTAACATTTGTGACAACATTGATGAACCTAGAAGGTATTATGTTAAGTGAAATAAGTCAGACAGAGAAATAAAATTATCATATGATTTCACTTATATGTGGAGTCTAAAAAAAAAAAGTGAAAAAACAAAATAGAGACATATTCATAGTTACAGAGAACAGACTGGTGGTTGCCAGATGGGAGGGAGCTTGAAGGGCTAGGTGAAAAAGGTGAAGGGATTAAAAAGTACAAACTGGAAGTTACAAAGTAGTCTTGGGGATGCATAGTAAGACATAGGGAATATAGTCAATAATATTGTTTGCTTCCAGATAGGTACTAGATTTATCCAGGGGATCACTCTGGGTATTATATAAATGTCTAACCACTATGCTGTACACCTGAAAGTAATGTAATATTGAATGTCAACTGTGATTGGAAAAAAAAGACACTATGCTATTGGTAAAATAATAGACAAAGATCAATGGAATAGAATAGAGAACCCAGAAATATAATCCATAAATATAGTCAACTGATCTTTGACATAGGAGAAAAAGCAATATGATGGAGCAAGAATAGTCTCTCTAACAAATGGTGCTAAAACAACTGAACATCCATATGCGAAACAAAGGAATATAGACACAGATCCTATACTTTTTACAAAAATTAACTCAAAATGGATCATAGATGTAAATATTTAATGCAAAACTATAAAACACCTAGAAGATAATATAAAAGAAAATTTAGAGGACCTTGGGTATGGTGATGCCTTTTTAAAATAAACACCAAGGGCAAGATTAATGAAAGAAATAATAAGCTAGACTTCATTAAAATAAAAAACTTCTCCACTGGAAAAGACAATATCAAGAGAATTAGAAGACAAGTTACAGACTTGGAGAAAAATTTTCCAAAAGACACATATGGTAATGGACTGTTATCCAAAATATATTAAAAACTCTTAAAACTTAACAATAAGAAAATAACCTGATTAAAAAATGGTCCAAAGACCATAACAGACACCTTACAAACATATATAATTGGCAAATGAGCATATAAAAATATGCTCCACATCATATTTCAGCAGGGAAATGCATATCAAAACAAGATACTGATACACACCTTTTAGAATGGCCAAACTCCAGAACAATGACACCACCAAAAGCTGATGAGGATGTGGAGCAACAGGAACTCTGATTTGCTGTGTTGGGAATACAAAATGGTATAGCCATTTTGGAATACAGTTCTGTGGTTCTTACAAAATTAAACATATAATTCAATAATTATGCTCCTTTGAATTTATCCAAAGGAGTTGAAAACTTATGTCCACACAAAAAAATGCGTGCCAATATATATAGAACCTTTATTCATAATTGTCAAAACTTGGAAGCAAGTTTTAATAGGCGAGTGGATACATAATGCGTATCACTAAGTGAAAGAAGTCAATCTAAGAAAGTTACATATGATTCTGACTACATGACATTCCTGAAAGACAAAACTATGAAGGCAATAAAAAGTTCAGTAGTTGCTGGGTGAGGGAAACAGGAAAAGAATAGGTAGAGCACAGAGGATTTTAGGGTATTGATATTATAAAGATGATATTATAGAGATGGACATATATCATTATACATTTGTCCAAACCCATTGAATGTATAACACCAAGAGTGAACCCTTAGGTAAACTATAGATTTGGGGTGATTATAATTTATAAATGTAGATTCATCCTTAGTAAAATATGTATCATTTTAGTAAGTAATGTTGATAATAGGGGAGTGACATTGATAATGGGGAAGGGTATGGCTCTGTGGGGGCAGGGAATATCTTTGTAACTTTCTCTCAATTTTATTGTAAATCTAAAACTGCTCTAACAAAAGTCTTAAAAAGTAAGCAAATTACCTACAAGAGGAAAAGGGTTGAGGCTTGCTTCAGATTACTGCACAGCCAGAAGAAAACAGACTATGAGCTACAAAGTTTGTAGAGTAAAAGTGACTCAGGAGTTATACCCAGCTAAAGTGGCATCTATAATAATAAAAGCATAATATGCTAATTAGACCAGACAGCCGAACAACCTTCCAGA
This sequence comes from Cnephaeus nilssonii, assembly GCF_951640355.1. Classification (NCBI taxonomy): domain Eukaryota; kingdom Metazoa; phylum Chordata; class Mammalia; order Chiroptera; family Vespertilionidae; genus Cnephaeus; species Cnephaeus nilssonii. Next base: position 68,704,948 of record NC_137084.1, on the reverse strand, counting down.
TGTTCTTCTAGACATTCTTCCGGATGATCTTCTGAATGAAGCCAGGGCTGAGAGGGCTGTGGCTTCAAGGGCTGAGCCTCTTGCACGAATTTTGTGAATTGGGCCTCTAGTCTATAATAATAAAAGCATAATATGCTAATTAGACCAGACAGCCGAACAACCTTCCAGATGTTCTTCCAGACATCCTTCTGGATGATCTTCTGGATGAAGCCAGGGCTTCAAGGGCTGTGCTTCAAGGGCTGAGCCTCTTATACGAATTTTGGGCATCGGGCCTCTAGTCTATAATAATAAAAGCACAATATGCTAATTAGACTGGACGTCCTTCCTTCTGGACAAAGCTGTAGCAGGTGGAGGCCGCCGCAGAGGCGGCAGCGGGTGGGGGCCAAGGCAGAGGCGGCAGAGGCCCTCGGCCGTGGCAGCAGCGGTGGGCCGGGGTCAGGGCCAAGGCCCTTGCACAAATTTCGTGCATTGGGCCTCTAGTTCTGATATAAAAGCAGAAAGCAGACAGTCTCAAACATAATACAATTGGAGAACACACCATCACTGAAAGAATATTTTGATAAGGAAATCTAACCAGTTAAGAGAGGAATCAAAATATAGAATTCAGATATTTATATCATAAGGAGAGTGGTGGGTAAGCATTGAATCATTTTAAGTATAAAACCAATATAAATAATTATGGGTTATTATAAAGGACAGGATGTGAATGTTGTTAATTATTGATAATTTCAAGATAAAAAATAAAATTTTGAGAGGTCAGAGGAAGGGAATAGGAAAGTAGGTTGTTGATGTCTTCTTTGAAGCATGGCATTGATAAATATTGACTAAAATTGATAACTGTAGGTATTTTTTAAATAACAGATCTTATTAACATTTTATAGTCTTTGTCTACCTTACTCTGTACATAAAACCTTAAGGAGCTCTTTTAAGAAAGAATATCTCTTGTAAAGAAATATCTTATTTGAATATGATAATTCCCTCAATTTACTTACTTTCTTTTATAAAAATCAAGGGAAATTAAATTTATTTTTTCATCCATCCATCCACCCACCCACCCACAAATATATAAATGCATTTATCCATCTATCTGTAGTTGTATAAGAAATATTTTGAATTATCTTCCTCTAATCTTAATAATAGTAACTTATGGGTAGTGGGTTTTAAAACAATTTAAAAATTTTAGTTCTAGATTGCTTGCTCCCTTATAATTAGCATGTATTATCTCTACCAAAATAATTATGTGATTTTTCTTTAAAATGAAAAAAGTTAGAAGCTAATTTGCTAATGTTAGGCGTAATTAATTCTGGGCATAGGAACCTTTTATTTTCATTTTCTTCTTGTACTTTTCTTGTTTCTAAAAAGCATTAACAAAATATTTTTTTAGAGAAACATGTTCTAATAAACATTTGTAAATATGCACATTACTAAGTTTCACTTTTCAGAATGAATTTTAAGATGAATTTTGCTCTTGATTCCTACATTTTAATGGAGAGTTTGATAGGAGTTAAATTATTAACATGTTTAATATGAATAATTGCAAGCAAGAAAGGCATATTTAGGAACTGAAGGGAAGGGAAAAAGGGAATGACCATTTCATGAATGCCTACTATGTGCTCAGAACTGGACTAAATCATTTATACATTATCTCATTTAGTCTTCACAATAAACCTATTACAGAGGCACCATTATTATTTAAAGTGAGGTGTATGAGGTCTTGCAACATTGAATCACTTGCCAGGATCCTGCGTGCCAGCATCTAACCCAGGTAGTAGGACTTCATAGCCCTTGATTTTCATTCTCTCCTTTAATCCTCATAATAATTTTGTGGACTATTTCCTCTCAGATTTGAAAATTGAAGTGTTTAAAGGTGAAATAATTTTTCCAAATCATATGATGGGGCTGGAATTCAGTTCTGTTTTTAAAATTTCAGAGGAGCATCTTTAATTTTTTCATTTATTTCTATGATTCTTTGAGGGCATATCATTTCCTCCAAGGAACTAATGACTCGGTCCAAAGCGTGGTGAGTTTCTTTCCATGGCCCATTGCCTCGGAATGTGGGTTCATAACACAGTGGGGTAAGATCAAAGCATAAATTACTAACTGCTCTGTTGGCCTCTCACACGAGACTAAAACCCATATTCATTTATTTACTCATCACCACTTTCCAGTGCGCCAAACTTTAATATTGTGTCCGTGTGTCTGCGTGTGTGTGTAGGTTTCACAATGAATTTGATTCGATTTCTACCCATTCCCCTTCCCTTTTCACCTTTTCTTGGAAAACTTGCTGTACAGAGAAGTCTTGATTTCTATGACTTTCACTTAACCCAATTTTGTGATCTAGTAAACATGCTCTAGGGCAGGCAATTAAAAAATATGTAGCCTTTTATTTTTTCTTCATATTTGGAGTCATAATTAATATATAAAGACAAAAAGTCAGTTTGTAACCTAAAATATTTACTTACTAAAATGATATTAATACCTTCATAAACTATACAAAAATCATGAGGCAAACATGTGCATTTACAGAACTGCACGTCAGGCATGCCAGATCCCTGCGAGGGACTTCCCAGCAGGACCTCATTCATCAGTGAGGACAGTCATTCAGATCAAACTGAGCTTTGTGGCTACAGAACTTACGCTTCTAGATGTGCTTCAGAGACTAGAGAAACTGGAGAAGAGCAGAAAAAATGAGATTCTCAAATAAAACTAGACACCAATGTTCTACTTAATACCTTAGCCTGGAAACAATCTTTCCTGAGGAAAACAAAACAAAAGAAACCTAAAAACCTCTAGTTTCTAAGTTTCTCTGCTTGTTCAGATGCTTCTTTACTTGTTCTTTGTATTCGTTTCTTTATTTTTTGAATGTGTGTGTGTGTGTGTGTGTGTGTGTGTATGTGTGTATATGTGTGTGTGTGTGTTAGCCTTCAGAATGAAAGGTTTCCAGTTACTGTAGGATATCCAGGCCTGGAAATGTTTTCTATTATGATTCTAGGAAGCGATAGCCAAGTGCTTATGTTTGTGAATGAGAAAATAGAAAAGCTTGGAGAAGGAACTGATTTGGGATGGGTTATATGAAAATAAGTGTGTTTGATATATGTACAGAAGTATGTAATACAGACAGAATGTTTCAGGGATGAGTAATTTAAATGAATATGGGTTTTATTTTTGTGTAAGAGGCCAGCATAGCAGTTATAATTTATGCTTTGATTTTACCCCACTGTGTTATGAACCTACATTCTGAGGCAATGGGCCATGGAAAGAAACTCACCACGCTTTCTGAATCGAGTCTTTAGTTTCTCAGAGGGAAGGATATGCCCTCTAAGAATCATGAATCATAGTTTAAAAAAATCATAGATGCTCCTCTGAAATTTAAAAAACACACATATTTTTAAAGTTCTTTCTCGAGCAAAATAATTCCTTTTAAATTATCCAGTAATGGATCCAGAAGGTAAATAATCCCAAACCACAAATGATCTAAAAAGTTATTTATAATTGGGTTAAGAATGTGTTAATTTTGTTTGGTAATACTGGTAGAGTGTTTTGGCTAATTGTACCTTATTCAGGTTAATGGTAAGATTGGTTTGATTTCCTAGAATAGTAAATGTGGACTGGCTGATTCAGGAGGCAACTGGTCTAGGATTATAGTTTTGCAAATAGATCAGTCTCCAAGGAAGGCACACTTAAAAAAGTAATTAACCTTAAATCTGTTCACTTCATTCCTCTCATCCCTAGGCTGGGCTAACAAAATCATTTTATGAAATAGCTATTTGAAGGGAGATTTTATAGTTGATTTAAAGTATGAATCCTAAAAGCTGTTTTATTACAAAATGATCAAGAATATCTGCAATGTTCAGGCTGGGGAAGAACAAGTGGCTAGTTGGTAGACAAAAATATTTTGAATCTCCTCAAGCATATTGATATTCTTTTTTTGCAGCCACTGTACATTCCTGGCATTTTCATGTACAATATTGATCTATAGCAACTTGACTACCTACTAGAAAGTTATTTATTCTTAAAAAGAAATTAAAAACACCCACGTTTATGAATTTGCTGCTGGTGTTTTCCTTCTAAGAACCACTAGGACAAAGCATAGAACTAAACAGAGAAACTCAGTTGAGAGTCAGGGATCTATGTTGCTTCTTGACTCTACTTCCCAACTGTGTAAACGTGGGCAAATGACTCAACTGCTCTGAACTGCAAATCAGATATATTTAACACTTAACAAGGGTTTGTTGGCTTGGCATAGATGAGATGTAGGTAAAAGCATGTTGAATAATGTAACTACCCAAGTGGCATTTATTATCTTCAGTTTAATATGGACATGAACTTCCCAGAACCTTAGCTGTAGCGTGGGAGCCTCAAGTTAGTTCTGGAGTTTCTTGACTCTAAGCTTTGTGACAGGCACTGTTTCTGAGAGGAGAGAAAGTGTGTGTGTGTGTGTGTGTGTGTGTGTGTGTGTGTGTGTGTAAGGACGGGGGGGGGGGGATGATGCTTCCACTCATCTTTCCCAAGCCTTGCAAAAAGGCCTTAACAAACCAGAGAGAATGCAAATAAGAGTGAAACAATAGGAATTCACCTCCCTGTAAATTAAACTTGAGAAGACATTTCTTTCCTACGTGTGCTAATCATTAAGACCCTGAAGGCTGTCTCCATAGTTCCAGTGATAAAATACTTTGATGTTAAATTACTGAATGACACCATAACTCAAAGAACAGAGCTGGAAGAGAAGAAAAGAAAATGCTTATGTTGACTCACAGAAATGCTTTAGTCATCAGCAAGGAATGGAAGGAAATAAAGTATATATTAATGTATAATGTATAATGGGTTTTTTAGCAAATTAAATTTTGCAGAAATGTGCTTAAGCATGTGGCATTGCTTAAGGGCTAGCCCCATTAGGAGAGGCAATCAGACAGTCTTTTGTTTGCACACCATGTGTGGCAGTGAAGGGAGAGAAATAGACATTTATTTTCTGAGGAACATATGATGGCTGCATTGGAGCATTAATACATCTTTTAAGTCTTTTGGTTAGGAAAAAACAATAGTAGGCACCATCTACATAGAATCTAAGGACAAGGTGAGAAAATAATGCCTTCTAGAAAGAAAGCATCAAGTGAAAATATGTCCAGGTTATCACAGACTGTGTTGCTATAGGCATATTGTTGCCGTGTGGGCAGATATTAAGAGGGGACAAGATACAATTACAGCGGATACTGCATTTTTATGTTATCTTGAAAGAGTTGCAGCAGGACTAAGCCTAACCAAATATTAACCTTCTTTTCACATGCTAATGAAGTACAGATAAAGAAACTGGGGGGTTCTGAACATAAGCATTTTATTGGCTGATACTTTACACATATATATTTTATCTTGTTTACGCTGTTAAAAACAAGACAACAGACCCCAAATGGAGTTGCTTGTGCTGAGCCTCACTTCACCAGAGACTTAATTACAGTTTCCACTCTTTCAGAAATGGAATCTTAAACCAGTAATCAGGAATCACCTAATCAGCACTAATTAGGTACTCTGCCTGGTAGAACCCTGCCACCCGATAAAGGGAAGTAACCTTGCAATAACCAACACATTCCTTTTGCCTAGTACCGTGGTCGGCAAACTGCGGCTCACGAGCCACATGCGACTCTTTGGCCCCTTGAGTGTGGCTCTTCCACAAAATACCACGGCCTGGGCGAGTCTATTTTGAAGAAGTGGCATTAGAAGAAGTTTAAGTTTAAAAAATTTGGCTCTCAAAAGAAATTTCAATCGTTTTACTGTTGATATTTGGCTCTGTTGACTAATGAATTTACCAACCACTGGCATAGTATAACTTCCTTGTCTGTTCCCTTGTGCCTATAAAATTCTTTCATTTTGTACAGCTCCTGGGAGCTCCTCTCTATCTGTTAGATTGGATACTGACTGACTTGCATCAATTTTTGCTCAAACTCTTTTATTTTACTTTTTTATTGAATTTATTGGGGTGACATTGGTTAATTAAATTATATAGGGTTCAGGTGTACAATTCTATAATACATTAGCTGTATATTGTATTGTGTGTGCACCACCCCAAGTAAGTCTTCTATCACCACTTATGGCCCTATACCGTCTTCTACCCCCCCCCCCCCCCCCCATTTCCTCTGGTAATCACCATATTGTTGTCTGTATCTAGGAGTTGTTTTTTCTTAACCTCTTCACCTTTTCACCAAGCCCCACAACCACCCTCCCCCCTGGCAGCGGTCAGTCTGTTCTTTATCTGTGGGTCTGTTTATATTTTGGTTGTTAGCTTATTTGATTCATTCGATTCCACATATAAGTGAAATCATATGGTACTTGTCTTTCTTTGACAGGCTTATTGCACTTAGCAAAATGCTCTCTAAGTCCATCCATACTGTTACAAAGGGGAATGTTTCCTTTTTTAAGGCTGAGTAGTATTCCATTGTGTAAATGTAACATATCTTTTTTATCCACTCATCTACTGATGGACACTTGGGCTGCTTTCAAATCTTGGCTATCGTAAATAAATGCTGCAGTGAACATAGGGGTGCATATATTCTTTTCAATCAGTGTTTCAGGTTCTTAGGATATATTCACAGAAGTAGAATCACTGGATTATAAGGAAGTTCCATTTTTTATTTTCTTAGGTTATTCCACACTGCTTTCCACAGTGGTTGTACCAATTTGCATTCCTATCAACAGTGCATGAGGGTTCCCTTTTCTCCACATCCTCACCAGCACTTGTTGTTTGTTGATATATTGATGATAGGCATTCTGACAGGTGTGAGGTGATATTTCATTGTGGTTTTAATTTGCATTTCTTTGATGATTAGTAACATTGAGCATCTTTTCATAAGTCTACTGGCCATCTGTATGTCCTCTTTGGAGAAATGTCTGTTCAGGTCCTTTGCCCATTTTTAAATTGGTTTGCTTGTTGTTTTTGGTGTTTAGTGGTATGAGTTCTTTGTAAATTTTGGATATTAATCCCTTATCAAGTGTATCATTGGTGAATATGTCTCCCACTCAGTGGGTTCCCTTTTCATTTTGTTGAAGGTGTCCTTTGTTATGCAAAAGCTTTTCAGGTTGAAGTAGTCCCATTTGTTTATTTTTTCTTTTGTTTCCTTTGCCGAAGACTACAGATAGATAGATATAGATATAGATATAGATATAGATATAGATATAGATATAGATATAGATATAGATATAGATATAGATATAGATATCCTATATAATAAAAGCCTAATATGCTAAGTGTCCAGTCGTCCAGTCGTCCTTTCAACCAATAAAAGCATAATATGCAAATGATATGCTAAGGCCACTCAACTGCTTGCTATGATGTGTACTGACCACCAGGGGGCAGACAGTTGACCGGCTGACCAGTCGCTGTGACGTGCACTGACCACCGGGGGCAGATGCTCAATGCAGGAGCTGCCCCCAGCTTGCAGGCCCCAGGCCAGCCAAGGCAGATGTCAGCAGGAGCTCCCCAATCATCCTACTGGTTGCCCCACAGATCAGCCCTGATCTCCGGCCAGGCCTAGGGACCCTACCCATGCACAAATTTCATGCACTGGGCCTCTAATATATACATATACATTGCTATTAGGAATGTCTGAGATTTTACTGCTTATATTTTCTTCTGAGATTTTTATGGTTTTAAGTCTAACATTTAATTCTTTAATCCATTTTGAGTTTATTCTTATGTATAGTGTAAGAAGGTGGTCTAGTTTCATTTTTTTGCACGTATCTGTCCAATTTTCCCAACACCATTTATGGAATAGACTATCTTTACTCCATTGTATGTTTTTGCCTTCTTTGTCAAATATTAATTGACCATAAAGGCATGAGTTTATTTCTGGGCTCTCTATTCTGTTCCATTGATTCATACGTCTGTTTTTATGCCAGTACCATGCTGTTTTGATTACTATGGCCTGGTAGAATAGTTTGATATCAGGTAGCATGAATCCTCCAACTTTGTTCTTTCTTCTCAAGATTTCTGTGGCTATTTGGTTTTGTGGTTCCATATAAGTTTTTGGAATATTTGTCCTAATTCTGTGAAATATGCCATTGGTATCTTGATAGGAATTGCCTTGAATCTATAAATTATTTTGGGTAGTATGGATATTATAATGATGTTAATTCTTCTTTCCATGAACATGGTGTATACTTCCACTTATTTATATTTTATTCAATTTCTTTCTTCAGTGTATTATGATTTCTGAGTACAGGTCTTTTACCAGGAATGAATTCTTAAATTCATTCCTAGGTATTTTATTTATTTTTTTTTTATATATATATATATATATTATTGGTTTTTTATAGAGAGGAAGAGAGAGAGATAGAGAGTTAGAAACATCGATGAGAGAGAAACATCGATCAGCTGCCTCTTGCACACCCCTTACTGGGGATGTGCCCGCAACCAAGGTACATGCCCTTGACCGGAATCGAACCTGGGACCCTTGAGTCCGCAGGCCGACGCTCTATCCACTGAGCCAAACCGGTTTCGGCCGGTATTTTATTTTTTGATGTGATCTTAAATGGGATTGTTTGCTAAGTTTCCCTTTCTGATAGTTCATTATCCTATATAATAACATGCTAATATGCAAATTGTCCCCTTGGGAGTTCAACCGCTCGCTATGACGTGTGCTGACCACCAGGGGGTGGTGCAGAATGAAGGCCCTGGCAGGCAGCCGGCAGCCAGGGAAGGAAGGCCCTGATCGGCCCTGATCGGCCCTGATTGTCAGCTAGGCCTCGGGACCCTACTCATGCATGAATTTCGTGCACCGGGTCTCTAGTGTTGAATAAGAGTGGTGAAAGCTGGCATCCCTGTCTTGTTCCTGACCTTAAGGGAAACACTTGTAATTTTTGACTATTGAGTATGATATTGGCTGTGGGTTTGTCATATATGGCCTTTATTATGTTGAAGTATGTTCCCTTTATTCCTACTTTGCTGGGAGTTTTTATCATAAATGGGTGCTGGATTTATCAAATGCTTGTTCTGTATCTATTGATATGATCATGTGATTTTTATCCTTCATTTTATGTGGTGTATCACCTTTGTTGATTTGTGAATATTATACCAACCTTGCATTCCTGAAATAAATTCTACTTGATCCTGGTGTATTTCTGGATCTGGTTTGCTAATATTTTGTTGAGGATTTTAGCATAATTTTTGCTGAAACTCTTAAAATACCTTCTCATTTATTTTATTTATTTATTTATTTTTTTTAACAACATAAGCACAGGCACAGAATTGGAGACAATTGTCCCCTTACCCACACAATCACATTCCATCAACTATCATAGACAACTTGCTGACCTTTAAGCATCTAGACCTATGTTTAGGAAAGAAGGAGAAAGGGAGGGGAGGGGAGGAGAGGGGAGGAGAGGGGAGGGGAGAGAGAGAGAGAGAGAGAGAAAGAGAGAGAGAGAGAGAGAGAGAGAGAATAAGAAATTGTGTGCAAATAAGTATTGGCTTACCAAACTTCAAAGAAGTATGTGAAGGACTGGCCTATGATTGAGAGGTATAAAAAGATTAGGCCTTTAACTGCATTAGTTAGAAATAGCTGATGGCAGAGAAGAAATATACCAAAGCATTTTCCATTCTTCTCTGCAGTAGATTGTGCAAGTTGATTGGAATTGTAGATGAATAGCTTAATTACCTAAAAGAGTATATGAGAAAGGAGCTCAGCATAGTGAAGTTTCAAAAACACTATTTTCCCAAAGTGTGCAAAGATCAAGGAAAGTAATATGTAACAGGAAATGCTAATCAATCACTTGTCTTATGGAATCTTTTTCATAGAGACTGATGTGGTTCATATGCCACTGATAGTTCTGTGGTATTGAAAATTACGTTCTTTTCTCTGTAAAAGAAAGATATTCTACTCTGACTGCAGAGAAATATTTTTATTTATCTCTCCATCAAAGCTATTGTCTGCTATGTTAAAGATATTCCTATTTATTTTATGTCTCTCTACCTGGTACAATGTACAATTATGTTCCAGCCCATTATATTTTTTGAAAGAAAAAATGTTATAAAGATTAATTATCTCTCAGAGCATTTCTGCTAACAGACCTCAAATCTGGAGGTGAGAACAATGAAAAGTAACCTCTAGCATTATATTATCCTTCCAGTTGTGGTCTAGTGAAGTTCATCCCTAATGACATACATTTTAGGACTTATATAAGAAAAATATATTCCCAAAAATCACTGAGGAGCTGACCCTACTCACTCAGTTTAGATATTTTCCATTAAATATATTAAAATAACTACATTTCCTTCTGGTTTACACTCAAATGGAACAAGTCTAAATGGAACTCTTACTTTTCACCATTACACTGGTTTCTCTCTCTCTCTCCCTCCCCCCCTCCCTTTCTCCCTCCCTCCTCTCTTTTAAATTAAAGTTGTGCTATCTAGATAGATAACCACTAGCCTCTTGTAGCTGAATAAATTTAAATTAATTACTTTAAATAAAATAAAAATTCTGTTCCTCAGTTGCATTAGCTACACTTCAAATGCCCAATAGTCATGTGTGGCTACTAACTTCCATATTGGAAAAGCCAAACATTTCCATCATTGCAGAAAGTCCTATTGGACATCACTGGTTTAGAGATTTCTTTTGGTGAATTAGGTTAGTTAGTATTCAGGAGGAGAATTCACTTCTTCCCTTAGGATTTCAGCCCATGTTCAATGGATTAATTTAACACTTAATTGAACTATATCCTAATTTTTCTTTTAATTGAGATATAATGAACAGGGAGCATTGTATTAATTTTAGGTTTACAACATAATGGTTTGATATATGTATATATTGAGAAATGATTTCCACAGTAAGTTTAGTTAATATCCATCACCTCACATAGTTACAAATTCTTTTTTCTAGTGATAAGGACTTTAGGAAAGAGAGAGAGAGAGAGAGAGAGAGAGAGAGAGAGAGAGAGAGAGAGAGAGGGGGGGGGGAATTAAGATCTCTCTTAGCAACTTTCAAATATACAATACAGTATTATTAACTATAGCCACCATGCTGTACATTATATCCTCAGGACTTATTTATCACATAACTGGAAGTTTATATCTTTTGACTACCTTCATCCATTCTCTCCCACCCCTCATACTCTCACCTCTGGCAACCTCTCATCTGTTCTATGTTCTATGAGTTCAATTTTTAGTTTATTTTTTATATTCCACATGGAAGTGAGACCACACAGTGTTTGTCTTTCTCTGTCTTCTTTTTCATTCCTCTAAGGATGCAATTTCATTTTCTTGCCTGGTTTATGAGTGAGAGTTTCAGAGGCTTCCATTTGGCCATCTCCAGTTTGAACTTCGATTCTTATTCCACAGGCCAAGGAATCAGTGTTGAGGAAATGACCAGATAGGTCCATGGATCAAGAGGATACATTCTGAATCAAATCTGGGTCAAGATTCTGTTTATTATCTGACTCTCATAAGCCCCACTCTTAACAAGAAATTCATGATTTCTTTGATTTTGAAAATTTCACACTTCATTGGCTGTCCATCGATCTTGCCCCTAGGTTTGCCATGTTCTATTAACCTAGTGGTTCTCAACTTGTGATTTCAAACTGGCAGCTTCAGTATCACCAGAGAACTTACTTGCAATGCAGTTTATCAGGTCCCATCTCAGACTTATTAAATCAAAAATTTGGAGGGTGAAGTCCAATACATTGTGTTTTAAAAACCCTCCAGCTGATTCTAATGTACATTGAGGTTTGATGACAGTGGTATTAACTATCGCTTTAATTTGCTCTGGTCAGGCTCCTCTGGCATCTACTTTCACCTTGCTGCTCAATACCATAATTGAACCCACTTTGCTTTTGATAGTTAAGTTAAACCACCTGGCTCTATTATTTCAGGTTCATCATTGTTATCAGGGAGCCACGTTCTGTGAACAGATCAGGCCCACAGAGGGCTGTCACCAATAAGCTCCGTAGTGATGCTGCTGCCTCTCCCATCAGCACAGTTGATATTGACTGATGTGGTTTGCATGCCTGGTAAATGGAGTATCCCTCAGGCCCTCCTATGGAACATTGCTATTTGGTAGGTTTTCTGGCCACATATAATTAAGGCCCTGACCTTGGTGTATCAGACTTGCCAAAGGTTTAAGGTTGAGAATTCAACTTTATCTGAAGCTCTGCTAATATGACGCATGGTTTGTTGCTACCCAACAGCCACAAGAAAGAAGATTCTTTTATTTTTTTTCAAATTTTTAAAAATCTTCACCCAAGGATATTTTTCCCGTTGATTTTTTTTTTTTTTTAAGAGAGAGAGTGAAGGGGAGGGAGGATGAGGAGAGAGAGAGAGAAAAAAAAAATCTCAACGTACCCATTGATTGGTTGCTTCACGCAAGTGCTTTGACCTGGGGACAGGAATTGAACCAAGGGTTCTGGGGCCAATGCTACTGAGAGAAACTCTAATCACTGAGAGAAACTGGCCAAGGTGAGAGGAGATACATAATAACACTACAAGGACTTCTGGCTTTCCGACTTAGCCTTTCATTGCTGATTAGTCACCTCAAGTTTCAACTATCCAGTGCCACATAGTCCTTATAATTACTACTTTCCCTGTACTTTCAAATACTGGAATTTACACCTACCAGTATAGTCCCCTCCATTAGTATTTTATCCCAAAGTTTTAATAATTGTATCTCTGATACCTACCTGGGGCTTTTCATAACCCCATCTAATACAAGTGGAAATATGCTTTCATTTCTTTTGTTAAATACATAAGAATAAATTTGCTATGTTGTGTGGTATTTATCTAACTTTACAAGGAATTGCCAAACTATCCAAATTAGTTGTACCATTTAACAGTTCTGTGAGCAATGTGTGAGGATTCTCATTGTTCCACATTCTCACCAACATTTGTTATTGTCATCAAAAAATTAGTTACTCTAGAGGATCTGCAGTGATATCATATTGGGTTTAATTTTAATTTTCTTGATGATTAATGATGTTGGATATCTTCTCATCTGCTTGTTGGCCATTTGTATTAGACAGGATTCTCCGCAGAAATAGAACAAGTACACACACACACACACACACACACACACACACACACAGTATATATATATATATAATAGGAATTGGCTTATGCGATTATGGAGACTGACAAGTCCCAATATCTTCAGGGTGAGCTGGGAAGGCTAGGGACCCAGAAGAACTGATGATGTAGTTCCATTTGAAAGGTCAGTAGGCTTGAGACTCAAAAAGAGCCAATATGTCAGTTTGGGTCCAAAGGTAGGAAATAACTGATATCCCAGTTCTCAGGCAATTGGTCAAGAAGAATTATCATTTACTCAAGACAGGGTCAGTCCTTCAACTGATTGAATGAGGTCCACCCACATTAGGAAGGGCAATCTATTTTATTCAGGCTACAGATTTAAATGTCAATTTCAGAAATACAAAAATATGTCAACAGAAATACAGAAAAATGTCAATCACAGAAATACCCAGAATTTAACTAAATATTGGGGTACCCTGTGCCACAAATTGACACAAAATTAGTCATCACAAAAGATATTAAATATATTTTTATATGTCTAAAAGATAAACATATATACATATAAGAGATATATTTATATATCTCCTTTTGTAAAGTGGTATCTATTCAAATTTTTTACATATTTTAAAATTGGGTTGTTTATCTTTTTATTATTGATTTGTACCTGTTCTTTGCATATTCTGGATACAAGTCATATATATATCAAGTGAAGTCTATGGCTTATTTTTAAATTACCTAGTAATATTTTTTATAGCAAACGTTTTTAATTTTTGTGAACTCATTTAAATTTTTTATTATAATTAATCCTTTTTCATTCTACCTAAAAACTCTGTATCCATCAAGGTTGTAAAAATAATCTTCTATGTTTTCTTCTAGAATCTTTGTAGTTTTAGTTTAGGTGTATGATCTATTTCAAATTAATTTTGTATATGGTGTAATGTAGAGAAGAGATGGTGTTTTTTTAAAAAGTACGGTTATCCAATTGTGTCAAAGACTTTTTACATTTAAATTGCACTAATGTATTTGTTAAAAATCAACTGATTATATATGTATATGTGGGCCTCTTTTTGAATTCTTTAATGTTACACTGATCTATGTTTCTATCTTTATGGTATGCCAATAGGATATCTTGATTATTAGGTCTTTATAGCAAAGTTTGAAATCCTCAGATAAGCCTTTCAATTTTGTTCATTTTTAAGATTGTTTTGTCTAAGTCATTGCATTTCTATAAAAATTTGTAATTGGTTTATCCTTTTCTAAAAAACAGTATTATAATTACTGTTTTTTAGAAAAGGATTATAATTTTTTAGAAAAATTATAATTACTGTTTTTAAAAAAAGCCAATTTGGATTCTAATTCATTTGGCATTGAATTTATAGATCAATTAAAGAAACCAGAGTTGATCTTTTAGTAATCTCAAGTCTTTCAATACATGAACATGGTACATCTTTACCTTATTTAGGTTTTATTCAATTTTTTCAGAATATTCTTATAGTTTTGTTCTATAGGTCTTTTGCACAAAATGTTAAATTTTATCTTTAAGCATTTCTTATTTTTGTGCTATTGTAAATTATATAATTTTTAATTTCCTTTAAATTTATTGTTGCTAATATATAGAAATACAATTGATCTTTGTGTTTTGATCTTGTATACTATAACCTTGCTAAACTTATTGGTGCTGGTAGATATTTTGCAGATTTCTTTGCATTGTCTATATATTCAATCATCTGTGAATTAAGACAGTTATAATTCTTCATTTCCTATATTTATGCCTTTTATTTAATTGCCTATTTCACTGACTAGTATCTCCAAAATATTGTTGACTAAAATTGGTGGGAAAAAACCATCCTTTTTCCCTCCCAGTCATAGGTGGAAAGGGTCCAGTATTTCACCCCTTAGTATGATGTTATCTGTAGATTGTTTGATACATGCCCCTTATCACATTAAGAAAACTCCTATTTCTAGTTTGATGAGAGTTTTGTTTTTAAGTCACAAATGGATATTGAATTTTGTCAAATGCCTTTTTCCTCATCTTTTGAATGAGCATATAATTTCCTTCTTTCTTTTATTAATGTGGTGAATTACACTTATTGGTTCTACCAATACTGAACTAGTTTTGTTTTCCTGAAATGAATCCCACTTTACCATGATTTATTATGTATCACTGGATTTGATTTTTTTGAAATTTAGTTTTTAACAAACAACAGTAATATTAGCAATATTTGTTATATGTTCACCAGTAAATATGAGATATTTTCATACCTCTAGTTAATTTTGACTATTCTTTACGCTCACTACTATATTAATATTATCAATGGTGGTTATTAGACCATCTGCTGTATTATTATATTACTTAATAGGTTAGAATAGAAGTACCTCTTATTATAATAGCACAATCCTACTTTCATGTATTTGATAACTATTAATACAATATATTTCCTTTATAATACTCTGTATTTTAAACATTTAAAAACACAATTCTGTGAATGGGGTCCCTAGGCTTTAGACTGCCAAAGGGCTTTATAGTACTAAAGTTTAAGAACCTCTGGACTAGCGCTATTTCAGTTCTTATTAAAACATATGGGACTGGATGGGATAACCTAGATAACATAGAGGGAGGGGATTATAGAGTAGAGTACTGAGCCCCATATATCTCCAACATTTAAATTTTGGTTGAAGAAGTGGATCCTACCAAGTAGAAGTAGGGTAGGAGGAAAATCAAGTGATTATGATATGAAAGAAGCTCAGAAAAAGAGATCATGTAACCACATCAAATGCTGCTGAAAGGTTACAAAAAATGAGGATAGAGAATTGGAGTAGTGGCAAGATTAGGTCACTGATGACTAGTAGGAGCAAAAGCACAATTAGAGGAGGTTGAGAGGTGAGTGAGAAGCAGGTAAGTAGAGACAGGTGCAAGATGACTTTCATGGAGTTTCATTGAGAGGCAGTGGTAGCTAGAGAAATGGGGAGTCAAAGGAGTACTATTTATTTTTGAAGATGGGAGGCATTAATTAAGCCATGGTTGTATGTCAGTGAGAATGATCCATTAAAAACAGAGATATTTATGTAGAAAAGGATGGAGGTGTATGGAGGTTATCAGAAGGATCATTAAGTGATAAGGTATTATTATTTTATTGGACTTATATTTTTCTATGAAATATGAGATAAGATCTATAGGTGTAGGGCGGAGGATGATGAATTAGAGATTTGAGGAGAGAAGAGGTTTGAAGTAGATACCTGGGGGAGTACAAAGTATATTTCCTAGCGCACTATAATAGGAGTGTTTTCAGGGTAAGTAGTCTGATTACTGGGTCTTCAGACACTTGCTAAATAACTCTTATTAGGTATTAAGACTGTCTTCAGCCACTCTTGTTAAGATAAATGTTATAAATTAGTTTTATAGGCAAAACACACTCTTGGAAGCCTCTCTAGTTTTCCCCATGTTAAGGATTGTGTAACTATTTTGGGGAAAGCACAGCGGGGAGGACTTCCCAACAACTGCTGATAAATTGCCTTCTGCTAATCCTATCATGTCAGATTCTGTAGGAAGAACTTTGTCATATAGATTATTTTAAAATACTAGAAATACTCAAATGCTTACTTAACACTAGTCTAGTTTCACAGGTTTTCTCTAAACCACATTTCACCACCTTCCCCACTTTGCATCATCTACTCATATATTTATTATTTATTCTTTTGGCAGAAGTTCCCATTTGTATATAACTATTTAACATCAGCCAGTTTCAGTGTGTGGACCATCACTTCCCATGTAATGGACTGAAATGTCATGAACATTGGCTTTTGACATCTCCAAATTAATAAGTAGACAAGAGGAATTTCTGATTATTTCACCTTTTAAAAAATATAACGCCATTGTGCTTGTTAGAAGCAATGGGAAAGGAAATACTGGAAAAGCACATGATGATTTAATGATGTTTTGGGAAAAGAAGCCAGTCTGTTTTTAGCAGCCTTTCTTCCAGGGAATGGCAGATTAGGCTTTGGTTGTTCTGAATTAAGTTTTATTTTTTTTAAACAAAATTAATCTAACTGCTGTGGCTTATTTCACCCAGTTGGGGCTCCTACTTTACCAATGTGCATGTTGTCTCAGGACCCCATATACCTCCATTCCTAGTTCATCCTTCTGAAGTGCAATCTCTTGGTGACATGGAGGCTCTGACTTAATGTCATGAGTAAGTTTTCCAAAAAACTCTCACTGGCCTGAAATCTTAGCATATCTAAGTCCTAACCGAATATAACTGGAAGTTGGTGGTATGAGTTTGGGAAGTCATTTCTTAGATTTCTAAAATGGGCCCACATGTATGGTTAGATGCTATATGTAGAGATCATGATTTCTGTATCATACAATCAGAACACTAGGGTTGAAATACTCTTAACTTTCATCAGTGTCTGGGTTTTATGTTTCACTGCTCAGTATTTTTTAAATTATTGGAATGCTGGGAGGTGGGGAATTGGAAAACATGCCAATTTTTAAAATTTTGCCAATTAAGAATATGTAAACCAAATTAAATAAGCAATTTCTACCCCCTAAATACTCATCTACTGTATCCTATTTTCACTTATTCAAAGAGGACAATTAATACTAGATGATATAATAACAAAGTTTCAGAACAGTTGCCCAAGAAAGAATGCTTGGAGAACTCATCTCCTACCTTGCCTTCCACACCCTCACACACTTGGTGACTGTGGATCTAATGCAATCATTAAGCTAATGCTCCGCGGGATGCCAAAGAGTTTCTGTGTAAAACTTTTAAAGACAGAGAACTCACTATTTCTATAAATACTACTGGATATTATATTAGGTCTTTTAGTGGCCACACCACCTTTTTTTAAAAATTATTATTATGTGACAAGCACAACTAAATGCCTGGGATATAAAGACAAGACAGTCCCTGTCTTCAAAGAGTATGGTTTAATGTGAGAAATACATATGTAAGTGATGAAAATGCAATTATAGAATTTAATTCACTCAGAGTCCACTAGGCATTGGTGTAGGGGGTGTCAGAGTCAGTAAGGCTTTCTGGATATAGCTCTTTAAGCCAGGGAAAGTGGGCAGGAGCACAAAACTTTCTAGACTTGAAGAACCGCATGAGCAAATAATAATCAACACTACTTATGGAGCTTACTATGAGCTAGGCACTTCATAGACATTGTCTCAGTTGATCCTTATAGCAATCCAAGCAGTAGATGTTAATGCCTATGATTCACCAAAGCCGAGAGATCTTAAACAACTGTTCCTAAAGCCACTCAGCTAGGAAGGGATAAGAGTCTGAGTTGTTGAAAAGTAAGCCAGTTTGTCTTGTCCAAAACTCATGTTTTTGGTAGCTACACTATATGCTTCAAGCACAGTGTGTTAAAAAGTTTTATAGAATTTATGAAACCCATAAGGCTGCTAAGCGAAATTTCCCCTTCCTAGAACTCTGCATTAATTACCATTAAATACATTTTGTTGGGAGAGGTCTAGGTAACAGTATTGAAGTAGGTGGTCTAGTAGTTTAGCTTCCCATACAGTGGAAATTAAATTTCAGAATTACAGATTAGCCTTATCTTCAACTTGGTATAGTTTTCTTCCCTTTCAAATTTTTTTTATTGTGGCAAAATACAAGTAACACAAACTTTACCATCTTAACCATTTTTAAGTGTATTAATTGTATTCAGATTGTTGCGCAACCATCACCACCATCCATTTCCAGAACTCTTCAACTTGCAAAACTGAGATTCTGTACCCATTAAACAATGACTCCCTATTTATTTCTCCCCCAGAACCTGCTTTTGTTTTAAGTAATGAATTATTTCTAAATATAAATAAACAAAATACTAGTACAAAGGTGACATCATCAAATAATAACAAAAAAAAATGTTCATTTTTATCCTTGCCCTGAGGACATCTGGCTACATTACTTTATTATATTTGGATTTGGGGACTGGATCCTCTTTCATTTTATATATTTGCTTTCTCTTCCAGGCTCAGTCACCTATCAACTATTGTTGTTGTTCATGGTGATAATGGAGGTGTGTGTATTTTGGTCATCCATCTACTGGTAAATGGGGCTGAAGAAATGCCCCAGGGACTATTCCCTCACTATACTGAGGTACTTTCAATGAGAATCACACATGCCTGAGGTCCTTAGAAAAGCCAACACTCATAAGCTGGCTTTGGGATGGTGCCTCAAGGATTGCTGGCCTCCTGATAGGCATCATAGGCCCTGATGAAGGAAGAAGCAACTTGCTTAAAGGCAGGGTGATCATTTATCCTCTTCCTAGAGCACTTTGCACAATGACTGGCCTGTATGAGATATTGAGAAGCATGCTTATTAAATCAAGAAGAATTAAATGCAGACCAGGGGCCAGAATTACTAGTGTCTCCTCCCCCCCCCCCCCCGCAAAAAAAAAAAAAAAAAAAAAGCAGGGTAGCTTTCTCAGATTTATTTTGTGAATAGTTTCTTGTAATGATAATATCCCAAACTCTTAAAACAAGAGAATTTGTGTTCTGGTTCTTAGCAACAGCAAAGGAACAGGTGAAAGTGCATTTCACTTTGTAGCCAGTGGAGAAAGTGAGTGGTGGGAGGGTTTAAATAGATAGGCCAAGGAGAAGAAAAAATAGAGTAAAGTAAATGAAATGTCAATCTACTTTATAGCCAGTGGAGAGTGGGTGTTGGAGTTTAAACAGGTAGGCCAAGGAGAAGAAAATATAGAATAAATTAAAAGTAAATGAAATGCCAATCCACTTCTTTCCTTCCTCTGTAGAAAAGTAGAACATGACTTACTTTTACCTATTATGTCTTCTAAGATCCCTTTTCTACTTCTCTTTAGAGTTCACTGGTATGAATACAATGAATTTGCTTGCAAAACTTCTGAGTTCTCTGGTTTTAATCCACTGAGGAACATGAACTCATTGAGAGCAGACAGATGATTTCTTACAATCTCTATATCTACCTCACCCATTTTATTTTATGTTTTTCAACATAGAGATAATTTTCCTTGAAAAGGCACAAGTAACTGAAATTGAACTCTATTTTCTCTTTGCTATCCACTAACATTACACCATCATTCTTAAGTTAATGCCTAAAATTATTATTATTATTAATAATCCATAACAATAAATTCCAAAGAGTGATCACATACTTGGCCTGGAATAGTCATTGCAATTTAGCAAAGGAATATCCTGGATAAAACTTGAACCAAAACCAAATAGGACAGATGGTTTTATTCACTTATTCAACAGCTATTTATTGATCATCTGTTATATGTCAGGAATTATGCTAGGCACTATGGACAAAGAGTTATATGTTCTTGACTGGGAAGAATTCACAATTTAGGAGGTGAGGGAGTGGGATGGGGAGTTGGGGAGGTGGGATAATCATTAGGTAGTTTAATACTAGAAAAGAAGGTGGTGACTGTCAAGTCAGAATGAACCATAAAAAGGGATTTACTTCTCTTTGGAATAGTAAACCAGGAAATATATAGGAATAAAAATATCTTAATTTTAGCAAAACATCATAAACTTATTACCTAACAGGGCACCTCAGCACAATATTCTGGGGAGCAAAACTGCAAAACTTGGACTGAATGATCATACAGTGAGGTAAAATTTATGTTTGGTTGCATATGAAAAGGGTGGCTAATAACTAGGTACTAATGGAAGGGATGTCTTTGATGGTGCCATGGGGCTCTGTCTATGACTGTCCTCTCCAGTAAGTCTAGTGAAGATATGGAAGGCATGCACATCAAATCTGCCGATGACAAAAACCTGGAGGGAGAGCTAGGGCAAGGGGGGCCACTTAGATTTAAAGTGATCCTAACAAGTTGGAATGAAAGGCTTAAAGCAGATGAAATGTAACACAGGAAAAGCACACACATCAAAACTGATTGCATAGTACAGGAAGACGACTTGAATAACCACTAATTCATATGACAAAATTCAGAAGTTTCAGTTGACGACAAGCTCAGTTTTAGCCAGTACCTTGATATTGCTAGTAAAATGTTAGTGCAGTTTTATGCCACACTAATAAAAATGTAACATGAAGATAAGTTTGTGTGTACTGCTAATTTGTCAAATACCAAGCTAAATTAAAATTGTTTAGAGTTTCTCCTACTAGACTATGAAATTCTTGAATGTAGGGAATATAACTCATTTATTTACATATTCCCAGGATTTAGCTCAGTTCTTGGACTATAGAGAATGTTTAGGAAATAACTTTCAAATGACTAATGGATAATAATTATGTATAGAGGCTGCTCTAAGCACATTAATGCAATTAACTCATTGAAACTTCTCAAAACCTATTGAGAAAAGTACTACTATTATTTCCATTTTAGAGCTGAGGAAATTGAGACCTCAGTATGTCATTTATGATGTAGGGCCATAGGAAAGCAAAATACTCAAAAAATTTCAAAATCTCAATATAGAAACTTGTTTCAAACTTCATTTTGAAGGCCTTCCCAAGCACAGGTAACTTGTCTGAAGTCATGCACCAATAAGGGGCAGAGCTGAAAGTTGAACCTCTGAAGTCTTAGCTCTTAAGCTCAGGTTCCTCTCCACTTTCCTTGCTATAATGTTTAAGTCATATTATCTTATTAGACCGCATGGCTTAGGCATAATAAAGTTTAAGGGTTAATGGAGATACCTTTCCTTCCCTCCATCCCTCTCTTCCTTCTTCCCTTTCTTTCTTCCTTACCTTTTTATTAAAAAAAGGATTTCAATTGGCTTATAAAAATAAATGTAACAACATTTTAAAAAGGAGAAATTTCATCTTAAGGAAAATAAAAGTAGGTCAATAAGATGGAGCCATGGTAAGGCTAGCACACAAAACACATATAGTGAGGACCCATCTGCATGAAATTCTTTGTGATGGCCTAACTCCATATTTATAGCTCCCTTCTCTCATTTTTTATTGCATCTACTGTCTACACGATGCATTTGGCACTTTAGAGTATACTTCTAATAATTTTATGAATATAACTTCTATCCCCTCAATAAAATTGTGTACTTCTTAAGTTAGGATCCTTGTTATATTACCTTTCTCATTTTTTGGCCCCTATTATAATGCTAGATTCATAAATACTTATTGAATTGAAGGGCCTTCAATTATTGGCAGTTAATCAATATCTATGTTTAGATTTTTCCCAAATCCTTGTTTCTTCTCTTTTTGTCTTCCTGGAATGCCAGGCAGAATTAAAAATTCTTCTTCAATGCTCTTGCAAAGGACAATGTTCTTTATATTTCTACTCTAATACTTTGACTCACTACTTAAATGTCTGTTGCCCCCTAAAGATGGTGAACTGTTTGTGGACATTATTTATGTTCACATTCCACTCTGAGGTCAATTCCTAGTAAATATTAGTTTTCAGTAAATAAATATGGAACAAAAGGAAAGAGGAAATGGAGAGGGGAAGGATTTTTTTGTATCTTGTTTAGCCAATTGATTGCTGTCTATCACCAGAAAGATGATAGGAGAAAAAATGTTGTAGACCAAACTTTACATCTTGAAACAGTCTTCATGAGAGGAAAATAGTTGAAATTATTTGGTATAAGGAATTCGTGTCTTTTGCTTTTCTATGTCCCCTTTCAATGAATTATCCTAGTAATTAAGAGTCTGGAACCGTACCATCTGGGTTCAGATGCTGACACTATTACTGTATAGCTGTATGACCTTCGGCAAGGCATTTATTATCTGTGTCCCAGACTCATCACGTATCAAATGGGGTTAATAAAAAAATACCTACATTGTAAGGTAATAATAGGAATTTACTCAATATATATGACTTAGCCCTAACTGGTTTGGCTCAGTGGATAGAGTGTCGGCCTGCGGACTGAAGGGTCCCAGTTTTGATTCCGGTCAAGGGCATGTACCTTGGTTGTGGGCACATCCCCAGTAGGGGGTGTGCAGGAGGCAGCTGATCAATGTTTCTAATTCTCTATACCTCTCCCTTCCTCTCTGTAAAAATATCAATAACATATATTTTAAAAAAATGTAAGACTTAGAAATAATTTAGAATGGTGCTTGATACACAGAAAGTACTATAGGAATACTTGCTGTTTTATGACTCCTGTTTTTGAGAGATTGAATTTCTTATCTCATATCACAAAGTTTAGAATGCCAAGAACTACTAAAGCATCAACTGCCCTGTTAGAAGAAAATACTCCAGAATTCACATTAGTTGGGGCATTCTGCATTTCCTGGAGTGATGCTAGCTGCAAAAACAGTGTTCACAGAACACAATGAAGTACCAGAGGATTGCAAAGTCGAAACTGTCTAACTCCCAGAAACACCCGGAGGAACTTGGTTTAGATTTTCCCTATGCTTGAGAGCATAATTGTCATGAGGCAGGCAAAGGTCCAACTGATGGGTGGCCCAGGTTATGGAGAAGAGATCCTGGGGATGGGAGGATGACCCCACAGGACATCCTGACACAGCTATGACATTCCTCAGAGCTGGACACAGGGGCAGCCCCAGGACCCAAGTCCAATGTACAGATTCCTTAAGTTAAAAGTGATGGAACGGAGGCAACTGATTCCATACTACTACATTTTGATTCTTATAACAACAATTTAACTTAATATTATCTTTTGAAGTTTCCAAATACTCTTTCCAATATGTTATCTCATTAATTCACCTGTGAAAGATAAAGGGCAGGTATCTTCATTTAAAGTTCATAATATGAAAATAAATATTAAGAGGAAAATACAAATTCACTTATCACCTCCAAAGTCGTTGGTAACCTTTCTCCTCTTATGCAATGGAGTACAGCTTTCCTTAGAGATAACATCCTGGACCTAGAAGTAGAGAAACAGATTAGGGAAAATGGAATTTTTGAAAGGGTCATCTCAACTAAGTACAAAGAGCAGTAGTAGCATGAGAAACATGGCTCAAATGTTTGGGTTTGACTATACACCCTGGGCCTGTACAGAAAATCATGACAGGCACAACTCCTCCAATGCTGTGATTAGCTGCTTCAACCTACCCCCAAACTCTGATTGGAGCCCACTCCAGGTTCCCCCTTGCCCATGCTTCCCAGCACTGCCTACTGCCCAATCCAGACACTCTCAGTAGGAAGTAGGGGCACATAGGGCAGTAAATTCAATTCAATTCAACTTAATTGAATTAAATTCAGTTAAACGTATTTATTAAGCTCCTCATAATACAAATTAAATAAATGTGGTAATCCATATAAATGAAGTTGGTTTAGGTTTGGGGATACTACAAAGAAAGTTATATAAGGTATTATTCCTGCCTTCAGAGAGTTCACAATTTAATGAGATAGACTTACATAAAACTATTAATAAGGAGCCAGACTAGTGTCGTGGGCTAAATAAAATGGGCTATGAGGGCAGAGAAGAGATTATTTCTGATGGGCCAAACAATATCTCATTTAATCCTGTGAAATCATCAAAGTGGACATTGTTTATCCCCATTTGAGAGATGGAATAACTGAGACAGGTTTCCCAAAATTATGTAGGAAGTGAGTGAATTTAGACTTGAACTTGTCTTCTGATGTAAAAGCTTGTGTTCTGTTCGACTCATCTTGCTGAGGATCCTAATCTGGTTGGGGATCTATGAACTCCCATTGTGCTCTCGAAACCCGCACATTCCATGTGAAGGCAATGCCTTGATCTTAGATGGTTATGGGCCTACCCTGATATTACGGTGGACATTGCAACATCTTATTGAAGTCGTGCAGCAGGATTACAATAAAGGCCATACTAGGGAAATACAAGTCCATAATTAGAATACATTCCTTAAGAAAGAGGCCCAGAATCCCAGAAATCAATCCAGGAATGGATCTGCTCCCTGCTCTCAAATAATGCCTTCTGCATCTGTAGCCCCTGGTGAAGCCTCTGCAGGGCTGCAGGCCAGGGAGTGGTTTCCGCAGGAGAGCAAACACGGACTGGTGAACTGTGCGCCTGTTCCAGAGCCATCTTTATTTGCAGCACTCACCTTAGGAAGCTAATGCTTCTAGGCGATGTCTAGGCAAACTGCCATTTTTTTTTTTTTTTTTGCTTATGATTAATATGTGCTTCTGATTTGGTTACCGTGGTTACAGGAAGCTCCAGAGTTGGCTTTCACTCTAGTCAGGGGGTCCCATCTTTTCTTCATGGTGACTGCTGTACTCGGACCTAGCATTCCAATCTGGTCCTGTCCAAACAAGGGCTCACACCCCTATGCGTTTAGTCTTCAAGGGCAGGGGGTTAGGTAAGGGAGCTCTATTTTAAAAACACGTTTTATGGCGTGTTTTTATAAATTAAGTGAAATGCTACTGCCTGAAGGTAAAGCAGGATATTTACTCCTCATAGGAGCTTGGGATCTGCTTCAGGTACGGGCCTTTTACCTGAATGATGAGCACATCACCTCCAAGGGGAAAATTAATTTTCTTTGTATTTATCCTCCCAAGTAATCAGATTTCAGCAAAATTACCCTTCTTCATCACTGTGGAGAGGGGGATCCCAAATACCATGATTGGCCTTAACTTTCGCTGTCAGTACCCAAGGCAGAATCGCCACCAGCCCGTGAAATTACTTCCCATGTCAGCAGGATGACCTTTAGAGCTGCCAGCCTTCAGAAAAGTGCCTGGGGAAGCCCTGGCCCATTCTCCTGCTCAGACACCTCGCTGCCTCTGCTGTGAGAAATCAGGCATTCAGAGGGCACCAGCTCAGGTGCGGAGAGCATTAAAACAGGCCTGTGCTTTATGCATCTACATTCAGTCTCTCCTTCTCCCCTTCTGCTCAAGCTACTCAGAGAGAAGGTGGGAGGCTGTTGGTAGGCCTGCTAATGTACTCCCGGCTCCCTTTCCGAGTGCCCTGGACATTCATTTCCTACCAATTTCATCTGCACGCAAGTGTTGTGCAGGGCAGGTGAGGGATCTGCTTAGAATGATTGGTCCTAGGCGCCACCAGCAACTTACTGGTTACAATAAAAAATGCTCTTTCTCATCACACATATTTTTTTTGATTCATTACTGTTTGCAGTGGCTTCATTTTGTTCTTTCTGGAAAGGATTGTGGAGAATTCCTTTACTCTGGGTCTTTAAAATAGGAACCCTTTATTCGGCTCCCCTAAAACCCAGGCAGCAGGCAACTCTGGCAGTCCCCAGAGCAAATACCGACTCGGTATTTCGATATTCATTCTGAGCACTGTCTAGTCCCTTAAGCAGTCAGGCGCATGGCCCTCTGGAAATCAAACAGCAATAAAATCCAGTTTGAGCTGGTCCAAGTTAAGACGTTCCAGGGAATGCAGGCTTGTTTTTTCTACAAGCATTCACCTGACCACACCACTGTCTGTTGCTGCTCGTGAAGGACAAGTAAAGTTGCCATTTTCAGGAATGGGTCTGACTTTTTTAAAAAATAGCTCAAAGTAACTATTTGCTTGCTTGACAACAAAATGCTTCCCAGGTCCAGAGTCACAGTAAGGACACCGACATGAGGCAAGAATAGGTAACAATTCTTATTTGCCTGCCGCCTGATTTCAGTTGGGGAAAGTTTTATTTAGTGCTTGTGTGGGTGGGCATGTGCAAATTTGCAGGATAACTCACATTAACTGTTTATTTACTTGTCCTTTTGGAATTTGGCATGCAGCCCGGTAGCTAGTCATTGGCTAACACTTAGCAAAAGTGGGAAGCAAGGAGAGTTTATTTTAGGCAACCCCACTGCCTCTTTCTGCTTCTTCCTTCCACATCTGTGGCATCCCCTCCCCTAGATGCCCTGAGCTATTGTGTTCTCTCTCTCTTTCTCTTTCAAAATTTGCTCTGGGAAGAATCTGAATAACTCATTTGTTCTAAGTTATGAGACATCATCCCAGTGGGAAAATAATGTCTTTTTTATTCAGCAGTATTAGGAAATGAAGAATTCTACATAAATAAAATCTCCAGGTAAATGAAAATTATACTTTTAAGTGCCAATTAAAAAAATTAATTGGCGTGGATAGGAGCATTTCAAAATGCATTTCCAATTTGGTTTACTCCTCCTCCTTCAACTAACTGCTTACACCTCCTGTGGACTAGGAAACCAATGAATTAGCTTATTTAGAGTAGTGTCTAAAAATAAGACCAAACAAGTTATCCATTTATTTTAGTTTGACTTTCAGAATTAATTTATTTTCCAGTTACAAAACTTTGAAATTCTCCTCTTTGACTATATTTTCTTAGATGATGACCCTATTCTGGTTTCTATATACAGTACTGCTCTACCCAGACTAGACCTCACTGTGGGCCAACCCTAAGACACTTTGATTAGGATCCCCAAATCTCTTCACTTCTGAGAAAGCCCAACTATCAGACTTCTCTGATTTTGCCCCTAGGCTACTGAATGTTCTGAGGGGAAATGCAGGAAACCATGTTGATTGTACATTATAATTTGTAAAAAGTAAAAGTAATGCATTATTTATAGAAATGTTGAAGATGAATTTTAAATGATCCCTTCCCCAACAAAGGAAATAAACCACTAAACACTTACAATCCTTGTGCTCTCTCTCATCCCATCTCTGTTTGGCAGTTTGGTACATTTTCTTTTAGTCTTTTTTTCTATGTACACACGTGGCTTGCATGTATGTATGTGTACATTTATTAATACATTTAATTTTGTATTATTTTTTTCACTTAAGTTTATATCATTGGCACATTCCCTTGTCATTGTATATTTTTATATCCATGTATTTAATGATTTCATAATATCTTATCAAGTAGTTATATCATAAATATTTTCAATGTTAATCATGCCTTTATTATTAGACACTTAGCTTCTTTTCTCTATTATGATTTGTGATATTTTAAATAACACTGCAAAATAAACATTTTATACTTACACATTTTCTTTCATTAGAATTATTTCCTCACTAATTCCTAGATAGAGTTAGAATTACTGATCAAATGGCAAGAACATTTTAAAAACTCAGTCTCTAGAATCTTAAATCTTTCCTTCTTCATTTAAATTTTTATATTTCCCTATTAAAAGACACTAATTGAACATTTATCTTGTGTGTACTTTGTGTCAGGCATTGGGGAGAACAAGAGAAATAACACATGGTCTCCAACCTCAAGGGATCCTCATTTCAGAGTTACCCTGTGATCGGTGCCACAGTGAGGTATTTACTTGGTGTGCTGGTGATACAAAGGAGAGAATTACTAACTCTTGACAGAGGAGACCAGATGTTTGCATTAAAATTGAAGAATGGGTAGGAATTCACCAGGGAAAGGCACAGATACTGGAGAAGCATGCTATGCTCAGAAAATTACAAGCACTTCATTTTCATTTGAACATATGGGGACCAATAAAATAAGAGCACAGGCTACAATTCATGGCAAAATGGTACCTGGAAACTCCTGGTTGGGCTTGGGCTGCCTATCACTGTGTCCAATAATGAAGGCAGGGGAGAATCATATAAGGTGTTTATTGAGAAGGCTAGCCAACCAAGAAGACAGGGCGCTGACAAGCATTCAAATCCTGTCTTACAGCAAGGTGCAGGGGACAGGATTATAAAGGGCCTAGGGTGAGGCTGGGAATGGATGTCAGCTATTATCTTTAGTCATCAGGCAATGAGATGATGTTGATGAGATGATGTTTTGACTCCTGGTGGGTCGGTCTGACCATGCTTATCAGTTCTGCTTGCTGAAGTCACCTCCTTAATTGCTTCGCACAGGCCTTGAAAAGGAAACTTAAGAAAAACTTAACCCCCTATCCTATATAATAAAAGCATAATATGCAAATTGACCAAACGGCAGAACGACCAGTTGACAAGGGGTGGAACCAGCGAGCAGGTGGCGCCAGGCCAGCCAAGGTGCGTGCCAGTGGGCAGAGGGAGGGGACGGCGATCAGGGGGTGGCGGCGACCAGCGAAGGCAGAGGGATGATGGGGGGGGGGGTTGCGGGCCGGCTGCTTGCTGGCCCCCCTGATCGTCCCGCCCGGTCACCTCCCACAGAGGTAGGCCAGACTGTGGAAGTTGGACATCCCCTGAGGGCTCCTGGCCTGTGAGAGGGCACAGGCTGGGCTGAGGGACACTCCTCCCCAGTGCACAAATTTTTATGCACCAAGCCTCTAGTTCACATATAAGAAACTTAACCTCCTATTCACATAAGTAAGTATATATATATTCTAATATTTAAAATAACATGATTACTTTTCAGATTAATTCAGGTGCTCTATCTATCAGATTATAAGTCCCTCTATTCAAAACTAGGGATCAAGCACTTGCTAAATGGTTTTTAGACCTCACCTCCATCAATCTTCACAACAACCTGTGAAGTAGGAATCATTAGCCCCACTTTACAGATGGAGATTATTTAGTAACTGAATCCTGATAAGCAGCAGACCTGTATATGAACCCAGGTCCACCTGACTACATAGTCATGTCCTTAATCAGCATGTTTTACTACCAGCAGGATGCAAAAGGGGGGTTTATAGGAGCTGCGGTAAGGCAGGATCAGCTCATAGAGGTCTTTGTAATTCATGTGAAAGAGTATGACTTTTTTTTTTTCAGTGCAGCAGGACTGGTTATTCTCTCTTCTGTGCTCTTGTCAGACCGGTATATACTTTTATTACAGCACTCATTATACTATTTCTAGCATTTGCAAGTGTGTCTCCCCTATTAACTTAAGTTGAGCATAAGGACTGTCTCTTATTTATATTTATTTTCTCAAGCTCAGGACCTAGCAAAGTGCAGCTTTGAATTAAATGTGAGTAAATGAATGAATGAATTATTGAATGAATTTGTGAACTTTTAAGCCCAATAATGGGTGTGCTGCAGCAGGCTCTTTCTGGCTTGCAATTGCCAACATTATGTTTTTATGATTTATCTGAGCTTGTTAAACATGAGCATTATTAAAAATTATGTAAACTTTGAAATTAAGTGTATTATATTAAAGACAAAGGTAATAAATTGCCAAAAGTCATAATATCTTAATTATTTTACAATTATCTGTGCTCTTGAGGTTGACTCAGCCATTGTTTCTGAATGGTGGAAGTATTCTATAATTCCTCCTAAATCTTTTCACCTTTGATGATTTCACCTGCTTCTAGAGTGTTGACCACTATTTTTGTAGAAATGACTTTCCCATCTATATCTCCAACCCAGCTTCTCTTTTTGGTTCCAAATGCACATTTAACTTCCAAATACGTGTTGGGGATCCCGAACCAGATAATTTAGAATAAATCTTGAACTTCCCCCATGACATGCCTGAGACCAGCCCTTATCATTCTGACATCCACCGTTAGGTTGATGGAAACTCCTTCATTTTACTTAGTTACCTGGGCTTAAATTCTTAATGCAGTCCTTGTATCCTTCCTCTCACTTCCCCTGATATTTCCCTTAAAACCTTTATCTTACCATAGTCTTTCTTATGTTCTCCTTTCCACTGAATTCTGTGAAGATGAGATTGCTTGATCATGTTTTGCCTTGTATTACAGTTATTTATGTACTTGTCTTATACTTCTTAGATAGCAAGTTTTTTTTTAAAGGGGGGGGGATATCTGTAATACTCTCAACAATAAAGACAAAAAAGGTAGGAACTAATTTTTAGACTTCTTGATATTCCTTAGAGCATTTAGTAATATTATACACACTAAATGCTTTATCTTTATTCATTGAAATTAATTGTATGAAAGCCTGAGGGAATTCTCTTATGATTAGATTGTATGGACATTATGAATATATTTTGGTGTTGTAAAAGCTTCCTTTGACTAATTTCAAGTTCTTGGCTAGGGCTTGCATGATTTAGAGTGACAGATAATTAACTTAAAAGTAAGAGTTTGAATGAGGTGGGCTGAATAATGCTCCCCCAAAGATGTTCACATCCTCATTCACAGAACTATGTTATCGTACATGGCATAAGAGACTTTGCAGAAGTGATATTAAGGACCTTAAAATGGGGAGAGTACCCTGGGTTAGCAGAGTGGGTCCTATCTAATCCAAGGGTCCTTATAAGAGGGACCCAGTCACAATCAGGGAAAGAGACGTGATAACAAAAGCAAAAGTTGGATAATATGGAGCCAGGAGCCAAGGGATGCAGAGTCTTTCAGAAGCTGCAGAGACAAGGAAATAGATTCTCCCCTAAGGCCTCCAGAAGGAATGAAGTTCAACCAGCACCTTGATTTTAGCTCACTGAGACTAATTTTGGCCTTTTGACCTCTAGAACTCTAATATAATAAAGTTGTATGGTTTTTAAGCCTTTAACTTTATGGTAATTTGTTACAGTAGCAATAGGAAATTAATACAAGGGATCTTGCTGGAGTATAAATTTTTAAAAATTGTTTAAAGTATTATACATAGTAGTACATATATCTCCTTCCCCCCCCATTGACCTTCCCCCAGCCTCCCCTACCCCCTGTCGCATGCCCTCATCTCCCCCCCCCCCCAGTGTTTTGTGTCTGTTGGTTGTGCTTATATGCATGCATACAAGTCCTTCGGTTAATCTCTTTCCCCCCCTCCCCAACACTCCCCAGCCTTCCCGCTGTAATTTGACAGTCTGTTTGATGCTTTACTGCCTCTGTATCTATCTTTTTGTTCATCAGGTTATAGTGTTCTTTATTTTCCATAAATGAGTGAGATCATGTGGTATTTTTCTTTCATTGCCTGGCTTATTTCACTTAGCATAATGCTTGGAGTATAAATTTTAATATTAGACAAAGCCAAGGAATCAGTTCTTAATTGTGGATTTTAAGTATCTGTAAGCTGGTTGCAGGAGGTGGTTTTGGCCAGTGCTCACATAGATTTTAAGACTGGTTGGCCCATGACAAGGAAGTACTTACTGTTAAGGCCTCAGGTGTAGAAAGTGGTCAAGTGTGCAGAGCCTGTACAGATCAGGAAACAATTCATCTTAACCGCAGGGGTCAAATTAGCCTTTAGGGAATGAGAAATCAGAGAACTGGAAGCTTCCCAGAGACTATTATTTCCATTAGAGATGCAGAGAGTGGAAACTAAAGTGTGAAGTTAGCCTCTGACACAACTACCTCATGGCCAAGCTGGGACCGGGATCCAGGCCACGTTTATCCCAGTCCAGGGTTCTTTCCTTTCTACTTCACTTTAGCCACCCATATAGTCAAAGCTCTGTTGAAAACTTTCACCTTCCATTCTTCAACAAGATTTTAGCTGATGTGATTGCATATTAGTTATCTACTGCTGAGTGGCAAATTCCCACATGCAGAGTCTTGCTATGACTGGCTACCTCTGGGGTACTCAGGGCTACTAGAAGATGAGGAGTGTGGTTCTTACCAGGGCACAGAGGCTCCTTCCCCCAAAGCTCAGATATGCCTGGTCAGAAGTAGATGTTGTTGTCCTTTTCATTCACATAGTCACCTGTTCCTCCTTAAAGTCCAGTAACTCTACCATGGGTAAAGAAAGGAAAAGCAATCTTTGTTGATTATCTGATATGTCTCAGGTACAGTGCTAGTTGCTTTATATACTGGTGAACTTTTTGAGGGTAAGATTTATTCTTTTTTGTCTCTTCCTTTTCTTCTCACAAATTCTAAACAGTTCCACAGGACTTGAGTTTTGCACTTCTTCTCTTCTCCATCTATGCTAACCCTTAGATCAGTGGTTCTCAACCTTTCTAATGCCGCAACCCTTTAATACAGTTCCTCATGTTGTGGTGACCCCCACCCATAAAATTATTTTTGTTGTTACTTCATAACTGTAATTTTGCTACTGTTAATGACTCGTAATGCAAATATACGTGTTTTCCGATGGTCTTAGGCTCTACAGCAGCGGTTCTCAACTTTTCGCGACCCACAGGTTGAGAACCACCAGCAGGGTCACCTAAGACCATTGGAAAACACAGATATTTACATTACGATTCATTAATAGTAGCAAAATTACAGTTATGAAGTAGCAACGAAAATAATTTTATGGTTGGGGGTCACCACAACATGAGGAACTGTATTAAAGGGTCGCGGCATTAGAAAGGTTGAGAACCACTGCCTTAGATGATCTCCCCTAGTCATGGTTTTATTTTTATTTATTTATTTATTTATTTATTTATTTATTTATTTATTTTAAAAATATATTTTATTGATTTTTTACAGAGAGGAAGGGAGAGGGATAGAGAGCTAGAAACATTGATGAGAGAGAAACATCGACCAGCTGCCTCCTGCACAGCCCCCACCGGGGATGTGCCCGCAACCAATGTACATGCCCTTGACTGGAATCGAACCTGGGACCCTTCAGTCCGCAGACTGACGCTCTATCCACTGAGCCAAACCGGTTTCGGCCCCAGTCATGGTTTTAAATGCCATCCATATCCTGCCAGCTCCAAATTTATATAATCCACCCTAATCTCTCCCCAGAACTATATGCTCACTTATCCAGATGCCTACTAGATATTTCCACTTGGTGTCTTAAACCCAACCTATACAATACTCAACTTTTGATTTCCCTTTTCTTTTAAAAAATGGAATCTCAGAGGGAAGGCAGGGAGGGTGGGTGGGTGGGAAGAGATCAACCAAAGAACTTATATGTATACTAGAGGCCCATTACAGGAAGATTCCTGCAATAGAGCTTCCTGTGGCTGTCTCCGCCTGCTTTTCTCCCTTCTCCCCTGCCCCGCCTGCTTCCCTCCCTTCTCTGCCGCCCTGCTTGCTTGCTTCTCTGCAGCTTTGATCCCTTCTGCAGCACTTGGCTTCCTTCTACGCTGTCTTCAGTCTTTGCTCCCTACCTGGATATGCAAATTAACCACCATCTTGGTTGGGGTAATTCGCTCCTGATTGGCTGGTGGGCGTGGCTTGTGAGCATAGTGAAAGTACGGTCAATTTCTCTTTTATTAGATAGGAGGATATGCATAATCCATGGGCACAGACAATAGTGTGGTGAAGGCGTGAGGTGGGTAAGGGCTAGAAGGGGTCAATGGGATAAAAAGAGACATCTGTAATACTTTCAACAATAAAGATAAATTTTAAAAAATTTCTTCCCAATCACAGTGAATGATACTAATGTTCATCCAATTGCTCAGACTGAAAAACTTGGAGTCCTTTCTGACTTCTCTCCTTCTCTTGCATCCACATGCAGTAAATCAGAAAATTATATTAAGTTTATCTTTAAAATCTATCTCAAATCCAGTCACTGCTCAGCACCTCTAGCACTGCTTTCCAAACCTAGTCCCCACCCTCTCTCCTAACCTGCTCTAATTCTCCCTGCTTCCATTCTCAGCTGCCTTTCTCCAGTCTATTCTACGTGCAACAGAGTGATCCTTTGAAAATACAAATGCATATTTATTCACTCCCCTGGTCAAAATTCTCTGGTTGTTTCCCACAACACTCAGAATAAAATGTAAACTTCTTCCCAATGCCTCTAAGGCCTGGCATAGTCTGGCCTTTGCCCACTTCTCTGACCCCATTTCCTACCACACTGACTCTTGTTCACTATGCTTCAACCACAAGGGCAGCTTTTCCTTGAATGTGCCAATCATGCTCTCACCACAAGCCTTCACACTCTCCCCTCTGCTGAAATGCTCTTCTGTCAGATAGCTACCTGGCTTGCTCATTACTTCATCCCAGCTTCTGCTTAAATGTCACCTCCTCAGGGAGGTCTTCCCTGACCACTCTATTTAGAGTAGTCCTCTCTTCTCCCCTCAGTCTCTGCCCCTTATCTTGTTCCATTTTTCTTTATAGCACTGATTAATCATGCTATAAGTATATATATTTATTGGGTTAAATGTGGGGTTTTTTTTTGTGTGTGTTTGCCTATCTGCTTTAATAGAACATACAAGCTGGAGCTTTGTTTTATTCATTAGGCTAATAGTAGGTGCTCAATAAATATTTTTTGAATGAATGAATGAAGAATTTATCTTAGTATCCTCAGTATTAAGTCTGGAACATAAGAACTGCTACATAACATCTACCTGGCGTTCATTCAATTTTGCTAACTAGTTTGAGATACGATTTTTTTCTTATTTTATAGAGACCTGTGTAATTTGCTGACACCTTGAGCACCCAGCTGAGCAGAAATTTGATTTCTGATCTCTGCAACAAACTACGGCCCGCAGGCCACATGCGGGTATTTTTGCCGTTTTGTTTTTTAACTTCAAAATAAGATAAGTGCAGTGTGCATAGGAATTTGTTCATAGTTTTTTTTTTTAAACTATAGTCCGGCCCTCCAACTCAGAGCCTCTTATTTCCACTTTCACCAGGGTTTCCATTTCCCTGCACTGCTCTGAGGTCTTGGGATGGCTCAAGGATGACAATGAAAAGGCTCCACTACATTGTGCTCAGATGAGAAAGCTAAGGAGAACTCAGGTGGAAACCATCTGGGTCTCCACAGAAAACCGGAGAAACATTGCTGGCAAATTCCAAGTACCAAGTATTCTCATGGGTGCTGGCAATAGCATCTTGCCACTTCCCTCCTCACAGAGCTGTTCCGGAGTGCATCCTGAGAGTTTTTCCTGGGTAATCAACAAAACAGCTCAGAACAGTAGTCTGAGGCCAAGCCCAGAAGGCTTCCGAGTCCACTTCCTGTTGCAGCTCTCAGATCTCAGGAGCGGAGATGGTGGAGAGACAGGGTAAATATTAACGACACTTGCATACCGTATGTGCCTGTTTCCAAATTCTTAGGAAGCGGTGGGTGGGAGCAACAATGGTTCTTCTTATTTATAGGAAACATTAGTGAGCCAAATCAATTAGTGAGCCAAAGGTTTTTATGTCAGCCTTGGAAATAAAGCTATTTAGTGTAGCCATCATTTACTTTGTAGCTACTGCTTCCAAGCCTGACCAATATAAAGGGCCATTTTCTCAATGAGGCCACCTTCAGTTATAGCAGCCCAAGCTTATTAATCCATCACCTGCTGCTGGAGTTTGTCCATCAGTTATGAAGTTCTTTGAGATTGCTATTGATTCTCTAATGGGTTCATGACTTGACTCCCTAGAAGGATAGCCAGCTCCCCTGAGGGCAGTGACCATAGTGTGCATCGTTCTGTTGTCCTCACAAAGCCCTTCCCTTCCCCTCTCTTTCTCACTATAATCAACAAACAATACCATCTCTGCAGAGGTTCCTGAAACAATGTAGGCCCAGGTTCTTTCTCAACCAAGGTTTAGAGCCTAGAATTAAATGTGCTGCATTGACCCACTGACTGTTACTGGAGGGAGTTCTGGGCACTTGCCCACCTCTCCACAGCCTTCTCCGAAGGCCTCCTACACACGCCACATCAGAAAAATTAGGTATATGCTTTGGTTTCCTGCTTCACAGTCCACTTTCCCTCTAGGGCAGGCGTCCTCAAACTACGGCCCGCAGGCCACATGCGGGTATTTTTGCCGTTTTGTTTTTCAACTTCAAAATAAGATAAGTGCAGTGTGCAAAGGAATTTGTTCATAGTTGTTTTTTTTTAAACTATAGTCCGGCCCTCCAATGGTCTGAGGGACAGTGAACTGGCCCCCTGTTTAAAAAGTTTGAGGACCCCTGCTCTAGGGCTGAATCTAGTTTTGATTGGTGGAGTCCATAGCCAGCCTCCTTTTCTAGGTCGGACCCTGTTTTCCACCTCACCCAGCCCCTGAAAGGAATTTTGTATTCATTAGAGCTGCTTTTCCTACCCCCGTGAGTGTTACGTTACCTCTACCTGGAATTTTTACTACTGGGTTCATCTGCTGGTTTGGTTTGAAGCATCCCATAATTTTGGACACCAGCATTTAGATAGCAAGCTCTGAGGCTCAGAGCTTGTCTCAGTCCTGAGTTTCTGACCTGTGTGACTGAGTTCCTTTTGTGCCTCACAGGTGAGCACACCAAGCATTATGACAGCAGTAGAGCTACCTGCAGTACTAAGAATAAAGACTGAATCTTTTCACATAGTAAGAAATATTGCTATCAGAGGTTGATATTACCAGTCTCACTTCATGGAGTAGAAACTAAAGCTTTCCTTAGGAGGGAAAGGAGAATGCTAGAGAAATCAGGAGCTGCTCCATTTCCTAATACCCTGCTGCTACCAGGTTCATCCACATCTAAACCTTCAGTGCCTCTGACATAATGCCCTGAGAGTTGACCTGTCAGGCTACTTTAGATCTTTATAGCCTTCTAAAGTGTTAGGGAACAATAAAAATCAGACTGTTGTACTCTGTGTTCACTTACTGTCTTTCCTCAGAACATTCTGTCACTTAAGACCTTTCCAGAGGTATTAGTGATGACAGTTCTCTCATCTAAAAGGAACAGCTTGAAGATTTCCCATTTGTATACAAAGATTCAAGTGCAAATACTTTATTTGGGATGTGATTCCATGCATGACATAGCAGAAGGGAAAAGAGGAAATGATAGAAAAAAAAGAAGGCAGTCAAGAAGAGATGTAGCCCTAACTGGTTTGGCTCAGTGGATAGAGCGTCGGCCTGCGGACTGAAAGGTCCCAGGTTCAATTGCGGTCAAGGGCATGTACCTTGGTTGCGGGCACATCCCCAGTAGGAGGTGTGCAGGAGGCAGCTGATTGATGTTTCTAACTCTCTATCCTTCTCCCTTCCTCTCTGTAAAAAATCAATAAAATATATATTAAAAAAAATAAAGAAAGAAGAGATGTATTATGAAGCCAGTTAACAAACTGGGTGACTGAGGCTTGAAAATTGCTGTGTGGAGGTGTTAATTCCTGATACTTCCAGACTGTTATGAATGAGAGAGAGAGAAAGAGAGAGAGAGTGAGATTTGGGGTGAGAGTTGTGTGAGGCTATAGTGCAGCCTTTTGAAAAAACCCTTAGCTCTAGACATATAATTGGCTGTGATACTATGCTTTGTAAGAAATACTTATTTGGTCCTCCTCTTGTTTCTGGTAATGAGCTCCTAAAACCATTGAAATTTCCTAAGTGATGAGAATGATAAAGGTGTCTTTTGTTATCTTTATGAGGTGACTATTGGAAAGTACCTAAGTAACCTAATGATGGGGGCGGTCACCAGGGAAACCAACCTGTGATTAGAGGATTGGAGCTTTTAGTCCCACCCCACTTTAGGGGAGGAGAAAGGGTGGGAGGGCTAAAGATCAAATCAGTCACCAGTGGCCAGTGGTTTAATCAATCAAGCCTCCATAGAAACCCAAAAGGAATGAGATTCAGAAAGCTTTCAAGTTGGAGAACCTGTGGCAATTCAGAGATCATGGAGCTCCATGCCCCCTTCCCACATGCCCTGCTCTGTGCATCTCTTCCATCTGGCTGTTCTGGAGTTAAATTCTTTATAATAAACTGGCAATCTGGTAAATAAAATGTTTCTCTGAGTTCTGTGAGCTATTCTGGCAAATTAGTTGAACCCAGGAGGAGGTCGGCAAACCTCCCATCTATAGCTAGTCAGTCAGAAGCACAGGCGACAATCTGGACGCCAGACTGGTGTCTGAAGTTGGCGGGGTGGGGGGCAGTCTTGTAGAACTTAACCTGTGGGATCTGCTTAACCTGCTGTCTTCAGGTAGATAGACTCAGGAATGGGTTGAATTGTCAGACACCCAGTTGGTATATGGGATTGCTTAGTAGTGTGGGATCCCGCCCCCCCCCCCCCCCCCAACACACACACACACATTGTAATTGGGAGCAGAATTCTTAATGGAAGTTGGAGATTGTAGGGAGCACTCTGGGCAGGATACTTGACAAAATCTTATAAAATTTATTCGTGGTACTTGAACTCTACTTCAGGCCCAGAATTTAGTATTTTCACTGCAACACTCTAAGTTACTGATGAGGAACCCATGGCTCAGAGGACTCATGACTAGTTATGCACTGAATTTTATCGTCTTGTGTCAGGGATTGTAATTTGTATCTCACAGTCCCAGAGCCAGGCACTGACTCTGTCCTAACCAGTGTTCCTAAATGTCTGAGCTTAATGATTATAGAGGTAATTTACAGTTAAGTGGTTAATGACTGCATTAGGAATTGTTGTTTTTTTTTATCCACGATTTAATTATATCCAAGTTTCATAATAACATTATGAGTTATTTGTGAACAAGTATTGTTATTATAAGCCCAATTCTACAGAGGAGAAGCCTGGCACTAAGTTATGAGGTTGAATGATGTATTTAAAAGGCAGAAAATAAATATTCTTTTGATCTAGAATGCATTATTCATAGAAAACTTACAGCAACGATAAAAGCTAATAGGCAGTTATTTAAAGGACAACATAGTCAACAATGCCTGGGAATTAGAAGGAAAATTCCTTTTAATTTAGTAAAGGACATTGAATATAAACTTTAAAAAACTGTTATATGTGTTTTAATTGTTCTTAAACTGTTTTTGTAAAACTTTTGCCACACTGCCAGCATTTTTATAGAAGCTTGAGTGGAAGAAATTACTCTGTGTACTTTTTTTTTTCCTAAGGCAAATAAAGAAAGAAAGATGAAACTTTCTGCATAGCTCTGAAACCAAAATAAGGGTTTCTTTGTGACTCTCACTAATATAGAAAATCTGTTTAAATTTTCTCACTTCCCCTTTCCTTTCAGACCTGACTGATCCCAGTTAGCCTTGGCTCCCACCCTCTCTTTCCCCAGTTATAAAACCAAATGGAATGTTTGTGCTGAAGGGACAAGTCTGTGCAGTGACTCAGAGGAAACAAGCATTTATAAACCATGTTTCCCCAAAGCCTCGGCACAAACACCACCATGGCCCAGTTCCAGATTGGACGGGGTAAAAACCATGGTGGTGTGGCCCCACAAAACCTAGTTGGAGGAGCCTCGCTGGAAACAAGACCTGGGCTGCAAATGACCTGGAGGCAACATAGCACCTTGGAGATATTTCATCATTAAGAGTCAAAACAAAAATGGTAGAAATGAAGTCATACAGAGAAATGTTTGGGCTTTGCTGGAATGCAGTGTTTTCTATGGATTTTTCATGTGGTTTGGTCTAACTGTAGTTTCCTTGCTGGTGAATCCCTCCTTCACTGTGTCCAGGAACTGCCTTCTTTGTGTAACATCTCTGCCCAAAGGCCTAGACTAACCCCATCTGCCTGGAATATGAAGGATTATAAAGATAGCTTGGATTTAGCTCTGAAGTCAGTCAGATTGAGTTTTGAATCCCAATTTACCACTTCATATTTTCACTTGACATTGTTTACTAAGGACTTATTTTGTGCCAAGCATGGTTCTAAGTGCTCAGAATGAGGGAGCCAGAAGAATAATCAAGGACTTCCATTCTAATTGGAGGAAGTAGGGAAAACAAAACAAAAACAGAGATTATCCTAGAGTGATGACAATCCTATATAATAAAAGCCCAACAACTGAATGGTGGAATGACCAGAACGACCACTCAACCAGTCGCTATGATGTGCACTGACCACCAGGGGGCAGACACTCAATGCAGGAGCTGCCCCCTGTTGGTCAGTGCGCTCCCTCAGTGGGAGCAGCCGCTCAGAGGGTGGGTCCACAGCCGCTCTGCTGACCGGGATGAGCAGCGCTCCCATAGCAGGCCGATCCCCACAGGCCATGCCCCCCACCAGTGTACGAATCCCATGCACCCGGCCTTTAGTAATGTCATAAAAGTAAGTTAGGGAGCTCA
The DNA here is from genome assembly GCF_951640355.1 of Cnephaeus nilssonii. Classification (NCBI taxonomy): domain Eukaryota; kingdom Metazoa; phylum Chordata; class Mammalia; order Chiroptera; family Vespertilionidae; genus Cnephaeus; species Cnephaeus nilssonii. The sequence continues at coordinate 68,664,519 of NC_137084.1, read as the reverse complement.
ATTGGGTAACCAGGGGAGGCCTCCTCAAGATGGTGTGTAGAAGGCTTCTATGAAGAAGTGACATTCAAGCTGAGAATACAAACACTCCTGGCCTAGGCACACCTGAAACAGGAATAATGTTGAGGAATGAAAAGAAAGCCCATGTAGCTGGAGCACTGTGAGTGAGGAGAGAGTAAGACGAGATGAGGTTGGAGAGTATGGCAGATCAAAGATGCTCACCCATCCTTTGAGGTGCCTGCCATAGAGAGGTAGGTCTGTTTCCCCTCCCCTTGAATTGGGGCTGGCCTGGGACTCTTTTAACCACTGGAGTGTGGTGGAAATGATGCTGTGTCAGTTTTGAGCTTAACATTTAAGGTGACTGGTGCTCCTATCTTGGTCTCTGTGGCACTAAACTGACATGTAAGGCTGACCACCTGCTGGAGAGACCACATGGAGAGGCCCTGAGAGTACGTGACAGGGATGGGGCTGAGCTTAACCCAACCTTCCAGCGCTTGTCCCTGCCAAGGTGTCAGATGAGTGAGTGAAGCCATCTCGGACCAGCTTAACTGCCAACTGAACACCACTCAGTGACTCCAGTAGATGCCTCTTGAAACATGAGAACCATCTTACTGAGCCTTGCTCTAAGTCCTGACATAGAAAACCGGAGATATAATTCAGTGGCTGTTTTGAGTCACTAAATTTGGGGGTAGCTTATTTCTCAGGAAATGATTTCCTGAACAGAGAGGCAGGCTGGGCTAGGTTACTTTGACGTTGAGCCTGGATAAAATGTTTGGCTTGAGTTGGAATAGGTACCACAGGAGGGTCTAAACAAGTGGCATGGGGCTTACAGGAGCTACATTACATTTAAATCTTTAACTGCTCTTGACTTCGTAGTTCTTTGACCTTGTACAAGTAAAGTGTGAACCGTGCCTTGGTTTTTAACTATAAAATTAGGATAATAATAGTACCTACATCACAGGGTTGTCTGAGGATTAAATAATAGAAAATTATTAACATATAGTCCCTAGCTCCTGGTTAAGGGCTTAAAATATGGTAGCTGCAATTGTTACTGTTTTTCTGGTTCAGCTTCTACTTGAACAATTGAAAAGACTTCAGCTACCTTCAGAAAGTAGACTGCCTGGGTTTGAGTCCTGAACCCACTAGTTCAACGAATCCTCAGGGGAATGGAGTTATGTATTCATAGAGAGAGCTTTGCCATTCCAATTGATGCCTCATATTCATCAGAACTGGCCATTTTGTACCTTTCATGGTCTCCTCTCCTTCTCTAATGTTGGTCCCATGGATCCTCCAAAATAGCAAGTCAGATTAGCATGGCTGGGCAGTGGCCCAGGCCTCTGCATCTTCTGTTGTGGTTGCTTTGTCTTCCTCAGGATGGGATGTGCCAGCCTGCCACCTCTCAGGCTGTTAGTCTGTGGACTCCAGCCACCATCATGCTTAAGTGGGGCCAACAGCCTCACTGCTTCCCCCTTGGAGAAGACACTGCCCAAATAGCGATTCCCTGAGCTCTGGATCCTGTAGAACTATCAGTGATAAAAAGTACATTTATTATGTTATATTGTATCGCATCACATCATATATATCATATTGTATTGACGTACAATGAGGTTATGTCCTAATAAACCCACCATAATTGGAAATATTATTACATCAAAAATGCATTTAGTACACCTGACCTACCAAACACCATAGCTTAGCCAGCCTATTAAATAGGCTCAGAACACTTAAAACACCCCACTGTTCAGCAAAGTGTCTCACTCCTGCTGCTCAGCATCACGAGAGAGGATCCTACAGCATATCTCTAGCCTAGGAAAAGAAGACAATTCAAAATTTGTAGTCGTTTCTTTTGAATGTGTATTGCTTTGGCACTGTTGCAAAGTTGATAAATTCTAAGTTAACCGTTGTAAGCGGGGGCCCATCTGTATTATAAGGGGACCTGGTCCACCCGCAGATTGGCAGTGGGGGAGCTTGCTCACTGACTGACCCTCCAGACCCGCTTCTCTACCTGGCATCTGCAGCCTTTCCCCTCCCCCAGCGTCTCTTCCCTGACTTTTCCATTAGATCAGTTTTCCTCAGACTTACGCTGAAAAACTTCGGTTCAGCTCTTCAGACATGACAAGTAAAAATAAAGTGATCCCAGTAACTGCTCCTTTCCATCACTCCACTTCAGAGAGACCCCGAGGCACACTCCAGCAAGAAACACGGTTTCACTTGGCTTGATCCAGCATTCCATAAACCTATTTAATCATGACACTTGGAGTCTCTCCCATGAAGAATCTCCTATGAGGAAATGTGGTTTGGTTATGTAGTCAAGGTTGAGAACAATGGATCTAGTAAGGAATGGATGACTTGTCAACTTAAAATGATATTCTTATTTCTTAAAATCTTGTATATTCTAACCCAAACTTTTGAAATACAGGGGGAATTATCTACTTAGCTGTGGTTGGAAGATATGGAGGTTAGTTTTATTACTGATGATATGATTTCATGATTTAATCTAATACTTTTTTTTTTTTTAAAGAAATGGTGTTTGAGAGATGTTGCATTTAGTGTTTTTCCTCATTTCCAGGAACTGGAAGAGGTTAGCCCACTTCTTTCAATTGTAATGTATGTCAAAGTAGTACCACATTTTTTTTTTCTGGGTGTTATTTCTATTGCATACTGAAAGTAGACTGCCTGGGTTTGTGTCCTGAATCTATTACTTATTAGCTGCATAACTTTGGACAAATTACTTTATCTGCTCCTCAGTTTCCTTATTTGTAAACTTAAGATATTAATAGTATTTTCCTCATAGGGCTGCTGTGATGATTAAATGATCTCACCCATAAAAACTGACTTCCACATTTTCTGCTTACAAGTGTTAGCTGCTATTTCTATAATATATTATTACTATCATTATTTAAAGCAAAGCAGTCAACAATTAGGGTCTATACATTTTCTTTTATATAAAGATTTATTCAGTTTGAAACCAGATAACTCCTCCTGTTTTTATTGTGAATCAACAATGCTCTACAACAAAATCTGACTTTAGGACAGGGGTGTGCAGGAAATACATCACTGATACCAATATGAGAGGTGTGTTAACTGAAAGTGTAACCCTTTATGACTATTACATTTGTGATCTTATTAGTGCTAATGCCATAATTGGAAATCCCAATGTTGATGGTGCCATTTAACATATAGTCATATGAGTTTATACATTTTAGCCATTGCACATCAGATGTCCTTGAAAGAAAAGGTATTGGTGAGGTGGAAGCCTCCTGTTAGCCAGTCATTCTAAGCAGGTAAGAGTTCTCTTTACATTCCGGAGAGCCATGCACTGTGCAGTAGGAGTCAGCGTTAATCCCATTTTCTAAATGAGGCCTTCAAGTCATCTGAAAATTTTATCTTTATACTTTGTCCATTGGAAGCAGAGAGACACAGTCAGGGTGGAGAAAACACGATAGGGACCTTTCCAACGTAGTAGCCACTATTAAGATTTTTTTTTGGTTTGAGCAGTCAGAGCCAGCCTCAAAGAATGGGAGGTAGCCTTTTGGTTCCAGTCTGCTCCAGGACTGGGTACAAAACGGGACCTATTGATTTCATAAAGCAAAGTTTTCTTTTTGAAGTGCAGTAAGGAGGGACAGGTTTGGGTTGAATAGAGATCAACTCCAGTTCATCATATAGTTTAGTGGTAAAGGAAACATGCTACATAGATTCCCTCAATCTTGCTTTATATGGCAGTCTTGCTTACATTATATGTACATTATCAAGAGGAAAAAGCCGGTTGAATGCTCTGTTCAGGTCCCCGAGCCTTACCCTGCAGGCAGCTGCCCCAATAAGAAACATTCTCTTTATGAGAAAATATCCTGTGAGGCTCTCCTTGAAAACTCGAACTTACACCAATGGTGACTGTATATAGGACAATCATTTTGTAATCGTCTTTATTGTCCTTGAAACCCCTGATTGAGAAGCAGTAAGCTTTCAGGCAAATCTTTTGACAAATGTAATGATGGCAGTAATTTGGTTAATGTAAAGCACAGTGTTCCTTACAGAATTGTTATTGTTATCATTGTCATCATTTTGGCTGGCTTTCTCAGAAGCTTTCCTTCTCTCCAGCCTTGAACGAAACATGATTTCCTGATGATTGGGAAGAGTGCGAGTCCTGAGAGGATCGTTTAACATCCAGAGGTCAGGGCCTTTCCTGGCCCCCGAGAGTCTCAGAGAATATTTGTTGGACGAATGGATGGGGGAGTGAGTAAATGAAATGTTAAAATAACTGGATGCCTTTTCAGCCCTCCACTCTGCTCTGGCACTGAAGATTGCCTTTTAAAAAGTCAGAGATCAATTTTGAGTCCTTTTTCAAGAGCAGCTCATTCTAGAATCCAATATATGATACATATATAGAAAGATGTCTTCTTTTCCTATGCATTGCTGCCTTTTTCAAGACAGTTGTACATGTTGCCAAAAGCAAGAAGACAAGTACCTCTCAAGTACAATGCAGACAAATTGCCTCCTGCTATTTAATGAAAAGGAAACAAAATTGATCTTACTTTGTACTTTTATATAAATAAAAATATTTTTAAACCCTCAGGCCAGAATACTCCCCTAGAGTAATATTGGATGATTGCTTGGCATTTCTTTCTTTACAAAAATACCAATACCAACTTTCTAATATATGGGTTTTATCTTCTTTTGTGCAAAATGAAACCTTAAAAATTTGTTAGCATATATAATATATGTAGCTCCTTTTTGCTGGAGGTTTCTATAAAACTTTTACTCTAAGATTTATCTAAAAGTGAATAAAAATAAAGTTATAAAAATATTTCTATTGGCAATATATTTTTTCCTGCTGTTTTACAGAACCAAAAGAGTGAGAAAACAGACTCACTGGGAATGCATTTGTTAGGAATTTACACAGGGTATCTTGGAATATTTTTCCTACAAATGACTTTATATTGGGGGTGAATCTTCCTACAGCTCCTAATTCAAGCCATGTGTTCTAGATTTAATATTAGGATTCACTCTCAAGTGTCCTGGGCTTGAAGTAAAAGAAACATATCAGAGGTTCCTCTAATAATAATGCAATATTTATGAAAAAGAATCTAACCAAGAGAAAGATGTTCCCATAGACTTCAATATTTATGAAACTGGCATTGGACTTGTTGTTTGAGTATACATTTATGAGAAAGAAAGAATCTTTAAAACCTTGAGCAAAACTTTACCAGCTTTTTTTTTTTGGTTTTGTTTTGTCATTATTGGCGTCCAGAACACAAGTCACACATCAGCTTTTGAGATCAAGTCTTGCTCTCACCTTCTTGGGATGTGTGTGTGTTTTCTTTACAAATTAAAATAATAACTATGTTGCTTTGAAAAATACAAAACATAGGATTTATGGGAAAATGGCAAAGTTCTTGGGAAAACATACTAGTTTCCATGTACGAATAGTCTCACTACCTTATAACTTTCTATTCTCCACCCTCTCATTTGGAAAGCACACCCAGAATTTCCTTAAATATATGCCAGGTACTCATTTACTCATACCCCCATTGTGGACCCAGCACTGTCTTAGGTTCTGTGAAGACATGATTCTGGCTCTCTAAGAACTCATGATCTGTTTGGGGTTAGTAGACTTAGAAGGAAGAACTCTGGTCAATGAAGTGACATCAAGCAAAACCAGGTGCCTAAATAGGAGGCAAGTGTTAAAGATTTAAATGTCAGAAGGTGTGCTTTCTGGCTTTTATGCCATTGCTCATGCTTTTCCCTCTGCCTGGAATGCCATCCTCTTCCTTTAGAAATTTTACCTATTCTTTAAAAAGTGGCCAACGCTATGCCATCTTCTTTAAGGAGCCTCTCCTTATCCCTCTAGGCAGAACTTGTCTCTTTCAGCCCTGTAGTTCTACATCTTTTTTTTCCCTCTGGACTAATCCTGTGGGAGTTATCACATGCAAGTTCATATTGTTGTTATTTATGTACTTTAGCAAAAAAAAAATTCCCCTTCAGTTCCTGAAGGTCTTTTGTATTTTTGGATCTTCCCTAGCAGTATATAAGTGCTTAATGTATGTTTATTGAATGGATGATTGAATGGTCAGATTGAATCACATAATCTTGTACAAAAACTCCATACATTATCTTTCATAATACTAGAGAGAGTTATTATCATCACCACCTTAAAAATGAGTAAATCAAGGATCAGAGAGGTCAAGTGACTTGTTTTACAGCAAGTAAATGGCAGAGCTGATATTCAAACTGGTCTTTTGGCTCCAAGGCTAGTCCCTGTTCCATTCCCTCCTTCTATGTCCTATAGTAATTCAGTTTCTCTTCACTGCAGGGGTTATTTAAATGCATTTTGATGCTCTCCAGTTCCATCCATGCTGTTGCAAATGGTAAGAATTCCTTCTTTTTTATAGCAGCGTAGTATTCCATTGTGTAGATGTACCACAGTTTTCTAATCCATTATGCTAAGTGAAATAAGCCAGTCACTGAAAGAAAAATACCACATGATCTCACTCATTTATGGATAATAAAGAACATTATAAACTGTTGAACAAAAATAGATACAGAGGCAGAGAAGCATCAAACAGACTGTCAAACGACAGCAGGAAGGCTGGGGAGGGTTGGGGGCGGGAGGGGAGATTAGAGATCAACTGAAGGACTTGTATGCATACATATAAGCATAACCAATGGACGCAAGACACTGGGAGGGGGGTGAGGGCATGTGCCGGGGGTAGGGGAGGCTGGGGGAAGGTCAATTGGGAAAAAAAAAGGAGACATATGTACTACTATTTGTAATACTTTAAAAAATAAAAAATAAAAAAATAATGCATTTTAAAGCTTTAATAACCTTATATTTAAGCAGTTTGAGGAAAGACTATTGAGGTTCTCAATATCCTCAAAGGACTGGTGCAACACTGTATTTTTATACATTTTGTTGAATCTTACGTCATTTGAAGAACCAGTGCTACTGATGTTGCCCCAGATGTTACATATCTCAGGTTGGAGCCTCTTCAGATGATAAGGCTCCTTTTTCTTTTAGAAAGAAGTTGTTTGGGCCTTCTTTACCATATGGGTATTTCAAATATCAAACTGATATACACAAACGAAAATGCCCTCATATTTAAGTATTTAATACATCAGTTAATTTGTTGTAAATAAGGCTCCCCATTGCAGGCCTTCTAATGTATATCACAGTTCTCTGACATTCATCTGAACAACAAATACTTGTTCATGCCTTATAGTTCAAGTTATAGTCAACTGACTAAAAAATCTTAATGTCCATAATGTCTATACACTTAAAAGCTAGTCCGGCAGAGTGAAAAGAGCTTAACGTGGAGTCAGAAGATGTGAGTCAACTACCCTTTCTAGTTTTAAACTATTTGTATGATGCTGGGCAAATCATTAATGTATATGGGTCTGTTAAAATGAAGAGATTGAAGTCTTATCTCTAAGGGGTTTCCAGCTCTAACATTCTAGGATTCATTTGGTCTTTCTTTTCAACAAGAAAGCCTTATGCTTTCTAATAGTTATAAGAGGATTAATTTTATACAACTAAGACATCTCTCCCATTGACTAGCTAGGTGAAATGAAATATATTTAAACTCTCCCTTGGTTTACTTATATGTAAGGTGGGGATAATAATACCCACCACACAAGATTAAAAACAGACAATTTATGAGAAAGATCTTTGTAAAGTCAACATACTATACAAATGTAATTAAACATATAAAAGCTGCTTTATGATATAACAGTCTGAAAGTATTAAGGATGACATAATTCCCATTCTTTCTGTACTGCTTTTTCATTATTTATTGCATAAAATTTTATAAACACACAATAATTTAAAGGTAAATTTTGAAGCATAGTAACAGAATGAACACCCACAAAACCATCACCATCCAAGGTACCAGAATACTCTCAGCATCACTGAAATAGCTCTGTGTGTTTTTCTCTGATTCAACCCTCTGTTTTCCCATTAGAATTTGATTTGTGTTTTTAACTTTTAAAAATAGTGTAGTATATTGTTAAGTTTTGTTTTAATAAAAATGACATACTGTATGTAGCCTTTTGAGACTTTCTGTTTTCCCCCACTTAATTTTTATTAGCAAAATTATAATTTTAATGCATTAATAATATTAGCATACAATAAAATTATATATTAATTACATATAGATTACATATTAAAATATAAATCACCTAACTTGTGTAATAGTTATATAAATTATATTTTCATATAATTATACTAAAATATAAATTATAATATTATATCATATATTAATTATACAGGGTGGAACCAAACCAGGTTTACAGCTGTGAGTATATGAAACAGAGTTTATTCTTTTATTATTATTTATTATTTTATTGTTTTCCTTACAAACAACTGTAAACCTACTTTTGCTCCACACTGTAGTATTAATATTGTAGCTTATAGATATAGATTTTTGCTATTGTATTATATTCTGTTCTGTGAATATGCCACACATTATGTATCCATTTTCTGAACATTTGCATTGGGCAATAGTTTTACTATCAAAACCATAAAACCAAATTAGTCATGAGCACTCTTGTGTTCTCCTGGTACACATGAATAAGAATTTGCCCCCCTTATATCCATGCTTAATCTTCTTCTTACTATTTATCACTATCAAGCATTATGCATGTGCGCACGCGCACACACACACACTGTTCATTACCTGGATCCCCAAGTGGATTATAAGACTCTTTTTTTTCAATACCATTTTCCCAGTACCTAGAAAAGAGCATATAGCAAGGACTCAAAAAATATTTGTTGAATGAATGAATGAGTGAATAGGGTTTTATTGCTGGTTTGTTAAATACATTATCCTGTTTGGATTTCTTATTGATGCAGAAATCTGCAAGGAATATGCAGAAGACACTGAACACACTATTCTGGGTTCTGACCCCAGATCTGCCAGTAACTAGCTATGAAACTTTGGGCAAGTTACTCAACCTTCCTGATTCTGAGTATCACATTTATACAAAGGGATGATAATACTTTCTGAGTATTATGAGGATTATTATGTGATGCTTATACAAAGGTTATATTAACCATGAATTCATAAATATATGCCAATTGTCATTTTTTATGATAAAAATCCCATATATTTGCAGATACTAAAAAAATGAGCACAAGGTAAAATTATTTGTTTTGTATTAAGACTTTCTGAGGTAAGGCAGGGAGCTTAAAAGAAAATAACAGACGGGAGAGAGTGAGAGAGCCCAGTGCTAGGGCCTCCTCTGATACACTTCATGTGTTGGATGTGTGGTATCTAGCTCTCAATGCAAAATCAAGCTATTTTTAACCTAAAGAAAGCATAAAGAATCTCTTCTTAAGTAGGGCAACCAAGATAGTGTGCTACCCTTTTCAATCTGACTGCCTAAATGAAATACTCATCTTTTGTGCCAAAATAAGAAGTGATAAATATAGTTGGGCACCAAGAAAGGATGGAGTCTTTTCAGGGTAAATTCTTAAAAAGTCATAGATATGAAATAAGTATAGCTGAACTATCCATTTACATTGAATTGAGGTACTATGGTGTAGAGAAGTGAGATTTTCGATTTTTCTTCTCTCTTGGTTTCACATGGATAGGCGGAAGCCAAGGTGACGATGTCTGGGTAAGCTTTTCCTCTGTCTGTGTCCAGAGCAGCACAGTGGGAGTTGGCTAGTCCCTGTGTTGTTAAAAAATGAGTTCATAACAATATTGTCCCACTCTGATGTTGTAGGAATTAAGCATGATAATGTGACAGTAAAGTGTGATGTTGATGTTACGAGAGCTGAGTTTATGAAATTCAGTGTCATGAGACTGAAACCCAAGGCAGAAATGTGTGTTGTGTTGTGAGAACAAGACTCTGGGCAAAAATGTGAAGTCCAGTTTAATTTTGCCCTCTTCCTGTCACCCCGCTTCTTCCTTCCTAAGCTTGTCTTCCCCTCGAGTTCCCAGCACTCATGCTCACTGCTTCTGAGGCTCTCCTACGCTCGGACCTGGAACCATACTTGCCTCTGCCCCACACATCCATCCCGTGTCTTCTCCCCTTCAGTTTGGGCTCTGCCCCCACTTCCCTAAAATAATATCAAGGTCTAGGAGAGCAAGAGACAAAAGGATTATTTGGCTTCTGCCTCATTCAGAGCCTCAAGTCCTGAGTTTAATATGATCTCTAGATGAGCTTTAATAGTCACCAAGATCCACTGACAAGACCGAGGATGAAAAGGTCCAAGGAAAGCTTTAACTCTTCTAAGATTTGCCCAAAGGTGCTTTGACATTTTCCCAGGAACCCTCTGGGAAAAGAACGGGCCTCAACCTTTAACAAGTTCTGGTTGAACATCTTGAATAGATGCTCATGCAATAGTGTCCATGATTATAATTTGTGTTTTATATCTCCAGTGAGAATTTAAATGAATTAGGAGAAGAAACTTAGTGAGTCCCTTAAGGGGAAATAACCTGTAAATAACCATGCATGGATTGGAGTTGGAACAGTTCTAGGGTTTTTTTGTTTCTTGGTGTGTTTTTTGTTTGTTTGTTTGTTTTTTTACTTCCTTCTCTCTCTTTTGAGGCCTGTATCTTTATTTTGTCTCAGCTTCTCTCCATATTCTTTATTCCCTTCTCCATTCTTTCCAGGTCACATCCCAGAGGAACTTAGCTTGGCTGGCTAGCTCACCATTACTATCCTCATTGTGTGAGATTTTTGGAATTAATCTACCTAGTGGGTGTCTGGACCACCCCACCAATCCTGATTCTACCAGCAGCTGGTACAATGCAGAGAGCAGCCTGGCTCTGCCTCCCTGGGCAGGGCTGAGGGTCTGCAGGTTTCCAATAGAAGAGGAGCATGACTGACAGTTCCAGGATGCTAAAGGGTCAGGGCCCTGTGAGCATGAGGGAGGGAAAGTGCTTTGAGTGGATCAATGTCTTAGCCTGAAAGGCCCCTTCTAGTCTCACAGTTGTACACCCTCCTCATTCTCCCACCTGTACTACGAACAAGACTGTTCCTGTAAATAAGATACAAGTTTCTCTCTCAAAGACTAAAAGGAGTTGTGGGCAAAGAGTTTTGGTCTTGGGGGTGGTGTGGAAAGGATCTTTCTTAAGGGTACAACATCTCAAAGGATTCCACTTATGATTGTTAGAATATAAAGCTGGTATTGACTATCATTTCTCATCTCAAGTCCCAGAGCCATGTACCAGCTGTGAGACCTTGAGAAAGTGGTTTAATCTGTGTAATGGGCATAATGTTAACATCTACCTACACACTTTTGTGAGGATTAAATGAGCTAACAGATGTAAAGTACTTAACTCAGTTCCAGGCACAGAGCAAGTGCTCAATATGTTTTAGCGCTTTTTAATTGCTATTGCTTGTTTATTTTATTTATTAACTCTTAAACATGTCATTTAATCACAATTTATTGAGAAATTACTCTATGTAAGGTATTTCCCTAAAGTATTTAAGGCACCAAAAATCACTTATAATTTTCAAACTTAAAATGATTTAAAAGTTTTTAAAACTATCTGACTTACATGCTGAATTTCTTTAGCAAAGTCTTTTCCCACAAAATGCAGAATCCTATCTAATAATAGAGTAACATGTAAATTACCATCACTCTGCTACGCCCACGATTGGGCGGCGGGAGGCTGGGGGGCGGGACCCGGGGTGGCCTATCCAGCCATTGAGAGGCATAGATCCGCTGCCACTGAGGGGGGCTACCCTGCTGTTGAGAGGTGCAGGGGGCGGGACTCCCGCCTCCTGCACCTCTCAACGGCAGGGTAGCCAGGTGTCCCCGGAAGCCCCCCTCAGCGGCCGTTGAGAGGCGCAGGAGGTGGGAGTCCCGCCCCCTGCACCTCTCAACAGCAGGGTAGCCCCCATCAGCGGCCGCGGACCATCAAAAGTCGGGGAGCTGGGTGCCTGTCTGCTCCGGCACCAAGCCTTTCATTTTTTTTTTTTTTTTTTTTGAGAATTTTCGGATGTGGCACATTTATTTTTTTTTTTTTATTAAGGTATTATATGTGTACATATCTTACCATTGCCCTCCCCACACCCCACTCCCATATATGCCCCCACCCCCCAGAGTTTTGCATCCATTGGTTATGCTTATATGCATGCATACAAGTCCTTTGATTGATCTCTTATCTCCCCCACCTCTCCCTAACCTTCCCCTTGTAATTTGACAGTCTGTTTGATGCTTTACTGTCTCTGTATCTATCTTTTTGTTCAAGTTTATAATGTTCTTTATTATCCATAAATGAGTGAGATCATGTGGTATTTTTCTTTCATTGACTGACTTATTTCACTTAACATAATGTTCTCCAATTCCTCCCAGGTTGCTGCAAATGATGAGAATTCCTTCTTTTTTATGGCAGCATAGTATTCCATTGTGTAGATGTACCACAGTTTTCTGATCCAGTCATCTGCTGACGGGCACCTAGGCTGTTTCCAAATCTTAGCTATGGTGAATTGCGCTGCTATGAACATAGGGGTGCATATATCCTTTCTAATTGGTGTTTCTAGTTTCTTCAGATATATTCCCAGGAGTGGGATTACTGGGTCAAATGGGAGTTCCATTTTCAGTTTTTTGAGGAAACTCCATACTGTTCTCCACAGTGGCTGCACCAGTCTGCAATCCCACCAGCAGTGCACGAGGGTTCCTTTTTCTCCGCATCCTCGCCAACACTTGTCGTTTGTTGATTTGTTGATGATAGCCATTCTGACAGGTGTGAGATGGTACCGCATTGTTGTTTTGATTTGCATCTCTCGGATAATTAGTGACGTTGAGCATGTTTTCATGTGTCTCTTGGCCTTCCTTCTGAATGCACTCCCCATTAAAATACCAACGGCATATTTCACAGACCTTGAAAGAACTCTCCAAAAATTCATCTGGAATAAAAAAAGACCCCGAATAGCCACAGCAATCCTGAGAAAGAAGAATAAAGTAGGAGGGATCTCAATACCAGATTTCAAGCTGTATTACAAAGCCACTGTTCTCAAAACAGCCTGGTACTGGCACAAGAACAGACATATAGATCAATGGAACAGAATAGAGAATCCAGATATTGACCCAAACCACTATGCTCAATTAATATTTGACAAAGGAGGCATGAACATACAATGGAATAAAGACAGTCTCTTCAATAATTGGTGTTGGGAAAATTGGACAGATACATGCAAAAAAATGAAGCTTGATCACCAACTTACGCCATACACAAAAATAAACTCAAAATGGATACAGGACTTAAACATAAGACGGGAAACCATAAAAATACTAGAGCAATCCACAGGCAGCAAAATGTCAGACATATGCCAAAAGAAATTCTTCACTGACACTGCCCCTAGGGCAATGGAAGCTAAAGAGAAAATTAACAAATGGGACTACATCAAAATAAAAAGCTTTTTCACAGCAAAAGAAACCATCAACAAAACAACAAGAAGGCCCACTGCATGGGAGAACATATTTGCAAATGGCATCACTGATAAAGGTTTAATCTCCAACATCTACAGGCAGCTTATACAACTTAATAAAAGGAAGATAAATGATCCAATAAAAAAATGGGCAACGGACCTAAATAGAATCTTTTCAAAAGACGGCACCAAGCCTTTCAGAAGCCTCCGCCAAGCTGGAGGCTTCTGAAAGGCCTGGTGCACCAGCCGACAGGCACCCAGCTCCACCGCAAAAAGTGAAAGCATGTAGGGGACCCTACACGTGCATGATTCAATCATGCACTGGGCCTCTAGTCTACACTAATAAAAGAGAAACATGCAAATTGACTGTCCCTTTGCTATGCCCACCAGCCTATCAGGAGCGAGTATACAAATTAACCCAACAAAGATGGTGGTTAATTTGCATACGCAGGTGTGGAGCAAAGACTGAAGACAGCGTAGATTCTAGGTGACCCTGCTAGCAGTTCTCCACAGGTTGAGAACCACTGCTGTAGAGCCTAAGACCATCGGAAAACACAGATCTTTACGATTCATTAACAGTAGCAAAATTACAGTTATGAAGTAACAACAAAAATAATTTTATGGTTGGGGGTCACCACAACATGAGGAACTGTATTAAAGGGTTGCGGCATTAGAAAGGTTGAGAACCACTGGCGTAGAAGGAAGCCAAGTGCTGCAGAAGTCAGCGAAGCAGCGGAGAAGGGAGCGAGGCAGCAGAGAAGGGATGCTTCGCTCAGGCTGCAGGAAGCCCTATTCTTGCAGGAATAGGCCCAAGGAAGCCCTATTCTTGCAGGAATCTTCCTGTAATGGGCCTCTAGTCTTATAATATCAGTGAGTTTTGGTATTGCTCTAAGCCAGTGATTTTCAACTGGTGAGCTGCAAGAATTTTTAAAACATGCTATAAAGAACAATTTAGTCAGGTCACTGACCTCTTTTCCCTTAGATTGTCAAATAAGAAAATGACAACAGCCAATACAACAATAGCCATTCAGTGTGAATGAATCAAAATTATAGCTATTTTTTTGGTCAGATGGGCAAAACATATTTTTTTGGTGTGCCAGAGAATTTTAGTAATTAGTTTATGTGTGCCATAAGATAAACTAGGTTGAAAATCTCTGCTTTAACCTACAGACTTAAAGGAACATTTTTTAAAGGAATTTTATTTTGAATTGTTTTTCTTTTTAAAATATATTTTTATTGATTTTCAGAGAGGAAGGAAGAGGGAGAGAGAGCTAGAAACACCAACAATGAGAGAAAATCATTGATTGGCTGCCTCCTGCACATCCTCCACTGGGAATTGAGTCCGCAACCCAGGCATGTACCCCAACTGGAATTGAACCTGGGACCCTTCTGTCAGCAGACCAACTATCCACTGAGCCAAACCAGCTAGGGCAAGGGACATTTTTAAAAAGCTCATGATAGTGAATATATGTAATTGAAATGGAATTTTACCTAAAAATAAATTTCTAAATAATGATAATAGTTCATAATATTTAAATAGACTGGGGAATCATGTCAAAATAGACATTGTCAAGCTTCAGAAAGCATACACTGCTTAAAGTTTTGAATCTGTGTAATTTTTATGTGACATTTCTTCTCAAAATAAACATTTTTCCTTGAATGAAAAATTCTGTGCTAACTCATATCCTCCCCAAACACTTCTTTCCCTGTAATAACTTATCAGTGTGTGCACAGGATCGAAAAGGGGGAAAAAAGGCTAAGGAAGTACTTTTCACTTTTAAGTTTCCAAAGGGTTATTATAAATAACAACCAGCATGTTAAAACAATGGTGTTTTCTAGTTAATGTAATATTTTGTGCACTGGGAATTAACTTGGATATCCTTTACATTTTGATCCATGTTAAAATTCACTATGGGATGGCAAACATAAATGAATCTATCTCAGAAAATTCGGGGTACTGTGTCATGAGTAAAAGTGTCCATTCTCATATAGGCATTCAAGGAACATTTGTTGACTGTACTAAACTATAAATGTAAAGGATATAGAGGAAAGGGCAGAAGATATGTTAACTCCAGGACATTCTTTAGGGACTTTCAGTAACGCACAGTAAAAAACACATTTTATATTGCAACCTATTTATTATCAATAAACACACACACATATCCCTGTAAATAGTTGAAAGAAGAATTTTGTA
The DNA here is from genome assembly GCF_951640355.1 of Cnephaeus nilssonii. Classification (NCBI taxonomy): domain Eukaryota; kingdom Metazoa; phylum Chordata; class Mammalia; order Chiroptera; family Vespertilionidae; genus Cnephaeus; species Cnephaeus nilssonii. Next base: position 68,648,948 of record NC_137084.1, on the reverse strand, counting down.
AAACTATACTTATCAACTGCATTGCATTCTGATTGTTTTTATTCTATCTATTCTCTATATAGAAAAGAATGCTATTTGTGACCTACTAAATTAACTTTATGACCTATCAATGGACTATGATGCATAGTTTAAAAACTCCTGATTTGAATAGAAAATCTCTTATATAAGCATTTTCTCATTTTCATAATTAGCGTAAGTATAGAAGTCAGAGAAAAAGTTTTTCTAGTTATTTTTAAAATAATTTTTTTATTTTTCAATTATAGTTCACATGCAATATTATATTAGTTTCAGGTGTACAACTGAGTGATTAGACCTTTTATAACATACGAAGTGATCATCCCAACAAATCTTATATTCATCTGACACCATACATAGTTATTAGAATACTAGAGACCCGGTGCACTTGCACTGGTGGGGTCCCTTGCACTGGTGCATGATTGGGGCTGGGTAGGAACCGCAGGAGGGATCCAGGGTGTGTCTGGCTAGTCTCACCCAGTCCCCATCGGTTGAACCCCAACAGCAAGCTAACCTACCAGTCAGAGCATATGCCCCCTAGTGGTCAGTGTGTGTCATAGCTGCCGGTCGAATAGTTGAACGGTCGCTTAGGCTTTTATATATATATATATACATACATATATATATATATATATATATATATATATATATATATATATATATGTATATATATATATTATTGACTATGCTGTGCTTTATATCCCTGTGATTATTCCGTAACTAACAATTTGTACTTCTTATTCCCTTCACCTTTCTCACCTATCTCCCTACTCCCCAACCCCCCAATCTGGCAACTATCAAAATGTTCCCTGTAGCCAAAACCGGTTTGGCTCAGTGGATAGAGCGTCGGCCTGCGGACTCAAAGGTCCCGGGTTCGATTCCGGTCAGGGGCATGTACCTTGGTTGCGGGCACATCCCCAGTAGGGGGTGTGCAAGAGGCAGCTGATCGATGTTTCTCTCGCATCGATGTTTCTAACTCTCTATCCCTCTCTCTTCCTCTCTGTAAAAAATCAATAAAATATATTTTTAAAAAAATGTTCCCTGTATCTATGAGTCCACTTTTGTTCTTCTTATTTATGTATTTATTTATTAATTATATTCAGTTGTTGATAGGTATGTATTTATTGCCATTTTATTGTTAATATATTTTTTTTATTTTTCTTTCCCTTCTTCTTCTTCTTCTTAAAGAAGACCCTTAACATTTCACGTAATAATGCTTTGGTGGTGATGAAGTCCTTTAACAGTTTTTTGGTCTGGGAAACTTGTATATCCTTTAATTCTAAATGGTGGCTTTGCTAGGTAATCTTAGTTGTAGGTCCTTGCTTTTCATCACTTCCAATATTTCTTGCTAATCCCTTCTGGCCTTCATGGTTTCTGTTGAGAAATCAGCTGACAGCCTTATGGGGGCTCCTTTGTACATAATTAACTGCTTTTCTTTTGTGGCTTTTAAGAATCTCTCTTTGTTTTTAACCTTTAACATTTTAATTATGATGTATCTTGGTGTGGGACTCTTTGGGTTCACCTTACTTGGGAATCTCTATACTTCCTGGACTTGTATGTCTATATCCTTCATCAAGTTAGGGAAGTTTTCTGTCATTTTTTTCACATAGGTTTTCAATTCCTTGGTCTCTTTCTTCTCCTCTGGTACCTCCATGATGTGGATGTTGGTATGCATGAAGTTGTCCCAGAGGTTCCTTACACTCTCCTCATTTTTTGGATTTTTTTTTTCTGTTCTGATTGGATGTTTTCTGCTTTCTTGTCTTCCAAATCTCTGATTTGATTCTCTGCTTCATCTACTCCACTGTTGATTCCCTATAATACATTCTTCATTTGAGTTCATGTATTCTTCATTTCTGACTGGTTCTTTTCTATGTTTTATAGTTTCATTTTTATGTTTCCTATCTCTTTGTTGAAGTTCTCACTAAGTTAATCTACTCTTACCCTAAGTTTCTTGAGCATCCTTATAACCAATGTTTTGAACTCTGCTTCTAGTAGATTGCCTATTTCTTTTTCTGGAGTTTTTCTCTTTTCTTTCGTTTGAGACATGTTTCTTTGTCTCCTCATTTTGGCAGCCTCCCTGTGTGTGTGTATTGTGTATTAGGTAGAGCTGCTACATCTCCTGGGCTTTCTAATGTATTCTTTTTTTAAAAAAAACACACATATATTTTATTGATTTTAGAGAGGAATGGAGAGAGAGAGAGAGAGATGGAAACATCAATGATGAGAGAGAATCATTGATTGGCTGCCTCTTGCACGTCCCCTACTGGGGATCCAGCCCGCAACCCAGGTATGTGCCCCTGGCCGGAATTGAGCCTGGGACTTTTCAGTCAGTAGGCTGACGCTCTGTCCATTGAGCCAAACCAGCCAGGGCTCCTGGGCTTTCTAGAATGGCCTTAAGTAGTAGGTGTTATTTAGGGCCAGTGCCGTAGCCTCCCTGATCTCCCAGCATGGCCTGAAGCTGTCCATTGGGTGCACTGGCTCTTGGGCCTTCTGGGAGGTACAGGCCAAGGTCAACTACCACTTGTTTTCTACTGGAGGCCACCTGCCATGAACTACAAAGAGATCTGCCACTTTTGCTGGGGACTTGGAGATGCCTAGAGGAGATCAAGCTATAAATCAAGGCTGGCTGCTACTAGTGCTGAGCCAGGGGCCATGGAGTGAGAGGATAGGGCACACCAAGGCCATATACTGCTTGTTTGAGAAATTTTAAGCAAGTCTGAAGAATGAACCAAGACAGGCCATTTGTATGGAAAAGCCACTGGAAACAGCATAGGTGGGTTCAAAATTTCGGTGGGGTGGGGTTGCAGGGAATCACCAGGGAGTGGGGAACAGAGTTATCCAGGTTGATGGAGACTCAGATATGGTGCCTGCCTCTTGGCTCTGTGGGGGAAGAGCTCAGAAAAGGAACAATGGCTTCTGCTAACACTTCTGTCTGAGACAAAACTGCCCCTCCAGCTCTTGCCCTGATACCAGACACTTTAGTTCCTCTTTGACTGTCGCAGGTACCTTTCAAGCTGCTGCCCCAGTGTTGGAGCTCAGAGAGAGTGAGTCCAAGTAAGTCCCTTTGCAGGCCCTTTTAGAGGAACACCTGGGACTCTAGCAGCCTCAGTCTCCCTCCGCCTCAATCCCCACTGGCTTTTTACAGCCAGAAGTTATTGGGACTTCTCTTCCTGGTACTGGAACTCTGGGTCCGGGGTCTGGTGTGGGGCTTGGACCCCCTTGAACCTCAGGGGGCACCTCTGAAGCCAAGATATCCCTCCCAATTTTCATTTGCCACACATAGCTGTGGGCCCAGCCCATTCTGGGTCTCTGCCCCTCCTACCAGTCTCTATGTTTCGTATTAATTTTATCCTTAATTGTAAGACTTCTGTACAGCTAGAGTTCAGATGATTCTGAATGATGGTTGTCTGTAATATAGCTGTGATTTTGATTTGGTTGTGGGAGGATTTGAGTACCATGTCTACCTGGCCACCATCTTCACTGGAAAACTCAGTTATTTTCTTTAAATTTAGAAAATTGGAATAAAATTTCTTGGTTAATATTACTTTTTAAATTTGAATTGACTTTAGTTAGGTTTACATTACTGTTACTTAAACCAGAGCCTATTCCTGAAGATTTGAACTAAAAGAAATTGCTTAACTTGGTGTACCAAAGTATTCATACATGAAAGAATTACATGATTAATGAAAACTTTTGAAAATGAAAAAAATTTCAGTCAAAGATCACAGTAAAATTACTACCTTAAAGTGTTGTGAAATTAAGGTTTAAAAATAATATAAGAAAAAAAAACATACCTCATCTAGCCAATGAATAACATCTAGAGTTCTTTCTTCTGTGGCTTACTCACATTTGCTTTTACTGGCATCAGGAATTATTCCTGTAGAATCCTAGATTTCTTGCTGTGGGGTATGCCGTGTACAAGTTCTTTAAAACAATTTCTTAACACAAGGAAACTTAGTATGTCAGATCCTTAATATCTGGAGAACTTAAAACCTCCTATTAGGATAAAAACGGCTTCTTCTACTTTTTTAAGCCCTTTGATTAAGGGCATAATATGTCATGGGTGGGGATGAGGATGATGGGGAGGGGGAGACAGAGGTGGTTTTGAAAAGCAATGCTGTGGCTAATTGTCAAGTTCAGGAGTGTTCTATCATGTAAGCAAGCTCCCAGGTATTTGTTGAGTGTCTACTAGATTTTTTAGCCAGCCACATGCTTCTACAGCTATTAAATATTAAGCTGTCTTGGTACCAGTTGCAAAACCTCAAATGTCTTTTCCTGTGGCTGTCATGTGGCTCTTTATATAGCACAAGTGGTGCTGTTGTGCAACCAAATCCGGACACTCCAGACACAGCGTGTTTCTGATGCCAGAGGAAGTCGTGGGGCAGATCTGATGGTTCACAGAGAGAAAATATTCATTCCACATTTATTCCCAGGCCTGGCTCAAAGGGCTCCATGATTTGAGGAATTACCCCAGTTGTGCTTCCCTATTTCCAGGGAGTAAAACCAGAGAGCAGTTTAGGCTGATGGGTTTGCTCCTGTCTGGTGTCTACACCATTGTTACTGTCACTCGGAGTCACAGGGTATTAATGGCTGCTATGTGGCCTGCTGTAGCATAGGGAGGGGTGATTGCTATAAGGCTGTAGTGGGTTGATCATAGTTCAGATTTCAATTGTGCCAGGAAAGCTCTGTGAATTGGGCATGCTCCTTGAGTCCTCCAAACATGGTTTCCTTATCAATAAAATGAATACAATAGAACATAACCAAGTAAGGTTGTTGAGAAGAGAAAGGAAAATAAAAATAAGAGCTAATAAAATATCAAATTCTTATTATGTGCCAGGCACCATTCTGATCACTTTTTACGTTACTCATGTGATCTCAGTTTTTATGACAATTCTGTAGGGTAGGTGTTATCATCATTTCCATTTTCTAGGAGTGACTGAGTTTGATTTGTACAAGGTGACACAAGTAGGAAGTGGCAGAACAGGGATGCGAATCCAAACAGCCTGATTGCAGGACCTGCACTCTTAACTCAAAATATTCACGTATTAATTTAAGAACATAGAACTATTTAAAAATGGTTCTGCATCCAAAATTCACTGACTGATTAGTTAACAAACTTTTCTCAATGTCAACTGTGTGTGAAGCCCTATGATAGGTGCTATGGGAAGGCAAATATAAGACATTTTGTCACATAATAGTGAAAAAATTCTCTGGCTTCCCTATAATGGGGAGATATGTAAGAAGATGGTGACAGGCATTTGGGGAATGAGCAAGGCCTGGGAGTTTGTGGCCTTAGCTGTTGATTTGCTGAGGGAAAGGGAGAATGAGGGCTAAGGTGAAGATACTGCTGAGGTGTCAAGATCAGGGAGACCAAGAGAATGGTGACCTGATCAATATAATGGGAGATCCAGAGGAGCTGGTGTGGGGAGGGAGATGGTGCCAGTCACAGTGAATTTCCCTGTAGATACCTCAAGTTATATCATACTAGCGGCCCGATGCACGAAAATTCGTGTGAGAGAAGGCCTTCCTTCCCCCGGCTGTTGGCACTGGCTTCCTTCCAGCACCTGGGACCCGGGCATCCCTCCTTCAGCCACTGGCAGGCACCCGGGATCTGGGCTGGTTTCCCTCGGCCGCGGCTTTGTCAGGAAGGACATCTGGAATGATGTCCAGAAGACGTCTGGTCTAATTAGCATATTACCCTTTTATTATTATAGATAGGCAGTGTTAGTTGCCAAATTGAACATGCAGTGAACATGTTTGCTCCTTGTTAATTCATAACACAAATATTTAATGACTATCTATTTTGTGTCATGGGCTCCTAGGCCAGCTCTGAGGTCTTTCCTAACTCGGAGTTCACATTTCTTGTGAATTTGGAAGGGAAAGGCATTCAATATGTTCGTCTTTTCAGTGTCATCTTCTTTCATCTCAATTTTATTTATTAACATTAGTAGTATCTGGGGCAAGAGTATAAATGGAGATCTATTTACTACATGTCTTAATTTTTAAGTTATGTCAGGATAACAAACTATTAAGTAAAAGACATTTTGTCTTCCTAGTTTGACAAAATATCCCATAAACACTTGGAAGGTGATATTAGAGTTTATAATTGTTAGTTGGCTTTGAGTTCTTCCCTGGAAGATAGCTGTCTGGGGAGATGGAACTGGGAGAGATGTCCCTCCTTGGGAACATGCATGGGGATATCCTGCCTGCACGTTTAAGCTTCGATCACCTCCCATACCTCACCTGTAGGCAGTTGGCCATTTTGGGGCCTAGTCCAGTCTTCTCTCAGGAGGACTGACCCAAGAAAGAGGCTGCATTTGGTCCCAGAAATAGGATTGAGGCCATTTGTGTAGAGAATTTTAGAATTCCAAAAACATGATCCATGGTCTTGAAGTGGGGACACAAGCTCTGGGTATACGTGTCCTCTTGCTCTGTGGAATTTTTGTCCAGAGTGGAGGAGCATATGGAGGAGGCCAGAATGCAGTCTCTAAAGTGTGAAGCCAAGAGGAGTACCACACTTGCCTTCTGTCCAGGAGATCTACTGACTAACTGGAGTTTTGTTATTAGTGCTTTTGTATGTCTCAGTTGTTCCTACAAGGTCAGAATGACCTCTATCTACCTTTTGATACCTGTCATAAATTGAAATTTCCAAATGTTTATTTTTGTAGACCTTGCCAAAAAAGGAAAGAAAGGAGGAGAGGAGGAAAGGAAAAGGAAGGGGAAGGGAAGGGAAGGGAGAGGGGAGGGGAAGGAAGGAAAGGGAAGGGAAGGGAGAAAATAAAAAGAGAAGGCAAGGCATTCATGACTCTGGTCTTATTAAAGGCAGCTGCTAAAAAATGTTCTCAGATATTTAACAGCCAAACTAAGGCAAGACAGATGCTGCTGGCTTTGTTGTAAATTCTGCAGACGTTGTCTTTCCACATAAATCCAGGGAAGCCCCTAATTTGAATTGCAATCTTTAGTGTACTGGATTCATTTCTCTCATGATTCTTCCTAATAATTAATTTCTTATATTTATAATTTGTTTTTGGTTCTTAGAGCTGCTTTACAGGACCCCAACAATTGCTGTGGATCTCAGTTTGACTATCAGAAAACTCAGGTTTTTGTTTTCTTATAAAATATTTTTAGGATTTTGCTAATTCAATTCAATGCAAAACCACACATTGTACCCATTATGCTATGCATTGTGTTTTCCCCTAGAAAGATCTAAATGAATAAGACCTGGTTACTACCCTTAATGAGCTCATATACTGGTGGTTGAGATAGATATTTAAGGATATCCTATCTAATAAAAGGATAATATGCAAATTAACCATCACTCCATCACAAAGCTGGTGGTGCCCCTAGTCACAAGATGGCGGCGCCCAGTCCTCTCAGCCCCGCCGGAGTCTCCCAGTCCCTGGGGGAGGGCAGCCGCTGAGAGCAGGCAGTGTGAGTGGCCTGGTGGAATGCTTGCTTTGTCGCCATGGTGACAAGGCCAGTTTTCCACCCCAGCCGCGGAGTGCCTCTGGGCAGTGGGCACAGAGCGGCTGGGGGTGGGAGGGTGGGGACGCTTGCGTTGTCATCCTGGTGACGAGGCAAGCATTCTGCGCCCAGCCTCAGATGGGCCTCTGGCCAGACCAGGGCGCGGATGGGCCTCTGAGCCGTGGAGAGCCTCTGGGCAGCAGGCGCGGAGCAGCCAGGCCCTGCAGAGAGCTACTGGCGCATGGACTCATGCACAGGGCTCCTAGTAAATTATAATAGAACACAATAAATGTTACTACAGGCGGCCATGTGAGGAGAGAGGACGGCAGAGTTGATACTCAGACCTTGAGGGGGTCTGTGAAGATTTCACTGAGGAGATGGTATTTCACCTGGGTCTGAAAGATGAGTAGAAGTTTGCCAGACAAGTGAGATAATTATTATTGCCCATTTTCCTTTTTAATTATTTAGTTTTCTATTTACTTACAATTAATGAGATGCCTGGATTGTTATTGCTCATAAATATCTAATTTCCTATATTTTCTTATTGTTCAGCCCGATGTCTCCCATATGGGACACAGTTTTGTATATGAGTTTCTGCATTATCATCTATAGAATAGGAACTAATACTACCTAGTAGAGTTGTTTTGAGCTTTCAAAGCAATACTGGGTCTAAATGCTTAGCACTGTTCCTGTGTAGGGGTTAGGATTGTGCTTGGCTACATGTCATGGAACTCCAACTCCCATGACTTAACCGAGTCAGGGTTTGTTTTAGCTCAGAAAGTCCTGAGCGAAACAGTGCAGGGTTGGTGGCTCAGCATCCAGGGCTCCTCCAAATGTTCTGCTTTGCCTTTCTTAGCATATGGTTTTCTTTTCTAGTATTTGCTGAGTCGTGATGACAAGATGGACCCCTATCTCCAGCCTCATATTCAGTTCAGGAAGAAGAAGGAAGGAAAAAGGAAAAGGGCAATGCCTTTATCAGGAAAGCAAAACTCACTGTGAAAGCTCCATCATACTGTTTATGTGTCAAAGGACAGAGCTTTCCACGTGGCCTCCCTGACTGAGGGAATCTGAGAGGGCAGATATTTTAATTAGGCATTTTGGCATCATAAACAAGATTGGGGTTCTCATAGGACAGAGAAGGAACACAGATATTATGTAAGCAACCAGCAGCCTCTGCTACAACTGGAAGACAATAAACACTCAACAGTCAGTTGAGACACTTAATAAATGTTTGTTCAGTTGAATAGAACCATCTCCACACTGATTCTGGCCCAAAGTAGCATCATCTCTTGCTCTTGCTAAGAGCCTGCTAACTGACCTCCCTACCTCTATTCTTGCCTCTACACAATATATTTCCCACTAGGAGTCAAGTGAATTTTTAAAAATGTAAGTTGACCTAAAAAAGTATAAAACTCCTAGAATAGGGTAAAAGCCTCATGATATTGGAATTGGCAATGATTTCTTAGATATGACACCAAATGCATAAAAGAAAAACATAGATAAATTGGACTACATTAAAATTAAAAACTGCACATAAAAGGACATAATCAACAGAATGAAAAGGCAAATACATAACAGGAGAAAATATTTGCAAATCATGTATCTGATAAGGGGTTCATATCCAGAATATATAAAGAACTCCTAGAGCTCAACAACAAAAACCTCAAATCACCCAAATAAAAGTGGGCAAAGGATTTAAACAGGTTTTTCTTAAAAGATGATATACAGATGGCCAACAAGCATATAAACATGCTCCATATTAATAATCATTAAGGAAATACAAGTGAAAACCACGGTGAGATATTGCATTACATCCATTAGGATAGGTGTAAAAAGCAAAAACAGAAAATAGCAGGTGTTGGTGAGGATGTGGACAAATTGCAAACCTTAGGCACTGTTGGCTGGACTGTAAAATGGTGCAGCCAGTGGAAAACAGTATAGCAATTCTCTACATACAAAACACTGAAATATAGTTATCTATGATCTAGCAATCCCACTTCTGAATATATCCCCAAAGAATTGAAAGCAGGATCTTGAAGAGATGTCTGTACATTATTCACAATAGCTAAAAGGTGGAAGCAACTTGGTTATCAAAATGACCTCTCATGACCTATAGCAACTGCAGACCTTCCTGACCTCAGGTGAGAGCACTCTCCTTGTTCACTATGTCCTAATGTAACTAGTCTTTCCATATATTACACCTACTAATCTCATTCCTGCCATAGGACTTTTGTTCTGCTTTTCCCTGTACCTGGAACATTCCTCTCTATTTTCATAGTTGGCTCCTTCTTATCATCCAGACCTAAGCTCAAACATTTTCTCTTCAAAGAGATCCTTCTCTGTCTTTATGTAAGGGTACCTTCTGCCACACCTTAGTTACTATTATGTTGCCTTGATTAATTTATTCATAAGCCTTTTCACTATGTGAAATTAATATGTTTATTGCCTGTCTCCTTTAGCAGAATTTACGCTGAATGAGAGCAGACTTTGTGGTTTACTACTGTAATGTCAAGGCTGACAGAGAATTATCCAGACACTCAATAAATATCAGTTAAACAAATAATTGAATTCGGCAAATATTTTTTGGGTCATCACTGTGCTTCAGGCTGTGTACTAAGCACCAAGCATAAACAAACATTATGTGATCAACTTCATAATGAACTATTGGTAGGCTATAGCCTTTTCCAAGACTGGAGTCTTAAGGACCACCAACGATTGCAGACCTACCTTAGAAGGGGAGCAGAGCTCAGTGATGTAGAGAGACCTGGATGATTCAGTTGAGCTCCTGTATCAAACTTCACTTGAGATTAGCATGCTCTTAGACTTTGAAATTTCATGAGCCCATAGATTCCCTTGTGTGCTTAAGCCAATTCGAGCTGGGTTTCTGTTTCTTACTAACCAGAGTCCTAACAGATAAATATGTAACTCAGTTGTTGTGAGCTATAGAATCTTCATGCATTGTTAATGGACCACGTGTACATATGTAAGAAGATGGAGACAGTTTTTCCCCAGAGCTCCTTTTAAGAAGGAGACAGCATTTATTTGAGAGGGAGAGAACTGAGACAGTCGGATATAAGTGGACTTTCTCTTAATGTGAAAGGGAAAAATCTCCATAGTCATCCTGTGGGAGAAAAAAGAGAAAGAAAAAAAGGAAGAAAGAGTTGACTTTGAAGGCATGAGTTGCTAATTTAACCTCATAATCCCCAAATCATTAGTAAAATTTACAAAATGTTTGAGTTTAGGTGGATGTGTGTGTGTGTGTGTGTGTGTGTGTGTGTGTGTTGGGGTGGGCTAGGGTGTGGTGCAGGGAAGGGGCTTGGTTTTGTGTTGTGCCTGGATTGACATGGTGTGGAATTGAGGCAGTACCAGCATGAATGGAGAGGCAGAGAAAAGCATGATGAAAAATGTTCCAGAGGGCATAGGAAGTGTTTGTGTGCGTGTGTATGTGTGTAGTATGATGAATTTTCCCCAGGCTGTGGATTTGGGCTCAGGTCTTGTTGGTAAAGATCTCCCAGGAATAAGGGGCCAAAGATGCTATCTTGTCTATATATTTTTTCTTCTATTAAAATAAATATATACTCAATATACCACAGTTCACTTGTGCATTAGTAGGAATAGTTATGTATATACATATTATAGTCTCTTGGCTTCATATATAATATTTTATTGTATACAGAACTTTATCTCAAAGCCTTTTGGTTATTTTAGATGTTTCAGTGTATTTTATAACCTTCAACCTATTTTAGAAGCTCTATCCCTATGTACTATAATTATCATGGGGTTGTTATGATCATACCCACTTCAAATGCTTGCACAGGAAATTGTTTTCCTTCTAAAAACATGGCCCAGTGCCAGACCCTGATATAGAAATCTGAGTCAATGGTCAGTGTCAACTCCACAAAGAAATGTTATGAATTTCCAACACGTTGTATAATCCAACCTTTCTGAAATGACTGATGCTGTTTTAAAAGTGAGAAATAATCACAGTGCATGCTGTGTTCCATGGCTTGTCACCATCTTGGATCAGAAGAGAGACACTGGCCAGATCTTGGATGTAGGACCAAGCAAAATAAGACCCAGTACAGAGTTGCTGTCTTCCATGTGGAGGGGCTCACGGACCTTGGGCTCGAGGACACTACTTGGGGATGCTGGTGGTACCCATAATAGTCAGTCCTTTGGCATTTACTGTGCACTATCCTATATAATAAAAGCCTAATATGCTAAGTGTCCGGTCGTCTGGTCAGCTTTTCAACTAATCAAAGCGTAATATAATAATGATATGCTAAGGCTGCTCAACTGCTTGCTATGACATACACTGACCACCAGAGGGAAGACAGTCGATCAGTCGACCAGTCGCTATGATGTGCTCTGACCACCAGGCAGCAGATACTCCAACCTGTAGATTAGCTTGCTTCTGGGGTCTGGCCAAGCAGGACTGGGCAAGATGGGCCAGACACACCCTGGAGCTCTCCTGCTGTCCCTCCCTGGCTGGCCAACCTCCTAAGTCCTTCCCTGGATCCAATCATGCACCGGTGGGGTCCCTTGGACTGGCCTGTGCCCTCTCACAATCTGGGACCCCTCAGGGGATGATGGAGAGCCAGTTTCGGCCCAATCCCGCAGGCCAGACTGAGGGACCCCACTGGTGCATGAATTCGTGCACCGGCCCTCTAGTAGAGTATAAAAAGATGAGGAAATATAATCTCTGTTGAGCTGATAGAAAGCAATTAAAGACATCGGCTTTGGTTCAGTCTTAATTTCTTTCATCTTAAACCTCTTTTCTTTTTGGGCCTCAGTTGCTTCTTCTGTAAAATGGTGATAATTAATACCTACCCTGTAGAGTTGATGTAAGGATTAAGTACAGATAATCCACACAAAGCATTTTGCACAGGCTCAGTTCTTAGAAGTCTCTTAATAAGGGAATCTTTTGTTTTATTATTATTCTCACCAGTGTGTCAACTAACTTATTGAATGATGGGAAAAGGCAAGTATATAGAAATAATGAGAGGTTACAGTGTAAACAAGCAAGATGTAGCAGAAATATCTACAGAAAAATGACATGCATCATATATGTAGATGATTCTATTGTAAATATGTTTATTTTTATCTCATTACAATAGCTATAGTGATTCAACTGTCTAGCAGGTAAAATGAAAATTATTTGAAAAATCAAATTCTCACAATTAATTAAGCTCTAAGAAATCATGATATTGATATATTAACTGTAAAGACAAATTAACATTTTATACATTAGCCCCTCCACTTCTCATCTGCACTATCCCCCAAGTCTATCCTCTCTGCCTCATGAGAGGCAGTATGAATGTTGTGATTGATAGTATGGACTGTAGTTAGGAAGACCTAAGTTGAGACACAGGCAACTGTTAAACATTAAAAATGGGATACTCTAACTCACAGTGTTGTCAAATTTTAGTAAGAAAATGCTTCAAGTCCTTAGCGAAGGACCTACTATGTACAAAGTAATTAGTAAATTTTTTTTATTATTGAAAATTTCTGCTTCAATGCTAATGAATGGCAACATTTTAGCCTCTCAGCTGGCCTACTAAATAATGTATTCAAACATCTTAAAAGTGCTGGTCTTATCAAGATGCAGTTTACAAATGATGCAGATATTCCCAAATTGGTCATTGGTTGGATTAGCATTTCTTAAAACAGTTCAGGGATTCGTGGGGGTCCCTAGACTCTTTTAGGAGGGACACTTTAATGGGGTCTGAAAGATCAGATCCTCTTCTTAAGAATACTAGGGCATCATTTGTCCTTACTCTCAATCTCTTGAGTTTTCTAGAGGCCACTTGATGTGTTACATCCCAGGAGATTGAATGGAGAAGCAGATATGGGAAATTAGTAGTCTTCTTCTAAGCCAGACTTTAGAGACATTTGCAAAAATGTAAACAATGTTACTCTTCTCACTATATTTTTGTTTTGGAAATATAGTTATTTTTTATAAAAATGTTATATTAACATGTAATTGGTCTATTATTGACATTTTAAAATAAATTAATAAAGTAAAAGTGTTTGTGTTTTAATTTCTGTTTTGGTAAATGTTGGTAGGTATCACTCACATAATCAGTAAATTACTGGTGTCCTCAGTAATTTTTCAGAGTGTAAGGAGTCCTGAGTCCAAAAAGTGTGACAATCACTGAATTTGGTACATTATGGTCGATTAAATGTGAAATACTATGCAGTCATTAAAATGTCACAAAAATTTATTTGTTGATAAGGAAAATATTCCTGATATATTAAGTGACAATAGCAGGTTACAAAATGATGTGCTATGTTACCCTGTTCTTGTTTAAACATGTATGTGCATATGAATAAAAGATGATTTAAGTGTTTATGTTTTTTAGCTTGTCTACATTTTTTTTCTGCATAATTAGCATGGATTGCTATAGTAATAAGAAAAAAACACATCCTTGATTTTGAAAAAAAGCTCAGTTTACTAACATATCCATGGTTGCCTTATAAGAAACAGAACCCTGACTCTGAAGATGTATATTTCTTCCCCCATCTGATTACAATAGAAAAATGATTTTAAAACAGTACAAGTGAAATTCTAGTAAACTATACTACATATTTTTGGGATGACGAATTTGAAACATTTTGAAATAACAGATAAGCGTGTTCACCCAAAATAACCTTGAAACTTGACAAAGTATTTAAACATGGACTAAACCAAATTTTGATGTTCTGGAAATACACAGTGTTATGAAGGTAGAACAAACTGTTCATAGATAAGTCTCACGTCTTATTCTAGGGGTTTATTTATTTATTTATCTTATACTTAATACTACAAAATGGTAACTTGTATTATTATCTTATGGTATCAGCAGGGTCAGATTGTGTGGTCCTTCAGAGCAGGGACAAAATATTAAAATCATTTTGCAAAAATGACAGTGACTGACAGAGAATTCAATATGCAGAAGGCATTAAATAAACACTGGAAAGATTTAAATGTTGCATCTTTCTTTCAGAATTATTATCCCACTCATTCATTCTCATTCCATGTTACAACCTTTAAAGGTCTTGAGATAAGTCTAGAAGAAGCTGGAAAATTCTTAATATAAAAATGTTTAGTTATTCCCGAAGTTTAAAAAACAAAAATAAACTTCTATTCTACAATCATGTATAGAAAGTGTCCCAAAAATGTATACACATTTTGAATGATTATAAAATGAGAGTTTATTACATACAGTTCATTTTCAAAATTTAAAAGAATCTACAGAAATGAATAATTTTTTTGTCAGTGCCTATTTTCAAACTGATGACAGTTCTGTTCCAGGAGCTGCTGATAATGCAAAGCAATGGAATCACAAACATCAAGAATCATTTCACTTGGTATTTGTGTGCCTTCAATTCGTCAACTGATGCCGGCTTTGACCATAAACTTTATCTCTTATGTATCCCCATAAAAAGGTCTAGTGGATGAATTTCCTTTGTTCAAAGCTTGTTCTGGCTGAAAAGAAAGAAACATCAATTGAGCTATCAGCTGTTAAAGTATGTATACAAGTTTTTGGGACACTCTGTAGATATTTGTTACTTAAAACAAAACACAACTTTCTGACTAAGTTGCTGACAGATTTCACATGCTATGGTGTTAATGCCTTAGTTGAGATGATCAGTGGGTTAGGAGGCTGCTTGGGTACCTCCTACCGGTGAAGCCCCTACTCCAACAGGGCAGTGTAGAGAGATGAGAGGTGAGGCCATTTTCCAAGTGTGGATTATATCATTTTATTTTTTTGCTACCAACAGAATTTTGTGATGGTGGGTATGAGGAAGAAGGGAAAGTTGGGTGAAGCAAAGATTTCTAGCTTGGGGGACAGGAGATTGGAAAGACCAACAATAGAGTCAATGGCAGAAGGAAAAGATTGAAGTGTGGCAAGGAAGTGGATAGAAAGGACTAGGTAAGGGGACATTGAGAGTGAGTGCAGCCTGGGACTTTAGTGCTATGTGAGTACCTAACTTCTAGAGTTTTCTCACCATTAATGGGCATTATCCCCCTTCAGGCTTTCCTCCCCGCTGCTCCCTGAGGATGGGAGACATTTCTGACCTCAACTTCCCTTGATTTTATTTACGTACTAGTATGTCCTAAATGTCTACTTTCTCCATCTTCTATGACCAATTAGAAAGGTTCCAAATTACTCCCAGCTTCATCCAATGACAATTGTTTGGAAATCATATTAGAACATTTGTTTGTCCAAGTTAGTATGTGATCTGGGTGTTTTCTATTTCCTTCTATATTCAAAACTTTTACACTGTGGTTAGAGTTCCTAGGCAGGAAAACCGGTTCTTTTTACAATTGGTATAAAAGTCTAGAAAACAAAAGTAACCATTTCCAAATCAAGGGAATACAACATTGATCTTAAGAACGTGGAGTTCTGGCAAATAGATTCTATGTTGTAATAGGTAGAACCCCAACGTGAACCTCAGAATAATCTGATTTATTGCAGATGCCCTGCCCTTAATTAGCTGTGTAAATAACTTCTTATCTTCAGGCCTCAATCCACTTAATTATAAAATTAAGGGGCAAGAATTTTCATATTTGAAACAACAACAAAAAATTATATTGAATCATGGTCATATCTTCCTCCTTGCCAAAATCAAGGAAGACTGCTGGAGAGCTAAAAAAAAAATCTTTAAAAACTAAAACGGGGCCAATACTTGATTTTGATTGATCCTCCAACATGTAGAGAATGTCGTCCTGTACCTGGATGATGGCACTGCCCACGTTCCATTAGCACTGAGGGGAGGCCAGGAATTGCAAGGATGTTTATCGGGGTTTGAATGGTGGTGAGCTGCCATGGTCCCCACCTGCAGCTAGAGCTCATGATTCATACAGAAGGGAGTGCTGTGGACATGGTATAGACATCGCTGTCCTGAAGCTTAGGCGGGTGCATCACTTGTAGCTGGATGTTGGTTTATGATAACTACTACTACAGAAGAGTTTAACCTCTGTGCCAAAGCAGTAAGTTAAAAAAACTACAACCCTGTGGGTGGAAAAGGTGAAGGGATTAAGCAAAAGAACAATTAATTAATGAACAAAATGAACTAATAAGCAAAATAAAGACAAACTCAGAGAGCAGGCTGACAGAAGTTGGGGGCGGGGAGGGAGAGGCTAGGTAGAGGGTGTGGAGGGATAAAGCAAAAAAGACAGGGACAACTGTATGGTGATTGCCAGGGTGGGGGAGTGTGGTGGGCACATGGGGGAAGGTAGGGGAGGGTATGGGGGATAAATGGTGATGGACAGAGACTTGACTTGGGGTGGCGAATAACACAATACAGTATACAGATGATGTGTTGTAGAATTGTGCACCTGAAACCTACATAATTTTGTTAACCAGTCTCACCCCAATAAATTAAAACAAACAAACTGCAACCCCTAGACCCCCAAATTAATCAAGTCCCTGAGCACCATGTAAGGGCTAGTCACAGTGCTAGGTATTGGGACGTGAAACTGAACAAGACATCAGGTGTGCCCTCAGGAGCTGCGGAGGAGACAGACAAATCAAAACTAGAGTGTGATGAGCTGACTGCTGAGGAAGCACTGTGCATGAGAGCACAGAATAGGCAGAATCTAAAAATAATTTCAAGGAGAAGTTAAATTTTTGGATGAAGGTCTCTAACTAGAGGAACCTCCAGTTACCCATCACTGAACTAGACAGTAACCCAGCACAGTGGTTTTTATGCTGCTGTCTGAGAGAGAGGCTGGCAGACAGATGCAGCTGAGTCCATCGAACCAGACTTTCCCTCACAGCAGATCCTCTGGGGTCTTAGGAGTAGCTATTGAAGGTTTTCTATGAAGGACCATGTATTTTTAGAAATTAGGTCACAAACATTTGTGAGGCGATTTCTGACATAAGGAGACTGTAGAAATGCACTATGGTATTAGAGTTGGCTAACTATTGTAGCAGATAAAATAGCAAGTCCAAGGTAGTTTGAGGTAGGCCTGAGGACTCTGCTCTGCAAATCAGCTGGGGACCCAGATTAATGGGGGTTCCACCATCTCTTGTACATAGTTTTCAACGTTGCCCTTGGCATGGACGTCTGGCCAGGATAAGGGGAAATAGTGGAGAGGATCTTGCGTGCCACTTCTGAGCTAGCCTGACCAGAAGTGGTACAATTCACCTCTGGTCACGTTTAGTCACATTTAGTCTCTGGGTGCCGCTCAGTGGCTCAGGGCAGCTGGGAAAGGCAATCCAGCTGTGAGCCCAGCAAGAACTGGAAGTGGTTTGGTGAACAGCTAATAGTTTCTGCCACAATCATGGATCAGGATTGGAGGACTAAGCCAGAGAGGCCTTTGGACACCCAACTGGAAAGAGGAAAAAAGTGGAGGGAAGGGAACAAGATAACAACATCTATTGAAATGGTTTAAGTTCTCTTCTCCTCTCATGGATTAAGACTGAGTCACAAAGCAGGAAATACCTCCAGATTTGCAAGTGGATTTTGCAGACTGAAGTCTGCAGGAAATCTATGTGTCTACATGCAATTTATACCTGTAATGTAAGCTATCAGTATTACATAGTATATTCCGATTATTATATTTCTTATTATGACATCATATTCAAATGACATAATTTTAGATATTTCCAGGTGTGTTGGGCACCTGAGTTAATTCACCAAAATTTACATAGATGCAGATACTATATTGTATTTTTTTTAAAAAAAACCCTTTTTATTTTAGAAAACTTTCAGGTTCACAGAAAACTTGAGAAGATAGTACAGAGTTCTCATATACCCCAACCCAGTTATCCTATTATTCAAATCTTATATTAGTATGGTGACTTGGTTATGATTAATGAATCAATACTGGTACATTATTATTAATTAAAGTCCATATTTTATTTGGATTTCTTTAGTTTAACATATATACACACACACTATACAGATATATATATATATATATATATATATATATATATATATATATATATATATATATGAGAGAGAGAGACTCCCAGCCAGGATGCTACAGCACATTTAGGCACATTTAGTCATTATGTCTCCTTAGGTTCCTCTGGGCTATGACTGTTTCTCAGACTTTCCTGGGTTTTGATGACCTTGAGAGTTTTGAGTAGCACTGGTCAGGTATTTATAGAATGTCCTTCATTCTGGATTTGTCTTATATTTTTCTCATGATTAGACTGAGGTATTATGTTTTTGAGAGGAAGACCACAGAGGTAAAGGGTCATTTTCATCTCATCACATCAAGGGTACATGCTGTCAACATGATGTATCACTATTTATGTTAATAATGATCACCTGGATAAGTTGGTGTTTGCAAGTTTTCCCCATTCTAAAGTTACCCTTCTGCCCCCCTTTTCCATACTCTGACCTTTGGAAGGAAATCATTATGTACACCCCACACTTAAGGAGTGAGGAGCTATGCTCCACCTCCTTGAAGGCAGGAAATCTACTCAAACTATTTGAAATTCTTTTGCATGGGAGATTTACATTGCATTTTAAAAACAGCCAAATGCTAAAAGCTAAGTTAATGCTGTGCAGTAGTGAAGTATATAATGCATGGGGATGTCTTACATTCTTTATATCTTCTACTACACCTAACTCTTAATAATGATAATAATAGCTAATACATAGTGAGTGGTTGTCAGCCAAATTGAGTCTTCTTAACAAAATTACCAGGTAGCTACTATTACAAGAATTTTGCAGATGAAGAAATTGAGGCTTAGAGAGATGTTGGATTATGAGTAGTTAATATAAATAAAATTTTATAAGCAACATTTAGTAGGCTTCCATTGTGATTAGAATAATTTAACCTCCTAAACCTGGCTTTCAGCCCTTTATAAATATGGGCTAACTTATTTCTTTTATTTCTTTCCCTCCTTCACTATGCTTCAGTCTCAAGGACCTTCTTTTTTGTTGTTGTTGTTGTTAATCCTCACCCAAGAATATTTTATTTTGCATTGATTTATTTTTAGAGAGAATGGGGAGGGGGAGAGAGAGAGAAACACCAATGTGAGAGAGACACATTGATTGGTTGCCTCCCCCACATGTCCTGAACAGGGCAGAGTGGACCTGCAACCCAGGTACATGCCCTTGACCGGGAATCAAACCCATAACCTTTTGGTATGTGGGCCTTCTCTCTAACCACTGAGAAACACAGGCCAGGATGGGCATTCTTTCTGTTTTGAACCCCTTGATCCCCACATAATCTTGTCTGGGAGCCTCTGGACTGTCTGTTCCCTTGGCCCCAGATCCTTGAGTGCCTAGATAATTTTGTGTCAATCAGGTTGCCTACCAAATCTCATCTGTTAAAAGAAGCCTTCCCTGGCTATCCTGTTTAACATAGCTCTCTCCTCCCCAGAATCATTCTCTATCACTTTTCTCTGTATCATTTTTGTTTCATAGCAGTCGTCACTCTCTGGAATTATTTGGTAATGCAACTCATTTGCTCTCTACCCCTCTAGGTTGAAAACTCCATGAGAATGATGTCCATGTCTGTTTTGTTCATTGCCCTCTTCCTAGGACCATGAACAGTGCCAGTGGGCACTTAGAAAGTATTGCTGAATGAATAAAAGAGTAGCGTGACCCAAGTTATAAGATTAGCAACTGGTAGATCTGCAATTTAAACTCAGTTCTCTCTGATATAAAAACTAACTCAAAACCAGTTGCTATGAAGTCTGATAGCCATTCTGTAAACACTGTTGATTGGTCCCAGCAGCAGTCTTCTCAGAGACCAAAGACAGGGACTCAGTAATTCTCAACCCCCATTAATGAGTTCTGGTCAGGACGTCCCATTTACAGGCTCTGTCATCTGTGATAAGCCACAAAATCCTCCAAATCTGAGTTTCTCTGTCTATAAAAAGGAATAAAAAGGGATAAAAATACCACTTGCCTCACATAGTTTCTGTGAGGATTAAATGAGATAAATATGTGAAAACTGCACTGAAGTATCTAAAACATATGAACCTTTGTTTTTGTCAGAAAAGAAAAACATATTTTCTTCCTCAATCTATTCCCTGGAGTCTTTGTAAATAATTAATTAATTTAAAAAATCCTCACCCAAGGATATGTTTATTTTAGATATACAGGAGACAGAGAAAGAGGGAGGGAGAGGAGATGAAGGGAGAGAGAGAGAGAGAGAGAGAGAGAGAGAGAGAGAGAGAGAGAGAGAAACATAGATGGGCTGCCTCCCATACCTGTACCTGCTCTGACCGGGAGTCAAACCCACAACATTTTTTGGTGTATGGGATGATGCTCCAACCACGTGAACCACCTGGCCTGGGCCCTGGAGTCTTTTTATGTTGTAGGGAAGATGGAGTGGTGAGACAGAGAGCGGTGGGCAGAAAGGAGACACCAAGTTCTGTTTGGACAGTCTTAGAAACCTGTGTACTGAGATCGAATCTGAATGCAGTCTTGTCCAGCTTTCCATTCAGCAGACATAGGGAGCAAAATATACCACATGTGTTTCAATTTACTTTTCCCCCCAGTTCCTGGGGATAAACCTGCCCCTGTGAACATTAGTTTCCATAAGATGACCCTATAGTGATTCACTCTATAGTTGGAAGATGCCTCCAAGTCCCAGAATACAGACAATCACCCAGTAGGGCTATGGAATGAGGTGTGTAGATAGTTAACTCAGTGACCCTCAGGATCTAGTTTACCATCACACAGCTTGCAGTGAATTTGTCATAGCAGCAATGTCCTTAAGGGTGGATGGTTTTTGTCAGATTTCACTTGCGATTCTTTGAAGACTTTAGTATACTGAATTGTCTTTGCTACGTTGTTAGAAGTTCAAGGAGACACAAGCAAGATGATTAATCTCTTTTAAATAGACACTTACCATATTTTCCTATGTGTTGAAGGGGCGTGGACGGGTTCTTAGTGATTTGGTCCACTTGCTCACTTTATGAAGGACACGGTGGGTGTCAATCCAAGCTCAGGTGGCTCTTTTGTGACAGAGTTGGGACCAGAATTCAAGTCCTCTGATTCTCAGAGCAGTGCTCTGGTCACACCATACCTACAAAGGGTAACATTTTTATTTTTATTTTTTGAGCTTTTGTACTTGTTTCCATTATTTTTCTCTTGTCACGCACCACTCTTCAATTTAACACTAACTTTGATCGACAAGTATGGTATAGGTTTCTGTCTTGTAAGCCGATGTCTATTTCCCCTTCACCTAAATCATTACAAATCTAGTTTGCTTGCTGAGATATCCAGAAGTCTTTCTGTAGTTGCTGAAGTGCTGGTGAACTTGGAGTGTAAGTGGAAAGTAGTCTAAGTCTACCCTAGAATGTTTCTCAGCTGAAAGAGGCCATGTGTTTTAAAGGATGCCTTCAAATCTTTGATAAGCTTGAGCTAATAGACTTCTAAAATTACTTGCTATGTAGACTCTTTTCTCCCTCATGAATTAAGTGGCTAGTATATTCTTTTAAATAAACATTTTTAATTGTGGTGAAGTGTATATCATATAAAGTTTACCGTCTTAGCCATCTTTAAGTAGCTAGTTCAATAGGGGGAAGTATATTCACATTGTGTAGCCAGTCTCCAGGACTTTTCATCTTGCAAAACTGAAACTCTATACACATTAAACAGCTCCCTATTTCCTCTTCTCCTCAACCCTGGCAAACACCATTCTAGTTTCCATCTCCATGAATTTAACTACTCCAAGTACCTCATGGAAGTGGAATCATATGGTACATTTTTGTGACTGGCTTATTTCCCTCAACATAACATACTCAAATACTGCAGTCTTCAAAGAATTGCAAGTGACATCTGACAAAACCCCATCCACCCTTAAATGGCATTGCTGCTCTTACAAATTCATTTTCAGATGTGTGGTGGTAAACTAGAAAGTGGGGTGCGGGGTGTCACAAAACCCAATTATCCACACACCCTATTCATCCATGTTGGAACATGTGTCAGAATTTCCCTCCTTTTTAAGGCTGAATAATATTTCATTGTATGTACACACCACATTTTGTTTCCTCAATAGACACTTGGGTTGCTTCCACCTCTTGGCTACTATGAGTAATGCTGTTATGAACATGTGTGTGCAAATATCTCTTTAAGACCTTGTTTTCAACATTTTGGATATATGCTCAGAAGTGGGATTGCTGGATTATAAAGTAATTGTATTTTTTATTTTTTTTTTTGAGGAATTACCATTCTGTTTTCCATAGTGGCTCCATTTTACATTCCCACCAACAGTGAACAAAGGTTCCAATTTCTCTATCTTATCACCAACACTTATTTTCTGTTTTTCTTTAAAACTAATCAATCTAAAGAGTATGAGATGGTATATCACTGTGGTATTGATTGTATTTCCCTAATGATTAACAATGTTCAGCATTTCTTCATATGCTTGTTGGCCATTTGTATATTATATTTGGAGAAACATCTACTCAAGTCCTCTGTCCAATTTTTAACCTGTTTTTTTTTAAATCTTGAGTTGTAGGAGTTCTTTTTATATTCTGAATATTAACCCTTATCAGAGATATAATTTGCAAATATTTTATTCCATTTTGAGAAATAAAATTTGCAAATATTTTATTCCTTTTTATTCTGTTTATTGTGTCCTCTGATGCACAGAAGTGTTTAATTTTGGTGTAGTCTAGTTTATCTATTTTTCCCTTTGTTACCTATGCTTTTGGTGCCATATTCAAGAAATCATTGCTTAGTCCAGTGCCATGAAGATTTCCCCCTATGATTTCTAGGAGTTTTATAGTTTTAGCTCTTAGGTTTAGGTCTTTGATCAGTTTTTCATTAATTTTTTGTATATGGTATAAGATAATGGTCTAATTTTATTTTTTTGTATGTGAATATCCAGTTTTCCCAAAACCATTTATTACAAAGACTGTCCATTTCCCATTGAATGGTGTTGCTACCCTTGTAGAAAATTATTTGACCATGTAAGTGAGGGTTTATTTCTGGGCTTTCTATTTCATTTAATTGGCTTATATATCTATCTTATGCCAGTTTTGAAATCAGTAAGTATGAGACCTTTGACGTTGGTCTTTTTTTTCAGGATTGTTTTGGCTATTCAGAGTTCCTTGAGATTTAGCATGAATTTTAGGGTAGATTTTTCTATTTCTGCAAAAAAACAAAAACAAACGCTGTTTGGGGTTTGAGATTGAATTTAATCCATAGATTATTTTGGGTAATGTTGACATTTTAACAATATTAGGTTTTCCAATCCATGAGCACAGTTTGCCTTTACATTTACTTGTGTCTTCTTTAATTTCTTTCAGCAATGTTCTGTAATTTTCAGGGTATAAGTTTTTTGCCTCCTTGATTAAATTTATTCCTAGGTATTTTATTCTTTTTGGGCTATTGTAAATGGAATTGTTTCTTTTTTTGCATTGATCATTGTTAGTGTAGGGAGGTACAACTGATTTTTGTATGTTGATTTTGTATCCTGCAACTATGCTGAAAAAATTTTTTGTTTAATTTTTTGGGTTTTCTACTTATAAGATCATGTTGGCTGCAAATGCAGGTCATTTTTCTTCTTCCTTTTCAATTTGGATGACTTTTATTTTTTTCTTGCTTAATTGTTCTGGCTATTATTTCTAGTAAGTACTGTGTTGAATAGAAGTCATTAAAGTGGGCATCTTTGTTATTGAATAAAAAAAGTATCTCATGTTAAAGGGAATAGGAATGTATACCAAACTGATTTCAAAGGAAAACTTTGAAGGCAGTAAAAAGAAGAAATTTTGTAGGGATATTCTTAAGCTCTTGGGTTGCTTTTCACTCTCAGTGTGCTCCAGCCACACGTCACATTCTAGGCCACAATCACATGTGATCTAGGCCACTATTGCATTTTACACATATTCATGGATGAACAGATGTTAATATAGGCAGTGAAGATTTAAGGTACAAGATGCGGGGTCCTTGCTTTCATGGAGCCACCGTCTAGTTTGGGTGTATGTGTGTATTTCGGGGGGGGGGGGACATAAATTACAGTATAATCAGATAAACAATAAGGAAAAATTTGGAATTGTTACGTTTTATAGAGAACATAGTCTTCAGTTGGTTATTCAGTATGATTGTTCTATAATTTAATTGTAATTCCTGTTTGGTCCTGGGAGGAAATGAGTGTAGCTTCCACCTACTCTGCCTGCCATCTTGTATTCTCCTCCACATTCCCACTTTAAACACTGTTTAAATTCTTATGGTGATGTCTAGGAACAGAGATGGGTGTTAGCTTTAAGCTATGAAACTAAATTCTTATACTACAGATGACTCTGTAATAACAGGTGCACAGGGATCCAGTTCAGATCCCCAATACTGTTTCCTGTGAGAATGTGGATGCATGATGTCTATACTTGTTCAACCGCTTTTTAAAACTTTCTATGTACTCATTCTTGTTGGCTTGCTTTGCCTCCTTAATTGACCTGCTAATACAACAGCTCCAGTCTGAATACTGAAGGGATGTGACTGAGAACAAATACAGACGATTGGAGATAGAGACAAACCAGATTTTGAATTTGAAAGAACAGATTAAGAAAATTCTGACATATAATCTCTCTCTATGTATTGGTGGAGATTCAAACAGCTGTAGCATAGGTCATATTTTTGGGTTTTCTTTGTTCCCAGTCACACTTACACTACCCAGCTTCACACTAAATGGCAAACACTACATTTTTCATCCACAGAGATGGGCTCTTCAAATTCTGTTCTCCTCTAAAGCCCCGAAAATGCAGCTTGGAGAGCTGTGCAGCAATTGCAGTGGAGTATATCTTCTTGGGCATTTTATTATAAAATCATGGAATAATAGTCATCTTAATCTAACCATTCACTAATTTTTGAAACGTTCTTCCAATTTTCTGATTAATCAGTGATTGAAAAGGACCATATAGAGACCTCATTGCCTCTTTAAGTTAAGTCACTTGTTCCATTCTTGGAATGGTTTTATTCAATTGCTTCTATTTATTTTCTGTACTCTACTCAGACAGGTATGGAGCTGGAACTTCAACCCATTTCACATATGGCATTGAAACAACACTGAAAGCTTCTCATCCTTGACATAGTGTTGCATAAAACAAGCAACCCATCCATACAAATTGTGCAAATAATAACTTCCTAGCAAGTTATATAAAAATTCAATGAAAAGAAACAAAACAAAAACAGGAAAAAAAATACCACAAAACCAAAATACAGAGATAAGGCATGTGGCAGAACAGCTGCAATCGATAAAAGCTACATAAACTCTCAAGAAGGAGGAAGACACCCCCACCCCATACCACAACCAGATTTATAGCTTAAAACCAGAAGAGACCAGCTGGATCCAACATGGTGCCTAATTTCACCTTACGGTAACTCCTAGCCTCATTTTCTGCTCATTTTAATGCATCAGCATGCTCAGTGACACACCCTGCACTGCCATGATCAGAAATGCAAAGCCCATATAAGGACACAACAGGGCTAATGGAGTTCCTCGGAGAAATCTCCATTCATTTCCCAGGGAACATTTTAAATATTCCTTCCCTAATGAAAACCCCATCCCCTGATTAAATGAATCTCAATAAAGGAAGCAAATTACACTAAAGGGAGGCTGCTCTGTGTGTGGAGTAGCCCATTCACTGTCTCACTGCTTCACTAATAAACTTATTTTTATTTATTTATTTAAAATAAAAAAAATTGATTTAGAGATAAAGGGGGGAAGAGAAAGAGAGAGAAACATTAATTTGTTGTTCCACTTATTTATGCATTCAATTGTTGATTTTTGTATGTGTCCTGACTAGAGATTGAACCTACAACCTTGGCGTATCAGGATGATGTTCTAACCAACTGAGTTATCTTTAAACTCTATGCTGGATTGTGTTTGAATTCTTTCCTGTGCGAAGCCTCTAACCCACACTGGGTCATGGACCCTCAGTCCCTCAGGTCCCAGGACCCCCAGAATGCCTGCATCTATACCACCTCAAAATCACTACAAAAACATGTTTCCTTCACTGCAAATATTTCAACAGAGCCTATTTCTTACTTAAGGACAGGAACCCTATGTTCAATCCTCAGAGTAGACCATAACCATGCATGGTGAGTGCCAAGCACAATGGTTAATGAAGCCAAGGTGAGAAAGAAAAGTCGTATGTGGTAGTAATTATGCTGAATTAGCTGCTCTTCTTGGACCAATGGCACAATAGAAAAGGGAGGTGCACTCGTAGGAGAGACAGCTGGGGCAAGTATCTTATTGAACGCAGAAAGCTTTTCTCTCCCGTTAGTAGGAGTAAAAGCATATGTTTGGAGAGAAATAATGAATTATGCTAAATATAGAACACCTATGCAAATGCTTATACTTAAGACTGGCTGTCTAAATAATGAATGCATATAAATTATAACCATAAAAACAAGAAAGTATAGAAATATAGACAATGAATGCCTTTATAGTAAATGTATTTCAAATGTATGTCTTCATTTTATAGATATGGAAACTAAAGCTTTATGAAGCTAAGCATTTGCTCAAGTTTGCACCAGACTTCGATCTCAGGTTAAGTGACTCAGGATTCAGGCATGGGATGTCCATCCCCACATCCAGTGTTGGTTGAATAAGAGGACCTAACAGGGAGGAAAGCAGGATGAGGTGGTGGACACTGTATCTCTCCTAAGGACAAACTTGGATCTGAATAAAGTGGCATCTGAGATGAAGCTTGAAGGACAAATAGAAGTTAGATGAAAAAAAATCAGGTCCAAAGCATGGATGCATGGAACAGACTGACAGACCTGAGAGGGGAGGGGCATGGAGGGGAAGAGAAGAGATTAACCAAAGAACATATATGCATATACGTATGTATATGGATACAGACAGTAGTGTGATACAGGCCTAGGGCTGGGTGAAGGGGGGCAAAGCAGGGGGAAATGTAATACTGTCAACAATAAAACAAACAAAACAATCAGATGGTGGCGGGGCACTGTCCTCACGCCCCCACCCCCACCTCCCACTCTGGTAGGACCCATATGCCATTTCCCCTAAGAGAACATGTCATCACTCTCATGGAGCATAATGCCTCCCCAAAAAGGGAGGTGATGGAATTAAACTACCCCCCGTCATTGGAAGATTTGGAACCTCCTAGAAAATTAGTATTGTTGGATTGCTAAATGTTGGGAAATCTACCTTCTTTAATGTATTAACCAATAGTCAGGCTTCAGCAGAAACCCTCTCCTTCTGCACTACAGATCCTCATGAGAGCAGAGTGCCTGTGCCAGATGAAAGACTGGATTGACTTTGCCGGTACCACAAACCAGCAAGCAAAATCCCCGCCTTTCTAAATGTGGGGACAGGGGACAGCGCTGGGCTTGTGAAAGAAGCTCACAATGAACAAGGCCTGGGAAGTGCCTTTTTACCTCACGCTAGTGCCTGTGATGGAATCGCTCATCTAACACGTGCTTTTGAAGATAATGGTATCACACATATTGAAAAAGTATAGATCCTGTTTGAGATATACAAAAATACATGAAGAGCTTCAGTTAAAAATGAAGAAATTATTGGGTATAGATAAACTAGAAAAAGTGGCTATGAGAGAAGGAGGTAAAAAACTAAAACCTGAATGACGACATAATGTGAAAAATTAAGTCCTGGGCTATAGATAAAAAGAAACCTGTTCGCTTCTATTACGATTGGAATGACAAAGATATTGAATTTCTGACTTGAACGCCAATGGTATACTTGGTTAATCTTTCTGAAGGAAACTACATTAGAAAGGGGGAAAAAATGGTTGATAAAAACAAAAGAGTATTTTACTGGCCAGTGTGGCTCAGTTAGTTGAGCATCGTCCAGTGTACCAAAAGGTTGTTGGTTTGATTTCCGGTCAAAGCACAGGCCCAGGTTAGGTTGTGATATGGAGGGCAACCACTTGATGTTTCTCTCTGACATCGATGTTTCTCACCCTCTCCCTTCTTCTCTCTATCAAATCAATAAAAACATATTTTAAAAAATTAAAGAGTTTGTGAACAGGTATGCCCCAGGTACCTTGGTCATTCCTTTCAATGGAGCCTTGGAACTCAAGTTGCAAGAACTGAGCGCTGAGGAGAGACGGAGGTGTCTGCAAGAGAACAGGACACAAAGCGCTTTGCCCAAGATCATGAAGGCTGGGTTTGCAGCACTCCAACTAGAACACTTTTCCACTGCAGCTGGGTGAAGTGCATGCATGGACTCAGAGGGGACGAATGCTCCTCAAGCTGCAGGAAAGATTCACACAGGTTTTGAAAAAGGATTCATTCTGGCTCAAGTAATGAAATACGGAGATTTTAAAGAGGAAGGTTCTGAAAATGCAGTCCAGGCTACTGAAAAGTACAGACAGTGAAGGAGAAATTATATTGCTGGAGATGGAGATATTATTTTCTTCAAATTTAATATACCTCAGCAACTGAAAGATAAATAAATTTTAGTTATTACTCAGATAAATGTACAATTTTCAAAAGCCATATGATTTTTTAAAATTTCTGAAAACTGAAGGAATAAAGTTGGGGGGATAGGAATCTTCTACAAACAGAATTAGTTTTATTTGTTTTAAAATTGAAATGTTGTGTGCCTCCAATGAAATGCAAGTTCCCTAATGTGAACAGCTTTACTTTTCATGTGATTAAGACCCTACTCCAAATTGTAGAAGCTTTTCAGGAACCATAGTCTTCTCTTGATACTTCATTAATCTCCATCATGCATGCCAAGCCTGACTCATTTGAGTGTGGACAATGTGGTTGCTCCTTTTTGAATCTACAGGTAATGCATGGTTTATAGTACTTCAGATGTCTACACTCAATAAAACATTTGACAAAAAATAAAGAAGTGATTGTAGGGCTTAGCAGGCAAGAAAAGATGCTCTAGTCAGAGGGAACAGTATGTGCAAAAGCACAGAGGACGAAGCATGTGTATGGCACTGTGATCCATCCTATAGATGGAGTACCATGAGGATGGGGGTGGAGGGGATTGATAGGACAAACTGTACTTTCCAAAGACAGCTACAGCAATATCTTCTGTCCTATGTGCTCTTCTGCCACCTTGCCACCCACACCTTGTCACCAGGTAGAGTTGAATCCTCTCCTTGAATATGGGTGGGCTTGTGATTTGCTTGTCACAAATATGAAGTGATGGAAGTAACACTGAGTGCTTCCTGTGGCGAGGTCATAAAAGTGGAAGTGGCTTCTGCATTGTTAGCTGGGACATCCACCTTTGGAGCCCTGAGCTTCCATGTGAGAAGTCTAATGATACTGAGGTTGCCATGCTGTGAGGAACTCTAGGTCACATGGAACAGCCATTTGTAGGTATTCTGGCTGACAGACTCAGATGAGGTTCTAGCCAACAGACATGTGACAGTCACAGACGTCAACCATAAGCCATGTGAGTGGAGATATTTCCAGTCTCCATTAGCCAAATCATTCCAGGCTTTAAGTCATCTTAGCTGAGGCCCCAGATATCATGCAGCAGAAACAACTGTCTTTATTGTGTCCTGAATTTCTGACCCAACCAATGGTTGTTTTATGCCACTAGCATGTGGGATGACTTGCTGTGCAACTGTAGTAATCAGAACAGATGGTTGTATTGTGCAAGCAGTTGACTAAATATGTCTGGAGTTCAGGAGAAAAATGTAGGCTGAAAATTTAGCCCTCAGAGTAAGTTTAACTGAAGCCTGAAGAAGACGTGGGATAACCCAGAGGGGTGTGTAGAATTAAAAGAGGTTTAACAATGTAACCCTGGGGCATATAAATATTGAAGAGGCGGAAAAAGGGCAAGGAACAAGATAGAGGCCAAGAAGGATCAAAATGGGGAGGGAGGGTTATCAAGGAAAGCAACAGATGAGAATGTTTTATGAAATACAGAGATCAACACTCAGATGCTGCAGAGAGAACACTGGAAATGTGAGCCTGGGTTGGACAATAGACAGGTGCCCTTGTCCAGACCAGTTTCAGGAATAAGTGAGGATGAAGGACAGACTGAGTGTGGTGAAGAGTGAGTGCCTTGCATAGTAGGTGCTTAATAAATATTTGTTGAATGAATGAATCTGAGATGATGAAATAGAGACAGGTTGGTTACAGATGGAAGAACAAAGAAAGAGATGGCAGAAATAGCCAGGGAGTCTTGGTGAGAGGTCTGGGTGAGGGAGGAAAAGGTTTTAGCATTTGCTGGGGAGACTGCAGCTCACTTCTCTTCCAGCAGCTGTCCTCGCTGCCCTTGGCCCACACCCACATCTGGCGTGGACTTGTGCAGAGCCCACTGCACATAATCCACAGTGGCCAGAGCTGCTCTAAAGTTCCAGCCTTGGGACTTTTTCAGCATATCCCAACACTGCCTGGATGACAGTGACCTGGGTGAGTTGCCAACACTTCCCAGAACATGCAAGTGTTTTGTTTAATAAGAGGGCAGGGGCTGAGAGAAGGAGAAAGTAGTCAGCCAACTATAAAACATGGTCGCAAACTGTGGACTAACAGACAAGTGCCATGGAAAAAGTTAAGAACAACATTTTCTATTCTGACAGCACCTTCCTTCTTCCAAAAGCACATAACACTCTATAACTCAGATGTGTTTCCTGAGTCACCCAACGCAGCGCAAACATGCCACTTCCTTCGCGAGCATACTAGAGGATCAGGAGGAGGGAGGCGGGATTATGCTTTCAAACATTTTAACCTTCAGATTTTTAATTTAAAAACCAAGTTTAGAACCAAGCACATTGCTGTTCTGTTTTGCTAAATAATAGGTTGGCTTCTTTATTTTTTTAGTTTCTGTTTGACATTATTAATTCAAGCTACTTTTGAGGTGAATTTGCCTACCACAGACTTTTGACAGGTGACTTAGGATGAATTATGCCAAAACCTTGATAGTTGGTAAGTGAGGAGACTCCTTGTCTAAATACACATTACAATAAAGAATTAAAGGAATAGTATTTTAATTCTATTCTCCGATTTTCTATTGGGCCAGGGTCTGTCCTGAGCTAGAGAAATTCGAGGTCAATGGGAAATTATGATTACTCAAAGAAAGTTAGGAAAATGGGTGAATAATGGATCTTTGTCAAATCACATGCCTAAGAGGCCAACTTAGACTAACCAGGGCAGTAAAAATTCTTTTCAAATGATCATTAAATACTCCTGCCTTCTCCTTCCTGCCAAACACTGCACAGATATTGATTCCTCTAGGCTTTTATATTCTAAAGCAGCTGTATATGAGAAAGAGAATCTTTATTAATATCATAGAATCAACTTGTTTCAAAGAAAAATAAGGCTTTGAGTCTTCTTCATTCCCCAAGACCTTATTTCCAGATGTAAGCCTGAAACTGGTGTACTCTTATGATGCCACTGAAGTTAAGTAAAGAAACTGCCAAAAGCATGCCATTTATCCTGCCAAATCATCATGAGACAAAAATGTTTCTAATTTCTTTTCTCCTCCTCTCCCTGAATTTGTTATTAACCAAAAGAACATAAAACTGCTTCAGAACACTTTTCCATCCTTAACAGGTGTTAGTGTTCAAAAACCATATTTCTTCCCATATAGCCAATGGCTTCACTCAAGAGGAATGTTAAAGTCAAGTTAGGAGTCATTGCAGTGGCCTCCTCCACAGACATTTTGAGTCCAAGAATGGCCTCTGTAAGATGGACTCCCAGTGATTTAGACTCCAGTTTGTGCGTGTAGCAGTACGCTTTCAGGGCACCTCTGGTGAAGACCTTATTCCATCCTCAAGCCGTGTGATGGTTAAATATGTTAACTTGATTGGACTACAGGGTGCTTAGATGCTTGGTTAAACATCATTTTGGAATGTGTCTGTAAGAGTGTTTGTGGATTAACATTTGAATCAGTAGAATGAATAAACTATATCCTCCTCCTCAATATGGATGGGCCTCATCCAATCCACTGAAGACCTGAGTAGAACCAAAGACTGAGCAAGACAGGATTCACCCTCTCTGCCTGATGGTCGAGCTGGGACATTTCTCTTCTGCCTTTGGGCTGGGACTCAGATGGGAACTGAAACCACCAGGTTTTATGGTCTCAGGCCTTTATGCTGCAGATCTTGGGAATTCTCAGCCTCTGTAATTATGTGAGCCAATTCATTTGAATGAATGACTGAATAAAATAAGTTAAGTAAATATATCTCCTATTGGTTTTGTTTCTCTAGAGAACGCTGACTGATATAGGCCTCTTATCATGCTTTTCCGAGTCCCGGTGTTCAGGCTGCAACAATAGATGGGAGTCCTGGCAAACTTATGGTATTTGGAACCGTGACCCAAAGTTTCACACACAGCACTGAGTGAGGGCTTCACTCTTGTCACTCATATAGTTAAAATGGGGGCGGCCATCATGTGGTAGCATGAGCATTTCCCATATCCACTCCAGTCTTCCTTGGGTATTTGATTTAAAAGCTTATTTATAGGAATTCCTTGTTTGGAGAAAATAAAAATATAGAGGTGACCAACAAATGGTTCTCCAAAGCATCATTTAATTGATCATCGGGGTTCAATTGCCTAGTTTGCCAATTATTTCTTCTCTTTAATACTAATATGTCCAGCTGTTCACCTACATCCAGGTTATGTTAGTGCTAATTAGCAACTCAACTTGAAGAAGGTCTGAGGCATGGAAAGGAGTGAGGGTAAAAGCAGTTGATGCTACAACTCTCCTTCTTTCTGGTTTGATGGAAGTAAGCCTGAGGTTCAGAAATTATACTTGGTTTTTTGATGACTTTTACTGGGGTTGGGGAAGAATGGAACATGCTATCAGTTTCCATTCCTATGGGTTCACAATTTGGGAGGCATGCATGTCTGCAATTTTATTAAATTGGCAACTGGTAATTTTGCATAGCCAAGAAGAGCTTGGGAAGGATACATTTTAAACATATGACTCAGGCAGTCAAATGTTTGCTTAAAATTTATTTGGGACATACGAAATATTTTCCCAAGAAAATTTCAATGAACTAAATAATAATGATTAGACTGGCATAGAATGATGCAGTAGAAGTAAGTTAAAATGAGTAATTAGGATTGGGCAGAGGCTTAATTTTGCTGCATATTTACTGTATGATCTTGGGCACATCAATTTACTGCTCTGGGCTCCAATTGTCCTGATGTCATATGAATAAAATGAGGAGATGCCTGTTTTTCAAACTATGTCATCCTCATCTCTGCTTCCTGCAAAGATGAGGATAATCTAAGCAACAGAGTTTCTAGTCCCTGCTTCAACCAGAGAAACTCCATTTTCATCTATGTCATATACACATGGAGCTTACATGCAATATGTCATTTGAAGAGAAGTGTTCACACAGATCCAAGATGGGGCTGGAGTAGGTGGCAGTTGCACTCACCTCCTCCCCAAGGACCAAACTGGATGGCTGCAGAAGGGAGGAGGGTCAATAAAAAAGGTGAAGGGATTGAGAAATACAAATTGATAGTTCCAAAAATAGTCATGGGGATGGGAAATTACAGCATATACAATGTAGTCAATAATATCATAATAACTATGTATGGTGTCTGGAAATAGCGGTAGAACACTTTATAAAGTACCTGATTATCTAACCTCTACGCTGCACACCTGAAACTAAATGTTACAAAATAACATTGGATGTAAGCTGTAATAAAATTAAAAAATAAACACATTCTACATTAAACTATTTCAGTATTTCAAATAAAAATTGAATAATAAAATAAGTTTTCATAGCTAAAAAGCATATGAACCTTTGATGATCTCTCAGTGATAATATGTTGCATAATTTTTTCAGTGCTGTTCGCCAAGAGGGTAACCCCTGATTTGTGCATGGAGGGGAGGAGACATACATAAGTATTTACAAGTAGCTATATATATATATATATATATATATATATATATATATATATATATATTTAATATATTTTATTGATTTCTTACAGAGAGGAAGAGAGAGGGATAGATAGCTAGAAACATCAATGAGAGAGAAACATCGACCAGTTGCCTCCTGCATACCCCCCACCGGGGATGTGCCCGCAACCAAGGTACATGCCCTTGACCGGAATCGAACCTGGGACCTTTCAGTCCGCAGGCCGACGCTCTATCCACTGAGCCAAACCGGCTTCGGCAATATTTTTATTTGTGCACTCATTCACCATCTTTTTTCACTTATTCACTCTACTCCCACTTAATTCCCTCTCTAGAAATCACCATTGCAGCTTTAAAAGTTTCTGTAAGAAATAAATGATTGCCCTAACCGGTTTGGCTCAGTGGATAGAGCGTCAGCCTGTGGACTTGAAAGGTCCCAGGTTTGATTCCGGTCAAGGGCATGTACCTTGGTTGTGGGCACATCCTCAGTAGGAGGTGTGCAGGAGGCAGCTGATCGATGTTTGTCTCTCATCAATGTTTCTAACTTTCTATCCTTCTTCCTTCCTCTCTGTAAAAAATCAATAAAGTATATTAAAAAAAGAAATAAATGATTAATTTTATGATAATTGTTCTTGATGGCTTTTTCCCCCCTCCCATTTTCATTTTTAAATGTTTGATTTTATTTTGGAGTAGCTCAAATTTCCAGAGTAGATATTATTCCATTTAGAAAAAACAAGCCAACTATCCCCAAGTCAAAGATTAATGTTTTGATCTTTATCTCACCATGCTTGTTAGTACAAAAGGGAGACACTTCACTGAAACTTCATCTGAGGAGCTAAAATCATATTTTGTAGACATTGTCTCATTATGGGTAGCTCAGCATCTTCATGAGCCTTCTCTTCCCAGGTGGAGTTGAAGCGCTGGATCTTACTGAAAAACAGAAATCCAAACCTTGTCTTGCCTATTTTTTGCCATAAAAATACTTTTTGATGTTTTTTACAAATACAGATTATTTTATCCTTGATGTTTCAACCAGCCTTAATTCTATTTGATTTAGTTTATTTTAATGTATAAACAGTCTGTTAAAGAAATGGGCCACCCAGCCAGTATGGCTCAGTAGTTGAGCATCTAACCATGAACCAAGAGGTCACCAGTTTGATTCCTGATCAGGGCACATGCCCAGGTTGTAGACTCAATCCCCAGTAGGAGGCGTGCAGGAGGCAGCTGATTGACTCTCATCGATATTCCTATCTCCCTCTCCCTCTCGCTTCCTTTCTCTCTAAAATCAATAAAATACAAAAGAAATAGGCCATTTTTAGGGAACATAATGCCAGGTCTGGGTTTTCAAAAAAGTGCCTTGAGATATGTACTGCCAAATGACACTATTACCTAAAAAGTAAGAATTAACCTTTTTCTTATTGTTGTTATTTTTTTCAAACAATGCCAGGAAAAACTCATAAGGAAAATCTCATAGGAAACTCTCCAATCTTTTAAATAATTTTCATTTTCACTGCCAAGATTCAATGATGCTGCACAGCACAAAGTGGGAAAGGTCCTACCCATAGCTACAGAGTCACCTTCTATCTGCATTTAGTAAAGTTGTTAGAGCTCTGTGCCATATCCCATGAAGATAATTACATAGCAAGTACTTAGTCAAGCATGGCTATTGATAAGCCCCTTCATCTCTGTGAACTTCTCACTTCCCAGTCTCTCAACCATGTCTCTTTGTTCAGAAGCAGTGGAAAGCCATTTTATTTGTAAAGGCCACTCCTTAGCCAAATCAATCTAAGGCAGTGACTTTCAACCTTTTTCATGTCATGGCACACATAGGCTAATAACTACAATTCTGCAGCACACCAAAAAATGTTATATTTTTTGCCGGACCAAAAAAAGTATACTTTTATTTGACTTACTAAAACAATAGTAATTATCTACCCCTTTTGTTCCAAAGTGACTTTTTAAAAGCAGGTGCCTATACTTGTATATAAGGATTTTTGGTTCCAAGAATTAACCAATCAGCCAGGCTGGTATAGCTCAGTGGTTGGGCATCTACCCATGAACCAAGGGGTCACTGTTCAATTCCTGGTCAGGGCATATGCCTGGGTTATGGGATCAATCTCTGGCAGTGTGTAGGGAGGGAGCCAATTGATGATTCTCTCTCATTATTGATGTTTTTATCTCTCTGTCCCTCTCCTTTCCTCTCTCTGAAATCAATAAATACATATTTTTTTAAAAAAGAATCAACCAATGAGATTCAACCTTATTATGCCACTTAACCAATAAGGTGCAACTCTATTGTATGCCCTATATATATTTATGGTTCAAGACGGGGGATTCACACTGGATGGCTATTGTTGTGTAGACTGTTGTCACTTTTTTATATGACAATCTAAAGGGAAAGAGGTTAGTGGTCCCTGACTAAATAGTAAGGTATTGCACGTTTTTAAAAATCCTTGTGGTATATCAGTTGAAAATCACTGATCTAAGGGAAAGCACTTCCCCTGTATATCTATCTATACATCTATCTATAATCTGTCTATCTATCATCTATCTATCTAACATCTGGCGTCTCCTCACTCTGCTGTAAGCCCCAAGAGCACAGGGACTGAGTTTACTCATTTCTGTTTGTCCCACAGCAATCAACCAGGAAATCAAGTAATTTTTGAAAAATTGAATTGTGTAGTACCATTTTTCACATGGCTAAAGACCAAAGTCCAAGGTACAGAGACATAGCCAGTAGACTCTAAACCCAATTATCACCATTTCTAACCGATAAATTAAAATAGGTATACCCTTAAGGTATCATAGCAATAACAACAAAGTCCCACCTATACGGTGCTACACATCTTTAAAAAGCACGACAACAGACTTTATCATATGAACTTTTTAACGTGGTATGAGCATCATCCTACTCATCTTACACATTGGGAATCTGTGGCTCAGAAAGATTAAGCAGCTGCTCTTGGACTACACAGCTAGTGCATACTGAAGTCAGGTTAGATGCAGACGAAATGTTCTTGCGACATGATGCCCTAAATGAGCTAAGGGAAAACAGTTCTTTCCTGTATGGACCCAAGTACTATGTATTGTCATAATACATAGTTTGAATAATTATTAATTCCAATGGGTTAAAGCTGAAAAGAAACATCAATTGAGCTATTTTTTTGGGGGGGGGATAACACACACGCACAGACCTATATGTCTATGATGCATTACTGCCAAGGGAAAGCAAAATGGTTATCTCAAAAATAGATAACTGAAACAAAAATGGGCTATAAGCTATTTCTGTTTTCCACCTCACGCATATGAATGGTTGCACCAATAAATTCCTTTGTAATTATATTTACAAGTAATTTATTGGTTAATGACCATTTACAGTATTTCAATCCTGACCAGTTTTTCTAACTGCACCAAGCTAGTCTGTGAGCATAGACGTTTGTGTGGAATCTGTGGCTTTTCAATAATTCTTCATTCATGAATATTCCTCTGACAACAACGTAGGACTTGCTGCATTGCAGTCTTCCTACCCTCTGTCCCATTTCCCTCTGTTGGGAGTTTTCTAGTACTTGCAGCAACTAAAACCTGATTGAGAGAAGTTTGGAATTTACTGGTAGAAGTATCTGGTGAGCCTAGATTCCTGGAATCTGGACCACATGGCTGCATAAAAGTTACAAATTCCAAATTTCTATTAGGACGAAGCACGCAATCTCTGAAGAGAGGATTTGTTCTTTTGGCCTTCAGTAAATACTGGTAAGTTGTTACCAAAAAACTTAGACTAGTGGCTACTAAAAAAGGGAAGACATAGACAAGTAAAAAACAAAAACAAAAAAACTTAATCCAAGAGAAGAGAAGCTAACCCTAGCCACCCCCCAACACTCCATAGTAGTTGAATTTTGGCTGTGATGTCATGATGTCTATTACTATGACTAGGTTTCCTTGAATTTACTGCTTTTTTCAATTATGTCCCTTCAATTTTGGCACCAATAGACTAACTTAAATGGCTAGTTGACTGAATTTTTAACTGAGCCTGAACTTGATTTTTTTCCTGCAAGTCAAGGAAAGATTTTTATTTTGATGTAGTCCCATTTGTTTATTTTCTCCTTAGTTTCCATTTCCCTAGGAGCTGTATCAGTAAAGATATTGCTACGACAAACGTCTGCTATTTCGTTGCCTATGGCTTCTTCCAAGATTTTTAGGAATATATCCCAAGAAAACAGAAACACAAATCAGAAAGGATATATGCACCCCTATGTTCATAGCAGCACAATTTATAATTGCTAAGATTTGGAAACAGCCTAAGTGCCCATCAGCAGATGAGTGGATTAGAAAACTGCAGTACATCTACACAATGGAATACTATGCTGCTATAAAAAGAAGGAGTTCTTACCATTTGTAACAGCATGGATGGACATGGAGAACATTATGCTAAGTGAAGTAAGCCAGTCAGAGGAAGATAAATATCACATGATCTCACTCATTTATGGAATATAATGAACAACATAAACTGATGAACAAAAATAGGACCAGAGTCATAGAAGCATCGAATAGACTGCCCAACCTCTGAGGGAAGGCAGTGGGTGAGGGGATAAGAGATCAACCAAAGGACTTGTATGCATGCATATGAGCATAACCGGTGGACACAGACAGGGCAGGGGTAGTGGTGAGGGCATGTGCTGGGGGTTGGGGTGGCTGGGGAGAGGTCAGTGGGAGGAAAAGGAGACTTATGTAATATATTAAATAATAAATAATTTAAAAATAAAAAATAAAATAAATAAAAGTCTAGAAAGGTAATGGGAGAATGGACCTGGGGTGACCTGGCTTGTTTTGGTTCAAGCAAAAGGACAAAGCCTTTCTTCAGCCACTTCTTCCATAAAACAACACCCTCCTTCCTCCTTGTGATCTACACTCTCTTCTCTAGAGAGTTAATGTCTGCAAAGGCTTCCCCTGCTAGAACCGCCCCTGGTGCTCTACTGCCCCCAGAATAAAATCAAATTCCTTCACAGAGTATTTCAGACTCCTCACCAGGGCTCACCTTACCTTCTAGCCTTATTCTTTCCCTCCTACCAGTACACTCATGTTCCAAAGAGAACAATTAGTTCTTCTCCACACAGGCATCCCCAACCCTCCACACCCTGTGCCTTTGTGCCTTTGAAATATTGTTCAGCTGTGGAATGTTAGACACTCACCCTTTGCTCCAGCTTCAGAATATGTGAAATGGTTGTTTTGAGGATCAAATGAGATCCTAAGTAGGAAAGCACTTTGCTTGTCTTTGTTCAGGATTCAGTGTTATTCTAATGCATCTTTTAATTCTCTCCAATGTATTAAATGCTTAATAAATGAGCTCTTTCATATAGTCCTGTTGGATGAGTGCATGGTACAGATTGTCTTCCATTTTCTCAGAGTCAACTATCCAGATGTGCAGAAGCAGAGGGGCCATGCATGAAGGATTAGGAGTGGTAGAAGACGAACATGTAACACGTATAGTCAGCAGGTAACACAGATAGGAGGGTTTCTGGCTAAGATCTATTTTGTTCAAATATTCTACAGTCATACTGATTTTTAATCTATTTGTTCTAATAATTACTGAGAAAGAAGTGTTCCCGAGTTACATTTTGAACTCCAAACAAATGGTGGAGGAAGTGATAGAAATGAGAGACGTCGGAATGTTGACTTGGGACCTGGGATGAACTAATGTGGCTGTGGAGAAGACTTAGCCTTCACCCAAACCTTGAAAACAGCTGCATTGACTGCAGAAACCCTGTTGTTTTCCACAGACACCTCTCAGCTACCTTATACCAGTTTTGGAGTCATCAGCATTTCTAGTTGCTTTTATCTGAAGAAATAATAAGAGAGGAACCTTTCTCCATGAGTATGCAGAGCCAACTTTGGAAAGCTGGTACTAGATCTGCCTTGGGGTTAAAAGGGGCATTTGAGAACCACTGTGAATAGAGAATTTTCATCAGAATTTGGGATATAGTGAATGGTAACCCTCAAAAAGATATGTTCATGGTCTAATACCCAGACACTGTGCATGTTACCTTATTTGGAAAAAGGATATTTGCAGATGTAATTTTGTTCAGGATCTTGAGATGAGATCGTCCTGGATTACCTGTGTGGATTCTAAATCCAATGACAGTGTCCTTATGAAAGACAAGATGAGAACAAACACATGAAGAGCAGGAGGCACATAGTCAAAGATTGGAAGCCAAAGAATGCCAGCAGCCACAAAAGCTGGAAGAGCAAGGAAGGGTTCTCTCCAGAGCCTTCAGAGGAGGCGAGGCCCTGCTGACATCTTGCTTTTGGACTTCTGGCCTCCACAACTGTGAAACAATGTTTCTGCTGTTTTGAGCCACCAAGTTGGTGGTTTGCAATTATAGGAAACTAATAAATAGGGTAAACTGTGTTTTCAAAAATTCCAGAGGAAAATCCACTATAGGTCAGTGTCCTGTGTGGGGCTAGGTGTACTGGAACAATTAGACCACGAAAGGGGACAATGCGACTTCCAGAAACTCAAGATAGTTACTGCCTCCCTCACACAGGAGAGAGCTGTCACCCCAGTTCCCTCAGCGCAGAAGAATATCAAAGTGATGCAAAAGATGCAGGGAACAGAGGACAGCACACAGCACTGCCACGGCTGCTGAGAGAAGTGACAATTCTGTCATTTGGTAAAGGCGACTTTACAAGTCACTGATTTGAACATTTCATCCTATATAATAAAGAGCTAGTATGCTAATTAGACTGAACAGCCGAACAACCATCCAGACGACATTCCCGATCATTATCCGAATGACTTTCCGGATGAAGCCAGAGCTGCAAGGGCCAGCTGAGGTTGCGAGGGGCTGCAAGGGTGGGCTGGGGGTGTGAGGGGCTGTGAGGGCTGGCTGAAGTTGTGAGGGGCTGCGAGGGCTGGCCGGGGCTGCGAGGGCCGAGCCCCTTGCACGAATTTTGTGCATTGGGCCTCTAGTTGTAAAATAAAGTCTTCTGACCTAAATGGCCCTGCTAAAAAGAGCTGAAATAAGAGGAATGCCTGTGGTAAGGGGGCAAAAATAAAGCAGCCTTAAGGCACCCATAGACAAAAGCCTCAGAAACCCTCTGTTCAAGGGCAGGAAGTGTCAGAATAGTGCCAGGAAGGGGTGGAGCTAAGTGCACTTGGCAATTTTACATTAGTGTGAAAAAAAAATCCCAAACACATTTCATGTGAATATAAGGTGCATATTGCCTTGGAATCACTACAGTTTCTGTCCATTGTTTACAACTCCTCACGCTCCCTCTCACAAGCCAAAGATAATGCCTAAGAAAATTTATTACACTTCCCCCTACAATAATTTATCTTTAGAGAACCTCACATATTTCTTTGATTGTATAGCAATGCTCTGTCACAAATCTTGCCCATCAGTTGAGCCTCTTCTATTAAGACTTCTTAGTGTTGACCAATTCATGAAGAGAGGCCTTTACCCTCTTTCTTCCTTTCCTTCACTTCAAAATCCCTGGTCTTCTGAATTCATAATCTCAACATTATTTTTGTTGTATTCTTAATATTAAGCACACAGAACAAAAATGATAACTTCTAAAGGCAATTGGGAGGTAGGTCAGTGAATCTGATTCCCACTTATAGGAGACTGAATCAGGTGAGGTCCCAGAGACCAAGACTGGTTTTAAGTACATAGAGTGGTCACCCAGAAGTGGACCCAAGTGAAAGCTAATGTGAAACG
Source organism: Cnephaeus nilssonii (assembly GCF_951640355.1). Taxonomy (NCBI): domain Eukaryota; kingdom Metazoa; phylum Chordata; class Mammalia; order Chiroptera; family Vespertilionidae; genus Cnephaeus; species Cnephaeus nilssonii. The sequence continues at coordinate 68,607,020 of NC_137084.1, read as the reverse complement.
TGGCCCAAGAATGGAAGATTGACAGCCAGAAAATATATTTTGGGCATTTGATCTGAAAGCTGTTAGCCAAGCAAGGGTTCATGGGCCAAGTGAGGGCCTGGGAAGGCTAGAGACTTGAAACAAGTGGAGAATAGAACATATAGGACTCATTTTTATCTGGTGTTAGCCATGTGGTGATGGTAAATCAGCTCAACTTAAATGAGCAGACTCAGGGCAAATAGAAAAACTTAGGCAGTATGCTATTCTTTCTGTGACTGAACCCCGCCCAACCAGAAATGATACTCATCAGAGCACCTGCTATATCAAAAATTGATTAAGTGACATTAGTTGACTTTTAAACATTAAACAATAAATAATGCCTGGTCTTGGGACTTAAATAATCAAATTCATTGTAATTCTTTGGTAATTGATAATCTGTATGATAAAATTTAGTTAAGGACAGAATTTCTGGCCCCACATTCATCAGAACTACCTAAGTCACACCTTTACTTTTCATGCCAATCTTTGTGTCTATTGATGTTATTTTCACAAAGTACCCTTTAAAAGTTCATTTCACTTTTTATATTGTGAAAATATAAAACTCTTTGAACTCTTACATGCCTAAGTAATGGTCAGGGAATATTGGCTGATTTTGAACAAAGTCTCAGACTTCTAGATAAAAATGCTTTGTGTAATACTAAAGAATTCCTTTACTTTTGGTATTGTCACCTTTGCCATATGTTTTGACCATGATTTTGTGAGTATCTTTGAAATATGAGCACCTCTGACATATCAGAAAAAAAAAATAACAAGAGACATCTCATCTACCCAGCCTAATTCCCACAAGGTTCCCTGGAGGCACGGAGCATGCCTACATCCAGATGGGGATGTATAATATGAACTGCCAGTGAGAACAGGAATTAATAGATCAAGCAGCAAAGAGGAGGCAGCTAAGCAAAATGATGCATGACATACAGTAGAGGGAAGGCCACAGCTGGAGAGCAGTGAAGCACTGCGCTGTGATGTTGGGAGCTATTGTGCAGACGGCAGCTAATAATACACAGCCATTGTTGGGTCAGATTTGCTTCTACACCCTGAACTGCATCATAAGCACAAACAAAAGACAAAACAACCACACCCATTCTAGGGTCGGAGTGGGTGGGTAACATTTTGAGTTACAGAACTACCTTAGCAAAAGGAATTTAATGAAAAAGAAACATCCTGGAGTTTAGTTATACCTGGGAGGATTTCACAAAGAGCTGGTACAGCAAAAAACTCCCAGATGTTTCTCCAGGTTTTATATTCCAGGGGTTCCAATGTCCTTCATTTGAGTTAGGTCTCAAGTCTCAAGAAATGTGTTTAATAGCAGACCCATCACTTGGCAGAGGTAGTGTCTCCTTTGTGAATAGTGTAGACCATATAATATTTCAACATTATTTAAAAAATTCAATAAGCAGCATCAAATGCCTACTATGCACCAGTCCTGGGTGAGGCATTAGAGGTGTAACTATGAGCAACACCTGATCTCCACCTTTGGAAACCTGCAGCCTGAAGCAGGAGGCACACATAACAGGATAATATAGGGAGATTTACCTGCATTAAAAGAAGGTATAGCATGGATAATATGAAAGCAGAAATTGAAGCTACATTCCTGGCACTTTCCCTTAATTAAGGTGAATTACTTAATCTCTTTGGGTCTCAGTTTTCTGTATACTTACAAAGTGAGTATAGTAATTCATAAGCTGGTGGAGACGATGAATGAGTTAATATGTACAAAGTACTCAGAACATGGCCTGGCACATGTGAGCATGTGTTAGTCTCATGGAGAGACAGACGGGTGCTATAGAAATACATCGGGGGAGCAGGCCATTTGTCATGTGGGAGTCAGAGAAGGCTTCCTCCCAGAAAATGAAATCTCAGCTGAGAGCCAAAGGGAGTAGGGGTTGGTGGGTGGGTGGGTCGGGTATTTGGAACCTGGGAAAAGAGGGGAGCAACATGTGAATAGACTGAAGCAGGAGTGATGTTGGCACACATCCCCTCAAATAATTTAATGTTCTCCTGTTGTTTGATTCATTTGGCAAGAAAAACAGGTTCACAAGTTTGCTGCCTTCACCAGATGACATATTATTGTTTCTCCAACACTTTTTCTGTGGACTCATTCCTGATAGATTTGGTTAGCTGCTCTCTTTGCTATTTCCATATGCCTTAAGGACACTAGTCACATAATACTGTCATTTGTTTACTTGTCTGTCTCCCCAACAAGGCTGTCAGATCCAGGATGACTGGAACTGTTTGCTTGTTTGTTTGTTTATATATATCCCGGTATCCCAATATCTAGATTAAGCTCTGGTTTATAATAGGTGCTCATGGAAGATGTATTGAACAAATAATATAGTTCTGTGATAGAAGAGGGACTTACTTCAATATTCCACTGCTTCTAATCTTACAGTCCTTCACTGGAAAACAATTTTTATTTATTCATTTCCAAATATTCTGTCTTTTTCAGATAGGACTTTTAATCTTTGCATTATTCCAGGTACAAAAGTGTGGGCATGATTTTTCCCTTCAAAAATAAGCATTACCTGTAAGCATTATGAAAGAAAAATAATTAACAAAACATAATTAAGATCAACAAGTGTCAAAATGCTGGGAAGCTCTGTATTTGAGAGGAAATTCTTACTGTGCAGCAACAATGCAAATATAAACTTCACCTTGAAGCCTCTTGCTAACCTTGACATTAAATTTGAAATCTCTCCCTCAGTATTCCTTAGGTTAAACATTAAATTTGAAATCTCTCCTTCAGTATTCCTTAGGTTGTCTCAGTTACTTCCCATTCAGTGCATCTCCAAGGGCTTGTGAAAGGAGCTCTTGGACAACTCACTCATGGGCATTCTTCTTGGCTCTTTTCCCCCCTTCTTGAGGTTGGGAGTTTCAGCATGTGCAGCACTGCTAGCCAAGGGACATTGTTTTCCTCACTCAGAACCACTGAGCACCTTTGAACGGTTCTCTGAGAGACCATCTGAAGACCAAGGACATCCCCAATGCACAACTGCAAAGTCAATTTCCTTTTTTTAAAAATATATTTTTATTGATTTCAGAGAGGAAGGGAGAGGGAGAGAGAGATAGAAACATCAATGATGAGAGAGAATCATTGATTGGCTGCCTCTTGCACGCTCCCTACTGGGGATCGAGCCCGCAACCCGGCATGTGCCCTTGACAGGAATCGAACCCGGGACCCTTCGGTCCGCAGGATGATGCTCTAGCCCCTGAGCCAAACCAGCTAGAGCTGCAAAGTCAATTTCTACATCATAAATGCAAGATCTTGTGAAATGGGACTTATCCCACTGCAACCAGGATGGGGAAGGACCTTCTAAGATCTATGAATGGGAGGATTAGAGTCAAGGAAGTTTGACTGTCAATGCACATGTGTAGGAAGCCTCAGACCTTCCAAGGCCATGGGCCTGAAGGATGGTGTGAATAACATAAAATATAGAAGATTTATTGATTCATTTATTGACTGCGTACTCTGGCAAGTACTGAGGATATAGGATGTGTAAGACAGACATGATCTCTGTCCTCATGGAATTTACATCAGCATGCAGAAGGATAGACAATAAACACATGTGGATATCAACAAGATAATTCCAACATCTCTGAGGTCCTCATTCAGGGAAATAATATAGAGAGTGATTAGATGAGGGAGGCACTTTAGCTGGTCTGGTCAGGGAAAGCTTCTCTGTGGAGGTGACTATTCAGTTGACATGGAATATTGAGAAGGATCCAGCCATATGAAGACCCAGGCAGGAAGATGAACATGCCAGCCATGTGAACATGCCATGCAGAAGCTAGTGACAGAATAAGGACCAGCTCCTCTATGGTTTCCCTATTTCAATACGATTCATCATACACACACACACACACACACACACACACACACACACACACGAAAAAAAGAAAGGAAATGGAACATCTATAGATGACCCAGGCCTCTGTGTAACAGTTTGGATGGTGGGTGGCATGCACAGTGAGTTGTAACACCTCTTCTTTTAATGGGGGTGTCAGAGAAAATGGTCTGAGACAGGAATGGCTGCCTTGTGGGGGAGCAGAAAAGAAGACTTTTGTGGCTGGAGCAGAGCAAACAAGAGGGAGAACAGTTTGCTATGATCATTATTGTTAGGACATCTATATATATAAAAGCCTAAGCGACCCGAATACTGGAACAACCAGAATAACCAGTGATGTGCACTGACCACCGGGGGGCAGATGCTCAATGCAGGAGCTGCCCCCTGACTGTCAGTGTGCTCCCACAGCAACACCCCCCCCCCCCCTGTCACCGGCCTTCCAACCTTGGGCGGTCCTTCCCCCTTTTCAGCAGGCCCCAGCCAGCAGCTGGCAGGAAGACCCCGATTGGCCCTGATCGCCGGCCAGGCCTAGAGACCCCACCCATGCACAAATTTTATGCACGGGGCCTCTAGTAACAACATAATAAAATAGCTAACATTAACAAGGCTGATTCCTTTCAGTGTGTTATCTTATTTGTCACAACAGGTCTATAAAGTAAATGCCATTATGTCCTTTTGTAGATGAAGAAACTGAAGCTTAACAGAGTTAAGCAAATGGCCCACACCGCTACCAAGTGATGGAAACTCTTAAGCATTATGCTGTACTCTGCTTCTGAGAGAGACTGAATATGGAACCCAAAGCTCCAATGCTTAGCAGCCAACATCTGGATGGACAAATGAAAATCATTTTCTCCTATGGCCCCTTCTGGAAGAGGAAGAGTAAGCAAGCTCCCATATTTCCAGAGTGTCTTTTCCTTCCCAGTGAAAGGAAAGTAAGGGTCTCCAGAGAACTACAGTAACAAGGTAAGCAAGTAGAGTTTAGGCAGCAGAACATGGGAAGGACACAAAGAAGCTATTGAAAGAGTCATAGGAATAGACAGTGAGAGTCCTGACTTGCCCTTTTCATTCCAAGTTTAATATATCATTACATAAATTAACTCATTTATTTTTTACAGTTACTCTATGGCATGGGATGGTTATTGAATCCATTTTATGGATGAGGACTCAGAGGCCCGGGGGATTACACAGTTTGCCCCAGGCCTCACAGCCAGTAATGGCTAGAGCTGGAATTTCAAGGGAAGCAGTCTGGCTCCAGAATATGGGCTGTCAGTCACTACATTAAATGACTCTCAATGTCTTACTTCCTCTCTGCTCTCCCACCAAAATATTTGAACTTGTGCCTCTCTCAGAATATCCACAGTGTATTGCCACACTACGGAAGTCCTCACTTTAATATATCTGTTACTATAAGCTAGCCGTTTCTGTTTAAGAAAACATTTATACTACAAAAGGAATACACACTTTATCCAAAAATTCAAATAATGAAGATGTGTTAAAAAAACACACACCATGGTTTGATTGTTAAAGGACTCTCAGTATACAACTGATATATTTGATCATTTGTTCATCTTGTGTCTTGTTATTTATTTCCAGTGATTATGTGATAACCTATCCCCTTTAGGCACTCCTTTCCACCTGCCCTCCACCACTATTTCTTACTGGTTAGACTGCTTTCTGCAGACAACCCAACTCCCTGCTTATGCAGTATCTAGACACGGTCTCTTTCTCACCCTTACCTTGAAGATTCCTGTAAACTGAATACCACATGGATGTTCTATACCTGTGTGTATGTTTCCTTGCCAAGTAAGACACAAAACAAATTGGGTTGCACATATGATAACAAATTGGGTTGCACATATGATAAGACTTTATTCAACGAGCATCAAACTCATCTAAGCAGAGGGAATTTGCTCAAGTTTCGATGAATTAGTTGGAAAGTTTTGATATTTTAGAAGTGGAAGGCATCTCAGAGAGAATCTAATCCAAACTATTTTTTACAGATGAGAAAACAGAGACTCAAAGAAATGCAGAGGAAGAAAAACATACTTTGGCATCAGACAGGTAAAAGATTGAACCCTGGCTCTGCATGCAACTAACTGGCTGTGCAGTCTTCAAAAGTTAGAGGATTATTGCATTTTAATCCACTGCCACTCCCATCACTGTTTCTAATCTAAACCACCACAATCCCTTGCCTGGTTTCTGAATAGAGCTCTGCCCCTTATAACTTGTTCTCCATTGAGCACCCAAAGTAGATTTTCATAAAACATAAATCAGATCATGTCACACTTAAAGTCCTATTCATTGCTTTAGGAATAAAATCCTACAAAGCCTCACATGAGTGGACCCTGCCTTCCCTGGCTTCACCTCTTTCCTTGGCTCCCTTCCAGCCACACGGGCGTCGTTCTTCTTCCAGGAGCGTGCAAAGCTTGCTCTGCTTGAGGACCTCTGCAACAGCTGTTCCCGGGTCTGGGGTACTGTCTGCCTGGTACTTCCCTGACAGCTCCAGCTCATTCGTCGGGTCTCAGACCACCCTACCCATGGTCACTCTATATGACAAGGCTCACAGTTGGCCTTTATGTGTCACATAACTCTTTAAAAATTTCTCCAGCCTTTTTCAGCTTCTGTAATTATCTTACTTTTAAAAGAAAATGTGTTTAACTTAAAATTCTCTGTATCTCTTCTGAAAATACAAGATTCTTGTGGATAAGACCCTTATTTTATTTTAACAGAGTAACATCTGACACACAGGATCACTTCTGAAATAATAGATAATTTTATGTATAACAATGAGAGGACACATAATCATTTTAGTGTGGGTTTTTTTGTATTTTTGATTTTTGTTTGTTTGTTTGTTTCACTGGGATGGGCAGGCCAGAACGGGGATTGAGGGGGAAATGCTGAACCAGGATCAGAAGATAGAAGTAATAGGGCTGCAAGAAGTTGGGTGGGCATAGTGAGGGCCAAGAAGGGTTCGTGTTAGTAATGGTGAGTGCTGCCAGGGTTTGGAGTCTGAATTTTTCTCAATATCACCCCTGGAGTTAGACATACAGAGTGCACTCCAGGAGAGGGAATGCTTTGTATTACCATAGAGGCTTTCTACCAGGTACTTTGGCTAGAAGAAGGCCCAAACATCTGTTTCTGGCCACTTTGGACCTGACACTTCATCACCAAACCATCCACATGGCGTTTCAAGAAAATCAGAATTCAAAGGAGACATTCCCAAATATCATGTTCCCAGGATCCAAGAGCTTTTGAACTCTGCTCTGTCCACTGAAATCTTTAACCTCTAGCACTTTGGTGACTTAATTGCAGTTCTTGCCAATCCTGAACTCTTCCTGCATAGAGCAGGTCTGAAAAGGTAGCAAAATCAGGGAAGAATTGCTCCTGCAGGGAAAATGCCAGCAATGTCAGGGTCAGGAGATAGGCAGTGGGAGTTGCCCTGTTAGCAAGAGGGCAACCTATTCTACACCTTCAGATTTACACTGATACTCAAGGTTTGGACACTTCTCCCCCCTCCCAGTTTTATTGGGATATAATGGACATATAACAATGCATAAATTTAAGGTGTACAATATAATGATTTGATATATGTGTATATTGCAAAATGATTATCACAAATCTAGGTAACAGTCATCACCTCACAGTTACAAGTATTTTTCCTTGTGATGAAAACTTTTACTAGTAAGATCTATTCTCTTAGCAATTTGCAAATATGCAATACAGTATTATTAACTACTAGAGGCCCGATGCACGAAATTCATGCAAGGGTAGGCCTTCATAGCCCTGGCTGGCAGGGCCCTCGTGCCCCTCCCCGCACCCCCCCCCCCACCGCCTTGGCCTGGCACTGCCTGCATCCGCCGCCACACACCCCTGGTTCCCTGGTTCCACAGAGCCCCTGGATCGATCACCCTGCTGGCCGGTGGCCTTGGCCTCTCTCTGCGGGGCAATCGTGGGGCAATAGCAGGCCCCCCAACCAATCGCATCGCACCTGCCTTGGCTGGCCTGGTACCAATGTGTGTCATAGCGTGGTCGTCAGGACAGTCGTTCTGCTGTATGGCTATTACGCTTTTATTATTATGGATAGTCATCATGTTCTGTTATGTCCCAGAATTCATTTATCTTATACTTGGAAGTTTGTACCTTTTGCCTACCTACCATCCCCCCACTTTTGGCAACTACCAATCTGATCTCTGTATTTCTGAGGTTGGTGGTTTTTGTTTGTTTGTTTTCTTAAGATTCCATATATAAGTACAATCATAAAGTATTTTTCTTTCTCTGTCTGACTTATTTTACCTAACATATTGCACTCAAAATTCTTCCATATTGTTGCAAATGGCAGAATTTTCTTCTTTTTTGTGGTTGAATAGTATTCCACTGTGTGTGTGTGTGTGTGTGTGTGTGTGACATTTTTCACTGTGTGTGACATTTTCTTTATCCATTCATCTGTTGATAGACACTTAGGTTGTATCCATTTTTTGACTACTGCAAATAATGCTCAATGAATATGGGGTGCAGATATCTCTCTGGGACAGTGATTTTGTTTCCTTTGAATATATGCCCAGAAGTGGAATTGCTGGATTATATATGGTAGTTTTATTTTTAATTTTTTTGAGGAACCTCCATGATGTTTTCCATAATTTCTTTACCAATTTACATTCTCACAAACAGTGCACAACTATTCCCTTTCCTCCATGCCCTTGTCAACATTTGTTATCTTTTTTATGACAAATTCATCTCACTAATTAATAACTAAACCTGTGTCCTCTGATCTTTTTGATAACTCTCAGTACGTAGGCTTAACCTCAGAGCTTATCCTGGGTCCTGTATTTATTATTTCTGATCAGCAGCTCAGAGGGAAAGGCTTTTCTCTGCCCCGAGACAACACCTTGCTTTATCCCCACCTTATTCAATCAGGTGCATTTTGGAAAGAGAGTGAGAGAGAAGGGACATTTGGTGGTGGAGCATGAATCACCATATTCTACTTTCAATTATAGATGAGGTCAATGCTACAACAATGCAGCTTCCAAGGGCAGGGCTTAGGGCATCCATTCTAATCATGATTAAGCAGAACACTTGGAACCAAGACTCTGAGAACTGGGTTGGTGATGAGGTGGTAGTGATGGGGGTAGACTATAGGAGCGCAGGGACTAGATCAGCCTTTGATAATGAGAAGTTAAAGGAAGGCTTTGGGGCACCTCCTTGAATGTTTTGGTATATCTCTCTATCTCTCTCCTTCCTTTTCTCTGTCCTTTTGGGGGTAAATACTCCCATGGTTGTGGTACGTCTCCAATTAGATGAAGAAAGCCATTTTTAAGCCATACCTTCTCTAATCCTTTCAGGTTTGGCCAGAGCATTTCCACCACCATTATTCAAGAGAATATACTGCTAACACTGTGTCTTGCTTCCCAGGCCCTTTGATCTTCTTCCAAATTTTGCTGCAAAACTGTTAGCAGGTCTATCTTGAGCTTTGCTTTGATATCTTGGGTAAAGCTTATTTGAATCCCATTTATTGTTTTGACATCCCTATGCCATAAAAGACTTCTTTGGGGATTTTTACCCTTCCCTGGCTGCTCGAAGATTGGCCTCCATCATGAATGACACAGATTAGGAAGTTCATGACCAACAGACTACTTTAGTATGGTCATTGACGTCCTTCACCCTGAGAAGGTAACAGTACCTAAGATGGAAACTAGGGAAAGACTAGACAAAATGTATAAGACCACATCAGATGTCACCTTTGTATTTGGATTCAGAACCCATTTTGGTGGTGGCAGGACAACTGACTTTGGTATGACTTACGATTCCTTGCATTATACAAAGAAAAATGAACCAACACATAGACATGCAAGACATGACCTATATGAGAAGAAGACCTCAAGAAAATAGGAAAGGAATGCAAGAACAGAATAAAAAAAGCCGGGGGGACTGCAAAGGCCAATGTTGGTGCTGGCAAAAAGAAGTAAAGGTTCTTCAGTGATTTCTCTGTAGTGATTGTGCAGATTTTTCATGAGAGAATTAATAAACTAAGAACTTTAAAATAAGGATTTCCTGGGCTTTTGGTCAAAATGGCAGTGTAGGTAAATGTGGTACTTGCATCCTCCCACAACTACATCAAAACTGCGACTGAACTACAGAACAACCATCATTCAGAACCTCCTGAAATCTAACTGAAAGTAAGTCCTCAAACTTTATAAATAGAAGCCACACTGAGACTGGTAGGAGGAGCAGAGATATGGAACAGGCTGGCCCCACACCCAAGTGCAGCAGATAAAAATTGGGAAGGATATCTTGGCTATGGCAGTCCACCCTGAGGAGTGAGGGGTCCTAGCCCCACACCAGCCCTCCCACCCACCCCCAAAGCCCAAGGTTCCAGTGCCAGGAAGAGAAGTCCCCATAACTTCTGGCAGTAAAGACCAGTGTGGATTGAGGCTGAGTGAGACTGAGACAGAGGCTGCTGGCAGTTCTTCTTAAAGGGCCCATGCACTGACTTACATGGACTCACTGCCTCTGAGCTCCAGCTCTGGGGCAGCAGCTCAAAAGGCTCTGGGACATATGGAGAGAAATTAAATTGTCTAGGATCAGGACAAGAGATGGAAGGGGAGCTTTCTCCTAGAGTCTAGGAGACTAGATAGACCTCCTGGTGGTGGCAGGACCTAGACAGAAGTGCTAACAGAAGCCATTGTTCCTTTTCTAAGCCCTCCCCGCACAGGGTGGCAGGAAGGTGCCATCTATGAGTCTTCATCAACTGGGCTAATAATATTTGCCCCACACTGGTGATTCACTCAGACCTTGCCTCACCCAACTTGTGGGCCCACCCAAGCTGTTTCCAGTGGCTTTTCCGTACAAGCAACCTCTTTGGCTCATACTTCAAACTTTCCTACAATATCTCAAACACACCTGGCCTCAGTATGCTCCATCCTTTTACTAAGTGTCCCCAGGCCTGGCATTAGCAGCAGCCAGCCTTGGTTCAAAGCTTGGCATCCGCTGGGAACACCCAATCCCAGAACAAGTAGCAGCTATCTGCAGGTCACTTTGTAGCTCATGTGAGGTGGCCCTGGGAATAACACAGGTGGTGACTGACCTTGGCCTTTGCCTTCAAGGAAGCCCCAGAGCCAGCTAACCTGTAGTACAACTTCAAACCAAGTTAAAACACCATAGAACCACCTCCACAAGGGACACACTCAAGGGGTGGACTCAGTGGGCACCAGAGCCCTGCTGAAGTAAGTCCTGCTCTCTGGGGAGGGCCGCTGCACAGCTGGTCCACCTCTTTTTTTCTATGCTACCACAGAACTGTATTTGAGTGGTTTGTCTAGGGATTGGTTTAGAGGTGGACATGTGTCCAATTTTAGCCAGAGTGATTGACGTGGGGTAAACTGTCCCGGGGCTTTGGTAAATGTTTTATTTACTCTTACAAAGGAAACACTGCCAGGCGTGTCCCCTTTCTTTCTCTGGATGTTGGACCTGGATGTGCTGAGTGAACCTGTGGGTAGCCATCCTATTACCAGGCATGGCATGAAGGATGGAAATGCCCAGCGAATTTCCTTATTGGTTAAGCTGATTAGAATCAGGGTTTCCTGTGGCTGGCATCTGAAGCCGTCTTGATGCAGGAAGAGAGAGGAGAGGCTTAGGGTGACTCTCAAGCTTCAGCCTGGGAGACTAGAAGGGCGATTCTCTCATCCTGTGGTGGAAAATGCTTGGACTTTAGAATCTGACAGATCTGGGCACAAATTCCAGCTCCATCACTTACTATGACTTTGGAGAAGCTGCTGAACTTCTCTTAGCATGTTTTCTCTTTTCCATATGTGTAGTAATATGCATATCCTCACAGGGATATTGTGAAGGCTTATGAAGTGCTTTTCACCAGTTGGCACTCTAACTTTTGATTCCCTACTTCCCTAATTCCATAGCTATCACATGGTTCAAGAAGAATAGTTATTTCCTAAAGCTAACCTACTAGCCCATTGTTATGGACTCCAGCCCTTGGCACAGTGCCTCTGCTGAATAAGTGATCAGTAATGAATGACTGAAATGAAGCAAAAGGTATGGAGCAGAGAAGGATGAAGGTCATGGTTTTATGAGGGGAGGAGATTGGTCGGCTAGGCTAGGAGCAGGCAGAGCCCAGTTTTATAAATGCTTAGTTTACTAGCATGGTATGATATCTGACGAGATAATCAGCAGGCAGTTTTAAATGGGAAAATTTGAATCAACCATCTGTTTTTTTCTATGCTACCATAGCACTGTACTTGAGAAGTTTTAATATTCATTTTAATTGTGTTGGGAGGCAGGAAAGAAGAAGCCATAAGATTATTAAACCTCACATTTTTTAGTTGGTACAATAAGGGACTAAGAAACTTGGGATTTGAGTCTGTCAATTTAATGAGAAGCAATCTCCTTTAATTGCTTAACATCTTGCAAGAAAAGCAATGCAATGTTCTCATTCAATTGGATGGGTGGCTTTGGCATCACACAGATCCAACCTTAGTCACCCATGTTGCTGCAGAAGCCCAGTTACCAGTGTTTGTGTAACACATGGCAGGCAGAGATAGAAGAGAGGCTCACCATGTCGCATAAGCAGGGTCCTGTGGGAGGCCTTGAATTTGCTTGTGGTTAAAGCCCTCCTGTACAGGCTTTTTGTGGGCCATCTCAATGCCCTGAGGAGCCACAGGAGATATATGATATATCCAGTGCAAATACAATAAATATAAATTGACCTCATTTGCTCATTGCTTGGGTGTAGAATTTCTGGACGTGGGACAGATTGAATACTAAAACAAATTAAATGACAATTTTGAATGCTGTAATCATATTTCCTGGTTACAAGGGCTTGGGTGGTTTCTCTGCCAACTGAATAATTCTCATTGGAAAAACACAGATGCATGTTGGCAGGGCCTGTGCATACTCTTAGAAACTCAAATATAGCTACTTAAATTACCAGATGAAAGCACAAGTCCTCACCCAGCTCAGCTGTTGTAAATGCTTACAAGAGCAGAGTGCTTGGCTCAGGCCTTGGATCACATTTTTTATTTTTTTGGTTGCAGGAGTAAAGATTTGGGAAGATTGGGCAGAGGTGTTGTCACTTCTTCACATCTCCTCTCTCTTTCTAATCTTCTATATATATATATATATATATATATATATATATATATGAAAGGCTAATATGCAAAGTGTCCCCTTGGGAGTTTGACCAGGAGGCCAGGAAATCGATTGGTCACTATGATGTGCGCTGACTACCAGGGGGCAGTGTGGAACATGGTGGGTGACCAGCAGAGGTGGTGGGGCACTGAGGGAGTGAGGGAAGGAGGAAGCAGGGAGGCAGAAGGCAGGGAACCTGATTGGCCCTGATCTCCGGTCAGGCCTAGGGACCTACCCTTGCACGAATTTCATGCACTGGGCCTTGAGTTTGTGTAATAATAAGAGAGATGTCAGATAACTTGATTCTACCATGATATGGGTCCTGGGTGTCTTCACAAAGCATGGCAAATACCCAAAGCAATTCTTTCTTTTCAGATACCAAGAAACTCCCACATCCAGTATGAACTGTAGCTACCATTTATCAAGTGTTTGCTAAGTGCCCATCACTGTGCTTACATGGATTATCTCATATAATCCTGGAGAAAACCCTGGAAGGAGATATTTCGATCATCACCATGTTATAGTCAAGGAAAAAAGGGGAATAGACATTAAGTACCTAGCCCAACATGACGTGGCTATTTACTAGGAAGTGGCAGAACTGAGACTTGAATCTGAACTCAGGTTTCTTAGATTCTAAAGCCAACATTCTTAACCCTAGACTAGGCCCTAAGCCTACTGCTCAAGGAGTGTGGCATGTTGTAAAACGAAGGAGCCATAACTCCAGGGCTTTGGGGAATTTTGCAGTACTGGTAGACAGATATTTGGATCCGGGCCCTGTGGCTTCCGGAGTGAGAGAGCTGTAGTCACAGGGTTAGCTTAATAAAAAGATTGCCTTTCATCCTTCACACGGGGGTAATGAATAATATGAGCTATGAAAACTCATCACCTGCTTGGCAAAAGTCTCTACAGAATTACTAGAGGAAACCTGAGATGATGTGGAGTTCAAGAAGGCTCACAACACAATCGGGCCCTGTATCCGCTCTGCTAGCTCCACGCACAACCCCACTCATGCTCAGGCCCCAGGGGGCTTCCTAACACTTTATTTTCCTATTGTCAGGCACAGTGTCAGATTCTATTCCTGCCTAAGCCACAGTAGAGAATATTGGATTCTCCCTTTCCAGCAACTATTAGTTTCCTTTTGTTCATTCTGAAAAATAAGAGGAGATCTTGTGGGGACCCTTTAACCATCCTAGATGGGGTCCTTTGGTTTTTACTCTTCAGAAGAGGAGATTCCAGCATTTTCTTTGGTCTTCTGTGCTATGGGCCACAGAAGTTCTTCCTGCGTTTCCACCTGAGTTTGTTCTCTTAGGGCTTAAGCTCTTTTCCTCATGTCCTTAATTATTACTTGTAAACTGGCTACATAGAAGAGGGAGTGGCTGGAAGAGATGGAGGCACTATGTAGGTAAACCGAGTCTTGACTTGAGCATAGCTTTGTAGAATTTGACAGCTATTCTGCTTATTAAGAATACACTGAGTGGCCAGATTATTATGATCTCTGAATGCATAATAATCTGGCCACTCAGATTATTATGATTTCTGAATGCATAATAATCTGGCCACTCAGATTATTATGATTTCTGAATGCATAATAATCTGGCCACTCGGTGTGTGTGTGTGTGTGTGTGTGTGTGTGTGTATACATATATATATATATTAGAGGCCCGGTGCATGAATTCGTGCATGGGTGGGATCCGGCCAGCCTGGTCAGGGGGAGGGGACATGGGCGGTTGGCCGGCCTGCCTGCTGGTCGAACTCCTGGTCAAGGGGACAATTTGCATATTAGCCTTTTATTATATAGGATATACACTGAATGGCCAGATTATTATGCGTTCAGAGATCATAATAATCTGGCCACTCAGTGTATATTCCTTGAGTGTCCATTTTTATGTCCTCAGAGCACCAGGAAATCTTCCTTGGAAAGGAGGTGATATCTCTCAAGAGACTGAGCAACGTGGGAAATAAGAGGGACGTTCAAGCATTTCGGGTGCCCAGGACTTGCTCTGTTTTAGAAGAGAGCTTTCGAAACAGTTAACTGAATGCGTTTACAGTCATAACACTACAAGAAATCACCCAACCCCGTGTGCAGTTGTGACAGCTGGAAAGTATTTTTCAGTCATCTTCTTGCGTGGACCTATGGACCCTCGGCTGCCCCGCCCCCTCTCCCTGGGAGCCCATAAAGCACACTTTCTTCTGCTGACACTGCAGCATGAACTTTCCATAGCAACTTATTCCCACACCACCTGTTAATAATGCCCAGAGCCATGTATTTAACTCCCTGCACACTGTGCCAAAATGTTTACACAATTCAGCTTTTTTCAGACTTTAAAGTCCAGACATAAATCTTAAACTAGCTATGTCCCTTCCCAACACTCAGGGACTTGCTTGCAACATTTTTGTGGGTAGAGTTGGGCAGATTTTCCCCAACTATTTTTAGTAAAAGAGTAGGGTACTCTTTTTGGGCCACTGCTAACTGCTTTTCAAAAATTAACTGTGTTTTTGTTTTGTTTTGTTTTGTTTTTTCAGAATAGTGCCAAGTACTATAGGAGTGCATCTTTTCAGTTGAATACGGCCTTTATTGGCAATGCCCTTAAAACAAGAACTAAAACTTCCAAACTAAAAATGTGTCAATATCTGAAGGTCAGTTTTATCATTCCTCATCTGAGTAAATAGGAATATGAGGTAACATTCATTTTGTATTGATAATTTTAGTTTATGTTGATTGCTATTATTATGGAAATTCTGTACTGATCAGATAAAAATCTGCATTTTACTGCTGACAAACCTGAGAATTATGCTAGGAAGTGCTCTCCATTAGGTCCCACAGCTAGAAGGTAACGAAGCTCTGCAGTGTTTGCTGCTAGAAAACCAAGACTCTTTCTGCTACACTAAAACTTTCTAAAATGGTTTTCTAGGAAAATCACATGTGGAGATATTAACAGGCATGTCTCAAGAATACTGTTGTGTTGTTGTTACCTTTGGAAACCTGATACTACATTCTTCTCTTGCAAATGCACAATACACAAGCATACGAAAGGCTCTGAGAAGTCCTGCAATGAAAAAAACCCGCTTAATTCTCTGCAAGCCAGCAGTATCCAAATGTACTAGAGCATGGTGCACTCTTCCTTAGCACAATCTATTAACACTCAGAGGAACATGGTCTTTAAAACACAGTGTGAGAGACACTGCATCTACAAGGCACGCCCCAACCAGAGTTTAATGCTCCAAGGTTCATCCCTTTCCTCTATGCTTCGTTTCCAGCTGCCTCTGAAGTGCCTTTTAAAGAGGACATATAGGAAGTTATTCCCTTTCCCCTGGGCCAGTCCTTATTCATTAACCTGGGGCTTCTCCCTCCCAGTAATACTTTATCTGACTTCCTAAACAGGACTGCTCCTTAACCCTCTGCATATTTTGAAACAAATAACAAAATAAGGTATGAATTACTCAAAGCTCAACTGGTTTATTCAGATCCCCAGAGTGTTAAACATCATATTTTCATCTGAAAACCTCTGTTAGTCCAGCACCGTGGTCGGCAAGCTGCGGCTCGCGAGCCACATGAGGCTCTTTGGCCCCTTAAGTGTGGCTCTTTCACAAAATACCATGGCCTGGGCGAGTCTATTTTGAAGAAGTGGCGTTAGAAGAAGTTGAAGTTTAAAAAATTTGGCTCTCAAAAGAAATTTCAATCGTTGTCCTGTTGATATTTGGCTCTGTTGACTAATGAGTTTGCCGAACTCTCTGCTTCAACAGACATTTTCATGAAAACCCACATGGTGACAAAGCCCAATGAATTGGTCAATTCCTTCAGAAAGCATTTGATATCATGCACACACGGTCTAAATCTAAAATGATGTCACTCCCGGGTAAATGGTCTAATGACTAAAGAATTAGTAACTCCCAAGATTCTGCATAAAAACTGTTCATGAAAGACTATTGTCTACTGAATACCCAACACTTAAATTGAAAAAGAAAAAAAACCACCTTTGCTTTCAATCAATCTAAATATTTGAAAACCCCTGAAGATCTAATTGCAATGCTCAGTTTTCTTCCAGATGCCTAGTGTTGTGTAGATATAACCAGGAATTTTGAATCACTGGCTAATTTATTCTTTTCTGTTCCGTAACTCCTCCAGTTCATATTGTGCTCACCTGGTGCTTTATGTTATGAAGACAGTTGTGTTATTGTTAGTTGGCTCTGTGCCAGGGACCTTTAGCAATAAATGTTAATTATCTTTCTATTGGCAAATGCATAAAGCAAGGCAAAACCAAGAAGGAATAACCATGTTCCTCCTGAAAGAACCTTGAAGCTGAAATTTACTGAAGGACGCTAATTTGTTGTAGTATCCTTGGTCTTTTCACTGTTATCCACCTAAAGCTATGATGTTACTTTTCAAGAGATCCTATAACAAAATTCAAACTGAAAACTATAGAACCAGTTTGTAGTTGCAACCTAGAAAAACCAGCAGAAACTATAAACCCCATGTGACAAGAGCAATTTTAAAACATCCAGGGGAGAAATGACCTGGCAAAGAGTCACAGATGAAAATGTCAAAATCTTGCAGCTAAGGATGAAATAAGGAATTAAATAAAAAGTTGTCCTCTGGATTGGATTTCTTCCAGGTCAGCAACTACTGAGTCATTAAGAAAAGCAAGAGTCCTAGAGTTCCTGCCGGCCTGTGACAGGCCTCCGCTCCCCAGAGGGGCTGGGTGCACGCCCTTGCCAATAGCACTGACTCAGCCACCTCTGCAGGGCGTGGACACCAGCTCTGAAGAGCAGAGGCAGAATCTGGCTGCCTCTGGCTGCATTCCTGGTCAGCTTGCATTTTCAACCTCCGAGTCAGGGTTATGATTTAAATGTAGACATTTCTTAAAGTTCAGTTAATCTGGAGTGTTTGTAAAAGGCCAAATGCTGCAGAGCAATGCTGGCTTTCTTATACCAAGGACAAAATTAAATGTTGTCTACCAGCTGGATGGGAAAAAGTGATCCAAGACACATAATATGCTATTAGGATAACTATCTGCTATGCAATCACCATGATAATCTCACCATCAGGGTTGCAATGATTCCAGAGTAATGATGAGGTTGTACCATGATGGCGATACTCCGGGCTGATCAGAGTGATCATCCTTGTGATTAAGGGGATTGTTGAGTTTGCTTTTATTGGCTAGACCTGCATTTGCCCTCTCTTTGGAAAGAGCAGCATCTGTGAATACATTTTTTTTTCTTTTACATGGGAATTTGTTTTACTTTTTGATGTACAACTTGCAGAAATCTGTGGCATGGAATCCCAGAGCCAGCAAGGTCCCTAGGGGTCATCGAGGGTGCGTTGTACGTGCTGCACACAAAACAGGGTCAGGGCGGTCACATCTGGCCATTGCAGCTCATTTGTGCAGCTGGGATTCAGAAAGGTCAGTTTCACTGTGCATGCTTGCCAAGCACCCCACAGAGACATGGCCTCAAGGACATGTGAAGGGCTCCATCCACTGGATGCTCCCCACCCAGGCTGTTTATGGATGGACCAGGTGACACTGTGTGTTATGATTCGGGAGAAACCAGCACTGGTGCCCTCAGAATCTCCCCATCTGCTGGCACTTTGCCTGAATTTCCAACCATTAGAGTCACTCCTTTGGGCTAAAGCTGTCGTTCCCGAGCCCCTTTCCCCGCCTTTAGTACAAAGAATCCTTTTTTAACATCAGAACAGTTGATAGATCTCCCTTACAATAGCTCTATTTTTAGATTCTGATGACTGGAAAAAGATGCAAAACAGAAAAAAAAAAAAAACGTCCTAAAATCTCAGTGGTGCTTGTACACAGATTCATATTTAATAAATTTTAGTAATACCTTAATATATTTGAAAAACAGTCACCAATATAGGTATGAGTTATGTTATTTATTAACTTTAGAGATAATGCTTTGGGAACATATGGAGTCATGGATCTCTAAAGTCTGCATTCTTACCCACTTCTCTCCCATTCCATATACCCCATGCTCTATCACCAAGATTTATGGCCCTTTGAATGGGGTCATTGGATTAACTAGCATTTTATAAGCATATGTTCTCTGGAACATGTTTCATAGGGTTCAAAATAAATGTGCAAAAAAAACACACACAAAACAACATTGAGGAAATGCTGAGTTATACAAAGTCAAATAGCTCTCTCTATTGCAGGACTTCTCAGAGCCTTAACTGCTGGAAGGCATTTTGAATCACTACAAAGGAGGTACAGATTTCAGAATTCACTAATCTTTTTAAACCATGGATTCATTTTCCAGGCACTGTTGACATCTCTGGGAACAGTGTTCTGAAGAACACTTTGGATTAAAACATCGTTTCTAGATCTCCAGTAGGATATTACCAAGGTTAACTCCTAAGAGAAGTTGTTGAGTTGCTAAGAGGAACATCTTGAAGAAATAGCTTCTTAAACAGATCTCCTTGAAGGAGCCTGAAATGTGTGAACAGCATAGCTTCTTGTCTCAAGAGATAATTAAGGCTACACTTATTATTTCATTAAATTCCACCCCTACCCCCTAAGCCCCTCATGAACATCTCAGAGGCCAGGAGAGCAAATGACTCAGAGTCCTGCAGAAAACCAGGTAGCACCATGAAAGGGAACATTCTGATATTGCAGAGATAAATGTTATATAAGAAAATCATGAGTGGAATTTCTGTCTTTAGGTTGGAATCAAGCTTCGCTTGTTTGCTTTGTATGGAATTCAAGGTACACCTCAGTGACAGAGTGGAGAGTTCTTGCCTCATCATAGCTTGTGTCATGGGTAGATGTGGGATGGCTAGAGGCTGCCTGCTGATGACTTCAAGGGTCCCCAAGCCTGAACTACCCTCTAATTATCCATCTTCTCTCAAACTCTGACATAAGACAAGCCCCAAATTAAACCTATTGGAGCTTCACAGTCTTGACACCTAAGATTTGGATTCCTGTTGAAATTCTGACCCTCCTCAAAAAGATACAGATTGAAATGTACTAGTTTTTAACCATCTCAGTGTGACACTAAAAGCAGGATTGATGCGGTTGGAGGAGTGTGTAGGAAGGTGAAGAGCATTTGGATACTAAGCACAGGCTCACTGGACCCACCTAACGGGGTGTCTCTTGATAGAGACCCAAGGGACTCCCGAGGGAGCCCGTTTTGCCCCAGTCAAGTGGCAAGCTTAAACAGCAAATCACTTGAGGTAAAACAAAGGGCAGACCATCTGTGCTTGCAGACACAGCTAAACTAATGTGAGGGAGAAAATAGAAGCAATTACTTAGAAATTGTAAAGCCTCAAGCAATTCTTCCTCAATCAAGTGAATGTATCAGGTTGGAGCGATATTTGGACTGGAGGTTACTAGCAGAATTGTTTCAATTTGTCATTCTTCGTTCATGTGTAGACACCACTAATGAGCACATCTTTGCCACTCACTTACCTCAGTGGAGACATAATTTTGTTTTATAGCCCTCTCACACGACATCATGTTGATCAGTTAATAATTTATCAAGAACCTCAAGCCAAATAGTAAAACAAATGTGCACCACAGCACATCACTGTATCTTTCTTCTGAACCAGTCAAAGGGACAGGCAGGCACATTACAAAACATCTGCTTCCTCATGGTCTTCTTTAATGTGATTTTAACTTTGTATGCAATTAAAACTGAAGTTATTCCAATTAAAATGCTTGAACCAATGTGGTGCTCCTATTAAGGTGTTAAACATTCCATCTGTCAAATAGAAAAAAAAAGAGAGAGAGAGAGAGAGATTCCCTTTGAGATTTTCTCCATTAAACTAGTTTCCTAATTATTACATGCTACTTAAATAGCATTGACTGCACTTTTTATCTCAAATGCTATAGTTCAATTAGCCTGTAAAAAATGCTAGGTCTCTAGTGACAAAGAGATCTCACAACACATTCTATCTGTATCAGAGGACACATAGCTTTTAGAATATTCCTGGGTAGCTATCATCTTTCCTTGCTCTTCCTATAATCCCAAACTCAATTTTCTTTTATTCTCTAAATCTGAACTATTATAATGAATATAATAGCAGTGTCAACTATAACTTATTAAGCATCTGGTAGGTGTCAGGAGGATTATATGCATTATTTTATTTAGTTATTTTAATAATAGTCCAATGATGTAAATATTTTCTACAATTTACAGATGAGATTATAAGATTGAGAAATCTTTATTTACTTAATTAGTATCTGAAGTGAGATTTAAACCCACTTTTTCATCTCCAAAGTTCATGCTCTTAACCGCAGGGACTATCCTAAATCTTTGTTGGTCCTTTAAAAAAAATTCATTCAATATAATTATCCTCTTTTAGTTAACCAAACAACGAATGTACGGTTAAAGTTTTATTGTTCTTTCTTTGTATTATTATTTTAAAAAATACACAAAACTAAAGAAAATAGTATAATGGATCCTCATATATACCCAATGGTGTATAATCTACATATATACACATATATGCATATACAGGGTGGGGCAAAAGTAGATTTACAGTTCAGATGGAAAATAATACAATAATTAATAAATAATAATATCAGAATAAACTGCCCACATACTGACAACTGTTAACCTACTTTTGCCCCACCTTGTATATCGTTCTTGTTTAATTTATCTCTCTCCTTCTTTTTCAGGAGTATTTAAGGACAAATTCTAGCCTTCATGATCATATCCATGAACATTTGATATGTATCTCTACCTGGAGACATTTCCAACATAGCCACCATGCCATTATCATACCTAAGTTATCATCTAACGCATAGTCTGTATGAGTCAGAGTCCTGGAAACAGCATATTCAGAGAGATTTTTGATAAAGGGACTATTTACAAAGGTGTGTCCAGGCTTAAAGAAAATTGGAAGGGATGGTACCTGAAGGCTGTACCTGAAGGCTAGCAATAATGAAAAGCCATGTTCACCTGTAGGCCTGAGGAAGCAAGGGGGGGAAGCATACTGGAACTTAGAGAGAATGGCCTGATGGAAGGGAGGGAGCAGTGGGGATAAATACTTCAATCACTCCTTCCACCCTCAGAGCTCTTTTTGGTGTCTTCCATTGGGCAGATCCAAATGGAATTCAGAGGTCAGGGGATCTCAGGCAATTAATACAGGGATTGACTTTTTCTTTTCTTTTAAAGAGCAGGGCAATTAACATATTTGGCATCGAGACTCATGTAAAGTCTCTGTTCCATTGCTTCTTTTCTTTATTTTTTCCCCATTGTATAAACCCTTTCTGCCAGCTTTACTGAGGTATAATTGACAAATAAAATAATAAGATATTTGAAGTGTACAATGTGCCAGGCCAGTGTGGCTAAATGGTTGAGTGTCAACCTATGAACCAGGAGGTCATGGTTCAACTTCCATTCAGGGCACATGCCCAGGTTGTGGCTCAATCCCCAGTGGGGGGCATGTTGGAAGCAGCTGATCAATGATTCTCCCTCATCATTGATGCTCCTCTCTCTCCTTCTTCTTTCTTTTCTGAAATCAATAGAAATATATTAAAGAAATAAAGCATACAATGTAATGATTTGATATACATATTCATTGTGAAAGGGTTTCCCCCATTAAGCTAACACATACATCATCTCACATATCATATTTACCTGTGATTTTGATTTGCATTTCTCTGATGATTAGTGATGTTGAGCCTCAGTCATTTGTATGTTTTCTTTGGAAAAAATATCTATTACAGTCTTTTGCTCATTTAAATTTTGTTTTGTTTCTATTATGTTGAATGAGTTCCTTGTATATTTTAGATATTAATCACTTTTCAGATATGTGGTTTACAAATATTTTCTCCCATTCCAGACATAACCTTTTCATTTTATTGATGATTTCCTTTGCTGTGCAGAGATGCTTTTTAATTTAATGTAGTCCTACTTATTTATTTTTGCTTTTGTTACCTGTGCTTTTGATCTCATACCCAAAGCACTCATTACCAAGACTAAGTTTAAGGAGCTTGTTCCTTATGTTTTTTTTTAGGAGTTTTATAATTTTAGGTCTCACCCTCAAGTCTTTAATCTATTTGAGTTGACTTTTGTGTATTGTTGGTGTAAGGTGTAGGGGTCCAGTTTCATTTTTTTTTTTTCATGTGGCTGTCCAGTTTTTTCAACACCATTTATTGAAGAGACTGTTCTTTTTCCATTGTATATTCTTGGCTCCTATGTCATAAATTAATTAACCATATATGCATGGGTTCATTTTTGGTCTTCTATTATGTTTCATTGATCTATGTGTCTGTTTTTATGCTAAAACCATACTGTTTTGATTACTATAGCTTTGTAATATAGCTGGAAATCGGGAATTGTGATGCTTCTAGCTTTGTACCTCTTTCCCAAGATTACTTTTGGTATTTGGAGTCTTTTATGGTTTCATACAAATTTTTGGATATCTTTATTTATTTCTGTGATAAATACTATTTAAATTTTGGTAGGGATTGCATTGAATCTGTAGTTTGCTTTTGGCTATATGGACATTTTAAAAATATTCATTCTTTTTTTAAAAAAATTATCTTTTTTTGTTGAAAGTATTATACATGTCCCTTCCCCTCCCCCCCCATTGACTCCCTCCACTCAACCTCCACCCCTCCCCCAGCCTTCCCCACGCTATTGTCTGTCCATGGACTATGTATGTATGCATATGCAATATTCATTTTCTCAATCCAAGAATACAAAATATCTTTTCAACTATTTGTGTCTTCTTAAATATTTTTTCATCAATATCTTATATAGTATACAGATCTTTCATTTCCTTGGTTAAATTTATTTTCAGGTGTTTTATTCTTTTTGATGCGATGATAAACGGGATTATTTTTTTTTAATTTCTTTTCTGATAGTTCATTGTTCATGTATAGAAACACAACTGATTTTTGCATATTATTTTTTACCCTGCAACTTTACTGAATTTGTTCATTAGTTCTAACAGTTTTTTGGTAGTCTTTAGTTTTTTTAATATGTAATTTGTTATCTACAAATAGAAACAATTTTCCTTCTTCTCCAATTCAGATGACTTTTTTTTCTTGTCTAATTACTCTGGCTAGGACTTCTGGTACTGTCCTATATAATAAAAGGCTAATATGCAAATCAACTGAACGGTGGAATGACTGGTTGCTATGATGCACACTGACCACCAGGGGGCAGATGTTCAATGCAGAAGCTGCCCCCTGGTGGTCAGTGTGCTCCCACAGCAGGAGTGCTGCTCAGCCAGAAGCCAGGCTCATGGCTGGCAAGCACAGCAGCGGTGGCGGTGGCGCGAGGGAGCCTCTCCCACCTCTGCCGGCAGTCAGTCATTCCCCCAGGGCTCCAGGACTGTGAAAGGGCACAGGCCAGGCTGAGGGACCCCGCCCCCTGAGTGCACTAATTTTGTGCATTGGGCCTCTAGTGTTGAATAAAAGTAGTGAGAATGGGCATCCTTGTCTTGTTCCTGACCTTATAGAAAAAGCTTTAAGCTTTTCACCATTGAGTATGATGTTAGCTGTAGGTTTGTCACATATGGTCATTATTATGTTGTGGACTTTCCCTCCATACTCTGTTGAGAATTTTAATCATGAAAGGATGTTGTAGTTTGTCAAATGCCTTTCCTGCATCTATTGATATGAATGTATGACTTTTATCCTTTTTTAAAAATGTGGTGTACCACATTTATTGGTTCATGGATGTTAAATTATCCTTGTATCCTTGGAATATATCTCACTTGATCTGGTGTATGGTCATTTCAATGTACTGTTGAATTTGATTTGCTATTATTTTGTGGAAGATTGTTGCATTTATGTTCATCAAGAATATTTATTTTCTTATAGTATCATTGTTCTGGTTTTGACATCAGGGTAGTTTTAGTCTTGTAATATAAGTTTCAAAGTGTTCTTTTCTCTTTTATTTCTTGGGAGAGTTTGAGAACAATTGGTATTAATTATTCTTTAAATGTTTGGTAGAATTCACCAGGAAATCCTTTTTCTTTGTTGGGAAGCTTTTAATTCTTGATTTATCTCCTTACTGGTAATTGGTCTATTCAGATTTTCTACCTCTACAATTCAGTCACAGTAGAAATTTATCCATTTTCTAGAAATTTATTCATTTTTTTTCTGATGGTTCAATTGTTGGCATAAAATTATTCATAGTAGTCTCTGTTGATCTTTTGTATTTATGTGTTATCAATTGTAATATCTCCTTTTTATTTATAATATCATTTGAATCCTATCTTTATTTCTGGCATGGCTAGCTAAAGATTTTTCTATCTAGTTTATCTTTAAAATAAAACAACTATTTCATTGATCATTTGAAATAAAACAAAAATTTAAAAATATCTTGAGACAAATTTAAATGGAAACACTATACCAAAACTTACAGGATGCAGTAAACTCAGTTCTAAGAGATAAGTTTGTAATGATAAATGCCTACATTAAGAAAAAAGAAAGATCTCAAATAAACAACCTAACTTTACACCTAAATGAACTACAAAAAAAGGACAAACTAAGTCCAAAATTAGTAGAAGGAAATAAGTAGGAAGTAAATTAAATATATAACTTTTAAAAATGTAACCATAATTTTTATCTCTCAGTTTATATGTAAACAGGCCACTGGTTAGATTTGACCTACTGTCCCTACTTTGCTAATCCTTGTTAGTTCAAAAAGACCATCTCCCTGTGATACAAAGAGAATCAGGTAGGGTATAGAGTGGTTCTGAAAGAGTAAATAGGAACTATATAGACACAGTCATATTCGAAGAAAGCTTGTTCAAATGAGGATCAAAACAACATCCACACATTTAATTTAACAGCTATGTCTCTTTATGCTTTAAATGTTTTCCTCTCCTTTTGGTTTATTGGTAAGCAAGGACTTTTATCCTGTACACAAAAGATTTGGCTAGCTGCTTTCTTACGGTGTTCTTCAATATGGTTCTCTATCTTCTGTATTTCCTGTAAACTGTTAGATCTTGATATTTTATTAAATTCATTCAAACTTTTAGGAAATAGTAATTCAAAGTTGGTACTATATACTTCCAGTTACATCACATCATGAGGAGTATAATGTTTCTGACTGTCCCACTTCTACTCTGCCAAGATTATCCGTGGGCTCAGGTATTGTCAGCCCTATGTCTTCATTATTAAATTTTCCATTACATTTACACATACTGTTTACTGCATCCATTGATTGTTATTTTCTTTATCTATTATTTTACAATGTTTGTAAAATGATGATATTTCAGTTTCATAATTCCTTGTGCATTTATTAGTTAGAATTCTTCTGTAAGGACTTTCTTTTCCTTATTAGATATTTGGTCACTTTGAAATATAGTTCATATTGTAAATGCAGGATGAACACTTTTTTCTTTTCTTTTACCAATTTTAATTTAGTGTCCTAGAGAGCTCCAGTAGTAATTAATGAGCAAATTTAATTAAATTTATTAATTAAATTTCAAAATAATACTTCTTTTAAAGAAGTATTATTTTGAAATTTAAAAATATTTATAGTTTATGTTTATAAAATTTATAGACTTGTATATATATAATATATATATGTAATATAGACAAATCCATTCATTTAAAATAAAAACTCACATATGTATAGTGTATCAATCCATTGCAAATATTATTTTTTGTCTTCCTTACTTTATCCCATTTTAAGTAAATGGGCATTTTTCATTATCTCCTATGTTTTCTTCTTCTCTTCCTCTTTTATTCTTCTCCTACTCTTCCTTCTCCTCCCTCTCCCCCTGTCCCTTCCCCTCTTATCCCTCTCTTTATCATTCTTCCTTTGGGGATGTCTAAAACAACAGAAATTTATATCACAGTTACTATGGCCAAGTCAACATGTGGGCATTGCTGTACTATCTCTAGAGGCTCTAGGGGATATTCTGTTCCTTATCTTTTCCAGCTTCTCAGCAGAGAGGCTGTAGGCATTCTTGGACTTGTCCATGTATCACTCTGATCTTTGCCTCTGTCTTTATTCTGCCTTCTCCTCTTCTCTATGTGTCTCTTTGTGTGTCTCTTGTCATATTAACATTGGATTTAAGGCCCACCCTGACCACCTATGATCTTTAACTTATTTACATATGCAAACACCTTTTCCAGATAATATCACATCACTACAAATGTCTTTTTGTGATTTGTTTTGTGATGCTTGCTCT
This sequence comes from Cnephaeus nilssonii, assembly GCF_951640355.1. Taxonomy (NCBI): domain Eukaryota; kingdom Metazoa; phylum Chordata; class Mammalia; order Chiroptera; family Vespertilionidae; genus Cnephaeus; species Cnephaeus nilssonii. Next base: position 68,579,894 of record NC_137084.1, on the reverse strand, counting down.
ATTAACAGGAAATGTTTTTGAGTACTATTAATATATTATAAACTAGAGGCCCAGTGCACGGATTCGTGCACTGGTGGGGTCCCTCGGCCTGGCCTGCAGGGATGGGGCCAAAACTAGCTCTCCGACATCCCCCAAGGGGTCCTGGATTGCAAGAGGGCCTCTAGTATGCATATAAGATGTTTGGTTAATCTCTTCCCGCTCTCCCCCCACTTCTCCTGAGAGTCATCAATCTGTTCCATGTTTCCATGCCTGTGGTTTCTGCTCCTGCATTGAGAATCTGCCCCCTGGTGGTCAGTGTGCATCATAGCTACTGGTCGGCCAGTTGGCCAGTCGCTTAAGCATATATATATATATATATATATATATATATATATATATATATATATATATAAAATATTGCAAATAAAGAAGCATTGATTAATCTTCTGTTTTATGTCAACATCACATATAGCAAAAGTTTACTAGTGACCTATGATATATAAAATTATCAAATTAAAGCTGCCACAGACTAAGAAAAAGTATATTACTTGTACTTGTACAATTATTTAGTTTTCTGTCACCCTTGGTTTTATATGTGTGTTTATGTGGGGATAGAAGAAGGCAGTAGGGCCAGAAACCGGTTTGGCTCAGTGGATAGAGTGTTGGCCTGCGGACTCAAGGGTCCCAGGTTCGATTCCGGTCAAGGGCATGTACCTTGGTTGCGGGCACATCCCCAATAGGGTGTGTGCAAGAGGCAGCTGATCGATGTTTCTCTCTCATCGATGTTTCTAACTCTCTATCCCTCTCTCTTCCTCTCTGTAAAAAATCAATAAAGTATATTTTAAAAAAATAAATAAAAAGAAGAAGGCAGTAGGGTCTGACCTTAAAAAATAAATCACTGCAAGAAGGGTTTCATCCTCATTTGATGATAGAAACTTGATTTGGCTTGTCACACCTTTGAGTATTCACTTTCACTCTTGTTATAAATTTTCTATCCCAATGGTATCCCACCACTTTTATAATAGTAGAATGCTCAAAAGAGTTGGAAGATACAGAGGCACCAGATGCATTTTCTTTATGTCTTTTGGAACAAAAAAGATAGAAAAAATGTTAGATTTGTGCGTGTGTGTGTGTTTGAAATATATATGCCTCTATTTCAAAGAATCATCCTTCCTAATACAGAAAACTCTAGATTTTATTGCAAGCATTCATACAGAGCCACCTTATGTTATCAGAAGTTGTCTTTCATCTGTCAGTGTCATTATAGTGATGACAGTATGGGCTCTTGTGTCCTTTTAACATCTTTTTTCCATTCTGGCAAAGGAAAATGTCCTGGAGTCATCTCACATACTTTTTGTCCTATATCTGAAATCATCTGTTTCTCTCAGAAAATCTTGTTTCTTATAGTAGAAATGATATTTGGGGTGCTAGGGATGCTCATTCTAATGGGTTGTCATTGGTTCTCTATCTTATTTCCTTTAAAAGTAAGGTGGCTAGCATTTATTTTCTTTATAATTTGTTGAAATTACATCAAAGTTGGCCAGGGACAGTCTGGGTTGGTGTTTATTCACTCAGAATAATTATTAATGGTGCCGCTTAACAGTATCCCAGTTTTAATAAGTTATATGACAACCTTATTTATAAGTGATTTAACCTGTTTTTATTGGTTGCCAAAAGAATGTTTTCTTTATCTTTAAAGTCCTGTAGTTTCACTAGAAAATATATTGGTGTTGCCATCTGGGTCAATTCTCTGAAATACCTGGTGTGCTCTTTCTGTAAGTCTTCTTTTATTTCAGGAAGCTATCCTGTTTGTAGTTCGTAGGAATTGTTCTGTGCTTTGGATTTTTTTCCCTTGGGGATTCTAATCATATGTCTGTTGAATTTGTTTATATGTACTCTATATCTATTATTTTCTTATATTCACGTTTTTCTTTACTTGTTTGATTTCTTTGTTCTACTTGCTGCTCTCTATTTCTCTTATTGTCCTCTTTCTCTCTCTCTGTTGTCTAATGTCTCATGTTTCTTTTAGCGTAGTCTTCATTCTGAAGTGCTTTTCTCCCCACAATTTTTCCTGAACCCCGGCAGAACTTTTTCACATCCTGCTCGCTTTCAACCATCTCATTTCTCAGATTTGCCACTTCTAAGTGATGCTGTTTTCATAGCTCCCACACTGTTCTTATTTTTATCTTAGCTCTTTTCTAATATTAAGCTATAGTTTCCATTAGCTTTGTGATCATAGTTTTGTGTCATGCCTTCATTAATGGTTAATTTTCCTCTTCTTTTTTCCATAAAATGTCCTAATATGGGGTTTGATTCCAATCTTTTTCATTTTCTCTTGTTAATTTGAGGTCCTTCCTTCCTTCCTTCCTTCCTTCCTTCCTTCCTTCCTTCCTTCCTTCCTTCCTTCCTTCCTTCCTTCCTTTCTTCCTTTCTTTCTTTCTCGTATTTTTTCAGAAGGAAATTCCTGTAGAGACCGGTCAGGGTGGTTTTCTTAGAGAAATGGTTCTAGGCTCTCTCCTCTGGTGTTGCAATATTAAAAAATACAGAGTATCAGTTCAACAGTCCTGTCTCCTTTGGACTTTCTGCTCCTTTCAAGAGTTGAAACTTGTCTCCATTGTTTATGCACTGCTCGTTTTTTAAATTAAAAAAAGAAAGCATTTTTTTTCCCCTCAGAGTAAGTCTTTGTCTTTCAAGAGGGGAAGATCTTGAATATTTCTGAGGCTTTTGAAGGTGTAAACTTCCTAGGACTTCAGTACTCAGAATATCTTATTTGCACTCATTTGCTCACTGGAGTCGGTGGAGTTTTTATCCAGGTTTACCAACTGATTGTTTTCACGTTCACTTGCTGAGGATTCCACTTCCAGTTGAGGTCATCTATCTTTCCGAATGAGCATTTGATGCAATTTTTGTGTTTCAAGTCTCTTAACACTTTCCTATCTTTTCTACTGCCTCCACAAGGGATAACCCCACACATGTCCTGAACAGGGTCTGCTGTTGATGGTGACATCAGCCATTTATGCTCTGCAGTTTAGGAGAACTCCTGGTCATCTCGTTTTTGTTGAAGATACTGTCACTTTTATTTGTCATTTGTTATTCTAGTTTTTATTTGTCATTTGTTATCCTAGTTTACCTACTGTTTTGTTTTTATGAGAAGATTTCAGGATATTTATATAGTGTGCTTCCATAATGATTTTGTTCTAACTGGAAATTTGAGGTCACTTTTAAAAAACTGACCTGACATAGTTAATTTTGGAAGCATCGAAAATAAGACAGGACCTCATAAAATTCAACCTTTTGCCACATGGGAAAAGTTTCAATCTAAATCAGGAATTAGATTTCTACACCAGGCATTGTCCTCAATTTCCACCAAAGCTCCAGGCAAAATAGCAAGGAGGGCAAGTTTGTCTCTGGCTGTCTTCCTCCTACCTCGCTCAGCACTGTGTCAGGGCCAGTGGCACAGGTGCTTGGGTCTTCTGAGCCTTGCTGTCACAGGTCATTATTTGGCAGACCCTAGGGGTTATAGGCTCTGCATTCAAAGTCAGGCCTAGTCAGGAAAGCTGGAACTGGATGAAGGCAGAAGGACACCATCTGTGAGCCAAGGTGTGGGCCAGGCAGTCCACAGGCAGAGCCAGCAAGTGCTTCTGAAGGGCTGAGGAAGCAGGTAGGCGGAGTCAGAGCAACAGGCAGGTGGCTGATGGCAGCCGTCCAGGCTGAGGCTGCTCGGGCTCCCATGTGCCCTTGTGCTCACTGGCCATTCTGCTGCAGGTGCAGAGTGCACTCACTGCCTGCTGCTCAGCAGGGCCATGTTCTCGGACAACAATGGGAAATAATGGCACATCTTTTCTATCTGGAGCCTTCGAAACTGGTCATACATTTTTTTTCCCCTGTTGATGGAGATGCCATTCTCTTTGCAATAATTACCTCACTACTGTGATTTGAAAATTTGAAAATTCTCGAGTTCAGTATCTGAAGGCCGATCAACACCATGCAAGACAAGTCCCCTTAACTTCCTTCTCCTTTCCTCAAAGGGACTCCGTCTCCGAATAGTCCTCTTCATCCTGCTGGGTTAGAGAAGACTAACCAAGTCTCACCAAGACTCAAATGTCAAGTGTCCCGGAGGAAAAAGTGTCCAAGAGACATTCAATGGATCAAACAAAACAATTCCTCCGTTTGCTAAATGCGTATTTGCTAGGCCCTATGCCATGAATGTCACTCACATGATCTAATTTAAATTTTCACAAAAAAAGTTGTGTGGTTGGGGGTAACAGTTAAGTAAGAAGAGACTTAATCTGAGGAATCATCAGGTGAGTTAGAGAAGTGGGAGTGACTCCCAGAAGAGCCACACAGAACTGAGTAACCATCCAAGCAGGAACTGCTAACTTTGTTGCGATTAGGAAGCTGCTCTGGGATTCGCTCCCTTCTTTATTTGTTTGATTTCTTAGCTCTCCTTTCTGCTCTCTGCTGCTGCTGCAGCTGTTGGCTCCAGGAATGCCTGCCTTAACAGTGATCCATGGACCAGTGATACCACCTAAATGGATGCCTTAGGTACTGTCTCCCCTTCTCCTCACTAAACTCACTTCCAAATTCAGGTCTTACCAGAGTGCATGTAATTGGCAGAACCTAAATTACATCAGGAAGCTTTGCTAAAAGGGAGTCACAGAAATGCAGTTTTTGACATCCTAGCCTCAGAAATACAGATAACACTCTAGTTAGACTATCAGTCCTGTTCACTGATGAGGAAATGGAGGTGAATTTTGACTAGAACAGCTTGTCATGTAACCAGAACTGAAAGAGCCAGGATTTAATCCAGATGTAAACTTATGATCTCAGCCACCTCACTCTTCTGCATGCCCAGAAAGGATTCTGTGGTCAAATGGGAATGATACAGACTTATTTATAAGTGTAATCAGGACTTCCTTATCCACAACCATCTTTCCCTGACTGAACCACCTAATTATTGATCAATTATTGGTTCATCCCCACTTTTTCTATGTCATTAAACTTCCCAAAGGTAGGAGCAATCTTCTAGTATCACATAACTTATGAAAACTACTGCCCCAGGTTTCATTATGCTATACATGGACAGGCTCATGCTGTGACTAAATGTACTGGACTATTTCAAAAGGTGCAAGATACAGTGCTTCAATTTGTCATGGGAAAGTTGTTATTTCCATTAGCAAAAATTAAGTTTGACTTAAGGCAGGGAGTAAAATGGAAATACTGGTCCCTTCTGTAAATGTACCTCAGAGAGTTCTAATGTACATCAAAATGCTCCAGTCTATTTGTATGTTTATTGACTTAACATGTTCACTCACTGGGCAATTATTTATTGAGTGTCTATTATATGCCAGAAATATAGTGGCATGTAAACATACACTGTTCCTGCTCTCATGATGCTTAGAGTCCGGAGGTGAGGACCAACATTAAATCACCATGTGAAAGAATAGAACTATGGGAGCAACAGCAGAAGTGTGAGCACAAACCTCTATGGAGGAGTTTCATTTAAGCTGACACCTGAAGGATGTGTAGAGATTAGTGAGGCAAAGAAGGAAGGGATGAGTGTTCTAGTCATAGGGGTCTGCAATGCCAAAGTTCTGAAAAGGAAAGAGACCAGGTACGTTTGAGATAGTGAGGAGTGGAGTGGTTGGAGTGTGGGGTAGGGAGGAGAGGGGATCAGCATGAGCTATACAGATGGATGAGGGGAGGTTATTTCAGAGTTGAAGGTTGACTTAACAGAATACAACCCTCCATTCCATTCAATGTGGTCATTTGAAGTTGCTACTGACTAAGCCAGATTGAAACATGTGCTGAAATAATGAGTCATGGTCAACAGGTTAACAGGTGCATCACAGTAAAGAGAATCAGATGCTACTGAAACATTCATGCAATGGAAAGATCTCTTATAATATAATACAGAGGTAAGGTTTAGCAAAGATGCACATTTTGCAAAACTGTATTTCTAACATTCAATGACCATTCAGAGCAATGACATAGAAAATTATCATCTTTTAAAAATGCACTCGTTTTTTAGTATTCCAAAAACCAGGCTTCCATTGTTCAATCATAGAGGATAAAGAGTTCTACTTTTCAATAATTTAATTTCGTCTTTTGTATTTGTTCAAAAATTCCCTATATTATTCATGAAAGGGGGATTATTTTATAACAACTTATTCAAAGGTGAACAGTGTAATGTAATATTTAATTATTACTTTCAGAGTCAAAAAAGAAAGCAATTTTCTCCCCCAGAGTTTTGAGTTTCAGAATGATCTAGTGGTGAGGAAGTTATCCCCATTGTAGGTGCTGGGATAGCTGGAGGGGGACTATGCAGGCATGGGGCATAGGGTATTGGGAGAGTGTGGCAGCCCACACCAGACAGCAGCTAGGCAGCCAGCGACATATGCAAAGCCTGTGGTATCTCTGGGCCATGCTGGGGGAGCCATGATCTATAACGGATGAAATTCTGTGATTACTTCTTCAATTATGGCTCTCAACAGAAGGGACATGGCATTAGAGCAGTTTAGGAGGCTTTTAAGGTTCATAATAAATCCACTTCCACATGTGTAAGAATGAAATGAATGACAGTTGAGTGGCAGGAAGGCTGACAAACAACAAAGCCATACTGCATGGGATGTTTGCTTTTCTTGTCTATTTCTGCCTTCTGTTGATTGGGCAAACTTTTGCTGCTCTCTCTTCTGTTCTAAACAGATACTTTTCTCTCTCAAAAAGTATCTAATGAGCTCCCACAAGGTGTCAGGCTCTATGCTAGGTATTGGACCAACAACAGTTCAATCACTTGACAATTATCTAGTGAATATCAGTTATGTGCCAGGTAATGTTCTGATCACTGGTAAACAAGACAGACAAGGATTCTGCACTCAGAGTTTGCATTCTGATGGGAGAGACTGAAAATAAGCACACACAATGGATGCTTGAGAGTAATGTAGAAAAATGCTTAACAGAGAATTTAAAATTAAACATATGTACTACTTTCAACAATAAAGGTAACATTAAAAAAATAGGTGACATAATAGCATTGCGGTGGCTACCTTAGTTGAAGGTTGAAGGTTGACTTAACAGAATGAAACCCTCCATTCCATTCAAGGCTTCCTGGCAGAGGTGAGCTGTGTGCTGAGATATGAATGGCAAGAAGAGTAAGTCCTATGTAGATCAGGTAGAGGAGAACTCCACCAGAGGGACAGCTAGTATAAAGGCTGTGTATCAGAAATGGTTCGGCATGTTCGAGGAAGATCTAGTTTATAGTAAAATATTTTGAATCTGTATATCATTGTAACAATATGCCCTTATTCATTCATTCATCCCTCCCACCCTATCTTCCTCCTTTCCTTCCTTCCTTCCTTCCTTCCTTCCTTCCTTCCTTCCTTCCTTCCTTCCTTCCTTCCTTCCTTCCTTCCTTCCTTCAACAAATATGTATTCAGCACCTTCCAGTTATCATGGACAGTGCTAAGTGCTACATTCATAATGCAGATTAAAAGTTTCTTTGGAGCCCAGCTGGGGTAGTTCAGTGGTTGAGTATTGACCTATGAACCAGAAACTTATGGTTTGATTCCTGGTCAGGGCACATGCCCAGCTTGCAGACTCAATCCCCAGTAGGGGTCATGCAGGAGGCAGGCAATCAATTATTCTCTCTCATCGTTGATGTGTCTATCTCTTTCTCCCTCTCTGAAATATATATATATTCTTTGGATACTTTGTTTTTGGTTATCAAGAGCAGAGTAAGCAGAAGATGAAAATTTTTTCACATTTAGTGATTTGGTCAATATGTATTCAATAAGTTGGAAAATTTTCCAAGATATTCAGAAAGGATGATTTGCTTTTCTCCAATAGCGGTTGTTTTTGAATTGGCAAATGTTACCTTTCTCTTTCTTTTTCTCTCTTGGATGTTTTAGAATGTGCACAGTCAGCAAAACTTAGGTTGCTTTTCTTTTCTATTATCAGAGAGGCTTTACTCTAGAGGGCAGGGCCTGGCATTCCAGGGCTGGGATCTGAGTTAGCATATGTTTCTTCAGCTGGGCTGTCACTGCTAAACACGGAGCAGCCGAGTGTCCAGCCTGAATAAAGTGTCAACTGTGTTTCAGCTCTTATCAGTTTTCCCATGCTCAAGTGGACTAATAAATGAGAGTCTTTCAACGAGCGTGGTGGGCGAGTTGTGAAAACAGGACGTGCGAGAAGAAAGTAAGGATGCCTCCACTTTGTGAACCTGTATTTACTGAGAGCCAACGCCTCATATCATAAAATTCTCCCACATAAAGTGTACTGTGCAGTGGTCTTGGGCATATTCACAGAGCTGTGCAATAATCACCACAATCTAAGTATAGATCATGTTCAACCCTCATTCTTGGGTGGACTTGAGCAACAGCTCACTCAGGAGTCTGGAGTGACAGACTAAGAACCAGGGCTGAAAACCTCATTTTGATGGTTTCTCCCAGTCCTAGATTGTGTTGTCTCATTCAGAAGCACAGCTGGTACTTAGAACAGCATTGTCTACTTAATGGGAATGAAAGCTGTTGAAAATACATGAACAAATATTTCTCAAAGCAACTATGTGCCAGGCTCTGGAGATTCCAGAATGAATAAGACAGGCAAATTTCACTATTATGGCACTTAGAGTCTAGCTGGAGAAGAGAAATAAGAAACAATACTAGTAATTAAAACTATATAATTTCTGATAGAGATAAGCACTATGAAGTAAGTTAAAAAGGGTTATGTAATACAGTTACCAAGGGGTATACAATTATGGAGTTCAGAAACATTTTCATACCATTTGATGGCTGAGAAGCTGAGAAAGGTTGAGTGACTTAAAGAAAATCTTACAGCTAGTGACTGAGAGAGTGAGGACTGGGGTCTGGTTGTCGGACTCTAAACCAGGATGCTTTCTACCATGTCATTCAGGAAATAGAAATGGTTTTGCAAATTATGGTGTCTATGCCATGGACTATCATGCCATCATTTCAAATGGTAATTATGGAGACATGATTATGATATAACAATAGGGAAAGATACAAAATTGCATATATGCCATGTATAGGAATGTATAAAAATAAGAATATCTGTGTGTATAAGGACTGGAAAGTGACATGCAGGAATAAATCATAGTTTTGCTTTAGGAGTGTTTCTTTATCTGGTTTCCTGAATTTAAATAACTTTGTATCTAAAATAAAATTAAGATACTGGATGAAAATTATTTTGACTATAAAAAAAAACTAGTCAATTGTAGTTTCTATAAAGATCAGTTATATTCTCTATCTCTATCAAATCTATAGATAGCATCTATATCTATGTCACCTTAACAGTTGCAGGAGTAACAGAAACATCTGTTGAAAATGAAGTTTGTAGAAGACAAAGGGCCAATTACTTGATCCTCAGAAATGGGTTCATGAATGGCCAGCCTCCTCATGGAGAAATCACTTGGATCAGAAAGGAAACTCTCAAGGATGATATTACCTCTTGCAAACAAAGAAATAGGAATGGGAGAGCCTTTCTGTTCACAGAACAGGCCTATTTCCTGAGTGGAGGCTTTTCAATCACCCTGTGACTATAGAACAGAAGACTTGCCAGCTCAAGTCTCTCACTGGCAAACTGTGAGTGCAATTTGTAAACAAAAATTCTAACGGGACTCAAGTACACATGTGAGTCATGAAGAGCCTTGAATACAGGGACAGTCTTCAAAGGTGGGGCAAGGTGTAGGGAAACCACAGAAATAGTGGATAGTTCAGTGGCCTGGGGTTAGTCAGAGAGGACTGTTGCTATCAGCCCAGGTGGAAGGGCCAAGAGCCTTGAGGCGAGGGCTATGCTATGGGAGATGTGGCCTCTGCCTCCCCAGCCAGGATTTGGGGGAATTAAATAACTTTCCTTCAAGCCCCTGCCAGTTTGTACTCTCTTAACACTCTCCCCTGGTGGCTGAACTCAGCAGGAAGCAAGAGGGGCCAGAGTGCTCTGGTGGGATCCTGACAGGTTAGTCTTCCCCTGGCATAGACAGAGCAGGTGGAAATGGGTGGACAGTGGGGTTGGAGGGGCAAAGAGAAAACATTTAAGGCATGGAGGAAGTAGGGGAAGATTCATCCTGCCCCCCATTCCCTTTTCATGAACTCCTCTCCCTCCTTCACCCCCACCCCCTACTTCTTACTACTAGTACTTGGTGGGGTGTAGAAGGAAAAGCAAGGCAGCAATGGGCTAGAGTTCAATATCAACCATGTAAGATCTCTGGGTCCCTTATGATGTAAGAGACTTAACTCCTCTGAAATCAGTGGACTTGGTGCGTTAGTAAAGAGCATGGGCTCTGAAGCCAGACTATTGGAGTTCAAATCCCGCCTCTGAAATTTACTCTGAGATTCTGTGGCTCTTCCTTTTATTCTTTCCTTGTCATTTAATTCCATTTAAAAACAAAGTGCTTGAAGAGTACTCAGTAAGTGTTACCATTTTCTGCCCGTAAATGGGGATTATCGTTCTGATTTCTTTGTGCTGTTATGAGAATTAAACAAGATAAAACATATACAAGGACTTCGAAGATTACAGAGCAACATCTAACAACATCAATGTCACAGGCTTTCCCTTTCCTTTTTTCTATCCCCACTCCTCCCCTTTCTTCTTTTATATCAGTGAGCAAATAATTATGGAACCAGGCAATGTCCTGGGCACTGTGGGGCCAGTGGGGATCAAGAAAATAATGTCCTTGTGATCATGCAGCTCATATTAAATGGGGCATGAGGAGTGTAAGCAAACGACCAAATCAATGGACAAGGTAATGTCAACTGGTGGCGGGTGTCGTGAAGAAAATAGAACAGGCAACTGGGATAGAGAGTAAAAGTGACATTTGGGTAAGGGAACTACTTAGTGTGGTCAGGAAGGTTTGCCTGGAGGGGGAATTTGAGCTGAGGCATGAGTGATAAGAAAGATTCTGTCATGGGAAGATTGGGGAAGGAGGGGGATTGGTGGAAGGATCTAAGCCGAGGCACTAGCAGTACGAAGTCCCTAACACAGGAGTGAATTAAGTGTATTCTAAGGACTGGGAGAAAGCCTGGGTGTTTGGAGCCTGAGAGAGGATGAGGCTGGAGAGGTGGGCAGGAGTTGCAGTTGTGAGGCCCTGAGTGAAGGCATGTCATGATCTGAATCGCTTCCTTAATCTTGCATAGTCAGCGTCAAGGTCTGTGAGGATTAAGGTGCTACAGGGAAGCCATCTAGTACTGTTCTGAGAAAAGAGCCATCCCGAGGGTTGAGACAATCGGGGAAATGCTTCCCCGAAGAGGACACTGGAGCTGAGCTACGGGAAGGGGAAATGACATATGCAGGAAGCTGCAGGTGGGAGTTCTCAGCAAGAGGTGAAGAGCACTTGGACACAGAGGAGAGAATGCACAGGAAGTTTTTGAAGAACAGAAAGAACTAATCTGGTCATTCGCCCTGAGGGTAGGTGCTTGGAGGTGGTTCTCAGGTCCAGGGGCCAACTTGCATGGCTGAATCTGGGAGCCATGCTCTTGCCCCATCTTCCAGTACATGAGCCGGTGTGTGTCCTGGCCATCAGGAATGGCTACGATCTTAGGCCCCGGGACAAAGTCCAGTTATGTGCCCAGTAGGTCTCTTGACTTCTTTCACACCCACAGTTGATCCCCAGAACATGCCTGTCACTATCCAGAAAGAACAAATCATTATACTTTCAAAGAGTAAATGAGCATTTTAGCTAGCATCACATGCTGAAAAGAGCCTTGGAATTTGAGTCTAGTCCTGCCCCCTTTATTTAGCATTTTGACCTTTTGCAAACCACTTAATTCCCCTTGGTCAGCTTCCTCATTTGTAAATGGACACAACATTACCTACTCTCTAGGACTGTTGGGAGAATCCAGTAACATAACCTATAAGAAACTATATTTCAGCTTTTCCCTCTGCTCCACCTTTCTGTGGCCTTTTACCCTCCACATGTCATTCTGCAGATGTCTGGACATTCAGTGTCTGACAGAGAGGCCATGCAAGAGAAGAGCGGTTCCTCTGGATTAAACCCAGCAGCAGAATAAGCACCCAGTTCAGTATCCTCGCTGCTAGGCCAGATCTCCAAAAGCAACGTGCTCATTCTCCAGGGCAACAGCAAATGCTTGCTTATATCAACAGCAGGCAGCGGGTCAGACATTTTAAAACAGAACATAAGGTCAAGGAGCTCAGTTTGGCCAGTGGACATAACCTCTCACAAATATTTTTGAAGCCCAGGTGTAGAATTGGCTCATTGCTCATAAACTGAGCTTCAGATCGTTTCTCTTGTCTAGGTCGCCAGGCCCAGTGCCCCGAGTACTTACAGAATGAAAGAATCTGTGACCTTTATGGAGGAAATATTCTATGCATCGGCATGGAATGTTTTTAGTTTGTGAGCCTCTTTTTGCACATTTGAATGAATTCTTACTGCACAAAATGTTTCATTCCGACTCCAGCTAAGTGGGTTGCTAAGGTAAAAGTGTTCATGATTAATTCCCTTCCCAAACACACTGGAGAAAAGGAAAAAAGGCCCTGGTGGATATCAGTGTTTTCAATGCTGTGAATTCAATTCAATTTAATTATTTTCTCCCCATGGCTTTAAATTGAAGGGCTTCAAACTCAGGAGTTGCTGCTCATAAACGTAATTGCTTTCCCCTGGTAAAGGAGAGTGTTCAGAAATAAAGGGCTCCAAAGTGCAGATGATGTGAGGAGAGAGAGAAGAGATCTGGGCGGGGCCTCTAGAGCCCTGGCTGTAGGCCTGGTCCTGTGACCACCAGCCTGTTGAACTCTTCCTCAGATTCCTCTGTATCTTCATTATTAAATTGAGGACAGATAGCCTCTCAAACCTTTTCTAGCACTAAAAGGTTCTGTTATACAATTGTGGTGACAGTATTCAGAGATCGCCATCTTTGCAGAGTTCTGGAGTACTGGAGGAGGAGGTGATTTGACATGTCCACCACTTACTGACTGCAATGTTGGGGAGCAGAAGAAATGTCCCCGGGGTGTGCTCTCCCACCTGTCCAGGGGAAATCATTGTACATCCCCCTGGCCAATTCTCAGGACTATGGTGAGGATTGAAAATCAAAATAAGGTAATGAATGCAAAACAGGGAAGCTAAGGAAAACTCCAAAGAGGTCAGGATGCTGAGAGTCTCTGGATGGGAGTGTGAAGTTAGGGCTGGGGTGGAGATGGAGTGGGTAACTGGTGAGTCCACAGGATGTAGGGTGGAGACTGGGTGGCAAGAATGAAAAAACCAGCTGCTGTCCATTCTCTGTTCTCTGTCCGGAATCATCATCATTGGAGCAGACACTATTGGTTGCATTCTCTGTTTCTTCTTTGCTGGTAGAACCTGGATTTTGTTCTGATATCCACCATCCTTTGTACACTCATTCACCCAGGGAAAGTGGTCCTATCTTCTGATTAGTGAAAGCTGATTATGGCATTTCATTCTTCCTGTTAGTGATTGGTTTTCGCATAGCACGTGAATTAGTCCTGATCAATAAGATATGGGGCAAAAGTTACTCCTGGGAAAGGTTTTTCTTGTTCTAAGAAAAGAAAGACATGGGAAGCAGCGATCCTTTTCTTATGTTGGACTTTGTAGTCTCTGCATGTGTCTCTGGAATTGCAACAGACATCTTGTGACCATCAAGAGAACTGGCCCAAGGAAAAGCTGATATGCTAAGGATGGCAGAGAGTAGAAACATGAAAAGAAATTGGGTCCTTAGCAGTGTAATCAAGCCATTGAAATAACCAACCTAGAAGCCACACCACCTCTGGATTCCTTGGTTTATTAAAGCTAGGCAAATGACCGTTCTCTTTCATTTGCAGCCAAAAGAACTGGACCTATGCACAGATTGGCACCAAGACAGTCTGTACACAATGACAGTTTGTACCTGTTCTTTTTAACTCCAAAGGCAGTGTACTTGGTGTTAGGTGGTTGGACTTCAGTAAATCATGACAGAACGTAAAAAGAGTTAATTAAATTATCAACTATGGTCATCTGAAATAGAGTGCTAATCGAAGACAAAGTAGTTACCATAGAACCTGACAAAAAACTCAGTAAAATCATATTTAATAGGCCAGGAGATTGCTTCTGTTTGAACTGGACAGCTTTAAGCAGGAGAATGTCAAGCTCAAGCTTGCAATTCACATTCAGGCTAAAAATCAGGAATTACCCAAGTCTAATTTATCTAAGGCTGAAAGACTAAAACCAAGCATCAAGTTTGATCCTACATATTCCTGAATTAAAAAGTTATAGATATCAATGCTTTACTAGGTTTCTTATATGAAAGTGAGGGCATGCATCAGAAAGAGGTAAACTCTCAGACAAAAATGGAGACCTACCTATGGGAAGAGTTGAATGGTGCATTAGTATGGATTATTTAGAGATATTTATTATAAGAAATTGGCTCAAGCTATTATAGAGCTGAGAAGTGCTAAGATCTGCAGTTGGCAAGATGGAGACCCAGGAATGCCAATGGCATGGTCCCAGTCTGTGTCTGAAAGACTGAGACCCAGTAGATCCAATGGTGTCAGGTCCAGTCCAAGTCAGAGGCAGGAAAAAAAACCCCAATATCCAGCTTGAAGACTGGCAAAGAGAGTGAATTGTCCATTACTCAGCCTTTTTGTACTATTCAGTCCTTCAACAGATTGGGTGAGGCCCACCCACATTAGGGAGGGGAATCTGCTTTACTCGGTCTACTGACTCAAATGTAAAGTTATCCAGGACACTCTCACAAACACAGAGTAATGTTTAACCAAATATCTGGGCATCTCATGGCCCAGTCAAGTTGACACAGATGATTTAGAGTCCTCTAAACCCTCAATTTCCCCTGAACCTTACTTGCTCTGAAAAGCAATCCTCTTTCCCTGTCTAATGAAGTTGTTTCCCCCTATTAAAAGCTTTGCAATGACTTAGCAAGGAGCCAATTCTCCTCTTTCCCAATCACACCAATGTTCCCAACCCCTGCAGGTATCTAGAGTCAAATCCCAGAATGTATCCGTGGGCCATTTACAAAATTAAACCCAGGAGGAGATATTTTCACACCAAATATAATTACTAGTAAAAAGAATTTGCTAATTATTTCAGAAAAATCTAGTAAAGATCAGTGGGAAGGAATTCAAAGCATACAAGATCAAGGAGAGAGGGTCATAATACGAAATGAAATGGAATTTAATCGTATGCATGAACAAACCAGGCACTGAATTCAATATATGGGCTCAATATATTCTCCCTCTTTGCTTGGTTCCATAAAATCTAGACACAATAGTGGGCCATCCTAAGTGAAAAGAAGTCGTTAAAAGTTCCTTGCTATAATGGAGAAGAAGGGATTCAAGAATGTAAGGAGATAGCAATGTTAGAATGGATTTATCCAGTGGGGTTCACAAACCCACACCACCCCGGAGAGGACCCAGAAGACACTCCATTCACCAATGCATGAAGAAATGCATTGCTTAGGGGAGCCCTTGCATCTTTTAGAAGCAGCTTAATGGCTGTTCTCTGTAGACCAGGGATGCTGGCTTCATTTTTCCCTGTGATGTTTGAAGTAAAGTTATATACTGAGAGTTAAGAACAAAGATCTATAAAAAACCGTTTAGAGAGATTAGAGACTTGATATAGTTACTGCGGGTAAAGAGGAAGAGAGCTGATAAGAAATATGTAGGAGTATTGCCCAGCAACATTGGGACTCCATTGATGTTGGAATAGATGAAATGTTGATGGCACCAATCCACTTGGTTGTGTGTGTGTGTGTATGTGTGTGTGTGTGTGTGTGTGTGTGGTTCATGTGTGTTTGTGTTCATGAGTGTGTGTGCACTTTCTTAGTAGCACCCAGCAATCTAGTTATAGGAGCTAAGAATTAGAGTGGTTAGATCGATCTGTGGTTGATACTTTCTAAAATATGTATAAGAAAATGACAAGTACATAAGGGAGTTGATGTCATTGAAAGAATTCAAGTATCAGGTCATGAGGAAGAGGATGGACTTGGAGGGGAGGAGCCAGCAAAGGGCTGTCAGAAGGAAGTAGAATGACTAAGGTATTAGCTATCTTAATGAGTCTAAAAATTGAAGATTTGATGGGTTAATAGAATGGCAGAGGCTGACTATGTATTTACTAAACCTGGTTTTTCTTCCCTCTAGACCAGAAACAGATTTATTTCCCTGTTTCTCTTGTGAACTGGTGTCTGAGTTCTGGCCAGTAGACCATGGTTAGAAGTGTCGTGTGCTGATTCTAGGCCTGATCCATAAAAGTTTCCATGTGTGATCCCTTGGAAGCCACATGTCAACTTGTCAACCTTGGAAGCCACATGTTGGAGATAGTGGAATCACAAAATGGGTTAATAAGGAATTTTAGAGCTGCTCTCATATGCAAGGTGAAACTTGAACAAGAACTCCCTTCTCTTCCTACAATTGCACGTGAAAATCTGCTTACACCTCTACCTAAACCACCTTCATTCCTGGACCCTCTCATTACAACAGAGGAGTCATTCCCTCTTCCTATCAAAACCCAGCTCCTTCACCTATATTGGGTTGTCATTTCCCCAGATTCTCAGAAAATGGATATTATTATAACTTGTGTATTAAAGCTTTTGTTCTCTTTTAACTTTCAACCAGTGTCAGATGGTTCTCATTAACAAAAGCTAAATAAAACTGTTTCTACCTCAACAATCTCAATCTACTTCCACTTGCCAAAAAAATGAGTCCCTGATACTTGGTGTTCTCACTCCCACCTCCATCCTCAGCATTATCTGGCTTCTGACTCCATCACACCAACAAACAGCTCCCATAAGGGTCACCAATGACCTCTCTGGAATTAGCCCCAAAGGATATTTTCAGTCCGTACCTGTTTAACTTTTAGCTCATTCAGCACTGCTGACACTCCTTCCTTTTCATCTTCACTTCTGTAACTTTACTTTCCCTCGATTTCCCCCATCACCTGGCCATTCCTTCCTTGTCTTCTTTGTAACTTCCTCCTCTACCAACAGTATGGGAATTCTCAACTCTTCATCCTAGCCCCTTTCTCATTTCCTGCTCTGTATTTTAGTCTAAGCTGGTGGTTCTCAAATGTGGCTACACCTGGAAAATCGCATGGGGAACCTTAAGAATCATATCGATTCCAGAGTTGCCCCCCACAAAAGATGTTTAATTGGTTTTGTGAGCAAACCAGCCATTCTGGATTTTTGGATTCAAAAGTGCAGCCCATGTTTAGAATCAGATCTCTTGCTTATGTCATCCCCACCATGGCTTGTATGACTGACTACCTTGATTCAGATGACTGAACAGTTTTTATCTCCATCCCAGAAACCCCCTTCGAGTTTCTGACCCACCATTTATTTGGTTTAGGCACTTGGGAGCTTCCATGGAAGCTTCCTACCTTCCCAGGCTCACCTCACATCACACTGTCCCTTGCCCCTTGCCCTCCCTCACACTGCCTTCCATGCCTCACCTTCTCTTCTGCTCTAGCCTTTGTACCTGTACCTCACTCAACCTGGGCTACTTTATTTAGTTAACTCTTGCTATTTCTGCTGTTCTTAGTTCTCAGGTCATCACCACTTCCTCTGGGAACCTGCCTCTCAAAGCTCCATGTACCATCCTTTCAAAGCACTGATCACAGTGATAATTTTAGCTTTATTGGCAAGATAATTCATTTAAATCTGTCTTCCTTACTGGACTGAAGCTTCACTTTTTTTATAGTTTATTGCTTTAACTATTTTGTGAAATCTAAGATGCTGACTGTAAGATACATTATTTTACATATTACTAAGAAAGAAAAAGCACTGACAAGTATAACATGGCCATTTACTTTAAGATAAATATGGATTTTAGATTTTACAAAGTAAAAAAAAAATATGGGTATGAATAAAATGTATTACTAGAGCATCCCACACGCGCATAGCCTTCCCTGCTGTCATCTTCCACTAGAGTGGTAAAGGGGACACATGAGAATCACCCCATACCCATAGGTTACATTACAGTTCACTCTCAATGCTGTACATGCGATGAGTTTTGACAAATGTGTAATGACATGTATCCATCATGATAGTATCACACAGAATAGTGTCACTGCCCTGAAAATCCTCTGTGCTCTTTTTTTCCCTCTCTCTTCCCTAAGCCTTGGCAACCACAATCTATTTACTGTCTCCGTGGTGATATAGTGACAGTACAGTGGTTCAGGAACTCAAATCAATCAAATCCCACACCTCCTGAAAGTCCTTTCTTTTCATCTTGACTTCTATAACTTTACTTCCCCTCCACTTCCCCCATCACCTGGCCATTCCTTCTTTGTCTTCTTTGTAACTTCCTCCTCTACCAACAATAGAGTGGCCGATGCTCTAAAACAGACCATCTCTGAGCTATGGTTTCTTCAGCTGTTTCCTCTCAGGCCTCTCCAGCTCAGTTTTCCCAATAGTTGTCTTGTTTAACATTATTACCAGTTATTTCCTTTTAATTTCAATCTGTGAATCAGAAAGAATTGGTAGGAAAGGAGACTTGACAGTAGCCCATATTGAAAAACAATTGATATCTTGTTTCCAGTAGCAAATAGAAGGCATTTTTCAAAAGAGAAAAGGTAATGCTGCCCTCTCAGGTACCTGCAGGAAAAAAAATCTGGGAGTTCAATTGTTTATCTGGAGTGGATCAGGGAAGGATGAAGCTGGTATGGAACAGGAAATTAGGTACTTCTGGGTAAAGTCTTCTGTGTGATCTCGCTAGTAGGTTGAAGTGAATTACTAGAATTTGGGGCATTCACTTTCAAATATAAACATGAATGTGAAATACGAAGTCATCTGTGTTTTGGGGGTTATCTTGTTTTCTTTTTATTTTAATGACCCATGCTAACACTTTGTACATTGAGGAAAACAAAATGAAAATTTCTCCATTTTCTTCTAGGATCATTGGTGAATTTACCACATGGATAAAAAAAAAAATGCCCATGTTATACTCTTTACACAATAAACAATTCATATTATGAGCTCTGTGGGTAATAAATGAGTGCCTACTAAATAATTGATTCTATATATTCTAATTTTTTTCTCCTCTCTCCCTCTCTCCCTTTCCCTCTTTCCCTCCCTCCTATTCTTTCTTCTTTCCTTTTTTCCCCTTTTGCCTAGAACACTGTGACTTCATGTGCATATCCGATGGGTTTCCTGTCAAATATAAAGAGAAGCATGGTTTTTAAGTAGCCCTTATAGACATTTGAAACATAAAGGCAAAAATTAAAAGGTAGAGAGTTGGGACAGCAGGCAGGAGAGAAATCTGATTTAATAGTTTCCAAGGTACTTCATTTTATGTCAATTGTGAATAATTTTGCTTCTTATCTACTTTCCTGTCAATGTTAAGAGAAAGACGTTTGGCAAATCATTTATTCCCACCACTAACATTTAGTTATTAATCACACATAATTTTGGGGGTGGGAGTAGAGAATAACTCATGTAAATTGAAGTTTATTTTTTTCTAAGTATTGTCCTCTAATTGAAGGGCACTTTGCATTTGCGAAGCTCTGCATCAAAACTTTGTGAGGTAGATGTCTGACTTCCCAACTGCATCAGGCCTGCTGAGCTAGGTTGTACTGTGGAAACCAGCAACCCTAATGCTCAGTCTTAAAGCAGCAAAGTTAGTTTATTGCTTTACAGTTCGTACCCATGTTAGAACATGAAAGTGAGCTGCTTGTCATTGGCACTCAGGACCAGGCTAGCAGACTCCATCCTACACATCCTTATATGATCCAGCGGTGGGAAAAGGCCTGAGAGCATGGCCATCATCCACTATTTATTGGTCAAAGCCAGTCATCGGGACAAGTTTGATGTATTGGGGTAGAGAATTATAAACAACCCCCAGAGAGGGGCAGAGTATATTTGTGAATAACCACACCATCTCCATGATACCATATAGGTAAGGAACCTGAAACTCAGGGTCACTGGGGTAATTTGAAGGATGGCTATGTCTTCTGACCTCAATATTGGGTATCATCAAGTCCAAATTCCTGACCTATATTTGCTGCTTCCTCCTCCTTCTGGAAGATGCAGGGACATGACCTTGTTCTTGAGTATCATTTACATCTTGTCTCTTATAAAACCCTTTTATTTCAATGTTGAAATTTCATACTTTCTAAGACTTTCCAAGGCACATATGTGTCATGTAATTATTTGGCTTAATGGTGATTATATGTGTGACTTACATAACTGAGCAAACAGCTGCCTGGTCTAATTTCAGAGAGTTGTAAAGACTCCATGAACACCCTCTCAACCCTGCTTTTTGATGCATGAAACTCCCTTAATAGCTATGGTTAATAGCTCTCATTAATTGAGGTGTTTATATATTATGAATTGTGCTAAGTGCTTTACTTTTACAATCTCACTGAATCTTACAAAATGAGGAACATTAGTGCCCCATTTGGAAGAGAAGTTCCTGGTCCTTTAGCTTTATCAAAGTTTTATAGTGAGTGAGGGATTAAGCACTGTTCTGACAACCAAATCTATGCTTTTGACCCCCATGCTTTATTGATCCCCAACACAAGGATAAAAACTTACGTTTCACAATAATCTGTATATATAAAAGCCAAGTGCCTGGAACAACAGAATGACCAGAACAACCAGTCGCTATGACATGCACTGCAGCAGCCAACCTGCCCGACCAGGGCCTTGATTGGCCCTCCCACCCTGATTGGCGGTGGGGCCGGATGGCCGATCTCGCTTGCCCGCCCCCTACTGGCCTGGCCCTGATCAGTCCTCCCACCCCAAACAAGGGCGGGACTGGCTGGCCAACCTCCCACCCACATTGGGGCAGGCTGGCTGGACTCCACCCAAGCACAAATTTGTCCACATGGCCTCTAGTAACATATACAATTTCTGGGAGTGGGGCAAAACCTTGGTACAGTACAAATGAAGCTTGTTGAGGATAGTCCAGTTTTTGAAGGGGAAGATTTAGGCAAAATTGGAGGGAGGTTAAGGGAGAGATGCTGTGGGTCAGGAATTTGGAGTTGGTGACATTCAACACTGAGGTCAGAAGACATGGCCATCCTGCAAATTATCCCAGTGACCCTGAGTTCCAGGTTCCTTATCTGTATAATGTCATGGAGATGGTATTAGAAGAAGGAAATGGCATGTTCCCTGTATTAATTTCTTAACAAAGTAAGTAGGTGCCACAAACTGGGTGGCTTACACAACAGATGCTTATTGTCTTGCAGTTCTGGAGTCCTGAGTCCAAAATCAGAGTATCAGCAGGGTTGGTTCATTTTGGGGATTGTGAGGAAGAATTTATTCCATGCCTCTCTCCTAGCCTCCACTAGGCTCAGGTGTTCATTCCTTGGCTTTTAGATGATCTTCTAACTGTGTCTAGATGATCTTCTTATATTGTCTTTCTCTATGCATGTTTGTGTCCAAATTTCCCCTGAGAGAATGAAATGGAGGCGCACAAAGCAGCTAAAAGATTTTTTTTTCAGTTCTTTATCTCTATTTACTGTAGCTTCAAAATAATGCCACCATGGGGGAGCATAATAGAAGTATTTCACCAGAAAATATAGTTCTAATGTGTTGCCTAAATATTGAATCTTTGCTTTTCCACCCAGTGAATTATCCAAATGAAATGTAAAAGCGATCATTTTTGGAATGAGATGCCATATGTAAGACAAAAGTTGTATTGGATGAAGGACCCACCCAACTCTAGTATGACCTCATTTGAACTAATCACATCTACAACAAAATTATTTTCAAATAAGGCCAGGTTCTGAGGTTCTGAATATTTGAGAGGGACACAATTCAATCCATAACAGTGCCCAGTGAGGGACCCTTGTACCTCTTTATCACTGGAGAAGGTCACTGCTGCTAGAGGCTGCCTGGAAAGGCAGGTGACCCAACCTAGGAGAAATGATAGGTCACTGATGCCTGGTGGGGTGGATTCTTACCTGTGATAGACAGGGAATTGGAGATTCTGACTCCATGGCCTTGGGAGCAACACAAGTCATTGAAGAATCATGTGGTCTTGAAAGCCAGGCCAGTGTTTGCATCTGGAGAACAAAACAGAATCACACAAGCTTCCCCCGACTCTCCCATCCTACCCACTGAGCCTCTCCACCATCTCCTGCACGCTCCTCACTTCCCCCCACTTTGTTACTCTCCTGCTTAAAGCCACAGTTGATAAACTTTTTGCCTCAGGCTCTGTTTCTAAGGGAACCAGCACCAGCAGTCTGCACTGAAGGGGGAAAGGTACTTTTAATCGAGGACATATTCCTGTATCTTATAGTCACTTTGTGTCTTTTTAAAAGTCCCTACCCCACCCTCTACCCTTCTTAGGTCTGACATCTCATTCCCCAAATGGTCGCTTTTATGTTTTATTTTGGATAATTCATTGGGTGGAAAAGCAAAGATACAATATTTAGGCAACATACTAGTACTCATGAAAGAGCTTTTGTATGCTCTCATTGTATATTTCCTGGTGAAATACTTCTATTATGCTCCCCCAGGGTGGCATTATTTTGAAGCTACAGTAAGTAGAAATAAAAAACTGAAAAAAAAGTATATTTTAACTGCTTTGTGGCTTCCATTTCCTTCTCTCAGACATCTACCAAAGACATAGACTTAAGGGCAAATCAGTTAAAGAGAAATGCAGTTGAGCTCTTTGGGCTCAAAGGGTTTCATAGAAAACTGGCGTGCGCCCAGACAACTGCAGTCATTCTCTCCGACAGTTTGATTTTGTAAAAGTGTAATGTGTGTACCACTTTCCTGCCCAGGCACTGGGGACAGGACTCTGCCATTGTGACTAAGGGTGGGGGGCTGTGTATAACTGATGGGCAGGATGGTGTGAGGAACTTAAATGTCACATCTGAAGGAGGCCTTGGTCAAGCTCTTACTTCACCATAATAGGATATGACCACGGCCAACCGCTTCATCTCTGGGCTCAAGTTCTTTATGCTGTAAGGCAGGGAGGAAGGTTGTACATGGCCTTTAAGGTATTTGCAGTGCTAACATTCTGCAATTTTGACTCACATCAATTATGGATACAGTCAAATGAGTGGCCTACTGGATGAGGAAAACTACCATTCCAACTCTACGTGTAAGTAGATCTGCTCACAGCTTTTCTGAGAGTGGATTTGTTAAGACCAGCAGGGAAAGTCTTATTGTCTCACTTGGTATAAGCAGCCAGTTTGGCCAGAGGCGCTCCTCTTCCTGGGGAGGAGGTGTCTCTTACTTCATTAAGGCTGCAGAACAGGCTTCTTGGATGGGTAACAAATAAGAATCACAGCCAGATCTCCGAAGAGTTGTCATGTGGGAAGGAGGCCAGCTCAGCCAGGGAACTTTGCCAGGAGCATGCTGGAGCTGAAAGAATCAACCCCAAGATGCTTCGGCCCTGGGGAACATCTGGGTGCTTGGTACCCAGGCCGCTGGGGAGCATGGCACTGGATGTGGACAGGAAAATCATACCCCTCCCCCGACACACCCAGAGGTCCCCTGAGGTTGAAAAGAGGGGCCAAGACGGCTCTCGGAAACACATCACCTTCTCAGTTGTTTAGATTGAACTCAGCTTAAACCCTTCTGGATGCTTATTTAACTTTCTCTTCTCTGCTTGCCCTCAGATGAGGCTTGTTAGAGGAGACTCCATTAACTACAGTCCAGATAAAGAGATTGCATTTTCCTTGTGCATCTGAGTTATGCTGTAAGTTTTATGAGCTCTAAACCCGAGGTACTCCACATATATAAGAGAAGATAAAGTTAGTGGATGTGCTGAAAGAAGCAGGTGAATAGCCTTGACCCTGTCCCTATTTGACCCTCCAGTGTCACAAGGCACATGTGAAGGACAAAGTTTAAATCCGCAGGCATTGAAGGTTTGTAGCTACACAGCCTCTGGTGTCATCCTAGCTCCCTTACTGACTATGGCCGCAGGCATGTCACTTTACCTATCGGCCAGGATTATTGTGAGGCTTAAATGAGAGAATAAATGTATTTCAAAGATAAGCAGAGGTCTGTACACACATTACACACAGGGTTGCTACATGAATAAAGTGGATGACAGCATCACTTTGGGAATTATGGGAAATGGCATGGTTGGTGCTTCTGCAAATTACATTTTATTCACTTTGAGACCTTCCCAGTTTCTGACTGATTTAACCAAATAGCTAAAACTATGAAAAAATCAACTTACAGTAAGTCTAAATATATCAACATTTTGTCCTTAAAGTTTCCATTTCAAAAGAAAAATGAATCCCACTATGTTAAATTTACACTTGGCAAGTATTCCTGTAGCTGAGGCACATGGCAAGGTTTGACAATAACTTCATTGTCAGTTTGTGTATTGTTTTATCACTTCTACATGGTGAATGAAATGGTAATCTTGAACACCACCACCGAAATCTAATTTCTACCTTAGCAGAATGGTTCTCACACCTTTTTTCCCCCACGTTTAATAAATCTTTATTGTTCAGGTTATTACAATTGTTTCTCCTTCCCCCCCCCCCCATATCTCCCCTCCTCCCAGTTCCCACCCTTCCCTCTGCCCTTAACTCCCCCCTCGCTATCTTTATCCATAGGTGTATGATATTGTCCAGTCTCTTCCTGTACCCCACACAGACACCCCCTTCCCCTGAGAATTATCAGTCCACTCCCATTCTATGCCCCTGATTCTATTATGTTCATCAGTCTATTCTGTTCTTCAAATTTTTAATTTACTTGACTTTTAGATTCACTTGTTGATAGGTATGTATTTGTTGTTCATAATTTTTATCTTTACTTTTTTCTTTTTTTTCCTCCTTTTAAATAATACCTTTCAGCATTTCATGTAATACTGGTTTGGTGGTGATGAATTCCTTTAGCTTTTTCTTATCTGTGAAGCTCTTTATCTGCCCTTCAATTCTGAATGATAACTTTGCTTGGTAGAGGAATCTTGGTTGTAGGTTCTTGCTATTCATCACTTTGAATATTTCTTGCCATTCCCGTCTGGCCTGCATAGTTTCTGTTGAGAAATCAGCTGATAATCGTATGGGTGTTCCCTTGTAAGTAACTAACTGTTTTTCTCTTGCTGCTTGTAAGATTCTCTCTTTGTCTTTTGCCCTTGGCATTTTAATTATGATGTGTCTTGGTGTGGTCCTCTTTGGATTCCTTTTGTTTGGGGTTCTGTGTGCTTCCTGGACTTGTAAGTCTATTTCTTTTACCAGGTGGGGGAAGTTTTCGGTCATTATTTCTTCAAATAGGTTTTCAGCATCTTGCTCTCTCTCTTCTTCTGGCACCCCAAAAATTCGGATGCTGGTACGCTTGAAGTTGTCCCAGAGGCTTCTTACACTATCTTCTACTTTCTGAATTCTCTTCTCTTCTTGCTTTTCTGGAGGCGTGTCCTTTGCCTCTTTGTATTCCAAATCATTGACTTGATTCTTGCGTTCCTCTAGTCTGCTGCTGGGTCTCTGTATAATATTTTTTATTTCAGTCAGTGTATGTTTCATTTCTAGTTGGACCTTTTTCATATCCTCAAGGGTCTCATTAAATTTATCGGCTTTTTCCATGAAATTCTTGAAAAACCTTATAACCGTGGTTTTGAACTCTTTGTCCAGTCGTTTGTTCTCCTCTATTTCTTTTGTTTGTGATCTTTTTCCTTGTCTCCTCATTTTAGCCGCTTCACTGAGTTGGTAGGGTAGCTTTGTGTCCTATTGTGTCCTATTGGTTCAACAGGGTCAGCCTCCCAGTTACCTGAGGTGGACGCTCTTGGTGCACCCCTTTTTAGACTGTGTGTACAGCCTTGTTGTAGTTAAGACTTGATTATTGTTGGTGTCACTGGGAAGAATTGACCTCCAGGCCAATTGGCTGTGAGGACCCGCTGTGTCTATAAAGGAAGAATTGCTGTGCTGGAGACACGTTTATGGGCCGGGACTTGTTGCAGTAGGGCTTTGGCGCTCACTGAGTCTGCCTCTTGAATGTGTCCCTTATGCGAGTGGTTGAAATCTGGTGTCATCTCACACCGACCACTAGATGCCCTCCTTTCTGGATCTCCAATGGGGTGCAGGTTAGCTACTGTCTGAGGCCATTCAGCAGGAGTTACAGCAAAAACTGCAGTTTTCTCATCTTTGCTTGAGTGGTTTTGGAGTAGTCTGACTGGAGCTGCAGTTTATTTGGTTAAGCTGCCACAGGGCAGGCCATTTATATGCAAAAGCTGCTGTTTGGAGCCTGGGAGGGTTTGTAGAATGTGTGGGGCGCGTCTCAGGGCGGGGCTGGTTCTCAGGGTGTCACTAGGCTAGGGCGTGGCAAACAGCAATGGCTGCTAGTCTGCCTTTTCTGCCTTGCCCATTTCCAAGTCCCTGTGTCCCGTGCTCCAGCGCAGTAAACACTGATTGCTAGGCGCACCTCTGCAAGAAAGTCATTCTCACTTTCCGACATGATGGCCGAGAGTCCAGCTTCTCCCTGTAGGTGTCTGGGTCTCCCGCGTGTCCCCAGAAACTGGATTTCAGAGTGATCAGTAGCTTATCTCCCTTCGGGTTGGAAAAAATAGCCTCTCGTCCCGTCGCCCACCACCAGCCCGATTCACGCGCCTCCGTACCTCAGCCCTTCCGCGTTTGTTCTTTCTTTTTCCTTCTTAGTTGTAAATCTACCATTCAGCCAGCTTTCCTGTGGTTCTGGGTGGTAGACGCTTTGTCTTTTAGTTGTATTTTTGAAATTGTTGTGCGCGGCGGCAGTTTAGTTGTTTAACTTTGCCGCCATCTTGAGTTCCTTCCGGTTCTCACACCTTCATTCACCTGATGAAGGGGAGGCTGTGAGAGAGTCTGATGTTAGGCCTTTGGGCACCAGCCTGGACCAGCCCTCTGCTCACTGAGGTTAAGGCCAGTAGTGCACTTACAGTCTCCCCTCTGTTAAGTAACACACAGTGAAGAATGAGTATGCAGTTCTCTTATGGACTTTTAATTAAAAATTATTTTAAAAAAACATGGTTGGTGCCACATTAATAGGCTGATTGAGCATTTATTCAGAAAACCATGGAGAGAGTACAAGAGAAAGAACAAGAGACAGAAACCAAACCATCTCTTTTATTTATTAGATAAATATGCTTTTAGGATTCTATTAGTAGATTTTTAGCAGACTTCCTTTTAAACGGCTATTCCCCCAACTTTTTTTTTTTTTTTTTTAGTGAAATAAGGGGTGGAGTTAGGGACTGGTGTGCAGGGAGCTCCTGCCCCACAGATCTTCGTGGGGAAATCAGAGAGGATGGAGACCAGACTGATCTGCTGACCATGAGGCAGCTTGACTGACCTCAAGACACCCATGGACTTGTGGGGGAAGGCAATGGAAGATCTGTGGCTTAGCTCAAAGGGCGCAGCTTTGACTAGTGCTTAAATAAGTGAACTGGCTTGCCTATTTCACAACATATCCTTTCCCATTCTCCCAGAAAAGAAGGGGTGGAGGGTATAGGCAGAGTTGGTTGGCTAGGGGCAAGGATAGCTTACTAGTATTTGGAGAAATGGAAAGAGCAGGTCTGCAAGGGGGCCCTGATCCTAAGGTGTTGAACTCAAAGATCTTATCAAGTCATCTTACCTTTGCTTTGGGGGGTTTCTAGCATCTTGGAGTAAGTAGCATCAACCTATTCATCTCAAGACTTTGTTTCATTCCATATATTTCTACCCAATACTCAACAGCAAAGTGTAGAAACTGTAATAATCTTGACTTGATGCAAATCACAAAAAGGGACTGTAAATACCTCTATAATCAATGTCACTGGGTGGCAAATAGATAGTCCAAAACCAAAGGAGAGGGAATTGTAAGCCAAGGTGAACTTGACTACAGACCCTTGGCCTTCTGGCTCTCTCTATTCCCAACTGGTTTTCCCCCTTCCCATATGTATTTACTTCCCCCATTAGGGTATCAGATTCTAGAGGATACGGACCATGCCCCAAATTGTATCATTAACATGTCTGTGAACTTTTGTAGTTGGTTCTTTCACTAGAATCTCAGATCCAAAGGGACTTGTATCTTATTCACGACTGTATCCCCAGGGCCATGTCCATAGCTACACTCAATAAATGTTTTTAAATGAATAAATTGATGCATCTATGTCTTCTAGAATAGCAGAGTACCTGGAATATAGTGGACCCTCCATAAAGGTTAAACTGAACTTGGAGGCAATTCTCACTCCTTTGCATGAGCTGTCTCCAGTTTGTGAACCTGAGAATGAGGCTAATTGACGAAAGGTCAGTGGTGAAGGTGCCAGTCACTGTGCTGAGCAGATCAGAATGAGGTTTCTTCCAGGCCTTCGCTCAGGCAGTTAAAAAAAATACTTTGACATAGTTAGAGCCTCTTTTCATTTTACTCATCAAATTTATGTTAGATACAGCCACTGACTGCTTTTAAATCAATTTCCTTTTCCACGCAGATAGCTCTCTGTGTCATGTAATCAGGAGTCAGGAAGCCACAATCCACACAAATTACTTCTCTCTACTCTTCCAAAAAAAAAAAAGAGAGAGAGAGAGAAACAATATTCATCCTATAAAACAGCAAGTACCAGGTTGGTTCTGTACTTGTCTCCTGTCTTTGAACTATATAAAATGGAGCAATATCAGTGCAAGTAATTTGAGGAGGCAGGTGGATTTCCCACTAAATCCTCAACTGAGATGAGGTAGTGTGTGGATGCTAGTTCCAATGACACCCCATTGTATCAGGTACTGTTCAAAATCTGGTTCAATATATGATAAGGAAAGGAGTAAGACCTGTGATCTCTCAGTAATCTTCATTACTTTATGACTGATTTCTTCATTTCAACCCCTATTTGGAAGGATAGGTTGAAAAATTGCAGTAATCAGAGAGAATTTGAGCCTAAATTTGCTTGAGAATTCCTAAACTAACATTTATCTAAAGTCTAAAGCCAGACTTATTGAAAAGGCTTTTATTAGAAGAAAAAAATATGCATCTGATGAGGCTTTGATCAGGAGAGCAATAAATGATAAGTTCTGAATATTAATATACAATGTTATCCTAGTTTATTTTTCTGGAAATAAAAAATATATAAGAACTTATTATTGATCAAAGAGACAGCTGTCTGCTAATTGAACTTAGTTCTCCAGAGCAATAAACATATTATTGAGCTTGAAATGTAAGATAATGATAAAAGAGGACTTATATCCTCAATTGACAGATGTTTTATACCTCAAAAATAAAAATCTGTAAAAAAAATTTATAAAATAATCAATATCTCTTTTATTTTGTCTTTCAAGGGGCTCCTCAGAACAACATTTGCCCCATGGGAGTTGGCTTGGTGCAGACCAAGTTCACTCACAAGTCCCCCAAGGCTTCCAGTTCTGGGAGTAGGAACTGATTGTTTCTCATTCATCATTAATCCCCAGCACAAGGTAGAATGATTAGCACCAAGTGGGTGCAAAGGGCCAAATGAATGATTTTCCATATCTTTGTTCATGTTCTTCCCACTGACTCAGATAACTTCTTTTCCCTTCCTACCAGCCAAATTTGACCATTTCCTAGCTTAATGCATATGTCTTCTGCAAATTCTTCCTGGGCAAAATTCTTTCCCTACTCATTATAGTCTTATTCTTAATTCACAGAGAACTCACTGTACTTTAGACCTTGTACTTTAGACCTTGATTCTATTTACACTCAAACATTGTTTTCCAATAACTTTTCCTCCAATCAGTTGCAAGTTCTCTGAAAACTGAAGACATTTACTATTTTTCTCCCCCTACAGTGCGTAGTATAATGCCACACACTTAGTAGACATATAATAAACAATTAATAACTTGGAATGCTAATGACATCAAGTCTTCAGACAAAAATGTACCATCAGTGAAATCTGGTAATAAATGGGGCAATAATTTAATAAGACCCTCACCCTAGACCACAAACCACTACTTCCTCCCTGCTTGGTCTTCTAAATCACGAGGGCCTGATGTTTTAGCCATGAGAACCTAATTATTATTGACTTATTCTCAGTTCCATCCCCTTGTTCATGAGGTTGATGAGCTGACTCCTCTGTCCAGGATGTTTGCCAGGTAGTGGAAGTTTGTGCTAAAGTTACAAAAGAATAAGAACTCCATTTCAAGTGCCTAATAAAACAGTCAAGTCTGAAAATACAAAATGCCATTTATAGGAAGGTGATTATTTTGTATGTGAATGTGAATGTTTGGATACCTGTGAGAAAATAGAATGATTCTAATTTTTCCTTAAAATTTAAGTGTTTTGAGAGAAATCTGATCCTATTTAGGTAGGCTTATTTCAGATGACAATTTGGGGAGGTTGTTTTGGCCTGGGTTCTCCACAAAGCAGAGCCTGAGAGAGGCTTGTGTGCAGAGAGCTGACTTATTAAATGATCCCAGGAAGCAAGAGGGAGAGACAGGGAGCAAAACAGGAAAGGAGGGAAGTCAATAGAAGGATGGATATTGAATTGGTCACCATTATGCTCAATCCCCTGGAACATATTGAGGAGCCTACAATAATTTAGGACATGTAAGAGGATGGCAGTTGTCCATCAGTTTCTGTCCATTGTGTCTTCACACTTCCAGAGAGGTTCTGGGGCAGGTAGCAAGGATAGGAGGGCCCCAGGTAGGTGCCAAAAGCTGGTTGAAGCCTTCATGGAAGTAGCTGCCAAGTCAGGGATAGAAAAGGAAGAGGGCTGAGATGACCTAAAGCTATTCCCAAGGATGGCTATACTCAGGGAATGTTCCATTTGGTAGTATGACTGCCTGTGGCTGGGAAAGACCCAATGGTACAGAGGGACCTGACCTCCTATATGCTGACTGTCCTGTGTTATGAAAGGCCTCAATTAGTCATGGCCCAGGAA
Source organism: Cnephaeus nilssonii (assembly GCF_951640355.1). NCBI lineage: Eukaryota > Metazoa > Chordata > Mammalia > Chiroptera > Vespertilionidae > Cnephaeus > Cnephaeus nilssonii. The sequence continues at coordinate 68,549,189 of NC_137084.1, read as the reverse complement.
CAGAGCCTGTTCAATTTTTTATAAATTCAGTTTGTTATTACAAGCGTTTTCCCTCTAAACTAAGGCATTGGCCTAACTTATAGAGGAAATAATTCAGCATTTCTTACTAGGAAGCCTGACTCCCATGCAACATTGATAAAATTCATGGCATGTTTGGAAACCATTCCAGAGTCCGTATCAGAACACCCAGGCACCCCACATATCTCAGAGACGGGTGCTATCAGGGCTATTGTAGGGCAGAAGTCAAAGGATGCCCTGCAGGTGACATATACAAACTCGGCCCACTGAACATTTCAGTATTCATTGATTTCCCCCCTAAATTCATCCAGTTACTGATTTGATTATGTCCTTCATTTACTCAAAATTAATTTTTGAAAAGTCCATCTCGTCCTTTCACCCTGGGCCAGTGGTCAGCAAACACATTAGTCAACAGAGCCAAATATCAACAGTACAATGATTGAAATTTCTTTTGAGAGCCAAATTTTTTAAACTTAAACTTCTTCTAATGCCACTTCTTCAAAATAGACTCGCCCAGGCTGTGGTATTTTATGGAAGAGCCACACTCAAGGGGCCAAAGAGCCGCATGTGGCTCATGAGCCGCAGTTTGCTGACCACCGCCCTAGGCAATACTGTAACAAGTTTATAATCAATAATTTTTAAAGTAAAACAAATCCATCCTTCAGGCCAGTAACTAGGAAAGATGATCCTTGCCAAATGGCATCTAGAGTTCATTATTCTTAATCACACATCAGTAGCCAAGGGGGCCCCAAGTGCAGAATATTAAAATTTTATGAATAGGCATTTTTTCTGTCAGTTTTCATCCTTCAATTTTAGGGCAATTATATTATGAAGCAAAACAGTGAGGACCATTACTCAAAGCCACCCCCTGACTGGGAGATAACTTTCTTAAAAAAACTCAACCAGAATACTAAAAGGTGATACTAAATGGTGAAAATACTAACCTAGAACAGTGTTTTTGTAAGCTTTTCAGACTATGAGTCACACGCTTTGCTCCAGTGACAGGTAGTTCCTGCTCCCCAGAGTGTTAGAGCTGATGTGCTTTTTGTCCTTTTTAAGATCTAGTTCTTCAGCATCTCCTTTAATTTGCTGAGTTATCCTCACCATGACCACCATCTCCATCACACCATTACCACCATCACCACCACGACCACCACCACCACAATCACCACCACTACCACAACCACCACCATCATCGACCATCACCACCACAACCATTACCACCACCACCACCACCACCACCACCACCACCACCACAACCACCACCTCCACCTCCACCTCCACCTCCACCACCATCACCCCCACCCACCACCACGACCATGACCACAATGACCACTACCTCTACCATCACCACCACTACCATGACCACCACCACAATGACCACCACCACCTCCACCACCATGACCATCACCACCATGACCACCACCATCATGACCATCACCATCATGACCACCACCACCATGACTACCACCACCACCACCATCACCCCAATGACCACCATCACCACTACCACCACCACCACCATCACCACAACCTCCACCTCCACCTTCACCACCACCACCTCCACCATCACCACCACAACCACTTCTACCACCATTTCCACCACTACCACGACCACCATATTTTGCCAAGACATTTTGTTTCTTTGCTTCCTATGAACAAATAAGTCTGTGTTTATTGGTCACTGATATTTCCTAAAGCAAACTCTTAAAATATTGCAAATATAATGTGTAGAAGGTAGGCAGAGGTAAGAACCTTACTGAGATACCACCTGTGCTCCTAGAACATTGTTGGATTTCAAATTTAGTATTGGTTGGAAACAAACTATAGTTTTGTTTGTTACGCTTCTTAGCAAAAATGCCATAACAACAAGTTTACACAAAATGCTGGGCTAATATTAACTAATTTAATTTTCATAATAACCCTGCCAAATAAAGTTTGTCATTGCCTTTTTTTAAAAGACTTATTATTTTACAACATTTTAAAGTTTACAAGAAAACTAAAAGGAGGGTACAGAGGTTTTCCATATACTCCCTGCCCCCACCCATTCACAGCCTCCCCCATTACCAATATCTTCCATATATTGGTATATTTGTTATGCCATGAACCTAAATTGATACATCATAATTACCCCAACTCCATAATTTGCATTACTATTCACTCTCAGTGTTGTACATTGTATGAGTTTTGACAAATGTATAATGACAAGCCATCATTATAGTATCAGACAGAGTATTTTCACTGCCCTAAAAATACCCTATTTTCCACCTATTCATCTCTCCCCTGTGTTCTCCCTCAACCCCTGGCAACTACTAATCTTTACTGTCTCCATAGTTTTGCTTTTTTCAGAATAGTATATAGTTGGAATCATACAATGCATAGTATTTTCAGATTGGCTTATTTCAACTTAGTAATATGCATTTTTAAGGTTTTTCCATGTCTTTTTTGTAGCTTAATACTTCATTTATTTTTAGTGCTGAGTTATATTTTACCTGGATATACCACAGTTTACCCATTCACCTACTTAAGAACATTTTGGCTGTTTCCAAGTTTTAGCGATTATGAATAAAGCTGCTATAATCATTTGTATGGACATAAGTTTTCAATTCTTTTGAGTAAATACCAAGGAACGCAATTGGTAAATGGTATAGTAAGAGTATATTTAGTTTTGTAAAAAACCACCAAACTATCTTCCAATGTGGCTGCACCATTTTGCACTTTCACCAGCGCAATGAGGGTTCTTGTTCTCCACACGTTTGTCAGCATTTAATGTTATCAGTGTTTTGAATTTTGGTCATTCTAACAGGTGTGTAATTATAACTCATTTTTTATTTGCATTTCCCTAATGAAATATGATATTGAGCATCTTTTCATATGCTCACTTCTCATCTGTATAGATTTTTTGATGAGTTGTTAGTGTCTTTGGTCCCTCATTGTCTTTTTCAAAATAAGCACATCCAAGTTCACACTAGTTAAGTAACATGATCAATAGCTTATTTTCTGAAGAATATTTGAATCCAAGATTTTGTTGTTCCTAATTTTCTACTCTTTTTACAAAATCTTAAAAAGTAAGAAAAGTTAAAATGGGGGTGGGAGGAAAAGGCACTGCTTTCAAAAAAACTATTTTTTAGTCCTTTTTGCACAACTTTGGTTTCAACCAAGCGCAAAGCACATTTTGCCCCATGGACTTTTCTCTTTAATTTCAAAATATATGTAATTCATGAGGACTGCAATCCATAGATCTCTAATCTGTGAACCTTCAAACCATCAAAATATCACAGGCCAGAAACAGTTTGGGGTCTGAGGCACCTTTTGCCTTTTTGTTTATTTGTTTGTTAATTCTCACTGCAGGATTTTTTCCCCATTGATTTTTAGAGAGAATGGAAAGGACAAAAGGAAGGAGGGGAGAGAGAGAGAGAGAGAGAGAGAGAGAGAGAGAGAGAGAGAGAAATAAAAATGAAAGAAACATTGATGTGAAAGAGATACATTGCTTGGTTGCCTCCTGCATATGCCCTAACTGGGACCAGAAATCAAACCTGCAACCCAGGTAAGTGCCCTTGACTGAGTGTGAGAACCATGCCAGAGTTTGCCAAATGGCCAAGGCCAATTAGAGTGTGGAAGCCTTGTTCAGAGTATGCCGGATGGCCAAGGCCACTCAGCGTGGAAATCTTAATCAAAGTATTCAAGGCTAAGAGACTATGCACAGGTGCAAGGACACAGCAATCTCACAGTACATTGCCCAAGCATGCCCTTCTATTACCCAGATGATTGATGTCACTATTTGGCAGAAAGCCTCTTTTGTCTAAGTAGGATTAAAGTATGTTCCTAAGGCTACTGAGGCAGTGAGCTCCGATATGGCTACTATGAGAGGCTGTAGGTCTAGAGGCAGTGCTCGGCTGCTTAGATAATGGCCATGGGGACAGAGGCTACTGCTACTATGTAGGAAAGATGATTTGTTAACTAGCCAGTGTGCAGCTACCTACTATGTAGGAGTTTGCCTTGATGGACTGTTTTGTCTAGTGGCTCTTTATTAACAATGGCTATATGGCCACTGGCTCCTACAATAAAGACTTTTTTATACACATACAACCTCTCATGGCTTCTCCATCTACCACCCAGCGTCCAAGAAGGTCCAGCCCCTGGCAGAGGGGCTTGGACCCAACAATTAGCACAGTGGGTTCAAGGAGGAACTTGCTCTGACACTGGGAATTGAACCAGTGACCCTTTGGTGTGTGAGCCTGCTCTAACCACTGAGCACATTGGTCAGGGCTACCTTTTGCCTTTTTAATCTCAGTGGAAATTTTTCCCCTAGTCCCAAATAACTTACCAATAAGGAATGATGTTTGAGTCAAAAAGGTGTCAACTTGATTTAAGACTGCTACCTACTTAGAGAAAAGCAGATTATAAAAATTGTGAGTTAATTGTTACTCTTTGCATGTGCACTAGGACACAAAAGAACCAGGTTGTTCCCCTCCTTACTTTTCTCCCCAACTATTCCTCCTTCCTACTGAGAATATACATGTTCATGGAATGAAATTCTGTATCTTGAAAGGATCATAAAAGAGCTTTGTATCTTCAAAAATTTAAGGCATTATTATTTCCATTTAACAAACAAAGACCGTGGGACCTTGGGATGTTCAATTATATGCCTAAAGCTACTAAATGGAGTAGATTTGAACTCTTACTGTAGTATTCTTTCTTTTCTTTTTTTCCTTAGTTTTTCCCTTATGTTATGATGTCAGTCCATTTTCAAGGGTCCAGCTATTGGGTGGGAAGATACTAAAAATAAGTTTTAGGAATATTTGTTCTCATAGTGAACAATACTTGGCTCCTGTCAATGAACCCTTGTATAAGCTGGGCCCTGAGCAAGAGCTGAGAATTTCATGGGAACAACAGATACGGCCCCGGTTGCCCGGACTCATGGGCTGGTGGGCTGAGTAAACACAGGAGCATGGAGCTACTGTGAGTGCCCTGGCGGGAGCTCAGGGTGCGCTGGGACCCAGAGGAAGATCACCTAACCCTGACCTGCTTTGAGGAGCGGAGAGAGACCTCTTCCCAGAGGAGGTGATATCTAATCTAAGACTTAAAGATAAATGCATTTTTTAAAAAATTTTTTGGTGAAGAAGAGATGTAGAGGAGAGATTTTGGGGAAAAGTATTTTAGGACGAGGGTAGAACATGTGTAAAGACCCAGGAATGAGAGAGAGCAAAATGAGTTCTGGAAACAAGGCAAAGAAATGTAATATAGAGCACAAAGGCCCACCATCCAGGGCACAAAATCAAGAAAGAGTTCAGTTTACAAAAGCATCCACCACCGACTATGCCTGAGTGGCCTAGCAGATTCAGTCTGAAGGCAGGCGATGAAGCCCAAAGGCTCTCTCGGGACATGCCAGGTCTCCGCAGCCCAATAAAGCCACTGCATCCTGACCAGTGTCAACTACAGCTAATTACGATGGTTCTGAGGCTTGTTAATTGGCTGTGGACAATTTACTAGACCACAGCTGACAGCGGCACTTGGAAGTGCCTTGCATGGTCAAAACGAATTCAAAGTATTTTTAGACCTAGCAGAGACGGTCTGAATCACCTATAGCTGAAGAAGTATAAGAGGAACAATTTAGCTCTCTTGATTTTCTGGAAGGAATGTATTTGAGGCTTGGAGAGGAAACGTGTTTTTCAGGATTTTTTTTTTTTCCAGCGGGGGGAAGGCAGTGAGATCACCCCTTCCTCAATGTGGGCTGTGGAGTAAAGTGCTGAGGGCTTCCAATGGCAGCTTTGCAGCAACTACTGCCTGGGAGAGCCTCCTCCTGCCACTGCCGGATGCACTGGCTCACGGAATTAGGCCTGCACTGCACCGTTATTTCTCTGCCAGCACCTACGTGTGGGGCAAAGACTGGCCTGGGCATCTCAGTGGGCCCACTCAAGTTCCTCCTTGCACTTAAAATCACAAGCAAACCTACAACACAAACAAAAATACTTCCGTTGCAAATATTACATCTTTTATATTAAAGAGAATTTTCCCAATTGGCCAGTTGGCCCAATTTTCCCTGATTGGTCCTTAGTGGAACTTCATTTAACTTTGACATCTGGCCCAGTGCCACATAACACAGAATACACATACATGCAAACAAATAGACTCCAAGAACTACCTTCAAGCCCTTAAACTAAGCTGGGCCCTGAGCACTTTTATCTTCATTGTGTCACGTTATCCTCACAGGAACACCACGAAGTAGATATGGTTTCCCCATTTTACAGAAGAGGAAGCAGAGGACCAGAGGCCAGATGATTTCCCGCTAGAGCACAGCTGAGGAGTCCCAGGCGGGCAGGACCCAGAGCCCGGCTCATTCTGAAGCACCTGTGCCTCTCATGACCTCACACTGCCTCCAGGAGGGGCAAAGGGGTATTGGGGTCACATGAAACTGAATGCTTTAGGAGCCGTCACTTTGGGAACATTTAGCATTGGCACCTGTTGTCAAACTGATAAGGAAAATAGAGGAGATTAAGTAAACAAACAAACAAACAAACAACAACAACAAAAAGGAAAAATGTATCCTCCTGCTGAGTGAAAATCCTGTTCCCACAACACATTCCTTAAAATACAAAAAAAGCATCACGTCCTGACAACAGGCATATTTCAAGAAATGTTTAATCTACCAATGCTTCAGTGCAACAGAAACTGGCAGTCAGCGGAGTCTGAAGTAGGAGTGCTTCTTCTGTGTCAGGAAGGGGGACGGGGGTCTGAACCCTCCACCTGAGCGGGGACAGGGCTTCAGGGAAGCTGTTGGGGGCTGTGGGGAAAGCGGGCTTTCTGTTGGCTCGTGAGTTCAAGGCCCCTTTCTTCCTGCCGGAGTAAACTGGGTCTGTGCAGTGTGATAGAAGGATTCAGAGGCTGGGCTAAAGCATCTGCGGAGTTTGGTCAACTCAAGGACAAAAGATGGCCCACACCCGTTTATTTGAACACACCCATCAGTCAATTCAGGTGCATGACTGATCCGGTTGTCCCGCTTAACAACAGTGTCTAAGACAGAATTGGAACTGGGAAGATCCAAGGACCCAGTGCTTTTAGTCCAGCCACCTGCTCACGCAGCATACGCCAGTAAACCTGGGTCCTGCTTTCTCTCCAGCTTCCAGCCCTCCTCCTGCCCTCTGAATTCGCTTTTGGACTTCAGAATACCACATGGGCCGAGTGAGTTCACTGGTATCCTTGGCAGATGGGACAGCAGTGCGCTGTGACCATGACCCTACTTGTGTTTTTCTTCTATATCCACTCCACACTCTAAGCAGCCAGAGGTACTCTACAATGATTCCTTTACATTTAACAACTTACCAGAAAGCTCAACGTTTTATCCTCTTCAAAGGATTGCCACATATTTTGAAAAATAATAATTGTCTCATTTTGCATGGATGGGGCATAAACCACAAATGTGAGAGTACTAGTATTCATAGATTTTCCTTTTCTCTTTGGTTTTTATCTGCTGACCATCTCCCCTCACCTCCACCCCCAAAATAATTCTTTTCCATCACCACCTACCAACTGTGTTTTGTTCATTCAATCGCTTTGGGTACCATCCTTATAATTTTATTAGGTTTCCATAAAAATGACTTCACTATGAGCACTTTAATGGTAAGTGCCTTATACAGGTGTACCGTTTTTTTAAATCTTTTATAGCATTTTTTTCTTTTTTAATCCTAACCCAAGGAGTGAGGATATATTTTCCATTGATTTTTAGAGAGAATGGAAAGGAGGGCAAATGAGAGAGTATGAGAGGAGAGAGAGAGAGAGAGAGAGAGAGAGAGAGAGAGAGAGAGAGAGAGAGAGAAACATCCATGTGAGAGAGACACATCGATTGGTTGCCTTCTGCTTCTGCTCAGCCTTGACTGGGATTGAACCTGCAACTAAAGTATGTGCCCCTGACCAGGAATCAAACCCAAGATCCTTTGGTACTTGGGCCAACGTTCTAACCACTGAGTCAAACCAGCCAGGGTTATACCATATTTTTACTGTACCTTTTCTATGTTTAGATACACAAATACTTACTATTGTGTTACAATTGCTTCCAGTATTCAGTACTATAACATCCTGTGTTTGTAGGAGCAGTAGGCTGTACCGTGTAGAATAGGTGTGTAGTAGGCTATACCATCTGTGTTTGTGTAAGTACACTCTATGATGTTGGCACAACAAAATTGCCTAGGACATATTTCTCAGTCATTAAGCAATGAATGTACTGTATTTGTTTTTTGCTATTGCATTGTAGGGGTTCCGTATATATTTTGGATTTTAATTCCTAATGAGGTATATGGTTTTCAGATATTTTCTCTTATTCCTCATGTTGCCTTTTTACTTTGTTGATTGTTTCCTTTGATATGCTATGCTGTGCTTTTTAATTTGAAACAATCCCACTTGTCTGTTTTGCTTCTGTTGCTTGTTCTTCTAATGCCATATTTTTAAAAATCATTGCCTACCAGTGGTTCTCAACTTTTCTAATCTGCAACCCTTTAATACAGTTCCTCATGTTGTGGTGACCCCCAACCAAAAAATTATGGTTCTCTGCTGCTGTAGAGCCTAAGACCATCGGAAAACACAGATATTTACATTACGATTCATTAACAGTAGCAAAATTACAGTTAAGAAGTAGCAACAAAAATAATTTTATGGTTGGGGGTCACCACAACATGAGGAACTGTATTAAAGGGTCGTGGCTTTAGAAAGGTTGAGAACCACTGGCCTAGACCAATGTCAAGAAGCTGTAAACTTTCTTCCAAGAGTTTTATGGTTTCAGGTCTTACATTTAAGTCTTGAATCAATTTTGAGTTTGATTTCTGCGTATGGTGTGAGAAAAGGTTCCAATTTCATTCTTCTCCATGTAGATATCCATTTTACCCAGCACCCTTTATTGAAGATACTAACCTTTCCTCATTGTGTGTTCTTGGCACCCTTGTCAAAAAGCAGTTGACTGTAGATGTGTGAATTTATTTCTGGGTCCTCTATTGGTCTATATGTCTGTTTTTAGGCCAGTACCATACTGGTGTGGTTACTATAGTTTTGTAATGTATTTTGAAATCAGGAAGTGTGATACCTCTAGCTTTGTTCTTCTTGATAAAATTGCTTTGGCTATTTGGGGTCTTTGTGGTTCCTTATGAATTTTAGGATAGTTTCTGTATTTCTGAGAAACGTGCCATTGGAATTTGGATAGGAATTGCATTTTTTTCTGTGGATCACTTTTCATAGTATGGACATTTTCATGATATTAATTTTTCCAGTATATGGACACAAATTTTTCCCCATTTTCTGTTATCTTTAAAACATTTTTTAAATTGATGCTTATAATTTTCAATTTACAAGTATTTCACCTCTTTGGTTAAATTTACTTCTAAGTACTTTTTCCTTTTTGTTTCTATTATGAATGAAATTGTTTTCTTAATTTATTTTTTAGATGGCTCATTCTTTATGTATAAAAATGCAGTTGCTTTTTGTATGTTGATTTTATATCTGCAACTTTACTGAATTTATTAATTCTAATAGTTTTTTCATGGGAGTCTTCAGGTTTTCTATAGATAATTTCATGTCATCTGCAAACAAAGATAATTTTATCTCTTCTTTTCCTATTTGGATGCCTCTTATTTCTTTTTCTTGTCGAATTACTCTGACTAGGACTTGTAGTACTACCTTGAATAGAAGTGGGAAGAGTGGGCATCCTTGCCACATGTGTGTGTGGTAGTTGGGGGAGGGCCTGCTCCTAGTCCAGGGGTTGCAGCAGCATGAACTTCGAGCATCAGCAAAAGCTACAGGTGCTCCTGCTCTCAGTTTCCCTTGAGGTGATAGGTCATAGCCAAGGGGTTTCCTCTTGATGCCGCACTTTCATGTTGCGGAGTGGAATGATACTGATAAAATGCTTTTTATGCTTTTCTATGTGTCCATCCTTATTATTCGTGGTCCATTGGGTTGCTGCAGTTCTTAATTGTGTTCTGGAACTCTCCCAGAGTGAATTTCAATTGTAGGTAGTTGTTAAATTGTTTTATTGGGGTGGCGGATGAAGGACAAAGTCTGGGACCTCATAATTCTCCATCTTCTGATGTTACTCTACATGCATTTTAAAATAACTTCACCTTCCTCAAAAAAGTAGATCTGGAATTTTGATTGGTATTGCATTACATTTGTATTAAATTTGTAGATTAATTTTGGCAAAAATGGACCTTTTTTTAAAAACAAAACAAAACTAGGTTAAACTATCTCTCCAGTTAATCAGAATGTCTTCTATTTTTTTAAAACACAATAAAGATGTTTTAAACATTCTTTGTTAAGAACTATATACTTTATAACTTTTTACTATGGTGAATGCTGTCTAATTTCTGATTGCATTTTGTAGTTGGATTTTGCTGCTATAAAGAAATGCAATTTATTGTGTGTGTGTGTGTGTGTGTGTGTGTGTGTGTGTGTGTGTGTGTGTGTGTTGACCTTATATCTGGCAACGTTGTTGACATCTCTAATGAGTTAGGGATTAGGAGGATAGCTGGGCAAATGGATAACAGTTTCTTTATGGCCAAGGAATACACAAATACTTGAGTATAAAACCGAAGTCACCCTCTGATTTAGAGCTAATACTCAGAGAACCATTGATAACAATCCCTACAAACTACCTAATTCCCTTGCTTTCTTCAAATATGTCCCCTTGCTTCCTCATTTCTAAAACTTCCAGAGCCACAACTTGAAACAAAAGAAGCCAGGTCAACAATGGGCCCGAATTAGTGGCAGATACTCTGGAAAGCAAGATAGAAACCCTCTCTCCTCCATCTCTTCCCAGGATGTCAAAGAATGAAACTCAGGAGCAGAGCTTGCAAACCCTAAGGGGAGAAGGGGACTTTTCTCTCAGGAAATTTACCAAGCACTCTCTGTGTCACTCAGCTGTGACTGGTGTCTATGAAGGCGGAGTGAAGCGAAAAGGTATGAAGGATACGGAGGAGCTAAGTGATTTGTCTGATTTAACAGGATAGGGGAATCTGAGCTATCATCTTGGGATTTGATTTGTACTGAGAGCCAGTCCAGCGAAGGCTGGGGCAGAGTATTTCTTTTCTATTTCCATAGCAGATTTTCAAACCCCAGTTATCCAGATAATTCTTTTCAATTCTTTGCTTTATTTTGCTTGTACAAATAGTCCTCAGCTCATTAAACACACACACACACACACACACACACACACACACACACACACACACACACCAAAAAACTCTGACAGATGTATCAAGCTGCTATTCTCCCGCAGTACTTTAAAGGGCCACCATGAGTAAGCACATTCCCAACATTTGGATACAAGCCCTGCACTCCCTGCTTCCAGTAACAATTTGTTGCAGAGAATCTTGCTAGTGGAGTATGCTCTGTGATAGGTGCTCTGACACCCCAGAAGGCAAATTCCAAGCTCTTCTGGAAACTATTGTGTAAGAGAAAGTCATGAGGAAGGATTACCGGGGAATTTTGGAAGCGGGCCACCCAATTAGGCAACTTTTCTTTTCTAAGGACCTGTGACTTGTGCTCACAGTTTCAGTATTATATGGGCACAGCCCTTGAACTCTAACATTTCTGAAAGAAATTCAGCTGGCCCAGAAATCCCGGATCAGTGGCAGCCACATTGGTCTTCTTGAAAAGCAGAAGTACTTTCACAAAAAGACAAGGGATTCACCCCCTTAACCATACTGCCAGTCAGTTCTCATAAGTAAGGTTTACAAATGTATAGAAAAACATAACCATTGTTCTAACTTTAGGAGATGAAGGAGGACAAAGTAAAGGAGAAAAAAAAGTATTAGAAGGGGTGGAGGGAGGGAGTGGAAAAAAGAGAAGAATGAGCCTTCTGACTGAAAATTCACACCAGGGAGAGAGAGATAGAGACAGTGGTCCCCCTTATCCTGGGTGATACATTAGAGAACCGGTGATTGCCTAAAACCGTGGATAGTACAGAAAGCCACATAGACTATGTTTTATCCTGTGCTTACATATCCATGGTAAAGCTTAATATGTAAATTAGGCACATAATAAATTAACAGCAATAACTAATAATAACATAGACCAATTATAACAATCTACTGTAATAAAAATTATGTGAATGAGGTCTCTTTCTCTCTCTCTCCTTCTCTCTCATAACCAGTCTGAAAACCAAGATGACTACCAAGTGACTGACAGGAGGGTAGCATATACAGTGTGGATATGCTGGACAAAGAGATGATTCACCTCCAGGGTGGGACAGAGCAGAATGATGGGAGTTTCATCACACTACTCAGAATGATGCACAATTTAAAACTTGTGAAGGGTTTCTTTCTGGAACTTTCCTTTAATATTTTTAGCACTTTGATTGACTGCAGAAAGTGAAACTGTGGATAGGGGTGACCACTGTATCAGTAAAAGGGAAGAAGTGTTAGTGTAGAATCCACAACCAAGGGGACTCAGACAGTGGAGTATCTGGCAGGTAAACAGCAGCGAGAGACATGGCTATTTTAAATCACACCAGGCATTGCCCTTGGTCATGTGAAAAGAGCAGGAGTTTTAAAAACAGAAAGAGTGGAGTTCAAATTCTGGCTTGTTACTTAACCTCTTCGGACCTCAGTTTCCTCATCTGTAAAATGAGGTTAAATCACCAGTGTTGTCAGCAGGGTAAAAATGAAGCGTATAAAGGTCCTTGCACATTATAAGTCCTATACTGTAGTGTCCTGGCCATACTCTTGGTCTTTCTTAAGACTGAAGAGCCTGGAATGCACTAAGGCTGATGGCTGTGTTCTTTGTGATTAAATTGCCTGGATGGGAGCCAGAGGGTAAGACCACACCCTGTGAGTGGGGGTGGAGCTTTCCCTGAGGTAAATGAGTATCACAACTGATACCTTTTCTCCGGGGAGGTCAAAGTTGTTGCTGTGACAGGAAACCGGGACAGTGGAGGTGGACAGGGATGGCAAGGGGAAACTTCTTCCTCTGGGGAGTGGGAAGGCTGATGATGGTTGATCTTGGGCTTTTCTTCAGGAGACATGCGTCCGATGATCTTTCTGGAGCGAAGAAAAGTGCTCCCTTCCAGATGGTGGCCATCTGTGAGCAAGTCAGTTAGTCTGTTTCCTTCCTGCCCTCTCTGACTTTCAGCAGGGCTTTTCAAAGAGTTACAGCCTTCTCTCCACCATCCTTGAAGGGAATGAGCCCAAGGGAAGGAAGAAGGGGTACAGATAAGAAGAACTAAAGACAGAAAGAAGCCATCTTCAGGTGCTGGAGGGGGAGATAAACCTGCATGGGATGTTTCCAAATCTTAGCTATGGTGAATTGTGCCACTATGAACATAGGGGTGCATATATCCTTTCTGATTGGTGTTTCTGTTTTCTTGGGATATATACCTAGAAGTGGGATCACTGGGTCAAATAGGAGTTCCATTTTTACTTTTTTGAGGAAACTCCATACTGTTCTCCACAGTGGCTGCACCAGTCTGCATTCCCACCAGCAGTGCACGAGGGTTCCTTTTTCTCCGCATCCTCTCCAGCACTTGGCATTTGTCAATTTGTTGATGATAGCCATTCTGACAGGTGTGAGATGGTACCGCATTGTCGTTTTGATTTGCATCTCTCTGATGATCAGTGACTTTGAGCATACTTTCATATGTCTCTTGGCCTTCCTTATGTCCTCTTTCTAAAAGTATCTATTTAGGTCTGTTGCCCATCAGCAGATGAGTGGATTAAAAAACTGTGGTACATGTACACAATGGAAGGAATTCTTACCATTTGCAACAGCATCTATGGAACTGGAGAGCATTATGCTAAGTGATATAAGCCAGTCAGGGAAAGATAAATATCACAATGATCTCACTCATTTGTGGAATATAATGAACAACATAAACTGATGAACAAAGACAAATCCAGAGACAGAGAAGCATTGATCAGACCATTAAACCTCAGAGGGAAGGTAGGGGAGGGTGGGGTAAGGGGGAGAGATCAACCAAAGGACTTGTATGCATGCATAGAAGCCTAACCAATGGACACAGACACCAGGGGTGGTGAGGGCATGAGTGTGTGTGGGGGGGTAGGGGGCAATGGGGAGATAAGGACACATATGTAATACCTTAATCAATAAAGAAAAAAAAACTGCATGGGAGCAAGGGCCAGCATTCTAGAGCCTGAGTTGCCAATGACAGCAGGGAGGACTGTAGGGGGCATGTGTGCCTGCTTCAGGCCACCCCCAAAAGTGGGCAGGACATTCTGACAAAGGCTGGACTTGGTGTAGCCAAGTGGGTCATTTAAAAAGAAGTATACACTCTTTTTAACGAATAGTCCCCAATTATTGTTAGCTCCAGTTTAGAACCAAGATTTAGCTAATTATCCTCCAGAAAGAGATTTATTTTTAAATTCTATCATTACTGGCTTTTGAAGTGAGAAACTTCCTGCTGTGGTGGTCAGCTTCTCACAGGAGTCATAAACCAGAACACAGAGTTCCCCACTGCTTTCAGAAAATGACCGACACAGAAAACCCTTTGCCCGACACTGGACATTTTTCAAATGTCTCCAAACTGCTTGTCTCTCCGCAGCTAACCAGGGACTGCTGAATATACCCAAAGACCAGTTAGAAAATCCTCCCAGCTTCCGTATCGCACAGTCACAGAAAGCCTGGCACCAGAATCCCGCCTGAGTCTTTAATTTTTTCTCTATAAACCCACTCTCTTTACTAATGCCTTTGAACCCCTGCTTAAAGGAAAGTGATGGCAAATGGGTCCCCTTGCTTCTAGTTTATGAGTCAACAGCCTGTGTTAATTTTGTCTCAGATTTAGTTTATCTTTGCAACTGGGAAGTCATACCCCCAAAATAATGGCATTTACTAAATGAGAAATCTGGAGGGGGGACCCTAGAGAAGTAAAGGGTTTCTGTTTCTTGTAGTTTCTGGTTGGAAGGGAACCTAGAGGAGAGGAAGGAAGAAAGGAGTAGAGGCACTTAGGAAAATGAGGCCTGGCTCCCAGAGGAAGTTGCCTGCCTTTTACCTCTTCTTCCTGCTACACTTATACTAGCCTTTATGGGCGAGACATGGGGACCCCCTGTAGGTAAACAGATAAGAGGTGCCCATAATGGTTCCACAGCTGGAGAGGCAGAAAGAAAAACTTTTAGGGAGGGAGGATGTCATTGGTCCTCATGGGTGTGGTGCAGTGGTCGGCAAACTCATTAGTCAACAGAGCCAAATATCAACACTACAACGATTGAAATTTCTTTTGAGAGCCAAATTTTTTAAACTTAAACTTCTTCAAATGCCACTTCTTCAAAATAGACTCGCCCAGGCCGTGGTATTTTGTGGAAGAGCCACACTCAAGGGGCCAAAGAGCCGCATGTGGCTCATGAGCCGCAGTTTGCCGACCACAGGTGTGGTGAATGCAAACTTTATGGCTGAACATAATTTCTAAAAATAAAATGTATGCACTGGCTGGTGTGTAGAGCCTGTGCCCTGAAAGGTTGTGGGTTTGATTCCCCATCAAGGAAACATACTCAGTTGTGGGTTCGCTCCCACCCTCTGGTCAGGGCATGTATGGGAGGCAACCAGTCAAATATATCTCTCTCACATTCATGTTTCTCTCTCTCTCTCTCTTTCTCCCTCTCCTTCCCTCTATTCTCTCTAAAAAAATTAATGGAAAAAATGTCCTTAGGTGAAGATTAACAACAACAAAAAATGTATGTATTAGGTTAACACATTAAATCAAACCAAATTAATAAGTATTAAACATCTACCATCTTCATGGTTCAATATACAACTGATCATAAACAGTATGTGATGGAAATTTAATTCAATTAAATTTAATCCGGCTTCTCTAGAAGTCCTTTCCAATGTATCCAGATTCTAAGTTTGAGCTTTTCACAGAACCTAGCGAACAACATATCAGGATAGGACAAGAGATTCTAAGATGCTCTTTGAGCCTGGGCTGGAGGGCTTCATTTAAAGAGACAGGGTATCATAATTTAGAAAGATGTTTGAGTTCTATTTTCTCCAAAGGCAATGAACACCTGTTGGCTTCATTCAACTTTAGGTAGGATATCATACACCATTCTTCGTGTAACTAAACCATTTCCAGGCCTCAGAAGAGTGTAGGTACAAATGAATTTATGTTGACACTAATGCCCAAATCCTGACGGCTTTTATGTGGGAACTCCATACCCTGCTCCTTCAGGCTTTCCAGCATTCTCCAGGGGTGTAGCCGCTTCACAAGGACACTCTCACAAATAGCCTCCTTTGTGCTCACTGTTCTGGGCTGTCAGAGCCGCAAGCTTCCTCAGGTGAATGGCAGTGATTACGGGGCCAGGGAGGAGAGCTGGACTTCTCACCTGAAGTGTTTGCCTCAACCTGAAACCATCCTGCTTTTAGTCCATACACTCAGAGCCTTTCAAAAGGGCAGGCCCTTCCGCTTTAGTCTGGAGTGCCTCACTCCTCAAGACCAATCCTTCAGGACCCCGGAGGTCCAAACAGAACAGGAAGCATGGCAGCACCAAATCTCCATCCCTTACTTTCTTTTCTTTCATTCATCCTCTTGCAGACAATCCTCCTCCCCTTTCTTCATAAAAACACAAAATCTCAGGTGTATCTGGATCCAGAGAGGTCAGCAACTAGATGTTTTCTTGAACAGCCACACTGCATCCCTGCTTGACCTAGCTGGGGACACACCACACGCTCATCATTTGAACGGAGCCTCTGAATGTCAGCATGCAGAAGAGGAGCGCGTCTTAATCTCCATGCTTGACTCTGGTCAGATCCACAGTGCATGTATCTGTGAGGGTAGCAGCTGGTCTGTGAGATTTATGTGGGTCACCTCTGGCCTGGTGAGGGCTTCCGAATTGCTGTCTGAAGCTCTGCAGGAGATTGTGTGGAGAAATAACACCTTCTTCTTTAGGACTGAGGCACCTTCTAACCTCCAGAAAGCCTTCCATGATCCTACCACCTGGATGTAACTTCGCTCTACTTCAACTCACCATAGCTCGATGTGCTCCTCAACAGCCCACACCTTCTGTTACAGGACAGAAAGAGCTTGTCCACCTGGCGCCAGCCGAGGCAAACACTGAAAAACTGAGAATTGCAGTAGGGAAAGATTGGCTATTTTATTATGAACTAGAGGCCCAGTACATGGATTCGTGCACTGGTGGGGTCCCTCAGCCTGGCCTGCAGCTCTCTGGTATCCCCTGAGGGGTCCTGGATTGCCAGAGGGTGCAGGCCATGCCAAAGGATCCCACCAGTGCACCATCAGGGCCAGGGAGGTACTGTGGGAGGGCTCCAGGGCCTGTCTGGCCCATCTTGCCCAGTCCTTATCAGCCAGACCCCAGCAGCAAGGCAACCTTCTGGTCAGAGCATCTGCGCCTTGGTGGTCAGTGCACAGTCATAGCTACTGGTTGAACAGTTGCTTAGGCTTTTGTATATGTGGACTAGAGGCCCAGTGCACAAAATTTGTGCATGGGGGAGGGTTTCCTCAGACTGGCCTGCACCCTCTCACAATTTGGGACCCCTCAGGGGATGTCGACTGCTTGTTTAGGCCCGGTCCCTGCGGCAGTCAGACATTCCTCTTGTAATCCAGGACCGCTGGCTCCTAATCATTGGCCTGTCTGGCTGCCTGCCTGAACACCCCTAACCACTCTGCCTACCTGCCTAATTTTCCCTAACCACTCACCTGCCTGCCTAATGTATGGGGATATGGCCACTTTTACACACTGCTTGATTGAATGTGAATTGGCTCAGCATTTTAGAAAAATTCCTGGCATTATTTATTAAAATTTAAAATACACATCCTCTTTGAGGCAGTAATCTTAATTACAGAAACTCTCTTAAAGAAATTAAACCACCAACATACAAATGTAAATATTAATACAGCATCAATAGTAACTCTCAAAATTTATAAATATGCATGCCAATTTATGCTATATATCCATATTATAGAATATTACACAATTATTTTTAAAAGATATATATATGTATGTGTATATACATATGTGTGTGTGTGTGTGTGTGTGTGTGTGTGTGTATATATATATATATATATATATATATATATATATATCTCCCTGGAAAGTTGATTGACATTTATTAAGTGAAAAATAACAATTTCAAAGATATATGTATGGTAAGACTCCATTTTTATTAAAATAAAAGTATTCAATCATTTATTCTTTCAACTAATGTTTTTAAGGCCTAGCTAGCTCTGTGCCAGACACTGGAAATATAGTGGTGAAAAACACATGATTCCTGCCTTGCTGTGGGCTATGTTAGAATAGAAAATGCAATAGAAAAAAAAAAACATGCCTCAAGAAATTATAGAAGGGAGGAAAAAGGGAATATAGATTTTTTTGCTTTTATAACAGTGCATGCTCAAATTTTTCTGTGAACCAATGTCACTTTTGTAATTAAATTTAAAAATTCACACAAAAAAAACACAAAAATATCACCCTGATGAAATAATCAGAGGCACCTGGGGATTTATGACAAGGAGACATTGTCACGCCGTGGTTTTGAATTTGGTTTTGGAGTAACACAGACCTGAGTGTAGGTCCAAATCTGCCATTGACCAGCCATGTAACCCCAAGTAAGTCCTTTGACTTCTCTGTTTCTGTTTCCTTCTCAAAAAAGTGGAAATCATAAGAATACTAACTTGGAAGATGATTGTGAGAATTAAATAAATGACGTCCATAAAGCAGTTGGCCTAGTGTTTGGCATAAAGTAAATAACAAATAGAGTAGCTATAAAAGCAATAAAAGATGTCGATTCTAATATTGTTTAAAATTGCAACCAACTGCTTAAATGCACAGTCGCTACATAAATAATGGACATTCATATGATGGAATATTACAATGTCATTAAAATTACAATTTCAAAGAATTTTTCATGAAGTGAGAAAATATAATTTTGTAGGGAGTATAACCTATATATTCACTGTAATTCCCATTTTGATAAAACTGGAAGGAAATGTCTAGAATTTCCCCTTACCTGGTTTCTAAATGATGAGCAGTAAAATTTCTTCAAACAAAAAGGGCCTATGTGCTTGCCTCTAAACTTAGAAGATGGGAAAGGACTGGTTGCTTATTGTCCATTCTTCTTCATTTGGTTGAGGAGGAGAATCCCAGATGATCATGGGAATTGTGGCAGTGCTAAATTGTGGAGGGCAGATTGAATCTCTAAAGAGAGAGATCAGCCTAGACCAGGGGACTGGAGAAGGGGAGGAGGCAGTAACAGAACCCGACAAAGTGGAGATTCTGATGCAGGAATCAGAATTTTAGTTCTGAAAGGATATTTGGAGATCATCTAAGTCCTTGCTTCTCAAGGTGTGGTCTGTGGATCACTAAAGAGCTTGTTTGGTTACTTTGGGGGTGACAGAAGTGGGATTAGGAAAGGGAAAGTATAGACAATGTTTTTTGTTTTTTTTTAATATGCCTCTGAATGACTTAAGTTATTAGGTCTTACCCCAAATCTACTGAATCAGAATCTATATTTTAACAAGATTCCCAGGTGATTATTTTACAAGTTGTACTTGAGAAACATGAAATTTCCATTATTTTTTAAATGAGGAATCTGAGACTTTTAAGAGGTGAAAAGATATGTTCAAGGCCACATGGGGATTTTAGCAGAAGAGACAGGACCAGAAACAGGTCTTTTGATCCCCATTCCGTTATTTTCTCATCATATCTTGCAGCCCTTCCCTTCATTATCCAGCTATTCAGTCTACTTGATACACATTTTTTTTCTGATTTCCAACCACCAACTCTTTTCTATTCTAGTAATTTTTAGAGGTATGGTGTTTTATTTATTGGGTCTAAATTGTACTGAGACAGTTATTCTTGCTGTATGGCAATGGGTGAGTTCAAGGTCAACTTCAATTGCCAACACTATTGAAAGTGCTTTGCTCTAACTCCCTGAAAGTTTCTTAAATGCCCATTGAGATTGGACTTTAGTTTCTTATAAATTTTCTGTCACCAGATCCAAGTGGTATCCTGATCTAAAGGATAACTTAAAGGGTCACCATTTCTGACCACAGAGTTAACACAACATCTTTCCTTTGTTCCCTGTCTTCTACTTGATTCTGTTCCCATTCTCCCCCACTTTCATCAAAGGTTTAATTATGCTCCTGGATTTTGATCACAGATTTATTAAATGTTTAAGTATATGTCCCTTGAATGATGGTTTCTCAGTAATGAGGTGCATTCAGAAGGAGAATAGCAAGTCAAGCATGGGTGTAATTTGGAGGAGTTTGACATCAGCCATTTTATCTCTGACAGGGTTAATCACTATTCTGGTTTTTCAAGCCCCGGACTTACTGGACTGTGTATTCCAAGGTCATCTGGGGTGCCCCCAAATTAATTTTAAAGACATGTGACTGGAGTTCACTGAGTTATCAGCTCACAATATTAAAATATATACTCATTTGATTTCTCCTCAAATTATGAACCAAAATATAAATTGGCTAGAAATGGTTAGAAAATAATATGCCATTGTATTAGAACAATATCAATAGAGATTGCTGCATTCTACCTTTTTGAAAATAACCTGCAGGACATGTTGGAAACATTGCAGAGTATTGAGTAGTCCCATTCAATAAAGATTTAATAGCTATTTCTTTTGTATAAGACATAATTTTAGATGTTGGAGTAGAGAGGGTCCCAAAATGGGTCTCTGATGGAGATGTAGTGTAAGTATGATGATAAGAGAAGTAGCCAACATCTGCCATTTTAGGCAGAATATTAGAATCATGAGAGCGTTCCACATTCTATGGAAATTCTCACAGGGAGACTATCTGTATGTGGGGATCAGGAAAGGCCAGAAATGATAATATTTGAGATGGGCTTTTAAATATGAAGTTTAAAAAACCTTTCAAATTTAGTAACTCATGTTTTACTTTTCATTAAATTTATTACTAGTACAAAATATGGGTTTTCTAATAAGTTAAGTAATTCAGAGGCATATAAAGAAACATTGTCTAATCTTTCCCCTCCCTGATCCCACTTCTCCCACCCTAAAGTAATCAATGTTAACTGTTTGATATATCCTTGCTCATCTACAGGTGTTCATACATAGATAGCTGTCTAAAACTTTACTTGATGTTGCTATTGTTACTTATTTATTTTTATAGAATAGGATATTATATACATTAGTTTGCAATGTTATTTTTTTTCATTTATTCCTCCTTTACCCTTTTCTATCTCTTCCCACCCCTCTTTCCCTCTGGTAATCACTACACTGTTGTGTGTGGCTATGCTTTTTTTAAAATTTGCTTAACCCCTTCACTTTTTTCACCCAGTCCTCCAACTCCCTCCCCTCTGACAGCTGTCAGTCCGTTAGTAAAGTAAGTTAATCAGAGATAGATATGTAGAATCTAATGAACAAAATAAACTAACAAAAAACAAAACAGACTCATACAGAGAACAGATTGCAATGGTTTTTAATTTAATAAAATCCTGAATATTTTATCAGTTTAATCCATATTGATTCAACTCATTCCTTTTAATAGATGCATAAGGTTCTATAGAATGACTGTCCCAAGACTTGATCCAGATTTTCATAGTGATAGATATTCAGGTTGTTTCAAGAATTTTGTTGTTACACAATGGACCAAATTTTGACAGAAAGAGATGGAATAAAAAAGTCAGAGACAAGAAACATAACGTGGTGTTAAAGCAGTCATGATCCCAATAATTTCTCTCCATGGTCATTGCCTTGTCAGTCGCTATGCTAATAATGGTCCTCTTTTTGGTTCCCTAGGGTTTCTGGGCTCTTCAGTTTTCACTGATGGTACCCATAAGACTTTGCTATATTTCATACTACAAAAGAGGTCCAATTATTTCCTCTTTTAATTATGCCTTCCATGCTCCCATATCCTGTTCAGTATCTGCTCATACCTCTTTCTCAGAAGGCAGAGATCATTGAAGGAAGTCACCTGTCCATAAGATAATCACTGATTGAATTTCAGTGAACATGCGATTCAAGTTGGTCAATAAGATTCTATCTTCTGAGAATTTTGAATTGGACTCTAGAGATAGGGTGAGGTGCTTGAACTGAGAAGTGATGTACAGCTGAGGTAAGGGCTCATGTATGAGCCAAATACTTGCCAAAACAGAAAAGGTCAAAGGCATAGAAAAGGCAATGAATGAAGCAATGTGCAGAGAGAGTGAGAGGAAAAGAGATAGAGAACAAGAGGGAGTATTTCATTACTTGATTCTTCAATTCCTACTTCCAGTTGGTTATGAGGATGGATTGTACTTTCTGACCTTGGGTTCTATAAGACACATGTGTCTCTTTTTAATAAGTCCCTTTTGTTTGAACAAGTTTGAGTGAGGGCAACTTCTTTTTAAAATTGTGGCCAAGTGATTCATAACTAAGCCTTTGGCCAGGTGTGGGGTTAAAGGAGAGAAATTCTTCCCCACCAAATTTAAGCTAAGAGAGCATAGGTATCTTATTGGAAAATGTGGTTGCCTACTTTCTTCCAGTGTAGCAAGAGAGATAGCTTGTGTAATTTATTAATATAGGATGCTATGTGAAGATTAGTGATTTCTGTTTTCAATAAATGAAATACTTGAAAAAACCCCTCAAAATGTTTCATTCAGTTAATTTATTTGAGGCTGGTGGGAATTGAACTATCAGAAGATCCAGGGCTCCCAGCCTGGTATCTTGGAAAGACTGTAGACTTAGAGTCAGAGATGGCTGGCTTGGGGTCTGTAAATGTCCTAGTTGCATAACCTTGGAAACTGGAACCTCATTTTCTCATCTGTAAACTGAACACAATATATTCGGGGCATTAAATGAAATACTTTATGTAATGTCTGACATCATACCTGGCACATGACAAGCACTCAACAGTATTAATTCTATCCATCTCTTTCTCATCCCCATGCCCCCTCACTCTTCCTCCCACCAATATTATGCGTCAACTTCCCTTGATCCCCATCTTCTCTCGAGTTGAAGCTGCTCTGCCCTCCTCCTGGTACCATGGAGCAAGGTGTAGAGAGAAGCCCACAAGAGACCTTGGTGCCCCAGCCAGAGAGAAAGACAGTAGGGGAAAGCAAGAACCCTGGAGGAGTGCGGAGAGGAGGAAATGACTTCATGTGTAGCAAAAATCCTGTGCATATTGCTGAAATTAAAAGCCATCAGACAAAACCATTTTGGAACCAACCACTGAGCACTTTTACTACGAAGACCAATTCCACCAAATATTTACTCTGCAGGGTGTTTGGAGACACAGCTGTAGGTAATGTCATACAGATAATGCTGATCCCTGAGCTGTTGGTTCATTAGCTAAAAGCTGTTCCCTAAGCAGTTTTCTAAGCTGACAGCTCCAGCTATTTATAATTTAATGTTGATTAAATATGGCTGTATGTTGGGAGCAAATAAATATATTACAAAGATCGACCAGTCCTCTCTCTGAAGAACTGACAGACTAAAATGAGTGCATAAAAAGATATACATACACTTGAGAGATAATAAAGAAAAGTAATTTGTTTTATTTCATTTTCAAATTTATTGGGGCAACATTGGTTAATAAAATTATATAGGTTTCAGGTGTACAATTCTATAATACATCATCTGTACACTGTATTGTGTTCACTACCCCAAGTCAAGTCTCCTTCCATCATCATTTATCTTCCCCTTTCCCTGTGGTAATCACCATACTGTTGTCTGTGTCTATGAGTTGCTGTTTTTTGCTTAATCCCCTCACCTTTTTTACTCAATTCCCCGAAGTCCCTCCCCTCTGACAGCTGTCAGTTTGTGCTCTGTAGCTATGAATCTGTTTCTATTTTGTTTATTTGCTTATTTTGTTCATTAGATTCCATATATAAGTGGAATCATACTTGTCTTTCTCTGACTTGCTTATTTCACCTAGCATAATAATACTTGGCAGTAAAAAAACAAGTAGGAAATCTTACCTTTTGTGACAGCATAGAAGGACATCAATTTTTAAAAATTAGGCCAAGAATAAAATTGTCCATTAACATTAAACAGCTATGAATTTCTTAGTGCCACTGGTCTCTGCATAAAAAAGGTAAGAAATTAAAAAAAATTCAATTCTAAATATTTTTTTAAAAAGCCTCTGGAAGGACTAATACTGGGTAGGCTTGTCTAGGGATGAGATAAGAATACATAGGAGCCCTTTGCAAATCACACACACACACACACACACACACACGCGTGCGCACGCACATGCATGACTGAACTGTTATGAAACCATGAGGGGAGAACACTGATGTTCAAGAAAGATAAGCAAAAAGTTTTATTGTAGAGCTCCTTTAAAATACAAGTTTCCCTACTGCACCAACTAAAGCTTCATTTATTTGACCATGTCTCAAATTCCTATTATGTGCCAGTGACTCAGTGTTTAAAAACACATCTTTTGGTTACTCACTCCCTCCTCAGTCTATTAAAAAAAAAAAAAGGCTTTCTGAAGTGAAGCATACATAGTGGCTAAAAATACTACAGTTGTATTCCTTCCCTATTAAATGAGATGGGAGCAGGCTTGGAATTGGGAAGAAAATAATTTTTGTGTACAAATATATGAAATTATTGTAAATAGAGCTGGCCATTCCTTCTTAAGTAACTGGGACAATAAGATAATTGGAACAGAAAGGAAGAGCGGGAAACTCTGAGGGAAGGTGTACAGAGGGCTGGTATAGGGCAGTGGTTAAAAACCTGCATCTGAATTCCAGCCCTACCATGTACCTCAATTTCCTCATCTCTAAAATGGGGATGTCAATTGCTATACTTAAAGTATTTAATAAATATGAAATTACTGTTGACCAGTAGTTATCAAATGTTTTCAAGGCAATATCTTTTTACATTCTCATCCCCAAGGTGGTTTGTTTTATTTTGTTTGTTTTTTTAGAGAGAGATCTAGAGAGAAAAAACATCAATTTGTTGTTACACTTATTTATGCATTAATTAGTTGTTTCCTGTATGTGCCCTGACTGGGCACTGAACGACAACCTTGGCATATCTGGACAACACCAACCAACTGAGCTACCTGGCCAGAGTTCCCACCCCCAAGTTTTTAGTAGGAAAAATGTCTAATTTGTCAGTGTTGTGCAGTGTCACTCAGATCCCCCATTCAGAACTGAAGGGTTTATTCTCCCAGCTGCTGGGTGTTGTCACCCTGGCTTGGCCAAAGACATGCTTCCTTCCCAAGCAGCCCACATCCATTGACTGCTGGGCACCCAGGGTAGGGGGCAGAGGGAAAAAGGGATCTGCCTGCTCACCCTAACAGGAACCAACTAGGAAGGCCACCCCTGCTCCAAACCTCCCTTAGGATCAGCTCAGCTGAGTCCTTGTATTTGCAATACAGTCCAGCTTTGTCCTCTGCTTCATCTGCTCTCCCATTCCTTCCCCTCACAGCATGGATCCTGAGAACAATCCCTAGTAAATCTCCTGCACACTAATCTCCATCTCAGAGTTGGCTTCCTGGAGAACTCGACTGATGACAATAGAAACGTTGAAAGGATGATAAACTGAAACCTCAAGACCCTCCACTTGATTCCACAATTCTTAACATTTGCCCGAGTTGTTGCATCCTCTCTCTGTTTTCCTGTTTCTCCTCCTCTCTTGATGAACCATTTTAAAAGTAAGTTGCAAAGAGCATGATACTTATCTCCTAAATACATAGGCATGTATTTTCTAAGAATCTGGACATTTCCCCCCAAATCACAATGCCATTATCATACCTAAGGAAATTGACAATAATTCTCTGATATCTAGTAATATGCATATTTTCCCAATTGACCTAAAGTATGTTTTGTAGCTGTTTATTTTTTAAGCATGATTAAATTAACGTTCATAAATTGTGTTTGGTTGTTATGAGATTTTAGTCTGTTTTAATGTAGAATGTTTTTTATGACACTGAGTTTTTGAAGAGTCAGGCCAGTTTTCATGTAGAATGTCACACACTCTGGGTTTTCCTGATTATTTCCTATGCATCATTTAACCTTTTCTTATTCCTCCTCTATTTCTTATCATCGAAGCACCTTCTGGAGGCTTGATTAGATTTAGAAAAGACCATTTCCTAGGTGCTGTTTTAGATTTCATGTTGCAGACTGTCAGTAGGCACATGCGGTCAGGACAACCCACTGTACACGGTGCCCTTTGATCCCTTGGTTAGGGTAGTAGCCATTTCATCACAAAGGCCTATCACATTCATCAGAAAGGCCTATTTTCCTTTTTAGAATTAGTAATTAAAATGTGAATTGATATTTTGTTACTAGCCAAACAGTCTGCTCTCCCACAATCCTCTACCCCATGATTTTAGTGTCCATGGTCTTTGCCTGATTATATTGAGGATTGTAAAATATCATTTTTCTAATTCTATCTTTCATTCCACTTTTAATAGATGACATTCTTTTGTAAAGGATGGGTTTCCTCCCCATCTCACTACCCTTTTCCTCTCTTTTTCTTTGTGTTGAATATCACTGAGGATATATGGATATTTTTAAAATTTTTATTGGGCCAGTATGGGCCTCTTCAAGTCAATTTCTGTGTGTTTTAGGCATGAACCCATTACTATTTGAGCACTCCTTGCTCTCTGCTTCAACAAGTTTTCACAGGCTTACAGGTCACCTTGTACTTTCACTTCTCTGGCCCTAGAATCAATCTTTCTTTTTTAATGAGCTCTGATCCCTGTTAGTAGGAAGTGATATTAGAATATAAGATTCAGGGACTAGGAATGCTCCAACAAGAAAGCACTTTTAAAGTATCAAAATCTTACTGAAAAGCCCTAAATAGTAAAACAAAAAAGCACAGCCTTTAATTCGGAGTTGTGAGCTGCATCCTTGGGAGTCCAAAAGAGAAGGGGGACCAGCAAGGAATACCATCTGCTTCTGAAAATGTAACTTTTCCTCTCAGGAATGATATCACTTCCTATATCTAAAATAAGGGTTCCCTTATTGCACTGCAGGGATCAGAGAAGGTTTGCTTTCATCTGTAACAGAAAGTATTAGTTGTCATCAGAACTGATGCATGCCAACTTGAACAGAAGAGAGACTCCAATTAAGAGGTTTCTGAATCCAGAAAATTCTGAATTTGAAAACGTCAAAGACATCAATCATTGAATTTTTACTTTAACATTGATTTTTTTTTTCACTTGCCAAGGGAGATATTGCTCTTTAGATATCCAGAAAAGGAACACACTATTAATTTTTATACATAAATTATGTTTTCATCAAAACACAGAAGGAAATATAACAGTGAGAAGAATGTTGCTCCTTTCCTGATAATTGGGTCTCCTTAAATATGAGAAATTATACCCTGTTCTCTCGTGATGAGAAGCAGGGAACCAGGACTCTTATTATTTCCTGTAGTAGCATTGAGGCATGTGAATGGACTTTTTAGTAGAGACAATTAAGCTGCGAGGCTGTATGGAGAAACAGAAAGGCAGGAGAGGAGAGAATGAGTAGAAGTGACTCCCTTTGTACCATTCGAACCCTTCTCGGTGAAAGTGCCTATCTGTGGGGCGAACTTGTCACTATTTTCAAGGCTGCTTGAAATACATGGGCTTATCTTGTGTAGAAGGAGGGGAGACTAGACGAAACTAAGACTGTGATTGGTGAATTGTCAGCAGTTGCTCATTTGAGCCAGGATGGGGATGTGTGATCATTTTTATAGTTGGCAATGCTCATGTTTTGTCTGTGTTCAGACATGGCTGTGGAGTAGTCTTTAGTCTCGATCCATCCTGGTCACAGAGTGGCCTGTCTGATGTTGACATCCTGTGAAGCTATGCTCAACAGGGGAACACCAAGGCCTAGCTGTGAGTGGGCCTAGCGGGGAGTGTCAGGCAAGTCTGATCATCAGGGGTTGCTAGCTCTTCCTCACCTGGGAGCACCAGCTTTGTTTTGACCCATTGTAGCATAAGATACTAGTTGTCATCAGAATTGATGAATGCCCACTTGAACAGAAGAGTGATTCCAATTAAGAGGTTTCTGAATCCAGAAAATTCTGAATGCAGGACCCACTGGTGCACCTGCTGCTGCAGCATTTGTAGTTCTACAGCCCATATCTTGGACAGGAAAGGAAGATAATTCCAGTGGCTCCCTCAGACTTCTTTCTCTTTATGCTTCTTTGTGTATGGACAAATGTAACTATTCCTCATCTCTCAAATTTGTGTCCTCAGTTCAAGTGAGCAGCAGAAATTAACTAGGGTCTCTGAATCCTAACTCCAGATTCCCTGAAGAGAAAATATGATTCACTGTTTAGGTCAGGTGAGTGTGCCTGTCCAATAACTTTGACTAGAAGGGAAGGATTGTGCAAGAGAAATATAATGCCCCAGGCCCACTCTGTAAAGGAGAGCAATCCTTAGAGGAAAAGGCCATATGGTGAACATTGCCTAACACAGGGACAACTTCTGTGTTAGGGACCTCAACAATAGAATGGAATAATAATGAAGCTAATACCAGCAAGCCTTTAGTGTTTTATAGAATCCTAGCATTTCTATCATCATTTTCAACCTGTGAAATGGGTATTATTTATTTCCACTTAAAAGGAGGCAAGGGGAGGGTCAGAGGAATTTACAATTTTCTCCAAGTCTATACAGCCTGTTAGTCTATAATTGAGACAAGAAAGAACCAGACTTTGTGATTCCCAGAGCAGCTCTCCCTCCATTATGAGAGTGAGATTGTTTTCCCCAGATCCTGGGACACATTGATGAAGGATCAGTGGATCAGTGGGTATTTGCTTAAAGTGAAATAAGTAGTAAAAGGCTGATCCAGGTTTCAACTCAGTTGTCTGAATCAAAGACCAGTGTAGAAGTAATAAAAGACTAGCAGAATGAGAAGAATGAGAAATTACATAGAGAATAGAATTGCTTTTTTTTTTCTAGAAGGGGAAAAAGGTGGTGGGGAGGGGAAGAAGGAAACTAAGACAATGCAGCTTTCTGACACATGGAGAGTTTTGGTAAGCGCAGGAAGCCTCACTGAGGATAAATAAACTCTCTCTGAGTCCTGGGGCCGTGTGGGTAGGAAATGTGGGGAAGAGCTCAGGGATGGTGGAGGTCAGCTCAGTGTCATGACTGTGCAGGCTCTTCTACCATCTTGCCTTTTACCCAGAGATTAACGTGGCCATCTTACTTAGGTAGGGAGAATAATAGAAATATGGCTGAAATTCCCTGCAGCCCTCCAGATCCATGATCTATGATTTTAATAAACTCCATAATGTCAGGATACCCTAAGAAATTGTCTCTGGAGCTTCAACTCTCTGCAATTCCCGGTGTGGAAGCAATTTTGCATTTATCCATTTTGCATTTTATGGATTAGGTTTTTTTCTTATTTAATTGAGCTCTTCTTGGGGGAAAATGCCCAATAATTCAGAACGTCCTGCAGAGCCTGGCACTGCAGCCATCAGCAGGGTGGGTGTCACGGTGGTGGCTCACATTGTCATCAAGACTCTACCCAGATGCAGGCTTTGCCTCGGGCGTGTGGAGGATTTTTAAACTCCCTGGATGCGTTCCCAGGAATGACATCCCTGGGCTTATCACAGGTGAAATTCTAAAGGGCATCAAAACCCTTGGGGAAGGTTGGTGCAAAAAGGTAAGAGGAGGGCAAATTAGTGACTCTCAGGGGGTTTTCTTTCCTCTTCATGCTTCCATTTTTTAAAGGCAATTTGTTAGTTTTTTGGTTTCTCACTCTGGGAGCTACAGCTGATTTTAAAGGATTAGTAAATTAGTCAGTTCAGTGTTGGCCTGTGTCTCAGGGCACAGATGTTCCCTCTGGCTTGTGAGTCGAGGGACTCGGGAAGGGGAGTATTCTAGCTGTCACAGGCCCTCAGCCCTTCTTGCTGTCTGAAAGTGGTGGGGTGTCCCCGGGGATACTCCTTGCTGGGGGAGGCAGCAAGCACACTCTGGAGCCTGTGGTCTGTTTGCAGTGGTCATGGCAGCATATGGTTAATAATGAATAGACAACTCCACCCAGTGATGCCCTTCCCAGCCCATGGCGTTCTCATACAAGAGGTTTAAGCCCGTTAAATTAGTCTCCAGCATCCAAAAATCACCCTTTCACCCCCCACCCCATGGCCCATGCCTACTAGGGGGTCACCTAAGCCCATCCCCCCACCCTTGCCTGCTGTAACTTGCTCACATCTGCAGCCACAGCATTGATGCCCCAGCTGCCCATTTCTCCCCATTCCAGTCATTGTCTGCAGAGCCATCACACACCACAGTGGGCTTAGGAAGGCAGGGACAGAAGCCATGTCCTGGGAGCTCAGCTGCATTTCAGTCTTGCTCTGCTGACCTGGAGTCACATCCTGAGCGTTTCATCCATCAAAACCCAGGCTGTCTTCCCTTCTCTGCCGTGACCTCATGGTTTGAAGACCATTCAGTTTGTTCTTCTCCCCTATGGTGAATTCACAGGCTTAGTCTACATGTTGGAGGTAAAGGCTAAGTTTCCATGGTGTGAGGAAACTCCACACCCTCCCATCTTCTGACTTCCAGGCTGTAGTTCCCTGCCCTCCCAGACAACAAGAGGAATTTTAATCTTACAAAGCTCCTCTCTGGGCATCTGCCCAACTTCTTTTACCCTGGCTTGAAACCAACAAACCTGACAACTTGGCTGCAGGTCTCCTGGTGCCTTGTGCCACCTCTGCCACATCCAAGACTGAGGGACAGGCCTGGGAAAGGGCTGGGCCGCAGGTGAGCACCCGCACGCACATTCATTCAGGGAGCAATCATATTCATTTCTGGAATCCTTTCCTACAGCTCTCAAAAGAGCCGATTCCTAACAGAACTGCAATTTTTATCTCAAAGGAATTTAAAACGAGAGTATCTTTGTTCTGTAGTCTCATTTCTTGCCTCACGATTGTAATGATATAGATGGAGGCTGTCACTTTTTCCATCCCCGGTTGGCTATAGGAACATATTTGCCTCATTAATTTTTTTGTTTAGCACATGGAATAAAACATATCTGTTTCCATTCACATTTCAGGTTTTCGGTTTCTACAGACTTACAATGAGCAGATGTGCTACAGTCTATAAAAAGAGCAGGCGTAGAGGCAGTATATGTGTGTCCTAATCTCTCACCACGTCCATAAAACTGATCGTGACATTGTGAAGGGAAAGGCTAGAGCTTTCAGAGTACCAAAAGATAACCCTGCCTGGTCTGGCTAGTGGCCCCGAAGAGAACTCGGGTTGTGTATATTTAGTGCTTCCAAGTGAAGAGGATGAAGGGCTTGTAAACACTGTGGACAGTGTCAGAGAGAGGAGGGGTGTTCAGCCTCTGGTCACTGTCACCAGCCCCACCGTGGAAAGGTGTTTAGACCTGAACTTTAGGAGCACATCCTGGTGCCCATCACTTCCCTATACCCCGAGTTCTTCAAAGATGGCCAGGCACAGGCATATCAGCCAAGTGCTGGGTTTATGAGAGAGTAGAGGGCAAACATTATTTTAATTGTCAGGCTAAGGAAGTATGAGGCTACCTAGGGGTGGCTCTTCCTTGTGTTACCCATCTTGTCTGTATCCCTACTTTTGTAACACAAACCTAATAATTCTTTAAACCTGCCACCTAGGATTAGACCTCAAAACATGGAAGGCACTCTATATTTTTTGATGAGTCTCCTTTTTTAGTATTCTAGGTAATGCTATCATTTCTTTAGCTAGAATCCACTAGTATTTATCATTTTTTTGAAAGAATAAAGACCCCCTAAGTATAAAGCCTGAAGTCCATGTAGGCAAAGATGGCTCATAGACGGTACCAGTGAAATAAGAGTGAGCCTGACTGTCATACATTTCAGCAGTGCAGTGGCCCTGGGGACTGAACGCAGAGTGCTTGTGCTTTGAAAAACCACCATAAATACTTAGTGAGCTGATAATCGAGAAAGGGCTGGTGGAGAACAAGGTAGTAAATTCTCCTCGAAGGCATCTGAGAAATATTTTTCTTGGTTGAAAGAATTTATGAGTACCGTGGGGGTGGGGCAGGGCAGGAAGAAGGGATGAGGAGTGGAGGACTGAGCTCATGATTTGTTATTATACTTTCAGGACTTGAATCAACTCCAGGGTGTTTTCTGCCCACTCCAGCATTTTAAAAACTATATATAATAAAATCGTCAGTCCTGCTGTCATTATGAAAATGAAACACAATTTCACTACATCAAAATAAAAAGCTTTTTCACAGCAAAAGAAACCATCAACAAAACAACAAGAAGGCCCACTGCATGGGAGAACATATTTGCAAATGGCATCACTGATAAAGGTTTAATCTCCAACATCTACAGGCAGCTTATACAACTTAATAAAAGGAAGATAAATGATCCAATAAAAAAATGGGCAACAGACCTAAATAGAATCTTTTCAAAAGAAGACAGAAGGAAGGCCAAGAGACACATGAAAACATGCTCAAGGTCACTAATTATCCGAGAGATGCAAATCAAAACAACAATGCGGTACCATCTCACACCTGTCAGAATGGCTATCATCAACAAATCAACAAACGACAAGTGTTGGCGAGGATGCGGAGAAAAAGGAACCCTCGTGCACTGCTGGTGGGATTGCAGACTGGTGCAGCCACTGTGGAGAACAGTATGGAGTTTCCTCAAAAAACTGAAAATGGAACTCCCATTTGACCCAGTAATCCCACTCCTGGGAATATATCCGAAGAAACTAGAAACACCAATTAGAAAGGATATATGCACCCCTATGTTCATAGCAGCGCAATTCACCATAGCTAAGATTTGGAAACAGCCTAGGTGCCCGTCAGCAGATGACTGGATCAGAAAACTGTGGTACATCTACACAATGGAATACTATGCTGCCATAAAAAAGAAGGAATTCTCATCATTTGCAGCAACCTGGGAGGAATTGGAGAACATTATGTTAAGTGAAATAAGTCAGTCAATGAAAGAAAAATACCACATGATCTCACTCATTTATGGATAATAAAGAACATTATAAACTTGAACAAAAAGATAGATACAGAGACAGTAAAGCATCAAACAGACTGTCAAATTACAAGGGGAAGGTTAGGGAGAGGTGGGGGAGATAAGAGATCAATCAAAGGACTTGTATGCATGCATATAAGCATAACCAATGGATGCAAAACTCTGGGGGGTGGGGGCATATATGGGAGTGGGGTGTGGGGAGGGCAATGGTAAGATATGTACACATATAATACCTTAATAAAAAAATTGGAAAAAAAAAAAAAAAAAAAAAAAACAAATTCCCCAGCCCTGGTTGTATTTCAAGGTTTGATTAATTTTAGATTTTTTTTATTGTCCTCTTTTTGAGTAATCACTGCACAAAAGATTATCCACTTCAACATTTCCCTTCACAGTGTAAGATGCCATATCTGTCTCTGATTTTGCAAAAATCTGGGAAAGTTAGTTGGTGGACAAAGAAGAGACTGAGCACTAATGCCACCAGGTAGGCCAGGCAGAATCTTTGGTGCTAACATAATGCAGAAAGCTTCCCCCGGAGTCCTGCTTATACACTCTGGCTTGGGGGAAGCTAATTTAGTCTAATATTGCATGATTCAATAGTTAGCCAAGACACTTTAGATATAGGATTCCGTGAAAAATATCTTTTTGTTGTCTGGTGAAAACCCAATGTTGGTCAGAGTGTCTGAGTAGCCCAATGTTTCCCAAATGTGCTCAAGATAATTCTTGCCCCATGAGATGTTTTAGAACAAAGGGCCACAGGAGGGTGGAAAAGGCTGTATATGCTAACTCTTCTGGGAGACTTTTGGGAGAACACACTAAAGGCTCTGAGATGCCAGGAGCAAATAAAGTGGGTCCAATTTTATTTAACTCAGAATTCCTCAAACCAATTCAACCAGTAACTCTTAGTAATCATCTCTAGCCACCCTGCAACACCCAGGCCAGCCCGGAGCACACCTATCTCTGGGTTGTTCTGAAGAGCAATTCTCATCTCCCAAATGGCTGTGCCATTGCTCACAGTGCTTCCCCTGCTTGGCATGATGCCTCCCTCCCTCCCTCTCCTCTCACTCTACCTTGTTTATTCAAGATTCAATGTGAGGGGCAAGAACTCTTCCTTGATCCTTGGTCTGATTGGAATCCTCATTTTTGGACTCCCAGAGTGTACTCTGCATTCTTCTCCTAGCACAGAGGACATGCTAGTATATGTATATACCCTTAATTATATACCTTTTTCTGAAGCTTCTTGAGGGCAGGGGGCATATCTGATTCCTCTTTGTTTTCTCCAAGTCTAGCATAACATCGGGGTCAAAAAACACAGTGATGGAGTGCATAAATGAGAATCGATGAGATGACATGCAAGCAAAGGAGCCCGCTGCCAGTGCTTTTTCTGCTTCGGAAGGCAAGGATTGCACCACTCACTTGGGGATTCACCATCTTTCCATGAGTTCTCTGAACACTTCCTCTCCATCTGGGCTGTGAAGCATTTATGGCAGAAGCCTGCATAAGAAAGCTCATTTCTTATCAACTAAAGCTCCTGGGGTTAGAAACTCTATTGAGCACCTGCCCAACTGCATCAGAACCTACATTTTAAAATAAGACCCTTAAGTGATTTGCATGCAATTAAAGATTGAGAAGTACTACTTCTCAGGCATAGCAGGTCTGGTATCTGGCTCCAAAGACTTCAACCAAAAGACCATGATGGTTGTTAAAAAAGAACATCCAAGAAGGTGGGTTAAGAGAATTTGATGGTAGCAAAAATTCTTAAAGTGCATTGTTTTTACTTTTTCAGGCATTGTTTTGGTTGCTTTTATATGTATTAATGAAGTAAATCCTCCTACCACCTAACTAAATGTAAATAATGGAAAACATAGGTAAATTACCTCATTTTGAGTCCAACCCAATACAATTTTTAATTTTGAAATAATTAAAAACTCACAGAAGGTTGTGAAATAGTATAGAGAGTTCCCATGTACCATTCACTCTACTTCCCCATTGATAGCATTTTATATAACTTTAGTACTAGATCAAAACCACTAAGTTGGGTGCAATCTATAGACTTATTCAACTTTACTAGTTTTTACATGTACTTTTGTGTGTGTGTGTGTGTGTGTGTGTGTGTGTGTGTGTGTATGCTTTATGTGATTTCTTCACATATAGAGATTCATGTAACCACCACCACAAACATCCAGAACCACAGAGGATCCTTGTGTGACTCCTTTATGAGATGGGCTCACTCTGGGAAGGGCTATTGGCAGCTGCAGGTTAGCCACAGACACTTGTCATGTTGCCTGGACATAACCTGAAGTGTTGGGCAGCCATTGGAGGGGCTCCAGGGTGTAGTAACTGCCAGGAATTATTTTTTACTGAACTTGTCCAGAGCTCCCCTGACATACCCTGTGCGAACAAAAGGGGGAAATGTCAAAAACCAGGGTAGCACCTCTGGCAGACTTCCTTCCTCTGACCCTTTCACCTAGGGATTCTTGTGCCTCTAATATCCTGAAATTCCAAAGAAAAGTGCCCCATCTTGGTAAGAAGTTTTTTTGTTTTTTTTTCTCCATGAACAATTTGTGAAGGAAATTCACTGTGTCCAGGAAATAATCCCACCGTGGGTCCTACTGAATCAATCTGTTGCCACCTACTGTCGCTCAGGTAATTGACACCCTCACTTTTTCAGATCAGCAACATCGACTGGAAAAGATGAGGGCCAGTCCCCAAGGCACTTAGCATTTGGGGCAAGAGAAGCTGGAGGTGTCACCCACCATGATGCCTGGCACATGGTAAGCTAATAGTAATCACAGTAATAGCCTCCTTTAATCAGTCACTCTCGGTGTGCTCAGCATCTTATTTCACGATCCCATTTAATCCTCAAATCCAAGCTTTCTCAATTTGAAGTCTGTGTTCCTTAACCACACTTCTATACTACCATTCTAGTCAACCCCCAAATTAGGAATTCTTTATCATCACAATTGTTAACTATATTGTTTTAGTAGCCCTAACATATATCTTGATCTTCTCTCTTCCCCCTTCAGGTTCACTTTCTGGGCACATCCTATCATACTCCACAATTGATACCACTTCTGAACCCCAGTTGCATTTATTATTCTTTGGTTCCTATAGATTCTATAGTAAAGAAGATTAAGATTAGAGGTCAGTCTCCAGTGTTTGGAAACAAGGAGCTTTTGTTCTGAGCTGCGGTGCAGTCCTTTTTACTGGCTTGCTCTTCTTCTGTTTACAGAGCATTTCCACATAGAGGATCTCCGTGGAAGATCAAAAGCCCAGGGATGTATGTGTGACAAGGGAACTCATATCCAAGGAACTTCATTGTCAGCCAGGAAGTCTTCTGGCTCCAAAACCCATGTTCTGTTTACCTCACCATGCTCACAAGGAACCAAATTTCCGGCTAGCTTTAAAGAGGATGGGGAGGCAAAATAATAACAGTACTGAGAATGCTACACCTACTGCTACTGTTAATATTAATGCAAAATATAAACTCCATAGGCCTTTCAACATAATGAAAAATAATTTTTAGTAATGCGAGCCACAAATTTCCACTTTAATTTGTTGCATATTTCCCTTATAAGCTGTCCTAGGGCAGGATTAATGCATTTCACCTGCTTAGCAATCCTAGAAGAGAAGCAGAGGCAGATGAGTGGAGTGGTTTCATAATTAATTTATCATCTAGACTGCAAGACTTTTTAGAGTAAAAGGAGGCCTTGTTTGTTATGACATCATGACAACAGGCATACTTCCAGGCTGTCCCTGACAAGCTAGGATATGTGAAAACTCAATATGTGGAAGCTGAGATTCAGAAAGTATAGGTTACTCAGGAAATGTTTGCTGCCTGAATGAATAATCTCTGCTCCAGTTTTGGGAGGTGGATACTAGTAATTCCATTTTACAGATGACAAGCAGAGGTTTAGAAGAGTGTAGTAACCTCCTAAGGTCAAAATGGTGGAAAGCAGTGGTTCTAGATTTAAACTACAAGCTTTCTGGCCCCAAAGCCTATGTGCTTTTTCCAAGCCTGAAGGAAAAGGAGGCAGCCCTTGCTGCCAGCCCTCGAGGCTGTGGTGGGAGGCTGTGGCCACTACCACCACCAGCCTCTCCTCTATATCATGGCTTTTTTCTACAGGGGCCTCTCAGTGGGCTCTGGTGACTCCTGAGGACAGGCAGTTTCCTTCTAGAACCTCTCAGCTCCTCCTTCTGTCCCCTCTGGTCCACACTGACTGGCTGTTCCTTGTCTACTCTTCCAAGCCCTTCTCTAAGCTACCCTGCCTCTGACCTCGTCTTCAGACTCCGCCTTCTGAGAAGGAATCTGATAGACTGTGTTGACTAAATAATAGATGTTCCCACTTTTCTCAAGATGAAATAGTTGTATTTAATAAGCGCCCCCCTCTTCCTTTCTTTCTATTTCTCTCTCTTTCATTCCCTCCTTCTCACTCCACTTTGAAACAGCAGCACTTTTCACACGTTTCAGGGTCTTTTTTCTGTCACTGCTGACCCAGGGAGCAGAGGGAGAGGGAATAAAGCAGATTATACAAAAATACTGCAAACATCCAAGCCTGCACACTAACAAATTGGAAATGAACAAGATAAAATAAATAATCAAAGACAAGTGTATTTGAAGGTAACAGCTGTGAGTGGGAATAATTTGGAGTAAGTCCCTTAACCTAATAATAGCAATGAGCCAGCACTTACCAATTACCTACTGTGTGCTAGCAACTTCACAGCTTAGTTAATTCTCACGGTGACAATGATGTGGGCACTGTCAGTGTAGACACTATGTGGATGAGAACACTGAAGCCCAGAAAACTAGAGTAGCTTTTCCCAGCCAATAAGTGGTTTATGACTGGGACACATCACTATCTAAAGTTGCATCTGGCTACCGGCCACCCTCTCAATCATATCATTTTGTTTATATTTATAACTGTCCTATTTAAAATTGTCTTGCTTATCATCTGTTTTATCTGTCTCTCCCCTTCCTTCCCTTCCCACTCCACTACAAACCATGAACTCAGTAATGGCAACAGTCTAGCCTGTGTTGTTCACTGATGTGGCATTTCTGAATCAATGCTAGCACACAACAAGCACCTAGGAAAGAGTTAATAAAATAATAGTGGAGTTGGAATTTGAAAACAAGCCTGTTACTTTAAGGTTCTTAACCACTACTTGTTACTCCGCACAATGGAGATAATGACACCCACCTTTCATGCCACCAATGGTGTTCATAAATGCCCTAATACCCTGTCTGGGTAGTGACATTGCCCACTAAATGGTGGCTATTTTATTGTCCCCTCTTCGGACACACGCTCCATATGGCAATACAGGGTCTACGCAAAGAAAGACTGGCACTGACTGAGTCTGTCTCAAATAGATCATTCTGAAAGGAATGTTCATAAGAAATGAAAACATGGGGTTTCTATCAAGCTCTGGAAACATCCAGAATTCTATGAACTTATTAAAGTTCAGGCCAAGTTTGAGGCCTGGAACTGGGTCTTGGTGTTAAGGACATGCCTGTTCTCGGTCAGCACACAGTGTGAATGTGAAAATGGGGCCCAGAGGAGAGTTTTAGCCAAGAGGACTCACCACCCATCAGTCTCCTTCATGAGCAGATGGAATGGCCTTACCTGGAGCTCCTCCAGCCTGCTCTTCCCCAGGCATATTCATTCGCAATACCCAGACTCTGTATGTCAGATTCCAACCTTATCAGGATTGAGTCCTGTTTGTGTCCCTAAGTCACGAACTCAACCCATTTAAAAGAAAAAGCATTCTGTTTGGCAACATTCTTTCTTTGTCTTGAACTCAACTGACTTTTAAGTAATTTTTTGAGTTAGGGGTGAATTATCTCTGCTAACTTTGACTTTTGAAGAGCTCCAGGTAATTGGAGCTCTCTGGAAATTGGACT
The DNA here is from genome assembly GCF_951640355.1 of Cnephaeus nilssonii. Taxonomy (NCBI): domain Eukaryota; kingdom Metazoa; phylum Chordata; class Mammalia; order Chiroptera; family Vespertilionidae; genus Cnephaeus; species Cnephaeus nilssonii. The sequence continues at coordinate 68,510,428 of NC_137084.1, read as the reverse complement.
CTCCAGAAGATGTTTTAACTCTTTGAGGCCACAGGAGACCTTTGCATGTTCAGGAGCTTTACTGCTTATCCAGATGATGCCAGGGCCAGAGCTCTAGCCTTGGGTCGCCCAGAAATCTCTAGAAAGGGAGTGGGGAAGAAGACTCCTTGGGAAAGAGACAAGAGAGTGTGCATACAGTCTGGTTGATGAGTTTGGGCAGTTAAGACTTGAGACCATGTCTTAGGACCTAGCTCCTTTCCTGGAGGAGCACCAGTCTAGCTAGTGGGTCAACTAAGCCAGCCAACAAGACAATGTAAGTGTAGTAACCACAAATCTATAGACATGAGAGGACAGGGATGTTCATGTGAACTGGGATGACTGAGGAAGGCTTTATGTAGGGGGTGGAGCTCAGAATGGGCTTTGGATAAATAGAATGAGGACAGTTCAGATGGAAAGATCAACGTAAGTAGAGGCTTCAAGATTGAAGGGTGGAAATGGAGGAGGGATGGAAGACAGAGTATGTAATTGGGAAGGGCAGAGAGACTTGGCCAAAGCCAAAGTTACCTGTGAATAGTGGTGAGAAACAGGGCAGGAGAAGGACACAGATGTTTGGCATATGACTCAATAACATTTACTTAACCTAGTTTGCTACCCCTTAAAGGAGAGATGGAATGTTCTGCATCCTGAAATCTTAATTATTCAGATCACAAGGGAGGGATTTTGAAACCATACTTAGGTTCAAGGAAGGAAGTACATTCTTCTTTCCTGGGCATTCTTTTGCCTGCCCCTTAAAATATTGGTGTCTCCCAGGAATCAATCCTTCCTCAGCTTCTCCTCTTTCTGAATATCCTCCCAAGGGAGTTGCATCTCCTCCCATACCTTCAACCACCACCCACATGCTACATCTCCCAAGCCTGTATCTTTGACCCTGGTCTTTTTTCTTGAGCTCCATATTCTATACTCATCTGTTTGCTATTCATCTCAATGCCTCTTAAATTGAACATTATTTCATTTGTTAAAAGAAGGTCTCGGTAGCCAAGACCTCCTTGTCTCCCTCACTCCTACCTTACTTAAAGTCTTCTCGTTCTCTTCCCTCCCTCCCTCCCTTCAATATGAAGCATTATTTGAATACTTGGTGGGCTTCCTGGAGGAGGGGATGCCCTGATCTCTCTCTTGACCTGTGGACTCACATTTCTAAATATCAACTGGTATACCTCTGCTGGCTGTCCCTCCAATAGTTCTAACTCACCACGTCCAAAATTAAAATGGAACTCAGGATCTCAACTCCAACTTCTGTTTCATGCCCTGACCAATGTATTCATTCAATAAATATATCCTTTGAGTTCCCATAAAATGCCAGATATTATATTAGGCATGAAGCATAGAGAATTCCCAAAGCAAGTTAATATTATCACCTTAGTTTAAATGAGAAACAGAGGCATGGGGATATATGTATAACCCATGGACACAGACAATAGGGTGGTGAAGGCCTGGTGTGGGGGTGTGAGGGTGGGCTGAAGGGGGTCAATGGGAGGAAGAGGGGAACATCTATAATACTTTCAACAATAAAGATTTAAAAATAATAATCTATAATAATAAAAGGGTAATATGCTAATTAGACCAGACATCTTCCAGACGTCTTTCCTGACAAAGCTGGGGCCGGGGGGAAGCAAGCCCGGGTCCCGTGTGCCGGAGGAAAGCTGGTGCCGGCAGCCAGGGGAAGGAAGGTCTACTCTTGCACAAATTTTTGTACATTGGGCCTCTAGTAATAATAATAAAAATAAATAAAAGACACTCAGAGACAACATTATATGAACTAATTTAAGTAACATTAAGGACACCAGCTTTTACATTTTGCATTCTGTAGCACTAGTCAAAACTGTTGCCCTCCCTGGGATGAAATGGATGAACAGGACTCTGAGGCACGTTTCACTTTGTGGGAAAGCAGAAATACCACGCCCCCGCTGCCATAGCAAAGACAGCTGTGATGGAAGAGTGGTATTGTTCAGCCCCCAAGGTCCACACTGCTGCCACCATTCACTCAGGCTGAACTGCATAGGATGAGAACAGCTTGTAATGTCCTTGTGATAAAGACTGAGAAATTTAATGGGATGTTCCTACTGAGCATAGCTGGGAACATTTCCCACAGTTCCACCATCCTCCAGGGGTGCTCAGCCTTTGTGTAAAGGCACAACTCTCAGCAGAAGCCTTGAATTAATCAAAGCGGGGAAAGTAGTGGTAAAGAAGATTCTCGGAATAAAAGGAAGGCCCAGAGAGAGGTGTCTCCCACAGAACCTGCCACAGAGTCTTGTACCTAACATGCTCTCTGTCGGTGTTCATTGAATGAATGAAGCAGTGAATGAATAGACGGAAGGAGGATGACAGGAAAGCTGTGGAGACACTCTGGAATAGAGAAAGGTTGCAGCAGCCATTAGCCTTTCAACAAGGTGGTTTCAATTACACATGTCCTTATTTGGCTCGAGGGGTATTTTAATCCCGAAGATCTGAGGGAAGGAGAAAGAACAGAGGCTGACAAGCCATAATTGGCCAATTAGATTCTGAGATCAAGGAGTGAAGGGCTTCTGCCAAGTTTGCAGTCCATGTGGTACCAGGAGAGGGCTGAGCAACTGCAGGTTTCCACAAAGTCCCCGTCATTGATCAAACTTTGGGGTTCAGTGTCCCAGTGTTGAGGGAAAGGCAGAGGTGACAGGGAGGCGATTCCCAAACATCAGATGCCATATAGATGTTCCCAAACAGCTCTCCCCAAGCCCAAGGCCCCCAAAGGCCAACCCAGCTTCCCACAATATATAACAGGCCTTCTTACCTTGAAGAAGGCCTGTTATATACTGTACTGAAAGCTCATATGCAGGTTAAATAAAAGAAACTCATTTCTACACCCACTGAGACGTATGATCTCTATGGGCTCATCTAACCACGGAGTTAAGCCCAACTGGAAATGTTTACTGAGCTCCCGACATTGAAACCTTTTTATATTTCTCTTCGTTCTTTGGTTGAGTCAGTAGCCAAAAGTCAAAGCACAAACTTGCCCTTGGAAAATGACTCCTTGATTCTCAAGCTCCTTTTGAAAAAGAAAGCACTTTTCTCTCATGAGCCATCTTGTCCTCACAAGTTTGATAATTTAGATAAATCTCCAGGGTTTGGAGAAGTTTGGAGAACACTGTAGCCCAGGGCCATTGAACAAACTGAACTGTTTAACTTTGTAACATTTGCACAGTCTCACCGCAGGCCCAGTGGGGAAGTGGGAGCTTAACTTGCAGATGAAAAGGTTCTGGTTCGTGGGCCCAGAGCCGAGCCACCCTTGTGGGGGTGGTGGTTAGAACAGGCTCCGAGGCATGAGCAGGGCCCAGAAAACATTTTGGTTGGAAAGATACGAGTGCTGACAGCAAGGTCATCCTGAAAGTTTACAAATGAAACAGATGGGGAAAGCATAACCACCTAAATCCCTGAAGCCAACAGTCATTTCTCTGCTGAAGAGCCCTGCCTATGGGGACTGTCTCGGTAGGGGGTCTGACTAGAGTGGAGTCCCCGGTGTGGTCATCTAGATGAAGTACATGGCCAGCCATTTCCTCCTGGGCTTCTCATTGGACCTCTGCTCTGCCCCAGGCCAGCTTTTCCCAAGTGGCCCCTTTGCCCCTGCTGTTTAGCACTCAGTCTCAGGCAGAAGCCAAGAGGGTCAGGGCACCCCTGAGTGGTCTGGTCCTTAGGAAAGAGGAGAGATATGCTGTGAGGCCTTAGGATTCTGGACTCACACACAGGTCGGATTCAGCAGGACATTTTCCTGCAGTTTCTCTCTTTAGATTTCTTTTTAGCTTGACTGCTGTTAATTAATATTACATTTGTGTTTACTGAAATCTGATTGAATTTTAATTCCTAATATAGTGTTTTTAGAATGCAGCATATATTCATAAGGGTAGAGATAGTATTCAAAATATATTCATAAGAATATTGATATAATTCCACTTCATTGGGCTCTGTAGGATTAGATAGTATAAGTATTGTGTTTTGACTGAAAAAAAGAGGTATACTATCAATTGAACCATTATTGACATTGGACATGACCAGGTGGAGACTTTGAAAACAATAAAGGCCATTTCCATATATTAGGAGCTATTATTAGAAATCTGTAAATATAATGTGATATTTACCTCAATACATTTTCTTGATTTTTAAACTAATACACATACACACAAAACTACCTAAACAACAATAACGGTATCTGAAGCTAACTTCAATGAAATGTTTTGAGGTTAGCGCTAACTTCGTGGATCGGATCTTGCTGTAGGGGAGGCAACATTTTGCAACCACTTGTTTCTTGTTTTGCAATCTCTTTTTCACCTTCGTTATTTTGTTCAAGATATACTTTGCTATTTAAATGTTTCTAAATTTTATGCAGTCATATAAAAATATTTCCTTTATGGCAAAAAAGAAAACAATGTTCATTTTCACTCAGTATTTTCAGTTGTTTAGCATCACATGGGTTTTTAGGATACAAAGTGTAACACTATCAGAAATAAAAATTTGCTCTGTGATTATTTTAAACGGTATACATGTAAGACTTGAGTAAAATTTAAAAAATTAAATGAACAAAAATATCTAAAAGAAGAAAGTGAGAAGGCTGGCAGAGAGAGAGAGAGCAGGAGCAAAGTCACGGAAGCAGAAACAGTCCAGAACCCTGGCAACCACAAAGCATTCAGCGTTACTGCAGCCTAACCGACGAGGAAGTGAGAAGGAGCTGGAGAGGTTAGCAGGTTCGCGCAGCACGAGGCATTGTAGGTCACGCTAATTGAATTTGATCCTCTGTGTGCTTGGCTTCTATTTCAGGGGCTGCTGAAGATGCATGTTTCAGAAAGAGCATTCTGTCTAGAGAGGGAGGACTGACTGGGAGGAGCAGGCCTGGAGAACCGGAGACCAACTAGGAGGGAGGTGCTGTAACCCAGTGAGAGAAAACTGTCTTTAACTAGGGCATAACTACAGAGATGAGTACAGAGGGAGAGACAGAATCCAGAAACACTTGGCAAGTATAGAAGAGAGGGAGATTGCAGAAACATTTAATAGGTAAAATCAATGGAAATTAGTGAGGAGTCAAGAATGGTTCCTCTTCTACAAGAAATTGAATACATGAGGTGCCACAGACATGAGGGATTCCTGAGGATGGGGACAAGGTGGGAGAGGGAGGCAGATGAGTTATGTTTTGAACATGTTTGACATAAAATCAACCATGGACACCTTCAGTTTGCCTTGTACACCTTTGAACTCCTCATCACAGCTTGGGATTCTATGCCCCAAATCAAATAACTACCCTATGTCTCCGGCCTGGGACTCAGGCCTGGCCTCTCAATTCTGGATGTTATTTTATTATAGGGAATTAACTTGGTGGCTTCAGTTTCCGGGCTGTCTTTGCCAGGATTGGTGATTTGTTGCAAGCATGCCTTTGTGGTTCTCTTTAGGCCCCAGTGGAAATCCTTACACCTACACGGATTGGGAGGCACCACTCTCAAGGGGGCTGCCTGGGTGGTTCTGAGCTTCTCTGGAAAGGAATTGGGGAGGAAGAAAATGTCCCTGGCTGTTGTATGACAATACTGCTGGGCTTCCCCGGTCATTCATATGAAAATCATGCCATTGTCTTTTCAATAGACATTAATGAAGAGCTACTACACACCAGGAACTGGAAATTCACAGTGGGTGAAACAAGCATAGCCTAGCCTTCTGTTAGTGAGAATAAGAGAGGAATGCAATAAACACATTTACTTAGAAGAATACATCCTCCTCCTCTCCCTCTGCCCTCCTGGGGCTTGCTCTGGATAGGGCGGGATAAATCTCCCACCGAAGGTCTTCCTTGTATGTAGATTCAATGAGAATGAAGGGTGCTGTGCTAAAGAATCTGATCCAACCTTAGAGAAAAAGTACTTTGGTGTCCACATTCCTGCCTCTCCTCAGTGATTGGGAGAGGGGGTACCATGGTCAGGTGGGACTTTGTAATGAGCCGGTGGGTCCTTGGGGGTGGGTGGCTTAGAAAAGGAAGCCGACCTCTGACTGCTCCTCAGAATGCCCTCTCCAGGGCGGGCTGGGAGCGGGGAGGGGGTTCCAGGTGATGTTGCATTTCTTTGTCCGAGACTGTGCTCTCAAAATTACTAAACAGGTCCGTGTAGGCGGGTGTGGCTGGTGCCAGTGCCCATGTCTTCTCTCCAGAGAGATCCACAGAACCCCAGACTATTGCCGGGAGAATGGGAAGGTGGTGGCTCCCCTCGAGGGGGTCTGTTCTGCTGCAGCACACAGTCCACTGCTCCACACCCCACCCAATTCCCATGGTTATACCAAACTAGTAACCCAGACAAGGAGACACAGATTGCTGACAATTGATTTGTCCTGTGGAGTGCCCTGCACGTAAGGGAAAGGACAGATCCTCCTTGCCAAGATAAGCTTAACTCAATGCTTTCAGGGAAAAAAGAAACAGTGTCACATCAGTTCCTTCCGCTCATCTATCAGCTTCCCTGAGAAACAAGTCTAAAATGTGAGCTTAGGCAGGGCCGACGGCTCCCACTGCTTTCTCTCCTGAGACAGGGCACACCACATGCTGTTCCTGGGGAAGTCTCCTTGGTGACAGTCTTCTGCTCCAAGGATCTCCCTGCTCCAAACAATAACCACCAACAAAAATCCCATTTTAAGGGGAAGTAAGGGAGGAGGAAAGGGAAAATTGGCCATTCTTAAAGAAAAGGATGGGAGGAGACATCCAGTGCAGGAGGACGTGGGATTTGGAGACGATGTGGATCTGACGGAGACAGCTGATAGGAAGCACCTGCCTGGACATCACTGCCTCCCTGGAAGCCTGGGTGGGTTGTCTTGCCTTCGGGGGGATTTCTGAGACAAAGCACCCACTGTCAGCTACTTAACCTCTCCCTGCCTCCATTTCCTCATGTGTAAAATGAGGATGATAAAACTGCCTACCTCACAGAGTTCTTTAGAAGACCAGCGGAATGAGTTAATGTTGTCAAATGCTTAGAACAATCCTGGCACATAGAGTGCTGAAAGATTGTCCGTTCAAAAATGGGCCGAACACACCCTCATGAAAAGCCACCTGCCAGCTCGTGGAGGGCAGGATCCCCAGACCTGCCTGCGGCCTGAGCAGGGGCTCATCGGGCCATGTGTGATGAGGAGGAGAATGGTGAACCTCAGAGGAAAAGATGTGTGTGCCCGTAATGTAGGTAGGGGGTTAGAGAGCTGCCCAACGTGTTACTCCGTTTGCAAGACTGAGATGTGAAGCTATTAAACAGCCCCCAGATGAGATATCCTTTCCGTTCTCAAATCATCTCCTGGGCCCAGAGGTTCTCCCGGAGGAGGCTCGGCCACCAGGTTTCCCTCCAGAGCAGGGAGGTGCTCCATCTTTCCAGCCCTACAAATCTTCCTCTGCGTTGCAGCCACTTTCCTTGCCAACCACACAGGTGCTAAGACACATTTGCTGAATGACTGGCTCCTGTTCTAAGAATCCTGGCTACTTGCAATATTTCTTACAGATCTCTAGAAGCTGTTGCTCAGATGAGATCATTTTGGACCCATTACCTTAGCTCCTCTTTCCACCTAGTCTGCACTCTCTCTCTCTCCCTGCATCGCCTTTGTTTTGCAGCAGGGATGGCCAACCTGAGGCGTTCTGTTGGCAGCTCCCTCTTACAATCTCCCCCCGAAATCACTCATAGATGGTGGTGCTCTTCTTTATTGAGCTCATTACGTAGCCTCAGTAATCTCGTATTCAGCCCCAGCCAACTGGTCATTCACGACGCTGTTCTTCTCAGTACTTTTGCCTACCTCTCCACCTGATCACTACATCCTATGGCTGTACCTATCTATAATTTAGCAGTGACCATCATTCATATCCACTGAAACCTTTCAAAAGCTAACCTCACAACAATTCTATTTTGACAAAAATTGCTCTCATTCCCAGCTTGGCCATGTGGCATAGAGTAGGTGATCTGTAAATGCTGATCCAATGATTGATGGGACCACAAGCCCTCATTTTCAAATACTTATTGAAGAGTGGGATTATTTGGTATCCAGGCTCCATCTGTTCTGGAAGTTAAAAATAATCTGAGAATTCAATTAAAAGTATGTATGCGATCCTCCCGAAGTTGTGCCAGATTTCTTTTATTATATTCTACTTTACAGACTATCAGAAACCGGTGTGTGTGCATGCCCATAAAGAAAACATCTTAGAATGTCAAATTGCTTTAATTAAATAATAGACCAATCAGTGTATATGCCAAATTACAAGGTGTTTTTTTTTTAAGCAGCATATCTTGCACTTAAGCTTTTTGTCCCTATTTTTTCTGCAGAGAGATCTCCAGAGGATGCAAGAAATTTAGCTAAAACCTTCTGCTCAGTTTATCTCCTTTAAGGCTGGTCAAGGTCAGCATTTGATTTGCTTTCTATCTGCAGTACTCATCTTCCTGGTTTAGTAAGCCAGGCCCTTTGCAGAACTCATTCTGGAGTTTGACTTCTTTTTGGTGTGGAAAGAGACCTCTAAGGGGTATATACTAAAGCTCAGTGGCGCCCTTCTAATCCCAATTTTGCAGTATTGAGAAGAAACAATTTTCTTACCATATGGATAGCTTTCATATGCCTCCACTGAATGGTTTTTAGCATATATTTAGTTCTATTCAAAGCCTATGACTAAAAGAGTTCAAGTTAGCTGATCCATTAAAATCACGTTACTGTGTCATTTCTCATTTTTAGGATCCAGATTCTGAGAATTAATGACATAAGCCTGATGATGATAGCTGCTAATGATAGGGCTCATCTAATTCTAATGGCAGTGCTAGGCACTGGGAGTACTGAATGGAGTAAGACACAATCTATACTTCTAGGCTACTCCTAGGAAGAATCATATGTGCAATAAAAATGTTCAAAATGTTCTACCTTAATAATATCTTTCTCAACTATCTTACCCAATTAGCCCCATCAAAAATATGGAAAGCATCAGTGATACTTTTTCTTCATTCTGTATAGACAAATAGATCCTTAAGTGCTACCAATTCTATATTATTAATATCCCTCCGGTCTTTTTCACACACACTCCCATTACCATGGTGTAGGCTTTCATTGTTTCCTGTCTGAATTTCTGCAACTGTCTTCCAATTGGTCTACGGGCTTCTACTCTCTCTCCCTTGTAACCCACCCTGTGCACAAGAGTAATCACCTTAACACCCAAATCTCTTCCATGTCTGCTAAAAATCTTTCAATGATTTTCCATGGTCTTCAGCTCAAAGCCAAACAATTCAGCTTGGTACGAAGATTCTTTGTGATCTAGCCACCAATGACTCATTTTATTCCTCTCCATAACTGCTTCATATCCTGTGTCCTAGCTATGTGGACATTCCTGAAAAGGTTAAGGACATGGGTTCTACCAAACCTTCTGAGTATGACTCCCAAATCCATTTCTTACTGAATGGGTGGCCCTTGCTATAGCACAGCATAACTTTGTAAATGGGCCTCACATGAAACTGTGCAACATAGTTGCCCTCTGTGACCTTGAGAAACTTCACTTTCATTTACCAGAGCTTCCTCATCTCTAAAACTGGGTAATATCTGTTACTCCCTCACAGGGGTTCCCTTGAGGATTAAATGAGTTAGCACATATAAAGTGCTTCAGATCAAACATTATCTCTGCTCATCCTTCCCCAATACTAGATTGAGTTCACTCTTTCTCTAAGCCCTACATCCCCAGGATACTTAGCACACTGCTTTGAAATTATTCTGAAACATTTCACCTTGAACATTTTCTTTTCTTTTTTAATTTTTATTGTTTTCAGAGAGGAAGGGAGAGGGAGAGAGAGGTAGAAACATCAATGATGAGAGAGAATCATCAACTGACTGTCTCCAGCATGCCCCCACTGGGGATCGAGCCCTCAACCTGGGCATGTGCCCTGACCAGGAATCAAACTGTGACCTCCTGGTTTGTGTGTCAATGCTCAACTACTGAGCCACACTGGCCAGTCTCACCTGGAACATTTTCAAACTTACAAAAGTTGAAAGAAGGGTACAATGAGCACCACTTCAATGAATGGTTAACATTTTGCCAATTAGTACTCTATCTCTGTCATTCTCTCTCTCTCTCTCTCTCTCTCTCTCTCTCTCTCTCTATATATATATATATATATATATATATATATATATATATATATATATATAAAGTTGTGTTATATATATAATAGAATATTATTCAGTCATAAAAAGAAGAAACTTCTGTCATTTGTGACATTTTTCTATAATATTAAAAGCATAATATGCTAATTAGAACAGACTATTGGATAAAGCTGGGGCTGTGAGGGAAGCCCAGGTCCCGGGTGCCAGAGGGAAGCCAGTGCCAACAGCCAGGGGAAGAAAGGCCTACTCTTGCACGAATTTTATGCATTGGGCCTCTAGTATATTTATAATATATAAATACACACACTTACATTGTATAGACACTCACACATATATTTATATATTTTAATGAAACCATTTGAATGGAAGTTGCCAACATCAAGGTAGTTCACCTCATCTCTTCTAAAACTAATAAAGAATATTCTCAAGTATAAACATTTCTGGTTTTTTATTTTTTCTATTTTTAGTAGTAATTTTAATTACATTTATTCATAGTTAAATACATCAGAATATATTTAATAGTAAATTTTCAATTATGACGATTGCATAACACTTTTTCAAGACACAAATAGATTTTTTCCGCTTCAGTTATGAAAATATAGGCCTCACTCTTTTCAGGACTAACTTTCCATCTCAAAGAGGCCAGTGCCTAAATAGGCATTTGGCTATTAATATTCTGTGATACCCCTATCTTAAACCTTACACAAAAACCAACTCAAAATGGATTAAAGACTTGAACATAAGACCTGAAACTATAAAACTCCTAGAAGGAAACATAAATGGTAAGTTCCTTAACACTGATCTTGGCAAAAATATTTTAGGATTTGACACCAAAAGGCAAACAACAAATGCAAAAAATAAACAAGTACATTACATGCAATTCAAAAGCTTCTGAACAGCAAAGGAAGCCATCAACAAAAAGAAAAGGCAACCTATAAAATAGAAAAAAATATTTGCAAATCATATACTGATAAGGAGTTAATATCCAAAATATATAAAGAACTCATACAACTCAATAGCAAAAATCAAATAATCTGATTGAAAAATGGACAGAGGAGCTAAATAGACATTTTTCCAAAGAAGACATACAAATGGCCAACAGGTACTTGGAAAGATGTTCAATATCACTAAACATCAGGGAATTGCAAATAAAAACCATAATGACATATCAATCTCACACCTGTTAGAAGGGCTGTCATGATGAAGACAAGAGAAAAGAAACAGCAAGCAAGTGGAGAAAAAAATATTTTTTGTACTGTTGATAGGAATGTAAATTGGTGCCATTATTAAAAACAGTATGGAAGTTCCTCAAAAAATTAAAAATAGAACCACCATATGTTCTAGCAGTTGACTTCTGGGCATGAAATCACTATCTTGAGATATCTTCATCCCCGTGTTCATAGTTAGCCTTATTTACAATAGTTATGAAATGGAAATAACCTAAGTATCCATCAGTGGATGAATATATATATCCCAACATATATATATACACTGAGTGTCCAGATTATTATGATCTCTGAACGCATAATAATCTGGCCATTCAGTGTGTGTGTGTGTGTGTGTGTGTATATATATATATATATATATATATATATATATATATATATATTACTCAGCCATAGAAAAAAAGGAAGTCCTGTCATTTGTGACAAAATAGATGAACCATGATGTCATAATGCTAAGTGAAATAAGTCAGACAGAGAAAGACAAATAGTGTATGATCTCACTTATATGTGGAATTTTAAAAGGCAAATTCATAGAAACAGAGAGCAGACTAGTTGTTGCCAGAGGCAGGGCTTGGGGTTTGGGGGCAATATACAGACATGGTTAAAAAGTACAAACCTTCACCCTAGCTGGTTTGGCTCAGTGGATAAAGCATTGGCCTGTGGACCAAAGGGTCCTGGGTTTGATTCCGGCCAAGGGCATGTACCTTGATTGCAAGCTCCTTCCTGACTCAGGCCCTAGTTGGGGCTCATGCAGGAGGCAACCAATCATGTGTTTCTCTCACATCGATGTTTCTCTCTGTCTTCCCCTCTCTCTTTTACTCTCCCTAAAAATCAATGGAAAAAATATACTTGGGTGAAGAGAAAGAAAGAAAGAAAGAAAGAAAGAAAGAAAGAAAGAAAGAAAGAAAGAAAGAAAGAAAGAAAGAAAGAAAAGAGATACAAACTTCCAGTTATAACTTAAATGAGTTCTGGAGATGGTTGCCCAAAGTTAAAAATGCTGCATTATATATTTGAAAGTAGCTAAGAGAGTGAACCTTAAAAGTTTAAATCACAAGAAAAAATTGTAACTATGCAAGGTGATGGATGTTAATTGACCTCATTGTGGTCAACACACACACACACACACACACACACACACACGCACAGGGGTGGGCAAAAGTGGGTTTACAGTTGTAGCTACACAAAACAGAGTTTATTCTTGTATTATTCATTTATTAATTACTATATTTATTATTATTACTAACCTGCTTTTGCCCATCTCTGAATATCAAATCATTATGTTGTTCACCTTAAGCTAACACAATGTTATATGTCAATTATATCTCCAGAAAGCTGGGGTGAGGGGGAATGATGGGTGCAGAAATTGCAAACTGTTGTTCAGTCGTCATTCTCCCTTTGTTCCTCTCAGTAATAGAAACACCAAGGTTTTAAGGGGCAATGGCTTCTCAGTTAAAAACTACATTTCCCAGCCTCATTTGCAGTTAGATCAAACCAGTGGGATAAAAGAGTAAGCCATTCCTGCAACTTCTGGGTTGTGTCCTTAAACAGAAGCATCTAGTCAGCTATCACAGTTATTATTATCTGTACTTCTGGCACTCTGAGAGAAAACCTTTTCTCTCTCTCTGATGCCCAGGTTGAAGGCATATATACACATTAGCATCATATTCCTTATCCCACTCTGTAAGAATCTTCTTTATCAGCCGGGCTCACTGTGGAACTAATTGAATTCTTAGTCATATTTGCCTTCCCAGCACTGAGCTGTTGTTCTTCCACAATAGAGGGTTCCCATAAATGCTGGCTAAATATAGGAATCAAGGATTACTCTGTACTATATCTGGGTTTTCATGTCAATTAGGGTCAACTTACAAGATGTTACAAGGATCACAGAAAGCATGCCCCTTTTTGCTAGTAATTAAAATAGTAGATAGCAATGGGTTATTTATTTTTCAGTAAGTAACCCCTTCCCTCATCCCACCTGGCCTCTACACCTTAGCAGGGGTCCTCAAACTTTTTAAACAGGGGGCCAGTTCACTGTCCCTCAGACCGTTGGAGGGCCGGACTATAGTTTTTTAAAAAAACCACTATGAACAAATTCCTATGCACACTGCTAAGTCAGCTGCTAAGCAGGACAGGCAGCGGCGGCAAAAACACTCGGTGGGCCGGATAAATGTCCTCGGCGGGCCGCATGTGGCCCGTGGGCTGTAGTTTGAGTACCCCTGCCTTAGAGAATATACCCATGCCTTCAGGTTTCCAACATCTATATGTCCAAATATCTAGCTAGATATGACAATCTTTCATTTTCAGTTTTAGTGCATTACTGCATTATTTGGGCACTGCTTATACACCAGTTCCAGAGAACTTGGTACTTTACAGGAAATTCAGCTTTACAAATGTCTGATCATACATGTTCCTTTAAACAAAGTTGGTTTGTTTGTGACCACGGAGGGATTAGCCTTGGGGACCAGTCACGACAGGAAAGTAACATTTTGGAGCAAAACCTTTCCATGGTAAACATGTTAGTTACTATTTTGGCTGAGCATTGATCACATGTGATAGATACTATAAAAACAAAACTATCTCGCCTTCCTTCATAATTGCATCTCTTTTTTCTTCCAGTTGGCGAATTATTTTCTAAAATATTCTGTATCTTGCAAGCAGAGTTCACCTGCCGATACAAACTGGACTGCACCCATGTGAGGTAAGTGAGTGACTGGCATCTATTTTTCACACCTTAATTAAATACAGGCCATACAATTTGATGTAAGTTGGAGAGAATTGCAAATCTTCCACTCCCTCTTGCTCCATAGCACTGAAATACATATTCTTTAGATGTAGACTTTTAATCAGTCCTGACAGAAATGAACATTTCATCCTGACAACTGTTAGCTCAGTTAGAGTACAGATGTTAAACTGATCACCATTATTTGTCAACAAGAAAAATTAGAATACTCAACACCCAGCCCAGAATATTCATCAGGAGCCAGGAATGGTATTATAGACTAGCCATTATTTTAGGGCTGTAAGGACCATGGTGTAGAAAAATCACAATCCAGCAGCCAATCCAGCAATCCACAAGCCCGCAGTGCCCAAGCTTGAACCCAGGGCTTCTAAGCCCAGGCTGCTGCTACTCACGATGCTGTTCAATAAATACCAGGGACTAGTACTTGACACTCGCAGTATCAGAAAGAATAACAAGAAGTCAACTAAATACCTCACACAATAAAAAGTGTCATCTGATTTGTTTCATTTACCAGGGAGGAGAGAACCACAGCCATCTGGAGAAACACATGTTTTGCATTTAGTAGGAATGAATAGTGTAAGCCAAGCAGAGAGGTCTGCTTAGGTGAGTTCATTTTTTTCTTTGCATTTCGTTGCTTTTATTTTAATGGAATGCTATAAATTCTACATATCTGTACATGAGTGAAACACTCATACAGGGTCCCATGAAATGTTACTTCACACTGAAGTTGAATAGCCTAGGGTAGTGGTAGGCATGTGGATTGAAACCTTCCATAAGACAGGACAAATTGTGTGTAGGGTAAGGTTTCCCAAGATCCAGCTCTCAAGATACAAAGTGGGAGGAGGCAGCCAGTCAAGAATTACTTACTAGTAGAATGGTGCCACACCGAGAAGTGACAAAGATTGGCCCAGGGACAAGAGAAAGAGGTATATCTGAGGATAGATGGACATATCTAAAGGTGTTAAGAATAATATTAAAAAGCCTCCCTCAAAAAATGATTTACTTGTAAATGATGTAAGATCCCATCAACAAATGGACAAACAAGTGCTGGTGAGGAAGTGGAGAAAAGGGAACCCTAGTGCACTGCTGGTGGGAGTGCAGCCACTGTGGAAAACAGTATGGAGTTTCCTCAAAAAATTAAAAATGGAACTGCCTTTTGACCCAGTGATTCCACTTCTAGGAATAATATATTCTAAGAATCCCGAAACACCAATCGAAAAGAATGCATGCACTCCTATGTTAATATCAGCACGATTTACAATAGCTAAGATCTGGAAACAGCCCCAGTATCCATCAGTAAGTGAATGGATAAAAAAGTTGTGGTACATTTATACAATTGGATTCTTTAAAAAAGAAAACAGCATAGAAGGACCTGGAGAGTATTATGCTAAGCAAAAGAAGTCAGACCGAGAAAGACAAATATCATATGATCTCACTTATATGTGGAATCTAATGAACAAAATAAACTGATGAACAAAATAGATCCAGAGACATGGAAGCATGCAACAGACTGTTGAATCTCAAAGGGAAGGGAACAGGGGGCAATAAGAGATTAACCGAACAATTTATAGACATAAATGTATAACCCATGAAAGACAATAATGCAGTGAAGGCCTGGGGAGGGGGTGGGAATGGGGTTAAGAAGATCAAAGGGAGGTGAGAAGAGGACATCTGTAATACTTTCAGCAATAAAGGTAAATTTTTAAAAAGAGGGATTTAATAACAGTACAAACAAGAAACAAAATTTTAATATAGCTATTGGGTGCCCACCAATCTCTATACACTGCCCTCCTAGCCTTCTCCTTTCTCCAGTCAAATTTCTTTTAGATCCTTCAATATGCCCTGACATGTGCATAGGTTCCTCTTCTGCAGGGAGCATGGTTTCCCAATATCCCCAAACCTGACAAATTCTTAGTCTTCAGGTCTCAGATTAGGCCATTGTTCCTCTGAGATGATTGAGAATAATTGAGAAAACTATTCTCTAAGAATAATTCAGATGCCCTTGTTTTCTGTTCTCAGGGTAGCTTATAGGTTTTCATAACAACCATGATATTTTAAAAATATGTATTTGTATTGATTTTAGAGAGAAAGGAAGGGAGAGAGAGAGAAAGATAGGAACATTGGTGAGAGACATCTATCTGCTGCCTTTGGTATGCCCCACACTGGGGATCAAGCCCTACAACCTAGTCATGTGCCTTGACCGTGAGTCAAATAAGGGACCTCTTGGTTCCTGGGTCGACACTTAACCACTGAGCAATACTGGCTGGACACAACCATGATCATTTTAATTGCTTGTTCAATGCATCTTCTATGAAACTCTCAATTCTATGAGGCTAGGTCTGAGCCCCAGCTCACAGCACAGCACAATGGCAATTGATAAATACTTGTTGAAAAAATTACTACCAAACAAAATAACACCTGGATGCTATTTTCTGGTGAATAAAATATGTTCTTTTCTTCAGTAGTTCCCTGAAATTATCAGAAATTACATACCTAAAATTCTCATTTATCTCAGGTTAATCCAGAGCATTAGAAGTTAAAATCTAAGACTAATATTATTATAACATTTTTATGTATAATTATTTTTACCTTATATATATTTATTTTATAAATAATTATTGTCAGTCCCATTTTTCCCCTCAAAAATTCTTTTACAGCAATTTTTTTTTTCTCTTGATTGGGCCCTAGTCATCAGAGTTATTTATTTATTTATTTTCCACTACAGCAAATTTTAATGAATGGAAGAAAGCAGTTGATTTGATGCTTATTTGTTTCCTCATTTATTGATCTGTTAATTTATGCATTGACTTGTATGTTTATTTACCCGTTCTGTCATGAGAGGGGTCACATGCTGTATAATCAACTTACTGACAAAAAGTCTGGTGACTTGGACAGCATTAGGCTCTGTATACTCCAAGTTTCTCCCACATGATCCATTCCATAGTAGTCCAAGCAAGAGACTACCAACTGTGAGGCCTGGCCACTTGAAAGGGCTTTGACTCAGGCCACCCAGGAGATGGTGTCTCTTGAGATCCATCAGCTAGCCTCGCACCTTTCAAGGTGGGCTCGCCACAGTCTTAAAGAATGGAAGAATTGAGGGTGCATATGTACATAAAAAGATGGGAAGCAAATAAATTAATCATCATCTTACGGAAAGTTGGATTTTTGTGTGTCTACATTTTCTGAAGTATCATTAACATGATTACATTTTACTTGAATTTTTTTTAAATTAAGGAAAAATGAAAAGTCCTAATAGAAACCCCAGGGTGAATGCCTTGTCCAGATTGAAGCCCTTCAGTATTCTACCAATGTGAGCCAATGAAAGGGAAAAGAGGTACCTAGCAGGAGTAGGTGGTTCCCAATGGAAATGCCTACAGGCCTTGTAATGTTCAAAGGCATCATTGTTTGGTGGACATTTGTCAGCAGACTGGCTTAGTAGATGAGTACAACCTGGAGTGGGTTGTCTAGTCAAGGAAACCTTTCTTCTAGAGATATTTATGCTCTCCACTGAAATCTAGATTCTTTCAGCTAATACACAGTTTCTCTTAAGGAAATGACTCCCTCCCCTAAAATCCTAGGAATAGGGAAACAGTTTCTATATTCACTTAATCCACAATGCTGGTTTTAGTTGGTTTAATGCTTCTACCAATTCATCCATGAATCTCCGTGCTTGGGCATACCTCATCTGTTGATAAGGATGAATCATGTCTGATGTCCAAGAATGACCTATGACCTTTTATTTTACCTTTATGTGAGATTATCACTCAACCTACATTACTAAATTTCACAAGGGCTAGTGGGGGAGGTAGGGGAGAGTCAGGCAAAGGGAAAGGTAAAGAGAGAGATTTTGAAAATCTCTGTGCAGGTTAATGGTTGCACAACAATATATAAGGAAAACCACTTCCTAAGTGGACAAGCTCCAGTTCCCCTCCATCTTCAGGCTGACAGCTTTGTGGGGCTATCACTATGTAGCTGTACTCCAGTGTAGTGTGTTTTGTAAACTTTTCTGCCCGAAGGCTGCTCAGAAAGAATAGCAAATGAATCACTTTGGCCTGGATTTTTAATCTCTCTTATGTCTCACACCCTTGGCAAAACAAAATAAGTGTGTCACTCAACTATAATCAGCTTTTGAGAAATAATGAGGTGAAATGTCACTTGCATATTAATCCAGGTCAATGAGCTATTACATAGGAAATTGACTAAATAGCACCAAAAGTCATCAATGTTATTAATATAGCAAACAAAACAGCACTATCTGGATTAGGCACTCAGCTAAGGTTATGTGTAGAAGAAATGCAAATGAGATGATTTTCATATTTTGGGTGCTATGATAGATTGACTATACAGTGGCACCTATTCTTTATTCACTTCCCATATCCACACCCTACATAATATGACTTTGGAGTAACTCCCATCAAGAGATTGAGTCTATTTTACCACTTCTTGAATACTTGAATATGCCTTCTTTGAGCCAATATAATGCAGCACAAGTAAAATTGTGCCATTTCTGATTCTAGGTTTCAAGTGGTCTCTCTCTCTCTCTCTCTCTCTCTCTCTCTCTCTCTCTCTCTCTCATCTTCCACTATGGTACATAAACAAGCTGGCAAGCTGGGTAAAGCTGTTGGAGCATGAGAGCTCATATAAAGGAGTAGAGCTTGGTTGTACTAAATGAGGTCAATCTATACCAGTCAGCCTCCAGCTAACCTATCATCTGACCACAGGTTACTAAGAGCTCAGTTCAGATCAGTCTAGACCAGCATATAAATGCAGAATTGCCCTGCTAATGCATAGACTCATGAGAAATAACATGATCATTAATGTACATATGAAAATATAAAAATAAATGTACAGTAATGAGGTTTTGTGGTTGTTTGCAGATGTTTGTGGAGAGAAGCCTCCTTTATCCTAGCTGTCCCATGCAAAGGGTATCATAAATCAGCCAGCCCTGGCTGACCTACCAGTTGAGTGCTTTCCCATGAGTGAACCCTGCCTTGAAAACTAAAACCTTGGTGCCATCATTAAGAGCTCTATCTTATCCCAACATCCTTACATCTGATCTGTCATCCAGTGTACTTAAATCCAGCCTCTTCTCTCTAACTGTATTGTATATCCCTTTATCCAGGACCAGGCCATTACCTTCAAGAAATGCAATGGCTTATGAAATGGTCTTCTTGCCACCAGAATCTCCTAAGTGAAATGATTAAACATCTTCCTTCCATTAAATTTATACCACTCAAAACAAAGTCCCTAGGTCCCATCCCAGGTTAAAACAAAACAAAACAAAACAAAACAAAACAAAACAAAACCCCCAAACAACAAAACCTCTTCTTAACCTTCCTGGAATTTATAGAGAAAACCCAAACTCTCTAGCTTGTCATGAGGCTATCGCTCTACACTGTGGCTGATGTTCCTTGCCACTATGTCCCAAGTCCTCTTGTCAAATTCCAGGTTCATATCAGGCCCATGACTCTATGCCATACCAATTTTTTAACCTATGAATTATTTGCACAAACTTTGCACCTAACTAAGTTCTCAAGAAACCAGCTAAAATATTACCTCTTCTATGAAAATTTTTTATAATTATCACAGACGGAGTTGTCTGATCCATCCTCTGTGACCATAGCACTTTGCCCAATTTTCTATAATAACATCCACCACATGAGATCGCTTTTTGCCCAAGAATGGCAACTCCATCTAGGAATGGCTGTGTCTCGCTTGATTTGGTACGTTGAACACCTAGAATAGCTTGTCATATTTTGTGGGTTCCAGTTTATTTTTTTAAAAGAATGAAAAAATGAGATAACTCTTCAGGTAAAGCTTTCTCTTGGGGGTAGGGGACCATACCAAAATTAGGAGCATGAATATGGATAAATTTTCTTGAACCTGAATGCATTCTTTTTCCCTGTGATTATCAGGAAAACATCACCACCACCACCATAGTTATCATCATCCAGTTTTAATTCTCTCTTCCCCAGAACCTACTACTTTATTTGTTTGCTTTGCCTGAGAAATTCAGCAATCAGACAACCCAATTTTATAATATCATCTTTTTTTCTCAAGAAGTTCACCAAGTGTTTCAAAACTTCCTGCTGGAGCAAAAACATGTGCTTTATCTTGCACGTTTAGCTGATTTGGACAGTACTTAATGCCACAAATGAGTCTGGTGAGATTCCTCTGAGCCAGACAAGGTCAAGATGCCACAGAGCTCAAGAGTAATGTTGCCGCATCATAGTAATGCATGCCCCTGGTCTAAATGCTGATATTCGCTCCTGACTCAGAGATAAGGACTCTGATCTGGGGGATAGCAAGGAGTGAGGCATGAGGGCTTGTTTTTCATAAACATTCCCTACTCTTTGTACATCTGATAAGTTGTCCAGTACATGTTCAGTGAGTCTGAATATCTGATCTCAGCCTTTCTTTCCACTTGACCCCATGATTTTTTCTCAGTCCATGGGGCCATCAGCCTTTCTGAAATCCAGGTCTCTCCCAAACTACAAATCATTATTTCTAAACTTTTTAGTGGAAAACATATGATTTTCTTTTAGTCATTTGGGAGTATTAAACTACCTTAAGCTCTACTTCCTTTCTATATGTGTTGAAGCATGCATTGACTCTTGACACATTTCATTTCTAAACTACACATCTTTGGCATCAGTGCTATAATTTACAGGTGAGGAAACTAAGGCTGAAGTGTCTCGTCCCCAAGGCCATGCAGCTAAGTGACAAACAAGCAGCTGAGCCTGGACTCAGCCCCAGCTTATAGAACTAAAAGCCTTGGCATTCTCCAAAGGGCCCATGCTATCTTGATGCTGCCATTCTGATGCCAGGGACATTTTGATGCAGCTCACAGGCTGAGGAACAAAGCAAGGCTTAGGCATAGGGTAGGGGATACATCAGGGATTTTATTTGAGGACATTACTAAGTAATAAAAAGCAGTGTTTTGATAATTTGATATGCCATTTTAACATGGCTGCATCAAAATGCTCCCCTTTGTTCTGCTAATCCACTACCAACCAAAACATGGGGCACACACACTACTAAAGCTGGAAGGATGCATGGAAATAATGTATTTCAGCTTCTTCCTGCTACTGCTGAGAACAAGGAAGGGGTCTGCCAAGGGTCATAAGGGCAGTTAGTGAAAGCACTGAGACAAAAGCCTGGGTTTTTGACACACCCTCTCAGGATGCACCATATTTCTCTCTCACAAAGCCCTACCTTGCTTGGGCCACACTGTCTTCTGGACTGGCTCACCATGGGGGAATCATCTCCTGAAGCATGCTTTGAAACTCATCCTCTACAAGCCCTTTTTTCTTTTTTTTATGCAAGAGTTGGTAGTAAAAGTTCTAAAAAGGCATACAATTTAACCACGTTTAATTAATTGCCTTTATTCAAAGAATGAAATTAAATGCAGTTGGGAACATGGTTGAAAAGAGTAAAAATGAAACAAATTCAGGAAACCAGAGACATGGAAAGTAAAAATATCTTTAGAAGTTCAATTAAAATGTAGTACAAAAATTTAAATGAAAATTAAGATAAAATGTATTAAGGAGAATAACTATTAAAACATTTAAACTATTAAAAAGATTGAAGAACATGAAATTATTTTTGAAGGGTACAAACTAAGAACAAATACAATAGGCTATTAAAACCAGAAACTAAAGTAATTAAAAAATATAGAAAATAGGTAACTTGATAATTCCTGATCTGAAAATCCTGGAATAAGAACAAAGTTGGCCAACATGCTTATGCAGAGAGCTGAGGGGCATAGAAAATAATCCTCTTCTTTCTCTGTACCAGGGATTATGGAGGCTTCTGAAAATCCAGAAAAGATGGTGGCCATGCCTGACTCCGGAAGTCAGTTCTATACAGTTAGATACTTGCTGATACCCTGATTTATATTGTTCCCTTATTTGCTTCAGGAATCATTGGTCTTTTCTTCTAAAAAACAGATTACTGACTGTACATTATTTGAATTAAAAAAGAGCCCCTAATCCTAACTCCATCTACTACTTAACTTTGCCATGCCCCAGTTGTCTCCTGAATAAAATGGGCATAATAAGAGAGCCTAGCTCACTGGGTGGTTGTGAATACCTAATGAGATCATTTCAGTAAAACACTTAGTGTCATACTTGATTTATAGTCAGTGCCTGGGGCATTTAAGCTATTTCATTGTTTGGATTGAATGAATGAGACTGAAAACTCCCTGCAGAAGGGAACTCTATATTTTGTTCACCATTGTGAATACCAAGCACAGTGCTAGACACATAGTGGGAGTTGAGATATTTATCAAATGAATCAATATACTGATCTTTACATTACTTCTCATTTTATTTTCCTTTCTTATTAAAATACTCCTCACATTTATTTAGGAATCACTGTGTGCCAGACAATCTAGGAAGAGAAAAATCATAATATAACAAAGGATTTTAAGAAGGAGTTCAACTTGGTCAGGTGTGTTTAAGGTCACCCTGATGCCAATGTGGAGAATAGGTTAGAAGACTCAAACTTGGGGGTCCAAGAGGGCAGAAGAATAGGTGAAAGTTACCCTCACCTCCTCCCAGCTTTAAACTGGAATTACAGTTAAATTATAGCACAATTAACCTGAATAACAAACTGAAGACTAGCTGAACATAAGTTTTATAACCAAGGGTTTACAGAAGAAGCAACATCAAGACTAGCAGTCCGGGCAGAGACAAAAAGAAATTGGTTGGCCCTGCACCCACATGTAGCATTTGAGAATCTGGAGGGATAGCCCTGCTGCAAAGGTCCCCCAGAAAGGCATGGAAGTCTCAAGCTTTCCCAGCCTGAGGCACCAGAGCCAGGAAGAAGAGCTCACATAAAATCTAGCTGTCAAAATCAGAGGGAATTCTGTCCATCGGGTAGAGACAGGAGTCTCCCTGAAACCTAGATGCCCACTTAAAAAGCTGGTGCACAAAATCTTGTTTGCAGCCACTCACGCTGGGCTCTGGCAGAGGGAGGGTGGCTGAGAACAAACTAGAGTTATCATGAAAGGAGAAACTGTGTTGTGTAGCTCCAGGAAGAGAGCTGAAGGGACAGTCACCAGGGTGCCTGTGCTAAGTCCCTCCCACATCTCCCACAGATGCCATCTTTCCTGGGTGGAGCACTTCCCTGCATACTACATTAGCCTGGAGGCATGCACTAGCACCACCCTCTCAATTCCCAGAGGACCTGCCCTGCCAAGCTTGCACTGTGCAGAGGAGTAAGCTGGCTACGGCCAGCGTGGGCCCTCAGTACAGACTGTCTTAGAAGGCTCTCCAGGTGCTCCTGGAAGATTTAGAAATAAATTCAGTTGTGTGTCTCTAGGGCAGGGGTCAATTTTCCATTGCACACCAGACCAGTGCTACCATTCCAGTGCAGAGACCTCCCTTTAAAAGGGCAAATCTTGGTCTGTTTGGGCCTGATGAACTCTGCTAGCCTCATCCTGACAACACCCTGAAACCCCTCCCCATCACCTGGTTCATGAGCACCTGGAAGGTAGCAGCTGATCTTGGTACACTCTGAGACTATTGCTGAGTGGCCTCAGACCCAGCACTGAATCTGTATCAATTTGGTGAACACTACTTGCCCCTACAAGGTGATTCACTGAGAGCCTCCCTCATGCAACTTGCTGGCATCCTGAGGTTCTATCAGTTACTGAGTCTAACTGGCACCTGGCAAGCAGAAGAGGATCTCAGGGTGCCTTGGACCTTTTATTGCCTAAGCCTTGTGATTTTATTGCCTATTGCTTAGGTGTTGGTGGAAGCCAGCTTTGGTGCCCAGCTTGGTCCCTCCAATGCACACCCAGGCCCAGAAGAGGCATCCATAAACTGTGGATCATTTTGTAGCTCAAAACAGGTATCCCAGAGCCCATATAAGGTATTACTTGACATTGACCTGCACCAGAGTCCCTCATACCACTACTTCCCAGCCTGAGGTACCAGAACCAAAACACCTGGTGGTGGGATCCAGACTGCATCAAAAACAACCCAATTAGCTCTACAAGCTGCATACCTAAAGAGAAATCTCAGCAAACACCAGATCTTTCTGGGGAAAATTCCACTTCATGGGGTCAGACCCCCTCCGCATACACACACACAGCAGCTCGTACACTGTGGTCAGGTTTGAGCCTCATAGTCAGCCAGCTTGAGTCAACCCCATGCATGGACAGGCCAACAGCAATCAATACTCAACTGCAACAGAAGGGTCACATAACCCACACAATGGACACTCCTGGACCACCTTCTTTAGGTCATCAAGGAGATTGTACTACTGTCCCAGAGGATGCTAACCACATAAGACCATCATACCAAGATTGGGAGACATAACAGACCTACAAAATACACAGAAACAAATACAGAAAGGCACCCCAAATAGGAAAACAAAGAAAATGCCTCAAGTGAAAGAATAAGAGAATTCTTCAGAAAAAGAAATTAAATGAAATGGAGGCAAGGAATCTATCAGATACAAAGTTCAAAACAATTGTAATCCATATGCTCAAAGAACTTAAGAATGGATGAACTCAGTGAGAACATAACAAAGAGATAGTAAGCATAAAAATGGACAAATAAATAATTAAAAAACAGTCATAAATGAGGAATACAATATCTGAAATGAAAAATACACTAGAAGGAATTAACAGTCGGTACAATGGGGCAGACATGAATCACTGATTTGGAAGACAAGGTAGCAGAAAATATCCAATCAGAGCATCAAAAATAAAAAAGGATTTTAAAAATGAGCATAGTTTAAGGAACCTTTAGGACAACATGAAATAACAATATCCACATTGTAAGGGTACCAGAAAGAGAAGACGGAGAGCAAGGGAGAACCCATTTGAAGAAATAATGACTGAAAACTACCCTGGTGAAATAAAAAATGGGAAAAAAAACACAACAACACACATGTCCAGGAAGCAAAGAAAGTCCCAAATAAGATGAATCCATAGAGTCCTACACCAAGACACATCATAAGTAAAATGCCAAATGTTGAAAACAAAGAGAAAATTTAAAAATAAGCAAGAGAAAGACAGTTGGTTACGTACATGGGAGCTCCCATAAAACTATCAGTGGATTTCTCAACAGAAAAATTTCAAGCCAGAAAAGATTGTCACAAAATAGTAAAGTGCTGAAAAGAAAGGACCTACAACCAAGACTACTTTACCCAGCAAGGCTATCATTTAAAATTGAAGAAGAAAGAACTTTCTAGACAAGAAAAAGCTAAAGGAGTTTATTACCACCAAGAGAAATATTAAAGCAACTCCTTTATGAAGAAAGAAAAAAAGGGGGGGCATACTAGTAATTATAAAGTAACATGGTAATAAATATGTACCTATCAATAATCACTTTAAATGTAAATAGATTGATTGCTCCAAATAAAATACACAGGGAGAGACAGTAGAGGGAATGACTATTGGGCAGCATCATGGAGAGGATGACAAGGAAGGGTGATGTGGAAGAGGCCATTAGATGACAGTGTCCTTCAGTAAATTGTTGGTGATGCCAAGGTAGTGTTGGAGATAGAAATTAAATTGCAATGGTCGAGAAGGACTGGACAGACAGGATGTGGAAGGTGCATGACTGGGGACTCAATAAGCTTGACAAAAAAGAGAAAGAAAGAGCCAAGCTAATATTTTGAGAATGAAACAAAGTGGAGAACATTTTGGGAGGGGTAAATGACAACCAGCTTGTCATAGGTTTAAAATGAAACTCAGAAGAGATGGAGAGATTTAAGGACAGAAGAGAGTGGGAATCAATAGTGAGGCAAGAGAGGAGATCAAGGCTCAGAGCAAGGCTATTGTTTCAGGAGGTAGCCCAGGCTGGGAGGGGTTTTGGAATGTAAGTGGAAAGAGGGAATAGATTTTCAGAGTGACTGGAGATGGGAGCTCAAGTTTTCTGGCTCTGATTTTCTTAGTAGGTTTAAGGTGAGAGTAAATCTGGTGGGTCTGAGGTTTGCGAAAAATAGAGATTATTGGAATAACTGCCGTGAATTATCCATTATAATAGCAGCTGCTTGAATTAGGAAAATTATTTCTAACTTTTTAAAACTCTTAGAATCCCCTTATTTTATGACCCAAATCATTGATTTTTTTATAGTTTGAAAAGCCATAGAGGTCAAGCATATGAAGAATTCTATTATTTTCTTTACTGGAAAAATGGTATTGGTCCCAAGTGTTCTAATCTAATGGTGATCATGCAATGGAACTAATTTGTTTGTTGTTTTGTTGCTCAGGTTGTCATTGCACAACAACTTCCCCAGTTGGGGCTTAAGAACATTAAGGATCAGTGGCATTTAAAATGGGGAGGATGGGGCTCATGTCACTGCTGGTTCCTTTGTCTAGGTCTGTGAATGCACAGTTCTCATAGGACATCAGATAAGGGTCTTCATGACTCAATCACTCAGACATTTATCTCACACCAAACTCCTGTAGCTGCCACAATATTTTTGATCCATATATTATTTTATATTGCTTTTACTCTTAGTCATATATTTTTAATTTGTAAGGAAAACTGCTATTGAAATACAGAAAGTTAAATAGAAGAATAAAAATGACAATAATTCTGTCTCAAGATACTCCCACTAGATCCATAGGTAGCATTCAAGGTTCTCATATCACTCATCAGGATGTAGTTTAGTGGTGTTTAAAATGTAAAATACAGCCGTGATTATATACAGTTTGACTTTCCATCTATTGAGAAAAAGACTACCAGCACCAGTGTGTTATTTGTGGAGAAGGGCTTGCAAATCAAAGCCTTATCTTACAATTTAGAAAAAAAATTGAAAATTGTATTTATCTAAAAATATATCAGTTTATTTTTTTAAGTTCAAAAGAGATGTTTCAAACATTATGTTATGAAAGCAATTATTGATTCTAGAGCTTATAGTTGACTCCAATCCATTTTAAAATATGTTTGGCCCAAAGTCAAATATGATATAAAATTATGTTCTAATTTCTTTGCAAAATCAGACAATACATCATAAGAAATGAAAACTACACCAATATCCTCCATGTATATAAACACACATAAAAATTATTTGTTTGTAACATTCTTTTTATGTAGAATTAAGTTAAAATAAATCAAAATGTATATCTCTTGATAAATCAAAATATTATTGAAATTTTCTCTTTATTAAAATAATTATTAGACTAGCTCTGGCAGGGTAGCTCAGTTGGTTAGAGCATCATCCTCATATGCCAAGGCCTTGGTTAGATTCCCAGTCAGGACATATATAAGAATCAACCAATGAATGCATAAATAGGTGGAAGAACAAATCGATGTTTTTCTCTCTCTCTCTCTTTCTCTCCCTCTCCCTCTCTCTCCCCTTCCCCTTCCTCTCTCTCACTCTAAAATATCAATTAAAAAATTTTAAACAATATAATACAATGCAATAATTATTAAATTAATTAAATTATTAAAAATAAAATATTGGCATAATATTTTCTTTCTTATGATGAAATGTCAGGAATAAGAAAAAAGTAGATAATAATATAATGAATACCTATACGCTCAGTATCTAGTTTAAGAATTTGTAACATAGATCTAAAATATGCCTATGTTTAATTTAAAATAACATTTTAATACAAGTGATGTAAAAATAATTGTTAAAATTCCAAAGGGGGTGTAGTAAGATTATATCATAAAAGAGTTGATAAATAAGAAAATGTTGGGAAATTCTTCCTTAAAATGTTCCCAGAAGTCATAAAGTTCTTTTTAACTGTGAATGTAGTGACACTATTTTTTTTTTTGCCAGACCTGCTCATTCATATTCACCTATAAAGCTCCACAAAAATCAAAGAGTAAATGAGGATTGAATATTTCTTTTTTATTCTTAAGTGTAGGATAAATAGCACGAAACATTTCCTCCAGAATTTTCTATACTCCGAACCATTTGTGCTGTTGGTACAGAGCCAGGAGCTGTACCAACCATTACTGTGTGCTAGACACCATATCTAACACATTATATACCTTAATTTATCTAATTCTTGTATGTCCCTGGAAGTAGGCATTATTGTGCTTGCCATTTTGCACAAGAGGAAAGTGAGAACTAAAGAGGCTCTGAGACTTGGCCAGAGCCACCACTAAGTCTTACTGGTTCTGACCCCAAAGCCCAAGGAGTACATTTTCTCTGCTAGTGTGCCTGGGGACTTCAACGTTTAGAACAAATAGCAGCACATGATAAAACATCACAAATGAAAGCACACTGGGTTCACCTCATCTATACTAATAAAAGGGGAATATGCTAATTAGATCAGGTCGACTGGACATCTTCCTTTCGGACAAAGCCACAGTGGTGGGGGCCTAGGCAGAGGTTGTTAGGGGCGATCAGGCCAGCAGGGGACCAGTGAGGGGGCGACCAGCCTGGCAGGGGACCAGTTAGGGGGCAATCAGGCCTGCAAGCAGAGGCAGTTAGGGGTGATCAGGCAGGCAGGCAGGTGAACAGTTAGGAGCCAGTAGTCCCAGATTGCAAGAGGGATGTCCGACGACCGGTTTAGGTACCCCCACCCCGTGCACAAATTTTGTGCACCAGGCCTCTAGTTAAGATAATAAAGTACATCTTTTCTATTCTCCTGGAAGAAGAATCTAACTCAGGGAGGAACTCCTAGAATTTTCAAGACTCCTGTCTCATTATTTCCCTAGTAAGTTTGAGGGTACTGCTGATCTGCTCCATTCCTGGAGATAGAAGGGAAGACAATTGCCAAAACAGCAAGTACAATGGGAAACACATATTAAGAACATACCAGGTCCTGACTGCTGGGTTGCCAGGGCCCCTGCATTAATTGATGACCAAAATCCAGTGTTTTTTAAAGAATTTGCCTACTTATTGGTATTCTTCACTGTGAGTCTAGGTCTTCTTCCAACTGCGTTCCCATTCTTTGTCCACTGAGCCTCTCGTGAGGAACTCTTCCACTCTTGTTTAACATTAACTCAGACCAACACAAATTTCAAAAAATACACAGCTTTGTCAGTTTAGGGAGCGAAAGGAGGAAGAGAGATAGGGAGGAGTAAGAGGAGAAGAAAAAGGAGCAGAAGGAAGAAAGGAAGGGAAAGCAGAACATAATCTCTTTGGCCTTCATTTTGCTGATCTGTTAAATGGTGGTATGCGACCAAGTCAATTCTTCATCTTTCCTGGATGCTAGAATTTAGGAGGAAAGCTATGGACCCTTTTTAAGTGACATGCACATGCATGCTGTATACTTTACCCACAGTTTTAAGGAGTGCGTGGTATTAAGGATATCATTATTATTCCAAGTAATTTAATACTATGCTGCAGGTGAGCCTCAACTCCTCAAACATGAATACGCCACAGAGTATAAGTCTGATAACCGCCACACCAAACTTTCCAAGAACTTGCTGGGAGATTCTTTGATCTAAAGAAAAAGGCCAAATGGCAAGATGAAATGGGCAATGTTTTTCCTGTTCTATTTTCTATTCTATTTCTTTGTAGTGAATGATTCTATTTCTTTATAGTGAATGATAATCACAGAGGAAGTTCCCTTGGCAGTGTTGCGTTTCCATGGTGATAGGAGAGGTCAAGGTTAACAAACCCTGGTCTGGGAACCCTCTGCTGCAGGGTAGATGTGAGGGGAAGGCTGGCAGTCAAAGTGTCACCAGGGGACCCATTTTCACAGCCTCCCCTTTTGAATGGCCACAGAGCCTGACTTGTGCTTTTCTGAATGGACAAACCAGGGATGTCTTGAAAGTAATAATAGCTCCATCACTTCCCCCTATGAAGAAATGTGCTGTGCCCTTCCTCTCAAAGGCCAGGCTCCGATGCCTTTCACTATCAACAATCCAGGGTTTGTTGGAACATGTATGTGCTCTTTGTATTGACACCAGAAGCTCAGAGATGCCAAGTTTTAGAAACCAAATGTACTTTAGAAAAGCAATTTGATCTTTGTGAACAGGGATTCTAAATAAGTCTGACCATGTCAGGGCAGGCTAAAATGAATTAATTAAAAAGAGAATAGGGAGGATGCAGTTTAAATTAAATATCATTTGACCCAAATAACTCCCCTTAAAACATAACTCAGTTATTTTGCCTGAAACCAAATGTCCTGATTTTACTCTTTTGGATTCTATTTTACTCTTTTTGGATAATGTCACAAAAACGTGTACAGCTTTCTTCAGACTATAAGAATAATGATGAAATCAAGGTAAGCTCCAAAGGTATTAAAGTAATTGCTTCAAAATCAGTGAAAGAAAACAGAGAATTCTATGTTGGATGAAAGATGTGAATATTCTTTGGATCCTAGATATGGGATGGAATAGACATTTTTGCATTCCAGGGCTATGATAAAAGGGACTGAGAAATGGGGCAATTCTTTCCATTTTAAGTAGTACTCATGGATGTTTAGCAGTTCTGCTACCTAGAAGATTTAAGCACTCATTACACACATTGTCTCCCATGACCATTGATAAGGTGTCCCCCAAAATGTATACAGTCCTTGGGTTACGTTGGACTCGACGTATGTCATTTTGTGGTTATGTCGCCATCTCCCATTTATTTATAGGAAAAAATAGTTCCATGTATGTACATATGTGCTTTATGTTTTTTATTATTTATTTACCACAAGTAAAGGTCAGGAATTGTTATCTTTCTTTTAAATTTTTTTTACTGTTTCCCTTCATTACTGCTGTGTATGTGCTCCATGTGAGTGATGTAGGTGTTTATGCAGGTGGGTTCCGACTTACTGCGAAAATCGCGTTACTTCGTGCCGTAGGAATGGATCTCCGATGTAAGCTGAGGACCTACTGTATATACACTTTGAATAATTACAAAGGCAGTGTTTATTAAAATATATTTAATTTTCAAAATCAAGCTACCAGCTGTTAAAGTGTGTATATATTTCTGGGGGGACATCTGTATATGCTGCTAATAAGCCTCAAATATCAATCAGAGTTCCAAGTCCATCTACATATCCAATTACCTATTAGGTTTTGTTTGAACGTCCACCAGACAGAGAAACAAAACCAAACTCATTCACCCCTTCGCCCCTTCATCTGCTCCTCCTAAGTGCCCTCTCTCAGAACAGAGTCATTAAACATTAGTCCAGCCAGAAACCTGGGAATTAACCTTGTCTCCCTTTTTCCCCTCACTCTGAACAACAGTTACCAAGTCTTATCTATATTCCATTTCCACTCTTCTTGTTTAGGCTTTCATGGCCTCTCTTGAGGATGATCACATCCTTCTGTATTGGGCAACTCCCCCACACCTACCAATCCATTTTCCACTCCATGCCAGAGTGGTCTTTCTGAGAGTCAGATATGATCATGATCTGTTTAAAAGCAGTCGATGGTTCTCCAATGCCCTCAGGATAACTCCCCAATTCTGTTGTAAGTATTGCAAGACTTGGTAGAATCTGGCTCCTACTTACATACCTCTCCAGCTTCAATCTCCAATCTCCCACCTACTTCCCACCTCCACACTCAGCACACACAGAGTGTATACACACTGAGTGGCCAGATTTTTATGATCTCTGAACGCATAATAATCTGGCCACTCAGTATATATATTAGAGGCCCGGTGCATGAATTCGTGCATGGGTGGGGTCCAGCCAGCCTGACCAGGGGGAGGGGACATGGGCGGTTGGCCGGCCTGCCTGCTGGTCGAACTCCTAGTCAAGGGAACAATTTGCATATTAGCCTTTTATTATATAGGATATACACTGAGTGGCTGGATTATTATGCATTCAGAGATCATAATAATCTGGCCACTTAGTGTATACATTCCAGCTGGGGTGAACTATTTGATTTCCAGAATGCAATTACTTATCTTGACTCTGGTTCTTTGCCTAAATTCAGCTCAACTAGCATCCACTCTTTTCTTCCCTGACCACTTGTTTTGCTGGACCAAGTTCTAGTTATGCTTTATTTATATTTTATTTTTTTATTTTTATATCACCATTTATTTCCTCTATGCATTCTTCCACCTCCACCCACCTCCCCGCGCCCCCCCACACACAAGTTATGTGCATGAGTTCTCCGTTTCTTTTCTTTTCTTTTTTCTCAATCCTTCCAAACCCCCCACAACATACCCTCCCTACCCCACTCCCCAGAGCTGTCTACCTGGCTCTCTCTCTCTCTCTATGAGTCTGTCTCTATTTTGCTTGGTAGCTCAGTTTGTTCATTAACTTTCACATATGAGTGAAATCATATGGTACTTGTCTTTCTCTGACTGGCTAATTTCACTTAGCATAATGTTCTCCAGATCCACCCATGCTGTCATGAATGGTAAAATTTTCTTACTTTTTATGGCAGAGTAGTATTCCATTGTGTAAATATACCACAGCTTTTTTATCCAATCATCTACTGATGGGCACTTGGGCTGCTTCCAGATTTTACTATTGTAAATAACGCTGCAATGAACATAGGGGTGCATATATTCTTTCAAATTGGTGTTTTGGTTTTCTTCAGATAAATTCCTAGAAGTTAAATCCTTGGGTCATAAGGCAGTTCCATTTTTAATATTTTGAGGTAACTACACACTGCTTTCCACAGTGGCTGCACCAGTTTGCATTCCAAGGAACAGCACACAAGGGTTCCCTTTTCTAATGGGAGAACATATTCGCCAATGATACATCTGATAGTGTCTTAATATCCAAAATTTATAAAGAACTTATAAAGCTCAACACCAAAACACCAACTAATCCAATTTAAAAGTGGGCAAAAGACCTGAATAGATGCTTCTCCAAAGAAGACATACAGATGGCAAATCAACATATGAAAAGATGCTCAAGGTCTCTAATCGTCAGATAGATGCAAAGTAAAACCACAAAGAGATATCACCTCACACCTGTCAGAATGGCTATCATCAATAAATCTGCTTATGCTTTAGATTCAGCTTAGTTGCAATTTATTCAAGGATGTGTTCCCTGCCCTCCAAATTTACTCTGTATAACAACTTGTACTTCCTCCATCAAATCACTTTTACACTATAAATATTATTATGGCATATTATTATAATTGCTTACTTATCTTTTTGCTTCCTGATTTCAGATGTAAGCTCCATGAGGGCAGGGACTGTGTTTGCATTCACCAGTATATCTACAGTGCCTTGCACAGTCCTCAAAAATATATATGAATGCCCTTAAAGAATCCTTATCAATAAATAAGCACCTGATGGAATACTGGAATATAGATCATATAAGTCTAGTCCTCATGCTTTTTTGACTAACTGTTGCTTTTCAACATGAACTAAAAAAGCCTCAGATACTTCATAATATATTTTTAGTATTGAGTATTTAGTGTGCTCAATGTTCTCCTTCCACTCTTACACTCTCTACCTATAACAACTTATACTCACCTCCCATAGATCCCCACCAGAATTAGATTGGAAGAACATTTTGCCAGAACCTCTTTTCTAAGAAAATTCCTGTGGATTCAAAAATTGGCTCATGTAGGTATTAAGAAACCATATCTTACACACACAAAAAAGGGTAGATTGCATTTTCCCAAACATTGTTGGCCTATTTTTCCAAGATGGAAAAAATTGGATAGAAGAGAGCATTAAAGATTATCTTATTTGAAAATAACATATATAGAAAGAGGAGTTTGCCAGTTTTCTAAATATTTTCACCATGACATCTTGGTAAGTAATTTCTAACAAATGTAGAAAGTTTTTGTGGAATTACAGTATTTCAGAGGACCTCTGGAGGTTATCTGGCCCTTTCTATCATTTTCAATTGGGACATCCATCTGTGGCCAGTCACCTTTCTGAAATCCAGCACTGATTACATGTTTCCTTGTGAAAATCCTTGCTGCTTACTCCAATGGCTACAGAAATAAAACACAACCACATTAACATGGCTCACAAGACCCTATGTTACACAATCCCACCTTTCTTTGATAATTCATCATTCCATTCTCCAAACACTCTTTGCCTTTCCAAGCTTTCATATTTTTTACTTCTTCTGCCTTGTACCTGGATTTCCTCTTCCTTAACCATCTTTGCCTAATGCAATTTTATTCATCCTTCAGTGCTCAGCATTCCAGCATCTGTAATGCTGAAATAGCTAATTGGGACTCAGTTATGACTGGCTCTAAATATTTGATCAAGGCAATTGAACTTTATCCCAAAGTAATGAGAGAGAGGGATTCTGAGTATATGAATGGTACACACAAAGTTGTGATCACTGAAAAAGATATACCAAACCAAGGGACCAGAAAATGTTGATATTCACATAGCCAATTATAAAGAGAAACCATCACTCTCAAGCTTTCTGGACAAGTTTCTGGGAGATCTTCCAAGTTTCCTGAAGATGGATCCCAGGCACTCTCATTCTTTCCTCCTGGTCTGATAGTCACTACTCCTTTATTAAAAGATTTTTAAATTGATTTTAGAGAGAGGCAGGAAGGAAGAGAGAGAGAGAGACAGAGAGAGAAACATCAATTTGTGATACTACTTACTTATGCATTCATTGGTTGATTCTTATATGTGACCTGACTAGGGATCGAAATCACAACATTGGTGTATTGGGATAATTCCCTGTCCAATGGAGTTAGTGGGCCAGGGCTAATATTCATTACTCTTAACATGGTGTTGTGCTTTTCACCCTGCTGGCCAGTTGTAAACTATTGGACACACCAATATAGACAAATAGAAAGAAGTCTCCTTTATATCACCAGGCCCTTCTTGTGTCAGCTTTGATTTCTCAGGTTGCCACATTCATGACATCTGCCAAGATTTCCCAATCAGCCTTCTGCAAACCACCTTCATGCTGAAGACAAAAATCAGAGCGAAGGCATGTTTACTCAATGCCAAAGTGATTTTAAAAAGTCAAGTCATCTCTCTAGTTCTTTTATGTCATCTTTACTTAAAGAGTTTCTGTAAATGGCAAAATAGAAAAGTTGAAATATAAAGTCACTTGAAAAAGTTCAGCTTAAACTTGAAAATCTCTTGTGCTTGCAGTCATAGACATTACACTGTGAGAAATGAAAGCCAGTAATTTGCACAATTTGATGACATAATAAAAAACTGCTTACTGAGGATATGAAATGGGTACATTTGTTTTAAGTGGATACAAAATCCATTTAAATTTGAAACTGATGCTTTATAAGAGAAAAAGAAAAAAAAATGTTAATCAAGAGAACTGTTTTCAAGAGATCCAAATTGTTTTAGAATTCAAGTAGTCCCCCAAAATAAATTCATCCTAAATGGATGTATTTTGCTCCTGCCATGTGGTTTGTAATCACTTCAGAATTTCCCATCATTCTTCCTGGCCTGTCTTCTCTTTGCACATACCAGAGCTATATGTCTTGAGGAAAAAGATGCTTGTCTTCTCAGACAAGAGCTAAGAACTTTCTTCTTGTCTTTTTGCTTCAATTACCTCCATCTGGGAAATAAATTATTTAACTTTTTTGTTAGCTTCCTTGAGATGTTAAACACAACTTTTTTTAAGTTAAGAAAAAGAAAGAAAAAGCTTAACAGTCTAACAGTCATACAGTTACTGGCTTCCCTACACCGCTGTCTTCCCCAAATAATGATGAGACTTCCTGAGATAGTGATTTTTTTAAGTGGTTTACAATTTAAATCGTATTTCACCACCCCTCCTCCCTAGTCCCCACAAAGGTTAGCAGGTATGCCTGCACATATATTATTTTATTTTTGAATAATTGCATTTGCATTTTTAAAATGTTATAATTTCATGTGTCCCACTATTATCAGTAAGTTATTTGGGCACGTTGGAATGTTGAGAAGTAGTAGCATCTCACTCAGCAACCTCCTAGAAGATTTCCAAATGGGAAGTCTTGGCACTCTCTGGGAGACGCAGGTGACAGCTGGAGCCATTACAGGTGGATGCCATACAATTTCCTGCTTCTTGATTTCTGACCCTACTAGGGCTTGCTTGAGACCGCCAGTGGTTTAAAACCAACTTCCTGCAAACATTCAAAGATCTCGGTAGGTTAACACCGCCACTTGAAGGGAGAAGGCAGAGAGGAGGAAGTCATGGAAGAAAGAAGGCTTGTCTTTGAGATCTTGCTTTGACCGTTGGCAGGAAGCTTCCTGCTGCCAATGGAGTCATGACCCAGCTCTGCTTCATGTTAGCGAATCATGGCCAAAGTTTATCAAAACAAAGCCACACACAAACCCTAATGCCAAGCGGGCAGAAGCTCTGGCCTGCTGCAAATTAAATCGTGAGGAATTCCTTTGGAGAAACAGTTACAGCCCTTGAGCTTTCTGTGGCTAAGCAAATGCAGATGTCTACGTGTGCAGTTGCTGTCTCCAGAGGACACCGCTTGGAGCATGGCAGTCCTTTTCCAAAGACATTTAGGGCTGCCACCCCCTAGAACAAAGTCTTAAATCTTCAACCTCCTTTTTAAAGCTTTACCCAATTTTGTTCTATGTATTTTTCCAATCTCAAGTCCCAATATTCCAAATGTGCCAGACATCCTAGTGACTACGGCCTTTGCTCAAGCAGTAGCTTCCTCCCCGAAATCAGCTCCAGTGGAAGATCTACTGTTCCTTCCAGGTCCAGCTCATTGTCAGGCTTTCCTTCCTACAATTGGTCTCGTCTTCTCACTCTCTTTGAACTCTGTTGTAGCATTTTCAATATCATTTTCAGGGACACTTCACACTTTTACATCAATTGCATCTGGGTTCTTCTCCCAGCTCTACAGCTTACTGTAATGTAAATATTTCCTAAATCTCAATTTTCTCCTCTGATAGATTGGAATTATTCTAAAATAGGGATGTATGAGAATGAAATAAGAAAATACAAGGAGGAAAGAAAAATAGTACCTGACACCACATACAAGTTTACTACTATTTTTTGTTTTTTTTTCAATAGACTGTGCTATTAGAGCCTCATCTTACTTGACATGCATTCTCAAAAACACTGTGATTTCCACTTGCTAGGTGCTGAATAACTTTTTATTGAATTAAGATATTTATTGAGCAGATTCATATTATGAAGCCAGAAAAATCACATCAAGCAAGACAAATGTGTGAGGTCTCTGTGGGGAGATGCCTCCTAATTTGGTTTGGTTCAAGCCCACTGTTACAGGCCTTCAGGCAGAGCTCCTGAGGGCATTGGGCCTTGCTCTGCCCCAAATGTAGGCAAGCACCAGCTTGCTTACTTTCACAAGCAAGAAAAAATAAACAAAAAACAAATCCCAAGTAGCCCCTAGAGATAATTATATCATTTCCCCCCTAAATTTAGTAAGAGAAAAGTTATGGAGATGATTTAGAGCAGTGGTTCTCAAACTTTTAGTCTCAGGATCTCTTTACACCTTAAGATTATTGAGGACCTCCAAAAGCTTTTGTTTACGTAGGTTATATATCGTTATATTGTATTGTAATAAAAATGAAAGCAGCCCTAGTTGGGTGGCTTGATTGGTTGGGGCATCGTCCCATACACTAGAGTGTTGCCAGTTCAGTTCCATCAGGCCACATACCTAGGTTGCAGGTTAAATCCTGGAGGCAACAGATCAATGTTTCTCACATCAATGTTTCTCTCACACATCCTCTTTCTCTAAAATCAATTAATTAAGAAAATCCTAAGGTTAGGATTAACAAAATAAAACTAAAGTAGAAAAAAAATTTTATTAATGTCTTTTAAAATATTAATAAATGCTACATGTTAACATAATACATATTTATTATAAAAATAACTCCATTTTCTGAAACAGATTGACAAGTTAGTGAAAAATAGAACTTTTATTTTTAAACATTTTAAAAAAAATCTTTATCATTGAAAATATTACAGATGTCTCCTTTTTTCTC
The DNA here is from genome assembly GCF_951640355.1 of Cnephaeus nilssonii. NCBI lineage: Eukaryota > Metazoa > Chordata > Mammalia > Chiroptera > Vespertilionidae > Cnephaeus > Cnephaeus nilssonii. The sequence continues at coordinate 68,472,607 of NC_137084.1, read as the reverse complement.
CATTGACCCTTTCTAGCCTGCACCCTTCACCCCCACCCAGGCCTTCACCACATTATTGTGTGGCTACATGGGTTATGCCTATATGCATACAAGTCCTTTTGTTAATCTATTCCATCCACCCACCCCCCCATTCCCTCTGAGATTCAGCAGTCTGTTCCATGTTTCTATGTCTCTGGATCTATTTTGTTCATCAGTTTTCCTTCCTTCTTCCTTCCTTCCTTCCTTCCTTCCTTCCTTCCTTCCTTCCTTCCTTCCTTCCTTCCTTTCTTTCTTTCTTTCTTTTATTTCTTTAAATCTTTATTGTGGAAAGTATTACATATGTCCCCCTTTTTCCCCCCATTCACCTCCTCCAGGCAACCCAATAGTTTGTGTCGATGCGTTATGCATAGATGCATACAAGGTCTTTGATTGATAACTTCCCACCCACACTCTGCCTTCCCTCTGAAATTATGCCCTCTATTCATTGCTTCCATGATTCTGGATCCACTCCTTTCATCACTTTATCCTGTTAATCAGGTTCCACATATGAGTGAGATCATGCGATACTTGTCTTTCTCTGACTGGCTTATTTCACTTAGTATGATACTCTCCAGGTCCCTCCATACTGTCTCAAAGGGTAAGAGATTCTTCTTCTTTACTGTGGCATAGTATTCCATGGTATAAATATACCACAGCATTTTTATCCACTCATATACTGATGAGCACTTGGTCTGTTTCCAGGGCTTAGCTATTGTAAATTGTGCTGCTGTTAACATAGGGGTGCATACATTATGATTGATGTTTGGGATTTCTGAGGATATATTTCTAGAAGTGGGATCACTGGGTCAAACAGAAGTTCCATATTTAATTTTTTTGAGGAAATTACATACTATTTTCCATAATGGCTACACCAGTCTGCATTCCCACCAGCGGTGTACTAAGATTGCTTTTTCTCTACATCCTCGCCAGCACTTGTCATTTGTTGATTTGTTGATGGTAGCCATTCTGACAGGTGTGAGGTGATACCTCATTGTCATTTTAATTTGCATCTCTCTGATGACCAGTGACTTTGAACATTTTTTCATATGTCTATATATTCGCTTTGGCGAATTGTCTATTCAGGTCCTTTGCCCAATTTTTAATTGGGTTGTTTGTCTTCCTTTTGTTAAGTTGCATGAGTTCCTTATATATTTTGGATATTAACCCTTTATCAGATGTATCATTGATAAATATGTTCTCCCATAGAGTGGGCTCCCTTTTCATTTTGTTGATGGTTTCTTTTGCTGTGCAGAAGCTTTTTAATTTGATGTAGTCCCATTTGGTTATTTTTTTCCTTAATTTCCTTTGCCCTAGGAGATGTATCCTCAAACATACAGACCCCAGCAGCAAGCTAACCTACCAGTCAGAACATCTGCCTCCTGGTGGTCAGTGCATGTCACAGTGAGTGGTTGAGCAGCCTTGGCATATCATTAGCGTATTACACTTTGATTGGTTGAACAGCCAACCTGCCGACCAGACACTTAGCCTATTAGGCTATTATTATATAGAATTAAAAGTATTAAAACTAATTAACCTTGGCACAATACTAATAAATACTGCAGACTTTATTAAGATGGCACCAATTTTTCCCCATTTACGTCCATTCCCAGTTCCATGATCCAATACAGGGCTTTATATTGCATTTAGATGTCAGTCTCCTTAGTCTTCTCGAGTCTGTGACAGTCCTTCAGCCTTTCCTAGTCGTTCATGACCTTGACACTTTTGAAGAGTCCTGCTCAATCATTTTGCTAACCGTCTTTTTCTCCCAAAATAAAGTTATTTTTCTTTTAAACCATGAGTACATCATTGTTTTCCATTTTCTAAATGGGTGACTGGTCAACACAGAACTAAAAGGCACCCCTTGATACTGGTGTTTCTTACTGGAGAAGAAGGGATTTCAGGGTCCCAGCTCTTATTATTTGTGCACTTTGGTTCCTAAATGCCAAAATGAAAGGCAGATTAAAAGCCTCAAGTTGTTTCCTAGAGTTAAAGAAGAAGAGAAGAAAACGAAGGAAAATGATATAAGCCTCTGCCCCATCCCCCCACCTGGAAAGGGTAGGCCTATCGTAGAACCATGAACGTCAGAGTGAAACCTCCACGCTTTCCTTAATTTCACACATTATGCGGTTACTGTTAGCACATGTGCTTCCAATCACCTCCTGTCTCAGGAACAGTGCAAATGTGGGTGCTAAGAGAATTGAACCTGCCAAACATATTTGACATCACAATGCCCCTGAAAGAGCTATCAGCTAAACCCAGATATATATGTACATCTCAGCAGTTCTATTTTATTAAACTCGCAACATTTCCACCCAATTTAAACTCACTGTGATAGCATACGTTGTGACGGATTTGGGTGGTGGTTTCTTTTCCAGTTGGCTCCAAAAATATAATATTAATCCAGACCCCAATCACATGCCAAGTCCATGATTAGCTTTCCCTTTCCACTTGAGTCTCTTTTATTTTTTTGAGCAGATATGCAGTGCTGGATACAACCATGTAAGGATGGAGTGAGAATAAGACCTGTTAAAAAGAATGTGACAATGGCTGTGAAAATCCCTTTTAAGGGCAGCAACTCTGGTTTCTTTAAATACTAGCCATGATTTTCCAGCTAAGGGCTATATATCTGTAATAGTGATTGCAAACTGGTGGCCCCTAGGCCAAATATGGTTCACAGATGTGTTTTATTTGGTCAATTCAGTGTTATAAAAGCATCTGAATTTGTGGCCAATATTTATGTATTAAGAGATTCTGCACAAAATCTGGATTTTTGGATTCTCATGAAAAACTTGAGGTGGCCACATTGAGCCTACTTTTCCACATGAAAACAATTGGCTTGGGTTGAAGAGCAGCTGGCTCTTCGAGACTGGGTATGCACCATCTGGTTAGCATAATCTCTGTCCAGCTCACTTCTACTATTTCTGTAACTGCCTCATTTCTGTGGGCGTTTGGATTTTCAACACTGCTTTATAATCAAGGACAAGAGAACTATGGTTATTTAGGTTTCTGGTCCTAGCAAGGTGAGAAAAACTGTGATGAGAAAAGATGACCTGTGTATTAGTATGTTAGACCTTGAGATAAGGCTAAATGTGAGTAATTTATTGGGGAGGTGATCCAAGGAAATACTAGCAGCAAAGTGGAAAAGGGAGTTGGAGAAGAAAAGGCAACTAATAAAAAATGCATTATTAATTAAGTAACTGCTATGGTCAACTGATGCTTAATCTTCCTGGGGCGTTCTGGATGACACATAATAGATAAGCCTCAGAGATACCCCAACCAAGAGGCAAAAGAGCAGTTATTCCCATCAGTTATTGATTGATGGATGCTCTCAGAAGCAGCGAATTTTCAGCATTTTCAGTCTGCCACTCCTATGGGCAAATCATGCCTGGAAGTTAGAGAAAACCCTCAGGCAAAGAGAGACAGATGCTAAAAAATGGAAATTAGAGCCATGCAAACCCCAAGAGGGTAAGTGTAGGGCACCAGCAGTATCAGCAGCACCATGCTTCTGAGGTGAACTCTAAGTGATGGTTTTGTCTCATGTAATAGAGGAGGCTGAACAGCAGCACAAAGTTTCTCCCCCTTATGAGAACTGCTCATCCTTTGAACCAACTGCAAAAGTTCTTCAAGTTGGCTTTCACTTCCTGCTGCTCATTCTTAGCTCTTGGGTAAAAGGATGGATCAATCACAACCCTAAGCAGGAGACTTGTGAAGATACTAGGAAACAGTGTCTTTTGAAGTTGACATGGGTTTTGGTACCTTAATTCTCAGTTTATATTTATTATCCCAAAGCAAGTACACTTGAGCACTTTCCATGGTTAGCCCATGATCTGATTCCAGACATGAATAGGCCACAGTCATGTTTTTATTGCTAACAGTAGTGAGCCATATGAGAACTGGATGTAACTCAAACATGAGCCTGGTGCATGTGAAAGCTTTAGTCATGTTTATGTTTCCTTTGGTGAGAATCCTCATAATGAGTAAGCATTATGATGTGTTTATAGTGACTTGGAATTAGATAGCACAAAATTATAAATTATGTAACTATACACATTGAGTTTCAATCATTCATTTATCCAATCCTACTGATATGATGGCTGGTGACACTCATTTACCCAATGAAAAGTGACTTGTAATCTAAAAGGCAGGGGCAACACCATCAGCACTTGGATAGAATCTGCCTGTACATAGTAGGTGTTTGCTGAGTCCCATGACTCATTCTTTGTTGCTTGGCACACACTAAATGCTCAACAATGGTATGTTCTCACTACCTTAACCTTCTTCCTTCCTTCCTCCTTTTCGCCTACCTTCCCTCCCTCCCTTTCTTTCTCTCTCTCTTTGCCTCAGTTCATCAATTAGAATTGGGATGGGGCTGATAAAAGAACATCCTAGACATAATCCTATCTAATAAAGAGGGAATATACTAATTGACCCTCATGCTGTCACAAAGATGTTGGCACCCACAGCCAATAAGGAGGAAATATACTAATTGGCTGCCCCGCCCTCAAATATGGTGGCACCCACAGCCAATAAGGAGTGAATATGCTAATTGACTGTCATGCCCTCAAAGATGGCGGCATCCACAGCCACAAGATGGCAGCGCCCAGTCCCCTCAGCCCCACCAAGGTGGCAGCTGCTCCGCACCTGCCTCCGGAGTCCCCCAGTCCTCTCAGTGCCCCAGCCACCCAGGGCCGGCAAGGCACAGACAAGCCTTGGATGGCAGCTGTCCAGCCACCCAGGGCCAGCCCAAGGTGCAGGCAAGCCTCAGATGGTGGCTTCCCAGCCGCCCAGGGCCACCCGAGGCTCAGATAACCAGGGCTGGCTAAAGCTTGCGCTGCTGGCAGTGGCAGCAGCAGAGGTGTGATGGGGCATCAACCTTCCCCTGATCACTGGGTCTCCCCCCGCCCCTGAGGGCTCCTGGACTGTGAGAGGGGGCAGGATGGGCTGAGGGACCTCCCTCCAGTGCATGAATTTTCATGCACTGGGCCTCTAGTAAGATATATAAACAGGTAAAATGGAGTTGGAAAGAGCTAATTCCTTAAACATTAAGTGTCTAAGAAGGCATTTTTTTAGGTTCAGTATGTTTTCCTGAGCAAAGAGCAGCCTCTTAATGCTGACAAGCCAGGATGGACATAATTCCAGTTCAAGCCTTGGATATCCATAATGTTGGGTATTGATTCTCAGCTCATGAAGGATTTGCCAAATCCTTTTTTGATTTTGCCAAATGAATTTGCCAAATTCATTTTCTCTGTGAGAAATTCTTCCTAATGTTATGTTAAGTGGATTGAAACTAGATAGTACAGAAAATTATTAAATACATAATAATTATATTCAGACTCAATTACTCAATAGAAACCCTAAAAAGTCAATCCACATTGATGACATTGTTGATCATTATTATGGACAATTAATTACTCAAGAAGAGTATGTACATTCAGAAACTGATTACACAAAACAACTAGAATAGTGATTACATAGTGGGTATTTTCATTACCACTTTTAACCACACCTCACTCTTTTATAATCTCCCTCATAGGCTCCCTGCTCCTGGCCTTGCAGCCTTGCAGTTCACTTTCTCTCTCTCTCTCTCTCTCTCTCTCTCTCTCTGTCTCTCTCTCTCACACACACACAAGCCCACACACACACACACACACAGTCACACAAATACATTCATACACATACCAGCACTACCAGCATTATTGGTTGAGTCATGCTTTTCTCTGAAATATGCGAAGCATAAAATTCCCCTTGGACAGAAGCCAAGCTCACCCGTCTCCTTGAGGGAGAAGCTGTGTTTCTCACTGAGAGTGTGCTGAGCAGAGAGCAGCACAGAAATGCCCGGGCACTTCATTTAGGGTACCCAGGGGGAGAGAAGGAGTGTCACCAAATTATGTGATCACCTGAAAGGCCACAACTCCAAAATATCCCAAATTCACAGTAGGATCAAATCTCATTCATTGGATAATTCTCATCTACATGATCATTGTAAAGCTCTAGGGCCTGGAAATTATATTTTACTCACAATTTAAAAAATTTACAGTATGTGGTGGCCTCTAGGCACACAGCTTTCAAAAGGCCTGAACACACAGTTATGCACGCTTTCTGATGCATATGTGTGTGCATGTGTGTGGGGGGGGGGCCGGGGGGGGAGAGAGAGAGAGAGAGAGAGAGAGAGAGAGAGAGAGAGAATGAATACAGGACTCCCTGCTGTGATGGGACAACAGTCAGGAAGTCTAGAGTTAATGTTCGCACTGTCAGCAGTCACATAGGAGAGCAGGCCTCATCTCAGATTCCTGCGCTGTCGTCAGTCTGCCTCAGGGTTTCACTGTGCCTCAGTGTCTGTTTCGTATTTAGCTCTGTTCCACATATAACACCACGCCAGACCTGTGGCGGTTTTGCTGTAAGAAGATGGTTAATATCTGAAGAGGGTGGGTGCCCCTATCAACCACCCCCAGGGGAGGTGTGGAGCTGGGAGGATAACGATCAGTTTGGTGGAGAAAACCACACAGACACTAACACCAGAAACTGATCTTTAAGCCCCAAACCCATAAGGGACCCCACGTTTTCACATTAGCTGGCCTTGTCTGTTTCTCCTCATCAGCAAACATATGTTCTCCATGGAAGCAGCCGAGCCCATCTGAACCAGTTTCTATTTCTGTAAGAAGTGGGAGGGGGAGGAGAAAGGGAGGCGAAATTTCACATTGCAGTCCTGTGTGGAGCTATAAATATTGGAAAGCTACGGGTTCTCATCTGCTTGGATGACATCACCAAGGCCAACGGAGCCTCTCTGAGCTGATGCAGGTCTGGCTCTGCCCTCAGTGTACTGCAGAGGTGCTGGCCAGGCTCTGGAGCAGGGAGACCTGGTTTGAATCCCAGTTCTGCAACATAATATTGTGAGACCTTGAGAAATATAATTGCTCCCATTTTCCAATTTCAACTGTTCCTCTCTGACCATCATCTTCCACCTTCCCAATGCCCTGCCTCCATCAGCACTTCAGCTCCATCAGCACCTCAGCCCCCATCAGGATATCAGGACCTTCCGTTCGTTCATCTAGAAGTGTAGCCCCCTCATGGCCTCTTTTCACTCATTAGCTATTTTAAAATTCCAGGGTCGTTCAGTAATTATTCCCTTGCATATATCCCTAATTTCCTGGTCTATCTCTCACTTTGGCATACTTGTTTGGCTAAACCACAAACCTAGGTAGACCTGCCTCTTTGCCTACTTTCACTTTCCTTACTATCTGGTGCTTTTCCAATCTTTGCAAACCTCTCCCATTCTTCCTCGGAGTTACTGGCCTTGCTGCCTACTTTCCAAAGAAAAATGAGTCAGAAGAGAGAACTGCCACAAACTCCCACACCCATTCGTCTTCCTGTATCTCATTTCTGTTACTATGGATGAACCCTGTGCTCTCAGCTGAGCTAACTTGCCACTTCTTTCTTTTCTGCATCATCAAAATTTCCTTCTCTATTTGAACCATTCCCATGCTGTATCCTATTTTACCAAAAACCTTCTTTTGACATCCCATGTTCCTCTATAGCCATAGCCTCCATTTCTCTATTTTCATAGAAAACTCTTCACAATAGCAATTTATGCAACAGTCACTACCTCCAAAGAATTCCTTCCTTGAACCCACTCCAATCAAGGTCTTTCTCTAATGAAAGCCTTCTTATTAAGACCACCAATAACTTCTATATTTCTAAATGCAATGATGGTTACTCAGTATATATTTGTTGAGTGAATGAATAAAACACTCCAAACCTCTCTTTATTCTCATATAAAATAAAATAATACCTACTTCTGAGATTTCTTGTGAGGATTAATCAATATACTATAGGCAAATAATTAATCAATATGCTATAGGCAAATGATTTAGCAGAATAAGTACTAAATTATATATTTAGCAACAAAATTGAGTTATATTCTAAAAGGAATTATTTAACTGCATAGGCTATGAAACTTCCCTCAATGTGGGACCTAAAGGGAACGGTATTGACCATGAGGTAACTGCCCCTCTCCCTATGGAAAGGCTTCTTCCAATTCCTGAATAAAAAAGGAAGAATTTCCTTTTTCTAAGTTGGATATTGAGCATTTCTCTTCATTGATACACAGAAAGATGGGAATGTAGGTTGTTAGTGAGATTGTGGGGCTTCTTTCCAGAAAGGGCAAGGAGTGGGCATATGGGTAGAAGAGACATGAGCGCATTAAGTTTGCTCATGAAATACATCTCAAAATATGTGTGAAATCACTTGAAAGTAATTGGAATGGAGATGAGAGAGAGAGAGAGAGAGAGAGAGAGAGAGAGAGATGCAGAGAGGTGGCCAGGAACTTAGCACTGTGCCTGGTTGGAGATCCTGAAAGGATGGGCTGGCCAAGCCAATCTCACAGGCAAGTACTTAGCTAGGGAAGAACCTAGGGGATTCAAAGATTCTCTACAAGAGCCCCATGGTACCCTGTTGGAGAGCAGAGTGGGGGTGGGGCTAAGGAAACTGTGTCACAGTGAATTGGAAGTGGGGGAAAGGCTGCCGTGTAATTCTTTATACTCCTGGAAAAAGACATGCGAGACATCTTACCTAGAACAAAATGTTTTCCATTTAGTTTGTGACATAGGTGGAGTCATTGTTAATTACTAAACATAGAACCATCCCCTTCTAGCAGGCTCTCCCTGCGCAATTTCAGATATAGGTCAGGAAGAGGTAGGTTAGAATTGTCTAGATATGTTTGGTTCTCAATAGCATCAGAATAAAAATAGTTTTAGTGATGAGCCAGAGATCCCCGCAAACATGTGGGCAGTAGGTCAGTCTCCAGGGAGGCCCTGATTCTGCGTACTCAGCCTTGTCCTACATATAAGCCATGGGCACTAATAGCCATGGGTCAGGGCTAGATAGGATGCTCTGAACCTGCACCCAGGCGAATGGTCATATGTGGTTATCTTTCCTCACCAGAGAACAGTTATGTCCAATTCTGCTCTCTTTGCACTTTGACCTTTAGACAAGTGACTTCAGCAGAGGAGGGTGGTTGGTTTGGGGGAAGAGGACTATAGTGTGAGTATCAAATGCAATCCTTTTTCTGTGCCAGGCAGTCCTGTGGAATAAGGGTAACTCCCCGAGTGTGAGATGACAAGCACACCTTTTGTCAACAGTTGTTCAGTGACTCTGCTAAAGGCAGTTCCCACCATTAATGGCCTACAGATTCAATCGGCTGCATACACTCAAGTGGACGGCAGTGCGCCTGGGACACTGCAGCAGTGTTTTCAGGAATAGTAAGATGATTTTCAGCCTTTCAGGATTACAACTGACACTCAGAGAATGTGTCTCCTCCGATAGGCGTGAGTGCCATCCAACAGGAAGCTACCTGAGAGGTGAACCAGTCGCCAGGCCACACCCCACTGCTCAAGGCTGCTAATGGCTACTCCTTTGAGCTTTTTTGCTCTCTGAACTCCACCCATCTCAGGACCTGTAAACTTGCTATTCTCTTTGCTTGAACCCTTCCCTTACAGATATCCATGTGGCACAACCTCTTTCCCTAGGTAGCTGTCTGATTGTCACCGTTTTTATTAGGTCATGTAGAATGGGAAACCTAATTCTATAATAGCAACCCCCTGAACTGGTTCAGTTTCTAGACTGTCTGTTGTCATGTGCACGTGGACCCTAAAACACATCACAAGAACTCAGAGACTGGAATGTTGTCCCTTTCTCTGCTTTGCTCAGAAAACCAGTCACAGGAGCTGCTTTTGTGCATGGCCAAGTTCACTCAAGTTTGGGGAGAGATGGCTTGGGTGGTTTGCATCACACCACAGCAAACAACTTCAGATGGAATATTAGACATCCCCATTTTTAAGAACATTTGGCCACTCACCTCTGGGAAAATCTTAATGGCTGCACTTTCCCATTGAACAACCCTGCCCTCTCTTCATTCTGCTGTCTTCCCTCTCCCTGCCCACATTCTCTACCATCTCTTTCTCCACCCACCCTTTTTTTTTTCCTTAGGAACTCAAAAATTTCCTTGCTCTACTATTCAGAGCAATTCATCTCTCTCTAGATCCTACTCACAAACTCCAGGCCCATCTTTGCAAATCTAAGCCCATTACCACACATGTCAGATTGAAAGGGTCTTTCATGCAACAAAACCCCTTCTCCTCTGACTGCAATTGCATTAATAGTAATAATTTGTCTCTGTTGTAGTGGGGAAGAAGGATTCAGTCTTAGGCTATGCTGCAGGACAGCTGGTGGGTCCATTCATCTATGTTTTTATAAATCCATTAAGTCCTTCTTTTCTTTGTATGAGTTCATTATACATTATCCTGAATATAAGTAAGGTGAATCCACTGGGAAAGGTTCTGGGAGATACAGATAATTTAGCAAATGTTACGGTCATCACAGTCATAATGTCATCAGACACATTAGTTGAAGGAGGTAATAGCCTGAGCATCTGCAGCCCCAGAGAAGGGTGGCAGATACTTGCGCATCTGCTTACACGCTGGGCTGCCTATAGGAGCAAGGAGTGCTGTGCTGAGTTCCCATGCCTCTTTGCAGAGACTCTGCCACCTGCAATGCGCAGCACATAGGAGGTGCTCAATACATAGGATGAGTGACTCTCTGTTTAAATGAAGAAATGGTTGGCCTTACTTACTCGGTAATTTCAGCCTTTGTGGAGTGTTTTGATGGTACACGGGCTCCGGTAGGAAACACAGAGGAAATGACACCTAGCAGAGTGTGGACAGTTTTTCTAGAGCCCATGCAGAGATGGAACCATACAGGCCAGCGCCAGGGTGGCCGAGGCATCAGACACATTTAACACTTCCTCAGAAACAAGTATCTGGACAGCACAGGCATAAGTAAACGAGTTCTCTATTCTCCCTCCAATGGCTCAAAACCAAAGGCACAGAGACATTTGGCTGAGATTTTCAGAAAGCAAAATTATACATGTACCTGAATCAGGGTGGGCTAACTAAAGTGGTGGTTTTTTTCTGTCTGGACTTTGAGCACTTCAGTTTGGTAACATTGCTCATTCTCAGAGGCTAGCTGAGGTTTGGGCTTTGGAAGGAGAGAAAATTTGGATAAGCTGCTAATTGGCGTGTGATCTTGAACAAGGTATTTAATCCCTCTTAGCCTCCAAGTCCTGATCTGAGAAACAGAAAAAGAAAGGGGGGAGGGGGGGAGGCAGAGGGAGCATCACATGGAAGAGCCAGGTGACCTGGAAGTTGCTTACAGAATGGAAATAAAGGAAGTCTCATGTGGCTGTGAAAAAAGGGTGGTGGTTGTTGGTGGGTGGTGGGTGGGGAGACTGGGAAAGGAGGCAGGGACATTCTGAGATGTGTGGACATATTATGAGCCAGCAACTGACACAGCCAGATCTGTATTTAGAGGGAAAATCAGCAGAGTCCAGAGGATGAACTGGAGATTTATCATAATTATTTAATTGTATCACTAATAGCAACAACTACCTTTTGTGGAGTTCCCATGATCTGCCAGACAGAGCACTCAGCTTTTGGGTTTCATCTTTGGCCCCTAACAACTCTGTGAGTTAGGTATCACTGTCCCCCATATACAGCTGAGAAAACAGAGACATAGTGAGGTTAAGGGACTTGCCAGGTCACATAAAGAATAATTTCTGCAGCTGGATTGGAACCCAGGTGTGTGTCTAGCTCCCAAGCCCATGCTATGCTGCTGCTCCTGGTCAAAGAACAGGTGAAGAGAGGAGTTGACTCTGAACCACAGGCCAGCAGTGAGGCCGCTGCTGCCCTATCAGAGCTCTGATGATAGCTGCTTCTTGCCTGCTTCTCACTCACATTGTGGCTATGCAGACCTGCCCACTTGGAGTGGCATTGCCCCTCACTTGCTACCAACTCCACACACACACACACACACACACACACACACACACACCATATTTTTACCCCAAATATTGCTCTTGCTTCAACTACCTCCTAATTTTGCCTCACTTCTTGGATACGAAGCTTTTGCTGAGTCTTCCCTCAGTACCTGCAGTTTAGACTACTCCTTCTCTGCCAGTTTCACCCTAGTGAACACACTGATTCTTATTCCTCTGTCCTTTCTATTTGACTTTCCTGAAAAAATATTCAGGACATATCCATTCCATCCCAAGATAAGACTTGATTATTGTGTCCTTAGTTTGCCTCAAGTGTTGGATAGAAGATCACAAAACTGAGAGGCAAAAATATCTAGGTTCAAACCCCAGCTCTGCCACTTGCCAGCAGCACATGTTGGGCAAATTCCAGACCCCCACGAATACACTAATTAGGACACCTGAGACCAAGCGACAGGAACCCACTCTTGTGCATATAAACAAAAGAAGAGAATTCATGGAAAGGACACAAATAACTCCCAGAGTCAAATAAACAGTCAAACAACCTGGCATAGGAAGGACAGCAAGCAAGACCCTCTGGGATCTCGGTAACAGTGACTTGTAGACAGTCTCTCCAGTGTTGTCCAATAGTTCACATTTTCTGTTTTGTGATGGCCAGGTGGAATCTAATCTCCAGGAGATTGCTTGCCTTGGGTCATGTACCCATGTTCCTCGGTGTCCCGATGATTGACATCATGCCAAAACAGCATGGCATGAGGAAGAAACATTTCCCCCAGAGAAAAGCACAACACTGCTACTTGTATAAGAAAGAAGGAAGTCTGGGCAAGCATGAACCCTTGTCCTCTGCCCTGAGAATCAGATGCATATGAAAAGGGGAGGGATGTTGCATGGGAATCTTGTGTCTATACAAAAGATCGCTGTTTTGAGGATCACATCAACCTTGAATAAGTCTTCCAACTGTGAGATAATATAAAATACAAAGGTTGATTTTTTTATACTTTAAAAATTGGGGCTAGATTTTAAGGGACTTCTATCTTTAATGTTAGAATAATTTTAGAGATGAGACACTTTATTTCTTTCCTCTCTCTGAAGTCAATTAAAAACTACCAAAAAAATGAAATGTAGAGTAGAAAACACCATCTTCAACAAAACTCAAGGAAAAATCACCCATAAGTCTCCAAGGTAAAACTTTTTATAAAAATAAAAGCTTCCAAGGAAAATCACATATCTTACAGATGATGTGTAAGATACAGAGTTCTCTAACAGTAGTTGGTACAAAGGTCTAGTCAAAAATTGCTGACACAAAAATTTTCAGTGCTTATGGGTGTGAGAAAACCCCGGGAGCATCCCTGAATCCATTCCACATTTCAAGATGGCAGAAGGAATGGGGAAGGAGGGTAGATGAGTCACTGCCCATCAAAGTATGGCAGGAAGAGGAGAAAAACACACACACACACAAAAAAAACAGTGACAAGAGGTTTGAAGCTCTTGATCACTGTCAACTCAAATAAGGTAAATCTCTACAGAGAACACCTGTTACACAGGGGGTTTCATTGTATACATTTCTTATCTTATTCTTACCCTAAAGTGATAACACCGAAGGCAGAATAGTTGTATATCTAGGCAGAGGAGGCATGGTATTGAGTGAGAAGGGATTATGAGACAATGCTCCGGAATTGAAGCTACCAACCAGCACACCCCCTACTGTCTCCCACCGCCCTCAGCACTGTTTTCTACTAAATGATTCTTTCACATGGATGAGCCCCTATTCAAGGATGAATAACTAAAACAACTATCAGGAACAAGAAAACAACTGGGGGTGTGGTAGGGGGGAGAAAGAGAGAGAGAGAGATCAAAAAGCAATATAGATGAAAAAATTTTCCAAATATAGTTATTCCACTAAATGAGAAAAATTCAGACAAGTACTTCCCCATGGACATCATCTAAATAAATATAGGCTCTTGAAGAAAGAGCTAAAGAAAGCGATAAAAAGGTGATCCTTCTTCTGGGAATGTATCCATAAAGAAACCCAAAACACGAATTCAAAACAATATATGTACCCCTATGTACATTGCAGAGTTATTTACAATAGTCCAGTGCCTATCAGTAGATGAGTGGATAAAATGGCTGTGGCGCATTTACACAATGGAATCCTACTCTGCCATAAAAAGGAAAAAAAAATTTACTCTTTGCAACAGCATGGATGGACCTGGGGAACATTATGCTAAGTGAAATAAGCTAATCAGGGAAAGACAAGTACCATATTATTTCACTCATATGTAGAATTTAATGAACAAACTGAACTATCAAGAAAAATAGAGACAGACTCATAGAGAGCAGAGAGACAGTGCTAGTGGTGAAGGTTCAAGGGGTGGGGGTGGAGAGATTAAGCAAAAAAAAAAAGAGAGAGAGAGAAAGAGAGAGGATTTATGGATGTGGACAACACTGTAGTAATGGGAGGGGGTGGAGGAGCATTGAGGGAGGTGGAAGAGGGCAGAGAGGTGATAAAAGGTGATGGAAAAATAAAATTAAATTTTAAAAAATAAAGACGTAACAGAAGAGAATAAGAAATTATGAGACAAGAGCAGGAAAAGTTCAGAGTGGAAATTTAAGAAGGAAATAAAGCCATCAAGGAAATAAAAACCAGGTTTTAAATAGCCAAGTATTAAAATATACACAAATTAAAAAACATAAAGACATGGAAGACAGATTTGAAGCAAAAACATACAAATAAAAAATATTAACAAATCATGAGATAAAAACAATGAATTGTTGGTATGCTAGTAGAAAACAGATCAATAAATCAATCAAGTTCTTGAACTGGTGTTAGAAAAAATGAGAGCCAAACATTAAAAAGAAAAAAAAAGAAAAAATACCTAAGAAGAAAAATTTCCTAAAATAAAAGAAATTTTGAATTTATATGGATTAAAAGGATATAGTACATCTCAGGGGAAAAAAGTGATACAGAATAGCCAACTCCAAGATATCAGATTCCAAGTGTAAAGGCAACAGATATAATATTTTAAATATGCAAGAGGCCCTGGACAGTGTTGCTAAGTGGTTAGAGCATCGGCCTACACACAGAAAGGTTTCGGGTTTGTTCCTGGTCAAAGTCATGTATCTGGGTTGTGGGTTTGATCTCTGGTCCTGTATGGGGCAAGTGGGCAAATAATCTACGTTTCTCTTTCATATTGATTATTTTCTCTCACTCTTCCCCTCCCTCCCTTCTACTCTTTCTAAAAATCAATTGGAAAAATATCCTCAGGTGAAGATTAACAAAGAAACAAACAAAAAGTAATCCTAGTATATAAAAACCCAGGGTCTGTAACATCCAAAACAACCAAAGGCTCGACCAACCAGAAGTCAGTGCTGCGTTACCATGACGACCCAGTACTGATTGCCCCCACTGCGGGCTCTGTAACCCAGCACTGACTGCTGACGGGGCTGTAGATCAGGCCTGGAGAGAGGCCTGGACAGAGAAGCAGGGTCTGAACCGTAGCCTCCGAGGCAGCTGTTGATCAGCCCTTGCCTCTCTCTTTCTCTGGGGCCTCTGCTGGGGCTGCTGATTAGCCCCGCCACTCTGATCAGGCCCGTTGATAGGCCGAGAGACACTGACTGGCATAGAAACCGAGCAGTCAGAACCAAATCTGGGTGAAGTGCGAGGAGCCAATGGCTGCCTAGGAGGCGGAGCTTTTGACGCTGACTGGCATAGAAACTGACCAATCAGAACCTAGTCTGGGTGAACTGCGAAGGCAGAACCTAAGGTGGGGGTTGAGGAGGGGTTTTAAGGGTAATAGCTGCTTGGTGTAAGGTGTAAGAACGCAGTTCAATTTTTTAATGACCTGTTTGGCAGTATAGTGCATATGGCTGGCTATTAGTCCAGATATAGGGATTATGTACTTTTGTCTGCCAAGAGCATCTCCTCTTGATGAAAAAGGCTCCCCCCCCCACAACCCATTTAAGCAATCCTATCCTATATAATCTATCTATACTACTAAAAGGGTAATATGCTAATTAGACCGGGTCAACTGGCCATCTTCCAGACATCCGACTTCCTTCCAGACAAAGCCATGCTGGTGGGGGCCAAGGCAGAGGCCTTTAGGGGTGATCAGGCCTGCAGTGTAGGGAAGTTGGGGGAGAGAGTAGGCCAGCAGGGGAGGGCAGTTGGGGGTGATCAGGCAGGCAGAGGCAGTTAGGGGTGATCAGGCAGGCAGGCAGAAGCATTAGGGACAATCAGGCAGGCAGGCAGAGGCAGTTAGGGGCAATCAGCCAGGCAGGCAGGTGAGTGGTTAGGAGCCAGTGGTCCCAGATTGCAAGAGGGATGTCTAAACTTGTGGTCGGACATCTCCCAAGGGATCCCTGATTGGAGAGGGTGCAGGCTGGGCTGAGGGAACCCCCAATGCATGAATTTCATGCACCAGGCCACTAGTAAATAAATAAATATGCAAGAGATTGTGGAATAAAGCACCATGCATCCTTCTTTATAAACTAGGTATAACCAGGTGGTGCCTCAAAAAGTGTATATAATAAAGAAGAATCAACATATAAAGTGACCAGAAAAATATAGAAGAAAATATTTCATTCATAATTTCTTTTAAAAGATAAAATATCTAGAAATCAACTTAAATGGGCATGAAATATGAAGAAAACCTACAGAAAGAAATCTTTGCTCAAAACTAAAAGAAACTTTAAATAAATGGAAAGCCATATTTTCTATAGGAATGAATAGTATTTTAAGGACCATAATGCTTCCTAAGTTAATGCATAATTGCAATTTAATCATAATAAAAATACTAATAGGAATATTTTAAGCCTGAAAACTGATTATTAACATTCATAAAGAAAAACAAAATGGAGAAATATCCAGAAAGCTCATTAAAAAGCACAATAAATTTTGGAGACTGGTCTAAATTACTAGAATATCTCAAGTAATTTAGGTAAGCAGATCAATGGATGGAATAAAGAGTCTAGAATCAGACATAAATACATCTGTGAAGGAAACACATTGATGGTGTTGAAATGACTGCTAGCTATTTGGCAACACAAAGATGAATTCTTACTTCACTTTATCCACCAAAAATAAATCTCTGATTAGTCAAAGATTTAAGAAAACAAAACTTGGAAATAGTTGGTGAAAATGGAGAATTTAAAAAATATAATCCTGATTAATGAAATTTTAACTATGACATAAAAACCAGCACCCATGAATTTAACTTGATACAAAACTTAAACTTCCATGTGAACAAAAGCCTACACAGGGTCAGAAGACAAAGGACAAATTAGAGAAACTATTTACATCACGTGTCCCTGGAAAGAGTGAATTTCCTTAATATGCAGTTTTACATATTAACAAGAAAGAAGACCAAGGACTCAGTAGGGAAATGGCTAAAGGATACAGGCAGTTTATACATATTAAAAGTGAAACAATGCCCTCTTAAAACATGAGAGGATAATTATGTTACCACAGCTGAATAAATGAAATTTTCACCTATCAGCATGGGAAAGATAAAAGCATCAGATAATGCCTACTATTTGAAAGGTTCTAAAAGGACAGCACAACCTGTCTGCTAGGTGAACATATGAGAGGGTAATCTGGCAATATTAACAGTAGAAAATTACAGGTACAAAAATGCTCTTAGCAGCATTATTTTTAATAGCAACATTTTGTAAACAATCTAAATGTACATTAAAAGAAGATTGGTTAAATTACCAGTATGATGGACTCTAACAAAAGAGTTTTATATGGCTGTTAAAAGAATAATGTGCTGATATGCAAATATTTTCTAGATTGATGGTTAGGTTTAAAAAGGAGTTGCAGAACAGCATGTATAAAATGAAGTCATTTGTGTAAGATGAAAAAGTATATATTTGCTTTTATATTTAAACTAGAGGCCCAGCGCATGAAATTCGTGCACTCAGTGGGTCCCTCAACCTGGCCTGCACCGTCTTGCAGTCTGGGAGCCCTAGGGGGATGTCTGATTGATGGCTGTTAGTTGGACATCTTTAGCGCTGCCATGGAGGTGGGAGAGGCTCCTGCCACTGCTGCTGTGTTCCTCAGCCATGAGACTGGCTTCTGGCTGAGCAGCGCTCCCCCTGTGGGAGCACACTGACCACCAGGGGGCAGCTCCTGCGTTGAGCATCAGCCCCCTGGTGGTCAGTGCACGTCATAGCAACTGGTCGTTTTGCTGTTCAGTCGATTTGCATATTAGCCTTTTATTATATAGGACTAGAGTTCTGGTGCATGGATTCATGCACTGGTGGAGTCTCTTGACCTGGCCTGTGCCTTCTCTCAATCTGGGTCCCCTCGGGGGAAGTCATATAGCTGGTTTTGACCCGATCCCCACAGGCCTGATCCAGACAGGAGGGAACCCGATCTTGTGCATTGAGCATCTGTCCCCTGGTGGTCAGTGCACACCATAGGGACCATTCGACTGGTGGTTCAGGTGTTCAGGTTTTTATATATATATACTAGAGGCCCGGTGCACAAATTTGTGCACAGGGGAGGGGGTGTCCCTCAGCCCAGCCTGCACCCTCTCCAATCTGGGACCCCTTGAGGGGTGTCCGACTGCCCATTTAGGCCCAATCCAGGACTGCTGGCTCCCAAATGCTCACCTGCCTGCCTTCCTGATTGCCCCTAACCACTTCTGCCTGACAACCTGGTCACCTCCTAACCACTCCCTTGCCAGCCTGATTGATGCCTAACTGCTCCCCTGCCAGCCTGTTTGCCCCTAACTGCCCTCCCCTGCAGGCCTGGTCCCCCCCAACTGCTCTCCACTGCAGGCCTGGTCCAACCCAACTGCTCTCCCCTGCGGGCCTGGGTCCCCCCCAACTGCCCTTCCCTGCAGGCCCGGTCGCCCCCAACTTCCCTCCTCTGCCGGCCTGATCACCCCTAACTGTCCTCCCCTCCTTGCCTGATTTCCCCCAACTGCCCTCCCTTGCAGGCCTGGTGCCCCCCAACTGCTCTCCCCTCCTGACCTGATTGCCCACAACTGCCCTTCTTTGCAGGCCTGGTCCCTCCCAATTCCCCTCCCCTGCTGGCCATCTTGTGGTGGCCATTTTGTGTCCACATGGGGGCAGCTATCTTGTGTGTTGGAGTGATGGTCAATTTTCATATTACTCTTTTATTAGATACGATAGAGGCCTGGTGCATGGGTGGGGGCCGGCTGGTTTGCCCTGAAGGGTGTCCCAGATCATGGTGGGGGTTCCCTTGGGGCATGGGCCTGGGCAAGGGGCCTGTGGTTGTTTGCAGGCTGGCCACACCCCCCGGCGACCCAAGCTGAGGCCCTGGTATCTGGGATTTATTTATCTTCTATAATTGAAACTTTGTAGCCGTGAGCGGAGGCCAGGGCCAGGCAGGGTGGGGGGAAAGCTTGGCTTCCTCCATCGCCGGGGGCAACCCAAGCCTCCTGCTCTCTCCAGCTCTGTGGCCACTGCCATATTTGTTGGGTTAATTTTCATACTCGCTCCTGATTGGCTGGTGGGCATGGCTTGTGGGTGTAGCGGAGGTATGGTCAATTTGCATGTTTCTCTTTTATTAGATAGGACTAGTAGATGCTTGTATATGCATAGAAGTTTCTGGAGGATTACACAAGAAACTGTTACTAGGATTCATCTTGGTTTGTGGTCTGTGAACTGGGATTGGAGGAAGACTCACTTTTTAATGGATAGCTCTTTGCACTTAAAAATAACTATTTAAGTGTCAATTTTATAATTTAAGTAACTTTTAAACTAAGTAAAATAAATAGAGAGGAAATAGATTTTCATGAAGGAAAACAATGTTTTTATGTACATTCTTGCTAGTACATCA
The DNA here is from genome assembly GCF_951640355.1 of Cnephaeus nilssonii. Taxonomy (NCBI): domain Eukaryota; kingdom Metazoa; phylum Chordata; class Mammalia; order Chiroptera; family Vespertilionidae; genus Cnephaeus; species Cnephaeus nilssonii. The sequence goes on along the minus strand of NC_137084.1, from coordinate 68,452,958 downwards.
CACTAGTAGCCCGTATGCTCCCCGGAGGGACATTGACACCATGAACTCCTTTACTAGGGACAGCAATTTTTCAGGACACTGATGCGGGGGTGGAGTTTGGAGGAGGCTATACAATGAAGGGAAGGAGTGAGGAAGGCCTTTTACACTTTACCAAGTTATAAAAATTAGCACCTTGAATTTTTCTTCACAAAATGATTAGGGAATCAAATTTATATCTAGCATTAGGATTAAATACTTGAGGTTGCCGAAAAGCAAGACCAAATTGTGCTTCCATCCTGAACCAAATAGTGCTAGGCCCTGGGGCTGTGAGAATAAAACCCATTCACTCTCTGCATGCAATGCTAAAGCTGGTAGAGGAGGCAGGCAAGTGAACAGATAACTACAAGATGATTCAGTAAATGGTGCGATAGCTGAGCTCTGCTCAAAGCATGAAATAAGGTGCAAAGTAAAATATGGGCTCTTTAGATCACCATATGGGCCTGGGCAAGGCATCCTCCCTCACCCACCAATGCTGCTCATCAGAAGCTAAAATAAGGGGAGAGTGAGGCCCATCCACTATTTTACTGAATAACCATGATCCCTCTCCATAGACTTTCTTTCAAAGCACAGTATGTTCCATGAAAATGATAATAATAATAATAATCCTTAGCATTTTTTTCAGGAGAAGAATTTTCTCTATATTATTTATGACAAATTTTAAAATAAGATTCTGCCTGCACTAGAGCTTTCAGATCAAGGCACAGTGTACCCAACATATAGGAATCAAAGCTACTTACCTAGCTGGAGGACTTGGGAGCCAATATGTACTTTTGAATCTATTATTAATTGACAGGCCAAGAGAACCCTTTTCCCCCTAAATAATGAGAGTTTAAATTTGCAGAACACTTTCATATGTGACATTATTTAATCCTCACAAAACCAATGAGATCCGTGTTGCTAGTATTCTCTATCTCATAGCGAAGGGTTGAAACACCTATTTCAGTTGAACCTCAAAAAGCTCTATAAGGTGGTATTATTATTTTCTTTCATTGATAAGAATATTTTCAAAGAGTGTTGATTAAGGACAAGACTGGAACCAAATTGCCTGGAACCAGTTGTGCCACTTAGTGACTGTGACCTTGGGCAGATGGTTTAACCTCTCTATGCCTGACTCTCTGCATGGACATAAATGAAGTGATACTATTTATTTCATGGGCTATTGTGAGGATTAAATGAGTTCATATATGTGAAGCACTTGGAATAGTGCCTGGTGCACAGGAAATATTATTACTGGTAAATCTCTGAGTCTTACCCTTAATCAAAAGATGTGGGTTCTTGATTACAGTTCTTTTCACTGTTCTGTGGTTTCCCACAGCATTTTTGTGAAATGTTATAAGGTTTTCTTTGGGGAGATTTAAAGGAAGAAGGGATCCTAATGTCATAACTTTGGGAAGCAGTACAATAGATAAAGTAGAAAAACTCTCTTCTCTGCAATACATTCCATAGCAATTAACATACTCATGTTAACTGTAAATCTCTCCAGGTTTCCCCCCCAAATACTGACTCTGGACCTTTCCTTCCTCACTATCTTTGCCCCTCTGGATACTAAGGCTGTGTTTGGGGGATGGAGGACTTGGCCCTTGAAAGGTGAAGGGCATCTACAAAAGGCAGTTTCACTGGGACTTGGCTATCTCTGGCACCCTGGCTGGCCTTTGCCTATTGATGATCCACATGCACAATAAAGACAAGTCTGGCTGAAGGCCCACACCTCTCAAAGACAAGGTCAACATTCCATAAATAAGGTCAAAAGCCAGCATCACTCCTCCCCCTGGTGAAGTGTGGTGCTCCTACAATTGCAATGAATCACCAGCATTTCACAAGGTGGCTCAGCACGGGTCTTTTCCCGGAAGGGGCTATCAATGGTACTGACAGCCTTCCTCTGGCCCTGTGTGCAGGTGACCGGGAGAAGGCGGCTAAGGTCTTGGTCTTTCTCTAGTCTCCGTTCAGTTCAAGTGACCTGAGGAATTATAAACTTCACTAGAGGTGGAGTAGGGGAAAGAGCATTTGAGTTTTATATGAAAGCAGAACAAGCCTTGGTCAACGGGTGGCGGGTAGCTTAAGATAATCAAAAGTTGAAAAAAAATGTAACCAACATTTGCAAAATCCGTTCAGTTACCAAAGCACTCTTATGTGAATTATCTCCTTTGCATCTCTGGACATTGCTGTAAGTTATGTTCTTATCCGGTCGACTTTTTAAATGAGAAAATGAAGACTTAGTGGGATAAGAAATATCTCTAAAGTCACTCAGCTAGTAATTGGCAGGGCTGGGATCCAACCCAGGTCTTGCCACTCTAGCATCATAGCTCTATGCCCCACGCTGTGGGCAGTCCTGAGGGCTAAGGGCCCCTGAAGAAGAGGAAAATGACGAAGCAGACGAGGAAATGGGAAGTGAAAGTGGAAGGCAGCTTCTCCACAGTGTGTCCTTAGGACCGGCTCTGAGCAGAGCTGTCAACCTCACATGTCTGATTAGACAACACCTGCCAAGAGTGAAAATCCACCTCGCTGAGGGTTTTAAAATATAATTGGAAGCTGGAAATTGCATTTTATCTTTTCATCCCCTTAAGTTCAAAATTCATCTCCCCAGAGTTGCCTTGATTTAAAAAAATGATTCCAGCATCATAACTCAACATACAGTGAGTGAGAAGCCCCTGAGCATCCATGCTGAAAATGGCCAATTCAACTGGTATGTCTTGGCAAATAAGACAGGAGACAGCACATCTGTCAAGCATGGGGGCCCATTTTCAGCATTATTATTGAAGAAGAAATAGGTTTGTGCTCACATGCAGATAGTGGGTAATACTGATTGTTTAGAAACATATCCAGAAACTGGGGGACTCTTTATCATTGGTTTTCTGGGAAAAAGCATTTTCTAAATCTCAGGCCAGGAAGACAGATATGGCTCCTAAGAAGTTCCTGTGCCCACAAAGCACCAAAGATAATCAGAGACAGTAATGAATTACACTAAAAGAGAACATTGGCTTGGGATCAGTCAGACCCCACTTATGCCCTATCTCTCCTATTCCAAGCTGCATGACTTTCAGCAAGTTATTTCTTATCCCCTGAGCTTTGATTTACACACTTCCTAAATTGTATTGTGAGGATCAAACAAAATAGCCTATGTATTCGATAATGGCTTGAACTTATTTTGTGCTCAGTCAGTTATTTTTACTGTAATCGCACTCATCACAATTCAGTAGGAAAAGAGATTCTTTTTGGTCAGAAACAGCTTCAGGCAAAAGCTGGTGGGCAGAAGTGAGCAAAGTTGGATAGAAACCTAGGTTCATTCCTGTTCTTCTATTGGCCTCAGGAGGTAAGAGGAAGGAGCCCGGTGGGCAGGGCCAGGGGAGAAGCAGAACCTCTGATTTCACAGCTGGCCCTGGGCCAGCTCCAGTGGAGCATGTTGACAAAGTAAAACCTGGTCAAGGAGACAGGCCAGAGGATACTGTTCCTCTCCTGGGGCCTGCCAGGAATATGTCCCAGAATCCTGGCAGGCCGAGGGCGCCGAATGCCTAGCAGGAGCCTGTTGCCAAGGATACGAATTCTAGAAGCAAAACAAAGAGGCAGCCCTGGGGATGGGTTGCTGCGGAGTGGAGACATCACCTCCTTTAACCTCATCCAGGACCAGTCCAGGGGAGGAGGTTACTGAGAACTAGAGGTTACTAGGAAAGCACCTCTCTTGCTGCCCTGAGGCCTATCAAGAAACTACCAGGACCATTAAGCTATCACTGATATTACAAAATACCTACATGACCAGCCAGGGTTAGGTGTGGCACTTTTTAGCCTGACCCCCCACAAAAGTGATTTCTGAGTTACGGTCTAATGTTCATTGCATGGCTTTTATTTAAGAGTCTATAATCCCAGAAAGTCAGCTTCCTACACTGTTCATTTATGCCATTCCATATTCTCGTTAGAAAAGAAAGCTCAGCAAATTCCTTTTAGAGTTGACAGGACACTAGAGAGGCCACAGACTTTTTGATGAAAGAGACCTGGGTTAGAATCCCGGCTCTTTCAGATAGCAGTGACACTCTGGCAAGTGACATAACTTAATTTCTTAAATGGAGATAGTGACACCTTCTTGGAGGAGTGGTGTAGGAATCATAGGTGCTATTTATCAGGTTTTTACAATGTGCTAGGCACTCTGCTGGAGCCTTATAAGCATCTCACTGAATTCTCACAGCAAACTTATGAGTCAGGGATGATCATCCTCCCTAGGTCCTGCCCTGAAATATTAGATAAATTGCCTGCTGTCTCCCAGCTAGTGGGTGGCGAAGGAGATATGCATGAAAGTTCTTAGCAGTTATGGAGTGGGAGCGGAACAAATGTCAGCTGCCTTGTCTTACTTCTCTGAAAGACCTGAAATATTCTCTTTTTAATAAGAGAAAGACTGAGTTCTAGCCTTTCATGCATTTCTCACTTTGGCTGATGAGCAATTCAAGTTAATGTTCAAAAATAAGAACTTGTTTCATGAGTATTTTATTTTCCCACCTTGTTCATGGTTTTGAATTTCCTATTTTAGAAGCTCTGTTATAGACATGATCTTTTGGAAGCAGACAGGTCACAAAACTAGGGCCTCTAGGTGGGGGACTACCTGTAGGATGGCCACAGCCCTGATTATAAAATAGGGTGTTGTTTTCTTTTAATCAAACATACATAATGTCTGTTTTAAAATAAGCTAGTCCTTTATTTTTTTAAAGATTTTAAATTTGAATTTTTGAGAGAGAGGAAGAGGGAGAGAAACATTGATGTGAGAATAGAACATCAATTGGCTGCCTCCTGCACACCCCCTACCAGGGAGCAAGTGAGTCCACAACCCAGGCATGTGCCCTGACCGGGAATAGAACCAGCAACCTTTTGGTGCATGGATGATGTGCAGCCAACCGAGCCATACCTGCCAGGGCAAATAAACAAGTCCTTTAAAAGGGCAACCTCCAGGGGCTAAAGGCACAAGTCAATGAGATTATCTAGGGCATAACTTTTTCACTCTGAAAATGGTAGCAAATTCATATTGGGAATCAGGGCTTTAAAAAAAAGATAAACGTCATTCAGAACTAAACCTGTTGATCAAGAGGAGTGATTAAATTGGGAAGTCTGGGCTTTGGTCCAAAATCAGATGTTTATTTAAAATATAATATTGATTAACTTTATCATGGGGCTTATGAATTGGCTATAAAGACTTTGTCAAATCCTAATCAACAGACACATCAGAGGAAACGCTGAAAGGAAGGTAGTCACTTTTGAAAAAGGGGACTGCCCTCCTGGCAGGGAATGGTCATTGGGAGGTAAGAGAGTCACAGTGAGGAAGGCCAAGAGGGACCACATGATAGCCATTGGAATGTGGGCTACTGGGCCAGAGAGTGTTTGAATGAGGCTTCTTAGAAGCAAAAGAGCATGGAGAGGATGATATTAAATGTCATAGAATTCTTGCTTCCTTGCTTGGTACAGATGAGATTCCTATGGGAAAAAAACCACCAGGAACTCATGTTTAAAGGGCCAAGCTTAGATGAGTCATGAAAGAGAAAGAAAAGCTCAATATCATAGCAGGAAATGCAAATAACCGGAGGAATTAAAGATTCCTCCTCTCAGGCTAGCACTTGAGAGTGGTTAGTGCATGAGCTAAGTGTCATAGCATCTCCATGTGTCATGATTCTGAAACTCTCAGTTTATCACTCCCAGATCTAGTTGAGCAATAATTTTCACCGTTAAAAGATCTCTTACCTGCTTGTTTCAGTGAATCCTCCTAGCATCCTCATGAAGTAAGTGGGTAGTTCATGTTATAAAATCCATTTGATTATAAGGACAAGACTCAGGTCATTTCATTAAACAAATTGCTCAGTCATTCAACTTATTAGTGACTAAACCATCACTAGATTTGCTGTCCTCAACTTCTGAATTTAACTATTTTTTTTTATTCTCTTTATCACCAAAGTGACAGACATTCTATTATTTTTTACAAAGAAATGATCACAGGGCCTTAGCAGTCTTTGTTAACATCTTAGAAATAATATTAAAAGTAGCTTTGAAAAATTCGGAAGCCTCTACTAATCACTTTTGCTTGAAAACCTAAGAAGACATGCACACGTTGTTACCAGTCACCGTCTTCCTCTTGAATGAAACAAAGGGGCACAAATAGTGTTCCTGGTGATTTTAAGCGGAGCCTCCTTTTGACAAATACAATCTTCAGTGAATATCTAACTATTCCTCCTAAAACATCTCTGAGTCATATTTGTCAGCCCAACGTTGCTAATTACCTGCAAGACAGATGCAGAGCAGTGGGTCACTTTCAAGCTCTCCTGACTCACCTTGCTGCTCACCTCTTAGTAGTTTAAACAGGAGCCCAGCAATAGATGAGCTTTGGCAGTCTTGAAACCCAAACCAAATCATTTGCTCCTAAATCTGAGTTTGATCCAAATCCCTAAAGAAGGCAAGGACAGGTTAAAGTGTATGCTCCTCAAGGATGGAAAATCTCATTGATTTCTTGGTCTTCAGCATTAGTGTGCTACCTATAATACAAGTGGTATTTATGAAGAAGCTGAAGTGGATAAAGGAAAGAAAGGGGAAAACAAGGAAGGAAAGGAGGAAGGGAAAGAGGGAGAAGGAGGGAAAGAAAGGGGAGGTAAGGGGAAGCATGGGACTTGGCAGGAAGAAGGGGAAGGAAAGGGAAAAGGGAGGGAAAGGGGGAAAAAGAGGAAGGAGGGAGAAAGAGAAGGAAGTTGGACGGAATCAGGAGGGAAACGTGTGTCCTCCGCTCACTGACCTGACCAAGTCTAGCTAAGTCAGGTCCTCAGTCCCTGTTCCTGGACTTTCTGGCAAGGCAGAGAAGTTAGATCTCTCAGCAATAATGCCAGCTTCAGCTTGCTTTCTTATTTTTAGCCTTCAATGGGTTTCATGAAGAACAGTTATAAAAATACATGGTTTGTGTTCATAAAAACTGCCAAGAAACAGAGAAAAATGAAGATGGAGTGTTGATTCTACCCAGAGGCATTTTCACCAGTAACTTTTGGCTTGCTTTCTCTCCATGAGCTATGCCCACCTCAGGAGATTTCATCTGGATAAAATAGACACACACACACACACACACACACACACACACACACACACACACCTGTGGAATCTGATTATTAGTTGAACTCTGCCTTCTGGGGCCATCCATTTACTAAGGAGATGGTGGAGGTCATAAGGGACAAGAACATCTTTTCTGTTACTTCTGCCAGTCTACCCCACAACCATGCTGACATGGCCATCTGTAGCCAGCTCGCTCTCAGTAGGATTTTCCATGCTATGGCTTACATAGGTTTGGCCTCATACATTCTTTCTGCAAGTGTTTCTTGATTGTCTACCAGGTGTCAGGCACCGTGAATCATTTTCCAACCCTTCCTGCCCAACAGCACCATGGGGGAAAGCAGAAGTTAAGGTTGTGTGTGATGTCTCCTCATAGCCTTTGTGCTCATTTAGAACTTCCTGGACTTCTTCCCAGGCACCTGTGGAGGGCAGCAGAACCCTGAACCTCCCAAGAGCAGAACCTGCAAAAGCTCCTAATTTACTAGCACACAAAGTTGAGACTCCTTTGCGTGGCTTTAAAGACTGGCATCATTCAGCTCCACTAGGGTGGCCTCTCTCTGGTTGCACAAGTATGCCCAGATCCCCTGCCTTCTGGACCTTCTTTCACATCACATCATCACATCACTGCTAGCTCCTATGGTGCCTTTATGCAAATTAGAAACCAGAGACTGTCCTTCTATTTGACAGAGATTGTTCAGAATCCTATATGATAAAAGGGTAATATGCAAATCGACCAAAAGGCAGAATGACCGGTCGCTATGACGTGCACTGACCACCAGGGGAAAGACACTCAACATAGGAGCTGCCCCCTGGTGGTTAGTGCTCTCCCATAGGGGAGCACCGCTCAGCCAGAAGTCAGGCTCATGGCTGGCAAGCGTAGCGGAGGTGGCAGAAGCCTCTCCCGCCTCCGCAGCAGCGCTAAGGATGTCCCACTGCAGCTTAGGTGCTTCCCATGGGAAGTGGGCCTAAGCCATCAGTAGGACATCCCCAAAGGACTCCCAGACTGCTAAAGGGTGCAGGCCGGGCTGAGGGATGCCCTCCCCACCTCAGAGTACACGAATGTTGTGCACCTGGCCTCTAGTATACTATATTATACTAATATATTGAATAAATTAGAATATACTAATTTTGTTGGAACACATAGTAAGCCCTTCACAATTATTTATCTAACAACTTATACATTCTACAATTATTATTTGAGCACATACTATGTTGTAGGTTCGCCTCTAAGCACCAAGGATGTAGCAGTGAACAAGATGGGTGTGATCTCTGCTAACATAGAGACTATACATAGGTAAATAACTGATTATAGAAATGGCAAGGGCAATAAAGAAAATAAAAGAGTAATGAGCCTACCAAGCAATAGTGGGAATTCTTAAGATAGGATGGTTAGGAAAGATTACTCTGAAGAACTAATATTTGAATGATGAGAAGTCAGCCATGCAAGGATCCTGGGATGAAAACCGCAGTTAGAAGGAAAAGAAGGACAAAGGTTAAGAGGCAGGACTGTGTTTGGCATGTGCAGGTGCCAGGAAGGAGGACACTATAGGGAGAGTGGGTAGGAAATAAAAGCAAAGCAGCAGGCAGGGCCTAGAGCAAGTGAGGTTTTAGAGTGATGTTAAGGGGTTTGGATTTTATTCTAGGATTTTTAACAAAATGTAAAACAAGTAAAGTATGTGATCTGATTTAACTTTGTAAGAATTCCCTCATATTCTCTGAAGACAATGGATTGTAGGAGCTAGAATGGATTAGGAAAATTCAATAGCCTATCTATTGTCTCAGGACAACTTCTGATGCTAACATTCCATGACTCTGCCTCACACCAGGTCCCACTGTGCACGTGGTTCTGTGATCCTAGTTGTAAATGGCAGGTTCCATTTTAAGCAGAAAAGGTATTAATTTGGGATTTTAGGTAATTCTCAGAATTTAGGAAGAGGCTGGAGAAACAGCCTTCAGGCCAAGCTTCCAGGGGGACTGCAAGACCAGCTCACAGGGATACTGCAGCAGCTGCTGGGCTGAGCTCTAAATGCTAGTCAACTTGTCTACAGCCTCTGGCAGTGAGGTCCCTCCTGTGTGAAGACAGTCCTTGGGACATTGCTGCTCCTGCTGCTTCCACCTCACCATCAGGAGCCCAGGAGCTTGAAGTGGTGATTGGGCTCCAACAACATCTAAGTAGGAGCAGGTAGCTTCTTTCCAAGACTTTATAGTGGGAGATCCAGCCAGAGACTATCTCAGAAAGCAAGAGCACAAATACCCTGGTGATCAAAACTGGATTCCAAGACCAAAGGAACCAAAGGTATGGAACAAGTTGGGTTAAAGCCTTATGTGATTGGACTGAGAAGATGAGACCAGCCTGATAGAAGGCTAAGGAAATATGCACCTCCAGGAGCAATTTTATATTTATTTGCATAGTAATTTGATTAATGCCTATCTCTTCCACTAGAATATGAACCCCAAAAGGACAGGGACTGCGATATATTCATTTGCTCACCATGGGAGAGCTTCAGAATGCAGTACTACACTCTTGGTTTAGTCAGTCAGTGTAGAAAACAGCCTATGAAGTTTCTGTGATTTCTCCAGTAGTGCTGCTGAAAGCATCGTCATTGAGGTTCCTCATTGTAAGAAGCTACCTGAAAAATCCTTGATCTGTGCTGGTTTCAGGGGTGTATTAACTTGCAAAAATTGGTTGAGTTGTCACATGATTTGGGCCTATGAGCTAATAGATCCTGCAATGCTAGATGCTGAGGTATGTAAGGATGCTGTTGGAGCCTCTGACACACCCCAGGAGAGTCATAGAGCCCTAGGGTTCTGGGGCAAGCCCATCCTTCAGAGAGCTAGCTGATTCTGCCAGTGTATAGAGCCCTAGTGTATTGGGAGCTACTCATCATGATCTGGGTATTATGAGTTCCCCCTTATCATAAGGTTGAGCAAACACAGGAGTGATATATCACATAATGGAAATGGTAAACTCAGGATTGGGCCTGGTGAGGTCCAAAGAGCACATAAGCATCTTGAGCAAGTAACACTTGTGCAGTTCACATCTGTGTCCTCACAGGCGTTCCCTATGACCACCTGAGCAAGGAGGACGAATACTCAGTCTGATTTGCACATGAATTAGCTCATTAAAATGGTGTTATATGTACTGCTGCTGCATTTTACCTACACTCAAGGTAACTCTAATGGGACTTAGCCATGGGAAATCCCATCAATGGGTAGAAGCTGCAAGCAGTGAAGTTGGTTATTGACTTTGTATGGAGGGAGAAATGGCCTGAGATTGTGACCTACAATGGGAAAGGGGTTGCTTGGTTGATGAGAGTATGAAAGAAACAGGATTGAAAGACTGGAGACAAGAAATTCTGGTACAGAGGCATGTGAATGGGACAAGGGAAGTGAGCACAAAGCATGTAGATCTTTGTCACCTCACATTAATGCCCACCAGGGAGGAGGCACTCAACACCAGGATGATAGGATGCTTGCCCCATGGATGTTAGTTACTCCAGTGCTTACAGAGTGAGCATTTGTGATGGAGGCTGGACCTGACAGCACAGACTCCGTTTTACTTAGGCTGATCCAACTACTGCCACAGCTGAGTGCCCAGACTGCCAGCAGCAGCACAAACTACACCAAATCCTCAGCGGGCATCCCCTGAGGAAACCAGCCACTTAAGGCAGGTTGATTATATCATAGCCCTTTTGTGAAACTGATCATTATTATTCTGGGTATGGGTTCACACTGCCAGACCTCAGGACCTATGTCAGCACAACACCCAAGGATTTATAGGATGCCAGATTCACCAGCATGGGATCTTACACGTTATTTCAGACCAATTTTTTAGTAAACAAGTCAAAACAATGGGCACATGATCACAGGATGCTCTGATGTTACCAGGAAACTCATCACCTGGATTCAGCAACTGACAATGATGAAATGGCCTATTCAAGGCACTGGGTGTGGAACAACTCCCCACAATATTTGGGTGCTTTCTTCCAAGATGCAGTGCATGTGTTGAGCCACCAGTTGACATAAGGTACTGGGTACCCAATTGCTGAAATGCACAATGCACATGTCACAGAATATAAAATTTGACCCGTGGAATTTTTGTCTCCCATACCCACATGATTCTGCCAGATTAGATGCCCTGGTTATTTGGATGGGAGTGGGAAGGGACACTTCCAGTAAAAGAGGTTTACGGATCCCAAGTTATGACTCTCATCTGCTCTCTTTAGGTTCCTCATTCTGCTGGAACAACAGACAAAGAAAGGAGTATTGGTAAGCACAATTGCTTCAAAGGCTGAGGTCTGCTGCACAAAGGTGACAGGAAATTCAAGATTTTTTATGGTGAATCCATGTGCAATGGTCCATGCCCATTTTTGAGAGCTTTTTTGGAGGTTCTAGCAGGGGAGTGCAGCTACTCGTATACCCTTGACTGAAGACCGGTCCTCTCCTCTGGGGGGAAGGTCATCCTCTTTGACAGAGTGTGCACGTGGATTAGTGATGGTGGATGAAGACACCTGCCTAGCCAGCCAGATCAGCTGAATCAACCCTGGAGATCAATGGGGTGGCAGATGTCACAGCCAGATCTCCCTCACAGCCAGTCTATGCCCATTTTTAATGGTGAATGGATAATTGTAGGACCCAAAACCCAAAAATGGTAAGTCAACTTAAGGACTAGTCATTTTGGGGAAAGGTCTGAGTTGCCAAACCTGGCAATGAAACACCACCAGAGGAACTAGGGCTGGTGGGGAAGGCCGGCATTGGAGGAAACACTGATACAACATCGGAACCTGCTGCAGTGGCACTGCTGCATCTTACTCTGCTAACCTACCTATATGAAGATTCTTTAGAGAGTGTGGGTAGCCCCATCACCCTGTTTTCATACCACCACTGACTCTTACTAAGCGCCGTAAGACATGTGAATGGTGGATGGTGTAAAGTGTTGAGTTTTATCAGGTGCCTTTGGTTCACTATCTTAACCTGCTCTTGGCCTTACCTTCAATTCTAGATCCAGGTATGATCATCAGTTCCATGCAGGGTTTGACCCAATGCCTCCCCTCAAATACATGCTATGTGCTACATTAAGGGATGCTTGAGGAAACACTATGGGATTTATTCATGCTCAGCCCAGAAATAGAGACAAGAGGCAACCCTCAACTAACGGGGAGCAGTAGCTACTAGATAAATTCTTTCCCTTTTGTCCTCCAGGTAGACTATTTTGAGACACACTGTATATACTCCTTAGAAGATCCCCCAGCAGAATTGAGCATCATGTAGTAACTAACTTTCCTGTTCACTCTCCCCAGCTGTTCACTCCTATTCCTTAGGATTGAACAAAATAAGCTAAAAATAAACAGTCTAACAGAAGCTCTTGTTTCAGGCACTGATTTTCAGGACAAGCTCAGGCTAATATACTCCCACCACCACATTCTGGACTGGAATTGCCTCTCCTTTATAGTTTTACCTTACCAGTCACACAGTTCTTATTTTCTTAATTCCAATGCAATACTCTATAGCTTCCCTGGGACCTTCTGCCTTCACATCATCTGTTCTCTCACTTTGTTTCCTGTGCAACACAGACCCATAGTTCATCACTTTAATAATTTATTTATCATTTTCTTTGAAACCCGCACCCCTAGATCATTCCTTCACACATCTTCACATTGAAAATCCTCAAAGGAAGATATGTGTTATTTTTGTTGCCTCACATCTATTTACCTTTCTCCAAATGATAGTTCCCCAACTTTCTTCTGGGGAGCCACATCTTTCACCACTTGGTCCATGATGCCACAGTTAGAACATGTGACTGGGGTTTAAGCCAATCAATGTATTTTATTCCCTCTGACCTAGTGAAAGGTTCAGGAATAGACACCTGATGTAAGCCCAATCAGAGTGGACTCCAGAGCTTTTGTTGAGTGACCAGGAAGAGTCTGAAGTTTGCTGGAGTTACTATTGTATATTTCAGAATTGAGCCAACCCGGAAGAAGCAGGGTTGCAATACATCCGATCCTAGTGACATCATGTAAGCCCTTGTACCAAATTTTATTGCAAACACCCTAATGCTTATATCTTTTTGTTCTTTAGATAATGTGTCTCCTGTTTAAGCCAGATTGGTTTGGATTTTCTGTCACTTGCAACTAGAAACCTAATTAATTCTTTTAGACCACTCTTATCATTTCATTTTTCTGCTTCCAGCACAGTTAATGAAAATCATGCTCTGAATTCACAGTCTCCAGTGTTTTCCTCAATACCACCTCGCATTCTGCAATAAATTGTTGTTTCCAACTTTCATTACTCCTAAAGCATTGTTGTTTCCAACTTTCATTACTCACCCCCAACTGCCCTCCCTTGCAGGCCTATCATTCTCTCCTCTTTATATTCAGCAAATGACTTGCCTGCTAACTCATTAACCAAATCAAAGTCATCTTTCTTTTCCCAATCCTTCCACCTCTAAGAGTTGCCAGAGACTAGTAACAGTTATACTGTTACTCTGTAAATGTTATTTAAAGAAGATTTGCTTTCTCCATTTTATCTTAGAAGCTCTATGAATTTTATTTTAGAACCCAAGACAGCACCTGGTATGTTGTTACTGCTCAGTAAATATTTGTTGAATGAATGAATGATTCTTTCATATAGATAGAATTTATATAGATTTATGTGGCAATATCATATTTATATATTTATACATATGCACACAAATATATACATGTTTTTCATTAAATGTTATCAAACACTTTCACATAAAGATAAGCAAGAAAATACATATAAAAGCATTTATTTTTCCCCCTCCCCACTGTACAAAGTGGAATAATAACCACAGAGAGTGTTTTTAATAGACAGCCTCTCTCTTTGTCTTTTGCCCTCTCCTGATGCCTCCTAATATCTGGCTGAGAGTACATGCTAGAGGCTACCCACATTTCAGAAGAAAGTTAAATGCCACAGTAAATAACCAACAATCAAAGAACCAGGAATTCTAACTTTGGAAAGCACCAAGAAACATAATAGCTGCTTAGAGCTCAACAGAATCCCAGGATTCATCTACTCCAGCTACACTGACAGATGAGTACACCAGTACTTAGGTAAGCTAGGTGACATTCTCAAGGTCACCTGGCATAGCTGGAACTGGAGTTCAAGGTCCACTACATGGATTCTCCAATGATTTTAGTACTTACTGCATAATGAGTTAACATCCAGTATGGTTATGGCACAGACATTTTGCTAACCCCTCTCCTTAGTCATCTGCCCACTCAGGTCCCTTGTCAGCCAGGACATGGAGACCTCAGAAAGATGATGTTTGCTCAGATCCTGTCTCTAAAAGCTTTCATTGTGCTTAATCATTTTTGGCACAGCTGTTTACAGTTATTAGGCTACTAGAGGCCCGGTGCACGAAATTCGTGCACGGGGTGGGGGTGTCCCTCAGCCCAGCATGCACCCTCTCCAATCTGGATCCTTCTCACAATCCAGGACTGCTGGCTCCCAACTACTTGCCTGCCTGCCTGCCTGCCTGATTGCCCTAACCACTTCTGCCTGCCAGCCTGATCACCCCCTAACAACTCCCCTGCCAGCCTGATAGATGCCTAACTGCTCCCTTGCCAGCCTGATTGCCCCTAACTGCCCTCCCCTGACAGCCTGGTCACCCCCCTGACAGCCTGGTCACCCCTAACTGCCCTCCCTGGCTGGCCTGGTCACCTTTAACTGCCTTCCCCTGCCAGCCCGATCACCCCTAACTGCTCTCCCCTACAGGCCTGGTTCCCCCCAACTGCTCTCCCCTGCAAGCCTGGTCCCTCCCAACTGCCCTCCCATGCAGGCCTGGTTGCCCCCTACTGCCCTCCCCTGCAGGCCTGGCCCCCCCAACTTCCCTCCCTGCAGGCTTGGGTCCCCCCCAACTCTTCTCCCCTTCAGGCCTGGTCTCCCCCAACTGCCCTCCTCTGCTGGCCCGGTCATCCCTAACTGCCCTCCCATGCTGGCCTGATCACCCCCAACTGCCCTCCTTTGCAGGCCTTGTCCCTCCCAACTGTCCTCCCCTGCTGGCCTGATTGCCCACAACTGCCCTCTCCTGCTGGCCATCTTGTGGAGGACATCTTGTGTCCACATGGGGGTGGCCATCTTTGACCACATGGGGGCGGCCATCTTGTGTGTTGGAGTGATGGTCAGTTTGCATATTATCTCTTTATTATATAGATTAAAGGTTGAAACCAGGATATAACAATTAGAAGGACCAGTGATGAAGAACTTAGTTGATTAATGAAGTTCATTTCTCCTGCCCCATCACCCTGTTTTCATACCACCACTGACTCTTGGTGGCAAATCAAAAGGAAAAGTTTGCTGCAGACAATGGCCCAATTTGTGTATTAAGGTAATAGTTTTTAAATACCTATTTAACTAGGAAGCTGAACTGTCTCAGCCTATACTTAATAAAAACCAGAGATGCATTGAGAATCAAAATGTTTATCTGTTCATGATGTCATAAAAAATGTTCTTTGAAACTAAAAACAAGATTTTAAATAACTGATTGATTTGAAAAAACAAATACCTCTGAACACAACAGACCATCTGGGGGACAGGATTCAGCCAAGAAGGAGCACCCATTCATCAATCCTGCCCCTAACACTTAGACACATAGCTCAGGGCACACAGGCTCTCCTTTTCTCCATTGTACCATCTGCGTCCCCCATGCCTACCTGTGGCTACAGAGATTGCAGCATCAGAACAATTTCTTAGGATATGCGCATGCCTGATCTTCAGGATAGTCAAGGCCCTTGAAATTCTTTCCACATAGCTCTGGGAAGGCACAAGCTGGTGCTTTAGCTGACACAAGCCTGCCCCTGCCCTTCCTCACTTTTCCCTCTGCTCTGAGCCACAGTAATGATGATTTCCGTTGCTGCCAATGACAAGGGAGCAGCTGTGCTGAGGGCTCTGCCAGCCCTGTCAGGGCTTCTGCCACGGCCGCCAACTGTGCAAGGCTGGTTTTGTGCCAAAGGCCCTTGTGCTCCGTCTTTACCGTGGAAGATGCTGTTGCTGATGCCAGCAGAGGTAACTGAATCTCATGCATGTCCCCCTGCATCTGCTAACCATCCGCTCCTCACAACACTCCACACCACTTGAGGGACGCTGATGTCAGCCACAAGGATGCTGTCTCCTATTTCCGCTGGCACTGCTCTGCTGACCCCTTGGGCCCTCAGTAGTCCACGGAGATTTTAGCAAACCAATTGTCTTCACTTTTATTGATTGCAGCTCCCTAAACCGAGGACTCAGCTATAAATCCACATTTGGGTCATTGGACAGCTGAGCAATAAACACTTGAATTTAGAGCCACTCTTCCCCTCCGCACTTACCCAGCATGTCCCTTAGCTGAACCCTTGCTGCTCAGTCCTCCTTTTCCTTAGAGTGAGTTCTGCCTCTCATGTAAACAGATCTTTGGAAGGCTTGTCCTTCCAATCCTCCCAGCATTTCCAAATGAAATACAAGAAGTCCACCAAAAAGTGCAGGAGAAAACCTAGATGTGAACGAGTGACCGAAAATCAGAACATCAGTTCAGGAAAAGCAAGGCCCTGACCACACCGTCCATCTGCAATGGCCTAACACAGTGCTTCTCAACCGATGAGCTGCTGCAGAAGAAAATTGACTGGAAGAGTCACTAATGAGAGCCCTGTTTATTCTTCCAGCCATTTGTTTCTACTGAAGGAGAGCTTTATCCCTAATGACAGCTCGTGGTGACTGTCAGTGACTGACAATTTACTATTGCACAATTTCTTAGAATTCACTCTCTTATGATTGTGAACAGTCAGCATTTCCACAGAATCAAAGTTCTCAGTGTTGCTTCAGGGCTTCAATACACACCACAAGCCCGACTACACAAATCTGCCTCTTGGTGCCCATTCTGTCAGGTAGATATTTGAGGGAGGACAACCCCCTGAGCTATGTACACATCTTTAAGAGTTCTGTGATTTTTCCAAGGTGCTTAGCCACTATGCTCATTCACATACTGCATTTTCTCCTTCCTAGGAAAATTTAATTTCCCCTAAAGTTTTCCTCAAAAGCTGTATATTTTTCTTTTCTTTCGTGAAGCCCTGTTGCTTATGTAAACCATCCTCACTTGTCTTTGGTCAAGCTGTGGGGAAGCAGCAGATGTCTGTTTCTAATTGTTTTCTTATTCTTGGCTTTGAACTTCACATGCTTTCAGCTGATGCACTCCTTAAATCTCTTCTTGCCCTGGGAGTGTAGCATTGCTAATGCAAACCATGGTCAGCCCCTTGGGCCAGGTTTTATTTGCATGGGAATGTCTTGAGCAGAGATTGCAGTTCTTATGTTCTGCTTGTGTGACTATGGGCATCATTTGATTTGATTCTATTAGATAAGTTCACGGTAGACTGTCTTCTCTTTCTAGGCTACACTGATTTTATTACGCTTTTTATGTGCCAGTGATTCTCACCACCACCACACTTAACCTTTCCTCTGAGAACATCCCTTCAGTAATTTATGATAAAATTGCACACTGAACGGAGCTTGGCTAGCTTCAGTTCCACTTTCTCTTTCACACAACTGCTGCTCCAGTCTGCAGACATCCAAATCAAGAGGACAAATCAGAAGGGGAAAAAGCACAACGCTAGGAATTAAGATTCTTATGTAAATATTGGTTATTAGGAAGAGTTCAGGGTAAATTCAATTTTCCTAAAGCTTGTATATGAATGTACTATGTGTGAGAACTCATGAATTTTTACATTTCAACCACTTCACTGGTCATGTGTCTTTGAGCAGGCTCTTAATTTTTCTGTGCTTCTGCTTTCTTCTGTGTAACATCAGAATAATACTGTCGGCCCTATGATTTCCTAAGAGTTAGAATCTTATGAGATGATTACAAAATGTTTAGAATACCACTCCCCTATTCACATAATTTTATAATATTGTCATTAGAAGAGTAGAAATAACATCTCTAGAAACAGTAATTTTCTCATTAAATGATTTCCCCTTAACTCTCATTATTGGCCTTTTGATAAACGGAATAGACAGCTTCTGTGTGGCAAAATTCAGAGACTTGCCACCTGCTCACTGATATTTGAAATGCACTCAATCCCTAAAGGCACATTTGTTAGGGATGAAGCTAGCAAAGAGAAACTTCTGAAGGAGAAAAGTTAACATGGATTTAAAGCTTTGGTGTAAATTAAAGACTGGCTCTGCAACTAGTCCTCGGAGCAGGTTTGGATGTTGGGGAGTAGGCTGGTCCTGTTCAGTGTACCAATCTTCTAAAGGCTAGATCTCCTGGCTTTCTCCGGGCAGCTTCTCACCTCTTGGTCCACCAGTTCGTTATAAAAATGGCAGAAAAAGGTGACAAAACAGCAATTACCTTCCATGATCACAATTGAACACTGGTCACCGTGAATGAACCCACCCCTAGGTAGGGGACCGCTGGCTGAGTCTATAGCTCAACAAGCTGAGCTGGGATATCCAAAGCCTCTTACCAAGATCACTCTGAATCACAGAATGGAAGATTATTTGACAGACTTTAATCAAGGCTCAGTAGCTCAAATATCCACAGAGGTTAGATGGGTAACATGAATGTGTGAATCGGGTGGTATAAAATGATAGAGTGATAGGGTAGATTCTGGGACAAAATAAAGAGGAAATGCATGTACCTTATAGGCATTTAAGTTCAACTTTAATTAAAAGTTGTGTTAATCAAATCAACTATATCCACAGAGTGACCATAGTCATCCCCCAGGCTGCCAGTGGGTGACTCCTAAACCAACCCCCTTCTTATAAAGATGATGACCTGTGGGTATAACTGTGGTCACAGCAGCAGGTAAGGCACACGTTACAGTGGCTCAGCTTGACTGTTAAACTTCAAAGGTCTCCCACTGCAAGTGAGCCCACTTGTTCTTCAGATGCATCACAAGTTGGTGTCTTCAGTCACCACGTGCGATCTGCTCTGCTCATTCCCAACCTCCCCTGCTCGATCTCTTCTTGGGCTTCTGATCTCATAGCTATTAAGGAACCTCACTATAGCTACTGCTGAAGGTGCCTCTGTGGAATCACCAATGTCTGTTTCAACAGTGCAACCCCAGGCCTGTGACAGCACCATTCCCCAGGCTACAGAGAGCTACAGAGAGGGGAGAATCACTCTGTCCAATTCAGTGCCACACTTTGGTACCTGGACCCCAAAGTCCAGAATAGCAGAAGTCCTCCTGTGAAAACAGCCCTATGGCTTCTTTTCTCTGTGCTCATCTCTCATACACAACTCTAAGACAAACACACAAGCACCATCTATCTCTGTCAGAAAGAACCACAGTGCAGGCACAGTGCAAACAGTGCCAAGAAGCATTTTCCCCACCCGCCCTAACGCCAAATAAACAAAAGCAAATCTGCAAAGAAATTGCTTTGACTAAAACATACACAGGAGTTTACATTAGCTAATAGAACCCCCGCTTCTCTGTTTAGAGCCTTGGCATCTGGAAAACTATCAAGTCAGAGCAGTAAGGTAGGACTTGGTTTATAATTGTGCAGCTAAAGGGCCTATTCAGTGTAATCTCCCAGAGTCAAGAAGTAGGCTTCCCCAAGAGGTAGTGAGTCTAACTTTCAGCATGATGGACAATTTCTGGCAGCTTTCAACTAAAATGGTTTAGCTTCTATTCATAGTACCCTAAGAAATCTTAAGGCTGAGTTGCAGTCAGTATATCTATATATTTCCATGAAGATTTGGAAACTTCAAGAGGTGATGTGTCTGCAAATGATACCATCAAGAAAGTGAAAGAACAACACGCAGAATGGGAGAAAATATTTGTAAATTACATATTCGAGAAGGGACTTATATTCAGAATATATAAAGAACTCTTAGCCCTAGCCAGTTTGGCTCGGTGGATAGAGAGTTGGCCTTGGGACTGAAGAGTCCTGGGTTTGGCCGAAACCAGTTTGGCTCAGTGGATAGAGCGTCGGCCTGCGGACACATCCCTGGTGGGGGCTGTGCAGGAGGCAACTGGTCGGTGTTTCTCTCTCATCAATGTTTCTAGCTCTCTATCCCTCTCCCTTCCTCTCTGTGAAAAATCAATAAAATATATTTTTAAAAAAAGAGCCCTGGGTTTGATTCCGGACAGGGGCACATGCCCAGGTTGCAGGCTCAATCCCCAGAAGGGGGCATGCAGGAGGTGGCTGATGAATGATTCTCTCTCATCATAGATCTTTCTATCTCTCTCCCTCTCCCCTTCCTCTCTGAAGTCAATAAAAATACATTTTTAAAGAAAAGAACTCTTAGAGCTCAGTGATAAAAAGGTAGATAACACAATTTTAAAATGGACACAGGATCTCAATAGATATTGTTCCAATGAAAATATTCAAATGGTCAATAAGCACATGAAAAGATGCTTAATGTCATTAGTGATCAGAAAAAAAATGAAATAAAAAAACATAGCAAGATACTACTTTATATCCATTAGGATGTCTGTAATCAAAAAGACAAATAATAGCAAGTATGTGGAGAAATTGGTAGTCTCATACACTGCTGGTGGAAATGTCAATTGGGGTAGCACTTTCTAAAACAGTCTGCCAGTTCGTCAAAATAGAGTTAACATATGACACAACAATGCCACTCCCAGGTATCTGCCCAAGAGAAAAGAAACCATATGCCACACAAACACTTGTGCAGAAATATTCATAGAAGCATTTTTATAATAGTCAAACTGTAGAAATGACCCAAATGCATATCAACTAATAAATGGGTAAATAAAATGAGATATAGCCACACAATGAAATATTATTCAGCAATAAATAGTAATGAAGTATGATACATACTACAATGTGGATGAACCTTAAAAACAACCTACTAAGTAAAAGAAACCACTCACAAAAGATCACATATTTTATGATTCCGTTTCTATGAAATATTTATAACAGAGTCCATAGTGACAGAAAGATTTGTAATTGTATAGGAATTGGGGGGGGCGGTATGTGGGAAGGAAAAGGGAGTGATGGCTAATGGGTACAGGTTTTTTGGGGATGTGATGCTGTGGATATTCTACAAGCCATTTAATTGTACACTTAAAATGGGTGAGTTATATGGCATGTGAATTATATCCCCCAAAATGTATATTTTAAAAACAGAGAATGTGACATGTGAACAATTCAAAACCAGAGTACTTACTGGCATAACAGGTTAGCTCCTCCGGATTCCCAATTGTAAGTGAGTAGTAAGAAATGCAGTAAAATTGATATAGCTATGGATATGAATATAGATACAAAAGTAAACACGTTTTTAAAATATTCTAAATTATTATTATTATTGTTGTTACCTCTTATTTTTCTATATATAGTTGACTCATAAAAAGTTGCAGAAATAGTACAGAGAATTCACGCATACCCTCCTCTCAGCTTCCTCAAAGATAGTATCTCATCTAACCACAGTATGGTACAGACACAAGTGTTTCAGTCACCTTCTAGCGTTCCTCCCTGTTCCTTGAGACACATTTCTTTGTGGTTGAGAGTTTCCTGTCTGTTTTGTCCCTGCCTTCCAGTTTGCCAAAACAGGATGAAACCTCCTTCACCACCAATACCACAAACTAAACACTGCTTGAAATTCCTGAGTTTGTCTCGGATGCCCATAAAAGGTAAGTTTTTTCACCATTAGCCCAGCCTTTTTGGAGATGGCCCCCAGGAAAGCTCAATCCTGTGGCCGATGCTGCACAGCCTCGCTGGGGTCCAAGAAGAGAAGTCTCCTGAGCCCACAGCTGACATCTGTGAGCACAGCCTTAAGAGGCAGAGAGAGAGCAAGTGTGAAGGAGGGTGTGAAAACTGCACTTAACATTCACCCCAAGAGGGGGAAGTGAGAAATGAGGCTGATGAAATGTCAAGTGAGGAAATAGTAAGTCAGTAACAATGGATGGCCCATGGCACCAAACCAGACTAGGGAGCAGCAGGGACAGCATGCAACCCTCAAATGGCTGAAGGCAAAAGGGAAACAGTTAAAAAGCACTGGCTCAAGGGTCATATCTGACTAATTCTGACTTCAAAGCAAAATGGGTGAAATGCAAGGGAATATTGAGTCAAGCTGATTTAAATAAGAGAATACAAAGTATGAGTGGCCTCCTCAAAGGGAA
Source organism: Cnephaeus nilssonii (assembly GCF_951640355.1). Taxonomy (NCBI): domain Eukaryota; kingdom Metazoa; phylum Chordata; class Mammalia; order Chiroptera; family Vespertilionidae; genus Cnephaeus; species Cnephaeus nilssonii. The sequence goes on along the minus strand of NC_137084.1, from coordinate 68,430,783 downwards.
TTTTCAGGGTTCTCTTGCCAAGCTCTCCTGGGGCCCCTGTCCAGCCATCATCTTGTCGATGGGCTTTAAAGTTCAGTTAAAACCCAGGCAACTTAGCATAGTGGTTAAACCAGGCTTTAAAGTCAAACTCACGAGTGCCCCATCTATTCCAACTGTGTCATCTTAAGCTAGTTACGTTCCTGCTGTGAACCTCAGTTTCCTCATCTGTAACGTGGAAATATTGGTAATAACAGCACCTGCCACATAAAGTGATTGGGAAGACCTATGAGAATAAGCATAGAGAGCACTCGGTATAGTACTAGCTAAACAATGTGCCCGATGAATACTGGCTGTCATTCACATGTGACCACTGCTTTCCAGTGAAGAACCAAATTCATCCATGGCTTTGGAAGATCTCAGTTCCTCCAGGTGAGGAGGCCCAATATCCTCCATGGGCCTATCCTGATTGCTCTCTGACAGCGTCACTGAGACAGGAGGAGGTGCTAGGCTTAGCAGCCTTCACTTCTCCAGGGATCTGTCCCCGGCCATTGATGGACTCTAAAGGGCAGTTTAAGAAGTCTTTAAAGGCATTGCAAGTGTAATCTCAACAACTGCCTAGATGAGGACTGCTGGGAGCCAGGAAGAGCAGAGACCTCTTCTGCTTCCCATCTCCCCCAGCCCCTGGGGAGTAGCCACTAGGAAAGGGCTGGGACTGTTTAAATCGGCTACAGCAGAGATGCCATTTAAAGTGGCCACCGGAGGGAGAGCCCTGCAAATCACTCTGAGTGCAGAGATTTCAACTTCAAATGCAAACAGCACAGAGGCTTAACCTTCCATTATGTCGCCCTGGTCCCTCTGCTATTTCCTCACTTCTGTCCTCCCTACAACAAACAAACAAACAAACAAACAACTCTTCAGCTCTGTTTATATGAAACTAGAGGCCCGGTGCACGAAATTCATGCACCGGGAGGGGAGGGGTTGTCCCTCAGCCCAGCCTGCACCCTCTCCAATCTGGGACCCCTCAAGGGATGCCCAACTGCCCGTGCAGGCCCGATCCCACTGGGCAGTTGGACATCCCTCTCACAATCCAGGACTGCTGGCTCCCAACTGCTTGCCTGCCTGCCTTCCTGATTGCCCCTAACCACTTCTGCCTGCCAGCCTGATCACCCCCTAATCACTTCCCTGCCAGCCTGATTGATGCCTAACTGCCCTCCCCTGCAGGCCTGGTCACCCCTAACTGCTGTCCCCTGCAGGCCTGGTCACCCCTAACTGCTCTCCACTGCAGGCCTGGGTCCCCCCCAACTGCCCTTCCCTGCATGCCCGGTCACCCCCAACTTCCCTCCTCTGCCGGCCTGGTGACCCCTAACTGCCCTCCCCTGCAGGCCTGGTCCCCCCCAACTGCCCTCCCCTGCAGGCCTGGTCCCCCCCAACTGCTCTCCACTTCAGGCCTGGGTCCCCCCCAACTGACTTTCCCTGCATGCCCAGTCACCCTCAACTTCCCTCCTCTGCCGGCCTGGTGACCCCTAACTGCCCTCCCCTGCAGGCCTGGTCTCCCCCAACTGCCATCCCCTGTAGGCCTGGTCCCTCCCAACTACCCTCCCCTGCTGGCCATCTTGTGGTTGCCATCTTTGGTCCACATGGGGGCAGGATCTTTGACCACATGGGGGCAGCCATCTTGTGTGTTGGAGTGATGGTCAATCTGCATATTACTCTTTTATTAGATAGGATAGAGGCCTGGTGCACGGGTGGGGGCTGGCTGGTTTGCCCTGAAGGATGTCCCAGATCAGGGTGGGGGTTCCCTTGGGGTGTGGGGCGACCTGGGCAAGGGGCATGTGGTGGTTTGCAGGCCGGCCATGCCCCCTGGCGACCCAAGTGGAGGCCCTGGTATCTGGGGTTTATTTATATTCTACAATTGAAACTTTGTAGCCTGGAGCAGAGCCAAGCCTTCTGCTTGCTCTGTGGCAGCAGCCATTTCTGTTGGGGTTTATGTATCTTCTATAATTGAAACTTTGTAGCCTTAAGCGGAGGCCTGGACGGGCCAGGGTGTGCGGAAAGCTTGGCTTCCTCCATTGCTGGGGGCAACCCTAGCCTCCCTCCTGCTCTCTCCAGCTCCATGGCTGCCGCCATTTCTGTTTGGATTTGTTTACCTTCTATAATTGAAACTTTGTAGCCATGAGTGGAGGCTTAGGCTGGCAAGGGCAGGCAGAAAGCTTGGCTTCCTCCATTGCTGGGGAAACCCAAGCCTCTCTCCTGCTCTCTGTGGCTGTAGCCATCTTGGTTGGGTTTATTTGCATACTCACTCCTGATTGGCTGGTGGGCGTGGCTGGTGGGCGTGGCTGGTGGGTGTAGCGGAGTGATGGTTAATTTGCATATTACTCTTTTATTAGATAGGATATCCTGAAGGGATAAGTCCTTTGAGACAGAAATAGGTTGGGGTTTGCTTGCAGCTGGGAATTGTGGGGAATAGGGAGAAACTAGTTAATGGGTCTGAGGTTTATTCTAAGATGATGGATATATTTTTTAAGTAGCTGGAGGTGATGTTTGCACAATTCAGTAGATGTTCTAAGTACCACTGAATTGTTCCCTCAAAAATGGTTAATTTTATGTCATATAAATTTATCTCAATAAATTAGGAATTTGCCAGTTATATTTCTGTTATTGGTGTCTAGTATAACTTTGTTGTGGTCTGAGAGCATACTTCATGTGCTTTCTATTGTTTTAAACTTGTTAAACTATGTTTTTATAGCTCAGATTTTAGTTAAATATTCCATGTGAACTTAAGAAGAATGTGTATTCTGCTGTTGTTGAATGAAGTAATCTAAAATGTTAATTAGATCCAGTTGATTGATGGTGCTATTTACTACAAATATATCCTTATTGATTTTCTAACTCTTGTATTATAGTTGAAATACAAACAAATAATACAATAATAGATCAATAATGCAAGAATAAACTGTTTCTCATACTCACAACTGTAAGCCTCTTGTTGCCCATCCCTGTATGTGTTTCTGATAGAGAGGTATTGATGTCTCTGACTACACATTTGTCTATTTCGTTTTGCAGTTCTATCAGTTTGTACTTTAAGCATGTTGATGTTCCATTGTTAGATACATGCAAGCTGAGGACAGTACATCTTCTTGGAAAAGTTACCCCTCTGCCTTTCTCTTTATCCCTGATGATTTTCCTTGTTCTGAAGTCAGCTTTAGACATAGGTTCTTATATTAGATGCAAAATCAAAGTTCTTTACTTTTTACAAAAGAATGAACTAAAGAAAAATTTACACAGAGAGGTTCAAAACAAAGGAATGATAAAAAGTAAAAAGCAAAACAAAATTATATGGTGTAGTCATATCAAATACCAGACCAAATAGAATTGAAAGGGGAATTCAGTAGAATTCAAACACTCAATAACTTTAATTAACAAAATATAATTTAATGTAAATAAGGAGGGACACTGTACAATAATAAACATAATATAAAATATGTTTTTCAACTATTAGCCTTAAAATATGTAAAGCAAAATTGACCCAATTATAAGAAGACATTAACAATATTATTAATACCAGTAGCCCTGCGCATGAATCTGTGCGGCAGTAGCTCTCTGCGGGGCCTGGCCACTCTGTGCCTGCTGCCCAGAGGCTTTCTGCGGCCCAGAGGCCCAACTGCGGCCGGGCACAGAACACTTGTCTCATCGCCGGGGTGACAACGCAAGTGTTCCCCCTGCCCCGCTGCTCTGTGCCCACTGTCCAGAGGCCCTCCGCGGCCGGGGTGGAACGCTTGCCTCGTCGCTGCGGCGATGAAGCAAACATTCCACCAGGCCGCTCACATTGCCCACTCTCAGCGGCCACCCCCAAGGACTGGGGAACTCCGGCAGGGCTCAGAGGACTGGGCGCTGCCATCTTGTGGCTATGGCTCCACCATCTTTGTGATGGAGTGATGGTTAATTTGCATATTACCCTTTTATTAGATAGGATTGTTTTCTTTTTTAAAAATATATTTTATTGATTTTTTTACAGAGAGGAAGGGAGAGGGATAGAGAGTTAGAAACATCGATGAGAGAGAAACATCAATCAGCTGCCTCCTGCACACCCCCTACTGGGGATGTACCCACAACCAAGGTACATGCCCTTGACTGGAATTGAACCTGTGGCCCTTCAGTCCACAGGCTGATGCTCTATCCACTGAGACAAACTGGTTAGGGCTAGATAGGATTATTTTAAAAAAAGTTCTAAATTGGTTCCAAAAAAAATGGCTAGTATTAGTGATTATTTTTTCTGCTAAAGAAATATTAAACTCCAGAATCCTGGTTCTGTGACTCCACAGTGTCCATTCTTGAATAGATCAGGAAGTATTTATTATGCTGGAGCACAAATGGAGAAAGGTAAACCAAAACCAAACACCCAAAGCTGCTCATGTAGGTCAGTAGTAATCTTTTCTGAAGAATTGGTATCATTTAGGACATTTTCTTTGGTTGTACAATGAAACAAGAAACATTTCAAAAGTTTTTAGGTGAAAACATTTCATATATATATATATATATATATATATATATATATATATCACCCTGCAAATCATCAAATCATAAAGTTTTTCTCACCATGCTCAGGCAATGTCTTCAAGTCATTTTCATTTACAGGAACAGTCATTTTAACAGTTTAAATGTCCATTCCTGAGTCATAAGAACATAATTTTATATTTGCACCCAGTATAAAGTATAAACCTGTTTCCTTCTCTGGCTCCAGCCTGCTTCAGCCAGGAGCCTGCCAGAGGAGCAAGGAAAGCTGGCCTTTCTCACCCTCTGCACCTGGCTCCCCTCTTTCTCTGCCACCCTCCCAGGTTGCCCTAGGCCAACAGAGTCAGGAGTTGGATGGAAGGGATGCAGGAGGAGGAGAGATAGGGACAGGAAACCTCCTCTTGCCTGCATAGACCTAACCGGGAGATGGCAGATGCCCTGCTAGCTGCTTCTCCCTAGGGCACTTTATGGCTTCCTTGGAGACAGTCTCAACGGGGTCCTTAGATTGCAAATACCCTGACAAGGAAACTGAGGCTCACAGCAGGTAAAAACTACTCTTCTCAGCCCAACATTATCATGTCTCCTTCCTGGGCATCAGCTGGCCCTATTTGGGTTACATGGCTCCTCGGGAAAACCTCTTGGAGCTTCCAAAGGACTCAAGGTTGAGCTCAACCTGTTCCTAAGAAGAACTCACCCATCCTCACTCTGCTGGGAGTGGAAGAACTCCCAGTGCAGCCCTCGCCCCTGTCCACTTGTGGCCTCGGTGTGACCTAACCACAGCTTTCACAGCAGTCCTGGGCCCCGTTCTTGCAGGCATGTTTCAAGGCGCTTGAGTTCTCTCGAAGCACCCTCTCTGGCTTAAGAAGAGACAGAGGAATCATTCTCCTTCTCCCCTCCCTAACGAGGAGTGTAGACTCCACAGCTCTCCACCATCTCCGTACGGATGTCTTCTATTGCCTTGGCCTCTACCTTGATCCCTCTAAATGGCTGATGGGCTAAGTGTACCCAAATGACTTTTGTGCCGCTGTCTTTGAAGTCTCGCCTAAGCGGTCTAAACACTCTGTTTTGGGAACTGGAGGTAGTTGGCGTTTTGTTCAGGGCCTTTGAAGGCAGAAAGAAGGTCATTTTAATAATCTGTTACCTGACCATCATTGTTATTAAGCAATGGGACAAATAAGTCTAGAAGGAGATCTTTGCCTTAATGAGTCTCACTTGTAGAAACATATATTACCCATCGGTATGATAGTCTCAGATTTACTCACCTTAACCTAGTGTTATGGGAATGCCAGACAGTCATAGCAGCTGGGAAGGGCAATCATTTGCAGGCAAGAGAAGATTCCATCTTTTCAGCTTTCCTCGTATTGAAGCTCATAATTTTGAACAATTGGTTAGCATTGTGAATTTACAAACTGCTTTATTCTTCTTTATTTTATCTCATAATAACAGTGAACCCTGTGAGTCTGTGTTATTATCCCAGTTTCTTCCTACAGAGTAGCGAGAAAGAGAGAGAGAGAGAGAGAGAGAGAGAGAGAGAGAGAGAGAGAGAGAGAGATAAGTTGCCTCTCACATGTGCTCTGACCGGGAATAAAACGAGAGAGAGAGAGAGAGAGAGAGAGAGAGAGAGAGAGAGAGAGAGAGAGAGAGCAGGAATAAAACCGCAATCTGGGTATGTGCCCTGACAGGGAATCAAACCAGTGACCTTTGGTGCATGGGCCTGAGCCACACTGGGCCAGGACAGAGAACTTGATTCTTGTTTGAGGTTATGCAGCTGTTTTATAGCACAGAGAAACTTGAACTCTTGCCCTCTCTCCAGGACACCACACTGAGTCTAGACTGTCTGCATATGAGGCTCACAGAGTTGTAGCTTCTTACCAACAAGTTAAGAAGGAGTAGGTTTTCAAAAAGCAACATTTCAAAAAAGCAAGCTGAACACTCACTCGTGCTAGTCAGCCCCATTATTCAAATGACGAAGTTCCACTAGGTAACCACATCTCTATTTGGAACTGTACACGGCAGAGTCTCCTAGATATACGGTTTTCTAGGAATGCATTTGTCATGGTTAGTGCTCTAGCTTGTTTCTGAGATTAGAGATAAGTCTCAGAAAATATTGGTCTAATAAGGAAGAAGCACTAAGCAAAAAGGCTCCAGATAGAGAGTACTCCAATTTGTGTTAGACAACAGTTTTGATTAGCTTGTGATTTATCACATGTTTAATTTTCAAAACAAATTAAAATATTTCCATGAATTTTGTGGCAGTCTCCTCGCTGGCTGGAGCAGTTTGGAAGAAATAAGTGTCCTCTCTCCGGAGTGTGGGAGGGAAGCAGGATGGTATCAACAGTGTGGGATGAGATCACTTGGCTCCCAGATGTGTCCCATAAACATGCATGACAGGCTCCATGGCTAGTTCATTCAGCCTGGACCTTCTAGTGTCACCAGCCCAATGCAGGTGAGTGACAACCAGGAATCCTTAGCTCAAACAGCAGAGTTTGTATGTATTTTATTATAATAGTACTACTTGTATTTTATCAGAAAAAAAACATCAATTTTGCATAGCTAATTTAATTCCAATTAGAGGAAGGGAAACTATAGGGTGAAGCAAAAGTAGGCTTACAGTTGTTCATGTGGACAATTATTACAATAGTTAATAAATAATAATACAAGAATACACTCTGTGTTTCACATACTCACAATTATGTAAACCTACTTTTGCCTCACTCTGTGTTTCTAAAAGTTTTAGCTGCCTTGCAGTAAAAAGGAAGAATCTCTTACCCTTTGAGACAGCATGGAGGGACCTGGAGAGTATCATGCTAAGTGAAATAAGTCAGTCAGAGAAAGACAAGTAACACATGATCGCATTCATATGTGGAATCTAAGTAACAAAATAAACTGATGAATGGAGTGGATCCAGAGACATGGAAGTATAGAACAGAGTGTGGAATCTCAGAGGGAAGGTGGGTGGGTGGGAGGTAATCAATCAAAGACCTTGCATGAATATATGCATAAACCATGGACACAGACAATACGGTGCTGAAGGCCTGGGGCTGGGAGTGGGGGAGAGCGGAGTAGGGGGCTGCAGGGGGTCAATGGGAGGAAAAAGGAACATATGTAATACTTTCAACAATAAAGAACTATTAAAAAATAAAACTTTTAGCTGCCTTGCAGCAGAATCATTTTAAAAACACCTTGAAATGCCCTAACCGGTTTGGCTCAGTGGATAGAGCGTTGGCCTGTGGACTGAAGGGTCCCAAGTTTGATTCCTGTCAAGGGCATGTACCTTGGTTGCGGGCACATCCCCAGTAGGGGTGTGCAGGAGGCAGCTGATTGATGTTTCTCTCTCATCGATGTTTCTAACTCTCTATCCCTCTCCCTTCCTCTCTGTAAAAAATCAATAAAATATATTTAAAAAAAAAACAACAACAACACGCCTTGAAGGAAAAATAAAGGAGCAGTTTGATCCCACAGGTAGTCAGGGAGCTGATTCAGGCCCAACACACATGAGCTGGAGGCAATGGATAACTGCTCAGGAAAAGGAGTTTCAGGCACTGAGCCTCACAGTCATGCCCTGGGGCTACAGAATCAACTGGGGCTGCACCAAGACCCAGCAACCTTTCTCTCTGAGCCTCAGTTGTCTCACCTGCAAAATGGGGCACCATGCAAATCTAAAACACAGAAATCAGTCACTATTTTTTAAGGTCTATTCAGAAGTGTACACTTATAATTACATGATAGTCTGTCCATTACATTCTTGGCAGTGAAATGAGAGGAAGGGGAAGGTACTGTGTCTTGCAAGAGGCAGTGGCATGGTGGGGAATAGCTTTGGGGGAGAGCTGCCTGCCCCTTGCGGCACATGCGAAGCAGCCAGGGAGATCTTGTACCCTCCTCTGTTCCTCAGCCTGATCATCTGTAGAACCCCATAGGGTTGTTGTAAAGATCAAATGAGTTGCAAATATAAATATCAGGACAGAATGTGGCACATGATAGTACTGAGTGGGTACTAGCTATTCTATTATTATTCTCTTTTTCATGCACAAAGGTGTACCTGCTGGACCTAACCCGAGGGAGCATATTCAAGGTGGGGCAGAAGGAAAGGACCAGGCAGAATAGTGTTATCTGGGCTATACAAGTGAATTCTGCTTATGACTAAGTATTCAGATTAGAAATAATCAGGATTTAACACCCTGCATTGTGCAGAGGCTATGCTGGGAAACATGTGCATTATTGTTGACCTTCTCAACAGTCCTCAAGGTACATAGTAAGTGTTATTACTCTGTTTCACAGATGAGGAAAGTGAAGGTAGAATAAGTTGTCTAAATCCATGTGTTGACAAAACCCCAAACCCACCTAAGCTTCAAAGACCTGCCATTGTTATTTAAATGGGCTGCTCTTCTCTGCACGCCCCGCACTGGGCCAGGCACTCTGCGGGACACTCTCCTTTCTACTGTGTCTCTCAGCCTCACTGCCCTGCAGAATGGGCATTATCATTATCACCTCCACTTCTTTCCTCAGAGCTGAGCCAAGTCCCCCTCTGCTTCCCACCATATAGTCCTTCCTGGCAACAGTACGGTGGGAAGTATTTGAAATTTTTTGGAGTAGGAGTTGAGATGGCATTGCTGACAAGACTCAGATATATTTATTTCCAACCATGCCAAGTGGCACTCTGGCACCTCGTTTTGAGTAATGAGCCTCATTCTAGCTAGAAGGATGACTCATTGCCTGTCAGTGGAACTAGTGAGGCTTGCTGACTGCAGCCTAAAGCACCTGGAGCTGGTCCAGGGACCCTCTCTCATTAGTGCCAAGGAGACACCCACTCTTCCTTCCCCATATGAATGCATCTCAAAGCTGAGAGTCCTACCACATCTTCTAACCACCACCTGCCCTGCCTGAGAAGGCAAAGCCCAGGAGAGATGCAGGCAGGGCCTAATTACCCTAACTAATGGCCTGTCACAGCACTAAAGACCGTGAAATCTTTACCTAGCAGAGGGTGCCCAGGCTTGCATATTTATTTTTAATTATGACACCTCATAAAGTTACAAGGAGTTGGAATTTCCCTTGCCGTGACATTTAGGAATCCCAAATCACATTGTACTTTGTTTATTTGGGGTAAATCTTCTCCCCAGTCATGCTCCCCAGTGGGGCTGACCATTTGTGGTCATCACACATCTTGTGTTTGCTTGACTGCACCAAGAAGCAGCCTGGTACAATCACTGGTCATTTGGATCTGTTTAAAAGGTTCAAAAGGAAAGGGTGTTATGGCAGAAGATGAGGGTGCGGGGATGAGATCTGCAATCAACCTGCATGGACATCTGCATGGTCCCCTTAGTTTGCTGGCTCTTGGGTTTCAAAAGTAGTTTTTAAACTATACCTACTATAGGTGATCTCTAAGGATTAGGAGATGATCTAATCTACCCTCTGACTCAAGAAACATCCACATGTGAGTCTTGCCAAGAGAAAGCTATTCTGTTTAATACCCTGCAGCGAGAAATGAGTTCCAGCCTCTCCCTTCCTGGCATCCCAGGGAGTTGACAAGCTTTCTCATAATCAAGGTGCTTTCTTGAACATTCTCTTCTTAGCACCTTTTCCACAAGATTATCTGTGGTTTTCAGAAAGTCCAAGTCTATTATCAGAAACCTGTCCGTCAGGGTTTTCTTATAGTCAAACTAGTGTCCTGGTGCATGAAATTCATTCGGGGGGGTGGGGGGGGGTGTCCCTCAGCCTGGCCTGCATCCTCTCCAGTCTGGGACCCCTGTGGGATCGGGCCTAAACTGGCAGTCGGACAACCCCCTCGCAATCCGGGACTGCTGGCTCCTAACCGCTCACCTGCCTGCCTGCTTGATCACCCCTAACCACTCTGCCTGCTGGCCTGCTTGTCCCCAACTGCCCCCCCCCTGCCAGCCTGATCACCCCCGACTGCCCTCCCCTCCTGGCCTGATCACCCCTAACCGCCTCTGCCTCGGCCCCACCACCATGGCTTTGTCCAGATAGACGTCAGAAAGGTCTCATGGTCTAATTACCATGTTACCCTTTTATTAATATAGATATGATATGACATACTGCCATAACTATAACATGTCTACCATTATTACTCTATGAGAATACATACTTCATGCAATAGGAAGGCATCTAATACATTACATTGTGTATGTTGTAAGTAGTAGGAAATACTGTATTCGTAGCAATAATATACACCCTGTGACTTCCCTTCCTGATCTGGGAATGGTTCCCCAATTCTTTGAACGTTTCCTGGCCCCTAATGTATTTTTTTTGTCATTCAGTGTAACTTTATTTACTGTTTATTGCACATGATTTGAGGTCTTTAATTTCTAACCACCAAAGATTCAAAGGACTATTTTTTCCATGAAGTTTAACATTAACATCAATGAATTCATGTATTCATGTGTTTTTATTGTAAACATCTGAATTATTCACATTGTCATAGATCCTGAACTCATAAGCATGGACCATGCACAGGCTGGCAGCAAGCCAGGAAGCCACTCTGCAAGCAAACAGATACTCTGCATAAGGAGAAAAGTCATAGCACAACATTTAATGTCCAACCTGAGTCACCTCAGAATGTTATATATATTGACTTCTTAATTCATATAGTATCAGGAACTCAACTGCTTGGCTGGTGATGGGGTTGACCTGGTTTTGGGAAGATTATTCCTGAAATAATTAAGGAAAGGGGGGGCTCAATCTTTCTTCTTGGTTGCTTGCTCCTCCCCAACACCTTCATCTTTCTTCTCATCCTCAGCTTTTTGGGCATCTTCACCTTCACCTCCTTCTTCTTCCTCCTTTGCGTCCTCAAATTCTTCTTTGGCACCTTCTTCCTCTTCCTCTCCTTCCTCTTCCTCAGCCTCTTCCTTCTCCTTCTCCTTCTCCTCCTCTTCAGCTTCTCCTTCAGAGGGGGCTTCATCCTTAGCTTCCTCGGCTTTTGCAGCCTCAATGGTCTCCTCCACCTCGATCTGCTCCTCCTGGACGTGGCTGGTGTATTAAGAAGGGAAGGAGCGAGTGGACATCAAGTAAGAGCTGGTCTGTAAACCACCGTAGGCAGATTCACCAAAGACCTGGGAAGTCTGGGAGTAGCCGCTGGCTATGCTTCCCACGCTGGTGAAACTGAGCTGGGTCTTCTCACCTTCCAAGAGTTTCCTGTAAGCTGCAATGTCAATGTCCAAAGCCATCTTCACATTGAGGTTCTGGTATTCTTTTAAATATCATGCCATTTCACTCTTTGTAGTTCTCAACTCATTTTCTAATTTGTTGATTGTGTCCTGCATAGCACTAACGTTGGAGTTCTGCTTATCCTCCAGCTCTTGCAGCTGCTTTCCCAGAGCTTCGTTCATGCCCCAGCATGCTTTGATCTCCAGGGTCTTGGCCTTGAGCAGGCAGCGAATTTTGGACACCTCGTCCTTGGCGGCATGCACCCCGTAGGTGTTCTTGGCAGTGCTCTCGGTCAGCATGGTGAAGCAGCTCTTGTACCATTTTTCGGCATTCTGCAGGTTCTTGGCAGCCAGCTTCTCGTACTGGGCGCTGATGTCCTTGAGCGTGGCAGAGAGGTTGGACTTGGAGAACACGTCCATCTCCACGGAGATCTGAGCATACTGGATCTGCACCTGCAGCTCAGTGATCTCTTCTTCATGCACCTTCTTCAGAAAGGCGATTTTCGTCCATCAGGCTGTTGATGCACTTTTTGAGCTCAGCGCCAGCGAGAGCAGCCTAGTCTGCACCTTTGCGCGCCTCCATCAGCCAGCCCTCTGTGTCCTCATGGTTCAGCACCTCTTCCTGGTAGCATGCCTGCAGGTTGCTCCCAGTCCCTTGCAAGCCACGGTGCCTGCTAACTGCCCACTGCCCTCTCCTCGCCATGGATGGGGCGCAGTGGGCCGGGGCACAGGCATCCCATTTTCATTAAAATGTTCAACCCCGACCTGCTCCACCAGTGTCCGCAGGTGGCCCGGGGGCAGACAGTGATCCCAGAGATACTGGCCATCCCTGCTGGGGTCCCCAATGGCGGCCTGGACCCTGCGGGAGGCGTCAGGTGCTGCCCGTGCCACCTGCCTGTACCCGATAGCTGCCTGGACCCCACAGGTGGCATCAGGCACTGCCCGCCCTGCCTACCCGGTCCCCGATTGTGACCTGGACCCCGCGGGCGGTGTCAGGCGCTGCCTGCCAGGCCTGCCCAGTCCCCGATCGCGACCTGGACTCTGCGGGCGGCGTCAGGCGCTGCCCGCCCAGCCTGCCCAGACCCCGATGTTGGCTTGGACCCCTCAGGTGGCATCAGGCATTGCCTGCCCTGCCTGCCCAGTCCCCAATCATGGACTGGACCAGCGGGGAGCATTAGGCGCTGCCCGCACGGCCTGCCTGGTCCCCGATGGCGGCCTGGACCCCGCAGGTGGCATCAGGCGCTTCCCGCCTGGCCTGCCCGATTACTGATCGCAGCCTGGACCCAGTGGGCAGCATCAGGCGCTACCCGCCAGGCCTGCCCAGTCCCTGATGGTGGCCTGGACCCCACAGGTGGCATCAAGTGCTGCCCGCCCAGCCTGCCTGGTCCCTGATTGCATCCTGGACCCCGTGGGTGGTGTCAGGCACTGCCCGCGCCACCTGCCTGTACCCGTTAGCCGCCTGGACCCCGCGGGTGGCGTCAGGCACTGCCTGCCCCACCTGCATATGCAAATTTACCCACCATCTTTGTTGGCTTAATTTGCATATCACTCCTAATTGGCTGTGGGCGTAGCGGAGGTATGGTCAATTAGCATTTTCCTCTTTTATTAGTGAGGACTAGAGACCAGGTGCACAAAATTTTTGCAGTCTGGGGGCGGGGAAGAGGGGTCTCTCAGACCTGCTGTCCCCTCTTGCAATCTGGGAGCCCTCGGGGGATGTCCCACTGCTGTAGAGGTGGGAGAGGCTCTCACCACCGCTGCTGCGCTCGCCAGCTGTGAGCCTGGCTTTCGGCTGAGTGGCATGGAGCACACTGATCACCAGAGGGCAGCTCCTGCATTGAGCGTCTGCCCCCTGGTGGTCAGCATGCATCATAGCGACTGGTTGATCCACTGTTGGGCCGAAACCAGCTCTCTGACATCCCCTGAGGGGTCCTGGATTGCCAGAGCATGCAGGCCAGGCCGGGGGACCCCACTGGTGCACACTCAATGCCAGGGAGGGATGCGGGAGGTTGGCCAGCTAAGGAGGGAATGCAGGAGAGCATTGACCCCTCTCTTCTAATCAGCGGTCCTCTGTCCTCACTTCCTCCTTAGAAGTGTTGTTGTCCAAGACTCCCAGACAGACATGCCCATTTGACAGACACCAAGCATGACATCTGAATTACATTAATAGTCAATCCTTAACATGGGCAGAAAATTCTGTGGCTGGGCAGCTTGTCAGCAGATTGAAAATCTATGGAGGCACTGGAAATGGAAGATTGTGGTGAGCTCTGGAGAGTAGAGAGGGTAGTTCTCCTACTCCTGATGTTGGCAGAAAGACTGGCAGGGGCCATCCTGGCTCTGGGAGAAGTGCGGAGTCATCGGAGACCAGTCAACACTCATTCACCCCCTCCAATCTCTAAAATGAGATGGAAGCTGGCAGCCCTCAGGCATGTTTCACTTGGCTCACACAATAATTTTAAAAATTCAGAGTGTACACATAAAAATTCAGATTTATAGCTTCATTTCATTTTAAAATCTAAATACCCTTGCATAACAGTAATTGCCCAGGGTAGAATAGATGCGGCCCCACTCAGAAGGGCTAGGAGCTCTGTTCCTCAATCTCCACCCCTTCCCATTGTTATACCTCATCTTCTTCATGTATTCCTCAATGGCTCTTCCAGGTTCCAGATTCATTCAATAAATTGTGTGCCAGTTACTGTGCTGAGTACTAGATGTATAAAACAGATTACTGAGGAAGGGAGATAAACATAACAATAGCCCCTAGGAACTCTGACACTTCTGGGAATCCAGAAGTGGGAAGGACTAATTGCCTAATAGCAACACTTATAATTTATTGAGTACTTACTGTGTGGTAAGCATTTTGCCTGCCTGAGGAATTGGGGTTGGTTTCTCAGAAAGGTTTCTTTTCAAGAATATTAAAATTGTCATCTAGAGAAGGGCATTTCAGACAGAACCACATCCTCAAAGGCTTGTGAACAAGCCAAGAGGTTTCAGTGAATTACATGAAAATTATGACTGTGACCTGAGTTGCAGACAATGTTGGGAAGAGAGAAGAGCTACAAATGTAGTCTGGGGCTAGAGGGAACTGAACACTATCCTGCAGTCAATGGGAAGGCATCTGAATTGTAACTGGCTCCTTCACAGCCCTTCCTGGCTTAGATAGAGGTCAAGGGTCAAGAGTCCTGCAAGGGAGAGACTCAAAGGGATAGAGCCACTATTCTGTCTAGATGTTTGTTTGGAAAGAGATACTGGTGCAAATTAGCCTAGGCTGGTGCCCACCACCCCTCACCTAACTCTCCTGTAGGATATGTTCAGGGAATTCATATAGACTAGCGGCCCAGTGCACGAATTCGTACATGGGTGGGGTCCAGACAGCCCAGCCCCAATCGGGGCGGATCAGGGCTGGGCCTGTTGGGAGGAGGAGATGGTGGGAGATTGGCCAGCCTGCCCCAATAGGGGCCCGATCAGGGCTGGGCCTGGCTGGGGGTAGGGGCTGCCGGGAGATTGGCCGGTAGGCCCTGCCCCCAATTGCAGTTGGGGGGCTGATTGGGGGTGGAGCCAGCCATGGGAAGGGTCTGGATGGTGGGCTGGCCGAGCCTGCCCCCGAATGGAAATGGGGGTGCCAATCGGGGGCCAGTGGCCTGGGATGAGGGGCCATAGGTGATTGGCCAGCCAGCCCTGCCCCTGATCAGGGTGGGGCCAGCAGGGGGAGGGGCTGTGGGCCTATAATGGTGGGGCAGGCTGATTGGGGGCGGGGCTGGTGGGAGGTAAAGGGAGACATTTGGATGATTGGCCCTGCCCTTGATCAGGATGGAAGAGTCCCATTAGGGGCGGGCTGGTGGGGAGGGGAGGGGCCGCAGGAGGTTGGCTGGCAGCCCCACCCCCTGATTGGGCTGGTTAGCTGGCCTCAGTGGGCGTCATAGTGACCGGTCCTTCCAGTCGTTATGGCATTATGGTTGCTGGCTTTTTATAGATTAGTCCAAGTCCAACATGATGAGGAAGGTAAAACTGGTGCCAAACATACTAACAACCCATTTGAGACCCAAGCGTGATTCATTTCCCTCTTTCTTGAGCTGATCATACTCTTCTTCTATTAGAACAGAGGGTTGTCTCTTTGTAAATGTCTATGGATGTCCATCTTTCCCCTCAAAGCCATGCTCACAATATGTCTCATAAATATGTGCCTACCTTATTGCTCCTTCCAGTACCTTCTCCATTTTTTGTTAAATCCTTTATCTTTGTGATCACTTCATTCTGGACAATACCCATTTACACTAACATGCCAAGGGATTATGGGGTAGGTTTGTGGCCACTTTGCCATGCAGATTATTTAGGAAAAGCAACATGAGAGCCCTTTGGGAAATTCTCGCATGTAACTAATTCAGAAAGTAATATCCTGTTTTGTCTGCACTCTGTACTAGTCCTCCTCATGTGTCCTGTAGAGGAATCCTGGGGTTTCTCCTCACTGGCTGAAAGATCAACAAAGCACTGGCTCCCAGCCCTACCCTAGAGCCATCCTGAAGAATTACACTAAAACAAAGTGTTCTCAAAAACTGAACCAAAAACAAAACCTTCAAGGTCTTACTAGCTGCTGCTTTTCAGTCTTGGAGCAGAAATTTCAATTTTTATATGAAGGACAAGCCTTTATAGCAAGAGTAGTTAGCTCAAAAACTTTTCATTTAAAGGGGTCCCCTTTTCAATTTTACTTTCAAAAACTCTTCAGAATACTGACCACCAGTATCAAGCAGTTGAGCAAAAATATGACAAAAGCCCACTAATAGTTCAGTAAGAGTTTTTAAAGAAATTTTAGTTCTGTTAATCATAACAGTGTGTTTATCTGCCCATTGAAAAATGGCAACATGCATATGTGTGAGGTGTCTCTCTTCTGTTCAGCCTGCACTGTTGTCAGCCATTACTTGGAAAGTATATTGATCATGGAGGCCTTTGCAGGAATTTTCTTTTCTACACTCTGTGCTTGACAGGTGTCCTCCACCTTCAGATTGCAAATCACTGTGACTCAGAAGAAACAGCCTGGGTAAAGTGTCTTATAGTTGTTCTAGGTTTGCTTTTTGTTTTGTCAAAGAACAGAATTCCCTGTGATATTTGTAGAAAACGATTGCGATTTGGTGAAAGTTATGTGACACTATCTACTTCCTTCTGTTTCAACGATCCTGTCTCCTCAAAGGGTGGATCCTTTGAAGGTCTCTTCTGTAATTAACTAATCTTTTTATAGGATCTGCAGCTTAGCGCCTCCTAGAGTACTGTAGTTTCTTCTCCTAGAGCTAATACTCCAGAAAAGGAGTTATCTGGACTTAAAAAGAAAGAAGCAAACAAAAAAACCAGCCCTAGCAGGTTTGTCTCAGAGGATAGACTCTGCCCACGGACTGAAGGCTCCCGAGTTTGATTCTGGTCAGGACATGTATCTTGGTTGCAAGCTGGATCCCCAACCCTGGCCCAGGCCCACATGTGGGAGGCAACCAAGTGATGTATCTCTCTCTCTCTGTGTGTCTCTGTGTGGATCCTCCATAGGATCCAGATCCCAGATCTCCCTGTTCCTTCTACTCTCTCTAAAAATCAATGGAAAAATATCCTTAGGTGAGGATTAACAAACAGACAGACAAACAAAAAAACAAACAAACAAACAAACAAAACAAGGAAAAAACACACACATAGTAATGACCTTAGAAAGAGCATCCCAGGTCAACAAGATCCCATGTTTCAAAAAGGAATTAGCAATAAACTACATTCATCATGTATTGATGAGCAACATGTGTCAGGTGATTTGAAGCAAAATAAAAATATTGGCCTCAAGGTGGTGAGACACACAAGGTGGAAGTGTTTTAAGCTTATTCCTGAGCTATGGAAGCACAGAAACCTAGGTAAGATTAACTCCATGAGAGGCACCAATAAAGTATCATTGGAGTTCAGAGAAGAGGAATGGTCCTCTACCCAGATGAGATCTGGGTAGGCTCATAGTAGAAACAATGTTTGAGTTGGGCCTTGAGAGATGAGAGCATGTGGACACTTCTTTAAACCCCATGCCTGCTATGTTTGTGGCTTGGGTCCAGAAATTGGAGTTTGGGGAAAGTAGTAATAAAATGGCTTTCACTTAATCATGGAAGGCTTTTCACTAGAGGATGGGTGAAGAAATCTTTGAAAGAGGGTAAAAGTCACATCCCTTTTACCAGATAAATTAATTATAGTAATAAGCTTCCAGATTGTATATGTTAGTCTCAAAGAATCAAGTTCTAGTTGATCTGAATACCCTGGCTTCCCCTGGTACAGGTTGACTTGTATCCCCCCAGATTCATATGGTGAGGCACTAACTCCCAACACCTCAGAATGTGAGCTGGAGGCATGAGCAACTAAAGTTAAATGTGAACGCTATAGGAAGAAAGATCTTGGCATTTGTTTTTCTGGCCTAGATAAAGAAAAGTTAAAATTTCTGATAAGTTTATATCATTCTGACAAGAAAGACTGAAAACCTGGAGTTGTCTTCAATGGAGCTGATCCTTAAGACTATGCTATCAGAATGATGAGCCTAGAAGCAAATGGAAAACTGAATAGACCCTATTCTTGGAGGTTAAAAGAGACTTGCTAGAAAAAGAACTGAGGAAATAGAAATCTACATGTCTAAAACAATATAAGGTGAGAGCTGATATCAGAGGAAGAACGCCGGCTAGAAGATGGACCAGAATCTAGCCAATCCCATGGGACTGAAGCCAAAACAGCTTGAAAGGTACATGAGAAAAATGATGAACAACCAAAGATAGCATGAAAAAAGATGTGAATGAAAATCCTCAAGTTTAAGAAAATATAAAACTATTTTCACAAGAAGCTGAAGCATGTGAATGAATGAAAGAAAGAGTGAAATGAACAAACAAGAATAGTTGCATAGTGTAAAGCACGTGCATCAAATATTCTACATAAGACACCTCACATCAAGCCTAACTGAATGCTTATTCAAGACTAGAGGCCTGGTGCACGAAATTCGTGCACGGGAGGGGGTGTCCCTTAGCCCAATCTGCACCCTCTCCAATCTGGGACCCCTCAGGGGATGTCTGACTGCCTGTTTAGGCCCGATCCCCCTTTCACAATCCGGGACTGCTGGCTCCCAACTGCTCGCCTACCTGCCTGATTGCCCCTAACCGCTTCTGCCTGCCAGCCTGATCACCCCCTAACCACTCCCCTGCCAACCTGATCGACACCTAACTGCTCCCCTGCCAGCCAGATCATCCCCAACTGCTCTCCCCTGACAGCCCAGTCACCCCCAAATGCCCTCCCCTGCATACTCCCTCTTTATTAGATAGGGTTTTTTCTTTAACGTATTGGACAGCCCTAACTGGTTTGGCTCAGTGGATGGAGTGTCGGCCTGCAGACTCAAGGGTCCCAGGTTTGATTCCGGCTAAGGGCATGTACCTTGGTTGGGGGCACATACTGCAGGAGGCAGCTGATCAATATTTCTCTCTCATAGTTGTTTCTAGCTCTCTATCCCTTCCCCTTCCTCTCTGTAAAAAAATCAATAAAATGTATTTAAAAAAAAACACATATTAGACAGTGTACCTGCCGTGGTCTTGACAAACCAGTAAAAATGTAAACCCAAACTAAAGATGTCATAAAATAAACCCCTTAAACAGGAATTTCATGAGACTTGGAAAGGTGATATCATGCGGTTGTTTCTTCCTTTTTTCCTTCTCTTTCTTTTTCTTGATGTTTCATCTTTTGTCCTTTCTTTCTTTTCTCCTTGTATTCCTTTCCTGTCCTCTCTTTCTCTAAACTTTTCCTTTGGTAGAATCATCAGTACTTGAATCGCTCCCTTGGGGTGCGGGCGCCTCCCAGCCGGACACCCGGGGCTGCCACTGGGAGGGGTTGGTGGCATGGGGGCACCTCCCAGCCAGACACCCCGGGCTGCCTCTGGGAGGGGATGGCGGCATGAGGTCATGGGAGCCTCCCAGCCGGACACCTGGGGCTGCCTCTGGGAGGAGATGGCGGTGTGGGGGCACGGACCCTTCCCAGTCAGACACCCGGGGCTGCCGCTGGGAGGGGATGGCGGTGTGGGGTCGCCGGTGCCTCCCAGTGGGACACCCGGGGCTGCCCGGCTCTCAGTGGCAGCCCTCCCTGGCACTGGGGGATCTGGCGGGGCTGAGAGGACTGGGCACTGCCATCTTGTGGCTATGGGCGCCACCATTTTGTCGCAGAGTGATGGTTAATTTGCATATTACTCTTTTATTAGATAGGATGGCAGATGTAGCAAGGCAATTGTTAGTGGGAACTGGACAAAAAGAATTAGAGACCACTTAAATGATCATTGAAAAAGGCCTTTGAAGAAACTGTTTGTACCCCTGAGATTTTTTTCCTTACAAAGTCTTGAAGGAAAAAACCACCAAATATATATTATATCAAATATATATATATGAAGAAGATAAATATATATATATATATATATATATATATATACACATATATATGAAGAAGATAATATATATATGAAGAAGATAAAAAAATATTTGAAGATCATATCAAAACTATCTCAAGGAAGGAAGTGTCTTGAGAATCAAATGCTGCAAATATTGAAAAGGAATTTCAAAAGCTTAAATTTTAAAAAATGACTGACTTATGACAAGTAAATGTAATAAGATATCACAAGTAGAGGGAAAAAACAGCTTAGAGATAGAGGAGAAATGCCTCAAGAGATGAAAACCTGAGCCATGCTCCTGCGTAAGGAAAATAAGACAACACTGGCAGAAGAAATGCAAAAATATAGGTGTCCTTTGAAAGACCAAATTATTGCCACTAATAATGAAGCTCATCATATGTGTTACTAATTCAAATGCTAATAATAGATAAAGAAAGTGCACACAGTGGACTAATATTAACTGAAGGGAAACACATGTATGCTTTCAGAAAGAGTATTCAAGGATATGGTAATCCAGTTATAGCATTTGGCCAGCCTCAGCAGACCAGTCCTTAGGATTAACAGATCACCAAGGCAGGAGCCATGCTCATCTGGGATGGCTCAGAGGCCCAACATTCAAAGTATCAGGTGTGGATCTGATGCTCCTTCCATAGGATCCAGATCCCCGATGATGGTCTCTCCATGCTGTCAACCCAATCCTTAACTAGTTCTTCCTCCAGATGGGTAGGATAGAGCTTACCCCACTGCTCATGACTCTGGTCACCTCTCTGCACCAGCCTGACGCAAGTTTTAGTGTGCCTCCTGTTGATGGAGTCCAACATTCTCAAAAGCAGAGTCCAGTGGAAAGGATACTAAAATGCTCTTGGAAATGTATGTCCCTCAGGTCCATCATTCCCACTGGGAATTGGAGCAGCTTGCCAGGCTGCCTTCCTTCATACTGGTATTCCAGGCAGGTGTCCCATGTTGGGAATTGATATATGAGGGCAGTTCATGACGGAAGTGGGTTTTTCCCATTCCTCCAGTGAACCCACATGGGGAACATTCTGGATCACTCCATCCTCTAGCAGCATCAAGGAAAGCCTGTTACGGAGGTGCCCTTGTCATGGTTCCACTATTTCCTCCTGAAAGGAGTGAGAACATGTTTTGCTGATTCCATTTTCAAGTGAGATTAAAAATATATATTACTAGAGGCCTGGTGCACGAAATTCACGATCACGGTGGCGGGCGGGGGGGGGGGGGGGGTTGTCCCTCAACCCAGCCTGCACCCTCTCCAATCTGGGACATCCCTCTCACAATCCAGGACTGCTGGCTCCCAACCCGCGTGCTTGCCTGCCTGCCTGATTGCCCCTAACTGCTTCTGCCTGCCAGCCTGATCAACCACTCCCCTGCCAGCCTGATTGATGCCTAACTGCTCCCCTGCCAGCCCAATTGTCCCTAACTGCCCTCCCCTGCCAGACTGGTCACCCCCAATTGGCCTCCCCTGCCAGCCTGGTCACCCCTAACTGCCCTCCCCTGCCAGCCTGGTCACACCCAACTGCCCTCCCCTGAAGGCCTGGTCCTCCCCAACTGCCCTTCCCTGCTGACCCGGTCCCCCCAACTGCCCTCCCCTGCAGGCCTGGTCCCTCCCAACTGCCCTCCCCTGCTGGCCATCTTGTGGCGGCTATCTTGTGTCCACATGGGGGCGGCCATCTTGTGTGTTGGAGTGATGGCCAATTTGCACATTACTCTTTTATTAGATAGGATTGATTTCAGAGAAAGAGGGAGAGGAAGAGAGAGATAGAAACATCAATGATGAGAGATTATCATTGATCGGCTGCCTCCTACATGCCCCACACTAGGATCGAGCCTGCAACCCAGGCATGTGCCCTGACTGGGAATCGAACCCTGATCTCCTGGTTCATAGGTCGATGCTCAACCACATAGCCATGCCGGCCGAGCTCAAGTGAGATTTCTTATAAAAATCTAGGAGTAGGGAAGAAAGTTTCTGTCTTCTTCTAGGATTACTTTGAACTCTTCTTTTGTTAGTTTTAGTATTTTTAAGTGATTGCACCTTTGTTCAAATTGAAACAATTGAATTATAAATCACAGGGTAGTATTTCTGTGAGTGGATTATTCATAAATTATGATCTTGTGAATAAATTATTTTTGTTTTACTATACTCCTTACGTAATGTAAATATTGTATTTGTTTGATTAATCAGTCCACCATAGCATAAGTGATAAGAATTTTATGTGGGCAGTTCAGAAATTAAACACATTTGAAACTATAAAGACTATTTTTGTTTGCCAAGAACTGTATTTAATAAATTTATGGGGAAAAATGGAAAAGTAGCTTGAAGTTTACATAGATAAATTATAATTGGTTTTAAATAAACAAATACTAATTCTATCCTTCTCCCCTTAACAATAAAGGACAGAAATGTTCCTTTCATATCTTTAGCATTCATGTATTTCACAGTAGATACTATATGAAAAAAAATTAATTGATATATGAATTTTGCTTAGCTGTTCTTGTTTTTATCATCTCTATCTCTCTTTATTTAATTGTAAATATATTATAAAAAATTTCCCAAGTTACTAGGTCAACCATTCTGAGATGTAGCACTTAAAAATTTCCTGGTAGATTTGTGAGCAAGACCAGTTTCTTCATTCTGAGTTTCTCAGTCTTAAACTTTGCTGCTGGGAGTGTATGATGGTTGACACTACTAATCTGTTTTAAGACAGCTGGGTAATAATTACAAGGGCTACCATTTAATAAATGTTAGTACCAGACCCTGTGTGCCAGATACTGTGCTAACCATCTTACATGTATAACTTACTTAATTTTCATAAGCTCTAGAAGATAATTGCTTTTATTTTCTCTTTTCTAATCTTGAGACAAAAATGTTAAATTACTGGGAAGTAAGCGAACAAGTCCTGCATTCTCATTCTCTCTCTCTCTCTCTCTCTCTCTCTCTCTCTCTCTCTCTCTCTCTTTCTCTCTCTCTCACACACACACTCATCTCTAAAGCTTAAGCTCTTGCTCATTGTGCTATATCCATCTCTGTAACGAGGGAAAACACAGGTTCAAAGAACATAATGTCCTGTGAATACAAAGTATATGTTGTATGTAATCACCAACCAAAAGACCTACATGTTCAATATAATTATTTAATAGCACTTATGGCCATTGGACAAGTCATTTATTCTCCTTTGTCTTAATTTCCATTCTGACTCATGGTCCTAATCATTTATTAAAATGAACATATTTCTGCCCTATAAAGCTCAATGATACGCTAACTCAAACTGTGAGTTCTTCAGGATGAATCACTAACTTGTCTAACCCTAAAAACTATACCTTCCAAAAGGATTGCCAAACCCCATTACCAAGGATATCTTGTAGTTTAAAGCCATTATTGATTAATTATAGTAAATATTCAAGAAATTTAAACCAAGATTCCCTAGAAAAACGAATCAATGCCACGTCTCTTAAGGGTATCATAAATTTTAATGTGGAACGTTTCAATATTGCATTCTTACTTGATCCCACACCAAATGAGAAGTTCCAGATGAATTTCCAGGTGTCATGTAAGGAAAGCCTTAAGAAAACCTGCAGAAGTCTTTTTCTCTTCCTCAGCATTATGTGTTTTTACATGTAGCAGACACTGTTGAATAAACTTAATTGTTATTGTAAAGTTGCTCTCATCATTAATTAATTATAATTTCTCTGGAAGTGTTAAGTTCTAGAATTTAGACAGAGAATACATTAATTTTAAAGAGAGAAGTACAAATCACAGGGGAAGTCGGTTGTTTGCAGTTTTCTCTAATCAATTTTTCTTTGCTAAGAGCTAACTACCAGCAATCAAGAAGTCTACAACTTTAGATCCTGACACTTTCCCAAATAAAAGTAACTCCTGGTCTACAAGCTGATGGATAATAAAATGTTCTAAGCAGGACATTTTTTTTTTTAATGAAAGAAAAAAGGAACTGGAATCTCAGCAAAGCAGAACAATTTGTTTGTTCTAATTAAGATTTTACTGCCACAAAACAACAAGAATTGAATATTGGAGTTTGAAGTTTTGGAAATTAACATTAGCTCTTCTGAAAGGGCTAAGATTGAGTCTTACAAATCACATGCATCTTTCTAGAAATCTTTTGAATGCAAGAGAGAGGTAGGATTAATGTTAAAGTAGCTTAATATTAGCACTGTCATTTCTGCCCAGATTAATTCTTTCTTCAACACATTGTTGTATAAGATCCAGGAAACTGCCTGTCCAGGCAGTATCCACATGCAGCAATAGCTTGAGGCTGGATCTCTGGGTACAATTACTTGCTCTCTTTCCAAGTGCTGGAGGGAGGCAGGACCTGAACTGAAACAGAGGCTGCCAAGCCATGCAGAGCCCAGGGTAGTGAGTCTGCCATGAAGCCACCAGAGAGACAGGGAAATGGATGCTCTGTCAGAATGCTGATAACCCCAGCCTGTTTCATGAATGCTGGTAGAAGACCCTGGCCATCTTTCCATTTATCTTCCTCCTTGCTAAAATCCTTTTATCTAACTGTTACTGCTCATTCCCTGGGGGTGGGGGGAGAAGATGCACAAAATTAGGAAATATGGGAAAAATTACAAACATCCTAGAAATTTTATAAAGTTCTATTTTTAAATTCTGAACTTCCACTTGAAAGAATACTCAGTAACCTATTTCAGACCCTTAAATGCCAGCCTATAAATTTAAGCACAACTATAGACATTAAGCACATAGCTTTTGGGAGACAATTCTCCATGGGGCTCTTGCATGTCTATACATCTTGCACTTAGAGGCACTGACTGCCTTTAGTTCTGGACAATATTTTAAAGGATATGTATATAGCAAGCTGCCTGTGAAAAATGTCTCCCTCCAAAGGGCTGGAATGCTTACTGCCCATTAAAAAAAATTATAACTATGTATGCTGATGATTTTAATTAGACTTACTGTGGTGATCATTTTACAATATATACAACTATCAAATCATTATATTGCACACCTGAAACTAATGTAATATTACATGTCAATTATAACCTCAATTTATAAAAAGTGTGAGAAAACTAAATCCTCTAGAACAGTGGTTGGCAAACTCATTAGTCAACAGAGCCAAATATCAACAGTACAACGATTGAAATTTCTTTTGAGAGCCAAATTTTTTAAACTTAAACTTCTTCTAACGCCACTTCTCCAAAATAGACTCACCCAGGCCATGGTATTTTGTGGAAGAGCCACACTCAAGGTGCCAAAGAGCCGCATGTGGCTCGTGAGCCGCAGTTTGCCGACCCCGGCTCTAGAAGATTAGTTGATGAAACAGGAATTTTTAGGAGTGAAAAAGACAGGTTTAGGAAATTTTAGAAATTAAGGGGACCATGGAGGAAGCACAGGGCTGCAGAGCACCAGAAGGCATATTTCCATAGAATAGGGGAGCTGGAAAGCTGCAACAGGTACATTTCCATAGAATGAGGGAGCTGGGAACAGCAAAAGGTCTATATTTACAAAATAAAGGGAAGGAAGCCCTTCATCCAGAAGGAGAAGGAGAAACCCCAAAGGGACTAGAAAAACAATAAGGAAGGAGGGGAGGAAAACCTCACAGGTCCCAAGTGAGGTTCCACCTTTGAGCCCAAAAGTTACTATAGTAACCAGTCTAAGGGAGTAGTGACCAATCAGAGGAGATATCAAGGCACAATGATCTGCAGCCTTCATAAGCCACAGGGAAAAGGAACTCAGTGGGACCCTTTCCCCCTCCCCACGTGGGAGTCTGTGCTGTGAGATTCTTTCCCTTCTCCCCACGTGGGACTCTGTACTTGTTCTTCAATAAATCTCCACTTTTGCCACGCCATCTTCCGTCCATGGATTCATTCTTTGACTCCGATGGACAAAGAGCCTGGGAACCATCCTGCCCTGGGAAACACCGCATGTTCCAGTCCAAAAGTCCCGCTTCATGGAGAAAACCTCTTTAGAAGAACCTTCTACATGACCCTAGTTGAGTGCAGGCTTGGGAGCATGGTCACACAGGTGAGGAGGATTTCTATGAGCCTGCATTTTGCAAATGTTAGTCACATGCTATGTCTTTTAATCACTAATACTATTAAAAAGACATACAGGTTCCCTTAAGTCCAGGTTCCTCCCCTATAATGAAACCTACTGTATGCACAGGCATCTGCTTGGTCCCATCTGCATTACTCCCATGGGGCTTGAGCAAAGGAAAGTGGTGCAAATATGCAGATGCTCATGCCACTGACCATGTCGTCTCCAACCCAGAAGTTTCATGTCTTCTACCAGCATCCATGAAACTTGCACGTTAACCTGTTAGAGTAAAATCGCAGACCTTTCCTAGTTCTTGGCAATAGCGCGGTGGCTGGTACCCAGAAGCACATAGCTTTTGTTGCCCTCCAGCAAGCACTGGTACTGTCTGCTATTTCTAGGGTCACTCCCAATGTGGTCCCTTCCTCTCCTTCCTGTTACAGGCTGGTCCTTTGGGTCATTCCAGTTAAGGAAGTCACTTGCTTCTTCAGCCCTCCAGCTTCCTCCACTCTGCAGGATGTCTTGCCCTCCTCCAGGTGCCTCAGGCTTCACTTAAGAGAATTCCTATGATTATGTTTAATGCCATCCATATCTGGCCCCTGAAGAATCTTTCTTCTAGTTTTCAGATTCGCTGTCCCCAGTTCTTCCACCCCCAAATCCAGGGGGAACATTTCATGCAGCTATTGCACCGCGATCTTCTCTGCCATGCCGTCACCATTCCTGTCTGAGACACAGAGCTGGTCTCCCCAGGCCACAGCTTGCATTAACACTCACCCCTCCTTTCTTTTTTCCGTAGTATTATTTGTTTAGTAGTAAGTCTTTCTCACTAGCCTTTAAGCAATTTGGGGAGCAGGGCATCATACTCCTTTTCATATACCCTTTATAGTCTAGTGCATTTACAAATAATAGGCAATCACTAATTAAAATGAATTTTAATTTTACTTATAATAGTGCTGCCATATAAAATCACTAAAGCCTCTCACCCTCACAAGAGAAAGAGGAGGGCCATTTTGTCACATAGGCCATTCCCTCTCCCTTGCCGTCATTGCTGCTGTTTTTAAATACCCTATTGCACAGCCTGCTTTGGTCAGAGCTAGGAAAGATGGCTTCGTGAGCTCAGTGCTATTCTGAGGGTGACTCTGACAGGAGTGAAGTCCCCAGATGAAAGGTCCTGGAGAGCTGAGTGACACCGGAAGAAGTGCATTGGTCATTGGAGAAAGGAGTTAGCCAAGGTCATCCAGGAGCCCCCAGTCAGGAGCTTTAAAATCCAACATTTCTGGGAATGCGGACAGTAGAACAAGATTTCAAGAACGGGGAAGGTTCTAGGGTCATGTTAATTTCTATAGGACATGGACAATAGAGATGGCACAACTGAAGAAGGCCTTATTTCGTGTAGCTTTTAGAAAGTTTCTCAAGGGTGGCAGGGAAATGATCCTGGAGCAGGAGGGTCCTTTAGGGAATCCAAATGCCCTCCAACGTGCTCTCACCCTTCCCCACTCTTTCCATTCAAAATGGAAGATTCGCCAGGCCCACCAGGTCCAAAACCTGCTACTCCAGACTTTCTCGCTAAGAGAATTTCAGTCTGCAGGAGAGAGGAAACCAGGCCTTGGGAGAACAGCTGTTCCTTCCACGGCACTCCTTTCCACATGTTGGACATGAACACAGGGCGTGCACAGCATCTTCATTTTATTTTCTGATGTGCCTGGCACAAATGCCAAAGACAGCTACAAGTAATTGCTCTCCGAGCTCCAGTGAACTAGAACATCTTCATTTAAGTCATGCATAGCCTGGAATTTTTTTTTTTAAGGAGAGAAAGATGACTTTATGTGGTCGTTGCTAGGCAGCCAGGCTCTCGGGGAGCTTCAACATACATGCAGCTCTGCTGAATCTCAGCAGGAAGCCACGCTGTGCTCTTTAAAAAGCTCTCCTTATGCAACCCTTGCCATCTTGAACAGCATCCAAAAATGTAAGCCTCTCTTATTTGTTTTTAACTACCCCCCATTCCCACAGCCCATTAACCAGTGATAAACCAGGAGATGATTTGTGTTACCAAATCTCCTGCCTCCTGGAGGACCTTGAGGCGGCCTAATCTTTGGGCAGAACTCCAGTGAAGCTGTTCATTGTAAAGCTGTTCATTTATTGCTTTACATGTACATAGAGAAATTTTGGGAAGTATGGAGAAGTATAAGGCAATTAATAAAAATATAATAATCCCACACTCAAAACAATCAATGGTAATTATGGTGCTATTTCCTCCTATAAAGACATATAACAAAATTAGGATTACCACATACTCAGGATTTAATGCAATGCCTAACAAATAGTAGGCATTTACACTCAATAAATAATTTTAATGAGTACATGAGCATATTCCATTTTATGTCAATTTTTTCAATGAATATTGCATATATATTTTCACATTATTAAAGATGTTTTAATGTTTAATATTTTGTAACATACATATTATAAATCATGTGTCTATTTTTAGCTAACCTACTACTATTAGGTATTTATTTTTTTTCTAATTTTAACTAGTTTAAACAATGCTGTCATGTAGAGCCTTTACATAACTCTATGGCCATTTTTCATATTTCTTTAGAATAAATTCCTAAAAGTAGAGTTATTTGAGCAAAAGGTATAAATTCTAGTAAATTTCTTAATAGTTATTATCAAAGTGCTTTAAAAATATTAATAATAATTTACATTTCCATCACAGGCTACAATTTCTGTCTCACTGCACCTTAATTAGCATAATAGGTTGTCATTTTTTAACTGTTAATTTTGTTGATATTTTACTTTGCAAAGGTAATTTGTTGTTGGACATTGACATCTTATTTTGATTTTGTATTAAGTATTTATTTACATTTAGTGACCATTTACACTCAATCCTTTGTGAATTGTGAATTACTGGCCTTTGGATTTTGGATTTTTTTCCCCTGGTAGGGCGGTGACTACACAAAGGCATGGACACTAGGAGGCAGGGCCATGAAGCCACTTTCAAATCTGTCACAACCAGCTCAGCTGGAGACTCTTTGAGACTTTAGTATCACCTACCTCGAGGGTATAAAAATACTGAAACTTAGAAAGCCCAAAGTATTTCCTTTTAGAGATTTGCCAAGGCATTTTGTGTCCCCCATTCCACCACGTCAATGGAGATGGCAGGGATGGGAGGGGTTTTCCCACCATTCAGCCCAGTGAGAGTGAGGGTTCCATGAACACAACTCAGACAGTCTGACATGTGTCCTCTGGAGTTTGAGGAACACAGGTTCTGAGAAGGTGAGCCTACAAGCTGCCTGAGGAGACGAAATGAGAGACCAGCCTCACCTTGACTATACCACCTCCTACTTAGGAAAGACAGTGCATCTCACTGAGCAGATGGGGGTCACTGGGCAGTGTCTGACTCCTCCCCAAGATGACAGCTTGAACAGGTGATGCGCAGACAATGGAAGGGGCAGGCTACCAGGTACCCAGAGGCTGAGGGAAGAATGAGAAGTGTCTTGCAGAAGAAAATTATGGCACATGTTAAGACACTGGCATCTGAGAGCTCCCCAGGAAAGATACAATCAGCTTGAGAGGAAGAGCAGCACCTGATGGCCCCATCACTTGGCTCTCTTTCTCCCCTGTCTGTAGCAGTGAAGGAGCCAGGCAGTAAATCCAAGAGCAGAGGAACAGGGTCCCTAAAAGCTAAGAAGCTGATGGGGCTTCTTTGCCCCATTACTTAATTTTTTGTTGTTTTATTTTGGTGTGTGTGTGTGTGTGTGTGTGTGTGTGTGTGTGTGTTTGAGGGAGAAGATACAATTTTATATGAAACTGGAGAGTTTTAATTTCACACTACACTGGACATTATAATCACAAAAATGAAAGTGTTCTTATCATTAAAGTAACCAAGATGCATTTTTAAAAATCCAATGTAACTGGAAACTTATAAAACTTTTCAATTCTTTGTTTTCATCCAAAGAATGGGAAAGAACTAGCCCACCTAGCCAGGGGCAAGGGTCAGCAGGGAGGAAGAATAAGGTTACTTTCTGCCTGTATTTTCATGAACTCAGTCAAATAGCTGGGAGAAGCATGTCATTTCTCTACCATTTTAAAAAATTTTCTTAGCTATTCGAATCTGTTTCTTTTTCTAGACAAACTCTAAATTTCTTAGAAAATTTCTAATTGGGATTTTTATTGGAGTAGGCCTGAACTTTTAATTTAGAGAGAATTTACTTATCCACAATATATACAGTATGTCACCCTTTGGGACATGGTACCTCTTCTTTTTTATTCAATTATTTTTGAACTAGAGGCCCGGTGCACGAATTTGTGCATGGGTGGGGTCCCCTGGGGTGGCCTGTGGAGATTGGGCCCCAGCTCACACCCCCAGTCTCACAGTTCTGCAGCCCTGCCTGGCACCCCACCTTGGTATGGCACCGCCCTCTGACCTGCTCCACCATCCTGCCTGTGGGGCGATCAATCAGGGCTAGGCCCCCTGCCCAGCTTCCTCAGCACCTGGGAGACAGGTGGAGGCCCCTCCCCCCACCGCTGCCAATGGTGGCCATCTGCGGGGCGATTGACCAGGCGATTGGGCCCCTGCTCGCACCTTCCTTGACCTGGCATCGCCCGCTCACCTGCTCCACCATCCCGCTGGAGTCCCGCTCTCATCGAGGCCCATTGGGGTCAGCAGCACCTCCACTGCCTCCCACTGCCGGCGCCATGTTGCTGACACCTGCCATGTTCCACACCGCCCCCTGGTGGTCAGCGCATGTCATAGTGAGTGATGGAACTCCCAGTCGAACTCATGGTCAAACAACCACCCGAGGGGACAATTTGCATATTAGGCTTTTATCATATAGGATCCCAGTAAGCTTTAATAATAGTCATCCTTATTATATCATATATAATTATTGTTTTAATCCTGTGAATTTTATGGTTTGTTTTTAATGATGTTTCTGTTGTTGCTACTATGAATAAAATATTTTTTTCTTTCATGTCTTAAAACTGGCTATTGAGTTTTAAATTAAATATACTAGTAGTAATTTGTGTGCTTAAATTTTAATCAATGACTTTACTAAATTTTTATTAATTTTAAGAATCCATTGGTTAACTATCTTCCATTTCATAGGTTTTTAGTTAAACTGTCTGCAAATAATAGTGTGTATGTCTTTTCATGTTATAGCTTTTGTTTCTGCTTTGCATTTTACTGCATTGTGAAAAATAGAAAACATTATCAATGGTGATTTAGATCAGGTAGGTCTTGTTCTTTATTTTAACTGGAATTTTTTCTAGTGTTTCAACCTTGAGAATGATATTGGCTATTACCTGTAGAAGATGTCCTTTTTATGTTAAGGAAATAACTTGTTATTCCTTCTTTTACAAAAATTAGGTAAAAAATGGGTATCTACACCTTTCTGTTAAAGGCCTTCAGTTAAAGATATTTGAAAGCTTCCAGTGAATGACATTTCAATACCCCAAGTAGCATCTCTTTCCAGTGCTTAAACATTCTGGTTAAGCATAATTCAAATTTATGTTATAAATTAAACCAATATGTTTATGTTTTGCCTGAAATAAAGACACAAACCATTGTCAGCTCTTACAGATGTTAAGGTTCATATAGAATTAATACATTGACCAATAGGACTCATCATCATTACAGTTGTATATTTTTCAGAATAGGAGATATAATAGATTTTTAGAAATTCCATAATTATAATTACAGCATTCAACATTTTCTGCACTTGTGCTTTTAGGAAAGAATAAGGTTTTAGAAGGAGCTAATATATGCTCACTAAGAATAACATGTCATATTAACCAACCTAATTTTTTATAAAGTTATTAAATTTACTAGAGGCCTGGTGCACAGATTCATGCACTGGTGGGGTCCCTGGGCCTGGCCTGCGTCCTCTTACAATCTGGGACCCCTCGGGGGATGTTGGAAGCCCAGTGCACGGATTTGGCCCGATCCCCGGAGGCCAGGCCGAGGAACCCCACTGGTGCACGAAACGAATCTGTGCACCAGGCCTCTAGTATGCATATAAGATCTTTGGTTAATCTCTTACCACTCTTTCCCCTGCCCCTTCCCTCTGAGATTCATGAGTCTGTCCCATGTCTCCATGCCTGTGCATTGAGCATCTGCCCCCTGGTGGTTAGTGCGTGTCATAGCTACTGGTGGAACAGTAGAATGGTCGGGCCGGTCACTTAGGCTTCTATATATTATAAGTAGGGGAATTTGGTAGAGAGAGTGAACCTTGGTTTCATGACTTTATTTAATAAGGCTTCTCATGATGTCTGTCTAGGTAAGGTAGTAAAAATAGATTGTAGTGTAGAATTGCAATTATATGAAATTAGTATCTGTATAATTGTTCTGTGATCCTCAGAGGAATTATCCTCAGAGGGTCAGGAGAGGCTCTTAATCCTTTCTATTAAATATTTTTATCACTTATTGGGATAAAGGTATAAGAGGCATGAATGCCAAACTCCAAAATGTCATAAAGCTATGAAAGAAAAGAGATCAAAGGGCAAAAAGAAAGAAAATTCCAAATTCTAAATGATCTTAGTAACTTGAAACATAAGGTAGAATGCTAAAAAAAGGAAAAAAGAAAGAAAACAAATGAACAAAAAACCCTTAGGAAAATGAGTAAAGTCTTACATAAATGTATCATACAAATAAAATATAGGATGAGGTGACTGGCTCGGCAGCTGTTCATATCAACATTATCAACAACAAAATTTTCTAAATGCCTTCACATATGATACTTCTGGTCAATATAAAGTTGCCTGATACAGTGTCACAGGTTGGCTCCAGGAAGCAGATATGGAGCTTAGAAGACCAGATGTTTATCAGGCGTGCCCTTGTAATCTACAGCTGTGGAAGGGCAGGAATGAAGCAAGAGCAAGCAAAGGGAAAAGGCAAACTGATACAGTCTTATAACTGCCTTGACTAAACACTGTAGAACTAGAATAGCTCTTCAAAAATGTCCCGAGTTGGGCCAAGATGGCCCAGCCTTTATACTCCCACATTAATCAGTCACGGGATGTGGGCTGCCCAGGGAAGAGGGTATGACCTTGGACCGGCGGTTCTGTGCAGCTGAGGCAATCCCTGAAGGGGCTGACAGCTGAAGGCCATCTAAAGACAGAACTGCTAGCAGCTGGGTCAACAAATCCTTCAGGGAAGGGGTTTCTGGGCCACCTATCACAGTGTCCACCACAGTGGGAAACCCCAGTGCCTGTTCCAAGGCCATAGACATGCTGGAGAGAATATATTTTTTCATGTTTTTAATACATGGTTAAGCTTAAAAAAGCAAAGAAGTGTGCCAAAAGTGAAGAAGGAACTGACAGGCAAAGCATAAGAACCAGATATATAACTTCGGTAAAATGGTTTTAAGCTCATTGAGAAGAAACTTAAAGCTTGAGTCTCTATTCAGCATCATCCACCAGAATAGAGAACTGCAGGCTCATGCCTTCAGTGTGTGGTCCACATTTGTAATATCCTTGAGGTGAAAGAACACTAAAGGAAGATATTAACATACAAATTGGTATGAAATGGTTCTATGATAGAGCCTCAATGAGGCAAATTCAGAAACACCCTATTGATGATCCTATCCTCAGTGCAGCTGAGGCTTCTGTGGTGAACAGAGCCAGCCAGAGGTGAGCTCCTATGTACAGTGGGGATGATACAGGTGAGAACTTTCAAATGCCAGAGTCTACAAACTTAGAGCACCTGAAAGAGATGTCGAGATAAATATCTTTAAGTAATAGTCAGAGAAATAAAGGAAGGAACAAAAAACAAAAGGCAAATCAAGTGGGGAAAATAAATAGAAATTATAGAAGTTAAAAATACAGACATTGAATTTTTAAAAAAAAGTTCAGCAGATGACCCACTCAACAAGTTAAAGAGAAAAAATATTAAATTGGTAGACTGATATACAGAGATCACCTGGAATTCAGCCTAGAAAAATAAAAAAAGGTAAAATATGGAAGTTTCTACTATATCAAGGAATCTTTTAAGATGCTGAAAAAGTCTGTTCATTCATTAAATACTAATGAATACTTACTGTGTACGAGGCATTGTGCTGGACATGGGGAAAAATAATGAATAAGAAAAAACCTTTATTCGGGAGATTTATGTTGGCTTCACTAAAACATGGTTCATACTTTTCTAATTCATGACACCTGTAAAATTAAGGGAAATAAATAAATGATAAAAAGTAAGAAGAACTATCTGGTAAGGTAGTCTTGGGCTATTTCAAGTCATGAGAAAATATTTGTGCCACTATGCTCTTTACTGGATAGCCGTATCTGGAATAATGTGATCCTTTCTGGACATCACAATTTAAAGTTGGATGTTGACTAATTGTAGAAAGTCCAGACTCAGAAAACAAAAATACAGAATAGTCTAAAACATATATCATTTAAGAATTTGTTAAGGGTTTCTCAAGCCAGGGATGAGAATAAATAAGTACAAAACTTTCTAACCCTAACTTTCCAACCCTAAATTATTATGACTCAGCTTAAGCTTTCTGTGGCAGAAATTATCTTTTTGCCTCTTTTTCTTCTTCTTCTAAGTTACATAGCCAAATTGTATTTCTAAGCTTTTCTTCTAGTTAGGTGAGGTGATATGGCTGATTCTGGCTAATTGCATAGAATAAAAAGTGCTGTGGGCCACTTCTAAGCCGGGATCATAAAGAGCCTCACACATGCATCTGTAATTTTTATCTGTGGACTTGGTACGAAACACAATGACCTTGAAAATCAGTGCTTGAGGTAGTAAAGCCATAAGAAGGAAGGAGACTTGATCCTTGAGTTACTACTTGGAAGAAAGCTTCCACCATTTAGCCACATTTATTTTGGACTTTACATGGTTGAAAATATGCTTTTGTACTATTTGAACTATTACACATCTTGCTTTTATTTTTTTAGTAGTGTCTAGCTTTACTAATACAATTTCTTTAAACAATGTTCTCTTCCAATTTTCACTCTGGCTTATTTAATTCATTCTCCTGGAATTCTAGTTATCACAGTTCTATGGCTTCCAGGGAGATACTCTTGCTCCAAGTGAAAAGCTTTCTCCCTACCTTGAATGCCATTTGTCACAGAGGTTAGTATATCATCTTGTCACTGATCCAACTTTTCTCAAGGTAAAGTCATTTCTTACTTATTCGTCTCTTCCAGAAATTAATTTGGATATCTGTTCCTCCACCAAACTGAATTACTTGAAGGCTGGGACTCGTTCTTGCTCATGTTTATACCCTCAAGACCAATCACAGTGCTAGGCATAGAGCAGGTAATTGTTGATTGAATCAGACTGTAGAGGTGAGTTGCAAATGTGAAGCCATTCCTCTGATCTCTTTTGTTCTTAATGAAAAAACCAAACAGAGGAATATCTATCAAAAAGAGCACAGAGATCTATATGTGCAAACATATAAAATTATTTCAGTGAAGGTTCTGTGTACATGTTTGTATAGAAGGAAACTGGTGGTTTTAAAATTAGTTATTTTGGGGTATAAAGCCAACAATTGTTGGATTTTTTTATTTTTGCTGTTGTTCTCTTTACAAGATCAAGGAAACCTGAGTGTGTAGCTATTTTTAACATGTAGAGCTCCCCCAGGCAAATGGTCTCTCACTAAATTGGTAAGTGAGTAATGGTAATGAGATTACTCTGGGAAGAGCACATGTCAGAAAATTGTAGTGCTCACTAACACAAAACAAGCCACAGGCCTTTCAGGAAATCTTACTTGGCCATTGCACAAACACATCCGTCCAGCTCAAGACCGAATATCCAATAGATTCCTGACTTTTATGAACAGAGGTAAAAATCTAGACAATGCTCAAGAGCAATGCATTCTTACCTTTCTCTGGGATCTGCACTGGAAACAGAAATAAGAGAATGAGAAGAAAGTATGGTCTCCCTTGTTATTTTGAAAGACAAGAAGGAAAAGCCAGTGCTTGCTAAATAAAAACAAACAAACAAACAAAAATACCATTATGGTGCTCCTCAATCAGTGCTCCAGAAACCTATCCCTGCTCCTCCTTGGGCATCCTGCCTTTCTCCTGCAGGCATCACATTGTGCAGTAGCTATGTGCTTCCAGGTCTGCCTTGGATCCTTGCATAGGATTTGTGAGGATGGGAATCATTGTTCACAACACACTTGGCGCCTGGCACAATCTGAGGCTTTTGTAAATGTCTACCAAGTGCTTGTCAAATAATCTTGGACTAGATTAAGTTCCATAAAACCAGACCATGGAATATCATGTAAGGATAAATATCATGTAAGTAAACTACATCTAGAAAATTTTTACTTTAAAAATTAACTTTCATTTGTAGTGCTAACAGCAAGACACCCATGTAAAACATACATGGTGTCAAAACAAGCCAAAGGAAAATCGTTTGGGCAAAAAGTGAAAAAGGATTGCAATTTATAGAAAAGATTCCTTTATTAACTTTTGGTCGAGAATATGTTTGTATATTTTCAGAAAACAACTCTGAGACCATGTGGATTCCTGCAACAGAGAGGAATTGACTGGAGTGCTCCAGCCATGAAGACAGAAGAGAAACAGTCCAGAGATGGAAGACGCTGAGGATGCCTTGCCATACTAGCAGTCAGCAGCTGTGCGTCACTGCAGGTTGCCCAGGACCAAACCAGAGAGGGTCGGACCTGCATTACCACCATTTGTCCACCATCCAGAACTGAAATATCATTACTGTTATGTACACATAAGGAACTGTTTGACATAGAAATTGGGACTCAAAAGAACTGTTGGCCCAGAAAGAAACTCACTATAGATTGATTCATTTGCCTCTCAGCATAACCATTATTGCTTGTCTCATTTTCGGTTCTTATAAGTGTATTTCTAGTATCACATGAGCTCACTCATCTAGGGGAAATGATGAACAACATAGACTGATGAACAAGAACAGAATCGATCAGACTGTCAGACCTCAGAGGGAAGGTAGGGGAAGGAGGGTGGGGATAAGGGAGATAGATCAACCAAAGGACTTGTGTGCTTGCATATGAGCCTAACCAGTGATCACGGACAACAGGGGGGTGGGGGCATGCGTGGGGAGGGGTTTGGGATGGGAATGGGGGGGATGAGGACAAATATGTGATACCTTAATCAATAAAGTAATTAAAAAAAAACACAGACCATGGTCTTATTTGTGGAAGTATCCCCAGACTACACTCGCTCAATCAGTGCTTGTTGAGTAGATGCATGACCTCCCTCAGGGAACCCTTTGAGAACATTCCATTCAATAACATAGCCTTATCGTGGTGAATTCTTGCTATCACTCCCCAATTCCCTTTGCCTACTCACAACTCGACCCACTGGTTTCGCACATTCATTTTTTCATTGATGGTGCAACAATTACTGCAAACTCAGCAGCTTAAAAGAATGCTCACTTATTATGTCACAGCTCTGCATGTCATAGGCTCAGAAATCACTAAGTCAGCCAGGCTGGGCTCTCGTCTGGAGCTCTGTGGGAGAATCAACTTTCAGACTCAATGAGATTATTGGCAGAATTCAGTTATATATTGTGGTATAACTGGATTCTCATTTTCTTGTTGGCCATTGACCAGGGCTCATACTCGGATTCTAAAGCCACACAGATTCCCTGTCTCATGACCCGCTTTATCTTTAAAGACAGCAGTGTTGATCTGAGTACTTCTCCCATTTTGAATTTCTTTGGTCTCCCCTCCTGCCTCATGCTCCCTTGCCTTCTTTTGTCACAGCTCTGCTTCAGTCTTTTGTTGTTGTTAATCCTCACTGGAGGATATCTTTTTCCCATTGATTTATAGAGAGAGTGGAAGGGAGGGTAGGAGGAGGAAAGAGAGAGAAGGAGAGAGAGTTAAACTGATGTCTGGGATACATCAATTGTTTGCCTCCTGCACATGCCCTGACTGGGGCTGGGCATCGAACTTACAACCCAGGTACATGCCCCTGATCAGGAACAGAACCTGCAAGCTTTGGCATGAGGGCAGATTTCTAACCACTGTACCATGCCATTCAGGGCTCTGCTTTGTTTTTCTGCTTTAAGGGTTCATGTGATTACAGTGGCCTATCTGGATGACCTGTGGTAATCTCCCTATCTTAGCCTGCATGGGCTGTTATAACAAAACTACCATGGACTGGATGGCTTAAACAACAAGCATTTACTTCTCACAGCTCTGGAGGCTGGGAAGTTCAAGATCAAGGTGTTGGTAGATTCCATGTCTGGGGAGAATCTGCTTCCTGGTTCAGAGGCAGTAGTCTCACTGTGTCCTCACATGGCAGAAGGAGCAAGAGAGCTCTCAGAGGTTCCAAGAGCTCCACCCTCATGACCTAATTACCTCCCAAAGGCCTTACCTCCTAATACCATCACATTGGACATTAGGATTTCTACACATGAATTTGGAGAAGACAGACATTCAGTTCCTAACACTTTCTAATTTAAGGTCAACTGATTAGGAACCTTAATTCCATTTACAAAGTCCCTTTGCAGCAGTACCAATATTCATGTTTAATTGACTAACTAGGGAATGGGAAACTAGGGGAATGTCTTCAGAACTCTACCAAACTCAGAGAGAGCAAACAAAAGAGGGTGCCCACAATAAAAGCCAGTCTTTATGTAATCTCATCTCAGAAGTGACATCACATCATCATATTCTATTTGTTAGAAGCAAGTCGCTAAACTCAGCTCACATTCAAGGGGAGAGACATACACAAGGCCTTGAATACTGGTAGGCAGGGATCACTTAGAGGCTGCTTACCACAGAAGGCAGAAGGGAAAAGTAATTCTATTTTATTGTATGGCTCAGCTGTTAAAAAGCATTTATATAATCATAGTAATGTGAATACTTAACATTGATCTAAGTGAAATTATCACATCACACTGGAAGAAAAGGTGATAGAATATATATTTTCTTAGTGGGACAAGAGGGAAGAAAGAAAGCTAAATACTCATAGTCACTTGTGAGTAATCAATATAAAATATCTAAAAATTGAGAGAATTAAGAAGTAGCAATATGTATGTCATTTAGACACATGAAGGGAAAGTATCAAATAATCAGGTAAAAGGTTAAAGTTCTGGGATGGGGAAAAGGGAGGCTACTAATGGGTATGGGTGTTGCTATAACAAATTGTATATACTTTTTGACTCTTTAAATTCTATCTATCTATCTATCTATCTATCTATCTATCTATCTAGCTAGCTAGCATTGATTAAAATAATGGGTAAAAATAGCAAAAGAAGAGCAGTTTTTTCACAGAAAATTATTAAATTATTTGTATTCAATTAAAACAATTTATGCATCTCTAGCTGAGATAGAAAACTTTGGCCCAAGAAATACTAAACAGAATGCAGGAAAAAAAAAAAGAGACACATCCAACTGGTGTTGCTCTGTGGTTGAGCACTGCCCTTCAAACTAGGTCACGGTTCAACCCCTGGTCAGGGCACATGCCCAGGTTACAGGCTTGATTCCTCATAGAGGGCATGCAGAAGGCAAACAATCCATGATTCTCTCATCATTGATGTTTCTATCTCTCTCTCCCTCTCCCTTCCTCTCTCTAAAATCAGTAAAAACATAAAAAAAAGAAGAGTGACAGTATCCAATTCAGTGAAATAGCAGCTGTGTGACCATCTATATATGTAAGCCAGATTGACCCACCCTGAGGACTATGACAAGTGGCCAACAAGGCCAGCCCAGAACCTGCCTATCTTTGCAGCCACCCTTGTTTTCCAGTCTGGCTCGGCTACTGGTTTTATTTCTAGATATCATCTCAGCTTCTAGCATTCAGTATTGTTTTCAATGTTAATTGTGCAGCTTTTGGTATGTGAAAGACCCTTGGTGATGTGAAAGTCTGTTCCTAGGCCAAGCTCATTCCACTGAAGGGTGTGGGTGTTCTTCTGCAGGAATGAGCCTTGGCTGCACCACCCTCTGGTGGCACCACCCTCTGGCTGTCTTTTTCTTGTCATGTGCATCTCATTCAAATGGTGCTTTCGAAGGGGTTCTACCTGACCATCCAAACTCAAGTTCATTCTTCCACAGCCCCACTACTGTTTCTCACATCATGCCATCCTGTTTTTTTCACAGCATTTGTCAGAATGTGAAATTACCTTGATCATTTATTTTTGCCTTCTTTTTTTTATATTTTATTGATTTTTTACAGAGAGGAAGAGAGAGGGATAGAGAGCTAGAAACATCGATGAGAGAGAAACATCGATCAGCTGCCTCTTGCACACCCCCTACTGGGGATGTGCCTGCAACCAAGGTACATGTCCTTGACCGGAATTGAACCCGGGACCCTTGAGTCCGCAGGCCGACGCTCTATCCACTGAGCCAAACCGGTTTCGGCTTTGCCTTCTTTTTTTAAAAAATATCTTTTTATTCATTTCAGAGAGGAAGGGAGAGGGAGAGATAGAAACCATCAATGATGAGAGAGAGAATCATTGATTGGCTGTCTCCTGCATGCCCCACACTGGGGATCAAGCTGGCAACCCAGGCATGTGCCTTTACTGGGAATCGAACTGTGACCTGGTTCATAGGTCTGCACTCAACCATTGAGCCACATCTGTTGGGCATGTTTTGCCTTCTTTATTGTATTCACCATGGTATCCCCGAGGCCGACAACAAGTGTGTGGTGTATATTAGTTACCCAATAAATAATCGGCACTACTGCATTCAACCATTGATGGAATGTTCATTGCAGGCCATGAAAAAAAGTTCCTAGTTCCCAGCAGATTATTGTCTAATCAATAAATATGCAAAATGAGTTAATGACTAGAGAAAGGACTTTGTCCGATTTAAAACTAAAAACTAAAGCATGTATTCATGCAAATGTAACCTTTCCATCTCATCTGACTGCATCAAATGTCACTGCAATTTAATTTTCTAATAAATTATAGACATATACAGTGTTTAAATGCAAAGTTTAATGAAGTCAATAAAATATGGGCAGGGCATAAAGCAGTAAAATGTAAATTCCATTCCTGTCCTTTTCTAGCTAATTGAGAGATAAATGTCATTTACCTTGAGATAATATTTTCACAAAAGCTCTTAGAGAGGCATTTCAGCTCTAATATTCCAAAAAGATCACTGCCTACCACTATTTTTATGATAATGACACTAAATTTAAAACACATATATAGATAAAAACACATCATTGCTGTTGATTAAATATTTAAGTATGAGTGTCCCGAAATGCTAAAACTGTAAAGAACTTTGCTCTGGTCCAACTGCCTCACTCACAGATGACAAAAAAAAAATAATAATAAAAAAAAAAAAAAAGATGTGAGGAAATGAAGTAAATTACTTTACAGGGGATGCACAACAAATTAGTAGTGTAGCAGAAATAAATCCCGCATCTTCGGATTCTTACTCCAGAGTCATTCCATTGCACCAATAAGGCACTAATTCCATACACGAGGGTTTCACCCTCGTGACCTGACAGGACCCACCTCCTCATAGTGCCCTGGATGCTGGATTTCATTCATACATGAATTGTAAGCAGACACAAATATTCAAACATATCACCTCTCAAAAGACATAGTCCACAGTAATATTGGATTTCTGACATTTCAGACTGCCTATCCCCCTGATTTCTTCTCCACACATTTAGTATTCCCCGCTATAGTTTTTAGGGAGGTTCAAGGAGCAGTCTTTCCTTAAGCTTCCACTGGCTCCCCCTTGTAATGCCTGGATAATAAATCTCTCCTTAGCTTGAATTCTAATGCTGCCGTATTGCACCTCTTGCTCTCCTGAAGTATGTCTTTATTTCTATGTAATTATCAACATAACTACACTGTAATCCTGTTTATTCGGCCAAAATAGGAAGCACAAGCCTTTTAAAAAGACACAATTCAGTGCAGAAGTTAAAATTATCACTGAGTGATGCCACTGAGTTCAATAAAGGCTGCCAGCTTGCACTGGCATGGGAGGTCCAGGCAAAACTGGTACAGCGTGTAGCCATGAAGAAGGACACCTTTTTGCATGTACAGTTCACTTCATGTCTACCTCAGCTGTTATAATAGGTGACTTTTTTGCACTTATGAAATGTATGACTTTTACATATCGTTTGCATACATTAATCCAGTTACTCCTTACACAAACTAGGAGCTAGTGTTTATTACCCCCACTGACAGCTCAGGAATTTGACAGATGGAGAGTCAAGGCCACTGGCTCAGGTCACAGAGGCGCTGTGATCTGACCCACCCAGGTCTGCAGGCCTCCAAACCCTATTTCCTCAACCATTCACCTATTCCACCAGCCCAACAGATCTCTTTCCCCCAGTTCAAATTATCTCAACAAATGTGATTTAAAAGAAAAATACCTGATCGCTCAGGGCCACAGTCCATGAAAACGTACTTATAATTCAGGAAAAGGAGGTGGGGAGGGCATTCTCTCCCAACCACAGTAGGCAATCTGTTCAGTCCCCAAAGCATGAAGCTTGATTTTCTTTTTATCTGGCTATGTTCAAGGGAGTATGTCAGGAATCAAGCATTCCCTCTGGACGGTGGAGTAATAAATAACTTTCATATAATTTTGCACAGATGCTGAGACTAAATTGAGACCAGGAAAGATATAGACAACTATGACAACAAACTGATGATGAATCTATTTTTAAGAGCAACTGCTAAATTAGGAAGATTTGGCAAATTAAAAACAAAAATAAATTGGGCACCAATTCTAAGAAATTCAAAGAAGATTCAGAGCTAGAGTAAATAAGCAATCCAACCAGCCCAGATAGGGTAGAGATGATCACTTCACAGCTTTACACAAAATTGTGAATGTTCTAAAGCAAAAAGAAAGTTTTATATCTTGGAAGACTTAAAATATCACTGGAAATAGAAGAAAATATTTATAAAAAATAATAAAAATTTTATACTCGAAATAAAATGCTATATAATAAAAGGCTAATATGCAAATCTACCCAATGGCAGAACGAACAGTCGCTATGATGTGCACTGACCACCAGGGGGAAGATGCTCAACACAGGAGCTGCCCCTTGGTGGTCAGTGTGCTCCCACAGAGGGAGCGCAACTCAGCCAGAAGCTCTGAGCAGGGCTCATGGCTGGCGAGCGCAG
This sequence comes from Cnephaeus nilssonii, assembly GCF_951640355.1. Lineage (NCBI taxonomy): Eukaryota > Metazoa > Chordata > Mammalia > Chiroptera > Vespertilionidae > Cnephaeus > Cnephaeus nilssonii. The sequence continues at coordinate 68,387,656 of NC_137084.1, read as the reverse complement.
CAGCAGTGGTAGGAGACTCTCCTGCCTCTGCGGCAGCACTAAGGATGTCCAACTGCTGGGAAGCGGGCCTAAGCCATCAGTTAGACATCCCACGAGGGCTCCCAGACTGCAAGAGGGTGCAGGCTGGGCTAAGGGACCCCACCCCGAGTGCACGAATTTCATGCATCGGGCCTCTAGTATAATATAAAGAATAATCTGTCTTTAGGGAAATTCAAACTTATAACCAAGATATGAATATTTATCCTAAATTCATTCAGTTTTATTAATTTAACAAATATTTTTAACCAACCCAACATAGTAATGCCACTCCTGGGCATTTATCTTAAAGTAAATAATACAAAAATGTCAATAAAAACAAATATTCAAGGAATTACTATTTTGTAATAGTGATATATTAGAAATAGAACCTAATAATTTCCTGAGTAACAATTATTTGCCAAATAATAGTTGGCAGTAATAATCTAGATATTCTTTTTCTAATGAAGAAATGAACTAAAAAATGTTGTTACCTTGAAAAGTTAAACACTCCTTAATGAAAGAGAAAAGTATAATCTCAATGACAGTGAATAGAAGAATAGTTAATTAATGATGAATGTCAATTTAATATTTTTCATATAACCATTAAAACTAATAGTTCTGAAAACCATGGACAAGTAGTTGTATGACATTTGAAATTTAATTATATATATATATATACACATAATTTCTTCTATGCTAAAATGATATACATAAAATATATTTATAAGTGGGCAATGAGGAGAGCTCATATTCGATATGGTAGTAGAATAGTGAATAACTTTTCTTAATTTTACAATTTGTACTGTTCATTCATTCATTCATTCATTCAAGACATACTGAATACCTACACGAATGAGAAAAATACAGGTCCTCTCTTCATGGAGACTAAATTCCAGTAGAAAATACAAATAATAAATATATTACATGAAATTAATTAGTGATGAATTCAGCAAAGAAAATGAAGCAGGGTGCGAGGATCAAGAGTGATAGTGTGCTCCTTTAGAAACAGTGACCAAGGAAGTCCTCCTTTATGTCAAGGAGTTTGCATAGTGAAGTAAGAGGGAGTAAAACCATATGGAGATAAAAAAGAGCACTACAGGCAGGGGATATAGCATGTGCAAAGGCCCTGAGGCTGAAATGAGATGTCATGCAAACATTTTAAAGATGCAAGGAAAAGTTCATGTAGTAATGTTAGGTAGAAATAGTATAATTAAAAAAGGCTACAAAATTATGCATGTAATCTAACAATTATGTTTAAAAAGGACAAAAAGAGAAGTTAAAGTTAAAAACAACAATAATATGTTGATGGTGAGTTATCTTGATATAAATGTAGTTTTTAAAGGAAGGGCTACTGAACCAGACTGCCTGGGTTCAAACCTCAGTTTTGTGAGGTCATGGAATTTACATAGCTTCTTTGTACCTTATCTGTACATTCAAAGTAATAATAACAGTAGTACCTTAGGTACTAAAGGGTTGTTGGCAGGTATGGTAGGCAGAAATGTTCTAATCCCTACAAACTGTATGCTACTTAACACAGTAAGGTGGGGTGGAATTAAGGTTGCCAATTAGCTGACCTTAAAATAGTAGGTAGAAGAAGGGAGCCAGAGGAAGAGAGGTGACCATGAAAGTAGGGACGTGCTGAAAAGCTGGCTTTTACATGGAGGAAGGGGCCGTGAGCCAAGGAAAGTGGTGGCTTCCAGAAGGTGTAAAAGGAAAGGAAACATTCTTTCCTTGAGCCTCTAGAAAAAACACAAAACAAAACACAGTCCTGCTGACTACCTGACTTTAACCCAGTGAGGCTATGTTGGACTTTTAAACTATAGAACTGTAATATAATAATAAATTTGTGTTGTTTAAATCCACTAAAATGGGGAAATTTGATACAGAAGCAATAGAAAACAAGAGGACAAAGTGAGCTTTTATGAATAAAATATTTAGAACAGTACTTGGCACTTGGCGAGCATTCTATAAGCTATTATAATCATTTGGGTGGTGTTTCCTACCACATTTTCCAATAAACAATAAGTATGTACAGTAGCCCCCCCCCCCTTATCTATGATTTCAGTTTCCACAGTTTCAATTATCCACGGTCAATCATCATGGTTAAATGATCCACGACCTTCCAAAGCAGATGGTCCTCCTTCTGACATAACTTCAGAAGGTAAATGGTAGCTACATTAAAATGCCTACATCATTTCACCTCACTTCACCTCATCACATAGGCATATATCATTTCACGTCATCATAAGAAGGGAAGTACAGTACAATACTATATTTTGAGAGAGAGATCACATTCACAAAATATTTATTATAGTATATTATATTTCTGTTTTATTGTTATTATTGTTAATATCTTATTATGTCTAATTTCTAAATTAAACTTTATCATAGGTATGTATGTATGTATAAGAAAAAACATAGTATATATAGGGTTTGGTACTACCCATGGTTTCAGGAATCCACTAGGGGATCTTGAAACACATCCCCTATGGATAAGAGGGACTACTGTATTGGTTAAATATTTACCTTAAAAATAAGTAGGAAAAGAATAATTAAAAGGAGGAAATTTTATCATTGTCATTACTAATTAATAGATGGAAAAGAAAATTTTAAATGCAGGAGAACAAAATTAATTCAAATATAAAGTAAAATTAAGGAAACAAAAAAAAATCCCTAATTTAAAAAGACCTTTTATTTGACATGTTCTTCCCTAGCTAACAAAATATTGATAAGTGGATTCAGCTTGAGTAGATTAAGAAAGGTTTTATTTTGGATGTATGATTTATAAACTATGAGAAAAACCATGCATCCATCTAGAACCCAGATGCAGGTTAGTAATATAAGGCATGGAGTCCAGTAAGTTCCTGTACAGACAAGGATCATAAAAGCTTGGAATTTCACTCCTAGTAAAGGCCTCTAGGAATTTGTGAATTTCATTTTCATTCCAACAGAAAAGTGAGAAATCAAATTGTAGCAAGTCAACTGAGAGCACTCTCCTCCCTTAATTCTTGGCTCCATCAAGTCTCCAGGGCACTCAAATATTTCAATTCCATGCAAACACTTAGCAAGCATCTCCCATATGTATGGCCAGATCCTGTGTTAAGTAGCATTGAATTTAAATACAGACAGCACATATCTGTAACTTTTATAGTTGAAAAAAATATAGCCTCATTATTTTAAAAAGTTGGAACATTTAATGCTTATGCTCAATTTTGTATTCAAAAATATTTCTCGGATGTTCTTCTGAATATATGTGTACTAGTGGCCCAGTGCATGAAATTTGTGCATGGGAGGAGGAGAGGGTCCCTCAGCCCAGCCTGCATCCTCTCCAATCTGGGATCCCTCAGGGTATGTCTGACTGGTGGGACCGGGCCTAAACCGGCAGTTGGACATCCTTCTCGCAATCCGGGACTGCTGGCTCCTAACCACTCACCTGCCTGCCGGCCGGATCACCCCCAAATGCCCTACCCCTGCTGGTCTAATCACCCCCAACTGCCCCCCCTGCTAACCTGATCGCCCCCACCTGCTGCTCCTTCCAGCCTGCTTGCCCCCAACTGCCCTCCCCTGCCAGCCTGATCGCCCCTAACCGCCTCTGCCTTGGCCCTGCCACCATGGCTTTGTCCAGAAGGACTTCTTTCGGAAGGTCTCCTGAAACATCTCCCAGTCTAATTAGTATATTACCCTTTTACTAGTATAGATATTATAAAATACTTTCAAATAGAATACATAATGCTTTTCAAATAATTTGTAGGAAAAGAACAAGAAACTTTGTAACTTTTCTTCTTTACTACTTTGAAATTACTTTCAGATACCTCCTCATTTAGATGTTTAACAAAACAGTCAGATTATATAACATAAGAATTAAATAACAAGGTGTTTATCAAAATGTTAGATTTTTAAGATGGAACTTTTTAAAAAATCTTTACTCTTGTTAATTAAAATAATGCACACAAAAGGAGATCCCCGCATCATCTATCTTCTTTTCCTATTCCAATTCCCAGAAACAACCACTTTCAATATTTTTGACTTTTTATTTGGCTGTAATATAGTTAATTTCATATTCATTAATAGCTTACTTATACTACTCTTTTATGATTTTTAAAATTAAATCTTAACTATTAATTCATACTATGTAAATGAGAATTTTACTCTCATAGTCAGCCCCCTCACCTCTCCCATGCAAACATATTAACTCATCTTTTTTTTAAAAAATTCTTTATTGTTTAAAGTATTACATACAGTATTACATATGTCTCCTTTCTCTCATTGACCTCTTCCTGGCCACCCCCACCCCAGGCACATGCCCTCACCCCCTACCGTCTATGTCCATTGGTTATGCTTATATGAATGTATACAAGTCCTTTGGTTGATTTCTTACCCATCCCCCCTCCACTACCTTCCCTCTAGGTTTGACAATCTGTTCCATGATTCTGTGTCTCTGGATCTATTTTTGTTGATCAATTTATGTTGTTCATTAAATTCCATAAATGAGTGAGATCATGTGATACTTATCTTTCTCTGTCTGGTTTATTTCACTTAGCATAATGCTCTCCAGGTCCATCCATGCCTTTGCAAATGGTACGAGTTCTTTCTTTTTTACAGCACCATAGTATTCCACTGTGTAGATGTACCACTGTTTTTTGTGTGTTTTTTTAAATTTATTGAGCCCCCCCCCCCCCCCAGCCATTCCCACCCCGAGCAAGTCCCCACTTCCCCAGTGTCTGTGTCCATTGGTTATGCTAATATGCATGCATAAAAGTCCTTTGGTTGCTCTGTAACACACACACACACACCCACCTCCCCTGCCATTCGTCTCTGGATCTATTTTTATTCATCAAATTGTGTTGATCATTATATTCCACATATGAGTGAGATCATGTGATATGTATCTTTCTCCAACTGGCTTATTTCGCTTAGTATAATGATCTCCAGTTCCATCCATGCTGTTGCAAATGGTAAAAGTTCCTTCTTTTTTATAGCAGTGTAGTATTCCATTGTGTAGATGTACCACTGTTTTCTAATCCACTCATCTGTTGATGGACACTTAGGATGTTTCCAAATCTTAGCTATTGTAAATTGTGCTGCTATGAACATAGGGGTGCATATATCCTTTCTGTTTGGTGTTTCTATTTTCCTGGGATACATTCCTAGAAGTGGGATCACTGGGTCAAATGGGAGTTCCATTTTTAATTTTTTGAGAAAACGCCATACTGTTCTCCACAGTGGCTGCACCAGTCTGCATTCCCACCAGCAATGCATGAGGGTTCTTGTCCTTTGTCAATTTATTGATGATAGCCATTCTGACAGGTATGAGATGGTACCTCATTGTTGTTTTGATTTGCATCTCTTGGATGATTAGTGACTTCGAACATGTTTTCATATGTCTCTTGGTCTTCTGTATGTCCACTTGCAAAAAGTGTCTATTTAAATCCTTTACCCATTTTTTGATTGGATTGTTTATCTTCCTTTTGTTAAGTTGTATGAGTTCCCTATAAATCTTGGAGATTAGGCCCTTACCGGAGATAACATTGGCAAATATGTTCTCCCATGCAGTGGGCTCTTGTTGTTTTGTTGATGGTTTCTTTTGCTGTGCAGAAGCTTTTTATTTTGATGTAGTCCCATTTGTTAATTTTCTCCTTAGTTTCTATTGCCCTAGCAGCTCTATTGGTAAAGATATTGCTATGAGATATGTCTGATATTTTGCTGCCTATGGAGTCTTGTAGGATTTTTATGGTTTCCTGACTTACGTCTAAGTCCTTTCTCTATTTTGAGTTTATTTTTGTGTATGGTGTAAGTTGGTGGTCTATTTTAATTTTTTTTTTGCATGTATCTGACCAATTTTCCCAACACAATTTATTGAAGAGACTGTCTTGACTCCATTGTATGCTCTTGCCTCCTTTGTCAATTTCTGGGTTCTCTGTTCTGTTCCATTGGACTATATGTCTGTTCTTGTGCCAGTACCAGGCAGTTTTGAGAACAGTGGCTATGTAATATAACTTGATATCTGGTATTGTGATCCCTCCAACTTTGTTCTTCTTCCTCAGGATTGCTGCAGCTTTTCAGGGTCTTTTTTTGTTCCATATGAATTTTTGGAGAGTTTGTTCTAGGTCTGTGAAATATGCCATTGCTATTTTAATGGGGAGTGCATTATATCTATAGATTGCTTTGGGTATTATGGACATTTTAATGATGTTGATGCTACCAATCCATGAACACGGTATATTCTTCCATCTGTTTATGTCTTCCTCTATCTCTTTTTTCAATGTTATATAGTTTTCTGAGTACAGGTCTTATATCTCCTTAGTTGTTTATTTCTAGGTATCTTAATTTTTTTGATGCAATGGTAAATGGGATTGCTGTTTTTTTGGTTTCTTTCTTTCTTTCTTTTTCTGTGAGTTCATTATTGGTGTAGAAAAAAATCCATAGATTTCTGTGTGTTAATTTTGTATTCTATTAACTCATCTTTACTAGTTATTCTAAAATATCTGTATCAGCCTTTCTTATTTAATCAGAGTTTATTATTTACATTTCATGACTATGTAAACATAATGCAGAGTAGATCCATATGGTATCTTATGGTTTCATTTCCTTTCTCCTATAATACTTTGCTAGCTGGAATTAATAACTTCCTCATTTAGTCCAATTATTTCATTTACTATGTAACTGCCACAAATTCATTCCCCAACTCTGTGTCAGAGCTGAACTTCAGCACAACAGGAAACCTGTAAGTTTATCCTGATTGTCCTTGTAAACATCCTTGCTGGAGCCTTCTGTCCTCTTGTTCTGAACTGGCCTGGTTGCCTCAGGTCTGCCATACTTCAATTGTCCTAAGACTTTTCTTCTGGGTCATCCTGGGAATTGCCTACACCTCATCCGGATGTTACAAACCCTGTTTCTAAGACATCTTGCCTTATCCATTACAAGCTTGTATTTCAGATTTTTCAAGTCAGTTAAGTCAGTTATCTCTAGTTCCTCCAAACTCCTGCTTTCATAATTTTTGAAATGAGTTATCTGATGTAAATTTATGCCTTAATGTCCTTGTAAATTTGTAGCTTTTAAAAATGTTCTTTAGCCTGGCCAGTGTGATCCAGTGGTTGACCTATGAACTAGGAGGTCATGGTTAGATTCCAGGTCAGGGCATATGCCCAGGCAGGTTGTGGGCTCAATCCCCAGTAGGGAGTGTGCACGTGGCAACCGATCAATGATTCTCTCTCATCATTGATGCGTCTCTCTCTCTCTCTCTCTCTTCCTTACTCTATGAAATCAATACACATATATTTTAAAAGTCCTTTATTTTTATTCTAGTGAGACTTGGAGAAGAAGCAGAGGCAAATATGTGCGTTTATTCTGCATGTTTATCTGGAACAATTTTTGTCATTTTGTAAAGCAATTCAATATTCTTTTTTTAATTTTCATGATTTTTATTTTAAGGGTGTGTTAATATAAAGCAGTTTCTTAATGGACTATATTATAATTGCACAAAGAGACCTTCTTAAATACCTGTCTTCTTAATTTTCAATATGTAGTGGTTAAAAGCCTACAAAATAGAAATGAACAGACCTGTAATAAAATTATGGCTCGGTCACTTACTGTTTGTAGCATCTGTGACAAGTGACTTGGCTTCTCTAAGTTTTCCCTTCATTTTCTATAGAATGCTAATAATAATGGTACCTATTTCATAAGATTAAATGAAATAATTCATATGTTGCATTCGTTTCAAATAGTGTGGAGAGTGTTCCCTACTCATGGCTAATGTTACAGACCACGCTAGTTTGGGTTTTATCTTGAGGCCAACAAATTCTTTTCAAGCAGGATGGTATAATGATCAAATCTGTGGTTTCGAAAGATCATTCTGGGATGTGGCACAGGGAAAAGATGTAAGGGGCAGGACTCCAAGAAGAGATCAGAAAGTTGCTTTAGTTATTTTATTCTCGAGAAATAAACTGAAACCAAGGTAATAACACCAACAGTGTAAAGAGATGACATACAGAAGCTTCCAAAAGGCAAATTTGACAGAACTTGGTGACCCACTACATACTGGGAAAGAAGGAGTCAAAGATGCCTCTTGGTTTCAAGCTTAGGAAACTGGGTGGAGAGTGGGGAAGCAAGGTGGCAGGCAGGTTTGGGAAGGAATCATCATGGGTAAGGGGCCTCAGAAACATTAAAGTGACCATATCTACTAGGTAGTTGTATATTTAGGCCTATAGATCAAAATAAAGGTCTAAAATAGAGTTATCAAATTACATTCTAAAACCTATTCAAGTAATAGAGAGGCTAGAAGTCAGGATTCTCTTTGTGGATACCATGAAATAGCAAAAAAATATAGTAAAGGGTTTAAAAAATTAAATAGATGCATGCTTATATGATATTAAACAAGTGGTATCAGACACAAAATATATACATGGGAGAAAATGTATTATTCTACCCATAGTTGCATTTTTCTCATAAAATCTGGGAAGACTTCAACATTATTTGATTTTTAAGAACCACTGCATGAGCTCATATAAGACCATTATATTAAAAGTATTGGATTATTATATGGACAAATTTCCCCTTAATTAAATAAAATAAACTTCTTTTAAAAGTAAACAGATGTTAAGAGTGCCTGTCCATGTTTTTAAATGGTTAAAGATAACATATTACCTTCTGAGCACCTAAAAAAAAATTCTTCACTGGGTTTGTTTATTCTCTATGATCTATATTTAGTAATTCTAAAATTTCAATTATTGCTTCTTTTGACCTCTGGTGTTGAGGTTTAAAAATGGGCAAAGGACCTGAATTTTCCTAAAGAAGACATACAAATGGCCAACAGGTACATGAAAAGATGCTATCTTAGGGCAAACATTAGTGAAGGCAAACATCACTAATCATCAGGAGAATGCAAATCAAAACCAGAATAAGATGTCACCTTCCACCTGTTAGGATGGCTATTATGAAAAAGACAAGAGATATAAACTGATGAACAAAAAGATAGATACAGAGACAGTAAAGCAACAAACAGACTTTCAAATTACAGGGGGAAAGTTAGGGAGAGGTGGGGGAGATAAGAAATCAAACGAAGGACTTGTATGCATGCATATAAGCATAAACAATGGACGCAAAACTCTGAGGGGTGAGGGCATGTATGGGTGTGGGGTGGGGGGGTAATGGTAAGATATGTACACATATAATACCTCAATAAAAAATATTTAAAAAAAAAGACAAGAGATAGCGTATTGACAAGGATGTGGGGGAAAGGGACCCTTACACAATCATCATGGGTAAGGGGCCTCAGAAACATTGGTGGGAATGTAAATTGGTGCAGCCACTATGGAAAACAGTATGACAATTCTGCAACAAATTAAAAATTGAACTAGTATTTTGATCCAGAAATCCGATTCTTAGGTATGTAACCAAAGAACTTGAAATCAGAATATCCAAGAGATATCTATATACCCATGTTCCTTGTAGCATTATTCACAAAAGCCAAAATATGGAAGCAACTTAAGTATTCTTTAAGGGATGGATGAATAAAGGAAATATGGCACCTACATACAATGGAATATTACTCAACCATAAAAAAGAAAATTATGGATAAACCTGGAAGGCATTATGCTAAGTGAAATACACCAGACAGAGAAAGAAAAAGAGTGCGCAGTATCACTTATATGTGGAATCGAAGGGGAAAAAAGCAGATTTCATAGAAACAAGTAGAATGGTGGTTGCCAGGGCCTGGGAGAGAGAAATTGAGGGGATGTAGGTCAAGGTACAAATTTTCAAATTATACTAATAACAAGAATAAATTCTGAGAATCTAATGTACAGTGTGATGACTATAGTTAATAATATGGTATTATATATTTGAAAAGTTGCTGAAAGTAGATTTTAAGCATTCTTACCCCCCCCAACACACACACACAGTTAATAGTAAGTTGATGGATATGTTAATTATTTGATTGTAGTAATCATTCCACAACATTGTGCATATCATATCATCACATTATACATTTTACATATACACAATTATATTTGTCAATTATTCCTCACTAAAGTTAATTTTTTTAAATTGCTGCCCAGTTGGTGTGGCTCAGTGTTTGAGCATCACCCCATAAATCAGAATGTTGGGGTTTAATTCCCAGTCAGGCACATGCCCATGTTGCAGGCTTGATCCCCAGTGGGGAGTGTGCAGGAGGCAGCCGATAGATGACTCTCTCTCATCATTGATGTTTCTCTCTCTCCCTCTCCCTTTCTCTCTCTGAAGTCAATAAAAATGTATAATAATAGTAATAAAGAATGCTAAAATACTTTTATTTTAGTGGCCACTCATTCTTTTTGTACTCCTCAGGAAAAGATTTAATAAAACCATGATTTAAAGGCAACCTAACTCTCCTATGTACAGTCGTGAACATAAACCCTTGCCAATCACTACACCTTATCAAAAAGCACTCCCTCAAAATTGACTAAGTCAGGTGTGAAACATGTATGCAAAAAACTGAGGTGCCTTGTCAGTCTCCTCCTCTGTTTGTACTTCATATAAATGTACTGCTCGGAATAGGACATAGGTCTCAGGGTGTTCAGCTGTGACTGTGGTTCCCTAAGGTCTGCAAAAGAACAGCCTCCTTTAAACTTTTTTTGGGGATTCTCAAAGCAATTCGCTTACAACCAAAGTAATCTTGCTCTGTTAGTCTTAACTGGTTGGGCCCAAGATCATATTCCTATGCCAAGGGCAGCCCGTTACTGATGCTCTGTTACAGCTGGCAACAAACCAACCCCAAATAAGAGCAATATATGCCTTAAAATATAAAAGGCCAGATAGCAGATGAGTGAATTAAAATTTGAGTAAGATTCTAATCAGGTTGCCATAAAACTACCTTAGGGCAAGGAAAAAATATGAAGCAGATTCTTGGGATTAAACCTATTTCCTATCAATAGCCCAGGATATGGAAGACTCCTAACTCTTCCTTTTGGTGACAGCACCAAATACTTCTAATTGGATGAGTGTACTGTTCATATTACTGCATGGAAGGCAAACACACTGAGATGCCTCTGGTACTCACCCATAAACTTACCCTCTGCTCCTTCCCCCTTAGGACAATGATGTGCATGAGAAAGCTCTGGCTTGGTTGGCATCGGATAACTCTGTGATCAACCATTTTCCCTGTTGCTAGGGTCTTTCAGCAACAGGGGTTCAGGAATCTGGAGAAGGGCTGCATGTAAATGAATAAATTAGACATGAAATATAAATTTGGGAGGCATGGGGGAGCCAGGGGAGGCTCCACTTTCTAGTGAAGTGGGCTCTCTGAATCTCTGGACTTAGGGCTTTTTATTCACACATTTTTCCCTTTAGCAAAGCAGATATACATATCAAAGGTAAGGTTTGGTAAACAGTAAAGGATTATCAGGTAGGGGGAACTGCCCTCAGCTGTCTGGCAGCAGGCAATAACATGCAGATCTTCAGCCCTGCTGAAGGTATCCATCAGCCTTCTGACAAACTTCTTGCATTTTATTATGCCCTGCTGGAATTAGCCTCCAGCACCCTGTGAACTCAGGCAAGTTGACTCTTCCTTGAACAAGTCTGTCTTTTCATTTATAAGAGAATAGACTTGAATGGGATGATTTCTAAGTTTCTCTCTGGGTCTGTTTGATGAGAATAGTTTTAGATCTGCTCCCTGTCTAAAGAGTAGTGTAATAGGTGGAATATGCACTCCTCCTACACCCCAAAGATGTCCACTTCCTAATTACTGAAACCTGTGAATATGTTTACCTTATGTGGCAAAAGGGACTTTGAAAAGGTGATTAGGATCTTGAGATGGGGAGATAATCCTGGATTATTTGTGTGGTCCTTGTCACCACAAGGATCCTCATAGGAGACAGTCAGGAGGGTCAGGGTCAGAGGAGAGCAATCAGCAGAAGTGGAGATTGGAGCAGTATGACCATGAGCCAAGGAATGCTGGCAACCTCTAGAAACTGGAAAAGGCAAGGAACGATTTTCCCCTAGAGCCTCCAGAAGGAATGCAGCCCTACTGACATCTTGATTTTAGTCCCTGATGAGACCCATTTTGGACTTCTCCCCTCCAGAAATGTAAGATAACAGATTTATGTCATGTTAAATCACTAAATGTGTAGTAATTTGGTATAGCAACAATAGGAAACTAATATATGAGGTAATCTGCAAAGGAAAGGAAAATACTTTTGCCTGTTTCAGTTAGAAGAATAAGATAAGAATAAGATAAGAGGCCACTAAAAAATAGTTTTGCCTATAAAAAAATTCAAGGCTGGATAAAAGCAGTTGGAAGGTGGCAGGAATGTGATGTTGTTATATAAACTGACATGGGGCAGAGAGAAAAAAAATCAGGTGATATTTCATACCCACTGTAGTTTTGTTTAACAACCATACATTATATTGCAATTAATCTAAATAATACTTTTAAAAATGTACAAATATCCACTTTAAATTCAAAGATGATGGAGATCAAGAAGAGAAGAACTCTGCTTAAATATCACCCCCGCCCCACCATACACATACAAATGCTATATCACTAAATGTAGCATTATTTATGTTACAAAGGCTGCTCACTTAGGGACAATGCGTAAGGAAGATGAGTAGAAGCTGGCAAGATAAAAAGGGATGGGGGAGGGAGGAATGTTCTAGATGGAGAGAATAGCACAAGCAAAAGTCCCAAGACAGAGGCAACATAGAGCCTTAAAAGGAAATTGAGTAGAACAGAATGGCTGGAGCTCAGGGAGGGAGGGTGCATGAGGAGGAAACGGCCTGGTAGAGGAAGGCCAAGTTAGCCAGCATCACAATTAAAATGATTCTAGAGGAATGTGAAGTCACTGAAGCCTTCAACTAGGAAGGTAACATGATCAGGTTTATGTTTTTACTGTGTAGAGACTGGAATGCAGCATGCTCACAAGAAAGTTGAGAAGAGAAGCCTAGTGGTGAACATCAAATTCAGGGATCAAGAGGCTTGTTATCAAGTTCTAACTCACCTACTAGGTCGTATTAATAGTTATCATATATCAAGAGGTTATTATGTGCCAGGCACCCTTTTAGTGTTCTACCTATAGTAACACATTTACTCTCCCCAAAACTCTATGAGGTAGGAATCATTACTATCTCCATCTTAAAGAAAATGAAACTGAGGCACAGAAAGATATGTATCTAGCCTCAAATCACTTAGCTAGTAAGTTACAGAACTGAGATATCGCTCAGACAGCCTGGCTTCAGAGTCTGTGCTCTACACCACCATATTACATTGCCTCTTGTGACTGACTGCATGTCCCAGGGAAGTCACAAATACACTGCTTCTCCTGCCAGACCAAGCAGTGGTGACTCACTGAGCCACATCTGTAATCCAAGGGGGTTGACCTGAATCTACACCATCTCAAGTCCTTCTGGTTCTATTATTACAATTTTGTCTGGAGAACAAGATTCTGCATCCTATTCTTTACCCACCATGAGTCTTTGGAGCCTGAGAGGACTAGCCACAGTCTTTGAGTCCCTCGAGGTACAAAAAGATGCCTACACTTTCTATGTTTTTCTTTCTGATCTCAAGGCCTACTCTATTATACCCACTCCAGCCTACTCCCATGCCCCAGACAACTCATTACACAGCCATCCTCCAAGACTCAAATATTCTCCTTGATAAAAACAAATGTAAATGAATCTTGGCTATTTCTAAGTCATGGGACTATAAGTGACTTTATAATCTCTCTCTTTTCATATTTTTTTATTCACATAAGGAGCATGTCTTAACTATTTAATCATAATGAACACATATTTCTTCAGATGTGTTCTTATCAGACATCTATTTTTTTGGCATTCTACTGGATAGTTTTGGAAGATTCAATTCAGTAATTATTTTGAATATGGCTCCTCAAATTAGGATTTAATTTACAAAAGATCCAAATTGAAAATAGGCCAAGAAAATGTATCTCTTATAAATGAGTCAATAAAATTACGGAATGTTAGAACTGTAAAGATCTTTAGCATCATCTAGTCCACTGGTTTTCAAATTGTATCTCCATGAATGTTAGGGTCTGTAGATAAGTCTTGGAACTACAGCGGAGGGCAAGAGGGAGACAAACTGGGTATAGATCTGGATTCTCCATCTCTCCCTCAATCAAAATAGTTTCTCTTTATATTCTTTTCTTTTCTTTTCTTTTCTTTTCTTTTCTTTTCTTTTCTTTTCTTTTCTTTTCTTTTCTTTTCTTTACAAAAAAGAAGTGTTTCCTACTCTGGAATATATTTAGAGTCTATTTACTTCTCCCATCTAAATTGCCTTCACTCTAATTCAAACATCTTCATCTCTAAACTGGATTATTGTAACATCCTTATTACCTACTGTCCTTATTTCCAACCTTGCCTCTTTCCCCAATTTCATCTTATACCACTCCCCACTCTACACTGTCTTACTGTACTCAAATTATATATTTATTTATTCTTCAAACACATCTATATTAGCCCAAATAGGATAGGATATGATGAGCTAACAAACTGAAAATATCAGTGATTTTATAAAATGATTCTTTTTCACTCATATCAGGGTCTGATATACTCTCCTCCAAGAAGTGACTCAAGGATCCCCTTCCCTTTGGGGACATCATCATCTTCAACACAGGGCATTCATGATTGCTATAAAAAGGAAATGGGGAGGGTTTCCCAGCCCTGGAAATGGAACAAAGGCCATTGGTCAGAATGCAGTCACAAGACTTCAACATAATTATAAGGAATGCTGGGAGACATCATCTTTTATAATGCCCAGAAAAAGGAAAATGACATAGGAGTTGGTGAACAATTGATGAGCATATAACATGAACTCTCATACCCACTCAGAGCAACTGCATTTTCTGTTACCCTTTAATAAAATTTCCTTTCCATAGCTTTTTGTATAACTGAATTATTTTCATTTTTCTCATTTAAGCTTGGTTTTACTCTCTTCTAAGAGGTTTCTCTAATCATCTTAACCAAAATAGTTCACTGTGGTAGAGACTGCTAGTTACCTCTCATTATCTTTCTACCTTAACTTTTGGCAGTGAGAACTCTTATGCTTAGCTGAATATATTATTGGCCAGCTAAACAACTATACTGTATTTCCTATCTTTCTCTGTACCAGTTTGGGTCCTGTGACTAAATTTTGGCAATGAGATGTAAAAATTATGTGAAACCTCTCAGAAGTTTCCCTACAGAGATGAGGATAGTCTTCCATCACACCTTGCTCCCTTCTGTTTCCTTAATTGATGAGGTTCAGATTGATTTAAGCAGCCACCTTGGACTATAAGGCAGCACTCTGGTAGGGTGGAGCATTTGTTGGAATAAATTTATGTCCCTGGTAACTTCATGGTGTTACCATAGCAGACCTAGACTCTTATCTCAGGATTCCTTAAGTGAAAGAGATAAATTAACTTCTACCTTGTTTAAGACAATATTAATTTTTATAAACCACTGATTTAGTACAACCTCTTTGGTACACAGATAAGAAAAGTGAGACCATATGATTACATGGCTATAAAGATGAAAGGACAAGATGGAATTGGTTCTCTGATTTCCAGTATAGTATTCATCACATAGTGACAGTCTTTACAGAAAATTTTTAGGAAAAAGAAAAACCAAATATAATGAATCACTACAGTGTGTGAGACATAGATAGTTCCTGCCTTTGTCATGATGACAAATGCATAATTATGATACATCATGTTAACCAGATATGTACATATACATGGTAGCACAGAAAAATGAAGGAAGGAGGTAGTTTAATTCTGCCTTGCATTATCAGGAAGGTAAGAAGCAACATAGAAGTTGGGACTTGAAAGGTAAGAGTTTTCCAGGTATAAGGATAGAAGGTATGGAGTGAGAGAGGTATTCTCGGCAGATAAAACCAGCACACAAAAGCATGTAAGAATGTTGTGTGCAAAGAACAATAAAAGCAGAAAGAGTGAAAAATTAACAAATGAACATAAACATTTACAAGTTTAGGCTCAAGACAGGCTTTAAAGGTCCTATACAAACAAACCCTGGACTAGATCCATAGGGAAGGAAAGTTTATGATATGATAGTGACTGTATTGAATTTGTATTAATTTTGAAGAGCTATCTATTTCCCCTTTCTAATAAAAGCCCGATTTCTTTCATAGAGATTGACTCTTTGAGAATACATATAGACTGAGGACCCACCCAGGGCTCCACTACCCTTGTCCATGGGAAGCCATGCAACCAAAGCTAAGGCACTCAGATACTCCTGCTTTGGATCCTGACTCTTCAACAGAAAAACAAAGAAACCACAAATAACTGTCCCTTTAGTCAAGAGGAGGTCAGGGTCCTCATCATAACGTTGCTCCCATGAGACTGTCTTGTGGCCTCCTCAACCTAACCCAGTGCCCAGATGGGCTAGGCTCTTATCCTCTGAATCCCTGTTATTCTTCTAAGAGATTTATTTTGCTTAAGTTCAAGAGAATGGTTTCTACAGCTTGAAACAAAGAAATCTAACACATAATGTATCACAATCTATGAGTCACTAATGTTAGAAGGCAATGTCTCCACAACTCCATATAGTTTCAGGGTTGAGAATCAGGTCTCAAGAGTCAGCACACTAATTTTGGCTTTTACACTAAGCTATAGCCACCAATGTAACATTTGTTAGTAGAAGTTTACTGAGTCTTTTTATCATATTTCTCAATTGGTTTAGCAGGGACAGGTAACCTTTTCACTGCCAAGGGTCATTTGGATGTTTATAACATCATTTGCAGGCCACACAAAATTATCAACTTAAAAATGAGCCTGCTATATTTGGTCAAACATTTAATTAACTCATCCCTAATGCCTTGGCAGGGCCAGACCAAATGATTTTGAGGGCCTTATAGGGCCCGAGGGCCAGACTTTCCCCACCTCTGCTTTAGAGTTTAACCAGGGAAGATGGAGCTGTTTATTGAGATCCCTCAAAGTTCCCAACAACCTATATTACCAGTTAATCCATAAGACATCTAATGGGGGAAGTATTATCAATGTCCCTAAACAGCAGAAAACTGTGCCTAAGTAACAGAGTCAAGGCCAGAATTCTTATTGCCTAACTCAAGATTCCTTTTTTTTTTTTTTTTCTGAAAAGTATGGTCCAGCTGGCTTTTTAATCCCTCCTGCTGCGATCCCAAAACATCTATTTTATAAATTCGGAGGAGTTGGTAATCATTTTGTCTTTGTCAAAGTGGAAAATTCATGCTTCCCGTAAGGAGTCTCTTAGGCCTGGCCCAGATAAAGCCACATGGTCTTTATGTGGATTCCTACATTCCTCTGGATTCACAGAGCAGCAGCAAATGCCAGAAGGAGGTGTGCTTCAGCACAGGGTACAATGGACTTCTGAATCTTCCTTAATTAAAAAGGGATTTAGGGAGTTTATTTTTATCAAGGTCCTCAGATGAGTCAAAGAATACATTTTTTTTGAGATAAATGATCAGATTACCAAGAGTAATAGGAGATATTATTAAGGGTTCCATAAATACTTGGAGAATGACAAAGAATTTAAATGATGCAGGAAAGAAAAATTTCTTTCCCCTAAAAAATAAAAGTTAAAACTAAGGAATAACTTGAAAGACATCTCAGCTATTTCATTCCAGTCCTTGTACAAAAAAATAAAATAAAAATAAATAAAAAATACACAGGTGGGTTCTGAGATGGGACTATGAAAAGAAGAGCAAATTATCAGCCTCTCTCATACTTCAATCCTGATTTTAAATGTTAAATGGAATTCAAGTGAGATAAACTATAAAGCATCTTCCCAGAATTATCTTCCCAGATTCATAGATACAATCCCAAGAGAAGATGCCAGGATTTGTATCCTCAGCCTTTAGGCCATACACTCCTTTATTAGTAAGGCTTTGATCTTGTTCAGGGATTCTCTACTGGTTGCTATCTCTGTAAATCATAAAATCATGCATTTCAACACAGGAACTGACTTTATAAAGCATCTATTTCAACTACTGCACTCAACCAGCAGATAAACTTAAACCTGGAGAAGTAATAACTCACCCAAAGCCAACCAGGGGCAAAATCAGGACCTATCTTGTACCTACACATGATACCAAAGGGAGGATTGGATGATTTTCTTTTTTACATTTGTAAATTGGGAAGGAGATTAGTGAAAAAAAAAATCAATTATCCTAATCATGATATGAAAATTACTTTTGGTGACCGGTGGGGGAGAAACTGCCTTTATTTAGGAAAACACCTGTCTTAGTCAGTGCAGGCTACCATAACAAAATATCGTAGGCTTGGTGGTTTAAATAGCAGAAATTGCCCTGGCCGGTTTGGTTCAGTGGATAGAGCATCAGCCTTCGAACTGAAAGGTCCCAGGTTTGATTCAGGTCAAGGGCACATGACCGGATTGTGGGCTAGATCCCCAGTGTGGGGCACGCAGGAGGCAGTCGATTAATGATTCTCTCTCATCATTGATGTTTCTATCTCTCTCTCCCTTTCCCTTCCTCTCTGAAATCAATAAAAATATGTTTGTTTGTTTGTTTGTTTTAAAATAAAGGGCAGAATTTTTTTCCTCACAGTTCTGGAGGCTGGAAGTCTGAGATCAGGATGACAGCATGCTGGGATCCTGATGAGAGTTCTCTTCCTGTCTTACAGATGGTGGCCTTCTTGCTATGTCTTCACATGGCAGAGAGAGCAGCTAGCTTTCTGTGTCTCTTCTTATAAGGGCACTAATCCCACCATGAGGACTCACCTTTATAAACTCAGCAAACCTAATTACCTCCCAAAGGCCCCACCTTCAAATGCTATCACATTGTGGTTTAGGATTTCAACCTGAGTTGGGGGGAGGGACACAAACCTTTCAGTCCATAGCAATACCTGAATAAGGCAGATGGGGGAAATGGAGACTATCAGGGCACTGTGGCCTGAGGCATCAAATGTGGTCATTAAACTGTTTGAAAAGAACTGTTTCCATAAGAAAGAATAGCAACTTGGTGGTGGAGGAGGTGTGTTTGTGGAGGTTGTAAGAAAGAAACATCATCGCCGAAACCGGTTTGGCTTAGTGGATAGAGCGTCGGCCTGTGGACTGAAAGTTCCCGTGTTCGATTCTGGTCAAGGGCATGTACCTTGGTTGCGGGCACATCCCCAGTAGGGGGTGTGCAGGAGGCAGCTGATCGATGTTTCTCTCTCATCGATGTTTCTGACTCTCTATCCCTCTCTCTTCCTCTCTGTAAAAAATCAATATATATATATATAAAGAAAGAAAGAAACATCAGAAAAATCTGAGAAGCCAGCAGATGGGGGCCACCAAACTGAGTATGAGGTGAAGTGATCAGGGGAACATGCCTAGAGGACTTTAAGGTATGGGATGCTCAGGGTTAAATTTTAAATCTGTTTTTGTTTGCTTTGGTGAGCATTTTACTGGAAAGGGACCTGGCCGTTTGCGGGTCTGCCTAGGGCCCAATGGTGCGTGTGGGTTCTTGACTTCATGTAGGGAAGGTTTCAAACACAAGTCCAGGTGATTTTTAGAGGACGTTTACTAAAGCTGGGGACAGTGGAACAAGGAAGGGCCCAAGATAGAAGAAGCAACAGGAGAGGGAGTAGGTGGGGATATGAGCCTAGGCTGGTCTGCTTTGGCTCACTAAGAAGTCAGAGAAAAGGGGGCCTTGGGGAAAGATTAGCCCGAGATGAGCTGCTGCTGCCCACTGCTGCTCCAGTTGCAAGTCTGTGGGAACCCTTAAAAGTTAGGAGATGTTACTGGGGGAAGAAGAGGGTGAAGGGAAAGGCACAGGCATGCCCCTGGGAGGGAGAGCCCACGCTGGGGCATTCCTTTTGAGGGTTTTTAGAGGCTGGGGGTTTAGGGAGGTCTTGGGGAGGATCTCAATAGAATATTCATCAACTTTATGCTAATAAGCTAAAATGAGATTTATTCCCTTTAACTTCATCAGTTCTTGGGTGTGGTTGGTACAAATGGCATTAATTGGATCTCTGTTATCTGTCTCACTGAGTGGGGTGGTTTAAGCTATTTACCCTCTGGTTGGGGAGATGTGTAAACAACTTACTCTTTTTTTAAAATATATTTTTATTGATTTCAGAGAGGAAGGGAGAGGGAAAGAGAGATAGAAACATCAATGGTGAGAGAGAATCATTTCAGAGAGGAAGGGAGAGGGAAAGAGAGATAGAAATCTCAATGGTGAGAGAGAATCATTGATCCGCTGCCTCTTGCATGCCCCCCACTGGGGATCGAGCCTGAAATCCAGGCATGTGCACTTGACCAGAATCGAACCTGGGACCCTTTAGTCCACAGGCTGGTGCTCTATCCACTGAGCCAAACCAGCTAGGGCTAAATCACTTACTCTTAAGTGTCCTTAGTTACAGAAGATAGGATTTTGCAATTTACTAGATGCCTGTAAATTGCTTGGCCATTTACCTATGGTTCAGTTTCCCTATTGCGTTTGTCCTGGCTTACTAGCCTGTCTCAGTAACTCCTCTAACTTTCAAAGTTCCTAGCTCACTTCACTACACACACACTATGTCTTATGAAGTGTGACTTTTGGAGGCAATCAAGGAAGGAGCCTGGTTTTATAGATTAGCCTTCTGTACACCAGGGATGGATATGCAGGCTGATGAAAAGATCCCCAACCTGAGGACAACCCAAAGGTGACCAGGAGAATGCAACCTTCTCATTGATCCGCAGAGGAGTGAAGCCAATTTTATCTGACTTCCTAGAAGCAGGGAGACGCCAGCTAACATGGGCTACACAGGTAAAAACTAGTGCAGGTATGTACTCAGTGTGGGGTTTATTTAGAGGTTATCTAAGCCCGTCTTTAGGAGCTGTTACAGGAGAATCTCTCACTGAATGTCTGAGGTTAGGTGAAGGCTCCCAGCTCCCTGCTGAGCACTTCCTGGCGAGACTGCCTTTGAACCTGATGTATCAGCTGCCCCTCTTTCTCTTAGTCAGCAAGAAAGGCTGGGGTTGTTTTTCTTTTCTTTTTTTAAGGTTAACATATACATGGAGTGTTTTCTTAGTTTGAGGGTTGGGAAAGAGGGAAAACTTTTAAGTATGCCTTTTCTTTCCCGTAAGTGATCAAATAGTCTAGTCTAGTATTTTCAAAATGGTTACACTTCTGAGGCCTGAGTGAGTGTCTTTCCCCTCCCAACCCTGGTGAAAGATGACTCCGAATGTAATAAAGTGGACTCCAGAGATATCCGTTTATTTATTCCAAATATTTCAGCTAATGAGAAAGCGAGGTTGAACTCCCTATCCTGGGGGCTCTGCAGCCAAGCTCTCTGGCAGCGCTCTTGGCATGGACACTCTCTGATCTGTTCCTTCTGCCGCGGAGGTTCTGTGGGGCCCACTCGCTCTCCAGGTTTCTCATTAGTAGAAACCTCATCACTCATGTGGGAGGCAGAGGCCTCACTCCTGCTGACGCCTTTATTATGCTTGCCCTGCCAGCCTCCACATCCCCTCTCCCGGCCTCCAGCCAGCGCCCTCCTCTCTGCAGGGCTCCCCCCTGCCCTCTCATCCTTCTGTGTGGCTCCTGGCAAGAAGCTGCCTCTGATGGATTCCATAGAACCCTGACCTCACTTTGAAGTTAAACACGCCCCACCTTCAGACTCAGCTCTGCCCCCTTTAACTGGATTTCTACACTCATTACCCATTCCCAGGAGCACAGTGTGCCTCTGGTGTGACACAATAAGAAGTTGATTTAGGGACAAGGTAAGGAATTGAGTGCTGTATTCTTAGACACACACCACTAAGAGAGCCAGTGGAGAGAGCCATCCCTCCCCCGGTTCCCTGGGGTGGCAGAGTTCAGGCCCTGGGGACAGAGATGTGAGCTAGACCTGAGTTAGACAGCTCGGCCTGGCCAAGATGGACTTGGGAAGGTCACTTTGTCTGAGTTATAAGTGGTCATTGGTGAGAATTAATTTACTCAAGGACTTGACACAGTTTGTGGTAAATGTGAAAAGTATGATCTCAAAAAGGTAAACTGTTATTGCTATTTCCAATGGTCAACCTCGATGAAAAGTGAAGGGCTCACTGGATGACCCATGGACACCGACTATTGTATTCTCACTGAGGTCACTGAGGAGGAACAATTCATGCTGTTTTAGATGCTACTGCATCCCGGCCAGTGTGGCTCAGCAGTTGATCCAGGAACCAAGAGGTCACCAGTTCGATTCCTGGTTAGGGCCCTCCGTTCTCAGTAGGAGGCATTCAGGAGGCAGCCAATCCATGTCTCTCTCTTTCATCTATGTTTCTAGCTCTCTATCCCTCTCCCTTCTTCTCTCTCAATTACAAAAAAATCAATAAAAACATTTTTTTTTAAAGATGATACTACATAATCACATACCATTGATGATCAGTCCTTGAGGTCCTGGGGCTGAGAATATTCATAATAATCATCATCATTTAAATGGCTGCTGCCTATTGGCCAATTACCTTGGGCCAGGTAAGGCAGTATATTGAAATATAACAGTACCATATTGGGAGGTATTGTACTCCCCACTTAACATAAAAAGAAACTGAGATTCTGAAGATTTGCATGACTTGTTTAAGGGTTTGTATCAGTGAATGACCTGACAAGAAAAAGCACACCCAGAAACTAACACAAGTGGAACGCTGTTACCATTCTATGCTTAAGGTGGCTGTGTGGGGGGTAGCAGGGAAGATGGATGTTATCGTATTCCAAAGAGAGTCAGAGCCATAGAGAAGAGCCACCCAATAAGACCTGTGGCCACAGCAGGAAGGCAAAAAAAGAAATGACAGAGATGATGGGGACATTGGTTTAAATACCCCATACACCAACCTCTCTCCTCTCATCCTCTATCTTTTTTTTTTTTTTTTACTTTAAAAGATCTTTAATCATTGTTGGCATTTTTAAAACATGTTACTTTGTGTTGATGTTTTTTTTAAAATTAATTTCTTTATTGATTAAGGTATCACATATTTGTCCTCATCTCCCCATTCCCATCCCACACCCCTCCCCACGCATGCCCCCACCCCACTGTTGTCCTTAACCACTGGTTAGGCTCATATGCATGCACACAAGTCCTTTGGTTGATCTCTCCCCTTTACCCTCACCCTCCCCTACCCTCCTTCTGAGGCCCGACAGTCTGATCCATGCCTCCTTGTTTCTGGGTCT
Source organism: Cnephaeus nilssonii (assembly GCF_951640355.1). Lineage (NCBI taxonomy): Eukaryota > Metazoa > Chordata > Mammalia > Chiroptera > Vespertilionidae > Cnephaeus > Cnephaeus nilssonii. The sequence goes on along the minus strand of NC_137084.1, from coordinate 68,364,546 downwards.
GTTCTTGTTCATCAGTCTATGTTGTTCATTATTTCCCCTAGATGAGTGAGATCGTGTGCTATTAGAAATACACTTATAAGAACCGAAAATGAGACAAGCAATATGGTTATGCTGAAAGGCAAATGAATCAGTCTGTAGTTCATCCTCTATCTTGATGGTGCCTCCCATTGGCTGAACCCAATAAGAAGCCAGAGGATGAGTGAGCCAGGATGAGGCCCCCCCATGGTGGTCTGCCTCCCTTGACACAATGAAGAGCAGAGCAGTACAAAGAATGGATGACTGGTGGAAGGGTATAAATGGAGAAAAACTGTCACTCAACTTCTCAATGGGAATCTAGGATCTCACTCAACTTCTTTATCCAACACCAAGCAGTCTCCACCACCTAGAAGATGTTGGTACAGGTTGATTTAGTAAATAAATCAGAAAAGGGAAATTATAAAATGCTGTAAACGAGAACAATGGGAACTAAACAGATGTGAGTTTGAATCTAGGGTCCACTACTGAAATGCACTATGACCTTAGGCAAGTTTGTTCAGTCTTTTCAAGTTTTGCTTCCTCTTCTGTAAAAGTAGAAGAACTTTCCCTGGAGCATATTCCCATGATAGAAAGTGAGATGAAGGATAGAAAGTAAACAGGTACCATCACGTTGAAGCAGAATTTTTGGACTGGTGTTCCCCGGGGCAGGATGTCACGGATTCTTTGTCCAGGGTTAGAAGAATGAATCCATGGACAGAAGGTGGTATGGCAAAGTTGGAAATTTATTAAAGAACAAGTACAGACTCCCACATGGGGAAGGGGAAAGAGTCCCACAGAGTTCCTTTTCCCTATGGCTTATAAAGGCTACAGATCCTTGTGCCTTGATATCACCTCTGATTGGTCACAATCCCTTGGGCTGGTTACTATAGTAACTCCTGGGCTCAACCCCACATGTCCACACAGCATACTTCCGGTGAATAATATACTTTTCACCTGGTTACAGAGCACTCAGCAGAGTCAAAAAACACTTATCATGTGCTAGAAACTCTGCTAGGTACTGGAGACACAGCAGTGGAAAAATAGGCCATAATTTCTGCCCGTATGGAGCTTACATTCTAGTGTGAGGAGCAAACGGTACACATGAAAACTAAGCAAAACACGTGATATGTTGGAATATGACAAGGGCCATGGAGAAAAAAAAAAGTAAGGAAGGAGAATAAAGATTTATAGCATGAGGATTCTTGCCATTTTAAATAGGGTGGTCAGAGAAGGCTTCCCCAAGAAGTTGAAAAAATATGCTTCACAGATTGTGTCATAAATGCTAAACATTATTATTGGTCTAAGAAACTCAATTGTTTTCTCTCCGCAGATGTCAGGGGCATGTAGCTGGAAAAGTTTGAGAATAGCCACCTACATATCAGGGAGGGTTATTGCAAAAACACAAGAAATATAGAGCAACACGGGGCAACATATGTTTCTCTGCTCAGCTGCTCTCAAGCTCAGCCTTCCCAAGGCTGAGATGTGGAGCAGCTCTCATGGAGCAATCACCGTCACCTTTGGGAATACAAACTCTATGTTCACATGGTTCATCTTACTTGTGTGTGTTTAGAAAATAAGTGTTAGTGGAGTTGGGTTGCTAACGTCCAGTATGGACTGCCCTGTTGGGGAAAGCTTTGAAATAAGTCATTTCAGGAGCAATAATTTCTCTTTTGCTCACACTTAGTTGGATTTTTGGTTTGGGGCCAGGTCATAATAGGCCAGATTACACTGTGGCAGCAAATTAACTGAAATCCCAAAAGTGTGTTTCTTATTTACACAACATCCATTATGGGTCCTGTTGACCCTCTCGGACAACTATTCCCCACAAGGTGACGCGAGGATCTATCTAGGCTACCTCAACCTGTGGCTCCACCAACTCAACACAAGACTTCCTCCTTGATGGCAGGAGAAAAGAGTGCTTGGAGCTTTCATCTGCTTTTCTGTGTTTCAGCCTGGAAGTGATGGGCATTACTTCTGCTCACAGATTCATTGGCCAGAGCTAGCCAATGGCCTCACCTTCTAAAGATGAGGTCATGTAATTAGTTCCCTATTAGGCAGGAAAGAGCCAGATGTTGGGAATCATTAGTAAAGTCCACTAGAATCACTTGCCTTTATTGCAGGCAACTGGGCCAAGGCAATAGAAAAGTCTCAACTCTCCTGGCACATAGTACCAGCCTAGCAAATTTTATGCAGAAAAAAAAAGTGGCTTAGAACTATTTCTCCTGTAAGGTGTCTGTTAGAGCTTCCTGGGCAACTTTTCAGTTCATAGCCCAAATAAAATATACCTATAACCTTCCTGATAATTTTCTTCAAACCCACTGAGACTAGTGTTCTTTCTTAAAGTGGCTATAAAAATTATCACACAAAAATACCCTGGCTGGGTAGCTCAGTTGGTTAGAGCATTGTCCCAATACACCAAAGTTGCAGGTTCGATCCCTGGTCAGGACACATATAAGAATCAACCAATGAACTCATGAATGAGTGGAGCAACAAATTGATGTTTCTCTCTCTCTCTCTCTCTCTCTCTCTCTCTCTCAGATCAATAAATAAAAATTTTAAATTATCACTAAAACCACATAGCTATAGTTTGTAAAAAATCATACCAAATAAATATACAATTTCCTCCAAAAGCAATGAATTACTTAATTAGCCTCCTTAAGGAGTGTGTTGACCAAAGGATTCAGCTCTACAAATCACTCACAAATCCTGATTAGTGGCATCTGATCATGATTGGGCTCCCACAATTCCCATGTATTAGAGAAGGCTTTTTAGAAGACATAATCTCATTTTTCTGTATCCTGTTCATTTTCCAGCATTATGAGAGCATCTCCACCTCCAATTGGCATTTGGTTGTTGTAGCACTAAAACTGGGACTGTGGGTTATTTTAGATGAGTGGAAGGAAAGGGGGGGATTACTATGCTAATACAATCATCAAAAGTGGTAAATACTTGCTCATAAAGTCACTTCAAGTGGTGATACTATATCTCTAGCACTTGTTTTCTCTAAATTCCTGTTCTGCATGTAGTCCTACTACAGAGAGTTGCCCACATCCAAACTTCCTTCTTCATCAGCTCCACTACTCTAACCACTCTTAGGAGATGCTCAGTAACTACTTTAAATTCTTTTGATAAGTTGACACCTTCAAGAAGAATTCTTGGGCACTTCAGGTATTCACAAAAGACTTCCAGGGGAATATAAGCTCAGGGTGGCTAACAGTTTCAGTTTTCCCAGTCCTGTTCTGATAATAGTACTTAAAGTCCTGTGTCCCAGGAAACCCCTAGTCCTGGGCACACTGTGCAGTCAGTCACCCTACATAACCCATGAAATTGTGTGGAAATTTTGGTGTGTGCGCAAATGCACATTTTCTTATAGAGACAGCCAAGGGCTTATTCAGATCCTCAAAGGGCTCATAAAAAGAAAATAAACCACTGATTAAGAATTCTCTGGAAGAGCCCTAACCGGTTTGGCTCAATGGATAGAGCGTTGGCCTGCGGACTCAAGGGTCCCAGGTTCGATTCCGGTCAAGGGCATGTACCTTGGTTGCGGACACATACCCAGTAGGGAGTGTGCAGGAGGCAGCTGATGGATGTTTCTCTCTTTTCTCTGGAAGAAAAGAGGGCTGCAGACCTCAAACACCCCTCTCACTCTTACACCTCTGCTTTGATTCTATCTCTGTTGATGTTAGGATGAATCTATAAATATTGTGGGCAGTGCAGAGGATGGTAAAACACACACTAATACTCCCATGACCCATATTTATTCATTTATTTCACAATATACATATTGACACTAGCCTGTGTCTTGGGGTTAGGGGGACCAAGACAGTGTAGTCCCTGCTTATCAACAAACAGCAAGGAGATAGAGAAGATTTTTTCAGACAGCAGTAAATGCCATGAAAAATAAAATGGGATAATGTGCTACATAGAAATTAGAAGGGGGTATGTTACATGGGGTGGATAGGAAAGGTCTTTCTAAGGTGGGAGCATTTGTGCTGAGGGCCCGGGGGTGATGCAAAGATCAGAGGAAGATCGTTCAGGCAGAAGTGGAGCGAATGCAGAGACCCTGAGAGAGGCATGAGCTGCAGGAAGGAAGCTAATGTGACAGTGTGCAGGGCCACCAGGAGAAAGGTATCAGATAGGGTGGGAGAGGGAGAGGCTAGCTGATACCTGATGGTCATGTAAGACATTTGACTTTTATTTTCAAATCCATAGGAAGCCATTGGAAGGTTTTTAGCAGAATAGTGACATGATCTGATTTGCATTCTTTTAAAGAGCCTCCGGTTGTTGTGAGGAAAAGGAATCTCGGGGGAGAGGAGAAAGAGGAGGACGGTGCCTCCAGGTGCAGGCAGCAGAGCTGGAGCAAAGTGGACACGCAGGCCACACTCTGGAGGTGCAGACAGCAGGACCTGGTGTTGGGAGTGAAGGAAAGAGGACGCTCGGGGTGATTCTGCAATTAATTGCATTCTGCATGGCTGGGTCCCTTATGAGGCTGTGAGGTCGTTACTGGTAGAAGAATATCTCTTCATCCCTTTATCTTCACCAACTAGAACAGGATTTGGCATATGGCTCCTCCGAATAAATATTTTTGGGTGATAAATGGATAAGTGAATGTAAGAACAAATGGGAACTTGGTCGCTCTGTTCCTGAACAAAGAAAAGAAAGGACACACAATGCTTAACCTGTCAGGCCAAGTTATACAAACATAATTCCAGAGCTCTGGTCTTAGGAAGACGGGAGGTAGAATGTGTTTCTTATGCAGACATAAGAAAGAATGAATTTGGGGTGTGTTTTTTTTTCTTTCTTATTTTAGGCCAGACAAGAACCACAGGGGAGCTGGGATAAGCACAGGCTTACTAGGAAGTAGCAGACTTCACTCTGTACCTGTCTGTACACAGGATCCTTTGACGTCCTGGTTCATGTTTTTAATGGCTCAGAGGTGAGTTTTTATGTTGTTTCCCCTACCTGTCTCTTGTCTTCCCTTCGAGGAATCCTTGCATATTTATATATGTTTTCATATGGTTCCTCCTAATAAATATTTGTTGGAACCAAATATATCACATGGATTCTTTCTGTGCAATAATGTCATCTAATTATTCTTCTTTGACATTTTCCTTCAAATTTGAAAAGAAAACAGTTCCTCGATTCTATCTGTAGACTCCAGTCAAAATAAAAATTTTTTTTGCTGTATTGATTTATCTAATTCATACATGTTTTAAAACCTGATAGCTTAAAATCAAATGAGGAGATTTTTACATATCATCTTCAGGGAATTTTTTTCATTAATATTTTCTTGTATTACAACAGACGGTAGTGTTGTATTATAGTTATGGCAGGGAGTAGTGCTTCATACCTCAACAGGTCAACTCCTCAGCACAAATGAATTATCCTTATAAAACTTAAATCATGCCCAGTGCTTAGCACATAGTAGGAGTTCTGTAAAATGCTTGTTGAATAATTAAATGAATTAATCAATTAATCAAAGCACAAAGAATTTTTTTGCACAGTGGATACTTAATTAGGGTTGCAGAAATCTTTTGTACTGATTATGAATAAAACTGTTGAAAGCAGAGTTTCTGGAATTCTCACTGTGGATTCAGGCCAGTGTATGACTTTAATTGCCCTCTTTCTGGCGCTGCTATCTGTCAAGGACAAGTTCTCAGTAGTGTTCCTTACGAACCAATCACATTGGTCAAGATCATTAAGTTTGAGAATATATAGTCACTTCGTGAGCTCCCAACTCCTACACACAAATTAGGCCCCATCTAACTTTTGGCAGCTACTCTTTTCATGGCAGAATATTCTCCATATCTGTTTGTTAAGGTGTCACAGACACACACAGAACAGGTAGCACAGAGATGAGGGGTAAAGTGTACAAGTACACACAGCACAATGAAATTAGTGATTGAGGCAGCACTCCTTGGACATGGCAGCCCACACTGCCATGTGTGATCACGCAAGAGGTAAGGCCAGTGTAGGACTTAATTGCCTTCTTTCTGGCTCTGCTATCTGTCAAGGACAAGTTCTCGGTAGTGTTACATTGCCTCTCCACAGAACTTCCTGGAATAAAAAAAAAATTAAAATCTTTGAGGAAACTTGCATTTTTTTAGCATTATAAAAGTTTTTTTTTAAAGTTTATTGTAATAAAGTAAACAACAAAACATATATCAAATATAAATTAAAAGCCACCCCTCAGCTACTCCCCTCCCCCAAATGCCAATTCAAATTGCCACACAGATTACCATTGTTGGCAGATGAGTAGTATCTTTTTATACATTTTTATGCAAACATGTTGTTTTTACACAACTAGGCCATACTGCACACTTCCTGCAACTTTCCACATTTAGTTAACAAACATATTTCCAAATCAGTGCAGAGATATACTTTATTCTCTTTAATGGACTTAACATGCCATTATAGGTTAATTCTGTGTGTTTTTTTCTATTAAACATAGTACTTTGTCACCATTTTTAATTTATTTGTGCATTCAAGTGTAAGATAAATTTCTTGAAGTGGAATGGCTGGATTAATCAGTAGGCACACTTCAAATTTTTATTGATATTGCCAATTGCCCCTACAAAATTGTTGTACCAACTTATACTCTTGGAAACTCTGCTGATTGGTAATTTTCCTAAAAATGAAAGTGGAAAAGATGGAGAATGAATGCAGGGGGACCTTGACTGGGGTGGTAAAGAAGCAGCAAAATCAAAGGCCAATCACCTCACCCCCTTGCCTCTGGTTGGGCCTGCTGAGCATGCTGCATGGCAGGAGAAATGGACAGAGCCACTGAGCCAATGCCTCCCAGCAGGCAGGACTTGAGAAGCCGGTTTCTCTGCAACAGATACACACACACACACACACACACACACACACACACACACACGGCCTGATGAGATAACATCTTCTAATCTACCTGTCTGGTTTAGTCAAGGATCTCTATACCTCACTCCAGGAGATGAAAGGCCTCTTGCACAAGGCTTTCTTTTAAAAGCAACAAGTACAAAATGTTTGCGTGGTGGTGATTTAATTCTAACACCCCTCAGAATTCCCAGAAGAAACAAGAGCCAGTGTAATAGGTGATTGAGCTATTCAGGCAAAATGGGGTTAAGAAGGCTGACATCGATGAATGGGCTCTTTCTGGCCTTCCTGGGTTATATTAATCAAAATCTCATGGAACATCTTAACCCTGTGCTTGTCAAGTGCTGAAGCAACCCATTGCTATTTCTCCGCTTGGATTTTCTAAGAATGGAACAAAAAGACATCTGATGCGAGATAAAGTCCCATAAGTCCATCACCTGCTGCCAAAAAAAAAACTATTTTGGAAAAGCAGGACTAAAAATTATGTTGTGAAGGAAAAGCAAATGCCAGAAGCAGGAAAGATTGCTGCTGGTATTTTCTTTCCTTTTTAAATTTTTATTTATTGATGAGAGAAAGAGAGAGACATTGATTTGTTATTCCACTTATTCATGCATTCATGGTTGAACCTTGTATGTGCCCTGATAGGGATCAAGCCTTCAACCTTGGTGTGTCAGGGGGATGCTCTAACCCAGTGGTCGGCCAACTCATTAGTCAACAGAGCCAAATATCAACAGTACAACGACTGAAATTTCTTTTGAGAGCCAAATTTTTTAAACTTAAACTTCTTCTAATGCCACTTCTTCAAAATAGACTTGCCCAGGCCGTGGTATTTTGTGGAAGAGCCACACTCAAGAGGCCAAAGAGCCGCATGTGGCTCGTGAGCTGCAGTTTGCCGACCACGGCTCTAACCAATTGAGCTACATGGCCAGGGCCTGGCATTTTCTTGAAAGGAGTATCTTCAATGTGTCGTAAAAAAGCAAATCCATTGTTATTCCCTCTCCCATTTCTAATTGCATAGTCGCCAGGTTTTTTCTCATCTCAGAAGTGTTTCAGTGAATCTGCTTGCATGACCTCCAAGTTGTTCATACTAGCGTAATGAATTGCCTGTTGAAATCCTAGAGTTGAGCAAGCTAGGAAGTACAGGTTGATTCTCATTATTTGTGGTACTTGTGTTCTATAAAGTGGCCATGAATATTAGAGAATGCTGAATCCTTGCTCCTTGCTGAGGTTCCTGTGAACCTATGATCACAACATTTTCATCAACAGATCGATACGTAATCTTGTTTTGTGTGTTTCTGTTTAAAGAGGCATATATATATATATATATATATATATATATATATATATATATATATACTAGAGGCCCGGTCACGAAATTCGTGCATGGAGGGGGGTTGTCCCTCAGCCCAGCCTGTACCCTCTCCAATATGGGACCCCTTGAGGGATGTCCGACTGCCCGTTTAGGCCCGATCCCTAAACGGGCAGTCGGACATCCCTCTCACAATCCAGGACTGCTGGCTCCCAACTGCTTGCCTGCCTGCCTTCCTGATTGCCCCTAACCGCTTCTGCCTGCCAGCCTATCACCCCCTAACCACTCTGCTGCCAGCCTGTTTGCCCCCAACTTCCCTCCTCTGCCGGCCTGGTCACCCCTAACTGCCCTCTCCTACAGGGTTGATCACTTCCAACTGCCCTCCCTTGCAGGCCGGGTGCCTCCCAACTGCCCTCTCCTGCTGGCCATCTTGTGGTGGCTATCTTGTGTCCACATGGGGGCAGGATCTTTGACCACATGGAGGCAGCTATATTGTGTGTTGCAGTGATGATCAATCTGCATATTACTCTTTTGGTAGATAGGATAGAGGCCTGGTACAGGTGTGGGGGCCAGCTGGTTTGCCCTGAAGGGCATCCCAGATCAGGTGGGGGTTCCCTTGGGGTGTGGGGCAGCCTGAGCGAGGGGCCTGTGGTGGTTTGCAGGCCGGCCACGCCCCCTGGCAACCTAAGCGGAGGCCCTGGTATCTGGGATTTATTTTCCTTCTACAATTGAAACTTTGTAGCCTGGAGCGGAGCCAAGCCTGGGGCTCCCTCCGAGGCCCACAGCCATTTGTGTTGGGGTTATAATTGAAACTTTGTTGCCTTAAGTGGGTGGGCCCAGCCAGGGTGTGTGGAAAGCTTTGCTTCCCCTGTTGCCTGCGGCAACCCTGGCCTGCTCTCTCAAGCTCCATTCTGCCGCCATTTGTTTGAATTTGTTTACCTTCTATAATTGAAACTTTGTAGCTTGAGTGGAGGCTTAGGCCTGGCAAGGGCGGGCGGAAAGCTTGGCTTCCTCTGTTACCTAGGAAACCTTGCTCTCTGTGGCTGTAGCCATCTTGGTTTGGGTTAATTTGCATACTCGCTCTGATTGGATGGTGGGCATGGCTTGTGGGCGTGTCGGTTGTATGGTCAATTTGCATATTTGTCTATTATTAGATAGGAGATATATATATATATATATATATAATGAATCAATGATACATATACACACATACATATGTATGTGTGTATATGTATCATTGATTCATTAACATTGAAGTCAAACCATGACTAATTCGTGACTGAGCAACGCTTATCTAAAGCACTTGCTTTCTCCGAAAGGCTTAGGAACACTCAACAGCACTTCAGCACTGCACTTCTGGGCCATTTTAAAGAGCAAAATCACACCCAGAAAAGCACAAAAATTGTTTAAAAAATGGCACCTAATACACTGTGAAAGAACACGTGTTTACAGTCTGAGCCGAAACAAGAAGGCAGAGCATGGCCTCGTTCTCCCTCATCTGGGAACATGCTGCTTTGTGCAAGTCCTTTATGATGAGGAAAGAGCACTAGTGTTGATTTGGGCTTACAAACAAATGTTAGTGAGTAGCAACTTGGCAAATATGGAATCTGTGATGGGGAGGTTGGAGTGTATTCTCCCTCAGGCCAAATCAGACCTCCCCACCTTGTATCCGCCCCCTTGTCCTTCCCACCTCCTCTGGGTTGGCCCTGCTGGGCTTGGAAGACTCCCCCAGATAGAGCCCTGTTGTGAAGGCTCTGAGGAGAGAGGGAAAAAGGACATGCAAAGGCCCCTCTCCACTCAGCTGGTTAGCGCCTACTGGGGGAGAAACAGGCCCACCAGTAACGATGGTGTAAGATCAAGTTTGGTAAGCGGCTTTTCAGGCAATGAGGTGAAAGAGATGGTAGGCTAAGAAGGTGTACAAATACTTCCTACAATTTCCCTTTGTACTCTTAATCTTTAATTAAATTCTCTTACATCACAGCACAAAAATAAAAGTTGTTTCGGAAGAGATGCCAGGAATGGGATTGTCAGATTCAGCAAACAGAACAGCCAGTTAAATTTTAATTTCAGATAAACAACACATTGTTTCTTAATATGAGTATGTCCCATGTTTATGCTGAATACTTTAAAGACACTTACTCTAGCTACTGTGTAGAAAGTAGACTAGAGAGGCCTGGGCAGATTCTAAAATTGAGGCATTAATTAGGTAGTAGATGACATGACACTAAGTCAGCTTGGCCACTGCCCCCTTGGTTTCTTACATTCCTTTGTCTAAGAACAACCAGGAGCAGGGCAGTATCACTGCAGGTGGGGACAAACAACCCTGGCTGTGGGAGAAATAGGCCAGGAAGGTAGATGGCTCTCAACCCCAGTTTCACACACATCACCTCAGGGAGCTTTTAAACATATGATGCAAGATCCATTTAATTGTTCTTGGATGATGTGTCTTTATTAAGCCCCCAGATGATTCTGATGTGCAACCAGAGCTGAGAACCACTGAAGGGGCCACTGCAAATGGACAACATAAAGAGCAGGTGGTCAGACATCCAGTCATCACACATTTCTTAGATATGCCTAGCAGGGAGCTGCACTGCCTAGCCCTAGCACATAGAAAGTGTGCAGGAGATGTTACATTTTGCTGTTAATTAACAATGAGGGAGGTTGAAGGTCTTTACCCTAGGGACTGACATGATGCAACTATGCTTTGGAACCCTAGCTGCTTTGGCTCAGTGGATAGAGCGACGGCCTGCGGACTGAAGGGTCCCGGGTTTTATTCTGATCAAGGGCGCATGCCTGGGTTGTGGGATCAATCCCCAGTGGGGAGCGTGCAGGAGGCAGCTGATCAATGATTCTCTCTCATCATTGATGTTTCTATCTCTCTCTCCTTCTCCCTTCCTCTCTAAAATCAATATATATATCTCACAACTATTCTTTGAAATTTTATGACAGTGGTAAGTAAAATAACTGTGTTCTGGAAGAGGAACTGGTGAAAGGGAGAATAGGTTAAAACAACATTTCTCAATCATCAGCATTTGTCCGAATCACCAGGAGCACCTATTACTCCAGAGTTCTCTGGGCTCCACTCCCGGACTATCTGATTCAGGAGGTCTGGGGAGAGGCCGGAGAATTTGCACTTCTAACAAGTTCCCAGGTGATGCTGCTGCTGCTGGTCTAAAGACCACACTTTGAGACTTACACTGCGTTAATCTTGGCTGTGGCAAGTGGTCAGATAAGAGGTGAGGAAGGCCTCACCCAGGTGAGAATAGAGAGGAGGGAACAAGCTGAGAGATTCTGTGCAGGTAAATTCAGTAAGAACAGTGCAATTGATTGGCTGAAGAGAGGGCTGGGGGTGGGTCCAGAAGAGGAAGAAATCCATGTTGATGCTTGAGGTCAAGATATGGGGAAGTGGCCCAAGATGATGAGCAGCCCCTTTATAAAGCATTTATTTTAGTTCTGCTGTTAAAAGCAAAAGAGGTTCTTTGTTTTCTCTGTACAGGTTTTGCTCCCTCCCCTACTAAATAATATAATAAATTCCACTGCCTTATTTGTTTTATCAAATAAAAGAATGACTGCCAATATCTGTTAAGTTAATATTATAGCTCTATTCCAGAACATCTTGTAGTGGTTATTTCTAACATGTTCTGGAATCTGTACATAGGGTACTCAGTTCTTTAACCAACCCACATTTGAAATGAATTGCTGGTGTGCAAGCTTATCAAGGTTATTATGCCTGCAGAATATTTTATAGCAGATGCAGACCAGGGGGTCCATCTCTGATACTGCAATTATTTCAGTAATCTATAAAATCAAAGACTCTGATGGAGCAATAAATGCTGTGAAAGTGTTTCTATTTCTAGTTGACTTTTCTGGTAGATGAAACAATGCAAATGGTTTAAAATTTGTTCCTTGTGAAGATATATGACATTGAAAGATCCATGCCTGTAATCTGAAAAGCTGCTATAGTGTTGAGGATCTGTTTAGTAGATTTAAACCTATATAGTAAAAGGCTAATATGCAAATCAACCTAATGGTGGAACAACCAGTCGCTATGACGCACACTGACCACCAGGGAGGGAGCAGATGCTCAACACAGAAGCTGCCCCCTGGTGGTCAGTGCACTCCCATAGGGGGAATGCTGCTCATCCAGAAGCCGGGCTCGTGGTGGTGAGAGCCTCTCCCGCCTCTGCAGCAGTGCTAAGGATGTACAACTGCCGGCTTAGCTGTCAGCCGGACATCCCCTGAGGTCTCCCGGACTGCGGACTGAGAGAGGGTGCGGCCGGGCTGAGGGACACACACACACACACACACCCGCCCCCTGCCACTGCCAGAGTGAATTAATTTCATGCACCAAGCCTCTAGTAGTTTATAATTTGAAGAAGTGATAGGGATGAGATACCCTTTATATTACCTGGCTAGAGAATAAAGCCTGGTGTTCAGACCTCTGCATCACATCACCTATTTATAAAATCCATATTCCTGGTCCTGGCCTCAGATTTTCTGAAGACTTAGGCTATGGCCTCAGAATGTGCACATAAAATAGGGACCACAGGTTTAAGAGCCACTCAGAGCTAACATACTTTTCGTCAAAACAACAGGCAATCTATGTTAGAAGTTACAGCAAAGAAGCTTCACAGGAATGAGGGTTTTCTCACATGGCTACTTCTATGTTCAATTACTATACATAATCATCACATTTCAGAGCATAAACTAGGCTCACTCACTTGTCAATAATCATGTCAGAGGGGGCTGCAACTACAAGTCAGCTCTTCTTTCTCTCAAGTCAGTGCTATTTTTATCAACTGTGGCAATCTTATTTTTTTACTTAGTCATTTGCTTTTGTGGCTATCACCATTCCAGAGCTTTTATGGGCAACATACAATGTACTTTTCTTGCCAGCAAATTGTACGTTTGTTAGCTAGAAACACAAGTGAAACCAATTTTAGCGGGGATCATAAAACCCTTATGTTCCTTCATATGCATGTACTCTTAGGCCACCTATGCATCTTACTGAGATGCATTCTGTCTTTTCCCAGTGCTAGTGGTGAAAGCTTGTGGTAAATTTTTTCAACTTTTGTTCACCTTTATGGAGGCATAGCTGACTTACAATAACTGCACATATTTGAAGTATGCAATATGATGACTAGTGACACATGTATACACCCGTGAAACCATTGTCATAATCAAGAACATATCTATCACCTCAAAAGTCTTCTGTGTCACTTTGTCATTTATCCCCGCCATGCCGTCACTAGAAACCATTGAACTGTTTTCCATCACAATAGATATGCTTGATTATTCTAGAGTTTTAAATAAAGCAATAATAAAGTGAATTTTTTTTGTTGTTGTTGTTCTTTTGTTCAGCAATTTGGAGATTCACTCATGTAGTTGCATGTATCATAGTTCTTTCATTTTCTTGCTAAGTAGTACAGTAGCCCTCCCCTTTTCTATGGTTTTGTTTCCATGGTTTCAGTTACCCACAATCAATGGTGATCCAAAAAATTAAATGAAAAATTCCAGATAAAAACAATTAATGTTTTAAATTGAACACTCTTCTGAGTAGGTTGATGAAATCTTGAACCACCCTGTTCTATCCCACCCAGGATATAAATCATCATTTGTCCAGTGTATTCACAGTACATACTCTACCCACCCATTAGTCACATCAGAATGACTGTCAAGGTATTGCAGTGCTTAGTTCAAGTAATCCTTATCTATAATAATAAAAGCATAATATGCTAATTAGACCAGACAGCTGAACGACCTTCTGGACGTCCTTCTGGATGAAGCCGCCATGACAGGGGCTGAGGCAGAGGAGGTTAGGGGCAATCAGGAAGGCAGGTGAGTGGTTAGGGACAATCAGGCAGGCAGGCAAGTGGTTAGGGGTGATCAAGTAGGCAGTTGAGTGGTTAGGGGTGATCAGGTAGGCAGTGAGTGGTTAGGGGCTATCAGGCAGGCAGGCAAGTGGTTAGGAGCTATCAGGCAAGCAGGCGAGTGGTTAGGAGAGATCAGGCAGGCAGGCAGAGTGATTAGGGGCAATCAGGCAGGCAGGCAGGTGAGTGGTTAGGAGCTAGAGGGCCTGGATTGCAAGAGGGATGTCCAACTGCTGGTTTTGGCCTGATTCCCTAAACTGGCAGTCGGAAAACCCCCAAAGGGTCCCAGATTGCAAGAAGGTGCTGGCCGGATTGAGGGGATCCCCCTTCCGTGCACAAATTTTCGTGCACCGGGCCTCTAGTTTTACTCAAAAATGGCCCCAAAGTGCAAGAATAGTAATGCTGGCATTTCGGATGTGCCATAGAGAGTCAAGTGCCTCCTTTAAGTGAAAAGGTGTGAATGTATAGGAAAAAACATAGTGCATAGAGGTCTTGGTACTGTCCTTCATTTCAGGCATGCATTGGGGACATGTTCCCTGTGGGTAGTGGGACTACTGCATTCCACTGCACAGTCACATCATAACTTGTTTATCCACTCATTTAGTTATGGGCATTAGGATTGTCTCTAGTTTCTGACAGTTACAACTAAAGCTGCTAGAAACATTTTCACATAAGTCTTATGTATACATATTTTCAGTTATTTGGGGTAAATATCAAGGATGCTGGGTCATATGGTGAGTGTATATTTAACTTTTCAAGAAGCTGCCAAACTGTTTTTTCAAAGTGATTTTAATCATTTTACATCTCCACCAGCAGTGTCTGAGTTTCCATCACTCAACAATACTTAAAATGGTCAATCTTTCTAATTTTAGCCATTCTAATATGTGTCAGTGTTATCGCATCATGATTTTTAAATACCCATTTTCTAATAACCAGAAATTAAGACTGGAATATGTTATTCTGGTTATCAAAGAGAAGGAAAGAATGGAATATGAAAATGGGAAGAGAGTCAAGTCAGTACCAGTCCCTGTCAAAATTCTGGAACAATTAATCAACCAAGTAGTTAATAAATATTTAGAAAAGGCTGGCAGTATCACTAGCTGCCAACATAGGCTTAATATCAACAACTCACACTGAGCTAAGATTATTACTATTTTGATAAGGCATTAGTACATCGGCAGATGAGAGAGACAATGTAGGCTCTGATCACTAAGTAGACATCCAAATATGACAGTTGCTTGTCATTATGGAAAATACCTGCGCGCTCATAGATTTTCAGCTTTGAGCACCTTTGTGTCCTCTGTTCTCCAGCCTGTGTGTCTGTACTCATTCTGTCCCCGCGGGGTCTCTTCAGTTGCTGCTGGGTGAAATCCAAGTCCTCCAACAGCCTCTCGTCCCATGGCAGTGTGTGTTCTTCCATTCACAAGGGCCCTCTTCCAAGAGTCTACATTTTTCTCCACTTAATCTAGTTGTCAGTTTAGGATTCTTAATGAAAAATCACTTGTACATTGCTTGCCCATAAATTTTTATAATTTTCTAACTGGTTGGCTTAAACATAATGGCCTATTATATATGCTTGTTGATTACATTATCTATTGAATGTTCAGTGTGGGGTGATCTTGTTATCCTAGTATGAAGGTCCATATCTGCTGATATAGAATGATTATCTTTATCCCTTTAATACCATGGATATTAAATGCGGTTCAGTTTTAGCCTAATTTTCAGTTTTACTTCTGCCTCGTAATCCTAAAACAGTTTTTTAATTTAAGCAGGTCTTAATCTGCATGGAGTCTCTTATTATTAAAGTTGAATAGCTTCCCAAACCTGCTTCAGTTGTCAGCGGAAAGCAATTTAGACGGAGTTTTCCTAAGTGGGGTTCAGGGAGAAAGAATAATCTCCTTATGGATAAGGGTGTTACGGGATTTTGCCTGGAATGGTCCCAAGATGCCTCCAGAAATCAAATGGCACTTGGCCTTGCTGAATATAACTAATGGTTTCCAGAGAAGAAAATAAGATTTTAGCAGTGTCAAAATGAGAAAATTTTCATCTTCTCACCTAGTAAGGAAAACTAGAAAGATTGTTCACTACTCTCTCTTTCCTAAATCAGGGAACTACCAATAGGATGGTCCCTTCTGCAGAGGAGGGGGCTGGTGAGGACTCTGTGAGCTACTGAGCCCGAGATTACTCAAGGAGGGATCTCCAGGAGTAAAAAATGAAGCCTTTATGCAAGTACAGCAATACGATAGGTTGGAGACTACCTGTATACCTAGAAATGCAAGAAAATTATGTTTTTCATATTTTCTATGCTTATTTCCCTTAGGTTATTATACATTACAAAAAAATGTTATAAATGTATGTAAGAAGCAAAATTGCCATACCTGGAAAACAAGATCATATACAAATAAGTCTACAGGTATGCCAATTGTTCATTCCCAGCCTGGAGATCTGGGAGTGGAGGGATGGGGGGTTATTAACACCCTATAATCCATTAGTAGAGTTTACATACAGCAGCATTTCTCAAAATACATTTTTCGTATCATAATAAGCTGCAGAGCTTGTTACATGTAGATCTTGGGCTCACTCAAGACCTCCTAAATTTCTGAGGTTGGAGTTCAGGAATCTGCGTTTTTATCAAGCATCCAGGTAATTCATGTGCTAACTGAAGTTTGAAAATGACTATTTTTAATCTTTAAAGGGCATGTATTGAAGATACAGTCTGAGTCTGGTGCTAACAGATAAGATAGTTACAGATACCAGAGTAGATTGAGTATTTTTTATTTTGGAATCAACTCGTCGTTCGTGCTAATTTATTATGGCAACTCTACATATAGCCAGAGAATTCCCTGGTGATGACTGGAGATTTTGCTGAGCTAAACTTCCAAGATGCACTATGTAAAGCCCACTGCAGTTCATCTTTTGCATATAAATATCTACATCATGATTGTCTTTACACATTCATGCTTTGTGAGCAAACATGTGATAGGGTTATGAAATGAATTTATCTTAATCTACCCTGAAAACTTTCTGTAAAAATATGCCTACTATAGTCCCTGGGATATGATAAGCACTCAATAAATATTTACATAGTGAGGAAATAAATGAATGAATAAATGTTTTTGCTCATCTCATCTTTTCTACCCTTTGCTGCCCTTAAAACCTTCTGTGTGTCTTATTACAATAATTAATACTATAATCCACCAAGATTTCCAAGCCAAAAACTGGAGAGTTATTCATAAAGCCATCTTTCCATTCACATTTGATTGGCCACTAAATCCTCTCGTTTGTACCATCTAGAATTTTCTCACTTTTCTGGTATCTCCAAAGTTGGGTTGTGTGAGATGTTATAAATCAAAAGATGTAAAAATAATGAACATGTATGTATCTAATGATATATTTTATAAATATATGAACATCCTACAGAGTGAAAAATCAATAATTAGAGATTTTAGCCCAGCCAGCATGGCTCAGTGGTTGAGTGGGGCATGCAGGAGGCAGCCAATCAATGATTCTCTCTCATCATTGTTGTTTCTAGCTCTCCCTCCCTCTCCTCTCCTCTCTGAAATCAATATGAATATATATTTTTTAAAAATTGTTCGGCCTTGTTAAGTTAAAAAAAATAATTGGATATTTTAACACAACCCTTTCAGAAATTTTAAATCAAGTAAAATAAAAGATTATAGGAGATTTGAATAACATGATTGATGAGCTCAAGCCAATAAATGTATAGAAGTTTATACCCAACAGATAATACACATTGTTTTTAAGCAAATATAAAATATTTCATAAAATTCTTTTTGTGCTAAATTCCCAAAACGATTAACATCATATAGATTATATATTCTGTTCACCATGCAATAAAATTAGTATCCAGCAACAGTATTCTTTTTTAATGGCATATGCCTGTAAACTAAGTACCATATTATGAAGTGACCCTGAGTTAAAATGAATATCCTAAAGAAAATTACAAAATACTCAAAACTGAGAGAAAAGACTACTACATGACAAAATTTTTGGAGCACAGTTAAACAAGCACTTAGAGGAAAATTTCTAGTTTGAAATACATTTGCCAGCAAACAAGAAAGATTGAAAACAAATGCTAAGCATTCAACTGAAGAATCTGGGAAAAGGAACAAGCACACACCCAATGGAACAAGAAAAGGCCACAGTAAAAATAGGAGGGAGGAATTAGTGAAAGACAGAACAAAGGAAATGTAGAGATGGTTGCCCAACCTGGTGTGGTTCAGTTGGTTGGAGAGTCCTCCTCTGCACGGAAAGGTTGAGGGCACCAGCCCTGGTTCAGGTCCCATCCCCAGAAGGGGACATGTAGGAGGCAGCCAATCTATGTTTTGCACTCACATCGAAGTTTGTGGTTTTTTGGTTTTTTTTCTCTCTCTCTCCCTTCCTCTCTCTTGAAAAATCAATAAAAGTTTTTTTTGTTTGTTTTGTTTTATTTTTTTGTTTTGTTTTGTTTAAGAAAGAAAAGTAAAGCCCAAGCCTGTTTGGCTTAGTGAATAGAGTGCTGGCCTGAGAACCAAAGGGTCCTAGGTAGGTTTGATTCCAGCCAAGGTCATGTGCCTTGGTTGCAGGCTCCTCCCCAGCCCAGGCCCTGGTCAGGGCTCGTACAGGAGACAATCAATCAATGTGTTTCTCTCACATCGATATTTCTGATATTCCTCTCTGTCTTTTCCTTTCTCTTCTACTCTCCCTAAAAATCAATGAAAAAATAACCTCAGGTGAGGATTAACAAAACAAAAAAACCACTGTTAAAGAGCTGGAGGTGGGGGATAAAGAGATAAATAAATACAGAATGAAAACAACTCTGAACAATATAACTAAATAATATATATAATAACCTTTAACTTTCATTTATACTACATATGTATTATGCATATAATTCTATTACATATTATACTCATGCATTGTAATTGAACATGTATATTGAAATATATAGTATATGATACAATGTATTTTTATATTTGTTTATATCACATATTGTATATTATTTATATACAATAAATAAGGTAGTATTTTATATAGTACTATGTATATGTTATATAATATTATATGATTCATACATTTATATAATATATATTATGTAAGCACACATATAACAAATTATTACACTATAAAAAAGAAAATAACAATACCTGCAACAGAAATTAAGGAAATAATAATTATGCCATAATTAATTATACAGTAACACAGTTAAAAAAGGAAAACATAAAATACCAAAATTAATTCAAAAAATTAAAATCTTTAAATAAACAAGTAACAAAGTGGTAATAAAATTCTTCATGTAACAAAAGCCTTGAGTCCAGATAATTTTATAAATAAATTTTTTCATATATTCAAAGAACATGTCCTTATTATATATGGTCACTATAAAATGTAGAAGAGAAAACACTGTTAAGCAAACTCAAGAGTGTATTAAAAATACTACATTATGGCCCTGGCCAGTGTGACTCAATGGTTAAAGCATGTCACTCAAGTGCACATACTTGGGTTGCAGGTTCCATCCCTAACCCCATTCAGGGTGTATTTGGGAGGCAACCAATTGATGAATCTCTCTCATGTCGATGTTTCTCTCTCTTCTCTCTCTCTCTCTTTCCCGCTCCCAACTCCCCTTCCTTCCACTCACTCTAAAAATCAATAGAAAAATGTTCTTACTCTCAAATGAGGATTAAAAAAATACCTCATTATGATTAAGTAGGGTTTATTCCAGAAACAAAAATTGGTTCAACATCAGAAACATGTTGATGTAATTCACCATATTAATAAGCTAAAGGAGATAAATCTTATGATTACCTCAATTGATAAAAAAATAATTTAATAATTATAATGTTAATTTTTATTGAATTTATTGGGGTGACATTGGTTAATAAAATAGAGGTTTCAGGTGTATAATTGTATAATACATCATTTGTATATTTTATTATGTATTCTCCACTCAAAATCAAGGCTCCTTCCATCATTTTTATTTCCACTTTACCCTCTTCTACCTCCTATTTATAATTTTTAAAACACTTCTCAGAAATCTATCAATAAAATGGAATTCCCTTAACTTATAAAGACCAACTACAAAAAACCTAAAGCAACCATCATTCTTAACAGAGAAATATTAAAGCTAAGAGATATAAAGATTGTTTAAAAAAAAATCTAAAACTCTCATTATGAACAGACTAGAGGCCTGGTGCATGACATCTGTGCATACTCAGGGAGGTCCCTCAGCCTGGTCTGTGCCCTCCTACACTCTGGGAGCCCTCAGGGGATGTCTGACTGCCGGCTTAACATTGGACATCCTTAGTTCTGCCGGAACTGCCGCTGCTCTCGCCAGCCATGAGCCTGGCTTCTGGCTGAGCAGTGCTCCCCCTGTGGGAATGCACTGACCACCAGGGGGCAGCTCCTGCATTGAGCGTCTGCCCCCTGGTGGTCAGTGCACATCATAGCGACTGGTCATTCCGCCATTCGGTCTATTTGAATATTAGCCTTTTATTATATAGGATAATATAATCATCTAATTGAAAGAACAGGTGTAATAAATAGATAAAATAATAAAAGTAATGAGAGAGGTTAGTTTTATTGCTCAACAGGTCAACTTACAACATTCAATAGAATTCCTCTAAATCAGTAATATTCAATTAGAAAATATTAAACCATTTACAAGTGCAACATAACCTATACAATATTTAAAATTTCACTTAACAGGGAATACATAGGAACTTTATAGAAAGAAAAGTTCTAAAATTAATTATTCAGAGGAACTAAGTAAATGAAACAAAATACTATGTTAAGGGATAAATAATGTTTTGTAGTAAGATGTTAATTAGACCCAAATTAATTTCTAAATTTAATACAATTCCAATCTAAATTACAATAGGAACGTTTAAGCAACTTGGTTTTTAAAAACTTAATGGGCAGAACACAATTGCATAATTAGCTGGGTCAACTTTGAAAAAGAAGGGATGTTCAGCTTGTCAGATGTTAGGTCATATTGCAAAGCCAGAGTAATAAAAACCAGTATGGTAGAAGCACAAGAATAGGCAAATTAGTACAACGAGACTAAAACACAGCAATAGATCCATGGAGCACTATTGGGTGATAACGGCCTCACAAATCTATGGGGAAAAGATAAACTGTTAAATTTATCTTTATGTCAGCAAAAAAAAAAAACCCACAAAAAAGCAAAACAAAAAACTGACTGACAACATGAAGAAAAATAAAGCTGCATTATTTCCTTACACAGAATGCAGAACTAGATTCTAACTGTATGTGAAATAATAATGCTATAAGCAAAAGAAGAAAATACAGAACACTTTTGTGACATAATGATGAAAGTCTTATTCAATAAGACTCCAAAATTAGAAATCATGAGGCAAAAAAGGTTGTTGAATTTGACTACAACAAAATTAACTGTTGAAATATCAGTCATAAATAAGTCAAAAGTACTTGAAAGCATCAGATTTTAATGCATTTTCATAATAATAAATGAGTCATTAAGAAATGGCTAAGGTATACCTCCATGGGGTGAAGAACATGTGTGTCTTGCTCTTCTTTATGTCTTGGAGACATCTCATAGTATGGTCTTAATATGCAGTGAGTGGTCAGATTATTATGCGTTCAGAGATCATAATAATCTGGCCACTCAGTGTATGTGTAATATATATATTAGAGGCTCAGTGCATGAATTCATGCATGGGTGTGGTCCGGCCAGCCTGGCCAGGGGGAGGGGACATGGGCGGTTGGCTGGCCTGCCTGCTGGTCGAACTTCTGGTTGAGGGGACAATTTTCATATAAGCCTTTTATTATATAGGCTATACACTGAGTGGCCAGATTATTATGCGTTCAGAGATCATAACAATCTGGCCACTCAGTGTATATTTACTGAATAAATGAGGTTTCTTTTCTATTCTACATGGTAAGACAAGAAAATATGTATTCTGTCTCAGAAATATTTCTATAAAAAATCCTTAAATTTTTGAGCTTCAGTAACCATAATTCAGTTATTTAGAAAATGTACTTAAGCAGAATACCTCATTTTTTAATTATGGTGGCTAAATAAGGCCCTACTTCATCATCACTTTCACTTACAACTTTTTCTGGTACTTGGGTTAGTTTTCTGTGTCAGCTTAAGTCATGGGATTTGCATCCATATTCAAACTAAATTCAATAAAGTTTGCAAATACAGTTTCATATGAAATTATTGAAGTAAATATTTCCCTAAAGTTCAATTATATTATTTAATCTGAATTCCTATTTTCTGATAATTTGACAGGCTAAACTAAAAAGCAGAAGTGAGAAGAATCATTCATGACTGACTTATGTCTTGGCTTCATTTCCTATTATCTCACCAACTCCTAAAACAAGAGTTCTCTCCTATTCTTGACAAGAAGAACATAATATTCTTACAATTAAATAATCACAAACAAATACTGGACTCAAAGTCAGTTTGGAATATTTAATACTTATTGGTTGTGTTATTTTTCTGCTGCCACTGAAGCTAATTTTCATTTTTACAAAGAGGAGGAAATAGGATTTTCTCTAAATGTTGCTACAGTTGTATAAAGCCTCAAGTGAGACTAATTCAAATGTCCTCACCCCCTAATCATGCACATTCTTTTTGGTCTTTATCCTCTGGTCTGTTTGCCCAGAGAGCTTGGGATCATGCCTGTAGGGTGACTTTTCACACCTGATGCTCACTGATTTCAACTTCTGCACACAGTGGCTTTGATCATAGGCCAAAGGCAAGGCTTTGTGTGTGCACCTGTGGGATGGAACACTTTTCCAGACACTATTACTTAAGTGAAGTTACACAGACTTTGCTAATTCCTGGATGGCACTGCCTGACCTCTTGTGTCTTAAAATCACAGAGCGAAGCTGAAAATGGCACCATTGAGCCTCTAGCTGACATTCATTTTTCTGAAAACCATGACCTAATACGTTCCTATAGCCAAAATGGCTGACTCATTGCTGCACATATTAATAAAGAGAACACTTCTTTGGTTTCAAATTATAGAAATATAACCTAAACTAGTTTAATGAGAGAGAGGGACTATTGTCTCTAAATCCAGGAAAGATTAAGACATAGGTATATCTTTGAAGCATTAGATATACAGTTGGCTTCAAGGATTATTGGAACATAAACTCAGGTGGTATTGCATCTATCCCTTCTCTGTATCCCTCATCTTTCTTTCTTTCTACATGTAATGTTTTTTGTTTGTTTTTTTTCCTCACCTGAAAATATTTTTTCATTGATTTTAGATAGACTGGGAGAGATGGGGACAGGGGAGAGAGAGAGAGAGAGAGAAAGAAAGAGAGAGAGAAACATTGATGTGAGGGAGACACATTGATTGGTTGTCTCCTTTATGCTCCCTGACCAGGTCTGAGGATCAAACCTGCAACTCAGGTACATGCCCTTGACCAGGAATTGAACTCATGACCTTTTAGTGTGGGTGGGGTGAGGGAAAGGGGTGTGTGTGTGCTCTAACCACTTAGCAACACCAGTCAGGGCTCTACAGGCAAGTTTTATTTGCTCTCACTAATGACAGCTTCTTTTACATCACAAATTTCATAGGAAACATGGTACCAAAATCTCTTAGCTATTACTTCTTACAACGTCTAACACAGAATAACACTGTTAGTAGTCAAAATCTAGAAAAAATGGTGCTGGCTTACTTTGGCTCAGATGCTCACTCACAGAGGTAAGTAAGGTCACATGAGAACAAGGCAGCTCGTACAATAGCCACATAATTAGGGGCACAGAGCAGAAAATATAGCCACTCACAAAGCATCAACAGTAAATGTGCTGGAATAAAATAAGGTCAATCCTGCCCTCTCTGACTCTTATTGCCTCTCCTGCTGGAATATCACAAATTATTTTTTAGTTCAACTCAAGAAAAACCAAAAAATCTAGAGGATCTGTAGAGAAAAGTAATGACTTGAAGGCAAAAAGTATTGCTACAGATTGTGGGTCATTTGGCAATGGCAAAAGGTTTTCTTCACCAGGAAGATATAAAAATTCTTGTTTTATATACCTAGTAATTTGATATCCAAATATAGTTATATAGAAAAATTGACACAAGGAAAAATAAACAAGTCCCACATTTAAAATTATCTTCCTGAAATATGCCAGTTTGGTCCAAATCACCTAGGCCAGCACTGCCAGAGTGACCATTTCACAGGAGATTTCTTAAAAAGTTAGGCTTCTGCAAGTCTAGACCCAGGTAGTAGACAGTTCAGGGAAATCCTGTTCCTGGATGGAGGGAATAGGTACAGCTGTGAAACAGGTTGAGAGCACTTGATTTTACACCAGGTTCAACCATCAGTAACGCTATTACTGGATATCACTTAGTGCCTGGGTGATTATAAAGCAATGTGGCAAAGAGATCTTTGCCTTAAGTTTCTGAGAGGTAAAAGGAATCCAAGCAATTCTGTGTAATTCATGTACAAGAGAATATCTTCTTAAGCCTGATTGTGTACTACCTGGGTCTTACTTACATATTGTCTTACATACATACAATCATATTAATTGCATTAAATGTACTAGTTTGTTAAATATCTATATATGTAAAAGCCCAGCGACTAGAATGGTGGAACGATCAGAATGACCAGAACGACCAGTTGCTATGACATGCACTGCATCTGCCAACCAGCCCGATCGGCCCCTCCCCCACACTGGCCCTGCCCCTGATCACCCCCCCAATCAGGGGCAGGGCCAGTGGCCCACTGCCTGTGGCCCCTCCCACTGGCTGGCTGCCCCTCCCCCACATAGGCCTCGATTGCTGGCCAGGCCAAGGGAACCCACCCATGCACGAATTCATGCACCAGGCCTCTAGTAATATATAAAGTAGGATTCCACAAATTTTGTAATTTTTTTGCAATCATGTTTAAAAAATATTATTAGATCCTCAAAAACTGTAAGTGGCTTGCTTTCTCTCAATGTTTGAAAGGCCTACTTGCTCTGTGAAGCAATCTTTGTGCTTATGTGACCAACTTTTCCACAGAAGATATGCCCTTGTACATGAATTGCACAGAATTGCTTGGATTCCTTTTACCTCTCAGAACTTAAGGCAAAGATTTCTTTGCCACATTGCTTTTTAACCATCTAGGCACTAAGTGATATCCAGTAGGAG
The DNA here is from genome assembly GCF_951640355.1 of Cnephaeus nilssonii. Taxonomy (NCBI): domain Eukaryota; kingdom Metazoa; phylum Chordata; class Mammalia; order Chiroptera; family Vespertilionidae; genus Cnephaeus; species Cnephaeus nilssonii. Next base: position 68,339,368 of record NC_137084.1, on the reverse strand, counting down.
CATTATTAATGGTGCAAAATCAAGTGCTCTCAAGACTACACCACTATAGCTAGTCCCTTTATCCAGGAACAGGATTTCCCTGAACTGTCTACTACCTGGGTCTTAACGTGCAGAAGCCTAACTTCTTAAGACAGTATGTATGTAAGACAATAGGTAAGTAAGACCCAGTAAAACTGTAAATTGGTGGATCTTGGCTAATTCAAGGTTCAGGCTGAATGGCCCCTTGTCCACCCCTTCATTCACACCCCACATACTGGAACCAACCACCCAGGGACTCAAGACATGTGTACGCTCCACTTTGATTTAAATTCAACAGACCTAATGCATTCATCTTGGGAATTAAGCTCACTGGGGTCATATCTTACTCAGATTAATATCTACATTGTTTTCTTTTTTTGTTTGTTTGTTCTTTTTGTATTTTTAAAAGTTAATTTCAGAGAGAAAGGGAGAGAGAGAGAGAAACATCAGTGATGAGAATCATTGATCAGCTGCCTCCTGCACGCCCCCTACTGGGGATCGAGCCTGCAACCCTGGTATGTGCCAACTGGGAATCTAACTGTGACCTCCTGGTTTATGGATTGACGCTCAACCACTGAGTCCCACCTGCCGGGAGCTTTCTTAAAATATTAAATTACTTGTCTAGAATCAAATAATTCCCACAAAACTAAAAATGGAATGCTTACTAAGAGGTAGCTTCCTAATCAATATACTTTTTTAAACATGTAATTTGAACCTATAGTGAAACTTCCCTGGGAAGATGCTAGCTTTGAATATTCATGATGCTGAAAGGGGATAGGATTAACAGGCAATAAAGGATAATTAGCAGAGGCCAAGGAACCAGCTCTGATGATCAAAATGCATTCTTAGGAAAATGTTTCACTGATGGAGAAGTCAGCTGTCAGCAGGTCTGTCATTTGTCCACATTTCCTCACCTAGTAAGTAGTCCACTATCCTCCTGTCTGTGTGGTTCCAAGACCCACACAATTTCTTCAGTTATACTAGTTTACTGCATTTAAATATGTTTACTAAATTCATCTCATTCTTTTGCTCCTATAATCTTACATTTAATAAGTCTTTATGAGTACCTAACCACAAAGGCATTGTGCTAGGTCTAAAAATGCAGCTGGGGAAAAAAAAAAAAACAAGGTCGCTGCCCTCATGGACGTACTAAATTTTAATGTCTAATGAATAAGACATAATAAATGTAAAAAATAATATATTTATGAAAACAAGACTTGAGGGGGAAGGGTTCATATAGGCATTGCACACTGTACCGAAATAAGTTTCTTAAACAATAGAAACTAAACAAATGTCGGTGTCTGAAACAAGACTAAAGAGGTCAAGCCTGACCTATTTCCTACATATAATCTTATTACATTCATATAACTTCGCAAATGCTTTCATCCAACTTCATTTAGTAGATATATGATCAATAGATGATAGATAGATAGATGATAGATAGAGAGATAGATAGAGAGATAGATAGATAGATGATAGATAGATAGATAGATAGAGAGAGAGAGATAGATAGATAGATAGATAGATAGATAGATGATAGATAAATAGAGAGATAGATAGATAGATGATAGATAGAGGCAGTGATAGATAAATACATGATATATATTAGAAGGGGTGGAGAAAGAAGAAAAGGCAACCACCCATAACTTGGAGGAAAAAAGCACAACCAACATTTTTCCTAGCATGTCCCAAACTTGCTTTCATCGTTTTAAAAGAAACTTTTACTACCTTGACTGAGGGCTTGATCATCTCAGCCCAGGATGTTCTTTGCTAACCCTAAGCCACTCCTACCTGATCCCTCTGAAAGCCTATGTTTCTGTTACACGTTATTCAGTGCAATTGTAAGCAGTACGATAGGCAACCCTCTGCCAAAACTAGGATGTAACAACAATATAAATAGTCATGGATGCCAGAGCTGCTACTTGTTTGTGTGTTTTGTTTTTAATGTTCTGCACTTAAGCTTTTCCATGAGTTCACACGGACCTTCTGACCATTGATCTAAATTAGTGAAACTGAGTATCCAATTAAGTAGTCAAATGGAACCATCATCCCTTAACTCATACCAATTCCTTAAGCACATGGGGTGAGGGTGCATTTAGATGAGCAGATGATGCCCTAACCGGTTTGGCTCAGTGGATAGATGAGCAGATGGCAGGACAGAGCACGACTGGGGGAGCATAGACCACTCTCCTTCTGAAGGGCACTTCTGGTCTTGCCTTCAGAGGGCAGAAACCTTGACCCAAATACAGCAGCTGTTCTCGTCACCCTCTGACACCCCAAGAGAATACATACTCAAGAAATAGATTTATATACCCCAAATTAGTATAATATTGTATGTCAACTGAAATTGAAGATTTAAAATTATGTAAAAAAAGAAATAGATCTACATCCTCAGGCTTCTTGATCCTGATTATTTTTTAAATTCGAAGAAACATTATTTTTATTTCTTCCTTAATTCCCTCATAAATCCAACCAATCAACACTGGTTAGACAGTTACTATGTTCAAATTACTAGTGAATAGCTGGGGAAACAAAAATCAACGAACCCCTGGCCCTGACCTGGAAAAAGTACTGTTCATTAGCCAACTCCCAGCTGAGCCCAGGCAGAAAGACCGGTCTGTCCAAGTATTTATAACAGTCCTACCCTTCTAAGCAAAGCTGTTTGTTTAACTTCCTTACATAGCTGTAGATTCCAAGTCTCTAGTTCTGTCCAGGCTTGGGTTTCCAAAATTCACATACATTTTCATAGTTTTAAATTTCTATAACTACCCAAGTGTAGAGCTGTCTTGTAAAAAATGAAACATAGAAGTTCTGAGAAAAAGAAGGTCAATAGGTCACATCTTTGAAACGTGTAAGAAAGTACAATAGCAGTAGGGGGGAAATGGGATTTTAATGCCAATTTTATTATTTCAGGTCTATTTAAATAAGTAGAAATGGAAAATAGGGAGTAAATTTGGCTTTCTAAAACAGATGTTTCTCTCATTTGGGTACTCATGTTTGACAACTGCTTTGTAATGTAACCAAACAATGACATCTAATTTCTTCATGAAGCCAACACTTCTTTTCTTTTTTAATCCTTACCCAAGGATATGTTTTGATTGATTTTGAGAGAGAGAGAGAAAAAAACCCAACACATTGATTAGTTGCCTCCCATACTCATCCCGACCAGGACTCAAACCCACAACCTTTTGGTGTACAGGATGATGATCTAACCAACTGAGTCACCTGATCAGGGCAAGCCAACACTTCTTAATTATTATGCTCCAGGAACTATGCCAGGCACCAGCAAGTTCTAGATAAATATGAATTAGTTCTTTACTCAAATAACCTGCTAAGTGAAACCTAGGGTCCTTATGGCTTTCTCAAAGTTGAACTGGCTACTAGGAAAAAGAAATGGGTCTCATCAGATGTTGTTGGGATGGTAATGCATCCCTATTCTGAACCCAAGACCAAAATAATTCAGAGTGCACAGAATCTGGGAATCCTTATAAACAAGCAGGAAAGGGCATCCCACAGTAGGCTCTAATTGAGTTGATATAAAATGTGTAGCCTGCTTCTTAATTTGGAAACCAAACACATTGGAAACTCTGAAGTCAAAAAGAGAAATACTTTTGAAAGCTTATAAAGGAAAATGATGAACAGAATGTGACTTTGAGGGTAGTGAAAAGGCCTGGGAAGTGGCGGGTCACACTGTCCTCACAAGATGTTAGGACACACAGACCTGACAAGTCTAACACATCTCTATAAAGCCTAGAGAACAGAGTGGGATCACTCAATTTCATCAGCGCTGTGTGCTTAACATTTAATAAGCTTTCTATCATCCTCAAATAACCCTTGTCAGAGATCCCCGTGGCATCATGAGTAATGGAGAAGAGTATTGGTAGCATACTGTCTATCCTAAACACTCGGTTCAGTTACTTAACCTCCTTGGTCCTCAGTTTCCTGAGCTATGAAATGGGGATAATTTCATTGTGCGTTGAATTATAGCATAAGTGTTGAGCATGTAGATGATGTATGTAGGCTACATCAATAAACATTGGCTTCTGAGAAAAATACTTCAGGAGATTCCTATAGCACATGCCTGCAGGTGTATTTGTAACAATGGTTATACTTATAGCAGCCAGGATATATCTGTCAACAATGAGTAAAGAACACATTTTAAAGCCTCAATAGTAAAGACTGGATTACAAGCTAAGAGTTTGGGTGAAAGGCAAAGGTCCAGCAGAAAGAACAGAGCATTGTACTGAACTCATTGCCCCCCTGGAAGAGGGCTCTGTATTTCCTTAGAAGATGGTAAACTAATCAAAACAAGCAGGCATTCCGTTTACTCATCAAACACAAATTGAGTGCCTATGCTGTGCCAACACCAAGTGGCATTCTGTTAAGAAATGGGGAAAGAGGAGTTACACCAGCAAAACATTCAACAAACCCACAATAGAGGTCAGTGAAAGGTGCCACAGAACCACAGATAAACCACAAGATACACTGACCAGTGGAGTATATCTCCTCTCCTCACTAAGACCACATCAAAATGAATGCCATGCACCCCCAGGAGAGAAGTGAGAATCAGGAGTTAGGAACTTTGAGTGATGAAAAGGGCAGTTGACTGCATAACTAACTACAAAGAGGTTTGGGCGATGTGCCTTCCACTTCTGAAACTTTAGCAGCTCAAATTCCAGGCACATGAGTGGTACAATATGCTCTGGACTCTGGAGGAGCGAGAGTTTGATTTCAGCTGAACACATGTCACCTCACTGTAAGAACAATTAAACAGATACATGTTGTTGTCATAGATTGATCTCAAAAAGCAGTTTGGAATGTAATTTGAGTAAAAAAAAAACAACAAGTATATATTATAGATAATATTATATCAAGTGCTGGGTTCTGAATATAATGCAATTCTAACCATTGAACTACAATAAGGAATTCTTAAAAGTCTTTAAAAGCTAACAAAGAAATGTTAAATAACCCACAAATCATACCACCTGCCAATGAAATAAATTGCTTTTGAAATGCTGCTGTAATAGAGAAAAAATAATAAGTGGGATTTTATTGTAAGCTCACAGCTCAGTTTGTTCCCTGCAATGCTAACTTTGAGCCATAATGACATGTTCTTGTTAGTTACTAGCTGTAACTTTACCCCAACCAGGTCTTTTTGCTGGATAGGACAACTGCAGTTATCACCATAAATTAAAATCAGCTGCACAAAAGGACCTAGAACGTAAAGTACCCTTTCTTAAAAGATAAGAAGGAAACAGGAATGGTAGGGATTAGGTTGCTACTTCCCTTAGGAAAATCATTCTGAACAAGAAGTGAGGGGGGAAAAAAATAAATGTAACGATCATGCCAAATGCAGGCGTTTTCAAAGAAACTCTGGGGTACTTTGTGGAAAGTGTTTGTTTCAATGCTGTAGACATTCTTATAAAAAATGTAGGCATTTCTAGACTCTGAACTTCCAATTTCTTTTCATAAGGCTTTCCAATACATGAATTGACTTGTTAAACAAACTCCTAATGTGCTTCCTTTGATTTACCTAGACATTAGCCAGGTGAGTAAAAGAGCTTAGGCTCCCGGGGAGATGGTCCTGGTCCTGGACCTGGAAGAACATATGCTTTACATTAAAACAGTCAGCCTCCCACACCCTACAAATGATTGCCCTTGCATCCACACAGCTTGTAAAATGCAAACAGGGTCCCACTCCTGGGAATTTTGATGCTTCCTCAATCTAGGCATCCATACTGACTTAGACACATCGGTGAAAACAGCCATTTCTTCTGGTCCCTGTCAACTGGAACAGGAAACAGCTGGGCTCTTCTGCCTCTACCCTAGTAGCTCTACTTTATTCATTACGGGTGCAATAGGTTCCAGCAGTTTTCAAACAGATGGTCTGATGCAGCGGAGCAATGCAAATAGCAATCCACACAAAATTTTACATCACATCAAAAATACAGCTAAACTCCAGAACAACCATTATTCGGAACTGCCTGAAATCTAACCAAATAGAAGTTCCACAACTAGGGCTTTAAAGAAGCAGCCACATTGAGACTAGTAGGAGAGATGGAGACATGAAATGAGCTGGTCCCACACCTACATAAGGTGGTTGAAAATTGGAAAGGATATGTCAGTTGCAGAGATCCATCCCCCCCCCCCCCAGGAGCAATGAGTCCCCACACAACACCAGGGCACCCAGCCCAGGGTTTCAATTCTGGGTAGAGAAGTCCCCAAAACTTCTTGCTGTAAATTCCAGCAGGGACTGTGGCTGAGATAGAGGGCTTCTGGATCCCAGGCACTTCCTCTTAAAGGGCCCATGCACAGGTTTACTCAGAATCACTCCCTCTGAGCTCCAGCACTGAGGCAGCAGCTTGAAAGCCAGCAAAGACATACAGAGAGGAACTGAAGTGTCTGACATCAGGGCAAGAGCTGGAGGGGCAGCTTTCTCCCAGAAGGGCTGGTAGAGGCCATTATTCCTTTTCTGAGCCCTTGCCCAAGAGAGCCCACAGATGGTTGCCATAGATGATTCCCTATCCATGTGGTTCACATGGTTTGCCCTGCCCTGGTGATTCACCTGAACTAGGCATTCCAGATGGGCCTGAGACCCTGCCCATCAAGCTGTCTCTAGTAGCTTTTCCATACAAACTGCTTAACTTTGCTCATGCTTCAGACTTTCCTAAAATCTCTCAAATAAGCAGCATCTGGCCTCAACATGCCCTGTACCTCTCTCACTAAGTGTTCAGGCCCAGAACTAGCAACAGCCAGCCTTAGTTTATGGCTTGGCCTCTCCTGGGCAACTCTGAGCCTAGCACAAGTAGGAGCTATTTGCAGATCACTTTGTAGCTCGTGCCAGGTAGCCCCAGGCAGAATACACATGGTAGCTGACCTTGATCTATACCTCCTGGGAGGCTCCAGAGCCAGCATACCCAGTGGATAGCTTCAGACCACAGTGAAGCACCACCAAATCACCTCCACCAGCAACACACTCAAGAGGTGGACTCAGTGGGCACCAGAGCCCCACTGAAGTAAGTCCTGCTCCATGGAGTGAGCCCCTGCATAGCTGATCCTCCACAGCAGACACAGTCAGTCCTTGCATCTGATTGGCCTGGGGTAAATCCCTCCCTTTAATATGCCAACAGCAATCAAGGCTCACCTACAAAAGGAAGGGCGCACCTGAAATGCCTAGCTTAGGTGAACAAGGAGGCCATACAGGATACCTACTACATTAGGCCATTCTTCCAAGCCCAGGAGACATAGCAGCTCTACCTAATACATAGAAACAAACACAGGGAGTCTGCCAAAATGAGGAGACAAAGAAACATCTCCCAAATGTAAGAACAGAACAAAACTCCAGAAAAAGAGCTAAACAAAATGGAGATAATCAATCTACTAGATGGAGAGTTCAAAACATTGATTAAAGGATGCTCAGTGAACTTAGGGGAAGGGTATATGAACTTAATAAAAAATGACATGGAAACCATAAAAGAGAACCAGTAAAAAATGAGGGCTATATCAAGTAAACTGAAGAATAGTAGAGTAGATGAAGCCAAGAATCAAAACAGCAATTTGTAATATAAGGAAACAAAAAACACTGGATCAGAACAGGAAAAAGAAAAAATAATTTAAAAAAATGAGAATAGCATAAAGAGCCTCTGGGACACCTCTAAGCATACCAACATTTGCATCATGGGATTGCTGGAAAGAGAAGAGAGAGAGCAAGAAATTGAAAACCTACTTTAAAAATAATGATAGAAAACTTCCCTAACCTTGTGAAAGGAATAGACCTGCAAGTCCAGGAAGCACAGAGAGTCCCAAACATGAACTCAAAGGAGCCCTGCACTAAAACAAATCATAATTAAAATGCCAAAGTTTAAAGACAAAGGGAGAATCTTAAAAGCAGCAAGAGAAAAGCAGTTAGTTACCCATGAAGGAGCTCCCTTAGGACTGTCAGCTGATTTATCTACAGAAATGTTGTAGTATAGAAGGGATTAGTATAAAATATTCGAAGTAATGAAAAGCAAGGACCTACAGCCAAGATTAGTCTAAGGCAGCAAAACTATCATTTAGAATTGAAGGACATATAAAAAGCTTCCCAGACAAGAAAAAGCTAAAGGAGTTCATCATCACCAAACCAGTATTACATTGATGTCTTGATGACAACAATGAAAAAGAAAAGGAAGGAGAAGAAAAAGAGGAAGAAAACGGGCTAAAAATTATGAACCATAAAATGGCGATGAATACATATTTATCAACAATTGAATCTAAAAAACAAACAAATAAGCAGAACAGAAACAGACTCACAGATACAGAAAACATTTTGATGGTTGCCAGATGGAAGTGGGGTTTTGAGGTTGGGTGAAAAAGGTGAAGGGGTTAAGAAGTATAAATTGGTGGCAACAGGATAGTCATGGCGATATAAAGAACAGCATAGGGAATACAGTGAATAATATTCTCAGAGCTACTATAGTGTCAAATGGGTATGAGATTTATCAGGATGATCATTTAGTAAATTATATAATGTCTAATCCCTGGGGTGTACACCTGAAACTAATATAATATTTTATATCAACTGTAACTAAAAAGTAAAAAATGATTTTAACAAAAGATCCACCTATTCTCTTGAGACTATCCTTTTTATTGTGAGTAATATGCTATTATCTATACTAATAAAAGGGTAATATGCTAATTAGACCAGGAGGCCTTCCAGGAGACCTTTCAGACATTATTCCAACAAAGGCATGGTGGCAAGGCCAAGGCAGAGGTGGTTAGAGGCGATCAGGCCAGGAGGTCAGGGCATTTGGGGGTGAGCAGGCTGACAGGGGCGAGCAGGCTGGCAGTGGGGGGCAGTTGGGGGAGATAAGGCCAGCAAGGGGGCCAGTTGGGGGAGAGAAGCCTGGCAGGGGGGCAGTTGGGGGCAAGCAGGCAAGCAGACAGAGTGGTTAGGGGCAGGCAGGTGAGCAGTTAGGAGCCAGAGATCCCGGATTGTGAGACGGATGTCCGATTGCCAGTTTAGGTCCGACCCCACAGGGATCGGGCCTAAACCAGCAGTCGGACATCCCCCAAGGGGTCCCAGATTGGAAAGAGGTGCAGGCCGGGCTGAGCAAAACCCCCACCCCCATGCATGAATTTCATGCACCGGGCCACTAGTATAAATTATAAATGTATCACAATTTATTGATCCATTCTTTTGATAATGGATATTTGGGTTGTTTCCAGTTTAGGGCTATAAACATTTGTGTGCAGGCCTTTTTGTGTACATATGTTGTTGTTTTTTTTTTTTCTCTTTGGTTGAATTGCTAGGATAAAAGGGATGTATCTTTTAATTTTATGAAAAAATGTCTGACTAGCTTCAAAGGGGTTGCACCATTTTTCACTCCAATTCTCTCCATATCCTGGCCAAAGTTTGGTGCCATCAGTCTTTCTAATTGCACCACACAAGTGATGTGTAATGGTATTACATTGTGGTTTTAATTTGCATTTCTCTGATAATAATGATATTGAGCATTTTTATGCGTTTATTAGCCATTCAAATATCTTTCATTGTGAACTGTACAAATATTTTGCTCACTTTTAAATTGAGTTGCCTCTTTATTATTTGATTGTAGGTGTTCTTAATATATTCTAGATATAAGTCCTTTGTCAGATATACGTTACAGCTTTTTCTCCTAGTCTTTGAATTCACTATTCATTTTCTTAGCAATTATCTTAAAGGGTCTAATCTTTTAATGATCAGAAGTTTTAAACTTGATAAAATCCAGTTTTTCACTATTTTTTCTTTTATGGCTAGTGCCATCTGGGTTCATCTAAGAAATCTTTGCCTTAATCAAAAGTTGCAAAAATATTCTCCTGTTTTCTTCTAGAAAAGTGTTTCCCAACATTTTTTAGATTATCACCACGTATATGTTTTCTAGGATTGACATATCAAAGTAACAACCTAAGTGGCTTAAAAAACAGAAATTTATTCCTTAGTTCTGAAAACTAGAAGCCCAAAATCAAGGTGTCAGTAGAACCACGCTCTCTTTGACAGCTATAGGGGAAGGTCCTTTCTTGCCTCTTACTAGATTCTGGATGCTTGTAAGGAATCTTTGCATTCCTTGGCTTGTGAACACTCATGTGATACTCTGCCTCTATCTTCACATGGTCTTCTCTCCTTTGTCTCCATGTCTCTTCTCTTCTAATAAACACACTAGTCATTGAATGATGGGCCTACTTTACTCCAGTATAACCTCATCTTAACTTATTTCTTAATTAGAGGCCTGGTGTATGAATTTGTGCACGGGTGGGGTCCAGCTGCCCCCTCCCATGGGGGCTGATCAAGCCAGCGGTGGCGGCAGGGGGTGAGGGGGCCACGGGCAGTTGGCTGGCTGCAGTGTGCAGTGTGTGTCATAGCTTGGCTTTTATATATCTAGATTACACCTGCAAATACCCTATTTCCAAATATGATCACATTTATAGGTACCAAGGGTTATGACTTCAATATAACTTTTTGGGAGATACAATTCAAACTGTAACACTTCCAAAGGAGACCTTTTAGATATATATTTTTTTCTAATTCAACCCCCAACATGAAATGTTAATACCACAGATATCCTTTGTTATCTGTTTTTGTATTATGGTTCTTTGGAAGGCCACAAGCTATTGTAACAGCTAAGATTTTTTTCACTTTCTCAGAACCAATTTTTACCACCTTTCACATTCAGGACTATTACTTATCTATAGTTAATTTTTGTGTATTATGTGAAGTATAGGTCAAAGATCACTTTTTTATAGGAATATCAAGTTGTCACAGCATCATTTGTCAAAAAAAGGTTTTTACTGTCATTGAATCACTTTAGTGCCTTAGTTTCAATATGTAGTTTTATTTCTGAACCATTATTTATTTAGTTGCATTTACTTAGTTGTCTATTTTTATATCAACATTCTATGTCTGTGTAATGTAGTTTTATAGTTCAGTACTTCTTTTCAAGGATTATTTTGGCTATTCTACATTCTTTGAATTTTTCAGTAAATTTTATTTATTTAAAAAAAATTTTTATTGTTGAGACTATTACAGATGTTCCCCATATTCCCTCCATTTTCCCCATCCACCCTGTACCCACTCCACCCCAGGCCTTCACCACCCTATTGTCCATAGTAAGTTCTATATGCATACAAGATCTTTGGTTAATCTGTTCCCGCCCACCCCTTCCCACTTCCTTCTGAGATTTGTCAGTCTGTCCCATGTTTCCATGCCTCTGATTCATTTTTTTAAAATATATTTTATTGATTTTTTTACAGAGAGGAAGGGAGAGTGATAGAGAGTTAGAAACATCGATGAAAAAGAAACATCGATCAGCTGCCTCCTGCACACCTCCTACTGGGGATGTGCCCGCAACCCAGGTACATACCCTTGACTGGAATCGAACCTGGGACCTTTCAGTCCGCAGGCCGACGCTCTATCCACTGAGCCAAACCAGTTAGGGCAATTTTATTCATCAGTTTATTTTGTTCATTAAATTTCTTGTTCATTTATTTTGATTTTTAGATTCAATTGTTGATAGGTATGTATTTGTTGCCATTTTGTAGTTCACATTTTTTATCTTTTTTTCTTCTTTTTCTTCCTCTTCTTAAAGAATACCTTCAACATTTCATGCAATACTGGTTTGGTGGTGATGAACTCCTTTATCTTTTTCTTGTCCGTGAAGCTCTTTATCTGACCTTCATTTCTAAATGATAGCTTTGCTGAGTACAATAATATTGGTTGTAGGTCCTTGCTATTCATCACTTTGAATATTTCTTGCCACCTGCCTTCTGGCCTGCAAAGTTTCTATCAGCTGAGAAATCAGCTGACAGTCCTATGGGTGCTCCCTTGAAGGTAACTAACTGCTTTTCTCTCACTGCTTTTAAGATCCTCTCTTTGTCTTTACCCTTGGCATTTTAATTATAATGTGTCTTGGTGTGTGTCTCTTTAGGTTCTTCTTGTTTGGGACTCTCCGCACTTCCTGGACTTTTAAGTCTATTTCTTCCACCAGGTAAAGGGAGTTTTTTGTCCTTATTTCTTCAAATAGGTTTTCAATATCTTGCTCTCTCTCGTCTCCTTCTGGCTCCCCCATAATGCAAATATTGGTACTTTTGAAGTTGTCCCAGAGGCTCCTAACATTATCTTTATATTTTTTTATTCTGTTTTCATTTTGCTCTTCTGACTAGATGGTGTTTTTTGCTTCCTCATATTCCAAGTTGTTGATTTGATTCTCAGAATCCTCTACTCTGCTGTTGAATCCTTGTAAATTATTATTTATTTAAGTTAGTTTATGCTTCATTTCTAACTAGTTCTTTTTCATGTCTTTGTAATTTTCATTAAGATCCTTGAAAGTCTCACTAAGTCCCTTGAAGTTCTCATTAAGTCCCTTGATAATCTCATTAAGATCTTTGAGCAACCTTATAATCATTGCTTTGAACTCTGTATTCAGTAGTGTGTTTGCTTCCATTTCTTTTATCTGTGACATGTTTCTTTGTCTCCACATTTTGGCTGCTTCCCTGTGTTTGTTTCTATGTATTAGGTAGAGCCTCTATGTCTTCTGGAATTTGTAGAGTGGTATCAAACAAGTTATTATATGTTATTTTCATTTAATGTAGTTTAGAATATTTTCTAATTTTCCTTATGGCTTCAGCTTTTGTCCACACATTATCTAGAAGTGTCATTTAATTTTCAAATAAATTAGAGGGCTTTCCAATAACTTTCTGTTACTAATTTTTAATTTAACTCTCTAGTGGTCTGTAGGATTGCTCCATTTAAAAAATATTCAATTTCACTGATCTATTTATTTAGCTTTACATTATTACCACAATATCTTGGCTACTGTAGCTTTATAATAAATCTTGAAGTCAAACACTATAAGGCTTCCAACTATGTTTTTCTTGTTTCAACATTATTGGGTTATTCTGGGTTCTTTGCTTTTCCAAATTAATTTTAAAATTAATTTCTATAAAATCCTGCTGGATTTTGATTTGGATAGCTTTGAATCTTTAATCAATTTGGGGAGAAATGACATCTTAAAAATTAAGTTTTCCAATCCATGGACATGCTGTATCTCTGGTTTATTTCAGTTTTTTATCTCTCTCAGTATGTTGTTTAGTTTTCAGGTCTTGCACATTATCTATTATACTTATCTCTAAATATTTCCTTATTTTTATATAATTATAAATGGTATGATTTTTTTTCTATTTCTGATTGTCTATTGTTAGTATAAAGAAATAAAATTCATTTTTTTATATTGGTTCTAGTGGCTTTTTTGTAGATTCCATAGATTTTTTTTCACATAGATGACTATGAATAAAGGCATTTTTGTTTCTCTCTTTATAATCTGCATGCCTTTATATGTCCTTCCTTTACCATATTTTGTGTCTAGAACCTCCAGTACAACGTTGAATAGAAGTGATAAGAGTAGACATCCTTGTCTTGTTCCTTATTTCAGAAGAAATGTATTCAAAATTTTCCCATTAAATATAATATTAGCTCCAGATGTCCTTGATCAAATTGAGGAAGTGGTCTTCTAGTCCCTACTAGTTGGCTGAGAGTCTTTATGAGGAATAAATGTTAAATTTTGTCAAATATTTTTTCTGCATCTATTCAGATAATCATACAGTGTTTCTTTTTTTGTTTTAATCTGCCCTGGTTGATTACATTGATTAATTTGCAAAAGTTTCATCAACCTTGAATTCTTGTGATAAGCCTCACTTGGCTATGATGTATTCTTTTTTGATGCATATTGCTGTGATTAGATTTTATACAGTTTTGTTAAGAAATTTTCATCTTTGTAGTTTTTTGTTTCTTGTAGTGTTTATGCTTTGTTTTGGCATCAGAGTAAGGCTAGCCTCATAGAATGAATTGGGAAATATTTCCTTTTTTTCAATTTTCTTGAAGGTTTTATGTAGAATTGGTATAATTTCTTCCTTAAATTATTTGGTATAATTATTTGGTATAATTACTTGGTATACCATAATTTCTTCCTTAAATTATTTGGTATAATTCACCAGTGAAGCAATTTGGACCTGGATTTTTTATGTGTGTGTGGAAAATTTTTAACCACAAATTTCATTTCTTTAATAGATACAGTGTGTTTAGGTTATCTATTTCCTCTTGAATAAACATCAATAATATGTATCTATTATGAAACTGATCCTTTTTATTTCAGTGTTCAAATTTCTTGGCATTAAGTTGTTTATAATATTTTTCATTATGCTTTTTAATATTCACAGAATCTTTACGTATATCACCTTTAATTTCTGATATTGGTAATTTGTGGATTTTTAATTTTGTATTGATTTTTAGAGAGAGAAACATTGATGTGAAAGAGAAACATCAGTCAGCTGCCTCCCACATGTGCCCAGACAGGGTTCTAACTCACAACCAAGGCATGCACCCCAACTGGGAATAGAACCTGCCACCCTCTGGTGCATGGGACCACACTCCAACCAATGAAGCCACACCTGCCAAGGCTGATATTGGTAATTTGTGCTTTTTCTCATTTATTCATAAGAGGTCTGGTTTGAGTTTAATCAGTTATGTTGATCTTTTTAAAGAACTAACTTTTTGGTTTCATTGATTTTCTCTATTGTTTTTATGTTTCAATTTTATTTATTTCTGCTCTAAACTTTATTTTATCATTTCTTCTCCATGCCTTGGATTTCATTTTCCTTTCCTCCCTGATGTCACTAACTTAAGAACTTCCTTGTTGTTTTTTTACAGGTGTTTAGTGCTACAAATGCCCACCTAATAATGGTTTAACAGCCTCCCACAAATTATAATGTTTACAGTTTTATTTTTATTCAATTGAGAATATGTTCTAATGTTTCTTTTTCTTTCTCTTTTAATCCAAGGGATATTAAGATATAGGAGACAAATAAGCATGTAAAAAGTTGCATATATCCACACAAAAATTGTATTCAAACGTTTATAGTAGTTTTACTGTAATAACAAAGAGCATGAAAAATACTAAATCTGTATCAAGGAGCAAATAGACTTAAGGAAAAAACAAAAGCTATTGTATATCCATATAAGACATAATACTGAACAATATAAAGGAATGATCATTGATACATGTAACAACATGAATGAATCTTAAAATAATGAGAGATTATTATTTTGCATGAAAAATGGCAGACAAAAAGGGTACATACAGTATGGTTCCACTAATATAAAATTCTGAAAATTTCAAATTACTTTGAAGTGGCACAAAGCAGATGAATGATTGCTTAGGGAAAGTGATAGGGAATAGGCAGGGGTGAGATGGAGAGATTTCAAAGGGACAAGGGGAAACTTCTGGGAGAAATGAACATTATTATTATCATCTTGACTCTGATGATGATTTTACAGATGTATACATGTGTCAAAACCTATCAAACTTTACACACTAAATGTGTGTAGTTCATTGCATGTGAATTATACCTGAACATGGTCCTTAAATAAAACATGCAAATCTAGAATGGAAGCATCGGCTCATCACTGCCCAGACTACTGTGACAGCCCTTCCCATCCAGATGGCAGTGCAGGTAACGCTGTGATCACCTGTTTCCACAACCACATCAAAATGACAACTAAACCGCAGAACAACAATCACTGAGAACCTTCTGAAGACGAGCTGAACAGAAATACTACAACTAAGGATGTAAAGAAGAAGCCACGGTGATACTGGTAGGAGGAGCGGAGATGAGGAATGGTTGGCAGTTTAGAAACTGGAGAGACATCTCAGCTGTGGAGCTTCCCTGAGGAGCAAGGGGTCCCACCCCATACCAAGCCCCCCAGCTCCGAAGTCCTTTGACTCAGTTGTTAGGTCTACTTGCTCCTCTCCTGCTCTCTTTGCTTCACTGCTGTGAGTGTGTGTGTGTGTGTGTGTGTGTGTGTGTGTGTGTGTGTGTGTGCCCTGTTAAACTCCCCAAGAGAAGATCACAGTCGATATTCATGAAAAAGTCTGGCTACCTCAGAGGTCATGAGATCTCTTCTTCAGTATATATGCGAGAGCCCTTTTTAGATGAGTGCAGACAGTGTCTTCTTCGCTCTCTTGTGGCCAGGGAATCAGGGTGCCATGACAGGAAGGAAAGGAGTCCACATAACAGGAAATGTCTTTAGCTGTTTCTCTGAGAAGACTGACTAGGGGGTTTTCTTAGCCTCTTTTTCCTTCTCACTGGTACAATTAAGGAGGTGACATCTCCCATTTCACATGAGCCTCCAGGAGCTCAGGCAACCCTGCATGTACCAGGTTCCTCAGTGGGATTAAAAGCTCCTTTCAGTCCTTCTCTTTAGAGGCAGGGGCACCCAAGACAGGGAGTGCTTTAGCTCTTTCTGTTGCAGAACAGCAGGCAGAGACTGACACTTTGCTGAGCTATCTCCAAAGCACAAATGGTTCTCAGGCACAATATATTACCCAAACAGAAAACGTTACTATAGTCTCCCTGTTGTCAACTCCTAGATTGCAGAAAAGGTTAAGAGTATAATATATCTGCAGATCTTACCTCATACAAATGTGTGATGATGAACGGGGAAGGAGAATCGTTTGAAAAAGTAGATGATGTTCACTTTCCTGGTAAAATAAGGACCTCTCCATCTCAGCTATTTTCTCTCAGGCCCGGGAACAACATAACCCTGGTGTGTGTTTGTTTTAGCTCTTTGAGAGTCTGCTTTTGCCAGAAACTCCTTGCTGCTTCTTTGTCCTGCTTGTTCTACTGGCCATTTCTATGTAAAAGATTAAGAGCCCATTAAAGAGGGGAGGAATGGAAGCTCAAATGTTTATTATTTTTAAGCTCACTCTTGTCCTTCTGAAATGTGATGCACATGTATATAAAAGGACAGACACAGGAGATGGACATTCTAACCTAAAATGGTTCTCCAACACAAAGGGCCTACAATTTCCAGTAAAGCTTATCGTCTATCTTCTATCATCTCTTTTTCTCATTTCAGAGATTCCTTTTCAGTGACTATTCCAGAACCAGAAATGTGACATGCAGTGGACATTACAAAGTGAGAGGAAAAGATGGAGTTGGGAAATGTGAACAAATGTAAATCAAATAAGCACATGGCCTGACAGCAAAGACTTGATGGGTTTGCACTGTGGTTAAGTGTAGACTGCACAGCTTATAAACAACAGAAATTTATTTCTAGAGTCCTGGAGGCTGAAGTCTGAGATCAGGGTTTCAGCATAGTTGGGTGAGGGCTCTCTTCTGAGCCACAGACTTCTCCTTGGGTCCTCACATAGAGAAGGGCAAAGGAAGTATCCCAGGACTCTTTTATAGTAGCACTAATCCTATTCATGAGTACTCTGCCCTCATGGCCTAATCACCTCTCAAAGGCCCCACCTCCTAATACCATCTCCTTGAGTGTTAAATTTTCAACATATGCAATTTGGGTGAACACATTCAGACCATAGCAGAGGCAGTCACTGAAAACCAGGCAACTTCACTGTACACACACACACACACACGTATACGCATGCACGCACGCACACACGCACACACACACACACACACCCTACAGGACAGAACTCAAAGGTGGGAAAATGCACTGAATTTAAAATCATCTGACCAAGGCCACGAGGCCATGTCTTGGCCTTGTCACTTACCAGTTCTAAGCATGTCTTTTCAAACTCCAAATTGAAATTTCCTCATGACACCTGACCCACTCATTTCCCAAGATTAGTGTAAGGATGACATTATGTATATAGAAAAAGTGGTTACTGAATGCTATTATGCCTTTTTCACTAAAATAACACTCTGTAGGATAGCAAAGGTCTTTAAATAAAGGAGAAATTTTTCTAATTTATTAATTCAACAACTAATTTATTAATTCTACTATATGCCAGACATTCCTACTTCTCCTTTATAATTGTCTTTTTAGTCTTTCCGATCTCAGTGTGATTTTCTATTTGGAAATGAGGGCTTTTTTGCTTCTACATCTTCTGTGTAACTTCTCTATATAAATTTCTACATAACAAAGAGATATGTATACATTACAAAGAGAGAGAGAGAGAAATAGAGCATGTCAATGTTGTCAAGAAAAGTGCCAATCAAACTAAGATTAAAAAATTAAAATTTTATAACAATAACAATGGCTTTCTATTAAATACACTATCCTTAAGTATTTTAGAAAAAGAAATTGCAGATAGTTGTGCCTAGCAACTTCATAATCTGTGCTCTAACAGGGGACAATATTGTTCTCAACTTTCATCATCATCATCTCATCAGAGTTTCCAATAATTCATCATCTCACACTTCAAATTTCATCCTGATTTTCTACATTCTGAAGTAGTTTGTAGTTTCATGATCTTCATCCTTCAAATGTTTTAACATGTTACTAATGTCAATTTTCTTCATCACTATGATGTCTGTGGTACGAAGTTAGTACCTAAGCTTAAGAAGACAAAATCCAGAGGCCAGAACCAGAATTTATGCTCACACCTCCTACTCTCTTATCTTTGACTTTAATTTATTTCAATAGTTTAAAAAAACAACAACTGTGGGTGCCTTGCTGAAATTGCTTCATGAATAAACAGTAAGAAATTCACCCTGAAATTGGAGGATGATTTAAGCTCCACATTTTTCCTTCTGCATAATTCAGAGTTTGAATAAATAGACAAATTAATTTTAATTCAAAACAAAATAATCACTGCTTTAGCTTGACATATTCATTAGATGACTTCAAGTAAAATTTTTGAATAAAATGTATACTATAAAAATTTTGTTGCTTTTTTACGTACCTCATTAAAATGTCTGGGAAATGGCATCTTTCCTCATAAAATGCTTTAGAGCACCTATTGTTTATATTTTTACTGTCTCTTTTGATTTTCAAATTAGAAAAGCAATAAAGGAATAAAATAACTTAAATGGAATTTGCCAAGGCAGATCCACAAAGCACACAGAGTCTGATTTTTCAGACCTGGGAGGGATGATGTCAGTTGTTACGAGCCTGCGTTATGTTGACACAGAGTTGAAGCTGCATCTTCTACTCTCTCTTCTTTTTTGCCAAGAGCACAGGATACTCTAATTCACCCACCACCCAGTATGTGCACATGGCCACACTCCCTCCAGCATCCAACCCTCTATCCTTGCTACTATCTCATCCCCACTGCAACTGGAACTCTCCTCTCACTAGGATGCATCCGAACCAGGCAAAGACACAGCTTCACAGACAGCCCTAAATCTGACGGCTTGGATACGTGGATAGCTTTCCACTTCAGCTGAGCTTCGGCTGGCTTCGAATGGAAAATTCACCAGTGACGCTGGAAGAATGTTTTGCTTCTCCACCACCCAGGATGTTCTTTGAATACCTCCAAGAGTAGCAAGACAGACTGGGTTAATTAAACATATGCTTGAATGAAACAAGAGAAATGGCTCCTATTTTAGTGTGATTGTTATGGGTATATGGCCAGTCACTGCTGTGCCCGACCTCCTCCATACCAACTCAACTCCAGGCATACCTGCTTCCACCCAGCACTAATCATCCCACAAGTCTCTCTAGAAACTTACATCCTCCATAGCGCAGTGGGGCACAGAGGCATGCCCCCAACCGATATCATTCTTTCTCCATTTTGGTAAAAGCTACTGTTCTCAGTTGTTTATAAAACAGTTATCACTGTGTCCTCTTTTTATACAGAAAACCACAAAGCGGGGAGGGAGGTTATAGTTACATCAAACTGGCTGAGCAGAACCAGTTGTTTGTTACAAGAACAAACTATGTGGGAGAAAGGAGGAGAGTAGGCAAGAAGTGTACAGCATTTTGCTAAGTCTGAATTCTTAGTTAGTAGTCAAAATAAATAACCCTAGGAAATAGGTTCTTGGATATCTGGGCACTATGAATGCTTTTAAACTGACTTTTGATGGGTTACAAATAAATAGATTAAGAAAATGTGTAACTATATCACAGAAGTGTTCAAAAGAATCACTGGATTGAAATCCAGTGTTTCCTCATTGTCATTGGAGATAACATTCCATATGCTTTAAATTCCAGAGTCTGTTCGTAGTTTTGAGCTTTGAGACTGTCACTTTAAAAATGGCAAATGATAGCTTATGCCAACATAGCTCATACAAGAAAACATCAGTTAGATTATTTCTTTTTTGCATTATCTGCCTTTATCTTGAGCAGATCCTCCTTTAAATTAGATCACCCTGTGCTGACCTCCCATTATTTATCAGAGAACACCAAGAAATAACAAAACTATTTTCTAGGATGATGATTATGATTTGCTTTTCATAATGAGCCCAGAGAAATCTGACTCTGTTTGGGGTTCTAAAGATGAAAATCTTTTTTTAAGCCAAAAATTCCGTGAATTGTGAATCTTGTTCTCAAGAATTGATTATTTGGGGAGCATTCTTTAAATGTTTCATTTGAAGCATACTTTGCATCTCATGCTGTCCTTTAAAAGCATTCCAGAAGTTATACCAATACTATGAGTGGCTTTAATCCTGGAGGACAAAATTACTCATAGTAGCTATAAACACAGATACTTGGTGCCCACCTTATGGCCTATGAGACCACACAAATTCCTGGAAAGACCCCCAAATAAAAAGAATTGTTCCTATGAAAGATATGTTTAATGAGAAATCTTCGCAACACTGTTACATTGGATTTATAGTCAATACCATCCTCTGGAAAACAGCAAAATGGAAAAAAATACATATTCAAAGTAGAGTCTATTAATTGTTTTCTCACTATACATTCCCTCCTTTATCCTTTGTGTGAAACAGAGCCATGCATCAGTCTATGAACAGACTCTGGAATTTAAAGCATATGGAATGTTATCTCCAATGACAATGAGGAAACACTGGGTGTGGCAATTTGACCAAATATAAAACTACTGGAGGCCCAATGCATGAAATTCGTGCAAGAGTAGGCCTTCCTTCCCCCAGCTGCCAACACTGGCTTCCCTCTGGCACCCGGGACCCGGGCTTCGCTTGCAGCACCAGCTTCTTCCGGAAGGAAGTCCGGTCTAATTAGCATATTACCCTTTTATTATTATAGATATTTCTAAATAGTCTCTTATAGATAGAAATGGCCAAAGAGATATGAATGAAAGTCATTGAGTGTAATTTCTTTGAAATGGGATTGAGTTAAATGGGAGGGAGGGTGAAAAAGCTATAGCTATTGCAATCACCTTGTGAAGCCATTTACTGAGGGTAGGAGAGCAGAAAGATAGAAGGAAACTGGGCCCTTGATAACCATGGACTCACCATACTATCATCAACAGCCTTCTTCTAGATTTGTCTTTCAAAGGAAAAAAATACATCTCTGTCTTATTTAAATAGCTGTTACTTTGCATCTTTCTTACTAGTAGCTAGATCTAATAGTGTCTTCCTATTCCCTTCCCAGTTCTGTTTGACAGATAAGATGACTCAGATATTAAACTAAATTATTAAAATTCGATGTAGATTATTCCAATTATGTGAAAATAGAATCCTGCAGTTTCTGAGGATGATCACTTCACTTGAAAAGAATCTCAGCATACAAGAGAGGCACAGTAAAGAATAATTTAGGAGGGATTAGGAGTCCTTCCATGTGTCTCAGCTACCAAAAGAAAAAAAAAAAGACCCATGATAAAAATCAAATCATGGACACTGGCCTTCAGAAGGGGTAAGTCCTATACCTAAAGTGATCAAACCCCACAAAAACAGGCAGGAGAAAAAGCAGCAAAGGAGGAATGTATGTGTATGTGTATGTGTGTACAAAATTAATCAATGGAGGTGAGTGAAGATGGTGTGGGCAGCTATAAAGTATAGAAATCTTTGGGAATAAAATAAAAAATCTTCTAAAATTAGAATTTGAGACCTGTGGGATTATATTGTAGATGTCATGTTGTATGGTGGAAGACACCTTTAGCAATGAAATTTAAACATATTTGAATTAGGCTCTGAGGTCTGGAGAACTGGACTCTTGGCTAAGTGCCCTGATCACCCTCAGAATTGGCTCAGATCACCCTGCAGAATTGGCCTGATGAGCAATTGCTAACCTGCTATAGCCGCCCCAGAATAATCCATGCCACTTGGCTTGAAGTACCCACTGATGTTCCTATTTCTGCATCAGAAACTGACCTCAGCTGGACCACTTCCTCCACAACTAATCCTGTTTGCTCACAACACCCTCTCTTTATGTTTGATGTGCATCTTCCTGCAAGATAGCCTGAATATTTGAGTGTTGACTTCTTCATTGGGAAACAAGACTCACAAAAAAGGAATTTTCCCAAATATACAGAAAGATTTTTCAAAATATGATGGGAAGCTATGAAGAGGATAAGTGTGTACCACATAGGTACTAAAAATGAAAAATTTTAGAAGTTTTGTTAAAACTCAGAGAGGAAACAACTGGTTAAAGAATTCAGACAACTGGTAAAAGTCCAGTTTCATCCTAAAACTAAGGCCATATCTGGGACTGAGCTAAGAAGGTCATGATGTCTGTGTTCCATGATGCATGCACTCTCCCGGTCAGCAAATGGTTCCTCAGTGTGAATACATGCCAGGCTCTGTTGTGTAGCACTGGAGATTCAGCAGTGATCTGATAGAAGCTGGTAAAAGTCCTTGTCCCCATGGAGCATACAATTCACTGAAGAAACAAATAGAACCTGAAAAGCCAGACAGAAAAGTAAACCATTGCATACCTGCAATTTATCCAGGCTTATTGAGCTGTATTTCCTCATTCTATTCCCAGTACCTCTCAAAGTATGTTTTATAAATTGATGAAATATGCTAGAAGAATAAACGGGGCTCAGTGATCAAATACATTAGGGCAGTGGTCGGCAAACTGCGGCTCGCAAGCCACATGCGGCTCTTTGGCCCCTTGAGTGTGGCTCTTCCACAAAATACCATGGCCTGGGCGAATCTATTTTGAAGAAGTGACGTTAGAAGAAGTTTAAGTTTAAAAAATTTGGCTGTCAAAAGAAATTTCAATCGTTGTACTGTTGATATTTGGCTCTGTTGACTAATGAGTTTGCCGACCACTGCATTAGGGAAATGATAAGGAAACAAGAATAAACAGGTTTGACAAAGGCAGGATTTCTTAGAGGCTCTAATATCCTATATAATGAAGAGTTAATATGCAAATTGACCCTCACACCCTCGCATCACAAGATGGCCACCCCCACATTGTCACAAGATGGCCACCCCACATCGTCACAAGATGGCCACCCCCACATTGTCACAAGATGGCTGCCCCCACATTGTTACAAGATCGCCGGCAGGGAAGGGAAATTGGGAGGGACCAGGCCTGCAGGGGAGGGCAGTTGGGGGTGATTGGGCTGTCAGGGTAGCAGTTAGGTGTCAATCAAGCTGGCAGGAGAGCAGTTAGGGGGCTATCAGGCTGGCAGGCAGAGTGGTTAGGGGCAATCAGGCAGCCAGGCAGGCGAGTGGTTAGGAGCCAGCAGTCCTGGATTGTGAGAGGGATGTCCAACAGTCGATATCCCCCAAGGGGTCTCAGATTGGAGAAGGTGCAGGCTGGGCTGAGGGACACCCCCCCCAGTGCACAAATTTTGTGCACCGGGCCGCTAGTATTTAATATATTCCAATATTTGCATTGGAAATCTCTAAGAAGGGGGTAGAGTAGGTATGCCATGTGTCCAAACTAATATCACCACAGAGCCTTTTTCATGTAGCATCTTGGTGAACTCTAATATCCAGGAACACTTTTGAAAACACTTCCTTACTCTGTAAACAAAGTTGACTGTAGGCTCTTGCAAAAAATGCTGGGAAAAGTGGAGGGCGTGGCCCATAGAACAGCAGGGAAGTTTTAAGTTCAGTTTCAAGACTACTCCTTGCTCTCCGGGTGAAAACAGTGTGGGGATGAAGCAGTACGTCTGAAATACCATATTTCAGGAGACCCTGGGCAGTTTTCACATAAGCGAATTAAGTTAAGGAGAGAAAGAAAGAGAAAAAGAACATCATGGTTGAGTTGAGGAGGGAACCCAACAATAGAGAAATATATAAAACGTGGGTAATGAATCATCTTATATTCTATTAAGGGGCCCTTTTCACAGAAAAAAAATAATTAAGAATTATATATAAAAGAAACTTTTTCTCTCTTACTGGGAAAATAAAATGTATAATTCATATGCTTTTCAAGTTACCAACAGGGAACACTGCATTGAAAGCAGTAATTTTACTCCTTTTCTTCAGCAAACCTTTTATTACATCCATGAAAAAAAAATGTATCAAATAGCTCTAATTTTAATCTGACCTGTCCATACCCTTATGGGGCGCTGACGATAAGTGAAAAGTCAGAGCACAGCTTGCACACGCATGCGCACGCATGAGAAGATGAAACATAAGGGAAATTAATCACCTCTACAAGGCGGAGGGAGAGGGGCTGAGATAATTGACAAGTCACTGAAACGCTTGAAGGAATAATGAGAAAGAAGCCTTGAGCACAGAAGGCACCAAACAGGGAAATATTTTGAAAGGTTCTGTGATTCCTATCTCCTTTCCCCAGAGGTCAAAGTCAAACGAACGGAACAGCATTTTTTTACTCTGAGCTGTTCTCCACCTTTCAAGAGTCCTGACTTCAAATATCAAAGGTTGGGGAAATTTTTCATTCCATTTCTTCTGTGTCAGTAGATGATGAAACACCACATTATTTTTGACGGTATGCTCAAAATGGACACAGTGTGAAAACCACTGGGCATGTGAGAGATTAGATAGCTTATTTTCTAAAACTAAGAGGTATTTTTACAGGGACAAATGGAAAATAATCAGCCTGGAAATCCATAAACAAAATAATTTCTGGCTGGAAAATCTCTGCAGACCACCCCTCTCGGCATGATTGGCTTTCATCAGATTCGGTAAGCATGATGAGGTATGTAAATATTGAGACCATACTGACAAGACTACATTTTCAAAATAACTGTGGAGCAACTTCTAGGACCTCAAATTTATGGTGGTTTTAATGAGAGATGTGTTAAGGAAGTCAATGGCATAGTCCTGCCCTCAGGAGTTGATAATTCTTTCGAGGAGGTACTATTACACATGGGAAGCAGATTTGTGATGCAGGAGGCCCCCAGTGGGAGCAGGCCCCGATCCTAGCCTGGAGCAATGGGGAAAAGGCCAGCTTCACCAAAGGAAAGAATCAGCTTCCACATGGCTCTGGAATGTGCTTCAGGGAGGCCACAGGGACAGGGACACAGCAGACCCAAAGGAGCCCTTTCCAAGAGCCGAAGCTCTGGAGAACCAGGAAGAGGGAGAGATAATTGAGAAACTGCCCAAAGCCAATGGGAGGGAGGCATTGCTGGGCAGATGGAGATGTTCCTCCACGTGGGTGGAGCAGTCATGTCTGTTGTCCTTCACTCACCCACTCTGCTGTTCTTATAGTCTTTGTAGATTTCTCTACTCATAACAAAGCATTATAATTAGTCCTAGCTGGTTTGGCTCAGTGGATAGAGCATCAGCCTGCAGATTGAAGGGTCCCGGGTTCAATTCCAGTGAAGGGCACATGCCCAGGTTGCGGGCTCAATACCCAGTGGGGGCATGCAGGAGGCAGCCGATCAATGATTCTCTCTCATCATTGATGTTTCTATCTCTCTCTTCCTCTCCCTTCCTCTCTGAAATCAATAAAAATGTATTTAAAAATAATATTAAAAACAATAATAATAATAATATTAAAATCACTTTACTTATGTGTCTTTTCCCTAACAGACAACAAACCCCTTTAGGTCAGGGGCCAGGTCACATTCAACTTTGGAGCATAGAACATAACAGTAGAGTCTAATCTACTGTGATCTTTTCACTGCTCACAGGGGCAGGGGCAGCCACGGAGGAGCTGCCCAGCAGCCTGGCTCACAGAGGAGAAGAGTCTGGCAGCTTCCAGGAATCAGGTTATAGAGAGTCTAAAGTCCATAGGAGACAAGGCTGAGAAGAAAAATCCTGAAGACTAACCCAGGTTCCACTTCATTTCTATTCCCATTTCTCCCCTAAAATTAATGTTTCTGTCCAATTTCCTCCTTTAAAGGATAAGAGAAATGCCTTAAAAATGCAGCTTTCATTGGGCACCAGCCAGAATTTTCCCAACAAATATATTAAAATCTTTGTCCAACAGGACTAACAGAAGTATTTGGATTTACTGAATAGATCACTAATTGTTTTCAGTTCTTGCCAAAATGGAAAAAAAGAAAGAAAGTGACTCATTTGTTATCGGACCATAAAATCTTGATCCAAACCACAGTTATTAGTTAGGGTTGATTTGGTTAAGCAATGATCCAGTGGAATGGGAAGCCCTGAGGCTGCTCACTGTCATGCCAGTGCCTTCCTTGCCTTGCATGGCACAGCACCTGTGTGTGGAGTTAGCACCCAAGCGTTGCTATCTGTGTGCATTGGACAGCCAGCTTTCTGGCAGCCTTATGGGCTCTGCCCATGTCAGTGCTGCCTTTTCATATCATGTGCTGACAACTTTGTAAGGCAGAGCCGGTACAACTCTCATATCACAATACCTAAGAAGAGCCATGTTCCTCTTGAAGCTTAGCAATGCATGTTAGTGGTAAAAATGTAAACCATTGTTTTGATATTTACCAAAACCAATGTTCATTAATATAGTTGTTCAGGAAGCTAAAGAGATAGAAAGAGATGGAGATGGAGATGGAGATGGAGATGGAGATGGAGATGGAGATGGAGATGGAGATGGAGATGGAGATGGAGGTGGAGGTGGAGATGGAGATGGAGATACAGATACAGATACAGATACAGATACAGATACAGATACAGATACAGATACAGATACAGATACAGATACAGATACAGAATCAGAGTCACTAAGAGCAAGGATGTAATCAAATTATAACAGAGCATACATTAAGATATTTAACTGACAGATTCATTCATTCACTACCTAGACTGTGAATTATAGCAATCCCTTATGAATCACATCCAGACTTTCTGAATCACGGTGACACCCATCTGTTTACTTTCCTCTCATACTAGACGACAAGCTACCTGAGGATGGGGACAAAATCTTATCCACTGCCTCTGAGTCTCATAATGGACAGTTAACACTGTTGCTGAATGAATGATGACTGGATCTGCCCCTCAAGGAGTTTATAAAATAGTACTATGGGGAACTTGGTACATAGTAAAATATCTATATAGCAAGATAGAAAGTAATAAATTTCATAAAGAAAGCTAAAAACAGAAGCAGTTATGTCCTATAAAATTACTATGTGTAGCAGTTATGTTCTATAAAGTTGCTTTGAACACTGAATTAGCAAATTCTAAACTATTGCTCTTAGGGGAAATACAGGATTAGGTTCCTGTGAGCCTCAGGTCACAATATTTTCATCAACTGAAATGCAACTTGCATTATGCAAGTATGTTTGCAAATTTCAGGTAAAAACAAAAACAAAACACCCATCTCATCATTGAAAACCTGCTCCTCTACATTACCATTTTCCTGTATAATACTTAGCATGTATTTTTTAAAATTTTTTGCAGCCTCCTGATCTGCAGAACCTGCCTTCCCTGCAAGTTTAACATCTCACATGCCATATTGCTGTTTGGAATGTGTGAACCAGCCAAAACAATACTAGCCAAGAAGGATTTAACATTTTCCTGACCCTGGGTAATGGGACTCAACATCCCTTTGGCTTTAACCTCACAATACTACAATGCCATCCACCATGCTTTTCTCATGGGTCATCATCTCACGAACCCACAAAGTTAGCTGCTTTTCTGTCTTTTCCAAAACTTCATCACACACCAGAGATGCTACTTTAGCACTTTCCAGAGCAGACCCATGTCACGATCAGTGAAATTCCCCTTCTTTTTTGAGTGAACTGTATTGTTGATTCATTAACATTGAATTCATGGCCAACAGACTATAACTCATGCCTGAACAAAGCTTATCAAACCCATGTGTTTCCTGTGGAAGGCGTATCACAGCCTTCTCGTGCTTAGAAACACTGAAAACACTTCAGCACTATGCTTGTGGACATTTAAAACAGCAAAAAATGCTAACAACAAAAAAACTCCACAAAATATATAAAATATGTGGCACTAAAGAGGCTGAGAAAAGGACACTTGTTAACAGTCTGAGAGCTGAAGCAACAAGGCAGAGTGTCACCTTGTTCCACCTCAGCTGGGAACATGTGCATTGAGCGACCTGAATGTTTTAGCACTCCACACATGTCCAAGAATGACATCAAAGATGCCATGAGTATTGCTTATGAGGCCACAAGTAAATTTTTGCAAGTAAGTGGATTGACAAATATAAAACCTGAGTAAATCAGGAGCTACTGTACTGAGGGGATGTGGTCCAGAGGAGGAAAAATTCTCTCATAAGATTATTTTGAGAATCAAATTAGACAAACATATAAAGAATACAGCACCCTGTCTGACATACAGTCAGCTGTCAATAAATAAATTCTTATTCTCTGATTGATCAAATGAAGTCACACTTCAGAGAGGAGGTAACATTTGAGCTTGTCCCTGAAAGATAGATAAGATATGGACATACATAGACAAGAAGAATATTCCAGGCAGAAAGAACAGTATAAGCCAAGGCAAACAGTCAGAACATAACAGAATATGTAAAGGGGGCCTGGCCAGTGTAGCTCTGTGGTTAGGTGTTGACCTATGAACCAGGAAGTCATGGTTAGATTCCTGGTCAGGGCACATGTCCGGGTTGTAGGCTCGATCCCCAGTGGGGAACATGCAGGAGGCAGCTGATCGATGAGTCTCTCTCATCATTGATATTTTTATCTCTCTCACCCTCTCCTCTCCTCTCTGAAATAAATAAAAATATATTTTTAAAAAAAGATTCTGTAAATGGAAAATCAAATACCTACACCTGGCTGAATCCTAGGATGTATAAAGGAACTTAGTAAGAAAGAATTTGAAAAGACAGATTGGGATCAATTTATAGAGTTCCATACATCCCAGGCTGAGAAATCTGGATGAAATTCTACATGCAACAGAGCAGCCTAGGTACTTTGAACAGGAAAATAATGATCACAGCTGAAAATTTCCAGAAGAATAAGCTGATGATGGTGTGGTGTGCAAAATGAATGGTGGGTATGGGGCCAGCAACTCAGGAAACCCTTCAGGAAGTAAAAGCATCACTAAGTGTATGGTAGTGCTGTGATTTTAGAAGAATTTCATCGCAGCAAAAGGAAGAAAGAGGTGTTTCAAAATGAAGTGTTTCCCCCAACTTCTTGATGAAAAGAATTACTTGAAGTTCTCAATAATACCAATTCCTAGGCCCCTGGCCCAGACCCTGTGGAGTCAGAACCTCCATGAGAGTGGCCCAGGGAGCCACCTGTGATTATTCTTTCCATCAGGAACGTTTGGGAAAGAGTCTGAGCTGCAGGAACTGACAACAGCTGCTCCGCTTAGGTGGCTGAGCTGTGGTCAGAGAACACTCCCTCCCTCCCATCCCGGATCAGATGCCCACAGGACAGAGACTGCCTGCAGGGTCCAGGCTTCACTACTACTGGCTTGTTTTGTCAAGCAAGTCTCCAGTTACTAAAGACGCAAGCGCACTAATGCTACCACAGCCCCCCACCCTGAGTCTAGCAGAGAAATTTCATTAAAAGGCAGAGAAAACGGACTATATTTATTTAAAATAATTTTTTCATTCTTTCTAAACTCTAAAGATAAACTCATTAATTTGTAATCTGTTTTAAAATCCAACTTGCATAAATCTATAAATAGTTTAATATGTACTCTAACTGCTAATTCTAAAGCAGGACAATACAGTATTTTCTATATTTATATTTAAGTAAATAGTATGGTATGATGCAAGTAAAAATTTATTCAAAATTTATTTACAGTGCACTCATGAACTGTGGAGATCTATTTTCTGTGACTTAACCATATGGAACACACAAAGGAAGAAACATTTTCTTCCTTCATGCCATGGTGTGTGGGGAGGAGGGGCATGGCATTAGTGGCCAGGATCAATCAGCAGGGGTCATAGGACAAAGACCCGTGCAGAATGGACAAATCCAGCTGAGCCACAGTGGCACTAATCGGTGTGGCAGAGTTCAAAATAAGAGCAACCTGGGCCCTGGGTAAGACACTCCTTGGGGATTCCCAGACATATTTGAGGGAAGGGTTTTAACATCAGCAAGGGTTCAGATTGAGAATGTGTGAATGTGCACAAGAGTGTGTACATCTGTGTGTACACATGTGTATGTAGCAAGTAAAAGCGGGCAGTCACACATCCTCCTTGCTTCAAGTTTCTTTCTCTAGTCCAAACTCCTTCTCCCAGTTACTTCTTGCCTTGGCCCACCTGTGATAGCCGAAAAGAATAGGCTCGAGGCAGGGGTTCTAGTCCTGGCTCTACCACATGGAGCTGTGATTTTAGGCAATTGTTTCAACTTTTCTGTGCCTCAGTATCCAGGTATTAAGGTTAGAATGATCCCACTTACACAAATCTGCTCTTAAAACTTGGTACATTCAAGTAATATATGTAAGGAAAATGGTCACTGCTAT
Organism: Cnephaeus nilssonii; assembly: GCF_951640355.1. NCBI lineage: Eukaryota > Metazoa > Chordata > Mammalia > Chiroptera > Vespertilionidae > Cnephaeus > Cnephaeus nilssonii. The sequence continues at coordinate 68,308,933 of NC_137084.1, read as the reverse complement.
ATTATAGGTGACTAAATCATTTTCTTTGTGAATTAATTCCTCCCACCCCCTTCTTTGCCCATGTCCCATTACTCAAGAGAGTCTGCACCAACAATCCTACTGGGTAGGCAGCCACGTGGTCACGTCCATCTACCTAGCCACAGCTGATTGAACCAAGAGTGGCCACCTAACCCAGCATCAGATTCTCTTCCATGATTCTGAATTGAGATTCAGAGTCAGATCAGACTCTGATATGCACCCGAGATGACATAAAGCTAAAGTCAGGGCAAGTATGGACAAAGAAGAAAGAGCCATTTTGCAAAAATCCTGCCTAATAAAAGGGTAATATGCAAATAACCATCACTCCGCTACGCCCACAATTGGGCTGGCAGGAGGCTGGGGGGCGGGACTCGGGGTGGCCTATCCGGCTGTTGAGAAGATCAAGATGGCGGTGCCCAGTCCTCTTAGTCCCAGGGGTCCCTGGAAAGATCATTGCCCCAGGGAGGCGAGGCCGGCTGCCCAGCAGCTCCCGGGGGTCCCTGGGGAGCCAGGGGGCGTGGCCGGACCGCCCCGTCGCTCCCAGGGGTCTCTGGGAACATTGCATGCATGGGGTTGCTGAGACCCAGACCAGGCCTCTGGCCACAGATTCATAGCTTCGCGGAGACCTAGGGCAGGGATCTGCCTCATCTGCAGAGAGACAGAGGTTCTGCAGTGCCCCCAAGACGTGGGTGGGCCCAGCCAGGGATCAAGGGGCATGGAAGGACTCCTGGCAGAGGGGCAAGGACCCTCACCCCTGAGGCGGGGGTTGAGGGGTGGTGCCACCTCAGTGGAGGGGTGCTGCACTGCAGGGTACTGGACTGACTGATGTGATTCAGAGAAGCTCCCAGTGCTAATGGGCCTCACTCAGGTGGCCTTCACACTTCAGAGGCAGTGACTCCTGCTCCTGCCTTGACCCAAAAGCAAGCCTGCGGTGCCCTGCCCCATGGCAGAGCATGCCTAGGCAGTGAGTGCAAAGCCTTCTACCTGCTCCGGAGAAGCGGGGGCAGTAGAGAATGGGGGGCAGGGGGACGGGGAGAGGAAAGAATGTGGAGCATCCGTAATGAACAGGTGCTCAAGAAAGAGGCTCAGAAGCCTGACTGGAAGGTTTGTTCTGTTTGCCGGGCGGCTGCCCCTTAGGAAGCGCAAAGAGTATGGCTCTGAAGGCTTCCTGTGTGCTGAGTCAAGTTCCACAGCCAACTGGAATTGGCTTCAGTTTCCTGGTCTATAAAATGGATGAAGCGTGTCCCAGTGCCTTCACTGAGCTTTGATGGTCAATTGAGATACTATATAAAGAAAATGAGGGAAGAAGTGAGAAAGAAAAGGAAGGACCAGCAACACACACAAAAAAAAGACTGAAAGGAAACTGTAAACCCATTGTCACTTAAATAGGGAATATAGTCAGTAGTGTTGTAATGATGGTATGATGCCAGGTGGGTACTAGAAATATCGTGGAACACTTTGTAAAATATATGATTGTCTAACCACTATTCTGTAACTAATGTAAAACCTGAAACCAATACAAAATAATGTTGAATGTAAAGAAATGAAAATTGGAGTGAAATTTTTATAAATTTCAAATTTTAAATAAAAGCTGTAAAGAAAGGAAGGGGAGAATAAAAATAGTGTTTTTCATTTTACCACTTCATTAAAAAGACAGTTGTCTTTATATTGTGCTTTTATACTTTTCTAAGTCATTATCTCATTTTAATTTCCGGGCAACTTAAAGACAAGATAATTATTCCCTCCACTATTCAAAGAAAGGAAATCTTGATGTCTGGTCCTAATGATTCAATCATCAAGCCCTTATTGTAAAGCAGGGTTATTAAAATTTTCTGTGCAGGGTCATATCTATACTAATAAAAGCCTTGGGGGTGATCAGGCCAGCAAGGGAGCAGTTAGGGGACAATCAGGCAGGTAGGTGAGCAGTTAGGAGCCAGTGGTCCCGGACTGTGAGAGGGATGTCCAACTGCAGGTTTAGGCCCGATTCCACAGAGATCGAGCCTAAACCTGCAGTTGGACATCCCCCGAGGGGTCCCATATTAGAGAGGGTGCAAGCTGGGCTGAGGGACACTCTCCCCAGTGCACGAATTTCGTGCACCGGGCCTCTAGTAGAGAATAATTATGTAGACAGAGAGAGGAGCAGTGCTATGACAACACACAGCCTGTGAGAGGGAGAGGGAAGAGGAAGCTGGCTGTACTTCTCACCTGGGTTCAGTGAACAACTCTTATATTCTTCCGCTGAGGTCCCCATAATTGCTTAATTAAGCTTGCCTGATGGCATTCTGATCCTTGGCACCTGTCTTAGTTCCTTCTGGCTGCTATAACAAAAATAGTCTATACTGGGTGGCTTAAACAACCAACACTTATTTCTCACAGTTTTGAAGACTGGGAAGTCCAAGATCAAGGCACTGGCAGACTCAGTGTCTAGTGAGAACCCACTTCCTGTTCATAGAGGGCCATCTTCCTGTCATGTCTTCACGTGGAAGAAAGAGGGCCAAGAGCTCCCTGCGGGCTCTTTTATAAGGACACGGATCCCATTAATGATGGCTCCACTCTCATTACCTAATAACTTCCAGAGGCCCCACCTCCTAAAACCATCACATTGGTGGTTAGGGTTTCAACATGTGCATTTTGGGAGGACACAGACATTCTGTCCATAATGGCACCAAACAAGCCCAACTAAGGCAACTGCTCCCCATAGCCGGGTAGATAGGTTAGTGCCTCTCTAAGTGTGGTCCTTAAACAAGGTATGGCGACAAATAAGACCAAAAGCCAGATCCAATCCACCCAGCTTTTCCACAGCTGTTGCTATTGGAACAGTACAAGGTATTGAGTTCCAGACTGCCTCAGAGGGCAGTAGGTGAAAATAATAATGTTCTCTAATTCAGACCAAAAAGCCTCTGTACTTTCTCTGATGTGACCCTGTACATCATCAGACCAAATTACCTACCAAATTCTCCCAGTAGTTTTGTCTTTTAAAGGTACCTTTAATTATCTGTTTCAAAGTGAATTATAAATAGCTAAGACAAAAATTACCACATTTCATAACTCTCATTCTTAACCTATATTTAGCTTTAAGCTAAAAACAAACAAACAAACAAAAACACCATTATTCATAAGTGAGAAAAAAATAAAAAAGCAACCGTGATGACACATTCTTCCTATTTTGTTTGCTGGAGCAACATTCAGATGCTGTTACTAGAAATCATGTGAGTTCTTCAAATGCAAAACCCAGGTGTCACCTTTACTGTCTCTATGTGTGTAGGTACATCTGTACAGTGTGGGGCATGTGTACATGTGTGTATATGTGTGTATGTGTACATGCAAGCAGCAAATCACAAGTGAGCAGTCACAAATCTTCTGCTCCATAGGCTCTCTCTCTGATCCAGACTTCCCCCCCTGATTTCATTCCTGCTTGCATCACTGACTAAGATGCTTAGGAGACCAGGCTCAGGGGCAGAATGCTGGGTTCTAATCCTGGCTCTGCCACGTGGGGCTGTGACTCTAGGCAATTGATTATAACATTTCTGTGCCTCAATTTTTTTCATCTGCAAAAAGAGCCTAATAATAGTAACCTATTTTGTAATTTTGTAAAGATTAAATGAGTATATGTAAAACTCCTAGAATCATGTTTAGACACCAAATAAGTACTCAGAAATACTAAGTGTTGTTATTATTATTAATTATACCCCTTAGTTAGCAAAAAATGTTTCTTCTTTGCCTGAATCCCAGAGCCATCCCTTAATTTCAGGCTGCAGCTGTTCTGCTTATTGGTGAAACCTTGATTTGTTAACTCCAGAATCTAACAAGGGTTTCTGGTATTAATCTCTGCTATCGGGGTCCATTTGCTCCTAGGGGGTCATCACCTCAGGGCTGCTTTCTCTATTAAGATTGTATAACCTGACCCCTGCTTCACATAGACCCCAGAGTTGCAGATTCAGATTTTCTAATACAGCATAATGCAGTCTCTTCAGATAAGCAGGGTGTTTCTTAGACAGATGGTTTAGATCAGTTACTTTATTATTCAAAAGTCTGCCCCTCAACAGGAATCCCTAGAAGTTTAAACTGAAGATGAGTGGTCATTCTCAGCCAGATTCATCCCCATCTTGAAAAATACCTCTTCCCTTATGTTTTGCTTACACTTTCCTTTGATGGACAAACAGCTCCAGCTGTTGAGCCCTTGAAGTGCCTCAAGCCTTCCTGGGCAGGCTTTCTAGCCCCGCTTCCTGCAGAGCAAGGGAGTGGACATGCAGCCCCTGAGGAGTAGAGAGGGCCTGTGTTTCCCTCTGAATGTGGCTAATTCATTTTAGTAAGTATGAATACAGCCTTGGTTTGGTTTGTTTTTATTTTAGAGAGAGGAAGGGAGAGAGAGAGAGCGAGAGCGAGAGCGAGAGAGAGAGAGAGAGAGAGAGAGAGAGAGAGAGAGACATTGATCAGTTGCCTCCCACACGTACCCCAACTAGGGATCAAACCTGCAACCTAGGTATGTGCCCTGACCAGGAATCCAACCCACAATCTTTTGGTATATAGGACAAGGCTCCACCCCACTGTGCCACCCAGCTAGGGCTGTACTGAGTACAATTTTGAATACAAACAAATAAAAAAATTAATACAACAATTATTGGATATACAAATGCTGTTGAATCTACAGGAGAAAGTTTATTGATAGAGCTGGGACTCTTCCCAAGTTCACACTGACAAATAGTCCATGATATCACCAAAACATTATTGTCAATTTCATTTGAATTGCTTTCATATACAGAGGTATGGGGTGGTTCTTTTTTTTAAAGGTATAGTTTCACTTTTTAAAAAAACTTTCTGACATTCATTTATTTAAGATCACAGCCAGTTTGTACTCCAACAACCAGATGGTAATTGACCCCCTTCTTGGTGAAAGACAATGTTTGGAACATCATAATAAAGACAGAACTGGTGTCACAAACACCAAGACAATGTTTTCTTCAAATGAAAGGCCAGTAATTGCATTTCCCATTCTATCAACTGTGGTAGCTTTCGTTTTGTAGCTATATCACTGCATTTTATTCACCTCTTCTATATTTAAGATTGAAAGACTTCAGACGAAAAATCTACTGTCCCCTGCCCAGAACCTGATAGATCCCCTTCCTTTTATTCAAGCGATCCTATGTGCTGCCTCCGAAGACATTCAACAGCAAGTGTGAACCACATTGGTGACATCCCTAGAGAAAAGATCATTTTTCTTGCAACAGTAATTCTACTGGGAATAGCTTTCTGGCTTAGGTAAAAATAGCTATCTTCATTAGTCATCCTACTTCCTGTACAGCTTTTATATACACTTTTTACAAAAGGAAAGAACGTGGGGGAGTGGGGCTTTAAATGTTATCCAATTCATAGGCTGCATTTGTATTGAAATATTAATTACAGTTGAACTTATAAAGAAATAAAAACAGCAAGAACCTTTTCCATATCAAAAAGTGGAATAATTTACAGACACTTCCTCTGCTTGATAAGATAGTCCTTACCAGAAGAAACCAACTCTCACAGGCAAAGTGAAACATATAAACCCCAGCTCATCACCACATTGTGAACCAGACCAAACACAAAGGCATTACTTTCAGGGGAAGCAGAGCTGTTGAAATAAAGTGTGTTGAATTATGATAGCTACTTTCAGAGGAGAGTAAAAATCAAAGTAAAAAGTCTGAGAGGTAATCACTCAAGGCTTATTCCCCTCACCATGGAAAACACTTTTATATTGAAGATGTTTCTCCTTGATATATTCTATACATTTATCAAGTTGTCATTTTTAATGTCCTAGGGATTATCTAGATATATAATAAAGATAATAAAGGTGGCTCACTCAGATCTAAAACACTGACTTCCTTGCTACCTAGCTCACTTTTCAGCAACTAGACTTTTTAAAAGTCAGGAAAAATGAGCAAACTAGTTGTGCATTTATCAAAAATCTCTTATTGCACCCCAATTCATTAGGCCCGATATTACAATTGTGGAGCTGGGAAAGACTTCAAAACAACGAGGTCCTTGAGGTTTAAAGAAACTGAAGACTTGAGAAGCACTGTGTGATTCCAACATGCATCCAAGGTTGAGAAAGTGTTCCAAATCAGTGCTTCTCAAATCTTAACGGGCAAACCAATCACCGGAGGGCCTTGTTGAAGGGCAGTTCTGGGGGAGGAAGGATTGAGACTCTGCATTTCTAATAGGCTCCCAGGTGAAGTTGATATCTGAGGTCACAGTTGCAAAGTCTCAGAAATCTCCTAGCCCTGTGGCTATCAAATCATGCTTTTGGAACTCTAGGATTCTCTGGGCAGTGCTGGACGAGCCCCGCAATCCTAGATTTATCTTTGCTAGAAATGAGGCTCATCTGAGCCTGCTTTCATCGCCTACAGTCATCCACCACAGCCTCTCCCAATTTAAATTTGCTATTTATTAAAACAGAATTCATTATTTTCATTGACTGACTTTATAATGTGTAAATGTTATCAATGTAAACGGAAAAATATAACATCTTGACAAGAGGGTGCATTGCTAAAAACATTTCTCTCTCCCCCTCCATTTTACAGATGAGGAAACTGAGACACAGAGAAGATAATTGACTTTATGAAAATTACATCATTCTTATTCACAGGCCGACACAATTCCCTTTCACAACACCCAGTTTCCTTGCATAATTCAAGAGGAATCAACCAAACTGAGGTCAAATAAGTGGAAATGCAATTTGGATTGCAGATCTGCTCATTTATATGCCACTATTTGAACTAAAAAGTCAATGAGGCTTAGAAATGCTGACATAACTCCTGGGCATGCTGGGTATGGTCACACTAGTTTGGAAGTTGATCCTCATGGAGAATTTGTTGAAAATGAAAGAAAACCATTTTAGAAGCTCCAAGAAAAAAGGGGAGAAAAGAAATTGTGATTTGTAGAGAAAATCTTGAACTCTAGAGGAATAAAGATCAGAAAGCAAAATATGAGAGAGAGAGAGAGAGAGAGAGAGAGAGAGAGAGAGAGAGAGAGAGACTGCAGAGGGACAGACGGGGACAACCAAGAAGACTATTGGGCTGATGGCTCGGAAGGTTGCAGAGATAACAGCTTTGACCTGGATCTGGGGTAAACTTGGTAGCAAGGCTTTGATTCACTGGGATTAGAACAGGGAGGGAAATACTCTAGCATTCATCTTTGGAAGGTAATAAAGGTGAATCAGGTGTAAAGTGTCAGCAGACACTGTTAAAGATCTGATTGTTATATTCACTCGAGCTGATTGTGCCATGATTACACTGTTTATCTTTATGCTCCTTTATCCTGGGATCTTCCTCAAGTTAGTTTTTGCATTCTAGTGCTGAGCGTGAGTGAGCTACAGCAGAAGCCTCCTGTGGGCAGCACAGTGTCAGGAGGTAAACAGCGAAGGCACAGATCTAGGGAGTTGAATTCTAGCAGATTCCCCTGTTACATTGTTGTCATGATGGCAGCAAGAGTCAGTCAGGGAACCTTCTGTTCCGAAGCTCCTCACATTCTGGTTGTTCTTACCATGCTAAACAGTAAGCCTAATAAAAGACTTCTTAAGGTCAAAGAATTTTATATATATATATATATATATATATATATATATATATATATATATATACACACACACACACACACACACACACACACACACACTGAGTGGCCAGATTATTATGATCTCTGAATACATAATAATCTGGCCACTCAGTGTATGTCCCATATAATAAAAGGCTAGTATGCAAATTGTCCCCTAGACCAGGAGGCCGGCATGTCCCCTCCTCCTGGCCAGGCTGGCTGGACCCCACCCATGCACAAATTCATGCACCGGGCCTCTAATACACACACACACACACACACACACACACACACACACACACACACACTGAGTGGCCAGATTATTATGTGTTCAGAGATCATAATATTCTGGCCACTCAGTGTATATAATGAGTTGTATGTGTGTTTGTGTACAGTAAAACCTTGACATAACTGACTAATTTGGGCTGGCTGTATACATTAAAAGTGAAAGTCCCTTATACAATAAAGTGGGTTTTCCGAATACATATGTTAATATATTGACAAATTAGTTGACCTGTTTTAACTTATGTAGACACGTTTATTGTGGAGAGTACAGATGTCCCCCTTTCTCCCCCCTTTACCCTCCCCACCCAGTTCCCACCCTGCCCCAGGCCTTCAGCACCCTATTGTCTGTTTCCATAAGTAATGCATATCTACATTATAAAAGGCCAGGGTCCATAACATCCAAAATGACTGAACACCAGGAAGTGCATGGAGCACCTCTAGGTCCTGCCCCCAGGCTCCCATGCTGGATGGCCAACGGGAAACCAAGGAGAACCAGGCTGGGTGGCAGCGGAGAAGGACTGGGGACTGGCAATCAGGCACAAGGCAGACCTCTTAGTTCCTCCCCCCAGCTGGCAGGCTCCAATCAATTCTCAGTTTCTTCTAAAAGGAACTTGGCGCCTCCATGTGCAGCCTCCTGGGATGCAGACTAACCATTGTGAGAGGCTCCAGAGCGGAGATTTCAACAAGGACTTCAGCACCTGTAGCAACCCTCAGCCTTCACTGCTGGGAGGTGGACAGAGAGCATCAGCTTTAAAGCACAAACACCCTCCTCCTCGGGAAAAACCGCCACCTCCCTACTCCACAGCTGCTTCAGTGTCTGCAAGAAACTGTGCATGCTCCTCCCTGCAGGATGGGTGACCCAGAGCCTGAGTTGAGTGGTTCTGCCATGGGGGAGGGGTAGAGCCAGGAGGCTGGGCCAGTGCAGGGATGGAGGGAGGGAGGGTGGGTCAGGAGGAAAGGTGCAGTCCTGGTTCCCTGCACCTCCTCCCACAGGCATAGCCCTTCCTGGTGTTATGATAAAAGGAGTTGTGTTTTTCTAACTTGTTTATTTATTTACACCTGTCCGGGTAAAGGAAACAAGTGCCTATTGACTTCCGATCTTACTCTCCCAGCTGCCAGTTAATCCCTCTGGATGCATCATATCCAACCTCCAAAGGATCCAAGGGGCAGGTTCAACCTTCATTCCATAGTTGAGGAAACTGACCAATAAACACATGTGTCTCATGCCTCAGTGTCAACTCCCACAGAAATCTCCAGGTAACAACTCTTATAGCTAAGGGTATATTTTCTTCTGTTTTTGTGTTTAATTCAACCCCAGGAATCAAATAATACAATAAAGAATAAAATGAGTTCAGAGGGCTCAGCATTGTATTCCCAGGGCCTTTGGTTCCAGGCAAACTGCAGAGCTCAGTTATACTGAGATGAAAGAAAAGGAAAGAGAAACGTGAAAGGTTTCCCAGCTCAGTCACAGAGACATCTGATAGCCACATACTAAGGACATGACATTAACTTAGGGGTACAAAGGACACAAATGGAATAGAAGAAGGAGCCATTTCCTTTCAGATTTAAACCAAGTTAATGAGGCAGAAGAAACACTGGATGCCATCTAACCTAATAATAGACAAATATGCAAATTGACCGCACCTTTGCTTCGCCCAAGCCACGCCCACCCGCCAAGCCACGCCCACCAACCAATCAGGACGAATATGCAAATTATCCAAACAAAGATGGCAGCTAATTTGCATATCGCGACAGCTTAGAAAGAAGCCAAGAGCTGCAGAAGGGAGCAAAGCTGCAGAGAAGCAAGCAAGCCGGGGGGAGGAGAAGGGAGGAGCGGAGGCGGGTCCGGGGGAGAAGGAAGTTGAGCAGGCGGGGCCGGGGGAGAAGGGGCGGGGCCGGGGGAGAAGGGAGGAGCGGAGGCGGGGCCGGGGGAGAAGGGAGGAGCGGAGGCGGGGCCAGGGGAGAAGGAAGGAGAGCGGGCTGGCGGAGAAGTTAGAAAAGCAGGGGGGCTGGCGGAGAAGGCAGAGCTGGGGAGAAGGGAGGAGCGGAGGCGGGGCCGGGGGAGAAGGGAAAAGCAGGCGGGCTGGCAAAGAAGGCGGGCCGGGGGAGAAGGGAGGAGTGGAGGCAGGGCCAGGGAAGAAGGAAGGAGAGCGGGCTGGCGGAGAAGTTAGAAAAGCAGGGGGGCTGGCGGAGATCGCGGGGCGGGGGACAAGGGAGGAGAGCAGGCAGGGTGGGGTAGAGTGCAGCAGGAAACCCTATTGCAGGATTTTTCCTGCAACGGGAACGCTAGTGGAAGAATAAGATGAAATGGTCTGGTAGGGAGTGTCCCAGACCTTGCAGGGACAGCACCTGGGGCTCCGGACATGACCATAACGGGAGGAGGGAGGGGGCTGGGTGAGAGGAAGTGCATGGAAAGGCCTGGAAGTAGGAACAAGAGGGTGATACGTGGAAGGTGGGCCCCACCAGGTGATGACAAGGGGCAAGCCTGCAGGAGGTGGCCAAGTGCCCCCACCTCTGCTGAGGGGTACATGCGTCTGGCCTGGGAGCTGCGGCTGATGCAGAGGGCGGCTATGGCTCTATGTGGATGAGTTGCCAATGAGAGCCTCTCTGCAGCCACAGTACTCGGTGTTTTCAACACGGCGGGAGCATAGGATCATGTACACAATGTCACGAAAGAAAAAGCATCCTATTCTCAACTCATTCACAGACTTCTGTTTCTGGTGTCTATATTCCCAATGTGTCCACAAGAACATTTGGAAAAAGAGAAAAGATTTTTGTACATGATATGATTGCATCTTTAGAAAACCCAAGTGATCACAAGCAGAGCACTTTTAACACCTAATGAGCCAAATACACTGATGAACAAAAACAGACCCAGAGACCCAAACGTATAAACAGATTGTGAAACCTCAGAGAGAAGGTGAGGGAGGTTGGGTGGGTGGGAAGCGATCAACCAATGGCGTTATGTGCATATATGCATCTACCCAGGATACAGACAATAGGGTGGTGACAGCCTGGTGGGGGGTAGTAGGCTAGAAAAGGTTAATGGGGGGTAAGTGAGCCTATGTTATTCATTCAACAATAAAATTTAATAAAAAGAGTAAAAAATAAGAGAAAATAAAAAAGTAAAAGAAAAGAAAAGAAAAGCCAAGAATAACTGCCCTGGCCGGGTGGCTCCGTTGGTTGGAGCTTCATCTGTACATTGAAAGGTTGTGGGTTTGAACCCGGGTCAGGGTGTGTGCGGGAGGCCACTGAGCAAGTGGTGCCTGGAGGAGGGAGGCTCCTCAGACCTAAACACAGTCTAGGCCTCGCCCATGATCCAAGGCCCATCCTCTGCTGAGTGAGACCGGACCTCCCAGCTTCCTGTCAAGTCCCTGGTCTCTGAGTCATAGGGCCACTTCCCCATGTTCCCCAGAATGCACTGCTCAGTAACCATCTATACTAATAAAAAGGTAATATGCTAATTTTGACTGGATGTCCCTCCAGACAAAGCCACGGTAGTGGGGGCTGAGGCAGAGGCGGTTAGGGGCAACCAGACTGGCAGGGGAGGGAGGTTAGGGGCAACCAGGCTGACAGGGGAGGGTGGTTAGGAGTGATCAGGCAGGCAGGGGAGCAGTTAGGGGCATCAGGCAGGCAGGCAGAATGGTTAGGGGTGATCAGGCAGGCAGGCAGGTGAGTACTTAGGAGCCAGCAGTCCTGGATTGCAAGAGGGATGTCCGACTGCCGGTTTAGGCCCGATACCACAGGGATCAGGCAATCGGATCTAAACCAGCAGTCGGACATCCCCCGAGGGGTCCTGGATTGGAGAGGGTGCAGGCCAGGCTGAGGGACCCTCCCCCCATTCATGAATTTCATGCACCGGGCCTCTAGTCATAATGATAAAAGGCCAAGAGGTGTCATGACCAAAATGACCAAACGACTAGTCACCAGGAGGTGCATGGAGCACTTCTCGGCCCAGTGTCCTGCGGGGCGCCTCCTCCCGTGGTAGAAGGTGGGAGGCAGGGTGCCTCCTCGTGCAATATCACGTGCTGGACCCCTAGTATGCATATAAGAGCTTTGGTTAATCCCTTCCTGCCCTCCCCTCCCCCCTTCCCTCTGATATTTGTCAGTCTGCCTCTGATTCTATTTTATTCATCAGTTTGTTTTCTTCATTGGATTTCTTGTTTATTTATTTTGATTTTTAGATTCAATTGTTGATAGATATGTATTTATTGCTATTTTACTGCTCATATTTTTTTCTCTCCTCCTCCTTCTCCTTCTCCTTATCCTTCTTATTCTCCTTCTCATTCTTATTCCTCTTCTTAAAGAATACCCTCCAACATTTCATGTAATATTCATCAGATGGTGATGAACTCCTTAGTTTTTTGTTTGTTTGTTTGTTTTGTCTGAGAAGCTCTTTATCTACCCTTCAATTCTAAATGATAGCTTTGTTGGGTAGAATAATCTTGGTTGTAGGTCATTGCTATTCATCCCTTTAAATATTTCTTGCCACTACCTTCTTGTCTGCAAAGTTTCTATTGAGAAATCAGCTGACAGTCACATGGGCTCTCCCTTGTAGGTAACTAACTGCTTTTCCCTTGCTGAATTTAAGATTCTCTCTTTGTATTTAACCCTTGGCATTTTAATTATGATGTGTCTTTTTGGGTTCCTCTTGTTTGGGACTCTCTGCACTTCCTGGACTTATAAGTCTATTTCTTTCAGAAGTTTTATGTCCTTATTTCTTCAAATAAGTTTTCAATATCTTGCTCTCTCTCTTCTTTTCTGGCACCCCCGTAATGCAAATGTTGGTATGCTTAAAGTTGTCCCAGAGGCTCCTTAACCTATCTTCATATTTTTTGAATTCTTTTTTACTTTTTGCTCTTCTGATTGGATGTTTCTTGCCTCCTCCTATTCCAAATTGTTGATTTTATTCTGGAATTCTCTACTCTGCTGTTTAATCCCTGTAAATTATTCTTTATTTCAGTTAGTGTATGTTTCATTTCTGATTGGTCCTTTTTTAATGTCTTTGAAGTTCTCAATTAGATCCTTGAAAGTCTCATTAAGTCCCTTAAAGCTTTCATTAAGTCCCTTGAAGCTTTCATTCACATCCTTGAGCAACATTATAACAATTGTTTTGAACTCTGTATCCAGTGATTTGCTTTCTTTCATTTTTTTAATTTGTGACATGTTTCTTTATCTCCACATTTTGGCTGCTTCCCTGTGTTTGTTTCTATGCATTAGGTAGAACTGCTATGTCTTCTGGAATTGGTATTAGGTGTCCTGTAGGGCCCAGTCTCCCTAGTCACCTGAGCTGGGCACTCTAGGTGTACCACTGTGTGGGCTGTGTGCACAGTCTTTTTAAAGCTGAGCCTTGATTGCTGTTGGCATCTCTGGGAGGAATTGACCTCCAAGCCAATTGGCTGTGAGGACCAACGGTGACAACAATGGAAGAGTTACTATGCAAGAGACACCCCTACGGAGCAGGACTTGCTTCAGTGCTCACTGAGTCTGCCCCTTGAGTGTATTGTTTGTGGGTGTGTAGAGTTGTAATCTGCTATGGTCTGAAGCTGTCCACTGGGTGCACTGGCTCTGGGGCCTCCCAGGAGATGCAAAGTCAGCCACTGCTTGGGGCCACCCAGCAGGAGCTACAGAGAGGTCTGCAGATGGCTGATTGTATTGGGCTTGGAAGTTCCCAGGTGAGGCTCACCTGTGAAGCAAGGTAGGCTGAAGCTAGCGCTGGGTCTCGGACCTTTTATTGATAAGTTTGGGGTATGCTGATGCCAGCTGCTGGTTGTTTGAGATATGTTAGAAAAGTCTGAAGCCTGTGCCAGGACAGACCATTCATATGGAGAAGCTACTGAAAACAGCTCTGGTGGGGCTACAAATTGGATGAGGCTAGGTCTCAGGGAATCACCAGTACTGAGTGAACAGTGTAAGCCAGGCTGATGGAGACTCAGATATGGCTGCCAGTCAGCTCTATGATGTGGGAGGTCTCAGTACAGGAATAAAATCCCCTATGAGCATCCCTGTCTGTGAGAAAGCCACCCCAAGTTCCTGCCCTATGCCGATCCAATTTCTCCCTGTATGTCCCTGGATTCCCCAAAGCTGCCTCCTGGCGCTGGATCTCAGAGGAAGTGAGACCATGTACGTTCATGTGCTGACCCTTTATTTTAGTTGTAATTTTGATGGTTTGTAAGAGGCGGCGAGCACTGGCATTTACCTTTGCCACCATCTTGGTTCTCCCATCTTCTTCTTTTGAGACCTGTGACATTCAGTGCTACCCTCCCTTTCTCTGTTATCACCACCTGGCCATCATAGAGGATATGGGTCCCTTTTCATCCCAATTATTGCCATTATCTTGGGTATCTTCAATATTTGTATAGTTGAATCAACTACCATCCTGACCCTGGGGTTCTGTGCACTTGCACTCCAATGAGTTTCTCATCCTCTTCACTTCAGCCAGCTGTTCCCATGGCCATACCTGGAGATGGCTGGTCAATCTACAAAACAGACTTTAATTGTAATTATAGTAGCCTATTTTCCCCAATCATCTTTAATTATAATAACCTATTTTTCCCCATCATCTTCTACCTGTGCTCCCTGGTGTCCTCTCAGTCACAAGGTCTCTTGGAGTATTTGATCCCCTTGATAGATTTCATGGTGCATATGACTAGTCAGCTATATGCAGATTATCTAGCTGCAATTTCTTCTGAGTCAATTATTTATGCTCCACTCACCCCACAATAAATGTACAAGCTTCACCACCTTGTTAAAGGCCACCAAATCACCATTTTCCTCTTTCTTTCCAATAACCTTGTCTACTTCTTCACTACCTCCTTGAATTTGTGTATTAATGTCTCCAAACTTCCTTCCACAACTTCCATCTCAGGGAAAGAAACATTACACCTCTCTGCAGTAGGAAGAGCAGAAAGACCCCATGGTGGTGATGGTCATCTTCTAGACAATGTAGTACCAATTGTTATGGTTACCATAGGGAGGGTGGATTGTCTTACCCAACATTGGTTCAAATGTCCAGACCAGGGGTCCTCAAACTTTTTAAACAGGGGGCCAGTTCACTGTCCCTCAGACCGTTGGAGGGCCGGACTATAGTTTAAAAAAAAAACTAAGAACAAATTCCTATGCACACTGCACATATCTTATTTTGAAGTAAAAAAACAAAATGGCAAAAACACCCAGCGGGCCGGATAAATGTCCTTGGCGGGCCGCATGTGGCCCGCGGGCCGTAGTTTGAGGACGCCTGGTCCAGACTGATGTGACCACATATCCACCGACATAATATGATAAGGTTTATTACTCACATAATGGGACTTTCTGGGCAGACTAGGGCAAGCTTTCAAGAAAGTCCAAAAATGGCTTGAGAGAGGAGGGAGAGGGGAATGGCTTAGCTATTATTGTGACTTGGGTTGGGGCTGATGTGATTGCTTTCTGCATGAGCTGAGGATTTTGTGGTTTGGACATCCCAGCATTACTGAGAAGGGAGCACCCAGATGTTCTTATCAATTTTCCCAGGTGAGAGCAGAAAGTGGGTGGGGAATAGTAGGGCTTAAAAACTGCCAGCAGTAAAACATCAAAAATAAGTCAGACTATTACACTCTCCAAGAAGAATTGGATTTTCATCCTAAATCTATTAGAATTAAAAATCATTTAATCATCTGAGCCTAACCTCCACACCAATTACAAGAGCCTAATAATATCTTCCCACTATGTTGTTGTAAGAATTAAATGAGATAACATATACTCAGTGCCTATTGAATGCTGAATACGTAATAATGCTAGAACCTTATCCTCTCCAAGGGCAGCCCTTTACCATGTGCCTAGATCCCTGCCTCTCATGCCCCTTCTAATGCCATGTTTTGTCACATATCTCTTTTTTCTGTATCTTCAGTTTCTTTCTCTCTACTTACTTTTTCTCTAATGATTGGACACTTGCAGAGTGTCCAACAGGCATATCCATCAATATATTCCAAACACAGACCCTTAACCATCCCACATGTTATCATACCATCAACTATAATGATAATCCAGAAATTTCAGTGTTGACCTTAATTTTAGTGTTGGCCTCTTCCATATGCCGAACATCTAATTGGTTGTCTAATTTTGTAGATATCAGCTCAGAAATGTCCCCCAAATCTTTTTGTGCTTTGTCTAATATCTCACTATATCTCATTGACTCCTTATTGGTCTCTGCCCAAGTTTCTCAGACCTCAGATTAACTTCCTTAATCTTTGTGTTTTAAAGGTACTGTTGACTTTTTAATTATATGAAAAGCTGCTTAAATTACAATAAAAAGTGGGGAAAAGGGTACAAAAGTCTTATAAACAGGAGAAAACAGGAAAGAAATAAACAAAAATGTTAACAGTGGTAAGATAAGTATTTTTTCTTTGTACTTCTGTATACTTTCCAAGTTTTCTGCAGTATGCATATATTACTTTCATATAAATGTTATTTAAAATAGCAAACTCTGCTAAATGTCTCACGATTATATTTTTAAAATCCAACCCCTGAGCTATACATACAAGGCATTCCACAGCCTGGCCTTCTGGAAGATAACCCCCATGATGCTTGCCTTCTGCATTATGCCCTTGTGTAGTCCCCTCCTGTACTGACTAGGACTGACCTGTGTAGCCATTCAGATATTGTAGAAATGATGATGTGTGACTTCAAAGGCCAGGTCACAGAGAGCACTTGCTCTGGGGAAGCCAGCTGATGTGCCATGAGGACACTGAAACGGCCTCTAGAATGGATGGTCTCTGACATGAAAAATGGAAGTCTGCCAAAACCAGCACTATCTGCCCAGCATGGGCGTGAGCCACCTGAGGAGCAGATCCCCTGGCCCCATTCACACCTTCGGTGACCACAGCCCAAGCTGACACCTTCATTCACCCTCAGGAGAGGCCCTAAGCCGAACCACAAAGCTAAGCTGCTCCCCGATTCTTGACTCCGGAAACTGTGAAATAAGTTCTTGTTTTTAAACTACTGGGTTTTGAGATAATTTTTACACATCAAAAAATAATTAATATAGTTTCCAAAATATCTTTCTAGTTTCATCTTTCAAAACTCCCCATGCTATATACTCCTACCACACTGAACCTCTGAGCATGAATAAATGTTAGCAAGTTGGAGTCTTTTAGAAGCATAATACCTTGTCTCTGGGTTACTAGCCAGGCCTTCAGGAATGACTCCCTGACTTGATCTAAGGTGTGAGCTAAATGCATGCTTACTTCAATAGAAAATTTTATTTCTTTGAAATGTTGTGAACTGAAAAACAAGTTGCAGAGTGTAAATATAGGGAAATGAAAGGGCAGAATTAAAGATAAACTGGAGTAAGTCTTACTATGATGGTTCTCTAATTCCTTACAATAGATTTTTATTAAACCAAAATTTTGAATAGTCAAGTAAATATTTAAACACACTAAGTATTTAAATAGATGCAGCTATACAAAATGTGTTATTTTAATCTGAGCAAAGGCAGCAGAGACTCAAGACAAGAGACCACATGGTGACAGACAAAATCTAGGAGCAGGATATGCCTTCCTGTCAGCTGATGGGACGTGAGGCACTAGACCAAGTAGGTTCCAGTCTTAATTCCTTTTTCTAAACTCATCACTGATACTTGGTAAATTTAAAAAGTTTTCACTAATTTCCAATAAATCATAAGTAGTATATTGACTAACTTACTTATGATTTTGGTATTTTTCCATGCTGCAGTTGCTTTACTGTTATAAATTGGATGCAACACAACAGAAGAAAATTAATTTTTTTCACTAGCTCCAAGTTTTAGTAAAATGTATAAAATTTGATTTTATAAGCATCAAAAACACTCCTAATAACAAAAGTTCTTTAACTGGAGATAAATGTGCTTAAACACACTACTTTATGCAGAAGATAAACTCAAACAACCCACAGCTCACTCAGAATTGATGTTTGCATAGAATATAATTCCAGTTTAAATGATAAAAACATTTCCCTGTGAAGTTATTGATAAAGACTAAACCAAAAAATATCATATTTATATAGTTAAAACAAATATTTAAAAAATATTTTTAGGGTAGCTCATTGGTGAATTTTATTTATAATTTTTGAATTATTTTCCTGGAAGTAGAAATTATCAACTTCAAACTATAAGTTCTTGTTGCATATAGCTGGGCCTCTTAAAGGACAGGAAGCCTAGGAAACTATTAACTCAGACGAAGGCACCACATTAGGTTCTTGGGACAAACAAATGAGTAAGAACAACTAGCCCAGTCTCTCTCCCTGGAGCTGTCAGGCCATCAAGCCCACAGGGTTCTGAACTCCTCTGAATGAATCTCAGGGCTAAACTGGCTGCCTCACATCCACTGTACCCAAACTCTCATCTCCATACTCCTCCCTCTATGCCTAAATCCTTCAGCAGGGTGCTTAGACCTCCCAATCTATATTCAGCAAACTTTCCTGTTTCTTCTACTGCTTCTCATGCCTCAAATTAAAAGCTGCCTCTCTCCTGAGGAAATTATCTACCCCGCTGTCCTCTTAGCCCCCTGGAAGCTGTTTGGCATTCTTCAGGTAGGGGTCTTCTGGGTCCCAGTGCCAATTCCAAACTGTTGTTCACATGTTCTTGATCCTGAGAATTCTATTTTTCTTTTTTAAATTGATTTCAGAGAGGAAGGGAGAGGGAGAGAGAGATAGAAACATCAATGATTGGCTGCCTCCTGCACACCCCCTACTTGGGATAGAGTCTGTAACACGGCCATGTGCCTTTGACTGGAATTGAACCTGGGACCCTTTAGTCCGCAGGCCAAAGCTATATCCGCGGAGCCAAATAGGCTAGGGTGATTCTGAGAATTCTTGACATCCTCTCCCTCTCCTCACAGTTGATAGCTGCACAATGGTAATCACCTCCCTCATTTTTTGAGAAATTTTACTCCTAGCTATGGAAAACTTTGGCACCCCAACAGATTATCATTCTCTATTATCTCTTATGATCTTTAACAACATATGAAGGAAGCAAAAATATATGGGAAGATGTTCAAGGTAACTAGCAATCACCAAATGTAAATTAACACAAAACACATCATTTTCAATACTATCAGATTAGCAAAATTTTTAAAATTGTAAGCCTAATGTTGAGTTTATTAAAGATGTGGATACATGAGAATCCTCACACACACATGGAATTATCTGTTGGTACAGCCACAGGAAAGAGCAATTTTATACACACACACACACACACACACACACACACACAGCCAGGTTGGAGACAAACATGCCCTGAAATACTACTTCTATATACGTGTACACAGAAACAAACATTGCAAAGTTGGTTTCATTATTATTTATACTAGTATAACAACCCAAATCAACAAATAATTGGAGAATGAATTAAAATATGGCTTATTAATACACTAAAATGGTATATAACAATTAAAATAGATCTACAACAAAAAGAAAAACACAAATTTTGGTAAAACTTATTTGTGAGGTAAGAAAGAGGGTAGTGGGGCTGGGGATGGGTACAAATTGGTCTTCATCTGTATTTATTATCTTTTATTTATTACATTAAAAGGGAGATAGAAACATAAAACAAGGCAAAAGAGCTAAACCTGAGCAACACGTAAATTTTTTTAAAACAGAAAAAATATGTATAGACAATTCTTGGCAACAAGGTGAGAAACCTTAGGTAACCTAAAAATTTACAATAATCTCCTTGCATTATAAATGTTTACATATGGATAAAAGAAAGCTGTTTGGCAGTTATTCAGTTAATTGTATCAGTATTAGAAATCTAAACTTAAAATTTGCATGAAAGTAATTCATACACAGAATAAATTATACTTGGGAATTTAAAATTGGTCATTATTACCAAATAATAGTCAAGTCCACACTTCACTTTGTACTATATGAAAATAATCTTATGCAAGTACAAATCTCCAAAATGTTCCAAAACAAAAAAAGTAATTTGTTTCTACACCTGGTCTTACTTAAGGAAAGTAATGCTTTATTTATTCAACATCATTGTGAAATGAAGTGTTTCAAATAATTTTACGCCTTTATGTGCCAAGAATTTTTTTATTAATAATTTTAACCAGTTGAATTGGAATCCTTTTTGGAAAGCTATTACACATTTGGATGCTTTTCTTCCCTTTCTTACCACACTAGACAGTATATGATTAAGGTTTCCATATTGACCTGGGGTCAATTAGGCTCCTGATCTTGTTTTGTCTTATCATTCCAAAGGACCCTTGTTCCTTGTCTTCCGGAAATATATATAGCAGTAGTAGTTTTCTATATACTTTGGGCTACTAAACAATTTGTGACTGTTTCTCCAGAAAAACTACTTATTTTTATATCCATTTAAGCCACTACCTCAGTCAATTTCACTGAGCTTGAGCACCATCTATTCATAAGCACACACATGCCAATCCCCCTTTATTTCCACCATGGGTCTGGTCCATGTTGCATAATCATCTTCACCAAAATCAATAGCGGTTCCCTGCACATAAGGACTGTTCATCCCAGCAGCAAATGACTACAAGGCTGAGGGCTTTAACGGCCGTGTCTGCCTTAAGCCTATGTCCTCCTTTACTGGCGGGTTGTCAGCCTCCAGCAGCATTTCTTATCCCCCCCTTACCAACTTGCTGATCATGATCCTTCTAGGAAATTAGGTAATTCATGTTAAAGTAAGAATAACTATATTGTTACAGACAGGCTAGAGTCTTTCCTGGGAAGGAAGTGTGTGAGCCTGGGAGCATATACCACTTTTTTAAAGCTCTGCATGTGGGTCTATTTCTTGCCCCAAATAAGTGGTCACTAGCAGTACCCTCTGAGAGGGTGAGCCTTTGCTAAGCATGGAGCCACTGTGCCAGTCAGCAGTGAATTGATTCCAGTGGCTTATTCTCCCTTCTTTTGATTCCTCGTCTGGACAGACAAGGTGGCATTTGATATTAGTTTTTTTCTTATTCTTCAAAAATTTCTGATAAAATTTTCATCACGAAGTTATCTCAATGATGACTTCTTAGGAAGTTATCTTTTCTCTTTTTTATAATTTTATTTTTTTCATTTTTATTTAATTTATGGGGGTGACTTGTTAACAAAAGTGTACAGGTTTCAAGTGCACAATTCCACAACCCATTATCTCTACACTGTATTGTGTGTTCACTGCCCCAGGCTTTGGAAAGTTTTCTTAAAGGACTCCTGACAAACAAATAACAAAAGCACCCATTGTCATTACTACTCCATGCTAGATTTTATAATTTGCCTACTAGCATTTAATTAAGTTCACTTACTTTCAAATAAAGAAAAGCAGTCAGCAAACTGCAGCCTGCAGGCCAAATGCTGGCGGTTTTTATAAATAAAATTTTATTAGAACTCAGCTCATTAGTTTACATATAATCTATGATTGCTTTCAGGCTACCATGGCAGATTGAATGGCCAGAAAGCCTAAAATATTATTTTAATAAGTTTAACCTATCCGCGATCTAAGCTAACTAGTTACTTTCACTTTAAAAATATCATTTCCTAGCAAAACCAAGGAACCAAGATGGGGGTGTAGGTACACACCTGTACTCGCCACCTCCCACAACCACATCAAAATTGCAACTAAAATACAGAGCAACTATCACTCAGAACCTCCTGAAAGCTGGCTGAATGGAAGTCCTACAGCTAGAGAAGTAAATTAGAAAGCACATTGAGACTTGTAGGAGGGGCTGAGGCACGGAATGAGATGGCCTGACACCCATGTGGACCATTTTTTCAAATCAGGAGGGATATCTTGACTGCATAGGCCCCTCATGAGGAACAGGAGTCCCAGCCCCACACAAGGCCCAGGGTTACAGAGCTGGGAAGAGAAGTCCCCATAACCACAGATTGTAAAAATCAGTGGGGATTGGGGCTGAGGGACACAGAGACTGCTGGAGACCCAGGTGTCCCTCTTAAAGGGCTGGTCATGAACTTACTTGGACTCCATTCCTCTGGGCTCCAGCACTGGGGCAACAACTTCAAAGAAACCAGGGACAAACAGGGAGGAACTGGATTGTCTGGCATTAGTGCAAGAACTTGGGGTTGGCTTTCTCCCAGACAAGGATGTTCCCAGGGGTCATTGTTCCTGTGCTGAGGCCTCCCCAATGCAGAACAGACTGGCAGACATATCTGAGTCTCCATCAGCCTGGCTTACACTGTTCATTCAGCCCTGGTGATTCCCTGAGACTCTGCCTTATCCATTTGCAGCCCCATCCAAGCTGTTTGTAGTAGTTTTCCCATATTAATGGCCTGTCCCAGCTCAGGCTTTAGACTTTACTAAAATCTCCCAAACAAACAACAGCTGTGTCAGCATAGCCAACACTTATCAGTAAAAGGCCCAAAACCCAGCACTAGCATCAGCCTACCTTGTTTCACAGCTGGGCTTTGCTTGGGAATTTCCAAGCCCAAGTAGCAGCCATCTGCAGATCTCTCTGTAGCTCCTGCAAGGTGGCCCCAAGCAATGGCTGACTTTGCACCTCCCAGGAGGCCCCAGAGCCAGTACACCCAGTGGAAAGCTTCAGACCATCCAAGATTACAACTCTACACATCCACAAGTAACATACTTAAGGGGCAGACTCCGTGAGCACCAAAGCCCCACTGAAGCAAGTCCTGCTCCATGGGAGTGTCTCCTGCACAGCAGCCCTTCCACTATAGTTGCAGCTGTTCCTCACAGCCAATTGGCCTGGAGGTCAATTCCTCCCAGTGATTCCAACAGCAATCAAAGCTCAACTACAACAAGACTATGCACACAGCCCACACAGGGGTGCACCTAGAGTGCCCAACTCAGGTGACTGGAGAGGCTGAGTCACTGAGCTCTACCGGTCACCGACTACACGAGACCACTCTACCAATTCCAGGAGACATAGCAGCTCTACCTAATACATAGAAACAAACACAGAGAAGCAGCCAAAATGTGGAGATAAAGAAACATGTCATAAGTGAAAGAAATGGAAGAAAGAAAATAGAGGATACAGAGTTCAGGACAGTGGTTATAATGTTGCTCAAGGATGTGAATAAGAGCTTCAAGGGGACTTAATGAGAGCTTTAAGGGACTTAGTGAGACTTTCAAGGATCTTAGTGAGAATTTCAACCATCATAACAGAATAGAGAACCATCATAACAGAAAAATCGAAGCAATTCAATGGAAAAAGAATAGCTTTTTTGAAGATGTGACTGGATAAACAAGTTTTGGAACATCAATACAATAGAATCTTATTCAATGATCAAAAGAATTGAGCTATCAAGACATAAAAAGACATGGGTGAATCTTAAATGAATATTGCTAAGTGAAAGAAGCCAATATGAAAAGGCTATACATACTGTATGATTTCAATGTCATTTTTTTCTCTTATCTCATTTTGGTAAACAGCATCTCTTGCATCTTAATGCCTCATTTGAGACTTCAATTTTAATGTCTTACTTCAAATGTATATAAACACTTATTCAGAGACTAAAAAATATCTAGCCATAAGAAACAATTCTAAATATAAACCTACTAACTTTATGTTATTTCTCTAATTAGATTATAAGTTCCTCAAGTGCTGTAATCATATCTTCTACTCTTTTGTAACACACACACACACACACACACACACACACACACACACACAAACATAATTTCTATTCCAAGACTGACTCAATAAACACTGGTAGCTTGCTGATGATTTATCTGTGTATACTTAATTCTATAAAAGTAATCAAGCATGATTTTGAGGTCAAAACACATCATTTGGAGCCAGAACTTGGACTGCTGCGTTTCCAGTTAAACCACTGGTTGGCCAGTTGCAAAGCTAGCATTGGTTAGTACAACCATCATCAGCTAAAAAAAGATTCAAATTAGACAGTCAACCCCAAAGATCAATGGAATGACCCGTGTTGCATCCAGAGAAAACTGAACATCTAAGTCACTATCAAAATACAGCGTGCAGGTAAAATGTTATTTTGTACCTGGTGATTTATTTGAATCTGTAAAATGAACAGCACTTTCAATTGGAAGTTTACCCCTCTAGAATTAGCAGGTACAGAACTTAAAATGCAGGTGAAGTGCTTTTTTACTGACAAGCTCGCAACCCAGCTCAGTTCATATTGAAGTGTGCAACAGTGGAAGCATGTGTAAGGTTTCCTTGGGTCAAAGGGAAATCCCACTGGTTCTGAATAGTTTCTCCTTGGCTAGGGATGAATTTTTCTTTTTGTAACTCCTTCCTCACATAAGATGTTTCAAACCCTCCCGCTGTGTCCAGGGGCTTGCAGGGATCCAGGACTGTGAGGTCACAGGCTATGCACAGCAGTAAATGAGTTGGTGGGTCCTGGGACCAACCACTGGCTCCATCCCTTATCCTCACCAAGCCTGGCTTCTTCTCCACTTCAAACACCCCAGCCAGCTTTGTCCCTCCATTTCCTCTTCCTTTCCCCTGCACCCAGGCCCACTTCGTTTTCAGCGATGGAAAAAATCCCACTAAAGATAAGCTTGCATCAGAATCTTCTTTTCTGGGTTGGTCAGGAGCTCCTTTAAGTCTTTGCTTCTGCTTCTGTGTGGTCTGGGGAGAAAACAGCCCCTAGGGCTCCAGTGACAGAGCAGAGGGGAAACATATACCGAACATATGTCAGAAAACACAGAGATTTAATACTGTGACTTATAGCCCTGCCATAAAGGCCTTCCAACCGGTACTCTTTCTTCTTTGCAAAAACGGTTGCCCTTATTCCCCTCCCATGTGCTATTCTTTTAAAGCAAAATGGTTTGAAAACAAAAAGGGACACAATTTGAAAATGTTTTACCACAGCAGGCAACAGAGCTTAATAGGCAGAGCAAGGGTCACGGCCCAACAAGAGCATTTACTCGGTTAGGTTAAGTTGAGGTCACAGTCAGGGGCAATGAGAAGGGAATGTTAGGCAGAGTTAAGATCACAATTGATGGCAAGGAAAGTAACTATAGACTGAGAGAAGCCATGCCTGGTGTCCAGGCCAAAGTGGGGACTCACACCAGGGAGGTGCATTTCCCCTTTGGTCGTAAGAGAATGAATCGGAGCTCCTAGAAGCTGAGGATTGGAACTCAATCAGCCAGGACAAAAGTGGCCTCTAGAATAGCTCCACAGATGTTCCGATATGAAGCCTGCAATCAACATGTGTTTTAGAATCCTTGGTGGACTTTGAGTTTACTCGAAGAAGGCTAGCAAGGGGAGTTTAGGCCAATCTGAGTCCCCCACTCTCACCTCATACTGCATAGAAACCTATTAAGACCTAATGCCAAGTGGCTTTTTATAAACTGCTTGTGATTAAAATATTGCTTTTGGGAAAAATTCGTGTTTTATACCAGAAACTTTCATAACTTCCCAGTAATAAAGGTATATCCAATTTATACTATAAACATTTCTTTTAGAGAGGCCCGTGTCCCTTTTGGGACAAATTATTTTTAAAAGGCTTATAATGAGTATATATTTTTTTGTCTCGGTGGTATATGAGCATGACGTAGTTTTATTTTTCTCTAATTACTACCGTCAACCAAGCTCAATCCAATCTGCCCTTTGCATTCCTTAGTGGCATCTTAGGTAGATTTCAAAACTTTTTTGTTATTTTCTAATATTAAAACTCAGTGCAGTTGAAACTCCATTTCCGTAGTCCATTCTGTCCTCCCATTAGCACTGCTTTGGAGTTGAGAGAGGAAGGCGCCACAGGAAGCTCTGAGCTGCCTTCCCTCTCCTCCCTTCAAGGCCCAGTCTCTCCAGTATGTTGGCAAGAAGAGGCAGACAGAGGTGTCTGCTATTTTCCTGGCCCTTGTGGTTCCTCTCCCATTGGCTGTCGCTTCTCGGGGTAACACCAACTAGCTATAGACACCCCCACGTGACTGGTGTTCAGATACCTGCCCTCAGTGAGTCCCTGTGGGAGCTCTTGTTGGGGCTACTGGGCCTCTGCCCAGCACACTCCTTGACTCCAGAGAGGTAGCTCTGGTTCTACCTCTGCCACCCCTCCCCCATGACTTCCACCTTCAGAGGACCACGCGCAGCACCGTGGCCACTCATTCCCAGATGCCCTCTCCTCCACAGAAAGCTCTTTTAAGTGATACAAACCCAGCTACATCCCACTGCGTTCTCTGGGCCTGGAGGAAACACATGCATCCTCACCAGGACCACCCCTCTCTCCGTCCCACTATCTCCCAGCCCTCCTTTCCCTGCTCAGATGGGATCAAATGGGATCTGCGAAGGGCAGATCAGCAAGTCATCCAGTTAGAGACCCAGGTTCCCATCTCCTCACTTCCGGTTTCTACAGGTCATTTTCCTGAAGCCTCCCCCACCTTGGCTTTGGGATGAGGAAGGGACCACATATAACTCACTCCCCTCCCAGCGGGTGGAGAAGAAATCACTTCTCAACACAAATACTGCACACCCAGGGGTTTCCCCGCAACACCTCCTTCACTCCCTCTGTAGTTTTTCTGTATACACTTGGGGCGCGGGGGACAGGGGCAAGTACCTGAAGGAGGTAACTTCCAGGGACCCCCACAAATTGATGACTCTTGACACAAGGACAGGTAATTCCTGCCAGTTGTTTTAGCCGTGGGCCCTCGAGTCCGTTTTGAGATCACCCAACATCCTTTAGCAGGCATCAACAGAAAAATGCACATGCTTTAAGATATGAAACAAGAAAGACAATATTTTCACCACAAAATCCAAGGCACAGATCTGTCTGTCACGGATGAGTGAGACTGCGTGTCTTGTTGTGTAGGCACAGAAATCCTCTTCCATCCAAAACCCTCATCTCTCTCGTGAGCCAGTCAGGAAGGGAGGACCATTCCCTAGTCAAGGAAACCAGCAGCTGCTTTTCTAACAGGGAGGGAACAGACCCTTGAGGCTGCAGGACCCTTAGGTGCCTCCTGACACAGGAGCCCAGGGGATCCCATTTATTTCCCCTCATTCTCAAGTCTTCACTTAACCCCAAAAGTCAGTCCAAAAGCTACTGACTGGAGGACAAAACTGAAGTACATAAAACACAGACAATGGAGAGAAAACTAAGCAGTAAAGAGAGTTGTGGGCAACAGAGTCGAGGTTATTCCCTCTGTGATTTTCGGGTAGACCCCTGAGTAGATGTGAATTTTATTTTACAACTTGACACAGAGAACTGAGGACTAGTGTATCTAGGGGACCCTTCACAGTTCTGCACCCCCATAGTTACTCAAGGAGTTGATACCTTTACAGTCCCTTCTGTCTATGAGGAGAAAGCTGGTTCCTACCAGCTGCTGGAACTGAAGGCACACACTAGAGCAGTGGTCGGCAAACTGTGGCTCACGAGCCACATGTGGCTCGCGAGCCTCAGTTTGCCGCTTTGTTGACTAATGAGTTTGCTGACCACTGAACTAGACTCTTGATTTCAATAATTGCAGGCTGTTGTTGTTCCTTGTGATTAAGCCCCTATCCAGTGGTCAGCAAACTCATTAGTCAACAGAGCGGCAAACCGCGGCTCGCGAGCTGCTTGTGGCTCGTGAGCCGCAGTTTGCCGACCACTGCACTAGAGTGACAATACCCAGCAGATACAAAACATGCTACCGCAGGATCTGGCCATAAGAGCCATTGATTAAAATCTTTTAAATCAAACTGATTTCAAAAGTGTTATATATAGCAAAGTCCCCAGACATGGAAAGAAAAAAAAATGTCCCAAAGATGATGGGTACAAAGGAGGAAATGCCCACAGCAGGCTGGTGGGGGCAGGGAATGGGAGGGGGGTCAGGCAGGAACAAAGGGAAGCAGCCAGCCTTGAGCTGAAACACTGGTGTATGGTCTGGAGGCTCTGTGTCCAAGGATATGGTCAGCTGGGAGAAGTTCAAGACCAGAAGAGCAGGCCAACAGTCTTCTCCCAGCTTTGTGGCCAGGGGTAGAGCCCTCCTTGGGAGCAGGAGGCATACCAAGAGAAACGAGTAGAAAAGATGTAAACTGATATTTTTTCACCAGGGCTGGTGAGATGGCAGATTGATCCTACCAAGGACTAAAATTTTCTTGGCTTGATCTAATATCTAACCTGAACAGGCCTAATAGATAATAGCTATGCTACCACAGTGTAACAATCCCGAAGCAGGTCTCTTTGGTTATCTCCTTTTTATAGATGAGGAAACTGAGTCTGTGTCTTGTCTAAGTTTACATAGTTTTTAAAGTGGAGCCAGGCTCAAACCAATAGATCCAGAGCCTGTGCATGTAACCACTTGGCTTTGCTGCCTCACATGAACGGGAGTGGAGTTCCCACCGCAGGGTTCCCCAAAGAATGTGTGGCTAGAGGCTCCAGGGAAATAGAGAAAGGCTTGAAGCGTGGGTAACCTCCTTCAATTAGCAGCAAAAGTCAGGGGGAAGAGGCAGAGGAATAGGCAGGGAAGTTAGAGAAATGACCTCCTTCTTCGCAGGCAACCATGAAAAGAACTGATTGACTTCCAAGATTTTCAGAAAGAAAAGAGTCCATTCCTTCCATATCACTGCAGTTCCCCCCAAAATCCTTGCTTTTAATCCAGCTGTCAGAGCGAGCCCTTTAGTAAACTACCGCTAGGCTTGAGGCGCCACCTAGTGGCTTGAACTGAAAATACTCCCAAAGGACGTCCTGGGAGGGAGAATCAGAGGCAGGGAGGGAAACAGATCTGTCCAAGGCAGGAAGAGAAAACAGAAAGCTAAGGTTACCCACACTCCAAGCCTTTCTCTATCTCCCTGGAGCCTCTAGCGACCCATGAAAATACGTCTTTATTTATTCAGGCTTGTTCAAGGGTTTACCCAGTGTATAAGGAACAAAGCAAGAGATAGAATCCAGGAGACCTCAACTCCAGACCCCAGTCACTTACTCTCCAAATTCTGTCTCCTAGATCTTTTCCCAAACTGAAAGCCATGCTGGATATCTGTGCACCTTACTCCACGTCTGGGATAACTCAAAGGAGTTATTAGTGATAATGAGGGATTAGAAAAAAACAAAGAGAAAATATGAAAGAGAAGGTTTTTCCTTCTCATAGATCAGTTTCCGAGGAGCTTATACAAAAAGCTCAGAGTCACCAAGGGGAGGGCCGTAGCATGCATTGTTGGGGGCCTGCCCCTCCTCCTGTATGGCTTCAGGAGTTATCAGTGATGGTGATCCCTGTCCCGTACTTGGCACATGTTAAGGGGGGTCGGAGGGGACCTGATCAAGAGCAAGGCAGCTGACCTGAGACTGAAGTGTGACACCATTCTATGGAGGAGGGATGGGCAGGGCAGGTCAAGTCCCTTAACAGAACTCTGACCTAGAGGAGGCATGTGACAATGGAGAGTTATGAGAACGGGGACAGGTAGGAGATGCAGCTTGAAGGCATGGGATGTAAGTCCAGCTTCCGGAATTCTGAGCAATGTTCTGTGCTCTGGTTCGGGTGCACCCGAGGCTGTAAACTGGTCAAGTCCAGTCAGGGTGGCTGGTGAGAGGGTTTGTGGTAGGACCCAGCCCCAGGAAACTGGGCAGCTGCCTGGGCTCCCCCACCTCACCTCTGGAAATCTAGGGAGGTGGAGAAATGCCAGGCATTGAAGGGATCAGACAGGAGAGGTGTAAACAGACAAAAGTAGTTTGGAAAGCGGCCAGATGTAGCGATAGACCCTGGACCCTAAAGGAACCGGGTTTTTTTTCTAAGAATGAGCCTCCAGATGTGCCTTTCTGTCCTTTGGCTTTATTACATCCACTCTGCAAGCACTCCAGCTCCTGCAAAACAGAGCATTCAGACCAAGGCAAAGAATGGTATTTCTCCTTTTTTATTTTATTATTTTATGTATTGATCTGAGAGAAACATCAATTTTTTGTCCCACTTATTTGTGTTTTTTAAAAATATATATTTTATTGATTTTACAGAGTGGAAGGGAGAGGGATGGAGAGTTAGAAACATCGATGAGAGAAAAACATTGATCAGCTGCCTCCTGCACACCTCCTATTGGGGATGTGCCCGAAAACAAGGTACGTGCCCTTGACCGAAATCTAACCTGGGACCTTTCAGTCTGCAGGCCTGCACTCTATCCACTGAGCCAAACCGGTTATGGCTTGTTCCACTTATTTGTTATTCCACTTATGTGCCCTCTGGGGAGTGAACCTGGAACCTTGGAATATCTGGACAATGCTCTAACCAACTGAGCTACACAGCCAAGGCCAACATTTCTCCGATTTTAGCCTCAAGAATTCTTGTACTCAGATCCATGTGGACTGGCTTTCAGGCCACTCCTTCACCTTCGTAATTAGTCTCCATGCTCAGGTCCCTAAAGCTCCAGTCTCCCCTGGCTCTGTTCTCTCTCATCTATTCTGGCTCATCTTTATTTCCCCTTTTCAAGGTTGGTTCTGTCCTTGGTGAAGTGCGGCTTCTTCACCTGTTGTTCTAAGCTGAGCTCAGTGCTTAGTCTCCCAGTGGTCAGATGGCCTCACTGGTCAGGGTCATCACGTCACGGGCCTTTCCACTGCATGTCAGGTAGGTCCCTGCCACAGCTGCCATACCACTGTCTCTCCTTCTGCAAAGGCTCAGGCCATTGAGGGGCTGGCTCCCAGCACCATTGAGGGTGGAGGGGTCACTCCTAGATATCCATCTGCTTGTCACACAGAGCTGATTAGCACCCTGAGGTCAGTAAATGAATGAGCCTTCCTCTGTAGCTGTGAAGGGCACCCGCTTCTTATGTGTTTTCCCCATTGTGTTTGTGTGAAAAGCTAACCTGCTGTAACAAAGAGACCTTGAATTACGGTGGCTTAAAAATAAAGTTTCCTTCTTGCTCATGTTACAGTTCAGAAAAGTTACCAGCTGTTTGCTGGGCGGAGTCATTCAAGGTCTCATGGATTTTATCTCCTCACTGTGTTTTAGAGAACTCTCCTATGTTCAGTAGATATTTGAGCACTTACTATTTAAAAGGTGTGGGTCACATTTCACGAGAGATACAGTCTCCGCCTCCTCGGAGTCCTGATCTAACGGGAGACAAACAAGTAAATGAGTAAGTATGTCGGGAGAAGGACAAGCACAACAGAAGGTCTGTAGGGGTGAAAAAAGGGAGGCATCACCTTCAATTCAAGGGCAACAGCAGAGCCTTCACAGAGGAAGTTGTGTGTGAGATGGAATTTGAAGGATAAATAAAATGTTAGTAGATAAAGAAGAGGATAAAATGTTACCAGTGGAGAAAACAGTATGAACCAAAGCTTAGAAACCATAAAATGTAGAAAGTGTAGGAAGCAGTGAGCATAAGCACATAGTGTATTAGCAGAACAAGGCTCTGGGGAGAGGGCAGAGCCTCATTGTAGAGGGTGGATGAGGAACCAAGCCTTCAGGTGTGGGGGTGAGGGATGGGGGGTCTTTTGGGGTTTCAAGTTGAAGAGTGAATGGTCCGAGCTCTGAATTTGTTGAGAGAGGTAGACTAAAGGGGGAGGTTGGAGATGAAGGCACTAAAAGAAAGCCACCGCTCAGTCAGGAGGAGACAACACGGTCTGCAACCAGGTTACACGTCAGAAAAAGGAGCCGGGAGGAAATGGAGACAACACAGATGAGATCTGACAACTGTTTGAATGTCCGAAGTGAAAGGAGAAAAACAACACAACTCAGAGCGGGCACAGTTCAGCTCTCAAAAAATGGTGCTGCTGCCCTAGCCAGTTTGGCTCAGTGGATAGAGCGTCAGTCAGCCTGCGGACTGAAGGGTCCCAGGTTCGATTCTGGTCGGGGGCACATGCCTGGATTGCGGGCTCGATCCCCAGTGGGGGGTGTGCAGGAGGCAGCCAATCGATGATTCTCTCTCATCATTGATGTTTCTATTTCTCTCTCCCTCTTCCTTTCTCTCTGAAATCAATGACAAAATATATATTTTTAAAAATGGTGCTGCTGCTGAGCCACACATGCCCATCATTCACTTACTCCCGCCTTCCCCACTAAGCCACGAGCCCCCTAAGAGACTAGACTTGTAGTTGCCTTGCACACAGTAGGGATCCATTTGAAGAACCGAATGAGAATGAATTTGTATTCCTTACTAGAGGAAAAGGTTGGCAGCTTGGAAAAAAGAATACACAGACACACAAAATTTATGAGTTCTTTCTTATTTCATGGGTTCTGAGATACCCATGTTTTCACGTTTCAGCATCTCTGAAATGGAGCGATCCCTGCCATCCAAGCAGGCGTAATAGCTAGTTGTCACTGCCTGACAGGCAACTTGGTCATAGCTGTTCATGCTGCCACCTCAGTGGAGGTTAGTGTAAGGTGACCACGGAATTTAATCCTCCAAACCAAGACTCTTTTGAGAGTGAAAGGGGACACTAGCCAGATGGGATGCCATGACCAGAGTAAACAGGGACTGCCCCACGTAGATGCGGGCAGGGGGACACCTCGGCGAGGCACCTTGTTGGTACCACGTATATTGGATCTAAATGTCATTCAAAGTGTCTTCAAGTAGAGGACACTGTGATGGCTTTGAGGTTCACACTGTCATATCCACAAAAAGCACAGACATGGCAGTGGGACATGAATTAGATATTAGTAAAACAAATCTTCATTTTTGGAGAAATGCCCCCAGCTCCATATTTTCTTACAAAGCAAAAACTAAGGAGATACTTCAAGTCCACAGAGGTGTGTTACATTTGGGAGGTTGGGGGTGGGAAATGCATTGCAAAAACCTATTTTTTAATAACTATATTTACTTGCCAAACAATGTGACGAAAAACAGGGAAAATCATCACATCCCTCAAAATGGAAGACAGAAATGTCAAACCAAGGAGAGGGTCTGTGACCAGTTCACATACCAGGACTGTTGTCACTGACAGTTTAAATGGCAGCTTCTGCTTTCTTTCTCAGTGACCCACAGAATCATGGTGTGTTTTGCAATCCTCGGCACCGTAACTTCGAAAGATACAATACTTTGTCCGGATAAATGGAAAGACCATCCTCATCATCGCAAACCAGGCGGAACCTGACCGTACGTGTTTGTCAGGGCGCTGTATCAGGGCCTCTCAGGTCCCCCCGAGGAGTGCTTCGGCCAGCTTCAGGCCCGGCTCCGGCCAGAAAGCAAGGCTCTCTGAGTGGGCTTGCCTGACTCTCGTACCTAATAAAGGAGAAGGAAACCCCTAGGCAGATAAAACCTACTGTCTACTTCTTGATGTGTACCGTCGCATTCAGGATGCCTAAGGACATGGGAACCTTATGATCCTAAATCCTGGCATTTTGCTAACCAAGGATTCTGATTGGGAAGAGGGTTTATTTCATCCCTCCCACCAGTGCTTCTTCCCCTCCCCACACCATAGTTAAGGGACTCAGAGCCTCTTCCACTAAAGAAAAGGCATGAGAGTCAGAGGTGGGAGTGGACGGGCATCCACCAGCTGCACCACCATACCCGCTCACTCAGCGATTTCCCTGATCCTTAAATTCTTTCTGTAATGGATGCTGGGAATGGGCTCATGAAATTGACTGGTATCTTTAAGTGCAAGATTCAGGGTCCAAGACCCTCTTCAGGCCCTATGCACTGCTGCTCAGCAAATAAACCCATCTACTTCCCCTGCCCCAAAGAGCAATCTCATTGCTTCCTGGAGGGGCCAGTGGGTGTCACTGAAAGGTGTGAGAAATCAAGTAAAATCCCCGAAGGCTTCCTTAGGTCATCTCACTCATCCTCTCCCAGGGCTAGGGGTCAGCCTACCCCAGCATGCCCTGCCAAAGGCAGCCCCCTGGAGCAGACCTCCAGACCCCTCTCATCTGTAACTCCATTGTGCCTGTGATAGCAAACAAATGTCCTGGTGGAGCCTGGCCAGGTGGCTCAGTTGGTTGCAGCATCATCCCACACACCAAAGGGTTGAGGGTTCAGTCCCAGATGGGGAGTATGTGGGAGGCGGCGGATCGATGTTTCTCTCTCACATCAGTGTTTCTCTCTCTCTCCCGTCCTCTCTCTCTAAAATCAATAAAAATATCCTGGAATGAGGATTTTTTCTTAAAGCTAAAAAAAAAAAAAAAAAAAAAAAGTCATGGTACATTTAATCATTTTTCCAGGGGTGGTGATGTAGGATCTTGGTCTGGCATAGTGATTTTTCCCATGCAAATTAAGGAAGATAGGCTGCCTAATCTCCAATGTTCTTTCCAGTGGAAACTCTGTATTATCGACATTTGATTCTTCACCTGAGTGTCCACATGTCAAAATGCTAGAGTATTTGCAAAACAACTACTTTGGGATTCAAGAGAAAGCGTGTGGCCATGAGACTGGCTGCATGTGGAAGAATCATAATAAGTGGCCAGGACGCCCTACTATCAATGCCAGACAGGCCCCTCCAGATGACAATTCAGCTGGTTTCAAGTGGCCACATCTGGCATCTTCCCTGCCCTTCGCGGTGCCTCAGGGCAGCCTCTGGCTCTGTTCTCGAGCCATCTTCACCCTCACATGGCAAACTCTGGTGGTCAAGGCCCTCCTTCCTGCTCAGTCTTCATCAGGGTGACTATTACCTCCCTCCGATCCTCCCCGCCCCCACCCGGCCCCACGCCGCCCCGCAATGAACTATGAAGCTGATGGAGAGACCCAGAAACGTGCCACTCCCTCAAGGCTGCCTGAGCCACACGGATCTTCACACCTCTCCAAGTGTGGGGAGGACAGAAACTTCCGTCTGCATGTGAGAATTCCACTGGGCCCCTGGGCATGTGCTTGTTTATGCCTAAAAGGAAAACAAGTGAGAAAGTTCTCTACTCACAATACTTCCGACAGGGAACGTGTGGGTTTTCTGACACCAAGCAATTCTCCAACTCTTGGCAGAACCTGGCAGTGTCTCCTGCAATTAAACTCAATTCTGACACTAACTACCCAGAGTTAGTGCAGACCCCACAGATTAAGGGCTCAGTCCCATAAGACATTCTACCCACTTCACACGCCAATCACAAGTCCCAGGTCATCCCATGTACTCTGACCACTAGGCTATAATTCAAGAGTTCCATGACAACCCCCTCAGGTTCAATAATTTGCTAGAACTGTTCACAGAACCCAGAAAAAGAGTTTACTTACTGTTAACTGATTTATTATAAGGGAAACCACTCAGGAATAGCCAAATGGATGAGATGCATGAGGCAGGGGAGACAGAGCTGCCATGTCCTCTCTGCATCTCTGGGTATTCACCAACCTTTAAGCTCTCTGGAGACTATAGGTTAGGGACTTTTCTGGAGGCTTCACCTTATAGGTGTGATCAATTGTTATCTCAAATCCCTGTCCCCTCCCGGAAGATGGGAGGCAGGGCTAAAGGTTCCAAGTGTCTAATCCGGTGACCAGCCCCCATCCTGAAGCTACCCAGGAGCTGCCAAGTGTTGCCTCATGAGAACAAAGACACTCAATCACCCAGGTCATCCCAAGGGATCTAGGGGCTCTATGCAAATAGCTGGAATCAAAGACCAAATATTAAGGGAAAAAATATGCTCCTAGCACTCCTAACGCTTAGGAAATTACAAGGCTTTTTAGGAGCTTTTGTCAAGAACCAAGAGCAGAAACCAAATATCTATTTCTAAGTCTGTCACAATTTCATTCTTTTCTAACGTAAGAGGCATCTCATGTGCTACTAGCACTTGGCTCCCTTACCTCCCAGTAGAATCCTCTCCCTTCCTCTCCTCCCTGTAGTAAGGTGTCCCTGAGCCCCAGTGCACCGTGCGAATGGAGCCTGGCATCACCCAAGCCACTTATTGAGCCGCTTATTGCTCCCTTCGGCTCTCCCTCATAGATAGGCCTCAGGGACAGAAAGCCCTGGAACAAAGGCAGGGTGGGGAAACAGAGGGGCCTGCTCCGGGGTCCCTCACACTGCCCTCCACAACCTCCCCTCCCCTCCACCATGTCTGCCAAGCTGTCAGGAGCTACCAACCCACGCAGCAGGTGCCCAGCCATGGAATGAAGGAGGAAGCCGACACAGAAACTTTGTGGTTGGGAGTATCTGAGGGTTGTTCCCAATACAAGGGGAAGGAGATGAATACTAATCCTGCCTGTGCTCTGCGGGTTTGTGTTTACTCTAGCCAAACCTGCCTTGTTTTCCCCTCAACATGCCGCCCAGGCCATCACCATACCCACTGAGACCCAACAGTCCGCCTGACTGCACATGCGCCCTGTTTCTGAACCCACCCGCCACTGAAGCCAAACGGACAACACCCACCGCCAACCCACATCCTTCCAGCAACAACCAGCCACTCAAATCTGCAGAAAACTTGTTTCCTTGGTCTATGAAAACAACCTTTCCTGGGATTTTTTTAAAATGTCTTTAATTCTATGTAAACAATTCTGGAGTCATATGCAAATGAAGTAAGTGTACTGGAGGGTGTTTTCAGCACAAGCACACAGATCTTTTGCAAATCAATTTCTCAGCTTCCATGCATTTCAGCTCTTCTGATGACATTTAACATCTGCCATGCTTCTGCAGGGTACTAGGCATTTCTGCATCAAACTTCCTCTAGGTAATCATTAGTCTTTGAATTCGGGGTGCAGGAACGGTCTACAGGACAATGGTTACAAAGTCTTCAGTGTTGCGTTCAGTTTGTGGAAAGAGAAAGGGGTTATACTTATAACATTTCTTTACAGGGAAAACTGGTGGAATGTCCTCGGCTCTGTTTTATCTTTTATGTACTCCTTATACCTGGAGACCGTTATCTCTGCTGGGTTCTATGGCAGGGTTCAGCCTGGCTGGCGCTCACGGGGGACCCATTATGTGCACAGCCCCGTAAGCACAGTGAAGTGCTGTGGGAATACAGAGAAGAAGAAAGAGACTATCTGGTTGGGGATGGTGGACGGATATGCAAACCACTGACCAGAATGGAAAGCAGCATGAAATCAGCATCATTTCAAGTAAGAAGCACCATGAAATGGTCCATTGAATCTATCCTGGTGCAAACTATGTGGAGAAGGCAGCATTCATAGTGAATCTGGAAAACCACTGAGTTATCAGGTAGATCCAGAGCAGGGGCCTCAACCTTCAGTATTTATTAATAATCATATGGGTAGCAGTTATTCCACTTCTGGGAATATGTCACAAGAAACCCAAACCACTAATTCCAAAGAACATCTACCCGCTTTGTTCATTGCAGCATTATTTGTAATAGCCAAGGTCTTGAAACAGCCAAGTGCCCATCAGTAGATGAGTGGGTATAAAAGCTGTGGTACCTTCATACAATGGACTATTACTCAGATATTAAAAAAGGAGGAAATCTTAGCTTTTGTGACAGCATGGATGGACCTGGAGATGATTGTGCTAAGAGAAGTAAGCCAGTCAGAGAAAGACAAATACCATATTTCAAATACCATATATGTGGAATCCAGTGAACAAACACTAGCAAACAAAATAGAAACAGACTCACAAATACAGAAAACAGACTGACAGCTGGCAGAGGGGAAGGGGTTAGGGGGTCTATGTAAAAAAGGTGAAGAGATTAAGTAAAAACAGCAGCACACAGACGTAGACACAGACAACAATATGGTGATTACCAGAGGGAAAAGGGGATGAGGGAAGAGAGTAGAGAGTAAAGGGGGAATAAATGGTGATGGAAGGAGACTTACTTGAGTAGTGCACACAAAATGCAATATATAGATGATGTATTACAGAATTGTACACCTGAAACCCATGTAATTTTCTTAACCAATGTCATCCCAATAAATTCAATTAAAAAAAGAATCGCATGGTGGGAAGGGCAGGGACTTCCTTTAGAAATATAATAACTATAAAAGATGTATTCTATCAGTCAGAAAAGTGCCTACACAAAGCTCTCAAATCTTCCTGTGCATTAGAGCACCCCAGAAACTCATCCAAACTGCAGATGTCTTTCCCGATGAGCAGATGAGCAGGTCTCAAACATTGTGCTCTCAGAACCCCTTTACTTTCTTATAAATTATTGAGGACCCCAAAAAGCTTTCTTTTAATATGACTTATTAAAGTAATTAATTAATTAAAATGTACTTATTATATTAGAAATTAAAACTAAGAAAACTTTAAAATATTTACTAGTCATTTAAAATAACAATAATGCACCATTACATATCCACAGAGATAATCTTTTAATAAAAAATAACAGTGCTTTCCAAACTGAGAAAGTTACTGAAAAGGTTGGCACTGTTTTACAAATCTGTGAATCTCCCGAATGTTTGGCTTTGTGGGAAACAGCTGGAATTTCTGCTCCTCCAGTCAATCTGTTAGTCCATCTCAAGTCAGATAGCCTCTAGAGACCTCCTCTGTACATTCCTGAGAGGATGAAAGAGTAAAAGGCAAACTAATTTGTTAAGAAATTAGTTTGCACTTTGAAGATCTCCTGAATCAGTCTCTGGGACCTCTGGGTACCTCCGGAACACACTTTGAGAAACAAGGTTCTCTAGATTTCATGGTCTGAAATGCGGTTGGGCCATGAGATTCAGAGCCAAGGTTGAAGGACCAGGAGATGATAGCCATCTGAAATCCTGAAATACCAAGTGTTATACAAATCCAGACAGACCAGAAAGGTGTCCAGGAACTCACTCTGGCACCTGTCAAAATGTTCTCTGTAACCATGAGTCTGTTTCTGTTCTGCTTGTTCGTTTATTTTGTTTTTTAAATTCAATTGTTGATAGGTATGTACTTACTGCCATTTTATTGTTCATAATTTTTATCAAAAAATACCCTCTTTTAAAGCATCAGAAAGTGTGGTTTAAAATACAGCTATCTTGGGCCTCCCTTTAAAAGATTCTGAATTAGAATGAGATAGAGGCTAGGCCAGTGGTCCGCAAACTGTGGCTCACGAGCCACATGCTGCTCTTTGGCCCCTTGAGTGTGGCACTTCCACAAAATACCACGTGCAGGCGCATACATACAGTGCGATTGAAGCTTCGTGGCCCGTGCGCAGAAGTCGGTTTTCAGCTCTCAAAAGAAATTTCAATCGTTGTACTGTTGATATTTGGCTCTGTTGACTAATCAGTTTGCCGACCGCTGGGCTAGGCAAAGGTATTTCTAACCAGCTCCACTGGTGGCTCTGCTATAGGGAATGTATAAATATGCATTGTATAGTTTATACATAATGAAAAGGCTGGTCAATTATATTAAAACGGCATTCATTTTTATTCTTATTCCCAAACAAAAATCTTTTCCTAGGATTCTGCCCATATCTGAAAGATACCTAGCTTTTAAAAATCATGTACCCATAATCTAAGTATTACAGGGACAATACCTACATTTTGAACAGGGAAATATGAGCTTTTCATACATTTTATTTCTGTAAAACCTAACTAAATTAAAGGGATAGGAAATGCCACTGCTATTCATAGACAAATAATGGATTCCTTGTTTACATAATAAACTTTTAAAAGCCTGTGCTCCTAATGGAAACTCATTGTTACTGAATAAAAATCCTCTTAGGGAGGAGAAAAGAACCTTCATATATAATCTACAGTGGGGATGCAAATTGTAGAGAAACAGACTCCAAGGATTTGCATTTAATAAAATCTCAAGCAAGTCATTTCAGAAGCATCACTACCGTGTACAGAAGCCGTTTCCTTCAGGATCAGGCTGAGTCTGTAGGAGGCCAGGACCTTTACCCAAGAGAGCACGCCGCTCGCTCACCAGAAACCCTGCATCCCGTCAAGAAGGAAATCCACCAGAATCATCAAGAATGGAAGGTGGTGAGTCAGCGTTGATTTTTACATTTTGTATAAAGCTTTTAATAAACCTTATGTTTATTTTTGGCATCATAAAGTCATAAATGAAGCTAAGAACCAGAAGAAATATCCTTAACCCTGGCTAGAACATATACAAATATGAAAACATACACCAGACACCAACAATTTAGAACTCTTGGTAACATTTTCATAATTCTAGTCACATATAATTCTTAATTGTTAGTTTTCCTTTTGCTGCATAGAGTTTAGGTTGGCATTTATTCTGAAAGATCAACTCTATTGAACATTATTTTTATGAAATGAGGACTTGGGTATTAAAGTATTCTTTTTCAGTCTAGTGAAATTTTATGTTAAATGTAACGATTTCCAGTAAGCCCTTTACTATAAGGAAAGTGCAAGAGAAAGAGCCACATATATACAGAACTTGAAATATCTTTTACTCATGCATCTTGCTTTGAGCTCTTAAGCTAAGGATGAAGGTCTTCCCACATACACGTAAGGGAGAACCTGAGCCGTTATTTCATGAATTCAAACTTTACACAGATCTTTCTCAGCTGTTCACTCTGAAGACACAGATGCTAGTGTCAGCAGAGAGGAAAACCCAACCAAATTTGAGATGAAAAAGTGAGCATTTTAAATGTCAATAATGACAAGAACTATTTCAAATATGCCTTGGGCAGTACCTTGGAAGAAAAACTAATATTATTTTAAGGCACCACAGCTCTTCAAAGTCTGATCTCAAAAGATAACGAGACAGCCAGAGCCACACAAGCCCCTATGACCTGCAGCATGGAATTGGTTATTGGCAGAATTGCTAAGTTTCTGGATCCAGCTATGATGTTCTAAAGGTGCAGAGGGGGCCTGGTGGGGTATTGGGAGGGGCCGTGATGGGTGCCTGCTATGTGGGCTAGCCAAACTGACAAAATCCTAACAGGTTAACTAATTTGGCTTCACTTCTTAAAAAGTTTTGGTCTTTATTTCAAAAGCAGTATATATTATTTTCTGCTCAATAATTAATATTTGGAACATTTCTAGAGAAGTTGCTGAATGTGCCTTTCCTTGTGTCCTCCTGAAGGCTCCCCATAATAACACTAAAATGATACCATTTCCCAGATCAGACGTGGAAGCACAGACGCTGAGACTTTTGAAGGTAGACCTAGCACTATTATTCCTGGGTGGCATCTGCCTCCCCGTGAGGGGGTCTCCCCCTCAGCACGGCAGGCAGAGCTGGGCTAGTGGCCCGAGAGAGCCCCACGGTGCCAGCGCTGCTCCTGAGCCAGGTGGTGCACCGGACACATTGCATTGCCACTCGACTGTCCGGACCTCCTTCTGGGCACTTTCCTGACAGACAGTAAAATAGAGAAATAAAACCAACATGGGTGCTGTTTACCAGTAACTTGTCACTTAGGATTTTTATTCTGCTCTGTCTTGAGTGAGAGAGTGCCTATATTCCGTACCTTGAGAGTCTACGGTACAGGGAGAATTTATCTATTATCTCTTTTTTTAAATTCTTACCTGATATTTTACCGGATATTTTTATTTTTATATTTACCAGATATTTTACCTGATATTTTTACCGGATATTTTTATTGATTTTAGAGAGAAAGAAAGGGAGAAAGAGAAAAACATTGATGTGAGAGGGAAACATCAATCGGTTGCCTCCCATATGCACTCCAACCTGGATGGAACCCAAAACCTAGGTATATGCCCTGACCAGAAACCAAGCCCACCACCTTTTCTGTGAATGGGGTGACACTCCATGCAACTGAGCCACCTGGCCAAGGATCATCTATTATCTTAATTCTGGCATTGTCTAATGATGTAACTCAAAATATAAGTTATTATTTTCTAAAGTTATGATATCAGTTTTTGTTTCATTCTTTTTTTGTTTTGAACTATCTCTTTATTCCCTTCCTATTTAACAAGCACCTACTTAGAGACTCTAACATTTTGAAAGCAAGAAAATGTATTCCAGAGAATGTCATAAAAAATAGAAAAATAAGGATGTAGTTCAAATACCATAAATGTATTCAATATTTAATAACAAAAAATGGTTTAGGAATCACATACATTTAAAATATTAAACTTCAAAATATATGAATTTTATTTGATTCAGAAACTGTTTAATTTTTAAAAAATAATATTAAGGTAACCGCACCATTATATTTACTATGGGCCAAATTATTCAGCAAAATAAATGGGAATAAGGAAAGGACGTGACTGAGACAATTGGGTGTATATACATATCACAATACCACAGTACAATTTTTTTTCCCAAATTCTAAAGAACAAATACATTCTTATTAATAAATTTGTGTTGTTTTTTTTCTCCGGAAACTTGTCTTTGTTTTCTCAACAACTGATCTGAATGCAAGCTTGTACCTAGAGTATTTGAATAACAACTCAAGTGTCTCCAGGTTTATACAGGTGTGTAGTCTCTAAATAGACACAAAACACAGGGGAAATACTGTTTGGGAGTAGGAATACTGGTAACATTTTTAAACTCTAAATATCACTGTGCTCCAAAAAAAGGAGGGCGGGATAGTTAAGCCACTTTGAGAATTCTCAAAAACATGAAGACTATTCCAGATGATAGTTGAAAAAATTTGTACTAGGTCCCATTGCTTAGTTAAACTTTATTTTAATTCACCGTAGGTGCTGTGGGAAATGTTGGCATTTGCTTTTTTGTACCACTGCTTCAGAACATGATTTATCCCCACTGCCACTGTTTTCTCACAACCAGAGAAAGGGTTTCGTTGCCACCTCTTACAAAACTGCTCCCCTGTGCGCTCAAAAAGATCTGCACCTTTGCAAACCTATGGTCTTTCTGGGCCTTCATTTTCCTCAACTTCTCTAAAGCACTTCATTTACTCCACAAGTTTTTATTGAGCACCTACTAGTTATTTCTCTTTCCCTACGGGTCCTCTTTCTTTCATTTCTCTGATTCTATCCTGATGGTACATTACTTATGTTTCTGATCCCTGCCCCCCTTACCCCCCTGCCTTCCCCTGAGAACCAGAACTGTAGCCTTTCCCCATACTCATTGCTTGGATTTCTATTCCTCTATTGCTACAAAGTCTTCCTTGGAGAACTTCATTTTCATAGCTTTCATTACCATACGTTTAATGATGTTTCTTAGATGTACAGTTCTAATCCTTGTCAAATTTCCTGTCCTATATATTTTATTTTATTAAGCCACCACAATTACACTAGTTCTTCACCCTTTCTGCACATGCCTTGCTCCTTCCTGCCTCTGCTTTTGCTCATGCCATTCCTGATGTCTAAAACACCTTTCTTCCTCCTCCTATCCCATCCACATCCTTCTAAATCCAACCCAAGTCCCACCCTTTCCCACAAAACGTTTATCAACAATCCAGAGTGTACTCTTCCCCTACCTTTCACGTGTGAATGTCTTATTTCTCTCACTAAAATAGGATCTCTTTGAGGACATCTGTTCTATGTTCTAAACTTATTTTGCATCCCCTGTGGCATATAGCCCCATACAACAAGCCGGTGCCAACTGGTACGTAAGACTGATTGTTTTATGATAAAACTTCAGAGGTGTTGATCTGGTTGTTTACCATCCCATGAACTTTATCCCTCTATTCATTGCTGTGTGGTTATTTGTTAAACGTATTTAGAATAGGTGTACTTCCCCTAGGCTTTTTGGCATACACATAAAGCGTAAGTAGATCATTCAGATTGGAATCAGCAATTAAAAAGCCTTCAGAAAAAAAGTGAAGCCGAGACTCTGCACACACACACAAAGGATCCAGCCTGGACCTCTTCAGCTTCCACCTCCTCCTCTCAGACCTTAGTCCACACCTGCCATCAACCAGTCAGGTGTTCCCCTTTATGCTGAGCCAGGATGCCTCCGTTAGAGTTGGCCCCCACCTCCGCAGGAACCTTATTCAAAGTCCTTACTCTTATGTATGCCTGTGGTTCTCCTCGGAATCACCAGGAGGACTCATTAACAAATGAATTTCTGGGCCCACACCGCTAAACTTTCTGATTCGGTTCATCTGGAGGAGAGCCTGAGAACCTG
Source organism: Cnephaeus nilssonii (assembly GCF_951640355.1). Taxonomy (NCBI): domain Eukaryota; kingdom Metazoa; phylum Chordata; class Mammalia; order Chiroptera; family Vespertilionidae; genus Cnephaeus; species Cnephaeus nilssonii. Next base: position 68,265,460 of record NC_137084.1, on the reverse strand, counting down.
CACGCTGTCCCAGCTTCTGGCTGATGGCCTTGCTGCTGGTGTGGAGATCACCCTTGGAGGATCACTGGGGTGTATTCTCACGGAGGCTTGTCTATCTGGCTTTGACCCCGGCCTTCTTGTGGCATTTAGTACTTGAGTTATTCTCCTACACCAGGCTGCTTCCAGGGGCACTAGAGTAGAGGTGCCTTGGTCATTGAGCCCCTCCCCCTTTCTTTACTCCAGTCTCAGAGGTTGAGAACCAACTTGTACCCCTGACCCCAATTTCTTGCTTCTTTTTCAAAACATTCTTACATCATTTTCTCCTTCTTTTCCTAAATCTTTAGTCCTTTGCTCTGTCCTACCTTAATATCCTCTAATCTCTGCCACCCATCTATAATAATAAAAGTGTAATATGCTAATTAGACTGGACGTCCTTCCAGAAGGAGCCAAGGCTGCGAGGGAAGCCCAGGTCCTGGGTGCCTGCTGGCAGCCGGCGGGAAGCCCGGGTCCTGGTGCCAGAGAGAAGCCAGTACCGGCAGCCGGGGGAAGGAAGGCTTATTCTTGCATGAATTTCGTGCATCGGGCCTCTAGTAAGTACATAAATGGATATAAAAACATAAACAAATGTCTCCTTGACCCTGTAGTTTTCTCCAGTTATCATCCAATCTCTTGCTTCCCTTTCTCATTCAAACTTCAAGAAGTCATTTCCCTCCCTGCTCCACCTCTTCCCTTGACATTATTATTTGTAAGGAGGAGAGTATTAGGAGATGAGGTCAGAAGTATCATGGAACAAAGTTCTAGCTACCTACTCTCCCAAAATTGCCATTGGGAAAGTCTAACACCAACCACTGCATTGAAAAGATGCTTTGCTGTCTCTATCTTCCCGGATCACTCTGCTGCATCTCATACCTTTTCCTTCTTTCTTAAAATCTCCTCCCCTAAATTCTGTGGTACCTTATTCCAGTGGTTGGCAAACTCATTAGTAAACAGAGCCAAATATCAACAGTACAACGATTGAAATTTCTTTTGAGAGCCAAAAACCGACTTCTGCGCATGGGCCACAAAGTTTCAATCGCACTGTACGTGTGCGCCCGCACGTGGTATTTTGTGGAAGAGCCACACTCAGGGGGCCAAAGAGCCTCATGTGGCTCGTGAGCCGCAGTTTGCCGACCACTGACTTACTCCCCTAGTTTGACCTGGTTCTTCTCCAACCATTTCTTCTTCATTGGGTTCTCTCCTCCTCTGATAACCCTTCAAATGAGGATGTTCCTCGGGACCATCTTTAAGCATTCATTTATATTTATTTATTTATTTATTTATTTATTTATTTATTTATTTATTTTAGGCATTAGCAGTGTTGTCCTCACTAGATGTTCATTGGAAAGTAGCGCAACCCCAGGAAAAGGATGGTTCCATCTTTAACCATTTAGTCCAGTGTTTTAGCAATCAGTGTTAAGGGAGTTCCCAGGATATTGATCCTCTCAGCCCTCAGCAACAGCCTGGCCTGTTTATTCCCATATGCCAGACACATATTGTTTCTATGTGTGCCATCATATGGCTCTACCTTTTAAACACTCCCCCAAGAGATTTCATCCTCTTTCCTGGTTTCATTACCATCAACATCATGATGGCTCTGGGCCTTCTGTACCTAGACAAACCCCGTGATGGAAACTTGAGCATCACCCTTGGATCTTCCCCCTCCTTTCCCTCCCACTTACAAATAATTGCCAAATCTGTCTGCTGCTTGCCCTCCTACCTACCGCTGCTCAGACCATGCTACCTCTTGCCCGAATTATTCTAGAAACCCCCTGCCTGATTTCCCTGCGGTTTTGTGATTCTTAAGTCCATTCTTCACACAGCTGACAGAAAAGTCCATCTAAAATGCAAATCTAACCACAATACACCCATGCTTAAAAGCCTGCAATGGCTCCGTATCCAATAGAATGAAGCCCAAACTCCTTCACATACAAGAAACTTCATGACTGAGCCCTACTCATTAGTTCCCCAGGCTCTCTTCTTGCCCACCCTCCCTCACACACCTCTGTATGCTTGCCTCTAGGCCATTGCCCATGCTGTCTCTATGCCTGAATGTTCTTGCCCATTTTGCCATCACCACACACCTCTTACCTCAGCTCAAGTGACATTCTGTGTTTTTCTGAATATCTTAGGCATATTTCTCTTGTTGTACTTAGCATATTTGCATTATAATTACTTTTTTAGTATTTTTCTCCTCCCACTTGATAGCATGTTCTTTTGTATCCCCTGTTCTGAAATGCCTGACACAGAAAATATTCAATAAATAATTGATGAGTAAACACAGCCTTAGGCTTTTCTAAAAGATAAGTCATCACATATAATTCTAGGAACAACACGTAGAACAACCTATGGAAAAAATCATAAGGTCATTAAGCTTTAAATTTGAGGCTGATTTGAAAGACATACTTTAAGCCTCTTTAATTAAAAGATATATAGTCTCATCCATGCTGTTGCAAATAGTAAGAATTCCTTCTTTTTTACAGCAGCGTAGAATTCCATTGTGTAGATGTACCACAGTTTTCTAATCCACTCATCTTCTGATGGGCACTTAGGCTGTTTCCAATTCTTAGCTATTGTAAATTATGCTTCTATGAACATAGGGGTGCATATATCCTTTCTGTTTGGTGTTTCTATTTTCCTGGGATACATTCCTAGAAGTGGGATCACTGGGTCAAATGGGAGTTCCATTTTTAATTTTTTGAGGAAACGCCATACTGTTCTCCACAATGGCTGCACCAGTCTGCATTCCCACAAGCAGTGCACGAGGGTTCCTTTTTCTATGCATCCTCTCCAGCATTTGTCATTTGTTGATTTGTTGATGATAGCCATTCTGACAGGTGTGAGATGGTACCTCACTGTTGTTTTGATTTGCATCTCTCAGATGATTAGTGACTTTGAGCATGTTTTCATGTCTCTTAGCCTTCTGTATGCCTTCTTTCGAAAAGTGTCTATTTAGGTCCTTTGCCCATTTTTTGATTGGATTGATTATCTTCCTTTTGTTAAGTTGTATGAGTTTCCTGTAAATTTTGGAGATTAAACCCTTATCGGAGGTAACATTGGTAAATATGTTCTCCCCTGCAGTGGGTTTTCTTGTTGTTTTGTTGATGGTTTCTTTTGCTGTGCAAAAGCTTTTCATTATGATGTAGTCCCATTTGTTTATTTTCTCCATTTGCAACAGCATGGATGGAACTTGAGAGCATTATGCTAAGCAAAATAAGGCAGTCAGAGAAAGATAAATATCACACGATCTCACTCATTTGTGGAATATAATGAACAACATAAACTGATGAACAGAAATAGAACCAGAGACATAGAAGCATCGAACGGACTGTACAACCTATGAGGGAAGGCGGGGGGTGAGGGGGTAAGAGAACAACCAAAGTACTTTTATGCATGCATATGAGCATAACCAATGGACACAGACAGTAGGGGAGGTGTGAGGGCTTGTGCTTGGGGGATGCGGTGTAGGGAGAGAGGTCAATGGGAGAAAAGGGAGACTCATGTAATACTTTAAACAATAAAGAATTAAAAATATATATATATAGTCCAACTCCTGTCAAAATTAGACCCAAGGGACCTTTTAAATAACTTTGTTTTGCTGAGTCCAGATTGTGTGTGCTTTTATTTGTATTAAACAATAAATTGTCTTGGAACCTATATATTATTTCTTCTTCATGAGGCTGAGAGATAGTGATTTTCCCAAGTCAGTGACTAGTATGTGGTTATATAGCACTGACTCATAGGCCAGCAGCCTTTGTACCAATGCATCATTCTGCCCCTAGTTTGGGTTTGGTTTCCTCCTTCCTTCTTTTCATCTTCTTTGCGATGAGATTTTACTTATAAGTCAAATATATGCTAGATTATTTACAAGTTCAACCAGATTGGAGAATATTTCTGGTTATAATCCTACTATATATATATATGTGTGTGTGTGTGTGTGTGTGTGTGTGTGTGTGTGTGTATGTGTGTGTGTGTGTGTGTGTTAGTATGTTCTGCCATATACACTGATGCTGAATTCTAAGCCAGCTGAAATTGTTGATAGGCCAGCAACACCTCAATGAATCAAAACCATCCAACCTTCTACAGAACAACAATTTCAGAGTTTAAAAATGTCTTATAATTCCTCTAGTTAACCACCAATTAAGAGCTTAAATACTTCTATAATCATCCAAGCAAAAGGTTCTCCTGTCTTTGTTTGATAACCCTTAGTGACAAGGAACTCACTGTCCCCAAAAGCAATGTTCCCAATTTCAGAACCTTGGGGGAATATTTTCTCTAGAGCCTGTTATCTCTCTGTCATTTCATCAGGGTAAAATGGCAAGTTTCCTGGTTGTTAGAGCTACAATCTGACCTCAGTCTGGATCTTAACCACTAAGTCTGCTGCTTAGTAGCTATGAGACCTTGGCAAATCACTTAGCCCCAGACCACAGCTTCTTCATCTATAAAATGAATCAAATGAAATAATACATGTACATTGTCCAGCACCATGATATGGTTGATAAGGACATGTGGTAAGTGCTCAATAAATATTTTTAAATGAATGAATGACACTTCCCTGATCCTTGGACTCGTTTGAAAGCAGCAACTCCTGATGGTGTATAACTGTATTTTCAAAAATAAAAAATATATAAATTAGTACAGTGAACAGAAACAAATGACTTTCTCCTTAATAATATAATCTTCCTGCCCTAGTCTGGTGTTTCTCAGTGGCTGGAGCATAGGTCTGCTCATCAGATGATCACTGTTTTGATTCCCAGTCAAGGACACGTACATGGGTTGCAGTCTCTGATCAGTGTGTGTGTAGTAGGCAACCAATTGATGTGGCTTTCTCTCTCCTCCCTCCCTTCTACTCTCTCTAAAAATCAATGGGAATAATATCCTGGGGTGAAGATTAACAACAACAAAAAAAGAACATAATCTTCCTGAAACAGTCCAATTGATCTGCTCACCCACAGCAGGTAGGAATGTGAGCCAGCAGAAACACTTTCCCTCTGTAATCTGAATCATGCAAATCCAACTTTGCACCATGTAGTTGTATCTAACCCTTGATCTTGCTATTAAAGCATAAATTTTAAGTCTTCCTTAAGTAGATCTTGGCAAACCAGAGTACAAATAAGAAGACACTTTGAAGAGTTGTTGTGTAGAAATTGGAATAGTGTTTCTTCCACTTAATCAGAGCTTGGTTGGGTTTCCATTGAGGGCCAGGAGATGGGACTAGATGACCTCTGTGAAGCCACTTCAGATTCAATTCTATCATTCTAACAAGAAAACAGCATTACAATCATCAGCTCTGAATACATCCCTCTAGTTGTTAACCTGATTGCTCCACCCACATTTGATTGTTACTATTCCATTTGCTTAAGTCCCAGGAGACTACAGCAAACGAGTATATCAAGGCGTGAGAGTGAAGCACACAGTCAAAGATCTACTGGCAGAAAAACGATCCAAGCAGACAAGTAACTCAAGATTTAATGTAAGTCTCATACATTCTGAAGTCTTTTTTTTTTGGGGGGGGGGGGAAGGGGTTAAGTCTTATATTGAGATTAGTTATCTCCCCTCTTCCTTTATTTACACAGCAACCTCTCACCTCTTGAGTCTGATATTTTCCATTGGAAATCTTTCCTTCTACTCGCACTTACGGTATAATTACTATTATTAATACCATGGTACATCTGTCAAGCTATTTCAAGAGCTCTGCTCACTGTTTGGCTGACTACTGCAGCTGGCAGCAGTGAGAGGAAACTGTGCTCTGCCTTTTCAACCCCCTGCCCATCCCGTCATGAATCAACAAAGGCTCAGTTGGTGAAAATAATCACATGTTATTCTAAGCCTGATAGAGACAACTTAGAAGAATCCTCTCTGTAACATGCAAAGTCAGATTTTAAAATCCTAGTAGGACTCAGCCATAAGAAGAGATGAAATACTGCTGTTTGCAACAACATAGATGCATCTTGAGAATACCATGTTAATAGAAATAAATCAAACAGAAAAAGTCAAGAACCGTATGATTTCATTCATATGTGGGATATAAAAATGAAAGCAACAAGTCAACGAACAAACAAAAACTCATAGACACAGACAACAGTACGGTAGTTACCAGGGAGAATGGGGGTGAGGGGGTAATAAAAGATAAAGGGGATCAAACAGATGCTAACTGAAGGAGGTCTGAGGTTGGATGGTAAACACACACTATAATATGCAAATGATGTATTATAGAATTGTGCATTTGAAACCTATATAAGTTTATTAACCAAGTCACCCCAATACATTTAATAAAAAGTTTAAAGAAAAATCCTAGTAGGAGACATCTTAAGTCTAACACCCTTATCTCCCAACTGTGTATCCATAAATAGCTATGCTCTGTGCCTAAAATGTTTAAGTAGTGGCACTAATTCTCAAAAAAAAAAAAAATGATTCAAGAATGGAAAAGTATTTGGCTATCAAGACAGAATATAATCATTATCTATTAGGTAAAATACAACAACATAAATATCAAGATCTGTCAGGGATTGCTGGGTGCAGGACACAGAGCAGATGACCAGGAATAACTGAGCAAGCATGGACAGCACCTCACCCAGGGGCTGGCACACAGTTGGCACTGGTCTCCCAGTGTGTCTGCTCTGAATGTCAGCGCCATGTCCAACACTGCTCCAAAATCAAATCTCTAGGACATGTCTTAAATGAGCAACCCCAGATTCTATTTCCTCCCATCCACATTTTCTGCCCCCCTTTCTTTTAAACCATCTCCTCTCTTCTAGTTCAACAAATGGGGCTTAGCTGACAAAGAGAAATCGAACTAATTGGCTTCTTGTCTGCTCCTAGTGCAGTGTTTCTCATAGCGCCTGCTTAGAATCATCTGGGGTGTGTGGGGCGTGTGTTAAAACTATCCATACCAATCTAGAGGAGAGAGAGAGAGAGAGAGAGAGAGAGAGAGAGAGAGAGAGAGAGAGAGAGAGAGAGAGAGAGAGAATCCAGCATCTATTCTAAATGAACCACAGCTTCATGGAATTACTGTAAATTGCTTGGCCACAACTCTAACTAAAATTGTGCAACATGATAAAAGTTACAGGCAAACTGTCAATTGGGAAGATAAAGATCACAGTGAAGATAACACCATAGTCAAGGAGCAGATATTGTATCTTCCCAGTGTGAGTGAGGAGGTAACTCACTCCTTGGCATTGTCATCAAACTATAATAATAAAAGCATAATATGCTAATTAGACTGGACAGCTGAACAACCTTCCAGACATCATTCCAAATGTCCTTCCAGACAAAGCCATGGGGGCTGAGGCAGAGGCAATTAGGGGTGATCAGGCAGGCAGGCAGGCAGGCAAGCAGTTAGGAGTCAGCAGTCCTGGATTGCAAGAGGGTGCAGGCTGGGCTGAGGGACCCCTCCCACCCTCTGTGCACAAATTTTGTGCACTGGGCCTCTAGTATCTATATACAAATGATAAGGCCCTGTACCCAACAGAGTTACATAAAAAGACCAAATGGTAATATATTTTTCTTTTAAAAATGACCTAACATGACTTCTTGTTCAATATCTGACTATCAAATAGTGTTTTCTTTATTTGTTGATGTTACTTTTTAAGAGCTATAACAATATAAACATGACTAATAATAAACTATATTATTTTATGAGAATGAAGATTCCTGGTCCTTTTACCATGTCTACTAACATAGAGTTATTTGGCTGGAGCCAAGGAATGGTCATTGTTAAGTTCCTTGGGTGCATCTTTACACATCAGACCTTGAGAACTTTACCATAGAGCAAGGAGCAAGCATCGAAGCCTCACACACCACAGCCATAGTTCTTATCTTTACCCAGATAAGAACTTGTTGAACTACTGCTATTGGCCCAGTGACATTGAACATGTTATGGTGAAAATGGCTACAAGAAATTCATAATACATGGTCTGTGCCATTAAACACGAAATAACCTGGTGGAAAGGAAAAATACTTATCCACTTAAAAATATACAAGACAGTATAACCAAGCACTGGACTGAATGCTAAAGACAAAAGACCAGGCAGCATGGCCATGTGATATAAAGACTATAACACTGTTTACATAAGGTCTTTTTAAAGCACATTTCCTTATGTGTCATCTCATTTGATAGACACATTAATTCTGTGATATTGAGATTTACATGGTTTCCCATTTTCAAGATTAAAAAGTTGACAACAAGAGAAGGGAATTTATTATTTTTATTCTACAGTTAGCAAGTGGCAGGTTTTCTGACTTCTAGTTCCATATTCCTTTCAAGGGAAAGATCGATGTGGAGAATAGAAAAATCTCTGACTCATGCTGTCTTTGTCCATTTCAGCTGCTATAACAAGATACCACAAACAGGGTAGCTTAAACAGCAAACATTTCTCACCGTTTGGAGGCTGCAAGTCTAAGATCATGGTCTCATTTTTGAAGGCCCTCTTCTGGGGAGTAGACGTCTCCCTGTGTTCTCACATGGGGCCTGGGGAGCTCTTGGGTCTCTTATAAAGGCACTACTCCCATTCCTGAGGGCCTGTCTTCATGATCTAATCACCCCAATGGCTCCCACCTCATAATATCACCTCATTGGGCATTAGGATTTCAACATATGAATTTGGGGAGGACATAAACTTTCAAGCCATAGTACATGCAAACAAAGGTAATGGAAACTCAAAAATATATATTTATGTAAAAAGAACTTCTAGGACTAGAAAAGTGCAAACCAGCTCTGACTATGCATTTATTCTTTGGCATAAGCGCGGGGATGTATGAACTCAGCCTTAACCTCATTTATATACATTCCCAATGTCTCAATGCTAGTATCTTATTCTTATCTTCATTTCAATGACCTTTCAAATTTGGGTAGTTAAATGCATATAAACTTTGAACTTTAGGTGTCTTCATGTATTGATTTAATTGTCTACTTGCTCATTTTTCATCTTCTCCACCACTATTCTAGAACATCTGTATATCCCAAAAGGGATGTTGTATTCAGTAATAATCCACTCTTCATGACCTGTTTCTGTCCCTGTTGCAAATGAAATCCAAGAACAGGGATCATGGAGAATCACATTACTGGCAGGCATTTGGGGGCTCTAATTGTATGGGTAATACTAAGACTACCTCCTATTTCTCTTACCAATGCACTAGGTGACAATGAGTCAGATACCTTGAATCATTTCAGATAGGGAAGCCATCCTTACACATGTTCAAAATTTGCTACTGACAAGGTAGATTATAACCAGCCAAAGGCTTAACTTAAGGAGATGGGAGGTCCTACCATACATATTGTGTCAGGCCAGAGATGGTTCCCAAAATATCCCATGTCATATCCCTGTCACCTGTGAATGTTGCCTCATGGGGCAAAATAAGTAATTAAGTTAAGGATCTTGAAAGGTAAAACCCTGTATTACCAGGTGGGCCCTAAACGCAATCACGTGTATCCTTGTAAGAATGAGTTTGAGAGAGACACACACACACATGAAGGAGGAGACACACAAAAGAGACAGAAGGGATGTGATGACAAAGGCAGAGGCTGGAGTCATGCAGCCACAAGTCAAGGAATGCAGACAGCCATCAAAATCTGGACCATTCTCCCCTAGAGCCCTATAGGGAGGACAGTGCTGCTGACACCTTCATTTGGACTTCTGTCCTCCAGAACTGTGGAAGAATACATTTCGGTCTTTTTAAACCACCCAGCTTGTGGTAATTTTTTACCAGTAGCCCGAGGAAGCTAATACACATATATTATGGAACTGTGTCCCCTGATAAGTATCCTTTAGAAGTTCCTACTTAAAGTCCAAATTGCTGCTCTGCTCTTCGGGCCAACACTCTGACAAGTTTACACAGGTTGTATTGTTCCGGCTTTACCGCAATTTCCCTAAGAGCTTCTGTTTGTGATGCCATGAAATGTTTTTTACATCTTTGCAGGAGGAATCAAAGGGGGAAAAGCCCCTTCCATAAAACTAAAACAAAAACAAAAACAAAAACAAAAAAGCACATTTTCAACAAAGACTGTACTTAAAACCACTGCCATACACTGCAGCCACAATCATGTGGTTTCACACTGTTACCGGGGATATCTGCTTTTAAATAATGGCTTTTCTCTTTCTCTCTCAATTTTTTCTGTTATTCCTTACTACACTGCTAATCTTCTACCAGAATATTTAAGATAGGAGCCATTCACCAACATGTAGTACCAAATATATATATATATATATATATATATATATATATATATATATATATATATATATATTAGAATTTTGATGTAGGTTCAGGTTGCATTATTTTTCAATTAAAAACTATTTTCATTGAGATCCATAAAGGCTAATCATTGAGAGATTTTAATAATGTCACAAAATTCAGTGAACTCTCAGTTACTTATAGTAAAGGGGGAAAAGGAATAACAAGAAAAAGAAGCACTAAGCCTAATCACCACCACTTTTAATTTTGGTTTGAAATTCAGTGAACAACTTCCAGGCTATTGAGCTTTCTAATCAAGTTTTTCATAAAGTATCAAAAGACTCATTTAAAATCATTGGATATATAGCAGCTGGCATGAGGTGAAACTTTTTAAACTTGCTGAGCAGAAAATTAAAATCAGTTTGGAATTCAAATTATGTCATGGAAAGGGGAAATACAATGCAGCTGGGGGAGATTAAAATGTGCCTGGGGCTCAGGCAGCATGCTCAGTGGTTAGAGCATTGGCCCATGCACTGGAAGGTCTTGAGTTCGATTCCTGGTTGAGGCCATGTACTTAGGTTGCTGGTTCAATTCCTGGCCCTAGTCGGGGCACAGGCAAGATGCAACCAATCTATGTCTCTCTCTCACATTGATGTCTCTCTCTCTCTCTCTCTCTCTCTCTCTCTCTCTCTCTCTCTCTCTCCCTCTCCCCCCCTCACCCCCTTCCACTCTCTCTAAAAAAAAAAAAATCAATGGAAAAAATATCCTCAGGTGAGGATTAACAAAAAATAAATGAGCCTGAGAATCATGAGCTGATGCTCAATTTTTATTTATTTATTTTTGTTTGTTTATGGACACACTAATAGCTCATTCTTTGCTCATTTATCAGAATATTACAGTGAGGAACAATAAGGGAATAGCTATGAAAGTTATTTTAACTTAATATTCTACATAAACATAAGGAAAAATAAGTGAAGATTTCTAGTTGTTTTGGAAGGTCAGAACTGAGGAAAATATTGAAGAGATATATCCCAAGTGGAAAACATATTTATATTCTATCAGCCTTGAATTATACATATTATACATTTGCAGGCCAAAATTTAACTATCTCCACTTGGCACGATTCTTTTATACCAGTCTCAAGTATTTACTTTCCAAATCACAATTACTAAAAATTATTTCCTTTTTCTATATTTTCCCAAATCCTTACATTTATATGAGCTGCTGAAATCTCCCCATCAAGAACATATAAGATCAGTCCATATTGTCGGCTGTGCACTTTGATTAAAATCTTTCCTATTTTTGGAAGGAAATCAATGCACACACAGAAAGAAGATGATAATCATACATACTGGTGGGGAAATTTGGAGAAACAGACGGCAAATGGGTGCCGTATACTGCATTTATGGCATAGAGCAATTGAAAGTGTTTGCTCTTGTTGAGAAGTGGATAAACTCTAACTGTGGAACAGATGTGCATTGCCTAGTCCCATGCCTAATAACTGTCTGTCTTTCTATCAGGGCTGCTAATAGAGGTTTGTTTAGTTTAATATCCAGCTGCTGTTTTATGGCACCAATCACAGGCACACTTCAGTCACCACCGAGTGTAAACATTGTGATGTGCGTATCTGTGATTTGCATTTGGACTTCTTGAGAAATGTAAAAAATAAAAAAAATACACAATTGGGAACTGTATATTGCAGCATCCCAAAGTTTCTTTGATTTCCCTAAAGCTTTGGAAAATACACCCAAGACACGAGAAATTACCCCTTCCTCAATCTGTTTGAACCACTCCTCTGGCTATGGTGGTCTCAGGCAACTTTTCTCTTCTCTCTGAGCTTCTCTCTAAAAGTTGACAGTTGCATCTCTCCCATTTCAGTATTCATTTTTTTAAAATATATTTTATTGATATTTTTACAGAGAGGAAGGGAGAGGGATAGAGAGTTAGAAACATCGATAGAGAGAAACATCGATCAGCTGCCTCCTGCACACTCCCTACTGGGTATGTGCCCACAACCAAGGTACATGCCCTTGACCGGAATCGAACCTGGGACCCTTGAGTCTGAAGGCCAAAGCTCTATCCACTGAGCCAAACCAGTTAGGGCACAGTATTCAATTTTAATAGTAAAACTTTTCAGAGTTCATCCCATTTCTTTATCTTCTTTATTATTGTTATTCATGTTTCAAATGTTTCCGTTTCACTGTTTAGGATTTTAAATCGATCTGAGTCTCTGAGAACTAGCTCATAGCCAAGTTGAAGCATCTTTGAGCTGATGCTTGAGATCACTCATTTGTCTGGGAACCTACAGCACTCAGGGTGCCTGGAGTTCACCATCTATGACACGGACAGCATAGTTGGGGGAAGAGTTTGGGCTCAGGATCCAGATGATCTGAATTCAAATCCCAGATCTGCCATTTGCCAACTGCACAGTGACTTGATCTTGCTGTTGAAGGAAGGCAATATCTGCCTTGCAAGGTTATCATAAGAGTTATATTTAATTTTTGTTAAGGGCTTGGCACATAGTATGTGTTCAATCGACGCTTTTGCTATTAATTACTGCAAATAACGTTAGAATTCAAAGTGATGTAAGATCGAGTGACCTGAAGTCCAGCTGTGGGAGAAGGAATTATACATGAAAAAGACTTCTCAGAGGAAGATGAACCTTGACCTAGGCTTTGAAAGAAGGAGATAGCTCAAGTGAGCAGTGAGGAGGGATGAAGTCCAAACAGGGTGGTCTAGCCGGAGAGGAGGCACTCTGTCTGTGATATGAGGTGGGTGGACTAATTTGGTCTGCGGGATGAACTGAAAGAGAAGGTTGAGAGACCTGACCTGGTACATGACCCTTCCAAATTCAGTGCTAGTTTTGCCTGCTAAGGTCTCCCAGACTCTCCCTCTACTCCCAGAGACTCCAGCATATCTATCTGCTAAAATACTTATTACATTGCATTATGATTGTTTGTTTAAACCCCTCCCTCTAACTGGCTAATGTCTTTCTATTTCTATTTGTTCCTTTTGGAGTCTCCAGCCAAGAGGAATGGCAGTGTGATAGAATGGTGAAGAGTTTATATTTAGGAGACAGGCAGACTGAGGATCTGATTGTACTAATAATGTGTGAAAGTGGTCTAACTTCTCTGGGCCTCAGTTTCCTCCTATGTCATTAGGGATAGTGATACCACCATAAAGTGGCCATGAAAATGAAATTAGATAATGTATACAAAGCTCCTGGTACAGCTGGTACATGGCATGTTGTAAGTGCTCAATAAATGGCCACTTTCATGGTGTTTACAGTCCCTGGAATATGGAAGCACTTGATGATACCACAGGGAAAGTCTGCTGCACATAGGTAGATACCCACAAGACTGTGGCCAGCTCTGAATAGCAGTCTTTGCAGTTAGATACTCCTGTTTCCATTACTATAGATTCTAACATAATATAATAGGTCAAGCCAATAGAAAGGCCACTGGATGACTTTTTAGGTTGGAAAAATCGATTCACAGTGAGGAATGAAACAGTAGAAGCCACAGTTAGCAACTTTATTTTGTATTCTAACTCAGCAATTTCACCCTCGTCCATTCTGAAAGACAAGATGGCTAGAACCGAAGCTCGCACTTGGTGCATTTCATTAATATACTGTAAATCCAACTGCTCTCATTCTGCAGTTGTCAATACCCAAAGACTTAACCAGTCTGGGATAACAAACCAAGTATTGTACTTCCCAATCATGGCGTTTTCATGAAACTCCAACTTCAAATGGCAGGAAGAAGAAAATAAAAGTCTTAACCTTTTGATCAGGATTTGCTACCAATTTGTTGACTTAAATAATGTTATTTTTTTGAACCTACATTTCCTCAATGACAAAAAATCATATAATCTTATGAGTGGTGTAGATGGGGTGGGACTGGTACTTACAGTGTTTCCCCTTCTCCCCACTGGGTACAGTTCTTTCTCATCCTGACTTGATAGTTTCCCCAACCTCAGAACATATTCCATCCACTGGCACCTCTACCCCCAATCTCCAAGGCTAAGCTGAACTCTCTTATTCTTCCAAGACAGACTAATCCTGGGTCCCCTTCCATCACTTCAACTCTCTCTGAGGTACAAAGAACATCAATAATAACAGCCATCCTTTACTGCTGGGTTTCTAATCGGGACTTTACAAATATTTTCATTTATGCAGTTCTAAATACATCTCATTTATCAACAAGAAGCACAACAGTCTTGAGAGGGCGACACTCCTGTTTTCAGATGTGGAAACTAAGCCTCATAGAAAGCAGTGAAGCTTAGAATTGGACCCAAGGCAGGACTGGCTTTGGAATAACTACTTTGCTTAGCCCCCCTGCTCAGTGCTCACCTGATTCTTCACATTCCATACTTGATGGCCGCAATCATGACTCGCTCCCTCTCCACCTCATGTCTGTCTCCCTGCCCGCCCTGTAGTGATTCTGCAGGCTGCTCAGGTGATGCCACACCCAGCTCAAATCAGAACCAAAGCCTTTCTTTCCTATGATACTCAGACATCTACATGCAAGTTCATAGTTCTCTCTAGGACTATTCTCTAGTGCCATCCAGAACCTGCTTTCAAAATACAGTTCCTCTCTGTCATTCCCCACCACTCTGGACCCCTAATCTCTTGGGCTCTCCATGGCACCCGGCCTTCTCTGTAAAAGAGGAAAACCTACTACACTGACCTTCTAGAAGCCTCTTTGCTATCCTCCTAGAGTTCTACAGGGCCTACCACACCCAACTCATTTGGCGCTGACTTTTTCTGCTATGCCTTTTAATGAGGGGAGATTTATTTTCTGAATATTTTCAAGCTGACCTGGGAGACTGGTATCCCATGGCTCACTCCTGGGACTGGGTATAGAATGTCACTTCTCCCACTGCAAAGGCAGAAAGCACATCCCTCTGAGGGTTGGAAGAGATCCCTGAGCCCAATAAAGCATAGAGCTGATAGCTTTTACCTGCTGTCTCTGGTAATCCACCTCCTAGATGCTCTCCCAACCTCTGTGGTACTCAGCATTCTCTCATAGTTTTTTACACTAACTAATCATATGCATATTCTTAATATTGCAATAGCCATGAAGGAAAGGGGAGGGTAATACCTTTATGCTCTTCCCTTCTTATGAAAGTATGAGAAAAGATGAGGAGATGGGGACCACCAATGGATTCTTAAGTACAAAGCCAACATTTTGTATTCCATACAAAAGATATATGAAAGCCTACATATATACTAATATCAAAATTTAATTTTAATCAAAATTAAAATTTGAACCCTGGTAAAACTTGGACAATGTATATAGTGTGCTAGTCTAATGGTGGTGCTAAACAACAATAAGAAGGCTGAAAGAAGCAGAATAAATAAACTGATGTAAATAAACTAACTGATTATCCATGCCTTAAATGTAGGGAGTTGTCCATACATAAATTCAAGGGAGAAATCACAGCCATTGCAGACATCCCTGTACTAACAAAGCTAAGAACAGAGCACACACATGTTATATTCAATTTCTGGTTAGCAGGCATCCCAAGCTCTGAGGACATGTGAGTACAAAAAAATGCCTGTACCACTGCTATCGCAAGAAATATTCATGCTCTCCTCTGATTTCTTAAAATTTACCATAAAAACCATTTATCATCTCTTCAAGACTCATAAATTGAACCCATGCTACAATGTGTTCCCACTTTGGTGAGATTTTCACGCTTACCTGGGTACAGCAAATGGCCATCACATGGCCCAGCATGTCTTGCTTTACTGGGTATTATTTTCCTTATATGATTTTTCTTTTTCTTATTTTTAGCAGTACCTTCACTCTTTGTGTTTAGTTACTAAATCTCTTAGGGAAATGATGCTTTTTCGCTAATAAGTCCATCTCATTTGCCCTTCCTACTTTTTTTTTTTTTTCTGAATTGCCAGAGGAGGGATCCATTTATCTGTAACATTTGCAAGGCTATTGATAAAGGGAATCAATGTTTACCCTGGTACACTTTTTGCTCATTCCCGTAGCACAGTGCTTTGCATATTGCTTGCTAACATTGCCAACTTACTCCCTTCATGAACCTAGAAAGAACCTAAAACACACACACACACACACAAAAAAAAATTCTGAGTAGGCAATGCCTTATAAACTGAAAATGCCAATGTTTGAATGCAGAGGTACACATTATATCTGCGCTATTCATTTGAATGGATGCTTTATCTAAGGCTTTCAGAGTGGCCCATTGTCTGACTTTAATTAGCCCACTATCCTGCCCTATTTAGAGAACTAAACCACATTTCCAGGGCTCTCTGTGTTCTGTACCCAACCACCTGCTCCTTCACAATTGCAGAAAAATTTTAAAATAATAATAAAGGCGAACCTTTTGCAAGCAACTTATTTTTTCAGCTGCTCTATTGGTTCTGTCATTTTTTTTAATGTCATGAAATTCAAAATATTTCCTGGTGGTGAATTCTTTTGCACAGCTCTCAAAAACAGCCAGGTTTTGCAGCACAAGAGCCAAGGCAAGTCCGTGGGCGGGGCTGCAGTCTGCAGATTCAGTTCTGGCCAAAGCGTACAGGACCACCTACCAACGTGCATCCCCGTGGTTCTTGTTCTAATCTAGCTACAGAAATGCAAAAAGCATCCAAAGGCACATGAAGGCCCAGGGATAAAAAAGAATGTGTTTCTTTTTGTAACTTAGGCAACAGAAATCACTTCCTCACAGAGACAGTCTGGGCATAATTTTGTGCCAAGCAGGAGAGTTTTACAGCAAAATTTCAAGAAGTTGTCAGAGAGTTGGAATTCTGTAACTGCATTAGCTTTCCAAAGGATATAAAATAGTTCGTGTACCAGAAATTTCAGACATTTGGAATCATTGTTTTATTAGGAAATTGTGATTTATGATAAAGATATAAAACCTAAATTATATATTTTTAGCTTTTATTAGCTAGTTGTTTTAATTACAAAAGTGATGCATGGCAAAATTTCAAACAGTAGAAAGTATAAAGTAAACAGTAGAAGTCTACCAACCTTCTGCCCCCACTCATCCCCTCCTACTTCCCAGGGCTCACCACTCTGAGTTTCATGTACAATCTTCCAGAATTTTGTTATGTTATCTATAATAATAAAAGTGTAATATGCTAATTAGGCCAGATGTCCTTCCAGACAACCTTCCGGATGACCTTCCAGACAAAGCTGGGGCTGCAAGGGAAGCCCGGGTCCTGGGTGCAGGAGGGAAGGAAGCCGATGCTGGCAGCCGGGAGAAGGAAGGTCTACTCTTGCACAAATGTCATGCATAGGGCCTCTAGTTGTATTATAATGAAATTAAGTTGCTGCACCAACAAGTTAATGAAGATTGAAATCAATGTTAGATATTTACATGCACTATTACAAAAGGCATACACTGATGTTTTCACAGTAAATTCCTTTCCCCAAGAGAAAATTTTAATGTCTTTTATTCTTCATTTTACCTCTATACATTTGAAAGCCTTAAGTAAATCACTTAAAACTCACCCCCAAACCATCCCTGACCTATCATTTTCAGCACCAGATTAAATTACTTAGAATGCCGCTGTCACCATGTCCACACTGCTAAAAACTTGTCAGGGACATTGCCTGCTACCAGACAAAGACCAAGTTCCTTGGCGTGGTTCAAAGATTCTTTCTGGCCTAGCTTCTCCACCCCACTGTAGCTTCTCCTCAGCTTTTCTGTCTGCACACTTCCTGCACACATTCGTATCTGTGACTTGCTTTCCACACATTTGAGCATCGCTCTGGTCCCCAGCTATAACACCACTTATTCTATCTGCTTATTCGTTTCCTTTCATCCTTCAAAACTAGACTCAAATATCATCTACAGTATGATGTGTTCAGTCACCTTCCCTCAAGACAGCAGCCCACCTCTCTCCCTCCCTTCATTCTTACCTCCACCAACCCCTCACCCCTATCTACACTAAATCATGGTTATAATCAATCTAGATTGGAATCCATCCTGTGTCACTTACTAGCTTTGTGACCTTGGACAAGTTCATTATACCTGGTACTATTTATTAGTTTTCCAATATATGATCTAGAGATGACAACTTACAACAATCTATTTCATTGGTTAATGGTACAGATTTGATGAGATAATGCATGTAAATCATCTCGGGTAGTGCAAAGCATGTAAAGCACATGAATGTTAGTTGTTACTAAAAAAGGGTGAAACACACATTAATATATGTAAAGTGTTTGACTCAGAGTCTAGCATGAAGTATTCATGAAATACTAGTCCTTTCAACCCTCATTTTTATTTACATATACTTACGTAACTGTGCTCCTTATGAAATGACATGCTCCCTAAGAACAGGACCCACACCTTACTCGTCCCTGTACTCCTGGAAATTACCACAATCCTGTTACGTAGTAGGCACACAATACATTTTTATTTAATTAATTCAGTGAAACTTCTGCTCCTGACAAGCCAACTTGCTTATAATCTCTTAAAGAATAAGAGGTGGGTGTGCTTTCCCACCTGTGTGCTTGGTTCACAAAATCCCTTGTGGCTGGGATCCCTTTCTCCTTTCTGCATCCTCTCATCCTTCAGTGTCCAAATCCTCAGCAAGTGATTTCTCCCCTTTCGACTTCTACAGTATGTAGAGCATGGACCATGCACCTGACCCATGATCTACTATTTCCTAGGTATGTCTGTATCAGTTACCTGAGAACACACTGGAACCTTAGTAATTGATAATAATTGTTCTGGTTTCTCACATTCCTGTGGGTGTGCTGGAAGTTTCTCTGCCAGTTTCCCCAGGCCTCACTCATGCAGCTGTGTTTAGCTAAAGTCCAACATAGCTCCTTCACATGTCTGGAATATGCTAGCTGTCAGCAGGAGGGCCTGGATTCACTTCCACGCTGTCACTCAACATCCAGCAGGCTCAAGTGACTTTCTTAAGAGGAAGTTGGAAGGCAGCATTTGAAGCAAGCAAAGGTAGCCCGGGCCAGTGTGGCTCAGTGCCTACAACATTGGCCAGTGCACCAAAGGATCCCAGGTTCGACTCCCAGTCAAGGGCACATACCTGGGGTACCTGGCTTGCAGGTTCAATTCCCATACTTGGTCTGGGTGCATGCGGGACACAACCAATCAGTGTGTCTTTCTCACATCAATGTCTCTCTCTCTCTCTCTCTCTCTCTCTCTCTCTCTCTCTCACCCCTTCCTCCCTTCTACTCTCTCTAAAAATCAATGGAAAATATCCTCAAGTGAGAAATAAATAAATAAATAAATAAATAAAAGCGAGCAAAGATAAAAGCTGCAAATCCTCTTGAAGCCTAGATTCTCAATCTCATCCAACATCACCTCTGTCACATTCTATTAGTAAAGCAAGTCACAAAACCAACCCAGAGTCAAAGGGGTAGGGTGGTAGACTTCACTTCATGATGGGAGGAACTGCAAAGAAACTGTGGCCACATTTATTCTACCACACATGGCTTGTGTCTCTGAGTGGAACCTAATCTAAGCTGTTCAGTTGCATTTTTTTCCCTAGCACCTGCCACATTCAGCACTGTGCCTTGTACCTCAGAGATACCCAGTAAACATCTGTGGTTTCATGGAAGGGCTAGTGCAGAGAACCTGCTGGTTGTGTCATTGAGAGATTGCGGGAGCAGTCAGAGAAGTTGGGTTTAAATCCCAGTTTTGTAATTTACTAGATGGATGATTTGAGACACAATTACTTAACTTCTCTGTGCTTTCCTCTTTGTAAACCCAAGAGGACAATGACTACCTTATAATGAGATAACATTATATAAAACACTGGACACATGACAGGTGCTTATAACTGTAGTTTCTATTCATTATGCAATACTTTTCTAATTTATGATTAAATTACTATAGAACTCAAGATAAGTGGTCCAAAAATCAAAACCTGTTTCAAACTTTGCAAAACAGCAAGATTTATTAGAACAGACTTGGTATAGTTTAGTCACTGTATAAGATTTTGCACCAATCAGAATGACCTAAGATCTACTTCATATTTGTCACAATAGCTCAGTAATTCTCTCAGCCCATTTTCTTCTGGAGGAGGAAGGTATTTCTACCTAACACAGGTATCCATATAAAAGCTGACTGTCTTACATTAACTTTTCATTTATTTCAGATTTGAAGGAAAATCATGACCTATGGTGGATCTAAATTCAGATAGTAGCATATGGTTTTAAAAATGTTCAGTATAACATTATCTGTTCCACCTCTCTCCCAACCATCAATATAATGACAATGAGTAATTGAATATATGAACTGTACATTCCTTGAAAAGGAATTTATTCACAAGTGGCTATGATTATTATTGTTTCAGCATTAATATCACTATCTTCAAGTTTAAATCCATCTCTTTTTAAAATATATTTTATTGATTTTTTACAGAGAGGAAGGGAGAGGGATAGAGAGTTAGAAACATCGATGAGAGAGAAACATCGATCAGCTGCCTCCTGCACACCTCCTACTGGGGATGTGCCCGCATCCAAGGTACATGCCCTTGACCAGAATCAAACCTGGGACCCTTCAGTCCACAGGCTGACGCTCTATCCACTGAGCCAAACCAGTTAGGGTGCACTATCTTCAAGTTTAAAGAAATACTTTCTAAACTTTATAGTTAGAATTTTAAAAATATATTGTACGGTAGTGTGAAATATCTTACGGTAGTCAGAGATCTCTTCCTTTCAATGTATTCCTTCATCTAGGTTGGCACCTAAAAATATTATAGGGTCATAAAAATGGACTATAAATGTGCTCAAGGGAAAGTCTTATCACTTTACTACCTTGGTGACGTATTAGTTCAAATTAACTCATTTTCATGGGAGGGCTTTGGGGGCAGCTGTGAGACTGCTGTGTTAGCTACAGGAAGTTGCACACTGGCAAATTTCATTCAAATATAAACCTCTAAATTTGGGTACCTGGCATTGCAAGATCCTGTTGTTTGCAATATGCAAAATAAAAATTATATACCATCTCGTTTGGTCAAAAATTATGGGCTCTTCGATATTAATATTATTTCTAGAGGATTCACATGGTGAGTGGCAACATGGTGAGTGTTATATCTTAAACAAGTAAGAAAGGAACATGAGTTCTCCTTTCACATGAGCAATGACAACTGGTGCTCATGCTGAAGGCTCATGTTTTAGGCTGTTCTCGCTCAACCTCTGACATCTGGGAATGGGATGGGGAAGTTCCATCTCTGAAACCTGTCCAGTGAAATCCCTCCCAGTCCCACGCAGGCCCTTCAGGATTCTTCTATATCCTGTGAGATGGTGTGAAGTGACACGTTACCATTGCTTTTTATATTTATCCCTCTAAATATTTCCCAGGCCACCATAGAGAGGGCAGCACTAATTATAGCTATTAAATAAATTTATGGAAATGTTTTATGTCATGATTTTGGTGGTGGGTCACAAGAGTTTATCAAATTTGTCATTCATCAAATTGTATACTTACAATTTGTTAATTTTACTATATGTAAATTATTTCTCCATAAAGATGACCCTCCAAAAATACAATATTCATTGAAAGACTAAGGAGATGATTGATTGATAGATAGATAGATACCAGACAGGGAAGTATAAATCCTACTTGATCATTTTGGTGAGCTACATCAGGGAGGAGGCAAAATTATACAGGAAAAATGAACACAAGAGGCTTATTTTTATCATATAATAAATAAAATAAACTACACTCAAATTGTAAAACCTTTGTAGAGTCCTCAGGTATTAAAATCGGGTTGGAGAGAATATGGTGCTGGGAATTCCACAGTAAGAATTACACCTGGGCGGAAGAAGAAGAAGGAGTGTAAGAAGATTCTGAGGCTTGGTGGTGGAGGGAAAGCTAGGAAAGCTTTTACAGCAGAGAAGTCAAAATATATATTTTATTGATGGCCGCATGGACTGAGCTTTATCCATGCTTTCCATAGAGGCTAGAGGCAGAGCCATGGCAGCTGGTGAGAGAATGGCTGACAGATGCTGAGGAGACAATAGGTATTTATACCCATCAAACTGCATGTACTCCCCCCCAATAGACCTCCACTCCCACCCCACACCCACTCCTCCCAGGCCTTCACCACCTTATTGTCTGTGTCCATGGGTTATGCATATATACATATAAGTTCTCCATCAATCACTCCCAGCAGATTTCTTTATCACTAGAAGCTAACTGCATGCAGTGTTAACATGGAGGGGGATTTCAGCACTGAGTGAGTGGTTGGATGAGACTATCTATAAAAATCTTTCCCACACTTGAGAGTCTACAGGACTGTGAGGGTCACGGCTAAGAGCTCAGATCCATAGAACTGGATACTGAGGATTCAACTTTTAAAACAGCTACATTTTCCACTTAACTTTGTCCCTGAGCATCTGAAAGCCAGATTGGCATTTGTATGTTTTAAGACTCTGTACACCTGGAAACACTTCCCTTCAGAGGTTAGCTTAGGCACCACTTCCTCCAGGACGTGTTCCTCACCCCACCCCTAATTCCAGCTCAAGTGCCTTCCTCCCACATCTCCCCCAGACCATGCCACTTCTCACACTGTAGCGACTCATCTATTTCATCGTCAATCAGTCCTTGTATTGGTTTCCCAGGGCTCAAATAACAAAGCCACAAATGTGGTGGCTTACAACAACAGAAATTTATTGTCTCACACTTCTGGAGACTAGAAGTCCAAAATGGAGGTGTCAGCAGGGCCCGCTTCCCCTGAAGGCTCTAGGGGAGCCTCCCTCCTTGCCTCTTCCTGGCTCTGGTGGTTGCTGGCAATCCTTGTATCCCTTAGCTTGAGGGTGTATCACTCAAATGTCTGCCTCTGTCTTCAGATGGCTTCTCCCCTCTGTGCCTGTGTCTCTCTCCTCTTCTTAAAGGGACACCAGTCATGTTGGATTTAGGGCCCACCCTAATGCAGCATGATTTCATCTTACTTTAACTACTACATCTTCAAAGTTTCTATTTCCAAATCAGGTCACATTCACAGGTACTGAGTGTTAGGACTTCAATACATCTTTTGGGGCATATAATTCAACTGACAATATCCCCCAGCCTCCCATGCTCACTACCTGTGGTTTAGAGGACTGTGTATTTATGCCACATATTTTTATTGTGTTGACTATGAACCACACTCTGATCTGGCACTGAAGACAAGTCACAGTCAGGGTCCCCACCCTTAGTGGCACTTGATTCTACATGGGGGCAGATAGTAAAAATGTAGCAATTCAATGTTGAAGCCAAATGCCATGCAGGTAGGTAGAGACAGATAGATGGTTGATGATTAGATAGATAGATAGATAGATAGATAGATAGATAGATAGATACTATCCTATCTAATAAAAGAGTGATATGCAAATTGACCATCACTCTAAGACACAAGATGGCCACCCCCATGTGATCAAAGATGGCTTCCCCCTGTGGATACAAGATGGCCACCACAAGATGGTTGGCAGGAGAGGGCAGTTGGGGGCAGTTGGGGGTGACCAGGCCAGCAAGGGAGGGCAGTTGGGGGAGACCCAGGCCTGCTGGGAGGGCAGTTGGGGGGACCAGGCCTGCAGGGGAGGGCAGTTGGGGGGGTGACCAGGCCAGCAAGGGAGGGCAGTTGGGGGAGACCCAGGCCTGCTGGGAGGGCTGTTGTGGGCAATCAGGCCAGCAGGGAGGGCAGTTAGGGGTGACTGGGCCAGCAGAGGAGGGCAGTTGAGGGAGACCAGGCCAGGAGGGGAGGGAAGTTGTGGGGGACCAGGCCTGCAGGGGAGAGCAGTTGGGGGGTCCAGGCCTGCAGGGGAGAGCAGTTGGGGGGTCCAGGCCTGCAGGGGAGGGCAGTTAGGGGTGACCAGGCCAGCAGGAGAGGGCAGTTAGGGGTGACTGGGCTAGCAGGGGAGGGCAGTTGGGGGATACAAGGCCTACAGGGGAGCGCAGTTTAGAGGGACCAGGCCTGCAGGGGAGGACAGTTGCAGGGGGACCCAGGCCTGCAGGGGAGGACAGTTGGGAGGGACTGGGCCAGCAGGAAAGGGCAGTTGGGGGGGACCAGGCCTGCAGGGGAGGACAGTTGGGAAGACCAGGTCTACAGAGGAGTGCAGTTGTGGGCAATCAGGCCAGCAGGGAGGGCAGTTAGGGGTGACAGGGCCAGCAGGGGAGGGCAGTTGGGGGTGACCAGGCCTGCAGAGGAGGACATTTAGGGGCAACCAGACTGGCAGGGCAGGGCAGTTAGTTAGGGATGACCAGGCCAGCAGGGGGGGGGGGCAGTTAGGGGCAATCGGGCCAGCTGGGGAGCAGTTAGGCATCGATCAGGCTGGCAGTGGAGGGGTTAGGGATGATCAGGCTGGCAGGCAGAAGCAGTTAGGGGCAATCAGGCAGAGGCAGGCGAGCAGTTGGAAGCCAGCAGTCCTGGATTGTGAGAGGGATGTCCAATTGCCCGTTTAGGCCTAAACGGGCGGTGGGTCATCCCTCAAGGGGTCCCAGATTAGAGAGGGTGCAGGCTGGGCTGAGGGACACCGTCCCCCCCCCCCGTGCACGAATTTTGTGCACTGCGCCTCTAGTACTTGATAGAGATTTGATGAATGATATTAATACAAACAGTAAAAAGCAAAGGGTAAATTAGTCCATTTCATCTAGCCAGTGCCTTTTGGCATGATTACAGAGTCTAAAACTTTCGTTTCTTTTTGTCCCCTGTAAAATTTGTTCTCCAGTGCTTACATTCATAGTCTCAGTTGACTCCCATCAATCTAGCCTCCTAAACAGTGCTCTTTCCTATCAGAAAATAAGGTTTGTAAAATATATCCCTGACCTTTTTTCTTTAAATCCAAACGTGCTACTAAAGAAGAAAACACTCGCTGTCTTTGTCTTCCAGGGCAGTGTCGGTTCCTCTCCGTCTCCATTTGTCCAGGTGCCAGGTGAGTACTTCAGCTCAACGAGCAATTCATCCATTCCCTTTTGAGTTTCAATGGGACACCTGGGCCCTGGTTCTTTTATAACTGTCCAAC
Organism: Cnephaeus nilssonii; assembly: GCF_951640355.1. Classification (NCBI taxonomy): domain Eukaryota; kingdom Metazoa; phylum Chordata; class Mammalia; order Chiroptera; family Vespertilionidae; genus Cnephaeus; species Cnephaeus nilssonii. The sequence continues at coordinate 68,240,312 of NC_137084.1, read as the reverse complement.
AGCACATTTTAAATGTTGCTTCCTTAAAATAGTTGTTTTTAAAATATAAAATCAGTGAAGAGAGAGCTAATTGAGTCCTTCCTGAATTTAGAATCCACGCTGTCTTGCAGGCAGCCTTTGGATCACCTGCCTAGCAGAAGCGTATTGGGCAAAGGCAATAGCATTTAGGCTCTCGATACAACTTTAAAAGGTCTAAAATTCTGGCCCCGTGATCTGGTGGATTATGCACCTGCTTTAGCACACAAGGATAGAGGCCTGTGGGCAGATGGGAAACGAGCATATATTGAGTTCTCTCCATATGCCAGGCACTGAGTTAAGTGTCTTGTCTTCATTTAAATACATATGTCTCATTAAATGCCCCTATGGGGACCCAGAGGGGGCATTCCTGATGACAGTGGTGGGCACTCTCATATGTGCACACACACATTCTTTCCAGATCCCAAACTCAGAAGTGCCATAGTGTTAATATTTTTAGGAACCTTCAGAGATGGATAGGGAAAGGAGTAAGCAGAAGGTTCACATGTCTGAATGTCTCTATTGTGTTTCCCATTCACATTTTATTGTCACTGAATTCTGCTCCTTTTTATATAAGGAAAACTTATATAGCTTCTCTTACCACCTAAAATTATTCTTCCTCTTCTTAAGGAGAAAAAAAAAATGCTTAACAGAGCAGAGAGTCTTTCTTTGTGGTTGTTTTTATTTGAAGATTGGAAATATAAACGTAAGACCCTGGGACCCGTGTACATAGTCTTAATTCTGTTCTGGGCCATAGCCACTCCCTTGGATATAGCTTTGTGGTATGAAACAGAACCTTAGGTATTGATTCTGATTTTCATTTGCTCCAGGTCCCCTCCCCCCACCCCCAAGGAAATGTGCTTATAATAAAACTCCTAACTGTCGCTTTCAAATTCATGAGCAAATTAGAAGTGCGGGGCTATAAATTTTAAGATAAAAATGGAGTAAGTAGCATTGTGCTATACATTTCTACAAGGGCTTCTGGATGAATGAGTAAGTTTACATGTAATTGTTGAACACAGTAATAAAATAACGTGTTTAGAGAAAATGTATAAAAACATAAGCTCTGCCCGCAGGGCACTCGTATGAAAGAGGTTGTAACTCAGGTGAGAGAGTAGTGAGCATAACATGAAGTGCCACATCATGCGACAAGGCCAAAGTGCTGTGTGTGGAGTGACCTATGACTGAGTCACGATACAAAGGACAGTCTGACTTCTCTCCCTACAGACGAGTGGGCAGGGTGGGCAGAGTCAAAGCTCAGAAGTGGTCACTGGTTGGGGGGAAGTAAGAAAGTCAAGCATCTGCATCTTCTTCCCACTTCAGCCCTTCTGTGGCCTCCAGGTGTTGGTCTTGGCCGATAGGATCACATCCGCCATGAGCAGGACAGTTTAACTGATTGAGTCCATGCCCTGAACACGTTCTCAGTGATTATGTTTCCTGCTGCAACTGAGCTACAGCGTCAGAAAGTCATTAGCAAACACCTCTTTTCCCTTCTGGGTCCATTGCACTCGCCTTAGCCTTACATATCACTCTTCTTAGTTTCAGCTTCTTCCCCTGTTTCCCCCAGAGAAACTGTGCCAGGCATTCTCTTCCCAAGCGTGCAGTGGCCACACTATGGCCACACGAGGGCAGCAAATAACACGAGTCTCCCGAAGCCTGACAATTTTTTGTGGTCTTTCCCCTAACGTGACTGCACAGAAGCCATATCATTCCAAAGCAAGCCAGGTGGGTGCTAGACACGGTGTTAAAAAAGTCAGTCAGTAGTCCTAGCTGGTTTGGCTCAGTGGATAGAACGCCCGCCTGCGGACTGAAGGGTCCCAGGTTCGATTCCAGTCAAAGGCACATGCCGGGGTTGCGGGCTTAATCCCTAGTAGGAGGCCTGCAGGAGGCAGCCGACCAGTGATTCTCTCTCATCATTGATATTTCTTTCTTTTTCTCTCTCTCCCTCCCTCTCTGAAATCAATAATATATATTGATTATACACACACACAAAGGATTAGAGGAAGAATACAACCTGCCTGGGGATTGGGATGGGGTCAGAGTATATCACCTTTTCTAGAGACACTGAATCTCAGATAATATGCCAGACGCAGGCTCTTGTGGATGGTCCTGTGTGTGTGTGGACAGAGCTCAGAAGCTGTGGGAAAGATGCTTCATCCGATAAAATGTCAACGCCAACTTATTCTCATCTCTCTAGGCCCAGCCCCTCCCTAGCTCAGTGCCTGACACATAGAAGGTGCACAACACGCGTACACTCCGTGAGTGAACCATTCAATAGTTATTGCACCATCTAAAGTGAACTCATCCGCGAAGGAGAGAGAACTTTAAACATACCATTATTTGGTCTGGACCAGATGAAAGAGGTGATGTGGCCATACTTAACACGCTCGAGACGTGTATCTATCTAAATGCGGCCTTGATGGCAGCATGTGCCAGGAGCATGTGCCAGAGACGCCTTGACTCTCCCAGGAGGAAACGTGTGCCTGTTTGCTTTTCATTTGTCAACAGGTTCACCGGTCATGTCAGGCTACTACGGCGTCCGAAGATCTTTCCTGTCTGACTCGGACTTCCACAGCACCAAGCAATTTGCAAACGATGCGTGCACCTCCAGCGTGGCCAGGCCCTTTCCCTGCGAGTCCTCGGCGGGGCAGAGCCACCCCGCCCTCCTAGACTCCTACTTCCCGGAGCCCTACGGTGACCACCGCCCGCAGGCCCTGACCCCCAGCGCGGGCCCTCTGTTCGGCGCCTCGCCCCTGCCACCGCTCCTGCCACCGCCCTTCCCCAGCGACCCCACACACTTCGTGCTGGTGAGTATGCCGCTATTTCATCTTAGGGGGTGACTGAGATCAGGGCTGGGCGGTCCGGCGAGCCCAAGCGCTTGGCAACAGGACTGAAGCCGGGTATGGTCGCCCTGGAGACCCCTGAGGCTGCCCTGAACCTGCCCCCAGAGATGCCAGGACAGATGCCCCCCAGGGTACTCTCCGAAGGGGCCTTCCTCAAAAATCCGCGCCACCCACGCCATCAGGAGGGGTCTATCCTGAGGCCTGAACGGGTCTGACTAACAAGATAGGTTTTATATCCACTTTGCTAATACTCTGCTGGCTTGGCCAGGTGCTCTCCCATCACTCCCCCAGCGCAAGGGGAGGGCCCTGCAGTTACACCTCAGACCAGCCACCTGCACCCCACTGTGCTTCCCACCCCGACCCACCCCTCCCACAGCACTTCCCCCTCTAGAACCTGTTCTTTCTCAGTCCTTCCAAAGGGGAGTCCATGCAGCTCTGAACACCAACAGCCTCCTTAGAGAAAACAGTGAAGCCTTCAACCTCAAAGGAATGAATCTCTCTAAAAATGGGATTTTAGATGAAGACTGGGGGGACATGACTAAGTACCTACTCCAGCCAGGAACTTTTCTGTGCCTTTGTTCATTTACTCCTTGCAACATCCCAGGATATAGTTGTTGAAGCCTCATTTCACAGATAAACAAAGTGAGTGCTCAGTCAGGAACCTAGTAAGTGTCAGGATGGAAAGACTGGACCTAGTAAGTGTCACAGGATGCAAAGATTGAACCTACTAAGTGTCACAGGATGGAAAGATTGAACCTAGTAAGTGTCACAGGATGGAAAGAAGACTGAACCTAGTAAGTGTCACAGGATGGAAAGATTGAACCTACTAAGTGTCACAGGATGGAACGATTGAACCTACTAAGTGTCACAGGATGGAACTATTGAACCTACTAAGTGTCACAGGATGGAAAGATTGAACCTACTAAGTGTCACAGGATGGAAAGATTGAACCTACTAAGTGTCACAGGATGGAAAGAAGACTGAACCTAGTAAGTGTCACAGGATGGAAAGATTGAACTTAGTGTCAGGATGGAAGATGATTGGACTCACAATCTTTCCATCCTCAGCCAATGTGATTCCCACCTCTTTGCTTGGCAAGGCAGGTGGCCTTCCCGGCCCACTCAAACGCCCATTGGTAGCTGAGGGGCCCACTCCTTCCAGGAGCCACTGCCTGACTTCCCACTGTGGAAAGGGCTTTCTAGGACCCTGATTGTTGTGAGGCTCAAAAAGAATGCAAGACATGGTGCATTGTACATGTCAACCTGCAGTATAAATGTTCGTTTTCTTATTCTCACATTTCGCTCATTTAATGTGGTCTGGGAAAGGAATATTACTACATACAGGGAAACTACAACTTCACTGCTGTGTCAATCCCAGAGGGAAAGGCTGCGGGTCAGGTGGCTTCGGACAGGGAGGACACCAAGCCCTCTCTGAGCAGCACCGCGTGCTGGGGAGGAAGGCTGTCCACATCAGAGTCTCATGTAAGGACTAACCCTGGTGACCTTTCCATTCTCCTCAGAGAGACTCCTGGGAGCAGACAGTGCCGGATGGTCTCAGCCAGCTCGACCCTGTGCCCACCGACGCCCTGCAGACCTTGCCACCCAACACGAGTTGCCTCTCCCAGCTGGAGTCGGGGAGCACTGCCCAGCACCGGAGCCCAAGCTGGGGGCCTTCCCTGGCTGGGGCTCAGTCTTATTCGTTGCATGCACTGGAGGATCTGTACCACACACCAGGGTACCCCACCCCGCCCCCATATCCCTTCGCCCCCTTCACCGCGGTGTCCAACGACCTACCACCCAAGGCAGTGCCCCTCTCCCCAGATGAGGGGTCAGATGCCTCTGCCCTCCAGGACCCTTCTCCATGGACCAAAGAAGACGGGGGCATGGTGTGGGGGTCATACGAGTGCCGCCGAGCTTACTGAGGGATGCACCACAGAACATCTCTGCTTTTCTCTAACTGGGGTTCTGTATCCCACAGATTGTCTTTGGTGTGGGAGTCACTCGGAACTGGATTTTCAAAATAAGCCATCATGCCCCCCCCCCTTTGTTAATGGACAATGGCATTTATTTGTACAATTGCCCAGGGACCACATTCTAATGAGACAACCTGCCAGTGGGGTCTTTGAGGAACTTTAGTAACCCATTGCACTCTGAATCTTCTGTTATCTTTGAGGTGTCATTTTTGGCACTGATATTTCCCCTTAAATTACATTAAAAAGTTTCTGCAGATCCATAAAACATACTGATTCTCCTGTTCAGTTTTTCTTAGTTATGAAGTATGTGTGTCCTTTAGCAAAGAGAATTCATAGGATACAATGTAGATTAGGGCACATCAGACAAACTTCATTTTATGCCATGTGATTTTAAAGCACTCTCCTTACTGTGGCCTGCAAAGACCCACTACACCGGAACGCTTCATTGTCATTAAAGTAGGAAGGAGTCAGGAGACTATGGCTTCATAAATATATAATTTTGACTTTTCCCTAAAGCACAGGATGTCCAAAAATTAGGTCACTCCAAAAAACAATAGAGGCCCAAACTTATTTTTGATCAATGGTTGCCACAATTTAGCTAGACATTGTCTCTCCGGTGGAATAAACCTACGGTTATTAGAGTGGGTTAGTAGAATGGGCATTCTGTGATCCAATAAGAACAAGCGCGCTGCAAAGGAAATACAGAGAGCAGGACTGCACGGTGGGCATGAGGTAGCAGACCACAGAACATCCAGAGGCAGAGGCACTTGGAAGAGGGACATATTGTCAGGTGTGGGCCAGCGTTACACACATCTCCCATGTGAAGGAAGACCTTGCTGGGAGCTCATTGGTCAGGACTGTACACCTCTTACTGCGTGTGAATGAAGAAACTGACATCTGAAGCAGTCATCTGTCTCATGTAAGTTTGATTGGTGTGAATTCCTTTGCCAATTAAGTTCCCAGAGTAATTTCCACCAAGCGGAGCGCCTAGCTAAATGCCTCACAGACACTTGGACTTTGCAGTGCATGAATCAAGGCCCACAGGCTATACACACGCTCTCCCTCTTATCTTCTTACCACCTTCCTTTATTCCCTTAACACATTTTCCTCCTGACCCCATGCATATTCCCTCCATCTCCTGGGGGCCCAATGCTCTCATTTTCCACTTGGTTGCCCAAAGCCCCTAAAGAATCTCCATCACACCCCCTGAGACAGTGTCCCTAAGCTCTCCCTCAGCGAGGTAGGAGTCCAGAAAATCAAATGGAGACATTAGTTAACACTTAGAAGTGAATAATTGATCTTCCTCCTTCTCCAGGTCTTCTAGAGTGTTTTCTGGTTAAGCAAACACTCTCCTAATGTATAGAACACCCACTGCAATGCTTGGATAGAGAGATTTCCTTTACCTCACACCCCTCAGCACCCTTCTGGGAGAGCATCCCTACACGGGAACCTTGTGGTCCTCAGCTGCTGGGCTGCACTGTCCTGGTCCCCTGCCCTACTCCTGCCCTCCTGCCCTCTTTTTCACCCCCTGATCTTTACTTTGCTCCATATTTGCTCTCCAGTGGATTGGGAGCAACATTTACTGTGAGGGAGAGAGCTTCTCTTTAAGTCCACTGAGTCCTGGTTCGCAGCATCCTAGGCAGAGCCATCTGTCATCCAGCATTACGCACACCGGGACAGCAGGTCCCTGCATCAGAAAGAAGAGCTCTAGCCCTCTCTATAGACGTGGGGATCTTCATCAGGGTCTCAAAGTCATTGAGAATGCCTCTAGATTGGTTGTATAAAATGTATAATAATTACAGTCATCTGTTTACCATCTGTTACCAAGCGGCACACACAATAATGGCTGCGTAAATCGTAAGTATTCCCCCACAACACTTGAACTTTTGCTTGAGTATGATGCCGAGTGGTAGGCATGCTCACCTCTCTTCATTCACAGTCGTCTTCTCACATATCACGTTTATCTCTTCACAACCCGAGTACCTGTTGGTTCTCAGGTACAGCTCAGGAACCAGTGATGTCTACATTCTTCTTAAAGCATTCACACCCTTTTACTGCATTTAACAAAATTAACTTATAGAGAAGGAAACATACACCGGCCCATACTCTAGCTAGAACCCATTTCAGTTGTCTAGTCTAATGGGGATGGTGACAGGGAGTGGTTCTAATAATTCCACAGGGTAAATGATTTTTAAGAATTCTATTTAGCTTTACAGTGTGTTTCTATATTACATATACTTCAATTTGGTTCTTTCATTGTTCTAGGGATTTACAACACTTTCTTCAAAAGTGAAACCAAACTATAAAATTATGTCAGGGAAATTAATTATATTTCCCTATCCCATTTCCCATCTCAGTACTCTCCATTTCCTACTTCATTCCAGAGACTAGCTGCATCTTTTCATAATAATGAGCAATGCCTGCATAAGAAGGGAAAAATGCACCTTCTCCCTCACTCTCCTTACTTGAATCTGCTGTGTTCTCACTCACAGCTTTCCTGGGGAGACCAGAAAAAATTAGTAAATTCGGGTTCAAGACACCATCTGTTTCAGATCCTTTAAGATTAAGCAGAGATGCCCTGGCTAGTGTGGCTCGGTTGGTTGGCATTGTCCCTTGCACTGAAAGGTTGCTGGTTTGATTCCCAGTCAGGGCACATGGTGGCTTGTGAGCACAATCCCTGGTAGGGGGCATGCAGGAGGCAGCCGATCCATGAATCATGTTGAGCTCTGACATCAATGTTTCTCTCTCGCCGTCTCCCTTCCTCTCTCTCTAAAGTCATCTATAATAATAGATGCTAATTAGACCAGACGTCCTTCCAAATGTCCTTCCAGACGGCCTTCCGGATAAAGCTGGGGCTGCAAGGGAAGCCCAGGTCCCAGGTACCAGAGGGAAGCCGGTGCTGGCAGCCGGGGGAAGGAAGGCCTAATCTTGCACTAATTTCGTGCATTGGGTCTCTAGTTAATAAGAATAATAAAAATATTAAGCAGAGATGGTGATGTCAAGTTCATGCCACTTAAGAAAGCTTACTAGCCCTGGCCGGTGAGCTAAGTGGTTAGAGTGTTGGCCCACGCACTGAAGGGTCACAGGTTTGATTCCCAGTCAAGGGCATGTACCTGGGTTGCAGGGTTCACTCTCCACCTCTGGTCAGGGCACATTTGGGAGACAACCAGTTGATGTGTCTCTCTCACATTGTTCTCTCTCTCTCTCTCTCTCTCTCTCTCTCTCTCTCGCTCTCGCTCTGTCTCTCCCTCCTTCCCTTCTTCCTCCCTTCCCTCTCTCCCTCCCACTCTCTCTGAAAAGCAATGGAAAAATATCCTCTGGTGAGGATTAACAAAGAAATAAATGAAATAAAATAAAAATAAATGAATACAATAAAAAAAGAAAGCTTACTAGATGACAAAATAAAAAAGAAGTTGCAAGCAAAATGTGCCTCTGCAAAATTTGCAATATAGACAAAATAAATCACTGGAAACAGACATTAATCAGAGTAGTAGTTGAATGTATTTGTGTGTCTCTTATAATGTTATACAAACCCTAAAAATGAGAGAAGAAAACCACATCTTTGCCTTATTTGTTTAATAAATGCTAATTGAGCGTTATGACTTGCTACAGCTTATTTAATAACACAATATGATGCTACTCTAGTACTGAAGTACTAGAAGTACACTATAAGAAATTCCATGCCGAAACCGGTTTGGCTCAGTGGATAGAGCGTCAGCCTGCGGACTCAAGGGTCCCAGGTTCGGTTCCGGTCAAGGGCATGTACCTTGGTTGCGGGCACATCCCCAGTAGGGGGTGTGCAAGAGGCAGCTGATCGATGTTTCTCTCTCATCGATGTTTCTAACTCTCTATCCCTCTCTCTTCCTCTCTGTAAAAAATCAATAAAATATATTAAATAAAAAAAAAGAAATTCCACAAAGAGAAAAGAGTTACTAATCCCAATAGTGAAAGATGCATGTACTTACATACATACATAATACATATAAAAGTATTACTAGTAGCTTTATGACCAACTATTCAATATGTAAATCTAAATAATACACGCATAAAGAGTAAAACATTAGTTATATACTTAAAGAACTAAAATAAAACAGAAACATATTCATAGATACAGGGAATAAACTGACGGTTGCTTGGGGGTGGGGTGAGGAAGAATGGAAGAAAAAGGGGAAGGAGACTAGGAGATACAAACTTCCACTTATAAAATAAATAAGCCACAGGGGTATAATGTACAGCCTAGGGAAAATAATCAGTAATATTGTAATAACTTTGCATGGTGACAGGTGGTTACTAGACTTATTGGAGTGATCATATCATAAAGTATATAAATGTTGAATCACTGTGTTGTACACCTGACACTAATATAATATTGTATGCCAACTATGCTTTAATAAAACTTAAATTAAAAAAATAATTCAAATAACAATAGATGTCCTAGGTTTAAGTCACTTTCCATTAGTGATTCTACCAACCACACGCCACATTCTTTCTTTAAGTTATATTATTGGGTTCGGTAGCAAGTCTCCTCTCTATTCAAAGCAACAGGACACTGTCCCTCTTATACACCATATTCAATAACTATTGGATCTAGAGAGCTTACATGCAAAATCTTCCACTCCAGCTAAAGAGTGATTCTCTCACTAGATTCGCCAAGGAGAGGACTCCTGAGTGGCTCTCAGCACCTGGCTTAGTGCCCAGCATGGTGTAGCTGCTCAGGAAATCGTTGTTGCATTGGACTAAAATCATACTACCAAGGTGAATAACTATCTAGCCCCTCATTCTGTGGGTGACCACTCCTCTTCACCACATTTAGCATTTCACAATAGCAATGCTCTCTGTAAATGTTGAGAGTAGGGACATTGAATTTAATGATAATACATTTTAAATAAATAATTTGGTAACTTTAAATGCCTCTAAAAAGAAAAATTACTGAAGATTTGAAGTAGTACAGAAAATTTTTCATATATTCATTCTGTATCTACATGTATTATAATGTTAAGAAGTCTTATAAATAAAAGTTATTCAATGTTTGGTATTATCTACCATGTGATTAAAACAAATATGAAAAATAGATCAGGAAGTTGAATACCCCAAAATCAGACTAAATAGTGAGAAAATCTTCTATAATTGTCTATAAATTATGATACCATGCTATCTTTGATATTTGATATAGAAGTGCCCTCTAATCATAACTATAATAAGATGTCTGGGTTTGCAATATGCAATATCATTGTCAGTACGTTACAAGCCAAGAGGAAACAACTGTAAAAAAAATTTTTAAGTTCCAAAAGGGAAAAAATGTGGACAAAACAAAAAATACCTAAGAATTAGCTCTTTTGCATTAGGAAAATTGTTAGATGTCCCTACTAATCTTCTCTCTAACCAGATATCTTGAATGGAATAATATAAAAGTTTAATGCTTAATAAATTAATTTGGTCATAAATAAAAAGTCCCTCAACTATGTTATTTCTTAACCTTGGTAGGCTTTTATCATGGTAATCTTTAGATATGTTTTTGTATGACATACATTACATAATAAAAATGTTCAAGTAAAAGGTGAACTTTTCAAGCATTGACTGATGGCATTTTTCTTATTTAAATAATAAATTATTACATGCTCCTGGCCCATGGCAGCCTCTGAAAGAAAAATTAAAACTTTGAATATGCTTTATGAAAAGAGACAGACTTACCATAAATCATTAAATAACATCTATCTAATCATCTTCCTGGTTATTTTCATATGGACCAAACATTCACTCTGGGCCCAGTAACTACTTATTTCTTCCATCTTTTTGGAACTTGATATTTCCCACAAGGTTTGGTAACAGTGTTCCAAAGTAAAAATGAAAAAAAGAACTTTGCATTGGTAGAGGTTAGAGCTGTAGTCAAATTTGGAGGGAATAAACCCCCTTTTCCTTGTACTGAAAGTCTTTTCATATTCATGTCTCAGTTCAGTCTCCTACTTTTTGGGGGGGGCGGAATATAATGCTCTGCAATGTCATGTGCATACAAAAGACTGCTAAAATTCAGTTAAAACAGTTAATTTGAAACTTTAAAGAGAAATGTATTCTATTCCCATTATTCTGCATGCTGAGTGACTTTAAGAAGGTCAATGACAAGCGAAAGGGTTTCTGAGCTCAGTGACCCAGAGATCTGGAAATTATATATGAAGAACTAGAGAAACTACAGATAGGGAGCCTCAAAAAAAAAAAAAAAGCCTAGGGTGGGGAGTGGGCATAACTTCTTCAGATTTAGCACTGGGCCTGGTCAGAGCAGATAATCAGTATATGTTTGTTGAATGCATGAATGAATGAATGAATGAAGCAATGAATGACCAAACAAACCCCTGGTGGAGAAGCAGGAGTGTGGAAGTGGGGAAGAGTTATCCCATGTTACTCACTCATAGAGCAGTTGATGACAGAAAGCAGGATTTACTTATCTTTGCATTCCTGGTACTCGATACCATGCCTGGTACATAGTTGGTGCTCAATTAATACCTAATTGACTGTTGACTCCATCAATGATCATTATATGTAAAGCAATCGAATAGTAGGACAGGTCGCCTGATAAATAGCGAGCATCCATTTCCTCACCACTTGTCTATGGGGGGCCAGCAGCCCAGCAAGCAATGGAGGGAGCCTGGGGCTGGATGACCACCAGCAGGGACATTGGCAAAAGACTTAGTCCCTCAGTACTGAAAAGATCCCTCCCAACATCTAAACGTCAGGACCCTGTGCTATACGTTTAAGCAAGTGAACCTGTTAAAGCCTGTTGGAAGTCCACAATATTTTTCAGCCTTGTGTTAAGACCCTAAAATTATTAGCAGGACACCCTAGAGGTGACAGTGCCTCAGGGAGAGAGAAGAGTTCCCAGTCTGAGAAGCACAAACTGTAATTAGCATAATTAATAGATCACCCTCCCTTCTGGCCAGTCTCTTCTTAGGGTTCTGGTGTCCTGTGTTTACAGAATACTCCCTAGTCCAGCGGTCGCCAACCGGTGGTCCGTGAGGTCCGAAAGGTTGGCGACTGCTGCTCTGGTCAGTCTGCTGCACTGCCTTAGTCTCCTCACACACCTGACAGTGAAACACACAGCACACCACACTTCCACATGCATACACACGCGTGTGTTGGCATGTCCTATAGGCAGTATCTTTCCAACGTTAGTCCCTACGAAGTAGTGGGCTGACGTTGAAGGTTTGAAAGCCTGTGCTATAAAAGATCGGGAGGAAGGGCTACAGCCTCAGACACATCCCAGTTTGATTCACAATCCTGCCATGTCTATGCTCAGTAACCTTGGGCATGTTGCTTGCCCCTCTGTGCTCGTTCCCTCATTTGTGAGATGGTGAGACTATACAAGACAGTGTCTGGCATCCAATCAACACTCAATAAATGACAATTTTTAAAAAAGTCTCCTGTGAGGAACATCCAACTCTCTGGGGTCTCACGGCAGACCTGGTGGCTCCTGGCCTCGTGGCAACCCAGGTGTAGAAGCGAGTCGCAGGACATGCCTAGAAAGGATTTTCCCTGGTGCCCACAAGCCTGGTGTTGGGCTGTTGAATATGTGGGTTGGGGTCTGCAATTATAGAAACAGCAGAAACTAAAATCCTTTAATACTGGGCTAAAAAAACGGGGACTTCTTTCTCAAAATAGGGCCCAGGCCTGAGGAAACCCACTTGTCTGAAGCTGCTGGCCAGCAACAGCACGGGGACCTCCATCCCAGCACCAGGTGCCAACACTCAAGCCCCCAGAACGCTGTCATAGCTCAGGCAGCAGCTTCCTGGCAAAAGGACAGGAATGATGAGAGAGAAACATTGATTCATCAAGGTCCCTACAGACTCGGTGACTTCCAAGGAGCTCATCTCTCGCCCAGCGCTGCCTGCCTTCTCCGCAGGGCAACCAACATCAGCATCAACTTCAGTGATGTTGCCAAGGGAACCTGTGGCCTCCTGCCGTCCCTGTCCATCTCCACATGGAAGGAAAGGAGGAAGGAGACTGAGCCTATAGAAGTGAGACAGCAGTCCAGGCGGCATGGCTCCGTGGTTGAGCGTCGACCTGTGAATCAGGAGGTCACGGTTTGATTCCTAGTCAGGGCATATGCCCAGGTTTCAGCCTCCATCCCCAGTGGGGGGCCTGCAAGAGGAAACTAATCAATGATTCCCTCTCATCATTGGTGTTTCTCTCTCTCTCGCCTTCTCCCTTCCTCTCTGAAACCAGTAAAAATATATTATATATACACTAAACAAAAAGAAGTGAGACAGCACCTCAGTACAGGGGGAAATAGACATACACAGGGAGCCAGGGAGGAAAAAAAAATCAATGCAGGCAAGAAATGGAGGAAAGCAGCCACAGGAAGAAAGACAAAAAGATATTCAGGGGGGAAAATAAACAAACAGGCCAAACGACAAAGAGGGAGATTTTTACAAGCAAACCAAAAAAATAAGTATGAAACAAAAAGGCAGATGACAAAAGAAAAAAGAAATAATGGCAAAGCTATGAGGATGAGACCGTCCCTAATTCCCAGCTGTCTGCCGTTCCTGCAGAAGGAGCAGTGCCCGGCAGGGCAGGGCAGGGCAGGGCAGGACTGGAGATGGGAACTGGGGCTCTCAACTCTTCTCCCCTGCTCCTGAGTCTGGTCTCCAGCCTGACTTCCGGCAGGGACACAGCAGGGGCCTGCGGAGAAAGAGGCTGCAGAAGCGGTTACAGATTGCAGCTGTCCTGCCCTCCGGTGCCCAGTGCCACCTCAGGTGTTCCCAGTCCTGACCCCCTCCCCAGAGACAAGGTTTGTGCTGCCAAACAATGCCTACCCATCACAGACTCTGGTGTCTTGTCACTCAGAGCGCCCCGGTTCCCCCATTGCCTTATGCTCCACCCAGCACAGACACATTTGAGGGCATCCAGATGCTTTTCTCGTGCCCTTTGGGGCTCAATGCCACTTTTGCATTTCAGAGAACTCAGGGGACACAGCAGAGACCCAGGCCCCTCGCCTGGCCTGGCCTCATGGGACTCCCACCTGCTTCTGTCTTCCAGTGCCTCCCCTCCCCACGGGGGCTACGAGAGGGCTGGCCCTGGCACTCTCTCCCTCCCTGAACCACATCTGCCTTCAAGCTTCCAAGTCACACGGAAGAGGCACCGGAAGTGCTTGGAGAAGATGACCCAACACAGTCCCAGGTCATTTGTGAGGGGCTCAGGCCTGGACCACCTCCTTCCCACCTCTCACCCCAAAGCATGAAGCTTGAGTACATCATGTCCTTTCAGCTAACATGAGCAGGAGCCAAGCGTATTCTCATTCCTAAACACAAGCTCCTGCAGCAAACCAGCAGGGATGCTCTGGGAGGAAAAGGGGGAGGAGGGGGGACTTCACCCTGAAGAAACCACCAGCCTCAGAAAATCTCCAGGCTGCCAGGCCATGGGCAGCCCAGCACATTAACGGGGGGCAAAGGGTCTTAATGGGCAGGCATTCTGGGGTGAAACCCCAGGGTTTGGGGCCCAGACAGAGAGCAGGCAAAAGGGCAGGGAAGCCTGCACGTGGCCAGGTGGGGTGGAAAGGAGATGAGGTGCAGAGCTAAGGCCTCTGCGGGATCTCTGGCCTGCAAGCTGGGCCCAGAGTGACTCCTTGCTATGCCACACCTGCTGGCTGTCATGTTGACTCCCCGAAATGTAAGATTTTTCCCTTAAAATACAGATTTGGGCTGTGGGGATCCGCCTGGCCGGCCAGCCTGGCTCAGGTGCTCAGGAAGGACAGCCTAAATCACCCAGGGCTCCTGGAGCTGCCTTTGAGGCAGAAATACAGAGCATCTTTGAGCACTCCTGCTCTGTCTGGGAGAAGGTGGGCAAAATGCTCAAAATAGAGTAAAAGCAAGGGTCAGGACCCAAAGGGGTCTCATTCCCTGTTTCTCTGGACTCCCTGTGGGGTGCCTGTGTGCAGGATTTCTGCAGAAGATAGTCCATTTTGTTAAGCCTTTGAATATTCAAATTGAAAGTACCGCGCAATCATTGATTGTCAAATCATGGGTTTCTAGAGGTTTTAAATACTTGGCATGAGGGGGAAAAAACTCAAACCTATACCCGAAGGTATAAAACATTAATTCTGTTTGTCTTCTGCTCCAGGAACCTGGATGCAGCTGGATGCTTTGTGAAACTTTAAAAATGTTGCATCTCTGCTTCTCTCCTTGCACAGGAGCCCTCCTAGGCGCTGAGTCCCTGCAGCTGCTGCATCCAGCCACAGACCCAGCTCCTGCTGACCAGCATGTCGGGTAACTCAGCTGCTTCTCCGGGGTAGGGTCACGCGGGCCAGGGGCATTTTGGTCTGGGTGTATTTCCACAGCTTTTCCTGCACAGAACAGAGAGGCACAAAGTCAGAGCATAAAAGGGTGTGCCGGGGATCCGGAGAGGGCACGGGCCACACTGTGGCCGCTCCCACACGGCGCCTGCTCCCCAGAGCAGAGGCCCAGGTGCCCAGTTAGCTGCTGCGGACGGCTGCGTACCCCGGCCCGGCCCCCGACCCGCCCTTCCATTTTGCCACAGTGGTGACCCGGGACTTCGCGGCCCGGATTCTGCGCGCCCAAAAGCGGCGGCGGGGGGAGCTAGAGGCTCGCGGTGAGCCCGGGACGCGAGCAGGGCGTGCGGGGCTCCCAGAGCTGAACTGCGGCGGTCCCAGGGCGACCCCGAGCCGCGCCCGCCGCCCGCGGAGCCGCGAACCCGGCGAGGAAATCGCGGGAGAGACTGGACGCGGAGAGGACGCGGCCCCCACGTCCTGCGGGCGGGGCGCGGGATTCCCTGCGTCTGGGCGACAAACAGCGCAACCCCCTTTCCGGGGGAGACCCCTAGCTCCCTGGGCCTGGCCTGGGGGGCTCCCTGCTGTCCAGTTGCGGTCTTAGCAATGACCAGGCGAGGCGCTGGCGGCCTGGCACTGTCGCCAGGCGCCCAGGCTGGCCGCGCGGCCGCCCGAAAGCGCGGGGCCCGGCCCCACCCCGGCGACTCGCGGGCGCTCACTCCAAAGTGGAGGTCAGAGTCAGTCGGAGTCGCGCCGGGCTCCTGCGGCCACTCCCGACCGGGGACGTTCGCCCAGCCCGGCCTGCCCGGCCCGACCTACTCACTGCGGCTCGGCGGGGCCGGGGCGGGGGCCGCGGCTGGCCGCTCCCGGCGCGCTGGGCTCCCTCCCGCCGACCCGCCGGCGCGCTCGGCTGGCCCCGCCACCCGGGTCTGTCCGCCCGGCCCGCCGCCCCGAGGGCGGCCCCTTCCGGAGCGCGGCCTCCCAGCCCAGCGCGCGATCCCTGGGATCCCAGTGCGCGATCCCTGGGATCCCCGCACCGCTTTCCCGGAACTCGCGCTGCGCGGACTTGACTTGGAGCCTCCGCGCGCGCAGCGGAGAAATGCCTGCCCCAGAAAGGGAGGGGGTGGGGAGAGCCGGGAGGAAGCGGGGCGCAGGAGCGGGACTTGGGGAGGGAGGAGGAGAAGATGGAGAGCAGGAAAGGCGGAGGAAGGGGGCGAGGGAGGGGAAGCGTAAGAAAATGATCGGTGGAAGGGAGGGACGGAGTTCCCAGGGCCTGAGCCCTTTACTGGGGTCAGACTGGCAGGTCGCTCGCTGGCCCCAGGACAAGGCTAGCCCAACCTCACAGCCGGCCCCGCTGGCTTCCAGACCAAGGGCACCTAGAGGTCGGAGCCTCCCCAGAAGCCACACCTGGCCTGGTGGAGAAGGAAGGGACTCAAGATTGCACACCAGTGGGAGCATCAGAGTGGGGTGGGCTAGGTTGGCCGCCACAGGTCACAGAGCATCCCTGCACCAGCGCCAGGTCCCTTTCTGGTCCATAATACCCTCTCCCAGGCCAGCGGGCTGGGCCCAGGTATCCCCAATTTAGCCAAGATGGTGAGCTCCCCTGGCCTGGTCTCCACATTCCTGAACAGAAAATCCTGCGTGCTATTGGTCTAGGGATAGGACCCAATCTGAGGTGGGTGGCCGCACACATTTCCATATGTTCCTGCCTCTCTTCCTTCACCCCTTCGAGTTTGAGAACTTTTGAGTTTCTTTCCCACTTGTCTTTCAGCATTCTCTTAGTGTTCTCCAAACCTAAAAACCTGGCCTCAGGTGCCATGGTCTATAAAGAGGACCTCCAGACCCCAGCCTGACACCCACCCTCACACTTGACCACTGACTGGGTTGTCTTTTCCCCAGAAAAACCAAAGGTGTATCAAGGTGTCCGGGTGAAGATCACGGTGAAGGAGCTGCTGCAGCAGAGAAGGGCTCACCAGGCAGCCTCAGGGGGAACCGTAAGCATAAACCCTTCACTTACCCCCAACTCTTGTTAGACCTCATTCAACCTGCATCTGGGAAAGTGTAGAGGCCACCCCAGAGCCCAGGCACCACCCCCAGACCTGCCTTCCTCAGCTGGTCTCATAACTTTGGTGCCCAGCTTCATCCTAGTTCACCACAGAAAGCCACAAAGAACAGCTGTGGTATGTCGTGGGGCTCAGGATTTGGGGAGCCCATCCCTCACTGATCCTAAGTGAGTAGGAAGGGCTTGCTGATCCTGTGTAGGGAGAGGAGTAGCCAGCAGGTAAGTAGGTTGTTACTCTGTTAGGAAGACAGTGGATGTGCCCTCCCATACGCAAAGAACATCTCTCCCAGAAGTGTAGGAAGCGCTTCAAGGATAGAATCTCTGTGGAACAGACCACCTCCCTCCTAATTCTTCTGGAACCCAGCCTCTGAGCTAATTTATCTGTAAATCAACGGTCACTAAAAGTTTCCAACAGAAAGGGGCCATGTCCCCTCAGAGGAGACAGCTTGGAATGTAGAACCACCTCCTTTAAGACGTAATGAAGCCTTATGCAGTTCCAGATTATCGCGAGATTAATCTGGACAGTCAGAGTCCCCTGCCACTTATATACATTCTAAGCAGATAGTACTGCCGGGAG
This sequence comes from Cnephaeus nilssonii, assembly GCF_951640355.1. Lineage (NCBI taxonomy): Eukaryota > Metazoa > Chordata > Mammalia > Chiroptera > Vespertilionidae > Cnephaeus > Cnephaeus nilssonii. The sequence goes on along the minus strand of NC_137084.1, from coordinate 68,222,570 downwards.
CTCTCAGGGCAGTGGCAAAACCAAAGGAAGGAGGTCGGGTTATCCTCCAAGAGAGGGAAATTCCTCACTGAGAGCCTTTGATTGTACAATTGCTTGTGGGTTGGTTTAGATGTGTGTGTAGGACCTGACAGCTGGCACCCATATTGCCAGGATCAGCATTGCTGCGGTCTCCAGCTTATTGGCATCTGCCCCACAACAGGTGTTGTGCCTGGTACTATCTGTGTGCCATGCACAACTTCATGAAATGGGCCTTTGTGGGAAGAGGCAAATAATGTAGGGGTGGTGAGCACAGATTCTAGAGCCAGTGGACTGGGTTCAGAGCTCAGCGCCTCTGGTGTGTATCCTCTGAGCAAGTTATTCCACCTCTCTTGACTCAGTTTTCTCATCTTTAAACTGGAGATAATAAAATGTTGTGAGGTTCAATGAGTTATTGCATGTAAAGCACTTAGAGGAGTGCTTTTCATGTAATAAGTGCTCAGTTAATGTTAGCTCTCATTATTATTTGTGAAAAGCAGCTGCAGTAAAATTACAACCAAGGCTTCAAAGCCAGCTTTCCAGTAATGTTGATCCCCACCCTTTGCTCAGAGTTTAGAGGTTCAGGTGTGAGCTTGCTGTGATATGGCACGTAGAGCACACATTTTAAATGTGCTGGTGAAGTTAGTTACCTCCATATGCAGAATTTCAGCTAACACAATAAAGCCTCCTTCCACTTGTAGAGGGCTTTACGGTAGTTCTTTTAAAGTGTTGTTTGCACCCTCATTTCATTTAGTTCTTACAATAACCAGGGCAGGTAAGCAGATCAGGGATTTGTATGCCTCTATCACAGCTGAAGTTTCAAGTCTTGCAGTCACTGATGACAAAGCTAAAAATAGAACCAAGGTCTTATTCTTACACACACACACACACACACACACACACACACACACACACAACACTTCCCACCTATTAGTTCCCTAAATTCATCTTTATGCAGATCCAGCTGTGCTGAGCAGGAGTCTGGTAACCTCAACCACCAACCCCTTCAATTCAGAAATAATTATAAAATTAATAAAACCAGGATCAAGGGAACTGCTTCTGGAGAGAAAAAAAATCATCAAGACGTTCATAACAAAATGTAATCTTTCATTACGAAGCTTTGGTACATGGTAGAATTCTGCTTCAGCTGCACCTGGAGAAGTCCCACCGGGCGTGGCGATTTTATTGCTGTTGGCCTCTGGCAGGTTGGTTTGGCCACTGCTCCCCTGTTAGCTAGCTGCAGGAAGGAAAGCAAGGGTTAAGCATTTCGCTTGTGTATCTAACCAGGATCTGTTCCCTGGAGATGTTTGACTTATCTAAGTTTTTCTCAATCCCCCTACCTCACCTCCCCCCAATAAATAATAAAGCAGTACTTCCAAACTAGTGCCTTGCAGAGTGTATCCGCCCATGCCCTCATAGGCAGGAGTAGCACCACACAGATTATTTAATTACGAGAGCCAGACCTACAGTCCCTCCGTGGGAGCCATTAGAAGGATCTGGGATTCCAGGAAAGCTGTGAAGGTATGCTCAGGAGGCAAGGGGGGCGGATATCAGGGGATAATGTGTGCCTGCTTCTTGGTGTAGACTTCTGGCTCCACAGAGATGATCTCCAAGTTGTTCAGTGGTTAAAGGATACCTCTAGGAAGCTTTAAGCCAAGGAGAGAGTTAATTTTATAAAATATACAAAGCAGGAAGAAATGTATCTTAAATTGTCATAGAATCAGTAGTATCCACAATTTGAAATTGTAAGAAGGCAATTGTGAATGGAAGTTATAGACTGAGATAAATATCAGGGTCTCAGATAGTGCCAGGAGAAATGTGTGCGTGCAATATTTGTAAATTTGACTTTAAAAAAAAACTTATTTCGGCCAGGCCAGATCAATTTGCAAACAGTCCAGCGAGCGCATGCGTGCCCCCCCCCCCCCCACACACACACACACACACCTTTTACCTTTAGGATAAAGGGGAACTTGAGCTAGTACTTATCAAAATATATAATTTACCCTTTTTTAACCATTAATTTCTTAACAGCCTTGATGTGTTTTTTAAATTGTAGATTGTGGATTTTTGCGCTGTTTGAAATCTAAGAGAGGGTTGCCTTTCTTTGTACTCTTGGAGCAAAGTAGAAAGTGAACTCATGACTAGAAAGATAATATCAAGTAGGATATTGTAAACATACCTGAGGGAGATAAGGTGGGGAGGCAGAAAAACAGGCCATTGGGGCAAGGGGGGCAGGAATGGGGTTAATGAGAGCCCCACGATGAAGCAGTTTTTAAACCCACTCCTTTCAAGTCCTTTAGCTCACGCTGCAGCCAAATATTTGCATGAAAAGCTGGTGAAGGATTCCAGCTTCCTGGTTCATGACATTACAGCATGGATCACTTTCAAAATTAACACCACCTCCTGTTTCAGCCCCGGCTGGCTGGCGGTGCTCTCCCAGTGGCTCTGTGTGTGGGAGTAAGCACACCCTGGAACCCGAGAGAGAGGGGCGGTGAATCACAGAGCAACGCTGGTCCCTTTAAACCTTAAAGCCAGCGCCTGAAACCTAAAGAAATAATAATAACAAATCCTAAATTACTCGGTTAGTAAAATTATCAATTCAACTAGAAGATACAGGCTGCTTTACTTTCAATAATTAAAAGGAACAATCTCATAAACTTCGAGTATTTATAATAGTGAAAAAAGCAACTTGTATAAAAATGAGTAAAAAAAACATACAAAGAGTTGAAATATTTCCTGACCATTAACTAGAATATAGGTAGGCTCCAACTCAATGACTACAGCTTTAAGAAAAAAATATTTTATATAATTTTTAGTATTTCATAGCTGGTAAGATCATGTGAATATTTTGAACTATCCAGGATTAATAAAGTTAGAAATTGTGTCCTTTGGGGAAAACAAATCCCTAAGGCTAAGGAGCCAGATATTATATGAAAATTTTGAAGGAAATGATTGACTAAATCATAAAAGTTGGGATTAAATTAATTTCATATTGAATGGTTTAATTGAAAGGCACTTTACTGAGTTTTCTTGAATTGTTACATTTCTTGTATATCAAAATCATATACATTAAATTTTGATCAAAATGAATAGCCTTTACATTTTAAGTGGGAGAATCTGATATTAGAAAAAAATCCCCAAGCAAACCTAAAAATTAAAACTAATATATATATATATATATATATATATATATATATATATATATATTTGATTGGTTGTCTTTTAACTTTTTTAGAAGAAAGAATCTAGCTTACCTTAGAGCAGAACGCACATAGTTCACATCAAAATGTCTTAGCTTTCCCTGTGTAGACCTCTCATTTCACTTTGCTTTATGGTTGTATTCTTGCTTTGGCAGCTGTCCGGAGGGAGCAGTGTCCACCTTTCAGATCCAGTCACACCACCTTCTGCAGGTCAGTACAGCAGCATTACAATTCCCTCAAACACGCTTTCAAAAGTGCATCTGGAAAGTCTTTCAATGCTTGATTCAGGGGTTAAGATAGGCACCACCATTTAATTGCAATCCAGCCAATCAGGAGGTGAAAAAGGCATAGTGACTCCAGATGGAAGCCCCGCAAGCAAACAAGTGCAAATGTTTTCTTCTTTCTGAACTGTCTCTTCTTTCCTATCTACTCTAGCCTGAGTTTGTTCTTCTCGTTCATTCCAGTTCCCCATCTCCAAGTAACTAAACTACACGAAAAGATCAGGATTGTTTTTAGAAACCTGTCTTTTGTCTCGTGCCATTAGATGGACTACAGAACACTCTGAGGTCCTAGAATCTAGCCGACAGGGGCTTCCCTCCCCTTCTGTCTTCCCAGAAAGCAGTTCAAACAGCTGAAAGTTTTCTCAGCCCAAAACGAATAATGCTATTATATAAACACTCCTACCTACGCCACTCAACGGCTAAGAGTTTAAAGAGTTCATATACAAGGAAACCTGCTTATGGTAGCTCACCACTGAATTTGCCACTTTCACTTAACCTCAAAGGAACCTTAAGACTTCAAAGAATCCCTCTGATGGACACACTCTAAACCTCTCTTCTTTGAGCGTTTTTTAGATTAAAAACCACAAATTGGGCCTATTAATCCTAAAATGGAAAAGGAGTCACGGTTTCAGAATTATTCTTGTTTGGTATTTAACAACTTATTTTAATTCCATTATCATGTTAACACTAAGAAAATATTTTTGCTTTGTGTAATTTAAAGCAAGTAATACTAATTTGTCCTATATGTTCCTGGTTTCTGCTTTTATAACTCGCTTGGTATTTACATCACGCCTCGGAATTTAAGTAACTTAGTAAGTGTGAAAAGTTTAGGAATGTATTAACCCTAAATCAAGAGAATTATTTCCCATGACACCAGAAGTTTTCCCAACAACTCCAGCTGTTTCAGAGATGTGTGCTTGAACTGCAGGTAGAGGCTGAATGTGGATGCTTTTATGGTCCAAGAAAGTGCAGGCGTGAGCCATTATTCTCTGTGGCAGTTAGACACAGGTTGGATCACCATCCTTTTATTTTAGCTCTAGCCACATTCACAGCCAATGTTCATATTATTAACCAATTCATTTCAATGAAACTTGAATTAGCTAAGGCAACTAAAAAAACCAAATTGCCTGACTGTTGACCTTTCTGGAACTTCATAAGCCCCCTTTTCCCCTAGGCATAGCAAATATTCAAAACGTAGACTAGAACTTCATTCAAATGCATAACTACAAACTTTAAACAGAAAAATCTTTTTTCCTTTCTCTGCTAGTGTATTTTGAGCCTGAATCAATGTCTTCCACACCTAATTATTTTCAACCACGAGAATTTTCCAGTTGTGTTTCTTGTGAAGAAAACCCAAGCTTCCTCGACCAGATCTTGGATTCCTACCTTCAGACAGAGACACATCTGGACCCTTTGCTCAATTCCTCGCAAAGTACTCCACACTGCTTCCCGGACAGCTTCCAGGCTGCCCCTTTCTGCTTCAACCAGAGCCTGGTAATTAGCTCAGTTCTTAGCAAAACCTGTTTATTGCGTATTATATGGTTATAATGCTTTGTAAGAATGTTTGCATTGTCTCCTGAGAAAGCATACAAACACTGTCAACAAGGAAATCATCCAGGGAGCAAGCAAAGAGCCATTCACAATTCATTGGAAGTAGAAATAACCACGCATTTCCCAAGCTACTATGGGGCACTATACATGTAATGTTTTTCAACTCCACAATTATGACATCTCCTAATTGGAAATCATTAATTTAAAAAATGGCCCTTGGATTTGGGGGTTCTTGAAAATGGAATTAAGGCCACATCTACACAGTACCAAACTGTCATTTTGATAAGTGCATTTTGTTTTATTTTGACATTGAATTGACTCTACTAACTGGTTCTTTTGGTCTGGTTTTGGCACAAGAACCATTTGAGTCTGAGATGGTTAGGAAAAATGAAGCTCTCATACTTGAAAAATTTGGATGGTCCATTCTGGATAAACCTCAAACATTTTAAAATAGATTATTTAAAATGCAGTAAGGTTTACTTTAGTAGGATACCAGTTGTTTTAGAAGTTGCATAGATACTCACAGATTTTTTTTTTAACCTTAAAAAGGACCATGTTTTGATGTAAATCATTTTTTATTTCAGTTTGTCAAACATCTGTGTAGGTATCAGACTAAATTTTAAGGGGATAGGGAATTAACTCCACAGAATATGCATACAGGGCCCCCAGTCACCCAGTTCCTGCCCAGCTTCCAACTTAGGCTTTCTCAGTAACAACTGTAGACCCGCTTAAGAGAAAAGTACCTTTCTCATCAAGGGACAAAACTTTAGTGAATATAAGAGTAGTTTCACATCTTGGAGTCTCTCAGACACTGGATCATTGAAGGCCCCAGTTCTACCTGAGTGTGCTCACAGCCAAGGGTGTGGAGAACCGTCCAAGGTGCCACCTGCAGCTTACATTGTGCCCAGAGCTTAGATTGTGGCCCACAGCAGGGTTTGATGAGCAGGTGACTTGAAGCACAATGGGATTATGTGGTTTAAGGACAAAACATCCTCTAAAGTACGGTTACAACAAAGGAAGCCAGTGAAGCAAGGCAATTTATTGTTGGGAAAGAAGTAGGTAAATATAGAATGTGGTGTCATGAAATCACGCAGTCAGCAAATAAAATTACTTCTACAGGCTTGGGTTGGGTTGGGTGTTTTGTTTCTTTACCCCTAATGTTCTTACTCTGAGTTATTAAATCCACTCTTTTCAGTCCTTTTAATCCTGTCTAAGTTATCAAGCTCTTTATTCCTTGGTTTTTATTTTCCCAGACCCCAGGGTCACCTTCAGATTCCTCAACTCTCTCTGGCTCCTTAGACTTCGGTTACTCGCCGGCTCATCTACCTTCCTATACACCAGAGAATTACAATTCTACCCCTTCTCTGGACACCAGAAACTGTGGCTATCCCTCAGAAGACTACTCCTACCCTCACTTGCCCTCCCACGCCCAATACGACTGCTTCTTCCCAGCCTCGACCTCAGGCTGCTACTGTGTGTCCTGCGAGGCTGAACACTTGGCCACCATCAGAGCATCTGAGTACTTTTCCTGTCCCAGCACAGACTGTATGACCCTGGATCCCTCAGCAGCAGCAGGCAGTGATTTCTACATGCAGGAAACAAACTGTGACATCTGCTACAGCTCATAGAGTTTCATTAACCGGGAACCTGGCATGCATATGTCTGTTTTTCTGCCGCGCCAAACGAGAACTTATAATAGGCAACCTGTTAACAAAACATCACAGGTGCAGTTTACAGGTCACCATTTTGCATTTTCCGGCGCGGACAGGCATTGAGATGAAGTCCTCAGACCTGGTCATGGCACCACTCCTACTCTGTATGCTTCCAGTGAAAAGTTTTGTAGGGAACATTTAACGGTTTTACTTTTCTGTATCATGAACAAATCCTAATTTTTTTTTTACTAATAAATAATTTTGTATTATTAAATGTTGGCTTATTTTTTTAAATTTGAATAATAGTTCCCATTGTTTCGAATAATATCACTTCTGGAAATCACTAATTACTCTTCAGTAGTCTAATCTTACTTACTCGTGAATTTAAAATGATTTTAATGTGGTGAGGTGCCTTGATTTCCACCCATGGGGACAAAGAGTAGACACAGCTGTGATGGTGGAAAAGTGAAAATCCACCTCCCCTTTAATTGAGGGCATATGTACATCAGAGAGAGACATTTATGAATCATTCGCTTTTTTGTATGTAACATTAGGCAATGAAATATGAATATAACCAAAAAGCACATCTTCCCTACAGCAATGTTAACCTGAAGATAATTCTTTTTATTTCCAAAGTATTGTTTTGTAAACTTTCTGGGCAAATACTTTTTTTTAATAGATTCTTTTTTTAATATATATATTTTTTTTATTTCAGAGAGGAAGGGAGAGGGAGAGAGAGATAGAAACATCAATGATGAGAGAGAATCATTGATCAGCTGCCTCCTGCACTCCTCCTACTGGGGATCAAGCCCAAAACCCTGGCATGTGCCCTTGATGGGAATCAAACCCAGGACCCTTTAGTCCACAGGCTGATGCTCTATCCACTGAGCCAAACCAGCTAGGGCCTGGACAAATATTTGATCTTCTTTCTCCTGAGGGCTGCCTTGCAGTTGATGAATCACAAAGTTTACAATTCATTGTTTCCTTATATTTCTGAATTTCTGCTTCAGGTCCTTAAATACGCATCACTCATCTTTACAGATTGACTTGTAGGATTGGCCATGTTGTTTACAACTGAATTTCAGAATTTACTTCCTCTGAATAATCTATTTGAACAAGCCCAACTGTCTTTCAAGGTGAAGAGAGTTACTTGAGCTACCTATGCTAGACCCCATTGTTAAATCCTGTTGGCGCTGGATTAGATTCTCCCTGCATCGAAGTCTGGGAAGCGTTTTCTGTGTCCCCGGGTTTAGCACAGTGACAGCCATGCTGATACCACTGGCACAGGCCACAGCTGCCACTTCCTGAGCCCTTCTTGTGGGCCAGAATTGCATAAGGGTTTTCTCACACATCATCTCATTTAATCTTCACAACATTGGTAGCAAAATGAGGCTCAGAGAGGTTAAGTCACCTGCCCAAGGTCACCCAGCCAATAAGTTCTTGGGTCTGAAGGACATTAAAGACATGCCTCACCCTGGCCAGTGTGCTCCAGTGGTTAGAGCGTCGGCCCATGCACTGAAGGATCAACAGTTCGATTCCTGGTCAAGGGCACATACCTGGTTGGGGCGTGCTGGAGGCAACCGATCAATGTGTCTTTTTCACATTGATGTCTCTCTCTCTCGCTCTCTTTTGCCCTCCCTCTCTCCCACTGTCTCTGAAAAGCAATGGAAAAAATATCCTCAGGTGAGTATTAATAAAACAAGCAAAAAAACACATGCTTCTTACTCTCCCTCCCTCTCTGGTGATGGTGAAAAGTTTGCTCCACCATTTGTGAAAGACTGTTTAGGAACCCATGGAATCATCCCCCATTAAACCCCAACTTCCTCACACAGAGAAGTGCACCCCATCACAACTAGTCAAAGCTCCCCAGAAGGGCTGGCCTGTCCACAGGATCCAAAGATGCCTTGTGCAAGAGCTTTCAAAGGCCCCCACTTTGGGGACTATGGGGAAGGAGCTGACCAACTGCCTGCCACCTCAGTGGGCCTCTTTCTAGTAGAGGCAGTTATGCTTTCAAAATGACACTCTGATGGCCCTCTCCCTCGAGACTCCGCTAAGGCTTGGGCAAACGGCACAGGTTGCAACCTGCCTCACAGGGTGAATGTGCCAGGGAAACAGAACAATTACTGCCTTTCTGAGACGCCAACAAAACTAAATATTTAATAGCTTCAAACTGAATTGAAACTGGCCCGTTGTCAACAAATATCTGTTCACACAGACCAAACCCCTTACACACCCGCATCCTGCCCCAAGGGACAAAAAAGCAGAGAACCAAAAGATGTGCAGTGGTTCGCACCAAAAAAATCCCTTTCTTGGCTATCATTCTTTTTCTTTTTGATTCCCCACTTGTATCCTCTGCCTTCTGAGTCAGTTAACCTTGCAGCTGTAACAGAGAGCATTTCTACTTCCCTGTTTCTTGTTTTTTCCTTCATGTCTCTGACTGTTGGCCTAAATCCAATGTGAGAAAAGGTTCACAAAGGAATGTGAGACAAGGACTAATATATAGCTATTGTGAATCAACACTAATTACCTCTCCACCTTAAATTGATCTTTAAGATCTTTCTTCAATTTGGACTAGCAGGTCACCTGGCACACGATCAAGTGTATGATGCTGCCTGCCCAGTCTCCTAATCAGCACAGCTCACACAGAACACCTCGGGACCCAGATGGCAGCAGGTAAAACATCTGCCTGCAGCCCTGGGACAGCCTAGAATGCCTCTCATCAACATATATCCGGGAAGTTGTATAAAATACAGATGCCTGCGCCTCAGAGTGAGAAAGCATGATTTAGTAAGTCTGTGGTGGGGCCCAGGCATCTGCATTTTTAAATGTACCTATGCTGATTCTGATACAGATGGTCCTCTGTCTACACCTGAAAAACACTGACATATTCAATGTCTGAATTGTTTATGTGTAAAACCTAAGAGCACAATAAATAGGTTACATGGACTAAGCTCTTTCTATGGGCCAGTGCTGTGGGCCTTATCTCAGTTAATGCTCAAACAACCACAGGAGAGAGATACTACTTTTAATCTCCTCATTTTTATTGATAATGAAACTGAAGTTTTGAGAGATAAAATAACTTGCCCAAGGTCACACAACTTATAAATCAGGGTAAGAATTCTCCAATTCAGATTGTCTGATGCTACAATAGCCTCGGTGAAGTTTCCATTCATTCTACTTAAAGGAATTTGATCTTTTAACTTAAAAATCACATGTATATCTGTAGCCAGTTACTCATACCATGGATGCGTTTAATAAGATTATTATGGAAGTTCAAATGATTTTATTATTCAGAGTCACTAGAGATTGATAAAACAAAATATTGTTTACCATGTGCAAGATTGATCAAGTGCCTTCAAAATGCAGTCAAAGGTTTAAAAGGGGATGTAATTTTTATTTGTTTTGTTTCTTTGTACTGAATTCATTTGGGTGACATTGGTTCATAAAACTGTATTGGTTTCAGGTGAGAGGATGTAATTTTTAAAATTTAAGACTTAGAGAATTTCAGTTAGGATGGGTATGTAATGAATTTCAAGTACTTAAGATGTTTAAATTAGGGGTCCACCCTTGAAGCCTGAGAGAGATAAGATGGGACAAAGCCAAAGATAGTAAACATTTGGAAACAATTACCTTAGGCAATGGCCCAGAATAGTGGCATCTTGGCACCTGGCCTCAGCCTGCAGGTGGACACAGGGAACAAGGTATAGATAAGCACAACTGAAATGTGGAGCTGCAGGAGGGAAGGTGAGGAGGAGGTGGAGGTGGGGTGCTACCTTTGATTAAAAAAAAAAACTTTTAAAAATTATATTTAGTCAAGGAAGATGAAGGCTAAAAAGAATTAGAATCAAAGCTAATAAAATTATAAATGTGAATAATATAACTTAAAATAAACATGACTTACCATCATTTCTGTGTGTGTGTATAAGATATATATATATATGTGTGTACACACACACACACACACATATATATATATATATATATATATATATATATATATAGAGAGAGAGAGAGAGAGAGAGAGAGAGAGATTCAATGTTCCTGATAAAATATCAATTCAAAGACCTGATGATTATTGTAATTAAGGAAAGATTTAGTGTTGAATAGTGCAGAGAAAACAAGACTTGAATTCTAAAGCCCTCTACTAGAAAGTTGAGTGTGTTAATAAATATGTGGGCAACACAAAGAAAGGAGAGATTAATATCAGTTTAGATGGAATGGGAACATGTCGTGATACACAAAGAATCACAGAAGGGTGATATAAAAATAGAGGGTGTTAGCAATGTCTTGTGCATAGAAGGTGCTCAGAATAAGTTTTTATTTCATTTATGATTCCAAAAGTATGAAGGTCTTAAAAATAGAGAAATCATTCATTTGCTTTCTATACACACACACACAAAATGTATTCCTCAGCTCCAGTAACTATCTTTCTCAAACTGCTCCATGACTTCCATGTTGGGAATACGCCCAGCAGGTAAAAAGTTCCTGGATCTTTTAGCAGTGAAACAGCACCAGATTGTCACCCATGATTGGACCTCGATTCAGCAACCTCGGGGCTTGAGTTCTGGCTAAGAAAGAATTCAGAACCAGGACTCAAACTATAAGAGAAGGCTTATTTAGAAAGTCACCAGAAGGGACTTTCTAAAGGTTTCTTTAGAGGTAAAAGAAGTGAGCCATAGAAGAAATGGGCTCAGGAAACAAGTTAGAGAGGTAAAAGAAGGGCCCTTGGAGCTGAGGAGAAAGAGAGAGGTCAGGAAAATGCCCTGGGGGAAGAGGTTGGGAAAAGGCACCGACAATTTTGAGAGAGGAAGCCAAAAGCTGAAAGCCACCATACTATCATTTCTAAATCCTCAAACCCTACCTAACCCCCAGTACATGCCCAGGCAGGACTGCCCAGGAATGTAAATTAACCCTCACACTGCCTCCCTTCCTCTTATCAATAAAGGGATGAAGATGTCCTGCCTAGAAAACAGAGTTTGACTAGGGCCTAGATTTTAGTGTGGCCAGAGTGGAGCCATTCTGGGCTAGGTGGCTGTGTGCTTTCATAGGCAGGGTAATTGGCATCATTGCATATGCTACAATTAGAGGCCCTGTGCTCAAATTCGTGCATGAGGGCAGGGGTCCCTCAACCCAGCCTGTACCCTCTCTAATCCAGGATACCTCTTGCAATCCGGAATCACTGGCTCCTCACTGCTCACCTGCCTGCCTGATCCCCCTAACTGCCTAACTACTCTCCCCTCCTGGCCTCATCCCCCTAACTGCTCTCCCTTCCTGGCCTGATTGCCCTAACTGCCTATCTACTCTCCGCTGCTGACCTAATCCCCCTAACTGCCTATCTGCTTTCCATTCCTCTCCGCACCCTTCAGACCTCCGGCACAGGTGTGCTGAGAGCTCTCCACTGTAGCCCCATCCCCATCCTGATTGGTTGTTAAGTGACGGCGTCCCAGCTATTTGCATATTCCTCTATTGTTAGTATAGATAGGCCTCTGGGCCAAAGGTAGGCACTGGAGGATAGACAAATCTGAGAGGACACAGCTCTGCATAATAATAAAATGTCAAACTCACTGAGGGCAGGAATGTGTCCACTTAGAAAACAGTTTCTCTCCCTTAATATGGATAGAGAACAGGTGGTTGGTCTTTGGCAAATGTGGAAATGTGTGTGTGTGTGTGTGTGTGTGTGTGTGTGAGAGAGAGAGAGAGAGAATCCTTTGCCACCTGGATAATCAGGAGGAAAAAGGAGACATCTGCCTTTTAACTTGTCAGGATTGGACCTGAAGTGTCCAAAATGCAAAGTCACCTGCTCCCCTCATTGTGCAATTCTTGGTGGAATATGCCAGATTAGTCAAGTCCTAGAATTGCCTTGATGGGAGGAGGGGGGATTCCTAGGGAAAGACCAATTTGGGGGTAGGTGACACTTTTCCTAAAGGGGAGTAGGGTAAGAATCATGGTTGTGCAAAGAAGGAAGCATTTTCTGAAAGGAAGGTTCCTAAGGGGACAGAGAATCTAGACTAAGAATTAGGGTACATCCTTAAGTGGGATCCTGTGAGAGGTTTAATTTTGGGGTGCTTTTCTTTCTAACTGTGATCACAGCCCCATTCAGCACTATGTTTGAATTATTCCCCTCTCACATTATAACTCCTGTTGGTTGACTGCCACGGCTCAGGAAGTCTGGCTACCCATAGAACTTTGGGTATAAGTATCCTATCTAATAAAAAGTAATATGCAAATTGACCATACCTCCGCTGCAGCCACAAGCCATGCCCACCAGCCAATCAGGAGTGAGTATGCAAATTAACCCAACCAAGATGGCTGCGGCTACAGAGAGAGTAGGAGGCTTGGGTTTCCCCGGCAATGGAGGAAGCCAAGTTTCCGCAGCCCTGGCCTGCCTTGGCCTCTGCTTAAGACTACAAAGTTTCAATTATAGAAGATAAATAAATCCCAACAAAAATGGCAGCAGCGATGGAGCTGGAGAGAGCAGGAGGCTTGAGTTGCCCCCAGAGATGGAGGAAGCCAAGTTTCTGCAGCCCTGGCCTGCCTTGGCCTCCACTTAAGGCTACAAAGTTTCAATTATAGAAGATAAATAAATCCCAACAAAAATGGCTGTAGCCACAGAGCGAGCAGGAGTCTTGGCTCCGCTCAAGGCTACAAAGTTTCAATTATAGAAAATAAATAAATCCCAGATCCCAGGGCCTCCGCTTGGGTTGCCAGGGGGCGTGGCCGGCCTGCAAACCACCACAAGCCCCTCGCCCAGGCTGCCCCATGCCCCAAGGGAACCCCCACCCTGATCCAGGACACCCTTTAGGGCAAACCAGCTGGCTCCCACCCATGCACCAGGCCTCTATCCTATCCAATAAAATAGTAATATGCAAATTTACCATCGCTCCAACACACAAATGTCTGCCCCCATGTGGTCAAAGATGGCTGCCCCATGTAGACATAAGATGGCTGCCACAAGATGGCCAGCAGGGGAGGGCAGTTGGCAGGGACCAGACTTGCAAGGGAGGACAGTTGGGGGTGATCAAGCCTGAAGGGGAGGGCGGTTATGGGTGACCAGGCCACCAGAGGAGGGAAGTTGGGTGCGACCGGGCCTGCAGGGAAGGGCAGTTGGGGGAGACCCAAGCCTGCAGGGGAGGGCAGTTAGGGGTGACCAGGCCTGCAGGGGAGGGTAGTTAGGGGCAATCAGGCTGGCAGGGGAGCAGTTAGGCATTAATCAGGCTGGCAGGGGAGTGGTTAGGGGGTAATCAGGCTGGCAGGCAGAAGCGGTTAGGGGCAATCAGGAAGGCAGGCAGGAGAGCAGTTGGGAGCCAGCAGTCCTGGATTGTGAGAGGGATGTCCGACTGCCCGTTTAGGCCCAATCCTACAGGGATCGGGCCTAAACGGGCAGTCGGACATCCCTCAAGGGGTCCCAGATTGGAGAGGGTGCAGGCTGGGCTGAGGGACACACACTAGTCCTCTAGTCCTATATAATAAAAGCCTAATATGCTAAGTGTCCAGTCATCCGGTCACCCATTCAACCAATCAAAGCATAATATGTTAATGATATGCTAAGGTCACCCAACCACTTGCTATGATGTACACTGACCACCAGGGGCAGACAATCGACCGATTGACCATTCACTATGATGTGCACTGACCACTAGGGGGCAGGCGCTCTGACTGGTAGGTTAGCTTGCTGCTGGGGTCAGGCTGATCCAACTGGAGCCCTCCCGCGTTCTTGTGCCCCCCCCCCCCCGCCATTGGCCAACCTCCCCTGTCCCTTCTTGGCCCTGATCATGCACCAGTGGGGTCTTGGCCTGGCCTGCACCCTCTCGCAATCCAGGAACCCTTTGGGGATGTCAGAGAGCCAGTTTTGGCCCAATCCCACAGGCCAGTCCTAGGGACCCCACTGGTGCACAAATTTGTGCACCAGGCCTCTAGTAGAGAATAAAGTGAAGGGACTTTTTTTTTTTTTTAATCCTCACCTGAGGATATGTTTTTATTGATTTTAGAGAGAGAGAAAGGAGAGGGAGAGAGCCAGCGAGAGAAACATTGATATGAGGGAAACACCGGCTGGTTACCTCCCATGTACACCTGATCAGGGATCAAACCCAAAACCTGGTGTATGGGATGATGCTCCAACCTACGTAAGCCACACATGCCAGGGCTAAAGTGAAGGGACTTTAACAGGACACGTGTCCTGCCTAATTCTATCCTCAGTGGGGAGACCTGTACGGAGCTGGTAGCATTTATTTGGGGGTTAATGGTCCAGGGCAAACAGGAAGTGGTCTGCAGCCAGTAGGTGGTGACCACCATGGAGACAAGACTCCTGGAGAAGGACATCGATTGAGAAGCAGAAGGTCCAAGGTGTAGCTAGAGGACCACAACACTTGGAAATGAACAAGGCCAGAGCTCGGGTCACTTTAGGACAAGTAAAATAAAGTTTTTCAACAGAGGGTAATAAACTTATAAAACATATTCCCCCGACAAGTTGAACATTTAAATAGTTTCTAGAGGGATTGAGATTAATTTGACTGATAATATTTTAGGGCTGGAAAGGGACCCAGAGTTCATCTAGTTCACTGGTTCTCAAACCTGGCAGCACATGACCATCACCAGAGGAGAGTTTTAAAAACCTTGACGCGTCCAAGCCCCAGACAACGAATAATAATCTCTGGAGTGGGCGCTGGGCATTAGAATGCCTGTTAATTCTTTCTTGTGAAATTGCAGGAAGTTTCAACCTTAATACATAGGGTTATATGTGCCCTTCCCCCAGCTTCCCTCAAGGGTGACTGACTTCTTGAATACCTAGAGTACAATATCAAAACCAGAAGTTCACATTGGTGCAATGCTGTTACCTAGACTACAGGTATTCGTTTTCACCATTGTTTACATACATCCATGTATGTGTTATCGGCGTGTGAAAGAAGCATTAGTCTTTTTTTAAATTCCCTGAAGATCCTAATGTTCGCATCTCAGAGATGGGAACTAATGGCTCAATCCAACCAACCTGCATTCCACAGGCGAGGAAAGTGAGTTCAGAGTGGCAAAGGGCTTGTCCGGGGAGACCACCGCACTTCCGCGGGAAGGCAGGGATGTTCTTAGGCCAGGGCTCTGAACTGTGCATAAAGCTGTCACCGGCCAGCATGTGCTACTGACAAAGTCTGAGGGTTGGAGCAGGAGTTAGAAGGGGCACATGCCTAATGTTTGAGGTTGTCTTAAGGAACAAACACAAAACATAACTTTGGTATCCCTTCCAACAGCATAGGTTATTTATTAGTAAAAATACACTTTTTTTTTAAGAGTCATAAAAAGCATGGGTCCTGGCCAATAATAAATATCCTCCCGCCATGATCATTATTATTGTCAGAGAATTCTGGCCTGGATATTTTTCTATTGCTTTTTAGAGTGGAAGAGAGAGGGAAAGACAGAGAGAAATATTGATGTGAGAGAAACACATTGATTGGTTGCCTCCTACACGCATCCCAACCAAGTCCCGGGTGGGGAGAAGTCTGCAACCGAGGTAAGTGCTCTTGATTGGAATCTAACCCAGGACCCTTTGGTCCGTAGGCCAACGCTCTATCCACTGAGCCAAGCTAGCTAGGGCCTCCTCCTATTCTTGGCCTTTCTCCCTGTGTGGCTCCTTTTGCTTCAGTTTCAGTGACTGAAACACATAGTCAGACCTGTTACCATGACCTCCTGCCATGTCTCCGGAGGAACACTCATCCCATTTCTACTTGAGGCATTGAGCTAGGCCAGTGGGGGAGCTCCCGACTCTCTGTGGGGCTCGGCATGTTCATTTTATGGGATTTTACCCTGAGTAAGCCACAGAAATGGTTCTTCCTTCTGCAGTAGCCTGTGTCTTCACGGGGAGCCTCAAACAGCCCAAAACGGCCCCTGTGTGGGTGCTATGGCTCCAGTCTGATTTCTTCTTAGCCTGAGCACCTCACCTGTCTCAATAAAACTTTTCATATACCATCCTTTACCTGAACCTGAAAACTATGCTTTCCCTGGAGTCTGGCCACGTGAAAGCTGCAGTGGACTGAGGGTGTCCAGAGATGGCAGTGGCAGAGAGAGCCCTGCAGCTCCTGATCTGATGCCTGGGACCTGCCTGCGCTCCCTCCTGGGACCTGCCTGCCCTCCCTCCTGGGACCTGCCTGCGCTCCCTCCTGGGACCTGCCTGTCAGTCCACCAGCCGCAGCCAATTCCAATTGGGTTTGAGAAGCCAGACTGTTTCTGAGCAGCGCATCTCTCTGCCATGGACTTCGTAAGCAGCATCAGACGTAGATGCTGGAGAATCTCCCTGCACCTTTTTCAAATTCCTCTTTTAAGAGTTTTAAGCACTCACTCACGGCCAAACTTTGTGAATAAGAAAATGAAAAGGCTGAGGTTTTCTCTCTGTCCCCAACATTTCCCAGAGGGTAAAGGAGGGGTCAAAGCTACCATGGGCTTCAAGGCCCTTTCCTATATCTTGTCTCCTCTCCTGTGAGAATGGCTGGAGGAGGACCCCTGCTTGGTGACCTGGCACAGCACCCCTCCCAGGCTGGGAGCAAGAACTCAATGATTCGCTGGAGGAGCCCATCTGTGGAGGACATAACTGAGCCTTCTGACCTAGTCAGTCATGCAGAGCCTGAGCCTCGGTGTCCCTCCCAGTCCTTTGAGAAAGGTGCACTCACTTCTGTACTTCTTCTTCCTGCAACAAAAAGAGGAGAATTCAGCCTCCCAGACATTGACTCCATCGTTTCCACACAAAACGGTACAGCCCAGGCGTATGCGCTTTGGAGCCAGACAGTCCTGGTTTTGATTCTTGATTCCACCACTTATTTTGGTATTGGACAAGTGCCTTAGCCTCTCTAGGCTATAATTTAGTGACAAAAGCGCACAAATCAATGGCGTAAAACCTACTCATTCTTCAAAATTGATTTTGTCCTGGGAACAACTTGTAGAATGCTATTTTATTTATTATTGATCAGAAGGAGCTTATCACAGGAGTCATCTCAGAAAGTCGGGTCACATCTCATGGCCCATCTGTCCAAGGCCTTTCCAAACTCAATAAGGCATTGGGACAAGAAGCTGTCCTGTCTTAGAGAGAATGGGGGGGGGGGGGGGGGGTGTGTGGAAGCATCATCGATGGCACATCCAAGAAGAGTCACTTTCATTCCCTTGGGAAAGATTTCCCTGCCTATCTGGTTTTCGTGGTGTCTCTGCACTGTAGGAAAAATCATGTTTTGTTGGCTTCACCTGGCAGCCCTGTGATGCAGCTCCCCAGGTATATTGTGTCTGCTAGACCACCTACCTGCCCCTATCTCATTTGGTCTTGTTATCCCATTTTATAAATATGAAAACCAAAATTCAAAGAGATTGAGTCAAAAGTCCAAGCCAACAAATTGTGTATGTTACATACCAATGAGTTGGCTCTGACTCCTGGTGACCCTATGAATGAGAGATGTCCACAATGTCCTGTCCTCAACAGCCCTGCTCAGCGCCTGTAGAATCATGCCTGTGGCTCTTTTTATGGAGTCAACCCATCTTCTATTTGGTCTTGCCCTTATCTTGCTGTCTTCTATTTTTCCAGCATTATTGTCTTTTCCAAAGAAACCTGCCTTGGTGTGCCCGACATAAGACAATTTCAGTTTTGTCATTTTTGCCTCCAAGGATATCTCAGGCTTATTTGCTCTCAGACCCACTTGTTCTTCATTCTGGGGACCCAGGGTATTCGTGGAGCTCTCCCCCAACACCGTATTTTGACTCAACTTTGAATTAATCAATTTTCAATGAATCAGATGAAACCAATATATTAGAGGATCATAATTTAAACTTGAATCTGTCTAATCTCACAATACATGTCCTTCTTCCCCTAGGAAAGGGCCCAGATGCTTCTAAAACAGAAGTCCACTGAGTGGGTAGTTCACACTACTGTCTCCGTCTTCATCCGTGCTCAGGGCTGTCCATCAGCAGAATGACAGCATTGCTGATTCTGACATCAAAGTGCTGAGTTGGAAAGCTACAGAGTGAAACAGTACAGAACAGAAAGGGAACCAGGAGACTTTGACCAGATATTGTCATGGCCTCTATGAGGAAACTGCTCCAGTAGAGCTGTCTAAAATGATGCCATAGAACCATTATTTTAAATGTCATAAAGAAAAACCAAAGGCTCCTTTAAGAAGTATTCTTGGGAAGAGCTTGGAGCTACTAGGCTGTTCCACATTCAAAAGAAATTATTGTGCAGCTCTTACATATAAAATACTGCACCGGGCCCTCTGCAGGTAGAAAAGTGATTAAGACACAGTCCCTGTTGACAAATTCTCACAACCCTATGTGAAATTCTCTCCTATACCAAAAAATAAAAAATAAAAAAAATAAAAAGAGATGCAAAAATTTAAGTACCAAACAAAAAAATAATAGCAATATCAGTAAAGTGCTCTTGACTCTAAGTAGTTGTACTTACTAAGGGGTGCTGGCTTTGCTCTTCTCTCTAATAAGTGCGCACAGGTGGCTAAATGCTGCTGTGGAGCTATTCGCAGGGACCTCGTCCTGTCGAGTGGCTCAGAAAACAGGGAATGTTCAGTGGATGAGGCACATGAAGTGTGACCAAGTATTCGGTTTCAGGTAAACTTCACTGTTCAGCAGAAGTATTTTTAAATAATTAGTTCTTATGACCTAATCATTGTTACTAGTTACATCATGAGTGGTTAAACATTTTTTAAATTAAAAAAAAAAAGTTATGTTCCTATAGAAAAAAGGGTGGACTGAATTGTGAGCAGTTATCTCTGCTTTCTACTCTTGAGAAAACCCAACAGCCCCAGCCACATAGCTGCAGGCCAAGACCAGGAGCCCATCTCACTCAGTCACTGTCTCCAGGGCCCTGTGAGTGTGAGATTCCCATGGGGCAGGTCTGGATGGGTCTTGAGACCTGTGTTTCCAACAAGCTCATAGTGGACTCTGACTGCTCTGCGTAGTAAGGAGCTAAGATGGCTGTTCACCGTGGCAACTCTGCAACTTTTAGTAACGGTGTCCAGAAGTCAATAGTACACTTTTATAGGGCCCGTCTCATGGACCCACTTGTTCTTCTTTCTGGGGACCTGGGGTATTTGTAGAGCTCTCCCCCAACACCGTATTTTGACTCAACTTTTTGCCTTTTAAAACAAAGGCAAAAACCATATTCCTCTTGGGGTGATTTATTAACCTGAGAGGTCATTCTAGGTTAGACGACCTCCCTTCAGCACCTGATTCCTGAAAGCTTTCTAAAGGATACCACTCCGCTTTTCCTGTTGGGGGTGGTACACTATAGGGGTTAAGAGCATGAACACCAACCAGAGGTGCCCCAGGTTTGAATTCCTAGGCATGTTAGTTTGGCTAACCCGCTTAACCTTTCCTAAGCCTCAGTTTTCTCCTGTGTAAAATGGGCATAAAGAATAGCACCTGTTTGCTTCCCATGGTTGTTTGAGGATTCGAGAATGTTCACAAAGCAACTAACCTGTGCCTGGCCCATAGGCAGGGCACCATGGGCATTAGCTAATTAACCTTAAGGTGTCAACTAAACCCTCCCACGGAGACTTCTTGACATCCCCCCCTCCCTACCCCCATGCACCTCGGCATTGTGGTCACAATCCTTAGTAACAGAAAGTCAAGATTTCCCCCTTAAAGTCTGGATAACGATGTAAGTTCATCTGCAATAATGTCCTATGAGTAGAGCTCCGCAAATCCATTTTTATTTTGTGTTATTTTTTTCAGCCGGCTGAGTGAGAAACTTAAGGCTCCGATATTTTCTAGTTTTGCTAGCCAATGAGATATGTTCTAGTGTTGCCAGCAGAGGAATAAAGAAATGCAGGGAAGGGGGACTCTAGACTTGACTCGTTGGTGTCCAGGACCTCTCTTCTTCCACTGAGAGAGGGGGTGTGTGTGGGAACAAGCAGCTGTGGAGACGGCATGGGCTGAGGACAGGTCAAGCCACCCAGGGTGGAGACAAGCAACCACCAGTTACCAAAGCTGCCGAGTAGCAGCCAGAGCCCCAGCCAAAGAAAGCGGCCCAGGAGCGCCCGGGGAGGAAGGGCAGTGCCCTGGTCTCTGTGGCAGAGTCACAGGTCACGAAGGACACAGCCCCACTGAGAACCTCGCGGGCACACATTTCTAGTCCCTGCATATGCCATCTGGCTCCCAAGTTCAGGACACAGTCCCGGGCCTCAGGGAGCCCATGGCTCTGTTAAGGAGGCAAGATTGTCAAGGGTAGGGATCAAAATCAATGTATATATTTTTTCAATTTTGGGGAAACAGAAGAAAGAGGAAGAAGAAAACCAAGGAGCAGCCCTGGCTAGGTTGCTCAGTGATTGGAGCTTAATCCCCTACACCAAAAGTTTCGGGTTCGATCCCCAGTTCAGGCACATACAGAAGGCAACCATTCACTGTTTCTCTCTCTTCCTCTCTCTCTCTCTGAACAATTAATGAGAACATATCCTTAGGTAAAGATTAAAAACAAGAACAAGGAGAAGAGGAGGTTAAAGGAAAGAAAGAAAGAAGGAAAAAGTCAGGATAATATTCCAAGAATATGTCACAAATGCTGACCGAGAAGCAAGAGAACAAAGGTGCAGATGTTAGAATATTCCCTATGGGATGCTTCCTGACTTTTCCAGGGAAATGAAAACACTCCTGAGCCAGGAAGGAGAGGTACACAGTCCTAGGGAACACTGATGGGTTTTGACAGCTTGTCATACTGGGAAGAGCAGAACTGGGCTACCTTTTCCTCAAAGTAGACTTTGGGAAGCAGCACTCTCTCCCCTCTCTCTTTTCACTCATAGCCTTTAAATCTTTTGCATTCGGAGAGTGTGACTCGACAAGGTTAGCATTAGAATAAAGGAATCGAGAAAAAAGCAAGCGCGTGCAAAGGGTTAAAACTTGGGGACTGGCACCCCCTGAGAGGATGCAGGGCTGAAACTAAGACATCAGCCAGCTCCCAAGCCCCAGTCAGATGTCACCAAAGCTTCGAGCCAAACCTCTGCGTCCCCAGCTGTAGGTCTGACTCATGCAACCATTACCTGCCCTCTTTCTTCAACCTCATCTCCCCAAGGGGAGGGGATTGTACCCGACTCTCCATGTGGGGAGCGAGATGAGCCAAGAGGAACTGGAGGTCTCAGACTCACCCCCAATACAATTTGCAGAAACCTGCTCCTCCTGGCCTAGGTGGTCCATTGTTCAGCTCCTCTTCCTCTCCGCACCTCACAGCAGTCAGCTACCCCTGCTAACCAGTGTGAGGCCAAGTGGAGAAACCAGTGTTAAAGTTGGACTCCCCAAAACCACAGCTTCTCCTCCAGCCACCGGGAATTTTCCTTCATTTGCAGAAGGAAAAAATAAAATGTTCTTGTTTGATCCAAACATCTGCCACCTCTAAGGGGTGACTCCACTTTTCTGAAACTCAGAGAACCCTGAGTGACCCCGAACTGCCCTCCACCCTCTCACCCACCTCTGCATTTGTTCACCTGCTTGGGACTCCAGAGTTGTAGGCTGGTCCACCAGGTGTTTGAGAATAAAGTTGATTTCAGGCAACACTGCTCCAAATCAAACCCCCAGGCCAATCTAGACAATTCTTTTATGATTCTCCATAAAGCCAGACCCACCCTCCCAAGAAAATGTCTCTATAGAAATTCCTGGCTTCCATTTTAAAGCTTTTTTTTTTTTTTTTTTTTTTTTTTTGTAAAGACTGTGCAGAGAATTTTTACAAGCCCCTGAACTGGTCAATGTGCCCTATCTGCTCCATGGCAGCGGACCAGGGGGGCCTCATAAAATGAGCCAATTTCTCATAAAGCAGGAGTTTCGCCCTGAGATTGTTCCCGGAGATACGCTATGCAAATATCCAGTTGGTATCACCGGAGAGCAGGAACTCAGCTTGGAAAAGCACAGTGACTGGGAAGCCAGACTGGGGTGTCAAACTGGACCCCTGGCCCAGAACTTCTTCGAGAGGGTCCCAGGGGGGACCTGGCTGGGGATTTCAACACAGGACGCTGCATCCTGGCACTACACCTTGGTCTCACTCTGGTTTTTCAAACAAGTGATCTTGGGCAAGTCAATTAAGTGATCAGAGCTGGTTTGCTCACCGTAATCATACTCACAATAATGCCCACCTCACAGGGCTCTTATAAATGCCAAGGGGAAGAAAGGAGGAACAGAATGCAGCTCTCCTGACACGAGAAAGGGGAGAGAGGAGGGAAGGAACTTGCCCAAGTTCACACCGTGGCAAGCTGTGCTTTAAACCCAGGTGTGTCTGACTCGTGCTGTGTTCTATCCACGAAGCCCTGGATACAAAGGGTGAGAAACATCTCAATGCACCTCATCTTGTGATGCTATCGCTCCGGACTGGGGGCTCGAGTGGAGCTAAGCCGTCCAGTTTCAGCCCAGCAGAGACATTTTAGGGGCAAAGTCTTATCACCATCACACAGCCATTCCTGAGCAAGCTGGTGAAACAGCGGCTTGCTACCCACTCCGACGGACTCAGCACCAGTTCCCTCTAGCAGCGGAGGATCTGGGGCTCCTCCAAGTCTGAACAAGCAAGAGATCCCGGTGCCTCACAGCACACTCTGACCACCCCTGCCCCGCCCCCTCTGAGCATCATTCTAGAACTTAGAGCTCTCAATATTTCAGAAGCAGCTAATGCCATTAAAATAACAATTGTTAATTTTAGGGAGCACCCAGAAGGTAAGTCCGGCTCTTGGTAATAGTTGATATTCAAAAGGAAACTGAACCTAAGTATTTTTTTTACCATTCCCATTTCATGGTACAGGAAGCTGAGGTGTAGAGGGCTGAGGTGACCTGCCCTAGGTCACCCCAGCGAGAAAGGTGGGCAGGATTTGACCCAGGTCCTCTGACACCAGCACGTGCTGGTCCCAGGATGCGGATGCGCTCGCTGAAGATCCAGTGGCTGCAAGGGGAGCACACCCAGCACGCCCATCCCCTGCAGCCAGGCCAGACTCTCAAAAATGCAGAAAGCACAGGACAGGCAGCAATGCAAATGCGCACACAGCCCCAAGTGGATCTACCCTGACAGAAGCAACCCAGGTGGTCACTTGGCCATGGAATGCGCTCGGCTGATAAGAAGGCAAATGCCTGCCACCTTGTGCGGCCAGGGCCTGTGTCGGGTTTCACTGCTGGGCTGTGGCCAGCAGAAGCTGTATGTGGTCTCCACCTGCCAGGACTGGCTGGCACTGATGCCTGTAGCCTGCCAGGCATGACGAGCCCAGCGGTGTGCCCCAAGGGGCCTCCTCTCACTCCCCCCGCCACCCCCGCAGCACGCCCACAGCCCGTGACACAAGAAGCCAAGAAACAGAACTCTCCTTTGACCTTTGCCCTTCCCAGCCCTACCCCTCCTTCAAGGTCAGCTCAAGCCGTCTCCATCATCCAGACTCCAATACTACCTCTAGCTGTATGACCTGGCACAGGTTAGATCATGTCTCTGAGCCTCAATGCCAGTTTGTAAATAAAGCTGGGGTAAAAACACCCACCTCGCAGAGCTCTGGTAAGGATTAAGGGGTCCAGGCCTGTGAAACCTGGCACACGCTGAGTGCTCAGGCACCAACTCCCAGTGGCCTGTTTACCCTCCCATTTCAATTCTTCTTATCACTTGCCTCATTCAACTTATCATTTCATTTAATACTGGCTTAGATCTGTTTAGCTCATCTTTATCTAGTCATGTGTAAGTCTTGTCTCTCACAGAGCTCCTTGTAACCAAGAAATAAGGCCCATGTTTCTCTTGTCCCCCCATGGAGCATGGGCACGGTTTGAGGCCACAGGATGGCCCATCAGCTGCTGGTGGGTTGGAGTGGCCAAGCTTGTTGATAATACATTAAACAGAGACTAAAACTCCCTGTGAAAGTTGTTAAGTGCCATGTGCTGTACTATGTGAGTTACATAATTATGTATTTCATTGTAGCAACATAAAGCAGGTGCTGTTTTCATTTCCATTTTACAGGTAACCAAGTCGTAGGGTGGTTAAATGAAGCACATAGACCAGTGATGGGCAACCTTTTGAGCTTGGTGTGTCAAACTTCGCCAAAAAACTGAGCATAACTCGGGTAGTGTGTCACTTTGAGGAAAAAACATTATTTCGCAAATGTTTCATCCTCAGGAGCAGCAAATGTTTCATCCTCAGCATGCGGCCGCCTCAGCGGCTGCGTGTCATCAGAAATGGCTACGCGTGTCAGTGCTGACACGCGTGTCATAGGTTCGCTATCACTGACATAGACACAGGGACAGGAAGTTGGAAAAGTCAGAATTTATATCCACATCTAACTCTCATGTATGTAACCATTATCCTAATTCTAGTTGCTGAGGGGCTCTTTTCTTTTGGACCACAGTGTTCCACAAGAAAAGCCCACCAAGACTTAAAGGAAAAGTAGGCAAAGAAGGACCAAAACAAGGTCTGGGGGAGGGGCAGCCAGAGTTGGCTAGTGTCTTCTCTGACCCAAGATTGACCCGACTATCCTCATCCAAACAATAGCCTCCAACCCACTCCTGCTAAACCACACACAGAGAATAACGCGTCATATCCAAAGGCAAGGAAACATTTTCTTCTTAGAAGTTTCTCCTTAGATGTTTTCCTCTTCAACACCACAGCCTAAAAGCACCCTGAGGTAGAAGAGACCTAACCAATTCCTACAGAAAAAAAAGAAAAAAAGAAAAAATATATATTGCTTGTTAGTGATTAGCATTATGGCAGGATCTACCAAGAAAGTGCCAGCTTTCGAGTGTTAATTCCACCTGTCTGTTACACCTCAAAATAAAACCATTTGCATGTTTGCTACAGGGCTTTGAAATTTAGAAATTCATGTGCTATAACTTGAAAGCCAAAAAAAAAAAAAAAAATCAATCAGAGCCAGCCAGGACTCGTTCCCAGAAGATATAACTGAAACAGACAAGAATCCACCCCAGCGGTTTGAGGCCTCTCCCTGCAGGGACACTGTCACCTCCGTCTGGGACTCAGCCGAGTCTGGCCTCCCCTCTCCAGGCTGTACAAGGAGCTGGCCTGGCTTTGTCAGTTCATCTAAGCCCTGGCTGCAAGCATGGGGCCCACCCCAAGTTGCTCTGGGCCCTCGTTGATGCTTCTAGACTCACGGAAGACAGAGCAGATCATCAGAGAAGGTGGCCTCAGGACCAACGTCTTAATCAGATGAGGAGGGACTCCAAGGACAGGCAAGAAGCAAGAACCTCCTGTTCTAGGCTCATCCCTTTAACATATGTGAGCACCTTTAACTGAACCAGCCACAGCTCAGAGATCAGTAAAATTACCCCCATTTTATAGATGAAACCAAGGCACAGAGAGGTAAGGTAGTAAATGGGTTTGAGCCCAGGCCTGCGGGCCCCAGAGCTCACCTCTGCTCACCTTGGTCACTTTCCCCTGAAAAGCTTACAGGGGCCAGCACAAAGGAGCCTGCAGGCATGAGCCATAGTATTGCCTGCACATACCACAGCCAGGCAGCTCAGTTGCTTAATTCTAGTCTCAGGTCAGATAGACCGATAACTGGGGCAGAAGTTCAGGTAAGGTGGCCTCCTGGATCACCATCTAACTGGTTCTGTGTCCTTGCAACACTGCTTGGCGTCTGGCAGCAGAGACACGGCCTGGGTGCATGCCAAGGCCATAGTCCTGGGGCAGCTCAAAAAGGCCCCCGAAGCCACCAGGCTCCTATCTCCTTAGTGGCTGCAGGGCCCCACACTCCCAGGCCAGCCCCGGGCCAGGGCCTGTTATCTCTCCCCAGGCTCCAGGCTTGTTGAGGGCTTGGCCCCAATCTGGATTAGAAACACACAGAAGAATGCAGGAGGCCAGCCCAGCTTCTCCACTGCCGCCAGCCCTCCAACGCCCCAGACACACAAACAGCCCATGCTGCCCTGGCTAAACGTCCATTTCTCAGGGTGCTGAGGGGTCTGAGTAGTAATAGGAACCAGACTGTCTGTGGTCATGTGTCTCATTTTTTACAACAGAAAGAGAGTGGGAAAGGGAATTAACAAGTATGAGTGTCTCTTCTTTGAATGTTCTCATCAGATAGATAGATAGATAGAT
This sequence comes from Cnephaeus nilssonii, assembly GCF_951640355.1. NCBI lineage: Eukaryota > Metazoa > Chordata > Mammalia > Chiroptera > Vespertilionidae > Cnephaeus > Cnephaeus nilssonii. The sequence goes on along the minus strand of NC_137084.1, from coordinate 68,195,854 downwards.
AGATAGATAGATAGATAGATAGACAAAAATATCCTATTGGTTCTGTGTCTCTGGAGAACTCTAACTAATACAGATAATGCTACCTTATGGGGTTCTGTGAGAAATAATGAATTAAAATATGTACAGTTCTGCCAGGCCATTGTAGCTCAGTGGTTGAGCATCAAGCCATGAGCCAGGAGGTCACAGTTCAATTCCCGGTCAAGGCACATGCCTAGTTTTCAGGCTCAGTCCCTAGTGTGGGGCGTGCAGGAGGCAGCCAATCAATGATTCTCTCTCATCATTGATGATCTCTCTCTTCCCCTCTCTGAAATCAACAAAAAATAAAAATAGAATAAAGATATGTACAGTTCTTAGCACACCGCATGGCACCTGATAAAACAGTAATGTCTATCATTTTATGAATGGGAACTGGTAACTTAGCATACCCAGGGTTGAAATCCAGCACTGCCTGACTCTCAGAGTGGGAGGGGGGTGGGGAGGTGGGGTTGCATGATACTGCTGATTGCCCCAGGCCTTGTCCTAGGCCTTGGGGAAGAGAATTTGGGGTACAAACCAATTTGTCCTGGTTTGCTCAAGACACTCCCAATTTTAGCACTCAAATTCCTGCATCCCGGAGCCTCCCTGGGCACCCTGGGACCCTGGTCACCTAGAAACAGTGCTCCTAGAAAACAGAGATCTGGAGACTCAGAAGCTCTTCACTAGCTCCGACTCAGCAGCTTTGCTTTATGACTGCTCAGGAACTCAGTGCCATATACGAAGAGTATTTGTTAAGTTCACCTAGAAAGAGACAAGCTGCTCTGCCAGAATGGCCAGGCTCTGTTCAACCCCGTGCACTGTGAGCTGACAGTCTCCCAAGCCTCTCACTCCGCGGATGAAAAAACCGAAGCTCAGTGCAGCCGACTTGCCCTCGGTTACCCACCTACTCAGTCAGTCCTGGGTTCGGGACTACCGTCTTGTGCTCCATCCGCCACTCCCTGGGTGAAAACACCATTTCTGTTGGTTCGGAGAGGGCAGCTCAGGCACAGGCACAAGAAATGGTTTTCCTTTAAAGATGGTGACGGGGCCCTGGCCAGGTAGCTCAATTGGTTTGAGTGTTGTCCTGATACACCGAGGTTGTGGGTTAGATTCCTGGTCAGGGCACATACAAGAATCAACCGATGAATGCATAAATAAGAGGAATAACCGATCGATGTTTTTCTCGCTCTCAATCAAGAAATTGATTAATTAAAGATGGTGATGGGCCAGGTGCTTCTGAGCATGGCTGTCCAAGGGTCCTGGGTATGCAGTTTCCGACAGATAAAAAACCCCCGATGCCCAGGAAGACCTTCCTTCCTGTGCCCAGCTCTCCCACATCCTGCCCTCTCAGGAGATAGGAGCTTGCAAGTGTTCGCAATCTTCAGCTCAAGAGAAACAAAGGGGTCACACATTGCAGACCTGCTCCTTGGAAGCATTCATGGTGATCTGGTAATTGCATGGCAGGTCCCCCCTGACTTCCTATGCTGCCCAGTGTGCAGTGTCACTTCTGGAGAAGGGAGACTGACTTCATAGTCCCTGGGGTTCAAAGGGAGACAATTGAATCACCAAGAAAACAAGCCTAAAGATTATCTTCAAGAGCTCCTTCTTTGCCCCTCTCTCTCCCTTTTGTACCATGCTTAGGCCTGCCCTCCCAAGGCACATGTCCGAACCTCTCTACCATCACAGCTGACCTCTGTGGTGTCCTGTCCTCTCCCTGCCCTGTCCTCGCATTCCCAAATGACAGAAAGCCAGTGCCAGTGAGCTCCAAGGTGCCAAGATGCTAACGTGCTGCTCCTCCAGTGGACTTTCCACCTTGGGTTTCCGCAGTTTAGAAGGCGGAGAAAGAGGGACTGAGCTTTGAGCAATCCTTTAGCACAATGGAGTTGGGCACAGGGAAGGATGGAATGGGGGTGATGATCGTTTTAAGAAGCTAATAAAGATTCAAGAGTTCTGGTTTCAGTCCCAACCAGCCATGCAAGTACCAGAATACTGTGAAGGCTTCTAAGGAGCAGGGCTGCAATGCATGACCCCTTTGTTTCTCTCGAGCTAAAGATTGCTAACACTGTTCTTACCTACCAGGCCCACGAGAAGGTAGGTTCTTACCTACCTGTTCTTACCTACCAGGCCCACGAGAAGGTAGGTTCTTACCTACCTGTTCTTACCTACCAGGCCCATGAGAAGGTAGGTTCTTACCTACCTGTTCTTACCTACCAGGCCCACGAGAAGGCCACTTCTCAGGAGAGCTGGGCCCAGCCTAGCACTTGGGGTCAGTTATCACTCTCATGGTTATATTTACATAGGTTGTCACAGGGCCTTTGCCCCCCTGGCTTCCAGGCCCCCCTCGGTCCCTAGTGTCCAGTGGGGGCATCCTACACAGGTGAGTCCTGTCCCTGTTCCCCTGCTTCCCCCATCATGGTCAGGAAGGTGCCTCTCACTGAAGGCCCATAGGTGTTTCTGGAGTCCTGTAGATCAATCCATTACCCTTCCCAACAAGACATCCGGAGCCACAGAGACACGAGGTCACCTGCCCAAGATCACACTGCTAGTGGATTTGAACCTGCATTTGCCCCCTAGACCACCATCCACTTCTACTTATTGTGGGCATTAAATTAGACAATAACCCAATAATGCACATAAAGTTATTCACTAGCACAATGCATGCTACATTTTAAGTGTCCTATAAGCATTAGCTTTTCTTCTAGCTACTATTATCTACTTTTTACAAAGGATGGGGTTTTAAAGCAGTTGCATAGTTTTCTCAAGGTTACACATACCAAGTGAAGGTCAAAGCCAAGATCACTGTGCAGTGCTATAGAAAAATAAAGCCCACAAAATGAAGGCTTTGCTACTTTCCTGGCATTGCCTTGATGACTTAGACTCTGGCACATTTCCACACAGAATGTTAAAGAAGTTAGGGTTTAAAAGGTAGGCCATATCAAGGTGAAGACATCCAGAGAATTTCTTGTGAATTTGTAATTTTCATAAAAAGGTAATGAATGTCCATGATGTATAGTTTTCTTTCTCTCCTAGGCTGGCCTATCAAGCTCAAGGTCATGGCTTTTCTGGCTTATAGCTCTGCTTTTAAATGGGTTGGATAGCAGTATTATCCAGTCTTCTGCCTCCAGGACATGGCACCTGGGTCCAGTCCAGAGGTGGGTTGTCCTAAACATTTTCTAGGAAGCACACCCCAGAACCTCCCCTGTCCTATTGCCCTCCCATGTAGCTGGCAGCTAATGATAACTATCATCAAGTGCTTTGCATGCTCATGTTCATATGCTATGAACTCATATATCATCTACATTAATAAAAGAGAAACATTAACCATCACTCTGCTACACCCACAAGCCACGCCCACCAGCCAATCAGGAGTGAGTATGCAAATTAACCCAACCAAGTTGGCAGCTGGCCACAGAGCGAGCAGGAGGCTTCCCTGGCAATGGAGGAAGCCAAGTTTCCTGCTCTGGCCTCCGCTCAAGGCTAAAAAGTTTCAATTATAGAAGATAAATAAATGCCAACAAAAATGGCTGTGGCCACGGAGCGAGCAGGAGGCTTGGGTTTCCCCAGCGATGGAGGAAGCCAAACTTCCTGGTCCACCCTGGCCTCCGCTCAAGGCTACAAAGTTTCAATTATAGAAGATAAATAAATCCCAGATACCAGGGCCTCCGCTTGGGTCGTCAGGGGGTGTGGCCGGCCTGCAAACCACCACAGGCCCCTCGCCCAGGCCGCCCCATGCCCCAAGGGAACCCCCACCCTGATCCAGGACACCCTTCAGGGTAAACCAGCCAGCCCCCACCTGTGCACCAAGCCTCTATCCTATCTAATAAAAGAGTATTATGCAAATTGACTGTCACTCCAACACACAAGATGGCTGCCCCCATGTGGTCAAAGATCCTGCCCACATGAGGACACAAGATGGCCGCCACAAGATGGTCAGTAGGGGAGGGCAGTTGGGAGGGACCAGGCCTGCAAGGGAGGGCAGTTGTGGGCAATCAGGCCAGCAGGGGAGGGAAGTTGGGGGCGATCAAGCCTGCAGGGAGGGCAGTTAGGGGTGACCAGGCCAGCAGAGGAGGGAAGTTGGGGGCGACCGGGCCTGCAGGGAAGAGCAGTTGGGGGGGACCCAGGCCTGCAGGGGAGAGCAGTTGGGGGGATCAGGCCTGTAGGGGAGGGCAGTTAGGGGTGACCAGGCCTGCAGGGGAGGGCAGTTAGGGGTGACCATCTTGTGGCGGCCATCTTGTGTCCTCATGGGGGCAGGATCTTTGACCACCTGGGGGCAGCCATCTTGTGTGTTGGAATAACAGTCAATTTGCATGATCCTACTGGGATTGGGCCTAAATGGGCAGTTGGACATCCCTCAAGGGTTCCCAGATTGGAGAGGGTGCAGGCTGGGCTAAGGCACACACCCCCCATGCACGAATTTCATGCACTGGGCCTCTAGTCTTAAATAATCCTCACAATTACCCTCCTAGGTAATGAGATTTTTGTCTCCATTTTGCAGATGTGAACACTGAGGCTCAGAGAGGTTGTCCCCTGCCCCACTCGCTCCCTAGAAGGCTGTGAAGTCACAGGTCACACCTCTCACTGCCTGCTGCCTGAGTGTGTGTGTCTGATTGCCACTTAAGCCCTTTTCTCTTGTGCTATCCTCCCTGGAGAGACGGTACTTTTCTGCAACATATGGGTAACAATTGTTCAAAAGGTGTTTATTGGTGCAGCCACTTTGGAGGATCATTTGTCAGTATCTATTAAAATTTAAATTTTGCATGCTCCATCACACAGCAATTCCACTTCCTCTGCTCTAGAAAAATAGCCTCCAAGGTGCACGGGAGCTATGTTCAAGGATCTTGGTTGAAACATCATGATAATGAAAATTTGATAACAGCTCAAATGTTCACCAACTTGAGAGGATAAGAGAAACAGAGGAAAGAAAACTACGCTGCATACCCGTACTACGAAATTCTAGGCAGCGGTAGAAGGGAGCGGATGAATCTGCTCTGCTCACATTGAAGGGGCCACAAAATGAAGGCTTTGTTACTTTCCTGGCATTGCCTTGATGACCTAGACTCCGGCACATTTCCACACAGGATGTTGAAGAAGTTAGGGTTTAAAAGTTAGGCCATATCAAGGTGAAGACATCCAGAGAATTTGTTGTGAATTTGTAATTTCACAGGCACACTGTGAAGGGAAGGAGGCGGCTCCGGAATGACGCTGACAGCTGGTCCATATATAATGGAGCACGTGATGCTGGTGTTTCCTGTGCATGTATTTACATGTATGTGACTACATAGGAAAATATCTAAGATTATATTAATGGAACTCAGAATAATTACCCATTGAGTGGGGAAGAGCGACTGGGAATAGGGATGCTCATCGGAGGGAATTCAAGCTGTATCTGAGCAGATTTAATTTTTCAAAGAATCATGCATTCATGTGCTGCTTGTCCAATTTTAAATTTACAATAAAGTTGTTTTAATTGTTTACATTAGAGAAATGGTAGCCATGGTAGTGAAGGGTGGGTGTAGTGTAAACTCAAAACTTGGCTTTCATCCTGGCTTGACCAATCAATAGCTATGTAGCTTTGTAACCTCAAATAAGTTACTTAACTTCTCGGTGTGTCTTTAGCCCCACCTATAAAATGAACTTGCTAAAAACACTCAGCTCAGAAAGTATAGTGGGTAATTAAATTAGGTAATGGATAAAGCTCTTAACCCTGCACCTACAGCATAAATAGTGATCAATAATGGTTGGCAACTTTTATTGTTCCTAAAAACCTCTGAGGAACTGGGATTTATGCCCTGGAACTGGCAGAGATCTTGTGGGGATCCTAAATATCCATCACACTCCAAGCTTTCTATTAGGAAAATACCGAGGGCTTGTGCCCTGCCATCCCTCCATCCCTACACACACACACACACACACACACACACACACACCACAGGAGAAGAAATGAAAGGGCAAGTGATATCCAAGAGGAGAGCTGGGTGGAGAAAAGGATGAAAAGACCAGTCTGTTGAGCTCAGAGAAGCAGGGCCTGGACCCAGGACTCAGCCTCAGAGCCTCTAATGTCCTACTCCCAACCTGGCAGAACCCTCAGCCCTGAGAGCAGGAGTTCACCCCCAGAGAAATCAAATCCCTGGAAAGAGTCATTTGGAAATAGAAAGAAGCAAATATGAGAACCTTAAGAGACCATCCTCCCTATAAGGCCCCTACTCCGTGCTGGCTGAGCGGAGAAAGTGCGCAGAGCAGATTCATCCACTTCCTTCTATCGCTGGGGCAATAAGGGGGCCCTCGGAAGGTCCAGTTAACACAGGGAGAAAAGCTGGATCCAGGCTCTGCCCCTCCCATCCCAGCCCAGACACAGAACCCCAGCTTGGCTCTTGGACCTGTGCGGGTCTCAGGGGCGCTATAGCATGGAGCATTCATCTGAATTCCTGACTTTCGGGAAAAGAACTCTGTAATCTTGCTCTTAAAACGTGGGAGGGATGAATACTTTCCTTGGCGCTGAGCCAGAGTCTGCAAAATGGCTCCTGAGCACTGCCTTTACAGAGGCAGATCCCGCGTCTCCAGATTAAATATTGACAGGAGCTCTCCCTGCCTTATCTTGATTCCACGGAAACCCCTTCCCTGGGGAGCTGCGCAGGGCAGAATTTCCCTCCCACACCATACACCTCAGAGTTCCCTCAGGAGCCATCACTGCAAAGAAACTGCTCTAAGGTACACAGTAAGTTTTCCGAATCCCATCCCGAAAATGAGATTCTCCATCAGCCACCTGGGCCTGGGGGGCAAAGAGCAGGAATATTACCTGTTGGACTTAATAAATCACTCATTATCTTTCTACATTGCAGATGCAGGGGAGTGGGACTTGGAAGGAGTGAAGGGCTGGGAACTGCTCCCTATATCTGAGGCTGCTCACCAAATCCAGGTCCTTCTAACCCAGGGGTCAGTGGGGCCTGCTGGCCTAAGTCTAAGAGTGCCAGGCCTAAAGGAAAGGACAAGCCTGAAGTGAAGTTTTGAAGGGAAGGAGGTTATCCTCAGTGCCGACTTGCCCAATTGGCATCACACTGGGCCTCCAGACTGTCTCTGCCATCCAGGACCCAGGCCTCTTGCTGTGTCTTCACTGGGAGCAGCCCAGGTCCCTGCTCAAGACCCCTGTCCTAACCCTTACCTTCTGCTAAAAGGGGCGGGATTAGAATGCAATTATCTCCCTGGAGATGGAGGAGGTTGATCCCCAACCTAGGTCTCCTTGTGGACAGAGGTCATGAGGGTCTTCCCCTTGAGGATGGGTGAGAGGGGCCTGCTCTGCAGGTGTGAGCTAGAGGTTTCTTCTCCCTTACCCTCCGGAAGAGAAGTCTGATCAGAAGACAATTGCACATGACTGGGTTTTCTATTTGCACAGTGTCTTAGACTTTTCTGGTAGGATCTCTGATCCATTGTCATCATCCCTTGTTCCCTTCTATTCCTCAAAAGTCAGCAAATTATCTAAGGAGATGGGGATTCCCATGCAGGTGGGACCCCTGGTGAACCCCTGGTGGAGTTCCAGAGCTCAGTGAGAGGAGCCACGTGTTCTTCTGTTGAGGGGAGAACGTTTTGGCACAGGCTTCAGAGAGGAGTCTCTGAGAAAACAGGCTTCTTTCTCTTCGTCATCCCAGCCACAATCACTCAAGATGCCCGGCCTCAGGCTAAGTGCTTTACATACATTATCTCATCTAATCTTTATGGCAATCCTTTGAAGGCCTATTTTACAGATGGAGAAACTAGAGCAGACTAGAGCAGAGGGGCACCAAGCCAGTTGCCCATAGTCACTTGGCTCCTGAGTGATAGAATCAGAATTTGAAACCAGATCTGTCTGACCCATAGGTCATGCTCTCAGAGTCACTGACTGAGTCAGACTCCTGAGGTTACTGTAAGGTGAAATAAGTTAATACTGTGAAGTACTTGGAGCAGTGCCTAGCACATAAAAAGCAATATATGAGTGTCTATTGAATAATAAAAAGCCTTGCCCTGGCTGGTGTTGTTCAATAGTTAGAGCATTGGCCTGTGCACCCATGTGTTCAATTCCCTGTCAAGGGCACATACCTCAGTCTTGGGTTCACTCTCTGCCCACTTTGGCGTGCATGCTGGAGGCAACCAGAAAATGTGTCTCCTCGCATGGATGTTTCTCTCATTCTCTCTCTCTCTCTCTCTCTCTCTCTCTCTCTCTCTCTCTCTCTCTCTCTCTCTCTCCCTTCCTTCCCTCCCTAGTAGTCTTTCTGAAAAAGCAATGGAAAAAATATCCTCAGATGATGATTAACAAAACAACAACAACAATAATAATAAGCCTGTGGAACCACAGGAGAAGATGACCTTGAACATCTGTGTGGCCACGATGAAGCCTACAAATGAAGGAGTGGAGTGGGGCTAGTCTGAAGAGCCCCTCAGCTCCTTTCAAACTCCTGACCTTACTCCTAACCCCTGTGGTCAGAAGGTGGTAAAAGTCACCTCTAGCATAATTCTAACCCCAGACATAAGAAGTTCTGTCTGTACTTTTGCTGTTCTTAGGGTCAAAGAGGGGAAGGTTGACCTTCTGCAAGGGCTCCCAGAAATAGGCCAATAAGCTCATTAGCCTAAGAGGTATTACAGCTGAAGTTCGTTGTTTTAGGGGTTGCAGGTCACTGCATCCTTCAGGAAATAAGTGTGTATTATGCAAATCACTCATGCCAGTATTCTCCAGAAATTACCAAGCTACAGGGGATTGTCTAACTGCTTGACTTTCCATCCAGCTATAGAGCAAAATCAGACATTGCTAACCAATGCAAAGAGGTTGCCAGGCCCTAGCCTGTTTGGCTCAGTGGATAGAGCATTGACCTGCCGACTAAAGGGTCCCAGGTTCAATTCCGGCCAAGGGAACATGCCTGGAACATGCCCTGGGTTGCAGGCTTGATCTTCCCCAGTAGGGGGCGTGCAGGAGGCAGACAATCAATGATTCTCATCATTGATGTTTCTATCTATCTCCCTTCCTCTCTGGAAAAAAAAAAAAAAAAAAAAAGAGGTTTCCAGGACATGACAACCTGATAAATAGAGGGTAAGACTGCTTGGGACTCATCGGTGTGTTTGTCCTTACAGTGGGTTTGTGGGTTTGAAGCCCAAGGCCTGTCTATCCATCCTCTTAACAGGGAATAAATGCCTTTCAGAGGATCCTTGAGGCTCACTGAAGGTGAGAGGATTCCTTCCATGGGCCTTGGGAGCTCATTTACTCTGACTGACCAGATTGTGGGTGTTTCTCAGAGAAAGCGATATTTGAATTGGGTATTGGAGGTGAGTCCACAAGGAAGGAAGGGCAGGTCAAGGACACAGAGGCAGAAAGGTGAGATCCACAGACAAGGTGGCAAATAAAGGCTAATTTTTTCCCCAAAAAATCACTGTAACAAAAGTAAGACTATTTAATAAAATCATAAATTTATGTCCACAAGTTATAAAATTCACCACTTGAACAACAAAGAAGAAAGAAGTTCCCTAGACAGATTCCATTCTGATGGGCATTGGAGGTTTAAAACCAGAAGGTGAGGTCTGCACAAATACAAACTTGCAATTGATATTTGCATAGTTGAGCTCCTGGGTCCAGCTGGAGCAGCCATGCCAAGGAGGACCAACAGCTTTGCCACCTGGAGCTTAGACTACCAGGTGAGAAGCAAAGGTCATTTTCTCCAGGTAAGTAGCAGCTTGAGACATCAGCTTTTCTTATGGCTTCTGTAAGAAGGAGTCATGGAATCTTAGGGCAGGCAGCCAACCAGAGATCATCTTATCATTCCCTCTGCCTCTAGGCCAAACTGTACTACATTCAACCTAATGAAGATAAATAGCTGGCTGATGCTCATCTAATGTGTGTTTTTGTCGCTGATGTTCACATACCAGGCCCTCCTTTGACATTCAGAGCTCTTGATGATTTTATTCACATTCTGGTGAATGTCTTACCACCTTTATAATGAAAAGCTTTTTCTATAAAGTCAACCTAGAGCCCTGGAGTAGAATTGTGAGCATTCACGTCTTTAGATGATAGAAACTCAACCACTTTCTCCACATGCACTTCCTATGTTTGCCCTCATTTATCATTTAACATGTCAAACAGAATTTCTCAAATTCTCCTTTCACTTAATCTGTGAAGAAAGCATATCATAATAGTCGAAAGCCAGGCATTGAAGTAAGACAGAAACCAGGCTCTGGAACTCACAAACTACTGTGTTCTTGGTAAAGTCATTTAATTCCTGTGGATTCAGTTTTATCTCTGTAAAATGGAGATAACAGCATCGTTTTTTTTTTTCTGTAAGATTGCTATGAAGATCAAAGGAGAGCATAAAAGCTAAATCTCTTCATAATTATGCACTAAAAATATAAAATATTTAGGTATTATTTCTACTCACAAAGGAATACCAATACATTGAGCAAACAGTAAGCATAATGAGCCTAAAGCTACATTAACATCAAATAAACTAGACTTCAAAACAAACATTATGACTAGAGATAAAGAGGTTCATTGCATAATGATAAAAGGATCTATTGATAAAAAGAAGGCATAACAACTATAAATGTGTATTTACCTAATAACAGAGATTCAACATACACGTGTCAAGAGTCTTGGAGTGGGGTGGGGCAGAAGAGGAGCAGTGGAGAGGGACAATGGGGGAAAAGGAGGGGACATCTGTAATACTCCCAACAATAAAGATTTTTTTTAAAAAAAGACATATTGTGGTAGTCATAATAATGAACAGAAATTCAACAGAATTAAATGAAGAAATAAACTCACAATCGTAATTAGAGATTTTAAGACTCTTTACTGGTACTTAATAGAATAACGAGGCAAAAAAACATTAGTAAATACATAGAAGATCTAAACCACACTATCAACCTTCGTAAGTGAATTAACATTTGTAGCATTCCTCATCTAACAAGTAAAGAATTTGCTTTTTTAAAGAGAACATATTATGCTCACCAAGAAATATCAAATGTTGGTTCATAAAACATGTCTTAACATATTTAAAAAGATTGTCATCTTGTTAGAGTATTTTCTCTCAAAATTAAATTAACTATATCGATATAGATATATATGGTAGAAAAGGTATTAAAGAAAAATCAATGATCTTAGGATAGATTTTTAAAATATAAATCAAATATAATCCTCAACCCGGTGTGATTTTGCTCTTCAGGGGACATTTGACAACGCCTAGAGGCATTTTTGATGTCACGACTGGGTGAGGGAGAACAACTAGCATCCGGTGGGTAGAGACCAAGGTTGGTCCTAAACATTCTCTGTAGTGCATAGGACAGCCTCCCAAAACAAAGAATCATCCAGTCAGAAATGTCAATAGTGAGGGTTCAGAACCCTAATAAAATATGTCACCAAAAACATTCCCATAGGACCAGATAATTCCACCAGTAGATTAAATCAAACATTTCAGGGAAAAAATTAACACCATCTTATACAAACTGTTGGAGAAAATGGAGAAAAAACACTTCACAGATCATTTTTGTGAGGCTAGCATAACCTGATAACAAACCTAACAAAGACATTACATAAAAAGAAAATTATAGACCAATAGCCCCCATGAATATAGACAAAACATTACCCAAAGGAATTACATTGTATCCAAGTGAGATTTATTCTAGGAATACAAGGGTGATTTAACTTTCAAATAAAACCTGCCAATGTAATTCACTATATTGACAGAATGAAGGGAAAAACTGCATGATTATCTTAATGTCCAATATCATTAGTCACCAAAGAAATGCAAATTCAAACCAAATTGAGATAAACCAAATGTTGGCAAGGATGTAGACTAATACGAACTCTCATATGTTATTGGTAGGAATGTAAAATGGCATAACCACTTTGGAAAAAGGTCTGGCAGTTTTCTCATGAAACTAAACATGCACCTACTATGTGATCCAGTAATTTCATCCTATCTCAGAAAAGAGAAACATGCAAATTGACTGCATCTCCGCCATGCCCACCAGCCAATCAGGAGCGAGTATGCAAATTAGCCCAACCAAGATGGTGGTTAATTTGCATATCCAGGTGCAGAGCGAAGACTGAAGACAGCATAGAAGGAAGCCAAGTGCTGCAGAAGGGAGCAAAGCTGCAGAGAAGCAAGGGGGTGGCAGAGAAGGGAGGAAAGCAAGCGGGGCAACAAAGACAGCCACAGGAAGCCCTATTTTTGCAGGAATCTTCCTGCAATGGGCCTCTAGTTATTATATATTTACTCAAAAAAATAAAAACATATGTACACACACACACACACATATATAAAGTAAACCAACTTATACAATAATTTTTTAGCAACTGTATTTATAATAGCCCAAAACTGGAAACAGCCTGGTATCAATCAATAAGAAAGAAAATGGATAAGCAAATTGTGGTATATTTATGCAATAAACACTACTCAGCAATAAAAAACAATAAACTACTTATATGTGCAATAACATGGATGAATACAAAACATTATGAAAGAAGAGCTACACAAGAGAGTGCATACTGTATGATTCCACTCATGTTAACTCTACAACAGGTATAACACTATGTAAAAAAGAAAAATTGGTGGTTGCCTCTAAAGACGTGGAGGTAGAAATTGACTGATAAGGGGTGTGAGGGAATTTGGGGTTTGATGCTAATGTTTTGTATCTTGATAGAGATTTAGGTTACACAGGTGGATTCGTTGAATTTATATGTTACACCATATGTAAATTGATCCTCACAATAAAAACAAGAACCCTAATCTAATATCAGTTTAATATATACATCCTAAAGTATTTAGGAGTAAGTGTGCTGATGTCTGCAACTCTGAAATACATCTAAACATGAGAGAGATTAACGAAGAAATAGAGGATAGATAGATAAATTGGACAGATTTTTGATAAAAACAAATAAATGTTTACTAGAGAATCTCGGTGAGTAGATGAGTGTTCACTGTATAATTTCTTAAATTTTTGTGCATGTTTGAAATTTTTCATAATAAAAAAATGGGTAGAAAAAGAAGTAATACTGGTGTGAAATACCAAAACTCTCCCTGCTAACCTCACAGCATCACCCTGAGGAATGGAGCTGAAGAATTGAGAGATAGGCTCCACCTCTCCCCATGGCACAGCACAGGTATCATAGGACAGGCTTCTGATAGACACACATCATTGCCCTGAATTTTCCCAGCAGAAAAACATACAGGGTTTTCAGTAAGTCTGAGTGTACATTCTAAGTTTAATAACTGTGGTTACTGGCATGATAAAGTTTATGACAACCACGTTATTTCAGTACATAAAAGTTACTCTTATATCAGACCTAGAGCTGGTAAAAAATGGTTGCTGCAAACAGGAAGAAAAATTATTTTCCAGCCAGGAGATTCTATTTCAATATCAGCTATAAGACTAATCTGTGTTTAAATTTTGTTTATAAAATATTTGTAGCATACCTGTGAGCTGTTTTTAAATTTTAAAAACTTAAGATACAAGAAGACCTTCTAACTGTCTACTTAAGAGGAACTAACATTTATGGAAGACATGATATGTCCAACATCACAGTGGGCACTTTCATTATATTACCACATATATTTTCTCTATTCAAACCTAGTTTTGTCTGCACCAAACTGCTCTTCTTTCCACTACGCTTCATTGCCTTGGGTGAGGTACCAAGGATTTTAACACATGGAAGAACCTGTTGCTTAATATATAGAGCAAGAGCAGAACAGTTTTTGGACATCTTTAACAATCCAATTTAGAGTCACTGCCAGCCACGACTGAAGTAATCTATATATATAAAACCATAATATGCAAATAGACCAACAGCGAACAACCAAACAGCCGAACAACCGGTCGCTATGATGTACGCTGACCACCAGGGGGTATGCGCGGAACATGGCAGACGTCAGCAGCAGGTGGCAGAGCGTGGAACATGGCGGGCATCGGTCATGGCGGGATGGTGGAGCAGGTGAGCGGGGGTGCTGTTATCAGAGCGAGTCTCTGGTGGTTACTGAAAATTCTTTGCTCCCATGAGCCATGGTCCCACCCAGCACTTGCACCTGCTGCCGGTGCCAGCCCCGCTCGCACCCACTTCTGGCACCTGGCACCAGCCCCTCTTGCTCGACGCCATCAGCAGGTGCAAGCAGCGGCTGCCGGCCCCAATCGCCTCTCAGGGCTTCTCCACTTCCCCCTGCTCCTGAGGGGTGATCAGGGCCAGCAGCCGACACTTGCATCTGCTGCTGGTGACGGCCCCACTGGCACCCGCTGCCAACGCCAGAGCCGCCACTCGCACCTACTGCTGGCACCAGCTTCTCCCCCTGCTCCTTGAGGAGCAATTGGGGCTGGCAACCACCGCTCGCACCTGCTGATGGTGCTGGCCCCAATCGCTTTGTGCCATCAGCGGGTGTGAGCAGGGCCAGCGCCAGCAGCACATGGGAGCGACGGCAGCAGGAGTGGGGCTGCCAGCACACAGGGGACTGTGGCAAGAGGGGCGGAGGTGCAGAGGATGGGCCTGGACCTTCCCCTCTTCCCACTGCAACCCCGCAGCTCACAGTTCCTTCCAAGGTGCACACATTTGTGCATTGGGCCCCTAGTCCTATATAATAAAAGGCTAATATGCAAGTCGACCAAACGGTACAATGACCAGTCACTATGATGCACACTGACCACCAGGGGGCAGACGATCAACACAGGAGCTGACCCCTGGTGGTCAGTGTGCTCCCACAGGGGGAGTGCTGCTCAGCCAGAAGCCGGGCTCACAGCTGGTGAGCACAGCGGCAGTGGCGGGAGCCTCTCTTACCTCTGCAGCAGCACTAAGGATGTCTGACTGCCAGCTTAGGTCCGCTCTCCATGGGGAGCGGGCCTAAGCTGTCAGTTGGACATCCCCCAAAGGCTCCCAGACTGTGAGTGCACAAATTTCATGCACCGGGCATCTAGTGGGATATAACGGGAAAGGCCTTGTCAAGGGCCCAGGACTCCCCAAATCACAAGTCTGGACACTGGGATAAGGACTCAACTGGACACATATAAGTGAGATTTCCACCCATTGTGGACTCTGAGCATGGCTGTACATAGGTCATTCTCAGAGCCCTGCTAGACTTCCATTCCACTGGACAGGTGCCACCACTGCAGTGCCTGGCTGAGGACTGATGCCTGCTTCTCCACAGGGGGATGCCAGACTTCGAGAAGGATGTTCACTCTGCTCTCCTGTGTGTTTCCTGTGTGTGACTCTATTTGTTTATCGGGGTGGTCTCCCCTAATAAACCCTGCATTGTGGAAACTCACACACCTGTGTGAGTGATTCCTTTCAGAGGTGCTCCCTTGCTGAAGATGCTCCATTGCAAACACACATGCAATCAGGACTTTGGACATGGAACACAGCAGCAAGTCACAGCACTCTGAACTCGTCCAGAGCTTGGCAGTGAGCTGGAAGGTCTGCTCAAAAGTCCATTCAGCATTGAGGATCCCCTGTCTGCCTCCTTGTCTTCAAGAACATAGAGCAGCCCAGCAAGCATGGCTCAGTGATTGAGCATCAACCTACGAACCAGGAGGACATGGTTCGATTTCTGGTCAGGGTACATGCCCAGATGGCGTGCTCAATCCCCAGTAGGGGGCGTGCAGAGGCAGCAGATCAATGATTCTCTCTAGTCATTGATGTTTCTCTCTCTTTCTCTCTGAAATCAATAAAAATATATTTAAGAAAAAAAAATGTTTTTAAGAACATAGAACAGAATCACTATTCCCTGGAGGTGAACAGGGCCAAGTGCTGCAACTCTGAACAATCTTTATCCTGACTTACTTCCCTAGGCAGAAAGAAGGCATGCCTCTAGAAGTCCAGGTTGGCCATGGCATTTAGGCACTTTTTTGTGCCTCTTTTCCCCTTGGACTCTATGGGCTATGCAGAGGGATTATGCTATTTCCTTTTTGTAAGATGACTTGGAGATTTCTGTTTAGCGGGGAGAAGGGGGAGGGACATGGCCATGTGAATCTAAGTCGTTTGAAAAAAAGAAGACAATCCCTTTCAGAATAGAGAAAAATGCCTATTTCGAATTAACTCTGTAAAAACTTCATATTGATTACATTTTTTCCTTCCCTTAAAAGGCATTTTGATGCCCTAACAGGTTTGGCTCAGTGGATAGAGCATTGGCCTGCGGACTCAAGGGTTTCAGGTTCGATTCAGGTCAAGGGCATGTACCTTGGTTGCAGGCACATCCCCAGTAGGGGGTGTGCAGGAGGCAGCTGATTGATGTTTCTCGCTCATTGATGTTTCTAACTCTCTATCCCTCTCCCTTCCTCTCTGTAAAAAATCAATTAAAAATATATTAAAAAATAAAAAAATAATAAAAAGTAAAAGACATTTTGAAACAAAAGTACAGATTTGGAGACTCTAATGATTAATTTACCAGAACTAAATCTTGTGTTGAAATTGACCAAAGTGTTTAATGCATTTTATTTTAACCTATTATATATTCCGGTTAGTGTTAAATATTTTAGGGTACAAAGAAGCAAGGCAACAAATTCTTGATTTGGAAAGAGTCCCATCACCAGGGCTGGCATAGTAGCTGCTCACTCTGATACTGTGATTAATAATAGGAAAAACATATATTTGGTCATCCTCCCATTACTGGCAAGGAGCTCCTAGAACCCTTGGAATTTCCCAAGAAAAGATAGGTTAGAGTGGAAAGATATCTTTTGTTATGCTAATGAGGTGACTCTGGAAAGCCCCAGGTAACCAGGTGACAGGGGCTGGTTGCCAGGGCAATCAGCCAAATGATTAGAGGATTGGAACTTTCAGTCCCAACTTTCACCCCACCCCCAACCTTGGGGGAAGGGGAGGGGCTGGAGGTTGAATCTATCACCAACAGAAATGATTTAATTAATCACACAGAGGTAATGGAGCCTTCATAAAAACCCAAAAAGGGTTCTACCATAGCTTCTGTCCATGATCTTTTCAGCTGGCCCAACCTGCTCCATGTTTGAATACATCAATTCATTACTAAAGTTTAGATGTTCTTAGGTGAGACAAGGGTTAGGGGCTCCAACATCCTGCTGTTTCCTTTATATTTTATTCTTGCATTTGCTTGTGAGTACACACGCATTAAAAGTCTCATGCTGCCAGATAAATATTTAAAATACCTTTAACTGCTATCTCTCAAATGAGTGCATCTACTCTAGAGGCTGCCTCTGTCTGCTGAGATTACTGGGCTTCCACTTTCCAATGAAGAGATTATGCAATACTACAACTCTGCCTGGTTTGGTGGGAAAACAACCATAATTAAATAGAACAGCATCAGTTCTCTGTGCCACACCCAAGTGGTATCTAAGATCTCTTTTTCAGCATTCAGACCCCACAACGATCCAATACCGCTGGAGGGAGAGGGGAAATGAGCAGCGGTTTTCAGCTTCGGCTGCACTTTGGAATCACTCGGAGAGCTTTACACGCTCCTGATGCCTGGTTGCCACTTCCAGCAATTCTGTTTTCATTGGTCTGAGGCATGATCTGGACACAGGATTCTTAAAGCTCCCCAAGTGATTTTAATGTGCAGTCCAGGTTCAGAACTGTTCTTACAGTTCCCACCGAATTGAATCAGGTATGAGAAGACAGCACCTTTACCTGATGAAAGAAGTTTGAATACTGTAGGCTATCACTTATATCTGGAACCTTAAAAAAACCAAGCCCATAGAAACAGAGACCAGGGTGGTGGTTACCAGTGGCAGGAGTTTGGGGGGAAAAGGAAGATGTTGGTCAAAGTGCTCAAACTTCCAGTTATGAGACGAATGAGTTCTGGGGAATCTAACGCACAGCATGGTGATTATAGTTAATAACACTTGAAAGTTGCTAAAAGAGTAGCCCACCACAGAGAAAATAAATGCTATTTATTTGATGTGGTGGAGGTGTTAGCTAGCTATGGCAGTAATCATTTTGCCATATATAAATGTATCAAATCAACACATTGTACCCCTTACGTTTATACAATAATATGTCAATTATATCTCAGTAAATCTAAATGTGTATACACACACACACACACACACACACACACACACACACACACACACACTAGAGGCCCAGTGCATGAAATCCGTGCACTTTGGGGGAGGGGAATCCCTCAGCCTGAATTGCGAGAGGGTGCAGGCCAGGATGCAGGAGGGTGGCCAGCTGGGGAGGGACCATGGGAGGGCTCCATGGTGGGTCCAGCCTGCCTCGCACAGTCGCAAACAGCCAGACCCCAGCAGCAAGCTAACCTACTGGTCAGAGTGTCTGCCCCCTGGTG
The DNA here is from genome assembly GCF_951640355.1 of Cnephaeus nilssonii. Taxonomy (NCBI): domain Eukaryota; kingdom Metazoa; phylum Chordata; class Mammalia; order Chiroptera; family Vespertilionidae; genus Cnephaeus; species Cnephaeus nilssonii. The sequence goes on along the minus strand of NC_137084.1, from coordinate 68,177,591 downwards.
GTCACATCAGTGCACATCATAGCAAGCAGTTGAGTGGCTTTAGCATAATTAGCATATTATACTTTGATTGGTTGAATGGCTGACTGAATGACTGGACACAACATATTAGGCTTTTATTATATAGGATATGATAAAAACTGTATTTTCTTCCTCTTAAGATGTTCCCAGATTAGTTGACATTATCATATTAATATAGGTGTTGCTTTCCAACCAGGCTAGAGAAAGAAAACCATTTGTGAGAACTTGATTTAGCTCTAAGGAAGCAAGTAAGGATTGCATATCCCATGCTGCTACTACTCGTTGTCTTAAATGAAAAATGCCAAGATCACACCTTGGCAGAGCCTAGACCTGGTGCTGCCTTAGAATCCATTGTACAGGGTCCTTCAGACCAGAGCCAACTTCCTGTCTGAGGTCCCAGAGGAGCTTTTAGTAATTTTCCTGGCAATCAAGTTTCTCTAACACAAGCTCAAAACAGGGTGTATGTATTCTAGGGATCACAGGACATGATCCATTGAGGTGCAAAAAGAAACTCCTTTACAAGGGGAAAAAAAAAAGGTCTGCTTGTATTTAATGTGGACTGAGGTGACCAAATGTCCCAGTTGGCCCCTGAATGAAGGATCGCCTGGAACGTAGAACTTTTAATGCCAAATCCAGGAAAGTCCAGGGCAATCAGAACTAATTGGTCACTCTAATGTGGACTAATTTGGTCATGTACGACCCACAGCTTCAAGAGTGTCCGCAGGGACAAGTGAAAAGTTATTCACAGACAGAGGGGTGATGTTGGTGATGCCCTCTCTCAGTTCATGGACTTCCAACATACTGAGGTTTAGAGAGGATTATCAGTGTGATTCACTTTATGAGCACGATACCTTTAAGTGATACAACTTTTATAATGGCAAGAGATTCTTTTGCACCACAAAGAGAATCACTGACTTTTTTATGGTAAAGACCCCAAAGAACTATCAAACTTAAATATAAATTATATATTTGATTAAAATGCAAATATAACATACTAAATCATACTGATCTCTTTTGGTTGATAGGTTGATTATCCAAAATATGTAACCTCCAGATATTTTTAAAATAATAAACATAATTTGCATTTAATCTGGTTCATCAAGGTAATGATAACATTTAAATGATGCTTTTAGAAACCCATGGAAGAAACATTTAGAAAGTGGAAGTTTAGTGGATGTTTGGGAACATTTCCGTCATTATTTTTGCTGAAAACAGCAAAAATGTCATCTATAAAAACTCAAATTTTCACACTGTGTTTTTAAAAAGTAGTAGCAGACATTTTTAGCTTGTTTAAAAATTTTCTATATAAAAACTTAAGTGGCTTTAACTCAATGTGTTAAAAATATAAAAAGGCAACACATTCAATCAGTTGCAAGAATAGTTGACATCAGCTAAGATGGAAATATACTAGCCAAGTTTTAAAATACAACCTTTGAATAATTGATGGATGGAATTTTAAAATGATTTTTATAGTATTTAGCACAACCAATGATACACTATTTTTATTTGGATCTAAATGGCTTTGTGTTACATCTTTTTCAGTTATGACAACCATTCAAAGTACTAATATCAATTGAACTTAGACCCAGATCTTCAAATTGGAATATCACAAAGATTTTTTAAAGCAATTATATATATATGATAACATTCTTCCTTCTAAATATTATTTATAGTTAATAAGTCAAAGAATTTTTCTACCATTAATAAATGAAATAGTTAAATATTATCTATTTTTAAATTTATATTATTATGACTGTTTTATAATGGATATTATATTAATAGAATAGTTCAGAGATACAATTTATAAGTAAATTAATATATATATACTATAAGAATGGGCACATATCAAAAATAAGGTCACTAAGATAGAAAATTATTTCAAAGTAGCAATCTGTAATAATTCATGATGCCTACCTAGCCCCAGAGTTGGTGCTCAATAGTATATGTTCAATGAATGAATAAACCTCTTTTCAAGGTTCATAGATGTTGTCACATATTGCAGAATTTCCTGTTTTAAGGTTGAATAATTTTTCATTATATGTGTATACCACATTTTTCTTTATGCATTGAGGACATTATTCTGTGAAATAAGCTATTCACAGAAGGACAAAAAGTACATGATTCTAATTATGTGATGTATCTAAAATAGTCAAACTCAGAGAAGCAAAGAATAGAATTGTCATTTTTAGGTGCTGAAATTAAGGGGTGACGGGCAACAGGTATAAAATTTCAGTTATGCAAGATGAGTAAGTTCTTGTGATCTGACAGACAACGTTGTGCCTATACATAACAATACTATATTGTACACTTAAAATGTATTACTAAAATAAATCTCTTAAGTGTTCTTATCAACATTAAAAAAAGTAATTAAAAAAATGGAAAGCCCTTCTACAGAAACCACAGCTATAAATGGAAGAACTGATGAGTAGATTAAGAGCATCCGTTATGAAAAATTTCTACCCAAGCAAAAACTCAGAAAAAAAATCTGAGAAGCATCATGTATCTATAAGTCTAGCAAAGGAGACATCACTGTAATCAATTGCAGTCATCCACATGAGCATTTCCTAAAAATAATGTAATAGAGAACCTCCCAAATTAATTCAATTCAATGAGGAATTATTGAGTGCCTCATATTTGACTCACAAATGAAGTACGTTAATATGAAGTAAGTTATCTATGATTTATGATTTCTAAAAATTTATGTTTAGCTTTAGTGCATATCTTCAAACTTCCACATGGAGATGGGTGCAGACTCATGTTCAGAGAATCTGAGCCACTTGATGTGATTTCATTCTTCAGTAGGTGTCAGTTCTTCATCACACCACATGCTCATCTCCTTCCTGCTCCTCTAGGCCATGCTGGAACTAGACAGACTCAGGGATCAGCACTTGTAAAGCACCAATCTACACCCTCTTCACCTTGCTGATCAAGTGGTTCACACTTCTTTCACATTTTTAAAAGATCTTCCCCTGTAGTTGAGCCCCAATAAAGGTAGGGAGGCCACAGCCAAGTGGCTCAGTTGGTTGGAGCATCATCCCATACACCAAAAGTTTGAGGGTTCGATTTCTAGGTAGGGCACATACCTAGGTCAGGGCACATATGAGAGGCAATTGATTGATGTTTCTCTCTTTTCCTCTTTCTCTCTCAAATCAATAAATATATTCTCAATGAGGACTTTTTAAAAAATAGCTAAGGGGAAAAAATATCTCAAATCCCTTTTCTTCCATGCATTTTTTCTGGATCATGAACAACATGGAGAATAATAATAATAAAAAAAAAAAACAATAAAAAAATCTGAAAAAAGAGATATGGAAAAATTAGGTGGATTATTAAAAATAATAATTATTACTCAGTAAAGATTAACAATGAAGGCAGTGAGCTAAGAAGCTCTTAGTGAACTCAGAAAATCACCAGGAAAAGGAAACCCCCTCCCTCCAAACCGTTATTCAGTCCTCGGATTGGGGTTAGAGGGGACCGGCTGGCTTAAATTTCCATTCCATTGTGATGTCTGGCTCTATGAGCTGGCTCCCTTCAGGCATAGCATTCTGCATCATGTCACATGCCTTTGGGTTCTGACTGATGGACTTTAAGAGCCTGCTGTGGAAATGCCACTGGCTGAACGTATTCCTGGACACCCAGGGTCATGAGAAGTTACTCATGTAATGTGACCGACAGGAAGAGCAAGAGGGTTAAAGATTTCCTTCCTCTCCTCAGATCCCTGCTCTCCTGGAGACCCACCTACAGGCCTCCAGTATTCTGCTTGGGAGAACTTTGCAGCAGATCAAGTTGCAAAATCAACAAGACCAGTGAGGATACTTGCTAGGAAAGCTGAGTTCTTATAAACAGGAAGATGAGTGTCCATCAGACCCTCTGTGGGGCTCCTTCCTATAATGACACCACCAGACAGGGGCTGCACGCTAAAGGGGGATTCATTTGATAAGAAATAAAACACTTCAGCACAGAAAAGTCTGAGCAAGTCTTTATTGCAAATGTTTCCATTTTAGCAGAAAACAACCAGGAAGAAACCTGGATGGGCTACTGCAATCAAAAGGTTTTACCTCATGATAACAAGAAAAAGGACACCATTTAAATACGGGAAATACTTTATTTCTTTGCCAGTTTTTGCCAATTTATACTCCCTTATGGAGTTTGCTTCTGCACCCCCTCAAATTCTCAAACAGTGAGCTAAAAAATCTTGCATAATGTTTTTTTATAAGAAACCAAGGCACTTAATTATCGCCAGGCCCTACATCACTAGCGACAAAGATGGAATTTTGTCATCTAAAATGCTACCTTAAGCTTCTACATCTAAAAATTAGGTCTGAATAAAAATAACTCAAGATATTTGTATTGGGATTTTAGTCAATACTGAAAAATGTGGGTCATAATAAACCCAAAGCAGAAAAAAAAATTTTTTTTAAAGGCAACTTTCTCCAGTTTTCATTTTAAATGAGGGTGTCAAACTGTCATTTCCCAGAAAAGTCCATTATTTCTACATGGATTCCACCAACTGATGTGTCTGCCTAACAGTGACAATGATGTCATTAGCGGACAGATGTGCCAGTTCCCCAAGCACACAGCCCCTGTCGGGAGCTGAGCACTCCCAGTGACAACTGTTCCTAGGCCCCAGCGAATCTGATGTTTCTCCAGCCAAAACAAAACAAAACAAAACAAAACAACGAAAATGAAATCTAACGGTCCTCTGGCTGAGGCTCCAGAGGCTCCCAGGAAGCATGGTGCTCCGGGAAGAGGACTTGGCTCCACATGTTGGTGGCTTCTGGAGGCTTTTAGGACACTACAGAAGCACATGTGACAGCACTAAACCAGGACGCAGTCGCCACTGAGCTTCAGCGGGTCTGGGCCCCACACAGCACCACAGAGGGTCTGATGGGAAGAAGCAGCCAGACACACCCCTCTTCCTGTTTATAAGAGCTCAGCTTTCCTTGCAAGTTTCCTCAAAGAGAGTAGCAAAAGCACTTAAGACAAGTTTTCTTAAGTTTATTCTTTTTTTAAAATATATATTTTATTGATTTTTTACAGAAAGGAAGGGAGAGGGATAGAGAGTTAGAAACATCGATGAAAGAGAAACATCAATCAGCTGCCTCCTGCACATCCCCTACTGGGGGATGTGCCCCCAACCAAGGTACATGCCCTTGACCGGAATCGAACCTGGGACCCTTCAGTCCACAGGCCTACGCTCTATCCACTGAGCCAAGCCGGTTAGGGCATCTTCAGTTTATTCTTAATAACCAACTAATCTGGAGTGAAACCATTCCTCAACTCTCCTATTATCCCATAAAACCCAATCATTCTCTCCTCTCACATCCACCTCCCACCCCACATATACACACCCCATATACACACACCATGTACCCATCCCTCCTCTGTCCCTCTGACCACGCCCCAACCCACTCTGGCATTCCTTTTTTTTTTTTTTAATATGTTTTTATTGATTTGAGAGAGCGAGAAAGGGAGAGAGAGAAAAAGACAACATCCATCAGCTGCCTCCAGTACCCACCCTGACCAAGACTGAACTCGAAACCGGGGCATGTGCCCTGACCAGTCATCAAAGTGGGAACCCCTTGTTGCACAGGACAATGTTCAACCAACAGGGCCACACCGCCCAGGGCTGGTGTTGCTTTGTCTCCCCCACCCCCTGGGCCCTAGGCCTTGAGACCTTGCTGGGCAGACTGTAAATCTGGCCAGCGCTGAGAATGGCAATACAAAGGAGCAACTGTGGGAACTGAGGGCTCAAGAACTGTGGCACTGGGTCTGGCCTCGAAGGTGCTGGCAGGGCCATTTTCCACAGGGCATCCCATACATTTCAAAATGACAGAAGGCAGCTCTAGAAGCAGTGAGCACCCCAAGAAAGGTGGTCTCCAGGAAAGAAACATGGCAGAAATGAAAACACCCAGACCACAGATCTGCAACACTTGCCATCAAATATTCCCTCTAAAATCCTTATCATTCCTTCCCCAAAAGGAACAGAAATGGGGGAAGGGGATGAGAAAGGGAGAAGAAGAGAGGAATGAAGGAAGGGAAGGAAACAAAGAAGGAGAGAAGGAGGGAGAGAGAAAGGATGCCAGTTTGCAATTCTACTCTGGGGTAAAAAGTGTAGTTACAAAATGGCTACTCCATACAGATAGAAATCTGAGGTTCAGTCCCAGTTTCAGGGAGCAGGATTCTCAGGTGGGAGCCAGCCCTAGAAGCCTTCCACGGAGAGCGTGTGGTTGAGCGCGTAGGCATCGCTATCCTCTTCCTCCAACAGCAGCTTGTCGATGGTCAGGGAACTGATGGGTCTCCTGGGGTCTTCCATGTCCTGAAGGACTGGCTCAGGGATGGAGATGGGGAGCTGGACAAACTGGGGCCCGGGCAGAGCTGGGGCCGGAGGCTGGTACTGCAGGGTGGAGGTGGGCAGCGTGGACAGGGGCTGAGGCCACGGGAAGTAGGTGAGCGGTGCCTGGTGCTCTGGGCCCTCCAGCTGGGGCCCCACTGTGGGTGTGGTGGCACTTCTCGTCTGCATGGGGGAGACACAGGACTGAGGGTTAGCAGCCCTGGAGGATTCACTGCCACCCTTGTCCTCTAGGGGATCTGTTTCCCTTCAACTAGGTTCTTTCCTGCTGTCTCACTCCAGGGGGCTCCACCTGCACCGACTCTGACCAGAGAGGCTCACACACTCTGCATCCCTTACTCTGTGACTCACCAGCTCTAAGTCCTTGCTCATGCTGCTTCCCATCGGAAGTCTATTTCATTGAATATAAAAATATAAAATGCATCCCGACTTCAGAAATACTAAAATCAATGAAAATACTGTATGCTAAACAATAAGCCTGCCGCATAGCATAGTAGCTGTATCACAAAGGCGGCACAGTGCTACCCACAAATGGAGACAGTCCTGGCTCCACACAGCAGCAGCAGCACTCTGAGGGCCCCTTGGGCTAACAGAACACGGCTCACTCACCTCTCATGACCTCATTACCTCTCATGACCCCATCCTGTGTCAGCTGGGCCTCTATGGCCATTGCAGAGACCTCTAAACATCAAGGCCACACACCCAGGTACTCTGCAAACAATGCCTCTCACCTGCACAGGACCACCTTACAAACGCAGGTCAAGCCTCCTAGAGCAGTGGTCGGCAAACTGCGGCTCTCGAGCCACATGTGGCTCTTTGGCCCCTTGAGTTTTTAGCAAAGGCCAGCTTAGGAGTACCCTAATTAAGTTAATAACAATGTACCTACCTATATAGTTTAAGTTTAAAAAATTTGGCTCTCAAAAGAAATTTCAATCGTTGTACTGTTGATATTTGGCTCTATTGACTAATGAGTTTGCCAACCACTGTCCTAGAGAGACAGAGCCTTTATTTTTTCTATCTCCCATCACTGAGGAAGCAGATGGAAGTCTCTGCATGGAATGATGTGGGACAGGCCAAAGTCTCCCTCTACCACTCTTGCCTTTCCTGTCATATTTCTCTCCAGTTGCCACCATGTTTTGAGACTAAACTATTATAATTACTTAGGAAGAGCTTATTTCAATGACCTACAGACCTTGTTACAACAAAGATTCCAGTACAGGGGGTCAGGGGTGGAGCCTGGATTCTGCAGGTCTAATCAGATCCCAGGTGATGCCCATGTGGCTGGTCCAGGGACCAAGATTAAGTAGCAAAGCTTAAGGACTTTTCCCTATGGAATGATGGAGCTGGAAAGGGTCTCAGAGACCTTCTGACTTCCCAACAAGGGCTTATTATTTTCAGTATTGCAAAAATCCATTGGAAACCCTTCATTTTTGAGATATAAACCTGTGCAGGTCGACTACAACTACAGGTTTTTTTTGCTCAGGGATAGAATTACAGCAACCCAGTACCATAACAGGTCTTATCTCCTGCTGATCAGGAGTGCCCACTGGGTAGCTCTAACCAGCTTTGATGAGTCAATTTACAGAGTGGCAAAACAAATAAATTATTTCTTAATAAATATAGCTTGTTTGATACACAGAAACTTTCAAAGCAGGAGGTGGGGATGATGAAAGGATAAATAATGAAAAGAATCCTTGGTCATGAAATGGTTGGGAACCATTAAATCTGCCACCCCCACTCCCACCCCCAGCACTCTGATATGCAAATGAGTTAGTTGCCTGGGAGAGGTGTTGAATTAACTCCTTTCTATCCACCACCATCCAGGCCCCACAACTAGTTTGTGGGTAGTCAGATGAGCATGGGGTAGGAGGGTTCTTGCAGGCCATACCTGGGTGAGTCTTGAAGGGCAAGGGCATCAGGATAACACTTAACCCTTGAGGGAAATGCAGGGGTCTTAGAGAACCAAAGCAAGCTTCATCATCAAGGGTGGGCTCTACAACTACTCATGAGGCCCCCGGTCCACCTCCTGTTTTCTTGGGACTAAAGCTGGACACAGTTGTAACCAGAGGCCTTTTCTCCTCTGAACACTTGGGAGAGAAAAGTGTTCACATAAAAACTATTTCCATTCCTTCTTCCATTCCTGGGAACAGGCCATTCCTTTCCTATTGGGCACTTGAAGGCAGCCCTTGGTTAATGTTGGTTGACTTTGAGGCAATTATAAAAACTAGTATTAATCGAGTGCTCTCTGTATGCCAGGAACTATGCTAAGCCCAGGAACTAAGCTGAGACCTCTACAGGCATCATCCCATTGATCCTGACATCAACTCTCTTGTTAGTATTCCCATTTTACAGATGAGGACACCGAGGCTCAGAGAAATTAAATCACTTAGCCCAGGGTCAGGGATTTGAACCCAAGCCACCTGACACTAGAGGCATAATTCAAAAAATTACCCTACAGGTGGGCCAGATTCCATCAAAAGTACAGTTTTCTGAAAACGTGTATCACCTATTGCTCAGCCTAGAAATCTCTGGTAAATCCCATTGTTAAGTGAATGATCACCCACTAACTTATCTGACTAGAAAGAAAAGTCTGGCTGTGGCAGGAGACCCCATCAAGATCTCACGTGGTAACCTATTCACTGCTTACAGGGCAGCAGGGATGCTTCGGGACAGGGAAGCAGACATCCCAACCCTGAGGAGCACTGGGCATGGCAAGGGAGGCCATAGCTTTCTTGGGGAGGATATTTTAGGTCAATGGGAATGTGAGCAGGCCTCCCAGGAGGACGAGGTGAGTTTAGATGACCTAATCATCCTGGGAATCAGTAACAAGAAAGATCAAGAATCAGGAAGCCAGGCATGTTCTAAAAGAGTGCCCTAGACATGGGTTGGTTCAGCCCCACCTTTGAGTGACATACCGTGACATTAGTGATGAGTGGCTGGGAGGCGTAGGTCAGCACGGAGGAGGGCCCCACAACAGTGTAGCTGGGGCACACCGGCTGCACATACATGTCAGCTGAGTAAGGGCAGCTGACAGCTTCATGGGACACATACTCAGTGTAGGGTGTCCACGGGGCCAGGGGCTGGAGGGTGGCAGGGGCAGGCTGAGAGAGCCAGCCGGCACACAGGGCCCCTTCCTCCGTCATGGTGGAGGCAGCAACCTCCATGTCAAGGCAGGAAGGACCTGTGGGAAGAAGGAAATTATAGAGCTGCAGGGCCGCCAGATGAGGGGCCTGGAGGAGGCCAGGGCTGTGGGGAGCGCTTACCCACTGTGGTGTACGTGGCCAGGGGCTGATGGGGCAGCACCACCTGGGGGGGAAGAAGACCAGGGTCAGTGTTCAGCCATCTCCAACTCGCCCCCTGCAGGAAATGTGCCCCGAGGGCCCCAGGGCAGGAGCGTATAGGGGAGAATCAGCCTTGTTAGAACAAAACACATGCCCCCATCCCAATGATCACCATCAACACTTTTGAGGGACTCCTGTTTCCATTTAGCAACAAGGCTGTGCCCTTGGGGAACTGGTACTGTCCTCTTCCCAGGGGTGGGGGGATCAACGGGCACCAGGATGTGGGAGCCGTTCACTCACTCAGGCGTTAGCTTTGTTCAGTGGGCCAGCCAGGCAGCCCGCATCCCTTGTCTCATTTCATGAACCCACCAACCTTTTCTACCCTAAGCCCATTCTCCAGCAGCCACAGCCATGGCTAGGGTTGCCTTCGTGCCCCAGTGAGCATCCCATGGCACAAGGAAGCACACTCCTGCCCCACCTCTCCTATCCCCCTCTCCCCCCCCCCCCCACGCACACTGGCCACAGTGGACCCCTCACCGCGGTAGGAGTCACCGCCGCCCCGCTGCTGGCATGGCCACGTTTCCTCCTCAGCAGTTCCTTCACTGGCTCCTTCACACGGACGCCCTGGTACGGCCGGGCCGGGGCCGGGGCTTGTTCTGGCGCTGTGGCTGTGGAAACAGTGTCCCTGGGGCTCATCTCCCTTCTCAGTCAAGTCCCACCTCAAAGTGTCGCTCTCCTCAAGGCTCTGCCTGCTCACCTAAGTGGCCTCTGAGCACAGAGGGCCACATGAGACTTCCTAGAATATTTCTCCCGTATTGTCACTCCTCCTGCCCCAGCCCTCCGTGGCTCCCCTCCACCCAGACGATGAACACCGAGCCCCTTAGTCTAGATTGAAAGTGCCCCAGAGGGTGATCCCCATGGGTGATCCAGTTCTCCAACCCTGTGCACGCTGCCTGTGACATGAACCCTGACTCCGGCCAGGTCTACCTAGACTTCTCCACATGTTCTTTGCCTGTCTCACCGCTTCATCTTTGCTTGAGATGTCACATGGTCGGGATTCCCTCTCACTTTTCTCAACCCCTTGATTCTTCCAAACCAAGACTGGTGCACCCTTCCTGGCTGACCCGTGCAGCCCACAGAATTTGTTTCATCCTACTGTCTCTCAAGCCCGTCCAGACCTGGTTAGTATTCATCACAGGGGGCAGCAGAGGACAACAGTTAGAGCAGGGACTCTGAGTCAGAGGACACAGGCCTCTAAACCTTCCTCTGTGACATTCGAGCTGTGTGATCCTGGGCAAGTTACTATACCTCTCTGTGCCTCTGACCCTACAATTTCTTATTAAAGGAATGTTATAAGGAATCACTGACATAGTAAATGGGAAGCATAGTATATGCTTAGTATAAAATCAGATACAGAGTAAGCATTCAATACATTTTTAGTCTGCCATGTAATAATTAGTTATCTTTTTCGGTGTCAATTTCTAATGCCCCTAACTAGATTCTAAACTTCTCAAGGTCAGATATTGTACCTTATTTCTCTAAACCTTCCCAAGGGGCATATTCATAATGTGCTTAGTAAGTTACTAGTATTTGCTGATTAATTGATTGGGTGGTAATTTAAAATGTGCTGTCTGTCAATCATCTTCCCTTCCCCTCTCCTGGGCTTCTGGAATGGGCTGGAGCAAAGGGTTCCCACTTTCTCCATGGCTCCCCCCGGGATACATGACAAATACCCAATGGGGACCCACGTGCCCTGGGTCTCTAGGCTTGCTGCAGAGAGAAGTCCCCTCTGCCGGAAAACTAAAGCATGGAGCTGAACAGGGCTCTTTCTGTCCTGGCTGAGCAAGTCCGAAGCAGCCATCACTGGGCAGTGACCATCTGCGTGCCCAGACAGTCTACAGCCCAGGGTGACAGGCAGCACTGGCCCTCAGGACTCATTATCATCCACCGATAAGGGCCCCAGGGACTGGACTCTGAATCAAAAGCCCGGAAGCCTGGGTATCTGTTCAACCCGGATCCGCAGCGCTGCCCGGGCTGAACTTTGCTCGGTAAATACCCAGCTGATAAGCTCCCATGCCCGACTCAGCACCAGCCCTCCATCTGTGCTCCAGGCACACACATGGCCTGGCCTTGGGGCTCAGCAGGTGGAGAAGGCAACAGGAAGTGGTGGGAAGGGGTGTCTAAGAGCCCCAGGAACACATGACGTGGAGTCAGAGAACCCCAAACTCAGATGCATTTCGTCGGGGCTTTTGACCTGGCCAAGTCACAATACAAAGTACAGGTCCCCAAGCCCTGCACCTGGAAAGTCTGGTTCTGGGGATTTAATGTTGGCCTAGGAATCCTAGGACTTATAACAATCCCTCAGGTGATTCAGAAACTGTACCGAGGTGAGAACCACTGATAATTCATTCCTGACCTAAGATAAGAAACTTCCTCCAACATCCTGATAGGAAATTAATTACCCTCTTTTTAATTTGCCCTGTCATAACAAGGGGTCTCTACTGGTATTCATTCATTCTTCCAGATATCCCTAGGCACTAGGAATACAGCATTGAAGAAGATAGGTGTGGCCCCTGCACACAAGCATCTCGCAGTCCAGTGGGAGAGACAAGCATAAATGAACCATTCACAACTGTGAATTCAGCCGGAAACGGGAGTGCATAGCAGAGGGAGCCCGCCTGTGACCTGTGCCCCAGGACCACCTGTGTGTGCGCTATCACCTTTGTTCTAAGTAGCAGTGAACATGGGCCTGAGAACCAAAAATGCCTGTATTCAGATGACTTATTTAACATCCCTGGGCTTATTTAACATCAATTTTCTCATCAGTGAAATGGAGATTGTAACTCCTCTTTCACACAATAGTTGTGAAGATTTAACTAAAATAATACATGGGAAACTCCCCAAACCATATCCAGCGTATAGTAGATGTTAAAAACATGCTATTTCGCCTGGCTGGTGTGGCTCAGCTGTGGTTCTGGCCTGGTAATTGATTGGGTGATAATTCAAAATTATCACTCAGGAACCAAGAGATCACTGGTTCAGGGCACATGGCTGGCCTCGATCCCCAGTGGGGGGCGTGCAGGATGTAACCAATCAATGAGTCTCTTTCATCATTGATGTTTCTATCTCTCTCTCCCTCTCCCTTCCTCTCTGAAATTAATAAAAATATATTTAAAAAAAACAAAAAAATATGATAACAAAACACTTTTCCATGCATTGCCTTCCAATGAAACTCACAATTTATAATCCATTAGTAGTGTCCTTATCTATAAAAAGAAGATTATGACAACGGTATGTACTTTGTTGGGTAATTTGAGAATTTACATGTAAATACTTAGAATAGAGCTTGCGCTGAGCAAGCACCAAATCAATGTGAGCTCATACAGGGTGGGACAAAAGTAGGCTTACAGTTGTGAGTGTGCAAAACACAGAGCTTATCCCTGTATTACTATTTATTAATTATTACATTATTTTCCATATGAGCAACTGTAAGCCTACTTTTGCCCCACCCTGTATATTCATGAGTAGTAGTAATAGTAGCAGCCCTTCCCAGCATCTGTAGACAGATACCAGGTCCCCTGTACAGTTCCTTCAGCTAGCTGTTTCTTACATCCCTCCAAACCTTCTTTCTACTTACATTACTCCTGCACAAGTTCCACTTTCCACTTCCCCTTATGGCGGGCGATGCCCAGTGCTGACCACAGACCCCAGGTGTGGCCTGACAGCTCAGAGAAGAGCACACCTGTCCTCCCACACTCTGCTTACTCATTCTCACGGCCACCCTCGCCACCTCAGCTTTGTTCATCACTCAGCCTAAACTTGTCTCTAACTGGGGTTCCAGCTATTCTTAAGTGCAAAGTGCAGCCTCAGGCATTCTGCCCTCAGAAGAAACTTGGGGCACAGGGTTATTTGGGGGTCTGAGCACTGCGGTCACACTCTAGTTGGGGATAAGAAAGACTTGAAACCGCAGGCACACATCTCAGACCAGATCAAAGAAAGGTATATAGCTAACCCTCCACCCAGCCTGATTTGCACGTACATTTCTGGGGGGTGGGGGGAGAAGAACCGAGACCCTGAGAGCATGCCCGGATCCCACTATCTCCCAGGAATGGCCACTTCTAACCCTTGGCTGCAAAGTGGCCAGCTGGGCATTTCGAGGACCTTGTCAAGCAAAGGCTTCCTGCCTCCTGTTGTTTTTGAATCAGTGAACAAAGAGGGCTTGGGGGAGGTGCTCTGAGCAGAGGGCATCACCCTCTGATGTCTGGAGTTCCTGGAACCCACAGTGTCAACAGGTGTGCCCTGGCACCACCACCATATGGAGAGCAGTAACTATTGCAGTCACAGAACTCCCGCGGCTCCCAGGGATCTCCTGACGGCCCACCCATGAGTCCACCACCAGCTGCCAAAGATTCCCGTAACTGACTGCAGGCGAGGAGGCCGCGTGATGGTGCTTCTGAGAGTATCTTTGCAAAGTGGCCGTGAAATAGCAGAATCTGAAGCCTCAAGACAATTCCCACAGGAGCCCAGCAGCCAAGTGCATTTGCAAGGTGAAAACTTGCAGTTGGTGCATTTCACACTGACCTCTGCAAAACAACAATAAACATTCCTAATTCCACCATAAACACTGTAATCCCTACTGCCACCAGCATGAGAAATGAGCCCACGAATACAAATGTGGAAGAGAGGAAGCAGTTTGTCTGAAATCATGATTGCCTTGCCTTGGGGCCTCTGGATCTTTGCGTGGAACTAGCTTTAACAAAACCAAACCAGAATATTTAAAAGAAAAATCTAAGATTATTAAAATAATTTCTTAAAATAATAATAATAATAAATAAGAGAAGAGCCAAAGAAAATAAAACAGGAGATTGAAATGATGTGACACAGAAGATGAAAATCCAATTTCCCGAAGTAGAGTTGGCCAGAAATTTTAATAGCCCCCCAGATCAAACTGCAGCTCCAGGTCATACACCCTCAAAGCTTTCTCACCATGTGTCCTGTGCTCTGAAGGCCCTTCAGGTCTCCCGTGGGCATCCACGTCTCCATCACTGGGGAAAATCTTTTCACCTAAGCACAAGCCTCTGGGCCTCTTTGGGAATCTCCTTTTTCAGGAGAACTTCAGCCATCCTGCCTTTCCACCACTGGAAGTCAGTCACCAGTGGAGTTTGGGGGCCGGGGTGAGGTGGGGGGACACACAAAACTCATTTACAGAAAAACCTATGACTTTGCCCCAATAAGGGCTTCCCTTTTCCAAAAAGAGCAATGAAAAAATCTCAAGGTATAAAAAGTCAGCAGAGACATTTCAGTTCCCCCTGCCACACACCCGGACATGCCCCACATCACAAAAATAAGAGTCGTGCAGCTGCTGTTCCGCTGGGGAGCAGAGACCATGACAACTTCAAGCCGACGGGTCTCCTCAGACGGCGCTCTGGCTGCATGTAGGCACTGTGCTTGCTCTGCACCAGGCGTAGGGGACAAGTGGATTCTACTGATTTAAATAAACAGGGACCTCCAGTGCCTGGATGAAGGCATAGTCAATACCACTGAGGAAATATGCAAAATTGTCAGCACTTGTTTATTTAGTGACCCCATGCAAACTGCATCTATGCCAAAGTGAGGAAACTGCTGGGCTAAGCAGGTAGGTCCCTCCTAATGGCCCCGAGCAGAGCCCATACATACCCTGTAACTGGTCCCTGTAACTTCTCCTCTGGGAGGCTTTCAAAGAGCCCTCTTCAGACAGGTGTTCCCTAGAACAGCCTTCGAGATGCTCTTGAAAGAAGTCTCTCCTCCCTCCCAGCCACTGTGCTGTTACAGATTTCCCAAGAGCCATCCCAGCCCGCACCAGTTGGGACTGCTGCTCTAAGGGCTGGGTGGGATTCAGAATGAGCCCACATGTTCCTCACCAGGGGGCTGGGAAGAGGAACCTATCCCACCCATCTTGACACTCTAGCTCTCTGAAACCACTTTCCATTCCCAACTGATGGTTGAACCTCAAGGCTGCAGCCACACAAGGGCATTTGGAAAGACAAAACCCTCCTCCTCCTCCTCACAGAAAGACATGTGATACACTATTAATCACTCCAAGCAACCACAGTAAATATTTTTTCTCTTTTGCTGCTGAATCTTCAGTATTGTTTTTATAAAAAGACCCATTAAGAAGAAATACAAATAATTTTCCCTTTACTTGTAGCAAGCCAAACTCAAATAATTGAGCAATAGGAATCCAAGCCTAGTGCCAACAAACTTGCCCTAGCTTCTAACTGAAAGCAGAGTCAGAAACGTTGCTGACACTTTTCACCTTAATGTAAAGAAACCTGTTTGTGTTCTAGGCCTCAGACAGCTGAGGACTCCTGGGAAAGCTTAGCTCAGGTTGGCTAAAGGATTATTCAGTTCCTTGATTGAAACACTAATGGGAGTGTTCTTCTTCTAGTGAAGGTCTGAGTGTCAAAGTTTTCAAATTTGTTCTTTCCATTCATGGACAATGGCTGATTTTTTTCCAAACAGGAAGAAAGAACTTGGGCTTTGGCCAGAATTAGGCTTGACACGCTACTAAAAAGGTTTTCCCACCCAATTTACACTAGATTGTAGTTTACTTTTTTTTTTTTTTTTAATGTAGGCCAACAAAGAGAGCTCATATGCATGTCAATGTGGGCTTTCTATTCACTATGTTTGAACTGAGAGGCCCCTGCTGCCAGGAAATAGCAACACTCTATATTCTAGCAATCTGGATAACACCCAGGCAGAGTGGGGAAAGGTGGTTTTAAGGAAGGTGCTCCAAACACATGAGAAAGTGGAACCGCAACTGAAGTTTGATGTTGCTTGTAAGACCAAGGCCAAAGAGGAGTAAGTCATGATGTCTTCATGTTTCTTTGTTCTGATTGGAGAAAGGAAGGGTGCTTGCCCTCCCTGTGTCCCCATTGTAAGAGGCATATTCCCATCGACCCCCACAGAGCTCACGCTACAACATAGGCGGGTCACTGGGAAAGACTAAGGAGGGCCACAGACACTTAGGATTTCCCCAGAGCTTTAAGCAGGCCCAAAGGACCTACAGGGAACACTCGGATAAGAGGAGCCAGAGGAAGCTCCTCAAGTACGTTCGCAGTGACTACAGAGGATTTTTCAGTCTCAGAACCACAGGGCCACAGACCAAAAGGATCTCTGAGTCAAGTGATCCCTATAGAAAGGAAGCCACAGCCAGCCGGAACTGTTCACCCAGGATTGCACTCCTCTCAAATTGCTAAGCTTACAGAGAGAGCCCATTTACCCCCAGCCCACTCTCATCCACCAAGCTCCTGCCTTAGGTGTCCCCACTCTGCAGCCTCAGGATTACAAGAATTGTCCCAAATGTTCTAAATGTCCCACCCCATGCATGACCTTGGACAGGGTCAGCCAAAAGGCCTGTAGTGCGAGTCTTCAGACTCTTTCCTCACAGGCACTGCTGCTGACGCACCCTTGCTCCAGGAGCTCTCGGCGCCTTTCATACCATGCACCCATCCTCCTTCCAAAGCTCCTGCAGACCCAGAAGACGGGGAAGACTTTGCCCTCTGCTCTCTACTCCCAGAGACAGTGTCAGTGTAACGTCTCTTCTCTGTGGAGACTCGAGTATGTTGAGTGAATGCATGCCAAGGGGCCATGTATTTCCTGGTCATGACCTTAATTCCCAGGAACTCAGAACTAACCACACTCACCTTTGTGATGTTATGTGCCCCCAAAAGCCCTTGAGACAAACGATTTCATGTGAGGCCTCACCACAGCTTCTGAAATAGGCCGGGGAGGTGTCCCTCTTAACTTCCGTTTTACTGGTGAGGAAAGTGATGCTCAGAGATGTTGAGTGACTTCCCCAAGGATTTAAATAAATAACAGTGTCATCAACTAAACCCAGGACCTGTGATTCCAAACACAAACTCAGTCCATTTCTGCTTCACTGCCTGCTTCCTCCCTACCCAGGCAAGTCATGTTTATTTCTCTGGGTAATACTGGAGGTCAGTCATCAAATGGTCCCCTGTCCAATTCTAACCCTCCTCCCTCCAGTTGGAGTGTGGGCTTGGACCACCCAGATTCAGTCTTCCTTGATGGCCAAGAAATGGTGTTTCCCAGGCTAAAGAGAAGAGAATAGTCCACGAGAAGCTTACTGGCAGTCTGCTCACATGAGCAGTGACGAGAACTGAGAGACCCAAACAATTTCCCGCAAAGTTTTATTTTTGGTATTTTCGACTGAAATGACAGTGGATAGGTCCACCTGAGAAACCAGCTGCATCTGCCGCCTTTTACAGAAACTGGTGTCACCAGAGCAGAAAAGGCTCGCATCTCAGATGCATCCTGTCCCAGGACGGGGGCAAGTCCAGGAGACCCCGGGCAGAGCATTCATTGAACAAGTACTTGCTGAGCGGAGTAAACTATGTCCTTGCTATCATGGAGCTTACTGTCTAGTCTAGTGAGTGTATAGACTTAGTCAAATAATTGCAAACCTAGAATTACGAACTATGACAGAGCTGCATCTGCTTCAGAGTTGAAGTGTTCCGGCTGCACGAAGAGGAAAGAAGCATGATTGTTCTGGCACCAACGCAGAGAGACTGCTCTGGGGCCAGGCTCAGCCCACATCAAGATATACAACATAGCCTCAGATGTTCAGGGTTCTTCCCCAGCCAGGGATCCTGGATGAACCCAAAGATGTTTCCACCAACTGACCTATCCTCTCCTGATTAGCCCACTGGGGAAGACCAGTTCTAGGAACTCAGATTTGAAGATGGAAATCAGCTGGCTTCAGAGGTTCTATACTGAGTCTCAAATATCCTGAAATTCAAATTTTCAGGGGCTTCTGATTCACACTACCACTACCATCAATGAATCAGAGCCCACCTCCATCTAAGGGTGTATGTATTTCAGTTGGGAGGGAAAAAGCATCTAATGCAACCCTAAAATTTTTGACATTGAGAAGTGATAAAATATAGTTTGGGACTCAAGCAGACATAGTTTGGAATGGCTACTACATAGCTTATCACTGTGTAACTCTTGGAAAATCGCTTAACCCAGTGGTCGGCAAACGGCGGCTCGTGAGCCACATGCGGCTCTTTGGCCCCTTGAGTGTGGCTCTTCCACAAAATGCCACATGCAGGTGCGCATGTACAGTGCGTTTGAAATTTCATGGCCCATGTGCAGAAGTCGGTTTTCGGCTCTCAAAAGAAATTTCAATCGTTGTACTGTTGATATTTGGCTCTGTTGACTAATGAATTTGCCAACGACTGACTTAACCGGCATGTGCCTCAGTTTCCCCATTTTCAAAATAAGGCAATATCCACCTCATGGGATTATCATGAAGAATATATAAAATCAACACAGTTAAAGACCCAGTACATAATAGGTGCTCAACAAGTGGCTGATTCTCCTTTGATCTCAGCCAATAGTCCATGGTCCATCATTCACCAAAGAAGCACGCCTGGTACAGCGGCTCTAACTTGCCCCTCTCCTGCTATACCCTGATACTGAATGTCTCTATCCTCAATACATTCGTGCCCTCTGCTGCCAGCAAGGCCTGCCACAACCTGCCTTTATTATTCTCCTAGAAGTCATCCCTCAGATACCTGGGCCTGATGTCCCCAAGCATCAGGACAGCCCTGTTTAGGATGCAGGGGGTGGCCAGTGATGCTACAGAGAAACTGGTCAAATACCCCACTTGCAAACAGAAAAAAGCCTGGATGGGAGACATCAAACTCCTGACATTGGCCTCTTGTAAAGTTACCATAAGCTAAGCAGAAGGACTTCTTTCTTCAGAAGCCACCAGAGGATTACATTTGTGGCAGATTTGAGCTTTTAAAGGATGACCCCAAGGTGAAGCATATTAGAGGTTTTTAAGTAGCAAAGTAAGGTGCATGCCCTTGTCCTGACATCAGGTGTGGCCCCTCAAGGAACCTGTATGTGTCTCCAAATGGATAGGGACATAACCTTCTTCAAAGGCCTCTTCAGTGGTCAGAGAGGGGACTTTTGTCATCCGTTAGGGCAAGGCATACTTCTGGCTGACATATTAGCTTTATCAACAGCAGCAGGGATCAAAAAAAGGGAAGAAAGGACTCCCACTGAGAGCGTGGGTTCACCCATATCAGGGGTGAACCAACCCAAGGTGCCCACCCAAATTTTATAGCCAGGCAGCACCTGAGTGAGGAGGTGGAACAGAGGGGACTGATACTTCTTTCCTTGTTAGATCAAGACCTGTATCACGAATCTAGCATTGCCTGTCTTATATAGAACAAGAAAAACTGATGGTTAGGCAGCTGGAGGAGAGGAAATTCAACTGCTTGTCCCTTGATTTTAAACAACACCTAGTTTGGAATTTTCAGGACTAAAAGGATTCATTTTTTAATCCTCACCTGAGGATGTGGGGTGTGTGTGTGTGTGTGTGTTGTTGTTTTTTTAATTATTAATTTTTAGAGAGAGGGGAAGGGAGAAAGAGAGAAATATTGATCAGCTGCCTCCCATATGCATCCCAACCAGAGATCACACCTATAACCTAGGTATGTGCTCTGACCTGGAATTAAAACCGAAAGATGTTTGGTACTTGGGACAATGATCCAACCAACTGAGCCACCCTACCAGGGCAAGACCAAAGGGATTCTTACAAAAGAAGTAAATTTGTCC
This sequence comes from Cnephaeus nilssonii, assembly GCF_951640355.1. NCBI lineage: Eukaryota > Metazoa > Chordata > Mammalia > Chiroptera > Vespertilionidae > Cnephaeus > Cnephaeus nilssonii. The sequence continues at coordinate 68,157,311 of NC_137084.1, read as the reverse complement.
TGAGACCCTCAGATATGGACCATTTCCTTGGAGGAAGGACTCTTCAAACTCAACATCAGCTGTGCGTTTTGGGTCCAACCCCAGCTCATGGTAGCTTGGGGTACAGGCTATGTAAGTGAAAGTAGCTCTGATTATTGATTCATGATGTGAGCTATAACTGCCAGTCAAGATGAGCTTTTTTTGCTAGGTCTCTGGTTTACTAACCAATGTCCCCATGATTTGGGGGGATTCCCTTGTGAGGGACATTGGAGAAGTTGTTAGAATACAAAGCCTGGGCCCTCGCCGGTTTGGCTCAGTGGATAGAGCGTCAGCCTGTGGACTGAAGGGTCCTGGGTTCTATTCTGGTCAAGGGCACATGCCCTTGTAGGGGGCATGCAGGAGGTAGCCAATCAATGATTCTCTCTCATCATTGATGTTTCTTTCTCTCTCTCCCTCTCCCTTCCTCTCTGAAATCAATAAAAATAGATTTTTAAAAAATAAGTAAAAAAGAATATAAAGCCTGGGAAAGAAGTCACTAGGTCAATCTTTGAGGAATGTATTCCCCTCCTAATTCACAAGATACCCACAGAGACTGAAAACATGATCTTTGTAGCTTCAGTGCTTCATGGAGATCGATTTAACATGTTCCACAGTGACTCACTTTTCTCTAGGAATGAGGTCCTTACCCTGGAAGTAACCAAGGACCTGTGACCAGCCGTTAGGGATCTTGCTGAAGGAGTGGAGGTTTGGTTGAGGTCAGAGCTGTCAACCTGTGTAACTTAAAGAACCCTGAATACAGCAAAGGTGCCTGTAGTTGCCAATAAAGAGAAGGAAGCAGAGGTGTGAATGAGCAATCTGAGTTCTGATGTCCCCACAAAGCTTCTCCATTTTTATTTTTGTATTGGAGCTCTGCAGTAGATTTTGTTTAAATAAAGCAATTTATGGCAAAAATGTTGTAGATGACAACCTAGATATTCTTCCCATACTTTATGTCCTAAGATGCCTCCTTACTCCCAGTATCTATGCAAAGAGTCTAATTATCATTTATTCTTTTTTTTTCTTTCAACATATTTTTATTGATCTCAGAGAGAGGAAAGAAGAGGAGAGAGAGACAAAAACATCAATGATGAGAGAGAATCATTGACCAGTTTCCTCCCACACACCCCACCACTAGGGACCAAGCTCAGGACCTGGGCATGTGCCCTAACTGGGAACTGAACCTTGACCTCCTGGTTCATATGTTGATGCTCAACCACCGGCCAGGCTGATTATCATTTATTCTTGAGGTTTCATATCCAATGCTACATGCTCTGTGGCACCTTCCTTAATTCCATCTTCACTTCCCTCCTGCTGAAGGTAATTTATTTTATTAGTTGAATTCTCTACTTAGAAATAATTATATGATTGGATAGATGCATGCATGCATGCATAGGGTGGTAAAGAGATGGCTGATTTTCCTTGTACACCTTTCTTTCCTGCACTAAAACTTGCTCCTATTTTTTACCCTTTGCCTCCCTTTTTTCCTTTCTTTTCCATCTCCCCAGCATTTTTCAGTTCTGGAAAGTTATGACAATCTTTGGACTCTTTCTCTCTTCTAATTAAATCTATGATTCTTTCCAGAGGACTGAAAAGTAATTCAGCTTCATCTAAGTGTGGTCAAATCCTTTTTGGTCCCAACACCTGGTCTGAGAATGATTCTGGTTTATAATGCTTTGGCTACGTGCTCTTCCCAGAAAGCGATACTAATGAAACCATTACTAAGAAAAGAGGCAGCACGTTGCTGTTTCATTTTTCGGTATCATTTGTGCTATTTTTTGCATACTCAAGTGTCAGCCTCCTTGCAGCAAGATTATAAACACCTCAATTCAATCTCCTAAAATAAAAACAAATACAAGCTTGCCAGTCAGTACCAGCCTTCACCACCACACCGTACAGGGTTGCTAGGAAATTGTGGCTCAAGTTCCAAGTCTGGTCACAGAATGGCCCACTTAACCATTTGCCCTGGTCACTAACCTCACCCTGAATTACTTGGAAAGGCGTGTCCTGCTATTTCACAAGAAGTGCAGAACTCAAGAGGACACAAAACTATAATCTATAACATACATGTAACTTTTAGAACTCTTTCTCCTGCGTAAGTTCAGGCAAACTTACAACAAGAAGTAATTTAGGTCTGTGGAGTGCCTCTTAATATTTCTATTCTGTTATCACCTTTGCTTACTTAATAAGCCTAATAAGCCATGGGTAATTGCTTATTTTTGCATTATTGTCCTCAGAGGTAAAAGTGAGAAGGAATGGGAAAATAAAAATAGTAATTAGTATCTATTAAGTATTGACTAGAAAACATATTGGCATTATTAACTAAATTTGAACATAACATATAACCTGTCAGTATCTACCAGAAATGTGTTAGTATGTATAATAAGAATACACATATACTATACTATTTATAGAATTAGTAATCACAATAGCTAAAAACCAATAACCACACAAATAGCCATCCACTCTAAATAATAAGTCAATGAAACACTAACAACAATAAAAATGTTAAACTATAACTACATGTAAAAATACTCAATAGATACTAATTAGGCTTACTTAATAAGCCTAATAAGCCATAGGTAATTGCTTATTTTTGCATTATTGTCCTCAGAGGTAAAAGTGAGAAGGAATGGGAAAATAAAAATAGTAATTAATATCTATTGAGTATTGACTTAATGCCAACCACTGTAGTGCTCACATATCACACCCTGTGAAGAACCATATTCCCACCAGATATGTAAGGAAATGGCCACAGAGCAGGCAAATGGACTTTCAGTATCATACATCAGTGAGGCATAAATCTAGAGTTCAAACTCAGGTCTGCCTGCCCCAGAGGCTATCTGTAAACCACTGAAGGCAAAGAAAGAACAAAGATATCACTCTCTAATTCAAAATTAAACCCTACTCCCTATGCCTTGTTTTACTCACACACACACACACACACACACACACACACACACACACGGATACCCTGACTCTTCTGAAGTCTGATCAGTTCAGAAAAAAGGAGATGCGCCAAGGAGAAGGAAGCGTTGGCTCCCAGCACAGGCTGCCACACAGGTCTCTCCATTAGTGCTGCCCAAAAAAACAGGCGAGCTGGGTTATTTTGGGAAGATTCTAGGTTCTCTCTCTCTCTCTCTCTCTCTCTCTCTCTCTCTTTTTTTTTTTTTTTTTTTTTTTTTTTGCCCTGCATTGCAGCTAAACTATCTGCAAAGAGCCCCACCAAGTTGAAACCAGTTTGGCTCAGTGGCTAGAGCGTCAGCCTGCAGACTGAGAGGTCCCAGGTTCGATTCCAGTCAAGGGCATGTATCTTGGTTGCAGGCACATCCCCAGTAGGAGGTGTGCAGGAGGCAGCTGATTGATGTTTCTAACTCTCTATCTCTCTCCCTTCCTCTCAAAATAAAAAAATCAATAAAATATTTTTTTTAAAAAAAGAGCCCCACCGAGGAGGTGTAGCAGCAGGGCAAAGACCTTATTTCCTTCAAAAGGTGAGCTGAAACACAGGCATCTAAAATAAGTTTTCAATATATTGAAGGGCATTTACATCTATTTCCATTTTTCTTTATTCTAAAGTTGCATCAAATATCCTTTTCAATTTTTTCCATATCAATATAAACATATACACAGAAAAGTACATTAAAATGTATATGGAGTTCAATAAGTTATTATTAACTAGATAAATAGTTCAAGGAACAGAATATTGAGAATCCCAGACATTTCCTTCATAGCCCCTCCCAAACATTCCTCTCTCGCCTCTCCAAAACTTACAAGAATTATGGTGTCTAACATTGTACATTCGTTTTTTATTTTTAACTTTACATAAAGAGAATAACCCAGTAAATAATTGCTTTTTTTGCATTATTTGGCTATAACTGTGGGATCCATTTATTTTTTACATGTAGTTATAGTTTAACATTTTTATTGTTGTTAGTGTTTCATTGACTTATTATTTAGAGTGGATGGTTATTTGTGTGGTTATTGGTTTTTAGCTATTGTGATTAATAATTCTATAAATAGTATAGTATATGTGTATTCTTATTATACATACTAATGCATTTCTGGTAGATACTGACAGATTATATGCTATGTTCAAATTTAGTTAATAATGCCAATATATTTTCTAAAATGTTTGGAGGAATGTTTGATCCACATTCTTACTAAACTTAAATGATCAAAATTTTTATTTTTAAGCATTTTGGTGAATATGAAGAAGAAACTCATTTATTATTTTACTTCCTATTTTACTGGAATTAATAGAGTTTTATATAATTATTGTCCATTTTATGAAGTACCTTTTCATATTTCTTGCAATTTTTATTAGATCATCTTACTAATTTGTAATTGACTGTAACTTAAATTTTTCATTGATTTTTCAGTGTTCTTTACATATCTTGATAGGTACCCTTCTTTGTTTACTAGTATGTTTAATGAAAACATCTTCCCTTCTCCCCCAAAAAATAGGTTTTTAAGATATGAACAGACATCTGCCAGGTGGTGCAATTTTTTTATTTTTGTTTGCCATTGGTTCTTTGTCTAACATGGAAGGCCTGTGCTTTTACCTAAGCCCTGCGTGTGAGACAAGAAGCAGAACAAGGAGACAAGGATATGGGACAACTTAGTAAGACAATATTCGGGGTCTGATTCACATGGTTTGCGTGTTGGGGGAGGGGCAATGATAGAGAGGTATGCTTTTCTTGCCTTTCCCTTTTCTTCTTCTTACTTCTCCAAAACACAGATGTGATGGCTGGAGCTATAGTGACAACTGTGAAGCAATCTTGAGGACAAGAGCCCCATGCGAAGGAAAACAGACCAGGAAGACAGAAGTAGCCTGGGACTCTGTGGGCACTGTAGAGACTCCATTCAGTCCTGCCCAGCCCACTACAACTTCTTTTATGTGAGAGAATGTACACCACTGTCTTATTTAAATCCATATTGCTTCAAATCCCTTCACTAGCAGCCAAATCTAATCCAGAGTGATCCAACAGAACATTTGGTACTCTGCAAGCATCAAATAAGTCCTCAGTGGCCCATAGCTGATATTTACCCCTATGAAAAGGATTGCACATTTTCTGCTCACAGCAGTACAATGTGCAAAAGTGTATTAGAAGCCATCAATTTCAACCTCTAGGTCAGTCGTTTTCACATTGACCACCCATTAGAATCACCTGGGAGGCATCTGAAAATCGAATGCCTGGAGCAATTTAAAGAGAAACACCGGTTGGGGCCTAGGCATCAGTATTTCTTAAATCTCCCAGAGCATTCCAATGTGTAGCCAAGGTTGAAAAGGACTGCTCCAAGCAGATGCAAGAATCCCTTTAGTAAAACTAGGAACTTGTGTTTGAAAGCATATATTGATTTTTTAGAAGCACTCATGAAAGCTCATCAATTAGCGCTGGAAAAGGAGTTCAATCAAGTTTAACCTCTTTGCCCCGAGCAGGGAAATTCGAGGCCATTTTACAGCAGGAACACTGGAGACCCAGAGCACCGAGGTGGCCTGCCTATGCCCCACACTTACTACCCATGGACTCAAAGTAGGATCACATGTTCTGCCTGCCAGAACAATGCTTCATCCACAGCTTCATACAACCAGGACCACAGGGTTCAGAGAAGGCCTCTCCATCCCAGGCAGGCCCACTCTTATCAAGCAGTTGTTCCATAAAAATGCAAAAACTGGAACGTTGCTAAATATATCATAAAGGTGAAAATTATGTCAATGATCAGAATCAATTGGCCAACTTTGATTTGGTTGGCTCAAAGTGAGAAATTGATGAACATCTTTATTTTGTGGGAAAATAAACTTTAGAAATAAGAGGAAAAAATAAAATCTAAACCTTGACTTTGAAAAGTTTAAAAGCAAAAATATACAGGACTTTTAATGAAGTGAATTAAATATCCAGACATTTAGCTAATAATTGTAGACAACCTTGGTTCTTTTTTGATCCTCACAACAGAACAGATTTGCAACTTTGAACTGGAAGAAAGCTTTCAAAATCTCTGACTCAGGGACTTTCTGGATGTAGAGAGAGACAAAGTTGGCATTTTTTTTTTTTTTTTTAGTAAATATAGAAAAAAGGAAGTAAAGTTCCCACCTTGAAAATAATCTGCTCTTTTACCAATTAATCTGTGTGCTTAGTACATATGTGTCACTTATTGAATCCCTGTGTGTCCCTACTTGCCCTTATCAAGAAAACTACTGAATCAATCAATAAACTTGATAAGAAATAAAGGTGCTTATTAGGCTTATTAAGTAAGCAAAGGTGATAACAGAATAGAAATATTAAGAGGCACTCCACAGACCTAAATTACTTCTTGTTGTAAGTTTGCCTGAACTTACACAGGAGAAAGAGTTCTAAAAGTTACATGTATGTTATAGATTTTTCTTAACTTTGACTGCATTTTTAACTGCCTCAAAAGAGTTGGCCATTTAGTGGAACCCTGGAGTAAATCCGGAGGTCTATGCTAATGAGAATTTTGAGATCTTAATTTATCTGTCTGCTGAACCTCTGCCCTGTTCAATTTGTCTAAAAGCAAAGGCACATCTATACCATAAAATTTGATATAACTATTCCCCGTTCCTAAGGTGCCTCCTTGAGCACCACAGCAAAGAAATGTCAAAGCCAAGTCTATGGGACATCAAGACAGCCAGCCAACTCAAAAAAAAAAAAAAAAAATCAGTCAGGCCTGCCTTTCATCATCACATGGGTCTTTCCCTACACGAGTAGCAACAGTAAAAAAAACAAACAAAAAAAATCAGTTGTTCAATTCGTTCATTTTATAACAGGTGGTATTGAGTTCATTATGCACAATTTCATTGCTTTTAAAGAGGAAGTCAACCACATCTAATTTAGGGATTGTGTAAATCATTTAATCAATTGACTGCAAGCTTTGTCTCCATTGGTGTTGACTTTGTGCAAGCCCAGGATATTGAGTGACCTACGGAAGTGAATACCAAAAGAACCACCCAAATTAGTTTAGACCTGAGGCCAGCAAACTTGATCTGTAGAGGTCCAGGTAGTAAATATTTTAGGCTTTGCAGGCCATATGGTCTCTCTGGCAACTACTCAACTCTCCTGTCGTAGCAAAAGCAGCCCATACAACATGTAAGCGAATAGACGCGGGTGTGCTCCTGTAAAAATGTGTTTACAAAAACAGGTGTGTTGGGACAGATTTGGCACGCAGGCCCTTGCGTGCAGACCCCTGATTTAGACAGAGCCTGGGAAAACTGTTTGTAAGATCCTATCACTCAAGAATATTTTGGTTGTGCCCTTTTAACCATTCTAATCAAACTGTGGGAAAGGACAGACATGGAGGAACCTGCAGCAACCCTGATCACTTGAGATGGGCCCACGGAGGTGTCGCAGGAGGGAAGGGCTCTCTCATCACTATCATTACTTATCAGGAGACTTGACGACATTCATTTAGCTCTGACAAAATCCTTGTAAGGCGGTGATCTGAGCCCCCATTTTCTAGGCGTTTAAGAATATAAGGTGAAATAATTCAGTTGAAGAGCCAATTTTCAACCCCAGACTCATCTCACTCCATCGCTCCTGCCGTTTCCGCTGCACTGTTAGTAAATGGCCTGAACAAGGGCTTCTTGTTGGGGTGGATGTTAGTGCTTCACCTCCACACGGGACCTGCAGGACCACGTGCAGAAGCCAGGGGGAGAACTTGCAGGTTGAGTGACTACTTTATCCAATTGATCAGTCAAGCAAAGCTCAAGTCCATGAATGGGGCTTGAAGATTTCCATTTCTATGTGCCAGCAGTTCTGAGCTGATCTGAACTAAAGCCCATGTTACCATTTAGTCCACAAAGGAGGGTCATGGGCCAGGTAGGGAGGAGGCAACAATTACAAAGTGAATGTTTTCTTAACCCTTTCCAGAACCTCATAGCACAGTCATTTCAGCTCATGCCTCCAGGGTGTTTTCTGAAAAAAGAAAGTGCCTTTTCAGCACTCTTGGTGTCTGATTTCAAACCCTGCCCTTCCACCAGGTGATTCTAAGTGAGCTGACACATGCTGCCCTATTTTTACTGGTTTTCCCACAGGGTTTAGTCACCTCGGTGCCCTCCGTGCCCTAGACAAGGGCCTTACTTGGATCCAGGGTAAGAGCCTGGCTCCGGTGCCTGGGGCCTTTCCTAAGTCCCTTTAAGGTGCCAAAGGGCAATGAAAGAGAATCTTCATTATGTGCATCTGTCATGGAGAAAGTTTGCCCAGTTATTCCATGGACGAGCTTACAGTGCGGTCTCCCTAAGGATGGGGTTTTGTGGCCCCTGATTTGACCTCCAGTGTCTGAGCAGAAAACATGCCTCTAGGATCCCATCTCATAAAACTTCTAGTCTCTTAGGAGGTATGAAAGAAGAAGAAATGTAGTGTGTAACCAAGAGGGGAGCATATGAATGCAAGAAGCAGCCCCCATCCCAGACACTGAAGCAAAACCAGGGCAATCAACATCATTTCCACAGCATCTCAGCTTACTAAGGGGGACTCTGCAGAATGGCTAGTACCTGTGCCCCATTTTACATGGATAAACCTAAAGATTAAAAGTAAAAGGAGAGTGCCCTGCTCTGAGTAGATAGGAATCAAAGCAGAAGTCCCTCCAGGGGCTCCCGTATAACCCACTGACTCAGCTCTGAGTGTAAGGGCATAGGGACCCACAGCAGCTCCCAGTAAAGGCAGTGATGCCCACCCCCCTCGGCCACAGGCACACCCATGGGGCTGGCTGCCATTGTCCCTGAAGGCCAGGGTCTTGCTCTATCCTCCTCTGGTAGCAGTTACATACCACCCATACTAGAATACCCCCAACTCTCTTGGAAGGATTCCATAACTCTCAAACCCAAATTAGAATTCATTTCTTTTTATTTAAAAAAAAAATGCAACTTGCCAATATCAAACAATGATGAGACTTCATGATCTGAGAGATTTTGAAGCCACTCCTCCATATTACACATTAACCAGCGAAATTCCAGGGAGTTTACACAAGAAATAAAGGAACAATGAATTGGTGATAAAGTGATTGTAAGTTATGTTTTATGTTTTAATCAATGAAGGTATATTTTCAGAACTTTAAGGGCTCCAATAGAATATCTTTTGTAAAATAAATACACTCCCTAATTTATCTTTTTCTGTAAATCTGAATTTTCTTATATTAAGTTTGCTTGAGGTAGGGCATACCTGAATTCATGAAAAGGCATTTTAAAATGACCAATAGAGCCATTTTTAAGTAATACTTTTTTTCTGGAGGAAGTCCAGATCCGAGCCCCAATAAGATTCAACTCTTATGAGGCCACTGAGTTGACTTGGTTATTTCAAAAAAGAAATGTTGTAGATAATCTCTGTATGATTTCAATTATTAGTAACACGAGTCTCTCTTCAGTCCCACATAATGGAAAATAAAGTTCACAGTTGTTCCATCCGAGTCCAGGGATAAACATAAAGGTAACAGATAAACCTGCTGTCCTTTTGCACCCGCCTCGCCACAGAATGGGAAGAATGACAAGAGGCAGGACGGTGCAGTGATAAAGCCACGCGTGACAAAGCCCACCTCCCACTGTCCCCCTGCGACCACAGACACAAAGCACGCCTGCCTGGCAGAGGCTAAGCGACTCAGAGAGAAGCAGGCCCACGGAACTGAACCACGGGCTCCAGAGCAGCTGCTTATAAAATAAAGTCATGTACAGACCTCCCTGGCTTTCCCCTCCCAGCCCCAAACCAATATCACATTTGACTTTTGTTTTGTGAATCATAAACCGCCTTTTCTTCCCCACAGTGATTCATGCCCAGCAGCCGAGGGACCACGAACCTTCCCACCTTGGAACAGTAGTTCGTTCCCCTCCAACCTGGAAAATCAGCATCACCCTGCCAGGGTGCTTTCTCCACGGGCTCTGGCTCGCCCACCTCCTTCCTCCCTGCTCTCCTGGCTGGGACCCCAGACCCTGCTTCCCCCTCACCCCCACTCCTCCCAGTTTCAGGCTAGCTGGTGAGCCCCCCGCCCCTACCCACGCTGACGGGGCTCTGACAGCCGCAGACAAAGCACTTACATTTCTGCCAGAGCATGGCCTGTGACAGGATGTTGCCTTTTTTCTTTGAAGCAGACAGTTTGGCTTCTTTAATGTGAGACCTGGGTGTGCTTTCTTCCAGTGTAGCCACTGCCTGCTCAGGGCCGCTTCCTCAGCTTTTTAAAGGCCAGGTTCCCGCTGCGCACAGCGTCATCACATCCTCCCCCCCGCAGGCCCCGCGCGTCCTCAGGAGGCTGCCTGTCACCCACCCGCACCCTCAGAGCCCGCCAGCTGCACACCGCTGGCCGGAGCCCGCCAGCTGGACCTGAACAACCCCGGGCGCACTAGGCCGGGGCCCTTGCCACGTGGCCAGTGTGGTGAGTGGGAAAGGGTGAATGAGGGTGACCTGTGTGCATTGTGTGCCCAGTCCTCTGTGCCCCCACACAAGCGAGGAGCCCCAAAAGTCCGCATGGAAAACTCTGGGTTTGCTGTGGTGCCCCTCCAGGCTTCTACACCGCCAGGATGTGAGCGGGAACTCAGTCCGCCATGGGCCCTGCTCACGGGAAATGCTATTCCCATGGGGTCACTGGTTCTCACTTGCTGGAGGAAACACCTGTAGTCTCTTCAAGCCTCACTAAACAACCTCCTCATTCTTTTAATATTGCTTTTCTGTTGATTCCATTTTAAAACACAGCAGCCCCTCTCCTTGCCCCCCAGCCACCACCAAAATGGCATCTTTTACTCATGGTTAAGTAGGGGGACGCTGGCTCAGATGGTCCACGGGCCCACGGAAGAGGCCAACTCACTCAGCGGGGAGAAGAGAGGACACCGTGGCCCCCCCCGCCCCCCCAGATGGGCTGGCTCCACAGTGGGAATCTGCAGGCGCACTGTGAACACGGCCTCTCTCCCAGGGCCCACCCACCTGTCAGCATGAAGCTCCCGGAGGAAGGTGATGGGGTTCATCATCAGGTAGTGTTTAGGGTGTTAGGCTATGGGCTCCTTCCCAGTTTGGAAGCCTTCAGCCATGTGTATGTGAAGTCCACATGCTTGGGCCCCAGTGACCCACAGCTTGGGATCTAGACCAGCTAGGGCCGACCTTGCTGCTGTGTCCCACGGCTGCCTCAGAGCCATCTTACACAGCCTAGATTGGCTCATGCCATTCCTCAGTTTAAAAAGCTTCCCCCTATTCCCTCCAGTCCAGAGCTGGAGGCACACAAGGCCTTTCACAATCTAGCCCTTTCCATCTTTCCAGCCCCATCACTCACCACCATCCCTCCCAACCACCACCCCCTCCACTGGTCCCCAGTGACTTCTAAACTCCACTCTGCACATCCATGCAATTCCCTGCCTTTGACCTTGTCATCCTCTCTTGCCAGGTTCCTCTTCCCCAGTTCCTTCTTTTTCAATATCTAGCTCAAGTAGTACCTTTTTTGGTGAAAAATGTTCTGACGCACCAAACCTCCTAGTGGAGAAAATATTAGGCTCTTTTCTCAGCTTTTGGAGTACCTTGTTCATTGTATGACAGCAACTTGTTGCATGACTGTAGGTTCCTCAAGGAGGTTTCCCTGTCTCCTGGTCCCTCACATGGTAGCATACCTGTCCCTCAATAAAAGCTCAGTTGATGAAGTAACAGATTTAACAAATTACTGTCTGCTAGTGGGTTGGTTTGAGGGCAGGTCTTGAGAAATGTTATCCACATAAAGGACTCACTGAAAACTGAGAAGTCTACCTGTGTTTTGAGCCCTCACCCCAAAGCCTCTGGACTTCGGGACAGGGAGGGCCCCATGCGGCCAGTGGCCTGGCGGGGAGCAGTGTCACAAGGCCTTGAGCCACACTGAGAAGTGTGCACTGGAAACACACACCCATCAGGCCTGGCTCAGTCATAGGAGATGCTGGTTCCCATCGAGGCTCTGCCACTCACCGGCTGTGCACCCTTGGCCATGTCAGGTAACTCTTCCGAGCCTCCGTCTCCTTGTTTATGAAATGAAGAAGCTGTTCTCAGGATGTTTCATTAGGTTCTTAGGGGGATATGTGACCTCACGGGTCCCCTCACATTGTTCTGTATTTTGGGCGTTTGTCTTATTCTCTCCAAGTTCACAAAATTAAGAACTTTTAAAAATTCATCTTTGCTTCTCTTTACAAGCCTAGCTAGCATAATGATTTCCATGAAATAATAATAATAACTACATATTATGCCCCAAACTCCATGTTAAGCCTTAACTACATTATCTAATCACCACAGCTCTGAGGAAACTTCTATCCATATTGTTCAGAGAAACAAGCATATGTTTAGGAAATTTGATTTACTCAGTGCCGCACGGCTGTTAGGTGTAGGCTAGATGTCAGAACCCAGTTCATATAACTAGAGACAGAGCTTTAAATACTAATCAATATTCATTAAATTGAGATCAGTGAAAGCCAAATGTCAGCCATGTTTATTAGTAGTAACATAGGATCACTGATCTTAAAACCTGGAGCAGATCAATAGATAATTATATCCCCGGGGATAAATCCTTGTCCTCTGGAAAGAGGGGAGGAAGAAGACAAACCCAAAGGTGCTCTGACAAGTCAAATCTTGTACAGTGGCAGAGAAAAAAATCTCAATTGGCAAGTCCAGCATCAAGGCCAGCAATAAACCCTGCCCCTTCTGACAACCTTGAAGCTCAGAAAGCAGATTCCAGCTCAGTGCTTCCAACAAAGACCTTAGACATCAATGACCACACATGGGCAGATACTTGGGAACCAAGACTTGATCTAAATGGCAAACATTTGCTGAAAAGACATTTCCTGTGACTCAGATCAAAAGTCAAACTACAGCCCTGGGCAGTGTGGCTCAGTTAGTTGAGCATGGTCCCATGCATCAAAAGGTCACCAGTTCAATTCCAGGTCAGGGCACATGCTCGGGTTGGACAGGGGTACATGCCGGAGGCAACCAATTGATGTTTCTCTCCCACATCAATGTTTCTCTCCCTCCCCCTCCTTTTCTCGAAAAATCAATATAAACATATACACTGTCTCTAAAATCAATATAAACATATACACTGAGTGGCCAGATTATTATGATCTCTGAACGCATAATAATCTGGCCACTCAATGTACACATATTAGAGGCCCGGTGCATGAATTCGTGCATGGATGGGGTCCGGCCAGCCTGGCCAGGGGGAGGGGACATGGGCGGTTGGCTGGCATGCCTGCTGTTTGAATTCCTGGTCAAGGGGACATTTGCATATTAGCCTTTTATTATATAAGATATACACTGAGTGGCCAGATTATTATGCATTCAGATATCATAATAATCTGGCCACTCAGTATATATTTTTAAAAAGTCAAACTACATGGCATAGTTCAAAAGAGGACAAGCTGTCCATGTTTATGCAATATCTCAAGAAGTAGAGAAATAAAAGAAAATCTGGATAATGCCATTCAGATGTGCTCACTTTTCAAAAAATTGGTATACCAAAATTAAAACTCCTAAAATAATTCAGTGAAGAGCACTGATCCATATTGCAAAAAGAACTCTTACCTTGCAAAAAGGATTCACCACAGACTTCATTTCTTCCTTCACTCAACAAATATTTACCAAGTGCTCATTATGTGCTATCATCTATATCAGGCCTTAATTTTCTCTTTTCTTTTGGGCTTTTATTGTCCTCTTTATCCACAGCACTTTATCACCATTGGTCCATAAAAGGTCCCTCTCTTATTTATTCATTTTCCTTCTTTTTTTAAAAAAAATAGATTTTATTGATTTTTTACGGACAGGGAGAGGGAAAGAGAGTTAGAAAAGAGAGAAAAACACCGATCAGCTGCCTCCTGCACAACCCTTACTGGGGATGTGCCTGTAACAAAGGTACATGCCCTTGACCTGAATCAAACCTGGGACCCCTCAGTCCACAGGCCAATGCTCTATCCACTGAGCCAAACCAGTTAGGGCTATTCATTCTTCTTTTGTTTATTCATCATTCATTCATTCATTCATTCACTTTTCTGTATACCTTCCATGCATATTCTTTTTTTTAACACTAATTTGTGGGGGTTTTTTTGTTTGTTTTATATATTTATATTTTTTATTGATTTCAAAGAGGAAGGGAGAGGGAGAGAGAGATAGAAACATCAATAATGAGAGAGAATCATTCATCAGCTGCCTCCTGCACACCCCCTAATGGGGATTGAGCCTGCAACCCAGGCATGTGCCCATGACCAGAATCGAACCTAGGACCCTTCAGTCCATAGGCCGATGCTCCATCTACTGAGCCAAACGAGCTACGGCCATACATATTCTTTTTCCTGTTTCCATTCACCTCCAATAGTCACCTATCATTTCAATCAAAGTAATGATTTTCATCTGGATGATGTTAATTCTTTTATTTGTAAATAAAACATATTCGTAACCTGTACTTGTAAAATCTGTATTGTTTTGCACTCCTAGATTTTTAATTGATGTAGGTGCTATAGTGTTAGAGAGCTCATACTACTTCTTATCTCATCACTGTGTTGTAAGATCCATTCATATTGCTATGCATACTTTGCATCTGTCATTTCTAAACGCTTGAAAGTATTTAATGGAATGCAAGCATTGCCTTTTACTTAACCAGATTGTTTCCAACTCCCCCTCCACAAAGCAAAGCATCAATAAACATGCTGACATGTACCCTTGTACAGAGGCATGTGAAAATTTCCTTGGGGTTACATGCACAGAGATAGAATTCCTAGGTCAAAGAATATGCATAAATGTGGGCTGACTGAATACAACCCAATTGCTCTCCAGGATCCCTACAGCAGTTGATGAAGCTTCCCGTTTCACCACCAGACTTGGCATCAGCAGCTTTCTAATATTTGCCAACCTAATAGGTGTAGTGATAGTTCACTGTCATTTTATTTTACATTACAAACAGTAATAAATTTGAGCATCTCTTCATATGCTTGCTAACCTTCTGGATTTCCTCTTTTCTAAAATTTCTGTTCACTCCTTTGTCAATTTCTCTACTGAGTTTGCTGTATTTTTCTTATTGATGGGCAGTTTTTTGTATATTCTACAAGTGAAATTCTAGATATTATCAGTTTTACTCAATGCAAATTTCTTCTCCTAATCTGTAATCTGTAAGCTTCACTCATGGTGTCCTTTTTTAAAATATACTTACATTATCTATATGGGCCTGCCTTTTGAATTATATTTTATTTCATTGACTTCATTGTCTGTTCTTGTACTAACACTTTACAGGTTTAATTATTATTTATTACAGTGAATCTTAAAATTTTAGAGTTAGTTCATCAAGTTCCTAAAAAAAATCCAACTGGAATTTTGATTTGTTTTTATTTAATTAACTGATTGCTTTAAGGAAGGTTGGTATCATTATAAGAGTAATTTGGCCCATCTAAGCATGGGCTAGCTCTCCATCTACTGAGATCATATTCTATGTTCTTTAGTAGTAGAGTTTTAAAATTTTCTCCATGAAAGTATAGTGTATTCTTTTTTTTTAAATAGTGTATTCTTAGATAAGTTAATTCTTACTTTCTTACTTAATTACTTACTAACTTTTGACATTGTGAATAGCCCCTCACTTTTTATTATATTTTCAAGTTGGTTATTATTGGTGTAAAAAAATTCTAATATTTGTGTGTTTATCTTATTTTTGGCAAACTTGTTGACCTCTCTTATTAGTTTTAATAGTTTGTCCGTTGGTTATGATGATCTTTGTAGGTTGAGAAAGACTATCGGAAAACACAGATATTTACATTACGATTCATAACAGTAGCAAAATTACAGTTATGAAGTAGCAACGAAAATAATTTTATGGTGGGGGTCACCACAACATGAGGAACTGTATTAAAGGGTCGCAGCATTAAAAAGGTTGAGAACCACTGCTCTAGGTAGATGATCATCTCTTCTGAAAACAATGCCAGTTTTATCTTTTCCCTTCCAATCCTACATCTCTAATTCTTTAATTTCCTTACAGTTTTGTCCAGTCCTATGATAAGTAGTGGTAGTGGTTATTTTTGTCTTATCCTTGTCTTGAAGTTACAATGAAGATAAATACCTAACATTTTTTAAAAATATGAAATATGTAAAATTAAAACTGCTCATGAACAGTCAAACAGTAGAGATAAAGAAAAACTAACACCTGTACCCATTATAATGCAACTTAAAAACAAATAATACAAAGAGGAAATTCTAGAAGCTTACTTAGGTATATTAACAGCTGAGGAAAAGAACTGTATTAATGGTATAGTTCTCGACAGAAAAACTAGATGCAAACAGACAATTAAGAAATACTTTTTAAGTATTGAAAAGAATATTGAACCTATAAATTTAATATAGCCAAACTGTGATTTAAATATTATAACATAACAAAAGTATTCGCAAGCATACAAGGTCTCACATTACAATTGCTCTTGAGGGAAGCACTCAAATAAAAAAAGGCAACCCAGGAGAATGTTACAAAAAACATGGGAGCAAAAGGTGGTCAAATATCTGGATAAAGTTTATTATAGGAATTCTCTTAAAGCTGAAAAAGGGAAAAATGCATCCACAAGAACCCAGAACAAAATGTATAGAAAATATCCACATTGATTGCAAGTTCGGGGAACACCATTCACATTTTATTTTTATTTTTTATTTTATTATTTCATTTTATTTGTGCAGGAGTGAAATGTGTGGGTCTAAAGGAGATCAAAGGGAAATTAAGATGTAGCAACATTTTTGTTTTTTAAAGTGGAAAAATGGCTGTTGGTCCATTTAAGAAATTAATAGGGAAAAGTAACGGTAAGTATGAGGTAAGGGACAACTGCCACTTTGGTTCTTACTATAAGAACAGAAATAGAATGTTTAATTTTTAAGACAGCTGAAAAAAAGCTGGGTCTTTCTATCAAAACAGGAAAGGAGTATTAAAGTTTATATAGTGAATGGAAAATAGAAATAAGATAACAGGATAAGTTTGCATAGTACAGCAACTATAATAAATATAAAAAAAATTAAGCTCACCAATTAAAGCATACAGATTCCTGGATTGAATTTAAATTTTTAAAAAGATCCAACAATATGTTGACTCTTAGATATAGTTAAAACAAAAACCAAATCTCAGGTAGTTTTCAAATAAAAGACGGATGTAATTCTTGATTTCAAAACTAAATAAGATCAATACAAGAGAAGAAAATTACAGGTCCATTTAATTTTTGAAAATTTTAATTTATCAAAAATCCTAAAGAAAATAATTAGTTTGCTGAATTCAATGGTATATTATGAAATAATGTCTGATGATACAAAAATAAATAATAATGACAATACATTACAATAAAGTGGGATTTATCCTAGGAATGAAAGGATGATTTATTCTTAGAAATTTTATCAATTCACCACAGTAAACTGTAAGATAAAAATTATGAATTTACCTCAATCAATGTCTAAACACTTGATAAAGCCTAACATCTATTTGTAATTTAAAAAACAACAACAACCTCTTAGAAAATTAGGACTAGAAGAAAATTTCTTAGCTTGGTAAGGTTTATATATCTACAGTGATGTATATAATGAAAAAATTATAGATAAAATCCTTTTGAGAACAAGTTGATCTTTTACATTTATGTGATTAATTTCTAAACATTTTTCACACAATAATTTTCTGAAACATGTATTTAACACAAAAAATAGAACACATAGATTATATCATGTAATTGTGCAAAGTTCTGTTCTAGGCTTTAGGGATATAGCAATAAACTAAACAGAAAATTGTTAGCATCACATAGCCAAATATTTGGTGTTGGGTAGACAAAAAATCCATATGTCTTTTCAATACATGATTTATCATAAATGCAGATATGGACAGACTCGAGCATAGAAAAATTGATGGCCTACAGGTTCAACAACCCCTAGACTGTAAAGATTGTCTCTGGCTCAGAAATTCAGAACAATTTGTGAAGTCAAGTATCTAGAGAAAGATTTCTTGATCATAGAGGTGGAGTAGGAGAGAGGGAAGGAATTTAAACAAAGGGCGGGGGGGGGGGGGGCGCGAGTGGGTCCTGTGTGCATATATACATTTTCCTTGGCAGACAGTCCACAGAGTTCATGAGAATTCCAAGGTTAAGAACCACTGTTTATTTTAGAGAAATATTATGATATCAAATGTTTACATACATTTTTTTAAATGTTTACAGTTAGAACAGTAATGGGCCCCCTGTGATGTGGGTAGAGTATCAAACTCCATTGCTGCCTGCAGGCAATGTCCCAAGTTTCCTTCACACACTAAGTATGATAGTCACTACTAAGTCAGGTAAGTCCATTTGTCATCTCTCCTGCCAATGACTATCACTTCATTCTTCCATAGAATTTGCCTCTGGACAAGGCAGCAGGGCATAGTGAAGAAGTTACTTAATTTAAGTCAGGAACCTGGTTTGAAATCTGGCTGCACTGCTAGTACCGTGGTCTTGGGTAAATTGTTTAAATTCTCCTAGTTTTAGTTTCCTTCTTTTCCAAATAATAGTAATAACAATAATAATAATAATAGTTGTTATTGTTGCAATGCTGAAGTGTAATAGCCTAGTGTAGAGTCCTCTACACACACTAATTTTCATTGTTTTGTTCCAATCAAGAGACTACATAACTAAACTCCCTTTCTTGTTTTTGTTCTCAAAATTCATGCACAAAGGTCCTTATCCCTTCAAGCTTTGCCAATTTGTACTTTTCCAAAAGAAAAGCAGGTCCCCCTCCTCCCGTCCAAGAAATCGTAGGATCCTGAGCACACCTCATTCAATGCCAGCTCCCACCCACCATCTGCGAACATGACTGGCAGCTGCATGGCAGGTCCTAATTTAGGAATAGACATTATGGTTGGGATTTCCAGCTTTATTGTGCCTTACATAGAGGTTATGACTAGGAGCAATTAAAAAGGAAGTCACATTTATTCTGATGAGATAGAGATTGCACAGACCAAAGCCAGAGTGGCCTGGATGGGCGCCAGTGCTCAGAAGCTTTATTGTATGTAGCAGCTCTGTGCAGGCGAGAGGGGGCCCAGCTCTCTTCACGGCTGTCTTTGAATGCCGTCTGATGCTAGACAGGTGAAGTCTAGTCATACTGACAACTCTCTTTAACACAGGCAGCTGGGAAGTGTCCATGTCCCCATTTTGCCAATGAGAACACCAAGGGCCAGGTGTATTTAATAATGATCAATAGCCTAAGACTGCCATATATAATCCTGGAAGATAGTTTTAAAAAAATAACTTAGTGGTTACTACGTTGATGCCCTTGTTACCTTGGAGCTTTGGAAAACAGCCTTTGCCAAAGAAAATATCTCTAGGCTATTTTACCCACCTGTGGTCCTTCCAAGGCAAAGAGGGTTTTTTGTATGATTTTTTTTTGGGGGGGGGCGGTTGTTTGTTTGTTTGTTTATTTGTTTGTTTTGCTTTACCATTATTTGACTCCACACTCTGAATAACAGTCTTAACTTGATAGTTTCACCTTCGTACTGCCAATACCTTCCCCCACAGTCTGCACAGCTGATGGCCACCTTTGAGAAATATATTCCATGATGTTTTGCTCTCTGCTGGGAATTAATTTAGATGTTAGGGCACGAAGCCACAATCCCTGTGCTCAAGGAATTATCATTGGTGTGGAAAATACAATTTTTTAAAAATAATGGAAAGTCCCACAGGAATTCCTAGAGTAGTTGCCAGCCAAGTTACAGGGGATAATTATTATAAAGGGATATTCCTGAGCCCTACCCTCAAAACACCCGACTCAGGCCTGGTGCATGTTCCAAACCCAGGCAGCGCCAAGACACCATCGCTCGGTAAGCAAAGTGGCGGGAGGGTGACTTCTGTGATGGCACCTGACGAACCTTCTTTCAAAACTTCCACGGAGTGGGACACGCAGTGTGAAGGGGTCCTGGCCGCCCAGCCCCGCAGGGCAGGGACCAAGGAGCTGCCATCAGGCCTGCGGCTGCCCTCCCGGCTGCCGCCCAAGGTGCGTCTTTTCCAGTGCGCGCAGCGCCAGGCCTGGATCCCTGACTCGGGGCACCTCGTTATCTTCTGGAGGGTTACAAATAACCTGGTTTCGGAAGCTCCCTTCCTGGTTGACACCAAAGGTTTATTCTAAGGCAGCACTTATGGCTTTTATTCTGTAGTTCCTGTGGGATTCCCTTGGTTTCCATCTGTATTCTATCCGGGCTGCCCTGGCTGCCTTGAGAGGTCACTTCTGCCTTTCCAGCAACAAAACGGTGTGTTCTCTCTTAAAAACAAAATCCATTGTGAATGCATCTGAGATGGACAGTCACATCCTGCGCAGTGGTTCTCAACCTTTCTAATGCCGCCACCCTTTAATACAGTTCCTCGTGTTGTGGTGACCCCCAACCATAAAATTATTTTTGTTGCTACTTCATAACTGTAATTTTGCTACTGTTATGAATCGTAATGTAAATATCTGTGTTTTCTGATGGTCTTAGGCTCTACAGCAACGACCCACAGGTTGAGAACCGCTGCTGTAGAGCCTAAGACCATCGGAAAACACAGATATTTACATTACGATTCATTAACAGTAGCAAAATTACAGTTATGAAGTAGCAACGAAAATAATTTTATGGTTGGGGGTCACCACAACACGAGGAACTGTATTAAAGGGTCGCGGCATTAGAAAGGTTGAGAACCACTGCTAGCGGAAAAGGTTGCAGAGCAGAAAGAGAAGATAATACTAAGGCACACTCACAGGTTCACTGATGAAGATGCCGAAGGAAGTGACTCCTGACCAGTCCAAACCAGAAAACTGACCCAGAACCAGAGCTTGAGTATCAGGGTCAGGCTTACTGCCATCTGCAAAGACAGGTGCTGGAGAACGATCAACTTCAAGGATGGACAGGAAGTGTGCTTTATTAAGTTTACATCTAGGCTGATTTTCCAAATGATTTGTGAATCTCTTTATAGATTTCTGTCCAGGTTTCATAGCTATTTGCCTTCAGAAATTATTTTAGCTTTCTTATCAGTTTTGTAGTAATTTCTGAAAACATCTTTAACTGCGTATTTAGGGATTAAGAGGCAATGTGCCATGAATGCTCTGATTTAAAGATGCATGTGAAAATAAAGTTGTACTTAGTGTTGACTACTGAGTCCTACATGGAACAGTTATATGAATGGTTGTAACCACAATTTAACATTTCATTTAAGGGATAAAGTTTGTATATTCTGCATCTTCTCAAGGCTATAGTCAGCTCAGTGTTTTTTTAAAGTGTGTAAATAACTTTCTGTGTTTGTTTTTTTTAAAACTGAATCAGTAGATCTGGAGTAACCCATGACTTGGTAGGTTGGTCGGTTGGTTGGTTATTTTAGTAAAAAAAAAAAATTTAAAAAGAAAACGCTTGACTGGGTGGTTGGAACCTGTACACCAAAAGGTACAGGTTCGATTCCAGGTCAGGGCACATTCCTAGGTTGTGGATTCAATCTCTGGTTGTGGCATGTATGAAAGGCAACTGATCGATCTCTCTCTTTCTCTCTCTGTCTCAACCCCTTCCTTTCTCTAAAAATCAATAAACATATCATTGGATGAGGATTTTTTTTAAAAAAAGAAAAAGATCCAGGTGGCATAATTTTGAGACTTAGGAAGCACTAATGTAGGCAATCAAGAACAAGTCATCCCTTTTTTTCTCAATGTCTCTTTTCCCATCTATCCTCTTTCAACTCTTATTCACTGGAATGCCCCTAGAAAGCCCTGATTAAGAAGAAAAATAATCTCCAGTGTAAGTGTAGCATGGTAGATCCTTTGTCTAACTAAGCACATAACCATTATTTCCCACGCACAGGAGGGAGCTTGGCACCATGAATGCTCTGCACCCAGAGGCAATCACTTTCCTATAGTCTCTCCCCCGCCCCAGGCAAGCCCCTAGCTAAGGAATAGTGATCAGGTGACTCTGTGACCTGGAACCCAATCTGCACGCCCATGACTCAAAGCACTGAGCTGCCCTCCTTCTCTGTATAGCATTCAAAGACCCCCAAGTGATGAGAGACACCAAAACAGTAGACATCAGGGAGGCAGTTGGCCCCTATTCCACTTGGGCTACAGGCTCAAAGGAGTAAAGTGAAGGAAGTTTGTCCGGTGATTGAGGTGATGCATGTCAATCATCTGTCCTGAAAATGCAACAAAAAACCCCCTCCTTTCCCTCTTCCCGAATCACCAAGCCCTCTGGTGACAGGGTTTTCACCAGTGTGGGTCATGGTTTTCCAAACCTATGGAAATAAGAAATTCATTAAAGTCAAAGTCCATTTCCTTGTGAATCAAAAATTTAGTGTACTGCAAAAAGGAGAAGGCTCCAGCATGTCAAGACAAGTCTATTTGCATACGTGCCATGGTCCTGGGCCACTTTCAGTCACGGGTGGAGCTGTTTGGCAGGCAGCTGTACTGCTTTTTTTGAACTGCCACTTCTCTAATTTGAAGGGGGAGCAACTTGAATGAATGAGTAAGGAGATGTAGAAGATGAAAAGGAGATAGAAATATAAGTGGAAAAAGAAGAAAAGGAAAAGAAATGGAGGAAGGCAATTCAGAATTTTAGACATTTTGAAGGTTCAAAGGAAAAACAAAGATCTGCCTCCAAAGACAAAGCAGTTAATTCAATCGAGCAGTAACTCTATGTGAGGCATGTGTGACCATGGTAACAACAGACAGAGACCAGTGAGCCAAGCCTGGCCTCAGAGAGTCCAGAGACAAAGTCAGATACTGACAGTCAATCAGTACCTGAGTATCCATGATCCCCTGGTCCAGGCAATGACTCAGCCACCAAAGTATACAATGCCCTGCACATAGCAAAGACTCTGAAAGTGGTAGCCATTATTGCTGTTACCATCATTGTTATTAATAATGAATATGAAAGCTTTTGACCTGGGCCCAGTGTCACCACTGTTCTCTCCAGGAGAAAATACAAACCAAAAACAAGGTCAGAGATATAACAGGCACGCAATAAGTATAAATTGATTGACATGAGTACTTGTTTCTAAAAAAATGCATTAGTTAGCATGGTCCACAAATAGACACAGTCAAACTATTAAAAAAAGTGGGGGCGCAGGGTGGGGGATGGAGATCAAACAACTTCAGGAGCTTCACATGTACAGTTTGAAAAGCCAGTGATAGCCAAGATTTCTGGCCAATGACTATTTGCCAAGAACTCTTCTAAATACTTTGTACATATTATTCCCTTGTATCCTCATAACAATGCTTTGAAGTAGTAGTCTCATTTTACAGATGAGCAAACAGACAGAATGAGTTAAGACACTTGTCTAAAACACACAGAATCCCCGAAGAGCCAGGGATCCAACCTGGGCAATCTGATTGCACAGCTCTTTTCTTTCTTTTTTCCACTTTTAATTGAGATATAATTGACATATTTTATTATGTTCATGTGGGCAACACAATGATTTGATATATATATTGAAATGATCACTACAATAAGTATAGTTAACATCCATCATCACAAATAGTTACATGTTTTCTTGTGATAAGAACAGCTCATCATTACATGACACTATCTCCTCCCCACAAAAGAGTTAAGTCTCACACAATCAATCATTCATCCATCCATTCCCGAATTCATCTCTCCACCCATCCATCCATCCATTCATCCATCCACCCACCCATTCATTCATCTATCCATCCATTTGCTCATTAATTCATTCATTCATCTAACCATTCATTCAGCAAATATTTGTTGACTATTATCCCACTATCTGTATCTGGCACTGAAAATACAGCAGTGAAAAAGGAAAGTCAGGTCCCTGACTCCAAAGAGCTCACATTTTAGTTAGAGTGGGGGGAGGAGGAATGGATATCACAAATACCATTCACCAGAAGAAGGAAAGCAGTGGATCAAAAAATACCTCTCCAAATCAACATCTTGAGGCCTCAAGCCTTATATTTCCACAGGGCACATTCAGAAAATCATTTCTATGGTGATTATAGTTAATAATATTATATTATATACTTGGAAGTTGTAAAGAGAGTGGATCTTAAATGTTTTCACTACAAAAAAGAAATAACAATTAAGAAATGGTAATTATGTGATGTGATGGAGGTCATAGCTAAAGCTATGATGGTAATCATTTTGCAATATATAAATATCAAGTCAACACTTTGTACACCTTAGACTTATATGATGTTATCTGTTCATTATATCTCAATAAAGCTGGAGGAAATGCAAATACTAAGAAAAAGAGGGAGAGAGGGAGGAGAGAGCGAGAGCGAGAAGAAAGAAAGAAAGAAAGAAAGAAAGAAAGAAAGAAAGAAAGAAAGAAAGAAAGAAAGAAAGAAAGGAAGGAAGGAAGGAAGGAAGGAAGGAAGGAAGGAAGGAAGGAAGAAAGAAAGAAAGAAAGAAAGAAAGAAAGAAAGAAAGAAAGAAAGAAAGAAAGAAAGAAAGAGAGGAAGAAAGAGAGAAAGGAAGAAATCTCTAAAGTCCCAGCTAAGAGACACAAAAATCATCAATGAATTAAAGCTCGATAGTATACATTTAGCAAATTCAACAAATATCAGCTGAGCATCAGCCACTGTCCTCATAATGACAAAGTGAAAACTGAGCACAGGAAGGCCCAGGCTCACTCAGATAGTAAGAAGTGGGGACCACGGCTCTGCCACAGATGCTTAAGACATTTTTTACCAGGGGATGCTGAGCCCAGAAGCTAAGAGTCTAAATGGGACCCTGAACATCCTCACCTTCCCTCTTTTTTCCAAGGGATTCCAGTCCCATATACACAGCCTAGGATTCAACTCCGACCACCTATCTCTCTGAAGTGAGGCAACTGTTTTGCACCAGTGAGGTGGCCTTCACAGTCAGATACACAGACTCCAGAGCTAAGTGCCAAATAATTGCTGAGCAGTCCCAGACCCATCTCAACTTGATTATGGAATGTCCAATGTGCAGATGATGCCAAGCCATGGAATGCAGAAGCCTTGGCAAATGGCCTATTCTGGTGCAGGAAGTGTGAGTTCCTTAGGGAAGCACCTCAGGTTTCTCTTATGTCCAGAAAATTGTATATAATGCCAATTGCAATGTATGTGTTCCATAAAGTCTCATGGATCAATTAATCATTGGCCCCTTTTTATTTCAGAATGAGACAACCATGTTAGACATCAGTGACTGCACCTGAAGTCAGGCGCAAGTTCCCCAGACCATCCCGGTTGACCGCAGGCACTAAGCCCCAGGACGTTAGTCAAGATGCTGATTGATGAGTATAATGGTTCTAGTTACCACAACAGACTCAAACTCATACTCTTATTGCCCTGCCCAGTTTGGCTCAGTGGATAGAGTTGGCCTGCGAACTGAAGGGTCCCGGGTTCAATTCTGGTCAAGGTGCCTTGGTTGCGGGCTCAATCCCCAGTGGGGTTTTTGCAGGAGGCAACTGATTGATGTTTCTCTCTCATCAATGTTTCTAACTTTCTATCCCTCTCCCTTCCTCTCTGTAAAAATCAATATACTTAACACACACACACACACACACACACACACACACACACACACACACAAAACTCATATTGTTACTAACACTTCCATTTTCTGTTGCTCCAAACTTTTTGTAGGTTTTTGAAATACAGGCATGAAATTTAACCAGGTTTTCCCAGGGAAATATCACGTGAGCCCCAAAGAAGAGCAGAGCCTTGCCAATTTTTGCACCAGAATCTTACCCTTTTCTTCTTTCAGCCACTTGTTCTGTAGAACCCAGGACCTCTGGTGGCCCAGAGTCCATCCTTCTAACCAACCTACAGGCCTGTACGCAGAGCTGTGTCTGAGGCCTCTGTCATTTCCAAGGATCGGAGGCAGGCTGGGCCCTCATTGTGCTCCCTTTGGAAAGCATAGACAGTAGGGAGTCATTGGAAGTTTTTAACTGAGGAGTAACAAGGTCAGAGTCGTGCTCCCTTTAAATGTGGCTTTGGCGATGGTGTGGAGGTATATTGGAGACAGTAGGAATGGGAGGTGGAGAGAGAGAGTCTTTCTAACAATTGCCCCAGTAAGAATTAACTAGGGTTGAACTTCGAGTGATGATCACAGATGCTCCCAAGCCACCTGGCTGTCATTGTGTTCCAATCAGGAGGCATAGTGTCTTCTCCTTCTCAGAATCTGCCATATGATAGGCACTCAAGAAATGCTTGTTGGATTAAGAAAATTTGAATGAACCTGAAGTGAGCCCTTCATTTTTGAGATAGGAAACCAGGATCAGAGAGATGAAATTACCTGCACACAGTCATCTAGATAGGCAAGAGCAGAGATGGGCCTAGAACCTAGCTTCCTGACTGGCTGTTCCAGCGGTCTGCAAGCTTTACAATGCATCTGAATCAGGACGACCAGAGTTTCTGACTTGATAAGTCAGGGATAGGGCTGGAGATTTTGCATGTCTAACAAATTCTCAGGTGATGCAGATACCGCTGGTCTGGGGATCACATCTGAGAACCCCTGCCTTATCCAGTTCTCCCTCTAACACACCTAGCCTTCACTTTCAGGAAGCAGAACCTGGCCTGTTTCTTTCATCCCCTCATTGATTGGGTCTAAAATTTGGGAAGAATAAGTGCCCCAGCCTAATCCAGCCTGTGGAGTATTGTATAGCTGGATGACTGAGAGCCCAGACTTGCAGCCAATGCCTGGGTTTGGTCCTGCCTCCACCAACTTTGGACAAGTTACTTATCTAATCTGGGTTCGGTGCATATATTACAAAATATTGTAAGAATTAGATTTGTTAATATGTGTAAAACACCTAAACAGTGCCTGGAAAATAGTAAGCATTTAAAAGGAATAGCTTTTACTCTTGCAATATCATGGATGAGCTTGTACCTGACCTCAGGGAAGTCCTGTGGTACTGCCTGGGTCAGAGAGGTATGAGACCAGGTAACCAAGTGATGATAGATTACATGATATAGCCATAGACGAATACAAAGGTTGCTAGAAGCACAGAGAGATCAATGTGGGCTGGTGCTATATAGAGCTTGTCGGGATTCCTACACGTTCATGTTAATGTGGCACTCTCCTGTTATTTCTCAGGAACCAGTTCATAAGTGACAGTGAGTCACATAATCTACTCTAGGCAGCTGTATGCTCCCATCTGTCAGAGGCTGAAGTACCAGCTTGGACTGAGTAGATTGACCAAAGCAAATGACAGACATCAAACTTTTGAACACCTGCTCCTGTCCAGCCCTCCCAATGCCCTCAGACTGCCTCAGCAGCTGACTGGATTTCAGTTCCCATGGATGACCGAGAAACAGGTGCTGAAACCAAGACGTACCTGAGTGTGGGTCCCTGAGATGCTGGCCACCTAGAGAACTATATATTTGGAGATCTACTTTAACCCTAAATCTTGGATGCGCCATGGACTCACTAGCAAAGTTTCCTCACTAGTCACTCCCATCTTTGGGGGATGGCTGGGCAGCGTTGCAGAACGAAGCCATGAGGATGGCTTCCAACTCATAAAAGTAAGATCAGAGTGTCTGAGGTCTAGTGTGGAAAGAACACTTGAGGAAGGAAGGATGACTGACCAAGCGATAGGACACATTCCCCAAGTTCCACCGCACACTGCAACTTTGTCCTCCCAGGGAGCTCAGCCACCCCTTAAAAAGCTTCCTCCAAGCTTGAACTCAAACACTGCCCTTAGCAACACTCAGCACAGATGACACAGGCAAAAAGCAATTAAGAATTTGACCTCTGGAATTAGAGCTAGGTACAAATCCTGGCTCTACCATTTAAAACTATGATACCTTGAGCTGGTCACTTAACACTCTGTGTCCCGATTTCTACATCTGTTAAATAATTCCTCACCAGGCTGTTGTCAGGATCAAATCAAATACTGCATGAAAAGGAGCCCCACAATGCCAGTGGTAGTAGATGCCTAATAAACAGCGACCATTATATTACTAAACACAGCCAGAGACTACACTAGGAATGAGCCCGAGAACACCAGGCGTGGTGAGGAAGTCCAGCCAGCAAAGCCCAGCTTGCTACAACCAACTCTTTCCGATGGTTCATAGATCCTGCTGTTTCCATTCATGGTGTTCAAATTAATGCCAGATGTGCAGCCCATCTCTACTGCCTCCTCATTTCTACTGTTCAACTTCCATCCTGACTCCCTCCTCCAACCCTTGCACCCCAGCCCCATGTCTGGTCTGAGAGGCAGGCTCCACCCCAAGGACTGATACTAGGAATGGTGTTGTTTTGTCATACTATTCCCACTCACCCAAATACAGTTATACCTGCATTGGCCCAACAGTCTTAACACAGTGGGAGAGCCCCAGCACGCTTATAAAAATCATTCATGTCACATAAATGTCAATTACAGCCTATGAGGTATCCTGTCCCCAGGGGACACTTCCTTCTTGGAAGCTGTTCCATTAGATCTTAATCCACCCAGCTCAGGAGTGTCTCAGATAGTGAGGCCAAGAGGCAGCTAAGGGAGAAGACTGAGCAACCTGAACACAATGGAGAATCCTTCCAGAAGCTGGGGGATGGGGTGTGTGTGTGTGTGGGGGGGGGGGGTTAGTGAAGGAGTGCAATTCTCAAGCAAACCAGGGAATAAGGAAGGAATTAGCCTAGCCAGGTGGTTTGGGATAGTCTTCCCAGCAACCGTTTCTGCCATCTTCCAGTTGCCCAGGGGCTCCACAGCAGGTGTGGTCAGGATATGTGCCAGGGGAGGCTGGCTTGGGATTCCCTGTGGCTTCCTGCCTGGACAAACACGCCCCCCAGCCCTAGTGGACTGTCACCTCCGCTGGGCCCCTCAGGCAGCACTCACACTAGCCCATTGTTCTTCCTCCCTGGCAGCTCTGGAGCCCAGCTCCCCATCCTGGCCCCCAGCGACCCCTGCAGAGCCTCAGCAGCTTTGTACATGCTGAGCAGGTCCTGGGCTCACTGCTCATTGCTGCCACTCCAGTGGGTACCACATTGGGGTACTCAACAAGTCCCTTCCCTCTTGTGGGGACATTCCTTGAAGCAGGGACCAACACAGCATGTTGTGAAAAGGTCTTTCTATTGACAAGGATTTTCAACTCATTTCTGCCATCAGAATCCTTTTTTTAAATGAATTATTTGGCATATCCTCCAAAATATAAAACAGAAGAGGACCCATAGTTTCTCTTTGGGTCTCTGGCCCTTAGTCCAGGCAGCCCCACAAGCATCTTCAGGGTTAGAAATGCTCAGTCCGTGACATCCCCCTCCAATTCATCTTGCAGACTAATGTCTTCTCTCAGGCTGGCCCAAACATGCTGCTGCCATTGCAGGTCCAGTTTCAGTCACTCTGCCCTTCAGTCTCCTTCCCACCTGCTGCCCAGGGTGGTGGCAGGTAGCCATCAAGTGAAAACTTGTACCTGGGACTTGAGGGCAATTCGGAGCCAACTCTACCCTTCAAAACAGTTAAACTCTTGCATTAGAAGATTGTCTCAGTGTCAAGGGGCAAAGAGTTGGGGCTCCTGGTGGGTGTGAATTTAGAATCGCCCCCTTCCGTTATATGTAACTTCCCAAAACCGCCTTGGCACTAGCTAATGTTCTAAAAACCAGAGCATGCTGAACTCTGGGGTGACCAGTCAGAGTTACAGAAAACCCACTGCGCTCCCCTGAGGCAGTGCCAGGGCCCCTCTGCCCTCCCAGGCATCTTCTGAATCAATGCCACAAGCTGTCCAGCCAAGTCCACCACGTGCCCCTATTCTGATGTCGTGAGCAGGTGCAGCAGAAAAGTGACCACTTGTTAAGATGGGAACATTTACTGACGCCTTATTTTTTGCAAAAAGCTACTTACTGTGCTTTTATTATGTTTGAGGTTCAGTCGACTTTTTCTTAAAACCAAGACAAATTGAAACCACAAATCTGGATCCCACACAAGGCCTACTGCTTACACCACCGCCACCCACACTGGCCTCCCCATGTCTGCTCCCAGGATCCTTCAAAGCCTTGCCCAAGACCAACATCGTCCATGAAGCTACTTCTACAACTCCTTTTAGAGTGCTGATGATTGCAGCCTCACTTTTTGATAATTAATCACATACTGCTTGAATTTTCAGGGAACATTTCAGTGTTTTTATTTATTTCCATACTCCATCGTTCATTTCTTGTGGACAAGGACCAAGCCTTCCTAGAATCCCCCCATGATGTCCAGCTCTGTGTTTTATTTTGTGATGTGCAAATGGCTGGTGTTCAATTAGCATTAGTTGATTTACTCATTCCATTGGCCACATACTGTCAAATACACATGCAGTTTTGAAGATCATTGCCACAGATCTATTTCAATCAAAGAAACAAAACTAGGGCTGAAAAGAACATGAGGAACACACATTTTAATCTCATAATTTCTTAGTTCATTTAATATTTTTTCTTAGCAAACGTTGATAAATTTAGTCTGTATAAACACACATATTCTGTCTCACAATACCAACTCTTCCCTGCTCCAATCCACTTTCCAAAATGCAGCCAAGAAATTTATTTTTAACGCAAATCTGTCATTTTCTTCCACTGCTTAAAGCCCTTTTAAGGCTTCCAATTACCCGTAAGCCCTAGTCCAAATTCTTCATCTGACTTCCTTGGCACTCAGGGACCTGGACTTGTTACCTCTCTAACTTCATCCTGTATTGCCTTTGCCTGGGCTCTCTGGGGTCCCACATATTCAGTTTGAACTTATTAAAATGTCTGTATGAGGATCTCTCTCTCTCTACTCAAGAGCTCACACAAACTCTCTCTCTCTCTCTGTCTACAATGTTCCTCTCACTGTTTTCTTCCCTCCCCTGCATCCCTTCACCTGACTGATTCCATTTCAACCTTCAGTTTCAAGATTAAACACCACTCATCTAGAAAAGATTTACCTGAGACCCAGAACTAAGATCATAGAAACTGTCAGGAGCTCACACAACATCCTTTCTGTGCCTCCTCTTCATTAGCAGCATTCTCACCTGCTTGTTTTCTTTCTGAGATCCTGAGGTTATGGACAATGTCCCTCTTGTTCACTGATGCATCCCCAGTAGCAAGTATAGTGCTAGTTGAATAAAACTGAAATATCTCCTCATTTCAGCCAATTTTCAGGACATATTCTCCACATAGGATGCTTCAGGGATGAAGACACTATCCTTCAAGTGAGTGCTTTGGGACTATTGTTTTGAGATAAAATTTACAATTAAAGAGCACAATAGCATATACAGATGTTGTGTTATAAAGATACTAGAGGCCCGATGCACAAAATTCATGCAAGAGTAGGCTTTCCTTCCCCCGAATGCTGCCATCGGCTTCCCTCTGGCACCTGGAACCCGGGCTTCCCTTGCAGCCCCAGTTTCATCCAGAAGGTCATCTGGAAGGACATCCAGTCTAATTAGCATATAACGCTTTTATTGTTATAGACTAGAGGCCCCGTGCATGAAATTCGTGCACGGGGGGGTGGGGGGGGATGGTGTCCCTCAGCCCAGCCTGCACCCTTTCCAATCTGGGACCCCTCGGGGGATGTCTGACTGCCCATTTAGGCCTGATCCTACCAGGATCGGGTCTAAACGGGCAGTCAGACATCCCTTTCATAATCCAGGACTGCTGGCTCCCAACCACTCGCCTGCCTACCTTCCTGATTGCCCCTAACCGCTTCTGCCTGCCAGCCTGATCACGCCCTAACCATTCCCCTGCCAGCCTGATTGATGTCTAACTGCTCCCCTGCCAGCCTGTTTGCCCCCAACTTCCCTCCTCTGCCAGCCTGGTCACCCCTTAACTGCCCTCCCCTACAGGCTTGAATGCCCCCAACTGCCCTCCCTTGCAGGCCTGGTCCCTCCCAACTGCCCTCCCCTGTTGGCCATCTTGTGGTGGCCATCTTGTATCCACATGGGGGCAGGATCTTTGACCACATGGGGACAGCCATCTTGTGTATTGGAGTGATGATCAATCTGCATATTACTCTTTTATTTGATAGGATAGAGGCCTGGTGCATGGGTGGGGGCCAGCTGGTTTGCCCTGAAGGGTGTCCTGGATCAGAGTTCCCTTGGGACATGGGGCAGCCTGGGCGAGGGGCCTGTGGTGGTTTGCAGGCTGGCCACGCCCCCCGCCGACCCAAGTGGAGGCCCTGGTATCTGGAATTTATTTATCTTCTACAATTGAAACTTTGTAGCCTGGAAAGGAGCCAAGCCTTCTGCTTGCTCAGTGGCGCCAGCCATTTCTGTTGGGATTTATTTATCTTCTATAATTGAAACTTTATAGCCTGAAGTGAAGGCCTGGGCCAGCCAGGGCTGCAGAAGCTTGGCTTCCTCCATTTCCAGGGGCAACCCTAGGCTCCTGCTCTCTCCAGCTCCATGGCCGCAGCCATTTCTGTTGGGATTTATGTATCTTCTATAATTGAAACTTTGTAGCCTTAAGCGGAGGTCTGGGTCAGCCAGGGTGTGCAGAAAGCTTGGCTTCCTCCATTGCCGGGGAAACCCAAGCCTCTCTCCTGTTCTTTCTGTGGCTGCAGCCATCTTGGTTGGATTAATTTGCATACCCGCTCCTGATTGGCTTGTGGGCGTGGCTTGTGGGTATAGCAGAGTGATGGTTAATTTGCATATTACTCTTTTATTAGATAGGATGCACTAAAACTTATATGTTGTTGTTATTAACAAATGTTGCCAAAATAAATTTAATTTATAAAAATAAAGAAATACTTTGCAGAAGAGTTCTATGGCCTCTAATTTAGTCCAATTTAGCTTAACAAATCAAATTACTTCCCCTACAACACCCTTATTCTCTGCCTCTGCCTTGTCCATCAGCCTCACTGTGGTCTGTGGCTTGGGGTCAGAAGAGGAAGGAAGAGGGGAGTTATGGCCACCAGCATAAGCACCACCAATCAATACCACCAACCATATGTATGCTGTGGCCACCTTAAGTAAATCTGTCCTTCCTACTAGGACAAAAGGTTCTAACACTGCTGATGGTCTGTGCATCTGAGACAGCCTCAGTTGACCCACAAGTTAGCAGAGATGGCTTTATTATGCAGACTAGCCAGCCATTTAGGGAGTGAGGTTTCAGAGGGCTCCCCTGTCCTCCATCCACATTTATACACCTCCTGACCAAAATGTCCCAGTTACACCGTGCTCCTTTTGCTTAAAGCAGTGGTTCGCAAACTTTAGTGTGCAATAGAATCATCTGGAAAACTTAATAAAACAGATAGCTTGGACCCACCCTCAGAGATTCTGATTCAGGAGGTCTGATTCAGGCCCCCAAATTTGCATTCCTGAGTTCCCAGGCAATACTGATGCTGCTGGTCCAGGGACCACACACTGAGAACCTCTCACTTAAACTAGGAATGGTTTTCAGCCCTGCTTGTGCATGAGAATCACCTGTGGAGCTTTTCAACAGTACAGAGTTTGAGCGGGGCCTGGGCTTCCATATTTATCAGTGTACCACCAGTGGTGCTGATGCATGCCAAGGCTGAGAACCACGTGTAGGAGTTTAGGCCTGTTTAAAGCAATGGTCCTTCGAAAGGGCTAACACTTTAAAGTGGAATCAGTGATTTACATGCTAGTGTGAATGAGTTCCCCATCTTTTCTGAAAGATTTTAGTGTATGGGGGTGAGCATTGAAGACCCTAGACAGAGGGACATATATGGATGAGGCACCTCAGTGGGAGGGAAATTGAGGCACCCAAAAAATACTTTCACTCACTTTACCAAGAAGGGTATGAAAGCCTTTGCAGGAGGAGCCCTTGATGCTGCAAACTTGGACTCTCACTCCCTTTGTTTCTAAGTCCCACTGACAGTGGCCAATACCGTGAAAATGGGCAACATGAAAACACAGCTGGCCAGATATTCTGACTGAAGACCCGGGTTTACTTAGTCTCCCCCCAGGGGACAGCCGTGCCCTGACC
This sequence comes from Cnephaeus nilssonii, assembly GCF_951640355.1. Classification (NCBI taxonomy): domain Eukaryota; kingdom Metazoa; phylum Chordata; class Mammalia; order Chiroptera; family Vespertilionidae; genus Cnephaeus; species Cnephaeus nilssonii. Next base: position 68,123,510 of record NC_137084.1, on the reverse strand, counting down.
TCTCATGTACCTCATTGTCCAGGGACATCCTAGAGAGCACTTCCATATGGATTTGGTCATTGGCACGCCCCTTGTGCATGGGACTTGAGTGGGACTTGAAGCTCCATTTCTTTTACTGAGAAAAATGACATATCTTTTTAACTGAGCATATTCAGTCACATGCTTATCTCACTGCTTTTTATTTTTATTTTTCTTAAATATATTTTATTGATTTTTTACAGAGAGGAAGGGAGAGGGATACAGAGTCAGAAACATCGATGAGAGAGAAACATCGATCAGGTGCCTCCTGCACACCCCCTACTGGGGATGTGCCCGCAACCCAGGTACATGCCCTTGACCAGAATCGAACCTGGGACCCTTCAGTCCGCAGGCTGATGCTCTATCCACTGAGCCAAACCTGTTAGGGCTATCTCACTGCTTTTTAACCCCATTGAAGTGATGGGTAGTGGTTGGGGTTGGGGGAGGGAGGACAATGTTTTTCTAGTTTCTTCTCCCAAATCCCAGCATTTGGTTCTCACAGCCTCTTGAGAAAGTAAGATTATTATTAGTGGGATGCTCTCTGTGTCCCCACCTGTTGCCAGTGGAAGTGGGCCTCTTGGGGTGTCCCAGGGAAAAGAATTTCCTGAGGCCCCCACGAGAGGATGAGGTATTGTGGAATATGTTATTGATAAGGTAACATTAAGGCAGTTCCCCTTCAGGTCCCATCTCCCTCCATCCCACCATGGGAAAAGTCCCATTTTGTCTTCATTGGGGCTAGGATTGAAGCCAGTGTCCAGGGTTTTTGCTCCATAGTAAGCACAGTTCAGTCCAGCATCAGAGTAGCTTGGCTTTCCTGGCTATAAGCCGGACTAACTGCAGTCCATTGTGTGTGGACTCCATGTGGCCATCGGCCAGGCGGCTTCCAGGGCCACATGGCTATGGAGGCACATGTGGAGTGCAGACCACTGAATAAGTGAGAAATAGGAGCACAAATAGCAAGAGGAACAAGAAAAATTTCTTTGTCTGGGGAATTTTACTCTTCCAAGATTCCATGTGCTTGCAGTGGCTCCACCCCCTAGCCAATCATCTTTGTTCCCAGGTTAGACTGACAGGCAAGCACCTTCCCTATGTCACCCCAACTTCACTGCGTGTGCATCCATTACCTCCTTTGTCTGACCCTTTCTCCCAGTGATCTGCAGGGAACGGACCATTGATTCCCTGTGGGAAGTGTGAAAATGCAGCTTCCTGGTGAAGCTGCCCAGATGACCATGCTTTTAATGCACGGCCTACCCTTCCTAATATTAATATTAATAACTAGCTCATTACAATGGTAACAAGTCTATTAGCTTAGTTCTTTCCTGGCTATAAGCTGGCCCAGTCTTGTAAGGGAATTATTCTTGTTGTTCCCGGAACAGCAGCCTCTAAGAATGAACTCCAAATTTCATGGAGTTCCCACTTTCAAACTGTAGCATCCTCAGCCTGAAGCAGAGCCTGGCTAACCTGGGAGTAAGGCTTCTAGCACTCAGGTGAGGAAGAAGCTGGAGAATACCAGGTCCTCTTGCTCCCAGTTGCAGATGAGAGCTGGATGGGAGTAGGGCATGAGAGTATTTGCAAAATGTCTTTTCCTTAATCCTGTGGTGTCCTAGGGATGGCCTGAATCAGGCCTTATTCCTGACCTACACTGTGGAAAGAGCTAGGGTGGGGTCGGAGAGAGATAGTACAGACTCCCTCCGTTGCTGAGGAGATCAGACAGAGGTATTTATAGGAAAGAACCCTGAGAAGCAGGAAACCTATGCTTCCTCTAGCTGGCTGAGCAAGCTCAGAAAACTAGTGCCTCCTCTCTGGGCCTCAGTTTCCTCATGTAAAAACTGAGGAGGCTAGACTAAACAATTCTTGTATCTTCCCTATGATTCCCCAGTTATGTGAACTGAATTGAGTTATCTACTTTACAATCATCACGATAAGCAGTTGTTACAGCTGTATTAAACATAAAAGGAATTTCATCTGTAGTACTGGATTTAATTTACAAGTAACAAGAACTTTAGATCCCTCTAAAGAAACCTCTCTCTCTCTCTCTCTCTCTCTCTCTCTCTCTCTCTCTCTCTCTCTCTTTCTGATAAGAGTTCATGTTAAATGACGAAGGATTGTCTAAACAAGGTGATATACAAACAGATTAAATTTATGAACTTTACTAACATCACTTAAAGGGAAAATAATATATCATTCCTAAAACCCTTAATCCTAATGGTAGAACATATAAGTGAGAAAAAAATTAAGAAGAAAGGAAACCTTCTTCCAGGAGGTAGAGTGGAATATTCCCTCCCCTTGAGTGTGAACTTAGTGACTAAATTCTATCATACAGAGCATATAAAGAGGAGGGGGGGATGACTATGGTAGAGAAACCTGGAAGACACTGTAACTAACAGGCCAAGGTCAACATGACCAGTGAGAAGTCATGTTAATGTCCTGCATCCCTGATATGACAGTGAGAAGGGCACTTCACCTTTGTGACATTCCTCCCCAAACATTACAAGCCCCGTGTAATAATGAGAAAAAGCCATCAAACCCAAATTCAGTTATACATTCTGCAAAATCCTTAATCAGTAATATTCCAAACTGTCAAAGTTATAAAAGCAAGAAAAGACTGAGAAACTGCCACAGATTAGAACAGAAACAAGAGATTAATGGAAAAACTCATGACATCCAATCAAGTCTATAACCTAGTTAATAATACTGTACCAATGTTAATTTCTTAGTTTTGTTAAATATATCATAGTTATACAAGATTTTAACAGAAGGGGAAGCTGGGTGAAGGTTATCCAGGAATTCTGTGTACTTTATTTTTGCAATATTTCTGTAAATCTAAAATTAGTTCAAAATAAAAAGCTAAAAAAAGTACAAAACTGCAAGTGGGGTGGACAAAGTCATCAATGCTGAAAATGTGCCAACTAGTACTGATATGGCATTGCTCTTTGGATGTAAGATATTCCTTTTCAAATGTAAGATTTAAAATTTGTATATCATTAAACCTGAATTAAATGTCAAAAAATGGCATCACTATCTTTTTCTTGAACTTATGCTATAATCTGTTTGAGAGATTTTCTGTCTTGTTCATAACTTTATCCCTATTGCCTAACTCAGGGTATTTGTTGAGTGAGTAAAAGAATGAATGAATGAATGATGCTATTCTGGGCTTTGTACACAGATAATTAGGTAAACTCAATCTTTGAATTTTACAATCTAATAAGATAGATAGATAGATATATATATATATATCTTATAAAAAACATTTATATTTTATTATGTATTATTTATAAATAAACCTGAGAAATCTAAGATTTACATATAAAATTCATGAACATGTATATAAAATATGCACACATTTAACTAGATAGAGCATAATAACAATATTGAACCAATCTGAGGAAAAGTGAATTTTGTCCGTTGGGATTTTTGCCTATTTTTGTTCACTGCCATATCCTCAGCCCCTAGAACAGGCTTGGCATTAGCTGACACTCAACAAATATTTGTTCAATGGATAAATGGATCAGGCTCATGTACAAGCCAAGGCGATGCCTCCCAGTTCCTTTCAGGTGAGTGTGTCGGAAGAGCGGGGTTGCTGCAGAGAAGCGCTCAGTCTCCCAGCCTTAAGGCAAGTTGGCATGCGCAGTGTTTGTGCTAAATGTTCCCCTGAGATGCCTTCGAGATCCTCCCACTCTGCCTTCCATGGCCTCTCAGAATCCACCCTGTGCACAAAGGTCTGACTGTGTTTTTATCCAAAGGCAAAAAAAGAAATACCACACCGGAAATGTCTCCACACACTCATTTCCACATGGCAATTTGTATTGACTTGGTGAAGAAATTCAACGGAACTGAACACCCCTTTGCAGAGTGGAACAGTACCTGGGAGCCCCCAAGCAAAAAATTTAGAATGAGTCCTTTTACCCTTCTGAATTACCAAATAAACACCTCTCCAGAGAAGCACTTCTCTTGCCGAGCCCCCACGTGATATTTCTGTCCATCTGCCTATGAGCTTTTAATTGAAGCATGGCTCTGAACACAGCATGGATAATTTATCTACTTCAGACACCCTCAAAGTATAGCTTGCAGTTACAAAGATGAAACACAATTGTGTACATAGAAATCTGTCTGGGAAGCCAAAGGCAATTAACTCTGTGCTTTTTATGCTTCAGAATCACAACCTCAAACATTTGTGTTGTTCTCTTCCAGGCACACCCATTATTATGGACTAAAATGGAAATGAAGTGCCACTATACTTAATGGGGGAAGGGGAAGTGATTTTAGTGGACTAAGGTCTCCTTTACCTGCCTTGTTACCTTGTTTATTCATGGGAAAATGGAGAGAACTTGGTGGAAGAATTTATCTCTGGGACAGATCCAACAGCTGCAGAGAAGGCGATATGAGAAACACACAACAGTCCACCCAGCCAAAACTAACTTTCTTTTTCTCCCACCACAGATATTAAAATTGCCAAGATTCATTTTTAGCAAGTCACTTCCTGGTCTCTGAAAACTTGGATAAAGATATTATCTGAGTAGGGATGACAAGGAGACCTGGTTGTCAAATTAGCCAGCCAGTCATTTAAAAAGATCCTAAGGGAATTGGATATGGGATGATGTATTGGTTAGATTTTTTTTAATTATTATTATTGATTTCAGAGAGGAAGGGAAAAGGAGAGGGAGAGATAGAAACATCAATGATGAGAATCATTGATTGACTGCCTTCTGCATGCCCCTCACTGGGGATTGAGCCAGCAACCCGGGCATGTGCCCTTGACTGAAATCAAACCCAGGACCCTTCAGTCAGCAGGCCGATGCTCTATCTACTGAGCCAAACTAGCCAAGGATCCTGGTTAGATTTTGATGACAGTGATGATCGTGATGATGTTGATGATGGTGATGATGGTGTTGATAATGGTGGTGATGACAGTGATGATATTGCTACTGATTATGATAATGATGATGGTATTGATGGTGGTGATAGTGATGGAAGAGAATTGGAGTAAAGCTAATAATGATAGAAATATACCATTTTAGAAAAATGTATTTATGTCACCATGATAAGCACTCTTCATTAATTATTTCAGTCCCTTCTCACATTCACTTTCATATATTCTTTTTGGTAGATGAGAAAAACTAAAGATGAGATTAAGCAATTTTCCCAAACTCACCCACCAAAGGTTTAGAATGGTGCCCTCGCTGAGCATCCTGTTTATTTCTAGGGTTAGGAAGCAGCTTCAAGGTCCTTGTGAAGGTAGGAGCACACCATGAAAGGAGTAGAAAGCAAGTCATCTTCTGATTTATCCACTTGGTCTCAATTCCCCTCTGCTCATGTCACTATGACAGTTACTTCTTAAGGAGTAGCAGACCCCAAATTGACTTCTCTACCACATCTGATGAAGAAATACAAAGGAAAGGACAAAGACACATCTTGGTGAACATGGCTAAAGCTGCTGGGTGAAGAATGTTCTTTTACATGGAATTTTCTTTTCTTCCCTGGGAAGGGAGGATAGATTAACCATGCTGGGTCCAGTGTCCCCAAGAAACTTAGAACTTTGAGAAAAAGACCAGGAGATGACGGAGACACAGTTAGTGATATGCTCTATTCATCTCCCACAATCTCATTGTCAACACTGAACAATTCACATGTGTTATCAGAATTTCATGTTATTACTTCATGGTATTACCTTGTTATTTTAATCTATTGTTTCATTCATTTTATCTTTCCAACTAGACTGCTAACTCTTCGTGGATGGAGACCATAATCCCATTTTTTTAAATGCATCATGTCACCATGTTTCTGCACAGTGCTGGCTATGTTGTAGGTGCCTAATACATATTTGTAGTCTGATTTATTGATGTACCTCCAATGTAGTCAGGATCAGCTATTGGAGACTTTGATGGACACTGAGATGTCAGAACAATGAAAATCCATAGAGTTTGAAGAGATTCTCAAGCTAAACTATAAAACAAAGATGACCCTCTTGATACTTTTCGGCAAGTATCAGACAAGCTTTCCTAAGGTCTGGAATCTATAATAGATTCAGGACACTTCTCCAAGAGGTAGATTAAGCTCAGTGTGATGAATGGCCCAATTTCCTCTGTACCAAGGAGTTCCCCTGTTCAGGGATCAGGAAGAATTACTTAAGATGATGGATATGGGAATGTTTTACAAACACACATGCTCACGTTCATCTTAACCATGTGGCAGTTAAAAGCACAGACTTGGAGCCAGATTGTCTACATTTGAATGCCTACAGTGCTAGTAACTAGGTATGTGACTTTGAACAATTTAGTTAACCTCTCTTTGTGTCAGCTGTTAATCTGTAAAATGGATATAATACTGCCTATTTCATAAGTTTGTGAAGATTAAATATATATAAAGCACTTAGAAGAACTCATGTATATACCAAATCCTACATATAGGTTAGATGACATTATTGCTATTATTGCTATTTATTTCTTATTATTAAAGCATCCTATCTAATAAAAGAGTAATATGCAAATTGACCATCACTCCAACACACAAGATGGCTGCTCCCATGTGGTCAAAGATGGCCACCCCTATGTGGACACAAAATGGCCACTACAAGATGGCTGGCAGGGGAGGGCAGTTGTGGGCAATCAGGCCAGCAGAGGAGGACAGTTGGGAGGGACCAGGCCTGCAAGGGAGGGCAGTTGGGGGTGATCAGGCCTGCAGGGGAGGGCAGTTAGGGACAACCAGGCTGGCAGGAAAAGGCAGTTAGGGATGACCAGGCTGGCAGAGGAGGGCAGTTAGGGACAATCGGGCCGGCAGGGGAGTAGTTAGGCGTCGATCAGGCTGGCAGGCACAAGTGGTTAGGGGCAATCAGGCAGGCAGGCAGGCGAGCGGTTTGGAGCTAGCAGTCCTGGATTGTGAGAGGGATCCCAGATTGGAGAGGGTACAGGCTGGGCTGAGGGACACCCCCCACCCGGTGCACGAATTTCATGCACCGGGCCTCTAGTTCTTCAGATAAAAGGTATCTTTATGACTCTTCACAATGTATGACATTACACTTTCTCCCAACAAACTCTTGAGGTGGATTGTATTATTATTATCCTCACTTTAGATAAGAGAGAAATTAAGATCAGAAGATAAGTGCTTGTTAACAATCCTATGCTCATTCACTACCCCGATCTTTCTCTTGATGATGATGCAGATAGTGATCTTCTGGGTCCTGCCATGCCTGGTGTGGAGCATGTGTCCTGCTGGCACAAATGAGCTGTTTTATTGGATAGTATTTATTGGCTGACCACCACATGATTAAATCCATGCTCTGCCAATGTCTTACCTCTGCTCACTCCTCAAATACAATCCCTAGCTGCAAAACTAACCTCTATTTTTCTTGTTTTAATTAGTTTGATGATCATTTTGTCCCAGTATAGCTCTCCTTCTATACTCTAAGTATTTTCCCTGGGGGAGAGGGGATGGGAAAAGCTGCCATCTGCTGCCAGGCCCATTGAGTGGGGCCAGAAATGAGCAGGAGGCCAGAGCTTTGGGAACTGGGCACTGAGCTACAGGTACCTAGAACCAGGAAGCTGGCGTCCTCCCTCCCCGGATTATCAGCTACTCAAGAGCTGGGAGGCTTGCTGGTGGCATCTGCTCTGTACAGGCATTCACAGACCACTGCAAACCTGGAGCAAGGAGCTGGGCGGTTACAAGGTTGAATCAGACACAGTCGACACAAGACTCACAGCCCAGGGGTGGTGCAAAGCCCACAAAAATAAAATTAATTCTGGAGCCAGTCTCCCTCCTTTCAAACACTGCTCTTCCTCTTACTAACTTCACATCTTTAAGCAAGTTGCTTAACTTCTCTGTGCCTCAGTTTCTCATCTATAAAATTTGGATAACAATTATACCTATCTTGTGTGGGATTCAGTGAATTAATACATATGAAACTCATAGAACAATGTCTGTACATGATAAGAATTTAATAAAAGTTAGTTATCATTATCATATTATGTATTTTATATATTATTAAACATATAGTATCAGTACACATATAGGATACCATACATACATTTATACAGTTATACCACATAAGTATATACTATACATATACTATACAGCATATTGCTATTATATAGCATATTATTATATGCAGTATTATTAAAATAACTATATGCTATTATTAAAATAGTCTGTAGTAACACCAAGGAAAGAGTGATTATGTCCGACAAGGTGGGTTCAAGAAAGATATAGTTATAAGACAATGAAAGAGTCACTTTTGTTGAAAGCTCAAAATATGCTAACCCCTTTATAAGCATTATCTAATGTAATCCTCACGGAGCCCATGAGTGGATAATACTTGCCACAGTTTGGGTGAGAAAACTAATCCTCAAAGAGGATAAATAACTTGCACAGAAGTTCATACATCAGTCCATGGTGGGGCCAGAATCTGCATCCGAATCAGAGTGCCTCCAGAGTATAAATTCTTAAGCACCATGCCTTATTTTTTCAGGACAAAGGGATTTTGAGGCAGATCAGAAGGGCAGGGAAAGTGTAGTGTGTAGGAATTAGGACAGGGAGAAACATGGCGGCCTCTACAGCCAGGAGACTGCTGCAGCCAAGGGGCTCTGTCAGGGCAAGTGAACGAATGCTAAAGCCCCCCACCCAGATCGGTGCAGGGCTCACATAATACTTAGCCGTCCTGTCTGGAGCCTCCGAGCTCATGTTTAGACCAGATGGGTGTCCCGGATGACAAGTGCAAATGGCTGTGCATGTCACCTGGGACCACACCTGATTAATGGGGTGACAGAGGAAGGAAATCATCCCGTTCTTCTTATCTATGTCTCTTGCTGCTCCCACTTCCTTTTGCGTCTTGGTTACTGAGATACAAATTACCGTGGCCTGGTCAGAGCTCCATGCGCCTGACTCACTGGCCCTGGGAAAGACTCTGAGGGCAGAGGCTGGGAGCACCTCAGGGAAGGCTCTCAGCACAGTGAGTGGATGAGCAGGCTCTCTGCTGGGAGAGTCAGGCGCTTCTGGTGACTGGTCAGGCCAGGCCTGCATCCTCTAGGTGGATCTTCAACATCCTCACCTCCACCACCTGAGAGAGGAATTCAGACAAACAAGGATAGATACATAGCTGGGCTTAGTCAAAAAAGAGCAGCTTTGCTTTCATTCATTTCTGCCTGAGGCTGGGAGGTGCGAAGAAAGCCTGGACAACTGGAGACTCTTCCCTCACCAGGAAATTCTACCCTATGAGAAATGAGAAAACCCTAATGACGTCATCACGCATGCATTCGTTATCAAAAAGCATTTATTGAGAACACACTATGTGCCAGGCAGTAGGTAACTATAGAGACGAATACAATCCCTACATTCTAATGAGAGGGGCTTTTGAGTAAATAAATGTGGAAGACAACGGGTTGCATGCTTGATAGAGGGAAAATGGAAGCTATGTGAGAATACAAGAGGGCCACCCAATAGCCATGGGAGGGTAGATAGGGGCAGGTGCAGGGACATCTGAGTTAAGTTGTGAAAAGTAAGTGGGGATTAGAGTTAACTGAGGGAAGAGATAAGATAACGCATTTCAGAAGGAGGAGGGTTTACCAAATCAGTTGTAGTTAAAGAAAATGAAGGCATTCCCATTCGACAGACAATATCTCCTCTAAGAGTGATGAAAGAGGTGGTGGAAGAAAGGTTTTCGCAGGTGAAGGGAGCCGGAAAAGGATGACTAGATACATCCATAAGGCGCACCTGGCTCCCCCATGTCAGAGTCCTCTTCCTAATGGGGTCTCAGTTGGATTCGGATAAATGTCCTCTCTTTGGGATGGCTACAGAAGAAGTGCTGTGTGCAATGGTAGGGGGAAAGCAGTTTTATAAACAATTTGATGTAAATTATTTCTTTTGCTCAAACCGTTTTATAAATGAAGAACTTATACAGGGTTAAGTGACGCAGTGTCGCACGCCTGAAGAAATGGAGACCTAAAGAAGGTTACGGGGTTAGCCAGTGGAAACAATGGGAGTTGAACATGCATCCCCCAACTCTAAGTCTTAAGTTTTGTGCCCTGAGTCAGGAGATAGCTCTGATGTCAGGCCTGCTACTAACTTGCAGTAGGGTCTTGGATTAGTCACTTAACTTGGCAAGGCCTTAATTTCCTCATTTGTAAATGAATCTTTCTGAAACTCTTTCTTACTCTCAGTTTGTAGTGTCTTAGAAGGGAACTTGCACCATCAATATCCCTCACCCTTAAGTGTTCCTTGATCAAAGATTTAAGAATTGCCACTTGGGAACCATCCCACAAGCCTTTTAATCCAGATATGAAGCTTTAATGGGAAATATTTTAGATGGCTTCTCCTGCATTTCCATACCCACATAAGGTTTGAAAATTCTCCTAAATAAACACATTTGCCTTAATAAGTATTGACCTAGAGTCCATGCAAGAAAGGATGGTGTATAATGAGTAGAAAAGACCAAAAATATGCTCAGCAACCAACCAATTGTGTGCCCTTGGTCAAGGCCTCTTTGTCTCACACAGACTCAGTTTGTTCATCTGCAAGCTGAGGTGGTTGGAATAGATGATCATTAAAGTCCATTGAATGTTTCCAATAAGCCCTACCTCATATAAATAAGCAATTGCCTCCTTAATAAATCGACTTGATTTTCTAGTAAGCTACTGGACCATGGACTACATTTTGAGTAGCGAGAATGCAGAGTATATAGCATGGGTTAGTTTGTTTATTGTCTGTCTCTCCCAACTAAAATGTAAGCTCCATGAGGGCCAGAACTTTGTCTGTTTCGCTTACTTCTATATTCCCTAGCACTTATATCACTGATGGGCACAGACTAGATGTAAAATAAATTTCATTCAGTGAATGAATGAGGAATCCTGAGTGTATGGAGTAGGAATGGTACAAACCCAGAAAGCCATCTACTGAAGTCCTAGGAGTTGAGGTGGAACCCAATGGGATGATTTCCTGAAGCAGACAGAAAGGCAACAAGCCACAGAAGGCAGCAGGATTACATCAGTTCAGCTAAATCTAGTCATTAGATTTAAAAAATAAGTTGGGCTGGCTCTGAGAGGCGAGGTCCAGGAGTGAAGAACTGTAATGGACTGGAAAGCCGAAGCAAGGGCAAAAGAGAAGTGAGAAGTTTCAAGGAAATTGCTTTAGTCGTGACTGCAATGTTCAAAGCCCACATATGGTGTGGAGGTCACAAGGCACAGAGTTGGGGAAAACAAATTCCATTCATTTCAACCCATCTTTGAACTACCTAATTTTAGAATATCTAATGTTTTCTATTTACTGTATTTGATTTATTTTTATCTAAATTTATTTACTTCTAGCTTAAAAGGTATTCCATAATTCAAATATTCCAGTATAATATGATAATTTCATTGTATATTGTCTACCACATTAACATCAATGTGGTTTTTCTGATGATGATGATTATGCCCATCTCAATTTTCAGAAGGATTTTATAAAATAGCAACAACAATAAATAATACTCATGAGGTGCTTACCATGTGCTAACCACTGTTCCAGGGACTTTACAGATATTAATTTTTTTTAACCCTTTTCACAATCGTATGAGATAGCTGCCATTATTATCGCCACTTCATGGGGGATAAAACTTAATTCCAGGGAGGTTAAGTCCATGATCACTCAGCTAGCAAGTGGCAACATATACTATAAAACAAGCAACAAAATTTTTTAAGAACAAAGTCATAAAAGGAGGAAAGGATGGTGCATAGAAACTAATTTGATCAGAAAACTTGGAGAGAGAATACTGCTAAAACTCACCACAGAACTTAACTATGAGCTTCCTAGCAACCCAGGGGAAAAGGACAATGTGAAAAGGCTTACCCTCTGGCAAACAGTGAGAAAGCCTTGTGAGACAATATTCCATGAAGTTGAAGTGGAACATTAAAGGAGGGTATTCAGTATAAGCAATGATGCTACTCTAGAGAGCAGAGTCAAACAGAGAGAAGAGTAGAGGAAGAGGCAGGAGGGGAAAGTAGACTTGAGATGGCAAAAAGGTCAGCAACGGAGGTGGGTGAAGTAGAGACTAGAAAGAGGAGGCAAGAGGTTCCAAACACAGAGAAGGCAAGAGTCAGCATAAGCAGTAGAAACACAGTAGGGGTATTACCAGAGAAAATCAGGAAATGCAGGATTCTGATCACAAAGTCCTTCAGTGCCTTGCTGCTCAAAGTGTGGTCTTTGGACGAGTAGTATCTGCACCACCTGGGAACTTGCCAGAAATAGAGAATTTCAGGTCCACCCAGTTCCACTCAACCTGAATCTGCATTTTTTCAAACAAGAGCCTCAGAGGTTTGAATGTGCATGCAGGTTTGAGAAGCACTGCTTTAACATAGATTTTGGTGAATTTCCACACAGCAATGGACTCCAGACACACACCAGGCAGGCCACGTTCACAATCCCTTTTGATCCTCAGAAGAATCATGCAATAAAGATATTTTTTGTACCCACATTGCAGCTGAGGAAATTGAGGCCCACTGTCATAGTCACACAACTAATGAGTGGCAGAGCTGGGGTGTGTTCCCAAACCAATTTGCTTCAAATATAATGTTTGTTGATGTTTCAGTGGAAATCCATTCTAAGGGTCTGAGAAAGGAGTGGCCTGGCCAGGACATGAACAGAGAAGCTGCTGGGGGCATGTATCAAAGGGTGCCACAGTGAACAACAGAGGAAGGCTCCTGCAGTTCGTGGGAAGAAAGAGGGAAGGTGTGAGCAGGTATAACTTACGTGTTGTAGGAAGATATAACCAGGGCCTTCTGAGAGCATTGCAGCATTGGCCCTGAATCCATTTCAGAAACAAGTCTTTCTGATGGTGTGACAGGGAGGGGACGTAGCTCCTGCCAGGACATGCTGCCCTCCTCCCAGCACCTGTCCCCTGTCCCCTGCCCTCCCCGGGCTCAGCTAGTGGCAGGCGTGCTGTCCTTCCTTTCCGTTCCAAAATGTCAGTGTGGGAGCAAACAGAGAGTGAACTTGTCTTTGATGTGCCAATTAGTCATGTACCACTTGTAACAGTTCTTGTGTGTGTGTGTTGCATGTTATTTTACTTTTTCTTTACTTGTGATTGATTTCCCCACGTAGTGATTTTTATTAAGTTCCATGTGAGCTGAGACTATCTTGCATTTAATTGGATTCCCCAGAGCACAGAGCAGACACACAGTGTGTATTTAAGGAGGTTTTGTGATGGATTCCCCCTTCCAGAGTGGAAGGCAGCCCAGCCTTTCCCAGGCCCCCTCAGGGAGCGCAGGCAGGGTGGAGGTGCCTAGTTCCGATTGCTAAGGGGGCCTATCCCCAGGGCTGCCAGACAGTCCCAGTTGACCTCCCCACCCATGGGACGTCCCCATCCGAGGCTCAGGGAATCCCTGGTGTGCCTCACCCTCCACTTTCATCTTCGTGGGAAACGGCAACATCACCACATGTGGGTGTGTGGTGTGAAGACATAAGGTGGGGTTCTCGCCTGGGCAGCCGTTTTGCTATGTTGTTTTCCTGCCTCTTCCTGAGGAGATAAGATCTGGACAGGCTTGTGGTTCTCTTCCACCAACCCTCAAAGGCAACAAGCAACCAAGTTCCCATTTCTCACCCCATTTCAATATCTGTAATGAGACCGGGGTCACTTGCAAGCAGCAGTAAAGAAAAAGGCAACTTCCCAGAACACAGGGAGATCAACGCCTCAGCTTCCCTTTCTTCTCAGAAGATCTCCAGGCAAAACTGATTTGCATGGGCTGCCAGGCAATTCGCTACCTCACAGGGGGAGACTCAAGCCTGAGGTTGCTAGGGATGCTGCCACCTTCCCCAGCCCTAGGGGGTGGGGGTAGGTGAGTACTTAAAAGAGAACTAACTGTGGGGATCATTGGGGGAGGGGAGGGGAGCAGACTGCTCTGGAAAGACAAAAGAATACAAAGTCTTCTATCCTTTGAGAGGGAGAAATTGCTACAAAGCGTAAATGGCTATGCACACAAACCCAGCTTCCTACCTGGCTCTGAAATCCAGGTGCCCTTAATATGGACTAACTCCTGTGGAGCTTAGGTTGAAGCGGAAGTGAGAACCATCTGCCTCACCTTCCGTGCAGAGTGCAGAATTAGCCCCGCTCAATTTCCATCACTCATTACTCATCCATGCCTTCTTCTTCTCCTTCATTCCCTTTTAGGCTCCCTCATTTTATACTCTGGTAAAACCAATCATCTTGAGGCTAATGTTTCTGAGAAGTCAGAGAGCGTGAGCATAAAAGATAGCAGCCTGTAGAGAGCTTGAAAGGGCAGAGGTAGAAGAACTAGATATTTTTCCCTTTTATTTAAAAAGAATCATGTCCTGCCCTGGCTGGTGTGGCTCAGTTGGTTGGAACAATGACCTGTATACCCAAAGGAAAGAATCATGCCCTCCTGACCTTAGGTCCCGGGGGTCAGGCTCAGGGGTAGGGAGAAAGATAGATTGGGATTCTCTATGCATCATTTCCTGATGTGAAATAATGTTGGGACAAGGAAGCAGGTATGCTTGTGGTCCTAGGTGACAAAATGGTGGCCGTCCAAGTGGCCAGCCCATCAGCTTCCTAAGACACATCCACATGAAACAAGTAAGAGAATCTGGCCTTCAGAATGGAAGTCCAGCTGGTCACAGAGTTGGAAGGGATGGATGTGCAGTCCTGAGGGGGAGGGGATATAGAGAAGCCAAAGGCCCAGAGGTTAGAAATACAATGGAACATAGCAGCTCCTTTGTTGTTAAGTTTCAGGATATTTTCCATTCTGGGAAACCAAGGATGTCTAGATATTAAGACACAAGAGCTTGGGGGATGTGGGGAAGGAAGACTGGGGTATTACTGATGGTATATTCTGGTTGGGGAAATGAGGTTACATAGACTGAGTCTATAGGGCCTCTGTTAGTTCCTTTCTGGGTCCCTAGTTAGAAAGAACTGAGTTCCACCCTAGCCCGTTTGGCTCAGTAGATAGAGCGTCAGCCTGTGGACCAAAGGGTCCTGGGTTCGATTCCGGTCAAGGGCACGTACCTTGGTTCCAGATTCCTCCCCTGCCTGGGCTCTGGTCAGGGCTCATTCAGGAAGCAACCAATTGGTGTGTTTCTCTCACATCGGTGTTTCTCTCTGTCTTTTCCTCTCTCTTCTACTCTTCCTAAAAATCAATGGAAAATATCCTTGGGTAAGGATTCAAAAAAACATTTTTTTTTTTAAAGAAAGAACTGAGTTCCTCTCTGTCTCTCTCTGACCTAGTTATACTATTACATTTAATCCTAGGTAAGGTGTGCCTCTCACTTGAGGTCTCCCAGATCTGGGGGAGGTGGGGGGGGCCTCTGGCTTCCTGAGATTAAGTCAGAAGAACAGATTTGAGAAGCCATTAGTCACACCAATGGAATGAAATAATTTGGCGTAGTTCAGGTGGATGCAGAGTACACCTTGGTTCTAGTTCAATATCCCAGCACATCCTGGACCACCCAAAAGGCACAAAAGGCGTCTGCTAGGGCAGGACACCGTGACTATTAAAAGCACAGGTTTGGGGATCAGAGCCTCTGGAATTGTATCCTGGCTTCACCACATACTTTGTGTCCTTGACAAAGCCATTTGACTTCTCTCCACCTCATTTTCTCACATGTAAGAAAGGGGTAATAATGGTTCTTGATAGGACTCGATGAGATGCTGTGTATGCCTAGCACAGTGCCTGAGCAGCTTAAGTGCTCAATAACTAATAGTCCCCCCTGATTGTCTTTATTCCTATTATCTTTCTCCTCCCCCCCCCCACCCCAGATCAGTAACCTCACTGGGCCTGCAGTGAATTCTTTTAGAGCAGATTTGTGAGGAAGCCAGTCCCCCACCCTTCCCCAAGTCCCAAGCTCTTGAGGATGTCATCTGAGGGGCTCAGGCCCCAGGCAGTGGAGGGTGAGCCTACATTTCGGACAGAGTTTGGTAACTCCAACAACTCTCCCTTACTCTAGGTCTGAACCCAGCTTTTTCATAGACTGAGAAATTAACTACAAGAACTTGCCCTTGTCAAAGTTTTATCAACTCTGATTGAAGGACTACACATAATATTAAGCAGCCGTCCTGACTAGGTTTCTGCCAGTCACTGCTTCGCCTGGCTGCCTCAGCTTCTCTTCCTCTTCCTCTTCCTCTTCCTGTCCTCTCTTTGCTGATCTGGACTCAGCTTGGTATTCTTGTCACATGGTCATCGCCCAGGTGAGCTCAGCTCAGCGTGAAACAAACAGCTCATCTGAAGGCCCCGCAGGTCTGCAGAGGGAGAGCCAGCCCTCCTCAGTCTCCTGTCTTCTCACAAGTGTCTCTTTCGGTTCCATCTTGCAACTGCCAGGCAGAAAGGGTTTTCATCTAAACTCCTGCAGCCCTCCAACAGGGAGCACGAGCGGCCCCTAATTCTGTGGGTGCTGGGTGGTCGACGCCCACTCCCTCATAGCACTGTCTGGGGGTCAGTCATCCAGCTTTGACAGATGTCTGGTACAATGTGTTTTCAAAAGGCTTGTATGCTTGTTATTTTTTTTGAACTTCAGTTTTAGATCCGTTTGGGTGTTCTCCAGAGGAGAGCCACACTGACTTGGCATTCAACCATTCCCACTCCCACGCTCCTCCTTGCTCCCAAGCGTCTTGAATCCCTGCTAAACCAGCTGCCAGTTTGTGCATCTGAGGCTTTTTCGTGTTCTTGGGCCATGAAGCGTATTTTATAAACAAACGGTCAGTTTACACTGCCTGGGAACTTAGGGGCTTTCCTCTCTACGGGAAACAGCTGTGAGGAGCTTGACCAACCTTTGCTTTGTGGAGAGTTAAGATGTCGCCTCTGATCATGCACGTGGGGCAGGTGCACTGGCTGAGTTCCTGTTGTTATGCCTGAGGATTCTCCCAGAAACCCTAAGAAGGGGAGCTCATTATGCTCTCCTCCCTCACTTCCAGTTCAATTGCTCAGAAATGACTTTGCATACTACAAACCTCACATCTGTTCATCTTTATGCTGTCTGCCAGTAGCACCTTCCACCAGCTGACTGCTGTGGGCCTCTGAGGTCACAGAATCATGGAATCTTACAGCTGGAAAGGTCTTCAAGAGAGTCACCCACCCAACAAACTAGATGAGCACTTACTCTGTGCAAAGTACTGTGCCAGATTCCATGGGTAAACATGACCAAGTCTCTGCCTTCCTAGAAGCAACAGACTTCTAGCTCCGCCATCACCTCCATGAAGCCCTCCATGACCTTCTCAGACAGCTTCAGGTTGTCTTCCTTTTTGGTCCTATATCCCTCTGCTGACCACTACCATGGCACCTACAGGCTGCAGTGGAATGAGCTTTATGTCTTTCTTCCTCATAGAATGTGAGCCTCCAGAGGGCAGGACCACCCATAAAAGGGAAATAAGATAAAAGGAGAAATGGTTTATTTATTAACCACCAATAATGGTAGATATTTGGATAAGAACCCAAACAAGATGAGGTTGGTGGCTGCTGGAAGAGGAGAAAACTGGAGGAGCCAGAGAAATACCACTGACCTTGAGACCCCAGGAAGTCAGTCAAAATGCTATTATCTCAGCTACTGCTTTCTTGACCCTTCCACAAACCTCTGCTCTGTCTGGAGAAGGTTGTATTCATTTGCTGGAATGGCCATAACAAAGAAGGGGTGGTTTAAACCACAGATATTTACTTTCTCACAATTCTGGAGGCTGGAAGTCTAAGATCAAGGGGTCGGTAGGATTGGTTTATTCTGAGGACCGTTCTCTTTGGCTTGCAGATGACTGCCTTCTCCCTTTGTCTTCTCATGGTCTTTTCTCGAATCTCCTCTTCTTATAAGAACACCAGTCATATTGGATTAGGGCCCACCTGCACAACCGTATTTTACCATAATTATCTTTTTAAAGACTTTATCTCTAAATACAGTTATATTCTGAGGAACTTCAACATATGAATTAAAGATGGGAGGAAAGGCGAGGGGGGCGGGGAAGAGGACCCTTCTGCCCATAATAGAGGTCCTCAACACTGGTGCTCACAGAAGCACCAGAGGGCTCCTGATGAAAGCCACAGCCAATCGATCCAGGATCCAAGGGGAGAAACAGGCCTGTGACTATCTCCCTTCTTAGCTGACTTTCCGCTCTGGAGATTGAAAGCTTCATCCAGGCCTGGTGACCAAACATAACCCTGTTTTGCCATCTCCATTTCCTGCATGGGCCTCCTCGTCCCTTCCCTGCCCCTCAGCATTGGTACTATATGAGGTTTTCTGTAGTTGAGCCAGAGCAAGAGAAGGTATCAATGTGGAAAAAATAAAGAAACATGCCTCCCTTGGGACTAGGATGGTAAATAACATCGATGGGGGCAATTTCCAAGGAGAACTACTGGCTTGCTTCCCAAGCTCATAAGCAGAACATAGGAAAAAGGTCCAAATGCCCTGGCTAGATGGAGGAGAGCCAAGCCATCAACAAGCGCCAGCAGCGGGTTGCTGACTGCCAGCCAGATCCCTGTGCTGCTAGACAGGAACCAAGATGGAGCAGAGAGAGAGGCCTGGCAGCAGGACAGCCTTCCCCTCAGCATGGCCCCTGCTGTTGGCTTCTGCAGGGTCACAAGTCCTCAGCAACCTCGATTCCCAGGGTTGTTCTTCATTGGTGGGTGCCAGTTGGCTAAATGTCATATTGGAAAAGCGTACAGGATGTGAGCTTCCCAATCAACCGACTCCTTGCAACAGACTTGGCTTAGCTTGGCTGCTCAGTGCTTAGACAGCAGGGGGGGATGTTGCTGACTCAGCGAGGGAAGCCCAAGGACAGGCAGGTGAGGGAGTGACTAGGAGTGAAGCATGCTCACTACAAACAACTGGAGTGGCCTAGAGATTAACAGAGCTCAGCTACAAGCTGCAATCCACGTCTGTAGAGGAAGGGAAGTTCACAGGCAGGCGTCTCCGCTGCCCCTGAGCCAGCTCTCAAGGTGTAAAGTCCTGGAGGATTTGCAGAAACCAGATGCTCACTTCTCCAGATGTTAAAACTTCATCCCAAACCATCTCAAGCAGTCATAGAAGGGTTCAGAGAAGGAAGAAATAACACATTAGGTATGTTGACCTGAGCACTCCAGCCTCCCCTATTACCTAATGTTGCCTTGATGCAGATGAGGAGATTGGACCTTATGTCTGGGTCCATCATGATCTGGAAACTCTAAACTGGACTACTACTCAAGGATTATTTTGTTTCTAGTGAGCAGAGCTAGCCAAGGGATTTGCAAAGGTAAAATTCAGCTTTGTGTGTGTGCAGAAGGGCATACTGGGTGGGCTCCCACTGAGCCACACATTCAATGGTTTCTGCACAGCAAAGGGCCCAGACAGGTCACCCAGGTTGCAGGAGAGAGAAAGTGAGGCTGGCTCCACCAGCAATACTACACACAGGCCTACAGAAAGTGGGGAGGTGTGGCAGGTTGCAGTAATTTTTCTTGGTGCCTCTGAGATCGAGCTCATGGGACATACACAACACAAAAGTTACTGAGGGACATTGAAATTGGGTCTCAAAAGAACTGTTGGCCCAGAAAGAAACTCACTACAGACTGATTCATTTGCCTGTCACCATAACCATTATTGCTTGTCTCATTTTCGGTTCTTATAAGTGTATTTCTAATAGCACATGATCTCACTCATCTAGGGGAAATAATGAACAACATAGACTGATGAACAAGAACAGACCCAGAAACAAGGAGGCATGGATCAGACTGTCGGGCCTCAGAGGGAGGGTAGGGAAGGGTGGGGGTAAAGGGGAGAGATCAACCAAAGGACTTGTGTGCAAGCATATGAGCCTAACCAGCGGTTAAGGACAACAGGGGGGTGGGGGCATGTGTGGGGAGGGGTGTGGGATGGGAATGGGGGGATGAGGACAAATATGTGATACCTTAATCAATAAAGAAATTTTAAAAAAAAGTTACTGAGGGAGAGTCAGGCTCTCCACAACTCTGAAAATTTCATCACAAAAAGAAGGGAGGTGGTCCTTTCTCCAGTCACCAAAAGAGAATCTACAATCTGGCAGATTGTAGATTCTCCCAAACTCCTCCAAACCCATGATCTCTTCTCTGACCCCAAAGAGGAGGGAGGCAGAGAGGGTCCTCCTGGTCCCAGAGACCTTCAAAAAGAGCTCCAGCAAATCAGAAATGACTTTGCATACTACAAACCTCCGAGAAAACCACCTTCCCGGGATCCTAATCTCAATCTCAGTCTTAATGTCAAAGGCACAAACATTTATCTCAGAAGCCAGCAATAAGAGTAGGGTGCTTCTGGCTGGCCAGCGTGGCTCAATGGTTGAGCGTCGACCTATGAACCAGGAGGTCATGGTTTGATTCCCAGTCAGGGCACATGCCCAAGTTGTAGGCTCGATCCCTGGTGTGGGGTGTGCAGGAGACAGCCGATCAATGGTTTTCTCTCATCATTGATGTTTAATCTCTCCCTCCCTCGACTTCCTCTCTGAAATCAATAAAAATATATATTAAAAAAAAGAGTAGAGTGCTCTGGATAAGACCACCCAGTCCCACTTCTGCCTGGCTTCTTCCTCACCTGCCCATGAGCAATGGCTTCCGGCCTCAGCCTCTCACATTTCCCGCCTCCTCCTCCTCCAAAACCTGGACTCACACTGCACAGTCTCATCTCACACATATGTAGGACTGGCAAAAATCTTAATATTCTGCCCTCGGGCTGCCCAGGGCCTCAACCAGCATAAACATGGAGGAGAAGGGGTCCCGCAGCCTCCTGAGAGAAAGAAAACACAACTCCCATCTGAGCCCAAGACCATCTGCAGGTGATGGATATTCATGCTGCTCACCCCACACCCCACCCTGAGAGTCTTGGGGACACACATGCACACACACACATGTGTCTTCCTAAATGCTCACATGGCCACCACAGCTCTGCAATGGAAGGATGTCTCCCTTGATCTTATCCTCAGCTCTTCCCAGTCTGAGGCTGGGGGTCAGGGGCATGAGAAGATGGTCACCTGAGTCCAGAGAACCTGCTACCATTTGGAAACACTCTCATTTAGAACCTTTTGGCCTTTAGCTGCAGCAGACTGGCCAAGACCAGGACAGACCCCTCCCCGAGGGCTGCTCAGTGAGCATGGACAGGAGGCACGAGCACAAGCACACTCAGGAACTCCAGGTTCCATGTGAGGCCCTCCTCACAGCCAGTTCCCAAGGGGAGCCCAGTGTGAGGGGGGAGGGCAATTCTAGCAGGTAGATGCCATGCGACCACACCCCTTCATCCCTTTCCCTCTCACCAAGACACCTTAAGTCAGGACATTTGCACATTTTCTGTGTGGGCTTAACCTGAGCACCCTTCCATCCCCTGGGCACCAGGCACAGTGGAGTTCCACTGCTTTTCCAACTGAGGCTACAGCAGCCCTTGAAATGAGCTGGCTGCTCCCCAGCATTTGCCTACAGAAGAGACGCGCCTTTGGCCACTCCTCAAATCCTTCCTCAGTCCCCCAGACCCTCACCCTAGTGCCACAAGAGCAGGCACCACAGAGACAGAGCTCCCCCTGCTGACAGCTCGCTGTGGTGGCAGGCCCAGCAAGGTTGTGGTTGAGCAGTTCTCCTAGTCACAGGTCTGTGAAATTAGGTTCCTGGAACACCTTCTAGCTCCCCTCAGTCCCCTCCAAAGTAAGGACAGTGTAATCAGGGACATCTGGAGAAAAATATCCCTTTATATCAGTGCCAGGGCTTCCCAGAAAACACAGGACTTCAGACCGAACTTGAAATGACACCCAGACCGGGCCCATCGCTGGGACAGACTGATGGGATGTGTTCCAGGGTCCTCGCCGCACCATGCTCAAAGAATCAGGTGTGCCGGGCAGTGCAAATAAATGCCCACGCTGACTGGCCTACCCCTCCCCAAAGGAATTCTTGGACACTTTACCCACCTCTCACACTGCAGACAACCAAGCACAGCCTACAGCTTCTGAGGAACTTGTCCACGTCCCTCATATGAAATTAGCAATAATATAATATACTTGGTTCTCAAAATACATGACATTTGTTACCTCATTTAATCCTCAACTACAACTTCCCATAAAGCAAATGTCACCATCAGATGAGGAAAGTGAGGCATAAAGTGATGAGGCAACCTGCCGGCCAGACACTGGGAACCAGGAAACCTCTGAGGCTGGAGCTCGTGCCAGAAGAAAAGAACCTTCTCTCCTCCCCCTTGGCACTGAGTTCACCATAAGGACCCTCCCCAGATCTTCACAGCCTCAGAGCCACCAACTCCAGTGGGTCAAAGGCTTTCTGGAGAAACAGAATAGCAGGGAACTGGCACAGTCTCATAGACCTGATTGGCCTCTCTCATTCTGCCCATCGCTATGAAATGCATCTTCTGAGGAAGTCAGGAGAGGGGTCAGTGGGGGAATACTGGAGGTCTTCATGGGTTCAAACTCAGGGCATCTCCCATCACAGCCCAAGTCTGTACAACCCAGGGCCTTCACCACTTGGCATGGAATTCACCTTCAGGTAGTTTTGGCTGTAAGACAACAAGTGCCAATTTGTTCACATATGTTAGAGTTGATTAATCAGCCCAGCAAGCGCAGCAGCAGCAGCATACATGAATGCTAATTGGCCTGAGAGTCATTCATCATCATTAAAGCTGTAAGGTTGTGTGGTTACTAATCAACCTGGCTTGCAGATAAGAGTAAAAGATTTACCAGTCATGCAGGCATTCACTTAGTAATTCAATAGGTTTTTACCTAGTATCTTCCAGAAGAAGACACTGTTCTCTGTGCTTGAAAAGCTGAATAAAAAAGATCCCCTTAGTTACTTAGTAGATCCAGATATCAGAAGGCCTCAAATAAAGGCAAACTATGCCAAGTGCCATGGGAGTTACAAACTGTCATGGTAGTTTGGAGAGGGAATGATCGTGTCCCTCTGAGCAATCACAGAGGGCTTCTTGAAGGAGGTGAACTCTGAGCTGGACCTTGGATAGAAGTAAAAGAGACAGAGATGAGAGGTATGCATTCCAGGGAGAACATGTAGAGTGGTGAAAGCGGGGAAAATGAAGGGTAGTTTTGGGAAGCCTTGAGGATTCCTGGTAGGACGTAGCACCATATGTGTGTAGGGAGTGGTAACATTGCTGTATATGTTAGATTCAGATTCTATGCTGATTATGGGGATATCCCAGTAAACAAAACACATGACATCCCTGACCTTGTGGACCCTACCGTCCCTCCAAGGATAAGGCTGAAGAGAAAGACTGGAGAACCCCCAGTTCTGCCCTTCTAAGGAGTTTGGGGATTTTCAGGTTGGCACTGGAGTTAGTGACCATTTTTAATACTGAAAGATTGTGATCGAAGCCTTTTGGAAGTTTAATCTGGCCCTAGAGTATAAGACAAATTTAAGAAGAAAGGGGGAAAATTGAAAGTCACTTAGGAAGCTATTGCAATAACTCATCAACAGGTAGGAAGGAAAATAAAGCTATGAATGGAAGAGAGACTACCCAGGTAAACTATACACAATTGGGAACTAGCTGGATACAGAAGGCAGGGCAAGGAAAGCGTCAGACTGATCCTGGCTCTGGGGCCTGTGTGACTTATGGCATGTTGCTGCCATTATCCAAACCAGGGAGTCCAGAGGAACACACTGGGGTGGGAATGAAGATGATGAGTTAAGGTAGGGGATGCCCAGCACCTTGCCCACCAAAGAGGCAAGGAGTATTCTATTCAAAGAGAGATGAAAATAACCAAGAAACCATGAAGAGTGGGCCAGTGGGAAGGGCAAGTAAATGGGGAAAAAATGGTAAAGGAGGGCTAGATAGTGAGCAGTTACATCTCCTCAAGACCCTAGCAACTACTGTTCTCTCTCCATGGATCCAAAGCTCTTTAAAAAGACACTTCCCCTTCTAAACACCATCACAGAGCCCAGGAGACCAGGCAACAGAGAATCTACAGTAGAAATACAGTAGAATGTGGTGGGGATGTAGAAGGGGATTTGGAGTCTATTGGTGGTGAGTGGACCCGAGGTTTTCATCTTCAATGGTCCTGTAGCTCTAATACTTTATCTTGGTTTCTGTTCTGACCATGATTCTCCCTCCATGCTCCAGGGACCCCAACTCTTGGTCCAGAGATCCCGACTTGTCCGTTTTCCCATTACCACCTGAGCCCAGGCTGGCCCGCTTCAGGTGATGACCACCACGGGCGTCAGAAAGACAGATCAGAAGTCACCCACTTGGCGAGCCTTTTACCTACTCTCTGCCCCATCTCCCACTACATCAGAGCAGGCAGGCCCAGGCAGGTCTGCACGGCGGCTCCCAGGCCGGGCTGGGAAAGAGACACGTCCTCGGAGTTTACTCAGAGTGCCTGTGCCCTAACAGAGCACGTGCTCTGGGACCTCACGGGACTCCGGGTGGCACAACCAGGACATTTCTCAGGCTTGCAACAGCCAAATGCAAACACCTTTGACTTGCCATCCCACCAACCAAAGTCTCAAAACAGAATGAAAATCAATTTCTCACGAATGAGTTGATTTCCTTGGAGACCTAGAATCCCCTCAGTGGCAGATTTTCGTCTCAGATGGGTAAGAAAAGTCACCGCCACCTCCATTTGTCTGTTGGAACGTGTCTTTTCTCTCACAATGCCATTCAGCAAACCCTAGCAAACTGGAGCTGAAAAGTAATTATTAAATGATGAGTTCTTCAGAGCCCTGAGATTAGAGGAAAAGTGAGACCCAGTCACAGAAAGATACTTCTTTTTCTGGAGAAAGGCAGCCACAAAACTGAGCAGGATCCTGAGCTACAAAACTGAGCAGGAGCCTCCAGGAGAGGCCGGGAGAGAGACGGTCACGGGCAAGGAGAGCCGTCACCAGGCCCCAGGTAGCCCAGAGCCCAGACATCCGACTCTGCTCACAGCTCGCCAAGTGCTCTTACCTCACCCAGGCGATATATGGCTAACTCCACATGAAAGGACAGAAGAATTAAAAAGGACTTTTTCCTAATAAATATTATTTTGCAGCTAATCCATCCTTTGTAACTTTCAGGCTTCATGGAGCTGGCGGCAAGCCCATCAGATAACAATGCAGCTGTGACCTGAGAAACGTGAGAAGAGCAGATTAATAAAGATGAAAAACATGTTTGGTAACTGTGTCTGCGGGGAGGTCCGAAGGGAGTCCTCAGAGGGATACCCTGACAGCTCAGGGACCCCAAAACCAATGCCACCCAGAAGCGGTGGCTACCCCACAGGGTGGGGTCGGATGTGAGGGCCCTGAAGGCAGGTAGCTGGTTGCTCTTACTTTTCTGCACAGTCATTTGCTCCCTGAGCCTTCCTGAGCTGGCTCAATGGAAAATGGCAACAAAATGACAAGTTGTCACTTCACAAACCGTACCTGCTTTCGGTGTTCCCCCACCCCCGGCATCAGGCTGAGGACACACACAGCTCTGTGGGGAGGCAGCACGCTCCCCTCCCCCCACCAGCAGCCTCATCAGAAGATGAGGCTGTAGGGAGAGGGAGCTGACTAATGACCAGAAATAACCCTAGGTGGCCTGGCAAGTGCATGGGTGAAAGGGAGGTACCAGGACAGAAACCTTCTGAGTGAGGGCTGTCCTGCAAACTCTGGGTCCTGTATGGGTGACAGGGTGTAGAATGGAAATAGTGGACTTCACTTA
Source organism: Cnephaeus nilssonii (assembly GCF_951640355.1). NCBI lineage: Eukaryota > Metazoa > Chordata > Mammalia > Chiroptera > Vespertilionidae > Cnephaeus > Cnephaeus nilssonii. The sequence goes on along the minus strand of NC_137084.1, from coordinate 68,097,923 downwards.
TGATGTGACAAGGACTATTACATCCATGAAAGAAGAAGGAAAAGGGAAGAAGGGGGCGAAATAAAGGAATTGAGTTTCTTGTTTACATCTAGCTTCCCTCCCTCCACCATCATCTATGATTATACCCTAAAGAAAGATCCCCGAAAGCAGCCCCCAGGATTTCTTCAAAGCCTACCACCGGGTCCTCTATTCTCTGTGCAGCCCTGTCCTGGGAGCTTTGTGGGCTGACCTACAGAGCCTCCAAACTGGAGATCCTCCTCCTCTCCCACAAGGAACTGGAAACTGCCGGCTGGGGCTCTGATAAGCACAAGGGGACAGCAGTGGAGAGACCAGGGGAGAACAGTCAGGAATCAACAGTCGTTCATTATCCAGTCAATCATTGGCCCCGAGGCCCAGAGCCCTGGGGCAAAAGCCCAACATTAAATCGTTTGTGTTGTTTTTTGTTTGTTTTTTTACTCCCCTCTGCTATCTGGCCATTCTCTCCTAGGCAGTTACTCCTAACCCCTGGCCATCAGGTGTCCAGGCAATTCAGGAGAAGCAGGGTACAGGCATTCACTCAGCTCCCTGAGGAGCCAGCGGAGAGACACCAGTAAGAGAGGCCCAGCAGGAGAGTCCCAGCGGGAGAGACAGCAAGAGCTTCAAGGCAGCCGGGCTCTAACAACCCGGAAGACAGCACAGGGATCTTGGTAGCTCAAGGAAGAGCAGGTCCAGTGATAGACACTAAATAACTTAGCAACAGTATAAACACCATGTTAGACCACTCACTTGCTCCATTCACAACTTTGTCCCACCTTCACAACAAGCTACATTTTTTTCCTTGAGGTAAAGGTCACATAATATAAAATTTATCATTTTATTTTTTTCATATGTAAGTATAGTTGGTATACAACATTAGTTATATTAGTTTCAGGTGTACAGTACAGTGATTCAACCGTTTTATATGTTACAATGTGATCATCCCACTAATTCTAGTTTGTCACCATGGAAACATCACAATACTAGAGGCCTGGTGCATGAAATTCATACATGGGTAGGGTCCCTAGGCCTGGCTGGTGATCAGGGCCGATCAGAGCCTTCTGGCTGCCAGCTGCCAACCAGGACCTTCCTTCATTCACAGCTGCCAACCAGGACCTTCTTTCATTCCACACCACCCTCTGGTGGTCAGCACATGTCATAGCAAGCGATCGGTCTTCAATCAAACTCCTGTGAGGGATATTTGCATATTAGGCTTTTATATATATAGATTATATATATAGATTATTGACTTTATTCCCCTTTGCCCCATATTCCCCTTCCTTTTCACTCATCCCCCCCTCCCCATCCCCATTCCCTCTGGCAACCATCCCTTTGGTCTCTGTTTCTATGAGTCCATTTTTGTTTTATTTATTTTAGACTCCACATATCAGTGAAACCATTTGAAATTTGTCTTTCTCTATTTGACTTATTTCACTTAGCATAACACCCTCTAGGTCCATCCATGTTGTCACAAATGGCAAGATTTCAATCTTTTTTTTTTTTTTTTTTGTGGTGTAATATTCCTGTGGTGTGTGTGTATGTGTGTGTGTGTGTGAGAGAGAGAGAGATCTTCTTTATCCATTTATCTATCAATGAATGCCTAGTTTGCTTCCATATCTTGATATCTTGGCATTGGGGAGCTATAATGAAAACAGGGATGCATATATCTTTTCAAATTAATGTTTTCATTTTCTTTTGATAAATTCTCAGAAGTGGAACTGCTGGTTTGTATGGTAGATTTATAGTTTTTTGAGGAATCTCTATACTATTTTCCACAGTGACCGCAGTAATTTGCCATCCTACCAACTGTGCACAAGTATTCCCTTTTCTCCACATCATCGCCAACACTTGTTATTTATTGAGTGTTTTATAATACCCATATTGACTAGTGTGAGATGGTGTTTCACTGTAGTTTTGATTGCATCTCCCTGATGAGATTGCATCTCCCTGGTGATCAGTGATGTTGAGCATCTTTTCATATGTCTGTTAGCCATCTGTATGCATTCTGTGAAGGAATGTCTTTTCATGTTCTCTGCTTATTTTTTTATTAGATTCATTTTGTTATTGAGTTGTGTGGGTTTCTTATATATTTTGAATATTAACCCCTTATCAAATATATCCTTTGTGAATATAACCCAATCAATATGTTATCTTTTGGGTTTCTTTTTTCCTAAAGATTTCCCTCCCCATGCAGAAGCTTTTTAGTTTGATGAAGCCCATTTGCAGAAGCTTTTTAGTTTGATGAAGCCCATTTGTTTATTTTTGCTTTTATTTGCCTTGCTCCAGGGGACTTATAAAAAAAAATACTAGTCAGACTGATGTCAGATAGCTTACTACCTGTTTTCTTCTATAAGTTTTATGGTTTCAAGCCTTACATTAAGTCTATAATCCATTTTGAGTTTATTTTTGTATATGGTGTAAGAGAGTGCATTTTTTTGCATGTCTCTGTCCAGTTTTCCCAACACCATATATTAAAAAGACATTGTATATCCTTGCCTCCTTTTCATAGATTAGTTGATCATATAAGCATGGGTTTATTTCTGGACTCTCTATATGTCTTTTTTATGCTGGTACCATGCTGTTTTGATTACTATAGCCTTATATTATAGTTGGAAATCAGAAAGCATGATACCCCCAACTTTCTTTTTCTTTATCATGATGGTTTTGGCTATCTGAGGTCTTTCGTGGTTCTATATGAATTTTGGGATCATTTGTTCTAGTTCTAAGAAGAATGCCATTGGTATTTTGATAGGAATTGCATTGAATCTATTTGTATGGTCATTTTAACAATTAAAAATCACCATTTTAACCATAAGTGTACAGTTTTGTAACTTCCAGTACATTCATAAAGTTGTGCCACCATCATCCTATTTAATTCCAGAACACTTGTATCAGCCTCCAAAATAAACCCATGCCTTTAAGCAGCTGCAAGAACCTGCTTCTGAGATAGCACCTCCTAGTGACAAAGCTTAACATTATGCTCCCTGGAGAGACCAGCCAGTGTTTCAGAGCAGGTACTGACTGGAAGGTGCACTTGGAGCTAGAGGCAATAAATGGGTAACTGGCATGTTACTCTAATTTTGCACACGAGGAAATAGAGTGTGGGAGATTAGCTAACTTGCTCTGGGTCACAAGGTAACTGGTGAAATCAGGCCGTCTGACTCTAGAAAGGAGCAGGTATTTCCGTCTGGAAGATAAAAGCTAGGAAGAAAGATGCTTCCTATATCCTCAGTAATACTCAATACAGATAAGGTTTCCACAAATTTTCTGACCAAATCTGAAGATATTAGGAGAAATGGCCTATATGGAGCTTTGAACCAGATAGTTGTAGGAAACGGAATGGAAGCACTCAAGAAGATTAGCAAATCTAGGAAAGTCATTATTTAAAGAGACACGGGCCCACCTAATAAGGTCAAGAATTTCTGTAACAAATAATAACATTTGCTGAGCGAAGTGCCTTGTGAGGCACATGGAGAATACAAAGAAGCAACTCCCCAATGCCACTTCTCCTTCAGCTGCTCCCACTTAGTTTCTCATGTCTTCCAGATTGTGTTCTTTCTTCAGGTCCCGATATACAGCCTAATGTCACTAAATATTTCTTTCCTGGCTCTCTGCTGTTGTTGTATTGTTTTGTTTTCCATGGACAGTGCATTCACCTCTCTTCTTCATTCATCTAAATCCTATCCCCTCTGATTAGCACAGGTCTCAGTGAGCTCTTTTCGGAATGCAGAAAACACATAATAATAACAGTAGTTAACACCCAGGGAAGCCTTGCTATGTGTCGCGCACCGTGCTAAACACTTTTCAGCGCACCGTGCTAAACACTTTTCAGACCTCATCTATTCCTCACAAAGGAACACAGATGAGACCTGAAGAGGTTGAAAAATTTCCTCAAAATCCGTAAGCACTGGTGGCAGAATAGAATCTGGTCTTTGTGATTTCAGAACCGAATGTCTTAACCACTGTGTTACAGGGTTTCTCAGTTGAGTCTGGCCATCACAGTATAGCCCTGCCACATATGGAGCTAATTATTTCACACCTCCTGGCCTTTCCTTCCCACCACTCTACAAGCACTTCAAGGACAGGTGCCATGATATAACAGCAGGCCAGTGCCTCATCGATACAGATTTGTTTCTTTCTCCTCTCTGTGCCCCCAGAGGGTCTATGTCAATGACGAAAGAGTTTCATATTCAGAAGCAGAAATTAATGGACTTATCTGAAGGAAGAACTGATCCTTGTTCCTTGATCCAGAAAATAAAGGACCATCACTTCAGTAATGTACGGCAGTGAACTGGGAGTGGGAAAGTGCAGGGCAAGAGCTACCCACTGCTTTGTGGCTGGCCTAGACCCCCAGGTCCAGGATTAAACTCAGCCTAATAACAGTGACTCCCATTTTTCGAGCCCCTGATATGTGTCAGGCCCTGTACTAAGCACTGAATTTATACATCTCATGAGTCTACGCACGAAACCTATGAGGGAGGTACTGCTATTATCACCTTTTATGGATGAGGAAATCAAGACTCAGAGAAGTCAGTTTCCTAAAAGTTCCTAGCCACTAAGGAGCAGTGTTAGAGTTTGAACTTAGGGCTTTCTGATTCCAAAATGAAAGAGGAGAGAAAGAGCCCTGAAACCTGCTGAAGGAACAGCTACGTTTAATGATTAAATTTCTTCATATTATCAAATATTTACTACTTATAAACAGATGTTAACTGACTCATTTACGATATGGCCACTGCTATCAAGAGGCTTACAATTTAGGCAAGAGGACAGAGGAAGGGGAAAAGCAGGAGGCAGGACAACCAGCGGGTGGACAGCCACGCAGTGGGCTGTTTTGTGACAGGGCTGAAGGAGGAGAGTAAAAGCACGGGAAGTTTAGGGAAGGGATCTAGTTAAATAGCTTCAAAGTGTCCTTCCAACACTGACATTCTGTTGACTGCTCCGCAGTCAACGAGAGATATAAAAAGTGGGTTCTAGCCCTAGCCAATTTGGATCAGTGGATAGAGTATCGGCCTGCGGACCAAAGGGTCCCAGGTTTGATTCCGGTCAAGGGCACGTACCTTAGTTACAGGCTCCTCCCTGGCTGGGGCCCTGGTCGGGGCTCATGCAGGAGGCAACCAATCTATGTGTTTCTTTCACATCGATGTTTCTCTCCATCTTTCCCTCTCTTTTCCACTCTCCCTAAAAATCAATGGAAAAAATATCCTCTGGCAAGGATTAACAAAAACAAACTAACAAAAGTGGATTCTAGAGAAGTTCAGAGCTGAGGTCACATGCTTAGAGCCATCAGCATGAAAGCAGTAGATGCTGTCACAAGCGTGGCTGGGGTTCCCAATGGAGGAAGCGGAGCAGAACCAGAGAACTGCTCATCAAGGACACTGAGAGGGGAGCCAGGCAGGCTCTGTCACAGGCGGCAGCGAATCAGTGAGCACTTAGGAATACTCGATCTTCATGCCTTTGCCATTCTAGCCATTCAACAAATATCCATTGAGTATTACTCTATGCCAGGCTCTATTTCTGGAGCTAGAGAGAGAGAGAGTGTGGTGAGCACAGAGGGAAAGCCTGGCTCTCAGGGCGCTGACACTCTTGGGGAATGCTGTGGGGTGACATAAAAGAATGTAGATCATGATTGCTACGCCCAAATCACTCAATGCTGGGCTATGGATACTAAAAAAACACATGGCAAGCCAAATTGCAATCCAATATTTAAGTAAGATGCAAAGGAAAGAACAGACAGGAAAAAATTAAGTTTTGTCCTGCCAGGTAGAGGAGATATGAACATGTATGAAGGCAGCAAAGAGTGCTAGCCAAAGTTAATTATAGATTGCTTTACGCTGTTTACCAGTAAAAAATTAAACTTCCATATTCCTCAGAAACCTAATCTTATTACCGCTACTTCTCAAGTAATAGATGTTCCTCCTAGGAGTAGTTCTAGAAGCCCTGTCATCTCAGCTGGGCCAACCCAGGCAGACTTCCCAGAAGGTGAGGCATGAAGGAGATGATGTCCAGCATTTGTTCATAAATCAGCATTTATTGCTTGTACTGGGCCAGGGATGCAAAATGGTCATTACATGTACACCAGTCTGATTTCCTTATTTTACACATGAAGAAACTTGGGCATGGGATGTGAAATGCTTTTGTCATGGTTCATTAGCAGCATCAGCAGACTCAAACCCAAGTTTCCTACCAATCCCTCTTTCTCCAGATAGAAAAAGGACCATCCATCCAGGAGGGGTTAGGGAGGCAAGGAATATTTGAGGTCCTCCCCGCCCAAGTCCTGGACAATATCTTTGTTGACTCCCCAACCCTCTCACCTGTTGTTCTTCCCGCCTCACTCTTATTCCATCAGCCATTCCAATTCTGGCTGCAGAATAAGAGACCTCACCCAGCAGGTCTCTTAAAGTTCAGACCTCACCTGGTCCTGGGCGTCTCCAGCGAGATGCAACCGAGAAAGGCTGGTGCAGGCTTCCCCAGGGCTGCCTAGTTCTGACCAGAACTCTGAAGTGTGGCAGTACATACCCTGGAGGGTATGAGAACCCGTCTCAGGTTCCCAAAGCAAACAGAGGCGAGAGCACCAGGCCACAGGCAATAGCAAAAGACCTCTTTGGTGGTTCTCTGGGCTGGAATGCACCAGCACCAGCACCAGCACCAGCACCACCCAGGGCTGGGACAGAAACCCAGCAACCCAGCTCTGGTCTCACAGGGCCTCCTAAGGGGGACGGGGGCGGGGGGGGGGGCAGTAGGGGGAGACTGGAGGAGGCCCACCACCACAGGTGAGCAGGGGAAGAAGGAGAAAGATTCTCGTTTCCCTGGAGGCTACACCCTGCCCTGGGGAGAGCATCTCCCCAGAAATGACACTTGAGGACCTGGCTTGAGGCCAGGAGAGCATGTATCCCAGGGTTTGATTTCCTCTTCATAAACAGAGGCAGGCGAAGAAAGGAGTGTTTTGGCTGAGTAACACAATACTTCTGGGTCCGGCCCACCAGGCTTGGCCCTGGGAAGAGCAAACAAGCTGCCCTGTCCCAACAGGTTTGTGGACACCGGCCGCCCACTGCCACTCACTGCTGAGGTGTGGGCACGGGGAAAGGGGCGGGAAGCCAGTCCCCAGAGAGCAGAGTAAGACCTCTCGTCCAGCCTCAATCCCCAGAGCAAGGCCGGGGCCCAGCATGTAATGCCATCGGATGTGACTCTGTACCCCACCCACAACCCATGCCACCTCAGTTCCCTCTTTCCTCACTGACCCTGGACCCAGGTCCCAGCTATAAGTCCAGGATTTCTTCCCCACAAACCCCCTACAGCCGCAGGAGGTGGGCGTCCCCCACTGATGTGTACCTATGGGTTGTGTATGTTTCAGGCCGGGAGCAAGCACCTGTCACCCAAATGGTCGCCGCCCACAGAAGTAAAATGCTAACAAGCGGCATTCCTGTAGTATTCTCCGATTTACAAAGTGCTTTTTACAGATAGTATTTCCATCCTTCTAACAGCCTTCTAGATTAGGTCTTAACATCTCTCCCATTTACAGATGCGAAAGCAAGAGGCTTAACCTTTTGCCCTCGGATGTCGAGTGTGACGGTTATTGAATGTATCAATAATTTGAAATATAAAAAAATCCAAATAAATAAGTTTGTATGAAAAGAAACTCCAGTTTTTTATTCTACTGCCGCGCTTTGTAAAATCTGGGGTATTTAAAAAAATTAAATCCCGAGTAGAATAAAGGAATCGAGAAAAAAAGCAAGCGAGTGCAAAGGGTTAAAGAGCCATGCACTGGAGGGGCCAAGTCAGGTCTTTTTTTTTTTTTTAAATCAGAACTGACTTTATTTATTTATTTATTTATTTATTTATTTATTTATTTATTTAATTTCTTTGATGCCAAGCTACCCCACTGTGCATCTCACCGCGGATCCCATCCTGGCCACAAACCCAGCAGCCTGATCTCTGGATGGGGATGAGCATGAGCGGAATGGGTCAGAACTCTGGCTTTCCAAACCTGGCAGCGGACCTGGCAGCCTGAGGGGGCGAGCGGAGGGAGGGGGGTCCAGACCTCGCTGACCCCTGCACCCGAGGCAGCCAGCCCAGGCCTGGAGCACCCCGCACAGTCCCCGCCCCTGCGGACGCCCTGCCTCACACCGGCCTGCCGGCGCCCTCCGCGCTGTTTGTTTTGCTGAGAGTTTCCGTTGGCTCGCGTGTGGGTGTTGGTTGTATTCCTCCCGCAGATGGCACACAGCCGCCCTGCCCGCCGGCTCTCCGCCCCGGGCTGTGTGGAAAGCAGCCGCTGCGGGGCAGAACAAAAGCCTTCGCAGGTGAACAGCCCCGCTGCCGGCGGGCGCCTCTCATCCCACCTGAGCCCAGACAATATCTTTACAAAATTCCTTTTAACTCTCCCATCATCTGGGGCTCTTCCTGCCTGGCTCCCCGCGCTGGCTCCCCCAACATTCCCCAGCCCTCACAGAAACATCTGCTCCTTCGTGGGGCAAAGGACACACCGTTCCAAAGAGCAATGTGGTTTATTTGGGGGAGGGATGGTTTGTTTTGTTCTGTTTTTCTTTTTTCTTTTTTTTTTTTTGGCTTTCATCCATTACAGGCCCCTCAGAACTCAGAGACCCCGTGTTCACAGGAACTTCCCGCAAGAGCAGAGGCGTGTGTTGATCTGTGGAAGGTAGACAACAATCCTCATCCTCCCTGCTCAGAGCCCCCGCAGCAGATCCCACACTGACCCTCCCCTTGTTTCCGCCCCAGAAGGGCCCTGGATGAGGCCCGAGCTCCTCAGGGGACTAGACTGGCTGCGTGATGGAGAAGGATGGAGTTTCTCTGTCGTCAAAGCAAATGTTTCTCATTCGCAAATCTCAGTGCTCCCACCTGGCCCCAAGAGCTGTGCTCAACCTGAGGACTGGTGTCCCCCCCTCTTGAAATTCACTGGGCCAACCCCAGAGCCCCGGCTGCCAGGTGGTACCCATGCCGGAGCAGGAGGCTGAATGGCCAACGCCCGAGACCCAGCCCCTGCTCCCACCACTGTCTGGTGATCAGGAAACAAGGGTAGACAGCCCAGTTTTCACCCCTGCTTCTCCCTGCTTTCTCTTACCTGCTTCTACCACTCCGCCTGGTTTCTCAGATTGATGGCTTGGTCGATCTTGGGTGACCTCCAATCAGCAACACCTCTTATAGGCCCAAGGCCCATCTCATTCCATCCTCATGCTCAGCTCCGATCTGCAGGACCCCAGGAGGCCCACAGCCTCCCAGGAGGGGAACTGGTGGCTGTCACTCCTGACCCCAGCTGGACAATATTGTAGGCCTACCTGGAAGGAGGGCCTTGGCTATGTCCAAGCTGACCCTGTCATCAAGGACTTAGAAGCAGTTGAAGCTCCTGCTCAGGGGAAAGGCAGTGAGGCATGCCAGGGAGCCACAGGGCCATCAGCAGGCAGCACGCTAAGTCTCCAGGGCCACCCTGGTGGTTCTGCAACATGCCGACACAGGGTCCCGGACTCCCTAGTTCCTGAGTTAAACTGCTCACTCCAGTGTGTGCAGGCCAGATTCTAGCACAAAACGAGAACTTGGGCCCTGGTCCGCAGAAGCTGCTTTTCCCGATCCCTAGAGACCCAGTGTGCCCCAGTGTGGCCCAGGGCACATGGCCAGCCTGCACCCCTCACCCTCGCAGCCCCACCCCCTCACCTGTTCTGGCCTCGAGACCTTCAAGGCCTGGCTCCTTCCTAATTGAAGGCAGGCATTTTCTTCTGGGCATTTCTTCCTGCGCTGACCAAATTCCACCAGGCATTTCAGTTATCTGGGAACACATCTCATCTGCAGACTGAACAACACCAGCAAAACTAACTTATTCATCTCTCTTCTCACTGGCCTCCCACTGTTTCCCCACCCCGTACCGAACACTGTACCTTCCGCAGAGCAGACATTAAGCATTTTCTGCATCAATAAACCAGGATAATCCCCCCAGGCCCTTGGCCACGAGGGACCCTGGCTAATGGATTGGAGAAGGAGGTGGGGGGGATTAGGGGGAGAGACACAAGAAAACTAAAACATGTCTCTATTTCTTTGGCAACCAAACATATTACTCAAAATTTAAAGAGAGAATGCTAGAGAATGTCTTGGGTGATATGGTCAGAGATGTAAGAACCTTCCCCATCCTTTCTGGACCTTGTCCTGAATTTCTGGTTTTACCCCCCCTGTGGCACTTCTGTCCCTACACTCCTATTCATCCATCAGAAACCTCTGGCTAACATAGTCAACACTTGACCCCCATTGCCTGAACTTGAGAAAACACAGGCTTCCCTTGCCTGGGTGCTGGGTGCTGCCTGGTCAGCGCCTGAGGCTGCCCCCTCTCCTGTGCACCCAGCCCAGCAGGCAGCTAAGCCTCTGTGGTCAGGATTCCAGGGAGGCCTCCGGGTGATTTGCATATAATCACATACAATGCGGGGCACAACAAAGCCACTCCACACAGCAGAGCCTTCTCAGCTGAGTTTAAGGTTTAATCTCCTTAGTACAAAAGTTTCTGCTTTGCTTTGGAAGGCTTCTGGGACTCTAGCTAATGATGCTAAACAAATAATCGCCCTTGATCCCCTCCAGGTTCTTTGCCCCTTGCATTGTGGCCGCACAGGCCCAGGCTGTTGTGGTTTACGGGCCGGCCTGCACCTGCACTGTGTGTGTGTGACATCACGGGGCACACACAGAGCTCTTTAAAGGGAGCCGAGCACCGCAGCAGGGGAGAAGGCACCAGCCCAGGGGCTGCTTGAACCCAGGCAGGACACCAGCTCCAGGCTTCCCACACTCCCATACCCTCCTGTTCTCCCTCCACCCACCCACCATCCCACTTCACTCACCCCCACACCCTCCTCCCAAAGTCCACTCCTTTATAGTCTTCCAAGTTGATCCTCTTCCTCTTGGAGACAATGCTCAGCCCCCCTGCTTCCCCTCCCAGGCCCTCTCAGCCGCATCCCCTCCCCCTTAGGCCTTGGCTAGGTCAGCTTTCTCTTCACTCCAGCACTTCCCCCAGCACTCACAGGGTTTGCCAAGCAGAGAGCCTCCAGGACATTCGAATTCATGCTTTAGTTTTGTCTCCAGCCCTCTGCCAGGTCATTTGGAGAATGAACCATGATCCCTTGTCTCTCATATCATTAGAGGATATGGAAGTTGATAATCAGACAGTTATCTATCATTGTGTAATCACCCCAAACCTAGAAGCATAAAATGACAATTATTTCATTATATCTCACAATGTTATTGCTCAGAGACTTGTTTCCAGCAGTTCTTCTCTGAGTGACATCAATGTTGCTGCTCATCAACGTGGTATTCAGCTGGCAAATGGGTTGATCCGGGGGTCTAAGGTGGTTTCATTTTCAGGTCTGATGCCTTGGTAGGTATGGCTGGAAGGCTGCTTGGCTTGGCTGGGACTGTTGACCAAAGGGCCTACAAGCACTTGCATCAGCTTAGCAGTCTCAGGATAATGAGATTCCTTCCATAACAGATCAAGGCTACCAGATAGAATTCCAAAAGAAATGGGCAGAAGCTGTAAGGCTTCTTATGACCTAGGCTCACAAATCCCAGAATCCCACTTCTGCAGGTTCCAGAGGAACGATTTGCAGATGTATTTACCTACCACACCAGCTAAAGTGGTCTTCTTAGGAGCCCCCAGACCCTGTTACCAGTACAGGAGCAAAGTCCTGGGCCCAAAGGCTGAGTAGCCCAGCCTCGCAAACAGAACCTCACAGTTAGCATCACTCCCACTCTGTCCCCCAGCCTCAAACAAACACTCTCCCCGGCCCTGGGGCAGCATTCCCAATTGGCCCACTGCTTGGCCTCTGGGCAGAACTTTTGTTTTTTCCATCTACTGCCAGAGCTAGAACTATCCTTTTCAAAGTTTTCGCTCACAGATAGCTTTAGATGGGAGAGATAAGGAAGGCTGAGTCCATTTTTGCAGAGGCAAAGATGCTGCCACGAGATAGGGGAGTTAATGCTCCAGACTTCAAATCCCATCCCAGCCCTTGCAGAATAGCTCCAACAACACGTCCCTGCTAAGGGGAAAGGTTGTCACTATGTCATGCTCTGAGGCCCTTTGGGAGTCAGAATGTGCCTTGAGGATGGGGGAGGGAGGATGGGGGAAGGAGAATGGGGAAGGAGAATGGGGAAGGTTCCTATCTGCCACACCACTTAGGTATTGAGTCACAACCACACCAAGCAATGCTGGTCAGACAGGCTCGGGCAGACCCATCTGGCCGAAACCAGCTGCATTTTTTCTGGCTCCAGGCTGGGAGCGACAGGCTGTCTTTGCCCCAGGAGCTAGAGTGCGGGGTCATGTAAGTCAGGCCAACATACAGGTCTTTTTTATTTTCTGTATTAATATGTCTCAAGTTTTATTCTGACACATTCAAGCCATGCTAAAAGGAACGATGGATGCAAAAATAAACATCCATGCACCCACCCGTCACTTAAGAAATAAACTGTTCCCAACACTGTTGAAGTTCCCTGTGCCACATGTCTTTACAGGGCTCTGGAGAGAAGGGGAGGGAGGGGTCTGCTCATTTCCACCCAGGAAAGGGGAGAAGCGTTGATGGGGAAGAGAGAAGCTAACCTCAGCATCAGCAGTCGCTGCTCCATGTAGAGAAGGCCGCTTATAAGAGTCTGGGAACATGTCTTCCTTTAACCCCCAGCTCAAACTCCCCAGATCCCACAGTCTGAATTAATCACTAGTTCCTTAGGGACTCCTCAGAGATTGACTCTTATGTTTCCATGTCCATCTATCTCCCACACTCGGCTGGAATCTTCATGATGGTGCATTATTCATTCTTGATCTCTGGAAAAGTTCTCATACAGAGTCAGGACTCTGTTGCTGACTTGAATGTGATTAATTCTTGGGAAACCCTATCGTCAATGGGTAAGGAACATGAAACTTAACATACAGAGAAAGAACCGGTGGGTTGAAGAATAAGTGACCAGAACACAGTTGGCCCCCAGAACTTGGTTTCTAATACCATTCTCTCATGAGAGGAACCAGGACTCCTGGGAGAAATGGTGCATTCTAAGACTGGGGAAGGAAATATACAAGTTGAGCGTAGGGTATCTTCTAGTGCCAGAAATGTTAAAAAACATTTTTTTTTAAAACCACAATGATGGGTTATGTCAAAGGATCCAGGAACCAACCGAGAGAGCTCCCAGTGATCAATGCTGGATCATTTTGAGAGGAAAAACAAACAAATAAAAATAAAAAAAGGAAAGGAAGGAAGGAAGGAAGGAAGGAAGGAAGGAAGGATAGAAGGAAGAAAGGAAGGGGCAATCTAAAGTATGAAATCAGTATCTACCAGTTCATCCTATACAAATAAGTAACTGGCCCTGGCTGCTGTGGCTCCATTGGTTCAGTGTTTCCATGCTGCGAAACATCACCCATTCAATTCCCGGTCAGGGCACATACCCAGGTTGCAGATTCAGTCACCCCAGGGAGGCAACTGGTTGATGTTTCTCTCTCCCTCTCCATTCCTCTCTCTCTCTCTAAAATCAATAAAAACATATCAATTACATAAATAAGTACCTGAATAAATAGGGAGAAGAGACACATTTCTCATGCAGAAGAATTCCATAGACTTTATGTAAGTCCTCCACCCTCAGGAAGGTGGGGCATAGCTTTCTCCTTCTTAAGTGTAGACTGTACATAGTGAGTTCCTTCCGAGGAATACAGTACAAAAGGGAGAAAAAAAAATAAAAGAATAATGTCACAGCGGAGAACACCTGACAAGCACTCTCTCAGCCAGGTGATCGAGGTCGGCTTCAGCAGGGATGTCTCACGGTGACAGCAGGTCCCCTCCATGCCAAGTGATGAAACAGCGCTTTCTCTGTGGTCTTCTTCCCCAAAGCCCCCAGTGCTAGTCCCATCATTAGAAAAGCATCAGCCAGATCCCAATGGAGGGACATCCTACCATATACCTCGCCAGTACTCCTCAAAACGGTTAGAGTCATCAAAAACAAGGGACGCCTGAGAAAAATGTCACAACCGAGAGGAGCCGAAGGAGACATGAGAACTGTATGTAACATGGGATCTTGGCACAGAAGAGGACATTAGGTAAAAAACAAAGGCGATCTGAACAAAGTATGGACTTTAACTAATAATAATGTATCGATTCCTTAATTATAACAAAGGTGCTATTTACATATATAAAAGCCTAAGTGACCATTATAGCGGAACAACCAAAAGACCGGAATGACTGGTCGCTATGATGCGCACTGACCACCCCAATCGCCTGATCGGGGCCTGCTGGCCAACCTCCCCATCCCTCTCCCTGGCCAGCAGGCGCCAATTGCCCAATGGGGAACAGGGAACCGGGGTTGGGTGGCAGCAGATGTGGGTAGCACCAGGCCAAGGCGGATGTGGGGAGGGGATGGAGCGGGGGCTGGCTGCTGGCAGCCGGGAGAAGGAAGGCCCCAGCCAGCCAACCTCCCGGCCCCTGAAGGCTTTTGAAAAACCTCTTTCTGGGGAGGCTTTTCTTTCCCCACCACCGGCGCACAATTCAAAGGCACTAGCTGCAGAGCTGCCCACTGCAGAACCGCCCAATCTCTCCCTGCACACAGTCAGATTGAGTCTGGCGTGAGGTGGGGTGGAACACCTCGAGCCGAAGCTGGTGGGGGTGGGGTGTGGATGCAGGGGCCTCGGAGCTGGACCACCCGGCCCCCAGCATGCTCTCCACCTGGAGGCGTCCAGCTGCAGTCCTCTGACCCCATTAACTGGATCAGTGGAGGGGTAGAAAGCACCCCAGGAGGGTGAGGAAATGAAAATTAGGGCGAGTACCACAGGTGCAGTCCTCGTGACCTTCCTCTCCCAGGATAATGCTGTGCTCCCTAACCTCCCACGTGACAAGAGATAAATGTGGATTTGCAAAGAGGCAGGCCCCCGAGGAGCTTCAGCAGGCCCCCTTCCCGTGCACAAATTTCATGCACCGGGCCTCTAGTATTAATATATGATGTTAATTATAGGGAAAACCTGGTGTGAGGTATATGGGAGCTTTGTACTATCTTTGCAATTTTTTTCTAAATCTAAAACTATTCTTTGAAAAGGTTTATCAAAAATAAATATCAGCATATTCTAGGAAAAACTTCAGTAGGACTAAAAGCAGAGAGAAAATCATAGACTGTGGGGACTTCAGAGTCATGGAAGTAAGAAGGCTGCAGCCTGCCAGCCCAGTTAACATCAGAACCGAAGGATCTGAGCAGCCAACAGGCACTGCTGGCTGGAGAGGGAAGCGCTGGGAGATGGTGAGCATGGAAGGCAGAAAGCTAGGGAGACAGTGCAAGGACCTGGAGGCAGCAAATGCAGACAGACTCTGAGAAAGTGTGGTCTTTAGGGAAAGATGCAAAGATGGGATGAAGCAGCAAGCCTCAGTGAGAAGCCTCAAACTAGATATGCACTGAGCTGCCCAGGTGAGTCTTTCAGACTGCTGAGAGGAAAGGTAAAAAACAAGATGAGACCGCACAACCTTTACATACATTTTTCAAGTGCACGTGCATAAACAATATTCGTTTTGCAACAGCACTTACGAACACGTGTTAAATGTATTAGAATGATTGTCTATGGGGATATGGAAATGAGACCTAAAAAATGGGAAAATAAATGGATATAATAGAAAAGGGTTCCTGCCCAGAACAGGAATGAAAATGTGTCCTGAGCTGAGTATGATTAAATCAAATCTCTACATGCGCGATGAGAGAGAGAGAGAAAGAAAGAAGAAGAAGAAGAAGAAGAAGAAGAAGAAGAAGAAGAAGAAGAAGAAGAAGAAGAAGAAGAAGAAGAAGAAGGAAGAAGAAGAAGAAGAAGAAGAAGAAGAAGAAGAAGAAGAAGAAGAAGAAGAAGAAGAAGAAGAAAGAAGAAAGAAGAAGGAGGAGGAGGAGGAGGAGGAGGAGGAGAAAAGGAGGAGGAGGTGAGGGAGGAAGGGGACAGGGAAGGGGAAAGGGAAAGGGAAGGGGAAGGGGAAGAGAAGAGAAGAGAAGAGAAGAGAAGAGAAGAGAAGAGAAGAGAAGAGAAGAGAAGAGAAGAGAAGGGAAGAGAAGGGAAGAGAAGAGAAGAAGAGGGGAGGAGAAGGGAGGGGGAGGGGGAAATCAGAAGAGCCATGTTTTTGAGAAGTAATAGAATCAGATTTTCTTCAAAACTGGAGGAAAGGCAGGAGAGAAGGAAATAGTGGGAAGGGAGAGGCGGGGGACGCCAGAGGAGAAAGTCAGGAGAGCAGAGCATGGAAAGCCTAGTGGGGAGTTCTTTGTGGGAGGGATGGAGAGGGGGCGAATATCAAAGTAAACTGTCAACCTAGGAAGAGTGTGTTTGAAAGCCACAACCTTACCTGTAAAGTAGGACATTCTGATATTTGCTTAAAGGAACAGGAAAAAATAAATAAACATTGGTGCTGGGGGAAAAGAGGAGAGACTGGGAGCTCAAAGGAAAACTAAGGTTCTAATCATGGTATTGTGAAAAATCACTGGTGGGAACCTGGGTGCCTCATTCTGCCACCTCCCAGTTATGTGTGTGACCTTGTGAAAATCCCTTAACCTCTCTGAGCCTCAGTTTCCTTGCCTCTAAAATGAGGGATTGGAACCAATGTCTATGCCCCCTTCTTTGATTCCACCAATTAATGCAATTTGTGAGTTAACTCGGGAAGGAAGAGAGCAGCATGACCTGACGTTGGCTGGTGCCACACCATTTCTTTGTCATCTACACTCCTGCTCCTGTTGTTTATTACGCCAACAAAGTCCAGGGAAGGCCCTCCCTGTGTGTCCTTTCCTCATGTAAAGTCATTCACACACAGTAGCACCATCCTTTGTTGTGCCCTCATTTGCCATATATACAGCCTATGGGGGCAGTGCCCTTTCACATCTTCTGCTTTGTCTATATTCCCACAGCACTGGGGCAAGGAGCCGAGCTCATTCAATACTTTGCCACATTCTAGGTCTAAAATATCCCCAATGGCTAAAGACGCGAAGGCCAGACATCCCAGTAAAATAACAATTAGGACTATATATATATATATACATATATATATATATATATATATATATATATATATATATATATATATTTTTTTTTTTTTTTACTCAAACTTTGATCCGAGGAACAATCTGAACTGTTTTTCTCTTCTCTGATTTATTATTTCTAGAAGTCTGATCAGTAACTGGACCTGATGGGAATTTTCCATCTTGTCTTGTGTTGACCCAAGACAAGGCACTTCCCTTCTCCAGGACCTCAGTTTCTTCATCTGCAAAATAAGGAGGTTGGAGGACAGAACCCCAGGGTCCCTTTCAACTGGAATGTCCTCCACCCCCTGGAGGAATTTGCTTCTATTTAGGTCTCCAGGACACTCTTGCAGCCAATACAACCTTTCCATTGCAGTCAGTAGGTAGAAATAATGGTTGAGATTGATTTCACAGCAGGAAGAGGAATGAGGAGAGTTACTGGCCATAACTGCAATAAGCACAAGAAGAAGAGAGTTCGAAAGGCTACAGAACTTCCCTTTAGATCTCAGAGCAAGAAGTTTACCTACAGCCCCAGCGAGGTTGCTCAGTTGGTTGGAGTGTCATCCTATCCCCCAAAATGTCAGGGCACATACCTGGGTTGTGGGTTTGATCCCTGGTTGGGGTATGTACAGGAGAAAACCAATTGATCTTTCTCTCTCTCTCTCAAAAAAAAAAAAAATCAATAAAAACATATCCTCAGGTGAGGATTAAGGGGGCGGGGGAGGGGGGAAAGAAGTTTACCCATCTCCTCACAGAGGAAGGAAGATTGATGAGATGAACCCACATTCTGCCACCTGGGAAATGTATGTAATTGATGTGGAAAGGACATGCTTGGGAGCCAGAATACCAGGGTTCTACCTTTGACCTCGCTTCCTATTAACAGGATGATCTTACACAAGTAACTCAGCCTCATTGAGCCTCTATGTCTTACCTGATTAGATGGGGTTCACTGCAATGTCTGTCACACAGGATCATTGTATCAAAAAGGATGGTGTACGTCAAAGTTCCTTACAAAACTTTGTGATATAAAATATGGTGACTACGGCTTTATCTGAGAGCTTGTTAGAAATGTAAAATCTCGAACCCCTAGTTCACCTTTAGTACTGAATCAGAATCTCCCTTTTAGGAATTCAAACAATTAATAGCAAAAAAACAAATAACCCAATTTTAAGATAGGCAAAGGGCTTGAATAGACAATTCTCAAAAGAAGACTCACCAATTGACAATAGATACATGAAAAGATGCTAAACATCACTAATCATCAGGGAGATGCAAATCAAAACCACAACGAGCTATCATCTCACACCTGTTAGAATGGGTATCATTAAAAAGGACGAAAGATAACAAGTGTTGGCAAGGATGTGGAGAAAAAAGAACCCTTGTGCACTGTTGGTGGGAATGTAAATTGGCACAGGAATTATGGAAAACAGTTTGGGAGTTCCTCAGAAAACTAAAAATAGAACTATCCTTGGTATTTATCAAAAGGAAATGGAATCAATATGTTGAAGCGACACCTACACTCCCATGTTCATTGCAGCATCAGTCACATTAGCCAAGTTATAGAAACAACCTGTGTGTCCATCAACAGATGAATGGATAAAGAATATATAGGATATGTATACATAAGTGCGTACACACACACATATGTATATATATCCTATGCAGAAACATGTTAATTAGCTTGATCAAAGTAATCATTTCACTGCATATCAAGTCATAATGCTGTACAATTTAAATGTAAAGAATTTTTATCTTTAAAAATACATAAATAAAAGAGAAAACATAAAATTAAAATAAAAAATAAAAGATCCAGGTGATTGGTAGGGACAGCAAAGTATAACAATACAGTTTTAGCAGAATTGTTATAAAACATACACAGATGTTAATCTTAATTTCCACCAAAATAATTAAGGTAATGATACTAATTCTCACACACACACACACACACACACACACACACACTCCCTTGCAACTACATTTCCTCTTCTCCATCAGAACCCCACCACCAACAGCACCATTTCCTGCAAGCTCACAGTGCCACCTTCTGGAAAGACAAGGGCAGGACGACTGAGCCACTCCACAAAGCAGCCTGCAGAGAATGTGCTGGGGAGCAGGGGGCACCTACAGGCGGAGAGGAGCCTGCAGGGAAGTGGCTGTGCTGTGGGACATGGTAACCACTAGCCACATAGGGCTACGGGGCACTGGAAATGTGCTAGTCCAAACTAAGATGAGCTGTAAGTATAAAATGGGTTTCAAAGACTTGGTATTAAAAAAAAGAATGTCAAGTATCATATTATTCATATTTATATTGATAACATGTTGAAGTAATATTTTAGATACATTGGGTTAAATCCAACACTATTAAAATTAATTCCACTTGTTTCTTTTTGCTTTTAAAATGTAGCTACTAGAAAATTTTAAATTACACATGTGACTCACGTTGTATTCCTATTGGACAGCACTGATGCAAGCTATGTTTTTTCAGAGGAGAGGTTCCCAGGGATCTTAATTTCTTCCCCCTCCAAAATGTCTCTAGAGGGAGGCTTTACTTCCTCACCCCAATAATTTTCTTTCCAGCTTCAGCTTCACAAACAGCTTCCAACAATCCTGCAGGGCTTCTGGCACATTCTTGTAGGTCTCACCAGCCCCAGAAGAGAGTCAGTGCACAATAAATATCTGTAGAATGAATGAATGGATGAATGAATGAATCAATCAATCAAATGCCCTCAAGTAGAGGAACACCTTATCCTGAATGGGTGGGTCTCTTTTTTAAAGCAACCAAGTCCAAGCCATTCAGAGGAGGAAAATTTGGAGAATGCCATGGGACAAACCAATTCAGATACACCATTTATTATTGTCAAAACCAAGGCCTGAGTACAGTCATACAGCAAGTTCTCTGAAGAATCTCCCAACCCAGTACTATTCACACTTGGAGTCGGAGGTCTCATTTACAAGTTCTTAGTTGCGCTTACAGGCTGGGTGGGCCTGCAGGGCCCAGTGCCTCCAATCCGATCCTTTCATTGGAAGCCACAGTTTCTTTGCAGCCACACCTCATCCATTAGCACTTACTTCTGTTAGCACTTCATGGCTTTCCAAGTACCATCTCACCTCTTACTTGATTAATTTTCACAACTGCTGTGAAGAAAGACATGTAGTATTATTTATTGTCACTTATTTTACAAGTGATAAGCCAACTGATTAACCAGTTTCCAAAGACAATAAATCAACAAGGCCAGGCACACACCCTTTTCTCTTTGCCGGCTGCATGCTTTATCCATTACATCACTGGCTGTTGCACAGTTTCCAGGTACTTCATGTATGCACATTCTTTTTTTAAAAAAAAAAAATTTTATCCTCACCAGAGGATATGTTTTCATGATTTTAGAGAGAGAGGAAGGAGGAGAGATAAAACATTGATGTGAGAGAGAAACATCAACTCGTTGCCCCAGTATATGCCCCGACCTCAACCGGGAACTGAACTTGCAACCTGGATATGTGCCCCAATTGGGAATGGAACCGGAAACCTTTTGGTGTACGGGACGGTGCTCCAACCAGCTGACCCACCTGGTCAGGGTTTGTGCATATTTTTTAGAGCGTTTGACGGGTTGTGTGAATTTATAAAACTTCCCATCATTCTGACCTCTGTTTCCTTGTCTGCAAATTGGGAAGGTAGAACTAAATGATTTCCTAATGCTAAAATCAGATGGATGTGAGAACCTTGGCTGAATGTGCACCAAAGCCTTATGTTTCATTCTCTTTGCACCTGTCTTGCAGAATTTTGCAAACGTGGAATGCTTAAGTGAGGTTGACTGGCTTTGCCTTGTAAAAGGAGGGAGCTGGAGTGTCCCTTGCCACCAGAGTCCAGTTCGCCACACACACAGAGGGGGAGAGAGAGAGAGAGAGAGAGAGAGAGAGAGAGAGAGAGAGAGAGAGAGAGCTGCTGCTCAAAAAAGGAAAAAGTGTGTGGAGAGAGGAAAGAGGGGAGTCAATATTTAAGTTGTGTGAGCCAAAGGCCCCCAGAGGATCATATCTCAGATTTGTTAACGAAAAAAACCATTGAAACCTGTAAAGAATTTTAGTGAGTTTATTTGAGCCAAACTGTCGACATATGCCGGGAAGCAGAACCTCAATGAATTGAGATAATGCTCCGAAGAATGGTGGGTTACATCTGTATTTATACATTGCCATCAAAGGAGGGACATAGGTGGGCTACATGAAATTCATTGGATAAAGTCAAATGGTGGGAAACCCCTGGGATTGGACAAAAAGTAAAATGATGGACACATACTTAGGTGGGTACAGGAACAATTAACATGATAATGAAGGAATTTGAGGCATCTGTCCTGGCACCTCCCACATTTGGTTGTGCCCCAGGGGCTCCAGCAAAAGAAGGAAGTTACAAGTTACCCAGACATCTCACAGATATGTTATCTTAGAGGCAAAAAGGCAAATGGGCTCAGTAAAGAAGATCCAAGTTGATCTTTGTCAGGGAAGATAGCAGCCTAGGAATGACTGCCCACCATAACCTGTTTGTAGTTAAATATTTCATTTTCAGACCATCTTTTGTGGTTATCCTAGGTCTCTGAGTTTTCAAGACCACCACACAGGCGGGAGCTCCCCTGAGCTTCTCAGGTTAGCAGGTGGCTTCTTTCGTTCACAGATCCCCCTTTTGGTCATAAATCAATCCAAAGGATGCATTGATGACCAACCTTTTGGTTGGATAATGGAGTCCCACGGTGCTAGGAAGGCTCATTCCTAGGATGTCTCAGTGTCAGCATGTCTTGCTGAACAGGTGGACCACTGGGGATGGGGCAAGACCATAACCTTAGATGGCATTTAAGGTCGAATTATATATTTTAAAAAGGCAGGTAAATGGGAGGCAGTCAAATCCTATATGTCCTTGTTAAAAAGTATTCTGGATCATTTCTAATTTTGAGCCACCATGATCCGAGTCTTTTTGCTGTTTGTCTTACGTTTTGCTTTTCTGCATCTAATATAACATTTACATATCAAGAACAAAAGTAACAATAGTAAACCAATAACACTGATTAGGAACAGAAAATGTCTAATACTAGACAAGGAAAATTCTAAGGGGAACAAGCATCACAGCCAACCAAAAACCCTTTACATGTATTATCATAATCTTTTATTAAGCTAATTATGCTTTCCTCCTTCATCCACTGTCATTTGTGATATGTTTGGCCAAATGAATTAAGACTCTACTATTTCATTATCTAGAAGCTCTAATTTTCTTCTGGCCAATTAGTTCCCATAAAAATGGCTTCATGGGGAGGAATTCAATTTCCCAATACATTGGTTTTTCAGTATCAATATTATCACAGATTTTATGAACATCAGGCAAAGTCATTCTGCCTATAATTTCAGTATTACACCATATTCTAGTATTATTTAATGTAAACTTGGTGATATTACAGTAAAGATTGCTTTTAACCCTTCCCAGCAAAAATGCCCCTTTCCCATATACTATATTGTTATTTGTTGGGGTAGATACAATAAGCCAGGACTGGGTGAATTCAGTATTCCATATGGATTGAGGGCATAACCATTCATTTTTCCAATTTTCACAGACAGTGAGATGGGTTCACATTGTTTATTATTTTTAAATATGGCCCATCTACTTCCCATTGGAAGTATTCTAGTATTATAGAGGATAGTCCTTACGCCAGCCAGTTGAACTACTGGGAATTTTAAGCTTAGGATTTAACTCGCACCTGGGCTTTTAAAAACACAATATTGTAGATCACATTTCCCATTTAAAATTTTCCAAATGCCTGGGGAACCATATGAGTCCCATAAGTGTCTGGCCTGGGCTTCTGCAGCCATTATAGTTGGCCATTGTTTCATAGCCACTTCAGATTCCTTGCATTAGCATAGACAACAGGCCCAGTTGAATTAGGGCACAAGCATGTTCCCATTGTTGGGTTTGGGCATGAGTTTTTAGTCTGTCGAGCCTGTTCTATCCATTAAACTAAGGCTTTATTATCTTTCCATGCTGCTTCCCACTGTTTTTCCTTCTTCCAGAAACAGCATTCCTCTATATGACCTATTTGAGATAAAAATCTTTTTCTAATGAATGACATTTTTCATTAGCTACATACAACTTCAGCTTGTCCCAGATACCAAAGCCAGCCCCTACTGCTCCAAGTATTCCCCTTTTGCTTCTTTTAGGGGGACCAATGTTGTTGGATCCACCAGGAATGTTGTTGCCATTGGGTAGCTATGGCTTGGGAGCAGTTAGGGTATACTGAGTGGAGCCCAAAATGTTGAGTTTCCAATGCCATAGTTAAATAGGTGAAGGGGACTCCCAAATGAGCTAGAGTTTGAGTATTCATAGGGCTCCTCAAACATCCAGGACACAAGGACAGTGGGGTAATTATAAACATATCTACCCACCAAATGATGTCAATAATTTCTGAAATGGGGACCCATTGAATTCTCTCTTGTTTCACAGACATCCAGCCATAAGAGCATGGCTGGTGAGTCTGAGGACATGAAATGCTATGACAGATAGCACAGGCTGCTGCAAGCCTTTGGCCATCATATTCAGGTGTTTTTCTTAGTTATTCATCACCCATCTCTATAGCCATACAATATTCATCCAGATTACATCCATATACAATTCTACCAGTGGAATTATCAGGGAGATATTCTTGGAGGTATTTGCCTAAGGTGGGTCCTTTATAATAGATAGAGCCAGAAAACAACAACAACAACAACCAAAGCTTATATTGATAGCAGAAGACCAATGTGTGGCTAACAAGGCATTAATTTCACTATCATACCTGATAACCAGAACATCATTGTGTAGTAGGTAGGAAAGGTTAGCAGGTATCTAAGTTAAATTTTTCATATCTAATAAAGAAAGAGGTCTGGGGAGGTAGACATTGTTTCCACTAGGGAACCATAAGGATAATAATAATATGAAAATCATTTTATGTACATTCAATCAGTATCAATCAGATGATATAAAAACAAGCTATCAGTTTGTGAGTATACAGGCCTTGTTGACGTCATCTTGGGATAGCTGTCTGCCTCCGTGGTCAGCGACTTCTCGTCCTTGAAAAGTCTGTGATCTCCGCTGCAGACGGAGATGGTGTCAGAGATGGGAGTAGATGTCCATTCACAGTCAGATGCCTTTTTTAAATGAGAAATGTGAATCCATGAGCTAACTCCTTTAAGCTTAGCTGCACATGGGTTAGTTAGTAATACCTGGTAAGGTCCCCTCCAATGAGGTTGGAGAGTTTTTTATTTGGTGTCTTTTCCAAGACAGCAAATCTCCTGGTTGTAAGCCACGATCTTTGAACGCTTCGTCTCCCGGGAGCGCACTGTGAAATGAATCTGTTACCAATTTGTTAGTTCCTATAATGCAGAATGTCTGCTCTTTACTTTTCCCTATATTCAGGAAACAAAAGATTTAAGAGTCAACAATATTTTAAATAGAATCATAAGAATAATTATCTTCAATTCATTTAGTCCCATAGTTGTTTTTGTTTATTTATTCCTTGAAGTTCTATAAATCTTCATCCAGTTCAAAATATGACCTGCTTAGAAGCCTGCAAGTTAGAGTAAATCTGAGTCCTTTTCATGGATTTTTCTAGACATATATACCTACAAATGCATCAGAATAAAGCTGTCCACAAATGACAAAAATTTAAAAGTGGCATGGTTATAGATTTGATAAAAACTTTGCTTTTCTATAAAATATAACATTCCAAGACAACAACTTCTTGGTAAGTAATAATCCCTGTAAAATGACATAGAGAATAATATAAAATTTGTATACCTTTAGATTCAATTATAATTTCAACATATAAAGAATAATATGTAAGAGTTTAAAATGAGGCACATGGCTTATTGCAAGCAGTGTATTGAGCATTGAAAATAATACATAAACTCCCAATATGTGAAACGCAAATACCCAGAGTATCACTGGCAGACGCCCCCACAGGGAATCATGACGCTTGGCTTGCCAGTGTCCCTGACTGGACACATGCTACCCTCCTAAAGTTTCCTGTTTGAACTTAGCTCTGAGAATCTTTGCAAGTTTCTTTCTGAAGCAGAGTGCATTAACGATGCACGTGACCTGTCCTTGCTCTTGATTGGAGCTCAGGCACATGGTCTTTCCCGATTGGCTAATTCAAAGGGAGGGGTTGGCCCTTGCTCTTTCAAGGGGAGAAGCAAACCATGCGGCCAACATGGCGGCTGCCAAGTCACAGTCCAAAATGGAGGCTGTCTAAACTATTCTTTGACAGAGAAGATGATTTGTTTATTCTCACAACAAATAAGGAAAGAGCAAACCGAAATCCCTAAAAGATAGACTGCCACAATTATATTTCAGACAAACAGACACAAATCTCACTAGCTGTTTCTGGAGGCTGAACCCTGAGAGGGAGAGCAAGAAGAGCCCCCAAGATTAATAAGAATTCTTGGCAGCTGCTGGGACGTTCTTGCGATCTCTCTCACGCCTTCAACCCCACCACACACAACTAGGCTTCCCCAAAGCGGGACTTGCCTCTTCTTTCAACAAATTAAACAACAACAAAGAGACACAAAAACATCAACACTCTTATACAGGCATGCAGAAAACACACTAAGAATTTACACCAGAGAATGTCTAGCATTAAAATTACCAAAGCAGTGTCTTTTGTCCCCGGTTCGGGAACTGCCTCTCTCTAGAATTTCAGTACATTCCCAAAGGACTATTCAAAAATGGCTGTAGACATTTGTTAACTTCAAAATAGTTCTGAAACAGTCTCTGAAAATCTTTTTTATTAATTTCCATCTTACTGGAAGAAAATTTTTTTCTTAGAAGCTTCTAGTTTCCAAATCAAGATACGCTTCCCATATACTCATTCACTTTAATTTCAGAGCCGGCATTTTTTTTTTTCTGCATGCAAAATATTAACATAGGTACCCCAAACAAACTGCATTTTCTTTCTTTCTTTTTTCTAGCCATTCCTCAGTTAATATTTTCTAGTTAAATTTTCTCATTTCTGTTAAGTACTTGCAAGTAAAGGCTTCTTATCAGGAGTATTAAATGAGGGCTGGGGTCTTGGGAGTTTCTAGCCTTGGAGGCACAATTTCCCATGTTAAATTTTTTTATTTTTTGGATATCTGTAGTCTGAGCAAACTTTAGATATGTTATGTAGTAGGTCAAATGTGGCCTCAGTTTCTCTCCCGGCTGTCTAAAACCACAAAAAGTTTTGGGGCCCGGGCAGACCAAGTCTTTATGGTGGCCCCCTAGAAAAGTCATTTAGTTAATTACAGTTGCGTCGGAACTTCCAGATGGGGCTCCTGCATTTCTGACACTTCCACAAAATTCTTAGTCACCTAAGAACACCTCAGAATCAGACTATTCTTTAAAAATAAAAAGTGTTGCCCCTTTATCTTCGGAGCTGAATGAGTTCAGCTCATTTATACGGCGAAGGTTATTTTTGCTCAGACTCTCAGCAATTCCAATTAAAAAGCCAAAATCAAAACCAGCCACCCATTTTTTCCTCCAGTCCCGCCTTAACCTGGGTTCTGCCAACCCTTAACCTGGGGTTCTGTCAACCCTGGTTCCACCTCGAGGATTTTAAAACACAGCTCAAATAAAGTCAGACCCTCTACCAAAGCGAGGGAAGGTCCTGGATCCAAGAGACGACTCACCCACATTCACCCAATGGGCGGAGAACCGGTGGGCTCAACGGGCCCTTTGCTGGATCCTAGCTCCAAGTCCAAGTCCAAGGAATGATCCTGGGTGAGTTTTCTTTGGAATCCTGCCGACTACGCCAAGTAATGTTAACGAAAAAAACCATTGAAACCTGTAAAGAATTTTAGTGAGTTTATTTGAGCCAAACTGTAGACATATGCCGGGAAGCAGAACCTCAATGAATTGAGATTATGCTCCGGAGAATGCAGGGTTACATCTGTATTTATACATTGCCATCAAAGGAGGGACATAGGTGGGCTACATGAAATTCATTGGATAAAGTCAAATGGTGGGAAACCCCTGGGATTGGACAAAAAGTAAAATGATGGACACATACTTAGGTGGGTACAGGAACAATTAACATGATAATGAAGGAATTTGAGGCATCTGTCCTGGCGCCTCCCACATTTGGTTGTGCCCCAGGGGCTCCAGCAAAAGAAGGAAGTTACAAGTTACCCAGACATCTCACAGATATGTTGTTATCTTAGAGGCAAAAAGGCAAATGGGCTCAGTAAAGAAGATCCAAGTTGATCTTTGTCAGGGAAGATAGCAGCCTAGGAATGACTGCCCACCATAACCTGTTTGTAGTTAAATATTTAATTTTCAGACCATCTTTTGTGGTTATCCTAGGTCTCTGAGTTTTCATGACCACCACACAGGCCTCCCCTGAGCTTGTCAGGTTAGCAGGTGGCTTCTTTCGTTCACAGATTTCATCTTCATGAGATATTCATTGAGTGTTTCCTGTAGCTCCTGTGAATGGCAGAGGCTGGCCTTCCTGGGCATTTCTCTCTGCGTGCAGATCTGGGCCCGGACCTCCCTGTGCTGCTCCCATCCTGATCTTGTCTTCTCTTGCTGTTGTTCTGTCACTGTGTCTTTGCCTCCTGATCCTGTCTCTCCACCTGGACTCCAGAGGCGCCCGGAGGTCTTTCTCTGTGACCATCATGTCTGCCTCTCTCCCTTCCACGGTCGCCCCTGCCCAGAAGGTGGGGGTTTTCCCCTTTGAGACATGGGCCTGTCTTTGCCCTCCAGAGCTCCAGATGCCTGAACAGGGAGGGTCCTCGGGACTGTGGGGATGAGGCGCCCTGTACAGAAGAAGAGCCAGGATGTCCAGAACCCGGTCGGGCTGGGGCTGAATTTGCTCGAAAGGAGTTGGGGGCAAAGTTGAGGAGGGGGGAAAGAGAACCCGCTCTGAGAGGAGATGCTGAGGAGACACCGGCTGGTCAGAAGGCCCCTCCTGGGGGAAAGAGCAGTCAGGGACCCACGTAGGGCTGCTGGGGAAATGACCAGGGGACCCACAGCTCCCGGGAGCTCAGTGTTAGCCCTACTTCCTGAGCTCTGTCACTCCACAGGTAGGCTCTATCCTGGCCCACTGCCTGCTCCCTGTCCCCCTGGGATTCTTCACACGCCGGCCTTCCCTGTGGCTCCGAGGCCACCCAGCCAGAGAGGGCCAGGACGCATGCATCTGATCAGGGCCTGGCCGAGTGTTCCAGATGCGTCCTCTGGTAGTGGGACCCACGCGCAGGCTACAGTTCCTAGACTGTTTCGGTCTCTACTCAAGTTTAGCTCAGGTTGAACTTGAGCAGGATTAGCTCAGGTTTCCAAGCAATTTGGGGGTAGGGTTGCCATACAAAATGGGTGTGCCCCGTTACACTTTAATTTCAGGTAAATTATGGGTAAGTTTTAGTATAATTATGTCTCAAATATTTAATGGGACACATTTATACTAAGAACTTATTCATTATTGATCTGAAATTCAATGTAACTGGGGACCCTGTATTTTTGCTTGCTAAATCTGGCAGGCTTTCATTGTTCTCTCTATGATCACTCCCAAAACACATGCTGGCCCAACTCCTTCCAACTTGAACTTTTCCTGTAAGCCAACTAAGATGCCTGTGAATTCCTCCTTTTCTGTATCTCCCAAGTCTGCTCTTCTGAAATGGACCCCAGCCAACGTGTGCCAGGAACCTCCCCCTCTGTCTGCCTCCTGTCCGGCCCTGTTGATCCTCACTTCCCCTCCCCTGCTCTCATCTTCTGACCCATCAAGGCTGGGCCACTGTGCGTGGTTCACATTTCCTCCCTCCCCAACACCAGCCCAGTGATGGGCACTGCCCATGCCTCCCGGGCTACCAAGATGCTGGAGAGCCGAGGGGCTGTGTCTGGCAGGAACACAAGAGCTGCAAGGATGGAGCCACATGGAACCAGGAGGGGCTATGCTTGACTGAGGATCAATGGAATGACCACTGCGCCCAAGAGGTAGGAGCTGCCAGTATATTGCACCCCCTGCACTCTGGGCCCTCCGCCCAACTGCTTGCTGCCCAACCTCCTAGCTGCTGGGCTCGGTCCACGGACCCCTCTCTGGAAATGCAGAGACCTGTGCTCTACACTCGGAAACTGGGGAGAACTGGGGGGAACCTCTCCCAGGGAGGCATCCCCAAGAAATAAGAGTCTTTGTGCAGGTGTGTGCCACACTGGGAGACGCCCGGGGCTATGACCCAGGCCTGGGCTCTATCTGTGCTGGGGACAACACTCAAGTGGAATGGATGGCTCCCTGTGCCCAGGGGAACAGAGACATGTCATATGGCTCAGCTGCTCAGAGGGCATTCCACAGACTTCCACCACAGAGGACCTGGGGGGCCAGGTTCAGCCCCACGCTTGCGGGGCCACTGCTGAGAGCGCAGACCCCCAAGGGGGGCGTGTGTGAGATGCGTGTGCACGGGGACAGGTCCTGTTCATTGACCCACAGCATTGGCACAACCTCTGGTACCAGAGAAATGGCCCCATTGTCGATTTAATCTCATCCTATAGAACCCATTGAAGAAGTCATTACATTCATTAAAGAGGGGGCACCATCATGGAAATCTTCCCACATGAGCATGTAACGTCACTGAGTCGTGACCGCAGGTTGCCCCTGCGCATGGAGCTCTTAGACCTATTCCCCCAGCCCTCCCTCCAACAGGACTGAGACAGGGCACGGTGTGCTCGCCTTACCCCGGACAATGTGTGACACCAGGGTCCTATGGGAAGAGCTGACGCTGGACCTCCTGTTCCCAGGAGTTTTACCTTCTGGACAGACCCTCGTCACCACGCGCAGTGGGCCATCCCTGCAAACTTGGACCAAAGACAGAAGCCTGTGCCTCTGTACGTGGCCAAGATGGACGGTAAAAGAGTTGGACACAGGGAGGCCCAGGGAGGCCCACAGCTCAGGACCAGTGCGGGCAAGCCTGCCTGTGCCTATGTAAGCGCTGCCCCTGCAAGCAGAGGCTGGGGGTGATGGGCAACACCTCCCCCAGGAGGGCTCCCAGGAAGCACATGTGGACCTGCCCCCTGGGTGCTTTAGACAGCTGAATCCTTCCACATGAAGATCAGGGATGGACAGTGTCGGTCATGTCCACGCACCAGGAGAGCTCTCTCCCAGGGCCCGGCAGGTTCAGGAGAGCCCTGTCTTGCTCTAGGGACCGGCCTGACAAGACCAGGCTGTAAACTGCTGCTCGCCCTCGGCCTGCCCCTCCGGAGCCCAGGCTCCCAGGCCAGCCTGCAGGTGAGCCTCCCCATGACACCTGCTGCCTCCCACTCCTTCCCCCACCCTCCCAGGTCCTGGCGTGAATCCATCTGAAGAGCAGCTGCTCTTCCTCATGTTCTGAATCTCACCAGGAAAGTCAAGGGAAGGACACCTGAGCCCTCCTTGGTCACCGAGCCTCAACTCCAAGCACCTTGAGGATCTGTGGTACCCAGAGCAGGGCATCCAAAACCCCACGGTGTGCCTCCAACTCAAAGATACACTGGCTTCCTGGTGACCCGTGAGCATTACCCCGAGTAATGACCTGAGTGTCCAGAGGACCGACCGCGCCACCATCGAGGCCTTGGAGCGAATGCTCCCGCGCCTGCAGCCACCTCTGGAGGTGTCCTTAGGTGCCACTTCTATAACACTCTGGGGGAGTTTGACTGGGGAGCTTCCGGGCCCTGGCGGAGGAGGCCCCGCTCCATGACCAGAGCCCCTTCCTCTTTCTTCAGCAGTTCCAGCAGCCCGGGGTTTGTCTTTCGTCAGAGCGGCCACCAGCATCAGATTGTCTGTGATGATTGGCTTCATTTAAGACATTACCCCTCCATCTTCTCTCTTTAAAAGTTATGCCTCATATCCATCCCAGGCAGATCTCCAGGCCAGGGGATGCCTCCACCCAAGTTGCAGTCCTAAACAGATAGTTCTGGGGATGCCATCGGGTCGCGCCACAGTAGCCCAACCTGTGGTGTGTGAGGAGGGAAGAGAGTGGCGATAAAAACAGAATGTGCATGTGAGAACATCGGAATGTTCCTCTCTCACAGCCCTCACCCCATCCCCTGTCCCACCCTCTTCCAGCCCAAAGGCACACATCCCAGGCCCATCCACACAGCCTTTCACCCCTGTGACCTGCTCGTGATGCACCGTTGGCCCGGGTGCTCTGTCCTGGTCACACGCCAGATTCAGTGTCTCAGCCTGTCAGCCACTTCTAAGGGGCTGTGCTGACCCAGCCCAGGAGCATGCAGACCGCTCGCCAGGCAGTTATCTGACGTGAATTGTTTCCAGGGAAAGCCAGCTTCTGCTCCCCAGGTTTGCACAAAGACCTGGACTAGTCAGTTAGTGCTGAGAGGCCTGGGTGCTCAGTCTGCCCCCAGCCTCTGGCAGACAGCGGGACAGAGGCTGAATAGACTTCTTTCCATACAGAAATCCGAACCCTCCCACCAGGGGGCCAGTGCTTTGGGGAAGGGCCCTTTGCCCCCACAACCCCCAGGTATCTCACCCAACTGGCATCACCAGGATCCCCGAGCCCCTGAAGAGGTCTGACTGGCCAGGAGTCCTGGGAGAGAGTGCCCTGCTCTTGGTGCTCTGCCTACTTCTGTCGCTGAGTAAAGCCGGACAAGGGACATCATCACCACCACACCAACCCCGAGTACACGGCTCTGCCGCCCCCCTTATACAGCCTGTATATATGCTATAGCAGATACTAGAATAGTTGCTCAGGTGCTGAAGGGATGAGGGTATAGACTCCAGCAGGCAAAGCTTAGTAGGGAGAATATAGACAAGGAAACAAACAAATGTCAGCAAGGGTTGGGGAGTGATGGTGCGAGTGTGTCCAGAGGGACCTGGCTGCACAAAGGAGGGAGTTGGCTGTTCTCCCTGGGGGGTCGGGACAGACTTTTCAGAAGAGGTCATCCCTGAAGGAGGCTTGCAATCTGAGACGATAAGAACGCAACCCCTGTACTAACAAAGCCATTGGTAAGTGGGAGGGTGGAGGGTAGTGCACTGGGAAGGAGGGGAGAGGGGGAGGGGAAGGGAGTATTATGAGCAAAGGCAGGGAAGCATGATGCAGTGTTCACCTGCTCGGGGAACCAAACGTGGTCCCCGGAGACTGCAGCTTAGGGGGCAAGGACAGAAATAGGGTTGAGACTGGGAGGGAGACCAAATTGTGGATGGTCACGTGGGTCCTGCTAAGACATTTGGACTTTATCCTCTGGCATTGGGCATCCATTAAGAATTCTGAGAAAGGAAAAAAAAAAAAAAAAGAATTCTGAGAAAGGGAGAAACCTTGGTAAGACTTACTTTTACTCTAGCAATAAGGTGGAAAACTGAGATGAATTAGAGAGGAGAAAGACACAAAGAGATATATGGGCTGTTAGAATGGTCCAGACATGAGAAGATGAGGGGGGATCCACAGCTGAGCGGGGATCTTCCTCCTCTCAACATCTTCAAAAAGGATGCTTCTCCCCCACTCCCCCCTTTCCTTCACATTGCCCCATTATGTTCCCTGTAGATTCAGTGTCACAGCCTGAGCTGGGCCGGAAAGGCCGCTCCCCACCTCACCTGGATGCCTACACTTCTCCAAGAACTGGGATGGAGAGGTCAATCACCCCAAGACTCTGATTCCCCCACGGTTGAGGAAGGTCACAGTGAGTGACAGGCTTGGCCTAGAATCCCAGAGGGACCCCCAAATCCAAAGCCAGCTCCTGCTTCCTTTGGTCATATTCCTGGATTACTTATTGTTCCATTTCTGTCCATTCATCCATTTGCTCAATAAATATTTACTGAGTGCCAAATGCTGCCAGATTCTAGGAGTGCACAGTTTAGAGGGGAATAGAGAGAGCTAAACATAAACTTTCACACAAAAAAGGAGTGTAACCATGTATGAAGTAACCAAGTTATGAAATGGCCACAACTACCTAAAGCAGTGGTCGGCAAACTCATTAGTCAACAGGGCGACAAACCGTGGCTCATGAGCCGCAGTTTGCAGACCACTGAGTCCTAAAGGAACAAATTGCAGAAGGCATTACATGTCTGTCATGCTGAGGTGCTTCCCCTGCTACCCTTGCTACTTAGAGTATGATTCTCAGATAGCAGCCCTGGAATTCATGTGTTTGTCTCACACTTCAGAGTGATTACCAGTTGCCTGGGGCTCTTCTGCTACAATAAGTGTGGGATGGGGCCTGGAATTCTGCATTTCCAATGAGTTTCTCAGCAAAGTCAATGCTGCTCATCCAAGGACCACACTTTTAGCAACAAGAGTGTGTCTAGAGACCATTGAGGATCTGTAGGGAAGTTCATGTTTGCATGTCAGGAGGATAATCCTGCTTCCCTTCCCTGCATAGGTGGGAGCTGGGAGGCTGAAGAGCCGGTGGACCTGGAGTGGTTTGACACAGAAACCTTCTTTGGGATCCTGCTCAGGCAATCTCTGTCACTGACAACCAAACTCAGCCAGACCAAGAAATAGGTAAGGGGAGAAGCTGGACAAGCAAATGGGACGGAAAACAGATTCGCCTCTGGGAGAATTGCTCCTGGAACACAGAGCCTAAAGAAACCCTCAGTCATCAGTAAGGACTCAGAGGAAAGGAGAAGGGAGATAGAAGAGTTCAGATTAAATGTAAGATGGAGCTGATGAGACCTAGGGCCTCAGATCAGCGTTGCCTCTGGAGTCTCTCCTCAGATCCCCATTCCTGGTCCTCAGTAGTCCAACTGGGTGAGCAAATTCAGGCAGTAGATGTAGACGTTGGGAGCAAAAGAACACACTACAAGCTCAAGCATGGAAACTGGGACAGGGGTTCCCCAGACAGAATTTGCGAGCTGGAACTTGCCAGGACCTGCCTCAGCTGGTCTCAGGCATGTCCTTATGCATTTTGTCCTCCGGAGTCCCTCCACCAGCTGGCAGCAGGGGGCGGTGCGGTCACAGCAGCCACAGCGGCTGGTGGCTCCAGTTCACAGGCTACTCCACCCTCTCTCACAGCTCAGTCTCCTGGGCCTCAGTCTTGTGAGTGAAGCCCGCAGCTCTGGGGTGCTGGGTGAGGCACCCCAGTCTTCACCGACCAGCTTCTGGGGAGCCCCAAGAGGGAACAGCAACAGGTTGGGCTGGTCCCTCTGCCCAAATGTGACCCCCACCCTCCTCACTGAGGCCCAGGCTTTGCCCTGAGCACCTCTCCCACCAGTTCCAGCTCCCAGGCCCCTGGGTTTTTAGCCCCACTCCCACCCCTGGGGCTTTCCCACCCCCTTTCCACTGCCGCCATGTCAGCCATGCCAGCCCAGAACGCACAGAGTTCCCAGGAGAAGCTGGGTGTCCAGTGCCCGAGGCTGCTGTCCTGGTGGCTGTAGCCCCTGCAGATAAGCCTGCAGGGTTGTCTCTGACCCCAGGCTGCCGAAGCAGCTGCCAGGGCTGCAGAGGAGGAGGCCAGGCGGAGGGGCCACCTGGCAGGCAAGTACGCAGCAAGCCTTAGTCACCAACTGAATCTCTGGCGCCAAGACCTCCGCGCCAGGCAGGAGCAGTGGGCCTCCTTCTGCTCAGCTCGGGGGCTGCTGGAAGCACAGACAGACTCCCTCCGGCCCGCAAGGTGCTCCCAGGCTGGGCAGGACCCACAAGGGTGTGTACCTGGCGAATCTGAGTCAGACTCAGTGAGACCTGCACCAGGGGAGGAAAGAGTCGGTTTCACAGGTCCTGGAGCTGACCACCCCAGCCTGTACCTTTCCCACCTGGAATTGCAGCTCCCTCTGATGAATCCCCAATGTCACTGCAGGGAAATCCCCCAGTTGGAAGCTGTGCTGGGCCACCTGTCCAGGGCCAGGAGGAGGGCCACGGCCTGAAGGCCTGGGGTGTCCTGGGCACAGGCCCCGGGACAGAACTGCTGCAGCCAGCTGAGCCTGCTCAGCTTCAACCAGGGCCCAGGAAGCATAGCCCTGCCTCCAGGGCACTAAGCCCTGCAAACTCAGTTCCACACCCACCCAAGACACTCTGTACGGAGAAGGGGGGGAGGGGAGGAGGGAAGGGGAGAGGAGGGGAGGAAACCCCCAGGTTGGGAGGGGCTTCCTGTGGAAAGCTCTGGGCGAGTCCTGTGTCACAGAAGAGGGAACCTCAGAAATGGGAGGAACAGAGAGGGAAACAAACAAAACCACCACAAAGCAGAGCTGTGTATGAGGTAACACTTCCTGAGAGCAAAAGCCTGAGGATGAATGCAAAGGCCACGCCTGCAAAATGCTGGACGTGCCTGGAGAGGAAGAGTGGGAGAAGGGCCCCATGGGAACCTCGTGGGCATGCTGAGCTCAGAGAGTCCCCCAACCCCATGTCTCCACCATCTTCCAGGGCTTTGCCAGCTGCTGCCAGCCTGCAGTATGATGTCACAGTGTCATGTTTTGAATGTGGAGTCCCGCCCTGGACTCTGCAAAAGATGAGAGCCCCTGCCCTCGGAAGCACCTGCAGGGGGTTGTGGTGGGCTTCTTGCCAACTCCTCCCAGGCACCTGCCACGGGCCTCAGCCCCGGGGACTGAGCAGGCCTTTGCTTTCCTGCAGCTTCCGCGGGCCCTGAAGGGGGCGCTGATGACATCAGTGTGAATCCCGTCACCAAGATGATGGTCCCTGGCCCCAATTGCGCAATGATTCCAGCCAGTGGCCACGCAGGACCCATACCCCTGGACGACTTCGTCCACCCCGACACTGGGCGGGTGCTGCCTCAGGCTGGAAATCTCGGACACGATCTGCAGGCAGCCGCCCTGGTCCCCACCACTGACTTCCGTCCGGTGAGACCCTGACCACCAAGTCGCCCCCCGCGCAGCCTGGGCTCACTGGGCCCTCTGGAATTTGTCCCTGGGACACAGCACAGGGAGCAGGGCTCTCCTTGCGCAATGGGGCTCCGCGACCAACAGAGCAGCAAAGGCCTCTCCAGCTTCTTCACTGCAACATGCTCGCTGCAGAGGGCGCCCTGCCAGGGAGCTGCTGGGTCAAGGAAAGCAGGTGCCCAGGCCACTCTCTGCCCCTGCCCTGCAGGCACGGGAGGGAGGCTGGCATGTCTGGGGTCGCAAGGCCTCCCTGTCTCCCTGTCCAGGTGGCGTCTGCACATCAGAAGCTCCCCTCCTCCCCTATGCACCCCATCCAACCTGTCCCGCCACCGGCTCCCCTCCAGCCACCCGCCTGCCAGTCCTGCAGCCACGGAGGACCTGACAGCTGGGAGCCCTCATGACAGACCCCGTTACAGGCATCGAGGTGCCTGTGCTGGCTGTGACTCTGCACCCCCAAACAGGGCAGTGGCTCACTCCTGGGGACACATACTGCAATCCCTTCACCAAGACCTTGGCCCCTCTGGAGTTGGGGGGCCCCATGGAGGATCCAGTCACAGGAGGCAGCTCACCCATCCTGGGAGTCAGGCTGGATGAAAACAGGTCTGGCAGCCCTAGGTGCCGTCCCCCCATCTCTCCCTGCTGCCGGGCCTGGCTTCCCAATCCCCCCTCACAGCCCCCTAGGCCTCGTATTCTGGTCAGGCTGCAAACTCCACCCCGGGCCCCACATTTCCACCCGCCACCCCACCTTCCCTCTCCTTGCAGGCTCCCCTTAGCACTTCCCCATCTGAGGCACAGTGCCCCAGGGAGGCCAAAGAGCTGAGCTGGTTCTGCAAAGTAAACGAATGTTTTTAACCAAGAAGGGGCATCATTCCCTCTCCTGCCACCACCATGCACTGTTTCTCTGCTCTCTCCCTCACCCTTACTCTCCCCCCACCTCTGCTGCTCACTCTGCCCTCAGGCCCTGGTTCTCCCTCCTGCCTCATCTGCCAGCATCTCTGTTGCATCCCCTTCCCACTCAACCTCTTGGGTTCCCACTTTCAGGTGAGGTGCTGGCACTGGGAGGGTTGAGAGATGCCTCGGGGAACTTCATGCTGCCTGGTGACAGCTTTGTGGAGCCACTGAGCAGGAAGACAGTCCTGGCTCCAGGGGGCTTCCCCACAGGAAGGCGGGACCTTGCCCCACGGGGGCGGGTCACAGGCCCTGCTGGATGCCAATGTGCTGGTGGCCCAAAGGCAAGTGATTGCAGTGCTATGATTGTGCCAGCAGAGGCCAGTATCAAGGGTACAGGGGCTTCTGGAGGCTGCCATCAAGGACATGAGACAGGCACTGGCCTTGACTCTGTACCAGGTCCTGCAGCAGGCTCAGAGACTGGAGAGACAGCTGGAGGCAGTGCATGGCATCGAGGCCAGTGGCGGCAAAATAGGTACATGCTGACTTCTCAGGCCCTCAAATCCCCGGCCCAGAATGACCGGGTGCTTCAGTGACCCTCCGCCGGTAAGCATGGGGACGGGACTGCAGCCCTGCACACTGGGACCCACACAAGGGAAGAGAGAAGGAATTCAGTGACTTTGTGCCCTGAGCCCACGAACACGTGGCTATATCCCTGTCACTTAATCTCTGGCCAACACCACTGGGTCTTACACTTTATGTTTATAAAGTGTATATTCTCTTATTTCATAGACGCCCCAAACACCAAAACAGGTGTCATGATGCCCATTTTATTGGGGAACCTGAACGTCAGGGAGTTCATGTGAGTTGCCCAGCCACAGTCCCATATCTAGTTGACAGCACAGCCTAAAGCCTGAATCACCTGAGTCCTCAACTCTCTTCTCACTTTGATGCCTGTTAACAGCCTTCAACTTCCCATCAACAAATTCAGGAAAGGAGCCCGCCCAACTCCTCCAGCTCTCCCACAGCACTAACACAAGGAAGGCCAGGGGGAGGAAGTAGGAAATGACACCTTCCCTCCCTCTTTCTAGAAGCTCTTTCCTTCTGTCCAGGGTATGACAAAAAAGACCCAGGTTTTGGGTCAGAACTGACTTGAGTTTGAAGACCTGCCTCACCATCTTTTACCTTGGGCAAGTTACTAAACCTCATTCTGCCTCTGTTTTACCATCTTTTTAAAAAAATATATATATTTTTAAATTGATTTCAGAGAGGAAGGGAGAGGGAGGGAAAGACAGAAGCATCTATGATGACAGAATCATTGATCAGCTGCCTCCTGCACGCTCCCTACTGGGGATCCAGCCCACAATCCGGGCAGGTGCCCTGACCTGGAATTAAACAGTAACCTCCCCATTCATAATTTGATGCTCAAACACTGAGCCATACCAGCTAGATTGTTTTATCATCTTTAAAGTGAGGATTAAAATAGTACAAACTTCAAGGCATTTAGTTGTGGGACCAAATTAAATGTTATTTATATAGAGTCTTAGCTCAGTTTCTGGCACACGGTAGGTACTTACAAACGTTTGTCCTCTTCTCTTCCACCTTTTAGTGTGACCTAGAAATTGTTCCCAGCTTCCCCCAAATCCTGACACCACTCAATTTCTCCCTTTCTGAATTTAAATTGCTAAGCTGGGCTCCCAAGGGAACAGAGGTAATCTTTTCTGGAAGCCTCTCTGGTCAGGGATGTAGCCCTTTGAGCCTGAACAGACCTTCCATGTGGCACATAACCCTTAACTTCTCTTCCCTGTGCCCCACCTCCTGTGTTAGGCATGATGTGCTATCCTGGGACAGAGCTACTGGTCCTGGTTCTGTTTGGGATGGAGATTCCAGACCCTGAGAGCTCTGGGCTCATGGTGCCCTTGCTGGGCATGGAATGTGATGGAAATGCTACTGATGCCACACCCTTGTGGTTCGATGGAAGATGCCAATGGCAAAGGTAGGAGGAAACTTAGAGCCTCTGAAAGCCCTAGGAATGTGACTTAGCCCAGGAGAGAAATCCCAGTAAATCTCAGGAGTACAACCGGTCTAGGAATGGGATCGTTCTGATGCTTCTGCTAGGGATGCTGAAACCCAAATTAAGGTGTTCAGAGATCCCACAACCACAGGACCCCATGTCTTCAATCCCCCACTGAGAAAATCGAGTCCTTTCAAAGACCAGTGCTTCAGAAACTCACCATACCCCCCAGCCCTCAGGGTCTGTGGCCACCAGGAAGCCCTCCAATCCAGCCCCTCAAAGGGTAAGAGGGTTCTAAGGGCTTCTTTAGCTCCCTTTCAGCCACCTTTCTTTCTTCCCATGACTGCCTCTTCCTTCTTTCCCCATCACTGGTTGCTAAAGCCAGTGGTGGTCATGGCATCCCTTGGCATCCCATCTCTATTGGGGCTCAAGCTGTAGACCCCTTGACTGGGGAACCTGCCCCTGTCATTGGTGTTCGAACAGATCCCTCTGCTGGAGTGGTAGTGCCCATTGTCCAGGTGCTAGAGGCGCTGCCTCTGGGAGTGAGGGACCCTTGGCTGGTATGTAGGAGGAGTTTGCTCTATCTACTTAGCATCTACATATGGAGGGCCTGCTATGTTCCAGCACTGTGTTAGGTGCTGAGATGCAAAGACAGCTAGACAGGGCTCCCCTCCTCAGGGCATGGACTGGTAGGTTCCTTCTGTGATTGTGGTTTCCAACGGTGTTAAGGGAGGTCAGATGACAGCCATCTAGATCACATGGAGGAGCGTTGGAGGAAGGTCCCCTAAAGAGGCCACACCTGGGCTAAACTTGAAGAAGGCATCAGAGAAAGGCTTCAGGAGCCAGCAAGTGCCAAGGTGGCAGGTGTTGAGACCACAGATGTTCCAGGAGAATGGAGGAAGTTGTAGGGGCAAAGCAGCAGGTGAGGCCAATGAGGAAGGCAGGAAACAAATTAGAAACAGCCTTGTGGGCTTGGCTGAGGCCAAGAAATATGACTTTTATCATGAAAGCCATGAGGAGCTATTGAAGAATTCTAAGTAGACATAGGGCATTATAAGATATGAATATTCTCAAGACGTTTAAATTTGGAAAATATGGAACAATGCAAAAAGAAAATAAGTTCCTTATAATCCTACCACATTTTAAAGTATGTAAATGAAGAAGCAAAAGCTCCCTCCTCCCCATTCCTCACTCCCTCTGCCATCAGCACCCACATCAGGACGCCACTC
Source organism: Cnephaeus nilssonii (assembly GCF_951640355.1). NCBI lineage: Eukaryota > Metazoa > Chordata > Mammalia > Chiroptera > Vespertilionidae > Cnephaeus > Cnephaeus nilssonii. Next base: position 68,058,012 of record NC_137084.1, on the reverse strand, counting down.
ACTCTCCTCCGTTCTCTCCCACCAAATGCAGTCTCTAGTAACAGATTGGCACACTTCCTCTCAGACAGTTTTATGCTTTGCATGTGTGTAAGTAATCAGCATTCCAGAAAGTTCCCTCTGGCAGCAGTGCAGAGGATGCATGGGAGCAGGGCCAGACTGGAGGAGGAAGCCCCATCAGGAAGTTACTGCAGTAATTCAGCCCTTGGCAGACCTCCAGGAAATGAAAATGATTGAGGGTCTTCCCATACATTCTCAGTATGGTACAGCTTCAGAAACAAAGATGAGTATGTTGTAGAAGGTCTTGTGAGAAGCCAAGAAATTTACATTCTAGCCCCTGTCCTAGCTGGTTTTGCTAAGTGGATAGAGCATCACCCTGTGGACTGAAGGGTCCCCGGTTCGATTCCGGTCAAGGGCACATGCTCGGGTTTCAGGCTCAATCCCCAGTATGGGGTGTGCAGGAGGCAGCCAATCAATGATTCTCTCTCATCGTTGATGTTTCCATCTTTCTCTCTGAAATAAATTTAAAAAATATAAAAATAAATAAATAAATTCTAGCCCCAACTCAGTTTCACAGATGAACATGAAGGGCTGACACAAGGAGGTGGGAACAATTCCTCCTGCCTGTGCCTCCCAAGAAGAAGGTGGGAAGAGAGCAGGGGACAGGTGAGTCCAGGTGTTAGAAGGAGAGAGGGAGAGGGACTAGAAGCTTGAGTCCAGGTGTTAGAAGGAGGGAGGGAGAGGGACTAGAAGCTTGAAGAAGATTCATGGTTATTGTTTTTCCATTTACAAACAAGTCAACTGCCTCTGCTTAGTCATGGATGCCCAGGGGTGAGGGGGACCCATGTCTTGAGCAGCTTTGGCATCTTCAACCAGACCACCTGGGGCTGTGAGGAGAAGAGCTTAGGAGTACTAAATGAGCTGCATGTGCTAGCTGGACACCCTGGAGCGGGAGCTGAGAGCCCCGGAGCAGTACTGGCGCCACCAGGAGCAGGAAGAGGTGTGGCTGGCAGAACACCTGGGGGATCAGAGCCAGGAGCTCCTCTCCACTCCAGGCAAAGACACCAGGCAGCAGGTAAGGTCCAGAAGCACCTCCTCACGTCCCTACACACCTGTCGGCCCAGATGGCACACGTTTCACTTGAAGTGTGGAGCCCTTGTCTCTCCCTGACCTCAGGAATGGAACCCATCTCAGGACAGACAAGGCCCAAAGCTCCCCAGCTCCAGATCTTAGATTTCAGTCACACCTAAGTGTCTCAGCAGGATGCAGAAGCCAGGAGGGGCCAACATGAGATGACCCAGCCAGCCCAGGATTCCTGCCTTCTCTGTGGCCCATTCCTTTGTGCTTCCTGTCCTGTGTAGCTGAGAGCTGTTGAGGACACCTACGTAGTCCTGGAGTCCTGCTGCCTGCAGGAGACAGAGAGGAGAGCCGGAGCCCTGAGCCCACAGAATGGCCAAAGCACCCCTGGGCCCAGATCCCCAAAGCAGAAATCTTCTGGGAGTGGTGCTGTCATCCTCAGCTGCCCAGTGAGGACTCCTCCAGCCCTCTGAATGGCTCATCTCCCCGGCTCCCAGCCAGGCCCTGGCTCTGACCTGGCAGCTTCCCCTGCCCCAATAAACTACTGTCTTTTCTTCTCCTCCCTACCCCCAGAGGTGGCCACTGCCATGCAGCCCTTTTTTTTTTTGTCCCTGCAAGCAAACAGAGAGGAGTGGAAATGGGAGGCACAGGTGGCGCTGGCCATGTGGAAAATCCTGCAGAGTTTAGGACAGGCAGCAGAAAATCTCAAACAAGCAGTTGGCCGGCTGCAGGGCCAGGAGAAGGAGATGTGGCTACAGCAGAGCCCACAGATCTGGAACCGTCCCAGGCAGGTGAGGCTCTGAGGCTAAGAGGACCCATGTAGGAAGAGCACATCCTTCCACATCATCAACATGGCTTTTCAGGGCAGTGTAATACTCAGGGATAGGTGGGCCCAGGAGCAGTGGATGGTCTGGGAGGGGAGCAGGAGGAAAGAGAAAGAAGTTCCATTTTAATTTGGACATTACATTTCCTGAGTTCTAGGTGATTCAGCATCTCTCTGTTGAGTTTCAGGCGGTGGTGAGGGAGAGACAGAGCTTTCGGGATAGGGCCCTCGGTCAATTGCAGTACCAACAGGAACTGAACCGTCTCCAGCTCTTGCATATCCGGGTACTGACCTCTGGACACGGCACAGGTGCCACCGGGCATGAGGAGATCTGTGCACCCATCTCTGATGGGGGCATCAGAAAGAAGCTCCCAAAGAAGTCATGTGGGACAGTTGCAAACCAAGCATGGAACTAAGATTCTATTTCATCCTGGATTGTTGCCTCAGGAGCCCCCGTGTGTTTGGAGAATTACCCTGGAAACAGATTTTATGGAACAGCCACCACCAATTCACTCAGGGACCAGGCTGCCGCCTGCCCACCATTGATCCTATTCCTGAAGAGCCTCACTGCAGCACCAGTGGAACCTCAAGACCAAGGCCTAGGATTGGAGAATTGGGGGCCAGGAACAGGTAAGGCTGCTCACTGGTCCCACGTTCCCTTCTGCTGCCAATCTGGTCATGTTTTGATCAAGTTCTTACATTACAGTTAGGGCTTCAGGCACCATAGGAGTGTGGCCACGATAGGTTCTTCAAAAGGAACACAGAGAAACCCAATGTATTAGTTATACATTGCTGCATAACAAACTAATCCAAAATTCTGTGGCTTAAAACAGCAAACATTTACTACCTCACAGTTTTGGTGGGTCAAGAATCCGGGTGCAGCTTAGTGAGGACCCTGGCTCGGGGTCTCACACAGGCTACATCCAGGTGTCGGCCAGGGCTGCAGTTATCTCCAGGTTTACCTGGGGAGTCCAAGTTCACTCTTGTGGCTGTTGGCAGACCTCAAGTCCTCACTGGCTGTTGGCCAGAACCATTGGTTCCTTGCCACGTGGACTTCATAGGGCAGCTCACAACATGGTAGCTGACTGCCTTCAGAGCAAGCAAGTGGGAAAGGGCAAAAGAAACCAATGGAAGCCATAGTCTTGTTGTATACTGATTTTTGCTTATTCTATTCATTAGAAGTGAACCACTACATCTAACCCACACTCAGAGAGGGGGAGGGGCATTACACAGGGGCATGATGCACATGGGGGCATCATGAAGGCTGTCTTAGAGGCTTTACACCCCATGCTCTGTCTGGCTCTTTTAAACTTTGGCCACAACTCTATGCCCTTACTTCAGCAATTATTTCCTTCTCCTCTGCTCAGATGCAGATAAAGTTGACATCATGTGGACCTTACCACTCTTTTGTATCTTGAAGAAACTAGGCATCTGGCCCCAAGCCTAAAAGGAAGGAGCTGGACTGCAAGGACAAGTACATCATATTGCCAATAGCACCCTATGGAACTGTGAGTCAAAACAGAATGTGGCTGGCCTTCCCTGAAGAGTCAGGTCTATTTCAACTTACCCATCTCCCAAGTGCAAAAGGAGTAATAGAAAATTAATGCATTCTTTTCAGTTGACTATGATGCAGGCCACTGGTAAGCACAGTTCCATGAACATCTTTGAACTTGACCAGAGGTCAGCAAATTATGACCAATAGACTAACTCCAGACTTCTATCTGATTTTGTATGGCCCGCAAGATAAAAATGGCTTTACATTTGTAAATAACGCAAAAAAAAATGTCAAAAGAAGAATAACATTTCTATGGAGTGCTATATAATATACCATATGCAGGTCTAAATCTTTGGATATATTAGCACATTTAATCTTTACAACAACCCAGTGAGCTAGTCTATTACTCATTTTATAAATCAGGAAAATGAAGCTTCTGAATAGGTCAAGTAAGTAGTCAAAATTATATTGCTAATTAGGAGTTCAGCTTTAATTCAATCCCAGGGATTCTTACCCCAGAGCCTGTGCTCTTAAGCTGCTTCCCCATATGAAAAATTATCCAACACTATAAAGGCAGTGCCAACAGGGAGATGAAGACACCATATGCTGGTGAGTTCTCAGGAAGGCAGGTCACTGTGTATCAGAGAAGCAAGGGATGGTTTTGTAGGAGGATGAGTTCACATGATGATGGGGAATAATAAAGTTAAACCCTGTTTTTGCCTCTTGGCTGGCACCGCCTAATACATTTACTCTCCGACCCTTTACAGAAAAAGTTCGCTGACCTCAGAACTTGACCAATCTTAGTATTAATTCTGCCTACATTTGGGGGAAACTAAGCAGATGATGGGCAGAGAGGTAGGCCCTCCATTGAGAGCTTCCCCCACTACTTCAACCTTCTTTGTCTTACAATGACATTGACTTTATAATGTTGAAAACAACTTTAAATACACTGTCTTGTTTACACTCAGAAACCTTGTAAGGTAGTGAAAGATTATTACATATTTTTATATAGATGATAAAACTGATGTTCAAAGAAGTTAAGTGGCTTTCCCAGGGTCTTACAGAACCTGGACCAGAACTCAGGTCATTCTTTCCTACGCCATGCCACCCAAGCCTTCTGTCATTGTGCTCTCAAGAACAAAATAAAAATAGAAAATGTTTAAAGAGCTAAGGCCCATTAGAGACAATTTTGTGAGGAAGACATCTAATACAGCTAACATTTACTGAGTGCTTACTGTACACCAGACGCTGTTCTGAATATAATACATTTAATGTCCCAAACGACCTTAAGAAATAGAAGAAACACTGTTGCCATCTTTTGGGGACTCTCATTCTGTCATTCTGGCTCCTCTGTTTTAATTGACTGAGACTTAATCCCTTTCCATGAAGATGGGCAGGAAAGCCTAAGGCATAGTGTATATGTAGCACAGGATGATGGATGGGTGGGTAAGAGGATGGATGGATGGATGGATGGATGGATGGATGGATGGATGTACACCTTTTCCCAAGCTGAATTGTATTGTTGTTGTTGTCTATATATCACCACTGCACACAAAAAGTTAATGAAATCATTACTGGTTTCTCTTGATCTCTGTAGCCCCAAAGAGTCCTTTGAAGGATTTCCCAAAACCTCAGGAAATCCAAAAAGAAGAGCTGATAACTGTGCAAGCCATAGACCTTTCGGCCAGGAAATTTGTGGTTTACCAGTATGGCCTCTCCATCCTGTACCTCCTCATCCCTCAGCTTCATGTAAGTGTGGTTTCTGGACTCTCTGCAGAGTTGTCATCTTGGAGCCAAGAAGATCAGGTGACCAGGAAGGAAGCTTCGAGGTGGTAGCTATTCCTTTAGATTACGTACCTAGAGCAGGGAACTTTCTAGTCTCTCCTTCAAGGGGACTGACAGGAGTCATTTTACCAGTCTAAAGTCTCACCTCTCAAATGATATTCACAATAAATAGAATGAATTAAGCACTTCGTACATGCCAGGAGATGTTCTAATAATTTGCATGAATTAAATCTTTTAATCTTCATAAATACTTATGATATAGATACTGTCATTTTTTTCTCATTTTAAAATTGATGGGGTTGAGTAAACCTACCCAAGACCACTCGACCAAAAGATTAGAGCCAGGTTAGAATCCAGGCATCATGGCTTGGGAGCCCTGATGCCACTCTAGCCTATTTCTATTTAGGAAAGGACTAAGATAATTCTTGAAGTTAGCATAAATGTCAAACACACAACTAAATATTCTTTCCACTTCCCTATAGAGTATATTGAATCGACTTACCCTATTACAATTTAAATGGACATTCCCATGCATTTACTTCCCATTAGTTTGGTGGTGCTATGTAGCTGAGCTGCATGAGAATTTGTAGCAAAAGGATGGGTTTTGTTTTTGTGTCTTTTGTCTCTTATTCTTCCCAGGCTCCAGAAATCACCCTGCAGATTGCTTCTCATCTTCCTGCCACAGAAGCCTCAGACAATGCCTTCCAAGGTTCCTTCTTCTATCAGGTGCTGAAAATTGAGCCCCAGGTGTGGGGTTCTGGAGTTCTGGGGTATATAGTAAAGATAGAAGCAAAAAAAAAAGTTATAAAACATTTTCCTCTCTCAAATACTGACATACTGCATTCCTTCTTAGAGCAGGGAACTTTCTAAGTCATTTAGCTAAGGCACAATAAATGTCAGCATGTAAGAGCTTTCTCCAATCAGTAAAGTGAATACATCCTGGCTTGCACCCAGTGAATCATAATGGCTTTGTGCCCGTTAATGAATCTCTGTCATTGTCCAAGTCAGGGTTCCAGACTCATTTTTCTCCTAAGAGTTCTGGTTCCAGCTTCAGGAAATCCTGCACAATCAGTATCTTTTTACAGAAAGGGATCTAAATTGTTCCCGTCCTGGTAGTTCCTCAAATGTGTAGATTGGCGGTGCCTTGGTGGAAACTCTAAACTGGTTGGTGTATGTAGACCTGAAACACTGGTGATAGATAGTACATTGGTAAACAAGGATTGTGAGAGGAGGAACTGCTAATCAATGTTAAATGACTAGGAAATGGCTTATGCTTGACTAGTAGCTTGTTAGGGGACTTAGCAAGACCCAAAATTACTCATATATGGTATTCTCCAGGCACTATTTCAGGTGATCCTCAAGCAATCTATGAAGTAGGCAAGAGTTTAATCCCATTTTACTGATGGGATTCATTGAGTGCTGTGTGCTATGCACTTGGCCATGTGCCTACATGAATTACCCCAAGGGGTAGACACTCTTGTTAGGTACTCATTTTATGAATTAGGAAACTGAGACCCAGAACTTGTCCAAGATTACATTGTCAGCAGGAGTTTAAACTTAAGTCAAGGCGTATTTGACCCAAACTCATTTTTTAACCACTAGTCTGTGCTGCCACCATAGCTGATTCCAGGAACAGCTCTCAAACTGTCTGATTCCAAATTATCTAAGGCTTTTCCAGGCCAACCTATCGCCTCTTAAGAGAATGAATGAGGGAGTTATTTCAAATCAATTAGGCAAAATGGGAGATCTGAGAGCCTGATTTCAATAAGGGCATGAAAGACAAAGAGAGCCTGAGAGCCCTCTAAGACAACGGTTCTCATTGTGTGGTCCTTGGGCCTCCTGCATCAACCACTGAGGGAGCTTGGTGAAAGTGGAAATGCCGAGGCCCCACTTAAAGCCCCAAGAACAGAATTGCTCCCACGTGAAAGGCCTATTCACACTGAAGTTTGAGAACTGTTGCATAAGGAGACAGTGACTAGAGGACGTTGATAAAAGAACAGATACTTGAGTAATTTGCTCTGAATTTCCAATAGTTTGTTTTCTGTAAGATGGGGTTGGGTAGCAGAAAATCTGGGAGACAGTGGAGAAAATGATTTATTCAGAGTTCAGCTAAAACAATCACTTGTCCTTTATCTTCTGAATCTTCACTTCAGTAAACTTCCATTAGCCCAGGGAGTTATTCAAAGTTATTTTAGATTCTATAAAAGTAGGGAACATGAGTCAGTGGAATGGCTGCCACAAGTGGACATCTCCGTGTTTGGGTATTTTCTCCATTCAGAGTGCCGAAAACACACTGTTTATTGGGAGAGAGTGTTTCGCATCTGTGGGAAGCTCTGTCCTATTGTTGATTCACTGCCTGGCCCTCATCACTGCCGAGGACTTCCACCAGAACTCCAATCCCGCCTTCCTGAGCTCATTTTATAAGGTATTTACAACACACCCAGGGCTGTTTGCTTCTCTTTCTCTGTGACACAGACTTTATTTCCTGGGATCATGAATGATATAAACTTTGCAACATTTCAAATTGACTGAAGTCTCCTTGGTAGCCTATGGTTCCTACTGCCAGGCCAGAAAGAAGATTTCCTGTGGCAGGGTCTAACAAAACACATGCACCACTCTGTAAGAATTCTGGAGAGAAGTGGTCTTCCTATGAGAACTGCTTCCCGTGGCTATTTCATTGTCAACACATAAGCCTCACCATAATTGCAAATGACAGTGGTAACCCATGGTGAGGGCAAATACACAAGATACATTTCAAACCCCATTTTTCTTTCAAATATTATTTTAAAGCTTTAATAGCAATTGCCTAAAAGTGGCACTGAACTGCCCCTCACCGTTTCCTTGGCCAGGGGTTAAAGGCCTATTTCAGGGAAGCATTCTCTATCACACTGAAAATAGCAACAGCTTCCTGGGACAGAAAGCTGGACCAAAGGATAAGCGCTATCCTGCTGGGAGAGCAGCTCATCTCCGAAAGAGGATGAGATATTCTCTCTAAACTCCTCGAAAGGAAGGAGTCTCACTTGGAGCCAGAGGCATCAGAAGAGGTACCTAACTAACTTACGTAGCACATGGTCTTGATTAAAATGGACTTCATCACAAAATAAATGCTTTATTGCATGACCTTGTCAAACACTTATTTCTGACCACCCTAGGTGGTACACTGCCATCACACTCTGTCTGCCTCTCAAACCACATCTGACAACCTTTTTTAAATTTTCTATTCTGCAGGGAAGACAGTGGGTACCTGGATCTTTGAATCATGTATAGGGGTTAGTGGCTCCATGTCCTACTAACACATTATCAATAAGGAAGCAGAATCTCGCTTATAAAACTCACGGTGACTCAGAGACTAAATTCAAATGCCCAAGAGTAGCCTATCTACCCAAACTGACAGTGTGCTGTTTTCTATGCAAACTAGACAAAGATATTCTTAATACTGTGTTATTTAAAGCACTTTTATGAAAATATCTCAGCTTTTTAACTATTAAAAACAAAATATCATAAAATTTAAAGCTATGATCTTAAAGAGCTCATCCTCCATTAAAGGTCAATTCATTTTCAAGTTATAAATAAGAGCATATCTTTATTCATTATTTTTATAAAACTTCATAAATTTCAAGGCACTTTTATATATATTGTCTCATTTGACCCACCCAGCAATCTCAGTAAGATACATATGTGTAGTCACATTTTGTGCCTAAAGGACAGATTAAATAATTTGCCCAGAATCATGAAGCTATTTGTAGGGGTAGGGCTGAGACTGGACTCTAGATCTCCTGACTCCCAATTTGGTTACATTTCTCTGTAACCAAATCTCCACTTGTTACAGAGTCAGAGATGTATTTTGTGATTGTTGATGATGAAGGTGATGTTGATCATAGATCACAGAATTCTCTTACACCCTAACTCCCACAAATAACAGAAAATGGCCAGTTCTCTGCTCTCATCTAACAACAGCATTTGACACATCTGGCTACTTTCTCCTCATGTATTTTCTTCACCTGACCACCTCCGGTTTTCCTCCTACCTCTCTGGCTGTTCCCTTTCAGTTTCCTTCACTGATCCCTCTTCTTCTCTCTGGCCTCTCAGAGTTGAAGGGCAAGAATTAAGTCCTACCTCTTTTCTTCTCTGTCTATATTCACTCCCCTCGAGTATCTCATCCAGCCTTCAGCTTTAAATTCCATCCATAGATCAATGACTCTTACATTTTTATTTCTAGCCCCAACCTAACTCTCTAACTCAACTCATGTATCCAAATGCTTATTGGCCATCTGCAAGTGGATGTCTAATAATTATCAAACTGAGCATGCCCAATAAATATCTCAAACTGAGCATGCCCAATAAATATCTCAAACTGAGCATGCCCCAAACTTACATTATTTCTAAACCTGCTCCATTCAAAACCTTCCCTGTATCAGTTAACATCAACTCTTTTCTTCTGGTTTTCCATACATAAGTCTTCCTTGAAACCTCTCTCTACTATATACACCCCACAACCAATCCATCAGGAAGCCCTGTTGCTCTATGTTCAGAGTATACCCAGAATCTGACCACTTCTCATCACCTATACTGTTACCAGCCTAGTGCAAGCCACCATCATCTCTTGCCTGGATTACTAGTTGTACCAGTTAATAATGCAGATTTTTTTCAATAGATGGAGTTACACATATGTTGATATATGCGATTTGATATGTATGCTATTTTGTTGTATTGACAGCAAGTTTCAAAACTTCATATGTCAAATTTGCTGAAGGTGTTAACATCATATTTTTACGCTTAAAAATGTCAAATTTTGTGCCAAAAAAAGCATTTGCATGAAGTTTTAATTCATTACTTTATTTTGAAGAAAAAGTTATCTTATACTTCGGGAAGCTTATGGTGAACATGCTCCATCTCAAGATAATTATGAACACTGGTTTAAATGCTTTAAAAGTGATGATTTCAATGTGAAAGACAAAGAACATCCCAGTCAACTGAAAAAGTTTGAAGACCAACAATTACAAGCATTATTGGGTAAAGATGTGTGTCAAACTCAAAAACAACTTGCAGAAAGATTAAACATTGCTCAGCAAACAATTTCTGATCATTTACAAGCAATGGGAAAGATTTTAAAGGAAGGAAAATGGGTGCCACATCAACTGAACGAAAGACAAATGGAAAACCTAAAAGTCATCAGTAAAATGTTGCTTCAATGGCATGAAAGAAAGTCTTTTTTGCATCAAATTGTGACTGGCAATGAAAAGTGGATTTATTTGGAGAATCCCAAATGCACAAAATCATGGGTTGATCCAGGTCAACCATCAACATAGACTTCAAGGCCAAATCACTTCAAAAAGAAGACAATGCTCTGCATTTGGTGGATCAAGAAGATGTGGTGTATTATGAGCTTCTAAAACCAGGTGAACCATTAATACTGATTGCTACTGACAACAAATAATCAATTTGAACCACGCTTTGATCGTGAAATGACCAGAATGTGCCAGAAGACAGGACAAAGTAATTTTGCTTCATGATAACGCACCATCACACACTTCAAAACCAGTTAAAGATACGTTAAGAGATCTTGCCTGGGAAGTCTTAACCCACCTGCTGTATTCACCAGAACTTGCTCCTTCAGATTACCACTTGTTCTGATCAATGGCACACGCACTTTCTGAGCAGCACTTCAAAACGTACGAAGAAATGGAAAATTTGGTCTCTGAATGATTTGCCTCAAAACAAGAAAAGTTCTATTGGGACGGTATCCACAAATTACCTGAAAGATGGGGGAAATGTGTAGCTAGCGATGGACATTACTTTGAATAAAGCACTTTTGATGTTTCTCTTGAAATTATCCTGTTTTCCCCGATTACAAAATCCGCTATTATTAACCGGTACACCTAGTATAAAACTTACAACCTCATCTCCCTGAGTCAAAACTTGCCTCTTCAGTCTATTCTCAACATAGTAGTCAGAGTGATATTTTTAAAATGAAAATCAGGCCCTGCCTGGGTTGCTCAGTTGGTTAGAACATCATCCTGTACACCAAGAAGGAGGGGGGTTCAATTCCAGGTCAAGGCACATACCTAGGTTGCAGGTTTGAGCCTCAGTCAAGGTGTGTGCAGAAGCAATTTTCTCTCTCATATTTCTCTCATCTCTCTCTCTCTCTCTCTCTCTCTCTCTCTCTCTCTCTAATTAAAAAAAACAACAAACATATCCTCCAGTAAGGATTTAAAAAAAAAAGAAATCATATTCTCGACCAAAAGTTAATAAAGGAATCTTTTCTATAAATTTGACTTGGGATCCTTTTTCATTTTTTGCCCAAATGATTTTCCTTTGGCTTGTTTTGACACCATGTGTGTTTTTCATGGGTGTCTTGCTTTTAGCATTAACATCTAAAGTAAAAATTTTCTAGATGTAATTTACTTACAAGATATTCCTTACATGATATTCTTCTACTATCCCCCCTTTTTTATTTAAATATTAGGAGGCTTTTGGAAATTTTATAATGTAGTGTTTGTATATTTTCAGAAAACAACTCCAAGACCATGTGCATTCCTGCAACAGAGAGGAATTGACAGGACTGCTCCAGCCATGAAGACAGAAGAGAAACAGTCCAGAGATGGAAGACGCTGACGACGCCTTGCCATACTAGCAGTCAGCAGCTGTGCATCGCTGCAGGTTGCCCAGGACCAAACCAGAGAGGGTCAGACCTGCATTACCACCATTTGTCCACCATCCAGAACTGAAATATCATTTCTGACATGTACACATAAGGAACTGTTTGACATTGAAATTAGGACTCAAAAGAACTGTTGGCCCAGAAAGAAACTCACTACAGACTGATTCATTTGCCTCTCAGCATAACCATTATTGCTTGTCTCATTTTTGGTTCTTATAAGTGTATTTCTAGTATCACATGATCTCACTCATCTAGGGGAAATAATGAACAACATAAACTGATGAACAAAAAAATAAAATAAATAAAATAAAATAAAAATGTAAATAATTAAATAAATAAAAAGAAATCAGGTCTATTCAGAATCCTTCTGTGGCTCCCTATTTCACTTAGAGTAAAACCAAAAAAAAAGCCCAGTCCCCTTGTCTCCAACCTCTTCACCTACTACTCTTCCCCTCACTCACTCAACTCCACCACACTTTCCTCATGCTATTCTTCAGCCACAGCAGGTACACTTACTCCACTCTTAAATGTTCCCTCTGCCTCAACACTTTAAGGCAGTGGTCCTTAACCAGGAGGGATGCTTTCCTCACAACATCTGGAGACATTTTGATTGTCCTGACTCAAGAGAGGGAGCTGCTACTATCAGCTAGTAGGTAGAGGACTGAGATCCTTCTGCAATGCAGGTGATTGCCCCCACAACAAAAAAATTATCCATTATCCATCCCCAAATGCCAATAGTGCTGAGGTCAAGAAACCTGGTCTAAGGAGTTTGAGCATACCTGAGCCTCCACCCCATCTTTGTTCAAGTGTCACCTCCTCAATGAGGCCTCCATTGACTAGCCTGTCTTAATCTGAAACCTTCTTTACCCCTCTACTTTCTTTCTATATACCACTTCTTAACATGCAGCATAATTTACTTACCTATGCTTCTTGTTTTCTTCCCCTGATAGAATGTAAGCTCCATAAGGGCAGAGATGTTTGTTTTGTTTCCTGATACAGCCCATGTACCTGGCTGGCTCAGAGTAGGCTTTTGATATATTTACTATGCTAATGAATAGATTTATATGTATCCTGATACTAAATATTCAAACGTTCCAATCTACCAGAGCTAACTACAAGGCAGATAATAGTACACATGTATTACACATGTACCACATGCCAGATGTTCTGCTAAGAGATTTACATGCATTATCTCATTTAATCTTTTGCATGTCCTTATACAATAGAGGCTACTTTTATTTCTAACTTACAGATGAGGAAACTGAGGCTTAGATGTATAAAAACAACTTGCCAAGACAGAGATCGCTGTGGAGCTGGAATGTCAGTCCTCTTCCAACCACCATCTTAAATTGTTTAATCCCACCCAATGATGTTTCCTTTATTGATTTTAGAGAGGAAGGGAAAGGGGGAGAGAGAGAAACATCAATTAGTTGTTTGAAGTGTCATTCAGCACACTGAGCTACTGCCAGGCCTTATTTTGAAAGCAGAATTACATATAGTACTCTCTGGTCAGCATACTGGCTAAGAAGATCCAAAAGTACTTAAAAGAGATAAGAGCAAAAGTATTGATTCTGTCCTCCACACTCTCTACAGTATATTATGAAAACCAAAGATCTTCTCCTCTTCACCAATATGGAACACTTCCTGAAAAGCATCCTTGCTACAGAGCAACAATTCCCAAGCAAACCAAGAGATCAACTTGGGGGTGAAGATAAGGTGAGGTGCCCTTAGGATCTCCACTATTAAGATTGTACTCTGCTGCATACATTGAAGCTTTTTATTGTGTGTTTGGGACCATGTCTATAATTGAGCATGTAAGCAGAACAAAGGATTAGAAATTAATGGTGGTATGAATAAGTTAGATCATCAGCACTTTATTTACTAGTAAGAGCTTCCCAAGTACCAACAGATATGGATCTTATATCAAAGAGTTGGAAAGGACCAAACAATCACAGAATTTATCCCTCTGCCCTGAGGCAGGTAAAGTATTAACCCTAGAGAGCGGAAACTGAGACTCAGACTTGCCCCAGTTCACCCAGCTGGAAGAGGACAAAAAGTAATTAGAAATTGGATACACCACTTCTTATTCGAGTTTTCTTTCACTATACCATAATGGTACCTACTGCTGTTTAATAAAAAGTTATTTGCAAGCATTTTAAATGTCATATCTTTAAAAAGACAATAAATATTGGAGATGTTCAACTTTAATAGATGCTACAAGTCAGACTTCCAAAGTGATTGTATAAATATATACTGTCACCAACAATGGATAAGAGTTCTGGTCACTCTTCATCTTTACCAGTTCTTAGTATGTTCCATTTTTGTTTTACCCATTCTTCTGGGTGTGTGGTTTTAATTTGCACTTTCCTGGTGGCCAGTGAACCTGAGCATCTTTCATATATTTGTACACCATTTAAAAATCTTCTCTTGAGAAGTGTCTAGTCAAGTATTTTGCCCGTTTCCCATTGGATCACCTATTTAATTGATTTGTAGGAATTCTTTATTCTGAAATAATTTTTCTTTATTCTGTGGATTGTCTTTTTATAAACTACACATGTTTCTCTTTTTGTTTTATTTTTTTAGATCTAGAAAGAAAATGGTGATTTCATTTCAGGCTGCATAATTAAGTAGTATTAAATATGTCAAAACCACATCTGATGAAGCTGACAAAATATTTTAAATAGCTATAATACTCATATATGAATCACATAGAGGTATATTGTAATCGTGGGTGATATATAAAATAACAGGGGCTAATATTTATCACAGAAGATAAAGAACAGACTGACATTTTCACTATGAGTAAAAGATCATTAGATCACATATCTTATTAAAATATCCATTAATTAAAAACATTGATTGGCCTTCTTTCTATGTAAAATTTGTATATATTATCATTTGTCTGACTGACTAACATCTAAAATTGTCTGTTGCTAAATCACACAAAGTGGTTATATGTATTTGCACAACATTTAGTGATCAGGAATAAGAGTACATAAAATATAGTCCATGTGGCATATACAAAGTTCACTTTGGAGGCCCTGGTTGGAGCACCTCAAAGAGATGAGCAGTAATCTAAAACTAAAGTTTCAAGGTGGATTTGAGTGCTAATCAGGAGAGACACAACCATCACATGAACCAATAGAAGCCCCCCCAAAAAAATTTTTCAAATACAAAACTCAAATCAAATACCTGCTCAAATTACAAATCGAATGCCAGCAATTCAAACTGCTTCTCACAAGGATGATTCTCTTTATTGTGTTCCAAGATGATTCTCATTCAGGGTTTTATATCACTTTAAAAAGGATTTTTTAAAACTAATATAACAATTGTTACTGAGTCTCTTGAGCAATGCAAGGAAGACAGGTTAGTAAAGAAACACTATGTGGGTAGATAATGAATAATAACTAATTAGTGAATGCAGTATCTAATTCATATTCAACATTTTTTAGCCTGGCAGGTCTTTTGTCATAATCAAATTTCTTCACATGGCTGATATTTAACTCTAACTCCAACCAAAATAATAATGGTAAATTACTTTAGGGAAAATAAGTTAAAATAAAAAACACTGTGAGACAACATGACAAGGAGATTTACAATTAAGGTTATCAAAACGTTTTAAAGCAAGTCTTAAAGAGTATCTGCTCAGAATCAGTTTACTACATCTAACTCCTCCATTTCTACCATCTTACACTGACCTTCCGTTCTCATTTCTTTGCTGCTCGAGTTTGCTCACTAAGCCATCTTAAATAGCCATTCAGATTAAATTATTAGATTCTTATATACACACGCCCCCCCCCCCCCCCGCAATCAATGCATAACATTACAAGATTAAAGACTTCTCCAGTACTTTGAGATGATATGATAAATATTGGAATATGCCCTTAAGAACTTTATTGAACTATTTACATAAATTATTAAATGAATTTCCCAGTGAGTAAAGTGGAGATTAATTATGCCAGACATGCAAGACTATTTAGGATAGTTAGGCAAAAGTCCAGGGCCTCTAAGAGAGGTGGTAAAGAAAAATGCTGTGCAGAAAGTAAAGCTCTCTTGTGTATTCTTAGTTTTGGCTGAGCAATGCACCTATTCAAACATGATCCAACTTCCCGATTTCTTGGGCCCTCCTCCTGATTCCATTAACAGCTGGAAGTTTTTAGTAAGCATGCACTTTTTAATGGAAATGCCACAGATTACAAGGCAGGGACCATGTTCTCTTTCCTGTGGTATTCTGTGTATTTATTGCTGAGTTAAATCAATAAATGTGAGATTAAGTTTTGATATTCGAGTTATCTTTAAGGAATTAGCTTGTATGCACACACATACACACACAATAGGCCACTGAGCAGAAAAAGGATAAGAAAACCTTAATAGATCCAGAAGCCATATTTCACCAACTATTAACAAAAAGAACCCTTTCCCAAAAATATTATACTTAATTGTTGTAAGAAAATTTGGTTTTTAATTTCAAAAGTAGTGCATAGACTTCTGTTTCCAGGAAGTGGCATACTTTTCCCTACTCCTCCCACCAAATACAACTAAAATCCCTGGGCATTATGTATAAAAAATAAACAAGAAGATTTTGAAAGGTGTAGAGAAGAAAACAGAACAGCCAGGGACCTCTGAATCCAAGGCAGCATATGATGGTAAACTCCACAGCGTCTCTTTTTTCTCCATGTATTCCAAACTTAGCAATAAACCCCAGCAGCCCACAAACACTCCTGAGCACAGACCGAAAGAGCGCCACAAACGCCTGCTCTCTTCAGCCAGAGGACTGAGAAAGGAGCAGCCTACGGAGACAGAAAACCTTTAGACAATGGCTGCTTTACTCCAGCCAAAAATCACAGCCCAAAATACAGACAAACACAAAACCCTGCCTCCAACCACACCAAGAAAAGTTGATAGGGAGACTAGACACACACCCCCTCTTACCAACCTGTAATAAGGCACCCCAACCTCCTCCTGTGGTGATGCCAGAAAAGACCAAGTAGCAGCGGGGCATTGTCATCTTTCATCCCCACAGGGCAGTCACAAACCCCGCCTCAACCCCGTGAGGTCAGTAGAGACCATGGGGCAAATCTAGACATCTACTAACAATATGGCAGCAATAAGTCCCCTCACCACCACCTTCCCACTGGAGTGGCATCAGCAGAGGCCATGTAAAGAGAGAGAACTTTCACTGTTGCCACTGGTAATAGGGCCACTCTCACCAAAGTTATTAGTAGAAACAACATGAGCAGCTGGAACTTCCATACCAGTCCAACATCTATGAGGAATCCCTTCCTGAGATGGCCAGAAGACATGCACAGATACTTCACCCAAGAGAATAGATAGATGGTAAATGAGTACATGAAAAGATGTTCGACATCACTAACCATTGAGGAAATGTAAATTAAAACTACAATGATGTGAAACTATTTTCTGTTTTTTAGTTTAAGCCATTCAAAACCAAAGGCAGGCACAGATATGGAGAAACTACATCCTGCATACATTGCTGGTGGGAGTAATGGTACAGCCACTCTATAAAACAGTGTGAGAGCCCTAGCCGGTTTGGCTCACTGGATAGAGCATCAGCCTGGGGGCTGAAGGGTCCTAGGTTCAATTCCAGTCAGGGGCATGTACCTTGGTTGCAAGCACATCCCCAGGGGGGCGGGGGGGTGCAGGAAGCAGCTGATCTCTGCTTCTCTCTCATCGATGTTTCTAACTCTCCATCCCTCTCCCTTCCTCTCCATTAAAAAAGTCAATAAAATATATTTTAAAACAACAACAACAACAGTGTGATAGCTTCTTACAAATCCAAACATACAACCATGTGACCCATTATTTGCACTCTTAGGCACTTATCCCAGAGAAGAAAAAAAAAACTTATGTACCCAGTCTATGTGCATGAGTGTTTATAGTAGTTTTATTCATAATCCCCCAAACTAGAAACAACTCAGTTGTCATCCTTCAATAGGCAAATAGTTAAACAAATCTTGGTATATCCATACCATGATATATAATAAGGAACAAACTACTGATACATGCAGCCACCTGGGTGAATCTTCAGAGAACTTTGCTTAGTGAAAAAAGCCAACCCCAAAAGGTTACCTACATATGATTTCATTTATAACATTCTTGAGGTGACAAAATTATAGAAATGGGGAACAGATTAGTAGTTGTCAAGGGGGTTAAGGAAGGGATGAGAGTGGTAGGGAAGTGGGTATGACAAGAGGGATGCTGGCAGGTGATGCAAATGTTCTGTATCTGGTTGTGATATTATAGTTTCACAAAATGTTACCATTGGTGGAAAGTGGGTAAAGGGTGCGCAGTATCTTCTCTATTTCTTAACTGTATGTAAATTTACAATTATCTCAAAAAATTTATTTTTTAAAAAAGAAAAGCTGCTAAACAATAAAATCCAGTTCACCAAAGATGAATCAAAATAGATTTCACAGTATAGAAAAGTTTATTGATGAACACTGAATCAGTTTTAACATTAGAACTAAGAAAAAACTATAGGAATAATTGTTTTAGGACAGAACATAAATGTTAAACTGTGGCATTAAAAAGGTCACATATTTGAAAGTTGCTAAAAGAGTAAATCTTAAAAGTTGTCATAAGAAAAATTTTGTAACTATGTATGATGGTGCATGTTAACTAGACTTATTGTGGTGATGATTTCACAGGGTATACAAATATCCAAATCATGTTGTATACCTGAAAATAATATATTGCTATCTGTCGATTACATCTCAGTTAAAAAAAATGACATGGGAAATAAGGGACAAAGAAAAAATAAGAGTGCTAATTTCTACAGCTTACATAACAATAAATAACCAATACTGTATGATTTTTTTTTATGTGTTAAAGATTATTCCAGCCTCTTGGTGTTTTCCTTTTATAAATATAAAGAAATCTTTCAGGAAACAAGATATTTTGTGATAGAAAAGCTGATGAATATTTCAACAATTCTGTTTCACTTTAGTTTGTTTTGCTAAGATCAAATAAAATTAAATCCAAATATTTATAAGTGGCTTCTGTAGTATTGTTTTCTTGTTAAGTTGTGTGTTTAGAGTCTTTTCTCTTTCTATAGAGGAGAATGACTGGAATATGGTCACCATTTCATGTGAATAATGGTAATTTCTGGCTGGACGTGATCACTTTTAATTTTCTTGGTGCTTTTTTTCTACTTAGCTTGAATTATTATGATGAGCATGTATCACTCTTACAAAATAAGTCATAATTATTAAGTCTATTAAGAGGTTTAGAAATAAAAACAATTTTTTTTAAAAAAGATAGTTATCTATTTTAAAGAGCAATTTTCAAATAAGCTCTCACTGGCCTTATGAAATAAAAGTGACAGCAGGTAATAGAGTAGAACCAGAAAACTATATTATGAGGCTCACTCTTCCCTAAATGAAGATCTACTTTTTTTTTTTAATGGCTAATAAACTTTTAAAATTTTCTTGCAACAAACTGAACGAGGAATATATTAAAAACAACACATTTATTTAAACTGTTACTTTTCATAATTCATTAAATCTTATCACAGGTTAATATCTTCATTCTATTACCTTCAGGGTACATTCATTAGTGTTATATAAAACTTCATATAAAATTAAATAAGAATTAAAAGTACAGCTAAGAACAGTGTCATGATTTGTGTGAGAGGATTCACCATCATGCATCCTGGTCCCTGTTACTTTTTCTATTTCATGAGCCTCTCAACCTCAGACTAGTTTTGTTTTAGAGAAAATAAAGTGGCTCCTCTGAGCGCTATGGCACTGAGCACGCAGCCACTGCCTTATCGGCTGGTGTTGACCCAGTGGTACCTGTCCATCTGGCACACAGCCCCAGGCTTATGACCCTTGGGGTTCTTATGCAGCATGTGATAAGCATTTCTCAGGTGGCCCAGACGGCCATCCACTATGTTCTTTTTTGGGGGGATTTGGAACCAAGTTTGAAAGGGCTGTTTCAAGTTTTCAACCTAGAAAAAAGAAGAAAAAAAGGATAAAACGGTAGCATAAAGATATTTTTTAAACTAATAAGCTAGCTCTAAGGATTAAATAAAACCTATAACTTAGAAATTAAATGTTTTAAAAGCATAGGAAGTACAAATGAAGAGAAGTGGATAATCATATTTGGAAAATTGGCTAGCATTTCCGAGGGTACAAAGCAAGTTAATTTCATACCTTTAAATAATTTTTTTTAAAAATTCAAATAAAATTTTAAAAAACACATTTATGCAAATATCTATATATTTGTATGTTCTCCCCTATCTCACCCCACCTCACTGGTGGAATCCAAAACAGTCTAATCATGATCTCTGGGTGGAGGTCTAGAAATATCTATTTTAAACATCTCAAGTGACCAATATAGATATTTTATAGAATATACTCTGAAAGGATATTGCTCTAGAAGAATATAGCTGATCCCTAAATGGAAGGTGGCCTTTCTAAGCATAAAAATAGAATTAGCTCTTGGGATAGGAGAAAATACAGCAGCCAACAGGACAGCAGGCTGCAAGATAGTGTGTGAGTGAGAGAGCTAAAGGAGAGTGCGTTGCCGTGCATGGAGTGTCTGTATTTGTGACTGAGGGACAGCTATATTCCACGGGATTGTTGTGGACTGGCTGGGCAGCCTCTACTATTGCTGAAATCTCTCCTGAGCAGCTGACTCTGCCACAGCGACCATGCCATCTTGAAGGGGAGAGCAGCTGTGATCAGAAGCTTAGCCTTACCTTCAACCTGGGAGACCTCGGATACTTCCTGGGACCCTACAACCACATCACCCAGGGACCAGCTACCTCAGCTATGAACGCTTGAACACCGAGACTCCAGCCACAGGCGGCTAAAAACTTTGTCCAGGGGGAGATAGAAGGAACAGCTGAATCGATCATCATCCACCCAGAATTGGTGAATTAAACATAGATGATGAGGCAATCCGTGGATGGAAAGATCAGAGATCGCCTGGAGAGAGCTCTGCCTCCTCAGATTCAGCTGCGTGCTTGTTGTTTGCATTTTTTGGATTAGTTGTTGTTCATTGTTTGCATTCATCTCAGACTATTTGTTGTTTGCATTTTTTGGATTCACTGTTGGTTTTTTGGAGTTTTCTCCATATATATATATTTTCCCCCTTCTTTTTTCTTCTTTTCTGTTATGTTTTTTTCTTTTCTCAATATCATTTTTGCTCTTTTCTCTCTCCTAATTCTCTTTTCTCTGGTGGTCACCTTTATTTCTGGTAATTGGTATTGTGAATACATTTGTGTTTGGTGCCCTGTGTGTTGTGTCTTGTCATGTTGTATTTTGTGCCTTTAAAGTCAATGCAGGAGAGTGCGAGCTACATAACCAGATACAATGAGAGGAGCGAACATGGAGAAACAAAGAAACAGCCCCCATATTTATAAAAAAAAAAAAAGGAGGAATCACCAGAAGAGGAAGTAAACAAAAGGGAGGCAAGCAATATTTCCAGAGAAAGAATTCAGTGCAATGGACATAAGGACACTGAAAAGGATGGAAGACAAAGTCAGCAATATATGTAAGAACCAGGAGGAAATGAAGAACCAAGAAGAAATGAAAAATGACATCGCTGCAATAAAGAACACAATAGACAGCGTCAACAGTAGACTAGAAGAAGCGGAGGACCACATCAGTGAGCTAGAAGACAAGGTAGGAAAAAATACCCAAGCAGAGCAGCAACTGGGAAAAAAAAAATAAAAAACATGAGGAGAGCCTAAGGGAACTTTGGAATAACACAAAACGAAACAACATCTGCATAATAGGGGTTCCAGAAGGAGAGGAAACTGAGCAAGGAATAGAAAACCTGTTTGAAGAAATAATGACAGAAAACTTCCCTGATATTGGGAAGAAGAAAAAACTCACACAAGTCCAAGAAGCTCACAGAGTCCCAAACAAGATGAACTCCAAAAGACTGACACCAAGACACATTATAATTAAATTGGAAAATATCAACGACAAAGTAAGACTCTTAAAGGCTGCCAGAGAGAGACAGAAAGTTACCTACAAGGGATCTCCCATCAGCAACACATCAGGCCAGAAGGAAATGGAATGAAATATATGAAGCCATGCAAAGCAAGGGTCTGAATCCAAGAATACTGTACCTAGGAAGGCTATCAGTCAGAGTTGAGGGTGAAATCAGGAGCTTCACAGACAAAAAAGGACTAAGGGAGTTTATTACCACCAAACCAGCAATGCAAGAAATGCTAAAGGGTCTGCTGTAAAAAGAAGAAATAGGAAGGGAAGAAGGAACACAGGCATAAAGAATAAAAATGGTGACAAACAAGTACCTGTCAATAATAACTTTAAATGTAAATGGATTAAATACCCCAATCAAAAGACCTAGAGTAGCTGAGTGGATAAGAAAACATGACCCATTTATCTACTGTCTACAGGAGATCTACCTCAGAACAAAGGAATCACACAGACTGATGGTTAAGGGATGGAAAAAGATTTTTCAGGAAAATGAAAATGAAAAAAAAAGCTGAGGTAGCAATACTTATATCTGACAAATTAGACCTCAAATTGAAGGCCATAACAAGAGATAAGGAAGGCCATTTCATAATATTAAAGGGAGCAATTCAACAAGAAGACATAACTCTGGTAAATATATATGCACCCAATAGAGGAGCACCCAAATACATAAAAAAAAAAAAAAAAACTTCTGAAGGATATCAAGGAAGAGATTGACAGCAATACAGTAATAATAGGGGACTTTAATACCCCACTAAAATCACAGGATAAATCCTCTAAACAAAAAATCAGCAAAGAAACAGCAATCCTAAATGACTCACCAGATCAGATGGGATTAATTGACATCTTCAGAACATTTCACCCCAAAGCCACAGAATATACATTCTTCACAAGTGCACATGGGTCATTTTTAAAGATAGACCACATATTGGGTCACAGGCAAAGTCTCTCCAAATTCAAGAAGATAGAAATCATATCAAGCATCTTCTCATATCACAATGGCATAAAATTAGAAATCAACTACAATAAATGCAATGAAAAAAATCAAACACCTGGAGGCTAAATAGCATGCTATTAAAAATGATTGGGATACCAAAGATATCAAGGAAGAAATAAAAAGCATCATGGCAACAAATGACAATGAAAACACAACAATCCAAAATCTATGGGACACAGTGAAAGCAGTCTTGAGAGGGAAGTTCACAGCTCTACAAACCTACCTAAAAAAACAAGAAAAAAATTGTAATAAATTATCTAAACCTACAACTCAAAAGAGTTAGAAAAAGGGCAACAAGAAAAGCCCAGTGTAAGCAGAAGGAAGGAAATTATAAAGATCAGAGCAGAAATATACAACATAGAGACAAAAAAAAAAAAATACAAAAGATCAACAAAACCAAGAGCTGGTTCTTTGAAAGGATAAATAAGTTTGATGAACCTCTAGCCAGGCTCACCAAGAAGCAAAGAGAGAGGACCCAAATAAACAAAATCAGAGATGAAAGAGGTGAAGTAACAACCAATCCAACAGAAATACAAAGGATTATGAAAAAATACTAAGAACAACTCTATTCCAACAAAATGGACAATCTAGATGAAATGGACATATTCTTAGAAAAATACAAGCTCCTAAAACTCAATCAGGAAGAATAAAAAAAACAGGCCGATAACTACCAAAGAAAATGAAGCAGTGATAAAAAAAATCTTCCAGCAAACAAAAGCCCTGGTCTGGATGACTTTACAGAGGAGTTCTACCAAGCATTCAAGAAGAACTAAAACCTATCCTTCTCAGACTATTCCAAAAAATTCAAGAGGAAGCAACACTTCCAAGCTCTTTCTATGAAGCCAGCATTACCCTAATTCCAAAACCAGATAAAGACACCACAAAAAAAAAGACAACTACAGGCCAATATCCTTGATGAACATAGATGCTAAAATCCTCATAAAAATTCTAGCAAATCGGATTCAGCATTACATTAGAAAGATCATACACCATGGCCAAGTGGGATTTATACCGGGGATGCAAGTATGGTACAATATCTGAAAATCAATAAATGTGATACATCATATAAAACAAATTGAGAGACAAAAGTCACATAATCACATCAATCAATGCAGTAAAAGCATTTGACAAAATCCAACACCCTTTCTTGATAAAAACTCTCAGCAAAGTGGGAATAGAGAGATCATACCTCAACATAATAAAAGCCTTATATGACAAACCTACAGTTAACATCATACTCAATGGGAAAAAACTAAACTCATTTCCCCTGAGAACGGGAACAAGACAGGGATGCTCACTTTCACCACTCCTGTTCAACATAGCACTGGAAATGCTAGCCATAGCAATCAGACAAGAAGAAGAAATAAAAGGCATCCAAATTGGAAAAGAAGAAGTAAAACTGTCCTTATTCACAGATGACATGATACTATACATAGAAAACCATCAAAAATCTACTAGACCTGCCGAAACCGGTTTGGCTCAGGGGTTAGAGCGTCAGCCTGCGGACTGAAAGGTCCCAGGTTCGATTCCAGTCAAGGGCATGTACCTTGGTTGCGGGCACATCCCCAGTAGGAGGTGTGCAGGAGGCAGCTGATCGATGTTTCTCTCTCATCGATGTTTCTAGCTCTCCATCTCTCTCCCTTCCTCTCTGTAAAAAAATCAATAAAATATATTTAAAAAAAAAATCTGCTAGACCTAATAAATGAATTTGGCAATGTAGCAGGATACAAAATTAACAACCAGAAATCTATAGCCTTTTTATACACCAAAAATGAACTCA
Organism: Cnephaeus nilssonii; assembly: GCF_951640355.1. Taxonomy (NCBI): domain Eukaryota; kingdom Metazoa; phylum Chordata; class Mammalia; order Chiroptera; family Vespertilionidae; genus Cnephaeus; species Cnephaeus nilssonii. Next base: position 68,033,426 of record NC_137084.1, on the reverse strand, counting down.
CAGAGAAACAAAAAAACAATTCCATTTACCATTGCACCAAAAAAATTACAATACCTAGGAATAAACTTAACATAAAAGACCTGTACTGGGAAAACTACAGGACACTGAAAAAAGAGATAGAGGAAGGCATAAACAAATGGAAGAACATATCATGTTCATGGATTGGTAGAATCAACATCATTAAAATGTCCATAATACCCAAAGCAATCTACAGATTTAATGCAATCCCCATTGAAACACTAATGGCATACTTCAAAGATCTAGAACAAACTCTCCAAAAATTTATCTGGAATAAAAAACAGACCCCGAATAGCCACAACAATCCTGAGAAAGAAGAACAAAGTTGGAGGGATCACAATACCAGATATCAAGTTATATTACCAAGCCACAGTTCTCAAAACTGCCTGGTACTGGCACAAAAACAGACATATAGACCAATGGAACAGATCAGAGAACCCAGAAATCATCCCAAGTCATTATGCTCAATTAATATTTGACAAAGGAGGCAAGAGCATACAATGGCGTCAAGACAGTCTCTTCAATAAATGGTGTTGGGAAATTTGGTCAGATACAAGCAAAAAAAATGAAACTAGCTCACCAACTTACACCATACACAAAAACTCAAAATGGCTAAAGGATTTAAATGTAAGACAGGACACCATAAAAATCCTACAAGACTCCATAGGCAGCAAAATAGCAGACATATGTCGTAGCAATATCTTTACAGACACAGCTCCTAGGGCAATGGAGACTAAGGAGAAAATAAACAAATGGGACTACATCAAAATAAAAAGCTTCTGCACAGCAAAAGAAACCATCAACAAAACAACAACAACAAAAAGCCCACTGCATGGGAAAACATATTTGCCAATGATATTTCAGGTAAGGGTTTAATCTCCAAAATTTACAGAGAACTCATACAACTTAACAAAAGGAAGATAAACGATCCAATCAAAAAATGAGCAAAGGACCTAAATAGACACTTATTGAAAGAGGACATAGAGAAGGCCCAGAGACATATGAAAACATGCTCAAAGTCACTAATCATCCGAGAGATGCAAATCAAAACAACAATGAGATACCATCTCACACCTGTCAAAATGGCTATCATCAACAAATAAACAAATGACAAGTACTGGTGAGGATGCAGAGAAAAAGGAACCCTCTTGCACTGCTGGTGGGAATGCATACTGGTGCAGCCACTGTGGAAGACAGTATGGAGTTCCCTCAAAAAGTTAAAAATGGAACTCCCATTTGACCCAATATTCCCACTTCTAGGACTATATCCCAAGAAACCAGAGACACCAATCAGAAAGGAAATATGTACCCCTATGTTCATAGCAGCACAATTTATAATAGCTAAGATTTGGAAACAGCCTAAGTGCCCATCAGCAGATGAGTGGATTAAAAAACTGTGGTACATCTACACAGTGGAATACTATGCCACTATAAAATAGAAGGAACTTTTACCATTTGCAACAGCATGGATGGAACTGGAGAACATTATTGCTAAGCAAAATAAAATAGTCAGAGAAGATAAATATCACATGATCTCACTCATATGTGGGATATAATGATCAACATAATTTGATGAACAAGAATAGATCCAGAGACAAATGGCAGGGAATGGGGGCGGGGAGGAGTAGAGAGCAATCAAAGGACTTGTATGCATGTATATTAGTGTAACCAATGGACACAGACACTGGGGCGGTGGGGGCTTGCCCAGGATGGGAATGGCTGGGGGCGGTCAGGGGGTCAAGCAGGGAAAAAGGAGACATATCATATGTAAAACTTTAGACAATAAATTAATTAATTAAAAATTTAATTAAAAATAGAATTAAGGGCAAATATCCTATATAATAAAAGAGTAATATGCAAACTGACACTAATTGTGGAACTACCAGGGAATGACTGGTCGCTATGACGTGCACTGACCACCAGAGGGCAGACGCTCAATGCAGGAGCTGCCCCCTGGTGGTTAGTGCGCTTCCACAGGGGGAGCACTGCTCAAGCCAGAAGCCAGCTCATGGCTGGCCAGCACAGTGGTGGGCAGTAGCGCTACGGATGTTCGACTAAAGGCTTAGGCCTGCTCCCCTGGGGGCTCCTGGGCTGCCAGAGGGATGTCTGACTGCCAACTTGGGCCCAATCCCCTGGGGAGCAGGCCTAAGTCGGCAGGTGGACATCCTCAGAGGGCTCCCCGGCTGCCAGTGGGATATCTGACTGCCAGCTTAGGCCTGATCCCCCGGGGAGTGGACCTAAGCCAAGCTGGTGGACATCCCGAGTGGTCCTGGACTGTGAGAGGGCACAGGCCGGGCTGAGGGACTCCCTGAGTGCATGAATTTTCATGCACCGGGCCTCTAGTTTCACTATATAATTTTAAAATTTTATACATATAGAACTATGTATAAACTATATATATAGTTTAGAAAACTACACAAGCTAGAGAAATAATATTTTCCAGTAAAATGACAAGTTAAAATACTCTTAAAGTTTGAAGAGCCTATACTAATACATTCAGAACTTAAATGATAAGTAGATAAAAAAGAGGAAATTCATTAAGACCGTAAATACCTAAAACATTTGGGGACATGGAGATTTTTAATTTTTAACATTAATAATATCTGTAATAGTATTGTTATTAAAACTATTTTTAAGTGAGAATACTCAATTTTAGGAAAAATGGTAAACATTTTCACATAAAGCTGGTTAGATTACAAATAAATATAATTTTCTAAAACGTACTTTAGCTGTACATTGAGAATGAGTAAAATGTCCATATATTTTAATGACCCAGTAATTCCATGTCTGAGAATCAAATCTCCAGAAATAATTTAAAATTCAGACATCTCTGTATAAGTTATCAGCTTTTTTTATAAAACAATGTGGAAATAATTTATTATTGGTAGATATCTAGATTAACTGAGTAAATTACTAGGAAAGCAAATGAATATTAAAATTTTAAGTATTTAAATTGCTTTAACATGTAAATACATAAGTGATTATTTTAAGAAAATATTCAAGTATACACATACAAAGTGTCAACACAGATCTCCCTAGATCAGTGTTTTTCAAACTGTGGATTAGTGAGTCATGAGATCCATTTAGGTGGTTGAAATCAATTTAATTTAATTAAAAGTGTTGGGAACATTGTTCCTACTAAGGGTAGGTAGTGTTTTATAAAACTATTTCTAACATAGAGCAATGCATGTCTTTCTATGGGTTTGGTTTAAAAAAAAGAAGAAGAAAGCCCACTAATTTTAATATTTAATTCTGAAGAAATTTAGGTGAAAGGAAATTTATGTCCTAATACTATATGGAAAAATGGGACTGCAAACGATAGTATAGATCCTGATCATTCAGCCAAGTAGAGGAACTACATATAGAAGAAAAAAAAACACACAGAGAAAAACATTTGCCAGAATATTAATATTGTGATTTTAAACTTCGTAGTTTTGGTTTTTTTCCATGTTTTCCAATTATTGTTTCTTTGCTTTTACAGTCAGCATATTATTTTTAGAATCAGAATAGGAATAAAAGTAGACAGACGACTTTGAACACACTTTACCTGATAAATACTCCTCGGATTGCTGACTTTAGGAATTAGCCGGGGCTCTTTGTTACAACTTTCTTCATCGGAGGAAGTGCCCGAGGAGTAGTCTAGTGAGGCTCTACTGACCGCATCCAGGACTTGTCGGGAGACCTCCCATTCCTCCCATCTGCCTTTGAAAGAAGCAACTGTAAACGGATGGTTTTTCTCACCATACCTAAGTAGGAAAAGAAAATAAAGTGTTTGGGATTCAAAGTCTCACAGCTTATCTCTAATTTCTTCTGGAGACAACTCACTAACTTACAAAAAGAGTTATTTTGAAAAACAAATTGAAATGACTTGACAGCAAAGCAAGTTGAGAGACATTATGACCTTCAGCTACTGCCCTGTTGTAATTGGTGGGATTGATAGCATTGTTGTAATTGTTAGCATATGAGCTATCTTGGTTTAACTGCTCAGAAAAAAACAAAGACTCATTTCTTTTGTTTGAACGGTTGGACTGAATTGCCCCATGGTAGATAACTCCTCTTCCCCCTTCATACTGCCTGGAGGACTTAGATATTATAATCTACTATTGGCAGGGATTAAAATCAAATTTCAAATATTAGGCAAAATTGTTGTGCTTCCCACTCCTACTGGAAGTCTGAGTTGTCTAATCAAGTTTGCAACTAAAACCTTAACCAACCATTGCCCTCGCTGTTGTCCCAGGGCTTCGGAGCACCATCTTTCACAAACGTGTACAGAACTGACTAAATAACCTAAGGTTTCCACCTGTCAGAGGGAACACAGACTCTTACTTCCAATGAGATTACTCACCTACAGCAAACTTCAAAGGGATCTATCCATATGGTCATCTCCTTTGGAAGTCCCAGGTGAGAAAAATCCACATTACTTTCAGCACAAGCCCTCTGTAGAATGGGATCTTTATTCTGATGATTGTTTATCCTGATACACCTTAAAAAGCAAGGAAAGGGAAACAAAGGCATGTGGACAGGTGCTTTAGCAGGAGAATCACAGAAACTATCAGGCATGAAGGTCACCATTACCAGCCACTTCAAGGGCACAGACAGGCGTTGTGAGAGCAACCACACTCTGTTTTAATTAGGATTGATAAGAAATATGGTTCTAGACTTCTATTGCAATATACAAAGCTCCCACCTCACCCCCGCTTTCTCTCACCCCTTCCCCACCCTCCGGTTTACAAATAAGAGTGAAACATCAGCTTTTCTCACAGCCACTCAGAATGTGAGTTGCATCACTGTCACACAATTAATTCACCAAGCGTTCACTGTGTATCTTTCATCGTAAACACAAGTTAGAAATTGCTTAATCCACCTCACATAAGGGGGTTTGTGCTGGAATATTCAACTGCACTATCACGAAGTATCTCTTTCAAGCAAGGCCACATTCAAACGAATAAATCCAAGTCCACAAAACTGGCATTCCTCGTAGACTGCCAACAAAACCATTGCTGGTTTTTGTATCTCCCCTTCCCCATTCCACACACAAGCGCTCACCTGAAGGCTTGCCCTTTCGAAGGGCACTCAGAATGCCAGTGGCTTCTGTACGTTTTAAACAAGATAGTCATCAGCTTTTCTGCGAAGTTTTCTACTTGCTGTTTACTCAGTTTATCATGCTTTTTCACCAATCTTGTGACAAAGAAAACTGCTGTTGCAATTTCATCTCTCATGATTCAAGGGAAAAAAATGTATGAGGTCTGCAACCTTTAAAAGGAGGCAAGAATAAATTACATAGAACCAAGAGCCTCACTTACCAACATGTAATTACTATTTGGAAATTGTATATACCTTAAATTTTAATTAGAAATTATTTGCTAGTTTTTAATAACGAAATAAGCACATGAGTAGTATCAATCAACAAAACAGGCAAAAATACCACCTCTTCAACTAGCCAGTTTTTAACGAATTTCAAAGGAAAAAATATCTTTTTTAAACTTTAATATACTTAAACAAATAAAACATCATTATCCAACTTAAGTAAAAGAAAAAGTCTTTATGTTGGACAGTAATTACACCAAGCCCCCCCCCTTTTAAAAAACATATTTATAAAGAGCAAAAACATTTTAAAATGTGGCTCTCAGATTGCATGCTTTAAATAAAACTTAATATTAATAAAAAATATTGTACTTGCCAGCAAGAAATCTTCAGCCCCAACAAAAAGTGGGCCAGAGTCAGAAGACCAACTATGCTTTTAGTTTCCAACTCTCACTCACACTTGTTTTGTTAGTCTCAGGCGGAAATTTATATTAGCCTGGGCCCCGAAGCCTGGTAGGTGTTTAGCCTTACACAGGTGCTGTCATTTAGGATGCTCAGCTTTTTTCGAGGTCCCCATGAAATTGCCCCTTGTCTATGGAGACAGGGTTCTTTGTTTAAAGGTTTTCACACTGCATTTGTAACTTCCATTGCACTTTTTAAGTCTTATCTGACAAGTTAAGAATCAAGCCTTCTCCTTCCATATTCTAATATCCTACATTCCAATAAACTCACCTTTCATTGTAACTGTCACCATATTAAAGAGTTTTGTCTTGAATCTTTTATAAAACTTACAACTTTCTCTGGACAGTCATATGTTGATTACAGACATTATTTACTGAAAAGTTTATTTGCGAAATAAGTGGAAGAGATTTCAGTTTATCAACCTCACTAGTTCTCAAAGTGTGGGCCCTGACCACCTGGTTTGGACCCACCCTGCTGCAGTAAAGCACTGAACAGACTGTCAAATTACAGTGGGAAGGCTGGGGAGTATTGGGGAGGGGGGGAAGAGATCAACTGAAGGACTTGTATGCATGCATACAAGCAGGGCCAATGAACACAAGACACTGGGCGGGTGGGATGAGGGCATGCGACAGGAGGTGGCGGAGGCTGGGGGAAGGTCAATGGGGAAATAAAAAAAGGAGATATATGTACTACTATATGTAATACTTTAAACAATAAAAAAAGGAGACTTTTATATATATATATAAAAGAGGCAGAGCCTTGCACCTTGGGCCCCATCTACTGAGTCAATACTTCTAAAAGCGAGGCCTGGAAATCTGTGCTAGTTAACTAGTTCCCCCAGGTGGGCCTTGTACCATTAAAATGTCAGAACCACCACACCTGACATAGAGGTCTTGAAATACCCACCATAAGTGCTCATTCGGGTTCTGATCAGTGAAAACAGATTTCACTCTCTGACAAGTAAGCCCATTTCCTTTCAACACAGCTCCAAACACCAGGTGGTCCTCCCGCCCTGGGAGGAGCCAACTCCTCCTCTTTGCTTCTCTATCTATGCAGCCTCGTTCTTCCCTCTGGAGTGTGTCTCACTCATCCTTCACCACGTGATCACACTTTAAATACTAGCTATTCAGCCTGCACGGAGTCTCCTCCGTGAGGACTACTCTCAGCGTTTTAACAGTTCTTGCATGAGACATGTTACTCAGAGCCTTCTCCACGGGGTGCCCCCCACTGGCTGGGTTTCAGGTGAGCCAGTGACACTCTGACCCAGCGCTCCAGGTGTGCTCCATCACCGCAGGACCACGTGGGACTGTCGCCTCCCTTGCTCTGAACACTGTATTTCTACAGCACAGCTTCAGGCTGCATTTACCTTGGTGGCAATAGCATCACCCCACTGCCTCACATTGAACTTGCAAGTAGTCTTTTTTACCAATGCTATTGTTTCATCACATCTTCATCTTCTTGCACAGTGCAATGTTTAAGAATACAGGCTTGAGTCAGACCTGGGTGTGAACGGCAACTTTACAACTCGCTATTTGTAACCCTGAGCAACTTGCTTAACCTCCTGAACTTTCAGAATGAGGAGGTCTGTGAAATAGTAATCTCCTAGGGCAGTAGTTGGCAAACTCATTAGTCAGCAGAGCCAAATATCAACAGTACCACGATTGAAATTTCTTTTGAGAGCCAAATTTTTTAAACTTAAACTTCTTCTAATGTCACTTCTTCAAAATAGACTCGCCCAGGCCGTGGTATTTTGTGGAAGAGCCACACTCAAGGGGCCAAAGAGCCACATGTGGCTCACAAGCCGCAGTTTGCCAATCACAGTCCTAGGGTTTCTATCAAGATTACAACCAATATCGTGTTAAAGCCCCTGATCTAACTACTAGTTACTTAGTACTTTTACAGGAAAGCAGTACAGCAGACCCGCAGTGGTTCTCAACCTTTCTAATGCCGCGACCCTTTAATACAGTTCCTCATGTTGTGGTGACCCCAACCATAAAATTATTTTTGTTGCTACTTCATAACTGTAATTTTGCTAATGAATTGTAATGTAAATATCTGTGTTTTCTGATGGTCTTAGGCAACCCTGCTAGTGGTTCTTAACCTGTGGGTCGCTTAAGAGATCTTCTGTAAAATCAAGTGCTGTGGGATTGAATCCCAGTCCTTAGCTTACTAGAAACTCGGGGAAGTCTCTCAACCTCTCTGATCTTCAGAGTCTCATCCATAAAAGAAGAAGAATATGCATGGCCTTGGAATCAGACTGCCAGATTTGGATCCTAGCTCAATTTCCTGTCTGAATTTAGCAAGTTACTTAATTTCTCTGTGCCTCAATTTCCTAATCTATATAAAGGAAACAATAATAGTACCCAATTTGTAGGGTTGTTGTGAGGATTAAGTGTAAACTGCCTAAAACAGTAGCTGGTACTGAAGAAATGCTCCGTAAATGTTAGATATTACTGCTAGGCGTAGTACAAATGTCATACTACTGTTATTGCCTTATGAGGTTCTTATCAAGATCAAATTTAAAAATTATATGAAGAGTGCCTGGCATATAATATGTGCTCAAAAGATGGTAGCCTTTCTTATTAATACATTTAAGTTTATACTTATCATTTAAAATATATTCTGTTTTTTATTAAGTGGAATATAAAACAACTACATAATTGCAGCTATACCTATCATATTTCTTTGTATGAAATTTAGACCATCACTATAAAGAATGGAGATTTGTGATCCTGATTTTTGTCTTCTAATACATTCTCTTATCTTTTTGGCTACCTGTTATCTGCAAATTTGACAAGAATGTGTCCTGCTACAAATAATTAAAAGGTTGTAGAGGATACAAATCAAGCAGAGTGCTTTCACAAAGTCTCATGACTCTAAAACACATTGGAATTTATTCTAGAGAGCTGCAAGGATGTATTTTTAAAGTTATTTTGTAGCTTAATTGTTTACAGTAACAGTAGTATTGCTATTTTGAAACATACATGGGAAGAGAATAGGGAAATACAAATATTTAATGTTGTTATGAACTAAGATTTTTAATGTAAAGAAAAGGAAAGTACAAAATCAAAGAAATTAAGTAAAAATCCTATAATGTTAAATTCAAAATAGCAATATTAATAGGAGTTTGTGATTTTTTTTCTTTTAAAAAATATATATTTTTAGTTCTGTCCATTGAAAAGGCCTAAAATTAGCCCTGGCCAGTGTTCTCAGTGTTTAGAGCATTGGCCAGATCACCTGGTCAAGGACAGATATCTGGGTTTTGGGTACCATCCTCACCCCCCAGCCTTGGTTGAGCTTCATGCAGGAGGCAACCCATGTGTCTCTCTCACTTCAATTTCTCTCTCTCTCTCTCTCTCTCTCTCTCTCTCTCTCTCTCTCCTCTCTCTCTCTCTCTCTCTCTCTCTCTCTCTCTCTCTCTTCCTGACTCGCTCCCTCCCTTCCACTTTTTCTAAAAATCAATAGAAAACATATCGTCATGTGGGGGTTTAACAAAAAACAAAAAAAAAAGGAAGAAGAAGAAGAAAGAAAGATAAAGAAAAGGCCTAGAATTAATAAACAACCCTAACATTCATTTTGTGATCTCTGAATACCTCTTTTAAAAAAAATCCTTGAAGAAACGATTTTTTAAAGAAAAAAATCCTTGAAGAATTCCAGTTTTAGTTCAGGGAGAGCCTGGAATTTTTATATCAGACAGCAAGGAAGCTCTACAAAACCAATGGGTCATGTCAAAAGACTCAAGAGCACACACAAAGCATTGGCCAAAGTAAAGTCATTTTGAACTTTGTAATAGATACTATGGTCCTTCAACCAGTTCCCCTCTTCTGGGCCAACACAGTCATCCTCTAACTGATGGAACTGTCAGGTGCTGTTGGCTCACAGCTGCAGCCCTCATTGGGAATTGCTCTGAGAAAAGCCTCAGAGTAAAGTTATCTGCCCCTTCCCCAAGGGGGAACCTGCAGCCATTGACCAGCTAATGAAGGAATACAAAAACCTGGCCCTCTTGCCTCAATTTGTAACAACTCTGAAGGGCTATCTATCTCCTGAGCTCCTTTTAAGACAGGCAGAGGCCTCAACTGCAACCCCCTCACTGGTCCATCTCTCCCTCTGCCCGGTCCTATCTTCCTCACTCCCTGTGGGTATATCTCTCAAGAGGACCTCCTAGTAAACCTTCTGCATGCAGCTCCTATCTCAGAGTCTGTTTCCAAGAAACTCAATCTGATACAGTTTGTACCAGGAATGTGTTTTTTTCTTTTTCTTTCTTTTTTTTTTTTGGTGTGTGTGTGTGTGTGTGTGTGTGTGTGTACCAGGAATGTTTTAAGGAAGCCAGATATGGATGGCTTCTGGCCCACTGGAGTGCTGTAACTGTTAAAACTCCTTATCTTGGATGCTTAAGCGGAATGAAAATGATAATATAAGGCCTGTGGAAATGGGTGGCGGAGTCATCTAATAATGACATGATTTAATAAGGCTAGTTGAATTCACTAAGTATTTAAGTGTCTTGGATACCCAGAACATATAAAAAGAAAATAAAGGTGTGACTAGGACCTTTATGATCTTCCCCTTCCACAGCATCTTGTTTATTTCAGCTTTCCAGGATGTATTTCTCCTTGCCCTTACTCAATTGCATGGGTTCCCAAATTGCTGCAATTTGGAATCACCTGAATATCTTTTTAAAATGCTGATGCCTGACTCCTACCCTCAGACATTCTGATTGAAGTCGGGTGGAGTGCAACCTGGGCATCAGGATTTTAAAAGCTCCCCAAGTAATGCTAATGTGCAGTAAAGGTAGGAGATCCTTAAGAGAGATCTCTCTTAGTTGTCAAAGAAACTGGAAATGTATGCTACACTTCTGATTGCTTAGCAATGCCTTAAGCTTAACAAAGATTATTAAGACAAATTTGCATTTCATCTTTTTATTCTTTTCTAGCCTTTGCTGGGGTAACTTTTGAAAAGATTGCTTTTTAAATTTATATTGGAAATAACAAAATTGAAAATCAGGACAATGTTGATATATTACTGAAATAAAATTTGCTTCAGAACTAAAGGCAACGTATGCATTAGCACATACTCAAATGTTTCCTTTTCAAATGATTAATGTTTGCACTTATAATATTAAAATGCCATCAGGTATTTAATAATTCTTTGATTATTTCACCTTCCACGATGGCATACTGTTCTACTGCACTTTGAGTTAGTGAATCATGTTAACTGATAAGGCTTTGAACCCTCTCCTAGCATAATTTTTTGCAACAGGCCCAGGCAGGCCTTGGAAGTATGAATAGAACTGTAGGATACCAATGTACTTAGATTTCAGGAAAGAACAATCAAATAGAAACTAAACATCATGCAAGACTTCCTTCAGTTACTTGCTTATGATGATTTTAAACACCTTGTTTAAATCACCTCCTACACATTCATGACAACTATATCTTCTGTTATAATTAATATTCACCCTGTGACTATTTGCTGGCCATCTACTATATATTAGACACTGCTAAGTGCCATGGAGTTGGGGGAAAAAAACAATTGCCTTTTAATCTAGAGTGGGAAATCAAATATGTACACAAGTGCTATTTGGATACAGAGTTTGAGAAATAGGATACCCCAAATTACTCCATGTTTCAAGCATTAGTAACCAAGACGACAATGTCATCATTGAAATAATCAAGTTCAGCAGAAGAGCCAGTATAAACGGAATGATGGTTGGTTCAAGTTGAGGTGTACTGAGTTTTTTTATGACAATGAAACACCCAGATAGTGATGTCCACTGAACGGATACAAGAAGTTAGCAGAAGGTCTCTACGGGGCCAGCCCCAGCCAGCCTCCTACTTAAATAGAATAGAAAATGGCTGCTGAAATGTGAAGACTAAAAACAGCTCTTCCACTGTTTTTATGTGATGTCTAAAATTCCTATTATAAGACATTGTCTTTCCAGGATTTCCTTTTGAAAAGTGCCAAATGGGTTACCCATAGTAGAACAAAAGGCTCATGCTCTTTCCGGAGACATTGGGAAGAGGAGAGGAATCTGGGGGAGGCATCACCGAAAACGGGAATCAGGTTTCTGGCTGTTAGGAATGAGGATGCAGAACAGGATGAAAGGGACCATCAAAGACATTTTACCTTTTGTAACAGGAAATCAAATGGTATAAAACATGAAAATGACCCAAATGACCTGGTACAATAGCAGTTTTTAAAATTGCATTTCTTCATTTTAACATGAATTTGATTGCTACAGTATCTTCTAGCCCCACAAAGTTCATCAATAAAGGTAAACCTTGACATTTGTCTTCTTTATTTTATCTAAACTTCAGCTATAAAATGAAAATGTTTTTGCATGCAACAGTTTAAAATAGGCAAAATGATTTAAAGTATCATCTAAATTGAACATTAAATTCACTGGATTTTTGATGTCATATCCATTCTTATAATCAAACCTGTTTGATTTCATTAGCTTCCCTTCCTTAAGTTGTAAATTACATCCCTAGGATCATCCATCCATTTGCACATGCGTGTCATTGCTAATGAGGGGAAAAACATAGATGTTTTAAAAAAAATCCCACTTTTACCAATCAGAAAGGATATATGCACCCCTATGTTCATAGCAGCACAATTTACAATAGCTAAGATTTGGAAACAGCCTAGGTGCCCGTCAGCAGATGACTGGATCAGAAAACTGTGGTACATCCACACAATGGAATACTATGCTGCCATAAAAAAGAAGGAATTCTCATCATTTGCAGCAACCTGGATGGAATTGGAGAATATTATACTAAGTGAAATAAGCCAGTCAATGAAAGAAAAATACCACATGATCTCACTCATTTATGGATAATAAAGAACATTATAAACTGATGAACAAAAAGATAGATACAGAGACAGTAAAGCAACAAACAGACTTTCAAATTACAGGGGGAAAGTTAGGGAGAGGTGGGGGAGATAAGAAATCAAACGAAGGACTTGTATGCATGTATATAAGCATAAACAATGGACCCAAAACTCTGGGGGGTGAGGGCATGTATGGGTGTGGGGTGGGGGGGGTAATGGTAAGATATGTACACATATAATACCTCAATAAAAAAAAGTTAAAAAAATCCCACTTTTGACAGAAAGTACATTTTTTTATAAAAGAAAGTAGCGCCATTTTATATACTGATGAACTATTCTATACAACCCATGCATGAACTCAGTCCCATTAAGTTCAAACCACATAATAAGGAAGTTACATTAATTATTAAATAAAATTCATACGCCAATATGTTACCTAGTAAAATTGTACAGTCATGCAATGTTGATTTGAACCCAAAAATAAATTAAGTTTAGAGCTGTCTAATCTATGTGAAATTCATTTACTGATAAAATTAATGAACCTTAAACATCATGCTTCTTTTTCATAAAGTTACCATACAAGTGCTTTATTTATGACAAGCATTTTTCTGACTTTATTTCTATTTTCTTTTTTGAGGGGGAACACTTACATATTTTTCTTATTATTTCTAAAATGTAAATTTTGGAAATTCAAAAGTTCAACAGTTAATGTGCCTCTGGGTAATATCATAGTTGAAAAATATAAACAGACAGTGATACAGCTTTGTTATGTTTAGCAGTATTCCCCAAGTCTATATAGAAGTATATATGTACATATTGATGGATAACCTCATTTTATGTTATGTCCCTTCCCACAAAAATAGGACCATTTTGTTACAAATTGGCATGGCAGACCACATTTTAAAGACATCATTGGCCATTTTAAAAGTCACAAATTGTGTTTCTTGGGCCAGCTTTGATTGTCTTCATAAAAATTGAAAGCAGGACGGATTGGCAAATTTTCATTGGGGATCTTTGCAAGAGGCTATAAAGGAAACAAAGCTGTGAAACATTGAAAACACTATTGTTTTTTTAAATGCAGTTACATACAAACTCAGGGGGAACATTCATTATAACTGGAACCGTAAATTATTGAGCACTATAATGTAAGTGGTATTGTGCTACAGAGTGCAATAGATATATTGCATCAAGCTAGAAACCAAGCTAGCCCACTAAGAAAATGTGTATACAATGCTCTGTGCTAATATAAGAAATGTGTGTTATATATGGCATCACATACTACTATTACAACAAAATACTTTTTTTCAAAATGCAATTACATATTGGAAAAGAATGCTCTTTTACTAATGGGAGATACTAATTGTAGAGTACATAGACTAAGTGCAAAAGGAGTTAGAGAAGGGAATGAGCAAGATGAGCTAAAAAGCACCAAGAAAATGTTACCCAATAAGTAGGATTTGAGCCTGAGATTAAAATAATGGATGAGCTAAGAGGGGAAGGACAATGTGAACTTTAGTAAATGTAATCCTGATGAAATTCTTGATAGTCTGTGGATATAGAGGAAATAAAAATAAGAGCTATGTGATTTTTTTAAACTAAAAAATATAAATCTACATAGAAAAAAAGGATTGTATCAAATTAGGGAGAGTGAAAATAAGAACAAGACTAAGTAGACATAGAGTGATTCTTAAAAGAATAGCATAAAGTATTTTTATTCTTATAAATTAATTAGTTAACAAGATAATCAGTCAATTCTCTTATGGAGAATAGACTTTCTTCAACTGTTCACCTACATGACTTGTTGGTTGTACTAAAACCCTAAAATTACCTCTTATAAGAGGTAAACTTGACAATCTAGGCCCCCCCCCCCTTTTTTTTTAGAGGTGACAGAGTTGAATCAGTGGTGAGAAGTGGCCAGGAAAGATAATCTATTTACTTGCAGCCAGAGCAGTTTACGGACCCTTTACTGATTGGCTGATAAAGCACTGAGGCGAAACATTCTGATAGAGCCCGTGCAGTCGGCTGCTGCTCTGTGGCCAATTCCACTGACCACACCTTATGACCTGGTGGTGCCAAGGCAGCAGTTACCCTTGGATTCATATATGCACATGATCCTGTTTAAAACAGCTTGGCTTCAACGAGAATCCTCTCTTCCGCTTCTCCTGGTGGACTAACCATTCTCAAGATTTGCTTCCTCTTGCCAGCCCCTAAATAGCAGATGGATGCTCTCAAAGTTGGTCTTGAGCCTTCTGCTTTCCTCATGCTCTTCCCTATTCGGCAAGAATAACACATTGCTGTTAGTCGTCTTCTGTCCTGTGTGAACTATAGCAGGTTAGTAGGTGCTGGAGGATCAATAAAAATAAGACAGCAGAGCTCTCTTGGAGATTTCACTTATCCTCACAACTTCAACTCTTACAGCTTCAGGAAACTACAAAATCTCTCTTTTCAGTTCAGGTTTGGAGTTCCAGCTCCATATACCTAATTCCACCACCATGTCCTTTCACCACCTAAAACTAAACATGCCTAAACCTAAACACATCATACATAAGTTCCATCTTGGCATTTAATATAATTATATGTAATATAATTATACAAATAATATCTAAATTATCATATTGGGCATATTAATGTAATTAATATGCAGTCAGCCCTCCAAATCTGTGGGTTCTGCACCCTCAGGTTCAACCAAACTTTGATCAAAACTATTTTTAAAAAATGTTACACCGTGTATTTAGGATGGTTGCATCTGTACTGAACCTGTATAGGCTTTTATCTTGTCATCATTCCATAAATGATACAGTATATCAACTATTTACATAGCATTTACATTGTATTAGGAATTACAAGTAAACTAGATATAATTTAAAGTACACAGAAGATGGATGTAGGTTATATACAAACTAGTGGTCTGGTGCACAAAATTCATGCACAGCGAGGGGTGTTCCCCCTTAGCCCATCCTGCACCTTCTCACAGTCCGGGAGCCCTCGGGTGGGAGGTGACCCGGCGATCAGGGGAAGGCGATGCCCCATCACATCTCTGCTACTACCACTGCCAGCAGTGCAAGCCTCGGCTGGCCCAGGTTACCTGAGCCTCAGGCGGCCCTGGGCGGCAGGGCAGCCGCCATCCAAGGCTTGCCTGTGCCTCAGGCCAGCCCTGTGCTGCTGGGGATGCTGAGGGGACTGGGGGACTCTGGAGGTGGGTGCACAGAGCGGACGGGCCCACCTGCTGCCCCGGCAGGGCTGAGGGGTCTGAGCACTGCCATCTTGTGGCTGTGGATGTTGCCATCTTGAGGATGTGGCAGTCAATTAGCATATTCTCTCATTATTGGCTTTGGGCACCACCATATTTGAGGGCAGGCAGTCAATTAGCATATTCCCTCCTTATTGACTGTGGGTGCCACCATATTTGGGACAGTGTGAGGGTCAATTAGCATATACCAGCTTTATTAGATAGGATACTGCACCATTTATATAAGGACCTTGAGCATCTGCAGATTTTGGTATCCATAAGGGGTCCTGGAACCAATCCTCCAGGGATCCTGAGAGATGACTGTAACTATCTCAATTATCTATATACTAGAGGCCCGATGCACAAAATTCATGCAAGAGTGGGCCTTCACAGCCCTGGCTGCCTTGGCCCTCACAACCCGGCTTTGGGAGGTCGTCCAGATGGCCGTTCTGCTGTTCAGCCATTCGGTTGATTTGCATATTATGCTTTTATTATTATAGATACAAATTGTGTCTGTCTCCAGCTAAACCATAAATCCCTAGACTGTGTTCTCTGAAGACAGTAAATATGCAACATGTTTACTCCTACTACTAAGAGCTCAAACAACTTTAAATATAAAGCCTATTTTTAGATTGTTTCTGATTTACTAAAAGATTAATTTAACATTTTCATATTGCAAGCAGTATTATTGATTAATCAATAAACATATACAAGCTAATTAAGAATCTGGTGCACTCTTACTAATGAGAGTGCAATAAAATGCAATCAGAAGTATAAAATTATAAAAACTGCTGGCATTTCATTTTAGTTAGAAAGAAAATCTCTCAGAAACAGACTTGTTGATGTTTGGTTCTTCAACGGCACTAAGCTGACTTCAATCTTGTCTTGCTTTGACACATAAACTAGTTCCTAAATGTAGTATCATGAATGTTAATAAGATAATCTGGCATTTTTTGATATAAATATAAAAATCAAAATATAGTTTTATATTTCCTAAGAGAAAATGGGCATTCAAAAAAAAAAAAAAAACAGGTCTAAAAAGAAGTTGATAAACTCCAATCATTTCTAATCAGTCTAATTCTTCACTTCTTCCTTCCTAACATGCTTCAAACGCTGTAATAACTAGAAAAAGTTCAGATGGTGTTTATGTGTTAATTCCCATCTCCCCGTCACTTCTCTGTCTTTTATGTAGGAGTGGTAAATGTAGCCAATATAAATTTGCCAAAGCTAAAGCAGAAGGTGTTTGTTTTCTAGCCTCTTCTTGGTTTCCTTCTCACAACTAATCTCACCTCCTTTCCTTAGTGCTCCTTCCCATCTCCCTATTCACCAAAAGCCCAGAAATTAAATAAAACAGTAAATAATTCCCGTGAAAGGTGCCTTCCTGGTACTGTCTAAAGCAAACACAGTCTTCTGTTGGGGCATTTTAACCACCCCCAGCATTCTTACTTAGATTAAATCGTGGGTCTCCTGGTCTCCAGGCATGTCTAGACATGAACCATAAAGGGAATGAGATCCGTGGAGTTTCTCTAGTAACTGAGGCCACATCAACAGCAACCCTGAGAACAAGCATTCTTTAAAACAGACACACACACACAGAGCCAGGCCACACATCTTCTCCTCATTATTGAACTTCTTTAGTTGTACTATCCACAAGATAAACGGCATTTTAAAAATTTATTTCAGTAGAAAATGCATCTTGATGACTTTCATATCTCTGTTTTCTTTATTTTTTATTATATTTGAAGAGAAGTTTTAAAAACCTGAATTTCAAGGCATCTACTGCAACCCATGCCTTGGATGAGAGCAATCCAGCTCAGGTAAGACATGCAAGATGCAACTAATAATCATCAAACATCAATCAGGAAGAGGCAGTAAATCTTACATTAGGAAAAATGACTAACCATTTGAAAGAACAGATTTGTTTTTGTAACTGTGCCCTAATCAAGACTTCAAAGTCAGCATATTGCTAATGGAATGGAGGGTATTCGGCTCCTGGTTTTATTTATGTATGTCTATTTAACTGTAAAATACAAACTTGGCTCTACAGTTATCTCTAGAGAGCTCAGAGGTTAATGAGCTGTGATTTCAGTGTGTTGCCTGGTAGGGCTTAGTTGATTGTACATTGTAAAGGAGTATAAAGGATTGTGTAATGTGTTCTACAATATTGTGCCTCTCCCCAAAATAAGATGGACACAAATTACAGTGAGTTGTAAATGACTTGTGTTTTGCCTTTTTAACTTTACAGGTTAATTTTTACATTCATGTTTTCTGTACTGTACATTTTATACTTCACTTTGGTTTCTTACTCTTCACTTTTGGTATTCCCGGAACAAATAATGAATTTAGCAAAAATACTTTCATATTCAAAGATAATACTGTAACTTAAACTTATCCTTGGGAAGTTCTGGCGTGTTAATAGTGTGGGTTTGGAATGTGTGTTGATAAATTTCACAGGACTCCTTTCTCTCCTTTCCATGTTATTGATGGCACCTATGAGACCATTTGCTGGTTTCGGGAATCGGTCCGTAGCTGGGAAGCTTTCTTTGGTGGAAAATAATTTAGAACTAAGCTTTCAGGATCAACAACGAGTGCATTATGCTGGGTTCATGAAGACCATATTGGGGGGTGGGGAACTACTTCCAATTGAGTTCCACACAGTGTGTAATCAGAGATATTCTCTATCCTCTTCTGATTCATTTATTGAAGGAAAAGGGGGGAAGGAGTAACTAAAGGAAACAATTAATAGTGGAGGTCTACCAGAAATCCTCTGTAACTGTCCTCTTTGCCCCATCTACTCCAAATCCACACATATAAACACATCTACGTCATCAAATGTGAAATTGTGAGAATAAGAAAATGGAAGTGGTCAAAGACACTGTTTCTCTGGCCTTCACAGCCCTCACCCTGAATGTCCAAATTTAGTCTTATTTCTTGTACCTGCTCCATGAACCTTCCCTGACCAATCACAATTCTCCCTTCTGTCTCTACCCAGTTAATGATTGATTGTATACTGTCTCCAAAGGCAACTATGTTCACTTTTTTGTTGCCACGGATGACTTTAGGGGCTGAACACATAGCTGGTATTTAAATAAAGAGGTGCTGGAAGTAGAAATCGTTTTGCCTCACATGGGTCTTGAGAGGATAAAACTGTGGCCTGATCTCATGAGGGCCATACTTTGCTCTAAGTAACAAGCTTCCTGGCTCGCTTTTTTGACTAGAAGATCAGCCTTCCACCTCACCCCAGGGCCCTCCCCGCGTTTAAGGGGAATACAGACTGCGGGTGAAACCCTCAAAGTCAGGGTCCAGGCCTATCTCCGTTGGGAAAAGTCAGCCTTCAGTTTGGTACCAGGCCAGCTGTCTTCCCTAATGGGGATGGGCAGGAAAAGTGGGGTCGTGGGGCTTCTTGGGGAGGAGGAGGGGAGAAGGAGCTCTTAGGCCCTCCAGTGTCAGCAGGTAGAGGAACTTTCTAAGGAGCTGTGCGTTGGTCTCCTGGCCTCTTCCCTCCCTCCAGGGGCCGCCACCCGCCCCTTCTCAGCTCCCTCCGCTCTCTCCCCGGCCCCTCCCCCACCGGCCCGCGTGCCCGCCCCGCCCCCCTCCTCGCGGGGTTCCAAGGGCGGTTGGCTCGCCACGGCCACGGCCACTATCACTTGGCCGTTCGGAGCTGCGGGGCGCACGGGGTAGAGAGCCGGCTCTAGGGTTTGGGCTGGGAACTGGAGCGAAGTCGTCGGGCCGCCGGGGAGTGAGGGCGGTGGGAGCCGCAGGAGAAAGCGCAGGGGACAGGAGAAGAGAAGGGAACCTAGAGGAGGCCCTGGGAGGTGCGGGAGGCTGCGGGGCAGCGGAGGCCGGCAGCCGGACTCTGCGGCAGAGGTGAAGCCGGCCGGCCGGGCGCTCCCGGGAGCCACCTGGGGTTGGGGGGCCCGGCCCAGGAGGTGCGGGTGCCCTTTGGAGCGCCGCCCGCTGGCCGTGCCACGCTAGGTGTACGCGGCGAGTCCTGCGGGACAGCGCAGCCTGCGAGCCGGGCTTGGGTCCCAGGTGGGTCCCTGGCGGGCCCGGTGGCGTCGTCCCGAGAGCCTCGCCCGCCCGGGCCTCGCGCCCAGGCACTGCGGGCATGGTCCCGGGTGAAGTGTGGGGTCGAGGCGGGTGGCGATTGCGGGCCGCCGGCTCGGGGACACCGCGTCGGCGCTGCGGACCGTCTGGAGCTGCCGCCTGCGGGCGCCGGTGCTCGGTTTGTAGGCAGTGTAATTAGCTGATTGTACTCTGTGCTTGCAATCACTAACTCCACTGCCATCAAAACAAGGCACAGCATCGCCGCCGCGCCGGAGAGGACGTCGCTGTGGCGGCGAAGGGCCCACCCGAAGCGTTTGAGCAGAGCGAGCTGCCAGCGCTTTGAGATGTGATGCGTCAGCATTGGACGGGCCTCCCGCTGCTGGGCGAGCAAGTTGTCCAAGTGCGAGCAAAGCCCTGAAAATTCAGGGGCGGGGCTCGGGGGGGGCACTGCTTCTAGATACACTTAAACTGCTCCCCTTTCTAAGGAGTAAAAGCAAGATTATGCAACCCCGTGTAAGGAAAGCGAAATATGTGGGATTTGATGGCTTTAATTGTAAGGTACAGACTTTCAAAATGCTGGGAGGACCCCGCCCCCGCCCCCTCTCTCCACCCCCCCCGCTCCCCCGCCCCTTGTAACGACGTTTAATGCTGTATAGCTGTGATTAATCCTGCCGGTTTTTCATAACGTAGTAGGGCATTCACACACCCACCAACTAAAGTGAGCTACGGCTGAACCAATGACTAACGCGCGTCACAAAGCACGGGGCGCCAACTTGAGACTGCAGTTTGTGATGAAAGGAAACTGTTTTCTGTGAGTCTAGTTACTAGGCAGTGTAGTTAGCTGATTGCTAATAGTACCAATCACTAACTACACGGCCAAGTAAAAAGATTTGGGAATTCATCCAAACAAGGCGCCTGGGCACATCAATGTACTTGGGGGAGTTGGGATTGGGACACAGTAATATTGCCAGTTCTCTCAGCCAAGAGAGAATCAACATTTTAGCTGCAAATATATAATGTTTGTAATGAAATATAAGTGTATTTTCATATAAAATTGTTCAGTATTTCCTCAGGCTTTTAACCAGAAAATGTTGAGATAGATTGGGTGATTGTATAGATTTGTGATTATCAACTTTGGAAGTATCTTTTCCGTGAAACTGTATTAGTGTTTTGAAAGAATAAAGTGCTATGCTGACATAAATTATCATCAGCGCCTGTTCATTTCCTAAGTTGCCTTTATGGGGATCATCTCAATTCCTGCCACAGTAATTACAACTTTCCTATCTCTGAAATTGTTAAATCATTCCCAGATTAACAAAATCTCCCAGGAAAGCTATTCACAAGCACTTGTTAATATTTCTATAAGACTACATTAACAATTATTTTTTATTTTTCATGAAAGGACTGAGTTGACTCTCAGACATCTTTAAATAATCATTTACACTTTTGCAGTCTAGGCAGGCTTTAGTGGGACCCATTAGTAAATGCAGTTCATCTAAATCCAGCTTCTTTCCTAAGATTTGTCTTAAAGGATGGGGGAGGGGGGAAGAGAGAATTATAACAAAAATTATATACTTGGGTACCCATTGGCCCAGTTGAGACCTCTAGCTCCCAATAGAATGCGAACTGCCCTATTTAATTCTCCAACCAAAGCTGGCCTATAACGAGCTATGACAATCGGTTTTGAAGGGGGAATTGGGGCAGTGAGGCTAAGGAATAGGAAGCTTTATTGGGACATCTTTGGGGGAATGGAAGTTGGAGAACAGGGGAGGCAGGTAGAAGGCTGACCTACAATATGAGCGCTGAATTTCCTCCCCACTGACTCCAACAGGACAAGACACGCCCGCAGTTGATGTTTTGACTCTCCTCTCTGGACTCCATCTAAGACTGGTCCCGAAGCCTGTGGTCACTACAGACGTGGGCTTCCGAGGGCCCACCCATGCGCGCTGGACCTCAACATCTTCGGCGGAAACTAAGGGTTTCCGGCCTGGCCTGTTGCTGCCAACTGGAAGGTTCTCTGAGAGGCGGGGCTGGGAGAGGGGTCCGGGGAGCTTGGAGAAGCGTCCTCAGTTGCCATGGAAGCGAGGCCCAGTGCATGCCCTAGCCATGGGAAGAAGCCCTGTGAAATTTGTCCCCAGGGATTATTAGTATTCAGTGGCTCCTCAGAAAAGGACACCAGCTTGGCCAAGCAGTTTTGGATCACGGCGTCAATGTATCCTCCTAACGAATCCCAGTTGGTGCTGTCGGGCTGCAGCAGTCAGCGTCTGCCGGTGGCCGGGTCCTCTAAGAGCAGCGCCACTGGTGAGTAGCTGCCTCCAGTTTTCATGTCTGCCTCCACCTCAGTCAACATGGAAGATACCAGAGCCCCTCCCAGGAAAAACTGCTGAACATAATGCTTTTTCTTTTTTTTTCTTGATGGTTGACATTCAATATTAGTTTCAGGTGTACAGCGTGGTGATTACACATTTACATGACTTATGAAGTGATCCCCCCAACACAAGTCTAGTACCCATCATATATAATTACTACAACATTATTCACTATATTCCCTATGCTTTACTTTACAGCCTGTGACTATTTTTATAACTGGCAATTTGTACTTTCCAATCCCCTCACCTTTTTCATCCATCCCCTAATTCCCATCCCATCTGGCAATCATCAATTAGTTCTCTGTATCTACGAGTTTGTTTCTGTTTTGTTTGTTCACTTACTTTGTGCTTTAGATTCTACATCTAAAGTGAAGCCATATGGTATTTGTCTTTCTCTGTGTGACTTATTTCACTTAGCATCATACTTTCAAGGTCCATCCATGTTGCCCCAAATGGCAAGATTTCATTATTTATGGCTAATATCCCATTGTATATATGTACCATAACTTTATCCATGTATCTATCAAATTTAATTCTAAAATAAGAATCTTTCATTTGACATCTAAAACTCTATACAAATAGTTCTTAAAATTTCTCATCAATTCTTCTGCCCAAAAGGATCAGTGGTGTCTTTGCTATATCTAAAAGTACATCTTAACGTATCCTCTATAGCAGTGATGGGCAACCTTTTGAGCTTGGTGTGTCAAACTTCGCCAAAAAACTGAGCATAACTCGGGTAGTGTGTCACTTTGAGGAAAAAACTAACTCCAAGACTCTAGTCGCAAATGTTTCATCCTCAGGAGCAGCAAATGTTTCATCCTCGGCATGCGGCCGCGTGTCATCAGAAATGGCTACGCGTGTCATAGGTTCGCCATCACTGCTCTATAGCATCTATTTGGCCAAAGGGTATAGAAGCATCTGGGGAAATGTTATTATATCTTGGCTGAAAGGATATTAAGAACAGTCATTTAGCCCTAGCTGGTTTGGCTCAGTGGATAGAGCATTGGCCTTCAGACTGAAGGGTCCCGGGTTGGATTCCAGTCAGGGCCACATGCCTGGATTGCAGGCTCGATCCTCAGTAGCGGGTGTGCAGGAGGCAGCGAATCGATGATTCTCTCTCATCATTGATGTTTCTATCCCTCTCTCCCTCTCCCTTCTTCTCTGAAATAAATAAAAACTTTTTTTTAAAAATAGTCATTTACATAATTGAGTTCAAACATGAAATTCCTAGTGAAAGTTGAAGGCAGAGTTAACATTAGGAACCAAGTTCCTGGCGTGTAAGATCTTAGCAAGGCCTAAGACATAGAAATTGTTTTTATAGGTATAGAAAGCTTAAATACCTTTAATGCTGTTGTTTTCTAATGATTTATATTCTTTTGTAATTTTTAGAGAAAAGTTACTTGCAGTCTCTTTCCCTTGAGAAAAACAGTAAGTACCAAGTTTTATGCCTTTCAACATTCTGATTCCAAGATTAAGAAAATGTGAAATATACAGATACAACTTTACCCTTTGGCATAACCCTGCCTCAAAAACCACCCTATTTATTCAGAAGAAAATGCCTCTATTCCTATAACATCTTGAATAGGGATGTGGAAATTGGAATCTCTGATACCAAATACCTTTTCTTGTCTCTGGACTCAGGCATATTCATCTTCTAAAGATGAGAGTTGTTCTGCAGCCATAGCTAATTAATTCCATCTCCAATTATTTATGAATCTGATTTATAAAGTTTTAAGACATAGTACATATTTGTGTTTACCTTCCTACTCTATGTATTACCTTTTAATGTTTATGCAATTTTATATCAATATTATTGTAAAATCAAGATAAAAGTATTTCAGATTGAATATGACTTTATTTTCTTTAGAGGGAACAGATGCCATTGCTGAAACCCTAAAGATGGAGGAGAAAAAAAAGTATCTGGAAAAGGTAGGTCAACATTTCAGAAGGTCATCTGATTTTCATTAAGCTTTCTAAATAATCCCAATTATTCTTTTTTAACATCTGTATATAAAATTTTTCTACGTCTGGTATGTCTGCTTGAGCAAACAGAAAACCTTTGTTAGAATTTTAACTGAAGATTAAGAAATTCTATTAAACTGCCTATTCTCAGTCTCTACAAAAGCCCAGGATATATAGGAACAACAGAATTAGAGGGAAATGGAGAAGAATGGATTCACATACTTCCCCAAACCATATACAATGTTTTAAGAACAGAAATATTATAAAATCAGGAAAAATTGAATGTGACTGACTGTCTCAATAAATCAAAATTAAGTGAACAGAGGAATGAGTCTGTCACCATTTACACTAAGGGCTGAAATTAACACATTGATGTTGTCAAATCAGCTAGACAAGTCTCTTTTTGGCAATATCTTTTGTTTGCTTTTCACGATGTGGGCACAGCCTTTAAGTCAGCAATTAATACAGTGATTTATAGAAATACTTTATTTAGTTAATGGATAAATTCCATTCCTGTAACTGTTTCTGTACTATAAAGGCAAAGACAGAGGATTTGTTTTGGCCTAATGTCTTTAATCATTGCACATATTGGCAAACTCTGAAAGACTTATCGGGAATTCTGCATAAATTACAAAACAATGCATTTGAGTTTGCTGATCACATTAATTCTCTTTGTGGACTATTGCTGATTCCTCCAAACAAATTAGGTAATTAGAACAGTAAGCATTTTCTTCTCTCTCGAGGATATTAGGTATAGTATATTTATACTAGGACTTAAAGTGAGGGAAGAAGATTCATTTTCATTGAGGCAAAAATCATTAAAAATCTATTTCTTCAGCACTTTTGGAGTTAAAGTTTCATTTAATATCATTTTGGAAGGTATTTGAAATAAAATGTTAAAGATACACTATTATCAGTTGTTTCATCTTTTGTCAAACAATTAAGACAATATGGTATAAGCTGCAGGTGGATATTCTGCTAATGGACTATTATATTAGTATCTTAGAACTGGTTTCCTTGCCCCACGTTCTTCTATTAACTTATGAATTATTAATTCCACAGATATTTGTTGAGAGACTCCTCTATGCCAAGTACAGTACTAGATGCTGGGAATGCAAAAATAAAATGTGGTTCCTGATCTCAAGGAATTTACAATCTAGTGGGGGAAATAACCAATTAAAGTCAAGAATTATGATACATTATTATGATAGATGTATTCACATAATACTATGGAACATATTGAAGGACATTAAAATCAAGTTTAAGGAATCAAGAACTCTTCTCAGAGCAGTAGGGTTTCAAAAAATGTATAGAGTTAACCAGACAAAAATATATATATATATGCAAAACAATTATCTGCACTGCACTAGTTATCTACCTAAATCCCAAATCCAATTATGCTGATTTCCTACTGTATTAGTCTTCTGGGGATGCCCTAACAAAATACCACAGACCGAGTGGCTTAAACAATAGAACTTCATCTTCTCAGTTCTAGAGGCTGGAAGTCTGAGATCAAAGTGCAATCAGGGTGGGTTTCTGCTAAAGCCTCTCTGCCTGGCTTATCGATGGCCACCTTCTTGCTATGTCCTCACATGGCAGAGGGAGATCTCTGATGTCTCTTCTTATAAGGACACATCCTATCACATTAGGGCTCCACCTTGATAACTTCACTTAACCTTGTTACCTCTTCTAAAGGCCTTATCTCCAATTACAGTTACACTGAGGGGGTTGGGGGAGGGCCTCAACATAGGGACTTGAGAGGGATACAATTCAGCCCAAGCACCTACTGTATTCTTTTCCATGGCTCTCCATATCTGCAGGGTCAAGACCAAGCCCTTCAACATGGCATTCCAGTTCCTTTCCAACCTGACCATGACCTGACTGACTTCTCCTGCCACTATCTTCCTTACCTCGTACCCATCCCCCACTCCTAATGTACCTACTCTCTACAGTTGGTTCTCAACCACCAGGCTAGGCCACATTGTATACCACTCCCCATATGTGCTACCAGAGTGGTGGGCAATTTTTGCTAAACCTAAACATTTTATTCTGTATATCTGCCAAATTGTACATTTAGTCAAGTGGGTCTTGCAATGCAGTATAGAAGATTATGTTTTGGAGCGTAGAAGAGGTCTAACAAAACAGCAATCCAACAGAAAAGAAAGAGAATGTTGCTGAAACTGTGCCTGGTGAGTAAATAGGAGAGTTTAGTTAATACTGTGTACAGTACAGTTCTCTTCCAACAATGCCATGGTGCAAAAAGTGACCAAGAAAATCCTGCAATGTATTACTGGGATGTAGTATTACTGGGATGTAGTATTCCTAACAGCCAATTTAGTGAGTCAATGCTAAGCAGTTTACATGTATCTACTCATATTCTCCTTAAAACAACCTCATGATGCGTATAACCATTTAACCAAACAAAGCTTAAATGATTTTCCAAAGGCCTCGCAACTAGGAAGTGACAGAACCTAGATTCAAAGCCTGCATCCTAACACCAGAGCCCACGCGCCTCATTGTGTTGTAATGACTGCGGGCCATGGCATTGTTCAGACATGCTGTCAAATATTCTAAAATTCCAAACTAAAGTATGAAAACAAGCGTGAGACATAGCTTTCCCAGCCCTGCAGTACTATAAGCTGTTTCTTCAACCTGCAATGCAGTTTTATGTCTCTACCTGTAATTCTCCTCCTCTCCCCAATTTATATCTTCAAGACCAAGCTCAAATGCCACCTTCTCTGTGAAGCCTTCCCAGAGTGACCTCGAGACTAGCAGGTGAAGAGCTTCCTTCTCTCTGCTCCCAGAGCAAGTGCCATGTGCCTCTCTCCTAGTATTTGTCACAGTCTCTTATCTGTGTTGCATCTACTTGTGCGTGTTTCTGTCTTTCCCACTAGATTACAAGCCCATATTGTAGTGAACTTTGGAGACAAAGTGTTTTGGAAGTTGAACTCTGCCACTTACTATTTGTGTGACTTTCAGCAACCTATTAAACACCCATGAGGCTCAGCTTCCTCCGATATAAAAAGAGAAATGGTAAAAAAATATATCTATCTCATAGAGTTGATATAAGATGTAAAGTGCCTGGCCATACTTTGCCCTCAACAAATGTTAATTTTCTTCTTCTCTATGGGGACAGAAGTTATTTCTTATTTGCTTAACCCCATGCCTTTCCAGTTACTGAAACTCAAATATTTTTTATTGAAAAAATAAATACATAATAGAAGTAATAAATGAATGAAAGTATGCTCTCTACAGTGATATTTCCATTTTGTTTAGCCTTTCAACATATATTCATCAGGCAAATTTTCTAGACTAATAATTTTTGCAAGAATGTTCCCAAAAGCTAATCTGTTTGCAAGTCTGCTTTAGGGCCATTTCTAGCACCTCACCTCTTTTCTTGGTTTTGCTTGTATCTCATGGTCGATATATCATGAGAAGGCAAGATGATTCCCTATAATTGCTAAAACATAAAATCTATTTTGGGTACAACTGTTTTTCTAAGTCTATAGTACTCTCTCTGCATTGCTACCACCGTTATTCTAGGATTTGTAGCTTGATGACAGAAAGTAAATGGGAGTAGAAGTCCTTTTAAAACATTTACAATAACCTATTTAGTTTGAGAAAATCTTATACATGTTTTGAACATATACGTGATAAGTAAATTCCTGGAATGATATTCATTTTAAAATGGGAAATAATATTTCCCATCAATTCTCTTAAAGGTTTTTTTTTTCTTCCACTATCTCCTTAAAATTAATGAAAATCTAAAAATTTATTTTCCATCTCTCTTAAAAGTACCTTTATGGCTTTCTCTCCTCAACTGATATTGATTTTTCAGTTGTTGAAATTTTTTGAAACTTTAATGTTATCCTCTATTTTGGAATATTTTCCAGGTATACATTATACATGTTTTTGGTTAGTGGACAAAATGCTGTTAATCACTTCTATTTCTGTGATGGATATCCATGGCAGGAAATCAAAAACAATTGTGTGTGTCCATAAAGGAACCCAGAGAGCACTATATGGACCACTATTCTACCTCGGAGAGTTCCAAAGCAGTCTGAAAACGTTCTAATAAATGCATAGTCAGCTCATTCTGTGAAATCATAAAACTAATTTGCTTTCTAGTTTTGCCACCTTTATAATGACTATCTCTTTATGAAAAGCAGTATAAGTGATGCATTTGCTTGGAGATGGAAGAAGAGAACAGAGCAGTATTTTATGGTACATATATAGAGAGAGATGACATATTTGGAAATATCCACTTGGAATCAAAGTTTTAGCATGAGTAAATAAATATAAAATCCTTTTACAAGGAAATTATTTAATCGGCATATCAACATCTCAGATACACCCTTTATTGGGAATGGGGTTTTAACCTCTCCTATCACCCAACCTATGCAACCAATACTGTAAGTTTAAGCCAAAAGTGAGTTTGCTATCTATCATTTCTGTGAAAAAGAAGCAAATTGTACTATGATAAGTGCATTCTTTGAAGAAGAAGAATCTAAGAGGTTTCACAGGGTGTTTTCTTAGGCACTGAAGCATGAAAGTGGAAATGAAAATTTAATGTTATTCTTTGTTATCCTACACCAAGCATGTCAAACTAAAAAGCTAACACTAGCCAAATAAACAAGGTTTAAGTTTATGAGGGCTGCAAAAAAACAAAAGCTTCAATTTTCATAGAAACATAGGTTTATTTCGATAGAGACATACTGAATACAAAGGGCTAAAATAAATGAGTAATCATTAACATAAAATAATAGAACATTTTAATAAAAATTAATATTTTTCTTGAACATTAACTTACCAGACACTGAATAATGCACAAATTAATAAGCGTAACACAAATAAACCGATTTTTCTTGTTCTCCAAAAGCAAAATATTTCCTGTTGCGCATACCAAACAAGTCAGTACAAGACTAATGATGTGGCAACTGGCTGCTAAAATATTTGCTGCTAGTATTAGTGGAGAGAAATGATGCGCCTGTGTGTAAGGCGCGTACAGGAAATGAATGCAACACGATTATAGTAATCAGTCATTAGTGAATGTTATAGTTCATTATTAATAATTATGTATAACAGGATATTGTAAAAATTAAGTTATGAAATTTTTATTAAAACCTTTCTTACATAAAGTTATATTGGCTGGTCCGCAAAAATATTCATTGTGGGCTGCATGTGGCCCACAGGCCACAAGTTTGACATGCTTGTCCTACACTTTCAAAGTTAGTGTCGTAGAGTCAAACCAGAGATGTAGGGAATTCAGATAAATAAATCCTCTTTGGTGTCATATTGATCAGGATTGGCTTGCCAGACAAAGCTAAATTTTCTCAGTGTTATCTGCTTTATTTTAGTTTTGAGTTTCCACCCCAATGTAGTATTAACAGAGTTCCTTTCTCCCCATAAGACAAATACCACTAGGAATGGTGGATTTCTCTTTCACCAACAAAATATAGTCACTTAAATTCTTGTTCCTAATTTATCAAATAATTCAGGTGGAAGAATCATAAAAACAGACTGTGTATTCACAATAAGAAGCAAATGTTTTGGTAGCAAATGATAGTTAAAAGATTATATGAATACTAATTACTTTTTTATATCATCTACAGTACCACTTTGTTTTCAAACATTATTTAATCTTGGAGAACATGTTCAGTTGAGAGATGAAGTCCCCTGCAGGCCTGGTCACCCCTAACTTAATCTTTAGTGACACTTAACAGTCAATGAAACATTCTTGGGGAAAAGAGTGAGATTTGGGACCAAGTAGCTGAATTCATTGCCCCAGACAGCCCCAGCCTCAGAGTTGGATAAGGCCGTGCCCCCAGCTGCATCTCTTACTCTTTTTTCCAAAGGTCTGTATATTTTCTATACACATTCACCTTAAGAACAAAATTAAAACCCTACAGTACAATTGGACAGGGACCCATACTGATGATCTGTTTGCAATGATTGAATGAAACTATCAAATGCAGAATGAAGCAAAAAAAAAGGATCATGTATTTTTTAAATAAATGCAGAACTATCCATTTGATTTCAGTTACATGAAGCATTAATGTTCAAATTAGTTGATACCTTAAAAGCAGCAGGAATTATTAGAGAGCTGTATTATTCTGTGGATCAGATGACTCATAAAAGAATTATGGCATACCTGAAATCAATAATATAACATTCTTTTCCCTTTGCCTCTATCAAAGACAAGATGAAAAATCATGGGCAAGTTATATTGGAGCAGATAATAAAGTTAAACAATTTATGTATCTATATTTACTTCATCATTTGACCATTTTTCTATGAGAAGACATGTTAGTCATGTTAAATGTAGTCAAGAATGCCCTCAGAGCCTGAGGTGATACAATCATTCATCTGTTTGGCTCAAGGTTTTACAGCCACTCTGTTGGTAATATTTGCAAATTCACTTACTTGCTACAATTTATAACTCCAAAGTCAATGCTCGTGGTGCTTCAATGGTCATTGGTGGACACCCACAGAACAGTGAGCACTTTGTGTTGCCCAAACACGTTTCTAGTTGAGGATGAACAAGGTGATGGTGCTCTGCTTCCTGTTTCAGCTCTTTCACTACGAACAGGTTTCCTTTCTGCAGTTTAGTTAGTGCCACGTCTTTAGCTTTTTGAAAAATTATTTTACTGTTTAAGAAAAGCCTCTTAAGTGCTGAAATGCTGTCCTAAGTGCAAGAAGTTGTCATATACCTTACGGGGGAAAGATACGTATTAGATAAGCTTTGTTCAGACAGGAGTTATAAATAAACTAGAGGCCTGGTGCATGAAATTCGTGCACGGGGGGATGGGGGTGTCCCTCAGCCCAGCCTGCACCCTCTCCAATCTGGGATCCCTCTCACAATCCAGGACTGCTGGCTCCCAACTGCTCGCCTGCCTGCCTTCCTGATTGCCCCTAACCTCTTCTGCCTGCCAGCCTGATCACCCCCTAAGCACTCCCCTGCCAGACTGATTGATGCCTAGCTGCTCCCCTGCCAGCCTGTTTGGCCCTAACTGCCCTCCCCTGTAGGCCTGTTCACCCCTAACTGCCCTCCCCTGCAGGCCTGGTCACCCCTAACTGCCCTCCTCTGCCGGCCTGGTCACCGCTAACTGCCCTCCTCTGCAGGCTTGGTCGCCCCCAACTTCCCTCCCTTGCAGGCCTAGTCCCTCCCAACTGCCCTCCCCTGCTGGCCTGATCACCCACAACTGCCCTCCCTTGAAAGCCTGATCCCTCCCAACTGCCCTCCCTGCTGGCCATATTGTGGTGGCCATCTTGTGTCCACATGGGGGCAGCCATCTTGTGTGTTGGAGTGACGGTCAATTTGCATATTGTTCTTTTATTAGATAGGATTAGATAGGATAGAGGCCTGGTACATGGGTGGGGGTCAGCTGGTTTGCCCTGAAGGGTGTCCTGGATCAGGGTGGGGGTTCCCTTGGGACATGGGGCAGCCTAGGTGAGGGGCCTGTGGTGGTTTTCAGGCCTGCCATGCCCCCCGGTGACCCAAGCGGAGGCCCTGGGATCTGGGATTTATTTATCTTCTATAATTGAAACTTTGTAGCCTTGAGCGGAGGCCTGGGCCTGCCAAGGCAAGCAGAAAGCTTGGCTTCCTCCATGGCTGGGGAAACCCAAGCCTCTTGCTCTCTCCGTGGCTGTAGCCATCTTGGTTGGGTTAATTTGTATACTTGCTCCTGATTGGCTGGTGGGTGTGGCTGGTGGGTGTGGTGGAGGTATGGTCAATTTGCATATTACTCTTTTATTAGAAAGGATGATGCTGACTTTGGGTTCTATATTGATAAATCAACAGTATATTTTAAATAAGGTGTCTTTAAAGACAAACACACATCAAAAAAGTTATATATTGATCCTTTGATGAAATGTAACCAAAGGCAGGCAGGAAGCTAGGAACAATGGTTCAGTATTTGCTAATTCAGTGTTTACAGCCACTTTATAAACCATAGCTACTGCGAATGAAAATTGACTACACTAAAATTGGTTGAACTATAGTTTAATATACAAAGTATTTTACTATATGCCTCCTGCCTCACCTCCCAGCCTCATTTACCACCATCCCCCTTTAAGTGCAATTCATACAATAACTTTTTTAAAATTATTTTTTAGAGAGAGGAAGGGAGAGAGAGAGAGAGAGAGAGAGAGAGAGATCAATATGATTGAGAGAAACATCAATTGGTTGCTTCCTGCATGCACCCCAACCAGGGATCAAACCCACAATCTGGGTATGTGCCCTGACTGGGAATAGAACCTGACACCTTTTGGTTCATAGGACAATGTTCCAACCAACTGAGCCACACTGGCCAGGGCCACACTATAGCCATTTTGAACCCCTTGTAGTTCCTAGAACCCACCAAGGTGTTTCATACCTCCATGACATTGAGCCTACCATTTCTTCTAACTGGAAATGCCTTTCTCCCATTCTTCCCATTTAGGTAATGCCTGCTTTTACTCTAAAACTATTCAATGGTCACATTCAAGTCTTTTCTTACCTTCACATATTCCCCAGTCTGCTACAAAGGCCCCTTCCTTTGTGCTTCCCTAGGACCCTGTACATCCCCCTGCCATAGTACAGGACCCTGTACATCCCCCTGCCATAGTGCTGTGGTGTGGCTGATGTATTTCTCCTGCAGGCTCTACGTTCCTTAAGTGAAAGGATCATAACTTCTTTGACTTTATAATCACAGGGCCTGTCAAATAGTACATGATCTTCTATCAAACAAATGCTTACAAATTAATACATGGATGATTTAACTTGTCTGAACAAGGATTCTGCATGATAGCCTAGTCCCTTGAGTTAGATGTCATATGAGGTACTCATTTCATAAGAGGACAATGCAAAATAGGATTGGCCAAGACTCAGAGGCCTCACACATTCACAGGTACTGAACAGACCTGCAGGCAGTTGTGCGAAAGGATGTGCAAGCAATAGACAAGAGTGAAAATGCATCAGTGTGAGAGAGAAACATTGGTCACAGAAGAAAGTCACAGCAGATGAGCATTGTATGTTTTCTGAAGGAAGTGATACCAGAAAAAGGCAATAGTTAGAAATTTAAAATCATGGTGTCAAGTTTCAACCACATGTAAGAGAAGCCTTGGTGTGGTAATTAGGACACAGGGTCAGGAGTGGAAAATAAGGCAGGACTCTATCCCAGTGTAGCTGAGATACTAGACAAGGTACTGAACACAGGGGACAGAAAGTTTTCCATATACTATGACTTAGGAACAAGTGAGAGGCTTGATATAGAAAAGAAAGCCAAGTCCTAGAAGTATATACTCTTCCTCCAAACTACAGTCACATTGTTAACCAGTTGAGTTATTCCCTGAAAACTACTTTATAGCCATCAATACTTAAGACAAACAAATTGAAATAACTATGGTAATTTGGGGTAGAGGGAAGTGCAAGTCAAAAAATATTGTTCAAAAATCAATTTACAAACAGTTGATTCTATTATTGAAATAAACTTTTTTTAAAAATTTTTCATTGTAAAAGTAATCCAGTAATTTATTTTAAAAAACCTAGAAGTTATTTAGGATTTATTTAATTTATTTTTAAAAACCCAGAAGTTATTTAGGATACTACAGTAGTCTCCCCTTATCCACAGGATATATGTTCCAAGACCTCCAGTGGATGCCTAAAACCACAGATAGTACTGAGCCCTATCTATACTAGGGTTTTTTCCTAATCATTCATACCTATGATAAAGAGTAACTTATAAATTAGGCACAGTGAAAGATAACAATAACTATAATTATTAATCAATTAAACATTTATAACAATATATTGTAATAAAAGTTATAGTTATGTGAATGTGGTCTCTCTCAAAATACCTTCTATTTTTTTTTTTGAAAGGGCACTTGGATCAAAATAACTTATTGTACCTTCTTGTGATTGTGTGAGATAATGCCTAAGTGATGAGATAAAGTGAGGTGAATGACATAGGCATTGTGATATTATAAGGCATTAGGAATTAGGATATTATAAGGGTTACTTGAACACAAGCACTGCAATATCATGACAGTCAATCTGATAACTGAGACAGCTAACTAACGTGTGGGTACCGTATACATCATGGGTACATGGACAAAGGCATAATTCATATCCCAGGTGGAACAGATTGCGAGGGCATGAGGTTTTATCATACCACTCAGAACAGCCCGCAATTTAAAACTTGTGAGTTGTTTATTTCTGGAATTTTTCCATTTAATATTTCCGGATCAAGGTTGATCATGGGTAACTGAAACCATGGGAAGCAAAACTGCAGATAAGGGGTAGGGGGGACTACTGTATATCTAAACTTTGAAACTTTTAGTTATATAAAGGATCAATTTTTAGAGCACTGAGTAAGTTAAAACAAAGAAAAACAATTGTGTTAGGTACTGGAGCACAACAATGAACAACAGCAACAAAAAAGACAACATATTTTAAATATACAAATTCTGTCCTTACATAAAATTTGCAATCTAATCAGGGAGAGATATTTATGAAAGAATTCTACATGGTGTTAAGAAAACATTTAATAGGGCAATATTAATCCAACCAAGAAAATTAGGGAGGATTTCTGAAAACTTGAAGCTGAGATTTGACGGAAGAGTGGGCATTAATTAGGTCAGAAAGAGGGGTGAAGAGAGCATTGGGAGAGTATTTTAGGCATAGAAATAGCCATGCAAAGACCCTGTGCTTCAGAAGGCTAAGCACCTTTCAGAAGCTGAATGACCAGTGTGGTAATGTGAAGCCATCGAAGGCCTTTAGGTTAGGGGATGATAATATCAGATTTGTTTGAAAAAGTTCAGGAGATGTGATATGGAGAATGGGTTAAAAGTGCAGTGGAGAAGGGAGGAACCAGAGAGGAGGCCATTGCAATCATCTATTGGAAGGTGATGGTAGCTTGGATTAGGAAAAAAAGATTTGAGAGATATGTAGCAAGTAAAATAACTGGGACTTCACTTACATATTGGACATGGAAGGTAAGGCATGGCAAGGTATCAAAGATAACTCATAGCTTTCTGGATTGCTGAACAGGATTATGGTGCCATTTGTGAAACAAGGAACATTAAATGAAGGTCAGGTGTTGACATTTATTGGAAAGAAGTGAGGGGTTAAAAGTTCAGTTTAGACCAGGGGTGGGGAACCATTTTATGCCTAGGGCCATTTGGATATTTATAACATCATTCGAGGGCCATACAAAATCATCAACTTAAAAATTAGCCTGCTATGTTTGGTCAAACATTTAATTAACTCACCCCCAATGGCTTGGCAGGGCCAGACCAAATGATTTTGTGGGCCTTATACAGTCCACAGGCTGGACGGTCCCTACTCCTGAATTATTAGACGTACTGAATTTCAGGTACCTTTGAGGTAAGCCAATTTGAGCTTTCAGATAGGCCTGTGAATATATGGGCTAGAGAAGTATGGGCCAGGGATGAGATAGCATCATCTGGATGGGGAATCCCCAACCCTCTCCTCACAACTTCACAGCAAGGCAGGAAAGACATATCTGATAGATGAAGTTAGTCCCATTCACCCATTCATCATACCTACGTAACATCAACATGATGAAAACCTTAATTGTTTGCCTTGATAATTATTGTAGGCTAAATCATTAATAGTATGTAATTCAATCATATATAGAAGTACCTTTAGTATATCTATCTATAGTTTATTTAATTTTAAAATGTAATGCTCATTTTATGCTCATGTTTTTTTCAACATTAAAATTCAGATCTCACTTAATTGCTTTAAAAAATAAGTGCATTTTAAAGCAATATTAAAGCAGTTTTTAAAGTCACTTTTACTTTTATGCATTTGTTTTGTGTAAATTTTTTAAAACAAGAATTGTGTTCTTGAAGTAATTATTATTGGTTTTCCACTAAGATATATGTAATAGAACTAAGAAAAAAATGTAACAGAACCAAGAAAATACACATTTTCCTTCTTCAAAACAGATAAATTCATATTTTGTTGAAACATACATTTAAGAAAAATGTTTTGGAC
The DNA here is from genome assembly GCF_951640355.1 of Cnephaeus nilssonii. Lineage (NCBI taxonomy): Eukaryota > Metazoa > Chordata > Mammalia > Chiroptera > Vespertilionidae > Cnephaeus > Cnephaeus nilssonii. Next base: position 67,997,206 of record NC_137084.1, on the reverse strand, counting down.
TCCCTCTTATGTAATTACTGATACGTTTTTCTCATTTTAGTAAGCTGTCATTTTTCTATGAAAATTATATATGTCGGAGCTGGGAAATGAGCCAGGGTCAAGTAATTTCCAGGAAGTACAGAAAGGTGCTTAGATATGCATTTTTTCTGCAAGTCAGCATTCTTCCTCTCTCCGATTAATATTCCTCTAACATCTTTCATCCACTCCCATAAATTACTGTGTTAGGTCTTCGTTCTAAAAATCAGGTTAGTGCTAGAAAAAGCCTTTTCACTTATTATTCAGACTATCTTTTAAAGTGCACAGCAGATCATTTGAGGTCTAACAGTTCTGTATCTTATTGTAATAGATATAAATTTACTATATGAAAATTATAGAATATACATATCAGATTTCAAGGAATAGACACAGGGAATGGTAGTAAATTCATAGAATATATTCATAGTTGAAGCATTCTGTTATCAGAATCAACAAGCTAAGAGATGCATACTGCCTTTTGTAATCAAGCCCAAAATGAAACTTTTTACTAATACATAGTTTTACTGTAAGCAAGAAAAAGTCTCACCTTCCTTAAGATTGTATTTGTAACATAAAATAGAAATATAACCCACTAAGAATTAAGATGTTCAGGTATTAGGTGATATCTCATTGTGGTTTTAATTTGCATTTCTCTAATGATTAGTGACTTTGAACATCTTTTCATATGTCTATTGGTCATCTGTATATCCTCTTTAGAGAATTTTCTATTTAGGTCCTCTGCCTATTTTTTTTTAATGATTGTTTTTTGGTGTTAAGTTGTGTGAGTTCTTTTTTTAAAAAAAAATGTTTTTATTGATTTCAGAGAGAGGAAGAGAGAGGGAGAGCGATAGAAACATCAATGGTGAGAGTCGATTGGCTGCCTCCTGCACGCCCCCTACTGGGGATTGAGCCTGGAACCCAGGCCTGTGTCCTGCCTAGAAAAAGAACCCAAATGTGACTTCCTGGTTCATGGGTTGATGCCCAACCACTGGGAAACACTGGCTGGGCAAATTGTGTGAGTTCTTTATATTTTTTGGTTATTATTCTCTTATTGAATGTGTCATTGGCAAATATCTTCTATTAAGTAAATTGTCTTTTCATTTTGTTGATGGTTTCCTTTACTGTGCAAAAAAAAATTTTTTATATAGTTCCATCTGTTTATTTTTTGTTTTGCTTCCCTTGTTTAAGGAGACATATCTAAAAAAATATTACTAAGAGTGATGTCAATAGTGTACTGCTTATGTTTTCTTCTAGGAGTTTTATGGTTTGAAATCTTGCATTTAAAATCTTTAATCCCATTTTGAGTTTATTCTTTTATATAGTATAAGAAAGTGGTCAAGTTTCATTTTTTCAAAACCACTTATTGAACAGACTGTCTTTAACCCTTGTATATTTTTTCCTCCTTTGTCATAGATTAATTGACCATATAGGCATAGGTTTATTTTTGGGCTCTCTATATTCTGTTCCATTGATCTATTGTCTACTTTTATGCCAGTACCATGCTGTTTTAATTGCTATAGTCTTTTTTTATTTCTTTATTGATTAAGGTATTACATATGTGTCCTTACTACAATCTTGAGAATAGTTTTATATCAGATAGAATGATACCTCCAACTTTGTTCTTCTTCCTGAAGATTGCTTTAGCTATTCAGGATCTTTTGCAGGTCCATATAAATTTTAAAATTACTTATTCTAGTTCTGTGAAAAAATGACATTGGTATTTTGATAGGGATTACAGTGAATCTATAAATTGTTTGGGGTAGCATGGACATTTTAACAATGTTATTTCTTCCTATCCATGAGCACACTATATGCTTCCATTTATTTTGTATCTTCTTCAATTTCTTTATTCAATGTCTTATTATTTTCCAAGTACAGGTCTTTGACCTCCTTGGTTAAATTTATTTTTAGGTATTTTTTAATCCTCACCTGAGAACATGCTAAGAGAGAGGAAGGGAGGAGAGAGAGAGAGAGAGAGAGAGAGAGAGAGAGAGAGAGAGAGAGAGAGAGAGAGAGAGAGGATAAACACTGATCAGTTGCCTTCTGTATGTGCCTGACCAGGGATCAAACCCAAAACCCAAGTATCTGTCATGCCCTGACTAGGAATAGAACCAGCAACCTTTTGGTGCACAGAACAACACTCAACCAACTGAGCAAGTCTTGCAACTGATATCTGAATATTAATTTTATATAATGCTTATCTACTAAATTCATTTATCAGCTCTAATAGGGTTTTTTGTGTGCAATCTTCTCTATATGTAGTATCATGTCATCTGCAAATAATGACAGTTTTACTTTTTCCTTTCCAATTTGGATACCTTTTATTATGCTTTTTCTTGTTTGATTTCTGTGGCTAGAACTTCCAATACTATATTGAATAGAAGTGGTAAAAGTTGACATCCTTGCCTTGTTCCTGATCTTAAGGAAAACACTTTTAAGTTTTAATGTTAGCTGTGGATTTGTCATATACAGCCTGTATTGTGTTGAGGTATGTTTTCTCTATTCTTACTTTTCTGAGAATTTTTATCACAAAGTGAATTTGTCAAATGCTTGTTCTGTTTCTATTGATATGATCATATGATTTTTATTCTTTATTTTGTTTATGTTATGTATCACATTAATTGATTTGTGAATACTAAACCAATGTTGCATCCCAGGATAAATATCACTTGATCATGGGGTGTATGATCTTTTTAATGTATTGCTGAATTCAGTTTGCTAATATTTTGTTGAGGACTATTCTTAACTCTTTAAGCTTTCTTTTTTTTTTTTTTTTTTTTTTGCAAAGTGCTACATGATACCATAAAATAAGTAATTAACTTTGAAGAAAGCTGGCCCTAAACTGGATTAGCTACCCCTGCTGTGTATTCCCATAGCACACATTTCCTACTAGAATATAAATTTTTCTGTGAGAGCAGAAACTCTGTCTTCTTCACCATAGTTAACCCTAATTAATTCTTCCTTTTCAGAATAAAGAAACCATTCTGTAAGTGTGTTAGATGTAAATATACAAAAATCTCTACTATGGGTTTGAAGTAGATCAGCAAAAGAAGCATAGGATATGGAGTCAAACAGAACTGGGAATATGGAGTCAAACAGAACAGTTACTACTTAGCTAAGTGAAACTGAGAAAAGTTGCTAATTTTTATGTGGTTAAGTTTATTTTATCTATAAAGAGGTGATAATAACATCATCTACCTCACCATGTTAGGAGGATTAAATGAGTAATTCCTCACACAGGCTTGATATCCAGATGTTACTCAATGAAACTGTTTTTGTCTTATCTGTTTTCTCTTTTTTTTTCCCAGCCATAATTGAAAAATAAAATTTTAGCAGGTACAAAATAAGCTTTAGTATTAACTGAAATGCTTTGATTAAAGTGGTACATTTCAAAGGTGGTGAGAAGATTACTAGAGACATAGTCAAGTGTGCACATCTGATTAAAAAATACAATCAAGATCGGCTTGTTCATACTATTAAAGAGCTTCTCCTGTTATTCCCCCTTAATCCTCTTTATGTATCAACTACAAAAGAAAAGTTACCAATAGAGATATATTTTAACTATCGAGCAAAAATGTGTGGGCAAAGTTGATTTAACACTTGCAGGTAATTAAAAGTCATTGAATTTATCATAATGCCTCTCTTCAGATTAAGAGGTGAATGCCATAATAATCCTGAAGGTCTGGGTCAGTGGCTCTCAACCAGACACTATCAAAAATTAACCAGGAGAGGAATATTTGCAAATACACATACCCTTTGCGACAGTTCTTAAAAGCATAGAAAAAGACTCCAGTATAGAAGCTAACTTACTAAAGCCAAAGCACTATTAAAAATGGTAAATAATACAGCAAGAAGACCCAATTCCATCCAAAGCAAGCTCAACTGATGAGTTAAATGTTTACTAAAACGGAAATTATTAATATGGCCCTAATTTGCATAAGTACTATAAGTCTGGTTTGCTTGTTAATTATGTTTTTGTGTTGGAGTAAATGTGTGGTCCTATTTTTAGAATTCTTTTTTAAATATTTCTTATTTTTCAATTATAATTGGCATCCAATACTATATTAGTTTAGATATACAACCCAGTGACCTGATATACATATAACCTATGAAGCGATCACCTCAATAAATCCATGACTCATCTGGAACCACAGATAGCCACCACATCATTGACTATGTTACCTATGAGATACTTTACATCCTCATGACTATTTTGTAAATACCAATTTGTGCTTCTCAATCCTTTCACCTTTTTTACTCAGACTCTAAACCCCCCTTCTTCTAGCAACCATCACAATGTTCTTTGTATCTGAGTCTGTTTCTGTTTTGTTTGTTCATTTATTTTGTTCTTTAGATTCCACAGATAAGTGAAATCATCTGGTATTTATCTTTCTCTGTCTGATGGATTCACTCAGCACCATACCTTCTAGGTCTATCCATGTTGTCACAATTGGAAAGATTTCATTTTTTTTATGGCTGATATTCCATTTCAAATATATACCTCATCTTCTTTATCCTTTCGGCTATTGATGGCACTTAGATTGCTTCCATATCCTGACTATTGTAAATAATGCTGCAATGACCATATGGATGCATAAGACTTTTTGAATTAGTGTTTTGGGTTTCTTCAAATAAATGCCCAGAAGTAGAATTTCTGGGACCTTTTTGTCTCTTGTTACAGCCTTTGTTTTAAAGTTTATTTTATTCAGTATAACTATTGCTACCCCAGATTTTTTATTCATTTTTATTTTCATGAACTTTTTCCATCCCTTTTCTTTCAGTCTGTGTGCATCTTTCAAACTGAAGTGAATTTCTTTTAGACAGCATATATATGGGTCTTATTTCCTTATACATTCAGATATTCTGTGTCTTTTGATTGGAGCACTTAATGCATTTGTATTTAAAGTAATTGTTGATATATATATGTACTTATTGCCATTTTATTTATTTATTTATTTACTTACTTATTTTTTTATATCCTCACCTCATGATATATTTATTGATTTGAGAGAGGGGGAGAGGGATAAAGAGAGACATCAATGTGAGAGAGAAACATCAATCTACCACCTCCCGTACGCACCTGACTGGGGATTGAACCTGCAACCTTTTGGTGTATGGGACAACAGTCCAACTAACTGAGCCAACCAGCCAGGCCTGCCATTTTATTATATATTTGGTCTTTGTTTTTCTTCTTCTTAAGGAAGACCCTTTAACATCTCTTTGTGACGATGGTGGTGGTGAACTCCTTTAGCTTTTTCTTGTCTGGGTAGCTTTATCTGTCCATAAATTCTAAAATTAGCCTTGTTGAGCAAAGTAATATTGATTGTAGGTCCTTGCTTTTCATCATTTTGAACATTTCTTGCCAATTCCTTCTGGCCTTCAAACTTTCTGTTGAGAAATCAGCTGATAGTTGTATGGGCACTCCCTTGTAGGTAACTAACTGCTTTTCTCTTGCTGCTTTTAAGATCCTCTCTTTGTCTTTACCCTTTGGCATTTTCAGTATATCTCTTGGTGTGGCCCTCTTTGGATTTATCTTGTTTGGGACTCTCTGCTCTTCCTGGACTTGTATGTCTATTTCCTTTGCCATTTTAGGGAAGTTTTCTATCATTATTTTTTTCAAATAGGTTTTCAATTTCTTGTTCTCTTTTCCTTCCACCACCCCCATGATGTAAATGTTGATATGCTAGAAGTTGTGCTTTATTACCTCTTCCATATTGTTGGTTTTATATTATTAGTTATTTCTCTCTTCAATTTTGGGTTGATTCTTATTTTCCTTCTAACTTTCTTCCCTTTTAACTTGTTTCTTAAATTTCCATTTTATCTTTTTTTGTAATATGATAATTTACAGTTATTAACATCTCTCAAAGTACTATTTTAGTTGCATCTCATAAGCTAGATACTGTTTTCATTATTATTCCTTTTAAGTATTTTTAAATTTATATTTTAATTTAAAATTTGCCCAATGAATTATTTTAAGTATTTTTTTTAATTTTCCAATTTATGAAGTCTCCTTAAATTATCTGTTTTTTATTTATAACTTAATTATGTTGATATCAGAAACAGTTCCTATCTCCTCCTAAACTAAGATCTATCTTTATGTCAAGGTCCTGGATATGATGCCATTCACCTTTCCTACCCTGTGTACTTCTATCCCAGTCAAGCCAGGCTTATCATCATCTTTAAGCAACTTTAAGCTCATATCCACCTCCATGTCTCCAATTATTTTTAATTGGACTAATAACTTCTTTTCATCACTGTGCATGCTTTTTATGTTATGATTATTAAATCAGCCCACTGCTTCCCTAGCTGCCTTACTCCCTTTGATCCAGTATTTTTAATCCATATATTATTTATTTTGAAACATCTATAATTTTCTAAAATGTTTGCATGTTATAAAATTTTAAACTTATACTAAGATTCAGCAATGGACTTGTGTAAATATTATCCTTCTTTATGTGCTTTCCCTCACATTCTCTGATGTTTGTGCCATGAGCATATATTGCATTTATATTCAACGGAAGAAATAAAGAATTTTTAGAATTTCCATTTGTACTAATATATTTCTGTGCTTCTTAGTCTGTTTTCTTCATGTTTTTTGCTTTCAGACCATCTGCTCCTCTCACTATATAATAAGATTATTTTGAGTACTAACTATATAACATTTACAATATAAGTTCTTTATTCACATTTTCATTGAATCCTCAGAAAAACTCTGTGTGAGAAGCATTAGATTGCCTCTATTAGTTAGGAAGTTGAAGCGGAAACATGTAAGTGGCTTTTTCAAGGTCACACATCTAAAATATAGTGGAGATAGTTTGGACCTGGGTCCATCTGACAACGGAGCCAAGGTGCTTAACTACTATATCAGACTGGTTTCAAGAGTTTCTAGATTCTCTAAGTATTGGGATGGTTGCCAAGTAACTAAGGAAAGAGATGAGTTTGGAATCAATTCAATACTGCTGTAAAGTATTTTAAGATTAAATTAAGTGAATTAGCATTTATGCTAGGGTAGTCAAAAGAAAATTCTGTTGGTACTGTAGACAGGTTATCAGAGAAATAAACACTACCATATACTATTTTATTTTTTTATTGTTTAAAGTATTACAAATATTAGTACATATGTCTCCTTTTTTTTCCAATTGACCTACCCCCAGCCTCCCCTACCTCCCGGCACATACCCTCACCCCCCTCCCAGTGTCTTGTATGCATGCATATAAGCATAAGCAATGGACGCAAGACCATATACTATTTTTGATGAATGTTTCTGTCAAAAAATGTCAACCATAATACAAGGAAGAAATGTATTTTTTTAATATAAGAACCAGGTCTTAAGAAGAAAGGACCTTTTTTAAGAAGTCCTGTGTGTATTAAGAACTTTATCAAACCTGAAGATTAACTGAGGAGAAAGTTTATAATACACAGGAGAATTTGTGGTCAGAGGACTTTGCACTACATAATTCGGGGCAAATACTATCTTAGGTATCACTCCTTGTTTCTCCTTTTTCCTTCGAACTCTATGCACCAATTCACCCATAGATCAGAGGTTGAATAATCAGAAATCCTCCAAGCCTGTAAAAGGAAGGTGGGCAAGCCATTCTTCTCTCTTTTTTCCCACTTTTTGAAGGACTGGAAGAAAAAAATTTCTCTCATCACCATCATTACAATATAATAGCTACTATTTATTAACTAGCCACCACATGTCATACATTATGTTAAGCAATGTTTGTATTATCTCCAAATTTCACAACTACTTTTCTTATAGATGGAGCAATCCAAGATTCAGAGAAATAGTTCTTTGATTTCCCCAAGACCACAAACTTCTCGCCCATGGGTTAGTGAGTACAGGTGGATGGAAGAAAGGAGGATCCAGGAGGGATAGTGAAGATATTGCTCGCCATTAATCACACAGCAGAAATGGGATTCAAACCCAAAGCTATCTGACTCCAGTAATCTATATTTCTACACAAGTTGTTTGACTTTGAACAGGCAAAAATAGAGAACTAAGCAATTAAATTCTAGAAGTGACATTAAAATTCAATATCCTTCTCTGAGACATTAAATTGGTAAATTATCATTTTCTAATTTTCTGTAATCAACTTTGATTATATAATTTATTATTTCAATAATATTATTTAAATATAAATAATATAAATGAAAATACAATGTAAGAAAATAAATAATATACAAATATTATAAGTGTAAACCTGACCCCCTTTTAGTCTTATTTTTAAAGTTAATACATTAACATATCATAAAATTCCGCCAATGGACACAATCAAAACACTATGATTAGAAATGAGAATTTTGTTATGAAATTAATAAGTAAGTTATTTATCTCTACTAATGAGGTAATTATAAGGATTTTCTCTCACCACTGAATTTATTTAGTTATCCTGGCAGAGGGATCTTAGACTCGGCAATGTTCTTGTTCCGATGATACAGCTGCTTACAGTAGTTTTATTATTCATTCCCAGGAAACATGTCCAGGAAGCAGAAGTCAAATCACATTTGAAGGCTTTGTTTCTGGTGTATTATATTATATTATAAAACTTATTAGGCACTAAAATCCATTATTTAAAAAAGACCTGAAATAAAAATAGAAAATGAATTTTTTGTTAACATAACATTTTCCCTTTATTTTACTTTGTTATTTTTCCCATTACCATTATGAATTTTTAATTCATATTTTAGAATCTTGTAACTAAATATTTGTCTATTTTTATATTAGAAGGATTATAACAACATAACTTGCCTATGACTACTCAGAAAATAATCATGTCATTTTGTCCACAGGGGATTTTAAGAATTAAACTTGCCCCTGTTTAAATTCACTTTCTAAAAATAAATTTTTGCTTAGGCTAATAATTGCGTCTTCTTCAGTGTAATGATTTCATTCATACATCATGACTCAATCAATTTCAATGCAATTCAACAAAAAAATCATTGAGTATAATATGCAAGATACTGCTAAGCTCTAAGGAAGAAAAAAAGATGAGTAAGACTCTGAAAGAGACATGGTAGCAACTATGAGATAAAGCAGGGAAAGGAAGATCAATACCACAATAAAGATATAAAGTGCTATGTGTGGCAGCAATTGATTTCAATTCAGTAAATGTGCAATGGAAAAGTTGGAAATGAAACTGACATTGAGTACCTACATTGAAAATATCCTAAACCCCTCCCCTCTGGAAACCATCAAAATGTTCTCTGTATCTTTGAGTTTGTTTCTGTCCTGCTTATATATGTTATTTTGTTTTTTACCTACAGACATTATTTTATTCAGTCCAAAGCAAGTGAAAAGGTATTATGAAATTCAGCTTAGTTTTTAAAATACCCTGAATTTATTTTCTTTTAATAACTGTAATATATGATGCCTAATATTCAAATAAAAGATAGAAATCTTGTCCCAAATCAATAAAATAAAAAGTTTGTAGGCTCATAAACGGTAAGATTAACCTGACTTGAGCAGAATGATGCCAACCAAAGCAGCATTGTGCTTGGTCCGGTTGCTGATTACTCCTCCCCAGCATGGCTTCCTCCTCTCGTGAGTCTCAGAGCATGCCTGAGGGTTGTGGCTTCTCTTGCAGATATAAAGGCTGAAGAATCACCTTGCAGAATCACTTAGCATGCAGCAGCTTCTGGGGCTTTGCACACCCTGTTTTCTCAAAAGCTTTCTTCCCATCCTGTCTCTGGTTGTTATTGGGTGACTACAACTTTTAGGTCCAAGCTTGGACATCACCCCCTCTGGGACATCTTCTCTGATTCCCCTGACAGATATAGACACACTCTAGTCTGAATTAAGGATCCCTCTTCAGTTTTCTAATTGCACTTTATATACTGACCCCATCATTGCATGTTTGAAATTATTTACTTGTCTTTTTCTCCACAAATCTGCAATCGCTTTGCAGGCAGGGATTGAGTTTTGTTCAGCCTCTTGCATAGTATTGTGACATCATAGGAGCTCATTATGAATTGAAATGTATCCCCCCAAAAATCTGTGATAAGTCCTAATCTCTGGTACGTCAGAAAGTGACCTTGTTTGGAAATAGTATCATTGCAGATGAAATTAGTTAAGAAGTTAATACTAGAGTAGGGTTATCCCCTAATCCTATGTGACTGGTGTCCTTATAAGACAGCCATGTGAAGACAGAAACACACAGTAAGACAGCAATGTGACCATGAAGGCAGAGATTGGAGTTATAGACCTGTAAGCCAAGGAAAGCCACAGATCGCTGGCAAACCACCAGAAGCTAGGAAGAGGTGAGGAAGGATGCCTCCACAGGTTCCAGAGGGAGCGTGGTCCTGCCCACATCTTGATTTGGCACTTCTAGCCTCCAGTACTGTGAAACAATAAATATGTTGTTTTAAGCCACCCAGTTTGAAACTTTTTTACAGAAGCCCCGAGGAAAATAATGCAGTGCACAATATATTTGAATGGACCAATGGATGACTTAGAAGTTTTACCTGGTGAAGACAAACCTATGTCTATGCTTAATTATTTCTTGCTTCTAGTCTTTTTAAATCATTTTTTCCTTTTTTCAATTACAGTTGACACAGAATATTATATTAGTTTCAGGTGTACAACCCAGGGATTAGACATATTAGTTATCATCCTGATAAATCTCGTACCCATCTGATACCATACATAGTTATTAGAATATTATTAACTATATTTCCTGTGCTATACTTTACATCCCCCTGACTATTTTATAACTACCAATTTGTACTTCTTTTTTTTTTTTTTTTTTTTTTTTTTTTTTTTTTTTTTTCAATTTTTTTATTAAGGTATTATATGTGTACATATCTTACCATTGCCCTCCCCACACCCCACTCCCATATATGCCCCCACCCCCCAGAGTTTTGCATCCATTGGTTATGCTTATATGCATGCATACAAGTCCTTTGATTGATCTCTTATCTCCCCCACCTCTCCCTAACCTTCCCCTTGTAATTTGACAGTCTGTTTGATGCTTTACTGTCTCTGTATCTATCTTTTTGTTCAAGTTTATAATGTTCTTTATTATCCATAAATGAGTGAGATCATGTGGTATTTTTCTTTCATTGACTGACTTATTTCACTTAACATAATGTTCTCCAATTCCTCCCAGGTTGCTGCAAATGATGAGAATTCCTTCTTTTTTATGGCAGCATAGTATTCCATTGTGTAGATGTACCACAGTTTTCTGATCCAGTCATCTGCTGACGGGCACCTAGGCTGTTTCCAAATCTTAGCTATGGTGAATTGCGCTGCTATGAACATAGGGGTGCATATATCCTTTCTAATTGGTGTTTCTAGTTTCTTCGGATATATTCCCAGGAGTGGGATTACTGGGTCAAATGGGAGTTCCATTTTCAGTTTTTTGAGGAAACTCCATACTGTTCTCCACAGTGGCTGCACCAGTCTGCAATCCCACCAGCAGTGCACGAGGGTTCCTTTTTCTCCGCATCCTCGCCAACACTTGTCGTTTGTTGATTTGTTGATGATAGCCATTCTGACAGGTGTGAGATGGTACCGCATTGTTGTTTTGATTTGCATCTCTCGGATAATTAGTGACGTTGAGCATGTTTTCATGTGTCTCTTGGCCTTCCTTCTGTCTTCTTTTGAAAAGATTCTATTTAGGTCTGTTGCCCATTTTTTTATTGGATCATTTATCTTCCTTTTATTAAGTTGTATAAGCTGCCTGTAGATGTTGGAGATTAAACCTTTATCAGTGATGCCATTTGCAAATATGTTCTCCCATGCAGTGGGCCTTCTTGTTGTTTTGTTGATGGTTTCTTTTGCTGTGAAAAAGCTTTTTATTTTGATGTAGTCCCATTTGTTAATTTTCTCTTTAGCTTCCATTGCCCTAGGGGCAGTGTCAGTGAAGAATTTCTTTTGGCATATGTCTGACATTTTGCTGCCTGTGGATTGCTCTAGTATTTTTATGGTTTCCCGTCTTATGTTTAAGTCCTGTATCCATTTTGAGTTTATTTTTGTGTATGGCGTAAGTTGGTGATCAAGCTTCATTTTTTTGCATGTATCTGTCCAATTTTCCCAACACCATTTATTGAAGAGACTGTCTTTATTCCATTGTATGTTCATGCCTCCTTTGTCAAATATTAATTGAGCATAGTGGTTTGGGTCAATATCTGGATTCTCTATTCTGTTCCATTGATCTATATGTCTGTTCTTGTGCCAGTACCAGGCTGTTTTGAGAACAGTGGCTTTGTAATACAGCTTGAAATCTGGTATTGAGATCCCTCCTACTTTATTCTTCTTTCTCAGGATTGCTGTGGCTATTCGGGGTCTTTTTTTATTCCAGATGAATTTTTGGAGAGTTCTTTCAAGGTCTGTGAAATATGCCGTTGGTATTTTAATGGGGAGTGCATTGAATCTATAGATTGCTTTGGGTAGTATGGACATTTTAATGATGTTGATTCTACCAATCCATGAACATGGTATGTTCTTCCATCTGTTTACGTCTTCCTCTATCTCTTTTTTCAGTGTCCTGTAGTTTTCCGTGTATAGGTCTTTTACCTCCTTAGTTAAGTTTATTCCTAGGTATCTTAATTTTTTTGGTGCGATGGTAAATGGGATTGCCTTTTTAGTCTCTCTGTCTGTAAGTTCACTATTGGTGTATAGAAAGGCCATAGATTTCTTGGCGTTAATTTTGTATCCTGCTACATTGCCGAATTCATTTATTAAGTCTATTAGTTTTTTGACGGAGTCTTTCGGATTTTTTATGTACAATATCATGTCGTCTGCAAATAAAGACAGCTTTACTTGTTCTTTTCCAATCTGGATGCCTTTTATTTCTTCTTCTTGTCTAATTGCAATGGCTAATACTTCCAGTACTATGTCAAACAGGAGTGGTGAGAGTGGGCATCCCTGTCTTGTTCCTGTTCTTAGGGGAAATGTCTTTAGTTTTTGTCCATTGAGTATGATGTTTGCTGTGGGTTTATCATATATAGCTTTTATTATGTTGAGGTATGAGCCATCTATTCCCACCTTGTTGAGAGCTTTTATCAAGAAAGGGTGTTGGATTTTGTCAAATGCTTTTTCTGCATCAATTGATATGACTATGTGATTTTTATCTTTCAATTTGTTTATGTGATGTATCACGTTTATTGATTTGCGGATATTGTACCATCCTTGCATTCCTGGGATAAATCCTACTTGGTCATGGTGTATGATCTTTCTGATGTACTGCTGGAGCCGATTTGCTAGAATTTTGTTGAGGATTTTGGCATCTATGTTCATGAGGGATATTGGTCTGTAATTCTCTTTCATTGTGTTGTCTTTATCTGGTTTTGGTATTAGGGTGATGCTGGCTTCATAGAAGGAGCTTGGAAGTGTTCCTTCCACTTGAATTTTTTGGAATAGTCTGAGGAGGATAGGTTTTAGTTCTTCCTTGAATGTTTGGTAAAACTCTCCTGTGAAGCCATCAGGCCCCGGGCTTTTGTTTGCCGGAAGCTTTTTGATGACTGCTTCAATTTCGTCCATAGTTATTGGCCTATTGAGCTGTTTAGATTCTTCTTGATTGATTTTTGGAAGGTTATATTTTTCTAGGAATATGTCCATTTCCTCCAGATTGTCCAGTTTGTTGGAATAGAGTTGTTCGTAGTATTTTGTAACAATCCTTTGTATCTCAGCAGGGTCTGTTGTTATTTCACCTCTTTCATTTCTGATTTTGTTTATTTGGGTCCTCTCTCTTTGCTTCTTGGTGAGCCTGGCTAGAGGTCCATCAATCTTGTTTATCCTTTCAAAGAACCAGCTCTTGGTTTTGTTGATCTTATGTATTGTTTCTTTGGTCTCTATGTCATTTATCTCCGCTCTGATCTTTGTTATTTCCTTCCTTCTGGTTACACTGGGCTTTTCTTGCTGCTCTTTTTCTAGCTCTTTGAGTTGTAGGGTTAAGTAATTTATTACCATTGTTTCTTGTTTTTTGCAATAGGCCTGTAGAGCTATGAACTTCCCTCTCAAGACTGCTTTCGCTGTGTCCCACAGATTTTGGATTGTTGTGTTTTCATTGTCATTTGTTGCCATGATGTTTTTTATTTCTTCCTTGATCTCTCTGGTGACCCAGTCCTTGTTTAATAGCATGCTGTTTAGTCTCCATGTGTTTGATTTCTTTGGATTGTATTTATTGTAGTTGATTTCCAGTTTTATGCCACTGTGATCTGAGAAGATGCTTGATATAATTTCTATCTTCTTGAATTTGAAGAGACTTTGCCTGTGACCCAGCATATGGTCTATCTTTGAAAATGACCCATGTGCACTTGAGAAGAATGTATATTCTGTGGCTTTGGGGTGAAATGTTCTGAAGATGTCAATTAATTCCATCTGGTCTAGTGAGTCATTTAGGATTGCTGTTTCTTTGCTGATTTTTTGTTTAGAGGATTTGTCCAGTGGTGATAGTGGGGTATTAAAGTCTCCTACTATGATTGTGTTGCTATTAATCTCTCCCTTGATATCCTCCAGGAGTTTTTTTATGTATTTGGGTGCTCCTATATTGGGAGCGTATATGTTTACCAGAATTATTTCTTCTTGTTGAATTTCTCCCTTTAGTATTATGAAGTGGCCTTCCTTATCTCTTGTTATGGCATTTACTTTGAGGTCTATTTTGTCAGATATAAGTATTGCTACCCCAGCTTTTTTTTCATTTCCATTTGCCTGAAAGATATTTTTCCATCCCTTCACTTTCAATCTGTGTGAGTCTCTTGTTCTGAGGTGGGTCTCTTGTAGACAGCATATATATGGGTCGTGTTTTTTTATCCATTCAGCTACTCGATGTCTTTTGATTGGAGCATTTAGTCCGTTTACATTTAAAGTTATTACTGAAAGGTATTTGTTTGCAGTCATATCTATTTTTGTGTCTGTATTCCTTCTTACCTGTTTATTTCTTCTTTTTACAGTATTCCCTTTAGCAATTCTTGCATTGCTGGTTTGGTGGTGATAAACTCCCTGAGGCTTTTTTTGTCTGCAAAGCTCCTGATTTCCCCTTCAATTTTGATTGATAGTCTTGCTGGATATAGTATTCTTGGATTCAGTCCTTTGCTTTGCAACACTTTGTATACCTCCTTCCATTCACTTCTAGCTTGTTGTGTTTCTGATGAGTAATCATTTGACAATCTGATGGGTGTTCCTTTGTAGGTAACTCTCTGTCTCTCTCTTGCCGCCTTTAGGATTCTCTCTTTATCATTTATATTTGCCATTGAAATTATGACATGTCTTGGTGTGGGTCTTTTGGGGTTGATCCTGCTTGGGACTCTCTTTACTTGCGTAACTTTTATCTTTCCCATATCCGGGAAGTTTTCTGTCATTATTTCTTCAAATAGATTTTCTAATCCCTGCTGCTCTTCTTGTCCTTCTGGCAGCCCTATTATACGCATGTTACTTCGTTTCATGTTGTCCCGAAGCTCCCTTAGGCTTTCCTCCTGCTTTTTAATTTTTTTCTCCAATTGCTGTTCAGCTTGAGCTTGTTTCTGTACCTGATCTTCTAACTCACTAATTCGGTCCTCTGCTTCTTGTAATCTACTGTTGAAACTTTCCATGGTGTTTTTGATTGTAGCTATATCACTTTTCATTTCTTCCTGATTCTTGCATAAGTTGTTGATTTTCTCATCCATCCGATGTATAAATTCCATGACCATTACTCTGAACTCCTTTTCGGTCATGTTGCAAGCTTCATTTTCACTAATTTCCTTTCTTGGCGACTCCACATTTTCTTTCCTCTGTGAGTTATTTCGTTTCCCCATTCTGGCTATTACCAGAAAGCTCAAGCTTCTGTTTGCGTGGACCTGGGCCGTGTGCTGTGGGGACTTCGCTCCACCCTAGTTTCACTGAAGTGCTCTGACACTAGGACGTGTGACTGTCTTTGGTTGGTGGGAACCAAACTTGCCCAGGATCAGTGTCCCCAGTGTTCCGTGTGGTCTCGTGTGCACATTTAGAATCAGGGGCCCTGTCTGCACCACACTGTTGGTATGTGCCGAGAATGAGATCCTTAGCATGTGCCAGGAGTCAGAGTTTCCCTGTGTCTGCACCAAGACTCGAGTGTCAAAGTCTCTGTTGCCTTGTGCGGTTTCTCGTTGAGAATCAGGGTCCCTGTGTGTGCACGCACCAACAATTGGGGTCGCTGGCTCTTAGTGTGAATGCGCTGTGAGTCAGGGATCCCAGGCAGCTGTGTCCGGCGTGCCAAATTCCCTGAAGTGGGGCTGCGTCCTGTGTGTGCTCTCTCTACTGAGCCAAACCGGCTAGAGCGCACATTCTTAAAAACCTGAAGGTGAGCCGGCTCAGTGCACTCTCCCAAAGTCCCAGAAGGGGGGCGGAGTCCGTCCTGCGTGCCAAATTCCCCAAAGGGAAGCACCTCTGTGCACGCTTTTAAGAATCTCCGAAGGGGGAGCTGTGCCCAGCGAGCCAAATTCCCCCAAATTCCCCGAAGGGGAGCCCTCTGTGCGCACTGACAGATTTCCCCGACGGGGAGCTGCTTCTGTCCCGTGCGCGAGCGCGCGCCAAATTCCCTAAGAGGGAGCGCGTCCCTGCGCAAAGCTCGGCAGCTTGGGCCAGGGGCAGGTCTATCAGTTACTATGGCACTGTCTGTGCGCGCGCCTGTGAGCAGCTTGGGCGAGGGGCGCGTCTATCAGTTTTTATGGCGCTTTCCGCACGCCTGTGGGCGCTCAGCAGCTTGGGGGAGGGGCGCGTCTATCAGTTACTATGGCGCTATCAGCGCCTGCGAGGAGGGGGATAGGCTCTTTGACTCACGGAAATCTGCCGGGAAGTCTGGATTCTTGTTTGTTTGTCTGAAGCTGTGATAGCAGTTCTCTGTCCCCAGTGGCTGCAGGGTCCTGGTTTGTGTCAGAAGCCAGGATCCGAGTCTCAGGCAGCTCTGTTTCCCAAGATGGCGTGGTCTCTGCGTCCGCACCAGCCGCCGAGAAGTGTCCGCTTTGTGCGCGGGGCTCCGCCGTCTAGGGCTGCCCTGTTCGGGAGCCCCTTGGAAGACCTGCAGAATCTAACTGACCCTATCTCATACACACACACACACCACACACATCTACACTCTCCTCTATGGGTTCCTCACTCACACTCTCTCTCTCCCTACCTTCCTGCCGGTCGCCATCTTTTTCCCCCCCAATTTGTACTTCTTAATTCCTTCACTTTTTCCCAACGTCTTCCTAAACCCCTCCCCTCTGGAAACCATCAAAATGTTCTCTGTATGTTTGAGTTTGTTTCTGTCCTGCTTATATATGTTATTTTGTTTTTTAGAGTATATTGTTGATAAATATGTATTGCCATTTTATTGTTTATCCTTTTGATCATTTTTATCATTTCTTCTTCTTAAAGAAGACCCTTTAACATCACATGTAATACTGGTTTGGTGGTGATGAACTCCTTTAGCTGTTTTCTATCTGGAAAATTCTTTATATGTCCTTTGAGTTTATTATTTTTACTAGAGGCCCAATGCACGAAATTCGTGCAAGGAGCTCAGCTCTCACAGTCCCTGCTTCATCTGGAAGGTTGTCCGGAAGGTCATCCAGACAGTCATTCCACTGTTTGGCCATTTGGTCGATTTGCATATTATGCTTTTATTATTATAGATTATGTTTTAAAAATATATATATTTCCGAGAGGGAGAGAGAGAGAGAGAAACATCAATGTAGTTGAGAGAGAATAATTGATTGGCTGCCTCCTGTACACCCCCACTGGGGATAAAGCCCATAACCCAGGCATGTGACTTGACCAGGAATTGACATGGTTCATAAGTCAATTCTCAACCACTGAGCAGCACTGGTCAGGCTCCTTTGATTTTAAATAATATATTTGCTGGGTAAGTCCTTGCTTTTCATCACTTTGAATATTTCTTGACAATCCCGTTTGGCCTGAAATGTTGCTATTGAGAATTTAGCTGACAGTCTTATGGGAGCTCCCTTGTAGGTAACTGCTTTTCTCTTGCTGCTTTTAATATTCTCTCTTTGTCTTTAACCTTTTGTTTTAATTATGATGTGTCTTGTTGTGGGCCTCTTTGGGTTCATACTGTTTGGAACTCTCTGTGCTTCTTGGACTTGTATGTCTATTTCCTTCACCAGGTTAGGAAGTTTTCTGTCATTATTTTTTAAAATAAGTTTTTAATTTATTGCATTCTCTCTTTTCTTTCTCGCACCCCCATGATGTGAATGTTGGTACAGTTGAAGTTATTCCAGAGGCTCTTTACACTATCCTCACTTTTTTGGATTCTTTTTTTTTCTTTTTGCTGTTCTGATTGGGTGTTTTGTTGTTCTTATTGTTTTGTTTGTTTGTTTGTTTGTTTTTGCTTTCTTATATTCCAAATCGCTGACTTGATTCTTGGCTTCATCTACTCTACTGTTGATTCCTTGTAAATTATTCCTCATTTCAGTGAATATATCTTTCATGTCTGACTGGTTCTTTTTATGGTTTCCAAGTTCTTTTTAATGCTGTTGAACTTCTCTCTAAGTTCATCTACTCTTCCCCTAAATTCACTGAACATCCTCATAACCAGTGTTTTGAACTCTGCATCTAGTAGATTGCTTATCTCCATTTTATTTAGTTCTTTTTCTGGACTTTAGTTCTGTTCTTTCATTGGGGACATGTTTCTCTGTCTCCTTATTTTGAAAGCCTCCTTGTGTTTGTTTCTATGTATTAGGTAGAGCTGCTACATCTCCTGGGCTTGGTAGAGTGGCCTAATGTGGTAGGTGTTCTGTAAGGTCCAGTGGCACAACTGTTCACCTGAGCTGGCTCCACTGTGTGGACTGTGTATACGTCCTGTTGTAGCTGAGGCTTGATTGCTATTGGAATGCCAATGGGAGGAATTTACCTCCAGGCCAATTGGCTGCAAACACTGGCTGCAACTACCATGGAGGATCAGTTGTGCATGGGCCCACCTCATATAGCAGGACTTATTTCAGTGTGGCTCTGGTATCCCCTGAGTCCACCCTTTGAGTGTGTCTCTTGTATATGTAGTTGGGTGGTGTTTTGGCATGGTCTGTCCACCAGATGCACTAGCTCTGGGGCCTCCCAGGAGGTTCAGGCCAAGGTCAGCCACCTCCTATGTTCTACCCAGAGCCACTTGGCATGAGCTACAGTGATCTGCAGATGTCTGCTATTTATGCCGAGCTTAGAGGTGTCCAGGAGAGGTCAAGCTGCTAACCAAGGCTGGCTGCCATCAGTGCTGAGGCTGGGGCCACTTAATGAAAGATTTGGGGCAATCCAAGGCCAGATGCTGCTTGTTTGAGAAATTTTAGGGGAGTCTGAAGCATGAGCCAAGACGGGCCATTTGTAAGGAAAACCCACTGAAACAGCTTAGGTAGGTCTGCAAGTTTGTGGGGTGGGGTCTCAGAGAATCACCAGGGTGAGGCAAACAGTGATAGGCAGGTGATGGAGACTCAGATATGGTGCTTGCCTGCCTATTCTGTGGGGAAGGTGTTCAGCAAAGGAACAATGGCCTCCGCCAACACTTCTACCTGGGCGAAATGGTCCCTCTGATTCTCACCCTGATGCCAGACTCTTTAGTTCCTCCCCATACATCCTGGATGCCTTTGGAGATCCTGCTCCAGCACTGAAGCTCAGAGGGAGTAAGTCAAGTAAGTCTGTGCATGATCCCTTTAAGAGAAACTACCTGCCACTCCAGTAGCCTCTATCTCACTCAACCACAATCTCTGCTGGTTTTAAAAGCCAGAAGTCATTGGGACTTCTCTTCCTGGTACTGGAACCCTAGAATTGGGGGTCTTGTATGTGGCTGAGAACCCTCAATCCTCAAAGAGTCTTTTGTAGCCAAAATACCCCTCCTGATTTTTATCTACCACACGTGAGTGTGGGACCAGCCTGTTCTGTTCTCTGCCCCTCCTGCCAGTCTTGGTGTGGCTTCTTTTTTATATTTTCAGTTGTGCGACTTTCATTTAACTAAATTTCAAGTGGTTCTGAATGATGATTTTCCTGTAGTTTAGTTCTATTTTTTATGCGACTGTGGGAGGATGGGAGGATCATATTTACCTTCACTGCCATCTTGACTAGAAGCCTCTTGCTTCTAATCTTGATCTAAACAGAGCTTCTTTCATTTTATTTGGACATTTGAAGTTACAAGTTTTATTTGTCAGATTCTCGGGTTTTTCTTTTGTTCTCAAATACTCCAGATGCAATTTTCTACCTGGCTATCTTCAATACTGAATATAAGTGATTCTATGAAAAAAAATTGTACCTATATTTGCCTCTTTTTATATAGTCTATACCTTGATAAATCTTCATGCCTGCATCAAGTTAGTTTTTTACACTTAGGAGAACTTGAGAATGTGCATGTCTCAATATCTAAGACAGGAGGGATGAGAGAATAATGCTCTGTTTCATGCACAAGCTACTAGAAAGAGCCCTGTTATAGTACTTAGGTGATGACATGTGGTTTGAGCTTGCTGATTTTGTATTTTGCTATCACTTAATGGCAATTTAGTATGGTGGTCATTAGCCTGGGCATTGCTGTCAAATACAATTGGTACCAAATCTAGTTCTGTACTTAATAGCTTGGTAAGCTACTTAACCTCAGTAAACTACAGATTCCTCATTTATAACATGGGATGATAGTAGTCAAACTTATGAGTTATTATAAAAAATAATTACATAATGTATATAAAGTTCTTGGCATAGTTCATGTATTAAAGAATTAATAAAAGTTAATCATTAGATGCACAAGAAAACCTCTTTTTTGGGGATTGAATTGATTTGCAGAGGAGCATCTTCTGAAATAAAAACTGCATTGTGTTACAAATGAAAAATATAAATCTATCATGGAAAAAATATTTTTAAATTCTGCCCCAAAATACAAAAAGGAAAATGGGAAAAATTCTGCTCTTGGTGAACACAAAAATTTTATTAATGATTCAAAAGTTTCACCCACTCTTTTGCCCCTTTACACAGGCTAAAAGGAGAGATGAGATTCTCCAACTCTTAAGGAAGCAAAGAGAAGAAAGGATCTCGGTAAGACTGGTAGTGAGGCATTTGGATAAATCTATCTGGGTGGGGAGCGGTGAACTATGGCAAATTCTCAGAGATTGACCCCTTGAATCTAGATACAGAAGGTCCTGAGCCTTTTATATACCAGAGGGGCGCAGGGTATAGACATCAGATAATTTGGCAATTCTTGATAAACCAAAGACATCTCCACAGTGTGCCATCTCTGCTGCCAGAGAAATGAGATGCTATTGTCAGTGAGCTGATTATCATACAGTTTAAAGCTGCAGTATTAACATGGGCTACTTCGGTGCTAATATTAGTTTTATGATGATTCATCTTACTTAGGTCATGCAAAAACAAATGCTAAATGATGATAAACAAATTTAATAAAAACAACAATAGTACCCTGTAAACTTATGAATGTATAAACTCTTCTGAATTAACCCCAAATTCCCTAATCTGGAACATTTCTGACCCCACAGTTTCCAGATTTAAGAAGCTAGTCTGTATAAACTCTGTGATAATTTCACCTCAATTTTTTTCAATTAAATTGCAGTCAGTGCAAAAAGTAAAACGTTTCCTTTTTTATTTTTTGTTTTGTTTAGAAAGAACTGGTCTCCCTTCCTTATAAACCAAAGAGCAAAGTCTACAAAGCAAAGTAAGTTTACTTCTGTCAAATATTCTTACTTTTTTAGTTACCCCATAATAAAAGCACTTTTTTTCTTACTCACTTTGCCCCCCTATACTCAAATCTTCTAAAAACCCACCCACTGATTTAGAGATTTCTTGCCTTGAATAAACTTTCTTCTTGTCTATATTAAAGCATGTGTGTCCATTTCCATATCTGTGACATATGCAAACATAAGTTAGTATAAACAGGAAAGAAAATCAACCGTGTATCTCTCTGTACACATCCTCTTTCCCTCCTTTCTTAACCTGGGCTATTGTATACACCTGCTAGTGCCCTCTCCACTCCCCTTCCCCTACCCACACCTAGCCCCACCATCCTTAGCAAATCAGTAGGTCTTCTATTGTCAGTGCTGATACCACCAATGGCACATCTGTTGAATCTAAATTCATGTAGCAAGGGCTTTACCCTCACAGTGATGTGTTAAAAGCCTTATCCCTAGAATAATGTTAGAGCAGGACCAGGCACAGGGTCCAGAACTATTGAAAGGAAACCAGCTACCACTAGTTAATCATTTAAGCACTCTCAGTGTTTATTTTTATTCTGACTGAAAACCAATGTGGCTAACTCAACATTTATTTTTAAAGTATTTATTTGCATAATACCTTCAGGGAAGAACAGTTAGAAAGTAATAGAATTTTTATTCTTACCCCATTGGTATTGAGGCTGATTCCCTTTAATGTTATCAAATGTTATTAAAGAAAAATTAATATATCTACACTAAGCTTTAAAGCTTCTGGGGAAAGTGGAAAAATCATTCCATCAGCTGGTATATTGTCTACACAATGCTCAGCAACTTAATTTCTTGCATTTTAGCCAGATGATTAGATGTAACTTCTAAGGAGGAAGCAAAACTAGTCTAATGAAAAGATTCACTTGATTCAAATAATGAATAAAGACTGCTTTTTGAGTAGCATCAGCAGCTATTTCTGGGTGCCTAGATTTCTGTGCATATATTTACAGGAATGGTCAGAACATTCCTTGCTACTACCCAGTTGATCCAAGAGTAAAGCATATTTCATAGTTTACTTAATTTCTTTTGTATATCAGCTTGCTAATTCTCTCTCCTATGTCCTGAAGCCTTGAATTTCATTCCATTTCACTGTGATAACTTCTTACACTGTAACCATCTTTTGGCAATTGATCACACGCTGCTTTGTGCCCACATTCTATTATCATTCAACTCTTATTATGTCTTGAGTTGTTATTTAACTTTTCACATATCTTTAACTAGTCTATGACTGTATTGTAAGCTCCATAAGATACTGGGTCACCCAAAGTGCCTAGCATACTCCCTATATGTAGGAATTCAGAAAGACGTTATTCAGTATTAGTTAATTTAGAAAGTGATGTTTTTATACTGTACATTAGTTAATAGCATTTTTTAAAATTTTGAAATATTTTAGACACATTGTAAAATATTTTAATTTTGTCCTCTTTTTCCTCCCTCCATCCTTTCCTATCTGTCCCAAACCCTTCTGGGTACACATATACAACCTTACCATCCCTTATCCAACAGATCTTAAGACAATCCAAATCCCTTACTGTCAGAAAGAAAGAACTAGAAAGTGTGTATAGAGTAAGATTTTAGTAGCAATATGTTTATTATCCACCCCAGGAATATTTGCATTATGGAGGACTGACTAGAAGGAACAACAGATAATCCATCATAATCAATTAGCAATGATGAAATCCCCCAAGTTTGACTCTTGGGTGAGCAAAACAGATTTAGGGTTAGGAGGTCTTCTCTCATGCCCTTCAAATCACACTTTACAGTAGAATTACAGCTTCTCCCACATATAAGTTTACACTTGGTTTCAAAATCTAATGCATTGTCAGAATCCAATTCAAATCTTTATTGGGGAAACTTTCAAAAGTTGTTTCCAAGCTACTTTGTGTTCACAACTACAGAGTTCTGTATATGGGAACTGATCCATGTTCCTGCCAACAGGAAAGTGATTCCAGAGTCCAATAAGGAAGACCAAGAAGAAGTCAAAGCCTTGAACTAAATTGATTGACACGTCATAGAGGATGGCTCACTTAGATCTTCACTTTTGAAACAACCTAGTCCTACATCAGGATCATTGGGATCATTCGTTAAAATAGGCAAAGAAATAAAAGTTAAGTATGCAGACTTCCAGGAATTTTACCAGTAATTGAATATTTGTATCTAGTTTCTTATTGGATACCACTGTACTTGACACCACACAATAACCATCTCTTTCATCTTATACATTCTCCAACTCCTATTTCTCTTGTTTTTATTTGTTGTCTCCAGAATTGTTATATTTCATCTATATTATGAATATCAGATAAACAAGAAACAGGGCTCTATGTGCCCCAAGTAGTAGACCACTAGTAAAAACAATAAGTAAATAGGGATAAAAGGGCAATCCTAAAAACTTTAAAGTTTTCTTGCTGTAAAAAAAAAAAATCTGTTTTCCAAAATTTGGAACATGTCTGAATTCAGGAATGAAGTGCTTCTACGCTGAGTGGCCAGATTATTATGATCTCTGAATGTATAATAATCTGGCCACTCAGTATATATATATATATATTAGAGGCCCTGTGCATGTATTCGTGCATGGGTGGGGTCCGGCCAGCCTCGCCAGGGGGATGGGACATGGGCGGATGGTTGGCCTGACTGCTGGTCGAACTCCTGGTTGAGGGGACAATTTGCATATTAGCCTTTTATTATATAAGATATACACTGAGTGGCCAGATTATTATGCATTCAGAGATCATAATAATCTCGCCACTCAGTGTAGTTCTGTGAATAGCTGGCTTAGCATTCCTATATCTTACACACATGTACGTTACAGTGCCAATCTCCCTCACTTTTAAAGGTCATTCCCTTTGGGGTATATTGGAAAAGAGAAGGTTAAGTGTTTGTACTTTGGCATTGTCCCACTGGCATTCCTGCTCAGGGTTGCATTTCTGCTCCAGTGCTCGCAGCTCTATTTATGACCACCACTCACTTCACTTGGCCTCCACCTGCAGCTCCTGGACATACCCTCCATCAGATGCAACTCCTACTCCACAGTGCCAACAGAACTTAATCACAGGGACACACCAAACTGCAAGGGAGGC
This sequence comes from Cnephaeus nilssonii, assembly GCF_951640355.1. Lineage (NCBI taxonomy): Eukaryota > Metazoa > Chordata > Mammalia > Chiroptera > Vespertilionidae > Cnephaeus > Cnephaeus nilssonii. Next base: position 67,972,478 of record NC_137084.1, on the reverse strand, counting down.
CAGGAAATAGGCTTTAAATGGGGGAGGGGGAGAAATCTACCCAATTAAAATTCAGGACTCTATCACTAAAAGAAGTAGAGAATGGATATTAGTGGAAACTAGCAGTTTTCACAACACTCTTTGAAGAGAATTGTTTTGAACAGAAGGTAGGCCTTAAAAAAATAAGTTTATAGAGTTATAAAATGGAAATCTCATCTCAGCATCATCAAGAATAAAAAGGCCCTAGCCAGTTTTCTCAGTGGATAGAGCGTCAGCCTGCAGACTGAAAGGGTCCTAGGTTTGATTCCAGTCAAGGGCCAGTACCTGGGTTGCAGGCTCCTCCTCAGCCCTGGTCAGGCTCGTGCAGGAGGCAACCTATCGATGTGTTTCTCTCACATCGATATTGATATTTCACTCTGTCTTTCCCTCTCTCTTCCACTGTCTCTAAAAATCAATGGGAAAATATCCTCAGGTGAGAATTAAAAGAATGAAAGGGACCCTATCAGGGTACTGTGTTTGTCTGCCTGACAGACAGCTCTCTATAGTGATCACATAGCAGGCTATCAAAGCCTAAACTTCCAAATCATGACACTAATTCCCTTTCTTCTGACTCCATGCTCACTGAGTAATCTTTTGCCCAGAGGGAGAGTATGTGCTCAACAGGCCAATGCAAACATGGGCTTACCTGATGATTGTATTTCTCAATGTGTAAATATATTAGTCTCTTAGATTGGGTTTCAGCTTGTCAAACTAAGGATTGAACCCTGAACCAAGATGATTTTTCCAAGAAAAATTCCACTTGGTGAGCTCTCTTGGCAACCAGCCTCCCCCTGGTGGTACCTGCCTGCATTGCCAGGTGTAACCGTTAGGTATTACTGCAACAATACTGCATGTCAAAGTGAGCTTAAACGTTTATTCTTGATCACACATCTGTAGGTCATTTGGGGGTTCAGCTGATCTAGGCTTGGCCAGACAGCTGTGCTTCAGGCTACAGCACCTAGGCAGGTCTCTTTTCACTACATGTCTGTGGACTGAGGCAGCTCTGCTCCTCACATCTTCTTTGGGATGGACAGGGACCAGTGAGACATCTGAGCTATGTTCCCCTAAGAGAGTAGCAGAGAAGCAAGAGAACAAATGAAACCACGTGAGGCCTTTTCCAGTCTTGGCTCAGAAACTTCTGGTTCATTCTGTTGGCCAAACAAATCACATGTTCAAACACAGAGACAAGAGGGAGGGAAATAGATTCTGCCCCCTTAGTAAGAGGAACTGCAAAGCCACGTAGTGAAGGGTGTGGATAGAGGGTGGTGTGAAGAACTGGGGTTGTTATTACAATCTACCACATTAGGTTGACTGCATGCCTCAACCAAGTCTATCTGGACCAAGGGCCAGCGTATCAAAGGGAGAACTCACTCAGGGCACAATTTAATTAATTGGACCAAGGTAACAGCTTTCTAGGTTGCAAGGGTGTTGTAATATTGGAAATAAATATTTTGCAATTGACATTAAGTGACCAGCTGCCTACTCACTTGAACATCAACTGTTTGCCTTATCAACCCTTCACAAAAGTGGAGGTACGTTTAGTGTTACCAAGATTTAATTGAAACAGGCCAAAACAACAACAACAACAAACCCACACAATAAAACTTCTCAAAGGCCACACTGACATTCAGTGAAGAAAAACAGGACTGGAAACAATACCAGGTGCCAAATCAAGGGCTGATTTTCACCAGAGCAGCTCTCTCTTTGCTTGTTTGGATAATGAGGAATTTCTAGCTAGAAAGAATGTATGCTGGATACGAGATATTCTAATTCGGGCATAAAGACTGGTTGTACATGAACTTGCCATGAGTTCCTGCTGTTGCTACTGGTTTCTGCATTTTACCAGCTGGTACTGAAGCAGGCTCTGCATCCCACAACCTGTATTCAGGCCTGTGTATCCAGAATTGCAGTGGCTCAAGCTGAGGCCCCAAACCAGAAGTCAGCCCAGATGGAGCTTCTGCTGTGCTCCACAGAGAGGCAAAGGCAGGGAAACCAGACGCACCTCTGCCACTTCGTGCCTTCGTTTTTGGAGGCTTACATTATTGTCTGAGTATATTTGAAGACCGAATGTAAAACACAATGCTGGGGGAGCTTAGAAGAAGGAGCACACATTGAGGGCTGGGTTATGAGGAAAGCATTTCCAGAGGAACTGGGGGGTCACTGTTTGGTGGGGTGCGGGGCTGTCTCCTTTCTATCACAAGTTCAAGGCTGAACAAACAGGAGCCCTGCGAAAAGCAGTCCAAGGTTACTTCCGTGCTGGATTCAGTCATCCCTTGGCCTCCGGAGGAGCTGCTCTCTTCTCAGCCAGAACTTCAACTCATCCTCCTTCTAGGGACGCTATCCCTGCTGCCCCTAACGTGCCCGGCCAGTGGCACACTGCCTACCTCAGCATCTGTTCTCAGCATCCACCACCCCTTTCTCTGAGTAGCCCGAAGCCTGCACTGCACCCTACCCAGCCCCAGGAGGTCTCGGTGCCTGCCTCTCCCAAGTGAATCTGGCGGTGTCCCCAGGAGTGGGGGCGAGGTGCGGTCCTGTTTTTAGCCACAGTGCTCTGGTCATCAGACTTCAGAGAAGCCAGACTGGTTTTCCCAGGCCCTGAGCTCTAGGCAAATGCGGGATCTCCTGGGGAAGCTGGGAGTGGGGCGGGCAGCTGGCTCCCCGCCTCAGCTCCTCTGCTCTCCGCTCCTGGGCGGGCGCAGAGAGGAAGCAATGGGGGCTGGCCAGCTGGCGGGGCTGCCCTCCCCGCAGTGACGTCCCTGGGGGCGGAGGGGAGACTGGCTGGCTCCGCGCCCTCCCCACCTCTTCCGGGGGCCAGGTCTGTCCTCCGGAGATGCAGCAGCTGGTTGCAGTGGTGCGAGCTGCTGAAGGGCCACCCGCTCCTCCTCGGTAGCGCCCGGGGTCCGAGGCGCACTGGAGCCGGGCCATGCCGCTGGGGGTACCGCAGGCCCTGGGGCTGGCCGTGCTGCTGGCGGGGCTCCGGGGCGAGAAGGGTCGCCTGCTGAGCGGTGAGTATGCGGGGGGCGGGAGCCGGTTCTCGGGACGCTTGGCTGAGGCACCCACCGCACCCCAGCCAAGGCTGTCTTGGGGCCGCCCTGCTCTTAGGACCTTTGCAGAGCGGGGGCTGCGGGGGGGAGGGCGTGGCTCCCCCACCTAACTAGTGGACTCAGCCTTTCTAGGGGAGCAATCGCCCGCGGCTGAGCCCCGCGCGGGTTCCCTGATATCCTGGATCTCTCCAAGTGTGTTCCCAGCCCAGCTCGGGGAATTCGGGAACGTGGGCGAGTGGGGCAGGGGGTCCAGGTGGCCCGGCAGGCACAAACCCGGGACCCCCACGCAGATCGCGCTCCCAGACTCCCGGTCCTGCCCCTTGGGGAGGTCTGACAGGAGATGGCGGGTACAGTAGGGGTTCCAAATCAGCTGTGCCCTGGGAACCTAGCCTGTTACTCCAGGTCTTTTGGGGGGAGCGGGCGGGATGGGTGAATCCAGCGCTTGGAATTAGCGCTTGGAGATCAGAAAGAAGTCTGGTGTGCTCAGGACGAGTCCCGCCTGACTCTGAGGAGTGACTCTCTGCTTCCTTCCTCCCCTCGTGTCTGCAGCCTGGGACATGGACCCCAGAGGAGGTACAGTGCTTGGGTTTCTTGCCTCTTGCATTCGTTCTGCATGTCGGGGTAGAAGGCCCGCGCTCCTCCGTTTTTCAGGCCGGCCTCACAGGCGACCACAGGGCCCCAGAGGGACGAAGAATGGAACCCGCACTCCTTTATCCTGCTGGCACAGCTGACCGAAAAAATCTAAAGTTGGTTTCCTGCTGGCACAGCTGATTGAAAAAATCTAAAGTTGGTTTCCGGGCGGGGTGGGGTGCAGAGTGGCCAAGGGGAAGGTCAACTGAATTGGGCTGTTTGGGCTCTGTCACTGGCCAAAGGGAACCGAAGCGCCCCCCCCCGCCCCCCCCCCCTTCCCTTTCCTGCAAAAAAGAAGAGCCTGACACTTCCTGAGGCCAGGGAGCCAGATGAGCCCCTGGGCCTCCTGCCAGCTCTGGCTCTCTTGGCCACTCACCTGCTGACTTGGGAGGTGTGGCCAGGCTGGACCATGCAGGGAACTGCTTTAGGGTGCTATGTTTTCCCTTGATAATGCAACAGTGTTTATAGGGCACTACCAGTGCATTCAACTCCAACTTCTGTTTTGCTGGTGACCTGGGGAGGGGCGGGGGGCGGGGCTAGGGCTCTTGCATTTGTCTTTTGCTCATTTGGAGGCACCTCTGAGGACTCCTTGAAGCTGAGCAGGCCCAGTCTTCTCCCCAGGCAGCAGCCCAGCCACAGCCTCTCTGGCCAGTGTCCCCAGTTTCTCGGGAATACCTCTTGGGTGAAATACCACTTTTGAGGCTTCCTATTTCTCTGGAAGACCAGTCCTATTAGGGTTTATTTAGCAATAGCAGAAGGACACCTAAAGAAAGAAGATACAAAACTCTTTATAACGGGTTGCTTATTGAGAATTTCTCTACTAAAGCATTGAAAGAAGAAATAGAAAATCTGAAACCACAGCTTTCTGGATTTGTCCTTATGCGCGCTGTCCCCGGGTAGCACTGTCTACTGGACAGTATTGAGAATAATGAAGGCTATCTGGCTGCCTGCACAGCTGCAGAATAAGGTAGGAAAGTGAGACCATCCCATGAGGGCTGGGAAGAGGCTTGCAAACCATAATCCTTTATCCCTTGCTTTATGCAGCAAGTCACACCCACAGCCCAGGATTTGGCTCTTCGCTAACAGGGATTCCCCTTGTTGTACTCTGGATCCAGAAATATATGCTGTCTGCTCCTGTGGGCTGGGAACTGGCATCTGTTTCCATATTCCCAGCATTTACCACAGTGCTAGGCATAGCCAGTACACTCAGTACATGATGATTAAACAAAGGAATAATGAGGCTCCTGTTTCAGGTGCAGCAAAGCTCCAGGCACCAGGACCCAAGCTAGAGTGGTATGCACTGGTGAACAATTTGCTATTTGCTCCCCAGTAGAATCCCATCTATTTGTCTCAGATGGTCTTCTGCCCTTCAGCTGTCAGTCAGACAAAACACACCTGACTGCGGAATGGGGCATGGGTAATGCAGTTCACTGGTAACTGGCATGACTTTTAGAGTTCTGACTTAGGCAATGCTGCTGATAGCTATGTGACCTTAGCCAAATTATTTCATTACTCTAAGCCTCAGTTTTCTCATCTGTAAGATGGGGCATAAGCAATATCTACATCAGGGACTTACTATGGGAGTTTAATGAGGTAACTAATGTATATAAATGTAACAAAACAAACAACAACAAAAAACCTTAGCAGAGTTCATGGCACATAGTGAGAGTTCAGTTAACCTTAGTTGAGTTTAGGCAAGATCAGTAGCAGAACAGCGCACAGGCTGGGTGAATTCTGAGTCCTGCCACGTGGGCAGAGAGGGCTTCAGGGTAGAGATGCCCACACCCAATTTTAGAATGCCTCTCTTACTTGAAGGAAGCACCAAACAGATAACTCACTTAAAGCCGCACTAAAGAAGTAAGAAAAAATAAAAATAAAAAATATATAAAAAGCCACATTATCCCCTGAGACTCCCTAATAGCATGAAAGTGATTTGTGTGCCTTAACGTGACACCATACGTTTTCATCTACCTCTCTTTTAGAGGAAAGCCAAAAATGTCTGCCGTTCAGGAAGCTGCAATGGGACAAGCAAAACATGGAGTCCCTACATGATATAGTTTAGCTCACCACATCTCCCTGCTGGCAGGCTATTAATTTTTCTCAGAGTCTTAACTGATCTTACAACAGTCCACTGATGAGTCATCAGAATGCCTGCCCTAGGGACAGCTTCATTCGCATGCCTCCAAGCATCCCTGCTCTAGTATACTTTGGGTTCACTGAAACAGGTTGAATTACTTTTTCTCTAGGCCAGCCGGTCTGTCGGGGAGGAACACAGAGACCTTGTTATAAAGTCCTTTACTTCCATGATGCTTCCCGAAGACTGAACTTTGAGGAAGCCAGAGCAGCCTGCCGGAGAGATGGGGGCCAGCTAGTCAGCATTGAGTCTGAAGATGAACAGAGGCTGATAGAGAAGTTCATTGAAAACCTCCTCGCATCTGATGGCGATTTCTGGATTGGGCTCCGGAGGCGTGAGGAGAAGCAAAGCAACAGCACAGCCTGCCAGGACCTTTACACTTGGATGGATGGCAGCATATCAACATTCAGGTAAATATGGAACCCACAGAGGCTACCCCACTTGACATAACTCCAAAAGGAGGCAGGTTAGGCCCACGGTGCCAGGTCAGTGAGGAGGAGGAGGAGGAGGAGGCTGACCCAGGCAACAGCCGTGCAGGGACAGCAGCAGAATAGCGCTGACTAAAGCAGGGTAGTGAAGGTGGTGAGTCAGCCTTGATCTGGACTCAGCTCTTATCCAAAGAACTCTCTTCTAGAGGGTGTGGCCCCGAAGCATTGTTCCGATGGCATGCAATGCTTCCAATCATTCTGGCTATCTGGCTTTTCAGGCTAGAACTCCAGTGAGAGATTGAAGGTCTATGGATGGGGCTAAGACTGAAGATAGATCTTCAGACCACAGGGAATCATAATGATGGACAAGAAATCAGAGCCAAGATCTAATTCTATGGATTGGGCAAGAGAGGACTTAAGGAAGCTTGCGGTTTATAGAACCTTCCTAAAGCCATGCCCTCCCCTGGTACCATGGTGTTGCCATCGCCTCCACCCCCACCCTAAGAAATGCAGTGACATGGACAAACATCAAAAAATATCCAATTAAAAGGCAGACATAAAACTGGAAAAAATTGTAGAAAATTTAACAAAGATTATATTTTTATGAGTTTATATAAAAATCAATAAAACACTGAAAGTTTATACCTATAATAATAACAGCATAATATGCTAATTAGACCGGACAGCCCAATGACCTTCCAGACGTCATTTGGGACATTCTTCCTGAAGAAGCCGCGGTGGCGGGGCGAGGCAGGGCAGTTAGAGGCGATCAGGCAGGCAGGTGAGCTGTTAGGGGTGATCAGGCAGGCAGGCAGGCGAGCAGTTAGGAGTCAGCAGTCCTGGATTGCAAGAGGGTGCAGGCTGGGCTGAGAGACTCCCCTCCCCCCACCCCGTTCACGAATTTCATGCACCAGGCCTTTAATAAGTTAATAAAACCCCAAAAGATAAAGAGGCAAAGGACTTAAGCAGACATTTCAGAAAATACAAAATCTAACTGGTAAACAATCATATGATAAAAACAAAAAGTTTAAACTCATTATCAGTAAAAAGAATGAAAGTTAAAATATAATCTTCTTTACCCATTACATTTAAGACAGCATGTCAGCATCTATCAAAGTCTACCCATTATGCTGATCAGATCCACATCTTCATCTAAGTTCTAGGAGTACCTCCTTCAGGATCCTCATGGGCTTCTCTTCCTGGGAGAAACTTAAAAGGGAAGGTTAATCGGATGAACTGCACTTCTCATCACTGCAGCTGGTCCCAGAGCCACAACTGACACTTACTCACCTCCCTCCTCTGCTATCCAGTCCAGATTCCCTGCCCGCTTGCTCAGGGACTGGGAGGCCCTAGTTACCTTGCACTCTTCCATTTACCAGCAAAATTAGGCATACGAGTACTGACAGGTATTCAAATAGACAATCTGGGTGCCGTACATATTTCTCTCTGCCCATAATGTGGAATAGCAGAAGTACTTCCTCCTCGTGATTAGGGTGAGTTAACTCTTGCCAAGATAATAGTCCTCTTCTTACCTGCTGGTCCTTGTTCTCAGAGTGCCCAGGTGGCGGCCAAAGATCATAATTCAATAAGGCTTTTGCTGTATCTTCTAATGGGTTCCCTTGGGGTACCAGGACCTTTAAACTCACAAACGCCAGCATTCCAGAGACAAGAAGTACAAATTCTCCAACTGGGACACTACCAGTGACAGTAATCAGGATTTCTTCTGCTTCCATCCCTAGGATCCCAGACCTACATAGTCTTACTCTTGGGGACACAGGAAGATACAAAGGTCATTGATTCAAACTGCACACTGCATCTTGGAGGATGATGCCCTGTTCTCACAAAGTATTGCCTTTCAGCTAGTGCTTCAAGCTTTGTGTTCAATGGCTCTTCCATAACTCTGTCAAGCTGGCAGTTTCAGGATAGTGACTATATGAGATGATTAGCAAATCTCATGGCCAGGTGCCTACTCCCACTCCTTTGCTATAAAGTAGATCCTGTGGTCTGATGAGATGTTACTTGGGGTACTGTGCTGGTAGATCAAATACTGTGTGTATAACCCTTTGGATAGTGATGCTGACTAAGGCCCTGGGGCAGCAAAGGCAAACCCACACCCAGACTGTGTGTCTATTCCTGTCAAAATGAGTCACTGGAAGGAGTCCATTGCAGTCAACTTGCTGTTCTCCTTGGGTTGGTACTCTTTCAGGGACTTAGCATTGATCTCTATTGCTGGCAGGTTAGATGGTCCTGGGAGAGTGAGGACCAATACTGTTGAGCCCATGCAGTTTTCATCCCTGCCACCATGGCGATTCTAAGTGTGTATCTATTGCACCGACACTGGGGCAGCTGACAACAGACTAGCTGTCGTCAACTGGCCAAGTCATTTTGTCTCCCTCATTGTTAAGGGTCTCTTCCATGCTAGACACTTTCTGGTGGGCTTTAACATATAACAGAGTCTCATACTTTATGCCTATTCCCTGTGTCTAGACATAACACTCTATCCAAAAGCTCCTTGTCCCCAGTCTTCTACTCTTTCTTCTTTTAGAAAGCTTTTTCCCCTGATCAGCTGGCCACACTCTCTGCCCTTACCCTGAGTCCTTCTCTATTCTAACCTCCACTAAATACCAACTAAGCTCTGGACATTGGGAGGATGTCCCCTTAACGCTTGACCTTTCAAGACCACCTCTGAGTGGGGCTGCAGTGCAGCTGTTATCCATTTGGAGCTGTACTCCATAGTTGGCTGACTTATCCACAAACCAAGCTCAGGCTGCCTCTATCAGCTAGTCGTCGCAAGGGATTCCCTTCTACAGCCATAGGTGTAAGCTGAGAAAGAGACACTAGTATAACAGTAGTAGATGTCATGGCAGGCTGCTCTACCTATTCATACAGTGCTCTTTGTCCTGCTCATACAATGCCCTTCAGTCATTTATACCTTCCATCTATAATGGATTGATTCCAGGCCTGCCTGGCCTGTGACTATGTGTGTCTGACAATGCTTCACTCATGATGGTCAAGTTGGATTGCATGGTCTCTTGGTGCTCCTTTTGTAGTAGCAAGCCAGGTGTTTCTTTCTCAGCTACAGATGACAAGGCCTTGCTACAGAATCCTAGGGGTTTGCAGAGTGATTCTCTCCTTGGGGCTTGTCACAAATTTTACATGGCATTATTTTTCCCACCATTGATACCTCTAATAATAGGGTCTAATTGATCATATGTCCCAAGTGGTGAGTCTCTTTGCACCACAGCCTACACTTGCTACAGGGTCCTTTTCGGCCCTAGATCCCACTCAAAGCCAGCTGTCTTTTGTGTCAGCCTGTTTTGGGGCTAGAGCTGTATTTCTAGGTGTGAAATATGCTTCTAGAACCCAAAGAGGCCTACTAATGCCATGGTTCCTTCTTCAAGTTATTGCAAGATGCTTCAAATTGCTGCATGAAATCCTTTCATTTGAAAGGGATGTTCTGGCATTCCCTAGGTCACTAGTCACCTATATATTTTCATGAAGTGGCAGGTCTCTGAATCGTCATAGGGTTTACCTCCAACCCATGGAGCACTAGAATCTTACTAAGCTTCCCATTTACTAGCTGTTTCTTGGTCATCTGCTTCACTCAGCACATCAGGAATGTAATGGACGAGCATGATTTTCTGCAAGATGTCTGGGCTGCTCAGGTCTCTTCATGCCATATTAGGACAGAGGGCAGGAAAATCAGTGTAGTCCTGAGGGAAGACTAGAGTGTATACTGTTGTCTATTCCAAATAAATACAAACTGTTTCTGATTCTTTTCCTGATAAAGATGAAAAACAATGTGTTCACCAGATCTGCATACTAGGTACCAAGGGCGTGTTAACCTGTTGTAGCAAAGATACCACATATGGCAAAGTAGTTGCAATTGAAGCTTCTACTGGTTCAGTTTACACTACTCCAGTCATATCCTTCAGGAACTGCCTGTTTTGTTGCAGACTAGTGAATTACACAGACATGTGACTAGGAATACCACCATTGCATTCTCTAAGTCTTTAGGGATGCCACTACTTTCTGTCATCTTCTCCTGGATAAGACATTGTGTTAATTTACTATCTTGAAGAGGGTGGGGAAGAGTGCAGTTTCAGAGCTTACACTTGACCTTCTAGGCTACGAAAGCCTATAGGCTTTCAATTTGTATATTTGGGGACTCGAAAATGAGCACTGACAGGTCCTACTTTGAGCTGGTCCTGGGCCAGGATTCTACTTGTTACCTGGCCTCAGTATGCGCCCACTCTAATGGGCAGCTTTGGTGACACTTGGAGTCTTTGGGCATCAATGTTGACTTGCACCTTGGTTCAGCAGTCTCTATAATAGTTGGGTTTCCTCTTCTCCCCGTGCATGACTGCTTGAGTAAATGGCTGTAGGCCCCTTTGGGAGAACAGAGGAGATTATCACCACATGCACCTGCCATGGTGTTGCAGGGTTCTTCCTCCTTGGAACCTAGCCTCTCCTTCTATCAGAGAGTTCTCAGCTTAAAACCAGGTGCCAGGTATAACATTCCATCTAGTCTGTCATCTGTGAAATAAAATAACATAAAGTCATAAGGCCAGTGGAAAGCCATAAGGCCAATGGCAAGTCAGTGTAGGAGGCCCAGCCACGGAGTTGGAAAATGGCCTGGAGGTAACTAATGAGGAGCAGGGGATTCAGGCACAGTATCCAGCAGTGTTGCAAGGTCAGCTGTTGTCCAGGCACATAAAACCCAGTGGGTGCAGCAAAGGATCTTCCATTTGGTGGATGGAATACAACACTGAGCAGAGCCATAATGGGGTGCTATGAGATGACCTGACTCTTAGCTGTTTCCTAAGGAGGGGCTCTTACAAGGGTAGGCAGAGCCTCAGGGCCCAGTAATAATCTGAGCATCAGGGCAAGGTCTGAGTGCTGGAAGGGAACAGCTCAGGTGGGTAATCAGGTAACTAGGGCCCAGCCCTTGGCCAGTGCATGGGGTGGGTGCTCAGAGCACTTCGACTTTTTCTGAACTCTAAAACCTGGCACCCACGTATCCAGCTGGGTGGCAGTGCCATTTAATTCCACGTAGCACTGGATAGTGAAGCTGAGGCTGCTAATGCATCCTACCCAGGCGCCAGGGAGACCACGACAAGAAATGTAGCAGTGAAGGCTGACCAAGGGGCTCATCAGCCTGAGGAGCAGGAAACAACTGAAGATTATGTGGGCCCTCTGCTCTTGTCCCCGCCCCCTCACCTGCTTTGACAGCCTCTACATTTTGGAAAGTCTTCCCAGGGCTGGGAAAGTCAGTTATGGCCAATTAAAAAGTGTGAGGAGATGGGAGCAGGACAGGAGATGAGTCCTGCCTCTTCTCAGCGCATCTGATTTTTAAAAGAAGAAAAACAAACCCAGTTATCAAAAGGCAAGCAATAAATAAGATCATCCAGAATGCGATGCTAGCTGTTTTTTCCCCCATAATTACTTTGAAGAAATCATATGGTAATATATTCCTTCCTTCCTGCAAAGAGGTTGTGGCAAATGTCAGATGATTGATTGTGCTGTCCATATTAGAAAGCCTGTGACTCTTCTTACTGGCGGTACTTCAATTCCTCCCTTTTTCTGTATCGTGTTCTGAAGCAGAATCTTAAGTTTGTGGCTCAGTGGGATTTGATGGACAAACAAAGGCTTTGAAGGCTGCTAGTATCCTTCTCCAATTGCCTCCACTGTTGACCCCTTTCCTACAGGAACTGGTATGTGGATGAGCCTTCCTGTGGCAGCGAGGTCTGCGTAGTCATGTACCATCAGCCATCTGCACCCACCGGCATTGGGGGCCCCTATATGTTCCAGTGGAATGACGACCGATGCAACATGAAGAACAATTTCATTTGCAAATACTCTGATGGTAATAATCCTCTCCCAAGTTAGGTGGCTGAACCTCTCAACTTCCTCTCTCATTTCATGAGCAGCTGCTGGTTCCAAGAATTTATTATGTGGTCTCCACGAAAGTGTGTTGCAAATGCCAGCAATGGTACACATTGGGAATCCTTGGAAAGGGAAATGTAGAGAGCCTTCCTCCTTGAGGAGTAGTGCTAGCAAAGGAGAGGGGTATTAGATGCTAAGAGAGGGATGAAGAAAAGAAAGGGTCTAGTTTAGGTAAGAATTATGAGAACTTCAGGAAACAAAAAGTCCTCTAAGTGGACAATTACAAATTCTTATTTTTTTCTACATGTGATGTTGGCTGTAGGAGCTTGGAGTAAAGAAGAAATATGAAAAGAAACTTGCCATTGTTCCTACAAGTCTTCTAACAGCCATGTGAGATAATTTTCTGGGTCTTTAAGGAAACAGAATTGTGACCTGAGGTGGTAGATGATAATATACACAAATTTCTCTGGTTTAGGGCAAAGAGCAGACACGTTGATGAGCTTGAACTCCCAGACCACCCTCTATACATACCTTGCAAATGCAACGGGCATTTGCTCCTAGGTCTGTCAAGGGTTTGGGCTCTAAGACTGTAGTCTCATTCTGCTGGAGTTTCCCCACACTCCTCCATTATAACTGGCTTGGATCTAAACTTGAAGTGAGTTTTGATCTGTCCCTCAAGTTTCTCACCTCCATGAAACCAACTGTTTGGCTCCCATTCTGCATCCTTTCCCGATAGGAAAATGACTTGTTTCTAGTTGGTTACTAGGTAATCCTGTCATCTTTTAATTGTTTGAATTAGACTATGCTTTTTCTGCTAAAAGGTTTCTTTTCTTTCTTTCCATCCTCTCAAGTGAATTATGTTTTCCAGAGACCTATTTCCCTAACCCCCATGCAGAGTTGTCTTCGGCAGGTGATTGCAAAGTTGGAGGCTGTCTTAGCCGGTCACCTTTCAGAGCAATGAAAGCACGAGAGAGAGAGAGAGAGAGAGAGAGAGAGAGAGAGAGAGAGAGAGATATTAAAGAGAATAAATGAAATATGATAAAATTTTATCATTTGGGTGGAGAATATATGAAAATTATTTGTACTATTCTTGCAAATTTTATAAATCAGAAATTACTTCAAAATAATAAATTTTAAAAAATACTAATTTCCTCTGGGAACCTCCCAGGGCCCCTCAAACTAGGTTAGGTGATCCTCCCATGAGGATCATAGCTCCTCACACACACAATACTTTAACGGCCTATTTACAAGTTTGGCTCCCTCACTACATGTTTGGCATGAGGTCTGGAAACATACACGTTTGACCAATCAATCCCTGCACTTTATGGATTAGGGCAAGTTCATCCAGTGTGGTTCAAACTGGATGGCACACCACTCATTATGCCAGAGTGGCAAGGGACTGATTGAATAACATCCAAAACTGCATTTGACAACATGACCACATAAAGCAGGGGGCATACTAGCCGGATCTGCACACTTGATTACTTCCTTCCGGGTATGCTAAAGGCATAGGCAGGTTGAGTGAAAATCAGAGACAATTCGTCACAGGTGATGCATTGCAGACGCACTGCAGGACTGGAGCAAATGCTGCGTAAATATGCTGACTGCTGCAGGTTTGCACAGTGGATTAAACCACAGAAAGACAGGAAAATGAGTAGATCATGTAATGTTATTGAGTGTACTTTGTATTATAATGTAACATCACAAGTTTTTAAAATATTTATTAATATTAAAAATATTTATTTTTATTTATCACTATTTATTAATATTGCCCTATATTTCCATATTTTATGGCCAAATTGTAGAGTGTAAGAGCCTTAGAAGTATGGGACTATTTCTTATTTGCTATTTTATCTCCATTACCTAGCACAGAGTTTGTCTCCTTATGATTTTAATTTTTACTTGGATTTATTGTTTCAAATCCCAGTTCAGCTATTACTTAATAGCTGAGGGATTTGGACAAGTTATATAATCACCCTGTACCTTGGCTTCCTCATGTACAAAATCAGAGTAATAATAGCGCCTACCTCATGAGGCTGTTATCAGGATAAATTGTTATAGAAAAGACTTAGAACATGATGATATTTCTGTCATATGACATGCATTGTATAAATGTCTTTTTTAAATAAATTAATGGATTTGAATCATCTCTACAAATTCCTGAACTGATGAGAAGATGATTAAAAGTTTTCTCTCTGAATCGCTGTGACATCCTGGCCTTAGGACTGTGAATTCTAAAATCTTGCCCTTGAGGACCCCATCCCCATGAGCCCCAGGCCACCTGGTTGGCGGAAGAGAGTGACTGCCAGGAGAGAGGACAAACATTTGCTCTGAGTTGTCTGTGCAGCCCGACTTTCCTGAGGTTCTTTGAAATATGCAAAATGACTCCGAGTTCTAGACCACCAGTCTCTACCTAGGGGCTGGCTAGTGGTCTACTTAGCCCTCCAACTACTTCCACTGCTTGGAGATCATTGTTTGTTGCTTTCTAAAACATCCCAATAGGAATTGTCTTGCTTTAAAATAACCCAGGCCTGAGTGTAGTGGGGAAGGATTATTGCTGAAACTGGATTAGACATATTTTGATAAGAATTGCAGCTAATGGAGGTACATAGAGGTCCATTATACCAGTCTTTCTATTGTTGTGTATATTTGGAAATCCTCATATTTAAAAATTTCAAAATACTTTTTTAAAAAGAAAGAAGTGCCCAAGCAAATCTCGGGGAGGGCTAGTCTTTGTGAACGAGTGATCCTGTTGACTAACTAACTTCATAACAAAGATGGGTTACTGGTGACTGAATGAGCAAATAACTGGATGCCATGATCTGGCCATTTTCATTAAGATGGCATGGAAATTTAGTTATTATTTTCATTTTTGTTTCTTTCTGCCACAGAGGAACCAACAGTTCCTTCTACGGGGCTGGGAGGTAAGCCTGTCTTTTGAGGTTTGGGCTAATTTGGGCTATTTCACAGCCCTTCTTCATAAGTTTAGAGCTATATGATCTTTAGACCAGATTATTCAACAGAAAGATTATTGTTAACCAGAACATTTAAACAGGTTATATGCCATATCCAGCCATGGCGAGTCGTGGAGAGTCTCGCTCTCTAACATTGTCTGTTTCTCTCAAAGCTGAAAAGGAACAGTTGGAAAATTCAGTTTGGGATGTTACTTGTCTTTATTGACAATATGAAAGGAATAACTCGATCTATTTAAACAAGTGGGCCAAACTGATCACTTTTAGCCCTAGAAATGAGTCATCGACTCTTCTCCTTAGCACCTCCCTACAGTATGTGCCTTGATGCCAGCCACCTGCTGGTTGCTGCAGTATGTGATTCTTGGCAGTAAGAGTCTCACCAGAAAGATAAAGACAATTAAACCTCTATCCCAGCAAAGTCTACCCTTGTTCTATGTCTATAAATGGCAATTTTCAAATGGTTACTGCCTTTTGGCACTCCACCTTGAACCTGGTAGGATTTCAGAGAATATCTGTGTTTCGATGCCTTTCTCCAGGTTCTCAAGTTCATGTGTCTGTTTTCAGGTGAAAGGACAAAGCCAGCCACAGCCATACTTCCAGAAAACACAGAGAAAGAAGATGTCAAGGAAACATTTGAAGAAAACAAAGGTATACACAGAACTCTCCTGGGACAAATAGATCATGGGACTCCCTTGATCACAAATTACCCACAGTTACAATTGCTACTTTTCTCCATTCCATAGCTACTTAACAATGGAACTAGACAGGGCATTTGTGACTTTGCAAAAACTGCATCAAATGTTAGATTTCATCAGTGAACTATGCTAATGGAGCTGTCCTAAGACAATAGGGGAAATTAGACCACCGGGGAGGAAAAATCTGTATGAAGATGGAGCCTTGGAAACCACCCAGAAGTCCTGGGGTAGGTGATGGGACAGAGACTGAGAGAAGGGATGTAGGGAAATAGAGCTGAGAGTCGCAGACCATGCTGCATAATATCCATGGTTAAGAGTAATTGTGAAACAAATAAAGGAAATGGGCAAAAACCTTTTAAAAGTTAAATCATAAAAGATAAAAGGAAATGGGGTGATGAATTGGAGTGCTAATGGACTTTCAACCTGGACTCCACTTTGAGTTGTTGTTTTGTTATCCCCACCCCCAGGATTAGTTGATGGATTTGAGAGAGAGAGAAACATTGATGTGAAAGAGAAACATTGATTGGTTGCCTTATCTACTCGCCCAGACTGGGGATTGACCAGAAACCTAGGTATGTGCCCTGACTGGGAATTGAACCTCCAACCTTTTTGGTGTGTGTGTGTGTGTGGCAATGCTCCAACCAATTGAGCCACCAGACAGGGGCTCCACCTTGAATTTTAAGAGGGAGATCTGGGTTTTTGTCACTGGGCAACTTTAAAAAACCACACGTTCTCTGTGCTTCAGTTTAATCATTTGCATAATGGAAGCAATGATGTTTTTCTCACTACCTGAGAAACTGCCCATAAAATAAAATAGGATATTGTGATATGGTGATTAAGTTCTGACTCTAGCCCTCCAAGTTAGCACAACCCTACAGGTTAAGGGCTCAGGCCCCAACAAGGCTGCCTTCACTTCAGACATCAGCCACAAGTTCTGGGGACCCCAGGCCACCTGCACTTCTATCCAACTGGCTATAAATCCAGGGGGTGCCCACCACTCCCTCAGGTTCATTAATTTGATGGAACAACTCATAGAACTCAGGAAAGTGCTCTCCTTATGACTACATGTTATTATAAAGGATACAAATCAGGACCAGCCAAATGAAAAACACATAAGGTGAGGTGTAGAAAGGTCCCAGATGGGGAGCTCCTGTCCTCTCTCTGTAGATTCGGGACGCCTTTTCATGCTCCTGACACAGTGTGTTCACCGACCAGGAAGCTCCACTGAGCTTTGGTGTGAGTTTTACTGAGGTGTCATTATATTAGCATAACTGATTTGATCATTGACCATGTAATTGAGCTCAATCTCCAGGCCCCACTGCCTCCCCACCAGCCCCATTCTGAGACATCTCTGTCAGCATCAACTCTGATATGGTCTGAGGGGCTCATGAATAACAGTCACTCTTATTACCTGAGAAATTCCAAAGATTTAGAGGCCCTCCCTCCCAGGAACCAGGGACAAAGGCCAATCAAATGTGTTATTCTACAACAGATAATACGTGGAAATGTTTGGTAAAAGTACACAGTGCTATGCAAAGATGGGTGGCCCAGTCGGACTAGGAAAGGGGTCAGTCCCCAATCCTTGATCCTCCCAAAGCCCCTTGAAAGAAAATTCTCTGGTTCTAAGACTTAAAGGACAGAAGAAGTCACTGCTCATGGGCCCAACGGGATCCAGTTAGCCTTAAAAATGTTGGGAAGATTCTGCAGTCTGAATGGCGTGCTTCATGTGACTGTCTCTTTCCGGGTAATAACTTGGAGACTCTCTTTCCACCCTCTCCCTCACCCCACCTTGGGAACATCCACACTGCCCAAGCAGCCCCTTCTTCGTTAAGGGAGAGGAAGGACAAGACGAGAGAATATCTTTCACCTGGAAAAAAAATGTAATTACCCAAGTTGCCCTTTTGATATTATATGAGACCCAAACTTTAAACGTCTCTGTTACCTAGGATATTTGGACAGGTGGAAAATACTCACTTTTTGAAAGGAGATGCTCTTTGGAATACTCTGTGTCGATTATGTGGATTATGCCTTTTAAAGCCTGTTTCGAAGCACACAACATCATTAATGCAGATAGCATGCATTTTTCTTTTCAGAAGCTGCCTGGAACCTTGCCTACCTCCTAGTCCCCGGCATCCCCCTCTTCCTCCTCCTGCTGGTCACCACAGTTGTCTGCTGGGTTTGGATCTGGAGGAGGAGGCAAGTAAAACCTTGGTCATGCAAACCTTTGTCTTCTGAACGCTCAGGTTTGGACGTTGCCCTGTTGACTTAACTAAAAGCCATGGCAGTGACAAGGGAAACACCATTGCAGATCTGAGAGTAAATTCTCTGCCATGCTCTAGGCATTCTGAAGTACCAAGCACTTGTGCTTTGCTGTTGTTGAGAGTGATCTTGCATTCTTTTCTTTTATTTTTTTAAAATGGCTTGAGGGGTGAAATTGTGTTATTCTGTATCCACTCAGCCAAGTGCTCTCAGAAGCCCAGGCTCTCACTCCCAAATGTTTGTTGAGTGAGTGGAGGAGTGAATAGTGAGCCACATGGAAAACATCTCTTTCAGAACATTCTGGCAAACATCTGAAACTAAATCACTTCATTCAAAATGAAATAGCCAAACACTTTTCATTGGCTTTTCTTTCCACTGAATACTCATTGTAGATTGCTACAAAACACCTACACTAATAGCCTAGGGCAGTGGTCAGCAAACTGCAGCTGGTGAGCCACATGCGGCTTTTTGGCCCCTTGAGTGTGGCTCTTTCACAAAATACCACGGCCTGGGCGAGTCTATTTTGAAGAAGTGGCGTTAGAAGAAGTTTAAGTTTAAAAAACTTGGCTCTCAAAAGAAATTTCAATCGTTGTACTGTTGATATTTGGCTCTGTTGACTAATGAGTTTGCCGACCACTGGCCTAGGGCCACTCCACTGATGATCAGGTGCCACACTTTTGAGATGCCCAGAGCTTCCCAGCGACCTTTTTCCTCATTGTGGTGGTACACAGAGAAGAAAGAAGGCTGATGTGCCCACTTTGCAACAGGAAAATGAAGGTCCAGTTTCAGATGTGGCGCCCTTTGATAACCAATTTAATATGAATTAGTAAGAGTCTAGACCTTGCTGCATTTAATAACGACTTCCTTAGAGAATTATTAGAATCAAAGCCGTTAGTACAGGCAGAATGGGCATATAATAAGCACACAAAAATGTTTGATCATTTTTACCAGTTAATTCCTTCTCATCTAAAAATTGAATTCAGTTCAAAAAAATTACAAATGTGTTTTACGACTGCTTACTCTGTGATTGGTTCTTGGTTTCTCTTCCTTCCTCTGCCTATTTAGCACCTGACCAGGCCTGGTGAAGCCTAGCGATTCCTTCCCGGGAAAATTATTTTTGAATGCATAAAATAAAATGCATTGGGTGCAAGGGAAGCGGTTATTGGAATATATAGTTTAGCAAAGTATTTCCCTAAAGGAATGTGATACAGTAATACATGTGCTCCTTTATTAATGCTTCTTTATTTAGTGGTGGGTGTAATTATTATAATTTTGAAGTTATTTTTAAGGCATCTATTATGACTGTGATGCTATAAAATCATGAAATCACAAAAATATCTATGATTTCTCTTGTTGATGAAATCGGAGATATTACTAATTCTATTCTTGTTTATTTCCCTACACTTAGAATGGAAGGACTTGCCTTTTTCACTTAGAGAAGAGGGTTTTCTAAGTGATCTCTCTCCCCATCCCGTTCTTTCATGGACCCTTTGGGGGCTCTGGGGGTTCCAGGATAGACACCTTTATTTCATGCTCCGGCAGCAGTGAGTGGGAGATTTACAGTCGCTTTGCACATAGCAACACGCCCCTGTTTTGTTCCCCCTCGCCCCTCGGATGCTCTGACTATGTAGTCAGGCAGGTGAGACGCGCAGCTATGCCTGCCCAGGATGGCCTCCTGCCTGGCCAGCGGGCACAGGGATGGTCGGGCACAGGGATGGTCGGGCACAGGGATGGTCGTAGTCCCCGCGTCTGGAAACTCAGCCCTGTCTTCTCTCCTAGGACGCGGGAGCAGCCAGGCCCCAGCCCAAAGGAGCCTCACACCCTCTGGCCCTCGCCTGGCCACGCGAACAGCCCAGACCTGGAGGTTTACAAGGTCATCCGGAAACAAAGCCAAGCTGATTTAGCCGAGACCCGGCCAGACCTGAAGAACATTTCATTCCGAGGGTGCTCGGGAGAAGCCACTCCCGATGCCATGTCCTGCGACTCTGATGACAGGGCTGTGAACCCATCTGAGAGCGGGTTCGTCACCCTGGCCAGCATCGAGAGTGGCTTTGTGACCAATGACATTTACGAGTTCTCTCCAGACCACCGGCTGGGGAGGAGCAAGGAGTGTGGGTGGGTGGAAAATGAAATATATGGTTATTAGCACCCGGAAAAGACACGAAAACGGACAAGAATGGGAAAGAGAGGAGAAGCTACAGTCTCCTGTTCTCTATAAGGAAAACACGCAGAAGCCTATGGAAGTGCTCGTCCCAGGCCTGGGGTGAGCATGTGGCCCCATCGCCCGCTATGGCATCCGTATCCCAGCCTTTCACCAGCTCTGTCTGGTGAGAAAGCAGCTTGCCCAGGGCTGGCGCAGAGTAGGAAATCCATGGCAGTTGATGGCTTGTAGCAGACCAGCCAGGGACAGCGGTCTCCTGGGCAGGGCCCCGGTGTGGCTGCGGGACTGGGGACACCCGTCTCCAGGACACCCATCCTCAGGTCACTTTCCTTCCTCTAGACAACAGCCCCTGTGATCACAACAGGACGGAAATGACAGATGATTTCAAAGCCTCGTGTGCTGGCCTGGGCTGGCCTGGGCTGGCCTGTGCACCAGCCATTCTTGTATCTGTTTTTTTCAGACTCAAATCCAATAAAAAGCAGGAAGCCGAATGTTAGTCAGCCTGTGCCTCCTGCCCTTCCTCTGCATGTGGCCTCGCGGGACCTTTTTTCTTTCTCCTGACATCCAAACTCGGGAATATTTTGGAAACTGAAAATGAAATTTGAACCTCGGCTTCTTGGCTTCCTTGGGTCCTGAGCCCCATACTGCACGTTGTTCCGTCTGTGTGTTTGTCTTAGAACAGCATCGACTAAAAGGTTACTGGTCGTGATGATGGTTCTTCCCTTTTGTTTTAGGAACCTGACAGTATTTGGGGGCTCAAATCCAGAGAAAGGTTTTGTGGCCTAACATCCGGTTGGAAGTCTGAAGGCCATTATCTAAGTCACCAGCAACCTCCCTCTCTCTGTTTAATGATCTTAGTATTGTAACCATCCTTCATACATATTATTTCTGAAGAGTTTGTAACTTTGCCTCCCACATGGAGCCCCACACTAGATAAAGTTAACTAGTCTGGGTCGGAGCCCTATCGAATGCACCTATCAAATGCAGTGGATTGTAACCACAACTCAATGGCCTGTCCTGCTGGCATAGGGAGAAGGGTGAACACAAAAACATCATTTACGTCTGCTTCAGGGAAGTGTATTTTGTGGAGTCACAACATTTCAAGCAAAAACAGTGACCACGTGGTCTGAAGGACTAATTCGTTGCTCTCAAATATTGAAGTCCCCATTTTGCTTCACACATCTTGCCTCTGTGATCTGAACCTTTAACCCCCTCAGTGTCCATCTACTCTGGCCACTATTAGGTTGCAAATTCCCTGAGGGTAAAGATCCTATCTGCTCTGTCAGCATTGTCTCTCCTACAGCCAGGGCAGCACCTTTCACAGAGCAGACAATCAATTCTTGTTGAGTGGATGAACAATTCATCTTTCAGACTGATGTAAAATAGCCTGCATATTTCAAAAGTTTGTAGGACCTGTTTCTCATACTCCACCTGCTGGGGGAGGTAATTGATTACTATTTTAGTTGAAAAAGCACTCCCACTGCCTAGGAAGAAGGAAGAGTAGTAACAAGTAAAGGAAGCTGGTGAATTGTGGTAATGACTTGCTTTAATTATGCCACTAAAACTTGGAAAAGACCCATTCTTAAAGGTTATAATCTGAGTGACTCCTACAGCAGCATCTTCGCTTTGCCATTCCTGTGTTATCTGCACAGATTTCTCCCCTCTGGGTTTTCATGCAGCCAGTCTTACCTACCCTGCATTTCAATTAATCCATTCCTTTTCCTCCTCAGATTTACTAGCATGAATTTATCCAACTCCATTTCTACCTCTGACAATTACACTTCACTAATCTAACAAATGTTTATTAAGTGTTTATGTTCAAATTGGACATTGAGTTTATCTAGGTATTGTTTAAAAATGTAGTAAACTGTCTGGTCACTGTGGCTCAGTGCTTGAGAGTGGACTCATGCACCAAGAGGTCGCCAGTTTGACTCCCAGTCAGGGCACATGCCCAAGTCTTGGGATTGATCCCCAGTGGGGGCCATGCAGGAGGCAGCCAATAGATGATTCACTTTCATCGATGTTTCTCTCTCCCTTTCTTTCTCTCTAAAAATCAATAAAAACATATTTAAAAATATAAAAATGTAGTAAACCTGTTTCATCATTTAAGACCATAATTCCCAGGGTTGTTTTTTTTGCCCACGGTGACACACACAATAGATGCAATATGCCGGGGTCTTCCTCCAGCATCTGGAAGGGTTCAGGAATCTGGAGAAGGCACTGCATGTAAATTAATAAAGTGACTAGAAATATAACATAAATTTGTAATCCATGGGGGAGCCAGAGGAGGGCTTAGCTTCAGTAACGAAGTTCTCTGAGTCTCTGGACCCCTTGCTCTTTATTAACACAAATTGCCCTAAAGCAAAGCAGATGTACATACATATCAAAGGTTAAGGTTTAGAATACAGTAGGCATTGTCAGTTTTGGGGGAAGTGCCTTTGGCTGTTCAGGTGTTTGACCAGCAAGAGGCAATAACATGTAGATTAAAATGCCCTCAGCTGTCTGGCAGCAAGCAATCATTTATGCATCTTTTTCAGGTTTGGGGAAATGCTTTTCAGCTATTCCAGTAGGCAATAATATGTATCTTCAGCCCTGCTGAAGCCTCAAGGTTCCATCAACCTTTTGATGAAACCTCTTGCATTTATCACATGCTGGGATTATCCTACAGCATATCACCCTTTTTGATTTTATAAATTTAACAAGAATGTATGTCATTTGTAGAGCTTGGGTCCTTATAAGATTTTTAAATTCAGTGGAAAGGATAGAGTTCTATCATGTCCCTTTAAATTGCTGCCAGGCATCAAAGGAATCAGTCTGCAATAAGTTTCTTTCTGGGCCAACAGTTCTTTGAGTCCTTTTTTCAATGTCCAACAGTTTCTTATGTGTACATGCCAGCAATGATATTTCAGTTCTGGATGGTGGACAAATGGTGAGCAATTGTAGGTCAGACCTTCTTTGGCTTAGTCCTGGGCAACCTGCAGTGACACACAGCTGCTGACTGCTAGCATGGCAAGGCATCTTTCTGAGCTCCATCTCTGGACTGTTTCTCCTTTGTCTGGTCAGCGTGTTGCTTGGGCCACTGCTATCTGTGGCTGGACTAGTCTCATTAGTTCCTCTCTTGGATCTATTGTTGCAGGAATCCACATGGGCTTGGAGGAGTTTTCTGGAAATATATAAGAATATTCTCAACCAAAGGTTGATAAAGGAATTTTTCTATAAACTAGACTCAGGATCTTTTGATTTTTGCCCAAACAATTTTCCTTTGGCTTATTCTGACACCATGTGTGTTTTCATGGGTGTCTTGCCATCAGCATTACAAGTGAAAAAATAATTTTAAAGTAAAAAATTTCTTGATGTAATTTACTTACAGGAAATTATTCCACTATTCCCCCTTTTTTTATTTAAATAATATTAAGAGGCTTTTGGAAATCCTGAAATGCAGTCTTAATAGCTTTTAATTTAATTCTTTGCACAGAAATATGACTGCTCTGGATTATAAGTAGTTTTACTATGAGATAAACTATCAGTAAAAATTAGTTAATGCTTTAAGAATAGTTTCATGTCCAGTACAACAAAGTTCTCCTGAATATTCACTTATTTTAATTTGCCAATTTAAATTAGTCTGAAATAAGGCTTATTTTTAAATGTTACTTGTCCTTGGCTGTGGATAGTAAATGATACTAATTAAATTTCTGCTATTAGTCTTTGAGCATTTTTATATAAGTTTTGTTTAGGGAGGCAAAATGTACATTATTTACTTTTCTTTTAGAGGCCTAACATATTGATTTTTAATTACAATTTTCCAGACATATGAAGGAAACCTCTCTTTATTAGCTTCTAGAGTAATTTTAGGCCATCTTTAGAGAGTTTCTTTTAAAAATCATTTTTCTTTCTTTTTTACACCAAGCAACCTACATGGCTACATGGCTGCTTTTTGGGGGGCGGAGGGGAATGGTCATCAATACTGCCAGGCCGTGTCTATGCATTAAATGACTCCCTTTTCGGTCATAGTGACTACTATTAATGATCAGGTTTAATGTTTGAATAATAATTTTCAGTTTACCCTGTAAATATTAGCAGAAGAGATCTTAAAATTTTATCCTTTTTATTAAGCTTTAAAATTTCCTTTAAACAGCATTCTTTTCAGCTCATTTACAGATAAGAGGGATTATGGGAGGCCTCAGTAACTTTCTCAGAGGACTTGCGGTATGCAAAAAAATTTTTTTACTTCAGCTTTTATATTATAAATATTGGCTTCTCATATAACT
Organism: Cnephaeus nilssonii; assembly: GCF_951640355.1. NCBI lineage: Eukaryota > Metazoa > Chordata > Mammalia > Chiroptera > Vespertilionidae > Cnephaeus > Cnephaeus nilssonii. The sequence goes on along the minus strand of NC_137084.1, from coordinate 67,947,983 downwards.
GAATTTATATGAGACCTTCATTATAATTTATAAAGGTAATTTATTAAGTAATTAAAGTAGGTATCTTTATAGAAAAAGTAAAGCAACAAATTTATGTTTTGATCCATGAGGTACAAATGCTGCCCCACCCCTAGCCCATTTAAAATGCAGGCTGCCTGAGGCTTTTTGTCTTTAAAATTTCATTGCTGAATTTCGCTGTTGAAAAACTTCAGCTTTACTTAAGAAATATTTAGTAACTTGTTTTGCCCTTCCTTAGAGGCCAAAACCTTCATAACTTTCAAAATGTATGTATATAAACAGAATATATTTATTAATTTTTATTTGATAAAGCTTTCCACATAATTTCAAGTACATTAAATTGGCTAAATTCAAAAATATATCCTTTAAGAGAGAACAAACTTTTGAAAACATTTCAGGGCCCGTGAAATGTCCCAAAGTTATCCTCGGTTAAAGTCTTGAAATTGAACTTGGAAAGACCATCAAATATATATACTTATATTTTTGGGATATATATATATATATATATATATATATATATATATATATATATTATATGCTTTTTTTAATTATTAAAAGATATCAATTAAGCCAAAACCGGTTTGACTCAGTGGATAGAGCATCAGCCTGTGGACTCAAGGTTCCCAGGTTCGATTCTGGTCAAGGGCGTGTACCTTGGTTGTGGGCACATCCCCTGTGGGGGGTGTGCAGGAGGCGGCTGATCGATATTTCTCTCTCATCTATTTTTCTAGCTCTCTATCCCTCTCGCTTCCTCTCTGTAAAAAATCAATAAAATATATTTTTAAAAATTTAAATTGGTTTTTATATTAAAAATGAGGTTGAGACCACAGAATTAATCCTCTTTTTTAATTAGACCAATAAACAATATAATTTGAATTCCTAATTTTTCCCAGAAAAAATACAAGAATTATTTTCTAAACTTGCAAATTTTAAGTTGTCAATGGTTCTGGAAGCAAGCCTGTAGCCATTTCAATGCAAATTAGTTACATTTTTTCTTTAGAACAGATTTAGTTTATCCAATTGACTTCAAAACAACCACATTTTTTTCTGCTGGGGAAGTGTGACTAGCCCAGCCCCCTCCTTCAATAAGGACCTTTATAATTAATACTAGTGGCCCGGTGCATGAAATTTGTGCACAGGGTGTGTGTGTTGGGGGGGGGGATGTCCCTCAGTCCAGACTGCACCCTCTTCAATCTGGGATCCCTCTCGCAATTTGGAAGCACTGGCTCCTAACCGCTCACCTGCCTGCCTGCCTTATTGTCCCTAACTACGCTGCCTGCTGGGCTGCTTGTCCCCAATTGTCCCCCCACCTGCCGCCTTCTCATCCCCAACTGCCCTTCCTGCAGGCCTGCTTGCCCCCAACTGCCCCCCTGCCAGTCTGATCGCCCCCAACTGGCGCCCCTGCTGGTTTGCTTGCCCCCAACTGCCCCTTCCTACCAGCCTGCTCATCCCCAACTGCCCCCCTGACAGACTGAAAGCCCCCAACTGCCCCCTGCCTACCTGCTCACCCCAACTGCCCCTACTGCCAGCCTGATTGCCCACAACTGCCCCCCACTGCCAACCTTCTCCCCCTGCCTGCCTGATCACCGCTGCCTGCCTGATCACACACCAACTCCCCTCCCCAGCCTGATCACCCCTGAACACCTCTGCCATGGCCCCACCACCATGGCTTTGTCCAGAAGGAGGTCCGGAAGGTCTCCCAGTCTAATTAGCATATTACCCTTTTATTAGTATAGATATTATTTATCTATATTTCAAACAATTTTGAGAATCTATAGCCAATTATAATTATCCAAGGCATTTACTATGGTAAATTCTGTAAAACTTTTAGATTATGAATCGGGAAAGAAAAATCATAGTGAAAATGAGACTTTTCTTAGCACACTTGGTAGTGGGAGTCCATCTTACAGGATCACCACATGTTTGCTTTGGGAAAATTCAGTACATGATTCTTCCACGTTTCTTTTCCCAATTAAATTACAGACATGCTTAATAGAAAATGACAGATTTTGAATTTTTTTCTATTTCACTTTCCATACCAATGACTAATTTTTAGAGTTATTCTTGCCAACATTTGCCTGTCCCAAGGTGTTCTTCGGTAATTTTTAAACAAAGCATTAAAGAATCTCCCGGGGAGAGAGCTGACAGCTTTAATCTCTCTAGCTGCCAGCCTTTCTTTTCCAGGGGCAGAGGATCTGGTGGCTTTGTAGAAACTATATACATTCGATCCCAAATATGAATTAGGATTTCAATTTGAACAAGAAGCCACATAATTAAATATGATAGCAGCACTCTTTCTTGAGCCTGATTTTAAAAAGTGCCTTTTGATATTCCAATTTCTTCATAATTGTGCCTTAGAACTGAATTCTTCCCCATTATAATCTGACTTAAAACAAAAGACTTTTCTTGCCCACTCTGGTTCGTGATTCCAGAGCTTGGTACAAGCTTTACACCTAGTGAATCTTACCACCATTATCAGTGCTGTTTTTTCCACTCAGGCGAAATTTCTTCTCCAGATGTCCTTGTCTCGGGTACCATTTAATACCAGAGTAATATCCAGCATCTAGAAGGGTTCAGGAATCCGGAGAAGGCGCGGCGTGTAAATTAATAAAGAGACTAGAAATAGAATATAAATTTGTAATCCATGGGGGAGCCAGAGGAGGGCTTAGCTTCAGTAATCAAGTTCTCTGCGTCCCTGGACCCCTGGTCTTTATTAACAAAAATTGCCCTAAAACAAAGCAGATATACACATCTAAGGTTAAGATTTAGTATACAGTAGACATTGTCAGTTTTGGGGGAACTGCGTTTGGCTGTTCAGGTGTTTGGTCAGCAGGAGGCAATAGCATGTAGATTAAAATGCACTCAGCTGTCTGGCAGCAAGCAATCATTTATGCATCTTTTTCAGGTTTGGGGAAATGCTTTTCAGCTATTCCAGTAGCATTAATATGTATCTTCAGCCCTGCTGAAGCCTCAAGACCCCATCAACCTTTTGATGAAACTTCTGGCATTTATGACATGCTGGAATTAGCCTCCAGCAGAAATATATATATATATGTAAAATTCCTTGTGTCTATTCTATGAGAACACAATGATATGACATGATAAATTGGCATTTTGATGAGGTGTGGAATATTTGCATGGTTTCACAGTATCTCCCCACAAAACGATCACACATTACAGAGGAATACTGCCTGCAGACACGACCTTAAATCAAATGATCTGTGTGCACATTGCCACTAATGGCACAATTGAAATTACATACCACCTAATCAGGTACAATCAGACAAACACATTTATAATATTTTTGCCAAAGATGTATAATATGACTCCAATTGTGAGGAAGCATCATGTAAAAACATCTATAAAATAACTTCAAACTTCAAGTGTCAAGATAAGGAAAGTCACAAAAGACTGAGCAACTGCTCTAGACTGAAAGAAACTAAAGAGGGAACAACTAAAATCACTGTTTCATTCTGAACCGAGTCCTTTTCCTGTTAAAGAAATTACTAGAACATTTAGGAAAACTTGGGTAGGGTGTGAGGACCAGATAGTAGTGATGCATTAGTGTTAGTTTCCTGATTTTGATAGGGGTGTTGAGGTTATCTAAGAGAATGTCCTTGTTTGTTGGAAACACACATTAGAGTATTAAGGGATGATGGGACATCAGGTTGCCAACTTAACTCTTAGATGGTTTAGGATGGGGTCATGGGGTAGAAGGTCTTTATACTGTACTGGAAACTTTTCTATGACTTTGAAATTGCTTGAGGAAAAGCATCTGTAAGTAGTGGTACTAGACTTATTATCAACCTATCACTGGCAGTATGCCGATATGGTTGAAAATGGCTGATCCAAGACAAAAAAGCATCGTTGTTAAAACTGTCAATCAGTATTCCCACCCCAGACTCGGGCACAGTGCCCAAGCCCCATGTTGGTCATGTCCTTGCAGGTTACAGAGAGCCATAATGAGTACTTCCAGACTATGACCATCACCCTCTGAAAGTCAATTCAGCCATCCCTTTCGTCCAAAATTTCCGATCATTCCCCTGTGGTAATACATACAAGTAGTGTGATAAAGACTAGATACGTTCTAAGGAGTCTTCCAGTTCTAAAAGCAGGTGATTTCAATATGACTCTTTTCTAGCTTATTTTTGAGCATGTTATGCTGCATCGCTTCTGAACTTGTGGTAACACATACTAGAAGGTGGATGCAAACTGCAGAGAGAGGTGCCACATTAAGTCCTAGGAAACTGCAAGCTCAGAGATGAAAAAGCAACAAAGCAATTTCTGGACAGCCTCTCCTTTTCTCTTTCAAAGATCAGTTAATGGTTAGAGATTGCTAATTAGTCTTGTGTTGTTTTTTAATCCTAAATTTGAATAGCAGAAAGAAATGGTGTCTGGAAGGAGTCATCAGAACAAGGGCATCAGGAGAAACCAGTTTTCAAAACAGAATAAGACCAGGTTAGGTCTAGAAAATATAAAGGTTTTGAAAACGTAAAGCTGTTCTATATATATTATCACAAAATACATACTAGCATTATCTATGGTGAGTTCCATATTTTAATCAGCAAAATTTAGATCCATTCAGAACAGCTCAAATTTTTGCTGTGCTGTTCTTTTCTCATATGTATTTGGTTCAAAGCAGGGTCAAGCAGAATTCATAATTACTTGACTGTATTTGTGTAATTAGGGGTAAGGCCAGTGAGCATTTCATGCAATGCAATTTTGGCCAGAGTTGGAAGCTGCTTTAATTTTTGTCGCCACCAGGTGGCAGTGTTGGGCTACCACAGAAATTGCTACTAATGTTCATTAGTTTCCTGCAAGTAACTTCCTGCAGGCAAGGGAATTAAAAAGGATATAAGGAGAAATAAGACAGTATAAAGAAGTTGTTAAAGTCCTGGGTTCTGGAATCAGAGTATCTAGGTCCAAAATCCTGTTTCAGCCACTTACTGGCTGTGCAATCATGAACAAATTACAGAATTATTTAAGCCTCAGTTTCCTTCACTTCAAAACAACTACCCTAAGGCATTGTTGTGAGGATGAAATCACAAAATATATGCAGAGCATTGGCATATGCTGTGGGTTGAAGTCCATGCCATATGTTGACATTCTAACCCCCAGTAACTCAAAATGCAGTCTTCTTTGAAGAAAGGGTCATTGCAGATGTAATTAGTGAACATGAATGAATTCATTTAGGTGGAGCCAATCTGATATGGCTGGTGTCCTTATAAAAGAGGAGAGTATGCCCTGACCAGTGAGAGTTCATGGCTAGAACATCGACCCTAACATTGAAGAGTCTAGGGTTCAATTCCTGGTTAAGGGCATGTACCTGGGTTGCAGGTTCTATCCCCAGCTGTGTTGGGGCATGCAGGAGGCAATTAATCAATGTTTCTTGCCCCCCCCCTCTCTCCACCCCCTCTTTCCCTTCCTTCCTCTCTCTCTAAAAAGCAATGAGAAAAATATCCTCGAGTGAGCATTATAAACAGTAAAGAAGACCTTAGGACACAGAGCCAGGCACACAGGGAGAACATCTTGTGAAGGCGATGGCAGAGATTGGGAGGATGCGTCTGCCAGGCAAGAAATGCTGAAGATTGACAAACCAGCAGAAACTAGCCGAGAAGCCAGAAACAGAGCCTCCCTCCCAGCCTCAGAAGGAACCATCCCTGCTGACACCTTGATATCAGAGCTCCAGCCTCCAGAACTGTGAGAAAATAAATTTCCGTTCTTGAAGCCACCCAGTATGTGGTGCTTTGTTACAGCAGCCCTGAGAAATATACAACACATGATAAGTACTAAAATATTAGCTATTAGTAGCTCTGTACACTTTTATCTAATTGTACTAAGGCAACGAGACTGTTTCTATTGAAAATTAAAATGCAACAGAAGGCAGAACTCCCAACAGAGAGAGGGAGTTTCAATGAAATGCAAGGGAATGTGTGCTCACAATGAGAATCCTAAGGTCTTCGCTGAAGAGGCGTGCACAGAGGCCACATGAACCATAGAGGGAGTAGGATTTGAAGCCCCAAGATGTGGATTTGAGTCACTTGAGCACTTGCGTGTATAGGTGTTTGTTCTCATTAAAAGAAGGACTCCTGCCCTGGGCAGTGAGGCTCAGCTGTAGCAAAAGCAGGTTCAATTCCAGTCAGGGCACACACTCGGGTTGCAGGTTCCATACCCCGTCAGGGCATGGCTGGGAGGCAACTGATCAATGTTTCTCTCTACCTCTCTCTCATATCCATGTTTCTTGCCACTCCTCTCTCTCCCTTCCTCTCTCTAATAAAAAAATTAATAACTTTATTTTGAAAGGAAAAGGGGCTCCTGCTGGTTGGAAGATTGGATTGAATAACCTGTACCATCTCTCTTAAACTCAGTGCATACATTTCAGCCATTTTCCTTTGACCCTACAGAAGCTGGAAAAGGACAGGAGGCAAAGAAGCTTGGTGGTAATTGGTTTCTTTTTATTTGCTAGAATCTAGAATCTCTAACAGCTAATTTTATTTAACGCTAAGATCAGCTAAGTAGGATGAAGGCTGAGGAACTGCCCCAAACCCCCTACCCCCATGCCACAGAGCTCTTCACCATTTCACCCCCAGCCTTACCCTACAAGGCAGTGAGTAAAAGTCTTAAATAACTTGAGCTGGAATAGGCAGCACTACAAGTTCCCATACTTGACAGGTGACTTTGAGTCTCTTTCCCAGACTCAAAGAAGAAACTCGGCCCCACTCGGTGCCCTGCAGGGCTGCCTGCAGTTTGGGGGAGAGGGGCATGGAGCTGCCTCTTGGGTGCATGATAGAGAGAACATAGGAGGGGATATTACCTTGAGAGTGGTCCTAAATGCCCCACACCCAGGTCATTGCCACATCCCACAACCAGGGCACACAACACCCTTAAGTCAGACTGGATTTTAACTAAAAAAAATAATAGATGTGGAGACCCTTTGCTTGCTGATATGAACAAACCAACCAAAAAAGACATGTTGAGGCAACTGGGAAAATGTGAAGATGGACTGAGCACTAGATAAAATTAAAGCTTTCGTTGTCTTTATTAAAAGGGATAATGGCCCAGTGGTTTTTGTCAAAGATAAAAGGCCATCTTCACTAAAGAGGTCCACAGTAAAATATCCGGATTCTGGGATGAAGTTTGGGTTGTTGTTTTTTCCCATTTCATCATGGGATTCTGCTGCTTGGCTGGCTGGCTGTGGGCCCCATTGTTTTCTTCTTTTGAGTAGGTGAGTCTTGATACTGTTTTCTGCCATTTCCCCTCATACTTTGATTCTTCGCTTTTAAAAGACCAGACATTTCAGAATCATTCTTGTGTGGCTTTTGCTGCAGTGGCTGCCTGTACTTTACCCACAGGTCTCCAGAACCTTCAGGAAATCCCTGCCCACTGTGCTGGAATTCGGTCTCACTCCATTTTCCCCCAGTGGGCTAAGCTGGTTTTCTACGAGCTGGAGAAAATCCACTGTCAGTTTGAGGAATCACCAAATCTTCCAGAAAGCCAGCCCCGTTAAGGTCTGACAAAAGGAACAGCCATCAACAAGTTGTTAGGAGCCAAACCAAGTTTGGATTTTGGGATCATTTCATTTCCGTGACATGACAATGTCTCTGTGGAGATCCACACAGTGTTCTGACTCTCTCTTCTGGGTTTCTGGACAAAACTTGAATCTTTTAGAATTCCTGGGATGATGTACACACGAGCGAACTGGTCATTGATTTGAAGTTCCATGTACTCTTCCTTACAACATAATATATGCTATCAAAACCAGTGTCGTAGAAGACCACTCTAGCAGTACCATCATGAAGAGCTTCTTTCTTTCCTTTTCCTGTTTGAAATGCCCAGCCTGACTTGCTAGATACCCTTGAACCAGTAGCACATTTTCCAGTGTCTTTTCAAGTATAAGTGCATCAAATGTGGATACTCACATTTTTATTTCTTCTAGTCATCCAAAACTTTTTTCCACATTCTCACCTTGAGACAGCAAAAATGGACAACGACTGAAGACAACTTTAGCAAAACCCCTTAACCCACACTGAGTTCGTGCCAGTGTGTTCTGCCTGTAGAAATCCAAGTAAAAACAATGGGAAAGTTCAATCTAAAAGTACAATGAAATAGCATTGTGTGCTGGGAATGGGCAAAGTAAATTGGCTCCAGAGAGCTTGTTTCGAGGTCCTAGCATGGGAGCACAGCAACTCTTAAATCCTTGAGAATTTCTTGACAGCTGGAAGGAAGAGAACAATCCTTAATGTCCAGAGTCACCATTGGGGGTGGGGGGGTGGTCTCAGGACAGAAGCAGACTTCGTAGGCCCCTCTAGCAGGGTATGCTATTAACTTTGCATAGTGATAGATGGTTCCTAGACTTATTGTGATGATCCCATTGTAACGTTTATAGATGTCAAATCACTACGCTGTACAACTGAACATAATATATCGAATGTCAACTATACGTCAATAAAAAAATACTTTAAAAGATAGATGAACTGATAAATAAGCGAATGGATGGATGGATGGATGGATGGATGGATGGATGGATGGATGAATGGATGGATGGATGAGTGGATGGATGAGTAGATGGGTGGGAAGGTGGACTGGAGGTGGAGGAGTCAGTGAGTCCTGGGACGGAAGGTTAGCCCCGAGCCCCCTGACCAAAACACCGACTTTCCTCCTTGCTGTCTCCAGCCACCACCACCGTTGTGAGCCTGCTGCTTTTCCCTACCAGCCTGACCCCCGCCACACACACACTTGCCCAGAAAGCCCATGGAGCCACCTCTGTGTACCCCAGGGGACAGTGTCACCTGGGCTGGGGCCTGTGACCACCATCCTCAACACAATCCTCACCAGCTTCCCGCCTGCGATCAGGTGGCCCCGCATGACCAACGACTAGAAAAACACACCGTCCTTTTCTCTTCATGCCTATGAGCTTCTGATTTCTTTGGTGGATTTAGGTTTTGAATAAGCCTGGGTTACTTTCCTGGTTTAAGAAATAATAATACATTTTAATGAAAAGTAATAAGAAGCCCCAGATCTTGGCTTCATGAAATAAAGTGCAGATTCTAGAGTCTGAGAGATGTGGGGATGAGTTCCCACCCAACCATGCCCAGCTGGGGGCTTTTGGCAGTGAGGTACCCCTCTGGCTCTCCATTTCCTCCAGAAAAGAGATAATACTACCTCCTGACCTGTTGTGAGGGTCAAGTGAGATGATGTTATTTAGTGAAGGCCCAGGAAGGTGCCTGGAATACAGTAAGTGCTTAGCAAATGTCCTCTATTATTAACATTACTATGCTTGCTATACTATGGTCAATGAGAGCTGGAATAAGTTCCCAGCTGGGCACGGTGCCAGCTGCAGAGGCTGCAGTTCCAGTTGGCCTCCCTGGAGCTTACACTCTACCTTTCCCATGATGCCTTACAGATCCAGCCCTGCCCCCGTGAAAGTCACCTGTACATGATGCTGTTCAGCTCCTCCAGGTTGGTGGGCAAAAGGTACCAGTACTTGTGGTCACACCTCTGCACATACATCTCCATGCAGTGCAGGTCACTGTGTCCACCTCCAGTAGCTCCACTGCCTGCTACAGGGGGTGGGGGGAAAAGAGCAATTACACCCCAACTTCTCACAGCACATTCTAACTTTATAGATTCTCCCTCCTCCTGGCCCTCTCCTGTCCTCACAGAAAAGAACATCCTCTACCTGGACCAGTCAATGTGTGATTGGTTTTTGTTGTTGTTTTCTAAGAAACCCTCTTTCACATTGTATAATGAATATTTTTTTAAATTTTTTTCTTTGCTGAAACAATCCTATGAGGTGCATAGACTTATAAGAGTAATAACTGTTGTGGCTGGAAATGAATCCCATTTGTGATTGGCCTATGTGCCTGAAAATGCATAGGGCAATCCAGAAATAAATAAGGAAGAAATGCAGGTGACTCTGCAGAGGGAGAACTAAGAAATTTAAGTGGGAGAGGAATACCTTTCATCATCTAAAGTTATGGGCACATACTTTTTTTAAGTTAAATATTAGTTAACAACATAGGGGACAGGCCAAACAAAGCACTTTATTTCCAAGTGGTTGACTATTATGGATCAATTTTCAAAACAAGTTAGAAGTACCTCTGACACTTGAACAATGTGGGGGAGCAGTGAAGAATCCAAGTATAACGTTGACCCCCCCCCAAAAAAAAACCTTAGCTATGAATACCCTACTGTTGACTGGAAACCTTACTAGTAGCATAAAGAGATGATTACATCATTTGTACATTATATACTATATTCTTACAATAAGGTAAGCTAGAGGAAAGAGTGAGAAAACCACAAAAGAATATATGTACATTTATAGCATTCTACATATTTATTGAAAAGAAAACACGCGTAAGTGGATCTGTGTAGTTCAAACCCATGTTGTTCAAGGATTAACTACACATCAAATACTAAGGAAAAGTCTCCAGATTACATATCAAAAGATTTACTCATGGTTCTTCATATGCTTAGGCCATTATTACCCATCAAGGACAGGCAGTATAAGTCTATGTCAGTGAAATATTTCTTACTTTGTGTCGTTAGGTCACCAACTTCATTTACTGTTCGTGTCAATTGTTTCTGTTTTTAAATTTCTTTTAAAATATTTTTTATTGATTTCAGAAAGTAAGGGAGAGGGAGGGAGAAATAGAAACATCAATGATGAGGGAGAATCATTGATCAGCTACCTCCTGCATGTCCCATACTTGGTATCGAGCCCACGACCCAGACATGTACCCAAACCTGCAATTGAACCCTGAGTTTCTGATTCATAGGTCAATGCTAAACCACTGAGCAACACTGGCCAGTCTTTAATTTCTTTTTTATTAAATTATTTCATAGTATGTAAAAAAAATTACCTAACTAACTCCAAAGTCAAAACTAGCAAACAAAGTACATTCAGGGAAACCTAGCTTCTTTCCCTGCCCGTACCTCAGTAAGTAACCATGGGATTAGCTTCTGGTTTATCTTTCCATTGTTCTTGACACAGAGACAAATACATGTACATGTTAATATTTCTTCTTTTTACACAAAAAGTGAAAGGATGTGCACACTTTCTGCACTTTGTTTTTTAAAGAAATACTGAATAAGACTGTATTAGCCTCCCTTTTAACTGAATGAAATGGATAGTTGTTGAACAATACATATTTATATAGGAATAAGATTGGCTAACCTTGCAATGTATTTTCTGCATTCCGTCTACATACTTCTGTGCATGTAAGGTATACACAGGGGTCTGGAAGGAAACACGGCAAACTGATGATGGCAGTGCTATTTCTAGGGAGGCAAGTGGGGATTGAGGACAGTCAAAGCCAAATTTAACGTTCTCTGTAATATTTTAATATTTTCTTACAGGGAAAATTGATTCATATGATACTTGTGTAACTAAAATCTCAATTTTCATGCTGTTATAAAAGCTAAGCCATAAGTGAGCTGTAGCTGATGGACATCTAAGTTCATTTAAACTCCAGGTAGCAGGGAGGGGCAAGGGCATCGGGCAGGTCACCTGTGTGCTGCTGCTGCAGTCACTCTGCAGGAGGATGTCCTGGAGGCCAGAGGGCAGCTCTGGGAGGACTGAGACACAAAGAGGCAGGTGGGAGCCCGGGAGGCTGCATCATCCAGGCTCAGGCCCTGCACTGAGCTCAGGAGGGCTGTTGGGCTGGGAGTCAGGAAGCCGGGTTTTATCTCTGTTCCTGAAATCAGCAAGTCCCTCTCAAGGCCTCTGGTTCCTCTCTGTAAAGTGAAAGGGGCAGGGGTCTCACTCTCTTCTCCCTGGAGCCTCTTCAGAGGCCATCCCAGCTTCTGGGCCTCCAACTCCCACCCCTATAACCAGAAACCCCCATCTTTAACAGCTCTGTTCTTGAGACTCTGGCTGACATCTTACTAAGACTCAGGGTAACTGATTGTATGAATGGCCTGATTGTTTACTCCCTTCTCTGCATATGTGCCTTTTGCCCTATAACTTGGAGTTCCTGCCTACTCTGATGCTAGGCTTGGTCATGTGACCTGCCTTGGCCAATGGGATGTTAGCCAAGTCCTCAGGGCAGAGACTTTCAAAGAGCCTGTGTATGTCTCTCTTTATGATCTGAGTTCACTATGATAACATATGCTGGTTGGCCTGCTGGAGGATGAGACATGGAGCAGAGCCAAGTCACCCCAGGCATGTGAGAGAGCCCCATGAAGGTCAACAGATGTTTTAGCTGACCTCCAGAGAAGGACTGCCCTCTGACCCAGAGACACAGGAGTAGAAGGAAAAGTATGATGTTGGAAGGCATTGCCCTTTGGGAGTGGTTTGTTAAGCAGTATTGGTGTGGCAATTGATGGCTGACACATCACTAGTGAAGAGAACTAACTCCTGCTTGGGGCCCCTAAACTGGATACTCTGTGAGAACAGAGATGTCTGAATGGGTCATTGCAGGATTCCTGGCCTTCCAAGACACTCGTGACAGCACCTGACATATGACAGGTACTTCATCAGCATTTGTTGAATAAATGAAAGTCTAGCACTGTGATAGGTGCTTTATACATTCTCTGTTGTTTAAGCTGCACACAAACCTCTCCTCTAAACAACTATTCCCATTCAATAGATGAGGAAACTGAGGCCCACAATTATGAGTGCTTGCCTGCAGCCACAGAGCTAGGAAATGGAAGCGCTGGAGTTCAAATGCAGGTCTGTCAGATTCCAAAGTCATTTTCCACCCAAAACCTAGGGGTGAGACGCTTTACAATGCCCCAGACACCTAGTCCTCACCATTCCTACCACAGCCTGATGGAGGGAATCCCAATCGCTGAGATAATCTTCTCATCACCTGGTGGCTGATGCTGGACTCCCAATACATCAGGCAGTGCTGGTGACCATCCAGGCTGGGCCCTGCTGAGCAGTGAGCTAGGGCAGCTGCGTGGAACCGCATTAGGCCACAGACTGTGCATAGCTGGGATGAATCTGCTCATGGACCTGGGAGGGCAGATGCAAAGACACCCAAAATGCAGGGGTCCTTAGGAAGAGTCGGTCAGACAGAAAAGAGTTCGATCTGGGACACTGAGCCCTTGAAACAACACTTTAACATTCAACATACATGAAATGAGCACCTACTATGTGCCAGGCCCTGGTTAGGCCCTGGAGATACACAAAAGTAAGCAGGCTACTTTTTTCTTTCAATCCATCCTTCCTTCCCTGCCTCACTTCCTCCTCCTTGCCCTCCTCAATCCCTCCCTTGCTCATTTCCTCCCTGTTCCCTTCCTTCCTTCCTTCCTTCCTACCTTCCTTCCTTCCTTCCTTCCTTCCTTCCTTCCTTCCTTCCTTCCTTTCTTCCTTCCTTCCTTCCTTCCCTCCCCCTTCTTTCTTTCCTTTCTTTTTTCCCTACTGTACAAATTCAAATATTGTGGAGCCACTATTCTATTCCAGGCAGTATACTAAGCCTTGGGGATATTGAAGTGAGAAAACAGTTTCTTCTTTCTTTATTACCTAACTTCTCTGCTTACTCATTCATCCATTCAGTTTTCATTTGATTTGATAAACACCTACTATGTGACAGGCACAAAGCTAGACATATGGGTTATAAGATGAGCAAGATGTTCCATTGGACCTTCCATCCATTCACCCATTGTAATTACTGAGGGCCTCCACATGCCCAGCATGGGGCGGGTGGGTGATGTAAAGATGAAGGAAACTGACCGCATCCTTTACTTGTAGCAGTGACCTCTGGGAAGGCCACAGATTTCAAGCATTTTCCTTGTGGGATTTCACCATAGGGGAGGGGAGTTTGAGTTGTTTCTGTGTTACACAGCCCAGGTACCTGAGGCTCTGAATCTGACAGAGCTCTGGGCTCAGATGGAGCAGACAAGCTGCTAGAAGGATGTGGAGGGGAAGGAAGGGGAAGAGTCAGGGCAAGGAAACTGTCCTGGGCCTGAGTTGGGAACATGGGGAGAGGGGTCCTTTAGCTCTTTAAGTCTTTAGGAAAGAGGTTCTGGGTCTCTTCCGAGTGGCTCCCTCCCATCAACCTCCTGAAGACTCCTCCAAACCCACCTCCCCATTTGCACCGCCATCCTCAGCAAGGCTTCCATAACCCCGTTCCTGGATGGCCCCAGCAGCCTCCTGCCATTGCCTGCTTGTCCCAGCCTGGCCCCTCCTACCATCTACCATCAGCAGCCTTCATCCTTGTTTCCTGTCCAGCCCCAACTCTCCCTACTGCCCCCACTTCCCTTATCCTGTGTTCCTGCCACCCCTCGTCCTTCCACCTCTCCCCACCAAACACACATAGACACACACACACCCTGTTTCATGCAAGAGCCTCCTCTAGGGCTTTGTGCTTGCTGACCCCTCTTCCTAGAGGCCCTCCCTCACCCTCCTGGCCTGGAAACAACTCCTTCAAAGAATTTGGGTAGCCTTCTGCCTGGCATAGGTGCCTCCTGTGTGACCTCACAGCCCCCAGGTCTGCCTCCACCTGACTTTGCACAACCCCACTCACCTGGTAAGGACTTCCCCTAATGCAGCTTTGGGTCTCCAGTCCTGGAACAGGGCCCAGCACAGTGGACGTCTCAGTTGCTGTCTTCCCAGGAACTCACTGACATGGAGTGAAGCATGGAGGGTCCTCATGCTGGTACCAAAATGATTTAGACAGTTTACTGGTACGGGCCTCATCATATGGATCCACAGTGTGAGAAACTTCCCATTTTCAACTCTCCTTCAAATTCCCTCATTAGCAAGGTACCAGTCTGGTGTAGCGGTGTCTTTAATGTCTCTTTAACAATGTATGATCTCCCATGTGAACAAAGAGAGAGTAGTCCTCAGACAGAATACCATACCTAGACACACTAGATTTATATCATTTTTTCATATTCTACTTATTTTTGTAGTTTCCTCTTACTTATGGTCCCTCTTATTTAGTGTGGTATTAGCTGAAGATTTCCCATTGATGGCAAAGTTATAAAATAACTTCATAAAAATAACCGAGTGAAAAGTCTGAGAGATGCATCTACTAGAACCTACACAAAATGATGCTCAATGTGTATTGGTAAGTGGGGGGAGAAAACACCATGTAGATCATGTCTAGTTTAACCCATTTTATTTTAAAAGGGGCCCAGTATATATTGAACTTATATTTCTACTTAATTTTCAGCCAAATATGTATACTAGGCTTATTTGAGAATATTATCTTGGGGTTTTTAAGCTTGAGTAAGCTCTAAGAAAGTGGTTTTAAAGCAAAATAATGAACAGTGAACATGTGTAGCTGGTTCTGCATACACTAATAATTTGGGGACAAACTAGGATGACTTTAAAAACTCTTTTTTTCTGTTGTAGAGCAGATTTCTCTGCTTCCTTTTTAAAATCCATTTTCAAGTAAAGGCTTTGAAATTACAGTTATTCAAGCTGGGGGACCAGCAGGTACTACCTATGTAAACAAGTGTGAGTGTGTGTGTGTGTGTGTGTGTGTGTGTGTGTGTGTAAAGTGCCAATGACTTCTAAAAGGTATTGGGATCCTATTTCCTCTCATTTCTTTATTTCACACTAGAGGTCCGGTGCACGAAATTTGTGCACGGCTGTGGTTCCTAGGCCTGGCCTGCTATCGAAACACAAGCATCTGGTGTGGGAGGGCAGGTCGCAGCTGACCTCTGAGACCTGGGCAAGACCTGGGCCCCCAGGCCCCTGGACCCCTCTGCCTGAGTCATAGGGTCCCCGCCAGGCTCCCGCAGTGCCTGGGAGCCAGGCAGCGGCCCCGCCCCCACTGCTGCTGCTGGCCTCTGTCTATGGGGCAATTGGGCTCCACTCCCATCCGCCTTGTCCTGGTGCCGCCTGCTCACCTGCTCCACCATCTCGCCACGGTCCTGCTCTCATCAGGGCCCAATGGGGCTGGAAACACCTCCACTGCCACCCACTGCCAGCACCATGTCGCCAACACCCATCATGTTCTGCGCCGCTCCCTGGTGGTCAGAGCACGTCATAGCAAGCGGTCAAACTCCTGGCCGAGGGGACAATTTGCATTTTAGGCTTTCATTATATGGGATTCCAAAATTAAATGCACATTTCACATCTTAATGCTACACTTACATGTATCCAACCACAAGGACAAAACCATTGTTTTGTCCCTATTGGAATTTTGATTTGTATTGTATACACATCATTCTCAAAGCTGTTTAAAAATCAGAGAACTAATTTGTGGGTGAGGCTGTGAACTAACTCTCCATCCAAAACTCATGTCCTCTACTCTCAGAGTCCATTACTGGACTCCATTTCCCAGCTTTCCTTACATTTAGGTGTGGCCATGTGACCAGGTTCTGACCAATGAGATTTGAGAGCAAATGATGTCAGGCATTTCCACTCCAAGGCTTTTAAGAAACAGGTGTAATCCCCTCACACTCTCCATTTTTCCTCTGCTGCCTGGAGGCAGAAGACAATGAGCCCCTGAAGGATGGATGTGTGGGGGAGGATGACCAAAAGACTCAAATATCCCTCTTGAGAGTGGAGAGATGCCCACTCAGCAGGAATGCCCACCCAGGACTGTTAAGTGAGCAAAAAACTATACCCCTGTGGTGTCAACCAATTGAAATAGTGGGAACTATTTATTACTGCAGCGTGGTCTATCCTAATGAAACAATGCAACCAAGAATGGTGAAGACATGGGCAAACAGGTTGTGAAAGCTGTTATGTGAAACATGTTAGGTGAAAAATATTCATGTTTTGGTAATATTGCTTCAACAAATTTGTCCTTGAACTAGTGCCTCCCAAATTGGGGTATCACTAGAAGCATTTCAGGAACTTTCAATAGATATAAATTCTTGAGGTCCAACTCCAGAGAGGCTAAACCAGTAAAGCAGGAGTGGAGCCCAGAAGTCTATACATCGTTTAAACTCCTCAGGAAATGTACACTCTTATGGACTGCTGGGATTACGAACCCCATTGCCTTTTGAGAAAGTAAGCTGGTATATCTACTTGAATTTTAAATGCACATGAATCAATGTTATTTCTATAAATCTACTCTTAAAATAAAAGCACTAGTGAATAAAAGGAATGTGCTTATAAAGGTGTCAACTACAGCATTGTTAGAATTTAAAAAAAAAAAAAAAGAAGAAAGAGGCAAGCCCTTGCCAGGTAGCACAATTGGTTAGAGCATCGACCTGATATACCAAGGTTTGGGTTCATTCCCACAGTCAGGCACATACAAGAATCCCCTTGCTCTCACTCTCCCTTCTTCAAATCAACAAATCAATTTAAAAAAAAAAACTCTTTCTGGGTGATTATGCATCAATTAAAAAAAAAACATTTCAAAAAAGGAGAGGCCAGAAGTCTATCATTAAGGAAAGATTGAAAAATTATGGTCCACCCATACATGAGGGGCTTTAGTTCTACCTCTCAGTATTTCACGAGAGATATGAAAGATATCCTTGATTTACAGGTATTTGGTCACTTTAAATATAATCCTTCATTTAAAAAAAAGAAAAGAGTTACAGGAGAACCAAGATGGCTGCATAGGTAAACCCCAATACTCGCTGCCTCCCACAACCACATCAAAATTACAACTAAAATACAGAACAACCATCGTTCAGAACTGCCTGGAATCTGCCTCAATGGAAGTCCTTCAATTAGAGAAGTAAAGAAGAAAGTGCATCAAGACTGATGGAGGGGAGAGGTTGCGGAACAGGCTGCTCTGACACCCACGTGTGGCATCTTTTTAAATCAGGAGGGATATGTCTGTTGCAGAGGCCTCCCATGTCAAGCAATGGTACCAGCCCCCCCACCAGCCCCTCAGCCAAGGGTTCCAGAGCTGGGAAGAGAAGACCTTGTAACTTTGGGCTTTAAAAACCAGCGGGGATTGTGGCTGAGTGACACGGAGGCTGTTGGAGTCCCACTCAGTTCCTCTTAATGGAACAGTGCATGAATTTCCAAAGTTTAGCCTCCTCTGAGCTTCAGGGTTGGGGCAACAGCTCAGGCAGAACCAGGGACATACAGGAAGGAACTGAATTGCTTGGCAACAGAGCAGGAATTCGGTGGCAAATTTCTGCCAGACAATCATTGTTCCTGTCCTAGGACCTCCCCCTCGCAGAGTTCACTGGCAGCCCTATATTAGTGTCCATCAGTGTGGCCCACACTTTTTGCTCCGCCTTGGTGATTCCCTGAGACCCTGCCCCTTCTAATTTGCAGCCCCACCCAAGCGGTTCCCAGGGCCTTTTCCATATGAATGGCCTGTCCTGGCTCAGGCTTCAGACTTTGTCCAAATCTCCCAAATTAGCAGCAGCTGGCATCAGTGTGCCCTAAGCCTATCAATAAAAACCCCAAGACCTGGCTCTAAGACCAGCATGCCTTGTTTCACAGTTGGGCCTCAGCTGGGTCCTTCTAAGCCCAATACAAGTAGCAGCCATCTGCAGATCTTTCTGTAGCTCCTGCCACGTGGTCCCAGGCATTCAATGGCTGACTGTGCACACCTTCATCTCCACCAGAAGACCCTAGAGCCAGTATACCCAGTGGATAGCTTTAGACCATACCAGATTACAACTCTACACACTCACCAGGGACACACTCAAGGGAAAGACTCAGTGCACACCAAAGCCCAACTGAAGCAAGTCCTGCTCCACAGGGGTATTTCCTGCACAGCAGCTCTTCCAGCTTAGTGGCAAGTCCTCCTAGCCAATGGGCCTGGTCAATTCCTCCCAGTGACGCTAACAGCAATCAAGGCTCAACTACAACAAGATTGTGCACACAGCCCACACAGGTGTTGAACTAGAGTGCCCAGCTCAGGTGACTGGGAAGGCTGAGCTACTGGGCCCTAAAGGACACCTACTATAGAAGGCTACTCTACCAACTACAGGAGACATAGCAACTCAACCTAATACATAGCAACAAACACAGGGAAGTAGCCAAAATGCAGAGACAAACAAACACACATCACAAATGAAAGAAATAGAAGCAAGCAAACTTCTGGATACAGAATACAAAACTATGATTATAAGGTTGCTCAAGTATATTAATGAGAGCTTCAAGAGACTTAATGGGAGCTTCAAGGGACTGAGTTAGACTTCAAGTATCTTAGTGAGAATTTCAAAAACAATAAAAAGGACCAGTCAGAACTTAAGCATTTGTTGAACATTCAACTAACCTTGTTCAACTAATCTAGTTGTCCATTCAACTAACTGAAATAAAGAATAATTTACAGGAATTCAACAGTAGAGTAGAGGATTCCAAGTTTCAAACCAACGATTTGGCATTTGAGGAAGCAAAAAACACTGAATCAGAAGAGCAAAAATAAAAAATAATCCCAAAATATGAAGATGGTATAAGGAGCCTTTGGGATAACTTCAAACATACCAACATTCACACTATGGGGGTGCCAGAAGGAGAAGTGAGAGAGCAAGATATTGATAACCTAATTGAAGAAATAATAACAGAAAATGTCCCCTACCTGGTGAAAGAAATAGACTTACAAACCCATGAAGCACAGAGAGTCCCAAACAAGAGGAACCCAAAGAGGCCCACACTAGACACATAATAATTAAAATGCCAATGGTTAAAGACAAAGAGAGAATCATAAAAGCAGAAAGAGAAATGATATTTTCAAAGTTTGAATTGTAAAAGCCTCTCTCCTTGAGAGTCAAACTTTAGACAGGCTCCTCTGAGTCCTGTTTTTGTCAAGGCCTCATTCTTTGGTGCTGTCCTCCATTTGTTTGCCCAAAATTAGCAAGAATCTTACTGCAAGTTGAGGGAAAATCTCTACTTTAATATCTCATCAAATTCCTTATCAGCAACCTTTGATGTATAAACCTTTGGTCTGTCTTTAACAAGATCCCTCTACCCTTGGGATCTTGTATTAGTAACTTTCCATCCTTTGACCCCCTCACTCTGTGCCTTGGCCATAAATCAACAGCTATATTTACTGTGTTTAGAATTCAGCTAAGATTGATTTTAAACCTCCTTCCCCTTTGCAATAGTACTGAATAAAATCAGTTTATAGAGCCAAAAGATAAAGACAAAAATGAAAAATATTTTTTTATTCTATACACCTGCATTCTTCATTTTTTGAAATATTACAGTAAGTACTTATTCCCCTGTGTAAATTAGAGAAACAACTATTTTATTTTGGCCAAAAAATAAAAAAAAATAAAATAAATTTAAAAAAATGAAACCTCCCTGTTTGTCCAGATTTGGGAACCAGTTTGTTTTTCTCACCAAGTCACCTGATGATCCCAGAACAATACACAGAAATCAGAGCCATCCCCCAATGTGCAGGAGCCAGCCTGACCCAGATGCTCACCAGAATGGCCTCCCCAGGGCCTGGATGTAAAGGTGCCCAGCTGCCCAGATCACTAGGTTCATCCATCTCCTTCAAATGCTTGCTCTTTGCAGCAGTTAAATTGGTGTTTCTCAAAGCGAATTCCACCTTCTACAAGTCATGGTAGGTCCTTTTCCAACAATGGTTTCTGTGGGCAAATACAATTGAGGGAATAATTCATTTGCCTCACACATGCCCTCAATTTCCTGAGAGTGACAAGCATATCACACAGTCCAGGTTTTAGGAAAAACTACAGGTTACAGAAAACTGTTTAATTGTGTTTCCCAAACTATTTGACTATGAAACTTTTAAAAAATATAAATATTTTTCCTTCCAGGGAATGTGTATTCCAATAAGAAAACCCGAGAAATCTTTTAACTTGAACCAGTTCGAAGTCAGATCCTGACACTTTCCAAAAGAGTGCGGACTTCTGAAGAGACCCAGCTGCCACCAAACTGAGCCAAGCTGGGATTCAGGGTCCGGCTGATTGCAAAGTACAGGTTATGCTTCAGAGATACTTCTCCCATGGGAATCTTCTGGGCTTTTTGCTGAAAGAGGAAGAAGAATAAGGCCACAGCATTGCTGGAATAAACAAGAACTGCTGAAGGAAGTGTTCTTGAAAAGCAGAGAATAGAGCAATATCTGCATATTTATCTGCAGGACATACAGGGGACATCCAGGAAAATCCATGGAGACTGAGGAGGAGGCATGGCTGAAGTCATGGAGGCATTAAACTTTAACGTCACCCTCTTTGTACCCTCAGGTTGGTGAGGCTCAGGCTTGCTCAGATTACATCAGTGACAGCTGCCTCATAATGTATTTAGCTATCTGCAAGGGGGTGAGCTCCCTGTCACTAGAGGTATGTAAGCAGATAGCATGAGCGGGGTAGTAGGTTTGAACATCATTCTTCAGTCATCCCCGGACCACCAGCCCATGAATTTCTCCAGTATGTGGCAGCCTAGGCTCCACACAAACCTACCCATTCAGGACCTATAGGGAGTAGTCCAGGAAGCAGTAGGTTTTGCTACTTTAATGAGGCCCATTAAAATGTGGGACTCTCCACTAGTATCAGTGCTTCTCAGCCTTAAAAGCATACACATGGTCTTGGGATCTTGTTAAATGCAGACTCTGCTTCAGTGGGTCTGGGATGAAGGACTGATAATTGCCTCGGGTTCTAATGTTTCTGGTCCACAGGGCTTAGAAGACTTCAAAAATTTCAATCCAGCCCCCACGCTTGATGATGCTTTGGCTGAAGATTGGACCATCCATTGGAACAGAAGCCTAACAAAGAAAATAGGATTATATTCTGACAGACAGGTCAGGTTAGCAGAAAACAAGACCATTCTCATGAATGGCCTGAGCACCCTCAAAAAGACCAAAGCCCTAAGTGCAAGGAAAGAGTTTTAATATTACAAAACTAGGGGCCCAGGGCCGCGAGGTAGTAGGGGTAGTAGGTTTGAACATCATGCAGATAAATATGCAGATAATGCTCTATTCTCTTCTTTGCAAGAACACTTCCTTCAAATTCGTGCACCTTGAAAGGAACTGTGGGCCGCGAGGCTGCAGTGGGCACAGGGGCTGGTCTCAGCCCATCCTCTGCACACCCACCTGGCCCCTCCCACCACGACCCCTGGCCATCCGTCTGCCTGCAGCTCTGCTCCTGCTGCTGCCAGCTGCTGTTCCCAAGAGCTGACAAGGCCGGCCCCATTCACACCTGCTGACAGCGCAGAGCAATTGGGGCCAGCACCCAGGTGTGAGCAGTGGCTGCTGTCCCCTCCCCATCACTGTTCAGGAGCAGGGGGAGGTGGAGAAGCCCTGAGGGGCTATCAGGGCGGCAACCATCACTTTCACTGGCCAATGGTGCTGAGTGATCTGGATGAGCGCCAGGTGCTGGCAGAGGGTGTTAGAGGTGGCTGCTGCCCCAATCGCCCTTCAGGAGCAGGGGGAGGTAGAGAAGCCCTGAGGGGTGATCAGAGCAGGCAGCCACCGCTTGCACCCGCTGATAGCACCGAGCAATCGGGGCCAAGGCTGGGCGCCAGCAATGGGTCCGAGCAGCGGCTGTGGCACCAGAAATGGGTGTGAGTGGGGACAGTGCCAGCAGCAGGTGCAAGCACCTGGCATGACCGTGGCGCATGGGATCGAAGAATTTTCAGTAACCACCAGAGGCTCACCCTAATAAGAGCGACTAGAGCCCCACCTTGGTCTGGCGGCCCTGCTCACCTGCTCCACCATCTCACCATGGCCGATGCCCACCATGTTCCGCGCTCTGCCACCTGCTGCTGATGCCCACCATAGAAACATCAATGTTCCACATGCAACCCGTGGTGGTCAGTGCACATCATAGCGACCGGTTATTTGGTTGTTCTGCCATTCGGTCTATTTGCATATTAGGGTTTTATATATATAGATAAAGGTACCATATGCTAGACACATTAAAGCATCATTTGATTTGTTGTTATAAGAACTATAAAAAGTAAGCATTAGTGTCCCATGTTGTGGTGGAGCAAACAGAAGCTTTTGTGGTTATCATTAAATAATATTTCTGCTATCTTCCTTCAAGGAGCATGCGGGGACTGCACTTCTAGGCCCCTTGTGTTTGGGGCAATGAATTGTGAGTAGAAATAACAGGTGGAACATTTAATTGTTAGTGTGAGTCCCTCCAAGCTGCCTTTTCCTCTATCACTGTGATTGTCAATATTAAAGATGGTGGTGATTCCATCTGTGGGGCCCTTTAATGTGGAGAAAGCAGATTATTATGAGTCACCCTAGGTGACCCATAATAGACACACAACATGCGTAAGAAATAATCCTTTGTTGTATTAGCTACTGAGATTTTAGGACTGTTTGTTACAGTGACCTGCCTTGTTTATCCTGACTGATACATGTAAGGAAGCTGCGACAACTAGGACTTCACAGGGGTAAGATTTGATGTAGACATGGCTAATTCCAGAGCTCTGAGGTCAGAGCAAGGCAAGGAATGGGTATCTCCAAATCTGTGGTAAATCTTCCATCCCCTCTCTCCACAGCTCAAGCCCCTCATACCTCTCATGTTTAAAGCCATTGGTTGAGCCTCTCTGTAGACAAGATGAGCAAGTGAATTTGCTGGGACTGAGGTGACATAGGGATGGCAGCTTGATCACAAAGACATCCATCAGGTCCTAGGCAAGTGGTGGGTACAAGAGGCAGAGGAAGATGCTATGTAGCTCACAGAAACCACACTCCATAGCAAGCCACTCACCACCAGGTAAGCACAGAGATAGGAAAAGCCCCTGATTCTCACAGTAGGAAGCAGCGGCCCCAATCACTGTCTGACTCAAGTCCTTGAGCCCACCTGATCCAATACAAGCCACCACCAATATATGGAGCCCCTAGGAAATAGGCCGAGCTGATGAGCATGAAGAGAGAAGAGAACTAAGAGAGAAAGATCAGAGCCAAGAGACAGGCCGAATCCCAGACCAAGGAGCTAAGCCTCACCACATTGCCACTCTGCTGTCCTCACAGGAGGCTGACATGAAGGAAAGGGAGCTTCCTGGGAGCTTCTTGGGGAGGGTCATGGTCTCAAGTCCCCAGAGAATGATTCTCTGGGTGAGATAGTGCCCGGTGGTAAGACAGGGAGCCTGACTCATCTGATGAGGCAGGACACACAAGGCCAGGGACCCAGTGGAGTTCCCCAGTGATGATGGCACCTGCGCTGTCCATGGTCCTGAGCCACCAACAGGGTCTCAAACTGGTTGGCCACATTCTGGAATCACGAGGGAGGCTTATTAGAAAGCCAGAAGTCTGTGTCCCACCCCTGACCTACTGAATTCAAACCTCCTTGTGATACAGCCCTGGACTCTACATTTCAAAATAAGTTTTTTTTTGCAGCAGCAACATTTGAAAACCAAGAATGCACGACTTACCTAACTCCTGGACACTGGTGACTCCTGACCAACTGCTCCTGGGGCTCAGCACTTACAGTTTCCCTTAAGTTGTCTTTCTCAGCTCCATGAAAACCGCAGCCTCTGCAGTGCTGCAGGACACACACACAATAACAGTTGTATCGCAATTTCCATGGCTAACTTCCGGCCTTTTGGCAGTTCCAGACGGGAGCAAAACATTATTTTCTCTAGGAGAAGGCTCAGTAAATATTTTCTGTAAAGCGTCAGACAGAAAATGGTTTTGGTTTTGTGAGCTATTTGGATTTGTGAGCTATTGTAACCACTCCACTCTGCTGTCATAGTGCAAACAGAGCCATAAACAACATGTAAACAGAAGAGCATGGGTGTGTACCAATAAAACTTTATGGGAACTGAAAGGGGAGTGTCATATCATTTTCACCTGTCACAAAATATTCTTTTTTAATTTTTTTCAGTTACTTACAAATTTAAAAACCATTCCCAGATCATGGGCCCTGCAGGATGATGCTGGAGTTGGCCTGCAGACCATAGTTTGATAAGCCTTGCTCTAGGATTGAAGAGGGGAACATATTTGCTCCTTGTGCCATGCCTCTTCAACGATGAGTTGTGTACTCAGCCCCACTTGCCATCAGAGCTCAGTAGCTGACAAGGTCTGCCCCATCCAATGGCAGAGTAGGAAGCTGCCTTTAGAATGAGATTTATGAGGCCACCAAAAGTGTTACACTCCTCCTCCCCACACAGACTCACCAAGAAGCTGGCCAAGAAAGACCAGCAAACTCCTGTAAATGTTCTAGAAAAAAAAATGGCTGCAGAGCTTAGCCATTCTCAGGGAAGGGTTGATCAGTTGCACACAGTTGTCTCAAGCATGCCTTTGCCCCCAGCCCCTCCCATTTTGCAGACATCACCAGAGGATCCCTTCTCTACTAAACCCACAACACTCAAAGCTAAGTCCTGCAGGGTGGAGGCTGAACAGCATAAAGGCATTGATTTGTTTTCTGCCTCCATCTCCACTGAGACCAAGACTCAAATGAGAACAAAGCAGAGGTAGCCGCACTCAGCCCCAGGGGTGAGGATGTCCAGACATTACTGAGGGCTGCTGTGTGTGTCAAGCCTGCTGCTGGGATTGTGGTGTCCCATCTGGTTTGCACACACTCACTGCCTCTGGTCACCACCAGCACACACTCACTGCCCCAGGAACCACCCTCCAGGCCGGGTTAATGGAGACCTGGAACGTGCTGCCCCAGGGATCAGGAACAAATTCAGAAACAAAACAGAAGCACTAGTGAAATGGATGCTCTGAGGTGGGCAGAACACTGAACCGACCGGAAGAACCAATTCCTTGGGTCTTGAAACTTTCCCCACCCTCCCCACACAGCATAGAAGTGGGTGTGACACACAGTGGCACTCAATATGATAAGGCAGAGGACTGAGTGCTTTATCGTCTTTAGTGACCCTGCAAGGGATGCATTTTACCCATTTTGCAGAAGAGAAAACTGAGGCACAGAGTGATGACACAAATTAGAGAAACCCTGCACTAAGCCAGCGCTGTCCAATCGGAATACAATGAACCGCAGGCATGACTTAGAAATGTCCAACAGCCACGCGAAAATGGTAAAAAGAAACAGGTGAAACCAAACTCAACAATATATTCTCTTTAAACCAATCAATCCATAATGTTATCATTTTAACATGTAATCAATTGAAATGATTGATGGCATGTTTCATTTTTTGGTACTAAGTCTTCAATATGCAGCATGTACTGGACACTTCCAGCGCATCTCACTTTGCACCAGACGCATTTCAAGTGCTCGGTACCCACACATGGTTGCACCTGCCACACCAGACCCAGGGCAGTTCCGGACACAGGGCAGTCCCAGACACAGGGCAGTCTGAAAACGCCCTTCTCTGACTGTGAATCTTCTGATGTTGTAGAACTTGCCTTTGCCTCCTCTGTGCATAAGAAGCAGGCAAAGAATGAGGTGGTGGAGACGGGGGAAAGAAGACACTGAAAGGGGGTTTAGAACCCTGTAAGGCCACATCTTCCCTCCCACAGGCCCCTGCAAACTTTTTCGGTACATAGCCAGAGAGTAAATATTTTTAGCTTCGTGGGCCATACAGTTGCTGTCACAACTATTCCTCTCTGCGTGAGGCCTGAAAGCAGCCAGAGACGTGATGTCAATGACTGGGTGTGGCCATGTTCCAATAAAACTTGATTGACAAAAACAGGCAGTGGGTCAAATTTGGCTGACAGGAGTTTGCTGATTTCTGATTTAGGCTCTTCTCCTAAAAAGACTTCATACCTCTCACAGATGAAAAGCATAAGCAAAAGATTGTTTGCGGTTAACCCTGTGTGACTCCAGCCCCTGAGAAAAATGAACCAAGGATGGGATTATCATTTCCAAGTAGGCTGAATGTGACCTTCAGGATGAAGGGAGTAAAACCAGAATGCCCTTCCTCACCAAATAATCTGCATGGTGTAGTGGTAAGAGGTACATTCTCTGGAGCCAGACTAACTGGGTTTAAACCCCAACCATGCCAAGGATCAGCTGTGCAACCCTGGACCAGTTTCTGAACCTTCCTGGGCCTTAGTTTCCTCCTCTGAACAGTGCGGATGGGGACGGCAGTGGTACCGGTCTGGAATAGCTGTGGTGAGGATTAAATGAATTAGGACACAGAGAGCATAGAAGTGGGCGTGACACACAGTGGCACTCAATACACGATACCTACTATTGCACATTGAGCACTTGTCATAGGTCACATCAGATGCTTAGTTATCTTCACACTGAGTCCTCAGAGCATGGTCCTGGGTGGGGTGCTGTGAACCTCATTCTACTGACGAGGAAGTGAGCCTGGAGAGGACAGGTCGCTTGGCCCCATGGCAGCAGCAGCAGAGCTGAATGCAGTGATGTGAGCTTTTCTCTGAACCAGCGGTTCTCAGCCTGGGACAGTTCTTCCTCCAGAGGATGTTTGCTGATATCTAGAGACACTGCTGGTTGCCACAAATTGGCGGATTTCCTGCCTGGCATCTAGTAGGTGGAGACCAGGGATGCTGCTCAATATCTTACAATGGACAGGACAGCCCCCGTCACAGTGAGCTGTTGCGTCTGAGAAGCCCTGTAATCAATAAACAGGCTTAGCTGGGGTTTCCTCCAAGGCAGACAAGGATTCCAGTGCATGGAGTTTATCTGGGAGGTGTTCCCAAGGAGCACAGGGAGGGGAGAGGTGAAGTGAGACAGGAAGGGGAGGCAGACAGTAAAGGGTTAGTTATCACTCCTTTTACCACTGTGGGCACCGGGGGCTGGATCTCCTGGGAGACGAGCAGATCACACATTTCAGAGATTTCCCAACTGAGGGTGAGGGAGCTGGGCGCTTGTACCCCACCTCCTGCCAGTCTCTGGTAAGGGCTGCTCCAGGGAGCACTGATTGATTCCCTGACACTTCTTTTGTGTCCCACCAATGGGCAGAGAGATCCTAGAGGCCAGATAAATCCCTCAGGCAAGAGACCCTGTATCTGGGAGCTGGCACTGGAGTGTTGTGCACAGAGGAGGGGATGTAGACACAGTCAGCGAGTGTCCCACTGGTACATGCTGGACCCCAAGAGGCTAACATTGACATCCCACAAATAAGGGATGTCCGCACACAGCCTGGCTTCCAGCCAGAGCCTACAAGTAATATGTGGGGGGATGAGCCCCTGTGGAGAGAGCTGTCTGGGAAGGGGGGCACGGTGCATCTTGTCACATCTTATCTGTTTAGCTCACATCTTACCTCTCGTCCTCACTAATGAATCAGCTCTCTGGTGGGGCTGTATGCCATGGACAGGCTGGGCCCCAGACTCTAATCCAGGGAAGGAATGGACATGGTCATGACCACTTCAAGACACTCTGAGACTCTTAATGACACAGGAACATGAGACTTGTCTCCCAACCGGCCATGAAGGACTATATTGGTGAAAACACACTAACCCCAGCCACGTAAGACCTCACCACTTAGCCTTCCCCACACAGTGGTCCAACTCAGCGATGGATGAGAGATGGAGCGCTACGCGGCCGGGCATGGTTAGCTCAACCTTGCCAGGAAGGACATCTACTTTGAAAAGAGCCTCTCTCTGCCCAGTCGAGGTCATTTTAGCAGAGGGAGCCTCAGAGTAATTATCCCTCTGATGGTATCAATGGGGCCACAGAGGGTGAAATAAAATGAGGTTAACAGAATGAACCTGTAACTTAATACTGATCTGTTTCACAGGCATTTATACAGTGCCTAAAAAATGCCAGGCTTCCTTGCAAGAATTTTTCAAATATTAATCCACTTAATCCTAACAATAGACTAGGGTAATGGTGATCTTAACAGCAACAGCCTCCATTCACTAGCATCTGTCTCAGGGCAGTCAGCAGGCAAATCACTGAACATATTATCGTATCTTGTGCTAGTGCCAAGCACTTCCTTCCCCTCTGCTGCTTTGATGACAGTTGACTGAGTGTCTACCTGGTGCAAGGCCGTATTCTATGGGCTTTATATTGAGCACTTCATTTTCTCATTCAATCCTTACAACAATATCTTGAAGTCTAATACCAGCATAATAGCAGCTAACATTTGAGTGTTCTCTCTGTGCCAAGTACCTTATCTCATCTAATCCTCACAAAAGCTCTATTAAATGGGTGCTATCAACATCTCCGCTTTACAGATAATGAGAGCGAGGCACCGAGGTGTAAAGGGACTTGGCCAAGTTCAATCAGGATTCCAGAGCCCATGCCAATGCCACACCCCATGCCAGCTGCAGGCCAGCCAAGAAGACAGTGGTTACTTATTAGCCCAGAAAAGAGTGGTTGTTTCTCATTAGAAGAAAAAGGGAGACCACTGAGATACAAACTTCAGGTTCCCGGTCCCCCTGCTGGCCCCAGAATCCAGACCTCTTGTCCTTTAGTTCCAAACAGCTGGGTCATTTTGGGGCTCCGGTGCACCAACAGGACAGCTTACCAAATTCGGGCTGCAGGCTGGGGTAGATGAACCTGAACGGGTCATCCGCAGCCTGGTCCTCTTCCGCGTCTGAAGAAGGGTGCAATTCTTCACGTGTGCAATATGGGACCTACTTTGACCTGAAAGAATATGTCTCAATGGAGGCTCCCTGGTACCCACCTGTTCCCCAATCTGCACAGCCTGAGGATCTCGATGGGGTGTGCCTGAGCTCAGAGAGCCACATAAAGGCCCATTGGCAAGAATGACCCCTCCCCCTGGCAAGAATGACCCCTCCCCACCCTAAGCCTCCTGGACTCCCTCAATTACTCACCTTCGCCCACTGACACCAGAATGGTGGGTCCAGCAGCCCTAGAGGGAGCAGCCTGTCCTCCTGAGAGGAGAGGAACTGCAGGAGGTGCCTTCCCCGGGGGAAGTGCAAGGGTGGCCTCTGGATCCCTTCCTGGCTGACCAGCACCACTGTCCCACTGCTGTCCATTGCCACTGTGACCCGGCCACAAAAGACCCAGCAGGAAGTCATTCTAAAGCATGGTGATGGGGACCCTCCCGGACAACACATCCCCCCAGGCATGCCGAGCCAGACCCGTGGACCTGCTCCCAAAGTCTAGGAAAGGTCTGGGCAGAAGGTCAGGGGCAGGTTTTACCTCTCCTGGTCCCTCTCATCCCACCTGTCATGGTTGTTGGCTGGAAACTGTAGGACATGAGCAAAAAGGATGTGATGGGTCTCCCTTCAGTCACCCATTAAAGCAAAAGAATGCTCCCAAACACCCCCATGGCCCTCAAGCACCCTCTACAAACCAATCTGATCTCTTTTTGCATGGAGGATTTTAGACCTGCCCCTTCTCAAGGCAGTAGTTCACTGTCACTAGCATGTGTTGAGCACTTGCTGTCTATAAGCATGGCGCATTAAAGGCACCATCTAATTGTAGTACTCAAACATAAGACAAGTCTATTTTACAAAAGATCAAACTGAGGCTCGGTGATGTTATGTACCTTATCCAGGGTCACACAACTGATTAGTTGCAGGGCCTAGATCTGAACTCAGGTCTATCTCATTAAATAAGCTTAATGTGTTGTACCTCAGTGGGCCACACGATGGCTCTCTGCTTGTGCATAGACCTTCTTTGAGCTTTAAAGGAGAACTCTAATGATTAATCCCAGATCTGCAGAGCACTGACTTGGGAATGACTAAGACCTGGGTTCCAGTCCAGGTTCTGGAGATTACAGGTTTATGTGTCTTGTGTCAAGCTGCTTCCTCACCTCTAAACTGGGAATGACAGTGCCCCTATCACTGGGTCATCATGATGATGAAAGAAAAGACATGTAGACTCTGGCTGGGTAGCTCAGTTGGTGTCTCTCTCTCTCTCTCTCTAGCTCCCAACCACCCATTCCTCTCTGTCTATCTAAAATTAAATTGAAAAAGATGTAAATATTTAGAACCATGCTTGGCACATAATGAACTTTCAGAAAGTAGCGGCATCTAACACCAGGGGTTTGATGTTGAGCCATTAACATATGTCATTTGATCCTCACAATAACCTGATGAATAGGTGCTGTTATGGTCTCCATTGTGCAGATGGCAAAACTGAGGCTTAGAGAGATGAAGTCACTTGTCTGAATTTGCACAGATAATAAGGGAATGGAGACAGGCAGGGGATCAAGGAGGAACACCCCAGCCTTGTGCTACCCCCACAATCCCTACATTGTTTGTGGCAGTGCAGGTAAACAATCACATCCAGGCAGATGGACATGGCATGGTCACAGAAGATGCTGGAAGGGGAGGGAAGGTTAGACCTGCAGGATCTCTGCCTATCCCATTGTGGGAAAGGACCCAGCAGGCCAGAGGAACACACACCCAGGGGCTCCTACAACCTTCTCACCAACCCCACCTGTTTCAACATTTGTATCACAGTCTTTCCAGACTCTATCTCCCTTATTTGGGACAAGCGTCCAATTTCATAATCCCTTGTTGCCCCCACTCCATGCGTCTGAGGCTGAACACACACCAATCTGTACCTCAGTCGTCCAGGAATGGCCACCTGACTCAGGCCTGGCAAATAAGCACATTCCACAGTTCCAGCCACAGAGACTGGGTCAGTGATGGCACTATACAGCAGGCATGGCCCTATAAACCAATAAAATTCCATTATTGCATTGATGTTAGAAATACTGGGAACGATGCTAGGAGAGCAGTGGTAAGGATGCTAGAAGTCTGGAAATGAGTAGGGCATGGCAAGAAAACGCCTGCCTGGGAACAGTCAGCAGTCACGGAAGCAGAGCCAGGCGAGGATAGCAAGTGTTCAGGTCTTCCTCATTTGATCCAGCCATGCCTCCATTATCTGGCCAGTGAACAGCCTGTGCCCTGACCCTCTCAGTTTTCAGGATTGTCTTCAAGAACCTCTCAGGCCAAAGGCCCTGCTTTGGGATTCAAACAAAGGGTTTAGTGCTTCGGTCAGAACTCCGTTGATGGCTCAACCATCTTGTGGCCAAGCTATGGCAGGCCCCTAACAGCAAGGCTGTTCCTTGCTGTGCCCACAGCAGAGGGGGGTGCTGCTGGGGTTGGGGGCCGACAGACGCCCCACTAGAGGCCGCCCAGATGGCCCTGGTGCTGGGCCCTGTGCTGGAAGAAAGATGGCTCTGCTTGGGTGCACCTCTGAGGACAGGACTTCAGGGCTTTCTTAGGGCTGGGGCCCTCGGAGCTGGTCATGATGGCAGCATCCTGGTGAGAGCGCTTTCGGGTGTTCCTGCCCGAAGCCCCCCCAGAGCTGCGAGTGGCTGGGCCAGAGGGAGTGCTGGGGCCCTCGGTGCTGGTCTCTATGGCAGTGCCCTTGTGCTTCTTGATTTTCTTGCCCAAAGCCCCCCCCAGAGCTGCGAGTGGCTGGGCCAGAGGGGGTGCTGGGGCCCTCGGTGTTGGTCTCTATGAGAGTGCTCTTGCGCTTTTGGGTCTTCCTGCACGAAGATTCCCCAGAGCTGGGAGTAGCTGAGACAAAGGGAGTGCTGGGGCCCTCGGTGCTGGGCACTATGGCAGTGTCCCTGTGCTTCTTGGTTTTCTTGCCTGAAGCCCCCCCAGAGCTGAGAGTGGCTGGGCCAGAGGGAGTGCTGGGGTCCTCGGTGCTGGTCTCTATGGCAGTGCCCTTGCGCTTTCCGGTCTTCTTGCCCAAAGCTTCCCCAGAGCTGGGAGTGGCTGAACTGGAGAGGACTACACCTGGGGTGGCAGGAAGGCCTGCCCTGGTGCTGGCATGGGTACTCAAGGGGGAAGTTGTGGATAATGAGGCCCCAACAGGGGCCTGTGGGGTGTTGCCCAAGGCTGTCTGGCCTGGAGCAGAGGTTGGGGCCTGGGCTGGGGCTGGAGCTGCCTGATTTCCACCATCAGAGCCAGGGTGAGCCCCGGACAGCTGAGCACAGATAGGTGGGGTGGTGGCAATGGGGCTCACCTCCTTGTCAGAGGCAGTCTGGGGAGCCAAGCCTGGGGATGTGCTGGTTGAGGGGCCCGCACCGAATGCAGAAGGGACTGGCACGCTGGTGGAGGGAGGGGTACTAGCAATGGTGACAGGAGCAGTGCTGGCAGCAGGGAGGAGGGAAGAACACTGAGGCTCTGGAGCACAGCAGCCTGAGATGGCCTCAGTCTCACCCCGCAAAGCAGCGTAGATGCTCTGGAGCACGGCCTCCTTCTCTTCATCCAGGTGCTTGGCCGTGACACACAAGCTCAGGTGAGGAGGAGATGGCAGCCTCAGAGGCTCCCCTCGCCTGTGTGGCAGAAGAGCCACCCTGAGCCTTCTGAACCTGGAACTGTCACCGGCCGGTGAGCGGTTCCTCGGCGATCCTTTCTGCCCGCTGGTGCCATCTTGGCCCTTTCCCTGCAGCCTCTCCCTCTGGGGAAGCAGGGCAGCTGAGGAGGGAGCCTGCGGGCCCTGCTGGCTCACTGTCTGTAAGGCCCCTGGCGGCCGCCTGGCGGGGCAAGTGGGCTTGTGGAAAGCAGAACTTGGCTCCTTGCATGCGCAGGTGGACACCCTCCTCCTCTGCACTGGAGGGAAACCGCGAGTGGAGCTGTAGGAGCTCCTGATGGCCTTTCTACTGGTGCAGCTCATCAGGAAGGCCTGGGGTTCCCTGTGGCTTGCGTCTGATCAGGCAAGCAGGGGAGGGCAGTTGGGTGAGATCCGGCTGGCAGGGGAGGGCAGTTGGGGGCGATTGGGCCAGCAGGGGAGCAGTTAAGCATCAATCAGGCTGGCAGGGAAGTGGTTAGGGGGCAATCATGCTGGCAGGCAGAAGCAGTTAGGGGCTATCAGGCAGGCAAGCAGTTAGGAGCCAGAGGGTCCAGATTGTGAGAGGAATGTCCAACGTCCACCGAGGGGTCCCAGATTGGAGAGGGACACCCCCTCCCCGCCTGCACGAAGTTCGTGCACTGGGCCTCTAGTATTAAAATAACACTGTACCTTTTCCTTGGATCAGCATATGGAAGACTGGTGTGATTTGAAACCCTAACCCTAGCATTGTCTGAGTGACCTTGGCAGCTACCTTCATTCCTTGGAGCTTCATTTCTTGATCTTTTCGGGGTTACCGACACTTTTGGGAATC
This sequence comes from Cnephaeus nilssonii, assembly GCF_951640355.1. NCBI lineage: Eukaryota > Metazoa > Chordata > Mammalia > Chiroptera > Vespertilionidae > Cnephaeus > Cnephaeus nilssonii. Next base: position 67,914,256 of record NC_137084.1, on the reverse strand, counting down.
TGATAAAAGCTATAGTCCCAATGCCCAAGACAAACTCAAATAAGCAAAAATGTGCATACGTTTTAGGGGGAGGTTGAGGCTCAGAAGTCCAGTTGAGGTTGCAGATCCTGCATTAAGAGATCTCTAGGGTCTCTTCAAAGCTAACATTCTGTTCATCTATAAGCAACCACGCTGCTGTCAGAGTAACTCCTCAGAGACATCAAAATGTGGACGGATTTACAACAAAATGAGAAAAGGTTACAAAACAAAACAAAACAAAACAAAATAACAAAAAAACACGAGCCTGTGAGCAATGCATTGCTCAGCCACAGGTCTCTGCCCTAGCCAAATTTGGGACACAGCATAGTCACAGGCGAGAGGTGTAGGAGGGAAGGTCCGGCGTGGATGGAGAAACCCGGGAGCTGGGGTAGGAGACCACAGGCCTGGTCCAGGTCCAGGCACCACTCCGCTCCGCCCACCAGGACTTGCTCTTGGCCTTCCTCTGGGAGGCTGAGGAACTGGGGAACCTAAGAGGCACCCCTGCCCGGGCAGCCAGAGAGCAGAGAGCAGAAAGCTCCTAGCAGGGAAGGAAAACTCTGCCAGGCCCCGCCCATCTTCTCTCTCTCCCTCCCTTCTGCTATGCAAGTCGGCGCTGAGTGGTCGCCAGGAGGACCAATCCAGTCCAGGCCCCGCCCCCCGAGCCCCTGACGTAAGCGTACGTAAACGGCGGCGCGCACTGGGCTGGGCCCAGCGGAGCTGGAGGGACCGAGTGGTGGAGCGAGCCTAGAGGCCATCGCCGGAGCTCAGCCGCGCCACCTGCGCTCCGGTCCACCGTGTCTAGCAGCGGGGCCTAGAGGTCATGGCGGATGGCCCGAGGCACTTGCAGCAGGTCCGGTCCGGGCATGGAGGGCAAGCTGGGCAAGGGCAACTTTCGCTGTGGTGAAGCTGGGGCGGCACCGCATCTCCCAGACGCAGGTGCGGCCCGGGCTCGGCGGGGGCGTCCGAGGCAGGGGTTCGGGAGAAGAGCTGTTTAGCGAGAGGGGCGACTGCAGCGGGGCCTGGGGAGACCCCCGAGGCCGGGTCACCAGCTGAGGCGAGTGGGCCTGGGACTGAGGGCCCAGGAGGTGCAGGCGGGCGGTGAGCGCCGAGGGGGTCTGGGCCTGGTCCCCCCCACAGTGTCGTCCAATTGGAAACCCGACCAGCCAGGGCCTTGCCTTCCCTATGCGCCCCCTGGTGGCCTCGCGGAACTTCGTCCAGAGGAGAGGGACGCTGCCAGCCCCGAAGAGGGGACGCCTGCATGCGGGCTCCGGAGATGGGGCATCGCGCGTCCCCGTGACCTCGGCGCCCCCGCGGCCCCGCGAGGAAGGGACCTCTGTGGTCCAGATGGCCCAGGATGCCCGGATGGCCAATGTCATCTCTCCCTCCTTTTGCCCGATAGTGTCTCTGATTTGGTGGCAGGCTAGCTTTGATCTGGCACTCCAGACAGTGGAACTGGTTACAATGGTCATCTCTGCATTTGCACGGTTGGCGGGTTTGTCTTTCTTATCCTGGGCTGTCGCTTTGCCAGGTGTGCTTCCTGGCTGTGCACACGCGTGCCCTGAGCCGCAGCAGACTCCGCTCTGCACTCCCAGCGGGGGATTCAGCACCCCCCCCCCCCCCCCCATTGCACATTCTAATGCACAGCACATATTTCCTCACAAGTCTCTGTTCTTACCTAACCGCCCCCCTTCCTTCCACGGCCTCAGGGTCTCTATTTTAAGGCATGCAAATTAAATACGTTAGAACAAAAAAAACGGTGGAAACAACTATTCTTAAAAACCTGGTGTTTTTGCACATTGTATTGTTCTGGAGTCGTATCCTTTTTCAGTTTAGTTTTTTTCCAGTTCCTATCCTTTTAAGTTTTTCACCATATTAGGGTGGATGTACTAGAGTTTGAATATGGAATAACATAGGATCTTTTTATTTTTCAGAATGGCAGTATAAGGTAAAGGGCATTTGAAAACCTGAGTGATTTTTCTTAGAAGTTTGCTTAACTTCGCTTTTTGCTTTGTTGTTTTTTTTTCTTGTATGGAGTCCATTTCCAAAAAGAAGGGGTATATGTCATTGCATCATCGTCACTTTTTGTCCTCCCTTACGGATCCTGAAGTAACCCAAATATGACAATTTTTAGCATGAGGACCAAGGTCTCAGATTTCCCTCTTAAAATTTCTGTTACGCCTTAGCTGGTTTGGCTCAGTGGATAGAGCCTCGGCCTGTGGACTGAGGTGTTCCAGGTTTTATTCTGGTCTGGGGCACATGCCCAGGCTGCGGGCTAGTTCCCCAGTAGGGCGTGTGCAGGCGGCGGCCAATCAATGATTCTCATCATTGATGTTTACCTCTTTTTCTCTTTCCCTTCCTCTCTAAAATCAATAAAAATCAATAAAAATAAAAGATTCTAACTGGAAAATGTTAACCATTCTAATTGTATTTATTTTTATATGGGATGCAGGTGGCAATAAAAATTACAGATAAATCTCAGCTGGATGAAGTGAACCTTGAGAAAACCTACTGAGAAGCACAAATAATGAAAATGTTAGACCATCCTCACATGATCAGACTTTATCAGGTATGACTTAGCTTTACAACTCTCCATTGCTTCTCACATTCAGTTCTCTATTTTGCATCATCATTTTTCTCTTTTATGTTAGTTTTTCAATGTAAATAAAAAAGATAATGTTATGCTTTTATTAAGCTGAGTACACGCATCTTTCTATATTCAAATAAAAAATTAAGAAAGTAAAAACTAGTAGCTTAATTGTCTGAGTTGTCTCTCAGACTCTAAGTTATTTATTTAAAAAGCTTATAGTTATGCATTTGTGATGGTGTGCTTAAACCTGCTGGATTTTGATGGTGGTACCATTAATGAAGACATTGGAGTTTTGCATATTTAAAAAAATATACTGTTATTTTATGAAATACAAAGGCTGAAAATCGTATATTAGTTAGTGGCATACTTGGTGATACCTAGAGCCAAATCTTATTTTGTTTAGGTTTTTTTATCAGATAAGTCAATGAAACATTTTTTAAAAAACACCTTAGGATATAATTCTTCATAAAATGAAACTGCACCCATTTTAAGTATAAGCTATGTTTTTTAAAAGGAAAATTTTTCTGATCTTTAAACAGTAATTCACATTTAAGAATAGTAATGTAATACCAAATGCTTGTAATATTTTTATTCATTTGTAGAATGTTTTTATACTGGAAAACTAGTTTCAAACTAAAATGTTACAGTATGCTGGACTATGACTTTGATCTCTCAAGTATGATGTGTGTACTTAGTATGCTAGGCTCAGCTGTACTGGCTGGTGAGAGCTGATTGTTAAATTTTCAGAAATTTTGCAAATTTATATCATGTTAGTAGCTCAAAATCAGCAATGGTAGGAGTATATACACCACAGAAATAGTCAAGGCTTTTATTCCCCCCTCAGAGACCTCGTCTCAACACACGACTGTATGCAGTGAAATGGGTTAGCATAAGTATCCATTGGGGTTTAAGAAAATATCAGAACTTCTAATTATGTTTATTTTGTAGATTTATCTTGTTCTGTGCATTTTTTTTAATGTACCTAATGTATTTAGACAGTGGCATTAGTATGTAATTTGTGTCTCTTTATGTATCTATAATAATAAAAGCATACTATGCCAATTAGATCAGACGACCTTCCGGACTAAGCTGCAGGGGCCGAGGCAGCGGCAGCCGTGGTGGCGGTGGCAGTGGATTCGAGCCCCTTGCATGAATTTTGTGCATCGGGCCTCTAGCATATTCATAAATACACATACAAATTTTATGTATATAAACATGTACAGGCATATGTACATACATATCTGTATTTGGCAAAACAACTTTTTATTGGTAGAAATTTGCAGTTAAAGAGGTGTGGGAACCATTAGCATTAGCATTAGCTAAAAATGAGTGACTGTGGTGTGCCACTCAAAACAATTCCTGAAGTTCTAAAACTGTAGAGGAACTTTTAGGTCAAATGTATACCAGGATATTTCTCCCTTTGCTTTAAAAACAAAAATTCCTAAAGAGGATACTTGTAAGAAAATAATCACATTCTTAGAAGTCTCTTATGAACCATAAGCCAAACAGGTTAAAACAAGAGGCTTCACATGGTAATTCTATGCGTATTTGAACTAAATGATTGGCTGTTTGATTTGTTTAGACCCAAATTGTAGGTGGCTTTTAGTCTTCTGGCCTATGAAGTCCTATTCCTACATGTTAGAACAAATTTGCTTTAGCCTTTTAGGAAATAGTTCAATTTTATGCTATTAACATGTGCCAGTCTATAAGACGATAGATAGTTATGGGGGTTCTTCAGCTGTGACCAGCATGGCTAGAGAGTGAACAAGTCTTGAGTAGGCGCGACTGGGCATTGAGAAAAAGAAAGAGACAGACAGAGACAGTAAGTAAAGCTGGCACCAGGTGGGACACTGTTCTTGGATGGAGAGACAGTGACCCAGAGCTAGTTTATAATATACAGCATGATACCAGGAAGTTTTACTAGAGTTTAAGACAAAGGAAATTATGTGAAATCATGCTTAAAGATCAAGCTGCAGTTCTTCATTCTTGTGGCATCTTGTAATTGTCAGGCCTGACTGAGCTATAGGTCAGGACAACATTCTTGTCTTTGGCAAGGTATGTTTCCAGGACCTGGCTTTGCTGACGCCACTGGACTCAGCTGACGACCTTTGCTCAGGTGCTCTCCCAGGCACTCTCTACAGATAGTTACAGAGAAGCAATCTAAAACTCACTCCTTTTGAATCTATAAATTCATTTTTTTTTTTGGTTCAGTATAGTTTGTAAAATCAAGTTTATGACAATGACAGGCTTTTCTGAACCTAGAAAAACTGATTTAAATAAAAATGTATATAGCAGTGGAGTTATGAAGAGCTTTTGAGCAATGTTTTAAAATAATAATACTATGTTACAGTATTAAAGTATTGTAGGAGGAATATCACATTGTGCCAGGTTTGCTAGGCTACAGGTATAACTGAGCTGTATTTTATTCTCTTTCCCTTGATCAGAGTATACCATAGAACACAGGGCTAGAGAAGTCAGTGAAGAGGTGGTAAACACTTGATCTTCAAAACTCCTGTTACCTACATTAGCATTTTTCAAACTTGAATGTGCATAATAATTACCTGGGGAGCTTATTAAAAAATAGATCTGGCCGAAACCGGTTTGGCTCAGTGGATAGAGCGTCGGTCTGCGGACTGGAAGGTCCCAGGTTTGATTCAAGGGCATGTACATTGGTTGCGGGCACATCCCCCGGTGGGGGGGTGTGCAGGAGGCAGCTGGTCGATGTCTCTCTCTCATTGATGTTTCTAGCTCTCTATCCCTCTCCCTTCCACTCTGTGAAAAATCAATAAAATATATTTAAAAAAAAAATAGATCTGTGTCAGTAGGTCTGGGTGGAGCCTGAGATCCTACATTTCTAACAGACACCTGGGCAGTGCTGCTGATGCTGGTCCGTGGACCACACTTGAAAGAGCAAGGGATCTAGATTTTTCACCAAAGTGTTAGCATAAAGATACTGTCTTTAGTAAACTTTGCCAGCTTCTGAATTGTTCATAACTTTGACATTTTTATTAGTAATTTTTACTCGAGAATGTTGTGGCAAATTGCAATTCTTTCCTATCAGACTAATATGGAATTATTTTTCAGTAGGTAATGGGGACCAAAAACATGTACCTTGTGACAGAATATGCCAAAACTTGAGAAATTTTTTGGTAAGTACTTTTCCTTAATTTTCTTAAATTTGAAATACCACTAATCTTCAGAATGGAGTATTTTCTATTATTCTGCCTGTTTAAAAGTTGGTAACATGAATTTGAAGTTTTTAAGCATTAGAATATAATAAAATATCCAGTAAGCTAAAAATATGGAATATAATTTATTCTCTTATATTTATGATATTAAGGCACTGCTTAATTTTCTCATCTGTGTTAGAAATTGGAGAATTGAAGTTAGGGAGAAATGTTCAGTCATATTGCAAGGGAGATTTTCTTTTCTTTTATCTTCCTTTTTACTCTCCTTTTTAATAAATATTTATTGAGCTTTTACTATGTCCCAGGCACTGTGCTAGGTATGAAGGGATACGGTGGTGACCTAAGTAACATAATCCCTACCATTATGGATCTTAAACAGTTTAGTAAGTACTTAACTCTAGCTGTTACACCTTGAACAAGTCACTATAATTTTCTGGGACTTCTTTTATTTCTAATAAGAAAGTATTTGAGTAGTTAGTTTCTCTATTCTGACCCTTAAAAACTATAGATATTTTATTCTAGCTTTCACCTTTTTTATTTTTACTCTCTGGAGCCAGAGCACTATAGGTAGTCTAAATATTTTTGGTTTTTAACCTAATTTAAGTCCAAAAATGTTTTTTAAACAGATTTATTGAGGAACAGTTTATATACAATAAATTGCACATATTTTATTGTGTACAATTTTTAAAATTTTACATATGTAAAAACAATCACTGCAATCTATCACTCAATAGTTTCTTAGTGCCCTTTGTAATCTGTCTTGTTCCACATCACCACCAGGCATCAATCTGTTTTTTGACTCAATAGATTAATTTGTGTCTTATAGAGTTTTATATAAATGTAATACCATATGTGCTGTTTGTCTGGTTTCTTTCTCTCAGTATGATTTTTTAAAGATTCTTTATATACTTTTTTATTGATTTCAGAGAGGAAGGGAGAGGGAGAGAGAGATAGAAACATCAATAATGAGAGAGAATCATCAATCCCTGCCTCCTGCACACCCCACATTGAGGATTGAGCCCTCAAGCTAGGCATGTGTGCGGACCGGTAATCGAACCGTGACCTCCTGATTCATAGTTCGATACTCAACCACTGAGCCACGGTGGCCAGGCTTAAGATTTTTCTTTTTGTTGTATGTATGAACATATCATTTCTTTCTCTTATTAGTAGATATTATTGTATAAATATATACCAATTTGCTTATCCATTTATGTGTTGATAGACTGTGACTTTGCTTCAGTATTTGGCTATTTCACATGAATTGCAATGAATACCCATATGCAAGTCTTTAACTTATAATCTACCTTCAAGTAATATTTAGCACTTCACATATAACATAAGAACCTCTATTTGTCTTGTTCTTTCTAGACTCTCAGCTCTGTCTCTTTATTTGTTGTTGTTTTTGTTATCCTCACCTGAGGATATTTTTTCCATTGATATTTTCTTTAGAGAGAGTGGAAGGAAGAGCGAGAAAGAAGGAGGGAGAGAGGGAGGGGGAAAGAGATAGAGACATCGATGTGAGAGAGACACATCCATCTATTGGTGACCTCTCGCACGCTAGTGCCTGGGGATCAAACCTCAACCTTTAGGTGTGCAGGCCGATGTTCTAACCACTTAGGCACAGCAGCCAGGGCTCAGCTCTATTTCTTCAACTCAAGGTCTTTGTTGGGCTCACCCTGGATTTCCCTTCATTATGTTGTGGCCTACTCACTTTTTCTAACAATCACTCTCCTGGTTTGATTGAGGTACAGTTTCATAAACCAGTGTCTTGCATATTTTTCTCTTTTTTGTTTGTTGGAAGGAGAGGGTTGCTTTAGGCAGGAAGGTAAGTTCAGTTCCTGTTACTTCATCTTGATTGAAAGCAGAAGTCTCCAGTCCTTTCGAAATTATCTTTAATTTTAGTTATTTTTTAAAAGGGGGAATTATAAATACACTTCTGTAGTTTTGAAAAAAAAATGTAGTAAATTCAATTATTTTCTAATAGTATTTCAGAGAATATGGTTGGCTTCCCTCTAGCCTCGATCCAGTACATAACTTCCCAGCAGCTTGACACTTTCCAGTTCTCTGCTGCTGCTGGCACTGGCTGTCCTAACTGCCCCGCTCCTTCAGGAAGGGCCTTCCATGCTCTTCAGCTGCTCTTTCTTTGCATAGAGAGGTTTCCTGTGCCATCTGGTTTTCTTGCTGGATCTGACTAGGTTTTTACAGCAAATGAGTGATTTGGGTGGCATGCTGGGACTGCATCTGCATGATTCATTCATTATGAGGCTGTGGTGTTTATGCTGTTTATTTTTGTTTGGTTAATTAGATTGTATCTTATTCCATAAATGGCTGAAGTAGCTTTAAAGGACAATACTACAAAAACAATAATTCTGAAATATAAATAAGAATAAAGAAGTGATTCAGAAAATACATAGACCAGTAGAACACAATCAAGAGAGGTAGGGGAAGGGAACACAAATGTGCAGGCAGTAAGGGCTCAAGAACTTCAGATACGGCTCTAAGCTTTCTGGCTGTCACAGTGAAAAGAGTATGTAGTCATTTACATAATATTATCTAAAAGAAAACAGGTGAGTATCTCTCAAAGAAAGCAAAACTTTCCTTGGTAGTAAATTTTTCCTTTGGGGTTTCTTATAAGAAGTACTAAGCAATATTTTAATAACAAAATCTGATTAAAACCATTTCAAGGGCATCCATTGTTTTGTTTTTTTAATTTTTTTTAAGTTAGTTAGTTTTTTAACTTTATTGTTGACAACATTATTACACGTCCTCATTTTCCCCTTCTTTGCCCACCTCCACCCAACCCCTGTCTCTGCTTCCCCTCTGGCTATCACCACACTGTTGTCTGTGTCTGTGGGTTATGCATATATGTTCTCTGGCTAATGTCTTCAACTTCTTTCATCCAGTCCCCCCAACCTCTTCCTGTCTGACAGGTGCACAGTCTGTTCCATGTATCCATGCCTCTGTTTCTATTTTGTTCATCAGTTTATTTTGTTCATTATATTCTACATATAAGTGAGATCTTACAGTATTTGTCTTTCTCTGACTGACTTATTTCACTTAGCACAATAATCTCCAGGTCCATCCATACTGTCATAAAAGGTAAGAGTTCCTTCTTTTTTATGGCTGCACTAGTGGCCTGGTGCACAAATCCGTGCACATTGAAAGGAATTTAATTAGAAGAAATATTTTAATATCGCTATTCGCCCTTTCTCTGTAATAGAAGTGTCAACCAAATTCACGATCGACAATGACAGATGAAAATACACACATGCAATTGGCGCCAGCGTGAGCTTTACATGTAATTAGAGGCCTAGTGCACGGCTTCGTGCACAGTGGGAGCACAGCTCATTCCAGTAAGCCGAGCGGCTGTGGATCTGCCCTTGGAGCAGCTGCTCCTAATTTGGGGACACTGCTCACCCCAGTCAGCTGAGCGGCACTCCAACTGTGGGAACACATTGACCACCAGGGGGCAGCTCCTGCATTGAGCATCTGCCCCCTGGTGATCAGTGCACGTCATAGCGACGGTTGACCGGTTGTTCTGGTCGTTCCGGTGTTCAGTCGCTGGGCTTTTATATATATAAATGTGCATGCGTGAGTCAACTTAGCCTTTTTTATACATATATATAGAATAAACTTGCTTAATTAGACCTGCTTTCTGATTTAGCTAAACTTTTTCCAGCCCAGTGAAGCACCCCAACTTCTCTTTCAGGTAATTGTCAGCAACACAGCAGTAAATATCAACACGAAGCAGATTATTATTGTAGATCACACAGGGAAAATATTTAACTGCAGCAGTGTTTGACTATATTCTGCACAGTGAGAAAATCTGAAGTCATTTTCAAGGTCCACCATTTCTTACTTCTTTTCAGTCGGGTCAAGTTTCTAAACTTTCTAAATCTCTGTTTTACGGCTAATGAAAAGAAAATAGGATTCCACTGAGACTCCTATCTACCTACGCCAGGACTTCTGTGAGGATCAAATGAGATGAGGCATGGGAAAACGCTTCACAGGCATTTGGTTAAAGTGTGAAATGTTTGCACCTGGCTATGAAGCAAGTCATGTTCCTGGGCTGAAGAAACTCCAAGGAGGCTAGTCGCTAGGGAGAGGAAGCTGGGCGCTGCTACGTGACGTCATTACCCGGCATCCACAGCGACTGTTTCCAGGCTGGGCTGTGGGCTGCATTTTGCACCATGGGGTCTTGGCAGCATTGGCTGCGATTTGGTGGGGTGTTGCTCTGGGGTGATTGCGGGGCCTGTGTCCCACTTGGGGGAAGCCGAGTGTTGCTTTGTGGGTGCCAGATCTGCAGTGCCGTTTCTCTGAAATAGCCAGTATGCATCACAGCAGCTCCTGCGTTGAGCATCACCCCCTGGTGGTCAGTGTGTATCACAGTGACCAGTTGGACACTTAGCATATTAGCCTTTTATATATACTAGTATAGACTAGTGGCCTGGTACACAAATTTGTGCACATTAAAAGGGAATTATTTAGAAGAAATATTTTAATATTGCTATTTGCCCTTTATAATAGAAGTTTCAGAGATTAAAGAAAATTGGTAAAAATATATATGAAAATAATATATAAATTTATTAATAAACTAGTGGCCTGTGCACAAAATTTATGCACATTAAAAGGGAATTCCGTGAGGGATGGGGCTCCCGCCACCCTGCTGTGTGGGTCCTGGGTGCGGGTGAATGGGATTCCTGACTGTCAGGCTGCTGATAGCAGCTGACCAATGGCAGATTCTGTGAAGGATGGGGCTCCTGCCGCCCTGCTGTGTGGGTCCTGGGTGCAGGTGCCGTGCTATGTGGGTCCTGGGTGCGGGTATCAGACTCTCTCCTCCCTCCTGTTAGACTGTGGGGTACGCCGTGGGACCCAGAGTCAAGTCCCCGCACACCTGTGCATGCCTCAAAATCACTTGAGACCCAGACCCGGCTGGCCCCACCCACTGGGCAAGACCCAGACCCGGCGAGCTGCACACCCGTCATGCCTGGCCCCCCCGCAGTGTCACGTCAGCGCTGAACGGGGATGCACGCAGGTAGCATCACATCCCAAGCTGGGGACACATGCAGGCAGTGTCATGTCCTCAGCTGGGGACACAGTCAGGCAGCTTCACATGAGTGCTTGTGGGGACACACACAGGCAGTGCCATGTCCCAGGCCAGGGACACATGCAGGCAGCGTCACGTCAGCATTAGGCGGGGACACAGGCAGGCAGCTTCACGTCCCAGGCCGCGACACAGGCAAGCAGCTTCACGTCAGTGCTGGGCAGGGACACACGCAGGCAACGTCACATTCCAGGCTGGGGACACAGGCAACTTCATGTCCCTGGCCAGGGATGCACACAGGCAGCTTCACCTCAGCGCTAGGCGGGGATGCATGCATGCAGCGCCACATCCCAGGTCAGGAACACAGGCAGGCAGCGTCACGTCCCTGGCCAGGGAAGCAGGCCAGCAGCTTCACCTCAGCCGGCAGTTTCACCTCAGCAGAAGCCCCCATCCCTGCCCACCAGCTCCTGTGCATGCGCAGCCTGTTGACTGGTTGTGACTGGGACACCATTAGGACCAATTAGCATATTACCTCTTTATTATATAAACAATAACAACATGATATAACAACAACAAAAACATGATATATAAAAACAACATTGATGCAAATGACTGATAAATTGATTAAACTTATTCTAATATCTCCCTGTATACCATATTTACAGTAAAAACACTTTCAGAGTGCTTGACTAATTTCCCTTGTGATGAAGTATTTACAACTTTAACGTCACATGCTCTTCAAACTCAAGAGAAAGCAACATACAACTGATCATATTTGGAAATGGGTTCAGTTAGTAATATTCCTACTCTGTCTAGAGTTTGTCCCTGTGATTTATTGTCATCGCAAATGCTGGCATCACGGGAAACTAATTTAAATGGGAGGCTAGTGTCAGACAGGGACAAATAACTTCTTGGAATCAGAACAGCCTCTCCTTCTGCAGATCCTGTTAATACCTGCTTTCAGGGTCCGGGGTGCGGGTGAATGGGATTCGGGGCTGTCAGGGCACGACAGCAAGCTGACCAGTGGCTGATTCTGTGAGGAATGGGGATCCCACCTCCCTGCTGTCAGGGTCCAGGGTGTGGGTGAACGGGAATCTGGGCTGTTGGCGCGGACAGCAAGCTGATTAATGGCCGATTCCGCAAGGAATGGGGTTCCCGCCTCCCTGCTGTCAGGGTCTGGGGTGCGGGTATGGGATTCGGGGCTGTCAGAGCGCTGACAGCAAAGTCTGGGTCAGTGCTCATCATAGCTACCAGCTGGTTGGTTGGTCCTTGCTTGTTCTGGTCATTATATGGTAACAGTCGCTGGGCTTTTATTATATACTAATGACCCAGCAAGAGAAATCGCGTGAGACCCGGGACACCGGTGCTCCTCGATGGATTGCCCTAAAGAGGTAGTCTGGAGCCGTGGGCCCCCCATGCCTCTTCCTCCGCTTCCTCCTCCTCGTGCTCACATTCTCCTTCACCTCCTCCTTGTCATCTTCCACTATGATAATGGCCTCTTCCCTCCCCTGTAGACCGGCTAATACCTGGTACTCCCGTCCCCCTATGCTACAGGTATCTAGAGCCTCTCCACCAAAGCCGCTCGACTCTGGCTCCAGCTCCGGCTCAGGCTCTGGCTCGGTAACCTGAATGTCCATCTCCAAGCTTCCCCCAGCCACCTCCTCAGGAGAGAATGTTTCTAGGCTCTCTGTGGAAGGGGGCCCCTCCCATACCCAGACTCGAAATCAGGTTCCCAGTAGGAACACCCGGCACCCAGGTGTTCCTACTGGGTGCACTCCCCCCTCCTCGAGAATGACAGGGGGACGGCGTGGGCAGAGTGGGGCCCAATCCCACCCTGCTCATGTCAGCCAGGACCTGTGCCGCCTCCTTTTCCTCCCAGAGCCTAGGGTGCTGCTCTGGTGGAGGCAAGGCAGTCACATGAGCGGTAGTGGTGAGGTGGCAGTGGCACTTCATCTTGAGAGGGCTCCAAGCTGCTCAGGCAGCGGGCCTTGGCAGGAGGCCTCTCATCCGGGCAGTCCATGGTGACTGTGCTCTGGGCACCGCATTCTCCCCTTCCCTCTCAGCCAGGCCGCTGCAGCCTGTCACACCTGAAGAGGAGCCGCCACGCCAGAACATGACCAGCTCCACTCGCAGCTCCGCTCTGCATTCCCTCCCATAGAGCCTGTCCTATTCCTCCATGCCAAGTGCTCAGGTCCCACCCCTCCCCCATGTAAAGGGCCTATTCTGCCTTGTCACGCATGCAGCACCTCCCACCGGCACGGGCCTGTTGCGCACATAGCCTCCTGCTGATGGGATTGTGATGGCATGAGGGCATCATGGCGTGATGACCACCTAGGCTATTATTAATATAAACTAGGGGCCCAGTGTGTGAATTAGTGCACTTTGAAAGGAACTGTGGGCCACGAGGCTGCGGTGGGCACAGGGGCGGGTCTCTGCTCATCCTCCACACCCTTCCTGGCCTTGCCTGGCAGCCCTGCTCCCTTCACCGCCGCTCCCATGTGCTGATGGTGTGGAGCGATTGGGGCCAGCACCAGCAGCGGGTACAAGCAGCAGCTGGTGCCCTGATTGCCTCTCAGGAGCAGGGGAAGGTGGAAAAGCCCTGAGGGGCCATCTGAGCCAGCAGCCGCTGCTTTTGCACCTACTGACCGCACCGAGGGATCAGGACCGGCACCAGGCACCAGCAGTGGGTGCAAGCAGCGGCTCCAGCACCGTCAGCGGGTGCGAGAGGTGGCTGCTGGCCACAATTGCCCCTCAGGAGCAGAGGGAGGTGGAGAAGCCCTAAGGGGTGATCGAGGCTGGCAGCCACCACTCACAACCACTAATGGCGCCGAGCAATCGGGGCTGGTGCCGGGCACCTGCAGCAGGTGTGAATGGCGGCTCTGGTGCCGGCAGCGGGTGTGAGCTGGGGCGGGGCTGGCAGCAGGTGCGAGCGCCCCGTGGGACCACAGCACACAGGAGCAAAGAATTTTTAGTAACCCCAGTGATAGCGACCGACACCCCACCTTGGTCTGGCGCCCCCGCTCACCTGTTCCACCATCCCGCTGTGGCTGATGCCCACTATGTTCTGTGCCCTGCCTCCTGCTGCTGTCACCTGCCATGTTCTGCACATGCCCCCTGGTGGTCAGTGCACGTCATAGCGACCGGTTCTGCCATTCAGTCTATTTGCATATTAGGATTTTATATATATATATACTAGAGGCCCGATGCACGAAGATTCATGCAAGAACAGGCCTTCCTTCCCCTGGCTGCCGGCACCACTTTCGCTCCGGCCAGAGCCGCCTTCTGCCTCTCACCTTGTTGTGTCAATTTGCATATTCCCTCCTTATTGGCTGTAGGAGCTGCCATCTTTGTCGCAGTTACGGTCAATTTGCATATTCTGCCTTTATTAGATAGGACAGACTAGAGGCCCAGTGCATGAATTTGTGCACCTTGAAAGGTAGGTTATGAGGCTGCAGTGGGCACAGGGGCAGGATCTCAGCAGCAAGCTAACCTACCGGTTGGAGCGTCTGCCCACTGGTGGTCAGTGTGCATCATAGCGACTGGTTGAATGGTCAGAAACTTAGGATATTAGGCTTTTATATATATAGATATACTAAGATGCACCTAAAAGAATGCTCATAATAGTATTGTTTTTAGTTGTCGAAAACTGAAAACACCTAAATGTCCACCAACAGAATAGAAAAATACACTTATGTTTTTGAAGAATGGTGCTATATGAATCCCCTTTTATTTCAGATGAGTGAAAGGAATGTATTCCCCAGGAGAGTGCACTAGTTTGTATTAACTCTTCATTTACACCCTGACAACTTGGTTGAGTTATTTAAACTCTCCAAGTCTCAGTTTACCTTTCTGTATAATGAAGGTGAAGATATGCATTTATTTCATAGCCTGTTTGCAAAGATTAAATTTTACATTTTATGGATAACTAGTGGTCCAGTGCACGAAATTCGTGCACATTGAAAGGGAATTAGAGGAAATATTTTAATATTGCTATTTGCCCTTTCTCTATAATGAAAGTGTGAAAGATAAAAGGAAATGAGTATAATGTATATGAAAATAATACATAATTTTATTAATAAATAAACAATAACAAAATGATATAACAACAATAACAAACTCATGATATAAAAACAACATTGATGCAAATAATGACTGATAAAGTGATTAAACTTATTTTCTGCATCCTATCTAATAAAACAGTAATATGCAAATCATCTCTCCGCTACACTCACAAGCCACGCCCACCAGCCACGCCCAACAGCCCATCAGAAAGCGAATATGCAAATACACCCAACCAAGATGGCTGCAGCCTCAGAGTGCGGCCATGGTTGGAACTGGGCGATTGGAGCCGAAGATCAGAGGGGAAGATTGGAGCCAGCTGGGGTCCCCTGCAGGCGATCAGAGCCAGCTGGGGGTCCCTGCCCAGGGCCTGAGCCTCAAACAGAGGCTTGCGGCATTGGCTGGGGATGGAGCTGGGCCATTGGAACCAGCTGGGATCCCCTGCGGTGATTGGAGCCAGCTGGCGGTCCCTGACCAGGGCCCAAGCCTCAGCCAGAGGCTTGCAGCCTTGGCTGGGGGTGGAGCCTAGCGTTGGGAGCCAGCTGGGGTCCCCTGCGGGCAATCGGAGCCAGCTGGGGGTCCCTGCCCAAGCCTCGGCCAGAGGCTTGCGGCCTTGGCCTTGGATGGAGCCGGGCAATAGAGCCAGCTGGGATCCCCTGCGGGCGATCGGAGCCAGCTGGGGGTCCCTGCCCAGAGCCCAAGCCTCTGCCAGAGGCTTGCGGCCTTGGCCGTGGGTGAAACCAGGCGATTGCGCCAGCTGGGGGTCCCTGTCCAGGGCCCGAGCCTCAAACAGAGGCTTTAGGCCTTGTCTGCAGGTGGAGCCGGGCAATTGAGCCAGCTGAGGGTCCCTGCGGGCAATTGAAGCCAGCTGGGGGTCCCTGCCCAGGGCCCAAGCCTCAGCCAGAGGCTTGCAGCCTTGGCCGGGGGTGGAGCCAGGCGATAGAGCCAGCTGGGGTCCCCTGCGGGCGATCGGAGCCAGCTGGGGGTCCCTGCCCGGAGCCCAAGCCTCTGCCAGAGGCTTGCGGCCTTGGCCGTGGGTGGAGCCGGGCGATTGCACCACCTGGGGGTCCCTGCCCAGGGCCCAAGCCTCAAACAGAGGCTTTCGGCCTTGGCTGGGGGTGGAGCAGGGCGATCGAGCCAGCTGGGAGTCCCCTGCCAAGGGCTGGAGGCTTTAGGCCTTGGCAGGGGCGGAGCCAGAGATCACAGGAGATAGGTGTGAACTACAGAGGAAATACCTTTTCTGACTGCTCATTGGCTAAGCTCCCTGTATGCCACTGGTAATATTCTTAGTAACTTGGGTATAAGAATCCAAAAAGGTGATCTAGGGCTTTTCCACCACACTCCTGGAGAAAAAAAACAAAGGTCCGCTGCTGGAGGGCTAAGAAATGTCATAACCTGCCCTACACGGTTTGGCTCAGTGGATAATGTCTAGGTTTGCCAACCGCAGAGTCTAGGTTAGATTCTGATCAAGGGCATGTACCTAAGTTACAGGCTCCTCCCTGGCTGGGGCCCAGGTCAGGGCTCATGCAGGAGGCAACCAATCTAAGTATTCCTCTCACTTTGATGTCTCTCTCTTTCTTTCCCTTTCTCTTTCACATTCTCTAAAAGTCAATGGAAACATAAACTCAGGTGAGGATAAGAAAAAAAAAAAAGAAATGTCATATTCTATGAGAGACACATCTTGAAAATGCTTAAAGAAAGTTGTCATTTTTTCTTTGTGAAAGGACTGGAGTCCGTGTTGATGAAAACACCTTGGTGTCTGTGATGACTGGCAGTGGCTCCAGCAGTGGGGTGATGGGGCTGGTGCCTTTCCCTGATCAGCACGGTTGTCTCTCACAAAGGGAGGCCAGACTGCGGCTTAGGCCCGCTCCTTATGGGTAGTGGGCCTAAGCCGTCAGTAGGACATCCCCTGAGGGCTCCCAGTATGTGAGAGGGGGCAGGCTGGGCTGAGGAGACACCCCCAGTGCAGGAATTTTGTGCACCGGGCCCCTAGTTTAGAATAGGATTGAAAGTGTCCCCAGGCGGAAAGATGAAATCCATAATACTGCATTTGTGTGACTTGTGCCCTTGCATTTTGTCTTATTGTTAATTACACTGTCGTTTCTGAGTCTTAACCCTTTGCACTCGCTTGCTTTTTTCTCGATTCCTTTATTCTAATGCTAACCGTGTCGAGTCACACTCGACATCCGAGTGCAAAAGGTTAATGCAATATCCATTCCCCAGCCTTTTTCACCATGTGGAAAAAGAATAGGATATGTCATTGCATCTAATGTAGGAAACAAGATACTGTTTTGTTTCATTTTAGTGGCATTCAGATTATTGGGATCCGACTTACAATGAATGAGCAAGTCCCTTTCAAAAGGAGGTTCTCCATCTTCGTTTCTGAATATGACAGCAACCTCGGTTACACGGGGAGAATTATATCTACCTGGGTCACTGTTACGATTGTATTTAATCGCCATTGTTACTTCCGTGGGAGTTATACCTTTTGCTGCTGCTTCAGATTGGGCTTCCTTTTCTACCTCATGTAACATCTTGTACGATTTTGTTAATTCGTTTATTTCATGCATGAGGTTGTTGATGTTGATCATGAGTCTTTCTGAGCAGCCCTGGTTTTCTGGCATTGCTGATCTTTTACTTGTAGCTTCAGCTGTATCCAAAATATAGGGTTGAGCAAACTTCCGAGAAACACCTGGATGTAAAGTTCCAGTATGGTGATAAACTTGTCCGTGTATTCTAAAACAGTATGGCCCATACCCTGATGGTGATGCAATATTTGCACCCATGGAAAGAAAAGCAAAAGAACTATTTATGGATCGAATATTTTCCATGAAATTTTTACTGTCAGAATCTTCGTTTGTCATTAATCTTTTTAAATATGCCGGGTAATCTGGAAAATGTATATCATTTGGACAGACTTTCCCTTTGCTACAACATCGAGTAAATTTCCCATCGGATGGTTTTTCATCAGAGAAATTTAGTGATAGGCAAAATTCACATCTAACAGTCATTCCAACACAACTATGTTCGAGAATTGCATCCTCATGTACTTCATTTTCGCTGAGAAGGCAGTTCCTACCAGTATTGCTAGTACACGTTGATGACTGTTCTCTAGACATATTCTGTCTTTGCCACCGCCTTCTTTCAACTTCAAAGGCACGTTGGTCTTTAGACATTTTCTGTTGATGATGCCGGTGTTTTTTGGCTTCAGAGCGATGTTTTTCCAATAGCTGCCCTTCAGATACATTCTGGCACAGGCGTCGCCTTCTTTCAAGATCAGAAGCACGTTGCTCTTCAGACATTTTCTGTTGATAACGTTGGCATCTTTCTGCTGCAGAGCTATGTTGTATCAACAGTTTTTCTTTGGACATAGTCCCACCTCTCTACTGCCACGGTCTGAGTTACAGGTGAATGAGAGTCCTGGCTGTCAGGCCTTTGAGAGCTGTGTGACCAATGGCTGATTCTGTGGAGGTGGGACTTCCTCCTACCTGTTGTCAGTTTCCACAGCTGGGATGAGGAAGCTGGGGCTCCAGAGGGAGCGATGCCCTCTAAGCCGCCAGCTTTCTCACTCTGCTGGACCCCATGGGAGGGCCTTGGCAGGGCCTGCCCGGGTCCCCGCGGCTTGGACCTGGACGTCACCTGCCCGGGTCCAAGCCGCGATTGCCCCCACCGCCAGCTGGTGGCGTCGGGCGCTGCCTGCGCCGCCTGCGTATGCATATTTACCCGCCATCATTGTTGGGTTAATTTGCATATTAGGGCCTGATTGACTGTGGGCGTAGCAGAGGTACAGTCAATTAAATCTTTCTCTTTTATTAGTGTAGATGAACATAAGAGCTTATTAATATAAGGTGGTACTTGCTTCTTATTTAATTCATTATTTTGAACAGGCCACTTTTAATGCAAATACCAGTGTGTAAAATGCCCTATTAAGCTGCTACTGGAGCTGTGCAGTGTGAGAGAGTAGAATGTCTTTTTCCCCTGCCATGGTAACCTGTAATGTTCTACATAGTGGCTGCTCTAATGACAAAGAGCAGAGTTCCCAGCTGATCCTTGACCACATGTAGCTTGAGCAAGTAAACAAATTTTGTCTTCAACAACTAAGCTATTGTCTTCTTTGTTGTTCTGGCCTAACCTAGCCCATCTAGACTGCTATAGATTGGACATGTACTCACCCACCCTACTGTTTCACACCCAGGTCATTTCACTAATTTACATAACCTACCAGACCCTGTGGGCATGTGACTTTGTAAAGGTGCTCTCCAAAATGCTGTCTTAATGAAGTTTATTGCACCTTTACCACATTATGTGATAATCATTTGTCTGATATAATGCTTTTAATTATGCCTTTCAGTGTAATGAAGTATGCTAGGTTTTTAGTAGAAAAAAATTAATAGGTAATCTTTCCCTGAATAGTAATTCTTTTAGATGCTTTGATGCTTTCTTTACTGTGTGCATGATCTAGCTTACCTTTAATTTGCAGGAAATAATGTTGCTCAGACTTGTAACTGAATGCTTTTTAATAGTATTTTTTTTAAAAATACATAAGCACTGATAACTGCTGAAGGGAAAGCTTTTTTTACACTATGGCAACTATTAATAAAAATGTTCACATAAACTTGTTATTTTGAGTCTTTTACTTTTGATCTGTTTCCATTTTTATTTGCATAACACTAGAGGCCCGTTGCATGAAAATTCGTGTACTGGAAGGGGGCGGTCCCTCAGCCCGGCCTGCCCTCTCTCACAGTCCAGGAGTCCTCAGGAGCAGGAGTCAACCCAGCGATCAGGGAAAGGCGATGCCCCATCACATGTCTGCTGCTGCCACTGCCGGCAGCGCAAGCCTCGGCCGGCCCTGGTTACCTGAGCCTCAGGTGGCCCTGGGTGGCTGGGCAGCCACCATCCGAGGCTTGCCTGCACCTCAGGCCAGCCCTGGGCGGTTGGGGGCCTGAGGAGACTGGGGGACTCTGGAGGCAGGTGCGCGGCAGGGCTGAGGGGACTGGGTGTTGCCATCTTTGAGGGCAGGGCAGTCAATTAGCATATTCCTTACTTATTGGCTGTGGGTGCCATCATTTTTGTGATGGCGTGAGGGTCAATTTGCATATTCCTTCTTTATTAGATAGGATGATTGTTGAATAACATGCAACTAAATCGGAGCTTTCTGCTTCATAGCCTAGCATTTTTAAAATCAGTTTTGTGATAAATAACCCTCTTGACATCACAGCGTGTTGCTATGAGAATAGAACATTAAAAAATTGGTAGCACAAATTCATTTAACAGGGTAGCTCATGATAAATTTAAAGGAAAAGAGACCAAGTTACAATTCCCGTTTTTCAAGTACTGACTTGGCCCCTTTAATTCCTAAAGATAACTAACAAATATGAAATTTGAAAACTTACACCTTTAAGAAACATATTCACTGAAACCAATTAAAGTTATTCCTATCACAGGTCTAGTGTACTTGTCAGGAATAGGGTTGTGAAGTCAATGAATCACAGCTTCATGTGATGCACAGACCTTTCCATCAGGTTCAAATGTGGGTCCTCAGGGTACAACCTATAAACCATAAAGATAAGTTATCTGGGCTTTCTGCTGGGGACACTCTGGGAGCTTGATGATTTCTCCAAGTCTTTTTTAGTCCAGGCACATGGTTTCATGAACAATACAATTCCCTTAAAAACTTAGACTTTCTGATATATTTGCTTTTAGTTTCATATTCTAAATTTCACATTCTAGTTCTTTTCTGTATGTAATTATCAATAATGATTTATTTCTTTGCTTCCTCACACAAATTCCCCTCTTGAGGCTATCTGAAGCAATAGGCTTGGATAGCAAAGTTAAAACCCTTAATCTGATTTTTGCAAAATTATTTTCACTTCACACCATTACCCTCCCTCTATCTACTTCCTATACAGTTAAGAGTCTTATTAGGCTCATGGTCTACCTTCTACTTCTCATGGAGGACAGTTTTACTAAATATTTTACCAAGGTACACTATAGCTCTCCAGCTAACCAGCCTATACTAATGTTTGTTTGTTTTTTGCTGCCTACTTATTCTATACAACATATTTTAAGTTTCTGTATGGCAGCACTCTCCTTCCAAAAACCAATGTCTATAACCATGTGGTACTCAGGACTGTCATTTTCAAAATAGGTCTGGATTCTCCCTTTTGGCACATGGGATTATACTTCTTTGCTCGTTTTTTTTTTTTTTTTTTTTAAGTTTTCATTTATTTTTAGAAAGAGAGGAAGGGAGAGGGAGAGATAGAAATATCGATGAGAAACATCATCCATGGGCTGCCTCCTGCATGCCCCCTACATGTGCCCTGACCAGGAATTGAACTGTGACCTCTTGGTTCCTAGGTCGATGCTCAACCACTGAGCCCTATTGGCTGGGCTTCTTTACTCTTTTTAAAGATAGGCATGGCCATTTGACTTAAGGTCTTTGATATGTAAGTAGAAATGATGTATTACATACCAGTATGCACAAAAACCTTACAATGTATAATCATGATTTTTTTTTTCCACTGCCGTGATGTCATGGAAGCATAAGTCATGGTGAAGTTTCATCAGCCTAGTTCCCTGAGTAGCTATGAGTATAGTCTACTGGATGGCATATCATAAGAAATAAATTTTTGTTATAAGATACTGAGATTTTGGTGTCATTTGTTATTTTAACATAGGCTACTCCTGACGTATAGTCAAGGTATGTCAAACGTTACAATAAACCCCAAAATTTCACTGGTTTTATTTCTCCTTCATTTGACAGTTCAATGTAGTATTTGGCAGGCAGTCTTCCATATGATGATTCAGGAATCTAGACCTCTTCTATTTTGTGGCTTCACTATTCTCTGAAATGACAGAATTCTCTCCTGAATTATTTTGAATCTGGCTGATTGGCAGATAAAGAGTGAGGCTTACATAGAACCGTCTCATGGCAATTCCTGATTACAAGATAGGGTGGGAAATGTAATGTGTCTCTAAAATAAGAAAGAATGCGTTTAGAACACATAGCACTCTGTGACAAAGAAACCTAGAGCTCCATTGAATGAAACTGTGGGTGCAAAACTCAGGCTTTGACTTGATTTTAAGGTGTGTGCAGGGGTGGCTTCATGAGCAAGTCCTTGCCCTGCGTTGAATGGTCTACCCTCACAGATCAATAATTTTTGAACAAAATTCTGCATTTTCATTTTGCTCAGGGCCCTACAAGTTATGTTACTGGTTGTAGGTGTAGGTTATACCAGAAGGATGTGCAGATGGAAGCTTTAGCTATATAGTATAGAATGGAAGAGTTCAATGAAGAATGTCTGAGAATTCTCTTGTTGTTTAGCGCATAGGGAGAAAATATCTTAAAAACATTTGCATGGTTTTCTTTTCTGCACATTCTTACTCATGATCTTTAAAGTCAGTGCCATTCTCATTACCTCAAGCACTGACTGTAAAATCAGAAAGGAAAAATAGTTAATTTTTTGTTTTGTTTTCTATAAAACTATACTTTGAAACCCCACGATATTTAAAAAATGCAATTGAAAGCCAAAACGTTTGATTCTCATGAGCCACATTTTCTTTGGAGACCAGAAGGCTCTTGCAAGTTAAATTACAGGCCCTGCCCTAGCCAGTTTGGCTCAGTGGATAGAGCGTCGGCCTGTGGACCAAAGGGTCCAGGTTTGATTCTGGTCAAGGGCACATACCTCGGTTTCAGGCTCCTCCCTGGCCCGGGCCCTAGTCAGGGCCCATGTAGGAGACAACCAATCAATTTGTTTCTCTCACATCAATGTTCCCTCTGTCTTTCCCTTTCTCTTCCACTCTCTCTAAAAATCAATGGAAAAATATCCTCTGGTAAGGACTAAAAAAAAAACTAAAAAAAAACTTAAGCCTGTCTGGCATGGCTCAGTGGTTGAGTGTTGACCTATGAACCAGGAGGTCATGGTTCGATTCCGAGTCAGTGCACATGCCCAGGTTTTAGGCTGGATCCCCAATAGGAGGTGTGCCAGGAGGCAGCTGATGAGTGATTCTCTCTCATCATTGATGTTTCTATCTCTCTTCCACTCCCTTCTTCTCTGAAATCAATAAAAAATATATTAAAATTAAAAAAAAGTACAGGCCCTGAAAGCAGAGCATACCTTTATGCCCTAACAACTGAATGTTATCTTGGCTAGGAAGGGGTTCAAGAGTTGGACAGGGCTCAAACTTGGCAGAGATCTCTGTGAAGCTATAGATGAGGGGATAGATCTGCAAAAGAACACATGGACAAGAGCAGACTCAGCATTAAGAAATGCCAACGTTGCTATTACCAGTGACCACAGCCATATAGGTTCTGAATAAATAAGACAATTTGCAAATCATTTACTGTCTTTCTAGGAATCATTGCCTCTGCTACAGTCCGGTGAACTAATCTGCTTTGTGCTGCATAGCGAGAGACTTCAGTAACTGCCCACATGTCACCTTTGGATTTTCCAAAGAAGTAATGCCTAACTATGACCTAAGAATTTGCTGAGTCTCATTCAAACTGGCCTGTGTAGACAATCCCATTTTCAATGGTTGAGAACTTGGTTAAGATGCCTGGAAACAAAGACAGGGCCACTGACATTTAATAAATGCAGTAGTGATAGGAAAGGAAAGCCCTATTACCAGAGCTTGAGTGGGAAAGGAAAACAGATAAGTCACCTCTTTTACATGTCCCCTTCTTTGCAATTCCATCCTTTGATTCTGTGAATAACCTTAAATAAACTCTTTCTAGGCTAGAAGAACTTGATTTTTGTAGGGTGTACCCCAGGGATTCCAGCTGATACATAATTATATACCCCTTAGCAGTTAGTTTTGATAACACATTCACATTTACTATTTTTTCAACAATACAGTACTGTGATGTCTAGCTAAGGCATATATTTTATTATATTATACAGATGGTAAAACATATTTTATTCAAGGTTGCAAATCTTTAAAAGGCAAATCCATCAATCTTAAAGTTTTCACTTTAAGAAACCTTTTCCACAATGCCATCTTTCCAATATTATTTGGAAAGTGTGACAAAAACACCACCCATCTAAGTCTAAGACTATGAAAATGCTTATAACAACACACCTGTCCTAGCCAGTTTGGCTCTGTGGATAGAGCATCGGCCTGCGGACTGAAGGGTCCCAGGTTCGATTCCGGTCAAGGGCACATGCCTGGGTTGTGGGCTCGATCCCCAGTGGGGGGCGTGCAGGAGGCAGCCAATGATTCCCTCTCATCATTGATGTTTCTCTCTCTCTCTCTTCCTCTTCCCTTCTTTCTGAAGTCAATAAAAATATATTAAGAAAAACAAAAACAAAAACACCTAAACACAAACTGTCTGTACTCACTTGGTCCTACCACTCTTCTAAAAACAGTTTTCCTCTGCAGCAAGTCATCAATACACTGCACTCTCTACCAGTAGTAATTTGATTCTGTGAACTACTTTTCTTCATTTGGGATATATATTCATATGCTGCAAGGAAAATCAGGTGTCCAGCAGTAATTCTTAGTCCTCCTGGTAAGGATTCAGCTTTATTGTTGGGCACTTGATATATAAGACAATGCTTCCTACCTATGATCCCACATCCAGAATTTTATGACTACTGACCTTTCCAAAGGCACCCAACAGAGGTGGCTTTCTTGAGTTACTACTCTTTCTTCCTGCACTCTACTACTTTTTAATTTTTATTTCTGTTCACTTTGACTTTTTAAAAATAAACTATTTTAGAATACTTTTAGGTTTACAGAAAAGTTGCAATGATAATACACAAAGTTCCCATGTATTTCACACCCAGCTTCCCCTATTAACATCTTACATATGTATGGTACAGTACTCACAATTCATGAACCAACATTGATGATAAAGGATGATGATGACTATTATTAACAAGACTCCATTTATTGAGAGGGAGTGGTAAAGTTCTAGAAGAACAAGCGGATTGAAAGATCATGTGACCATCTTTGGAAAATACAATGTGTCAATGTGAAGTATAAGCAGACACCAATCTTATAATTTTCCCTACTTCCCTTTAAAACTGCTCTGTGAACTCATTCTTCCCTGGATTTTCAATAAAATTGCATTCCAATCCCATACTATTGTGGACTGTATTTATCTTTATTTGGTGCCTGTCTCTGCAAAAGGATTATACATTCTTCTCTTGATTGGATGTGGAAGTGATATGTGTCATTTCAGGACAGAACCTTTAACAGCCAGCATGGGGTTCACCATGTTTTCCTTGCCCTTTATCACAATAACAAGCCGTGTTCCAGAGAGTAGCCACACCCTCAGTCTGGGTCCCAGTGTGAACCACAGCCACAGTCAGGCTGCAATAAATGTAAGGGGCACATGGCATGTGCTACATAGTTGTGCACTGCTGAGCTTCTAACACTAGGAATTCCTGTGGACTTGACTAAGGCTCCAAAACATCCCATTTCTACTGTTCTCTTAGTCTTCATTTTCAGGGTTTATGTATATGGGAATATTTTACAAAGTTTTCACCAGGGTTATTTTGAAAATCAGTGTTAATATATGGAAAGTATTTGTATAAATTCAGGACCACATTACATGGCATTCCATAAATCACTGAAATTCTGTGTTGCCTGTTTTTCTGGCAAGTGGAAATGCCATATTTTAAAGAGGTATTAAGAAAATACAACTATGTATAGAATATATAAATTAATAAATTTTAGGGCACTATATTTGATTGCTTTGATACAGATACAACTATTTTAAAAGATCTTTTTCATAACTTTATTCTATAACCCTCCCCCCCAAAAAAAGCTAAGGAATAGATGACAAAACTATGTTCAGTCTCAGTTCTTCCACCTCCTGTCCTGTCTGGCATAAATATATGTCCACTGCCCTTATAGATGGATATTTGTTTTATCCACATCCTTCTTGTAGGATAAAACGAGGGATAAAAGAAGTTATGTATCTTACCTAAAATCACTGAGTATCTTCTTTGGATATGAAACCAGAACACCTGAGTTTCTGCTTAAAGTAAATGCTTCATCCCTCCCTTCTCATTACTTTCATTAAAAAATTCTTCTACACAACAAAGAACTACAGTACTGTCATAGTTTCTTTCCCCATTTATAAGTGCCTTCTTGGTGGAAAATAATATCCTATTTGTGTTCTGATGAGCACCAGATAAGATTAAAACCACATAACTAAGCATTTCTATACTGTTCACAGGCAGTGATGCTATCAATAGGCCCCTTCGGTGAGTGTAATTAGGGTAATGGAATGCTCCATTTTGAGAATGAAGGTGTGGTGGTGACAGTAGGTATTGATCAGGGAAAACAATACAGAAAATTATCTATATGACTGAAAACACCACCCCTTTATAATCATTGACAAGCATAGATTATTGTCCCTATTCTTTGTTCTCAAATGCATACGGGCTCCATATACTTTCCTCTCCAGACTGTAAACTTTATAAATGCAAGCATCATACCTGTCTTTTATATCCCTAAACCAAAAACAGTTCCTAATTTTAAGTGATAATTAAATACTGTTTGAATAATAGACTGAAAGAATGAATACCATAC
The DNA here is from genome assembly GCF_951640355.1 of Cnephaeus nilssonii. Classification (NCBI taxonomy): domain Eukaryota; kingdom Metazoa; phylum Chordata; class Mammalia; order Chiroptera; family Vespertilionidae; genus Cnephaeus; species Cnephaeus nilssonii. The sequence goes on along the minus strand of NC_137084.1, from coordinate 67,887,819 downwards.
ATAAAACCAGTCTTTTACCTTTTTTCCAGAGAATTCTATAGATGCAGGTAGGCTCCTATCCAGTCATGGCGTTCAGTTGAATCTCCAGAGTCTCCAGGTGTGGTTGGGTATTCTTCCTAGTCTAGAAGTGGTTCTTCCTAGTCTAGAAGTGGCCTATCCACTCTCATATAATAAACAACAGTGAAGAAGGGACACAATAATCATAATAAATATTCCTATTGAGAAAAGAATGGAGGATATACATAGTCACTGGTCATAGCAATGCTGGTATCCTGCTAGACAGGCTTTATAAAGGTTCCTTACCCCTTGATTCAACCTTAATTCTGCTCTCTGGAAGGATATCCCTTGAACATTGTCCTCTCAGGTCTTTGTCTTCATCATTTAGATTTTTATTCCACTTCTTTTTTCTATTCATGAAAAGGGATATTTAGTTTTTATAGCTCACTTCTTGAAATAAGCTGTGTTAATGTCTAATAGTGTCATTATTTGGGGTATTTTTGTTTGCTCTGTAAAAATAAATTTTTATTGAATTTTAAAGGGAGAGGAACATTGAATAGTATGACATTTATAGGACAACTCTAGGCCCGATGCCCGAAATTCTTGCACAGGGGTGGGGGGGTGATCCCTCAGCCCGGCCTGCACCCTCTCGCAATCCGGGACCTCTAGGGGGATATCCAACAACCGGCAGTCGGACATCCCTCTTGCAATCCAGGACGCTGCATGAACCAGTAACCATACTTTTCCTACAGGTGAAAGGCATCTTGCTGTTGTATGGGCAGCTACATTTTTTTGCCCTGATTATAAAAAGTAGTACATAACATGACCCTTCTGAGGCAGTAGTACCATTTTCCCCATCTTATGGGTGGAAAAACTGAAGCAGAGAGAAGTTAAGTAATTGGCTTTGTCACACAGTTCTAAGTGTCAGAATCAGGACTGACCACAAAAATGTGCAAGCCAGAGTCCATGCATGTCATCACTGCATCATCCTGTTTTTTTCAGTGTTAGAGTAGCCTTGCCAGGTTTTAATTTTTAAATCTAAGAGACTGTTCCCAATATATAGGATAGGGTCCCTAGGCCTGGTTGGTGATCAGGGCTGATCTGTGGGGCGACCAGCAGGCGGGGCGATCGGTGGCCCCCACTGGCACCCACCTTGGCTGGTGGCCTGGTGCTGCCCGCTGGCTGCCCCCAAACAGCTCCTGCCTTGAGCATCTGCCCCTTGGTGGTCAGTGCGCATCATAGCGACCAGTCATTCTGCCATTTGGTCAATTTGCATATTAAGTTTTATTATATAGGAGGATTGGAAATTTGAAGATAGAAAAACTGATAAGAGAGAATCATCGATCAGCTGCTTCCTGCGCACCCCCTACTGGGGATTGAGCCCACAACCTGGGCATGTGCCCTGACCGGGAATTGACCCTGTGACCTCTTGGTTCCTGGGTCAACACTCAGCCACTGTGCCACAATGGCTGGGCTACTTGCACTTTTTATATCAACTTATTGAGGAATAATATTCATATAGTAAGGGCATATATTTTTAGTTGTACAGTTCAATGAGCTTTGACAAGTATATATACCACTACCTCAATAAGACAAAGAATGTCTATTAACCAATATAGTTCCCTTTGCCTCTTTACAGTTAGTCTTTTCCCTCTATCACTACCCTATCCCAGTCCCCAAGCATTACTGATATACTGCCCTATAGGTTAAGTTTTGCTTGTTCTAGAATTTCATCAAATATTCAGCTAGTTTTCAAATTTCCAATTGTCCTATAAATGTCATACTATTAATAAAAATTTTAACTCAAGATTCAAATATGGAAAATGATTAATTGTCCTTGAAAATTTCCTTCTCAATAATACCTTGTTGCAGAATCTGGGTCATTTTTCTTGTAGAATTTCTGACAGGTTAGATCTTGCTGATTGCATTGAGTATTAACATGTTCCATTGTCCCTACCTACAGATGGTATATATATATATATTTTTTTTTAGAAACTTGATTTTATTCAGATTTGAAGTTTTGGTCTCATGCATTTTTAATTGAGTTGAAGGATTACAGTAGCATTCGGAACAACCTTCTTTTGGTTGTAAGTAACAGAACTGCATAAGCAAAACGGTGAGTTTTAATGGCTCCTGTAACTGATATTTTCAGGGCATATCATGGACTCAGGCCCTATACCATAAAATCATTTGTTTTTGTTCTTTTGTTTTTCTACTTGATTCTGGCCTTTTCTGAGTTTTGGCTTATTCTTGCATCCTCTCAGGTTCAAGTCCATAGGAAATAAATTGATTCCTGATGGTTCAGTTTCATGTCATTGGCACTGATCGGCCTGGTTTGGATCATATGTCCTTCTGAACCAATTAATGGCACTAAGGAAACAGGATATTCTGATTGTCCAAATGAGAGTGTCCAGGTGGAAGTCATCTCACTAGAACCACATGGGCTGTTACTGAATTTAAAGACACTTTCTCTATAATCTCACTTTGGTTTACAGATGTTAACTTATTTTACATATATATTGACTAAAGCGACTTTTTATTATATAATCTTTATATGCAACAACCTTTATTTATAAACAATATTTTCACTTAAGGTGGAGTCATTAAAAGTTTGAGGGAAGACTCCTTAGAAATGCTCTCCAAATTCCTCTTTCCTAGGTCAGCGACTTCCTACTGTTTCTTATCTGACAGGTGAGAAATGGTAAAGCTAAGTTTTAACAAGGCAAAGAGGTGAGGGACAATGAAGGGGTCTGAAAGTGGGCGGCTGATGGCCAGCCAGCCCAAAAAGAAAATGTGCATTTAAGAAGTAAAAATGAACGTGAGGTTACCGAATGGAAGAGCTCAGAAGTGAAATTTGATTTACTTTACCACATTATTTTTAAGGCCAAAGTATCAGTGGTTTCATAAAACATTTCTTGGAGGTGACTTACCAGCATTAGGGGGGATGGAAGTCCCTGGACCACCAAGGCGGTCAAAGGGCCCACAAAGCCGGATCGCTCCCCTCCGGGCCGGTCCTTGGCGTCATTCAGCCTGAGAAGCCGCTACCGCGTTGCAACCAGAGCTACGCCCCTCCCGGGGACCAGCTCTGCGTTGCGTCACTTCCGGCCCTCGGCGAGGCGCATCCGGGTCAGAGTGAGCCTCTTGCTCTCAGTCTGTGACTGGTGGTGGTGCCGCGCAGTCCGCGCTCTCCCTTCCCGGAGTGACCGAGCCGCAGTGCCCACCGGTGAGAAGTGACCCGCTGCCCCAGGCGGAGGAAGACCGGGAGGAGACGGGGGAGCGGCCAGCGGCCGGGCTGGGAAGCTGCGGTGCGGGCTGGAGACTTTGCTACTACGCTTGCTGCTGCTTCTGGGAACCGGGGGCCAGCACTGAGGAGCCTTCAGCGGACAGCGACCCCCTCCCCCGGCTCCCCTGCCCGCCCTGCCGGGGAGGGCGGAAGATGCCGGTGAAGAAGAAGAGAAAATCCTCTGGCGTGGCAGCGGCAGTAGCGGAAGACGGAGGCCTCAAAAAGTGTAAAATCTCCAGGTACCACCTCCCCCCACCCTTCAGTCTTTCCTCCTCTGCTGGACGGCCAGAGGAGAAGGAGGCGGGTCGGGTCCCCCAGGCTCGAGCTGCGGAGAGGCGCCCCCTCTCCACCCCGATAAATCTTCGTGGGAGGCGCCGGACCCGCCTCATGTTCGGTGCGTGTGCTCCGCGCCTGTGGAGGGACCGGCGGAGTCGCCCCGCGGCAGTCTACGTGCCCCGGAGGGTGGGGAAACGAGTGCGCACGTAAATTGCGCTCTTTCTCTGACCCCTACGGTCTTAACCCCTCCTCCACCTTCTTTCCAAACAGATCCGCGGCAGGGTCACGTCTAGAATTTCTTTGTAGAGTGAGGAAAGGAGCAAAACAGGAATAATCTTGACCTGCCAACTGCCATGGGAATAAGAAGGCATGTTGCCATTGGCCTCCAGATTTAGTGGTCTAACCCGGAGGACCCCAGCTGGAGGCCGTTTAATAGCAGAAGCCCCCTTTTCCGGAAGTATAGTGCCTCCACCTGCGCCAAGTCCCTGTGTGCCAAATTGGGAAGCCCCTGCATGCGTTTTGTTTTCTAGCATCCAGGATGCTGTTCGCTCCCAATATAAATATTAATAATTGAGAGCTATTGTACTCTATCCTCTTGAAGAAAAAGAAAACAAAGCAGAGCTGTAGTTGTAGCTCTTTGATCCCATTGTAACATGTCATTGAGGCATCATCGCAACATTATATAATGCAAAATATTATTGCCATTTAGGTGTGAGGAGTGGGGTTTTTAATTCTTATGGAGTGTCTGATTGTATCTGTGGTTGGCACTTGATATGACAACTTCAGATGCTACCATTAAAAGAAGACTGTAGCCAGCATTATAAAGGCGAGAGATGATAATAGAACTTAGTTATGCTTAAAATATGAGGTAGGTAACTTATTTAGTCCGCATCTTTTTCTGATTGGTTCAGTTTTTTTTCCTTCATTAAGCTGTTTGGGAAAACAGAGCCTAATTATATTTCTTGGGCTATTACTGTGAAAGATGATTTTTTTTATACCTCTTGGTAACTCATACTAGAATTTGACATGGTTACTCCACTAGCTCAGTTTTTATGGAACATGCAAATTACTAGTAGTCCTGTTACTCTTAACTCGTAGGTACCTTAAGTATATAATGTATCAAAGTGATTTAAAGTAACTACTTAAAAAAGCTAAGCAGTCATTATAACTCAAGTGATACTTTGCTCTATCAACTTAAACTCTTAAATATGGTACCCTTATTTTACATTACTCAGTTGCAGAAATTACAGCATTTCTATGTCGTTGTGGTAGTATAACTATTTGACCTCCTCAAGAAAAGGTTCTCTGAAGTTCATTATATCCTAGAGGCCATTTATGAACTTACTAACCTTAAATGACTTTATGGAAAAAGAAAAAAATCAGATTAAATAGCTTTGGCCTAATTATTTGTATTAATGTTATCCTTATGGGTTTTTTTGGTGGTTGTTTTTTAATCTGTAGAATTTAATTATATCCTTAGGTTCTAAATCGTCTTTTATCTTTAAATATCTACTTAAACTTGGTAGATGATAAACAACTCTAAATATATAGTTTTATTTTGAAATATTGACAAATTAACTATCAAAATATACTTTGTAAGATTTTGTTTTCAAATGTATAACCATTATACAAAAATATGGTTTCCATGCAATTCAGAAGAATCATTATAAAGATTAATACTTTCCAACTACTAGTCCTGCATTGAGACCATTAGGTTGAACCTCTTGAAATCTGGGGAATTAGTTTTTGTTGATATTTTTGGAATTTGATAGTGAGCAAAGTAGCATTTGGGTTTTGTTAGCCATACATTTTTATGTATAGATTACTGTATCAAATTGCAAATACTTAACTCTATTTTTTCCCCATTACACCAGCTGTAAAAAAAACAAAAAACTTTGTTTAGTTTGAATTGACATAGTTGGTATTGAACTTAGCTTTTCACTACAAGTTGAGACTATAAAATTCTTAGGCATTTGTGTGTTTTCTAAGCTATTGCAGATCCCAACCCCCTGCTAGACTAATAAGTGGAGAGGAACATTTTTCAAGCAAGAAGTGCCTGGCTTGGTTTTATGAGTATGCAGGTAATGAAATTAATATAAGAAGATATCAGTCACATGCTTTAAAACTTTTTTTGGGGGTGTTCATTCATTTAACAAACTATTTATTTCAGGCCTGCTGTGTGTTAGTGCTGTGTGCTGGGATCAGGGTCAAAACTGAGGATTGTGGGTAGGCTAAGAATTTCAGGCTATGTCTTTAAATATATACTTCATTATATATTTAGTGAGAGAGGTGAAACTCATTTTCTATAAATACAATTTGTAAACAGACAGATTTACTTACTGGTTTACATCCATTAGCAAAAATAGAGTTGATATTCTGGAAAACAAAGTATGTAATAAAACATTTTATATTATACATAGTTTTTGTTTTGCTTTTCAATATTCTCTTGAAATTTTTCTGAACCAGAGACTGACATTTTCTGAAACTTCTGAGAGACATAGTAAAAGATTTAAAACTCAGACATATCATTGCACAACACACCCTTTAATAATTGCTATTTAGCCACTAACTTCTAGGAAAGATGCAAAAATGAATAAAAATAAACAGAAAGATATTAATATAGTGTGATAAATGTCATATTAGGAAGATGCACTGTGAAATTTTATAGGAGGAATATGTAACCCAGCCTTGAAATATCAGGGAAGGCTTCTTGAGGAAGCTAATTCAAACCAAATCTTGTAGTGGTAGATATAAAGCTTTTGGCCTAGGGTGGCGTGAAAGTCAAAGCCAGGGATGAAGCTGAAGAGTTAAGCAAATATATAAAAAACAACACTTGTTTCCCATTTATTACTACTTATTTAAAAAAAAATACATTTTTTATTGATTTCAGAGAGGAAGGGAGAGGGAGAGAGATAGAAACATCAATGATGAGAGAGAATCACTGATCAGCTGCCTCCTGCATGCCAGCTACTAGGAATGGAGACTGCAACTCAAGCATGTGCCCTGACTGGGTATCGAACCGTGACCTGATTCATAGGTCAACCCTCAACCACTGAGCCATATCAGCTGGGCTATTCTAACTTCTTTATAAGTATATATGAAAATTTTTTCCCATTAGAATTTTTTCGTCTTGAAATTACTGGTTTTAAAGCGCCCCTCCCCCCTTTTTTCTTTCTCTTACCTGCCTCCCTGCCCCCCCCCTCTTTTATCATTATCATTCTCAGAGTGTTTGTTTAAAATAAAACAGTGTATATGCAGTCATTGTATTATATGTAGTGTAATCAAGTTAAGGCTTCAAGTGAACTCTGAACTTGAGATATAGGTTTAGGCTGAGGGTGGGGGACAATAACTTCACTCTTGGGATCAGCTAAGTGATCTCAAAAGCATAATTTAAAAGTTGTTTAGAAACAGAACAGATTCTTTCTAGACCAGAAAAACTGCTATTACTGGCATCCCAAGACAACCACTAACCCAAATTAAATGAAGGAAATTCATTTTATTACTGACCTCCATTTAAAATGTTGACCCATTATTCACAATGCCATTTTATTATGCATGATATAGAATCAAAAGGTCACTCATTTTACTTATAAAGGTTACTAGATATTATAAAATTATTTGATAATTTTTTTCTTTCATGCTTGCTTGTTTTACCTCTTGTAGGGACTTTCCTGGTAGCACAAGACTCTAATTAGTTAAACATTTATTTCCTATACTAGCATTTTTGTAATAGCATAATGCTATCTTTATTTTAAAAACTATGCTAATTATGTAGCTTTTCCTAGTGACCATTTTGTTAAATACGCAGTGTTAGCCCTGTTTTATTGATGAGAAAACTGATGCTTAGATTAAGTAATTTGCTTAAGATCATGTAATGATGAGCCAAAATGCAAACCTAGGTCATTTTGATTGTAGATCCTGTGCTTTTAACTACTACTATCTCATGTTTGTTTTTTAAATATATTTGTGGCAACTAATTTTCCTATTGCAAAGAAAATATTAGTAAGTACACTTGAGGTTAACTTATCTTCTGTCATTCATGGAATGATTCATTCAATAAATATTTTTTGAGCACTTGTGTATCAGGCCCTCTCTAAGTGCTGGGAATGTATTAGTGAACAAGTAAAGATAGGCCCTTGTCCTTGGGGGACTTGCCTTCTAGTGGGAAGTCAGACAGTAAATAGGTAAGTAGGCAAGATACAGATTTTGGAAGGTTATAAAGATAATATGGTGAGGTTCAGGGATAGAAAGTAGGAACTTTGGATTTTCAAATAGAGTGATTAGGAAAGGCCTCTCTAGAGGTTACAATGGGCAGAGAACCAATTGACAAGGAGGAACCAGTTATTAGTCCAATAAACAGTTACTATTCCATCATAAAATAGGAGTGTTGCTTATTAAAATAGAAACAATAATTGCCTATTGAGGTAACACATGTAAAGCTCTTAGTCCAGTAACTGGTACATATTTAGAATTCAAAATGTTAGTTATTATTAAAAGAGTAATAGTATTAGAGCATCAGATTTACTGGTTGTATGTTTGCAATACAGTTCCAAAATTACCAATATAGCTCCTATGTAGCTCATGTAGAAGATGCTGTGCCATTCATTTAGCATAGTGTTTTTCCTGATCTGCTGTGGCTGACATGGTTTTATATCTACATACATAGCCAGAAACATTTCTTTATGGTTGTTAAAATATTTCACCAGTAATTTTATTAACATAATATCAATACATTATATTCGATAAGCCTGATGGTTTTGCCCTTTCACAAGACCTCTCAGCTTGACTGATATTTAAATTAGCAAGGATTCAGTAATATACTGGGCCTGTTACAAAACAAAAGGCATGGGAAGGAAAGACATGTTTAAAGTCTTACAAAGAATCAAAATTAGGGATAGGATTACATAATCCTAGTAAAGTATCTAACTGGTTCATTTCCATAGCTTTTAAATTTGATTAGAAATCTGGTTTTTGTTTAAAAGTTAGTTAAATTCAGCTCCTTGGGAATAGTTTTATTGGAAGAGTATGTTTTAAGAAGAATAATTAACATTATGCAATCTGGGAAAAGAATCTGGGTATAGACCTTATTTTAGATTTAGATCTTGTTACTATTTGTATTACTTTGGGAAAGCCTTATACATTTGCAGAAAGGTCTTATATATATTGGTATAACAATTTAACTTGATTTTAATAGAGTTTTAATCACTAATTGCACAGTATCTAGAGAGACTATATTTTTTAACTGTAACTTTTATTTTTTGACAAACTCTTCAGCTGTCTCTTCTAGTTACTAATGATAGCAGCTTCAAGAGCAAGTCAGCTTTCTTGCTGCATAGAAAAATTTAGAATATATTCCTATCATGCCTTAAAAATACCTTTGTTTTCTTCTATTACATTTTTTATCTCATGTTTACTTTCAAACCACATATAAGGATGTACATTCAGACATATATGTCTATAATAATAAAAGCATAATATGCTAATTAGACTGGACATCCTTCCGGACGACCTTCTGGACAAAGCTGGGCTGTGAGGGAAGCCCAGGTCCCGGGTGCCAGAGGGAAGCCGATGCTGGCAGCCAGGGGAAGGAATGCCTACTCTTGCACAAATTTTGTGCATCGCGTCTCTAGTCTTTAAATATATGTTTATATTGAAAACTATACATATAAAGAGATAAAAACGTCAATGATAGAGAGGATCACTGGTCGGCTACCTCCTGCATGCCCCCTACTAGGGATTGAGCCTACAACCCGGGCATGTGTCCTGACCAGGAATCCAACTGCGACCTCCTGGTTCATAGTTCGATGCTCAATCACTGAGTCACATTTTTGTTAATCTTCACCCAACGATATTTTTTTCATTGATTGTTAGAGTGGAAGGGAGAGAGAGAGAGAGAAAAACATTGATTATGAGAGAGAGACATCAATTGGTTGCCTCTCGCACATGTCCCCATTGAGCCAGGGATCAAGCCTGCAACCGAGAGAATTGAATCTGCAACCCTTTAGTCCAAGGTCTGATACTCGAACCACTGGCTAGGGCCAGATATATTTTTAATAGCTTTATTGTATACTAGAGGCCCAGTGCATGAAATTTGTACACTCAGTGGGGAGGAGGGTCCCTCAGCTCTCTTGCAGACCGGGAGCCCTCAGGGGATGTCTGACTGATGGCTTAGGCCCTCAGGGAGCAGGCCTAAGCCATCAGTCAGACATCCTTAGTGCTGCTGTGGAGGCAGGAGAGGCTCCTGCCACTGCCAGTGCGCTTGCCAGCTGTGAACCTGGTTTCTGGCTGAGCAGCGCTCCCCCTGTGGGAGCGCACTGACCACCAGTGGGCAGCTCCTATGTTGAGCGTCTGCTCCCTGGTGGTCAGTGCGCCTCATAGTGATGGGTCATTCCACGGTTCGGTAAATTTGCAATTTTGCCTTTTATTATATAGGATGTGTGCTTTTTAAATTACTTAACACATCTTGTTAAAAAAATCCCCCAGGTAGATATTAGGAAGTGAAAGTTTCCTATAATTGTCACCCTCTTCATCTTTTAACACCTTACTGCATAAATAAGTGCATTACTTTTATTAAAATCCTCACCTGAGGATACTTTTCCTGTTGATTTTTAGAGGGAGTGGAAGGGAGAGGGAAAGACAGAGAGAAACACCGGTATGAGAGAGACACATCGATTGGTTGCCTCCTGCCTGCCCCCAACCAGGGATCCTGCAACCGAGGTATGTGCCCTTGACCAGAATTGAACCCAGGATCCATCAGTTAGCAAGCCAACGCTCTCTCTGCTGAGCCAAACCAGCTAGGGCTGTGCAGCAAAAAAAATTTAGACCAAAAAATTTGCAAGTGTTTTAATTAAGATCACATCATCTTAGCATCATGGATCTCATCTAAAACAGCAAGCGTGTATTGGCAAGACTATATTTTCAAAAGTCAAGTGTGGTAAACATATTTCTATCATATTTCATATTGTTTTAGCCTTTTAAAGTTGAGATATAACATTACTTTCAGGTACAACATAATGATTGAATATATGTATATTTTGCAAAATAATTATCAAAATAAGTCGTTAACATCTATCACCACATAGTTACCAAAAAATTTGTTTGCGGTGAGAACTTTTAGATCTACACTTTTAGTGACTTTCAAGTATACAATACAGTAATATTAACTATAGTCACTATGTTGTACATTACATCCCAGGGCTTATTTTATAACTGGAAGTTTGTGCCTTGGACTACTTTCACCCATTTTGCCTACCTTTGGCAACCACCAATTTGTTCTCTGTATGAGTTTGTGTTTTTTTTGGTCTGTCTGGTGTGTGTTTGTTTTTTTTTAATGTATAGTCCACATATAAGTTAATCAGTCATACAGTATCTTTTTATTATATTTTGGGAATCTGATAACATGAGAAAATATGGGAATTGGTGTATTGACTTACATTTAGTGTTGCTAAGGTAGAAAAATAAGAAACGTATCGTAATTTTTGAACAAATGATAAACAAACTAATTGAAGGATTAAACTTTTGTTTTTACATAACTAGTGCTTTACTGTCTATTCAAGAACCAAGATGATAAGAAAATATTCTGGAGTTGGAATGTAGTAATCCCCTTAAGTCGTATTTTTATAATATGTATATCTTTTTATTAAAGTGTTAAATTTTATTTTGGAATATTTCAAAAGGATAGTGAATGATCTTCTGTTTTAGTAACTAAACAGACATTCTCTTCTGATTGTCTTAAATTGTGGATTGGTACTGGCACATTCTAGTAGAGTAAGAAGCTTAAACCTTCTTATGTTACTTTATATCTATGCACAATAGTTTTCTTTAGAGCTCCCAGTGAATATTTTTTAAATGGATAGATTCAAGTTATAGTGATTGATATTGATGCTGCTTCATTTTTAATTTTTTAATTTTGTAATGTATTTTAAGAGCATTTCAAAAATTTAAAATATTCTATAGCAAATGTTTATACTACTTTATCAAAGATATGTCAAAATTCAAAATCATTTATTTCCAAAAATGTTATGGTATATTCATAGATACCTTTAGAATAATGGCTTATGTTTTATGTTGATATTAAATTATAACAATAAAATATATAAATTATTTTTGTCTTTGAAGGTCCTGATGAAGTTGTAGGGCCAGAAGGAATGGAAAAATTTTGTGAAGACATTGGTGTTGAACCTGAAAATGTATGTTTTATTTCTAAGTAGAATGGAATATAAGTGGGGTATAGCATATTCATAAATTTCTAAAAATTTGGACACCTTAATCTTATGTGAAGATTTTGTTTCTTCATGTTTATTGTAAATTTTTACTTAGGATATTTTTAATCAATTTAAATTGGGCCCAAGTTCTCTTTCTTGATACAAATGCCATTTGTAATAGAGTGAGGGTGATTCTACCTTCAGAAACTGTTAGAACTTTTTACTTTTAAGAAATTGGTCCCATCTAAGTTTCTTTATAGATAATAAATTCAGAGGTTGTACTCTTTAATATTTGAAGGAAGGAAATAGTTGTATAAAAATGCTCTCCATGATAAATATAGACATGATTATCTCTATGCTGACTTTTCCCCTATCCTTTATGTTCTGTTCTTTCCAGATTATTATGTTAGTTTTAGCGTGGAAATTGGAGGCTGAAAGCATGGGATTTTTTACCAAGGAAGAATGGTTAAAGGGCATGACTTCATTACAGTAAGATATTTTTTTAAAAAACAAATTTGATGGGCTATTTGAAGATCTTAATTGATATTTTGTGCTTTGCAATTTTCAGGAGTAAAGTTTCACATTATGTAATCAAATTGGTTTGATCTGTAATAATCAGTTTAGGATTGACAAAATGTATACTATGGTTTGGCAAAATGAACAGTTACCCCATTTTTCATATTGTCTTTTAAAGAACCTTAGTACAGTCCTATTTAAATTCACTGACTCTTTTGGTGGGTGAATTAGAGGTCCATGATGAAAGTTATTTACTCACAGGTTGTTTGAGCAATAAAAGATTTCCTTCTCCGAATATAGAAATCTGTACGAAGTTTGCTCTTTGGGCAGTTCTAAGCTCTGAGGCCTCCTCTCTTTCCTCTTCAATTTTATACTTTACCTAAAGATGAAATTTGAAGGTAGAGTTGTATAGCACTCTCAATTCTTTTTTGCCAAATGAATCTCATGAAAAACAAAAGTAGAAATGTTGTATGTCTCCCGTACAGCCTGTAGCCATTATACAGTAGTATTAGGATGCTGCCTTTGGAACACTGTCATAGCTATAGAATTGCTTCTTTATAAAAATAATTTGATTTTGTCTTTCCAAAGTAAAGTAGACTTAGTTTCAGAATCAGTTAGGAATTATGTGGTAATTTTATATCATGCTTCTAATGTTCATGCAGATGTTACTAATTATCAACATTCTAAAATAGAGGAATCATTAATTTATAATACCTTTGAGCCACAAACTGGGGTACTTGTTAGCCATATGGTTTCCTGTTCCAATTATGCTTTTATTAACACATTAACCAGTATTAATATACAGATTATATTTAGGTAAAAAACGTTGCTCATGTGAACCAAATCCTAATTTCTAGAATCTGTAATAATCTATAATAATAAAAGCATAATATGCTAATTAGACCAGACAGCCAAACTTCCTTCCGGACAAAGCCACGGCGGCTGTGAGGGCTGAGGGCAGGCAGTCGCGGCGGGGTGATGGGGCAGTGCCTTCCCCTGATTGGTCTGGTTGCCTCTTGCAGAGGGAGGCCAGACTTTGGCTTAGGGGAGCGGGCCTTAGCTATCAGTAGAACATCCCCTGAAGGCTCCCAGACTGTGAGAGGGGGCAGGCCGGGCTGAGGGACTCTCCCCACCCCCCTGTACGAATTTTTGTGCACTGGGCTTCTAGTAGAGCATAAAATCAACCCTCTCACTTACATTAGGTATAGGTGAAAACAAGAGTCTGAGACTCAGGTAAATATTTGCTAAAGTTTAAATAGTTCATTTGTGGCAGAGTGAGGACCTAGAATTTAAATTTCAGCATTACCAGTCTACCGTACTGTACTTTCATTTGGACATTCATTTGTATATCTGTTAGCATTCTTTTAAAAACAGAAGGCCATTATTAACTTGTTAAATCATACTTTTACAACCAAGACTAAATTTTGCAATTTATCTAGATGTCATAACGTGCCATATTAAAATAATGTTGAATTTGAAATGCTTTGGCTTATTTCCCACCTTTAATTAGCTTTATAGAGAAAGATAAAATATATATAGAAAAGAGTATGCAAAGAACATAAACTAGTTTTTACATAGCTCAGTCTGTTTCATTGAAATGTTTCAGTTGAAACATGGCTTATTAATTATAACACATTTTATTTAGCATTGTAACTGCTTTTTTTACTACTCCTATTGTTTTTTTTTGTATACTGCTTCTTTGAATATTCTATATTTTTAAACCAAAGAGTTTTTAATTCATTTTTGCATAGCTTGATTTATATTGCCTTTGTATAAAACAAATGTGTAACACAAAGTATTTCTAATATATACTCTTGAATAATTAGCAACATATGGCCTTGAGTCCAAGGATAGAAATTGACTAACCCATGAACATATTTTTTAAAAAAATATATATTTTATTGATTTTTTTTACAGAGAGGAAGGGAGAGGGAGAGAAAGTTAGAAACATCGATGAGAGAGAAACATCAATCAGCTGCCTCCTGTGCACCCCCTACCGGGGATGTGCCTGCAACCAAGGTACATGCCCTTGACCGGAATTGAATCTGGGACCCTTGAGTCTGCAGGCCGACACTCTATCCACTGAGCCAAACCAGTTAGGGCATGAACATATTTTTTTTTATTAGCACATCTTTCTTATAGGCAGTTCACAGCTATCTTCTATATATATAAAAGGCTAATATGCAAATTGTCTGCTTGGGAGTTCGACTGGGAGAGCAGGAGTTTGATTGCTCACTATAATGTGCGCTAACCACCAAGGGGCGGCGTGGAACATGGCAGGTGACCAGCGGAGTTGGTGGGGCACTGAGGGAGCAAGGAAAGGAGGAGGCGGGGAGGCCAGGCCTAAACTACCCTGCATGAATTTCGTGCACCAGGCCTCTAGTACAAAATTAAAGCAATTATATAGCACTTAATATTGAATTAGATGTTTCTGTTTCACTCAGTATTTCCTGTCCGTTGGCCTAGAACCCTTTGCTGTATAGTCTTAAAGCTATTCAAATTAGTCAAGCACACTTGACTGTGAAAATAGGGTTTTCTACCATTGACCCTTGAACAGCACGGGAGTTAGCATCATTCCCTGTGCAGTAAAAAATCTGTGTATAACTTGACTCTCCAACTACTTTACTAATAGCCTACTTTTTGACTGAAAGCATTATTCATAACATAAATATTTTACAATTAATACATATTTTGCCAGTTATCCTACCTAATAAAAAGGTAATATGCAAATTGACTGTACCATTGACACGCCCACAAAGCCAATCAGAGCAAGTATGCAAATTAACCCAACCAAGATGGCTACAGCCACAGAGAGCAAGGTTTCCCAGGTAACAGAGCAAGCCAAGCTTTCTGCAAGCTGTTGCAGGCCTAAGCCTCCACTCAAGCTACAAAGTTTCAATTATAGAAGGTAAACAAATTCAAACAGAAATGGTGGCAGAACGGAGTTTGAGAGAGCAAGCCAGGGTTGCCGGCGATAACAGGGGAAGCAAAGCTTTTTGCACACCCTGTCCGGGCCCAGCCTCCGCTTAAGGCTACAAAGTTTCAATTATAGAAGGTGAATTAACTGCCACAGAAATGGCTGCCTGCGGCGGAGGGAGCAGCAGGTTAGCTCCGCTCCAGGCTACAAAGTTTCAATTGTAGAAGGAAAATAAATTCCAGATACCAGGGCCTCCGCTTGGGTTGCCAGGGGGCATGGCTGGCCTGCAAACCACCACAGGCCCCTCGGTCAGGCCGCCCCATGCCCCAAGGGAACCCCCCACCCTGATCAGGGACACCCTTCAGGGCAAACCAGCTGGCCCCCATCCCTGTACCAGGCCTCTATCCTATCTAATAAAAGAGTAATATGCAGATTGACCATCACTCCAACACACAATATGTCTGCCCCCATGTGGTCAAAGATCCTGCCCCCATGTGGACACAAGATGGCCACTACAAGATGGCCAGCAGGAGAGGGCAGTTGAGAGGCACCCGGCCTGCAAGGGAGGGCAGTTGAGAGGGACCAGGCTTGCAAGGGAGGGCAGTTGGAGGTGATCAACCCTGCAGGAGAGGGCAGTTAGGGGTGACCAGGCCGGCAGAGGATGGAAGTTGGGGGCAAACACGCTGGCAGGGGAGCAGTTAAACATCAACCAGGCTGGCAGCGGAGTGGTTAGGGGGTGATCAGGCTGGCAGGCAGAAGCGGTTAGGGGCAATCAGGAAGGCAGGCAGGCAAGCAGTTGGGAGCCAATAGTCCTGGATTGTGAGAGGGATGTCCGACTGCCCGTTTAGGCCCGATCCCAGGGACCACAGATTGGAGAGGGTACAGGCTGGGCTGAGGGACAACCCCCCTCCGTGCACAAATTTCATGCACCAGGCTTCTGGTATTATATAATTCTTACAATAAAGTAAGCTAGAGAAAAGCAAATGCTATGAAAATTATAAGGAAGAGAAAATACAATTACTGTACTTTATTTCTCCATACCATATGGTTGTTATTATTTTACAAGATGAATTATCTATCAGTATCTACATCAGTACTGTCTTACATGGTATAAAAACACTGATGTTATGCATATTTAACCCTTTGCACTCACTTGCTTTTTTTCTCGATTCCTTTATTCTACTCGGGATTTAACTTTTTAAATACCCCAGATTTTACAAAGCGCGGCAGTAGAATAAAAAACTGGAGTTTCTTTTCATACAAACTTATTTATTTGGATTTTTTTATATTTCAAATTATTGATACATTCAAAGAGTACAAAAAGAGCTGCTACCGATGCTAACCGTGTTGAGTCACACTCGACATCCGAGTGCAAAAGGTTAACATATTTATTGAAAAAAATTTGCATGTAAGTGGACCTGCACAGTTCAAAACCATATTGTTCAAAGGTCAAGTATACAAAGCATCTTTTCTCAATTGGCTAAGTCCTATTACTCCCTGAATCTTGTAAAACTACCTTTTGCTTTCCGTGACATAATTAAGTATGCATTATTTCTTTTTAGTTCAGGGGAAACATTTTTTCTAAGCTTTCCAAGTTATGAGGTATTGATATTAACTCTAGTGAGTCTGTTTTTGGACTAGATTAAATGTAAGGGTTGTGATAGTGACTGCTTGAGTGTGTTCACTGGTATTGCTAGTTTCGTTTACAGTGTGATATTGATAACAAATGTGGAAGTTTATGCTCTTATTCGTTTCACTCTTCAAGTAGAAAACATTAATTGCCAGTTATTATATTAGAATCTTTCTCTGCTCAAGATTTAGATATACCATTAGGAATGGTATGAAATAGTTTGGAGAGAGAGCCACCGTGTATAGATGATTTTTGCCTCAAAAGGAGCATATTGTGCCCAGAACTGTGTTAGGCATTTAACACATATATGTTCATTTAATCTGTGGATTGTCTATTAGTGTTACTGATTTAAAATGAGGAAACAGACTGAAAAAGGTTAAGTAACTTGCCTAAAGCCACATGGGAGAATTTGGAATTTTAACTACACTCTCTTTGACTTGAACCTTTGTTCTTCACTTTATCTCTGTTAAGCTTATTGTAATCACTTCCTAACTATTACTGTTTCCTTGTATACCTCTGGAATATAAAACATTTGGTAAAGAGGGTAATTTCTTGGATTCTTACCTACTTGGTGACTTGTCAGCTACTTTTTTTTTAAAAATATATTTTTATTGATTTCAGAGAGGAAGGGAGAGGAAGAGAGAGATAGAAACATCACTGATGAGAGAGAATCATTGATTGGCTGCCTCCTGCACACCCCCCACTGGGGATCAAGCCCACAACCCTGGGCATGTGCCCTTGACTGGAATCGAACCTGGAACCCTTTGGTCCACAGGCCAATGCACTATCCACTGAGCCAAACCAGCTAGGGCTTGTCAGCTACTATTAATGAACTTTACAATTTTGTTTGAACTACAGTTATTCACTAACCTTTCCCTAAATAGGACATTTTGAAACTTCCTATAATCAAATAAATATATTATCTACTTTGTGTTTTATTTTTGGTATTCATATTTTTATTTAACGAATACTTTTTGAATGCTTCTGTATGCCAGACCCTATGTTGTGCTAGGAGAATGATTTTCAAACGCTGCTGCTAGTGAGAGGAAGAACTTCTAAATGGAGGGAGGTGTCCTTTATCTTTTCGCCCTCCTGAATTTCAAATCTAATAAGATTATGCTTGAGATTTTGTGTGAAACTGTGAATCACATTACTAAAAAATGTGAAAAGGCACTGCTTCCAGAAGCTATGAAGATTTAAGAAACGAAACTCCTACTTAAGATGGATCATGACAGGGAAAGGAGTACATGTTACTCGTTGCTTAAAAGTAATACCCTCTGTACGTTTTCAACTGATAACTCTGGAGATCTAAGAGACTTCATGTGAAAAATTTCAAACAGCGTTATAATAGCAAATAGTCTGAGAATTTGTTTCTTTTGCATATCCTGGTAGAAGTGAACTGCATTTTTAGCTTTCATTAAATTTTTTTTTCCTTAATAATTTTTGCACTAGTAGAAACCACTTAATGAAATACACATTTTCAATAAATAAGAATATTTTTCTTGTTTTTGGATGAAACTTGCTGTACATTCACTAATATGTAAGGAACTAGGCCCCACACAAAGGTTAACTAATACAAATTTTGATTTCTGTTTCTGGTAGTATAGTAGACTAAATGTGCAAAGAGACCTTTTCTCATGTAAAACACTTAACATGTTGGGGAAAATATAAAAACATCTTTTTAAAAATATACCTGTACTTGACTATAAATGAAGGAAAATAATCAGGCCATAAATGACCAGAGATGGTGATTACATAGAGATCTATAGAACTGGCATTTTCCCTAAGGATGTCTACCTATTCCTAGTCAGCGTCTGGCTATTAACCTGTCGTGGGTTTTGGGAATAGGAGACAAATTGCACAATCAGAGTTGTGTTGGAATTAGGTCTTAGATGCCAAACCTACCCAATTGATGGGGAGACTTGATTACTTTGGCTTCGTTCTGCATACAGTTGGAGATGAAGGGCTTTCACTTGAGAGAATTCCTAGTCAAAAGCTTTTTGTCTCTCAGATTTAGGGATGAAATTCATTATTTTTATGACACAAGTAAAGATGTATTTTAGAATTGTCCCAGGTAAGTAGTGCTCCCATAGGTGTAATGGAACCAATTCTGTACCAGAATTCATTTTAAACAAGCCTCAATTTCTGCAGAAAAAGCTTTAGTGGTTATTTAACAATAAAAAAAATCACTAAACATATTGGGAAACAGCTTAAACTTCAGAATCAGACTCTTTAAGAATAGTATTTTGAACTATCACAATGTCAGTATAAAATAACTACATTTAATGTGTTTAAAGTAAAAAGAGGAATGGTCTCAGATGATCGGATACCAAATCCTATATAATAATCCTATATAATAAAAGGCAAATATGCAAATCGACTGAACGGCGAAATAACCGGTTGCTATGATGTGCACTGAATACCAGGGGGCAGATGCAGGAGCTTCCGCCTGGTGGTCAGTGCGCTCCCATACGGGGAGTGCCACTCAGCCCAGAGTCCTGAGCTGGTGGCAGCACTAAGGATGCCTGGGAGGAGCGGGCCTAAGCCGTCAGTCGGACATTCCCCTGAGGGCTCCCGGACTGTGAGAGGGTGCAGGCCAGGCTGAGGGACCCCCTCCTCCCCCCACCAACCGGAGTGCATGAATTTCATGCACCGGGCCTCTAGTATATTTATAGAAGTGTAAAATATAAAAGATTTAAAACTCAATAGATAAGCTACAAAGGAATAGGTGTAGAGGAAGTAGGAATCAGTAACTTAGCAGTATCTCAGGAATTAGAGGCTAAGAGACTGTGGATAAACTTTTATTGATGAGTTTTGAAAGTTTTCTCTGTATTCAAGATAAAATTCCTTCATTGAATATGTGGTTTGCAAATAATTTCTCCTGCTCTGTAGCTTATGTTTTGATCCTCTTACAAGGACTTCTGCAGAGCAAATGGTCTTAATTTTGGTGAAGTCCAACCTACCAGTTTTCTTTTATGGATTGTGTTTTTGGTGTCAAGTCTAAGATTTCTTTGCCTAGAGCCCCAGAACCTAAGAATTTTCTCTTATTTTTTTTCTAGGAGGCTTATATTTTTACATTTTACATTTAAATTAATGGTGCATTTTGAGTTAATTTTTTTAAGAGGTGTGAGACTTCAGTTTTGTTTTTTGTTATAGTTAGCATATATTATTTTATTAGTTTTAGGTGTACAGTATAGTGATTATAAACATTTATATTCTTTACAATGTGATTACCACATAAGTCTAGTAACCATCTGTCACTGTACAGTTATTTCCATATCATTGATTATATTCCCCATGCTGTATATGTGTATATATATTCCCTATATGTATTATATCCCCATGACTTACTTATTTTATAACTGGAATTTTGTGCCTCTTACTCTCCTTCACCTATCTCCTCACCCCTTCTCTTCTCTGGCAGCCATCATCAGTTCTCTGTGTCCATGAGTCTCTGTTTAGTTTTGTTTATTTGTTTTGTCTTCTAAATTCCACATATAAGTGAAGTGATGCAGTATTTCTCTTTCACTGTCTGACTTACTTTACTTAGTATAATGCCCTCTAGGCCCATCCATGTTGTTGCAAATAGGAAGATTTCATTCTTTTGTTTTTTATTATATATATATACATATACATATACATATTCTTCTTTACCATGTTATCAGTGGACACCTAGATTGCTTCTACACCTTGGCTATGTAAATAATGCTGCGGTGATCATAGGATTGTGTAAATCTTTTAAACAAATAAATGTTTTCTTTGGATAAATACCCAGAAGTGGAATTGCTGGGTCATATGGTAGTTCTGTTTTGAACCAAGGTACATGCCCTTGACTGATAATTGAACCTGAGACCATTTGGTTCGATCCCCAGCCCTGGTTAGGGCACGTGTGAGAGGCAAGCAATTGATGTGTCTCTCTCACTTCCATGTGTTTCTCGCCTCTTCCCCCCCCCCCCCCCCCCCCCGCCGCCACCCTCTTCCTTTCACTCAATCCAAAAATCAATGGAAAAAAATATATTTGAATGAGGATTTAAATTTATTGGAGTGACATTGGTTAATAAAATTATATAGGTTTTAAGTGTACAATTCTATAATACATAATCTGTGTCTGGCATTGTGTATTTACCACCCAAATTTAAATCTTTTCCGGTCACCATATATTTGACCTCTCCCCCCCACCCCCCACCCCCGCCAATTCCGTTTCCCTCTGGTAATCACCATACTGTTGTCTGTCTTTTTGTTGTTGTTTTTTGTGTCTTGTTCATTTGTTGCTTTCAGATTTATATATCACTTTTTCACTTAGTATGATATTCTCAAGATCCATCCATGTTGTCACAAATGGCAGTAATTTTATCTTAATGGTGAAGTAATATTCCATTTTATATATGTATTACATATATAAATGTATCGCATATTCTGTCTCTCCCCCTCCCTTCTACTCTGTCTAAAAATAAATGGAAAAGTGTCCTCGGGTGAGGATTAACAAAAATATATATATTGCTAAGAATGATGTCAAAGAGTTGACTGCCTACATTTTCTTTTAGGAGTTTTATGGTTTTTCAGGTTTTAGATTGGAAGGTAGGGGAGAGTCAGAGAGAGAGAAAGATCAATGTGAGAGAGACATATCTGACTGGAATCAAACCTGGGATCCTTCACTCTACAGGCCGACCACTGAGCCAAACCAGCTGTTTGTTTGGTTTGCATGTGTCTCTTCAGTTTTCCCAGCATTTATTGAGGAGACTGTGTTTTTCCAGTGTATATTCTTGTGTACTAAATCTTAAAATCACATACCAATTCATCTTTTTTTCAAAACTGTTACAGCTATTCCAGCTCCTTTATATCTACAAAGAAATCTTACTGAGATTTTGGTTAAACTGCATGTGAATTTGGGGGGAGAATTGACATCTTTATTAACGTATTTTCCAGTGTATAAGACGACTTTTTAACCCAGGAAAATCTTCTCAAAAGTCGGGGGTCGTCTTATACGCTGGGTGTCGTCTTATATGGTGGGTGCTGAAACTTCCGAGCCTGACTGGAGAATCTGCGGTCGCCGCATACGGTGGGGGGAGCTCAAAAACGGCTGCACTCCATTTATTTCAATGGAGCAGGACGGAGACCGCAAGTGTTTCCGGCCGGCTCCTTTTTGTGCCGCATATGGTCTCCGTCTGGCTCCATTGAAATGAATGGAGTGTGGCCTGGTGCTCGCAGCATACGGCGGGGATGCGGCCTCAGCCGTTTTTGAGCTCCCCCCCACCTTATGCGGCGACCTTATGAAAGCAGCAAGGGCGGCGCTGTACAAGTATGGTAGAAGAAAATCCACTCACCAGGATTTGTGGAAAGAAGTGACTTAACTCGATCCCACTGACAGGTGAGGGGGCGCCTCACCGGGAAGGTGTAAGTGAAGGGCGGAGCAAGCTGCAGGCGTCCAGGATGCCCAGGGTATGGAAAAAAGAAATAGAGCTGTGCCCAGAAAAACACACCTTTTTCACCCTTCTGGCCCGCCCTTGTATCCTATTACCTACCTCCTTCTCTGCCTCTCAGATCTCGCTCCTGAGGACTGCAGTGAAGCAGCATTGCTAACTCACCAGGGACTTGCCTGGCAGTTGCTCTCTCTCTATTGTTTGTTATCTTCCTCCTATCATCATCAGTTCCAGTTTGGTTGACAGCTTAGAAAACAAACAGCATGGCAGCTCCCATGGGTTTATTGTCTTATCCTTCCTTTCAGCTTTAGAGTGAATTAGGAAAAGTTTAATCCACTTGCACTGTTTTATGTTTACATGTTTGATGACAAACAGCCTGATGTTTATAAGTGACAGTTTTCCTGCTAAGTACCTGCATGTCATAAGCATTTGAATTAAAATTACTATATTGAAATCAAATCTGATGTTTTTTTTAATTTTTATTTGGTGTGCATTGGAAGAGGGATAGTCTTATATGGCGAGTATATCCCAAACTCTGTATTTTAACCCTTTGCACTCGCTTGCTTTTTTCTCGATTCCTTTATTCTACTCGGGATTTAATTTTTTAAATACCCCAGATTTTACAAAGCGCGGCAGTAGAATAAAAAACTGGAGTTTCTTTTCATACAAACTTATTTATTTGGATTTTTTTGTATTTCAAACTATTGATACATTCAAAGAGTATAAAAAGAGCTGCTACCGATGCTAACCATGTCGAGTCACACTCGACATCCGAGTGCAAAAGGTTAACGGGAAAAGTTGGGGGTCGTCTTATATGCCGGAAAATATGGTATTTGAATCTTGCAATGCATAGAAGATAGATATGGTTCTATTGTTTTAGGTGTTTGATTTTTTTCATCAGTCTTGTGTAGTTTAGAGCATGTTTCCTTAGAATTACATCTAAATATTTTATTTGTATTTTGAGCCATTGTAAGTAATAGTATTTCTTTAATTTCAGCATATACATGTTTATTACTAACTAGAGGCCCGGTTGCACGACATTCGTGCACTGGGGAGGGGGGCATCCCTCAGCCTTGTCTATGCCCTCTCACAGTCCAGGACCCCAATGGAGATGTCTGACTGCTGGCTTAGGCCCGCTCCCCTAAGCCGGCAGTCGGACATCCCCCTCAGGGTCCTTAGCCCTGCCAAGGAGGAGGGAGCGGCTCCTGGCATCGCCGCTGTGCTCACCAATCGTGAGCCTGGCTACTGGCCGAGTGGCGCTCCCCCTGTGGGAGTGCACTGACCACCAAGGGGCAGCTCCTGCATTGAGCGTTTGCCCCCAGGGTCAGTGTGTGTCATAGCGACTGGTTGTTCTGCCTTTTGGTTGATTTGCATATTAGGGCTTTATTATATACTAGAGGCCCAGTGCACAAAATTCGTGCACAGGGGTGTGTGTCCCTCAGCCCAGCCTGCACCCTCTCCAATCTGGTACCCTTCGAGGGATGTCTGACTGCCTGTTTAGGCCCGATCCTAAACGGGCAGTCAGATATCCCTCCCACAATCCAGGACTGCTGGCTCCTAACTCCTCACCTGCCTGCCTTCCTGATTGCCCCTAACTGCTTCTGCCTGCCAGCCTGATCACCCCCTGGGTGGGAGTTCCCTTGGGGTGTGGGACAGCCTGGGCGAGGGGCCTGTAGTGGTTTGCAGGCCGGCCCCCTGGCAACCCAAGCAGAGGCCCTGGTATCTGGGATTTATTTATCTTCTATAATTGAAACTTTGTAGCCTTGAGAGGAGGCCAGGGCCGGCCAGAGCAGGCAGGAAGCTTGGCTTCCTCCATTGCCAGAAAAACCCAAGCCTCCTGCTCGCTCCGTGGCTGCAGCCATCTTGGTTGGGTTAATTTGCATACTTGCTCCTGATTGGCTGGTGGGCGTAGCTGGTGGGCATAGCGGAGGTACGGTCAATTTGCATGTTTCTCTTTTATTAGTGTAGACTAGAGGCCCATTGCACAATATTCGTGCAAGAATAGGTCCCTGGCTTCACTCCCAGCCGCCCGGGAGCCGGCAAGTCACCGCTCCCCAGCCGCCCGGGCAAGTCCCTGCTTTGCGGCCACCCAGAGCCAGCAAGTCTCCATTCCCCGCTCCGGGCCGCATAGAGCCGGCCCTTCCTCACTTCTGTCTGAAGCACCACTCGAGTAGCTCCCTCCGCCGCCCCCCTTCCCCTCATAGCAGGCTTCACTCTGCTCTGCGCCTGCGTATGCAAATTAACCGCCATCTTTGGTTAATTTGCATACTCACTCTGGCTGTGGGCGTAGCGAAGGTGTGGTCAATTAGCATTTTCCTCTTTTATTAGGTAAGAGGATATATAGAAGTATAATTGATTTTTTTATGCTTGTATCCTGTGACCTTGCTGAACTCACTTTTTTACGTTGTTTTTGTGTGTGTGTGTGTGTGTGTATTCCCTAGATTTTCTACACAATCATCATATAGTTATGACATAAAATAGGGAAAAAGAGAGTTTTATTTATGTATTTATTTTTGACTGTATGTCTTTTCTTTCCTTCCCTTTACATATTGGATAGGCTAGAACTTAGTATGGTGAGAGTGGACATCCTTTCTATCTCCCCATCTTAGAGGGAAAACATTTAGTGTATCACTGTTAAGTGTATTAGCTACAGGTTGTTTGTAGATGTTCTTTATTAAGTTGAGGGAGTTATCCTGTTTCTATTTTTCTGTGAGTTTTAACCTGAATGGATATTAAATATTTTAAATGCTTTTTTTTTTGCATTAATCAAATGTAGTTTTTCTTTGTTAATATGTTGTTACATTGATTTTTGAATATTGAATCAGTCTTGCATACCTGGAATAAATCCCACTTTTCATGATGTATAATTATTTTTATATAGCTAAATTCTATTTGCTGACATTTTGTTAAGGATTCATAGGGGATTAGGGTCTGTAATGTTCTTTTTCTTTATTTTTCCTATTGTTTAGATATAATTGACATATATCAGTTTCAGTGTACACCATAGAGATTCAATATTTGTATATATTGCAAAAATTAGAGGCCTGTTGCACGGATTTGTACGCTGGTGGGGTCCCTCAGCCTGGCCTGTGCCCTCTTTCAGCTCAATCCCTGCAGGCCAGGCTGAGGGACCCCCACCGGTGCACAGATCCATGTACTGGGCCTCTAGTATGCATATAAGATCTTTGATTAATCTCTTTCCCCTCCCCCCCCCTTTCCTCTGAGATTCATCAGTCTGTTCCATGTTTCCATGCCTATGCATTGAGCATCTGACCCTTGGTGGTCAGTTCACATCATAGCTACTGGTCAAACAATCGCTTAGGCTTTTATATATATACTAGAGGCCCAGTGCATAAAATTCGTGCACGGGGGGGAGGGGTGTCCCTCAACCCAGCCTGCACCCTCTCCAATCTGGGACCCCTCAAGGGATGTCCGACTGCCCATTTAGGCCCGATCCCATGGTGGGATTAATCACAGGATACAAGACATTTGATTAATGCACACACACAAAAAAAGCATTTAAAATATTTAATATCCCATGGTGGGATCGGGCCTACACGGGCAGTCGGACATCCCTCTCACAATCCAGGACTATTGGCTCCCAACTGCTCGCCTGCCTGCCTTCCTGATTTCCCCTAACTGCTTCTGCCTGCCAGCCTGATTACCCCCTAACCACTCCCCTGCCAGCCTGATTGATGCCTAACTGCTCCCCTGCCAGCGTGTTTGCCCCTAACTGCCCTCCCGTTTAGGCCTGGGTCCCACCCAACTGCCCTTCCCTGCAGGCCCGGTCACCCCCTACTTCCCTCCTCTGCTGGCCTGGTCACCCCTAACTGCCCTTCCCTGCAGGTTTGATTGCCCCCAACTGCCCTCCCTTGCAGGCCTGGTCCCTCCCAACTGCCCTCCCCTGCTGGCCATCTTGTGCCGGCCATCTTGTGTCCACATGGCAGGATTTTGACCACATGGGGGCAGACATATTGTGTGTTGGAGTGATGGTCAATGTGCATATTACTCTTTTATTAGATAGGATAGAGGCCTGGTGCATGGGTGGGGGCCAGCAGGTTTGCCCTGAAGGGTGTCCCGGATCAGGGTGGGGGTTCCCTTGGGGTGTGGGGCGGCCTGGGTGAAGGGCCTGTGGTTGTTTTCAGGCCGGCCATGCCCCCTGGTGACCCAAGCAGAGGCCCTGGTATCTGGGATTTATTTTCCTTCTACAATTGAAACTTTGTAGCCTGGAGTGGAGCTAAGCCTTCTGCTCGCTCCGTGGCCAGCAGCCATTTCTCTTGGGATTGATGTATCTTCTATAATTGAAACTTTGTAGCCTGGAGCGGAGGCCTAGGCCAGCCAGGGCTGCAGAAGCTTTGCTTCCTCCATTGCCGGAGGGTAACCCTTGCCTCCTGCTCTTTCCAGCTCAGTGGCTGCCGCCATTTCTGTTTGGATTTGTTTACCTTCTATAATTGAAACTTTGTAGCCTTGAGTGGAGGCTTAGGCCTGCAACAGCTCGCGAAAAGCTTGGCTTCTTTTGTTACCAGGGAAACCCAAGCCTCCCTCCTGCTCTCTGTGTCTGTAGCCATCTTGGTTGGGTTTATTTGCATATTTGCTCCTGATTGGCTTGTGGTCGTGGCTTGTGGGCATGGCTTGTTGGTGTAGCGGAGTTAGGGTCAATTTGCATATTACTCTCTTTTTTTTTTTTTTAGGTAGGACTAGAGGCCCAGTGCACGAAATTTGTGCACAGGGGGCGGTGTCCCTCAGCCCAGCCTGCACCCTCTCCAATCTGGGACCCCTCAAGGGATGTCCGACTGCCCGTTTAGGCCTGATCCCAAGGATCAGGCCTAAACAAGCAGTCGGACATCCCTCTCACAATCCAGGACTGCTGGCTCTCAACTGCTCACCTGCCTGCCTTCCTGATTGCCCCTAACGGCTTATGCCTCCCAGCCTGATCACCCCCTAACCACTCCCCTGCCAGCCTGACTGATGCCTAACTGCTCCCCTGCCAGCCCGATTGCCCCATAACTGCCCTCCCCTGACAGCCTGGTCACCCCTAACTGCCCTCTCCTGCCAGTCTGGTCCCCCCCAACTGCCCTCCCCTGGAGGCCTGGTCCCCCCCCAACTGCCCTCCCCTGCCAAACCAGTCACCCCTAACTGCCCTCCACTGCCAGCCTCATTGCCTCTAACTGCTTTCCCCTGCTGGTCTGCCCCCCCACCCCCCACAACTGCTCTCCCCTGCAGGCTTGATTGCCCCCAACTGCCCTCCTTGCAGGCCTGGTCCCTCCCTTCTGCCCTCCCCTGCTGGCCATCTTTTGGCAGCCATCTTCTGTCCACATGGGGCAGCCATCTTGTGTGTTGGAGTGACAGTCAATTTGCATATTACTCTTTTATTAGATAGGAAAGATGATTACTACAATAAGTTAACATCCATCATTCTATATAATAAAAACTTAATATGCTGTGTCTGGTCAGCCATTCAACCAATCAAAGCATAATATGCTAATGATATGCTAAGCCCGCTCAACCACTCGCTATGACGTGCACTGAACACCAGAGGGCAGATGCTCTGACGGATAGATTAGCTTGCTGCTGAGGTCAGGCCTATTGGGACTGAATGAGATGGGCCGGGCACACCCTGGAGCCCTCCCCAGCTGGCCAACCTCCTGCATCCCTCCCCAGCCCCGATGATGCACCGGTGGGGTCTCTCGGCCTGGCCTGCACCCTCTTGCAATCCGGGACATCTCAGGGGATGTTGGAAAGCCGGTTTCGACCACACTGGTTCATGAATTTGTGCACCAGGCCTCTAGTCATACATAATTACATAGGTTTTTCTCTTGTGATAATTTCTTTTTTTTTTTAATACTCTCTTTGTCTGGTTTTGATGTCAAGGTAATACTGGCTTTATTGGCTCAGTAGTTATAGCATTGGCCCATGGATTGAAGAGTCTCAGGTTTGATTTTGGTCAAGGGCATGTACCTCAGTTACAGGCTCAATCTGTTCCCTGCCCCAGCTGGGGTGGGTGTGAGGCAATCAATCGATGTGTCTCTCTCACATTGATTTCTTTTTTAGAAGTTTTAAAAATTTGAATTAAATTTCTTTAGTAATTATAGTGCTACTCAAATTATTTATTTCATATTGTGTATGTTGTGATAGTTTTGTTTATTAAGGAATTGATCCATTTCATCTATGTTGTCAGATGTGTATTCTTTTGATATCTGCAAGTCTATAATGATACTCTTTGTTTCATTCATGTTGATAATTTTTGTCCTTTCCTTTTTTCTTTGTCATTCTTGCTAGATAATATTAATCTTTTCCAAAAAACTCAATTCTTTGTTTCATTGATTTTTGTCTCTTGTTTTTCTGTTTCAATTTCATCAAGTTATGCTCTTAATTATTTACTTTCTCCTGCTTGCTCTAGGTTTATTTTGCTCTTCTTTTTTTAGGTTCTAAATTGGCAGCTAATTATTAGTTGAGACTTTTTCTCTTTTCTAATGTCTGCATTTGGTACTATAAATATTCCTCTCAGCACTGCTTTGTGTCTCACAAAATTTGATGTTTCGTGTTTTCGCTTTCATTCACTTTAACATATTTTTTGGTTTTCATTGAGACATGCTGTCATTTTGGATTATTTGGAACTTTGCTGTTTATTTTCTAAGTGTTTAGAGATTTTGCTCTTATCTTTGTTATTTCTAGTTTGATTTCATTGTGGTC
This sequence comes from Cnephaeus nilssonii, assembly GCF_951640355.1. Taxonomy (NCBI): domain Eukaryota; kingdom Metazoa; phylum Chordata; class Mammalia; order Chiroptera; family Vespertilionidae; genus Cnephaeus; species Cnephaeus nilssonii. Next base: position 67,858,883 of record NC_137084.1, on the reverse strand, counting down.
AGAGAATATATTCTGTATGATTCAATTCTTTCCTGTCTGTTTATGTTTGCTTTATGTCTCAGTATATGATCTGTCTTGGCTTATGTTCTGGAACACTTGAAAAGAATATGTATTTTGTTGTCATTGAGTGAAGTGTTCTATTGTTGTCAATTAGATCCTATTGGTTGATGGTGTTGCTGAATTCTTTATGTTTGCTGATGTTCTGTCAGTTGCTGCGAGAGGGGTATTGAAATCTCTAATTACAACTATGGATTTATTTCTCCTTTCAATTCTAAAAGTTTAAGTTTCATATATTTTGCAACTCTTGTTTGGTGCATACACATTTAAGATTGTTATGTCTTGACAGGTTAACCCTTTTTATTTATCTTCTAAAAATTTTTAATTGAGTTTTTGAGAGAGAAGTATCAATGGGCCTCCTCCCGCACATGCCCTGACTAGAATCATACCCACCACTTCTTGGGTGTACTGGACAACACTCCATCAGCTGAGCCACATTGGCCAGGACTTAACCTTTTTTAAATCATTATGTAATGTTCCACTTTGTTCTGATAATTTGTTGTTCTGAACTCTACATTAGTTGGTATTAATATAGTCACTCCTTTTTATTATTTTCACAATGTCATTTTCTTTTTTTTTTTTTAATCCTCACCCACAGATATTTTTTTCCATTGATCTTCAGAGAGAGAGAGAGAGAGTGGAAAGGAGGAAGGAGGGGGAGAGAGAGAGAGGGAGAAAGAGAGAAACATCAATATGAGAGAGACACATTAACTGGTTGCCTCCCACATGGGCCTCAACCAGGGATGAGGATCAAACCTGCAACCGAGGTATGTGCCCTTGACTGGGAATAAATCCCGAGACCCTTTGGTCCAAGGGCCAATGCTCTTCAACCATTGAGAAAAACCAGCCAGGGCTCATTTTCCATTCTTTTACTTTCAATCTGCCTATGTTGTTACATATATATTTTTTTAAAATATACTTTATTGATTTTTTACAGAGAGGAAGGGAGACAGATAGAGAGTTAGAAACATCAATCAGCTGCCTCCTGCACGCCCCCCACTGGCGATGTGCCCATAACCAAGGTACATGCCCTTGACCGGAATCGAACCTGGGACCTTTCAGTCCACAGGCTGACGCTCTATCCACTGAGCCAAACCGGTTTCGGCCTATGTTGTTATATTTGAAGTCAGTTTCTTTTTTCTAGATAGCATATAGTTGGGTCTTTGTGTGTGTGTGTGTGTGTTTTAATGCATTCTGTCCATCTCTGTCTTCTAATTTTAATATTTAGGCTACTTACATTTAATGTAAAGGGCTTAAGTCTGTCCTGTATTTTACAATTTAAAAATTACCACTTGCTTCTTTTTTACATATTTTTTTCTTTAGACTTTATATTTCTTTGCTGAGGCTATTTTCAGTTGTCTTATTATGTTCACAATTGATTATTGAAGCATTTTTATTGAAACCTGGAAATTTTGACTATTATACTCATGAAACTCTGGATCTTATTTAAACTCTCGATTTTAGCTAGCTTCCTTTAACACACTTCGCAGAAGTGGGGACCACTGCCTCATTACTTCCAGGTACAGATAGAAATTGAAGTTTCCAACTCTTGCTCCATTGACATCTGAGAAGGAAGGTCCTCATTAGTGTTGGCAGACATGAGAGTTCCAGGTCACCACTAGGGCTTCACTGATACCTTCTTGTACCCCACAAAGTCCCCAGTAACACTACTAGGGCGGTGGCCTTGCTCCTGCAGTGATGGTGAAAGCCCTGACTCTATGACCCAAGGGCAGGGGAGGATTGGCTGCTCCTTACTACCTGGCAGGAGTAGAAGTTCATGTTCCCCATGTGGTTTCCATTGGCACTGCAGGAGTTGAGAGGACGGCATCCTTGTATACTGGTGAGAGTGGACCATTCAGTCTTTGCTGGCATTGGTGGAGCTTGAGCCATACTTTACTATGATGTTTGACTGAAAAATAATGTGTTGGTTTTGTGGGGGGTTTTCCCTAAAAGGTTTTTGCCTTGCTAGGCTCCTTTTTGTTTGGCTAGAGGGAAAGCTGCTGTGTTTTTTGTTTTTTGTTTTTTATTTGTTGCTTTTTGTCTGCCCATTGGTTTGCTGACTTTAGTTCCAAGTCTGGGAACATGAGGCAGAAAGAGAACTCACTATTGTAGTGTTCCTCAAAAACCTTCTTATGCTTTTTTTTATATATAATATCTGTTACTTTTAGTTAAATTTGTAGGATAGATAAAGAAAAGCACATTTATTTCACCTTGCTTGAAGCAGAAGTTATTTCTTTTATCTATTTTTTTTTTTTAAGCAAAACCTTATGCTTCCCTTTCCCCTCTCCTCCCAACCTCTCAATCCCATTCTAGTTAGTTCTTCTTTTCTCAGTCCCCTTTTAGGACCAAACTCTTTGAAATTATTTGTCTATACTTACTTTCTCCAGTTCTTCTCTTATTCTCTCTTAAACCTATTCTAATAAGACTTTTATTCCACTCTTCTGAAATCACTTAGCAAGGTGTCATTTGCAAATGAATAATCAAAGCAATGATACTTATCAAAACTGTGGCTGAAGCTAAATTTATACTTAGAGGGAAATCTATAGCCTTAAGAGAGAGAAGGCCTGAAACCAAATGAGCTCATATCTAATTTAAGAATTTAGACAAAGAACCCAAAGAAAGAAGCAAAAAGAGATGAGAAGATGTTCAGACATTAGTAAAATAAAAAGCAACAATAAAATTGAGAGAATTAACAAATTCTTGCAAGATGGTCAGGAAAATCAAAGAGAAGGCAAAACTATATATATTATATATTAAAAATTTTTGTAAATGATTTTAATTGACATATTTAAATAAAATTGTGCGAAATAAACAAGTTATCATAAAAATATATAAATGGCTAAAAGTGATTGAAAAAGAAGTAGGAAATCTGAATGGTCCTATAACCATTAAAATGCTGATTTAGTGGTTAAAAGTCCTTTCTTCCTTCAGTGAAAAGGCCCAGGTTGTTTTTCACCTGAGTTTGAACAAATGCTGTTTCCAGTGTTCAATAAACTTTTTCAGAAAACAGAAATAAAAGATAATAATACTCATTTTATTTTCTGAGGCTTAAGTTATAAGCTTGTTATTAAAACTATCAAGGAGAATGTGATAAAAGGAAATTTGTAAGCCAATCTCACTTAGGAACATAGCAAAAAAAAAAAAATAGCAATGTACTAAGTGGTAACACGATCAACTTTGGCTTATTCTAGGAATGCAAAATTTAAGCAACACACAGGTTTATTTAAAATATATATATCTTACAGAATTATAAGTTACCATATCACATTATTGATTTACTGTAGTGAAAGTCTCAGTTAAATATGAGAATGCTACGTGTCTATCCTATATGATGAGTACTAAAATTTCAGTTTTGAGTGGAATAACTGTGGGTCACAATAGATGGCACAACTAGTTTGTTTGAAGGAAGGCAGGTCTCTCAGATATGGCAAAATGTGAGTGGGGTTTTGATGAATAATATTTAGTGAAAATGTTGGAATGATATTTCAAGTAGAGGGAAATAATGTGTACTGAAGCATAGTTGTGGCATTTGGGAATGATAAGTGAAATATATCTAGAGCACAATACAGATATTGGGACCTGCCAGGAGATGTAACAGGAAATTTGGGCCAATTGTGAAAGGCTTTGTCTCCTTGTTTCTTGCAAAATAGTGGGATATATCAACCCAGCAAAAATCAAAGTCAATAAAGATTTTTGAGCATTCAAAAAATTTATTTAGCTTCTTATATTTAATATTATTTTTAGAAATAACTTTTTGCATCTTTTGCATATATATATGTACTGCATTTGATGTTCATTTGTTATCAAAACAAATTAACATTTGTTATGTACTGCAGGTGCTGCCACTGATGTTCCTCAATTTTTTGTTGACTAAAGTTTTAGGAATCTAAATTTATGACTGAACCACTAACATAATGTATTAATTTCCTCAGTGTAATGTCTTCAACTTTTGAAACCACTCATGGCTAATCTCTCACCAAGTGGTGCCTAAGAACTTTCCAGTGAAATATGTGACAGAGGCCTGATTAATTTCATTTGTTCTGCCATTTGCTAACTTTATGTGGTAAAAGCACATTTTAATACTCTCTAAGAGACAATTGTAATTTTATTGAGTTTGTTTTTTTTAAAGAAATGTTACTTGAATTGAACTGTTATTGGTGTCCAGGTGTGTGTGTGTGTGTGTGTGTGTGTGTGTGTGTGTGCGCGCGCGCATGCGTATGTGTTTTCTTATTGCATTGGTAGATACAAGGCAACAGGGTTGTTTGTTTGCTATAATAAATTTTGAATCAGAGAATTGTAAACCTAAATTAATAACTACATATTGTATTGCTCTTACTTTTTTTCTTAATGCATTCTTTTAGACTTTCTAAAGGTGCTTTTTAATTTACTTTTCTTTATTACATAATCTGTTTGATTTTTTTAAATTTAAGGTGTGACTGCACAGAAAAATTACAGAACAAATTTGACTTTTTGCGCTCACAGTTGAATGATATTTCTTCGTTTAAGAATATCTACAGATATGCCTTTGATTTTGCAAGGGTAAGTACAATATCCATGTTTTGTAATTTTAATATTTTTTTCAATCTTGACGCCACACTTAGGAAAAATATTTTTACTTATATATTTTAGGATAAAGATCAGAGAAGTCTTGACATTGATACTGCTAAATCTATGTTAGCTCTTCTGCTTGGGAGGACATGGCCACTGTTTTCAGTATTTTACCAGTACCTAGAGGTATGTATGTTTTTTTTATTTTTAAAATATTATTTTAAAATTTAATCTGATTGAAAAACATACCTTTAATTGGGGAAAAACAAATAGATTTTTAATATTATACTTTTAAAAATATCTGCTTTAGTAGAAAATTTGTTAAAATGTTTACATATTACTGTCATTTTTAGACCCAAGTTCATGTTCAGTAATATATTCTGTACATAGTTATTTTACTCCTACCCTCCATTAAAAACTAAACCTTTAAGAAATAATTTTATCGCAGTCTTCCGACAAAATAGTTTCTTGGGCTTTTGGCAGGAGAAAATTGATATTAGTGCATAAATCTCAAGCTTCTAAATCAGGTTTCTTTCTGTTCCAGGGTCTTAGGCTGAAATCCACATAAGAACCAAGTATAGTAATATAACTTTTTACTTAGGCTCAATTTAAAAAATTCAAATAAAGCTTTTAATATTTGATGTCCATAAATATGAGAGTGGCTATAATGGTGTACTGAAATGTGCTGATTACTAAAAATGTATGCTAAATTTATGAAGAAAGTATTCTATTAGAAGGTTTATCATAGCACCTATGATAGGCAGTGGTTTTAAGAAGATACTAATTATTTTTTTCATTGCTTTCTTTGCTTTTCTGTTTTTGTGCCTTTGCAATTTCAGTGTTTTTTTAATGTGGTTCTCGCCATTCCTTGAAATATAGATCCTTCTGCTTTTGCTTTGAAAGTAATTTCTCAAAAAGCTAATTGTTTATCATAGCAAGTTCCCCAAAGTAGTTTTGTTTAAAACTTGTTTTAAACAATGGTATAAAAAGGCCTTATATGAATCGGTTTTGTACATACTTAAAATCTTTAAGCTTAATAAAGTTGATGTTTTTGATGGATGTTATCAATCTTACTCCTGTCAGTAGTTTTGGCAAAAATAAAAATAACTGAATATAAGAATACTCACCTATAAAGGGAACTGAAAGAACTAAATATTTTCAAACACTTGTTATCCAGTGGAGGGTGCTTCCCATACTATCTTTTTAAATCTATCTATCTATCTATCTATCTATCTATCTATCTATCTATCTATTTATTTTTAATTTGAGAGAAAAAGAGAGAGAAACATTGATCCATTGTCTCTGAACAGACACTCACCAGGGATGGAACCCACAACCCAGGCATGTGCCCTGACTGGGAATCAAACCCACCACCTTTTGGTATATGGGATGATGCTCCAATCAATTGAGCCACACCGGCTAGGGCTCTTTTATAATCTTTGTTATACCATTTTGAATTACATTTTATCCCCATTAACAAATAAGGAGGTGGCTTCTAAGATACATAACTTTCTAAGGTCACTTATAAATGGCAGAAATGAGATTTGAACCCATGCCTTTCCACTGCCTCCAAAGATGCCAACTTCAGAATGTGGCTTAACAGTAAATCTCATGCAAAGAAATGAGTTACTGGGAAAAGCCACACAAGGGAACTTACTGGTTGTAGAAAAGGTTGTATATCTTGATCTTATTTGTGGTTACACAAGTATATGCATAGATAAAAATTAGTACCCTGATGTGCTTATATTCTTCAAAATGAAAGAAAAATAAGGAAAAAGTAAGTTGGTGATCTCTCTTTTTTTTTTTTGTAAATTCTCACCCAAGCATATTTTTTCCATTGATTTTTAGAGAGGGAGGGAGGGAGGGAAGGAAGGAAGAATGAAGGGAAGGAGAGAGAGAGAAAAAAAAACATCGAAGTGAGAGGGATACATCAATTGGCTACCTCCTGCACATGCCTGACCGGGGCCAGGGATCAAACCTGCAACCCAGGTACGTGCCCTTGACTGGAAATGGAACCTGTAACCCTGTGGTGCTCAGGCTGATGCCCTAACCACTTAGCACAGTGGTCGGCAAACTGCGGCTCGCGAGCCACATGCGGCTCTTTGGCCCCTTGAGTGTGGCTCTTCCACAAAATACCATGGCCTGGGCGAGTCTATTTTGAAGAAGTGGCGTTAGAAGAAGTTTAAGTTTAAAAATTTTGGCTCTCAAAAGAAATTTCAGTCGTTGTACTGTTGATATTTGGCTCTGTTGACTAATGAGTTTGCTGACCACTGACTTAGCAACACAAGCCAGGGCCCTGAGGATTTAAAAACACAATTTTAAAGAACACAATAAATGTTTTAGAAAAACCAAATTACAAAAGATATTATAACTAGATTTATTGACGTCAAGCCCTAATAAATAATGCATGTTCTATAATCCAAATATTTATATTATTTTCTTCAGCAATCAAAGTATCGTGTTATGAATAAAGATCAGTGGTACAATGTATTAGAATTCAGCAGAACAGTCCATACTGATCTTAGTAACTACGATGAAGATGGTGCTTGTAAGTATAATGTTTTCCTGTGAAAATAAAATTTTTAAACTACTAAATGAGAATATGCATTTATGTAGCATTATCATAAATGATTTTAACTTCGTAGCAGTAATTTTTAGTATTTAATCATGTGGGAGGAGGCATTTGTAGAAGGTAGGCAGAGAGCTTAGATTGAGCAGTATTATAAAATCTATACTGATAAATGAAATATTTTTAATTTCTTAGTAACAGCATTATAAAGCTTAATTTAAATTATAATTTTTGTATCTAGAAGCTAAAATTCTGCTTCATTTCTGCCTTTCTTGGCATTTTTCTATGGAAGAAAAGTACAATCATGATTTTAAAAGCTAGGAAAGCAAAACATCAGCTATAATAGAAAAAGCTCTTATGATATTTACTTGAGCTTTGCCAACAACTAGGGTGCTTTCCAGTTGCCATTCATGATTGTGTTTATTTGCTATTTATCTTATAATCTTTGAAAAGCAAGAGAAAAATAGAGACTACCATAGGGTTGTGCATTTTCAGAAAAAGAGGGCAATCATGTTCCTTTGTGGCAGTGAGTTTTCCTACATTTAATAAAGTAAACACTGAGCTCGTTTCCATTGCCTCTCTGGTTGGCTTCTGAATGTAAATGAGTTTGAACCCCCTGTATTATAAAAATGTCTTTTTAGAATAGTTCTTAGATCGGGTGTTTATTAGGCACTTACTCTGTGTGCAGATTTATACTAGGTCCTGTTACTGGAACCATATAAGTCTGTAGTATGGCTACCCCTTCAACAAGCTCACATACTTCTTGCTGAGGTAGCATAGAAATAATGCATTTAACACTTCTCAGATTTTTAAATAATTAAGTGGCAAATTCTATGAGCAGTTGGAAAAAAGGCAAGGTTAACACTGATTTAGTTATTATAGAGTTCGTGAAACACAATCCTTGAGAAGGAAGTGCTACAGATACCAATTGTGAAAAAAGTCACTTATGTAAAAAAAGAAAAAGCTAAGGCAGCACTATTAAGTAGAAGAGGGAGGTTGGAAGCAAAACACTTGAAAAAGGGAAGGATCAGTTCCTTGTTATCACAGAGCTCATGGGGAGTTGTTTTATAGTTAGAGAGATGAGTTCACTGAATTCTAACAAAAATTGTTTCTTTATTTCTAGGGCCCGTTCTTCTTGATGAATTTGTTGAGTGGCAAAAAGTCCATCAAATATCATAGCAAGAACTATTGTGAAGAAACCGCAAACCTTTTGATTCCTACATGCATACAAGCTAATGAGCTGAGGAAAAAAACTCCAAGGGTGCATTTTTATTCATATGAAAGACTTCTCATAGTACTTTTCTTTTCTTTCTTTTTTTTTTAAGGAAGTTTTCTTGTTACATGTGATGGGCCTTTGTGCCCCACCTCTTCTGAGACTGACATTGGATTTTTTGTCTTGAGTTATGTTGATAACTTTTATTTCAGAACAATAAAGATTCAGATTTGTGATAAAGGCCTTAAAGTGAAGATGTCCCTTGAGTGTCAGAGTGGTATTTATTTTTGTAAATTTTAATTCTTGAATTTTAGAGGTTCTATTCACCATGAATTTGTGGAATTATAAAGATTTTAAATAACCTTAATATTTGGCGATGTAATCTGATGGTACGGCTTAATGTATTCATCTCTGCACAATTAAGAAGAATATTTATTGGCCTTGACTTCTGGGATAATGATTTTCTGATGCAGCTAATACTTTTTTGGATATTGGAAGTGTTCCAACTTTCAGCTCTGGTTTTCTGTGAAAGCTGCCATGGTCCTATGCACATACTTTATCTGAAAAGTTTGGAATTGAAGATGTCCAGTTATTTTCCATTAGCTAGTATTGTCAATAAGCGTATCAGCATTGCCTGTCTATTCTTACTGTGAATTTTAAGTTTTCTGTATTCTGTCAGTTTAAAAGTACCATTTATATTTGAAAGAGCAAGGCTCATATATTAATGGTCTCAGAATCAGACAAATGAGATAGCCTTATGAGAGAATTAAGATCAATATTGAAGTTTTATCATCATCATTATTGTTGCTATTAATGGCATATGTATGATCTCTTTAACTGTCATTTTGTGTTATTGGGAGTTGTATTGAGGGCCCTTTTTGTTTCTCTTAAAGAGAACCGTAGCTCTGATGTTGTAGATTTAATTAAGACTTATATAGGAAAAGAAGATAACAGAGTAAGGAATTATGAGAGAACATAATTGTGCACAACTCAATTGTGATTCCATTTACATTAGTACAGTCACAGTATTGCTAATAATCACAGTTTTCTGACTGTTGGCAATAAAGTATCTTGACGAAAGGACAGTCTTTTCTAATTCACATAAAAGGCATTGTTTTGTGCTAGTAGCAGAACAGAGGTACATTCCATTTCAAACTATCCCAATATCTCGTTGATATGAAAATTGTTCACATTCACAGTTCAGTCACAACTTACAATAACATTTCTAGTTTCTTTGTATGAGTGGAGAGAAGTAAACTATTTTTTCATAAGGCCATTTCTATTGGGATTTAAGCTGAAGGTTTATTTTTGGTGGTGAATTTATTTAATGAGTGATTTTTAGTATTGATTACTTAAGGGAAAATAATAGCATTTTAAAGATTTTTATGGTTGGTTTGTGTTTTCGTTAATAAGCTGGGAGAAACTAATTGCTGTTTTACTTGCCTTAATGAAATTACTTTGTCAAACACTGATGTAATAGTGGAAAACAATTAAAAAAAAAACCCATTGATTTTTATTTTATTTTTTTAGAGAGAGAGAGGAAGGGAAAGAGAAAGTGAAACACTGATATGAGAGTGAAACATCAATCAGCTGCCTCCTGCACACCCCCTACCCAGGATTGAGGCTGCAACTTTGTCATGTGCCCTGGCCAGGAATAGAACTGGCAACCTTTTGGTACATGGGATGTACCATGTACCAAATCGACTGAGCCATACCGGCCAGGGCTGGAAAACAATTTTTTTAAGTATTAGAATCACGCACTAGAACTGAGTATACCGACAGTGTAACGATTTAATGTAAGTGATACTTTAATATCAGGTTTATAATAAGTAAATAATTTAGATTGTTAGACATTTGAGACTTTATAATTTGACTCTTATCTCCAAGGAACAATTGCTGAACTTGAAGAATATTGCCCATTTTTGCTGAGTTCCAAAATATATAATTTAAGTGAAATCATACAAGTTGTCATTTTATAGCCTGAACTAATGGTAATGTCTTTGTCATCTTCACTCTTTGAGTAAAGAAACACTTAAAACTTATAGATGACCTTTAAAAAAGTACATATATATGAAACTGTTTACTTTGCTAACTTATCCAAAGATACCTTTAAGACTTTTTGAATCTGGAAACTAAAATGAAACTTTGTTCCCTTAAGTCAGGAGACTAATCCTACCCACGCCATGCCTGCTTTACTCTGCTCCTTCTAAGTTCTCTTACCTCCTTAGAGTCATAACATTACTTACTTTGGAGGCAAATTTATTCTGCCTCATGTATCAGTCAGGCTGTGGGCTGTCCCTTCTTGTCTTCGCTTTCTTAATTTACATTTGAACAGCATTTGATCTATTAGGAAATCCGAGGACAGTGTTAAGGAACCTGCATTATATAAAAGAGTCTAAATTTGGTTCTTTAATTAGTTAGCTTTAAGTGCCTTCCCAGAAATCCTCTTGTAAAATTTTTAGGATTATTTCCTGTGTATGGGATGAAATACTCAATGGTGCTTATATTGGAAACGACTTGCTTCTTATAGAATAGCATTTAAATGTAATAATACTACTTGAAGAAAGTAGAACCAGGTGTTGATGCTCAACTGTGAGGATGGAGAAATTGTTGCAAGGAATACAGGTAACATAGTGTTAATGTCCTGAATCGGACATTAAAAAATGGTGTATTGTGTGCTGACCTGTCTGTGTTACAATGTTTGTCTTTTATTGTCTAATGATTTCTTGTTTTTTAAATGCTGTCAGTAAAATTCTTGATAAAACATTTTTGACAGTAGCAGTATTTTTGTGTATAATGTACAGATAGAGTTTATCAATTTGGGTTTTATTCTGAAGTACTCTGGACTAGTGTTTCTTAAACTGAAATTTGAGGGTCTTCCATGGGATGTTAGATTGACTCAGAGGATTATTTCTCTTAAGCACAAATGCCTTTTCATCTAGTAAACCAAAAATTTATCTTTAACAATATTTGCCATCAATTTGTGTGGTGAGGGGAGGAAGAAAGTAGAATTTAAAGGTAACTAGAGTTCTTAAAGCATACAAATTATATAGCACTAGAGGCCCGATGCAAGATATTTCTGCAAGAGTAGGCCTTCCCCCAGCTGCCAGCACCAGCTTCCTTCTGGACCTGGGACCTGGGCTTCCCTCGCAGCCCCAGCTTCGTCTGGAAGGACGTCCAGAAGGATGTCTGGTCTAATTAGCATATTATGCTTTTATTATTACAGATAGCTTGGATTCAGAACATGAAGTGTATTAGCAATAAAATATTTAGTTTGAAATATGAATTTCTTCAACAGAACATGTTCTTTCTGCCTAATGTAAAATTATGAAAGGATTTATAGGAATTATGTGCTCAGCTTGAGAAGGAAGTAGAATGTTCACTTAATCTTACTTAGTCTTATAGAAGTGTACTTAAAACTCTTGTGACAATTCATAGTCTGATAAAGTTTTTGGGGGGCTTTTAAAGCTCTTATAGGCTAAAATTTTATAGCACACCATGGGCTTACCAAATGTCTAAAGCATCATATAAATTGGGAACATTTTAATGATTTAAGTGCATTTTGTTAAACTTAAAAGAAAGGCAAAATAATATCCCAATCTTATTTCTATAGCAGAATTCTTATTCTTAAAGAGAACTTCTCCCGGCTTGAGGAAGTGTTACTTCTTGAGTGATACTGGGAATTATTACAAGGAGACATTTTCAAGAAGGATTCATTTTCTCTTCAGGAGAAAAGATAAATAATAGCAAAATATTGATTTCCTCTATAGAAAAGGCTACTCTGAATTATTAAATATTCTAGATCATATAATTTTTTAAATGAATGTAGTTTTATTACTTTATAAATATTTGGTAACTACCAGACAAAAACGATTGCTTAAGATGTTCTTTTTGGTTAACAAGACCTAGTTACCTCTGAATAGTACTGTGGAAACCAAAAAGGCAGTCTAACTTGTATAGTAAATTTATATAGATTATAGATTGTAGAACGGTGAATTTCTGCCCAAGCCTTAGGTGAATTATCACTAAATCACTCATTAATTGTTCTAGTGAACTTTTCTACTAGAGCAAATCCTTAAGTTTTTAAAGCACAATTTATCTTTTACACACACACATATGTATACATTTTTCTTGATTTCAGAGAGGAAGGGAAAGGGGTGAGAGAGAAACATCAACGATGAGAGAGAAACATTGATTGGCTGCCTCCAGCCAGCCCCTGCACTGTGGATGGAACCCAGAAACCCAAGCATGTGTTCTGATAGGTGGTCGCTCAACCACTGTGCTCCAAATGCCAATAATAATAAAAACCATACATTTGCTATTCCCACCTTATAATCTTTTGTATCCTATATAGATAGTGCTTCCTTTGTTCCTTTTCTAGTTGTTACTGGTTTGGCCTTTTTTTTTTTTTTTTTTCAAATGCAAGCCAAAGTCTATTTAGAAAGCCACAGGGGTAGAAGGGAGCCTGTGAAATAAGTGAACCAGCTGGGCTGCATGGACTCAGGAGACAAGTTGCAGAGGCCAAAGAAGGACCCTTGGAGCTCAAGGAAAAACAAAGGCAAAGAGAACATGCCTGGGAGAAGGAGACGAGGGGTAAAGGTGCAGACTGTGCTCAGAGACAGCACACAACCCCTTTTTTAGACTTTTGTGTAATTTGTTTACAATTTATTAGAACGTTTTATAATGTTAGAGTTTAATATGAATACAGAATCCTGTCTTACTATGCCATTATTACTGCAGTTTTGCTGTATTTTACGGAAATATGGTCATAAATGGTTGAGTTATAATAAAATAGTTTTATTAAACATTTCTTAGTTTTTTTTCCCAAAAAAACACTTCTTTCATTTTAAAGAAGTTTTATCCTTCTGCATTTTGGCTTTCGCAGCTTTAAAATATGAAAATTGTTCTATATACTTCATGAATTGTTTTAAGTATTAAGATAAAGTGGAACCCAGCTGGTGTGGCTCAATGGTTGTGCGTCCTGTGAACCAGGAGGTCACAGTCCAATTCTCAGGGCACATGCCTGGGTTGCAGGCTCAGTCCCCAGTTGAAGGTGTGCAGGAGACAGCTGATCAGTGATTCTCATCATTGATGTTTCTATCTCTCCCTCTCCCTTTCTGAAATCAATAAAAATATATTTTAAAAATAAAAGTTAAAGTGGACATTATGAAATATTCAATAACCATCTTATAATTGTTTTTAAAAGCTAACAAGCCAAGCCAGATTTACCCATAACTCGTGTGTGTGTGTGTGTGTGTGTGTGTGTGTGTGTGTGTGTGTGTGTATACATTGACTATTACTGAGTATTACCCATAACTTATTTTTCCATGTAGAAAATAGATTGTGGCTAAATTTTTGAAGGTGAGAAGAAAATTTGCTTTTATATTGTTGCTACCAATCGCATTTGAACCATGAAAGAAGGAAGACTTAACACCTACTTGAACAATTTGTTATTTGAGAGTTAGTATTTTAACTCATTAAACTTAGAAAATTAATTTTTGTGAATATTGAATTAAGTGAAGTTTATTTACTTAGTACTTTACCTGCATTTTCCTATCATACAAATGAAATGGCTTATAGCAAATGCATACATAATATTTTTTATCTACAGATGTAGAACTCTTCCTATTTTGGATTTATATAATTCCTTGAAACTATGAATATTGAGAGTTTATAGGAGTAATATCAGAGAAACCTGAGTTGGTTTCCTTTTTGCAGCATCCTTGCTGTGTGACTTTCAGATATGTCACTTGACGGCTGTCATTTCCAGTTTCATCATCTGTAAAATAGTGATACCTACCAGACTTGTTAGGAAGTTCAAACAGAACTGAATCTACACCACCTAGTAAATGTTAAATGAACACACCTTGATATTTGAATAAAAACAATAGCTAAAATCCCCTTTTTTCGACAAAACTTTTTATATAAACTGAAATATTTTGCATTTCCTGTTTTCTACCACTTATTTTTATCATCAGACTTATTCATAATCCTCTTGGAACAAGCATTTCAAGAAATCTCAAGCATGTATAATATGCTAGGGGGTGTTATAGGCCCGAGTATATAGGGCACAGGATAGGTAATTCTAATTTTTATGGGATTTTCATTTTAATAAGTAAAATGCATAGTTTATCATATGGTAACATGATTATTAAGAAAAGTCGGAAGGGGCCTGGGGTATGGTGTTACTATTTTAAGTAGAGTGAACACTGATAAAGTGACATAGAGCAGAGATCTATCTGATGAAGTGAACAATTAGCCATATGCATATCAGCGAGAAGAGCTTTGTAGTCAGAAGGACTATTACATGCTAGGGCCCTGAGTTGGTAGTGTGCTTGGAGTTCTCAAGAAACAGCGAGGCAGACCTAACCGGTTTAGCTCAGTGGATAGAGCGTCGGCCTGTGGACTGAAAGGTCCCAGGTTTGATTCCGGTCAAGGGCATGTACCTTGGTTGCGGGCACATCGCCAGTAGGTGTGCAGGAGGCAGCTGATCAATGTTTCTAACTATCCCTCTACCTTCCTCTCTGTAAAAAAAGTAAATAAAATATATATATTTTTAAAAAGAAACAGCAAGGCAGTCACTGTAACTATAATGAACAAGAAGAATATTGCTAGAATTAGAAAGTAAGGTTAGAGAGATAAGGGATAATGATTGTGCCTGGTTGTAGTTAATTATATAGGGCATTGTAGGCCTTTCTAAAGGCTTAGACTTTGATTGAGTGAGGTGGGAAGCTGTTAGTGTTTTGAGCAAGGCAGGGCTAGATGTTGGTAGTATTATTAGGCTAGCACAGTAATCCAGATGAGAGATGGTATAGTTTGAATGAGGCTGAGGGCAATGGAAATGTGTAGTCATATTCTCAATATATTTTGATAGAGCCAATAGTATATGTTGATGGATTGGATGTGGGGCATGAGAAAGAAGGATCAAGAATGATTCCAAGATTTTTGGTTTGAACTCCAAGAAAAAGGTGACATTGATTAAGATAGGGAAGACTCAATGGAGCAGATTTGTGGGGTGAAGAATGAGAACTTAGTTTTGGACATGTATGGTAAATAGGCCTATTAGATGTCCCAAAGGAACTGTAGAGTATGCAGTTGGATATATTTGAGTCTGGAGTTCAGGGGAGATGGGTGTGTGTGTGTGTGTGTGTGACTGTGTGTGTGTGTGTGTGTGTGATCGGTGTATAGCCCTATTTTACGTCAGGAAATAGAACTAAATTGAAAAGATATTAGTATAATTAGGACTAATGTGATTTTTCAAGTACAAATGTGATGTTAACATTCTCTACACAAAAATTGCTTTCTATAATGTTATGATTGCTTTAAAAACATGATTGATAATATAAGCATATGGCAAATTTAAAGATGGAATGCCATTTTGTTTTGAGATCATACTACAGTTTTACGTTTTAAGAATATATCTGATATGCATATATGCATAACCCATAGACAATAGTGTGGTGAAGGCCTTGGGCTGGGGCACGGGTGCTGGTTGGAGAGAGTCAGTGGGTGCAAAAGGGGACATTTCAAATACTTTCAACAATAAAGATAAGTTTTTTTAAGTAAATTAAAGAGGTGGCAAAAATATATATATCTGAAGTGCTAGGTCATTTTTTTTTTAGTAGTTGGGAATTGCTATTCTGGTTCCATGAGACAGTTTTAGCACTAGAGGGCAGGCTTGCTTCTAGAAGCAAGAGCAGCCAAATAGCACCTATATTTAATCCCAGGTTCTCAAATTACAAGTTTTCTATCGTATTTTCCTATTGCTAGGCAAGCATAAAATAAGACTAATGGTTGATTTTAGTATATGTAGAACTGGTTGATATTAATATACATTTGCATATGAAGTCCAGGGAAACTCAAGTATAACACTACAATTATATTAAGATCTGATACAGAAATATCCACATAAGAAAATTTGAAGCCTGTCAGAAGAAATCTTGGACATGAAAACACATTTAGGAAATGTATTGGGTTGTTAACTTTGAACTGTCAATTACAATAAGAATTGGGCTACAAAGATGAGTAAAATATAGTTCCTGCCTAAATAAGCTTTGGTGTAGTACTTTTCAGCACTTAATATTTTGTGCTATATCTATTTAAATGTCTTCTGTTCCTTCAATATTAGAAATCCTAACTCATTTATCTTTGGTACCTCTAAGTGCCTGTCACAGTACCCGGTACTTAAGTTAGTTTATAGTGCATGAATAAATGACTGAAAAAGAAAAAAGAGGAAAAGTGTATTTACACAGCCAGGGAATTGGGGCCTTTGCAAACATCTTTTTACACTTTTCCCCTTGTAGGAAGGTTCTTCTACTAACAAACATGAAAACATTTAAAAAGTTTAAAATAATTTAAAAGTGGTTATGGAGATGATTACAACTCCATCTTTGTTCCCACTGGTCTTTTTAATAGTCTTTACACCCCACAATTAAGAGCATTTAGTAGAGATAACCTATTACCATCCATAAATGTTGGGTGGTCTACCTTTTGTGACTGAAGTGGAGAAGAAAGATCAATGTAGAAGATGGACACCTTTCCTGTCTTGCTTGTATCAGTTTGAGAAGTTTGAGGTGAGATGGAGCTTTCTGGAATGAAGGCACCCTTCTTTTTTTCCCACGTCACCTGGAAAGTTTGCCTACACATGGTTCTTCTGTTCCCTTAGTCATTTTAGGGTCCCTACTTCTTTTATATATATATACTAGAGGCCCAGTGCACGAAATTTGTGCACTCGAGGGGTGGGGCAGTCCCTCAGCCCGGCCTGGGCCCTCTGGCAGTCTGGAGCCCTCAGGGGATGTCCTACTAACTGATGGCTTACAGCTTCTGGCTGAGCAGCACTCCCCTTGTGGGAGCACACTGACCACCAGGGGGCAGCTCCTGCATTGAGTGTCTGCTCCCTGGTGATCAATGTGCGTCATAGTGACTGGTCATTCTGCCCGTCAGCCGATTTGCTTATTAGCCTTTCATTATATAGGATATATATGTATACATATACTTTCATTTTATATATATATATATATATATATATATATATATATATATATATATACACACACACACACATATATATATATATTTCTTTATTGATTTCAGAGAGGAAGCAAGAGATAGAAACATCAATGATGAGAGAGAATCACTGATCAGCTGCCTCCTGCATGCCCCCCACTGGGGATCAAGCCCGCCACCCAGGCATGTGCCCTTGGCCGGAATCAAACCCGGGACCCTTCAGTCCACAGGCCTATGCTTTATCCACTGAGTCAAGCCAGCTCGGTTGAGTCTCTACTTCTATATGATAGTTCTTTTGTTTCCTTATCTATAACATGAGAATAATGGTCCTTATATGGTAAGATTGAGGACAAAATGAAATAATGAATGCAGTAAATAATAGCTACACTGCAGTCTGGAAAAACATCAATTGGGCTTTGTAGGATGGATTTGTGTTCGTTAAGTGTTCTTACATAGTAAAATCAAACCAATGGCAAAAGAGTGACTCACTAAATCAGATATATTTAGAATTGCAAATCTCTTAGGAAATTATTCTCTAATGTCAATTATATAAACTGATTTGTTTTATTTACTATTAATATGGAGAAGTATAATGAAATGGTTCTTAAAAGGGATATTAAATATAAATGAGGTGATCAATTTAGAGTGCACTTGTGCTAAAAAATAATTGCTCAATAACATTTGCTGCTATAGCTGTCTTTAAAAGTGGGTCAATTTGACCTCGTACAAAGATTTCTATTGTTTTAGAAAGACAAATATTTTAAAAATTATAAAGCCAAATGACTATAATGTTTTATTACATTGTTTGATTCTCTTAAACCAGTTGTTAATTTTTTTTTAAGTAGCAGGACTCTTTTCCAAAAGGAGTTTTACTTAGAAGTGCAATATTTAACACAGAAAGATAACTGACACACTCTGGTTAAAGTAGGACGCTCTAATTCCTCCCTACTCACCACCTTCACTGCTACTGTCACTTCTGAGAATCCCCAAAGGAACCCCTTGCTCTCTGACTGGCACATTTTGAAAACCACTGCTTCCAAATTTGCACCATGGCCTATCAAACATGTGGACAAAGTAATAGAGGGAGAAAATTCTAAATCTCTTTAGAAATAGATTTTACTTTGTATAAAAGCCAAACCAAAAACCTTTGGCATTTTAGTATGGAATAAGATGAGATGAATATTTCTATTATCATTCTAAATATTTACACTAGAAAGTTTATGGTAATTCTTTTTTGAGTTTATTATCTAGAGTTGGTCTAAAAAAGGTGATATGAAAGAACTGCCGAGAAAGATTTGGAATAGTTATAAGAATGAATGAATGAATGAAGTCTATGGATGGAGTCTTCACTTACTACAAAGGATAAAAAATACTCTAGTTTCTAGTCTCTACCTTGGAGATATAATCCTCAAAGGGGAAGCAGCTTTGTGAGCAGGGATCATGTTAGTTATGTGTTCCCTACTCTGTGTCCACTACATAATAAGGGCTTAACATGTTTATTGAATGAATGAAAACTTGTACAAGTCTGTCATCTCTCCTAAATTGCAAGTTATTTGAAAAACAGGAAGCATGTTTCACTTACTTTTTTGTGCCCAGTGGCACACATGGCCAGTAAATTAGAGTTTGCTTACTGAATTAATCAACAAATGAACAACAACAACAAAAACCAAACACATATGTACATCAAAAATGTATATGCAAGGAGGGGCAAAAGTAAGTTTACAGTTGTGAGTACACAAGACACAGGAATTTATCCTTATATTATTATTCGTTAATATATTGTTTTCCATGTGAAGAAGTATAAACCTACTTGTCCCTCACTCTGTATCTACATTCCCATTAGACTATGTCAGTGGTCGGCAAACTGTGGTGACTCACAAGCTGTGGTTTGCCGCTCTGTTGACTAATGAGTTTGCCGACCACTGGACTAAGTTTTGTGAAGGAAGAAACCATGTCTTCAGCTCTTAGCATAGTGCCTGAATCATAGTAGGTTGTCAGAAATGTTTGTAGGACTGAATAGGACTTAAGTTTGAGTAGTACCAGAGTAGTCTCATGTAACCTGGCACAGTGTTGTCTTTATTTTTTTATTTCATTTTTAAAATTTGCAATAATTACAACTATGTAATATAAATGTATTAGGGGAGGACATAAGAAAAACATCAACAACACACCCAAGGAAAATAGATTGACCATGTTCTTGTACTTCTGTAACAATAGGTAATCTTCATGAAATGGCAGTGTTCCAAGGAGTGTCCCAAGATAAATGCAATTCTAGGTACAATCCCAATACAGAGACATACAGAGGTGGGCAAAAGTACATTTACAGTTGTGAGTAGGCAAAAACTGTTTATTCCTGTAATATTTTTTGTTCTGTTTGTTTATTTTGTTTCAATTGTTGATATATGTATTTATTACCATGTTATTGTTCATTTTTTTATCTTCTTCTTAAAGACCCTTTAACATTTATTGTAATATTGGTTTGGTGTTGGTGAACTCGTTTAGCTTTTTCTTGTCTGGGAAGCTCTTTATAAGTCCTTCAATTCTAAATGATAGCTTTGCTGGGTAGAGTAATATTGCTTGCAGGTCCTTGCTTTTCATCACTTTGAATATTTCTTGCCACTCCTTCTGGCCTGCACAGTTTCTATTGAAAATCAGCTGATAGTCTATGGGAGCTCTCTTGTAGGTAACTAACTGCTTTTCTCTTGCTGCTTTTAAGATTCTCTCTTTGTCATTAACTTTTGGCATTTTAATTATGGTGAATCTTGGTTTGGACCTCTTTGGGTTCATCTTGTTTGGGACTCTCTGTGCTTCCTGGACTTGTATGTCTATTTCCATTACCAGTTTAGGGAAGTTTTCTGTCATTATTTTTTCAAATAGGTTTTCAATTTCTTTCTCTCTTCTCCACTGGCACCCACATGATGCGAATGTTGGCACACTTGAAGTTGTCCCAGAGGCTTCTTACACTTATCTTCATTTTTCTGGATTCCTTTTTCCTTTTGCGGTTATAATTGGATGTTTTTTGCTTCCTTATCCTCCAAATCTCTGATTTGATTCTCTGCTTCATCTACTCCACTGTTGATTCCCTGTAATCTATTCTTCATTTCAGTTCATATATTCTTCATTTCTGACTAGTTCTTTCTCAGGTTTTCTAGTTTTGTTTTGATGTATCCTATCTCTCTGCTAAAGTTCTCACTGAGATCATTGAGCATCCTTATAACCAGTGTTTTGAACTTTGCATCTGATAGTTTTCTTGTCTTCATTTTGTATAATACTTTTTCTGGAGTTTTGATCTATTCTTTCATTTGGGACACATTTCTTTGTCTTCTCATTTTGGCTGGCCTCTCTGTGTTTGTTTCTATGTATTAGGTACAGCTGCTGGGCTTTGTAGAGTGGCCTAATGTAGTAGGTGTTCTGTGAGGTCCAGTGGCAAAGCCTTCCTGATAACCCCAGCTGGGCACTCCAGGTACGACCTTGTGAGGGCTGCGTGCACCCTCCTATTGTCATTGAGCCTTGATTGCTTTGGCACCTAAATGGGAGGGATTTACCCCCAGGCCAATTAGCCTCAAGGACTGGCTGCAACCATTGACCACTGACCTCCAACCACAGTGGAGGGTTGGCTGTGCAGAGGCCCACCCCATAGTGTGGGACTTACATTTACAGGGCTCTGTTGCACACTGATTCTTCCTCTTGAGTGTGTTGCTTATGGAGGAGATTTGGTGATGCTTGCACGTGGTATGAAGCTGTCCACTGGGTGTGCTGTATCTGAGGCCTCCCAGGAAGTGCAATCCTAAGTTCAGCCACTGCCTGTGTTCTGCCTGGGGCCACCCTGCATGAACTACAAAGCAATCTGTAGATGGCTGCTACTTGTGCTGGGCTTGGAAGTATCCAGGAGAGGCCAAGCTGTGAACTAAGACTGGCCTGGGGCCATCAAGTGAGATGCTGCTTGTTCAAGAGATTTGAAGAAAGTCTGCCTATGTCTTTTAAATAGACACAAATTTATTTCATGATTGATGACAGATCCCAATAAGCATTTTCTGAGTTGGTGCCAGTTGAATAACATGAGCAACATATTCTGTGGACTGAAGTGGTCAAGGTGGCCTCTCAGAGCTGGTGAGACTTGATGAAGGAGGAGGGCACATTGGTGTTTTAAGAACATGAATTACACAACAGCAGAGGAAGAAGCGGGAGATGGAATGACCAGTAAGGAAGGCACAGTGTAGAAAAAGCTCTGGGCCTGGAGTGTAAAGATCTCTACTCTGAGTTCTTGTGGCTGCTTACTGGCTATGTGGCCTTGAGATTACTATAGCTGCCTTTTCTTCTTCTATGAAGTGGAGATAAGACTGATGTACATATTGCTACTATACTTAAAAGTGTTTGTAAAATGCTAAGAAAAACCTAATGATATTCTTTGAATGCGGTGGGTTCCAAATGTCTTCTGAATGGCAAAGAATACATTATATGTACTAATGAGAAGAATGGAGTCACTGGAATCTCAGCTCTTAAATCTGCCAGTAAACTTGTTAATTCTTAATGGGAAGAAAAGTAAATACATGAGCCACCGAATCTCATGATCAGAAGGAAGACTTTTTGAATCAGTTGGAAACTCCTATGAGACTCTAAAGTTATGTCAGAGATGAATAAGTCATGAGCTCTTCATGCTGATGTTATGTCTAATGGTGCTGCCTTATTTATTGAAAAAGGCAAACCACATGATTAACCATGCAGAAAAGCTTAAAAAAAAAAAAAGCTTCCTGAAGGATGGATGCTTCATTTGTTTAAAACTCTTTGCATCTTTATTTACAAATGAGTCTTTTTTTTCCCTTAACTGGTAATTTGTTTTAAATTTGGTTGTAAGATTGTTACATTGACTGTGTATGTTACACAATAATTGCAAAAAACTCAACAGTCCACCAGCTGAATAAGGGAAATATGTTTATTTTTGAACTTTAATGTATGAATTGGTTGTAACCCTGGTCTTTAACATCATGATCTAAGATTATATTTATTGGCACTTCTTTATATCCAAAGCCGTAGCACCTTTCTTTGCTTCTGAAATACCCTGCCTACCATAGTCATTGAGGGTTGGCCTCCTTATTCTGTATCTGATTAATTTTAAGAAACATTCTTTCTTGCTCATCTTTGAGCATTACCAATTTTGCATATACTTTTATTAGTGTTGATAACACTGTATTATAATGTATAATTTACATACTTTTTTTAAAACTGTCATCTCCTTAGGTATTTTTGCCTTTTATTTCTCCAGCATTCAGTATCACAGGGAAAGCACTTAATCATAGAATAGATAAATAAATGAAGATTAACAGGTACTTATCTGTTAAATGATTTTGCTTGTGTAAGATGTCTGTCTTTTGTGTATTTTTTCCACTGGGTGGCTAACATTCCACAGCCCTATTTTTAATGTTGATCCACTATTGAAGTTATTAAAAAATGAAAGCAGAACTGCATATTAAAATAAATATGACCTTTTTGCTTCCCAAATAGGCAGAATTATTTAAATTGATAATACCCATTGTCAATAAGAGTGCAAGGAAACAGGCATTCTTATATTTTTTGAAGGGAATATAAATTGGCAGACACTTCTCTGGGAGGCATTTACCAAGATATATTTAAAAGTCTTAATTATGTTTATATCCTCTCTCTTAGCAATCCAATGCCTAACAAATTATCCTAAACAATAAATTAGAAATTTCCAAAAGATTTTAACATAACATAGTTTATAGATGAGCAAAAAAGGAAATAACCAAAATGCTTAAGCATAGGAAATTGGCTGTATAAGCTATAGTATGTATATTCACACAATGGAGTGCACTGCCTTGAAAAACGCATGCTATATTATCAAAGGAAGAAGGGACAGGTTTTAAAGCAGAATGTACAATTGGTTACTCCAGTGTATATGTAAATGTATAGGAATCTCAACTCTAATTGAAAAATAAAAATATATATTATTTTTAAAAAAAGTATAGGAAAAAGACTGAAAGGCTCTATCCCAAAATAGGAAACAAGGTAGCTTTTTGCTGATAGAATTACCCAGCAGTTTTGATTTTTACTTCATTCCCTATTTCTGTAATACAGTGAGTATTACTTTCATAATTTAAAAAAGTAAGTGAAGGTTATATAAGGAAGCATATTTTCTCCTTTGCTGATTATACACATCCTCTCAGTAAAGGAAAAAGGACCAACCTTGCCCTAGCCAGTTTGGCTCAGTGGATAGAAAGTTGGCTTGCAGACTGAAGGGTTCTGGGTTTGGTTCTGGTCAAGGGCATGTACCTTGGTTTCGTGCAGGAGGCAACCAACCAATGTGTCTCTCTCACATTGATGTTTCTTTCTGTCTCTCCCTCTCCCTTCCACTCTCTCTAAAAACCAATGAGAAAAATATCCTCGAGTGAGGATTAACAAAAAAGAAAGAAAGAGAAAGGGAGGAAGGAAGGAAGGAAGGAAGGAAGGAAGGAAGGAAGGAAGGAAGGAAGGAAGGAAGGAAGGAAGGAAGGAAGGAAGGAAGGAAAGCAGGAGAAGGAGGAGGGGGGAGGGGAAGGAGGAGGAGAGAAGAAGGGGGAGGAGGAAAACCAACCTTCAAATAGGAATTTTCACCTGGACCCAGTGCAGCAGACCTTTTCCCCTAACCTGTTCCACCCTAGTTCCCATGGTAGTCATAGGAAACAGTGGAGCATTAGAAGTAACACTGATTCGTTCATTCAGGAAATACGTACTGAGACCCTACTGTGGCTTAGGAACTTGAGATACAAGGATAAGCATCAAATTCTTGAAGGCCAAATTATATTTTTTAAACTAAGAATTTAAGTATCTAGTCCAAACCTCTCTCTTTGGAGCCAGAGAAACTGGATCCCAAAGATTTGCCCAAGATTAAGTGGATAATAAATAAAATGTCTAAACCTGAATTCAGAAATTCACTTTCTAGTCTATTGCTTTTGCTGATCACTTGAGCCTCTCATTTTGTAAAACTATCATCTGTACAACTACAGATTCTCCAAGTAAAGAGAAATCTTCATGCTTGTATCTCTTACAATATCTTTAATTAGTAGCCTTGTTTTACTTTGCCTCATAGAATATATAGTTAAGGAAAACTTTACTAGTATATCAACCAATCCTTAACTATATTAGTCATTGTTAAGCTATTTTGTCCT
Organism: Cnephaeus nilssonii; assembly: GCF_951640355.1. Taxonomy (NCBI): domain Eukaryota; kingdom Metazoa; phylum Chordata; class Mammalia; order Chiroptera; family Vespertilionidae; genus Cnephaeus; species Cnephaeus nilssonii. The sequence goes on along the minus strand of NC_137084.1, from coordinate 67,834,327 downwards.
CATATTATACATTTGCTTTATTTTAATCTAAAAGTAGACAAAAGCCAATTGACCCTCTCCCACATCTACGAGTACATCAAATTGTTGCTTCTTACTTTTAGGGAGGGGCCTTTTAGCCAGTCAGTAATTTATCCTACCTAATGTATTTACATTATGTATGGAGATTATTATGCAGATTTTATCAACTGCTGAAACACAGATACAGTATAATAACAGCACAGCACTATACTACCTGCAGTTTACCAAATGTACTTCTTTACAGGCTACCCTCTCCACCTCTTCACTCATCCTTTAAAACCCCAACATCCTCTCTTACCTTCAGTAGCATTGGTCGCAGCATATTGTATTATTCTGGCTCCTTGAAACAAGAGGCTTTTTATCTTCCTGATGTGCTTAGTTCGGTGTGAGACCCATCGCAGGTACTCAAATGTATCCTTGTTGAGAAGATGAAGAAATGGATGATGGCATACACAGACACATTTTCTTACTATGTTAAAAGGTAAAGAAAGGTTAGTTTGGCATGAATTGTTCTGCATTGGTTCCTTATGATCACAATTTTTTTATTATATTCATTGATCTGATATATATTTCTCCTGGGTTAAAGTAAAAATCTCCAGAAACCCTTTTATTTCTGAAAAATCAGGGAAAATGTATCCCCTTCTCCAGTTTTCTAATAACTGAGCTTCTGGTTCCGCATCTTTACCTTAACATTCCAGAGTGTGCTTTGGTGATTAAGTGTGTCTATTCATGAGAATTTGGGTTCCAGATATTTAGACTTACATCAGAGCAACAGTGTAATATGGTGGAATGATTACCACACAGGGAGTTGAAGGGGTGATTAATCCAAATGTAGCTACTGATTTGCTTGGCGACCTTAGCCATTTTTCATTCCAAGCCTTCCATTTTCCATCTGTAAAATAAAACCATTGGCTTCGTTCATCAAGGTCTTGTTCCTCTCCGGGATTCCACTGTGCTCTCAGTACACTGAGACCTGATCTTAGCTCTCAACGATACTGAACATTTGGACTGAACAACTGGACTAGACTTAAAGGTCAGAGCTCAGCCCAGTGTGGGAGTTGGCTCTGTAGACCTATGATTTGTTCAGGCTCTGCTTGAATATTTTCTGTAGTTCGATCTTAACTTCCACAAAGGGCCTCTCATTCCATATGACACAACCCTCGTTGCAAGTTTTTCTGACATTCACTCTAGATGTATTTATTTCTCTCAAGCTTCTGTGGATTGCTTCTGGTTTTGCCCTATGGAATGGAATTTCTCTTTTACACATGACATACCTCCAGATATTTGAAGACAATAATAATACCCCAGCCATGAGCCTCTTATTCTCCAGGTTAAAAATCTAGTTTCTTTAACAATTTCTCATATGACCAAATTGTTCCTTATTCCTGCTGCTGTATTCCAACCTGATTGTATGTTTGCACCTCAGTGACTTTGCTCATGCAATTCTTTGCTGGTGGTGGTACCCTTCCGCCCTTTCTCCATACACTGATTTACTCATTCTTCAAGGCCCAAGTTAAACCCTTTCCTCTTCCAGACATATCCTGTCCTCTGTCCTCTGTGCTTTATAAATGCTGTATTTTAAGTTTTATACTGTATTTTAAGTTTTCTTTAACATATCCAAGTGTTCTGTGATTGCAGGGACCTTAACTGACTTCTTCAATTCCTGGAACATGATGGACATGCATGAGTGAGTGAGTGAATGAATGAATGAATGAATGAATCTAACATATACTATGGATTACAGTATAAAGTAGGTGCTCAGGAAGTGTTTATAGAAGAACTAATGAATACATGGGTGAACAAATGAATACACTATTGCTTTGCTATATTTCATCTTTTGAATTCTCTTAAAATATTGGACCTAGAAAGAAACATAAAATACCAGATATCCTAGAAAGAAACATAAAATTCAGCCAGTAGAGGATGTAGAGGATTGGCTACTCACCTTTTTCTTGAAATTATCCTCTTTTAATTTCAGATTCACATTCCCATGAACAGAGAACAGGGAGGCTAAGTTAAGACCTGCTATTTTGTTTTACCTTCTGGCCTACTCTTAGCTCTCTAAGACATTCTTTTGTTTTTCACTTTCTTTCTTCCTCTGGTCTTTCATGCTTGTCTATGTAAACAGGCTTGCCTCTTTTGTCCTTATTATGACTATTGTGCTTATGGTATCACAACTTCATTTTCAAGGTCCATCTAACAATCATGAAATATCTTTCCTTAACATAAAAAAGTTAATTACTGCCCAGCCAGTGTTACCAAGTGGTTGAGTGTTGATCTATGAACCAGGAGGTCATGGTTGATTCCTGGTCAGAGCACATTCCTTGGGCTTCAGGCTTGATGCCCGTGTAGGAGGCAGCCAATCAATGATTCTCTCTCATCATTGACATTTCTCTCCTTCCTTTCTCTCTGAAACCAATAAAAATATACCAAAAAATAATAATTTTTAAAAGTTAATTACGTGCAAGACTTCAGAAAAATGATTATTTAGAAACTCTCTGTTATATTTTAAAGTGATATAAGCTTTTATAAAAATAAAAGCTATAATTTAATGCAGCCCCAGTATAGATTTATGTGCAATTTGCTCAGAACTACTTAGAATGTTATTTCCTCCAATTATTAAAATACAAATGCCTTCCATAACTTCCACATCTTATCTATCTAAGCAAATGCCTATAGATATAGGCACTGAATGGCTCATCTACAGGTGAAACAAATACAGTGTATAGGTTTGAGTGTGGGAATAATGGAAAATGCAAAACGAAATGACACCAACTATTGCTGTCAGTGCTATGACCTATCTATCCTGTTTATTTGATTGGGAAAAGGGCATGAAAAAAAGACAGTAGGGCTAAGAGAAAACCAGCAAATTCTTCAGACTTTATATATATATATATATATATATATATATATATATATATATATATATATACACATACACACACACACACACACACACACACACATATATATATAAAGAATGGAAAAACAAAACCAGAAATACTTCAGAAGTATAAACAAGCACTTAATGCCTTACTTTATTGGAAAATTATATATTCTCTAGGTTAGGGTGACCTACTCTTTTTTTTTCATTCTTGAATTATTTATTTATTTATTTTAAATTACTTTATTGATTAAGGTATCACATATTTGTCCTCAACCCATGCCCCCATTCCCATCCCAAACCCCTTCACACACATGCCCCCACCCCTCTGTTGTCCGTGATCACTGGTTAGGCTCATATGCAAGCACGTAAGTCCTTTGGTTGATCTTTCACCCTTATCCCCACCCTCCCCTACCTTCCCTCTGAGGTCTGACAGTCTGATCAATGCTGTTCTTGTTCTTCAGTCTATGTTGTTCAGCATTTCCCCTAGATGAGTGAGCTCATGTGATACTAGGAATACACTTATAGGAACCGAAAATGAGACAAGCAATAATGGTTATGCTGAGAGGCAAATGAATCAGTCTATAGTGAGTTTCTTTCTGGGCCAACAGTTCTTTTGAGTCCCAATTTCTATGTCCAACAGTTCTTTATGTGTACATAACAGCAATGATATTTCAGTTCTGGATGGTGGACAAATGGTGGTAATGCAGGTCTGACCCTCTCTGGTTTGGTCTTGGGCAATCTGCAGTGACACACATCTGCTGACTGCTAGTATGCAAGGCATCGTCAGCGTCTTCCATCCCTGGACTGTTTCTCTTCTGTCTTCATGGCTGGAGCACTCCTGTCAATTCCTCTCTGTTGCAGGAATCCACATGGTCTCAGAGTTGTTTTCTGAAAATATACAAACATATTCTCGACCAAAAGTTAATAAAGTAATCTTTTCTATAAATTTGACTTGCGATCCTTTTTCATTTTTTGCCCAAACAATTTTCATTTGGCTTGTTTTGACACCATGTATGTTTTACCTGGGTGTCTTGCTGTTAGCATTACAAATGAAAGTTAATTTTCTAAAGTAAAAATTTTTTTAGATGTAATTTATTTACAGGATATTTTTCTTTACATGATATTCTTCTACTATCCCCCCTTTTTTGGTTTAAGTATTAGGAGGCTTTTGGAAATTTTATGCTGTAATCTTGATAGCTTTTAAATTTTACTTTTTTGCACTAAAATGTGACTGCTTTAGGTTCATTATATGTTACGCAATTTTACCAATAAAAATTTTAGTTAACACTTTAGGAACAGCTTTTTTGTCCAGTACAATTGATTTTTCTGGAATATTCGCTTATTTTGATTGGCCAATTTAAATTAGTCTGAAAACTTGACTACTATTTTACTGTCAAATTTAATACTCTAACAACCATCTTATTTTACCCTGTAAATATTAGTGGAGAGGATTATTTGCCTTCTTGAGTAGGCCCTGAGCATTCCTGGTGCTAGGCTGGATTTAGATATCAAAGACCCCAGTTCCCCACATCATGGGTGCAAGACATCTTCATCAAGTCTTGTTGCAGTGAGAGGGCATCTGCTGTCGGCCAAGTCTCTGTTACCTGGGTCCCGATTTGAGCTGGGCATGGGAAGCAAAGTAGCCATGGGGACAGGAGACCTCCCTCAGCAGGGGTGAGGGTTCAGGCCCCTGCAAACTTGGGGGGGGGGTGAAGGTCTGTGCCCCACCTCTGTTGACCCCCAAGTTCTCTCCTGATGGCCCCTAGGGTGACCTACTCTTAATATCTCCTGATTGGACATGTTTTCTGAAATATATATTCTTATAAGCCTTTTCCCATAGCTTGGTATAGATGGCCTGCACCTGCAGCAGCAAGATAAAATGAATCCCCCTGTCCTCCCCTGACCCCCTTGACTGACTCATGTCCACCCCTCCGCTTGACTGACTGGTGCAACCCACATCCTGACCCTACCTTGGATACTTTTACTCTATACAAGAGAACCTAACCACCCTCTCGAGGCTAACACCAACACACAGGTCTCAGCCCACTCTGAGAGAATGCAATAGCATTGCTTAAGCTCTCAGAGCATTTCCTGTCCTGGCTTCTGTCAGTGCCAACCTAACACTCTACAATACACTTTCCAGAGAATACTTAAATGGAAAGAATAGCAACTAGGAAGAGAAAAGTACAATGAGCCATATTCTAGCAGTGACACAGCCTTCAACTTAAAATCCAAATTTAGAAAATTACTCAACTACTTACAAAATAGAAATGGTCAAGAGAATCCCCATAATATCTAAAAGTAAATGAGAAATCAGCAGAAATCAATATTTCAATGGACAACAACTTCTTTTAAATATTAAACTCCATATACTTCTGAGAAGATGATCTGTTCATGATTTTATCTTGGATGAGATAAATATATCAGGGGAATCTGTATGTCCCATTTGCGGGTCTGACCCTTCCAAAAGTCAGGCGAGAGACGACCAGTTCACTATAAACTAGAAGGTCTGTCCATTAGTAGCTGAGAGTCCACTGTTCTCTTTGCCTTCTCATAACCCTTATTTATTAGCTGTAGAAAGAGCTCTGGATCCGAAACCAGATGATTTACCTGGATGGATTCCAGGGTTTCATGAATTCCATAAGGTCCTAATAAGATAAGGCATGGAAAAGCATGTCATAGAATCTAAAATGCGGTTCAGTACTTTTAAATGGTATTAGCATCAATACTGCAATGATTAACCATGTGAAATGCATAACTGAATTCATAGAATTCCAAATTTATTAATTGTTAGACGTGATTGGAAACTAGTCTAATGCATGTGTCACCTTAAAATTTCTACAACTATGATTCACACATAATTGACCATTTAATGAACTTTTAAAGCCAATTGGTCGTTTGAATCTCTTCAGTCTATGAAGAAACAACTGGCTTGGTACATATGTGGGGAAACCAATGTTCCAAGAAGACATTCTTGCTAATGTTGGTGGGAAACTTATAATTACAAAACAAGGGTGGAATTGGCACTTAATTCATTAATTTTTGCTTAGTAAATTTGGGGAAATATCAGAGATGTTCGGAATTGTTAATGTTATCCAAAAGAGTCACCCAAAAACTCCACTACAAAAATCTGTTGTTGTTTGTGTGTGTGTGTGTGTGTGTTTAACTGCTGGGAAGTTTAAGTAATAGAAGCTATAACCCCTGAACCCACTTGGCTTGTTACTGATAGATATTGTCTATTACCATAAATGCATGATGGCAATAGATACATTTTTGCAGTAGGTCACTAGTTTACTATGTTTGGCCTTGCTTGTTCAATTCTTAAGTGGCTTTCTTCTGATATTGCTCTCTGTGTTTCCTCTGTTCCACATTACTTGACTTCTCTTTCTCTGAGACTGAAATATGTTTATATACCTTGCTTCTCATCAATAGTAATAATTTTAAAATATATACGTAAGGCATATATGAAGTTTGCATTGAACATTCAATGGGAATTTCCTAATTATAACTCTTCAAATTTACATTTCAACTGATTGAATACACTGTTCATGAAAAATAGTTATTTTCTTGCCTTTTTTAAAAAAAGAAGGAAACACTAAGCAATGTTTATTGTGCAATTCCAACAGTTATTTGTGGAATCTTTGTTTAGAGTTATTTTTATAGCCAGCCATTTCAACTGCCTAGTTTTAAACACTAAAAGCACTGATGATTCATGTTGTAATTTTAAAAATGTTTTAAGACTACTCATAATTCATATATCATTTCTTTCACAAAATAATCCAAATAATTTTATTACCTAGAAGAAAATTACTGAAACAGTGTCCTTCCAATAACTTCAAACAAAAAGTAGCAGATGAGGAAATAGTATTTCTCAGTCACTGGGAGTGTTTGAATTTTTTGTTGTTGTTAATCCTCACCAGAGAATAATTTTTTCATTGATTTTTAGAGAGAGTGGAAGGGAAGGAGCGAAGGGGAAAGAGAGAAAGAAAGTTTGATGTAAAGGGAACACACTGATTGGTTGCCTCCCGCATGTGCCCCAACCAGGGCCTGGATCAAACCTGCAACCCTGGTATGTGCCCTTGACCAGGAATTGAACCCATGACCCTTCGGTATGGGGACCAACACTCTAATCACTGAGCGACACTGGCCAGGGCGAGTGTTTGAACTTTAAAATGAGAAATGGACTGGCATTTTTTTTTTTTTTTTTTTTTACGTTTCCTGTGAATTTAGAGCTTACATGTGGCATCGGGACTCAGATCTCTGGGGAGACTTTACATGGCTTCCACCTCAATTTGTTTCATTTTCATTTGCTTCTTTTCCAATTTCTTTTGCTCACACCTCACTCAAGACAGCTTCCTCCAGCCTGAGCTGTTTCTCATCTATGATTTGCTTTTCTCTGCTCTTTTCTTCTCACACTGAGATTGTGCCACTTCTTGTCTTTGCACTTGCTTCAGCTTCTAGATGTTCTCTTGGACTTGAGCTCTGTTCTTATCTGGTTTTTGTTTGCCTTCTCTGTTGAGTCAGAACTTTTTGGCTTTGTCACTGGAATACATTGCCATGTTCATTGGAGGTAGCAAAGCCCCCATATCCTTTGGGTAGATGTTGCCTGAGCCAGGCACATGAAATGCAAACAGTAATCCTCTTTGTGTCAGGTAGTTTTAAAGGCTGACCTTCCTCTTGCATAATTTTTGGACCCAAGAACTGATCTGAAAAATGAATGGATTCAATCTGGTAAGCATAGTGTGTTCACACGTGAACCTTTGTGTCTGGCATTCCCTGTGACTTCTCCAACCTGACAGCATGGCCAAGGAGTCTGGCAGTCCATACTTTCCTCCAGACGTAGGTTTGTCACAATACCCACTCCTGCGTCTCGTTCCGCAGTCTTACCAAAGCTTTTTGAACGCCAACAGCAAGCACTTAGGTATCCAGGGCCTCATCATTCATGGTCACTTTTGTTTCCACTTGATCACTCACGGGCATCACCATCTGGGCCAGGACATTCAGTAATCCTGTCTCCTGAGGAGCCTGAGCTGACGGCATCGCTTCACAACACACTCTACCAGAAGGCCCCAGGGTGTAGATATACTCATTCCCCTGGTTCAGCTTTCCTGTGCTTGATGCTTCTACCAAGGCAAAGCTCCTCTCTGAAAGCTCTGAGTGTCAAACCAGGCCTGAGCAAGGGGACTGCTTTTCTTCTTCCCAATGAAGTAGACCAGTCACCATCAAAATCCTGTATAATTAAAGCGTAATATGCTAAGTGTCCCACTGAAAGTTCAACCCATTGGTCGACCATTCGGTCAACCACTTGACCAGTCACTATGACACACACTGACCACCAGGGGGCAGACGCTCCGACTGGTAGGTTATCTTGCTGCTGGGGTCCAGCTTATGGGGACTGGGCAAGAGGGACAGACATGCCCTGGAGCCCTCCCCTGGTCCCTCCCCTGGCCAGCCAACCTCCCGTGGTCCCTCCCCGGCCAGCTGGCCCCCATCGCCCCAATCGGGACTGGGCAAGATGGCCCCCATCGGCCCCAATTGCCAGCCAGACCAAGGGACCCTACCCGTGCACGAATTTGTGCACTGGGCCTCTAGTTTCTAGATAATATTCTCCCAATTATTCTGGAGGTGTGCAGGAACATCAACAATTGTTATTGGGTCTTTATTTTTCTAGAAGTTTCTATTTGTCTTCATAACCTTCAAATTCTTCATTGTTGGATGACTCACTCTCAGTACCTCCCTCCTGGGTATCTGCATCTTCAGAATCTCTTGGGTTTTCATCCGACCCTCCCAACTCCACAGCTGCTTTGTCTTCATCATCTTTAGTGGTAATCACCCATTGAGGAGATTTAGTGACAGCATCTTCTGTGATGTCCTCAAGTTCAGCAAAGTCACTATCATCATACTCAAGTACGTGTTCCTCAGCCTCAAAACATCAAACTTGGCTTCAGAGAAACTCCCTCCCCGCACCCTGAACACCAAAAGGACGACACAGCATGGAAGGTCTCATTGCACCTGTGTCGGGGGCTAGCAACTGGCCAGTGCTCCTGCGGCCACCACCTCTGCCCCTCTTGACTCTCAGCTGCCACTTGTGCAGTCACCGTAGTTTTATTGCCCCCAGTACCTCTAGGATAAGCTGTACCAGGCAGCTCAGTCAGCCACACCACACTTCACATAGCTTCTACCATCCATTTGGGTCTATTTTGCTAAAGTAAACTTCTTTGAAGTTATTATTCAAAAATAGGAAGCACTGAAAAATGCCTAAATGAAATTAATCTTTGACTTAAAATCTCTAGTTTTAGAGGGTCGTGGGCTATTATGGACCCTGATGATATGGTGGGAAGAGTTTCTACCTCACAGTGTTTTCAGAGCATGTAAGTGCTTGGAATAATATGGTGTCTGATATGTGATATGTGCTCAATAAATGTTTGCTATTTTCTTCTGATTATTAATTTAAATAAACTCAGGGGTATTCAGTAAGGAAATGTTTTGTCTGCCTATCTGCAGAAATGCTTCTTTCTATATGGAAATTTATTTTCCCCTTTATTATTTTTTATATCTTATTCTCCTCTCTCTCTCTCCTCCTTTGTTAACTTGTTTTTACTGTTGAAAAGTAAAGCTGTGGTTTCATGCCCCCAAAACAGCAATTCAATTCAACCTGGCCACTTAGCAGCCTGAGAGACAAAATAGTGTGCTGTGCTTTTGCTAATACTGTTTTCCTCTTGTCTCTAACCATGCAAATTCTATTCTTCAGGTTCCAACTCTTGCTCTTTTCCTAGATCAATCCAGAGCACATTAAGGTCTGTTAAACTAATCCAATGCCTACTGTCTATAGCATACATTTATTGTTCCCTATGCATCTGTTTTATGTGTTTTCTCTAAGGCAATGATTGAGGTTCCTCAGTGCCTTAGACCTCACTCCGGCAATCACCCCATCTCCTTTCCCCACCCCCCATCAAGTATCTACCATAGGGTTATACACATAATAGATTCTCCTTAGAAAATGCTCAATAAGTAGAATCACCTTACCTCACTCAAATGGTTGTTTTGATACCATGTAGTCATAACCTAATTATACCAGGAAAAAAGATCCTCTTTTTAAATAATGTATTCTACCATCCAAATTATACTCTTGTCAGAAAGTTTCTCTTAGAAATTATCCCAGTTCATCACTTTTGCAGTTAATGTTAGCATCTAGATAAAATGAAAGGAGGAAATGTGAAAATGATTATGGCTAATTATTTTGATTTTTAAAAACATTTATTTCATAAACATTTTTAAAATATATTTTTAAATATATTTTTATTGATTTCAGAGAGGAAGGGAGAGAGAGAGAGACAGAAACATCAGTGATGAGAGAGAATCATTGATTGGCGGCCTGCTGCACGCCCCACACTGGGGATCGAGCCCGAAACCTGGGCATGTGCCCTGACTGGGAATCAAATCGTGACCTCCTGGTTCATAGGTCGATGTTCAACCATTGAACCATGCTGGCTGGGTTTCATAGAGATTTTTATAAGAATTTATATTGTTTGTTCAAGGAGTTTTAAGACTTTGGAGTCTGTGATTGAAGAAGTATGTTCCCAGGTAAGTCCTAGGTATTTAAAAGTTGAGAATTGTTGTTTTGATTCTTAATGTGTTAGAAAGTGAATTCCTATTTTGCATTTCTTGTTAAACTTTGCATTATATGGTTTTTAAGCTATTTAGAGAGGTTATTGCTTGACTCAATAAGACAGATTTTTTTCTGAAAGCTGGAAATTTCTGTGTGTGTGTGTCTGTATACTCCTCCAGTCCTAAACTTTAACAAAACCCATCTTACATTATACTGTTAACTACAAGTTTGTCTATTTCTGACACCCTCCACTTCTACCAGGATATAGTTTCTCAAGCAAATATAGGTGTCTATGTTATATAACAGGTGAGGTACAGAGTAAATGTTTATTGTTTTAAACATCAAATATATTTTATATTGCTATTTAATACATATGAAGTATTGTGTATATTGAATATATATTTTTACCATGGAAAAACATCTAAGCATATATTTACTTATATTTCTTTGGTATCTTTTACCCTTCTGGGTACATAGTAGGAGATGAATATAAGTAAACCAGGCTGTATTCAATAAGAATTCAGTTTTTGTTAATGAGAACTGGGCAAATATTTAATTTATATATTAAAGCAAAACAGGAAAAAAAATAAAGCCTTCACGTGGTCTTATTTCTGGAAGAACAGCTCAGCAAGGCTGAACAAGTCTTTGTTTTCAAACTTGGTTTCCGTAGCTGGGTGAGCTTATGTATCAACCCAAAGTCTTACATAACCAGCTGAGCCATTGTCCTCTGATGTCTTCTTATTTCTGGCCAGAACATGACGGTGGCAAAATTATCCAAAACATTACATGCTAAGCCACTCTAGATAGATATAGCCAAGAATCTTGATTTTCAAAACAGAAATGGGCAACTGATTAATCTACTAAGTGGAAAATTCATCATTTTTCAGCAAATGATTTATTTTTCTTTGATTATAAGCATGTTTAGGTGGATAATGTTTTGGATGCATAAATCATTATAAAGCAAACCCTCTGTGTCCATTTTATTTATAAGAGTATCCAACTGCCCTAGCGGGTTTGGCTCAGTGGATAGAGCATCAGCCTGCGGACTGAAGGGTCCTGGGTTTGGTTCTAGTCAAGGGCACATGCCAGGGTTGTGGTCTCGATCCCCAGTAGGGGGCATGCAGGAGGCAGCTGATCATGATTCTCTCTCAACATTGATGTTTCTATCTTTCTCTTCCTCTCCCTTCCTCTCTGAAATCAATAACAGTATATATTTAAGAAAAAAAGAGTATCCGACTGACAGATATCTCTTTTCCTCCAATACTGTCTAAGAAGAAGATACCTAGTAAAATTTGCTCAACAATGTACAAAAATCAATGAAAAGACATAAATCTGAGATTGAGAATTCAAGCTCAGATAAAGTTTCAGAGCATGTTATACTCTAGGTTTATGAATTAAAACACCATTATATTCTTACACAGTTGAGCCAGCATGGTCACCATCAGACCAGCTAAGTCACGTGAACACCAAGAGGTATTCTGCTTGCCCTCCACGTCCTCTGTTTCCAGGTCCTGTCTTATTGCTCTATTCAATTCATACAAACTCCTTCCAAGGAACTTCAGGTACCTCTTATACTTAAAGAGCGGAAATAACTAATATTTATTGAGCTCCTACTATGTGCTTAGTACTTTAGAAATATTATCTCATCCAATCCTTACAATTCCTGAGGTGGATTTTATAACCCTCAGTTGACATATGGGAAAATTTATACTAATAAAGGCACACAGATAATAACTGAGAGATCTAGTACTTAATGCCAAAGTTTCTATTTTCAAGTCTTGTATGCTTATCACTATTTCAGGATCTAGTACCACATAGTGAGAGGTCAGTGAATCTTGGCTGAATGAACAGATTCCATGGATGAGTTGAATCTTTTAAAACCAGCCTTCTTTACCTCTTTCTTTCCTCCCTCCCTCCCTTCCTTCCTTCCTTCCTTCCTTCCTTCCTTCCTTCCTTCCTTCCTTCCTTCCTTCCTTCCTTCCTTTCTTCTCTCCTTCCTGCCTTTCTTTCCCATGGTAAACATTTATTGGAGTGGATTTAGGGAACTACCTCCCCTATGTGCCACGGCCTTCGCAGCTAGGTTCAGGATCTGAAGGAGGGGCTGACACACAAATGAAAACGCTATACAAGAAATATGAATTCAGAAGGCATTGGGGGCCAGTGGAGACCTCTTTCCTGAAGAGGCACACACTTCTTCTGGCCTGGTCTGCTTTTTATTTACTTGAATACACATTTACCCTTTATCAATGCATACAGGCAGATCAAAGGTAAAGTTTGGTTTACAATGTAAAGATTATCAGGTTGGGGAAATCACCTGGAGCCATTGCAATCACAGCAGGATTCATCCCTGCTGAATATCAAAGTCCATTCACCTTCCAATGTTAACTGTTGTTTGCTTTAGCCTCCGGCACCTATGAATAGAAATCACCTCCAAAATGTCCTTGACACAAAGTCCTCCAGCCCTTGTTTGTCTTTTTCTGGGAAAGGGAGATCATTAATTTGTGATATAGTCTGTTTTTTTTTAATTCTGTGGCCCATATTATTAGAAAGGCTTTCCTTATACTGAGAAGAAATGTGCTTTTGGGTGGAAGGACATTATGGTATTATGTGAAAAGCACAGGTCTGGGATTAGAAAACTGTAATTTGGATCCCAACATGCTCACTTTAGGCAAGCCCCAACCTTTCTGAACCTCTTTCCTCACCTATAAAATAGCAATTGGTTTTGCCTCCCTGGTCTAACTCTCAGGGTCCTAATGAGAAGCAGATTATCTATCTATATAAAAGCCTAAGTGACCGTTCTACCTGTCAACCATTTGACTGGTCTACTGGTCACTATGACATGCACTGACCACCAGGGGGCAGATGCTCAACGCTCAGCTGACTGATGGGCTCTAGACACAGGGCTCAAGGCTGGCTGCTGCAGCCCAGAGACCGCAGCAGAGTGGCAGCAAGCCTACTGAGCAGCGGTGGCAGGCTCAGCAGGGCTGGGATGAGCAGGAGCAGCAAGTGGCATTGGACTGCCGGTTTCGGCCCAATCCCCGCAGACCTGTGCACCGGGCCTCTAGTAATGTATAAACAGTACTTTGCAAAGAATAAATCCCAACAGAAAAGTTAGTTGTTCCCATTTCATCCTCTGGGATTTCATTGAACCATTATATTTATTATTAAAGAAAACAATTACAGGTCTCATTACATCTTCTTTTCTGTAGTCACTAGAGCTCCATTTCCTTACATATTTTTAAAAATATAAAATGAATGGGTTTCATATAAAAACTCCTCCTTGTTGCCTCCTGTGGAATCCTCTCTAATATGGCACACTGTAGAATCATTTTTGCCACCACAGAATGTAGTATCATAATGGTCCTTGGCTTGGCTACACTGCTTTGATAATACAGCCTCAAATTACACTAGTGTTTTCGTCCATTACATTTTGCAGCTAAGTTTATGTTGACTTTGTGTTTGATTAAGAGTCATGTTCCTTTCACATGAGCTGCTGTCAAGTTGGGTCTTCCAGGTCCTATATTTATCTGGTTATAGTTTTTAACCTAAATGTAAATCACTGAATTTATTTCTATTTAATTCATCATGGCTTTAGGCCTCCATTCCAACCATTGCAATTTATTCAACTTCTTACTTTTATCTACCAATGTAGAGTTATCTCTATTAAGTTTTTTATGACATCTACAAAAGTGATAAGTCCTTTCTGATTTTAGATAAATTACTGGTAAAAATGTTGAATAAAATAAAGCTTGCAAAGAACACTGTGTCTTCTCACTAAAGATTTTCCTCTAATGCTGATTACTCTCAGTTGCTGAGCAGTTATTTGTGATAGAACTGCTTCTCCTTTCATAGACTGTGAGACCACAGCTTGGTCTTCTTAGTATCTCTAAGGCTTAACATAGTAGTTACTCAATAAGAGTTTCTAATTGGAGAATAGATGAATGTTAAGTATTTCCTCCTGGTTACCACTGAAGCTTTATTAATTTCATTTATTTAACCAGAGTACCTAAGAATTGACATTAATCTGTTAAGTAATATGCTTTGGGTATGGTTATTCCACTATGTATCCACCCATCTACTGTGGCCAACATCCAACTTAAATTTTTGTCTTTTAATTTATAAAAGTACTAGGAGAGAGTTGGTCAGATATATCCCAAATCAATGGAAGTATTCCCTTGATGTATTGATTTTATAACCCTGTAATAGAAGGAAATTAGATCCACTAAAATGGCATGATTCTAGTGAACTCATCCATACTTATTTATAGTTAACACCTATTTATTTCCTAAGTATTTACATACCTTCTGTTTAATTACTGTTTCTAGACTTTTGCTTCATATTCTCGTTACCCAATTACCATGTGTACCTCCCTGTGAGATGTACATCCATGCAAGTATTTCTTCTCTAACACCTTCCTTACTCCCCATTTTTGCTCCTTTCTCAACACAATATTTTCAAGTTAAACCGTTTTCCTTAAATGCATTATTGAGAATAGGCTCCCTTTTAGCTTTAATTCTCTCATTTTTATCTCTCTCCTTTCCTACCTGGATTCTTCCATTCTTTGGACCAAAGCTGAATAAATACAGTATTAAATAAAATTTTCTGTCCCTCCCCTATTTTATTTTTTATAAAAAGATGAATCGTATTTCTCTTCACCTAAACAAAACTAAAATATCTGCAACAAATGCAATTACATTTTGTTTAAAATCCGTGGACAGACGAGTGGGTAGTCCTCAGGTGGAGAGCCTTTTCTTTCTAGAGGACTTACTGCAATCTGGGTGATCAGCAAAGATCCAAGGAGGAACCTTCTGAATAATTATGATTTGTGATATTGTGTAAGGCTAGTTCTGTTTCCCTCAGAAGACTAAAATATTCTGCTAAATCATGGTGAACTCTGTGTTGTTTTTTTTTTAAATAAACGAATTTGTGAATGAACACTTCACGAATTTGCGTGTCATTCTTGCGCAGGGGCCATGCTAATCTTCTCTGTATCGTTCCAATTTTAGTGTATGTGCTGCCGAAGCGAGCACTGAACTCTGTTTTATTTACCATCATCATTTAGCTCTCGAGTCACAGTTTAGGTTTTGTCGTGAGAGAAGGCAGGTTTGCCTTAGGCTGGTTGTCTGGCAGTAGAGTTAAATGAGGTCATTGATCAGCAATTCCTGTTTAGCTTCAGGAAATCTCCTCTTGTTTACTGAAACTGGATACACAATCCTCTGCTATTTCCTGTTTTTTGATAAATAGCGATGTTTTCTGGGATGGAAAAATACTAGTATGTCATTCTCTTAAAGGCTTAATGTGATTTTAATCTGAAAGTAATTAGTGGTTGCATTTCTTTATATATATTCATACATTTTACTAATAGACTCTACTGGGAATTCCATGGGTACCATTAATAATATATTAAATTTTGATCCACATGCCAGCTTTTTGGAAAGTTTGTTCATGATGATAACATGTTTTATATTTGAGTTATTTTTTTAAATATATTTTTAATGATTCCGAGAGGAAGGAGCCATTGCAATCACAGCAGGATTCATCAGGAAGGGAGAGGAAGAGAGAGGTAGAAACATCAATGAGAGAGAATCATTGATTGGCTGCCTCCTGCACCTTGGACCAAACCTGCAATCCAGGAATGTGCCCTTGACCGGAATTGAACCTGTGACCCTTCCGTCCGAAGGCCAATGCTCTATCCACTAAGCCAAACTGGCTAGAGCATATTTGAGTTATTCTGAGTGCTGCTTTTTATTTTTTACTTAAGAAATGTATGGTTTTACTCTTAGAATATTGGCTTACCCCATCTGGAAGTTATCATATGACGGGATATAATCTCTGAGTCTTCAATTAGTAAAAAAAAAATACATGAATCAGACAGCCCAGAAAGCAATACAAAGGAAGTCTTAAAATGCATTCTTACCCGGCTGGGTGTGGCTTGGTGGTTGAGCATCAACCTATGAACCAGGAGATCATGGTTCGATTCCCAGTTAGGGCACATGCCCAGATTGTGGGCCAATCCTCAGTGTGGGGTGTGCAGGAGGCAGCCAATCAATGATTCTCTCTTATCATTGAGGTTTCTATCTCTCTCTCCCACCAGTTCCTCGCTGAAATCAATTTTTTTTCAAAAGTTTTAAAAAAATGCAGTCTTATCAGTTCTGCCTTAATCAGGAATTAAATTAACATGTGATATAGAGACTTCATCTACTACTAGACACACTCCTAGAATCTCAGCTAGTACTGACCTGACCACACCACAGATGTTAAGTACTTCCTCTTGGCTACCACTGAAGCTTTATTAATTTCATTTATTTATCCAGATTTTCTGATTAAACTGTGAGCTCTTTGAGTCCTGTGTTTGTAAAAAGCATTTATAAGAGAACCAGAGTACCTAAGAGTCTAGTAAAAGAAGCATGTGTCTATCATTTCACTTTTTATCCAATCCCAGAGTTACCCCTCCTACTTTACTTTCTCCCACCTCCCTAATCTGTCACCAATGGGTTTCATGTAACGTCTCCTTCACTTACATTTCTTCCTTTGATGGAAATTGATAAAACTAGGTAAAAAAAAAAAAAAATCTCCATTCTCTAGAGCATTATCTTAATTTGTTGAGATTCTGCTTCCTGTCAATTGTTGACAGTTTGGCTCAAATAAACTCACAAAAATTCCTTACATGTTTGAATGTTAACCCTGGTAAACAGTTAAATTTAACTTAAGTATTACTGTAGGCGTATTACTTTCTACTCTTTCTCTTGGGCAAAGCTCCTTCCACCTTTTTTTTTTTTTTCTTCATGTACTTGGTCCTTTGCCTTCAAAGAGTACAGTGATCTATGCAAACTTTCAAAATGCCAGAAAAAAAAACAGACAGAATATAATAAGATTAATGAGACGTTGTATAACCTAAAATGACATTTCTGCCCTGCCTGGTTCTTTCCCCAGGCCTGTGGGCCTGTGGGGTAGCAGTGGTTGGGCGTAATGTTAAAGGAGAAAGGAGGTGAGTCAAGAGGGAGACAGGAATGGCTACCTTGGGTAACCTGAGGTTAGGATAGGAGAAAGCTTCAAAGAAAGTTACCCTCTCCCACTCCTTCCTGCAGGCCCAAGGACATTGGCTCATCTGCTATCCCTGAGCAAAACCCTAGAAGAAGCTGACCTGGGCCTGGGAGAAATGAATATTCCTGATCCCACATATAGACACGGGGTCTTCCCAATTGTGCTTACCAACTTTGATGCCTTCCTGTCTCCTCTGTACTGTGTGGTTCCCTCCCCACCCCACCCCCCTTTTTAAGTGAAAGATGCCAGGTTTATTAAAATATTTCTCACCTCTTCAAACTACTCATCCTTATGTATTTCTTATAATCTGGGCTAGGAACCTTCAAGTCATATTATATTGACTCCCTCCTGAGGCTCAACTCTCCAATTAAGCATCACATGCTCATTTTTACTTCTAAGGCTTCTATTGGATGTTTCATGTATCCATCCATCCATCCATCCATCCATTGTGTGTGTGTGTGTGTGTGTGTGTGTGTGTGTATTGTGTTCTAGATTTTGTATGAGGTGTTGGAGATGCAAACATGATTAAGACTAGTCGCTTCAGTCCTAACCAGTTTGGCTCAGTGAATAGAGCGTCGGCCTGCGGACTCAAGGGTCCCAGGTTCGATTCCGGTCAAGGGCATGTACCTTGGTTGCGGGCACATCCCCAGTAGGGGGTGTGCAAGAGGCAGCTGATCGATGTTTCTCTCTCATCGATGTTTCTAACTCTCTATCCCTCTCCCTTCTTCTCTGTAAAAAATCAATAAAATATATTTAAAAAAAAAAAAAAGACTAGTTGCTTCAGTGTGGTGGCACTCAGGGCCCTCCCTCCAAGATCAGGACCCCAGGGCCTCTCCTGCCACCTATCCCACACTGCTCTCCACTCAGGCAGTATTCACATCTGACTATTCTGGGACCTTCGGCATCTCCACCCTTTGCTCACGCCCAGACTATGCGTTCCCTGCTGCTTCACCTAGTGAAAATCCTGCTCATCTTCCAAAGCTCAGCTCCAAGGCCCACTCCTCTTTGAAGTTCCCTCCACCATGCACTCAGGATTACTCATTTTTCTTGCTATGATCTCACAGTACCGATGCCTCAAGAATAGGATTTATTTTGTCAGCCTGGGATAAACGTTCATTATTTGTCATTGTTGCTCTGCCATTGGACTACAGGCATTTCTAAGGCAATAATGATTCATGCATCTTTTTATTCCCTTTACCTCCTTACAGGGTGAAAGCTTGGCAAATCTCCTGTTGGCTGAGACTCTTCAATAAAGAAAAAAAGTATATGTGTGATATTCATATTAAATTACCTGATATCACCACATGCAATACCCTTTTTACTTAATAATGCTTTCCAGTAATTATATATTTCAAAAGTATAAACTATTTTCCCTACCTCATTTTTCTCCTGCCACTTACATCTTCCACTTTTGATGAATAAATTTTTCCCACCAAATGAATCTACTCAGAGGGAAAGTTGGTCTGACTGCCATTATCGCTTTGAAGGAGAGGTGCCGCATAGCATAGGAAAGGGAGACTCAGCTTGGATTCAAATCCAGACCTGTCGTGTGACCTTGAAGCAGTTAAATTATTTTCTCTGTGCCTCATTTTCTTAACTACATATGAAAAAGGTGGTTAAAAAGGTTTATCTCATAGGATGGTTGCAACAACTAACTGAAACACATGTGGAGCACATAGAATAGTGTGTAGAACATGGCAAGCAACCAGTAAATGTTAGCTCTAAAACCACTTCCAAAAAGAATGCTGTGATGACATTTATTTATTTCTTTGTTAATCCTCACCTGAGAATATTTTTCCATTGATTTTTATTTTTAGAGAGAGTTGAAGGGTGGGGGAGAGACACACAGAGAGAAACATCAATGTGAGAGAGACACATAGATTGGTTGCCTCCGTCACACACCCTTACCAGGGTTGGGGTTGAGCCTACAACCCAGGCATGTGACCTTGACTGAAGTTGAATCTGGGACCCTTCAGTCCCTGGGCCAACGCTCTAATTACTGAGCCAAATGGGCTAGGGGCCTGTGATTTTATAAGAACACAAGGCAGAATAATAAAGATTTAGTAAGTTTCTCTGAGTGTATCAAAACATTTCTTAGCTTGTGCCATTTAATTAGTGAATTGGTTTTGGATTAATTTTCTCAATATGTTGCACTTCAAATAAAATGTTCACAAGAATCATGACATAAAGTTTAAAACATGAAGTCATAAATTTTCAGGCTTATTTAAGAAAACTTAACCTACGTTCTACTTATCCCCTTCAGGCCTCACCCTCATTGGCTTTCTCATTACATCTGTATGCTTTTGCAATTTACCCTGGTGAGAAGATCTTTACTTCCTTTGCTCAAATCTATATTCATCACCTTTTTAAACAACTTGTTCAGAAGCCTGCTGCTCTAAGTTTTTTTCTGATTCCACCTAGTGGTAATGGCCCTTTCACCATTTAGAATTTGTTCATCATATTATTCATAAATATTTTAAATCTACCTCATATTTTCTCTCTCTGCATCCTGGGTCATTTTCCCCTCAGGATTTTTCACATGATATGATAAGATTCCAGTTAAGAACAGAAGATCCTGCGATAACAACATTTAAAAAAATAGCAGGAAAGGGAGAATAGTGTCATACAACTATGGTTGGTTGGATACTAAGAAGGTTTCTCACCAAACACATTTGGCTTACGTACAACACTGAAATAGAGGATATGAACTAAACTGATGATGGGAAATAAAAAGTGGCTGAACTCTTGGGAGCCAATTGTCTAGCGTATCCATAATTTACTCGTTCATTCAGAATATTTTAGAACATATTATGTTGGGTGCTATGAAAATTCAAAATGAATAAGTCATTGTATTCACCTTTGAGAAACTTGCATTTGAGTGATGATGGATAAGAGGAAGATCAACTAAGGATCCATTTTGCAGAAAGAAATAAACATTATAAGAAATGTGTAACATGACAATATCTTTAAGACAGCTAAGATGATAAACCTGCCCCCAACCTCTACTACTACCATTCCTGTCTGTCCATATTCTTTGACTTACATCCTATCACTATGAATGAATTATCAACATTTCTATCTAAGCCACACCCCTACAAGTATGTAGTATATCTCATCTTCTCTTGCATACCCAAGGAAAGACTCCACAATTTACCCCTCTCTTCTCTGTATAATTAATTTTAAAACAGCTTTATTGAGGTATTATCCACATACAATACAATTCACTCATTTAAAGTGTATGAATCAATTGTTTTTGGCATATTACCATATTAATTTTTTAAATTGTGGTAAATATGTATAATCATATTTGCCATGTTAACCATTCAATTCAGTGGCATTAATTATATCCACAATGTTGTACAACCATTACCATTATCTTTTTCCGTAACTTGCATTAACCCAAACAGAAACTGTAACCATCAAGCAATAATGCTCCATTCTCCTCAACATTTAACCCCTGGTAACTTCTAATCTACTTTCTGTCTCTATGAATTGACATCTATTCTAGATGCTTCATAAAAAATGAATCATGCAACATTTGACTTTTTGTGCCTCACTTATTTTACTTAGTGTAACATTTTCAACATTCATCCATTTACCAGACCTTCATTCCTTTTTATGGCTGAATAATATTCTGTGTATGAGCATGCCACATTTTCTTTATTTATTCATTTGTTGATGGACACAGAGGAACTATATATGCTAAGTAAAATACACAGAGGAACTCCCTAATGTATATTTCTAGTTCTCACTTCCTCTTTTTTGAACTCCAGTACTGTATACCCAACTACCTTTCCAGCATTTCTATTTGTATATCCAACACCTCAAATTTCATAAACTCCTAATCTTCCTTTCCAAACCTTCTCTTCCTGTGGTCTTTCCCATTTCAGTCAATGTCAACCCCTTCCGTCCAGTTACTCAGACCTAAAAACTTGAAGTTGTTCTCGGTCTCCTCTCTTTCTCTCAGTCCTGCATCTACTGCATTAACAAATCCTGTTGGCTCTTACAAGTACATAGAACCTGACCCTCATCCCACCTGCACTGCTGCCACCCTGAGCCCAGCGCCATCATCCTGCCCTATTGTGCCAACCTCTCCAGTGCCCTGGCTGCTGAGTTTCTGTCTCCCTGGATCTGTTCTCCACACGGCACCAGAGTGCTGTTTTCAAACACAAGTTGGTGTAGCCATTCCTCTCTCAAAATCCTCCAATTCCGCCTCTCTCCCTCGGAATAAAAACCATACTCCTACGAGGCGCCATAGTCTGTCCCCTGCTGAGTCTGTGACCCCATTTCCTCTACTCTCTCCTAGCCCACCGCCACACCAGTGCTCCTGTGGTTCCCAGCTTCCTTGGTGCTTGCTGCTCTCTCTGCCGGAAAGCTCTGCTCCCTGACAGCCCTGGCTCGTTCTCTCTCCCCCATCAGGCATCGCAGCACCAAACTGCACCCAGGCCTGGGCTCCTGGGTCCCTTCCCTGTCCTTTTCCTTCACAGCACTCATCACCACCTGTCAGCCCATATGTTTCATTTATTTGTTTATTTGTTATTATCCTGATAGGAATTTAAGCTCCAAGAAGGCAGGGGTATATATCTGCCTGTTTTTTTATTGGCGTTGTTTTTACTCCCTTATCTACAGCACCTAGAGTGACGCCTGGCACAATAAATAAAAGTCTGTTCAATGATGAAGAAAAATTACATCCTGGTGACATGTTGCAGAGCAAACTTTACTGCTGCTGTTAATTTCTGTCCCCCGCTTTTCACCTAATTTATTAATAATGTATTCAGTGTTTAACTCAACCATTTTATAATAGAAGAAACTGAGGCCTTGAGGGGTTAAATGACTTGCCTAGGGTTAAGGGAGGGTTTGGCCACAGAGCCTCAAGTACAAGTCAGGGCTCTTCACATTCACCTTCCAGGTGGTTCAGGGGAGGCAGTCACTATAACAGAGCTAAAGCCGGGGAGTGAGTGAATGGCAAGCCATTGTGTAACTGTCTCAAATGGCTTGGCTTCTACCCTTGAATTGGAAAAATCAGTTTGGGTTTGGCAATTCAGACTCACTGATTCCTCACCCTCTGTCTCCCTTCTGTGTCAGAGTGATGTGTTTTTCTGGCCACTTCCACAGACCCATGTTTATATTTCTCAACTAGACATGAAACCACTTTATGCTCTGCCAGTTCCTGGGGACGTTTAGGCAACCCTGGGCAGGACGGTTAGACCCCAGGTCCTTTGGGATCGTGGAACTGACAAGCTGGAAGGAACCCGGGGCTTACCCAAGCCAATCTGTGTTACAGCTGAGGACAGGGACGCCTGCGGCTGGGGACAGGCCGCGGGGTTGCACAGCCTCCTCACCGATGCGCAGTGTGGCTGCTCTAGTTCAGCGTTCTGCCAATGACCAATTTTGTGCTTTTTTTTTTAAGTAACGATGACATCTCTCTTCAAACTGGAGACTTAATTGTTAATCTCTTTTTGCAGCTTATATCCCTGCTATCTAGAGAAATAGGTTTTGTTTCTTTGGAGGTGTTACTCCTGCAGTGAGTTCTTCGTTAGCCCGGAATGAGGGGTGTGCTTTTCAGGGTTCCTGGTTCTCCTCTGCCCTGTCCCTCACACCCTCACATTCAGGAGGGCTGCCCCTGCCGCCCAGGGAGAGATGCAAGGACAGCTTGCTGAGGGGCCTGGGTGAGCCCCCGCTGCTGTCCTCACTAACAGAGACCACATGACCAGCGTGGTCATTACAGGGCCTTGGATTGGTGGAGCGCTTGAGCGTTTACAGACGGCATTCACGCAAAGAATCGTTTGATTTTCTGGGCACCGCTGTAATATAGGCCAGGGTGATACCCTCTTAGTTTTATAGAAATGGCGAGAACACTAAGGTTTGGGATGTCTAGAGTCACATAACTAGAGAATGGCAAAACAAAGGGCTTTTACTCCACGCTCAGTTTTTGTTTCTGCTGCAGTGAAATTGTGATATGCTGTGGACAGAAAAAGCCAGTTGCTGCAGCTGATGGGTAGTTGCAATATCAATTGTACGTTTCCAGACATTCATTCAACCAAATTTATTACGTACTGTCTGTGGGCCAAGCACTTCGCTAGGAGCTGGGGCAATAATATAATTCTTGCCTTGCTGGCATTATTAGACAAGATAGACATGCCAAGAAATAAAAAAAACAGCAATATTTTAATGTAAGTACTGTAACAGAGAAATTAGCTAAGGAAACCCATATTTTAAAAGTAAGAAAAATGATTTGTTCTATAAATAAAATTGGATTGAGGAAGAAGAAGCTGGGGAGGAGGGAGTACATTTCAAACAGCAGAAACTACACATAGACAGGCAGGCAAGACAAAGCCTGAGGTTTTAACAGAAGTAAATGCCATTCAGTCAGGGTGCCACAGGGGGCAGCAACAGCTGACGATGAAGAGGCAGCAGAAACCAGGTCCTTAAGGAAGTTACTTGTGTGGTCTGTCATTAAAGGGGTGGAAACAGGACATCTAACCAGGTCGGGGATGAAGCTAAAGTCCCTAAGACAGAGACCAGGAGGAGGTTACTGCAGGGTTTCTGGTCTTCCCCCCTGTGCCTGGTCCCCCAGGGGGACTCGATCCGCAGAAGGACTAGATCCACAGGGGACTCCATCTATTTGATGCCGAGGGTCTGTGATCTGAGGAACAATGAATTGGAAAGAAAAATGCGTTTTTCTAAAATAAGAAAACCTGCAAAATTAAAATTTTGTTTCGTTGAAATTTCTATAAAAAGTGCACTGTGTCTATTTAATAAATTATTTAATGTAACAGTGACAAAAATTTCATAGCTTTCAAAACAATTAATGGGGTAGGTTTTTTCACTCTGCAGGAGTTGCAAAGAATCTAAAATTATTGCTGAGAAATCATCTCTAACCCAAAGCCAAGTAATTCCAAAAGGAAATTTATTTTTAAAAATGGAGTTGTGGTTGCATTTTGACCTGTTTCACAGGGTGTGGGATGGGCCCCCTTTAAGAGCACAATGTCCAGGATCTCCAAGGTCTGAAAAGGGCCCTCACCTCAGGCAGAGGCGCTGGAGTAGAACTGGTGTGAGGGAGGATGAAGAGCTGTGCTGGTGTGGTGTTCCTGGCTGAAGAAGAAAGTTCCTTAGGGCGGAAAGCAAGCAGACCAGGAATGTTTATCTGCGCTGGGTTAGGTTCTACCAGGGCCGGCAGGAAACCACTTCACATCTCTGTGCCTGTTTCCTCCTCTGTCAAATGCAAGGCGGGTCTAAAATCAGCCAGCCTTTGGCCCACAGAAATAATTGACTGACGTACTATCTTTTTTTAATTAAAGTAATTTTTTTATTAAAGCAATGTTTTTAAAGCAACACACACTTTAATAAAAGTATTCAGTTTCAAAAGTCAAATAACATGTCAAGGCTTATAGCAACAAAAATGTGGTCCCCCACTTTACCCACCCCCTACCTTGAGTCCGTTTTCCAAGATGTAAGAACTTCTAATTCCTTTAACAGTTTCCCCTGGTAGTCCTATCTTTTTATTTTTTTAAGTAATATGTTTTTTCTACAATTTCTTATCTTTTCAATTTTAAATCCTACAAGCGCTGGAATTAATTAGGGTTAGGCAGTGAGGCACTCACTTCAGGCACAGATTTACAGGGGTTCCCCAAAAAGTCAGTTATCAAAATAAATAACATTTTAATGCAATGTTCTAAAAAT
The DNA here is from genome assembly GCF_951640355.1 of Cnephaeus nilssonii. Classification (NCBI taxonomy): domain Eukaryota; kingdom Metazoa; phylum Chordata; class Mammalia; order Chiroptera; family Vespertilionidae; genus Cnephaeus; species Cnephaeus nilssonii. Next base: position 67,809,086 of record NC_137084.1, on the reverse strand, counting down.
AAAAATTTTGCAAGAAATCCATGATAATCAAAATATCAGTGAAGGCAGGCTCTGACAGGGCTAAGATGAGTGGTTAGAGAGTGCAGCTGAGTTATACAAGGATAGGGCTGGATTCTGTCTGTACTTAACTTTTGATATGGGATGGTAGAAATACCTACTATGCATATTATAATTGAGCTGTCCTGGACAAGGCACTGGCTCCCCTCATTTCCTCCCCACTCCCATCCCCCTAATGGAGCACATTGGAATCACCTGGGGTGGGGGGGTCTTTAAAATTGTCAATACCCAGGCTGTATCCCAAACCACTTAAATCAAAATGTCTGGGTTGAAAAGAAGACATCAGTATTTTTATAAAAGATTTCCTACATGGTTCCAATGTGCAGCCCAAATTGTGATCTGCTGCAATAGAGTGACATCACAGTTAGGGTCAAAGCATCATAAAGTACTTACAACAATCATTTGGACCACATACAGCTGAGTCCCACAGTATACTATAGTTATATTTTGATATTGTATTTTTATTGATTGTTTGACAGAGAGAGAGAGAGAGAGAGAGAGAGAGAGAGAGAGAGAGAGAATGATTGATTTGTTGTTCCAACCATCCAAGCACCCCATTGGATGATTCCTGTAAGTGCCCTGACCAGGCATCGAACTTGCAATCTTGTAATGTTGGGAAGATGCTCTAACCAACTAAGCCACCTGGGCAGGGCTTCCCCGCCCGCCCCCCCCCCATTTTTATTGAATTTATTGGGGTGACACTGGTTAACCAAATTATTCAGGTTTCAGGTGCACAATTCTAGAACGCATCCTCTGTACACTGTACTGTGTGTTCACTACCCCAAGTCAAGTGTCCTTCCATCACCATTTATCCCCCCTATTTCCTCCTGCACTTCCCTCTTCCTCTCCTCCCCACAGAAATCACCACACTGTGTCTGTGTCCATGAGTTTTTTCCTCTCTTTTAGATTCTATTTTTGCTCTATCCCTCCCTCCATCTCCCCTATCCAGCTGCCCTCCTCCAGCCTGACAGCTGTAGGCCTGCTCTCTGAGTCGGTCTCTATTTCACTTGTTAGTTCATTTTCTTTATTAGATTCCACATGAGTGGAATCATATGGTACTTGTCTTTCTCTGACTGGCTTATTTCACTTAGCATAATGCTCTCCAGGTCCATCCATGCTGTTGCAAAGGGTAAGATTTCCATTTTTACAGCAGAATAGTATTCCACTGTGTAAATGTACCACTCACCTACTGATAGACACTTGGCCTGCTTCTAAATCTTGGCTATTGTAAATAACACTGCAGTGAACATAGGAACCTGAATTAATGTTTCAGGTTTCTTTGGATAAACTCCCAGAAGTGGAATGGCTGGGTCATAAGTTTCATTTTTAATTTTTTTTTCACGTCCTCAAAAATATTTAATGATACAAAAAAGGATGGGCAAGTGCAAAGAGCTGGACAGAAAGCCACACATACAGCATGACACCAATGTTGTAAAACAAACACACACAATTTAGAAAAATGCCAGACGCGACAGCATCATGGCACTAACAGTGATTGGCCGTGCGGTGGTGGAGTCGATCGTGTTCTAAATGAGTGAACTGTTCATACCAGTTCAAAAGCACTAAACGGAGGTTTAGGAACAACTCCCAGGAAGGGGTCCTTCGCGGGAGCTCTTCAGCGGGATACGGAGTCGGAAGAACGGGTTTAAGGTGAACCTGCTGGGAGGGGGCCAGGTAAGAGGATGCTCATTCCAACCCTGAGTTTCTGCTTCATCCCAGAGTGACTGTGAAGGAACGGATCTGGTCCCTGCCTTCCGGGGACGGCCGCACGCTGAGTCACTGCTGGGCTCTGAGGGCCTGGACCCCAGGGAAGAGCTTCCAGCCCATCTTAAAGGGGGAACAGGCTCCGGTGAATGTCTCCCTCACAACCCCACTGAGCCGGCGGTCCAGCCAGGATTGGGATCAGAGCTCTAACATCAAAGCCTGCTGTCTTACCCACGACGCTGCCACATCCAAATCTAAAAAAGCCTCTACCAATCAAACAATTTTTAAAAATGCAGTACTTGGCATAAAAGGAACCCCGTACCCACATCATTGGTCCCCACAGCTGTCTGTTGGGCGGACTGCCGAGTGTCCGGCAGGGTGAGTAACCACCTGTCAAAGGACCCCGTAGAAATAACAAGCCCAAACCACCGACATTGGTAAGCAAATGGACTTCTATAGCCGGTCTGACCAGCGGGTCCCCCACCCCCACTCCCACCCTCATCTCCCAGCTGACCAGAAGAACCAGGGGCCCCCTTTTTAATTTTTTGAAGTAACTCTATCCTGCTTTCCACAGTGGCTGCATCATGTATAAGTTCTTTTCCCTTGCAAGTAAAAACAAAAAAACACACACCAAAACAATACTTTAGTATGCTTTTTTTAGCTATTTTTTTTCCTTAGTGTTCCCTTTTTTTCTTTTCTTTTTTAAAAATATATTTTTATTGATTTCAGAGAGAGAGAGAGAGCAATAGAAACATCAATGATGAGAGAGTATCATTGATCGACTACCTCCTGCATGCCCCCCACTGGGGATCAAGCCCATAACCCGGGCATGTGCCCTGACTAGGAATAGAACCATGACCTCCTGGTTCATAGGTCGATTCTCAACCATTGAGCATCACTGTCTGGGCCTTTTCTTGGAAGCCTCTCCACCTTCCCCATTTTCCCCAGGACACAGGTAAGTACCCCACATCCTCTGTCCAAGCTACTGTACCCCCCAGGTGCTTCCAGCATGTCAGCAGGGCTTAATCTACATGTTATTGCCTCCTGTTGGCCAAACACTTGAACAGCTGAAGGCAATTCCCCAATCTGACAATAAACTCTGTGTAGGAAACCCTACCCTTTGATGTGTATATCTACCTCACCTTAGGACAAATTGTGTTAATAAAAAACAAGGGGTCCTGAGATGAGGAGAACTTAGTTCCTTTAGCTAAGTTTCCTCTGGTCCCCAAACGCCTTTCAAAATTATGTTTCGTCTCTGGACTCTTATTTAATTTACCCACAGTGCCTTCTCCAGATTGCTGAACCCTTCTAAATGCCGGATCAAGACCACTGACATTACCCAGGGACTTCCCATCCTCCCTGTTTGTGGGTTACAGTCAACACATGCAATTAGTATATCAAAGAATGCATATCTGGAAAATGGTTAGGGCAAGCTGATCATTGAAAAGTGATCCTGACTTATCTGTAGGTGGAGGAGAGCAAATACAGTCAGTTCCTAGGAAGAAGTTGCTTGCCTGTACTTGAAGGCAGAGACGTCATCATCATTACCCAGACTTCTGGGTCAAGGTATCTGGAGGTGAAGGAGAAAAGAGAGGCGTTACATGGGCTTAGTAAGTAAGAAAAGTCATCACAACTTTCCCAATAGGGAAACCCTGTGTTTTCATGTTATGCAATCTCCTTCTCTGTAGTGTTTTTCATCTCATCAGTTGGCCAGTCACTTCACCTCTCTGAATCTCTGTTTTCTCATCTGTAAAGTGCAGGGGTTAGACTCTAGACATATACTGTCCACTATGAAATCTACTAGCCACATGTGACTATGGAGCATTTGAAGTATGGCCAACTTGAACTGAGAGGGGCTGTAGGTACAAAACAGGTGCTGAATTTTGAATATTTTAATATAAATAATAATGTAAAATACCTTACTCATAATTGCTATTGAATATATGTTGAAATGATAATATTTTGGATCTATTGGCTTGGATAAAATATGTTATCAAAATTAATGCCACTTTTATTGGCTTTTTGAAATGTGAAATCTAGAAAACTTAGAATTACATATGTTATTCTCATTATGGATCTTGTTATATTTCTATTGAACAGCACTGCCCTTGATGGTGTATGAGGTTCCTCTTACTTCTCTGATTCTATGACCCTAGGTATTCTTTTAAGTACTGATTCCCTGCTGATTACTCAGGAGAGGAAAAAATTCAGAGAACATTTAAAATAATTCTTGCCTTCATAAAGCTCAGACTCTCACTATAAAGGCTGAACTTATAAGTCAGTAAGTTCTTGAATTGACCTTTCTCATTAGCACCTGATCTATCTGGCTCAATAAACAAGCATAGAACAGTTAGAAAACAATCAGTTTGGTCTGTTTTTAAACTAACAGAATGTAAGTAAAAGCAAGGTAGCCACAGATGAACTCAGTATTTCATTTTAGGGAAATTCCTAATGTACCTTGAATTTTTTAGCATTCTTCTACCAAGGAGGTAGGACATCATTTCCTTCCCTGCTATTGACCTCTAAAAGCTGTTCGCTGGTCCGACCCAGTTTGCAGGGACATGGCTAAATGCACCTAGAAGGTCTGAAATGTCTGTAAATACAGGACCCGTTATGGCACCTCCCTCAGGAAAATGGTGAAGAAAATTGAAATCAGCCAGCATGCCAAGTACACTTGCTCCTTCTGTGGCAAAACCAAGATGAATAGACAAGCTGTGGGGATCTGGCACTGTGGTTCCATCATGAAAACAGTAGCTGGTGGTACCTGGACCTACAGCACCTCTTCTGCTGTCACACTAAAATCTGCCATTAGAAGACTGAAGGAATTGAAAGACCAGTAGAAGCTCCACAGTTTGAAACATTGCTAGCCTATAATAAATGGGCTAATTTATATAAATAAATAAATAAATAAATAAATAAATAAATAAATGCTGTTGGCTTGAACAATGCCTCCTAATTGAGAGCAGAAAAATAAGAGAATTTAGAGGCATGAAGATACATCATGCTAATAGATTTAAAATGTATAGTGGATGGATGAAATTTAACTTTAAAAAAATATTACTGCCCAGCCACCATGGCTCTGTGGTTGAGTGTTGCCCTATAAACCAGGAGGTCACAGTTCAATTCTCAGTCAGGACACATGCCCAGGTTGCGGACTCCATCTCCAGTATGGGGCGTGCAGGAGGCAGTGGATCAATGATTTTTTCTCATCATTGATGTTTCTCTCTCTTCCTTTCCTTCCTCTCTGAAATTAATAAAAATATATTTAAAACAAAACAAAACATTACCAATACCAAAGCATAAAGTTAGAAATTTGCCATGGTATCATTATGATCATTGATATTTAATAGGAATAGCCCAATTCATAGTTTGAGGAGGAAGAGACACTGTCAGAAGAAAAACTCAAAATGACCACCTCTAAATATTATTTTATAAAGTGACATGCACAGTAAATTCAGATTCATAACTAACTTCCTGGTGACCTTTTGAACTTGCCATTGAAAACATCAAATATGTTGAAGTAATGTTTCATTGATTTGTCAGATTTCCTGAGCCTGAAACTTCCCTTCAGAAGGTAGAGAAAATAAAGTCATTGCTGTAACTGAGCGGAATTCTTTCATTTGAAAGCAGGAATGCATTTTCTCATTTAGATAAAGTCATTAAAATCTCTCCACTCCCTCTACTAATCTTCATTTTACAATTTTACAGTAGGTTAGAGCAAATTGTAATTAGTTCCCAGGAAACAGTAGAGAAAGGTCATTAACGTTCACTGCAAAATGAAAAGAACGAAGTACAAGCCATGCCCCTATTCAGGTGAAATAATTTTTATCTTTACAGAGCCCCTGACTCTCCGCCCCGGTCCACACCCCAACTACCAATTGTAAAGACAAAGTGATTTTCAGAGAAAAGCAATGCTCTGCAGGAAATAGGAAATCAGTGGCATCTCCTCACTCACTCACTCTCCTGTGACAAGCTGAGCTGGGATTCTTAACACATCTTCATATCTGCTCTGTTTGGAACTCAGACCTTTTCCCGTGGGAGAAAAAGAGCACGCACTATTCCATTATTCCCCACTGAAATGTAAATTCTTCTGAGAGTGAACTCATTTATCAGAAGCTAGCATAATGTTTGGTACACATGGAAATCACTCAAAGGTGAGTTAAAGGAGTTTTTTAAAAGGGCTTTTGGATACAGCTACTTCTTTTGCTTGAGTGAAAACTAGGAGGTGGGTATTTCTGATAAATAGTTTATACAGAGGTTTGGAATAAATAAATCGGAGTTTAGATGTTTTCTAAAACCTTAATAAGCTTATGAAGATGTGGCTGCAGAGTTGGGCTATTTCAGGTTTCAGTGACTTTAAGAGCAAAACACAAACAGGAAGCAGCCAGCTGCCTTTTTGCATGTTGCAATGGCAGAATGCAGACATTATTTGAGAAAAACAACTGACTGCAAATATTCTACTAACTAAGCAGGAATGGAAGATGGGGAAAGTTTCTGAAAACATTTCATACTGGGATTTTTCACAGCTTCCCCAACCCTGGAGGTTTTAAGAGAATTGTTTCATGTGGTCTTTCGTTTCTGCTTACAAAATCTGGCAGCCTATTCTTGAACACAAAGAGGTGTTTCAGGATGTCCAGTGAGTGAACAGTGGCTTCCCTTTCTAACTTTTCAAAAATATATAAATTAAACTGGTCACGAAACCTCTTTTTTGTTTTTAGGGGGCAATATGAACCTATTTCTTAGCATTCTCTTATGTGGTTTTTGCTCTTCTAAAGAGATGCTCTCAAAAGTCAAGAATAATATTACGTTTTACCAAATCCAAAGCCCTCTCTTGGTCTTTGTTTTCCATGACTTTCTATGACCTCCATTTGATATCACTGGCCACCTGCTCCTTCTTGAAACCTCCTCTGTTCTGATTTATAAGATACCACGCATTCCAGACCCTGCCCAGCTCTTTGATAGCGTGTATCTGTTTCCTCTACTCCAGGCACTTCTTCAGGCCCACTTTTGACCTTCTGGCTCTTCTCTTTCCAGTCTTCCCTAAAGAGTGGATCCACTTAAGCCTTTGCTCATCCTCTGTGCTCAGTGGATGCTCCCAGATCTGTATACTACACAGCCTGTGCCTCCCGAGGAACATGTCCTTCAGTCAGCTCTCCTTCAACTTGACTCATTGTCTAAACCAAGACCTCATTCCAGTTGTTCCCTCCCATTAGGGGAACCAGTGTCATGTGGTTTATTTTTTCCTTTATTCTTCATAACTAGCCAGGCACACAGTCCTGTAGATTTTTTTTTTCTCTGAAATGTCTCATATCTCTTTCTACCTCTTTTGGGGGCACCACCATCACACAAGTCACACCTGCATTATTGACTAATTTTCTGGCTGACCATGCAGGATGCATCCAATCAATCACTATATCTGGACATCTTCCTTTTCTGATATATTTTTATATTTTTTTTATTGATTTCAGAGAGGAAATAATGCATAATGGTAACCACCTGATCAAATATCTTTACTGACTTTATTTCCTTCAGTAGAAAAGCTAAAATCCCCCGTTGGATATTGAAATTGGGACTCAAAATTTTTTTGTTCCTATATGTTTATTTATAGTCTGCAGATTTTTTAAAGCTAAGATAAAAGGACTGAATATAGCTAGTTTGGCAGGATTGGAGAGAGGAGTCTGGATGGAGCCTAAACTCAAGATAAAGCTAAGGGTCTTGAGAGTGGTAAGGGCTGTGCTAAAGATTCTGATCTTTATCTTAAGAAAAACGTGGAGCCACTAACATATGTTAAGAAGTGAAGGATAGGCCTGCCAGTGTTGCTCAGGGGTTGAGCATTGACCCATGCACCCAAGAGGTTACCAGTGCAATTCCTTGTCAGGGCACATACCCGGGTTGAGGGCTCAATCCCCAGGCTCAATACCCGGTATGGCCAATCGATGCCATATCACGAAGGGACTTGGACTTTATCTTATGGAATTGGGAATCATTTAAAGGTTTGGGACAGTGGAGGGCCATGATAACATATGCATTTGGAGCCATTACATCAATAGCAATGAAGAGAATGGGTTAGAACAGCGATTTTCAACCTTTTTCATTTCAGGGCATACAAGAGCTAATTGCTAAAATTCTGCAGCACACCAAATTATGTTTTCTTTGCCCTAGACCCATGGTCAGCAAACTGCGGCTTGCAAGCCACATGCGGCTCTTTGGCCCCTTGAGTGTGGCTCTTCCACAAAATACCACGGCCTGGACGAGTCCATTTTGAAGAAGTGGCGTTAGAAGAAGTTTAAGTTTAAAAAATTTGGCTCTCAAAAGAAATTTCAATCGTTGTACTGTTGATATTTAGCTCTGTTGACTAATGAGTTTGCTGACCACTGCCCTAGCCAGTTTGGCTCAGTGGATAGAGCATCAGCCTATGGACCAAAGGGTCCCAGGTTCAATTCCGGTCAAGGGCATGCACCTTTGTTGCAGGTTCCTCCTTGGCTCGGGCCCTGACCAGGGTTCATGCAGGAGGTAACCAATCGATGTGTTTCTCTCAAATCGATGCTTCTCTCTGTCTTTCATCTCTCTTCCACTCTCCCTAAAAATCAGTGGATTAACAAAAAACAAAATATATTTTCTTTACCAATCTGACAAAAAATAGGTATAATTTTATTCATTCACACTGGACAGCTATTATTGTGTTGGCTGTTGTCATTATTTTACTTGACAATCTAAGACAAGGGTGGGTAACCTTTTTTCTGCCAATAACCCCTAATGCCTTGGCAGGGCAAGACCAAATGATTTTGTGGGCTTTATATGTCCCATGGGGCCGGATGTTTTCCATTCCTGACCTAAGGGAAAATAGGTCAGTGTCCATGACTAAATAGTCAGGTATTGCATGTTGAAAAGTCCTTGTGGCTCACCAGTTCAAAATCGCTGGATTAGAGGAGGGGTTGACTGGAGTCAATGAGACTACCTGAGGAGAGGAGACTGTTACGGTTGTCTGAATTAGAGATAATGAGGACAAGAATTAAGGTAGTAGCACACTGTGGTGAGGAAAGAACAGCATAAGGAAATATGTAGATGATAAAATGGACATGTGTTCTGAATGATTACATGTGGTGAATTAAGGAGAATGAAAATTCATGTCCCATTCCAAGTTTCTGGTTAATGAAACGTGTGTTGGGGCCATTAACCAGAATATAGACACACTTAGGGTGAATGAAAATAATTCCACTGGAAACCTGCCCAGCTGATAAGCCTTTGGACTGCTATATGAAGATGTCCAGTACATTGTTGAATAAAAGAATCTGGAATTGAGCAGGAAGATCTAGACTAGAAACAGACATATAAGAGTTATCAAGACATAGATATTAAGTGTAGAGGCTTCCCTGAGGTCTGAAGTCCTGATTCTTTCTTCTAATAGAGCTCCCAGTGAACCCTTTTAGTGATTTGAATATATGGGAGACATCAAAAAAAGGGGAAATGACAAATGAATCAAATTGAAAATTTAAGAGTGACTCATATGAATACTTAAAAACTTGTTAGAATAATACCTCCACTATTATCACTGAATTTTTCCATCTATCTTCTTCATCCTACCTAATAATAGAGTAATATGCAAATTGACCTTACCTTCACTACATCCACAAGCCACGCCCACCAGCCACGCCCACCAGGAACCATCCTGCCGGAGGCTTTTCCGGCCTTGGGCACCATCGGGGAGCCTGCGACGGATGGCAGGCAACTGGCGGTCGGCTCCTGCAATCCATCGCCAGGACACTGGGGTACGGCCTAGCCCAAGGCCGGGAAAGCCTCTGGCGGAGCCTGTGATGGATCGCAGGCAACTGGGGGTCCACTCCTGTGAGGGCATCTGCTCCTGTGGTGGATTGCAGGGAGCTGGGGTCCCCTGCCCAATGGGCGGTGTCTGCAATCGCAGGGAGCTGGCGGTCCTCTTCCCAGGCTTAAAGCTTTTGGCCAGAGGCTTTAGGCCTGGGCAGGGCACAGCCGGTGATTGGTGTGAACTATAGAGGAAACACCTTTTCTGACTGTACATTGGCTAAGCTTCCTGTATGCCACTAGTAATATTCTTAGTAACTTGGGTAATAAGAATTTAAAAAGGTGACCTAGGGTTTTTCCACCACACTTCTGGAGAAAAAAAGGAAGGTCCGCTGCTGGAGGGCTAAGAAATGTCATATCCTGCCCTAGCCGGTTTGACTCAGTGGATAGAGCCTCGGCCTGCCCACAGCAGGGTCTGGGTTCGATTCTGATCAAGGGCATGTACCTAAGTTGCAGGCTCCTCCCTGGCCAGGGCCCAGATCAGGGCTCATGCAGGAGGCAACCAATCAAAGTGTTCCTCTCACTTTGATGTTTCTCTCTGTCTTTCCCTTTCTCTTCCACATTCTCTAAAAGTCAATAGAAACATATCCTTAGACGAGGATTAAAAAAAAAGAAAGAAAGAAATGCATATCCTATGAAAGACACATCTTGAAAATGCCTAAAGAAAGTTGTCATTTTTTTCTTGGTGAAGGGACTGGGGTCATGTTGGTGAAAACACCTTGGTGGCTGTGGTGACTGGCAGTAGCTGCAGCAGCAGGGTGATGGGGCTGGTGCCTTCCCCTGACCAGCCCGGTTGCCTCCCACAAAGGGAGGCCAGACTGCGGCTTAGGCCCGCTTCCCGTGGGGATCGGGTTTAAGCCATCAGTAGGACATCCCCTGAGGGCTACCAGTATGTGAGAGGGGGCATGTTGGGCTGAGGGACCCCCCACCTCTAGTGTATGAATTTCATGCACCGGGCCCCTAGTTAGATTATAAACCTCTTAAAGGAAGGGACTATAATGGGAAGTGAATATGCTTTACTACTTATTAATCTGACTAGCCATAGAATAAAACTAAAGTAAGAATGTACTATAAGATAAGCTTATAAAAGAATTTATAACAAAACTACCATGTTAATCTTAATAAATGTTAAGGCCAGTTTGTTACTCTTGTAACCATGATTTAATATGACCAATCTAGTGGTGAAAATTATGTATTCTGTCATCTCTGGTCAAGTTATCATTACAGTTTAACAACCTATTAAAGCAACACTAACACCGGAAGTTAAACTGTAGAGGTCTGGTTGACACATGTTGAAAAATAACATCAGAACAGAAAGAATTAGCAAGAGCAAGGACTGCATGTCAACAGAAATTCCACCAACCTTCTTCCCTGATCTCTTTGTTCTATTTTCCCTCTCCCTACACTGAGATGTTAAGATGGATTTTTGAGAAATGAGTCTTCCATCTTCTTAAGTCACTGGCATTTGAATAAACCTATTTCCTTCCCACCAGCACTGGCCTCATGAATTTGGCTTTTGCAGCAGCAGGTATTTGAGCCTATGGAGCCTTTTATTCTTGGTTTCAGGACCATGTCTTACTCATCAAATCCTCAGTTCCTGGAATAGTTCTCTGTTCTTTTTTAAAAATTATGTTTTCATTTATTTAAGAGAGAGGAAGGAATAGGGAGAGAGGGATAGAAGCATCAATGATGAGAGAGAATCATTGATCAGCTGCCTCTTGCACACCTCCTATTGGGGATTAAGTCTGCAACCCAATATGTGCCCTGAACAAGAATCGAACCATAACCACTGAACCACATCAGCTGGGCCTGGATTAGTTCTGAATAGAAATGCCCACACAATAAATATGTGTTGAATGAGTGAACAAATAAAGTTTAGTCAGAAAATGTTGGAAAAAACTCCCTGGACTGAAGCAGTGCATGAAGACATTCAAGTGAGTCCAGATAACAACAGTTTTAAAAAAATATTTTCTGGTTAACTTTCAAAAATGCATTTTTGGCCCGGCCTACATGGCTCAGTGATTGAGCATCAATCTATGAACCAGGAGGTCATGGTTTGATTTCTGGTCAGGGCACATACCCAGGATGTGGGCTTGATCCCCAGTTGGGGGTGTACAGGAGGCAGCTGATCAATGATTCTCTCTTATCATTGATGATTCTATCTCCCTTCCTCTCTGAAATCAATAAAAATATGTTTTTTAAAAATTGCATTTTGGTTAGAAACTTGAAAACTGCTCTTTTAATGTGCACAACTCTGTGAGGCAGTGGTCTAGATAGTGACGACAAGCTGGAGAGATACCAGGAGTTCAATTATTTTATGATTTCCCTCAAGCATTTTCTCTAAAATATATTTTATAGATTAATTCAAAGACATTTTAAAGTTTACTGTTAAATTATCATCCTAGAGCAGTGATGGGCAACTTTTGAGCTTGGTGTGTCAAACTTCGCCAAAAAACTGAGCATAACTCGGGTAGTGTGTCATTTTGAGGAAAAAACATTATTTCGCAAATGTTTCATCCTCGGCATGCGGCCGCCTCAGCGGCCACGTGTCATCAGAAATGGCTACACGTGTCAGTGCTGACATGCGTGTCATAGGTTCACCATCACTGTCCTAGAGTATGTATGTTCTATGTAGATTTTAACTCACATTAGGATGGCATCAAGTTCATAATAGAAGTGAACTGTCTGCCAAATCAGCATGATAAATCTTAGGGCATTGAAAGAGCAGATGCAAGATTATATCCCATGAATTGCTCATTTCATTTTATAGACTATTGAATTCCAAACCCTCAGGGAAGAAGGTACAAACAGTTTGTTGGTTAAATTGTTCATACTTGCTTGACAGGTGTTCTGCCTCTTTATTATATACAGTATGTGTCTGTCACCATGGTTTTAAAAGTCTCAGACAAAACACCTCAGGAAAAATCAGAACAGATGTAAGAGAAATAATTGGTCCCTTAATCTCTTCTGACTCTATGCTTGGTAGATTTTGGATGCCCGAGTTTGAGTCACAGGATTAAAGGAAACATTCAAATATTGAATCTCAGGATTGGCTTTTCAAACATGAGTGTGTGTATGGACTACACTTTGCAAATAGATTTTCTAGGGCTCAGAGGACCTGGATATCCTATCTAATAAAAGAGTAATATGCAGATTGACCATCACTCCAACACACAAGATGGCTGTTCCCATGTGGTCAAAGATCCTGCCCCCATGTGGATACAAGATGGCCACCACAAGATGGCCAGCAGGGGAGGGAAGTTGGGAGGGACCAGGCCTGCAAGGGAGGGCAGTTAGGGGCAATCAAGCCCACAGGGGAGGGCAGTTAGGGGTGACCAGGCTGGCAGAGGAGGGAAGTTGGGGGTAACCGGGCCTGCAGGGAAGGGCAGTTGGGTGGGACCCAGGCCTGCAGGGGAGAGCAGTTGGGGGGGACCAGGCCTGCAGGGGAGGACAGTTAGGGGCAAACACACTGGCAGGGGAGCAGTTAGGATCAATCAGGCTGGCAGGGGAGTGGTTAAGGGGTGATCAGGCTGGCAGGCAGAAGCGGTTAGGGGCAATCAGGAAGGCAGGCAGGTGAGTAGTTGGGAGCCAGCAGTCCTGGATTGTGAGAGGGATCCCAGATTGGAGAGGGTGCAGGCTGGCCTGAGGGACACCCCCCACCCCCACCATGCACGAATTTCATGCACCGGGCCTCTAGTATAATAAGAAATCAATATGATGGTGATAATAATGTATTATTTAGTTTAATTGTGTTCATTAACAGATGAGGAAGCTAAATTATAGAGAACTATGAAACATATCCAAGGCCACACAGGTAGGAAGAGGTAGAAAAAGAATTAAAAACTACATCTGTTTGCTTCTAAAACTATTTATGAAGTTATGCATTTGACAAATATTTACTGAACACCTATTAAGTGCTAGATACTGAGTTAAAATATTGAACAAAACAGATGTGGTCCAGCTTTCAGGGAATTTACACTCTAATCTGGCAGAAAGACAAGCCTATATAATAAAGGGCTAATATGCAAATTGACTGAACAGCAGAACAACTGGTTTATGATGCGCACTGACCACTAGGGGGCAGACGCTCAATGCAGGAGCTGCCCCTGGTGGTCAGTGTGCTCCCACAGGGGGAGCGTCGCTCAGCCAGAAGCCGGACTCAATAGCAGTGGTGGGAGCCTCTCCTGCCTCCGTGGCAGCGCTAATGCGGGGAGTGGGCCTAAGCTGGCAGTCAGACATTCCCTGAGGTCGCCCGGACTGAAAGAGGGCACAGGCCGGGCTGAGGGACACCCCTCCCCGAAGTGCATGAATTTCATGCACTGGGCTTCTAGTTTAATTATATAAAAGTATATAATTGTAGCAAATGCTATGAAGAAAATGTACAGGGAGATATTAGAGAACTTTTAATGCCTGTAAAGAATTACCACACCCTAGCTGGTTTGGCTCAATGGATAGAGAGTCAGCCCGCAGACTAAGGGTCCCAGCTTGGATTCCAGTCAAGGGCTCATGCCGGGGTTGTAGGCTTGATCCCCAGTAGGGAGCATGCAGGAAACAGCTGATCAATAATTCTCTCTTCATCATTGATGTTTCTATCTCTCCTTTCCCTTCCTCTCTGAAATCAATAAAAAAAATTGCACAACATCTGACACTATGTTGTTACTTGATATATTACCAACTAAGATAGTTCGGTCAATAGCCAATCAGAATATCTGTATGGCCATAAGAATAAAGCCAGCTCATCCTGTTGTTCTGGTTTGTACTTGTTAAATATCTGTGATGCCAGGAACATGCAAATTATAATTGTGGTACCCTGACTGATCAGATCCAGTCTTTATCCCATTTTCCTATTGCAAAGCCTTGTCTTCAACAAATAACAATGGAACTACTAGTTATTCATTTGCTTAAATGAATAAATTATTTTAATTCCCTGAGCTCTCCCCAACTCCACTATAATGTTGAGAATGTCATTCTCTTTGTTTTTATTCAGATCATCCTGGAGTATAGGAAGGATCTGGCTTCTAGCATCAATCATGTTACTGAATCTGGCCAATTCTTAGGACTAGAGATAATTATCCAGTAGCATTTGTGTAAAATGCTTAGAACTGTGTTTAGCACATAGTAAACACCATGCAGCTATAGTTATTATTATTGTTATTATTATTTTTATTATTGCTACTATTATATCACTATGTATTTTCTACTCTTGTAGACACTGTGATAATTTGTGAGCATTATACTCAGAATTATGAAATTCACCTATTATCTGCTATTAAATGAAACATATTAGGTAACCATTTGGAAAAAACCCCCACACAAAACCCTTGAATCCCTACTTCTACTTGAAATAAATTCCAGAGGATACAAATATTTATTTATTTATTTATTTATTTATTTATTTATTTATTTATTTAAATTGATTTTAGAGAGGGAGGAAGAGAGAGAGGGAGAGAGAGAGAGACATCAATTGGTCACCTCCTGTAGGTATCCTATGGTGGGATTGAACCCGCCACCTTTTGATATAAAGGACAACACTCCAACCAACTGGCCCACACCAGCCTGGGCAGAGGGTGCAAAGATTTAAATGTAAAAAACAATATCATAACATACATAGGATAATTTTAAATATGATTCTAGAATAGGGAAGGTCTTTCTAAGTTATAATAAATCTCAAAAAACATAAAAGAAAATATTGACATTTAATTCAAGTACATAAAATTAAAAAAATATATATAACTCATGCCCAGTCTCTGTGGCTCCATTGTTGAGCATCAGCCCATGAACTAAGAGGTTATGGTTTGATTCCAGGTCAGGGCACATGCCTGGGTTGTGGGCTTGATCCCCAGTAGGAGATGTGCAAGAGGCAGGTGATAAATGATTCTCATTATTGATGTTTCTATTTCTCTGTCATTCTTCCTTCCTCTCTGAAATCAATAAAAATATATTTTAAAAAATAACTCATGAAGGTAAAACAAACAAAGTCAAAATATAATTATAATCTGGGGAAAAATTTGCAACTCATAAACAAATGGCTAACTTCCTTAATACATAAAGAGCTCAAATTAATCACTAAGAAAAAGGCTAATAACCCAGTAGCAAACTAGCTAAGGATATATATTTTAATTATACAAGTAGCTGTAACATAAAAAGAAGCTCAACCTCATTTAGAATGAGATATAAAAATTGACCATTACTATTTTTCACCCATCATATTGGCCAAGATAAAAACTGATGACACTGTGTTGAGTTAGAGGTTGTAGTGAGGTGAAATAAATATTCTCAAACATTTTTGGTGAAAAGATAAATTGACCCAAGTCCAGTTGAAAGCAATTTGGCAGTTTATCAAAAGCAAAAATGCAAACCTTTTTGATTCCAGTGATTGATCCTAAAGATAATTATTTTTGCAAGTGTAAAATAAGGAGTGCATAAGGTTATCCACTGTAGTATTGTTTTTAATGGAAAAATATAGAAAACAACATAACTATTGATTAATAGGGGTCAAGTTGAATAAATTATAGCAGTTCTATAAAATGGGATTCTATGCAGCCCTTAATAAGAATAAAATTGGTCTTTATGTACTGATATAATCTACAATTTGCCACAAAAGTTTTAAGTAAAATATGCAAGATGCAAAACATTGTGTGCAATAAGCTACCATTTGTACAAAAATGTTTTTTCATAAATACTTTTATAAACATAGAATATCCCTGGATGAGAACAATAACAAGGGTTACATCTGGAGAAAGATACTGGGTGGCTGGGATAAAGTTTCCCTATATTCCCTTTGCACCTCACATTGCGAGTATATTACTAATTAAAAATTAATTTAAAAATTTTAATTTTCATCAATAGCTTACCATATCCTGGTTTTTAAAGTGATAGAATCAGACTTAGAGGAGATTCTGGAGGTTGTCTCATCCAGTCTGTTACAAATGCAGGCAATGTTTTTCCTACAACAGCAGCACATGGCCTTTTACTATCTTGAACATTTTATTAATGGGAATCTAGTCCTTGTTGAAACAGCTTATTCTACTTTGGAGTAGTTCTAATTCATTTCTTCATTGATCAGTTTACTATTTATTAAATATTTGGCTTTGTGTGACTGTTGTAATTTCTTCATGATATAGAGCCCCAAATAGTATGTCTCTTTGTTTGGCATCCATTTATTTTGTTTTCCAGAGGAGTACATGAGAATCCTGTAGTAACTGGAGAATCTGTATTCTCTGATAAGTATACTCTGCTCCCTGTTCTGTTCCTCATAAGAAGTATGGGAAGGTTTTCAGATCTTTATTTAACCCGGAAAGATTTCACCTCTTTTTTTTGGGGGGGAGGGGGGGGGGATGCCTTCTACACTGTGGTTCTCTGAACTAATTTTGACATTCCAGAGTGGCCAGACTAGCAGAGAAGAGATACATTTTGTTCTGGATTATATAATGTTATTAACACAGCCATTCTGTTAATTTTGTTAGCAAGATTGTGAAATGGCTCATGTTGGAGAAAAAGGAGAACCCACAATATTGGGAAAAAGTATTTGCAAGTCATATAGCTGATAAGGGACTTGTATCTAGGTTATGTAAAGAACACTTGAAACTCAATAATAAACAGACAAAAACCCAATTAAAAGACAGACACTAAGTTTGAATAGATAGTTTTCTTAAGAGGTTATACAGTAGGTCAATAAGCACATGAAAATATGCTCAATGTCATTAGTCATTAGGGAAATGAAAATCAAAACTATGAAATACCACTTTATACCCACTAGGAAAACAATAAGAAGATAGACAATAGCAGGTGTTGGAGAGGAGGTGGAGAAATTGGACTCCTCATACGTTGCTATTGGGATTGTAAAATGGTGAAGCCATTTTGGAAACAACCTGGCAGATCCTCAGAAACTTAAATAAGAGAAATAAAAGAGTTACCCTAAAACCCAGCAATGCTTCTGTGAGGTATTTGCCTGAAAAATGAAAACATATATCCACACAAAAATTGGCACGTGAATATTCATAGCAGCATTATTCATAACAGAAAAAAATGGGAACAACCCAAATGTCCATAAACTAATGAGTGAATAGTATGCTCATATAATAGACTATTATTTGGTCTGAAAGAGAAATGAAGTACTGATACGTTCTACAATATGAATGAACCTTGGAAACCTTATGCTAAAAAGCCAGTCACAAAAGAATACACGTTGTATGATTCCGTTTATATGAAATGTCCAAAATCCCAACTAGGCAAATCTTTACAGACAAAAAGTAGACTAGTGATTGCCAAATAATGGAGAGAAGGAGAATGGGGGCTGACTGCTAGCGAGTTTGAGGTTTCTTTTTGGGGTGACGGAAATGTTCTAAAATTTTATTGTGAGGAGAGTTGCATACTGTTAATATACCAGCATTTTAGTAAGAACTGAAAGATTTTATAAAGCAAGACCTGCAGATGTCTTGAGGAAGAGTGCTCTTGGGAAAGGGAAAGAAAAACCCAGAGCCAGGGCCCCGGAGGAAAGGCACACCTGCTTTATACCAGGAGCTGGAGACCCGGTGGCGGTGGCGGAGAGGAGGGTTATGGTGGGGAAAACTGCAGCGGATGAGATCCAAGAGAGACCCAGGCCCAGATCAAGTAGGATCTCTCAACCCCTTTAATACTTTGGTTTTTACTCTAATGAGATGGAAAGTCATGAAAGAGGTTGAGTAGAAGACTTTTGTGTTATGAACTTTTAAGGATCCCTTTGGGATGCCGTATTGCAGAAATAAATTGAAGAGGAGACAAGGGCTAAATTCGGTAAACCAGTTAGAAGGCTATTGCAGTGATCTAGACAAGAGATGACAGAACTGTGGTCCTGGGTAGCAGCAATGGCAGCGACAGGAACTATGCTTCTGGATATGTATTTTAAGATAGAGCTGAATGTATAATTTACCATTAACCAGCAAATCTTTCAACTCTCAGGTAGCAAGTACGCAAATAGGAAGTTCAATGGAATTGATTCCAAATAACCTTTGTAAATTGTACTTATTGTTTAATAATTTTTAACACCAAAACATTTTACTAAAAGGTAGGAACCCCCCTTTTCCACCTGAGTGGCAAAATGAGGTGGTCCGTAGTATGAATCTGTTGCTTCTAAAGGAACATAGACTTTGAAGTTGGGTAGACCTATGCTTGCTTGCATCCCATGCTTTCATTTATGAGCTGTGCAACTAGGCAAGCAACTCAAAGGCTCTTTGTTCTCATGTGTAGGATCATGATGGTGATTAAATGAAACAATGTGTATAAATGGTCCAGTATAGTGCCTGGCACGTAGTAAATGCACACTCAAATTAGTACATTTCTTTTCCCCTTTCCAATATACAGTAGTAAGTCCTCACTTGAAGTCATTGATAGGTTCTGCACCTTTAAGTGAAATTACATGTAACAAAACCAATTTTACCATAGGGTAATTGATATAACAAGCGTTAAGTTCCTATGGAGCTCATCTTTATAAAAAAATGACATTGAATGAAACAACATTCATCAAGGGCCCGCTGTACTCTCCAGCTCTGCCCAGGAACACTTCCCACAAACACATTAGAAAATCCAAATCTTAAACATGCCTTATGTCACCTTTATAATTGAAGAAAATGCATTTCAGAAATAGGAGAATAGAGGATAAATATTTTCATGATGCACTTTTCTAGGGAAAATGTTTGAATCTGATAAGAACTATCAGATCTAGTTTATTATCAAAACTAACCATTTTATTAGGATTTTACATTAAAATAGACTTGCTGTTTTCTAATGTCTCAGAAGTAGAGCTGTCTTCAAAAAATTTATAGAGTTTCATTAATTTTATTCCTCTTGAATAAATATCCTCTTCCTGAATACCAAGATTTTAGAAAGGTGAAACAAAGTTTAAGGGACTTGCTGTGCATTTGAGTTCAGCTGGTGATTTTACATTCTGGGAACAAATTAAGAAAATATGCCAGCCATCACTTTAAAAAATCCAACCACCTAACATGCAGACTTCAACAATTTCATTACATTTATGTGCACACTGCATTCAGATCTCTCCCCAGCACTCCCATACAGACACACACACACACACACACACACACACACACACACACACACACGCCGCTTATGAGCACTCTCTGAGGAAATGTAACTCTTATATTCAAAACCATTTTATTTGGCTCAGATCTGCGTTTTTTAGACTGTCAGAACAACTTCTTATTCTATACTTTTCCTTTTCAAATCTCCTGTTAGCTATGTTCCTGTTATGCTCAGATAAATTACTGGAAGAAGAAATTTATGTATCTAGTTTTTTTGTTCCTATACAAAATCAAAAGCTTGTTGGACAGATATTTTGCCCCAGTTTCTAATTTTTGGAACTCTATGCCTTGCTTCAAGATTGTTTTCCACCTGGTCCTTTCTTGACTAATTCTCCCCATTTCCTGCTGCGATGGTACTTCCCACTGCAGCCAGAGAATCTGCTAGTTCCCGATGCACATGACTCACCCACTCCTTCCTTTTAGTCATTTTCCTGACAATATTCTAGCCTGAATTCCTTGTTGTGTCTCTACTTTATGCCACTTCCTTTCTTATTTCAAAACATTTCTCAAAACTCCATGTGACCTGATCCGAGTAGTTTCAATAACTTAGAATATGTGGATTTATATTAAAAAGTGATGCTAATAAGCTTCTTCTCACACCAAGAAATAGATGATGTTTCCAGTACAGAATTCTGGGGCTGAAGAATCCTAGAAGTTATCTGTATAAACCCCTCACTTTCCTGGTGAAGAGCACTGAGCTCTACAGAGCTCACCTTGCTTAGGACCAGAGCTCCAGATCTCCTGACTCCTAGCCCGGTGTTCTTTTTACTGCTTCATGCTCTATTTTGTAGTTACCTCCTTCCCTCACTACAATTATTTTAATCTGGTTGCTAACACAACTTGAAAAGTCATGTGATAATTCTACTAGAGTGTCTATCTTTCATCTCTTAGTAGCTATTAATATTTGAAAGTTACTTAACCCGTTTGTCTCATATCTTCATCTGTGAAATGAGAAGAGTGGTGAAAGTGATACAGTAGTACCTACCTTATGGGGTTATTGTGAGGTTTTAATGAGATGATCCCTGTACCTGGCATATGGTAGATGGTTAATAAATGTTAGTTGTGACAGTGATGATAATGAATATCTATCTCTATCTCTATCTCTATCTCTATCTCTATCTCTATCTCTATCTCTATCTCTATCTCTATCTCTATCTATATCTATATCTATATCTATATCTATATCTATAAAAGTCTAAGTGACCACTGGCCGACTTGTAGCTATGATGCACACTGACCACCAGGGGAAAGACACTCAATGCAGGAGTTGCCGAGCTGTGGTGACTTGGCAGCTGCAGTTCTCAAGTGATGCACCCAGAACCAGGGAGGAGGGAGCCCGATTCCGGGGTGCATCACCTGAGAACCACCCTCTCGCAATCCGGGATCCCTCGAGGGATGTTGAGGATCCCTCGAGGAATGTCCGGGATCCCTCAAGGGATGTCGAGAGAGAGAGAAACTTCACTCAGTTGCTTCCTGCATGCATCCAAGTATGTGTCCTGATCAGAAATCAAACCTGCAACCTTTTGGTATACAGGAGAATGCTCCAACCAACTGAACCACACTGGCCAGGGCTCTTTTACATTTCTTAAATTCTCTCTCTCTCTCTCTCTCTCTCTCTCTCTCTCTCTTTTAGAAAGAGAGAGGAAGGGAGAGAGATATTGAGAGAAACATTCATGTGAGAGCAAGACATGGATTGGCTGCTGCCTGCACACTCCCCACCAGATATCAAACACACAACCCAAGCATGTGCCCTTGACCAGGAATTGAACTGGCATCTTTTGGTACATGGGACTATACCCAACCAACCGAGCCACACCAGCCAGGACTAACTTACTCTCTTTCTATGGGTACTCTCACAAATGGTAATTTACATCCTTACTTTCAGTTATTGTACAAAGGTCCAGAACAAAGGAAATCACCAATATTAGACCACAAAAGCGGTGAGTAGATATGGGCCATCTGGCAGAGATGATAATGGAACAGTGAGTGAGACTTGGTTCTCATCTTCAAACAAGAAATTTAGTGGGCAAGTCACATCTAAAACCACAGGAATAAAGTTTAATTAAGTGCCTTAAAGTGCAGCAGCTGATTGGAGAATAAATTGCTGACCCTAGACTTGAGCGCTCAATGAAGACTTCTGATGACACGGGGCTTGTGCCCAGGCCTGGTGTCTCAGTTAGTGTAGATGAGGACAGCACGTACTTCAGAGAGCAGGCACAGGGATGCTCTGCACACACAGAGAGGAGAGCGGAGTGGCTAAAACATGGCATCACCACCCATTTTCCACTTACTGGAATGCAAGGCTTTGGCTCTGCCTCAGACCCTCCCTTCTCTCAGGTCAGCTACTCAGTCCTGTTTGTCTTTTATTTCGTTTGCACCACCATTTTCTGCCTTCAGACTCTTGGCCCCCCCTCTCTCGAAGACTTGCTCAAATATCCTCTTGTCAGTTTGTCTCTAGTTTCTCCGGGCTTCTGCCCACTCCTGGAGCCAATACCAGATACATCTTCCTAAAACACAGGACTGATGAATGTAATGATAGCTGCAATGCACTGAGCACTCTAGTAATCCAAGAGTAGTGTTATTTATCCCCTTTATAATAAAGGTAAAGGCTCAGACTTAGAGAAGTTAAATGACTGGCCCAATGCTACACAACTAGTGCAAGTTAAATGGAGGATTGAAACCCACCTCATTCTGACCCCAAACCACGTGGCCTGCATTACTTCAAATAACCCAAACAACTGAGAATAGTGACAGGTTATTTGCTGACGGTCACCATTGTCTCTAATCCGGCACCCTTGCAAGCAGTCTCTCCTAAGCCACTCATCACTAGACATAAACCCATGCCCCTCTACCAGATTACACCCCACCTGTACATGTAAGCCTGCACTTGCACATGTACACACACTATCTATTTGTGCACCAAACACTTTATGGCTTAGTAAGATTTGAATAATTACCAGAAGTTTCCCAGTGACCATACACAGCCTTCTGCCAACTCCTGGCTTCTCTTCGCTCTCTGTCCTATTGCAACGTTAAATGCTCACCTACTCCAATCTTGACTCTGCAGTTAACACAAAGTTCTCTCCCTTGCCTTGCACAGACCAGTTCTGCCCACACCCAGGCCACAGAGGGATCTCTGCTTGGACCCCAGGGGGAATGTCAATGAGCAGCATGTTCTCCATCTTCCCACATAGGAAAGAGCAAACCATTTTGCTAAGCTGAGAGGTATTTTTGTAGATGGAATTACAAGTAGTAGGAAGCATCAGATTTAAGCACTTTCTGTATTCTGAGAGCTGTATCTTTAAATTTGTTTACTTGAAAAGTTCAAGAGGGAATATGCTAGGAGATATAAAGATGAATACATTCCAGTTCTTTCCTACAAATGCTTAGTCTCATGGGGAGATAGACACATCCACAGATCGTAACACTACAGTGTGGTATGTTCTACATTGAGAATAAGCACAGAAGAGATGCACTTAATCTAACCTGGAGAAGAGGCATTCAAGTTGAGCTTAAAAGATACATAGAGTTAATAAGACATGGATGGACCAGAAGCACATTCAAGGCAGAGAGAATAGCACAAAGGCAAGGAAGAGTAGCATGTTTTGTATTGGAAAGGATCACTTAGTTGTTTAGAAGAAGACATGGGTGTAGAGTTTGGAAAGGTCAGGTCTTGGAGGACCTTGTTTGCCATGCTAGAGGAGTTGGACAATGACAGAGGACATGGAGAGACAAGCATTCTAAGCAAGGCAATGGCATGGACAGATTTGAGAGAGGCAAGACTGGGATTAGGGAAGCCTGGAGGCTAATACAGTTGGGCAGATTGAAATAGACTTGGCACTGAAGAACAATGCAGAGAAATGTTCAAGGGGCAGGCTTTGGTAATAGACTGGATGTGGGGACTGATGGAAGGAACAAGGTCAGGGTGATTTAAGGGTCCATTGTATGCTAGTGCCATTCACTAACCCTGGGAACACAGGTTCACACACCCTGATTTTTCCATTAAAAAGAAAGAGGATGAGCATAGTTTTGCGTATGCTGAGTCTTAAATGCCCACGGCGTTATAATGGAGAAGCATTCATTGTCCACTCTCTCACTTCCTTCAGGTCCTTATGCAAATGTTAAATTCTCACTGAAGACTTCCCTGCATACCACTAACGCCAGCAATGAACATCACCTCCTACCTTTCATGCTTTTTCTCCATAACAGGTATTATAATCTAACATATTTATTATTTTGTAGTTCTATTTTTTAGTTATCTGCCTTTTCTCATTAAAATGTAAGCTCATTGAGGATTTTTTGTGTCTATTATTTATATTACTATGTTCCTAGTACCTAGCAGAATGCCTGACCCATTGTGGTAATTCAATAAATATTTGAAAAACGAAGGAATGTCAGTGTCGGTATTTGATTTCACAAGCTGTTCAGGGATAGCTAGAGATAATAACCTCTTTACGCGTGTCTCCTGCCTATTACTTCTAACCCACTTTATGTGCCTCTTCCTTCCTTCCCTCTCCTCTCAAGAAGAGCTTTCCATCTTACTATCCTAATTATTCAGTTTCATAATTTCACAACAACTGTGGTTCTGATTCCTGGCAAAATAAAAACCTCTGGGAATCTACCCTATAGTTTTCTAAGTGTACAAACAGGCACCCGGGTCAACTCTTGGTTAATTTCCCACCACAGGGGCATATTGAATTTAAATAAACAAGAAAGTGTGCTGTGTTTGGAATCTGAGACATTGGTCTGAATGCTTTCCATCACAACCATTGAAGCAAAATGTGAAAATTATTTTTTTTAAAAATCATGGAATATTTAAAAGGCTATGTGATTTTTTTTTTTGCATCTTTACTTGTTCTTGTTTCTTTCATCTGTTTCAAAAGACATGGAATTCCTTTTTCTAAAATGAAATGAATGCGTGTGCCTGTGCAACTGATTTCATGTCCTCCTGGCCACCCTGTGAGCCTCTTGACCCCTTGCCTGGCCTGTCACGATTGCTTTCTATTGGGGGTCCTTGCCTCCCATCTCTGTCTCCCCACCAACCAATAATCATACTGTTTCCAGAAGGATATTTTTGGCACATGACTGATTATGTTATTTTATACTTTCATTGACTTTATGGAAATTATCTTCATATGTGTTGATCTTAACTAGAACATGAACTCTTAGAAGGCGAGTATCACTTTATACCAGTGACTAGTATGGCACATTATAACTCTGATAAAACAATCTTGTTTTCCATTTTCTATGGAATAAAGTACAAACTCACTTAAGTGTTATTCCAAGTCCTCTATACTTTCACTCAACCTGCTTTAAAAAAAACACTTCTATTTTATGCCTTCCATACTACCCAGTATATAAAGCAGGGTATTCTTGGGAATGAGAGACATTTGGCAAATCTATGACTTTTTGATATGTTTGTTTGTTTGTTTGTTTGTTTGTTGTAATCACCAAGTAGCCTAGATAACAGATATTCCTCTCCCCATTTTTGGCACTCATGTCCCTAAATTGAATTTCCCCTGGCCTTGAACTTCACTCCACCCTGAGCCATGATGAAGCACATTTGGACATTGGTTGATAATTTTAAAATTTGAAAAATGCTTCCTTTTCAGGCCATGCCAAACCCCTCCAATCAAATTGGTCTCATAAAGGGACCCTGCCCATACTGCTGCATGCTTGCTGTTTCTTTAGCTCACGGTGAACGTTCATGTTTGTACTTGAGTCATGCTGCTCTCTTTGCCTTGCATTCTACCCCTGACCCAACTATTCCTTTCCTGGTAAAACCTGTCCAAACCCTATTCATCTTTTCAACACAATTAAATAGCTGCCTCCTTTTTACATACTTTACGACTCCCCCTATTAGCAATAATTCCTTCATCTTTTGTGTTTCTGGAGGGCATCAACTATATATTTTTATTGTGTTTTTTTTAAATCTTATCTCTCAGTTTGTTCTGAACTCTGGTGGAGAAGAAAGGACTACTTCTTAGGCTACCTTCAATCTAATTTTTCCCCTTTGTTTATTCATCTTTTAGAGCTGAGACCATGTCAGATCCAATGTGTATCTAATGCATGCATCTGGCTCAAGGACGAACACATGGTAGGTGCTTAATATCTGCTCCTTGGATTGAATTAACAAAATATGCATATGAGGACTTTGTAACTGCGCTGAAGTAGAGAAATGATGGGTTGTCCTGCTGAAGTAATGAGCAGCAGTGTTTACTTGTGTCATTTCTTCTTTACTTCTGCATCAAGTAGCATCGATGAGCCAGTTAATCTGAAGCAATCTGTGTGTGCAGTAATTGACAAGTGTCCAATTGACAACTGATCTGTGGAGTTCTTGGGTACAGAGAACTATGGATCTGACTCACTCCTGAAGGCCTCAGGCTTTACCAACTTGTGAGCACAGAAGAGACCACATTAACATTAATACAGGATGGACAAAAGTAGGTTTATAGTTGTAATACAAAGAAATAATACATTAATTAATAAACAGTAAATCAAGAATCAACTCTGTGCTTGTGTACTCACAACTGTAAACCTACTTTTGCCCACCCCTGTATTTGACTTTCACCAGCACCTGGTCCCCACCTGCCACTAGGGATCCAGCCTCCTCATGCTATTTTGTGTATTCTCCAGAAGGTTGGATGTCACAAGTACTGAGGGATGAGTCCAGTTTTTTGTTCTTTTGATCTAACCATCTCAAAAGCACCTTAACCACCTTTTCTGCTGCCACCGCCTTGCATGAAACATGTGCATAGATGTTGAGGATGCTGACTCCCAGTGCTCTCAAATTCACTAATCCTTGAGTTGTCAGAGCAGTGCTGGGTCCCGCACTTCCTTTTGTCACTAGGGAAACCATAGAGAGAGAAGAGCTGGGGCCAGAAGATTGTCTTCTGGAGAATGGTTACACCTTGTGAATGGGGAGGAGAGAGAAGGAGGAAGATGACCAGTGAGAGACCAAATCAACAAAAGTTTCCAGAACTGGTTTGGCAGAAAAGCTCACACATGCTGAAAACTAATTTTTTTTTTCTTTAGCAATTTGTTTTTAAGGATGTCATCAGAGATCCCATAAAGATTTATCTTATGGATGTTTATTCCCACATTGTTTATATGAGTCACTTCCCGAGAGCAATTCGGTCAAGTGGTGGAGTAGAGGTCAGGCCACAGTGCTGAGTGAGTGAGGAGGAAATAGAGGCAGTGAAATAGAGGAGAAAAGTCTGACAGAACCTTGAGGAGAAGAGCAAAAGTCCCCAGTCAGACAGAAGTGAATCCAATGTGACTGAGCAGAGTGAACGAGAGGTGAATAGAAATGTGGATGGGGCAGGATTACTCAGGACTTCATAAACCAGGGACAAGGGGCTGAGTTTTCTCTTGAAGACATGGAAGAGCTTAACTACTGAGTGAGATGATGTTCTTTTTTATTGGAAAACATCTATGTAGGATATTGTTTGAAGAATAAACTTTAGAAGAAAAAAGTAGAATCAGTGGGACCAGTTAACAGGTTATAACCTTGTAGTCAGCTCGGGTTTTACTACAACCATATTTTTCCTACTTACACCCATAACCCTGCAATAAACAAGGATGCAGATTCCCCCATATTTTAGGTTATTCTCTTTGGAGAAAGTTTTCAAGTTAGAATGACTGAATAAAAGATGTTATTTTCCCCCCCTTAAAGGTGGTTTGTAGCAGCACTATTCACAATAGCTGAAAGATGGACACAAACCAAATGTCTATAAATGGATGAATAGATAAGCAAATTGAGGAACATGCATATATACGATGAAATCTATAAAAAGGAATGAAGTGCTGATACATGCTACAAGGAAATAAACCTCCAAAATGTTATGCTAAGTGAAGAAGCCAGACAGAACAGGTGAGACATTTATGACATCATTGATATGAAATACCCAGAATAGGTGAATCCATAGAAACAGAAAGCAGACTAGTAGTTGTCAAGAGCTGGTGGGGGAAGAGGCAAACGGAAAATCCGTTTAATGGTTTCAGGACTTTCCTTTGGGAAGATGAAAATGTTTTGGCACTCCATATGTGTGCTGGTTCCACAACATTGTGAATGCACTAAAATGTCAGAATTATACACTTGAAGTGGTTAATTTTTATTTTATGTGAATTCTACCTCAATAATAAACATTTTAAAGTAATCTATGTTTTCAATAGTGCTTTCTAAAAGGGTGGTCACAATTTACCCTAGTGCCAGCAAGGTATAAGAGTTCCAGTTTTTCCTGGCCAGTCTGGCTCAGCAGCCATTGAGCGTTGACCCATGAATCAGGAGGTCATGGTTCAATTCTCGGTCAGGGCACATGCCCGGGTTTCGGACTTGATCCCCAGTGAATTTGTGGAGGAGGCAGCCGCTTGATAAGTCTCTCTCATCATTGATTTTTCTATCTCTTTCTCTCCCTCTCCCTTCCTCCCTGAAATCAATTAAAGAAAACTTATTTAAAATAAAGAGTTCTAGTTCCACCATATAAATGCCTGTATATTTGCAAAACACATTTCAGTTATAAATTCCCATTTCTTTGATTATTTGTTTCTCAGTCACATTTTCTCTTCTTAAAATTATCTAATTTTGTATTTTATTTATTTATCTATTAGGTCTTATGCTTCTGTTATCATTTTGTATGTGCCTTGTAAAATAAACGTATCATCCCCCTTTCTATTCTATTTGTTGTGCATATTTTTTTCACAATCTGTCTGTCTTTTTTAAAAGTCTAAATTTTTAAAACATTTGTATACTACTAAGCCTATTTATCTTTTTCCATTTTGGTTTCTTCTTTTACTTCTAGGTGGAGAGATTGATTCTTTTCAAGTGGTCTGACTCAATAACTAATTCTGGTTTTCTTCCAGCTTTTCTATAGTTCGATCTATCAATAATTTATTTTTAATAGTTATAGGTTTTAATAAGGTTTTTTATTGGCAAATGAGTTCCAGTTTTTTTCTTCTTAACCAAATCATATAATTTTGAGCATGGTTTCTCCAAATTGAGAAATATGCAGACCACTTGTAAAGGGAAAAGATTGTCCTAGATTGTTAATGATGACTTAAATTGTTTTTATTTTGCTGTTTTCTGTTATTAATTGAATTGTGTCCCCCCAAATTCATATATTGAAGTCCTAACCCCTAGTACTTCTGTATGTGACCTTATTTGGATAGAGAGTTGTTACAGATGCAATTAGTTAAG
The DNA here is from genome assembly GCF_951640355.1 of Cnephaeus nilssonii. Lineage (NCBI taxonomy): Eukaryota > Metazoa > Chordata > Mammalia > Chiroptera > Vespertilionidae > Cnephaeus > Cnephaeus nilssonii. The sequence goes on along the minus strand of NC_137084.1, from coordinate 67,780,229 downwards.
ACGAAGTCATACTGGAGAAGGGTGGGTCCCAGATCCAATATGACTGATGTTCTTATAGAAAGGGGAAATTTGGACACAGACATTCATGCAGGGAGAACACCGTGTGAAGAATGGAGTGATGCTGTCATCGCCCAGGAACCACCAGAAGCTGGAGAGACCTGGAACAGGTCCTTCCCTGGTGCCTTCAGGGTAAGCACGGCCCTGCTGACACCTTGACTTTGCACTTCTAACCTACAGACGGTGAAATATTAAGTTTCTTTCGTCTAAGGCATCCAGTGTGTGGCATTTTGTTATGGCTGCTCTAGCAAAATAACACATTTACATATGTACAAATTAATACTCATTATACACTCCATAAACCTACCATTCTTTTACAGCAACCAAAGCAAAACAAATTTACAAAATATGTTTAAAATGATAAAATCAACAAGCTTGAAATGAGCCGCATTAAGTTAGTGAGACAATTGGTATAATGTTGCTGCAACTATGTGTCATGGCTCCCAATATGCGTATGTTCTGGACTGCCCTCATTAATGTATAGGGGGAATTCAGTACCCCTTTCTCTACCCCAGAATGGTCCTTCAGACAATGCTCGTGACATCATTTAGTGTTTACTTGGCCTATTAACTTTCCACCTGTACCTTTTTCAGTAATTCTCAATAATATATAAACACAAGTGCAAACATGGGCCCGGCAATTATGTCTTAGTTCTTGGTTACAGGGTGGTCATTTAAATAATGCAGGTTATGCTCATGCTGATTACTTTAAGATGACCATGAAAATGAAAACGGAACATAAAGCGTTCTCATGGGAACCTTGCAGACCCCTAAGAACACACGGACAAACTAAGCACCCAGAGACCTCAGTTTGAGAAAAGTGTAATTCTGGGCAGCCCTCTGATCTGGTGGTATTTGCACTAGGAACAGCTCATCGTATAGCTTCCTTCTTAGTTAATGAGCTAGATTATTGGAACAAAGATGCTTTGCTGGTGACCTCACTCTGTTTGCTTTTCTGTGTTATTTGTGTCCTTTTCCTCTCTCAAAGAATCTTGAAGATGTTCGCTCACCCAAAGCCAGCTTCCTTGCTGCTACTAAGGACGAGAGCTGGGAGTGTTCCCATGACCTAGTGCAAAGGTTTTTTAAAAAATAATTTCAGTTCAGCCAAGAATGTGAGTTGAAAACAAATCAAGCAAAGACCAACAGGAAAGGATGGATTTGCAGGAGCATTTACTGAAAAAAAAGGGAAAAAAAGTAATCCCAAAAATGTAAATCTAGACTGCTGTGGTCTTACTTCCCCCAAATGCCCAGGGTAGAAACCGGAAAGCCAGCAAACCACTTCTCACGCTCTATAATTTGGAAGAGAAGAGAACTAGATTTCACAGTGTTTGGACACCTTTGCTCAACTACAGTATAAGCACTTTTTTTTTTTCTTCAGACTTCTGGGAAAAATTGCATTTCTCTAAAATAAGTGCAATATTTTGCTCAAACTAGGCCCCCCCAAAAATTGGCTTGAAAATGTACTCAAGGTTTCTTGTAAAAATAAGTACCACCGTCATTAAAACATTCTAAACTAAATTTGCCAGCGTTTGTTCATGGATAAGCAGACATGGAACATGCTGACTTATTCCTCTGTTCGGTGCCACATCCTGGGGCAGGATGAGAGAAGAGGGTCTACAAGCTTGGGAGCACTCAGTTGGGTCACTTCCCAAGACAGCTTTGAAGTCAAGGTGATTCAGCCAACTCACTTGCCTGGATAATGGGCAGCCTGAAAAGAGGATGTGGCACAAGAAAAGAAATCTAGATTTGAATCCTGAAAGACCTTAGTTAGACAAGTTACTACATTTTCTTAGCCCTTGTTTTCACACGGGTACCTTGAAGAAATTGACCTACCTTACAGGATATTTTAAAAATTAATTGAAATAAAATATTTGTACAGAGCTTCTGCTTGAGACACTTGCAGACATGTACACAACACAAACTCACACACATAGACACACACACAAACATTAAACTGAGCCTTTTGACATTGCTAGCATTGTCAATTTTTGACCTACAAAAATGGCAATTTTGAATGTTTTAAACTAATATGTAGATAAAGAATTATGGGCAGTAACAAAAAAAAGTAAGAATCACTACTTCTTTGGGGCAAAGAAAGCATACATCTAAACAAGAGAACCAACCTAGGCACTAGGACCATTTAGGCATATGGATGCTGTGTTAACATCAACTCTTCAAAAAAGTGATTTCTGAGCTTGAAAAAGGGATACTGGTATACTCAACTTTCCAGGGCAAGTTAAAAATACACCTTGACTTTTTTTTTTATTTTCTTAATTAACCCTTAGGCATTGTCTAATGTTGATGCCAGGATATGAGTCATAATATTTTGCTCATTAGTCTTTATTTGCCATCACACTGGAATGAGCCAGCCCCAAGACGTGCATGATTACAGCTGTTTTTCAGCATTTCAGACTTGTAATGAGCAATGTTCTATCAATTTGCCACCCCCACATTGTCTTGGAAAATAACTTGCCACCCCCAGGTTTTGTCTCCCGATAAATGGTTTAGGTGTTGACTTTTCAAATAGGTGACTTTCTTACCCAGTGGCTGAATGGATTCCGGTGGCTTTGTCCAGTGAGGAGACAGGATGACCACTAACAGGAACTGGGTGAAAATTCAGGTCAGGAGTGGTTTATTTCTCACAGCCAGTAGGACTAGAATGAGGTCAGGAGACTGGTTCAGTGTCTGTATTGAATTCTTACCCACTTGGGCTTAAAAGAAAGAAATGGGGGCAGCAAAGTGTCAGTGAGAACTCCGGGGTGGTTTACACCCCAATTTCCATGAACTTCGTGGGTTCTCAGGAGTTAGGACTTCAGGGAAACCCTCCAACAGTCTACCAAACAGATCCAATGCATTGCTCAATGTCTGTATGGTAAAAATTACATGTGTGGTGGATGTAAAAGAGGAGAAGCCATAAGTGGAGGGCATTCATCCCACAGCAGAGCAGTGCCAACTTTAGCTGGTAGCACTTCAGTGGCTTCCAGGAACCTAAAGAAAAATATTACGTTAAACTGTGTCCTTACTATGACATTTTCTTCCAGACAGAAGCAGTAAACCATTTGACTCAATGGCAATACTTTAAATCTTATAAGGGGATCTTGATGAACCTTTCATTATTTTCACTTGTTTTTAGTTGCTTGTTTTTCTTCTGGTTGGTTTACTGTTGGTGATTTCATAGAGAATAGGATCTGGGTGACAAGCCCTCTTTATTTTGACTTGGAATGTTTTTCTGCCCAAAGTTTGAACTCTGCCCCAGTAATTATTTAGGACTGGTTTACCCACAGGCTGGTTAGGAGTGTTGTGTGCAAACATGCCATGCCAAATATAAGGCAGTAGCCACTTTGGAAAGTTATTTTTGATCTGGATCTATTTGGCCCTGTGTGACAAAATCCGTATTAGGAAATACATGATCAAGTTCAGAATTATGCAGCACAATTAGGTATATACTTTGTTTCCACGATGTCTACTTGGTGATTATTGGGAAGTGTTTTAGTGTATGTCAGCAGATGGAAAGTACTGGAGTGACACCTGAGGAAATCGTGAGCCTGGGCCAACTCTCATATTCTCCCAGCTTGGTCGCTGGGGCCAGTTGTTTGCTGGCCTAGGACTCTGAAAGCAAACAAGTTATGGAGTCATTACTATATGTTGTGAACACCAAGCAGAAAGTGACTTGGCTAGCTTTTGTCCCCAGCTGGATTGATAGTGCTGACCTATGTTACATGGAGATCTTTTGACACTTTCAGTCTTGAATGTTGACCTCTAGTCTTGGTTTCCTTCTGTGAGATATGTTTCAGTTTCATCTTCCAAAAATATTTTTTTTTTAGTTGAGAAACATCATAGGATAGTGGGTAAGGCCATGGGCTTTGTTGCCAGAAAGTGCTAGGTTTAAATATGGTGCCTACAGACACAAGGGGGGTAAGAGCATGAGGGGGGGGCGGGCGTGGGAGGGGGGTACTTGGGGAATAAGGACACATATGTAACACCTTAATCAATAAAGAAATTAAAATAAATAAATAAATAAATAAATCTGGTGCCTACCATTTATTGGCTTTAAGAAGTGTGACTTAACTTCTCTGAATTTTAGTTTTATTATCTGTAGGAAGGAAATGATAATAAAAATGTGGTTATGTGTTGTTACATAAATAAAATAAGATTATGTAGCCTAGTTACTAAATACATATTAGCTATTTTTATCATCGTTCTTCTCAATTAATTTCTATATTAGTGTGTGTAATGCAGCACAGTTGTACAGGGACAAATTAGCCAACTGGAAAATTCCTTACCCTATAGGTGATTGATTTAAGGGATATTTTGGGGAGAATGGTTAACTTTGATTACGGCCTCTCCCTTTTTGTCCATTCTGCTCTACCTTTTATCCTTTTATATTCCAACAGGATGATTAGCCAACCCTCATGAAGACTGAGATGCAGCTGCAGAATTCTGGGGGAGTTAGTGATGTTCTCAGTGCATACCATGCCCACAAACTCCTGTCCAGGAGTGACTTCTTCCACATTCATTGCCGTGCTTGTATTGATCACCATAACACCGTTCTGGCCACTTAATTTCGCCAGGAGCCTTGAATCAAAGGCAGCTGGTTATAGGCTTGCCAGAAAACAACACTGCAGGCGCAATTTTCTGCATTACAGAGAATCTAAACGAATCAATAAGATTCTCTCTTAGAGCACAGCAGGTCTTCAAATAATGTGGTTTTCCCGTTTCCTCAACGCCATTTTACTATGATGTTGATATGATTGCCATAGGAACTTAACTCTTGCTTGCGTCAAATAGCCTATGGCAGTGGTCGGCAAACTCATTAGTCAACAGAGCCAAATATCAACAGTACAACGATTGAAATTTCTTTTGAGAGCCAAATTTTTTAAACTTAAACTTCTTCTAACGCCACTTCTTCAAAATAGACTTGCCCAAGCCGTGGTCTTTTGTGGAAGAAGCACACTCAAGGGGCCAAAGAGCCGCATGTGGCTCGGGAGCCGCAGTTTGCAGACCACGGGCCTGTGGGAAAATTGGTTTTGTTATATGTCATTTTGCTTATAGTCTCAGAACCTATCAGCGATCTTCAATGAGGACTTAACTTCATAAATCAGAGAGAGGTGAGAGAGAGAAGGGAGGCTGGAAAACTTACAACTAAGAAGAGAATAAGTAGACACTTGGAACCCATAAATAAAGAGACCATGAAAGAAGGCAAACTGGGAGAGTCAGGAGTTAATATAGGCAGTAGAGAGTTAAGGAGGAGCAAAGAAACAGAGAGGAGAAGAGAGATAGTCCAGCAGTGTCTCCTGGTTAGTGACTGGCTTTGGTGGGACTATCACCAGAGCTGCTACTGGACAACTAGAATTGCCACCCAATTGGGAAAGCCTAGAGGGCTGCAAAAATGACCATAAATATTTTAAAGGTAACGGGGCCTCCACGAGTCCCTTCCAGTATCCCCACATAGTGATCACTAGGTCAATCTCCCGGTAATGCTGAGCCTTACAGGTGACTAAGTTCTGACTTCCTTCTCCTCCTTTTCTTCCTTTTTCTTTGGCTGGCAGATAACCTGTTATCTCTTCTGGCCTCTGTATCCAAGCCTCCTGGCAGCACGTGCAGCTAACCACACATGTCACTCCTTCAGCCACCTTTCAGGTTGGCCTTGATTGTCAAACCCCAATGCACCAGGTACTCAGGGACAAAGACTGATGGGGAGAAAGGTCAAGGAGAAGATTGCTGTGAATGCATTAAAACAAGAAAGAGCATCACCCAGGAAACAGCTTGTTCATCCTTACATCTGCCACATATGCCTTTTCCTCTACTAAAATGCTCTTTGCTTTGCTCTGTCAGTCCAAGCCCCTTACCAAATCCCTGCAGAGCCTAATGAAAGTTCACATCCTCCAACAAGTGTTTTCCAGTCAACAGACTTCCACCTGATCTGCCCTAGCTCTTGATTATTTCTGTTGTCTTAGAATGTGTACGAGAAATCCTGCTTTGTAAAAAGGATGCTGCCAACTTGTATTGTTTTTAAAAGCTTACACCTTCTATTTCTTACATGTCTTCTACAACTTTAAGTACTATGCTTCATGCATAATTTATGCTCAACAAATACTGACTAATGTTCAGTAGCAACCAGTAACGACAGCAATAACTGACATTAATGGTAAGTGTAGAGAACCTGCTATATGTCAGATAAGGTGCTGCTGCTTTACTTACGTTATCTATGTTCTTCATATTGGTAGTTTACAGGTGAGGAGAATGAAGCTCAGAAAGGGTAAGTAAATACTTTGGAGTCACACAGCTTTTAAGTATCGAAATTAAACCTGGTGCCTGTTTCTGTTGTGCGCCTCTATGTCTCAAGTACTACCATTGCTAATAGCCTGAAATGTGAGTTTTTACAATTGTTTACTTTATTTTGAAAATGTTTTTCATTTCTGAACTAAGATCTGACTTCCTTAAATGTCTTTTAAGGAAATGAAAAGTTATTTATTCGTTATCTACAGTTCCCTCTCTCACCTCTGTGGTTGTGGAAAATCCGATGGTGATTCATAGATACCAAATCAATTTCAAAGTGTTTACTAAAGGTATACAGCACTCTCCTCCCTGTCCCAAGGGCATTGTTCACAAACTCTTTATATCATTTATATTTTCATTCAAGGTAAGCCACAAATATTGTCTAGAGTTGAGGCCAGACAACATGACTCACATTATTTAGTGACACTTCATACCTTAAAATCTTACCAAATTATAAGAGATTGTAAACAGCTTCTTTAAACTTATGTATTAATGTCAATAGAATAATAATAATACTACTAATAACATTTAGGTTGCTAGCATTCTAATGGAATATGGCTACTTACAATTTAAACTGAATTTGGGTCTAAGTGATTTTCCTGTTTAATTTAGCCATCAATTAAATAATTTTTGAGCACCGCATAAATTCAAGAATTAAAAAATAATTAAAAGTAGTATGCAGCTCACAGAAAAACAATTATGAATTATAAGGAAGTTAGGTTCACAGAGAACTAACTCTCTTCAGACAACTACAAAGAAATCTCTGGACCTCCTCCTGATGAATTATCTGGATTAGGGAGTTGCTTGTGTCATATTTTTGTTTTGTATGTTTCCCTGAAACTCAACCATGTGTGTCCTAATAAGGCAATTGCTTTGTATTGCATAGCAAAGATCAGATAACACATTTTATAACAGGTAATCTGGGGTAGGCTAGTCTGGGATGGAAGAGTGGTTACCTAGCTCAATTAGGTTTCCACCATTTGTCTTATATCTCTATGGTTTAATATACTTTACCCCAAAAATTGTCTTTAGAACATAGCAGTTCACTGCAGAACAGAGCTGTTCACAGGAAACTGGTGAATCAGTGCTCAGTGTCAATCTGCACTGAGGAACACAACTTCGAGGTAAAAATGTGATTATTAGAGAAAAATATACAATACTCTATATATTCCTTGAGAGATACCTACATGAGCAGTGTAACCAAGAGCAGAGTTTTCCTAATCTATTTGGAGACAGAACAAAGGGTTCTGGGTGATCTCACAGGATGATTCCTTTAGACCTGGTCTGTTCCTCTTTTCTCCCTCACAGACCAGAAACCCCAGGCAGAAAACACTAGATATTGCTCAGACAAATTTGCCTATATGTCAATTATTACTCTCTTAGAATTATATAAAGAAAGTAAAAAGTATAAAACTCAACAAAAAACAAGAGAGTGGGGGGGGGGTTCATTAGCAACTGAGAGATTTCAATGAATTACTAAATGAACAAAATGATAATACAGGTGTTTCAGTACTTGTTTCATAAAATTATGTATTTAATACTCATATTTTATTGTTTCAAACATGTTTAGAATTTATAATACCAAACAAATTATTGAAATTAAGTAGTTAATGCATTTTAAATTTAAAAATTTATAAACATATTATAAAACATAAAACTATTAACACTTGTCAAGTATTATTCTCTTTGTAAAATAAAGTTTCAAAATAAATTGTTAAAATAAGGCATTTTTAAAATACAAATTATTTTCATATTCTTTAATTTTACCATTTATAAATGAATGTTTCTTACACAGAACTTCCTGTATTAATTTCAACATTCTTATCTTTATATCCTATATTTGGGGAGCAATCCTCCACTTTGCTATCATGAATTTTGAGACAAATTCAATAATTTGTCTCCATTAATTTTGTGAGGTCAGTAAGGAGGAATAATAATAAAATAATTTGAAAAAATTATTTGCATTTTTTATTTTGTTATTTCATTTCCTGGGTTATTTATTATGATAATGTCACTATAACTGCTTTCTAGTATTTTTTTTTTTAATCAGGAAGAAAGAGGTGGAATTATAGGTGGTGCCCAGGATAGTTCAAGGAAGTGTTCACTGTATATGAATGTCGCCCATCACTCGGGACAGAAGAAAGTAGGCTGGAATATATGTTTACCTAGATCTCATCCCTAAGTCATCTTTGACCTGATTTAATGCCTAAGTTTGGGGGGCAGAGGGTAGGTCATCTTAATTTTTGGAATTGTGCCCTGCCTCCATGTGAATCAACTGACTAGATTCTACAGTAAGATATTTAGTAGTGACAGAGCACACTGTTTCAAAATCATTTATTTAATCTGGATATGACAAAATACCCTGGGAGCAAATGAAATATTAGGATGAATGTCTCCATTTCCATTTCTACTAGTTATGAAATGTACTTGCCTCTTCAAGCTGAAAGCACTAGGAAGTCAGCCAGAAACTGACAGGTGTAGGACTTTCCAAAATGTGTAAAGCATTTACCATTGGAAGAAAAAGAGATAAAATTCTGTCTTTAACCTCTTGCTTGATCAGTTCCATCAACATCCATGTTTGTACAAGAAGGGGTAAGATCTGCTTAATCATTTGTGTTTGTCAATGTTTTGGAAATTTTTGAAAGAAATTTGGTTTTTGGAAAAAATTGGCACGTATTCTTAAGCAATGCTTTGCCAGGGGAATAGCTCATTTCCTACATCTGGACGATATTATCTCATTTAGGGTTGGACTCATAGTTAAAATGGTCCTAGTGGCAGCAAGGTGACTAAATGGGTTCCCAAGCTGAAATAAACTAGTAGTTATTTTGGGGACTTGTTGGGGGACGTTTTCCCAGCCTACAGTTCTATCTAGTTCTGTTTGTATCTTCATCTAGGTATCAGGCACAGACTCACTCAGATTCCTGGCCACTCTCTAATACATCAGAGTAAATGCTAAAGGACAGTGCTTGGCCCTTGGTTACTTCAGAAAAATGCCACTTCCTTTCTAACCCACCTCCCTTCCTCCCTACCTTTTCTCCTTCCTTCGTTTTCTATCGCTTGCCCCTTCCTTTCCTTCTCTTCCCTCTTCCCTTTCTGGCCTCCTTCCACCCTCCTTCCCAGTGTCTCCCTCCTTCCCTCTGTCCTCTTTTCCTTCCTTCCTATGTCAGAGGGCAAATTATAAGTTCCCTGTTGCTTAGCCAATTTTAGAGGTAAAATTCCCACAAAAGTACATACTATATTTAAGGTCATTAAGCAAGGTGTGAAGCCTTTGTTTTTATGTATAAACTTTTACTTTGGATAAAAGAATGTGCTATCCTTGGTCTGTCCCTGAGCAGAAAGTAGTGCAAACAACATAGGGATAATAAATCATATGCCAACATTGGACTCTACAAGACCAATTTAACGAGGTTCAAATTATCTCCCTCCAGCTCCTCACCCCCAACTGAAGGTCTCTATAGACTCCTCAGCAACAGAGGCAACAGTGTTTGTGCTGATCACCTTTCTGTTGTAGACTCTTGCTGTCTCTGGTCCCTACCAGTCCCCTCATCTACTTCCAGAGAACAAGATTGCCTCACCAAGGCAGAGAGGTAACTCCCCACTCCTCTTCTTGTTTTTCTAATTTAGTATAGTTTCTCCATTTAACGGTCATGAACATGTGCTTTCTTTCTAGCATTATTTGAAAGCCTTTTATCACCTTTCCTTGAGATCGGCACATGGGAAGAAGAGAAATCTGAGCTCCTGGGGAATAGACCCCAGCATATGCAAGCCTGCTTTGTTCTACAAGCAAACTGCCAACTGGATTCTGGAACTTTAAACCTAATGAAGCCGCTAAGTTGTGGGGTCCCTGGTATGGCGGAGTATACAATATTTCTCTAAGAAAATGAAGTGGCTAACTGATAACTTGACCTGTAGGTTAAAAAGGTGGATCATAATTTTTTCTTTGTACAATGTGTAATGTTAATTTAGCTGGCAGAATTATCTTTGGCAGATAATATACTTATATGTTAAGAAGTAGTTGGGTTTTTTGGTTTTTTTTGGGGGGGTGGGTGGGGAGTAATACATAGTATCCTGGCCTATCCTACTCAGAAAGCTGAGATTCGAATCCTAGCATCAATGTTCTCTTTTTGTGTGATTTTGAGAAAGCTTATCAATATCTTTGAACCTGTTTTCTAATGTAGTATAAAGGGATTAGGCTAGAGAATCTCTGGAGCTCCTTTTGGGGTCTATAAATCTATGTCGTGCCCAAATAACATTCTTGTGTATTCCAAAACAAGCCTTATCTCTGTTACTTGAATATTGAGTTAGAAAATCTTCTCTAGGTAGCTTAAAATATCTTAGAAAAAAATATTTTAAATTAAAAATATGATAGAGAACTAATGGCTTTATTCTTTTCCTTGTAATAATTTTCAATGAAAATTGAATTTTAAGGAATAGTTAAAATCAATTGGCTTTCAACAATGGTAGCATGGTACAACAGATGCTTTTCATGCAAATTTTGGAAGTTCAAAAATAACAAATATTGAACTTATATTATTAGATGAAGATGCTTCTTTCTCAAGTGAGATTCTAAATCACAACTCAAGCAAAGCGGAGGATTAAGACATGAGATAATCCCAGCAAGAAAACTATAGATAATCACCTTGAACCTGACCTTTATTTGAATCCATTTACTTACTCATTTTTTTGCCCATTCAACACATTTTAACTGAGTACCTAACATGTGACAGGCTTGCATAAAATATCTGGGGATATAAATATGAGTAAGAATAATTGATCAGTTGCCTCCTGCACACCCCGCACTGGGGCTCGAGCCCACAACACGGGCATGTGCCCTTGACCAGAATCGAACCCAGGACCTTTCAGTTCACAAGCCAGAACTTCTATTCACTGAGCCAAACTGGCTAGGGCAACTAAAATGCTTTCTGAGGTCTTGGAAAGTTGAGCTGACATCACAGAGATTGTGTACAGGGTAACACTATAAAGTTTGACTTGACCCAGTTTTTTCTCCTTGTGGTTGAATGTATACAAAGTTTACCAATTGCTGAATATTTAAACTTCAAGGAGGTGGAATAATTGATAGTGATTCACAAATAAAGCATATTGTCATATATCCTATCTAATAAAAGAGTAATATGCAAATTGACCATCACTCCAAGACACAGATGGCTGCCCCCACATGGCCAAATATGGCTGGCCCCATGTGGACACAAGATGGCCGCCACAAGATGGCTGGCAGGGGAGGGCAGTTGGGGGCAGTTGGGGGTGACCAGGCTGGCAAAGGAGGGCAGTTGGGGGAGACCAGGCCAGCAAGGGAAGGCAGTTGGGGGGGGGGACCCAGGCCTACAGGAGAGGGAAGTTGGGAGGGACCAGGCCTGCAGGGGAGGGCAGTTGGGGGGGACCATGCTTACAGGGGAGGGCAGTTGTGGGGGACCAGGCCTGCAGGGGAGGGCAGTTGTGGGGGGACCAGGCCTGCAGGGGAGGGCAGTTGTGGGGGGACCAGACTTCAGGGGAGGGCAGTTGTGGGTGATCAGGTCAGCAGAGAGGGACAGTTAGGCGTGACTGGGCCAGCAGAGGAGGGCTGTTGGGGACCAGGCCAGCAGGGGAGAGCAGTTGTGTGGGGACTAGGCCTGCAGGGAAGGACAGTTGGGGGGGGGACCCAGGCCTACAGGGGAGGGCATTTTGGGGTGACCGGGCCAGCAGGGGAGGACATTTGGGGGCGACCAGGCCTGCAGAGGAGGACAGTTAGGGGCAACCAGACTGGCAGGGGAGGGCAGTTAGGGGTGACAAGGCCAGCAGGGAGGTTCAGTTAGGAGCAATCTGGCAGGCTGGGGAGCAGTTAGGTGTCGATCAGGCTGACAGTGGAGTGGTTAGGGGGTAATCAGGCTGGCAGGCAGAAGTAGTTAGGGGCAATCAGACAGAGGCAGGTGAGTGGTTGGGAGCCAGCAGTCCTGGATTGTGAGAGGGATGTCCAACTGCCCGTTTAGGCCTGATCCCACCTAAACAGGTGGTCAGACATCCCTCAAGGGGTCCCAGGTTGGAGAAGGTACAGGCTGGGCTGAGGGACACCGCCCCCCCCCCCCCCGTGCACGAATTTTATGCACCGGGCCTCTAGTTCAAACATAAAACAGTGACCTATGTTTCATGCTTTGCTGCATTATATTATATTTCTATTCTTCACTAACATGTTGACTAAATATTATATTAAGAGGTAGTCAATACAGGCATTAAGTATCTATCTACATTCTCTCTACTTTTTTATTAGAAAAAAAAAAAGTGTCACTTTGACCCTGAGCTGGCATAGAAAATATGTCCCTCATAGGAACTTAATGAGCATTTAAAAAGCTTTCTGTAAAAACTTCCCACACATGGGCAAATGTGGAATTAGGAGGGTGTGTGTGCTTATACCAACTACATGCTAATACTTTTGTTTGCCAAGTACTTTCTGCCAGAAGGCTTGCCAGAATCAACAATAATTACTGTTGACACGTTTATTGCTTTTATGCAAATGTTGCTACATACTTTAAAACAACCTAAAGCCTCAAGCCTGAATTTCCCTCATGTGTCCATGATTGCTTGCAACTCATAAATTCTTTTTATACTGACAAAATAAACTTTGGTTAAACTCCATTATAATTCAGATTTTAATCTTTTGTAGCTAGTGTACATTGAGCATTAACTATTTTCCAGGTGCTTTGGATATTAATAATATAAACAACAACAAAAGCCAATCTAAGCAATGCATATGCAATTCATATAATCTAATTAATGGCATCATATTTATACATTTATATATAATATATCCATGAAGATATACATTAAATTACAGAAGAAGATTCAGTAAGTCAGTACTGGTTGTGAGTAGAAAATGTATTACCATTTTCCCATTTTATTCCTCATATTGTCAACTGCTATCAGTCAGGATATAACCAGGAACCAGAAACCACTTGGATATTAAACAGACAATTAAGTTCCACAGGTGATAGAAGATCTAGAAAGATAAACAGAAAAGAGTGCCTTGATCCAGAAATTAGCAATACCAAAAGCCTCTACCAATCCCTGGGGCTAGAGGAACACAGGGAACAGGTGGGGACCAACCCAGATGGCTGGGTGATCTGGGAAGGGAGCGCTACAACTCATGTTGGGGCTTCCCTGGGGGAGCTGAGCTGGAGACAGCCACGGATCCCAAGGAAGAGAGGGAGGGACAAGAAAGGCCTGCTTTCTCGTGCCCCCGTGCTTCCCATTGGCTGAACTTACCAGCTGGCAGGAGGTCCCAGGAAGAGTAGTTAGTAGTAGTTTGCAGCAGAAGGGTTGGAGATGGGAAAGTAAGAACTTCAACTTCACATTAAAATGAACCAGTGACCCTTCCCCCAAACACAGGGAAATACAGGGCAGTATTTGAGAGTAAGAATTAGGGATAAGCCTTAATATATGATTTAAAGAATTTTCCTACCGCATTTTAATCTAGACATCAACCTAGAATACTAAGGGTCATTCCGTTTTTTAAAAGAATTCAGAGACAATTTGGAGCAAATCAAGGGACCGTGTTGGGTCATTATTTTCTTACTTCAGATCCAAAAAAAAAAAGGGGGGGGGAATCATTTAATAGCCCACATCCAGAGAAATGTAATTAAGACTTCACACTTTGATGCCATTGTGCAGTTACAAGAAAAAAATTTTTTTCTTTATGAACACAAGTACAATTTTGGGCCTGATATCAACTTTGGGAGGTATGCAGTGGAATAGCCTGGAAAACAAACCCCAAGTTGACATTTTGCAAATTTTGCATCTCAGCTTTCCCCACCCTTCTCCTTGTTTCCTGTGTTCCAGCACACGTTTCTTTCTGTTCCCTGGACAGAAGCTTGTTTCCACCCAGAGCCTTTGTGCCTCCCATTTCTTCTGCCTGGACTCATACCCTGCTCCCAGATGTTCACATGGCTGAGCCTCCCTTGTCATTCTGATCTCAGTCTTAAATATATCTCCTTGGAGAGGTCCTCCTTGACATTCAACTAAGAGTGTTCATCCTCTCAGCCCTGCCTCCAATAACTCTATAGCATCACTTAATTTTATATTCCTAATAACAGATATACCTATACCAAATTACCTTTCTCCAGTGTCTACTTCGTCTGTCTTCTAATATGTAAGAGTCCTTGTCAACGTTGTTCATGTAATATTTCCTGTGTCTACAAGAGTGCCTTGCACAATAGTTTTGCTATGTAGGCTAGTTATTTGAATTAATGAAAAATATCAGATGTTTACTAAGTGCCAGAACTGTTGCAAATGCTCTTTAATCATCATGTCATTTAATCCTCATATCTATATATATAAAAGCCTAAGCAACCAAATGACCGGTCGACCAGTCGCTATGACAAGCACTGACCACCAGGGAGCAGATGCTCAAAGCAGGAGCTGCCCCCTGGTGGTCAGTGCGCTCCATAGCCAACCTCTGGTGGCCAGCCAACCTCCTGCAGTCCCTCCTCCCCCTATAGCTGGCCCCAATTTGCCCCAGTCAGGACTGGATGAGATGGCCCGATCAGCCCTGATCACTGGCCAAGCTGAGGGACCCTACCTGTCCACGAATTCATGTAACAGGCCTCTGGTAATCTATAAAACAGGTTCTGTGATGATCCCATTTATATAGTTAAGATGAGTAACTTTTCTCCTTACTCTGCTCTAACCATACTGGCCACCTTGCTGCTTTCCTCAAATATACCAGACACATTCTTACCTTAGGGCCTTGGCACTTGCTGCTTTCTCTCCTGAGAACATTCTTCCATAGCTCCAAAGCTCATGCCTTCTCCTCCCTCAGGCCTTTACTCAGATGTTACTTTCTCAGTGAGCTGTTCTCTCCCACCATATATACATTGTAATACTCCTCCCTGAACCCCTCACTCTCTATCCCTCTTTCCTGCCCTATTTTTCTCTCTTCCTAATAGAGCATTAGCTTCATGAGGACCAGGATTTTGTGTTTTATTCACTTCTGTATCAGTGAGGTTAAACAAGTTGCTCTATGAGAGGAGCTAATAAATGGCAGAGTGACACTGATTCCAAAGCCTGTGCTCTCAATCTCTATATGGTTGTCATAGACTTAGTTAAAGGCTGGATCCCTGTAGAGATAAATGAAACAAACACCCATCCATAGATTAAAGTGTTTTCTTTGCAATGTAGGTGTCAGTTTATCATATTCCTTGCATTGGACATGTTTCAGTTGCTTGATCATAACTTTCCTATCAAGAATAAAGCCTTTCTTTGACTCACTATTATTAACAGAAAAAAAATGTTTGAGACCCTCATGTAGTGCTGGATGGATAGCCCAAGGAAATCAGTGACCTTGGACTCCCAGGGTCTGGGATCAATGCTGTTGTCCATGATGAGGTGACCACCCTTTTCATTGTGGACAAGGACTGGAGGTATGAAATCATCCTCGCAGCCAAACTGAGGTAGAAATCTTTGTTGGCAGTTCCTGGTTGCAGTGAATTCCTTTCTATAATTTTCTGAAATTAACTAACTAGAGCATATAGAAAAATTTAAAAGATTAACCTCTTTAATGCATAGCATTATTAAGATGTATTTTCTGCAGTTTTGAGTTTATTCTCAATTTTTTTGTTAATTCAATGAAGAAAGGCAAGCTATGGAAGATAGGTTACCCCAATGCATTAAATATTCCTTTTTTGTTTTGTTTTGTTTTAAAGAAAAACGATTTTAAATATAATAATGTTACATGCAACAAACATTAATATTTCAAGAAAAACAATCCTATATAATAAAATGCTAATATGCAAATCAACTGAACGGCAGAATGACCAGTCACTATGCGGGCACTGACCACCAGGGGGAAGACACTCAATGCAGGAGCTGCCCACTGGTAGTCAGTGCACTCCCACAGGGGGAGTTCCACTTATCCAGAAGCCAGGCTCACGGCTGGCGAGCGCAGTGGTGATGGCGGAAGCCTCTCCTGCCTCCGAGGCAGCGCTAAGGATGTCCCATGGGGAGCGGGCCTAAGCCATCAGTCAGACATCTCCTGAGGGCTCCTGGACTGCAAGAGGACACAGGCCAGGCTGAGGAACCTCCCCCCCCCCCCCCCCGCCCCTGAGTGCACAAATTTCGTGCACTGGGCCTCTAGTTTTAACTATAATAATATTACATGCCTTATTTGGAATTGATAGCATGGCAAGTTTTTCTAGTCTAGAAAGTGCTATTTTAAAAAACCTTGAAGATTGACTATCATAAAAATAAATCAACTTTAAAGACATATAATAGCAGTTATCTAAAAAACCTTGGGGTATTATGGTACTTTTTTTTTCTTCTAGTCCCCCCACCCCCATTTTCCAGTCATTATGCAATAAGTTTGTTACTTTTTTTGTATATTACTATTTTAAATCAGAAAATTGATTTAAAAATGTGTAACAACTTCTATTTTAGTGAATTAAGGTAATAAGGTGAGGCTAGGCTATGTTAAAAATAGACTTTTTGCTTCGTTGTTTAAATATTAAGAATCTTTAAATATACTTAAATTGCTTGTTGTTAAAACCATGAAGGCCCTATTTCTCTTGCTTATTTGTATTTCTACTATTCACTACCAAACCATCCAGATTTTTCCTTTCCCAAACACATTTGGACAGTGTTCTATTAGAGTATTTGGTTAAATCTGGCAAAGGTGGACATTCAGTAATCACTGTTTTTAACAAAACACAATAAAATTAAAATTCATTGGGAAGTGAGCCTAAGAAATTAAAATTTAACTTTCAGATGTCATACTCAAGTAAAACTAAAAAGAATTTCCTTTTTTCCCTTGCAGAGTCTGTTTCTTTCTTTTGTGGATCAATCCAGTATGAATACGGCATCTCTGAAGAGCACGTGATTCAGATGTTAGAAGTAAACAGCCTCCTAAATTGCTGACTTTCTGCTTTGCAACTGCAGCACTGAAAACGAGTTCCTTGGCACTTGGCAGTTGGCACCTGGGGATTAGGCCATGATTGACTGTACATAAGGAGGTTGGCGGGGCCGGGGGGGGGCACTCTTACACCTTCCCTAGGGTGTAAATATTGTGGATGAAAAAGGGGTTCTATGAAAAGTAACTTCACTGGGTAATATGATTATAAACTCCTATCTGGGCAGGTCATGGTGGGTAGTCACGCCCCAGGCATATAACTTTTTCAGTAAAAGTTTACCTTTGCCTTAAACAAACCCTGTTCATCTCAGTTAACACACTGAAATGCTCCTTTTAAGATCTCCCCTTTTTTTTCTGTGAGCCATTCATTTATTTTTAAATCTTTATTGTTGAAAGTATTACATATGTGCCCCATTTTCCCCCATTGACTCTTCTAGCTCAACCCAGACCTTCACCACCCTATTGTCTGTGTCCATGGGTTATGCATATATGCATACAAGTTCTTTGGTTGATCACTTTCCACCTACCCACCCTTCCCCACCTTCCCACTGAGATTCTGCAGTCTGTTCTATGCTTCTATGTCTCTGGATCTATTTTGTTCAACAGTTTATTTTGTTCATTAGATTTCACATTTGAGTAGATCATGTGATACTTCCCTTTCTCTGACTGGCTTATTTCACTTAGCATGATACTCTCCAGTAGATCCCCCTTCTAAAGCATGATCACTCTCAAGAAAGCAAAGAATCTGAACTATCCCCACCCTGCTTTCTTCCACCTTCATGTAACTTTCTTACTTTCTATTTTTAATCTCAAATGCATAAAAGAAACTGCAAAACTGTTAAGCTCCAGAGCATTTGAGATCTTGCTCCCAAGCATATGCCCTCAGTTTGTGTTCAAACCCATAAAAATTCTCTACAGATTTGGACGTTTCTTATGTTGACAGTATGACTGAGTGTTTAAATTCTTGTTTAGTTCTCCTTTTAAGAATATGTAAACCCTTTCCTTGGGATGACGGAGAAGAAAATCAGAAACTAGGACAAAGCAACCTTCAGAGGGTGTTTACAAAAATCATTATTCCATGCAGTCGCACAGAATCAAATCACTTACCTTTAGAAAAATAAAGATAATAATAAGTGTCGTTTGTTTTCAACATTGATAATTTACAACACTCTAAACTGAAGCCAAATTTTTTGTCTTAAAGATTCTTTGACTTACAGAATTTTCATAATTTCAGCCTAACTCAAATGGCCCGTCGTTCCTATTATTCCTAATCTGGAATCCCCCTGTGCTTTACTCAAAGGTTGTTCATGCACGTTTTGGTTCTCTTTTGGGGGATGTTTTGAATTTAGAGACTGATGACGACATATGTTTTAAAAAGTCCCATATTGCTTATGTCTGAATCAGCAGTAGATACACATTCCTAATTAGTCCACAGTTTTGTTTGCTCATTCTACAGGGTTTCCAATTTCCCAGTGAGTAGGTAGGGTTTTAGAACCATTTGTAAAAGCCAACTCAGACTCATTGTGTTACAGGTATTATTTGAAACCAAAAACACTTCACCAGTGAAAACCAGAGGCCTGACTTACATCTTAACAATTAACCACCTGAGATAAGGACTTGTGCGCACAAGCAGTTTGCCAACACATTTCCATGTGATGACACATCCTAAGCACCGGCTTAAAATTACTCCTCCGTGAACAATAGCCTAGGGGCAAGCAGTCTGATGTTTTTCTTAAGGAATCAATTTCTACTTTAATCAGGAATTTTTATTTTTACTACTAATAAAATTATAGAATGTGTAATAGCATATTCTCATGAACCTTTCTGTGTTTTCTTTTGCATGGTTTATGTTGTTAAATGAAATGAGAACCTGATAGATGCCAAAGATGTTTGATAATAAGCATTACTTTTAAGTTGAAAAACAGTGACATTTATTTATTTTCATTTCACATTAAAAATGTTTCTTTGGGGCCCAGCCAGCATGGCTCAGTGGTTGAGCGTCGACCTATGAACCAGAAGATCGCAGTTTGATTCCCAGTCAGGGCACATGCCCAGGTTGTAGGCTCGATCCCCAGTGGGGGGCATGCAAGAGGCAGCTGATCAATGATTCTCTCTCATCATTGATGTTTCTATCTCTCTCTCCCTTTCCCTTCCTCTATGAAATCAATAAAAATATTTTTAAAATGTTTCTTTGGGGGAGAGATAATGTTGTATGATTAAGAAAAAGGCTCTCATCTTATCCTTCACTTCATCTTTCTAGATGACCAGCATCGTATCCTACCTACTTGATGCCCAATCAATATTTATTGATTTAATAAATAAGAAGGCTCTAAAAAAATCTAGTTTAAAGTAGTAACATTTCTATAACTATATGGAAGTTTATAAGTACAGTTAGCCCATTTGATTCTTTTCTCTCACTTTCAAACATTAAATGAAATGTTACTTGTTTTAAACTTCTTCAAGGACTTCTTTTTTATTATCTAAGGAGACAGTAAAAGATTTTGAACATTGCCCAGCCAGTGTTGCTCAATGGTTGAGCATTGTCCCATACAGCATGAGGTTGCCAGTTCAATTCCTGGTCAAGACACATGCCCAGGTTGTGGGCTCGATACCCAGTGGAGGTGCGCAGGAGGCAACCGATCAATCTTTCTCTCTCATCCATGTTTCTATCTCTCTCCCTCCTCCTTCCTCTCTCTGAAATAACTAAAAACATGTTTTTTTTAAAAAAACGGAGGAGGAACCAAGATGGCAGCTTAGGTAAATGTCAGTACTCGCATCTTCCCACAACCACATCAAAATTACAACTAAAATACAGAACAACCATCATTCAGAACCACCTAAAATCTGGCTGAATGGGAGTCATATAACCAAAGAATTAAAGAAGAAAGCACATTGAGACTAGTAGGAGGGGCAAAGGCACAGAAGGGGCTGGTTTGACTCCCACATGTGGCCTGGTTCTCATCAGGAGGGATATCTTGGCTGAGAAGGCCTCTCATGAAGA
This sequence comes from Cnephaeus nilssonii, assembly GCF_951640355.1. Taxonomy (NCBI): domain Eukaryota; kingdom Metazoa; phylum Chordata; class Mammalia; order Chiroptera; family Vespertilionidae; genus Cnephaeus; species Cnephaeus nilssonii. The sequence goes on along the minus strand of NC_137084.1, from coordinate 67,760,005 downwards.
GCAAGGGGTCCCAGCTCCACACCTGGCCCCCAGCTCAAGGCTCCAGTGCCAGGAAGAGAAGTCCCTGTAACTTAGGGCTGTAAAAAGCAGCGGGGATTGTGGCTGAGTGACATGGAGGCTGCTGGAGTTCCAGGCAGTTTCTCTTAAAGGACCCACCAACAGACTTACTCCAACTCACTCTTGAAAGGATTCAGGAGAGAAAATAAATTATCTGGCATCAAGGCAATATCTTGGGGCAGCTTTCTCCCATACGGAAGTGCTGGGACCTCCCCCCAAATAGACTGGCAGGTACTATATCTGAGTCTCCATCAACCTGGCCCACACTGTTCACCTCACCCTGGTGATTCCCTGAGATTCTGCCCCACCCAATTTATAGCCCCACCCAAACTGTTTGCAGTGTCTTTTTCATATGAATGACCTGTCCTGGCTCAGGCTTTAGACTTTCCTGAAAGCTCTTAAACAAGCAGCAGCTGGACTCAGTGTGCCCCATATCTCTCGATAAGTGGCCCCAGGCTCAGCACTAGCAGCAGCTGCCAAGGTTCACAGCTTAGCCTCTCCTGGACACCTCTAAGCCCAACACAAGTAGCAGCCATCTGCAGATCACTCTGTAGGTCATTCTGGGTCACCCTAGGCAGGGCACAGGCAGTGGCTGACTTTACACCTCCGAGGAGGCCCCAGAGCCAGTGCACCTGGTGGACAGCTTTAGTCCACGCCTGATTACAACTCTACCACATTCATGAGCAACATACTCAAGGGGCAGACTTGAGTATGTTGCTCATGAAGCAAGTCCTGCTCCATAGGGGTGTCTCTTGAACAGCAGCTCTTTCTCTATAGTAGCAGCCTGTCCTCACAACCAATTGGCCTGGGGTCAATTCCTTCCAGTAATACACACAGCAGTCAAGGCTCAACTACAACAGGACAGCACACAAAGCCCACATTAGAGCACACCTAGAGTGCCCAGCTCAGGTGACTGCAGAGGCTGAGGCACTGAGCCCTACAGGACACCTACTACACAAGACTACTCTAGCAATTCCAGGAGACATAGCAGCTCTACTCATGGACACAGACAATAAGGTGGTGCAGGCCTGGGGTGGGGCAGGATCTGGGTGGAGGAGGGTAATGGGGGAAGGAAGGGGAAAGAGGGGATTTCTGTAATGCTGTCAACAATAAATATTTTTTAAAATAATACATAAATATATAAAAAGAAAGAATGCTTATTGGTAAAAAAAATTATTTTTGATTAACTAATTTCCTATAACCCTAATAGATTAATCAAAACTTTGTATAAATTTCACTTAACCTGAAAATTAAATGTCCTACAAAGAGAAGGCTTAAAACAAATCATTGTTTAGCATTGCTGAATGGGCCCAAATCTAATCTTAAACTGATAAGTATCTCTTTGGCTCTCTCTTGGATAAAAGCCTAATAAATGTCCCTCAACTCCCACTTTCAATCCCATATGCAATTGTTTATATTTTATAAGCTTTTCTGGTTTTCTCTAAGGTACTGACTAATCTAAATTACAGTATTTTACCCACATGTTGGAGTACCCCTTTCCTACTGACCCTAAAGATATATTCATGCTTCTTGTCTTTGTCTTAATATGTCCCTGATCAAAGCTTATCTCTGACTCTCAATCATTGAAATTAACTTGTATTTTCAATTATTCAATAAATCTGAAGATGGTGGCCCATAAAGCTGTATTCATTTACATCTATGAGGGACCAAAATGGCATTCTGATTTCATGGTATTAGATATGTGACATTCTGAAAGGAATAAGAGACTAGAGGCCCCTAGAGAACTATTCTCCTGATTTATTTATTTATTTATTTATTTATTTATTTATTTATTTATTTTGACCAGAAGTCCTTCTATTATTCAAAAAAAAAAAAAAAAAGAGGAACTTGAAACTGGGCATGTGTTTACCCAGAGCCCTAATTTTCTTGGGTAGTCTAAGAAGTGTCCAAGCAGCTCAGTTTTTAAGAAAATATCTGGGTTCTGGTCAGTTTGGCTCTGTGGTTAGAGCATCGGCCTATGGATTGAAGGGTCACAGGTTGGATTCCTAGTCAAGGGCACATACCTCGGTTGCAGATTCCCCATCGAAGACACATTGATTGGTTGCCTCCTGGTAGGAGCAGGTGCAGGAGGCAACCAATCGACGTGTCTCTCTCACATTGCTGTTTCTCTCTCTCTCTTTCTCCCCCTCCTCCCTCCCTTCCACTCTCTCTAGAAATCAATGGAAAAGAAAAATATCTTCAGGTGGGCGTTAAAAAAAGAAGAAGAAAATATCTGAGAATGGATGGAGTAGATGCCATATTAGATGGTGCTTAAAAAGAAATCTTGAGTCTACTGGCCTGGATTCATATGCTAGTAGTACCATTTGTTAACCATATGGCCTGAAACAAGTATTTAACTTCTCTATGTCTCAGATTATTCAGATGTAAAGTGAAAACAGGCTTTTCAATAGCACCTACTTCATAAGGCTATTGTAAGGACTAAATAAGATAATACCTTTTATGTCTAGCATGTAATAATCCCTCAATATGTGTTAGCAATTATATTGCATCCCAAAATATTTTATTTCAATACTAGAGGCCTGGTGCACAACATTCGTGCACTGAGAGGGGGTGGTCCCTTGGCCCTCTCATAGTCCTTAGCATGGATGCGGGAGGGACTCCTGCCACGGCTTCTCCCCTGTGGGAGCGCACTGATCACCAGGGGGCAGCTCCTGTGCTAAGCGTCTGCCCCCTGATGGTCAGTGCATGTCATAGCACACAGTTGTTCCACTGTTCAGTCAATTTGCATATTAGGATTTTATTATATAGGATATCCTTCTACTTCTGCCTGGACCTGTGAGGAACTCATGCAGGACCCCATGTTTGTTGAGAAGTCACACTGTGCTTTAAAATTCCAACCACAGCACTCAATTCTGTAGATGTGCTATAACACATCCAAGTCTCCATGCTTGCTTCTGGTCCAATTCCATGACCCTCAGGTAGACATAATATTTCCAAACTAGTTGCTCTAGAGAAAATAAAGTTGAGATTTCACCAGAATATAAACATTCTGGAAGTAGGACAGGTTTCTTTTTTTATGGAAGTGCAATATCTTGATGGTCTTATCTGAAAAAGTAAAAGTGGCTGCTTTCCTACAGAGGGAAAAACATTTTTGCCAAACAAAGTGAAAAATTTACTATTCTCTGTTTCTTCCCACAGTATCCGGAAATATGCTGAGGCCGTTAATTTGACCAGATGGTTTTTGAGACCCTGCTGAAATGAGAGATGCCCTTATTTTATATTTCCCTCAAGTTCTACCACAAACCACACTTCTTAGGAGAAAGAAGAAAAAAAAAGTTGCCATGTAAGCTTGTTTACCTTCAACCGACTAGGAAGTTGACACTTGTCCATAAATGATGACTCACCATTGTAGGCCTATAAAAGTAAAGGTGCTGGTCTATGGAAAGACAGCAGCCTGCAGGCACAGCCATTCAAGATGCACTCAGGTGTCCTGGCTGCCTTCCTCTTCTTGAGCTGGACTCCTTGTTGGTCCCTGCCCCTTCCCAACGATGAGGATGATGAGGATCGGTCTGAGGAAGACTTCCAATTTGCAGAGGTAGAGTATCTTGCCAGTCCCAATGGTGTGAAATATATCATAAATGCCCTTCTCTTTTAAAAGCAGGGTATTTTGGTCTCTTTTCCAGCGCTACCTCAGATCATACTACCATCCCCTGAATCCCGCCGGCATCCTGAAGAAGACTGCAGCAAGCTCCATGGTGGACAGGTTGCGAGAAATGCAGTCTTTTTTTGGCTTAGAGGTGACTGGCAAACTTGACGATAAGACTATAGACATCATGAAAAAACCAAGATGTGGGGTTCCAGATGTGGGTGAATACAATGTTTTCCCTAGAACTCTCAAATGGTCCAAAATGAACTTAACCTACAGGTAAATCATAGGCTATCTCTCTTTAATTTTTGTTAGTTTTCTTATAGTAGTAAATGTCTAATTTTCAGCATAAGCTACAGATGACAGAACATGTATGGTGCCTTTTTTTTTTTTAGATATTTATCTGGAAGTTAAGTAAGTCCAGGAATATCGTTAATATTGTTGATGAAAATGTCTCATAACATCAATTAATGTTATTGTAGCCAGCATTAATTTTTATTGGGATTTTCAAAGTATTTCTTTTAGAGATGAATCAAAATAGAAATAAAATAAGTTTAATAAAATTTGCAAATATAGTGCATCAAGCGTATTTATTATAACAATACTAAACAGAGAGAGCTCTACTCTTTCTATGAACTTTATAGAACTTTTTCATCTGTTTAGGCTATAGCAATACAATTAAAAACTTTTAACATGCAATGTAAGTTTTATTAAACATCTGAATACTTTAAATTTAAAATGCCAAAAGGTCAGATATTTGGAGATACTCATATTGTCTGATTGAATGCTTCATTTTTAATATTTGTATGACATCATAATTAATAAGTTCTTTAAAACTTATTACAGAACTTTTAGAGAATCATTGCATTTTGAGTTGAAAAGCTATATTCCAAGAAAATATATTCTAAAATAGTTTTCACCTTCTAAAAATTTAATTGAAACGTTTTCTGTTGAACAGAATTGTGAATTATACCCCTGATATGACTCATTCTGAAGTGGAAAAGGCATTCAAAAAAGCCTTCAAAGTTTGGTCTGATGTGACACCCCTGAATTTTACCAGACTTCACAATGGCACTGCTGATATCATGATCTCTTTTGGAACTAAAGGTAATGGTACAGAATCATTTTTGAAATATTTGTATATTCTGCTTCTTAATTGGCTCTTAGTTTTTAATTTCTTCTTTAAGTCATTCATTGCTTTTTACAAAATTCAACAAAAATTCACTAAGCTCCTGTGTTAGGCACTACTGGGTTTAATTAGATTCTGAACTCTTGCTTTTGTGCAGAGCATGGCGACTTCTACCCTTTTGATGGCCCCTCTGGTCTGCTGGCTCATGCTTTTCCACCTGGGCCAAATTACGGAGGAGATGCCCATTTTGATGATGATGAAACTTGGACAAGTAGTTCCAAAGGTAATACTTCTTATTACTAGATTATATTAGACAGTGGACCAATTGATAAGAAGTTACTAGTAAAAAGTATATACATTATACATAAAAGCATAGGAATTATATTTGGTATTTGATTTTCCAAAGAAGTATAAAAGCTTATCGTATTAGTTTCCACAAATGACATTTCTATTTAGCCAATGTGGATAGTAAAAAATGAGCAAAATCTACTTAGTTTAGTAGTTTGAGGGATGCTAGCTAACTTTGAAATAGAACCCAAAATGTCTTTCTGTCAACCAAGGTGTTTTTACTGTGGATTACCTTTTGGTCTGTTAGAGAAATACAGTTTATTGCAAATATACATCTAACAACTATTAGAGCTGGATATGTAGGTCATAGATGAATTGGATGTGAGTTGAAATAATTTCTTTCCCCCCTGCCCCGCCCCCACCCTAGTAGAAATATTAATAGCACAAGTCCAGTCAAATTTCTGTTCCCTGTTATAAGAGTTACCTATTTCAGACTTGTTTATATCATTTTATAAATACCATTAGCAAACCAAGAAAGTTCTTACTGCAAATAGCATGAAACGGACCAGATGAAAGTTGTATTTAACAGAGAAAAATGAAACTTAGCATTGAATAAATTCAATCAGTAGTTGAATCTTCAAAGCTCAAGAGGATTGGAAATGTTCATTTCAGAAAGAAAATTAAAAAAAAAGATTGTTACAACTAGGTCTTAACTTTGAAGCTGCATTGACCCTTAGTTGTGACAACTAAAGGTAATCTTCATAGGTAGCTAATTTTTATTATTCATTTAAATTCGAAGGAGTATCTTTTCAAAGAGTAAAACTGGGTCTTTAATATCTCAACTCCAGTGCCTCCAATCTGCCTTTGGAAAGAAAGGTGAGAATGTACATATTTATGTTCTGAATGTTCCACAGGTAAGAATGGTTTTAGGAAGAAAAAAATAATACTTAGTATTTTTAAGATAGAGTCACAATAAACCTCAGTTTTAGGTTTCTGAATAAATTCTGGGTTTAAAATATTTAATTAATCCTGGTGAATCCACAAGTAAACCAGGATTAACTTTTCAGCTAAAGGCCAAGAATAGTATCCATTATTAGTCATTTCAATGACAAATTACTGTCATTCAGACTATGTGAACTTTGCTTGCTCTTCTGGTCTGCAACATTTACTGAGTTAATTACACATTTTCTTGATGCATAGGCTGTGGTAGCAAAGGGTATTTAAGGTCAAACTGAAACCACTGGCTCCAGTTTTCATGTATTCTTTTTCTTTTAAACTTTTCATCTTTTTCCAATTTAAAACACCAGTATTAGGAGGCTCAAAAACTGGTGGAAAGAATGACTTAGAGAATATAATGTAAATACAGAATCGTAGTAGTCTTTTAAAGTAGAGGGAAGTTGGCCAATCATTTTCAGAATTTCTGTTTCTTTAAACTCTAGGGTCTAGAGATATTCTGAAAAGGATAATTTGTTTGGAATTTGTTCACAAGTAGATTCTTAGACCCTCTTTAGTGCACACTCCATACCTGGTGAGCATCCTTTTGGGTGCTGCCTAGTGTTTATTTTATTTTATATTTTTCTCTCTTTTTTAAAAAAATATATTTTATTGATTTTAGAGAGGAAGGGAGAAGAAGAGAGAGAGAGAAATACCAATGATGAGAGAGAATTATTGATTGGTTGCCTCCTGCACGCCCCCTACTGGGGATCAAGCCCGCAATCCGGGCATGTGCCCTTGGCCGGAATCAAACCTGGGACCCTTCAGTCTGCAGGCTGACGCTCTATCCATTAAGCCAAACCAGCTAGGACACTGCTTAGTGTTTAAACGATGTTCTAGGTAGCATCCTATATACAGGGTGGGGCAAAAGTAAGTTTACAGTTGTTTGTATGGAAAAATAATATAATAATTAATAAATAATAATACAAAAATAAAGTCGGTGTTTCACATACTCACAACTGTAAATCTACCTTTGCCTCCACCCGGTTTGAACCCCCATGTGACTCCTATGACTCCTCATTTAAGACCATCACTGTTCACTCTCCTCACATGACCCGAGAAAACTGAGAACAAGTCAGGATTGCTAGTAAATTCTTATTATTACCAATTATTTGAGAACAATCTGTTGATATTCTAATTATGTAGGCAACTATAATGAGAGCACTAAATTACTTATAAAGATTAAAACAATTCTTGATTCTTCCTTCAAGCAACTGAATGTTAATTTTAAAAAGTGAGTAAAATAGCAAAGAGAGGGAAATAATGACACACAAAATAGATGAGGAAAATGACATTTCTTCCATTAATTGGTCATTGGAGGACCATGTTTTCTCATTGTTTCCTTGTTTTCTTACAGGCTACAACTTGTTTCTTGTTGCTGCCCATGAGTTTGGCCACTCCTTAGGTCTCGACCACTCCAAGGACCCGGGGGCACTCATGTTTCCTGTCTATACCTACACTGGCAAAAGCCACTTCATGCTTCCTGATGACGATATGCAAGGGATTCAGTCTCTCTATGGTAACTCTTTTTTTTAAAAATATATTTTTTTATTGATTTCAGAGAGAAAGGGGGAGGGAAAGAGAGATAGAAACATCAATGATGAGAGAGAATCATTGATTGGCTGCCTCCTGCAAGCCCCCTACTGGGGATCGAGCCTGCAACCCAGGCATGTGCCCTTGACCAGAATCGAACCAGGGACCCTTCAGTCGCAGGCCAATACTCTATCCACTGAGCAAAACCGGCTAGGGCTTAACTCTTAATTTGTCAACTTAAAAGCAAAATAGATTTATACATTTATTTTCTAAATTATCAGTGAATTTGCCACTGCCACTTTTGTCATTGTGGCTTTGTTATTAAAACCTGGGAAAACATGCCCACTTATTCTTTCCAAATAGAACTATCTGCTCAAGTAGAAAATATTCCATTCTCCAAAGTTTTTATAACTCTTTGTATTTGTACTTTATACATTGCAAGGTACATTTGATACTCTCAAAACACCTGTGACATAAGAAGGGAAAATAATTTATTCCCCATTTAAACAATGGAGACACCAAGCCCCGTAGATTTTATATTTTTTTATATCCTCACCTGAGGATATGTTTATTAATTTTAGATAAAGGGAAAAGGAGAGAGAGAGAGGAGAGAGAGAGAGAGAGAGAGAGAGAGAGAGAGAGAGAAACATCAATCAGTTGCCTCCCATATGTATCCAAACTAGAGACTGAATCCACAACCTACGGAACCTACATATGTGCTCTGACCAGGAATCTAACTCATAACCTTTTGGTGCATGGGACCATGCTCCAAACAACTGAGCCACACCAGCCAGGGCTAAGCCCTGTACAGTTTAAATAGTATATCTACAGCTGGGGGTGAAAGGGAGATCTTAACCAGCATTTATAAATTCTGGGCATTCTTTCTACCACTCTGGTTTGCCACAGTAGAACTATTCAATTGGCTTGTAGTAGTTTTTAATCAACATCTACAGTGACCATTGTAAAAATCTCTTTCTTGTTTCCTTCCAAATTTTCAATAATATTTACAAAGTAATTAAACCTAAACTCAAACAAGCAAATTAGCTGCCAAAAATAGAGTTAAAGCCGTAGTGCACAGTCATCAGTGTAAAACTCCTAGTACACAGCTCAGAAAACTTGCTCATGCCACCCAACCCATTGTTTCCCCTCTGGATTTAAATCTACTATAGCAGCTAGTGTAGGTGTGAGCAAGTATTTTGTAATTATTCTTTCTACAATATTGTGACCAAGGGACTTGATGATAGAACTCCTATGTACTAAGTAGAGAAGAAGCAGTTTAGAATAGTTATTGTATACTGCACCTCTTTTGCACTCATGTGAGCTGGAAAATTTACAAACACGTGGCAAGTCATGTTTGTGCTGCCGAAGGCCGGGCTTTGCACTGAGAGGCAGCTGCACAGTGGGAAACTGGTGAAGCAACAGTAGCTGATGTTGACAGCTGGGAAAATAGGCAAGAGAAAGAGCCAAGATAAGGGCTCCCATAGGGACGATGGGCCATCGGAAATGGCTTCAAGAAGAACGTGTTTCTCAAGGGTAGTCTGTCAATAGGTTGTGCAAAGCATGGGGAAAATTTCCTCAGTCCCCGCCCCCACCCTCATTTCTATCATCCTCCTCCAGAAACCTAAACTTGTATTTCAAGGGGTCTTGAAGGATGAAAGCAGAAGGGGACATCCCATCTGCAAGGCCTTGGTAACCCTGGGGGAAGGAAGGTAGAAAACATGAAATTTGTCCATTATGTAGGAGGAACAGGATTTACTATTACTGCCCTCTCAAGAGGGAGCCCTCTCCTACTCTCCATTAGCAGGACCAGGTCATCAGGACGGTTCTCCTCCGCAACTTCTTTCATTTATTTATGATTTCAGGTCCAGGAGATGAAGACCCCAACCCCAAACACCCCAAAACACCGGACAAATGTGATCCCTCCTTATCCCTCGATGCCATTACCAGTCTCCGAGGAGAAACAATCATCTTTAAAGACAGGTATTCTTGACATTATTTGATAAAATCTGCACATAACAAACATCTGTGAAGCCGTGTCTGCAAAATGCCAAAACATCCAGTCAGACTTCCAACGGTGAAGTGAACAGTGAACATAATAGAACTTTGAGCAGTGTATTTACCTATTTCAGATGAAATAGCTAATAGATAAACGTTTATTTTTCCATAAATAACCTTGGCATTGTATGGACTTTTTAAATATCTTTAGTGTACTCTTCTTTATAAAGGTAGTCAAGTAAAAATATAAGTCCAAGTTATTTATTTAAAAACACAAATATTGGAATTAATTACCATATTAGTAAACTGTTACTCGTAATGGCTCCACGAATTCCTTTTGGTGTGAAAGACTTTGCACCAGGTACACATGTTGGAATATGAGAGAGGGAGTGCTTTACAACCTAAACCTGTAGGCAATGAAAAATGAAATTTTAATTTTAATCTGCTTATAAATATGCTTATTTGTTCATTTATTCATTCACTAGAGGCCCAGTGCACGAAATTCGTGCACGGAGGGGGGTTGTCCCTCAGCCCAGCCTGTACCCTCTCCAATATGGGACCCCTTGAGGGATGTCCGACTGCCCGTTTAGGCCCGGTGGGATCGGGCCTAAACGGGCAGTCGGACATCCCTCTCACAATCCAGGACTGCTGGCTCCCAACTGCTTGCCTGCCTGCCTTCCTGATTGCCCCTAACCGCTTCTGCCTGCCAGCCTGATCACCCGCTAAACCACTCTGCTGCCAGCCTGTTTGCCCCCAACTTCCCTCCTCTGCTGGCCTGGTCACCCCTAACTGCCCTCTCCTGCAGGGTTGATCACCTCCAACTGCCCTCCCTTTCAGGCTTGGTCCCTCTCAACGGCCCTCCCTTGCAGGCCGGGTGCCTCTCAACTGCCCTCTCCTGCTGGCCATCTTGTGGTGGCCATCTTGTGTCCATATGGGGTCAGGATCTTTGACCACATGGGGGCAGCTATATTGTGTGTTGCAGTGATGATCAATCTGCATATTACTCTTTTATTAGATAGGATAGAGGCCTGGTACAGGGGTGGGGGCCAGCTGGTTTGCCCTGAAGGGCGTCCCGGATCAGGTGGGGTTTCCCTTGGGGTGTGGGGTGGCCTGAGCGAGGGGCCTGTGGTGGTTTGCAGGCCGGCCACGCCCTCTGGCGACCCAAGCGGAGGCCCTGGTATCTGGAATTTATTTTCCTTCTACAATTGAAACTTTGTAGCCTGGAGTGGAGCCAAGCCTGGGGCTCCCTCCGAGGCTGGCCAGCAGCCATTTGTGTTGGGGTTATAATTGAAACTTTGTTGCCTTAAGCGGGTGAGCCCGGCCAGGGTGTGCGAAAAGTTTTGCTTCCCCTGTTGCCGGCGGCAACCCTGGCCTGCTCTCTCAAGCTCCATTCTGCCGCCATTTGTTTGAATTTGTTTACCTTCTATAATTGAAACTTTGTAGCTTGAGTGGAGGCTTAGGCCTGGCTAGGGCAGGCGGAAAGCTTGGCTTCCACTGTTACCTAGGAAACCTTGCTCTCTGTGGCTGTAGCCATCTTGGTTTGGGTTAATTTGCATACTCGCTCTGATTGGATGATGGGCGTGGCTTGTGGGCGTGTCGGAGGTATGGTCAATTTGCATATTTGTCTATTATTAGAGAGGATTAGTTAATTGTTCCCTCACCTGTGATCCACTAGCATTTCTACACCCTCTATTATAGCTCTAGTGACACTGTATTATACTCCAGGTATTTTCTCATTCAGGTTCCCCAGGCCATGAGACCTTGGCCAATGTAGTTTATGTAACTTGTATTTTCTTTCCAGAGTCCTACACAGTGCCTGCAGATCTGCAAACTTGAGCAAAGCATGGTCCCACTCCACAAAGGACTTATAGCCTTCACAAAGGCTCTGTGAGATTTCAAATTTTAGTAGTACAGGCTAGAGTTAGGATAGCAACAGCTTGGATAACTGGCACTTAAAAGGAAATGCTTTTCTCCTTCACAGGTGATAGGGAATGTGTCTAACTTGTCTGCATTGATATAGAGACAGGTGTCTAGCAGGGTTGAAATACTGCATTTACAAAGTGACAGAAAACTGTATTTTTATTTTTGTGTTAGATTCTTCTGGCGCCTGCATCCTCAGCAGGTTGACGCGGAGTTGTTTCTAACAAAATCGTTTTGGCCAGAACTTCCCAACCGTATTGATGCTGCATATGAGCATCCCTCCCATGACCTTATCTTCATCTTTAGAGGTAAGCTTTTCACTAGTTAGGCCTCCCATGTAGGCAGTGATAAACTTGATGATACCAAAGACTTAGTGAAATGATCACTCCTGAAAATATACCTAAATTAAGAATCAAGTATAACAAAATGGAAAAGAGAAAGCACCTGAAATCCTTTTACCAAGTATCCTCAGATTTGACAAATGGAAAGTCTACATTATTATGATAAGTATATAAGGATATATATATACACATATACATATATACATATATATACTATAATAAATATATATGATGAATACCGACTTTTGTTTCATAACAATCATGTCAGTTTTTTTCTATTTCCTTTTTAAAATTATTTACTGAGCAAGCATTATAACAATGTACATTTTGAAAAATTGAAAAAATGTTAGCCGTAATTTCCCCCCTGAAAAGTCTATTTTCTCACTTTCTTTTCTAGTTCTTCACTCTATGTAATATACATATTCAAATATTTATATTCTAGAATATACATTTAAAAATTCTACTTGTTCCCTTGACATAAAAATCATAAAAAAATTTCCAAATTGTCACTCCACCATCATGATCATAATTTATAGTGGTTATATAGCATTCTACTGACATTGTTTCTATTGTTTGACTAATACAATTGATGCTATAATGAAGTTATTTTTTAGAGGTGGAAATAACTTTTTATCTCCTATAAAATTTGACTTTTCAGTCTAATTTACTGTTCCTACCATGCTTTTTATTCATGCAGAAATCTTAATGTATTTTTCACCCAGTTTTAAAGTTAATATTCAGAGAAAATAAGTTGCAAAATTAATTATTATATTTGGTTGGCTATACTCATAATTAGGAAATTAGAATCTTAAAACTTATTTTTTTGTGAAGAATGCTCATATTTCTATGTTTCACAAATATGGTGACCACCAAAGCTGACTAATTTATTTCTAAATAATTGATTGTGGACCACAAATACTGACTTATTTATTTTTAAATGTATAACATGAGTCTTTCTTTGTTAAAATAAATGTCTATCTATGTGAATCCTAATAGATTCCCTTGGATAATAAGACCATTCTTTCACTTACTCTAGGCAGAAAATTTTGGGCTCTTAATGGCTATGACATTCTGGAAGGTTATCCCAAAAAAATATCCGAACTAGGATTTCCCAAAGAGGTTAAAAAGATAAGTGCAGCTGTTCACTTCGAGGACACAGGAAAGACGCTCTTCTTCTCAGGAAACCAGGTCTGGAGGTATGGCCGCCATATTTACTGACCCATTATCTTGTGTCACAGAGGCAAAGTGAGTCTTGTCCATCTCTCACTACTTTAAGTTATTATCTCATGCATTCTTTAAAATGTTGGACTGTCATATTAATTTCTGTTCTGTGTCAGCTCTTGCACGCAGCCTCTCAGACAGAGATTTTCAAGTTTCAAGTCCTCTTGAAAATGCACATATATTCATTAAATTCTCACCACTCTTCTTTCGAAGCCATTGGTTGTAGCTCAACGATGCTAAACCATCTTTTTTTACACATAGATGTTAAAACCATCTCTTTGACACAATAGAAAATTATTCAGTTCATTAACATATGTTGATTTCACCCTAAGAACACTTTTCTAATAATCTACTTTTATGCAATTTGTGAAATGGAAATAAGCTGTAACTGTCCTTACAAAGATGGCCTTTAAGCAAGTTAAAAGATACTCACCAAACATCCACTATACACTCAGTATTATAATTCCTTATTTTTAAAATCTACTAGATGTTTTAAAAATTTTTAAACTTGTCAATTTTGAAAGATACCATTGTATGGATTGTATTATTTCTAAGTACTTTCTAAGAAATGCAACCTACTTAAGAGGGTTTTTTTCTTATTAAATAGCTATGATGATACTAACCATATGATGGATAAAGACTACCCCAGACCAATAGAAGAGGACTTCCCAGGAATTGGTGATAATGTAGATGCTGTCTACGAGAAAAATGGTAACTAATTCCATTGCACTGGTCATAATGGAGGGCTTCTATAGCCCCTAAAAATCATTCCCTTATAAAGGATTTACTTATAAATGTTGTGCTCATAAATGTTGTCATTAAGGAATTAGTCATTCCCGTGTGACTACTTCCACAGACAGCAAGCAAAAAATATCATGCTTAGAATCAATGAGAATTTCGCTTAATGATTGCTAATCCTAGGAATAAAAGATGCCAAACCTTAAACACTATCTTAAACCATGTTTAAAGATGCCAAGATGCAGGAGTATTCCCATAATTCAAATCAGGGGTAGAGTGGGGAGTACTTTATATATGAAGATCAATGGCTATCATAACTGTATAATGATTTTTACTTTAATTATGAAAAGGGGTATAACCCCTAACTTACAACAAATAACTAATATCAATACTTCAGGCATCAAAACGAGAACTCATGTAAAGACAACTAATTTGAGGTGATAATTTAGGAGAGCTGGGAAACTTTAGACCTTTCCCCCTCAAACTATAAGCAATATAGTAAAAGGTTAGTAGGGTTTATAAAGATAAGTAAAATATGTAAATGTTGGCATATTTTTTAAAAAGTGGGATCTGGCAGAATGGACTTTTTAAGAGTAGCTGGAGTAAACCCTTACTGTTTTCAAATTTAATTTTTTTTTTTGTCTTTTTCTTACAGGTTATATCTATTTTTTCAACGGGCCCATACAGTTTGAATACAGCATCTGGACTAACCGTGTTGTTCGGGTCATGCCAGCAAATTCCCTATTGTGGTGTTAAGTGTCTTTTAAATGTTGTTATTTAAATCCTGAAGAACATTTGGGATGTTTCAAGTCTATGGGAGGGAGGGAATGGGGGAGGGGCAGATATCAGGGAAAGCTTCGTTCTGTGAACAAGCTTCAGTAAGTTATCTTTGACTATATAATATCTATATAGCTATGCGTGGCTGGAACCACATTGAATTTTAAAGTAATAAAATTCAGTTTCTGTAAGGACCATTTAATTTTTGTGTGTTATATAGAAGCAATAACTGACAATATTTTCCAACATCAAAAAATGGAACATAAATGGTCTGTCAAGGAGAGTTAGCATAATTTTTAATATATTTATAAGGAAATTTTGCAAAGGCTTAAGTATATCACATTTATATAATTAATAAATCATCTTTGTCAAAAAATATAAAATAGTATGAAAATAGAATTTTGGGGGATCATATGGTAGCCATAGAAGAACAAAGATAAACCAAAGGGAAGTGTCTGTAATAAATATATTGTAAACAACTTTGCAAAGACATAATATGGTTTTTTGCATTGAAGGATTTGGGTGTATATGTACCTTTTCATACAGACACTAAGGCCATATCAATGTCACTAAAGGTAGGAGACAGAGACTAATAGTGAGGACAGTAGATGTGGCCTTTGGATTCTGTTTAATTTTACTTTTAATAATGACTCAATGGCTACTTTCAAAGAACACAAATATTTCTTTGCTTATTTATAGAAGAGAAAGAGGAACAATCTCTCTGTATTCAAATACTTCAGGTCTTTCAAAAAATCAAAGTAAAGTATTAAAATTGTTATCAAAATTATCTAAGATAATTTCTCATAAAATTATTGGATTAAGATTAAAAGTGGCATTTTTACCCTATTTTTATCAAGACAATTGTTTTGTCTAATTTACCTTGGGTATATAGGCTATTTTATTTATTGATATAGACAAAATATATCTTATATGTAGAAAGGAGGTATGTTAAGACAGAGACATCCAAGATAAAGAAAACAGTTTAAATAGATTGTGTTCCTCCTGAGGATTTGCAGCAATGTCTTTTTCTCTCCCTTTTTTTTTTTTAAAAAAAATCCTCAGTACTTCTTACAGTGCCTGGCACTTGACATTTATTGAATTTATGAATGGCCATCGAGGGGTCTGAGAGATCTTGTTTATAAAAACACAGGCAAAAAAAAGAAAATGTGTTATATTTGCAAAATGTATTAGGAAGTGTTTATATTGTTTATAATAAAAAAGATATTTTCAACAGATGGTGTTATATTTTGTCTTTTGATGTATTTTAAGTTTCTCTTATAAAAAAATGTCTAAATTATCCCCTTTTCTTGACAATGTTTCTTGGGGAATAGAGCTCACTCACTATTTTAGTTCTATTTTGTTTTGTTTGGTTTTTGTGACTAAATTCAGAATTTAGAATTTTTGTACCAGGCTATTTTAACTAAAATTCTGGTAGAGTTTGGTCAGCTTGGCGCCAGCTTCCCTCGAGTACTGTGGGATAATGAAGTGGAAAGAGCATAGATCTGGAGTTTTAATGCTCACTCAGTGATGGACTTTGCAGTTTGGGCTCCACTTTTCTGATGTTTAAAATGAGAGGATTAGCAGCTTTGGTGAAGTTGGGAAATACGGGGAGGCAGGGAACTCTAATGAAGAAGGCAAACACTATCTAGGAACATCAGGGTCCATTGAGTTTAAGACATTAGGTCCCTTCTGTTTCCCTAAACATTGCCCACGCTCAAACATTGAATAAGTGCCTGTTAAATGTTGAGATGAACCAGAAAAAATTGGTTTCTACCCCTGAAGAGCCAACACAATTAAAATTTATTAAGTTAAGTGCTTTTTCAGAGGAGCAGTGACCACTTGCTGTGAGTTCAGCGAGAACTGCTGATTTCTCTCTCCAAGTAGAGCCCCCAAAGTCAACCTATGCATTTGTTATCTTCTTTGACAATTTAGTTTGATTTCTGATTTTTAAGGTTTGCTATTGAAGTCGAACATAGTCCGTCCACCCATCCATATATCCATCCATCCATCCATCCATCCATCCATCCATCCATCCATCCATCCATCCACACATCCATCCATCCACACCTCCATCCATCCATCCATCCAATAAATATTAATTGAGCACTTAAGTAAAGTAGATTCTGAGGATACAATGAAGAACAAAACCTCATTGCTTTTGTGGAACTCACAGTCTAGTTGGAGAGACAGATATCAATCAAATAAGTACAAATTACAACTGTGATAAAGAAAAGAAACCCGGTGCTCTGAGAGAGAGCATGTAATAAGAGAGATTTTATCTATTGTGGATGTAGGGGGAGGGGCACTGCAGGGCGGCTCAAGAAAGGCTTCACAACAGAAGAGATACCCAAGCTCACATCAAAGGTGAGCAGAACTGGGACAGTGAGGGGAATCAGGGAGACGGCTCCAGCTCATCCCTCCAGACGGGAATGGATATACTGAAGCTCAGTAGAGAATTATAGTTGTGTATTATGATGATTTTGGCAGCATATGGACGGGTAATCTGCACCAAGAAACCCCCTAGATACAACAATATTCCTCCTAGCTTTCACAATGCCAAATGCAAATCGAAGGACCATGAAACAAACAAAAAAATTAGCATGGATCAGTCTAGGGATTGGCAAGTGAATATCTACTTCTGAGTAATTGAGTCAGTTGATAGAAACATTAACTTTTTTTGAGCACATGGGTGCTTTTTCAACATTGTTCTGAGAGAAAGTCAGACCTTCTGTAGGAGTGGTTGGGAGGTGCTTCCCCAGTGGACTTACGGCACACAATAGCATATTTAAGGTTACAAGTAGTCCTGTGCAAAGAAGCTGTTTAATTTTATTGAAAAAGGTTTTTAAAACATATCTGAACATGGAACATCATTTAATTTCTTTTATTCTTTGTCATTAGCTTGCATGGTCTCTCTCTCTCTCATGGATGGATGGATGGATGGTTGGATAGATATAGATAGATGATGATTAGATGATAGATAGGTAGATAGATGATAGATAGATAGATAGATAGATAGATAGATAGATAGATAGATATAGGTGTACAGTTGGGATTATTTCCTGACTCCCATCTCTTCTTCAGTCGCAATTCCAAATTTCTTTTTTTAAAAATCTTTATTGTTGAAACTATTACATACATCTCCCTTTTTCCCCCATTGACCCCTTCTAGTTCACCCCTGACCCCCTTCTGCCCCAGGCCTTCACCACACTACTGTCTGTGTCCATGGGTTATGCATATACACATGTAAGTTCTTTGGTTGATCTCTTCCCACCCACTCACCCTCCCTTGCCTTCCCTCTGAGATTTGACAGTCTGTTCCATGCTTCTGTCTCTGGATCTATTTTGTTCATCAGTTTATTTTGTTCATTAGATTCCACATATGAGTGAGATCATATGATACTTGTCTTTCTCTGACTGGCTTATTTCACTTAGCATAATACTCTCAGGCCTCTCCAAGCTGTCTAAAAGGGCAAGAGATCCTTCTTCTTTTACTGCTGCATAGTATTCCATGTTGTAAAGGTACCATGGCTTTTTCATCTACTCATCTACTAATGGGCACTTGGGCTGTTTCCAGATCTTAGCTATTGTAAATTGTGCTGCTATGAACATACATTCTTTCTGATTGATGTTTCAGGTTTCTTAGGATATATTTCTAGAAGTGAGATTACTGGGTCAAATGGGAGTTCCGTATTTAATTTTTTAGGAAACTCCTTACTGTTTTCCACAGTGGCTGCACAAGTCTGAATTCCCACAAGCAGGGTACTAGGGTTCCCTTTTCTCCACATCCTCATCAGCACTTGTCATTTATTGACTTGTTGATGATAGCTAGTCTGACAGGTGTGAGGTTCAATTCCAAATTTCAATCTAGTTGGTATTACATGAATCCACCTTCTTCTGCTGTGGCCAGAACATTGAATTCAATTTGTAACAAATGTCTATTTGAAGCTTACCAATTGGGGCTGGGTAAACTACAAAGAGATCATTATGAGTTGAGCAGTTAATTCTCGCAGGCTCTGCTATAAAATACGAGCGACTTGAGGAACCAAGGGGAATGTTTTATGAGAAGTCATACTATTGTCCACAAATGTTGGGCAAATACACTGCACTTGAGTTCAATTGAAGCTGATAAGCAATAGCTTCTTTCTCAGATAACAAGGGGGAAAAGTTTGAAAAACCCCTGAAAGTGAACCAAATGTTTGTGAAATAGGAGCAATTGACAAGATCCTGTGCTGATATAACAAATTTTGTCCCTCAAATTATCCTGGGAGGACTTTCATGTTAAATTAAAAAGAGTGCCCTGGTTCTCCACATTCTCATGTCAGAAAGAAAAAATGCCAAAACATATATAGCAGACCTCATAGGAAGAGCCCAGTTGCAGAAAATGTCTTGATTTAAGGATTCATCACAAGGCTGTGAGATTTCAAGTAGTTCCACTAGGTGGCACCAGCAATACTATTTTGAAAATGATGAAAGGTTCAGACAACTTGAGAAACAAAGCCAGCGTTTTGTTCTTTAATGTAGGGATGTGGAACGTGACCACATTGCTGCTGGTTTAATCCCTGCCTTTATGCCACTAACTTACAAATAAGCTAAGAAACTCAAGAACAGCTTGCTCCAGGTTTCTCAGAGACACGTGTCCTTGTTGCTTTTCTCCTGAACTAAATGCTTCCTTTCTGGAAGTGGGAGTCAGGATGGTGTGTCATTCCAAGACACCAAGACCTGTGGCAGGCCCCTTGCAGCTGGGGCTGTGAGTCATCACAGGACTCTGGGTGGCAAACATCAATGTGAACCACAAAAAACACAGTGTACACAGAGGACCGGGTAACCCTCAAAAGAGAAGCCAAAGTAGACAGCAGCAAGAGGAGGGAAAAAACCCAAATTACCAGGCCTGTTATCTGGGAACAATGTCAAGTCTAGAGGAAGAAAATGTTTAATGTTTCCAAAGTTTCTGTCTCACATGGTTTTGTTTTTCTAACATTTTTGGACTTTTATACCTGATATTCTAGGGTGTGTGAAATGCTGATTAAGAGTTTCTTGGCTTTGTTCTACCTCACTACTCATTGGGAATAACAATTGGACCACAGCTCTCTCTCTCTTTTTTTATTATTGTTTAAAGTATTACATATATCTCCTTTTCCCTGATTGACCCCTGGATCACATCTCTTAATGACCTCGGGAAAATCAAAGATGTGTTAGTTTTACACCAACAGCACAGTCATTTTTGTAAGAGTTTATCACGATGTCTTATTTGACTTAAATGGTAAAAATGATGCCCCAAAATGAGATGCTGTGAGAAGACAAATTTCTCTTTCATATATTTAAAATGTATTACCCACTGTGGAAGTAATCATTCCATAGTGTCAGCACACATCAACTGAGCAAGGAACAATGATAAGTCCTCAATATCCAGTGAATCTGTGAAACTCTTAAATCTTGGTTGAAATGGAATTAGACTCACATTATTCAAAATCCACCTGTTATATCTTACCATTATTTACAAGTAAAGATATTGCTGTCATAGCTTTATGCCAGGTTAAAGGGCATCATCCAAGCATCCTTAGCTAAGTCTCCATCTCCTGTGCCAAAAGATTTTTAAAATTAGTAACTAAATTTTTATTTATTTATTTATTTATTTATTTATTTAATATTTACCTACACCAGTAACTTTCATTTTCTTAACAACCTTCCCTTTTCTTTAATAGACTGGGTGCTAAAAGCTAGCAGAACACAGGCCACAAGCAAAATGGTTCATGGGAGCCTTCCAGTTCTATCTGAAAAGGAGTGTTGCTCTCTGTGTTTTAAGGAGCAGCCTTTCTGGGCTGGACATTCTAACCAGCCTGTGCCTCCGTTAGTGAGTGCCCAGTGACTGTGACTTTGCTTCCAGAGCAACTCAAGGGAAAAGGGGTTCCGTGAGCTCTAAGTAGCTCTGAGCTCATGGGTGCAGTGTGCGTGCTTATGTTGGCTCTGCTTCTGGCACACTCCGGTTTGGATCATTTTGTGCTGAGCAGAGGGCCCCCAGCCAAGCTCACTTTTCCAAATCTACTTTAATAGACTTTATCCCTTAATAAATAGGTACTCTTATGTAGCTATATGCCCAATATAGGAAACATCTAAACTGATTTATGGTTTGAATAACAAGTGAGATAAAATAAAGGCCAAGAAGGCAGGATAATGAAGAATTGAAATAATGGGCAGTATTTTTGCAGTAGTGGTAATGGAAGCAAAGTTCTTAGGCAACAAAATCTCCCAGGAATTATGTGGGATTAACTGGAATATGAGTTAAGAGCTCAAAGATATTTTACTAGAATTGCCTTAAATACTCTGTATATGCTTCTGCTTGATATTTCCATTTAAGTTCAAAACATTTCCTGAAATCTTTCCATGTGGCCACTTCGGTTGAGGGGATATGTCAATATTGTGTGTCCTGTGTTTACTTAAGATGAAAATAATTTAGATGAGCCAATTAGATTATCTGATTCAATTTTCATTTTATAAATAAGAACTTGAGGCTGAGAGAGAGGAAATGATCTCTTTAAGGCCATACAGTAATGTTGAAGGCTGGACCATTAAAAGTCATCCCACTGTTTTCTTTCCAGCTTATTAATTCCCCTACTCCATTTCCAGGACAAGATGCTATCTGTTTAAACATTCATTATTTATCAGGGATCATGAAATACATATAATCCCTATTATATGTATTCCACTAATATTATTCCACTAATATGATTCCACAGTCTGACTCTGCTCCCCTGTACCATAAGGATTCCACTAACCTGATGGTACAAGGGGAGCAGAGTCAGAGTGTCTATTTTATCTTGGGTAATTGTCAGGTACTACAATGTTCTCAACCTTTGCTGGCCATCCTCTCCCCACAGCTGAGATTGCTTGACCTTGACTGACCTTAGTCAGGAGAGATGGAGGGAGCTGCAGCTTAAGTGTCTGGGACTCAGGGAAAATTTTTCTTTGCCAGGACAGCTTTGGCTTTGCCTCCAGTTTTAACAACTCAGTTCCTGTGTTGTTCTCCAGATTGAGTTTCTACCTTGCTACAAACTATACCCTCCTTTATTCCCTATGCCAGCGTCCCTGTTTTTTAATACTCTGTGCTAGAGTGTGCTGCTTCCTTTTTGGCAGACCTTAGGGCCTCAAGTTCTGGCCTTTGACTCAGCCCAGAGGCTGGGTCCACTACTTCTTAGGAGGTGCTGGTCTCTTCCTTCAGTGAAGACATAAATATTGAGGCAAATGCATACAAGTATCTCAATTTTGTTTGGTTCACCCCAAATGTCTTATATTTCCTCCTCTCGCTCTCAGTCATCAGGTTGGCTTCTTCAGAAAGGAAATAACTGCCAACTATGATGACCTGATTCTCCACAGCACTGAGCACCCACCCCATAGCCCTTCTTTGAACATTGGCAGCCCAAAAGCCAATCACAAGCTTTGCTCTCTCATTGTCATCTCCTGCATGTTCTTTGATCTCCTCAAGACTGCCTTTACCCAGACCCCAGGACTCTCCCTGACAATTGTGAAGCTCCTCTTCCCAGCAGATTCTTCTTCTCTTCCTGCCCCTGCTTTTGTTTGGTACCACAAGGGATCTCCCACATGTGTATGAACACCCTAGACTATAGATCCATCCACACCCATTGTATCCAGGAGCCCCTTGGCCACCACTAGGGCTATGCATGTCATTGAGGTGTCCATCCTTGGTAGAACAGACTGGTGGAATAGGTCCATTAAGGAAAATTCAGATCCCTTCATTTTTGTGTAAATAAGTAAAAAGAAACAAGTAACATGGACTTTCCTTTAAGACGCAGAATGTGGAGGGGCTGTTGGAGGAAACCACACTGTTGTCTGAAAGTGTAGTTTCCACTCTCAGGAGGATTAGTTGGGTGATGAGATGCTACTCTGGGAGGCTAGAGGGAAGATATTGGAGTCAATATCATCATATGAGCAAGTAACCTAACCATCTATAAAACACTGTGCCTTACGGCAGTTCTTAACCTAATCCTCTGATACCAGTGTGAAACCCTCAATTATAAGCCACATTTTAAAATACGGTTTGTAATAATGGTAATGGATCTCTACATTGTTCTATATGCCAAAGCTGTTTAATTGCTTTACATACATATATTATTTTTCTGGTGGTGAAATGGCACCAGTTGGTACCGGCATTGGACCTCAGTTCAGCAACTTCTGTACTTGAGTTCTGGCCAGAAAAGAATTCGGAGCCAAGACTCAAACTATAAGAGAAAGTTTATTTAGAATGTCACGGAGGTAGAAGAAGTGAGCCATAGAAGAAATGAGCTCAGAATACAAGTTATAGAAGCAAAAGAAGGGCCTTTGGAGCTTTGGAGAAAAGAAGGTAAAGTTAAGGAGCCTGGGTGAGGAAAGAGGAGAGGGAGGGGAAAGGTGAGGGCATGCACCTGGTTCCTCCATCCTACGGGCTTTTAAGAGTGGGGATTTCAGGGGAGGTCCCAGGGGAGGATGTTAATAGACTATTCATCAGCTTCCCAGGTGTGTCCCATCAGGGTCCTGGTCTCCACCGATTGGTCAGCCGCTGGGCAGCAGGTCATTCGTCAGTGCAGCTGGTGCTAATGTCAGCCATGGCATTGCTTGTCTGGTTTTAACTGCTTTTTTGGTCCTGGATCTGAAACACAACTGAGGCCTAGACATTATCCCTATGGGTTAAAGCTTAAGGTAGTGGTTGTGCAAGGGCCCCCTCTAAGGGGGCCTACCACATGACTAGCAACATGCCAGGGGAGGAAAGATCAGGAGAGGGTCTGAACTGCATGGCCAGAGATGTGCTAGGTGAGGAAAGTTTACCCTGGGGGTGAGGTCCTTGTTTTCCCAGTTTTGCCCATTGCCAGGAACCCTGGACTTTTCACCCTGCTAACCTTCTGTACCTGGCCCATCATCCTTGCTCTGCTCATGTCTGTCTAACTGCCCACCACAAATGTACTTATTGTCACTAAAGTTCCATTTTTGTTCCTATTTTATGAGTGAGCAACCAAGCACAGAGAGGTTAAGAGACTTGTCCTAAGTCACACAACTAGTATATGGAAGAACTGGGATTAGAACTCAGATATTTTATTTCTGGGTCTACGCTCTAAAACTGAAATAATGCATGTATAGCACGGAGCAGTCTCTTGGGCACGTTGTAAGTGTTCAGTAAGTGACAGCTGCTGCGTTAACAGTGCTGAAGAGTGTGGTAAGGTTGGAGCACGGGTGGTGGAGGTGTGGAGTGATGGGTCTAATAAATCAGAGACATGAAGCACGTCCCCAAACCAGTGGCTGCCGTCATTCCTTCAGATTTACTGCAGCAATCCTTCACCACTTCCTCTGTTCACACAGTCCACTTCTGTTCAGTTTAGTCAAATGACTGTATCCTCTGTGCTTCCTGAGAATATGGAATTCTGCTTTAGTGATTCCAAGAAGGAGCTTTCTGGAATTAAAAATAAAACATCAGTCATCCACTTCTTTACAGCTAGTAAGTCCTGCCTTTTTTTGTTTGGTTCTGGGCCAATGGAGGATTCTTCTTACATTGGCGTGGCATACAGCAGGCTAGCAAAAAGAAAAGAGCACCTCATAAAGGATTTATTATCTGTCCATGGAATACTTTTTAAAGTGTATTGGAAGAAATTGTTTTTCTTTGCTAGATGTCTTATTTAAAACTAGAGGCCTGATGCACAAAATCTGTGCAAGATTAGGCTTTCCTTCCCCAGGCTGCCAGCACCGGCTTCCCTCTGGCACCCGGGACCCAGGCTTCCCTCGCAACCCCGGCTTCATCCAGAAGGTCTTCTGGAAAGATGTCAAGTCTAATTAGCAAATTACGCTTTTATTATTATAAATTCCCAAGTATACACAAAGCCTAGGGGAAAGGCCTAGTGGCATCTAAGTTGCTAGGAAGATTAGCCAATCATCAGGCATTTCTCCCAAGGAAAGGTAAAGGCTAGATGGGGATAACAAGGCACTGCACTCTGAGGTATGGACCATCTAAGACTAAAATCCTGATTGATCCTTAGAATGAGCAAGGATAGAAACTATTGACGTCCAGCTCTTATCTAAACTTATTTCTTTCCAGACTTACACAACTTAGCCATGCCACATGACCTAGTTGGCTAAAGCACAAGGTAGTCACTTTTCCCAACCATGAGCCTGACTTTAATTCTGCATCACTAATTGAATCAACTGTGACCATTTACAGTGTAGTTGAAAACCAAATCTTCTAATCCTAAACCCATTGTTTTAAAACCCTATGACGTGGATGTAGTCATTCCAGAGACAGCTCATAGACATGGCCACGCCCCGAGTTGCAGCATTCTAAGGGTGTCTCACGCTACCTGAAGGATACCTGATCTAACTCTTTGCCTGTTTTCAACCCCAACCAACACTTGATGCTATCAACTCCCAATTCCGTTTGTGTTCCCTTTGGTAGTATAATCATTGATGATTCTTCACTTAGTGAATATGAATTAAGACTTTGGACCCGGGGGCAAAAACACACCCTGGCGAAGCCGGTTTTATACCAGCTGGTTACTGAACATGAAATCATGATAAATAGAATTGAGTCAAGCTTGAGAAGCCTCTTGGTACATGCTCTTGAGACTAATTGTCATAGTTGAATCTCTCAAAGAGACTGGCGAGTTACCATTAATAAGATGATCTTCCCCGTTTCTTATAATAAAATTTCAGTTTGTTTGGGCTTTTGTTCATCACTTCCTCATTCACTAAACATAGTAATTCTGTGTATATAGCAGATAATTCTATTTACTAAGGTTGTTGGTATATTTTTCAGGGAGGAACCAAAATTAGATTTAGGTATAAAACTGGGCCAACTCATTTTAATATGCCAGAACATATTTAGTTAATCGTGTGAATTGATCTGCAGGTTACTTGGTCTATGGAATTTGACAAATAGGGAATAAACAATTTTCCATGGCACAGTAGATAAATGCTTATAATTTCTGACCACTGGGAACATAACTGGTGGGTGAGGGCAGAGTAGGTTGGGAAATAGTAAGTCTCTGAAATTGATTTAGCCTGCCTTCTCACTCTCAATGAAAATGCAGAAGTTCCAGTGGTTTCTTAAGAAGCTGTTCTTTGGGGTGGTATAGTCCTATTGTAATGTCCAGACAATCACTGAAGAAATGTAGCCTGGCCAGTGTGGCTCAGTGGTTGAACATTGATCTATGAACCAGGAGGTCATGGTTTGATTCCTGGTCAGGGCACACGCTTGGGTTTCGGACTTGATCCCCAGTAGGGGGCGTGCAGGAGGCAGCCAATCAATGATTCTCTCTTGTCATTGATGTTTCTATCTCTCCCTTTCCCTTTCTCTCTCAAATCAATAAAAAAAAAAATAAATGAAATGTAAAGACAGGTGTTTATTTTACCTTTGTGGCACTGAGCACTCTCAATCTTTACTTGCAATAAGGGAGAGCAACTTCAATGTGTCCTCCCATGGGTGGTGGTTCCTATAGCCCTGGCCATGGTGAGGAGGTGAGTGGATGACATCACTTTCAGGCCAGGGCTAGTTGTATGACCTTAAGCAAATCTGGCAGTCATTCTGCCTCAGAGATAGTCATGCTGATTACAAAACTTTCCAGGTTCATGGTCTTATTCTGACTAGGTAATATCCTTGTACATGAAGTGCTAATGAGTGGCTTAGTGGAGGACTTGCCCAGCAGGATGTGGGACAAGGGAAAGGAGAAAGGGAAGGGGAAATGGGAGGAAATGAGAGGCCTTGGAAAATAGAAATACATATTGTAGATATTTATCCTGCTATAAGCTGCTGTGCCCAAAAGGCACTTAGAAAACAGGTGTTTACATAATATAGAAGTGGAATATGTTGTCTGATGTGTGTGAATGTGTATGTACTTGGCAGGGAAGATGCTGCAAATCATCTGGTTCAATTTTCCTGCAGCACAGGCCATGGTAAGAGCCCAAACACTCCTGCAATCCTCTACAACCTCTAAGGGCTAAGCCCTGTGCAAAGGGGAGTTTGCCTTCCATCACTGGGAATTACTGAATAAACTAGAGGCCCAGTGCATGAAATTCATGCACAGGTGGGGTCCCTCTGCCTGGCCGGCGATCAGGGCCGATCAGGGCCATCTTGCCCAGTCCTGATCAGGGCCGATCAGGGCCAGTGGCTGGGGAGGGACCAAAGGAGGGCTCCAGGATGTGTCCAGCCCCATCTCACCCAGTCCCGATAGGCTGGACCCCAGCAGCAAGCTAACCTACCGATCAGAGCATCTTCTCTCTGGTGGTCAGTGCATGTCATAGCAACCAGCCAGTCAACTATTTGGTTGGACACTTAGCATATTAGGCTTATATATATATAGATTACAATTCACTGCGCGTAATGCTCAGCACACAGTTTCCCTCCAGCCCCTGGTCTTGGAGACCTCATGTGCTTCTAAGGCTCTGCTCACCCTTTTCAGCTGCCACATGAAGTAAATTGCATATTGTGCATGGAAACCCTTTGCAGGCTCCATGGGTGTGTCTTTACTTTGCTGCAGTTCTGATTACCCCAACATAAGGAGAGACACCCTCATTATCAGGTAACACCATCGTGGTAAGACCCCTGCTCAGCCTACTGCAGTGGTTTCAAATAGGCCATGGGTCACCCTTGATGGTTTGGCTCAGGATATAGAGCCACGGCCTGTGTACTGAAGGGTCCTGGGTTTGATTCTGGTCAAAGACACATTCCTGGGTTGCGGGCTCAATCCCCAGTAGGTGGGAGGCCGCAGATCGATTCTCTCTCATCATTGATGTTTCTATCTCTCTCTCCCTCTGCCTTCCTCTCTGAAATCAATAAAAATACATTAACAAAAATAAAAATAAATAGGCCATGAATCAAACATCGCTGCTCTCCATCCTTCCAGTCCCCTCACACCCTCTTTTGTCTCCCCCCCCCCCCCCACACACACATACACACACACACATACACACACTGCTGGGGTCTGTTAAATGGGGTCAGGATTTCTACTTCAACCAAGGGTGACACTCCAGCATGGCCCTCCTTCCCCGTCCATCTCTGTCCTCAGTCCTGTGGGGTCTCTCCCTCCCTGCCTTCCATTTAACTTGGTGGGCCCTGCTCTGCCCGCTTCTCCTGCAACCTCCTGTCTGCAGCCTCCCCCTTTCTCCTCCGGGGCAGAGCTCCCCAAAGGCTGTGCAGGGTAAGGTGGGGCTATGCTAAATGGGGTGAGCCCAGGCAGGGCCTCGGAGTAGAGCTGGGGTGACAGACAGGTCATGGGGAGGAGGAGGGAGGGATGTGGATCCTGTCCCATGGGAGAGACATCGGGCACCTGGGCTGCCCCCACCCAGCAGCTTTTCTAGGCCCCTGTGCAGCTGTCACCCTCCACCTCTCGCTGCCTCCCACTTCGATTCAGCTCCACCCCCTTCTCTGCTGCGTCCTAGGAGCCTGAGGCTGCCCCTTGGCTTTGGGCAGGCATGCCTGGACCATCCCCCGCCCCCCCCCAATGGTGCTATCCACTTTCCTGGAATAGTTAGTGGAAGTTAACAAATAAAAAGAAGCAGCTCTGAAGATTATAAATTGTGCACTGGGAACACCACAGCCTACGGAGGGCTGCACAGTCCACGGCTCTCAGATCATGCATAGCAGCCTCCTGCACCACCCTGTCCCTCCTGGCTCTCACCCCCGCCTCCGCCAGGGGCTCTGGCCAAACTCTGGGAGCTTCCTGGCAGCTCTCACCTCACACCTCACTTTCCAGTCCAGTCCACCAGTGCCTGCAGCAAGCTAACCTATTGGTTAGAGCATCTGCCCCCAAGTGGTCAGGGTGCATCATAGCGACTGGTTGAGTGGTCGAACTCCTAGTGGAATTCTGGTCGAGGGGATAATTTGCATAGTAGGCTTTTATTATATAGGATAATCTCACTCTTAATGAATTAGTTATACTTCCCCACATTTAAAACCAAGGATTTATCAAGTCATACATACTAATTGATAGAAAGAATGGAGGCACACCTTGCATTTCAGCTGATTTATTATATAGAAAAGCATCTTTCATATTTTTCATACAGAGAAATATATTGCCTATTTCTTTAGTTTTTAGTTGTCCTTTAAAATCTTCTTCTTTAAAGCCTATTGACATTTGAATTGGGATCCCCTAGGTGTTGTACCAATAAATCTGGAAGAGTTATGTTATTGCATGATGGCTAAGCCAGTACAAACTTGACAGAGAAAACAGAGCCCTGGAACAAGCTAGATCTTGTATTTCGTGCTGTGGAGACTGTGCTTTCAGGTATCTGGATATTGTGTTTTCCTAGTTACCAGGCCGAAGAGTCTTCATTCTTCATGTCTTTGCCTTTTTTTTTTTTTTTTGAAAAATGGCAGCATTTGAAAATGTTGACACAGTCCCCAGTTTTGAAGGTCATGGCATCCATGGCTTCTATGAGGATGCACTTAACTGATGTTTTTTAGAATATATTTTATTGATTTCAGAGAGAGGAAGGGAGAGGGGAGAGAGATAGAATCATCAATGATTAGAGAGAATTATTGATCAGCTCCCTCCTGCAGGTGGGATCAAGCCTGCAACCAGAGCATATGCCCTGACAGGGATGGAACCATGACCTCCTTGTTCCTAGGTCAATGCTCAACCACTGAGCCAAACCGACTGGGCAACTAATGTTTTTATTAGCTCTGTTAGTTCTGTGAATGTTTTGCTCTTTCCCATAAACATTCCCTAAGTTTATTCCATCAGCCCATTTCCTTTCTCCTTGCGCTCTTGGCCTTGGCTGCCTGATGCATTTCCACAGTTTCAAAGGGCTCTTTCCTGAGAAGACACAGCCTCTTAAACCTGTAGTTACAAAATAGTCACGAGGATGTAGAGTACAGCATTGGAAATATAATCAATACTATTGTAATAACTGTGCGTGGTGTCAGATGAGTACAAGAAATATCAGGGAGAACACTTTGTAAAGTATGTGATTCTCTAATCACCATGCTCACACCTGACACTAATACAAAATAATATTGAATGTCAACTGTAATTGAAAAAAATAAAAATAAATAAAAATATTCCACAATAAAAGGAAAATAATCATCTTTAAAAACACACACCTGTATTTCTGGCCCGCTCTCGATTTGAATTTCCAGTGTCTCTTGAACCTCTCCATTCAAACAACTTGCTGGCACATCAAATTTCACAAAGCAAGAGGTGCATGACTGGCCCCAGCTTGCTTCTCTGCCTTCAATCCCCTTGCATCACTTATCTCTTCATTTATTCATTGTCTTTCAACCACACCGGTGCCTCTCTCTTCTTCAAATATATCAGGCTCATTTCTGCCTCAGGGTCTTCGCAAATGCTATTCCTTCCTGGGCCCACTTCCCCTGGTTCTTCACACAGCAGGCTCCTGCTTACTCTTACTGCCAGCCAGCCCATGTCCACTACTCTCTCCCACAGCAGCCTATTCTATTTTCTCCATAACCTTCATTACTCAGAATATATCCCTTGTGTGTTTAGAATATAGATCCTGTGAAGAGAGCACGAATCTCTCTGTGTCACATTGTAGCCTTAGCCCCCAGTACAGGGCCAGGCACAATTACACATTCCATTAATGAATTGTGCAATAGGACATCTGGCTTTCCATTCTAGATCTGCTATTGACCAGTTGTCTGCCTTTGGGCAATTCACTCTGCCTCTTTGGACAGCAATTTTCTCCATTTTAAAAGATGGAGCACTGTTCTCCCAACCATTTTCCATGTACCGTCTAAGAGGCCCCCTTAGGTATGTGTTGAGGGTGGAGGAAGTAAAAAGAGAAGACCTGAGTGGGAAGGCTCTGGGGTCCTCCTATCCAATCCTGCCTCAACAGGAATAGTTTTACTTTTATTTGTTAGACAGTTTCGACTTCCACTTGAGATTTCATTTGAAGACAGGTATCCACATTAAAATTTAAAATACAAAGTTTAAAAATCACCGATTCTGATTATTGAAAGTTTCCTTCCATCTTGAATTGTGACTATTACCAAAGTAGAATTCATTCTTTCTGTCCTCCCACAAACCGGTTTGAATTTCTTGTTAACATTTTTGGTATTGCCACACAAAATCAAAACTTCAGAGTTCTTTTTTGACAGTTTCTTCTCCATCCAACCAGTGGTGTAATTGTTCTAAAAGCCTTTCTTATCAACTGTTTATTTCCATTCCTCAAGGCTGGATATAAGGCCTTGCCTAACCCCTAGGTCAACACTGATAACCTCTTATCTACCTGGACAATTACAGCATCCTCCACAGCATTCTTTATACCTTCTGGGCTAGTAATCCTTTCCCCACACAATTAGTAATTGATATATCTAAACAATATTCTAATAGTTAGTCTTTGTTCAAATCCTTCAGTGGTTTTTCATTGCCTATGAGTGAATCTAAATGACTCACTTGGGAGCCTGTCTTGGTCACAGCCCTATTCGTGTCTACAATGTTCATTGCCCTCACCTCCCAGATCCATCCGCAGGGATCACCATTCTCTGTTACATAGGATCCCATTTTTCTGTCCAAAGCATCTGGTCAAACATCTATAGTCTGGGTAGTGATCTCTAAGTCAATCTGGCAAAAGAACTTTGTTTAGCAGGTATTCTATACCAGATGACAGTGCTTGACTAATCAGATATTTTCTTCTGGGAAACTGAAATGCAAGATTTGAGGAAATCCATAGAGATTATGGTGGAAAAGAGTGAAGAGGAATATAGACAAGAGATAGTGGGCAGAAGCCATGAGGCAGGAAAAGTTATAAGTGGGCAATAATGTCACACAGAAAGGAGAATGGAGGGAGTTCTTTGATAGTAAGAGTAGAAGTGGAAATGGAGATATGACTGATCTATCTGGATATACTACCATTTTCATGAAGCTTCTCCTCATCACACTAGGCAAAACTCACCTGCCTCTAAACCCAGCACTTAGCCTCTCTTTTTTTGGCTTTTATTCCACTTTATATATCCAGGGCTTTTTGAGTATATGCAATATAGAACTTGACTCTGGCTAAGAATTCTGGGTAGTTCCCAGAATTGAAAGAAAAGGTAAACTCCTGAGTATCAGAAAAGACAAATTCCAATATAGTCAAGAGGAATCCAGAATTTCTTCAGACAATGCCATTGAGAGAATTCTACTCAATTGCTTCCATCTTAAGTTACTGCACAAAGAGTCAAACTCCAGGAAGGCCACCCTTGGTGGCTCTGGCCTGAACTGAACTGAGAGTTCCTCAGCACAATAATCCCGCTGGAGGGAAGAGAGAGTTCTTCAAAGTAAAGGAGCAGTGCTTTTTACTAACAGATAGAAGAGAGGATATTGTACAACCAAACAAACAAAACAAAAATTTTCTTCTCTACTTTATGATTATTTGCAAAGTTGTCTTTGTCTCTACTTTAAAAAAAGGTACATAATACATTTCCCTCTCCCCTTTTTATTTTTTAATTACAGTTGACATTCAATATTATTTTATATAAGTTTTAGGTGTGTAGTATAGTGGTTAGATATTTTACATTTTCCTACTGAGGACAGAATTTATTCATTAGTTTTATTTGATCTTTTAATAATCAATATTATTACTCATGTCTAACATTTATTGAGCATATATTCAGCTATGTACTGTGCTATGTCCTATATCCATGATCTCATCTGATTTTCTCAATAGACATATATAGTAGATCTATTATTAAACTCATGTTAAAGATGAGAAAAGCATGACTTGACGGAGATCTCAAGTGAGTTATTCATGTTCCTAGAATGCAGGCCTGGGGAGGGGTAAGAAGACATGAAGGGGAGATATGGACAAATGTAATACCTTAATCAATAAAAAAATGGAAAAAAATAAAAATAAAAAAAGCATCTTACACCTGAGAAGAAGAAGAAGAAGAAGAAGAAGAAGAAGAAGAAGAAGAAGAAGAAGAAGAAGAAGAACAAGAACAAGAAGAAGAAGAACAAGAACAAGAAGAACAAGAAGGAGAAGGAGAAGAAGAAGACATGAAGGGCAAAACTGATCTGAAATGAATGGAATCCACATACTCTTGGGGATCCAGGTGGCCATGTCCTATGCACTAGCCTTCACAACACAGAGTCATGGTCTTATGCATTTCTTTGTCCCATTGAAGTGATCTGGCTGAGGGCCTTTCCCATATCCGGGTTACCTATCTAGAAAAGATTACAATCTGAAGACAGGAAGTTGGTCCCATGGAAGTCAGTGGTTTCCTGAGTTTCATGGAACCAACTGTGACTCATCCAACTTATGTCCTGACTAAACTTTCATGTAATCTTTGAGCTCTTCTTTGGAAAAAGTAATCTTCATTCCTTTCTTTTCATTCCCTGCGACACTTACTAGCAGTTTTCAAATTTTAGCACGTCTTACATGGAGTCCATATTAAAGAATCAGATTCTAGGTCACACCCCTAGAGAGTCTGATTCAGTAGATGTTGGTGGACCACATACTGAAGCACATTAACTCCCAGTCTCAGTTTGTTTGAGAAGTTGTGTCAGACCTGCTCAAGTGTTGTTTTTATGGCTTGAACTCTCCCCTTTCTTTATCTGGTCTTCTCTGATTACATCATAAACTTTGAGGTTAGGAGATATATCTTTTGTTTCTCCAATAACCCAGAAGTTACACTCACACGTTTAAAATATACCTGGGAGTTGCTGATGGACCAAAAGTTGACAGAAACTGTTCTTCCATGCCTGCCCAGCATGTGAATGTCAGGGCTGGGTTTGAATGGGAAATATCTTCTAGATCGAAAGAACCAACAAGAAAAGAAACATATGAGGTTTTCCAGTAGGTTTATATAGATGACTCAAAACACACTGGGAAAAAACACAGAATATGGAATTAAAATCCTCTTTTTACTTGTAGATATTTTAAACCAGTGATTTTACTTAGAACATTATCTAAAGAGGTTGAAATATTGCTTCCTTCTATCCTATGTTTAGGATATATCCATTTCTTCCTTTTATTAATAATTCATAGAAAAGCCATATTGCAAATTAGTTTCAAGTTAGTCAAGAGTGCAAGCATAGACCAAAAGCCAAAGTCATCATAGGCATTTGTTTAGGGAGGAGTGAGAAGGGTCTGTCACGTCCTCCTTATTTAGCAATGTGTCACTCCCTTGCTTAAAACCCATGGATGGTTTCAGTTAGCTCTGAAGGTATAATTCAAACTCTTCATTGTGACTTACAAACGTTACCTGGTCTGACTCTATGTCCCCACCTACCACTCTAGCCTAGTCTCTGACTCTATGGCCCTCCATTCCTTCACTCCCCCATCCCCCACCTTCTCCATTGCACAAGATCATCCTTCTTTCAGTTCCTTGAAGACATCGTTCTCAGTCTCCTTTCTGGCCTTAGTATCTGCCTTCCTTCCTGTCCCAGCTAACTCCCTTTTCAACCTTTAAGTCTCATTTTAAATTTCATTTCATCTGGGGAGACTTTTCTGACCCCAGATCTAGGTTAGGAGCACGACTCTCCTTTTTGTATTATAATTGCCTGTTTTCTATTCTCCACTAAGACTGTAAGCTTAGTGTATGGCAGGAAAATAAAATGTATATAGGTAGGTATTACATATATAGACATATACATATATAGACCTAGATCAATCTATCATCTATCTATCTATCTATCTATCTATCTATCTATCTATCTATCACTTATATAGAAAATAAACTGATCGGGAAAGAGGTAAAATGATTTGTTTCACTTCTCATGATTCCATGCCCTGTAGTTAGATTCTTTCAAGTAGAATAGTGGAAGTTCATGGGGAGGATGCCTGCAGACATGGGGAGGATAAGCAGAAGCTCTACAGTCTACAGGCACACAGCCCGTACTACCCTTTGAGCAGTTCAAGGAGGGCTCCCAAACTGGGCTCCATATTCAGAGTGTCTTGCATATAAAAAACACACACACTGAATTATAAAGCTCCTTTTCCTATTTGATAAACTAAGGAGGTGTTTTAGAAATGTGCTATGCCATCAAGTGAACGACATTATGGGAGAAGAATGCACAGGTTGAATTGGCCCTCTAAGCCAGCATGGGCAAGGCTGAGGGTGTGGCAGTGTTTATATGTAAGTGGTGGGGGTTGGGTGAGAAGGATGTCTACCCCAAATCACATGACATGTACGTCTTTGCAAATATCTTTTCTCCTTTGCTCCTCAATGTTGGTGCTTAGAACTTTTGTAGGGGTGCTTAGAATTACCTGGAAATCTTGAGTCAGAACTGAGGCACTGAGGAGGTCACCCATGTGCTATAGGGCACTTGGCCTGATGAGTCCCAGTCCTAGGTTTGGGCAGGGCCAGCCATGCCAAGGAGCTTGGTCAGAGCCCAATTTCCACCTGCCTCAGCAGACCCACACTACCATTCAGGTTTACAGGCTACTCGGGAAAGGGAGGGGATGGAGATGGGACAGAGTAGAGGGAGAGGTGGAAGTCCAGCTTCTTTATCCTCTAGTCTGTGTGGACCACATCAGCTGCAGATTGTTGGATGGAAGTAAGAGCTGAGACATGGGCATGATTTGATTGATAAGTTTTAAATGTTTAGACATATATTAAGTGTGTCTCCATTTGGATCCTTCCCTTTACTTCCTTACCAATGTTTGGGATAGTCCTACACACAGTCTTGCTTCATAGTCAGAGCTATCTGTGCTAATTGATTTCTTGGAAATGAATACCATTACTCCCTACTTTAATTTGCTATTCAAGGAGTGGCTCAACTTTTAATGTGTGCTTGTATTGATTCTACTTCTGCCTCTACTGACTAACATAACTGCTCATATTTGAACTCCTTCTGAGAGATGATCCAATTGGTTGGCCAGTCTAGTTAGTATGAAGCCCCTCCATTGGGCAGAGCTTTTATGGTCATGTCTCACAGACTACCTGCTGGGCAATACATATCTTGGATGAGACATCTCTTTTTGAGTTAATCAACTGTGGCCACGTAGTAGGTCACTAGTGACTTTTGGCTGAGAAAACCACTCTGGTCATTGGCTCTGAAGAGGCTATGAGTAGAAGAGGTATTTAGACCAAGTACCTCCTCTTTCCTCTATCCCATACTGCTGCCCAGGTTGTTGAATCCACTTTTGTATTACTTTTTTATAAAGCCACTTATGCATTATTTGCATCCTCACCTAAACCATGCAGGCTAAGAAAATATATAAGAATCTAAATCATTCTGTCTCTTCTGCAAAAGAGGAAGAAAAAAATAAGAACTCTTCAAACTTCAATGAACAATTTAGAGCTCTTCAAATTATCTAGGAAGATGCGGTCAGCTATTTCACTGTAAATTTACTTTGGTTTTAGTAATTCCTTATGTCTTGGAATGGTTACATTTCCTCCACAATGGTAGGCAATAGTCACTATAAAATTAGACAGTGGGAACAAAAAGCTGGGTCTACGTGTAGACAGCAAATCAATTTTATTATACAATAGTCTGGGGCAATTTTAGTGACTGTTTCTGTATAATTTACACATAAGGCTAGCTATAGAGTTTATATAATTTACTCATTAAGCTGGCTCAAACACTAGGCTGGACATTATTCATTCCTGCAGTTTGGTCACATAGAACTAACCATCCCTCTTAAAGTTACGTGGCTCCTGCCATGGTGAGTGCTGTGCTACACTTAAAAATAAGCCAATAAGTTGACTTCTGGACTTCCTTCATGACTGACATTGGCTCCCTACTGCCATTTCCACTCAATAGATGCAGCAGGGTTAGATAATGGTCTTCCCATGACCCTTTAGAGTTGTGGTTCTTGGCTCCCTGTATCCAGTCCTAAAAAAATGTCAATATGAATGTGACAGGATTCTCCACAGATGACCTGTCTCAAAGTGTCTGTCTCATCTTGGGAAAAGAGGAAGAAGTAGATGAGAAAAAGTGAAGCTTAAGTCTCTTCTACTCTAGAGAATTCAAGTTCTAAGAATTAAGGAAAGAGTCAAGCATGGGATTATCAACTCTAGTTATTCACTAGAACCAATAACCATGTTTAAAACACTCACACTCTAGCACCAACCTGAAGATTCTAATGTCAAAGTCAGAGGTGAGGGTTGGGCTGTGTAGATATTTTACACTTCTAATAGTAATTTTGATGCCCAGGCAGGATTGAAACAAGTGGTTTGGATGAGAGGTTTATAATTTGATAATTTTCTCCCCTCCATTAGTGAACAAGAACTTTATTTTACTAAATGACAGACTGCACACATTGGTGCTATTCATGATTTAGGAAGAGAAAGGTTGGATTCCAAGGGTAACCTCTTCAATCCTTCACTGACCTTCAAAGGAGAGTGTGCAAATCATCCAGCAAAGAAGTCTGACTGACTGGATAGTTCTTTAGCCCAAAACTGCTTGTGATTCAATACAGTTTCTGTTTCTCAGGTGCTGAATTTGCCTTTGGGAAGCATCAGTATCAGGTCCCTTTGGTATACTATTGCAAGTGAGATTGCAAACAAATTCTTTAAAATGTCAAAACTCTGTCACTACTATGCAACAGTAAAAACACAAAAGTCACTTTTGACTTATGTGACCAAATGGATAAATCTTAAAAACATACTAAGTGAAAGAAGGTAGACATACAAGTTTACATACTGCATGACTCATT
Organism: Cnephaeus nilssonii; assembly: GCF_951640355.1. NCBI lineage: Eukaryota > Metazoa > Chordata > Mammalia > Chiroptera > Vespertilionidae > Cnephaeus > Cnephaeus nilssonii. Next base: position 67,722,835 of record NC_137084.1, on the reverse strand, counting down.
TCTATGATATTGTAGAAAAGACAAAAGCACAGAGACAAAAATCAGGTTAATGATTGCCAGGGACTAATATTGGAACAAGGGAATTGATGCAAAAGGACAATCGCATTTTTTGAGATAATGGGAATGGTTTATGCTTGTTTGTTTTTCTGGTGCTTTACATTTATTAGAGGACATTAGGCTCAGAATTTTGAAGTGATACTTGGTTGTCACATGAACTTTCAATACTGGGGCTTGGGGTGTATTTTATACAGGAATAACAGGTTGAAATACTCTGAATAGAAAGGATAGATTCTGTCTCACAAGGAGAAACCAAAAGTATTACATGGCAATTAATATTTGTAAAGGCAAACATATCCTGTACTGACAAAAAAATCCCCCCATTTTTTATTGTACCAAAAATTATAACATCATTTTTTATTAATAATAATTATTAGGGAGCCCATGCCATCTTGAAGCTGGGAGCAACAGAGGCGGGGATGCAGCCACACCAACACCCAGACTATCCCTGGACACCATCTGGCACCCAGGCAGTGAGTGGTGCCCTGCCTCGCTGCTAGCTCGCAGTAGGAACTCCAGGACAGGGACACCCCCAGCATTGTGCCTCCCCACCTGCACACCTGGACCCAGTTCTTCAGGACACTGTGCACCCATTCCCTGCACCCAGAACTGGTGTTTCACCAACCTGGGACTTTAGGACCCTGTTTGCACCCAATGGTCACATGCCCAGACCTGGTGCTTCAGGGCCCAGTGCACACCCGGATCCAGCTCTTCATGCCTGCTGGTCTCCAAACGCCAAAACCTGGCGCTTCAGGAACCCATGTGCACCTGGTGGCCATGATCCCAGACTCGGTGCTTCAGGAACCCCACTTGCCAGTGCCCTGTTTCTGCACTGGCACCCTGTGGGCCTGGTCACCACGTGCCTAGTCACCATGCCAGATCCCCACATGGGACAGGCACCACAGGGACCCTGTGCGCCCAGACCCAGTGCACCTGGATGCTGCACCCAGACCAGGTGATTCAGGATCCCCATGCACTAATGCCAGGTCACCGTGCCAGAACCCCTCATGAAAGGACCTGGCTTGTTAAGACACAGTGCATCTCATCCTTAAGCCCAGAACTGGCACTTCAAGGACCCACTGGAGTCACACACCAGAGAAGTGTGCACGTGTCCCCGCCAACCCCAAGCATCAGCATGGGACAACTGAGGAACCAGATCTATAGGGGAAAGGACTACAACTCAGAACAGAGATAAAGGTGTGAAACTTAAGGCAGACCCAGCCTCTGGGCTAAGGAGTTCTGGACCATTGGACTGCTAAGGGCTTCCACTTCTCAGACTTCAAGCAGATTGCTCAGGGCCATAAGGTGATAACAATTCAATTTACATAGAAACAAATACAAAAAGACAGCAAAAATGGGGAGAAAAAGAAACAATCCCTAAAGGAAAGAAAATGAGGAATCACCAGAAAAAAAAGTAAATGAAATGGAGACAAGCAATTTGTCAGAGAAAGAATTCAGAGTAATGATTATACTGCTGCTGCAAAGGCTGGAGGAGAAATTTACCAACATGTGTAAGAACCAAGTGAAAATTAAGAATGACATAGGGTCAATAAAGAACACAATGGAAGGTTTCAACAGCAGACTAGAAGAAGTTCAGGACCAAATGAACGAATTAGAAGACAAGGTGGAAAAAAACACCCAAGCAGAGCAGGAACTGGGAGAAAAAAAATCTTAAAAAGCAAGAGGCGAGTCTAAGGGAGCTTTGGGACAACATGAAAAGAAACAACATCTGCATAATTGGGGTACCAAAAGGAGAGGAAGCTGAGTAAGGAATAGAAAAACCATTTAAAAAATAATAACAGAAAACTTCCTTGTTCATGGAAAGAAAAAAGTCATACAAGTCCAAGAAGCACACAGAGTCCCAAACAGAATGAACCCAAAAAGACCAACACCAAGAAACACTGTAATTAAATTGGCAAACATTAACAACAAAGTAAGAAATTTAAAGGCTGCCAGAGAGAGACAGAAAGTTACCAAAAGGATTTCCCATTAGACTATCAACTGATTTCTCAACAGAAACACATAAGGCCAGAAGGGAATGGACTGAAGTATACAAAGTGATGCAAAGCAAGGGACTGAATCTGAGAATACTCTACCCAGCAAAGCTGTCATTCAAAATTGAAGGAAAAATCAGGAGTTTTGCAAACAAAAAATAGGCTAAGGGAGTTTATTACCACCAAGCCAGAAATGCAAGAAATGCTAATGGGACTGCAGTAAAAAAGAAGAAATAGAAAGAAGGAACACAGGCATAAAGAATAAAAATGGCAACAAACAAGTACCTATCAATAATAATCTTAAACATAAATGAATTAAATGCTCCAATCAAAAGACATAGGATAGCTGAATGGATAAGAAAACATGACCCATATATATTCTGTCTACAAGAGACTCACCTCAGAACAAAGAACTCACACAGACTGAGAGTGAAGGGATGGTAAAAATTTTTTCAGGCAAATGGAAGCAATACTTATATCTGACAAAATAGACCTCAAAAGTGAAGGCCATAAAAAGAGACAAGGAAGGCCACTTCATAATACTAAAGGGATGGATACAACTAGAGGATATAACTCTGGTAAACATATATGCACCCAATGCAGGAGCACCCAAATACATAAAAACTTCTGGAAGATATCAAAGGAGAGATCAACAGCAATATAATCATAGTAGTGTACTTTAATACCCCTTGACCTCACTGGATAAATCCTCTAGATAAAAAATCAAAAAAGAAACAGCAATCCTAAATGACTCACTAGATCAGAAGGAACTAATTGACATCTTCAGAACATTTCACCCCAAAGCTATGGAATATACGTTCTTCTCAAGTGCAATTGGGACATAATGGACCACCTATTAGGACACAGGAAAAGTCTCTACAAATTCAAGAAGATTGAAATCATATCAAGCTTCTTCTCAGACCACAGTGGCATAAAGTTAAAAATCAACTACAATGAAAAAAAATCAAGCACTTAGAGGCTAAATATCGTGTAATCTGAATTCATCTGAAGAGTACCAAAATCTAGAGGGACCTGATAGTTCCTGCACAATAGATTGGGAGAACTGAGCAGGAACTGATGGGGTAAGAAGGAGGGCAAAAAGAGAAAAAATCTCTGAGATGGAAGGGATTTGATGGCTTCTTTTCTGAAGTAGATTCCATTCAGACAGAAAGGTGTCTGGATAGGAAAATGAAAGGACTATTTTGCACCACTGGTTCTCAAACTTAATCTGCATCAGAAGAACCCAGGGCATTTGTTAAAGCACAGATTGTTGGGCATCACCCCCAGAGTTTCTGAAACCTTAGGTGTAGGGTCTCTGGAGTAGTCTAATAAATTTTTAGGTGCTGCTGATCTGGGGATCACGCTTTAAAAACCAGTTTTTCATTTCAGTACTCCAGGCCTATCCATAAATGACTAATAAAAGACTTTCTTTTGAATAATGGACTGAATCTCTAATAGCTCCCAAATATTATTGTCTATAATTAAGGGTTTATGTACTGCAGTAGGATCATTATAATTCCTTTGAAATCTTTTAATCTGTTAAAAACAAACCAACAAACAAAAAACAACCTCTTGTCATCTAAATTAATCTATCTGAGCCTCAGCGCCCCATTACCACTGGCCTTTGCTTGGATAACTTTCAAGATATTTTTAGATGGGAATAAGAAAGGGAAAAACACAAATATAACCACACAGAAACTTTATTTCTTTAATCTGACTTTGCTCCTTTTTCCCTTTTAGTTCAAACTGGCCTTATCCAGCACCATGATTTACTCACCTCCCTCTTCCTTGAATGTTCAGCCCTTAAGCATTAAACCCCCAAGACAATGAGGTTCTGATCAGCATCAAATAACCTTAGGAACAAAGCCTTGGGTCTGTTGACCACAGAGACAGAGTTTTGGTCAAACTATTGATAACATCTAGGCCTCAGTGGTGTTTCATCTGCAGGCCCAGAAAAGCTGAAATACTCCATTATCACACCCTGAGGAAATCAGACAGATGACACCAAGGCTGACATCAGGATCAGATGCAATGATTAATTGCCCCTAGCCTAGCTCCAACCAACCAATAGAAACCAGGACTCTAACCACAATCCTAACTCCCTCAGTCACTATGATTAATGATTTCCCCCTAGATAATACATCCCCTATCAGATTTTAGAGCAATCTCTTTCTTGTGCTTCTGTGTTTGACTCCATTTCCTGAAAAAAATAAACCTTTACTTTCTTGGCTGCAAACTCCTGTTCACATTTGATTGGGTTTGATGAGCACAGACAAATGAATCCCTTTAGTTGGGTAACATGAACAAGACTGAAATCCCAAGAGCTGACTGACTGAAAATCAAACTAACAGAGACAACTGAAGGTTGAAAACAAAATGGATTTCTTGTTGATAGCATCCTGGTCTTGCTGCATACTTGCCACTTGTGTTCCCATTTTTAACATAGAATTTCTGTCACCTTTTAAAATGACATTATCCTATCTAATAAAAGAGTAATATGCAAATTAACCATTACTCTGCTACACCCACCAGCCAATCAGAGTGAATATGCAAATTAACCCCAACCAAGATGGCTGCAGCCACAGAGAGCAGGAGGGAGGCTTGGGTTTCCCTGGCAATGGAGGAAGCCAAGTTTTCCACACACCCTGGCAGGCCCAGGCCTCCACTCAAGGGTACAAAGTTTCAATTGCAGAAGATAAATAAATTCCAGATACCAGGGCCTCTGCTTGGGTAGCCAGGGGGCGTGGCCAGCCTGCAGACCACCACAGGCCCCTCGCCCAGGCTGCCCCACACCCCAAGGGAACCCCCCAGTCTGATCTGGGACACCCTTCAGGGCAAACCAGCTGGCCCCCACCCATGAACCAGGCATCTATCCTATCTAATAAAAGAGTAATATGCAGATTGACCATCACTCCAACACACAAGATGGCTGCCCCCATGTGGTCAAAGATCCTTCCCCCATGTGGACACAAGATGGCCACCACAAGATGGCCAGCAGGGGAGGGCAGTTGGGAGGGACCAGGCTTGCAAGGGAGGGCAGTTGTGGGTGATCAGGCAAACAGGGGAGGGCAGTTGGGAGGCACCAGGCCTGCCAGGGAGGGCAGTTGAGAGGGACCAGGCCTGCAAGGGAGGGCAGTTGGGGGCAATCAACACTGCAAGGGAGGGCAGTTAGGGGTGACCAGGCCAGCAGAGGAAGGAAGTTGGGGGCAAACAGGCTGGCAGGGGAGCAGTTAGGCATCAATCAGGCTGGCAGGGGAGTGGTTAGGGGGTGATCAGGCTGACAGGCAGAAGCGGTTAGGGGCAATCAGGAAGGCAGGCAGGCAAGCAGTTGGGAGCCAGCAGTCCTGGATTGTGAGTGGGATCAGGCCTAAACGGGCAGTCGGACATCCCTAGAGAGGTCCCAGATTGGAGAGGGTGCAGGCTGGGCTGAGGGACCCCCCCCCCCGCCCCCGGTGCATGAATTTCATGCATGAGGCCTCTAGTTTGCCTATAAAGTTGAATGTGTATAAGGAGCATTCTGTGTAACCCAGATAGACATTCATTCCCACAGTCATAATAATGCCTTTATTAACATCTGTTTGCTTTACAGATGTTAACTCATGTACTTCTCACAAGAGGGTCTACATTGTAGAGGAGGAAACAGACACCATGAGGTTGAGGGATGTACTCAAGGTTGCACAGCTAGTAAGCAGCAGAGTCAGGATTTGAACCCAAGCAGTAGAAATCCAATCTGAGTTCTTAACTAAGATACCAGAATTTTAACATTTTTCATAATTAGATCTTTAAGGAAGTAATTAAACACAGAAGTATTAAAAAAAGATTAAAACTCATATCTATATTAAATATGTTTTTCAGGAAAAAAAGACATACCATAGACAACCAAAACACTGTAAATGTGAAATGGGACAGAATTTATAAATCATTTGATAGAAGGCTAATTTCCTTATTATAGAATTTTCACAAATCATTAGAAAAGAAACAAACAACCAGATAGAAAAATGGACAAAGCATGTAAAAAAATGGATTGCCAATGGATTTTTCATGGTAAAATACATATCAATGGCTTTCATATGTGTGAAAATATATGTAACTTCACAGTAAAGAAATGCACATTAAGAAAAAAAAGATAAGTTGTCCCTCATAGTTCAGTTCCATGGGCTCAGCTACTTTGCCTCTGGCTCTAGGCCTTCCATTTTCCTTCCAAAGCTCTGCCCTCTCCTTCAGGTGCTGCACTGCCCAGTTTCAGAGGTGAGAGTGTACTGACCCAGTCAGAAAAGCCCAGTCCTTTGTCATGTGCCTTCTTAAAGCATGTGCCCAGTAGAGTTCAGAGCACTCATTCTATCACATCACGTTAGTTCGTGACATGGCCACCTTTCCTTGGGAACTCTTTAAGGGCAGATGCCTCATCTTATTCCTCTTTATATCCCCAGTTACTTATATGAGACTCGGCACATGGCAAATGCTGAATAACTGAAAATTGCAAAACGTTTTCCCATGCTCTCAATTCTTCTTCACTGCTTTATTTTTCTTCATAATAATTAGACCTCTGACATACTACAGTTTTGAAGTTTAAAAATATTTTGTTTATTGTTCGGATGTAAGGTAAGCTTATATTTAGCTTTAGTAGATATGACCAATTTTCCAAAAATAATTGTATCAATTTACACTGTTACCAGTAATGTATGAGAATCCAATCTATTCCAAATCATTGCCAACTTTTATTTAAAACAAGCATGTCAAACTCAAAGGCTAACTCGGGCCAAATAAACAAGGTTTAAGTTTATGTGGGCCACAAAAATACACAAGCTTCAATTTTCATAGAAATGTAGGTTTATTTCGATAGAGACACGCTGAATACAAAGGGCTGAAATAAATGAGTAATTGTAACATAAAATAATAGAACATTTTAATAAAAATTAATATTTTTTTCTTGAACATTAACTTACCAGATACTGAATAACTGCACAAATTAATAAGGGTAACGCAAATAAACCTATTTTTCATTCTTTTTTTAAAAATTTCTTTATTGATTAAGGTATTACATATTTGTCCTCATCCCCCCATTCCCATCCCACACCCCTCCCCACACATGCCCCCACCCCCCTGTTGTCCTTAACCGCTGGTTAGGCTCATATGCTTGCACACAAGTCCTTTGGTTGATCTCTCCCCTTTACCCCCACCCTCCCCTACCCTCCCTCTGAGGCCCAACAGTCTGATCCATGCCTCCTTGTTTCTGGGTCTGTTCTTGTTCATCCGTCTATGTTGTTCATTATTTCCCCTAGATGAGTGAGATCATGTGCTATTAGAAATACACTTATAAGAACTGAAAATGAGACAAGCAATAATGTAAACCTATTTTTATTATTCTCTGAAAGTGAAATATTTCCTGTTGCACACACCAAACAAGTCAGTACAAGACTAATGACTTAGCAATCGGCTGCTAAAATATTCACTGCTAGTATTAGTGGAGAGAAATGGTGCGCCTGTGTGTAAGGCACGTAAGGGAAATAAATGCAACATAATTATAGTAATCAGTCATTAGTGAACGTTGTAGTTTGTTATTAATAATTATGTATAACAGGATATTGTAAAAATTAAGTTATGAAATTTTTATTTAAACATTTTTTACATACCATTATATTCCTTGTTGGCCGCACGCAGCCCATGGGCCGTGAGTTTGACATGCTTGCCTTAAAACTATAATTTTAATCTTCCTCACTGCAGGAGCCTGGTATAGTAGTATTTCACTGTAGTGTTAATGCACATTTCCTGATTAGTATCTTTTTCATGTCCTTATTGACCTTTTGATATTGACCCAGCTAATTCACTCCTGAGTTCAGAGAAATGAAATAAATAATATGATCATTCATACACATATATAAGAATGTTCATACTTTAATTCCCAATATCCAAAAACTGGAAATAATGAAATATCTAGGAGAATAGATTTTTAAATGGTGATATGTTTATATGTGATACCATAAAGAATAAATTACAACATGGTGATTCTCACAGATAAAATTTTGAGTGAAAGAAGTCAGACATAGATAGTACATGCTATGATTCTATTTAAATAAAGTTCAGACACTCACAAAAGTAATACATATTGAAAGTAATCAAAATAGTTACATTTGAAAGGTTATTACCTTTGGAGGGAGGGAGAACAAGGAAGCCTGGGAAGCTGAAGATATTCTACCTTCATCTGAGTGGCAGCTGCATAGTATATACATTACATATGCAAAATATTAAGCTGTATGCTTTACTCTATGTGTTATATCTCAATTAAAAACAAAGTATTAAAGAAAAAAAATTTTAAATGTGCAGTATCTGTCTCCTCCAACTAGCTCTATAAGGGAGAAGATTTTTTCTATTTTGTTTACTGTTATATATTCAGTGTCTGGAATGTACCTGTCACCTAGCAGGTGTTCAATATTGTATTAATTGTATTAATGACTATTGTATTAATGAATGGTTCCTGCTTAGTTTTCATGTTGAAATAGCACTGTCTGGTAGCTACAAACCAGATTTTTATGTTTTATGTACTTTTTTGGAAACATCTTGCTGGTTAATTAGATCATGTTTAGAAAGAATTAACTTGTAGAAAGAGCCACTTAACGATGTTATGAGATCCCTGGCCAGGTGGCTTAATTGGTTGGAGCATTGTCCCATATACCAAAAGGTTGCAGGTTCCTATTCCTGGTCTGGGCACTCACCTGGGTTTTGGGTTCGATCCCCAGTTGGGGCTCATACAGGGCAATCCTTTCTAATAAAATGGTAATATGCAAATTAACCATCACTCCGCTACATAAGCCAAGCCACGCCCACCAGCCAATCAGGGCGAGTATGCAAATTAACCAAAATCCAAGATGGCTACAGCCACAGAGAGCAAGGTTTCCCAGGTAACAGAGCAAGCCAAGCTTTCCATAGCCATTGCAGGCCTAAGCCTCCACTCAAGCTACAAAGTTTCAATTATAGAAGGTAAACAAATTCAAACAAATGGCGGCAGAATGGAGCTTGAGAGAGCAGGCCAGGGTTGCCGGCGGCAACAGGGGAAGCAAAGCTTTACGTACACCCTGGCCGGGCTCACCCACTTAAGGCTACAAAGTTTCAATTGTAGAAGGTGAATTAACTGCCACAGAAATGGCTGCCGCCCCAGAAATGGCTGCCGCCCCAGAAATGGCTGCCGCCCCAGGCTACAAAGTTTCAATTGTAGAAGGAAAATAAATTCCAGCTACCAGGGCCTCCCCTTGGGTTGCCAGGGGGCGTGGCCCGCCTGCAAACCACCACAGGCCCCTCGCTCAGGCCGCCCCACACCCCAAGGGAACCCCCACCCTTATCTGTGACACCCTTCAGGGCAAACCAGCTGGCCCCCACCTGTGTACCAGGCCTCTATCCTATCTAATAAAAGAGTAATATACAGATTGATCATCACTGCAACACACAATATAGCTGCCCCCATGTGGTCAAAGATCCTGCCCCCATGTGGACACAAGATGGCCTCTACAAGATGGCCACTACAAGATGGCCAGCAGGAGAGGGCAGTTGGGAGGCACCCGGCCTACAAGGGAGGGCAGTTGAGAGGGACCAGGCTTGCAAGGGAGGGCAGTTGGAGGTGATCAACCCTGCAGGAGAGGGCAGTTAGGGGTGACCAGGCTGGCAGAGGAGGGAAGTTGGGGGCAAACAGGCTGGCAAGGGAGCAGTTAAGCATCAAACAGGCTGGCAGCGGAGTTGTTAGGGGGTGATCAGGCTGGCAGGCAGAAGCGGTTAGGGGCAATCAGGAAGGCAGGCAGGCAAGCAGTTGGGAGCCAGCAGTCCTGGATTGTGAGAGGGATGTCCGACTGCCCGTTTAGGTCCGATCCCACCAGGATCGGACCTAAACGGGCAGTCGGACATCCCTCCAGGAGTCCCAGATTGGAGAGGGTACAGGCTGGGCCGAGGGACAACCCCCCGCCGTGCACGAATTTCGTGCACCGGGCTTCTAGTCTATTGATGTTTTTCTCTCACATTGATGTTTCTCTCTACATTCCTCTCTCTCTAAAATCAATACGTGTGTTCTTGGGTGAAGATTTAAAGAACAACAACACCATGTTGTGAGAAGGAAAACCACACTGGCGTTATCCTGAGAGGCAGCTGAACACCTATGCAGCAGTTCCCAGGGCTTCAGGGAATACCACAGCCATTTCCAGTGAACACGCCTGACAGCTGTGCGTGGCTGAATCATACCCACAGTTACAGGAACTGGAACCAACTTTGGCCTGTGATCAAAGAGGGATTATAGCAAGAGTTTAGAAATTAATGTATAAAAAAGAATGAAAGTTAAGAGGAAGATCCAAGCATATAAGAAAACTTGATAAGACAAATGTGGCATTTAAGTTATATTTGGGAATTGATGGTTAATTTGAAAAATAGTACTGGAATAATTGGCTCCGAGAAGAAAAGCATTAACTTTTTTTCACACTACTTATAAAATTAAATTCTGGATTGATTAAAGATCCAAATGTAAAATAGAATATATTTAAATGTTTGAATAAAATTTAGGAGAAATATACCTATAGCTTTAAGAGTATGGGATACATGCTTATGCAACATAGGAAATCTAAAAGCCACAAGAGAAAAGATGAACCAATATTATCACATAAAAAACTTTTTAATGATTATAATGGTAAAAGACACCATAAAAACAAAGGAAAATGTCTACTTGGAGAAAGTATTTGCAATGAATATAATGAAGGGTCAATTACCTTTGTAAATATAAAAGAGTTTTTACAGATTGATATGATAGAAAGAAAGTAACTCAATAGAAAATTTGAGATATAAAAACTAAAAATATAAGCATATAAGCAGGAAACTCAAAGAAAAGCATGTATGTAAAGATGTTGAATCTCTCTAGCAGTCAGGAAAATGCAAATCAAAATAATAACAAGATGCCTTTTTATTGATAAGATTGGGGAAAATGTATTAACTTTTTCATTTCTTTGGTTCTTCAGTCAACTGAAGCTTAATATTTCCATTGGATATTGGAGGCCTGCTGATTGAGAACTTAGGTTAGAAACCTGACTAACAGTGCAGCTGCTTAAAAATATGAATGCAATGCCTCACCCTCACTCTCACTCCTGCCCCATAGAATGGAGCCCAGGTATCTATGGAACCCAGGTATCTTTGGTTGATGCTTCTTAATGCTCTGCCTCCAAAATTGACCCATCAACCCAAATACATTCTTGCCTCTAAGAGGGAGTAGAGTTTTGCCACCTCAAATCATGCCTTTTTTTTATTATTATTATTGTAAGCTGAATACTTTTAAGAAACAGAAAACTCAAGAAGAGCATTTTACCTCCCCTTTACCTGACTAAAAGAATTCATATTAAAACAACAACACCCTGCTCAAGGAGTGTGGCAGACTTGAGAAACCTGGGAAAGTCTGTTAGATTCCTCTCTGTGACCCATTATTGCTGGGTGGCCTGGCAAGAATTTATTTACCAAAGGTTTTCTTCTCATCCAACTTCCCTTTGAGGTTCAAACCACTTCCTTTAAGCTGCACCCCATTTCCTTAGTGCAAGATGGCTTATAAGTCTCAAATGCCTGATATTCCTATGGAACCCTTATATGTACATACATAATAAATTTGGTTATTTTCTTCTGTTAATCTGGCTCCTGTCAACTTTATTATTTGAGCAGCTAGAAGAACAAAGAAGGATAAGAGGGAAATGTTTCTTCTCCCTCCCACCTCTCAACATTTGCTGGGAACAAAATCTTAAAGGAATGCTCTCCTTTACTTTGTGTTAAAAAAGAGTAGAGAAAACTTGTAACTAAGGAAAAGAAAAGAAAAAAAGCATGTCCTTTCAATGTGTTATCAGAGCATTGTTTAACTGGTCACCCCAAGGATTATTTAATCATGTAGGAGAATATATTTTTATTTGATTAGTTACTCATTATTAATTAAAAGTCTAGACTTAGGGAAACTACATGTTAATTTGTATTTTTTTGTCTATTAACAATATCAATTATTTCTATCCAGTAGAAAAGATAATCCAATGGTTATGGATTTCTTGCCTTGTAAGATAGTACCAATTTGTACCTAACCTAAACTAGTTCTAACTTTTTTTTTTCAAATGCCTATGCACATGTAGTTTCTCAAATATTCTTTGGACTAGCTTTACTATTCGTCTGATTCTCTCATTAATGAATTGAATAGATTCTTAAATGAATAATATTTATAACTTTTTGAAAATTTTACTTTGATAATCTCCTTTCTTAATTTTATCCAGTGTTCAAAGCCCAGCTCCATGCTCTTCCCCCCCCCCCCCCCGCCCCCCCACCAAAGAACACTTGCTTAACTGTGCCCGAAGATCTCTACCTGCTCTGAACTACTGTAGCAGTTTCTCAACTTGGAACCCTAGTGTTTCTTGAAGGTAACTGGAAAGCTGGGAAAGGGAAAAAGATAACAAGTAGGGGGATATTGGTGATAATGATTAAGCAAGGAGGGTCTACTTTTCTGTTTCATATATTGTTTTGTTTTGGTTTTTTTTTAAATAAACTATTTTGGAAACCCTTGTTCTACAGCAGGGATCAGAAAACTTTACCTGTAAAGGGCCAGGTAATAAATATATTAGACTTTGTAGGCTATATGGTCTTTGTCACAGCTACTAGTTCATACTTAATTCTACCATTGTAACAAGAGATCAGCTATAGATAAAATATAATTAAATGAACATCATGTGTTCCAATAAAACTTTATAAACACTCAAATTTAAATTTCATGGGTCTTGATGTATTAAGATGGGAAAATATCATAACTCACAGGCCTACAATAATAGGCAGCAGACTGAATTTTAAATGGCCCATAGCTTGTGGATCCCTGTTCTCCTGCAGTGTTTAAGGATCAGACAATTTTTTGATAAGTCATTGGCAGACTATATTGTCATTATTATTTTTTTAGTCAAGGTCTTATGTGCTTAGCTAGGTTGTAAGTTTTCTGAGGGCAGGTGTCTTACACATCTTTGTAAACTTCCTAAGGACCAAGTTCATTGTTTGGAGGAAAGTAGGCGCAATAAATGTTGACTGTGGAACAGTTTTTCTTGGAATGAGCCTGGCCTGAGGTCATTGTGGGTGGTAGGGGAATTAGCATTTTAAGTGGGTGGCAGATTCAGAAAGAATCAGAGAAAACAGCATCCTCAGAGAAATCCTTGAAAGTCAGCCAGAAAATGGAGTTGGAAGCAAAGCTGCACTTTAAGATGACCAGGAACTAGGATGCAGGTGTCCCTTTTTCATCCAAGTTGTGAGGTCAAAGTGAAGCCAAGCAGAAAAAAAAAAAAAGCAAGCCCTAGCCGGGTTAGCTCAGTGGATAGAGCGTCAGTCTGTGAACTGAAAGGTCCCAGGTTCGATTCCGGTCAAGGGCACATGTCTCGGTTGCAGGCTCCATCCCCAGTGAGGGGCTTGCAGGAGGCAGCCGATCAATGATTCTCTCTCACCATTGATGTTTCTATCTTTCTCTCCCTCTTCCTTCCTCTCCGAAATTAATAAAAATATATTTTTTTTAAAAAAGAAAGAAAAAGCAAGCTCCTACCTCATTTGGCTCCTGCAAAGTTGTAGTATATCTTTAAGGATCCAAATATTCATTGACAAGGGAATCTTTGTGCTTTTCTGTAGGCTGGCTCTTCTCACTTTTTGACATCATCTTCCAACTGACTCATTATTTCCAAAAGGCCTTCCTTTCCATTCCACTCCCAACACAGACACACATGCACGTACGCACGAATGCACACACGCATGGGCACTGGCACACACAAAGACACAGTCTTGAGCAGGCCTCCTCTAGGAAGAAACAGTCACTCAGTTTTGTATTTACTGTGACTTAAACGGTAGCTGGGATATCCTAGGTACTCAGTAACTTTTTTTAGAATAGGGATTTTCCATAGAACCTCCTTTAAACCAGCAATGCATAAGTCTCAAATGCTTGAGTTTTACGTTTTTAATCTTTGTTACCAGGAAGTGTAGAAGGATCCTTTGTAGATCCTCCCTTTAAACTCTTGGGCAGTAGTCTCCAAAGCACCATTGCTGTACCCCACCCTAGAGTTTCTGAATTAAAAAGTCTGGGGAAAAGGCAAAAAATTGCTGTCTAACTAATTCCTATGTGAGCCTGCCACTGCTGGTCTGGAGCCAGTGCTCTAGAAGATTAACTCTACTATGCTCTATTCCTCTAAGAAGTTTCGGGAGCTTGACTTCTGACTTGGTGGCTTCCATCCTTATTATCAACCTTCCCTCTCCAATCCCAGACCGCTGATTCTCATTCCAGTCCCTCATCACTAGGACAAAAAGGGATTAAATTACTAAAAAAGGATCTGAGATCATTTCAAATTGAAATAAAAATAAATGATAAAAGCTTTGTTTTACACTAACGAATTAGCCTTTGAGAAGGAATATAATTTTGTAAGCTAATAGAATTATGCTCTAGGAAATTTTGGGGGTTTACTTAAGTGAAAGAGAACCTTTCCCACAGGAAATTACATAATCCCAGTCATACTCACCACTTGTGGATACACCCTTCTCAGGACAGGTATTAAAGTATTAAAACCCACCGGGGTCAAGTATTTTAACCACCCTCAATTGAAGTAAGCACATCTGGAGTTCTGATTTTTGTGTGCGGCTCTGTGGTGGTATTTAAAGTCACCAGATCCAGGAATGTGGTCTCAGAGGGAGAAGGGGAGATGGGACAATAGCTGCAAGTATCCAAGAGAAAGAAGGCTAAGATTTGGAGAAATCAGAGGAGAAGTGAAAGAGGAAGTTCTCTGTCAAAAAGGATTAACTGCAGCAGCAATGTCAGGGGGACAGGAATAGAAAGAATGGGAGCGTTGGTTGGAGTAGAAATGTCCCTTCAGGGAACTGTTAGAGGAAGGCTGGAAAAGGAAGGGTGTCAGATTGTAGGGATTAAATCTGGCTTGACTAACTAGACCCCAGCTTTGCCCTTCTTTCATACATTCTCTACACAGCCACCAAAATGACATTTCTAAATGAAAATTTGACCAGGTCTTACCCTTGTTTAAAGTCTTCAGTGCTTCATAGTGACTTCAAGATTGACTCCCTGCTTCCCCTCTCTACTCACCTAGGTTAAGACTTCTCTGAGGCTTTCTCTGTGTGCCCCTCCTGTGTGCTTAACCCACCTAGGCTCTAAGACTGCATTGTCATTGCTGGATCCCTGTAAGGCCGCAGGGAGCTAACCCAATACATATCTTCTCAGTTGATTGTAATTATCTGTTCATTTCTCTGTCTTCATTATTACATTGTGAGCTCCTTGATAACAAGAACTGTGTCCCTAGGGCCTAAAACCATGGCGGCATATCATCAACAAATATTTGTGGAATTAAGGGTTGAAAGGATTTTATAGTGACAACAAAACAAAACAAAACTGAATGGGAGATGATATTTGCAAACAACAACTCTGACAAAGGATTAATATTCAAACTATTTAAAGGACTCATAAAACTCAACACCAAAAAAAAATCTAATTAAAAAATGGGCAGAGGACCTGAGCAAACACCTCTCCCAAGAAGACATACAAACAGCCAATAGATATATGAAAAGATGTTCAACTACACTACCTAGGAAACGCAAATCAAAACTACAATGAAATACCACCTCACACCTGTTAGAATGGCTAGTATCAACAAGACAAGTAATAATAAGTGTTAGAGAGACTGTGGAGAAAAGGGAACCCTCGTTCACTGCTGGTGGGTATGTAGACTGGTACAGCCACTATGGAAAACAGTTTGGTGGTTACTCAAAAAAGCTAAGAATAGCCCTAACTGGTTTGGCTCAGTGGATAGAGCATTGGCCTGCGGACTGAAGGGTCCTGGGTTCGATTCCGGTCAAGGGCATGTACCTTGGTTGCAGGCACATCCCCAGTGGGGGGTGTGCAGGAGGCAGCTGATCAATGTTTCTCTCTCATTGATGTTTCTCTCTATTCCTCTCCCTTCCTTTCTGTAAAAAAATCAATAAAATATATATATATATATATATATTTTAAAAAAGCTAAGAATAGAGCTAATGTATGCCCCAGCAATCCCTCTCCTGGGTATATATCTAAAGAACTCAAAAATGTGATTTCACAAAGATATATGCACCCTTATGTTCATTGCAGCATTATTCATGGTGGCCAAGATGTGGAGACAACCTTTGGTAGATGATTGGATAAAGACAATCAGGTACATACATACAGTGGAATACTACTTAGCCATAAGAAAAGATTAAATATTGCCAGTTGTGACAACATGAATAGACCTTGAAAGTACTATGCTATGTGAAATAAGTCAGTCAGAAGTAGTTAAGAACCATGTTATTTCAGTCATATGTGGGATATAAAATCAAAACTTGTGGACACAAACAGTAG
Organism: Cnephaeus nilssonii; assembly: GCF_951640355.1. Classification (NCBI taxonomy): domain Eukaryota; kingdom Metazoa; phylum Chordata; class Mammalia; order Chiroptera; family Vespertilionidae; genus Cnephaeus; species Cnephaeus nilssonii. The sequence goes on along the minus strand of NC_137084.1, from coordinate 67,706,402 downwards.
TGTGGTGGTTACCAGAGGGAAGGGGAAGAGATGGTGGTGCGGGGGGCCTAACGATGGTGTTGGAAGATGATTTGACTTTGGGTGATGGGCACACAGTGCAATATAAAAATCTGGTATCATTGAAAGGTACACTTGAAACCATATGATCCTGTTAATCAATGTCACCCCAATAAATTTAATAAAAATTAAATAATAATAATGATATGAATTGGAATTTTGACTAAAAATTTATTCTAGAAAAATTGGAAAATTCAGAAATGTACAAAGAAGAAAATAAAAGTCTTTTGTAATCCCCCTACTCTGAGATAACCTCTTTTAATTTGAGGTTAATTTGAATGAGATTTTCAGAAAGCGAATACCATGAAAAAAGTAAAATGTAGAGCCAAGCCGGTATGGCTCAGTGATTGAGTGTCAACCCATGCACCAAAATGTCACTGGTTTGATTCCCGGTCAGAGCACATGCCCGAGTTGCAAGCTTAATCCCTAGTGGGAGCATGCAGGAGGCAGCTGACCGATGTTTCTCTCTCATAGATGTTTCTATTTTTCTCTCTCCCTTTCTTATCTCTCTAAAAATCAACAAAAACATATTTTTAAAAAGTAAAATGTAGAACAAAAATCTGGTAATAATAAGTCTTGCATAGAGAATGGAATTTAAAAACTAACTAGAAAGAGATTTAGACTCTAGGAATAAAATGGTAAATGTATGGACTAAATGGGACTGGAAAGAGAATTAAAGGAATGTGATAAATAGTGAGATGACAGGACTTAGAAAATGATTAAAGATGTTGGTGAGTGGGGAATAGAATAGAGGAAGAGTATCAAATGACCTAAAGGTTAATAACATTGGTTAAATAAATAAAGCATTTTGAGATTGGGTGAATGGAGATTTTTTTTTTACTCTTTTATTTCTTCATCAAATATTTATTGGGCACCTATCCTATGCCAGGCACTAATCTAGTTACTATAGCACATCCGTGAACAAAACAGCAAAAGCCTGTCCTTCCTGGCAGGAACTGTGGTACCAGTGAAGAAAATAGGCAGATTTCAACTGGGAGATCAATCAAGGAACGTTAAAAAGTTGCTTAAAGAGTTTTTAAAGAGCACATGTATGCCTTTAATTCTCTGAACATATGTATGTAATTATAGGATTAAAATCCACACTGAAGTAACCTGGGGTCTTAGGGTTAGAGAAAAAAGGAGATGCTGTTTCATAGGGAGGTAGAAAACCCCCCAATTATGCAATGACTGGTTTTTGGTTGGTGCCAGATGTGGATGGGCTGAATTCCTTCCTGATGAAAATTGAGAATTAGTTTCTCTCTGAAGAGACATCCCCTACTAAAAAATTCCATTAATAGTCAATGCCTAGAAAAACCACAGAAAATTTAAGAAACTGCTGAAGAAAAACCGTTAAATAAATAAACTAGATCAATTATGGTTACATGAGTATATTCACTCTGTGAAAATACTTTGAGGTCAACATTTTTAAATGTATACTTTTCTATATGTATATTATACATATCAATAAAAATTTATTTTAAAAGCAAAATTGTTCCAGATACAGCTTCTTCTAAAAAACAAACAACAACAACAAAAACACAACAAAGCACACAAAACAAGAAAATTCTCCCTTGTTTCAGTCATAAGAATTGCTGCCTTAGGCTATGATGTTCTGGTACATTGTGAGGCTCCCTCCTAAGGAGTTAGTGAGCGTGGACACACTACACTCAAATTCCATCTCCTTAACTAGTTGGTTGACCACAGACAAACTTTCAAAACTCTCTGAGCTTTATGTTTCTCATCTTAAAAATGGGAATATTGTCAACATCTTACAGTCATCTGGGGCTTGAAAGAGATAATGCGTATAGTCAGTCCTAATGCTTGCCATACACAATGCCCACATTAGTGTTGGGTTCTCATTTTTCCAACTGCCCTCTTTTACAACTTCAAGGTCTGAGCTCCCAATAAAGTCAATAGGAGATGCTACTGGGTCAAACATGTCAAAGGCTGAAGAGCGGAAGTGCTTCCAGGAGAAGCCAAAGCCAATCAGGCCCTGGGACTCTTGAGTAACAAGGAAAATGTGAAGGGATCCCTGTCATAATTGAAACCCAGCCAAACACTGCCGCTGAGGTGCCAACGATAATAAGGGAACTTGCAGCTGAAATTATAGCATTTGCTCACTGCACAGATTTTCCCCACAGAAAAAAATAGAGGGGTAAGGAAAACAGACAGTAATACAAAATATCAAAACAGTGGATTTTCCCATTGGATGAGTATAGCAGGGAATTTGGGTTTACTTTTTGGTACCAGTCTTACAGGAATGGTTGGTTGACTCATTAAAACCCAATCAATGGTTGTTTTCCTGTGTTCCATCTCTGACACATGGTTTTGGGGAACTGAGATATTCTGCTGCACACAGCAGAATGTGGCATCAACTTGCTTACAGTGGTTTCCCCCAGGTGTTCCATTCTCCCCAATTTGGTGTCTAAGGGAACTTGTCAAGGTTTATCTAGCAATAGAATCTTCATGGTCATTAGTTCTAAAGTTCCCTCTGATTCCTCCCTTCTTGTCTCAAAACCCACCCTTGCCTTAATCATCATCTCAGCTTTTTAGTGTCGTCTTCACTTCATATATAGCCCCACAATGATGCTTTAAAAAAAAAAATTATTTCAAACTAGAGGCCCAGTGCATGAATTCATGCACCAGTGGGCTCCCTCAGCCTGGCCTGTAGGATCGGGCCAAAACCAGCTCTCCAACATCCCCCGAGGGGTCCCGGATTGCAAGAGGGTGCAGGCCAGGCTGAGAGATCCCACCAGTGCATGATTGGGGCTAGGGAGGGACTCAGGAGGTTGGTCAGCTGGGGAGAGACTTCAGGAGGTCTCCAGGGCATGTCTGGCCCAACTCACTCAGTCTTGATTGGCCAGATCCCAGCAGCAAGCTAACCTACAGGTCGGAGCATCTGCCCCTGGTGGTCAGTGCACGTCATAGTGAGCAGTTGAGTGGCCTTAGCATATCATTAGCATATTATGCTTTGATTGGATGACCAGACACCTAGCATATTAGGCTTTTATTATATAGGATTTTAAGTGTTGACAAAATTGCAGGTGCCCCCCCCCCCCCCCCCCCCCCCCCCCCCCGCTTTTCCAAGCCCTTTGCCCTTCTCCTCCTCCTTTGGTCATCACCAAACTATTGTCTGTGTGGATGTGGTATGGGTATATAATAAGTTCTTTAGCTAATCCCTTCACCTTCTTTATCCAGTATTTTGATGTGCTTATTTGGTGACTAGAAATTTCTTTCTCATCATCCCACATAATTCATTCAATGTGGTTCCCATGAATACTGTGCCTTAGACCCATGCAGGTTGTAGTTTCTTCTTCGTGAATTTCTTAAACATAAGGTAAAAATCCCATCAATCTATCACTTAAACAAGAGAAAATTTGTTAAAACTACATATTGCTTAAATGCAGAAGACACTCTAAATGTGCTGCTGTATGTGTCGCTGGGTGGCCTTGGCCCCGTAGAACTTCTGACCTGTCTTTCTCTGCAGTCTTATGGCCTTAGGCTAACCTCTAACCTTTAAGGGACAGAGGAGAGATGGGAAACAGATACAGGAGAGGTGACACATGGAGTCCAGTTCCGAACCTCAACATCTCCAGCCCATTGCTTTACTGTTACCACAGAAACAGGGGCTTGCACTCAGGAATGCTTCTGATTTCCCCCCCCCCATAAGCCTGAGCATATGATACATTTGCTTTTCCTGTCCTATGGAGGAGGGAACAGATGAGTAAAGGCAGCTCTCTGCTGAAATTTGGGACTGACTTCTGTCATGGAAATGCTGGCCTAACAAACAAGCATAAAATGTATAGGGAATTTAGATTGCATGTGACATTAAAAGATCTGGGAATCATCACACCCATTATCTCTATAAGAATGAAAACTAAGACAATATTCACAATGACCAATTACAAGCTTATAAGGATAAAGTGATATGTGAATAAGTACTTAATAATTAGGTTGCGTGTAAGAAAGCAGTTACCTTCACAGTAGCCCCCAAACTCCCACCATGCTACCAGTCCACAATCTATTACAGGTCATCAGCAAAATGAAGAGGTCCGGAGATGTGGGGGATGATTACAATAATAGTAAAATCTTCTTCGTTGTGCAGGATTTTCCTTTGAAATTCAGGAATTTTTCACTGGGTCCAAGGACACTAAAATTATCTGCAAAAAAAATAAAAAATAAAAAATGTAAGTACATTTTTTTTTCTGGAGTTTTGTCACTTGAATGAAGAGACCCACAATTTCCAAAAGGTTCTGAACCACACAGCTCCATTCAAATCACTAGACCAGGCGTCCTCAAACTACGGCCCGTGGGCCACATGCAGGTGTTTTTGCCGTTTTGTTTTTTTACTTCAAAATAAGATATGTGCAGTGTGCATAGGAATTTGTTCATAGTTTTTTTTAAACTATAGTCCGGCCCTCCAACGGTCTGAGGGACAGTGAACTGGCCCCCTGTTTAAAAAGTTTGAGGACCCCTGCACTAGACAGTGGTACAGAGTAGAAACAGAAAATTAACAAATCTGCAAATATGAGAGAAGAAAAGTGATTCAGTAGGGTAAACTTAAGATTCTCTTGCTGCTAGTGCAGAGGTAAAAATCTGGAAACAGGATCTATACTTCTCAATAAGGAAAGTCTTGAAAATTCTGGTATATCTAAACTATGAAATCTAATAAAGGGATTTTTGAAGAACAAATTAGATCTATATTGGACGATTTGGAGGCCTTTCTATAATATGTTTGTTAAGTGAGAAAAACAAGAATCAGAAAAATGTATGTAATATATATTTCATTTTATAGAGCAAAACAGAAAAATATAGGACCCTATCATAGCAATTATGAATGAAGAGTAACCGGAGAGCAGGAGAGGGTGAGTTATTCAGTGGAGAGAGGAAAATAGAAGGGGGATGTACAGAAAACAAATGAACAAAGTACCAAACAAACAACAATAAAAAGCCCTACTGTATTAAAAAAGGGAAGATGTCCATAATAAAACTTGCATATAGGATATGAACGCATTTATATAAAATTAGCTATCTGTGCATAAAGAGATGCAGATGTGGTAGGCAGTTAGACAGACAAGAGCAGATCTGAATATTCTATTGAGGTCTTCCCCTGGGACCGCCCCTAAAATCTCCACCCTTAAAACCCTTAGGAGAGAGGACCCAGTGCACTCTCCCTCCAGGGAACACGCCCTCATCTTTTCCATTTCCTTCCCCCTCCCACCCCTCTCCCCAGGTCCATTACCCTTGCGATACTTTTCTCACTCCCAAGCTCCTACGGCCCTTCCTTTGCCTCCATAACTTATTTCCTCAGCCCATTTCTTTAAACAAATTACTTCTTCTACCTCTGTAATTTTCTAAATAAATGTTCTCTCATAGTTTGAGTATTGGCTCTGAATTCTTTCCTAGCCAGAACTCAAGTACGGAGGTTGCTGAACCCAGGTCCAGTGTGGCCCACCGGTCTAACCCTGGTGCTGTTTCCAGCCCCTACACGTAATAGAAGAATGGTGACTATAAGGGTGGTTAATATGACTGAAATATTAATTGATACTGTATTTTTTTAAAATATATTTTATTGATTTTTTTTTCACAGAGAGAAAGGGAGAGGGATAGAGAGCTAGAAACATCGATGAGAGAGATACATCGACCAGCTGCCTCCTGCACACCCCCCACTGGGGATGTGCCCGCACCCAATGTACATGCCCTTGACCGGAATCGAACCTGGGACCTTTCAGTCCGCAGACCGACGCTCTATCCACTGAGCCAAACCGGTTTTGGCTGATACTGTATTTTATTCATATATACAAATTGATTCCTTACTCTTTTTCTTATATCTTTTATAGTTCAAATAGTTTATGACTGGCATGTATTATTTATAAAATCAAAGAAAACATTTTAAATATCCTTTTGATAAGAACATTTAGTTATTTTTATTACAGGTGGCTGTTCTCATTCTCAGTGTATAATTCCGGTAGGTGTTGACTTAATTATCCTCAGAAATTAGACATAGAAAGCACACTAATTGTGGTCTCTAGATCATGCATTTTATGTGGGCAGATTCCATAGGGCTATGGTATCATAGGGCAGGTGTCAATGTGGGTGACACCAATAATTCGGCTTAGAAGTTGAGAGGAAAAACACCCACAAAATCCACTTTCGTGATGAAGGGAAGGCCAACCCATCTCAGGTTTTCAGTTGGCACTCTAACGGAAAGACAGATTAACAGGGGAAAACATTTTATTAAACAAGAGCAGTTCACATCACACAGGAGACACCTAAGTGAAAAATAGCTCAGAATGGCAGCTCAGAATTCCAGCTTATATACAATCTTCAAAAAAAAAAAAAATCAGTAAATTTGTAGAGAAAGGACAAGACAAAGGAAAGTGTTTGGGGAGGGCAAACCGGGAAGGTAAATATAAGGGAAGAAACTAGTGGAGTAAGGTTTGTTGGCAGACTTCTCTGGTGCCTTCTCTGGGCTATATGCAATAAAAGGAGAATTTTTATCTTGCCTTTAGGCATAAAAGGGGAGCTTTTTCTACATTTGCTGTTTTTAAATTGTCTTTGATTCAAAATAATTTTTATGTCAAATAGGCATATTTTGGGTGAAATATTCTACTTACGTTTGGTGGAGATGGGTTCTGGGAATGAAATAAGAATACAAACAACCTGCTCAGGATTACAGATGAGTAAAAAGCACAGCCCGCTAGCGGTGTGAACAGGGCTCCAAGCCAGCTGTGTGAGCAGAGCTGAGCCTGGAGACAGGCTGCGCTTGGATTCCTGAAAAGCAGGATCTGAGTTTCCCAGAGCAGACAAGAATGTAACTAAAGATGTTATTTCCCTGAATTATGCCTAAAACATGATTGTTTAGACATTGTTATACTCACTGTAAATATTTTGCATTTATAAAATAAATTTTAGGCATGGGTCTTTGCAGGGGTCATTAATCATCTGATGTATTCGAGAGGAGAAAGTTACTGGCTGTCTCCAGAGTGGATCTTCTTAGAGCTGACTTGGTTTGGAAAATCCCAAGAGCTTTGTTATTCATAATGAAACAAAGATGTGAAACAAGATTATGAGTTTCCTTGGTGCTAAGGAAGAGCCTCTGTGTTATCTCTGTATTTGAGGTAAGTTAGGTAATCATTCCGCAGCAGACAGATTTCCACTTTAGATTTTGTAAATCAATGCTCAAGTAGCTTCATTCACTTCCTGTGTGTATCTGTGTGTCCTTTTCACCTTCCCTTCCCTGGATTATTTTCCTCTTCCTACTTTTTATGGGCCCATGTGATTCTCCCACAAGATCACACTTGGTTTACCTTTGGCCAAGACCCTGGTGTTCCTAACTTTGGATAATAGAAGGCGTTCCCATGGAAGAGTTCACTCAAAAACTGTCCCTCATGAACTAACCATGTCTTATTCTTCCAGGAGAAACTGGTCATGATTGCCCTAGCCAGTTTGGCTCAGTGGATAGAGCATTGGCTTTCGGACTATAAGGTCCCAGGTTCGATTCCGGCCAAGGGCACATGCCCGGGTTTCGGGCTCAATCCTCCCCAATAGGCTGTGCAGGAATCAGCCAATCAATGATTCTCTTATCATTGATGTTTCTATCTCTCTCCCTTCCTCTCTGAAATCAATAAAACATTTTTTTTTTTAAAGAAACTAGTCATGACTCTCCATGTTTTTCTAGGAGAAAAAAAATCAATGCCTTGAGAGAGGGGAACAAATCAGAGAGAATAGACACAGTTCCCTTCAAGAGTGAGGCAAAAACAAGAGCCTTCAGTTGACACAGAATAACCAAGATTTTGTAGTATGGTTGATTTAAGAGTAGTGATCGTTGATATACAGTTTTAAAGTTCAAAAAAAAGAGTGAGGCAAGATAACTTTTAAAATGCTCATCCCGCCCCCCCCCCCCCCCCCGCCCATATTTCTTTCCTTTCCTTCAAGCTCTATTCATGCAACCAGTGGAATCTGTTTCTTGCCTCAACATTTGTGACCCTGAACCCATTGTTCACTTTGACTTCTTTCCAAGAGTTTAAATCCACTGGAGTTCTTTCCATCATTCAGAGCTCTCTATATAATGTTGATGCCCATGGTGTAAGTAGCTCTTTAAGGGCCATCAGACAAGACCTTGTAGAAGGATTTGTTGAAGGGCAGCTGAGACCAAGAGACTTTTGGGAGCCCTGACTTCTTTGAATGGAAATGGCTCAAGAATTGGGATAATGCCCAGGTGGCGTGGCTCAGTGGTTGAGAGTCGACCTATAAACCAGGAGGTCATGGTTTGATTCCTGGTCAGGGCACATGACGTTTTGCACATCACAGTCTGTGACCTAAATAGTGGGGCTTGCGGAGGCAGCCCTTCAATGATTCTATCTCATTATTGAGGTTTCTCTCTCTCTCTCTCTCTCTCTCTCTCTCTCTCTCTCTCTCTCTCTCTCTTTTTCTCTCCCTTCCTCTCTGAAATCAATAAAAATATATTTTAAAAGAGAATTGGGGTGAGGGCATTTCTAACATTTCAAAAATTTGCCTTAGGTGAGGGCATTTCTAATATTTCAAAAATGTGCCTTAGGTAACCCCTGATTTGAGTACATGCATAGAAAAGAGACTGTCTGCTGTGGAAATGTAAGCACGTGCCTGTGTTAGGTCCAGTGGTGTTGCCTCCATGGCTTTATTTCAATTCATTTAAAGTCAAACAGCTATTTATTGACTGCCTAGTAATAGTACTCCTTTGTGTTCTTTGAAGGCTAAAAAGGGGTCTACAATGATTGCTGATTCATAAAATTTAACCATGAACACACACTGTAGGGGAGTGAGGGTGGCTGGGGAGATATCAATTCTTTAAACAATAAAGATTTTAAATTAAAAAAAAAAAAAGAAGCTCTTTCTGGGTCTGCTTGGCCCGATCATCTTCAGCTCGATATAATCTATACGGTACATTCTTTTTTTCTTTTTTTAAAAATATATTTTATTGATTTTTTACAGAGAGGGATAGAGAGTTAGAAACATCAATGAGAGAGAAACATCAATCAGCTGCCTCTTGCACACCTCCTACTGGGGATGTGCCCACAACCAAGGTACATGCCCTTGACGGGAATCGAGCCTGGGACCCTTGAGTCCGTAGGCCAACACTCTATCCACTGAGCCAAACCGGTCAGGGCTATATGGCACATTCTGGGGTGGCGTGTTCTGCTTCACCTCACCTACACCAGGTCTGTTTGGTTACTTCTGGCCCTCACAACAGGAAAGGAGACAGCCTGGCTTTAACTAGAAAGCTTGAGGGTATCATAGAACCATTTCTGTAGTGTTTGCATTAGAAGGTACCCAGAGGGAGACATAAATCTGAAGAAAAATTAAAGTGATACACATGACAAGATGAAGTATGTTGTAACAACAGGTCTGGACAGAATCAGGAGACCTCAGACCATTCACTTCCCTTTTCTAGATTCCCATTTCTTTATCCATAAAAGGAGAAGGTTAACCAGCTGAAGTTTTCTTTCTGCATGAACAGACTATTGGTGAAAGGGTCACCTAAGGGATTTCTTTCTATATTTGGGAGCATTTCTCCTTCTTGGTATTTGCCAAAGACTGTGTTTCCATTTACCTGTGAATTCTCAGGGATGACACTACAACTACTGGATGGTGATTATATCAGGTTATACCTTAAAATGTCCTGGTGTCAAACTAGAAAGGAAACAAGGTAATGGAGAAGCTTTGTGTTATAAAAATCTGCCTTTTAATAAGAAAACTCTTATTTTAAAAAGTTGTCCCTCTTAAGAGGAACTCTGATCTTGGCTATTTTATGCACTTTCATAGACATGTTTTCTTCACATAGAGCATTGCCAATGATCCCTTGATTCTCACTCCCTTCAGTGTGTTCCCTGGAAGTCATGTCTCTGTTGGGACCCCCAGCTTCTAGTTGTGACCAAGATTGCTACTGGAACCACAATGTTTTTGAGTCCATCTTCCTGCACACACTGGTGCAAAGAAATGCATAAGCAAGATAGAAAGAAAAATCGTTTAATATTGAATTGGCCAATCCAGAAATAGGAAACTAATGTTAAAGATCCCATTTCCCCACAGCATGTAGGTTACAGATTACATAGAACAAAATCAGAAGGTACTGTGGTTTAGGGATTTCTGTTCACGCTGGGAGCTGAGAGGTCAGAGGTGAGATAAGAGTAATAAAGAGTTTCTTCAGGTCTTGAGGACAGTTCTGAGGTCTGTTCCTGTGTTGCTCTCTCTGGTCTCACTGGAAATTAGCCAGAGGATCTCTAACATAACTCAGATCAAGATTTTATCTTTACCTGCCAGAGTTAGTCAGGTCTAGACTTCTGCTGCCTAAGGGGTTGCTGATTATGGAGGGAAAGGTTAGGTCTCTGAGGGGTATAGAGAGAAAGAGATATGGTTTCTAGAGCTAGGATTAAAGCTAAATGAAATAAAAGTCATAAGGATTTGATCATAATCTTTTTGTAGCTTCTTCTACCACAGAGAGAGGTCTGAGCATGTAGTTGATCTCCCTTCTCATCCCCATTACCAATCTATTTCAAATGTCTTTCAATACAGTAAAGGAAGAATAATAACAAATCATTGAACAATTAAGGTGCACCTGGATTAAGCCAAATACTTTTCTCTATATTTTAATGTAATCCTATGATAACTCTTGAGGTAACTACTCTCATTCCAATTTTACAAGTGAATAAATTAACTCTTAGATTAAAGTGATTGCCCAGGGTCATAAAACGATGGAGCTAGGATTCTAAAGCAGGCTTATTTGACCCCAGAATTTAAACTTACAACCACTGCATTGTTCTATGCCTGCCCCAATGGCCCTCATCTACTTGACCCACTTGGGGCATTTGATGAGACCATTAAAACGTGGGTGAAGTTTTCTATTTTTTGAAACCTTTCAGTGAGAACATTCTTCACTTTGTTTGTATCTTGGGTAATTTTTATTTTGTATCTTTCACCCTATATTTTCTAGACTTCCTGAAAGTCTTCCAAAAAACAGATTCCTTCCTGCTATGAATAAGACCCATTCTTGTGTGCTTTCAGTGGGGTTTAGGAACACACCCTCTGTGTAGCAATTGCTCCCACAAAGGAGGTTTACTACTGATATCCTTTAAGCCCTATTCTACAACTAGAATCATTCACATGTATTTATTGAGCACCTACTAAGTTCAGGTAGTTTTAGGCACCAGGAATACAGTGGTGAACAGCAGGGACAGACCCTGCTCTAATGTAGCACCATCCTGATGGTGAAGAACCAGCCACTCCCATATTTTCTGATAAATCCCATTTTTTTTGTTTTCCAGCCAAATGGCCATGTTCCTCTTATGATTTATTTTTATTTTTGGTTAAGCCTCACCCAAGAATCTATTTTTTCCATTGATTTTTAGAGAAAGTGGGAGGGAGTAAGAGGTAGAGGGAGAAAGATACAGAGAGAGAGGGAGAGGGAGGAAGAGGAAGAGGAAGAGGAAGAGGAAGAGGAAGAGGAAGAGGGAGAGGGAGAGGGAGAGGGAGAGGGAGAGGGAAAGAAAGAAGGAGAGGGAGAGGGGAGAGGGAGAGGGAGAGGGGAGAGGGAGAGGGAGAGGGAGAGAGAGAGGGAGAGGGAGAGGGAGAGGGAGAGGGAGAGGGAGAGGGAGAGGGAGAGGGAGAAAAAGAAACATCAATGTGAGAGACACATTGACTGGTTGCCTCCCACATGGGCCCCAACTAGGTCAGTGATTGAACCTGCAATCCAGGTACTTACCCTTGACCGGGAATTGAACCTGAGACCCTTTTGGGGTCCAGGCCGATGCTCTTACCACTGAGCACACTGGCCAGGAAACCTCTTATGATTCTTGAGTTGTATTCAGTATTTGAAAGATCACCTTATAATTCTTCTACATGAACTTCCTTTTCATGAATCCTACTCTCACACCTGGTTGGAAACTTAAGATGCATGATGTTCTTTCAGGCCAAGGGGAAGGGAATGAACATTAGTGAGCACCTGTAGTGTATGCTAGTATTTATAACACCTTGTCTCAATTAACCATCACAAAAGCATAAGGAAGCCAAGTCTATTATTCTCATTTTCAAATGAAATACTGGAAGATTTTAGAAGTCAAATCCCAGAGCTTGAAAAAAAGCAGTTTGGAGGTGGGTGCCAGGTTCCTTCCTACTTAGGAAGTGACTCATTCTCCCAGACCCCAGCCTCAGGGAAATGCTGGTGAGCAGCCAGCATGTTCAGGACCTGGAAGACGGGTCAGAGCAATGACTGAATCATAACACAGTATTTTGATGCTCACCACCACCTCAGACTGTTCATATGGAATCAGGAGATAGTCTCAGGTTTGCACTTCAACCTTCAGGGGGATGACTTCATTGCTAATTGACCCATTCCTCGATTCTCAAAGTTTTCAGTCTTCAAACATTCTCTATTGACTGAGAGACAGATTCTGTGTTAATAGGACAATTAAGTCACAGGGGAAGGCAGTTGAGCTGATAAGGAGGTAGAAAGGTTCTAGAGGCAAACTTTCTACCTCCCAAAGTTGAAGTATTGACTTTCATGCTGCCAATTCCAGATGATTTCCTCTAGGGAAATTTGCTTCTGGAACCTCTCTACTCAGCTACTCAGTTGGGAATGGGCCTCTGATTAGATGCCTGAAGATGTGAAACAGAACCTAAGACTGTATAACACATAGAACAAACATCAAAACATCACGACGTCATAAACTTTTCTTTGATAAACATGAAATCTCTACATTATGGTTCTTTAGGGAGCTAGATTAAGCAGAGAGGATTCCTCTATTCTAGTAAAAGCATTTTATTTATCTAACCCTTTACATTTAGTGTTGTGTTGAGTGTGTTTTTTTTAAATAAAAGCTTACTTCATCTATAATGAACATAAAGAAGGTATTACAGTGAAAATTCAAGTATTAAACTCTCTAAAATTTATTTTTTAGTTATTTCTATATTTTAGGTGCTCAGAATTTCTTGTATAATGGCTTATTTTGCAAGATGGGTAGAAGAAGGAGCTCATTTCATTTGAAGAAATATAACCTCAGGTTGTCTGAGTAAGGGTTGACGTCATTGCTAATTGAACGATTGATGGGTTAGATATGAATTGACCCACGGTTGGTCCTAGAGTAAGGTCATGCTCCTGTTGATGGGTTTTTGAGATTCATAGAAAGATAATATTAACTATGAGTCACTCAAAGGATTTCATCTTCACAAGTCCGGCCTAAAAGATATATAAAGAGACACATTTAAGGAACTTGTACTGGAAGGACAAGGTGCCTTAGGTTGTCATTCAGGAGAAGTTTAGAATGAAGTTTCTTCTCTTGATACTGGTCCTGCAGGCCACTGTTCCTGGAGTTGTTTCTCGGATAAACTCTAAAAAAAAGAATGTGGTATTTGCTCAAGTAAGTATTAACCGCTATAGTATTTAACCTGATTTCTGTCTTTAAGATTTATTACATTGGCCAGTTTTATATTGAAAAGTACTATTTGAAAACTTGTTTAAGGGGCTATTTGATTTCAGCACTGAAATTTTCTTTGCCAAAAAGGAATGTAATAAAGAGACACTGGTTTTGAAGGAGTGTTATAAAATTGGTGGTTGAATTTGTCCCTTTTACTAAAAAGCCTAGGCCAAGGATTTTTAGTTCAAAATAATTGGTGCTCTACTTCTGTTATGGTATTTTACATTAATCATTTAATGCTGGTAATAATCTGAGATCTGAATAATGTCTTGATTATTTTAAACAATTCAGTCTTCCATGATAATTCAAGAATACTCTTTTATTAAATATATTTTTATTTATTTCAGAGAAGAAGGGAGAGGGAGAGAGAGATTGAAACATCAATGATGAGAATCATTGATCGGCTGCCTCCTTCATGACCCTACTAGGAATCGAGCCCGTTACCCAGGCATGTGCCCTTGACCAAAATTGAACCTGGGACCCTTCAGTCCCCAGGCTGATGCTCTATCCACTGAGCCAAACCAGCCAGGGCAAGAATACTCTTTACTGTTCCTATCTCAGATATTTCTTCCTGGACTATTTTTAAAATATAATTTTTCAATTCATTTCTTTCTCCTAACTACATGAGTTCAGATGATGTCCCGATTTTCTAAGACTGTTTTAACTTTGAATTTGTCATAGTTGTCCATTTTGTTGAACTTTGGATTTTTAGGTAAGAACATTTTATTCCAACTTAATTTATGAATCCTGACAATAAAGGTTTTTCTGATTTACTAAATGCCATAATGTGTTAGATGCTGAAATAAGTTTTTAAAAGTAGAAACAAGTTTGAAGAGGTAGAGACATAAGGGTGTTTTTAGCGGGCTTCCAGGAATCAATCTTGCTAATGATTTATTACACGTATGATAGCACAAAAATTTTTTCTTATTATGATTAATTTTTTTAATATATTTTATTGATTTTTTACAGAGAGGAAGGGAGAGGGATAGAGAGCTAGAAACATCAACCAGCTGCCTCCTGCACACCCCCTACTGGGGATGTGCCCACAACCAATGTAGATCCCCTTTACCGGAATCGAACCTGGGACCTTTCAGTCTGCAGACCGATGCTCTATCCACTGAGTCAAAACGGTTTCGGCATGATTAATTTTTTGATACCTGATTCAAACTTATCAGTGCACAGTTGATCCACATATGCAGAGCTCCAACAGAAAACTTTAGATATATAATAATGAAAGACTAAATGTATTTTTCCAGAGGTACTTGAAACGCTTTTATGGCTTCAATATGGGAGCAATGTCAGCGACAAAAGCGAAAGTCAATGAGAACTTCATGGAGAATAAAATTCAGGAAATGCAACAGTTCTTGGGACTAAATGTGACAGGGCAACTGGACAAGCCTACTCTGGCCATGATGCGCAAACCTCGATGTGCATTGCCTGATGTTTATCGTTTCGACACAACGCAAGGGAGGCCAGTATGGGAGAAGTATCTCATTACCTACAGGTAATATCATAGCCATGTATTTTTCTGCTTCCCCACAGGTCTGACTTCTGGAATCCTGAAGATTTTAGATATGGCCCTACATTTGGTCGTGGCTAAGAAGCCTCCCTCAACTCTTAACACTATCCCTCTGTTCAAGTTCATTATCTCCAGGAGCGAGGATTGTTCACTCAGGGATTGTTTGGCTTGCCAGTCCAGACCCGAGTAGGAAGGCTGCAAACAAAAGGAGAATGAAATTATGATAAATAAGACACAGGATAAATTTTTCTCAAGTAGTCAAGATTAATAAATGCAGAAGTCTTGGAGCAGGGGCAAAAGGCATAAGCTTCTATGAATGTAAATCTTTTGTAAATGATATATGAGAATAAATCAAGTTAGATTCCATTTAAGGAGGAAGTTGTCCAAGGATAAACATTTCTGTGTATAGAAAGCATGCTTTTTAAAAAATTGGTATAATTAATTTATGAAATAACTCATTCTCCAATGATGCCAGCAGATATGAAGTATCATAATATAACAAAATTAGCACATGGTTTCATATATTTTTCTCTTTTTTGTTTTGCTGATAAAGAATCAGTAATTACACTACTGACATGAAGCGTGAGGATGTTGACGATGCTATAGAGAAAGCTTTTCAAGTATGGAGTGATGTGACCCCTCTGAAATTCGTCATGATCAATGCAGGCGAGGCTGACATTATGATAAGTTTTACAGCTGCAGGTAGAGAACTTGGACTTATTTCATCTCTATCTGGCCACTCAGTATATATATTTTAGAGGCCCGGTGCATGAATTCGTGCATGGGTGGGGTCTGGCCAGCCTGGCCATGGGGAGGGGACATGGGCGGTTGGCTGGCCTGCCTGCTGGTCGAATTCCTGGTCGAGAGGACAATTTGCGTATTAGCCTTTTATTATATAGGATATACACTGAGTGGACAGATTATTATGCATTCAGAGATCATAATAATCTTGCCACTCAGTGTATATAGAAGGACTAATTTTCTTTTCCTTTTCAAAAGATTATGGAGGCTTTTACCGTTTTGATGGCAAAGATGGAGTTATAGCTCATGCTTTTAAACCTGGACCTGGTTTAGGAGGAGACCTATATTTTGATGAGGCTGAACACTGGACTATGAACCACAAAGGTAGGCAAACAAATAAACAAAACTACAAAAGAAAACCCTAACGAATTATAAATGGTGCCACCATTTTGAAAAAGGCTCGTTCTGAGAAAGGGTTATAGCATGAGAAAACTTGTTGTGATTGTAATTTTTGTAATAAATAAAATGTAACACTGTCTCAATTTTACACTCTATAAATTGAGGACATTGAACTAGGTAATCTTAAAGATAAGTTCTAAAAATCTGAGGATGAGCTACTTCATATAAACTCAAGAACCTCAGGAACTATAGGTATGTTATGTGATCGATTTTGACAGTGCAATCAATCCATAAACTCACACAAATATAGATACTAATTCTGTATATGCTAGCAATCCTAAAATGGTGTGGTTATCTTCCTGATCCATTATCTATAATAATAAAAGCATAATATGCTAATTAGACTAGATGTCCTTCCGGATGACCTTCCGGATGAAGCCGTGGCAGCGGGGGCCGAGGCAGAGGCAGTCGTGGCGGCAGTGGTGGGGGCCAAGACTCTTGCATGAATTTCGTGCATTGGGCCTCTAGTATGTTGACAATTTCTTAGGTTCATAGTGACACAGAAAGGCAATGCTGTAGAGAATTTAGAAAACCTCATAGAGATACACCATGTTATATGGTCACGTAGTCTCTTGTGGTTCTAGGATAAAAATTTCAGAATGACGAACTAATCATTCAATGATAACTTGTATGTATTTACAGAGGGGCTGTAAGTCACCATTCTTATCTAAAAGTGAAGATGTGAATAATAAATCTCTCTTGTTTGGAGGAATCACTATCCATTGGGAAGTTCAAACCATCATATCAGAAGCCTACTTAATCTCTCTATTGGGAATCTTAGATTACGTGACTGACTCATGTGGAAAGTAAATGGAGAGAAAGTCATGAAGAATATGCTTTACTCAGCAGCCCCCTTTGTCCTACTGATACTGCAAATGTTAGATAGCAATAGTTTATAGACCAGAAAGACTATTTATTTTAGTCTGACACATGGTCTAAAGCTTATAGGATTCGTAAGTAATAAGAGAATTTTTGCATTGTCAAAAGACAAATGATGTAGGATTTGGTCGTTTCTGAGCTACAAATTTTCAACTTAGACATATTAAATTTGTCTAAATTTCATGAAGGAATATTTTGGTTTTATAATCATTTCATCTGGTGTGGGAGAATTGTGTCAGCTAGCCAGAATGTTTTGAAATTCTAAAGGACCTTGGAAAAATCATTTAATATAGTTTTTTTACAGTTAGAGGAAATTGAGACCAAGGGAAAGTTAGTGGCTAGCTTGTAAAAAACTGGCATCAGAACATGCATTTCCTAATTCTTACTTTAGTCCAATGTTAGTCAAATTAATTCTAACTGTCCATGTTGCCTTATTTTTAATTGGCTCAATTTTGTATTTTTCAATAGCTAAATTATAAAAATTCTAACTTAAAGTGCTCATTCTCAACCTAATTTTTGACACTGTAAATCAGATGAACAATCAGCTCAATGGCTACTTTCTATATAGTGTTAGGTGATGGGTGGGGATATGTGGATACATAGATGAAAAGGACACGGTCCTGCCCTGGAGGAGCACACAGTGTAGGAAAAGACAAACAAAAAAAACTCCCACAAACAAAAATCCATTATTTTGAGATAGGAACCAGTCTATACAAAGTATTACATGAATTGGGAATAAGATAAATTTAGGTTTAGGCCAAAATATCAAAGGCTTTGTTTACTCTTCCCTGTATTATGCAGAGCAGAGAGAATGACAGAATCTACACTTCTTTTTCATTACTTGAGAGAAATTAAAGCATTTCCAAGTTTGTTGCTAACCCCTGTGTTATAGGGAATGTTCCTGGACACCTCCCAAAAGACAGGTGTAGACTCTATGTTCACACTTGGGTAGTGGAGAGAATTCCAAGGCCTGGCTCTGAGGCTAAGTGGACTTTGACCCTGGGCAAGTCAATTCTGAGTGTCAGTTTTGCCACAAAACAGGAAGAAATAATGAGGGCATTAGACCAGAACACAGATAAAAACTAAGATTAAGGGGTTATTCAGATCTTCTTGAGAAGCTTCAGAGAAAGGACACACCTCTCTTTCTTACCTACAAAGGTGCATGCTCTAAAAGATACAGAAAAAAATGAACAAGCATGACTATAACTTGTCAGTGTAAGTATATTTAACTTGTAAGCATAGTCTCTGATTTTATTTAGAATCATGTGTAGTTAAAAAGGTGAGCTTTATTTAAAGCCAAGAAATTCAAATTTGAATCTTGGGTTGGCACATAATTTGGTCAATTAATCTTGCTGATACTGTGTCTTCATCTGTAGATGGAGAGTATGGTGGCTTCCTTTTAGTTGCATAAGGATTACACATAATGTGGTATATTTCTCAGTGACTTGTAGTACCTGGAACTTCATATTGCCTTATATTTGGGTTTAGTAAAGAATGGTTATTAAGTACTTTTTTATATTCACTCAAGATTGACCAAGAGTAAAAGTAGGATGAAGTGATAATAACTTAGAGGCAATGAGAGCTATTGAACACAGCTATGAGTTATTGTAGATATTTTCACAACAGAATATATGTCATTTGTGTGATAGTGCAGTGATCCTTAACAAGAGGCAATTTTGCTCCCAAGGGGACATTAGACAATGTGTGGAGACATTTTGGTTATAAAAACTGAAGAGGGATTTGCTACTTATTTAATGATAAGCCAAAGATTTCTAAAAAACAAAACAAAACAATTATCTGGGCTATAATGTCAATAGTAAGTACCAAGGCTGAAAAACCTTGTGCAAGGAGGGGAACCAAGTAAAGGATTCCCAAATGTTTCCCTTCTCATTGTGTCAGATTTAAATTGTGTTATTGTCTTCTAGATGCCTGTAGATTTCACTGCTCTTTTCCTCATCTGGTTGGTTTCCTCTTAGGCATCAACTTGTTCCTAGTTGCTGTTCATGAGCTTGGCCATTCCTTGGGTCTAGACCATTCCAGTGATCCAAATGCCATAATGTTCCCCATCTATAGTTATGTGGACCCTGACACATTTCACCTCTCTAATGATGATATACATGCCATTCAGTCTCTCTATGGTAAGTTGAATTTCTTTACCATTTTGCCTTATAAAGATACACTTACGAATGAATAGTTTCATGATAGCTGCATTTGGCTAAAACTTTAACATCTGTATTCTCTTTTGAATCCCAATGGATACCCTGTGAGGTAGGTAGCACAGATATTATGTTCAATTTTGCAGATGAGCACAAAAGACCTAGTATGTTAATGCCAGAGCCAGAGGCAAAATCTACCATAAGCCTTCTGCACTTGAATCTGTTATTTCTATCTAACATATCATTGTCTATTGAAGAAGGTGCACAGAGAAAAAATATATAGCTGGAACAAGAAAACCAGAGTGAACAGATTTTTCCCCCTCCATAATGTTGCAACCACATAGGGAAAAACTTCTTTGTATGCTTCCTGTAAATGTTATAGAAAGCATAAATTGCTTTTTATGCATTTTTCATCAAGAAAATTGAATGTTTTTTAAAAAGAATGATTCTTCCTTTGATGAACTAAAAATTAGATTTTCTTTTTCTAATGCTTCTTGAAATGTATTTTCAGGCGGTCCAGAAAACTTCCAACTCCCATCAAATGCTAACAATACAGAACCAGCTTACTGTGATCCCAATTTTCATTTTGATGCTGCCACTAGAGTGGGAAATGGAATCTTTTACTTTAAAGACAGGTAGGATTATTTTCATACCTGACCAAATTTAAAGGTTTTCTCCTAAGGTGTGTTTTGTTGTTGTTGTTATTGTAGAATAATAGGAAATGATAGAACATTAAGTAGATGAAAATAGTAAGTAGGGACTTGGACTTTATTCTGTAGGCAGTGGAGAGATCTTGATGATTCTGAAGGAAGAAAGTGATATGATTATATTTATGTCTTAACTAGAAAACTGGTGTGTAAATAATGGATTTACAATTGGAATCTGGGTTGGGAAAATATAAGACAGGAAACAGAGAAGCCAGACTATTTTAATCATAGATAAAAATAATGTCTGGAACTAAAGCTGTGACAGAGTACTTATTTAAAGGATTTGATTCTTGATTTTAGAGAAGGGAATTCCAGGTTGACTTATGGTTCATGTTTTACAACACAGACTGAAGCAGATATTGGAGGTATGGGGGATGTATAGAAGATTAGTATTTGGAAGGGAGAACAAATATTCTTCATTTTTGAGATTCAAACACAGAAATACTTGAGGTTAAGTGACTTCCTTTAGATTATAAAGCTAGTGAATGGATTGTGGAACCAGACTAAATAATGATCCTTTGATTTCAAGATCCAGGGTATAACAGTTTGTCTGTTAATACCATTGCTATTATCAAAGAACTGATTTAACATTTTTTTCCTTGTGGTGCTCCTACACAGACAGCCATGGAATAGAATGTGAAGATCATGAAAAGAAACATTAAACTGTTTCACAGGTCCTTTCCACTCACATTTCATGGTTTTTGAGTCACAACAATTTTTTAACATGTATTTAATGCTTTACATGTCAGTTTCTTCTGGATGCAGATTCCTGGGAATCCAAATGCCAGTATTGGTTTAATTTCTTTCTTATTGCCAAACTTCACATCTGGTATTCAAGCTGCTTATGACATTGATGCTGAACAACACATTTTTCTTTTTAAAGGTAATTGCAATGTTTAGTTTTGCTATTGAGTCTACTTCAAGGAAGAGAATAAATTAAGGAAATACTACAGCTTTTTATAAATATAGATTTTTTTAAAAAAACACTCCAAATTGTATTAATTGTACACTGAACTAAAATCTAACATAGATTTAATAGATGATATATAAAATTTTCAAGAAAAGTTTGTAAAATATAGATTGTAATACTTATGGGGGGTGGAATACAGAACCAAAGAAAATGGGCTATGTTTAAGAACAAGGAACAATACACTTTGGAAGAATGGGAAAAGAATGATGTTCACAGTGAGTCAATATATATTTCTATTACTCTTTCTGTACAATTCCAATGTGCCCTTTTCTTTGTATTCACAGATGATAAGTACTGGTTAATCAGTAATTTAAGACCACAGCCAGATTATCCCAAAAGCATACATTCTTTGGGCTTTCCAGAGTCTGTAAAAAGAGTTGATGCAGCTGTTCATAACCCACTTCTTCATAAGACCTACTTCTTTGTAGATCAAGTGTATTGGAGGTGAGCTTTAATGATTACCAATTTGACCTCTAAGATACTGAAACAAGCAGGGAACAGGATTTTCCAGAAGAATAGTTTTACATACAAATTCCCAAAGATTTTTTTATCTTGCAGGGAGATAAGTCAAGATAATATAGGACTAGAATATTCATTGTCTACCTAGTTCTTTTCTTTGGATTTTTAGATCCTGAATTATGAAATAACACATAGTATATTTTAAAGGAATACTTTAAATTAAATGTCATGGTATTAATCATAGTGAAAACACATTGGAAAGTAGTGGTGGAGATGTATGGGACCTAGTCAGGTTGGAGGGTGTATGGAGTTTCATATTCCTTTCCAGAATCACGGGACCCTTGAAGACAAAATGAGGAAACCATCCTCTGAGTGACAGCTGATCCAGCAAGGTCTTCACTAACAGGAAATTAGACAACCAGGCTCTATAAAGCAGGACTGAGCACTGTGGAAGCATTGTGGAGGAGGGAGGAGAGTGCTTGACTGGTAGTCAGGAAGACTCGTGTTAGAGTCATGTAGGGACATGGAATAAATCAGTGAACTGTTTACCAGTAGGTCAGCTCAAGTCTTTTTAGTAAGTACCTTTCAGGACAGAAGCAGGTGGGTTGTGTTGTTCATGTCATGAAATGTGAAGTTTATGTCATGAAGTCTATTTATGCTGAAGTTTCTGCTGTTTATTTTTTTGTTTAGGTATGATGAGAGGAAGCAATGCATGGACCCTGGTTATCCCAAATCGACTATTAACCACTTCCAAGGAATTGGGCCTACAATTGATGCAGTCTTCTATTATAACAGTAAGTAGACTAGGAAACTATAAGGATACTTGAAATATCTTTTTAAAACACAGAGCCTTTCATACTTTTTTATACTTTGCGCTCTTTACCTTCCTTTCATCTCCTTTCACTCTTCATGGGCTCTCAAGGACTGGGCTGATGGTGGGATGAGAGAGCTTGAGTTTGTTTGAGTTTGTATTCGTGAATGTCTTTAAGCAAAATCAACCTAAGCAAATTGTTGACTAGGCCAAGATATTTTGTGTTTTGCTTGCCATCCCCATGAGCTTTGTACTTCTTCCATCAAGGCTTCCAAGTGTGTACCTGGGCCCAATCTCCTCCCTCCCACTCTGAGTTTTCCACTTGGAGTGTAACTTTTCAAAAACATTTGCATGTTAAAAGTCAGCCTTTAAAAGGAAACAACCTTCTCAATAAAATTAATGAGAATATTTAATGGTGAAATGATTGACAGTAGGCAGATATCTGGGGGCTAAGGGACCCAAACTATATATTTGAATCGGACCTTGTTTAATGTAAATAATCTAAAAAAATTGATAATCTATGTTATCTTTTCAAAGAAATACAAGCAGAGAATTAAACTATTCAATTTGTTTTCATTTTTAGAACACTACTATTTTTACCAAGGACCTGTCATATTTGAATATAATACCCCAACTAACCGTGTCATCAGACTGCTGAATCGGAATGCTACCTTTACTTGTTAGGAATTATATAATTACTGCTGTTTGCCAATTTACTCTAGTTTAATATGCATTACTCTAGTTTTATTGCATACTTATTATGTGCCTAGTGTATCAAAAATAATGACATATATCATAAAATAAGGTAAAATCTATGGGCCATAGACAAATAATCATATAGATAAATTATTATACGAAATATATAAGATTTTTTTTTAATTTTAAAAATTCTCATTGTCAGTTTTTACTTGACTCTGTTATTAAGTTTGAAAATAAACACCTTCAAAGGCCAAGAGAATATGTTGGTCATTAACATCCTTAAACTGAGAAATTATCATTATTTCTCTGGCTTAATCAAATTTAGAGAAAAGATTAGTTTCTTTGACCATTAAATGTTTCAGTAAGGATACCATTTTAATTGGAATAAGAACAGAATATATCTAGAACTTTAAAAATGACAATGATTTAAGTAAGATATATAAGTAAGTAATATAATTATGGTGATAATATACTTTTATCTGGTTGGCAGTGTTGACTTTTCTACTATTTTATATAAAGCATATGTACTTTCAATGTTCAAATAAAAACTTTAAAGCAAAGTATTCGGATTTTAAGAATTTTTCTTGAAAACTGGCACATGTATATTGAAAATAATTCTGGACCTGTTCCTAAATAAAACAAGTCTCTATGTGATTATACCAAGGAGTGAATAGAAATATGGCAACTATGATAAAAAAAAAAAAGGTTGTATTTGCTTTGGCTACTTGTTTAAAGCCACCTGAATCCTTGGTCTCAAGTCAAGAAAACATTCTCCAGACTGCATATGACTGCAAGGAGCACCTACAGTGTGTAACCACAAACACGAAAAGAAGAAGGCATGAAATAGGAACTTCCCATTTTGGTAAATTTCTGTGATAGATCAAGTCTCACAATAGGTGCCATTTAATTGCTGTGTGAACTTGGAAAGAGATTGAATCTAAGCTTCCTTAAATTTAGGGGGAAATATTAATGGTACCTATCTCATAAATTTATTGTGACAAAAAAATGATGCATGATATATGGTGAGAACAACATGCTGGTAGCTTGGCCTACCTTATATCAATTTTCTCCACTATCTCTTTAAAAACATTTTTTAAATATGTTTTTATTGATTTTAGAGAGAGATGAGGGATTAGGATAGAGAGAGAAACATCAGTAAGAGAGAAACATTGATTGGCTGCCTCCTGCACACCCCCTACTGGGGATTGAGCCTGCAACCCAAAATGTACCCTGACTGGGAATCAAACCAGGAACCTCATGGTTCTACCACTGAGCAACACTGGCCAGGAAATTTTCTTCCGTGCCTTTACACACATGCTCCCTATTTTCTGGATTGTACACATATTAAAGCTCCCTCTTATAGGTTTGTGGAATGCTTGGAGTTTTTAATGTATTTTCATACTATTGCTGACTGATGTACTCAAGACCCAAAAAAAGTCAAGTTTATTTCAGCTCAGATGATTGTTCTTGGCTAGTAGAATGAACTGAGATCAGAGAAAATATGAGTATCAAAAAGAATCTAGATGGGGACAAAGCTCCCTGTCCTTCATAGCTTAGGTCCATTCTTAAGGATGTGCTCCTTCGGTGGAGCACATGATATTAATCCCACAGTGGTCTTTATGGGAAACAGGATCAAGTCATCTTTAGAAGAAATGTTATTTATCTACAGGAAACTAAATGTTGGACATCCTTCAAAGGAAGAAACTTCCCCCACAGGATCAGCATCAAAAGAAAACTTAATGGTATCTTGGTTCAGATGTCTTTGGCCTTAGGATATTCAGGAATAAGCAGTTTATCTTAAGTAATGGCTGTCCTATATAATAAAGAGCTAATAGGCTAATGGCCGTGATGACCTCACGCCATAGCAACCTATCAGCAGGTGCGCACAGGTGGGCAGGGACTTGACTCTGGAGGACTTGACTGGAGGCGCAGATGGGTTTCTGGGTCCCGCTGGCATGGCGGATGGGTTTCTGGGTCCTGCCAGGGCAGCGGGCAGCTTTCTGGGTCCTGCCTCCCACATTGGTGGCAGCGACAGCCGCAGGACTCTTTCTGGGTGGGGAGGTGCATGAGGGGAGGGATCTGGGACTCACGCGATTTTGCGTGCCAGGATACTAAAATTGGAATAAAGGCCCAGAGTACACCTCTCTGTTTCATGAGTGTTCATGAGAAATGCCTTTAAAGATTTAAAAGTGAACCCTTTTTTCTTCTACCTCTGTGTTATATTATAAAATTTTGTTTAACAAATCCTTATAATGCTAACCATGTGCCATACACTCCCCAAAATCTGCATACACACACACACACACACACACACACACACACACACACACACAGAGAGAGAGAGAGAGAGAGAGAGAGAGAGAGAGAGAGAGAAACACATAATCTTATATAATAAAGAGGTAATATGCAAATTGACCATCACTCCAATACACAAGATGGCCGCCACAAGATGGCCAGCAGGGAAGGCCAGTTGTGGGCAATCAGGCCAGCAGGGGAGTGCAGTTGGGAGGGACTAGGCCTGCAAAGGAGGGCAGTTGGGAGTGACCAGGTCAGCAGGGGAGGGCAGTTGGGGGCAACCAGGCCAGCAGGGGAGGGAAGTTAGGGATGACTGGGCCAGCAGGGTAGGGAAGTTAGGGGTGACCAAGCCTGCAGGGGAGGGCAGTTAGGAGCAATCAGGCCAGCAGAGAGGGCAGTTAGGGGCAATCAGGCTGGCAGGGGAGCAATTAGGCATTGATCAGGTTGGCAGGGGAGTCATTAGGAGGTGATCAGGCTGGGAGGCAGAAGTGGTTGAGAGCCAGCAGTCCTGGATTGTGAAAGGGATCCTGGGGGGATCAGGCCTAAACAGGCAGTTGGACATCCCTCGAGGGGTCCCAGATTGGAGAGGGTGAAGGCTGGGCTGAGGG
The DNA here is from genome assembly GCF_951640355.1 of Cnephaeus nilssonii. Classification (NCBI taxonomy): domain Eukaryota; kingdom Metazoa; phylum Chordata; class Mammalia; order Chiroptera; family Vespertilionidae; genus Cnephaeus; species Cnephaeus nilssonii. The sequence goes on along the minus strand of NC_137084.1, from coordinate 67,680,591 downwards.
ACACACACACACACACACACACACACACACCATGCATGAATTTCGTGCACCGGGCCTCTAGTCTAAAATAATAAAATTAGACCATTAGACCAAACGTCCTTCCCGACATCATTCTAGACAAAGCTGGGGTCGGAGCAAAACCACGTGGGTCCCAGGTGCCTGGCAGTGGCAGCCGGAGCAAATCCCAGGCCCTGGGTGCCAGAGGGAAGCCAGTGCTGGCAGCTGGGAGCAGGAATGCCTACTCTTACACAAATTTTTATGCATCAGGCCTCTAGTTTTTAATAATAACTAATAATGACTAATTATTATTTATTAATAAATAATCACCTAATCATTAAAATTATGAAATAAATACTATCATTCATATTTTTTAAATGAGGAAAATGAGGCACTGAGAGGTGAACTAATTTGCCTTAAGTCACATAGCCTTGGAGCTGCAAGTCAAAGCCAGGCAGTTGGACTCCAGAATTTGTGTTATTAATGACCATAAAATTCTGCCTTTCAAATTTAGAAAAAGAAAAAAATCAAATAAAGTAAAAACTCCTGGCATTCTATTCTATTTGTACTTTAACTTGACTTTTCAATCAAAAGTTCTTTAACATGTTATAAAAATTCTTTGTGTGTCTAGATCGGAGAATACCATTTTCCCTTGGAAAAGGTAGTAGTGATATCTTGCTAATATCAGGGAAAAAATTGTCAAAGAGAAATTACAAGTGTCTTTACAATGTAGTGCTGGACATGTCTAACAGATCTTCTGGAGAGAAGCTGGTTTTATGAGAATATGCAACTGACACACGCTTTTGGGGGTCCAAGGTCCTGAGGGTCTGGGACCTACTGTGAGTTCTTGGCTTCATGTGGGAAAAAATTCAAATACAAGCCAGCATAGAGTTTAAAGTGAAAGTGAACTTATTAGTGAAGCAGTGAGACAAAAAGGTGGGCTACTCCACAGACACAGCAGATCCCCTTTAGTGGAATTTGCTTCCTTTATTTTTTAAAAATAGGTTTTTATTGATTTGAGAGAGAGAGGCAAGGAGAGGGATAGAGATAGAAATATAGATGAGAGACATAGATTGGTTGCCTTCCAAATGCCCCCTACTGAGATTAAGCCCCCAACTTGGGCATGTGCCCTGACTGGGAATTGAACCATGACCTCCTGGTTGATAGGTCGATGTTCAACCAGTGAGCATCACTGGTGTGGCTATTGAGGCTCACTTAATCAAGGGGGTAGGATATTCAATAAGGGGAAGGAATATTTAGGATCTTCTTGTGATAGGAGTGGAGATGTCTTGGAGGAGCTCCATCAACCATGTTGTGTTCTTGTATGGGCTTTCTGATTCTAGTCATGGCAGTGAGCAGTGAGTCATTTGCATGCTAATGTATTACAATGAGTATAAAAGGCTAGGGGTTATCTTTAGGTGAAATTAGTCTTCATGATGGATCTAGCTGGTCTCTGCCAGTTCTTAGACATAAATGTGGTGGTGGTGGGAGGTGGTTTTACTTATTGACAATTCCTATAGTTTTTATTGATTACAGCTGTTTCACCACAAACTTTATCTCACACCCTTGACTATAAATAAGTCAGTCTATTATATAACTCTGTAAGGATATAAATGATAAAAAACAATAATAATGCAAATGGTTCTTTTCTATAGCAATGCAAATAAATGTTATCTAGCATACAGTCAAGATGGCAGCATAGGTAACACAGTACTCAGAACTTCCCACTTCTCTATCAAAATTACAAGCAAAATACAGAACAACCATCATTGAGAACCCCCTGAAACCTAGCTGAACAGAAATCCTATAACTAAGATGTGTCTTTTGTCATTTAAAAATCAGGAGGAATATCTCAGCTTCGAAGGTCCTTTTTGAGGAGCAAGGGGTCCCAGCATATATACCAGGGTCTCCAGTCCAGGGTTCCAGTGCTGGAAAGAGAAGTCCCCATAACGTCGACTGTGGAAACAAGAAGAGAATCTTGCTGAGTGACAAAAAAGTTCTGCCCCTTAAAGGGCCCATACATGGACTTACTTGGACTCACTGGTTCTGAGCTCCAGCACTGGGGCAACAGCTCAAAAAGTGCATCAGGGACATATGGAAAGGAACTGAAGTGTCTGGCTTCAAGACAAGGGCTGGAGGGACAGGTTTTTTGTTTTTGTTTTTGTTTTCAGACAAAAGTGCTGACAGAAGCCATTCTTGCTTTGCTGAATTCTACCCTTGCAGAGCCAGCAGGCAGGCACCATATCTGAGTCTCCATCAACCTGGCTAACACAATTTGCCTCACCTTCATGATTCCCTGATACTCTGCGCTACCCAACTTTCAGACCCACCCAAGTTGCTTCCTGTGGCTATTCCATACAAACAGCCTGCCTTGGCTCATGCTGTGAACTTTCCTAAAATCTCTCAAAGATTCACACACCTCAAACAAGCAGCATCTGGCCTCTGTGTATCCTATACTTTTAGCTAAGTGTCCCCAGGCCTGGCACCAGTGGTAGCCAACCTCAATTTACAGCTTGGTCTTTCCTGGTCCTTTTTCAAGTCCAATACAAGTAGCAATCATCTGCAGATTGCTTTACAGCTCATGCCAGTTGGCCCTGGGCAGGGTACAGGTAGCAGCTGATCTCGGTCTGTACCCCCTAGGAAGCCCCAGAACCAGAGCACAGGATGGCTAGCTTCATAACGCATCAGAGCACCACCCAATCACCTCCACCAGCAACACACTCAAGATGTGGACTCATTGGGCATCAGAGCCCTGCTGACATGCTCCATGGGGTCAACCCATGCACAGCAGCTTCTCTGCTGTGGTCATAGCCAGTCCTTGAAGCTGATCAGCCTTAGGGAAAATCCCTCTCATTGATATACCAACAGCAATCAAGGCTCAATGACAACAGAAGGATGTACATATTCCACATGGGGTTGTACCTAGAGTGCCCATATTGGGTGACGAGAGAGTTATACCACTGGGCCCCACAGAACATCTACTACATAAAGCCACTTTTCTGAGACTGGGACACATAGCAGCTCTACATAATACATAGAAACAAACACAGGGAGGCAGGCAAAATTAGGCAACAAAGAAACGTGTCCTAAATGACAGAATAGGACAAAACTCCAGGAAAAGAACTAAATAAAATGGAGATGGGCAATCTACCAGATAGAGTTGAAATATTGGTTACAAGGATACTCATTGATCTTAGTGATAACTTCAACAAAGAGATAAGAAACAAAGAATGGAGAGAGGAAACATAAAAAAGACCCAATCAGAAATGAAGAATATAGTAACTGAAATGAAGAATGCATTGCAGGGAATCAACAGTAGAGCAGAGATTTTTTTCCAAAAATCAGCAATTTGGAAGAGAAAGAAGCAGAAAACACCCAACGAGAACAGTAAAAGAAAAAAAGAAAGAAATGAAGATCTTTTTGATGGAACTATGGAAGGTAGATCAGAAGGAATTAAGGCTAGATACAGAGAAGAACACCTATTATACTATTGTACTACTCCATGCAAGAAAGACTAAAAATTTGAATTATAGTCATGGGGAGGACAGAGGTAACATTAGAGTGGGGACAATTAATCAAGTTTTATAACTGCTTTGCATGTGTGCTATGACTGAAAAGGAGTAATATAGAAAAAAGGAGGACCTGTGTAATACTTTCAACAATAAAGATTTTAAAAAGCACAAAGCTAGATCAATGGATTACTCTGATTTAAAAAAAAGAAGAAGAATATAGGATGATATTTAAGGATCTGGTTTGCAAAGCAATCTTGAATAGGTAAATGGAGAGAGAAGAGAAGGTTATTGAGAAGTGGTGTTCTGCTTGATGGAATAAAGAGAGTTTGTTGGGTCTGAGGAGTCTTTATATTGAAGTATAATTGACTTACAATATTATATCAGTTTCAGGTGTACAACATAGTGATTCAATATTTATATACTTATGAAGTGATTATCATGATTAGACCAGTTACCTTCTATCACCATACATTATTGCAATATAATTGACTACAATCTCTATGCTGTTTGTTACAGCCCTGTGACTTATTTATTTTATAACTGAAAGTTTGTACCCCTTAATCCCTTTTACCTATTTGGCCCATCCCCTGCTGTGAGTCTGGGGAGCCTTGAGACATGCAGGTGGAGATGTCCAGTAGGGAATGGAATGGAATCAAAGCCCAGTAAAGGGATTTGGACCAGAAATTTAAATATTGGATTCTTCAGTAGATAGCTAGAAGGTTAACAACTTAGAGGTCAATGGGATATCCCAGGAAGAGCATAAGTAATAGTCTTAATAATAGTCATCATTTCCAGGAGTGACTTTCTAGAGTATAGTATTGTTATTAAAATATCAAAATAATTTAAGAAGGTTATAGTGTACCAAATAAAAAGGATTGTGCTTAATCATGCAAGAAAAATCCCAGCTCATGGAGATTAAAATCTAAGACTTTTGTGTTTTTATTTGTTAGTATATAAATATAACTTCCAAAGTTTACTTTTGTTCTTGGCCATATTATGATAACTGGTATAAAATATTTCTTTCTGCTGTGATTAACTAGAAAACTGGGCAAAATGTATGAAACAGCTGATTCCATTCATTGGGCACCAGGCAGTATAGTCTAGGAAAGAAGAGAAACAAATGATGCAAGCCCACAATCTTTCCTGCTTTATATGGTTAGGTATTTTCTAGGATGACCCAGAAGAACACAGTGGTCTCACTGAGTTGAGGAGACAGATATTAAAGTCCAGGGAGGGGGAGGTGACTAGAATTTGCAAAGAGTGAGATAGCATCCAGCATTGAATCTGTTGATGAGCTGTGATGCATCACCAAGGAGCTGTAGACTGAACAGTTTCCAGATGTAACACGAGGCTGGCAGAAGTGTGAGTTTCATCCAGCCAGAGTGACAGATATTAAACATTTAAGATAACTAGTAAAGAGTTAAATTAGTCCTGGAATAAAGACTGCACTAGACCCATCCTAAAAAAGCTTACGATAAAACTCTGAAAAGACCAAAGTGATACCAAATTATTTAACTTCTTGTCAAGACAAAAATTAAGCACTTTTTAAAAAAATGTAAAAATTTCAACAACTAATAGTGTAATATTCACAATGTCTAGCATCCAATAAAAATTTACTGAACATGCAAAGAAGTAGAAAAATGTGACCCATAATAAGGAACACAATTAACTAATAGAAATAGTTAAAGAAATGACAGAGATGGTAAAATTAGCAGAAAAAGGAGGTTAAAAGCAGCTATAAATATTCCCAAGGACTTACTGAAAAACATGGACATAATATGGAGAGTAATGTAAGACGTGAAAAAGTAGCAAATGAAATCGGAGCTGAACAATGTAAATTTTTGTTTAATTTGTTTTCAAATCTGACTGGTCATTTCTTAGTTTCTTAAAGCTTGCACATTTTTGTGATTTCATCTTCATTCCTTTATACATTAAATTCTTTGTTATTATATAATCTGGATTTAATATTTAAATATCCAAAAACCTTGTTGACCTAAATCTGTTATTTACTGTTTCTACTGACTTTCTTTCCTAGAGTTAGTTTCCTTGTGCAGTATTAGGTGATTGTGAATTCAATTTTTTAACACCTTAATTTGTAGCAATCTGGAGGATCTATAGAGGCCATGTTTTTTCCTTAAGAATATTGGTTATTGTTTCTATTAGGAAGCAAGAGGATTTTTTTTCATCTACAACTGCTTTACTCTCTTTATAGGATTTGTGGCAGGAGCCTTAGATGCCAATTCTCCGCCTCAATGATTGCTCATGTTTTAGAATCTTCAAGGTCCTTCTGCTATAAGTATTCGGGAACTTCTTGTTCCCATTTGTTCTTTGTAAACTGCTCACTCATCCTTAACCTAGCTTCAGCTCATTGTGTATGTGTTTGAGGGGTGGGGGAGGTGCATGCCTGTGTGCAGAGAGACTGGGGAAGCCTGGAAGATTTCCATTATCTCCTACAAGCAATAAAAAGTGGGTTTTTAAAAGTGGATTTTATTAATACTCCATCTGCTATAGTATGGGAAGTAAAATTATGGCTTGTCTCTTGACCTGTTACAAATGTTTTGGACGGCAGAGTTGTGGGCAGTGACTGGTTATATAAAGTCCATGATATTGATAAGTTAGAAAATTTGCACTGTGACTCATTGTGCTATCTTAGGCAAGATAGTTGACTTTTTTGAATCTCTAAGAAAATAATACCTGCCTCGTAGGTTTGTTTGTTCTAAGGATTAACATAGGTGAAGCCACTAGCATTTAGAAGCTACTCAATTAAAGCTTCTTTCTTTCCATCTCAACTTCCCCTTGATCCAGAATTCCTGTTATGCTGTTCTCCCCAACATGTGTGTTCCCACCTCAATAACCTCTCCGACTTTCAGGAAAAGTAAAGAGCCCATGTGGTCCTTCTTTCATTTTCTTCACATTTCCCTTATTCCCAACTACTAAAGACCACCCAAAGTTGGAAATACAATCAACTATTTTTTTTTTTGCCATTGCTCTAGATATCAAATTATTTTGAGTAACAATTATTATGTGCTTAAAATTTATGTATATTTTCTATTATATATACAAAGCTTGTAGGATAGATATTTTCATTACCATTTTCAGAATGAAGAACAAAAGGGCATAGAGAAGATAAGCAATTTGGTGCAGATTAAGATTCTAATTGGGGACCCTTTACCCCCAAACTCATGCTCTTTCTACTATGCCACCTTCTTTTGTCTAATAATCTTTAACAAGGATCATGATCAGATACTGGTTGGCCCAATTATTAGGGATAAGTTAAATTATTAATAAATTATCAATGACAACAAAAACACTACTTCTATTATGTATTTTTGTTGTTATTGTTGTTAATCCTCATCTGAGGATGTTTTTTCCATTGATCTTTAGAGAGAGTGTGAGGGCAGGAGGTAAGGGGGAGAAAGAGAGATCTATGTGAGAGAGACACATTGATTGGCTGCCTCCTGCATGCTCCATGACCGAGGCTGGGGACTGAAAATGCAACCCAGGAAGGTGCCCTTGATCTGGAATCAAACCCGCCACCCTTTGGTTTGCAACCCAATGCTCTAACCACTGAGCAAACAGGCCAGGGCAATATACTTTTTTTGAGCAATCAAGTTGGCAAATATCTTAAAGGCGATGTGAATATAAGTGAGGTTAGAGGGGACGTTTTTCCACTTATGCTCTAAATTCATGACTTGGAACAGCGTGTTCCCAACTTGTAACTGAATAAATTATAATTTTAGAAAAAAACAAGAATTGTGACATGTCCTGGGCCACAAAGGTACTGAATAATGTGTTTACACTCAGAACCTTAGTTTTGTATTTTTTTGACAAGCACTTAGGAATTCATACCCACCCAGATTTTGCTGATTTTTTTTTTCTACAATTGGGACATTGACCAACCTTGGTGAATGTGGAGACTTTGTGGATTTTTTTAATCTTTGTGTCACATAGTAAATGCTCATAGACATGTGTCCTAACTGGGTCACATCTGGGCAGCATAAAGAAATGATAATGAGTAGGAAAGAATGGGCTTAAAAGAGAGGAAAGGCAGAAGGTCAGAAATTGACGAAAGGAGGCCCCAAAACGGAAGACTAATTATCAGATAGTGGGTTAAAACACATATCCAGGATTTAGTTTTCAAGGACATAAATATTTGAGACAGAAATTTTGTGGGAAGGGTCAATTCCAGCTAAAGGAGTGTTATAAACAGATGAGATGCAGAGATTGAGTTATTCTGCAAACACTGCAAACTCTTATTTATTTGTTTTGGTTTTGATGAAATAACATTTGCATCATCTCTGCTACTTACTTGAATAAGTGTTTTAACTTTTCTGAACTGCAATTTTTTTCATCTGTGAAATGGGGATACTGATCTTTACCTTGCAATATGGGTTTAAAGATTAGACATAATATATATATCACATGTTTGGCACATACTAGATGCTCAGTATACAGTGGTTTTCTTCTTTCTTAAAGGACAGTTTTGAATATATATCTGTTTGACCACATTAAATACCCTGAAAAGTTTCAGAGACATTGATTACCTAAAACCATGTAAAATAATGGAAGTTCAGAACCCTGATTCCATTCTTCTCCTGGTATAGTTTTAATGGAGAGTAAGCTGGCAACCGACACCAGCTCTGTGGTTGGATGAGTTAGCTCTGCCTTGGTATACATCCAACCATAATTTTAGCTATTACTACAACACAAAATTTTATTCTGTCATTCTTATTTAATGTGGCCCATCCAAAAGATATTAACAAATCATGTCTCAAAAGAAGATGAGTTGTCATAGCCATGGCAAAGCAGTGCCTACGATCATTTCACAGATTTGTCAGGGCAATGAGCATTACTAGTTACAGATATTTGATCTAACCTCCAGAATGAAGCATTTGTGAATTCCAGAGTTTAAACAAAGAATATGCAGATAGCAAAAGAAGAGGTAATTCAGCTAAGGGTGAATATCCAAAGTTTATCCATTATAAAGGTACATAAGCCATGGAATAGAGATAAGTTTTCTAGTGAGAGACTGACTATACAAATGAAAGATCATATATAAAAATAGAACTTTAACCCCCAATCTACAGCAACCTTCTCAGGAAACCAACTCCCCTTCTCCAAAATAACCAACCCAGGAAGCCAGCCTGCTATAAGTCAGATTTGCTAGAAGCCAGAATGCTCTCTAGTGACAACCAGGAAGCTACACAATATCTTCCATGATACTCAGTCCAAAATGGCCACAACTTGATTAATAGCTGATGACATCTCTAATTTTGTCCCAGTTTCCAGCAGAATATAAATTTTAAAAAAGTCAAACATGCACCCTAACCAATCCCATATAATAAAGATGTAATATGCAAATGGTTGTTACGCTGTGAAGCATAACAACTGACTGCTTAACGACCGGATCACAGATCAGCAGGAGGGTGGGGCAGTAAGCTACAAGAGGGTGGCAGAGAGCTACAGGAGGGGGCAGGGCAGCAAGCTATGGGGGGAAGGGGGGAGGGAAGGGGGCGGGGGAGCTACGGGAGGGCAGGGCAGCAGGCGGAGAGCTACTGAAGGGTGGCAGCGAGCTACTGGCGCACAGATTCGTGTGCAGGGCTACTAGTACCATATAATGTCCCACTTCTAGTTATCCCACCTACAACTTCCCCTTGCGACAGTTACCATTGCTTGTTCTCATTTGGTTGGTCTTTATCTCCACACTAAGCAAAGATCTGCCAAGTCACAATGAAAGGAACTCAATCTTAACTGCAAACTAGCTAGTTGCAATTCATCCCAATTTACAAGACTCAATGCCATACCATGCCTTTTCATCCTTCCTGTCCTTTGTCTGTATTATCTCCTTTCTTTTTCAATTATTTTTACTTTTATCTACACTTCTTCAGGTTCCCCTTATAGCTCACTTGGATAATTATTGGATAATTATAATATCCCTTAAGCCAATCAACTTCACATTCTAATCTGCTTCAATCACTGCTGCCAGGTACATCTCACAGAAGCATAGTTCTGATATTGTCATTTATCTGACCAGAAACATTAAATGGGAATATTTTCAGTTTAAGAAGACAATTGGCTTCCACCAAAATCCCAGCAAGTTATTTTGTGGATATCAACAAATTAATTCTGAAGTTTAAATGGAGAAGCAAAACATCCAGAATAGCCAACAAAGAACAACAAAGTTGGAGGACTGACACCACTCAACTTCAAAACTTACTATAAAGCTACAGTAATCAAGTCAGTGTGCTATTGCAAAAAAAAAAAAAAAAATAGATCAATGAAACAAAATAGAGGGCCCAGAGCTAGACCAACATGAATATATAGTCAATTTACCTTTGACAAGGAAGCAAATGCAGTATAATGGAGCAAAGATAGTATTTCAATAGATGGTGCTGGAAGAACTGGACATCCAATGCAAAAAATGAATTAACTAAAAAAGATCATATCCTTAAATGTAAAACACAAAACTATATGTAATATAATAAAGAGCTAATATGCTAATTAGACCGAACAGCAGAACAACAGTCGGACGACCTTCTGGATGAAGCCAGGGCTGCGAGGGCTGTCCGGGGCTGCGAGGACCAAACCCCTTGCACAAATTTTGTGCATCGGGCCTCTAGTATATACTATAAATATATGTAATTATTTGTTGTTGTTTTTTAAAAGAAGACACTGGCTAGTAGCCATTGAAGCAGCCTTTCCCAAACTTTTACCAAAGAAAAGCCACATTTTTTACCCTACAATCAAATATAATATACTGACTGTTGAAACACCTTTAACAATTTTAATTAATGTTATTCTGTTTACACAATTAGAATACTTATGCCAAGAATATTACAAAATGCTCTCCTTCCTTCCATATAATCAGAGTTGCCTGGAGCCACTTACAGACCATTGTCATTGCCAAGAAATTTGAATGATGGATTTCAACATTTTTTACTACTCATGTTGAGTAATGTGAGTCATTAAGCTTTTATATGAAAAAAGACTGAGCCATCCACGTGCAGATGTCATCTGTTACTAATTCCATTTTGTATTCTAGTTCACCTCCCAGCTAGAATGTTTGAAAGTTTCTCTGGCAAATAGACATAAAATTAGCACATATAGTCTGGTTTAGCATTCTGAGATTCTGAATTATTGAAAAAATAGATAAAATTTTATAACTTTTCTATGATCATCCTGGTGTAAAAAAAAATACAGGTATTTAAAAATGAGAAGAAAATACAGTGATGTGCTAATAGTATTTTTCTCATGGTATGATTATAAGCGATTTATTTTCTTCTGTCTACCTTTCTTCCGCATTCTAAATTTTCAATAATAAAAATATAAAACTTTAAACATAAAAAATGTAATTAAATTTTTTATATTAACATGGCTTTCTATCACCAACAGACTAAATAAAACAACAAAACGAAATAAACTAAACAAGCCACAGACTGTTAACCTAAACATAACAAGCCAAAGTGAGAGGCACCAAGCATTTATCTGAGATCAAAAGTAATTGTAATCTGGTAGCATAGATTCTGACAGAAACCAAAATTATATCCCAATTATTCCACAAATGGGCTCTAACCTATCTTCCCACAATTGTATTTTTCATTTTTCATTACTACCTATCACACACTTCCTATTTCACTAAAAAATTAACTTTTTGCAATTTTCTGTGTACTAGTAGACCCTATAACTTTCTGCATAGTTGTTATTTTTTTTTTTTTTTTGGACAGGGTTTTTCTTCATATCCAAATCATTTCAGACTCCATTCATATGTGGAGTTTTCTATAAGCTTTTATTAAAGTAAACACCTTTCCTTTTGCATAATTTTTATACAGCTTATTACTTTATTTCCTTATAGAATTAGTTATGTAGGGATCATCTCCTCTACTAGATTACATTCTTCTTGCCTTCATTCCTTCATTCTTTCACTTCATCCTCCCTTCCTTCTTTTTTTATTTTTAAATGGCTAATTTGGTCACTTTTCCTCTAAATGTCTCCTTCCGATATTATCTCCAAATCTACACTCTTAGTTTGGACATTCTGAAGCATTTAAGACTCAGACACTTGATACAGGAATGTCTAGTGGAAAGAATGACTGTGTCAGCTGGAGGTAGCAAGCATCACGTACTATCTTCTCTGATTAATCGTGGAGAAGCATGGTAAGTAGGAAGACAGATGTGAAAAGTTATCAGGTCTAATATTACTTGGACTATCAGCTAGTTTTTGCATCCAAGTTTTGATCACGTTAAATTTAAGGTTACTTTCAGGTCTCTGATTCCTGGAAGTCAAATTTATAAAACTAGTCATTATCTGACCCTTGTAGATATTTAGCCATGAAACTAATGATTGTTCTGTGGAACACTAATTTTCATTTCTGTGCTGAAAAAAACACAAAAACACAAAAAAACCACCCTTATTTTTCTAGTGTTCATAGCTTCCCTCTATATTTGGTTTATTTACTCTCTCTTCTTTCTTTCTTTCTTTCTTTCTTTCTTTCTTTCTTTCTTTCTTTCTTTCTTTCTTTCTTTCTTTCTTTCTTTCTTTCTTTCTTTCTTTTCCCCTTTCCTCTCTCCCTCTTCACTCCCTCTCTTTTTTTCTACCATCCTTCCACTCCTCTCCCTTTCTTCTTCTACTCAGTTGCTCTTAATTTACCTATTCCTTCTCATTAATGCATTGCCTTTTAAATTTTAATCTACAAAATGAAAGTGGACCAATCATGCATTATCTGAAACTTTCCAGTTTTATAATCTTAGTTTGGCTATTCAACAGACATGGGGATGAAGATTTTGAGTATATAAGTCCTTAATTTATTCTCTTATTAGAGAGACTTAAGATGACAGCTACAATCTTTTTCTAAGAAAATAAAACTTCTTTAAAATTTCAGTTACTAAGGTATTAGTAACTCTTAGTTTGGACATTCTGAAGCACTTAAGACTCAGACACTTGATACAGGAATGTCTAGTGGAAAGAAAGAATGTAAGATCTAGGAATTTAGAAACATATGCATGATTTGTGAGCTTTTTTTTACTTTTCATTCACTGGTTATGTGCTATGTGCCTGTCATTCATAATTAACATATTAATTCTGTAATCAATTTGGAGATACCAGCTATATGCAAGGCTCCAGGCTAAGTTTTAGGCGTACAGAAATAAATGAGACATAGTCCCTACCCTCAAGAATGTACAATAACATAGGGGAGGCAAATAAGTGAACCAACACACTGTATGTAGTTCAGTGTGAGAGATCAGCAACAGAGGCAGGTACAAGATGCATTAGGAAAAAGATAATGAACTCTTCCTGGGGCTTGAGGGAGAACTCTCAGGGAAGTCTCTGAAGCTCGTGTACAAAATGACAAAGTTCTGTGTGGGGCAGACCTTTGTTTTTATTCAGGGACAACAAGGTCCGCTTTGCCAATCACATTTGAACAGCTGGGAAACTAAACATAATATCTGTCAGGCTTCTTTCTGAACTTTAAATATGTTTTATAAGTTATGAGAAAATTTACCAAGAAGAGACATTAACCTAGAAGGAATTGACTTTTGGGGTGCCACAGTCTTTGGCTTTTAGTCTCTTCCTGCTTTTTCTGTCTGATGCCTTATTCCTTCCTGATTTCATTTCTGGTACAGGTCCTGCTATCCTGACATCAATGAGGATAAATATTTCCCGTTATTTCAATTAAGACAAGATACAAACTTTCTTCCCCCAGAGGAATTTGAAGTGTCTTTAGACAGAGCCTATTGTAAAAACGACGCTTAAATTAGATGCATAAGCACTTCCAGGTGGTCATTATGCATTTGGATACCACCAATTACGAGAAGTCCTAGTCCATCTTTTTGTAAGGGTAAGGAAGGTGAAGTTAGTGGGAGAGATGGGGGGTGGTAGGTGCTGAGAGGATCATTAAAAGTTTAACAAAGTTTCTTCTTCTGAGACTGTTTAGGGATTTTCCTACAGGCATTTATTATATACTAGAGGCCCGGTGCATGAAATTAGTGCACGGGGAGGGGGGGTGTCCCTCAGCCCAGCCTGCACCCTCTCCAATCTGGGACCTCTCGAGGGATGTCCAACTGCCCGTTTAGGCCCAATTCCAGTAGGATTGGGCCTAAACAGGCAGCCGGACATCCCTCTCACAATCCAGGACTGCTGGCTCCCAACTGCTCACCTGCCTGCCTTCCTGATTGCCCCTAACCACTTCTGCCTGCCAGCCTGATCACCCCCTAACCACTCCCCTGCCAGCCTGATTGATGCCTAACTGCTCCCCTGCCAGCCCGGTCACCCCCAACTTCCCTCCTCTGCCGGCCTGGTCACCCCTAACTGCCCTCCCCTGCAGGCTTGATCGCCCCCAACTGCCCTCCCTTGCAGGCCTGGTCCCTCCCAACTGCCCTCCCCTGCTGGCCTGATCACCCACAACTGCCCTCCCCTGCAGGCATGATCCCTCCCAACTGCCCTCCCCTGATGGCCATCTTGTGGCAGCCATCTTGTGTCCACATGGGGGCAGCCATCTTTGACCACATGGGGGCAGCCATCTTGTGTGTTGGAATGATGGTCAATTTGCATATTACTCTTTTATTAGATAGGATAGAGGCCTGGTGCACGGGTGGGGGCCAGCTGGTTTGCCCTGAAGGGTGCCCTGGACCAGGGTGGGGGTTCCCTTGGGGCGTGGGGCAGCCTGGGCGAGGGGCCTGTGGTGGTTTGCAGGCCGGCCATGCACCCCGGCGACCCAAGCGGAGGCCCTGGGATCTGGGATTTATTTATCTTTTATAATTGAAACTTTGTAGCCTTGAGCAGAGGCCTGGGCGGGCCAGGGTGTGCAGGAAGCTTGGCTTCCTCCATTGCCGGGGAAACCCAAGCCTCCTGCTCACTCCGTGGCTGCAGCCATCTTGGTTGGGGTTAATTTGCATACTCGCTCCTGATTGGCTGGTGGGCGTGTCTTGTGGGTGTAGCGGAGGTATGGTCAATTTGCATATTACTCTTTTATTAGATAGGACTAGAGGCCTGGTGCACAAAGTTTGTGCACTGGGAGAGGAGGGTCCCTCAGTCCGGCCTGTGCCCTCTCGCAGTCTGGGACCCCTCAATCTTTACCGCCCACCTGCTTGCTGCTCCTTACCTCTCAGCTCACTGCTCCTTAGCGCTGCCACAGAGGTGGGAGAGGCTCCCACCACTGTTGCTGTGCTTGCCAGCCATGAGCCTGGCTTCTGGCTGAGCAGCGCTCCCCTGTGGGAGCACACTGACCACCAGAGGACAGCTCCTGCATTGGGCATCTGCCCCCTGGTGGTCAGTGTACATCATAGCGACCAGTAGTTCTGCAGTTCAGTCTATTTGCATATTAGGCTTTTATTATATAGGATTTGTGTGAGCTCTTTATATGTTAAAGATACTAAACATTTGTCAAATATTTGCTGCAAATACATTTTTGCCAGTTTGACTTTTAAACTCCAGACTCATTACGATTTCCCCTGTAGCCACATGGATTCCTTTAGATGCCCGTTTTCTTCCTCTTTGGGATTCTATGTTATTTTTATTGCTATAATTTATTTTTTTAAGAGTCTCTTATTCTTGTTGAGTTATGTTTTCTTCTAGAGTTTGCAACCATGGGACCATAATGGCTTCACTTCTAACTTTATTTTTTAAATATCTTTTCATTTATTTGAGAGAGAGAGAGGAAGAAAGAGAGAAACATTGAGCCCATAATCGGGGCATGTGCCCTGACAGGGAACCTAACCAGCAACCTATTGGTATACAGGACAGACATCCAGGCCCTGGCCTCAGGCTTTTCACTCTTTGTTGTTAATGCTTATAGGTCAAAAGGACCTTCACAGGTGGTCTATTATGCTAATGAGCTCGTAGTTTCTGAAAGAGGCTGAAGATTCTCATTTAGGGTTTTTCACAGGACAGTGGCACCTAGCAGAACCCCTACTCCTAGGAGACTCCCTTTCAACAGTAATAACAGAACAGCTGACACTGAATGGCCACTAAAAACAGCCCCAGCACTCTTCTAAGCTTCACCTGGCGACCTGGTTTGATCAACAACCCCAGGAGGCCGCACTATTATTCCCAGCTTTCAGATGAGAAAACAAAGGCGCTGAGTGGTTAAGTGATTTGCCCAAGTGCAGGGCAGAGCTGGGAGGCACATAGAGTGGGGGCTGCTGGGGAACAGATGTGCACACAGATGACGCAGGGATTCCCGGCAGAGTGACAGCTGAGGCAGGACAGGACAGTGCCAGGAAGAGAGGGAAGGCGGCGGGTATTGCCCCGGAGACCCGGGGAGCCCGTGCTGGGACCCGGCTGGGCTCCTGACCCGACTGGGTTCCTGGGGTTTCATATTGTAGAGCCGTCTTGCCCGGGAATCCGGAATCTGGAACCTGAGTTCTCCCAGGGGCCCCAGGACACGGAGCAGGCAATTTCCACACCTGCCTAGATTGCCAGTTAAGCTCTGGGGTTCTAAGCCCAGTGAGGGCAGGGGGCAGATAATCACAGTGGCAACAGTGAGCGCTTAGTACCTGTCAAGCACCAGGCTGAGGGCCTTACATGCATAATCTTATGCACACCCTGTAACATCCCAGTGGGGCTGGTACTATTATCATACCCATTTTATAGATGAAGAAACTGAGGCTCAGAGGTTACACAGCTCTAACTGGCAGAGTCTGTGTGACTCCAAAGTCTGTATATCGTCACCACGTCCCTCTGCTACCCCTGACCCCGGGGTGGGTGGCATTGCTAAGTCTAGCTTTTCTCTCCCTCCTGCTCTGGGACACCCAGTGATCAGCAGGGCTGAGCAGAGAAGGAGAGATGGCTCCGAGGGGCCCAGCAGGGGACCTGGCCATTATTTCTCTAGAGCCCGATGATAAGGAAAAAGATTGGCCATTTCCAGCCTGTTCTATTGTATCTTCTTCCCACTAATGGAAACTGGTACGCCATGGCGATCGGAGCCTGCAGGCCGGGGTGAGGGACCAAGAGGTTGGCCGTTCTTACCTGTTTGGGCCCCCGCTGCAGGTCGCCCTCTGTGTGTGGGGCAACCAGTGGGGCGGGGGCCTTGGCCTGGCGCCGCCTACATCCCTGCCACCCACCCACAGTTCCCAGATCACCTTCCGGGATAGGAGCCTGCCTGCTGCGGGGAGGGACCTACAGGTGGTCAGTGTGCCTCATAGTGACTGGTCAAGCGGTGGTTCTGGTCATTCCCCTGTTAGGGTCAATTTGCATATTACCCTTTTATTATATAGGACAATTGATATGAACAATACTCTACTTGACAAAGAAAAGGAAGGAAAGGAAAGGGACAGAACGGAAAGGAAAGAAAATAGGAAGGATAGGGGAGGGGAGGGAAGGGGAAAGGAGGGGAGGGGAGGGAGAGAAGGAGAGGGAAGAGAAGGGGAGGGGAGGGAAGAAATAAATGAACAGCATGGAGAAAGAAATTAGGATGGCTTTTTCTTAAGTTCAAAGTATCTACTAGTTTGAATTTACAGAGAAGGAAAAGGGATTGAAAGAGAATTTTTAAATAGCGTAGAAGAATTTCAGTCTAGTGAACAATATAATTCATTTTAATTTTACTAGCATTCACAAAACAGCTGTTACAGATCTGTTGCCCATTAATAAATGAATACAGAATTAAGACAAACCAAAGAGAATGGATACACTTACTTCTTCACAATCTTTGTTCTATCCTGTCTAGTAGTTTTTCCTCCTCAAGGTCTAACAAATCCAGCCAGAAAACAGAAATAGATATTTCAAATCCAAGACACAAAAAAGAAATTCTCCCTTCCCATTTAATTATAAATATTCTTTCTTCTGTTTTCTTTTGTTGTTGTTGTTTTTTTGTGGAATCTTTAGTACATACTTTAGCTATATATGTATAGCTTTTCATATACTTACATCATGTAACATTTGTTTTTAATATGTTCTTTTATTTTATTTTTAAAATATATTTTTATTGATTTCATAGAGAAAGGGGGAGGGAGAGAGAGATAGAAATATCCATGATGAGAGAGAATCATGGATCGGCTGCCTCATGCAAGTCCCCCACTTGGGATTGAGCCCACAATGGAGGTATGTGCCCTTGACTGGAATCGAACCTGAGACCTTTCAGTTCACAGGCCGATGCTCTATCCACTGAGCCAAACTGGCTAGGGCCTAATATGTTATTTTAAAACTCATTTAAAAGTTCTATGCAATTCTGACATTTTACTGAGTCAGCTTACTTCTCTCAAACACACAAACATAAATTGTCTTGTAAACTCCAGTCACTTTTTTTCCAGAGGGGGGAAAAAAAGCCCAGTTTTTTCTTTTGTAATACAGGAAGCATTTCCTGGAGATTAATCATTATTTTGACTTGCAAATTTGGAGAAGTTGAGAGAAGTTAGTAAAGTAACTTGTAACATCCCACGTTCGGTTTGGGATTTTTGGAAGTGGTTCTGCTGCTATCCGGATGACAGCGATAGTGAGTCAAGCTGCTGAGGGTGATCTAAACAAACACTGTCACCCTATAAAGGTGGGGCTCCAGAGGGAGGACCTAGAAGAGAGTAGGCAAAGAGCTAGGCACTAAGACAACCCAGATCTGAGTGCAGCCAGCTGCAATGAAGAATCTTCCCGTGCTACTGCTGCTGAGTCTGGCTGTTTGCTCAGCCCATCCACTGAATGGAGCTGCAAGGGATACGGACGACAGCATGGACCTCCTTCAGGTAACTAAGGGAGACAGCCTGCACGCTCATTCACAGGGTCAAGCGGGGAAACCACCTCTGCTTCCCATTCATAAAACTCGTGCAGACTGGTTTGAATTATGGTGCAGGGCTAGTTCAAGCACAGAGAGTTATATAGCGTGCTGCATGTGGGAGAGGTCTCGGTTTCCCACTGTTTGGGCACCTCCTGTCATGTAGGGCGAAAGGAAGGCCAGGTATCTTCCTAAGGTCACAGACAGCATAGTAAGGAGAGTGGAGGAAATGTATCTTGCCTTGGGATTTATTTAGGTTTTTTGTGTGTTTTTTTTTAGTCAGAGAAAAATAATGGGATTTCATACATACATATGTATGGGAACCTGCATACATGAGCCAGAGACCCCACCTGCAGGAGAGGCTCAGAGACAGAAATGGGATTGAGGTACATAAGACATCCTGAGCTAGGGATGAGGTAAAGAACCTCGGGGGCTGCAAAGGGTCATTGCAGGACGAGAAGAGATGATTAGTAAATAATAGTTTGCCCTCACATATAGGTGGGTCCAAAAGGTTATCTTCGGTAGTATTATATGGGCAAGCCCTCTAATTCAAATTCTTCTTGGATGTTAAGGGTGGGAGGCAGAAGTTTCCCTGGAAGTTAAAGGTGGCAGGCTAAAGTTGCCTTTAGCGCAAAATAATCTGCATATCACACAGGCACATTTTGGGGTGACTTGTTCTGGACCCCCATAGGGAACCTTTAGGTGTTTTAATCCAATGTACAATTAACTAGATCTTTATATTGCTAGTGTCATGTTTAGACACAGGGATTTGTCCGTTTCCTTTTCTTAAGCCAAGACCTTGTGAAACACATAAAATAGAAAATTGAGGGAATTGGATAAATATACCTGAAATATACAATTATGCCCAAAGAAGTAGGTTTGTTTTTTTCTCCTTTAAATTGATTAGATCCATATTTAAATGTTCTACTTAATTTCAGTTACTTTGGTAATAAACTAAGCTGTAGAGATTATTTAGTTACAAAGATAAAACAAAAGTGAAGAGTCTGTAATTAAAAAATTAAACAGAATGTGACACTTATTTCAGAATACTTCAGATATATTAAGTGGACAACTGCACAAATGTCCTTCCTCCAAAGGGCTAAAAAATGCTAAGAATGACCTAAAAACTACACATTTTATTCCAATAGCACTACCTAGAAGACTACTACAACCTTCCAAAAGATGCAAAACAGTTTGCTAGAAGGAAGGACAGTAGCCCTGTTGTTAAAAAAATTCAAGAAATGCAGAAGTTCCTGGGGCTGACGGTGACAGGGAAGCTGGACCCAGACACGCTGGAGGTGATGCGCAAGCCCAGGTGCGGAGTCCCTGACGTGGGAGCATTCAGTACCTTTCCCGGCATGCCAAAGTGGAGGAAGACTCACCTCACCTACAGGTAATGAATGGGGCCTGAGCGGTTTCCACATTATACTGAGATTTTATAAAGGACTGTGTCAGGAGAAAATATTATCTTCTTCAATTGTTCTCACTCAGGATTGTGAATTACACACCGGATTTGCCAAGAGATGCTGTTGATTCTGCCGTTGAGAAAGCTCTGAGAGTCTGGGAGGAGGTGACTCCACTGACATTCTCCAGGATGTGTGAAGGAGAGGCTGACATAATGATCACTTTTGCAGTTAGAGGTAAGAAACAAACAAACAAACAAAACATGCAATGCATCTATTTACTTGGTGGTATTTTATTGGAAAAATTCCAAAGTGATTGTAGTTACCTCTCTATCCAGTAAATTTCTTTTTCTCTATTAGAACATGGAGACTTTCACCCTTTTGATGGACCTGGGATGGTTTTGGGTCATGCCTATCCACCTGGGCCACAGGGGTATAACGGAGATGCTCACTTTGATGATGATGAACAATGGACAAAAGATACATCAGGTTAGTTTTACGTCTCTCAGAATGATTGTTTTTTATATTTGGAAAATTCTTAGTAACTAAGAACAGTCAAGGAATTGGGTTGTTTTATATTTGCCAGTGGGTCAAGGACCAGCAGAATATATTTTTGTTGTAATCATTATTAACAACATTTTCAGATGTCTAAAAATGTTTATTTTCTGTCTAGGTGAGAACATTGTAGGAAGCATCATTAAATATTTCTTTGATGAACCTGGTTCTTGTGTGATCTTAAACCATCAGTAACAGCAATTTCTCATCAAACTGCAGATATTCAAATTGTA
The DNA here is from genome assembly GCF_951640355.1 of Cnephaeus nilssonii. NCBI lineage: Eukaryota > Metazoa > Chordata > Mammalia > Chiroptera > Vespertilionidae > Cnephaeus > Cnephaeus nilssonii. The sequence goes on along the minus strand of NC_137084.1, from coordinate 67,660,196 downwards.
GATTGTATCACATTGGGTCTACACTAGCATTTGCCTTGGATATTTATTATATCCAATTGGGGAAATGTCCGCCAATTACTTCTTTACTCTTCCAAACAGAAATGAGAATTAAATTCCAGAAACTGAGGTTTCAGTTCAGGTTTTTCTGGTTAGAATAACATTTTACTCTCTCTATGTTAGGAAGGGTTATTGTGGATTTATCCTGAAGGAAAGGAGCAACCCCCAAATAAAATGTTTCTCAGTTTATAACTGGATTAGAGGCCAGGTGCACGAATTCGTGCATGGGTGGGGTCTGGCCAGCCAGCCCCAATCAGGGCCAGTTGGGCCAGGCCAGTTGGGGAGAGGGGCCGAGGGGGGTTGGCCAGCCAGCCCCGCCCTTTGGTCAAACTCCCAGGGCGAGAGGACAATTTGCATATTAGCCTTTTATTATATAGGATACTTTGAGATATGGCTTCCAAAGTTTCAAACAATTGGCTAAAACAAGTACTCCTGAAATTTAATTGGGATTTATAATAAAAATGCAAACAGAATTCCTATAGAGAGTACAAATGTGAGGTTAGTTAATACTGGATAAAAGCCTTTGTTTGATTGAATTAGCAACTTTTTCCTTCAAAGGAACATTCCTGCAAAGTCTCAAATGAGAACTTTAAAAGTAAAGTCCACTTACTTGGCATTTCAATCCTAACTACCCAATGCCTTCCAATTTCAGCATTCTAATTTATTTTTATAATATGAAGAAAAAAATCTGAATACAGCATGTGTTTGTGTGGCCAAAATCTCTTATGACAAATGCTAGACATGATTGGGCATGTTATGTCTTAAATCAATTTTACAAATTCTATGACATCTATAATTATTATTTTTGGAGCCAATATGTATTAAATAATCATCATGAGGCAGAAAAATTATGCAGGCAATATTCTGATGGCAAATAATGGCAGTAAGATTGTTTAAGGATTTCAGAATTGAGATAAATAAACTGTGATTCATTTAATTTAGACCAGTGGTCAGCAAACTCATTAGTCAACAGAGCCAAATATCAACAGTACAATGATTGAAATTTATTTTGAGAGCCAATTTTTTTTTATTATTATGGTACTAGAAGCCCGGTGCACGAAATTCATGCACGGTGGGGAGTTGTCCCTCAGCCCAGCCTGTACCCTCTCCAATCTGGGACTCCTGGAGGGATGTCCGACTGCCCGTTTAGGCCCGATCCTGGTGGGGCCTAAACGGTCAGTCGGACATCCCTCTCACAATCCAGGACTGCTGGCTCCCAACTGCTTGCCTGCCTGCCTTCCTGATTGCCCCTAACTGCTTCTGCCTGCCAGCCTGATCACCCCCTAACCACTCTGCTGCCAGCCTGGTTGATGCTTAACTGCTCCCCTGCCAGCCTGTTTGCCCCCAACTTCCCTCCTCTGCCAGCCTGGTCACCCCTAACTGCCCTCTCCTGCAGGGTTGATCACCTCCAACTGCCCTCCCTTGCAGGCCTGGTCCCTCACAACTGCCCTCCCTTGCAGGCCAGGTGCCTCCCAACTGCCCTCTCCTGCTGCTAGCCATCTTGTGGTGGCCATCTTGTGTCCACATGGGGGCAGGATCTTTGACCACATGGGGGCAGCTATATTGTGTGCTGCAGTGATGATCAATCTGCATATTACTCTTTTATTAGATAGGATAGAGGCTTGGTGCACGGGTGGGGGACAGCTGGTTTGCCCTGAAGGGTGTCACAGATAAGGGTGGGGGTTCCCTTGGGGTGTGGGGCGGCCTGAGCGAGGGGCCTGTGGTGGTTTGCAGGCCGGCCACGCCCCTTGGCAACCCAAGGGGAGGCCCTGGTATCTGGAATTTATTTTCCTTCTACAATTGAAACTTTGTAGCCTGGAGCAGAGCCAAGCCTGGGGCTCCGGCAGCCATTTCTGTGGCAGTTAATTCACCTTCTACAATTGAAACTTTATTGCCTTAAGCGGGTGAGCCCGGCCAGGGTGTGTGGAAAGCTTTGCTTCCCCTGTTGCCGCCGGCAACCCTGGCCTGCTCTCGCAAGCTCCATTCTGCTGCCATTTGTTTGAATTTGTTTACCTTCTATAATTGAAACTTTGTAGCTTGAGTGGAGGCTTAGGCCTGCAACGGCTATGGAAAGCTTGGCTTCCTCTGTTACCTGGGAAACCTTGATCTCTGTGGCTGTAGCCATATTGGATTGGGGTTAATTTGCATACTCGCCCTGACTGGCTGGTGGGCGTGGCTTATGTAGCAGAGTGATGGTTAATTTGCATATTACCGTTTTATTAGAGAGGATTATATGTGTACATATCTTACCATTGCCCCCCACCACCCGAGAGCCAAATTTTTAAACTTAAACTATATAGGTAGGTACATTGTTATTAACTTAATTAGGGTACTCCTAAGCTGGTCTTTGCTAAAAACTCAAAGGGCCAAAGAGCCGCATGTGGCTCGCAAGCCTTGGTTTGCTGACCACTGATTTATACTAACCAACAGCCAAACAGTGCTTAGCTTTTCATTGACAAATGAAGAGAAATAAGTTTGTTCCATTTCAGAGTACAAGAAAAGGGACCTGGTTCTCATAAAGTTAACAGGCTCCTGAGAGGAGAATAGTTGGGCATGGCTAGACATTTTGTCTCAAAGATTGATGTCACTAATAGGCCTTGCAAAAACGGCCTGCCATTAAGTATGTAATCAGTTAATTGACTGATTAACCAAAACTCAAGGCATAAAAAGGCCTGTGTGCTTCCTGAAAGTAAACAAATAAAATACACAGCTGACATCTGTAATGTACATGTATTTAAGACATAAGTAACTCTTATTTATGATTTCCTAAATAGGGACCAATTTATTCCTCGTTGCTGCTCATGAACTTGGCCATTCCCTGGGTCTCGGACACTCGGACAACACTAAAGCTTTGATGTACCCAGTCTACAACTCACTCACAGACCTGGCCAGGTTCCGCCTTTCTCAAGATGATGTGAATGGCATTCAGTCGCTGTATGGTGAGTGATGCTGTGGAAATGAGGCATCCTAGCTTCCCCATGATGATTGTCAGGAAAGTTAGGGGGAGAGATCAACCAAAGGACTTGCACGCATATAAGCCTAACCAATGGACACAGACACCAGGGGTTAAGGGCATGAGTGGGGAGTTGGGGGTCAATGGGGGAATAAGGACACATATGTAATACTTTAATCAATAAAGAAAAATAATAAATAATAAATAAATAAATAAATAAATAAATAAATAAATAATGCTGCAGGAAGCATTTGCGGTCAGCTAAAAGCACTCTGGGAGTGTTTGGAAAGTATGTGCACTGACAGAAACATCACACTCCTCCTAATGTTTGCATCCTCCCATCTGTTCTCCTTAGGACCTCCCCCTGCTTCCCCTCATGACCCCGTGGAGCCCACAGAATCGGCAAGTCCTGAGACACCAGCCATGTGTGACCCCACTTTGTCCTTCGACGCAATCAGCACCCTGAGGGGAGAAATCCTGTTCTTTAAAGACAGGTCAGACCAGAAAATTGTATTTTCCTATCTCTTCTTTTGACGTACAGTGCTTAAAAACTGAAAACAAACGGAAACTCAATAGAGGCTTTTACACATTATAAACAAAAATGATTCCTCTGAACTGAAATTATTTGGGTCTGGTGCTCCAATTCCCACATTTTCCTAAAATTGTCCAGTTCGTTTTCGAAGACGTACACAGCATGATTTAATTTTTGTCCTCTAGTTGTTCCAAATTTATAAGTCATAGTTGCTTTTAAGTCAGATACTTACACACACATCTGCCTATCTTTTTGAAAACGTAAAAGTTGATATATAACATATACACTGTTTTACATGAATTGTGGGAATTTAAGGTTTATAGTCAGCCAGTTAACTTGCATTGCAGGATAACTTTCTCTTCACAGAAGACGGTACTCTGTAATCCTATGGCAGGAGGTCCAGTGCAGTTTTCTGAAGAAAAAAGAAAAATATTTTCCTAGTGGCAATATACCTGATCTCTGTCTGTCATCAGCCTAGAAGCTGAGAGAATGGGGGGAGACGGGTGGGGCAGGAAAATATGCTAAAGATGGAAGATTGTTTTCAATTTTCACTTCTTTTTACCTGTATTCCAGGCATGTTTGGCGCAAATCCCTAAGGACTCTGGAACCTGGACTTTATTTGATCTCTTCGTTTTGGCCATCTCTTCCTTCAGGAGTGGATGCTGCATATGAAGTGACTAGCAAGGATATTGTTTTCATTTTTAAAGGTAATTATTATATAATAAATTTTTAACCTGTTGAAATAAACCCTCTCACAGGAAAACTGAATAGACCTTAATTTTTTTTTTTATTGTGGCAAATTCTGTCTACTTTATTACTCCAGATAATGATAAAATGACTGAAACTGGTATTGTTTTATTTATATATTTTACAGAAGATAAAAATGAGCACAGTAATATAAATTGCTCAGTTGTATATTCCCTCATTCAATCTGTGCTCATTCACTCAAAGGGGAATTTTTTTGTTAAATGTCCACTTTGAGCTGGTAATTAAATCTAAAATTCTGGCTTCTTCTTTACTATAAAGTCAAAGGTGCTAAAACATATTTCTAAAGCCCAAAGGTTTTAACTGTTATAAACTCCATGTGACTCTGAATTATTATTTTTTAACAGGAAAGCAGTTCTGGGCCATCCGAGGAAGTGAGGTGCAAGCAGGTTACCCTAGAGGCATCCACACCCTGGGTTTGCCGCCAACAGTAAAAAAAATAGATGCGGCCATTTTTTATAAACAAAAGAAGAAAACATACTTCTTTGTAGAGGACAAATACTGGAGGTAATATGTGATCGGAATGACTTTGTATGGAGCCTAATTAGGGGCATGTTTTTTCTCTCTAAAAAATCCCCTCCTCACGCAGCTCTCAGTAGGAGAGCTTGTCTCTTAGACAAGTGTGGGGAAGTGCTTAGTCTAAAAAGCAGCGTATGGTAACAGGCATTTCATGAGCTCTTCTGTTTTAAGTCCCATGTACAATAGGAGGGAGCTTCCCTTTGTCCCTTTGTGCCGTTGCCCAACCTGCCAGAAGTGTCCTCTTCTCTCCTGAACCTGCCCCTCCCCCACCCATCCTCAAGTCCTACCACCTCTATGAAGGTTTTCCTCCCGGACTCCAAACCCAACGGGGCTTTTCTTCTTTGAAAGAAGCCCTGAGAATCCAGGCCATTGTCCCAAAGGGCTAGTCAATGTCTTGTCGGGTGTTAGTCTTGTCTTACCAACTTTACTATGTGATTCTCAACGATTTCCTTTAACCTCACTGACTAATTGCCTCTGCCTGTTTCAGAGGACAATGAGCAGAGGCAGTCTAGGTTCATGGGTAGAACCCAAGACTCATGGAGAGGCTGACTCCTAGTCATCTGCCCAGACTCTGAGACATCTGAGCAGACCAACCCAGGTCTATCCAATAAGTCCAAAATGCATTCACTGTGCTTTGTTTCTTGTTCTAATCCCATTTTCTAAGAGACTGACATAGAAAGCCCAGTTGTGCAGGGTGGGGAGGGCATATATGAGCCAGGTATGATGGAGAACTTGAAATTTGTATTTAGATGAATGATTCCATTCTTTATGTATCTGTTCATACCTTCATGTCCTTGTGATAGAAAAATGATAAAGGTTCTTTCTGCCCAGGCTTAAGAAATATAATAATGAACAGCGTTTTCTAGATCAAAATGTTGCTTCTGTTCTGGGGAAAGAGAATTTAAAAAAAAATTTTTAAGAGCTAAGTTTACAGTACCACTGAAGTCACATATTTCTGTAGTGTTAAGCATGTTTATCATTTACTTGCGGTACTTGGAAAGTTTACTAGAATTCCACATTAAACCTAACATGGTTTAAGAATTTTGGTAATGTGGTCTTTATGCAATGCTGAACTGCATTCTTTTCTTTGGTGCAGATTTAATGAGAAGAAACAGTCAATGGATCCGGGCTTTCCCAGGCAAACGGCGCAAGACTTTCCAGGCGTTGGCCCAAAGGTTGATGCTGTGTTTGAAGCATTTGGTAAGTGATACTTATTTTGTTGGCAATGAGGCCCTTGAAACATTTTATAGCATCAAAGGGAAGAGACTTGAAATAATTTTTAATAGCAGGTTTTCTTTAACCAGTTATCTCCTCCCTCCCTAAGTTTAAATTTACGAATTTTTAACCAATCATGCAAATTTATGAATTTTTAACCAATCATATAATAAGTTGTTTGGAATTATAAAGGTATTTAACACAAATTTCTCCATTTAACTTTATACATCTAGATAAAACATCAAAGTCAGTATAAAAATCCCCTCACGTGGTATGGCCAAACTTAACACGGGCTGGCTGGCTTTCTCCTCCACACCAAGCTGGTGCGGCTACTAATTCCCAGGGAGATTTTCTCTGCCTTTCTTGAGTACTCAGTCGTTGACCACATTAGTCCGTTGCAAATACTTATATTTCCAGGCACCCGAAGTTTGAAAAGATTTTGAAAAAAAATCTTTGAAAAGATTTTCTTTCCTACTCAAGCATAGGTGCGTGGAGGTTGATGGTCTTTACCTGCAGAGTAACCAGAGCACCAGGAAGGCAGAGCCACAGCGGGCTCCCTAGGCTCCTCAAAGGCCAGAAATGCCCCTCTGTTGCAGAAATAAGTGGGCCGGGGGATTGGTGGGGGAAGGACACTACATGTAAAATGCTTAATACGTAGTCCCTGGCACATAGTAAATTCTAAAACACTTTGCATTCCTAGTTATCTATTATTCTGAGGTTTTGTATGTTGCCAAATTTATTTATTTGAAAAAAACATCCCACTATTTCCCTTGTCTGTATTTGCAGGGTTTTTCTATTTCTTCGGTGGATCTTCACAGTGGGAGTTTGACCCCAATGCAAAGAAAGTGACACATGTCTTGAAGAGTAACAGCTGGTTTCATTGTTAGGAGAGATGCGTAGGAGGCACAACAGGGGCATTTTAAAGGAAGCTGGTAATTCTTCAGTCTTTGTGAACTGAAATGGGGCACTTTCTCCTGCATGCGCCGTGACTGGGAACGCCAGTGTGAACCGTGTGTCTCCCCAGCCAGCTTCACAAGTATTACAGGGCATTCAACTAGCTGCTGAGCTTGCACTTTGGTCACGTGGAGTAACCTCTGCAGGACAAGGGGGAACACTCGTGTGCAACAGACCAGGGATTGTATATAGATTATTCGCTTGTTATTTAATAAAGAGGATTTTTCAGTTGTTTTGCTTCCTTGTTTTGTTTATTGTTTGTTTCAAGAAACAATGTTCTCACAGTCTCAGGTACACTGTGGACTGAGCAGTAGGCAGCCTGGGATGCCTGGCCACTGGTGGTGGGGAAGGGGTCTCCATGGCTGTGGCCTCACAATGGGCTCATCCAGAACTGAGGACCATTTAACACTTGCCGTCCCCAGGGGGGCCTATGAGCAGGATGCTTATTTCTACCACCCGGATATCATGTGTTCCTGATATGCCCTAGAGCAAGATCTAAGGCAGTGGCAACCTTGTAGGGCAGGGTCTGGGGAAAATTGAGAAGCAGAATCTTTTTTTTTTTTTTTTACTTTTGTTTCTTTTTTGTCTTTTTTTAAAAATTTTTTTGTTTTTTTAATAAATCTTTATTGTTCAGATTATTACAATTGTTTCTCCTTTTTCCCCCCCATATCTCCCCACCACCCGGTTCCCACCCCCCCCCTGCCCTTACCTCCCCCCCGTTGTCCTTATCCATAGGTGTATGATTTTTGTGCAGTCTCTTCCCATACCCCCCACACAGACACCCCTTTCCCCCTGAGAATTATCAATCCACTCCCATTCTATGCCTCTGATTCTATTATGTTCACCAGTTTATTCTGTTCCTCAAATTTTTAATTCACTTGATTTTTAGGATCACTTGTTGATAGATATGTATTTGTTGTTCATAATTTTTATCTACCTTTTTCTTCTTTTTCCTCTTTTTAAAGAATACCTTTCAGCATTTCATATAATACTGGTTTGGTGGTGATGAACTCCTTTAGCTTTTTCTTATCTGTGAAGCTCTTTATCTGCCCTTCAATTCTGAATGATAACTTTGCTGGGTAGAGTAGTCTTGGTTGTAGGTTCTTGCTATTCATCACTTTGAATATTTCTTGCCATTCCCGTCTGGCCTGCATAGTTTCTGTTGAGAAACCAGCTGACAGTCGTATGGGTGCTTCCTTGTAGGTAACTAACTGTTTTTCTCTTGCTGCTTATAAGATTATCTCTTTGTCTTTTGCCCTTGGCATTTTAATTATGATGTGTCTTGGTGTGGTCCTCTTTGGATTCCTCTTGTTTGGGGTTCTGTGTGCTTCCTGAACTTGTAAGTCTATTTCTTTCACCAGGTGGGGGAAGTTTTCTGTCATTATTTCTTCAAATAGGTTTTCAGTATCTTGCTCTCTCTCTTCTTCTGGCACCCCAAAAATTCGGATATTGGTATGCTTAAAGCCATCCCAGAGGCTCCTTATGCTATCCTCACACTTTTGGATTCTTCTTTCTTTCCACCTCTCTGGTTGGGTGTTTTTTTCTTCTTCATATTCCAGATCTTTGGTTTGACTCTTCAGGTACGGTGGTCTACAGTTGAGTGTCTGTATATTCTTTATTTCAGACAGTGTATGCATAATTTCTGACTGGTCCTTTTCCATTTTCTTGGTATTCTCATTAAGGTCCTTGAAGGTCTCTTCAAGTTTCTCAGCGGTTTTTAGAAGATTCTTGAGTAACCTTATAAATGTGGTTCTGAACACTGTGTCGTCCATTAGTTTGCTTTCCTCCATCTCTCCTACTCGTGACATACTTCGGTGTCTCTGCATTTTGGCTGCTTCCCTGTGTTGATGGAGTGGCTTTGTGTGGTCAGTGACCTATAGGGGCCGGTAGCTCAGCTTCCCCAATGACTCTAGGTGGTCGCTCTTGGTACACCCCTTTGTGGGCTGAGTGGAAAGTCTTGGTGTAGTTAAAAGCCTTGATTGCTGTTGGTACACTGGGAGGAATTGACCACCAGGCCAATTGGCTGTGAGGACCTGCTGTTTCTATAACGGAAGAATTGCTGTGCTGGAGACACAGTAGGGCTTTGGTGCTCACTGAGTCTGCCTCTTGAATGTGTCCCTTATGAGAGTGGTTGAAATCTGGTGTCATCCACACCGACCATTAGATACCCTAGTGTCTGGATCTCCAATGGGGTGCAGGTCTGAGGCCTCCCAGCAGGAGCTACAGCAAGAGCTACAGTTTTCTCCTCTTTGCTTGGGTGGTTTTGGAGCAGTCTGACTGGAGCTGCAGTTAATTTGGTTGAGTTGCCACAGAACAGGCCATTTATATGTAAAAGCCGCTGTGTGGAGCCTGGGCAGGTTTGTAGAATGTGCGGGGTGGGGTCTCAGGGCGGGGCGGGGTCTCAGGGCATCACTAGGCTGGGGCGTGGCCAACAGCCATGGCTGCCTTCAGCCATCTCTGCCTTTCCGCGTTTCCAAGTCCCCGTGTCCTGCGCTCCAGCGCAGCAAACCCTGATTGCTGGGCGCACCTCTGCAGAAAAGTCACTCTCACTCTCCGACCGATGGCCGAGAGTCCAGCTTCTCCCCGTAGGCGTCTGGGTCCCCCACGTGTCCCCAGAAATTGGAGTTCAGAGTGATTGGGAGTTTGTCTCCCTTCGGTTTGAAGAAAAGCCGCGCTCCCAGTCGCCCGCCGCCAGCCCGCTTCACGCTCGCCTCCGTACCTCAGCTCTCCAGCGTTTGCGCTCCCTTCTCTTCTTAGTTGTAAATCTACCACTCAGCCAGCTTTCCCGTGGTTCTGGGTGGTAGACGTTTTGGTTTTTAGTTGTATTTTTGAAATTGTTGTGTGAGGCGGCAGTTTAGTTGTTTAACTTTGCCACCATCTTGGTTCCTCCCCTGTTTCTTTTTTTCGAGAAGCAGAATCTTATCATTATAGCAAGTCACCTTCTTCACACACTTCATTTTTCAGGTGGAAAAATTAAACCTGTTCTTCATCTTTTCCTTTTACCTATATATGCCCTCAGTGGCGTCCCTTCCCTGCGTAGCAAACAAATTTGCTCATATCCACCCTATTTGCCCATGAAATTATTCTCTCAAACTCATTTTATATCTGTCCTGTTAGAAATCTATGGGCAAATGTTCATCTTAAAACAGATTTATTCCTTAAGAACCAAGTCTAGAATATCATCTGCAACCAAGTAAAAGTTTATCCATTCTTTAACTTATTTATTAATTTGAGAATAACTAACCAATCGTACACTATGTGCCAGGCATTTTACTAGTTTGTAGGCATAGGAGCCTGAGAAAATTAATACAACCCCTCCTGTCATTAAGATTATAATCCCACAAGAAAGAATCTATGCAAATAACAGTAAACATGTATATGCAATTGTATATTTAAAAAGACCTATAAAGAAAAAAAATGACTTCCTTGTTAGAATAATAGCAGGATTTACTTTGAACTAAGTGGTTTTAGTAGAAGTTTTGAGGGAATGGCATTAAGAAGGTTTTGAGGGGAAGAGATTGATGGCTTGATTAGATATGGAGTTTAAGAGAGAGGAAAGTGTCCAGAATAATTCCCAGATAGCTTCCTTGAGCATAAGGGTTGTAGGTGACAGCATTTACTGAGAAGGGGAAAGACTTGGAGAGAAGCAGTTTTGTAAGAAAAGGGTACGAGGAAGAATTGTTTAGTTTTGCCAGGTTTTGAAATGTCTGTGAGATATACAAGGAGGCCTTGAGGTAAATGAGTCTGAAACTCAAAAGAGAAGCTACGGTAACTATGTAACAGATGGTAACTACACTTTCTGTGGTGATCATTTTGCTATACAGACATATATTAAACCATTGTGTTGTATACCTAAAAATAATACATAGTATATGTCAATTAAATCTCAAGTTTAAAGAAAGAGATGTAAATATGTGGGCTTTATCAGCATTTAATTGTTCTTAAAACCATGAGTATGAAAGACACCATATGGAAGATTTTAAGATGGAATTTCAATAAATAGTAATATTCTGCAATGAATTAGGTATTTATTTATTTTAAAAATAACTTAAATTTATTTGGTTTATTTTTTGATAAATAATATGTAGCCACAACACAAATTTAAAAGTTAAAAAACATAAATAAATAATAAATGTTAAAAAACATTATGCAATGAGAAGTTAATTTTATTCACACCCTGTCACCACCACCCACCATCTAGATCCTTTTCTCAGAAGCAACCAAGTAGATTCTTATCAATCCTTCCAAAGCTATTTTATATAGACACAAGCACTAATAACATCTTTTGAAATTAAAATGCTAGCATACAAATTCACGCTGCTCTCCTTGTTGCTGTTTTCATTTCATGTATATCTTGACAACCATTCCATATTATTACATGTAGATTGCTTCACTCTTCCATTGGCTGCTTCCTATGAAATAAAAATATAATTTATTTATTCAGTCTCCTATTGGTGACTAAATTAGTGATTAAGTAAATGCTTATATCAAATAAATAAAATTTTAAAATACAAATAATAAGAAATAAATTAAATAAATACATCTACACTAATAAAAAAGAAAGATGTAAATTGATCATACCTATGCTACACCCACTAGCCAATCAGGGGTGAGTATGCAAATTAACCTAACAAAGATGGCGGGTTAATTTGCATACACAGGTGCTGAGCTGTCAGGGACAGGACACTAGCTGCTCCACATCTCTGGGCAGTGTGGGAAGGTGGAAGCTGGAGCAAAGGCAGTGCCAGCAGCCAGGTGAAGGAAGGCCCATTCTTGCACGAATCTTCGTGTATCAGGCTTCTAGTTTGAAATAAATAGAAATATTACATAAAGAAAATAATTTAATAATATATAAAGAACACACTTGAAAACCACATAATATATTTGAAATAAAAATAAATTAAATTAAATTGGGTACATCAGAAGATTATTTTCAGTATTTGGTGTATCAGTACATTATTTTCAACACTTCACCATTATTCCCAGTCTACAATGAGTATCCTTGAGCACACTTGCATACCTGATGAAAAATTTAACCTTCAAAGGCTGAGATGGAGGAGCAGGAAAACTATTTGCTAAATTCTCCACCATGCAGCCCATTGGATGCTCTGTATAGTAGCAGTATTGGTGGAGTAACAAGAGTTGAATTCTAATTGAAGTGGGTAGAAATATTGGTAAGTTAAAATGCTTTTGGTTACAGGTAGAAAAAAGCTTCCTGTAAAATAAAAAACTTTATAAAACTAAAATAAAATTTTAAAGTATATAAAAAAAGACAAAAGACAAGTGTTGGCAAGAATGTGGAGAAAAGGGAACCCTTGGCAAGCAATGTAAATTGGCATAGTCATAATGGAAAATAGTATTCAATTTATTTAAAAATTTAACAATAGAGCTAACACATAATCTAGCAATACACTTCTAGGTACATATCAGAAGGAATGAAATCAGTATCTCAAAGACATATTAGCACTCCCATGTTCATTACAGCATAATTCACAACAACCATACATAAGAACAATCTATGAATGAATGAATAAAGAAAATGTGGTATATGTATATATAATAGACTATCATTAAGCCTTTAAAAACCCAAATCTTACCATTTGTGACAATGTGGGAAACTTGAGAACATTATGCTAAATAAAATAAGCCAGACACAGAAAGGCAAGTATTGCATGATCTCATTTATATGTGTGAAAAAAGTCAAACTTATAAAAGCAGAGAGTTTAATGGTGGTTTCTAGGTTCTAGGAAGATTTTGGTCAAGAGGTACAAAGTTTCAGTTATGTAGGATGAAGTTCTGGGGATCTAATATACAATACCAGAGGCCCGGTGCACAAAATTCGTACACTCGGTGTGGAGGTGGGGGTGGGAGGGTCCCTCAGCCTGGCCTGTGTCCTATCACAGTCTGGGAGCCCTGCAATCTGTCATCCCAAAGAGGTAGGCCCTGCCCACCTAGTGGGGGGCTCCTCATTGGATCACCCCCACAGTGGGAGGCCCCGTCCACGCACTGCAGCACCGCCATGGGGTAGCCTGGGCCTCCCTCTTCAGGGCGATCATTCATCAATTTCGCCCCCACAGAGGGAGGCCCCGCCCATCAGCCGCAGCCCACCGATTGGTGGCCTGGGCCTCCCTCTTTGGGGTGATCATGGAGCCTTCAATTGATTGCCCTGCCAACCAGTGGCCTGGGCCTCCCTCTGCAGGGTGATCATGGGGCAATGGCTGGGTGCCCGACCAATCACATCACCCTTGCCTTGGCTGGCCTGGTGCCAGTGGGTGTCATAGCATGGTCATCTGGGAGGTCATCCAGATGGTCGATTTGCATATTACACTTTTACTATTATAGATGGTGGCCATAGTGAAAGTGTTCTCAACACACACACACACACAGTAACTATGTGGGTGATTGGTGTGTTAATTAGTTTGATTATGGCAATCATTTCACAATGTATAGTTATATGAAACCATCATGTTTTATACCTTAAATTATACTATTTTTATTTGTCAGTTATACATCAATAAAGCTGGGGGAAAGTTTTTTAAAAGTAAAAGAGTAAATAAAAATAAAGAAGTTTATTTTTAATTCACATTGCTTAAAAGTATAGCAATCAAGCAGGTTTTAGTTTCAATATGGTGTGAATCTGGCTTCTTTACTCTGTTCTCTGTGTCAGTTTTACCTTCAGGCTGGCTGTCCTCACAGCAGCATATCATTTGTAGTCCCAGGAACCACACCCCACAAAGCACTACCCCTAGTCTTCAAACCACACTTCTGAGCCTCCCTCTGTTGGATCACGTGGTCATCCTAAAACAACCAGTGTGGCAAGGAGGATGAGTTTTTTTCACCCCAGCCATGTTGTTGTCACACAGTGGGGAAGGGGAAAAGATACAGAGGCAGCAATCTCTGTCCATCCACCACAGACAGAATTTGGGAGGTGAGAAAGTGAAAATATAAGTGCAGATAATTCTAACAAGAAGTTGGGTTAGAAAGGAAGCAAAACATCCATTTTTATACTGCTAGACCTCATTCTAGTTCTTATGTGTGTCTGTTCCTGGTTGAAAAAAGAAACTAGACAACTTTTTATTTACTGAATATATGGTGTGTGTGTGTGTGTGTGTGTGTGTGTGTGTGTGTGTGTGTCTTTGGCCAGGCACTTTACTAGGGACTTGATGTGTACTGTTCTGTTCATTTAATCCTCATAATGACTAATGAGTTGGTGGTTTGTCTCAACAGTACAGAAATGCAAGCTTAGGTGATTCAGTAACTTTGCCATGGTCACGTAGTGAGTGGCATATCTCCCTGGTTTCCAAGGTTATTGTCTTATTTTGTCTAGGGTAACAGACAATAAATCAGCATGGATGGCCTAAGCTTTGACTCCGTTTTGAACTGGATGTTCTGCTACTTCATACTACACAACCACAAAAGGTGGGGCTGACTCTTTCTCAGTCCTGCAATTCAAAAGCCCCACAACCCAAGGGACAGGGTTCTTCTATCTGCATCTGAACCTAACCTCTCCAAATTTCTCTGTGCTATCCCAAATTATAATGGACAGTGGGGAACCTCACGCCTACTACTGTTCCCCTCTGTGAATTTCCCCAAGCAGTGTTGTTCCAGAAAGACAAGTGTGTTTGTGTGCTGACAAGCCATTCACCCGTGTTTCTTGACACCAACAAGAGACCAAGATCAGAGACCAGACTTGTAATCTATGTCAGGACAAACCTAGCCCTAATGGTGATGTGATACTGAATCCCAGAATGATGTTCAAGAACTGGCTTCGTTCCTTTTGCCTTGGAAATTTGGAGAATGCTTGCACTTATAGAAAGTGATCCAGTAACACTAAGTTGAGGGGAAAGGAAAGCAGAAGCTGGGAATCAGATTGGAACTTGGTAATAAAACAACAGAATGGTAGACTTAACACAGATGACAAAAAATAAATAAATAAATAAAGAAGATACTGAATCTCACTCATCAGTGAACAGATGGGTTTTGATCTCAGAAGCATTTTTAAAAGCCCATAACAAAAAGCTAAGCAACATGGAGACTCATTGTGATCCCATTGTGAAGGGAGACAGTGGGAAGAGCATACTAAATCTTCTGAAATCCTGCAGGAATAGTGTGAAATCAATAGTTTGTAAAACTGAAGAAAGTGTTTCATTTGATAACTTGGAGTTTGGGTAGAAACCTCCTGGAGTTGGTACAAAAGTCTTTTGTCTTAATCTATAATCACTAATAATGATCAATATTTATAACTTTTATGGTCTATAAACTTGAAATAGTAATTATCTTCCTTTTGGTTGAGAGCAAATAAGCCACTTCTGGGAGGAGGATATATAATAAATATGTATAGACATGATAATAATGAATACAATATTGAGACTTTTATTTCTACTGTGGTATGTTTTGTAATCATTCTACTGTTTTGGATATGTTTTTTTTCTGTTTTTAAGTTGTTTGAAAAGTGCATGAGAATATTATTTAATACATTCAATTATTTGCTTTATTGTGTTAATAACAGATACTTAAATAATTAAAAATACCTTGTTGAATTTAAAATCTGCATAATAGTTTTGGATTATTTAAAAGAATTAGCTATATTAAAATCACCATTATAGTTTAAAGTGTTGGTTAAAATACTACTTATGATTGTATATACTATTAAATGTTTAAGGATAATTCAATATTTTAAACATATGATTCAACTAAATATTAATGAAAGAGATAGTGAAAGTGATAGTACTTATTTTTATACACATTAGCTACATTAATAAACACAATAACAAGATTAAAAAATTGAACTTAAAGTCTTAAGAAACTTTAAGATTTGCCTTTAATAAATTATTAATTATAATACCAGTGAAACTGTATTACAAGGCATGCAAAAAAGCTGCCCTCAGACATTAACAAATCCAATAGAAAGACTGATATATTTACTAGCCCTGTTTTAAAGCAGAAAAGAAACAAATACTTATATATACTACCTCATTGAATTCTCATTTGTGAATAGATATTATTAAACCAATTTCACAAATATAAGGATTGCTACTGCTCATAGAAGTTAAGTCATATCCTCAAGGTCATGCAGAAAATAAATGACAGAGCTAGAGATCTAATCCACCTGGACTGATATCAAGTTTATGTTTGATCCACTCTGCTGCCTCCCTGCTCTTGGTCTTGACATGAAGTGATCTGTAAATGTGATTAATGGCAAAAGGGACAAGGAAAGAAAAGAGTGACAGAGATAACAGGGTAAGACTTAGGAAAGAGATAGAAGAAGGGCTTGACTCTGTGTAGCAGATTGAATCAAGGGGTGGGTTGAAGTGACATTCAAAAGTCAAAGGCTCATAACTTGAGATGTTCCTAGAAAGCTGCTTTATACTACTTTCCCATTTCAATAAGGAATGTTAAGTCATGTAATAAAATATTTCATGTGCATCTAAGTGTATAGGAATATGGTCTGTTATTAATTCAAAAAGTACCCATTTCATACTTGAAGAACATCTGACGATTTGTCAGTTGGGTTAATCCATTAAGAAATTACTGCAAAGCCTGATACCACAGGAAAGGGCATGGGTGACTCATAAAAGAGCCTGATGGAGGGCCTCCACATTCCTAGGACAACATGTGACGTGAGACCACAAATAGATTTTTAAAGGCACAAAATAATTTTATACATCTGTTGCAGAATATTAAATCAATATCTTTGACAAGTTCTACATCTAAAAATGAAAATTTAATCCTTAAATTTTTCTGTACGTTAACTTGTTTTGAATTTCTTTTCCCACAAAGTTCTAACATGTTACCATTTGGCTCTGAGGCAAATAACAGAGTCTTTTTCACAATGCTCTCAGCCCATTCCAATCTTGTGATTATTCAGATTCAAATCACATCCTCGTGAGTGAGTGAGTGATACTCTTATGAGGAGAATCACAGCCACAAGATTATAGTTTGTAGAAATTCAGGTCAAAAATTCTACTCTGCTAAGAAAAGACAGAAATGCTTCCTACCCTTTTGGGGCTCACAATTTGGGGATGATACCACTGATATGGAGAGAAATGTAAAGGCAGACAGAGTCCTTTGTTCACTCTTGGCAATGTTTACCAAGCACTGCTTAAAGCTTGGATAAAACAGTGAACAAAACAGACAAAGATTTTTGCCTTCTTAGAACTTATGTCTACAAAGAAGGCAGACAGGAAACTAGAATTAGAGACTTAACTGAACTATATCATATATTAGAAGGAAATAAGTGCTATGGGAAAAGAAAAAAAAAAGTAGAGTGAAGTGAGGGGATTAAAAGTGAAGAGGACTGGGGTGGTGATGATGGGTTGCAGTATAAATAGTGCAGTTAAAGTGAGTCTCACTGAGAAGGTGATATTTGAACAAAGATGAAAGAGGCAGGAGAGCTTCCAAGTGAATCTGGGGAAGCACACTCCAGGCAGAGAGAGCAGCTAGAGTTAAAAATCCTGAGGTGCTCAGCATGTTCAAAGAACAGCAAGAGGACTGCTTGCAGCAGTGAAGTAAGTGGGAGGGGCATGGGATTACCAGAAGATAAAGTCAAAGAGTTGAGGTGGGGAGCAAGTCATGTGGGATTATATGGGTCAACTTTGGTTTTTGCTATGAGTGAAACAGGGAAGCCATTAGAGAGTGTGGATCAAAAGAGCCTTTGGATAAAGCGAAGAGTCTCTGTTCAACTAGATTGTAGGGGAGCAGGGATAGAAGCATGGCGTGTTCCAGGTAAGAGAGGATGTGGCTCCAGCCAAGGTAGTAGCAGTGGAAGTGGACAGAAGTTATTCTGGGTATATTTGGAAGTAAAACCAACAGGATTTAATGATGAAAGCTCTATGGAGTGTGAAAAAAAGAGTTCAGAATGACATCAAGTCTTTGGGACTTAGCAACTCGAACGATGAAGCTGCCGAGTTGGTATCACCTGAGATGTGAGGGCTGTGGGTGAAGCCTGCTTTGGGGGAAGATCAGAAGTACAGTTTGGGACCTGTTGTATATTTAAGATGTCTATTGGACATCCAAGTAGAGATGTTGGATATATGAGCCTGGAGTTTAAGGAAAATATGTGGGTTGGAGATATAAATTTGGGAGCCATCAGTGCATACATGGTTTTTAAGTCTTAAAATCGGGTGATTTTAACAGTGGAGTAAGAATATATAGAAGGGAAGTGGCCCAAGGTCGAGCCCTGGGGCACTTCAATACTGAATGACAGAACACATGCACAGTACACATGTATCTGATCACTGTTCTACAATACTGATTTGAAGCACCAGAGTCATCAGTGAAATAAGTCAGAATAACAGGTATATCATAATCTATAATTATAGATTGCCTCTTCTTGCTACTTGTGAGAGTCAGGGATGTGAATTGCTATATCCATATAAATGTGTCTGACATAGAGAGGAGGATGTGATGTGCTAGTGGTATGGCCAGTTTGGGACAGGAATGTGTAAATCCTGACAGATGATTCAATGATGAGCAGATGTTGAGTGGAGGAATGTTTCAGCAGGTCAAGGAAGGAAATCAGGAAGAAATGAGTGAAGAAGGGAAAGGATTAAGATGACAAAATATAGACTCACATATAGAAAGTAATCTAGATTGGTCGTGTAAGAAGAGGACAGGGAACAAGGAGGGAGGAAAGGATTAAGATGACGGAATATAGACTCAGATATGGAAAGTAATCTAGATTGGTCATGTAAGAAGAGGATAGGGAACAAGGAGGAAGGAAAGGATTAAGATGACAGAATATAGACTCAGATATGGAAAGTAATCTAGATTGGTCATGTAGGAAGAGGACAGGGAACAAGGAGAGAGGTGTCTGGAGAGGATTTGCATCAAGTTGTGGGGTGGAGAGCAGAGAACCTGCAGGAAGGCTTTCATTCTTCATGGACCAGGGGCCAGGGAGTGCCAGCTGGTCTACCTGAGAAACAAAAATCATACTTAACCTTCAAGTAAGGAAAGGGGTACTACTATGGCTGGATTTAACATCATCTCATGCATTGATTTATTCACAGATATTTACTGAATGTCTAAGGTTATCAGGCAGTGTGCTATGGATAAAAAAAACCCACAACATTCAGACAAGGTGGCTGTTTATATTCTAGTGAAAGAGACAGAAAAGTGAAGAGACCATCAGAATACAGAGAGGGATATGAGCACTGCTCAGAGCAGACACGCAGAGCTAGGGAAACACACAACTAACCCAGGTTTGGGAGGTCAGGGAAGGATTTCAGAGGAGGTACATCTAAGCTGAAGGCAAATACTTAGTGAATAAAGGAGAGGAGGGATGGTGTCCCCTCCAGATAGAAGGTGCACCACGTGTAAGGGCCTGAAGAGGAGGGAGTATGGCTTCTTATAGCCTCGACTCCTTATCGTGGCATCAAGGCCTTTCACAATTCCATCCTTGTTTGCTTCTTTATGTCATATCTCATTATATCCCACCCTAAATGCTACACTCAGCCATGCTAAACCACTTGAAGTTCCCTATACGTGCCTCTTCCAGCCTTATGCTTGCTGTAACCATTGCCCGGCATAGTGTGGATGACATATTTGGAGGGATATTTAGACATATCCTCCCAAAGTCCCAGAGGATGTGATTGGGCCCTCTCCCAGAATTAGAAACAACAGACCCACAGTACAGAATTAAGACTGGGGCATGTCAAAGTCCTGCACAGGCTCTTACTATGGGGGAGCATCTTTCTTGAAGCAAAGTTGGTTTACAGACAGAGAAAGAGAGAGACTGAGAGAATGAAACAGATACAGAGAGAGCCTGTAATCTTCCCCATTTCTCAGGAAGACAGTCCTGAGGTTAGATTCCAAGAGATTCCCCAAGTTCCTTATTATAAATCCACTGCAATTTGCCCGCCAACGAAATGATTCTTGGCTTAGACATAAAATGGGAGTGCGTTGGCAAGCCACAGACCTTTGGGGAATATGTGGAATTAGCTGTGCGGCCCCAGCAGGGCAAAGGAAAGTGCCATGTCCAGGTGAAGTGAAGTCAGCAGTCAACAAGGAGAGGGGAAAAAGCAGCTGGTTCAACCGCCATCATTGATAAACTGTCCCCTAAAACTCAAGCTACGGGCTTCCCCAGGGCCAAGTTTTAGAGTTTCACAATGAAAAATAAAGTTGTCTGAAGTTGGTTACTCCTTGTCATCTAGAGTCTCCAAGGAAAGGGACATATTACAGTTCAGGTGTCCTTATTAAAAATAAATAAAGACAGCCCAGCTGGCATGGCTCAGTGGTTCAGCGTCAACATTTGAAGCCAGAGATCATGGTTTGATTCCCGGTCAGGGCACAAGCCCGGGTTGAGGACTCGATCCTCAGTAGGTGGTATGAAGGAGGCAGCCAACCAATGATTCTCTCTCATCATTGATGTTTCTCTCTCTCTCTCCCTCTCCCTTCCTCTCTGAAATCAATAAAAATATTTTTAAATAAATAAATACAGTAAATACCTCTATTGGCACAAGTTCTTACAGCCTGTTATGCTGAAATTAATCATGGATTTGGCTGAACAGCAACAGTTAGATGCTCTGTCCCACTGGGTGCTACTATTCTGAGGGGCAAGAATTGGAGTTAGGGACCACTGAGAAAAGCTGATGGAGGGGATTGGAGGGATATAACTCTGGTTGCCTAACCCACTCCTTCAAACCACTTCTCATTATTGGATTCCATGAGATTCCTCTGATTCTTTCCAATAAACCTCCCTTAAATCAGTTTGGCTTTTTGGTTCCTAATGAAAACAAACCTGCCATTCTCACTTGTTCTTGAAGACCCAGCTCGTAGGTCACCTCCTCTGGGGCACAGTCAGTGACCTCCACATCCTGCCCTCTGGCTGTGTTCAATGGTCCTATTATGTGCACCCATTAATACACAGCATGCTGTGACTGTCCTCTCAAATATAGCCCACATTGTACTATCCCCACTGCC
This sequence comes from Cnephaeus nilssonii, assembly GCF_951640355.1. Classification (NCBI taxonomy): domain Eukaryota; kingdom Metazoa; phylum Chordata; class Mammalia; order Chiroptera; family Vespertilionidae; genus Cnephaeus; species Cnephaeus nilssonii. The sequence goes on along the minus strand of NC_137084.1, from coordinate 67,639,281 downwards.
CAGCACTGTGTCACTTAATTATTGCTTTTAATGAATAAATAATCAGTTTGAAAGGGAAACAATGCTTGATCCTAGATATGAACAACCAGTGAGAATCTATGAGGCCAAAGGTGGAAAGGAAAGAACCAGCTCATGCAATGGAGCAAAGTTGTGAAAGAACATACCGTATTTGGGGAATCACAGAAAGTTGGTTTGACTATATTGAAGAAAAGGTTTATTTTTTTCTGACTTATAACTGTAAAGGGAAAATATTAACTATTCAACTTGATAATCATATAATTAAGAACGTTAACTTTTATGTAATAAATACAACAATAGAGACAGTGCTTCCCAAAGAATATTAATTAATTAATTCAGTCTATTAATTAGCAAATCCAGGCTAACATCGATAAATTAAACTATTAATTTACTCCACTAACAGGAATGACAAGTACTTCCTGCACCCAAGTAAATTTCTTAAGGATCTCTGAAGTAGATTAAACATGCTTCAGAGGGGGGCAAAGATTATAGGGAATAAGCACCCTGGCCCCCCAAGGGTTTAGAGACAAGAGGAGCTAGAGGGTCCACCTCGGTGATTTTAATCCCTGTAGGAGCTTTAGGGTCCACATCGGTGATTTAATCCCCGTAAATCAGTAGAAAATTGCTTTGGGTGAGAATTCCCCCCTGGGCTGTGGTCCTGGTAAGTGACAGTACACAGAGAAACTGCTGACTCTTAACATTACCTACATTTATCAATGAAACCTCCTCAGCTTGATTAAGGAGAAAATGTGTTTCACTTTCCTCAGATAAAACTAAAGGTGAGTCTGTATCACACATGACTTCCTGGCCATGACTTATGCAATAAAAATAATTTCCACCTTGACATTTATTCTTAGAATCACATTTAGCACATGGCAATAAAGGTGATGATGATGATACGACACTTTATAACATGGCTGTTTCTTGGGCAAAGTTCCAAAGTTAATAAAGGAGGTAATTTACTGTATTGTTTTATGATGCACATTTAGAAAAAATATATATATATTCCCATTGACCTGATCTAATTGCACAATACACATTTCCTCAAGAGTCATATTTAATTTACATTGTAGGTAATTACTTACAATCAATATTGAGGGTACTCATACATTCTCATCAAGGCTCTTGAACCATAGTTCCAATAGTTTTCCTTTCAATGAAACAAAATAAATGAAAATGTAGGGGCTGCATTTCCTCATCTTCAATGTAAGAGGGATAAAGTAGGTGGTTTTGTGTGTCTTTCCAGTTCAAGAGGACAATACGCCCTGAGTGGCTATTATGTGACAAGCATGATGTATGTCCCATTCAGGGATTTAACCATCCTCCATGCCATCACAGCAGATCTGAATATTATTATTTCCGTTTTGTCCACTAGAAAATGAAATATCAGAGAGGTTAACATGCCTAAAGGTTACAGGTCTAAAATGATGCAAAAATCTAGATTTGAGTTCAAATCTACCTTACACAAAAATTAGTTTTCTGTCACATCAGAATGCTCTTTCTGTTTCTGTATTCTGTTTCTTGTACATCTAGTAGTTCTACATTTGCAAACAAACTGCCTAGAGAATCAATCAGCAAGAGTACATTGAATTTGTAATGCATGAATAGTATTTTGGTTAATATTCTAGGGAAATATTTATCTTGTTATTTAAAAAAAAATACTCACTATAGCCTGGCCAGTGTGGCTCAATGGTTGAGCAATGACCTATGAACCAGGAGATCACTGTTCGAATTCCAATCAGGGTACATACTAGAGTTACCAGCTCAATCCCCAGTGTGGGGTGTGCAGGAGACAGCCAATTAATGATTCTCTCTCATCACTGATATTTCTATCTCTCTCTCCCTCTCCATTCCTCTCTGAAATAAATAAAACCTTTTTTTTTTTTAAAGAGAGATCTGCCCTAGCCGGCTTGGCTTAGTTGATAGAGCATCAGCCTGCGGACTGAAGGGTCCCAGGTTCGATTCCGGCCAAGGGCACATGCCTGGGTTTCGGGCTTGATCCCCAGTAGAGGGTGTGCAGGAGGCAGCCGATCAATGATTCTTTCTCATCATTGATGTTTCTCTCTCTCTCTCCTTCTCCCTTCCTCTCTGAAATCAATAAAGAAATATATTTTTTTAAATAAAAAATAAAAAAGAGAGATCTGCTCTAAAAAAATACTAACTATAGATTTAGAAAATGGGTTTTATGTCTGTGAATCCCTGTGTATCTTGTATTACTATGTAGTACCTGATTATGGGGACAGTCTTAAAGATCAGAAAGTAATGATGATTGCAATACGAGGTGAGAAAAAGTAGGTCTATAGTTGTGAGTATTTGAAACACTATTTATTCTTGTATTATTGTTTATTAATTATTGTATTATTAGCTATATGAATAACTGTAAACTTACTTATGCTCCACCCTCTATGTAGTCATTCAATTTACGAAGCACCTGTCAACTCAAGTCTATCTTCAATGGGGTCAGCATTATTATTTCCTTTTTGCAGGTGATAACATTCAAGATTGCTCAGCTGTGATTCAACCCTATGTAATTTGATTCAAAATTCTGGGCTTTTTCTACCACACCCTTTAGAGGGTGCTTGAAAGAGGATTCTCCTACACACCTCCTCCCCAGAATGAGGTATGTCTGCTCACTACAATGAGAAAGCCACTGTTTTGTGCACAAATCACTGATACTGGAATGTGCCTTGACTGGAAGCAGCCAGCCTGGATTTAAACCTCCACTCTGCCACCTAGTGGTGCCTTGGAGAATGTCTGAGTTCAATTTTTCCTCACCTATGCTATGCACCGGAACCATCCAGCTCTCAGGGATCTGGCCTCCCTAGATCCGCCTCACAACCACCCCAGGAGCTTCCAAGGAGCCAGAAGTAGCACATGAGTCTTTACACCTGTTGGGAACTGCCCAAGTGTTTCCCTTTCCAATTTAAGAAAACTGCTCCTCTCATGCTTCCCTCACACCCTTTTCCTTTCCCCCCTTAGTTGAAGACACTCGCATAACCTCCTCAAATGATCTCGAGCTTTCCCAAAGGTTGGAAAGGGATATTACCTTCAATCAAGTAGATTTTGAGTGTAGTCCTAAAGACACCTCTGAGACTAGGGAACAGGAAGCTCTTGGCAAGATCAGGGGAAATTATGCAAAAAATACAATTTCTCATCCTATCTAATAAAAGAGTAATATGCAAATTGACCATATCTCAGCTACACCCACAAGCCATGCCCACCAGCCAATCAGGGGTGAGTATGCAAATTAACCCAACCAAGATTGCTGCGGCCACGGAACAGGCAGGAAGCTTGGGTTTCCCCGGCAATGGAGGAAGCCAAGCTTCCTGCACACCCTGGCTGGCCCAGGCCTCCGCTCAAGGCTACAAAGTTTCAATTATAGAAGATAAATAAATCCCAACAAAAATGGCTATGGTCACGGAGCGAGCAGGAGGCTTGGGTTTCCCTGGCAATGGAGGAAGCCAAACTTCCTGGCCAGCCCTGGCCTCTGCTCAAGGCTACAAAGTTTCAATTATAGAAGGTAAATAAATCCCAGATACCAGGGCCTCTGCTTGGGTCACCAGGAGGCGTGGCTGGCCTGCAAACCACCACAGGCCCCTCGCCCAGGCCACCCCACACCCCAAGGGAACCCCCAACCTGATCCGGGATACCCTTCAGGGCAAACCACCTGGCCCCCACCCGTGCACCAGGCCTCTATCCTATCTAATAAAAGAGTAATATGCAAATTGACTGTCACTCCAACACACAAGATGGCTGCCCCCATGTGGTCAAAGATGGATGCCCCATGTGGACACAAGATGGCCGCCACAAGATGGCCATCAGGGGAGGGCAGTTGGGAGGGATCAGGCCTGCAGGGGAGGGTAGTTGTGGGTGATCAGGCCAACAGGGGAGGTCAGTTGGGGGTGATCAAGCCTTCAGGGGAGGGTAGTTAGGTGTGACCAGGCCGGCAGAGGAGGGAAGTTGGGGGCGACCGGGCCTGCAGGGGAGGGCAGTTAGGGGTGACCAGGCCTGCAGGGGAAGGCAGTTAGGGGCAATCAGGAAGGTAGGCAGGCGAGCAGTTGGGAACCAGCAGTCCTGGATTGTGAGAGAGTTGTCCGGCTGCCCGTTTAAGATCGGGCCTAAACAGGCAGTCAGATATCCCTCGAGGGGTCCCAGTTTGAAGAGGGTGCAGGCTGGGCTGAGGAACACACACCCCTGTGCACGATTTCGTGCACTGGGCCTCTAGTCTCAATATATTAGTCTATTGTAACCAGACAAACTGAGTCCATATTGCCTATCACTACCTGAGCCAATTAAGTAGAGACAGGGTTGAATCATATATGAGCATTTACTCCAATATTGCCAGCAGTATGGGAAAGCAGCGGGAAGTCCACAAAAATCTCTTCTCCAGCCACCATAAGCCTAGCTGTTTATCTAGGTAGAAGTACAAAGGAAAGCAGGCAAAAGGGCAAATGGGCAGTTTACAGAAAGGCAAAAGGGGTGGGGATCCTCAAAGGGCTTAGTGATATGCAAGGGCTGGGTTTACTTGGGAAAATAGCCAAAGGATAGGCCAAATGGGCAGTTAACAGGTGAGCAGGCTGGAGATTTGCAAAGGCCTGCAGGTATGCAAGAAAGTGTGGGGATCTTCAAAGGGCTGGCAAGTCTGGTTTCTGAGGGCAGGCTGCATTTCCAGGTGAAGCTCCCAGGTCCCGAGTGCAGTTGCCAGCCAGGTTAGAATGTGCCTTCTTTAATCAGAACTAAACAATCACGGTTAACAGAGCATGGTTAATATTTCTTACAATACTAGCTGTTTCCCCAACATTCTACTCCTGTCCCCTTTCACTATGACATATACTCTATAGAATAACATGTATGTGTATATATGTATGCATGTGTGCATATTTGTATATACACACATACATACATACATATGTAAAATATGCAATACACACAGGTCCCATTTCATATTGATCCCTTTTTATACCGATCCCCTTTTATTCCTTTATATGTGGATTTGCTCTGACAACCGTGACAGCAGGACCTTCGGAGAGATGAGAACAGGACTCTGGGGGATTAGAGAGGACTCCCTGACTTGAGGTTGAGCTCCAAGGCCAGAAAGTAAAACAGCCCCATGTTCTAATTGTGTAGCACTTAAGACAGAGCCTTCTGAGCTGCTCCATTTATCCTACCTGTACACATTCTCCTGCCCCACCACAGGCATTCTCCTTTTGAAAGATGCATAGCCTGGGAACCTAACTTCCTTTCCCAGAACCATGGAGGGGTACCAGCTGTGCCTAAGGGACGGGCACTGTGTTTTGTGTGCTTTCATGGGAAACCCATGCCAACCCCAGGAAGCCACAGAATCTGGCTGGAAGTGACAGGCTGTGGCTTTCTCTGTACCTCACACTGAATTTAGTTGGCAGAGGACAAATAATAATAATAATAATAATAATAATAATAATAATAATAAAGCTAACCCTTCTTTAGCACTTATTCTGTTCTTCTGTGCTAGAAACTCTTCTAATTGCATGTGACTTATTTGGAAAATAATGTTATGCTACCCCAACTTCAAAGACCACTAATATGAAAGGAAGCAGAACTTGGTTGTTTTTTCAATTGATCTCCAAGATTAAATTATTTCATAAGGCAATTTGAAGACTCGGTAACTTAGCCACCTTTCTATAATGGAATAAGTCTCCCAAATCCTCTCCAATGTCATAGGCAATTCCGAAACTGACTAGTTGCATGCCTTTGCTCTTACACCAAATCCCGACTGACAGTTACTCATGTTTTGGTGTCCAAATGGCTTGATAGCCTTGCACCTTTATCAGCTCCCCAGGACTCAACAGAAGACCCTCCAGGGAGAGCTTATTGCAACATAGTTCAGACAGCTATCTAACCACGCCGCTCCTTTAAGTCTTTCTTCACTTACCTCTCTAAAAATGCCCAACTGATGATACTTATGCCAATATGACAAGATCTGTTGTCAGCACTAAGAAGTTCCAGAAAGAAGCATGCTTCTATGAATAGCAAAATGGGACTTTAATTATATTTGTTTTAGCCATCAATAGATTCCTGGATAAAGTGGCTGGAAAGCACATGCTTGTATTATGAATCTTATTTTTCCTGTTGCCTTCCATAATAATTTTGGAGATATATGCCTATGTAAATATTCATAGGTATAATATAAATTGTACCTAAGATCCTTGGCCCGATAGCTAAGTTGGTTAGAGTGTCACCCTGATACAACAAGGTTGTGGGTTTGATCCCCAGTCAGGGCACATACAAGAGTCAACCAATGAATGCATAAATAAGTAGAACAACAAATATATTTCTCTCTCTCAAAATCAATAAATAAAAATGTTAACAACTACTTGAAGAAATGATCATTTATATAATAAACAGGCTGTTTATAGAGACAGTGTTTAACTATATCATGAGAAAAGTAACTCCTAAGAACAAAATTGGTATCTGGTTATTTTGCAATTCCTAGCACGTGGTCTGATGCCTTATATATTACTAGAGGCCCAGTGCATGATTAAATCACAGGGTCCCCTAGGCCTAACCTGTCATCCAGGCCATATCCACTGCCCCGCAAAGCCTAGCACACTCTGCGGACACTGCTAGCAGCCTGCTCCCTGCTTTTGATGGCAGGGGGTCCGCTGGTGCTGAAGCGGACACACAGCTCCCCGCTTTCGATCGCGGGGGAGCTGGCTGTCTGTCCACTGGTGCACCAGGCCTTTCAAAAGCGGCGGAGGCTTTCAAAAGGCCTGGTGCCGGAGCGGACAGACAGCCAGCTCCCCTGCTTTCGCTCCCCGCTTTTGATGGTCCGCAGCAGGACGTGGGCTCCCTGCCCCAGAGGCCCCTTCTGTGCCACAGCACAACCATGGTGCAGACACTGAGCTCACGCTGCCATTGGTAACGCGAGCTCAGCATCCCGCCGGCCCAATCGGCCACCCCGGCCACGCCAAGTCCCGCCCCCTGCGCCTCCCAATGGCCCAATCGTGGGCGTAGCGGAGTGATGGTAATTTACATATTACCCTTTTATTATGTAGGATACCTGAGAAAAAGCTATTTGATATGGTAAGCTCTGGAAAATGGAAATGGAAACAAAAAGAATAAAAAATCAGAGCCCCTTTCAACAAAGGATGTCAAGGTAAGGATAATATGAAAAGTGCTTTAATAAAATATAATGTTCTATGATAATTCAAAGTAGAACTATCTCACAGAGGGAGAAAAGAGAAAACTTTGGGAATGAAGTAACACTTAAACTGGACCTTAAAGAATGGGTAGAATTGTATCAGGTAGACATAAAGAGACAGAAAAAGTATGGCAAAGCAGGGGAACAAGGTGTAAGACATATCTGGGAAGCAATGTAATTCTTTTATACATTTGTTTGGAAGAGTGGGACAGGGGAGTCATTTTTAGACCTGAGCATGGAAGGTCTTCAGTGCTACAGTTAGTTTATATTTGCTCTGGTAGACAATGGAAATCATTGAGAATTTTACTCATAAAAATACATTTATGTGTACTCTCTATGTTCCAGCCATATATATATATGAATCCAGCTTACATAATGGCCATAACGACCTAATGACCAGTCGTTATGACACCCACTGTAGCCAGTGAACCGGACTGATCAGGGGGTGGGGCCAGCTAGCCAAATTTGCGGCCCCTCCCCCCTGCTAGCCTGCCCCTGATTGGACTCTCCCACCCCATCAAGAGTGGGGCCGGCCAAATGCCTCCTCCCTTCCCCCCCAGTCCTGCCCCCAATCAGCCTGCCCCACCACAATAGGCCCACAACCCCTCCCCCTGGCTGCCCCACACCTGATTGCACCCCCCACCCTAAGACTGAGTATCAAATGCCAAAATGGATCAATGAGAATGTGATCTGAGAAAAAGCCATTTAATATGGTTGGTGGTGGGAGTTAGTAGTAAACACTGAGAGTGCAGTACATGCAATATAGAGATGATGTATCATAAAATTGTACACTTGAAACCTATAGAGTCTTATTAACCAACTAGAGGCCCCGTGCACGAATTTGTGCATGGGTGGGGTCCATCAGCTGAGGGGAGGGACTGTAGTAGGTTGGCTGGCCACAGGAGGTTGGGTGTGAGAGCACACTGACTACCAGGGGGCAGCTCCTGCATTGACCGTCTTCCCCCTGGTGGCAGTGATCATCATAGCAACTGGTTTACCAGTCGTTCAGTCATTCAGTCACTTAGGCTTTTATATATACAGATATCATCCCAATAAATTTAATTACCAAAAAAAAATGTACCAATAAAACTAGTTAGATAAATGGTGTGCAGATGTTAGACACAAAAGTCAAAGAAATATTAAAAGAATTTGTTTATTGCCCTCTTAGCATAATTAAGCTTAACCTTATATCCCTCCCTAGTTCCTTCCTAGGTAGCTAATGAGCTATGGGAGGTGCAGCAAGTGCTGTCAAAAAAAAGTGAAACTCACAAGAACATTGTAAACATGTTGGCCACTACCCTTGTTTTGATCTCACTATAAAATAAAACCTCACTTGCAGGCTGAGTCTTTTTGTGTCCTCATCCAGGCACGGGAGATCCTCCGAGCCCCAGCTGTATTCTCTTGTCTGTCTTCTTTAATCCCTCACTGCCCCTCCTCAGGCTCACCCTTGGACGTGCTGGCACGGCACAAAAGTCAACATAAGTTTCAGTAATAGATTGATGGTTAAACACCAGAGAGATGCTTGAGGAGTACCAGGTTGTGATAGTAGTTATCATTGTGGTCATCAATCTATTTCAGAGGCAGACATGTTCACAGGATGAGGGAAAAGATCTATACCAAAAGAAACATATGGAAGATAGAAGGGTTGAAATCACAGGGGAGATGTCAGCTTCAGCAAACAGGAACTATGCTGTCTTGTGGGCTATTTCAACAATAATTTTCTACTAGAACTAAAAAATGTATCCCAACACCACGTATATAAAAATATCTGCATGGTTTATGTTTCGTAGTAAGAGCTGAGTCACCTGATTTTGTAATCAAAGACCCAAGTTCAAGTTTCTATCTCTAACACTGTAGAGTGGAAAAACCTGAACAAGAGACTTAATCATGAAAAGTTGCTACAGTTTCTTCACTTATGAAATAGAAATAATAGCGTATGCCTTAACTATTCCATAGAATTATTGTGAGGACAAAACAGTCATGTGTGTTAAAGTTGTCAAAGATGCAGTAAATGTTAAATGCTATTTCTTTTACCCAGCACTCATACTGGTTGACTTAGAAAACCAGCTGATCAGCCTCACTCTCATTGCTATGAATTACAGCAGGTGCATGAGTAATTGAGAGATATTTTTTAAAAACTGGACAAAAGGCTATCAGCTTACTGAACATTCTACTTTATCTAAAACACAGAAAAAGTCTGCCGCAATAGGGCATAATTTGAGGCCTAAATTATAGACAAAAGTTCTGAAGTCAGCACAGGTACATACATCAGAGGTTCCAAAAACAAGCAAGTCATAGGTCTGGGCATTGCCCCATTATCAAAACCCCATAGGGATGCCCTGAGCTTCCTCACACATCTCAACTCTATGTGTACAGAGGGCTGAGAGAGAATGGTTCCAACATGTCTGAGCTGAGCAATGGTACAAGCAGCCCTTAGCCCCGCCAGGGCCCTAGGTTTGAACCTCCTTAGAGGAGACCTACAACTGCAAAAGTCTGTAGTCTGGTCTCAAAAATGCGCACCTATAAGCATTTTCCAAAGTATCTAAGAAATTATCCAGATGGGAAAATATTATTGGCAAATGTATCAATAAAATGCTCAAAATAATCAGAGTAAACAATTACAGTATGGTAGGCAAATAGCCAAAAGTAAATATTTAGTGCTTCATTCAAAATCTACACTCAATGAACACTATCCATTTTTTTTTCTATGAGATTTTAAATAATTTGAATCTTAGGAGAGTAGGTTAAAGAAGTAAAAATCTAACCAAGGGCATAAGACTTTTTGCAGGCTACAGGGCCTAATGAGAAACGGCCCTCTTATTTATATCATTTCGTAGCTATTCATTGATTTATTCATTCATTGGTTCATCCAACAGTCATTTGTAAACATCTACTAAGTTGAGGTAATAACTGTAATCTTCAATATCATGGATTTTAGTAAAGGAAATAAAGGTGAGAGGTAGTTTAAAAGCTCTTTCAGACCTGAGGGACAAGGTGTTGGCATGGAGAAATTGTAGACATGACAGAAGTAATGTAACCAGCCTGGTATCTCACAATACTAGTTATATTATTGACAGGGGGGAAATTTTCTATACTCAGAGTATGCGCCTCATCTTTGCTGACAGGAGCACCATGAAGACTGCTAAGAGGTGGACTGGAGTTACACAGACACCTGTCAATAAGTGACTCAGGTTTGATGCGTCAATCATTCCCTCCTGAAGGGTAACCACCAGGACTGAGGCAACCAATAGGTACAAAGTGTCTGTTAGGTGTCTGGCACACAGTGACTGTTCATAAAGCTACCACCTGGCCGTAGGTAGGGAGAATACTTGGGGTGGAGCACATCATTCCCTCATGTTACTCCCTAAACAAAACAGCATTAAATATTAAAAGTTTCTAGCTAAAGACCATTTTAAGACATATAGGATTGAAGAAGTAACAAATATATCTGACACTCAAATTGAATTATAAAATCGAAAATGTTGGATTTCCAATCATAAAAAAAATAGGAAACAAAACTGAAATTCCAAGATTGAATGTAACATGGAAAAATACAAACATATTTGAGACTTCACAGAGCAGTCAGTAGGAAGCAACCAAGAAAACCATGGAAAGGAGATAATCTGCCTGTTTGGAAACAGTCAGGAGTTAGTTGCCTTGGCCACAATCATGAGAGTTTCTTAAACCTGTCAGTCTCCCAGGGGATAAAGTGTACAGGAGTAATTTCCCCAAAAAAGTACATCCAAAAGGGGATTATGGAGAAAAAAAGCAGCTCATAGAGAACAACAATAAACAAACAAGAAAATCTGGATGTGAAGAGCAAAAAAATTTCAACATGTTTTGAGCTTCTTGGAAACTGGGCCAAGTCCAAGCATTGCTGGGATTTGGGTAAGATTTCATCCCTAGCTCTTTGTTCTAGATGTTCATGTTTTCTTTTTCACTCACAGGTAGAGCACCCACTAGCACTAGCCCGGAAGTTACATGTGTTCTGCTATGAATACCCAACTGGAGATTTTGAGATTCAGGATGAGGTGAAACTGAAGCTTGCTGCTTAGCCAAAACTTAATTTAAACTTCTTTGTTATTTTAGGAAGAAATTCAACAAAAGGTTGTTTTAAGTAACCAGTTTCCAATCCACATAGCATCCTTGAAGTCGTAAGAAAACATAGAACTTTTAGCTCAAGAGCTCGGGACTCAGGCCAGGAGAAAATTATATCAGTCCAAGTTCTACCTGTAATTTTCCCCACCATGTCCTCCCCCGTCAGAGGCGTGGCCCCCGGCCTGGAGACAACTCCTCTGTTCTTTAGTTTCTTTACTTGGAAAATCAAATGCTGGACTAGACCCATGGTTTTTGAACTTCATGCCCCTGACCCCTCATTGTTCCATAGGAACTGGGGACTTTGCTAGAGAAAGGACCGGGGACAAAGTAGGAGTGATGTAGGTGGGACTTCCAGGCCCCATTTCCCACTTCCATCAGAGCATTTCTTCTTTTTCTGGTTTAGGAGCTAGTTTTCCAAAAGGGATTTTTTTAAAAAGGATATAATAGTTTTTAAAAGTTGGAAAACTTCTAAACTGCAGTATATATCAACTTTTGCCAGAATTAACATTTTATGAAACTCTCCCAGAATGATATCTTATGTACTTTCCTGTCCAGTCCGGATGGTCACAATGCTGTTCTCTTGAGATAACTCTTGTTTCCCAGGCCAAAGAGCTGGGGGCAACCTCCTCACCCTGACCAGACCCCCTAATAGCCAGGGTGTGTCAGCCACTCCTTGACTTTGAGACACAGTCTGCATTCAACCTCCGGTGTAAAGAGCTCCTTTCACTGCTTTCCTCGCCTGGGCTGAGGTCACTCCCATCACTAGCGCTCGTTGGTCACTGCCCCGCCCTCTATCTCCGTCGGTGAGAAGGGCAGAATTTCATTTTTGTGAGAGCTCCTTCCAGTTCCTTATACACCTTTGAACTCCACATGGATAAGGAAGTTGTGGTTAAGTGAAGAAATACGTTCTTTTATATCGGTCCCACAATATTGAAGCAACATATTTTTGCATATGATGTTGTTCTTAGTGTAGGGAGGGAAACAGAAGTCTGTAAGGTGAGCAAAGTCGTGAGAAAGCAAAACTGACATGCCATGAGGAGAAAGGCAGGAAAGTGTTTCTCAACTTTATGTCTCATTTAAACACTTTCAAGGAAGGAAGGTAGGATGCGAATACAGGAAGCTACAGATTTAGACCAACTTTTCTCTCCAAGACTGGAATGGATACCACCAAGACAAGTGGATGTCGAACGTGGACACATGAAGGGACATTTTTTGTAACTTAGCCATGCGTTTATTTTAATGTGCATGCAACAAGAATAGTTCATTTAGCTATGACTTTAGAGATACGATAGCCTGAAAAGAGGGAAAGCTTTTAAAGTAAATTTAAAGAAAAAATAATACCAGAGGTGGCACTGGTATTGGCAAAGATTTGGCAAAAATTATGACGGAAGTAGGAGGATTTATGAACGTCAGGACACTTAGGGCTGTACCAGCTCCAAAGCTTCTCCCAGACCAGCACTTTTTGGTAAAACTAACCTGTGCAACTTTATACAGACTTCCGTTAAAGCCATCTTAAGTTGTTCCACAGATGTCTGTTTATTAATTAGCCTCTCCCATAGTAGTTGGTGCACAGAAGATGTTAAATAAGATAATTTGAATGAATGAATAAATATATGAATGGATGCATACCTGTAAGAATAAATAATTGCTGCCTGGGGGAGCAAAGATGTGTTCACATCCAGGGGAACACGGATGATTAAAAGTAAGACCCTAGACTCACACTTGATCTTTTGCCAGCCTCTGCCCGACCTGGTACATTCTGACAGGTTTCAGAGAAGGATCTTCCTTTTCCCATGATGCCGATGGGCCAGGGTCTATCTACACATGGCAGAGAGTTCTCATAGGCCACCTGTGAACTAGGGTCGTCTCAGCCAAGGTTCTCAAATCCTGGGCCTGAATAAAGATTAAGGGAAACCATGGTGCTATGCAAAAAGTGTAGTAGGCAGCTTAGCAGGGAACCCCACTAAACCAGGAAAACCATGCCAAGGTGAATGCCTGTGGAGCTAAACAAACTTCAGTTACTACAGGTGCTGAATAGGCATAGAGCCTGTGATGTCAGCAATCCTGACCTCTGCCCTGGAAGCAAGGTGTGTACAACCTGGATCACTTTATAACAAGCAGAATCAAGACCTGTTTTTAAGAGGTCATTGAGTACTCTGTGATCCGTGTCCTGTGTAACAAGGCCTTTCTCAAACAGAATAGAAACAAATGAAAGAAAACAACTGTTTACCTGGTTTAGTGTGTCTCCTTCACACGCGTCCTATCTGATATTAATCATAAGATTGCAACACCAAGCGAACCCAAATAATCTACTTGGAGTCACCAGTTCTGATGATTGCTCATGCGATTCACTGCTAATCAAGAGGATGTTATGAAATGTGACTCAGACCACTTCTGGTTTTCCGGAAGAGCAAGGGCTCTCTATATAAAGAGGGAGCTCCCTAGCTGAGATATTGGAGCAGCAGGCAGGTGGGGAGCCATCAGATTTCTTTAGCTGAGAAGGAAGACAGAGGTCAGCATGCTCAGCCTTCCCCTGCTGCTGCTGTTCTGGGGCCTAGGGTCTCAAGGCTTCCCAGCAACGACTTTAAAAATGCAAGAGGATGCTGAGCAGACGGTCCAGGTAAATGTTGAATTTCAATTCCAGAAATGGAAAAGCCTCTATTTGCATTTTCCCACAGTATATCAGAGTAGTAGTAGTGAGCACAATGAAGTTTATTTAAGGGTGGATTTTCTAAAAAGAGACATTTTTGTTAGAAAGCTCTTTCTCCTCCAAAATGTATGTATGCATAGACGCTCCCTTTCTAGCTGGAGGTGAAAGGAAACCAAAGGAAGGATATGCAAATGTGGCTCTACAGATTGTATTTCTGACTTCATAATAGCTGATGGTAGAGAGATTTACCTCTGAATTATAGCTTCTACCAGTGATAAAGATAATAAGGATCAAGAAATCCAAGCACAGTCTTTCAAAGTAGTTCTCTGTTTCACTGTCAATCTTGAGAAAGATTTCCCGTCCAGTGTTACAATAACACTATCTTTCCTCAGCAATACTTGGAGAACTACTATGACCTGAAGAGTGATGGGGAACAAATTGAAAGGCAGAGAAAGAGTGGCCTCGTGGTTGAAAAACTGAAGCAAATGCAGGAATTCTTTGGGCTGAAAGTGACTGGGAAGCCAGATGCTGAAACCCTGAAGGTGATGCAGCAGGCCAGATGTGGGGTGCCGGATGTGGCTTCGTTTGTCCTCACTGAGGGGAACCCTCGGTGGAAGCAAACACAGCTGACCTATAGGTAAGGAGGCTGAGCAACAGACGGAGAACGCTACCTCCCATCACAGCTGTAAGAAATGCGGTCCTCTATGTCTCTATTCTACTTCATTTTTAGGATTGAAAATTACACACCAGATTTGTCAAGAGCAGATGTGGACCATGCCATTCAGAAAGCCTTTCAACTCTGGAGTGCTGTCACACCCCTAACTTTCTCCAAGGTCTCTGAGGGTCAAGCAGACATACTGATATCCTTCGTCAGGGGAGGTAAGCTCTTCTTGCAGCATGAATGTATTCTCACCTTAACTTCACCTGCCCCCTAAATCTCTTCAGCTTCATAGTTCAAGTTCTTGATTAATAGTATTGCTTTTATGCTTCTACTAGAGGCCCGGTGCATGAAAATTCATGCACTGCATGGGGGGTCCCTCAGCCTGGCCTGCCCCCTCTCACAGTCTGGGAGCCTTCAGGAGCAGGAGGCGACCCAGCAATCAAGGGAAGGCAATGCCCCCTTCACACCCCTGCTGCTGCCACTTCCAGCAGCGCAAGCCTCAGCTGGTTCTCATTACCTGAGCCTCGGGTGGCCCTGGGTGGCTGGGCAGCCACCATCTGAGGCTTGCCTGCGCCTCAGGCCAGCCCTGGGCAGCTGGGCAGCTGACATCTGAGGTTTGCCTGTGCGTGGGCGCCGCCATCTTTGAGGGCAGGACAGTTAATTAGCATATTCCCCCCTTATTGGCTGTGGGCACCACCATCTTTGTGATGGCATGAGGGTCAATTAGCATATTCCCTCTTTATTAGATAGGATGGGCTTAAGGGGGAAAACTGTATCACATTGGATAGAAGTCTTTTGGCCTCATGGAAAAGCAAAAACTTCTCCCCCGTGCTACCCTAAATAACCAAGGGGGACACTTGTTGAATTCTGTTTCTTGCAGATCATCGTGACAACTCTCCCTTTGATGGACCTGGAGGAAACCTTGCTCATGCTTTTCAGCCAGGCCCATATATTGGAGGGGATGTTCACTTTGATGAAGATGAAACATGGACCAAAGATTTCAGAAGTAAGTCAACTAATCTTGCCTTTATCAATTTTTCCCACCCCTTTGTGATGCATGTAATAATTGGTTGATTTAACTGAAAAACGCATTAATGGAAGTATGTATTTTCTACTACCATTAAGAAAAGTCATGATACATTTAGAAAAGGGTAAGAAAATAATATTTCCGTTAGTAACAGCATTTTATTGGCTACAAATAGGCCACACTAAAATCTCTATTAAGAAAATGTTGAGAATCTGACTGGTTTACCTGTAGGCATCTCCCAAAATTTTTTTTTTACTAGCAGACATACCAAAATTTAATAGTGGTTGTAAGATTATATGGAAATTAAGGAAGGAGAGGCTTATGTGTTTTACAAAATTTCCAACATGGAGGATGTATCAGTTTTTTAAATAGGAAAAACAATTTGTGTTAATAGAAATCCATTGCTTCTCTGTGAAATATGTGTTATCCAATCATTGATGAGACTGATGAGTCTGTACTAGCCCCTCAGTCAACTGAGTTTGCCTTTTTATTGTATCAGGGTAATCATAGACTTTAGACTTTAACCACGCTCTTTCCTATGAACTAATGCATTCCTTTCACCTTAGGAAGACGTTTCATATATATTTTAAAAAGCTATGAAGAAAATAAGAGCATTAGTTCTTGTAGAGTTGTATATCTTCATTAAATATCTAGAAACTGAAAACATTTCAAGTAATTGCAAATGGTTTTACTGGCCCTTTTAGATTACAACTTGTATCGTGTTGCTGCTCATGAATTGGGCCATTCTCTTGGACTCTCTCATTCTACTGATATTGGGGCTTTGATGTTCCCCAACTACATCTTCAGTGGTGATGTTCAACTCTCCCAGGATGACATCAATGGTATCCAGACCATATATGGTGAGTACTAAGAAAACCATCACAGACAAGGACTCATTAGATACAGTATCTTTTAAGAAGCTGCCTTTCATTGTTTATGTCCTTTTCACAAGCCAGGCAGCACTAACTTCAGATCTATTTTTTCTTTAGGACCCTCTGAAAATCCCATCCAGCCAATGGGCCCCCAAACCCCACAAGTGTGTGATAGTAAGCTAACCTTTGATGCTATCACTACGATTCGAGGAGAAGTGATGTTCCTCAAAGACAGGTAAGACATCAATTCTTCTTGTTTGGTGTTTGTAATAATAACAACATTCACTACTACAGATCCATATGGGCCACTAGTATGCCTCACACATTGCTTATCTTACACTTGTTTATATACATAATTATGTGATAGCGCTTGTTTGCATTGGAAAAACCTAATTAATTTATAACAACTTTGTTTTCCCACATGTATTCTGCCATTTGACTATCAGGAAAAGCAAACAAACACCGAAGCAGAAAGTCAGTAAATATAATCCCATTTTACAGATCAGTAAAGTAAGGCATAGAGAAGGAAAGAGATCCTTTGAGGATACCAAGTTGGTCTTCTGACTCCTTCTCCAGGGCTCTTGTCACTTATGACATTCTTTATGATGATCAGGATGTTAGTGCATTATTAAGAGAAATCAGTTATTTTCATGGCACCATCATGCTGGTCCCCTTTAAGTATCACCCCTTCCATTCTGGGAAAGATAATCCTCCCAAAGCCTGTGGTGGTGACAGGTCTCTGTTGTCTCCAGAGGCCCAGAGAGGGGCAGGAGCCCTTGCCAGAGAATCCCCATGTGTTCATAAGACACCTCTCCTGGGTAGATGTGAGCAAACACAATGTGCTTCCCTCCTCAGAGGAGGATCCTAGGTCTCCCTGTGCAGCATGTGGCCTCAGGAAAGCTGGGGAGCCCTCACACATGAAGAACAGGCCTGCCCTACACACTGTACTGATTCCTAAAAGACCAGGCATCATTATATTCTCTTTTTCTGAGTGATGCAGTCCACAGCACATAGAAAGTAGGAGTGCTCAGAAAAGCTCTAATCTCCTCAGCCACTCTTTATGGAGTGTTGTTGGTGCTGTTCTAATACATCATGGTCATATCTACCCCACAATGCAGGGCATTGACTGCTAATGCTTTTTATCCCTTTCGGGACTAGTTTTGAGTGTAAAGATAAGGCTGGATGTAAGTCACTGGGTGCAGCTCAGTGCTAGGGGTGCTCAGGAAATACATGGTGCTTAAGGAAAGCTCTCGGTATAGTAGAACACCTATCCAAGCAAGTATATGAAGGATTACTCCAAGGAATAGGACCAAGTCTAGGATTTGCAGGCACTAAAGGGACCCTGAGATCATGAAAGCATCACCAAGTCATGAAGACATGGAAGACTAGAAACAGTGACAGTAACCGACCTCCAAGGTCTCACAGAGGCTGAGGTAGGACTGAGGCAGGACTGGATCTAGAAGTCGATTTCTGACTGCCACGGTCACAGTCTTTCCTGTGGCCTGGAATCTGGAAATGCTTCTGACGGGCCAATGGCAGTCTATGTTTTGCTGTTTCTGCAGTCACTGTGGACTGTAGAATCAACACTGCAAACCACCAGCCACAGCAAGACAAAGGGAGGGGCTGCCAGACCTGAGTTTAAAATTAACCTTTGTCTCATCAGCTGCCCAGCCTTAGATAGCTCCCTTCACCTCCCCTGACCTTGATTTCTCACCTGTAAAAGGAGAGTAATGCTTTCTTGCAGGGTCTGTGTGAGATAGGGCACGATGCAGGGAAGGCCCTGTGTGTTGAAAGTGTACACTAGTGTAGGATGTTAGTGCTGTATTCCAGCCAGCGGTGTGCTGCAGCAGAATCCTAAGGGCTCGCCAAAGCCGAGTTTTAAATTTTGAGAATTTTGCAAGCTGGTTGTTAAACACAAACATTATTAAGAGTTAAGATAGCTCTGGCCAGTGTGACTAAGTTGGTTGGGTGTCATCCCATGCACCAAGAGTTTTCCAGTTTGATTCCTGGTCAGGGCACATGCCTAGGTGGTGGGCTCTATCCCTGATGGGGGGCATGCTGGAGGCAGATGATCAATGTTTTGCTCTCACATAGATGTTTCTCTCCCTCTCCTTCTCCTTCTCCCTCTCCCTCCCCTTTCCTCTCTCTCTCTAAAAATGAATTTAAAGATTTTTAAATTACATCAACTTACAATTATATTTAACCAAAGGTAATAAAAATAATCCAAACTTACCTCTTTGGCCCTGGCCAGATGGCTCAGTTGCTTGGAGCATCACCCCATACACCAAAAAGTTGTGGTTCAAATCCCAGTCAGGGCATATACCTAGGTTGCAGGTTTGATCCCTGGTAGAGGCACATGTAGGGAGGCAATCCATCGATGTTTCTCTCACTTGATGTTTTTCTCTCTCTCTTTCTTTCTCTTACTTCCTCTCTCTAAAATAAATAAACATATACTCAGGTAAGGATTAAAAAGAACAACTCACCCTTTTGTAATTATTTTGTTACATTTTACTCTTTATTTATATTCTGTGGTTGTTTATGCCTAATGTGTTTGGTGGCAGAAATACCACACAATGGTGTGATACTGCAAATCTCTTTAAATCTGCCATGGTGGGAATATTTCCAACCTGGGAATAAGCAAATGCTAGAACTCTGCTCCACCCTCACCTTGGAGAGCCAGATGTTAAACATTTACCAGCACACCACTCCTGCCAGCAGTAAGAAGGAGTTGGACATAAACCATAAGTTGCTATAGATTAGATAAAAACCCTTTTCTCTTTTTTTCAAACCAGGTTCTACATACGCGTAAGTTCTTACTACCCGGAACCTGAGCTCAATTTCATCACTATCTTCTGGCCAAATCTGCCCAATGGACTTCAAGCTGCTTATGAGTTTGCTGATAGAGATGAAGTCCGGTTTTTCAAAGGTAATGCTTTCAATGATTGTATGAATTAATTTTTCATTGGCTGAGATAGAAGAGAGCACTACCTCCTTTCTCTTTAAGGAATTTTAAAAATATAAGTCTCACCAAATCAGTTAAGGGAGTCCATCGCCTTAATTAAGAATTGCACAGTGCATTTCTGAGTCGTTTTAAATCAAAAGCATATGATTGGAGATATAAATAGTCCATGAATTGACTATCCCTGAGGTGGCCTCATGAACTCTTTAGTCATGTCAATGCCTGGCTCCAGATGGAAGTCCCCAACCCCATAAACCAGCCATTCTCAAAAATGCTGCGTATTAGAATCATCAAGAAAACTTTTTTAAATATATTGATTTAATTTGTCTGTGGTTGGATACCAACATCTGTATTTTTAACAATCTCCCTAGTTAATTCTGATGTGTAGCCAGGACATTGCTCTAGTCAGTGAAACTAACTTAGGTAGAAATCTCCTCACTGCCTATTGGTGCTCAGGGTGTTTTAATCACTGTTTCTTGATTGGCAGGCAATAAGTACTGGGCTGTTCAGGGGCAGCAAACGCTGCCCGGATACCCCAAAGACATCTACAGATCCTTTGGCTTCCCTAGAAGTGTGAAGAAAATCAATGCTGCTGTTTTTGAGGAAGATACTGGGAAAACATACTTCTTTGTTGCTGACAAGATATGGAGGTAAAGAAAAAGTTAGGGCACCAGATTTCTCTACATAGAAAGAAAGTTCTAAATGGAACCACTCACAGATGATTCTCATATTGCCTTGGCTAGCTGCCTTTTCTATGAATGGCTGTAGCCAGTCAAGCATCCAAGTCTCTTGATCAATAATCATCATGCAATACCTGTCCCAGGAATTCAGGGATCAGCTGGGGATGAATTTGAAAAAGAAGAAGTAAAAAGAGAGAGAGAGAGAGAGAGAGAGAGAGAGAGAGAGAGAGAGAGCTACTTCAGCTAAAAGAAACTTATGTTTAGTCACATTATACCTTAGTAAGACATTGTGTGGCATCACCTGGAAAATTAGGTTTAGATGCTGGAGTTTAGAGGGACCTCAAGAATCTTCTAGTCTACCCAACATCCTACCTCACCTCATTCCACCACCACCCCCATTGTACACATGATCTATGGAATTAGTTCTTACTACATTCTTGTTGGTGAATACCCTATAGTGATTTTGAGAAGGCTACTTGTTTAACAGATGGTTCTGACCCGTTTAATCATTTCTGGATCAGGTATGATGAATACAAACAATCCATGGATGCAGGTTATCCCAAAAAGATAGCAGCTGACTTTCCTGGAATTGGCAACAAAGTTGATGCAGTTTTCCAAAAAGATGGTAAGTGAATATATACCTATTTCATTTATTTATTTATTTATTTATTTATTTATTTATTTATTTATTTATTTATTTTTGCCATAGAATAGCATCAGTATTATTATTTAGAACAGCAAATGCCAAAAAAAGATTTGTTCTCACTAATGACTTGGGTTTTTTAAGAATTCAATTAAACCTAGAAATTACTTGTGTAATGTAGTAAATACCTTTTGTTTTGTTTCTAGGATTTTTCTATTTCTTCCGTGGAACGAGGCAGTACAAATTTGATCCTAAAACAAAGAGAATTTTGACTCTCCAGAAAGCTAACAGCTGGTTCAACTGTAGACAAAATTGATCGACTGTTTCAACATTGAACAGAAAAATGTATTTCAAGAACACAAGGAAAGAATTTTCCTGAAGAGCCATATATATTTTTTTTAATTCATAGCTATTTAGTATACTTTTATCTATACCTCATTCTGCATGATTTAGAATGCAATGCTTTGTGTACTTTTATAACTTAGTTCTACAAATGAGCGCTAAGAAAGGTCAAGTTTCATAGCTTATCAATACGTATGGGCCAACTTTGCAAAGAGAGAAGCTCTTTTACAAAGTATAAGACTCTACTTTAAACCTGGGAGCAGCCACAGTGATGAACGTCTCCTCCCAAGAAAGAAAGAGGCAGAGATCCGAGTCTACACCAGAGAAAAAGCAGTTTGAGAAAAAGTGCACAGCCACTACCTACTATCACCCTGAAATGCCAGGGACAGCTTTCGTTACAGAAAATAAAATGTTTTATGTTTGGAATAAAGCCATCCTTGTCTCTACTGTTTTATAAACTTTCTATTATGGTTAACCTTTTGCACTCGGATGTCGAGTGTGACTCGACACGGTTAGCATTAGAATAAAGGAATCGAGAAAAAAGCAAGCGAGTGCAAAGGGTTAAGTTATAATACTTTTATTACTGGTTATAATGCCCCACTCACAGAGCTTAATTTTCAAATTTGAAATGGGAAGTAGACAACCATGCAAAATATTCATGTGGGAAACCTGGAAATACAAAAACTTCAAATATTTTTCATTCTTATGGAATTTATATCATATAGGAGGGGGAGAAAGTCTATTTTCCATGTTTCATATTAGGATTCTAAAATTAATTCTAGGTAAAAGCAGTAGCAGCATGGTAGAGTTTTCTAAGGGTACATTCTTCTCTCTTCTTCTGGGCACACAGGAGGGTTATGTTCTCCTGCAGTTGGTGTGTGGGGGGGATGGGCAGTGGCATCTGACTAGTCCTGGCCAGTGGATGGTGCCTGGAAGTGACCAAGATCACTTCCAGATGGAAACATTTGGTTTCTGGTGCAAATTTCTCCAGGGGCCTCCCTCCTCTGCTGTGCCGATTTTAGAAGCATGTCTTAGGAGAGTTTCCACAAGATGGAAGAAGTCTGAATTGCTGGGCCACTACTCCAAACAGTTACCCCAAACTTCAATCTTTTATTGTGTTAAGCTACTAAGTGTCAATGTAAGAAATGTCCAAACCTGTAAGAATTTTTATGAGTTTGAGCCAAACTGATGACGATTGGCCAGGAAGCAGTATCTCAACAAATGGAGAAAATGCTCCAGAGAATAGCAGTGTTGCACCTTACTTTATACATTAGAATCAAAGGAGGAGGCATAAGGGGTTACATGAAATGCATTGATGATAGCTTAGGTAGGCAGGAGAAAACAAAGTGGTGACACCACTGTGATTGGATAAAAAGTAAAGGAAATACACACATACTTCTTTTACATTGGTAGGAATAGGATAGTCAACAGTCAACAATTAATACAATAACAATGAGATTTGTGGTCTCTGCTCTGGTTCTGTGGTTGTGCTTTGAGGGGTCCAGAAAAAAAAGGATATTACTTTGATATTCCAATGGTGTGTTAGCATGTATGTTATCATAGATGTGAAAAAGACTACAGACTCAGTTAAGGTAAAGCTTGACCTTTGTTAGGAAAAAATACCAACCTAGGTCATGACTATCCACCATGAACTGCTTTTAGTTAGAAAGTTTTAATTTAAGACTATCCTGTGTAGTTAGTTTAGGTCTCTGAGTTTGTAAGGTGCTACGCAGGCCTCCCCTGAGCTTGTCAGGTTTAATATGTTAACGAAAAAAAAACACATTGAAACCTGTAAAGAATTTTTGTGAGTTTATTTGAGCCAAACTGTCGACATATGATGGGAAGAAGAACCTCAACGAATTGAGATAATGCTCCGGAGAATGGCGGGTTACATTTGTATTTATACATTGCCATCAAAGGAGGGACATAGGTGGGTTACATGAAATTCATTGGTGATAGATTAAGGAAGTGGGATAAAGCAAAGCGGTGGGAAACCCCTGGGATTGGATAAAAAGTAAAACAATGGACACATACTTAGGTGGGTGCAGGAACAATCAACATGATAATGAAGGAATTTGTGGCATCTGTCCTGGCACCCACCACATTTGGTTGTGCCCCAGGGGCTCCAGGAAAAGGGAAGTTACAAGTTACCCAGACATTTCAAGGTTATGTTATCATAGATGCAAAGAGACATCTCAGTTAAGATAGGCTCAGTTAAGGTAAAGGTTAACCTTGTCAGTGAAGATACTGGCCTAGGATGTAATTGCCCACGATAACTGCGTTTAGTTAAAGCTTAATTTTGGACCATCCTTTGTGGTTACTTTAGGTCTCTGAGTTTGCAAGACTGCCATGCAGGCCTCCCCTGAGCCTGTCAGGTTAGCATGTGGCCCCTTTCATCCACAAGTAGATGACCTCTTTTGCATCAACATAAGATTTTATACTTTGTTAAAGCTGCATAATCTAGTTTTTCTAGACAAGTGCTGTCTAGTCTATCATGCCTACTTGGGAGGGTGTTAATATACGTAGAAGTCATACAGGTAGTTTCCAGCACCATGAATTTCGAGTTGCTCAGAAGGTGCTCATGTAACAATCAATGGGTCCGTGCTGGCTGTCACTACTTGAGCCAATTCAGCAGAGCCAGGGTTGAATCATATATGAGTCTTTATTCCAATACTGTCGGCAGTATGAGAAAGCAGTAGGTCATCCACAAAAACCTGCTCTGCACCCCACCATAAGCCGGCTGCTTATATTGGGTAGAAGGACAAAGATTACATGGGAAAGTAGGCAAAAAGTATATGCCAAATGGACAGTTTACAGGTGATGGGGGCTGGAGATTTGCAATGGCCTGTGGGTATATAAAGGCTGGCGGCCTTCAAAGGGCTAGTGATACACAAAGGCTGGGGGTCTTCAAAGGGCTGGCAACTTTGGTTTCTGCAACAAGATTGTTAATCTTTCCCTGATAATAGGCAGCTCCCTGATGGGGAGGATGGGCTGCATTTCCAGGTGAGCTCCCAGCCAGGTTAGAATGTGCCTTCCTTAATCAGAATAAAACTCACGGTTAACAGAGCATGATTAATATTTCTTATAATTCCAATTGGTCCCCAATATTCAATTTCTGCTCCTATCACTCACAGTGTTTGGCCAAGTCTCTCTCTCTAGAATGCATTTTTATATTGATGTATAACGTGAAGGCAGAAAATTCACGTGTCATAAATGTTTATATCAATGAGTTATCACAAAGTTAACAATAAATAGAGCATTACCAGCATCACAGCAGGCCCCTCTGGAGTCTCTGTCAGCAATAGTCAACTCTGTGTTAGCTCAGCTCACTTGAGTCAGAGCATGAAATGGGAATTTTTCATTGTGGCCACAGGAGAGAAGTGCTCACAGGAGAAGAGGAGTGGGGGAAACATCTTAGAGCAGGAAAAAATGCTAAATGGTAAAGTATGTGGCCTCAGGCAGAGATTGTTCTGATCTCAGGAGCAGGGAGCTCCCAGCAAAAACTGAATCACAATTAGTCTCACCTTGAGGCAAAGGAATGAGCCTTTTGTGCCCCTGTATCAATTAGTCATCAGCTGAGGTCTGGTTTCGAGGGGAGGGGCATAGCTCCCAGACAAGATAGCTCCTGTCTGACAAAGGCACAGGGAACACTGGGAGCTGAAGCCACCAACCCTCACAGTAGCCAGGAGGATGGCTGCCCTGGGGCTAAAGACCTGGAAAACAGCACGGGAGCATCCACTCCATAGCTCTATTGCTCAAAGGTAACCACTTTTTGAAGCATAATGTCTTAAATTTGTCTATTCTTGAACTAAATTGAATCAACTATATATTCTCTTTGATACGCCTTACTGTGCTCAGCGTTATGCTTGTGCATTTCATCCCCTGCTGATGGGCTTTGGGTTGTCCCATTTGGTAACTTTTACAAATAATGCTGCACATCTGTAGGCATTTCTGTCGATTATGTTCCTAAGAACACAATTATTGAGTCACAGAGATTACCAGACAACCCTTCAGATTCTCCCTTGGCCTCATCTCTGTCTTACATCCCAACCACAGCAGTGGCGACTATTCTGTGAAGGTTCTAAACCTGCCTTTAAACTGACAGCTGTTCTCCTTGGTCCTGTGCAGTGGGCTTCTCGCCCGCCCCCCCCTTCCTCCCCTTTCCCCCCTCTCCCTCCCCCCCCCCCCCCCCCCGGCTGTATGCCTTTTCTGCCTCCTATGTTGGTGTTGCATCAAGGTCTGCCAGGGGATGCAGAGTTCCTTCACATGCAACCTAGAAGTGAAAAGAATAATCCTTTGTGGAGCAAATGTTTAACCACGTGAGAGGAATGAATAGATAAAGGCACCCTCCTTTCTTTGTTCAGAAGGATGTGTTCAGAAGGATGTTTTCCAAAACATATTTCAAGTGGGTCTTCAGCCTCATACGGAGCAACATATTTCTCATATCTCTGTCCAGTTGACAATTCATCTTTGTTTCTGAATCTTCCATTTTCCCTGCTTTGCTCTCCCTGGCCCTCAATCCAGCCCTCTGGATCATATGTCTCAATAGGTACTTATGCTGAAACTTAGGCTTTGCTTTCTAGGAATACCAGGTTAAGATCATTTGTGTTGAAAGTGGGGTAGTGATAACCCTTGGACTGCAGTGGCATCAGTAACTTAGTGACTAAGAATCTCACCTGTGGTCGATTGTGAAGAGATAAAGGTGGATGGTGAGGTGTTGAGTAATCAGGTGGTTGTGACACTTCAGTAGTATGAGAGGAGTGGTAATTATACATGTAACATTGGCTGGTTAACTGCTCTGGGATTTTGACAGAAGAAAGTAATAGGCTTAGGACAACCAAATACCTACTCCAACTACACCATGAAAGCCAACAGACATTAATGGCAACGTTTAAGGAAATCCTGTATCTATTATAGATTGTGCTGAAAGTCAGTCCCAGATTTAATTGCAAAGTTGGACCCTTTCTAGCTGGAATAATTGGTACATAAACCTGAAAATATTGAAGACCTACATTTCCCTGAAAGCTTCATATGGACAAAAGTAGTATCTCCCTCTTGCCAGAGGAATGCAGCCTCCCTTGCATAGAGAATCAACAAATACTTTATATGAGTCAATACCTCACAAGATATTAACTCCTCAAAAATTGGTTCCCGTGAAGCATCCATCTTATATAAAAACTGCTGTTTGAAATTTTAACCCTGCTATTTTGGCTTCTGTAAATGCTTGCTTGCTTAAATAATAAGGAAAATAAGACTACTCCCACTTCAGAGAGACCATTAAACCTTCCCCGGAGGAAGTTATCAGTGCTGGCACCAGGCCAGGCCTTTGGTTGAGGTCTCAAGGCCCCAGCACATACGGGCTCTTTAAGAACTTGCAAAAGGGGCCGGAAACACCCCATATTTGGGAGACAAAGAAGGTAAAAACATATAAATAGGGAAAGTTCCTCCATGTTGGGGCCCAAAATTTGAGAGACATTTTCCTCTGGGCCCGTGCGTAATAATAATAATAAATGTAACTCCATCTCTCTAAGTGTTATTTGGTTCTTCTCCGGTTTTCTGTAACACCCGTACCCATTATTATTTTCAGGAAAATAGCTAAGGTCAGGTCTCAGCACAGTTTGAATTGTAGCTATAACAGCAAATCACTTACAAACCAATTAGAGGATCTGGCCCTTAACCAGGGGATCATGTGTAGGAGTGTACCTTAAAGGCATTGAACTGGGATGGAGGAATACAAGGCTGGACAGGGAAGAATTTATGAACATGTTGCACTCATTCATGACTCCAGTTGATATTCTGGCAAGGAAACCAGGAGTTTGTCAGATACTCTGCTGACATGGATTCTCAAATCTCTGTTACAATGTCTTATAGTATATGAGGTAGGGATGCCAAAACTTCTGTGGCATGATATTACAGAAGGAGCCAGAGGGCCTATGTAAATGAAAACCTTAGAATGGTTATATTACATGAGATTAGAGAACCCATCACTGAAATCTGTTCCCTGGGGAGGCCCAGAGGACACCCCTTCACTGAGCCTGGAAGGAACACACTAGTGAGGAGACACACTGGTATCTCATTGGCTCACCATGGTGGTGGCTCTCTGCTTTGCCAGTCTACTCCCTGTGATCCTAAGCAAATGACGTGGCTTTTCAATAACTCCTAGGAGTGTCATGAGGATGCACAAGGCTAAATCACCTAGCATAGAGCCTGCCATGGATAAAGCATTGAATAAAAAAGTGCCTTTTCCTGCCCACACCTTTCTAAGGCCTGAAGAGTTACAAGCTTCTCCCCCACCAAAAAGCCTGCCATCCCAATGAACCAACCCAACAAAGAAACCTAATGCAAATGGAAAGTATGGTAGCATTATTTTATGTATCCAACTGTTATTAATAATAATGACTATTTATGTTACAATACTTTAATTATGTTAATTGCTTTCTAATATTTATAACAAGCACTGAAGCCACAATTCTGAGATATGTCTAACCCCTACTTTGATACTTTGCTTCCTTCAGCAGATAACCTTTTTCATGGCAAGTACTGGTGACCTAAAATATTTAGCTAAATTACTCTGAGGGAAATAAAATGGGTAAAAATCGAGAAATAAACTGTATTCTCATTCTGAAGCAGTCAAATTGGTATTAAAAGCATGGGAAATGAGGTGGATTTCTCAGTATGTGACAGCAGAATAACTAAATCTGTAATAAAATCAGTTTCCAAAGAAAGAAAAAGTTGCAAAATATTGTCATTAGTATTATGCCACAGCTGACTTAGTGTGTTTGTGTGTGTGTGTATACACACACACACACACACACATATATAAATATATATATATTTTTTCATATATATATATATATATATATATATATATATATATATATATATATATACAATTTTAGTATCAGAGGCTGTTAGTTGTTGAAAATTGATCAATTTTCCCAAGAATTGGACCACCTTCCACCTTTAAGTAAGTAGTCTTAGTTACAGAATGTAAAGGATTGTCGACATATGTTCTATCTGAATAACATCTGTGCAGCCAGGCCAAGAGCCACAGGTGACAAAGGAGGTGGACATAGATAAAAAGAAAAGTCAGATTAGATAGTTGGCGGTGGGGGGAACAGAGAGTAAGGAGGTAAGTTGAAGGTAATTTCATGGGTAAGTTCTAAGAATGAGTAAAACAACTGTCAAAACATGAGAGAAAGAAGTTGGGGGAGAGCTAAGGTTTAAGGCAAGAGGTTTTTATTTTTATTTTTTATTTATTTTTTATAAATATATTTTATTGATTTTTTACAGAGAGGAAGAGAGAGGGTTAGAGAGTTAGAAACATCGATCAGCTGCCTCTTGCACACCCCCTGCCTTGACCGGAATTGAACCTGGGACCCTTGAGTCCTCAGGCCAACGCTCTATCCACTGAGCCAAACCGGTTTAGGCAAGGCAAGAGGTTTTAGATAAACATAAGTTGTAATAATTAGGATTCTGAGTAATCCCTTATCAGGGTAGCTGGCTGACCTTTAGTTTATTACTTAATTTTTCTGATCCTAATCCCTACCCTGTTGAGTTGTTCTAAAGATTAGAAATAACACATTTAAGGCCTGGCATACAGTAGCAGCTGTGTAGCTAGAAAGGCTTCACCTTGCTGTAAGAACAACTCTATACTTGCTGACCACATACATACTCCAGAATTTTAACAAGTTATGAATTATTTAAAGACAAACGTAGGTCCCTTCTCACCTCAAATCATTAATTTTTCAAGGTGTGATGGTTTAATATAGGATAAGCTTATACACCAACATCACTCCCATGAGACATGTACTTGTCTAATGCCAATTATAATCACAGCTCCTAGTACATGAACTTCCATTGTTTCCTAACCACATAATAAGATCCATCAACAGAATGTGCCAACACCAATGAAATTATGACTCAAACAAAGATGAGGCATCTCAGAGCTTGCTAAGTAAGTGATTGAGAGCATTGCCACAGATTTTTCATGCCAACAAGCTTTGTCTAGTAAGGACACTGTAGTGAATAAGAGAAGACTTGTTCCCAGCATAACCCTGTGAATGAGGTTACATCCACCCCCATTTTTATGGATGGAAAAACAATGGCTCATGGAAAATATATACCTGCTCTAAGTCCGATCTGGTGGTCAATGCCACCACCCACCCACCCCTCTAATTTTCAAGCTGATGTTCATTTACACTCCATCATGCTGCCTAGCAAACTTCTCAGCTGCATTATGCCACAGGTTGACTTGGCTGGCTCGGTGCATAGCTTGGATATCTGAGAGCCTAGAAATCGCACCCTGTCCATTCTACCTCAAGTAAGGTAGAAGTGGTGGGCACTGCCCAGAGGATCCTTCCTGCACACTCATTAATCTAGTCTTCCACCACTTTGAAAGTATATAATTCAGGTATGGTAGAGTTAATTTATCTTTAGTGAAGGAAAAAATATAATTCTATACAATAAGAATTTTAGAGCCCTCTATAGCAATAGGTTAATTTAATAAAAACAGTTATGAAAGACTTACTATATAAAAAATTATAGTGGCACAAGTGAGTGGTTAGATAAGGAGGATTTAAAATCATTCTTCCTTAGCAATCTCAATCCTTCTCTTCCTCTGCACTTGGGGGTTGAGGAAAAGGGGATAAAAAGAAAAATTTTATAAAGCAAAAAAGAAAAAGTAGGAGGAACATTTCAGCCCAGTATGCAATTTTATTTATTTCCATTTAGCAAGCTTTCAGGGAGTGGTTGCTAGAAACATGTTATTCATTCTGAAATCCATAATATCCATTCAAAATTGAGTGAACACCAGAGAAGAATCGTCATGCTCCTCCCCTCCTCCACAGGCCCTTCCTTCTCACATTTCTCCTCCTTCGGGGCCAGTAAATCCACCTGAAAATCAGTAGTAGCTGTTTCAAACAAGGACTCAAGAAATAAAACATCGCTTCGAAGATCTTTCTAGACAGCAATTCCCATTTTTAGACCAATTGTATTTAAAATTTCTTTCCATGTATCTACTTATTCCGAACCTACTTATATTTGAGTTTAAAATACTGACTTTATAAAAGAAAATCACACTCGTTTTTAATTGTCTAAACACATGGCATTTTACCAGGCTTGTCAGCTACCTCTCAGTAAACACACAAACATAAATTATCTGGTCAATTTCCCCCCCTTTACCAATACATAATATCATTTCCTGGAAACTAATCATTCTTTTATCACTCAAGTTTAGAAGGTTGGGGGAAATTTCTGATGTAGGCTAGCTATATCATCTTTACATCGAATTTTTGTGAACATTCCTGATGTCATTCAGATTAAGAAAACAGATGCATGATCGTGCTGTTCAGATTGCCACCCTATAAAAGGGCAGCCACTGGAAGGTAGACACAGAAACCAATAGCAAGGAAAGTGTTTTTCTGAGGGTGAAGCATCCATCTTATATAAAAAC
Source organism: Cnephaeus nilssonii (assembly GCF_951640355.1). Lineage (NCBI taxonomy): Eukaryota > Metazoa > Chordata > Mammalia > Chiroptera > Vespertilionidae > Cnephaeus > Cnephaeus nilssonii. Next base: position 67,608,697 of record NC_137084.1, on the reverse strand, counting down.
TGCTGTTTGAAATTTTAACCCTGCTATTTTAGCTTCTGTAAATGCTTGCTTGCTTAAATAATAAGGAAATAAAACTACTGCCATTCCAGAGAGGCCATAAACCTTCCCCAGATGGAGTTATCAGTGCTGGTACCAGGCCAAGCCTTTGGTTGAGGTCACAAAGGGCCAGCACATAGGGCTCTTTAAGAACTTGCAAAGGGGAGCAGAAAAACCCCATATTTGGGAGACAAAGAAGGTAAAAAGATATAAATAGGAAAAGTTCCTCCATGTTGGGGCCCAGAATTTGAAATGCAGTTTTCTCTCGGCCCACGCGTAATAATAATAAAGTATAACTCCATCTCTCTAAGCATTGTTTGGTTCTTCTCCGATCTTCTGTAACATTAATGGTTCCCTGAACTACTGGGAAATCAACCGTATTTGGCTTTTTTGGCCTCCAGTGAGTGAACTGGGTTTGGGGCCAGGGGGTGCCAGACAGGCCTCCGGGAGGCGAGCCCTGCTAATTTAGCAGAATTGAACCAGGGGACTCCGGGCGCTCATGGACCTCAGTCCAGGACCCGGCCGGCATCTGGAGAGAGTGGACAGACACTTCTGGACCTGTCGACAGAATCAGTAAGGTAGGGGCCCCAGTCAGTCAGGCCCACTCCAAGTAAGTGGAAGGGGGAGCTTGATCACCTCCCCAGAAGCCAAACGGCTTCCTCAAGTAATTAATCAGGAATCAGGTGGACTGTTTAAACCAGTGATGGGCAACCTTTTGAGCTTGGTGTGTCAAACTTCGCCAAAAAACTGAGCATAACTCGGGTAGTGTGTCACTTTGAGGAAAAAACATTATTTCGCAAATGTTTCATCCTCTGCATGCGGCTGCCTCAATGGCCGCGTGTCATCAGAAATGGCTACGCGTGTCAGTGCCGACACACGTGTCATAGGTTCGCCATCACTGGTTTAAACTCTGAGTAAATATCTGGTAGAAGTAAAAAACTTGGATTGTCTGGTGTATAAATGTAAGTGTGAGAGTCTGTGTGAAGCAAAAGCTACTTTGTGCCGTCTGGCTGTACACATGAGAGTATTTGTTATCTCTTTCTGTTGTTTAATTTGTTTAAAGATAGGGCAATCCCCACTTTAGGGGAAAGCCTAATTGTGTATGGTAAGGCTGGGTGCTCTGGCAAATTGCAAAAACCCCCCAAGCAGCTGCTGGGATATCCTTTCTCCCAGGGGTTTTTTTTTTGTTCTCTGTCAGAGAGGGAATCAGCCCACTTAGCTAATGAAATTTCTGTCTATGTTTGTGATTTTACTGTATTAGGTTGAAATTTTGGAATTCTGGGGTTAATTTAAAGGTATAAATTTGTGAAGGTTGTAGCCACAAAAAAAAAAAAGGCTAAAACAAAAGCTGACTAGGTTTCAAGATTGCTTGTAAAAAAGCAAGAGAGAAGTCTTTTCAAGTGAACTATTTACAACAAAGTAGTAAATTTCAGAGAACAAAGAACTTTTATTTATGGCTTTCTTATCTCCCCTCCCTTTCTTATCTCCCCCTTGAGGTTTCCAGGAAAAAAGGTTTGCCTCCAACCCAGGTAAGGTGGGGCTACTGGGTGCTTCTTGGAAATGTTCCAGCAGAGAAGTTTGTTTTGTTTTTTTTATTGATTTTTTACAGAGAGGAAGAGAGAGGGACAGAGAGCCAGAAACTTCGATCAGCCGCCTCCTGCACCCCCCCGCCCCCACTGGGGATGTGCCCGCAACCAAGGCACATGCCCCCGACCGGAATCGAACCCAGGACACCTGAGTCCGCAGGCCGATGCTCCATCCACTGAGCCAAACCAGCTTCGGCCAAGCAGAGAAGTTTAAACAAAGGCTAGACCACTACCCTTTTCTCACCTGCTAAGTAAGGCTTGTTGGGTTAAGATGAATACGTTTTCTCATGGCCTCTGTCAGGTGAGAGAGAAAGACTGCCAGATTTTTCATAATTAACTGCTTTGTAGGCTGCATTTTTAGCCCTGCTAGCAAAAGGAGAATCATGTGATCCCAAGACCTGCGACCTGCCTGCCCTTCCTGATAGATTTACAGCGGGTCTCCATCAGAGACAGCACCCGCTCTGACTAGAAGGGGGGGCACCAGTGGAGAGTATATGCGTGGCCCTGGGCATGAAGGCAGATTTGGCACCAGCAATCTCCCGAAGGGGGCACTTTAAGGCTAATGCCGGAGTAGGGGGAGGAAGAGAGCCGAAAACTGCTCCGGAGCGGGTGTGAGATAGGGTAGTGGTGATGGGATTCCCTGGGTAGGGTGGTAGGCTCTCAGCCTGCTGAGATAGAGGAGCCCTGGGCTGGGGGACAGGGGGTGGTTGGAGAGATCAAGAGTAGTAAAGAAGGAGGATTTAAGATTCTCTAGAGGATTAGAGTAAAGAGGAAAAATCTATGAGGAAAAGCAACTGTTACAGAAAGAAAAAAGTATCCTTAAATGTAAAAAGCCTAAATATACAGGATCTCAGACCATTTACCTTGTTTTAGTTCAGAGTAAATAGTTAATAGAGAAAGGTGTGTGGGGGGGTGTTGGCAGTTAATTATGAAGCAGGGATACGTAGGTTTTTGTTGATTTTTACTGGCTGCAGACCACTCTGCTGGCGTAGGGGTCTGGTCTGTAGCCCACCAGGTGTCTTATCTGAACTGCACTAGACTCAAGGTTGCAATTTTTCTGCGAGCACAATTAATCTTTCTCTGCCCCGTTTTATTCTTTTTAACCCTTCCAATACTAAATTAGACTGATGCAATATACTTGAAATTACATAAGGAAAAATATAGCAGTTTTTACTAGACAAGTTTTAATTTACCTGCTCTTAGCTTTATCACAGAAGGTCTAGGTATATTTTTTTGAAAAAGTACATTTAAAGTGTGTTCATAAATATTAATCTAAAAATGCTGACTGTTCACTTTTGGTAATCATAAAGGATTGAGGTTTCTAAGAATAAAGAATTCTTTAAAAAAATAAAAAAGAATTCTAATACATTAAAAAACAAAACAACAAAAGAACACCTAAACTCCCAGGAGCCAAGCAGAGGAGAAACAGAGCTGAAGTCCCCAGCCGGCCTGGTGATTTAGAATTGGATGCTAGGCAGACTCAGCCCCTGAGAGCCAGAAGAAGGAAGGTAGGCAGGTGGGGGGGGGGGGGGGGAGGGAGGAGGGGAGCCTGGATGCCCTAGACGCCTGCAGCCACGGGAAGAAACAGCAGCAATAGTGACAAGCGGGGGACTGCAGACATTTACCTGACATTAGAGCTGCCCAGCTGCCGAGCATTTTACAACAAGCAATACAAGAATTGGGCCTTTGGCTTGCTGGCTACAGCAGTTAAACCAGAAGCCAGTGACTGCTACTTAGCCTTCCAACAGCCCCAGGAATAGAGCAGCGAGCCCGGGATCTGTGAAAGCAGCAGATAGAGCTAGTGAAAGCTCCCTGTTTGCAAATGTGCTGAAAGGGTTCAGAACTACAAGAACAACTGCCAATACCTGCTGCTGCTGGGAGCGAAGGGGCTGATATCCCCTTCCAGTGCACTCCCTTGGGAGAGGCCTGGTCGCTGCTCTGCCACAAAGAGACGGGTGGGAAGGCAGGAGCCTAATGCCCAAGCCACTGCCACAGGAGCGCTTTGCAATATGCAAAGCTGTTTCTAACTGCAACGCTGGCTGTTTTGGACTGGCAGCTTAAAGTCAAAGGGCAACAAGAGACAAGGCAGGGCCCTGTAACCAGTAAACAGGGTTAACAAAAAGGGCAAAGGAAAGATGCTCTCCCTGGACCCCGGAGCCTTCAGGACTTTGAGATTCTCCAAGAGAGGAGGAGTCTGACTGAGGGACTGGCAGAAATCCTGCCAGGTTGGAAGGACCTAAGGCCTCATGTTAAACTTATAAATTACGGCTTTCTAGGCAGATGTCCAAGCCCAGTTATGTAGGAGTTAAGCTGCCTGTATACAGCAAAACAACTTTCTCCCGTGCCAGAATACATTTTAGGGAAATTGGACAGACTGTGTTTGTGGCTAGAAAGAAGAACCGGCTGCCACGCACAGCCCTGACAGTGGCCTGCAGAAAACTGTATAATAGACTTAGATGATGCCTGCATCTTCATGGACATGACTCCAGAGAGACAAGGACAATTTTGCTTTGTGTAGGAAGGTAAAAATGGACTTTAGTCACTTCCCTGAGATGTTTGCATAGCCCTACTATGTGTCATGTTTGGTAGCAGAAAATTTGGCTGTCAGAAGCGGCCACAGTGCCAATGTTATACTTCATTATGTAAATATATTAACTTTTAATTCTCTTGCAGATTTGAATGCAGTTGCCAAAAGGGCAGGTGCCCAAATGGGCAAAGAAAAACACCCATCAGGTTTTGGTCTCTATTGAGAGACAGTTGGCAGCCTGTATACTGCCTTGCAGGCCTGTGTGACCATGCCCATGTCAGGGGTGGCACAAACCTCAACTTTAGGAAAGTGGGGAAGGCCTGTATAGAACAGAGGGGACTGGTAAGTACCAGCCCTCCGTCACAGGAATTACAGACCCTGTGAGGTCCTATAACATGTGAGACCCTGTGAAGGAATAAAGCTTCCTTAACCATTCTGAGAGGGCGAGTCACCACTCCCAGAGACTATATGTAATTTAAGGCCAAGTCAAGTAGGGGGAACCCTACTACAGGGACAGCTGTAACTGTCTATTTTAGTATAGACACATTTTGAATTTCTTCTTGCCATTTGTAGACAGTTATATTACTGTGAAGAGTCCAGAAAAGGACTGACAAGGAAAATCAGAAGATCTTAAAGCAAGTCAGTATATTTTTTCTCCTTATATAATTCCTTCGAAATTTGGCAATGCTTAATAAATCATGGCAATACATTTATTTGCATAAATTCAATAAGACCAGTTTCCAATAGTGGTTTTATTGACTGAAAACTTTGACTGGAGTATCATGTTTTAAAAAGCCCTGTCTGAACTCTGAAGACTTGAAGCCAATAAGAGTGCCACAAAGAAAGCCTGGTATCCTGCTTGGTAGCCCTGAAAATAGCTGGCGCTGGAGCGTCAGGCCCATGCCCTACCATTGCTGGCGGTTGGTCAGAGTAAAAGGGGAGCAATAAGGGTGCCTCTGTGTCCCTGCGGAACCCCCATGCACTAGGCTGCAATGCGCAGGAGGGCTACTGAGATGGGCCTTACTGCAGGCAGGCCTGATGGCAGCTGGATAGCTTGGCTCCCTGGCTCTACGGGGCACATTAAGATTCAATCATGAAATTCCAGCAAAGGTAGTCAATTACCATTCTTGTTGTGTTTATGCAAACAATCAGGCCAAATTGAATACAATAGATAAATTGGTCTTGATTTGGCTCTTTTGGTAAACATAGAGGTAATTTTGAGGAGAAAAATTCTATTTCAATACAGGTTATTAAAACTGAAATGTTTTCTTTCCCTTCCACTGGACCATTTGTTACAGTTTGTCTCCGCCAGGTCACAAGCCCACCTCCTTCTGTGCCCAGGCCTCATTGTCCCTCTGACAGACAGCAAGGATCTCTTGGCTCTGAAAGAAAACTCCATCTCCCTTCAGCAGGAAGTAATTGCAGAAGAAATCTGACGTCCATTTTCCCTGAAAGAATTCAGAGCCAGGATCCTTGAGGTAATATATAGTAGGCAGTTAGACAGACATGAACAGAGCCAACTAGTGCTACTAAGTCTTTACAACCCTATATATGTGAGACAAGGGGCATAGCTAAAGGGGTTCTTACCCAAAGTCTCAGCCCCTAAAAAAGGGCAGGTGGCCTACTTATCCAAAAGACTTGACCTTATTGTGTCTCCTGCCTCCGGGCAGTAGAAGCAGAAGAAGCAGCCTGGGAGGCTGCCCTAAAAACCAGTGGGGCCTCTACAGATTCTAGTAAATAAAAACTGAAATCAAGAACCAATCTTTACTCAAGTTCTTACAGGCTTTATAGTCCACCCAGAAAGCAATCCAGAAGCACATCCAAGATGCTCTGCCTGTACCAACTTCTGATCCAGTTCATCCCTTCTTCCCTGGTTACTCTGTTTAGGTAAATAAATTTGCCACCCAAGGACTGACTCCTACCTGGAAAGGACCACCCCCACAGCAGTCAAGGTCAACGGGATCCCGACGTGTCTTCATCACACCCAGCTTAAGACAGCCAGGCAAAATAGAGAGTCCAGGACTCTTTGGACCCTCTAGAGATTATTCCTGGCCCTCATTCTGGTCCTTATCTTATAAACAGGTCCACTGACTTTATTCAGCAGAAAATTAATTCTATTAAGCTTATAGTCCTCAGGGGTCAATATAACTCCCTCCCCAACAATGACCCAAAAGAATCAATGATTTGATTCATGTACATAAAACCAGTGGGGAATGAAGCATTCATCTTATATAAAAACTGGTGTTTGAAATTTTAACCCTGCTATTTGGCCTCTGTAAGTGCTTGCTTGCTTAAATAATAAGGAAATAAGACTACTCCCATTCCAGAGAGGCCATAAATCTTCCCCAGATGAAGTTATCAGTGCTGGCAACAGGTCAAGCCTTTGGTTGAAGTCTCAAAGCCCCAACACATAGGGCTCTTTAAGAACTTGCAAAGGGGGCCAGAAACACCCCATATTTGGGAGGCAAAGAAGGTAAAAAGATATAAATAGGAAAAGTTCCTCCATGTTGGGACCCAGAATTTGAAATGCAGTTTTCTCTCAGCCCACACATAATAATAATAAAGTGTAACTCCATCTCTCTAAGTGTTGCTTGGTTCTTCTCTGGTCTTCTATAACAAGGGAAGAACAGTGAGAATGAACCGTCTTACCGTCCTTGTGCTGTTATGTCTGTCAGTCTGCTAGGCATATTCCCTGAATGGAGCAATGAAGAAGGAGGAGGAGGAGGGTCCCAACATGGATCTTGTCCAGATACTTCCTTAAGTTGCAGTCATTCCATCACTGCCCCCCAAGTGGTGAAGCAAATGTGATCGGATTGGAGGTAACTGTGTTGCCACAATTTAACACTAGACAATATTAAAGTTGCTGGAGGTGGGAAGTCCCTTTATTTTCACAGAGAAGGAAAGAAAGGCACAGGAAGGGGATAAAATTAATCAAGGTTTTACAATGAAATAGTAACAGCTTTGGGGCTTTACAAATGAAAATAGCAAATAAAAAAATGCATGAAACAGCTCTTGCTTTAGAATTTACTTAGTTAAAATAATTAGGGAGGGAGAACTTGCTCATTTTTTTAAAATATATTTTATTGATTTCTCACAGAGAGGAAGGGAGAGGGATAGAGAGCTAGAAACATCGATGAGAAGAAACATCGACCAGCTGCCTCTTGCACGCCCCCTACCGGGGATGTGCCCGCAACCAATGTACATGCCCTCAACCGGAATCGAACCTGGGACCTTCCAGTCCGCAGACCGACGCTCTATCCACTGAGCCAAACCAGTTTCGGCAAGAACTTGCTCATTTTAATCTTCAAATAATTTCTGATTCATATGTTACTTGTCAAAAGAATTTATTCCACTTCAGTCTTGAACCAAGTCTATATTAACAAAGTGGATAAAGTTATATATATTCACCCAAAATCTCCATACAGTCATGTCAAGGAGAGTTTCTTTTTCTTTAAGCATGCAGGATCCGAATTTTTAACTTTAAATTGCTTACTTGGCAAACAAGCTAAATTGCAATGAACTTAAAATTTAATATGAAGATAAAATGATTAAATGAGGGTCTTAATTTAAAATCAGATTAAGTGTGATAACTACTTTTAATAAACTAAGCAATGACTAAAATAAATTTTGAAATTTAGATAAGTTGCTAAAAATAATAAAAATAACCTTAAAATTGCATTTATTGATACATTAGCAATATCTACAAAAGTACTACAACCTTGCAAAGGATGCAAAACAGAATATGACATTTATTTTTATTTCAGCAAACTGGAGAAATACTTCAAATAGATTAAGTGGGCAACTGCACAAATGTCCTTCCTCCAAAAGGCTAAAAAATGCTAAGAATGACCTAAAAACTACACATTTTATTTCAATAGCACTACCTAGAAGACTACTACAACCTTCCAAAAGACACAAAACAGTTTGCTAGAAGGAAGGACAGTAGCCCTGTTGTTAAAAAAAAAATCCAAGAAATGCAGAAGTTCCTGGGGCTGACGGTGACAGGGAAGCTGGACCCAGACACGCTGGCGGTGATGCGCAAGCCCAGGTGCGGAGTCCCTGACGTGGGAGCATTCAGGACCTTTCCCGGCATGCCAAAGTGGAGGAAGACTCACCTCACCTACAGGTAATGAATGGGGCCTGAGCGGTTTCCACATTATACTGAGATTTTATAAAGGGCTGTGTCAGGAGAAAATATTATCTTCTTCAATTGTTCTCATTCAGGATTGTGAATTACACACCGGATTTGCCAAGAGATGCTGTTGATTCTGCCGTTGAGAAAGCTCTGAGAGTCTGGGAGGAGGTGACTCCACTGACATTCTCCAGGATGTGTGAAGGAGAGGCTGACATAATGATCACTTTTGCAGTTAGAGGTAAGAAACAAACAAACAAACAAAACATGCAATGCATCTATTTACTTGGTGGTATTTTATTGGAAAAGTTTCCAAAGCGATTGTAGTTACCTCTCTTTCCAGTAAAAAATTTTTTTTCTATATTAGAACATGGAGACATGGTCCCTTTTGATGGACCTGGGATGGTTTTGGCTCATGCCTGTCCACCCAGGCCGGAGATTAATGGAGATGCTCACTTTGATGATGATGAACAATGGACAAAGGATGCATCAGGTTAGCTATACTTCTGTCAGAATAATTTTGGTGCTGATTATATTATACTTGGAAAATGTAACTAATAACTTAATAATAATAGTCTTGATAGCTAAGATTATTCCAGAAATGGGATGTTCTGGATTTTCCAATGAGTCAAGCATCTACAGAATATACTTTTATTTTAATCATTATCAAAAACATTTCCAGATGTCTTAAAAGTTTACTCTCTGTTTTGGTAAGCAAAATATAGGATAGACCATTAAGTACTTCTTTGATGACTGTGGGTTTTGTCTGATCTTAGAACCTTCATTAAAAATAATTTCTCATTATATCAAATTGCAGGTACCCAAGGAATAATATATTGCATTAAGTCTATATGAACATGTGTCTTGGCTATTGTTTATATCCAACTAGAGGCCTGGTGCACAAAATTCGTGCATGGAGGGGGGTTGTCCCTCAGCCCAGCCTGTACCCTCTCCAATCTGGGACCCCTCGAGGGATGTCCGACTGCCCGTTTAGGCCCGATCCCACCAGGATCGGGCCTAAACGGGCAGTCGGACATCCCTCTCATAATCCAGGACTGCTGGCTCCCAACTGCTTACCTACCTGCCTTCCTGATTGCCCCTAACCGCTTCTGCCTGCCAGCCTGATCACCCCCTAACCACTCTGCTGCCAGCCTGTTTGCCCCCAATTTCCCTCCTCTGCCTGCCTGGTCACCCCTAACTGCCCTCTCCTGCAGGGTTGATCACCTCCAACTGCCCTCCCTTGCAGGTCGGGTACCTCCCATTTGCCCTCTCCTGCTGGCCATCTTGTGTCCACATGGGGGCAGCTATATTGTGTGTTGCAGTGATGATCAATCTGTATATTACTCTTTTATTAGATAGGATTGGGAAAATGTCCTCCAATTACATTTTTTTAAATTTTTTTACATTTATTTTTTAAAAATAATCCTTTATTGTTGAAAGTATTACAGATGTCCCCTTTTTTCCCCTCATTGACCCCCTCCAGCCCATCTCCACCTCCCCACCCCAGGCCTTCAGCACCCTATTGTCTGTGTCCATGGGTATATAGATATAGATATAGATATAGATATAGATATAGATATATATACTAGAGGCCCGGTGCATGGAATTTGTGGTGGGGGGAAGGGGGGGGTGTCCCTCAGCCCAGCCTGCACCCTCTCCAATCTGGGACCCCTCGAGGGATGTCTGATGGCCTGTTTAGGCCCGATCCCACTGGCAGTCAAACATCCCTCTCACAATCCAGGACTGCTGGCTCCCAACTGCTCACCTGCCTGCCTTCCTGATTGCCCCTAACAGCTTCTGCCTGCCAGCCTGATAACCCCCTAACCACTCCCCTGCCAGCATGATTGATGCCTAACTGCTCCCCTGCCAGCCTGTTTGCCCCTAACTGCCCTCCCCTGCAGGCCTGGTCCCCCCAACTGCTCTCCCCTGCAGGCCTGGGTCCCTCCCAACTGCCCTTCCCTGCCGGCCTGGTTGCCCCCAACTTCCCTCCTCTGCCGGCTTTGTCACCCCTAACTGCCCTCCCTTGCAGGCCTGGTCCCTCCCAACTGCTCTCCCCTGCAGGCCTGGGTCCCTCCCAACTGCCCTTCCCTGCCGGCCTGGTTGCCCCCAACTTCCCTCCTCTGCCGGCTTTGTCACCCCTAACTGCCCTCCCTCCCTTGCAGGCCTGGTCCCTCCCAACTGCCCTCCCCTGCTGGCCATCTTGTGGTGGCCATTTTGTGTCCACATGGGGGCAGAATCTTTGACCACATGGGGCAGCCATCTTGTGTGTTGGATTGATGGTAAATCTGCATATTACTCTTTTATTAGATAGGATAGAGGCCTGGTGCATGGGTGGGGGCCGGCTGGTTTGCCCTGAAGGGTGTCCCGGATCAGGGTGGGGGTTCCCTTGGGGCATGGGGCGGCCTGGGCAAGGGGCCTGTGGTTTGCAGGCTGGCCACGCCCCCTGGTGACCCAAGAGGAGGCCCTGGTATCTGGGGTTTATTTATCTTCTATAATTAAAACTTTGTAGCCTGGAGCGGAGCCAAGCCTTCTGCCTGCTCCGTGGCAGCAGCCATTTCTGTTGGGACTTATGTATCTTCTGTAACTGAAACTTTGTAGCCTTAAGCGGAGGCCTGGGCTGGCCAGGGTGTGCAGAAAGCTTGGCTTCCTCCATTGCCGGGGGCAACCCTAGCCTCCTGCTCTTTCCAACTCCGTGGCTGCCACCATTTCTGTTTGGATTTATATATCTTCTATCATTGAAACTTTGTAGCCTTGAGTGGAGGCCTAGGTCGGCAAGGGCAGGCGGAAAGTTTGGCTTCCTCCATTGCCCAGGAAACCCAAGCTTCCCTCCTGCTCTCTGTGGCCGTAGCCATCTTGGTTGGGCATATTCGCTCCTGATTGGCTGGTGGGCGTGGCTTGTGGGTGTAGCAGAGTGATGGTTAATTTGCATATCACTCTTTTATTAGATAGGATATGCATACAAAGTCTTTCCCAAGTACTTCTTTACTTTTCAAAACAGAAGTTGTTACTGGACTAAAGGGGTCATTTGTCTGCCAACATCAGAGTCCAATAAGACACAAAAAGGAGCTTGTAGCAAAGAAAGTAAGGGTTTGTTTTAGGAAGTGTGCCCCACCTGGAGACAGGTTAGCTAATGCTCAAAGACCTGGCTCCCTGATGGCTTTCAGGGGGGAGGGGGGGGAATCATTAATCATGGTGACTAAGGGAGTTAAGATTGTGGTCAGGGTCACGGTCTCTACTCATTGGTCTGTGCAAGGATAGGGGTTGTTGATCAGTGCATCTGGTCCTGACGTCAGCCATGGTGTTGGCATGGTTTCCCCTCTTTTCTGGGCCTGGAGCTAAAACACCTGAGGCCTAGATGGCACCTCTAGTTTGACTAAAACTCTGTCTCTAGGTCAGAGTTTTAGTCAAACTAAAGATTATTTGATACTTATCAGAACCTCATTGTCCTGAGGCCTTAATGATTAAGGGTGTGGATATGCAAGGCAGAAGGAGGCAGGTGAGTCAGGGTGCTGGATGGGCCAGTTTGAATCAAAAGGAAAGAAAGGAAAAAAGGTCATATTAAAGAATGAAACTTTGACAGTTACAAAATTGGAATTAAATTCCAGAATTTAATTAACCAAGTTTTCCTGGTTAAATCAGCATTGTACTCACTCCAGGTTAAAGAGTTTTTATGGACTTGTTCTGAAGGACAGGACCAACCCCAAATAAAATGTCCAAACTTTTTAGGCAGAATGTTTCCCATTTTATAACTGTACTAGGGGCCCGGTGCACGAAATTCGTGCACTGGGGGTCGGGGGTCCCTCAGCCCAAACTGCCCCCTCTCAAATACTGGGAGCCCTCAGGGATATGTCCTACTGACGGCTTAGGCCCGAGCCCCACAGGGAGCATACCTAAGCCGCAGTCTGGCCTCCCTTTGTGGGAGGCAACCAGGCTGGTCAGGGGAAGGCACCAGCCCCATCACCCCACTGCTGCAGCCACTGTCAGTCACCGCAGCCACCAAGGTGTTTTCATCAACACGGACTCCAGTCCCTTCACCAAGAAAATATGACAACTTTCTTTAGGCATTTTCAAGATGTGTCTTTCATAGGATATGGATTTCTTTATTTATTTTTTATCCTCACCTGAGGGTATGTTTCCATTGACTTTTAGAGAATGTGGAAGAGAAACACTTTGATTGGTTGCCTCCTGCATGAGCCCTGATCTGGACCTGGCCAGGGAGGAGCCTGCAACCTAGGTACATGCCTTTGATCAGAATCAAACCCAGACCCTGCTGTCTGCAGGCTGAGGCATTATCCACTGAGTCAAACTGGCTAGGGCAGGATATGACATTTCTTAGCCTTCCAGCAGCAGACCTTCATTTTTTTATCCAGAAGTGTAGTGGAAAAACCCTAGATCACCTTTTTTGGATTCTTATTACCCAAGTTACTAAGAATATTACCAGTGGCATACAGGAAGCTTAGCCAATGTGCAGTCAGAAAAGGTGTTTCCTCTATAGTTCTCACCAATGGAGGGCTGGGCCCTGCCCAAGCCTAAAGCCTCTGGCCGAAGCTTTAGGCCTGGGCAGGCCTCTCCAGCTCCCTCTGATCACCAGCTCAGCCCCTGCCCAGGCCTGCCCAGACCGAAAGCCTCTTGGGCAGGAGCAGACCCCCTAGCTCCCTACAATCAATCACAGGGGGTCCGCTCCTGCCCAGGCTGAAAGCAGACCCCCTGCTCCCTGACCAGGTGATCAATCGCAGGGGGTCCGCTGGTATACCAGGCCGAAGAAACCCCCAGCTCCCTGCAATCAATGGCAGGGTGTCTGCTGGCGCACCAGGCCAAAAGCCTTCGGCGCCTCTCAACGGCCGGATAGACCACCCCGAGTCCCACCCCCCAGCCTCCCACCGGCCCAATTGTGGGCATAGTGGAGTGATGGTTATTTGCATATTACCCTTTTATTAGGTAGGATACTTTGAGTAATGGATTCCAAAATTTTCAAATGGTTAGCTAAATTATTAGTCCAATTAGCTAAAATAAATAATACTAACTCTGAGATTTAACTGGGATTTATAATCAAAATACAAACAATATCTCTACGGAAAGTATAAATGTAGGGTTAGTGTTAGATTAAACTCTTGATTTAATTGAATTAACTTCTTCCTGCAAAATTTAAAATAAGAACTTTGCTAGAATCACAAGTTACACAAATAATACTTGTTGACTTACTTGTTATATCAATCATAATTACCCAATGACTTCCAATCTCAACAATATTTTTTTCAATAATCTGAAAAAAAACTCTGAATATATAGCTAGTGTTGTGACAAATACAGACATGATTAAGCATTACATTTTCCTATCTTTTTTTTAATGTATAATGCTCAGAAAGGAAAACTGACAGAGATTGTTAAACAAAATATTTCCACTACATTTTAAAATCACTTATATCTGGCTTTGTTACATTTTATCATTTTCTTAAAATCATCCAAATCATTTTTCCAGACATACAAAGACTGTTCTTGGTCACTAGAATGCAAGATCGATGGAGATAGTTGGTTTAATCTGTTCTTTTTAAAATTTTCATATCCCCTGAGCCTAGCTAGAATGGGCCTGGCACTTTCAACACATGTGTTGAGTAAGTGAATTAGTAATTGTTGCATTTAAATATCATATGTAATTTCCTCAAAAAGCTCTGGTGGGTCTTTAGAAGCAGCACTACATATTTACCTTTGCTAACAAATGCTATTTTTAAAATTCATTAATTTTAGGTAAAATGATATATGCTTATGGCACAATATTAAAACATCACCCAAAGACAAAGAAAACTCCCATCTCTGACCTATGCAATCCCCAGTCCTCCCCACATGTGCAGGCACTGCTACCAATTTCCTTTGCTTCTTTACAAAGATGTTCTATTCACATTCAAGCATAAATAAGTCTATTGTTTTCTGCTACTTTTTTTTCCAAAATGATCACATAATATACACATATTTTACAGACTTTTAGAATGGACACTATACTAAATAATTAGTACCTTGTTAACACTTTCCCACCACAGATTTTATTACCCTGTGATCTTAAGGAGGACATTCTAATACAGACTTCTGACTTGGCATAGATTGAAACAAAGAGATATGTGTTCCGTTTAAAAATGTATCTAAAGAGAAAAGACGATTGTAATTAATTTTCATGTATTACTGGTATTTTTGACGCAGATCCCCCTGGAACCTCCAACGTGAATTTCATTTGATTTCTGCACTTTGGCCCTCTCTTCCATCAGACTTGGATGCTGCATATGAAGTTCCTAGCAAAGATACCATTTTTATTTTTAAAGATAAGCACTATACAAAATTTTAAAATTTGGTGAAATAAATTAGATTGCAATAATTTCATCAAGGCATGAATTTTCTTCAGTGTGTTAAATTTTGGATGGTTTATTACTGTAAGACTATTGCTAATGCTTAAATAAGATACGTACAAAGAACATTATAAGCTCCATTTAAGTGCTTGCTTTGGCAGCAGATATACTAAAATATAAGCTCAAATTAAAAATATTCAATGAGACCTAAGTAAATAGATGATATCCCATATTTGTGGATAGAAAAATTCAATATAGTAAAATTTCCAATTTATCTATAGATACGAGGAGTTTTCCATTCAAATGCCAAAGTTTTCATGGAATTTGACATATTAGTTCCATTATTTTTACATGTCAGAGCAAAGACCACAAATAGCCAAGATATTCCTGGAGAAGCATAAGATGAGTAGAAATGTCCTGCTTTATAAATCCTTAAGCAATAACATAATGTGTCAGTGTATGGATGGATCAGTTAACCCATGGACTTTGTCAGACTTTTAAACTACCGTTTCAGTCTCTTCTATTGTCATATGCTATTTAAGTTTCTACTTTTTGAGTTAGTTTTTTTTTAATTTCTTTATTGATTATGGTATCACATAATTGTCCTCATCCCCCCATTCCCATCCCAAACCCCTCCCCACGTATGCCCCCACCCCCCTGTTGTCTGTGACCACTGGTTAGGCTTATATGCATGCATACAAGTCCTTTGGTTGATCTCTCCCCCTTTCCCTCTCCCTCCCCTACTTTCCCTCTGAGGTTTGACAGTCTGATCAATGCTTCCCTGTCTCTGGGTCTGTTTTTGTTCCTCAGTTTATGTTGTTCATTATTTCCCCTAGATGCGTTAGTTTTATAAACATATTTTCCCAGGAATTTGTCAATATATTCTGTTTTCAAATCAACTGTTATAAATGGTCAGAGTATTATTTTATTGTCATTTTGATTATTGCTGAAGTTGTGTTTTCTTTTTCATCACTAATGTTGAATCTTTGTGTCATTCTTTTCTTTATCAATTTCATAAGATAGTAAGGTGTTTGACAATTTCCTTGGTCTTTGCAGAGAACTAATTTTGGACTTGTTAACCATCTCTGTTGTATTTTGATTTTCTATTTAATTATGTTCTATCTGTATCCTTATTATTTCCTTCGTTTTCTTTGAATTTATCCTATTACTACTTTTTATAACTTAAGTTTGAAACTTACCTTATTAACTTGTAGCCTTTTTTTTTTGTAGTCTAAGTATTTATGCCTATAAATATCCCTTTCTTTCCAGCCTTTGTTTTATCTCACAAGTTTTGATATATAGTATTTTCATTTGTTCATTTTTAAAAATCTTATCTTGACTCATAAGTTATTTGGGAGTATTATTAAATTTCAAACTGTATGGGGATTTTTATAAAATATGTATTTCTAACAACCCCACTTATTATGAGAATTAAGTGAAATTACAGTGCACATTGTAAAGGGTTCTATAACTCTAAAGTATTGCTGCTATCCATGAATATTCCTAGCATTTATTTATCACTTGCAATGTGCCAGGAACTGTGCTTGTTAGTGGTGAGGTTTGAAACTGAAAGATCCTCCTATTCTAGAGATGGCAGCAGAGGTGAAGCCCTCAGCATACATACTGCATGTTAAGAGCTGGGACTGAGGGAGGCCACGTGTCATGGGAGCCAAGGAGGAGCACGTGACCCACACCCAAGGGTCAGCACAGATCTCTGAGAGGAGGTGATGTTAGGATGAGTGTTAACGGAGAACTTTGCTGTGTGGAGACACGTGGGGTGTGTAGAGAGTGGAAAGGTCTTTAAGGCAGAAGCAATGTTTATACAAAACTAGAGGCCCAGTGCATGAAATTCGTACACCGGGGGGGGGGGAGGGCGAGGGGGGTCCCTCAGCCCGGCCTGCATCAATGCCAGCGTCTCTCACCCTGGCCTCTGGCCAGAGACCCATCCCCTCCCTCCACACAGCCTCTGGGAAGATGCTTGTCCTGGGGCCTCCTCAGGGCCCTGGCCTGCAACGCCCAGCAGCTCAGGTACTCAGGGGCTTGGGCTCCCAGGTCCCGCTTCCCCACCAGTGCGGTGCGCATCAGCTGCCATAGGAGCTGCGCCTCAGGAGCTGCCCCCTTGGACCATACTACTTGCATGTGCGGGGGGAGAGGGGGCGGCGGCCGTGGGGGCAGCACTTTGATGTCTGTAGCGCGCCCCCCCCCCGGACCTCCCCTGCCATGGTGCCACACTGGTTGTATCTGCACTGAGGGCAGGGGGCTTCCAGTCTGTGACTGGGGCTGCTGGGCTGCGACTGGGGGCTGTGGGCAGAGGACCCCGGCACCCATAGGACTCCGTCAGCATCAGGAACTGGAAAGATCCATTTTTCTGGGTCCTCCCCTCCCTCCGCGTGGCCAGGGCCCCTCCCCTCCCTCCACAACTGAGGAGCGGATGCTGGGCTCGCGTTGCCGGAGCAACGCCGCCAGCGTCTGCCTTGGCTGCCACCATCTTTGTTGTGGAGTGACGGTTAATTTGCATATTACTCTTTTATTATATAGGATTACTAGTGTATCTGGAACTTCTCAGGCAGGTACAAGTCCTTCAGTGCAGGTGAAGCAAGAGAAATACAACAGATTGACATTTTAGATTAGATAACCTGGCTGTGATGAGAGGGAGGGGTTCACGGTTGGCATGGGAAGGGTAGTGTAACAAAGTAAAAGCAGGGAGACTGATAGAATTGCATTGTCCTGATTCACTCAAATGTGCATGGATGCCCAAGGTATTCAGAAGCAGCACAGACTGGACCAGGTGACCATGAGATGCCCAAGAGGAAGTCAAAAGTAACTGATATGTTGCTGTAAAGCTTAAGAAAGAGTACTAGGTTAGAAATTTAGATTAAGAAGCCACCAAAACTATAAGACATAACTAGGGGATGGCAGCCCCCATGGTGGGGCATGGGCTCATCCTGGCGTGGAAAGTGCCTCTGCCTCAGCTCTCCCTGGCAGGTAAACGATGTCTGCTTTCTGCAGCATACGTGGACAACCAGAAATGGGAAGCAAGAGAAAAAGAAGACTGTCACCTCGCTGATCTGGCATCTTTAATGGATAAAACATATGAGAAAAAGTTGCCTGTTAGTTCTTTAACAATATCACGGTTTGTGGACAACATTTCATCTCGAGAAGAGATAGATCATGCAGAGTATTACCTTTACAACCTTCTCTTCACCGAGAATGCTTGCAAATTACATTTTTAGGAGAAACCAAGATGGCGGCATAGGTTAAACACCTAACCTACAGCCTGGCACAACAATTTCAAAAATACAACTAAAAGTCAATACGGACATCATCCAGAACCACAGGAAAGCTGGCTGACTGAAATGCCCAAAACTAGAAGGAAAGAGAAAACCACAAGGAAAATCAGAGGAACCGTAAAAGCCTGAGGTATGGAGACACGGGCGGAGACACGAGCACGCGCGCGTGGGGGGAGGACGGAGCCAGAGAGGAAGGGGCGGCTGACGGCCTGGCCGGCGTTCTCTAGCAGGAAGGAGATAAAAGCTCCAGATTGCGCTGAACCCCAGCTCCGACTGCACTGAACCCCAGTTCCGGGCGAAACCCTGGGAAGCCAGGCTCATGCTGGGGGAATCTGGGCTGTAAGGCGGAAATGCAGAGAAGCGGCGAAAGGCAGAGCACCGGAGGCGCGCACGGGAATGCACACAGAGGATGGTCTTTTGACTGTGCCGCTGGATTGCCCTGGTGGGAAGGAGACAAAAGTGCCAGACTGCGCTGAGCCCCAGTTCCGACTACACTGAAACCCAGTTCCGGGCGAGAATCTGGGAATCCAGATTCACTGGGGGAGAGACTAGACTGTTTGGCAGCGGGCGAAACTCCAGGGCGCTTTTCTCTCAGAGGTGTTTACAGGGAGTACAGAGGGACACTGAGACACAGGAACCTCATAGGGCGGGGCTGACGGGAAGCCAAGGCTGTAGGCTCCACCCTGAAACTCCGCCCCATCCAAGCTGAGCACAGAGGCTTTTACAATTTTGCAAGTCTAGTTGAATAAAGCTGTCTCCCGGCATAGACACAGCTTATCCTCACAGCCAATTGGACTGGAGGTCAAATCCTCCCAGTGTACCAACAGCAATCAAGGCTTAACAACACCAAGACTTTGCACTCAGCCCACAAAGGGGGGTATCAAGAGTGACCACCTAGGGAGATTGGGGAAGCTGAGCTATAGGGAGGCAGCCAAAAGGTGAAGACACCGAAGCAGGTCACAAATAGAAGGGATGAAGGAAAGTAAACTAATGGACGACACAGTGTTCAGAACCACATTTATAAGGTTACTTAAGAATCTTCTGGAGGATCAAGATGGTGGCATAGGGCAGACGCCTGATTGTTGCCTACCACAACAATTTTGAAACTACAACTGGAAAACAGAGCAGACACCATCCAGAACAATGGCCGGAGGAATTGCTGAGAAGGAATTGACAGATGAGAGTTGGGATCGGGAAGACGAGGCCCCGCTGGGTCCCGGATCCAGGTGCGCTCGCCCGGCGACTGGACGCTGCTGCAGACCCGAGTGCCGCCACAGCGACCTCGGACCAGCCCACTGCCGTGCACCGGGCACACTGGAGCTTCGCCGAGCCCGCTGCCCAGCGAGTTCCGCGGCAGCCGCCCCGGAGCTTTGAGAAAATGGCCGAAGGAATTGCTGAGAGGGAATTGACCGACAGGAATTGGGATCAAGAAGACGATGCCCCGCTGGGTCCCGGGTCCGGGTGAGGCCACGCCTCTGGGTCTGGGCGAGGCCACGCGCCCCTGGGTCCGGGTGTAGCTGGGTCCCGGGTCTGGGTAAGGCCGCGCGCCCCTGGGTCCGGGCAAGGCCGCGCCCCCCTGGGTCCGGGTGAAGCTGGATCCCGGGTCTGGGTGAGGCCATGCGCCCCTGGGTCCGGGAGAGGCCACGCGCCCCTGGGTCCGGGTGAAGCTGGGTCCCGAGTCCGGGTGAGGCCGCGCCCCTGGGTCCGGGAGAGGCCACGTGCCCCTGGGTCCGGGTGAGGCCACGCGCCCCTGGCTCTGGGTGAGGCTGGATCCCGGGTCCGGGTGAGGCCGTGCGCCCCTGGATCCGGGTGAGGCTGGGTCCCAGGTCCGGGTGAGGCCGTGCGCCCCTGAGTCTGGGTGAAGCCGCACCCCTGCGTCCGGGCGAGACCAAACCAGAGGGAGTCGGACCTGCATTACCACCATTTGTCCACCATTCAGAGCTGAAAAGTCAGTGCCAACATGTACACATAAGGAACTGGTAGATATTGAAATTGGGTCTCAAAAGAACTGTTGGTCCAGAAAGAAACTTACTACAGACTGATTCATTTGCCTGTCAGCATAACTATTATTGCTCGTCTCACATTCAGTTCTTATAAGTATATTTCTAGTAACACATGATCTCACTCATCTAGGGGAAATGATGAACAACATAGACTGATGAACAAGAACAGACCCAGAAACAAGGAGGCATCGATCAGACTGTCAGGCCTCAGAGGGAGGGTAGAAGAGGGTGGGGGTAGGGGGGAGAGATCAACCAAGGGACTTGTGTGCATGCATACGAGCCTAACCAATGGTTAAGAACAACAGGGGGTTGGGGCATCCGTGGGGAGGGGTGGGGGATGGGAATGGGGGGATGAGGACAAATATGTGACACCTTAATCAATAAAGAAATTAAAAAAAAAAGAAATAACTAGGATTGGGCACTATTAGTTATAAATAATAAATATAAGATCCAGAAAGGGCAGTGGACCATTTATTTGTTCACTCACTTATTCATTTACTCATTCAGAGAATATTTATTAAATATCAGCTATGAACTGCCCATTGGGTTAGTGGTTAGAATTAAAACCAACACTTCCTCTTTTTCATAATAATGCACTAAAATCATTTCTAAAACCAAAAGGATTCTCTCACAATTTCTTGGGTTTCTTTTTTCAATAGGAAAGCAGTTCTGGGCCATCAGAGGAAATGAGGTGCAAGCAGGTTATCCAAGAGGCATCCACACCCTGGGCTTTTCTCCAACCATAAGGAAAATTGATGCAGCTGTTCCTGATAATGAAAAGAGAACATACTTCTTTGTAGAGGACAAATACTGGAGGTAAGACACAATGTGAATGACTTTGTATGCAGCCTAATGAATTAAGAAAATTATTTCTTTCTTCAAGGATATCCTTCACTCTTACCCTCTAATTTTGTCTAACTTCAAACTTTCTGATTATGAGGGAACCAACTTATGATTATTCAACTTCCCAGATAGAATAAAGGGCTCTCAGAACAGTTAATTCCTGGCTCATATATCCAGACTCCAAAAAAATCAGGAGAGCTCTGGCCAGTGTGGCTCAGTTGGTTGGGTGTCATCCTGTGTACTGAAAGGTTGCCAGTTCGATTCCCCATGAGGGCACATGCCGGGGTTGAAGGCTCCATCCCCCGGAGTGGAGCGTGCAGGATGCAGCTGATCGATGTTTTGCTCTCACATCAATTTCTCTCTCTCTCTCTTTCTCTTCCTCTCCTTCTTTCTCTCTCTCTGAACATCAATTTAAAATCTTTAAAAAAAAAAAAAAAGACATCAGGAGAGACTAACTGAGGTCTAGACAATGGCCACCATAGGAAGCTTATGTGTGTCAGGCTGTAAAGACAAAGTTTATGGGGCAAGTGTGATAGAGAACAAAACGTTCATTTTTAGTCAAATGATTTAATTCACTTGGCGTCTTATGTGTATGCAGTCTTCATGCCTTTCTGGCAGAAGGGCACTTCGGCTCCGTGTGTCTAGGCTTAGAAAACCGACCTCAGACGTACATATGGAGCCTCTGTACAATAGCATCATGTCTTTGTTCCTGAGAAAATTCTGACTTATGTGCTAAGTTTAAAGTCCAGGAAAGTCACATAGGTTTTTAGCCATTAAATGTTTAACACTTCAGAACACTACTTGAGGACTCTCCAGGATTCCACACTGGAGCGTCCACATCACTTCACACTGTTGCATGCAATGGGACCTCTGCACAGTGTTGAGCTGTGTTTCTTTCATTCGGTACAGATGTGGCGAAAACAGCCAGTCCATGGAGCAAGGCTTCCCCAGACTGATAGCAGATGATTTTCCAGGAGTTGAGCCGAAGGCTGATGCTGTATTAGAGGCATTTGGTACGAAGACACTCATTTCATTGCCAATGGGGACATGTTGGGGCATTTTATATCAAAATGATTTGGAGAATCAAAAATATTTCAAACTATTCGGTCTTATGTGTTTTTACTCCAAATTATTGCAAACTTTGATTTTCTGATTTATGCAAATTAGATTAAAATTTGTTTTTCTTGAACAATTTCCAAGTCTTTGTTTTACACCTGCGCATAAAATCTAAGGATACTTCCTAACGGCTTAGTCATTATCGTTGGCATAATAATACAACCAAGTGTGAGCCAGGTTTACTAATGGCTGGGTGTCATCCTCCTCTCTCACTCTCTTCTATTACATCTCCAGGTGCCAAGTCTGGCCTTCAGTGGCAGTTGGCAATTGTCTGCACTAAATAATTCACTTGTAAATAAATAGATTTCCTCCCATATGCTCAAAATAGACAAGATTTAATCCCTGGTAATGGGCAGATAAGAAAATAAAATTGGTTCTTTTTCTTAATTAATTTGGAGAGAATGGCCAGGGCTTAACAATCATAATGCTCATGAGGCTGATGGTCTTGTTACTAAGGTAAAGTTAATGTGTGCTCAGCAGGAAGTGGACCAATTAGAATCATTGGCCTAATTCTCTTGGGTCCAATCTCCTCCCAAACTGTGATTTAGGATCTAGTGGGGGAAGAGGGGACTGGGAAGAGAGAGAATAAATTAAATTTTTGAAATATCACAGAATTTTATCAATTTGAAGGTAGTATAATTTCATGTTTTAGAGCATTGGCTTTGGAGTCAGACAGATGAGATGAAGTACTTCTTCCATCTTTCATTAGAGATGTTACCTTAGGAAAATTGTAATATTTCCCTAATTTTCAGAGTTTTCCTCATTGACAGTACCTTACACTTTTATAATATATAATATAATAACTATAGGTGAAATAAAGCATGCAGAGCATTGAGAACAGTCCTTGGCATAGAGTAACCACTTAAATGCCATTTATTATCAATCCACTCTGATAATAAATGTGTTGCAAATTGATTTATTTGAAGCACTCCTCATTATCTTCCTCATTTATATTTACAGGATTTTTCTATTTCTTCAGTGGATCATCAAAGTTTGAGTTTGACCTCAATGTCAGGATGGTGACATGCATATTGAAGAGTAACAACTGGTTATGTGAGGTGAGATATGGAAAAGACAGATTCATTTTTAATGAATTTAATAATTTTTCACATAATTTATAATGAGTCAGAATGATGGATTTTTCTGCATGTGCAATGCCAAAGAAGACGAGCCTTGCAGTCATCTTCACATGTCATGGGCATTTATCTGGGCCACTTCACTTGCTGTTAGATTATATTAAAGAGAAGTGAGAAGTACTCGTGTGCAATAGGCAGAGACTGTATCTCCATGGGGGTTTTATTTACTGTTTAAATAAAGATTTATATTTTTGGACTGTTCCTTCCTTTCTAGAATAATTTATTTTCAACACAATGACCACACTGTGGACTGATCATTGAACAGATGTTCTGCTAGTAAGTGTAGTAGGCACACACACTCCATGGTGGGGCATATCGCTATCACATACCCTCTCCCCTTCCCTTACCAACAGGATCTTTATTTTTACCTCCCAGATATTGTAAATTCCTTACACACCTAAGGAAGAAAAACCTTAGTCAATAGTTGTCCCATAGTACTGATTCTGGACAAAACAGGGAAATGGAATTCTAGAATATTTGAGCTTAGAAACCTCACAAATCATGTAGCCCATGTCATCATTTACAGATGAGAAAACAGAATTAGCTTGGAATTTAGCCACCTCTTTTTTAATCCAAAAGTTTCTTTCGTTGAGCTCTCTGAATGCCCTGGAGACAAAATTTCTCATATCCTCCTCATTGTCTCGTTAAAATAGTCCCTTGTTATTTGTTACCATTTTGTACTTGGCAGTTCCTAGTGATAAGAGTTTGTGTGCAGATGCTAATTGTATGACAGGTTTATCAACACTAAATTTTATGCTTTACGCCATACCAGATATGATGTAGAAACTTGTTCATTCTTTTATCCATTCATTAAATGACAGGCACTGTCTTGGATGCAAGGTGTAGGACAGTGAGGAAAACACATTTAATGCAACCTCCTTAAATTTTGTCTAGTGAGAGTAGACATCAAACAAAGGGAACACAAATAAATATATAATTGATAGTTATAAAGATGTTATTAAAGAAATGACAGAGTGGCAAGGGAGAATAATGTGGGGGAGAAAACCACCAGCTAAAGTTTGGTCATAGGCTGGTCTAACATCAGAACAAAATCTATTAAGAAACTGAAACAAAGCAAATTACCCAATGTGAAACCCAGGACTATTGACAAACTTGAACTTGCACATCAATGGTGAATTGGGGAGGATTCTCAGAAAGAGGTGCAGTGGCTGTATTAGTGATTCTTACCTTTGGTCAGTTTTGGTTCAGGCAATTGGGAGAAGTATGACTGTACCTGCAGGAAGGGATCCAGTAACTCTAGGTTTGGGGAGATGGAGGGAAGCTGTTTCTGTGCACAAGCTGGGACTCATCAGGAAATAGCCTTGGGAGGTGGTAATGAGCCAGGAAAGAAAGTAAATACAGCCCGAGGGAGCTTGGAAGCAGATTTCTGTGGAGCCTCCAGATAATGCCTGGAGATCCAATGCAGAGACCCCAGCTAAGCCATGTCCAGACGCTCCTCTCGCAGAAACTGAAGTAATAAATGTGTGTTTGAATCCACAAAGTTTGTGGTATTTTAAATCTGTATGACATGTCTTCCATGTGAATTATGTGGAGTCACAGACATATAACATTTAACCAGATAACTGAGGTCAAAATCTAATTCTGCTAAAGCAAGTCTGAAGGCAGAAATGCCTTTTTTGGAGCTTATAATCTAGCAATCTTACCCTGGACATAGAAAAACATCACTCTGTCTAGGTGAGCTCTGAAGCAAATTTTTAAAGTAGAACATTTATGGCCTTGCTTGATTTGGGGTATCTTTCTCTTTCCGTTTTTTATTCACCGCCTTATCCAGGCATCAAGTAACACTATTGCATAATATTTGCAGCCATTAATGAAATTCTGAGTAATAATATGCCTGATGTTTTTGAGTTATAAATGTCCCTTTCTTACTATTGACAAGTATTAGGGGTTTTGTGTTAAAAATGCTTGTAAGAGACAGAGAAATGATAGAGTCAGAGCAAAACACACATACTAGTATACACACCAAGGGAGATAGAGAAAAGAGGCAGAGTGACAGACAGACAGACAAAGGAGAGACTAGAGGAAGCAAAAGGTAATGGTGGCATTGAGCACAAGTTTGGGCAAGAATGTGTGAACCGCATTTGAAATGCAGGGAGATGATCCAGACATGTTCAGACCTAAGCAGGAAAAGTCTGTGGATTGACAGAGGGGCAGAGTGAGTGGAGAAGGAAAAGGTTAAGATGAGAGAAGGCAGGACTACATTAGGAAGTTACACTAGGCCCGGCCATCTAGGAAGCAACCTAGAGATCGGGGAAGGAAGAGTAGACTGAAGAGCAGTTTCATCCTAAATCCCGGGGTGAACAAAAAACCTGGTGGGAGGGTCTGTATGCCTCAAAGACCAGGATCAGAGAGAGATCAAGCTGGTCCACCTAAGACACAAGCCCTGACTGCTCTCCAAGTGGAGACAGAGGTGACTGCATGAAGTAGGTTCCTGGAGGTTGGATGTACCCCCTCAACTCCTCCATTCTTGATTAATTCACTCATTTAACAGATATTCAGTGAGGTCTACTGTATAGTTGGCACCATATTGAGGACTCATGTCTGTAATATAGAGCTTTATAGACATGGCTCCACCTTTCCAGAGCTTATATTCTCCAGAGGAAGACAGTCTATGTGACATGATACCAAGTGCAGTGGGCATAATGGGAGAAGCACGCAGAGCTGAGAGATCCTGTGGAAAGGTATCCATCCCAATATCCAGTACTGACAAGTCAAGGGAAGCCACCAAGAAGAGGAGACATCTGAGTGGAAAATCAAAGAGCAAAAATTTAGGAAGCAAGGGGGAGGGAGGTGGTCCAGGTAGAAAGAAGGGAATATGAAAGGATTTTAGACCTTGTGGTCTAAACCAGTGCTTTTCAATCCATCTGTGATGGAACCAGTTTCTTAAACTTTCAATGAATTATGGAACAATACTTTTGTTAAACACAATAAAAAAGAATTACTAGAAAAATAAAATGACAAAGATTTTAAGAATGCCCAATATTTAAATTAGTAGATTCAATAGACATTGATCACTCTGTCAAATAGCTAGAAAATTTTCTAAGCACTTGTTCTCCATTTTCGTACTCATCTCATTATGGAATAATAACAAACTGTCTATGGGCCAGTAAAGATGACACTTTGAGTAGCACTGTCCTGTAGTAGACAAGTAAAGGTATGCATTGCAGAGAGGGGAAATCAGGGCACTCCACCACCAGAAGTACTCTCTGTGTAGAGCAGCATTCAGATTAATGGATGGTCTAAAACTTGATTGTGCACCTGAATAAATTGTAACAATTAAAGCCTCAGAACCCCTAATTATTAACACCAGGACTAATATGATAGAGACAGTAGGATCCCAGCAACTGAAACAGAAAAAAATGGGAAAATGTTGGGCAAGGAGATGAAGAAAACTTTCTTTATTTTATCCCTTTTTCAAAGTAATTTTATTATTTGTTGCAAATTTTCTTACAATAAACCCTATTTAGTTCATCTTGATTAAAAACATAAAGAGAAAACCAAACAAACCACAAAAGCTCTCCCCGACAACTTCTCTCTTTTGCTTTCCAGCTACCTCTTTGTACTCAGCTCAGGAGCTACTTGTCTGAGATGTATTGCATATCATGCTGAAGTGTTCTCCAAATACATCAAATTTATCTCATATCAGGCTACAACTTCCTTGAATTACTTACCATTTTAACTTACTCAAGGGCACAATAATTGGCATGAAGTAGGTACTCAATAAATGACTGTTGCATGAATGAATAAATGGGTCCCTAAGCCTAGGAAGGAAGGACCATTTGACCTTAGATTAAAGAATGAGTGGGAGTTGTAAGGCCACAAATTTGGAAAGGAAGGGGGTTCCAAGTTCAGGGAACCACGTGAGCAATGGCATGGAGTTGTTAGATGACCTGCCATATTTGGGGACTCCCATGATGCTTGGTAAGAGTCAAGAACAGTAGGCATTTGGATATACATTTTGGAAAGAAAATCAAGAAGCCTTCAACTTGTCAATTTATCATTAAGTTCATGTCTAAGCTTACCTTATGTATTCAATGACTCATTTACCACAATTATTAATTTCTTCATTCAATAACCATTCAGTCACAGTGTTAAATTAATTTTGAAGCAGACAGGATGTGAATGAAAAAACAATGTATTCAGTCAGCTGAGAAACACACTAACCTACCCTCTGCTGCCTGCATACTACATTTCTCTAAAATCTCAGTAGATAAACATTATTTCAGTAAGTGTGCCGGGGGGGGTGAGGGGGAGTGGGGGGTGTGTGGAATGACCTAGTCTCCCAAAGATTTAATCAATGGAGATTTCTGGTTATTTATTGCTACATAACAACAACAATAAAAACACTCCAAAACTTAGTGGCTTAAAATGATAATCCCTCCTGGCTCTGTGGCTGACTATTTACAGCTGTGCAGTTCTTGCTCAGGCTCTCATGTGGTTGTAGTCAGATGGTTGCTGGGGCTGGAGTCATTCCAGGCTCCTTCACTCATACGTCTGGCGCCTGACTGGAATGGTGGAAATATCCTGGTGCCCTCCACGTAGCCTTTCTGTCTGGTTTGGCCTTTTTCACAGCATGTGGCCTCAGCAAAGATTGATTATGTACATGGCAGCTCAGGGCTCCAAACGCAAATGTAAGACATAAAGTAAAGGCTGCCAAGAAACTGTCATTTTTGCTTTATTCAAATAATCAAAGCAGTCATAGAATCCACACAGATTCAAGAGGATAGGACAAAGACCTAACCTCTCAGAGGCCAAGAGGGTACGGGGTAAAGGTGGGGCAGATGCAAAAAACTTGAGGCCATTCTTTTACCTGCCACAGAGATACTTAGGATTTGTACAAACTTGATCCCTGCAAGGTCAGTAGGGAACACAGTTCTTTGGGAAGAGTCTGCCCTGGAACACGGACATGGCAGTGATAGATGAGTTAATATCTGAAAGCTGATTTGTAAGTGATTACATCAATGAAGCTTTCCCCAAACATTAATGAGGTGGTGTTGCATTGTCATTAGCTAAACCAGTGGTCGGCAAACTCATTAGTCAACAGAGCCAAATATCAACAGTACAACGATTGAAATTTCTTTTGAGAGCCAAATTTTTTTAGCTTAAACTATACAGGTAGGTACATTGTTATTAACTTAATTAGGGTACCCCTAAGCTGGCCTTTGCTAAAAATTCAAGGGGCCAAAGAGCCGCATGTGGCTCTCGAACCGCAGTTTGCCGACCACTGAGCTAAACCAAAAATTTGGTTATGTAAGATCCATGACTTTAGGGCACAAATTATCTCTCTTAGAAACATGCCATTTTAGCAGTTGTTCTGAGAATCACACTTTATCTCAAGGTGATGCTGATGCAGAAACACCTGATCATATGGCATGCAGGTGTTATCAGTCAGATGTTAGGCAGTCAGGATGATGGGTGCCAGGTGGATGAATGTCCGGAAGGTGGGTACCAGGAGGTCTGGTCAGTCCCAGTGGTCTGGATAATGCGTGTCAGATGGCCTGAATACATGAGTCCTTCAGGGGATAATTAGAGGGTTACCTGGAGATCCAGATGTGCATCCAGACATTGACACAGGACTGGAAAGTTCAAAATAGTTTAAGTTCCAGCTAGTTAGACTAAGAATAGTCTTTTCTCATGCCTCAACCTTCATAGTGTTAATAAATTTAGCAGCTGGTTAAAATGACTGCATTTTATATATCCTCTATCATCACTCTTTCTTTAAGATAGAACAACCAGCTCTATGTATTTCAAATTGAAGAGGACAAGCAAGGTTTTCCACTCACCCACTTTCCATTCAGCACTTTGCAAAATGAAAGACTCCCCCACTTTTTTCAAACTTCATCACAGCAAATGTAATTTGCACAACAACCAGGTCTGGTGGAGCAATAAATATTCTTATTGCTGTTATTACTGTGCTTAAGTTCTTTACTAAGCACAGACTATACCAATTGTGATTTAATCCAGTTATAAGGAGAACAGAGGGGGTAACAATCAGAAAAGCAGATCATTTCAATAATGGGTCAGCAATTTCATTGCCAAGAGTAAGGAGACTGAATGCAGCTTTGGGGATGGGTGAGGAGTATTTTAGGAAAAGGAAATCAAAGGTGGTTTCTGGAGGGAGGTCACCAACTGCATTCAAGTGATGGTTTCATCACTTGCTAGTCCTACCCCGTGGGAAGTCAGTTCACCTCTGAGATGGTCAAATGAGATAATGCACATACACAGTATAGTTCTGTGGGAACCCACATGAGCCTGGGCTCTCACTGTGTGGTCAAAGGATAACCTCAGAGCTATTGCTGAAGTGGTGGATGTGTCAAGGTTATTCAAAGGGCAATGAAACAACATGAAGGGGGAAATCAATTTTCAGTGGAAATCTACTCTTCCTGCCAAGAGAGCTTCCTCCCCTGAAGACTTAGGACTCAGAAATGTGCTGAGCCCATGGAAGAACTTAAAACTTGGCCCAAGAGAACAGACACACTGTGATGAGAGACCTAGAAATTGCTGGGTGTTAGAAAGAAGACCAAGACATCCTGCTGTGGGTAATAAGGACTTTGAATGAAAAAAAAAAAAAAAAAAAAGACATGTTGATGCAGACCAGCTGGTGTGAGATGTGGATGATATCATATGTATCATGGTATCATTAATATAGTTCACAAACTGGTTCTTATGATTATCAAATCCTTGTCGCACCTCACTATATTATAACATTCAAATATCCTTGGTTTTCATTCCAGGATAACAAAAATCTCTGCCAGGCTAGACTCTGAAATTGGGATAAAAAGAAAGGGTTTTGCCAAATCTACAGCAGCATACAGGTCCCATTGGCCTTTGCACTTACTGTATGGCGTTTACTCTATCAAATCTGTTGGAATGATTTGAGCGACTGCCTCATTTGATCTGTGATCGCCTCTGATAAACCTCCATGAGCTATCTGCTGAAATGTTGGCTACACTAGATCATTAAAAGGGGATTTGGTGGAAATCAAAAGTCGTGCCTCAACCATCTCTTTTATTACCAACAGTGATCTTTTGTTGTTCTCCTAAACGGAACTAGCAACAGGACGTGCAGTGCCCAGTGCAAAGTGCAAAATGCGGGGTCCTTGCTCCAGAGCAGAGTTCAGCTCCTTTCCCCAGCAGTCAAGTCTCTCGCATCCTGTCATGATGTTTTGTTTGTTCACTGTGTACGCCTTTTTCTACTCCTAACAACTTCAGTGTATATTTCCTGGAACAAGGAGTTTCTCTTACCTGTCCACAAAACAATGACCAAATTAGGAAATCAACATTGATAAAATGCTATGACTTATTCTAAGGATCTGATTCAAATTTTACCAATTGTTCCAATAATACCCTTTATTTTATAAAATTTAAACCAAAAAGAAAGAAGTTCACCTATTTTTCACACCCCTCACTCATCACCTCTGACAAATACCAATCTGTTCTCTGTATCTATGAGCTTGGTTTTTGGGTTTTGGTTGTTTTTAGATTCCACATATAAGAGACATCATGTGGTCTTTGCTTTTTTCTGTCTGATTTACTTCACTTAGCATAGTACCCCGAGGTTTTTTAATGTCACACTCCATTGAGCCCAGGGATATTTGTAAGGCAAGTTCAGACTCTCCCTGGGGCACTTTTCTGAAAATTTGGGGGTGCAAGTGCACGCTAGGCCCAGGAGCTGCTGGCTCCCCTTCTCACCATGCCTGGCAGAGGACAGAAACTTTGAGCCAGCATTTTCCCATGGGTGACTGCTCAGAGTGGACAGGAAACACCCAAGGTATTGCAACCTCTGCACCAGGATGTGCATGTCACTGGGAGCGGGCAAGAAGCTTGCACCCACCAAGTTGCTTGCTGAACGCACAGTGGTGCAATGCCCCCAATCTGTGAAGCAGATGATTCAGCTTCTCGGTTTATTATGAGGAAAATATTTGGTTTTTCTTTGCTTTATTTCATTGCACAGCAATAATTTCCTCATACTCATTTCCTTTGGTAAGTTCAAATCCTCTTAAAATGATCTTACTCTGCCCCATGAATCATAGTCACAATTGTTTTTCTTTCTAAGAAATAAAACTGAGAATTTGAAGGTCTCAGTTTTCTCATTTCCAATGTAAGAGGGTTTAATTAGGTACTTTTAAGGTATTTTTAACTTTAAGAAGAAGCAGCACTCAAGAAACACTAGGTAACAAACATTGAAGTACATGTATATAGCATACATTATTTTGTTTAATTATTGTAAAAACCATTTTAGGGTGATATTGTTGCTATTATTCCAATTTTCTAGTGAAGGCACTGAACTGAGTCTGCACACCTAGTAAGGAGTAGGCTCAGATTTCAAATCTCTATCTGCCTCATGCCAAAATCTTAACTGAAGTATTGCCTCTGATTCAACATCCCATGAGCCTATTATAATGAAACTAGTGGCCCAGTGCACGAAATTCATGCATGGAGGATGGGGTGTTCCTCAGCCTGGCCTGCACCCTCTCCAATCTGGGACCCCTCAAAGGATCTCCTACTGCCAGTTTACAGGGATCAGGCCTAAACCGGCAGTCAGACATCTCTCTCACAATCCGGGACTGCTGGCTCCAGCCGCTCACCTGCCTACCTGCTTGCCTGATTTCCTCTAACCACTGCCTGCCAGCCTGCTTGCCCCCAACTTCTCCCCATCGCTGGCCTGCTTGCCCCCAAATGCCCCCCCTGCTGGCCTGCTCACCCCCACCTTTCCTCCCCACTAACCTGCTCACCCCCAACTGCCCCCCCTGCTGGCATGCTCACTCCAAACTGCCCCCCCTCGCTGTCCTGATCACCTCCACTGACCCCCCACTGACAGCCTGCTCACCCCCAACTGGCCCCCTTGCTGGTCTGCTTACCCCCAACGGCCCCTGCCATCCCATCCTGGCCTGATCAACCCCTGGTGACCCAAGGTCCCAGCCCCTCTTTTTTTCTTTTACTTTTTTTTTTTTTTCAGTGCCTCCTTGAGCTGTGGCCAGGGCTGGTTGGAAGCAAGTATCTAGGATTTATTTATCTTCTATAATTGAAACTTTGTAGCCTTGAGCAGAGGCCAGGGCTGGCCAGGGCGGGAGGAAAGCTAGGCTTCCTCCATTGCCAGGGCAATCCAAGCCTCCTGCTAGCTCCAGCTCTGTGGCCGGCCACCATCTTGGTTGGGTTAATTGGCATACTCACTCCTGATTGGCTTGTGGGCATGGCTTGTGGACGTAGTGGAGTGATGGTTAATTTGCATGTTTCCCTTTTATTAGTGTAGATTATTCAGAATTTGCAATGAAGCAACTTGGAATATCAATTGCTTGGTAGTTGTATCATGCTGTCTTATATTATTAGTAACATGGTTTATATTCCTTCCTTTAGAGCAAGAAGATATTAACCATGAACCAAGAAAATGCATTACATTTCCCCGAGTATGTCTCTTTACCTTGTATTACCATATAACACCTGATCCCAGGGAAAGTTTTGAATATCTAGGAAATAATAATTGCTGTTGTATTAGTGCAATCTTCAAAACACATGTCTATAAAAGCATATTTATAAAAACCTGGTAGTCTAAAACTGTTACTTATTTTTAACAATTGAGCACGATATAGGTTAAGAAACGTTTCCATGTCTACAGAGTTTATAAGTGTTGGAGCTAGACATCAAAACCAGGCCCTTTGGCTCCAATTCTGCGCTTTTTCAAACACTCTGCGGGCACAGTGTGAATTAATGGAAAAAGTATCTATATTGGTCTCGGCCCCCAGTTCCTGTCAGAGAGCTCCTGAAATCCTTGAACTTTCCTGGGTAATAGAAGTGTCTTTTGTTCTAGCGAGGTGATTTTTTTTTAAGCACTTGTCTCCTTTATTGAACACCTGCAGGGGCCGCTGGGCACTGACCAGGCAGCAGGAGGAAGAGCAGGCAGGCAGGGGGTGGGCGCAGCGAGATGGTCCTCTCACTTCCAGTTCTTGAAGAATCGCTTGCAGATGAGACTCTCCCGGCCCTGGTGCAGAATCTCCACCTGAGCGTTTGGCGGGGACCGCATGCCGGAGAGGAAGTCCTCGGCCACCTGAGGGCCGCCTGCTGCTCCTTCTCATTAGCTTTTCGCCCCTTCCAGGTGTAGATCTTGCCACAGAGCCCATTGTCCAGCACAAAGCAGTCATCAGGTATCAGCGACTCGATGGCAAAGGCGCTGGAGTCAGCCACCTGGGCCAGGTTCATCTGTCCTGTGGCGTCAGAGACCTTCTACAGAGCCGCCCCGTGGGCACTAGTCTGGTCAGGGGTGAGGCCCGGGGCCCAGGACCTGGCTCATCTCGCAGGCTCCTCCCCATCAGTGACGCTCTCCACCTGGGCCTTGCCCTGCTGCTCACGGGCCCTGACGGCTAAGGCCAGGTCCCGCGCCTTGTTGCGCTCCAGGATGTTGGCTTTTCCGCCAACCAGGCGAGGATGTCCTGGCCCAGGTCCAGGATGAAGCTGTCTGGCCCCGCTCAGCCCCGCTCAGTGGCGCGGATATTCTTCTTCCCCTTCACCTGGTAGAGTTTCCTGGTGGCAGCTGGGGTGGCCTCTGCGGAGATCTTGTGAAATGCTGACTCCACTCCGTCTTCCTGGCACTTGAGGCCCCTCAGGAAGCAGCTCATGAAGAGGTCGGACTCATTGCCCTGCACCTCTCGGTGCTGCACAGGCCGCTCCCCGAGCTGGGTAACGGGGCGCACCGCGCGCACAGCCAGCACAGCGCAGGCTCCCTGCGCACCCCGGGAGGACCGCAGGTCCAGCCACAGGTACAGGTGGGAGAACGCTTCCGTGCCTTTGAACAGCACTAGGTAGGAGCCCCCCAGGAAGGAAATGGCACTGGCTTCATCTTCTCCACCCGCCAGATGGACAGGCGGGTCCTGCACTGGTGTCCAGAATGGAGACCGGCTCTGGGGGATGGGTTTGTACCTGCTGTTTCCAGACCTTTCCGCAGCTCTGCTTCTACTTCTGCTTTCCAGGCTCTGCTTCCTCCATTCCACCAATGAGGTGATTTTTAAAAACTGTATCTTTATTGTTGAAAGTCTTACAGATGTCCCTTCGATTTTTGATAAGCTCTTGCATGGGGGCTGATCACCAGAAAAACCAAGCTATGATTAGAAAGCCTGGAGTTTCCAGCCCACCCCATTCCCCAGAGAGGGAAGGGCTGGGGGTGGAATTAATGACTGATCACGCCTGTGTGATGAGGTCTCCAAAAATCCTGAAAGTATTAGGCTGGAAGAGCTTCCATGTATCCACACACCAGGAGGATGACATACCTCAATTCCAAGGGGACAGAAGCACCTGAGCTCATAACCTTCCTAGACATCTCCCTGTGTATCTCTTCATCTAGTCATTCATCTGTATTATCGTGTCCTTTAGTATAAAATCAACTTGTAAATGGAAGTAAGGGTTTTCCTGAGTCTGTAAGCTGTTCTAGAAATGATTGAATTCAAGTAGAGGACAGGGGTCATGGGAACCTCCAATTTGTTGTAAAAGTGGAACAGAAGTGGTGGGTAACTTGGAGACCCACTACTTGTGACTGGCATTTGGAGTGGGAGTGGGTCTAATGGAAATGAGCCCTCACTCTGTGAAATCTGATGCTGTCTCTAGGTAGATGGTGTCAGAACTGGGTTAAATTGTAGGACACCCAGCTGGTGTCACAGAGAATTGTTTGTTGTGGGGGGGAAAAACCCACACATCTGATGTCACAGTGTCAGTGTGGCAGTAATGTGAGAGTAAAAGAGAAACACAGGGAGAGCATAAGGTTTCTAAACAGATGGTATGAAAGAACCACCTTCCTCCTCACACGTGCACAAGTCTCCTCGGATCCAAAGTCATTACTGGATACCTCAAATGGTACTGTTTGAAGCAACTAAATTTGTGGCAATTTGTTATGCAGCAATAGCTAATGAGTACACAAAGGGGAAAGTCCCTGGAAAGCACTGACTTGTGTATTGAATATTTCTTTTTCTGTTCTATCTCATAAAAAAATTGGTGATGTGTGCCCACCTTAAAACTATTTCCTCCATTAAAATTGTGGTGATCTGTGGCTTCCTAGAAATGAATTTCCCTATAGAATATGAAAATCATACTCAAACGTTCTGAAGAATTTTAAGGACCGTAGTAGCATACCCTTGTTTCCCATACAATAGAATCTTCACAAATATGTTTTATTAAATCAGTGAGGGAGTCTATGTTTATTCAATTCATTTATACAAACAAAAATTCAAAGGCTTTATAACCAACATGAGCTTGTCTATATATTTTATAGCACCTAGATCATTATAATTTTACTAAGAGAGCACTGTGATTCCTTGGGTTTAAATATTTTGGATGGGCCCAGGTGTGTGGTTTGGGTCAAGAGCAGGACCTCGGGATGATGAAATCGTGTTCCGGACTAGCCTGGACATTTAGACGCCAATAGAGGAATAGCCACTGAGTTCTCGTCTGGGTCCCCAGAATGGCCATCTGGACCTCGCCATAAAGGTCTGGGACCCCGATGGAGGTTTGAGCCCCGAATGGAGGTCTGGCCCACGGAATGGCCTCCTGGGTCCCACCATGAAGGTCTGGGATCCGGATGTTTTTTCTGAGCCCTGGATGGAGGCCTGTGTCCTGGGATGGCGGTCTGGGTCTTGTGTTGGAGGTTTGTGCCCAGGATCCGAACATATTAAATGGAAAATTCCAGAAATAAACAACCCTTAAGTTTTGCCTTGCTCACCGTTCTGAGCAGCCTGAGAAAATCGCAGAGTCCCGCTCCGTCCCACGTGGACATGAATCTCCCACGCATCGTCTGAGTAGCGTGAGGAAATCTCGCGAGTCCCGCTCCCTCCCACGTGGACGTGAGTCTCCCAGGCACCGTTCTGAGTAGTGAGGAAATCTCGCGAGTCCCGCTCCGTCCAACGTGGACGTGAGTCTCCCCTGCGTTTGACGTCTTTACGCTGCAGATGTCCGTGTTAGGAGCGTCTTGGTCATCACGTCGAATGTCAGGTGTCTCGGTGCTTGTGTGCAAGTCACCCCGATTTTAGTTCATTGTGGACCCAAAGCGCGAGGGCAGCGACGCCAGCAATCGGGACGCGCCGCCGAGGAGCCTGAGTGAGAATCCTCGGAGTAACCTTGTCCAGCGTTGGCATTGTGTGAGCTTGTCCATGTCCAGCAGGAGAGTGGACATGGATCAGCTGGGAGTGCCCAGCCGGCTCCCGGAGGGTAGGGGCTGCTGGTTCTTCTTTCTTAGTCCCAGAGGCTGGAAACCAGACTGTAAGTCCCTGCTCTCAGAAAACTCACAGCCTGAGGCCACGCGCCCCTAGGTCCGGGTGAGGCCAAGTGCCCCTGGGTCCTGGGGAAGCTAGATCCTGGGTCCGGGCGAGGCCGTGTGCCCTGGATCCGGGTGAGGCTGGATCCCGGGCCCGGGAGAGGCCACGCGCCCCTGGGTCCGGGTGAGGCCATGCGCCCCTGGGTCCGGGTGAAGCTGATTCCTGGGTCTGGGCGAGGCCGTGTGCCCCTGGATCCGGGTGAGGCTGGGTCCAGGGTCCGGGTGAGGCCGTGGGCCCCTGGATCCGGGTGAAGCCATGCCCCTGGGTCCGGCCGAGACCAAACCAGAGGGAGTCGGACCTGCATTACCACCATTTGTACATCATCCAGAGCTGAGGGGTCAGTGCCGACATGTACTCATAAGGAACTGGTGGACATTGATATTGGGTCTCAAAAGAACTGTTGGTCCAGAAAGAAACTCACTACAGACTGATTCATTTGCCTGTCAGCATAACTATTATTGCTCGTCGCACATTCAATTCTTATAAGTATATCTCTAGTGACACATGATTTCGCTCATCTAGGGGAAATGATGAACAACATAGACTGATGAACAAGAACCGAACCAGAAACAAGGAGGCATCGCTCGGACTATCGGGCCTCAGAGGGAGGATAGGGGAGGGTGGGGGGAGAAGGGAGAGATCAACCAAAGGTCTTGTGTGCATGCATATGAGCCTAACCAATGGTTAAGTTCAACAGGGGGTTGGGGCATCCATGGGGAGGGGTGTGGGATGGGAATGGGGGGGATGAGGACAAATATGTGACACCTTAATCAATAAAGAAATTATAAAATAAAATAAAAAAATAAATAAATAAATAAATATTTTGGCACTTATATTGACTTGGACTTTTCCCCAATTATTTCAAACCATTCCAGCTGCAACCATCAGAAGTGATGCTGTTTGAGTAAAGCCTTCAGGGGTGTAAAAACTCATTGCCAAGACTTATCATATGAGTCTTTATTAATCCTAATTATGGTTTCCTGAGTTTCCCAGAGGTCTCCCTTCCTATTGCTGTGGCCGCTGAGTGAGGTTGGTGATCCCTGGCTGGAAGCACCAGGAGAGCTGGGTGACGGTCCCTCCATTCCCAGAGAGCATGCTCCCTAGGGAGCAGGGAGCTCTGCCTCACCCTGGCTGGGAAAGCGTGGCCTGTATTCCGCCTGTCGGAGAAAATACCGCCTTTCCCGATGTCCCTTGTCTGTGCAGGCATCAGGGGTCCCGTGTGAAAGACGGGATCCTGTGTTTGTTCCTGAGAAATTCATTCACTTCCCCTTTTCTGCTTGCATGCATGCGATAGTCCATCGAGACGGGGAAGTTGTGGTTAAACACTAAGTTGACAGAACAGGGACAAATGAACTATCACTCGTCATATGTTGCAAGTCCACCTGAGCATTCCTGTTATGCACCAGGGAATTCTGTGAAATCAAATGGACTT
The DNA here is from genome assembly GCF_951640355.1 of Cnephaeus nilssonii. Lineage (NCBI taxonomy): Eukaryota > Metazoa > Chordata > Mammalia > Chiroptera > Vespertilionidae > Cnephaeus > Cnephaeus nilssonii. The sequence continues at coordinate 67,570,947 of NC_137084.1, read as the reverse complement.
GGAAGGAAAGGGGAGAGACACCTGCCAGAGAGGAGGGAGAGGAAGAGGAAGAGTCCAGCAGGGATGCCCCTCTACCTTTCCTGTCTAGGTCATGCTCTGGGGAAGGAGGTTAGTTTGCTGAGAAGGGAGAAGAAGCTGTCAGGCTAGAGCTTGCTAAGGGTGGAGAGCAAACTATTGGAGACACCGAGATGCATTTATGCAGCACAGGGATAATATTGAATATGAAATCAAACTACTAATCACGCTCCCATGGATAACATTGCTTAGAATTAGGTTATGTTTTTAAATGGATTGCTTTTTTTAAAAAAAAAAAAAAAGAGACAACAAAGAAGAACAAAGAGGGGTATGATATCTGACAAAATCCAGGAGGAGAAATGAAAATTAATGAAGGTCAGGAAACACAGGGGCCAAACTAAATGTACTGTCTCATTGTGCTGGGTCCTTCAGGGAAATTAATGTCTATCACCTGTGTCATTCTAGCACTTTACACAATATCTCATAGAGCACAAACTCCAGGTACCATGAAACATTTACTGGCCCATTTCTCCTCTCTCCACCTTAAGTGACTGAAACACTGAAGATATTAAGTAAACCTGTTAAATGGACGAATGCACATATGAAAGGATAAATAAATGCAGTCTAGCTCTAAGGATCAAATGTATTCAAGCATCTATGGGAACAGTGTTGTTAAAAGTAGTATCACAGGATAATCTGGCTACTGTGCTGAAAAGGAGAAAGAGCTCTGAAACTTTATGGAAAGAGGAAGGGAGGAAGGAGAGAGAGAAGGAGAATAAGAATAAGAATAAGGAGGAGGAGGAGAAAGAGGAGGAGAGGAAGAAGAGGAAGAGGAGGAGGAGGAAGAGGAGGAGGAGAAGGAAGAAGAAGAAGAAGAAGAAGAAGAAGAAGAAGAAGAAGAAGAAGAAGAAGAAGAAGAAGAAGAAGAGGAGGAGGAGGAGGAGGAAGAGGAGGAGGAGGAGGAGGAGGAGGAGGAGGAGGAGGAGGAGGAGGAGGGGGAGGGGGAGGGGGAGGGGGAGGGGAAGGGGAAGGAGGGAGACTCCCTGATACTGTTGTGGATCGGAGGCGAGTGAACGACCACTGGAGCCCAGACCAAATTAAAATTTAGGGAGCCTTTATTAGCCGGCCAGCCAACAGGCCGGCAACTGCTCTGCCTTTCACCATGCAGAAAGTCCAGAGAGCAGCAGCCACCCTTTGTGTAGGACCACTTTTAAGCCAATTTACCACATCCTGTTTTTGCAGAACAAGTAACCCAAGACAAAACAGTTTTTTCCAAGCAACGTAAGGATCATGCCATTGATGACCATGTTATTCACAGGGTCATCCTGTTCTTCAGAAAGCTGACAGTGATCTATGAAAGAAGGCCTACGTGCTGGAAAGGGGCCATGAGACCGTATCTCAAGGCCTGGCCTGGTGTCAGCACAGACAACTCTATCTTGGGCATAGTCCACGGTCTCTCTGGAATGGGCAAAAATTCCCACTCTCCAACAGTTACCGGGAAACCATTGGTTGGGCTCAGGCTGCCTGCCACTGTGTCCAATAATGAAGGCAAGGGTGAATCATATAAGATGTTTATTGATAAGGCCAGCCAACCAAGAAGACAGGGCGCTGACAAGCATCAAACCCTGTCTTACAGCAAGGTGCAGGGGACAGGATTATAAAGGGGAAGGGGGCTTAGGTGAGGCTGGAATGGAATGCAGCTATGGCTGTCCTTGGTATCCACAGACGTCAGCTATCATCTTTAGTCATCAGGTCATGAGATGATGTTTTGACTCCTGGGGGGTCAGTCTGACCATGCTTATCGGTTCTGCTTGCTGGATTCACAGCTGCATCACCTCCTTAATGGCTTTGAACAAGCCTTGAAAAAGAAACTTAAGGAAAAACTTAATCCCTTATTCACATACTAGAAACCCGTTGCACGAAGTGCAATAGACTTTCACCTGGCTGCCGGCACCAGTTTTCCGCCAGCAGCAGTTTTCCTCTGGCCACCCGCCTATCAGAGCACCTCCCGCCAGCGCGATCGGCTACCCCGAGAGGAACTCCGACCCGGGAGGCGCTCCGATAGGCGGGTGGCCAGAGGAAAACTGCTGCTGGCGGAAAACTGCTGCCAGCAGCCACGCTATCGGCCACCACCAGCATCTTCCGCCGGCCCCATGGGTCCTTCCGCAGCGTTGGCCTAACGGCCGGTGGGAGGAGCGGGAGTCAGGGACTCGCGAGTCCCCGCCCCCCACTCCTACCGCCAGCCAATCGGCCACCCTGAGTCCCGCCCCCCGCGCCTCCAGCCGGCCCAATCGTGGGCGTAGCGGAGTGATGCAATTTGCATATTGCCTTTTTATTATGTAGGATAAGAAACTTAACCCCCTATTCACATAAGTATTTGTGTTCTAAGATTCAAAATAATATGATTATTTTCAGATTAATTCAGGTGCTCTATCAGATTATAAGTCCCCCTATCATCACCAGCCTCCAGGCTTCTCTACCAAGACACCAGACCTGTGATGAAACTGGTACATCTTGGATGTACCAGCCCTCCCCCATCAGGCTATAAGCCATAAGAGAGACTCCAAACAAGACCAGCCAGACTGCCCAGCTGAGACCCCATCAGCCATAGAATCATGACAGATGATTAAGTAAGTGTATTGTCTTAAGACACTGTTTTGCAGTGGTTTGCTACACAGCAATAGGTCACTGAAATGCTTGCCCTCAAGAAGCTAAATATATAAAGAGGATCAGCCAAACAAACAAACAAACAAAAAATATCCCATGAGGAAAGGGCTACACAAAATCTCTACCACAACTAGACTCTGTGCAGACCTTTCTCCCATTTCCAGAAAAATAGGACCTGTACTTAATAGAAAGAACAGCAGAGAGCATTCTCTGGCACCCACAAAATAGCTTTAAAAAACCAGCTAATCAGGTTGTTAAGGGGACAAGCACTTATTTTTTCTGCAATTGTATTAGGATCCATCCTTATTTGCAGAGAGTCAATAAGAAGGGAAAAAAGACAGTCAGATTTAGGGTCATTAAAAAAGGAAATCTTAATGGGGCTTAGAACAAAGTTACAGACTCATTTTCCCAACTTCTGCTTTTATATATCTGCTGTTAAATTAGGAGATGTCTGTGTATCATTTTCTCAAATCGGTTCTGCCATGATGATGGCAGAGGTCATGTTTTTTTGTGTGATCACTTACAATTCCTTGTGCAATATTGCACCTAGCAGGCTCTCCCCCTCCCTTCACCCTTTCTAAAAAGCAATGGGAAAATATCCTCTGGTGAGGATTAACAACAACAACAAAAGAATGGCTACCATGTATGACAGACAGAGCACTCCGTGGACTTTACTCCTTGGTCCCACTAATGTGCTCTGAGGACTGTGTGCACTTTCGTCCCAAGTGAGAAAGGACTGGCTGGTGGTGTAGAGACTCCTCCAGCGCTTCTGCCTCACAGAACAGAGAACTGGCTCTACAGCTGGCTTGCTTTTACAGGTGCCTAAGGATTTCCAATGGGTTCCCAGCTTCTGGACCTGCTTTGCTTTTATCGCCACCATGGCCTTTGTCCATCACAGAAGAGCCCGTGTTAGAGAACTGTGCATGAGGCCACCTGGTCCTCAGGGCAAATGTGAGATGATTCATCACTGAGTTTAGTTGTGCTATTCTTCCAAGGAAATCCATCATTGATGGACTGTCATGGTCAACGGACCCATCTTTTTTTATTTTTAAGATTTTTAAAAACTTGATTTTTAGAGAGAGAAACATCGATGTGAGAGCAAGACATCGATCAGCTGCCTCCTGCACACCCTTTACCAGGGACTGAGCCCCCAACCTGGACATGTGCCCTGACCTAGAATTGACCAGCAACCTTTCAGTGCACGAATGACACCCAATCAACTGAGCCACACTAGCCAGGTCCTGACCCATCTTTGAATCATATGGATCACAAGATCAACCCTATCCAAAAGAAGTGTAAGATAAGCCTCACGCAGAATTTTAAATTTCTAGTAGCTACATTTTAAAAAGTAAAAAGAAAATGGGTAATTACTTTTTAACAAATTTCATTGAACCTAATATATTCAAAATACCATTTCAGCATGCAGTTAATATCAACAATCATGAGCGAAATGTTTTTCATTCTTATTTTTCATAGTAAATCTCTGAAATTTGATGTGCATTGTACACTTGTGGCACACCTCAGCATGTACCAGCCACATTTCAAGGGCTCAGTGGCCACATTGTTTAATGACTACTGTATTGGACAGCACAGAGCAGATTCACGATGGACTGATTGCTGTCAGGTCCTCTAAAAAGGAAAATGGAAAAGGGGGGTGAAGGAAAGAGAAGGAAGAAAAGGGGAGAAAGTAAAATAAAACTTTAAATATACACTCCAAAAATAAAACAAAGCATCTGTAATCTTACTACCCAATGATAAGCACTGTTAATATTTTTGGTTATAAACTTCTAATATTTCATGCTCATATTTGTCTTTATAAATATGAAAATATATTGTACATACCATTTTATAGCCTAGATATTTCGCATAGCAAATATCATGATATTAAGTATGTATTAATTGAAAAAAATACTGATCACCTACTATGTGGTCTACATGGATGCTCTGCTTTAGGCATTTTGGATATATCAGTAAACAAAATAATGAGCACTGTCTTATTTTTTTATTTTTTATTTTTTAAATATATTTTTATATTGATTCATCCACTGGACACATGGAGGGAAATACACCTTCTAGCCTACTGGTAGTAGGTTGGAGGCCAAGTGACTAGTTCTGGACAGTGAATTGTGCATGGTAACATGTGGCTCTTCTGGGCTGGAACATTTAATTGCCTGTGCAAAACCCTTCAAATATCTTTTTCCACTCAGCAGAATTCATTTATATTCTGGTACATTGATTGGCTGCCTCCTGCACGCCCCCTACAGGGGATGGAGCCCGAAACCTGGCCATGTGCCCTGACAGGGAATCAAACCATGACCTTCTGGTTCACAGGTCTACACTCAACCACTGAGCCATGCCAGCCAGGCTCAAGTAGGTTTTTAGACCCTTGAAAAACTCATAAGCCTTAGGATAACTCAGATGCCAGGCCATAACCTAGTCTATCAAATTATCCAATGTCCTTAATCTACCTTGACATTTTTTCAGGAAGGATGGGTTCTGGTAACCGTTAGCTTTTAATGAGTATCTTACCACCCTTTCACTCAGTAGGACTAGACAAATTCACTCTTGACTAATGTCCTGCATAATTTCCTAGTATCAATTGACCTGGTCTATCACAGAACAGATGCAGCTGCCTTGCCTTCCCTGGAACCAGCAGATATTTACAAAGAAATTTGTCCTTCTTTTTCTTCTTCTTTTAATCCTCACCCAAGGACATGTTTTTTATGGATTTTTAGAGGAGTAGGTAGGGAGGGACCGCAGGGAGGGAAGGGGAGAGAAAAAGAGAGACGTCAATGTGAGAGAGAAACATCAATCAGTTGCTTCCCGTCCAAGGATCAATCTGGAAACCGGGGTTTGTGCCCTAACCGGGAATTGAACCCTCCTCTTTTGGTGTACAGGACGATGTTCCAACCAACTGAGTCACACCAGCCAGGGTAATGCATACTGTCTTTATGGGGCTTACATTTCTGTTCAGAGAAGATAGATAATAGGTAGTAAATATAATGTTAAAACAAAGTGTATAAGAAGACGACAAATATTATAAGGGTGGGGAAAGTATACAGCATGTGGGGAATGAAGGAGAATAAATCAACCAAACCCTGTATTAATTAGAATAGTCTGGTGAGTAGCTATTGAAAAGTTGTCCCTTAAGGGAAGACTTGAAGGAGGAGCAGGAACAAGTAATTTGAATACTAGTCTGGCCACTTGTATTCAAGTCTCCTATTTACCAGTTTCTAAACAAGGGCCACCCAGAGCTCCCTGCTCTGACCAACAGTTCATTAGTGGTTATTCTACTACAAGTCTCTGAGGAAATGTTCAAGCAGAGGTAATATAGCCAAGACAAAGACCCTGAGATAGGGCACACAGATGGGGTCAAGGAAAAGCTAGGTGGCTCCAGCAGAGTGACGAAGCCAAGAGTAGAAATTGAGGTAAGAGATGGGCCAGATCAGAAAGTTTCTTGTAGACCATAGTCATGACTTACATTTTCACTCTGGGTGAGATCAAAATTGTAGCATATTGATCAAAGCAATGCATGCTCACTGCTGAATAGCAAAAATAAAAACAAGAAGGTCTCTTGTCCTGGCAAGACCAAGTTAGTACTGGAAGAAATCATGAAAGAAGACATTTCTATGTTTCCTTCTATTCTCCACACAAATATCAATATTCTTGCAGGTTCTTCTGGGCTGGTGGTAGGTAGTTAAGTCTCCCACTGCTAGTTGACAGACTTACCTTTTTTTTTTTTTCTTTTACCATGCTCCAAAGCAAATTGTGACAACTTTGAATGTTGGGGAGCACCCTTCTCCACATGTGCAATCCATCTCCAACCCATAATCCACTGAGCTTGCTGAGAACCTGCTCTCTGCTGAGAAAGCTTCATGTGCTGATGTACTTACTGTCTTGTTACCTCAAGAATGGTCTCAAGCAGCTGTAGGAAGAGCTGGGAAGAATGTTGAAATGAGCTGTGTGATGAACTCTCTGTGTTCAATATGTCCCTATCCATGACCTTCTAAAGCTCACGATGTGACAATGAGAAGAGGTCTGTTAATGAACAAATTGTATGCTTAGGGACTTTGTGGTCACTCCATAGAATTTCTCATTCTGTAGTCTCAGCTACAGCAAACTATACATTTTAACCAACCTTAGCTGAGTCTCCAATGCTCAATTCTCCAACTAATCTGCTTTGTTCAAATCCTGGGCTCATCCTCATCCAATAAGATAATGGCCACCTGTGTCTATTTCAGACTATTGACCTGACCAAACAGCTCACTGCCCAAGTGGGCTCTGGGCGCCCTCTACTGGTTTTACATGGGCATGACCACCACTAGTGTGACTGAGTGACAGGTTTTAGTCTTCAGGCCTTGTTTGCTTCTCTATGCCAGTATAGCCTTGGGGCATCTGACATTTTACACTGGGGACACACTGTAGTTCTGGAAACTTCTTCTCTAACAAACAACCTTTAATACTTGGCATTAAGACATAGACAAATATCTGGATGGAGACATATCAAAGTGTTAACTGTGGGTACCTCTAGAGGAGTGGATTGAAGTGAGGTGAGGGCCTTAGGAAGCTTCACATCTATTTTTTCATACTTCTGAGTATTCAAAATTTTTAAAACAAATTAGCATGTACTTCTGTATTACTAGAATATTTCCAAATGATATTTAAAATAAAATAAATTATTTCAACAACACTTCATAGTTTATAAACTGCTTTTCATTCATTACCTCCTTATGAACAGCTATCTGGGTTCATATCTACTTGTCAGAGAAATGTAATCCTTATTTGTTATTTTGTACCAAGTGCTAGGCTGTGTGCACAACACTTTCCATGCATATTTATATTTAATCTACACAACATTCCTACGGTGGAGAGTACTAGTATGTTGTACTATTGTTGTAACCATTTTACACATGAGGAAACAGAGGCTCAAGAATATGAAGTGAGTTGCTCAGTGTTCCACAGCAGTAAGTGGCCAATTAGGGATGTGAAATTGAGGCACAGAGATAAAGGAACTTGTCCAAGGTCAAGTAGATAGTAGAGAGGGATCAAACTCAAGTCTCCAGACTTCTATTCCATATGCCAATGATAAAGAGGCTGCCTGTGCCTCAGGCTTAACCCTGCAGCCTGCCCTGAAGTTCTTTCCTCATGTACTAGGCAATCCCAGGAATAGAATCTGGAGGAAGGAAGAGTCAGAATATTCCTATAGTGCCCTCAGTGTACCATGTGAACTAAAGAAGCTACTAAGGTGAAAGGTCAACTCCAGTCTATGACTTTGTTGAGCTTTAATGGCAAGAGCTTTGGAATCAGAGCTATGAAACCAAACCTGGATCCCAAACTCCACCTTACATTACACACCTGCTAGTGGTGTGACCATGGGTAATTCACTTGACCTCTATGATCCTCCATTTCTGCATTGCTTTAAAAGCCATACTTCAGAGATTTACATGACAGTGACTTTGCAAAGGTACTTACAGACACACCTCAGAGATATCGTGGGCTCAGTTCTGCAGTAAAATGAATATCTCAATAAAGTGAGTCACAAATTTGGGGGTTTCCCAGTGCATATAAAAGTTATGTTTATACTATACTGTGGCTTATTAAGTATGCAATAGAATTATGTCTAAAAAGACCTAATTTTAAAGTACCTTATTGCTACAAAATGTTATCCATCATCTGAACCTGTGGGAAAAATTACTCCGATAGACTGGCTATGCACAGGGTTGCTGCAACGCGAGGCACCATAAAAGGAGGCATGCTTGCACCACAGCCCCTGACTTATCATGGGTGTTCAGTAAAGACTCACAGGATATGTTCTTGGCCTTGAAAGTTAACATGAGGACCAGGGTGAGAGCAGATCATGCTGGGATTATAGGGCATAACACCTTAAAGGGCTTTTCAAAGCCACGCAGACACACAGGTCCTCAGCGACTCGTCTCCATGCCACCGCTCCACACATTAACTGGCCACCCCCATCTCTTTCCATTGAAAACTATTGTTTGTGATGGGCAGCATATGGCCCCAAAGATGTCCACACCATAATCTCTGGAATCTGTATGCTAGCTTATATGGCGAAAGAGATTTACAGGTTGATTAAGGTGTAGGGCCTTGGGAAGGGGCGCGTAGTCTGGATTTCCCAGGGAGGGCCAATCTAATCACACAAGTCCTTCAAGTGGAGACGTTTCCCAGATGCAGTCAGGGAACGACATGGTGATGGAAGAGGGGTGAGAGAGAAGCAACTTGGCTGGCTTTGAAGATGGAGAACAAGGGCCACAGACAGGCACACAGAAAGCCTCTAGAAGCTGGAAACAGCCAGGAAACGGATTCTCCTCAGGAGCCTCCTGAAGGGAACAGAGCCCTGATGGCACCTTGATTTTAGCTCAGTGAGTCCCATACCCAACTTCTGACTGCAGAACTGGAAAATAGCACATTTGTCTTGTTTTAGGCCACTATGCTTGTGGTCATTTGTTATAGCAGCCATAGGAAACTAATAAACTAAACTTGATAAGCTGGTCACCAAAGGCATATGGTGTCTTTCTGATATATTAGGTTAAGAGAGGTCAAACTAAGATGGAAACCATTGACCAAGACCATCAAGAACAGTATTTAGCAGGGACTCTATAGACATGAGACAGTTCATTCAGATGAGTTCTCTTAGACTCCCGGGGTGCTGCTCAGGATGGAGGCTTGGCTAGGAGGGGACAGGATTGGGTGAGCAGGGTGAGGAAATGGAGCTCTATACCAAGCTTGCAAGAAGGCTGAGTGTGAGAGAAAGAGAGCAAAGACAGAACCTCAAGTGATTAGCAGGGTGGAGAGGAGGCTATTGTTTTATTTTTTAACTAGAGGCCTGATGCACAAAATCTGTGCAAGGGGCTCGGCCCTCGCAGCCCCAGCTGCCTCAGCCAGCCCTTGCAGCCCTGGCTTCGTCCGGAAGGTCATCTGGATGGTCGTCCAGAAGGATGTCCAGATGGTTGTTCTGCTGTTTGGTCTAATTAGCATATTGCTCTTTATTATATAAGATAGAGAAAGTCTCATGGCATTTGTAGACAGAGGTGAAGTTGCCAAAGAGGTGGGAGGAAGAAAAGACTGGGGAGAATGTACAAAGAGGATATGTTCTGGTGTAGATATACAGAGAGAGATCCATGGACAAACTAAAGAATCATTATTAGTAGTCTGGGATGAGGGAAATCATACTATTTTGTGATGAAAATGAAGCAATTCAGCTCTGGTGGGAAGTAATGTCATCTCTTGGTATAGCTGAGCATGAAGTTAGAGACCATCAAGAATGGAGATTTAGAAAACACATGGAAAATGAAAAATGAGATATCCCAATCACAGAGCTGGACTGATTGAGGAAGAAAGAGAATTTTGGCAAATTCATTCAGCAGTTTCCTGCCTTCAGAAACACAGAGCAGCTTGGAATGGAAATGTTTATCATGTCATTATCTGTTCTCATGAGTCTCTGTCATGCTGGTTTGTGGACAGTGACTGACTATCAATGGGTCATTTTCTCCATTCTCCAGGTGGGAGGGGAGCTAAAGCGGGGGAAGAAATGGAAATGTTTGAAGATAATAAATGAGGTAGGGATTGGATCTTCAATGCTAACTGTAGCCACCCTCTCACTTGTCTGAGCCAACACAGCTGCTCAACCAGACTTATTGGTTTCATCCACCTGTTGAATTTACTACGAAAGCTTTTGAAAGTAGCCTCCAATTCCTTCAAGCCCCAACTCTAACCTGGCTCCTACCTGCCATCCCCAAGACAATAGCTCTTACTTTACTCAGACAATTGATGTTACCCAGTGTGGATTCCCCAGTGTACATCTGTGATGTGAATGGCTGCCCTGGTAATGTGTGGTGTTCTTGCCCAGGTTCCCCCCTATCTCCTCAACCTCATTTCTTAACCATTCATGCCTACACAGAAACAGATGTGTCTCCCCTTTTCATGGAAGAAGACCAGTGGCCACCTCCAGGGCCAAGTCCTCAGGAACCTCCATCAAATCTCTTATCTCACCCTTAATTGTTCTCCTTACTTACACCTTTCCCCACCTCAGTCTGTCCAGGAGACTGTGGCCAGGTTAACATTATAATTCAGCTCAGAAGCCAACAATGACTGTATGTTATTGACATTTTCTATGTTCAATTCCTGCCCCTCCACCATCTGGCTCCAGTCTACCATCCCAGTCTGCTTCTCTTTATAAAATCTATGCATAATCACCTATAACTTTGTTAATCCCCACATACTGGGGTGGGCAAAAGGAGGCTTACAGTTGTCATACAAATGAATAGTACAATAATGAATGAATAATAATACAAGAATAAACGTTGTGTTTCACATACTCACAACTGTAAACCTACCTGTATAACCCAAGGTTTCTCATCTCTCTACCTTTGCTCTTTGTTTTCTCCAATCTTACTCTCATTCACCCCAATCTCAATGCCAAAATTCAATCCATCATTCAGTATTCATCTCAAGGACCACTCCCTCTATGAAGGCTTTGCTGATCTCCCCAATAGGATATGATTGTTCCTTCCTTTAAATCTTAAAGGTGTGGATGTTTACCTCTCTTGAATGTTCTCTATCCCCTCTTATAACAGAGGTTCTTAACTCATCCACAGAGTCACCTGGGATGCTCTTGAAATTATGCCTGAGGCCCACCCCAGAGATTTTGACTCAGTAGCAGGAGTGAAGCTCACATCTGTATTTTTATTGAATATTCTGATATAAAACCAAGACAGAACCATTGTGTTATTTTGAATTTTTCCTACTGAGAGAACAAAAGGGGTTACTAGGAAGAATACATGGAAAGGTAAGTTTGAGTCAGATCTCTGAACCTCAATGTTCTTATCATTAAAACTAGAGGCCCAGTGCATGAATTCGTACACAGGTGGGGTCCAGCCGGCCCACCCCAATGGGGGCCAATCGGGCCAGGCCAGTGGGGAGGAGGGGTCAATCGGGGGCCAGGGCTGGCAGGGAGGAGGGGTTGCTCCCCAATCAGGCTGGTTGGCCTGCCACAGTGTGTGTCATAGCGACTGGTCATTCCAGTTATTCCAGTCATTCCAGCATTTCGGTCACTTGGCTTTTATATATACAGATGGTAATAATAACCCTTACTTCCTTAGATTGCTTTGGAGCTTAGGGCAATGATAGATAGTGAACATCTAAGAGTCCTAAAGAGTGCAGGCACTTAATACACATGGTTTCCTCCCCCAATAGTAATGACTGCCAACTTAGCTCAGTGTTTGGCTCGTGGTGGTTTGTATGATTTTAATGTAACCATTTCTACTCTGTGCAAAGGGTGCGTAAGTTACATGCATATGTTCCCTGGCTGCACCCAGCACTAGATACTGAAGGAAACTGTAGAAATTACTTCATCATCCTGTGGCTTAACTTTGAAACAGTTCTCCTTCCAAAAAGAGAACCTTCTCAACATTACTAACTGAATTCACGGAATGGACACATGAACTAACACGGCTATCACTTCATCACATTCACAACACAAAGAGGATACCACACTGGAGGATTTACTCGGACTTTTCCATATACCACCTCATCTAATCCTCTCGATGATGTCCAAGGGAGATGTTAATGTACGAACTTTCAATAAATATGGAAGTTGAGGCTCAGAAGAATTGAAATGATTTGCTAAAGTTGCATAGATAGGAAATGGCAGAGCTACAATTAGAACTCAGTAGTATAATTTCAAGTCCAATATTCTTTACCCTTCAGCATAACTGACCCAAAAAATTATTCTATTAACTTGATCAAAGTGTGTAGACATCAATCCTGATCATCAAAGCTCAAAAATGCCTGATGCAAAGAATATTTTGCCTTGGCTTATATGAATCAAATTAGCCATGTGCTTCACTGGGTATACTTCTGAGCTTAGTGCATGCTATTTCTTCTACAGGATTACATTCCCTGTTGGCAAACCCCTATTCATCCTTCAAGATCCCGGCACACATGAACACCTCCAGGCAGCTTTCCCAGCTACCTTTGCCCATCCCTGCTGGCTGGATCCTTTTTTTTTTTTAACTACAAAGAAAACAGACTATATCTATGCAACCAGTTTATCTTTTTAGACCTAAAAAGCAAAACTGAGTCATAAAAGCAAAACTGCCTCCTGCACACTCCCTACTGGAGATGTGCCCACAACCAAGGTACATGCCCTTGACCAGAATCGAACCTGGGACCCTTGAGTCTACAGGCTGATGCTTTATCCACTGAGCCAAACCAGTTAGGACCAAAATGAAATTTTCTTTTTTTTTTTTAACCATCACCTGAGGATATGTTTTTATTGATTTTTCTTGAGAGATAGGAAGAGAGAGAGAGAGAAAGAGAGAGAGAGAGAGAGAGAGAGAGAGAGAGAGAGAGAGAGAGAGAGAGAGAAACATTGAGATGAGAGAGAAACATCAATCAATCAGTTGCCTCCTGTACTCATCCCAACTATGACCTCCTGCAATGTAGGTATGTACTTTGACCAGGAATCTAACCCCACAACCTTTTGGTGTATGGGATGGTGCTCCAACCAACTGAGCCATTGACCAGAGCTGAAACTAAGTTTTCTTTATTTTCCTCCTTTCTCTGAAACTTATAGGAAACATTGTTTTTTGCTTTATTTTGTTTTTTAATTTGCTTGTTTGGTTTGGTTTTTTTCCTAGTAAGAAATTGACTTAAAAGAAAATAGCCCCCACGCTTACACTAATGTATAAATGACATAGTTGATCCTCTCCCAGGTACAGCATTTCCAGAAGATGGCCTAAGAGAACTCTGATTTCCAAGCATCAGAAGGGGTAAGGCACAGATACAGTGCAGGCAGGTGATGGTCAGATGTGAAGAAAGGATTCAGAAAGCAGAAGCTGGGGGCCCCTGGAAACAAATGTGGACTTCTCCATCACACCATTGGGGCTGGACCTGTTGTCAGGGATCCAGACTCAACAATTCTGTTTTTAACACAACATGCCAGAGAACTGAGTTCACCAAAGTGTTTAATTCTTATCCAAATCACTTACCATTATGTTCAGAAGAAACTATGTTTATAAATCTTATAAATAAGTCAGAGCATCAAAATAACTCAACATAAAGTAGACAAATATTAAGACATTCTTATGCAGTAAGAAAAGGTTTTCTCACTAAAGAACTGATAGGGAGGAAGCCACATCATGACTAAGTTGTACACCCAGTGGGGGATAATAAGAACATGACCTTAGAACATCTTAAAATTGGGGCAGGGGGAGCTACCACATGTGTACAGGGGATGCATTACAGCAGCTGGCATATGGTAGGTAGCAGGAAATGTTTATTGAGTGAATGCAGGAATCTACATCATGAACATTAATCTGCTCTCCAGATATGTTCTAACCCAAGACACATTCTTTTGGATTGTTTACAAAGAATATAAGCAACATCAGGAGGGAGCTGAACTACTTATCCTGACACCCCAAACAAAGACATTATTTACATATTAAGAAGTTATCTATCAAACATGTTTATGTATATACTAGAGGCCCAGTGCATTAAATTCGTGCACGGGGGGAGGGGGGCCTCCCTCAACCCAGCCTGCACCCTCTCCAATCCGGGACCCCTCGGGGGATGTCCGACTGCCAGTTTAGGCCCGATCCCACAGGCAGTCGGACATCCCTCTCACAATCTGGGACCGCTGGCTCCTAACTGCTCGCCTGCCTGCCTGCCTGATCACCCCTAACCACTCTGTCTGCTGGCCTGATGTCCCTAACTGTTCCCCTGCTGGTCTGATTGCCCCTAACTGCCTCTGCCTGCTGACCTAATTGCCCACTAACTGCTCCCCTGCCAGCCTGATTGCCCCCTAACTGCTCCCCTGCTGGCCTGATCACCCCCTAACTGCTCCCCCTGCTGGCCTGATTGTCCCCCTGCTGGCCTGATCACCCCTAACTTCCCTCCCCTGCCAACCTGATCACCCCCTAACTGCTCCCCTGCTGGCCTGATCACCCCTAACTGCCCTCCCCTGCTGGCCTGATTGCCCCTAACCACCTCTGCCTCAGCCCCCACCACCATGGCTTTGTCTGGAAGGATGTCTGGAAGATGTCCAGTCTAATTAGCATATTACCCTTTTATTAGTATAGATTTATATACAAGAATACATAAAGAATGCCTTTAGAATATATATAAATATATGTAAATAAATATATACAAAAACTGTATGTAAGGTAACATAATTTACATGCATGTAGAGTTAGAATAAGTAGGAAGAGGTGACACAATTTGAAAAGCATGCCTAAGGGCCCCTCACCAATACAGCCCCCCTATGTAGCCACATTGTCTGCAAATCCTCACTTAGCCTCATCCTCCCTCTCATTTGTGTCCTTCTCTCTGAACACAAGCCACAGTATCCCAGTTGTTGCTGGCCTGGAGCTATTGCTCAGTAGGGGCCAGCCGGGCCCCAGTGGAGACTATAAAACAGCCTGATATACCAGCGTAGGCTCAGTCTCCCTAAACATTCCACCTGGATTGAATCCTGGCTCCTCTACTATCATAGTGTGTGACTGTTGAACAAGTCACCTCACTTCTCCGGATTTGAGTTCCTGTGCAAAATACAGATTATAATACCACCTACCTCCCAAGGCTGTGTGAGGGTGACCTGAGGTGACATAGGTACAGCACATATGTCTGTGACATAATAAATATCCAATCAATGTCAATTATTATCACCCACAGTATTGCTTTCCTTGTCTTTTCTGTGGAAAATCCAGCTTGCAGGTTGGGGATTTTCTAATACATTGATGACAAAACCACAACCTTCAGAGCTGCTCTGAGACCCCCATACGAATCCTGCTTTGTGACAACGCTCCCAATACACCCCTCACAAACAGCAAGGGTGGTGAGTGCAGAGGCTCTCAAGTTGGGCTTCTTGGTCCCAAGTCACCTACCACTAATAAACACTATTCCTTGGTATAAATGAACACAGCTTCAGTATCTTACATACCCAGCAAGTGTAAGCCGTAGATGACTGCTATTCATCACTTCACAATTAACCTCTATTCTTTTTCCTTGACCACACAATTTTGCAAAAGTTAATATCTAACTAAAAACCCCAAAAGCAAAGTGTAGTGCCCTAACCGGTTTGGCTCAGTGGATAGAGCGTCTGCCTGTGGACTCAAGGGCCCTAGGTTCGATTCTGGTCAAGGGCATGTACCTTGGTTGCGGGCACATCCCCAGTAGGGAGTGTGCAGGAGGCAGCTGATCGATGTTTCTCTCTCTTCGATGTTTCTAACTCTCTATCCCTCTCCCTTCCTCTCTGTAAAAAATCAATAAAATATCTTTAAAAGAAACAAAAAAGCAAAGTGTAGCAAATTGCACTGTTTTTCTGTTGAAAGACTCCTTCATTGGCCGGGTACTAAATCACATTTTAACATTGCAAAATTGTCAGAGTGTAATTAACCTGTGTTTCTTCACATTCCCCATGTGGCAATTGTTTAAGACACAGCTTTATAAGGGACCAAGAGAGCAGCGAGGGACACGTACATGATGCTGTGAACGTCTGGGCACCCACCGGGGAAGGACCCTACCCAGAGGGGCAGAGCGGAAGGCCAGGGGAGGTGGCGTTTGGAGGAAAGGCCATGTCCAGTCTGAAGGTGCTCCCACTTCTGCTCTTATTCCACATGCAGCTTTTCAAGGCCTTCCCAGTATCTTCTCAACCCAAAGAAGAAAAATATATAGAAGTTGTTCAGGTAAATTAACGATCAGGCAGGTGGTTGATTTGCTGGTAATTAGGAAATTGTATAGATTGCTTTCTCCGTTTAATTAAAACAGCCTGAAAGTAATTATGTGGATAATTTGTTTGAGCTTAAACATCTTTCAGTGGGTTGGGGGGTTCCAAGCTGAATCCTCTAAAAGCCAGGCTCTTCAAATCCTGGCAAAACACTGCTGTTGAGCTGCCTCCATCTGGGGAACCCTTTGGGAAGGAATGGTTTTAAATACACAGCCGAGTGGTTTTCTCTTCGACTTACCTAAGATTTTCCCTCCCAATCCAGTTATTCCATGTCTGGCTCCTTCCATCTGACTGTCTTTGCAGCCCAAAATCCCAGGTGCACAAGAGAGCAGGAGGATGGGAAATTATAAGGAAAAAAAATCCGTTTATAGTGTAAGCAGATTTCCCGACACCAGATGAGGGGGCTTGGTATACACTCTTGGAAGAACTGTAAAAGCAGAACCAATAGCCTTTTCCTGTTGTTTCCCAGGATGAACGCTAGGCCAAATTTTTAAGACACACAAGAGAATGCTGTCCCAAACTTGTCGTACATGACTTTCTCAGCATCCCAGTTTTAGAAAAGTGTGGTGCTTATTTCTTTTTCTTTTTATCTTTTACATTTTAAAAGTGTCTCTTATGCCGAAACCGGTTTGGCTCAGTGGATAGAGCGTCGACCTGCGGACTGAAGGGTTCCAGGTTCGATTCCGGTCAAGGGCATGTACCTTGGTTGCAGGCACATCCCCAGTAGGGGGTGTGCAAGAGGCAGCTGATCGATGTTTCTCTCTCATCGATGTTTCTAACTCTCTATCCCTCTCTCTCTTCCTCTCTGTAAAAAATCAATAAAATATATATTTTTTTAAAAAAGTGTCTCTTATAATGGTTATAATGGTAATAGTAATCCCTGGCTAATAGCTAGTTTTTTCAGTATTTATTCTGAAATATTATCTCATTTCATCCTTATGACAACCCTGTGAAATAGGTATTATTATTTCCTCTTTAGAGACCAAAGCGACTCTAAAATCAGTTAAGCGATATGTCCAAGAACTCACAGTTAATGTGTGGCAGAAATAAGATTGGAACCCAAACCAATCTGATCCCATAGCTTGTGAGAGCCCCAAAGTGCCCTGTCCTCTGTCACTTACAGGGTGCCAAGAATTCAAAGGCTGCTTAAGAAATGTTTTTTTTGTCTTTATTGATTAATGTATTACATATGTGTCCTTATTCCCCCATTACCCCCCCCCCCAATGCATGCCCTCACCCCCCTGTTGTCTGTGTCCATTGATTAGGCTTATATGCATGCATATAAGTCCTTTGGTTGATCTCTCCCCCTTATCCCCACCGTCCCCTACCTTCCCTGAGGTTTGACGTTCTGATCGATGTTTCTCTGTCTCTGGATCTGTTTTTGTTCATCAGTTTATGTTGTTCATTATATTCCATAAATGAGTGAGATCATGTGATATTTATCTTTCTCTGCTTAAGAAATTTTAAGACTGCCTGCCCACCCTCCAGAACCTTTACTTCCTAATGAGTGTTGGCCGCTTTAAAAGAGTTACTGGGCCTAACCGGTTTGGCTCAGTGGATAGAGCATCAGCCTGCAGACTGAAGGGTCCCAGGTTCGATTCCGGTCAAGGGCATGTACCTTGGGTGCGGGCACATCCCCAGTAGGCAGTGTGCAGGAGGCAGCTGATAGATGAAAACATCTCTTTCATCGATGTTTCTAACTCTCTATCCCTCTCCCTTCACCCCTGTAAAAAATCAATAAAATATATTTTTAAAAAAAGAATTACTGGGCTGCATAAAATGTTAATGTCAGTGAGGCTGCTGTTGCCCAAAAACTTATTTGGATTTCTTTATTTATTCAATTTTTGTTTATTTATTGATTGATTAATTCATTCTTTTTTTTCTTTTTTTTAAAATATATTTTATTGATTTTTCACAGAGAGAAAGGGAGAGGGATAGAGAGCTAGAAACATCGATGAGAGAGATACATCGACCAGCTGCCTCCTGCACACCCCCCACCGGGGATGTGCCCGCAACCAATGTACATGCCCTTGACCGGAATCGAACCTGGGACCTTTCAATCCGCAGACCGACGCTCCATGCACTGAGCCAAACCGGTTTCGGCTTTTTTTTCTTTTTTTCCTTTTTTTTTTTTTTTCTTTTTTTTAATTCTCACCCGAGGATGCTTTTCCAATTTTTAGAGAGAGTGGAAGGGAGAGGAAAAGACAGAGAGAAATATCAGTGTGAGAAAAACACATCGATTTGTTGCCTCCTGCATGATCCCCAACCAGGGCCCAGGCCGGGGAAGAGCCTGCAACCGAGGTATGTGCCCTTGACCGGAATTGAACCCAGAACCCCTCAGTCTGCAGGCCGATGCTCTATCCTCTGAGTAAAACCAGCTAGGGGCATTCATTTTTTTTTTTCTTAAAAAATTTTTAGTGTTGACATTATTGCAGGAATTCCCCTACCCACCCCCTTGCCCACTTCCACCCTCCCCCACCTACACGTTTCTTGGCCTTTACCAAAATATTATGTGTCCATGGGGTATGCATATATGTTCTTTTATGAAATTGTGAATTCCCACTTGATAAGCAATATGATGAGTTGGGACCTGAATTGTCATCTTGACCAGTTTCTTCCTTCTCTGCACCTGCATTTCTTTCTTTCTTTTTTCAGAGTAGTTTAATATATTTTTATTTATTTATTTATTTTATACAACTCCACTTCTTAATGAGGAGGGGTAAACCCCCTCTATAATAGTGAAATGAGGATTAAAAGAGAGAATTAGCATTGATGCAGCTAATACCTCAAGAAGTCAATAAATGCTAATGCTATTTTTTTGATAAAAATAAGAAGGCAGTCTGGGTGTGGTCTAGCATTTTGCGTGGGTCTTGGACTTCATCCCTTATGAAATACCTTTTTTTTTTGGTATAAACATTAATTGGGGTGCTGACTGGGAGGCTGTTCTTTCAAATAGGCACTGTCCTTTCAAAGGCAACCTACAAATTTGTGTTTTCTGTTTCTGTGACTGTCAGGGTATTAGACTTTTTCAAGTCTGCGGTAACTTAAAAGGAATGCAAAATGCCCAGAGGAGTGAAGGTCATTTCAGAGCAAGTTCCCTCACAGGTTTGTCTTTGTCCAGAATTACCTGGAGAAGTTCTACCAACTACCCAAGGACATCTATCAGTCTGAAAGGAAGAGAAGTGCCAGTGTGATTGTTGAAAAGCTTAAAGAAATGCAGCGATTCTTCGGGTTGGCTGTGACAGGGAAGCCCAACGCGGAAACTCTGGAGATGATGCAAAAGCCTCGCTGTGGAGTGCCCGACAGTGGTGAATTTATGTTGACTCCAGGATACCCCAGGTGGAAACACACTGACCTGACCTACAGGTGCTATTCCATGCATTCTGTTTTTATTGAGCATGTATAATGTGGCAGGCATTGTTCTAGGCGTGAGATATACCAGAGACAAGCAAATAATTATCGCTGCCCTTGTAGAGTTTAGATGCTAATGAATGAGTATGAAAGGGTAAAGATCTCTTCATTCCAAAGCCTGTCATTTTTTACTGCCTTCTATAATAATCTAAAGAAGACTACGTCAATGTCAATGTCTAAGAACTCACTTTAGGATCCAGAAAAAGGCTTAATTCATTGCTGGAGAGAAACTGGCCCCACCTTCCATTCATCTTATGATAGTAATAATCCTACCTAATAATAGACAAATATGCAAATTGACTGTACCTTCGCTATGCCCACGATTGGCCAGGAGGCGTGGGGGGGCGGGACTCGGGGTGGCCAGGATGGCTCGAGCTCAGCGTCTGCGCCATGACTGTGCTGCGGCACAGAAGGGGCCTCTGGGGCAGTGAGCTCACGTCCCACCGCAGACCATCAAAAGCCGGGGAGCTGGGTGCCTGTCTGCTCAGGCACCAGTGGACAGATACCCAGCTCCCCTGCGATCGAAAGCAAAAGCGTGGGAGCTGGGTGCCTGTCCGCTCAGGCGGAGGTGTCTGAAAGGCCTGGTGCACCAGCAGACAGGCACCCAGCTCCCCCGTGATCGAAAGCGAAAGCATGTAGGGGACCCTACACGTGCATGATTCAATCATGCACTGGGCCTCTAGTAATAATAATAATAATACTCAATATTTGTTCAATGCTACTATTTTCCAAGTAGTGAATTTAATGCTTTATATGTATTTAGCCTCCCACAACAACCCTATGACATGGGTACTATTTTATTATCCTCATTTTATAAATAAAGAAACTAAATTTAAAAAACATGTAATAACATGTGCAGAACCCATATCTGTCTTCAACCCTGAGTCCTGTACTCCCTCCTTACACCGTCTCCAGTAGTAGCCCATCTTGTATGTAATTCACTCTAAAATGGAGAAACTCAAGCTATTAGAGTGCTGTTCTAAATGATGAGCCCTCACACATCTTCTCATTTTGAAGGATTATCAACTACACCCCACAATTGTCAGAGGCCGATGTGGAAGCAGCTATTAAGAAAGCCTTTCAAGTCTGGAGTGACGTATCACCCCTGAGCTTCACCATGGTCTCGCAGGGAGAAGCAGACATCAACATTGCTTTTGTCCAAGGAGGTGGGCTCGAAGCAGTCATGCCCAATTTTGCTTTCTCTGGCTGAAGTGAGACTTGGCAACATCCTAACACAAATTGTTTTATTTCAGCTCATGGTGACAACTCTCCATTTGATGGGCCCGATGGAATCCTTGCCCATGCCTTCCAGCCAGGCCAAGGGATTGGAGGAGATGCTCATTTTGATGCAGAAGAAACATGGACCAAAACCTCTGAAAGTACGTTAACCAAAGTCAGGTCAACATGTGGCTTCTGAATAAACATTTCCCCTTGAAAATACACATCACACACCACACGCGCACACACACACACACACACACACACACACACACACACATCCAAGTTATTATAACACTTCAAACTCACACAAACTGACCATTTAAAAATTTTGCTATCTCAAGATACTAAGTCAATTTAGGTTTTAAAAAAATCTTGAAGCTAATTACTGATCATTTCCTAGGGCAGAAATCAGAAAGCTACAGACCATAGGCCCTGTTTATGGAAACTCAGTTTTGATGGGACAGGGCCACACTTGTTGGCCCATGTGTCATCTGTGGC
Organism: Cnephaeus nilssonii; assembly: GCF_951640355.1. Lineage (NCBI taxonomy): Eukaryota > Metazoa > Chordata > Mammalia > Chiroptera > Vespertilionidae > Cnephaeus > Cnephaeus nilssonii. The sequence goes on along the minus strand of NC_137084.1, from coordinate 67,549,391 downwards.
TGTTTTCCTGCTGCCAGGGCAGAGCTGAGTAGCTGCCACAGAGACCGCATGGCTCACGAAGCCTAAAACACTCACTACCTGGGCCTTTACCGAAACAGTTCTCTGACCACTGCTCTAGGGTATATCTTTCTCTTAGTATTCTGAAATTTAGTGATGTTTGTAAAAGGTCCTGTTTTTGGAAACCCAGAAATATTTGGGTTCATTCAGAAAACCATTCTACTTAGAAAAGACCAGGCATCTTCTTTTTCATCTAGTTACTGGGTCTTCACCGAGCTCCTTTTCAATGGTATGTTCCTACACAGCAGACCGCCCAGTTCAGGAGAAGGCTCAGAATAAAAAGAGTTGGAACTCCTGAAGAGAAGAATTGAGGAGAAGGATAGGTACATCCAGTCCATATGACACTTCACAAGGCCCTGGGGTGACAAACAATATGTCACAGAGCACTTTAAAAAATAATAGAAAGGGAACCTTTTACCTTCGCTCGGGCCTTGTTCCTCCCACCATTTCTTCACCACGTAGGCTGTGAGTGTTTATTCTACCTGAGTCCCTGTGCTAGGAGCCGTGTGTAAGCAAAAATAAATTACAGGCTCAACTACCATGCATTCCTATTGCCCAACCTGCTAGGTCAGATGGTCATTACCTCTCACCGGAATTAAATGGTCCAGGTTCCCACCTGAACTGTTCACCTCCAATCTCTGCTCCCTCTAACTTTTCCCAACACTGCAGCAAAGTTTGTCTTTGAAAAGTCTGTCTGGGACTTGATTAGTCTCTTGCTTAACACTTTCAGTGCTTACTTCCTATGGACCAAATCACGTCCAAATACTTTCACTTGGCATTGAAGGCTCTTGGCGACTTTCCAGCCTCATCTTTCATGGCTTCTCCTCATATTTCACAAGCAGCGGCCACGTTGTGCATTGACTGTTCCTAGATCACACCATGTACTTTCCAACTTCCCTGTACTAGCTTCTGTTGCTCCCTTTTCCTAAAATGCCTTCCCCCACACCCCAAACCCTGCCTTTCAAAATCTCTCTCTTCCCATGCTGTGTCAAATGCCACCCCAGTCTCCTCTTTCAGCGAGAAATGAGGCCTCCTCCTGAGAATGCCTACTGACAGCCTTTCTTTCTCCTCCAACTGCTGTCATTACTCTATGCATTCATCTTTTTTGCGTACATTTCCCCTTCCAGACTGTGCACAGTGATAAATCCCCCAGAGCCTCTGTCACTCAAAGGTGCTCTTTGTAATGCACTTATAAATGCAAAAAATAATAATAATAATAATAATAAAGATATAATGATCAAGAAAGCAAGTCTTGGGACATGGTGGGTATTTTATGAGGCTACTTACCAATAGGAAGTTGAACATTGTGGTAAGAGCACAAGTCTTGCCATCATACCTGGGTTTAACCACAGCTCTACCACTTATTAGTTACAAGACTGATAACAAGATATTCAAAATCTGTGTGCTTCTGTTCCTTACTGTAACAGTATTTTAAAAAATACTTGACAAAAATGTTGTGAGGATGAAATAGTATTACACTTCCTAGCATAAAGGAAGTGCTCCCAGCTCTGATTTACAATGTAGGCATGTGAGAAAATGTACAGTGTGCTGTGAGATGGCACGTGGACTGGCTGGAGGGAGGGGTTCACATTGGAAGCCAAACCCCCAGATGTCTGCTGGAGCCACGTGGAGAGGTCTTGGACTTGGCAAAGGATCTTCGGCTTTGTTTGATTAAAAAAGTATGAGCCTTGGAATTTTTGAGTTTCTAGTTGTGAATGGCTCTATGCTTGTGAAGTTAAAAGTTGAGGGAATGGAGCAATAAGAGACAGGGTTTGTCTCTTTCTGGTGGGGAATTCTGGAAGCTCTTTGGAGAGCTCAGAACCAGGGAAGAGCTGGTGCTGGGCTCGGGGTGAGCAGTGAGTCAGCTCAACATCTGAGGCTACCCACTTCCTGAGGCTATTCCACTGCCTGGCAGGCTTCTAGCTAACTGCCTGTTTCCTGAGACCCTGCTAATGGGCCTGAGAGCTTGGGAGACTGAGAAGTGCACAAGAGGAGAGGGCTTCTGAGGGTCCTGAGACCTGTGAGGGCTCTGCCAACATCTCCCTAAGCCTCAGGGCCACATCCATGAAACATGGGAATCACAATAAAGGCAGGTTTGTTTTATTCTAAAATTGGATGTGAAGCTCACAGTCACTAATCTGAACCCTGATTCCCTCTAATCTTCATTCCTTGAGATTATCTTTCCTCCACCCTTGGGTACACCAAGCCATTCACCACACATGCTTGCATTTCAGATTACAACTTGTTTCTTGTTGCCGCCCACGAATTTGGCCATTCCTTGGGGCTCTCTCACTCTTCTGACCCTGGTGCCCTGATGTATCCCAACTACGCCTTCAGCGAAACCAGCACCTACTCGCTCCCTCAAGATGACATCAATGGCATTCAGGCCATCTATGGTAAGGTCAGCTGAAGAACATTGCAGAACATGGTAAGACCTGGGCATGTCAAGGACGTTCATTGCAGTCCCTGTTTATGGTGGTAGAAGTTGGAGAGCACTTGGGAGTCTATTGGGAGGAGAATGCACAGGTGAAATGTGCTGAATGCATGCCATAGAGCACGTGCAGCAGCGAGAAGCACTGAATTAGATGTACGTGTGGCAACAACAGGGATGGGTCTTTAAAATATTGCACTTCATGGAAAAGAAACAGAATGATACATCATACACAGTACAAATTAAATTGCACAATATATGAATCTATATAAATTAAATATGCACATAGACAAAGAAAGGTATTTTAACATGCTAACAAGAAGATATATATATATACACACACACATACATATATATATATATATATATATATATATATATATATATATATATATAGCTTAAGATTGTTGTTTGTGGGAGAGGGAGGGTGATGTGAATGGAAATGGAGAGAAACATTTTTTAAAGTCATTAGAGGCCTGGTGCATGGAAATTCATGCACTGGAGGGAGGGGTCCCTCACCCCAGCTTGCCCCCTCTCACAGTCCGGAAGCCCTCAGGGGAGGGCGGGGAGGTGACCCTGTGATCAGAGGAAGGCGACACCCCCATCACATCTCTGCTGCTGCCTCATCCAGCCCTGGTTACCTGAGCCTCAGGCGGCCCTGGGGGGCTGGGTAGCCACCATCCGAGGCTTGCCTGTGCCTCAGGCCGGCCCTGGGCGGCTGGGGGGCTGAGGGGACTGGGCGCCACCATCTTTGAGGGCGTGGCAGTCAATTAGCATATTCCCTCCTTATTGGCTGTGGGCGCTGCCATCTTTGTAAGGGCATGACGGCCAATTAGCATGTTCCCTCTTTATTAGATAGGATGACTGAAACTTCAAGGAGGGATATAGAAGCCTTTGGCCCTGTTATAAAAGTACTATCTGGGTAAGACCATTGCATCTCTCCTCCCTCTTGCCCTCCTGCCCCCTAGTGGCTGTGACTAAAAAGTGTTGAAGGAAATGGAATGGAGAGAGTGAATGGAATGAAACTGGGGGGAGCATTCTGTTCTACTGGTGGGATAAAATTACAAAACCAAGCCTTCCAGGGCACCACAACTAGAGAATTTTTATCATCACAGTAGAAGTTTTAGGAATGACAAGACCTACTCTAACTGCCTTCCCTCCCCAACTCCTTTTCCCCTGAGAACACCTGCTTCCTTTGCTCACCAATGTTTTAAATTCTCTTAACTATTAATATAGCCCTTCAATCAACAATGAAAAAAACATACTTAAGTGCAAATAGTTATAGAAAAAAATATTGCTAAAATTTGACTTAGATCTATGCTGTGGGGTAAAAGTCTTGTATCAGTTCCTTTCTGAAGGTGGATTTTGGAGAAGTGGGAATTGGATACTAAGTGACTCAAAAAATGGAGAAAGAGGGAGCAAAAGGGAGGAGAAGGATGTGATTATGATTTTAAGTGGAGCATAGAATTCAAATTTCTTTACTGCAAAATTTAACCTGGAACTGTCTCTGAAAATCATCAGGACTCTTATTTTTAAAAACATTTTAAGAGGGACAAATATACAGCTACATTGATGCCTTGTGTGATAGTCGGGCAGTGTTCCTCTTCGTTTGAAGATGCTTCATCACCCTGAAAAGTGCTGAAATACCAAAAAAAAAAATCACACTGGGCTTTCACTTCAAAAAGCCTTTTATTTTTCAGGACCTTCAGACAACCCTATCCAACCAACAGGACCAAGCACACCCATCACCTGTGACCCCCGCCTGACATTTGATGCTATCACCACACTCCGTGGAGAAATACTCTTCTTTAAAGACAAGTATAAGATTGAACTGTTCCTTCCTTTGGCTTACTTTACTGGAAAAGTTAAAACTATATTTTAATTAAGTCACATATTACATATTATTCAGCTTTCCTTTGAATTCTACACGTATGTGCCTCATTGGAATTTCTAGTGGTTTCTGGGCAACTCGAAACATCCAGGAAAAGAAAACTAAAATATCTATGAACATTCAGGTGTTTGTGGTGATGTAAATAGACATGTGCTCTAGCTACTTGGGAACTCCATAGTTAGGTTTACACAACACCAAAACATTATTCGATTCACCCAAATTCAATCAAGTAAATGGAAATTATCCCTTATCCAAAAGATTGAATTTTTCTATGTCCCATTGTCTATTTTGTGATTATGTAATCACAGGTTAAGAGTACTTATATTGCTTTTGCTGGAACACTCTAAATATTCTCATCATTTTTTATCGGAACAATAGTGAAAGAGACTAAAATAAGACTTGTCAATAAGTGAGGAGGGGACAGTGCAAAAATGTAATCAAATAAGGTCACTCTTATGATCCCCTCTGGAACTGTAAGGTACACGCCAGATGGACAATATTCGTCACTGTGCTAGAAACTTTGCTTTTCTTATATTGTCATATCCTCCCAGCCACTTATGAGGACCAATACTAACCCAAGACTCACAGAAGCTTCCCATGTAGACTACAGTGTGTGTTCTCTCCCTTGTGGTCCATCAGGTACTTCTGGAGAAGGCATCCTCAGCTACGAAGAGTTGAACTCAATTTTATTTCCCTATTCTGGCCATCCCTGCCAACTGGTATACAGGCTGCTTATGAGGATTCTGACAGGGACCTAGTTTTCCTATTTAAAGGTAACTGCCTAGGGTTTCATTTTATTTTAGTTCTGCCTGAAGGGAGGGGAAAAGGATTTTTTTGTGGCCCCTCCCAGGTTCAGAGGAGGTGCGCCAGTGAGAGTGTTATGCTGGCCAGGCTTCGTCTAGAGACCTGGCTTGGTCCCATCTCTGCCACTAACTGCTGTGTACACTTGAGCAGGTTGTATCCCCTTCCAGGCTCAGTTTTCTCATCTACAAAGTGAGAAAAACTTTAGTGTTCCTCCACCCTCAAGTTTCCCCAAGGCTGTAACTTAATTTCTGTGTGGAAGCCATGTAAAATACGACATCCAATTGTGAGATGTCAAGCTGAGAAGTTGGAACTTTTTATTTTTTTCCTCCTGTATGCCCCCTACTGGGGATCGAGCCCACAACCTGAAGCATGTACCCTGACTGGAAATCGAATGATGACCCCCTGGTTCATATTTTGATGCTCAACCACTGAGCCACACCGGCCAGGTGGGAAGTTGGAATTTTTAAATAGGAGCTGGAGTACCACTGAGGTTATTATAGCCCAATGAACTTCACTTTATCACCTTTATTTTTTAAAGACTCGTTGTCCTGTTTTCATTTCTATGATAAATGTATGCAGTGAATAACAAGTGATACACATTATTTTGTAGGAAAGGAAGATTTTTATCTAACATATAACCTGAATCATTTTCAGGCAACCAGTACTGGGCTCTAAGTGGCTATGACATTCAGCAAGGTTATCCCAAGGATATATCAAATTACGGGTTCCCAAGCAATGTTCAAGCAATTGATGCAGCTGTTTCCTACAGGACAAAAACATACTTCTTTGTGAATAACCAATTCTGGAGGTAAGGTCAACTATTGGTTCAACTAGAGATTGAAATCTACATTTATGTCCCCTGTCTACAAACCACTAACAATCAGGCATCTGAAAACTTTAAAAACCTAGGTGGTCTTTGAGCCATTCTTTTTCATACGATGATTGATGTTGCTATATCTTTTTAAAAAATTTTGTTTACTATTGATTTCAAAGAAGGGAGAGGGAGAGAGAGAGATAGAAACATCAATGATGAGAGAGAATCATTGATTGACTTCCTCCCGAACACCCCCTACTGGGGATTGAGCTCACAACGCAGGCATATGCCCTTGACCGGAATTGAACCCAGGACCCTTCAGTCCGCAGGCCGACGTTCTATCCACTGAGCCAACCAGCTAGGGTGAAATTTTTATTTTTTATAAAATTAAAATGCCTGCACAATGGTATTGAAGATTCTATATCATGAGCAAATCTTAATAAAGCACGAGGATGGGCTGCAAAAAGTTAGGTTAACTCTCATTTATGAGTTAAAGTCTAACATTCTTAAGCAAGTGCCATCCAGAAAGCCTACAAAATCTGGTGCCCAAGTTAGACTTAATATTTACATTTATTCAGAGAGAAAGGGAGAGAGAGGCTGACTATGTATCAGTTAACCAAAAGCCTTAGAAAATATAGCTCTTTTTTTTAAAAAATAGCACTGCACCAGTAATCAAAAACCTATTTTAGTAATGATGATACCCATATATTTTATAAATGGGTATAAAGTTTAAAAGTTACTCATTCTTAGTCCCAGTAAAAAGGACATATGCAACTTAAATAAAACCATTATACTTATATACTGTATTGGTCTTAAAACACAGGACTTTTTTTTTCTCATCAGATATGATAACCAAAGACAAGCCATGGAACCAGGTTATCCCAAAAGCATAGCAAGTACTTTTCAAGGAATAGACAGCAGAGTTGATGCAGTTTTCCAGCAGGATTGTAAGTAGAAAAAAAACTAATTTGTTTCAATATTTTAAGTGGCATATTTGCATTTGAATGTTATGGGATAGGAATGGAGTATTTTTAATTGAAAACATCAGAGATCTTACTTCTACAGGCTAATTCAAAACATTATCTTTTTTTTTATAGCCTTCTTCTTTTTCTTCAGTGGACCAAGATATCATGCATTTGATCTTAATGGTCGTGGAGTCACTAGGGTTGACAGAAGCATTCGATGGCTCAATTGTAGATAGAGTTGAAGCAAGATCAAATGTGTTTGTATCCATTTTCTGAATATGAAAGGGAAGTCTAATTTGCATATCCATGGTGTGTCCAATTATACTTTTCTCAATAGTAAATAATGCTGTTTGGTATCACTCTATTCCTTGGACTTGTCTTCTGTGAAAATACGTTTGTGTATTCTGCTGTTTGCGGAGTCTGATTTAGTTCCTTCATATTTCATCTCAGGTTAGTGAACCCATCAGGAGAGAAAGAGGTTAAGACCTCTATGTCACCCAGAAGATAAGCAACTATTTCATTACTTGCTTTATCTGACTTGTAAATGCATATATATTCCTAAATCTCTTTAAACATGTCTTAAGTATACTGCTACATGCAATTTAGCACTGGGCTTTGGTTAGACAGTACCCCTTGCTTCTAATGAAAATGTGGTGCTATTTTCCACTCTTGGAAATAAATATCGTTGATACATGTGGGTTGAATTGTGCCCCCCCCCCCACACACACACACACAAAAAAAAAATACATGTTTAAGTCCAAACCCCAGGTATCTATGAATGTATCTTATTTGGAATTAGCCTTTGCAAATGTAATGAGTTAAGATGAGTTTATACTGGACTAGGTGTCCTTATGAGAAGAAGAGAGACATAAATACAGAGGAGAAAGCCGTGTGAAGATAGAGATGATATTGGAGCAATGCATCTACATGCCAAGAACTGCCAGAATCCACCAGAATCTAGAAAGAGGCAAGGAAGGATCCTCCTTAGAGCCTTCAGAGAGAACATGACCCCGCCCACAACACCTTGATTTTAGACCTCTAGCCTCTAGAACTCTGATAGAATACATTTCTGTTGTTTTAAGCTACCAAGTCTTGGTACTTTGTTATGGTAGCCCTAGGAAGCTTATACAGTATACCTGCACTTAAAGAAATGAATCAACAGAGAATGACAAAGTTGAACCCCCAGAAAGGATTATTGGCATCTTTGGGGGAAGGGTGGCAACAAAAGGTACACTTCATCTCCTGCTTCCTCTCACTCTCTCCTTCTATAGTCCAAGCAAATGGGCTCATTGAAACTGTAGCTCTTTATTTCTGTTTTTCCTGGGCTACTGAGGAGGACACCCTCTAAAGATAATTGGGATTTATTGTAAAAACAATGCTGAACACAAAATTCAATAAATCTCATTAAATTGAGCTTAAATTTGCTAGTGACTCTTTCCAGCTGCACAAGCAGCCAATCCTATTTTAACACCTGTGAGACCATAGTGTCTAGTCTAGACATCAAAATCAGATGTTAGAATGCAATATACTTTATTACATAATAAATATGTGAATTATAAATATATTTATCACCAGCACATCCTATTTTCTTTTTCTATTAAAGTTTTTAAATTTCACAAGTAATTATTATTTAGTACTAGAAGCCCGGTGCACGGATTTGTGCACCGGTGGGGTCCGTCCGCATGGCCTGCGGGGATTGGGCCGAAACCAGCAGTCCAATGCCACCTGCCACTCCTGCCTGCTGCTCCTGCTCATCCTGGCCCTGCTGTGCCTGCCGCCACCACTCAGTAGGCTCACTGCCGCTCCGCTGTGGTCTCAGAGCTGCAGCGGCCAGCCGTGAGCCCTGCGTCTAGTGCCCATCGGTCAGCTGAGCAGTGCTATCGCTGTGGGAGTGCACTGACCACAGAGGGCAGCTCCTGCATTAAGCATCTGCCCCCTGGTGGTCCAGTGTGCGTCATAGCAACTGGTCATTCAGTTGTTTGGTCACTTAGGCTTTTATATATACAGATAATTTAGCACCTTATTCTAATTCAAAAAATATCTATTATATGAATTCAAAATAAATATTTTCAATGACTGACTTGTAACCTACTATAATTTCTCAGACATCCCCCAAGGGGTCCCAAATTAGAGAGGGTACAGGCTGGACTGAGGGTACCCCCTCTCCCCCCGTGCACGAATTTCGTGCACCAGACCACTAGTTTACTATAATTGTCTTCATTTGTTCATTTATTCAACAAGGATAGATCAGTGACCTATGTGTTATAGTGCTATGCTAAGGGAAGTGAAATTGGTATATATAAACAATTCATTTTATCAATGAAGCAAGTACAGAATGACATGTAAGATGTAGGTATTTCACTTTTAACCGTAGATTCAGTTTCAGGCTATCTATCATATTTTCTAACACTTATGTCAGTTAGTACAGACATGAGGTTAGGAGATTCATCTTCTCAGAATATCTGTTAGTCATGATAGATTCTTGGCCCAAACTTCACCTACATATTTTTGAGATAAGAACTGAGTGCATATTATTTCTTTAATCATATTTTATAGTCATAGGAAGTGGATAGAAATATAAAGTATAATAAAGAATTTTTAAAAATTATTCTTTTTTATGTTCTTTTCTTGACAACATATGCTATTTTCTGGCTGTTCCACTGAAATTTTATATGAGTAAAATTTCATAAGAATCTAAGCTTGGAATTTAAATAATAAGATTATTTTTATCTTAGCTTGAGTTTTTTTCAAAAGCAAAACCTAAGACCTTGGTAGAGTTCTTTTATTCAGGACATGGTCCCAGGAAGCAAGACTGAGGTAGCAAGGAGACTAAAACAGACAAGGAACAAAAGCCAACACAAGTGTGTGTTACTGGGTATTTGCTATGAGCAACTGCTAACTGCTATGGGCTCAGGTTCACCCAGACCGCCTGAGAAGCCTACAGAACACCAGTCAGTTATTCAGGTTTCAGTGGAGAGAAGGCTGAAACAGTCATCTTTCTGTTCCCTGACCCATTGCGTGGCTCTAATGCAATGATCTGTCTGGCTCTGTGGCATCTCAGTGCCCTGAGTAGAAACAGAAGAATATCCAGTATGCTCTTCAAGTCGGACTTTGTCAGAAAAGGTGAGTTATACTAACCCGTCCTCTGCCACTGCAACTACAATCAGAGGTGTGCCTCGGGGATGTGACACAAGGCACTAGAGCCATCTCCTCCATCTTTGCTGCTGGGAGATTACAATGATGGGCAATTGGAGGAATCTTCTCTGGTGAAACTTACTAGCCCAAGAAATAAAGACTTGCAGATACACTGTAGAAAAATGGGGCAGAGGCTGCCAGTTGCCTACATTAACACGATTCTCCCCTCTCTTTGCTGCTATAAGACCCCAATTTCGTTTGAAGTAGCAATGCATCCAGCTAAAAGACTACAGTTTGTATCCTTGCTTTCAGCTAGATGTGGCCACATGTTAATTTCTTGCCAAAATGTGAAAGCAGAGTATTGTATGGTCTTCTGGAAAATATGGGAATTTACTTTTCCTGCCTTCCCCTTCCTGCTGCCTGTAAGGAAGACACATTCACTAAAGCTTGAGAAGCCATCTGGACCACGATGAGGTGTTACACTAAGAGTGTGGTGGGTGCAGCAAGATGTTGACTACTTCCCTGATGATGTGGAGTTCTCATACACACCCTGCACCACCAAATCTGAACTCCTTCTATGGGAGAGAAAAATAGTTTTTTTAAATCATCTGCCATTTTGTTTCTCTATTATATTCAACCAAATCTCATTCCAACTAATGCATCACATGAAATGTCTAGAACCCACCTACTTCCAGGCAGTGAAGATCATTGATTGACAATCCCTGCTCATGCACACAGAGCTTCCAGTCAGCTTTCTTGTTTCTCATTCTTTTTTTAAAAATTCTTCTTTTTAAATTTTTAATTATCAATTTTAGAGAAAGAGAGGAAGAGAAGGGTAAAGAAAGTGAGAAGGAAAGAGAGAGAAACATCAATTTGTTGTTCCACTTATTTATGCATTCATTAATTGCTTCTTGTATGTGCCTGCCCAGGAATTGAACCCAAAACCTTGGTGTATCAGGACAACAGACTAACCAACTGAGCTACCTGGCCAGCGCTTGCCTCTTATGCTTAAACAGATTGCACAACACAAGGTCTCTAAACTTTTGGAGAAAAAAAAAAAAACAACTTCTAATGTGAAAAACAGACACCAAAAAAAAAAAAAATTGAAGAAATACAGATAATCCTGGGAGCAAAATAAAATGTTAAAATAAACTAAAACTATGCTTAATATTCCCTTAAAATATGGCCTATTTTACATCCAAATACACTAACAAAATGAAAAAAAAGTAAAAAAAAAAATGATACTCAGAGAACTAGAAAGAGCTCTTGGAAATTAACAATATAGCTGAAGTGAGAAACTCAATAAGTGATCTGGAAAATAAAGTTAATGGAAAATAGTAAAGGATATATTAGAAACACAGAGACTCAATCCAGAGGTCCAACATATATATATTCCTGGAAAAAAAAGATGAAATGAATGGGAAGAAATTATCAAAGAAATAACAGGAAAGTTCCCTCCAATTGAAGTTTTCATAATGAAAGGACCCACTTACTCCCCAGCAATGTTAATGCAAAAAGAACCACATTAGGACACATCATTATGAAATTTCAGAATATCTAAGTAAAGAGATTTCTAAAAGTTTTCAGAAGAAAAAAAGGAAAAATATCAAGAATCAGAATAAAAAGACTGCTCAACCACAACACTGGATTCTAGAAAACAATGGAACAGTACATTCAAAGTTCAAAGGGAAACTTATTTCAGCCTGAAATTCTCTATCCAGACACACTCTCAATCAAATGCAATCATTAAATAATAAAGATTGTAAACATTCATTTTCTCTATACCTTTCTTAGACCCTCCATCCCATCTACTATGGCTGTCAACACATGTATTTGCTCCAACAGGGCCATATTTCCTACAGCTCACTGCAGTATCTGCTCCCTATGGCCTCCCTCCACTCCTACACCTTATCCCTTCCTCTGTGCAATCCAAATCCTACGCATTTTTCAAGACCAATTGCAAGCCCCACCAGCTTAAACGCTCTCAGTCCCTTCTCAAATTTTCAGGAATCTTCACTGTACATTTGCTACTTGCCTCCATTTTGTCTGGCCTTGGTCTCTGTATAGGTCTGAATTCTCCACTAAGATGTGATTTACAATGACAGGCAAATAGTAGGTGCTCAATAAACATTTGATGTTTTCCATAGTTAATTTTATCGATTGTTTCCTAATTCAACTGTCTTTTCATGATACCATGTTGCCAAAGATATTTTAGAGCTTCATTCAAAAAAATTATTTTATAACCTCTCAAGAATTTATGAACAGGAAAACCTCCAAGTTGGCAAGGACAAAAGTAACTTGGAGGCTGACTTCCTATTATATTTAATTCAGTAATGAACAATGGCTTTGTTTACTAAACAATTGCAGATCTTGATTGCAAAATCAATTCAATCTAAGAAAAAAAAAGCATATCATGACACACTTCATGGCAAATGTCCTTTTTTCTGTTATTAATTAAACAATGATACAAGCCAATCCATGCCACGTCTCACTATTATTTTCCAAATTCTGTGCAAACAGAACCAGGCTTCAACTGAAGAGACAGAGGAATGAAGAGCCTCCTGCTTCTATTTGTGCTCTTTATAACGTTTTCTTCTGCATTTCCTACAGACCAAAGGATGGAAGATGAAGAAAACATGCAACTGGCTCAGGTACTGGCTCAATAAATGTTATTAATGACTATCAATTTTTTAAAAAATCATTTTATTGATTGTCCTGGGATTTAAAAAGACAGGAAATTCCTTCAAAAGAATCCTGAACTCTCTTGTGAGAAGGATCTGCTTTTTATTTCCCTAGTTTCACGGACATCAAGGCACTGTGTGGGGGTGGAGAGTGAGGGTGTGGGGTTGGGGGAGAGGCAGGATTGCTACAACTTTGAGCAATGATAACAAGGGAAGAGCTGGTGAGAAGAGAAAGGGGACAGCCCTGCAGAAAATGGGGCTCCGTATAAAAGTATTTTAAGACCAGCTAGGAGGCGCCAAATACAATTTGGATCCCCTTATCCTTCTATGTATGAAAAATACACTGCTTTGGAGATTCCCTCTAAAAATCAGTCCAGCTGGTTTGCCATATTTGGTTAAATCAATTAAATTTGCAAGGTGAATAATCATCTATCTAGAATTTGTTTCAAGGAAACACTAAAATGAATGTAACAGTAAAAATGTGTAAGATGTGTAATCATTTAACACATAGAAGAAGCTTGATTCTCTTCTGTGGAGGTTTGGAATTTGATGGGTTGAGTGGTTTGGCCAATTCTGATGACAGTTCTTGGAAATTGAAAAAACAGGGTGACTATTTTCTTTCCTCTTTGTTTCCTTCTTGTTTCCCTTGCTCCTTCCTTGTCCTCGTTGTTTATTTTCCTCCTCCTCCCACACTGCCCAAAAGGATTTCAGACAATTTTGTTTTTATCCCGAGATGGAAATTTGCTTTTCTGTAGTCTGTGTGGTTTTTTTGTTGTTGTTTTTTTTGTCTTTTTGGTCAGACATATCTCAACCAGTTCTACTCTCTTGAAATAGAAGGGAGCCATCTTGTTCAAAGCATGAACAGGAGTCTCATAGATGGCAAAATTCGGGAAATGCAAGCATTTTTTGGGCTGACAGTGACTGGAAAGCTGGACTCAAACACGCTGGAGATCATGAAGACACCCAGGTGTGGGGTTCCTGATGTGGGTCAGTATGGCTTCACTCTCCCTGGGTGGAGGAAATACAACCTCACATACAGGTAATACTTCTGTCAACTTATTTCCCTCCAGTCCCAAGGAACAGGAATATCATCTCCAAAGAACAAAAATAATAATATTTTACTTTACCGCACACTTCCTATGTGCACAGCGCGTCCTAGATTTCACTGATTTATCCTCCCAACAAACTGTGGTGTACGCACCACTGTTTTTACCACCTTAAATACAGAGAAAATGAGACCAAGGTTTATTTCCCATAATCAAGGTTACCTAGCTCTTACCAGCACACTGGCAGCTGTGCCCTAAAATTCTCTAGCCTCTGCCACCTCCATATAAGTTCAGGATCAGATGCACTGCCATTTGATTTAGATGTTTGAAGGTACAGATGACGTGTGCTCAAGAGAAAATGGGGAGACCTTAGAGATGAATGTGAAGCTGTCAAATCTCAGCTGGACCGCAGAGTGAAGTATGGAGTTTGCCTCCATGCATCTTAAAGAAAGGGGCTGGCTTACTGGCAGGAAGAGGATGAAGTGTTCCTATGAGCTGCAATAGAGTCAGTAGCCTTGACCATTGCTCTAGACCCCTCCTGGCTGGCCCTAAAGAGTCTTTCTGATAGTTCTTCCTTCATCTTCTTGCATCTTAGGGGCTGAGGTAAAAATAGGGTTAGCAAAATAGGTAATATAAACAAAAGGAAAATCTTTTGCTGAGTAACTAAGCATTTATGACTCTCAAGTGACACTCTTAACGTACAACACATGCATGAGACTGATTTCCACAAGCCAACTAAGAAAATCTCAATTCTTTTTAGAACATTTATAATACAGTCATACACACAGCAAACTCCTCCATGAGACGAATGTTTTCCCATTGAGAGTGTGATCTTAGGGAAGTCATTTAACCTCTTTGACCCTTCTATGTTAAAGTGTTATAATACTACCTGATGAATAAGGCAGATGAGAGAGAATTGAAAAAGTACCTTATTTAAATAGTAAAGTATAATACAAGTATAAGTATAGCAGCATACCAAAAGTCACTGCAGTATCTGATTCATAAGATAGAAATTATTTTCTTTTATAGTATGCATGCATACATGCATGTATAACCACATATTTATGTTAATTTTTAAGAATCGTGAACTACACTCCGGATATGGCACGAGCTGACGTGGATGAGGCTATCCAAAAAGGTTTAGAAGTGTGGGGCAAAGTCACTCCGCTAACATTCACCAAGATTTCCAAGGGGGTTGCGGATATCATGATTGCCTTTCGGACCCGAGGTAAGCTTTGAAATTGTGAGAAAAATACGGCTATTTCATCTCAAGGCTTTGAAGAAACTGACCTGTTCTCCCTTTGAATTTTGTCTCAGTCCATGGTCAGTGTCCTCGTTATTTTGATGGCCCCTTGGGACTCCTCGCCCATGCCTTTCCTCCTGGTCAAGGTCTGGGTGGAGACACTCACTTTGATGAGGATGAAAACTGGACCAAGGATGGAGCAGGTGAGCCCAATTTTATTTATCAACAAAATTTTATTATTCTAGAGAATTCCTGAAAATAGTTTTGCAAGTAGTAGCTTTTTACTGTCCGATTTTCTCACAATTTTCCATATTTTCAGATGACTGATGAAAGCGTTCAATATCTGTTCAGACAATTGTGCTTGTACAATCAGAGCCTTAGCCACACAACACCTCATAAAGTTGCTGACCTTATTATAATCATAACATTCTTCACTGACTCATGTTCATTTAGACACCCACAATGCCTGAGGGTTCGCTATGTGCCTGGAATTATGCAAGGTGTTGTAGGAACCACAGGGTTGTACCAGAAAAATTCCAGTCCTTCAGAGGTTCATGATCTTGTGGTATATAAGTTCTAGGCATATATACCAGCATACAAGGCAGAACATGCTGTAGAAGTCATCTGTGGGTGAGGATTTTAAAAAGCCTCTACAGAGGTGGTAATTTTTAGTTAGTGATTGAAGGATGGAGTGTGTGAATTCGTGGCTCATAGAAGGTCTGTTTACAAGCATGAACTTCCTCTTCAAACTCTTGCCCATCTGCTAAAAATTAGACCCTAATCTTTACATTTGATCCATTCCTTCAGAACAAGCATTTGATTTTATTTCTCTTAAAGGGCCTCCCTGGCACTAAAATAAGGGATGTTTTATTACTTTTTAAATAAAAAACAAAACTTTACTACACTGAAAGCATGTGCATCAAACAAAGGAGCTCAGGAGACTTTCCCACTCTTTTTTTTTCTATCATTGACAGCAGTTACCTTGAGGTTGGTATCTGGTGTCTAGGGTCCCAGGCTGTGGCTCTGCTACATGCCACAGTTCAGTTCTGTCTAAGTAACTCCAGATAGTTTGTATGTCAGTTTTATACTTTCTGCAAAACTGAAAGCCAGTGACTCAATATGGCTGATGGCCACTCACTGTAATGCAGTTATTCTTCCAAGTGCTAGTGAACAAGCAGGGTAAAAAAGTCAGTGCATGGCTGGACTCCAGGCACCAGGGCAAGTCTAGAGTTGGTTGCTTCCATTGCCAAAAAGGTTAGCATCACAGACAAGTGGATGAGGGAAGTAGGGTTAAATGGATCATGTTCGTTATGTATCTTCTGCTGAGACATGTCCCAGTATGTCTTTGGATTTGCCCTAAAGGCAGTGTGGATATGTTGAATCAGGCAGTTACAGGTAATATCCTAGTATTGGCCCAAATCAGCATGACTCCCAGGATTTACTTTCATATCTAGAGGCAGAGATCAGTCAAAGATTTCACCATCCTTTCATCCCTATTAAGTCCAATATTTAGTAGTAATTACTATTACCCACACTGCTATAAACCTTCTGCCAAGAGGGGGATGTATGAGAGGATTATTAAAACGTCCAAAGAGTTCTGGGCCCCACACTGGCAAAACTTGCTTGAGCAAGTCAGGGAATAAATAGAGCCCTCCACCAAGTTCTGGATGCATAGTCAAGCAACAGTACCCAAATAAATGGGTTGCTTCCTAACTACTTTATTATATTCTTCAAGGTACAGATTGTAAGCCCCAACGAATCCAATTGTATGTCTTGTAGCTCACTGACGTAAAAGGGAAAATATCTTCCCATTCTCTAATAAAAACAACAACAAAACCCTCATGCAAATGTAATCTCCAATCACATTGGGATTTTTAAACAAAAAAATTGCCAATAATATATGCTATATGATTACCTCCTTGATTGGAACATGTAGGGTCTCTCTGTGGAAAAGGCGCTGAAGTCTCAGTGTAACTTGCCCTAGAGCAATAGACAATAGTCATCTGCTAATCCCACTGCTTCCTGTAAGAAGAACAAGTCATTACATGGTGATGGCAGAAGGGCAAACCTATAGCTCATATAGAGATTTTCTCAAGAATCTCCTAAAGCCAGGCCTGTATGTGAATGTGCATGTGCTACACGGAGACGTGCACTGAACACCTGAACAGGCCCTTTACGTGCTACTGGTGCACAGTGTTGTGATGTGGAAAGAGCGATGGTCTGTGGTTTGGCAGCCCTTGGTCTCTTTTAAGGGCTTCCCATTTACTTACTACCTGAGGGACCCTGGGCACCTTAGTTAATTTTCTTGTGCTCTGTTTATTTATCTGTAAAATAAGCCTAATAATGCCATTCTTTCAGGAAGATGACACAACTACCTGCAATCCAACACCCTGCAAAGCACTTGCCCATTGTGAACATTCAAAAGGTGTTTGACATTGATGATTATTAGTATTGATGGTAATGACGATTTATTTCCAGGCACAGGAAAAAAAATATTCACAAAGGTACCAATGTATAATGCAAATTTTATCTAGTCACATCTCCAAGAAGACAGAGATGTTATCCTTTTCCTACAGTATCATTCGTCTTGTAACATTTTCAGCATATGAATGATGCTCTACAAATATTTGATAAAGGAAGTCATTCAACAGTCCTTTACTCAACATCCTCTCTAGCCCAAGATTTGTGATAGAAATGGAGCATACAATAGTGGACACAGACCCTGACCTCCAGAGTTTACAAACTAAGGAGCACACACTATCAAATGGCAATTCAAATCAGTATGATCAACATCCGGATAAAGGAAACTATGGGGATGTAATAGAAGCACATCAAAGAAATTCACCCAAATACAGATAAAGAAGTCAGGGGAGGAAGTGACGTCCAGTCAGAGACCTGAAGGCCAAGCAGGAAACTCTGAAGGCAAAGTGTAGTAAAGAGTGCTCTGGACAGAAGAATCCAACCAACTGAAGTGTTAGAATTGCAGTGAAAGAGAAGGCTAAAATGGTGAATAGGATTCAGATTATAGAGGGTCATGAAAGCCAGGATAAAGGTTTTGGACCTCATTTAGATGACCTGCATTTTAATTGTTTTTTCAGTCATTTGTCCCGTCCCTTGTCCAGAAGCAAATCCTGTGATATTACCAGCCAGACAAGGGGCAGCAACAACATCAAGAGCAGACAAGCATGAAATACCATGTAATAATCCTTTTGCCATTCCATGTTCATTTTGTGCAAATATCACTGGACAGGGCTCCATCATGAAAGGCTCAGCCTTTTCCTTAGGATCCATTGGCTTAGGATCCAAGTCCAGGGACAGACTCTAATATTTAGAACCCTAATGACTAGTGACAGAGAAGTAAAAAGGCAATCCCATGCATAGTAAGATTTTCGGTATGGAGAAGTATAGGATAATATGGTCTTATATAAGAGGTACATGTTCTATCAGCCAAATAAATACCTGCATAGCCAGCAACCATTATTAAGCACTCACTATTGATAAGAAGTTTCGCAGTCACCAGGAATAAAAGATGGTTAAGACGTGGTCACTTGACTGAAAGATTCACAGCTTGGTGAAAGAAATAGACAATTGCTGTCTCTTAATGCGCTCTGCCAGAATTAGGCACTGAGTCTATGGAAGCTCAGAGAGGTGCATTTAACTCAACCTGGGTAGGAGCTGGGGGGGGATAAGGGAAGTCTCATGAAGGAGATAACTCCAGAGAAAGAAGTAGGATAGCTAGGTAACAAGGGGTAGGAGAGGTAATATTCTGGGCAGAAGAAATGAGATATTAAGACATTGAGATTAGAAAGAACGTAGCATAGATGAGAACTGCAAATGATTGAACATGGCTAGCTCATGGAATATGAAAATAAAATATGAGCCTGGAGAAAATGCAGGGACTAGATCTTGAATGGCTATACTTGAAGGTATTTGGACTTTACCCTACAGCCAATGGAGAACCTCTGAAGAATATGAGTAGAAGAAACAACACATATAGCATAGCCTAGCAACAACCAAAGCTGGCAACTTCAATCTTTTTTAATACTACCCATTCCTGAGACACTTGATTTCTACCATTTGCTTACTTTGGGTTACATTTCTCCATGATATGACTAACACCACTGATTAATATTAAAATATTTTCCATATAAATGATGATGCATATGTTACAAGAATTAACAGCTATATGGCAAACCTTTAGTTACTTCCTAGTCTCAGGTATAACCATTCTCCTGTTGAGTGACTCATGTACTCCTGTTTTCCCTGTTTTTGTTAAGGATTCAACTTATTTCTTGTGGCTGCTCATGAATTTGGACATTCACTGGGGCTTTCTCACTCCAATGATCAAACAGCTTTGATGTTCCCAAATTATGTGTCCCTGGACCCTAGCAAATACCCACTTTCTCAGGACGATATCAACGGAATCCAATCCATCTATGGTGAGCAACACCATAAATCTGAATATAATGTGAACTAAATGGGAAGATTTCTAGAAGGAAGTTGAGAAAATCACTTCTTGAAATATTATCATGAAGAAAATATTCACTTGGGTAAGATCCTCCTGTAGGTATTTCCACATGCCTTCTTAATTCTGGTATTTCTTTTCTCGTCAAAGGGGGTCTACCTAAGGCACCTGCTAAGCCAAAGAGACCCACTGTACCCCATGCCTGTGACCCTGATTTGACTTTTGATGCTATCACCACTTTCCGCAGAGAAGTAATGTTCTTTAAAGGCAGGTAAACCCATTCCCTTAAATACCTTAACTTTCTACAAAGATTTTTCTATTCAAGAGATTTGGGGATAAAAAGGGAGTCATGAGCATAGTGAGAATGTGTGCCTTTTACTTTTCATTTTATAATTGTCCATACTGTTTTAATGTTTTTCTATGTGCATATATCTCTTACTTATTTAATAAATTGATTTTTAAGGTCTTTAAGCAAATTTTTAAATTTCCACTGAAAGTCAGCTTTCAATTATTTTTTTAGCTAAAATAATACATCAATCCTGTGGCTTGTTGGAGATGACTTAGCATTTCAGGATCCAATTGTTAAATTTTCAGGAATTTTGTAAACCAGTTCACATCACTTTGGTAGCTTGAAACTGACCATGGTTAGAGTATTTACACCCTGTAAATCAAAAAGTGATAAAAATTAGATCTTTTTCCTACCTGGAGAGCCCAATCTTAAACTCATATCAGCAGGCCATTTCTTAATGTTACAACAACAAAGTGTTAACTGTAGTAGGAAATCTCTACTTTCACTGTGTATAATTTATTGGGCATAAATTGCAGCATTATGTGCCAGCTATGTGCACCATGGCCATATTTTTAGAACAAATTATAAAGACATACTCCATCTAACAAGGCATGGGACAAAAGGAAAGAATATTTGAAATCAGACTCTTTCCACCCATGACTAAGTAGCCCTGTGATGACATGCTCCTGACAGCGGGGGCGAGAGACCACTTGGCAGGGGAGGGTTGCCAGCATGGGAAGGAGACAGAATATAAGGACTTTTCAAGTCTCATTCAGAGAATCAGAACTTTCCAGAAGGGAAAATCTGTGGAAATATTTTGCAATGCCCACAATAATGTCCCTTCGTTCTAGCAAACATTGGCACCAAAAAGTTCTTAGAGTGCTTGGTGTTGTCTTAGAATGTTGGGTATTTCCGCTTTGGGAAAAATGAGGCCAGTGAGCACTCCAATTTGGGTAGTAGATGAATTAAACTCCCCAAAACATTGATTACTATTTATGAGGATTCCATGGAGAGTTTGCTACTCTACGTGCCCAAGAGAATGGGCACGAAGGCATGTCTTGACCTTGGTAGTCCAAAGGGTAGAACTGAATTCACAGCCACCTAACTTCACTTAGGGAAATTGTATTGAAGCTCTAAATTATTTGAGGAAAATATCAACCAGTTAGATAAAAGCCCCAGTTTAAAATATTCTCATTGACCCAGACATATATAGGCTGTATGTAGAAAGTACTTTTTGTTTAACACAGGTACCTATGGAGGATCTATTGTGATATCACCGATGTTGAATTTGAATTAATCTCATCACTTTGGCCATCTCTGCCAGCTGATATTCAAGCTGCATATGAGAGCCCTAAAGATAAGATTCTGGTTTTTAAAGGTAACTTTTCCCATCATGATTCCTTTCCCCCCATGAATGCCTGTACTTAGGTTTCTGTCATAAAGAATAACTATCCAGGGATTATCCGTGGCTAGGAAGATAAACACTACCCAGTTGCACAGGAGATTTTAAAAAAAACACAACAGTATAAACAGTCTTTTTTCTGCCAAATAAAAGTAATCCATGTATTTTCTATATTCCCTTTTTACTAAGGTTGCCAAATTTGGCAATTAAATCACAGAATGCTTTGAATTTCAGATAAAATCAAATAATTTTAGTATGAGTATGTATTGTAATATTTTGGATATACTTAGTGGTAGGCAAACTGCGGCTCGCGAGCCACATGCGGCTCTTTGCCCCCTTGAGTGTGGCTCTTCCACAAAATACCAAGGCCTGGGTGAGTCTATTTTGAAGAAGTGGCGCTAGAAGAAGTTTAAGTTTTAAAAATTTGGCTCTCAAAAGAAATTTCAATCGTTGTACTGTTGATATTTGGCTCTGTTGACTTTTTTATACCAAAAAACAGTCGTTGTTTGTTTGATATATTTAGCTGGTATTTTATATTTAATCTAGCAACCTTACTTTTTCTAAGGACTTGTTCAGATTACTTGCCAATGAGAATCTTGAGTGCTGAAATTTGGGAGAGCATGTCCAAACACACTTGATTGTTTTGTCAGAGTTAGAAAAGCAACCAATACGGTGAAACCAATTGACATGGGTAGGCACACTCTTAACTATAGGTATATGTTATTTGTGTAATATTAATGATACAAGTAGCTAAAGAAAGTGGTAAGAACAAATGGAGACATAAGATTACTAAATCTCTGAGCATTAAAACTGAAAGGAACTATGCATCTAATTTTTTTTCAAACATCTTAAGACATCTATTTCTCATTCTAGAAAACAGATCATAAGAGAATCACTTTCTCTCTTTCTAGGTGACAGTTTCTGGATGATCAGAGGATATGCTGTTTTACCAGATTATCCCAAATCCATCTATACACTTGGCTTTCCAAGATATGTAAAGAAAATTGATGCAGCTGTCTGTGATCACAGCACAAGAAAAACCTACTTCTTTGTGGGCATTTGGTGCTGGAGGTAAGTTTATTCTGGAGAAAAAAAATCACATAGCATCACTTTAGCACAGGCAAAAATAAAACTAACCTATAGTCTTCTTAAAGTGAATTATGTTGAAGGCAATTTCAGATGGATAACATTTGTCAAAAAATGTGTTAGTAAGTCCAAAGATCTTTCTCCCACTTAAAAGAAAAAGATAATATAAAATAATAAAGCTGGTGATGTCAACCAACTTGCTATGGCATAAAAATATTTAATCCAATCAATGAAAGTTCCAAGCTGAACCCTTACTTTAACATTTCCTTGGAATAGCATCAGTCTGACAAATGATGTGGCTTTTCCCCCTCATCAAGTCTTTTTTTTAAGACACTGTAAACAATCCAACCAAATCTATCATTTGCCTTATTTTGTTGTTGTTAGTCCTCACCCGAGGATATTTTTTTCCATTGAGTTTTAGAGAGAGTGGAAGGGAGAGAGAGAGGAAAAGAGGGAGAGAGAGAGAGAGTGAGAAACATCAATGTGAGAGAGACACATCAATTGGTTGCCACCCACACAGCCCCAACTGGGGCCAGGGATCAAACCTGCAACCCAGTTACATATGTTTGGCCAGGAATCAAACCCTCGACTGACGCTGTAACCACTTAGCAACCACAGCCAGGGCCTTTGCCATATTTTTTAATATTGATCCAATTAGCTTCCTCTACTAGGCCTTTTTTTCTCCACATCCCTGCTTGACTTCCAGTTGGGCAGTAGATGAATTAAGCTCCCCAAAACAAAGAATCAAAAAAAACTTTTCCTATCCATGTATCCAGGTATGATGAAGTGACCCAAACCATGGACCGAGGGTACCCACGAAGGGTGGTAAAATCCTTCCCAGGAATTGGTCTCCGGGTTGATGCTGCTTTCCAGCATAAAGGTAAGCATCAAGGCCTAATCTCTTAGGACAACTGGAAGACTTTATTGACTGTAAAAGAAGACAGCACAAAGACTTCAAGGTTTCAATGTTAACATTATTTTACTACTCTCGAGCACATGTGGTAATAAACTTTAACCCTGTGGGCAACATCACAAACTGAATCAGTAAATCCTGAATTATATTCTCTGCTAGACTACTTCGAATCTATGTGAATAGTACCAAAATTAGTTGTATTTATCATTGATCCAAGATACCCCCTGGCAGACACTCACTGATGAGTTTTAAGCATTAAAAATAACTAAGCACATAAACTGAACAGTGATTCTTGAACTCTAATGTATATAGTTTAATATTTCACAGCTCAGGTGTGTGAAACTACAAATTCTGCAGAGTGTTGAGGCCATGGTATTGTGGCAGATATCCAGGAATTTACAGTCTTCAAAGAACCTCAGGCAATTTAATGTACCAGTCCAGCTACTAGTGTTTCAAAGACAATGACCCAGACCATGGAGTAAACAGGAGTCCAAAAATGTTTTTGAGTGACACAATCTTTATTCCAGTGACATCCAACACAGAATCACAACACCTAAAATAGATAAAGTAAAACAACTCTAAGAAAATGAGGAAATGGTACCAAAATCTATACCCACAGGGGCCTTCTTCTCCCCCTCACACTCTTTAGACACATACGTACTTTGCAAAACTCGGCATAAACCAAAAGTCTGGCTGGAAAGGTAGTACCTCCTTTGAAATTCATGTTTCATACCTTAACTGCTTCCTCAGGAAAATAAAAATAATAATATTTCTCATGTGATATTAGAAAGTAAAATGTATCTATATAATTACACGAGTTTGTTTTCTCTGCATGATGTTCAATCATTTTACTCTACATTCATAAAATTAAGAAGTATGGAACCATTATCTAGTTGTGCAAGATAACTAATCATGATTCTCTCTCTCTAGGATTCTTCTATTTCTTCCGTAGATCAAAGCAATTTGAATATGATCCTAAGGCAAAGAACATTACCCGAGTGCTGAAACCCAATACTTGGTTTCAATGTAAAGAACCACTAAACTCATCATCTGATTTTAATACCAGCAAGGAAAAAGTACATTCAGGAGGAGTGGAGATATTTTATCATAAGAATTTAAACTTGCTTATTTTCAGTATTGCTCATGTGCTGAAAGAAATCTACAGTTATTAAAAAAATTCATAGACCTAAAATAAATCTCAAGAGGTCTTTTAATCTGAATTCTGCTTCAAAGTAAAATAAAACTATTCTTTAACATCAAGTTGCCAGTCCGAGCTCTAAATATCTATTGGATAAAGATGCAATAGCCAATTTGTGGTGCCTGATTCTTTTTACAGAAAGTTATTATGTATAAACAAAATTATCTCTGTGCTTTAAGCCCATTTTACACTTTATGGACTTGGAAAAATAAGCCAGGTGTCTTACAATAACTAAATACTGGAGACATTTATTAAACCAATCTTTAGTATTCTGTTTTGTCTGGACGTTTGGAGTTGAAGAGGCCTAATAAACTCCATCCCTCTTCTTTTAGAGCTAAGTTAAAGATTGATAAGTATAATGCAGAGGTCAGGTGATATCACTCATCTTTTAAGTTTAAATAAACTTGACTTCCAAAATCCTATGGGAAATCTAAAGCCCATCAACAAGCAACTAGGGAGTGGGGGGACCTCCTTCTTCTTCTTCTTCTTCTTCTTCTTCTTCTTCTTCTTCTTCTTCTTCTTCTTCTTCTTCTTCTTCCTCTTCCTCTTCTTCTTCTTCGCCTGTGATTGAATCTTGAAAGAAAGAAACAGTCTTAAAAACAAGCATAAACAAGACAGTTGACAATAGTTACTCATTTTAGAGATGTGAGCAGCTGAGATGAAACAAATAAATTCACACAGAGAATGTATTTGAATGTCTTCTTGCCTAGAGACAAAGAGAAACTCATCATAACCTTTCTATTGTTCACCATGGGTGGACTTTCCTAAGACTCTAACCTGAATGAATCATTTGTACCAGAGGAAATGGCATGGGTTTTTGTGGGTTTTTTTGTCTGGAAGTTATTTTAAACACATGACATATCTTTAGCCCCTTGTTTGTCTTCAGGTATAGATAATCTTAAAAAGGAAGATCAGTAGCTAAAAAATGTTTTTAGCATACTTAATTGGTCATGAAATCATAAATGTTATATAGTTTCATGCAGTATTTATTGATTAATTAACCTGTTAAGCCAGATTTGGCTTTAATTTTGAAATTTAATAAACTAATGATTTTATTCCATTTTTTTCAGAAGTATAGTGTTTAATTTTATTAGTAATAAAGAGTACAGGCATTTAATTCCAAGCTTGTTTTATTTTTTGACAAACTGAATTCAGAGTTTCAGGTTTCCTGAACTATTTTAAAACTTAGAAGCAAAAAAAAAAATCAAATAAGGAGCATTTTAACTACATAAATTCATGAAAATGAAATAAATTAATTGAGTTAAAAATCCTCCCGGAAGTATGATACTAGTGATTTGAAGGAATGAATCACATTTGAAAATGCGTCATAAATTACAAAGCTCTTCGATTATATGAGATTTTTCTCAGGAGTCCTGTGTTAGAAAATCTATTGAGATAGATTTCAACTCAGATGCCACCTTGTTATTTTTCACATTGTACTTACCTTGGTATTGTAATGATTAATCAGTCTCATGTATTCAATATATGTTTGTTTAATACCTGCTTTAAGTCAGACGCACTGTCTATTGAGGCATATTTTTTCAATTTAAGAATATTTATTGAGGCACCATTATAGGAGCCAGGGATATAGTAGTGAACAGAACAGCAAAGCCCCTGCCTTCATGGACTCTATATTCCAGTCCAAGTAGAGAACCCACAAATAGACAAAAAACGGTGAATATATCAAGGATGATAAATGCTCTGAGGACAAATAGAGCAGGTTGTGCCCGTGATGGGTCTGTAGCCTTCCATTCCGGCCTCTGTGAGAACAGGGTGGTGGGTGCTGCCCCTAGCGGCTAAGCACTAGCCTCTGTGTTAGCCCCTGTCTGCATGAGTTCATCCAGCAGGAGGCACTGCGGGAGACCAGGGCAGGAGGGAGGGAGAAGCCAGATGTCTCTCCCTCTCCCCGCTGTGACAGCATCTAAGTGGGGGCTGTCTCTTCAGTGTCCAGCATCTGCCACAACCACTGTGGTTCCTGCTTTGGCCAGGTGATGCGGGTGCCTTTCTCCTGCCCTGGAGGGCGACTTGTGGTTTCCTACTATTTCTAACTTCTGGGTTGCTTCACTGCCTCCTCTGGCTTCTCAGCCTCTTCCATCACTCATAGCACTAATTTCCTGTATGAAACCCCTCCCCCCTTCCCCCCTCCTCCCCGCCCTGTTTCAAACACTCAGATTGATTTCTGTTTTCCTGTTGATACTTGACTAATACTCTCGGTAAGGAGATAGAGAGAAAGTGACCGATTTGGGTGTTCTGGGATGCATTAGATAGAGCTTTTAGTGAAGATCTGAGACTTAATTCTGAAGGAAGGAAACAAGCAAGACATATATGGGGAAAGGAGTTCCAGGAGGAAGGGTTCAGTGCAAAGGCTCTGAGGCTCCGGTTGAAGAACAGCAAAGAGGCTCCTGAGACCAGGGAGAAATTGGGGGCGGGGGTGGAGTGAGGGGAAGGAGGCAAAGTTGGGGAAGTGGCAGGGAGACACATCATGTGAGGCTGTATAGGTCACATGTAGAGTTTAGATTCCAGAGATATTTAAGAAGAGAAACAACATTATTACTTGGCTTGTATTTTATAAGAATCCCACTGGCCATTCTGAGGACAGTACACTATAGGGGAGGGGGGGGAGAGCAGAAACAGTGGCTACATTAGGCAGCGACTGCAGCAGTGATGACGGTGGCAGCAATGAGACACAGTCTGAGGGTGGATTTGAAGGTAGGACAACAGGATCTGCTGGTTGATTGGATGTGTCGTGTGGTATAAAGAGAGGAGTTGAGTAGAACCCAACTCTTTTTTTCCTGGACAACTGGATGAATGGAGTGTCTATTCATGGAGGTGACTGAGTCTGGGGAAAGCCACCTTGAGGAGAAAATCAGCATGTCCAGGCAGCAGCTGGATCCATGGGTCTGAGGTTCTGAGGAGCCTGAGCATGGGGCATAACCCAGG
Organism: Cnephaeus nilssonii; assembly: GCF_951640355.1. NCBI lineage: Eukaryota > Metazoa > Chordata > Mammalia > Chiroptera > Vespertilionidae > Cnephaeus > Cnephaeus nilssonii. The sequence continues at coordinate 67,522,031 of NC_137084.1, read as the reverse complement.
GAACTGTCATCGTGTAGACACAGGATTGGGTTAGGTCACCTCGCCAGTGATCCAGGTAGAGACAAGAAGAAATTGAGAAGGGATCCTTAGTCGCCAACCTTTCAGACCTCACAGACCACCAGTGGTCTGTGGACCACCGGTTGCCGACCACCGCCCTAGTCCATTAATGTGAAACTTTATAAAATCAAGATTAAAGATAAACTGTGTTGTACATTTTACTTGATCCCCAGCAAAATTATTTTTTGTTTTATTTCATTTTTTAATCTTTATTGTTGAAAGTATTATAGTTGTCCCCTTTCCCCACCCCCACCCCCACTATTAACCCTCTCCACCATGCTCCTGCCCTGTCCCCAAGCCTTCCCTCACTAGTGTGTGTCCATGGGCCATGTATATCTATATATATAAAAGGCTAAGTGACCATTCGACCAGCCTACTGGCTGGTACCTATGACGCGCAATGACCACCAGGGGGCAGATGCTCAATGCAGGAGCTGCTGCGCTGCAGTGACTTGGCAGCAGTGGTTCTCGGGTGACGCAGCCCAGAACCAGAGAGGAGGGAGCCAGATTCTTGCAGCTGCACGATTCCACCTTCTGTCGTGGGTATGTTGTTCCTGGGCACTGTTGGCCCCGAATCTGGTTTACTGCACACTTGTGTTTGCATCCAACACCCTGTACGACAGCAACTTTACGGAGTGCCCTCTCGCACTCCAGGACCTCTGGAGGATGTCAGAGAGCTAGTTTTGGCCCAATCCCCATGGCCAGGCCAAGGCATCCCACCTGCCGGAGGGACCCCGCTCACTCTGCAGACACCCTTTGAGCCATGGCACCGCCCCAGGAATTCGAATTAACTTCCTTTCAATGTGCACAAATCCGTGCACTGGGCCACTAATATGCTTATAAGTTCTTTGGTTACTTTCTTCCCAGCCACCCTCTTCCCTCTGAACAAAACAGACCCACAGCAATTCTCTTTATGCACGTGGGGATGTTCTTCCCGGTGTTCATTCTCCATGCTCTGTACCACTGACCTCCCTACTCACCCCGCACGACTTACCACACTCAAGTTCTTTTGAAGATTCTCCAAGCCAGGGTGAGCACATCTTGCAGAATGGGGAAAGAAAGACAAGAGGGCACTAGCCCCTAACTTCCAAGATTTAAACAAAGCAGAACTCTCAAACGTACATGAAATAAATCTATGGCAACAATGTACATCGTCGTTTTATATAATACACATACAAACAGATCATACATTTTTAATTAACGTGGGAAAATTTATAAAATGAGAAAACTTCCCTCATGCCATCCTGAGGAGAGACCTGTTGTCTACGATGTAGGAGGACTCTGCCCCACCTCCTCGCTCAATGATCTGCAAGCTGTTTATGGCCTTGTAAACTTATTCACTTTTTTCTATAAAAATGAATCTTTTTTTAAGAAACAAAACGAGAATAAATTTTAAAGTATTAAATTAAAGGCAACATTTCTTTAAAAAAAAAAATATATATATATATATATATATATATATATATATATATATATATATATATATAATTGGATCATTTTCCACCTCAGGCATTGCATTCAAATTAGGAAAGCATCCTGCTAACACCCTGTGGCAAGAACACATTATCAAAATGGAGTGCCTACCCTGTTAAATCAGATAAAGGGAAATGAATTCCTATATTTTAAAGTCCTATCCTGGCCAATGTTGTTCAGTGGTTAGAGCCCCGGACTGCACACCAATGTGTCTCAGGTTTGATTCCAGTCAAGGTCACATACCTGGGTTGTAGGTTTGCTCCCTGCCCTCCCCCCAGTTAGGGGTGGGGGGTGTGAGGCAACCAATCGATATGTCTCTCTCCCCCTCCCTCCCTTCCTTCCACTCTCTCTGAAAAGCAATGGAAAACATATACTCAGATGAGGATTAACAAAACAAACAAAAAAAAACAACCCTTGTATCTTATATTCACTATTAAAAATGTTTATCTCCAAGCTAGTTATATAAGGGTTCTTTAAATAATTATAATAGTAGTGGCCATTTACTAAACAATATTCTGGTCACTCTATGGTATCTCATTTATCCTTGTAACAATCCTATACGGGTATTTTAAAATACTGTTGCATTGTATAAAGAAAAAAAGTGAGTTTTAGAGAGACTATTTTCCTTGCCCAAGTCCTAAGATAAATGTTAGGATCCAATTCCTGTCTCACATATTCACATTTTAGTCTGCTCATGAAACATGGATGTTCCAACACTCTATCATACCCTGCACTCAGCACCATTCAAAGCAAACAAACAAAACAAAACTCCTTGCACCGTTATCGCTTTACCTACAAGAAGCTGATTTTCCCGCACACCCTGACTTGCAGCAGCGCCGGCAGGTTCCATTGCAATGTGCTTCCTGGTTCTTCTGCAATGTGTTTCACCAGTGCTCTGATTTCACGACAGCTGTGGTTTATTTCCGTAATGGGTATAACGGGAAAGGAAGGAACTCAGTGAATCCCACATTAAGCCATCGTACGACACACCAAGTGGCAAAAGATAGTAACCCCGGTTATGCCAGACCCCGGGGTGCCTGTGTCCTTCCCCGAAGATATTCCTGCTGAGTGCAGTTGTCTGTCAAAATATTGGCTTGCAAATTATTTGCAAAGAACTACAGATGCAAAGTAGGACAAAGTGACAATGCTTGTACTTCACTAGATATTTTCACACCTATGATATTATTTGGTTCTTAAGATAACCCTGGGAGGTGAGAAAGGAAATACTGATGGTGATAAATCTCATAAACCCATTCTCTGCCTAAGAAAGCTAAGATGCACAATGAGTTTCTAACAAAGATGGAACTTCTATTTAGGTGCCCTGGCTGGTGGTTCTGTGCTCTTTTGACTACTACTCTTTCCTCTATAATGTTCTTTGCCTTTCCAGCTTCTCCTTTGTTGTTATTGCTGGTGATGGTAATTCATTTTAGTCTTAACTGACCACCTTCCTACATGTAGGAACTATGCCTTGGGCATATTTATATTCAGTATAGAGTCTAATTCCTAGGAGGCCTCAAGGAATGTGCATTCGATTGAAATAAATGACCTCCCGCCTCACGGTCACCCTGCCATGATCTTGTTTATGCCTCATGTTCCCGGCATTGATTCCATCAGACACAAGCCCGGGGTACCAGTGGTGGTTTGGGGAATATTAAAATCCAACTCACTGCTTTGCATCATCCCAAGGAGCATTCAGCAAATTTAACCTTTAACACCCAAAGACATAACTGCCAGTCACGTCAAGGATTATAAGAAAGCAGGCCTTACGTGGGAGCAAAGGTTCACAAAATCACGGAGCTGCAGCATCCTTGACCCAGTACCCATATACACAGTCGGTTTGTTACCCTGCGTGACCAAGACGCTGATGATTCCTGGGGAGGCAGCAAGGCCAGTCCTGACCGCCACCCGGTTGGTGGGGACAGTCCTGACGCTCGCCCAGCACTGCCTTCCCCTCACCCTGAGCTGGGCCTGTCCACCAGCTAACCCTGCGCCCCGCCCTCAGGCAGAGCCCTGGCAGCCTCCCAACTCCTCTCACGCTGACAGCTGTCCACTTTCTCCCTGGTTGCTGAACCTGGGCTGGGTGGGAGTTGGATTTGGACTGCGAGTTCCTCTTTTTCTTAATCTCCATTTCGGTCTTTCTTGGCCTTTACCTCCCAGTGGGGTAAAGCTTGATCTTGGCTCTTCCCTTCATTCCCTTGAGGGAACCTGAAAGTATCACTGGCTGATGTTGTGTCACTTCTGACATCTGGCCTGAGTCTTGCAGGCCATCTTCTGCTGCTGACACCCTGAGACTGACTCCTCTTTTGAGAGAGATGTGATAACAGCTCTTCTCACTGGTCTCCAGGAAAGCTCAAAGGAAAATTATTTAGTATCTGTGAAGAAGGGAGCACCTTTTCTCCTGGAAAACACCATATGTTTGACAATGTCTTTCTTAGAGCATCATTCTGAATCCTAGATGCATGCCTTAGTCTAGCTGCTATAGCAGGACACCGTGGCCTAAACAACAGACATTTATTTCTCAAAGTTCTGGAGGCTGGGCGATCGGCATGGTCCGTTCTGGGTGAGGGTTCTCTTCCTGGCTATGTCCCCACATGGCCTTCCCTTAGTGTTTGCACTCAGGAGAGATCTCTTTCCACGGGGGCATGAATCCCATCCTCAGGGCCCCACTCTCATGTCCTAATATAAACTTCATTATCTCCCAAAGGCCTTCCCTCCAAACATCATAACGTTGGGGTTAGAATTTCAACATATGAATGGGGGGTGGGGGAACACACAAACATTTAGTCCCTAGCAATGCACAATTGGAATCGCTTGGGGAGCTTTTTAAATTTCCAATAATTGGGCTCCTCTATCCAAGACAATTAAGTCAGAATCTCAGGAGGGTGGGAGCCTGACATTCTCATGTCTAACTAGCTCCCAGGTGACCATGGCCCACAGACTTTAAGTGGCACCGACATTCTAAAACAGTGCTTCCCAAACGTTAGTGTGCATCAAATCTACCGAGAGGGCTTCTTAAAACACAGACTGTAGACTTTCTGATGCAGTGGGGCTAGGGTGGGGGCCTGATAACCTGCATTTCTAACAAGTCCCCGGGTGATGTTGATGTGCTGGTCTGGAGACCACACTTTAAAAATCGCTATACTGAGCACTGCCTCCCCTCCATACCTTGCCTGCCTTTTTGCCCTTCTTACTCCTTTGTGGCTCTAATTGTGAGAATAAACAAGTCACCTTTTCTGTCAAAGAACAGTTTAGACAGCCACCATTTTGGACTGCATGACTTGGCAGCTGCCATGTTGGCCGCATGGCTTGAAGCTCCCCTGGGGGCCGCCATCTTGAAACCGCAATGGCCAACCCCTCCCTTTGAATTAGCGAAAGACTGTGTGCCTGAGCTCCAATCAAGAGCAAAGGACAGGTCATGTGCGTAAGGGATTATAAAGCCAAGCAGCCCACCTGTTTGGTGTGCACGCGCTTCCAGACCATGTGTGTGCACCCTTCTGCGTAGAAGTAAATATGTTTGCCTTGCTGCCTGGCTCCCGAGTGTTTTGTATTCTACCAGAACTCCTGACTTGGGGGGCTCGCCTTATTTCTAACATAACTAGAGGCCCGGTGCATGAATTCATGCACAGGTGGGGTCCCTCAGCCTGATCAGGGCCTCTTGCCCAGTCCCAATAGGGGCTGATCAGGGCCGGCTGACCTGGGGGAGGGACTTCAGCAGGTTGGCCCACTGTGAGAGGTTGGCTGTGGGAGCGCACTAACCACCAGAGGGCAGCTCCTGCATTGAGCATCTGCCCCCTGGCAGTCAGTTTGTTGTCAGAGCAACCAGTCGACCAGTCGAGTGGTCCACTGGTCATAATGGTCGTTTAGGCTTTTATATATATAGATGGTGAAGAGAAAGCAAGGGGAGCAGAGAAAACAAGACCAGGCAACATAGGCAGAGGGCTCCTGTCAGTTTGATGGTTCTTGGGTCTGGCTCCCTAAATCCAACTTCAGGCTTTGGATTCAGGCAGCTAGCCTCCGTGTAACAGTCCCCGTTTGTGTGCCATGAGTTTACCAAATAGAAGCCACATTCAATCAGGCTTCCTGCTAAGCAGGCACCCAACTTCTAAGGAAAATAGGCAACTCCCATGGGTGGCCCTGGAGGTCTGGAACACTGGAGTGAGTGATTAAAGTCAGTTATGAAATATCTTTCCCAGAAAACAGCAACACCCACCTGAACTCTGAGGGTTCGGGAATCTATTTGAAGGATCAAGACTTTCATTAACTCAATTTTTTAAAAAAGCACCTGGAAGTGGAACTTGCTACCAAGAATAGTCTGAAGGCAGAGATGGCATTATCTCTCTAGAGTGATACATGACTGGCTGGTGAGGAGAATGGGAAGTGTCTGGTTGTACAACAATTCTCAATTTATTCTTCTTGCTGAGAGAGGATTGCCATCATTCACTTCATCTATTTTGACCCCTTGGGCTCCGAGTGGAAGAAGGAGAGAGCAAAGTAAATACATCTCCAGCAGTTTGTGACACCCAGGGCCAACAGCTGGTGCTAACTGGGCTTGGATACAGCCGTTACCAAAGAGGTAATCCCATCGGGGAAAGTCAAGCCCCCATTTCTAGACCTTGACAGAAACCAGTCAGTTTCCACAAATCTCCATGGAGTTATTAGGAAGGAAACATCAGGCGTGGCCATTGAGAAAACATTCAAACCAGTGACCAGAAAGGGAATAAAATCAGATCACAGAACTAGACATCCTGGGTTCTCTCTCTCCTAAACACAGACCTGATTCGCTCTCTCTCAACCTCTAGTACAATTGATCCTCAATTAAGTGGACTCAGTATGTCAGGTCTGGTTTTCACAATTATCTGAATTTAAAACTTGGAATCATAAGCATTTGAAATCCTTCATGCACCACCTAGTGATAAGTTGAGTGAGCTGCGAAAGTGTTCTTGAGTCTATCCTTTTTAATAAAGGGAAAACATACACCCTGCTGCAGTGTTTCTCTCATTTTAATGTGCATAGAATCACCTAGGCCCTAGGGAGCTTGGTAAAATGCAGATTGTGATGCAAGATGGCCTTGGGGAGGGCCTGAGATTCCCAATTTCTAAGGAGCTCCTAGGGGATGTCTTGCTGAGGTTCTCCCAATAGCATTTTGAGCAAAAAAATACCTATTCCACCTGAACTGGTGTTTTAGATTACATTGCAAACACTCAAGTTCTGAGAGAAAACGTGGGGAAATTTTTTAAACATTTTTTTTCCTACCTAAGCACAACCCCAGAAATTGCAATGGAAAAACTTAAAAATTTGATTAAATAAAAATTTAAATTTCTCCGTGGTAAAAATAAAAAAATAAAATAATACTATAATCAAGAAAAAAAAAACAGGAAAAACATTTTGCATCTGGAAAGGGATTGGTTCCTTCTTTAACACTGAAACTTCTTTTAACATCAGTAGGGAAATGATCACCAACTCAGGAGACAAAAATGGTCAAGTAACAGGAATAAACAGCTCATGGTGGAAAGAGGGCTTCCATATAAATCTTTGCTCTATCTCTCACAATTAAAGAAATCAGATAAAAAGCATTAAGCTACTATTTTTAACCCTTAGATTGTCAGAGTTCTTTCTTTGCTTTTTAATGTCTTAACACGCAGTGATGAGCGTATAGAATAAAAGACAGCTCATGGCCTGCGAGCACAGATGTCCACGCAGCGGTTGGTGGGCAATTAAAACACATATATCTTTGATCTATCAATACCACTTCCAGGAACTTCTTCTAAGGATATATTTGCACACATACTAGTATACAAAGTTGAATATCCACAAACTATCACTGACACATTGTTTTTAATTATAAATTACTGGAAACAACTAAATGTACATAAAGGGCTGGTTATATAAATTATCATGTATCCATACAACTAAATACAATGCAAGCATTATAAAGAACAACATGACATATTGTTGATATAAAAAAGATTTTCAAAAACTGTATCACAATTAAAAATATTTTCTCCATGCAAGACCCTATTAAGAGGATAAAGAAACAAACTACAGACTGGGAGAAAATATTTACAAAACATATATCGGACAAAGACTTTATTTTTTTAAAAATCCAATTAGGAAATGGGCAAAAGATATAAAGAGACAATTCACAAAGGAAGCTGTATGGATAGCAAAAAAAAAAAAAACATAGGAAAAGATATTCAATGTAGCCATTAATAAAATGCAAATTAAAGCCACAATGAGATATCACTGCATCCATTAGAATAGTTGAAATGAAAAATAGTGACAATACTAAATGCTGGAAATACAAAGAAATTATTCTCTCCTACATTGCTGGTGGGACTGTAAAATGCTACACGTGAGAAATTAGTTGGCAGTATTAAAAAGAACACACACTAAAACTAAACATACACTTGTAAAAACCAGCAATTACACTCCTGACATTTATACCAGAGGAACGTAAAGTTATATTCACACAAAACTACTAAATTATTGTTATAGCAGCTTTATTTGTAAAATAAAGCCAAAAACTGGAAACAACCAAAATGTCTCTCAACAACCAAAGGTGAATGGCTAAACCATTGCATGCATACCATGGAACTACTCAGCAATGACAAGGAATGAATTATTTATACACACATCTTGGGTAGATCTCAAAAAGACATTATGCTAAGTGGGGAGAAAAGCCAATTTCAAAAGTCACATACAGATTCCATTTACATAGTATTCCCTAAATGACAAAATTATAAAAATGGAAAACAGATTACTTGTTATCAGAGTTGGGATAGAGAGAGACTGAGAGTAAGAGAGCAGATGTAGCTATCAAAGGATCCCACAAAGGAGATATTGATTTCAGTGGTGATTACATGAGTCTCCATATGTGATAAAATGGCATAGAACAATATACAAACATTGGACCAATGTCAATTTATACTATAATTGTGTAAGATGTAAACATTGGGGAAACTGGGTGAAATGTACAAGGGCCCTCTCTGTACTATCTTTGCAACTTCCAGTGAATCTATAATCATTTTAAACTAATTTTTTTAAAAAACAGTCATGTTAAATTAACATTTAACATTTGATTGTGAATTGCAAAAAAAAAGGTTTAAAGACTAAAGGCAAGGTCAAGAATGGTGTATAATATAATGTACTATTTTTTTTCTTTTAGAAAGGCTATAGACACCATTTCTTAAGTGATATTCAAGAAACTAATAGGAGAAGCTGCCCTTGGGCAGGTACTGAAACACTTTTAAAGGTGAAATTAACTGTTGCACAGGGACAACAGGCATTAACACGGACAAAACTGGGAAAATCAGAGCTTATGGTCACTGATAGTGAATGTCAGTTATTGTTATCTTTTTCCTTCCCTATATTTTTATCTATCGTATACAAAAGCAGTTTATGGTGACTGGGGAACTAACTTATTAGCACTGGCCCTCAGGTAAGGCACATGTGAATCAGGCCATGCATATTATTCAGCAGTTGAGAATGTAGAAAATTTGAAAGAGTGCCAAAGCATTCCAATGCAAATATTTACAAGCCATGATCCTGGCCAAAAAACCCCACAAAACTCATGTATGTCCTGCCAACCCTCTGAAAGTTGAACCCTACCCACGTCTGCTTGCTAAGGCGTCCACTACAGACAAGTCTAATCCTAGAAAGTTCTTTATGCTAAAATGAAGTTTACCTGCAGTGATTTCTCCCTATTAATCCCAGTTCTGAGCATTTCCTTCATAATGAGATTTAATTGACTTGGTTTCAGACAGTGTAACGACTTGCTGATGTCCAATTAAGAACTAGTCCTTCCCTTCCAGTCAAGATGGAGGCACAGGCAAAATGTGGTACTCGAATTCTCCCACAACCACATCAAAATTACAACTACAGAACAACCATCATTCAGAACCGCCTGAAATATAGCTGAACCAAAGTCTTATAACTAAGGATGTAAAGAAGAAGCCACATGAGTCAGGTAAGAGGGGTAGAGACGCAGAACAGGCTGGTTCCACCCCCATAAGTGGCAGATAAAAATCAGGAGGGATATCTCACCTGCAGGTGTCCCCCCTGAGGATGGAGGAGCCCCAGCTCCACACCAGGCCCCCCACCCCAGGGTTCCAGTGCCAGGAAGAGAAATCCCCATAACTTCTGGCTGTGAAAACCAGCGAGGATTGTGGTTGAGGGAGACGGAGGAGTGCTGGAGTCCCAGGCACTCCTCTTAAAGGACCCATGCACAAACTTAGACTCACAGACTCACATGCCATAAGCTCCAGTGCTGGAGCAGCAGCTTGAAAGGTGCCAGGGACATACTGGTAGGAACTGAATTGTCTGGTACCAGGAGCAGCTTTCTCCCAGGAGGAAATGCTAGCAGAGGCCATTGTACTTTGGCTCAGACCTCCCTCAACATATCTGAGTCTCCATCAACCTGGTGGAGACTCTGGCCTACTCACTCTATCCTAGTGATTCCCTGAGACCCTGCCCTATCCAATGGGCCAGCCCACCCAAACCATTTCTAGTGAATTTATATCCAGTGGCCTATCTTGGCTCATCCTTCCAACTTTCCTAAAATCTCTCAAATAAGCAGCATTTGGGCTTGGCATGCCACATGTTTCTTGCTAAGTAGCTCTTGGCTCAGAACTAGCATCAGCTGGCCATGGTTCACAGCTTGGCCTCTCTCAGGCCCTCCAAGCCCAGCACGAGTTACAACCATCTGCAAATTGCTTTGTGGCTCATTTTGGATGGCCCCAGGAAGGGCACAGGCAGCAGCTGATCGTGGCCTGCACCTCCTGGGAAACCCTAGAGCCAGTGCACCCAGTGGACCTTGCCAAAGCACCACCAATCACATCCATGAATGACACACTCAAGGGGTGGACTCAGTGGGCACCAGAATCTCACTGAAGTGAATTCTGCTCTATGGCATCTGAGGTTGATCCTCTACAGTGTTCATGATCAGTCCTCAAAGCTGACTGGCCTGGGAGTCAATCCCTCCACTGATGTCTCAGGTGACCTGGGAGGCTGTGCCACCAGTCCCTACAAGACACCTACTCCATAAGGCTACTCAATCAAGACCGGGAGACATAGAGGTCTACCTACTACATAGTAGTCAACACAGGGAAGCAGCCAAATTGAGGAGACAAAGAAACATGTCCCACATGAAAGAACAGAACAAAACTCCAGGAAGAAAACTAACAAAGTGGAGACAAGCAATCTGCCCGCTGCAGAGTTCAAAACACTGATTATAAGAGCGCTCAATGGACTCAGGGGAAGAGAGGAGGAACTTAGTGAGAACTTCAACAAAGAAATAAGAAACAAACATGGAGATAGAAAACATTTTTTTAAAAGGCAAAAATGGTCTGGCTAGTGTGGCTCAATAGTTGAAGAAATGAAGAATACAATAACCAAAACGAAGAATACATTATAGAGAATCAACAGTAGAGTAGAGGATCAAATCAGTAATGGAAGATAAGGAAGCAGAAAACATCTAATCAGAACAGCAAAAAGAACAAAGAATCCAAAAAAAGTGAGGATAGTTTAAGGAGTTTCTGGGACAATTTCAAGCATACCAATCATATCATGGGGTTGCTGGAAGAAGAAGAGGGAGGGCAAGGAATTGAAAGCCTAATTGAAAAAAGAATGATTGAAAACTTCTCTAACTTGGTAAAGGAAAGAGACTGACAAGTCCAGTAATAGAAAAGAGTCACACCAAGACACATCATAATTAAAATGCCAAAGGTTAAAGACAAAGAGAGAATCTTAAAAGCAGCAAGAGAAGAGCAGTTAGTTACCTTCAAGGGAGCTCCCATAAGACAGTCAGCTGATTTCTCAAAAGAAACATTTCAGGCCAGAAGGGATTAGCAGGAAATAATCAAAGTGATGAAAAGCAAGGTGATGAAATAGCAAAGTGATGAAAATCTACAACCAAGATTACTCTACCCAGCAAAGCTATTATTTAGAATAAAGGACAAATAAAGATCTTCCCAAACAAGAAAAAGCTTAAAAAGTTTATTACCACCAAACCAGTATTACAAGAAATGTTAAAGGGCCTTCTTTAAGAAGAAGAAGAAAATATATAAATACATTAATAATAAAATGGCAAAAAAATACATATCTAAAATCAATTACTTTAAATGCAAATGGATTAAATGTTTCAATCAAAAGGCATCTGTGGCTGAATGGATAATAAAACAAGGCCCTTACATATGTTGTCTACAAGAGACTTATTTCAGACTGAAAGACACACACAGACTGAAATTAAAGGGATGAAAAAGACAATTAAGGGGGGTGGGGGAGAAGCTGCGGTATCAATATTTATACCAGACAAAGCAGACTTTAAAACAAAGGCTGTAACAAGAGACAAAGAAGGACCCAGCAATTTCACTTCTGGGTATTTACCTAAAGAAACCCAAAACATTAAGTCATCCATATGTTCACTGAACATTATTTACAATATCTAAGATATGGAAGCAACCTAAGTGTCCATCAACAGATGAATGGATAAAGAAGAGGGGCATATATACAATGGAATGTGATTCAGCCATACAAAAGAATAAAATCTTGCCACCTGCAACAACATAGATGGACCTGGAGGGTATTGTACTGAGTGAAATAAGTCAGACAGAGAAAGGCAACTGCCAGATGATTTCACTTATATGTGGAATCTAAAAAATAAGATAAACAAACAAGCAGAACGGAAACAGATTCATGATACAGAGAATATTTTGATGGCTGCAAAATTGGGAGGAGAGTGTTGGAGGAACAGGTGAAAAGGGTGAAGGATTAAGAAGTATACTTTGGTAGTTACAAAATAGTCATGGGAATATAAAGTACAACATGGGAAATCCATTCAATAATGTAATGACACTCTATGGGGTCAGATGGGTACTAGATTTATTGGGGTGATCACTTTGTAAGTTATTTAAATGTATGATCACTGGATTGTATATATGAAAGTATTAAAATATTGTATGCCAACTCTAATTGAAAAATAAAAATAAAAAATTTTTTTAAAGAATTAGTTCTTTTATTAAGTGCTCAGAGCTACCTACAATTCAAGTTTGGCCTCAGAAAAAAATTAGGGATAAATGCAAACTCTGTCATTTAAAAGCTTTAAGACAATGGAAAAGTAATTTGATCTTTAGATACCTTTATATTCAAAATGAAAATAATAAAAATGCCCAGTTTGCAGAGTTGCTATTGAAGATTAAATGTAGAAACATGTAAAATTCCAAGTAGATGTCAAATTAATGAAAATGTTTGTAATGGAGGTCATTTTGGACTAATTTTTCAACTTTAATTTTTGTGCAAGTGGGAAATCAAATTTTCAGAGTGAGTGCATAGCCAACTATGGAAAATGGAGCGTCTCCCCTTCCCAGTGTGTCAGGTATGTTTTTCACTTTGCCACTAGATGGCACTTGTCTCTCAGAACATTTGTGCTGGAAGTTAAATTGTCTGCAAGGCTGGTTTTCATGTTACAAATCAGGCCTAGATCCATATCAAGTAACAGGGTAGCCCCTCAAAGAGAATTTGTTCACTAGACAACTAGGAGATTCAGGGTTCCTTCCTGAAATTCAAGGATGAAGGGGGCAACGAGCAATTATGACTTCCTCACAAAGATACCCAACTAACATGAGTTCACTTCTACTACAGAGCCTTTACATTCCCATCTTCCTGAGTCCTCTTCCTCAGGCATCGTACAGTCCACTCCTTTATGTGTTTACTTTCTAGTCTCTTCCTCCATAATGTAAGGCTCAGGAGAACAGGGCTGTTCTCTGTTCCCTACAGCATCCCCAACCTCAAGAACTGTGCCTACTACATAATAATAAATATTTATGCAATAAATATCCATCAAATAAAAATTAAATGAATACCTAAGTTCTCAAAAATTGCTCATCCACTAGCTGGAACAACACCTGTTCTGTTTTCCTAAGAAAGCAAATCCAGCCTGGCTGGTGTTGCTCAGTGATTGAGCATCAACCTATGAACCAGGAGGTCACGGTTCGAGTCCCAGTCAGAGCACATGCCTGGGTTGCAGGCTCGAACCCCAGTGTGGGGTGTGCAGGAGGCAGCCTATTAATGATTCTCTCTCATCATTGATGTTTCTATCTCTCTCTCTCTCCCTCTCCCTTTCTCTTTGAAATCATTAAAAAACATATTTAAAAAATAAAAAGAAAGCAAGTCCATATTCAAGTGAACGAGACAGTCTCTATGTCCAACCAGCCCAGGGCTGTATGCTGCAGTGGTTCCCCACCTCTCATCTGTGGAAAGGACATCCATCGCCTACATTCCTTGACTCTCTACTGACAACTGCAAGGCTAATACACTGTGTGACTTGAGACAGTATTGCCTTAACCTCTCTATGCCTTGCCCCTGAGATAATGAGGAAAAGTCAAGAATGACTCCTTCCTTTCCCTATCAGTAACATGACTTTTAATAGTCATACCATAGAGAAAAATGTTGCCCAAACCCAAGAAGTGTCTTTTATCTACATCTCTGTGTCTTATAGGTGCTTCAAACTCAAATAAATTCATTATTTTCTTCCATAGACTGTCCTTGATAATAGCACCCCAGTTACAGAACTTCAGGTCATTGCTCTCCTTAGGCCCTGTAATCATCACCCCCTAAAAATCCCACCTCAAGCATGGCTCTACATTCCTCTTCCCCATTCTTACTACCTTCACCGGGGGTCAGGTCTTCATTTCCCAGTTGCTGCAATGGGCTGTTTGATGAAATACACAGCTCTGACCATGCCCTTCTCCTCAAAACCATCTATGTGTTACCAAACTCAAGGGGTTCGCCACTTGGGGTGCTCTATCCAAAAATGAGATGTGGTTGTCAAAAGGTGGTTTTATTTACTTGCAGCAAGTAAAGGAGCCGGGGATTCATATCCAAAGCTCTGTCTCCTGGAAGGGAGGCTGAGTCATTGCATAGATACGCTGGTCAATTACATGTTGATTTCTTCTTTGCCGTGGCTACATTTATCAGGTGGAGTTCCTCTCTAGCTCATCCTGTTTACAGTTGGTCTGCAAAATACGGTGCTGCATTTCAACATTTAGCAAGAATAGCATTTAGTAAGAATGGCCCAGCTTTTGAGGCGCTTGTCCTATCTAACAAATGGACCTTTTAGGGATCAGCTTATTCCATCTTCTTTATAAAGCCTTCTCTCTCCCTGCCTCTCTGAGTAGAACTGACCCTCTCCACCTTGTGTCTCCACCGTGTTTCATGTAGACTTCTCTCATAGTGTCTATTCCTCCTTATTGCAGTGAATTTTTAGCCAGCCTGCTGGGGGCCGCAGGAGCCAAGCGGCAAGGCTGGATCCGCTGCTGCTCCACCGCTACTGGAATGTCGGCCTGTTGGCCCCGGTGGGGGGGTGCGGGGACCAAGCAGCGAGGCTGGATCCGCCGCCGTTGGAGTGTCTGGGCCTGTCAGCCCCTCCATGAGGCTGGATGCTGCGTCCAGGGGGCACACGCAAATTGTCTCCTCAGGAGTTCCACCGGGAGACCAGGAGTTTGATCACTTGCTATGATGGCCGCTGACCACCAGGGGGTGGCGTGGAATGAAGGAAGACCCCAGCCCATAGCAGGGGAAGGGAAGCCCCAGCCAGCAGCTGGCAGCTGGCAGCTATGGAAGGGAGGCCCTGGCCGACAGCCAGAAGGCCCTGATTAGCCCTGATCGCCGCCAGGCCTAGGGACCCTACCTGTGCATAAATTTTGTGCACTAGGCCTCTAGTGTTAAAATATTAGTTAACAGGAAGTCTAGAGCCAGAATGCCTGGCTTCAAATCTTCCTGCTGCCAGGTGGTTGAGCATAGACCTATGAACCAGGAGGTCACAATTCGATTCCTGGTCAGGGTTGTGGGCTCGATCCCCAGTGGGGGACATGCAGGAGGCAGCTAATCAATGATTCTCTCTCATCATTGGTGTTTCTATTTCTCTCTCCCTTCCTCTCTGAAATCAATTAAAAAATATATATTTTTAAAAATCTCTCTTCCACCACTTACTGGCTGTGTGGCATGGGAAAATATTACCTGTTTTCTCATTGGCAAAAAGGTGCTAATAATAGTACCTTTCCCGTACTTTTTTTTTTTTTTTTTTTTTGAGAATTAAGTTAACATGTGAAGCTCTGGAACAATCTTGAAACATAGCAAGCATTCAATTAATTCTAATCATCGAGTGTCTGCTACATGTCAGCTGTGGTGCTCAAAGCTTGACATATATTGCCTCTAATCCTTATAACACCGGAAGGAGGTAGTATTTTCCCACTTCAACTGGTAAGAGGGCAGAGGCCCATAGAGGTTAAGTATTTTCCCCAAAATGACATGGTCAGGACGTGCTGGAGACAGGATTTGAACCCAAAGCTGTCTCTCTCCTCTATGCTAACTCTTTCCAAATTTCAGTCAACTGCATATCACTATGTGACTTATGCCACATGTGTACTATTGTTCACTAACTATTCTTTCACTTGGCCCCATTTTTTATATAAATATAGTATAAATGTAAAATTCATTTCACTTTCACAAGTGAATTACCCTAATTCATATAAAAATAAATATACAATTCTTCAATGTTTGTCCATCTCTCCCTTGGTAAACAGCACTGTGTGTGTCATGCTGCTTAGCCTGTTATTTATATGAGCTTCACAATAATAAAGTAGTTGATCTGTGTACAACAATGTGCATATTGTTAACAATACTGCACTGTCCACTTAAAAATTTGTTAAGAAGATCTATTCAATTCATGTTGAATTTTTTATCACTATTAAACAAGAGAGCCCAGCTGGTGTAGCTCACTTGATTGAGCATCTTCCCCTGCACCAAGAGGTTGCCGGTTCGATTCCCAGTCAGGGCGCCTGCCTGGGTTGCAGGTTTTGGGCTCAATCCCCAGTAGAGGCCAAGTAGGAGGCAGCCCATCAATGTTTCTCTCTAATAAATATTTCTAGCTCTTTCTCCCCCTCTCCTTTCCTCTCTCTAAAAAGAAAATCAATAAAAACAAATTTTAAAAATTCTAATTAAAAGAAGAGAGAGGGTGACAAAACAGAAGAATAAAAGAGCAAAAGAGATTAGAGAGAGAGCGCGCCAAAACTGTGACCTATGTAGAAAGAAGAACATAGGACTCAGTTCAAAAGACCTCAGTTCTAGACTTTGGTCTACTACCTAAATAGCTTTGGTCCATTTGGCAATTCTCTCAACAGTTACTTTCTCTTATCTGTTACATCTGAATAATGCCATATGTTACAGCTCTTCTCTGGACCCTAGGAAGAATAAAATTATTAACTGATGGAATAATATTATGAGAAATGTAAAGTACTCTATAAGTCAGTATTTTAATTACTTGAGCAAATTATCAAAAGCTTGTGTTCATATCAGAATCAAATTATAATAACACAGGACCATTGTGAGAAGCTTTTGTCAAGACTCTGGTAGGAACTCTGTTAGTCGATTCCAACCCAAACACCCCTCTCAAGGGAAACTGCTTCCTCAGAAAAATGGACTTTCCCAGACTGAGTTTTTCTCCAGAGGCAGTTTTTCTTTTATTATGGGTAGATACTCCAGTGAGGATGCAGTCCAGAAAATTTTATTCTGGGAACAAGAGACTGAAAACTTATGTTCAGACTAGACCACATGAGAAGTGCAGCCGCCACATGCGTATTACAAAACCCCACGTGCTGAGAACTGTGAGCGTGTTCTCACTACTCATTCTGGTCCCACAGAAAGGGCATCCCTCTGAGACACAAACTAACCGGGACTTCACACAAGTTCAATGTACCTTCCATACACAAATACAAACAAGTGCAATGCTGCAGGTGAGAGGCATGTATCTCATAAATACTTACACTTCACCCTTGCAAAAACGTGGGGGTTGGGGGAGCCCACCACCATGCAGAGAAAAATCCCCTGTAACTTTGACTCTACAGTCGGCCTTCACACCTGCGATTCAACCAACTGCAGATTGAAAACAGCACTTCCCATATGTGGTTGGGAATCCGTGGTTGGGAATGGGAAAATACTGTTTTCTATTCAGGTCTTGTGTTGAATCCTTGGGTATGAAACCTGAGGATATTTTGGCCGACTGTATTAACTGAGAAAAATCCATGGACAAGTGGACCCACGCTTGTTCAAGCTCCTGTTATTTAAGGGTCACCTGTAGTCACTGTCCATGGAGTCTGTTTCAGAAGAAAAGTACGGTACCATTTTTATTTTACTGCATTTTGCTTTTTCACTTTGCTTAACAAAGATAATCTGGGGATGTTCAAAATACAATTGAAACATAACTACGAGTTGATTTCACAATTTCCATCAGCATAGGTGAAAGTCAAACACATTAAAATTTTATTTTGTTAAAGAAAAAAGAAGCTAAAATTACCTTAAAGGCTATTTATTTCAGAAACAAGTAGGCTTCAGTTATATGCCAAATTTGAGGAATTGGCAATGGCTGCCTGGAATGCTATGTTGGTCACAGAAAGGAAAAAATGCCACAATGCTCTCTGCCAAGGGCTCAGGAGGCTGACGTGAGGGGGCTGGCCACCTATTTGCCATTCCCCATCTAGTCAAAGCCATCAGCTGTTCAGAGGTGATTCTCAAGTAACTTTTCTTTCTCCCACCACCGTTTCTTTAATGGAGAACCAATAAAGCCAGGTTTTCCCAAGAGACTGTAAGTAATTAATAGAAGGAAACTATGACAGCTCTCTTGTTACTGGGTGATGGGACCTTAGGAGATGCACGGGGGACCCAGAGCTATCGAGATGGCAATTAAAAGAGCTGGGAGACATGCTACGCGGGGCATTCAGGTGAGGCAAGGGAAGAACATCAAGGAGCTGCCCCAGCCAGACACAATAGGCTCCTGGCAAGTAAACACTGTTTAATGTGATGACTGTGTATTAAACCTGAAATCAGCACTTAGGCCCTGTCAGTAAGCCAGCAGGATGCCTCTAAATGCTTACTGGGGATCCTGCACGTGTATATTTTCCTGCTCCAACACATACTTAGGGCAGACACTGGGTTGTGGTGAGGGATCTCTTTTATGGTATTTACCTGGGCCAAGCTGTGATGCTCATGTGGACAAGCCTCTACTTATTTGGTCCCGTTTGAGGGATTTTAAAAAATCCTCCTGCTGGTTCTCTCCCTGTAATTCTCCCTGTGCTTCCTGGTTTGGAAAGGAAGGGACGTTTGTAGAGTAGTTACGCTCATTCCAAAAACTACAAAAGAAGAGCCAGAGGTCCTACCTTTGCTGGCAAGACTAAAACCCTTTCTGGGAAAATGTCTAAAGGACCACCATGCAGAAAAGAGTGAACATAGCAGGCCTAAACTGCTATCCTCAGAAAGCTCGGTTGTAAGGTTGGCCTTTGGCTGGCTTCTAGAAACTTAGGTTTTGGAAGGGTTCCCACCATTAATGGATAGGAATGGCTCACTGTGCCTAAACTGTTTGTGCAAATAGCATGGTTTATGCTGAACACCTGGTTTCCTTCTGGGAGTCTGGAATTTGGCTACCTGCCTGGCACAGGCAGGCAGAGTGAGCGTGTCACCAGCACCCAATAAAAACCCTGGGCACTAAGTCTCTAATGAGCTTCCCTGGTTGACAACACATCACACATATTGTCACGACTTGTTGCTAGGAGATTTAAGCATGATATGTGACTCTACTGAGAAAGGACCCTTGGAAACTTGTACCTGACCGCCCATGGACTTGATCCTTTCCACCTTTTCCCTTTGCTGATTTTTCTCTGTATCCAGTAACCATAATAAATCATAGCCATGAGAACAACTATATGCTGCTTCCCATCTACTCTCCTTGCTAGGGGTAGATGTGGGGAATACATGGACACAACCACTTTTGCTTCGCCATGCTCTAGGGCAGTGGTTCTCAACCTTTCTAATGCCGCGACCCTTTAATACAGTTCCTCATGTTGTGGTGACCCCCAACCATAAAATTATTTTCGTTGCTACTTCACAACTGTAATTTTGCTACTGTTATGAATTGTAATGTAAATATCTGTGTTTTCCGATGGTCTTAGGCAACCCACAGGTTGAGAACCGCTGCTGTAGAGCCTAAAACCATCGGAAAACACAGATATTTACATTATGATTCATAACAGTAGCAAAATTACAGTTATGAAGTAGCAACGAAAATAATTTCATGGTTGGGGGTCACCACAACATGAGGAACTGTATTAAAGGGTCGCGGCATTAGAAAGGTTGAGAACCACTGCTCTATGGTATAAGAAGATAGATCATGGACAAAATGGCAAATAAATCTGAGCTAAGAATATGAAACTTAAATATAAGATGCAAACTCCATAAATATCAACTGGAGAGAAAATCTATGTCTTGGATCTGTGGGGAAACACGATAAACTCCCTGTAGCAATTACAGAAGAGGTATGTTGCCCTTGAGTGACATCATTCAGTGTAAGACCTGATGTTGTATGGAAGAAAATAAAGTCACTGTGTAAGTAAATGCTAGTTAACATGAATGATCTTCCTTGAGGTAGAATCACCTCAAAACAAGAAATCTATGTTTTCTCCTGGCCTGGTTTATACTCTGCCTGCCTTTTCAAAGGCATTTTAAAAACCTTGGACTTCAAAGGGATCTCAGAGGTCATCATTCCTTCTCCTATTAGTATAGAAATCCTATAGAACATACCTATCAGATGTTGCTTGAGCAACACTCAGGGCTTCTCAAATTTTTCCTCTAAGTTGTCCTAAGGAAATAATTCTTATTGGCAAAGAAGTAGATACAGGTATAATACAAATCAGATTTGCAAATATAATTACCTCTAAAAATATCTCTTTTACCTTTAAAATTCATCTAAAGTTTGCTTTTTACTTTATTGTATATCTGTATTTGCTTAAAATCAAATATAGAATCACACATAACCTGGCACATGTATATTTCTGTAGAGATCTTCATCACTATTTTTTAAAGTATGGTCTGAAATAAAATACATTTCATGTAACTTTTTCCTGAATTACAAAATACATAAAAGCCTAAGGAAAAAGGACAACATTCATACATATCCTCTCCCCCTGCCCCCAAGATAACTGCTTCTAATATTTAAGTGCATATCTCAGAATTTGTAAAAAGCCAACAGTTATAATATATTTTGATAGATCACTCATATAAAATATAAGAAAGAAAATAAAAAAGAACTGGGTATTACAATTTCCAAAGAAGGAAGTGCCTGGAAATCTAACTTTGACTGGAAGACCTAAAGGTGAGACAGACAGAAAATTAGATATAATAACCATGTTTCCATTTTAAAATATACCTTTCCAGTAAGAATCCAAATGCTTTAGATATAATATGGCAAAGACAGAGCCAAAAAAAATTGAAAGAAAGGCTGTCTGCATGTTTGTTCACCTGGATTCTTTGTTAATAGGAGGTTAGGCATCTATGGACCCTCTAGTTATACTCAGCTGCTGTCAGCAGAGTCATTGCACAGATTCAGAGCAGTGTGGGGAATTTGTTCTCCAGGTATACAGTTTATAAAGGTCTTTCTAAGGTAGAGAACTGGGACTCGTAAGAAAAATAATTGTGTCTGCAAGACTATTAAACTCTGTGGTTGACCCAATAGGAGACCTAGGAAGGTTTCAAGAGTCTAAATGAAGTGGATATCACACACACACACACACACACACACACACACACACACACACACACACACGGGAAAGACAGGAGATAGAAGTATGGGAGGGGGAAAACTCCCACTGAACAACAACATTCCATCAGGCATCTGGCTAAAGGACTGGAATTTCCTCCAATGATTGGAAATCTAGAGGCAGATTCAATGTTTGGAAAAAAAACTGAGAACTTGCCCTGCAAGAGGTCCACGTTCTACTCCTGCTTCTGCTGTTTACCAACTAGTGGGTTTTTGCAAACCATGTCGCTTCTTTGAGCCTGCATTTCCATCAACAAAATGGATATCACCCTGGCCAGCATTGCTCAATGGTTAGAGCATCAGCCTGCATATGGAAGTGTCTCAGGTTCGATTCCCAATCAAGGGCATGTACCTGGTTGCAGGTCCTATCCCCACCCCGCATTGTGGCACGTATGAGAAGCAACCAGAGAGGCAACCAATCAATGTGTCTCTGTCACATCGATGTTTCTCTCTCTCCTTCCCTCCTCCCTCCATTTCACTCTCTCTAAAAATCAATGAAAAAATATCCTCACACCTAGGTTGAGGATACATACATACATAAAATGGGTATAGCGGCACCAACTTAGAAGGACTGAAGTTCATATATTTTATAGTGTCTAGCCTGTAATATATACTTAATAAGTGAGAGCTCAGATGGCTGCTATACTGATAAAATAAAACCATGTATACAAAAGTACTTTGTAATCTGTATAGTTATCTGAGAGTGAGTGGAAGCCATACCTCACTGGAATGCTAACACCTAGAACTAAGGATTCTGTTTCATAAGGACCTCTTTGACTAAGGAAGGCAAATAGATTTCCCACCTGGAGGGAAAACTGCATTGCATGCAGAGCTTCTTGCCTGGCTAGACCTCTGCTGCATTGTGGGTGGGGGACCCCGAAGCCATACTCAGAAAGAACAAGTTTTATGAGTGCTGAAGGGAAACGAATTGCAACATTCTTGCCTGGCTAGACCTCAAACCTACATCCAGCACTTCTGAAAAGGCACCCTGCCTTCACCCTGGCTCCTGCCTTCACCCTGGCTCCTGATCTGTAGGTGCTCTACTTAATGTTGCAGAAAAAGGTTTCATGAACAGAACACGGCAGTATAAACATCAGACTGGTAAGGTGATACGCTGGATGAGAAAACCACACTAGGTCAACCGTTTCCAGTTTATCCAAGTGCATAATCTCAGCCCCCTATGTATGGGCAAAAAAGAGCAGGGAATCTTCCCGCCCACAATCCAAGGACAATATTGGGCATCAGTTTCCACTAAACCTGAGGATTATTACAGTGCTACTTTCAGGGATTTTATGAGAAACTAGAGGCCCAGTGCATGAAAATTTATGCACTGAAGGGGATGATTCCTCAGCCCGCCTGCCCCCTCTCACAGTTCGGGAGACCTCAGGGGCAGGAGGCAACCCGGCGATCAGGGTAAGGTGATGCCCCATCACACCTATGCTGCTGCCACTGCCAGCAGCGCAAGCCTCGGCCGGCCCTGGTTACCTGAGCCTTGGGCGGCACTGGGCGGCTGGGTAGCCACCATCCGAGGCTTGCCTGTGCTTCGGGCTGGCCCTGGGTGGCTGGGAGGCTGAGGGGACTGGGGGACTCTGGAGGCAGGCGTGCAAAGTGGCTGGGCCCGCCTGGAGGCAGGCCCGGCCTTGCCACGCGTCTGCCACCCCAGCTGGGCTAAGGGGACTTGGTGTCACCATCTTATGGCTGTGAGCGCTGCCATCTTTGAGGACAGGGCAGTCAATTAGCATATTCCCTCTTTACTGGCTGTGGACACCACTATCTTTGAGGGCAGGGCAGTCAATTAGCATATTCCCTCCTTATTGGCTGTGGGCACCACCATCTTTGAGGGCGGGGCAGTCAATTAGCATATTCCCTCCTTACTGGCTGTGGGCACCACCATCTTTGCGATGGCGTGAGGGCCAATTAGCATATTCCCTCTTTATTAGATAGGATAAGTGAGGTGAAATACATAAAATACCTAATATATGACCTGGCACATGGAAACCTTCCATTATATTTAGCTATTATTATGAGGATGAATAATTTATCTTTTATTTCAACAATTTATATGATTGGGGATTAGGTTATAAAATTAATGATTAATGCAAAACTCAAGTCAAATCAAAATCACTTTTGAACCCTGCTGGCGTGGCTCAGTAGTTGAGCATCTTATGAACCTGGAGTTCACGGTTTGATTTCTGGTCAGGGCACATGCCCGGGTTGTGGGTTGCAGTCTCAATCCCCAGTAGAAGGCATGCAGGAGGCAGCTGATCATTGATTCTCATCATTGATGTTTCTCTCTCTTCCTCTCCCTTCCTCTCTGAAATAAATTAAAAAATATATATTTTTAAATTACTTTTGAGTAATCCTTAAACTGTCACAAGCTGAAGACTCAGAAGCTCATAGGCAAAGAATATATGAAATATATTACTTTTTACCTCTCTCTTTTTTTCAGGTAAGCTCTCTTTACCTAGAGCCAGGGGAAGTCCTGTTTAAATGTGATTGGAGGAAAGGGATAGAGGACGAAGAGAGCTGATGCTGGGTACATTTAAGTAAAAAGTAAATGTAGTGCAAATCTACTTAAAATTTTCCTTAAGAATTAAATCAAATAGTAGTAAAAGACTTAAAATAAAGCTGTCTTCTGCTATGCCCCAGTCCAAAAAACTCAGAGGCAACCACTGCAGCATATTTAATTGTCTCCTAGTATTCAACTTCATTTTCCTATAATAAGCTTATGCATTTATTTCTTGACTTATCTATTTTATACATTATCTACTGACTTCTGTCAAAATAGGATTTAGCTCTACCACATTCCCAGTTTCCCATCCCTTTTCCACCCTACACTTCCTCTTTACTCATATCACATTTTAAACTAAATTAATACTTTACATTTTTATTATGTAAATTAGAGGCCCAATGCATGAAGATTCATGCAAGAATAGGCCTTCCTTCCCCTCGCTGCTGGCACTGCCTTCTCTCAGGCCCGGAGCCGCCTTCCGCCTCTCGCCTTGTTGTGTCAATTTGCATATTCCCTCCTTATTGGCTGTGGGCGCCACCATCTTTGTCATGGAGTTATGGTCAATTTGCATATTCTGCCTTTATTAGATAGAATATTGTTTACTTCTAAATCAAAATAGTTACTACAAAAAAATTTCCATTTACAACTTTCTGCTCTCCCTAAAAAGGTTTCTTTTCCTAAATGTTAGTTTTTGCTTTAGTTTTCATTGCTTAGTTTTCTGTGTTCTCATTCCAAGTTTTTTTCAAATGCTCTAGCTGATTTTATGTGTGCCTGTCAATAATTATCCAACCATTTAATTTAGTTTCATTTTTCCTTCCTGAGCATGAAGCTGTCCATCCTGACGCACTAAGTCTCTAATCTTAATACTCAGCTATTTATCCTGAAACTTCCCTTTATTTCTCTTCTTCATTGGCTCCCCTGATTCCTGAATACCCTGTCATTCTCTTTATTATTTTACCCGGTCATTGACTACACTGTACTCTCCAGTTACCAGGAGAGAAGATACATGGAAAATTGGTTTTGTGACTTCTTGATTTATATCTTGATTGATAGACCTAAGTTAAAGTCATTTTCCCTTAGAACTTTGAAGACAGTTTCCCACTGTCTTCTAAAGTCCAGTATTATAGACATTTGAATTCTATCCTTTGATTGTGATCTGGTTTTTTCTATCTTTATTTGTTTTTCCGAATTTTGAGGTGGACTTTTTTGCATATGTTGATCTGGGTCATTGGTAGACCCTTTCAGTCTAGAACTTCTCAGTCTTTAAAGGAGGGATATTTTCCTATATTATTTCTTTGATAATGTGTTACTCTCTAATTACTCAGTTCTCTGTGGAACTCCTCTTGGTTGGATGTTAGTTCTCCTGGCTTGATCTCCAGATTTTTAGCTTTTCGTATATTTATTCTATTTTCTGGACAATATCCTTCACTTTATTACTGTATTTTTAATGAAATTCACCAATTTGTTTGTATCAGTCAGGGTATTTGGTTGCAAGCATGAGAAGCAAACTCTGACTAATTAAATAGAAGCGGAATGTAGTTAAAACATTTGGGTAGCTTATAGAACATATGTGAGACTAAAGAGCAGATTTAGAGGCTACAACAACCAAGAATCCCAAATACCTTATAAGAACCTGTTCAATAAAGATGCTACTTCCCCATGGCTTGGCATAGTCATTGCAGCTTGCACTACCAATGCTACCAACACTGGGTGCTGGATACTATCTCTAGAATATTTTTCAGT
Organism: Cnephaeus nilssonii; assembly: GCF_951640355.1. Lineage (NCBI taxonomy): Eukaryota > Metazoa > Chordata > Mammalia > Chiroptera > Vespertilionidae > Cnephaeus > Cnephaeus nilssonii. The sequence goes on along the minus strand of NC_137084.1, from coordinate 67,496,608 downwards.
ATACCCCTGGAAGCTGGAAGTAGCTGCCACCACAACTTCCAGACTCATCAGAATGCATCCGTGTGGCACTTGAGTCTTCCTGTCATTAGATGCTAAATCCAAGTATGGAGAAGCTGACCAGGCACTAGTTGCAAGCAAATGCTTAGCACTTTCAGTTTTGATATTAGAGGCTGATTCAACCTCATAAGTAGGGACATCAGTAGTATAGATAAAGATTGTTAATGATTTTCAGTGAATCCTGATACATAATTGGGAAACCTCAGTCTAAGATAAGCTTATAAAAATCCTGACAAAAAGAAAATATGGTAACAACTCGGATATAATAATACACGAAACTTTTGCAGTATTCAACATATATCTATGAATCATTTACTATGCATAATGCAAGGGGCAAGATATCTACTATCGGCTCTGTGCAAGGCCCATAACAAGAGAATGAATGGGAAAGAAAAATAGAAGTATTTTTAAAACTGAATTGACTGAGTCGGAAGGTACTTTTCTTTATTTACTTTTTATTGATTGATTTTGAGAGAGACACACACAGAGATCAATTTGTTGTTCCACTTATTTATGCATTCAATTATTGACTCTTGTATGTGTCTGGACCCGTAAAAGGATCAAACCTGAAAACTTGGTGTATCCGGATGATGTTCGAACCAACTGAGCTACTCAGCCAGGGCTGGAAGGTACTTTTACGGTCCATGCCTGGTCTGTTGAATATTTACATTGGCGGGGCACATATTGCCCCCATACTCAGCCAGCTCCACAACTTAGATTTGTAGTGGGCTGTTATCTACCCCTTGGGAACCCTGTCCCTCCACTAATTCCAGTTCAGTGCCTTGAGGTCACACAGAACACATTTAAGAACCCTGCAGGTATTCAAATGGAGCTATAATGTGAATGTTCTCTATTCGAATACTCTACCTTCCTTATATAATGTGATTTGAGTGCCTCTTATCTTTTGATTCCTCTCTGGAGAGGTTCTAGTTATGACCATTTAAAAAATGTGGGCTCTACTTCTAGTCACCATGGTTCAGGTGTGTTTTGATCAGCGCTGAGATCAATGATTCATCTGGGCTGACACTTCCTCTACGGCAAGATGGCTGTCCAATCCAAGAACACATGCAAGGCAGGAATCTCTTTCCCAGAAAGCTGATCCCTCTGCTTCTAGACAATGGTTATTCGGAAGGAAGTTGTCAACCAAAGAAACCAAGGAACTCCTGCTCTTCAGTGTGTCTCACCCAAAAGCTTGCTACAGCCCCAATTCCGTTGGCTAGGATTAAGTCTGGTATCATTTTAATCACAAATGTGATGGGACTGTCAGGGCATTCCATCTCATTTGTCCATTTTATTTTATTTATATTTTTCAATTTCACTTCATTGTTTCCCTTCTCAGTCCAGGACACAATCTTCTCTCTATTTGGGTTATTGTTACATCCAGCTACTGCCTCCAGTTTTTTACACCACAGCAAGTCCTCTAAAATACAATTAATAATGTTTTCCCTTTCTTTAAGTGGTTGCTCATCATTCTTCATTTTCTTAACATGAGTTAAAGGCTCAAGATGACAAAAGTCTATACCCTGCTTCATTTTCATCCTTTACCCACCCAGCCTTGTGTCCAATGCTTAAGACACAAGTTTGCCTGAACATGGCCATGTTCTCTTTCATCTTTGGGCTTTTGCACTTGCCATCCTATTTTCCCAGAACTCTCTTCCTCTACCATCCTGTGCTCTTCACCTGTCCTTTTCCTTCTTGGCTTTAGGACACCAGATAGTTCCCCTTCTCTAGGAAGCCTTCCTGACTCCTCACATCTAAATCCCCCTCCTATGCTGCTCCCTTAGCACACTGCATGGTACTCCTATCACCATGTCTATCAAAAGTCTTTCTCAAGGCAGCAGAACAGGAAGTCCACAACCAAATGATCAGAGTTGGTACAATCTCCATGTCTTGAATGGACCAAAGAAAATCATATACACTATGTTAACCCTTGGAATACTTTGGCTTTGAAGAGTAGAAAAAAATGAACAGCCCTATTCTACCAAGGCTGAAAACAGAACAAAATGGACATGCTGGAAAACCTAGATATCTGATGGAAAATGGATGAGCATTTAAAAATAATAATGACAAAACATATTATTGAAAATGGTGATATTTGGCAAATCCCAGGAACTGATTCACCAACTTTCACCTGCTCATGAATGCTGCAATCTGGAGTGGTCTGGCCTTTTTTAGAACCCCATAATCAGCTCTGAGTCTAAACCTAGATGATGGGCGTTGACCTAAGCAGAGGATGAAAAAGAGAGGAAACAAGGTTACATTACATTTTCTGAAAGGAAGCACTGTGGTGAAAAAATGAAGGGCGGGAGACATTTATATAGGAAAAAAAAAAGTACATGAGACGAAGAAAAATCAGTCACTGAAATCCCCACTAGGGAATGCACTATGTTCGTCCTAAAATAAATGTCTTCATTAACCACTATTGGTCAAAGGTGAGAATCACTCACATTCTATAGGCACATTCTCAAGAAACAAGAATTGATTGCTCAGCTGTTCTGTACAGAGGAGAAGTGATGAATTTAAAGTTCTGTTTGGAAAGAGGAGAAAGAGATCAAAGACAGAAAACTCCCAGAAGTGGCAAGAAAAGGAAGAGCTGGGGAGTATGGATATATCAGATGGTTAAATCATAACCAAAAGAGACACAAATAAAACATTATTTATTCAAAAAAAGTTTGGACCTCTATGTGCCCTTCTTTTCTGGATATTTTGAAAGAAAACTATAGGGTAAGCAAACGTTTGCAGAAGTTTAAACTCCTGGCTCCTTAGAGACAGAGACTAAAAGACCTTTTGAGACCTTCTCAATCCTGTGATTCTATGACATTTCACAGAATCCAGAGCATGATTAAACCTGAAGAACTATAATAAAAACAAACTTTGGGTGTAATTATAATACCCAAAAGTGCCTGCTTCGTCTCTTTTGTTGCTGCTTCTTGTGTTTTTCACCTAAACAGCTTCAAACTGCAAATTAGCACTTTAAAAAGATCCTGAGTTCTCAAAGGGAAAAAAATGTAAATACTTCTGAATTTATAGCATGATTCTGGTTCCAAGTCAATATATTTGCTGCTTCTATAATTTACTTGACACCGTGAATATGCACTAAACGGCTCTCCACAGTTTGTATTAGATCTTATGGGGATGGGGCATCAAAGATGAATAAAATATGATCGCTGCTTGAAGGAACTCACAATCTAGTTTGAGGGACAGAAATAGAGTAAATAATTCAAATAAAAGGAGATAAGTACAAAAATTGAGTTATATGAAAATACTACCTAATAAGAAATTATTATTTAAGACATGGAAAAATCTTAAACCTTGAGCTTTGTGGTACTATTATATCTTGTGATTCTTCTTATCAAACATGTCAACTGTATCAACTTAGCCTTGTGGACACAAAAAACAAAACTATGTTAATAGATGATAATGCCAAATGGGAGAAAGAATAAGGCTCTGGACCAGATGCTGGAGTATCTACACTAATAAAAGAATAAGATGCAAATTGACTGTACCTTCACAACGCCCACCAGCCAATCAGGAGTGATTATGCAAATTAACCCACCAAATATGGTGGGTTAATTTGCATATGCAGGTGCCGACCGGCCAGGGCCTGAGCAGGATGCTTGCATTGTCGCCATGGCGATGACGCAGGCGTTTTGCACTGCCCCAGCCACTCTCAGCCTCTGGGCAGCGTGAAAAGGCGGAAAGGAGGCTCCAGACAGAGCGAAGTGGTGCCGGCAGCCAGAGGAAGGAAGGCCCATTCTTGCATGAATCTTGGTGCATCGGGCCTGTAGTTATTCCATAAAGGCTACCAGCCTGGTAGTCAGAGTATTTTGCAATAAGCTAAAGTGTGGCTTCACGTTCAAGTGGTCAAATAGGGTTAGAAGAGATAAAATACCTGAGAATGAGTCAACCCTAAGGAGATATAGTTCACTGCAACTATCCCATTCAGGTGAAGTCAGGTTACAATCACGGAGCATCACGGAGAGGAAAAGAAACCATGAAGGGGCAATTTGCTACTTTCTCAGGCTTGGGTGTGGGCGTAGAGAACGACTTTGGTGTGATGATGGTCTTGGGGAGCAACAAATGTGATTGCTTCAGATCATTTAGCCCCACCAGCTAAGTCATGGTGTCATGCCCAGCACTGCCAGCCTGACCACCAGCTGTACCCAAGGCGATCTCAGTGGCAGCAGACCTGTGGTGGGCTTCCAGGCAGAACTGAGGCAGGTGTTCTTAGCCAGGACACCGAGAGGTGGTTAAAGTTGTGTTGGAACATCCGGGAAGCTGATTCCAATTGAAAAACCAGGCTGTTTGGAACTTCTGCCCCAGGTTGCATGGTTTGTAGCAGGACCCACATCATACCTTTGTCTGTAGCCTTCCCTTAGTTCTTAAGGTTCCTGAAACTTTACTGTGGACGTCAGGTTTGGTGGAATAGCCATTGTGACTGTGGGAAAGAGCAGCAAGATGCTGCAGCACATCGACTATAGAATGAGATGCACCCTGCAAGACAGCACCCGTAAGGCTTTTTTTTTTTTTTTTAATATATTTTATTGATTTTTTACAGAGAGGAAGGGAGATGGATAGAGAGTTAGAAACATCGATGAGAGAGAAACATCGATCAGCTGCCTCCTACACATACCGGGGATGTGCCTGCAACCAAGGTACATGCCCTTGACTTGAATGGAACCTGGGACCTTTCAGTCCTTAGGCCAAACCTCTATCCGCTGAGCCAAACCGGTTAGGGCCTGGAAGGCTTTTGACAAGCATATGAACTTGATCCTCTGTGACCAGGATGAGTTCAGGAAGATCAAGCCAAAGAATGTGAAGCAGCCTGAGTGTGAAGAAAAGCAAGGTTTGAGTCTGGTGTTGCTGCCTGGGGGAGAACGTGGTGTCCATGACTGTGGAGGGACGGCCCCCCAGAAATACTAGCATTGCGATTGTACCACTTGCAGGAGCTGCAGGAGGCCCTGGGGTCGGCAGGGCCACTGGCTGCCGGTGTTCCGATTCCCCAGGCTCCTGCTGGGTTAGCAGGTCCTGTCAGAGGGTTGGGGGACCATCCCAGCAGGTAATGGCTCCACAGGGAAGAGACACACTAGTGGCTGCTTCAGTTGTGACCAGTGCCGGCGTTGCAGGAGCCCCCACACTTGTAGGCTGAGTAACCCCACCTCCAGGCATTAAGGCTCCTCTACCCATTGGGCTTCCCCTGCTCGAGGGACGCCAACAAGCATGCCCCCTCCATAAATGAGACCCCCATCCACCAGGAATTAGAGGTCCACCCAGGAATGCACCCACCAAGACCCCAGGATACCACCGATCCATAGTCACTTTTTCCTGCAGTGCATCTTGTGAATCTATGTAGAGTGTTTGTAAGCTTTTGTCCCCTCTTTGCTATGTTAACATTCACTAATAAATAGATCAATTAAGCTGTAAAAAAAAAATATATAGAAACTGCATCCCTTCATTCAAAATGAATAATTAATATCTAAAGAACTTTCTGGAAACAATTAATAGTAATGACCTGAAAACGCAGCTGAGTTTGCTTTCCTAGTTAAAAGTGTACATTATAATTAGTGTGTGACAGCACTACACAGAAATCACTCCTGGAACCCTTTCTCTCCCATTTCACCTTTCACTTCTTTAATAAAAATTGGGGGTTGGGAGAGGACTCTGAATGTTAAATGACACATGCTAGACTTTAAAAATTCATTGTTCCAAGGAAATGGGAACACCTATTTTAAGAAATAAAAACTATGAAATGAGAAATTATAAATTAAAGGCTGTTATTACATACAAATATATGACAACAGAAAAAAAATCCTGAGGAAAACAAAGCCAACTGCAATGACAGCATGGAAGATAATATTAACAGAAATTTCCCTTTAATTCAATCCCCATGAAGAAAGAAAATAATAATTTATTGAATGAGGGTGTATAACTTTAGCTAAAGTCCAAGTAGTCCTTGTTTCTGAAGTGACTGTTGAAGAGAAGGCCTATCATATAATAAGTACATGTGTTTTGCATGATTGATTTTCTCATTTGTAATAGAATAATCATACTTAAGGTCAGAAATCTTCTTTTAAACCAGCAACAAGGAAAATGAGACATGATAAACTTCAGGAACTTCTCACTTGATCAGAGCAAAAAAAAAAGACAGATGACTTTAAAAAAAAGTGAAAAAATCAAAAGGCAGGCCCTGAGGCCCCCAAAGAAGCCAGCACCTGCCAGGGGGGAACCCGGCAGGGCACTGTAAGCTCAGACCCAGAGGCAGAAGGCAAGGAGGACATGCCAACAGCTTCGTTTTGCTCCCCAGGGGCTCCAGTTTCGCAGGAACGCACATTTTCAGCAGAGCCAAGAGTCTATTCTCGATACTAGAGTCACTAGGAAAAGGTAAATAGAAACAGGAAAAGTCAAGAAGTTAAATTTGAAAGCATTGGCAGGGTCAAAACCCGTCAGTGTTTACCCCTCGCTCCACAAGATACAGCCTGGGCACTCAAGGGACACAGAAGACACGCCTGTCTTATTCTGTCTCAAGTCTTGCCACTCTGCATGCCCTTTAGGCTGTGGGAACACTGGGTTGTCATGTTCTTGCACAAACCAGGCCATCTCATACTGCTCCACTTCCTGAAGTGCTACTTTCCTTTCTTTTGCCCAGTTCACGGCTGCCCATCCTGTCACGCTCTGGAAGCCTGCCCTGGCCTCTGCAATAACCCCATAACAATGACGTCCTATATCCGCCCTCGACCCCTGTTTATATTGCTCTCTTGCGTGATTGTCCTAAAGGACAGAGCTGAGTCATGTTTACTAGGGCATCGCTGGTGCCAGGCATGTGGCCATGCGCTAAGTGAATGAGTAACCGGGATATTTGTAAACTTTAATCAGCTATTCTTTCAACTTTTACTGGCAAAAACTTCCTAAGCAATGTTTAGAGACTGTGGGGCTGACCAGGAGAAAAAAAGGAAATCCACAGTGAGCCCTATGTTCTCAAAGAGAATGCTTTTTAATTGTGGAGTGGTTGGGTGGGAGTAGGGGAGATAAATTTAGGATATGTTTAAAAGATTGAGAAGGAGAAAAGTATGAAAGAAGGAAAACAGAGAGTACTCTTATAACCACTCATTAAGCTGTATACCTTTGCTTCATAGCTCTAAGCATGTTTGAAGGGATTCAAATCAAAAGGGAGTGATGTTAAGAGGCTTTGCAGATAAATTGTAGCTTACGATGATAATAATTACTATGTACAATGTTATAATTCTATGTTCCAAACATGTACATAATATGTAATGCCATATAATATGTAATACATATAATGGTATAAGATAACAATAAACATTATCCAGCACTTTCTCCCTTCCAAGGAGACATGGCCTGGAAGAAGTTTCTCTGAAAATACAGACTGTATTTGGAAGGATAGCATCCCAGTGGAACAGTATGGCCACCAAGCACACAAGACAGTAGATGCCTATGGCACTAGCTAGAGCCTAAGGGGACAGAGTCAAGCAGGGTTTCCAGGAGACCACTGGATATATCTTAAAAAGAAAATCTTGGTTCAAGATAAAAATTTAGGTTTCATCAGCATAAATGTGGATCTTGAACAGCAGTAATTGATGAGGTTACCCAAAGAGAAGACATAGAAGATGAGAATACATAGAAGAGAATACCTACTCAAATAGGATGATTAAAGATGTACCCTGAAGGGCACCAACATTTAAAGGCCTGGATAAGGAAAAACAAGGAGACCGAGGAGCACAGGGACATGGGTAATGGGGAACAATATGGCATTAACTAGGCATGATAATGGTAGAGCTCTGTATGAAATGTAGTCATCATTTTCTTGTTTTTATCATCTAACTTGATAATTTCTTTTGAGATACTTATAAACTCAGAAAACAAATGAAGTCATTATTTAATTTTCCCAACTTGGAATGACTTCTTCCAGGTACATTTGAAATTAGATACTGCTCTGGCCTTGGTCATTTTCATTGGGAATTTTAGAGGGCATCCATATAACTCTCCTTCCCAAGTCAGGGCTAGACCAAGGCTAAACGAATATTGAGCCTGAAAATTTGGCACCCTTTCAAATTTATAATCTTTCAATATTTCAATTCAATGCTTGAAGGAGATCAGAAAAAAAAACATGTTTGCTATGAATACAGATCACCTCTTTCATGTATAAAGTGAGATTCATCACAGCACTTAATGAATCACAAAATTTTAACTTATTTGGACCCATCTTTTATTTCAGTTTTTCCCTTACATAATTAAGCAAAGCTAGAGATAATTTGCATGACTATGGTTCTACAGATTGTTTCTAATACTTTTTTTTTTCTGGCTTGAGTGTTGTCAAAATAGTTTCTATTTTTCTAGAGCAGGCGTCCTCAAACTACGGCCCGCGGGCCACAAGCGGGTGTTTTTGCTGTTTTGTTTTTTTACTTCAAAATAAGATATGTGCAGTGTGCATAGGAATTTGTTCATAGTTTTTTTTAAACTATAGTCCGGCCCTCCAACGGTCTGAGAGACAGTGAACTGGCCCCCTGTTTAAAAAGTTTGAGGACCCCTGTTCCAGAGTGTTTTATTTTTCCCCTTGGTTGATACAACAATTTCACTTACAACTAACTTTCTCACTTTCACTAGCTCCTCAGAGCTACACTGGGAAGTCCTTTTGTGTGAGTCTGAGTCCTATTTTCCAGCATAGTAAAGGGGTCCTGAATTATTTAGATGATTACTTTTTAAATGCTTATGTTTTTAAGTATTTAATTTTGAAGCAGTTCTAAACTTACAGAAAAATTGCAAGAATAGTAAAAAGAACTCTTACCTAGAGACCTCATTCAGGTTTTGCCACTCTGCCAATAATGTCCTTTAGAGAGCCCATGTGGCATCTGGCTGTCACGTCCCTCTAGTTTTCTTCGACCTGGATCAGCTCATCAGTCTTTCCTTCACTTTCATGACCTTAATATATTTTTTAAAATTATAGGTGGTTATTTTATAGAATGTCTCTCAATTTGGGTTTGTCTGGTGTAGCCTCATAAATAGGCTCAAGTTATGTATTTTTCGCCAGAAGATTATAGAAACTTAGTTCTTTTCTTTGCAACCTATTAGGTGCCATATGATGCTTATTTATTCCACTAGAGGCCCAGTGCACAAAATTCATGCATGGGGCGGGGGTTCCCCTCAGCCCGGCCTGCGCCCTCTTGCAGTCCGGGAGCCCTCAGGGAATGTCCTGGCGAGCAGTCCTAAGCCAGCAGTCAGACATCCCTCTCGCAGTCCAGGACCCCTCACTCCTTACCGCCTGCCTGCTCACTGCTCCTTACAGCTCAACTTGCTGATCCTTAGCACTGCCACGGAGGCGAAAGAGGCTCCCGCCACTGCTGCGACGCTCGCCAGCCGTGAGCCCGGCTTCTAGCTGAGTGGCGCTCCCCCTGTGGGAGATCACTGACCACCAGGGGACAGCTCCTGCATTGAGTGTCTGCCCCCTGGTGGTCAGTGTGCTTCATAGCGACTGGTCATTCTGGTTGTTCTGCCATAACAGTCGCTTAGGCTTTTATTATATAGATTATACATGGTGGCAATGTTTTTATTTGGTAATAATATATTTTGCAGAATGATGCGTTGTAACTATATAAAAATCCCTTCTTCACCACACTTGCACCCACTAGTTTTAGCATCCCTTGATGTTTCTTGCCTGGATCAGTTTTAACAAAAATAGTTTCCAAATGGTTAGTTTCTAAGTTCATCATTCTTTTTGCTTTTACTTATTAGTGGGCTCTCTACTTGGAAAGGAGAGCTTTCTCTTATCCCCATTGTTTGTTTATTTGTTCATTTTTGTCAGTATAGACTCATGGTTCCCCTTTTACTCGGTGGACTACAACTCATTACTATCATTTCCCATTTTGATGCTCAAAGTGTCCCAGACTAGGCTGGAGGAGGCTCCAAGAGCTGGCTTGTGTCCCTTGGACATGCCTCCATCGTTACTGGAGCACTTCCTTACTACCTGGCACCACAAGGTATTCTAGGTTCATCTTTTAATTTTCCTCCCCCAGCTCTACAAACTGCCATATCCATGGACCCTGGTTCCTTTCAGTGGTGGTGGTTTTGGAAACCAAACTCTGGGTGCAAGATATGCCTGTGGAGTCCCTGGTTGCCAGGCCCTTTCACCCCATCAGAGGACACAGATAGGAATTATATACATATACAAGCACACACACACACACACACACATACACACACACACACACACGACTCCATATTTATTTCTATGAATGTGAGTTTACACCAATACCCTCATTCCCATTCTCTCAGGTGTCATTGGAGCGTTCCTCCTGTCCAAATCTGCCCCTCTCGTTCCTGATGGTGAGAAACCTGTTATCTATGTAGCCAGCCTTTTGATCCTGCCAGGCCACCGCCTCTCACTGCCCCACATACCCATGCCCTGACCCTTGTTAGGGGCTGCCTTCCCCAGGTTACCATCCCCATTTGGCCCTGCGGAATGGCTTTTTGAGAAGGAAGGTAGGAACAGAGGAGGAGAGAGGGGAGAGGGAAAAGAGGAAGGAAGAAAGAGAGAAAATTCTAGAGGAAAAAATGGAAACTTCAAAAGAAACTGCTGGGCAAACTTCCTGAAATTGCTGATTCATACACTGGAATATGTCTATAATTTAGTGAATTGCCTCACTAAAACGATTAGGCAAGTGGAATGTGATCTAATGAGACCTTTAACACCCAACCCTTACACAGGCAGTTGTAAACATATATACTGTCCAACCTCAAAAGCCCACATTGGTGATCATTGCATTATAGGCTTGAGATTTTACAAGAATAAACAAAATGCTAACTATATTGACACTATACTTGTCTTTCAAAGTTCATGATCCAAGATAAACATAGTTGTTAGCCTTTTGACCCGCACTTCCTACACCCCACCCCTCGGTGACTCCTCGCCTCCATCCTCACTCCCCTCCAATCTATGCCGCACACTCCTTTCAGAGCACTCTTTGTGTAAATGCAAACCCAATCATGTCATTCCTGGGGAAGAAACCTTCCAGTGGTTTCCCCTCACAAACTGTTAATGTCTGGATGCCTTAGCTTGGCACACAGGCTTCCATGACGTTGCCTAGTCCACTCCTCTCTGGGCCCTTTAAATAAACTCAGCAAGCCCTCAATAGCCCTTGTTGCTACTGTGGCTGTTCCAGACTTGTTCCGTGCCTTCTGCCTTCCTTGTGCTGCCAGCGTATTCCAGCTCTGTGCCCTGGAACCTCACCATTCCTGCCCGTTGGATCTGCAGCTTGGGTTAGAACTTGCTTCTCTCCTGGCTTTCACCGTTGGCCATGCTCACCCAGCGAATGATTCCTGGCCTCCGCCTTCCTGTTTCAGTCATCGGAACTGTGGGTGAGAGGTGTCCTCCATCAGGCAGTTCTCTGCCCACCTTTTCTGCCTCATCTCCTGGTGCTGCCACCAACTCACCTGGGCATAAAAATACCTTCTGTTTCCTAAGAATAGATGCACTTTGACATGTTCCTACCCCATAATCTCCTCGGCTTAGAATTCCTCCCTCCTCATTTCCCTTCACCACCTCACCCATCTCAATCAACTCTTACTCCTTCTCACCTCACCATCTTGCTGGTGAACTCTAAGTCCTTCAGCAATCAACATTCACCTACATCCCAGCCTATGGAAATCCCACCCTCCTTCCCACTCTCATTCTCAACAGCCCAGGCAGAAATGGGCTTTCCCTCTTCTGCCCTCATTTGGACCTTTAAATACCTTTATTATTCCACTAATTATACTGTAGGATATTTTTAGTTTACATTCAAGTCTCTCACGGGAGACTCTAAGATCCGGGTAGGCAAGAACAGGTTTTAATGAACCTTTTGTAGCTAGAACACTAAGCCTAGTACCAGCATATAGAATAAATGCAAGAGATTTCAACTGAGTAAATGGATGAAGCCTGGGCAAACAAACGAATAAGTAAAATAGGCCACTGAGTCCATTATATAGATCTTTTGTTTTCTCAAATAAAAATTAAACTTAAAGGCTATATTGGCATAGACTTTCAAAATTTCACTTACTGTTTTTAAAACGTATGTTAACATTAAAGAAAATTTTACAAGAATGGTTAGGTATAAGGTCTTATCACCTTAACACTATCAGTTTTGGTTCTCTAGGTTTTCTTCCAACTTTCTTGCCTACATGTTCATATTTTTCTTCAAAAGACATAGAACCAAATTTGCCCAAATTTATCTTTGGGAGGGGGGGTAAATTGTTCTTTTAATATTTTATGAATTGCTATTTCGTTTCTCATGACTAAATTATATAACATGGAGTTGCTATAACTTAGGTAACCAGTTCCCTATTTTTAGACATTTAGGTTGTTTCCAAGTTTTCTGCTGTTATAACTAAGCATAAAATAAACATTTTGGGTTTTTTCTTTTAAGTTATTTTTTAAAATCATTCTTCTTAAATTCTTAGGAATGTGGCCCAAAAAGTAATTCTTGGTATGTTTTGTAGAATTGCTTTTTAGAAGATTTCTACCAATTTGCAAGGTAAAGGCACATATTTGTCACAAAGAGTCAGTCCTTTTTTATCAAAGACTTTGAACTCTAACCAATTTGGATTTAACTCTTGGAGCCACCACTTAATATCTATGTGTATGTCAACAAATCTTTACCTTCCCTAAACCCAAGCTTCTTCACTTGAGAAAGGAGATCTCTTAAAAGTTGTATGAAAAATGTACATACGTTCCTTGGCTGAGTGGCTGGTATAAAATAAGGGTTTAATAAAAGTTTGGCACCTAAGGGTAATGCTACACACCTTTGGTTCATTATATGGGTTGATTTCAAATGCATCCCTCTGAGGACAATCTTGTTTTCCTTATTCCTAGCTTGAATCATTCAATCCCTCACTCATTCAAGCATTCACATATTCAACAACACTTTATTGAATTCTTTGTTTGTGCCAGACACTGTCCTGTGTCCTAGGGATACTGTTGTGAACAGAATAAATAGAGTCCTTATCCTTATGGAGCTTGGTGGAGAAAGACAGACAGCAGACACATAAATAATCTATAGCATGTCAACGTGTACATGTAATGGTATAATGTTTTCTTTTTCCCCACAATTGTTATTTTAATCGATGGTCCATTCAATAAGAAATAACATCTTAGAAGAAAATGTCATATATTCATTTTCATTAATCCATCACAATATTTCTGGGAACAAATCATGGAGAAAAACAATTATGAAGGCTCTCATTTATGAACTGAACTGAGCATTAAGCAACCATTAGCCATTTTAATCCTCTCAACAGCCTTCTGAGATAGATTATCTCCCAAAATATAATGAGATAATACCCCGTGTCACAAAGCAGGAGATAGTTTAGGAGCTTTCACAGATGTGGTGGACCTTGTCTGGGTTTGGTTTTTTAAATTGTTCTTTGGCTGCCTGGCACTAACTTCCTCTCAATGGGAACGTCTCCCACAGAGGAAATGGGTGGTCTCTATGCAATGTATCCTGCCACCTAATATGGAGGCCAGATTCCGAGGTCCTTCTGCTTCCTGCCTTTGGACACCCAGGTGAGGGCACATGACCCAGACCCAACCAACAGACTCTCCCACTGGAGACTCTGAATGCTGAGGAAGTGAAACTAGAACAATTAGAAACAAGAGCCTAGTCTCAATGCCTGGACTGTTCAGCTGTAATACTCTCCAGTGGTAAGAGGTGAGGGCCCCAGCAATAGATGACTCTTTGGCTTTGGTTTCCACTGCCCTTGGTCCTGGTGCTCCAGTCTTCCTGGCAATTCTCTGAGCTACCTAGTCTTTTACATATATTAGCCAGCACTGAATTTCATAGCTTGAAACTTAAGAACACTGACTGGTAACACATCTAGAAAATGGCCAAGTCGGTGTTTGATTCTAGGTCTGTCTAAATACAAAGCTTGGGCTCTTTGCACAAAAGCAAGGCAAATAGGCAGTCAGTTATTTATTCAACAATTATTCCTCAATCCATCACACGCATAGCAGTACCATCTCAGAAACCTAAATGTGAAAGATTTACTAAAACTGCTATGGCATTGAATTCAGCTAGGATCTAGCAAGAAGTTCTCGGCAGTAAACTTGATTCTAAGAAGTCTGCAGGATCCCCAAAATGTCATCCCTGCTCAAAGGCTACCAACTTCCTGTTTCATGTATGTTATTTTTATCATCCAATTTTTCTACAGCTACTATGCTTTCTAACTTTCTCTGTGACCTGGTCTCTCATTTCATGTCCTTGTAGTAATTGACTTGCTTTGATATGATCTTTTTAGGTTGGAATTATTTAGATTTAAATTTGATACAAGAATAATAGAAAGAAAGCAGACTTTGCTCCCCTGTGAAGAGAAAAATATCAAGAAAAGGAAACACCTAGTGAGAAATTACCAGATGGCGTTTGTTATTCTTTTTGGAAAGAATAAGGATGTTGCCTAGCACTGGCCTTGAGCTAAAATGTATTTACACTAATTTTTAAGTGACTTATGAACATATATTGCTATTCCTCTTCAGTTTTTTGCATTTAACAATTGACGTATCATACTTGGGAATATTGGGATTGATTACATTCATACATTAGAAGAGTGGATAGTGGGCCTACTAGAAATACCTATATCACACCTTGTAGGCAATTATTTACCTCTATCTGCTTTCAAAGGTGGAAGTTGGTATACTCATTAGAATTCTAGAGGTGAGGATGTCTTCTTCTCTCTATTGGCCCCAGAGTTTCTTATTGTCATTTCTTCCACTCAAACGCTCCCCACTCTGTCTGCTTTTGGACTGGGGTCATTACCATGAATTTGGAACAATGGTTTGAGGAGAAAACAAGGGAACAAGATGACCAAGTGGAGAAAGTTTCAAGGATTCAGTCCTTGATCTTCAATTTTGGAAGCTGCTATAAAGGTACAGTGAGCACTGCAGAGCTCAGGAAAGTTTATAAATTGAAATTTTAAAAGATTATTGTGATTTTTTTCCTTTCCTCAGACCAAAAAGTGACCATGAGTATTCATTCATTCATTCATTTATAAAACAAACCCCATTGTGACTTTTTTACCATTTAGTTTTCAAGAAGCTTACAATTTAGTGAATAGAATGAATTTACTAGATCTCTGGTTTTCTTTCTTTTTTCTTCTGAGAATCATGTGTTATGTGTCTCAGAGTACGTGACAGCGATGATATTCACAGGTGCAACAACTCTTGTTGAGTACCTGGGGTTATTCACTGGGCCCCATACATTAACTGTAACTCTACCATTTTCTTTTTCACATGGAAAGTATGGATACAACAGCAAGAGCAAGAGAGAGACAGTGAAAGAGAGAGGTCACTAAGGGAATAACCTTGAATCTAATCAAAATGTGAAGGTCATTCACATACTTTTGTTAGTGACGAAAAGTGGCACCAGATGTTAACCTTGGTTCAGCAACCTCAGTTCTCTAGTTCTTGCTAAGAAATAACTCAGAGAACGTTTATTTAGAAAGTCACAGTGGTAGAAGTGAGCTGTAGAAGAAATGGACTCAGGAAACAAGTTACAGGAAAAGAAGGGCCCTTCAGATCTTAGGGAAAAGAGAGAGAGAGCGCCCTGGGAAAAGAAAGGGGTGGGAAGGTCAGGGTGTGTTCCATAGAGAGAGCCTTACTCTGGGTCCTCCATCCTAATGGCTTTTATCTGGAGGCCTGAGGGGAGAATCCCAATGGGACATTCATCAGCTTTCCTGGTGTGCCCCCTCAGAGTATCCACTGAATGGTCGGCACCAGGAAGCCATTGGTCAATACAGCTGGTCCTAATTCCATGGTATCACATCCATCTGATTTTGCTGCTTCTCTGGGCCTGGAGCTGAAACACAACTGAAGCCTAGACATCTTCTTCCAGGGGTTAATGCTCAAGGGTGTGGGAGTGCAAGAGTTTATTGTTTTGTCCCATTGCTAGGCAACTGGGGCTCTCCATCCTGGTGACCCTCTGCTCCTGGCCCATCCTTCCTGCTCTGCTCCTGCCTATCTAACTCCCTAACTCCCGACTACACTTTCCTGGCTTGATAAGTATTAGTAATAAATTATTTACTGTGAACTTCACAAATGACTTTCAAATACCAGGTAGATCACCACTAAAAATACTGCTCTGCATGGGTAAGGGCAGAATTGAATACTTTCTCTGACTGGAATGTTCTTGGCACGTTTTATAATTTTGTTTTCTATTTCATCCCGGGCCCCACAATTCATTATTTACTCAACAAATCCAGTGGTTTTCCAACTTTAGCATCCATCAGAATTACCTGGAAGACTTGTCAAAACATAGACTGCTGGGCCCAGTTCCCAGAGTTTCTGATTCAGTAAGTCTGGGTGTGGGCTGGGAATTTGCATTTTCCACAGGTTCCCAGAAAATAGTGATGCTGCTGGTCCAGAAACCACATTTTGAGAATCTTTGACAAAGTCATTCGTTCAAAAAACATTTATTAAAAACCTACCTGGTGCCTGGTGCCAAAGTGAAAAAGAGAAACTGGACATCTTATCTAATAAAAGAGTAATATGCAAATTGACCATCACTACAACACACAAGATGGCTGCCCCCATGTGGTCAAAGATCCTGCCCCCATGTGGACATAAGATGGCCACTACAAGATGGCTAGCAGGGGACGGCAGTTGGGAGGGACCAGGCCTGCAAGGGAGGGAAGTTGGGGGTGATCAAGCCTGCAGGGGAGGTCAGTTAGGGGTGACCAGGCTGGCAGAGGAGGGAAGTTGGGGGTGACCAGGCCTTCAGGGAAGGGCAGTTGGGGGGGACCCAGGCCTGCAGGGGAGAGCAGTTGGGGCGGGACCAGGCCTGTAGGGGAGGGCAGTTAGGGGCAAACAGGCTGGCAGGGGAGCAGTTAGGCATCAATCAGGCTGGCAAGGGAGTGGTTAGGGGGTGATCAGGCTGGCAGGCAGAGTGGTTAGGGGCAATCAGGAAGGCAGGCAGGCAAGCAGTTGGGAGCCAGCAGTCCTGGATTTTGAGAAGGATGTCCGACTGCCCGTTTAGGCCCGATCCTACTGGACCCTCGAGGGGTCCCATATTGGAGAGGGTGCAGGCTGGGCTGAAGGACACCCCCCACCCCCCATACACAAATTTTGTGCACCGGGCCTCTAGTATTTTATAAGAGCTAATGTCTACTGAGCACTCTGCTATGGACTTTGTTATGACCTGATTTACTCCTTTAGGACAATTCTACAAAGTAGGTATTGTTTCTCTATTTGACAGAGGAGAGTACCACAACTGTAACCTGCTCAAAGTCATATGGACAGGTTTCTGAACTAGGATTTGAACACCTGTCTACTGGATGCCAAGTGGTGCCAGCAGGCACCATGCAATATGCTATGCTACCCCTGTAACACTGAAGAGCTCACATACAGTATTATAGTCAGTGTTTGGCAGATTTCTTTTTAAAAAATGATGTTCAGGGAGGTTAAATTACTTATCCAAAGTTATTTAGCTACGAAGTATCTTAAAATGTAATGTCAGTTTGTCTGATGCCAATGTGCTTTTCCCACCATAAACACCATTTCTCCTTGACTTATCTCTAGGTCAAGATCAATCTTAATCAGAGCCAGAAAAAAAAAAAATATATGAGCCCCAGTTAACTAGAGCGAGCAGAGACTGGATAGTCCAGTCTAATGTCTTAGTTAACTAAGACATCTCTCTTGTGTTAACTTTCTATCTAATAGTTATCAGTTCACTTTCCACCCTAAATCAGCACAGTTTAAAGTAACGTTTCCCTCATGATTCAGGACCATCAAACCCCACAACCATCATTAAGAACATTTGTTACTGAGAAATATCAAAGTGGGTGCAGAAGACACAGACGATTGGATTGAATGTGTAGGGAGCCCAGAATTCCTGCGGACAAATTAAACTATAATCTAATCACTTACCTTCCCTGGAATCAAAATGGATAAAGGCCCCCAAACTCAGACCAATCAAATGATTCAGTTTAGTTGGGTTCTAGTTAATCAAGTTTATCCCAATTTGTGTAAGGAGCTGATAGAATTCAGTAAAAGTGACCGCTTATCTCCTTTTGTGACTTGGTAAATCGCAAAGAATGAAGCTTTCCCTGACTCCTGTGTACTGCTGTGTTACCCAGTCATCAGGGAGAGAAATGAGCTGTATAATTACCTTTTGAGACATGAATCATCCTTGCTCTGAGGGTCCAGACCTGTTTGACTCTATAAAAGCAGCTCAAGGTCGAAGTGCAAATGTGCACTGTCTGCCGTCCCCGAGGCTGATATAATTACCAAGCTACCCTGAGGAGATGAAGGTGCTCCCTGCATCTGGCCTCGCTCTCCTTCTCATCACGGCTTTGAACTTTTCCTCTGCAGCCCCCTCCCTATTTGCAGCCACCCCCAGGACCTCACGGAACAACTATCACCTCGCACAGGTTTGTGAATCTTTGCAGAATTCCTTCTTCCTTTTCCTACCCCAGGAGACTAACAGAGTATAGCGAGAAAATGAGGGGGAAATCTGTTATTGTTTTAAAATCTATAATAATAAAAGTATAGTATGCTAATTAGACCAGACGGCCAAACAGTGGAATGACCATCCAGACGACCTTCCAGACAAAGCTGGGGCTGCGAGGGCCAAGCCCCTTGCACGAATTTCGTGCATCAGGCCTCTAGTCTTCTTATAAGTCCATTGAAGTCCACTAGATTCTATCTGCTGTGAAACTACGACTGATGGCTGGTGCACGTTAGGTGTGCGTTTGTATGACTAAGTAAATAAGTGAATAATTATGTACCTAGTTATCTTGCTTCTTACAGAATTTGAGGTGGTTTACAAAAATACATGCCATACAAAAAGACCAAAGAAGTATTTGAGAAATAGTGTATGAGGAAAATAAAGGAAAAATTGAGGTGTACAGTTGGCATACAGTAACTAGGCTTCCTGGCAGTCCGCTTGTACTCAGGGAAAACTTGGTCAAAATCTAAAGTGAACCAAGTTTTTCCTGGGTATCTACCTGCTTCTCATTTGACAATCTTTCCTCTCTAAAGCATATATTCCCCATTTGCTTACATTTTCTGTATTTCCCACTTCAAAATCTCCCTCAAATGACTGTTGGGAGGGATCTGATACAAATAATTCCTATTGGAATTTTTGCAGACTACTGTGACTCAATGTGATTCCATGTACAGGGGTGGACAAAAGTAGGCTTACAGCTGTTTGTATAGAAAAAGACATCCAGGTAGGATTATTACAATAGCTTTATTAACTCAAAAGAATGTCACAAGGCAACTGTAGACCTACTTTCACCCACCCCTGTGTCTAAGTGTTTTTGTTTTTGTTGTTGTTGTTTTGCATTTAATAGGAAGGTGGCAATCTTTTTTTTCTTTTTTTAAAAAATATATTTTATTGATTTTTTACAGAGAGGAAGGGAGAGGGACATAGAATTAGAAACATCGATGAGAGAGAAACATCGATCAGCTGCCTCTTGCACACTCCCCACTGGTGATGTGCCCGCAACCAAGGTACATGCCCTTGACCAGAATCGAACCTGGGACCCTTCAGTCCGCAGGCCGACGCTCTATCCACTGAGCCAAACTGGTCAGGGCGAAGGTGGCGATCTTTAACCTAAAAAAACAAGTTTCATAGGCCGGAACTCGAACAGTAATGACAGGTGTGTGGATGAGATGTTTTTGCACCAGGGCCTCTCTTTTAAGAGTCTAAGTGACAGCACATCTGTGATTGCCAAGCCTGCCCCCGGGTACTCTCCTGCCTGCTAGGCTGCACCTGTGCACCGCCTGCGGAGCTGCCCTGCAGCGCTGGTTTTCACCTGCCTGCACATCAGCTTGTTCCTACTGACTGTTTACACCACTCACCCATTCTGACTGGTCAGGCCCCCTGCCAACCAGTCATTAAACATTTTGCATATCAATCGGCCCCGCCCACAAATAATACAGTGAATGGCAAGTACAGGCCTGTTGAGTGAAACTTCCTTTGTCTTGAGTCCACTTTTGGAGTCATTCCATTCAAAATAACAATATCTCAAATTCCGGCGTCTATTTTAAATTGTCTTTCATCGGTGCCACCTAGCTTTGGGTCCCTTCTCCCCAAATGTGGTTTTGCCTCGCCCAGCCTCATGCCGCTCTGATTCGGAAACAGCGGAGACTTCGTGACCCCAGAAGGAGGAGCACACTGCGGCCCGACGGAGCTGAGGTGGATGGAGACCGTGATGCTAGGCAGGTTCAGTCAAACTGTGGTCGTCAGGTATACCGGCCTTACCTGTCGTCTATTACTCTTTTGTTCCACAATGGAGTGCGGCAAACCCAAAAATATTAACTTTCAGCCCTTTACAGAAAAAAAAAAAATTAGTTGACCTAAAAATTAGCAGTTTGCACCGGAAGAAGACTAGAACATTTGGGAAAAGCCATGCTTGCAGGAGCATTTGGAAAAATTAGGTGGCCTGGCAATATTGGGGATTTTTAGTGATCCCTTACTTCTTTTTCTCCAAAATAAGCCAGGCTCAGTCAGTTTTCCTAATGACATACTCTCAGAAAGACCTTCGATCACGGACCAAGAAAACTTGTCAACACCTTGCCACCTGGCAAACAACACCTTCTCCTGCCTGCAAAACCCCTCATCATCAGCTCTGAGCAAAAACAGGTATCACTCTTTCATACTTAGAATAATCTGGGCAAACCTCTAACGTGGTCCCAGTGACTAAAACAAAAATTAATGTCCCACCTTCTGGTTTACAGAATCACGTAAAAACTTTGACAGCCTTAAAATACAAAAAATAAAATAGCATGAAAATAGGCAGTTTAAGTTCATTCATTCGACCATGATTTATTGACTGCTTACTGTATGCTATGTGCCAGGGTCAGTTCTAAGTTTTGGATAAACATCAATGAACAAAACAAGTAATGTCCCTGACTACGTGTGACTCAAAGTGATTGGAAAAAAATTAACCAGGTTGACAGAGAGTGACTGGGGTGCATTTTCACCTGGGTAATCCAGGAAGGCTTCCCTGAGGAAGTGGCATTTGAGATGACCCTGAACTATATGAAAGAGCCAATCTCATGAAGATCTGGAGGCAGAGCAATCCAGGCAGAGGAAATAGCAAGTGCAGCAGCTTGCGGGGTGAAGGGTCATCAGGCTAGTGTGGCAAGAGCTGAGAGACCACAGGGAGAAGTCATTGGCTGAGTCGCAGAGATAGGCAAGGCCAGTGGATCACCTGGGGCCTGCGAGCCCGCGTCAGGATAAACAGCTTCCACACTGTTCTCTTCCTTCTATTTGATCACTCACTGAGAGAGAACAAGTGGTTTCTTATGCCTAGAAACACAGACAGGCAACATTTCTAAATACCATACGCTGCTTCTCAAACCCACAAACACAGAAATCCACAGTTGAAAAGATGAACAGGATTTTAGTTGATGTATTTAATGTCCACTTATACCCTTTAAATTCTGATTTGCTGATGAACAGAAAGGCTTCAAAACTGATGGATGATGAAATGCTTACTTCGTCTTACTCCAGGGTTTTATTCTTTTTGTTTGCTTTTTAAAAATTAGTGATAACAATACAACATTTAAAGCAGGTTGTTAAATTGTCCTTAAACATAATATAAATTTTTATTATCACATTATTATGGACTCATCATTAAAGAAAATAAAAAGTAAAAACCTCCCAAATATAAATTATTAAATTTAGGTGTCTTTACTACCATTTTACTCTCTGTGCATGGATATATGTTTAATTGTTATTATATTTGGTTCTTACCTTTCTCAGTAATTATTATGTCACAAGAAAATATTTATTTTTATACTATTTTCATGAACACTATTTTGAAGAGTTACACATATTCCAGAATACAGGAGTGAGCAAAAGTAGGTTTACAGTTGTAAGTACACAAAACACAGAGTTAATAAAGCTATTGTAATAATCATAATGCATGTCTTTTTCCATATGAACAACTGAGAACCTACTTTTGTGCACTCCTATATAAGTGAGTTTTAATTTAATAATTTCTTTTGTTGGACACATAAATTATTTCCATATGAATAATGTTTCTATGAACATCTTTGTATATCAGCCTAATCTAAAGGATTACTTTTTCAGGATAGATTTCCAGAAGTGGAATTCATGAGTAAAATATTATATATAGCCCTAGTCGGTTTGGCTCAGTGGTAGAGCATCGGCCTGTGGACTGAGGGGTCCCAGGTTCCATTCTGGTCAAGGGCATGTACCTTCGTTGTGGGCACATCACTGATAGGGGGTGTGCAGGAGGCAGCTGATCGATGTTTCTCTCTCATCAATGTTTCTAACTCTCTATCCTTCTCCCTTCCTCTCTGTAAAAAAAATCAATAAAATATATATTTTTTTAAAATAGTATATATATACTAGAGGCCTGATACACAAAATTCGTGCAAGGGGCTTGGCCCTCAGGGCCCCACAGCCCCATCCCCTACCCACTGGTCATTCTGGAAGGTCGTTCTAGAAGGTCATTCTGCTGTCCGGTCTAATTAGCATATTAGCTCATTATTATATAGGATATATACATTTTTAAATATTTTGATATATTTAAAAGCATTTTTCAGCCCTGGCCGAAATGACTCTGTGATTAGAGCATCAGAGGGTCTCAGGCTCGATTCACAGTCAAGGGCACGTTTTTGGGTTGTGGGTTCAATCCTGGACCCAGGTCAGGGCACATCCAGAAGGCAACCAATCGATGTGTCTCTATCACATTGATGTTTCTATTTCTCTCTCTCTCTCCTCTCTTCCACTTTCTCTAGAAATCAATGGGAAAAGTATCCTCCCACCTCAGGTGAGGATTAAAAAAAAATTATCTTTTTAAAAAGCACTTTTCACAATGAGGATCTCATTGGATCCTCACACTGCTGTGGTCAGTAGGACAGATACCAACCCTATCTTATAGATGAGAAAGCTGAAATCAAAAGAATTTAAAGGAATTTCCAAAAACCTAGGGGAAATTCTATTAGGATTCATCCCACAGCATCAAAAGTTCTCACAACTCCCTTTCTGTGACTTAGCCAAAGTGGAAAGAAATGTTGAAGAAACTGTATCATGAACTTCACCTTATGTTGAAGCATACCTAACTCTGAGTTTTAAACTTTTAATTCTCAGGAAGGACACTAGGACTCCACTGTTTTTAATCTCTCAAAGTTGAAAGAGAAGTGGAGAGGGGACCACCTGAACCAATAAACCCTGTGATTTAACAGTGGGGGATGGGAAGGGAGGCGGGTGAATGGGACAGTTCTGACAGGAACACAATTCTAAGTGCACATCTATTTGCCTTATTGAACATTTTGACCCTGAAAAGTATGCTAAAACCTTATCAATAATTTTGGCAAGAAAGTTCCCTGAATGATTTAGGTTCTCAGAACATCGGATAATTCTTCAAAGAAGAACAGTACATAGCCATGCAAGCCTACCTCGAGAAACAAGGAAAATCCCAAATAAACAATCTAACTTTACATTTAAAGGAATTAGAAAAAGAAGAATAAACAAAACTTCAAGTAAATAAGATGGAACTAATTAAAGTCAGAGCAGAAATAGAAATTTTAAGAAGAAACAATAGAAAAGATAAATGAAACCAAAAGCTGGTTCTTTAAAGATAAACAAAATTGGCAAACCCTCAGCCAAACTTATCAAAACAAACAAAAAAAAGAGCCCAAATAAATAAAATCATAAATGAACGAGAAGCCACAACAGACACCACAGAAACACAAGGAATCATTAAAGAATACTACAAACAATTATATGTCAACAAATTCGACAATCCAAAAATATGGGAAAATTTCTAGAAGCATACAACCTTCCAAGACTGAACCAGGAAAACACAAAATATCTAAACAGACTGATACTAGCAATGAAATTGAAGCAGTAATCAAACTCGCAGCAAACCAAAGTCCAGGACCAGATGGCTTCAAAGGTGAATTCTACCAAACATATAAAGAAGAATTCATACCTATCTTTCTTAAACTATTTCAAAACATAGAAGAGGAAAGAACATTTCCAACTCATTCTACGAAGCCAGCATTACCCTGGAGGTATTACCCAAGGTCTAGTGTTATTCACATGAATATATAATACTATATCTAACAAATCCCCTATTGTTAAACATTAAGATTGCTGCCAATGTTTTATTATTTACATATAGAAATATGTATATATAACATGTAAATAAAAATATACATAATTTATGTAGAATATAAATAAGTGTATAGTTCATGGAATATATAAATAAATACTATTTATAGACAATAAAATACCTTATATACAATGTATAAATATAAAATTTTATATGTAATTAAAATGTATATATAAATCTTTAGCTGTTCCTTGTTTATTTTCCTGAAATAAGTTGGATCAACAACAGGTTCTGATTCTGCATTTGTGTGACTCTGCCTCACTCACTTCATCTAAGCTGTCATAGAAAAGCATTTTGAATGATGTATGAGAGGTTTAAGCCTTATGTGCAAATGAAAGCTTTATAATGTACTAGAGGCCCAGTGCACGAAATTCCTGCACTGGGTGGGGGCAGGGGGGTCCCTCAGCCCGGCCTGTGCCCTCTTGCAGTCCAGGACCCCTCGGGGGATGTCCGCCTGCCAGCTTAGGCTCGATCCCCCCTAAGCCAGCAGTCAGACATCCCTCTCACAGTCCAGGGCTCTCGCAGTCTGGGACCCCTCGCTCCTTACCACCCACCTGCAGCGGAGGTGGAAGAGGCTCCCGCCACTGCCACTGTGCTCACCAGCCGTGAGCCGGGCTTCTGGCTGAGTGGCACTCCCGCTGTGGGAGCACACTGACCACCAGGGGGCAGCTCCTGCATTGAGCGTCTGCCCCCTGGTGGTCAGTGTGCTGTCATAGGGACGGGTCTTTCTGCCGCCGGTAGTTCCACAGTTCGGTTGATTTGCATATTAGGGTTTTATTATATAGGATGATTACTTTTACTTGTCTCAAGGGACAAAGAGCCTGTCCCAGGAAACCAGCCCCACAGAAACAAGTTCAGCCCCACACACTGAACACACCTGAACTGATTAAAAGCCTCAGCAAGGAAACAGATTGAACCTCTATCTTTGCATAAGGTGAGAGGCTGGAGCACAAAGCCTCTGAGAGTTAAAAAACACTGGTGTCTGAGGAAAATATGATACCAATAACTGCTCGCCAGAGGACTAGGAGAGTTTATTTCACAAATTGGGTCCAGATGTCAAGGGCTAATAAATGATTCATGGGTGGAAAATGTTCTTTTTCCTTCCATTATTTTTTTCTCTTACAATACCTATTCATTGTAGGGAAACTATAAAATGCAGGTGAGCAAAAATAATAATAAGTAAATAAATAAACTAGCTAGCTAACATGCCCACTACCAAAATATAATTGTTGTTAGTAATTTGGCACACTGTATATCTTTCTAAGCTTTACCTATGCAAATATATCTAAATTTTTTCAAAAATGGCAGTATACTCTGCACACTATTTTTCATATATCCAGAAAATATTACCTGAGCATGAGTGTACTCCCCAAGACTGTGCTGTCGGTGTGTCAGCCTGCCTCTCCCTTTCAGGCATATCTTGACAAGTACTACACAAAGAAAGGAGGCCACCAGGTTGGTGAGATGGTTGTGCGAGGAAGCAACTCCATAGTAAAGAAGATTAAGGAGCTACAAGCATTCTTTGGCCTTCAAGTCACGGGGAAGTTAGACCGGACCACAATGGACGTGATCAAGAGGCCTCGCTGCGGAGTCCCTGACGTGGCAAACTACCGCCTCTTCCCAGGTGAACCCAAATGGAAAAAAAATACCTTGACCTACAGGTAATGAGATCTGAGTCTTTCCAAATTCAGACAGAAACACCTCTCTCACTTTCCTTCTTTTCTTTAAAAAAAAAATCTTCCTTCTGTTCTGTATAAATATCATGACTCATCACAACCACAGGAAAGAATGTCTAGGTCCAATCTTTAGGCAATGACAATGGAGAATTCACTAGAAAATAAGATTTCAGGATGACTGTAATTGCTGGCCATCTTAGGTATTACAATTTTACCAGTTAGAGACAACACATTTATCTTAAAAAAAAAAATAATAATCTAGTCTAGGGTTAACAACCTGACAGTATCTACCCGTGTTCTTAAAACAACCTGTTCAATCAGAAGGATATGATAAAACTCACCTATCGATAAATTAATTGTTTTCATGGATTGAAAAAGTCATTTATTGATGACTCATTAAGTACCTACCATAGGCATTCAATTTTGGAAATAATTTGTCCTTTGTGGGCCCTTAGCCCCAGGTTCCCCCTGCCCCCACTCTATTACCCGCCCCCGCTCTCTCTCTACCTCCATACTCACTGTCACCCTCTAGCCTCCTCCTGCCCGGAGCAAGGATTCTGTGTAGTCGGAGGGGACATGCCCAACCAGAACCTACATCCTCCCTGTGCCCTAGGTCATCACATAGAATTCCATCCCAGCAGCCTGGTCCCACTTCTGGGGTCAGCACAGGCTTCCCTCGCAGGTCCGCTGGAGGGACCACGCGTGGTGCCCACCCCTCCGCCTGAGGGTGGGGTGGGAAGTAGGCAGTCTGCCAGGGGACCTAGGGACCTCGTGCGTGCCAGACAGAGGCGGCATGGAAAATGGGCAGCTCCCGTCTCTATTGTTGCCAAAGCCCTCTCAATGTAGAGGTTTTCCAGGTAGAAAAGCAGACCAAGCAAATAGCCGCAGGGAAGGGAATGGACCGGCCTGGTGTTGGAGCGGCAGGGCAGTGGGCAGGGCCTGCGGAGGAGTAGAGGCGCAGGAAGAGCAATGGGGGGAAGCGAGGATGGAGCCGCCGAGGGCACTAGAACAGGAGGCTAAGCAGTTTGGACTTTAATCCAGGACACAGGAGAGCCGGACCAGGGTCGGGATCAGATTTCCCTACCTGGAGGAGCACATCTGGTCGATTTCTGGGCCTGGAGAAAGGCTGGGCTGTTAAAACAGTGGCGGCGGGGGTGCGCGGGAGCTGGCTACCAACAGCTCACCACAGCCAATCCTGGCATTTTCTGCAATGTTGCAGCCCGTTGTTAAGTTTCCAAGAATTTTGTGAGCTGGTTGCTAAACAGAGCCATTATTAAAAAAACTAAGTTATATAATCTTACAATTAAATAAATTACATTAAAAACAGAGGTAAAAACAAAACATTGTTTTTTTTTAATTATTATACTACATTTACCTATGTTCACGAAGTCATTGACATCTGTTCTACTTGTATGGGGAAAATGATGTGGGGTTGCTCAATTCTTCCCAATTTTGTGTTCCGTGGTGGCAAGTTGGTAGCTAGAAATGAGCCATAGTGAGAGTGTTTAGAATATGAAAATCTGCAAACCCTACAAATCAAGGTTTCTCATCTGAGAGCCAGTTGTTAAACTGAATCAGAACCCCTTTAGTCCCCGTGATCAAATGAGGGCCCAAACAAGGCCACTTGTTAGCTGCTGTGAGCTTCTGAGTCCATAAGGTGGAGCTCTGAACACAATTATTAGCATTGGCTTCAGCTTCAGAAACACACAAAAATCAAAGCGTTGGTTCCCCTTATGGAAAACAACCGATAAGTGATTATGAAATGATTAGGATCAGACAGGAAAAATTTATATAAACCCGTGGAATCTTTTCCTTCATTTTCTTAAACTGTATAGTAGAATTTTAGTCTGTGAATATGCACAGCAAAACAAGAGGCATAGATCAGGATAATTTGGGACTTGGAGAAGTGTAATATTCTTGTGATAAGTTGGGCAGCCCCAAAACAGCCTCAACACTCCCACTGCCCATCCACACTTGCTCCTGAACAACTCCCTACCCCATCACGGAAGGCCTAGTACTCTGTCTATATAGCTGCTGGATTCCAGAATAACTTCTTACAACAGAGGATTTTAAAAGGCAAAATATATCAGTGCTTGTGTGTATAAGCTTTGAAGTCAGATAGAACTAGGATCAAATCCTGATGAATCATAAAATGTTGATTATTATGATTAAGGTGTTGTGAAAATTTTATGGCGCATGTTTTAAAAAAAGTGTTTAGAACAGTGTCTAGTCCATAGTATGTGTTCAAAGAATATTAGCTATTATCACTATTGCTTATCAATCTTTAGACCGGGGGTCAGGACTTTTCTTGTTCTCTCCTGGTGCTCTTCCTTTCTCTGTCTCTGCCTTCTCAAGCCCAGCACACAGTTGGCTCAAAGATAAGGCCGACTTGTCCATACTGTAAGGGAAATTCAAGGTGCTAACTACACAGAATTGTGATAAACCACTGAGTCTTGTTATACAGGGGTCTTGGCATATTGTGAACACACAAAATGGTCCCTTTAAGGGTCCTTCTGGTTTCCCGTCTCCAGTGCTGCGTTGAGCTATTCACCATGCCCGGACTCCGTGAGGCATGGCCCCTTCTTTTGGGCCCCCAGGATTACCTCTGATGGTTTCTGGTTGAGATTTTACCACTTGCATCAGAATAACCTAGGACACTTGCAAAAATGCAGATTTCTGGATTACACCTGTATAATTTAAAAATCTCCCTCGGTAGTTATCATGGGTCCTAAAATTTGAGAACCACCAAGTAGGCCCTAAAAACCATTAACTTCTATTCATCAGTTCATCCATTTATCAAGTATATTTGCTAAATACCTACTGTGTGCAAGGCACTGGACTAAAAGCTGGAGAAAGAGAGGCAGTAGGCTCAGTCCTGCTCTCAGGGTTGTCTCTCACAGACCCAGCTTCTCATTCTGCATCTGAATGCCATTCCAGCAAGGCCCCAGGTGAAGTTCCTCTCTCCAGCCCTTCCACTGAACGCTGCCAGAAACTACCCCCCCACCACCACCCCGCTCCAGGGCAGCATGTGTTAGAAAACCAACTGTCTCTCTCTACAACTGTTTGTTCCACCCCCCAACCCGCCCCGCAAAAAAGAAAAAAAAATCCTTAATTTTGTGCCTGCAGATGTCACTGTCATACCAGGACTTGATGAAAGACTCAAGCCTTTTCCAGTTCTAGAGAGCACTTCCTCTTTTAAAATGCATTATTTAAATATTCCCCCCAAGGCCCTGGGGAAACCTGATGGCCTTTGAATGAAAGTTTGCAAAACTTTCCAACTCCACATTTTTATTTTTTACAATTGAAAATTCTCAGTCGTCCCTTAGGTGGGGAAAAATGAGCTCTTCTCAATTGAAACCACATTAGGGAAAATGGACTTCTTGGTACTTGTCATGTTTCACAATGAGATCAAATCCTGAAGAATTTGATTTTGAAGAAAGTATTATTCTTCAAAATTAGAGAAAATATAGTAATAATGAAAGGCAAACTCTTTCAGCACCAGATTATCACAACTCTTTCATTTCTTCACTTTATTTTTCTTACTGTTTAACATGTTTCAGTACTTTAACAAATATGAAAACAGAATAAGAATTATTGTATTGAAGGACAAAATACATTGTAAATTTATGTTCAATATTTAAATTTTTAATACAGACAATATAATTTCTTGACTTCTTCACACAGGAGCATTTACTGAAAGAAAAACATGTTCCTTCTATTTCACAGAATATCCAAATACACGTCTTCCATGACGTCTGCTGAAGTAGACAAGGCGGTAGAGATGGCTTTGCAGGCCTGGAGCAGCGCTGTTCCTCTGAACTTTGTGAAAATAAATTCAGGAGAAGCAGATATCATGATATCTTTTGAAACAGGAGGTACTGTGGTGCTTCTTGGATTTTTGTCTACTAATCCAAAGGAGAAATGTCCCGATACTTTTCCTTCTACAATACTTAATCCAAGTGATCAGCACAATCCTTCTTCACGCAGTAGTGTGATGGGCAGAGGCCAAGATCATGGCAAGGTCGTGATCTTCAGCTGGCCAGGAAATAGAACCAGAGGAGCTCTCAGCATTTCTGTAGAATGGACTCCGTGTAACATGTTTTCATTATGGTTTTGCCCCATTAGGGACAGAGAATGTCAGATTTAGCTTTCCCATTGGTTGGGGGGCCACATGACCTCATGCCATTCCCGTGATGGTGTTCATTGCTTTATATCCCCTTCCGTATTAGTCAAGAATCTCCCACTCTGAATTCCCACTGAAGGAGATAAATTTTACAGTGGCCCTGACAGTAACATTTATTTCCTTCAGTGGGTAAGAGAGTGGGGTTGCTGTCTGGCCCCCACTTATGGAATCACCAGGCCTGCCTCCTACTTGCCTGCTTCTCCATCCCTACTCACCCTGGTAAGCAGTAGAGGCATAACTTTGCACAGAGATTGGTGGAGCTCTCTGAGCCCTTTTCAAGAGGAACCTTATCGAGTTAGTAGACAAAGGAAAGGCCGTGAAATGACTTTCTCTCTTCAGCGTCCTTATAAGCAAGCTTCCTTATAGGCAAGGTAAGTGATCGCCACTGCCTCTTACCCTCCAAGGATAACATTTCCAAGTGTCCCTTTTATTTCAAGTCTTGATCTTAATTTTAATCTGACGTCACTGGGAACCCTGCTTAGAACTAGGAGAGAGAAGATCAAGCAAGTGCCGCCTGAGTACAAGCCCTTTAGAGACGGCCCATGGTGGGTCCCGCTCCCAGAGGACCAAGGCCACCCCAGTGAAGTGGCAGGACAATGTGGCCAGGGCAGCTTGGGGTGATGGCGTTAACATCTTTCACGCTTGAACCCTGTCCCCTAAAGCACAATCTGACTAGAGACTGTGCTGCCCCTGCATGAGGTGCCTCAGGTCAGACAACCTACAGTGCGCCTAAACCTGGGAAATGACACACCAGAACTTTGTGTTGTCATTTTTGTTTGTGTGTGTGTTGTTTTGAGGTTTTACTTTTTTATAACTTAATTTTTGTTGTTGACACTATTACAGATGTCCCTATTTACCCCCTTTGCCCATCTCTGCCAACCCCAACCCCTCTCCCTCTGGCCATCACCACACTGGTGTCTGTGCATATCTGTTGTGTGTTTTTTGTTGTTTGATTTTTTTTTTTTATTGTCTAAAGTTTTACACATGTCTCCTTTTTCCCCGATTGACGGCCCCCCATATCTGTTGTTTTTTAATAAAATGTTGTATCATCACTAAAATCCTGATAAACTGTGAAACATAGCTTTTACACCATCCCTCATTTTATTCTTCCTCCTTTTCTATTCAGTTTGTAAAGAAGTGTTAATTAAATATAGATAATAAAACAAATATTTATGAAGCTTTAAAAGTTAGGGTTTTAAAAATACTGTTATTACTTTCATGAGTTTTACACATGAAAGTCTATCAAAATTACAGAGAAATTGTTGGCACTTCCTTAAATTGTATTGTATTGTGTTGTGCTATTCAAACAGAAAGCTCACACATGTTCAATTTGCTGTTACTGTCTTAGCTAAATCATACGTTGAAAGCTGCACTCTACCAACGCGTTCACATTCCAATCAGTGGAAGAGATCACTGTCAAATGGCCATCTGTGCTTTCCCCTTTTGTAATCCATGGTGTGGGTACAATTCACAGTCAGCCACGCATCAACTAATAGATGTCACAGTAAAAACAATAACAGGAGAACTTTTTTTATTTTTAATGCTTACTATCTTTGAAATATAAAATAGCCTTTTAATTTTCCAACTGTCAGGTTACTCATTGACACTGAACTTCTTATAAAAAACGAATATTGAAAATCCGTTTGTACGAGAAGTGTCAGTGCTATTCAAAAAGTTGTTATGCTATGTACCCCCACCATTGCTTAGATGGACTAAATGCTGTTGGCATTTCTCCCCACTTGTTTAGATCATGGGGATTCCTACCCATTCGATGGGCCCCGCGGGACGCTAGCCCATGCATTTGCACCTGGAGAAGGCCTGGGAGGAGATACACATTTCGACAATGCTGAGAAGTGGACTATGGGAATGAATGGTATATATGCACAATTCACCATAACCTGGAAAATATTGTACCTTCTTCTGGGCCTCCATCATGAAACCCTGAGGTTCAACGTCCCAGGCCACCCTTTAACTAGGGGGGCTGGCTAGGAAAAACAAGTAAGCCAAAAATCCAAAAGGAAAGACCTTCCCTCAGTTGTGCTGTAGACTTGTCTGGTCTCTGATTCATAGCATATAATCTCACGAAGCAGCAATCCCCTCCTCCACACGCAGCTCTGTTTCTTCACCTCCATAGTATTTATTGTTTTTTACTTGTACTTGGAAATAGGCTACTTTCGGAAATGACCTGAGGGAGTCAGGACTCCCCTGAGAAGTGATGGGGATGGGTATAAAACTCCAGAACATCATGCATGCCATCTGGAATTCTTCAGTGTGAAACGTGTGAGGATGAAAAAAGAGAAGGCTGTAATAGCAGGGAACTAGTAAAGCGTCTGTGACCTATGTCTACGTATTGTTGCCACTATTATCATTTTACCACTATTGGCTCTGATTAGACCCTTGTTTATCAACCTACCGAGCATTTTGACCATGAACAAAATGGGTTGATTTACATTTCCCTCATCCCCCACCCCGAAACCCCTCCTAGCCAAAGGGGGAAAGAACTAGATGAAAGTAAGCAAAGCTAAGTGCCAGGATAACCTACTAACCTCGGAATAATCCAGTTGTGGAAAGAAAATGAGTTAACTGTAATTTGGGTGTAAATTCTCCTGTAAAGACAGAAGATATTGAAAATAAAACCCTATGTTGATGCTGCCTTTTTCTCTCTCATGTTGTCTAGGTTTCAATTTATTCACCGTTGCTGCTCATGAATTTGGCCATGCACTGGGGCTGGCCCATTCCACAGACCCCTCAGCACTGATGTACCCAACTTACAAGTACCAGCATCCCTATGGCTTTCACCTCCCCAAGGATGACGTGAAAGGGATCCAGGCATTGTACGGTACAATCGCTATACTTCTCTGACAACTAACTCTGAAAGTAACAAGCATTTGGTCTCCAACTTAGAGAAAATATACTTTGCCAGGAGTTACCTGCAGAGATAAGATCAAGCTAGAGACCACAGCCCCAACTATGCCCTCTCGTGAAGAGCTTATTTACCAGAATGGATATTGCTTTCTTCTAAGATGTGCAATTAAATTTCATATCTTTCCTCCAGGGCATATGGTCCCACAATGACCATAGAAAATACAATCATTTGTTTTTTGAGTGTAGGTCAGGATTTAGACTTTTGGAGAAGATGGATGTATTTTATAGTTCATTTATATGGTGCTTTTACCCATTTTCAGATAAGTGACCTTATTTTTCTAAAAACAACAATTAAGATGATAATAACTACATCGCTCAGTTGCACAGGCAATCTGCAGTTTACAAAAACCTGTCATGAGTCATCCTACACCATCCTCATGACCAGCCTGTGGGGTGTGAAGTGTTTCTCTCATTTGATAGCTGAGAAAGCTGAGGCTCAAAGATAGTAAGTATCCCAAGATACTCAAAATTATCTCATGTTAACATTCTTTCAAACATAATAAAGGATTCCTAGAAACTCTATATGGCAACTTCTTTAACAAAAGACAAATCCATTAATTCACAAGAAGGAATCTTGATGCTCTTTTAGACCTTGACACTTTTTCTTTGATGGATAAAAGGCAGAAAATTCTAGAAACTGGTTTTCCCTTAAGCCTTGGAGCCGGGTTTTCAGACTTTACTTGTCCCCAGAGGCAATGACTCAGGCAGCTCATGCTTCTGTTGCTGGCAGATAGTCCCTCAGGAACAGCGTGGGAGATAAAAACCACCAGCAGTCCTCCCAAGGGGTGGGTCCAGCAGAAGATGCCTTTTCCCACCATTTATTCTTGTGTGTATATGGCAGGGGGTGTGGGAAAGTGTATTGGTGAGAATAATAAACCCTGGATGCTGAAATAAACACCTCCAGGAACTAGGGGCCTAATGCAACGCACAATAAAATCTATTTCTTGCTCATGCAAAGACCAGTTCAGATAGTATGACTGTTGGATAGCTCTTCTCCATGTAGTGACACAAATGTACAGGCCTCTTCTAGGTTCTATATCCTTTATTGCATAGTGCTTCACTTCTATCCATAATGGATCAAAAGCTTAGGGAAATTATTCTCTACATAGATGTTTCTTGGCCTGTGAGTTACTCATATCAGAGATGATGCCTTTAAATAGCAAACACCTTCAGTGTGCCTCAATGCACAAGAATTCTCCGTCTTCCCTGGGGGGCCTAAAAAAATACTTATGCACAGTGTAGGATGCCCAGAAGTGGCTGAAAATAATATGAAAACACATAAGAAAGTTATCATCTTATTGAGAACGAAGTACTTAATTACAAAGAAACAATCATTGACAACTTTTAAAATTTTCAACTTACAGCACCTGTAGTTATCAAAGAAGTTGTGTCTAATCCTACCTAATAAAATAGTAATATGCAAATTGACCGCACCTTCGCTACGCCCAAGCCACACCCACCAGCCAATCAGGGCAAGTATGCAAATTACCCAACAAAGATGGCGGTTAATTTGCATACACTGAGAGAGAGAGAGGAGTAAGACTGAAGACAACTTAGAAGGAAGAGGGAGGAAAAGCGGAAAGCAAGGTGGCTGCCAGAGGGAAAGCCCGGGCAGGGTTGGAGCAGGGTGGAACGGGGCGGAGCGAGGCGGGTGGCAGTGGCGAGCGGGTGCAGGCGCAGTGGCCGCAAAGGCGATGGCAGCGGCAGCGCACGTGGCCGCAACAGCTGCTTGCAGGATTTTCCTGCAAATGGGCTACTAGTAATAAAATAATAGCTATCATTCTTTGAACCAAGCTCTGTACTAAGTCCTTTCAGGCATTCTTGAATTCTCACAGAAACCTGAGGTAGGTATTATTGCACTGCCCATTTTACTAATAAGGAAACTGAGGCTTCGAGAGGTTTGATTATTTGTGCATTTATCACACACTCAGTAACTAGTGAAGCTGGATGCAAACCAGGGTCTGCCTGCCATCGACAGACATGCTCTTTATCACCTTGTCAAATGCAGTGAGAGGGGGTCTCTGGGGCAGAAGTGTACAGACTTGATTCCCAGTGCCATTTGACCAAGTCGCTTTGAATCCTAGGACCTCGGAAATCATTCCCAGGGAAGCCCACTGTGCCAAATGTCCCCCCTCATAACCCGTCCAACCCTGACCTCTGTGACTCCAGCTCATCCTTTGATGCGGTGACAATGCTGGGGAAGGAGCTCCTACTCTTCAGGGACCGGTAAGCCTAAAATGTGCTTAAGACAATGAGGTTGTCCTAGAAATATGAAGAAAATATTATAGCCCAGCCAGTGTGGCTCAGTGGTCTACCTATGAACCAGGAGGTCACAGTTTGATTACCAGTCAGGGCACATGCCTGGGTTGCGGGCTCTATCCCCTGCAAGAGGCAGCCAATCAATGATTCTCTCACATTATTGATGTTTCTATCTCTCTCTCTTCCTCTTCCTTCCTCTCTGAAATCAATAAAAATATATTTTTTAAAAAAATTTATAAACTATTTTCACTCAACAACACCTTATTTTTCCATGTCAATGAATTTTCATTTTTATCTTTATTTTATATATTTATACAGGGTGGGGGCAAAAGTAGGTATACAGTTGTGAGTATGCAAAACACAGTTTATTCTTGTACTATTATTTATTAATTATTATATTATTTCCCATACAGACAACTGTGAATCTACTTTGGCCCCTCTCTGTATATTATTCCAATGAATAGATATATTATTAGTTATTTAAGCAGTCCCATGTTTATGAACATCTAGATTATTTCTAATTTTTTTTAAATTAAGAACAGTTTAAACTAAACCTTTGACAATGGATGGGCATCAACTTTTCAGAGGCAAAATAGAGCAAAGCCCAGGAACCCAGGCTTTAGCATCAGGCTAAATTGGCTTAAATTCTGGCCCTGGGCAAGTACTGTGCCAAACACATAGTGATCACAGTAAATATTTAGGAGCGGGAATCAAAAATTATGTACAATGGATTGAGGCTTAGAAACTTGAGGTATTTTATTATTATTTATTTTTATTGATTTTTTTATTAAGGCATTGATTATTGACTTTTTTATTGGCTACTATCAAAAGTGAAACTAAACAGAATTGGTAGGCATTGATTCAGGAGTGATTGGCAAGAGACAGAGCAGGAGGAACCTGGAACACCATGCTCAGTAACGTTGGCTTCGAAGGGACAACATTGTCAGATTTTACATTACCCAGAGGGGTGCATGTAGCAGCACTCATTCACTGACAAAGAAATGAGGTGCTAGCCACCCTGTAGCATGTAGCTTATTCTTTTGGCAAATATCAGTGACTGTGGTAGGGACAAAGGATACAGTGAAGTTAAAGATATTATGCCTTTCAATGCAATTATAATTCTTTTCTTTAAAAAGAATATATATATATATATATATATATTTTAAAGCGCTCTATCAAACTATGAGCATTTAGCAATTCCTAATGACTATTTGAAAAAGATACATCTTTTGATAAAGTCTTGAGTATAAATACTGAGGGTGGTAACAGAATAGAAAGGGAGGCATAGACAAAAGAGACATGTAGAAATGAGTGGTCAGGGAGGGATTGTGCGTGGAGTCCTAGCACTGAATTTGCCATTAACTCACCAGGGGACCTTGAACCGCTCTTCCTCCATTTTAAAATGAAGTGTTACCTGACATTAATAGTGACTTGAGTGTGTTCAGTACTTACTATCTAAACACTTTGTTATTAAATCCTCACAACAGCCCTGGTGATGTATGAATTATTATTCTCTTCTTATAAGACACAGAAAGGATAAGCAACTTCTTTGAGCACACGTTGCTCGTGAGGGGTAGAACTGGGACCTGCACCTACACTGTCCCAGGGGAGAGCCTGTGCTCCTAACCGCCCTGCTCTACTGCCTCCTACCATGTCGGGCAGAGAAAGAATCCCATGACTCTATAGCTCTGATCCCTTACCGGCTGTCACCAAAAGTCCCAAACTGCTTGCTAAGCCTGGACAGAGAACAAAGAATTCTTTCAAGTCACAGCTACAATGGCAACCTGGGGGCCGTTATGAAAGAGCTCCCCATCTGTTCTCTCCCAACCACAAGCCTGGAATTTCCCATCACCAACATTGTCTGCTGATGAGACATTTCAGACGGTGGATGTAATAACCACATTATTTGTTTCCAAAGCAAGATGGAATGCAGTACCTTGTAAAGTCACTGTGAGGTTGTTTCATATTCTCCATAGTGTATAAAGGTACATTGCTATATTCAAATGCTCTGTTTGGAGAGAAATAAATTTCAGGTGTAATAAGTGGAAAGTCGTATATATTTAATTTACATGGGTTTATTCTTTATAATAGATGAAAAAATATTGAGACTATCCCAGATTTCCTCAAGCACTTAGGGAAGAGAAGAGGTAAATGAATTACAGCCACACCAAAATGATATTTGCATCTCTCAGATATACTCTGAGTTTTACACAATATCATTTTAAGGATAAAAATCAAGAATATCACCATCAGCTACAGGCATTAGAAGAGTAATAGCATTTTACACATGGAATAAGTATAAAAGTTATCATGTTCCAATTCTTCATTTTAGAGATAAGAAAGCTAGATCCCGTCTCCCAGCCTAGCAGATTCTCCACTGCGTCCCTGGTCTTCTGATTCCCAGTCGCGAGTCGATCCTGTCACTTGTATGGAAAACCTTTTGATTATGTAAGGGAACTACCAATAGACGCTCTAAAAAACTTGGCTGAATGTAAGCCTTTTGACCTGATGAACTTGAGTTAATAGGAAAGCATTCAGGGCTGCTCCTGGGCTCCTGGGCCTTGCTGCCTGTCGGCTAGCCAGCCACAGGAGCAGGAAACTAGCCAGCCAAGTTTCCCAAAAATGTTTGATAGGCTTCTCCACGTTCTGTTTTATTCCCAAAATAGGATTCTTTATTTTTTTAAAAATCTGTCAATCACTCCTGCCACACTTTGAAAGATGTTATGTGTCTTAGATTAGAACGCACAGAAATACAAGTTTAAGAGTATGCAAGTACCCAAGGGAATCGAAGAGAAGGATGAATGAGAAAGACACTCTGAGGGAGGCACCGCAGGACTTGCGCAGTAATTCGGTGAGGAGAACAATGGAGGAAAGAGTCAAAAGTAGGAGCATAATTCACATAAACGTGGAAGTCAAGATTTGTTGGGCACACAAAGAAAAACTCAATGTTAGATGTGTCGAATTTCAGATGATGACGATCCTAGTGGGGTTTTACAGAAATAAGCTAGTGCTCAGAGGAGACCTGAAGGCTTCATAGGTTATGGAATCTCTACATGGAGAAGACAGTTAAAGAAAAAAACAAAACAAAAACTCCAATAATAATTAATAATAATAATAATAATTGACATTGTATGATTACTTACAATGTGATGTGTGTTGTGCTAAGAATTTTACAGACATTTAATCATTTAATCCACATTATTATCTGGAATTTTAACCTAGGTCTACTTGACATCAGAGACAGAATCCCTGTAGTGGAGTCCCAAATAAATCAGAGAAAAGAGGCTTTTTTAAAAAATGAATAAAAGTGGAAATGCTGCTGAGCATGCATTTGAAAATCTTATTGATAACCAAGGGGGGTAAGTCAATAGCTGGAGGAGGCAGCAGGCTCAGATGAGGATTTATCAAGATGGGAAAAACCTGGACACATTCGTAGACATGAAAAGGAGCCAGTAGAAAAAAATAAATGCAAAGTGCATTTCTGTGGGAAGGAAGGACAATAATCTCAGTAATCATTACTATTAGATAGTATGTTTGGAATCTAGCATTTCCCAGGATTCCATGGGCTTAAGGAAAGCCAGCCCAACTGGAGATGTGTCTTTTCTATGACGCTGCATCATTGCAAGTCAACAAGTACCACTGTATTGACAAACCAATTCTCTGTTATGTAATAAGAATTCAAAGAGGCAGAGGGTATGCTAAGATCCCTGACTCATTATTTCTTCTGAAGTCCCTCCTTCTGGCTAAGAAGGGGGTCCTTTACATTTTCCCAGGTTGTGGCTTGTAAATATGGTTCCCCATCGTCTTCTCAGATGGTGATAGACAGGTAATTTAAGGGCACCATGCACAGCTTCCACTATTTTTAACCCACAGCACTGTCTCAACATGGGTTTTCAATTTTATAAGCTGTATTTTGCTTGGGCTCATGAGATGCTGCATGGTGGGCTTCTTGGCCTCTATAGAATTCTGATAGAAGCAAACCTGGTTAGTGAACCCCTCAGAAGGAATGGCTGCTCAGCCAGAGGTGGCAGTTTGTACTTCAAAGTTTCCAGTGACAGAAATATTTTCTATCAGGAAGATACATATAGAAGGAAACTTGACTCTATTGATAAACTCTAAGTTTATGTTTTATTTGTCATCAATTAATGAATATATAGAGCGAAAACCTGTCTTTCTAAAGCATCTACAAATAATTATAAGATTAGTCCAGAGTTTATAAAGCATTTCCATATGCATTATCTCAATTGATCCTTTGAAGTATTATCACAGATATTATCATTGCTCTCACTCGTATTTAACAGAAGGTACTTGAGTCTCGGAATAATTAAGTGACTCTGACGATGAAACAAGGTTTCAAGCATCCCTTGCTTCTGTCACTGCAGCACATCGCCCAACCTCAGGGCAGAGGAGCAGCAGTTCAATTGTGAGCATCAAAAAGATAGGAAGAAAGACACCTCTTCCCCCCTGAAACTGGGGAACAGGATAACAGAGAACAGCGTCAAGGAGAGTAAAAGGTTGAAGAGGATGGAAAATCGAGGTGTCCATTCAGCTCATGCTGAATTACCTTGACAGTCCAGCAAATCGGAGATGAAGGCATCTCCTGAAAATGAGAGACTGATGGGATCAGGTTAGGGAGGTGGGAATGAAGATGGTTGGGTATCACAAAAAGGAACAAAGGTTTAACAAACATATATCAAGTCCCTAGATGTGCCAGGCACTCTGCTAAACCAAGGTTTAGAAGATGACTAATACATGACCCTGCCCCCAAGGAGCTCACAGGCATGGCATAGAGCTGCAAAGGGCCAGGTGACGGTTACAAGTGGCTTAATCTCAAACTTCGTGAAGTAGTTGCTGTTCTTTCATACAAGGGAATGAAAATTTCAGAGACTATGAAAATTAATGATCAAGTAGGTTCTGCTCTACATTCTGGCACCAATATATTTCACCCACAAATATTTATTGAGCCCTGACTATGTGCCAGGTATAGTGTTGGCTCCTGGGCACACAAAGATAAACAGTGAAGCTAAATATCTAATCTTCAGGTCCACAATATCAATAAATTCCATTGTTTTGTCTTCTTTATCAAAGATCAGAGTACAAACTATTGATATGATTTGTTTATCTGTTTTCATTACCAGTTTCAATACATCCTGCAGCTATTCTTTTCCAAATAGCTCATAGATTTGGGGGTGTGGAGCTTATATTTTTTTAAATCCATTTACAGATGTATTAGGAGGTTATTTACTATACTATTTTTTGTCAATTTTAATTTATTTGTTATTGTAATCTATAGCTCTAAGGTTGTAAATCCTCTGAATATGTGCTCTGTTGCTTTATTACCCCACCAGACATAATTTTTTTTTTCATTATTGTACTGAAAATTTTCATGACTATGGATTCCTTTGGAATTTGTGATACTTTAAGTGATGACTAGAGTTTATTTCTACCTTATGCATATTATAATATGTCATAATAGTGTTTAAACCAGGGCTTCTCACCTTTGGTACTACTGATATTTTGTTGTGTTGGGCTCTCCTGTGCATTGTGGGATGTTTAGCAGCATCCCTGACCTCCATTAGACTGCACTAGCCCTGCCCAGCCCCAGTTGTAACACCAAAATTGTCACCAGACAATTCTTCTGGATACCCAAACGTGTGCTCATTTTCTGGTGGTGGAAAAAAAGGACAAGAAAAAGCAGTCCCTCTTGCCTTCAGAAAAAGCTCGGCCTGATTGGTCAAGTTATAAACAAAGAAAAACCAAAGATCACAGCCTGAGAACGAGCAGTAGATGAGATAAGGTATGTGATGAAAATCAGGACAGCTGAAGTCTAATTCGAGTCTGTCTCCCCGTAACCACCAGGTGAACTTTGGGCCCTTCAGCCATTCTGGGTCTCAATTTTTCATCTGGTTATGTGTTCTAGATAAGGTTGTAATGTGTAGGGCCTGAGGCGATGCAGTATACCCTAAAAATGGACTCTTGCCCCCTGTGTATGGTCTATGGTGGGTGCCCAGTTAGTGGATAGTTAAGGCCTAAGTAAATAATAATTTTTATAATTGTAAAATACTAGAGGCTTGATGCACGAAATTTATGCGAGAGGTTCGGCCCTTGCAGCCACTGCAGCTGCCTTGGCCCTCATAGCCGTGGCGGCTGCCTCAGCTTTGTCCGGAAGGTCGTCCGGAAGGTCATTCGGCCGTCCAGTCTAATTAGCATAATACGCTTTTATTATTATAGATAATCCTACATAATAAAAGGGTAATATGTAAATTACCATCACTCCGCTATGCCCACGATTGGGCCAGTGGGAGGCGCAGGGGGAGGGACTTGGGGTGGCCGGGGTGGTGATTGGGCCAGCAGGACGCTGAGCTCCCGTCGTCTGCACCATGGCTGTGCTGCGGCACAGAAGGGGCCTCTGGGCCCCAGCTGACTAGGCGGCGCGGCTCCCCGGGGAGGAGTCTGGCGGTGGTTGGGCCGCAGGAGTGCGCTGCGCTGTCCGCAGAGGACGTGGGTTTCCGCGCAGCCCGGGCCGGCCGAGGGAGGGATCATGAGGGAGCCGGAAGGCAGAGGAGGCGGCTGCGGCCCCAGCCTTCCTGGGCGGGAGGCGAAGGCAAGACCCTGGCCTGGGCTCCGGCCGCCGGAGGACCACGCCCCTGCCCCTCCTCGCCCTAGGGGCCCAGGGACTTCGGAGCTGCCGGCCACACCGGTCCCGACCAGCGGACAGACAGCCTACACGTGCATGATTTAATCATGCACTGGGCCTCTAGTATCTTTATAATGCACTTTCATATGCATTATCTCCTTTGATCCTCAGTGACCTCATGGGTTAGGCGAGGCATTATTTGCATTTAAGAGATGATGAAACTGAGGCTTGGAGACACTAGTGACTAGTCAGAACTCTAGCCTACACCTTCTGAAACACAATGTGCTTTTCTTTCTGCCACTTAGGAAACACAAATAATTGTTTTTCCCTTCTCAGTATAGGTCTCTTTTAGATTTTATCATCGGTGCAAATTGCCTCATCGGGGATGCCTTCACCAAACCCTTAAGTGCAATAGGGTATTCCTTCTGTGTGTTCCCAGAGCATCCAGAACTTAGCTCTTTGTAGAACTAATCACTCTTAATTAGAATGTCCTAATTGCTTATCTGTCTCTACTACTAGATTTCAAGCTCCTCCAGGGCTGAGCCTGGGTCTTGTTCAATGTTTCATCTTTGATGTTCCATAAATATTGGTTGAATTAATTGAATAGGAAAACCCAACATAAAATTTGAGAAGTTTCTTAAGTTAAATGGAAAGTTAAATGTCAAAACTTTATTACAGTTTCCCCATCCACAGATAATTTTTCATATTGACTCTAGCTTCTATGGAGTCAACTATTCATATTTTTTAAAAATAATTTTTATCTGAAAATGGACTACATATACATTGAAAGCTTCAACTCACAAGCCTCATGTATCCTGCCGTATTTTATGGAAATAATATTGGGTAAGTGGATTCATGAGTTGATAAACCTTCAGTTAATTTGTGTGTTGCCAGATTTTCTGTTAATTAGCCACCCAGTTCAAAAGCACAAATACTTTCAATAGATAAATATATAAGCAACATGATAATTTATAATTTAACATTTTTGTGTTTTTACTGGGAATATTGAGCATCTTCCAACCACAAAGTTTGGGCTCATTTATATAATGTTCATAATGCTCACCTGGATCATATTTATCTTTGTGAGATTTTAATTTTTAAAAGATCAGAATAGGAAAAGGAAATTTCTATCAAATGATATTGCAAATAGGAAGGTGCATAACTTAAGTGTGCAAATAATTGATGTGATGTCCTTGCTATATCCTTCAGTATTTTAACCATCCTTACATAAATGAAGGAAAGGAGATTGTAGACATGCTAAGAGAATGGAAAGGGAGAAGAAACTGTTTACCAAGGTCAAAAAATGTATATTCCCCTTAAAAACAAGACAAGGGCAAGAGACATGTAGCAATGGCCTCTGAAGGATGGCTTGCTGTACATTTCCGTTCAATTTTGGATCTAAATCAACCCTTGA
The DNA here is from genome assembly GCF_951640355.1 of Cnephaeus nilssonii. NCBI lineage: Eukaryota > Metazoa > Chordata > Mammalia > Chiroptera > Vespertilionidae > Cnephaeus > Cnephaeus nilssonii. The sequence goes on along the minus strand of NC_137084.1, from coordinate 67,453,325 downwards.
CCTTTATTTCTTTCGGGTTGCCCAATAGGATTTTCTGGCGGCGGCAGGTTCACTTGATGGCAGGGATCCGGCCCAGCACCATTACCAGCTCCTTCCCACAGCTCATGTCCAATGTGGATGCAGCTTACGAAGTGGCTGAGAGGGGCACCGCTTACTTCTTTAAAGGTACCCTACAGATTCCTCACAGAGAATGGCAGGCTGCAGTGCTGGTGTGTTTGGAACATGGAGCTCTGTCAGCGTTTGTTCAGTGACCACGGAGCATGTTTTGGTCACTCCTTCTCCTCGGGTGGGGTATGAAGTGCCACCCCGTTGTATTGTAGCAATGACAGAATTGACAATGACTATCAAACTGTTCTCAGAGCCAACCCTTTACCCGAGTGAGGCTTTGTGCTAAGGGACAGTGCCTGGGGAGCTAGACACTTGGTTTCTGCCCCCCTAGGACCTCTTCTTGGAGAGGCCCTCCTGAGAGCCTCTAATTAACAAAAGCCAACATGGAACCCAATGTGAGGAGAGCAATACCTTTGCTGCTATGCCAGGGCAGTTTATTTACCTTTGTTTTATTTGTGGTTGGGAGATGCCTCCAGGACAAATTTTAAGTCTTTTACTGAATTGAATAGTTAGAGGCTTATAACTCCTATTGGGTCATAGCCATGGCAAATATCCCAGAAATGCCCCATTTATGACCCGGTATAGAAATTCTCGTGAGTGAAGCGCACCAGTAAGTGGTACAGAGTTTTTGTAAGCTTTAACTTCTGCTTTTAGGCCCCCACTACTGGATAACAAGAGGATTCCAAATACAAGGTCCTCCTCGGACTATTTACGACTTTGGCTTTCCAAGGTACGTCCAGCGAATCGATGCCGCCGTCTATCTCAAGGATGCTCAGAAGACTCTTTTCTTTGTGGGCGATGAATACTACAGGTATGGATTTCCTCCTTTTTATTGTCCAGATGTATTCAATGGGAAGGAAAAAACATTTTGCAGACATAAATGCAAGGCAAGTTTGCAATAGACACATTGACTCTTGGCCATTTACTGATGGTTGACACTGCCTTCAAGATATGGAGCCATCCAAATGATAAGTGAAATGTTAATTCAATAATACCATTCTTTGGTCACTAGGACACCAAACATCCTAATCTTTTAATGCACTCATTAACTGGACCCCCAGTGACCTAAAAGAGTGGATGCGGCACCCCCAAATACATAACTACCCACTGGGAATGCCTGGGAGGAGAACTAGCTCCCTGTTATGTGAGTACCAGTGCATTTCAGAATACTCTGATTTTGTGCAATAGGACATGGTTACGACTATGGGCTCTTTCCTATGACATAGGAAAGTTCTGCTAAAAGGAAAAGGCCTTATTCCTGAGTCCTTTTATCCAACCTAGAACATGAAGATTATTTTTATCCAAAATTAATTATTAATCATTTCCATTGCCTGTCTTGCTGGAGGTTATTATAAGAAAATCTGAATAAGGTGTCATATGTCAGCTAATCACTGCACACAGGGTCACATCTCATTTCACCTATTGAGTTTCTATCCTTAATTGATTCATGTTGAAGGATGAGTACAGGTCTTTGCCAAGCTCTCCCTCTGCACACCTCCCCTTTATTCCCAGTTCTCACTTTGGCATTGCTTTTTCCCCTCGATTGCAAAAGAGAGGAGCAAAAGTATATTCTAAGCAAGTGACTATACTTAGGGTTTGGTTGGAAGCAGGCGGGCACACTTTGGTCCAAGGGTTTTTATTTACCAACTAGGCTACTTCCCCAAGCATCCATTTACTTTTATTCCTTCCTTTCCTCTTTCTAGCAGAACCCAGTGATACAGCCAGTTTTTGTTTTGTTTTGTTTTGTTTTGTTTTGTTTTTTTACATTGCTCCCATCACCTATAGCTAATTTCTCCTGTAAATGTTCTCCCTTGCTTACCAATAGCAGAGTAGAAGCCACACTAAGGAGTTTCTGAGGGTGTATCAATGCCATCATTCTTTGAGATGGTCAATGTTTTCTAAATTTTATGTAAAGTGATTTGCAAATATGCAGGTCTCAGCCCTTTTTCACCCCTAAATCACTCTTTCTGTACAGACAGACTGAAGGCGTAATTGATGCAATGTAGGACACAGCCTTCCACATTCCCTCCTTCCTGAATGCCCAGGAATACTGGAAATGGATCTGTATGCTTAAGGATTTTATAGTTAGTCATCATAGAGAAATAAGTAACAAAAACAAGAAAGATGAGTAGGCGTCAAATCTTGTCTTTTAATCTTAAATTTTAAAAAATGCATTACCAAACGACCACATTCAACCTCCATATATTGGGCATAATTATGTGTCAGGCTCTGTGCTAGGAACTGACACCAAGAGAGGCATAGTTTGCTGTCTGAGAGTCTGGGCAGGAATGAGTGTTAATCTCAACTCTAACAGCAATCAATCCTTTGGCAACTTGGATCACCTTTCTGTCTCTGTTTCATCATCTTCAAAATGGAGGTAAAAATAGTATCGACTTCATAGACTTGTGAGGATGAATGGAAAAAATGTGAAATGCATATCATATAATAAGTTCTTAATTCACGTTAGGTGCTATTAATGCCCTCAGCAAGTCTCACAGTTGAAAGCAAATATATGAATAAATAACTAACAACAATTCAAGTGCCCTAATAGAAGACTGCACAGGGATCAGTGGGGCAAAACGAAGAGGAAATAGTCAAGAAATAATTCTTAGAGGAAGCAATGACTGAGCTTCATCTTGATAATTGAGTAGGAGTTTCCCAGTCAGGAAGCGGAACGGGTCGGGGTGGCTTCCAGGCAAAGAGAGCAGTTGAAGCAAAGGCACTGATGTATGAAAGAGCTTGTGTGTGGGAAAACCCTGAAGAAGTTCACTAAGATTAAAACATGATCTGGAATGTAGGGTGTAGATCATGGAGGACGTATGTTTTTATAGGAAAATCATAGGTCTTATTTTCTAGAGATGAGGGATATCATTAAATGTCTTAAATAAAGGAAGAATCCAATAAGATTTGTGTTATAAAAAATACCATTCTGGCAGCAATGTGACTAAATTTGAGGGGGGCAAGATCGAAAGTCAGCTAAACCAGTTAGGCCAGAAGGTAGAGGAAAACATGTTCAAAGTATTCAAAGAAAAACTATTTTTCAAAAATGAAGGCAAAATAAAGACATTCCCACATACACAAAAACTGAAAGAATTTATTGCTAGTACACATGCCTTACAAGAAATACTAAAGGAAGTTTTTCAGGCTGAACATAAATGTCACCAGGCAGTAATTTAAATCCACATTTTTTTAAAAAAACAGTACCAGTAAATGTAATTATGTAATTATAGAAGATAACATCAATATATATTTCTTCTCTTAACTGATTTATAATTAACTGTATAAAACAATATGTATATAAATATATTGCTAGGCCTTTATGACATAGAAATATATTTGTCAATAACAGCACAAAGGCGTTGGGTGGAAGAAAAACTGTATTAAGCTAAGGAAATGACACCAGATAGTAACACTGGTGTCACACGGACAAGAGAACCAGAAAAGATAAATAAGAGGTTACAATAACAAACACTGTAAATATATTTTCTCTTTTTTCTTCCAGCTTCTTTAGAAGACATTGAGTTATATAAAATAGTAATCATAACAATATATTTTGGGGTTTGTAACATATACAGGTGTAATATGTTCAACAGTAATACCACAAAGAGAGGGGTAGGGAATAGAGTTATATAGGTGTTATGCTTTAATATCTCACTGGAATTAAGTTAGTAGAAGCAGATTATGGTAAATTTAGATGTATATGGTATGCACTAAGGAAATAACTTTAAAAAATGAAAAATTATGAAAGGAATTAAAATGGTACATTAAAAATTTTTTCATTAATGCAAAAGAAAAATCTAAGAGTCAATAGAGGAACCAAAAAAACATGAGGCACGTAGAAAACAAAAAGTAAAATGGCAAATGTAAGTTCAATTACATTAATAATATTAAATGTGAATGGATCAAACAATCTAATCAAATGGCAGATTATCACACTAGATTAAAAATGCAAGATCCAACTATGTGCTATCTACAGGAGACACACTTTAGATTTAAAGATACAAATAGCTTGAAAGTAAAAGGATAGAATATATATATATATATATATATATATATATATATATATATATATACACACATATATATGCAATAAGAAAGCTGAAGACTGACTATGTTAATATGGGGGGGGGCTTTAAAATAAAAAAAATGTCATTAGGGATAGGGAGGAACATTTTATAGTAACCAAAGGGTCAATCTACCAAGAAGATATAAGAATTATGAGCCTGATAACAGAGCCCCAAAGCTGACAAAAATAAAGGGAGAAAACAACAATTGAATAATAATAATTGAAGGCTTCAATACCTCACATTCAATAATAGATAGAACAACTAAACATCAATATCAATAAGGAAAAGTTTTGGACAGCACTATAAACCAACTAGACTAACATATATCTATAGAATAACACTTCACTCAACAATAGCAGAATATATATTCTTCTCAAGTGCATGTGGAACATTGTCCAGGACAGATGATGTGTTAGGCCAGAGTACAAGTCTCAATACGTTTAAAACAATTGAAATCATACAAAATATGTTCTCTAATAACAAAGAAATAAAGTTAGAAATCAATACCAGAAAGAAAACTGGAAATTTTACAAAAATGTGAAAATTAAATAGCAATACTCTTAAAACAACCAATGGGTCAAAGAAGAAATCACAAGGGAAATCAGAAAATACTTACAAATGAGTGAACATGGAAACACAACATACAAAAACTTATAAATTCAGGGAAGGCAGTGCTCAAAGTGAAATGCATAGATATAAAATGCCTACATTTAAAAAGAAAAATAAATCTCAAATTAGTAACCTAACCTTCCATGTTAAGACACCAGAAGAGAAAAGAGCAAATTAAACCTAAAGCAAGCAGAAAGAAGGAAACAATAAAAATTGCAGTGGAAATAACTAAAATAGATAATAAAAAAGTAATTTGAGAAAATCAAGAAAACAAAAATGTTGGCTCTTTAAGAAGACCAAGAAAACTGACAAACTTCTAAGTAAATTAACCTTTGAAACAGAGAAAACTCCAATTACTAAAATCAGAAATGAAAGGGGGACATTCCAACCAATCCTATAAAGGAATACTATAAACAATTGCATGCCAATGAATTAGATAACATGAAATGGACAAATTCCCAGAAAGATACAAAAATGATGAAATTGAGTCAAGAAAAAATAGACAGTCTGAATAGATCTATACCACGTGAAGAGACTGATTTCATAATTTAAAAAAAAATAAAACTACCCACAAAGAAAAGTCCAGGCCCAGATGGCTTCACTGGTGAATTCTACCTAAACATTTAAAGAAAAATTAATACCAATTTTTCACAAACTCCTCCAAAATACAGAAAAGGATGGAACACTTCCCAACTCATTGCATAAGGCCAGCATTACCCTGATACCAAAAGCCAGCCAAAGACATCACAAGAAAATAAAATTTCAGACCAAAATCTATCATAAATATGGATGCAAAAATTCTCCAAAAATACTATCAAACCAAATCCAGCAACATATATAAAGAATTACATACCATGTGCAAGTGGGATTTTCCCTAGGAATGCCAGATAGGTTTAACATCTGAAAGTTAATATACCATAGCAATAGAATTTAAAAAGCATAAGTATCTCAATAGATGCAGAAAAAGCATTTGACAAAATCTCACACTGTTGTGTGATTTAGAAAACAACAACACTCAGCAAACTAGTAATAGGAAATGTTTTCAACCTGATAAAAGGAACTGATGCAAAGTTCACAGCTGATATCATACTCAGTAGTGAAAAACTGGATGCTTTCCCCCTAAAGTCAAGAAAAAGAAAATTTTCCACTCTCACCACTTCCATTCAACATTGTCCTGGAGATTGTAGCTAGGACAATTAAGCAACAATTAATGAACTAAAAGACATCCAAACTGGAAAGAAAGTAAAACCATATTTATTTGCATGTCACATAAATTTTATATAGAAAAGCCTAAGTAGTTCTTTTTTAAAAAAAATATATTAGAACTAATAGTTGAATTCAGCAAATTTGCAGAGTTGATTTCAATATGCAAAAATCAATTATATTTCTAGCCACCTCAATGAAGAATATAAAAATAAAATTGAAGAAACAATTTCACTTATAATTACATCAAAAAGAAAAGCACTTAGATATATATTTAGCAAAAGAAGTTGAAAACTTATAATCTGAAAATTACAAAATATGGTTTAAAGAAAATAAACAAGATCTTAATGGAAAAATATATCATGTTCATGGATTAGAAACCTTAATATTTTTAAGATGGTGATACTCCCCAAATTGTTTTACAGACTCAGCACAATCCCTATCAAAATAACACCTGACTTCTTTGTAAAAGCTGTCAAGCTGACCTTAAAATTCATGTGGAAACTCATAGGACCCAGAATAGCCAAAATATCTTTAAAAAGAACAAAGTTGAAGGACTCAGACTTCCCAATTTCAAAACTTATTACAAAGCAATAGGTGATACTAACATAAGGCTAGACTTATAGATCAATGGAATAAAATTGACAGTCCAGAAATAAACTCATATCTATGGTCAGTTGACTTTATTTTAACTTATATATACATTAATATATTTTTTACTTATTTTAGAAAGAGGAGGGGAGAGGGAGAGAGATAAAAACTTCAATGATGAGAATCATCAATCAGCTCCCTCCTGCATGCCCCCTACTGGGGATCAAGCCTGCAACCTGGGCATGTGCCCTGACTGGAATCAAACCATGTCTTCTTGGTTCTTGGGTCCATGCTCAACCACTGAGCCACACTGACCAGGCAATGGTCAGTTGATTTTTGACTATGATGCTATGGCCATTCAATGGGAGAAAGAATGTGCTGGTGGGACCCAGGAATGTCCACAGGAGAGTGGACATACAGGTCTTAAACTCCAAGAACTCAGGCTGGAGAGATAAGCTTGGATTCATCATATAATCAGGTAGTAATTGAGACCATCAATATTTTTCCATGTTCTTACAAATTCTTTGTTCCAAGTCCTGGTTGCTGAACTCTTGTCTGGGATGGGACATGGCAGCTTCTCACTCTTCTCTCTTCTCTTCTTTCGGACCACTCTCCCCTCTACCCTTTGCTGCTGTAGATTACAAAGGTCCCTTCCTCCAGGAAAGCCATATGATTCTTGGCTAGAAGTGGATTATTAGCTTCAAAGGAGATTCCAATTTTCCATTTCACTAGAAAAAAAATCTCCTTGAAGAAACTTCCTGAAAATACATCTCTTAGATACTTTATGAAAAAATTCCCTGTTTTGCAATCCTTCCTCACATTTTTTTAAAGCATCCATTAGCAGACACAGCTCCTCATTTGGTTCTTTAAAGGGGGCAGAATGGAGGCAGTGTTGCCATCAACATGTTACAAGCATCATCACAATCAAAATCCTAACAAATCTGAGTTCTGAGCATAAAATTAAACACACAGACTTTACCAAAATAGTCCCCAAGTCCTTGTGTTACAAAGGTGCAGAGCAGGATAATATGTCTCAAAATACCACATGAAACATCTATGGCACCATGACATTGCTAGTGGAGTTTAAATCTCGGAAATGACTTATTTAACATCTATACACATTAATCAATATTAAATGATGAAATAATTCTAGGTCAATTCATTTTACTTGGTATTTAGGTTATTTGGTTGTTATTTCTTATTTCACAGACAAGGCCTCAGTGATGAGAAAGCATGCAATTGACTTCAACAGGTAGTTAGTAGATAGTAAATTCATAATACAAATTCCATTCTTTTTTAACATTTAAATTCAGCTAATATTTATTGATTACTTATTATGTGCTGGGAATTTAACACAGAATCCTAACACATAAGCAAGGCTGAGTATTTTCTCTTATTTTCCCATGTGTTTTCTAAACAATCTTGAGACACAGGTACTACGATCTCCATTTAACAGGTAAAAACATTGAATCAGAGAGATTAAGTGATTAGCTCAAGGCCACACAGCTAAATACAGTCTATCTGAGGCAATGTTTCATGTCTTCTGGATCCAAATTCAGAGGTCTTCCCCATTCACCACATATCTCATTCTTCATTCATTTAACCATTTATTTATTTACTGTCGATTAAAATACCAATACCCATGATCCTTACCTCATTATATAATTTCCTTTTACCTTCAGTAAAATCTTCAACATACCAGTAGATCTTCTTAATCTTTTTTTTCTTTATTGATTACATATGTGTCCTTATCGCCCCATTTTCCCCCTCACCCCACTCCCCACTCATGCCCTCACCCCTCTATTGTCTGTGTCCATTGGTTAGGCTTATATGCATGCATACAAGTCCTTTGTTTGATCTCTCCCCTTACCCCCACCCAGATCTTCTTAGTCTTAATCCCTTTCTTGCTAAATTCTCTGGACTACCTCCAACATTCTCCAGCCCTCCTTTCTCTACCCTCTGCAGCCTTGCCTGCCATTGCAAACTGTTATCCTGATAAAGTGTGTTTAAAGATTAGGTAAAGATTAAACTCACTGATGATTTAGAATTCCAGGTTGAATCACAAGTTCACTTAACCTCATACTAGCCAGTCAGAGTTCATGGTTGCTGGTGCCAAAATAAACCACATCTTATGGCTTGTGTGTCTACATATTGTGTCTGTGGTGATGGTAACATCTAAAATCTTAATGTATATATAAGGTGTCTCAAAAATGTATACACACACTTTGAATAATTATAAAGGCAGTGTTTATTAAAGTACATTTCATTTTCAAAGTTAGCAGCTATTAAAGTGTGTATACATTTGTGTGTGTGTGTGTGTGTGTGTGTGTGTGTGTGTGTGTGTGTGTGTGTGTGTAAATTGTCTCTCATCCTCATGACCACTATGATCCAGATAAGGAAGCCAGAGCTCACAGCTCTGAGCGCTTTCCCCTGATCACAGAGCCTGCAACAGAGTCATCTGACTGTACATGTTGTGTCCTTTGTTCTGTAACAGAAATCCTCAAGTGTGTGTCCACAAATCAAGGGCTAGCTCATCACAACATTTTAGAAGTCCATAACAAAATAAGAACAACATCACAATATTATGCATGTTGGGGAGTGGGACCTGTGTCAGGATATAGACACATTATTGGCAAGAACCATCTTTTATTCTGAGAGTATGTCCTTTCTGACTTTTTGATGTTGAAGTTTGTTTTCTTTGTGAAATGGTCATGAAAATAGGTGGCAATTTTTTTTGGATGGTTTGATGGTAATGTTCTTACTTGGTAAAATGAAAAGTAGGTGGCCCTATATTAGTTATATAGGCCCTGTCTACATAATGTCTACATAAAAGATTCAAATGAAATGTTAATATGTTATCAGATAATCTCAAAATGGTGATTTTTGTGTCAGGATGGTACTTTGAAATGGAGTATTGGAGAGTAATACTCTTTGGAAAGCAGTTATAGGACAGGAGGCAAGAGGGCAGAAAGGAATATATCAGTGGTAGAAGAGCTGGAGGAAAGAAATAGTAATTTCACAATTTTGCCAAGGACTTTGCCTAGGTTTCTATAAATATGATTGAGAATTAAAATTTGCAACTGGACATTGCTTTGTTAACTTTTCTTCTGAAATTTTATTGACATATAATATTATTACCTTTGTTATCCTCTGAATATACAGGGTGTCCCCCAAAAAATGTATACACACTTTAATAGCTGATAACTTTGAAAATGAAATGTATTTTAATAAACACTGCCTTTATAATTATTCAAAGTGTGTGTATACATTTTGGGGACACTCTATATATACATAAGATTTTAGATGTTACCACCACCCACCTCAGTGAACTAAGCAGACAGATAAAAATAGAATTTTTTTTCAGGTTTTTCTATTGAATTAATAGTCATCTTTTTTCTTGAAAATATATTTCTGAATTATTTAAGCTTTATTTCTATTCTCAAGAAAGATCTTTGCTCTGTCCTTTCTTACTTTCCAGACTTCTCCATCCAATTTTAATATCATGCAAGCAGACCCCAACTTGTATTAGGTTTCCCTGCAAATATTCTTTAGTCAGTCACTGGTTCGGAACTGAGACAGATTTTACCATAAAGCAATATAAATGGTGATTAAGTTTCAAAATCACTCATAAATGTCTGTCAAACATACACAAATGTCAGGAGCTATCATTATAACAGTTCAGCTTCGAATCCTGTATCAGAACAGACAAAAGAGAACAAAGATATATGAAGGTCATTCCACCATTTTTCCTGAGCATAGGTCAACATTAGGCAAAGAATTCAAAATTACATGATCTGTTACCCTTCCACTGTGATCCCCTCTGTAGCTACAGACATACCAAATGCCTGGTAGCAGCTTTGCTTTTTTTTTTTTTGCATTCCATACCCCAAATATTTTAAGCTTTAAAATGATCTTCCTATTCCTACCAATCAAAGCTTCCACTTCCTCAATAGGACTGACTCAGGGAAGTGGGAGAGGGAAAACAACCTGGTGAACAAAGATTAACATGTGAACAACCTGTGCTCCATTTTGAATGAACTCCAGATTTCAGATTCTGGAACAAAGTGAGCAAAAGAAATCTAGGCCCTCAGGGAGCCAACGTGCCTGGACTGTTCCTTTTTTGTCTCCATTTTTTCCCTAACTTCACACCTTGCAGTCATTCCTTCTCATAGTGTGCAAGTGCCCATCCCTCTCATTGAGCTGGCATGTCGGAAGATGATGAAATGCAGTAAATGGTTTCTATTTTCATTTGTGCTGCAGTGAAGGTTCTAATGGTTCTCCTGGAAAGGGAGTTTGGGAAAGTTAGCTGTCACGCCCATCCTCAGAGCCCCATATCAACCTGGCTAGTCTCAGCTTGACTTGTTTCCCAATGCTTAACTTTTACTCAGTGTCCTAAGAGATCTGTCACTGGCCTGTGTATTCTTAGCCACAGGAGAAGACATTTCAGGAGAAAGTGGGTATTATCTGTTGCCACAGGCAACTGCTCAATGGTTCAGACACCAGGAAAAATTGTCCAACCTTTTGGTGGGAAAGGACTTGGGTGTCCACCCCGGGAATGTCATCGCTGGGAGCTCTGAGCTGATGAAGAAGGGACTTCCTTACACTCTAATGAAGTCTTCCTGAAGAGATGAGAGTCTGCTCTGCCTACATACTGAACTCATACAATGATTCATACGATGATTCATGCAAATCACAGTCTTTTTTACAAGCTGAGTAATTTTAATCACAAAGAGATGCATTGACTGATCTTGAGAGTTATCGCTGAATGGTGGTTGCTGATCCAGAAAAAGATACCTAAGCTATTCGGTCAGTCATATAATCTTCCCAGAAAACAAAAGCAATGTAATTCAATTAAATTGATTTAAAGAGCAGAGCTAAGTTACTCCAGGTTTTCTTGTTTCTTATCTTTACCTATTGATCTTACACACATTTGTTCATTCATTATGCATTATTTGTTCAGTCCCACCTCTGTGGGCAAATAACAAGAAGCCCATGAATAAAAGCCTCTATGAAGGACTTTCACCTGTTTGGTGAGCCAAGAAATTCATACATGGGATGGGGATGGAGGGGAGGGAGAGAGAGAGAGAGAGAGAGAGAGAGAGAGAGAGAGAGAGAGAGAGAGAGAATAATTAAAACAGTAAATAAAGCATGAAAATATATGTAGAGTTTCTTTCAAAAGGTAACATTTTTTAAATTATGGGAACATTTTGCTATAATATATAGAATAACTACTTCTAAGCAATATATCAGCCCAGAAACTCTTTAGAGAAAGCTAGTGGTCCTAGAATCTCAAGAACTTGGGGGGGGGGGCGGGGGGAGGAGAGACAGAGAGAGAGAGAGAGAGAGAGAGAGAGAGAGAGAGATTTAAAGTAAATCATAAGACAGCCCTGGCTAAATATGCTTGACTGTACAATGTCACTACAATCAATAAAAACCTCTTTTATGAAATAATACTTCCTCCAGCTATGATGAACGAAAAAGGAAAATGGAAAAGGACTATCCAAAGAATACTGAAGAGGAATTTTCAGGAGTAAATGGACAAATAGATGCTGCTGTGGAATTAAATGGTGAGTATTTTCACCAAAAACTTTCTTTGTGAAATTGTAACAAGTAATCTGGGCTCTAACGTAACAGAAAAATGGGTTCCCAAATGGGAGTCCTTCATTCTTATCTTTGGTCCCAAGTCCCTTATAAATTTAGCAAACCAGATTAACCCCTAGGAAGAATAACTATAAAAGGTCTGCCATTGTGGTTCTCTCTTTGAGAAAGGGAAGTTTTAAAAGTATAGCTTCAATCCATTAGTCAGCTACATTATAAAGTTTACCTGGTCAAAATTATCATTTTTATCTTTAAAATGCACATACTCTCAACTTTCCCAGTGTCTTTCCCCACTCCATCACTCAACTCCTGAAATTCAACACATAGTTTGGAAAGGTGACTTGAATTGAACTGGGTTGAATAAATTTAATTAAACCTTTTGAACCAGTCAACACATTCCTTTTGAGAATATAGCACAGATCTGGACACTTCAGAAATGTAAAGACAGTTCCAGATATGGTCTCTGCTCTCACAGAATGGTTAATATACTTGGGAAACCCCTTCATCCAACAGAGATTAAGTTGTTAGAAAACAAGACTATTTATAATTTGGTGTTGAATCATGTGGTAGTCTTCACAATAATAGCGAGAGATGATCTGACAAAGAAAAGATCAGAACCAGCATTCATAGTTTGGAAATTTCATGGTGGGACTTCAGCTAGAGGTTTGACTAGGGAAAGAAAAGGGAGAGGACTTCCTGGAGGGGAACAGCCAGAGCAGAAGCACCAAGCATCATTGAACTTGACACATCAGATGACCCCCAGGAGAAGGCTGGACCTGGCTGGTAGAGAGAAGATGAGAGGTGATTGAGAAGTTACAGGAGTCAGGTTCTAGGGCTTGATGAGAACTGTGCAGAGGGCTTGCTAACTGCCACCTGGCACATTCCCAACTCCCCTTTGGTGCCACCTCAAGAAAATGACAGTTACAAATGACTCCCGTTAATAAATTTGCAAGTCATTTTCAGTAACCACAATTTCAACTTTGTCTCTTTTAGGCTACATTTACTTCTTTTCAGGACCAAAAGCATACAAGTATGACACAGAAAAGGAAGATGTGGTTAGTGTGCTGAAAACTAGTTCCTGGATTGGTTGCTAAATAGGAAGGTCTAGTCTTTCCTAAGGACTGAAGAAGACTGCAAACAGCTGGTAACTGGATTTAAGGACTAAAGCAGAAATTAGGGTAGGGATTCTTCCCATGGCCTTCAGTTCTAATGGCAACTTAGAGTTCATTGAAGAGAATTATGCTTCTACATTTTTTCATAGTTGTGGATTCATAATTTTAATCCAAATGAGAAATTCCTATGTGGTCAACTTCACACAAGTCAGAATCAACACTGTACTCTTCAGTTAGACACTCTTTTCTTACCTAATATCCTGAAGTAAATTGATAACTTTGGATTTTATTTCCAAGAAGAGCCTAATTGTGGATTCCCTGACATATGTTATAATTTTTTTTGTAGGAAATGGCCATTACCATACAAATTATAATTATTCTTATAAGTTGTGGCTTCTGTGGCCTTAACATTTGCTATGATGAATATGAATTTATCCTTCTGTACTTTAAACATATCACAAACAAAAGTGTGTAAGTTTTGTTTCTCATTTTTGTTTGTTGATGTGTACTCACTGGTCTTTGAAGTAGGTCATGGCAGGAAAACCTATTCAAGTGAATTTTCATACGAGGGCAGAGGTCGGCATTTTTGCAACAGGAAAACTTTTAACAAAAGCCAATTAAAATGTTTTATAAGAAAATTTTTTCATTTCTCTTTTCAGTTAATATTTACTAGCTTCTATCACATTTTACTTGGCAACAAATTCCTTGTACCTATAAAAAAACAACACTCAAACCTTGAGATAGTATTGTGAGTATACAGAGCCAGAATAAATAACAGTAATTCACTCTATTTCCTGCTTCCTGACAATAAAATGCCCTCAATGAGTGAGGCTCTTCTGAACACTTTTTTATTTAAGGGAGTTCATCTTTTGTTTCAGTTTTTGTTACTTTAAGCTAAACCCTTTTTTTTTTCTATCTAGTCATTAATACAGATAAAACATAGCTGCCTGTCATTCTTATGATTTTTTTTTTTTACATCTAGAATGTAAGGATTCTAAAACACATTAGTGGTTCTGAAATTAGATGATAAAATACATTTAACATGCTTCATAGACTGCCTGGCATATCTGAAGTGTTCAACAGATGTTAGCTATTATTGTTACTGTCATTTATTAAATTTGTTTCATACGCTACACAGACAATAGTGTGGTAGGCCGAGGGACAGGGTTGAGGGGGTCAATGGGAGAGAAAAAGCGGGTATCTGTAATACTTTCCACAATAAAGATAAATTTTTAAAAATAAAATAAATAAAAATAAAAGCTCTGGGGCAGTTACTCAAGGGTATGCTAAGCTTTCCATTGGTTTCCTTTATTGAAAATGGCTATTTACGGCTCACATGTTGAATCTTTGACTATTGAAGAAAAGTCTACTGTGCTTGTTTTCCAGTGTCATCTGCCTTTATAGAGTTAGAAAAGTCACTTTTGCAAAAACCACCAGCTGAGGAGATCTTCTTAATATTAATAAACAAGGAGGCAAACCAGCCTAGCAGTTCCTCAAATGGCTAACCCTGGAGTTACCATATACTAGTATATATCAGCAATTCCACTCCTGTGTATGTACCTATGAGCAACAAAAACATATGTCCATACAAAATGTGTACACAAATGTTCATAGCAGCATTATCCATAATAACCAAAAAATGGAAACATGTCCATCAAATAATGAATGGATTTTTTAGTATGGTAAATTCATACAACTGAATTTTATTCAGCAATAAAAAAGGATTAATACATACTTCAACATGGATGAATCCTGAAAACATTACACTAAGTGAAAGAAGCCAGACACAAGAGGCCACATAGTGTATGATTCTATTCATATGAAATGTTCAGAAGAGAAAAATCCATAGAGACAGAAAGCTGACTAGTGCTTGTCAGGAGTTGGGGGAGAGGGAATGGGAGGTGACTACCCATGGCTATGGGATCTCTTTGTGAAGTGGTGAAAATGTTCTAGAAGTGATGGTGATGGTTGCACAGCTCTGTACACTTTAAATGGATGAATTGTATGGTATATGAATTACATCTCAATAAACCTGTTGTCTTCCTTGTGTTGCATGCTGACCCAGGAACATGCACATTTTAGACAACTCATTAAATAAATTAATGTTATGGGGGGGGAAAAAAACACACCAAAAACATGTGCTCTGAAATCTGACTGACGGGATTCTAACCCCAGATCTATCTTTAGCTGTGTGATGTTGGTCAAGTTCCTGAAACTGTCTCAATTTCCTCCTTTGTAAAATTAGAATAGGAATAGTTCTTACCTCCTAGGGATAGTTAGAAGCTTAAATACAGGGATGGGCCAAAGTAGGTTTACAGTTGTTCTAGTACAATCCTAATATATAAAAAGCCAGGAGCCATCATGACTGAAACAACCAGATGGACGAAGGCTGCATGGGGCGACAAGGCTGGCAGGGGGGGTTAGTGAGGGACGACCAAATGACTGAACAGCAGGCTGCGTGGGGCAACCAGGCTGGCATGGGGGCAGTTGTGGGCGACCAGGCCGGCATAGGGGGCAGTTGGGAGAGACCAGGCCGGGAGTGGGGCAGTTGGGAGTGACCAGGCCAGCAGGGGGGGCAGTTGGGGGCAACCAGGCCGACAGAGGGGGACAGTTGGGGGCGACCAGGCTGGCAGGAGGGGGCAGTAAGGGGGCGGTCAGGCCAGCAGGGGGGCAGTTAGGGGTGTCCAGGCCAGCAGAGGGGGGCAGTTGGGGGCGACCAGGCCAGCAGGGGGGGCAATTGGGGGCAACCAGGCTGGCAGGGGGGCAGTTAGGGGCAGCCAGGCCAGCAGGGGGAGAAGTTAGGGGCAATCAGGCAGGCAGACAGGTGAGCAGTTAAGAGCCAGTAGTCCCAGATTGTGAGAGGAATGTCCGACTGCGGTGTAGGCCTGATCTTCCTGAAGATCGGGCCTAAACCGGCAGTCAGACATCCCCTGAGGGGTCCCAGATTAGAGAGGGTACAGGCTGGGCTGAGGGGAACCCGCCCTCCGTGCACGAATTTTATACACTGGGCCTCTAATAATCCTATCTAATAATAGACAAATATGCAAATTGACCGCACCTTCGCTACACCAAGCCACACCCGCCAGCCAAGCCACGCCCACCAACCAATCAGGACGAGTATGCAAATCACCCCAACAAAGATGGCGGCTAATTTGCATATCAAGACAGCGTCGAAAGAAGCCAAGAGCTGCAGAAGGGAGTAAAGCTTCGAAGAAGCAAGCAAGCCGGGGGCAGGAGAAGGGAGGAGCGAAGGCAGGGCCAGGGGCGAAGGGAAAAGCAGGCGGGCTGGCCGAGAAGGCGGGGCGGGCGACAAGGGAGGAGTGGAGGCGAGGTAGAGTGCAGCAGGAAATCCTATTGCAGGATTTTTCCTGCAACGGGAACGCTAGTTAATAAATAATTAAAAAACAAACTCTGTGTTTCACATACTCACAACTGTAAACCTACTTTTCCCCACCCTGTATACAAGCCAAAACATGAAAAGCTCTTAGATAGTCCCTAGTACCCTACAGGGGGCTCTATAATTGTTATTGTTTTGTTTTATTTTTGTTTTGTTTTTTAAGTTTATTTTTATTATTGATATTATTACAGATGTCCCCTATTTCCTTCCTTCTTCTCCCCTCCACCAAGTCCCCACCCCACCCCCAGTCTTCACCACACTATTGTCTATATCCTTGAGTTATGCATATCAGTTTTTTGGTTAATCTCTTTCTGTTCCCCATACCCCTGCCCTCTGAGATCTGTCAGTTTGTTCCATGTATCCATGCCTCTGGGCCTGTTTTGTTCGTCAGTTTATTTTGTTCATTAGTTTCCACATATAAATGAGATCATGTGATATATGTTCATAGCAGTGTGACTTACAATAGCTAAGTTCTGGAAACAGCCCAAGTGCCCATCAGTAGATGAGTGGATAATTGTTGTTTTTGAAGCAATTAGAATTAATTTTGTTTTGAGATATTTTGGAGGATTTGTATATATCCTTTCAGATAGCTGAAGGCATGATGAGCTGTAGCACCACCAGAACCAATAACCAGTGACCTAAACTTTTTTTTCCAAATTCCAAATTAAACCAATAATCAAATACTATACTGACTATAATTAACCCCCATTTCCCCAAAAATAATTCCTACAAATCATCATTTCTTAGTTGGTTCCCAGATATAATTGTACATGTTTTGGACAGAGAGAGTCTTCCTAATGCATAAGAAACAGTGATTGTGTTTGTGTCAAAACTCAATCAGAACATTTACATGCTCATTTGAAACAACATATTTTGTACAGAAATGATTTACAACATAGACTCCCCACTTGGCCTCAGAGAAACCGAGTGCAAAAACGTTTTGTTAAATAACGCTTTTGAGGACAGTGTGGTTGAACTGCTCCGTTGGGGATCAGGGTTTGTGTTCTGATGACCTCCATATATTGTCCTGTTAACCTCAGTGATGACTATTTATGGGTGGCCCAGAAGCCCTTGGAAAGCACTAGAAAGGTTACTAAAGGACGGATGGATTTGCCTGGGTGGGGACCTTCCCTAACAGCCCCACATTAAGTTTTCTGAGGCTGGAATACCAAACGAACTATGCAGTCTTTTATTTGCAATTCTGTGTGATATATTTCTCAGTTACCACACGATCTTCAAGTGCTTTCATTTATCTATTATCCATGTGTTTTCTCTTTATTCCCGTTTTTAGTCATTTCCTTCTACAGGCAATGATACTGAAGATTCTTTGTGACTATTCATAGTTAAAATTACCCAATGAAGTGCCATTTGAGAAGAAATATGTAATGCTGGCTAGTGGGTTGTCATTTTTTACTTTCATCATGAAGCATTGAAAAGTCTAGGCCAAAGATTTTCTGTATTTCTCTCATATAGGCCTCAGTAAGAGGAAGAAACCACATCTTCCAATCATCTTTCATCTCCCGAGTCTGTCTTTGGTCCTGTTGCCATCCCCAAGTGGCTTATCAACATGCCCTGACTAAAGTGCACCCTATTACACTCAAAATGCCACGATGCCTGATCCCTTCCTTGCTCCCACCACCTAGACTCAAAACTTAAATAGAATTGGAAAACCTGTTGGTAAAAAAAAATTGAAGTAGGAACTTAGTGAATGACTTTGAGATCCAAAAGAGGACTCTTTTAATGCACATATTCTCTCTCATTTTAATCTCTTCTCCATTCATCTCAATCTAACATCCTTTCCTTTAATTTAATATATCATTTTAAATGGTTGGGGATTAAATTAAGCTTTTGTTGCACAATGCAGAGTGTTGTTCTTAGAACAGGCATGATCAGAAGAGAAAAGGACTGGAGGAAGTTAAGGAGAAAATAGTTGCAAAAGACCAATTGAGAAATGTAACATTTAAATCCATTTTAGATCATCTGCAATGGGGGGTAGGGGGAACACACCATCCTATCTAATAAAAGAGTAATATGCAGATTGACCATCACTCCAACACACAATATGTCTGCCCCCATGTGGTCAAAGATCCTGCCCCCATGTGGACACAAGATGGCCACTACAAGATGGCCAACAGGAGAGGGCAGTTGGGAGGCACCTGGCCTGCAAGGGAGGGCAGTTGTGAGGGACCAGGCCTGCAAGGGAGGGCAGTTGAGAGGGACCAGGCTTGCAAGGGAGGGCAGTTGGAGGTGATCAACCCTGCAGGAGAAGGCAGTTAGGGGTGACCAGGCCGGCAGAGGAGGGAAGTTGGGGGCAAACAGGCTGGCAAGGGAGCAGTTAAGCATCAATCAGGCTGGCAGTGGAGTGCTTAGGGGGTGATCAGGCTGGCAGGCATAAGCGGTTAGGGGCAATCAGGAAGGCAGGCAGGCAAGCAGTTGGGAGCCAGCAGTCCTGGATTGTGAGAGGGATATCCGACTGCCCGTTTAGGCCCGATCCCACCAGGATCGGGCCTAAACAGGCAGTCGGACATCCCTCCAGGAGTCCCAGATTGGAGAGGGTACAGGCTGGGCTGAGGGACAACCCCCCTCCGTGCACGAATTTCATGCACCGGGCTTCTAGTGTCTATAAATAGCAATGTGTTTATTCTTGGGAAATAATGTAAGCTTTTGATGCCTGGTAGTAAATGTGTTTATAGCTGCCTCTATAAAAGATGAGATATCAAAAGTCCTATTAAAGCACATTCCACGTGACTTGCAGACAGCCCAATGATTGTAGTGTCACTGCTAAATTTTAGATATATATCCATAAAGAAACTGGCAATTTCTGGAAGTTGACATTATCAGCTGTTTCTTTTGAAAGACTTTATCTCTTCCTTAAAATAGTTTTATCTCCACAAATAATCAATTTAATCTTTTTTGAGGGATCTAGGTACCCTACCATATCCACCCTCAGTATTCATCATTAATTTATTAAAAAATACTTATTAAGCATTTACTTTATGTTGGCTCCAACCTAGGCTCAGCTGCTCTCTAGTGTGAACCTCAGGGAGCTTACATTTTAATGGAAGAGACAGTCACTGTGAATAAATAGATCTAGGTACAATGAAAGACATTGAAAATGCTTTGGAAAAATAAAGCAGGGAAGAGGATAAAGGACATCAGAGTGTGATTTTATAAAAGCACATTTTGGGAAAGAACAAACTGAGTCAGGGATACTTATATAGAGAGGTGAGTAACGGGAAGGAAGGTGTCCCTAGGTTTCATGTTGAGAAAGCAGCAAGTGTGAGATCTCAGGTAGAAAGGCCACTGTAGGAAGCAGTTATAGGGTTAAGTCTCGGACTGACCTGTGGCAGGGTCACAAACAAGTTCGTTTGGAGGGCAGACCCCTCCCAGCATAATTAAGCCTGATCCTGTAACTGATCCCTAGATCCTTCCTGGGTAGCTAGTGGGCTGTGGGAGGGGCAGCAAGTGCTGCCAAAACAAGTGAAACTTACAAGAACATTGTTAATTGCCTTGTTTGTCCCTGATTATAAATAAAGCCTCAGCTTTGCAGTCTGGATCTGTTCTGTGGCCTCAGCCAGGCACAGAAAGATCCACCCAGCCCCAGCTTTCAAATCTATCTCTGTGCTTCCTCTCTTTATTTCTAATATTTCTCAATCCCTGGCAGCCTCCATTTAGAACCGGTTCGTTCATCTCTCTTTCCGCGCAGGACGCAGAAAAGGGAGATCCCCGCCATGTTTGGCCCCTGCCGCATCAGGCACCCCGCAGGCCACTACGGCCGGAGGCAGTGAGGGGAAAGAAAAGTAGAAAGAAGTGAGGTAGAGAGGAAGCCAGCCAAATTATAGAGAGCCTGGTGGGCCACCTAAGGAGATCAGATTTCGTGCAAATGAGATAAGAAGGGTTTCTGGCCGAAACCGGTTTGGCTCAGTGGCTAGAGCGTGGGCCTGCGGACTCAAGGGTCCCGGGTTCGATTCTGGTCAGGGGCGTGTGCCTTGGTTGCAGGCACATCCCCAGTGGGGGTGTGCAGGAGGCGGCTGATCGATGTTTCTCTCTCATTGATGTTTCTAACTCTCTATCCCTCTCTCTTCCTCTCTGTAAAAAATCAATAAAATATATTTAAAAAAAAAAAAAGAAGAAGGGTTTCTGAGCAGGTGGATAACATGATCTACCTTATGTTTCAAAGGGTCACCCTGACTGCTGGGTGGCATGCAGCTTGTAAAACCATCATGAGTGGATGCAGAGACCAGGCAGTGGCATTTTCCAGGGTAGAGATGATGATGACATTGACCAAGGAAGTATCAAGGAAGATGCTAAGAATGGTCAGATTGAGGAAAACTCTCCAGGTAAAGCCAATTTGCTCCTAAAATGCATGTGGAATTTAATAAAAACAAGGGAGCCAAGCATGACTCCAAGGTTTTTGGCCTAAAAAGTGACAGCATGGAGGTAAAATGAGGGGGACTAGAGGAAGAGCCCATGTATGAGAGCTGGGGAGATGTCCAATTAGGTAGGTAAATATAAAAGCTTGAGTTCAAGGAAGAATTTGCAGCTGGAGGTAGAAATTCTGGAGTCATAGTCCTTATATTATTATTTGCAACCTTTTGAGCACCCCCTCCCCACAAACAGACTACCATGGAAATTGGGGCAAAAATCAGTTATAAAAGAATAAGGAAACGGATAAAAATAACCTCAAGTTTTTAATCACTATTCAGCATTCAATCTACTAATCCATGCTTCTTTTCCTCATCAAAAACATGGTTTAATTTTCTTTTCTTAAAAAATCTTTATTGTTGAAAGTATTACATATGTCCCCTTTTCCCCCCATTGACCCCTTCTAGCCTGCACCCCCCCCCCCCCACCTCAGGCCTTCACCACCCTATTGTCTGTGTCCACGGGTTATGCATAAAAATGCATACAAGTTCTTTGGTTGATCTCTTCCCACCCACCCTCGCCTTTCCTCTGAAGGACTGGTTTCATTTTCAACGAGAGTTTTTGAGGTTTTGAAGGATTTTTTTCTCAGTTTTTCATTTCTTAGTCCAAAAATTTTTTTGTAATCACAAAGGAAAATACAAAATCTTAAGGATTGCTCTTCTAGAAGAAAGTTGTTGGTAGTCTAGGAATTTATTAAATAGGGTAAAAGAAGTTTCAAGATTTTTTTAATTTATTTTTTTACTGATTAAGGTATTACATATGTGTCCTTATCCTCCCATTGCCCCCCACCCCACACCCTAAATCAATGCCTCATAACTAGTTCTGGGAGTTCTTAGAGGGTCTCCCAGGTATGATCGTAAACTAATGCTCTCCTATTATTTCATCAGACAGTTTCTGGAGATATCCCCTATTGCTGTCAACACTGGTGGCTAACGTTAACTAAAAGTGAGGAGAGCAGATATCCTTGCCTTGTTCCCATTCTTAGAGGCAGGTATTCAGTCTTTCACCATTAAGAGAGATGGAAGACACTGACCATGCCTTGCCATACTAGCAGTCAGCAGATGTGCATCACTGCAGATTGCCCAGGACCAAACCAGAGAGGGTCGGACCTGCATTACCACCATTTGTCCACCATCCAGAACTGAAATATCCTTGCTGTTATGAACACATAAACAACTGTTGGACATAGAAACCGGGACTCAAAAGAACTGTTGGCCCAGAAAGAAACTCACTATAGACTGATTCATTTGCCTCTCAGCATAACTATTATTGCTTGTCTCATTTTCGGTTCCTATAAGTGTATTCCTAGTATCACATGAGCTCACTCATCTAGGGGAAAAGATGAACAACACAGACTGAAGAACAAGAACAGCATTGATCAGACTGTCAGACCTCAGAGGGAAGGTAGGGGAGGGTGGGGACAAGGGAGATAGATCAACCAAAGGACTTGTGTGCTTGCATATGAGCCTAACCAGTGATCACGGACAACAGGGGGAGGAGGGCATGCGTGTGGGGGGGTTTGGGAAGGGAATGGGGGGTGGTTGATGACAAATATGTGATACCTTAATCAATAAAGTAATTAAAAAAATAAAAATAAATAAATAAAAGAGTGAAGTTAACTCTACATTAATTATAGAAGCTCTTTATCAAATTGAGGAATTTGTCTCCTATTATCACAAATGGGTGTTGAATTCTGTCAAATGATTGTCTGCATATCTGAAATAAAATGACTTAATAGCTTTTTAAAAATCCTTTTATTATTTTTATCATAACTTAAATAAAATAATTTTCAAATATTAAACTGACCTTGCACTCATTCCTGGAACAACCACTAAGTCATGACGTATTAACTTCTTTTTTTGTGTGGGAGGTTCATTTTGCTATTTTGCTTCAAATATTTGCATCTATGTACATACGGGATATTAGGCTGAGATTTTATTTTCTTGTGTTTGTCTGGTTTTGATGCCAGGTTAATGCTGGTCTCATAAAATGAATTAAGAAGTATATCCTTCTCCTCTGTTACATGAAAGAGTTTGTCAATGGTCGGTATTATTTTTCTTTAAATGTTTAATAGAATTTACCAGTGAAGCAACCTGGGCCTGGAGTTTTCTTTGTGGAAATTTGTTTTGTTTTGTTTTTTAATCCTCATCTGAGGGTTTATTTACTGCTTTTTAGGGAGAGAGAGAGAGAGAGAGAGAGAGAGAGAGAGAGAGAGAGAGAGAGATGTTTCTTGTTGTGAGAAACATAAGTTGGTTGCTTCCCATATGTGCTCTGACCAGGGACTGAACCTGAAATCTAGGTATGAGACTTGACAGGGTATCAAACCCACAACCTTTCTGTGTATGGGATGATGCTCCAACCAGCTGAGCCATACCTGCCAGGACTGTGAAAGGTTTTAATTACAAATTCAATTATTTCACGTAGGGCTATTCATACTTTCTATTTTCCCTGTGTCTGTTTAGATAGTATATCAAAGATGCTGTCCATTTCCAACAAGTTGTTGAATCCATTGGCATAAAGTTTTAAAATAATATTTTCTTAGGATCCATTTAATGTGTATAATAAATTTATAGATGCCCTCTTTCATTCCAGAAATTTCTGAGTTTTATTTTTTAATTTATTTTATCATTGAGAGTATTACAGATGTCCCCCATTTTCCCCCCTTTACCCCCCTCCATCCATCTCCCACTACCATTACCCCAGGCATTCACCTGTTTATTATTTTTACTCCTTTTTTCTTAATCAGTTGCTATTTATTATTTCAAAGAACTTTTATTTTGATTGATTTTTTTCTCAACTATATGTCCCTTTCCTATTTTATTGATTTTCACTCTTATATTGATTATTTTCATACTTCTATTTACTTTGGATTTAATTTGCTTTTTCATTTCAATCTCATATCTGAAACCCCTTTCCACACCTTCATATTGCTTATCTGATCCCTTCTCTCTTTTTCTCTTGGTCAGTCTCTCTAGATATTTGTTTCCTTAGAAACAACAAGTTATTTGCTTCTTTGTATGTTTTTTTCTATTTGTTTGATTTCTGTTTGATCTCTATTCTCTTTCTCCTTCTTTGCTCTTTGGGCTTTTTTTTTTTTTTTTTTTTTAGTCATCCTTATTTCCTAATATAAGTATGTAATATTATAAATTTCCCTGTTTTTATTCAGTCCCCAAGTTTTAAAGTGCAGTATTTTCACTATTGTCCAAATCAAAGTATTTTAAAATTTGTAACTTTTTTTTCTTTGACCCATGAATAGTAAAGTGTTCAAATGTCTGGCAATATTTCAACGAATGTTTTTGTTATTGATTTCTAACTTAATTGCATTGTAGTCTGAGAATGCAGTCTTAATGATACGCATTTTTAAAAATTTGCTGAGAATTTTTAACTTGTCTTTTGACTTAATATGTGACCCTATTTTGGTAAATGCTCTCTTTGTAATTTAGGTTTTTAGTATGTGGACTTCCTTTTGGACATCTTGCTCTCCCTAGAAGTCTCACTACTTCCCTCTGAGCTCACCTGATCAGTTTCCCTGGCAAGGGGAAGGATGAAGGCCCACATCTGTTTGTGCCATCTTGCTGAGCTTAGGGACTGGGAAGGAATTGAAGCACCTCAGGGCAGGGTGCTTGGTGATGAAGTCTGCACTCTGCCACTATCATTTCTCATCCTTGCCAGGGGCTGGTCCTCTCAGGGGTACCTCAGAAATTCAACATCAGGCTCTGAGCATCCCCTGGGGCTGCTGCTAGTCTATAATTTTCTAGTTTCTAGTCTGGGGAGGAGTGAGAGAAAGGATCTTTCAGGAGCTGGTTAAGCTGACTCCCTATCCTATTATTGCTTTCCCATCTTTGCTGGTATCCACATTGATTTAGCAAAAAGTATTTATTGAACAACTACTTGACCCTTGCCCTCAAGAGTTCACAACATATCTGAGAAAGACAAGAAATAAGCATTAAACATAAAGGTGATTAAATGATACAGTGTGTTAGAAGATGGTAAGTTCTAAGGGGGAAAATTATAGAGTAGTGAGGGCATTGAGAACTAGGGGTCGGGTACACATAGTTTATAATTTTAAGTATGGCAGGTCAGGGAGGGCCTCACTGAGAAGGTAACAAATTAACTAGTATATTCATTAGAAAACAAACCCATTTCTTACTATAAAATGTGTACTTGTATTATATTTAACACTGATAAATCAGAGAAAAGACTAAGCTTCTTTCATAAAACCAAAATTATTAAACCACTCTGATTTGCCAAAGAATTACTGTTATTATGTAAACTTAAGTGATTATGATGCTCCTGAGTTAACGTTAAGTCTCTAAAAAGGATTTGAAAAAAATAACATATTTGCCATATTAAAGCTTTACTTTTCTTGGTGTGAGTTCATTTGGGGAATATCAGAATTACATAAGTGGTTATTTACCTCTATAAAAATATCAGAACAGAGCTTCTTTAATTTAAGAGACATATAATCTAATTCTTCAATCCTCTCCAGTATTAATACCTTCCAGAAGTTAGAGAGCGTTTCTCACTCTCACATTGAAAGCTAGAGCCTTTTTCAGTTACAGCCATTAACACAGAGAGACACATAAGCAGAGAGAGCTTATGGTTTCAGTCTCACTCTTCAGCCACGAGTCAAGAATAAATACAGAAATAGAAACATGAACTGTTCTAGATCTCAAAGAATTATTTTTCTTCCTACTGGGCACAAAAAGCCTGAATTGATTTAAGCCACAAATAGATGAACAGACATACAAACAAACCAAAAACACTAATCAACCAGATTCTCTTGTTTCTTTCTCACCCAATAGAGAATTCATCTCCATCATCCAGAGATCACAAAATGGTACTCCATAAAACCAATTTCCCAATCATTGATGCAACCGATTGGGGGTTTTTTTTGCTATGGGCAAACCAGAATGAAAAACAAAACACAAAAGCAGTAGAGAGATGGAGGAAAAACTAGAGAGAACAGAGAATAAGCAAATTCTCCGGAATTTACTCTGAAAGCCGAGAAGGGACGTGCCCAGGTTAAGCAACCACTAGTGAACTTCTGAAACAGTTTTCTTGATACTTTGTCAGAAGAGCCCATTCCAGCTTCTCGGTGGAACTTCCAAAACTGCTAAACGATCATTTTCTAAAAGGTAAAGTCACTATTCTCAAACAAATACAAAATGAGCATGTGTCAAAGAATTTGTTTATTCAATGAATTAATAGGGTACTAATAAAAGATTTTGAACAATGTATATATGCAATTAGGGATGCTGACATGATTTTGCTAATAAATGCAAAACTGGTTAATATCCTGCAGGTCTATAAAATATAAATTTCACATTTTAAAATTTTATCTCTAAGGCAATATGCCCCTGCATTTACGTGAACAAGATTGTTTGTGTTACTGTGGAAACAGAATGCATTGTTACCAGTTTTCTACAGCTTACTTTCCATCCTTGCAGAGCTATAAAATAGCTTAGTCACTTGGAGACAGTCAAAGAATTAAATAGAATCAAATAATCCCTGGAGGGGATTACACAACACTCAGGACAATTCATGGAAAGAACACTCAATCCTCTCTTTTTTATCCTTTCCAAGTCTGATAATTTTTTTCTGAAATTTAAAATAAATTTTAAAAATAAAATCTCCCACATCAATGTCTTCAGTCTTCTATAATTAATTCTTTGTTCAGCTGGAGCAGGGGCCGGCAGCAGGGGCCTACATATATCCATCTGGGCTAAGAAAAAACAGCACTGGTGCTGGTAATTATAAGCATTCAACTAGAGTTCGCCATTATTTGAAAGTTTGTTCTAATATTAGTTTCTAACATGCTGGTGGAACTTTGGGTTTAATTTTTTATTTCTTTTATACTTAGTTACAAAATAGAATAACTTCTAATTAAATGAACACATTTAAAGTTAAAATTAAACAAAAGACAGTCCTCTAAGTCAAAACACTGCTTTCTCCTCCCATTTTGGCCAGACACTGTTCCTCAGAAAGTTTATTATTTGGTAGAGTTACTGAGAGGTGGAACATTTGAGAGACGGGACACTTCCTGGAGCAGAATAGCTGATGTGGCCCCTGGAAAGTCATCTGAGCCCTTGAACACAGTGCTTGGTATGTGGTAGCTATTGCTCCTTCATATCTGGGAAAATGCAGGCAGGTCCAGAGCCTCCAGACAGGGACTAGCAGCTGTTCCCTTGCCTGTATTTACCCAGAAACCAGCCTTCAATCCCACACATGAGCCCTGGCTGGGAGGCTCAGTTGATTGGAGCATAGTCCCATACACCAAAGGTTGTAGGTTCAAGTCCCTGTCAGGGCACATATGTAGGTTGCGAGTTTGGTCCCCAGTCGGGGCATGTATGGGAGGCAACAGATTGATGTTTCTCTCTCAACACCAATGTTTCTCTCTCTCTCTCTCTCTCTCTCTCTCTCTCTCTCGCTCGCTCGCTCTCGCTCTCTCTGGCTCTCTCTCTCCCTTGCCTCTCCCTTCCTCTCTCTCTCTCTCTAAAATCAATGAAAAACTGCAGGTGAGGATTTTTTTTAAAAGCCCGCACCTGACAAGTGGTCAGAGATATGTCTATTACTGAAGTAGTACAGTGCCAAAATAAAATTTTTTCATCAAATGTTTTTGGATGCAACCAAAGTTTTATCAAGAGCATAAGACACCCTTGAAATTTGACATTTTTACCCTTGGTAAGTAAATAAGTTAATAAACAAATAAGCAGAGAAAATGTTCTGGAAAGAGAAATGGTTTAAATAGACAATAAGAAGAAAATAGCATAACTGTATAAGAGAATTGTAAAGAGTTTGAACTGTTATATTGGACTTACATTGTGAAAGATCCTTAAAAATCAAGTTGAAGAACTTCACTTTATTCAACAAAAAATGCAATTTACAAAATAAACTTTCTTTTTTAAAACTGAGCTAACAGAGTAAAGGAGGTATCCTAATACAGTGGTTGGCAATCCGAAGCTCATGAGCCACATGCAGCTCTTTGGCCCCTTGAGTGTGGCTCTTCCACAAAATACCACGGCCTGGGCGAGTCTATTTTGAAGAAGTGGCGTTAGAAGAAGTTTAAGTTTAAAAAATTTGACTCTCAAAAGAAATTTCAATCGCTGTACTGTTGATATTTGGCTCTGTTGACTAATAAGTTTGCTGACCACTGTCCTAATATATAAAAACCCTGGGTCCGTCACATCTGCAATGACCAGAGGCTCGACCTAACGCCCAGGCTGCAAGTGCAGCAGGCTCTGGGGGGTGGGGACTTATGGCAGCGAGGACGGGGGTGGGGGAGGCGGGTCCCAGCTCCCTGTGTGCTGAGGGGCTGGGAGGACCCCACCGACAGAGGTAGCACTGGCCCGGCAACGAGGTGGCTGTGATGGTGGCGGCCCCCTCTCAGCCGGCCGCCCTCACTCTCACCCTCACCCTCGCTGCTGGTTGATCCCGGGTGCAGCCTTCTGGCCCAGAAGGTGTGTGATCACAGGGACAGCCACTGTGGCGGGCCCGATTGATGTCCCCCTGGCCGTGCCACGCGGGTTTGCAGATCTGCGCAGGCCTCCACTACACGCATCCTCTCCCCACCCTCGCGTGTGAATGTCCCCCAGCGCACCATCACCCATGCGTGCCCGCAATAGTCCTGGACCACAGTGCGTGCACATTCTCCCCGCCCCTCCACTGCACTTCCTTCAGTCCCACCGGCCCCAAGGCTCCCTCCCCGACCTGTTTCCTGTGAGGCATCTGTGAAGATCCCGCCCTCTGAGCACGCCCGTCTCCAAAGGTGGTGGGCAGCCTGGCTCCCTGTGTGCTGAGGGCCTGGGAGGACCTCACTGACAGAGGTAGCACCAGCCCGGCGACGAGAAGGCTACAGTGGCAGCGGCCCCCCTCAGCCAGACGCCCTTGCTCTCGCAACTCGCTGCTGGCTGATCCCAGGTACAGCCTCCTGGCCCAGATGGTGTGTGATCGCAGGGACAGCCACCATGGCGGGCCAGATTGACGTGGAGGGCAGTTGGGGATGAGATCAGGCCAGCAGGGGAGGGCAGTTGGGGGTGAGATCAGGCCAGCAGGGGAGGGCCATTGGGGGTGAGATCAGGCCTGCAGGGGAGGGCAGTTGGGGGTGAGGTCAAGCTGGTAAGGGAGGGCAGTTGGGGGCAATCAGGCAGGCAGGCAGAGAGGTTAGGGGAGATCAAGTGGGCAGGCAGAGGGGTTAGGAGCAATCAGGCAGGCAGGCAGGTGAGCAGTTAGGAGCCAGTGGTCCCAGATTGCGAGAGGGATATCCGACTGCTGGCAGTCAGACGTCCCCCAAGGGGTCCCCAATTAGAGAGGGTGCAGGCTGGGCTGAGGGACCCTCCCACCCCCACCCCCCATGCACGAAATTCATGCACCAGGCCACTAATTTTAACCTTTTGCACTCGGATGTCGAGTGTGACTCGACATGGTTAGCATCGGTAGCAGGAATCGAGAAAAAAAGCAAGCGAGTGCAAAGGGTTAAATAATGATTATTGGTTCCTAACCTCAAGAGGTCCCTGGGTGAAATTTGAAATTGGCCCCCATACACAGAGGGCAAGGAGAGACTGAAGAAAGGGGGCAGGCCACTCCAGATAGAGGGGTGGCAGGTCTAATACACAAGGGAACTTCGGCTTATCCTAACCAACAACAAATGGGTAGCTCTCCACAGGTGCTTGCCAGAATCTTAAAGTTTACATAGAGGCCTTATCTGAGATCAGTTACATATTAAGTCCAGATGGTCTCAGAAACTCCTTACTCTCTCAATGCTGCATCTTTGAACTGGCTCCTAGCTCAGGAAGGGTGGGCAGGAATAGGAAGTACATTCCAAGGCCGGGAGGGGCTGGGGGAGGAAGAACCTCAGGTGCCAGGATCCAGCCCCAAGGTCAACCAGCAGTCACATCCTCTAGATGACCTTCTCCAACTAAGTTACCATTGCATTAACTGAGAGGAACAATTGTTTATGCACCTTATGTGAATATAGTGGACTTTTTTTATCTAGAGGAGGAGGATAAGAAGAGAAATAAGGAGGAGGAGAAGAATCAACAGCATGTGACATTATTGCAGACATAGTCACAAAAAATTACTCTGAGAAAGTACTTATAAGAATTTGTAAATGTTTACTCTTAAATTCTACTAGATATGTCATCACAGACTGATAGGAAGCAGTTTGCAGACAGTCTGTGGTAGCCCTGGTCCATAGCATATAGCCATTCAAGATGGTGAGCCTTAAACTCCAACTTTTTATCATAACAATATCTTCAACAAGTTTCCAAACTGAGAATGCCATCACTAAGAGTCACCTGTGAAGTGTGCCTATAACATATATATTTATGAATTATCTAAAAGCCAATTACAGAGGAGAATATATAAAGAAAGAAGAAGGAAGAAGTAGAATTGACTGACAATGTCAAATTGCACCAAAAATCATTTCAGTAAGACCTAATCATAAAACATTGTAATCAAGTATAAAAATTCTGCTTTAAACAATAAAGAATTTTTTTAAAGTGAAGTTCAAAAATAAAAGAAAAAAATTCTACTGAGGAGAGACTAACAGAACATTGAATTACATTTCACCAAATAAAAATTAAATGAGAGTTTAATTCTTAAGCAAGTAAGAATGTTCTCAATCGTGAAAATGGTTAAGCATTTCAATGTAATACCTGTCATACCAAGAAACCCTGCCTAGGGGCCTGGCATCGTGGGACTTACCCTTGTCTATTTGGAGAAGTCAGCCAACTCCTGCCCAAAATTTAATTATTCTTCTCGTAACAGAGCCCAAAATTCCCAAATATGACCACGTGGCTGACCATGGTGTGCCAAGAACTTCAGACCAGTGAAGCTCAGGAATTTAAGTATCAAAGAGCACCAAACCACATCACTATTAACAAAATATAGTACATTCAGTTCCCAGGTTTTAATTGGGTTGTATTTGAAAACTTTGCTAGTTAATTCTTTAGAACTCAGAACGTATTTCTTATGATAATGATCTTATAAGCTAACAAAAGACAATGGAGGAGGGATATTACCTATCAGGAGAATTGTTGGGTTATAATCTATGCATATGCTCAGCTTTAATATACCACCAAATCGTCTTCAAAAGTGGTTGTCCTAATGTACACTCCACCCAGCAGTGTGTGAGCTCTAGTGAACCATCATTTTTATTGAGCATTTGTTATATGCCAGGCACTGTGTAAGTGCTTTACACATGTTATTTCTTTTTATATATATGTATTTTTTATTGATTTCAGAGAGGAAAGGAGAGGGAGAGAGAAATAGAAACTTCAATGATGAGAGAGAATCATTGATTGGCTGCCTCCTGCACGCCCCCTACTGAGGATTGAGCCCACAACCTGGGCCTGTGCCCTTGGCTGGAATTGAACCTGGGACCCTTCAGTCCACAGGCTGATGCTCTATTCACTGAGCCAAACCGGTTAGAGCCATGTGTTATTTTATTTAATCTTCACAACTCAGTGAAGAGAGTATTACTGTTATCTCCATTTTCAGGTTAAGTGAACCTGCCCCAGTCACATGGCTGAAAAGAGGCACAGTCAGAATTGGAACCCATGTCTGGTGCTCTTAGCCATTAAGCCTTCCCTGAGAAGAATTACAGCGCACACAGAGCCAACATATATGAGAAATAACCCCCATAGGGTTGCCAGATGGGAAAGGGGTTGGGGGAATGGGTGAAGAAGGTGAAGGGATTAAGAAATGCATATTGGTAGCTACAAAAACTTCAAGGGGATGTAAAGTAGAGCATAGTGAAACAAGAATTTTAGGGGAATATAGGCAGGTTTAGGGAATTTTTAGAATTGGGGTCTATGGGAAAAAACATAGGGCTACAGACTGGGAGAAGGTACATCTCCATAACACAAGGAAGCCAGGTGCAGTTACATTTCCATAAGACAAGGGAGCAGCAACAGATACATCTCCATAACACAAGGAAGCCAGGTGCAGCTTCATTTCCATAAGACAAGGGAACCAATTAGAAGTAACCATTGGAAAGGGAATATTGACCAATCAGAGGGGATATCAGGACACAGGAACTGCAGCCTTTATAAACCATGGAAACAGGAAGTCTGTGGGACTCTTTCCCCCTCCCCACCGGGCAGTCTGTACTTGTTCTTCAATAAATCTCCATCTTTTCTATACTACCTTCTGTTTGTGGATTTATTCTTCAACTCCGGTGGACAAAGAATCCAAGTTCCAGTCCAAAAAAAAATGGCTTCATTATGGAATATAGTCAATAATCTATAATAATAAAAGCATAATATGCAAATCGACCAAATGGCCGAACAGCAGAATGACCATCTGGATGACCTTCCGGACGAAGCTGGGCCTGCGAAGGCCTACTCTTGCATGAATTTCGTGCATCGGGCCTCTAGTATTATAATAACTATGTATCATGCCAAGTGGGTACTAGGATTATCAGGGGGATCACTTTGTAAGTTATATAATGTCTAATCACTCAGTTGTACACCTGAAACTAATATAAGATAATATTGAATGTCAATTGTAATTGAAAAATGAATTTTTTTAAAAGAAAAATACTCCTCATAATACCGTAAAGGAAGAGTTGCATTTACTCCTGTGCATAAATCAACTGTCAGTTCTGCAGAGGATATACGTGAGAGCTGACGGGAGCAGACAGGAGGAGGATTGAGAGGTTTGGGAGGAGGGGAAGGATGGCTTAGGCAAGGCTGGGAGGTGGAAAACACACACACACACACACACACACACACACACACACACACACACGAGGTCCGAGCTCTGGGATTTGGCTCACTCTGCCAACAGCAGGTGTAGCCTTGTGCATAGGCCACATTCTTGGTGGTGAGGGGTCTGATTTTTCTGTCTCCAAAACAATAGACTCCAGGACTCTAAATGAAAAAGTGATTTTCACCCACACTTCACCTTTCCCAGGAGAGAAAATGACTCTCTCTTCCTGGAACTGCGCCCTTTGTTCTTTGGCTGTTTGTTGTTTCTGAGTGGGATTTTCTTCCCCTCTTCCTCATTCCCCTGTGCAGGTCTATTCCCACCACTCTGGTGGGGATTCCTCTGAAAATGCCGCGGTCTCTTTGATGAGCTGAGCCTGGCAGACTTCTAAGTAAACCCCGGGACGGGTGCTCTGAGCCGCTGGCTGCCTGACCACCTTTCCAGAGCCCACAGGCGGCTGTGCATGGATCATTGGGTTTTCCCTCTTCAAATTCTTCAACTCCCCCGAGGGAGGGAAACTCTGGGAAACTCAGTCTGTCTCTTTGAGATCCAAGTCGGTTTGGCCTTACTCTCTGGGGAGACACTTCCCTTAGCCAGCTTAGACTGCTGCATTCCAGCTCAAATGCCTCCACATTTCCACCTTTGAGGTCACCCTTTTCTCTAACATCCAAATACAGTAATGAGAGCCCCGATTCTGCACTGGGTCTCAAGTCGTCATCACCCATGGCCCCTGCCTCTCGCCAAACACCATCACCACTCAGATCCTCTGCGAATTTCCAGGGTGGGGGGAGGGGTGCTTACATTCCCTATCATCTCTTATCTGTTCCCATCATCGCTTCTCCAAGATCCTTCTCTGAACAGCACCAAAGCCATCTGGGCCTTGTAACCTTTCCTGGGGCTGCTGTCCTCTCCAGCATGGACAGAGCCCCTCTTCCCCAGGCCCCAGCTCATGACGTGCACAATGCTGATGTGAGTAGCAGATTGAATGCAGGTTTAAGCAGAAGCTTAGAGCACAGAAGAGGAAACAACTTACAGTTGAATATCAAAGCTCTCTGGTAACATTTCCTGACCGTTCTCAATCCGTATTCTTTCCTGGCTGTTTCTCTTCTCTAATCTCGCAGCTGCTGTAGCCTCTTCCCTTTCCTCTTGCCTGTATTCTCCCTCCTTCCACTTCCCCAAATTCAGACAGCTTTGAACACTTCCTTGGCAGCACCAGGAAAAATAGGAAATTCCTATTACTTTATCACACAGATCAATTTAGCTTCCTTTGCCTCCATTTCCAGTTCCTGGACCTGGACTTTCATAATCAAAAGGCCACAAATGATATTCTCAAAACTGCCCGTTATAGGCTTCCAACTTCGGCGGTGGCCCAGATCTCTGCATTTATTTTTAACGACTTCAAAGTTTTCAGTTCAGGTTTTATTAGTTTCATGGTGAAAGCACTGTGCTTTCCTGTCCCAGGAGTCTGTAGGTCGGAGAGCACCTAACAATGTCATCTTCCCCCTAACCTGGTCAAAGGTCAGAGCTGAGACTTTTTTCCTCCTCTTTCATAGGTAAAATTCTTCTCAAGGATATGGTCTCCGAGAGAGGATTCATATCTCCAACACCAGGCAAAGCTTAACTTAAGGATTGTCCATATCAAAGGATGCAACAATTCTTCCCTCCACTCTTCCCTCTGGGAACATCAGGCACCTCTGGATCATGGAGTCAACACAGAGAAGCCGCAAAGACATGGAGTCAAACAATAGCAAACTCTTGTCACATTCAAAAGAATATTCCAGCAATCTAAAACACTATTCTAACTTCAAGATGCATGATATTTACCTATGAGATATTTGGGTCTTATTTCCATGGTCTCTATGAAAAAAACTTATTGTTCCTCTCCTCTATGCCAAGAGTTTAATCTCAGAGGGTCCTGGGAAGTGGGGTCATTACTCTCACCTAGCAAGTGGTGTACCTGTGAGGAGGCTAAAAGGCTAATTCCAATGTAACCCTGATATTTGGGGTGAGGGGAGGTGAGTTAGCAATCTGAATCCATGCCAGCAAGCCCAGTGTACATTCTTGAAAACCTATAATTAAGTCACTACCTCTTTCCCAGAAACTGGTCTTGCAGAACCTGTTACAGAGGTCATAAAACTGTGAACAGTGCACTGCCCCGGAGGGAGGGTTATTAATGCTGGCGCCAGGCCAGACCATCAGATATGGCCTGGAGACCCCCAACACCTGGGGGCCTTCTTGCAAAGCCTGCAAAAAGGACTGGAAGCATAATCCATGTTTGTGGGACAAAGACCCCAGAAAGATATAAAAGAGAAGCCCCCTGCATGTTACTTTACTCAGATTTGGAAAGTTATTCCTCTGGGTCCGCCGGTGTAAATAAACAGTGTAACTCCCGGCTTGGCTCAGTGGAGAGAGCATCAGCCTGCAGACTGAATGGTCCCAGGTTCGATTCCGGCCAAGGGCACACGCCTGGGTTGCGGGCTTGATCCCCAGTGAGGGGTGTGCAGGAGGCGGCCAATCAATGATTCTCTCTCATCATTGATGTTTCTATCTCTCCTTCTCCCTTCCTCTCTGAAATCAATAAAGAAATATATTTTTTTAAAAAACAAAAAAAAACAGTGTAACTCCTTTTCTCTAAAAGCATTGCTTGGTTGTTCTTTGGTCTTCTGCAACACCTGAAGCCCACAAAGGTTGAGATTTTTGCCTCATTTAATACAAAAATGCCGGGAGAATGATTAAACCTTGCTCTTCAAATCCCAAGTCCTTAGCAAATTATGTTTCTCCAAAATACAGGAGACAGTAAGTCAAACATCCAAGTGGTATCTAACCTCTCTGCATTTGCCTCATATCCCAAGTCCTCCAAAAACTACATCAGAAAAGGGAACATAGGGGCAATGGGGCAATGACGTTACCTCTGCTGGCCTTCTGACGGCAAGGCCCCTGATTCATGTTCTTCTAGATAGTCAAGGGAGGGGCAGAAGTTTCTCTTGAGTCTGACACTAAAATTGCTTTTAGCTCAGAACAATCCACATACCACATGAGCACATCTAGGGGGTGTCTTATTCTGATACCCTTCAGTACCCAGTGCTCACTAACAAAAATCTGAGTTCTGAGCTCTATGTTCTTGGATGACTTGCTTCATCTTTCCAGACTGATTAAATCTCAGTCTGCTCTTTATCTATCACCACATGCTAGCAACTCTAAAAAATACCATTGATGAAATATTCCTCCTCTAAAAATCTTGTATTAGTCTATGTTCCAAACAAATGCTCAAGTTACTATTGAATTTTAATAATGCATATGTATACTTCCAATTAGTACATTTTTATTATTTATTTTAATAGATATTGTGTCCCACATAGAACTTAATTCAGAGAACATTTAGCTAAGTAGTTAACCTTGGACAAGCGAGGACTCAGCTACACACATACACTTGAAAGTTAGTGTTCAGGCTCTAAAGGTAATGGTTCAGGCTCACTCTGGCACATTTGTTTCTCCAGTCTCTGTAATCCAGGATTTAAACAGTAGATTCAAAATAAGCATGGGGTTATAAAAATGAGAAAACAAAATTTGAATTTCATCAATTCTGTAATTTCCTGTGACCACGTGGAGTTTTCATTTGTATTTTAAATTTTTCATTGGAACAGACATATGAAAGATGTTAAACTCAATCCAAAAGAAACAAACATATATAGCATTGTTATTTCTGCAATTGACATAAAATGAGATTTTCTTTATGACTCTGACAAGCTTATTCTTAAGTTTAAGACTTCTCCTGACTATTTGTATACTTTTTGCTCCATGTGAAAGAAACTTTTCAAAATTAAAATGAACAAAAATGTGCTTCAATTAACCATGACAAATTTTAATGTGAATATACAAAGATCAATTATGATAGAGTTCTGGCTCAAAAACAAAAACTGTAACGTTATTCGCTATTATGATAGGTTATTAGGGGGAATAAAGGTGTTTTTTCTCTTTTCAACATTAATGCAATATTCTCTTTTTTCTGCTTTTGTAAATAGTGTTATTGAAACACAGCCACATCCATCTGTATATGTATTGTCTATGCTTTCATGCGACAATGGAACAGCTGAATAGTTGCAACAGAGACCACCTACATGGCCACAAAGCCTAAAATATTTTTTTCTCTGGCCCTTTACCAGAAAAGTGTGCTGGCTCCTCTACTAGACTCCTTAAAAGTGAGAACCCTGTCTTATTTTGCTTTGAAATAAAAAAAGGCAGATTAGCATAATGGTTATGATGCAGGCTTAAGGATAGACTAACAAGATTTACCTCTGGTTCTGCTATTTCCTTGCAAGTGACTATGGTCAAATCACATATTCAAATATCTGTTTTATTTTTTAATATATTTTATTGATTATTTTACAGAAAGGAAGGGAGAGGGATAGAGAGTTAGAAACATTGATGAGAGAGAAACATCAATCAACTGCCTCCTGCACACTCCCTACTAGGGATGTGCCCGCAACCAAAGTACATGCCCTTGACCAGAACCGAACCTGGGACCCTTGAGTCTGCAGGCCGACGTTCTATCCACTGAGCCAAACAGGTTAGGGCTTTGCTTTATTTTTTACTTGTTTTCCTGGCATCATTAAATATAAAATATTCAGTAACTGACAATTTTTCTTACTGCATTTCTTTCATTTCTTAATTATAATTGAAAGGAGAAAGAGGATTTGAAAAAATGACTCACTCATGGGCCATATACATTAGGTTTGCTCTGGCCTCTGGTTTGGCACTTGGAAAGGGTGGTCCACAGATGAAATCTAACTAAAAGGCATGTTTTAGTTAAAGTGCATGGTGTTCACCCTATATAATAAAAGGCTAATATGCAAATCGTCCAAACAGCGAAACTACCAGTCGCTATGATGTGCACTGACCACCAGGGGCAGATGCTCAACACAGGAGCTGCCCCCTGGTGGTCAGCGTGCTCCCACAAGCGGAGCACTCCTGAGCCAGAAGTCAGGCTCATTGCTTGCGAGTGCAGAGACGGTGGTGGGAGCCTCTCCAACCTCCGTGGCAGTGCTAAGAATGTCCGACTTATGGCTTAGGCCCGCATAAGGCCAAAAATAATTGAATGCAGGAAGCAGGCCTAAGCCATCAGTCAGACATCCCCCGAGGGCTAACGGACTGCAAGAGGGTGCAGGCCGGGCTGAGGTACCCTTCCCCCCCCCCCCCCCCCAGTGCATTAATTTCGTGCATCAGGCCTCTCGTTTACTTATATTAGTTAAGACTTAAAACATCAGGATTTTCATGTAGGTTTAAGATGTTCTGGCATCTCTGGAGAAACTAGAAAGTCAGGTGGCAATGAGCTGCAGCTGAGCAGCAGTCCCGCTGCTCGGATGCCTGTGGGCTCTCCAGTCCATGTAGTCACCAGTTCCCGTGGCACCATCCTAACCCTGAGGCTGAGTTTTGTTTGGCAGTTAACACTGATTGGCAATGCACTACAAGTTGAAAGTGTCCTCATACAACATAATTTTTGAATATGTGCTGCCTCTTAGCTTGAGGATCAAAGAGGTTAAGTAATTTCCCTACAGGTTAGTGGAACCAGCATGCCAGATCTCTTGACTAGAACTCCCAGGCTTTCTACAGTGTGCTACCTTCCGTGTGTGTGTGTGTGTGTGTGTGTGTGTGTGTGTGTGTGTGTGATTGGGAGGTCTCCTTTTATGCAAGGAAGTAGGAAAATCTCCAAGACAGTGGAATTTGCTGCTAGAGGTTTGGAGAAGCAGGCAGGAGTAGTGGCACATGGGCAGGTGCACATAAGAGAAAGAACGCAGCATGGCAGGTGTCAATACAAGGGGCAGAAGGGGTCCAGAGAGGACTGTTTATAGAGGGTAATTTATTTCCAGGAGGACTAATTACTGGATCAAGTTCTGGGCCTTATTTCCTCCCTCCTTCCCTCAACAAGCACATGTCTGCAGCTGCACGTACTGAGCACCTGTGATGTCCCAGGCACTGCACTCACTATTAGCTTCATCCCTCTAACATTTCTGCCCTTAAAGTCTCCCAACATTAGGGTTCCCAAACTTCATGTCAATGGACCTCAAGGTGCACAAGCGAACTCCAAGGAGAGTTTAACTTTTCCAGGGAGATGCAGTGACCCTTGACATTGTTTGGAGACTGCATGAAGTAGCAGCTCCAGCTAATTTTCAGTTTCACCATGAGATCACGCTACCTTGCTACCTTCCTTTAGAGGTCATCAAACTTGGCGAAACTGGGTTTTCCACAATTGCTGTGAAAAAAGCAAGTGCTATATGAAAATTAATATGGATTGATTTTCAAAAACTGAGAAGTTGTGCAGTTTCCAACAGGTGCACACATTCCACTAGCAAGAAATCATGGTTATTTAAGAATAAAATTAAAATATCATTTTTTTTCTTCCCATGTCTGTGTATTCTTTTCTCAAATAGCTTCTAAGTTGTTGGGAAATAAATAATTATTAAGGTGATTTGGACCTAACTCAAGTCCCTAAGGAAAAAGACTATCCCCTACACAAAATAACATGGATGGAGGTATAATGTCAGCTTAGGCCAGAATGAGGGCTGGACATGGGTTGTAGGAAATTCAGTGGTGAAAAGAGAACTGGTGGAGTTTTATATCAACCCAGGGGAATGCCTTGGGAAATTCTCAGACTAGAATGACCAGGATAAGACATGATGCTAAAGTTACTTCCAAAGGATATAATAAAAATAGAGAAGTCTTTTTTTTTTTCAATATAAGTGAAAGCAACTTCATGAAAACAAAGAAGTAGGCAAAAGAAAATCCTGATAGCAAAAGTATTGCATTTATTACCAAATGTCACTTTGCATTTCGTACCAGAAATAGTAGTGGCATGATTTCTAATTTAATCATGATTTACATCAAGAGAAAAAAAGGCCAAAAATAACTGAATGCAAATTATCAAAAAGCACCAGCTATTATACTTAAGGAAAGATCGGGGACTTTTCACATGCATTGTTGAGCCCCAGGGCCTACTTCTCTGCAGGTGCTTAATTGTGAGCTGGGTGAACTAAACCAAATTATTGGACATTCAACTAAATGCCAGAGTAAGTTTGAAAATTCTACCATGAGCTAAAACAAAACTCTAAGATTTCTCTGTTTAAAAAAAAAACAAACTACAATTAACAGGTGAATTTTATGGTATGTAAATTATATCTCATTAATGCTGTGTTGTTTTTTTAAAACCTATAAGGCTCTCCTAAAAATTGTATAGGTGGTAGTTAAAAATTATTTCTTCATCTTGTAAGAAACTACTGATTTTCCATTCATATTTCTTATCACAGTTTTAATTTCTCCAAGAGACATAACTAGCATGTGCCTTCATATGCATACTTATAATAAATTCAATAATGCAGGAATATTGAGAAGGCAGTTGGACTAAATAATTAAGAGCATAAGTTTTAGTGTCACACTAGCAAGTTACTTAAAACATCTGTGCCTCACTTGCCTCATCTGTAAAACGGAGATGATGATGATGATGATGATAAAGCAATTTCATGAGTGATTACCATGTGTTAAGGGCTGTT
Organism: Cnephaeus nilssonii; assembly: GCF_951640355.1. Lineage (NCBI taxonomy): Eukaryota > Metazoa > Chordata > Mammalia > Chiroptera > Vespertilionidae > Cnephaeus > Cnephaeus nilssonii. The sequence continues at coordinate 67,412,962 of NC_137084.1, read as the reverse complement.
CTAAAAACTTTATATTTATATCTCTTTTAATCCTCACAACATCCCTGTTATTTAGGTATCACTTTTATTTCCATTTTACAGATGAGGAAACTAAGGCACAGAGGATTTAAGTAATTTGTTTTAAGCTGACAGACACACAGCTAGTCTGTTTCTAAGATGAGGGAAATAGTTTAAACTCTGAAATATCTATAAGCAGAAAGAGCCCATACTCTTAACCACTAGTGTCTTCCTCATGGGGATGTGATGAGTAAGTGAAATAAAACAGGAAAAGCTTTAGAACAGGGCCTGGAACATGCAATAAATGTTAGCTTTTATTAATTATTATAAAGTGAAAATTTCCCTTTATCTGTATTGTCCTGCCCTCCTCTCCCCCAAAAGATATCACCATTACCCATATATTTTACTTTTAAATATACATTCATGTAAATAGAATAACGTTAAGCATATTATTCAGATACTTGCTTTTAATTTGTCCATATGCCTTTGGATAGTTGGAGACATTTACATGACAGTGCATAAAGATCATTTAATTTAGGGTAAAGATGATGGTTAAATTAGGTGGGGAGGGTGAATTAGTTAATTACTGGTATAGTATTACCTTACCTGTTTCCTTTTCTTCCGATGAATATTGGCTCCAATGGTCTGGGGCCTACAAAGTATCCTCTCTCAGGTGAAGGACAGCCTACTGAATCTTCTACCTCCCACCACTAAGAAACAGGCACAAGGATCCTAGACTATGGTGATGGCAGATATCATTCTGGCCTCGTTACTGAATGAATTACAAGGCTGCCAAATTTAAACAGGACCCTGATCCAGAGAGGTAATTTTATTGCAGGTTCAAACAATAAGCAAGCACCAAAAAGAGTCACAAGGCGCACAGATTCTAGATTCAGACCCCCCGGATTCTAGGATTCTGTAGCACAGAACTATTCACTGCATGAAAAACACACATGCTGGAAAGGGTACATTCAGACCAGAGCTGGTCCCGAGAGTACGTGTTACTTGAATAGGTGGCCAAAACCTCTATGTCACCTACATATTTTGCACTGATGCCTCTCCCCCAGATCATAATTACAGCCCTGTGGTGTTCTCTATGACTAGAGTAAAGGGGAAAGGAAAACATTTTTCCTCTACCCTCCTAGGTTCTCTAGCTGGGGCTCATAAATTAGACTGACAAAAGACAGATTAACAAAAGAAAAACAAACAGTTTCATTAACACACATGCATCGTGTTAATAGCTCAGTATCCTACACAGATAGTTAGAAGTTGGGCTTATATAGCATCTGAACAAAAGAACAATCATTTTTTTAGACAGGTGACAAGACACAGGAAAAGAACTTTAAATTTCTAGGGAAGGCAAATATATTGGGGAACTGATGGAAGTTACTAGTTAGTAAAACTTTTTATATAAATTCCTCTGGTGGTATCTCTGGGCTGATACAGGTCTAGAGTTGTCTCTGGTAATGAACTTCTGTCCTTCCTAGTAGAAAGAGGAAGAAAAACACCTTTGCAAATTTATGTCCTGTTTTTAGGCAAACAGGGAGAGGGCAGAGAGCTTTTCTTGTCTCTATTTCTCCTCAATTGCCTTCAGCTCAAAATACTCTTTACATAAAAGTGGCATATTCTGCTCCTTCCCACTGATAAAGAGGGAAAATGCATGCCTCGCTCACTGCCTCTGAACTATAGCCTCACAGAGGGTAATGCTTCCAGTAAAGACAGTAGAGAGGGTAATGCTTCCAGTAAGGAGACATCAAACATCGAGTAGTACATTTTATGTTGATGGGGATGATGATAAGCAGTCATCAGCTCAGTCTGGAGCGGGAAGTAACCTTAAGTAAGAAGAATATGCATAAATTCCTGGGTAATCACAAGTCACTTGACTGGTTTATCAGGGTCTGGAGGGAACAAGATGGGAAGATTATGAGGTCAGGGGAAGTAGCACCCGAATAAACTTGTGCAAATAAGCACAAAATGTGTGGATTTTTGTGTCTCAGATCAATTCCCAAAAGAAAACATCTGCTGAGGAGGCAGCACTGAATGCCTGTGTGGATGGGGTGATGCACATCCAATGATGGTCAGCCAGTCCCTGTCCTCACCTACCTCATGAACATAATGGGCCCATGAACAACATGGCATGATAATGGCCATGACGGCTATTCATGAGCCCAACTGCAATTGATCTAGCTGCTGCTGCTGGTATGACTTGTCAGTATTAAGGACTGATTCTGAGTTCTCAAAAGGGTACCATTCCTCAAAGGGATCAACTAATCACTTATGAAAAGTTCATTAAATCAGATATTACATATATAAGTCTGTCTTCACTGCCATCAGTGCATCAGCCTGCACCTCCTCTATAGTCCTCCATTACACAGCAAACACCTTTATCATTGCACAGACCATATTGCGCTCTAATTTGGTATGTCTATTTCAATCAAGCTGCCAACTTCTTGAGGGCAGATTCTCATGAGTTCCCTAGTCCTACCACAGGGCTAGACCACATACCATATGCGTATAAATATTTGGTAAGTAAATGGGAGGTAAAGAACTCATGCAAACAACCAAATGAGGGCTATAAAGAACCATAGTGGCGGTGGGTTTGGAGACTCTCTGCCCTTTGTCTCCGAGTGCATGCCCCTCTCACAGTCACCACACCACAATCAGCCTTTTATTACTATACTGGGATCAGGGTAAAGGAAGAATCAGACTAGACAGTAATTCAGTGAGTGAAAAACCTTTTTATCTTTTCATTATTAATAACCTTGATTATCACAATGACACAAAAACTAGTATTATAAGTCGGTCACGTGTCTCTAAAGCCCTAGCATCTAGCAATGGTGTCTGTAGAATGAATGACTAAATGTCTGAATTAACCTGCTCGGTGTAGCCCAGTTTGAGCATCACCCATAAACTAAGAGGTCACTGGTTTGATTTCTGGTCAGGGCACATGCCCAGGTTGTGGGCTCAGTCCCCAGTAGAGGGCATGCAGGAGGCAGAGGATGGATGTTTCTCTCTCATCCATGTTTCTATCTCTCTATCCCTCTCCTGTCCTCTCTCTCTAAAATCAATAAACATTTTAAATGTCTGAATTAATAAATGAGAGGTAGCATGGAATATTGAAAGGACTATGGGCTTAATAGACAGGCTCTATTATCTCTATTTTAGCTTTGAAGTTACCTAGGTAATAAGTGGCTGAGCTGGATTCCCTAGGTAACTTTGAAGCTAAAATAGAGATAATAATACCTTTGTGAATTATTTAGTTGACAGGGTCAGAAAATCGGCCCAATTACAATAAAAAAACAAGCAAACAAACAAATATATGGGGAATTCTGTTGGCTTGCTTAATTGGAAAATCCAAGTACTTAGAATCCCTTCAGCTCTTGTGGAATCCAAGAAACAAATGATATGATTGGAAATCTGAAGACCTCTGCTTAGTTTTATTCTCAGACAACCTTTCTCCATGTGGTAGCAAGATGGCCACTAGATGCTCCAAGCTCACATGGTTCTTATAACTCATGTTCCAAAAAATGAACAAGACCCTCTCTCAGCAAACCCAGAAAAGGCTCTGACTGGTACTTCTGGAGTCCCCCCGCCCACTCCTGGACTAATCACTGTATCCAAACACTGGCGAGGAGTGTGGGGGCCAGTGAAAGCACATGAAGAATTACTGAAGTTGGAGAGGGATGGTTCACAAAAGGAAAAATTGCCAAGCAAACAAAAAGTAACTACCTTTCAGCAATGATGTGATTAATAACTGTAAAATCACATATAAAGCACTTAATAAACAGTAACAGGTTTCAATAAATAGTAGCTATTATTACTAACAAAGCTTTTAAGGGGGGTGGAGCTCAATGTAATTATAAGAATTACACATTCAGTTAGATTTTTATTCATTCAAATTAAAGAACAACTATTTCTGCCCCAGCCGGTTTGGCTCAGTGAATAGAGCGTCAGCCTGCGGACCAAAGGGTCCCGGGTTTGATTCCAGTCAAGGGTAGGTACCTTGGTTGCAGGCTCCTCCCCGGCCCTGGCCCTGGTCAGGTCTCATGCAGGAGGCAACCAATCGATGTGTTTCTCTCACATTGATATTACATATAAAAGTCATATCAATATTACATATATAAGTCGATGTTTTTCTCTGTCTTTCCATCTCTCTTCCATTCTCCCTAAACATCAATGGAAAATATCCTCAGGTGAGGATTAACAAACAAATAAAAAAAAAAAACCACAGCAACAACTATTTCTTTTTAAATGTTGGATTTTGTGTGTAATACTACCCTAATTTAAAGAATAGAACATTACACTGGTATCACTAAAAACTAGAGAGGAGACCGGCCAGTGTTGCTCAGTGGTTGAGTGTCAACCAATGAACCAAGAGGTCACTAGATTGATTCCCAGTCAGGGCACATGCCTGGGTTGCAGTCTCAATCCCCAGTAGGTGTTGTGTAGGAGGCAGCTAATTCATGATTCTCTCTCATCATTGATGTTTCTCTCTCTCCCCCTTCCTCTCTCTAAAAATCAATTTAAAAATTTTTTTAAATTTTTTTAAAAAACTAAAGAGGAGAATCTGGATGTTACAAACTCTAAATTTTTACGGTTAGGCCATTATACCTTATGAAAATAGTCCCTGAGAAATTTGATATTATTATCAAATTGGCTCATATAGTTAGTTTTCTTCTTTTGCTTATTTTCTGCTTTTTTTTTTATAATTTTTTAAAAGGATACTGAATACAATTTGGTATATAGGATTGGACCCAGGGCTAGAAAAGGACATTAGTACAAAAACTAGTGAAATCCAAAATGGCAAAACAATGGGGAAATTTTCGAGAAGTCTTGATGACTTCAAATGATAAGAAGAAAGAAAAAGTTAAGGAAACCTGCTGACCAAGTAAAGCGGGATGAGTGACACTCTACCCCCAATGGAGTTTCACCTTGTGAAAACTGAGAAAAAGAAATAGCCTTGGTCAGCAGGAAGTGTTCACACTTCCCCAAACTGTCTTCAGCAGATCATAGAGTTCTGGATATGCCTAAATACTAAAAGGGTGTCCTGGGTCAAATAAGTTTGGGAAACACAAAAGAAAAAAATCTGAAATCACAGATTCTGAATATATATTTGCATACTGAAAGTGCTAAGACTTCCTGCAAAACTGAACACATTTCCCCCCCAAAATTGTTTTGTCATATTATGTTTTCATATAACATCCCTTCGTATCTTATATCTTTATGTTCTTGGAAAATACGTATAGATAAGGTTATAAGTTTGGTAGAAAGCTGTGGAAGCTTGGCAAGTATGTAACCAAATAATAAGGCATAAAATAAAGCATAAGGCACCAGAGAAATTTCCCCACCCATGGTGAGCTACTTTGGACCACACCTTTAGAATCCTAAAGGGTACCTGAAAAAAGAGGTTTGAGAAGCACAGTTATAGGCCATCAGAAACTAGTGACAAAACTCTTTCCAGTGATAAAGGCCCAGAAACAGACATTGACAAAGTAGGGAATGTGTGATGAAGGCAGGGGCAGTGAAGAAGGGCTCCCTTAAATGGCACTTACTTAATCACTGATGTCTGCAATTCCTTGAAAAGGGAAATGACTGTTCTCAGTTATAGACATGGGATTAAAATGCCAGTAACCTTGGGGCTGCTGATGGAGGTTAAAGGTCATACTAATGATCTACACTAATAAAAGAGAAACATGCAAATTGACCATCACTCTGCTACACCCACCAGCCAATCAGGAGCGAGTATGCAAATTAACCAAAGAAAGATGGCAGCAGCCATGGAGCTGGAGTGAGCAGGAGGCTTGGGTTGCCCCCGGTGATGGAGGAAGCCAAGCTTTCCGCCTGCCTTTGCCAGGCCTAAGCCTCCACTCAAGCTACAAAGTTTCAATTATAGAAGGTAAACAAATTCAAACAAATGGCAGCAGAATGGAGCTTGAGAGAGCAGGCCAGGGTTGCCGCCGGCAACAGGAGAAGCAAAGCTTTCCACACACCCTGGCCGGGCCCACCCGCTTAAGGCAACAAAGTTTCAATTGTAGAAGGTGAATTAACTGCCACAGAAATGGCTGCCGCCCCAGAGGGAGCAGCAGGCTTGGCTCCACTCCAGGCTACAAAGTTTCAATTGTAGAAGGAAAATAAATTCCAGATACCAGTGCCTCCACTAGGGTTGCCAGGGGGCGTGGCTGGCCTGCAAACCACCACAGGCCCCTCGCTCAGGCCGCCCCATGCCCCAAGGGAACCCCCACCTGATCCGGGATGCCCTTCAGGGCAAACCAGCTGGCCCCCACCCCTGTACCAGGCCTCTATCCTATCTAATAAAAGAGTAATATGCAGATTGATCATCACTGCAACACACAATATAGCTGCCCCCATGTGGTCAAAGATCCTGCCCCCATGTGGACACAAGATGGCCACCACAAGATGGCCAGCAGGAGAGGGCAGTTGGGAGGCACCCGGCCTGCAAGGGAGGGTAGTTGTGAGGGCCCAGGCCTGCAAGGGAGGGCAGTTGAGAGGAACCAGGCCTGCAAGGGAGGGCAGTTGGAGGTGATCAACCCTGCAGGAGAGGGCAGTTAGGGGTGACCAGGCCGGCAGAGGAGGGAAGTTGGGGGCAAACAGTCTGGCAGGCAGAAGCAGTTAGGGGCAATCAGGAAGGCAGGCAGGCAAGCAGTTGGGAGCCAGCAGTCCTGGATTGTGAGAGGGATGTCCGACTGCCCGTTTAGGCCCGATCCCAGTGGGATCGGGCCTAAACGGGCAGTCGGACATCCCTCAAGGGGTCCCATATTGGAGAGGGTACAGGCTGGGCTGAGGGACAACCCCCCTCCGTTCACGAATTTTGTGCACCGGGCCTCTAGTAGAAGATAAATAAATCCCAGATACCTGCTTCCAGCCGGTCCTGGCCTCCGCTCAAGGAGGCGCTGAAAAAAAAAAAAAAAAGGAGGGGCTGGGAGCTTGGGTCGCCGGGGTGTGTGGCCAGCCTCCAAACAGCCATTAGCCCCTCACCCAGACTGGCCAGGCACCCCAGTGGGGACCTCCACCCTAAAGGGGGTGTGGCCAGCCTGAAAATAATCCTCAGCCCTTCACCCAGGCTGGCCACACCCCCATGGGGTGAGGGTCCCTGCTGGGGGGCTTGGCCAGCCTGAAAACAGCCATCAGCCCCTCACCCAGGCTGGCCAGGCACCCCAGTGGGGACCCCCACCCTGAAGGGATTGTGGCCAACCTGCAAACAGCCATCAGCCCCTCACCCAGACTGGCCACACCCCCATGGCCCAATCCCTGTAAAAGGGCAGTCAAACATCACTCGAGGGGTCCCAGATTGGAGAGGGTGCAGGCTGGGCTGAGGGACACTCCCCCGCCCCCATGCACGAATTTCATGCACCAGGCCTCTAGTATATATATATAAAATCCTAAAAGTTGATGAAGGAAGAAGTGGTAGGGAGCTCTGTGGTTGAAGAGAATGGAGGTGGCGGCAATGAACTGGAGGGAAGGGGCTGAAAGAAGAGATAAACCCCCAGGTGATCATGGAACTGGCTCTAATCTGAATTGAGATTTAAAAGAACAAATTTCCTTAGCCCTAACTACAAGAGAAAACTGAGGGAAGATGCCACCCTTGGAGAGCCATAGATTTGGCCTCAAAATCATTAGAAAGTGTGATCCAGCCAGAACCCAGGTGCTGCCCAATGGACAGAGTAGCCAAGGCAAGCTGACTCAGAGAGGTGGGTGTTGCCATCCCTCCTCTTGCTGGGGTCATTCTAAGCCCTAAGGTGCTTGTCTTTCTTCAAAAATTATTGCTGATTTATGTTTGCAAACTGCTTGAAACTATGGATATAAAACAATGCATGTTGTTTAGTAGCATATCCCAATAACTGTTCAGGCCCTAAGCGTCAATCTAATTAATTAACGTGGGCGAAGAGGGGTCTGAACAGGGCAAATATTCCCAGAGTAATTGATTAAAAACCAAAAATGTCTCCACCAAAAATTATATTTAGAGTAATTTATGCCGTTGCAGTTATAGAAGCAATCTGAGGTCAATTCTTTGCTTCTATTTTTTAATCACAAAAATCCATATAAGCATAAATATCAATTATGTCTACAGAAACTCTAAGTGTAGTTCATGTTATTTATGATGTAGTTGAGGAGGTAAGTTCTTGTTTTACCTGGTTCCTCTAGAGAAATTACTGTCTTTATTTAGACAAATACCTTGATGAGCCTCTTAATAACGGAAAGGAAGGCCCTGAGAGCTTGGATTGTAAGGAGACAACCTGGAGATGACTAAGAGGCCCCCTAATTAAAAAATAATAATAAAACAAAAGTTTAGGGTTAGAAGCCAGTAGACGTAGGAAAAGCCCAGCAGCAGGGCAGGAAGCAGAAGATCTAGTTGTTGAGAGAGTTTTATTCAGAACTGGGAAGACTAGCACTAAATTTTAAATTATCTACAGTACAGTGCTAGGCTGTAACTCTTCCTCCGCTACCCCTTATTCTCCAGTCAAATCTATTGTACAGTGCTACCCGGATAAGTCCACTAGGGGAGGTCAACCATGCCAAGCTATCTCCTGCCCCAGTTTTGGACTGGGACGAGGACAACCACGGCCCTTTCTTTCTGATGTATACCTTGTAAAGATTGGCACTGGTGGGAATAATACCTAGCTCTGTTTAAGCATTCCCCTGCCCTTCCTCTTGCAAGTGGAACAGATGGGCTTGCTTCAGCAAGGTCCAGCCCTTACCAGTTAGGGTTTGAAGGGGAAGTAAGGGATAGAAAAAAAGGAAGAATAAATGGTGTTGGTTTTGCTTTCTCTCTTGGGTGGTGGAGGAAAAACACTTAAAGAAACATGGGACCTGAGCAGAGGCTATAGTCACTCCGCTCACCCTCTCTCACTTTCTTCTCACTCACATTCCCTCTGTGTCCTCCTTCCTCCCCCCTCCCCGCATCCCCCCCTCCCCCCCCCCCCCCCCCCCCCCCCCCCCCCGCCTCCCCGCACCTCCGCAGCCGGGCCTGCAGCTCTCCTCCCATCGGCTGGCACGTGCTTCAGGAAAGTGTCAGCGGCACTGAGAGCCAACACTGCTGCACTGACTCAGATGTCAACAGCCTCTCACCCAGATGCAGAGGGAGGGCTGCTCAGAGCATCAGCTACATCCGCTGCCTTTTCTTTCCTCAGTACAAGCCCATCTCCTGAATGTAAAATGTTCCCATGCATTTAAAATTAAAGTTGTCCTAACATCTGATTTACCTCACTTCTATTTTGGAGACCTTTTCTTCTGTGGATATGTTCTGTTGTTCATACTATCCACCCAAAGATCGTGTTGATAAGTACTACAAATGCTTTCCTTGTTCAAAGGTCAGTGGTGCCTATGATAAGATTTCCTTGGTTGATTATTATAACACACTACATTGTAATATTTAAGAGAGTTACTTCCTTCTTTTTCAGAGAGCATTGGCGTTATCAATACAATAATATTATTGGAACAAAACCATTTAAACCTCCTATTTTCTTTTATACTTCATTATCTGATCACCATGCTAGATTCATATAAGTGACAGAAAGGGACATTATAGTACATGACAACTCCTAGCATATAATGACAATGATACAAACTAGCATTTATAGAACTCTTACCATGATCCAAAAACAATGATAAGACTTTGTTAAATTTAATTCTCTTATTTAATTCTCACTTCAACCCAAAGAGAAAAGTATTATCTCCATTTTTTCAGATAAGGAATCTGAAGTACAGAGAGGTTAAGTATTTTCTCTATGACTCAGAAGGTGACTGACCAGAGCTGAATGACTCCCCTTTAACATGATAACAAGTTAAATCACCATGGTTCAGAATACCAAAGCACAAAATCACACTGCAGCAAGGGAGAATCAAAAATAGAAAAAGAAAGCTATAAAAAAAAAAGCATATTTAGTTCTTAAATATATGAGCTAAAAATATAAAATTCTTAGAAGAAAACAGGCATAAATCTGGAAGACTTTGATTTGGCAGTGAATTCTTAGTATGACACCAAAAGCATGAACAACCAAAAAAAAGAAAGAAAGAAATTGGACTTCATCAAAATTAGAAACTTCTGTATATCAAAGGACACTATCAAGAAAGTGAAAAGACAACCTAGAGAAAGGGAGAATATATTTGCATATCATATATCTGATAAGGGTCTAACATTCAGAATATATAAGGAACTCCTACAACTCAACAACAAAAAGCAAACAACCCAATTAAAAATATGAGCTAAAAACTTGAATAGCCATTTCTCCAAAGAAGACTTACAAATGCTCAACATCATACATTAGTCATTAGAAATACAAATCAAACCCATAACAAAATACCCCTCACACCTACTAGAATGGTTATAAAAACATTTTTTAAACACAGAAAATAACAAGTGTTGACAAAAGATGTGGAAAAATTTAAACCTTCAGACATTGCTAGTGGAAATGCAAATGGTACAAGCTTTATGAAAGTTTGTTAGTTCTCGAATAAGTTAAATCTAGAGTTAATATGACCCAGCAAACCTACTCATAGGCATGCACCCAAAATAATTAAAAATGGGGATTCAAACAGATTATTTGTATACTAATAATCACTGCACAATTATTCACAATAGCCAAAAAGTGAAAACAACCCGTGTCATTGACTGATAAGTGGATAAACAAAGTATAGTATATTTTATTACATAGAATATTATTCAGCCATAAAAAAGAATGATGTTCTGATACATGCTGCAATATGGATGACTCTTGAAACCATTATGCTAAGTGAAATACTTCATATACAAAAGGACAATTATTCTATGAACTAGAGGCCCGGTGCACGAAATTCGTGCACGGGGGTGGGGGGGTGTCCCTCAGCCCAGCCTGCACCCTCTCCAATCTGGGACCCCTCGAGGGATGTCCGACTGCCCGTTTAGGCCCGATCCCAGTGGGATCCCAGTGGGATCGGGCCTAAACGGGCAGTCGGACATCCCTCTCACAACCCAGGACTGCTGGCTCCCAACTGCTCGCCTGCCTGCCTTCCTGATTGCCCCTAACCGCTTCTGCCTGCCCGCCTGATCACCCCCTAACCACTCCCATGCCAGCCTGATTGATGTCTAACTGCTCCCCTGCCAGCCTGTTTGCCCCCAACTTCCCTCCTCTGCCGGCCTGGTCACCCCTAACTGCCCTCCCCTGCAGGGTTGATCGCCTCCAACTGCCCTCCCTTGCAGGCCTGGTCCCTCTCAACTGCCCTCACTTGCAGGCCTGGTGCCTCCCAACTGCCCTCCCCTGCTGGCCATCTTGTGCTGGCCATCTTGTGTCCACATGGGGGCAGGATCTTTGACCACATGGGGGCAGCTATATTGTGTGTTGGAGTGATGGTCAATCTGCATATTACTCTTTTATTAGATAGGATACACTTAAGTGAAGTGCCTAGAATAGTCAAATTTATAGAGACAGGATGTAGACTAGAAATTACCATTGGTTAGTGGGAGGAGGAAGGCAAGAGTTATTTTTTAACTAGAGGCCCAGTGCACAAATTCATGCACAAGTGGGGTCCCTCGGCCTGCCCAGAGGCCCATTAGGGGGGACTAGCCGGCTGGGGAGAGGGGCTACAGGAGGTTGGCTGTGGGAGCGCACTGACCACCAGTGGGCAGCTCCTGAAGTAAGCATCTGCCCCTTGGTGGTCAATGCACGTTACAGTGACTGGTCGACCACTTGTTCTGGTCATTCTGGTCATTTGGTCATAACGGTTGCTTAGGCTTTTATATATATATAGATGAGTACAGAGTTTCTGTTTGGGATGATGAAATAGTTCTGAAAACAGGTATTGGTGATGGTTGCACAACATTGTGAATGTACTTAATGCAACTGAATTGTACACTTAAAATTATTAAAATGGTAAGTTTTATATTATGCATATTTTACCACAATAAAAAAGCATGTTTTTTTCTTCTTTAGAAATAAGTTCCTCACTACCTAAATCTACAAATCAGATCACTCTGATAAGCTCCAGGTCTGATTTCCCAGCTGAAAATGTACAAACTCAATATTCAAAATTGATGTTATTGCTTAACCAAAACCAAATCCCTGTTTCCTCAAAAATTTATTTCTTGTTTCTTCTTCTATAAGCATTGTCTCTGTAATAACTGCACTAAATCCATTAAATTTAGATCTTCTTTAATTCTCTCTTCCTCATTCCTGCAACCAATCAGCTCTTAAATTTTTGTTTTGTTTTTATCAATCATAACTTCTATATAGATCTTTAATTTCCTTCCTCTTTTCTATCCCTCCAGACAGCCTTAGCTGGGTTATAGTAATAACGTTTCCTTGATCTGCTGCCTCTCTAATATCCCTCTACAGAGAGTCTTCTCTACTTCCACAATCCATCTCTGAAACAGCCACCAAAATGTTCTTACAACATTTCAAATCTGATAAAGCTATGTCTTCCTTTAACACATTCCTTGATAACCCTTTAGGATCTAGTCCAAACTTCCTAACATACAAAGCTCACTTTTCACAACTTGACCATACCTGCTTTTCCAGACAATCACACATACCCACCAGCAACAGTGACTGCTCACTCTTCTCTACCCATGCTCCTATCTTCCCAGGCACTCTTGCTGTAATTGCTTATCCCAAGGGAATTCCTAGTTACCCTCCAAAATCCAGCTAAAACGCCACCTCCAATATAAATCATTCCTCAGTTCCCATTGGAAGGATTAACTGTTCCCTTCTGCTTGGTAGCACTGCATATTATAAGCATTTGCCACATTGTTTTAAGAGCATTTGCATCCCTATATCCCCACCCCAGAGCATACATTTCTAAAGGCAGAGACTGAGGCTTGATCCCTCTGGTTTGCTTTTTGTGGGTTTGTTTGTTTGTTGTTTTGGCTAATTATAATTTAGATGAACAAGAGACAACTTCAAGAGAGTTACTAATTTATTTAAGCCCTGGCAGATGTAGCTCGGTGGTTAGAGTGTCGGCCCATGCACTGCAGGGTCTCAGATTCAATTCCCAGTCAAGGGCATATACCTGGATTGCAGGTTTGATGCCAGTGCCAGAGGCAACCAATCAATGTACCTCTCTCACATTGCGGTCTCTCTCTCCTCTCTTTCTCTCTCTCTCTCTCTTTGCCTCCCTCCCTTCTTCTTTTTCTGAAAAATCAATGGAAAAAATATCTTCACTTTCAACAATAAAGAATTTTTTAAAAGAAAAAGGAAGAATATCTTTGGGTGAGGGTTTTAAAAAAAGTATTTAAAATATTTGTAATGCTGAATGCTCTTTGAACTACTAAAAATAAACAAAAATATAAAACCTGGGAATTTCTTCTAACTTTAATTCAATGCAAAGATCATGGAAAACCTCATATAACTTTCAAATTAACTGATCCAAGTTCATAAATATTCATTTATTCTGTAAACACTTACTGTGCATCCGTTACATACCAGACATTCACTAAAGGTAACAAGTCCTCAAGTATAGTTGAACTGCGATTAGGCAGAATTAAAGCAGCTATGTAAAGAAAGCAAATTTAATTAATTGATCTAGAAAATGTACCTTTGCTAACACACAGCACCCAATCACCAGATGGTTTCAAAGATGTCTGAATAATTAAATTTTGCAGCTCCAGCATATAGGTTGTATTTTCCATGATGCATTATAGTCAAGAGCCATCCTATCTAATAATAGACAAATATGCAAATTGACCATACCTCCAACACACCCACAAGCCACACCCACCATCCAATCAGAGCGAGCATGCAAATTAACCCAAACCAAGATGGCTACAGCCACAGAGAGCAAGGTTTCCTAGGTAACAGGGGAAGCCAAGCTTTCCGCCTGCCCTGGCCAGGCCTAAGCCTCCACTCAAGCTACAAAGTTTCAATTATAGAAGGTAAACAAATTCAAACAAATGGCGGCAGAATGGAGCTTGAGAGAGCAGGCCAGGGTTGCCTCCGGCAACAGGGGAAGCAAAGCTTTCCGCACACCCTGGCTGGGCTCACCCGATTAAGGCTACAAAGTTTCAATTATAACCCCAACAGAAATGGCTGCCAGCCTCAGAGGGAGCCCCAGGCTTGGCTCCGCTCCAGGCTACAAAGTTTCAATTGTAGAATGTAAATAAATTCCAGATACCAGGGCCTCTGCTTGCGTTGCCAGGGGGCGTGGCCGGCCTGCAAACCACCACAGGCCCCTCGCTCAGGGGGGATTGTGAGAGGGATGTCCGACTGCCACACCCCAAGGGAACCCCCACCTGATCCAGGACACCCTTCAGGGAAAACCAGCTGGCCCCCACCCCTGTACCAGGCCTCTATCCTATCTAATAAAAGAATAATCTGCAGATTGATCATCACTGCAACACACAATATTGCTGCCCCCATGTGATCAAAGATCCTGCCCCCATGTGGACACAAGATGACCACCACAAGATGGCCAGCAGGAGAGGGCAGTTGGGAGGCACCCGGCCTGCAAGGGAGGGCAGTTGGAGGTGATCAACCCTGCAGGAAAGGGCAGTTAGGGGTGACCAGGCCGGCAGAGGAGGGAAGTTGGGGGCAAACAGGCTGGCAGCAGAGTGGTTAGGGGGTGATCAGGCTGGCAGGCAGAAGCGGTTAGGGGCAATCAGGAAGGCAGGCAGGCAAGCAGTTGGGAGCTAGCAGTCCTGGATTGTGAGAGGGATGTCCAACTGCCCGTTTCTGGGCCTAAACGGGCAGTCAGACATCCCTTGAGGGGTCCCATATTGGCGAGGGTACAGGCTGGGCTGAGGGACAACCCCCCTCCATGCACGAATTTCGTGTACCGGGCCTCTAGTGGTATAATATAATAACAAAATGTACAGGCGGTGTGATATGCTAGAAAAAGCACTGGATGGGAGTCAGGACCAATATTAACTAGCTGTGTGACCTTGGGGAATCAATTAATCTGTCATCTTAGCTTCTATTTTATCTATGGTAAAAATGAAGTAGTTGGACTAGAATCTCCAGAACATGGTTTCTTAATTGCTGTACATAGCATAACCATTATGTGTATCAAAGACCAAACCAGCCCTCCCAGTTGCTGGTTAGAAGCTACAGTCAGGGTGATTGGAAGAGAAAGTGTATAAAGTGATTTCCAAGTTGAAGGTTTAGCTTAGGATAAACTTGTTTCTATAGAATGTAAAGCATGATAAGTATCCTATATAATAAAAGGCTAATATGCAAATTGTCCCCTTGACCGGGAGTTCCACTGGGAGTTCAACTGGGAGTTCGACGAGGGGGCGGGGCTGGCTAGCCAACCACCCATGGCCCCTGCCCCCTGGCCAGCCCCACTCCCAATCAGTCCCCCCACCCCAATCAGGGGCCAGGCCAGCTGGACCCCACCTATACATGAATTCATGCACTGGGCCTCTAATAGTATATAAACAGTCAAGCCCGTGCATAAAGCTTTATTTATTTGATATTTTTTTCATGTAATTGAAGAGAATTTCTGGGTAACATTAACCACTAAGAAAAGAAATAATATGATTAAAAGGAAACTTAGAGAAGAGAATTCTCAGTGCTCCACTGGGGTCCCTGGAAGGTGTGGGAATGGAGCACGGGTTCCATGGTGGCCACTGGCCCAGTCACACACACACCTCCATCCGCCACCTCTCCTCATGTACAGAACCACAGGATGATAGCTGTGTTCTATTTCTTTTTTTTTCTTTTCTTTTTGTATAATTTTTTTTAATCTTTATTATTTAAAGTATTACATAGGTCCCCTTTTACCCCCATTGGCCTCCTCCAGCCCACCCCTGACCCCCCACCCCATGACTGTTACAGAATGTTCAGTTAATAATTACTTGATTATTTGCATGTTTTACATTCTGTTCTATGCATTTCAATGTTTTTAATTATTTTAAGATATGTGGTAATATCCTGAAGGTTACTCCCCAAATTTTTAAATTAAGAAGGTATGCCACATATGTAATACTTTAATCAATAAAGAAAAAATAAATAAAATAAATTTTAAAAAAAAGAAGATATGCCTGAGTCACAATTGATTCTGGCAAATAAAACGTGTTTTCTCATGGATTAAATTTATACAGCAGAAAGGGGGGGGGGGGAATCCAAGGACAAATACATTGTGTGCTTCCTGCCAATAAAAATATAATACTTCCTCGTTGTCATTAATGAAAAATAGCACACACTTCAAAGTTCTGTAGACACCAAAAAAGAAAGAAAACACTCAAATGAGTCACCTATTTTCACATTCAGGGCTGAGAAGCTATATAAATCTCTCCAGCCTTTGAAAGAAAACACCAAACCAACCATAGGCCTGCAAACCATCCCTGGACCCAGCCATGCAGCTGGCCATGCTGTGCGCTGTGTGTCTGCTGCCCGGCAGCCTGGCTCTGCCGCTTCCCCCCGAGGCAGGAGGCATGAGCGAGCCACAGTGGGAACAGGCGCAGGTATGTCATTGGCCCACTCACCGAGGGCTCCACGGTCTTGCTATCAGCATTAGGGAGTATGCTCTTCAATTTGAGTCATGATTCTATTGTAAAGGCAATATATGCTTTAATCAAGTAGCTATTATGAGCAGGCTTTAGTGCCTCCCCAAACTGGGTTCAAGTTCCACCTCCACTCACTATGCAGAGGAATATTATTAGCATAGGAATGTTATTAAATTCCTCTGAGCTTCAGTTTACTAATTTGGAAATCGGATATTATAATGCTATCAACCAAATGGGGGTTTCGTGACTCACTTAGCACAGTACCTGAAACATTGTCCCTAGTCAAGAAATCGAAGTAATTATTTATTGTAACTTGAAATTCTTTTCCTAAAGACCAGAGAGCTGCCTCTTACAATGAGGACTACTTGCAATGGAGAGACTTGAAATCAGAAAACACGGGTAGAAATGACAGCTCTAACACCTTCAAGCGTGATGATGGGCAAGATATGAACTTTTGACTTTGTTTTCTCATGTGTCTAATGGAAATAATTGTACTATGAATAGTCGTACTATGTGTTTTACAGCTCACAGGATTATTATAATGAAGTAATAACAATACCAACTATCATGTAACAATTACAAAGTACTTCATATATGTTATGTCATTTAATCCTTAGCTCACTCCTGGGAAAAGTAAGGAACCAACGTTAAGTTGGTTCACACACTTGGTGAATACTGGTGAAGAATCAAAGATGAGTTTTGATAGGAGTCAAGGACAAGTTTTTCTGGTTCAAATCATGTTCTCTCCAATATACTACTACTTCATAAGCAGCCTCATAAGTGTAAATAATTATTATTTGGTAAAATAATGGGATGTTTACTCTTTAGTACTATTTACAAATTTAAGCCTTAAGCATAAGAAATGTTAGGTTTTATTTCACATTAACTTTGACTTTTATAAGTCTCACTAATATGGTAGATTGAACCATAAGAAATTACTGATATTTTATTGTGGTGGTTTTTTTTTTTTTTTTACTTCCAAAAGAGCCATTTCATATGGTTTTACCCAGTGGACTATTCAGAAGGTGTACACTTGCAAGTGTATTGAATCCCTAAGCTTTATTTAGTGTATAGGTTACCAATTAACCAGAGTGGGGTTAGCTAGATTTAACAGAAGGCAGAAACATTCACATCAAGGATGCAGAGAAATTTCCTCCAGAGGGTGTCTTGGCAAAGCCTGTAGATCTGGAATGGATAAAATAAGTTGTTTGTTTTTAAGTGAGATTAAATCCTAACTGTCATGGATGAACATGCAATCATTGGTAACAGGAAGAGAGAGCACAATATTGAATGACATGCAATCATTGATAACAGGAAGAGAGAACACAGTATTACTAAGGTTACTCACATAAAGTGTATACTCCTGAGAGATTCTGAGACAGGTAACCATTTCACCTACTCCAAATTAGACTGTCAATGTGAGCCAATGTTTAAATTGTTTCAACAATACTTTCATGCATTAGAAAGCCCAGTGCCTTTTTCTAAGGAAGTGGGCTTTGGAATCAGGTCACAAGTTCAAATACTGGCTCCTTCAGTTACTCCAGGGGTGAACTTGCTTTCTCTGAGACATGATTCTTCATGTAAATTAGGAATAACAGTGCGGTACCTACTTCACAGGGTGGTTATGAGGTTTAAATGAGATAAGTATGTAAAGCTCCTAGGGTAGTCCCTGCCACTAGTAAGCACTTAATAAGCGTTCTTGTGAGGCCACAGCTGCTGCTGTTATTATTGCATTCACTTTTTTATTTCTTCCTAGTTAGTCCAGCAGCTGTCCTCATATCCAGACACTAGGGTTCCTTAAGAAATTCCCAGAGACCAACTGTGTGTGGAATACACCGGAAGACCTGCTCTATCCTGCAGGCTCACCGTGGGTCTTACCGGAGATTTAACAGTGGAAAGAACACAGGACTGGCAGTCAGGAAACTCAGTGCCAGTTCTGCTACTAGTTGCTTTTTTAATTCTGCTGCTAATTCAATATGTGACCCCGAGCAAGTCATTTAGATGCTATGAGCTTTTGATTTCTTCACCTGGAGAATATGTACATTAAACTAAATAATTTTACAATGTCCTTTCCCGGGACTAAAACTTTAATACCCTTTAATATATTTGGGACCAAACCTCCAGAGAATCTTAGAAGGGGGTGGTTGACTTGGTCTTTGATGCCAGGGAAGGCCCCTTGAGGACATAGTCACTCTTCCTGATTGGCTATTACAGACGAGTCTATGTTCTATAAAGTATACAGAGGGCTTTCCTTCAGAGTAGTTTATGGGATGAAAGAGAAATGGAGGTACTTTTTTCCTTTTGCTCATGAAATAGAATGACAATGCTTCATTATTGATATTAAATTTTCTTTTCATTAATGCACAGTTATTTTACTTGGTGACTCTGTAACTATTGTGTTTTCAAGCCACTGTTTGAGTCCATAGGTATCAAGGCAAAGACGTGCAGACTTCTAAGATAAAAGACAATAAACAAGGATTACAAATCAATTACTCTCTTTCCAACAGAACTATCTCAAGAGATTTTATCCATACGACTCAAAAACAAGGGATGCCAACAGTTTAAGAGCCAAACTCAAGGAGATGCAAAAATTCTTTCACCTGCCTATAACTGGGATGTTAAGCTCTGACATCATAAAAATCATTCAGAAGCCCAGATGTGGAGTGCCAGATGTTGCAGAATACTCACTATTCCCAGATAGGCCAAAATGGACGTCCAAAGTAGTCACCTACAGGTTAGTATTGCTTTGGTCGTTTAAATGAAAACAGTAAAGCCCTTCCTAAGAGGTCAAACATTGTTTTCTTGTTTGCTACCAGGGTCATATCATATACTCGAGACTTATCCCATTTCAAAGTGAATCAGCTAGTGGAAAAAGCCTTTGAAATGTGGAGCAAAGAGATCCCTCTACAATTCAAGAGAATTAGATTGGGAATTGCTGATATCATGATTGGCTTTGCAAGAGGAGGTAAGGAAGATTCCTGTAGCTAATCCGCAGTGCTATTTTACTCATTATTTATACCAGTGCCCTCCTCTGTTCAGAATTTAAAATATTTAAATAAGTAAATATATATATATATATATATATATATATATATATATATATATATAGAGAGAGAGAGAGAGAGAGAGAGAGAGAGAGAGAGAGAGATGCTAGTACACTCTTTTATTACATTTAGAGCTACTTGCTATGGCAGAGGATGGTAAACTATGGCCCATGAGCCAAATCCAGCCCACCACCTACTTTTGTAAATACATTTTTATCACAACACAGCCATAATCCTTCATTTACCTATTGTCTATGACTGCTTTGGGGCTACAATGGCAGAGTTTAGTAATTGTGACAGAGACCATCAATCCTAAATTACTGATTGTCTAGCCATCACAGAAAAAGTTTACCAACCCCGTTTTGTAGCATTAATCATCACACACACACACACACACACACATAAACACACACACACACACACCACACATTTATGGAACAGTTTAAAACATATTGAAAGCTTACTGGAAATGGGAATTTAAATACATTCACATCTAATTTATGGTTGCGTCTAAGTTTTTTCACTTTGTTTGGCCAGATGGTAGCAGGATGACAAATGAGTGTGAGAACTATATTCAACAAGTAACTTGTGTACCTTTTAGTATAACTTTTCTTAAAAACCTGGCTTAATCTTTGTGTAGACCATTTCCTGGAGAACCATACTCAAGGTGTCTTAAATGGATTTGAATGTGATGCAGATGTATTTATTTTCAAATTGGTATCGGGCCATATCCAGTTTATCTATTCTTGAAAAACATGGAATGCCATGATCAGTGCTTTCTGCACATTCTCTTCAGTGTTATCAGTATTGTGGCTGATGTTCAATGTCAGCTAAATTCACAGCCGCCAGGCATTTCAATATTGGAACAGGATGAAAAGAGAAATATTTTGGGGAGGGAAGACAGCCCAATGTGTTTCTCTTTCTCTCTCTCTCTCTCTCTCTCTCTCTCTCTCTCTCTCTCTCTCTCTCTCTCTCCCCCTCACCCCCATACCTCCCTCCTTCCTCCCTCCCTTCCACTCTCTCTAAAAAATCAGTGGGAAAATATCCTCAGGTGAGGATTAAAAATAAATGAATAAATAAACAAATAAAATGAGTGGCGATATATTCCGTCACTAAGGGCGATCGCTCTGTTTTCTTGCAGCTCACGGGGACGCCTACCCATTTGATGGACCAGGAAACACACTGGCTCATGCCTTCTCACCTGGACCAGGCCTAGGAGGAGATGCCCACTTTGATGAGGATGAACGCTGGACTGATGGGACCAGTATAGGTACAGCATCCCATCCCTCTTCTACTACATCCTTTTTAAAATCCAGGACTTCTTATACTAACTTTAATTTAGTATTTGCTTTGATTAGTAATTATTCTTGAGCCCTTGATAAAGGCCAACCACTGTACTATGTGATTTAAATGTGTAATTTTATTTATTGTGCCCATAATGTTACATATACTGAAGACAGAAGCTCAGGCTATGAGTCAAGCAAATTGGGGTCACTTGACTGTACCTCTACCAACGACTCTCTTGTGTCTTTTGGCAAGTTATTCATTCCCTGAGCCTGTTTCCTCATCTATGAAATGGGACTATAAATAATTCCCATCTCACCGAATTTTAATTTGAATTAAATGAGATAATGCTTATACACGGCATGGGTAATATTAATAATTCAATAAATTATAGCTCTGTCTTTATGTTCCCTCCAAATTTAAGTTTTTTAATTGAAGGAAAAAGAGGAGCAGTGACTATGATATTTTAGAATTATATACAATTCTGAGTATTTGCTATGGTTTAGAAAGAACCCACACCATAACCCAGCCCATCATACTCATCATCTTACAAAATAGGAAATCAGACATATCAGAAAGCTAATGGAGAGCAGCTCTGGCATAAATAATCCTAATTGGAGACAACTTTAAAAAAACATTCTACTAACTGGCTCTGAAAGGGAAATCACTACTTGTGTTTGGCAGTGGGAATTCACCACTTCAGTGATGCTTTGCTGTGGAAAGCTAACCTATGTGAAATTATGACTGTCTTCACTTCATATCTTGCATATCCTTTTCATTCTCCTTTCTTTCCACTCAAGGTAGGCTAAAGGCAGCTTCCTTCAATCTAATGCACCACAGTGGAACTCTGGCCACTCGCACTCTCAGGCTCACACACTCCCCCTTATTTGAAAAGCCTTTCTATGAGTCTGAGAGAGAGAAAAGCCTATATATAATACAATTTAATAAATAAAAGCAAAACCCAGCATTTCCTAGAGATCCTGCCTTCCAGTCTCGCTTTTACAAGGCCAACTTTCTTTCTCCTGCTATTCAAAGCCACTACCACTTATTGAGTAGCCATTGTTTTTTCAGATACTGGGAAACTCTAATTATTTCGATAAATCTACAAGGCAGGAATTATTATCTCTGTTCAAAAAATGAGGAAGTGAGACTCAGTAATATCAATTGATGTGCCCAAAGTCGTCCTGCTAATAAGCAGCAGAGCTGGGTTGCAAAACCAAATCTTTTTTTAAAATATATTTTATTGATATTTTACAGAGAAGAAGGGAGAGGGATAGACAGCTAGAAACATTGATGAGAGAGAAACATCAATCAGCTGCCTCCTGTACACCCCCTACTAGGGATGTGCCCGCAACCAAGGTACATGCCCTTGACCGGAATCGAACCTGGGACCCTTGAGTCCACAGGCCGACGCTCTATCCACTGAGCCAAACCAGTTAGGGCTCAAACCCAAATCTTAATGCTTCTAAAGCCTTTGCTTTCCTCTATAGAATACTGCCATTTGAGTAATGATATAAGAAGCAAATAGACAGAAAAACATTACTTTAAAAACAAAACACAGAAGTAGTGATGAGATTAAAACACTACTATTCTATTCTTCTTCTAAACCCTCCCCCTCCTTATGAAAGCCTTGAAACAAATAAGTAAACTTTGGAGGTAGGTATTTTTATAACGGCCTTATTTATTATTACATATTATATTATATATCTAGTTCTTTTCATAGTTACTGTTTGTTGCTCTTTGGTTGTAGGAATTAACTTCCTGTATGCTGTCACTCATGAACTTGGCCATTCTTTGGGCCTGGGTCATTCTTCTGATCCTAATGCCGTGATGTATCCAACCTATGAAGACAGAGATGCCAAGGATTTCAAACTTTCACAGGATGATATCGAAGGAATTCAGAAATTATATGGTAATATCTATTATTTCAAATAAGGAGGATTTCACATTGTCTTCTTAGAGTAGGCTTGAGTGAGCAAGACTGGGAAATGGGTATTTACTTGGTAAAACACACTGGAACTTACACTAAAAGCCCATTGAGGAAAGAAATTTGAGACCTTAGATACTCAAAATTTAACCAGACTGTTTTATACTATGAGGATATTGATTTTTAAGTTTTCAGTAATATTGTTTTGAGAGAGAGAAACAGCAATTTACTCTTCCACTTACTTATGCATCTATTCATTGGTTGCTTCTTGTATGTGCCCTGACCAGGGGTGAAACCAGCAGCCTTGGCTAATGGGGACCATGCTCCAAACAAACGATTTACCTGGCCAGAGCTACTTAGTATGTTTCCAAAAGCAATTTGGAAAGAAGAATACAGAATGGTATTTTTAAGTCCACAAATATAATCAAACCTTTCCAGAAAATATCAAGATGATAAAAATACAGTGCAAAGAGTTCCCCTAAGTATCTCTGAATGATCAGAAGAGCAATGAATGTGCTTCCACACAAGAATGTCCTTAGGGGAAAATTATTCCAATAAGATAATGGAGTAAGCTGTCCATTGACACTAGAATTTACTACCAACCAGCATGTCCCAATTTTTTTTTTTTCCTAGAATGCTAGTCTACAAGACAATTTTTTTAAAAAATGCTATGGAGAAACAAATTTAAAAACCCTACCTACTGTATTTAAGGTGCATAGGATATTAAAAGAGTACCTAACAAAATCTTGCTTAACACAATGCTTCCTAAATTATAATCTTCTTTTACGGAACACCATTTGTGCCCTCACAGAATAGCATTCCAGAGAACATATTTTGAAAAATACCATGGAACTGTACCTTCAAGTTGTGACTCAAAGAGCTGCTGCTCTCTAAAAAGTTCACAAAACACTGACAATTGCTAGTAAGGTTATGGCCAACAAAACAGAATAAAGTACCTCCCCTTACATAAACCTCATGTGGAACTCATGGAATACTCTATGGCAGTGGTTGGCAAACTGTGGCTCGCGAGCCACATGTGGCACTTTGGCCCCTTGAGTGTGGCTCTTCCACAAAATACCACGTGCGGGCGCGCACATACAGTGCGATTGAAACTTCGCGGCCCAGGCGCAGAAGTCGGTTTTCGGCTCTCAAAAGAAATTTCATCGTTGTACTGTTGGTATTTGGCTCTTTTGACTAATGAGTTTGCTGACCACTGCTCTATGGCATGTATAACTGTTTTAGAACCCAAAGAAAATTAGAAAGGGACTTAAAAAAGATTCTGAGGCAGACTAATTAGAAGAAAACAGACTAGTGCATTAAATCCTTAAGTATTAGAGACAATGAGGTGCCTACCCCTAGGCAAAGTTGAGAAGTGGTAACTTGGTGGGTGAGGGGGGAGAGACAGGTGCAGGGTAGAGGGGGTCAATGGGGAGACGGGGACATCTGTAATACTTTCAATAATAAAGATAAATTTTAAAAAAGAAAAGATGTAACTTCTTGACAAATGAAAGTAATATTTAATTATATAGGTTTTAAATTTAGGGAATTCATTAATTTAAAAAGTGATATAAACAGAAAATATAAATTCAAAAGAATGTGATTAAACTCATAAATGTTAAATTATCCAATGCTTTTCTCAGAATAGTGAAAATAATAGCTGAAATGCACCGAGTATTTACAGTGTACCAAGCACTCATGTGCATTAACTCATTTAATCCAAAAATTCAAGGAGTTGTTATAATCCTCATTTTACAGATTGGTAATCTAGCATTAAAGGAGGCTAAATAGTGATTTGCCCAACATTATACAGCTGGCAAAATCCCAGAGATACCTGACCCCCAGGCCTATATCCTACACAAAATTGCCTTTTTAGCCTTTGGGGGTTGTTCAAAACCTTTGTCCCAGGCACAGAAAACTGGGTTGGGTGAATGATAAATTATACACAATTATGACATTTCTTGAGTTTTTATAGTCTTAGGATGATTTTTATGTGTTTTATACCGTGTCAAAAATATTTTTATTTTCTCTCTTAACAGGTGAGAGAAGTGACTGAAGAATTAGAAACTTCAGGGAGAACACACATTCATTCATTGGATTCTATATCATTGTTCCTCAACCAGGATTAAGGACCACTGTTCCTGCACTCCATTTAGCACTTATTTCATCTTTCCTTGTATTGTGGTTGACTTTTGCATGTCTCTCTCCCCCTGGAGATAAGCTCTTTTATAGCACAATTGTATCTTACTTAGCTAAGCAACTTATACTTAGAAGATGTCAATGAATGTTAAAGAAACAAATAAATACAATTTTCATTTCATAGTAAAATGATTTCTATTTGGGAGCACTGTTTCTATGTCAAGAGAAGACATGCTATGCAATGAAACCAAAGAATAAGACTAAAAAAATATCCCACCGCATTATTGTGGGCGTTCAGCTGCACCTCACCCTATCACCAGGTAGGTAAGGAGAGAGCTCCAACCCTTTGTTGTTTATTAGTGTAGCCCAAAGGTACACTCAGAGCCCCTTATCCTTGGGCCCAAGCTCTCACGTCAAGTATTCTGGAAAAGCTAATTCTTCCCACAAAATGTATGTGAATTTCCAAGGTTTTACATTCCCACAGTCACTTCTGGCTCCATGTTCCTACCCCTGACCTCCTGATTTCATGGCCTCTCTCCTGCCACAGCTGCTCTGTGTTCCCTTTCCTCTGCCTCATACCAACCAAGATATCAGTTTCACCCTCTTCTCTTTAACTTTCTCCAAATGAGTCCCACAGGCTTTGTGAGACTACTGACATTGCTGAAGATTTGCATCAACAGTGATATTTTATATTGCACAAGTACAATTAATTTAATGAAAATAAAACCAGATATTATCCCCATCCTTCAAATCCCTTATCTATCCCAGCATCGGAAATCACTCATTGGCCACTTACCTCTGCAGGCTCCAAAGTCCTACCACATCTCTCCCTAATCCTCAAGTCTCTGGACTCCATTCATTCTGACTTCCTCCATAAACTTGTTTTCCTAAGGTCCACTCAGCTCCAGCACCCCTTTCCATACACAAAGACTCACTGTGTTTCTCTGGAAGAATCACTCTCTATGCAGGGCTAAATTCTTTAGCAGGACAGACACATAGCTGGCAGAGGTTTTGCCATTTCAGCCTTTCTTCCTCTTCTGCATTTCCCACACCAAGTTACCAAGGTAGGAATAGCAAAGTACAACCAGCGGTTAAGGACAACAGGGGGGTGGGGGCATGTGTGGGGAGGGGTGTGGGCTGGGAATGGGGTGATGAGGACAAATATGTGATACCTTAATCAATAAAGAAATTTAAAAAAAAAGGAATAGCAAAGTACAAAAAGAAAAATTCCGAGGTTACATGGGTTTTTCTTTACCATGATTATCTAGAAGTGTATTTGAAACATATTTTTAAAAAGTAATAAGCATTCAGATATGTCATCAACAATGAATCTTTGTAAATAAGTCAGATAATTACAATTTATTCTTAGAACTACACAGAAAACATAATTTAACCACTTTTCTCAGTTAGCCACTCTACAATCATTCATTGAATCAGGAACTGGGGGAGTGAAGAATGCAAAGGTGAAAGGTACATAGAACCCTCCTTCAAGAACCTCAAAGTCTGATGAATAAAGCAGATACTCAAGAAATTATTATAATACAACATTTAAGTGCTATAATAAAAATTATGCAATGTGAGGGGGTGAAAGCTCTAATATTGGGATTCTAAGTTAATGGGATTTTAATGAGTTTCTGAACTACATTCTACAAATTCTAGAATACCACATATAACACACAAGTCCAAAACTCCAGCTTGATAGTCAAGTATTCTGGATGAGTAAGGACTCTCTAACAGGCTTGAGACGCCTATCTGCCTGTTCAAAACTTTCTCAGAGCTGTGATGTATCCTAAGATTTCACAGTCTCCAGATCTGCACCGTGGTCTAGAGGCCCTCCCCACCTGCTCTACTCCAACCTTATCGCCTTCTAGGTCTAGTGAAGGATCCTGAGGAATACATTTCTCCTATGTCTAATCTCGTCGTGGCATCTGCTTTTTTTAGAGGACCTGAACTAACGCAAGGTGTGTTCCAATTATCTATCAATGCATTAGAAGCTACCCTAAATAGTGGCTTAACATAATCATTTTATTAAATGTCATTATTTTGTGGGTCAGAATGCAGGCAAGGCTTTTGTTTCATGGGGCAGGTAACTGGTTTGGAGGATCCAAGCTGGCTTCACTCACATCTGCCTCCTGGTGTAGATGGCTGGCAACCGAGGCTCAGCTGGGACTGTCAACCGTACTGCCTGCATGTGGCCCCTCCAGCATGGAGATCTTAAGGTGATCAGACTTCACACATGGTGACTCAGGGCTGCAAGAGCGCGTGTTACCACATGCAAGGAGAAGCGGTATAGCCTTTTCCAGCTGGCCTCAGAAGTCACAGAGCATCCCTTGTGCTGTACTCTACTGTCAGAGGAATCACAAGCCACCCAGAGTAAAGATCCTGAGGGGATACACAATCACCTCCAGACAAGTGCCCAA
The DNA here is from genome assembly GCF_951640355.1 of Cnephaeus nilssonii. NCBI lineage: Eukaryota > Metazoa > Chordata > Mammalia > Chiroptera > Vespertilionidae > Cnephaeus > Cnephaeus nilssonii. The sequence goes on along the minus strand of NC_137084.1, from coordinate 67,385,719 downwards.
GATTTTCCAGTCATGCTTTCAAACTGCCACAGGGGGTCACCCTTTCTCCTAAAAAAAAAATCTACGTTTAAACTAGGGGACATATGTTCATTCTAACTGAACATATAGTTGCTATAATAAAAATGTTGTTTGGATCAACAAAAATAAGTTCTAGTTTTCACCCTCTTTGCCATCACAAGCCCAGAGGTCAGTGCCCCAACCAACAGAACGGGAATTCAGAGTTAGTGCTTTACTGTTCAGGTGACAGGTGGAGTTATAGACCGTGACCCTGGTGACCACAGCTGTTATTTTGGGAGTAAATTTTATAATTTCTGCAAGAATAGAAAGCTGTCATGCATCATGAGCCCTGCCATCTTGTTCATTGATCATTCTAGTGTGTGGAAGAGTAACTCGATTACTAGTGAGGATAAAGAGGATGGGAAACGGCACTTTGGCCTGACTTCCAGCTACGGCGCAGCTGTGATCGGCTGTTGCAACTTTTATTGGTGAGGAGGAAACTCAGCCTTATGATTACCAAAGGACAGTGCGTTAAACTTGAAGGAACAACACTTTCTTTTATATGTTATCTTTTGCTGAGAATTTTCCTAGGGTTACAGACTTTAGGACCAAGAACCTGTGATTCTCCTTGATTACAAAGTAAGGGTACACTCATCTCCTTGGTGATTGTCAAGTTCTTGTGTGTGTGCATATGTATGAGCTAAACATTTACTTAAAAAGAAAACTTGTGAACTACCTTGGCATCATATAAATGCATCTGAGAGTCTTCTTTTCTTGACTCTCAAATTAGTAAATGCACCTAGCCCTGAATAAAAACAAACAACTATATTAGAAAAGTTTGGGAACCTTAAATAATAAATTGAAATTCTGTTCAAACTTAATACCTAATTCTATTTTCTCAGTCATCTATAACTAGATCACATTCAGGGAAGAATCTACCTCAGAGTAAGTAGATTGCAACCTCTTAATTGAAGGAATCATTCTGGTATAGAAAACATGATTGATCTGATACTTTTTTAAAAAAGCTTCTCTTCTGCTGTGATATTATTATAAAAAGTAGAGTTCTTAACAGAAAATGCAAAGTCTATGTCTGAATTGTTCAAAGTTAGACACAATGATTATCACAGTCACTGGTACATAAAAGATGCCTAATAAATATATGTTGAGTTATTGAATGAATAAATATTGGAGTTCACTTGCTCAATTAGAATTTTTGTTTCAGATATACTCTAGATGATGGTATAAATCAAGAATACTAGGTAATATAGAGGCTAATTTAATTTTCAAATAGTTAAATGGTTTCTATTCAGCTTAGAAAGATTATGTAACATAGAGTAGGTACCCATTTAATATTTGAAGAATAAAGGAATTAAATAACTGATGTATAAATTAGTAGCCTGGAAAAGCATTGACTAGAAATTGTCTTTTTCCTGAATGATTTTTCCATATGCTGGGCTCACTGGGATAATAATTGCTAGCATAAATGTTTGGAATAATTGCTTAGAATACTCTATATTCCAAGCACTCTGATGGTTGCTTAATGCACTCTTTGGTTGCCTATGGCTACACAGCAAATAAACATAAAACTTGGTGTCTTGAAACTATTGCAACCATTCTCATCACTCAATTCTGTGGGTTGACTAGGTGGTTCCTCTGTTGGTCTTGTTTAGGGTCTCTCATAAGCCTTCAGTCAGCTGGTGGCTGGGCTGGAATGTCAGGTTGACTTTACTCATATGTCTGGTGCCTTGGCATGGATGACTGGAGAGCTGGAACCCCTCTCTCTCTTCAAATGTTCTCTTCTTTACATGGTGGCTGAATCCCCAGACCCACTGTTTCCAAGAAGGAAGAAACGGAAGTATCACTTCTTCCAAGCTCTGTTGATTAAAGCAGACACAGTGCCAGTCAACCAGATTCAAAGTGAAGGAATGTAAACTCCTTGTTTCTATGCCAGTGGTCGGCGAACTCATTAGTCAACAGAGCCAAATATCAACAGTACATACAACTGTTGAAATTTCTTTTGAGAGCCAAATTTTTTAAACTTAAACTTCTTCCAACTTCAAAATAGACTCGCCCAGGCCGTGGTATTTTGTGGAAGAGCCACACTCAAGGGGCCAAAAAGCCGCATGTGGCTCGCGAGCCGCGGTTTGCCGACCACTGCTCTATGGGATAACATGACAAAGAATTAGTAACCACTGTCAGTCCACCCTATATACTTGCATTCTAATCATTAGCACAGTCCTGAAACATGCGTATTATTTCTTCTATTTCATTAAAGGAAATTCTCACAGCTTGTATGTGAGGGCAGTTAGGTTTGAAGCTATGCTCATGTTTCCAGTCTTTTTTAGTACCTCCACAATAAGATAACATCAAGGTTATCTACAAAATAAAAACACAGAATATACAACTCCGTGTCTAGACTTGGTCATTTGCTTCATTTCGTCCTTGATATTGTTTATAGAAACACCAGGCAGAGCCTCATACTGCTTTTCGGCTCCACATTCTGTCCCTTCAGTGTTCCCATCGTTGTTGTCAACACAAAAACCACTCATCCCCGGCTCAGCCTGGCCTTCCTTTCTTTTCACAGCCCTGACAATTGTTTGGCCACCAGGACATGGACAGTCCTTGGGTCTTTGAATGATACTATGCACACAGATTTCAGCTCCAGGCTAACTTGCTTTTATAACACAATCACTTTCTCTGCTGGTGTGTCCTCTGAGAATGCAAAATGGTTTCATATTGGCCTAACAACCATAATTCTTCCCTCCTCAAAGTCCTATAGATATTACATATTTTCTTCTAGAAATTTAAACTTTAATATTTACTAGTAGCTCTTTACTTATTTTTATATTTGGGGGTTTATTTTTGAATTTTGCCTGAGGTAGGAATCTAATTTATTTTTTTCCATGTAATGAACCAATTTTTCCTATAAAATGTTTCAATAACCCAAATGCTCATCTGCCTCTTTCTGGGTTCTATTCTGTTCCATGGCCCATCATCGTATGTTCCTATAACAGTACCACATTGTTTTACCTACTATGCCTAAGTGATATGTCTGAATATCTAGTAGATTAAATCTGTCTCCTCTTTAATTTTCTTACTCATGATTGTCTTAATCAGGGACCAGGGAACTACAGCCCATAGGCCAAACCTTGCCCTCTGACTATTTTTGTAAATAAAGTTTTATTGGAACACAGCCATGCCCATTTGCTTACATACTATCTATGGCTGCTTTTGAGCAATATAACAACAGAGTTGAGTAGTTGTAGCCAGCCACCAACGCCTAAAATGCTCAGTATCTGGCCTTTTACAGAAAAAGTTGGCTGACCCCTGGTCTTCATTACTCATAGACTTGTATTCTTCCACATAAATTTGAGAATCATTTTGGCAAGGTTCCCAGTTCCAAGTTCAGACTTGCAAGCAACAGAAACTAGTTATTTCTAATTTAATGCAGAAGTTAATGTATTGGAGAAGATAGAGCACTCATAGGAGCTCTCTTGAAGGATCCTAAAGAAACAGGCTCAAAAACTGGGCAAAAACCAAGGAAATCCTAATAGCAGAACGAAAGGCAAGGTTACATTGCAGGTACCCCCTGGTAGGATGCCACCATGAATGCTGCCACAGTGAAAAGCCTTCCGAATTCTCCTGGCATCACTGTATGACTACTCATTCAAGATTCAGAGTCATGGGAAAGAGAACTCTATGTCCCAGTTAAGATCATACACTCATGTGCTGACTTGAGCAAGAAGGAGTGTCTGGCCTTTCTCCACTCCCACAGATGGAGGTAGGGCCCTGCCTCCTACCAAGACTCACTCAATGGAGGGTTCATACAAAGTATGAGGGAGGCAGGATTTCCCCCAAAGGTGGCTGTGACTTTGCTTAAAATTGCATTAAATTGGGAGGGAATCGTTATCTTTAAATACTGCATTCTCGTTCAAAGATGATTTATCTCACTATCAATTCAGCTTTCTCTGTTTTGGGTAGAGTTTTAAAATGTTCTTCTGTAATGGTCTTATGAAATTTTGTCTATTAAATCCTTGAGATTTTGTAGTTTTGTTGGGAGGTGTCTTATTACCTGTTATCTTCTTGATTTTATTATTGCTACTAATTCTTATATATTGATTTTATAATCAGCAAATTCTTGGATTTGTATATTGATTTTATAATTAGCAAACTCTTGAATTTTCTTATTCTGACTGTTGATTTTCTTTAATCTATTTAAGTCATACACACTTACAAACGAAAATTTAATCTGTTTACATCCAATTCTGCTATTTCTTAGTGTTCTTCCCTATCTTCTTACATTGGCCTGAACCTCCAATATTATGTAGAATACTAGAGGCCCGGTGCCCATCAACCTGGCCTGCAGGGATTGGGAAAGGGGCCCTAGCCGGTTTGGCTCAATGGATAGAGTGTCAGCCAGTGGACCGAAGGGTCCCAGGTTCAATTCCCATCAAGGGCATGTACCTTGTCAAGGGCATGTACCTTGGTTGCAGGTTCAATCCCCAGTAGGGGGCGTTCAGGAGGCAGCTGACTGATGTTTCTCTCTCATAGATGTTTCTAACTCTCTATCCCTCTCCCTCTCTGTAAAGTCAATAAAAACATATCTTTTAAAAAAGAAAGAAAGAAAAGGGAGAGGGGCCAGAAATAGAGTTAACACAAGGTGGGACACAAGGCTGCTAGAGTTAACGATCAATCATGCCTACTTGATGAAGCATCCCTAAAGTAAGGATTTGGAGAGGTTCCAGATTGAACGCATCCAAGTGGCAGGTGGTAATGAACCCCAACTCCACAGGGTTAGAAACTGCTGCACTCGGATCCTCCCAGACCTTACCCTACATACCGCTTTATTTGGCTGTTCATCTGTATCCTTTATCATATCCTTTAATAAACTGGTAAATGTGTTTCCCTGAGTTCTGTGAGCTGTTCTAGCAAATGACCTAATCCAAGGAGGAGGATCATGGGAACTTCTGATTTGTAGTCAAGTTTGACAAAAAGTATGGGTAACCTGGGGACTTACTATTTGTGATTGGCATCTAAAGTCTCCAGGGACTGAACTCTTACTCTGAGATCTGCTACTATTTCCAGGTAGATAGTGTCAGAATTGAGTTAAATTGTAGGATACCCAGCAGGTGTTGCAGAGATTTGCTGGTTGTGGAAAAATCCCATGCTTACGTCTGGTGCCAGAAGTGTTGTGAGTGTGGTGTCAGTGTGAGAGTAAAGCAGAAACACAGGAGGGAGGTTAGGTGTTTTACCTACACAACCACCAATGCCCAGCGCCCCTTCCCTCTCCCCTTTCTGAACATCATCCCCATCACCTGCCCCACAATTGTCTCATTCACCCAGTCACTCAGAGCACTGGATTCTTCCTCAAACTTGCCAATCTCCTCTCCACCAACATGTGGCAGGATGTAAATGTTCACACTATTTAAATGCATAGTCTTACCTCGTTTGGTTTTTCTTCCTCTCCTTTGAGACACTAGAAAGTTAAATGCAAATATCTCTCCACATCTTTGGCAAAGTAAGCCCTCCCTTCCCCGGAGCAAAGAGAAACATGTTTTTCAAGTGATGGGTTTAATCAACGTAAGGTGTGTGGTGAGAGAGCAAGAGGAAAGTACTTCCACCCAGACCAGAGATTACTTGGAGGTGGTAGGAAAAAGAGGTTTGCAGGTCTAAAAGCCAGAGAAGGATGGGCCAGGGGTTGGGGGCCAGACTTTGCTCCTAGTCAGCACCCTGAGAAGCAACAAGACTCCAGACAGGAGATATGGGGTTCATCTGGAGGAGCAGAGCCCTAGGCACTGGGTTTCAAAGCTTTGTCAAAGAGTCTAGTGTCCTCAATGTGTCAGGGAAACTGCCAGAAGCTGCCGGACCTGACCGGATTGTGCTGACACAGGCAAGGGGCAGATAAGCAGTAACTGGAGTGGAGAGACGATGCAGGACTCAGAAAGGCCTCCCGAAGCTCTGGAACTGGTGCAGTGAGGAAGCACGGGTGGGTGGGGACACAAGGCTGCTAGAATGATTCACCGTCACCTTCCTACCAGCCCAGCGGAATAGCAGCCTGGAGTCAAAATTAGGCTGATTCGTGGATCACAAGGGTCCTGAGCTTCTGGTCTTAAATTCAAACCTGTTCCAATGCAGTAGATTCCCAACTTGGGGGGTAAACCCAATAGCTGAAGGACTGTCCCCTGGAGGAAAGATCTCTCTGTTGACCACTCCGAGCTCACACTTATTTTTGCCGCATTCTAACACCACACTGCTCACCAGCCTCACCATCTATGGTCAGCCCCAGAAGCTGGGCCAGGTGTCCAGGGCGAGGCTTCAGTATCTTCTCTCCCTCCTTGTCTTGACATGGTTTATCTCAGAAAAGAGATACTTGTAGGATGGAAGGAGTTTCTCTTCTTCAATTTTACTTTCCAAATTTCTTTAGTTGGCCTTCTGTCCCTGGTGACTCCCAAATCTCTCCAGCCCTGTCCTCACTGCAGAAGAATAGCGTGTATGTGTGACAACCTACTGGCTTCCCCTCGAGGACCCAACATAGAACTCAAGTTCCAGATGCTAAAAATAGAACCCATTAGTTCATGCCACCCCTGCTCTTTACCCTGCCACCCAGTTCCTATCTCAGTGATTACACCCCCACCCAGCTGCCTTAATCAGAAACCCAAAGTCACCAAGTCTTTTAAAATATTCTTAATTCTTCACCCTCTCCAATGCCATTACTTTTGATTTCATTCAGGATTATCCATCCCTTGCTTGGATTATTACAACTGCCTCCTAGCTTGTCCAATTCCAGTATACTCTCCACAAAGCCAGACTGGTCTTTCTAAAACAAAGTGACTGTCACTCCTCTCCAGTTACCATGTAAAGCTACCTTAGTAGAATGTATACACCATTGGAGCAAGAGTTTTTGTGTTTGTTCACTAACAAATCCCCAGAACCTAGATCAGTGCCTGGCACATAGTAGGTACCCAACAAATATTTGATAATGCTTGAATGAAAAACTGAAAAGTTTTTCCTGAAGTTGAACCAAAACTTCTCTCCCTGTCATTTCTACCTATTGATCTTAGAATACATGTCTGCCTTTGTCACATGATGGATTTCACATATTTTTCAGAGAAATCTTATATGCCTCCCACCCTGATATTCCTCTTTTCCAAGCTCAACTACTTCAGTTCCTTCACCTCTCTCTAATGTCTTCTCAGACCCTTTGCCATATTCATACATGCCCTTATTGTCCACATTTGTTTGATATTGAAAAATTATTTAGAAAGAGATGAGTACAACATAATTAAAACTTACATCACCAGGCCAAGTATAATAACCTGAACATTCAAGAGTTCAGAGACTCTTTAGAGATTACCTAGTCTACACTCTTCACTTCACAAATGGAGAAGCTGAAATTAAATTACTCATCTGATCAAGACCTGTTCCTCATCCTGTAGCCAATCAGGGGTAGACCCACCTTACCCCAAGGTTAATCATTATATTCTATTTGAGTTCTTATACTAATGCAAAACTGAAAAGCTCCTATTAGATTTGCTGAAACTAGCTCCCGGCCAAAAACCATTCTCTCTAGAGCCGTGGTTCTCAACCTTTCTAATGCCGCGACCCTTTAATACAGTTCCTCATGTTATGGTGACCCACAACCATAAAATTATTTTCGTTGCTACTTCATAACTGTAATTTTGTTACAGTTAATGAATCGTAAATATTTGTGTTTTCCGATGGTCTTAGGCGACTCTGCTAGCCATTCTCAAAATAAATATATATTTTATATATATAGATTATGTGTAACAGGATATTGTAAAAATTAAGTTACAAAATTTTTATTAAAATGTTTCTTACATACCGTTATATTGGCTGGGCCACAAAAATACTCATTGTGGGCCACATGTGGCCTGCGGGCCACGAGTTTGACATACTTGCTCTAGAGAGATGATGATATTATTTTTAAAATAAAGCTGAGTTTTCTACTTCTGTAGCAATGCTTTACAATCATTTGAGCTATCTTTTATGAATTACCAGAGTCTTGGTTGCCTTTTAAAGAGAGAGTTAATAAAATAGTTTATGTTGTTAAAAGAGGTATAGAAAACCATACCAATAAGTTCTTATGCAGATTCCTTATTTGATACTTTAAAATTTTTAGGTCAAGAATTAACTGAATTGTGGTATAAATTATAAGACAGTGACAATTCAGCTGAACAAGACTCGTGTCAACTTTTCTCATCCTATATTCAGGCAAAAGTAGAGGAAATTAAATTAAAACCATTTTTTACAAAACAAGCAAGGATCACCCATCCCTTCCCTTATTTACCACTTCCTCTTTTCACCAAATGTCCCAGAAAATAAACAAAATCAAATAGAAAATGTCAAATGTTTAATAAAGACATTTAAATATTTCAAAATTGGAGGTAGTTACATACCTTTTAAGGTATTCTGTCTTAATATTGATGGAGTGAAATAAAAGGAGGATTGTAAGGGTTACTTTGCATTTACTAAGTACAATGTCTATTTGCAAATAAGCCAATTTTCAAATACAGTAAAACCTCAATATAACAGACTAATTCAGGTGAGGGGGTGTCTGTTAAAGCTGAAAGTCTGTTATATAATAAAGCAGTTTTCCAAATGCTTATGTTTAAAAATTGACAAATTAGTTTACCTGTTTTTACTTATGTAGACATGTTTGTGTAATTAAAATTAAGTGTGGATGAAAAGTTAAACTTCACAGAAAAGTTTTCTGTGTGTATTACTGTAATTTTAAATTTATACCAAATAGGTCTAGTCAATATGTGCATTCACCAGTTACCTCAAACAAATGCACATGGCTGGGGCGTGGCTTAGCGCATGTGGGAATATCTGGCGTTAAAACTGCTGCACAAAGTCACACCAGGCAACAGCAGCAAAATGAGGTGTGATCACGTTACTTGAGTAACATGTGATCACACCGAATTGTGCTGGTAGTGACTCTTTTTTTTTTTTTCTTTTTGGCTTTTAAGGTAACATTTATCTTTTAAAGTTAACATATACATATATAGGAAACTGAAAAACACAAGCAAAAAACAAGCCATCCATAATCACAAGCAGTTCACAGTCTGACGTGTCCTTCTAAGTCCTGTGTATCTACACAACTAAGCTTTCATTTTTATGTAATTAGGATGATACAGTTATGTATCATGCTTTCTCATACATCATGAATATTTACCATTTCGAAGTCCCAAAGCTATGAATAATTTGATAACCAAGAATACCCTACATCAACTCAAACTGGAAGAAAATGTAAATCCTGCCTTACTTGGTGACAAAAATTTCATAAAGCACAAAAATAGCAACAGACCTCTAGATAAAAGATATTCACAAAGTTATAATGGTGGTGACTCTTATAATATTTATTTATGTCAGCGAAATTACCACGGTGTTTTTTCCAACATATGGCCTATTTGCTAAATTTTGTTAAAAATAATAATGAATTAATAACAAAAAAAAAACCTGTTGACTTAATTATAAGCAAATCTTGGTTAAAAGCATTTAAAATTAACAGTATTAATTTTCACATAGGACATACGGATCAGAAGTTTTGTCCATTAAATCCAAAGTCTGCAAAATCGAGGGTTTACTATAACCCAGCTGAAGAGCTGTTTTTCTAACCAAATTTCCTAAAATGGATTTGCCTCTTTGTATTTGGGAACTTCCTGGAATATGGACAATAAACACATAAATTGTATTTTTATGTTAATCACAAACAATTTGTACAAATTATTTTGGAGCGAGTCTTCCTAGGAGAACTTCCTCCTCCAAGACTGGTGATGTAAAATGGGAAAGTGCACGGTGTCATCCAGTATTAGAATTGCATCCAAGTGTCACCAGAAGAATGCACTGGATTTTCTTTACCTTGGGAATTGCAGCTAACTATAATAGATCTTTCTTTCCCTGTAATCATCTGCACCTTTGATACCTCATTTAAGTCAATAGCATTCAAAGTGTGGCCTGACTGCCTCGGCAATACCTGGGAACTAGTTAGAAAGGCAAATTCTTCAGCCCCACCCAAGACCTAATGAATCAGAAACTCTGGGGGTGGGGCCCAGCACTCTGTGTCTTCATTAGCCAGTGAGGTGATTCCGCTGCACATTACAGTTTAAGGATAGACGCTGAATTGTGGGAGCAACTCACCACACCCTGTTTCTTTCTTTCAAATGTTTTTACCGCGATACAGGCCTGTGCCACCTTAGAAGGTGAGAAAGAGAAAAGTGGCCTCAGATCTGGGAGCTGTTCTGACATTCACAGCTCGGCTTGGTGTAGACCAGGCGTCCTCAAACTACGGCCCGCGGGCCACCTGCGGGTGTTTTTTGCCGTTTTGTTTTTTTACTTCAAAATAAGATATGTGCAGTGTGCATAGGAATTTGTTCATAGTTTTTTTTTAAACTATAGTCCAGCCCTCCAACGGTCTGAGGGACAGTGAACTGGCCCCCTGTTTGAAAAGTTTGAGGACCCCTGGTAGACCATAATACCACAGAACATCCTCAGTCCAGGCCATTGTGCGATGACAAAAAAAACAAGACCACTCTGTAATCATGTCTGAACACAGACAAAAACAGGAACTTACCCAAACCACAAAAATAACCGAGATATTTTCCAACCTAGCTAATGAGTGAATGGCTATTGCTCTTTGCCAAATAAAACTTTACACTCCATTTATTCCTGGCCGTTTCCAATAAGATTTATCAAAATACCCAACTGTAGAATTGCCCCGGCTTCTTGACCATATCCAATCCCAGAAAAAAAGCCTCATGACTCAATATTTACCTGACGTAAGCTCAACTCCTAAAATAAGTCCTTTCTAATTAGTTCTTACTAAGATGTTGGAGGGTGTGCGGACTCCCTTGCTTCAGTGAGTAACAACCCACTTGCTCAGGAACAGGTGTCCCTGGTGGTCATTGACATGGGAATTACTGCATACCCTCCCAGTCAGTGGGGACCAGTGCCTTTCCACAAAAAGCTTGTTCACCATCCACCCCAGGAAAGTGCAGAAATTGAGAGTTATCATTTAGAAACATCTACAACAACTTGAGAGAGTAATTATGTTTGTTGGATATAAAAATAGACATTAAGCTTGTATTTTGTATACCAGTTGTTTAAATTTTATTTCTCTAGTAATTTGTAATGGTCTCTTACAAATGATCTGCAATGGATTAAAAAAAAAAGAAGAAGAAAGAAATTGCTTGAGATGCACCATCCTACAGGACTTCTCTAATACTTTTCTTTTTCAACACTTCTCTCACATTAATCTTCTTAAAATTCTACTTTCGATATATTATGTGCTTTCTCAAGTATATTCAACATTACACCTCCTCTGTTTTCCAGTTCAAAGAGGGAGGAAACTTAACATATTTTGAGTGTCTACCATATGCTATTCATCGTGCAAATTTAAGTACACCAATACCCAGGAAATAATTTTAAATAAATATTAGCACCCTACTTCAAGACCAACTCCACAAAGAGTACAAGGTCCCAATGTTTCTGTGGGTGATTTTTTTAATCATCATGGAACATATATGTCAAATGTTATTTAGACAAGAATCAAACAGGGCAGGCTTCCTAATTAACTTTTTTAGAGGCCATCCTAGTAGAACAAACCTGGTCAACATAGCATTTGAAAATTAGAGTGCAATTTCACTAGTAAATATTGGTGCAGAGGTACTATACTGGACACATTAGAATTTGTTCTTCGGTTAACATTTATCAGGTACAGTAGGTCCTTGAATAACGTCATTTCGTTCAACATCATTTCCTTAAATTGATGAGATGCCATAGTAATTTAACGGATTAATATAAATTAGCCTATGGTAAAATTGGTTTTGTTATAAGTTGTTTCACTTAAAGTTGCAGAACCTATCAATGATGTTGAGTGAGGACTCAGTGTACTTACTGTTAAGTGTCAGCACTATTTATGGTCCTTTCAGTGGTCGAATTTGTGCCACTTCCCCTTGTTTTGATAATAGTCTTTGTCATGCTTGGCTATAGAAGAAGGTATATGACATAGGTGAAGCCAATCAGAACACCTTACCCCTTTGGCCTCAATGGCAAATATAGAAGTGTGCTCACGACCTGTGTAGAATAAATCAGTTTTCCCCAAAGTTGTTCTATCTATCAGTACCAGGGAAGTTGCCCTTTTTCCTTTTTTGTGAGTCATTAGGGCATGGTACAGGTTGCCAGTAGCTGTATTCCCCAGTACATGGAGAAAAATCTATCTGACGTGGGGGGGAAAAGCTATCCAAAATGCAAATAAGAATGAGAACAAGAGATTCTCAACACTGTGGGATTCCCTGGGACTAAGTCATCCCTGAAGCAAACACCTTCTCTTCCATGTCTAGGACTTGCTTTCATAAACCAACAAAATTCCCTTTTTGGTTTAAGGTACTTTTTCTTTTCTATTATGTGCAACCCAAAAGCCCTCAAAAACACAAATCTTCAGTAAGTAGAAAGAGCATGGGCTAAAGATTGAGAGGAATGTAGTTTTTCCACTTAGTAATTGTCTGACCATTAGTTATTCAGCCTCTCTCAGCTTCGTTTGCCTTGTTTGCAATCTGGGAATAAAAACGGCCCACACTTAAGAGTCACACTATAAGCTTTGTAAGGAAAGGAAATATGTCTATCTTCCTTGTTATGTCTTCAGCACTTAGCCAATTATCACAAATGAAGCACTTAATAAACATGTATTGACTAAAATAACATATGAAAGAATGAATTGGAAGGTTAAATGGAATTGCTGTAATGTTCCTAGTACAACGGATAGCACATGGTTGGTGCTCACCTTTCTCTTTCCTGGGAAGACAGAGAAGAATCTATCTCTATCCAGGATTTGTTTGTCAATTACCTCTATTCGAAACTCTGTCTTATTTACCATTTTTCCCACTAGCACAATGCCTTGAATGAGGCTGCTTAATAAATAAACAATGAATATGTTCAGTCAAGGGAGATATCATGGAAGAGGTAACATTTGAGCTGAACTCCAAGGACAGAAGTGGTAAGATCGTCACAGGCAGGAGACTAACTAATACGGCCAGAGTTCTGGGAACATGGATGGCAGAGAGAGAGAGAGAAGAAGAGGCTGCTGCACGGAGTCAGCTAGAGGGAAGGAGAACCAAGGCTCTTAAAAGATTTGAGTGACTTGATTATTCGAGTGACAAAGTCAATGGCTGGAGGATTGAAGGCCAGGAGCAATGACTAGGATATAGAATGGACAGGACTTGGTGAATGATTGGCTTCCAGAAGGAAAGGAAGAAATCTAAGAAGGCATCAAGATTTCCAGCCCTTTGGTCTCCCAGATTTGACAGGAGTCTGCTATTAGCCTTTCACTGAGGTGAACCCTGTCACCTGGTCACCCAAGTCAAGGACTTATGTAGGGGAGGAAAAAAAGTTTTCCGCCAAAACCGGTTTGGCTCAGTGGATAGAGTGTCGGCCTGCGGACTCAAGGGTCCCGGGTTCGATTCCGGTCAAGGGCATGTGCCTTGGTTGTGGGCACATCCCCAGTGGGGGCTGTGCAGGAGGCAGCTGATTGATGTTTCTCTCTCATTGATGTTTCTGACTCTCTGTCCCTCTCTCTTCCTCTCTGTAAGAAATCAATAGAGTATATTAAAAAAAAAAAGTTTTCCTCAACCTGCTTAGGGTCCCTTGTTGGATCTAGACATTAAACTGACCAACAGATTAACAGGAACAAAGCATACAAATTTATTTAATACAAATTTTACATTACATGAGAGCTTTCACACAGAAATGAAGACCAGGAGACATGGTTGAACCTGAGTGTTTTTATGCCAGGTTGGATTAAGCGTGGACAGTCATGGAGAAGTCTGATAGGACAAAGGGAATGTGGTAAGTGCGGTGAACTGGAGGAAACTTAGCAAGGCCTGCTTATTCGGAGTCTTCTCCTTCCATCCAGAAAATGAGGATGCTCCTCTCCTCGGGATGTAGAGAGGGCACCTCTCAGGTCTCATGACCTGCTTCAGGGGAGAAGAGCCAGGCGAAGGCGAGAGACCTTCCTGCTTCTGCCATTTTCTCTAACTCCTTCAGCTGGAAATATTTGGTTTGGCAAATGTCTCCACGGTGAAAGCCAACTCTTTGACCTTTTTGTGATCACGCTTTCACTTACTTTTTAGCCTCTGAAAATTCCTAACTTCCTCATCAGTTATCAACATCTTGTTTTCTAAATGTCTTTTTCTCCTTTATCCAGCATTTTTATATATGTTCACTGTTTGAGTAAACCAAGATATATAAGTTGCCAGAGATATAAGTCTGTGACCAGTAGTTCTATTTACTATACTTTTAATATTTTCATTATTTATTGTTTTCTTTGTTTTGTCTCTATCTATATTATTGTAGAATATTTTAATATTTTACTCTATTTGATATTTTTATCATATTTCATAATTAAATTGTGTAAGGTTTCCCAGACTTTTTTAAACTTTCTAATCTTTTATTAGAGCAAAGGAGTATAGCAATTTTCACAAACTAATCAATAAAGCAGAGTAGTGAAGAGCATGAGTTCTGGACCCAAACTTTCTGGGTTCAAACACACATTGCTATTTAGCTGTGTGCCCTCCTTCTTGAACTTCCTCATGTATAAAATGGGGGTGATAATAATAGTACCCTCCTCGTTAGGGACTGAATTCATTAATATATGTAACATTCTTAGAACACAGCCTACCACATAGTAAGTGGAATATTGTGTTTATACCATTACAATTATAATTGTGATTAAATTGTTAAAATGATTATTGCTACCTGGCATCTGTCACTGACAACATTTATAAATCAGTAAGCCTTTCACATAATCCTAGCGGCTTGTGCTTCATTGGCTAGAGAAATGGTATGAAAGCCATGCCCATATGAACCTTAGGGAAACTAGACCTAAGAATTTTATATAAGAAGAGAATTAACACTGAACTTACTGTGCCAGGCACAACAGTAAGGATTTTCTATGAATTATCTGATTTCTTCTTTTAATGTCACTATGACATAGGTACTATCATTATCTTCACATTACAATAGAAGAAATGAAAGTTCTGAGAAGCTACGGGACTTACTTATGCTTGGAGATGGAGGAAAGAACACATTTAGTTGGTTGGGCTTCGTCCCATGCACCAAAAGTTTGCCAGTTTGATTCCCAGTCAGGGCACATGCCCGGGTTGTGGGCGTACAGGAGGCAGCTGATTGATGTATTGCTCTCACACTGAGGTTTCTCTGTCTTTCTACCTCTCACTTCCTCTCTCTCAAAAAAAAAAACAATAAAAAATCATTTTTAAAATAGGAAAGAACACATTCAAAGTCAGGCTGTCAGGCGGCACAGTGAGTATGTTTAGCCAGAGAAGTGGGCAGTCATACGTCTCTGGGGTCAGCACATACTTGTGTCCCTTGACTTCATGGATTTCGTTCCATGTTGCTGTTATTGTTCACCAGCGGCTGGGTGCATGAAAATCGTGCACTCGGGAGGAGGGGATGTCCTCAGCCCGGCCTGTGCCCTCTAATGGTCCGGGAGCCCTTGGAGGATGTCGGACAGCCACAGAGGCAAGAGGCTTCTGCTACCGCCACTACACTAGCCAACTGTGATCCCAACTTCTGGTTGAGTGGTGCTCCCCCTGTGGGAGCACACTGACCACCAGGGGGCAGCTCCTGCATTGAGCGTCTACCCCCTGGTGCTCAGTGCGCGTCATAGTGACCGGTCATTCTGCTGTTCGGTCGATTTGCATATTAGCCTTTTATTATATAAGATGGCAGCTGTTGCTGTTATTGTTCATGGACATGAAAGACTTCTTTGTCAAATGAATGCTCCCCATTTTACCCAGGAGGAAACTGGGGCTATGTTTGTGACTAGGGCTCCACAGTTATAAATGGCAAAGATGAGGCCAAAAGCCCTACCTTCTAACACTTAACAGTGTTCATTCACTGTACCTTCCTTAATCCTGAAGTCAGACTTTTTAAAATATGGTGTTTTATAAATAAACTCTCTGAATTAATTGACATGGGGGAATGCAAATTGCTTTTTATTAATATATATAGAAACCCGGCAAGTTGAAATGTTTTCACCTAGATAAGGTTGTTACAGTTACATGTCTAATTTGCAGCTAGTAATAAAACAAGGAAAAGCAACACCAAGCAATTTGCACACAGGTAACTTCAAAGAAGTAACAGGTGTTGAACAGGTGTGGCTCTAGTGATGCCACCATCATTAGAGCCCACCACCTTTCTAATATGTTAGAGAATCGTGTGAGCCAACTGGTATTAAGAAGAAAAGGATATTGTAAGGCCAGTAAACTTCTGTCTGCTGCTGAAGCATAGTTATCTTCTGTGAACACATGGAGCAAAATACAATGTAAATCACAGCAAGCGCTGCCCTGAATGGGAATGTTAGTTACCACCTCGCCAGTCCCTGTCTCGGCACCAGTCCCTGTCTCGGCACCAGTCCCTGTCTCGGCACCAGTGGGCCGCTTGGCAGTCGCTCCCACAAGGCTAGACCTTGTTAACAAGAGTGAAGATCAGATCTGACATGCTATCTCTGAGATTGGGATGCTCATGTGTTCTAGCCAGCTAAGTAACTAAGAACTTCCCTTATTCCAACCTGTGATAAACTTGATGTTCTACAAGGAAGGGAACCGAGCATGTCACTCTTTGTCTCCCCAGCACCTAGCATGGTCCGAATGCACAGGGGTGGGCAATCCCTGTCTTTGGAATGTAGTAACAGTTAGGTGAATGAAGGAATCAATGAGTTAATGGATGTCACTGTGACTGAAAGTCAGGGACAGGATGGTTCAGATGAGGCATCTCCCTTCTGTGGTCACAGACGAGGTCTACGTGAAAATATCAGATTTAACTTCACTCC
The DNA here is from genome assembly GCF_951640355.1 of Cnephaeus nilssonii. Classification (NCBI taxonomy): domain Eukaryota; kingdom Metazoa; phylum Chordata; class Mammalia; order Chiroptera; family Vespertilionidae; genus Cnephaeus; species Cnephaeus nilssonii. The sequence continues at coordinate 67,368,855 of NC_137084.1, read as the reverse complement.
AACTCAATATAAACCAGAAGTGAGAATGTGGCTGATAAAAAAAGAATCATGACATAACCTTGAGACTGAGTTAACAGGAGTATGGTGTTCAGAAGAATTAAGATTAATATGGGATTTTCACTCCTGTGGTCACTCTCCAAGCATTCTGAATGTTGCGCTCAATCCAAAAGAAAATTATCTTCCTTTCCAAGATAGAATCTCACCCTTTTGTCCTGTCTCTTCACAGGGTTTTCTTCCACTCATAAAAACCCTTGCATCTCATTTTTCATTTCTCCGTTATCCTTTTTGGAATTCTCTCCTGTTTCACACCAGTTTCCATTCTCCCAACTTATTTCTATTTCCTCCAAAAACTCCTATTACAGTTTATGTTCATGTGTTCTTTATCAAAGGATATAAACTTCAAAACACTGATCAAAGGCAAATGATTTTCATAATTTTTATTGTACATATAATATCTATTAGATTAAGATCTTCTAAAGGCCAGTAATAGACCCCTGCCATTTATTTTATTTTATTTCTTTTAAAATTGCATAGGACACCTAGCTAGCTAGTTGTTCTGAACAAAAAACAAATGTTGCTTGTTTGATGGTTGACTCAGATATCTATCTACAAGTCACAACAAGAAGAAGCTGACATACTAGCAAGGAACAAGAGCATACACCCACTCTGAGCAGGAGTTAGCTTTTGAAACATTGCTTCGTATTATAAATATGCAGATACGTTTTCTGATAACATATTTTCACTTACATAGCTCAAATAAGAGTTATGCAACTAAGGACATGAACAGATGATCCCCAGAAGAGGAAATACAGATGGCTAATAAAGTAGGCAAAGGTATGTCATCTCAGTTAATAAAAAGGGAAAATGAGACACCGCCATTTGCCTATCACATTAGCAAAAGCCAAAGAAAAATGTTCAGTGTCAACAATAGTGGGAATGTAAATTTTAAAGGGCACTTTATAATACTAATAAAAAATGTAAAACACATACCCCTTGACTAAATAATTCCACTTCTAAGATTCTACTCTTCAGAATTACTTTTCTCCTATTGCCAGGAGCTTGGCTAAAGAATGCTCACAGTGCCATAAAATTATATTAGTAAAAGTTAGAAATAACCTAACCAGCTGTCAAAAGTGAAATGTTTAAATAAATTACATATAAAAATGAAGCATATCTATATGTGCAGATATGAAAAATGGTCACAAGATATTGCCAAATTTTAAAAAAAGTTGCTCACATGGCCGTAAAAAAGAATGAAATCTTACCATTTGTAACAACATGAATGAACCTAGAGGGCATTATGCTGAGTGAAATAAGTCAGATAGAGAAAAACAAATACCATATAATTTCACTTATATGTGGAATCTAAAGAACAAACAAAATAAAAAGATTCACAGATACAGAGAACAAACTAAGGATTATCAGATGAGGGGGGGTTAGGGAGTTGGGTGAAAAAGATGAAAGTATTAGGAAGTACAAATTGGTAGTTACAAAATAGTCAAGGGGATATAAAGTACAGAATATGGAATATAGTGAATAATATTGTAATAAATATGTATGGTACCAGATGGGTACTAGAAATATTGAGGGAAACATTTTGTAAACTATATGATTGTCTAAACATTATGCTGTATACCAGAATCCTACCTAATAAAAGAGTAATATGCAAATTGACCCTAACTCGCTACACCCACAAGCCACGCCCACAAGCCACGCCCACCAGCCAATCAGAGTGAGTATGCAAATTAACCCAATCAAGATGGCTACAGCCACAGAGAAAGTAGGAGGGAGGCTTGGGTTTCCAAGGAGATAGAAGAAGCCAAGCTTTCTCCTGCCCTGGCCGGCCTAAGCCTCCACTCAAGGCTACAAAGTTTCAATTATAGAAGGTAAACAAATCCAAACAGAAATGGCTGCTGGCCACAGAGCGAGCAGGAGGCTTGGCTCCGCTCCAGGATACAAAGTTTCAAATGTAGAAGGTAAATAAATTCCAGATACCAGGACCTCTGCTTGGGTTGCCAGGGGGCGTGGCCAGCCTGAAAACCACCACAGGCCCCTCGCTCAGGCCACCCCACACCCCAAGGGAACCCCCACCCTGATCTGGGACACCCTTCAGGGCAAACCAGCTGGCCCCCACCCCTGTACCAGGCCTCTATCCTATCTAATAAAAGAGTAATATGCAGATTGACCATCACTCCAACACACAATATAGCTGCCCCCATGTGGTCAAAGATCCTGACCCCATGTGGACACAAGATGGCCACCACAAGATGGCCAGCAGGGGAGGGCAGTTGGAGGCGATCAACCCTGCAGGGGAGGGCAGTTAGGGGTGACCAGGCCGGCAGAGGAGGGAAGTTGGGGGCAAACAGGCTGGCAGGGGAGCAGTTAGACATCAATCAGGCTGGCATGGGAGTGGTTAGGGGGTGATCAGGCTGGCAGGCAGGCGAGCAGTTGGGAGCCAGCAGTCCTGGATTGTGAGAGGGATCCCAGATTGGAGAGGGTACAGGCTGGGCTGAGGGACATGCCCCCCGCCCCCGTGCACAAATTTCGTGCACCGGACCTCTAGTATAAAATAATATTGAATGTCAAAAAATAAAAGAATTGAGTTTAAGTATAAGGTTAGGTTTAGGGTTAGGGTTAGTGTTAGGGTTTGGGTTGAGTTTAGTTATAGGTGTAGGGATATGTTTGGTTTAGAGTTACATTTGAGGTTAAGCATAGGGTTGGGTTTAGGGTTAGGGTTAGGGTTAACATTGAAGTTAAGTACAGGGTGTTAGTGTTAGGGTTAAGGTTAGATATAGGTTTAGGGCTAGGTTTACTGTTAGGATTTTAGAGATTTAGGTACAGGGTTAGGGTTGGAGTTACAGTTACGTTTGATGATTGGTATAGGGTTAGGGTTAAGGTTAGGGTTAGGGTTAGGGTTGGGTTTAGAGTTGAAATTAGGGTAAGGGTTAGGGTTACAACTAGGATTGATGTTAGATATAGGGTTAGGTTTAGGATTATGGTTATGATTGATTTTAGGATTAGGATTAAGTATGGTTAGGTTTAGGGTTAAGATTAAATTGATGTTAGCTTAAGGATAGGGTTGAATTTAGGATTACAGTAAGGGTTAATGTAGGTTTATTTTTTAGGGTCAGATTAGTGTTAGGTTTGGTTTTGAGTTTAAGATTTGTGTTAGGATTAGGATCAGGTTTGAGGTTAAGATTAGGTTTAGGTTTATAGTTAAGGGTTCAGTTTAGTGTTATAGTTGAGGTTAAAATCAATGTTAGGGTTTAGAATTAGCTTGAGGTTAGGTATAGGTTTAGGATTTGTGTTAGTGGTAGGGTTAGGGTTAGGATTAGGTTTGAAGTTAGGTATAGTGTTAGGCCTAGAATTAACATCTGAGTTAAAGTTAGGGTTGAGGTTAAGTATAGGTTTATGGTAGGTTTAAGGTCAGAGTTATGAAGGGAAAAATGATCATAAGAGATTGTTCCCCCCCCCCAAAAAAAAAAAATGGTCTTTGCTGAGGGTCACGTTGAGCTGCAAATGCTTCCAGGGCATCTTTAGAAGTCAATAACATGACAGAAGACATCAAGACCAAAATCAAGAAATACCAGACTTCGCTTTATGACTGCCATTTCCCCAGCCAGACCAGACCAGGAACTACCTAGACTTCCACCCTATGAGAAGCCAAGGTCCGTAACAGGGGTGATGTCTCCGGTGTGAATGGTACCACAGTATGCACAATTCCTTCTGCCCCATATCCTGGGTGCTGGCCTGGGCTGACTGCCGGGCAGAAAGCACCTTTTCTGGGAAGATCTGAACTGGCTGCACCTGACCTGTCTGTCCTCCATCTTTCTCCCAGGGAGGTGAAGGGGAACCTGGGTACATCCCACTGTGGGATCCAGAATCATGGCTTAACTAATAATAAATACTTGTGGAAAAAGTGTAAAAAAGAAAGCAAGCAAGTTGCTTACTTGGCCATAAAAAAAGAATGAAATTATACCATTTGTGCCAACATGGATGAACCTAGATGACATTATGTGAAGTGAAATAAGTCAAAGAAAGAGAAATACCATATGATTCCACTTATATGTGGAACCTAAAAAATAAATAAATAAACAATGCAGAAATAAACTCATAGATACAGAGAACAAAATGATGGTTTCTAGATGGGAAGGAGGTTGGGGGGCTGGGTAAAAAAGGTAAAGGGATTAGAAGTACCGATTGGTAGTTATGAAATAGTCATGGGGATATAAAGTACAGCATAGGGAATATAGTCAATAATACTCTAATAACTATTTATGGTGCCCTGTGGGTACTTAAACTTAGGGAATCGATTCATAAGTTATATAAATGTCTAACTGCTATGCTGTACACCTGAAACTAATATAATATTGAACATCAATTGTAATCAATAAAGAAAATATAAACATAAGCCCTGGCCGGGTGGCTCAGTTAGTTGGAGCATCGTCCATACACCAAAAGGTTATGAGTTCGATCCCCAGTCAGGGCGCATACAGGAGGGAGTGAACCAATCGATGTTTCTCTCTCTCTCTCTCTCTCTCTCTCTCTCTCTCTCTCTCTCTCTCTCTTCCTCCTCCTCCTCCTCCTCCTCCTCCTCCTCTCCTCTAAAAATAAATCAATAAACATATCTCAGATGAGAATTTTTTAAAAATATATATATAAAATAACATAAAAGGATAATCAGAAAAAAGAAAATATAATTTTGTAAAAAAGCAAAATAAATTTTATAAAAAAGCAAAGCAATAAATAGTATGTAATTCAGTTTTGTGGAAAAAAGGACATATGTTTTATGTTTCTATGTTCAAATAAGTACACATACAAATTTCTACATAACTGCATGTATAAAAACACACATAAAAGCAAAGATCCAGAAAGAAAAACAGCCCACTGCTAAGTGTGGTTCTCCCGGGGAGGTAAAACAGGAAGAACTTTTACCTCTATGTACTTCTGTGTATTGTTTAAATTTTCCTTCAAAATTAATACTTTTGACTTTTTTTAAATAAAAATATAAATCCAATAAAAGTAGAGAACTTCAAAAGTAGTTGTAAAATATTTGAATATGCTAGGAAGCAATGATCAAACTTTAAGAACAATGTACGTGAATAATCTAAGTATTCTTAAGAACTCTATGCTCACATTATTCACACATAGTCAAGTAGGATACAGAAACCTGAAACCCTACTGTAGGGAGCGGCTATAGGGTTAAGCCTCAGATTGACCTGTTGGCAAAGCCACAAACAAGTCCCAGCTTAGAGGGCACAAGTCCTCTTAGCATAATAAGCTTGACCTTATGACACTCCCTAGATCCTTCCTGGGTAGCTAATGGGCTGTGGGAGGTGCAGCAAGTGCTGCCAAAACAAGTGAAACTCACAAGAACATTGTAACTATGGTGACCACTACCTTGTTTACCTCTGGCTATAAAATAAAGGTTCAGCCTGCCGTCTGGATCTTTTCTCTGTGGCCTCAGCCAGGCACAGGAGATCCACCTAGACCCAGCTTATTCTCTTTGTCTGTCTTTTCTACATCCTTCGCTGCCTTCCCTCAGGCTCGCCGAACCTTTGGCTGTGCTGGTACGGCACACCCTACGTCAAGCATATCAAACTCAAAGGATAACATGGTCCAAATAAATGAGGCATTCAGCCCGCAGGCTGTGGGTTTGACATGCTTGCCCTATGTGGTAGCATAGAACAGTCATTTCCATGTTGTAAATGAGGTAAGAAAGGAACTAAAAGAAAAATAAATTTCCTTAACAATTTTCTTTACAGAAATTGACAACCCAGGCATAGGGCTCTCAGAAAGAATTCATCTGCTCATTGATTTATGTTAGGGGCCACAAACTCAAATGCCAGGGGAGGAGAAAGTAACACAGATGAATGAGGTCAGCAGGAATAAGATCAGGGTGACGAGAGGGCCTGTGGGGAGAGTGTGGACTGCCTGAAGGGAGCCGCTGTTTCATAACCGCAGCCAGAGGACAAGATGGGGCTGCTGTTACCTGTGCTTCCGACCGACTGGCTGTACATCAGAGGTTGCCATGACCCCCTCCTTGGGTTTGATTCATTTGCTAGAGCAACTCACAGAACTCAGGAAACCTTTTAACTCACTAGATTGCTGGCGTATTATAAAAGGATATTAACTCAGAAACAGCCAGATAGAAGAGGTGCATAGGGCAAGGTATGTGGAAAGGGCATGGGTCTTCCATGCCCTCTCTAGGCAAGTCCCTCTCTCTTAAAACTCCAACCTGGAAGCTGTCTGAACTCTGTCCTTTTGTTTTTGTTTCTTTATAAAGAGAGAGAGAGAGAGAGAGAGAGAGAGAGAGAGAGAGAGAGAGAGAGAGAGAAACATCGATCAGTTGCCTCCCATACCTCCCTAGGGGATCAAACCTGCAACCTAGGATGTGTCCTGACCAGGAATCAAACATGCAGCTTTTTGGTGCACAGGATGATGCTCCGACCAACTGAGCCACCCGGCCAGGGCTGTCCTTTGGGGTTTTACGGTGGCCTTATTACATACTAGTAGACACGATGGATTAAGTCATCCACCACCAGCCCCTTTTCCCTTCCTGGAGGTCAGGGGGAGGGACTGGATCTCCACCCCTCCAGTACGTGACTGTTTCTCTGGCAACCAGCTCTCATCCGCAGCTGACTTAGCCACTTTCCAAAGGTTGCTTCATTAACATAACGAAAGACCTTTATCTTTCTCACCACTTAGGAGCTTCCAAGGGCTTTAGAAGCAAACCCTTGTACTAGAAATAGGGTCGAAGACCAAATACATATTTATTATAAATCACAATATTACAACATACAGTGGAATATTATTCAGCCAGAAACAGGAATGAAGTTCTGATACATGTTATGACATGGGTGAGCCTTGAAAACATTATGCTAAGTAAAATAAGCCAGACACAAAAGAAAAAATATTTTTCTATTTAATGTATACATAAGAGGTACCTAGAATAGACAAATCGTAGAGTAAGAAAACATATTGGAGATTACTAGGGACTGGAGGAGGAAGGACTGGTAAGTTATTGTTTAATGAGTACAGAATTTCTGTTTTGGGTGATTAAAAAAAATTTTGGAATTAGCTAGCGGTGATGTCTGTACAGCACTGTAAATGTAATGCCACTGATTGGTTAGCAAGGCAAGTTTTATGTTATATATATTATACTGCGATACAAAATGAGAAATTTTAATGGGGTACTTTTAAAATGTCTTCAAACTCTAAAGTCCTGTATGGGCTAATGGAAGAAGAGGAAACTGATCTAGGTCATGGAGGACATGTTAGAATCAGTCCACTAGAACTCTAAGAAGACAGTAAAACCCAAAGGTCAAAAATGGGAACCTCCGGGCCAAATCCAGCTGAGAGATGTGATTTGTCTGGTTTTTGTACTGTTTACAGCACTTAAGATTTTAAAAAAGTAGTTGTTAAAATGTAAAATCTAGGGAATTGCTATGAAAAATTCTGATTTCTTAAAATATTGAAAGATCTAGTAACAGCAGCCACATCCTGTCCTCTGGCTGCGGTTATGAAACCCTTCAGGCAGTCCACACTCTCCCCACAGGCCCTCTCGTCCCCATGTCTTATTCCCGGCTGACCTCCTTCACCTGTGTTCCCTGCCCCTCCTGTGGCATTTGGGTTTGTGGCCCCTAGCATAAGTCAATGAGCAGGTGAATTCCTTCTGAGAGCTCTATGCCTGGGTTGTCAATTTCTGTAAAGAAAAGTGTTAAGGAAATTTAGTTTTCTTTTGGTTCCTTTCTTACCTCATTTACAACATGGAAATGACTATTCTAAGCTACCACGTAGGGTTTCTGTAGCCCACAGGAATATGTGTGGATAATGTGAACACAGAGTTCTAAAGAATACTTAAAACAAAGAGCTTATATACTGGCATCTGAAGGGTGGGGTGGCTGTCTTACAGGGCTGGACCCTTAACCTGGGAAATCCAGGTAGGTAGTGTCAGAATTGAATTAAATTGTAGGACGCCCAGCTGGTGTCAGAGCATTGCTTGTTGGTGTGGGAAACCGCTACCTGGTGGTGGAAATGGGTGCAGAGCCTTTAATATGTGTGTACATATTATCCATCCCCCTATTGATGGACATTTGGGTTGTTTCTACCCTGTGGATATTGTCAATAATGCTGTTATGAACATTAGTGTAAAAAATATCTGTTTGGGCCCAACTTTTATTCTTTTATTCTTCCCCTATACCTAGGAGTAGAATTGCTGGATAATATGATAATTTTATCTTTGTTTACATTCCCACCAGTAATTACATGTAAACCCCTCATTTTTAAGATGAAGAAATGAATGGTAAAACTGGTTAGATAGCTTGACTACATACCCATTCAGTCAATTGTCAAGCTGATGTCAGAAATAACTATCTTGACTCCCAATACAGCCCTCTTTCCAAGGTTAACTCCACTAAGGTTTAATTCAGATGATCAGGCAAATTGCAGCCATGTCTACACAAAGACGAGGCCATTGGAAATAGATCACTTGATATTTGGAAGAGAGAATATGAATAAGTTCTGGATTTTGCTCTCCATCATGGAGAAAATATTGCTTTATTTTTTTTTTCTTCCTCAGGTTTAAGCTCTAGAATATTAAGTCAGATTTGTTTTTAGCCTCATATTTAATTGTGGAATAATCATAGAATTTTTTTAACCACTGTTCTAAAATTGGGGCTTTCAAAAAATACTTGAAAGGCAATAAATATTCATTTTAGAAAAACTGGAAAATTCAGAAAAGTGGAAAAGATAAAGGGAATTAGATCACCTAGAGAACAATCAACCAGAAAACTAACCGTTAATCTCCCAGTACGTTTTCCCCCAGGCATTTTTTTTCTAAGAATTGTGGTTTTGTTTGTTATATATCATTGGAATCATAGAATCATAAAGCTTAAGAAAATTATTACAATTTGGTGGGGCAAGCTTAAAACATAGTATAAGGAAAATAGATATTAAGTTCTAGGAAAGCCCCTAACATACAGTTAGTGCTCCTTCGTACCAACTCACAGCCCACGTAGTCTTATGACATCCCTTACCTGTCACATGGAAATGTTTTGCTTATATAAGAGCTTCAGTGGCTTGGCCACAGATTATACTATTTGGTTTCTTCCTCCACGCCTCATAGATTGCTACAAACTCAGTAGGCACTCAGTAAAGACTTTTGGGTGATTTTTACTGATTTTATGTCATCTTCAAGGTTAACACTCCTCTGGGTCTCCATAAGGAGTAACCCAACCCAGGCCCTCCACGGTGGTCTTGGCTGGGCTTCATGTTCTAAGCAATTGGTTCTGTAACCAAAGGCAATTTAACAGTCATTTGAATCTTTATTTCCATTACTTGAAGAATAGGAAAGGAAATTCAACTTGTAACCCATAACAGCACTTCTTAAAACACCCCGTTTCTCTCACTTCAATATGTCTCAAGTTCACAGCTGACTCAAAGCCTCAGTCTCAAAATCATCACCAAAAATTCTCCCTAAACTTTGTTCTTTATGGTTCTTGGTTTTGCTTTTCTTTCCCTTCTTTTGCTTTTGCTTTTCTATTCCTACTAGAGGCCTGGTGCATGAAAATTCATGCACTGGAGGGGGGTCCCTCAGCCCGGCCTGCCCCCTCTTACAGTCCAGGAGCCCTCAGGGGTGGGAGGCGCCCCAGCGATCAGGGGAAGGCGATGCCCCATCACACCTCTGCTGCTGCCACTGCCAGCAGCACAAGCCTCGGGAGGCCCTGGGTGGCTGAGGGCTGAGGGGACTGGGGGACTCCAGAGGTAGGCGCACAGGGTGGGCCCGGCCTTGCTGCATGCCTGCTGCCCCAGTGGGGCTGAAGGGACTGGGCGCCGCCATCTTATGGCTGTGGGCGCTGCCATCTTTGAGGGCACGACAGTCAATTAGCATATTCCCTCCTTATTGGTTGTGGGCACCACCATCTTTAAGGGTGGGGCAGTCAATTAGCATATTTCCTCCTTATTGGTTGTGAGTACCGCCATCTTTGAGGGTGGGGCAGTCAATTAGCATATTCCCTCCTTATTGGCTGTGGGCGCCACCATCTTTCCAATGGTGTGAGGGTCAATTAGCATATTCCCTCTTTATTAGATAGGATTCCTTCCAGCTAATAAATTACAGCCCTTTGCATCATCTTGGCATTCATTCTTACTTCTTCAGCTCACCCCCTCTCTCCTCAGTCTCTAATTCTGCATCATTTTCATTGATGAATGATGAATGGAGTTGGCACACTTAGCCCCTCTCTTGGAGTTAGGACTGAGGGGAGAAGTGAAGAGAGGAGGCAGAAGAAATCACAAATGCTTGTAATGTATGGTCCTTTCTTTTATTGTTATTACACAATGAAATTCTCATATATTATTTATGCGGGGCTATGTGGAAGGTCTTTGGGAAAAAAAATATGTGACAAATTGTAAAGGTAAATTAATTTAAAATTTTTAAGGAAGGAGATCATTGCCTCTCTACCTTCTCCTCTTTATGGTGTCATCCTGAGGACATAAGAGGCCTGATATAAATGACCTTTGTTTTTAATACATATTTTTTATTGTGATTTTAGAGAGAGAGGAAGGGAAAAGGAGAGAGAGAAACATCGTTTGGTTGCTTCCTGTACACAAGGCTCAGAACCTGGGAATGTGCCCTGATTAGAATTGAATGGGGGAGCCACACTGGCCAGGGCAGTCTGACCTTTTGATCTTACAAAGTCATAGGCCTTCTGACCCTCGAAGCTGTAAACACTTAACTCGATTTAGCTCAGACAACTTTCATGGGTATAATGAGACAAACACAAAGTACATCCTCTTGTCTCTTATGGAGATAAGTTTTCATTGATCTCTTCTACCCTTTTGTATAAATTTGAGTGAAAATCTCTCCAGACTGTGTAGTCACTTTTGTGTTACCTTGCAGGCATGTTATCACTGATAATGCTTACCCAATTAAAATGATGTTCATTCTCTCTTCTATATTGGTACAGAAGGATCTTTTGTTGGAGTCTTTCTATTTTATTTTCCCAACACTTAGGATCACCCTACAAAAATTGTTTCACCTATCTAACTAGTTTTGTTTTAACTAGCTCTCTCCCCTCAGCTCAGGTAATACACAAAGTGCACTACTCCTGGGTGACGGTAGCCTTAGGTAACACCTAGTACTGCTCGTTACCTCCTTACTCCATGTAGATACCAACAGATGATTATTGAAACTTGCTGTTCTACTTTGGCTATCTCTGTATGCATTCTTGATAGAGGCTACTAGAAGGGTCTCAGAAATGACAGAAGGACAGTGGAACAGAGTTTGGAAAGTGTGTGAGTATTCCGTAATATGGGATTTGGAGTTGCCACTCATCCAGTTACTCAAGCCACAAACCTAGGAGTCAGCCTTAATATCACTTTCCTTCAACCATCACATCCAATAATTCCACACTCAATCCACATCTCAAATCCATTCACTTCTTCCATTCTCGCTACTTCTACCCAAGTTCAAGCCACTAAACAACAGCCTCCTAAATGGACTCTCTGTTTCTCTTCTTGTTCCTCACTATAGCCGCTGATGTAATCTTTTAACAATATATAAATCATAATATGTCACTCATTAACTCTTGAATGGCTTTCAATCATACTTAAATTAAATTCCAAACTCCTGACCTTAAAAGCCCCAGACTTCATTTTGTACTTCTCGGCCCTTAGTCACTAAGCCTCAGCCACACTGGCTGTCTTTCAGTAAAGTACATTTCAGTTCCCATCAAGTGGTTGAAATGTACTTCCCCCTGGTTTTTACATGGCTCTTCTTAAAGACTCAGTTTATCTGTTACCTTCTTACAGAGGACTTCCTTGATTAGTTATGCTAAAGTAACTACTCAGCTGTTCTCCATCACCTTGCTGTTTTCCCTGCACAACATTTATTTCTAATTGTTTTTTACGTGTGTATTTTCAATGACTCAATTGTTCAAAATTTTGTGGAATGAATAAATGGTAAGTTCTACTCCTTAATTCTAGATGGAAGATAAGAAATACTGAGTAGGCAAGGAGACTATAAGAACTTTATTTAGATTATTTTTTAACTTCCTCACAATAGCTGTTTTATCTTTTTTTCATTTCTCTGGCATGATTAGCCATGTAACTCTTTCTATAGAAAGTACTTATGTTCTGAGGCAGCTAGGAAGAATGGCCTGAGGACTTGCAACATATATGAAGGCTTGAAGAAATATACCAAAGGATGGAACTGGTGGTGGTGACTTTAAACAGGAAAGGAAGGTAGGCTGAATCCACGTAGCCTCCTACAGAAAAGAAAAAGAGTCAAAGTAGGTGATAAATATCCTGGGACTTAACAATGGAAAGGCCCATGGGGCGTCCCTGTGCCCACCCACAGCCTCTGAATCCATATTCATCTTCTTACTGTCTTCCTAGCACAACATAGTCCTGCCTTGGACTCATACTGAAAACTCACCATCACCACCTCTCTCCCAACCAGATCCTTGGGATTCAGACACAGTTCCCACTCCCTTTTGGAGAAATTATTCCTTAAAAACATTAGTCTACTCAGGACCCTTTCTCCTCTGGTCTCCTTGTTTCAGGAGAAAAATTGTGTAGGAGCTCATTGTTCTCTATTCACTTTTGTTTGTTTATCCTTTACTATTACTTGTTTTATTTTCACACTAGAGGCCTGGTACACGAAATCTGTGCACTGGAAGGGGGTGCCTCAGCCCGGCCCGTGCCCTCTGGCAGTCCGGGAGCTCTCACTCCTTACTGCCCGCCTGTTCGCTGCTCCTCAGCGCTGCCGTGGAGGCAGGAGAGGCTCCTGCCACCGCCGCTGCTCTCACCAGCTGTGAGCCTGGCTTCTGGCTGAGCAGTGCTCCCCCTGTGGGAGCACACTGACCACAGGGGGGCAGCTCCTGCATTGAGCGTCTGCCCCCTGGTAGTCAGTGCGCATCATAGCGACCAGTCATTCTGGTCATTCCGCCATAATGGTCACTTAGGCTTTTATTATATAGAAGATTTGTTCTTGTCTTTTTTTTTTTTTTTACTAAATATTTGGTTTTTATATCAATAAAGGTCATAACCACTCTGCTGACATATAATACTGTTATGATACAACAGTTAAACTTGTGAGTCTACAACAGAAGTTGTTGGTAGTTCAACAGGAAACACAGTTGAAAAGTCCATGTTAAAACAAAACTACTGCGACTAATGGGACTAACAGGTCAGAATTGGAAGTAGCAATAAACATATTCTCTCCACTCCTGCGTATTTCAAGTTTTACAGTACACATAAAGAATTATTTCTTCCAGCCCTAGCCTGTTTTGCTCAGTGTTTAGAGTGTCAGCTCTCAGACTGAAGAGTCTCAGGTTCAATTCCAGGCAAGGGCATGTACCTCGGTTGCAAGCTCGACCCGGGCCCCATTTGGGGTGCGTGGGGGAGGCAACCAATCTATGTGTCCCTCTTACATTGTTGTTTCTCTCTCTGTCTCTTCCCCTCCCTTCCACTTTATCTACAAATCAATGGAAAAAATATCCTTGGGCGAAGATTAACAACAACAACAAAATGATTTCTTCCATCAACACTATAAATTCAAACTGTTGGATGTTTATGCATTTTTCAAGTTACACCTATTTGAATGCTTATATGGGAGTAGGGGTTGGAACGTCTCCCAATTTGAAGTTTACTTTTGCTTTTGTCTTAAGCTAAGAATCCTATATAGCATTGAACACAAAATAGATACTCCATAAATTTTTTTGACTAATTGAATAGATTCACACTCTGAGGGAAGAAACAGGTAGTAAAAACTAAAAGGAGAGAGAAGAAGATGCAAGAAAAACGGGACCTAGCATGAGGGCAAAGGAAGCAGAGATTGGAAGAGGGGTTGGGGGAAAAAAACAATAAATCAACTTTCATTGTAAAGACTTAATCCCACTTCATAACACGTTGTCAATCAGCTAAAATGAAACTTGACAGGAAATGGGCAGAACCGAAAATGACCACGGGCCAACTTATGCTCGTGTGTTAAATCTTTCCACTGCCTTGCCCTATTTGCGGCTACCTCACAGGCTCCAAGTCAGCCAGGTTATGTTTTGTTCCTCATGCATATATTGAGTTATCAACAGACTGATTTATACCCAGCTGTGGACATCAAGACAGATGGGCCTTCCTCTATCACCTCTTTCTTTCTAAATGAATCAAAATTTACTATGGGGTATAAGTAAGTGGGAAAAGATGAAACCTCAGTATCTTTTGTACAGTCCTATTAGAAGCCGCTTCTAACATTCTTCTCTAGAAACCAACTGATTTTTAAAACACTCATTGGGGGTCTGCCATTTTATGAGGCAAATAGATCTGTCTTATTCCCAGCACCTAGCATAATACCTGGTACATGTCATGTGTTTAATAAATTTTTGGATATTGACTGGTTGAATGAATGAATGAATGAGTCATGGTTCTAACCTTTGATCTACCCTCAGTTGACCTTAAGTCAAAGACACAGACATATGGGAAATAAAGGACAGATGAAAAGAGAACATTGTTAAGGGAGTAGAGTACCAGAAGTTTTCTTTTTTGTTTATCTCCATCCAAATTTATAGAAAATTATTTCAATATGATGGGAAGTGTAGACCCTCGAACACAAACACGAAGACCCAGATCCTGGCGCCAATGTGTGCTTTTCCGTGATCACATCTTGGAGTCTCTCACACTGGACTGCAAGTGTCTGTCTTGCCTCTAGACTGTGAGCTCTGTGAGGACATTTCCACCACATAGCAAGCACTCAATCATAGTAAATCGCCTAATGGAGATGGTAGCCTCCTGGAGGAAAAGACATAGTCAGCTGTATAAAGTCAGGATCCTTAGTTGTGAAAAAGAAGAGCTGACTCTTGCTGATGTAGTAGAAAAGGAGTATGTTGAAGATTCTGGGTAGCTGTTAGAATTGTTGGAGGGTGTAGAGAATCATGACTATAGCTAAGCCTCCAAGAATAATGCAAAACAAACAAACAAACCACTGCAGAACGAGTCCAGTGGGGAAACTGTCTCCATTGCAGCTCCCTACCAATGCCACTTCTGCATCGGCAACCCAGTCTTGCAACCACAGAGAAACTGCCGGTGCTGCTGCCAGCGCCAGCCGACTCTGCTGTTACTCATTTCAGAAAAACTGGAAGTGCTGCACCGAGCCTGTTCCCTCTGGTTGCTCATACCTGCATTTAAGTTTCACAGGAGGGAGCCTGAGTGGCAGAGCCTCAGTCACATTGTTTAGCCCAGGCGTCCTCAAAACAAGTGAAACTCACAAGAACATTGTAACTATGGTGACCACTACCTTGTTTACCTCTGGCTATAAAATAAAGGCTCAGCTTGCCATCTGGATCTTTTCTCTGTGGCCTCAGCCAGGCACAGTAAGATTCACCTAGACCCGTGGTCGGCAAACTGCGGCTCGCGAGACACATGCGGCTCTTTGGCCCCTTGAATGTGGCTCTTCCACAAAATACCATGGCCTGGGCGAGTCTATTTTGAAGAAGTGGCATTAGAAGAAGTTTAAGTTTAAAAAATTTGGCTCTCCAAAGAAATTTCAATCGTTGTACTGTTGATATTTGGCTCTGTTGACTAATGAGTTTGCCGACCACTGACCTAGACCCAGCTTATTCTCTTTGTCTGTCTTTTCTACATCCTTCGCTGCCCTCCCTCAGGCTCGCCGAACTCTTGGCTGTGCTGACACAGCACAGTTGCGGGCTTGATCAGTGCGGGGTGTGCAGGAGGCAGCCGATCAGTGATTCTCTTTCATCACTGATGTATCTGTCTCCCTCTCCCTTCTTTTCTGAAATCAATTTTATATCTATATTAATCTGCCCAGGTGGGGAGAAGATAATATAAGAAAGAAGTCTTGGGAGATGCGTGAAAATTGCCCAGGAGAAGGCCTCTGGGACAAAGGGAAGAAGAGGAACAAAGACACAGGAGCATGGAAAGCCTGGCATTTTTGCAGAACTTCCAGTAGCCTGGGGAGGTTACAGAGAGGGATCAGACACGCGGCTGGAAAAGCAGGGGGCAGCTAGACTGCCACGGGCTTCCATGCTGCTTTTTTAACCTTTCATGTCACCAAAGTAAGTGTTGCTGCAGTGATGGGGGCAGAGCCTGAGACAAAAGTGAGGCTAGATTTTCCCCGGGGAGGTCAGACCTCTCACAGGAGTTCCTAAGAGGGCAGAAAGGACACAGCTCCTTGCCCTTTTCACCTCTCCTCAAACTTGAGCAAACATGGCCAACTCACAGGTCTATGCGATGATCAAAGTGAAGCTGGGCACACCCACTCCTATCTGAGGTACAGAAATCAGACAGCAGAGAAGGCCTGAGAGCTTCTCCCGTCGCGGTCAGTCCCAGGAGAAATTGTCAAGTAGACACCTTGTCCTCCATACTTTCTCATTTCTCTTCTGCGGGCATCTCATATTCCACTCCAGATCCCAGACAGATGTACACTGAGCCCTACAGGAAGTGCTCGATGTGGGTTGGTGAAGAGAATGGAAGAGGAGGAGGGCTTTTCAGAAAGAGAGAACAATGCGTGCCAATGCCAGGAAGCACCGTTGTCCATGGGCAAACCAAGGCTGGACAGATCATTGGAGCCTGGATTGTGAAATGCTTGGACAATGCGGTAAGCAGTCACCAGAACAATTTATTCTTAAACCAGACCCCCCAATGAAATGGGTGACCAAAAGTTAAATGTGCAGTACTTGCTTTTTGGCCAGGGTGGATGCCAGGGAGTATTTACAGGTTTGGTTGAATCAACAGACAGATGGAAGTTTATAAATTTTGGATAAATTGCCCAAGTTAATCTCCATGACAGGTCATCTCCATATTGATAGACCTACCTCAGAACAGAAAGTACTATCTCTCATAACACATTTTTTGGGAATTGCAATGCAATGTGGCCTTTCTTTCATAAAATCTGGGTCAGATACCAAAGATCAGCAACATTTAGAGCTTTGCAGGTGAGGGGTTCTCCTTGATTTTAAGTGGCCTGGATCCTTCGGTCTTCCATCTCAGCTGAGTCCCAAACCAGGACTCAATCTTTGTCTTTCTCCTGTATCAGCCACGGTTGCTACAGGTCCATTCACAATTCTGAGCGGAAACAAGATGCAGATTTTAGAAGCATTGCAAGTCAAAACAGGTGAGTAGATTTGGCACCAAGGGCTTAACCAAAAACTATTCCAGGCATGTTATTCCATCTGAACTGGGACAGCTGACACCAAAGCGAGAAGACTAGGTTAGATTTGTGCAACCTCAGCCTTGGTGGCTACACTGGCCTGCGAAACGCTATCAACTCTTCTGTTCCCCTCATCCCTGCCCACTCCACTAATCTCTTTTTGCACACAATGTATCTTTATTGCAATGATACAGCAAATGCAGGGAACCTGTGGAAGAGGATGGGGTACAATTTGGGGTATAGAGATCCTGTGTTTTACGTAGGAACTTAAGCAATGGGTTTGTCCATCACCATCCCATCCCTTCCCCGCCCAACTTAGGCTGGGTCAAGAAAGAAAAGCGCTGATGGCCAGGACCTCGCCGAGGGAATCCCATCCACTCTGAGTCTCTCCCTTCACCTCCTGGCTTTGATGCCCTCGCCTGCAACTGCCCGCCCCGCCCCCCAACTCCCCCGTGCTTCACGCGAAAGCTGCTCTTCAAAGACATCCTTCCGGGCTCAGCGAAGCCCGGCGTGCTCTGCATCCGGAGGGGCCGCGGGGCTCGCTTTTATCGGGGAGAACAAAACTGCCATTTCCGAAAACAAAGGAAACTGCTCGAGCGATTCGGGCTCACTGGCGCACATCAGAGGGGGAGGTGGGAAGGAGTCCAGGCGCGGAGCACCGCAACCCCCGCCCCCCGTGCCGGCCCCGCCCCCGCCCCGCCCCCGCTCCCCGCGGCCCCGCCCCCGCCCCGCCCCCGCTCCCCGCGGCCCCGCCCCGTCCCGCCTCCCGGGCTCCGTACGCAGCGCGCGCTCCAGCCCGGCTCCCGCGCCCGATTTGGTCCTTGGGGGGCAGGTGGCGGGAGGGAGGCGTGCGCGGCGGAAGAGGACGAGGAGCGGGCTCGCGTGCAGAAGGGCCGTTCTCGCTCGTGCCGCCGCCACCTCGGCTGGGGACCCTCGAGGCCGTCACGTCCCGCCCTGAGAACAATGGGGCTCGGCGCGCGCGGCGGCTGGGCCGTGTTCATCGTGGGGGCGCTGCTGGTGCTCGCGCTGCTGAAGACCGTCGTGGACAGCGACGTCCCGGCGGGTGAGTGGTGGCGGGGGTGCCGGCCGCGTCTCGGGGAAGGGGCGGGCGGAGAGGAAGGCGCGCTGCCCTTGCGGGAGTTTCCAAGTTGGGATCTGCTGGTGCGGAAAGTTCTGCGCGTCTGATGCCGAGCGCGCGAGGCCAGCCTGGAGGTGCCTGGCGAGGTCTCGGGGAAACTGAGGCCCCGGCCGGCTCCCACTTGCCCCCGGGCCGCCTGCTGCAGACATTGCCCGGTCCCTCCCCCCCGGGTTTTTCTGCGGGCGGCGGTGGCGCACCTGTAGGAGTGCGTGTAACCTGTTGAGCTACCCGAGGACGGGCCTTCAGCGGAGGGCTCGTTAGTTGTACCAGCCTTTCCCTGGAGTTTAGCTCCAGCCTTTCCCTTTATCTGAGGCTCCCTTTTTTTGGGGGGGGGGCGGGGGGGGTGACAGTATGTCCACCGGTTCCGGCCGAAGCAGGTCCACGAGTTCGTTGGGGGACCTTTCAGGAGTCTCCCCGGCGGTTGATCGGCTAATTGTGTAGTAGCAAACAAATGATGGGTATTCTCAAGGTCTCACGTTTCAAGTTAAGACTTTGGGGCTAATGGTGGGAGCTTTGGGGAAGCGCATCCGGCCCTCCCGGAGCAGGTGAGGCTTCTGCCCGCTTGGGAAGGGCGCCCCCTGCCCCTTGGGTGGCGTTCACCGGCCGAGGCGCGCATCAGCTATGCAGCCCTAAGATCACAGCTGACGATCGCCTTGGAGCCCACGACATGGTCAGTAGGTCAGAACAAAATAAGTTTTACTTTTCTCTTTTTGAGAAAAGGGGGTTTTGCTTTAGGGATTTGAAAACGTCCTGTTTGGATAAGGCCAGGAAACTGGGATTTGCTATATATATATTACATTTTATTTGTAATATATAGATATAATATATATATATTACATTTTATTTGTAAACTATTCTAGAAGTAGGGTAATGGTCAGTAAACTAGGATAAGTTGCTTTAAGGGACTAAAGTTTATCATGGATTTAAATTATATCCACCTGTTGTATATTTTAGCCTTAGATTCGTTTTATCCAGATAAAGAGGCACAACACCTGCTTTTGCTAGAATAATCTGAGTGAGACAATAATTTTTGTTTGTTTTGCTGAATTTTTTGTTTGTTTTGTTGAATTGTGCATGTGACAAACTGGCTTTGCAGACCAAATTTTGAGATCATTTAACAAAAGGTTCAGTAAATCATGCTCATCATATTTTCAATATTATTAGATGTCTTATTGTAAAAGTGAACAATCTAGAATGAAACTGTTGGTGTTAATTTTATGCCAATAATTTTTATTTGTTACTTTGTGAGCGTAAACTTCTTTATTGATTCTCTAATGCATTGCTGATTAGAGAAATGGAGTGTCCTTGTTTTTTTTTCTTTTGCCTTCATAAAAGACTTTTTGCCCTATTTTAATATTTACTACATGTAAATATTATATCACTAGAGGTTAGTGCTATTTGGAGAACTTAGGATGAATGCTCTACTATACAAAAACCTTTTTCGTGAACTATAAGCTGGAATCCATTTCTACAAGATGACAGTGTTACCTGGAAACTAAAGTAAAGGGAGACTCTATAGAGGATTTCTTTAAAAAGCAAGTAAAGGTCCTAGTCTTAATAGGCAGTGTGTAATCTGTGTAAAGTGTCACTATGGCCCTAGCTGGTTTGGCTCAGTGGATAGAGCGTCGGCCTGAGGACTGAAAGGTCCCAGGTTCGATTCCAGTCAAGGGCATGTACCTTGGTTGCAGGCACATCCCCAGTAAGAGGTGTGCAGGAGGCAGCTGATCAATGTTTCTCTCTCATTGATGCTTCTAACTCTCTATCCCTCTCCCTTCCTCTCTGTAAAAAAATCAATAAAATATATTTAAAAAAATAAAGTGTCATTTTGAAGTAGAGTGACATAGCTAATTTTTACTAGACATTTTTTCCTATTTACCTATGAAAATTGAGGTCCATACCACATCCCATCAAATCCTCACAGTATAGCCGAAACCGGTTTGGCTCAGTGGATAGAGCGTCGGCCTGCGGACTGGGGGGGTCCCGGGTTCGATTCCGGTCAGGGGCATGTACCTTGGTTGCAGGCACATCCCCAGTGGGGGGTGTGCAGGAGGCAGCTGGTCGATGTTTCTCTCTCATCGATGTTTCTAGCTCTCTATCCCTCTCCCTTCCTCTCTGTATCAATAAAATATATTAAAAAAAATCCTCACAGTATTATCCCCATTATATAAATGAACGGAGGCTTAGAAATTACCTAACTTATTCTAAGTAAAACAGCTGATACATGTTTGATTTCAGAGACCAGAATCAAAACTCTCAACCATTTTGTGTAATGTTGGGTGATGTTGGCTTTTCAAGTAGATAATGCTTAAAATCCACAATATGGCTATTGCCCAAAATATTGTGGGAGAAGATAAAAACATTATTGAAATTCCTCTTTTAAAATATCCTTCACAGTCTGTTGCAAAGTTTCATAAATATCCTCAGTTGGAGGAGGTGGGGAGACTGAACAAGTTAGCCAGCTGGATAGAATGTGGGAGTGCAATGAGAGACAAGGGAGGGCAGGAGGGAGAGGCTATTACTTAGGATTCTTTAAAAAAAATTTTTTTTAATGTTTTTCATTTCTTTTATTTTTATTTCTTTATTGGTTATGGTATCACATAATTGTCCTCATCCCCCCATTCCCATCCCAAACCCCTCCCCACGCATGCCCCCACCCCCCTGTTGTCCATGACCACTGGTTAGGCTTATATGCATGCATACAAGTCCTTTGGTTGATCTCTCCCCTTTCCCCCACCCTCCCCTGCCTTCCCTCTGAGGCCCGACAGTCTGATCCATGCTTCCCTGTCACCGGGTCTGTTTTTGTTCTTCAGTTTATGTTGTTCATCATTTCCCTTAGATGCGTGAGATCATGTGATACAAGAAATACACTTATAAGAACCGAAAATGAGACAAGCCATAATGGTTATGCTGAGAGACAAATGAATCAGTCTGTAGTGAGTTTCGCTGTGCGTCAGTGCAGGTTGCCCAGGACCAAACCAGAGACGGTCGGACCTGCATCACTACCATTTGTCCACCACCCAGAACTGAAATATCATTGCTGACATGTACACATAAGGAACTGTTCGACATTGAAATTGGGACTCAAAAGAACTGTTGGCCCAGAAAGAAACTCACTACAGACTGATTTATTACTTAGGATTCTTGATGGCAAGTGACAGAAACCCACCTTGAACCAGCCTTAGGGCCAAGAAGGGACTTGATTGAACTCTTCAACGAAAAAGCCCAAGCATTCAGGTGACTTCAGAAATGCTGTATTCAAGAGTTCACATAGGTTGCCAGGAGATGGCTCTTTCCAGTTCTTGATTACATTTATCAAATCTCAGGCAAACCCTAGTCCAGTGATGGCGAACCTATGACACGCGTGTCAGCACTGACACGCGTAGCCATTTCTGATGACACGCGGCCGCTGAGGCGGCCGCATGCCGAGGATGAAACATTGGCTGCTCCTGAGGATGAAACATTTGTGAAATAATGTTTTTTCCTCAAAGTGACACACTACCCGAGTTATGCTCAGTTTTTTGGCGAAGTTTGACACACCAAGCTCAAAAGGTTGCCCATCACTGCCCTAGTCAAACTGTCCTCAGACTGCTGGGGAGTGGGAGAACATGACACTTCACATAACGGGGACTGTCTAAAGTGAGCCGCAGGTTTCACAGGCCACCATAATGGGTACCCAGTTAGAGTAAATGAAATAAATCCATACTGAGTCTATACCACTTCATGAACTTAAGTCCCCCCACTCCAACCCCTCCAATTCAGTGTATTACTCAAGTGAATACTTGTTCTTTCTGTCAAGTCTTCAGCCTTCTTGTACTTACGGTTGTCCATGAGTCTCTCAGGTTATAAAAAGAGTGCCTGCCCACGTAGATACTTCTTTTAAAAGTGGATTACCAGGAAATCATCCTTCCTAAGAGTGACAATAGCGGGGAGAGAGAAACAGGAGATTCCTGCCGTAGTCCAGACAAAAGATGGTGGCACCTGATAGTGGAGGTGAGTGGGTGGGTTCTAGGTCTTTTCAGGGGGTGGAACTGAAGTCATAATGGATTGGATGGAAGTGGATGGTGGAATGAGGAAGAGGGAGGAACCACATTGGGACCTCTTGATTTGGGGTTGGAACAACTGGTGATACATTGACTGGGAAGACTGGGGGAGAGTGGGTTTATAGTAGAAAATCAACAGTTCCGTTTTGGCACTCACACGCACAGGCTTTGGAATTCAACAGCCTGGTCCGAATCCAGACTCTGCCCCTTATTAGCTGGGCGGCCTTTTCTGGGCCTCAGTTCCTGTCACTGCAAAACAGTATTCCTACCTCAGAATTGTTGGGAGGGGTGGATGAGCTAATGCACGTTACATGCTCCCCAGGAGGCCTGGCATGTACCAAGCTCTTCATAACATTGACATTTGTGTTGATACCTACTGCTGAATACATCTGTATGGTCTACTGACCTTGATCTTTTTCAAGTTTAATCTTCACGCCAGATTTTTGTGTGTGTGGATTATAGTTCTATCAAGAGGAAGACATTTGCACGTGCAATTAAGATAGATCCTTCAAACTTGTTATTGCCCACCTTTCGTTGTACTCTGAGGGTGTGTTTTTTTGTGTGTGTGTGGGGGGGAAGGCTACCTTGGTGAAAAGTAGACAATAGCACACTTACTCTCTTCCCAGGTGGTATATATATATACTTATACAAAGACTCAAGATGAATAAACCAACTGAAAAAATGCGTAACGGGCATAGAGTTCTTCTAAACCTCTTCCAAATCTTTTAGGTGCTAGTTAAAAATTTAGAGTCCTAACCCCCTGGCAGTGGACAAGGAGACACCTGATTGGTGGTGTTGCTCTTATATTGGTCAAGGGCAAAGCAGACGTGCAGTCCTTAGTTCATCCTAGCTTGATGCCTGTGTGTGGGGGTGGCCGGAGCTGTTTCATGCCTGGGGCACATAAAAAAATTAAGAATCATGCTGAGAAGGCTTTCAATTAAAAGCGAAGTTATCTTCTCTAAATTGTATGAAGTTAGGAGTGTTGGTGGTGCAAGGCCTTGGAGCACCCATGAATACGAAGGGACCCTCCCAGGATAGTCCACTCCACTCAGAAGAGCAGGGTTGTAGTGGCAGAAATCAGTTTCTCTCTCCCCAGTCACGGTGTCCTCATGTGGGTGAATGAATTTTGGAAAAGCTATTACATAATTATCCAGTGGCTGGCACATACTGTTGTAAGTACTATGTAAGTGTTTGTTACATAAACTATATGTTTTCTTCTTGAAAAAACAATAATACAGTTACAGATTTAATGACAGTATGTTTCATAGCAACAGTGGCAAAAGTAGACCTTAGACCTTCTTGTGGAATAATCGACCCTCCCCACACCTCCACCACAATATATTGCCAGTGTTCTTAGTTAACTATTGTATGCTCATTAATCACAAGCTATTTATTTTTATAGGCTCTTCAAGCAGACAACCTTCCGCATTTTCCCATACCTCTACTACTGAGCCAACAGGTATGTTTAGAAAGGTTCAAGAAAGGGATTTTTTTCTGTCTAGAATACATACAAAGTAATATCAGCAGGAAAGTCCATGAAAGCCAGTATACTCACCTGTTTTAACCATCATTTATTCATGAATCCCTAAAGCCTATCCCAAGGGCTGCCCTTAGTAGGCATCAATAAATGATGTAGTCTTTCTCAGTCTAGCAAAGATGTGAATATATTCTAAAACATATTAATAATCTTTCTCAGTCTAGCAAAGATGTGAATATATTCTAAAACATATTAGAACTTCATACTGTGTTTTAAAGCACATTTTTAGGTGTGAAGGTTTTGCACTCTGCCTGTACACATGAAATATGAATATATATATATATATATATATATATATATATATATATATATATATATATAAAGCTGCTGGTCTTGCTGAGGAAAAAGTCACTTTAAGCTGGCCGGCCATGACAGCCTTACGTTGCCTTGGTGGACTCTAAGTAGACCCTGCTTACATTGCAACCATCCGACTTCAGTCCTCCCAACCCCCATCTTGCTTCCCTGTTGACACACTTGTTGAGACACTTTCCTGTGCTTTTAGTTTGGGACAAATGGATTTCTCCTTGGAATTCTGAGTTCACTAGCTGGGAAGATGCTATAGGAACCAGGTTGATGTCTTAAGTATCAGTAGTAAACCAGCAGGGCATGTTTCTTGTAAGCAATATTTAGGTTATCTTTTTATTATCCTTATTCTTCAAAGTTGACTGAGGTAGAAACTAGGGAAAAGGTACACAGATCCTATTGCTAGACCCTAGTTTTATTCACCAAATATTTAGTGAGTGTCTCTAATGTGCTGACATGTTTTAGACGCTAAGTATACAAAATGGACCAAGCCCTGACTTGTTGTTGTGGTTTTTTTGTGTGTGTGTTTGTTTTTTTTTTTTGGGGGGGGTCTTGTTTTCACTGGAAAAATATATATAACAATATTTATGATGTCGGCCATTTTTAAGTATAGAATTCAGTGGCAATAGGTACATTCACATTGTTGTTCAACTTTGTAGAGTTTTATTCTCGGGGGTGTACAAGTGCTCCAGGGAGTTCATATTGTTAGCTTACCTCTGTGTTTTTTCATTATCTATGCCTTTTCCTACTGGTTGCTGGCTGAACATAGTCAGGGTATACTTTTACTTCCGTTTCAGTAATTCTACGGAGTCATTTTTATTGGAGGGGAAGACTAGATAGATTACCCCAAAATGTAATAATGGTTATTGTTGGGCAGCTGTGGGAGGGTTTTCTTAAAATAGTTTATTAAATTCTTAGGTGTCTTTTCCTGTTGACCTTTATTAACTCTAATTCTGTACTGCTGAATATCCTGAAAACTGTGGTGTGGCCTTAGCTCTAAAAAACACTTTTCAGCCAAGATAGACCACTGCTGACATCAACTGTGAAGCTGTTAGTGATCCGCACAGTGCTGTGAGGACAGCTTCAGAGTTGGTGGGAGGATTTTGAATGACCCTGTAGCTCAGGGAAATTTATTGAGGGGAAAAAAAAGAAAGCATGGCCTCAAATTACTTTTTCTAACAAGATCAGTTAATACAGGTTTTATAAACATTGTTGTTCAGTGTGTAACACTTCCCATAACTGTGATACTGTAACAGTTATCCTATCTAATAATAGACAAATATGCAAATTGACCATACCTCCGACACACCCACAAGCCACGCCCACCATCCAATCAGAGTCGGTATGCAAATTAACCCAAACCAAGATGGCTACAGCCACAGAGAGCAAGGTTTCCTAGGTAACAGAGGAAGCCAAGCTTTCTGCCAGCCGTTGCAGGCCTAAGCCTCCACTCAAGCTACAAAGTTTCAATTATAGAAGGTAAACAAATTCAAACAAATGGCGGCAGAATGGAGCTTGAGAGAGCAGGCCAGGGTTGCCGCCGGCAACAGGGGAAGCAAAGCTTTCCGCACACCCTGGCCGGACCCACCCGCTTAAGGCAACAAAGTTTCAATTATAACCCCAACACAAATGGCTACCGGCCTCAGAGGGAGCCCCAGGCTTGGCTCTGCTCCAGGCTACAAAGTTTCAACTGTAGAAGGAAAATAAATTCCAGATACCAGGGCCTCCCCTTGCGTTGCCAGGGGGCGTGGCCCACCTGCAAACGACCACAGGCCCCTCGCTCAGGCCGCCCCACACCCCAAGGGAACCCCCACCTGATCTGGGACGCTCTTCAGGGCAAACCAGCTGGCCCCCACCCCTGTACCAGGCCTCTATCCTATCTAATAAAAGAGTACTATGCAGATTGATCATCACTGCAACACACAATATAGCTGCCCCCATGTGGTCAAAGATCCTGCCCCCATGTGGACACAAGATGGCCAGCAGAGAGGGCAGTTGGGAGGCACCTGGCCTGCAAGGGAGGGCAGTTGGAGGTGATCAACCCTGCAGGAGAGGGCAGTTAGGGGTAACCACGCCGCAAGAGGAGGGAAGTTGGGGGCAAACAGGCTAGCAGCAGAGTGGTTAGGGGGTGATCAGGCTGGCAGGCAGAAGCGGTTAGGGGCAATCAGGAAGGCAGGCAGGCAAGCAGTTGGGAGCCAGCAGTCCTGGATTGTGAGAGGGATGTCCGACTGCCCTCGAGGGGTCCCAGATTGGAGAGGGTACAGGCTGGGCTGAGGGACAACCCCCCCTCCGTGCACGAATTTCGTGCACCGGGCCTCTAGTGGGAACATAACTGTGATACTGTTAACAGTTAAGGGAAATGTTTGAATCTTCTTTGAATCTTGAAAACCCTTATGTAACAAGTTGAATTTGTGTAGGACATGATGCTTAATATTTTCTGTTAGAGTAGCACGGATGTTTCTAATTGTTGAAACACTGTTTTTTGAACATACTGTTTACCAGTTTGTTTGGTGCTATTTAGCCCAGTTTAATTGGCACCAATCCCAAAAGGAAAATAACATCTTCCTTTGGCAAACTCCTGTATGATGTGTATTTCAGGGAGAAGTGGAGGCTGCCAGCAATATTACTTCCACATGAGGTGCCTGTCACTTTTTATAGGACTTACCACATTGGATTCAGTATATCTTTCTTCTCTACTTTTTTTAGTCTCCATCTGAGTTCCTTGGAAGTGGTATAATGATTTATTCATCCTAGCTCCTAACACTGTGCCCGATACATAGCAGATATGCACACATGTTGGTTGAACTGAATTATGGAACCAAAGACATATTTTATAATTGCTGACTTAACTTTATTGAAGAACCGCTGCATGCATTTTGCAGACATGACTGGTCCATGCTCTAACCTTACCCATTATTATAGCGTGGTGGGGGTAGAGGGAGTTTCTTCTTGTTTATAGAGTAAGATAGATACCTGAGGTCAAAGAAACTGGAATTAAGGTTACTTTCCAATGATACCACTGAATTACACGTAGCAGTTTTTATTTTTTGAATGCCCTCATCGTTATTCGAGAACAGCCATACCTTTGACATTCTTTTCTGCAGGGACTTGTTTGTGTTTTCAGATTATGGAGAAAATGGTTTCCCCTGTTTCATTTAAAGTTAGGCGGTTTATATTTTAGAGTCTGTGGGTGGATGAATGTATTCTTTATGGTGCAAGGAAGACACATGCCCAGATGATTTTTAGAAATGGGAGTTTGGGCAAGAATGCAAGAGAATGTGGCATGGTTCAGGATACCAGGTCTCATCTGTGGCCAGAACAACGGCTCACTGTCATTCAGGATACAGCCTTCTCTCATTACTTAGCATTGATGCTTCCCCAAAAAGAGGAATCTGAGGGGTTCAGGGTACTTACATCCAGTTTGAAGCTCCTTTCTTGGGCATAGTTTGTACCAAACCAGTTTCAAAGCAATTTCTCCCTTAATGTTCCATCTGTACATGATTGCCTTTGGCTTGGTAACCCATCCCAAGTTGGTTCAGTCACGTGGCCTATTCTAATAGGGTTGGCCTTCTCCAGAGACCTGGCAAGGCCATAACCAATTTGAGCAGATAAACATGGGTTGGGCTTAGATTTCTGCAGAAGAGGGCATTGGAAATTTGGGAACAACTTACTCAGATAATTTTGTAGTTCAATTTTTACCCCCAATGGAAACACTAAAGGTCTTACTAAAGTGGAAAGAATCCATCATGTACATAACTCCATGTTTCATACTACCTTTTTCTACTTATTTTAGGTAAAATGTTTTGTGTATGAAAGAAATATTAGATGGAAACTTGCTGCTTGGTTGTAAGCTGCTATAACACAAGAACAGTGGCCTGACCGGTTGCTTTAGATGCAGGTGGTGATAGACAGACAGGGAAACAGTCAGACCTATAGATGCTGATACTTGTTTTTAACTAGAGATTGATAAAGGAGAACATTTAACATTTTAAGGGTTAGAGATATGGGGCTAAGGAACCAGCACTAACTACTATGAAGAACTTGTTTGTACTTAACTGCCTCAGCTCCTCAAAGACTTGATTGTGTTCAGCTCATGTTTTTGAGATTACATGTGAAAATTGCTAGTCATTTTTAACATCATCAGATGTTGTCTCAAGGAATGTAGAGCGGGGAAATCATGCAATATTATGTTCACTTATTCAGTGAGCCGATGTTTGTTTTGACTGCCCACCCCGCCGGTCACTGTTCTAGGCAGAGGCATCTAATCTAGTGACAAATAAGACGGATGAATCCCCGCTCGCGTGAAGTTTATATCCAGGTGGGGAGATCCAGACTATAAGGAGAGAAGCAACAAAGGAAGATGGTTTGGGACCGTGATTAAAAAAAACAATGACCAGGATAAAATGAGTGAGTATACCTATATATGAATGTGGTGGAGAATTACCCGGGAGCAGAGGCCGGCGGGTCACTGCGGCTGGCACGCACTGGTGCGTCTGTTACCGTAGTTACGTTATTACACCGAGGAAGTTAGGAAACAGAATCAGTATTTAAGGTAGAAGATTTATATTTTGAAACAGTAGGAGAGGCTCCAGAAGAGAAGGCAGGAAATGTGGATGCTGGCAACATTCATTGACTTCTCCGGGTCTTTTTTTTTTTTTCCTTTATTGGGGGAGGGTGTGGCTCTGAAAGCATTAAAATGCGATAGTGATTCTGAGCCACTGTGCCCCTTCATACTCTCCACATCCCCGGGGCAGCAGGTGTAATAATAAAATGGCCGGTCCTGATGTGTTTTCCTGAAACATGCCCCTGTCCTAAAGCTGCAGTTAGGGGCCCACCGAAATGCTTCCAATTCAGGCCAAGACCTGCTGCTGTGCTCAATCTGGTGAGGACTCTAAAGGAGGACATTTAACATGTTAACGGTTAGAGAGATGGGGCTGAGTAACCCGCCTGTTGAATGAGTTCTGGGAAAACCCAGGAAATTGTGAATGTTTGTGAGGGCGGGGAGGGGGAGGAGGTCTGATAAACCAGGGTTAGGAGAGATAGTGTAAGTGCTGCCAAAGCGAGCGCTCGGGTTCGGAGAGATAAACGGTGGGGGAAGTACATGAACTGAGGAAACATGCAAAATTCCCAGAAATGCTGAAAAAGACTAAAGCAGCCACAGAAATAAGAGGAAAATAAAAGCTTGAGCCATTCTTAAAATATTTTTTTTTAAAAGCAGGAAAAACTAAAGATGGTTATAGATGATGAAACATAGCCACCCCTCACTTCCCTCCCAAAAAGTGGGCCTGGGGCAGAAAAGCCCACCACCTGCCTCCTGCCTCCTTCGGTCTTCCGATAAAGCCTGTGACGGGTCCGGCACACCCCGGCTGCACAGTAGGTCCTTGTGGAATCTGAATTCTAGTTTGCGTAGGAGAAGGGCCCAGCTGGGATTGAATGCGTGGCACTTCCTTTTGTATCTTTTCTGTTAGACTCTTTTTTCAGAGGAAGCTGGCAGGCTGGCTCTGCCCTCTCGTGACTTCTCTCAGACTGAAATTCAGGCTTACCCTCCGTGTTGAGTAATACATCAAGATTCCTCGAGTAACGTTCCCACGTGTATAAAGTTCTTTTTTTTATTATTATTAATTTTTTACAGACAGGAAGGGAGAGGGAGAGAGAGTTAGAAACATCGACGAGAGAGCAACGTCGATCAGCTGCCTCCTGCACGCCCCCCACTGGGGATGTGCCCGCAACCAAGGCACATGCCCCTTGACCAGAATCGAACCTGGGACCTTTCAGTCCGAAGGCCAATGCTCTAGTCTATCCACTGAGCCAAACTGGTTAGGGCATGTGTATCAAGTTCTTAAGAAGAGACTGTCTGATGTACCGGTTAGGGTTCAGCAGTAATTGGTAGCAGACGTTAACTTTTTGGCTCCTCCTCTTTTGGCTTATCTCTGTCTTTTTTTAATGTGTCGTTTTGCTTCAAGTTTATTGTAGAATAAAACTAGGACATGTACATGATTTCTAAAAGTCTGAACAGTATGTATATAATACTAGTCTTACTTTCCCCGTGGAGCCCAGCAGTCCTTTTCCCAAACGTACGTAACAGTCAAAAGCCAGACTCCTCCCTTCCACCCGAAGAGCTGATGTTGTGTTTCCCACCTCCCTTGGTGGGACAGCCATTCGTCTCGTGTCTCAAGACAGAAATGGTTACCAGGTTCACATGCTTCCTTCCAAAAAGTAACTTAAGCATAATCTGTATATAGTATGTAAGTTTTTTATTAGCATAAATGGACAATGCTAAGCACTCTTCTCTGCCTAGTTGGTCTCACACCTCGTCCTTCCTAATGGCCGCATAGCATTCCCCAATGCGGACGCAGCAGAACCCGTTCACCCAGATCCCTGTGGATGGACAGTTAGGTTCTTTGCCGTCTGCCGTTTTCAGGCAGTGCTACAGTGAGCATCCTTCCGGGTCAGTCTTGGTATGCTTCTGTGGTGCTCTTTGCTAGTAGTGGAATCGCTGAGTGAGTGGTGTGTGTACTTTAATTGATGACATATTGCTAAATCGTCTTCCAAGAAGTTACACCAGTGTACTCCCACTGGCTGAGATGTGATTAATAAAGTGTCGTCATTTAGACTTACATTCCTTTAACTATGAGTAAATTTGAGAATATTTTCATACTGATTTTGGGTGTGTGTTTTTTCTAAACAGCTTTATTGGCTATAATTCACATACCATACAATTCACTTCTTTCAGCTGTACAATTCAGTGGTTCTTAGTATAGTCACAGATATGTGCAACCACTGTCAATTTTAGGACATTGTCATTACCCCATAAAGAAACCCAGTGCCCTTTAGCTACCATCCCCTAATTCCCTACCCCACTTCCACCCTCAGCCCTAAGCAGTACTAATCTACTTTCTGACCCTATAGATGTCCTTGTTCTGGACTTTCACATGAATGGAGTCATGTAGTATATTGTATTTTGTGACTGGCTTCTTTCACTTAATGTAATGTTTTCAATGTTCATCCAAGTTGTAGCTTGCACCAGTACTTCATTCATTCCCTTTTATGGCTGAATAATATTCCATACATTTTGGTTATCTACTCATCATTGAAGGACATTTGGGTTGTTTCCACCTCTTGGCCAGTTATAAATAATGCTGCAATAAACATTTATTTGGATGTATGTATTTATTTTTCTTGGGTATGTACCTAGGAGTGGAATTGCTGGCTCATAGTAACTCTATGTTTAACGAACTGCTGAAGACTGTTGGCTGCAGTTTTTCATTCCCGCAAGCAGTGTCTGAGCATCCTGATTTCTCCACATCCTTACCAGCACTTGTTATTATGTAACTTTTTTATTCCAGCCATCCTAGTGGGTGTGAAACAGTATGTCTGTTACGTCTATTTGGTTTATTGTGTTTAAATCTGCTGTTGCCTTAATGATCCTCTCTGTCACGATGATCTATCCATGGTTGAGAGCAGGGGATATTAAAGTTTCCAACAAAATTGTATTGCTGTTTATTTCTTTATTTTGTTTTAGTTCTATATATTAGATGCTCCAAAGTTGAGTGCATAAATACTTACAATTACAATTTATTGATGAATTGAACCCTTTATATTTTATGATGCCCTTTGTCTCTTTTTATCATTTTTAAAAGTTTAAAATCAGTTTTGTCTGATATAAATTTGGCTACCCCTGGAGGTTTTTGGATACCATTTGCTTGAAATATATTTTCCCATTCCTTCACTCTCAGGTTGTGTGTCTTCGAGGCTAAAGTGAGTCTCTTGTGGGCAGCATATCATTGGATCTTGTTTTTATACCTATTCAGCCATTCTACTGAAGAGATAATTTGATTGGAGAATTTTGTCTATTTACATTTAAAATAATTATTAACAAGTAAGGACTTACTATTGCCATTTTGTTAATATTTTTCTGGCTTTTTTGTATACCCATTGTTCCTTGTTTTGCATCCTGCTGTGTGTGTGTGTGTGTGTGTGTGTGTGTGTGTGTGTGTGTGTTGATGTCTTTTGGTACAGCATGCTTTGACTTCTTTATCATATTCTTTTGTGTAAGTACTATAGGTTTTTCCCTTGTGGTTACCATGAGACTTAATATTATAACATCCTATTTGCAACTGATAACAACTCCAAAAGAATTCTAAACTTTAACACTTCTCTATTCCCTCTCACATTTCAGTCTGTTCATGATACAGTTAACGTATTTTTATATTGTTTAATTAAAAACAGATTATTGTAGCTTGGGTTATTTTTACTGTATCTGTTTTTTAACTTCTAAATTAGAGTTCTAAGTGAATTGTGCACCACCAGTACCATATTACAGAATCTTACTTTGACTATATATTTACCATTACCAGTGACTTTTATATTACCTTCTTACGTTTTTATGATGTTAATTAGCAATCTTTTACTCAAATAACTTCCTTTGGCATTTCTTATAAGGCAGGTCTAATGGTGACGAGCTCCTTCAGTTCCTGTTTGGGAAAGCCTATTTCTCTAAAGGACAGCTTTGCCAGGTATAGAATTTGTGGTTGGCAGGTTTTGTTTTCCCCCAATATTTGGAGTACAACATCCCATTGTCTCCTGGCTTGAAACATTCCTGTTGAGAAATCCTTTGATAGTCTTATGAGGAGGGATCCCTTGTAGGTAATTTTTCTCCTTTCTCTTACTGCTTTTGAAATTCTTTGTTTTTGACTTTTGAAAACTTAGACAGTTATACACCACATGATGACAACAGTGAACATGTAACAGTGAATAAAAACTTTATACTACTTTGCCCAACCATAAAATGGAATTAGAATAAAATATACTAACAAACTGATAAAAGGAACTCACATATTGGCAGTTTCTTTATAAGTGTATTGCAGGTATCAGCAGTTCGATCCTGCTTGTACACACGACTTTGGTGGATACAGCTCACCCAGCTGCAGAATCTGGCTAGCTCTGACCAGTTCCAGGATGCTGGCACTGACAGTCCTTATCAGGGCCAGCAAGGACACTGCCTGCTCGTTCACAGCCCCTCCTCCTGATCTCTTTGTTCTGCTCTTCCTCTCCCTCCCTTTAAAAACCACTGCTTGCACTGAGATGCTAAGATGAGCTTTGGACAGTAGCCCCCCATCTTCTTGAGATGCTGGCACTCGAATAAACCTTTTTCACCAGCATCTGTCTCATGAGTTTGGTTTTCATGGTGATAGGCAGTCAAAGCCTGGTTCTGTCACAAATAGTATTTCCCTGATTTGGGTCCCCAAACAACAAGCTGTGCAGGCCCTGGGGCCCATCCTGCTGCCCCCCCCCCCCCCCCAGGGCAGAGAAGCTAATTCCTAGCCCCGCCGACTGCCAAGTAGAGTACTCAGTCCCAACCACCAAGAAACCCTGACCAAAGAACCCAACCAACCACAGAGCCCCTCCTACAGCCTCACTTAGCACTTTGTTTCCTTTGGTGGCATCATTGTTACCAGCTTTTTGGTGACCTGTGATTCCTTCTGTTGGTATCTGCACATCTGAATAAGCCGTCTCCTCTTCCAGACATGATAGACTTTGCTTTGGGGGAGAAAGTTCTTCATCGATCAGCTGAGTTTGGGTTTCTGAACATGTCTGCTGGTAACACCTTTGGGCAGGTGGGGCTTGCTCGCAGGGTCTGTTTTGGATGAGGTCACTATCTGGGCTTTGAAGTCCGTGGAAGAAGGTACTGCTGGCTGAGAACAGTTGGTTAGGATTGCCGACTTGGGTGTCCACCCTGGGCTCTCTCTTCCCCCTGAGTGAACTTTAGGCACAGGAGAGACCTCTCAGCCTGGTTCTGTGCCATCCTGGAGGAGAGCGACTTCCTGCTCTTCGTGTAGTCTGTCTTGGTCTCCGGGATGCAGGGAGTACTTCAAACACACACACACACACCTCCACCCTCTTACCCCTGTGTTCTAGGATTCTCTCAGTGGTGTCTTGTCCAAGAATACTTGTTAGTTGATCTTATGAGGGAACAAAGTCAGGAATGTCCTTTGTCAGTGAAAAGGAATTTTTGGACTGGAACCCGGATTCTTTGTCCCCCGGAATCGAAGAACGAATCCACGGACAGAAGATGGTATAGCAAAGGTGGAAATTTATTGAAGAACAAGTTCAGACTCCCATGTGGGGAGGGGGAAAAGGGTCCCACAGAATGGATTCCCATGTGGGGAGGGGGAATAGGGTCCCACTGAGTTCTTTTTCCCTGTGGCTTATAAAGGCTGCAGATCCTGGTGCCTTGATATCCCCTCTGATTGGTCACTATTCCCTTAGACTGGTTAAGATAGTAACTCCTGGGCTCAAAGGTCAAACACCACAGGGGACATGTGATGCCCTCCTCCCTCATTGTTTTTTCTTTCTGGCTTTATTCCTTCTTCTTTATTTTGTAAACATAGACATTTTTGGCTACTTCCAGCTCCCTCTTCTTAGGTAAATGCAACTGTTGCTGCTCCCTGCACCTGGCTTCCTTGTGTTATGGAGATGTACCTGTTGCTGCTTCCTTGTCTTATGGAAATGTAACTGCACCAGGCTTCCTTGTGTTGTGGAGATGTACCTTCTCCCAATCTATGGACCCCAATCCTAAAAATTCCCTAAGCCTGCCTGTATTCCCCTAAAATTCCTGTTTCATCATCATTTGGTGACATCAGTCCCAATAACTTCTTAACATATGCAGATATGCAGTCCGTGCTTTTTAAATTACTTTTCATCACCAGACACCGGCATACCTTGGAGACATTGTGGGTTCAGTTCCAGACCACAGCGAAAGAGTGAGTCACATGAACTCACACTGACTATGGTCAGTACGTGTGCAATAGCATTGTCTAAAAAAAAGTACCTACGTTCATTTAAAAATACTTCATTGCTTAAAAAAATGCCAACCATCATCTGAGCCTTCAGCACATTGTAATCTTTTTCTGGTGGAGGGCCTTGCTCCAGTGTTGATGGCTCCTGGCTGATCAGTGTGGTGGTTGCTGAAGGTTGGGGGGTAGCTGTGGTAATTTCTTAAAATAAGACAACAATGAGATGTGCCACGTCGGTTGACTCTTCCTTTCACACATGATTTCTCTGTAGCATGAGTTGTTGTTTGACAGTAGAATTTCTTTCAAAATTGGAGTCAGTCCTCTCAAACCCTGCCATTACTCTGTCAACTAAATTTATGTAATAATTCTACATACTTTGTTGTCATTACAACAGTCTTCACAGCCTCTTCACCAGGGGGAGATTCCCTCTAAAGAAACCACTTTTTTTTTTTTTGCTCACCCATAAGAAGTGTTAACCAAAGAATAGAATAGGTTTCCAGTGGTCGGCAAACTCATTAGTCAACAGAGCCAAATATCAACAGTACGATTGAAATTTCTCTTGAGAGCCAAATTTTTTAAACTTAAACTATGTAGGTAGGTACATGGTTGTTAACTTAATTAGGGTACCCCTAAGCTGGCCTTTGCTAAAAACTCCAGGGGCTAAAGAGCCGCATGTGGCTCGCGAGCCGCAGTTTGCCGACCACTGGTTTAGGCCTTACTGAAGAAAATAAAAAAGCATTTATTTGAGCAAAACGGATTGCAGTCCAGGAGGTGCAGATTTAGGTGGCAACCCAAATTGAACTCCAAAGAGAACAAAGGCAGGGTTTATAAAATCCCAGGCGCAGTGCCATTTAGGTTCTTCATGCAAATGAAGGGTGCTGGCCAGGTGAGCGGGGATTGGTTAGTTCCAATATGCAAACGAGGGAGGTGAAAACTACAAGGAGGAAGAAAAGTCCCTATATGTCCACCAGGCAGTTGTTCCAGGATGTTTTTGGCTCAGCCTTGAGCAGAGTTTAGCAACAGGTTAGCATCTTAGAAGCAGCTCTGAGAACCTAGGCCCCACTTCCTCAGGGCCTCCCAGCTCCATATTAAGTGACGCTTAGCAATGCTAATTCTAGTTTACTTTCTCCATTACCAGAAGCAAATCCTCACTCATTAACGTTTTATGCTGAGAGTGTAGCAACGCGGAGTTCTTTTGGGATCTTACAGAATTCTAATCTGGGAGACGCATATTCAGGTAGGAACTCGATTTGCACTCCGGCGAGAACAAAGAAAGGCAGAGTTTATAAAGGCAAAACCACACATTTTGAAATACAGTCAAGAAAACTTTTCCTGTTGGCTGTCTAACGTGATGACTAGTTAAAAAGGATTGGTTAGGTTCCGGTAGTGAGGTCCTGAGGTGAGCAAGTTCCAGGATGTTCCTCTATGGCAGTGATTTTCAACCTTTTTCATCTCATGGCACACATGAACTAAAATTCTGTGGGACACCAAAAATACATATTTTTTGCCTATCTGACAAAAAATAGGGGTAATTTTGATTCATTTATACCAAGCAATTATTGTGTTAGCTGTTTTCATTTGAAAGTCTTAAGGGAAAAGATGTCAGTGCCCCTGACTAAATAGTCAGATATTGTCACTGGACAATCAAGGGGTCCGGGCTGCCTGTCACTACTTCAGCCAATGAAGCAGAGACAGGGTTGAATCATATATGAGCGTTTATTCCAGTGATGCCGGCAGTTTGGGAGAGCAGCAAGTCATCCACAAAAACCTGCTCTGCACCCCACCAGAAGCCAGCTGCTTATATTGGGTAGAAGGACAAAGATTGCATGGGAAAGTGGGAATTACAGGCATGGGGAAGTGGGCATGTGATAATAATTACAGGTTACAAGTCATGTGTGCTTGAGGGGGGGGGGGTGCGTCCCGGAGGGCAGGCACCCCAGGACCAGATTATAGGTGACTAGCAGCCCGTTTGCACAAAGATTCGTGCAATAGACCTTCATTCACCTGGCTGCTGCACCAGTTTTCTGCCGGCACCGGGGACCCAGGCCTTGGCTGTGGCCACTACCTTCTGCCTTCTTTCAGGGTCGGGGCTTGGCCCCGGGCGGCAGCCTTGGCTCTGCTGCACCCCAGCCTCCCTGCTACGGATCGTAGGAGCCGACCCCCATGGTTGCCTGCGATCCATGCAGGCTCCCCGCTGGTGCCCAAGGCCGGGAAAGCCTCCGCCCGAGGCTTTCCCGGCCTTGGGCTCCGCCACACCCCAACGTCCCTGCAACGGTTTCCTGGTGGGCATGGTTGGTGGGCGTGGCTTGTGGGCGTAGCGAAGGTACGGTCAATTTGCATATTACTCTATTATTAGGTAGGATATATTATTAGGTAGGATTATTAGGTAGGATAGGGGCTGGGGGTCGTAAAGAGCAGGTGCCTCTAGGACTCGATTGTCTCAGCCATGAGTTTGTAAATCTTTCCATAATGATAGGCAGTTCTCGGGACAGGAGGATGGACTGCATTCTGACATTAGCTCCCATGTCCCACGGCGTACAACTCCCAGCCAAGTGAAAACGTCCTTTCTAATCAGAACAGAACCGTCATGGTTAACTGAGCATGATTAATAGTTCTTATCCTTAGTTTCTGATATTTTATTTCTGCCCCTAACAGTTGTGTTTTAAAAATTCTTGCAGCACAGCAGTGAAAATCACTGCTCTTTGTAAGTGTGAAAGTCCAAGAATTCAAACCTCATTTAGGTCCTCTATGCAAATGAAAGATACAGAGATTGGATTGGCTCTTGACAGGATGGAGACTTTAGATGGTCTCGTTGCCATGGTGAAAAGGAAGTAATGTTCAGGATATGATCTCATACCTGGTTCAAAAGTTCATGGGTGGGATGAGCATAAGGCAACCTCTTCATGACCTCCTGGCTCCATTTTAGTTCCCATGATAAGTGACTCTCTCGTGACAATTTCCATTCACATTCCAATGACGTTGAGAATGGTGAATCCTTTCAGAAGGTTTTCAATTCACTTTGCCCAGATCCACCAGAGGAATCATTATCCATGGCGGCGATAGCCTTATGGGGTATATATTTCTTAATAAAACATGAAAGACAAAATTACTCCTTGATCCATGGGCTGCAGATCCGTGTTAGCAGGCACGAAAACAACATGGATCTCATAGTGCACCTCATCGGAGCTCTGGGGTAACCATGTGCTTTGTCAATGAACAGTAATATTTTGAAAGGAATCTTTTTTGCTGAGCAGTAGGTCTCAACAGGGGGTCTAAAGTATTCAGTAAACCATGTTGTTCACAGATGGGCTGTTACCCAGGCTTTGCTCCGTTTATAGAGCACAGACAGAGTAGAGAGCGTCAGCCTGTCCTTGGAGGCTCTGAAGCCAGCCACTGGCTTCTCCTCTCTAGCTATGAAAGTCCTTGATGGCTGCTGTTCCACCTGCACTGAATAGCTGTTGTTTAGTGTTGCCGCCTGCATTCATTATCTTGGCTAGATCTTCAGGATAACTTTCTGCAGCTTCTCCATCAGCCGTTGTGGCTTCACCTTGCACTTTTGTTTTGGAGATGGCTTCTTTCCTTAAAGCTCATGAACCAACTCCTAGCTTCCAACTTTTCCTTCTGCAGCTTCCTCACCTCTCTCTGCCTTCGTAGAACTGAAGAGCGTTAGGGTGTTGCTCTAGATTAGGCTTTGGCTTAAGGGTGTTGCTCTAGACCAGGCTTCTGTCTGGTTTTATCCTCTGTCCAGACCACTAAAACTTTGTCCATATCAGCAATAGTCTGTTTCAGTTTCTTACCATTTGTGTGCTCACTGGAGTAGCACTTTAATTTCCTTAAAGAACTTTTCCTTTGCAGTCACAATTAGGCTAAATAGTGCAAGAGGCCTAGTTTTTGGCCTGTCTCCGCTTTTGACATGCCTTCCTCGCTAAGCTTAATCATATCTAGCTTTTGATTTAAAGTGACGTCCCTATTACAATAGAATATCCAATAACTGATGTATATGCCCACACACAAAATTTTATCCACACTGGCTATTCAGTTTTGTGGTGGGGCACCTACATCAGTTAATTATTTCGATATTCTGTAGTAGTTGGGATGTCGCCAAATCAAATAGAAGTTTTCTAATTGTGAATGTAATAGCCAGTCATGGATGTTGAACAGTAAGTGGGGAATCAAACAGCCTTTTTAACATTAAGCCACATGCTTATTCAATCGTTATCTTTCATATTCTACTAAGTAAATTTGCCTTCACTGTTAACAGCAACGAAAGGCATACCAAAATCCTTGCATACCTTATTTGTTTGTAACCTTTCTGGGATTTTCTATTATGAAGTCAAAGACAATTTTTATAACTTCCTCGAGATTGTTAAAACATATAGCAACCTCATTACGTGGAGATAAGTTACAGTAAAGAAATTGATCCTAGGTAATTTTCCACTCAAGGGTTTTATTTAGAAAATGTTTTATTTTAAAAATACTTATTTTACATGCTTTGTCAATCTACTGATTAGTTGCAATGCAGTTGACCTCCGGCAAAGTAAGTTCCTATGCAAATCTAAGGACCCACAGTCAGGGAGATAATTCTGCTTAACTTTTACACTAATTAGCTGGAAGTAACTAAGTGTTCCTGGAGAACGGTGGAAATTGATTATAGATGATAGATAGTAGAAAATTCTTTTACTTTGGGGAGAAAGCATATACATTAATATCCACTAAAATATGAATAGGGAAAGAATGGAAGGTGAAACATACAACTGATTCCAACCCGCAGGGTTTTGTGAAGACTGATTGAGGTAAACTGTGTAGAGTGTTGCAATGCTTAATCAATTTTTTTTGGCCATTATAACTTTTAAAAATTGTTGGCTCCTATTTTGACTGATTTGCATTTTCATTGGCCTTTCTTTCTCTTATACTGTTGGGGGGACTATGATGTGAATCTCTGTGCCTAGCCCTAGCTGGTTAGGCTCAGTGGATAGAGCGTCGGCCTGCAGACTGAAGGGTCGCGGGTTTGATTCTGATCAAGGGTACATGCCCGGGTTGCTGGCTCGATCCCCAGTAGGGGGCGTGCAGGAGGCAGTTGATTAATGATTCTCTCTTATCATTGATTTTTCTATCTCTCTCTCCCTCTCCCTTCCTCTCTGAAATCAATAAAAATATATCTAAAAAAAAAATCTTTGTGCCTTAGTTTACTCCCAGTACTACTTTATAGCGTTGTGTGAGGATGCAATGAGTAAATACTAGTATATATAAAGAACTTAAAACAGTGCATGACACGTAATAAGTGCTATGTACATGTTAACTATTACTGTTAATAATGATCCAAGTACAGTAGTCAGAAGTGGAGAAATCAGAGTTCTAATAGGTTACTGTAGTTAGATTCAAAGGTACAAAAACCCTGCTGATCTTCCTATTGAAGTTTAGTGATAATTCTGCTATATAAGCCTCTGATATTTCTTTGCTATATTCACTCAGCAAAGGTTCATTTTGAACTTAATGTGTTTTGGGAGTGTGCCAGGTACTACGGGAGTTGCAGAGAATAAGCTGGACATAGATACTGCCCTTAGGGTGCTTATAATTGAATTGGAAAGGTAATAAAAACAAAAACAGCTATTATCAAAGACCAGTATGCTAAGTGTAGTGATAAAAGTGCAAAAAAACATAAGTGAGCACTCAAGAAGGAGAGGTTACTTTCATTTTGGGAAGTCTTAGAGGAACTAGCATGAACTAGGTCTGAGTGGATGTGACCTTCAGAGGTGGAGTGAGGAAAAACAGGCATGTCATTGGAGACGTGAAGAAAGGTGTGGGGGAAGGAACCGGTCTGTGCTGGAAAGAAGGCCCAGGCCATCTTTGCATGTTTACCCTGTTGTAAAATGATGGTAGTGGTGGTAACCATGGTAACCACTGCTGAACATAATGTTGTTGCCAAGCATTAAATAGGTGTTTCACCCTTGTTGTTGAATTCCACAAAATAACCAAATGAATAAATTATTGTTTTCCCTATTTTAGAGATGAGGAAAAGTTGTACAGAAAGAAAGTGACTTTGTAACCATTTAAGGACAGGACTGGTTGACCCTGCCTTTCTTTTTTAAAATATATTTTTATTGATTTCAGAGAGAGGAAGGGAGAGCGAGAGAGGGATAAATGCATCAGTGATGAGAGAAAATCATTGATCGTTTGCCTCCTTACGTCCCCTACTGGGGATCGAGCCTGCAATCTGGGTGTGTGCCCTGACCTGGAATCGAATCGTGACCTCCTGGTTCGTGGGTGGACACTCAACCACTGAGCCATACGAGTTGGGCATTTTTTTTAAATTTATTTTGTTAATCCACACCCGAGGATATTTTTCCATTGACCTTTTTTTTTACAGAGAGTGCAAGGGACTGGGAGAGACGGAGAGAGAGAGACATTGATTAGTTGCCTCCTGTACGCACCTTGACGAGGGCCAGGAATTGAGCCTGCAACCAAGGTCCATGACCTTGACTGGAATTGAACCCGGGACCCTTCAGTCTTCAGGCCAACGTGCTATCCACTGAGCAAAACTGGCTAGGGCCCTGCCTTTCTTTCTAATGTACCTGGTGACCTCTTCAGAATCTCAAGTGATTGACAGATAATTAGACATATGCTGTTAACTGGAGACTAGAAATGGACACAAATTAGAATTTTCTGCATTCCCACTTTGACTTTTTCAACAATGATTTCCTGCCGCCTCCAGCATTTCCCATAGCCCCCTGAGAAGAACATGTGTTTGCCTTGTACCAAGACTGTTTCTGGAAAGGTTGCTTCTGACTCTACAGTCATGCAGAGTTGCGTGTCATGGAGGGAACACTCATTCTGGCTGTAGCATGTCATGACCCACATCTATAAGCTTCACCCTCTCTCTTTTCGGTG
The DNA here is from genome assembly GCF_951640355.1 of Cnephaeus nilssonii. NCBI lineage: Eukaryota > Metazoa > Chordata > Mammalia > Chiroptera > Vespertilionidae > Cnephaeus > Cnephaeus nilssonii. Next base: position 67,326,992 of record NC_137084.1, on the reverse strand, counting down.
TCAGATAACTGGTGTTATTATATAATCAAGTTTTTATTTTTAGAATGGAATTCTGGGTGTTTTTGTGCCCTGGCTCCACTCCCTGGGTTTGTTTCCAAATCAGTAAAATGGCAGTAAAAATACTTCTATATACCTCAAGGTTTATTATGGGATAAAATAAAATTCTGTATGTGGAATACTTTGTAAACTACTTACTGCTATATAAATACTAGAGGCCCGGTGCACAAAATTTGTGCACTCAGGAGAGCGGCGTCCCTCAGCCCTGCCTGTGCCCTCGCAGTCCGGTAGCCATCGGTAGGACATCCGTAGAAGTTCCCACCATCGCCACTGCGCTCGCCAGCCATGAGCCCAGTTTAGGGCTTCTGGCTGAGCGACGCTCCCCCTGTGGGAGCACACTGACCACCAGGGGGCAGCTCATAGCCACCAGTCATTCCGCTGTTCAGTCGATTTGCATATTAGCCTTTTATATATAGGACTAGAGGCCCGGTGCACGAAATTCGTGCACTGGGGAGGGTGTCCCTCAGCCCAGCTTGCACCCTCTCTAATATGGGACCCCTCGGGGGATGTCCAACTGCAGTTTTAGGCCCGATCCCTGTGGAATCGGGCCTAAAACTGCAGTTGGACATCCCTCTCACACGGATCACCCCAGGCACCCCCGGGGAGCGGCCACGCCCCCATGCCACGCCCCCCCGGGGTGCCCATCGCCCCAGGCACCCCCGGGGAGCGACCACGCCCCCATGCCACGCCCCCCGGGGTGTCGATCACCCCAGGCACCCCCGGGGAGCAGCTGCACGGGCATGGCCACGCCCCCCCGGGATGCCTATCACCCCAGGAACCCCCAGGGAGCGGGCATGGGCGCAGCCACGCCCCCCGGGGTGCCCATCGCCCCAGGCACCCCCGGGGAGCGGCAGCAGGGGCGCGGCCACGCCCCCCGGGGTGCCGATCACCCCAGGCACCCCCAGGGAGTGGGCACGGGCACGGCCACGCCCCCCCGGGGTGCCGATCACCCCAGGCACCCCCGGGGACTGGCAGCAGGGGCGCGTACACGCCCCCCAGGTGCCGATCACCCCAGGCACCCCCGGGGAGCGGCAGCAGGTGTGCGGCCACGCCCCCCAGGGTGCCGATCACCCCAGGCACCCCCGGGGAGCGGCAGCAGGTGTGCGGCCACGCACCCCCGGGGTGCCGATCACCCCAGGCACCCCCGGGGACTGGCAGCAGGGGCACGGCCACGCATCCCCAGGTGCCGATCACCCCAGGCACCCCAGGGGAGCGGGCACGGGCGCGGCCAAGCCCCCCCGGGGTGCCGATCACCCCAGGCACCCCCAGGGAGCGGGCACGGGCGCGGCCACACCCCCCCGGGGTGCCGATCGCCCCAGGCACCCCCGGGGAGCAGCTGCACGGGCGTGGCCACGCCCCCCCGGGGTGCCGATCACCCCAGGCACCCCCGGGGAGCGGCAGCAGGTGTGCGGCCCCGCCCCCCGTGGTGCCCATCGCCCCAGGCACCCCCAGGGAGCGGCCACGCCCCCATGCCACGCCCCCCGGGGTGCCGATCACCCCAGGCACCCCCGGGGAGCGGAAGCAGGTGTGCGGCCACGCCCCCTGTGGTGCCGATCGCCCCAGGCACCCCCGGGGAGCGGCAGCAGGTGTGCGGCCACGCCCCCCGGGGTGCCGATCGCCCCAGGCACCCCCAGGGAGCTGGCACGGGCACGGCCATGCACCCCCGGGGTGCCGATCGCCCCAGGCACCCCCGGGGACTGGCAGCAGGGGCGCGGCCACGCACCCCCAGGTGCCGATCACCCCAGGCACCCCAGGGGAGCGGGCACGGGCGCGGCCAAGCCCCCCCCGGGGTGCCGATCATCCCAGGCACCCCCGGGGAGCGGCAGCAGGTGTGCGGCCACGCCCCCCGGGGTGCCGATCGCCCCAGGCACCCCCAGGGAGCAGGCACGGGCACGGCCACGCCCCCCCGGGGTGCCGATCACCCCAGGCACCCCCGGGGAGCGGCAGCAGGTGTGCGGCCCCGCCCCCCGGGGTGCCAATCGCCCCAGGCACCCCCAGGGAGCGGCCACGCCCCCATGCCACGCCCCCCGGGGTGCCGATCACCCCAGGCACCCCCGGGGAGCAGCTGCACGGGCGTGGCCACGCCCCCCCGGGGTGCCGATCACCCCAGGCACCCCCGGGGAGCAGCAGCTCTGGCGCGGCCACTGGGCACCGCCATCTTGATTTTATCAACGGTTGACAGGCCACCCGGAGTCCCGCCCTCAGCCTCCGCTGGCCCAATCATGGGCATAGCGGAGGTGCGGTCAATTTGCATGTTTCTCTATTATAAGGTAAGATTGCTTTTTATAATTATAGTCCTGTGAGGTAGTTACATCCTCAGAGGCTTCTAGATACATAGCAGTCGTTGTTTCTGCGCTTGAGTGGCTTCAGATGGTTTATTTTAGCTTCTATCTCCTGTTTCTAACAGACTCAACTGTCATGTCTTTGTACTGGCAATATGCCTCCCTCTAATAGCTCACTCCTCCCTCAATTTACAGCTTTTAATCAGCAGTCAACTAGGAAACCACACAATAGAACTTGGTAGCAATGTGTCTAAAATTAAGGTAATTTTGTTCTTTGCTTTTACAAAGGGTGAGATGTGTTTTTTTTACCTTTATTGGTTTTTATCTTCATTGGAAGTTAATAATGGATGCACTTAATCTTTCAAGCAATGAAAAACATATAAAATAAAATAAAAAGACTCTGTCCCCTCCCTTTCTTTTCCCCAAATTCCCTAGATATAATCACTGTTTGCTGGTATGAATATCCAAAATAGGCATATTCCCAACGTTCTACAAGTTGACAGTTTTGACTGGAATACGGAATATTGATCTTTTTGTCTTAGCACCTTATTGGTTATGCTACATAACAGAACTTAGTGGTTTATCTATTATCTCACTGTTCCTGTGGACTAGGAGTTAAGTAGTGACTTAGCTCAGGTCAGATTTGAGGTGGCAGTCATGAAGGCTTGAGTGAGGCTGAACGACTCACTTCGGAGGTGAACTAACATAATTATAGGCTGGCTGTTGGCGGCTTCGGTTCCTCCCCTGATGTAGGATACGGCTGCTTGTGTATCCTCACAGCATGGTGGCAGGCTTCCTGCAGAGTGAGCATTCCTGGAGATGCCTAGATGGTGGAGAGACAGATAGAAGCTGGCTTTTTTATGACCTAGCCTCAGAAGTCACACACCATTACTTTTGCCACATTCTGTTAAAAGCAAGATTCTAACTTACAAGGGAAGTGGAATTAGACTTAAGCTTTTGAAGGGAGGAATCTGAAAGAATTTGTGGGCATATTTTAAAACCCCCACAGTATGCATAGCTCTGTCTGATTCATTTCCATGTTTGTGTTATGTTTCCTAATATGGATGTGCATAATTTCCTTGACCGGGCCCCCCATTCGTGGATATTGTTACTCTTCTAAACAGTGCTGCAGTGAATGTACATACATACCCTTACCAACTTGAGCTAGCATTTAGCTAGATTCTTAGAAGTAGAATTGCTGGGTCAGTAGTTGCTAGGGTTTTGCGTGAGGGCACAAGGGGATGGATCTCTTACAACTAAAGAGCCTGAGTGTAGACAATGTTTTGCCTTTCAGCTGTGTTCTGGGTAGATTATTCAGAAAGGTATTTGAGCTAGTCATTGCATGCAGTCGGTCTCATAGAAACAGAAAACATTTCCAAACATAATTCTCAGTATTGGAGAAATTTAAATACTATGAGGAATGAGTGAACATAAGTCTCAGTATTAAAGAAACTTAAAAACAATGAGGAATGAGTGAAATGCATAGAGGAGTCGATGTTAACATGAATGAAATTCATTAATGTAATGTTGAGTACAAAAAGCAGGAACAGAAAAGTACCTATAACATGATGCTAGTTATATAAAATTTAAACATGTGACAAACAGTACTATACTGCTTAGAAATAGTGTGAAGTAAAAATAGAAAGAATTTTATAATAAATTCAGGATAGTAGTTCTTCGTGACAGAATTACAATTGGGGAGGAGCACACCTTTTGGGGATTTCTTAATTGGCAAAGTTTTATTTCTTAATCATGTTGGTGAGAACACAGATGCTTGTATTATTCTTTGTACCTTTTGTAAGTCTTCAGTATTGCTTAATAAAAATTATATGAAGCTCTTGATTTTTAAATTTAAATTTTTAAAAATCTGCCCTGGCCATTGTTGCACAGTGGTTAGAGTGTTGGCCCATGCACCAAAGGGTTGCGGGTTCGATTCCTGGTCAAGGGCACGTACCTGGGTTGCAGGTTCATCCCCTGCCCCTGGTTGGGGCACATTTGGGAGGCAACCAGTCGATGTGTTTTCTCACATCCATTTCTCTCTCTCTCTTACCCCCCTCCCATTCCTCCCTCCCTCCCTTATTTCTTTATTTCTCTCTCCCTCCCTTCCACTCTCTCTGAAAAGCAATGGAAAAGTATCTTTAACAACAACAAAAAATCTAATAAGCTCTTGTTTTAGCTTCAGCTTTTGGTATTATGTATGTACATTTGTTTATTGAAGGTGATTTTAGTGCAATGAAGAGAGTCAGTGATAAAATTAGTACCTAAAGTAAATTCAGCAGGCTCTGGAATTAGGATGGATTCTCATCAGGAAAAATGACCAAAGCAGTGAAAAGATCGTCCGTTCCAGAGAAGTCGGATGGCCTGTGTTAAGGTCTGCTTCCACTCCATCTGACAGTGAGCGATGTAGGGCATTTACCTTACCTCCTGAGTCACAGTTGTGAGGAGCAAACCCAGTCTTGACTCTGGTCCCATTTCTAGCATTTAATAAAGTATATATTTTTAGTAACAGCAAAATTCATATTTTTCTTCTGCTGTGCAAGAAAAAATATGCAATACTAAATATTACATTTCCTAGTGCCTCTACACAATGAATTGAAATTATGTACTAGTGGATACTAACCTGCACAGTTGTCATTTCTAGGGATTTCTTTCTGCTGACATGGGAGCAGACTCCGTTTTTGCTGACTGAATATCCCTTTGTTGTGGTGCTTTGAGCTCGTTAATGACCAAATTCTTCTGTGGCAGCTGCACATTACGCACGCTTATTCTCCATGGTTGGGCCATGGATCTTCTGCAACCGACTGACAGCACCACCTGCACAGCCTTTGGAGGCTGCAGTTACAGTTCTAATGATGTTATTTCCAAATATTTCAGACCTGTTCTCTCACCTGTTATAGCGCTGCCGGGGAAAAGGAAATCTTTCAGGAGATGAGAAGTTGTTCCTGTGTTATGTGTGTTTTACAATGCAGACGGACCGGTAGTGTTTTCTGTACGTAGGTCTGTGGAACATGGAACATGAAGAGTGTTTGTTACATGCCCAGCTGAGGTTTACTAAATACTTAAGAGTAATTCTGAGAATGTTTATGTGGTTATTTTTTCTACCTAAAATCCATGACCAGCTTATTCTTAGGGAAGTCAACGGTGGGGCAAGGACACACTCACTCACCCATCCCAACCAAAGCTTTTCAGCGTGGTGGCCAAACTGCCTAAGTTCAAATCTTGGCTCCTCCCCTTACTAGTTTGTGCTCAAGTTAACCGCTCCATGACTCAGTTTCATCTGTAAAATGCAAGGGACCATAGCAGCTGCCTCCTAGGGTAATTATGAAAATTGGAATATTTTTAAGACATTTAGCACAGTGTCTGGCTCAGAATGAAGACTGTTTAAATATTGATTAAATAAATAGCATGTGGACAGACGGATAGCTTTAGTGCACACAGGACTGGACTTGAGACTGTGAACTTGTTCCTGGTTGGATCTAATGCCGAACAGTAAAATACACCGTGTTTCCAGTTAAGTTAGTTATACAAGCTAATAAAAATGAGGAACATAAAGCATTAACAAATGATGCTTTCTCTTTGGCCGAACCAAACCAGAAGCCTAGGTGGCAAGGGAGCGTATCAGTGCGATTCGTAATGGCTCTTTCCCAGGTCAGAGAGCAGGCGGGACAAGGGAGGGAGGGATCTGGAGGGACCAACAGGAAGTGTCCATCACAGTTTCTAAGGTTTGTTGATGGTTTCCTTCACTGTGCAAAACGTTTTAGTTTGAGTAGTCCCATTTGCTTTTTTCTTTTGTTGCCCTTGGCCAAAGAGACATATTTAAAAAGAAATTAAAGAGTTTACTCCTTATGTTTTCTTCTAGTTTTATGGTTTCAGGTCTTATATTTAAGACTTTAATCAATTTTTGTTGTTGTTTATTTTGGTACTAGAGGCCCAGTGCACGAAATTCATGTACAGGTAGGGTCCCTAGGCCTGGCTGGCGATCAGGGCCAATCTGTCGGGCGACCGGCGGGGGGCCCCCACTGGCACCTGCCTTGGCCGGGCTGGCGCCACCTGCTCGCCAGCCCCGCCACCCGCCGCCGCTGCCTGTCACCTCCCTCTGTGGGGCAATCGGGAGGCCCCCACTTGGCTGACCTGGGGGCAGCTCCTGCGTTGAGCATGGTCAGTGCACGTCATAGCGACCTGACATTCCGCCATTCTGCCGGTCGGTCGATTTGCATATTACATATTAGGCTTTTATTATATAGGACTAGAGGCCCGGTGCATAAAAATTCATGCACTGGAGGGGGGGGTGTCCCTCAGCCTGGCCTGCCCCCTCTCACAGTCTAGGAGCCCTCACATGCGGGAGGCGACCTGGCGATCAGGGGAAGGCTATGCCCCCATCACACCTCTGCTGCTGCCACTGCTGGCAGCGCAAGCCTCAGCCAGCCCTGGTTACCTGAGCCTCGGGCAGCCCTGGGTGGCTGGGGGGCTGAGGGGACTGGGGGACTCCGGAGGTAGGTGCGCGGCAAGACGGGCAGGGCTGAGGGGACTGGGCGCCAACATCTTGTGGCTGTGGGTGCTGCCATCTTTGAGGGCGTGGCAGTCAATTAGCATATTCACTCTTTATTGGCTGTGGGCACTGCCATCTTTAAGGGCGGGGCAGTAATTAGCATATTGGCTGTGGGCGCCACCATCTTTGCGATGGCATGAGGGTCAATTAGCATATTCCCTCTTTATTAGATAGGATGTGGTGTAAGAAAGTGATCCAGTTTCACTTTTTTGCATGTATCTGTACAGTTTTCCCAGCACCACTTATTGAAAAGACTGTCGTTACCTAATTGTATATCCTCTGCCTACTTTGTCTCAGATTAACTGACCATATTTATTCTCTTTCATTGCTCTACATACCTGTTTCTATATATCTGTTTTTATGCCAGTGCTGTACTGTTTTGATTATTGCAGCTTTGTAGTATAGTGAGTGTAATATCTCCCACTTTGTTCTCTCTCAGGGTTTCTTTGGCTATTTAGGGTCTTCTTTGGTTCCATAAAAATTTTAGAATTACTTGTTCAAGTTCGGAGAAGAATGTCATTGGTATTTTGATAGGGATTGCATTGAATCTGTATATTGCTTTAGGTAGTAAGAACATTTTAGCAATATTAATCTTTCCAATCCATGAGCATGGTATATCCTTTCATTTATTTGTACACTCTTCAATTTCTTTCTTCAGTGTTTTATGGTTTTCAGAGTACCAGTCTTTCACCTCTATGGTTAAATTTCTAGGTATTTTTTGCTTTTTTATGCAATTGTAAATGGGATTGTTTTCTTAATTTCTCCTCATCATTCATTATTGGTGTATGGAAAGGCAACATATTTCTGTATATTGATTTTGTATTTTTCAACTTTACTGAATTAAATTGTTAGTTCGAATGTTCTTTTTCTGTTTTTTGTTTGTTTATTTGTTAATCCTCACTTGAGGATATTTTTCCATTGATTTTTAGGGAGAGTGGAAGAGAGAGGGAAAGAAAGAGAGAAACATTGATGTGAGAGAAACACATCGATTGGTTGCCTCCTGCACGAACCCTGACCAGGGCCCAGGTCGGGGAGGAGCCTGCAACCAAAGTATGTGCCCTTGACCAGAATTGAACCCAGGACCCTTCGGTCCACAGGCCAGTGCTCTATCCACTGAGCCAAACTGGCTAGGGCAGTTCTAATAGTTTTTTTTTTTTATGAAATCTTTTGGTGTGTGTGTGTGTGTGTGTGTGTGTGTGTGTGTGTACACATACATACATATACTAGAGGCCCGGTGCACGAAATTCATGCACTGGAGGGGGAGTGTCCCTCAGCCCAGCTTGCACCCTCTCCAATCTGGGACCCCTTGGGGGATGTCCGACTGCCGGTTTAGGCCCGATCTCTCTGTGAGATCGGGCCTAAACCGGCAGTCGGACATCCCTCTCACAATCTGGGACTGCTGGCTTCCAACCGCTCACCTGCCTGCCTGCCTGATTGCCCCCATCTGCCCTCCCCTGCCAGCCTGGTCACCCCCAACTGCCCTCCCCTGCAGGTCCGGTCACCCCCAACTGCCCTCCCTTGCAGGCCTGGTCCCCTCCAACTGCCCTCCCCTGCTGGCTTGATTGCCCACAACTGTCCTCCCCTGCTAGCCATCTTGTGGCCATCTTGTGACCACATGGCAGTAAATTTGCATATTACTTCTTTATTGTATAGGATAGTATCAGGTGCTGTGCAAATGGTGAAAGTTTTACTTCCTTCTTTTTCTTTGGTTGCTGTGGCTAGGATTTACAATACTGTGTTGAATAGAAATGGTGATAATGGGCATCTTTTTGTATTATTGATCTTGGAGGAAAATTCTGAACAACTTTGCCAGGTAGAGTATTCTGGTTGGAAGTTTTTCTTTCAGCACTTTATTTTTTTATTTTTTTGTTTATTTTCAATATATTTTATTGATTTTTTACAGAGAGGAAAGGAGAGGGACAGAGAGCTAGAAACATCGATGAGAGAGAAACATCGACCAGCTGCTTCCTGCACACCCCCTACCGGGGATGTGCCCGCAACCAATGTACATGCCCTTGACCAGAATCAAACCCGGGACCTTTCAGTCCGCAGACCGACGCTCTATCCACTGAGCCAAACCGGTTTTGGCTCTTTCAGCACTTTAAATGTATCATGCCATTTCTTTCTGGCCAGCAAAGTTTCTGCTGAAAAATCTGCTGATAGTATTACTGCCAGGGAAATGGGGAAGAGGGGAAAGTTTGTATTAAACAGGTTGTTTTTCTCTTGGTGCTTTTAAGTTTCTCTCCTTGTGTTTAACCTTTGACACATTAATTACATTGTGTCTTTGTGTAGGTCTCTCTGGGTTCATCTTTTTTGGAACTCTAAGCTTTCTGTATCTGGATGCCTGTTCCTCCCTGAGTAGGGAAGTTTTTAGCCATTATTTCTTCCAATAATTTTTCTGCCCCTTTCTTCTCTTTCTGAGATCCCTGTGATGCAAATGTTTGGACCAGCTAGTTTTCGAGGGTTGTTTTTCCCCACAATTCACCATATTGTGGCTATAGATTTGGTGTATCAATGGAAGGAGGTGAGTGTAGTATCTTCCTACACCACCATCTTGAACCAGAACCACTCATAACCTTTTTCCAGGTCAGTAATTTTGTCATATAACTTTTATATTTTTACTTTCAGTACTTTTCAGCTTTTCTGGATCTTATGTTTGAGATATATCACTTGTAAACAGTCCATGTTTTCTTCTTAATCCATTCTGATAATCTTTGTATTTTAAGTGACCTGTTTAGTGCATTTAATAAAACTTTAATGTGACTTCTAGACGTGGCCTTGAACATTAATAGGATTTCACCAGACTGAGAATGTGTGGAAAATATTTCAGGCAGAAGAATTAATATGAAAAAGCAATAAAGAAACATAGAAATGAACTTCATGCCAGGATAAAGGTCAGTAGTTAGACCTCTTGGGGCAGACAGAAGTGGCAGAGCATTAAGCAGCCGAGGAGACATGGGCCGTTCTGTCATGGTGAAGAGTTTAGACAGGTCTTTGGTCTTCCCTGTAGTTCCTTACACAATCTGGAACAAATGCAAAAAAAAAAAAAAAAAAAAAGATCAAATTCTTCTAAAACTGCGCCTGGTACTTTTGTAGAGCAAAATGAAAATACAAGATTCAGTTGTTGCAATTATTAACCAGGTAATGCCCTTGAAAAGATCAAGCAAGTTATCAATTTTAATGGTAATAATGATACAATTAAGAGTACAGAAAAATGAAAAATAAATCGGCCTTCAGTAAAAAGGGAGATTCCTGAGGTGAAAATGGAACTGGTGTCTGACACAACATATTGTAATGGTATTGTTTCCTGTCTTCCTTACTAGCCCATGACCTCCTTCAGGTAAGGATTGCATCTTTCTGTGTCTTCAGAGCCTGCAAAAGTAGTTCTTGCAATGGAGTAGGTACTAAACAAGTGTTGGGAGGAGTGATCACAGCTGGTTCTTGAGTAGTGAGAAGCCAGGCTAACTGGAGTGTGTTCGTAAACAGAGCAAATAGTGGATTCTGTTGCATGGAGAGTGAGGATGGTCAGGATGAGAGGCTTGGAAGGTTTTGAGCAGGAACAGAGAGAAAATAATACCAGTCATGCCCGATGCCCTTGTGACTGTGATTCATGTTCCTTTTGTAATTAGCCAGGGTTACTAAGTGTGGGTATGGAATAGAAGGAATGAAACCTATGGCAAAAACTTAACAAAGCCTGGACATTGTCTCATAGCCCCAGCCAGCTCAGGCCTTGTCTCGTGGCCGTCTGACCACCTTGAAAAGCCTTGCTGCTTTTGACCCTCGCTGCTCAGCCACTTTGTTCCGTACAGCTCTGGGAATATCAAACTGAATTTCCTTTAACAAATCCAGACTGTGTCCCACAGTTTTTAGTTCTCACTGTCCTTAAGGCAGGTAATTACTTTGAAAATACCTCTTTCAGTTCTTTCCAGAGTAAACAAACATCCTGTTTATATTAATAAGATTTAGTTTAAGCAAATAATAGTGTAACTAAAATGTGGAAATAAAATGCATTGCCGATATACTATAATTTATTTAAAGCACCCCAGTTATTCTGTGTTCATATATAGTTATTTTTCCTTTGGGGAATATTAATTATTTAATTTATAAATTTAGGAGCTTGTACCTAAGCGGTTTGGCTTAGTGGATAGAGCGTTGGCCTGCGGACTCAAGGGTCCCGGGCTCGATTCCGGTGTAGGGCATGTACCTTGGTTGCGGGCACATACCCAGTAGGGAGTGTGCGGGAGGCGGCTGATCGATGTTTCTCTCTCATCGATGTTTCTAGCTCTCTATCCCTCTCCCTTCCTCTCTGTAAAAAAGCAATAAAATATATATAAAAAATAAAATAAATTTAGGAGCTTGTAAAATATATTTGATTTTCAGGAAATGGACAGTTCTCTATAAGGATACTTTTTTCAAAAGCCTTGTTTCCTTATTCGGTTATTTTTTTTTAATCTGCATTTTTTTCAATTCTATAGATTTTTGGTCCTCAGGTAATTTGAATTCAGAAGAATTTTTGGAACGAGTCTATTGACATTGTGCAGTGGCCTCTTTGCTTTCTAAATAATGAACATTTCGGGGATTGCACTGGTATTTAGTTTCTCTATAGGAACGAGGTTCTCAGTGTTTAAAAATATTCCCAGAGCCATGCACTGAGCTAGTTATTTTTTTAAATTTCCTCCAGCTGCAGACTGCTGTGCTTAGAATCACAGACTTTAAAATAACTCTGGCACCAGAAATTTATGGTCCGTGCCTTAAATAGCTCAGTATTTTTGACAACTGTAATAGGGAATATAAAGCTACTACTATGTCATTTTTAAATAACTGAAAAAATTTTTAAATTGGATATGTATTTTCAACTTTGAACTAAGTGTGTATTTGATGCCCTGCTGAAAACAAATTGTCATCCTTAAGTTTGAAACATTTAGGTTCAAGGGGAAAGTGACACTTAGATATTTTTGGACACGAGGTTATAAGAATAAGGAAAGTTATTTCAACACAGCAGAGTTATACAAAGACAGTTGGCATAAATCCAGACTTTGGAAAGGATGAGTACTTTTACTTGGTACTAGGAAAAAACAACAGGCTGCTGACAGAGTGCCCTGGCCTTGCTGTAAGAAGAAGGTGGCCAGCTGGCGTTAATAGGAAAAGTCCTGGGGCGTCACTTTTTTTCTTTTTGGATATTTACATCGATGAACTGAAAATATCCCCAACAGCATCCTCTTCAATATAATGTTATTCAGATATGATGTTATTCCAGTGATGACAACCATAGAAATAGGAGATCTGGCCATGCCTACTCTTCAGCTTTCTATAGGGAACTGTACAGTGTCGCTCTGCAAGAGAGATGTCCTATATAATAAAAGCCTAATACGCTAAGTGTCAAGTGTCCAGTCATCCATTCAACCAATCAAAGCGTAATATGCTAAGGCTGCTCAACCGCTTGCTGTGACGTGCACTGACTGACCACCAGGGGGCTGACAGTTGACCAGTGGACCAGTCGCTATGATGTGCACTGACCACCAGGGGGCAGATGCTCTGGACCAGTAGGTTAGCTTGCTGCTGGGGTCCGGCCAATCAGGACTGGGCGAGATGGGCCGGACACACACCCTGGAACCCCTCCCGCGATCTTTCCCCAGCCCCCTGCCCTGATCAGCCCCGATTCCTGACCAGGCACAGGGACCCCACCCATGCACGAATTCGTGCACTAGGCCTCTAGTATTTAATAAAACAGAACATTCATTGTTCATGTCCTCTAGCAGGCACTGTACTCAAGTGCTCAACACAAATGATCTCAGTTAATTCTTCCAAATATTTGTGACTTCCCTTTCTTAAGTAGATGGGGAAGGAGAGTGGATCTCAGGTTAAGTAACCTGTCTGTGGTAACCCAGCTGAGCTGATCAGAGCTTGAGCTTGTACCCACCATGCCTGGAAAACATCACCAGCATTTGATAAAGAGAAGAGCTCAATAAATGGAAGCTCTCGTTCTACCATAGAAAATTGTGTACAGAGAATAGTTCTCATCACAAAACAGAAGTGGAGAGCTGATTGGACCGTTTTGAGTATTCTCACAGCAGCGACAAAACGTCACTCAGGTCCAGGCGTACATTCTTTATCTTGTTCCTCTTTTCCTCCTGAACCCTGCACTATGGGGAAGGATGGTGCACAGATACTTTATTACAGCCCTTTCGTTTTCCTGTGATTGTTAGTTGAAACCAGGGGTTAAGATTGAGAAATTGTCTAACTGAAATCTATAGGTGACTTCAAGTTTTATCTAAACACATTTTGGCAATGATTTGGCAAGTATTGGCTGACTTACTTCATCTCACAGTGATTCCTTTCAAAGATCTGTAAAGGGAATCAGCTCAGCACAACCACTGGTACAGCTGCCGAGAGACACGTTTGTAAGAAAGGAAAAACTGAACCTGAGCGTATTGGTTTCCGGGGGCTGCCACATTAAGGGCCACAAGCCAGGTGGCTTAAACCACAGAAATGCATTGTCTGCAGCGCTGGAGCTGGACTGTCGGCAGGGCGGATTTCCCCCGAGGGCCGCGAGAGAATCTCTTCTGTGCCCCTTGCCTAGTTCTGGTGGTTTGCTGGGCATCTTTGGTGTTCCTTGGCTTATGGAAGCATCCCCTGATCTCTGCCTTCATCATCACATGGTGTTCTTTCCGTGTGTGTGTCTACTTCCAGATTTCCCCATTTTATACGGGCACCAGTTTCTTAACCCCCACTTCCCCATTTATAAGGACCATCCTGATGACATCTCTTTAACTTGATTGCCTGGTAAAGATCCTGTCTCCAAATAAGGTCCTATCCTAAGGTTAGGACTTCAGCATATGAATTTGAGGGGGACACAGTTCAACCCATAACACTAAGCATCAACAACTGTGTGTTGCATATGCCCCTTTCCTGGCAGCTCCACCCTCCACCTACACTAGCCAAGGTATTATCCATAGTGTGTCCACTTTGCTGAATGAGTTGTATTTAGTAGCATGTCTCTCATTTCCAGAATAATACCAAACTAATAAAACTCCACACTGATTCAAAGTTGGAATTTCTTCTTTCTGCCAGCCCGGCCTACTTCCGGATTGGAAGCCTGCAGTGGGAAAGTTGACATCGTACGCTTCCTTCCTCGCTCTGCCTTTCTTCCCCTCCCTTCTGCTCTTTTGATGTTGTTGTTTTTATATCCTTCCAGGGAATACTGCATTTGTGTCTCCCACCTATAAAAATGAATCTTCCATCAGCACTGTGAAACCATCTACAAATCCAGTTTCCCCAGTGACAAACGCCACCTCGAAATCCTCAGCAAAGCCATCAACAACTCCAGTTTCAAAAAATGTGACAGCTGTCACCGTGAAACCCATAGCAACTTCTCAGATGACTACACAAGGGGTCTCAGCAAATATGACTTCCACCACCTTAAAGTCTACACCCAAAATAACAAGTGTTTCACAACACACATCCCAGATGTCGACATCCACGATGGCCACAACCCACAATAGTTCAGCGACATCTGTTTCTTCATCGGTAACAAGTATGTATTAAAAATGATCTATTTCTCCTGCAAAAATAAATGCAGAAATTTAGGCAATGATTTCCTATTAAATAAATTAGTTGTAGAGATCAGGAATAGAGTTGACTTAGTGCTCTTGTCCCTTTTTTTTTTTTAAATGGGTTTCTAACATAATCATACCAAATAAGACCTATCTCTGAATAAGTAATTTATACTAGTGATTTCATTTTATGATGTGAGAACTTACCATACCTTTAACTCTCTGCCTCATTGTAGGAAGGAATTAGGCAGGCTCAATCTACATGATTTCAAAATTATGGTGAACTTTGTTTTTAATTAAATTGTGCCAAAAAGTTATTTAAGATGGTATTAGATATAATCATGTATGTAGTATCAGAGTCTCGGCACACTTTAATTTTTGCCTTTTTAAAAAATATAATGCCTGTGAAACCGTGAATTCAAAAACTTTAAGAAGTTCCTCTTTTTAAGTTATCCAATGTTGAAGTTCTATTTAAAAGCTAGTGATTACACTTATCGGAACAAATAGCAGGCTTTCTAGTTTCTTTTATGTGTTTTTATATATTTTATTTTCTTTATTACTACAATTTATGTATTGAAATAAACTTTAATATATTGGGCTCTTGTCATGATTAAAACAAAATAGTTTAGATTCCCAATTTATTTAAAGGAGAAATTTCACTTAGAAACATTTATTCAGATTGGATCCAGTTTCAGATTATAGCTGTGTTCCCCAGACATATTTTGTTAAGGCATGAACTCTTTAGAGCAGCGGTCGCCAACTGGTGGTCCGTGAGGTCCGAAAGGTTGGCGACCGCTGTTTTAGAGGATTCATAAAATAAAATAAAAACTCCCCAAGTCTTGCTGCCTCTGAGGTTTTGGTAGACCATCCAAGTCCAATGCTATCAAAGACCTTAAGATCCTGGGGTTGCAGGCACTAGGGGTTTTTCATTAAGAGACTAGAGGCCCAGTGCATGAAATTCATGCACTTGTGGGGGGTGTCCCTCAGCCCAGCCTGCACCTTCTCTGATCTGGGACCCCTTGGGGGATGTCCTACTGCTGGTTTAGGCCGGATCCCAAACCAGCAGTCAGACATCCCTCTCACGATCGGGGACTGCTGGCTTCTAACCGCTCGCCTGCCTGCTTGCCCCTAACCGCTTCTGCCTGCCAGCCTGATCACCCCCTAACTGTTCCCCTGCTGGCCTGATTGATGCCTAACTGCTCCCCTGCTGACCCACTCGCCCCCAACTGCCCACCCCTGCCGGCCTGATCGCCCCCAACTGCCCTCCCCTGATCTTGTGATGACATGGGGGTGGCCATCTTGTGATGCCGTGAGGGTGAGACGCCTCCTAGGCTTTTAGTAGTATAGATGTGTTAGATAAAATGAAGAAAGCTAAAGCCAGGCAACTCGCTAGACACACTGGAAAGCAACGTTCTATGTTTAGATTCCCCCTTGTCCCCAATTCAGTGTTCAATTATATAGAGATTCAGAAAGTTTTAGTTTATTATGTTTTTTAAAAGCTCTAAAGCCTATTTTGTTTTGTTTTCTTCTAGTCACAGCAACTATAAATTCTAAAGAAAATAAAGGATCAAAATTTGATATTGGCAGCTTTGTTGGTGGTATTGCATTAACACTGGGACTTTTATCTATTCTTTACGTTGGATGCAGAATGTATTATTCAAGAAGAGGCATTCAGTATAGAACCATGTGAGTTTTGGTTGCCCAGGACTTTTTAATATTATTTCTGTATTTCTTTATTTAAATATCATGACAAAATGTCAGTAATAGGGGAATGTTCATCTCTGATATTAGAAATTCATAGTTTTATGAATTATATTCCCATTAATCCTCTATGCCCAAAGTAAATTATTTGTGTACAGCTTCTAATTACAATTTTTTACCCCAACAAATGGATATATATACCTATAAAATAGACTTTATTAATGTCATACATTTGTTATCAGAGACCCAAGTTAAGCCAACGCTTTCTACTTCCTTATAGCTCTAATTGTAAGAAGTCCTATATCAGGTTTCATATGGCTGTTGACCCAGCATGTCTTGTGTTTGTCAGTAGCACTAAAATAACATACTTGGTAAAAACATGGTTTTTGCTTTCAATGACAAAGGCAAAGCAACTGAAGAAATTCTTCTGAGAGGCACATCTCCCCTGCTAAATTACTATATCAAATGAGTTGTTAGCATAATGTATTTTATCATTTTATCTGTAGTAAAACTATTTTCCAGGTGAGTTTTATCAAGTCCTGATCACGAAACCATGTTCACCCTTCATATGATTGTACAGGTCTTAGGATTTTTGGAGGTATTATCTCCCATCTTTCATTATGCCAACAAAGTCCTTCTGGTTTTTTCTTTTGAGTGTTATATGTGAAGTACCAATTCATTCTTCTGAAGTTAATGTATATAAATACCATAGAATAGATGATCATTTCCCAAAATTCGTTCTTCTTAAGTTGTAAGCATATGCATCCCACACAGACTTTCCACTTAAGAGACAGTTGGGAAATACGGATTGAGCCTTGAAATTTGCAATAATTTTTAAAAGCACTAAGTGTTTCTAGAAATATTTATCATGTTTTCTTGATAAATTTAAGAAGTTAAAGAGAAAGCACATTTGATGATAGCAAATCAAAAGCCACTTATTTTTATAGTATCAATATTTATTCATATAGTTGAGGTTAATAAAATAGTAAAGCAATTAAATTACAATGTACAGTTTCCCTTTTAAGTTGATTTAACTACAAAGTACACAATTTCAGCTTTATGGGCTAAATTTTCCTCACACATACATGACCACATGATGCTGCGTGCCCTGTGGAGTAAGTCAGAGTCCAGAATCCGCACTCCACAAAGGGCACTATGCTGGCAGGAGCAGAGCTGGACTCTAAAAGGGTCTTATCTTCGTGTAGGAACTAATAGATAATGAAAATACCATATTTAGTTGAGTTCAAGTACACATTTCTTGTTTTTTTTTCCCCCCCGCATTTTAACACCTCTGAAATTAGGCTATATCTTCCAGTCTATGGCATGAGAAAGCATTGTGTTTTAGTTTAATGGGCTGTATTTTTCTTAGTGCTATGTAAAAAAAATAAATAGTGCATTTTAAAGCCAGTAATCCCTTTGAAGTTATATAAAAAAAAACAAAACAGTGACACCTTAATCAATAAAGAAATTTAAAAAAACAACAACACATTACATAAGGACTTCATGTTTGTCCCATTAAAGAAATTCTATGTCCAGTACTAATGAGCATTTCTAGTTTTCATTTATTGGGTAATAGTTGATTAAAACACGGATTAAAGTGTTCGCTCCTATGTTTCTTAGAGTTGGGTGGAGAGACCGTGGAGTGAAATAGGGAGACATGGGGCTTGGGGCAGACAGCCTTAGTTTGAGTCTGGTTGACTGCGGACTAACAGGGTGCCTTCCCGTGCTTGTATAAATGAGGCAGCCCAGTGCACAGTGGTCAAGACCAAAGTTCACGTGCCTGCTTAGCTTCTGATCCCCTGCAGAATGGGATAGTGAATAAAGTAAATAAAAGTATCCTCTGCACAGAGTTACTATGAGGATGAACTGAGTTATGGATGTAATGTCTGCAGTATAACATCTGGAACATAAATGCTCAAGAAATATGGTGGTTTCCTTTTTTAAAGAAGGCAATAATAGCTAACTGGTGAAAAGGCACACAGCCCTAAGAGGCCGAGCAGAGATTTAAGTTTAGGCTTGTTTGACCACCTGAACCCCCGCTTGAATCCTTAAACACTACAGTACACCAGGTACTTTTACTTAAAGGAATCACAATTCACTTTGATGCTGAAACTTGAAATTGTTACTTTACATAAAAATATGAATATATAAGTAGATTTGATACAAAACAAAGTAATTTTAACTTTTGATATATTACAGTGATGAACATGATGCCATCATTTAAGGAAATCTAAGGACCAACGGAAAGAAGATTGATGCAACCCTATGGATTAGTATAAGCCAATATTCTCTTTTTTAAAATAGTATAAACAGGTCATGCACATAATGTACAATGTGTCACATAAATATGTGAAAATTCCTCATGATTACTAAAGGTAAAAAAGGTTTGTTTGGGGTTTTTAATGAACATTGGGAGCGTACAGTTAGTTAATACAATGGTTATATTCACTTTTAGAAAATATATAAGACAAGTCCTGTTGCATTTTCTTGTGGTATTGGTCACGTAGGGCCAGTACCTGGAAGACATCAAATAGGAGCTTGTCACAACACTCAGGATGTTGACTGTCTTTATTGCTCACACAAAGAACTTAGTGCTACTCAGAGCTGGATATATCTCACTAATGCCACACAGCAGAAATGTTATGAGTAAACCAGGTCTTAAGCATGATTTTAGTTTATGTCTCTTTAGAAAGCATCAATATTCTATGTTTTAAAGCACAATACTTGGTTTAGAAACAAAACGCACACACACACAGAAAAAAAAATCAAATAAAAGCAGAAACCTTACTGGGGCTTAACCCTGTTAGCCTGTATATTTAAAAAAAAACTCCTTTTGAGTTTTCAATGGCAGTTGATATAATTACCTTTTTCCCCTCTGTGATTTCAGCAAACTGCAGTGTTTAACGTGATAGTGTTTTATAGACTTAATTGTTAGTATTAAATAAGTTAGATTATTTGCTACTGTGAGAATAGCCTCACCACTGGAAATTGCCTTTTTTCATATTCAGCTATTAATTATATGTTTAGTGAATATTTAAAGCTGCTTTCAATATATAGAAATGTTTAATGCAGCATAAACACACGTAACTTTAAAATAAAAGTCCCTTACATGATTTCCAAATAACATTTAGCACTCTGTCTAGTCAGAACTATAGATTAATCTGTTCCTCAAGTCAAGGATTGTAGAGCCCCCCTCAAGCTACTAAACCTGTAAGATGAAAATATTATATTTTTCTGCACTGTAAAAAGTTTGGGCAAACTGCATTTTTATATTAAAACCAATGTATTTTGGAATAATTTTAAAACAGGAATTCCTTATTGGGGTATTTTTCCCACCACTCCTCTTTTGCTGAAGAGGAGGCACTTTTAGATGTATTGTTAATGGAGAGAAAAAGCATAGTACTGTGGGGACACTAATATTAGCCAACATTTTTTTGAGTGTTTTCACTTTTCCAGTTTATATTTCCAGCACTCAAAACTCAGGGTCAAGACAAAAGAGGTATTTAGTCATACTAAGATAGTATTTCTATCTTAGATCAGTCAAAGTGAACCATACCAATTTCTAACAGTCTAAAAATGAGCTAAGGTGTCCTAATAAACATGAACCTGCCTTTAATAGAAATTAAATATAACTTTTGTGGTCAGCTTTTGCTTTATGGAGAATGTCATATACAAATTTTTATACAAAAGGGTCATTTCTGCTCACTGCAGTATGGCCAGTTAATGTGATGAATGTGGATGATAAATATTATCCAAAGTATGGATATGACAGGATGTATGCAACACATGCAGTATGGAAGAAATATGAAAAGCATGTGTTTATATTAGTTTGAAAAAATATGGGCTGATAGGTAAGTTGTATGTGACTTGTATGTGACTAACTCATCTTTAATAGTAATAGGGGCCTTTTAGATTTAAGTTGTTTTGTCCCCTTTGTTCTTGATATTTCAGTACTGAAATCAGCCAGAACTTTGTAGACAGGCCTGGAATTTTCTTGAGTACTTCTTTCTTTAGCACTTTGAAGATATAAAACCACTTTTTAAGTACTAAATGTTACTAGTATATGCCTTTAGTTCCCTGTGCTTTGGGTTTGAAATAATTTAGTTGAATTTTCTCTGTATATAAGTTGTATAATTTGTTTTGTTACTTTTAAATACCAGTACTTCAGTACAGTCAGGTGTTGTTGTGTTGTTGTTTTTTTTGGTTATGTGCAAAAAATTGAAACGGTGATACAAGCCAATAGTTTGCTTTGGAGCACATTTCCTAATTATTTTCCTAATTACGTTTACTTAAAGCAAATGTTCAATTTTGTTTGCATTCTTTGAGAATGTATTTAATTTGAAAATAAAAGCAATCCAGATGTATATATTAGGCAGAATCCAGTCAATGATTTAAAAATTTCATTAGGTAATCCTTAAAATAAATAAATTCAAAAACAGATAAATGAGAGTTGGCAGTATATTATAGTGATAATTTTGTATTTTTCAGAAGAAACATTTAAATTGAATTCCTCTTTCTTCTTTTTATTATGATGACCAGCTTTGGGTATTTCATTGTTACTAAGATCTATTTTTAGAATAAAATTTTGTTCACTAAGAGTTTTATATGTGTGGTTTTGTTCATTTTATCAAACTCAAGAGAAATTAACAATAAGAAAAGCCCCAAGTAAAAAATCAGATTGTTGGGGCTAAACTGACACTGTAAGTGAAGTTATCTGGAGCAGCGGTCGCCAACCAGTGGTCCACGGACCGAGGTCCGAAAGGTTGGCGACCGCTGGTTTAAGGAAACCTTTGGATTCTGGACCATCAGCAGCATCGCCTGGAAACTTGTTAGGAGTGCCAATTTTTGAGCCCCCACTGAAATTCGACTGAACCTCTGGGGTGGAGCCCAGCAGTCAATGGTTTAACAATCCGACCAGGTGATTCTGATGAACACCAAAGTTTGAGAAGCACTGCTCAAAGAACTTTCATTGAAGCCACTTCTGTATTCTGCTGGGTAAATTTAAAAAGGTATGTTCCTAGGAGAAATAAAAAACTACCATTCCCTATATAAATCAACTGCAAATGAATTAATGTAGAGTATTCAAGTCTTTATTTTTCCCTTTAAAAATGGATATAATTTAACTATCTGAGAATAACAAATGTTTGTTATAAGATAATCAAGGGGAAAGGGTACAGTTCTCAGGAAATCCTTTAGCTAAAAAAAAGTACCCTGTTATAATATTTGTACACAATTCCTCCTTCCTCCCTACCCTTGCTTGGTTCTGTCAGGCAAGAAGAAGAAATAAAAGTCATCAGACTTGGAAAGGAAGAAATAAAAATTGTTTCTATTTGCAGATGACATGGTTTTACATATAGTATATCCTGAAGATTCCACCAAAAAACTGTTGGGTGGAACCAAATTCACTAAAGTTGCAGGATGCAAAATTAATGTACAAAAAGCAGTAGCATTTCTATGCACTAACAATTATCTGAAAAAAGATAATGGTTCCATTTATAATACCATCAAAAACAAAACACATCGGAATAACATAGGAGGTGAATGACCTCTACTCTGAAAACCACAATCAATCCCAAATAGCCAAAGCAATCCCGAGAAAGGAACAGTGGGAGGTATCCCACTTCCTGATTTCAAGCTATTCTATAAAGCTATGTGGGCTTGCCAAAGGTGGTGGGGGATGGTGAAAAGGATCAATTTAACTCTAAATAAAATAGACACTATACTAAGCAGAATTGTATGGTACTAGCATAAGAACAGATACACGGACCAATGGAAAAGAATCAAGAGCCCAGAAATAATGCATACAGAATCAACTAATATTTGACAAGTGTGTCAATACTCAATAGAGAAAAAACAATCTCTTCAGTAAATAGTACTGAGAAAATTGGGTATTCACATATAAAATAATGAAACTAGGCCCCTATCCTACACCTCTCACAAAAATTAACTCTAAATGGACTAAAGACTTAAAAGTAAGAACAGAAACCATAAAACTAGAGGAAAACAGGAAAAAAGCTCCTTGGCAATAAATTTTTTGATATGACACCTCAAGCAACAAGATAAAAAGGACTACATTAAACAAATACACATAATAAAAAGAAAATACAAACTTGTCTACTCTGCTGTTATGTGATCTTACAAATTCATTGGCAGGTTGGTAGTAAAGAGAAAATAATTTAATAGACCTCTCTGGATATAAATAGCTAACAACTAAGTAAAAAATTAGTTGGAGAGCTAAGATTAAGTCCTGTAAGATTTCTACTGTGAATAGAAAGTACTCAGCATTCTGGCTCTTTTCTGCCTTCCTATCGAGGAAGAGATGGGTGGGCTTCTGTCCCCAAATATCTAGACTTATCATTTCCAACTACTCAAGAGGCCTTGCCTATTATTATTAATAAAACATAATCATTTTTAACTATCACTTAAAAACTAACTGAAGTACCACCTCTTATGGAGAATTTTTCCTATGCCTCCAAGCTTGCTCTCTCTCCTGTTTTGTGTTTGTTGCTGCTGTTGCTTCAAAAAGTTGAGAAAGGGGCACGTAAAAGGCTTCTCAGAACATGTCATCCTGTCCTATAGCTATGGGATCTGGCAAGAAATTTCTGGGGCCTGCATATGCTCTGTACCCAAAGGATATAAAAAATACATATATCAACTGAGATGGAACACTTCTTAACTCACTCTGTGAGGCTAGCATTGCCCTGATACCAAAGCCAAACACACCACAAGAAAACTGCAAACTGCCCTGACCGGTTTGGCTCAAAGGATAGAGCGTTGGCCTGCAGATTGAAGGGTCCCAGGTTTGATTCCCATCAAGGGCAAGTACCTTGGTTGCAGGCACATCCCAAGTGGGGGGTGTGCAGGAGGCAGCTGATCGATGTTTCTCTCTCGTTGATGTTTCTAACTCTATCCCTCTCCCTTCCTCTCTGTAAAAAGCCAATAAGATATATTTAAAAAAAAAAAACAACAACACTGCAAACCAATATCTCTTACGAATAAAAATGCAAAAATCCTCAAAACATTAGCAAACTGAATCCAATAACATTAAAAGCATTAGGAGCTGGGGGGGTTAGGGGGGTAAATGGGAAACATCTGTAATACTATCAACAATAAAAAATATACATTAAAAAAATAAAAGCATTATACACCATAACGAAATGGGATCTATCCCAGGAATGCAAGCAAGTTCATCATAGCAAAGATCAATGTATATAAAACAAAGGGGGATATGACCATCTTGGTGCAGAAAACGTATTTGGTATCCAACATCCTTTCATGGTAATACTCAAAAAAACTAGAAATAGAAGTGACTTCCCCACACTGGCAAATGGCATTTATTTAAAACACACACACACACACACACACACACACAGCCACAGCCACACAGCCCTGGCCAGTTTTGCTCAGTGGTTAGAGCATATGCCCGCAGACCAAAAGGGTCACAGGTTTGATTCCTGGTCAAGGGCATTGTACCTCAGTTGCAGGTTCTATCCCCTGCCCTGGTTGAGGCACATGTGGGAAGCAACCAATTGATGTGTCTCATTAATGTTTCCTCTCTCTGTCTCTCCCCACCCCTTCCTTCCACTCTGAAAATAAAAATTATCCTTGGGTAAGGATTAATAAAAAAAAATAAAAAATAAAAAAAAGATACAATGAATGTACTGGATGGTAAAAGACAAAGATTGCCCTCTAAGATCAGGCACAAGACAAAGAAGCCCACTTCCATCATTGCTGTTCAACTTGCTTATTGTCCCACTTATTTTTACTTCTGTTGCCTAAACTTTGGGTGTTATATTGGTTAGGGTTAGGTGGTACAGAACTTTTCTCCTATTTCTTTTAGGAATTTTACAATTTCAGGTCTTATGTTTGCCTCTAATCCATTTTGAGTTATTTTCATATATGGTTTTTGATAAAGGTTTAATTTCATTTTTTTGCATGTTGCTGTCCAGTTTTCCCAACACTATTTCTTTCCATTATGTATTCTTTATTTTTAATTATTTTTTAAATCTTTATTGTTGAGAGTATTACAGGTGTCCCTCTTTTTTCTCCCCATGTCCCCTCCACCCAGTTCCTTCCCCACCCCAGGCCTTTGCCACCCTAATTGTGTCTATAGGTATATAAGATTTTGTTTAATCTCTTCCCACCCCCCACCTTCCCTCTGAGGTTCAAAAGTTTATGCCATGTTTCCATGCCTCTGATTCCATTTTATTCACCAGTTTATTTTGTTCATTAGATTCCTTGTTTGTATATTTTGATTTTTAAATTCAATTGTTGATATATATTTATTGTCATTTTATTGTTCACATTTTTTATCTTTTTTTTCCTTCACATTTATTGATTTGCAGATATTGTACCAAACTTGCATCTCCGGAATGAATTCCACTTGATCACAGTGTATGATCTTTTTAATGTATTGCTGGATTCGGTTGCTAATATTTTGTTGAGGATTTTAGCATTTATGTTCATCAGGGATATTGGCCTATAATTTTCTTTGTAATTTCTTTTTCTGGTTTTAGAATTAGGATAATGCTGGCCTCATAAAATGAGCTTGGGAGTCTTCCCTCCTCTTGAATTTTCTGAATAATTGGAGGGTAGGTGTTAGTTCTTTGAATGTTTGGTAAAGTTCGCCTGGGAAGTCCCTAGTGCGATTCCATCCTGCGCGTCTGTTCTGCAGCACAGAAGCCGTTTATCTCCGTCTGCCTTCTCTCTCACCTAAGTGCGTGCTGCCACCCCATGGAAGATTCTATGGACATGAACATGAGCCCTCTGAGGCCCCAGAACTACCTTTTTGGTTGTGGACTAAAGGCCGACAAAGATTATCACTTTAAAGTGGATAATGATGAAAATGAGCACCAGTTATCTTTACGAACAGTCAGTCTAGGGGCTGGAGCAAAGGATGAGCTGCACATTGTCGAAGCAGAGGCAATGAATTACGAAGACAGTCCAACTAAGTAACACTGGCAACTTTGAAAATGTCTGTACAGCCAACGGTTTCCCTTGGTGGCTTTTGAAATAACACCACCTGTGGTCTTACGGTTGAAGTGTGGTTCAGGGCCTGTGCATATTAGTGGACAGCACTTAGTAGCTGTGGAGGAAGATGCAGAGTCAGAAGATTAGGAGGAGGAGGATGTGAAACTCCTAAGTATGTCTGGAAAGCGGTCAGCCCCTGGAGGTGGTAGCAACGTGCCGCAGAAAAAAAGTAAAACTTACTGCTGATGAAGATGATGAGGATGAAGATGATGATGATTTTGATGATGAAGCAGAAGAAAAAGCTCCAGTAAAGAAATCCATACGAGATACTCCAGCCAAAAATGCACAAAAATCAAATCAGAATGGAAAAGACTCAAAACCATCAACACCAAGATCAAAAGGTCAAGAATCCTTCAAAAAACAGGAAAAAACTCTGAAAACACGGAAAGGACATAGTTCTGTAGGAGACATTAAAGCAAAAATGCAAGCAGGTATAGAAAGGCACATTGAACAATCCTGGGCACTACTGGTAAATTAAGCCCAAAGATGGGGAAAAGGAAAAGGAGAGACAAATATAGTCCATACTGAGTATCATCAACAATCCAGACTGAAGTCTTCTATTATGCAAGCAGGTATAGAAAGGCGCATTGAACAATCCTGGGCACTACTGGTAAATTAAGCCCAAAGATGGGGAAAAGGAAAAGGAGAGACAAATATAGTCCATACTGAGTATCATCAACAATCCAGACTGAAGTCTTCTATTTTAATCTCAATGTCCTTTCCTGGTTTATCACTCACCCAGGCCCCCTTCCAGTCTGGAAGCAATCTCACTTAGTCTCCTAATGCACCTTTCTTTTGCTGTGATTCAGTGAACTTTTCTTGACTTGTTCATTTATCTCGCCTCTTTGACCATGTTTTAAATACCTTTGTATCTCCCTAGCTGCTCAATAAATATTTGAATGAATGAAAAAAAAAAAATTCGCCTGGGAAGCCATTCAGTCCAGGACTTTGGTTTGTTAGGTTTTTAAATTACTGCTTCAATTTCACTAGTTGTAATCTGTCTATTCAGAATAGATTCTGTGATTATTCCTGATTTGGTTTTGGAAGATTTTTGCTTTCAGGAATTTATTTCATCCAGATGTCCAATTTGTTGACATATACTGTATTTGTTTGTAATATTTCCTTACAATCCTTTATATTTCTTTGGTGTCAGTTGTTACTTCTCTTTCATTTCTGATTTTATTTATTTGGGTCCTCTCTTTTTTTCTTGATGAGTCTGGTTAAAGGTTTGTCAATCTTGTTTATCTTTTCAAAGAACCAGTTCTAGGGTTCATTGATCTTGAATTCCTTCTTTTTCACTGCAGCGTAGTATTCCTTTGTGTAGATATACCAGTTTTTTAATTTACTCATCGGCTGATGGGCACTTAGGCTGTTTCCCAATGCTGTAAGCTTTATTATTTCCTTTACTTGCTTTGGGCTTTGCTGTTCTTTTTCAAGTTCCTTTAAGTGTAAAGTTAGATTGTTCATTTGAGAATATTCTAGATGAAGCAGTAAAATTACTTTTAGTAAATCTGACCTTGGGTAGATAATTAGTTTAACAGTATGTAACAAAATTGCAAGTACACATATGGTGCTTACGCTACATACAAAAGTGCCATGTTTCAAACAAAAGCAACTTGTGTGATTGAACTACAAGCTGAAATAGCTGCTTTGTTCATGAAATAGCAATTTTATTTAAAAGAATAACTGATAAAAAATAATACTGACAGATCCCATGTATGGTGCCAGGTGGATACTAAACTTATTGGGGGACCACCTTCTTAGTTATATAAATGTCTAACCATTATGTTGTACACCTCAAAATAATATATTCAATGTCATCTGTAATTTAAAAAAATTTAAGTATTTTAACTTGGATAAAATAATACTGAGAGACTTAAGTATTTGGCAGTTATTCTGTTGAAATGAGTCTGAGAAAACAACTGACAGTGTTTGTAGCTGATGATAAAAATCAAGCTTTTCAGCAAAAATTAAAATTTTAGAAACTTGTATGTACCACTATCAGCTTCAGAGCGTACCAATACCTGGACTTGCCCTAATGATATGAGAAGTAAGAACAAATGTGATTTTTAGATACTGAGTAATGAAATGTGTCAACATGTAGGAGCTCTTGCCTAATTCAGTAAACAATTATTTTCCAAATGACCAACACATGTTACAAGATTATGCATGAATAAGACCCATTCAAAGTGAAAAATTCACCAGTGGATCCTACCTAATAAAAAGGTAATATGCAAATTGACCATACCATCGACACACCCACAAGCCATGCCCACAAGCCAATCAGAGCGAGTATGCAAATTAACCCAACCAAGATGGCTACAGCCACAGAGAGCAAGGTTTCCCAGGTAACAGAGCAAGCCAAGCTTTCCGCAAGCTGTTGCAGGCCTAAGCCTCCACTCAAGCTACAAAGTTTCAATTATAGAAGGCAAACAAATTCAAACAGAAATGGCGGCAGAATGGAGCTTGAGAGAGCAGGCCAGGGTTGCCGGCGGCAACAGGGGAAGCAAAGCTTTCCGCACACCCTATCTGGGCCCAGCCTCCGCTTAAGGCTACAAAGTTTCAATTATAGAAGGTGAATTAACTGCCACAGAAATGGCTGCCGGCCGCGGAGGGAGCCCCAGGCTTGGCTCCGCTCCAGGCTACAGTTTCAATTGTAGAAGGAAAATAAATTCCAGATACCAGGGCCTCCGCTTGGGTTGCCAGGGGGCGTGGCTGGCCTGCAAACCACCACAGGCCCCTCGCTCAGGCCACCCCACACCCCAAGGGAACCCCCACCCTGATCTGGGACACCCTTCAGGGCAAACCAGCTGGCCCCCATCCCTGTACCAGGCCTCTATCCTATCTAATAAGAGAGTAATATGCAGATTGACCATCACTCCAACACACAATATGTCTGCCCCAATGTAGTAAAAGATCCTGCCCCCATGTGGACACAAGATGGCCACTACAAGATGGCCAGCAGGGGAGGGCAGTTGGGAGGCACCCGGCCTGCAAGGGAGGGCAGTTGAGAGGGACCAGGCTTGCAAGGGAGGGCAGTTGGAGGTGATCAAACCTGCAGGAGAGGGCAGTTAGGCCGGCAGAGGAGGGAAGTTGGGGGCAAACAGGCTGGCAGGGGAGCAGTTAAGCATCAACCAGGCTGGTAGCGGAGTGGTTAAGGGTTGATCAGGCTGGCAGGCAGAAGCGGTTAGGGTCAATCAGGAAGGCAGGCAAGCAGTTGGGAGCCAGCAGTCCTGGATTGTGAGAGGGATGTCCGACTGCCCTCCAGGGGTCCCAGATTGGAGAGGGTACAGACTGGGCTGAGGGACAACCCCCCTCCGTGCACGAATTTCGTGCACCGGGCTTCTAGTCTTAATATAACAGAAAACAAAGAGATCACTGAACAGTAAAAAGATCAGTGGTTGCCAGGGCCTAGCTGGGAGGGAGGGATTAAAAGGAGGAGCATAGAGAATTTTTAGAGCAATGGAACTATTCTATATATTACAATGATGGATACATGTCATTATTATATATCTGTCAAAACACCACGAGTGAACCCAAATGTAAGTTGTTAACTTTGGGTTATAATGATGTGTCAATGAAGGTTCATCAACTGTAACAGATGTACTGTTCTGGTGAAGGATGCTGACAGTGGGGGAGGTTGTGCATATGTAGGGAAAGAGGGTAGAGGGGAACTCTGTACTTTCCCCTCAATTTTGGTGTGAACTTAAAATTATTCTAAACTATGAAATATAAAAATAAATTTGTAAGTTTTAATGCAAATTCAAAAAAAATTTAAAGATCATTAATATGATTTCACATTCCCCATTCCAACTACCTTTAAGGAACTACCTGACACTTGTCAAGTTCTGGGGTAGCATCAATAAAGAATAATTAAAAAAAAAAAAGAATATCCATAATTATCTGAAAAATTCTTCCTTTTCCAAATACATAC
Source organism: Cnephaeus nilssonii (assembly GCF_951640355.1). Lineage (NCBI taxonomy): Eukaryota > Metazoa > Chordata > Mammalia > Chiroptera > Vespertilionidae > Cnephaeus > Cnephaeus nilssonii. Next base: position 67,297,886 of record NC_137084.1, on the reverse strand, counting down.
ACTGAGAGGCTGAAATTTTCTTCATATACTTCAACCAAAATAAAATACATATTACAAAAGATTACTAAGCCAGACATCAAAGAACTTTGCCAAAATGTAAAATAAGGCCATTCTTCTCACTAAATATCTTATTTTTCATAAGAAGTGCTACCTTAACATGCAATGTGTAGTGCTTTATTTTAAAAATATGTAATGAACTTATTTTTAAATGAATTCATAAATATTTTAAAATTGTGTTTAATTTCTAATATGGTAAATATCAATATGTACAACTCACATAAACACAAGCTCTTTGGGGTCCTTCAAAACTTTTTAGGACTGTAAAAACCGGATCCAAGACAAGACCAAAACGTTTAAGAACTGCTACCATGCACAATAGATTTACTTTACATCTAGTAGGAGATACTGGATGAAATGTTACACTTCTAGTAAAAAAACTTAGGTCTGTCTTCAAAGCAGACAGCCAGCTGTCCATTGTCTCAAGGAATGGCAGTCAACAAGTAGAGGGCCTCATATATATATATATATTACTAGAAGCCCGGTGCACGAAATTCGTGCACGGCGGGGGGTTGTCCCTCAGCCCAGCCTGCACCCTCTCCAATCTGGGACTCCCACCAGGATCGGGCTTAAACGGACAGTCAGACATCCCTCTCACAATCCAGGACTGCTGGTTCCCAACTGCTTGCCTGCCTGCCTTCCTGATTGCCCCTAACCGCTTCTGCCTGCCAGCCTGATCACCCCCTAACCACTCCGCTGCCAGCCTGATTGATGCTTAACTGCTCCCTGCCCGCCTGTTTGCCCCCAACTTCCCTCCTCTGCCAGCCTGGTCACCCCTAACTGCCCTCTCCTGCAGGGCTGATCACATCCAACTGCCCTCCCTTGCAAGCCTGGTCCCTCTCAACTGCCCTCCCTTGCAGGCCTGGTCCCTCACAACTGCCCTCCCTTGCAGGCCGGGTGCCGCCCAACTGCCCTCTCCTGCTGGCCATCTTGTAGTGGCCATCTTGTGTCCACATGGGGGCAGGATCTTTGACCACATGGGGGCAGCTATATTGTGTGTTGCAGTGATAATCAATCTGTATATTACTCTTTTATTAGATAGGATAGAGGCCTGGTGCACGGGTGGGGGCCAGCTGGTTTGCCCTGAAGGGTGTCCCAGATCAGGGTGGGGTTCCCTTGGGGTGTGCGGCGGCCTGAGCGAGGGGTCTGTGGTGGTTTGCAGGCCGGCCATGCCCCCCGGTGACCCAAGCGGAGGCCTGGTATCTGGAATTTATTTTCTTTCTACAATTGAAACTTTGTAGCCTGGAGCGGAGCCAAGCCTGGGGCTCTGGCAGCCATTTCTGTGGCAGTTAATTCACCTTCTACAATTGAAACTTTGTAGCCTTAAGCGGGTGAGCCCGGCCAGGGTGTGCGAGAAGCTTTGCTTCCCCTGTTGCCGCCGGCAACCCTGGCCTGCTCTCTCAAGCTCCATTCTGCCGCCATTTGTTTGAATTTGTTTACCTTCTATAATTGAAACTTTGTAGCTTGAGTGGAGGCTTAGGCCTGCAACGGCTATAGGAAAGCTTGGCTTGCTCTGTTACCTGGGAAACCTTGCTCTCTGTGGCTGTAGCCATCTTGGATGGGGGTTAATTTGCATACTTGCCCTGATTGGCTGGTGGGCGTGGCTTGGCTGGTGGGTGTGGCTTATGTAGCAGAGTGATGGTCAATTTGCATATTACCATTTTATTAGAGAGGATTGTTGACAGTATTACAGATGCCTACCGTTTTTCTCCCCCTTTACCTACTTCCTCCAAGCCCCTACCCACCCACCATAGGTCTTCACCCCACTATTGCCTGTGTCTATGGGCCTCCTAACTGGTTAGTGGGGAACAGAAGAGAAAACTCTGTTCAGCCCCACTCCCTGTGCTGCCTTCAGACAGAACATTGGAAACACCCAGGTGAAAATAAGAAGGCTAACAAATGATAAATTACTCAATTCCCCCAATTTACGTTAAGAAGGTAAAGAAATAAAGACACATTATTTTCAAACATAAGTAGGAAAGTAAAAAACTGAAGTGTGGTTTAACAAACTAAAATTGTAAAAGGTAAAAGTTCTGGAGTCATTCCCACTTAGACCATATACAATTCACAGTCCACCATCTATTATCTCCATCAATCTACATCATTTCACTGATCCTAAATTCCTACATATACGAAAAAGGGATAACATGTTTCCTAGGATTTTAAGGATTAAATAAGGCAATAAATAAACCTAACAAAACATCTGACATTCATCTATTTGTTCAACATAATGAATAACTGTTATGACACCGATTATTATGAGGGCAAAAAGATAAAGAATTCAAATCCTACATTCTAATCTAGATACACAGAATTCAGCAAGTGGATAAAATATTACATTACCATTCACTTCTATTTTATGCTACACACACACATATAAAGAAATAATATAAGTTCTTGTACATTATTAAAACTTGAGTAGCTAAATAAAACTAAGATAAACTCTCAAATCCATAGAACTCACAGTTATAGTTCTTATGCTGGATCGCAGCCCATGCAATTTTTACAAATATTAGTACCGCTTAATAGGACAATTGTTCCAAAAGCACAAGCTAAGGAGTCAAGTAGATCCCTGTTCAAATTTTACTTTGCAATTGTTGAAAGTAGAATTAATACGCTCTGAAGTATCTAGCACCTTGTATTAGTTTGCTAAAGCTACCATAACAAAGTACCAGGCTAGGTGACTTAAACAACAGAAATGTATTTTCTCACAGTTCTGGTGGCTAGAAGTCCAAAATCAAGATGTTGGAAGATTTGGGTCCTTCTGAAGTTTCTCACCTTGACTAGTTGATGGCCATCTTCTTCCAGTATCTTCACATGGGCCTCTCTCTGAGTGCGTCTGTGTCCTAATTTCTTCTTATAAGGACAATTTATATTGGATTAAGGCTCATATAATCTTATTTTACCTTATTTATCTCTTTAAAGGCACAGTCTCCAAATATAGTCACATTCTGAGTTACCAGGAATTAGGGTTTCAACATAGGAATTTTGTGTGAGCACAATTCAGCCCTAACACATCTTAATTGTTTAAAGAATCTATCACTATGCCTGGCACACAGCAAATCCTAATACACAGTAGCTATTATTAAGCAAAAGGTCGAACAGTTTCTAAAAGGATTTAATTCCCTCTGTATATTCCTTCTATAATGGCAAGAAGAAACTTTCCCTCACTGACATGAAATTGTATACCTATCAAGATGGAAATAAAGGCAAGAGAAGAGATTGAAGGATAAATGGTTGCTCTTTCCACTGCAGTCTTTATTTAAAGGGATCTAAAGTAGTTGTAGGGTAAGAAGAAAAAAAAAAAAGTAGCTCTTAATATGCCTCCTTTCCACTTGGCCTCAAGTCTACTATAGACCCAGATCTGGGAAAGGTCAAATATGATTGGGCTCTAAAAGGAGATAGCTACTTACGATTATCTATATTCCACCTCTTCATCCCACTAACACCTATGCAACAAAGCAACTACACTATTTTTTTAAAATCCATTGCAGATTGATCTAATTTTAGTTGAGAATTTTTATATACATTTTAATTCCAATTGTATCTATACTAGAGGCCTGATGCATGAAACTCGTGCACGGGGCAGGGGAAGGGGTCACTCAGCCCGGCCTGTGCCCTCTTGCAATCCGGGACCCCTTGCTCCTAACCACCCGCCTGCTCACTCCTTACCGCTTGGCTCGCAGCTCCTTACTGCCCGCCTGCTCACTCCTTACCTCTTGGCTCGCCACTCAGCACTGCCATGGAGGCGGAGAGGTTCCTGCCAGCTGTGAGCCCAGCTTCTGGTTGAGCGGTGCTCCTGCTGTGCGAGTGCACTGACCACCAGGGGGCAGCAGCTCCTGTGTTGAGCATCTGTCCCCTAGTGGTCAGTGCGCGTCATAGCAACCAGTTGTTCTGGTCGTTCCGCTGTAACAGTTGCTAGGCTTTTATAGAGATAGATTATACAAAACAACTAGACGAATAACTTTATCTAAAGAAATTTTAAATTATTTAAATTTTTTAAAATATATTTTATTGATTTTTTACAGAGAGGAAGGGAGAGGGATAGACAGCCAGAAACATCAATGAGAGAGAAACATCGAACAGCTGCCTCCTGCACACCCCCTACTGGGGATGTGCCCGCAACCAGGGTACATGCCCTTAACTGGAATCGAACCCGGGACCCTTCAGTCCGCAGGCCAAAGCTCTATCCACTGAGCAAGTGCCCGGCAAACTCATTAGTCAAAAGAGCCAAATATCAACAGTACAAGGATTGAAATTTCTTTTGAGAGCCAAATTTTTTAAACTTAGACTTCTTCTAACGCCACTTCTTCAAAATAGACTCGCCCAGGCCGTGGTATTTTGTGGAAGAGCCACACTCAAGGGGCCAAAGAGCCGCATGTGGCTCACGAGCCACAGTTTGCCGACCACGGCACTGAGCCAAACCAGTTAGGGCTAAATTTTTCTTAGTAATTTCTTTCGTGAGTTCAACCTTTTATCTAATTTATCTAAATGCTAAGTTAGCATATGAGTGCTTACAATATGACAGGAACAATGTTTAAGATATATTATCCCATTTAATCCTTATAACACTTTGAAGACATATAAAAATTATTTTTTAAGTCAAGAGAAAAAATTTTTGATCATGTAATCTTTTCAAAGAACTTTATTAGGATGTTTTTCACATATTAGGAAAAAGCTTATTTGCCAGTAAAAGAAATATATTTAACAACACAAATTAAAAACACCAAAGAGAATTTGGCATCATAACTTGGATAAACTCCAGAGTTCCTGGTTTCCAGTTCTTTTAAACTACACTCTCATGTAGTGCTCAAAGCTTTCAGAAATACCAAATTCAGTCACTCCTGAAATGATACATAATATCACTGAGACTACTTACTCCTTAATTTCTCCTATATGCACACTTATACACTAATAAAGTCCACCAAGCATAAATCTTCCCCTTGATATAAGAGAGATTAAATTAAATATGATATACAATATTTATTTTTTTGGAAACCACATTACTGGTACCAAAGCAGGGTAGAACACATATGTTACTAATGAAAGAACCAGTAACTCCTTTTCTACTTCAGATGGCTTCAAATGTTCAACAATTATTTGAAGAATTTTACATACAGGCTAACATATAGCCCATATTTCTTTTATGAGAGAAATGTGCGAACAGTTCCCTTAATTATACCCCTGCAAATAGGGCATTTTCTTAGGGAAGGGGCACATTCCTGGCATACTACTAGATGACCACAAGGAATGAATACAATAGAAACTTCTTTGTCCATGCACACTTTACAAGTTCTTTCTTCTTGCAACCTCCGCAATTGTTCTTCCAGAGACAGACCTAGTAACAAAAACAAAAAACTTTAGCGAAATTGAATTTCTATTTTAGTTCCCATTAAATAAATGAGTAATAATTCATGTTGGTCTTAAGTCTTCGTTTTGTTTTACCTGAAACATCTTCTGTTGGAATATACTTCATATTCTTTTCCACTAAGTAAAGAAAATATACAAAAAAACATCATTACCAAATACAGCACTGCTTAACCTACTACCTATCTGTTTTACCTACTATCTATTGAATAACATAGATTTTAAATATATATTATCAGAAAAGATTTAGCCCTACTACTTGGGCAATAAAAGACCAGTTTTTTAGAACATGTTAAATTATGGAGCATAGTTTGCTAATTGGATTTGTTTACTTTTTTGTCAAATACAAAGATGAACATAATCCCAAGGATTTCTAAAACAATTTTACCAAAAAACTCACCAAATAAGTTCTTATATAATGTAGAGTCAATTTCTTTTAGACAGTTTTTGAAGATGTTGGCTGCAGCATTTCCTTTAACTAAAACAGTATCAATCAGTTCTCTTGCTTGTAAAGGTATCTGTGTTTTTTGTTTAATTATATCATGTTCTTGTTTATTAATTATATTGGCCTTTAGAAGATTATCCAGGATGGGAAGCACACAAGTCAACTGTTGAAAGAGAGCCATTCTATTCTTCCGAATTAATGACAAATCATCTTCATTTTAGAAAAAAGAAAGAAAAAAAATCCATTAGATTTTATACTGCTCCAACTAAACCTATACCAACCCTATAAGCAATTTAGGCACTAAATAAATAGGAACTTGAAAAAGAAGGGCAAATTTACTTGTTTGCACATTAATGTCTCTCCCTTGAAAAACTCCCAGAAGATTTTGCTAAGGCACATTATATAGTGTACACAGAGTCTTTGTTTGTGTCCCTTTCTTAAGTCAATACATTTATATGTTTAGAAGCCTGCTTTTCTTTTATTCTGTTGAAAGCAAGCAGAGAATGTTAGAGGATAGTAAAAATTTCCCACTTCTGTTCTTTCCCACATGGAATTAATAATACACGCTAACTTCTACTTGTATTATATCACTTTACTTTTTTAAGTTTTTAAATTTTAAGAATAGTTGGTATATAATCTTATATTTGTTATATTAGTTTTAGGTGTACAACATAGTGATCTGACAGTTTTATACCTTAAAATGTGATTACCCCACTAAATATGGACAGAGAACATAAAAAGACATTTCTCCAGAGAAGACATACAGATGGCCCGAAACATCACTAATCATCAGGGAAATGCAAGTCAAAACCACAACGAGATACCACCTCACACCAATAGGATGGACATTCCAAAAAGTCAACAAAGAACACATGCTGGCGAGGATGTGAAGAAAAGGGAACCCTTCTGTCCTATTGGTGGGACTGCAGATTGGTGTAGAGTCCATGGAAAACAGTATGGAGAGTCCTCAAAAAATTAAAGATATTGCATTTGACCCAGTAATTCCACTTCTGGTATTTTGAAAACGAAAACACTAATTCAAAAAATATATATCACTTTTACAAGCACTTTTATATAAACTGTCTTATTTGATACAAAGATTCTGTCAATTAAACAATGTAGGTATGATTGCTTCTCATTTTAAAATAGGAAGACTCAGAAAAAAATGAGAACCTGTCCAAGGTTACAGAAACAATCAGCTGCAGACCACGGTCTCCTAGTATTCTTTTCAACTCCATGCTTATGAAGCAGTACTGTAGACCTCCTTTATCTGTGGTCTCATTTGCCACTGTTTCAGTTACCCACAGTCAACCATGGTCCAAAAATAGTGAATGGAAAATTCCAAAAATAAAAAATTTTTAAGCTTTAAATTGTGCACCATTCTGAGTAGTGTGATAAATCTCACTTTGTCCCAGCTGGGAGGTGAAAAATCCCTTTGTCCAGTATATCCACACTGTATTCTCTACCCACATGTCAGCCACGAGGTTACCAGGTTGACTGTCATGGTATTGTAGTGCTTTCAAGTAACCATTATTTTACTTTAAAATGGCCCCAAAGTCATTCACATAACTTTTATTATAGTATACTAGTAGCCCATTTGCAGGAAGAATCCTGCAAGCGGCTGCTGCGGCCGTTGCGGCCACCGCGCCTGCACCCTCGCGCCACTGCAGCCCGCCCCACCCCGCTCCGCCACACTCCGCCCCGCCCAGGCTTTCCCTCTGGCAGCCACCTTGCTTTCCGCTTTTCCTCCCTCTTCTTTCTAAGTTGTCTTCAGTCTTCACTCCTCCCTCCCTCCGTGTATGCAAATTAATCGCCATCTTTGTTGGATAATTTGCACACTCGCCCTGATTGGCTGGTGGGCGTGGCTTGGGCATAGTGAAGGTGCAGTCAATTTGCATATTACTATTTTATTAGGTAGGATTGTTATAATTGTTTTATTATATTATTAGTTAATGCTCTTAATCTCTTATGTGCCTAATTTAAAAATTAGACTTTATGTATAGGAAAGAAACATAGTATATATGGTTCAGCACTATCTGCAGTTTCAGGCATCCACACTGGGGGTCTTCAAACATATAGCCTGCAGATAAGGCAGGGACTATTGTACTGCATTGTTCAAGAGTCTGAGCTGTAAAGTCAGGACAGATATAGATCCCAGTGCTGGCCTAGCCACTTACTAGCTATGTGCCCTAACCTCCAGATTCGTTGGTTTCCTTATCTGTAAAATATAACTGTACCTCCCTCAACAGGGTGTGAGAATTAAATGAGATAATATACATACAATATTCAGCATAATATCTGGTACATAGTTAGCTACCAACATCCTATCTAATAAAGAGGAAATATGCTAATTGACCATCATACCCTCACAAAGATGGCGACGCCCATAGCCAATAAGGAGGGAATATGCTAACTGACTGCCACACCCTCAAAGATAGTGGCACCCAGTCCCCTTAGCCCCGCCGGGGCAACAGGTGTGCAGCACAGCCAGGCCCTCCCCCAGGAGTCCCTCCAGAGTCCTGCCTCCAGAGTCCCTCAGTCCCCTCAGCCCCCCAGGGCCAGCCCAAGGCACAGGCAAGCCTCGGATGGCAGCTGCCCAGCCGCCCAGGGCCACCCGAGGCACAGGTAACCAGGGCCGGCCGAGGCTTGTGCTACCGACAGTGGCAGCAGCAGAGGTATGATGGGGGCGTCGCCTTCCCCTGATCGCCGGGTCGCCTCCCACCCCTGAGGGCTCCTGGACTGTGAGAGGGGGCAGGCCAGGCTGAGGGAACCCCCTTCAGTGCATGAATTTTCATGCACCGGGCCTCTAGTTATTTTATAAATGTCTATATCAATTTTTTAAAAACTGCATATGAACCAAGTCTAATCTTTTTGTCTAAATGTTTTCTCCTTTAACCTCAAATCAAATAAAATCCAGTTAAATTTTCTAAATTTATGGAATATGAGCATGAATTCCTGAGGTATTTTTCAAGAAGTTCCTTCTTCTAGTGTTCCAATCACCATATTTAACTGCCTATTTTCAGCCTTAAAAAAAAATAATACATCTTTTCATTTATAAGTTTAATGAGAAATAAGTATGAAAAGTGAATTCTATTTTCCTTTCTTTAGAAATAAACAGAAAAAGGGTCTTCCAATCCAAATACCCCAAGTGATACTATATATGCAACCTTTACCTCTGCTAGCTCTTTAACCCTATTTTTTGCATCCTAGTTTCCACAGCTAGTCTATAAACTCCTTGAGAATGAGCACCATGACTCCTATAGGTGTTCATGTTCAAGAAATATTTGTTGAAGAAATGATTACTCAAGACTTGTTTTGGGAGTCTGAGACTTAACATAATCTGATGAATACCAAAATCAGTTCCCTATCTTTGGGTTGGACAGGGGCTTCTCACCAAGCCCTAGGATTTTATCATCAGTTCTATTTGTTGTATAAGTATCGCTTACAGGATTACAGCGTCAAATATCATATTACGACTATGATTTGAAGGAACTTAAAAGAAGAGAGAGAAATAAGACCTGCATTCAACTTTAAAAATTTGCTTTTTCAGAACAACTTAAACTTGTTATAACAAATAAATAGAACTGAAGAAGGGTTAAGCTAAAATCCTCTGATTAGCATATATCAAGGAATCTTACTGGAAAATAAACATAGAAAAAAGGTATAGTCGATAGTTGTTAAGTAGAGTAGTCCACAGTCCCCAGTGGAGAAGGGGATGTGCAGTTTGGAAATGACTGGAGGCTGCTACCAGCAGGTAGTGGATAGATGAGGATACTAACTTTCCCGTGACATGTGAGACAATCCTGTGAGCCCCACTGGGAAATAATGCAGTTTTCTAGCATTCCCAAATACCTGATGCCATTTCTTCCGTTTGTCTTTCTTTTTCTTCTTGTCTGTTTTCATCTTCAGCATTAAGAAGTGCTGACACAATATCATTAACTGTTTTGTAATTCTCTCCAGTTGTTAGGATTTTACTCTGAACTGTCTGTTTTACCAAGCTTCTACTGAAGCCCATTTCCAAGGCAGCTTTCACCACTGGTGTATCCATCATGACCGCATCTTCTGAAGAACTTTCTCCAGGTCCAAAATGAACAACTATTTGAAATGACATGTACCAATGTTAAATTCCACAAATATAAAAGTATGTAGGAAAACGTCTATGACACAAACTTTACTCTCACATTACTTATATCCTGGTAAGAGAGATGAACTAGACGCACTCATTACCTATAACTCCAACAAAGGTTTAACTTGATCAGGATCAAATGAGTGTATATGATATGCTGTACTTTTTAAGAAATACCACTTCCACTTCCCAGGCTACATTCCAGACCTACTTAAAGAGAAAATAGGGATGGGGCTTACAAATCTGTATGTTTTTAAAATTCCCCAAGTGATTCTGATGTACAGTCATATTTAGAAACCAATATGCTACACAAATTTAGAAGTGAGAAATTATCTCACTTCAGCCAGGGAAGTTGGGGAAATCAACAAAGACTTCATGGAAAAGTGGCATTAGAGCTCTGATTTAAAGAAACAGAATCTAAAGATATGAATAGATGAAGCAGAAAGAATAACAAGTGAAGACAGGAAGTATAGTAAAATGGAATGCTGGTTCACCCAAAATATGTCTAAAGACATAAGTAAGTATGATAAAAGAAGTAAACAGTCATATGATTTCAGAAGTGACAGATGCTCTGAAGAAAAAGCAATGTAAGGTGATTAAAACAAACTAGGAGGCAGGAGGACACTTCAAATAAGGTAATCAGGGAAGCATTTTCTGATAACAGGATCAATGCTAGCCAACATGACACATTATGAAAATTACAGCCCTCGCCGGTTTGGCTCAGTGGATAGAGCATTGGTTTGGGGACGGAAGGGTCCCAGCTTCAATTCCGGTCAAGGGCACATGCCTGGGTTGCGGGCCCGGTCCAACATGCAGGAGGCAGCCAATCAATGATTCCCTCTCATCATTGATGTTTCTACCTCTCTCTTCCTCTCCCTTGCTCTCTGAAATCAATAAAAATATTATTTTTTTTAAATCTTAAAAAAAAAAGAAAATTACGAAAACATTAATTCTTCAAGATGCTTTACTGCCATCTGCTGGAAAACTGTTATAATACACACTAGAGGCCTGGTGCACGAATTCGTGCACATTGAAAGGAAATTAGAAGGTGGCCGGCAGGGCAGGACTGGGCAAGACAGGCCAGACACACCCTGGAGCCAACATTCTTGGCCAGCCGCACTTGGGGCAGCGTTGGGGCTCGAAGGGCATCTGTGGAGTGAGCAGGGGGGTCCCTCGGCCTGGCCTGGGGGGATCGGGGCAAAACCAGCAGTCTGACATCCCCTGAGGGCTCCTGGAGTGGAAGAGGGCACTCTGCAAAGTTGCTGTAGCTCGGCAGCTCCTGCATTAAGCATCTGCCCCCTGGTGGTCAGTGCGCGTCATACCTACCGGCCAGTTGGCTGGTCATTTGTTTAGCCTTTTATATATCCTATATAATAAAAGGGTAATATGCAAATTGACCTTAATGGCAGAACAACCACTGGACCAGTCATTATGAGGCACACTGACCACCTTTAGGTCCCTTTCCATGGCCTGCAGGCTCCGATCGCCAAGGGGTGGAGCCGGCGAGCAGGCGGGAACAGCTAATCTCTCAGTACTTTCCCCCAGCACCCCGATCACATGTGATCGGGAACCTGGGGGTGGGTGGCGGGGGGGAGGGGCAGGGTTACTGCAGGCAGCTGGGGAAGATTGCCAGGCCTAGGGACCATACCCGCATATGAATTTCATGTACCGGGCCTTTAGTATAGATATAAATATACAATGGCTACCATGTATGCTGTGCTCCCTTGCTCAAACATATGTGGAAGCCCTCTCTGAAGAGGTAACACCAGAACAAATACTTTAGTGATAAAAAGGAGTAAGCTATGGGAATATCTGAAGAAGTCTTCCAGGCAAAGAGAAAAGCAAGTATAAAACCTTAAGTCAAGAGTAAAGCTTGATACAAGGTATATTCAAGAAACAGAAAGAAGGTGGTGAAAGTCAAGAAGGAGGAGGATGCCCAGATTATAGAGCCTTGTGAGAAGTTTATATTTTCTTCTATGTTTGCCAGAATATTCTAGGAGGGTTTTAAGCAGAGGAGTGATAAAACCTGATTATTTTGTTCCCCCAAAAGATAATTCTGGCAGTTTGGTGATAAACTTAAATGAGGTAAAATGGAATCAGGGAGATCTGTTTGGATATTATAAAAGAAGATGATGGCAGTCTGGATTAGGTTGATAGGGATGGAAATGGAGAAAAGTGGTAAGATTAGGGACATATTATAAAGGTAGAGATGAAAGGACTTCTAATTAAACATATAAGGTAAAGAGAAGAATCAGGAATAAAGCCTAAGTTAACTTTTTTTAAATCTTCACCCCACGATTCGTTTTGCATTGATTGCAGAGAGAGAAAGGAAGGGAGAAGAAGGGAGGGAGGGAGAGAAAGGAGGGAAACATCAATGTGAGAAACATCGATCAGGTGCCTCCCATACACATCCTGATTAGGAATCGAACCTGAAACCTGGGTATGTGCCCTGAGCAGGAATCAAACCCAAGACCCTTCGGTACATGGGACGACACTCTAACCAATTGAGCCATACCAGTCAGGGCAGTTTTCTGAGTCAACTTTTGACCTTAGTAAATGGGTGCCGTTAACTGAGATGGAGACAACCAGAATAGGAGCAAATTCACAGGATGAAAGAAGGGAGCAAATGTTATAGCTAAGTAGAGATTTAAATATGTAGTTGGACAAAATAGCCTGAGTTTTGAGAGGTATTCCATCATTTGAAGGTTTGAAAAAGGAGTAGTCATCACAGGAGATTGTCCATGATCAACCAGGGAAAAACCAAGAATGTGGTGTCTGGGAAGTCAAGAGTCAATGTCTTAAGGAAGATGAAGGACAGTGATGTTAGCAAGACTGCCAAATAAGATGTCTCTCACTCATATTCCCCCACCCCACCCCTACCCCATCAACAACAGGAATCCATCTATGAACTAGATGTGGGAGCTCTGAGATCCTGTTCCAGCCCCTCTCAGCTATGTTCCAGAGCCAGATTATGAAATCTTCTAATAGTCTAAGATCAAGGAGAACTGTTTTGAGAAAACAAGCTTGGCCCGAGACAGCTGACTCACTGACCACTATCCCATCCACAGACCCAAAAACATTTTCATACTGCTCAGGACTTGGCTACAATCCAACTTAACTTGATCCTGTCCCCACCATACACCAAGAAAATGGAGAGGAGCCACGCCCACCTATGCTTTGGTCTCAGCTGTGGACACTGAAGCTGCCTATGAACCAGATCCAGCCATGGTCCAGGAACCTGCAGGTAAGCCTGTCAAACTATAGATTCTGAAAGGGCCTTGCAACTAGGTTCCAACCCATCCCAGCTGCAGTCCACAAATATTCCTGCTGCCACAGGGACCCAGCAAGCTACATTCCCAACTGAGCAGCTGGAGATACTCAAAGGGCCTGACACTCAGCTCCAGTCTCTCTCAGCCACAGTCCACAGCAGTACTGCTAGCGCAGGGACCTGGTGGGAGACACTCATGTCTGCATTCCAGGAGACCCTGAAACAACTCCCAACTCTCTACCTACATTAGAGAGCAGTCTAATCCAAAAAGAGACCTGGTAGGAGACATGTCCATCTGCGCTTCCAGAACCAGGTCTACAGACCTCTATCTTCTTTGAACCTGATAACAGCTCTGGGGCTCACTTCCAGCCCCTCTCAGCTATGTTCCAGAGCCAGTCCTGTCCATCAAGAGACAAATCCAGTCACCAGACAAGAGCCCCTTCCTCCCTGCAAGGACCTGAAGGGAGCCACATTCAACTGTACATCTGGTAACAGGCCCACTATCTACAGCCCAACTGAACAATGTACTAAAGTCAGTCCTATCCACCAAGGGACCAGATAAGATCTACACCAGCCTTAGCCTGTAGCAACAAGTCCACCAACCATGGATAGCACCACAGACCCAGCAACAGCCTCATAACAGCTCCAACCAAGCATGATCGCAATCCAGAGGCAATCCCATCAGCCAGGGGACCCTAGAGAAGAAAGTCTTTACCTGCCAAGAGCAGTCTATAAAGAGTTGTTTGCTCCTTCAAGTGCACAGACACCAAGGAAAAGTTATATGTATATCATCCTAATCAGGCAAGTATCACACCACCAAAGGAAACTAATAAAGTTCCACTAATCAACTCTAAGAAATGGAAAGCTATGGTTCATCTGACAATTATGACTTGCCTGACAATTAATTTAAAATAATCAATTAAAGAAATTCAAGAGAACAAAGACAGACAACTAAATGAAATGAGGAAAACAACACATGAACAAAAATTAGTTTAATAAAGAAAGAGAAACCATAAAAAAGAACCAAAAAGAAATCCTACAGCTGAAGAATAAGACGGAACTGAAAAATTCAACAGAGAGATTCAACAACAGACTTGATCATGCAGAAGAATCAGAGAACTGGAAGGCAGATCATTTGAAATTAGCCAGTTATAGGAACAAAAAACAAAACAAAAAAAGAGAGATTAAAAAGACTAAAGAAGGACTATGTGAATTATGGGACACTATCAAACACATGAACATTCACATCATGGGTGTCGCAGAAGAAGAGAAAGGAGGAAAAAAACGTACTTAAAGAAATACTAAGTGCTGTCGAGGATGTGGAGAAAAAGGAACCCTCATGCACTGCTGGTGGGAATGCAGACTGATGCAGCCACTATGGAAAACAGTATGGAGTTTCCCAAAAAAATTAAAAAGGGAACTCCCATTTGATCTAGTAATCCCACTTCTAGGAATATATCCCAAGAAATCAGAAACAGCAATCAGAAAGGATATATGCACCCCTATGTTCATAGCAGCACAATTTACAATAGCTAAGATTTGGAAACAGCCTAAGTACCCATCAGCAGATGAGTGGATTAGAAAACTGTGGTACATCTACACAATGGAATGCTATGCTGCTGTAAAAAAGAAGGAACTCCTACTATTCATAACAGCATGCTAAGTGAAATAAGCCAGTTGGAGAAAGATAAATATCACATGATCTTACTCATTTGTGGAATATAAAGAACAACATAAACTGATGAACAAAAATAGATCCAGAGACAGAGAAGCATCGAACAGACCGTCAAACTTCACAGGGAAGGTAGGGGAGGGTGGCGGGGGAGTAATAGATCAACCAAAGGACTTGTATGCATGCATATAAGCATAACCAATGGACATAGACACTGGGGCAGTGGGGGTATGTCCTGGAGGGTGTGGGAGTGGCCGGGGAGAGGTCGATGGGGGGAAAAGGAGACATAAGTAATACTTTAAACAACAAAGAATAAAAAAATATACTAAATTTTTTAAAAAAAGAATGAACAGCTGAAAACTTATCAAATCTTGGGAGAGTTATGGATATCCAAGAACAGTAAGCTTAAAAAACTCTAAGCAAGATCAACCCAAAGATTACTCCAAGGCACATATTCAAAATATTAAAGGTCAAAGACAAACTTATTCTTTTAAAGAAGCAAGAGAAAAACAATTTCTCACATAGAAGGAATCCCATAAGGATATCAGCAGATTTTTCTGCTGAAATCATGCAGGCCAAAGAGTGACGTGATATATCAAAGTGCTTAAAGATAAAAACCGTCAACCACACAAAACAGTCCTTCAGAAATGAAGAGGTAAAGACATTCAGACAAACAAAAGTTGAGGTAGTTCAACAACATTAGACCTGCCTTAAAAGAACTGCTAAAAGGATTTCTTCAAGTTAAAATGAAGGGACACTAAGTAACAGCCTAAGACATATAGAAGTAAAACACTTAACTGGTAAAGATAAACATATAGTCAAAATCAGAACACCCTGAACTGTAACAATTGTGTATAATTCACTTTTATCTCTAGTATAAAAGTTAAAAAACAATCATATCTATGGCTACAATGATTTGCTAATGTGTTAATATAAAAAGATGTAAAAATATAGCATCAATAGTGTAAAATGTGGGGTGAGAAGTAAAAGTGTAGTTTTTGTATATGGTTGAAAGTAAATTGTTAGCCGCTCAAAACAGTCTTATGTTTCATGTAAGCCTCATGGTAAACATAAAGAAAAATTAATCAAAAAGGAAGATAGCAATGAACTAAGGAACTTGAAAAAAAAAAAAAACAGTTAAAAATTATAACCGTAAGTCCTTTAACTATCAATAATTACGTTAGCATGGCCGGTTTGGCTCAGGGGTCAACCTATATGAACCAGGAGATCCCAGTTCGATTCTTGGTCAGGGCACATGCCCAGGATGTGGCCTCAATCCCTAGTAGGGGGCGTGCAGGAGGCAGCCAATCAATGATTCTCTTTCATCACTGATGTTTCTCTCTCTCTCTTCCACTCCTTTCCTCTCTGAAATCAATAAAAATATACTACTAATATTAATTACTTTAAATGTAAACGGACAATTCTCTGATCAAGATACACAATAGTTGAATAGCTTTAAAAAACCAGGATCCAACAATATACTACCTATCAGAGACTCACTTCACCTTTAAAGAAACAGGCTGAGAGTGATGGTACATAAAGAGATATTCATGCAAATGGTAACTAAAAAAGATGAGGAGTAGCTATACTTACATCAAATAAAATAAGACTTGCAGTCAAAATCAGTAACAAGACAAAGAAAGTCATTATAGAGGGGTCAATTCATCAAGAAGCTATAACAATTGTAAATATATGTGTACCAACATTGGCGTACATATATATTTAAAGCAAATATTAACAGAACTAAAGAGAGAAATAACAATAGCAGGGGGCTTCAATACCCCACTTTCAACACTGGATAGGTCATCCAGACACAAAATTAACAAAAAAATAGTGAACCTGAGTAACACTATATACCAAGTGGCCCTAACAGAAATACACAGAGCACTCTATCCAATAGCACCAAAAACATTATTCTCAAACTCACATGAAACATTTTCCATGATAGATCATATGTCAGGCCACAAAACAAGCCTTAACAAATTTAAGAATATTAAAATCATATCAAGTATCTTTTCTAAACACAATGGTATAAAACTAGAAATCATTAACAGGAAGAAAATGGAAAAATTCACAAATACAAGGAAATTAAACAACACACTCCTGAACAACCAATGGATCAGGGAAATTAGAAAATATCTTGAAACAACCAAAAACACAACATACCCAAAACTTAGAGGATGCAGCAAAAACAGTTCTAAGAGGGAAGTTTATAGCAATAAATGCCTGCATTAAAAAAGGTCTCAAGCCCAGCTGGCGTGGCTTAGTGGTTGAGCATCGACCTGTGAACCAGGAGGTCATGGTACAATTCCCAGTCAGGGTACATGCTCAGGTTGCGGGCTCAGGTGTACTGGAGGCAGCTGATTAGTGATTATCTCTTGTAATTGATGTTTGGGCTCTTTCTCCCTCTCCCTTCCTCTCTGAAATCAATAAAAATATATTTTTTTAAAGTCTCAAATAAACAACCCAACTTGAAACATCATGAAATTAGTAAAATAAACTAAGCCCTACTTTTCAGAAAGAAGGAAATAACAAAGATTAGAACAGAAAAAAAATGATATAGAGACTATAATGAAAATAGAAAAAAAGAAACTAAAGTTGGTTTTTTGGAAAGATAAACAAAATGGAAAAACCACAGCTAAGCTCATACAGACAAAAAGAGAAGGCTTAAATTATAAACAGAAGAGAAGACATCACAAGAGCAACACCAGAAACCCAAAGGATCCTAAGAGACTACTACGAACAACTAACACTAACAAACTCAATAGTCTGGATGAAATGGATCCATTCCTAGAAACATACATCTTACTAACAATGAATCAAAAAGAAATAGAAAATGTGAGCAGACCAAGAACAACTAAAATGACTGAAGCAGTAATCAAAAACCTCCCAACAAAGAAAGACTGAGAGCAGATGATTTCACTGGTGAATTCTACCAAAGATTTAAAAAAGATTAATGCCAATCCTTCTTAAACTCTTCCAAAAAGTTAAAGAGGGAAAACCCCAAATTCATTTATGAGGCTAGCATTACCCTGATACTAAAGCCAGATAAGGACACTAAATGAAAGAAAACTACAGGCCAATATCCTTGATGAATACAGATGCAAATGTTCTCAACAAAATACTAGCAAGCAATTAAACAATGCATTAAAAGAATCTTATATCTTTTTATATAAGGATTCAAGGATGGTTCAACATATACAAATCAATAAACATGATAAACCACTTTAACAAAATAAATAAAAAACATGATCCCCTCAATAGAGTCAGAAAAAGTATTTGGGAAAATTCAACCCCTTTCATTTATCATGAAAGCTCTCCTGACAATACCTAACATCTAGCCCAGCCTGTGTGGCTCAGTGGTTGAGAGTCGACTCATGAATCAGGAGGTAGAGATTCGATTCCTGGTCAGGGCACATGTCCGGGTTGTGGACTCAGTCCACAGTGGGGGAGGGAAGAGGGGCAGGAGGCAGCTGATCAATAATTCTCTCTCATCATTGATGTTTCTATACCTCTCTCCCTCTCCCTTCCTCTCTCTGAAATCAATAAAAACGTATTAAAAAAAGAAAAAGAAAACGACAAACCTAACATCTAGCCCAATTTCTAAATCAGATATGAACTAGGTCTTTTCAAATATGCTGGCTTATAGCAAACAACTTTTCCTCCTTGGAGGGCTTATTATTTGCACATTTCCTTGGTATTCCTTTAGCTATTTGTTATGGTTGTTTTTCTTTTACATGTGTCTTATCTCCCCACTTGGAATGTCAGTACTTTAAGAAAGATTAGTATACTTCTAAAAATCCTGACAATGTCTTGAATCTTAGTACACTCATTATTTATAATTAACTTCCAGCCTTTTTTTTCTATGACACCAAAAATCCTTTGTTTACATACTTTCGTTCCCAACATTCTTATAAAAATTCCCATTCCATATTTAAAGTATTTTCATACATACTGGGTGGATCAGCATTTTCATCTCCAGGAGTGTCTGAAGTTGACAACAGCTATGAAACATAAGAAAAATTAATAGGTAAAATAAAAAATTTCAAACAGCCTGCACAAAGCAACATTAAGATAAGTTTTCTGTAAATAATGTACATACTCTTTGAAAACTGGAAAATTTACATAATACTTTGCTTGCCGTGGCCAGTGTGGCTCAGTTGGTTGGAGCACTGTCCTATGCACCAAAAGATCGCTGGTTCAATTCCCAATTAGGGTGCGTCCCCAGGTCACAGGTTCAATCCCCAGTCGGGGTGCATGTGGGGGCAACTAACAAATGTTTCACTTTACATTGATGTTTCTATCTCCCTCTCTCCCCCTTCCTCTCTCTCTAATATCAGTAACATATTAAAAAATAATTCTTCACTTTGCTTTGTTTTACCTTAATCATCATAAAAATGTCCTTAAACTTCACCTACTTCCAAATTAGAAGTCAAGTATTTCTCTAGTTTCAGGAAAATAAGAAAAAGTATTAATGATTTATCATTCCTTTTAGAAAGTCATATTTAAAATGGACCACTCTCAGAGTTTCCAAACTCCAGACAATTATATTTTCTTTTCTGGAAAAGATGGAGGAGACATTGAGGATCCTCCTCCAACTTACTACAAATTGTACAGTAGTATGTTGAGTGATTTCCAAAAAACTAAAAACAAAAGACAACCTTCTTTATAACCCCTTAACAAGGTAGTTAAAAAAATAAAAATTAAAGGTATTAATATGAATAGAAAACCTGTAACTATACCTGAAAAACAAAGGTAACAATTACTTCTAAAATTATTTTTGCAATTATTATTTAGGAGAATTCAATGTTGTCAATTATAAAAATGTATTTACCTGTTCAAGAAGATGAGGATATCTGGCTTGAATCTCATCAACGAACCCCTGTCCTTTCATGAGTATTAAGAACTCACACCTAAAACATAGAGACAACATTTTTTTAATTGTTTTAGATCAAATATATAACCTGATCATTCTAGAAAAGAGGCTTTCATACTTTTTGTACCCCATAGTAGAAACACTTTACATCACAATGTAGCATACATACATACCTAACAGAAACAAAATTCTCAAATATTAGAACCTTACTATGTGCTGATGCATTCTGATATTTTCTATTTAGATCCTTTAAACAACAATAAAAGGGTACAGATCTACAAAGGAACACAAACTGAGGCTTGAAAAATGCTGTTCTAGACAATTTGGCAGTTTAACATAGTTTCAGAAACTGTAATACAGAATTCCTAAAATGTGATCTTTCATAATATAATAACAGCTAATCTTTCTCTAGTGTCCACTCTTCCATTCATTTAAAGCACATATCCACCCTCCAAAAAAATACTGAACCAAATATTTTCATATATAATGTGACAGTGTTTTCCAAGTACTCAATTTTCAAATTACTAAGATTTCTCAAAGGTGTTCCAGGAAGTTCACATAACATCTGTTTCCATTTCATTCCTTTTGTTTTTCAACAAATAGTGCTAGACAACTAGATATCCATATGCAAAGAGCAATAAACTTCAACCTATTCCCATACTATATACAAAAATAAAATAAATCATATATGTAAATGTAAAATGTAAAACAGAAGAAAACGTAAGAGAAAATCTTTTTGTCCTCATGTTAGGTACCGAATTCGTAGATAAGAAACCAACAGCATATCCACAAAAGAGAAAATTGATAAACTGACATCATCAAAATTAAAAATGTCTGTTCATCACTGTTAAGAAAATGAAAATCCATGGACTGAAAGTTTGCAAAGCACATCTAATAAAGCATTGTATCCAGAGTATATTATGAACTAGCAAAACTTAATTTAAAAAAAGAAAACTTAAAAATGGGCAAAAGATTTGAACAAACACTTCACCAAAGAAGATGTATAGATGGTAAATAATCAAGTAAGAAGCTCGTCACCATTAATCAATAGGAAACGCTAATTAAAATGACAGTGAAATGTCACTATGTACATATCTATTAGAATGGCTAACATAAAGTATGTAAAGTATGTAAAACACCTGGAGGTCTCATACCATGCCAGTGGAAATTTAACATTTAACAATTTAGCAGTTTCTTATAAAGTTAAAACAAAACTTGCCATACAACTCATCAATACACTTGGACATGTTTACCCAAGAAAAATGAAAACATGTGTCCACAAATGTTTTATTAATGTTTAGAGTGGCCTCATTCATTATTGCTCCAAACTAGAAACAACTCGAATGTCCTTCAATTCTGGGTAGAATGAGTAAAGATCATATGCATGCTCAGGACTCAAGGAAGTTTATCAACCAAATAACAGACTTAGTTGTTACTGTGTTTTGATCTTTATATAGTTTTAAATTATTTTCATCCTGGGACTGATTAATTTATATTCATAACGATTAAAGATAGGAAGTATAGCCCTAGCTGGTTTGGCTCAGTGGATAGAGCATTAGCCTGAAGGGTCCCGCATTCGATTTCGGTCAAGGGCACGTACCTTGGTTGCAAGTTTGATGCCCGGCCCTGGTTGGGGCACATGTGGGAGACAACCAATCAATGTATCTCATATCGATGTTTCTCTCTGTCTCTCCCTCTCCCTTCCACTCGCTCTAAAAATCAATGGGAAAATATCCTCAGGTGAGGATTAACCAAAAAAATAAATTAAAAAAAATAAAGATAGGAAGTATAATAAACTCTGCCCCATATTTTCCACTTCTCCAATGAACTTGATGAGGACAATTTTCGGGTGTCTTATTCACTGTTATATCCCCAGCATCTGAAGAGTATCCATTAAGCACCCAAATATTTGATAAGTAAGTAAACTGTGTTAAAATATAGTGATAACAATTATTTATTTTGGTTTTTCATTTACTAAGATTGAAGATTACCCACAATAGAAATTTGCTGTTTTCAGAAGTGTTTACAAAAAAGCATCGCTAAGATCTTTCCGTTATTTAACTATTTAAAGCAAAACACAAGTTACAGAAATAAACCAAGACTTTGTTTTGTTTTGTTTTATAAAGAATAAAATGTAGCAATTCAAACACTGGAATTAGAAAGCTGTTCATGTCTTTTTCACACAGTATAGTCAAATTTCAAGTTATATGTACACAATCCCATAGAGTTGAACATAATTATTTAAATTTCTGACAAAACATGCTTTTTCCTACATAAATTACAGTATTTTCTGGCGTATAAGATGACTTTTTAACCCAGGAAAATCTTCCCAAAAGTTGGGGGTCTTATATGCCGGAAAATACGGTAACCCACCCATCATTTGGCAATAACTCACTTTAATTCTAAATTGTAAATACCGTATTTTCCGGCGTATAAGACCCCCCGACTTTTGAGAAGATTTTCCTGGGTTAAAAAGTTGTCTTATACGCCGGAAAACACGGTATTTAAATAAAATATATGTCACTTTTTAGAGGGAAAGTCAAAATTATCTTGACATATTATAGTATCCTACCTAATAAAAGGGTAATATGCAAATTGACCGCACCTTCGCTATGCCCAAGCCATGCCCACCAGCCAATCAGGGCGAGTATGCAAATAAACCCAACCAAGATGGCTACAGCCACAGAGAGCAAGGTTTCCCAGGCAACAGAGGAAGCCAAGCTTTCCGCATGCCCTTGCCAGGCCTAAGCCTACACTCAAGCTACAAAATTTCAATTATAGAAGGTAAACAAATTCAAACAGAATGGCGGCAGCCACGGAGCTGAAGAGACCAGGCCAGGGTTGCCCGCGGCAACAGAGAAAGCAAAGCTTTTCGCATATCCTGGCCGGGGCCAGGCCTCTGCTTAAGGCTACAAAGTTTCAATTATAGAAGGTGAATTAACTCAAACAGAAATGGCTGCCGGCTGTGGAGCATGCAGGAGGCTTGGCTCCGCTCCAGGCTACAAAGTTTCAATTGTAGAAGGTAAATAAATTCCAGATACCAGGGCCTCCGCTTGGGTCGCCAGGGGGCGTGGCCGGCCTGCAAACCACCACAGGCCCCTTGCTCAGGCCGCCCCACGCCCCAAGGGAACCCCCACCCTGATCTGGGACACCCTTCAGGGCAAAGCAGCTGGCCCCCACCCATGCACCAGGCCTCTATCCTATCTAATAAAAGAGTAATATGCAGATTGACCATCACTGCAACACACAATATGGCTTCTCCCATGTGGTCAAAGATCCTGCCCCCATGTGAACACAAGATGGCCACCACAAGATGGCCAGCAGGGGAGGGCAGTTGGGAGGCACCCGGCCTGCAGGGGAGGGCAGTTAGGGGTGACCGGGCCGGCAGAGGAGGGAAGTTGGGGGCAAACAGGCTGGCAGGGGAGCAATCAGACTGGCAGCAGAGTGGGTAGGGGGTAATCAGGCTGGCAGGCAGAAGCGGTTAGGGGCAATCAGGAAGGCAGGCATGCGAGCAATTGGGAGCCAGCAGTCCTGGATTGTGAGAGGGATCCCAATTTGGAGAGGGTACAGGCTGGGCTGAGGGACACACACCCCCCTCTGTGCATGAATTTCGTGCACCGGGTCTCTAGTCCTATATAATAAAACCCTAATATGCAAATCGACTGAAAGGCGGAACAACTGGTCGCTATGGTGTGCACTGACCACCAGGGGGGCAGACGCTCAATGCAGGAGCTGCCCCCTGGTGGTCAGTGCACTCCCACAGGGGGAGTGCTACTTGGCCAGAAGCCAGGCTCACGGCTGGCGAGCACAGCGGCGATGGCAGGAGCCTCTCCCATCTCCCCGGCTAAGGACCCTAAGGGGGATGTCCGACTGCCAGCTTAGGGGAACAGGCCTAAGCCGGCAGTCGGACATCCCCATCAGGGTCCCGGACTGTGAAAGGGCATAGGCCAGGCTGAAGGACACCCCCCCCCCAACCCCCGGGTGCATGAATGTCATGCACCGGGCCTCTAGTTAAAGATAAAATTTTAAACACAACTTTTAACAATGTATTGGGCCATACTAAAATATTTCTCCAATTTTTTTTTTATCTTTACATAAAAGTGACAAAAGGACTTTTTAATTTCCTGAAGAGTTTCCAAAGATTCCTCATATTGTGAAAGGCACTCACAGGTCAAAACATTATCTACAGTATACAATTCCATTTATAAGAGGTACCTACAGTAGTCAAATTCATAGAGACAGAAAAGTAGAATGGTGGTTGCCAGAGGCTAGGGGCCAGGTAAATGCTGAGTTAGTGTAATGAGTAAACTTTCAGTTTAAGAAGATGAAAAAGTTCTGAAAATGATGGTGGTAATGATTGAGAAACAATGTGATTGTTCTTAATGCTACAGAAAGGTATACTTAAAAATGGTTAAAATGATAAATTTTATGTTATGTATATTTTACGCACAATTTTTTAAAAAAAATCATTTAGTCCAACTCCCTCATTTTACAGAAGAGGAGAGAAGCTCAAAGGCATCACACAATTTGTTCAAGTTCACATGGTTACTCAATAATACAAACAGAATAAATTTCTAATTCTATTTCCACTAACAACAATGCCTCTAAATTCTTTCTAAAAATAGGAAATACTGCTAGAGACAGTGACCAAAGGAGATATGTCACATATCACAAGATGAAATTGTGCAGAAAAAAGTTATTTACAATTATAATCAGACTTAACAATCAGATTTTATTATATGCACTCTTATTATGAAATATTTTATTCATAAATCCATTTTATGTCACTAGTTTTCCTTTCCCCTTCTTACCTTTTTCTAACTTATGTTCTTATTGTTCTATTTTATATATCTTTAATCCTTAAGTCTCCTTTAGAGCAAAATAGGAAATAAAGAAATGAAATGTATGGCCGCCATAACTGTAAATGAGTCAAGTTGAACTATACCGTGAATACATGACTTACAAAAGAAAAATGCACAGAACATTCTACAACATTTCAATCAAAATAATTAAAGTTCAAATTGGAAGTTTTAAAAGGCTCCTTCCCCAATAGCATAAGAGAAGCTTTGTTATATTGAGATGTAAATTTAACCATGCCAGGATTCCTACTTCTTTAAGCAGTTTTGCGTAGAAATACCTTTAAAAACAATTACCTTGGAAACCACTTGGCATGTTCTACCCATGGGTCATCTCCAGATTCCCAACACCTTAAGCCACCATCACAACAAAAGCATTTGACATCGTCGTTTCGACCTAAGGAAACAAAAGACTAAAATTAAACACACACATGTTCTCATATGTCAATTAAAATGAACTAGATAAAATGTAGAGCTATGTAAGTTTCTTACCCACATAATAGAAACCAGCACTTGCAAGCTGCTCAGGTTGAACTGGAACATTAGAAGGCCAGTACATAAATGTTCTCAGCCGGGCTGCATGTGTCTGCATGCTCAAATTTGAAATGCTAAACCTCAGTGTGTCTAGAGAATTCTCCAAAAATGGGCAGTTGGGGAAATGTCTTCGGTGTTCTGACATAGCATCATCCTTTGGTTCCCAGTTACTTAGTTTCCCACCACAAGCAAAGCAGGCTACCCTATCTCCAGGTCCTATGTAATAAAAACCAGCTCTTGCCAATTCTGATGGTGACAAAAAAGTTAATGGCCACAGGTGGTAAGTAAGCAATCTGGCTTGTTCAGTGCTCATTGCATAACTGTACGGGTTAGTCCTCAACGGGGAGAAGTCTTCAACTGCTCTAGAATGAATAGGGTTTGATGAAAGGTTGGGATAAGAACCACTGAATGATCCACGTTGTTCCAAAGTAGGAGATAATGAATGTGTAAAACTGTTTCTCATTGGAGAAGTATTCTTAAAGGTGGATTCCAAACCAGTAACAGAAACCAGATTCTGAATAAAGCTACAGCTAGGATAGAGCTGTTTATGTTTTTCAATAGGTTTGTCTCCTTGTTTCCAGTTATCCAGCATCAGGCCACAACAGAAGCATTTGACCTTGTCATTCACACCAGTGTAATAAAAACCAGCGCGAGCAAGACTCCTCTCTGAGACAGGAACACCAGCGGGGAAAGTCGAATACGTAGACATTCTGTAGAGTTCACATGAAAAGTCATATTTCATTTTGTGTTTGTTGTCAATTGTCCAATTTGACAAGACCGTACTATCTTCCATTATAATCCTTTTTGATATGAGTGACTTGGGACAAGTCGTTGGGAGGTAGTTTTGTGCATGAGTGATTTTACTTTTTGATGGGCAAAAACTTTCACATGAAATTTCTCATCTCTTCACACTAAATTAGATTTTTACTATAAAAAAAGAATCAAATGATAGGCGCCTACTTAAAATTCACTACACCTAGTTTAGTGGATTTACACCTACGTTTACACTTGGGTAGGATGAATATCCCTCTATATTACCAAGATACTCTGTAGTACTCTTTGGGATTATATTAACTCTTCTAGGTAACTCAGATGCTATTAAGTCATTATTTAGTGTAATACTAATATAATGACCTGAAAGAAGTTGATACACTTCTGAAAATATTTAAAACTAATTGACTTTTAAAGGAGGTTTATATTCCCAAAGTTCTAAACAACTACAGAATACCTAAGTTTGCTTTTGGTTGTAACTACAAAGTCTGGTTATCAGGCCAATTACTGATTATGCTATAAAAAGAAAAAACTTTATGCAGGCTTCTTTCTCTACAAGCACGTTAATATAATTTCCAAAAATAAAAAAATCTTATTTTAGTCTAGTAAACAAGAATTAAAGTCTTCATATGGTCACATTATCTAAAGGCTAATTCACACAACTTATTATCATAGTATTTACTTAAGTGGATTATATTAGTTTCAGATAGTTTTGGGGGACATCAATACCCACAAGCTTTGTTGAACTTACTCCTGTTATACTGTATATGATGTCAAATGAAATTAATTTTGCTTAAAGCTCACAAACTAATTTTTCCTTTGTTAATTATTGTCTATATGTTTCCATTTCCTGCAGCATCATTATGTTGTTTTTCTTCCTAACTCTGCATACCACCTTATTATTATGCTTGATCAATTGAAGGTATTTTCTCTATAAACTTTACTAGTTAACCATAAAATTTCCACAGCAGAAACTTTCTACTCTGCATTTAAAAATTAACCTGTCTTTCATTTAAGGATCATGCACCTATATCATTCATTTTGTAATTACAGATAAATACATTTATCAAGGTAACAGCTTGTCCTTTGTAGTATTATAATAAATGCCTAATAAAATACTGTATTACATAATGTACCAGTAATTAACTTTACTATTATTTCTGAAAACCCTTCATATTTAAAAAATATAATTCATACACAAAATTACACTCCACAGAGTTCAAGCTATATCCCTTTATAAAGTTTCTGGGTCTCCATAATGGGATTTATTACTGCAGCAGAAAAAAATGAGGGGGAAAAAGTAGTCTCTTCAAAGCTGTAAATCTGGAAAGAAAAAAAAAAGCTATTTTAGAAAACTATTTTCATAGTAAAGAGCATTTATACACTAGCATTCAATTTACTCAATAAAGTCTAAAAATGATTTACACTTTAGAAAATACATGTTAATTCCAGCAATTTGTCACAAAAACTTTCTAACTGGGAAAGCTTTAATGAAAATAAATGCAATACAGATAGGCCCCTTAGCACTAAGTACAGATCTCTATTTTTAAACATACAACTTTAAAGACAGATGGACATTTACTTAGATCAAAATATTTTGTCCTTGGTCTCCTCCCTTTTTTTTGGTGACAACTTTTAATAGTTTAAGAATTTCCCTGGCAAAAGGAGGCAGTGGCCAAAGAGAGACACCCACCAGCAACAGAGGAGCAGTAATTAAGACAGTAACGTGTGTGTTTTTAATGCCGAGTCTCTCCAGGACTAGGCAAACCGACCAGGTAAGAGTGAAATGCACCAGGAATTCACGAATACAAACCTCTACACTCCACCAATTCCCTCCCAATCCTAACGCAACGGCAACAGGCAGCACCTGGAAACCAGAACGCGGCACAACGGCCTGGGAAGCCCTGGCCTCGGGACCCGGACCACTTGCACGAATGCTTCCGTTACAGCGGGACTGGACAGCCCACCGTTAAACTATAAACTTTCATCCACCAGCACCGTACTGTGTGTGAATCCTGACCGCTTTCATGCAAACTGCAGCTGGGTCGGGGGATAGACTGGGAGAGGAGAAAAAAGAGCAACTATGGGATTTACCCATCCATTTCCCGGGGCTGTTCTCACAGCACACAGAAGACCAGCAAAGCGGCGGGGCGCAGCGGAGACGACGCGAAGTGTACCGTCTCGCCGCCAACAAATGTCTTGGTTCCAACAAATTTAAAAGGTTAAGTTTAAAACCCTGCAAACGCTCTGGGAGAAAACGTCTTTTCTTGCTCAAAGTCTAAGGGCCGGAAAAGTGGGCGGCGCCCAGAGCAGGCAGGCAACCAGGTCCATTTTTACACATTATTTTCGACTGCAGGTCTTGGGAGTCCGAGCTTCCGAATTAAATGAGAGCCTGGGCGAGAGCAGGGAGCGCCCGGGACGCCCCGCCGCCAGGCTGTCTGCCCTCGGGCCGCCGCGGCTCGGGGACGTGGGCCCCGCGCCCCAACCCGCCTCGCGCGGTCCCCGCGACGGGCGCACTCACCTCGGTGCCGGCGGCGCCCACGGAGACGGCGCGGCCGCCCTTCGGCCTCCACACCCGCAGCAGCGGCGCCCACGCGACGTGCAGCCCTACCGGCTCCGGTAGGCTCCCCCGAAGCCCACCCCCGCCCAGGCCGGGCCCACGCCGACGCACGGTGACGTCAGCGCGCCCGGCGGGGTTGCGTCACCGCCGGGCGCCGGGCGCCGGGCGCCGGGGAGTCTGCGGTCGGAGGGCGGGAGTCCGCGCGCGTTCCGCTGCGGTCAGTGGGTCAGCCGGCGGCAGGGAGAGGGCACCGTGCCCAGCAGCCGGTGTTTCGGGGTTTACCTCGAGGTTTGAACGCTTTTGACCTTTTCCTTCTCCCTGGGTCCCTAACATTCTCCCGAGGGGGACGTGACACACCGTGACCCGGAGCGTTTGAATCTTGGGAAATCCTGCGGAAACGCCCCAGCGCGGGGGGTGGTTTTGCGCCTTTTCCCCGCGTCACCCCGCAGCTATGCGATCCGGCTCCGGGCCAAATACCGCCGGCGTGACGCCCGCGCTCGTGAGCCGCTGCCTCTGAGAACAGAGTCAACCTGGTGGCATTTCTGCTTCGATGAAGTAAACAATTGTAACCGTTTCAAGCAGTTTGTAACCGTTTTCCTCCGCTTGCAACAGCTCGCCGTGGAAATGGAAGAAAGCAGAAGTGCTGGAAAGGAGAACAGCGCCAGCTTAATTTTGGAGGCTTGATTTTTATAATCGTTTGGGGATAATATTATAATTACATCTATGTTATAATTAACCGGTGGACCTTTTGTGTTTTTTTTAATATATTTTATTGATTTTTTACAGAGGGAGAGAGAGTTAGAAACATCGATCAGCTGCCTCTTGCACACCCCCCACTGGGGATGTGCCCGCCACCAAGGTACATGCCCCTGGCCGGAATCGAACCCGGGACCCCTGAGTCTGCAGGCGGACGCTCTATCCACTGAGCCAAACCGGTTTCGGCGGACCTTTTGTTTTTAAACTTTTGTTTTTAAACTCTTGGTTTTCTGTTCTAGAGATGGCACTAACGAAAGCGTGTCCTTATTTCAAAAACCTTGGTGTGGCTAGCCATGGGCATTTTTGCCCCGCCCCCGCCCCCATCCCCATGAATGCCACAAACGGTGTCGCAGAGTAAATGTTTGCCATATGGCAGCGAGCACATGTCTTAATGTGTGTTCTGTGAAGACATTGTTTGTCAGTGATTAGCAGACGCCCTCTTTTTCAGGGGAACTCCGGGGGCAAAACATTTCAAAAACTTCCAAATAGCAAGCCGCTTAGTTAGGCAGCCGGGAATTCCAGGATCCTGAACCATTTCCCATTTTCTGCCCCTGTCATTTCTGTCTGCCAGTCAGTCACAGAACAGAAGGGTTTTTTGTTCCAGTGTTAATAGTATAAAGAAAGTATTGGTAAGTTTGTGACACACGGGGAAGAAATGCCATGGCCCCAAATGACTAAAAACTTCCAAATATGGCACATGAGTTTTGGTAGTAGTTCAGTATTTAGTTCAAGTCACTGTTTCTCGGAAAGTTACAGAATCTTCCTTACATAGGGGGGAAATATATATAGCAAGAATTGTTCATTCTGAATTCAAGGTTATTTCTCTTTTTCAGTTCTTGTCCTGACCAAAAAAGATAATGAACATACTTTAGTATAGGGGAAAATTTGAATTTCAAACACTCAAAAGCCTTAGATATTTCCCCCAAAAAAAGTATGTAATAACTTTCAGTTATAATAAATACTACTTTGTAACTTTAATCTTGTATAAGCTGTAGTTTGGTGTTAAATTTATTCAGTTAATCTTTTTCATATTTTCAGTGTAGAGTTGCTGGTGATTTTGTTTTATTTTTAATATATTTTTATTGATTTCAGAGAGGAAGGGAGAGGAAGAGAAAGACAGAAACATCAATGATGAGAGACAATCATTGATCAACTGCCTCCTGCATGCCCTCTACTGGGGATTGAGCCTGCAACCCAGGCATGTGCCCTTGACCAGAATTGAACCTGGACCCTTCAGTCTGCAGGCCTATGCTCTATCTACTGAGCCAAACCGGCTAGAACGAGTTGCTGGTGATTTTAAAAAATAAGTTGTATATTTCTGTTGAAGTTGCCATCCTAATATTTTTCATATTTATGTAGAAAAGATATTTACAGGATTCAAAACAATTTTAAGGGTGAAAATAAGATTGAAGGGATTTGTCTACCAGATAATGAGTTGTATAATAAAGCCACAGTAATTAAGACAGTATTGTAGTAGCACAAGAATGGACAAATAAACAAAAGAACAGGATAAGGAGCCCCAAAAAAGTATGTGTTGTGTGTGTGTGTACAGATAGGTAGGTAGACAGATATAGATATAAAGATATAGGATATATATATATACATCCATGTAATACGTATATATGAATTTGATATACGACATTGATATTAGTGATAAGAATATTAACTATTCAATAAGTAATGCTAAATGAATGAATATTTTAATAGAAAAGTTAGATCTTGCCCAGCCATCATGGCTCAGTGGTTGAGCATCGAAATATGAACCAGGAGGTCACGGTTCAATTCCCAGTCAGGGCACATGCCCAGGTTGTGGGCTTGATCATCAGTGTGGAGTATGCAGGAAGCAGCCGATCAATGATTCTCTCTCATCATTGATGTTTCTGTCTCTTCCTCTCTGAAATCAATAAAAATACATTTTTTTAAAAAAAAAGCTAGATCTTGAACTAAACTATTAAAGACATTCCTGGTAGATTAAAAACTCTAAAAGTGAATAGTTATTAATCTGGGGTTTTAAATGTATTTTGTGAGTTGTAATCCATTATAGTTACTGCCATTATTGGTGCTCAAGTATTTTTAATCTTAGGCTAATAGGAGTATACACATTAGTTTCTGAGTCCTTTGACATGGTCCTAATAGTCTTTGATTGATTTCCAGGCTGATGTTGTACATTTCTATAATGCACCATTTATTCAGGGTGCCCTGGTTCCTTTAATGGGAAATGGTATTTAAAAACTATAATCTGAATGTTTGTGGTGCTCACTGTTATTGAGTTGTATTTTTTTTATAACTTAATCCATGGACAGAGCTGGGTAATGTGGTCTTACTTTGTGTAGATGTACCAATAATATATTCAACTAGAACATATGTATTCAACTACTTCCCTAATGGATATACTTCTGAGTGGTTTCCAATCTCTTACTATTACAAATAGTGCTGTAATGAATAGTTATGAACATGTCTTATTTTAAGACATATTCCCAGCAGTTAGATTGTTAGATCTAATGATAAATTCATAACTTTGCTAGATATGGTCAAATATCGGCAGTGTTAGCATTTTGCAATCCACCCAGCAATGTATGTAAATTCCATTTTAGCTCCAATATGGCTTTTTATTTTCTTGCATAAAACTAGGGAAAAATAAAAGGTAATTTTTAAAAATATATATTTTATTGCTTTTTTACAGAGAGGAAGGGAGAGGGATAAAGAATTAGAAACATCGATGAGAGAGAAACATCGATCAGCTGCCTTTTGCACACCCCCTACTGGGGATGTGCCTGCAACCAAGGTACATTCCCTTGACCGGAATCAAACCTGGGACCCTTCAGTCCGCAGGCTGACGCTCTATCCACTGAGCCAAACCGGTCAGGGCAAAAGGTAATTTTTATTTGGAAAAAATAAAACATGCATTTAAGGACAAAGTTTTTGTCAGCTTAGAAGCTGTCAGAATAATGCCGTCATAACATTTTTCATTCTTGCATATGGGTCTGTATGCATATGTGAAAAAGATGTACATATACATTATCTGTCCCAGAATGCATCATGCTCTGTCTTGAGGCTATCAATAGGTAGACATTGATTTTAAGTGGATGTCCTTACCTTTATTATGAACAAAGAAAAACCACTTTCACAAAAAGACTTGGAAAGGGGGTGGGAGGAAATGCCCTTACCATATTTAACAATCCTTGTTTTAAGACAGTGAGAAATTTTGTAGGTGGGAAGTGGTACTAGGTTTTTTTTTCCCTTCTGTTTTTCCTTTCTCCCTACTGAAGAAAAGAACTAGGTAATATAGTAAATGTATTCAGAATATATATTTTTTACTTTGAATACTTTTTTGTATTTCAATTACATTTGACAATATTAGTTTCAGTTGTACAATCCAGTGGTTAGACATTATATAACTTACTAAGTGGTCATCCTGCTAAATCTCGTACCCACCTGATACCATAATAGTTATTACAGTATTATTAGCTATGCTCGCTATGCTGTACTTTATATCCCTATGACTATTCTGTAACTACCAATTTTGCATCTCCACCCCTCATACCAGTCTCATGTGGCTTCTTCTTTATATCCTTAGTTATAGGACTTCTGTTCAGCCAGGTTTAACCTTTTGCACTTGGATGTCGAGTGTGACTCGACACGGTTAGCATCGGTAGCAGCTCGTATGTCGAATTGTATTGAATGCATCAATAATTTGAAATATAAAAAAATCCAAATAAATAAGTTTGTATGAAAAGAAACTCCAGTTTTTTATTCTACTGCCGCGCTTTGTAAAATCTGGGGTATTTAAAAAATTAAATCCCGAGTAGAATAAAGGAATCGAGAAAAAAGCGAGTGCAAAGGGTTAAGGCAGTTCTGAATGATGATTATTCTGTAGCTTAGTTGTAATTTTGATGTGGTTGTGGAAGGAAGCGAGTATCTATGCCACCACTTGACTAGAAATCCCTATTTCATATAGTTTTAATTTCTTTGCTCTATTATGAATGACATCAAAAATATTTTCATATGCATCAATTGCATATGTAAAGCTTTATTTAAATAAATAAGTATAAAGAATGTTGGGATTGATTGTGTGGTATTGTTAAAGAATAAAATATTCTGACACTTAAGATGTCAACAAGTAAGAAAAGGTAAGGTTATTCAGGACAGAGAGGTAAGGCTCAATTCTGAATACAGCAGACAGCTGAGGATGTATATATAGCCAACCAGTAGGATAAGGGGGTCAGTGGGTATAAAATTACTGAGGAGGGACATCAAGTGCAGGGGGGAGGGGGCTTCCTTGCTAAACTTCTGTTTTTTCCTCTTGTTAATCTGTCTTTTATTACAGTGATCTCAGCCAAGAACTCAGAAGGGTTTGGGGAAAATTATTTTTTCCTTCCCTACATCAGTATATACTGTAGGGAAGGAAAAATCTTTACCTCTGCCCATCTTAGGTTCTTCACCTGGGGCGCTGAAAATTAAACTGGCCAAAGCTAGATCCTCAGGTGAGGATTAACAAAACAAAACAAAAGTTTTTGCCCAGCCCATGTGGCTCAGTCGTTGAGCGTTGACCCATGAACCAAGAGGTCCCTGGTTTGATCCCCAGTAGGGGGCGTGCAGGAGGCAGCCAGTCAGTGATTCTCTGTCTTCATTGATGTTTCTCTCTCTCCCTTTCCCCTTCTTCTCTCTGAAATCAATAAAACATATTTAAAAAAAACAACAAAATAAGAATAGTATTTGAGCATTCTCAGCACCATATATACATATATATGTATATATACATATGTATATGTGTGTGTGTGTATATATATATATATATATTCCAACTTTTTAAATCCTCACCACAATCCTATGAGATGTTGCTATATTATCCTCCCTCCACAGAGATGCACACATTTATAGAGATGTTAAATAATTTTCCCAAGACTACTCAGCCCTAATCTGAACCCAACATGTGCACTTTTTAAAAATATATATGTTTTTGTTTTATTTTTTTACAGAGAGGGATAGAGAGAAATATTGATGAGCTGCCTCCTGCACACCCCCTACTGGGGATGTGCTCGCAACCAAGGTACGTGCCCTTGACCGGAATCGAACCTGGGACCCTTCAGTCGGCAGGCCAACTCTCTACCCACTGAGCCAAACCAGTGAAGGCATCACGTGCACTTTTAATCCCTGTGCTGTACTGCCTTTTCAAAATTTCAATGAGTCTAAAATAAGATAATGTATACCAGACACCTAGTTCATACATGTTTAATAAATGTCAGTTTATTATTAATATTCTGTCTATATTTTGCCTTTTTAAAATGTCCTTTCCTAAATTGAAATACCTTGCTTCATTATTCAGAAAACAGTTCCAAGTCCCACCATCTACATAAGTCGTCTTTTTTAACTGGGTTGATCTTAAAAATTCCTTTTGATATCTAAATTTGGCCCTTGATTCTCAACAGTGGTAATTAAGGAAGAAGAAATCTCTATCACATCCAACCCCACTCACAGAAAGTCATTCATTCATTTACTCAATAAGGTCCTATTTGGGGACTCTTTCCCCTTCCCCACATGGGAGAATGCTGTGAGATCTTTCCCCCTCCCCTCGTGGGAGTCTACTTGTTCTTCCTTTACTATAAAAAAATTTAAAAATAAGGGCCTATTCATGCCAGGCTCTGTGTCACGTGCTAGACTATACTGGTGAACAAAACAGATGGTTCTCTTTCTCATGGAAGATTTGATGGTAGAATATGACGTTAAGCAAGTGTATAGCCACAAACTCTGATGTGTTATGAGTAATAAAAAGGCCATTTGAAAGACAGTCTAAGGCAGTGGTCAGCAAACTATGGCTCGCGAGCCGCGGTTTGCCGCTCTGTTGACTAATGAGTTTGCCGACCACTGCGTAAGGCATTACCCTTACCCAGAAGTTTTGACTTCAAGTTAAAGACATTAGTACATTATTAAAATGTTTTTTAAGTGTTTTTCCCTAAGGCAGTGGTTCGGCAAACTCATTAGTCAACAGAGCGGCAAACCACGGCTCGCAAGCCGCGTGTGGCTCCCGAGCCGCAGTTTGCCGACCACTGGTCTAAGGGATGTAATTTAGGTGGGAGAAGTCAGAGAAAGCTTCTCTGAGGAAGTAACATCTAGGCTAAGTGAGACCTGAAGAATGAGTAGGACTTTGTCATGGAAAGAGTGACTGAAAGAACATTCCAGTCAAAAACCCTGAAGCAAAAGAGCTTGTCATGTTTAGAAACTAAAGCCAAGATAGCTGGGAAATAGTGAGCAAGGGGAAAGTGACAGAAAATGAGGTTAAATACTATACAGGGCCATGTCAAAGCTGATAAGGAGCAGGTATATAGTTTTGCCTGGAATTTAGTAACATCCACACTGTCTGCTATGATGTGCAAGATGTCAGAAGCAGGTGAATGTGGTTGAATGACATTGCTTGTGGCCACAAAGGAACTTAGCTAATATTGTCAAGTAACATAAGGAAATGAATAAAAAGTGTGGGTGGAAGTTATAATGAGCATGACCTAAGTATGACATTAAGCCTGCTGCAAAGTTGTGAATTATAACATATACTAGAGGCCTGGTGCATGAATTCGTGCATGGGTGGGGTCCAGCCGGCCCACCCTGATGGGGACTCATCAGGCCAGGCCGGTGGGGGGAGGGGCCGCGGGCGGTTGGCTGGCCAGCCCCGCCCCCGACGGCGTGTTGGGGGCCGACTAGGGGCCAGGCAGTGAGGGGGGGCCCATCGGGGCCCAGATCAGGCTGGTTGGCTGCCACAGTGAGCGTCATAGCCACCAGTCATTCCGCCATTCCAGTCGCTGGGCTTTTATATATGTAGATTGTATATTGAGGTTTAAATTATCTACCCAATTCTGAGACCTGAAGGCCAGGTTAGATGGGGAGTGAAGTTGGAGAGAGTCAAATGAATTACCACACATCAATCAGCCAAAAATGGAACTACCAGTATTAGCTATAGTGATTTATTTTTTCCAAAACAAAATTTCAATTTAACTAATACTTAGGGAAATAACAAAATGTTTGAATAAGTAAGTTGGTTATGTTAGCTATAGATTACTACAATGAGAAATGAACAATAGTTTTACAAAATGGAGATAGAAAAGTTCAAATACTATGTGTAGTATGCAATAAGAACCGGATTTTAAAAAAATAGGTGTTGCAAAAAAGGCACGTACTATCTCTATATCCTTTAGCTGAGTTACAGATAACCTAAGCAATATTACAATACAGGCTAGTACCCCAAGAGAACCATTTGGTTAGCATGTGGCTAACCAACTGAGCCTTTGAACAGAGAGGCAAAATCAGTGATATCCCAAAGAAATCGTCTCCTAGTGTCAGAATAAGGAGATGGATTCTCTCCCCCTTGCTTGGTTCCTAATCTTCCCCTGCGCAACCCTAGCATACATCTAGAACTGGCCTTTGCTTATCCCCCCAAAAGTATTCCCCACTATAGAGTTACTTCTGGTTTTAAAGACCTGATAACTCTATAGGAAACAAAGGATAGAGAATTATCCTTTGAATGTGTTACCAAAAAGTAATGCATATGAGGAAATTTTGCTGCACTGGCAGTATAGAACATATTTATTTACCTGTTGGTTCCAGGGGCTGCTACCCAGTGTACTTTCTAAGTCCCAGAATTAATACCAAAGTAGTGAGAATAAAACGGACTTTTCCCAATGGATAGGTTTGGCACAAGACTTCCTGACTGAATCAATAGACAAATGAATAAACAAACACTGGAAGGATTGTTTGATTTCATATCAGACATCCCATTGAATTCCATAAATTAAAGCCAGGTGTGCTCTACAAGTGTAAATGATGGAACATCTTAAAGAAACTATCCTATATAATACAAGGCTAATACGTAAATTATAGGACCTAAACTATCCTATATAATACAAGGCTAATATGTAAATCGACCGAACAGCTAAATGACCCGTCACTATGATATGCACTGACCACCAGGGGGCATACGCTCAATGCAGGAGCTGCCCCCTAGTGGTCAGTGTGCTCCCACAGGGGGAGCACCACTCAGCCAGGAGCTGGGCTGGCGAGCACAGTGGCTGGCGAGCGCAGTGGCAGTGATGGGAGCCTCTTCTGCCTACTGATGGCTTAGGTGGGCCTAAGCCATCAGTCAGACATCCCCCGAGGGCTCCTGGACTGTGAGAGGGTGCAGGCTGGGCTGAGGGACACCACCCCCCCACCGAGTTTATGAATTTCGTGCACTGGGCCTCTAGTAGTTCAATATTGAAGAGGTTTTAAGTTGGTAAAGAAGGAGCCTAGGAATGCCTAAGTTATCCGATATCATAGAAATAAAAATATTAAGAATAAGAGTAATTCTGATTGCTTTATTAAAACATTTCTCACATAATTCTTTACAAAAACACCATGTCCATAAAAAGTCACTCAACAAATATCAAGATCTTCTATGTATAGGACACTTATCAAAAAAGACAGAGGATCCATGTTCTTGGTTCTTAATACAACTCCAAAATATTTAAAATTCTGAAAGGTTAATTAACAAATCTTAAATTCTACTTCACTTACAATTTCAATTGCGCTGAAATTTTGATTTAGTATTGTACTTGTAGTGCTATCCCTATTTTTTGTTCACAAGAACAAAAGCATATTCTCTTGCTATCTGAAATATGTTTATATGGTTTAGCTGTATGTTTACATAAACATATTTATACTTGTGTAAAACAAAATTTTCTGTTGTAAAGAAATTTTTAAAAAAAATAAGGAAACTAAAGCAATATGAAAGTTAAAATTACAATACATTTAACCCATAATGCTAAAATTTTGGATCATCTTCATGAAAGAAATGTACGAACTGTGCCCTTGATTGTACCTCTGCAAATAGGACATTTTCTTAGAGAAGGGGCACAATCTTTGCATACTACTAGATGGCCGCACGGAATAAACACTATGGAAACCTCTTTGTCCATGCACACTTTGCATGTTCTTTCTTCTTGTAGTCTCCTCAGTTGTTCTTCTATTGGTAAATCTAACAAGAGAAATAAATTTTTAATAAAAGGCAATTAGGTGCTTCTCTCCCAATGAAAAGCCAAGAAAATAAAGTTTTCTATTGGTTTAAAACATTAATACTATTTTACCTGAAACATTTTCTGTGGGAACATACTTTATGTCCTGTTGCACTAAGGGGGAAAAAGAAAAAAGCATCACTAGGGCAAATAAGGTTAATATTTAGTCACAGAATATACATTTTTAAAGTAACAATTTAGACTCCAGCCAAATGCTATAAATAATTGTCATCAAGTCAAGGCAACAAAAGTCTTTAGTCTTCTGTAAAATTATTAGTTTATACATTTGATTGGATATTTTCAATAATCACAATTATTATTAAGCATATTTTCAATTGATCTAGAAAGTTCTCAAAAGTAATTTTCTAGCACTCACCAAATAAACGCTTGTATAAGGTGGGGTCATTTTCTTGTAGAGAGTTTCTAAATATGGTGGCTGCAAAATTTCCTTTTACTATAATAGTATCAATCAGTTCTCTTGCTTGCAGAGGTGTCTGCGTTTTCAGTCTAATAATATCATGTTCTTGTTCATGAATCACTCCGGCAATTAGTAGACTATCCAGGATTGGAACCACACAAGTCAAATGTTGAGAAAGTGCCATTCTATTCTTCCGGATATATGACAGATCATCTTTATGAAAAAGAACACAAACATGTTAAATCTCTGTTCACAAACTTCCTTCCAGACCTACACATATAACTGAATGGGGGGGAAAATGACCATAATTCATAATCAGGCATTAAAGTTGATTGCTAGGTTTGGGGGTACCCAATCCCCTGTGCCTAATAACAATGTTACTTATAATACAGACTAACACTGAGCATTGTGGTAAGCACTGAGCGTGTATTTACTCATTTCATCTTCACAACAGCCCTTTGAGGTAGATACTAGTATCTTAATTTAACAGATGAGAAAACAGAGGCACAATGTGGCAAGTAAATTACACACAACTAGCAAAAGTCAAACCAAGGCAGTTTGGCATCATAATCTGTGCTCTCGACCATTTGGCAATACTGCTATAAAATAGAATTTAGAACTAATAAAATTGAAATTTCTATTTAGTGAAACTGGGAAAAAATAGTAAAGATATTTAAATGATAGAATATTTTTATTAAATTACCAATTACCATTTTAAGATGGAATTTTTAATTATTTTCCTAAATTAGACATGATATTGCCATTACCTAAATATTTTGCAGTAAAAGGGGAAAGACACTAAGAGCATTTTGAAAACTAAATGCTACTTGTCAATGACACATTCCTGTCATTTAGGATCATTGTATTCTCTGAGATCTAGATTTTTTTATCTACTGGTGAAATGTTTCCTGTTTTGAAGCTCTGAAATTTTATTACCTCTTATTCTAAATTTAATAATTATCATATAGTTTTACCA
The DNA here is from genome assembly GCF_951640355.1 of Cnephaeus nilssonii. NCBI lineage: Eukaryota > Metazoa > Chordata > Mammalia > Chiroptera > Vespertilionidae > Cnephaeus > Cnephaeus nilssonii. The sequence goes on along the minus strand of NC_137084.1, from coordinate 67,258,166 downwards.
TGATCCATAAAGCTATTTCTATGAAGTAACTAATAACAGAAGTTAGGTTGTCTAAAGACGTATTTGGGAGAGATTTCTAGATTTTAGAAGCACTGACTTTGTCAGGTAATAGAACACAAAAATAGAACCATTTAATAAATAATAAAATACAGGGTTTAGTAAAAAAGTCAAGGTTAGAGAGATACATTTTCAAGATAACTGAAGCTCTGAGAATAAATGAGAAAAGGACCAGAACCTAGAACAGTATCTGGCACAAGATCAATGCTCCAAAAATACAGATTGAACAAATGAACAACCAAGCCTTAGTAATTTAAAGAGCAATGGGAACAAAGAAGTAATAGAGGGAGAGAATTAGAACTTAATTTATTCTGTTAAATTATCTATGTTAGAGAAATAGTGATATATTAGAAAATTAAAATATAATTTACAACTTGATGTTGAAATATATTAGTTTCTCAATCTATGATTAATTTTTCTAATTACATGTTAGTTAACCTAATGTAATCAATTTTCTGAAATTCTTTAAGATGTCTAAAATTGGATTGCTAGTGGCTGTATGAAAAAGTCTTATTTCAAAGTCACAGACTATATTCTGGCTTCTAAGAGGTGAAAATACCTTAGAAGCATTTTATTCTTTTATTCTGGAAAAATACCCTTAATTTCCTCTTTATTTACACACCTGTCAAGAAATTACCCACTGTTCTTGGAAAACTTTAAAATAATCAGTAACCTAAATGGAAGTATTTTCATTCACTCATTCAAAAAACATTTCTTGAATGCAGACACTATGTGGGTAGTGTGGATATAATGTTGAACTTGAGAAGGGATCTTTTTTAAAAATATATATTTTATTGCTTTTTTACAGAGAGGAAAGGAGAGGGATAGAGAGTTAGAAACATCGATGAGAGAGAAACATTGATTCAGCTGCCTCCTGCACACTCCCTACTGGGGATGTGCCCGCAGCCAAGGTACATGCCCTTGATCAGAATGGAACCTGGTACCCTTCAGTCTGCAGGCCGACACTCTATCCACTGAGCCAAACCAGTTAGGGCGAAGGGATCTTTTTGACAATGCATATTAGTATATACTAGAGGCCCGGTGCACGAAATTTGTGCACAGGCTGGGTCCCTAGGCCTGGCCGGCGATTAGGGCTGATCAGGGCCTTCCGGCTGTTGGCCAGAGCCTCCCTTCCCCAGCTGCCAGCTGCCAGGTGGGGCCTTCCTTCATTCCGCACCGCCCCCTGGTGGTCAATGCATGTCATAGCAAATGATATAACTCCCAGTCGAACTCCTGCAGGGACACTTTGCATATTAGCCTTTTATATATATAGGTTGTTGACTTTGGGGTTATATCTGGAGACTTCATTGATTTTCTTCAGAGGAAACAAATATTTTATAGCTGGATAGCTTTAGACTTCATGGAGTCTATAAACAATTGTGGAGATGGATGTTCTCTTCTTTGAGCAATTGTTCACTGATGACCAATGGCCAAAACTGAGAAGGCTGTATACAAGGAAAGACTTGCAGCCTGATCTTCACTTCACAGTGAAAAAGAGAACTTGAGTAGGGTGGGCAGAGATGAACTTGTACTATCTTGCCGCTGAATTTGGTGGTGTGTAAGGCTATAACTCACACTTTGGTAAATAAATAATGCTGTATTACTGTAGTCTGATATGTTTGCCTGGGTTGGTCAGAAGGCAAAGCCACCTTAGTGGGCAAGAGTAGGTTTACTCAGGAATGGAGTAAACAATCTCACTGTCAATCATCCTGGGAAGAAATAGATCCCAGATGGCCTTGGGAATAAGAATAAGGGGCAACCTCTTTTCTCCTTCTGGGCTTAGTGGATATTTGGGGACCTGAACCTTGATTAGGGAAAACATGCTTTCCTGGTCATTAGTATAAATGGCCAGAGCCATGCAGAGATAAACCAAAAGCTAGGAAGAGAGATTTGTGAGGATGGGCTTCAGGGAACCAAGAGCCTTTTGTGCCATAGTGCTTCTTCTGTTATCCCTAAATCTCCAGGAAGAGCTTGTAACAGTTACAGTCTGTTTTTAGCTATGTTGAAAGGACTCTCAGAACTGGTCTGTGCTTGGGGAAGAGTGGCAAAAGGAGAGATCATCTCTTTGTCTAGGCCCGTGGTCGGCAAACTGGCTCGCGAGCCACATGCGGCTCTTTGGCTCCTTGACTGTGGTTCTTCCACAAAATACCACGGCCTGGGCAAGTCTATTTTGAGGAAGTGGTGTTAGAAGAAGTTTAAGTTTAAGAAATTTGGCTCTCAAAAGAAATTTCAATCGTACTGTTGATATTTGGCTCTGTTGACTAATGAGTTTGCCTACCATGGGTCTAGGCCACAGTGATGGGAGCAGTGAAAGCAACCAGTTGAGACCGGAAGAGTTTTGGTGAAAGGCAATATAGTAAAGGCAATAGAGTAGTAGACAAAGCTAGTATGGAAGGACATGGGTAAGTTGTCTCGAGAGAATGTGAAACCGTACTATCTTAGGACTCCCCTAAATACTAGACGGACACTAGGAAGGGAAACTCAGCTCTTGTATAGGCAGGTAGGAGACTTCATCATAATTTGTACATTAATTTATAGTCGCAAGCTAAGACATACTATTATGCCGATATTAAAATTAATAATTGTTACTGATCCCATCTCAATTTAAAGCAAGCAACTGGCCTGAGGTTAAAAACATGCCAAGAATTACATGCATAATCAACTACCCAGAATAAAAATATAAATTAAGAAAAAGCAGGGGGGAAAATGCTCTCATTAAGTATATACATTTCAATTTACTAAGCAATTCAAATGTATTTTAATGTGAAGAAATTCTTCAGAATACTAATCGTAAGACAAATCTGATTGAATTGACTATGAGTTTATTTTCAATAACTTATATATCTGCAGTGACATCAAATTCTTATGGAAATAGAGACTGTACTAACAAATATGTGTACCTGATTCTTCTTCCTCAGTTGCTCTTTCTTTCTCCTCTTCTCTTATTTCATCTTCAGCATAAAGTAAATCTAATACAAGATCACTGACGATTTTATAATTCTCTCCAGTTGTTAGAATTTTACTCTGAACTGTCTGTTTTACCAGCCTTCTACTGAAGCCCATGTCCAAAGCAGCTTTAACCACAGGTGTATTCATCATGACCGCATCTTCCGAATGGTTTTCTCCAGGTCCATAATGAATAACTATATGGAATAAAGAATTTAACACATATTGGGATAATCTCTATATTTTTTAAATTAAAAGTTATTACAATTTTCAAAAACATAGAGCCCAAGAAACATAAAGTTACTATCTTGTATTAACTTCATTAAATTTAAAATAATGATAAGTACATTCAGTCACTAGAATAAGAATATGGAATATTGTATTCAGATACAAAATATGGTTTATCCGGCATAACTACGAGTATGAGACGGAATGTCAGGGATCACCCCCAGCAGAACAGAGGTCCTTTTTTTCCCATGTTGAATGAACAAATGAGCTTTCTAAATCAAATATGCTTCACATATTTCCAAAAGAGGCCATTGTCATCGCTCACCTTTATTACTACAATGGCCTCTTTCATTATTGCTCCCACCTAGTTCGTTCTCAACATTGCAGCCGGAGTGACATTTTAAAAACAGAAATCTGATTATGTCACACTCCTTAAATTCCACCAACAATTCTGTTGTCCTTAGGATTGTGGCGTGTAAGATCTCACACCATCTCTGGACCCTGTTTACTTCTTCATCCTCATCTCTCGCCGCTTGTTCATTTGTACTGTACACTCTAGCCCCGGAGTTGCAAACTGATGGATTTCTCACCATTTACTCATTTGTATTCTATACTCTAGTCCAGAAGTCACAAATTCTGCCTACAGTGCTGGCTACTCTCACTGCTGACCTGATTCATTCATTCATTTGTTTGCAAGTCCTACTTCTGGCCACACAGAGTTTTGTTCAGTTCTTCAAATGTGCCTGTTCTCTTTTGTCACTGAAGTCTTTCATGTGCTGTTCTTTCTGCCTGGAATATTCTTTCTTCCCTTTGTCACTTGGTTAACTCCTATTGGTCCCTGTGATTCTATGGTAAGACCAATACTTCCTCTAATCTGAAGCCTTTTTGATCTTTCCTCATGCACTCTCAGAGCACACTTACCTTTCCCACCACATCCCTCTCTCATATCTATGTATTTGTCCATATCCCTTTGCCTATTAGCTCATGAGAACAAGAGTTATGTTTATCCTGTTCTCTAGCCTATCCTCAGAAGAACAGATACACAATAAATATTCATTGACTTTTAACTGAACACTAGATAATAGAATAGAAGCGCTTGTTCCAATATAGGCTCTATCACCTTTTAGGTTTAAGGTGATGGACAGATCACTTCACCTCTCTGAGCCTCAGAGTCTCTATTTGAAAATAATATTTTCTACCCTCTCCATTTCATGGAAAGAATATGTGAGCAAGCTAATGTTACAGTGCATCTGTTCCCACACTGGTCTGAGAACAAGGGTTAGGCTGGATGTATGTAGTTTGTTAAAACAACAGATGCTCAAGCCCTGCCCTTAGATAACTATGATTTAATTCAGTAGGTTTGAAATGGAGACTAGAAATCTGTAATATTTTTTAAAGTTCCTTAGGCAATTATGATATGCCCTAAAGTTTGAGAAATACCAATTTAATATATTTGAAAATGTACTGTAAATTATAAATCATACCACAAATATTTATACTAATAAAAGGGTAATATGCTAATTAGACCGGATAGACCAGGCATCTTCTGGACGTCCTTCCTGACAAAGCTGGGGCCTGGGTGGTGCCTCCCGGGTCCCGGGTGCCTGTGGCAGGGCAGAGGGAGGGAAGCCCGGGTTCCGGGTGCGGGGGCTGAGGCAGAGGCAGTTAGGGGTGATCAGGCAGGCAGGCGAGCAGTTAGGGGCATCAGGCAGGCAGGCAAAGTGGTTAGGGGTGATCAGGCAGGCAGGTGAGTGGTTAGAGGCAATCAGGCAGGCAGGTGAGCAGGCAGGTGAGCAGTTAGGAGCCAGTGGTCATGGATTGCAAGAGGGATGTCTAGCTGCTGGTTTAGGCCCAATCCCTACTAGCAGTCAGACATCCCCTGAAGGGCCCCAGATTACAAGAGGGTGCAGGCTGGGCTGAGGGGCTCCCCCATCCCCTGTGCATGAATTTCGTGCATCGGACCTCGAGTATATTATAACTATTATCAAATTTCTATCTTAACAGTACCAAGTGGTTCTATTTAAATGTGGCAATTATTATCATTGTACATACTTGGTGACTCTGCATTTTCATCTTCTTGATTGTCTGAAGTAGATAACAGCTACAGGGGGGAAAAGGTATAAAATTAAAATATAAATCTTATCCTATCCATTGCAACAAAAATAAATCAAGAGGCCTGTTTTATTCAACTTACTGACTTGTTTATTGGCAAAATAATTTTTTATGTCAAAAGCACTATTTTCAGCAGTAATTTCCTAAGCCATAAACTAATAGCATTTCTTTGTGTATGTGTGTATATATATATTAACATATAAATTCTATTTTTATTAAGGCAGGAGAAGGGCTAGATCTTTTCAGCGATCTATGAAAATCATTGTTTGCCTTTCATCCCAAATATCTTACATTTCCTGGATCACCCTTTGGGATAAGTTGGACCCTATATGAGTTCCATATGCTATCCTTAGAAAGTGTTTGGTCCTCAAACTACTATATAAATTCTTATTTGCTTTTCCAGGAAGATTAGAAAGAGCAATACAATTCTCTTTCTCAAATCTTTTAAAGAAAAATTAATATAGTAAACCATTATAATTCTACTATCCCCTCCACCCAATTTTTTTCCCTCAAATAATTTTATTGCAACTTCCTTAGAAAAATGCTTGGAGAGAAATATAACTTAAATATTATTTTTCAGGAGGTTTCTAATTCTGAATCTGTTTTTATCCTAAAAATAGTACTCTAAGATCATGCTGGGTGTTGTAAAAAAGAAAACTTTTTAGGGGGGTGGGGGCGTATTTCTTACCCAAGGACATTTTTTCCATTTATTTTTAGAGAGTGGATGGGATGGAGGGAGGGGAAGAAAGAAGAAGAGAGAGGAGGAGAGAAGGAGAGAGAGAGAGAAACATCGATGTCGACTGACGGGGCCAGGGATTGAACTTGCAACTTAGGTACATGCCCTTCCCTGGGAATCCAACTGGAGACCCTTAGGTGGGCGGGCTGACACTCTAACCACTGAGCACACCAGCCAGGGTAGAAAACGTATTTTTAAAGCAAGTCTTGCCTTTGTAGTAAAATACTATTCTCTATTATAAAATAATTTATCTGTTGTTAACCAACGATTAAAAAAAAAAAGTCCCTACCTGTTCAAGTAGATGAGGGTAATTGGCTTGAACTCGACTGATGAACTCTTGTCCTTTAACTCGTATCAAGTACTCACACCTAAAATGTAAACAAAATTAAGTTTGAGGAGTTATTTGAATCTGGCCATTTGTAGGCTGCTAAACATTTTAAATTAACACAAATATGCATATAACCATTTGACTATTCATGTAGCATATGGGAAGTGTTGTTAAGAGACACTGAAGTCAAAGGCAAGAGGATGTAAGCAAGAAGGCTGTACCTGGTAATACTGTTCATAAATTAGCTTTATCTGCTTAAAAGATGAAAATATATACAAAGGGGGACAAGAAGAAAGAATGGGGAAGCTAAACATATCTTCTATTAAGTCAGATATTCACAAGTTTGACATTTCCTCGATAATACACATCCATTGTCAAATTTAAGTACAAAATTAATTCATGACACTACCAAAGCAAATTTACCATTCTTTTTACATATTCACAAAAAGCAGCACTTTTTAAGACATCTATGTAAAGTATTCTTTATCCCTTCATAATTTTTGAAATGTGAAATATTTGGGGAGCACTATGTTGCTGCAAATGAAGATACAGTTTTATATTTTAAAAAGCCTATGTAATGAAAAGAAGTTAGGATGCCAAGTTTAGTAATCAACATTAAAAATACTAAAAGTTTTGACCATGAAAAATATAATTATAGGCCACCTGATTTTAATAAAAAATGAGAGTGTAAACAAGTATGGAATAATCAAAAGTATATAAGACATGATAATAAAAAGCGAGGTAGTGATCAAAAAGCTAAATGCGATGGGTCTATATGTACCCTGATCACCCCACTTAATATTGCAACCTGTCTGGCACTTCTGATCTCCCTTACCCTGCTCTGTTTTCTTTTTATCCATAGTACTTATTACCTTCCAAAATGCTACAGAACTTCTTTATTAAGGTTATATTGTCTGCCCTCTCCTGCTGTAAAATCAGTAGGAAACCATAAGTCTTGGTTTTGTCCCACTGAGTATTTTAAGTGCCTGGAACAATGCCTGGCAATAGATGGCCGATTAATATTATTGAATGTTGAATGAATGGAAATACGTCCAAGATATAAAACTGATTGAAAAAGAGCCTCAAAACAATATATATAATTCATGTAGAGAAATTATATACATTTATCTATATACAGTGTCCCAAAACACTTCAACAGTTGATAGCTCAATTTTGAAAATGAAATGTGTTTTAACATACACTGCCTTTATAATTATTCAAAGTGTATACATTTTTGGGGGACACCCTATATGTACATATGCATAAAGAGATTTTGGAGGATGTTCACTAAAATGGTAGCTGTAGCCATCTTTAGGTTGAGTTCTGGACATTTTAATTTTTTTTTTGTCTCTGTACTTGTTTACAACATGTGATTTTGGTTTTATAATGAGCATATATTATTTTAAAATATATATTAATTATACAAAAAATTCTAAACTTATTTCTTCTTTGTCTTAAATTTCCAACAAAATATTTTAAGTAATTATTTTTCTAAGCAATGCATCCTAAACTTATTCACAAATGTATGTTTGAAATAAAGAATCAACTAACAGCTGACTACAAGGTAAACACATATAACCCATCTCATAATAATGGCACACATTTGCAAAGAGAATTTCAAAACAATTACCTTGGAAACCATTTGGCATGTTGTACCCATGGGTCATCTCCAGATTCCCAACACCTCAGTCCACCATCACAGCAAAAGCATTTGACATCATCATTGTGACCTAAAATTGATGTTGCACCAAAACTTATAATTTGCCCACTAAAATGTATAAAACATTTTGAATTTTTTAGATTGAGTTTCTTACCCATGTAATAAAAACCTGCACTTGCAAGCTGCTTAGGATGAACTCCAACACTAGCGGGCCAGTTACAGAACGTTCTGAAACGGGCGGCCTGCGTCTGCATGCTCAGATTAGAAACACTGTATCTCGAAGTGTCCTGAGGCCGACTTTCTAAAAACGGGCATTGGGGGAAATGTCTCAGGTGTTCCGACATAGCATCATCCTTTGGCTCCCAATTGCTCAATTTCCCACCACAGGCAAAGCAAGCCACTCTGTCTCCAGGTCCTATGTAGTAAAAACCTGCTTTTGCCAGATCTGTCGGCGACAGGAAGGTCAATGGCCACGTCTGGAAAGTAAGTAACCGGGCGTTTTCCGTATTCATTATACAGTGGTTGGGACTTCTCAAGGCAGACAGATCTTGATTTGGTTCGGCGTTTACAGGACTTGAGGGAAAGCTTGAATAAGAGCCACTGAAATAACCACTGTTTTCCGAGCTTGGAAATACTGAATGTGTGGAATTTGTTCCCGAGGAAGGCAAATTAAGCGGAGAGGTGGCTCCCAAAATGTTACCTGAGTTTAGTTTCTGAACAAAGCCACAGCTAGGATACAACTTCTTATGCTTTTCAATAGGTTTGTCTCCTTGTTTCCAGTTATCCAGCATCAGGCCACAGCAGAAGCATTTGACCTTGTCATTCACACCAGTGTAATAAAAACCAGCGCGAGCAAGACTCCTCTCTGAGACAGGAACACCAGCGGGGAAAGTCGAGTATGTAGACATTCGGTATAGTTCACATGAAAAGTCGTATTTCATTTCAGACATGTTGGTGCTTTTCATCAACTTTGATAAGAATGCGCTATTTTCTACTATGTTCATGAAGAAATGGATGGGGAGGAAAAGGGACTAGTCTTTCTCTAGGGAGGTAGTTTTGTGCATAGCTTTGATTTTTCTAGTTTTAGTTCTAGGTTGAACACCTAGAACGGAAATATTTTGTCCTTTTTTCTCCTATGTCTTCAGGGTTTCAGCACAGCGAGATCAAAATCCTGCATTGATACATCTTAAGGAACAATTATGCATAGCAGCACCTTTGTATGATCAGACAATGTAAGCATGACGCTCTATAGTACCTTGTGATGAAAATGCAAACCCTTGGTAAGTGTAGAGAGCTTTAGGTCAGCAAGATGCCCTTTAGTGTCAACAGGTAGGTCAATGGAAGAACGCTTCAGTGACGTTCAGCCAGCCTAACGATAAAATGTCTGACTCCCACAGCTAGCTTGCTCCCATGGTGGAAAGTTATGCTTGATAAGTACTCTACAGAAAATAAATACTCGATGTTTGTTTTGCTTTATTTAGATTGTGAAATTTGGTAGTGGGGGGGGGGGGGGCGGTAGAAGGCATAAGAGAAAAAGAATGCAGTACCATAGTTCACTGATTCTAAGATGCATGTTTTAATATCTGTTATCAAGAGGTATCTTAAAATTAATGCCATATTGTATTTTAATTAGCAGCATTTTTATTTCTTAGAGGTACATAAAAAATTATGATATACCTTATAATTGACTAGAGGCCCGGTGCACAAAATTCGTGCACTGGGGGGGGGGTGTCCCTCAGGCTGGTCTGCACCCTCTCCCAATCTGGGAGCCCTCAGGGGATGTCCGACTAAGCCGGCAGTCGGACATCCTTAGCGCTGCTGTGGAGGCAGGAGAGGCTCCCACCACCACCGCTGCACTTGCCAGCTGTGAGCCCAGCTTCTGGCTGAGTGGCACTCCCCCTGTGGGAGCGCACTGACCACCAGGGGGCAGCTCCTGCATTGAGTGTCTGCCCCCTGGTGGTCAGTGTGCATCCTAGTGACCAGTTGTTCTGCCATTCAGTCAATTTGCATATTAGCCCTTTATTATATAGGATGACATCTTAGATTCAATGAAATATAGTATATCCCAAATCTTGCTCAGATTAAGTAATTTTTCTTCCTACAATCATTTTAATAAGGAGAACAAAGCAATCCAAACTTTTCTTCCAGATAGAGCTTAGGTAGTAACAGAATTAACTGATAAGACATCTTAAGGCCTGATTTTAAAATTTATTAAAGAATAATTATTTCTCATAAATAGTCAGGAACCTGGTTGCTTTGCAATAGTGATTCCCTTAGATATTATTTAGCAAATTAGACATTCTATTTTATTTGCTCAGTGGGTCTCCGAAACTCAGCTTCATGCTGTTGGGAGCTGACATCAAATCTTCCACTCTGATAGTGGGTTTAGTTTTAAGGCAATCAAAAGTGCCACGTCTATAGGCTAAGATGGATAGCCAAATGGTACAAATAAGGCATGGTCAGAAAATATTCCACAGACAGCACACCTTGAACTGGAAATTATCAAGACAAAATAATAATAAATTTACTTTGTGACAATCCACTCCTTTTGAACAGCAGAGACCTAAAAACTCAGAATATCTCTATTGACTAGCTACTAGTGAATAGGTCCTGCATCAATAATATCAGCAATGACCAATAAACAAGTCATCATGGTTTTTCTAGCAGTAATTTGTAAGCACGGTTTCCTGTTGGGATCTTTCTTTTCTTTCTTTTGTTTTTTTGTTTTTATACTGGGATTTTCCACTGCAGACTGTAATGCTTTATTTCCAGGTGGCAAAAAAACAAAACAAAAAAACACACACCCATATCTCAAAGGTGAGTTATTGTATCTAATTTCAGTTTTTCACTGGTCAAAAATTTTACACATTGTTATATCACCTTCTTGGGGTTTATTTTTGTCTCTGTGTAAATTTTACTTCTGAATAAGGTTGTTCCTTTATCAAAATGTAACCATCTAGCCATCATTCTTATTATTATCAATCTCAGAGATAATAGTCCATTTGAACAAACTAAAATACCAATAGTCTTATCAATGATTAGATAATTTATTCACCAATCATCAAGTTCATCTTTCCTACTCTGTCTAAATTTCTTGTACTTAACAAAAAGTTTTGTTCTTGACATTTCTTTGTCATTGTAGAAATCTTTAAACATGTCAAAAGTCTTGTTTGCATATATCTCTAATTTAACAGAGGGTTGAATATTAACTCTTTGTTCTAGATAACTGTCATTCATTTCTAAATCTTTAACAAACATAGGTACTTGTTTTTCTAGTCTACACAGCAGCCAGATTGCTCAGCCAATTTTGAAGAGTATTTCAACAATGTGTCCCAAGTAAAATCACTTCTCCACAGTCAAATTAAAAAAACTCAATATTACTTTATTGTTATACTTCACATAACTAGATCATATTTTTTAAATGATAACATTCTTTGGATGCCACAAACTCTAATTAACTACTTAATTTGTTTATTCATGCACAAAACTACCTCCCGGAGATTAGACTAAGTCCCTTTAAGGATTTTAGGCCTCCATGTTGAGCTGTTTTGATTTATAGAAAAAAAAAATGGAAAAAAATCTAAAAGAAGTAAAACAGTTTGCTTCCTTTGTAAAACCTGTTTAAAAAGAGAGAGAGACAGTTTTAAAAGTCAAATAATTCATAGAATACAATGATATTTTTAAAAAATATTTTCTCTAAAATAGAGCACCAGTATTTGCTGATTGTCCACTGTGTACAAGGTGCTATACTACACATGGCAGAGGCCAAGAAATCACAGACAAAAACCAGAGAGCTCAAATGGGAAGCCAGTAGAGGTATTATGTTTGGCTTACACACAATTAACTATAATGTTTTACTAATTTTTTAACTTTTTTATTTTAAAATTAACTTATACTTAGAGAAACCTTACAAAAATAACAGTTCCCACATACCATGTACTCAACTTCCCCAAAGTTAACATCTTACATAACCATAGTACAATTATAGGAACCAGGAAATTAGCATTGATACAATGCTGTTAATTAATCTGTATGCCTTGTTTGAAAGTCACCAGTTTTCTAAATAAGTACATTTTTGGACCACAGTATTTTTATTTGTTAAATTTTTATATCTTTTTAAAAATATATTTTATTGATTTTTTACAGAGAGGAAGGGAGAGGGATAGTTAGAAACATTGATGAGAGAGAAAAATCGATCAGCTGCCTCCTGCACACTCCCTACTGGGGATGTGCCCGCAACCAAGGTACATGCCCTTGATCAGAATGGAACCTGGGACCCTTCAGTCCGCAGGCCGACGCTCTATTCACTGAGCCAAACTGGTTAGGGCTTTATATCTTTTTAATGATTAGAGAGAGAAAAAAAAAATCAATATGAGAGTGAAACATTGATCAGTTGCCTCCCACCCACACCTCAACTGAGGATCAAACTGGCAACCTGGGCATGTGCCCTGACCAGGAATCTGACCAGCAACCTTTACGGGACAATGCTCAACCAACTGAGCCACACTGGCCAGGGTAGGACCACGGTATTTTTACATGTTTTAGTTAATTACCAACATTTTTTAAAAGAGACTTCCCATAACATTCCCTAGTTTAGAATGTTAGAAAAATTAGAAGATCTGGCCACATGGGGTCTAAATTCCTGCATGGCAACAACCCGCCAGCTCTGAGCAGGACTGCCCCTTGCAGAGAGGGCGCGTGCTCTCCAGTTTGGCACCGCACTTTCACTCCTCGGTATGGAGACTGACTGTCAGATGCTATTTGTCACGGAGCTGGCTCCCCTGATTTCTTATAGTAGAATTACGAGGAAAGTGCAACTGTCCTAATGCCTGTATCTATCAAAAGTAACAAAATGAAAGGGAGACAAAGAGGAACGCGTGTTTAGAGAAAAATGAGAATACCATATTTCTTTGTGGAAAGGAAGAACATTCCTTCATGTTAACATGCGTGTTTTTGTTTAAAAGAGACACCCACCGTTTTGTTCATTTATATCACTTGCCTGGCCCCTGTGTGTCTGAGATCGCAAATCCCTTACACGAGGGGTGGGGAACATCTGGCCCACGGGCTGTCTAAGGCCCTTGAAATCATTGGGCCTGGCCCTGCCAAGGCATCAGGGGTGAGTTAATTAAATGTTTGACCAAATATACTGGGCTAATTTTTAAACTGATAATTTTGTATGGCCTGTGAATGATGTTATCCAAATGGCCCTTGGCAGAAAAGAAGTCCCCTACCCCAGACCTTACCTAAAGAAGCTTTGGTGTGGAAAGAAGGCATATGTTTATGGAAAATGACAACATATACACAAAAAATCTGCCAAGATGCCAACCCTGGATCAGTTCAAACTGTCTTAACCATTTCCAACACCTAGACTTCCAAATGCTGGGGGAGATCTGCAGACTGGGACCAGCTGGACTTCAGGCACCACCGTGCCGGCCCGTCACCATTCCTAACAATTCTGCTTACCCCTGGTCAGCTCCTATCCCACGGCCCTACGCAACTCTTCTAAACCTTCAGTGTGCTCACGTTTCTCCTCCACTGCTCTCCATCTTGCTTTCAGGAGACAGCTTTGCCTTCTGTCGCTCACGACCTACTTGCTACTTCAGATAACCACGCTTGCCCCTTTACACCCCCCTCCCCACGGCCGCCGGCCACTGCCTCAGAAATCTTGCTCTTAACCTCATCCCCCTCCTTTGTTTAACTCTCACTCTCTACTGGCTCTTTCCCTTCAATATAACAAGCATGCTTAAGTCTGTCCCAGTTTTCAAATAAAAACAAACCAAAAAAATCCTCTTTGAACCCCCCACTTTCCACTCCAGCAACTATCCTGTTATCTCACCTTCTTTTCACAGCCAAGTGCATTGAACAAGTAAGTGTCTATGGTTAAGGTCTCCCACTATAATTGGCTTTAGCCAGCACCACTTAAAACTAATCTCAACATTTATAAAACCAGCTTCTTTGCCAAAACCAGTGGAAATTGTGTTTTACACCGGAGCCCACTTCCTCTTAAAATACTCTGTTCCCCTGGATTTGGATACCTCACTATTGGATTTCCTCTTTCCCTCTCGGTTTGGCTCAAGTCCCCAACCTCTTCTCTTTTTACTCTTGTCATTTCCAGTGAGCAACCTCTCTGAGCCCAGAGCTGCTGGGTGTCTCTCCCCTCTGGGGCACTTAGTATATCCATATCTCCGACACTGTAGGATGAATTTGCTTTTTTTTTTTCCTGCCTCTCCCTAGACTGTGAGCTCCTTTACATCAGAACTATGTTTCAACTTTGTACCGGCTCTCCCAACCACAATATCCACCCAGCCTGGCATATAATGCAGACACTAAGACTTTTTGTTGAAGAAATGAATGTTGGCAAACTTGACTGAGCCCCCCATAACCACAACACCCTCATTTGCATCGTGTTAAGGATATCAATTTTATATTAATGACCACAAAGTCTGCACAGTGATGGTTCAATACCAGGCTTTGCAGTCAAACATCTTGGGTTTCCAATACCATTCAGTCTCCCCTGACCAGGGTGTGTAACCTTGGGCAATTAAATCTCCCTGAGCCTGAGTTTCCTCCCTGTCAATAGGGCTAATTATGGTAACTGCTTAAGATTGTGAGAACACCTGTGAAGTCTTCAGAGGAGGTGCTAGCATATACTAGGTATCAGCAACATCTAATGTTAGCAATAAATAACAGCAAACGAAGTTAATATTATTGTTAGCATAAGGCAAATGCCTCCAGCCCTTTACTAAAGTTAAGAGCACTACAGAATTTCCATATTGATCACCAGGAAAACTATCAAAAATCGGCTTCCTGCCACCACTTGGAAACATTCCTCCATTTATTCATTGAATATTTTACTGAGACCTTACGATGCTTCGGGGCTCTGTTCTGAGGCTTAGTCGGCATACTCAAAGGCCTGGTGATACCTCCTGGCGAGCAAAGTAAACCAAACAGCAAAGCTTCCCCAGCCCACGGGCTCGCCCCAAAAGGAAGAGAGAACTGAGCACCCGGCAGGAAGGCGGACGGCAAGGGAGCGCGGCTGAAGGCGGCGCGGGCCGCCGGCACCCCTCGCGCCCGGGAACCCTGCGGCCCGCGCCCAGCGCCTCCCGTGGGTGGACCGCGAAGAGAAAAGACGCCCGGCTCGCGGGGGACCCACTCTTTTGCGTGTCCCTGGCCCGCCGACCTGGAGCGGACCCCTGGGCCCTGCAGCGGTGTTTGATGACCGCGCCACCCCGCCGACCCTCGGCCGCCTCCGCGGCCCCGCGCGCCTCTAAGCGGAGCAACAAGGCGTCCCCTCCCCGGGGGGGAGGGGGGGGCGGGGGAGAGGGTTCGCGCACCTGCGCGCGCACGGCCTCGCTGCAGCCCGTCACCCACCTGCTGCCCCGGGCCGCGGTGCGCCGGCGGGACCTGGGCCTCCTCGGTGACACCCGTGGGCCGGCGGCTCCGTGCGGGCTGCCGTCTCCCGCCGCCTTTTAATGGTCACGCCCGCCCCCGCCCCCGCCCCGCCGCGCTCCCCACGCCCCCGGCGGCGGGTGCTTTCCTCCCGGCCAGGGGAACTCCAGGGTGCGAACCGCAGCCACTTCCCCTTCCTCGGGGATTTCCGTGACCCAAAAGCACGACTGTTTCTTCACCGGAGCCTATTCGGGGGGCGTTTACTGAAATTGCTTTGCTTCGTTGGTCCTGGATCAGAGGAAATATTGATAACCCGGGGAGAGAAGATGATCGGTGATCAGCCTGATTGGAAAAGGTCCACCTCGCATGTCTATTTAAACACACACACACGGAATTTTGTGAAACCTTCACGATAATGTTTAACTTTTTGTTCTAATTGAGAAAGGAAGGCATGGGTGGAAATGCAGTGGCATGCAAAAAGATGGCCTGATGCTCCTTTTCAGTTTGTTTTTTACTCCTTTAAAGACGGAGACCACCTTACTAGCTTCCTGCACCGAAACTTCTTTTGGCTGGCTGGCCGGGGGGCTGTTTTCCACCTGGGGTGGAGCTGTCTGTAAAGAAGGCCGCCTTCTGTCTCACCAGGAAGACCTGAGCGAAGGCGGCATCCCCCCGAACCTGGGCCTCTGGGTCTCCCTGCGCGGCCTGGCCTTCCTCGGCCTCCCGGTCTGTCTCCGCAGGGCGTGGACCCACCTTGTCCAGGACAGAGTGAGCCGGGAGAGCCCGTGAACTGGGGAGCCCCCTGGGCTTTCCTGCCTTCCAGGAGATCCCAGGAAATCGGGAACAGAAGCAGAGCCCACAGTGTAACTCATGGAGTCTTTAAGAGGGACGCCCAGGGCGCTCGCCGCAGCTGGGATAAGCTCCTCCGTTTCAGCGGGAATTTTATCAGAAAGATGAAGTTGGTCTGTATACCACGGTGTAGAGCAGTGATGGGCAACCTTTTGAGCTTGGTGTGTCAAACTTCGCCAAAAAACTGAGCATAACTCGGGTAGTGTGTCACTTTGAGGAAAAAACTAACTCCAAGACTCTAGTCGCAAATGTTTCATCCTCAGGAGCGGCAAATGTTTCATCCTCGGCATGCGGCCGCGTGTCATCAGACATGGCTACGCGTGTCAGTGCTGACACACGTGTCATAGGTTCGCCATCACTGGTGTAGAGATTTCACTCCACCTTGGAGCCTGCGGAGCTCAAAGCTATAAGCCATTTCAGTTCAGCTTTGAGATGATGGAAACACGGTGCGGGCCTTACACGCCTTTGATCATGTACCCACCAAACGTATTTTGAAAAACGCTTATTTCCCCGGGACATTTTTAAGTTGATATTAACACATAAACGTTGTCATGATTGCTAAGGAACTACAAAATGTAGACATAGGTATTTTAGAATAAAATTGATCCAGCTCTTTTTTACACGTATTCGATGGCCTGCAAATACCATAGCCATTTGATACCTACCGCCATCCCTTGATAATTAACATCTCAGTTCATCTTTAATAACTGAAAACTTTAAACAATAAAGGATTAAAATATATAAATAAATAAAAACTAATACTGTAAAAAATAATTGAAAAATTTATATTATTGCCTTTTGTACTTGAACATTCTACTTCTCCCACAGAATATTAATATATATTCATAATGGACATCTTTGTGATCACTCTGGCACATATTTCTGAAACAATATGTGTTTAAATTAAATTTAATATTTTCCCCTGTGATCTAAACCTCTAAGTGTTAAAGAAAATTTTCTCCTTGATTGCATTATCATGAATATTACTTTTGGTACTTATTACACAATTGGTCAAAACAATATAAATATATTATAAATGTTGATAATTACTAAAGATAAGATGTAAAATTCTATTATAAATGCAATCTTAATGGGGTTGCAGGTTATATTTTAACAATTATTCACGTGTGTGTTCATGAATATTACCAATTACTAGAATATGATATGGTTCACCACAGATTCTGTTCCTTTTTCTCACTTCTAAAGATTATAAGTGTGGAAAAATTTTTTTCACATATATACGTAGATAGGTCCAGGATAAATGTTATCATATCAATCTTCTCACAATTTTTTGAACATTTGTTTTATAGCCCAAAAGTCACTTACTGACCTTTAATCCAAAAATTTATCAGTAGACAGCTCAATTTTGTTTAAATTAGTGACTTAGAAAATAGATTTTTGCTCTTGAGATTGGGTTGCAAGAGTTAGCAAATTAAAATATAGGACACCTAGTTAAATTTAAAATTGATATAAACAATAAATCATGTAATACATTACTCATTGAATATATTGATTATCTGAAATTCAAATTTAACTGGGTGTGCCTATATTTTATCTGGCAACTCTATGCTCAGGTATTAGAGTCATTCATTTTCTCAACACCAACAAGGAATATTTTACAGCCAGGGTCAATACACCATTGTAAAACCCAAGGTGGGTGAGAGGTGAGCCAGTGTTTTTTTAAGAGAGAACCATTGTGAAAAGGTTGGTGAGAAGACAGAAGAGACCTGGCAACCATAATCTTGTTTTCAAGCAGATAAATTTTAGGAAAAACCACATGTAGAAAAACTACCTATGCAAATATAACATCAGATTAATTCTCTTACACCTATTTGAGTTCCCACTGACGCACGGCTAAATCTTTGTAAAGAACTGGTAAGTTCACTCAAAAAAAACACACTTATCCCAATTTCAAGACCAGGAAATCCTGAAGTGATTAGAATTCCCAAGTTCTTCCAATTAATAATGATTGTTGTGATCAGACCTGTCAGGTCCTGAAGTGGATCAATAGGTCTCCTTTGCAACATTTTGCACAACTTTAATTGCTGATTTTTTAAAAAGTAATTGTTTACCTGTAACAATTCTAAGTTGTGTCTGAGCGAGGACTGTGTATATTTTGTTCACAGCATTTTGCTAGTGCTAGCAGGGCACCTGCAAATAGTAGGTGCTCAATAAATCATTGTTGACTCACAACAATGGAGCCCATCTGTCCAGTTGAGCCTACTTTATTCAAACAACTGCATCCAAATTTTTAATAGTATTCTATACCTTACTTACATTTCCCCTCTAACCCTTTGAATATCCAGAATATGTTATATAAAAACTCCCCACTTCTTTCCAGCAATATATTTAAAAATAAATATATGTTCCCTCCAAATACTCTTTTAGAGATAGAAATAAGGAAGGAAATGTTTGAGAAAAGTGGCAAAGTAGACACATAGGGCCATTACTTTCTCCAGTTACCCAGTTTTCTTCTGCTGCCAATGTGTAAGCAAGATACAAGTGTGTGAGAGGGTTTTTCACTCCATTCCTGGTTTGGAATTTGGATAACTCTGACCAGTGGTACATTCTCAATATTCTATTATTAAATAATCAACTTTAAAGTATTTTTCTCCCTGAGGGTGATCATGCTAAAAATTTCTTTCTCTGGAAGGAATTTCACATATTAATAATGTGGTAACAACTTTAATACCAGCCTAATGCTATTGCACTGTATGTTTCTAACATTTTTAATTAAAGAAATCCATAAGCTAGAGATATAGGAACATGGAACAGACTGATAAATCTCAGAGGGACGCGAAGGTGGGTGGGTGGGAAGAGATTAACCAAAGAATTTATATGCATATATGCATAACCCATGGACACAGACAATAGTGGGATGAAGGCCTGGGGCAGGGCATGGGGGTGGGCTGGAAGGTGTCAATGGGGGGGGGGGGGAGGATAAATCTGTATTATTTTCAACAATAAAGATAAATTTAAAATAAAATAAAATAGCCATTGCCGGTTTTTCTCCGTGGTTAGAGCATTAGCCTGAGAACTGAAGGGTACTGGGTTTGATTCTGGTCAAGGTCATGTACCTCGCTCAGAGTGTGTGCGGGAGGCAACCACTTGATGTAAATCGATGTTTCTCTTTCTCTGTCCCTACTCCTCCCTTCCACTCTCTCTAAAAATCAATGGGAAAAAAAATATCCTGGGTGAGGAATAACAATAAAATAAAATAAAATAAAATAAAATAAAATAAAATAAAATAAAATAAAATAAAATAAAATACAAAAAGAAATACATAAGGACTCTACCCAGGAATCTAGAAATGAAAGTAAAAGTGAAATCTAACAAAGGGAACATACTGTTCTGATTCCAAGGTAAATATGAGAGTAAATGCTGGGAATTTCCTAATGTGATAACAACTTTATATCTTGCAAATAAAATACAGCTAGATCAGCCTTGAACAAATGCTAATGTGGAAATCTACAAATAAAAATTTTTAAATATAGACAGACCTGTTCTCAATGAAGTTTGCCTTATAAATGGTGGCTTACTTTTCATTTTTATCTTGACAGTACTTTAATAGCATATAATTTAGATAACATATAATTTAGATAGTCAAGAGTATACACATCCTCAGTGTACAGCTCATGAATTTTAACAACTGTATGTACTTGGGTGATCATCAACCAGACCAAAATCAAGAAAATTTTCCATCACCTGAGAAAACTCCTTTCTGCCTCTTTCCAGTCAATACCTATCAGATCACCATCTCCCTACCTCAACCACTATTCTGATTTCTATCACCATAGATGTTTTTTCGGTTCTTGAAGTTCATATGACTAGAATCATACTGAGTGCTCATAAAGACTTCCTCCATTAACATATTTTTAGTTTCATCCACATTGTAGCGTGCAGCAGTAGTTTGCACTTTGTATTGCCATGTAGTATTCCACTGAATGAATATGCCATAGTGTGCTTACCCATTCTCCTGCTGATGGACATTTGGATTACCTGGTTTGATCCCTTGTGAAAAGAGAAGCTATAAACATTTCAGTTCAAGGCTTTTTGTGACTCTATAGATCCATTTCTATTGTGTAAATACTTGGACATATAATTGCCATTGAATAGCTGTATATTTATTTTTATTAGAAACTGCCAAAAACTTTTACAAAATGTTTGCACCATTTTATACTCCCACCAGCAATATATATGAATTTTAGTTTCTGAACATTCTTCCTAAGACCTAGAATTGTCAACTTTTTTTAAAATATATTTTTATTGATTTTAGAGAGGAAATGAGAGGGAGAGAGAGATAGAAATATCAATGATGAGAGAGAATCATTGATCAGCTGCCTCCTGCATGCCCCCCACTGGGGATCGAGCCCACAACCCTGGCGTGTGCCCTTGACCAGAATTAAATCCGGATCCTTCAGTCCTCAGGCCAACGCTCTATCCACTGAGCCAAACCAGCCAGGGCTAGAATTGTCAACTTTTTAAATGTGAACTCTGCCCTAGCCGGTTTGGCTCAGTAGAAAGAGTGTTGGCCTGCAGACTGAAGGGTCCCAGGTTTGATTCTGGTCAAGGGCATGTACCTCGGTTGTAGGCTCTGGCCCTGGTTGAGCATGTGCGAAGGCAACCAATCAATGTGTCTCTCTCACATTGATGTTTCTGTCTCTCTCTCTCCCTCCCACTCTCTCTAAAAAATCAATGGAAAGCCCTAACTGGTTTGGCTCAATGGATAGAGCGATGGCCTGCAGACTCAAGGGTCCCAGGTTTGATTCCAGTCAAGGGCATGTACCTTGGTTGCGGACACATACCCAGTGGGGAGTGTGCAGGAGGCAGCTGATCGATGTTTCTCTCTCATGATATTTCTAACTCTCTATTCCTCTCCCTTCCTCTCTGTAAAAAATCAATAAAATATATTTTAAAAAATAAAATAAAAATCAATGGAAAACTATCCTCAGATGAGGATTAACAAAAATAAATAAAAGAACAAATGTGAGCTCTTCTTTTGAGTATGTACTGATATCTCATTATGCTTTTAATTTGTATTACCCTCATGTTTAATAATATCTAAAATATTTTGTATGCTTTTTGATGATTTATATATCATCTTTTGTGAAGTGCCCATTCAAATCTTCTGTCCATTTTTAAACTGCATTGATTGACTATTTTATTATTGATTTAAGGGAGTGCTTTATATATTCTGGATATGAGTCCCTTGATATGTGCATTGTGAATATTTTCTCCAACTTGGTGACTTGACTTTGCCTTTATTAAGTTTCTTTTAATGAGTAGAATATTTTAATTCTGAATTCCAATTTAACAATTTTTTCTTTTATGTATAGTGCATCTTATATGCTATTTAAGAAAGCATTACCTACTCCAGGATCATAAATATTTTCTTCTACATTTTCCTTTAGAAGCTTTGTGGTATTAGCTTTTACACTTATGACTATGGTTTATCTCTAATTAATTTTGCAATGGGTGTGAATTGAGGATCAAGGTTCATTTTTTTCTCTAAATATTATATTCCACCATAATATATTGAAAAGTCCCAATTCCCCATTGAATTGCTTTAGTGTTTTTGTCAAAAATCAATTGAACTTGCCCTGGCTGGTGTGGCTCAGTTGGTTGAGCAACATCCCATGCACTGAAGGGCTGCTGATAGATTCACGGTCAGGGCACATGCCCAGATTTTGGGTTCAATCCCCAGGCAGGGTACTGACATAGACAAATGATCACCTGATCATTATTTATATATTTTTTAATATTTTTTTTATTGATTTCAGAGAGGAAGGGAGAGGGAGAGAGAGAGAGAAATATCAATGATGAAAGAGAATCATTGATTGGCTGCCTCCTGCACGCCCCCTACTGGGGATTGAGCCCGCAACCCAGGCATGTGCCCTTGACTGGAATCAAACCCGGGAGAAACCCTTCAATCTGCAGGCCGACGCTCTATCCATTGAGCCAAACCAGCTAGGGTCTGATTACTATTTATCTTTCACATCAATGTTTTTCTCTCCTCCCTTCCTCTCTCTCTAAAAATCAATACTAATAACATATTTTTAAAAAATCAATTGAATTTATTTCTGGAAGTTCCTTTGTGGACTCTAATCTGTTTTAGGAATCTATTTGTCTATCCTTATGCCAATACTGTAAATAAAATAAAATACCTAGGAATAAATTTAACCAAGGATGTAAAAAACCTATACTCACACAATTATAAGACACTGAAAAAAGAAATTGAAGATGCCCTAGCCGGTTTGGCTCAGTGGATAGAGCGTTGGCCTGTGGACTTAAGAGTCCCAGGTTCGATTCCGGTCGAGGGCACATGCCTGGGTTGCAGGCTCGGTCCAACGTGCAGGGGGCAGCCAATCAATTACTCCCTCTTGACATTGATGTTTCTATCTCTTACTCACCTTTCCTCTCTTAAATAAAAATATATTTTAAAAAATAAATTGAAGAAGATACAAATTAGTGGAAGCATATATTATATTCATGGATGGAAAGAATTAACATGATTAAATTGTTCATATTATCCAAAGCAATTTATAGATTCAATGCAATTCCTATCAAAATACCAATGGCAACCTGACTAGCATGGCTCAGTGGTTGAGTGTTGACCTATGAACCAGGAGGTCACAGTTCAAGTCCCCGTCGGGGCACATGCTCAGATTGCAGGCCCAATCCCCAGTGAGGGCATATAGAAGGTAGCTGATCAGTGATTCTCTCTCATCATTAATGTTGCTATCTATCCCTCTCCCTTCCTCTCTGAGATAAATAAAAAATACATATTTAAAAAAATAAAAGTACATACCAATGGTGTATTTCATAGAACTAAAATGAATATTCCAAAAATGTATACGGAAAGCACAAAATACCATGCATAGCAACAATGATCTTAAGACAGAAGAACAAAAATGATGGAGAAATCACAGGCTACTTGATATCAAACTATATTACAAGACCACAGTAATCAAAACAGCATGATACTATTATAAATAAAAAACAGACATATAGGCAATGGAACATAATGAAGAGCCCAGAAATAATCCCACGCCTTTAAGGTCAATTAATATTTGACAAAGGAGGCAAAAACATACAATGGGGTAAAGATAATTTATTCAATAAATGGTATTGGGACTATTGGACAGATACATGTAAAAAATGAAATTAGACCACTTTCTTACACCATACACAAGAATAAACAAAAAAAATGCATTAAAGACTTAAATGTTAGACTCAAAACCATAAAAATGCTAGAATAAAACATAGGCAATAAAATCTCGGACATTTCTCATAGCAATATTTTTTGACATATCACCTTAGGCAAGGAAAACAAAAGAAAAAATAAACAAATGGGACTACATCAAACTAAAAAGTTTTTGCACAGCAAAAGAAACCATCGACAAAATGAAAAGACAACCCATTGAATGGTAGAACATATTCACTGATAAATTTGGTAAGGGGTTAATATCCAAAATTTATAAAGAATTTATAAAACTCAACACCAAAAACAAACAAACAATCCAATTAAAAATGGGCAAAGGACCTGAATAGACACTTCTCCAAGGAGGACATACAGATGGTCAATAGGCACATGAAAAGATGCTCAACATCATTAATCATCAGAGAGATGCAAAGTTAAACCACAATGAGATATCCCCTCACACCTGTCAGGATTATTATCATCAATAAACAAATGTTGTTGAGGATGTAGAGAAACTGGAACACTCATGCACTGTTAGTGGGAATGCAGACTGGTGCAGCCACTATGGAAACCAATATGGAGTAACCTCAAAAAATTAAAAATGGAACTGCCCAATAACCCAACTATTTCACTTCTGGGAATATATCAGAAGAAACCTGAAATAATGCCGGGGGTCTAGATCCAGCATCTAGAAGGGTTCAGCAATCTAGAGAAGCACTGTGTGTAAATTAAATAAGAGTCCAGAGACAAAACATAATTTTGAAAGGCATTATGGGGGCTAGAGGAGCTTGGCTAAAGAAACCAAGTTCTCCTTGTCTCAGGACCCCTTGCTTTTTATTAACACAATTTGTCCTAAGGCAAGGTAGAGATAAAAACATCAAAGGATAGGGTTTCCTATACAGAGCCCATTGTCAGATTATCAGGTTTGGGAGAAACTGCCTTTGGCTGTTCAGGTGTTTGGCCAGGAGGAGGCAATAACATGTAGATTAAGATGCCCTGCGCTGTCTGGCAGCAAGCAGTCATCCTTTTCAGGTTTGGGGAAATGCCTTTAGCCATTCCCAACAGGCGATAACATATGTGACTCAGCCTTTGTTGAGTCCCCAAGTTCCATCAACCTTTTGATGAAACTCTTGCAATTATGACACGCTGGAATTGGCTTCCGGCACCAAAACACTAATTCTAAAGAATATATGCACCCCTGTGTTCACTGCAGTGTTATTTACAATAGTAAAGATTTGGAAGCAGCCCAAGTGTCCATCAGTATGATGGGTGCATAAAAAAGCTGTGGTACATTTACACAATGAAATACTACTTGGCATTATCTCATGCACTGAGGGGTCATCAGTTTGATTTCTGGTCAGGGCACATGCTCCGGTTGCAGGCTTGATCCCTAGTTGGGGTGTATATGGGAGGCAGCTGATCGATGTTACTCTCTCACTTCGATATTTCTCTCTCGCCCTTCGATATTCTCTCTCTCCCTCTCTCTCTCTCTTTTCATCTCTCTAAAATCAATAAAAAATTAAAAAAAAAAAAAGGAAATCTTACCTTTCACAAAGGCATGAATAAACCTGGAGAGCGTTTTGCTAAGTGAAATAAGCCAGTCAGAGAAAGACAAGTACCATATGATTTCACTCATATGTGGAATCTAATGAATAAAATGAACTAAGAAATAGTGACAGACTCAGAGAGAGCAGGCTGACAGCCTAAGGGTGTGTTTGTATGTGTGTATTTTGTGTGTGTGTGTAGGAACTAGGTTGGGGAAGTGATTAAGCAAAAATTAAAACAACTTATGGGCAATGGTGTGGTGATTGCTGGGGGGAGGGGTAAAGGGAGGTGGAGGAGGGTACAGAGGGATAAATGGTGATGGACACACAGCACAGTGTACAGAAGATGTGTTGTAGAATCGTGCACCTGAAACCCGTATAATTTTGTTAACCAGTCACCCCCATAAATTCAATAAAAAGGGGGGAAATAACTGGAAGAAGTTACAAGAGAGAGAGAGAGAGATCCACAGAGGGGTTTACATATAGGAGGACTCCAGTGATGGCCTGTTTTTCCACTCTCAAAGCTTTGCAGCCTTCCATTGCTCACTCCGTGCCTGTGTAGGTTTGAGTACATTCCTCAGACCAGAAGCCTTAAAAGCTGAAGTCGTTAATTCCAGATGCCGCCTTCCCTCCTTCTACCAGTTCCCCACTGATAAGGTACAGAAAGAGAAAGAGAAAGACCGGGAATACTTCTCACCAAGCAGACTCCCTGCTGTCTGAAGGGAGGGTGTAGGGTCATAGCCCCTCTCCCAGGGGCTCGTAGGGCATACCCTTTAAGGAGGTGCTCACCCACGGGCTGTGCACCCTAGCTCTGGCCCTGGGCACGTGCAAAATTGCATTGACTAGGCCTCTCAGAATTGGGAGCACTGGAAACAAGGGAGTTCTTGTTGAACTGATATTGCAACCTCTGAATTTAAATGGGTACAAAATTTTCTCCAGACAAAAAGATCTAATCTCTCTACAAATCTGGGTGCGGTGCTTGGTTTGGCAATTCAGGGGTTTCCTGGTAGACGGTGCTTGCGGTGTCTGAGGGCAGCAGTGGGAGAGTTCGAGGCAGGCCTGCAGCGGCAGCAGGGAGACTCTGGGACCAGGTGATCTGGCTTTGAACCCCCCTCGCCCTTCCTCCCTCTGAGTGCAGCAGACACTGTTGGTACTGGCCCAGATCCCCCTGACCGCCCTGTACACTCATATCTCAGACGGTTCAGAGCTGCTAACAGATTACACCCGGGACCCACTCTGGAGAATTACCCTTGGTTGACGTGAGACGGAGGCCACTCCCACAGCTGTTGCCATTGCGGTGCCCTGCCTTTCCTCCCGCCGATCAGGCTAAGACTGGACTCCTTCCTTGCGCAGCTCATTCCCCCTGCTGTGCATTGCTGCCCCCCTGGCTGCAGGCTTTGCCTCCGAGCCGAGCTGTACACGCTCCATAGATCACGCGTCTCTGAATCCCTGCGCCAGCTTCTGCTCCCGGAGAGGCTAATACAGTGGCACCCGGAGCAAGTGACCCATTGGGTATCGATCTGCACTTCAGCTGCAACATGGGGATAATAATAGCACACGCCTTTGAAGAGTGTTGTGAGAATTCAATGAGTTGATACTTGGGAGGTACTTTGACAGTGTCTGAGACATAGAGTCAGTAAGTTTAGTTCTTAGCATGAGAGGCTGGTACCATCTTCTATGAAGATATGGCAGTTCTTTAAAATGAATTTCAGAATGGCTAATCATTACACTTGTTTTAGCAATGGTGCTTCTCAGGCCGAGTTAGTTCTTGCTTACACCATAAATCCCAAGGAACGAGCTGAATTGTGTCAATGCTTCACAGCAACCCAGAGGTACAACTGAAAAAACAAAGCGGCAGCAGAGTGGTTAGGGGGTGATCAGGCTGGCAGGCAGAAGCGGTTAGGGGCAATCAGGAAGGCAGGCAGGCAAGCAGTTGGGAGCCAGCAGTCCTGGATTGTGAGAGGGATGTCCGACTGCCCGTTTAGGCCCGATCCCACCAGGATCGGGCCTAAACGGGCAGTCGGACATCCCTCCAGGAGTCCCAGATTGGAGAGGGTACAGGCTGGGCTGAGGGACAACCCCCCGCCGTGCACGAATTTCGTGTACCGGGCTTCTAGTATATATATAAAAGCCTAACATGCAAATTGTCCCCCGGGAGTTTGCTCGCTCACTATGATGTGTGCTGACCACTGGGGGGTGGCGCGAAATGAAGGAAGGCCACAGCTAGTAGCCCAAAGGCCCCGATCAGCCCTGTTCACCTGCCAGGCCTAGGGACTGTACCCATGCACAAATTTCATGCACTGGGCCTCTAGTTCATATAATAATAGGAAATACACAATCCCTTTCTGCCCCCTCCCAATATCTCTGTCAGTGGCGACGTAATTGAATATATTGAATTGAATGTTTAGACCATGAAATGTTATACAGCTATAAAAAAAATAATAAGTTCCCTGACAAAGCAAATTCAAATTCTCTCTGGAAGAATGTATCCTCACACTGGGTCTCCCAAACCTCAATAAATATGAGTTTACACATAAAACTCACAGGACATATTAGAATCATCAAATATAAAAGAAGTACATCTAACATGTTTACACAGAAATAAAAGAGGGAATTGAAAACATGGGTAAGGAGCAAGAGATTATTAAAAATGAGCACGCAGCCCTGGCTGGTGTGGCTCAGTGGTAGAGCATTGGCCCGTGGTCTCAGGTTCAATTCTGGTCAAGAGCACATACCTGGGTTGCAGGTTCGTTCCCCGATCCTGGTCAGGGTGCATGCGGGAGGCAACAAATCTATTTGTCTCTCTCACATAGATCTCTCTCTCTCTCTCTCTCTCTCTCTCTCTCTCTCTCTCTCTCTCTCTCCCTCCCTTCCTCCTTTCTTCCCTCCCTCCATCACTTCCACTCTCTCTAGAAAGTCAATGGAAAAAATATCCCCAGGTGAGGATTTTTTTTTTTAAATGAGCGTGCAGATTTGTAAAAAAACAAAATGGAACATTTAAAAACTGAAAAATAATCAGTGAAATTGAAACCTTAATGAAATAATTAAACTACTAATGAAGATATAATTGGTGAATTTGATAGACAACTTATAGAAACTACTGGATTGCAGCAAAGAGATGAAGAGACAGGGGGAAATCCGATATAAAGAGGCTGAGACTTTCTCAGAAATTACTAAGCCTCAGGCTGAGTAATTTAACGTGGCAACTGCTTCATTTCGCCACAAGCGACCAGCAGTGAATATTCAAGAACAGATTATCTCTTAGACTCATTTGAAAAGTCATTTACAACTACCAATAAGAACTCTGATTTCTCTAGAAGTATATTATGAAAATGAGAATAAATGTCAGATTTGGTGCTGATAAAATGAGTTTACGGAGAACATTTTCACATATTTTATTCAATTGTATTCTCATATCAAGTACTATGAAAAAAACCTTATAATAGATAAGAGATATTCCTCTGGATGTCTGGCAAATATATTGAAAAAAAGATTTTTATGTGTTTTGATGGTAATATTAGTTTATCTTCTAAATGAATAAAGATCAGGAAAAAACACACGAATTCTTACTATTTCATTTAATATAATTTCCTTTTATTTTAGTCTGCAGGTCAATTTAGAAAAATAACAATTTAATCTAATTTGTGGCAAAAGGAATTGTTAAAGAAAAAATTCTAGGCTCATGCACTGGACTTTTCCAAAATGGTCTGTAGAATTTTATACAGCAATTGAATAGATCTACCTGACATTATGCTATCCTATTTTTATACTTGAGAATTCAAGTATAAAAGAATAGGAATTTGGAAAGGAAAAAGTCAATATATTTGCTTTTTGGAGATATTGAGAAACATTTTCTCTTAAAATTTAAGCATTCATTTCTACAAATGAAAAGTACAGCATATTGACTCAGAAACAGATTCCTTGAGGTGCCCGGTTTTGTGAGGAAGGGAGTTTTGAAAATTGCCCTCATCTGCTAAGGTTAGGAATGCTTGTTTCACGCAGTCATTCCTGTTCTGGTGTGTGGAAAAAAATTTAAATGTGGCTAAGTACGTATTTACTACAATGACATAATAAAAATCAAAACATTCCAAGTAGCAAGCCAAAAAAGTAGTAAGACATACTAGTTTATGAGAGTTTCCCCTCATGCTGTTAAATGCATCCACAATGAAAATTCTTAGGATATCCTCAAAGATAACTTCTTGACTTACCTTGCTGATAAATGTATCTCTTGTGATCCTTATTGCAACCAACAGGGAAGAACTGTTTATGAAGTAAAAAATAACAAGGACCATGAGAGAAAGAAGAAATGTGGTCTTTGATTTTCTAAAAATAACTGCTGTAGATTTTATTTTCTGGTAAACAGACCCTAAGATGGGACTGCGTGCAGGTGGGTCATGGGGCACTGCTTTCAGAGACAACAGCCATGAAGGAATAAATGAAGCAAGATTGAGCAGAGTTGTAAGCTGAGTTGTAGTGCAGTTGCAACAGAGGTCTGGGGAGATCTCCCATGGAACTCTGAGACTAGGACAGCACTCAGGAATGTCTGTAATTGAAGGGGCCAGGCCTTGTACTCCAACATCAACCAGGCATTGGATGCAGGATGCTGCCTGGGAAACCATGGGGGAGGCGGCTCCTTGCAGCTCAATTCAAAGCCTCGGGAGACTCAGCTCTCAGCTGAGCACCATCAGCAGACAAGACTCCGACAGCTGGGGTCCTGCGTGACTCAAGGCTAACGGGGAATCTGGGCATGCATGACCATGGCCAAGGAAGAGAATGCTTGTTGCTTGTTGTCGTCAAACATCTATCCTCAACTTTAGGAACGCACATTTCCAAAAGGTTAAAGGATTAGGAAAAAGCTGAAACTACAGATGTGTAGGTGTCAGAAACATTCATTCACTGAACAAATACTTAAAATGGATTTACTCCTTGCTGATCTTGTGCAAGATGCTGCAGAAACAATGAAGAAGACTAGTCCCCACTAGTGGTACCGAAGCTGGCTGCTGCCTGCTCGTGAGAGCCGCTTATCAGTATTTCTTCCCAGCTCCCAGTGATGTCAAGTTGGTAAAGTGAAATGGCCCATGGTAGGAGTATTTACACCACAGAAATTAGATAATACTACAAAATAGAGCTTTTCCCCCAGAGCCAGTTGTTAAACATGTACCAGCACAATACTGCACCCCACTTTTGAGCTGACCATCCAGTAGAACTGGGAAGGTTTAAATTTGTCTGCTCTGGCTCTGGTCATACCCACGTAGGTATGAAAAGGTGAGTTCTAGATTCTGTCAAGAGCCTTAGACTCATGTTGTACGATGTAAATATAATGAGAGCCATATATGTAACTTGAAATTTTCTAGTAACCATATTATTTAGACAGTAAAAAGCAGTGAAATTGTCATATATTTTACTTAACTCAATATATCCAGAACATTAACATTTCAAAGATGTAATCAATATAGAAATATTTTGCTGTTTTTGTACTACATTTTTAATATTCGTGTGTATTCTACACTTACAGCACATCTCAATTCAGATGCTGAATTTACATCAAAACACTTGAACTATATTAGATTTCTAAAAATTCCAAGTTGAAAAAGTAGACAGACATACCCAAGTTGTTCCAAACATGTTTAACGTTGCTACACATAAAAGATGACAGACTTGGGCATGTCCCAGCAGTGCGTCCACTTCAGAGGAACTACCGATTCTAGCATGACCTTTACACCGTTGGTCTGGGTGAACATACTCAAGCTCGGGGAATGAGGAAAAACTGCCTTCCTGCTCTCGGGGGCGTTGTATTTCTGGTGGATTGTGCAGATCACGAAAGGCCTTTAGAATCAGAAGAACCTGATTCACAATAACAGATAAAACCACTTTTAACATGGGAATAAGATCTTACAGACCTGAAGCCATCAGTGAGGAGCGGTCACGAGAGATGTTTGGTTTATATTGTCGGACAACAGGAAAGGGCAGTGTATGTGTCTCTGAGAAACGGAATGCCAACCCTTCAGTTTTCCTGTGCACTGTGCTCAAAGGGCAATGCTCCCGAGAAGGCTTCCGCTGCGGGGCCCAGAACACTAACACCAACCCGCGTGGGCTCTGGGCCTCCCCATTCAGGCCTGCTCGGATATTTGCTTATTCCACATGCATAACTACCATTCAGTTGACTTTCATTGGTTATAAAACAGATCGCTTAGATTATATTATATCAACTTAATCTGAGTGAGAATTCAAAACTAATTGAAGTTTGACTATCTCAGTGTTAGCATTCTAATTCCATAAAAATATTTAGTTTTTTACTTTGTGATGTTATAACCACCGGCACCATTACAAAGAGCAACTTTCCAGCAGTACATTGGAAGCACTTTTTAATAACATAAAGCTACAAATATAGCCCTCCCTGGTTTGGCTCAGTAGAGAGTTGGCCTGCGGACTGAAGGGTCCCAGGTTCAATTCCAGTCAAGGGCATATGCCTGGGTTGCGGGCTCAATCCCCAGTAGGGGGCATGCAGGAGGCAGCCAATCAATGATTCGCTCATTATTGATATTTCTCTCTCTCCCTTCCTCTCTAAAATCAATAAAAAATATGTATTTTAAAAAACTACGAATATAAACCATATTTAAAAGCTCATCATGCTACTTTTTTGGAACTCATTTTTAAATTTGAGATTATATATCTACCTACCTACCTACCTTAAGTATAAAGTTAATAATTAGGTTATTGATGGTTGTATGATGCTTCACAGTTTTCAATAATATTTTTCTTATGCAAACATCATGCAGTAAAACAAACTCTGTTTGGCATTCTTTCTTCCCCCCCCCCCCCCCAAGAACAGCTTTTTACTTAATTATTTATTTATTTGTGATGCAATATGGGCTTATCAAGTTTGGCATTCTTAAAAAAAGTATATCAATTTCAAAACTATGTCCATCAAAGTCTAATAAGTTCACTAACTTAAGATAAATTAGTAGTAATTTCAAATTCAAAGGGTTACTGTATAAATTGAAAAGCAACTATATGTTGTTCAAAGAGTACAAACTTCCAGTGATAAGATGATTAAGTTCTGAGGATCTAATATACAGTGTGGTGAGTATAAGTTACAATACTGTATTGTGTACTGGAAAGTTGCTAAAAGAGTAGATCATAAATGTTCTCAACACTCCTTGTCCCAGAAAAAAAAAAAATGTAGTTAAAGGTATGTGAAGTGATGGATGTGTTAACTAACCTTATTGTGGTAAACGACACAATCGTCACGTTGTACACTTTAAACTTATATAATGTTATATGTCAATTATCCTATATAATAAAAGCCTAATGTGCTAAGTGTCCGGTCGTCTGGTCGTCCAGTTAACCAATCAAAGCGTAATATGCTAAGGCCGCTCAACCACTTGCTATGATGTGCACTGACCACCAAGGGGCAGATGCTCCAACCAGTAGGTTAACTTGCTGCTGGGGTCCGGCCAATCAGGACTGAGCGAGATAGGCCAGACACACCCTGGAGCCCTCCTGCGGTCCCTTCCCAGCTGGCCAACCTCCTGCATCCCTCCCCAGCCCCAATCGTGCATTGGTGGGGTCCCTCGGCCTGGCCTGCGCCCTCTCGCAACCTGGGGCCCCTCAGGGGATGTTGGAGAGCTGGTTTTGGCTTGATCCTGCTCAATGCAGACGCTGCCCCCTGGTGGTCAGTGCGCTCCCACAGGGGGAGGGCCACTCAGCCAGAAGCAGGCTCACGGTCGCGAGCACAGTCGCGGTGGTGGGAGCCTCTCCCACCTCCACGGCAGCGCTAAAGCCATCAGTCGGACATCCCCCGAGGACTCCCAGACTGCAAGAGGGCACAGGCCGGGCTGAGGGATTCCCCCTCCCCCGAGTGCACAAATTTTGTGCACTGGGCCTCTAGTCTATATAAAAGAGAAACATGCAAATTAACCATCACTCTGCTACGTCCACCAGCCAATCAGGAGGAAATATGCAAATTAGAAGGAGAAAGACGGTGGTTGCCCAGCTGCTCCAGGTGCGGAGTGGCCTGATGGGGCAGGACGCCTGCTATGAGAGGGAGGGCGGGGGGCGAAGGGATTTACAGGAGCGGCATTCTGGCCACAGCGAAGACGAAGACTACAGACTCTGGAGTCTATAGCAAAGACCAAGACGGCAGACTCCGGCTGGAGTCTGCAGCAAAGACGAAGGCGGCAGACTCTGGCTGGAGCGAAGGCCTGGGTCCCAGGTGCCACAGGAAAAACGGTGCTAGAAGCCAAGGGAAGGAAGGCCTATTGCACGAATCTCTTCATGCAACAGGCCTGTAGTCCTATCTAATAAAAGAGTAATATGCAAATTGACTGTCACTCCAAGACACAAGATGGCTGCCCCCATGTGGTCAAAGATGGCTGCCCCCATGTGAACATAAGATGGCCGCCACAAGATGACCTGCAGGGGAGGGCAGTTGTGGGCAGTTAGCAGTGACCAGGCCATCAGAGGAGGGCAGTTGGGGGAGACCAGGCCAATAAGGGAGGCAGTTGGGGGGGACCCAGGCCTGCAGGAGAGGACAGTTGGGGGGACCCAAGCCTGCAGGAGAGGACAGTTGGGGGGACCTGGCCAGCAGAGGAGGGCAGTTAGGGGTGACCAGGCCAGCAGAGGAGGGCAGTTAGGGGTGACCAGGCCAGCAGGGGAGGGCAGTTAGGGGTGACCAGGCCTGCAGGGGAGGACAGTTAGGGGTGACCAGACTGGC
Organism: Cnephaeus nilssonii; assembly: GCF_951640355.1. Lineage (NCBI taxonomy): Eukaryota > Metazoa > Chordata > Mammalia > Chiroptera > Vespertilionidae > Cnephaeus > Cnephaeus nilssonii. The sequence goes on along the minus strand of NC_137084.1, from coordinate 67,224,403 downwards.
AGGGGAGGGCAGTTAGGGGTGACCAGGCCTGCATGGGAGGGCAGTTAGGGGCAATCGGGTTGGCCAGAGAGCAGTTAGGTGTTGATCAGGCTGGCAGGGGAGTGGTTAGGGGTGATCAGGCTAGCAGGCAGAGGCTGTTAGGGGCAACCAGGCAGAGGCAGGTGCGCGGTTGGGAGCCAGCAGTCCTGGATTGTGAGAGGGATGTCCGACCGCCCGTTTAGACCCGATCCCACTGGTATCGGGTCTAAACGGGCGGTCGGACATCCCTCAAAGGGTCCCAGATTGGAGAGAGTGCAGGCTGGGCTGAGGGACACGCCCCCCTGCCCCGTGCATGAATTTCGTGCACCGGGCCTCTAGTATGTATATAAAAGCCTAAGTAGCTGTTACAACCAGATGACCGGCCGGTAGCTATGACACACACTGACCACCAGGGGGCAGACACTCAATGCAGGAGCTGCCCCCTGGTGGTCAGTGTGCTCCCACAGCAAACCTCCTGCGGCTGGCCAACCTCCTGTGGTCCCTTCCCCAGGTCAGCCGGCCCCAATCGGCCCCAATCGGCCCCAATCAGCCCTGATCACTGGCCAGGCCGAGGGACCCCACCTATTCACGAATTCGTGCACCGGGCCTCTAGTATCTCAATAAAGCTGGGGGGAAGCAAAGCAACTCTAAATTATCATTAGAAACAAGTGTTTCTTATTTCTTCATTTTTTTCCAGTTGTTTTTCAGCCAATTTACCTAGCTCTGTTGATTATAATTAAGATATTCTGCATATTAATGTTAAAAAATGTGTAAAATTATTACTGAGTTGTCTTATGCAACATTTTAATATCAACATGAATTCTCCCATTGAGCTAGGTTATGATAAGCTTTGTCCCTTGGAGTGTCAGGTTTTGCTTGTTCATATGCAGTGTGATACGACAGAAAACACAAGTCATGCCAACAGATTTTGCCTTCCACTACTGAAAATTCAACAAACATGCTTGTTTTAAGAAAATCTTGAACTGGAGTTAACAACAAAGTAAACCTTTGTAAAATTCTTTTACAGCTCAACCAGTGAGCATTGGTAAACTACACCAGATCATTAAATTCAGTGTCTTCTACTTCTTTCAAATGTTCCATAAACGTGCTGATTCAGCCCATCAATATGTATCTATTGAACAATTTTAATAACTGTATCCATCACTTTCCATGCATCTGACTCAGACAACTGAGCACAAATATTTTCAATGTGTGTTATCTGGTGAAATAAAGCAATAAGGAAAACATCAGTCTCTTGTTTTAAAAGTCCTATTAAATCCAGATTTTTGACCTAACAGCTGAAACACCTCCATCATCATGTTAGAAACTATTTTTTCTATTTTTTAGCTGAAATTATTATTTAACAGTTATAAAGTTTCAAATATTTCTATGCCACAAGTTTGATGTCTTAGTCTATGAGTTACAACACTTCTTCATAAATTTGAAATTCCTTTGAGACAAAACATACTCAAAGTATTAATTGTGCATGCCTCATCTCAAGCTAAAGAAAATTACTTGCAATCTTGAAATTTTGAATCCATTGATCTTTGATATTCTTAAAAAGGACTTGTATTCTATGGTTAGTTGTTTTGTAATTTCAGTAAAGATATTTTACTTTTTTATAAAATATTATTCTTTTCTTAATAATTTAGATTCTTTTAATTTAGAATCTTAATAAAAAAGATTCTTTTCTTAATAAATTATAACATTTTCATAACTGAAATAATTTTTATTATCATGTCACCATCTAAAAATTATGTGATTTTTTTTGTGCAATAATCTAAACCATTTAGTAGCTAGCAAAAATTATAGGCTCAGAACCTATTAAACCATTTTTAATAATTTTGTTGGATATTTATTTCTAATTTCAGGTGACTTCGTTTTTCTTTAACTCTTTTTTGACTGTTGAGAGAAAACATCAAAATCACTAAGGATTTGGTGAAATGTCTCTAATATTGCCTACTTTATTACCTTAACATCAAAGCAAACATCTCTTTTGTTTTGCTTTTGCAATTGCCATTCATTGTGAAATCTGAGACAAACCTTCTTCAATCTTTTTTTTAGTGTTCTGGTTACAGGACTGGTTTCTGTATATCCATTTGATTCCACATTAAATATGTCCTAGTTTTAAACTGAAAATTTTGTCCATACTTCATATTTAAATTAAAACAATTATATAATTATGTTATAATTAAAATAATAAGTATTTCCATTTAATTACCAATTACAATTTACATAGGTATCACTGCTGCTACCTGCACAAACATCCAAGTGCTTAGGAAAATACTTTAAATAATTCTGTTGACATTCACTAGATTGGTGATGTGTTTATGTGTCATGCACACTACCATATCCAATAGCATCTTATATTATTCAACAGTTAAAGTGAAATGTAGTTGCCCTGGCCGGCATGGCTCAGTGGTTAGAGTGTTGGCCCAAGAACCCAAGGGTCTCGGGTTCAATTCTGATCAAGGGCACATACCTGGGTTCTCTGCTCCGGTTGAGGCACATACAGGAGGCAACCAATTGATGTGGCTCTCTCACATCAATGTTTCTCTCTCTCTCCTCTCTTTCACTTTCCCCTCCCTTCCACTGTCTCTAAAATCAATGGGAAAAATACCCTCCAGGGAGGATTAACAACAAAAAGTGAAATGTAGTCTTATTAAAAAATGGGGTTGTACCTACTCAATAGAATATATTTGCCATTTACCAATGACATATCCAATAAAGAATTAATATACAAAATATATAAGGAACTCATACACTTAACACTAAAAAAAATCCGATTAAAAAATGGGTAGAGGGCCTAAATAGACATTTTTCCAACAAGTACATACAATGGCCAATAGATATATGGAAAGAGCCTCAACACCACTAATCATCCGGTAAATGAAAACTAAAACCACAATGAGATATCACTTCACACCTGTTAGAATGGCTATCACTAAATCAATAAACAAGTATTGATGAGAAAATGGAGAATCTTGAAGCACTATTGGTGAAATATAAATTGGTGCAGCCACTATGGAAAACTGTTTGGAGGTGCCTCAAAAATTAAAAATAGAATTACCATCTGACCCAGCAATTCTACTTTGGGCATTTATTGGAAGAAACTAATTCAAAAGTACATATTCACCCCTATGTTCACTGCAGCATTATTTACACTAGCCAAGATATGGAAGCAACCAAAGTGTCCAATGACAGATGATTGGGTAAAGAAGATATTAGTACATATATACACTGGAATATTACTCAGCCATAAAAAAGAATGAGATCTTGCCATTTGAGACAATGGATGGACCTGGAGGTATTATGCTAAGTGAAATAAGTCAGGGAAACACAACTACCATATTATTTTGCTCATGTGGGGAGTCTAAAAAACAACATAAACAAGCAAACAAAACAGAAAGAAACTCATAAATACAGAGAACATTTTGATTGTTGCCAGATGGGAAGGGGGTGAGGGGAATGAGTAAAAATGGAGAAGGGATTAAGAAGTACAAATTGCCAGTTATAAAAACAGTCACAGGAATGTAAATTACAGCATAGGATATATAGTCAGTGATACTGTAGTAACTACCTATGTGTCAGGTGAGTACTAGAGTTATTGAGGTAATCACTTTGTAAGTTATATAAATGTCTAATCACTGAGCTGTAAGCCTGAAACTGATATAATATTGAATGTCAACTGTTATTGAAAAAGGAAAAAATGCCCAGCTGGCAGGTCTCAGTGGTTGAACTTTGACCTGTGTACCAGGAGGTCACGGTTCAATTCCCGGTCAGGGCACATGTGTGGGGCATGCAGGAGGCAGCTGGCCAATGATTCTCTCTCATCACTGATGTTTCTCTCTCTCTCTCCCTCTCCCTTCCTCTCTGAAACCAATAAAAATATATTTAAAAATAAAAAATAATTTAAAAAAAAATCAGACAAAACCAAATTGGGAGGCATTCTACAAAATACCTAATCAGTACTTCTCAAAAGTGTCAAGGTGGCCTGGCCGGTGTGGCTCAGTGGTTGAGCCTTGACCTAGGAACCAGGAAGTCACAGTTCGATTCCTGGTCAGGGCATGCTTGGGTTGGTGGCTCAGTCCCCAGTGGGGGGCGTGCAGGAGGCAGGCGATCAATGATTCTCTCTCATCATTGACATTTCTATCTCTCTCTCCCTCTCCCTCCTCTTTGAAATCAATAAAAAAAGTACCAAGGTGGAAAAAGACAAGGAATGACAGAGAAACTATCACAGACTAGAGGAGACAAAGGAAATCCAACAACTAAATACAGTGTGGTGTCCTGGATTAGATGCTGAAACAACAAAAAGGGACATCAGTGGAGAAACTGCTGGAATCTAGATAAAGTCTGTAGTTTAGTTAATTTACTGTAAAGTGTTAATTACTTGTGTTTAATGGTTGTACCACAGTCGTGCAGAGAAAGCTGGGTGAAGAGTAGATAGAAACTCTTTGTACTGTACTGGTAACTCCTCTGTAAGTCTAAATTTTTTTGAACTTAGGTGTTAAAAATAAGTAAAAAATTATATCTATGTGTTTTAAAATGGGGTTGCATTTCTCAGAAAAGTATTTCACATGGACTCACTTCTAAAATTTCAGTGTAAGTTAGTTAAAATAAAACTGAAATTAAAAATCCAGTTTCCCAGAGGTGCTGCCCACCTTCCAGCTGCCCAGGAGCCCGGGTGGTTAGCGGCCACCGAGTTTAACACAATCGCCTTATCCTCTACGTGCTTGGTCCTGACTTGCTTTCCAAGCCCAACTTTGACCTTCCGTGTGCTGTGCATTAGATTCTTTATCCTTCCTACTAGCCATTAGCTTAGACTCCTCTTGCAGTCCCTCACGGCTGCCCACTTACCAAGTCAGCCTCCGTGTCAGCTCTTTAGTCCCATCCTCTGGCCACCGGTACTTGGTCAGTGCTCCTCCCAGTCCAGCCCGAATCCCCTGCAAGAGGCGGAATAGGGTGGGCAAACATGAGTAAGAAGGAAACAGAGGTCAAGGTGAATGAGGAGGCTGTGAAAAGCAAGTAGCCACTCTAAATAATTCTTATTTCTCATTTTGGACAAATGACTTTCAAAAAAAAAAAACTTACAGGAAGTATTATTTAACCATTGACAATTATTTTTGAAAATCGCACAAATAACGGAAGAACTGGAAATGGTTTTCAAAAAAGAAAGGGATTTCTGTAGACAGTTTAGGGTAAATACATTTAATCACCATCTTAACCAAGACTCTGTTACGAATTAGTCGAAAGGGAGTTTGTAAGCTCTTGGGAAACAGTGACCGTTGTGACATAGTTTGCCATCATAAGGGAAAATCTGCGCCTGACACACCCACTTCCTGTCTGATAAGCTTGTGAGACCAGAGTAAAGCAGCCAACGCAGCAGGTGCTTGCGTTTCCTCAACGCCCTTGGTAAAGACTCCAACGACATCTTTGTGGCAAAGTGGATAGAAACTGACGGGGTGATGGCATCAATGGCACTGATTTGTATCTGATGTTCGATGCAACTTGGTACCTGTCAGACAGGTTCTTTTCTCCCTGCCGATGCCAATGATATGTCTAACGAGATGATGCCTCGGAGTCTGACCTCAAATTTGCCCTTTACAATATTTTAGTGAATATCATTAAGAATAGATTGGATTATTAAATGTCAACTTTAATTGAAAAAAAAATACTAATAAAAAGCATAGCTTGGATGAAGACACTGCTCATCATTTTCGCAAGTGGCAGAATTCTGGGATTGACAGCTGGCAGAATAGATAATAGTCTTAGAGGTCTGAACGGGTGAGATTTGCGTTTTGAACTGACCTCAACAAGGCATGGTAGCTGAAGAATAGAATGGCAGGGATGTGTTTTGCAGTGTAAGCTGTGCTAGCCTGGCCGTGCCCGGGTGGGGTGGGGCGGGGCGGGGTGTGAGGAGTACATATAGTTCCAGGACAGTGGATCATGGTAACAGCAGTCTCTAGTCACTCTAATTACGGGAACTCTGGACCCATGCAAATCCCTCTCCCTGGGTGGTTTCCCTTCTTCCGGTGGCCAGTAAAGGTTTCTTCAGCAACTGGCATTGCTACCTTGTGGCCTCTGCCCCTGCTGGTGGCTGCTGCCACTGCCACCCCAGCCTGGGCACAGTCCCAGCAGGCCAACGCTCTATCCACTGAGCTCTATCCACAGTCCCAGCAGGTCAACGCTCTATCTGTGGCACCACCTGACTGCACCCCCGTTGTGGGAGGAAATCTGCTCCCAATGCACCATGCAGAGTAGTGATCTTCAAATACAAAACCGTTCCCTTCCTAAGGAAGAGTTTCTACTCCAGTGAACAGAAACGGAAGTTACAGGAATCTGCAACTTGCTGCTTTCCCAGTCCCTTCACATCGCCCAAAATGCTAAAGCCTCAGGCTCTTCTCAGCACCACTGACACTCCTCATCTAAAGACAGTTATGAGCTGACAGCTAACTCATTTGTATCTCCAGTCCATACACTCCCGAGGTGTATTTGTTTTCCGTTTCAGTACTTGCCGGTATGGTAGACTTAGCACACGCCATCACACCGCCTGATACAGTATATACCTTTTATTCACTTACTCTTTGCACCCACTACCAAGTAAGTCTGATGAAAGCAAGGGCCTTATATCCCCAATGCACAGAACAGTGCCTAGCACATAGTCGACACTTAATAAATATTTGTTAGGTGAATGAATAAATGAAATTTTTAGTTCAATATAAAGAACTTTCTAAACACAAAAGTTTTCAAATATAGAAAGGACCTCCCGCAATGGCTGGAGATATTTGCTTGTTAAGGATATTGGGCAATCCATTCAACTACTAATCGGAAGCAAGGAGGAAACCAGAAGAGAGTCATTTGCATGAAATATGACTATTACAGGATTAAGGATATACACTGAGTGGCCAGATTATTATGATCTCTGAACGCATAATAATCTGGCCACTCAGTATATATATATATATATATATATATATATATATATATATATATATATATATATATTAGAAGCCCGGTGCTTGAATTCGTGTATGGGTGGGGTTCGGCCAGCCTGGCTAGTGGGAGGGAACATGGGCGGTTGGCCGGTCTGCCTGCTGGTCAAACTCCTGGTCGAGGGGACAATTTGCATATTAGCCTTTTATTATATAGAATATACACGGAGTGGCCAGATTATTATGCGTTCAGAGATCATAATAATCTGGCCACTCAGTGCAAATGTAGTTGAATTTTTCATAAGCACAACTGATTTCTGTCTCCATTCCTCAATTCTCTTCCCAGACCTGTGATATTTCTCTCTACCCGCTTCCTCTCTCACTATCTTCCTCACATACATGCACACACCACACACATCTTTATGTAACCTGGATGCTGGAGCCCTCACTCCCTTGTCCCTTAAGATCTAGATGGCCTTGAGCCCAAGTTTCATGGCCTTGGGTGTCCAAGATGTCTATGCATTTCTAGAAATGTGTGTATTCTCATGATCCCCTATGCCTCAAGAATCCTGCATCTACACCTGCCATCTCTGTCCAAACAGTACCAACATACATGTGAAATCTAGCTTTTCACCATTTTCCACCAACCAAAGTACATAGACTTTACAGAATCGCTGGGCCCATTCCATCACCTACTGCCCATATGGCCTGGACATTTCTATGGAGTCCTGTGCAGACTCCCTTCCTCCAGCCCTCTGTGCAGGTTCTCTCTCCCACCAACCACTTCCCTTTTCTCCCCTCCCTCCATTCATTTCCCTCGATGTCCCGTCCCTCTCATTCCCTCCCTTCTTCTCCTCCCCTCAACTTTCCCCTTTCTCAGTTTCCCTTCACACTGAAGAGCACCAATCCTTTCCTCTGTAAAGCACTGATGCAGTGGACACCCAGGCTCTGGTATCCACCATTTACCCAAACATTTCCCTAGCTAAGTGTCTTTGTTCCAAACAAAAATGATCTCTTACCGAGGAAGAGCTGTGGGGTAAAGTGTCAATATGATTTGCCACACCTACAACATAGTTTGAGTTCTTACTGTATGGCAGACCTTAATAATGTTTAATTTTTGCCCGTTAGCTGTATTAACACCATGGAGACTAATGCTGGAATTATATAGGGCAGTGGTCAGCAAACTGCGGCTCGCGAGCCACATGCGGCTCTTTGGCCCCTTGAGTGTGGCTCTTCCACAAAATACCAAGGCCTGGGCGAGTCTATTTTGAAGAAGTGGCGTTAGAAGAAGTTTAAGTTTAAAAAATTTGGCTCTCAAAAGAAATTTCAATCGTTGTACTGTTGATATTTGGCTCTGTTGACTAATGAGTTTGCCGACCACTTAGAAAGTTAATGTCTAACTTTCTAAATAAGAATTATCTTACCCTATAATATAGGGTAAGATAATTCTTACCCTTTATAATATAGGGTAAGATAATTCTTATTTAGAAAGTTAGACATTAAAAATATCTAATCCTTTAACTTTCTAGGTAAACAGGAAATGACTCACTATTCTTATAGATGGGAATAAAATCAATAACCCCTTCCCCATGTGAACCATTTTTTAAAAAAGTGTTTATTATCTTTTCTGATTATAACATTAACACATAAAGCTCCTAAAATCAGAAAATACAGACAATTAGGTAGTTATTATGAAAGCTAATATATATATTTTTAAATATTCATCTGAGGATATGTTTTTATTGATTGGAGAGGGAGAGAAAGGGAGAGGGAGAAAAAAAGAGAGAAACATCCATTCAAGAGAGTAACATCTATCGGTTGCCTCCCATATGGACCCTGACCAGAAATTGAACCTAACCTTTTGGTGTACAGGATGACACTCCAGCCAACTGACCCACTCGGCCAGGGCAAAAACTAATATTTTCTGAGTACCCAGTGCTTGACACAGTTCTAAGTGCTTTACATATCCTATACAATAAAAGCCCAATAAGTGTCCAACCATTTGTTCAACCATTTGACCAGTCACTATGGCGCACACTGACCACCAGGGGGCAGATGCTCTGACTGGTTGGTTAGCTTGATGCTGGGGTCCAGCCAATCGGGACTGGGTGAGATGGGCTGGACACACCCTGGTTCCCTCCCTCAGTCCCTCCCAGCCCTGATTGTGCACCAGTGGGGTCCCTCAGCCTGGCCTGCACCCTCTTGCAATCCGGGACCTCTCGGGGGATGTCAAAGAGCCGGTTTTAGCCAGATCCTGGCAGGCCAGGCCAAGGGACCCCACCGGTGCACAAACCCGTGCACCAGGCCTCTAGTATTACTATAAAGCATTGTTGCCTCCAGGTGCCACTGATGAATCTGAGAGGTACAGAGAAGTTACAATTGTTTCTCAAGATCACACAACCAGAAAATAAAGAATCACGCCATCTAGTGAATGTTGTCCCGCTTTTCCTATCATTTAATTATTTAAATGAAATATTAGCTCACTATTTTGTAAGCTGCATTTTTAATTTAATAATATTATGTGATAGCTTCCCATGACAATAAACACAGATCTATACCATTGTTTTCTTATTACACACGGTTCCACTATGTGAAGATGCCATAATAGAGCCATTCTATAGTATTTTAAACAATGTTGAGATAAACATTTTATTCACTCATTTCCTGTTCACTTGTCTGATATTTTATCTTGGTACAAATTTCAAGAATTGTCACTGAGTCCAAGAATTCACCTCAGGTTACTTCAATATATTTTCGAGACGAAGGCATAATTTTTTTGTATACATTCCTTCTTTATTACTTTTCTAGATTGAACATTAAAAACAAAATGTATGATTAGGTGTTTTTCCATTACAGCAAAAAACGACATTTTAATGTAGTATTTTCAAATCAAACTATTATGGGTTGAATTTTCAAAAATAAAATTTTATTTTTGTGGGCTCACTGGGCACCTTCACATAGTTGCTCGCACTTGAACAGTGAACTCTCTTTAATAGTGTTGTTAGCACCATCTAGTGGTAGGAAAGCAAAACCTGGCCATGGTGGTTCAGGTGTGTTGGTTGTTATTTTAAGTAAAAAAAAATAACAACAAAAAAACCCCCCATAAACATAATTTATAGCTTTGTGGTATTTCATTTTCTTTCCTTTTGTTAATAAAGCCACAAAGACTATGAAACTTCAAAGAAGAAACTAAAATACTTTAAAGTCAATTCAGAGCATGATTTCATCCTAAATATGAAACCATGAATTGTAGTTTTTTTTTAAAAAGGTCAAGATATTTCAGGAAATTTTAGGTTGTTTTTTTTTTTAATGGTAACTTTTCACAATATCTTAGATTTTTAAACAGCTACTTAAACTGTAATTGTCCTCCTGGTTAATTACTTTTTATATAGCTTCCAGCTCAGCATTACACTGACTTACGTTTAGACAGAAATGCTAATAGAATGGTATTATGCTCATTCACATCCATCTGGCAACAAGAGTAGAAGACATGACATTGCATACTTAGTAACAGAAGAGAGACAATGCGGCCCTATTGGGACTGGACAGAACTGAAGAAGAATGAACCTCCTGTTCCTTCCGGCAGCATTCTGTCCCGCGTGATGGTGAGACGGTGACACACCATCATGAAGACGCTCTTCTCCACGCGTCAGAACTCTGGACATAATCAATCTGGCATTTCCCTTGTATGGGAAGTCTTCCAGTATTTAGTTTAGTCATTTAGGACATTAAAAATGCTGTAGAGGGTTTTACTGTCCTGAACTAGAGTGGCATTGAGTATGAGACAACTTCTGTTTTCAGGATATTCCTCCCCCCAGAAGCTCAGGCACCCTCTCTCCCTCCTCCTGCCACAAGCGGAGGCGCTGAGAGGCACCACAGGACAGTGAGAAGTCCATCTGAGGTTGGCTCAAAACACACTCTTCGTAGCAGAGTGCACGGTGGCTGCATATATGGAGGGAGTGGTGCGATCTGCCCCTTCCTTCAAGAAGGCAGCTTTTATAGAAAGGACAGTTGCTGCTACCCAGCAGTACTGAGTATCCGTCTCTGATCCCAGGACTCAGATACTCGCCTATCCATTCAACGGTATTTACTAAGGGGACTTCAGGGACCGGGATGCAGCGTGAGCAGGCCGTGTTGGGAGGTCTAGGGAAGGGGCCCGCAGAGGGGGAGCAGGTGGAGAGGCCCCCGGGGTGAGCCCAGGGCCCGGGAGGCACGGGAGACTGCGTGGCGTGCAGCCAGGGCTAAGTGAGCACGGGATGATGGGTGGGGGCAAGGAAGGCCATGAAAAGATGGATGGTTACATTTTGTTTCTATTTCGTTTATAACTCACTTTTTATCATGAGATAGTCTACATTAGAAATATTATACGACAATCTCCAAAAGGAACTTGATGACTAAAAATTTGGGACAACCCGTAATAAAATAAATGACGAACACCTCACTGTAACTAAACTGCCATTAAGTTAACCCTATAAATACACCTGGGATTTAGACTCCCCCCAAACCAAGGCATCTTTCGGATCATTCACTCAAGTCCATTTTGAGCACGTGCAGAGCACTCGGCACGTTGCTAGCTGAACGGAGTATGGTGTGTGCAGTTCATAGCGTGAGGAGAAAGACAAAAACAAATCCCTGAAATGAATCTGGATGTGCACGCTGTGGGGAGGGCTGTGGACAGGGACGACGACAGGAGAGTTTGGGAGGGACACGGCTGGGGCCCTTGTCAGTGTGCTCTCTGACCAATTTGCAGCTGAGCCGAGACCTGAGGGAGGACTACGGTAGGCGGAGCTGGAAGACAAGCTTCTAGGAAGAGGGAACAACATTGCTGAGCCCTGGAGTGGGAAAGGCCTCGGTGTGTCTGAGGAGGTGTGGTTGGAGGGCCGTGAACGTAGGAGCAGAAGAGGTTGTTGACATTTTGGCTGGATAATTTTTTCTTTAAAAAAAAAAAACCTTACCCGAGGACATGTTTATTGATTTTAGAGAGATAGATAGATAGATAATTAGATAGAGAGAAACATCTATTAGTTGGTTGCCTCCTATATGCGCCCCAACCAGGGATCGAACCCACAACCTAAGTATGTGCCCTGACGGAAGGACACTCCAACCAACTGAGCCGCACCAGCCAGGGCTGGGTAGCTGCTTGTTGGGCTGTCCTGTGCATTATAGGATGTTTAGTAGCATCACTGGCCTCTACCCACTAAATATTGGTCACACTCTCTCCTCACCCCAGTTGTGACGAACTCCAGACATTGCCAAATGTCCCCTGGGGGACAGCATGGCCCCCCGTTGAGAAGGACTGGGCTGGAGCCTCAGGCAGGGCCGGGGAGGCCGTGGTGAGTAAGGTGCCTGCCTGTCATTCTGAGCCAGTGAGAAGGCATGGGAAGTTTCAAACAGAAGAAGCACATGATTCCAATTACACTGGATGCTCTCTTTGAACTTCCCTTTCCAAGGTTATCCAGTGCCCATGGTCCCTCCTGTTTTGACCAGAACCTGCCAGTTCCAGTTTATGCTCAGCTTGTGCTCCTGCGTCCCTGTCTCCCCCTGGCTCCGGCCCCGGGGTACCTTCTGCCGACTCGGACAACAGCCGCCCCTGGTCTTGCTTTAAGCGGGCGGCTTGGCAAGACCATGGGCTGAAACACACTGCGCTCACCTGTGACGTGGGAATTACCCGCCTCGTAGGGCTGCTGAGGATAACCAAGTGGGTGTCTGGCACAGTGTCCGGGCACAGCGGCGCTCTGCAGACCCTAGGAGGAAGGAGAGCAGCATGCCTCTGTGACAGACCTGCAGGTGTGCCTCTCAGATCTCGCTCCAGGAAAAACCTTGCTGTTCAGCTGCCAAGAGTGAGGTTACTGCCTCCGGGCTCTGCGGCGTTTTAGCAGAGGTCATGCTGTTCCGGGGAGAGCATGGCTCTTTCTGCCACGTGCAGGGCTCCTCCCTTAGGCAGCCTGGTCCCAGTGCCCCCTGGTGGTGGCCAGAGGCAGACCTGCAGTGGCCTGAGGCCCTCCTGCCCACTACCCGTCCCCAGTCTCTTTTAGGTCTCACAGACATCACTTCCAAGTAAGCCTCCTGCACGCCTCACTTGGCCTCAGCATCTGCTGAGATAGGAGAGGCTGGGAGATGTACCTCTCTACCTATTTGCTTTGCCCTCTGCCGGGAACTTTCTCCTCTTTCCGCACCTCCCAATCCCCATTCATCCTCCAGTCCCAACGCCAATGCCACTTCCTTTGCAGAGTTTTCAGGAAATTCTCTTTATCTTTTTCTAATATTTTATTGATTTTTTACAGAGAGGAAGGGAGAGGGATAGAGAGCTAGAAACATCGACGAGAGAGAAACACCGATCAGCCGCCTCCTGTACACCCCCACTGGGGATGTACCCGCAACCAAGGTACATGCCCCCGACCGGAATCGAACCCGGGACCCCCCAGTCCGCAGGCCGACGCTCTATCCACTGAGCCAAACCGGTTTTGGCTCAGGAAATTCTTATATTTATCGCTCCTTCCTCGGTGTTGCTACAAAATCTTGTTTATGCCTCCATTACAGAGACGGGAAGGAACTAGTATTTATTGAACTTACTGCAGGCCGGGAACTGTACTAGATCACCCCGATTTCACACCAGCCTGCGAGGTGGCACTGGCATTCCTGTTTTGTAGATAAAGGCTCATCTGCAGTGGTCTGTATTCCAGCGTAATTTCTCATTTCTGTTTGACCAAAGACCCATTTATTTTTACTCTACGACAATATGCAGCTCGTGCATTTTATTGTACTTTATCTGATTGCACTTCTAATTTTTGAGAGTGGACATGCCCTCTTTGTTGTTTTTATAGACAAATATAGAGTCTGGTTTAATGTAATATTATGTAGTAAGTGTTTAACAGATTAATGAATGATGGCTCGATTGGACTTGCGCTACGTCTATGGTAAAAGATGCGTTTTGAATAATGGATAAAAAGCATGGGAATGGGACTAACGGAACCATGCAGAGCAGAGCTGCTCTGGTGCTGTTAAACGCTAGGATTCGAAAAAGTGAAAACCTCTGGGCTCCATGGAGGCGATGGGGAAAGCCAGGTCAGCTGGGCCCGAGGCCAAATGGAGAAACAGATCAGGCTTAAGGACCGAAATGCCAGAGCGAGGTGATCGGCAGGAAACTGCTCCAGGAGGAAACAGTAAATACGACTGCAGAGCTGGCACAGAACGGGAAATGGGGTGACTGCAGAGGGGGAGGTGCGAAGTCTCCGCTACAGGAAACTCTGCTGGTCTTTTTCTGTCAGTGAGCCCGGAGCCCGGGGTGTTACCTTTATTTTGGCCCCAGGTTTGAGACATCCGACATAAATTAACTGCTGAGGGCTTGACTGCCACTGTGGGCTTCTTGGCAGCCTCTATGGCCGTGGTCGGCAAACTGCGGCTCGCGAGCCACAGGCGGCTCTTTGGCCCCTTGAGTGTGGCTCTTCCACAAAATACCACGGCCTGGGCAAGTCTATTTTGAAGAAGTGGCGTTAGAAGAAGTTTAAGTTTAAAAAATGTGGCTCTCAAAAGAAATTTCAATCGTTTTACTGTTGATTTTTTGGCTCTGTTGACTAATGAGTTTGCCGACCACTGGCCTATGGGAATGAAAAATTGGAGAGCTAGAACAATGATATCTGTGATTCCTTACCAAGAAGAAATCTTGTGATTCTCTAACCCATAGCATGGGGGAGGTTGGTGGGAACGAAGGGGTGGATCTGGGAGGTTCTGGCTTGTAGGGTTGATGTGATCCTGCTGCAACCATTAGATGCTGTGCAGATTTGCAGCACGGATCCAGGTAAACATTGCCACCTAGTGGCGAGTGATTGAACTTTCCATCCATCCACCCAGCCAATGCTTACCACGTGTCTACTGTGTGACAAGCACTATTTAACTGCAGTGAACAAGAGAGACTGTAATTCTAAGCCCCGGTGAGCTTACATTCTCACGGGGGCCAGACGAACCTCAGGCCTCACCGTGGTGCTGTAGCCCTCAGCCACTGATTTAGTTCAGAGGTCTCAAACTTGGAAGCCAAATATAAAGATAATACCCTGAGCTACTAGCTCACCTTTTTTTTAAAGGTGAAATTTTCTTTTAATAAAGAAAATATAAGTACATTATAATGAGTAAAGGAACTTCTGAATGAGCCAACTTGAAAGTCCCTTTGCATTTGTTAACTACTTTCTACTATCTCAAGTTCTTCCCTTTTCCTCAATTCTTAAAACTTCTCAGGCCAGCTACTGATAGTTTAATGTACTTGCGTATTTTTCTTATATTATTGAACATCATGGGGAAAACATTAAAAATTGCAAATTAAACATTTTATTATTAATGAACACGAGACTTTAAAAGTTTTCATTCTTACCATAGTCTAGCTCCATTTTGGATGTGTGCTGAGAGGTCTGGCTCAGGGTTCCCCCTTAGATCAGTCAGCTCTGGACTCCAGGCAATCCTGTCGGACTGGCCACTGCCGGCAGGTACAGAATGGGCAGGTCCCACCCCAAAGGCACCTGCCTGCCACATGCACTTCCACGAATTTTCCTAAATGTCTTCACACAGTCCAGATGAATGTCATTCCTCAAGTCCAACAGCTGATTTTCCCCAGGTTTAAATATTAGGGTAACTCCGTTATCAAACTAAATGCCTGTGATATGTGCATGAAAACAAATATAAACAAGCATAACAAACACCAGAAAAAGGCAGAAAAGGTATACCCTCTTCCTACTGTAAGTCCCAAGAAGAGTTTTGTGATGTGTGTGTAGTTTCACACCCACTTCTCAGTAAAAAGATCTATTTTCCTCATTTGATAGCCAATGCCAGCACTATATGCCCATACTCTTTAATGATCACAATGACTCTATGTGGCGCATTGAATAGTATCCTCCAAAAATGTCATGTCCACCTGGAACTCAGGATGTGACCTTCCCCGTGAGACAGGCCAGGAAGCCAGGACAAGTGGAACAGGGAAGCCGCGACAGACAGGTGCACAAACTGGACGAGCGATTTACAGCAGATACAGAAGGCCACCTCCCTAAAGAGAACATCCAGGCCTCGGTTGTATTTCAGCTTCAGGCCCAGAAAAGCAGCCACACCAGGTGGGCGACACCAGGACCAGCTGCAATGACTAAGGACCCCCTGCCCTGGCGCTGACCCATCAGTAGAGACCACAGCCCTGAAAGAGCACACCTGGAAAACTAATAACTACGCTGCTGGAACCCTCCCCGAGACTCCCCTAAGATTCCTGCGTGCAAGAGAGAGAGAAAAGCCTCAAGACAAAGGACCCAGCACCCAGCACCCAGCACCCTGTCTCCCTCTGGGAAGCAGCGCCATCCCCTTCCCTCTCTTCTTCCCCCACAGGCACACAGCTCCCAAATTCTAAGGATCCCCACGAGACTTGCAACCAGGGGAACAATGGGCAGTGACAGCTCGGCCCAGGCTAATCCCCTGAAGCTGCCCCCCAGGCCGCCTTTCTCTGACTCCCCAGCGAGCCAAAGCAGCCCGGCCTAGGCTCTTGTGGCTTCTATGCTAAGCCCTTCCTTGTTTTACTGTCGCCAGCTTTAATAAATGTCCCCTCACAGTCACCTGGACTCAGGCTGTGAAATGTTTCCTACCTGAAGTAGGCTCAGGGCCAGGTCCCCTGTCCAGGAACATTTGGAAATAGGGTCTTTGCAGAGCTAATCAAAGTAAGGGTTGAAATAACATCATACGGATTTAGAGTGGACCCTAACTTCAGCGACAGTGTCCTTACAAGACAAGCACAAGACACACGGAGACACAGAGAAGATGAACCAGAGATTGGAGCAATGGGCCTGTCAGCCAAGGAAGGCTGAGGGCTGCCTGTGACCACTCTAAAGTGAACATTTTAAGCTAAAGGCGTTTGAGAAAAAATAAGAGAAACAAGCCGGTCACTCTGAACTCTCACCTACCCCGAACCCCCGCCCTTCTGCCCTGGAGCAGGTCGCAAAATCCTCCTGAGAGGGGCCTTCCCTGTACTTAGAAGAAAGGCGTGTCCTTATCTCTGAAGACAAAGGGACACCAAGAATCCAAACAAGCCTGGCTTTGCTCAGCTTCCCCAGTTCACTACATGCCTGGCAAGTCCTCCTTGCCCTATTGTACCTTTCCACTCTTCGTCAGAACTGACATAAAAAATGTACAAGTGTGCCCGGCCGGCGTGTCTCAGTGGTTGAGCACTGACCTCTGAACCAGGAGGTCACGGTTTAATTCCTAGTCAGGGCACATGCCCGGTTGTGGGCTCGATTCCCGGTAGGGGGCGTGCAGGAGGCAGCCGATCAATGATTCTCTCTCATCATTGATGTTTCTATCTCTCTCTCCCTCTCCTTTCCTCCCTGAAATCAATAAAAACACATATTTTTTTAAATGCACTAGTTTAACCATGTCTTCAGGTCTTCATTTCCTTCTGAAGGCTCCTGTATCACATAAAACTTACGTGAAATAAATGTGTGTGCTTTCCTCCTACTGATCCGTCTTAGTCAGTTTAATTTTCAGACCCAGCCAGGGACCCTACAAGGGCTGAGAAAAACTTTTTGTTCCCCTCACCGGCAACCCCCAGAAGCTCGGAGAGAGGCGTGGGACCGTTCCTTCCTCAGAGCCTCCAGCAAGCAGTCAACCCGACTGTCACTTTGATGTCAGCCTTCTGGCCTCCTGCGTGGCCAGAGGATACACTGATGTTCCTTTGAGCCATCCAGTGTGCAGTACTCCGTCATGTCAGCTCTAGGAAAATAACATACGCTACAAGGTAGATATTAAGTCGTTTGCCCAGACTTACACAGCTACTGTGTCAGGGACCACGGGTTACCTATCTGGATCCATCTTCTCCTTGTTCTCTACCAACAGGGCCAAGTGGTATTGGGGTTGGCAATGTGTCTGTTGTGCGGTGGTGAGAATGGCACCAGGCGTGGGCCAGCTTGCAAGAGGGAGAGCACACGGGGTCCTCGTCCTAAGGGTTTAAGGGTGGGGAGGTAGGAGAGGCCCCGGGGAAGATCTCAATAGAATATTCAGCAGCTTTCCAGGAGTGTCCTTCTAGGGCCGGGGTCTCCACTGATTGACTGGTCAGCGCCAGGGTAGGGGGCATTAATCAACGCAGCTGGTCCTGGGGTCAGCCTCCTGTGTCGCTTGTCTGGTTTTGCTGCTTTTCTTGGCCTGAAGCTGAGACAGCTGAGGCCTAGATGTTATCTCTGGGGAGGAAAGGTCAGGGGATCCAAATCCAAACCGCATGACCAGCCATGTGCTAGGGAGGAAAGGTCACCTGGGAAAGAGGTCCCACCCCACAACTGTCCTTTGCTGGTGACCTGTACCTGGCCCACCCTGGGTGTGCTCATGTCTGTCTAACTGCCTGCCACTCGTCCATCCTAAACACTGTGTTCCCCAGCCAGGGACGGTCAATGAGAGAAAAGCAGAAGTCACTGGGAAGACTCTTTAGAGCAGTGGTTCTCAACCTTCCTCATGCCGCGACCCTTTAATACAGCTCCTCATGTTGTGGTGACCATAAAATTATTTTCGTTGCTACTTCATAACTGTAGTTTTGCTACTGTTGATGAATCGTAATGTAAATATCTGTGTTTTCCGATGGTCTGAGAACCGCTGCTGTAGAGCCCAAGACCATCGGAAAACACAGATATTTACATTACGATTCATCAACAGTAGCAAAACTACAGTTATGAAGTAGCAACGAAAATAATTTTATGGTTGGGGGTCACCACAACATGAGGAGCTGTATGTATTAAAGGGTCGCGGCATTAGAAAGGTTGAGAACCATTGCTTTAGAGGAAACGGAATTTCCCTGCGGCCAGCATCCTGGATGCCACGCCTGGAGCTCCCGCAGCCGCAGAACGTGGGGATGGGCACCACGCTCTGCAGAGGGTGGAGCGAACTGATGGAAGGAGCTTGGGCCCCCGATGGCTGTAGAGTCGCCAAATCCACCCTGGGCCTCTTCATCACAGGAGAATCATAACAACAATCATGCTTTGTTTATAACACCTGTGTCTAGGTGAAACCCAGGCCGAATCACAATGCCACTGAGTGCCAAACTAGGATCTGAATTAAACACACACGACGCTGAATCTTACATTCATTCCGTTACCTCCTGGAGGGCCCAGGAGGTCGGGGAACAAGCCCTGGTTCCCCCCCTAATCCATAGGACAATGCGTCCTGAGTCACAGGTCTGACCATGTGGGTGAGTCATGCGCTAGTCCAGGCCCTGGGATACAACACAACAGACACAAAGCCAAGGGGGTTTATGGTCCAATGAAGGGTGGAATATGATTTTTAAGAGCTTATGCCCATGGAGGGGGTGTTAGGTAGTGATAAGTGCTATGAAACAAAACCACACAGTGCAGTCGGCGAGGGAGTGCCAGGAGGGGGGTCAGTTTTTGTTAGGGTGCTCGGGGAAGCCCCAGCGAGGAAGGTGGCATCTGAGCCAACACCCGCAGGAGGCAAAGATTAAGACAATGGGGGCCAAAAAATATTAATACTTTTTCCTCCCACCTTCTAAGTTCTTCTGGGCTGGGCTAATAACCAAACGCCCAGAGTAACAGGAGAAAATCAGAATTGAATACATGCACCTGAGGAATTCTCATAGGCATGATAATTCCATGAAAAGCCCAAAGACTTGGAAGGTAACATTGGGCATGTAAGACATTTTTGGACAAAGAAGAAAAGGGGGGGTGTTTTAGATTTCAGAGGTGAGAATGGGTGATTTACAGGTCGTTGAGGAAGAGGGGTGCACACAGAGCAGGGAAATCCTTCCTGGGTAAGCTCAGGGGGTATGCAGCTAACAGGCCCCTGCCTGAAGCCCTCCGATTAACCACACTTAATGCAAATTAGGCGAAGGCGGCATCCCAAAATCTCCCTCCTGAAGCAGGTTTCTCTGTCTGTATCTGCTGGGCAGGAAAGGGGGGAAGGGGGCGTTAAACTTTATTTCTGAGTCTTATTTCTTAATAGACAGCTTGAAATCAATATCCCAAAAGGGCAGCCCGGCGTGGCAACACTGTGGTCCCTTCGAGACATGTGGATCACAAGGGGCAGTTTTCCAGGCAGAAGAAATCCCAAGCTCCAGAACCGCGATCAGCCTCCATCTCCCAATGTGGGAAATGCGATAATCAGACAAAAGGATCCCAAACATTCCTTAGAAACGTACTGAGTCCAGCGGCAGCATGTCCAATCAAAGGACTGGCCACAACCTGCCTGAAAATCCCTCCCACCTGTCAGGAGGTCCCAACGCAAAACTCCTAGGCAAGAATGTCTCTCAGTCCCCTGGAGGCTTGGAGGTGTGATGGGAAAGAGAAAGGAGCGGAGAGAAGAGTGTTCTGAGATCAAATAAGCTTAAGAAACCGGCTAAAAAAAAAAAAGACAAACAGGATTTACTTACAGCGGCCCTTCTCGGACCCTTTCACACGCAGTGTAGACGATGATGGTCTGAAAGTGAGCAGTGGCAGGCACACTCGCCATGTTTGGCCGGGGCAGCCTTTCTTGATGCAGAGCACCTGGTGAGGCCACAGGACACAGTTTGAGAACTGGCGAACTTCTGTAAGGACCAAATAGTAAATACTGTAGGCTCTGGGGGCCACAGGGTCTGTTGCATCTATATCAGTGGTCGGCAAACTCATTAGTCAACAGAGCCAAATATCAACAGTACAACGATGGAAATTTCTTTTGAGCGCCGAAAACCGACTTCTGCGCATGGGCCACGAAGTTTCAATCGCACTGTACGTGCGCGCCCGCACGTGGTATTTTGTGGAAGAGCCACACTCAGGGGGCCAAAGAGCCGCATGTGGCTCGTGAGCCACAGTTTGCCGACCACTGATCTGTATGATTCTGCCATTCTGCCCTGAAGGCAGCCATAGGCAATATGTGCCAGGAAATGATAGGCATGGCTGTGTCCTAATAAATCTTTGTTTCTGGATACTGACATGTAAGTGTAACGCAATTTTTACTTGTTGTAAAATGTTATTCTTCTTTTGATTTTTAAAAAAATATATTTTATTGATCTTTTACAGAGAGGAAGGGAGAGGGATAGAGAGTTAGAAACATTGATGAGAGAGAGACATCCATCAGCTGCCTCCTGCACACCTCCTACTGGGGATGTGCCCGCAACCAACTACATGCCCTTGACCGGAATCGAACCTGGGACCTTTCAGTCTGAAGGCTGATGATCTATCCACTGAGCCAAACCGGTTAGGGCCTTTTGATTTTTTTTTTTTTTTAACCATTTGTAAATATAACAGGCACTCTTAACTCACTGGCCATGCAAAAACAGGAAGTGGGCCGGATCTGACCTGCAGGCCGTGTGTACCAGTACTTTGCCAGCCCTGCTTTAGAGAGATGTACTATTATCCTATTCTTTTCTTAATTGGTACTTTAAAAAAATGCATGCTAATGATAACCCTGCTTAAAGTCACAGTGCTGGTGCCTTGACCAAAAATAAAATAAAATAAATAAAATAAGCTGGTTGCAAAGCATATTCCCAAATGTGCAGCAGAAGGTTAGTCAGAAAAAAAACCCACATTTTTAGACATAGCTCCTTCATAATTACTTCTTGATAGAAAAATGGAGTTTAACTCTGCACTTGTATTCTAATTATACATTGATAACAAAACCACTGGGGGAAAATTGGCATATATTTTTCTAGTATTGGTTTTTATTTTTGCCTCTGAATAATTTCTAAAAATCTAATGATCATTTCTCTCGAGAAAGCACTCAATAAATGCTTGTTGAATGAATCCCTTCTGTTAAAAGGGGAACATTTTCAATCAGCCTGGCCTTAGGCAAAATTGTCATAAAACTTACCTTGAACATTATTATTTTTTAAATAAAAGAGATAACAGCCCTAACCGGTTTGACTCAATGGATAGAGTGTCGGCCTGTAGACTGAAGGGTCCCAGGTTTGATTCCGGTCAAGGGCATGTACCTTGGTTGCGGGCACATCCCCAATAGGGGTTGTGCAGGAGGCAGCTGATCGATGTTTCTCTCTCATTGATGTTTCTAACTCTCTATCCCTCTCCCTTCCTCTCTGTAAAAAAAAAAAGAAAAAAAAATCAATAAAATATATTTTTTTAAAAAGAGAAAAACAAACAGAAGTTTATACGCTACATATATAAACTTCATGTATACATGGGAGAGCCCAGGGGAAACTATGTAACTCCCTGAGATGGGCTAAGCCAGTGGTCGGCAAACTGCGGCTCGCGAGCCTCAGTTTGCCGCTCTGTTGACTAATGAGTTTGCCGACCACTGGGCTAAGCCACTGGCTTAAAGACCATCTTTGGCTGAAGACAAAAGGAATAAAAAGGACCCTGGCCAGTGCGGCTCCGTTGGTTGGACATCGTTCCATGCACCGAAGGTTTGGTTGGCAGTTCAATTCCCAGTCAGGGCACATGACCAGGTTGGGGGTTTGATCCCTGGTGGGGAGCTGGGGTGGGAGCAGCCAATCGATATTTAGCTCTCTCCCATTGGTGTGTCTGTGTTTCTCTCTCTCTCCCTATCCCTTCCTGTCTCTCTAAAATTCAATAAAAATCTCTTTTCAAAGAAGGGCAGAAAAAGGTGTGGGAGAGGGAGCCAGTTATGGGAGGTTACCAGGGGAAGGTAAAGTTTGTTATAAGATCTAAGTTGGGGCCTTCTGCACCGATAAGACCCTCGTCTGATTCAGTCACCCTCTGCCTGGTGCAGAGGGAGAGAGAGACACCCTTACAAATGATTTCCTTTATCAATGTAAATGCTCCTTCCTGAAAGGTAACTCCTGCTGGTTTCAGAGCTTCTCCTGTAGCTGTTGTTTCTCAAAATAATCCTTATGCCAAAGAAGCACATTTTGGGGTAGCATATTCTGCTCCCCTGCACCCCAACACACTGAGACCTGTCTTAGGAAAAAAGCGTCTTACAAGAATGCTTACCGCAGAGGCTCCCACACCAACCACCTCTCCCTGCTGAAATTTGAAGCCCATCCCATAAAGGGAAAGACTCGAGGAGGTTGGATAGCAATTGACCATTCAAATAGAATACCAACTTTTATGTCACCAATATTTACTTTGCCTTCCTTTTCTAAGGTACATAAAATAAACAAGTGCGTATTCAACCTACCATGAGATGGCAGCTCTATATACTCTCACTGGCTTTGGATCATTGCTCGAAAAGAGAAACATAATGATTTAGAGCACAGACAGACTACAAGCCCAACCAGGGCGTATAAAGTTCTTATCCAGGACAGAGTAACCCGACTGCAAATATAACGGAGAACGTGCATGGCCCCGCATTTCTCCCGCTCCCTGCGTGCATCTGCTCCCCGCTAGGGGATGTGATTCCGAAACTGTGCTCTTTCTGTTGATGGTTTGCAGGGAACTGAGGGAGAGTCAGAGCTGAAAAAGAAACTAGACCTTCGTGTTCTCACATTACATTATACTTTCCAACCGTTTGAAGTTGGTGTAACCCTTCACTAAGTACTTGGCAAACTTTAAACCATACATCTGTGAAGCTGGGGTGTGTGTTTTTTTTTCCCCTTCACATTACCTTTCACCTACTTTAAAATAAGCCACTCATTGTTCAAGAGGGAAAACTCAAATTTGTTTTTCCAAAGTAATCTATAATGGAGTAAAACATTGCTGGAAGGTTTGCAATTAACTAATTTACTGTGCAATAAATCTCAAAGGGAATGCAAGTTAATGAGGGATTCATTTTTCAACCTTCAATATTTAGACCTCTATTTGCTTTTTTAAATTCACAAAATGTAAACTCTTTTTAAATTAGAAAAGCATATGAACCTGATTTTCTAAATGTTTAAACTATACAGAAACATGTACAATTAAAGGGGGAAAGTAATAGCGGACTTTCTTGTGTATCTTGATTTGTTTTAGTATTAAAATAATGGAAGCAAATGTATGGAAATAAAAAGTTTGTTTGCAATTTTTATTAGATTTAACTCTTAGTTTTGCCTATATTTTCCCAGATTTTATCACGAAGAGATAACAAAAACTATTTTAAATATGATTAAAGAAGTATAAATATGAGGCCTACTATGTGCCTCATTGGTGCAGAAGCTAGAGGTGATACCAGATGAATAACCCACTATCTTTAACTTTGTCATAGACGTTTGTATAGAATAAAATAGAAACATTCCATTTGGGCTGCTTGGGCCTTTAATGATCTAACTTGGCTTGCTTTCCAACGCTCTGTCTTGCAGTGAAGGGAACCAGAGTTTTGCCACCCTGACACTGCCGTTTTGGGATATTGATTTTAAGCTGTTTATTAAGAAACAAGACTCGGCCCAGGCCAGTGTGGCTCAGTTGGTTGGGCATCATCCCAGGCACCAAAAACGTTGCTGGTTTGATTCCTTGTCAGGACACATGCCCGGGTTTCAGGCTCAGTCCCCGGTAGGGGCGTGCAGGAGACAGCAGATGGATGTTATGCTCTCACATCGATGTTTCTCTCTCTCTCCCTCACCCTTTCCTCACTCTAAAAATCAATTTTAAAAACTTAAAAAAAAGAAAAAAGAAATAAGAGTCAGAAAGACTCTTTGACCCTCCCCCCTCTTCTGCCCAAGAGATTCAGACAGAGAAACCTGGTTCAGGAAGGAGATTCTAGGATGCTGCCTTCGCCTAATGTGAATTATATATGGTAAATATGGAGGAGCCTGTTAGCTAGATGTCCCCGGTGTCCCATTGTTTCTGAGCAAGGATTTTCCTGCTAGCATGTTCCCTTTTTCCTCAGCTACCTGGAAATTGCCCATTCGCACTTCTGAAATCTAATACCCCGTCCCCCCTCCCCATTTTCCTTTGTCCAAAAATGTCACATATACCCAACGTTGCCTCACTGTCTTGGGAATTTTCATGCTTATGTGAATTCACCATGCACATGTATTAAACAGTTTCTTTTCTCCTGTTAATATGCCTCTGTTAATTTGATTATTTGGCCCAACTAGAAGAATTTAGAAGGTGAGAGGAAGGGTGTTCATTTTCTTTGAGCCTTCACACACACCTTGCCCTGGAACCATATGAAACTATTTGCAATTCTTCCAACATGCTAACCCTTCTTATGCTTTTATGCCTTTACAAACACTAATCTCTCTACTCGTAATGCCCTTTCCCCCTTGGAATACTTCATGAAGTTTTAGAAATCCTTCAAATTTCAACTCAAATATCATCTCCTCCTTAATTACTTCCAGACCCCCGGTTAAATAAAAGTTAGTTGCCTTTTATCCTTGAATCTACAGCACCCTAAACACATTTATATAAGGAAAATGATTAGTAATTATCGATTTCTGTTTCTGTCTAGGGCAGTGATGGGCAACCTTTTGAGCTTGGTGTGTCAAACTTCGCCAAAAAATTGAGCATACCTCGGGTAGTGTGTCACTTTGAGGAAAAAACTACCTCCAAGACTCTAGTCGCAAATGTTTCATCCTCAGGAGCAGCAAATGTTTCATCCTCGGCATGCGGCCGCGTGTCATCAGAAATGGCTACGCGCGTCAGTGCTGACACGCGTGTCATAGGTTCGCCATCACTGGTGTAGGGTGAGCTTCTTGAGAGCAAGGGGTGGACATTCGTCATCTTTACACTCTCCTTGATGATCCTTCACGTATGGGACAGGCCACAATGAAAGTGCAAGGGGAGCACTGAGGAATGAATGAGGCTCTCTTTCCGATTGTTGGGGGGAGACTTCCCAGGGGAGGTGACACTCGGCTTTGACCAGGGATTTCTCAGGGATTCCAAGTAAAGAAAACAGCTTGTGTGGAAGCATGTGACTGGACATGGACGCCGATGAGGCTTTTCAAGTGGCTGTGACAAGACTGAAAGGTCCCACGTGACCTGCTCCAGAGTTTGGCAGCAGCGTAGTGGACAATCAGAAAGGTGATGCGACTGGATGTAGGGGGACCCATCAGGAGACCGTTCTCAGAGTCTAGGTAAGAATAGGTCACAACCTGAAATAAGATTTTAGCAATGGGGGTGGAGAACAACATGAAGGTTAGAGAAATAGGTAGGGGAATAGAGTTGAGACTTGGTTTGTATGGGGCTTGGGGTCAAGGGTAGGGTTTTAAGCACTGAGTTGTACGATGAGATTTATATTTGAGAAAGATCACTAGCCGCTGCTGTGTGAAGAGCAGATGGGATTAGGGATGCAGGCAGAAGAGGGGGGCCATTTAGATTAGGATTATTACTAGCCCAGTTTCAGGTACATTGTGTGTTCAATAGATTTTGGGGGGCAGCCCATTGACTCAACTTTTACTCATTACATTGTTTCCATGGGGAAGTTATCTGAGTCCTACACTGATTTTCAAACACATTTTTGGATCATGACCCATATGTAGTATGGGACTGGCTGTTCTGAGAGCTGTGGACAGGAAGCCAGGGCTTGAAGCAACTTGAGTACCAGTCCTAGTGAACTTCACAATAAAGATAAACAAACAAGCAATGCCGTGTAGCTGAAGAAATTACCACTTTGCTCATCAAATGAAATGTACACCATTCTACTTCTATTCAGTGATTACTACCAATTTGCTCGTTGGTAGAAACAGATCAACGCTCACAATGCTTTAGCTGCCTGCCAATAAGTCCAGAAGCTATCCATTTCTAGTAAAGAATGAAAAGTATCTGATGACAGGAAATCACGGCATTTGTGCTGTGCAAACAAATGGATGATGATATGGGAAATGAAAGTCAGGGAGAAACAGGTAAAAACAGAGGTTACAACCTGAAGAAAATGCCTTCCATTGTCTTTACGTTAAAAATTTTAAAAAGAGTGTTTGACATCACTGCACAATACAGTATCAGAAGAAGGAATTGTAATTATATACACTGTTTACAGTTAAACTCTTCCCTGCTCTCTGTGAGATAGACCTTGGCTTAATTGTATAGTAATTTATACTTACAAGGCTTTACGGATGGCAAAAGGAGCAGGTTCCTAGGCATTTATCTATCCTCCAGGAACGCTGGAGATGAAATGGGCTGTGCTCCGGAAGGAAATAATGATGATTGGGTCCAAGAGATGGTTTCTAGACTCCAGAGCCTCCCCTGGATCTTTTCAGCCCTTTATTGTCAAAGCTTATCTTTCAAGGCAAGCAGGAGGTAGACAGGGTGTGAGGCTGGTTAGTTTTGCTCCTGAGCTACAGATTTTAGATCCAGAAAACCCAGAAAGACAACATCCAGAAGCTGAAGTTGAAAACTGAGCCGTTCAAAGGCTCCTGAACCGCTGGAAGTCAAGACAGGCCCATTGGTACTGGGTTCTCCGTCGTGGCACGGGGCGAGTTTGAGCATGGATGGCATGATGTCCCCACGGCAGTCCATAACGGAGGAGGCAGCAAATGCACAAAGTCCAGGAGGGAGGAGTCGGCGTATACCGGGGCTGGGCGGGGAAAGTGGTCTGTGGTGGCTAACTGACCGCGGGAGTGAGGCTCCATCCCCCTGAAGAGACAGAGCTGGCAGGCTGTGGACTGCAGGGCCATTTGGGGCACGAATGCAGAGAGGCCACATTCAGAGAGAGACAAATCCCAAAGAACAGCAGAACTCAGCTCCCAGGGCAATGTTTATGAATTTAGAAAATATTTTCTGAGTACTTATTGTGCCCCAGCTCTGGACAAAACCTTGGGAATGCAAACATGAACACCAACCATATGTGGGTGCTGCACTGTGCCACCTGGTTCTGTGTTCAGGAACGAAGGCTTACTCCCCAGCGGCTGGGAGTGCTGTCGGCAGAAAGCCCTCCGCAGCCAGGTCCCCACCAGGACGGCCTGAACATAGAGGATCCCACCTTGCATGGCTGGTCAGAGAGGGGCCCAGGATCCTCACCCCAACTTGGGACAATTTGGAAGTCATTCCCACTTCAGGATTGCCCAGAGGTTTGACCAAGGCCTCCGTTCAAACTGCATTGCTGTGCAACTTCTCCCTCTTCCCAAGCCTTCTTCCTCTCCTTCACTTCCCTTCCACGGGAACTGACCCCAAAAGCACTCAACCAGCCAACCTGTTATCGGAGGAACAGGTTCTTCAGCGGTGTCACAGGAAAGGAGTCTGGTGAGAGTGGCGAGATCTATTGGAGGGAAAGTGACAAATGACAGTTCATTCCCGGAGAGGCAGCAAGAGCGGCAGGCTATAGGGCAGTGGCTGTGTGGACTCAGGAAAGGAAGTCACAGAGGAAAAAGGAGAGACCTCTGCCGCTGCTCACTGCTCCCCTGGTTGCAAGTCTCCTGGGGACCCGTAGAATTTAGGAGAAAAGAAGGCAAAAAGTACCTGCCTGAAAGAAGGAAGGGCATGGGTGTGCTCCAAGGAGGGTGCAGGCTGGGCTCTTTGTCCAGCTCCCACATATTTCCTTGCGTTAAGCTTTCTTTCAGACTACCAGTCTCTTTCCTGGCTCTTCCCGAGGCTACGCTGGAGCCTCCCCCATCCAATTCCTTTCCTGGATCTTCCGGGTTCCATGCCCTTATCCTATATGGTCTTTCCTCCAGACTTTCCCAGGCTAGTCTCCTTCCCCTTGTAGGGTCACCATTTGGGCTCCTACTGTGCATGCCTCATAGTTCGCTTGGTCATTTGGCTCCTACTGTGCATGCGCTTAGGAAAAGGAATTCCCCTCACCATTTTCTCCCTCCCCCATTAATCCAGCAGAATGATGCCAGTTACCCTGCCCCCCTCCCACCCCCCATGGCAGTAAAGCTACCTTTCCTGCCCAGTCAACTAGGCAGGATGTTTTGCTCCACTTGGCGGAATGATGCCGGTTACTCCCTGGAACAACTGAAAAGTTAATCAGGCTTAATCAGATGCGTCTGGTTCCATCCGTTCCCTTCTCTTTTGTTAATGCCTAACTAATTGCTCACTCTAACAAATCTACTGTAGACTCTGCATCTGGAGAATGCAACCCAGTGGACACCAGAAGTACCGACAACCTGAGCTGGGGTTTGGAGCTGGATCGGCCACCACTCAGGTGGAAATGAGGACCCCGTCACTGGTGGTTGAAGGAGCACAGACGGCCCCAGCACAGGTAGCAGTGCAATTGTTAAAACTGGCACCAGCAGTGAAATGGAATGGCATTTTTGTAGATGATATGCACGAGGTGTGATACATCAGGTGTTTGAGAAAAATGAGGGGGGGTGGGCAGTAACATATGGGCATCTCTTGTTAAAGCAAAGTGACATTTTGAAAAAAAGAAAACAAAAGAAAAGAAAACAAAGGCCAAGAGCGATTGAAGCTTAGTGTAAAGACTAGAGGGCCTTCTTTGTGGCATATAAATAGGTTCTCAGTTGCCTGTGGTGGGACAGCAGAGAGCACCAAGGACCAGACCCAGGACTTAACCATAAGAGGGACTGAGCTAGAAAAGAAGCTGGTCTGCTATACCAAGATAGAGGCCCTGGTTGGGAAAGGGTAGGTCCCTCCGATGGGATGGGATTCATCTGAGTTGATGACCCCAAAATCTGAAATCCCTAAATTCCTCAAACCGGAGCCTGCAGAAGAAGCCCACCCATCCTATTAGGAGTGAGTACTCCTTACTTTCTTGAGGAGAGTGCAGAGGTCTCTCCCCTGAAGGCAGCCCTCTCTCCCTTCCCCCTCCCCCAAAGCTATACCTCCCTAACATCTGGCTGGAAGGATAATAGCTAGATTGAGTCACAGGTGGAATCATGCTGACAAGGAAGGACAGGAACTGTCACAAAGAAGCTGCAAGTCCTAGGCAGCATGGACTTGCCGGAGCCAGGAGACTGCTTGAGACTGAGTTAAAGAGTTTATAAACCTGGATCAAAATATAGAATTTAACCCCCTGGAAAAGACCTCAGGAGGTGTTGCTGATATGCTAATGGGATGGCTCCTGGATACAGGGAAAAAGTGAAGGCCACACTAAGTGAGGTAGACATGCCAAAAAGTGGAAGGAGAGATTAAGAGGCTCAGAGAAATGGGCATGCTGGTGAGGATATGCCATGGAAGGCCGAAAAACCCATCAGAGCATCATGTTCCATGGAAGAGGCAAAGGTATATCACTTACTAAAGCAAGGCGGAATGCACTGGCAATGGGGGCTCCAGCATCACTGAGAAGGTCAAAGGTGGCTCTTCTCTCTAGGCCAGGGCTGATGGTGGAAGATGACATCATAGAATAGGGATCACTAACAGCCAAGGAATGTTAGGACCGCCCCCAACAATAGAGGCCAGGTGAAAGGACTTAGCTATTGAAAGGCAGGGGAATGCAGTTATTGTCATAAGTGCAAGATCAGAGGGGCAGCCAGGGAAGCCAGACCCACAAGAGTTATGGAGATGGCCCCAGCCGGTTGGCTCAATGAATAGAGCGTCAGCCTTTAGACTGAAAGGTCTCAGGTTCGATTCCGGTCAAGGGCACATTCCTGGGTTGTGGGCTTGATCCCCAGTGTGGGGCATGCAGGAGGCAGCCAATCAATGATTCTCTATCATCATTGATGTTTCTATCTTTCTCTTCCTCTCCCTTCCTCTCTGAAATCAATAAAAATATATATATTTTAAAAAGAGTATGGAGATAGTTAAAAGAACACAGCCTCCCTAGAGGCAAAAGATGGGTAGCCAACAAGAAATCAAGGATGGATAAATGGGAGGCTGAAGACAGCTCAATAAAAAATTACAATTCTTTGCCAAGTTCCTGAACCTGAACTAGTTTTCCAACTTGGAACCCACTGATTGAAAGCGAGGGCAGGTCCCCAAGAAGAAGGGCCCAGCAATACCATGGTACATATGCGTGGTAAAGATTCTCCCAGCCCAACAAAATAAAGAGAAGGAAGCCCTTTATCCAGAAGGAGAAGAAAGCCCAAAGGGAATAGAAAAACAATAAGGAAGGAGGGGGGAGAACCTCACATGAGGTTCAACCTTTGAGCCCAGGAGTTACTATAGTAACCAGTCCAAGGGAATAGTGACCAATCAGAGGGGATATCAAGGCACCAGGATCTGCAGCCTTTATAAGCCACAGGGAAAAGGAACTCAGTGAGACCCTTTCCCCCTCCCCATATGGGAGTCTGTTCGGTGGGACTCTTTCCCTCTCTCCCTATGTGGGAGTCTGTACTTGTTCTCCAATAAATCTCCACCTTTGCTATACCATCTTCTGTCCATGGATTCATTCTTTGACTCCGGCGGACAAAGTATCCGGGTTCCAGCCCAGGGGAACACCGCATGTTCCAGTTCAAAAATTCCGTATCAAAGATATTGGTGTTTTGTGTTTTGTGTTTTTTTAAGATTCAGAGAGAGAAGAAGGGAGAGGGAGAGAAAAACATTGATGAAAGAGAGTCATCGATTGGCTGCCTCTTCACACCCACTACCTGGGATCAAGCCTGCAACCCAGGCAGCTGCCCAGACTGGGAATTGAATGGTGACCTCCTGGTGCATACCAGCCAGGGATAAGATATTGCTTGTGTGTGTGTGTGTGTGTGTGTGTGTGTGTGTGTGTGTGTGTGTGTGTGTGTGTGTCAAGTTTTACATATGTCTCCTTTTTCCCCAAGATACTGCTTTTATGGACTTTTAAAGTATATTGTTTCTTCTGGACTTAAGATGAGGGAGAAAAAAATTTTTTTTATTAATTTAGTCAGTCAACAAAAACTAACCAATTAAGACACTATGTTAGGTACCAACAATAAAAGGTTTCTCCAAAACAGGCCCCTTTGTTCCTTGGTCACAGCCCAAGTAACTGCCAGATCATTTTTAAACTTATTCCCATGAATGACAATGTCAGTTACCATACTTCTGAAAACCAGAGTTGGTGCTAGAGTCAGCCAATTAGCTTTAGTCTCACGCCAGTAACCACACTTTCACAGCTAAACGTCAGCCTATCCTTATATACATTTCCATTTCTGAAAGTCTGGCAGTCCCTGAAGTTCACACTTCCCAAAAATCTATATAAGATGAACTCTAAAATAAAAAAAAAAATTTAATGGTAACTAAAAAATGGTAGGTAATAGTTATGTTAATTACTTGATTGTGGTGATTATTTCACAATGTATACATATATTAATTATATATATATAGTCCTGGCCGGGTTGCTCAGTTGGTTGGAGCGTCATTCTGTGCGCCAAAAGTGTTGTGGGTTTGATTCCGGGTCAGGACACATAACTAGGTTGCAGATTCAATCCCCAGTTGAAGCACGTGCAGGAGGCAACCAATTGATGTTTCTCTGTCTCTCTCCCTACTTCTCTCTCTAAAAATCAATTAAATCATATCCTCAGGTGAGGATTTAAAAAATAGTGTGTATTAAAGAATATATACTATTTGTCAATCATACCTTAATAAAGCAAAAAATTTTTTAATATTTTAAAAAATTTATTTCAGAGAGAGAAAGGGAGGAGAGATGGAAACATCTATGAGAGTGAATCCTTGACCAGGTGCCTCCTGCACACCGCCTAGTGGAGACTGAGCCAGTAACCCGGGCTTCTGTCCTATCTGTGAATTGAACCGTGACCTCCTGGTTCATAGGTTGGCACTGGCTGGGCAGCAAAAAAAAAATAAAAAAAAATAAAAATAATTCTAGGTCTCTGTTTTTTTGTTGTTGTTGTTTGTTTTTCCAACATTACTCTTCCTCAACTTTATATAATCCTGTATATTAGACAAGATTTGCAATTTCACTTAGAAATCAATTTGCAAAGACAGGCAAAGGTGTAGACCCAAGGGGTGCTTGAGGAGTTTATTACAGTTTCATGCTTTGCCCTTATATGCAGTGATGCGATATTACTGACCCCTCTGATGACCAGACCCTCAGAGAGCCAGAAGGAAACTTCCAGCAGTTAGTCAAATTTTCTCACTTTATAACTAAGCCTCAGAGAATGGAAGAAGTAATCCCAGATCACGAAACAAATTAGGAACAGCTCAAAGTTAAATTGCAGATCTGCATGGTATACCATATAATCAACTGGGGGGGGTTGGGGGAGTTGTTGACAAGACATTCTCTTACCCCCACACCTGGAGGATCTCTGTCATCCTCCCCATGCACAGCTGGAGCTAGGCGGAGAGAGAACCTGAAGCCTGCATTGAGCAATCTGAGATTAAATCACTGTTCACTGGGTTTGAACAAGGACTACAGCATGGTTATTAGCTAATCCTGCAAACGGCTGTTTTCAAAAGCAATGTTCACCGGAGAATCTCTGAAATACAAACATAACCAACGCACGTATCACCTAACAGGAAACAAAGGGAGGGGAACAACTCCACCAACTCGTTTGGGGCTTCTAATTCCCAAGCCAGCCTGCAAGCCTGAGCCTGAAGCCAGCCGCAGCCCTGCCCAGCTCCACCTCATTTGGCTTTGTCTCCAGAACATCTTCAGGGAGGGGCTGGTCTTATGCAAGTCTGATAACACTTTTCCAGCACGCCTCTGGCCTCTGGATCCCAGCAGCGAGGCACGTGGAGGTGAGTGGAAACGTTTATAAAAAGGCTGTTGAGTAATGTAGGTACAAAAGTTTTAATTTTTTTCCCGAACCGAGCAATAAAATTGGCCATGGAACCAAGCCTCCTTCAAAGAGGGGATATATTAACACCCAACTCAATCTCACTTGAGAAAGAACTAACACATCTTTCTACTCTTTTCTGAGAACTCAGGATTACTTGGCCTGGCCTGAAAAATCTCAAAGAGTTTTTTAGACTCAAGAAGATTCAACCTTCCAATGAAGCTGCTAAGGGTAAGGAGCTTGTAAGTTCAATTGTACCTTGCTTCTAGGCGATCTTTACTCAAAGGAATCTTTCTAAAATTCACATCAGATCATGTAACTCTCTTACTTCGGTGATAGGCAGTTAGACAGCCGTGAGCAGAGAGCAAGGACCACGGGCCAGGTGCAGGTCACCAGGTGGACAGCCCCGGGTGCCTAGCAAAGGACAGTCGCAGGGTGGGACCTCGCCCCCAGGGTGACCTTTCCTCCCTAGCTTATGGCTGGTCATGTGGTTTGGACCCTCTGCCCTTTCCTCCCTAGAGATAACACCTAGGCCTCAGTTGTATTTCAGCTCCAGGCCCAGAAAAGCAGCAAAACCCGACAAGCAACACTACTCCAGGGCTGACCTCAGGACCAGCAGCACTGAATAATGACCCCGTGCCCTGGCACCAGCCAATCCGTGGAGACACCTGGTTAGCTGTTGCATATTCTATTGAGGTCTTCCCCTGGGACCGCCCCTAAAACCTCCACCCTTCACCCTTAGGACTGAGGACCCAGCCGGCTCTCCCTCCCTGAGCGCCCCTCACCTCCACACCCCCCCCCCCCCCCCCCCCGGGCGCATAACCTTGACCTTCCTCACTTCTAAGCGCCCAGGGCCCCTCCTTTGCCTCTGTAACTTGTTTCCTAAGTCCCTTTCTACAAATCACTTTTTCTACCTCCGTGACTTTCCAAATGAATGTTCTCTTCTATTTGGAGTCTTGGCTCTGAATTCGTTCCTAGCCAGAATCCAAGCACTGAGGCTGCGGAACCCAGGTCCTGTCTGACCCGACTCCCACTCGTCTAGCACTGGCGCCCTTCTCCCCGCCCCCAACACTTGAATGTTTTCTCTTCGCTTCAAGATAAAAATCTAGTCACTGAAGTGTTATAACATGAGATTTCTTTCATGCTCTGACCCTCCAGCTTCACTTTCCCAGGCGGCCTGCTCTCTCCCCACCTCTGGTGCCTGCCGCCTCTTCTCCCTCCACAGCCCCCGCTGCCTGGCCAGCACCTGCCCAGGTGTTTCCTGCGGGAAGGCCCCCCTGACCTCGGGAATGGGCTTTCTCCCGGGGCGTCCAGAGGAGACCCCCCACCCCCCACCCCCGCCCCGCACTGCCCGTTTTCACTTGCTCATCTTCGCCACCAGACAGTAAGTTTCCTGACGGTTGTTGCTGCTTATACCCCGGGTAGCTAGGAGCTGAATTCGATTGGAAATTCAGAATGTGGAAAGACAGGAACGCTGATGAGCCGCTACCAGTGCTGGGCACGCAGGACATTTGGATTCATCTTCCTTTAATCCTCCCACATCCCTAACATGTAAGGGCCGCTACCCTCCTTCCGTGGATGGGGAATGAGGTCCCAGGAGGCCGGTGGCCGCAGCAGGGTACACACCTGGCGGGAGCGCACCCCCCGCGGCTGGCACAGCGCCCTCTCCCGAGGCGGGGTGGCGCTGGAGCCCCAGGGACCCCCCAAGCAGGACCCCTCCCCAGGAGCGGGCAGGAGTTGGGGTGCAGGCCCCGCCCACCCGGTGGGAGGCACTGGCCCCGCGGGGCTTTGTCCCTTGGACCTGCGGTGGGAAACAGTGACCCTTCCGTTCAGGTGGCCTCCGGGGCGTGGCCGATGGGAATGTGGGAGCGGTGCTCACCGACAGACTAGACGTCGCCCACAAACCCGAGGCCTGCGGTTCCCCCTCCACCCCGAACGCGGGGACGCAGAGCGCCGCCAGCTCGCCTCCAGCTGCAGCCGGAGGGTGGTTTTCAGCCCCAGCCGTCGCGGCCACTTGTTTTCCCTGCTCGCCTCCAGCTCCGCCAGGCGGTAAACAGTGACTTCGCCTCAGAAGTTGCCGTCGAAGAGGAAGAGCTTGGAAGAGCCTTTGGAATTGAATTGCCAAGTCCGAGCTTTTGAAGCTCCTCGGAGTTTACTTGAATCGCAGCCCGAAAGACATCTTTTCCACAAGGGCTGGCCCCGGCTCAGGAATCTGGGGCTGCCCTGGAGACTTGCCCTCTCCCTGAGCTGGAAGCTGCTCTCCCTGCTCTGCCCCTCCCGGCTCCTTCCCCTCGGTTGGAGCTGACCTCTGACCTGGTCCCGGCCAGGCGAGCCCACCTGCGTGGAGCGATCCCGCGTGCGCCCGTGGCCACAGCCACACACTCCTTCCCGGTGGCAGCTCACCGGACCCTCACCAGGGCCTGGAAGCCAAGGCCTTGGTTCTGTAGCTGCTCTGAGTTTGACTTCTTGGGCAGCTACCATTTGGGTTTCATGTCCTTTTCTGTGCCCCCAAATACCCTGTACATTTCTTTTTATTTTATTTTATTATTTATGAGAGAGCGAGACTGAGAGTGAGAGATAGATTAATTTGGTGTTCCACTTATTTGTGCATTCATTGGTTGATTCTTTTTAAATGTTTTCATTGATATTTTTTTTTTTTGAGAGAGAGAGAGGAAAGGAGAGGGAGAGAAAAACATCCATCTGCTGCCTCCCGCACGCCCCCTACTGGAGATTGATCCCCACAACCCAGGCCTGTGCCTTGACCCAGAATCCAACCAGCGACCTCTAGGTTCATAGGACATAACTGAACCACACCGGACAGGGCTCATTGGTAGATTCTTGCATGTGCCCTGACCGGGGATGACATATGGGGCCTATGCTCTAATGATTAGTAATCAGCTGAGCTACTCTGCAGCACTTCTCCTGTACATTGCTGCCTGGGACAAAGAACTGACATTTTAAACTTATCTGTTTATTGATCCAGCTCAGACACACTCTGTGGTCGCTGTAGCACAGCCTCTGCCCTCAGAAGCATGGCTGTGGGATGAGTAAGTTCCTTGCGTCAGGAAGGAAAGCTTTCCAGACTTCTCCCTGGCTGTGCAGAACTGCGGAGAACAGATTAGAAGGGAAGGTCGGCCCAGATAAAGGAGGCGGCATGGGAAACAAGCACGTAACACTTTCGTGGCTTATCTTTTATACATTGAAGCTACTCTGCTAGATTTTCAGGCGAATAACTACAAATTGCTGTAATTTTACATCTACCATCCTTTCCTCCCCCATCTAACCCACACACCTGTAGATATATACAAGGGTGTCCCAAAAAATGTGTACACACTTTGAATAATTATAAAGGCAGTGTTTATTTAAATATACAGTATTTCACTTTCAATATGTAATAGAATCTACTGTTAAAGTGTGTGTACATTTTTTTGGGACACCCCGTATTACTCTGGGTATTCTGGAGTTGTTAAGTTATATTCAATTAAGAGATTTGTATCTTTATCAACTTTCCCTTGTTGGGTAGTATAGAGATGTTAATGTTGGGTAGTACAGGGGTATTAGTGTTGGGTAGTGTGGTTTTCATGATCATAGAGGCTTGAGTATGACTTTTCATTTTTCAAAGGAAGCAATTCAGGCCTTACCTCTTCTCTTGAGATTCATTCAATTATGGGTGATTTTAAGATTGTAATTTAAATTATTCAAATAAGTGTTGCCTTTTCTTGGGAGGTCTTATGTTTATTTAACAGTGCTGCCTGTCATTTCTCAAAACGTCTTTTGACATGTTTTAGGCCATAAGAAAGCAGACTTGGTTTCTTATTGTCACATGTCACATACCCCAGAATTCTGACGGCAAGAGGAGCGGGCACGCCCATGCAGCCGTAGGGCTCGCCCTGCCCTCCACGTTTCTTCAATTCACAATTAGTATTTTTTCAACATGAGCCGACTAAAATACCTCAGTTTTCTGAAACAAAAAGGAACACAGTTTATTGACCTTCTTTAACCAGAGGAAACACATGGTGTCGTTTAACACTAACTCCAGATTTGGATGAAATTTTTAGAGTGAGCAGCGCCTCTGATTGAACTAAGTGTCTCTTGCCAGGAAGGAGTCATGCAAAGCTCGGTTTGTTCAGCGGAGAGCAGAGCAGGCCAACGTTTAAAATGATATTCCCTGGGTTTCTACGGGTTATTAAAATATTTGGCTAAATGGTGGAATACCCTTTGAAAGTCACAATATTTTCAGATACAATATTTGGAATTGAGCTAATTGCTGTTCATCTGTGCCTCAAACGGAGGGAGCAGCCCCCTCGGAGGCCCCCATGGCAACGGGCTATGGGCTTTGCCAAACCGTGGACTAAGTGGGACGCAACTTGCTGAATGGTCATCGGCCTAAAACATCTTCTATTAAAAAAACACACCTTATGCATAGAATGCAACATTTGTACAATTTTCTAGGATGAAACAGGAAATGTTTTTAAAGTGTTATTTGCAGTCCCAGCCTCAGCTCTCCAGTTGCCTGAGGGTATGCGATCACTTTTCTTTCCCTTCAGATTGTTTGGAGAACTTTGAGATGCTCCAACCTGGTATGTTGATCTCAGTCATAGCTCACTAAATGACCTTGAGGAACGCTAGCTATCCTTCACCTTGGCTGTGTTTTGGTCTTTATCATTAAAAAGAAAAATGTTTTCTATTGATGACAGAGAGAGAGAGAGAGAGAGAGAGAGAGAGAGAGAGAGAGAGAAACATCTATGAGAGAGAAACATGGATCAGCTGCCTCCGGCACACCCCCTACGGGGGATCAAGCCACAAAGCCAGGCAAGTGCCTTGACTGAATCAAACCGGGCGACCTATGCTCAACCAACTGAGCCATGCTAGCTGGGAGGTCTTTATCATTTTAATTTCTCTCTCTCTCTCTCTCTCATATTTTTTTTACTTCCCTTCCTTTCTTTTTCTGTCTCCTACACATGCTTCCTTAAAAGGAGCTTGTTATACTAGCTTTTAAAGGGCGCCTCCTTTCTTAGGCTGTACTTGAGGACTAAAAGAAGAGACCAAACTGTTATGAACTCTCTTTTCTTTGCTTTAGAAAGTTGTCTATAAATACCTCAGTGCTGGGCGCGAGGCGCAGGGTCTCAGACCGTGCTGGCTATCGGAGGGTGCCAGTTCCCTCCCATCCACACCAGTTTCTCCCGGAGGGCATCTTTACCTCGGACCCAGACCTGTTCACATAACTACGCCCTCCGTAGCCCCTGCGGTGACTCCTTCACTTTCCTCCTATGAATGCCCAGCTGCTTCTCCTCCTTTCCGACAAAGACAAGAGATGACAGCATCGGTTATTTTGTGCTAAAATCTGATGCACCATTGCTGCAGTTTCCAAGTTGGCTAGAGGTAAAAATAGTTCATGATGCCCTTTTATTTAAATTTTTTATTTTTTTATTTTTTAATATATTTTTAAGGATTTCACAGAGTAAGGGAGAAGGGGGAGAGAGAGAGAGAGAGATACATCAATGATGAGAGAGACCCAGGCATGTGCCCTTGACCGCAATTGAACCGAAGACCCTTCAAGTCCGCAGGCTGATGCTCTATCCACTGAGCCAAACCGGCTAGGGCTTATTTAAAATGTTTTAAAATGTGTTTATTTTGCCAACACTTTTTAAAAATTTGATTTTAGAGAAAGGAAGGGAGGGGGAGGGGGAGAGAGAGAGAGAGAGAGAGAGAGAGAGAGAGAGAGAGAGAGAGAGAATTCTGTTGTTTCACTTATTTATGCATTCATGGTTGCTTCTTGTATGTATCCTGACCAGGGATTGAACCCCGAAACCTTGGTGTATCAGGACGACATTCTAACTAACTGAGCCCCCCAGCCAGGCTTATTTAACTTTTAAAACCCTGTGTCTTCTTTAATTTTTTTTTTCAATTATTCAACTCCGCCAGTTTTTGCACAAAGCTTGACAAAATGTTTCTATAATCAAAAAACAGGACCATGCTCTAAAAATACTTGGAATATGAAGAGATGAGAGTCTGGATGACAGATATATTTCAAAGATAAAGTTTAAAACCTAACAACTGTTCACACTCCCCGCCGCCGCCCCCCCACCTCAAACACACACACACACACACACACACACACACACACACACACACACGAGACAGAGTAACAGGGAGGAAAGGACCAGCCTGCTGAGAGAGAAAAGAACAGCCTTCTCATTGTTCTCCAGGGAATCAAACGGCAGAGTCGGGGAGGAGAGCAGGACAGGGCGAAGAGGCCCATCTTTGGGCAGATTGATGGTCCCCTCACGCAGTGAAGGCATGATTTATGAGGAACATGCAGTCAGGCCAGGGCAGAGTACGGGAACGCATGACTATGGACTTGGTCCTAAACCTCATCATTAACTAGGACACAAATCACGTTTCCCATCCGAGTCCACAGGAACTTAATGCTGGGTCTCAAAGGTGTGCAATTAAGCAGGACCAGCACTGGGCAGGAGGCTGACGATAAACAGATGTGGTGTGTATTAATGGCCTAATGTGACATCAAAGAAGCAGTCTGGGATTATTTTCTTTCTCTCTCCCAGGGGCTTTGATCTGGCTCTCTCTCGCATTGCCAGGATTAGTGTGATGTCAGGGGCTCCGCGTTAGAAATGGACTGCCACTTAAGGACTCACTGTGTGCCTGCGGCTGCCACTCACAGAATCCAATTTCCTGCGTGGAGATGGGACCATCATCAATTCTACTTAAAACAAAGCAAGCAAAACACACTCGGGAAGGCTTAGGCTATTGCAACAACAAATATCAGGAATAAAACTTTCTTTAGAGATTCTGCTTCTGTTATTTTATGACTGGATATTTTTCACACATTTTAACATAAAAGAAAATTAGAAATGGAATTCATCTGCATGAAAGCTGATATTTGAAAATGGAATAGATTCAGCATACAGTATCAGTAAAGTAGAGAGATAAAACAAGATATAATCATTTGATTTTAAAAATTCTCCTAAGCTTTCCTGTCCTTCTCAGTGCAAATAAGGAAAGATGAGCAAACATACATTCTAGACCAGTAAGTGAAATGGAGACCTTGGATGCCCCTTTTTAATGTTGAGGAGTTTGAAAGAGAAATTTACTTTGTTTGTAAATGTCAATTGATAAGCTGAACTAGCATTTGTCATTCCTTTAGCTTCCTAGCATCCAAACACCACTTCCTGTGTTTGTAGGAAGCCCGCCTCCATGGCAGAAGCTGGAAATGTTGGATGCTTGCTTCCCCTGTCAGCTTTGCATAGAGTCCTCTGCACTAGATGCCCCTCTCGAGCACTTTGAATTGGAGGC
Source organism: Cnephaeus nilssonii (assembly GCF_951640355.1). NCBI lineage: Eukaryota > Metazoa > Chordata > Mammalia > Chiroptera > Vespertilionidae > Cnephaeus > Cnephaeus nilssonii. The sequence continues at coordinate 67,183,777 of NC_137084.1, read as the reverse complement.
TAGTGATACAAAAAGCAGACTCCATGCTGACTCTGTTCTGGCACAGGGGGCCACAGTGCTGGCTCCTGAAGCCACTTCCCAGAGGTACAGGGACACACATTGAGGGTCCTTGTTCAAGACTGATGTTAGTGGTGCAAGTGTCAGTTGTGTGCCCAACAGACTCCCTCTGTAGCATGAGTTCGGGCAGGGTTCCCAGCTCAGCTGCGACCTCTAAATCTGATTCTCTGGCTCCCGCAGAGTCTATGATTACTCAACATATACAAACGAATCTGTTTTCTGCCTAAAATAGCTTGAGTTTGCTTCTGTTGCGTATCACAGGAACCTTGATTCATGTAAAAATCAATGACAGGAGTGATTTCACACAACAGCCTCTCAAGGAATAATCAGAACCTGGGATTCATCATTTGAACTCTGTGGTGACAGCCATAAAAATCCATCTGGTTTTAAAGGACAGAACTCCGGGAGCCCATGCCACACAGTGTCAAAACTGTGAACCAGAAAAACATCTGACGTGCTCATGAAAGGCAAGGCCTGGAGAAACGAGGGGTAACGGACACAGAACCCTATGAAAGCCACGAGGGACCGAAGAACTCCAGGAGGGTAGTGATTGCTGCACAGCTGAAAGGAAGAGCATGTCCAGCTCAGAGTACGAATTGTTGGCTAAGGACCAGCTAAAAACAAAGGATGGTACTTAAAGGAAAACGTGTCACTTGCAGTTATTAGGGAAATACCCTAATTGAAATGAGCACTCTGATTTCTGTAGGGAATAAAACAGTCCAAATTGGATTTGATTGATGGCCAAATGATATTCGATGAATTCACAGGTTCCCCAGTTCTAAAAAATGAGTTCTGTCTGTGAGAGAATGGTGCCCAATAATTGCACAAAGAATGGAAATAGCTCATGCCTGGACTCCCCAACATATTTTGAGCCTCTTTTGCTGGAGGAAGTTGCCACACTTCTCTTCTTATGAATGAATCCATCTGGCCTTCCTTGAAGACCCCACAACAGTGAGCCTGCTTTTAAGAGTAAGCCAGTTCTTCGCTTGCCCTCTCCCCTCCATTTTTGCCAAAGCATAACTAGAGCAGTCAGAGCCCGTGCCCTGAGTGGCCAATTACAAAGTCAAATTGAGGGGAAATATTTTGCTAATTTATTTTAGGGGAAAAATTAGATGGACTGCTAAGTGGTATTCTGATGGTGCTAGATCAAGTAGGAAACAAGAAAAATTAAATTAAACTGAAATGATCAGTGGGGGCCAGATTACCAGCGATTCTGAAATCACTGGGCTGGTTCAAACAGCTGGGAGCAATTCTAATCGTGTACTCCACTTTTATTTTCTTTTTTTAAATATATTTTATTGATTTTTTTTTTTACAGAGAGGAAGGGAGAGAGATAGAGAGTTAGAAACATCGATGAGAGAGAAACATTGATCAGCTGCCTCCTGTACACCCCCTACTGGGGATGTGCCCGCAACCAAGGTACATGCCCTTGACCAGAATCGAACCTGGGACCCTTCAGTCCGCAGGCCAACGCTCTATCCACTGAGCCAAACCGGTTAGGGCAAGTGTGCTCCACTTTTATATTAAGGCCCACTTTTGTATGTGAGGGGCCCACTCTGGCCAACTGTGGCCCAGACCAGCTACAACAAGGCTTCACATAGGCCTGATGATGCAGAAGACAACAGGAACCAGATTATCTGCCGCTGATGAAGAAATCTTTTTTTTGGAAATAGATGGAGTCCTGATTAATGACATGCACTATCCTTCTTTCATCCTAAAGCGATGTGAAAGCCAGTCAGCCATGTTTCTAAGCACTACCGACCTGCTGAATTCATTACTCTACGAGGGCACTGAGACCACCAAACGTATAGAGTACACTTCTGTGATTAACAGTGAAGATGCTGAGGTGTTTGTCTACTCACACCAAGCTGTGTTTTTAATCATCTGTGTGTATTTTGAAGCAATTGTACAACCAAGTGAGAGGACTCTTAGCCAAGTCTGAGTTGTCATTCTCACCAGTGTACAAACACAGCCGCGCCTTTGTGGTCTGCCCTAGCTTAGCCATGCTAATTGAAGCTGAGATGCTAGAAATTCCTTGGTATAATGTGAAGGAAATAATTCAAAGACTGAGGGAGGTAGGAATGCTGGGGTACATTTTTAGTGGTGAACTGCACACGCACCTCCTAGCTGTGCTCCTTGAACAGCTAGAAGACGCTCGGTTCACCAAGTGTCTTGAGAAAACACCAAGACCTTGAGAAACGCTGGGAAGGGGACACCGGCACCTTTGAATACTGCTTCAGAGGAAAGTTGTCAGGAAATACCCTAATTGAAATGAGCGCTCTGCCTTCTGTGGGGAGAAGATCTATGATCCAGGGGGTGGCAGAGGTTAGGTCGAAGCCATTAATTAACAGATGCAAAGTGGGTGTCATGACAAAAATAGGCAGCAGGGTCAGGGTCCTTTGCAGAATAGTCCAACCTACAAAACCAGGCAGTGGCTGATAATTATGAGTTCCCCAAGGTCAGATTATAGGCCAGCCCACGCAGGTCCTGCCTGATCTTTATAGTAATAACAAACCAAACAAACAAAACAAAAAACACACACACAATCTCTAGGTTTGGTGAACAGAGACCTGAATCACTCTCCAGTGATTTACAGATTCACAGTGGCAGGGCCTGACGAGCAGGACGTGGCAGATGACCTAGATGCCTTAGTAAGACCCTGCATCCCAGAGGGGGAGGCAAATCCCGCAAAAATACAGGGGCCTGATGCCACGTGATGCTTCTAAGGGTCTAGAGGTCTGCAGCAGGTTGAGGTATTTTCTCAGTAAAGGTTAAAATGACAGACAGATACAACCATAAAAAGATATAGCCACATGGCAGCATATTATTTTAAGCAAAGTCAAAAGATTATGCTGGATTACAGAGGTTTATTCTAAAAAGGGGAGGTTCTTCAAGCAAGCCAGCTCCCTTCCGATTCCCAGTCCTGACCAGTTCCTCCTGGGGACAGCCTCCACTGCTGACCCTGGAGCCAGGCCGAGGTTCCCCGCCCGCTGGGGTGAAAACCAGTGCCTGGCTCCATGGGGGGAAGCTTGACCCTCAGGGCTGCTGGTTTGACTCTAACTGGCTCAGACTCTTTATGACTAGAAGGTTCCACCTGGGCCAGGGCCACCTGGGTAGTGTGAGTCAAAGAACCGTGATGGGAACAGAAACTCCCCTGGAACACACCTTGATGGTGACAGGCCTGGAGCCACCCTTCCTCACATTTCAGGTGTAGTGGGACTCTCTTCCTGACCCTTCATCTCTGGGTCAGGGGTCCCACCTGTGGTCCCCCTTGACAAGCAGGGCACACTCACCTGCCACTGCCGGTCCACCTGTCGGCCTCCTTTCCCCTGGCTCCGTGGTTCTCAATCCTGGCTGCACATACAAGTTATCTAGAAAGCTGGGGGAAACCCCTGATGCTCAGGCCGGGCCCTATCCAATTAAAGCCAGACTTTCAGATGGAGCCCACTCGTCAGGGCGTTTGAACAGCTCCCCAAGAGATTCTACTGGTCCGCCGGGATTGGGCACCACTTCCCAACAAGGAGCTCTTGGAGCAGGGCACGTGTTTGCTTATTCAGCGCTGGCATTAAATGAGTTAATAAGCCTCTTAGAATAGTGCCTGGCATACATTTAGCTCTTAATAGTTTGTAATTTCATTATTATTATTTTTTTTCATTTAACAAGTATTTATTAAGAAGACATCGTTATATCAAGCACTACGGCATGAGACATTAAGGATAAAATAAAATTGAGACATTAATGAAGGTTTGCCAGTCCAGTATTAAAACCTTAATAAAGACTAGAATGATAACTATTTTTATAGATTAGCTTTAAATAACAGTGGTCTTCTGGGCAGATTTCACTGTAGGAACCCTTATAGGCATGTTGTAAAGATTAAAATAGGAAAATAACTGCAAGGTATATAACACATGAGGTATCAGGAAATGATAGAAAGATAACCTGCACACTATTTGAATTGCTTACAGATATGGACTACCAGAATGCTGACGGAAGGAGGTCTGTGTTTGTTTGTTTTTTAAATCTCTGTATCCTTAACACCTACCTCAGAATGATACTTTGTAGGTAAGGACATAGACCATGTTTGTTGAATGAAAGCATCAATGTACTAATGAATCAATGTCTGAAAGTCTATGTTAAACAATGAGCAGGAGGCAGACCTAGGTGCATTGGTCTATTACAGCATTTTGAAACAAAAACTGTATTAGGAAGCAGCAACTTTGAGTTACCAACTTAAAGTAGACTTAGAACCACTGTGAAAAAGAAAGAAGTCCTTCAAATCCAGAGCAGGGGGCTTGAAGGGGGTGAAGAATGCAGAAGGGAAGTGGGTTAGGGGCACTGATGACGTCTATGAAGACCTGGAAGGGCCAGTTATAAGCACAGTGACTCTTATCTGTGTCTCCAGCTGAATACTTTTTCAAATCCTTCCTCTGGTTAGACTTTAGTGGGGGATGAGCTGACAAAGCTAGACATTCTGGAGCCATAGAATTCTGGCCCTTCCCTTCAGCCTTCATGGGGTCTGACATAGAGGGAGCGTTTCTGATTGGTTCGCAGGGACCCGGACCCAGAGCTCATGCTGTGGTTCATCATCTGCTCTCGTAGGTCATGGATTTTGGCCTCAAATCGAGCGTAATCTGAGACCAGGTGATGAACTTGGGTTCCTTCAGGAGCGCAGTGTGTGCGGGCAGAGCATCCCACAGGAAGACGAAGAGAGCTGTAATTTCATTATTATTATTATTAGTAGTAGTAGTCAAAACTACTGCTGGCCAGTCCTGGCCAGGTGGATCAGTTGGATGGAATGTTGTCTGTACACTGAAAAGGTTGCTGATGTGATTCCCGGTCAGGGCACATACCCAGGTTGTAGATTCCATCCCTGGTCAGGGTGCATATAGGGTCAACCAACCAATCTCTCTCTCTCTCTCTCTCTCTCTCTCTCTCTCTCTCTCTCTCTCTCTCTCTCTCTCTGAAAAATCAATGGAAACATATCCTCAGGTGAGGATTAGAAAACAAACTACTACTGGCCAGTACAGTTCCAGATAAGTAGGCACCTTACCACCCATTTCAACTTACATAAACTGTGTATGCTGAAGACAAAGAGAAGAGGCAGGAAGAGAGAAATACCATGTTACAAGCCTGGGTGAGTTCCATGCACCCTTCTACTTAGTAAGCATAGGCCCCAGAATAATCCTGAAACAGGTGATCTGGATCTGCTTTTCCTTCCATTGGGCTTAGTCCTAAGTGCCTTCCAAAGTGTGAGCGTCTTGCTGTGCTATATACAATACAGTTAACCCTTGAACAATACTGGGACTAGGGGTGCCCACTGGGTAATAGAAAACCACATAAACTTAAAAATATATATATGTTTATTGACTTCAGAGAGGAAGGGAGAGGGATAGAGAGATAGAAACATCAATGATGAGAGAGAATCATTGATCGGCTGCCTCCTGCACGCCCCCTACTGGGAATTGAGCCCCCAAACTAGGCATATGCCCTGACCAAGAATTGAACCATGACCTCCTGGTTCATAGGTTGACACTCAACCACTAAGCCATGCTACCTGGGCTCCACATAAACTTTTTAAAAAATATTTTTTTATTGATTTCAGAGAGGAAAGGAAAGGGAGAGAGAGAGAGATAGAAACATCAATGATGAGAGAGAATCATTGATTGGCTGACTCCTGCACACCCCCATTAGGGATCAAGCCCACAACCTGAGCATGTGCCCTTGACCGGAATCGAACTGGGGACCCTTCAGTCTGGAGGCCGACACTCTATCCTCTGAGTCAAACCAGCCAGGGCTCCCCATAAACTTTTGAGTCCCCCAAAACTTAACTACTAATAGCCTACTGTTGACCAAAAGCTTTATCGATAACATAAACAATTGACCCATATTTGGTGTTGTATGTATTATATACTGTGTTTTTACAAAGTAAGCTAGAGAAAAAGTGTTATTCAGAAAAATCATAAAAGAGAAAATACATTTACAGCACTACCTATATTTATGGAAAAATATCTGTGTATAAGTGAGACCAGTGCAGTTCAAACTCATGTTGTTCTAGGGTCAAGTATACAGGCAATTTAAGTTTTTGAGAGTGATTTTGACTCTGTGATTTTTTACTAAGGTGGTTATAGGATAAGTCCACTGGGAGTAAAGAGTCTAAGTTTCTGTTCCTGGCTCTTTGAGAAGTCTTCTTCCACCTTCTGGTCTCATTCTTCTCTTGAGAGTTCTTCCATCTCTGACTTTGAAATCTGGGATGATCCCTGTCTTATATCCTCTTGTCTGCCGCCGTGACCCTGATAGCTCAGGCTCCCTAGTCATGACTGTGTGGGCCTCACTCCTGGCTGCCCCACCCAGCTGCCCCTCAAGGCTCTTGCCCCACCAATGCCCCAGGAAGCTTCCCCTTGCCTGGATGGTGCAGGGGAGGTTGTTACATCAGCCTGAAGAGCTCAGCAGCTGTGTGTGTTGAATAACTGGTCTGGGAAACCAGTTGCCATTTACACCTTAGTCCAAAGGAACAAGGTGGCCGGGGGGAAGGTAGCGCCGTAAACAAGCATTCTCTTTCTTGGATGCTGGTTCTGCAGAATTAAGAGAGCTCTAGGCGTCCAGCTCAGGCTTTAGGGTGGGTCTTTAAAAAAAAAAAAAAAAGGACCATCTGACATTTCACTCAGTCAGCCTGGCCTTGGGCCCAATGGTCAGCCTGACAGCTCATCCTCCCCCACATTGTGAACAAGGTGTGAAGGGCTAATCATACGAACATAGCAGTCCGGTCCATTTAAAAATGCACAAAACCAATTGGAGAAATGAGGTCAATTCCTGTTAGGGAGGAGATGACAGAATTGCCAGCATTCTGATGTAGAGGGCCGCCTGGGAAGACACAGGGGCATTTTCCTTAATTATCGTCAGCTGAACTCAGGGCATAGGCCAGGTCACGCCCTGGGAACATGCTTCCCCAATGAGGCTGGACATGTTAATCAGTTCTGACTTCATAGCAGCCCAGGTATCGGCAGGGGCGGGACTAGATATGTAAATCTAGGCCTTTAAAATAAACGTGCTGCGTGGCTCGTTGCAGCCTCTCCATCAGAGAGGAAAGAGGGCGTCCCACCCAGCCCCAGCTTCATGAATCTATTTCTGCCTCTTGGTCTCTTTCTTTCTTTAATTTCTTAATCCCCAGCTCCTCCACTCAGCAACCGGACCAGTACCTTTTCCGTGATGACGCGGAAAAAAGAGAAATACCATTACATTCTGATGTACTTATTTTATTTCTATTTAAAATTTTAAAATATGTTTATTGATTTCAGAGAGGAAGAGAGAGGGAGAGAGAGAGAAATGTCAAGGATGAGAGGTAATCATTGATTGGCTGCTTCCCTCACGCCCCACACTAATTGTGATTAAACCCACAACCCGGGCATGTACCTGCCTGGGAATCAAACCATAGCCTCCTGGTTCATAGGTCCACGCTCAACCACTGAGCCACGCCGGCCGGACTCTTACATTATTTTAAATGAGTTTTTGGGTAGGACTAGGGATTTTTATTTTAACCATATGCAGATAGGTTCTAATGAGATTTGACCTGCATTTGGAAATAATGAGGTGACAAATCTTTTAAATCCAGGTTGTGCATTCGGGATTGTATGTTAATTTTGGTTTGTTCTTAATTTTAAAGGCGTCACACACAGACTGGTCGTGTCCTTGTGGAGTTTCCTGGGTGTCGTGTTCGAGTTGAAAGAGATCAACATGCTCAAGAGTTGCCCATTAACATCACCATCGAAATCTGTTGCCCTTCCTGACAGCACCGGATTGACTGAGCAGTAGCCCCACTGTGGGCCAGGCAGCAACCTTTCACTTTGATATGCACTTAGCCAACACATTTTTGACAGTGGTATTTCCCTCCCCAGCCTCCTCCTCCTCTATTGTTTTACATCGCTCTCTTCTCTCTGACACCTATTCAGTTACCCGGCCTGTTGCTTTGATCTGCTCCCTACATAGCCACAACCCTGGTGCTAGCCACCAGCGCTTCTCCTGGGGGACTACCATGTAGTTTCCAACTGGCCCCCCCACCCTGCCCGCCCCCACCCCCCACCGCCATAGTGCAGTGTTACACAGCAGCTAGAGCAATCTTCCAAGCACACTAGTGTGATCAATTATCCCCGTTTGTAAAACTTCAATGACTTTCTTTTTTTTATTTTAATTTTGTTTTTCAATTATAGTTGATCTTCAATGTCATTTTATAATAGCTTCGGGTGTACAGCATAGTGGCTAGACAAAGTGATCCCCTGATAATTCAAGTACCCACCTGGCACCATACATAGTTGTTACAATATTACTGACTATTCCCTATGCTGAACTTGACATCTCCGTGACTAGTTTGTAACTTTCAATTTGTACTTCTTAATCCCTTCACCTTTCCCACCTAGCCTCCCAAACCCCCACCCCTCTGGCAACCATCACTTTGTTCTCTGCATCTATGAGTCTGTTTCTGTTATGTTTGCTCATTTATTTGGTTCTTTAGATTCCACATATGACTAAAACTATATGGTATTTGTCTTTGTCTAACACTTCATGTAGCATAATACCCTCTAGATCCATTCATGAATGTTGTTGCAACTGGTAAGATTTCATTCTTTTTTTTATGGCCAAATAATATTCCATTGTATATACCTACCACAACTTTTGATCCACTCATCTATTGATGGGCACTAGTCTTGCAACCATGTCTTAGCTATCTATACTAATAAAAGAGTAATATGCTAATTAGACCGGACATCCCTCCAGACAAAGCCACGGTGGCGAGGGCTGAGGCAGAGGCGGTTAGGGGCGACCAGGCCTGCAGGGAAGGGCAGTTAGGGGCGACCAGCCCAGCAGGGGAGGGTGGTTAGGGGCGATCAGGCTGGCAGGCAGAGGCGGTTAGGGGCAATCAGGCAGGCAGGGGAGCAGTTAGGGGCATCTGGCAGGCAGGAAGAGTGGTTAGGGATGATCAGGCAGGCAGTCAGGTGATCAGTTAGGAGCTAGCAGTCCCGGATTGTGAGAGGGAGGGATGTCCAGCAGTCGGACATCCCCCAAGGGGTCCCGGATTGGAAAGGGTGCAGGCCAGGCTGAGGGACCACCCCCCCATGCATGAGTTTCATGAACCAGGCCTCTAGTTGTAAATAATGCTGTAATCAGGCAAGGGAAACCAATGAAAAATAAACAAATAGGACTACATCAAATTAAGAAGGTTTTGCAAGCAAAGAAAACCATTAACAAAGGGAAAATAAAACCTATTGAATGGGAGAACATATTTGTCAGTGACATATCTGATAAGGGATTAATATCCAAAATTTATATAGAGCTCATACAAGTTAACACCAAAAAACAAAAAAATCCAATTTAAAAATGGGCAGAGGACCTGAATAGACACTTCTCCAAAGAGGACATACAGATGGCCAACAGACATGAAAAGATTCTCAACAGTACTAATAATGAGAGAAATGCAAATGAAAACCACAATGAGATATTACCTCACACCTGTCAGAATGGCTGTCATCAATAAATCAACAAACAACAGGTGTTGGTGAGGATGTGGAGAAAAGGGAACCCTCATGCACTGCTGGTGGGAATGCAGACTGGTGCAATCATTGTGGAAAGCAGTATAAAGTTTCCTCAAAAAATTAAGAATGGAACTGCCTTAACAACCCAGCAATTCCACTTCTGGGAATATATCTGAAGAAACCTGAAACACTAATTCCAAAAGATATGTGCACCCCTCTGTTCATTGCACCTTCAGTGACTTTCCATTGCTGTTAGGATTGAATTGCAAGCCGTCAGCATGGCTGAAAAGCCAGCTGAGCCAGCTCTGCTACCTCATGCTCCTCTCACATCAGCCTGTGATTTGTTTTTGTTTGTAGTTTCTCCAGGGTTGATAGAAGCTTCTTTCCATCTTAAGACTGTGGGGACATGCTGTTCCACCTGCCTGGCATGATGAGCTCCCGTCTCAGCTCCCACCCAGCCTTCTTCCCCTCTCCTCCAGGTCTTGATTTATGTGTATCCTCCTCAGAGAAGCCTCCCTTTACTCCCCGGACCAGGTTAGGTCTCTTTACACATTCTCATGGCTCCCAAACATGTTGAGTGAACAATGATCACATTCATAGTTAGGAAACTAAAACACTTCAGGCTGGCCTCTCCCAGAGGTAGTAAGCTCCATGAGGGCAGGAAGGTTGTCCTGTTCATTGCTCTAACTCCACTCCCAGCAGAATGCCTTATACCTAATAGGCATTCTGTACATTGACTAAGTAATAGTTTCTTCTATGTGGGTTGGCTTACTCTCTGGTATTTGTTTTATCCTCCCTCTACAAATTCATTGATCTTCTTCTTTTTAAAAATATTTTTATTGATTATTATTATTATTATTTATTTTTTTTTTTTTTAGAGAGAGAGAGGGTGAGGGAGAGAGAGATAGAAACATCAATGATAAGAATCACTGATCGGCTGCCTCCTGCACGCCCCCAACTGGGGATTGAGCCTGCAGCCATGTGCCCTTGACCAGAATCAAACCATGGACCCTTCAGTCTGCAAGCTGATGCTCTATCCACTGAGCCAAACCAGCTAGGGCAATTGATCTTCTTTATGACATGATTCAGTCTCCTCCTAAATGGATAGGCCAGTGATGGCGAACCTATGACACGCGTGTCAGCACTGACATGCGTAGCCATTTCTGATGACACGCGACCTCATGCCGAGGATGAAACATTTGCTGCTCCTGAGGATGAAACATTTGCGACTAGAGTCTTGGAGTTAGTTTTTTCCTCAAAGTGACACACTACCCAAGTTACGCTCATTTTTTTGGCGAAGTTTGACACACCAAGCTCAAAAGGTTGCCCATCACTGGGATAGGCTGAGACAAGAACTGTGAATGGTACTAGGAACTCGTCAACACTGCTCCACTGAGGTCCTTCCTTTGTGATTCTGCCATAGGCAGCCATTGAGGTCTTCTTTTGTTATTATTTAATATGTTTTTATTGATTTCAAAGAGGAAGGGAGAGGGAGAGAGAAACACCAATGATGAGAATCATTGATCAGCTGCCTCCTGCATGCCCCCTACTGGGGATCGAGCCAACAACTTGGGCATGTGTGCTGACCGGAATCAAACTGTGACCTACTGGTTCATAGGTCAACACTCAACCACCCGAGCCACACCAGCAGGGCCCATTGTCTTCTAAAACAACCTGCCTTCTCATGACACACTGATTCATTGTCTTTCTGCTGCCACTGGTCTCCAGAGAGCCACACAGAGGCAGGGTGACACTGAAGAAATACTTTCCAAGTGTCACTTCTGCTCATACTGGCTTGTGATGACTGCACACCAGCTGAGGTTGGCACATCACTCCAGTACTGATATCACATCTTCTCATGGGCAGTGCAGAGGAGTTTAAACTGGGTTTTTGCTTTAGCACACATGGAGGTACTACCCTTGGTGACATGAGCCAGGCTATGACTTCACTTCAACGATCACCCCCTCCTATGCACCCAAATGGGCTCACAGACTTTGACCTTTGAGTAGCTGTTCTTTTTTTATTTTTTTTTAAATATATTTTATTGATTTTTTACAGAGAGGAAGGGAGAGGGATAGAGAGCTAGAAACATCGATCGATGAGAGAGAAACATCGATCAGTTGCCTCCTGCACACCCCCCACTGGGGATGTGCCCACAACCAAGGCACATGCCCCTGACCGGAATCGAACCCGGGACCCTGCAGTCCGCAGGCCGACGCTCTATCCACTGAGCCAAACCGGTCCTGGCATGAGTAGCTGTTCTTGATGGACTCATGAGATTTAGATTTTCCATAGTTTTTCCTTGCTTGACATAATTTCACAAGTCGGGAATCTGCTCAGATACCAGTTCTATCTCTGTATGATAAATAGAATTATTTCTATTCTACAGCAATTCACTGCCTGAGCAGGCAAGCTTGATTGTAATATTGGGGAAACCGATTTGGTTGCCTTTGAAATAATCACCTCCCTTTCCTGTCTTCCATTTGCCAGGTAAAGAAAAAAACTGACCCATAGTATTTTAGGAACAAATCAAAGGTGCCCTGAGTTCACTGTTAATGTCTTGAAATGTGTATGTAGATATCTCTATATTTTTCTCTCTCCACCTGTGTGCCCAGCCATTTTTGTTTCCCTATAGGTAAGTTCAATCAATTTCCTTAAACTTTGATTTGATAGCATATTCTTTAAATAATTTTTGAAAATATTGTCCTCTTCTTTAAAAGACCTTCAAAGGCCCTGGCTGGCATTGCTCAGTGGTTAGAGCATTGGCCTGTGCATCAAAAGGTCTTGGGTTTGATTCTTGTCAAGGGCACATACCTGGATTGCAGGTTCGATTCCTGACCTGTTCCTCCTACTCTCACTCCTCAGGGTGCCTGTGGGAGACAAGCAGTTAATGTGTCTCTCTCACATCAATGTTTCTCTCTCTCTCCCCTGCCCTCCTCTCCACTCTCTTTAAAAATCAATGGGGAAAAAAATAAAGGAAAAAAAATAATAAAAGACCTTCAAAAGTCTATTGCTCATTAGGTATTCAAATTTCTCAATCAGGAATTCAAGCCAAAGGCACCCCATTGGTAGTAAGAGGTCTGGTTTTGGAGCCAGACTGCCCATATCCACTATTCAGAGATGTGTAACCTCTATGCCAGTTTTCTTTTTTCTTTCTTTTTTTTTTAATATTTTTGATTTCAGAGAGGAAGGGAGAGGGAGAGATAGAAACATCAGTGAGAGAGAATCATTGATTGGCTGCCTCCTGAACATCCCCTACTGGGGGTAGAGCCTGCAACGCAGGGATGTGACCTCGGCTGGAATCGAACTTGGGACCCTTCAGTCCACAGGCTGATGGTCTATCCACTTAGCCAAACCAGCTAGGGCTATGCCAGTTTTCTTATCTGCAAAACGTATGATAGTACCTACCTCACTGGGTTTTCGCCAGGATTAAATGAGTTAATCTATTAACTAATCTAAAGTGTGTGGCATATAGCGAGTGCTCTGTACCTATTAACTATTATCATCTGGACCTCAGTGCCTATTAACTATTATCATCGAGTGTACTAAGCTCCACAGGGCAGGGATCTGTGTCTATTTTGCTCATTACTGTATTCCCAGGGCCTGGAATAGTGCCTGGCACATTAAGACACTGAATATTTGTTGAATGGGTTAGTCCATTGCATGTTTACAGCCCAACCGAATTGAAATATTCCCCATTCCCACATACTGTTTTCCTGTTTTGTGCTTTTCCCTCCTCTAACACCAGTGCTGTTGGTTGTGACATCCATTCAATGCCCAGATGGCTTTCCTAACCATCCCAGGAGGAAACCTTCTGTAGACGATGCTCTCATGGTACATTGTATTGACTACTCTTTAGCACGTAACAGTCTTATCTCTTTAATAAACGGACAGATTTAATAACCTATCAGAGCACTGTCATTGTGGCAGTCTTTCTAGGATTACCTCTTCATGAAGAGCAAAAGTCCCACCTGCTGTAGGGCAAGGGGGAGCGAAGCTAAGAACCAATACATAAATAACCCAATGGAGATGGCTAGCCTTGTTGTACATGTTTCCCAGGTATAGGCTACACCCTCAAATTCTATTAATTACTTCACAACTACAGTGTGGGATTTGGACCTAGATTTGAGGCACATAGTTAGAATAGTAATAATGATACCTACATCTTATAGAATTTGGTATGATCAAATAAGATAGTAAGTGGAAGTGTTTTAATATTATTAAATACTAGAGGCCTGGTGCATGAAATTTGTGCACCGGGGAGGGGGGTCCCTCAGCCCAGCCTGCGCCCTCTCACAGTCCAGGACCCCTTGCTCCTTACCACTCGGCTCACTGCTCCTTAGCGCTGCCATGGAGGCAGGAAAGGCTCCCGCCACTGCCACTGCACTTGCCAGCTGTGAGCTCAGCTTCTGGCTGAGCGGCACTCCCCTTGTGGAAGCGCACTGACCACCAGGGAGCAGCTCCTGCATTGAGCGCCAGCCCCCTGGTGGTCAGTATGCATCATAGCAACTGGTCATTCTGGTCGTTGCACCGTAACAGTTGCTTAGGCTTTTATTATATAGATTAAAATATTCATTGGTATTGAAACAAATAGCATGCAATATAATAAAAGCCTAGCTGGCATCATGCCCTTGTGCGACGCCCTTGCACGATGTCATCACAAGATGGCCACCCTAACAGCATCACAAGATGGCCGCCACAAGATGGCCAGCAGGGGAGGGCAGTTGTGGGCAAACAGGCCACCAGAGGAGAGCAGTTGGGGCGATTGGGCCTGCAGGGGAGGGCAGCCTGGGGTGACTGGGCCTGCAGGGGAGGGCAGTTGTGGGCAATCAGGCCGGCAGGGGAGGGCAGTTGGGGGCAAACAGGCCTGCAGGGGAGAGCAGTTGGGTGCGACTGGGTTGACAGGGGAGGGCAATTGGGAGCCATCAGGCCAGCAGGGGAGGGCAGTTGGGGGCCATCAGGCCAGCAGGGGAGCAGTTAGGCGTTAATCATGCTGGCAGGGGAGTGGTTAGGGGGTGATCAGGCTGGCAGGCAGAAGCAGTTAGGGGCAATCAGGCAGGCAGGCAGGTGAGAGATTAGGAGCCATCAGTCCTGGATTGTGAAAGGGATGTCTGACTGCTGGTTTAGGCCCGATCCCTGTGGGGTCCCAGATTGGAGAGGGTGCAGGCCGGGCTGAGGGGACCCCCCCCCCCCGTGCATGAATTTTGTGCACCAGGCCTCTAGTGTACACTAACCCTTTTAGTGCCAGGGGGCCGATCTATTGGCCCATGGGGTATGTGAGAAGAATGCCATGGGCCGATCTATCGGCCGGGTGTTTTTTCGCTCACGCCTTTTCTTTTCTGTGCATCGCATAGGTTTTGTAGACATATTTTTAGTACCTGTCATTCTTCCTAATCATTATTGACTAATTTCCATTGTGAAAATTAAATATATGTTCGTTTTTTTGGCTAGAAGAACATAAGGTATTTTCTGCTTTGTAGCGTACCTGCTTTTACTGCGTAGCGGAATTTTTCCACCTAGCCGATACTACAAATCTTGCTCGACCCGGTGAACCTGGATATGACCCATGTGCCAAAATCCAACCTCTCATAGATCATGCCAATATCTTTTTTTAAAAAAAATGTATTTTATTGATTTTTTACAGAGAGGAAGAGAGAGGGATAGAGAGTTAGAAACATCGATCAGCTGCCTCTTGCACACCCCCTACTGGGGATGTGCCCGCAACCAAGGTACATGCCCTTGACCGGAATCAAACCTGGGACCTTTCAGTCCGCAGGCTGACTCTCTATCCACTGAGCCAAACCGGTTTCGGCCATGCCAATATCTTGTTCAGGCACCATTATACTCCACACATGCAGTTGAGTGTTGATGAGAGCTTGGTTGGAACAAAGAACCATACACAACTCTTGCAGTATCTACCAAATAAGCGGCACCATCGGTGGGGTATAAAATTTTGGATGTTGTGTGACTCTGTCATTAACTATTGTTTGGCATTTTTTGTATACAGAGGAGCAAAATGTGATGTAGATAAAACTGAAATCCAAAAGTACGGCCTAGGATATAGTGTAGTGATTAGATTATTGAAAATGGGGAATTACCTAAGAAAAGGTTATCATATTTTCATGGATAATTTTTTTATGTCTGTTCCACTGGCAAAGGACTTGTATGAGCTAGGTTGTTATGTTACTGGTACCATTCGTAGAAGTAGGAAATATTTACCCGAACAACTGACACAAAAATTTGCTGTAGGAGTGAAGAGGTATTTCCGCCAAGGCCCTATTCTCGCTACTGCCGTGCAGGAGAAGAAGTCACAACGTTTTCCAGTAATATTATTATCCACCAAATCAAAAGCAGAAAACAGTAAACACTTAAGAAAACGTAGAGGTCAGAATAAAGAGGTAGTGAAACCATCAATTATACAATCGTATAATGATTACATGGGTGGAATAGACACATCAGATATGATGTTGTACACGTATCTTGATGAGAGACAGACTGTGAAATACTGGAAAAAAATGTGTTTCAACATATTTTCGTGAATGATCCTCAACAGTTACATAATTTACAAAGAAAACCTCCCCTCTGAGCAAAGCCCTATGTCTCATTTGGATTTTACTATTAGTATTGTTGAAGATCTTGGGAATGAATGACTCCTAGAGAAAAATAACAAATGTGGGAAATCGGAGGAACATGTGAGACAAGACAAGAAGCCGTTAAAAACGTTACCTGGAAAAAAGGAGGACTGTTGTGTGTGCAGCAAAAGGTGTGAAACAGGGAGAGGGCAGCGAAGAAGCTGTACAGTGTGTGGTGAATGTGAGAAAGGTCTTCATGGTGCATGCTATCCTGAACAAAAGTGCACGTGTTAAATTGTGTGTGGGACATTTTAGTAAATTCAATGTTACTATTTAAAAAATAATGGCAAAAGCATAAAAATTTGTTGATGAGCTAATAAATAGTAGTAGAAACTAATGCTAACAAAATTAATACTGTCAAAAAATATTAAAGAAATTTTCTAATCTGAATGTAAAAGTTTAAATTTTTTAATAATAAATTTTAAAATTTACTTTTTTTTCATAAATTTATAGAAGAGATAACAACATAAATGAACTTTTTTTAATCATATCTGAAAGTATTAAGAGTGTATGTAAAAAAAAAAACTAGCTTCAACAAATAAGTATTAAGCTTAATATAAATTTCTTAGTACAAACTTGCAAATTCGTCAAAAAAGCCATGGCATTTTTCACGTATACCAGGCCTAAGAGGCTGGCACTAAAAGGGCTAATAAAAGAGAAAGATGCAAATTGACCGTATCTCCACAATGCCCACCAGCCAATCAGGAATGAGTATGCAAAGTAACCCAACAAAATGGCAGGTTAATTTGCATATGCAGGCACGGAGTGAAGACTGAAGACTGAAGGCTCTGCTGAAGGCTGAAGGCTTGGCTCCGCTGCAGCCCAGGTCCTGGGTGCTGGAGGAAAATCGGTGCCGGCAGCCAGGGGAAGGAAGGCCTATTGCATGAATCTTCATGCAATGGGACTCTAGTCTATCTATATAAAAAGCCAGCAACCATAACACCGTAACCACTGGAACGACCATTCGCTATGACGCCCACTGTTGCCAGCAAACTGGCCAGATCAGGGGGTGGGGCCGGCCGGCCAACCTCACACGGCCCCTCCCACAGGCTGGCCCGCCCCTATCAGACTCTCCCACACCAATCAAGGGCGGGGCCAGCTGGCCAACCCCCTGAAGCCCCTCTCCCCGGCTGCCCTGCACCTGATCACACTCCCCACCCAAATGGGGGTGGAGCTGGCCAGCCAACCTCTTGCAGCTCCTCCCCTTGCTGGCCCCGTCCCCCTTGAGCCCCCACTAACCTGATCAGCCCTCAGCTCCTCCCTCTGGCCGGCCCCGCCCATGATTGCCCCCCCCAATAGGGGGTGGAGCCGGCCGGCCAACCTCCTGAAACCCCTCCCCCCACCTGGCCCCACCTCAGATTGCCCCCTCACCCCAATCAGGGGCAGGGCCAGCCAGCCAACCACCCATGGCCCCTCCCCCAGGCCACTGGCCCCTTATCAGCACCCCCACCCCATTCAGGGATGGGGCCAGCTGGCCCACCACCCACAGCCCCTCCCCATGGCCAGCCCTGCCCCCAATTGGCCCCCCAACCCCAATTGGGGGCAGGACCCACCAGCCAATCACCCGTAGCCCCTCCCCCCGGCTGGCCAACCTCCCGCCATCTCCTCCTCCCGACAGGCCCAGCCCCGATCTGCGCCAATTGGGGCTGGGCCAGCTGGCCCCCACCCATGCATGAATTCGTGCACTGGGCCTCTAGTACTTATATAAAAACTAGAGTCCCGGTGCACAAATTTGTGAACAGGTGGGGTCCCTTAGCCTGGTCGGTGATCGGGGCTGTCTCGCCCAGTCCCAATCGGGGCCGATCAGGGCCGGCTGGCCAGGGGGAGGTTGTCCGGCCAGCCCCTGCATTGGGGCCGATCGGGGGGGTCGGCCAGGGTGGGGAAGGGGCTGCAGGTTGGCCAGTGCAGGGGGAGGATAAGGGCCATGGGATGTTGGCTGTGGGAGTGCACTGACCACCAGGGGAAGCTCCCGCACGAGCGTCTGCCCCCTGGTGGTCAGTGCGCATCAGAGCAACTGGTTGACTGGTCGTTCTGGTGGTTTGGTCGTAACGGTCGCTTAGGCTTTTATATATATAGATGGGGAGAGGTAAGTTACTTTGTGTGCAATACTAATGAGAGCAAGGCAAATACCAGTAGATCTCAAGTTTGAAGGGCAATTTTGAATTATTCAGTAAGGTATATTTCTAAACAAGATAATACTGAGAAAAATCATGGACATGTTAAAAAAGCTTTACTGTTAAAGTATGTTTAACAGTTCACCAGTTACTCTTATATTTTGTTTTGGTCTTAATAACCAGTGTTAGAGATTGTGTAAATTACAGTATTTTTCCTTTACCCTCGATGGAATAAGTCTTAGTCTTCAAGTCACACAATAAATGATGGCAGTGGAACATCAACCTGACTGGAATAATTTGCTGCAGTTAGCAGGCTACAACTATGAAACTGTTGAGAATTTTGTTTTAATGACTTTGGAAGAACGATAGGAATTTGATCTACAGTTATTTTTTTTTTAGTTCAAATCAGTGTTACATTTCCTAAACAATATTCCAAATTTGGCCAGGGCTTACCACTCCACTCCAGATCAACAATGTACCTTCAACAGGGAGTTCTGAACTGGTGCACACACACATGCCTGGTGAGCCACCAGCTGTTTTTTGATTGGACAGTTTATGGGCTCATGCTGTTCTACTGAAAACCCACTGCAGACTTCTGTAGAAATTCCTCTGGCCTAGAATGCAGAAGAACTACATTGTTAATGGTTTGAGTTGTAAAAGACAACTAAATCTCAAGCCCACATTCTCCTTTGGCCACTCCCGTGAGATTATTTTAGAGGGATCAAGAGACTTCCTGGTGCCCGGAGAAAACACTTCAGCAAATGGTTTTCTTCGTAAGATATTGTTCAAGTGGTTTTGCAGTGTGATTTCAAGCTGCTCGTGTGTATGATTTTTTTTTTTTCCTCTCTCACAAAATCTAAGGTCTTGATTTATGGTCACCCCAGAAATCAGAGTCCTACAGTTGTGATATTCTGACTCAGCATTTAGATCCTGCCAACCTACAGCCAGAGATGCCTCTGTTGAACCCTGGCTACAGATATGCTTAGCTTTTAATCAGTAGAAAGAGGTGCCTAAATACAAGTTGCTATAAGGTTCTCTTAAAGAGAAATGACCTTAAGCCAAATTTCTTAGTTCAGTCATCACTATGTTAGCTTCGAGTAGCTGGCTTCAGCAGCTCATAGAAATAGTACTGAACTGAAATGCAACAGTGCTTTTTCCTCAGATTCTGCCACTTAACCCACAGCTTTGAGAATATGAATTTATCACAATTGTCTACACAGAGCATCATTACAACCTTGTGTAAATCCACTATAACACAATAATTTGTAACTGAACAAATGGAATACTGAGGTGTGGTTTCCATAACATCCCACAAAGCAAATTATACCAAAAGGTGATGTTTAACTAATAGAGTATTTTATATAGATTCTGTGAAGATCATGGAAACTATAGTCTCATCATAAAATAAACTTGGGATAATACATGAAGGAATATGGGTAAAGGTGTGTCATAACACTAACAAATAAGTTAGCAGCCTTAACACATTAAGCACCATGTCAATCACCGGTGACTGACACTATACTTTCTGTCCAGACCGGTCAGTCACTGGTGCCGCCAGCATATGGGTGAAATCGGATATCGCAGGCTAAATGGAAAGACAAAACAGGCTTGGCGCTTAACGTGTTAAATATGCTAAGGACATCCTCCTGGTTTCGATCCTATTTGTTTTTTTTGGTGATTTCTTAAGAGAGGTTCCTTTGACTAAGAATCTAGCCCTGTCCACTCATTTACTTTTAAAAACCGTATCAATTTTACAAAGTTATAGTAACTTGTTTTTAATAGTTTTACATTAAAAACAAACATTACAATTACCAGATTAGCAGTTTAGGAATTTTACAGAGGTAGACTAAGAGACTTTTTGCTCAGTTATCTCCAAATACTGCTTTGAATAGCACACAGATACCAGTTTTTTGTTTGTTTTTTAACTCCTACAGGGTTTAACTAGTCACTGCGTTTGTAAGTTTTCTGTTAAAATATGGCAGATTAAAAAATTCAGAGTACCTTTTCAATATCATCTTGTTTTGCTAGTATCTTGATTCTGCAACTCTTTTCATATGTGGTAGCTTTGAGTCTGCCAGTCTAAGGCTATGTTTATGGCTGGGAAATTATCAATTTTACTTATATCAGAGCTCTTGTATCCAGGCAATATGGCAAAAAATATTCTATAGGTGATTTGGGAAAACAACAGTTACTAAATGTCACAGGATTTTCATCTGATTTCTAATTCAGTAATAAAACTTTAATCAGAATACTTTATCAAGTTTCTCATGGTGATTAGAATAAAGCGAGTAAATGCCAATAGTTGAAAGTGAGACAACTTGGCACATACCCTGCCAGAGACATGTCTGAATCCAGCAGCACAGGAACCTACTCAGAACTACCAAGTACAGCCAGATTCTCCATGTAACGGAACATGAACCTGATGTAATTTACGGCAGCCAGGATCAGGGGTGGTCTGGTTGCCATGACGGAAGAAAACATGATGGGGTCCTTGGGCTGCTCTTCTGCACCCTCAGCGACAAGATGGAAACCAGGGGGAACTAAACATAACTCAAGTCCTGCAGTTACCACCTGGGTTTCCTTTTATTACTAGTTGTTATTCTTCCCCCCCTCTCTGAAATAAACAACACGCAAACATCTGTCTGCTTATGCCAGCTGGGCGATTCATTTTCTGAGCTATTTTAGTTTTGGGTTTGTCTTCTAAGAAAAACATTATGTAAATTACTCAGTATCAGGCTCTAAGTAAGATTACTATACTTCTAAATATTTAGAATGCCCCTCCTTGTTCTCTCTAGAAACTTCTTCTCAAATCCACATTAATGACCCACCCCTGTAAGCTTCTGAGTATTCTGCTGAACTAGACTAAATCAGTTACCTAAAGGTAGTACAATTCCGGTTCACATAATCCAGAATGAAGGTAACTGGGCTTCAAGCCATCCAACATAGGTACAGCCTGCAGGCACAGGTTTAGTTTTGAGCTAAGATGTATAATCAGACATTTTGCACAAGGCAAGGCAAACGATAATTTTCAAGCTCCATGACATTAGTGTTCTTCTATTGTAAAGAAATAACAAAATATGAAGTTTTTAGATTAGCCTCACTAAAACTGATCTGTCATCCTATATAATAAAACCCTAATATGCAAATCATCCCAACAGCAGAACGACCAGTTGTATGACGTGCACTGACCACCGGGGGCAGACACTAAACGCAGGAGCTTCCCGCAGGGGGTCAGTCAGTGCGCTCCCACAGGGGGAGTGCCGCTCAGCCAGAAGCCGGGCTCACGGCTGGCAAGTGCAGTGGAGTGGCAGGAGCCTCTCCTGCCTCTGCTGCAGGTGGGCGGTAAGGAGTGATGGGTCCCAGACTGCGAGAGGGATGTCCAACTGCTGGCTTACGCCCGCTCCCCAGGCAGTAAGACATCCCCCAAGGGGTCCAGGACTGCGAGAGGGCACAGGCCGGGCTGAGCGACCCCCTGCCCCAGTGCACAAAATTTTTACGCACCAGGCCTCTAGTTGAAGATAAAGCCCTAACTGATTTGGCTCAGTGGATGAAGTGTTGGCCTGCAGACTGAAGGGTCCTGGGTTCGATTCTGGTCAAGGGCACATACCTTGGTTGCAGGCTCCTCCCCGGCCCAGGTCCTGGTCAGGGCTTGTGCAGGAGGCAACCAATTGATGTGTTTCTCTCACATCATTGTTTCTGTCTTTTCCCTCTCTTCCACTCTCCTTAAAGAATCAATGGAAAAATATCCGCGGGTGAGGATTAACAAAACAAAAAATTAAATAATTGAAGATATGGCAGGTGTTGTCCATTGGTTGGGTGTTGGCCCATGCACTGAAAGGTTACAGGTTCAGTTCCTAGTCAGGGCACATGCCCAGACTGCAGGCTTGATCCTCGATAGGAGAAATGCAGGAGGCAGCCAATTGATGTTTCACTCTCACATTGATGTTTTTCTCTCTCCCGTCCTCTCTAAAAATCAATACATATTTTTTAAAAACCATTAAAAAAAGAAATAATTTTCAGACAATCAAATCTACTTCTTAAAAGTTCAGAACCTACCACTTAAATTTGTGAGTTTTTTATTTATTTATAAAACAGTGACTAATAATTTTCACTATTATAAGTGTTATATTTTGGATACCATGAGCCAATATTTTGGAGAAATAAAACCAAAGGCTACTTTGAAAGACTGTGTCAAGTTCCTCTGTTTCTTCTGTGCTGTTACATGTAGCAAAGCTACTTAAGAATGAAGGTGGCAATTCTGCTTACACACTACCACTGATGGGATGGTCTACATGACGAGAGCAGAGCAGAAAGTACTTCACAAGTTCAAATGACAAGCTTACCTTACGTTCACCTCTGTACCAGTTACTACTGAATCACCTTTTATATTTTTATCACCAAAAAAATAATGGACTTCCAATATACTTGTTATATTGGAAGTCCATTAAGAAGCCAAAAAGTTTAAATATATTAATTGTTAAAAACAACAAAAGAAGAGTTTAAAGAATATATTTGAACCACATAAACAAACAAAAAGGTATTACATAAGAAAAAATAATGTAACAATTTATGTAAGTACCTAACATATGATAAGCATGCTCTTACATCTAAAACGAAAAAGGTAACATTGGTACTATATATATATATTTGACAAGTGTGCATTAAAGAATTCTCTAATATAAAACATTTAAAATGTGGAGGATACTTTTTCAAGATACAGAAACAATTGTTAAGATAGACACACCCACAATTCTTATAAAAACATGCTGGCTGAAGATAAAATTCATCTGAGCACTCACTTCTCAGATGTGCAAAAGCTATGAAGTTGTTAATCACTGGATATTGGCTTCCACTTTGCACGGTTTAAGTTTCAACACTGATTGGTATGAATTATGAATTACACAATTAATTACTGTTATTTTCAGTGTTTTTGTCAAGGTTCCATACAGAATGCATCTATTTAATATGAATACTTAAAACAGCAACATTATTTATTTATAAAAGTCATTTCCTTTGTTCTTTTTTTTTTCTTTCAAAAAAGGCACTATATTTAGAAAATAGTTATTATAGAAAATAGTGCTTTGGAAAATCTGAAACACTAAATCAATGTGCTCCATCAACCATAAGTAGATCTTAGCCCTAATTGAAAAGAACACAAATGTAAAAAGCTGATAAAATTTAAAGATTATAAAAACTGGTTTATTGTAAAAGCATTTCAAGAATACCCAGTTAAAAATCTTATCCCAATGCCACCCATAACAACCAAGAAGCAGTTAAACACGTTTACATTAGGAACAAGGACATAAAACAAGAAAGACCATACTGAGGCTGTGAAAGAGAAAGGACTCAGGTCTCCCTCAGGCCAGTACAGAGGGAGACAAGGTCAGAGTACTGTGCCTGTCTCGGACCACAGTGCTGCCACGACATTGAGGTATCACTGGGCAAATGAAAGTCGAGGGGAAATGAAGAACTCCATAGTCTCATTTTGTGGGTGTACCTAAGTGATTGAAATTTTAGGAACAGCTGCCTTCAATGACAGCAAGATGCAAGATAAAGTCCTTACTGAAGAAAAAGGTTATAAAGTTCTCTATCAAAGTCCCACTAAGTCTTCACAACCCCCTCCCCGCCCCTCCCTTACCTAGAGCTACTCTGCTGGTATATAAGATACGATCTTGACTTGCCGCTTACTAGCAAACTGTAGGCACTCCTTCCAAATAGCTTTATTTTCTACACATTAAAAACCCAACATGCTATATCATTCATATACTCAATTATGCATTCTAAGTAGAATTTCATTATTGCTCTAAAAAAAAAAATCAATGTATTTGCACAGTGGCCACTTTCCCCCAGACTTATTTCAAGATTTAATCTTTCCGGTGTTTTCTTAATAAAAAGCCTTAGAGTCAATTATTATGAGTGATTGACCTATTAATCCTTACATATAACACAGAGATTGCATTGTTTTTGAGCACTGAAAATACTTAATATGAAACTTCCAACTTTTGTACTTCTCTAAACCGAAGGGTCAAATACTTAGGTTTTGTAATTAGAAAAAAAAATCTATCTTCCCAAGCTGAGGCTTTTCATAACAGGTTTAGCCAGGAAAAGAGATTTTATGCCTGTTATAAACCCTTGAAAATAAGGGTTACTCTAGGAACACTGAAAGACCCTTAATCACAGAGGTGCTAGCTGGTGCCACTATAATTCACACCCAACTATTCCTTCATAGCTTATACTGAAGAGTGGATTCATGCTCATTTTTTTCCTTTAAAAAATACTCTTTGGAAACCATTATTACTCCTGTAGACACATACTCTAGTAATATCTCTTCCTGTAAAAATAAAAGTATACTCACGATTATCACTATTTCTTTGCTAAAGTCAACTACCAATATACATTTATTAATCTGACTACTTTATCAGCTAACGCATGACCGTACAGTATTATACTGTCCAGGGTCAATTCTCAGTATACAGAAGTAGGAGCAAGTCTTATATGAATAGTCTTGTAGGCAATATTTCAATGTAGTTAATGATCATTAACAAATGACAACTAAAATAACTAGAATTTACTTCCAAAACTAAGGTGAAGGTAAAACTTCCAAAACTAAAGGCAGGTGCATGACCACATAAAGCTTACTTCTGTCATGTACATTATGAACCTACTCAGTGATTGCCCATCAAGACTTAAAATTAGTCCAAGGGAGTAAGAAGGGGAAAATATAGCCATTTCCTGTTTGCTACTTTCAAATTTATCAGATAATATTCACTGTGTGCCCGGAGGGCATTATCCTTAAGGCATTATCCACAACAACAGCCTTTCTAGAACATGAAACTTCCTCAAACATCTGTAGACTGCCCCAACCAGATTTAAACTACCTGTGAAATATAAACTATCAGTCATGTATTCTAAATGCATATATTCAAAACTACCACTTTAAAATAAGTTGGAAAGTAGGGAAACCTAAAAAAAAAAAAAATACATTCTGCTATCACACTATCATATAAAATTATAAGTGTGTCAGGGTGTGTATGTGTATATGTATGTGTGTGTATATATATATATGCGTACATATATATACACACACACATATATATGTATATATATGTAGAGAGCAGATAATCAAGATTTAAATAAAAATGTAAAAAATCAGGAAATGTAGATTTTACCAAAGAAACTATAATAACCATCCCAGCTACAACTATAAACAGATTCACTACTATGGTCATTCTCGGTTCCAGGAAAAAACACACACCCACAAAAACAAAAACAAAAACCCAATCAACCAAAACAAAACGAACCCACAATAAAACCCATCAAAACCTATACTAGAGTATGTGGTAATAATTAATATATTTCTATGGAAATTGTCTCATGCCTTATAAGCTCCTAAAATAAAATCAAAGTCACTAAGTGACTAATGATATAGCACTAGGAGGAAAAAAACAAACAAAACAAAACAAAACCCACTGAAAGTAAAACAGTCTTCAGCCTTGGTTTCAGCTATCTCTCCAAATCATCATTAAGTACTTAATATCAGACACAACATATTTGGTTTATCAGACCAGTAAGTCATGTTTTTCCACTGGCCAAAAGCAGCTGAAGAAATAATTGCTTAAACAAACTAAATGTGGTGACATGAAGCATCTGACTTCCAGGTCTGTCTATTTAGTTAAAATAATTGGTGAACATCTAACTGGGCAAAAGGAATGGCATCCATCATCAAAACAGGCTCACTTCCCCTAGCCCCCAAAACAAACAGTAGTTATAATAGCAAAAGAAACAAAAAGTTTTGTGGCTTTTTTTGATTCTTTAGGGCCAACTATGAAAGAGGTCAGCAATATAGTAACAGCAGCAATGGACAAGGAAGAGCAAAATAGTGGATGAAAGAATCTTGCTGGACGTTTGTTCATCTTTTTCTGTATTAGCCAGGAGATCGCAACTGGCTTATTTGGAAATTTCTGGTATGTGTGTCTTATCTCCTTAGATCCTTCACAGATTTAGAATTCAGTCTACCTGAGGGCTCTATAACCATGTAAGGAAGCTTTCTTTATCTAGCTTGGTGGCAGCCAAAACGGACTCCATGTCATTTAGGATGTCAGAACTCAGAGCTTCCTGCAGACTTGGCATCAATTCCTCTCCTTCTATGTTCATTCCATCTCCCTCCAGTGTTCCAAGGTCCACATTTGTCCCAGGAATGGCTTCAAGGTAGTCTGGAAAACGATTCTGCTGTGAGGGCAGCGTGCTTTGGTTGATCGTATCACCTAGTTGGAACAGAGAAAGAGACAGAATAAGGTTCTTGTGGAAAAGATAAGAACAGAGCTGTATCATGTGAGAGCACACAGAAATGCATAAAGAAAAGCACTCCTGACTGACCTGAAATGATGCACAGCTTATTTTAGACCAAACAACTCATAAATAACAATGCCAATATTACTTCTGCTTAAACATTTGTCCACATATTTAACCAACAATTTGACTGCTTGCGTATCACTATGTGCTGAGCACTAAAGGAGGGGGAGAGCTATGATAAAAGTAAAAATCCCCTGAAAAATTATATATAGCAAGGAAGAAGGAGCAAGCACACCACACAAGAGCGTCACCACCTGATTCTCTTCCAGATAGCACACCAGCGTAAGAGGAAATAGGAAAATGAATGGTATAGTCCCATCTTTCCCTAAATACACTTTGGGAAACACTAAAGTAAAAGGACTGGATGAAAACTCTATTCCACTCTTGGAGATTCACATTTCATAATACAGCAAAGCAAGTCTCCCAAGAAGTCCTTGAATAAATAAGTCCTCTTTGCTTTGCTTCTGGGTTTCCCAAATTTGCCTGGCCACAAAACCCTTTTGGGGGGCACATGACAAAGTTAACATTCCTTAGAGCTCCAATTTTCAGAAAAATTAACAGGAACCATTAAGTGTTATAGTGACTTGGAGAAAAGACAAATGGGGAACAGGAGTAAGGAAATGTATTTGAATGAGAGGGGTCTGAAATGACTCCTAAGGATGACTGAGGATTTAGATAAGCCGAGACAAAGGGGGACAGGGGATTCTAGGAAGCATCACCGCCATGAGCTGGATGAGCACAGGCTTTGACAAAAGACTGGCCAAACACTGTCAGCTAAGAACCCGCCAGCTGGAGAATGGCTGCACGTTCCTGCCAGTTCCTGCCCTCTGACAGTTGCCAAGTCCAGGGCAACCAGGTGAGCCACAGGAGAAAGGGTTCCTCAATGACTCTGTGAGGCAGGTATTTCTCAGCACCTGCAAGACTCCTGTAACTATTCTAACAATAAAGTAGGTGAACCCCATCACCAAGCCTTCCCCACTTGGTTTCCTGAGCCCCGTAACACCTAAGTTGGACCAAAAGCCCTCTGAGAAAAGAGAGAGGCAGACACTGAATCACATATAGAAATTTCTCTTCAAAATTACGACTATAAATCTCCAT
The DNA here is from genome assembly GCF_951640355.1 of Cnephaeus nilssonii. NCBI lineage: Eukaryota > Metazoa > Chordata > Mammalia > Chiroptera > Vespertilionidae > Cnephaeus > Cnephaeus nilssonii. The sequence continues at coordinate 67,156,000 of NC_137084.1, read as the reverse complement.
TAATAGAGAATTCTAATAAGGTCCTGAATTCCCCTGCCAACTATCCACTATTTTAAATGCTAAAATAAGTCATGTCTTTGCCCTAGCAGGTTTAGCTCGGTGGATAGAGCGTCGGCTGCAGACTGAACGGTCGGAGTTTTGATTTGGGTCAAGGGCACCTTCCTCAGCTGCAGGCTCCTCACCGGCCTGAGCCCTGGTCAGGCCTTGTGCAGGAGGCAACCAATCGATGTGTTTCTTTCACATCGATGTTTCTCTCTGTCTTTCCCTCTCTCTAAAATCAATGCAAAAATATCCTCAGGTAAGGGTTAAAAAATAAATAAAACAAGTCATGTCCTCATTTTGTTCAAATAGAGCTAAGATTCCATCACATTTAAAAACTGAGAAAAGACTTAAATTACAAATTGCCATAAAAGAAGGCACAATTTGAATTGAAGTTGATAGAATTTTAATGGCTTTCTTCTGAATAATCGTTGCTCACAGCTTATTAGCCCTGATGATAAAATGATGGTACTTGCCTGGCAGTCAATTCTTCAGAGGGATAAGGAATACCAACCTGTATCCATTTCATCAACACTGTTCAAGAAGTCATCTGGGGTTCGAGGGACACTGTAGCTGCTCATGCTCAGTCCACTGTCTGTACTCTCATCTCGAGAGTGATAGGTGCCACTACAAAGAGAGTTAAAGACCAATACAAAAATAAAAACGATTTCAAGTAAAAATAAACACCTGCTGAGCACTAACAGGATTCTCAAAGAGGATTAGTGAAAATTGCTGCCCTCCAACATCTGAAACCAGCTCCCTCCCTTCAGGGCCCATGTACAGCCCTTGGTCAGTGCAATGAAATAGAAAAAGTCATCCTAATCGAAGCTGCAGTTCTAAGGGGCCAAGATTTCTCTTAAATGTCTGGGCCTGATGGTTATAGGGAATAAAAAAGATCTATTCAGTTCCCAGCTGACAGAAATTCTCTGTCTAGGTCTTCTCTTTGTAATTCCATTTTGAATTTGGGAGATCTACATACTTATTTCAAGGTCTCCATTCCCCAAATAGTGGTAGCACAGGTGTAGGTGGCAACACAGACTTTAGGTGGGCGGTGAGACATGTCTGTACTAGAATCACATTAAACTCCCAGTTCTTCTGCGGAGAGTTTAAGCCAAGGGGGAAAAAATCAATGCAAAAATAAAGAACCAGAATTCCTGTTTGGACTAGACCAGAAGAGATAAGTCACTGCCGATTCTCTAGGAACTCCCATTGCTTGATCTTGGGAAAGATTGCTTCTGTTTTAAGGGGAAAACCCAAATGCCTCAGAAGCTAGTGGCTCTGCAGACAGCAGCTGGCATTGACTGTAAAATGTGGGGTTCTACCAATTCTAGGACATTTTATGGCAAAGTGTGAAATAAAGGCAACTGTTGTTCATGGGTCTGTGACCATGATGTAAACTTTAACTTACCTCACAGCTTGGACATGTAAGCAGCTATTTAGTTACACAAATGTTAAAAAACAAACACAGTCCTAGACGGTTTGGCTCAGTGGATAGAGCATCGGCCCGTGGACCAAAGGGTCCCGGGTTCGATTCCGGTCAAGGGCACGTACCTCAGTTGCAGGCTCCTCCCTGGCCTGGGCCCTGGTTGGGGCTTATGCAGGAGGCAACCAATTGATGTGTTTCTCTCACATCAATGTTTCTCTCTTCTACTCTCTCTAAAAACCAATGGGAAAATATCCTCGGGTGAGAATTAACAAAAACAAACCAACTAACAAATAAAAACAACTAAGCTTTATAAAGGAGCTTTAATAGTTGCTCAAGGTGAAAGCTCGGTTCCCCCAAATTTCTTCCCCCACTCTGTATATTGTGACCACTGGTTTGCTCTAATGCTTCTGCCAGATTTCGGCAAGATTCAAAAGCCTCACACAGACCCAAGAAAACACAATTTTGCCTCTGAGACCATTTGTATACAATGCAGCCGCACAGGAGAAGGCCTTAGGATGTGGTTTGTTTTTATTTTGCCTGCCCTGATCCAGGACAAGGCCTGGTCCTAGTTGTCACTGTTCCCACTGCTAAGCATGGGCACACACCAAACTCTCCGGACTCTGCTATGGAACAGCTGGACTTACACAGTTGTGCAGCTCTCTCCAAGCCACAGGGAAGCACATGGCATTCCTGAGGATGGAGTTACAGAGCCACTTCCCTGACAAGGAGATGCTTGCTCCCTGCAGAACCCCATTGCCATGCCATAAACATACATGAGCATCTGCTACTACAACAGGCATTAGACTAGGCTCAGATGCAGAGGAGGTTAAAAGCAATAACCACCAACACCGGGTGCTTTCTGAGAGGCTCACACTTCAGGGCGGGAGATGAGCAAATAAAAACAGGAATGAATCACACAAAGGGCTATGTGAGCGCAGTGGCTTTTAGAACAAAGAGGAGGGAGCTTAAAAAGTACAGTGGGAAGGTTTCGTGGACAGGACACCTTGGCCCTGAAGGCTTTCAGGGTAAAAGGGAGATAAGGGGATGTTGCACCACTGCTAAGAGTCAACTCCATGGCAAGTTAGGGGAGTGTTTAGAGCTTAAGAAATCTGTATGAACTGAGTTAACAGGCAATGGGGAAACCACCATAAGTTTTTGAAAGAGAAATGGTATAGTCAGATGCGTGTTTCAGAAATGGGGGTAGAGGCACTATAGAGAGTGGACACAGCATTTTGCCTTTGGACTAATATCACTGACGATCTGCCACGCTGAGATCTGTACCAGAAATCACAATCGCCAACTGCAGCCCAGCTTTCAGAGGTTTTAAGAAAGAATCTTCACCAGTGACTAAGAAAGATATACATTCTGTCCATTTTTCTAAGTAGCCTAATTTTATCCCTGGATCAATACAGGCCTTCAATAGATGGGTACTGGAATTATACTGATCTGAAATTTCCCTTGTGGGGGGAACAAATATTCTGTGGCTATGACCTTTCTTAACTAGCTTCAGTTGAAGTTCAGAACTATAGTCTTATATAAATACACTCAGTTTTTGGCAGAACTTTAAACTGTATGTGTCAACGTGAGGTTAAAACACTGCTGAATGAGGTGAATGTTTTGTTACATAACTAGCACATTAAATTCCTGTGTATTTCATGTAGGCCTGTTCTATATTTAGCAGTCTTTCTACCCATGCTTTGTATCCCACCCCACCTTCCCTGAAATTAAATTTACTTAATAAACTCCCCCAAAATAAAATAAAATAGACTATATGTTGTCAAAAGAGCAAAGTTTGTTTTTCTTAAGATCATAACGTTTTCAACTCAGTTGGTGAGAACTGAATGAGTAGCATAATAGCTTTCCTAAACTAAGGGACCTGTAAGTCTCTTAAAACTTATGTTGTTTAAAATTAGTTAAAAAAAAAAAAAAAAAAGCAAAAGCACAAAGACCAGAAAGTATTTGTTCCTTAATTTTAAAAACTGAAACTCTAAAATACCTTGTAACTTAAAAGAATGAACTCTAGTCCAATCTTAATTTTAAATGGTTTTCTAGGCAACAAATACGACCTGTTCCAACTTGCAGTTTTCGACTAGGCACTATACATAACATCACAGGCTTCCTGATCACAGGCTGGTGGTAACCCACTCCTTTGACTGCATTTCAAATGCTGCCTTAAATATTAATGCATTTTTTAAAAAGCACAATTTACATTTTATCTCCTTTATGAGCACAAGGCCTTGTAGTGCTGCTGCGTGAAGCACTCAGGGTGAACACTTATGTGGAAAATTCCTTCCAATCTTCCTTATAGTGCAGCCTACAGCCCTAAGCAGGTTTAAGATGCAGTTCATTTGCTTTCATAGAAAGGCATTCACATGTTTCTCCACGATTCTGTAATTTTAAGTAAGGGTTAGTCAACAATATAGGCAGGAGCAACACGTGACTGTGAATTAAGTATCCCCTCTACAAGTCTGAACAGCTCACTTCCTCTCTCAGGAGCCAGCTTTTAATCCTCGTTTTATTGTACCTGCCATTTATGGAAAGATTCCTTTACAACTATGATTTTTGGCCCACACAGATGTTCAAACAGCTTATTACAAGTACTAAGGAGAATAATCTCAAAGCTATGATCTTTTTCAGATACTGGCCAGTAGTAACTCTCACCAACCTGTTCAGAAAGGGATCTGAGCTATTGGTCGTCATTGTTCTCAATTCCTGAGACATCCCAGGAGAAGACACTGGATTCTGAGTCCCACCATCCGGCTCCAGTGTTGGTAACTGGCTCCGGAGAGCTAATTCCTAGAAAAAACAAATACAAACAGAATCAGTCTACAGATGAACAAATTTATTGTTAGGTTAAAAAAATACAAGGCACATTAGGGTAACCATGTGCATATAAATTAAAGTATTAACATCTATTTAAAGTAAGTTTCCCAGTCAGAAAGACCAAGTTCTTCTATCCATTTCAGGTGGATATGGATTAAAAATTAAATCATATAAATTGAAAGTTTTTCTAGTTTATTAACCCCAAAACATATGTACCTTATTACCCAATTTCACTGTTATTTTCCTTACTTTGGCAGACACTCCCAAATCCTTCCTTGGGGTAGGATGGCACATCTGGTCTTTTACAAGGTAATTCCTCTTAATGTGCATTTTTACTCATTAACCTTCAATATGGTTTTGTGTGTTTGGCATCAGTAATAAAAATAAAGTCAGAAGAACACTTGGTAATTTATTGTAAGACACCCTCTCCACGCCTCCTGTACTGTTTTACACTTTGTATCAGGTGTCTCTTTTTTTTTATTTTTTTGTTAATCCTCACCTGAGGATATTTTTCCACTGGTTTTTACAGAGAGTGGAGGGAGGGGTAGAGACAGAGAAACATGATGTGAGACACATTGATTGGTTACCTTCTACACTCGCCAGGGATCAAGCCTGCAACCCAGGTCCGTGCCCTTGACCGGAATCAAACCCGGTATCCATGGAGCCAAACCAGCTGGGGCTAGGTGTCTCATTGCGACTTCAGGTTTTTCTGTCTTAAACAGGGGCACCAAACAACAGAATGCCACCTGGAAACCTGAGCCAAAGCTATGCGTCACCACCACCCTGATGGCTCCAGGCCTGCCTCAACAGGCCTCCAAGCATCCCAGCCTCTGCCCAGGACCGTGGGCTAGTTTACCGCTGCTCTGTCCTTTTTCTCACTTGAGTTTCCACGGTGCCTCCCAAGCTCTTATAAGCATTATCTCTACTGGAGAATTAGCTTTCTCTCCCTTCAACTTTTTTGTTTTGGCTTGAAGTATGGCTTTTTATCACAAAGGACCTGCTCTCTCCAGCAGCCTTCCTGAACTCAGAGCCGAGCCTGCACGGAGGCACCTGCCCACTGAGCACCTGCCCACCGAGCACCTGTCCACCAAGCACCTGCCCACTATCTCCAGCCCCGCACGCCCTCCGTTGTCACTGGGTCCTGAGGTGGCAGATATATTCTGAGCTCTGCACCATCACTTCTAAACTATGAATTCTTCCTCATGCAAAAACCACCTTTTTAAATTCAGGTTTATGCCTTTTGTGATGTAGCATCCCTCAAAACGGGTTTTCTTAACCACAGAATCATGACAGAGTGAAGAGGGCCTCTGAACTTGGATGGAGGAAATAAAATTACACATTTTCACTAACTTCTGACTGAAACGTAGCATTTCCTTTAATTACAAATATAGGCAACAGACAGTAGTATTTAGCATATTGTCTTTTCATCAATAGAAGGCATTTTATATTACACCGTAGCTGTGTCAAGTATGTTAAAATACCACTCACCTCATTACCATTTCAATGTTCTGGTAGATACATAACACTCTATCATTAGGTGGATGACTCACTCACTCAACATGACAGCTCCTTGACCTTCGGATTTCAATGATCATCATCTCCACCTACCTCAATCATCCACTTGCACGGCTAAGACCTTGCTATTTAAATGAAGCCTACCACTAAAACCTTTAGTCATGTTTGGTTCACTTCACTGCAACTGCATCCGTCACCCCAGACTTGTCAACATCCGTGCACAAAACCTAGATCCCTATCATGGACGTTTCTGGGTCTCTAAATTGCAATGCTACTGACCCCTTCACCATTATTCATTCAACTTCATTCCCTCAGTCATGCCCTGGAACTGGCTTAGAAATCCTACCCCCCCACACACCCCTTGGGGAAATCTTACATGCACTCATCCCACTCACTGGGACCGTGATTTTCTTGCCGCCCAGTTCCTGCATGATGTGGTTCCTACTCTACCAGAGCTACAGACCTACGACCTCAGGACTCCAGTATCTTCTCTCTACCACTATTCTAGTGTACTGGCTTCCTTTCAGTTCTTTTTTATTTTCCTTTTTTAAAAAATTGAGGTATAATTGACATATAATATTATATTAGTTTCAGGTGTGAACATAATGATACAATATTTGCTTAACTGTGAAATAATCACCACAATAAGTCTAGTTACCAGCCGTACCCATACATAGTTACCAATATTTTCTTTCTCTTGTGATGAAGACTTTGAAATATAGTTTTATTGATTTCAGAGAGGGAGAGGGAGAGACAGACAGAAACATCAGTGAAAGAATCATTGATTGGCTGCCTCCTGTACGCCCCACACTGAGGATTGAGTCTATAACCCAGGCATGTACCCTGACCGGGAACTGAATCATAACCTTCGGGTTCAAAGGCTGCCACTCAACCACTGAGCCATGCCAGCTGGGCATAATGAAGATTTATAAGATTTACTCTTAGCAACTTTCAAACTTATAATACAGTATTATTAACTATAATCACCATGCTGTACATTATACCCCCACAACTTATTTTAAAACTAGAATTTTGGCTCTAGTAGGTTTGGCTCAGTGGATAGAGCATTGGCCCACAGACTGAAGGGTCCAGGAATCGATTCCGGTCAAGTGCACATACCTTGGTTGCTGGCTTGATCCCTGGCCCTGGTTGGGCAATGCAGGAGGCAACCAATTTATGTGTCTCTCTCACATCAATGTTTTTCTCTCTGTCTCTCCCCCTCCCTTTCACTTGCTCTAAAAATCAATGGAAAAATATCCTTCGGTGAGGATTAAAAAAAAAAAAAATTAAAAACATACTGGAATTTTGTACCTTTTTACTCCTTTCACACAGTTAACCCACCCTCCACCCCACCACTCTGGCAAGCACCAATCTGTTTTCTTAATCTGTAAACTTGGTTTTTCATTTTGTTTTTTTAGATTCTACTTATAGGTGGAACTAAACAGTATTTGGCTTCCACTGACTTATTTCACTTAGTATAATGACATCAAGATCCATCCATGATGTCATAAATGGAAAGATTCTATTCTTTTTTTATGAATGAACTAGAGGCCCGGTGCACGAAATTTGTGCACGGGGGGGGGGGGGGGGGGAGGAGAGGAGGGGGAGAAGGGAGGGTGTGTCCCTCAGCCCAGCCTGCACTCTCTCCAATCTGGGACATCCCTCTCACAATCCAGGACTGCTGGCTCCCAACTTCTCGCCTGCCTGCCTTCCTGATTGCCCCTAACCGCTTCTGCCTGCCAGCCTGATTGATGCCTAACTGCTCCCCTGCCAGCCTGATTGCCCCTAACTGCCCTCCCCTGAAGGCCTGGTCCCCCCAACTGCCCTCCCCTGCAGGCCTGGTCACCCCCAATTGCTCTCCCCTGCAGGCCTGGGTCCCCCCCAACTGCCCTTCCCTGCAGGCCCAGTTGCCCCCAGCTTCCCTCCTCTGCCTGCCTGGTCACCCCTAACTGCCCTCCCCTGCAGGCTTGATTGCCCCCAACTGCCCTCCCTCCCAACTGCCCTCCCCTGCTGGCCATCTTGTGTCCACATGGGGGCAGCCATCTTGTGTATTGGAATGATGGTCAATTTGCATATTATTCTTTTATTAGATAGGATAGAGGCCTGGTGCATGGGTGGGGGCTGGCTGGTTTGCCCTGAAGGGTGTCCCGGATCAGGGTGGGGGTTCCCTTGGGGCATGGGGCGGCCTGGGCGAGGGGCCTGTGGTGGTTTCAGGCCGGCCACGCCCCTGGAGACCCAAGTGGAAGCCCTGGTATCTGGGATTTATTTATCTTCTGTAATTGAAACTTTGTAGCCTTGAGCAGAGGCCAGGACTGGCCAGGGTGGGCGGGAAGCTTGGCTTCCTCCATCACCAGGGGCAACCCAAGCCTCCTGCTCTCTCCAGCTCCGTGGCTGCTGCCATTTTTGTTGGGATTTATTTATCTTCTATAATTGAAACTTTGTAGCCTTGAGCAGAGGCCAGGGCTGGCCAGGAAGCTTGGCTTCCTCATTTGCCGGGGCAACCTAAGCCTCCTGCTTGCTCCAGCTCTGTGGCCGGCCGCCATCTTGGTTGGATTAATTTGCGTACGCACTCCTGATTGGCTGGTGGGCGTGGCTTGGTGTAGCGGAGTGATGGCTAATTTGCATGTTACTCTTTTATTAGTGTAGATAGTATTCTATTGTACACATACATATACCACATCTTTATTCATGGATAGACACTTAGGTTGTTTCCATATCCTGGCTATTATGAATAATGTTGCAATGAACATGAGGGCGCAAATTATCTTTTCAAATTTTTGATTAAAAATTTTTTAAATGATTTATTTCTTGAATTTATTGAGGTGACATTGGTTAATAAAATTATGTAGGCCACTTCTCTTGTTCAAAGCTGTCAAAGCTTTACTTTCTGCTGCCTTTAACAACCAAATTTCTGTTGTCAGCAGACACTGCAGAACCAACTTACCTAAATTTACCAAGAAAGGTAATTTAGAGATGCAAATAAGAAGGGAAAGCATTCCAAGTTGCCTAACAAGATATCCAACTCCCTGAAGGGCTATGGAACATACTTTTCATCAAATCTATACTTGAGCCATGCATGACTAAGAGTAACTAACCTAGGGATTCATCTGTACTGAACTTGAAAGGCTCAAGGAAAAAAACGCCACTTTATTTTTACTGGTGGTGGTAGGAGGGTATTGGCATCATCAAACAGGGAACAATTTGGCATGCAAATACAATGTTATAAGGCCAATGTTAAGAAATTAATATATACAGATTATAAAAACCATATTTCAAGGTATAAATATTCAACTCACTTTTGACACTTCTAGTTTACAGCAAAAAGTGTTGATTAGATGCCCTTAGTAATTTTCTGAACAGCTTGAGGTATAAATTGATGTATAATAACTTACACACGTTACCCCAAAAAGGATACATTCTTATATAGCTCAGTATTTGCTAACAACAAAATAGCTTTATATAATGAAAGTTGACTTGGTAGTCCCCTCCCCAAGTCATTAATTCTTATGTTAATATTTTCACCTGCTGTGAATATGATTTATTTCACAGGATTCAATAAAGATAATCAATTTCTGTTGCTATTTTAAAGAAATTGTCAAAAATGGGAAAGGGAAACTTCTGTATTTAGATAGGAAAACAAGCCAACCTTTCCCCTCCTTCTTAGTCTATGACTTTGGAATTCAAAACCAGTTAACTTCTACTTCCCACATAGACAGAGACACACACACACACACACACACACACACACACCCCGCCCATAAAAGTTAGTTTTAAAAGGCAGATCTTAGAAGTGAAATGGAAATTTGGAGAAGTGTCTTACTATATATGTTTTACCTACGCAGATTTTGTAGGAGTGAGCATGGAATCAGAGCTGGCTGAAAGAGTTCTTCTGTAGCTGACCTTTTCCAGTAGGAAGAAATTGCAGATTTTCTTGGGAGTGAGCTTTATTTGTAACCAAGGATTATAAAGATGAACGAGAACACACATATAAAATTAAGAATTTTAGAAAATATTGAAAATTAGTTTTAGAGCTGTAGAGACATTTTGCTAGTGACTCCAGAGAAAAGTAATTATTTTAATGTGGATAAGTATGAAATGAACTTGCACAATCTGAATTTTTTGATCAAAAATGTATTTCATGTAAACTTTTTCCATTATACTGCATTAAAAAGTAAGCCTGTATGTATTTATTTATATGTAAAATAAGCCCATTTTATTGCAATAAAGTACATTATATCAAAACAGATTCTGGATGAATATGAACATTATTTTGTAATTGGGTAAATCTGGCCTGGCTGTTTAAAAATAAGCCTCTGGGACATAACTGGATTGTCTACAAAAACTGATTTCAGCTGAAACATGTTATGTTGAAAGTTACGTTCATCTCTAACGAGGATTTTTATCCTGAACAAATGCCTAAAATTAGAATACTGAGCTAAAAATATGTTTGTTAAGCTTCTCTTTTCCCCAAGGTAGTTAGAAAAAATAGTTTGTTAGACTCAAAAATGGAGAAGTAAGCAAGTTGATAGGAAATTTGGCCAAAATCTAATCATGCTTCTGTATTTCAAAGGTCAAATAGCTTTTCTGGAGTAGTATTTGACTTTTTGTAAGCGAAGCAAGTATTTTTAGCTCATTTTATTCTGTAATAATGCAAAAATGTGGTGGCTTTTCCCATTGAGCTTGTAAATCTTTGCTAATTTGGGACGCACTTAGTCAGAGCTCTCTGCTCTAAGTAAAACCAATGGTTCCAGCTGGGTCTGGAGGGAACTTTCCAGGATGGTTGATAAAGAAAAGCACGTTTGCCTGCTTTACGGAGCAGACTTCTATGGACTCAGGACCTAGCCATAAGCCACTGACCTTTTTCATACTGCCCTTGTTTCATTTAAAGAGTGGTATTATTTCCCATATAGTAAAAAGACACTTTAAGATAGTATAACTGTTAGTTATAGTATTTTGGTGCCATATAAAATGGATGTTTTGGTTCATATCATTTAGAAAATGAGAAAAGCAATAGAAATAGTCAGTAGTCTAGGAACATTTAGAACGTGTCTAGGTTATTAAGTTCTTTGGGTATCTAAGATAAATGAAAGCATCTAACTACACAAAGTCACATAATTCAGAACCACCCAAATGTCTGTCAATAGGTGAATGGATAAAATAATTGTAGTATATCCCTATAATGGGATGCTAGTTAGCAATAAAAAGGAATGGACTATAAATACAACATGAATGAATCTCAAAATAATAATGCTAGGTGAAAAAGTTATGATTCCACTGCCAGAAAATTTGAAAAATACAATGTAAACTTTACTTTCTTAAATCATTTTGTCTTTAGCAAATTCTAAGCTATGTAATAGTATATCCATTTTTGAATAGTACAAGGCACATAAATGAAGGTCCTTTCCACCCCATAATCAAAGGAAGATTACTTTAGTAAACTAGAAATCCAAATTTAGAAATGGAGAATAACTCTAAAAATATACATTTTATAAATAGCTTGGCTTAGTGATAGAAGTTTATGTTGACAATTCCAAAAATAGAGGGGGAAAAGCCATTTCTTCCAACTATGCAAGATAGGCCCCATTTTCCAACACAACTCTCAACAGTCAAAGATATTTCATTATGTTTGAAGTTATTAAAATGTTTAGCCAAGGTTTAGAATGTTTTTTAAAAAAACATTACATTTAAAAAATATTTTTTAAATTGATTTCAGAGAGGAAGGGATAGGGAAAGAGAGAGATAGAAACATCAATGATGAGAATCACTGATCGGCTGCATTTTGCACACCCCACACTGGAGATCGAGCCCACAACCCCGACATAAGCCCTGACCAGAATCCAACTGTGACCTTCTGGTTCATAGGTGGATGCTCGACCACTGATCCATGCCAGCCAGGCTGCTTTATGTTTTTTAATGTTGTGCCTTTACCAAAATATCTTCAACTTCAAAAACATTTCTGACTAAAAAGTGTGTATATATGGATTTGGGGATAGTTATAACTGTAGATAATCCTAACTTCTGAAAAGTAATATCCAAAATAGATTTACAGTTTGGTGTGCCCAGCATTATCTTGAGGTTCACACTCTTTCCGACAGAGCTCTGGAGTTAGGTCTTTTGTAATTTGTATTACTTAGTAAAGTAATAGAAGTCATTATAGCATTCTTCAAATGATGGGATCTTAATGAAAAAAAAAAAAAAAAAAGTAACCTATTAGCATATGCAAGGTGTGAGGCTAAATCTCCCTGACCCCTTTTACACAAAGAATGTCAACATGCCCATTAAAAATAAAATATAAAATATTCACAGGAAAATACATAAATGAATCTATGGTTTATGTTCAATATTAGGACTTTGAAAAGAAGCGAGATAATCTTAGAAGTAGGAGAAGTGTTCATTGGATTCTGAAACAGCTTTTACAGCATCTACTGACAAGAAAGACAGTGGGGTGGGGTGGGGGGTGCCAAATTCTTTGCTATTAGGGGGACAAAAGGTTGATTGCTATTTTTTCATAGGGCTGAACAGTATTATTTTAGTCCAATTGACTAAAACTATGGACATCTGAACTTCTTTACCATTGTGGGTAATGGTGTAGTACATACAATATCTTCAACAATAATACTGCGGGTTTTATCACTCATTAAACCCATGACTGACCCTGATGTATATTTACTACTACTCGTAAGAAATGGCAAACACAACATTCATTAGTTGCAAAAACATTTATAGCTATAATTTCTATGAAGATTAAAGCAATTATTTACTCACAAAAAAAGGGTATCTAATTACAACAGTCTTATATCTATTTCCTGGGCAGTTTCAAGAATCCAGATGAAGCAACTTGGGGATGAGTCTTGACCTATGTCTTACAAGGCTACAAGGAGAATCTTAATTGGTAAGAGGAAGAAAAGCTCCCGGCAGAATCGTGGTAACAATACAGGATGGTACACTTAGCAGAAGAAGAGCAATTGGCTTAACCAGGCTACTGACCACAGACCAGGAGCCAGGTTGCAGAGTTTACATTAATCTCACAGGCATTAGGAACCACATTCTTAAGCACAAGAAAAGTTAAAAACTCTCATACACAGGGCAGACTATCTTCCCTTAAAATGTTTTTTTAAAAGACCTTGAAACAGAAGCTGGGATGCATTCCTTTACAAAGAAGCAATTCATGTATTAGAAAAAGACATATCTAGAAAATTAAGCATTACATGCTCAATCTTACAGAGCAAAGACAATGTTTGTAGCTTTAAAGTTTTTTCTGAGAATAAAAATTGCTTTTGAAAAATAACATAGTGAATAATCAAAATGAAACTAACAATTTTAAGCTCTCTGAGGTCAAGTTTCTCTAAAATTCTCCAAATAAATTAAGGTGATCATGTCCATATTTAACTAAGAAGATATACTACTGCCTTTAAAGTTAAGGTGTCTTAATTTTTCAGAATTCTGTGTTAACCTTAACTATACTGACATTAGTTTACCTGACCAGAGAATCCTATAATATAGACATGTTTTGTTAATCTTATTAGAAAGTACTTCAAGGAAGCCTTTGAAATGAGTGATTTGTAAACATTTTGAAATTTGGTACCTTCCCATATCCCAAAGCCTGTGAGGTGTCTATATATATAAAAGGCTAATATGCAAATTGTCCCCTTGGGAGTTCAATCACTCGCTATGACAGGCGCTGACCACCAGCGGGTGGTGCGGGACGAAGGAAGGCCCCGGCCAGCAGCCAGCAGCCGGGGAAGTGAGGCCCCGGTTGGCAGCTGGAAGGCCCCATTGGCCCTGATCACTGGCCAGGCCTAAGGGACCCTACCTGTGTATGAATTTCATACACTGGGCCTCTAGTAGGATTATAAAATAATGACACCAATTTCACGTTACTTGTTAACTCACCTGCACTAATTTCTATTAGAATAGTAAAAAATAAACTTTGGACAACAGAACCTAATGTTCTTCCTGACTTTCTTGATTACCCTGCTGACCCTTATCTAAAGCCATCTTCACTAAAAACATGACCCTTCTTTGTGAAATCTTTCCTGACGTCTACCTTAAGGTCATTTACAAAATATGTAGGATGAGAAAAACACAAACGCTTGCTTGACACAAACACTACCAGGTTCCACGTATGTGAGCTACTCCAAATTTAGCCCTATACTGGAATTTTACACATTTATCAACATTTTCACAATTGTGCCAGGTAAATACACTGACAACTAAAACTTATATAACAAATCAATATCTTATTTTCCAGCATATGCAAAGTTGATATTTTTTAAAAAATGTATCTTTTGTAGGTTGCTTGCTCTGACTTAGACAAATTTAAGAAATCAACTCTGCATTTTTAATACCATATAAATTGAATATAATTCTTATTACTTATAAGGCTCACCTTTTCTAAAGTTTTAGTAGTAAAAAAGTAACTAAGAACTCCTGGTAAGAATTTTAATAAGAGTTATGATTTACTTATACTCAAGTTTGATATAAAAATTTAGAAGTACTTTGTTGATCAGATTTGAGGTTTAAAATCTCAGATTGGAAAAAGAAAAACAATTTCCCAAAACACTTTGGCATAGAAGACTTTTGGTTCAAATTTGAGTTAATTTCTGATCCTATGTTAGTTTCCACTTCATTTAGCACAAATAGAAGTCTTGTTTCAGAAACACTTCAGAGAAAAAGCAAGGGAAAAATGTCTTCACCACATAAAGACCCAATGCTACGTGCTCTTTCCAGACAAGTGTGGTGTCAGTGGCCCTCATCGCAAGAATGCATGTGCTCTCTGCTTTAGCAAAGACAACGTCTATGAGTTATTCCCTAACGTGATCTATTGATTAAAGGAGGCATTAATGAGATAAAGAACAGAGTTTCTTCCCTCACAAAGTTAACTGGTCTCTATGAAGACGACATCTGACTTTATCAGCACAGTGCCCTAAATGGACAAGTTAACAGTATCCAAAATGAGTGACATTCTGCCGACTCCCACTTCCACAGCTGATTCTAACACAATGTACTTAGCCTAATGCAAGAGAGCTACATATCATCTGAGGGGTTTCATGGTTGCTTCTGCCCACCTGGGAAAAGTGCAATGACCCTCTACCTCCCAATTCCTTCAAACCCTAGGAACCCTGAACACAGATTAGAATCCCTTTGGTTTCAGGAATGAGTTTCTGCCCACGAGTCAGATAAGTAGCTGTGCTAGAAGAAAGTATGGCCACAGTCTTTCCCTCTAAATAAGATACCTTCACAACCAGTGCTCCCTGGGGTTCATCAAGGAAAAATGTGCTGATAAAAGCCAACAAAGAAACTCAAAACACTCCCTGGGGAAGATCCTTCTCTTCTAGTGATTTTGATATTATTCCTTTGGAATGTTCACTAGAAAGAATTTTTCCTTTTCTAACAGTATCATTATGACTATTAATAAACTTTCCTATAGTAGCCTCCCCAAGTCAATATTCCTGTTGTTACTTTTCAAATTATCAACTTAATACTTTTTAAAGCTACACAATATAAAAATTAGGCAGACTTCAAGACTGATAGAATGTACACTGGAGACATAATACATTTCAAATGTGGAATAAAAGAAGACCTCTATGGAATAAAAATGAATACTAGCAGCAATACGGGAGGAGCAGGAAGGGAACAGATAGTAGACTTTCTGGGAAGAGCAACATTAACTGAAGTATCTTGGTGGAAAGATAGCTCGAAGTTACACTGTGGGCTAATCCTTAGTGAGGACAGGCCCTGGGAGCACAAGTTCTCTCTTTCCTAATATCTTTGTCATTTTTAATGCTAAAACATCAGATAAGAGCCTACCTGACATTTTGGAGAATTTGCTGTGCTGGGATTGATATTCCGCATTGCCTAAGAGTAAAAAATAAGATGGATAAAAATTACTTCAAGCCACATGGTTTGGCTATGTAGGCCGACTTACAAATTGTATCCAGACACATCACCATCGCACAGAATTCCCAAGCTAGCCCGAAGCAGCAGACTGAGGAAGACAGGAGCCAATGGAGTCACCACACAAACAAACAAACTGAAACCTCTCAAGCATTGCACAGCATTGAGGACAGGACAGCAAGACTAGGTGTCAGGACCCAGATCAGATTTGCTATTGGTCAGGTAGGTTCTTTGCTTCTGAGTATTAGGTGAAGCAGGAAAAATATAATTTGATGTTTTAGTGATAAGAGAAACTGTCAATGGAAGAAGTTCACAGGAAGCCAAAAGACTTAAGACATACGTTATTTATGCCGATTGCTAAAAAACAAAAACACCCTAAAAATATAGACTATTAGTATAAGAATAGAGCAGTTCTGTCATTTCAATGCAAGAAAAGATAACGCAGTTGGAAGTAAAGAAGAAACAGAGCAAGAAGTTACCCAAGAAGTTACCTTCCAAGGAAATGAAGCTATTCTGCCAGGACCCATCACCCAGAGTAAAAGTGAAAATAGAAAAATTCTTTGGAAGGAAGCGTTTTACAAGGAGCAGCATTCTGCCCACCAAAATACCACCAAAAAGACACCAAAAACAAGCCAGGCTGGTCTATAGCATACACCAAAATGACGAATAGCCCATTTCTAGACTTTTATATATAAAAATTATAAACAGTAAGACTTTGACATAAGTAATTAAATCACTTTCTTAACAAGATTCCTTGGTTTTCAGAGTCTTCCATTCATATGTGAAACTAAGACTTGTATTTACTTAGACCATCTAGTACTCGGTAACAACAAAATAAAAAGCAAGCATGAAGAAAGGCTGTGTAAAGGGTACTCTTAAATTACTTCATTTCTCCTAGTAGGTACATGATGGCTCTCCCTTGTTCTGATGATAAAGTGTTATTTAAATGAGAAATCTTTCCTTTAGAGTAATTTGTTAGAAAGTCATTAGAGATACAGTAAATGGGTTAATATGCTTCCTGTCCCCACCTTCTTAATGGCAGATGAAGAAATATTTCTTGCAAGACCACTTCCTGACACCACCTGCTGGCACAGACTCTCCTACCCTCTGGGGCCCACCTTGGTGCCAGCCACACTATCATTACACTGAGAGATTACTGACAGCGCAAACAGTTTAAAGGTGAGTCTTTCTGGGATTTCATGGCTTATTTTAATTCCTCAGCTTCCAGGTCCTCAAATCCCAAATCAGAGTTCAATTTAGTTCATGCATTTCCATTAACACTCCAGTGACACTTTTTAAATATAGCACTCATTACAAAAAAAAGTACCTTGTTTAAACGCCCACTTCCTGGTAACAGACATGTAGAATATTATTTTTTAATACCTATACTTAGCATGCTATGATTTAGGTGGGGGAGGGAGAGTATGAACACATGTATTTAATGTTTATAAACAGATAAGAGTGTCTCTGAAAAAAAAAACAACACAAAACCACAACACACACACACAAGCAAGAAACTGACAGCTTTTACCGTTTATACACTTATTTTTATTACCCCCAAAATTTATATAAAACTTAAAAAATAAACTGCTTTGATAAGATCACACCCCCATTATCTAGACTTTATCCCTCTCAAGATAAAGCAAATATTGGTTTTTAGATGAGGGATTATCCATTCTTATGGACCAACAGTACTTTCTGAAAGAAAACTAATGGAAAGGTCATAAATGATTTTAAGATCTCTAATGTCCTTTCCTTCCCAACATAAAACAAAAAAAACAACAACCCATAAGCAGGTAATTTTTATGGAATTTTGACACCTTCCAAACTTAGGATAACGTGTATTATGTTTTAAAAATCTTAGATTAAGCAATACTGAAAGATAGCTGTCATATGAGAAATATCCTGGAGTA
Organism: Cnephaeus nilssonii; assembly: GCF_951640355.1. Classification (NCBI taxonomy): domain Eukaryota; kingdom Metazoa; phylum Chordata; class Mammalia; order Chiroptera; family Vespertilionidae; genus Cnephaeus; species Cnephaeus nilssonii. Next base: position 67,138,387 of record NC_137084.1, on the reverse strand, counting down.
TTTCCCCAGACCAATAACTCATTTAAAGTAAAAGGTGTTCTTCCCTAAGTGGTGTCCCAGTTCCCCGTTAGTGAATGCGCGGAAGTAATCTGCAGCAGCACAGTGATCCACATTCCGTGGACGTGTGAAGAAGCACCTTCGCTTCCTTCAGTTTTCGCGTGGCTGCAATGACCACAGCCCGAACCTTTCTTTGTGATCCGGTTTTACATGTTACAGTCCATGTGATCAAAGCCCAGTCAAGACACTAAACTAAGACAAGGACAGAGCTGGATAGAGTGTTTCTGTGTCACTCTAGTTTTAGAGACACATTCCTCTAACTAAAAAATGAAATACATCCAACTTCAAGTAGGAAAACAGACCCCAAAAAGTGGAAGGCGGGTTTCTAACCTGAGGCCTCACCTGCCGAAGCAGTTCTTGCTGCTTCAGTCGCAGTCTCTCTTTCTCCATCTGCAGTTGCTGCAGCCGCATCTGTTGCTGCTGGTTAGAGCTGCCTCCACCCAGGACTCCTCCCTGAGGGCTCTGTGGAGCCAGGGGTGGTGGCTGTTTCACTGGAGCACTTTGACTGATTCTCTGGTTCATGGCTGAAATGAAACAAAAGATGCGTCCTAAAAAACTAGCAAAGGAAAGAGATATTTATTCAAAGCAACTGGGGATACTTAACTGAGGATATTAGTCCTTTTCTGTAGTAAATCTGGAAATAACCTAAAAACCCATCGGTAGTGAAATGGTTATGTTGTTTATTACTACTGTTAGTCATGTTGTTACAAGCTGCGAGGCAGCCACAGAGAAAAGAAGCAAGGGGCAGCTCCAACGGGCAATGAATGACAAGGAGCAGTCTAGGGCACATGAAGTTAAAAGCAAAGTGCAGAGCAGAGAGTGTAAAAAACAGGGGGGGAAATGTACACTACATGCCTATCCAGAGAATATGAATTGAACAGCAGCCAAGAAACAACCAATACATGTTGGCTCTGGAGCTGGGAAGCTGTCTGACTAAAGAACTGAGTAGAAGAGAGACATTTTGAAGTTTGAATGGTATGAATGCATTGCTTATTACAAAACAGAAATACATATGTAATTTAAAAATACATCTCCCACGCTGGCCAGGTAGCTCAGTTGGTTAGAGCATCTTCTATATATGCCAAGGTTGTGGGTTCGATCCTTGGTCAGGGCACATACAAGAAACAACTAATGAATGCATAAAAAGTGGAACAAATCGACGTTTCCCTCTCTCTCTCAAATCAGTAAAAAAAACCCAAAAACTAAAAAACCATAAACATCACCCAAAGCAAGTGAGACAAAAGATTCTGAGCAGTAAAGCCCATCAAAATTATCCTTGCCCCAGGTGGAGTATTGTCCCATACACCATAAAGGTTGCAGGTTCAACCCTTGGTGAGGGCAACCCTTGGTGAGGGCACATACAGAAAGCAACTGATATTTCTCTCTTCCTTCCTCTCTGTCAAATGTCAATAAACATATCCTCAAGTGAGGATTAAAAAATATTACCAATCTGTAATACATCCTAAAATATTTAACTCCTAGAGGCACGACACACGAAATTTGTGCAAGGGGGTTGGCCCTTGCAGCCCCAGCTTTATCCGGGAGGTCGTCCGGAAGGATGTCCAGAAGGTTGTTCAGCTGTCCAGTCTAATTAGCATATTATGCTTTTATTATTATCCTATATAATAAAAGGCTAATATGCAAATCGACCAAATAGCACACTGACCACCAGGGGGCAGATGCTCAATGCAGGAGCTGTCCCCTGGTGGTCAGTGTGCTCTGACAGGAGGAGTGCTGCTCAGCCAGAAGCCAGGCTCATGGCTGGCTAGCGCAGCAGCAGTGGTGGAAGCCTCTCCCTTCTTGCCTCTGCGGCATCCCCTGAGGGCTCCCAGATTGCGAGAGGGTGCAGTCCGGGCTGAGGGACCCTCCCTCCGAATGCACGAATTTCGTGCACCAGGCCTCTAGTAGACCATATAAAACCCTAATATGCAAATCGACTGAACCGTGGAATGACAGGTCGCTATGATGCTCACTGACCACCAGGGGGCAGATGCTCAACATCGGAGCTGCCCCAGCCCCCAACCGGCAGCGGTGGCAGGGGGCGGGGCAGCACCAGGCTAGTCAAGGCGGGTGCGAGCAGGGGCCCCAACCACCCCGCCGGTCATCCCACAGATCGACCCTGATCGCCAGCCAGGCCTAGCGACCCTACCTGTGCATGAATTTCGTGCACCGGGCCTCTAGTACATCTATAATGAAGTATATTACAATGATCTGATGCATGCTAAAAATAAAATAAGCCTACAAACATCTGGGTGGCAGAGATCTGTCTCATTCAGCACCATGATACCCCCAATACAGCCAAGTAGTCACAATTTTTTTAGTTGAACCTACATTACACCATCTAACAATTAGAAATGGACTGGATTCTTATGCTAGTGAGTTTTAGTCACTGATACAACCACACTGTGAATTGTGGTAATCTCGGTAAGTAGATGCAAGTTTTATTATGTGAAAATGTTAAGAGCGATGTACCACCTTTTCAGACATTAAAATTAAATTAAAATTTTTTTTAGCCTTTATTGTTGAGAGTATTACAGATGTCCCCCTTTCTTCCCCCATAGTCCCCCTCCACCTGGTTCCCGCCTCACCCTAGGCATTCACCGCTCTATTATCTGTTTCCATAGGTAATGTATATATGCAGAAGACCTTTGGTTAATCTCTTCCTGGCCCCCTTTCCTTTAAGACTTGTCAGTGTGTTCCATGTTTCCATGCCTCTGATTCTATTTTATTTATCAGTTTATTTTGTTCATTACATTTTTTGTTTAGATTTTTAGGTTCAATTGCTGATTGATAGATATGTATTGCCATTTTATTGTTCATATTTAAAAAATTACATTTTACTGATTTCAGAGAAGAGAGGGGGTAGAGAGAGAGAGAAACATCAATGATAAGAGAGAATCATTGATTGGCTGCCTCCTGCGTGCCCCCTATTGAGGATCGAGCCCACAATCCAGGCATGTGCCCTTGACTGGAATCGAATCTGGGACCCTTCAGTCCGCAGGCTGACATTCTATCCACTGAGCCAAACCAGCTAGGGCCATATATATTTATCATTTTCTTCTTCTTCCTCTTCTTAAAGAATACCCTTCAACATTTCATATAATACCGATTTGGTGATGAACTTCTTTAGCTTTTTCTTATCTGTGAAGCTCTTCAGCTGATCTTCGATTCTAAATGAGAGTTTTGCTGGGTAGAGTAATCTTGGTTATAGGTCCTTGCTTTTCATCACTTTCAATATTTCTTGCCACTCCCTTCTGGCCTGCAAAGTTTCTGTTGAGAAACCAGCTGGTCATATGGGTGCTCCTTGTAGATGACTAATGGCTTTTCTTTTGCTGCTTTTAAGATTCTTTGTCTTTTGCCCTAGCTGGTGTGGCTCAGTGGATGGAGCGTCAGCCTGTGGACTGAAGGGTCCCAGGTTCGATTCCGGTCAAGGGCATGTACCTTGGTTGTGGGCACATCCCCGGTGGGGGGTGTGCAGGAGGCAGCTGATTAATGTTTCTCTCTCATCGATGTTTCTAACTCTCTATCCCTCTCCCTTCCTTCCTGTAAAAAATCAATAAAATATTAAAAAAAAAAAAAGATTGTCTTTAACCCTTGGCATTTTAATTATGATATGTCTTGGTATGGGTCTCTTTAGGTTTCTCTTGTTTGGGACTCTCTATGCTTCCTGCACCTGTAAGTCTATTTCTTTCACCAGGTAGGAGAAGTTTTCTGTCATTTCTTCAAATAAGTTTTCAATATCTTGCTCTCTCTCTTCTCTTTTTGGTATCCCCATAATGCGAATGTTGGTACACTTGAAGTTGTCCCAGAGGCTCCTTACGCTATCTTCATATTTTTGGATTCTTCTTTTCTTTTTGCTCTTCTGATTGGGTGTTTTTTGCTTCCTCATATAACAAATCATTTATTTGAGTCTCGGAATCCTCTACTCTATTGCTGAATTCCTGTAAATTATTCTTTATTTCAGCTCCACAGAAGCCACTTGGTAAACACTAAGTCTTTCTCCTCAGTCTTTCCCAGAGTCCATTATGAACAATAAGAACTGTCTTACCTCAGGACTTTTCCATTTGATATTTCTCACTGGACTGTAATTTTTTATTTACAAATTTGTGTATACACACTCTTAGACTGGAGTGCCACAGGAGTGAGGAAATAACCACATATATACAGTAAGTCCTCAGGTTACGTTGGAGATCTGTTCCTATGGCGTGATGTAACGCGATTTTTGCCGTAAGTCAGAACCAAGCTACATAAGCACCTACGTCACTCACAAGGAGCACATACACAGCAGTAATGAAGTGAAACAGTAAAAACAATGTGAAAGATAGATAACAATTCCTGACCTTTACTTGTGGTAAATAAATAATAAAAAACATAAAGCACATATGTATATATGTCGAAATGATGGAACTTTTATTTAAAATAAATAAATGGGAGATGGTGATGTAACCACGAAACGACGTATGTTAAGTCCGACATAACCCAAGGACTGCCTGAATCCTTAATGCCTAGCACAGGGTCTGGCACAAAGTTTGTGCTAAAAAACCACTAAAATGTTCCTAAGTTGAGTATTCACTGAGGCAGAAATTTAACTATTTAAGATACAACAATACAGAAATCCTACCCATTTCCCTTTAGACTGACCAACTCTTCTGAGTCCAGCAAGACAGTAAGAACCAAGGATACTAGAAGAAAAATTATAGAGCAACCTCCCTCAGATGCCTTAGTTAAAATTCAACCTACTGATTCATAAAAGTTTCCCATTTTTTTGAGTCATTTTTTTGTCCTTCAGATATTTCTTTTGGTGTAAATAGTAAGATCACTGTGATTAAAAGTCACCTGAAATAATGCCTCTCTGGGTGACTCAGCCAACAACTCTATATGTGGTTCACTTGAGTTTGCTTTTGAATTTTAGAGATTTATTTTCCTTCCCACCCACCATCCTCCCACCCCCAAGAGATAACTGTTACCATTTTGCTTATTAAGTAGAAAAAGGCAAAGTGGAGTCAAGTATTCATAGGATACTAGCTGTGTATTTGCTTAGATTTTTAAGAATAGAATAATATATATATGTGAGTTCACTCCAAAGCAATATATAGAGGTTTTCCCATTTTCTTTTTTTAAACAGTTGATTAGTGTTCCATCCAACCAATTCTCTATTAGGTCTTCACTATTACTAAAGAGTACCATACAAAAGAAGCTCAGACATACATAATTTTGTATTTCTACTACTGTATCTTTGGGGTAGAGTCCTAGATTGGAGAGATTGCTGAGTCACTGGTTAAAAACTAAGTAACATTGCCAAGTCATCCCCCTCTTCCCCGTACACACAGAGGTTGTACTTTGTTGTAGCTCTATAAGTAATATATGAAGACTATCTTTTTATCCATCACAGCCTTATAAAACTTTTGGATTTTTACCATTCTGAAAGATGAGAAATGGTTTCATAATATTTTGCTTTGTCTTATTATAGAAGCTTGGTCACCTTACACATTTTAAAGGGCCACTTGCATTTTTATATGAATTGTTTATCTTTTCCTTTTTTAGACAACCTTTATATACCAGGGATAAAACAAACAAACACACCTTTGTCATATATAAGTAAAAAATAATTTCCCTCAGCTTATTATATCTTTTTAGTTTATTTTTTCCTTAAGTTTATTTTTTAAGTTCATCAATATATTTTGAAATTTGAGCTATAGTTTCTCCACTCCCAGGTGAAAGAGGAATTCATCAATCTTTAAATTAAAAACTATATGATTCCACTTTATAAAATGTAATTCTTTGGCAATTAGCCCTGCCCTGGCTTACTGCTGCTTTGTGTAGTTTTATTTTTCTGACCTACAGAGATTGTGACCCCAGTTATGTCTTTTTGGTTATCTCCTTCAAATATTTTGTCTGGCAGAACAGAGAAGGATGTCAAAATATGACAGACATACTGCTCCATACTGTTCAAAGCCTTAATCTTTTATGTGGAAAAAAGGCCAGACTTATTTATGAAATGTCTTTACAAAGAACAAATTGCTAAAACTTTCATAACTATGGTTTATAGTTTAGTATTTTATAGGGGAATACATAGGAAAAAAGCCAAAAAAATTGAGAGCTAACATTTGTCAGGCACCAATCAATAATCTCATTTAATACAATTGCTTGTATCTATCTACCAGTCACCAACATTAGATGCACAACTGACAGGCATCATAGTATGATATAAAAAACACAGCCTGTAGAGTCAAACAAACCACAACTAGAATTGAGTACACCAATTTAGTAATTCATCTAATTTTCGGTTTCCTCAACTGCAGGGGTGGGCAAAAGTAGGCTTACAGTTGTGAATATGCAAAGCAGAGTTTATTCTTGTATTATTTAATTATTGAATAATTTTCCATGAACCTACTTTTGCCAACCCTTGGATAGCAGGAGATATTAACATTTCCCTTTTGGAGTCATGGTGGGGATTAAGTAATATATGTAAGGCATCCTATATAACAAAAGACTAATATGCAAATTGACTGACTGAACGGCAGAATGACTGGTCGCTATGATGCGTACTGACCACCAGGAGGCAGACACTCAACGCAGGAGCTGCCCCCTGGTGGTCAGTGTGCTCCCACACGGGGAGCGCTGCTCATCCAGAAGCCGGGCTCACAGCTGGTGAGCGCAGCGGCAGTTGGCGGAAGCCTTCCCACCTCCACAGCAGCGCTAAGAATGTCTGACTGCCAGCTTAGGCCCACTCCCCTCAACTGCTGGGGAGCGGGCCTAAGCCGTCAGTCAGATATCCCACGAGGGCTCCCGGACTGCAAGAAGGCGCAGGCCAGGCTGAGGGACACCACCCCCCCACCGTGCACGAATTTTGTGCACCGGGCCTTCAGTCTATTATAATCCTGAATATAGTAGATACTCTACAAATGTTAGTCTCCTCCCTTTTCCAGAATAGTTCTTCTTAAACTTTAAGATTAGTATGCCTACAGATAATCATCCTGGCTTGAATTCCCTAGCTCCCTTCCCCTCTTCCCACTTTACCATGCAACTCATTGTTTCAAAGTATTCTATGATTCACAAAGATATGTATAACATATCTCCTAGAAGATCTAACTGGAAAAAAATGGGTGGTGGAGATTGAGCCTTAGCTCAACCTCCTTAGGAATCCTTTTCTTTTGATGAAACATGTTCCTGGCATTCCAGGACATTCAACATATTTCCCCAGAGAGATGTTTTCTACATTGTGCTATGTCAAGTTTGATAATATGAATCAGGGGCTGATCTGAGAATCTACCACATACATTGAATGTCTCATAGATTGAGGCCTAGAGCAAAAAAATATATTGGGGGGAAAATGTTTTCACTTGTAAGCAATTAAATAAATAAAAATTTACAAAATAACTGCTAGGAAATAGCTCATTAGTAAGTTGAGGATTGTTGGAATTGTAAAACATGATTTCAAAACAGGTTCTAGATCTACACACTCTCAAACATTTCATGTCTTAAACATTTTCAGCTTTCCCACTAGGTTTTTATTAAGTAATACAGCATTTAATAAGTTAATAAAAGTCTTATATATTCCTTGTGAAATCTAACTGGACAATAACAAAACTGCATGAAGACAAAGAGGTAAATGTCCTCTGCTTCCCACCATAAGCAGTAATCATTAATGACAATGATCACATAATGAAGCGGTTGGTAAAATCTGGTGCAAATCTAGGCTTATCTGGCGATTCAAAACCACATAAAAGGAAACACAGGACATTACAAGATGGAGGAGGAACAACTCTGCAGAATTAAACAGAAATTCCCACAAAATATGCAACAGAAACAGCCTCTCTGGCTGATAATGGTAAGCACTTTAAGTTGTGTTTACCTACATGCTGTTACCTATGGATACAAGCAGTGCCCAGGTTTCCATATAAAGAGCTCACTGAAACGACCAATTCAAACAGCCTGTTTATCTCCTGAGCAGATTTATCCCTCTCCGGAAGCACCCTGCTCTTTACCTTCTGAGTATCTCCAGCCTTCCCACAAAGTGCAGAGCGGTGCACCCACGGGGGGTGCAGACCTCACACGCAGGCATGAAACAAGACAGGCTTTGTTTCCTGGGGGAGGGGAAGGGCAGCCAGAAAGAACAGCATTACCCACTTCGTCCCCTCCATGATCAAGTGCTGAAATCCCAATGTTTCCAGGTTTAATAACATTTCTAAAAGGTAAAGAGAAAAAAAAAAAATCCCTCAAGTATGACAGAATTTTTTAAATTTCCATATGCTTTGTTTCAAAGTTCAGATTCTGTGCTGCCTGGACTATGAAATAGGAACTGTTTCAAATTTTACTTAACAAATCAATCCTGACAGCTTTATGGTAGCAAACCATCCACTCAGCAATTACTGAAAAATAAGAGACCACCTTTCTCAACAACAAAGGAGGTCATCACCATGGGTCTCTTCTAAAACTTCATTCTAAACATCCGAGTTTTGAAACTTCAGACAATTTTCACATTTATATAATTTGTAACCTCAAATGTGGAATACTGCAAAGAACTACAGATCTGGTAATCCACTAGTATAAACTTTGGGATAAGAAATTAAATCCTGGTCATCTCATTAAGTATAAATTTAAAATTAGAAATAATTTTTGAACTTTTAAAACATTATCTTATAACAAATCTCCCACAACAAAAGAAAGCATTTCTTTACTGTCTAATACAGTGATTTTCAACCTTTTTCATCTCATGGCAAAAATTACTAAAATTCTACTGCACACCAAAAAATGTGGTGTTTTTTTTGGTCAATCTCACAAAAAAATAGGTAGAATTTTTATTCATTCCTACCGGATGTCTATTGTTGTGCTGGCTGTTATAATTCTTTTACTTGACAATCTAAGGGAAAATAGGTCAGTGCTTCTGACTAAATAGTCAGGTATGGCATGCTTTAAAAATTCTTGTGGCATACCGGTCACTGGTCTACGTTATCAAGTCTCAGACACTGCATTTTAACATATTAACATGGCTATATTAGTTTGTTCATAACATTTAGAAACAAATTTTAGATTTTCCCATACCTACAAGGGTACTTAAGACTATAAAATAATAGACTTGTTAAAAGAAATGAAAACTTTTTTAAAAACACAAACTAATAGACCATCTATCAGTCTTAAAATAGTAAAAAAATAAAATAAAAAAGCACCTACTACTAGCTAAGTGTTTACTACATGATCTAAGGGACTGTATCATCTACTATCTGGATAACTTATATACATATTTAGATATAAAATGATGGTTTTCCAGTAAAAGTTCTTACTATTTGATTCACAATGAAAATCTGTCTCTTACAAAAGGAGCAAAAGATCAATGTGTAAAAGATGTTTACCAACATTTGATAAAGCTACATATTTAAATGACAATACCATGCCCAAGAATGATTTTTTAAATAATACATTTACTGAGACTGAGATATTTCACATACTATAAAATTCACTTATGTTTTTATGTATCCATAGACTCCTATAATCTTCACCATTGTCTAATTTCTGAACATTCTTATCACCCTAAAAAGAACCCCATATCCTTAGCAGTACAACTCCAATTTCCCCTTCCCCAGTCCTTGGCAACCATTAATTACTTTGTTTCTATGGATTTGCCTATTTGGACATGTTATAAGTGGAATAAAACAATATACGGCCTTCTGTGACTGGCTTGTTTCACACAGCACAACGTTTTCAAGATTCATCCATGTTGTGGTATCAGCATTTCATTCCTTTTTAATGCCAAATAACATTTCATTTTATGGATATATCACGTTTTGTTAGGCCATTCATAGATTGACGGTTATTTGTGTTTTTACTTTTTGGCTGTTATGAATAATGCTGCTATGAATATTCACCTACAGGTTTTTGTGTAGACATGTTTCAATTTTTTGGCATATATATCTAGGGATGGAATTTGCTGGTATTGCTATGTTTAACTTTTTGAGGAACTGCCAAATCATTTTCCAAAGTGGCTGCATCCTTTTTCTATCCCATCAGCAATGTATGAGGGTTCTAGTTTCTTCACAGTCTAGTCAACACTTGTTCTTGTCTCTTTGATTTTAGCCATCCCACTGGGAATAAAGTGGTACAGTATCTTGTTTTGTTTTGCATTATGTGGTAACCTAATCCTAACCTCCTCTATGACTTTAAGTCTTGTCACATTTTGCACTTCTGTCCCTTCCAAAGCACCAACCTCCAGGGCCCTAAAATTGGGTTAAAAGTACAGCAGGTCCTTGAATAACCAATGTCATTTTGTTACACTGTTGATGAGATGCCGTAGAAACTTAACTCTTGTTTATATCAATTAGCCTATCCATGACTTATCTAAATTCTTTAAATTCTTGAAAAAATATAAATAACATCATTATTTCGGTCAATTTCTTCTTTCTTCAATTCTCTATCAAAAGACTGGCGTGAAAATTCATTATAATGGTATTTCTTCAAACAATACAATTATGGATAGAGCTTAAAAAAAAATTCAAGAGAACATTTTCTCCTCATCACCTCATTAAGCATTTTGGGGCAGGACTCAGGGGTTGCTAAATGAGGTGATGAGGAGAAGGGAGAAAGTGTTCTAACTAGCTTTCAAGCTCTCTCTGTCCCCAGAGTACAGCCATGTTTTCCCCTGTACTATGAAAATAAAGTTTAAAGACTAGTCTGGAGAGAAAGTTTAGATAATGAGACTACTGGTCTAAGAAGAGGTATTTATTATATTTTAAAATAAACCTGCCATCATGAATTCATGTTAGATTAGTGAGTAAACAGTTCCATTAATAACAGCTTTACTTATGACTACACGTAATCTATTACTATTAATGCTTTCATAGTAAGTTATAATTTAGAAGAGATGCATATCTTCGTTTTTACAGATAAGCACAAAAATGGTCCTTTTTTACAGCTAGAGCATGACTGGCTATCTCTCATCCTTTCATGTCCCTCTTTGAAACAGCCTCCCTCACCGCACATGCTCCAGCACTTTCCCTCCAGCCCCCATTATTCCCTTACAAGACACCTTGTTTATTATCCTTCATTGTATTTAACACATTTTTTAAATGATTTATTTGTTTGGTAGCGTGCAACCCCCTCCCTGATGGCTAGTTTAGTGCCTGGTACACAAATGGCACTCACATGTTTGTTGAGTGAGTAAATAAGTACTGAAATAGTTTCTATCCTTAGTAGGATACTATTAGTAATGCACAGGAGAATCTCCAAGTTGAAGCAAATCCAGAATGAGTTCTAAAATGACCTCAGCAACCAGGGTAGCAGAACAAAATGAGTCTAAAACAAAACAAAAAATATGAGCCGGTCTACTCCCAGCAGAAATCTATTTGACTTAACTCTTGGGAAGTCTATAAATGGCTTTCTCTGCTTCTTGCATCCGAATCTCTGGGTTGCCACCAAAGTGGCATCACCAAATGGTACTTCAGCACATTTTATAAGATACTTGCTATTAAATATATTTTGCAACTTGTTTTTAAAAGAAAACTATGTTAAGGTTTTAGTAACGCAAATAAGCCATTAATGTAAATGACCATTCAGTGACTTTGGTGATCTTACCCTTTTAGGTTTAAAAAATTCTATATGAATAAATTTTATAAACAAATACAAAAATATTTCTTTGTTATACAATTACTTGCATCAATGAACCATTGTCAAGTAGAAACTAGATATTAATTTAACTTCATTAACATGTCTACTCACCCTTGGCGAGTAGTGGAGATTGCTTACCACGATTGATAAACTATTTTTGCACCATCCTCCTGAATTTAATAAAATAAAAAGAATAAACCTCAAGTGTTAAACTAATTTTGATATTCTATAATCTTAAGCAATAAAATATTCATTTTGGTAAGTGCCTGTTTTACAAGTTAAAAAAAAATGTAGAGAGCAACAATTAAAAATAATCTCTAAAAGTATGTTTTAAATCTGGCTTCAAGTAAGCCCATTGCCTAGAACTATACTTCAAATCAGCTTACACCAGGCTATTACGCAACTATATAGAGCGTACCAAAACGCACCATCTTTAAGGCAGTCAAGCTGAACTGTAAGCATGTCTAAACTCCTGTGTGCTTCCTTCCGAGAGTTTGAGAGCACAGATAAACTATTCCAACCAGCTCTGCCCTTCCCCCATCAGATGTTTGCCTGGGCATACTCACCATGTGATAAGGCTTATCTTTAGATTAAAGGTTGCAAGATTTCCCTGTCTCCTCTTCAAAAGTAATTCCCAGCTGCGACCAGAGAACCAAAAGCTAAACTTAAAATGGTACAATAAATAGTTCAAAAGTATCTCTGAAACCTCAATGAACTCAAATCCGTAGGCTATTGAGAAGTAACTTCAAGCCAGGATCCAAAGCAGTCACTGAAGAATTCATAATTTAGCATATTGTATTAAATTAAGGACTGGAAATATCCTTAAAATCATCCAGTATAATCCAGTCACATTTTACAGATGAGTCCAATTAAATCAAGAGAAGTCAGTTATCTTTCTGAATAAGCTGGTTAGTAGGAGAACTTGAGTGTCTAACTCCCAATTGAGTAGGTAAATTTTTCTACATCATGGTTTAATTCTTTTGAATTCAGTACATTACGAGGTGAGCAAAAGTAGGTTTACAGTTGTTCTTATGAAAAATAACAATAAATAATAATACAAGAATAAACTCTTTCAAGTACTCCCAACTGTAAACCCACTTTTGCCCCACCCTGTATATAACTACCATGTAGAAAACAGGATGCTAGTTAACTTCTAACTGTAAATGTAAAAAAATGGATTTTTGGAGGGAGCACAAAATAAAATGCCAGGTCAAAGAAATGCCATAACTATTTTTCTCATTAGATAATGTACATTTAGAACACTATATGAACGGCATTCAGAGAAGAGTGAACTGTGAACTGGTACAGTACTCAGAACTTTTAACACATGAAAAAAAATGGAGAAATCACACTTAGAAAAGAATGCTTTTGGGATTAGAACTATATCCACAAATTTGAAGGGAAGTGAATTTCTGGGTAATAAAGGAGCACATATGTTCTGGTCATCAGAAGTTCCCTTAAGTAGAATGAACTGCCTTATAATGTGGTAAGCTCCCAGTCAAGGAAGAGGTCAAAGCTAAGGTTGGAAGACAATCTCTTAAAACTATGATAGAGGTAAGGCATCACAGTCTGCTCTAATCACACACCGTATAATTCTCTTTTGTAATTAGAAACTCATTATTTCTGAGTAATATCCTCAAGATGAGTCACAATATAGTATATAAGTAAATACATTAACCAGTCATCTTTTTCCATCTAAAATTTCCATATATTAGTATTGGTGAGTTGGGTGTATTTCTGAAATATTAACTAAGTTTAATTTCTTAAAATGTCTAGGTACAAAAGATCAAGTTCAGATTTTAGTTTTGTCACTTAACTATATAAGCTTGGATTGGTCATAATTTCCCTAGATCTTAGAGGAGCTCAGATTTGGGGCAATATTCTCTACTTCTCCCAGCATTAAAAAAACACACACACACACAAAAAACATTATCGGGGAGTCACAATGACTGGCTGGCACTACAGCATTTAGTGGGCTAGGGATGCTGACTGTCTTGCAGTGCCCAGGATACACCCCTCCTCTTTTGAGAAACACTGATTAGAGGAATTATAAATTCCTCTTCAGGGCCAAATTTTGTGAGGTTTTTCTGTTAAAAATGTTTAGTTAGCAACAGCTCTTCTTACCTAAATCATAGTGAAACATCTCCCCCCCAAATCCTCCTGCATTGTAAGTAGTTAATAATATAGTACACAACCAAATACTGTACTGACAATAACTAGGAAAGATTATAAGAGGGTAAGGAAAACAAAAAACACAAAACACCCTTGTTTTTAATGCATGGATATTAAGAAATTTACTTTAATAAAATTCAAATGATTAGATGTTGACATTCTATCTACACAAGGCTCCATTAATAGAGTTACAAGTTTAATTCCTACAGCCTTTAGTGTTTTTCTTTTTCACACCTCTAACAGAACAGACTTAGATATTTAATGGTCATTAGGAGCACTTTCATCAAAAGTAAAATATTACTCATAACAACTATCAGAAATATTTGGTCTTGAAGAGAAAGGTTAATGAATGCCTAAACAGTTAAAAATTATAATAAACCTCTAATTATTTATGGAAAATATTTAATTTTGATAAGATATGCTGAACAACTTTTGGCTTTAGAACTTAAATTATATATAGACATATATTTACTTATACATATACATATATTTACTATATATACTAATTTCATTTCTTAATATTTTAGGAAACAATCTCTCTCTCTCTCTCTCTCTCTCTCTCTCTCTCTCTCTCTCTCTCACACACACACACAGACCCACACAGAACATATAAAGTTTGAGGAAATTAAAACAAAGGACCAAAATCAACATCTGGATTTTAATCACCTTTGACATTTCCATGAACAGAATTTCTAGGCACAGAATTGTTATTAGGAATTAAAGGATATTTTGTTTTGCCATACTAGATTGTTCATTACTTCCTTTAAAATGCAAAAGATATGCTTTTAGTCTAAACTCTGGTTCCAATATTTTATTTACACCAAAAATGTCTTTATCCCAGTGGTATTATCAGTACTTATTTCCAGAAACACAGATTGCTAACACTATTAATGTCCTTTTATATAAACAACCGGAACAACAACATTACATTAAAGATCAGTTCATTGACTATCAGTGTTTTGGAGTAGATCTTTTATGCTGAAGAACAGAAATTCTAATATTTTTGTGTTTTCATTAGCGCTTTTACTGAAAAATATTCATATGACTATATCATAAAAAACAGTAATTCTACAACATACAAGGAAATGTTTATATCTGAGACTCCATGTTTACAAGTATGAAATCTCTAGGAAAAGAGTGTTTATATGAAATAATGTAATGGCCTGCATAATACTTAAGCACCAATTTTTTTTAATACAAGTTTAAAAACATTCCTAATATAATTCCTTAAAAACAAACAAAAAACACAAAAAAACAAGCAAACAAAAAGCCCTCCTTTTTCACCCAAAGCCAGTAAGTATCAGTGAGTCCTTATTGCCACTTTATGATTTGTTATTAATTACTAATAAATTCTCTAAAATAATATAAATGTTGAAGATAATATTGGTTTTAAATGTTAAACAAGAAAATCAGATTAAATAGAACCAATCCAGTCTCCTTTAAATAATCAGGGGTAGCACAGATACATAGCTAAAAAGAGGTAGAGAATAAATCAAAATCTGGTTTACCAACTTCTAGTCCAATTCCTTTTCCACTTGATAGCCACTATTCAGTTAAAGCTGCAGCAAAGGAGACTAATGGTGAGGAAAGGTAAATTCCAAAATCAAAATCAGTCCTGGAAGACCCCAAGGCTTCCCATATCAACCTTACTGATGTGCTCAAAATTCCTTTTACTTGACTTTTCTTAAATTACCTTGCAGCTAAATGCCTCGGGTTTCTACCCATGCATAAGGCTTAGCCCTCCTGGCAAGATAATGCAGAGAATGATCACTCTAAATAGACAAATGGACCTTATTTGGGGAGATGTATTTCTCATTAAGTCACCAACTTCATATTTTGCTTTTTTATAAAATTTCTGACTTGCTGAGAGTGAAATGAGAGCAAGGACAACTTCAATAGAGGGGTAAAGTTTACCTATGATAAAGAAATTTCTCCCTGTTGTCTACTGGCTCTCCTATGGGTGTGACCCTCTCCTAGAGAATATCACTTTTAAAATTCTAATAAAATTTTAATTTTTAACAAAAAATAAAAATAACCAATCCACAAGTTACTATTTAATTTCCTGAGATATATGGATTATTAACTTCATGTGAAATATGAAGAACTGATCAATTGTTCCAACATAATCTAAAGCATCTGATAAAGAATCCTAACTAATAAGAGTAATATGCAAATTGACTGTCACTCCAACACACAAGATGGCTGCCCCCACGTGGTCAAAGATGGCTGCCCCCATATGGACACAAGATGGCTGGCAGGTGAGGGCAGTTGTGGGCGATCAGGCCTGCAGGGAGGGCAGTTTGGGGGTACCAGGCTGGCAGGGGAGGGAAGTTGGGGGGGACCAGGCCTGCAGGGGAGGGCAGTTGGGAGGGGACCAGGCCTGCAGGGGAGGGCAGTTGGGGGGGACCCAGGCCTGCAGGGGAGGGCAGTTGGGGGGGACCAGGCTGGCAGGGGAGGGCAGTTGGGAGCAACCAGACCAGCAGGGGAGGGCAGTTGGGGGTGACCACGCCAGGAGGGGAGGGCAGTTAGGGGTAACCTGGCCTGCAGGGGAGGGCAGTTGGGGGCGACCAGGCTGGCAGGGGGGGGGGGGGGCAGTCAGGCATCGATCAGGCTGGCAGGGAGTGGTTAGGGGGTGATCAGGCTGGCAGGCAGAAGTGGTTAGGGGCAATCAGGCAGGCAGGCAGGCAGGCAGGCAAGCAGTTGGGAGCCAGCAGTCCTGGATTGTGAGAGGGATCGGGCCTAAACGGGCAGTTGGACATCCCTCGAGGGATCCCAGATTGGAGAGGGTGCAGGCTGGGCTGAGGGACACACACACATACCCCGTGCATGAATTTCGTGCACCGGGACTCTAGTCCTATATAATAAAAGAGTAATATGCAAATTGACCATCACTCCAACACACAAGATGGCTGCCCCCGTGTGGTCAAAGATGGCTGCCCCCATGTGGACAGATTGCCGCCACAACATGGCCAGCAGGGGAGGGCAATTGTGGGCGATCAGGCCAGCAGGGGAGGGCAGTTGGGAGGGCCAGGCCTGCAAGGGAGGGCAGTTGGGGGAAATCAAGCCTGCAGGGGAGGGCAGTTAGGGGTGACCAAGCCGGCAGAGGAGGGAAGTTGGGGGCGAACGGGCCTGCAGGGAAGGGTAGTTGGGGGCAATCAGGCCTTCAGGGAAGCAGTTAGGCATCAATCAGGCTGGCAGGGGACTGGTTAGTGGGTGATCAGGCTGGCAGGCAGAAGTGGTTAGGGGCAATCAGGAAGGCAGGCAGGCAAGCAGTTGGGAGCCAGCAGTCCTGGATTGTGAGAGGGATCCCAGATTGGAGAGGGTGCAGGCTGGGGCTGAGGGACACACCCCCCGTGCACGAATTTCGTGCACTGGGCCTCTAATAGAAATATAAAAGAGACCAGTATTTGAAGGAGCCGAGTCAATTCATCTGGCCAAACATATCATAAGGTACAAATGACAGTGGATGAGGGAGGAAAACATATAATTAGCTTAATAAAAAATTATGATAATACATGTAAAGGGTTTTTCATGTAAATACATGTAAAGGGTTGTTTTTTTTTATGATAATACATGTAAAGGGTTTTTCAAAAATTATGATAATACATGTAAAGGGTTGGCTGGGATGCTTGTTCCCCTTAGCTTTTCCTTGTCCAGTATTAGACATTTTCTGTTCCTAATTGGTCTTATTGGTTTAGTATTGTTACTTTTGTTCCTGATATGTAAATGTTATACTAGATGCAGAAAAACAAAACTTGACAAACAGCAAAAAGACTTGGATCATGGTGGTTCAAAAATCAGAAATGATCCAGAATACTTTTTAACAAGGACATATAGGATTTGACTGCCTCCCATTTACCTGCCCTTTTTGAATAATAATAATTTGATCTTAAATGCCATCTAAGGTTATGGTCTTGTCCCATCCCCAGTGGTCCACCTGTTCAGCAAGACATGTTGACACTGAGACATCCTAGGAATGAGCCTTCCTAGCACCGGGACTCCATTATCCAACCAAAAGGTTGGTCATCAATGCATTGTTTGGATTGATTTATGACCAAAAGGGGGATGTGTGGATGAAAGGGGCCACATGCTGACCGGACTAGCTCAGGGGAAGCCTGCATGGCAGTCTTGCAAACTCAGAAACCTAAAGTAACCATAAAGGATGGTCTGAAATTAAAACTTTAACTAAAAGCAGTTATGGTGGGCAGTTACATCCTAGGCTGGTATCTTCACTGACAAGGTCAACCTTTACCTTAACTGAGCCAACTTAACTGAGATGTCTTTTTGCATCTATGATAACATACCCTTGAAGTGTCTGGGTAACTTGTAACTTCCCTTTTTCTGGACCCCCTGGGGCACAACCAAAAGTGCTGGGTGCCAGGACAGATACCACAAATTCCTTCATTATCTTATTAATTGTTCCTGCACCCACCTAAGTATGTGTCCATCATTTTACTTTTTATCCAATCCCAGGAGTTTCCCAGCTTTGCTTTATCCCACCTCCTTAATCTATCACCAAGGAATTTCATGTAACCCACCTACGTCCCTCCTTTGATTGCAATGTATAAATACAGATGTAACCCGCCATTCTCTGGAGCATTATCTCAATTCATTGAGGTTCTGCTTCTAGGCATAGTCGACAGTTTGGCTCAAATAAACACACAAAAATTCTTTACAGGTTTTTTTTAAAAAAAAAAAAAGCCACAGGTCAACTTAATTTAAGCTAAGAATTGGCAAATAGTTTAATACAGATTTGGGTTATATAGGAAAGCAAACTCCCAAACCATAAAACAATATCGTACTATTTGTTTGTGTCTGCATGGCTCAAAAGGTCAGAAAGGGGATAGTTTATATTTTTTTGGCAGAGATAAAACACACTCCACTATAGAACCTCAGATTTCAAGGAAAACTCCTTCAAATTCAGCAGCTAACAGCTTGTCTCTATTCCCTGTCACTCTAGATCAGAAAAACCCACACTTTTTTTTCTTTCCTGCCCCCTTCCAGTTATACTTGAGCTCTCTGACTGAAAAGGTCTGGAACAGATTAAAAGTTGGACTACAAAATAAAAAGCTTTTGGCATGTTGTCAAGCCTGTCTGGAATACACATACACAGTGGGCCCAAAAAGGGAAACTAAAGGCACTAAGATAATTTTATGAAACTCTTTTTGGCATATCTAACTGTATGATTGTATGTACGTATGTGTTGGAGGTAGGGAAGAAGCATTTTTTTAATACTTTCTCTGATTAAAACAAAAGACTATGCTGTGTGTGTAATTAATGGATCTACTTTAAGCTCACAGCCAAGTTGTTTTTATTTCACTGTTTAACTGAAAATACTTTAAAAAACAACTTTGTTCCAATTTCTGATTCTGCAGTTAGCTAAGAGTTAATCATCATCTTTCATAACTGTATGTTGGGGATGGGGTGGAGGGTAAAAAAAACCCCACAGTACCATTTTATAAAGTTTCCAAAATGTGGACAAGTTGAATTCATTAAAGATGATTTAAGGAAACATGGCTGCTATCGTTCCAGTCCATACAAATGGCAACATTTATTAAATTCTCTACCTTACTCGGTTTCCTGTTTCAACCACAAGGGCTTATTCAAGTATTAAACAGAATCTGAAGTTGCAAATTATTAACATGCCACGTAACTTTTTTAACACCCAAGTAGGTCTTGAAGCTCATGAGGGTAGCATTTAAGGCAAGCCGGATATCTGTCAAAATGACAGTCTTTGCCCTGATCCCACCTCTGACACTACTTGAATAGGGGGTGCAATCCACAAAGCTGACCAGTTTAGGGCAAACCCCAATGTTGGGGTTGCTTAAAGGTATACATAAAGACATAGGAGAACAGTTCATAACATTCCTGACAGGAAAGTTAATTTTACCCAACCAGCTCCGGGCTGTTCACCCCCACCCCGCAACCCCCCATTGTGTTTTGATGGCATTCACAGAGTTAATTCCTCTTTCCCATAAGGGCCCCACAGTTGTTGTTAGGTCAACCCCTGTAAAGCTTCAAAGGTTCTGTGTCCCCTCAGTCTGACCTACTCGGTGATCTGCACATTGTTTTCATTTAGCTGCATTCAGTCCAAGACAAAAACTTCGAAACCACAATGATCTGCTGCTTTTGAGAGTCATTTTTCCATGGCTTTGGAAAAATATCTCAGAAACCTAACTGAAGAAACTGAAAACAGTGACAAAAGAAAATGGATGAAAAGGCAATAAAGCGCTTGTACTATTATCAAAATGTACACATTTGGGAGAGAAGTTTTCCTTTGTGCAAATTAGTGCTCCTGTCATGTGATTTGGAGAGGAATATGGCTTTGCTTTTTGTTTCCTAAATGTAAAACAAAGGACCATTACTTACAAAAAAAAGAAAAAGAAAAAGCCAGAAGCGAAGGGAAAAATGCTGTCATTGGTCTTATTTCTAGGGCAACAGGGTATCCCAACCCCTCATTTATGATAGAAAAGATTACAATACTCAGGCCACAAAATGATACTGATTACTCTCTGAAATTAGGCATAAGCAGACACCAGGTCACTGACAAAATCTGGCATCTCAGGTTTTAGATGCAGTAAGATAGCCTAATTATTACTATAGAAAGATAATTTTAAACAAATCACTGTGTCTCCCAAAAATGTGAAAGGAACAGTGATTCTAGTTAGTCAGCCACCACAACATTCCCTCAATCCCCTAAAAAGCTTAGACCTGAATTTCTCAAGTTTAAAGTGAAAGGTATAAAATAGTACTGGAAAACTTGGGTGAGCAGTCATTTTTTAATACTATAAAGCAGTGCAATTTTATTTAAATGTACCTTCCCAAATTCACATACAAAAAATTATAATCAAAAATATCTAGAAAGGTTTTGAGATGAACCTTTACCAAAACGAGGGTCAAGCCTTGGGTCTAGCCAAGAGGTGGTCTTGTTCTTATGGTTTATATAGTAAATTTCTCCATCCTGAGTCATGGCTTGTTCCCATCCATCAGGAAGAGTACCTATAAATACAGAAAAAAAATCATGGTTGGTTTTTATTTGGTGCACCTAAAAAAAGTGGGAGGAGTACTAATTAAAAAAGAAAATACATCTTGAATAAAACAATTCATTAAAACAACCTATATAGCAGATTCTTCTCCACTAAAAAGAAACTACCAAATAATAAAATCTACATCCCCAAAGACACAGGTGGAAAAAAAAATTATATTTTCAAAAAAATCCCTTTGGAAGGCACAACCCAAATAATTATTATTACTGTTAATACAAGACACAGAGTGTTACAGCTCAGGTACTACCTGCCCAATCCAGTTTTGTGACAGTACCTCCCTAGGGACTCCAAGGTTCTTTTCAGCAAGGAATACATGTGAGTGTTTTCAGAACATCTTAAGTATTATAAACAGTCTGTTTAATATAAAGCACACTTTAGATAAGCCTGCCAAGCTTCATTTATTTCCATTATTTATGTGATGGGCTCATACCAAGGAAACTATAATAGAGAAAAATATAGGTTTTGTGTTTTTTTAAAAAGCTTATTTTTAAGCAGCTCAAAAGTTGCTCCGAGGTGGGAGTTGTGGCTGGGATTTTAAGTTTGTCAGTTTTGAAACAGGGTAGGTTAAGTGCTAAAACTGTTGGAAGGCAAATTTCTCAGAAGCAGCTGTGGAGTGAGGAAAAACGTCTGGGAGATAAGACTAAAGAACACAGCCAATCTAAGATTATTCTATCTTTGTGAGGGTATGGAAGCTAGACAATTGCTTTTGGTACATAATGGTATGAAAAAAGCTATTAAACTACTAAATTCAAGCATATTTCCTCCTCAATTCCTTTTTCCCCCAAAGCTATTAAACCACTAAATTCAAGCATATTTCCTCCTCAATTCCTTTTTCCCCCTTCCACTTTCCTTCCCCACCAGGAGTCTGGAGAGGAGTGTAAATTGGAAATAGAGTAAATGCCTAAATTTTTTCTATCAATGGACCCACATGAATTGAGTGCTTATTGTGTGCCAGTTGCTGTTCTAAATACATTAACTCATTTAATTCTTACAACAACCAATGACATAAACAGCAGTATTATCTACATTTTAATGAGGAAACTGAGGAACAGAGTGGTTCAATCTGGTACACTTCACAAAGCTAGTTAGTGTTAAAGTGATACTCAAACCCAGCAGCCTAATTCCTGAGCTGTTGTTCTTTATAACTACACTAGTGGCCCGATGCATGGATTCGTGCACATTGAAAGGAAATTAGAAGAAATATTTTAATATCACTATTCACCCTTTCTCTATAATAGAAGTGTCAGAGATTAAAGAAAATTAGTAAAATGTATATGAAAATATATAAATTGATTAATAAGCAATAACATGATATAACAATAACAAAGTTATAAAAACAAAAACATGATATAAAAATGACATTGATAAAAATGACTGATAAATTGATTAAACTTATTCTAATATCTCCCTGAATAGCGCATTAAGAGTAAAAACACTTTCGGAGTGCTTGACTAATTTCCCTTGTGATGAAGTATTTACAAGTTTAACTTTAACGTCACACGCTCTTCAACTTTGATGGCTTGGTTCTTATTGAATAGAGAAGATTCCAACACATGTAATTATTACTATTGTTGGGAGATTCCACAACATTATGTGTTTAATAATTCTTCGTGGAGAAAACACCAAAAGGGCAGGAATAAAGTATTAGGTAGACTGTTCACAGTGAGCTTCAGAGAACCAGAATGATATTACATTGTGCCAATAGTTGGTCTTCAGACATATTCTGTCGATGATGCCGCTTTCTTTCAGCTTCAGAGGTACATTGTGCCAATAGTGGATCTTCAGACATATTGTGTCGATGATGCCGCTTTCTTTAAGCTTCAGAATGTCAACAAAAACAACCAAATTCACGATCGACAATGACAGATCAAAACTAATGCGATTGGAGTCAGCAAGAGCTTTATATGCATCGCGCATGCACGAGTCAACGTTTATTTTTAAATTGCCAGGGCGCGTCATATGTACCAGCCAGTTGGTTGGTCGTACGGTCGGTCACTTAGCCTTTTATATATATAGATTTCTTTTTATTCATGTCCCACAGCTAAGACCATGGTTCTTGTGCAAAAACACAGTTCCTTCTTTCTACATTGATAGTCCAAGACAGACTTATGAGTGATGCTGAATAATTAACTTTGGTAAAACAGACTATTCATACAAGCCCATAGGACCCAAAGCCCTAATTCTGGACCTGTTTCATATGTATCAGGAACAGACCCATTTGTTACTAGACTGTTATCAAAAGATTTGCTTTGACGAGGGGCAAAATTCAGTTAGGAAACAGACGCGTGAAATCCTAGAGAAGCCACTGGCGGAAGACAAGACCCGCCCCCAGGCCTGGATGTAGAATTCTGTACATAATGCTAACCATGCCCAGAGTTGGAATTTGCTGAAAGACATCCCTTGTTTACTAAAAGGTGAATAAAAGCAAACGTGTCTTACACGTTCAAATAAAACCACTTTTCTCAGTAGCTTTCACTCTGGGTTCTATTTGCCCACAAGAAGGTAGAACCTCCAAAACTGACTACTAGTGGTTTGTTACCACTTTTAATTATGAAGATGGCTCAAATGCAAAATCTTTTGAAAAGAAGTAATTAAAATTCTAAGTTCCTAAAATATGCTGATGAACAAGTCACTGGATGCTTTTGGAAGCCTCAACTCAATTCCAGTAGACATCATTATAGCCTCCAAACCTGACTGAATACATGGTGATTCTCTACCTTTTTAAAAAATGGCATCACCCCTATCTGCTCACCCACTCCAGCCTGTAGAGCACTTACATTCTCTCTGATCTGTTCTAGTCCATCTCTAAGAACTCAGCCATCAATAGACAGCAGCTCTTTTACCTTACCCTATACAGCTTCCTTCCTTGGCACCTGAGTTCTCAGCTCCTGCCCCATCCCAGTGTCTTCTATCCACCACCACCACGGTTTTCTTCTTACAATATTACCTAATCAACTTTTATACGTCACTCAATGCCTTTAAAAACATTTCCCTTGCTCTCTCCCATTAAAAGGAAAAATGCCAGCTGGACTCATTTTTCTTAGTAAGTCTTCACACACCCAATTCCCACCACCACTCCAACTTTTCCCAAAATTATGGCACCTCCTTGTATGTACTGTTGTGGTTATCACAATCTGCCCTGCCCCTTATGAATGTACTCATCTTGCAAGAGAAAGAGCTCAAGTGTCACCATTTCAATTTAGTCCTCCCTGATTACATCACACAAAATTATTACTTTCCTCTTCTACTCTGTATTAACATTTAACAGATAACACAGTAATTACTTATTTACATGTCTGTCCTCCTGGCAATGACCAAGTCACTCATATTTTAACTTGTAGGCTAGTATCTGAGTAATTGCTCAATAAATATTTAATGGAAGAATGAATGTCCTGCCTTGCAATACTTAGAACTTTCTATAAATGAGTTTACAGCCGAAACCGGTTTGGCTCAGTGGATAGAGCGTCACCTTGCAGACTGAAAGGTCTCAGGTTTGATTCCGGTCAAGGGCACGTACCTTGGTTGCAGGCACATCCCCAGTAGGGGGTGTGCAGGAGGCAGCTGATCGATGTTTCTCTCTCATCGATGTTTCTAACTCTCTATCTCTCTCCCCTCCTCTCTGTAAGAAATCAATA
Source organism: Cnephaeus nilssonii (assembly GCF_951640355.1). Taxonomy (NCBI): domain Eukaryota; kingdom Metazoa; phylum Chordata; class Mammalia; order Chiroptera; family Vespertilionidae; genus Cnephaeus; species Cnephaeus nilssonii. Next base: position 67,113,876 of record NC_137084.1, on the reverse strand, counting down.
AAAAATATATTTAAAAAATCATGTAGTACATATACTATTTTCAATTAATGTTTATGAACAGAATATGTGAATGTTATTAATCCAGTGCCTTTACTCCTTAAACTCTATGTTCATAAATGTATTCCTTTTTACAACATGTAAATTTAAAAAATGTTAAAAATTGCAGAAATGCATAATAAAAAAAGCAAAAATGTCTTACAATTTACTCCCTGGGGGGAAACTAAACAGCTTCAATTTTGTGATAGGTTCTGGATTTTTCTTGTGCACATTCCACAACATATGCACACCCATTGACGTCATGCTCTACCTGTACCATACTGCTTTATGCACTTGAGATAGTATGGGCATCTTTTCTTCATAGAACACATAGGTCTCTCATTCTTTTTAATGGTTTTATAGATCTTAACTGTATGGAGATATTAGAATTCATTTATCCCTTTCCACAGTATTGGATATCAGAGTTGTTTCTAAATTTTTTTGCTGTTATAGTAGTGCAAGGCACAACTCCTCGGGGTACCGAGGGCAGCAGCACCTCTATCACTCCTGGCTCCATTACTAACATCCACAATGGTGACATTATCACATCTAAATCTTCCAAATGGCTCTCCGAGCTAGGCACTGTTCTTATCCCTAACATACAGATGGAGCACAGGGACTTAAGAGAGGTCACTTGCCCAAGGAGAGAAAAGATTTGATACAGAGCTTCTGATTTTAAACCAAAGAATACACTGCTTCCCAAAGATATAAATACATTTCTAAAATCTTATGCATTAAATTCAAAGTGGAATAGTGACTTTATCCCTTTATACACAAGTTCAAATCATTAAATATTTATATGTCATATATCAAGTATTTATCACATACAAACCATTAAGTATTTAATATTTTACTAAAAATAGTGGACTTTAATTCCTGGCCCTGTGGCTCAGTTGGTTGGAGAGTCATCCGTATACCAAAAGTTGGCGGGTTTGATGCCTGGTTGGGTGCATACGGGAGGCAATCGATAGATGTTTCTCTATCACATCAATATCTCTGCCTCTTTCCCTTCTCCTCCCTTTCCTCTCTCCAAAAATCATAAACATATCCTTGGGTAAGAATTAAAAAAAAATTAAACTCAGGAAATTTATTACCAATACTAATTTTATAGACCATAAACAATAAAAAACAAACCTCTAAATGCATTCATCTTAGAAATGAAGATGGAAAGACAAGCCCAGTACAAATAAACAGTGTAGTAATTGCTGCCCATTTTCCCACATTTCTAACTGAAGAATTAAGTTATATGCACATAAAATAGATTACCATACAATTAATTTTATAATCACTCACATTTAAAGCAAAATATATATGCTAAACAGAAAAGAATGCTTTATATATTCATTTATGCCTTTCATTTACCACTCTGGCAAAAATACAAAGTGGGCAAAAGTAGGTTTGGTTGTAATACAAGTAAATAATACAATAATTAATAAATTACAAGAATAAATTTTTTTGTGTACCCACAACTATAAACCAACTTTTGCCCACCCGTGTATAATGTTATGTGGAAAGAAAGGTTCAAAACTGGATGTTTTCTCTCTATATATATTAAAGGAAACGATGGACAAAAGGCAAAAGAATCCTTAGTATTAGAAAAAGGAAACTAAAAAGAAATCTTCAACCTTAAATGTGAATTAAATATAGATCTGGGCTTTATTTATTAGGGGAATTTTTTTTTTTTTAATTTAAACAGTCCTTAGAAATTCAATGACTAAATTAACATGTTAAACTAAGCTAACTGTTGAATAACCATGAAAAGCAGGAAAAGCAAGAATGATATATTTTCTGAATTGGGCTGGAGTTAGAATGGAGTGAGGTCAGTAAGTTCAAGGGGGAATGCTGGGCTTCCCACAAAACTAAATTTATAAGAGGAGACATCACAGGGATTGATGCCTTTGAGTTCAATCTATAAACTGATGTTAGTGCGTCATAAATATAATTTCTCTGATATGGAGTATATAAAATGAAGCAAATATAAGTAGCAACTTTTTATTTACAAAAGATGGTCTAAAACAGTGGCTCTCAAACTTAAGTATGTATTAGAAACACATGGAAGGCTTGTTAAAACAGATACCCCAACTGAATTTCTAATTCAGTCAGTAGGTTAGGGGTTGGGCCTGAGTATTCTAAGATGCTGCTGCTGCTGCTGGCCTAAGGAGCTCACTCTGAGAACACTGACCAAAAATACCAACTTAATATTCTTTAGCTGGTAACAGAACTGTTCTTGAATCTATCTAACTTACAGTGTTTTCTTCCAGGCTAGACTGTGAAATATCTGAACACAGGAGTATATATTATGCATTTTTCTATTTTATTGTCTAGTAGAGTGCCTACTACTCAGAAAGGGTGGATTATAATAAATGTTGGCTGAAATAAATGCAATCAAAATGAAATTCAATTAAAATCCTTTATTTATGTTTATGAAACAAAATAATCTGTTTTATTCTTTTCTTGTAAATTCAGTTTCTCTATTATTTGGTACCACTTAAACAGAAGGCACCTGATATAGCAAATCCTTTTCATTCAGGAAATATTTATTGAGCCCCTACTATATTCAAGCACTTATTTAGGCCCTTTAGATAGCAATAGCAAAATAGTGCCCGTTTCATGGAACTTATGTCCTAGCCAGTTAAGACAAACAGATAGATACAATACAACATTGGCTAAGGATAAGTGCAGTAAAAAGGGGGGGAAAGCAGCATGAATGCAAAGATATATAAATATTAGAAATGTGGACCTAGAATGGGTGCACCGAGAATGGGACCTTAAAGCTAAGAGCCAACACAATCCAAGTCCAAGGATGTGATGATCTAGGGCATGAGCATTCCAGTCAGGTGAAACACTGAGGCCAGTATGGAGTGGACAGATACAAGGAATGAGGTACAGTGGTCCATTTTGTTTTTATCATTCAAACGCGATAAAAAAGAATGGGTAATACCTAAAGGGAATTGCCAATACTAAAGGGCAATACCAATTTCTCCAAACTCATGGACAAGTCAAAGCAGGCAATAAACATTTTCATCCCATATCACATCCACACACACTAAAGGTAGGCCTTTAGAAATGGGAAATATATGGGAGTTTTTCCAGGCTGGAATATCGTGCCTGGCCACCACGTATCAAAGTCTTTTTGGGAAAGAGGAAGAAATAAAAAATAGGCTCTGAATAAAGTAGGCAGTGAGAGCCTGGCCGGCATGGTTCAGTGGTTGAGTGTCAACCTATGAGCCAGGAGGGCACAGTTGGATTTCCTGTCAGGACACATGCCCGGGTTTCAGGCTCGATCCCCAGTAAGGGGTGTACAGGAGGCAGCCAATTGATGATTCTCTCTCATCATTAATGTTTCTATCTCTCTTTCCCTCTCCTTTCCTCTCTGAAATCATGATTTCAGAGAGGAAAGGAGAGGGAAAGAGATATATATATATGTATGTATATATATATTTTAAAACACAGAAGGTAGTAAGAAAGAGGTCAGCATTTCAATGAGATGTAAGAGGGAAAGACATCTGAATTAGGATAAGCAAGAGTGGTAGGCTATAACTAAAGTAATTCGTAAATCAGAATTACCTATTCTTGAAAAAATAAATTTTTATATAGGATTTACTACTACTGGTTGTATAACTTATCTACTAAAGAAAATACTAACTTCCTGCACTATTTTTTATTTATCTTTATTGCTTAAAGTATTACAGATGTTCCTCCCCTTCCCCCACTGATTCCTGCAATATTTGAAAAACAAATAAAATACTCCAGGTCATAACAGTGAAGGTGACTCAACTTCCTGCTCTTGCCTAAGGACACTCTTGCATTAGTAATGACTAATAACCATTTGCAATATCTAATCAAACAAGAAAGTCTTGATTACACCACAAGTTAGATGATCAATCTCGCCCTCTCACCTGTCCCACAATTCAGGAATAAAGAAGTCACCTTCGGGACGCTGAAAGTTTAATAAACACACCGTGATGAGTGGTTCAAAGTATAGGATTATGAAGTGGTTTCCTTAGAATGCAATGAGCTGGAAAAATAGATGCAATGATCTTGTGAAGGTATCTAATTCTGATCAATTTCAGTTTTTTTGACATTCTGGTCTCTTGGTATTTACGCTGATTCATAAACTGTCCTTACTATACGCAAGATATTGTTCGAAGGTCTTTGTAAACAAATATTAACTTATTTAACAGCCCCATGGCACAGGAACTATTATTATCCTCACTTTACAGATGAGGAAACCAAGGCACAGAAAAGCTGCCCAAGATTACTTCCCCAGGATATTAAGTGGCAGAGTTGGAATTCAACCCCAGACAGTTCTAGTTCTCCAGAAACCAAGTTCTTAAGTACCACACTGCAAATATGACAAACATTAGTCAAAAGTAGTGTTTTTAAAAATGTTTTCTCTTCCTAGAACTTTCATGAAATCCCATAGCTTCAGTCATGATTCCTACATCTTTAATGCTTCTCACAGCGTCAACAATGGTCTTTCTTCTCTACCTAACTAGACATCACAAAGTATGTCCAATATTTTAGTGGATCATACTTCAAAATAGCAATTGCATCTGTTCCTCAAATAAAACTTTAATGTGGACTTGCACATTTTCATGACTAATTTTTAACAGCAGCCCCCAAATTGGTCTTAATCAACTGCCAATTAAACGTTGTAAGTGTGGCAAGATCATCTTGCCGCACCTCCTCTGCGAAAGTAGCTCTCTGACTTAGGGCTCTCCAGAGCCCACAGGAAAAATTTTCAGATCTTTATTGGGTCATTCAAGGTCCTCTATAGTCAGGCATTACATAGACCTGCGTAGGTCCTGAAAGCATTCATTACTATTATTCAAACCCCTCCTCAGAACTCTGTCTTCTTTTGGTCCTTCAAACTTCTCCTCGCCTCTCTCTAGGACTTCCCTGCAGGAAATCTACCCACCCTTCTTGCTTTGCTAACTTCTACTCATCCCTCCCCAATGTGAATGCCACTTCCTCAAGAGGGCTTTGCCTAAAGTAATTTAGTAATTCATTCCACGTTAGTTCTCCCACCTGCATGGCTTGTTCACTCCTGTGTGTCCAGTACAGGCACTTTACTGCACTTCACGTTACTGGACTTCACAGATGTGTTGTTGGTTTGTTGTAGTTTTTTTTTTTTTTTTTACAAATTGAAGGCAAGGCCCTACACCAGCAAAAAGATTAGGACTTGCTTTATTGAAACACACCTCACTGCAGTGGTGTGGAACCAAACACATAGTATATCCAAGGTCTGTCTGTACTTAGCAGTGTCATGGACTTTTACCTCCACAGACATCCCCAATGCACCCCAGCCCCAGACTGTCTCCTCCTGGCCTCCACTGTTTCTACCCACTGAACTTCAATTCTATTCCCATGGTACTTCTGTGTAGCTTTTCTCAACTCTATCCTACCAGTAAAACTCTTCTCCACCTGTCAACTGAAATTGCACTTTTGATTTTTTTGGATGCTTACTGCAGATTGTCTTTGTTTTTCCACACTGAGTTAAATATACAGACCAGGTATTATTATGGGAAGAATTTATCATTCTGCCCTAGAATAGAGAAAAAGAGTTCTTTTATTTCAAGAATGGAAATATTCAATTTTGCAAGGTTGCTCAGGACGAAATGGCAACATTAGAAACTATCACCAGCTCAGACTGTGATACTTTGATCTGAAGAATTATGCTTTTCAAAATATCATATATAGGAACAAAAATATACTCAACCCTGACTCCTAAATGCTGTCATGTACAACAATATTATTGTCACCAAGCATGGGACAAGTGTGTATAAATGCATTTATTGAAGAAAAGCAGTTTATAAAACCTGCTTCGGAGTGATGGCCAGCTCATCCCCTCTCCCGCACCTTGAGTTCAGGTGTTCTCCCATGTCTTTTAGGTAGCTAGAAGATTCTTCTGCCAAACTACTAGAACATGCTGATGAGCCAAAACTCCCTGTAGACCACAATGAACAGTGTAGCAGATGAAGATTACTCTGGCCCATACATATGAGGGCTTTAGGTGGGTATCCTGGCACTGCTACTTAATTGCACTCTGCTCACTAGCATACTGTGTCCCCAACCACTGTACTCATGTCCCCTTCATAGCAGATACTTCACTGTACCTTAATCATTTACCTACACACACACGCCCACCCCCCAAATCAGGTTCTAAGGCTTGCAATAAGCACCTTGACTTGTTTTGTCTTGGTATCTCTGGAGCTCAGCACTGATACCAAATACAACCAAAGTTTGTTGAGCTGAAATAATGAAGAAATTAGCCCAGCTGGCATGGCTCAACGGTTGAGCATCAACCTATGAACCAGGAGGTCATGGTTCAATTCCCGGTCAGGCACATGCCCTGGTTGCAGGCTTGATCCCCAGTGTGGGACATGCGGTCGGCAGCCGATCAGTGCTTCTCTCTCATCATTCATGTTTCTATCTCTCTCTCCCTCTCCCTTCTTCTCTGAAATTAATAAAAATACATTTTAAAAAAATAATGAAGAAATATGTGGCAAGAATACTGATTGATCTTGGTCTAGTCACAATCTTTCAGATCCTCAGTTTGTGCTTTTATAAATCACAATTTTTTTTTAAAAGTTTCTAAAATTTTATAGGATTTTAATATTAAACTAGAGGCCATTGCAGGAAGATTCGTGCAATAGGCCTTCCTTCCCCTGGCTGCTGGCACCGGTTTTCCTTCGGCACCGGGGACCCAGGCCTTCACTCTGGCTGCAGCAGAGAAGCCAAGCCTCTTCAGTCTTCAGTCTTCGCTCTGCACATGCAAATTAACCCACCATCTTTGTTGGGTTCATTTGCTTACTCACTCCTGATTGGCTGGTGGGCGTAGTGGAGGTATGGTCAATTTGCATATCTCTTTTATTAGTGTAGATAAGCTCTCATTAAATGATAAAGTGATTCACATGTATTAGGCACTTAGAAAGGTTATTTCAACAGAGAATAGGAATAAAGTAAAAATAGGAATAGTAAAGTGATCATTAATGTTTGTATGGGTTTAAATTTAGCATTCTAGAGTTTTCTATCTGTGCAGTCCATGAACCAGCAGTATCAGCACCATGGGAAAACTTATTAGAAATGCAGATTTCTCAGGTTCCACTCCAGACTAATTAACCAGAATCTGCATTTTACAAATCCCCAGGCAATTCCTCCACACATCACAAATTGAGAATCACTGACCTAGAATACAGAAAACTAATAAGGTTCACTTGTTTTATTAAACTCCTTTATAGAACTACCTACCATTAATTCAATCTTTACCAATATAGCAAAAGACCATTCAATAGATTACTTGGTTAAAAAAAGATCACCTTTGATACATTAAATTAAATATAATTTTAGCCTTATTTTAAACTCTAGCATAGTTAAGAGAAAACTGTAAAAGGTTTAGATTCAGACAGACCTTGGTTCAAAGCTTGGATCCATTATTTATTAGCCTTCTAACCTTGAGCAAACTCCTTAATCTGCTTGATGCTCACTTTCCTTGTCTAGAAAATGGAGATGAACACTCAAATTAATTGTTGAGAGGGTTAAAGTAGAAAGTGCTTGACATAGGGCAGGCCTTACAGTAGGTACTTTTTTATTTTTATTTTTTTTAAATCCTCACCTGAGGATATTTTTTCCATTGATTTTTAGAAAGAGTGGAAGGGAGGGAGGGAGAGAGAGGAAAGAGAGAGAAACACAGAGATACACTTTAATTGGTTGCCTCCTGCATGTACCCCGACTGAGGCCGGGAATCAAACCTGCAGCCCAGGTAGGTGCCCTTGACCGGGAATCAAACTCATGACCATCCAGTGTGGGAGCTGATGCCCTAACCACTGATCCATGCTGGCCAGGACCAGTAGGCACTTTTTTAAAAAGTCCGTTCCCTACTCTTTCCTGGAATAGTTCTGCCATTTTGTTGCAATAACATATTTAACTTACAAAACTCGTATATAAGAAGGCAGGTTTATGAGTAAATATACCCGGGCCTCAAACATGAAATGATCGGCTAATAAAAACAGAGAATCATAGAAGGTTTTCCCTTCCATTAAAAAAGGACTCTAGAGAAGATTCATATTTTTAATGGTCTCCCAAATTTTTCAGAATAAAATGCAAATTTCTTAGTTGATCACACAAAAATTTTTTGTGGATATCTTCAGTCTCATCTTTCCACCATTCCACTAGTCATACAGTGCTGGGGTTTCAGACCTCAGTGAGCTCTCACATACTGACTGTTCCCTTTCCCTTTCCTTTCCCCAGCAAATTTAACTCCTATTTATCTATTAAAATTCAGATCCTGAATCCAAACCACTTCTCACCACTTCCATCTCCACCACACTGGTCCGTCCTTTCCTGAGTTATTGCAACAGCCCTCTAATTTCCCCCACTTTTATTTTATTTTTTAAAAATATTTTTATTGATTTCAGAGAGGAAAGGGAGGGATAGAAACATCAATGATGAGAGGGAATCATCAATTGGCTGCCTCCTGCACACCCCCTACTGGGGATTCGAGCCTGCAACCTAGGCATATGCCCTGACTGGGAATGGAACTGGTGACCTCTTGGTTCCTGGGTTGATGCTCAACTGCCAAACTACACCAGACTGGGCTAATCTCCCCACTTTAAAAAAAACAACTAGCTCAGATTATATCACTTCTGTGTTCAAAACGTATAAGTCCCCGTGTCATACGGTTTCCGAGCTACCTTTCACCAACTCTGTTCTAGTTGCAGTGGACTCTTTGCTATTCCCCAAACATGCCTCAGCACCTTTGAATGGCCTGTTGTGTTATGTATGACACATTCCTCCCCTTTCCCCCAGATATCTGCATGATAGTTCATTCAGATCTCTGCTCGAAAGACATCAATTACAGAGGCCTTCACTGGAGAATCTATCTAAAATATCTCCCTTTAACAAGTTAGGTTTATTTTCCTCTTCCCATTTTAACTATCTGACACATATATTTGTTTATATTTTGTATTCTTGGGATTTAGAATAGTGCCTAGCATATATTAAGTATTCGATATTTGTTGAAGAAATAAATAAACCTTTGGCTTTTTAAAGATGTCTTCTCTACTCTCCTGACTATTGATTCACATGTTCCTCATCTATTTCCTCAGCACTTGGTATATATGTCTGTCATAACATTTAGTGTTATAATTATATGGAAAAACTGTTTTAACTTGACTCTTCAATGCCCCTGGCATACAATGCATAGTACAAAGGAGGGCATTTTTGTGGAATCAATGTTTTAGAAAGGAAACGATTCAATTGTCTCAAGATGAAACTATGAGACTTTGTGAAAAATCATTTTCCTGTTTGTCTGTTACAGCTGAATGAACTTCCTAGAGAAAAAGGCCAAGTATAAGCTCTGAGAACTTTCTAATACACAACTCTTCAGACTTTCTTCAGTGCAACTTGATACTTCTTGATTTTAAGTTAATAGCTTAGAATTTCAGTAAATACATTTATAAAAGATTAGCTTTCTGTTAAGCTCATTTAGGCTTTAGAATGTGCAAACACAGCAATGACCTTTTGTTAAAATTTTAACCTAATGTTAAAATTTTAACCTAAAAGAAGTTTTACTACCTTCTTACCTTATTGAGATCAAAAGAAAATATTATTTTGGAAAATTCTTGTCTATTGTTACAGGATTTTTTTCATTGCACTGATGCTGCCTATATATGGTAGTCTATGGATATCATTTTTAAAGAATTAGCATCTTAATCTTTCACACAAATATTCTTCTTATGAGTCATAGTTATTGTAGCAATAGAGAAACTAGAAGGATTTAGAAATCAGTGGGGAAGACAAAAATAATATTCCAACATTTATCAAGAAAAGAAACAAAATAGGCATTTATTTGGTCCATAAATGTAAGTAATTTGTAATCTCTTTCTCATCCTCTCTACTCCAAAGCAAAATTTGCAAAATTCTACAAATAATCACAGAAAAAAAGTTGAATGGGGACAGTTCTATTTTTAAGCATCACTATCTAAGAGGGCTGGTGGCAATGCTACTAATATATGAAACATTTTTTCTTTATAGTCTTTAAATAATGTCCTTTTACAAACAAACTAAGTTAGTTTGTTGGTTAAAATAAAAGAAGTTTATAACCTTTTCTTCATTAGGTTCAGATATTTACACTAAAACCTTAGTAACTTTCAGAATTCAAATGAACTTACCAAACAATTCAAATACTTCTAATAAATTTCTAAAAATATTTATTCTTTAAGGTCATTCTATATATCTTTTCTTATGTTAGAATATAATTTCTAAAATAAGCTAAAAAGGCATGTTATAATCAAGCAAATAATAATCTGAAATAAGCAAATAAATATATGAACATCATACTCCCTAACACATTTGACATTTAAATAATTATTTTAGATATTATAATTCTCAAATTGAAATGATCTTTTCAAAAATGGAACAGCATAAAAAATACTGCTATGAAGCTACTGAAAAACCAAGTAACTTTATACATCCACCTTTCAATTAATTTGGGTTTCTTCATTAAAGGAATGAAAAATGTACTAGATTGTACAAGCCAATTGTTTTCCTGTATATTAAGAGGAGGAGAGGTGTTTATTTTAGAAGCCTAGCTGAACAGACTCAGCATAAAGAATAGCAATTTATCAGCCAACAACTATTGTTCCATTTGCCAAATGTTGCTGCTTTGCCCAGGTAATCTGAGTTTTTTTTAATCCTCACCAGAGGATATTTTTCCATTGATTTTTTAGAGAGTAGAAGGGGAATTGGAGGGGTAGAGAAGCATCAACGTGAGAGAGGCACATCGATTGGCTGCTTCCCACACACAAGCCTGCAAATGACGTATGTGCCCTTGACCAGGAATGGAACCCACAACCTTTCAGTCCTCGGGCCAATGCTCTAACCACTAAGCAACCGGTCAGGACTGAGTTTTAATATTTAGAAAATATTGTTAAGTTAAAAATCATGACCAAATCACTTAACATCAAGTGATCCCCAGCCCGGCTGGTGTGGCTCAGTAGTTGAGCGCTGACCCATGAACCAGGAGGTCACAGTTCAATTCCTGGTCAGGGCATATACTGGGGTTGTGGGCTCAATCCCCAGTTGGGGGCATGTAAGGGGCAGCCGATTGATGATTATCTCTCATCATTAATGCTTCTGTCTCTCCCTCTCCCTTCCTCTCTCTGAAAACAATAAAAATATATTTTTTAAAGTGATCCCCAGTGGAGAGGGCATGAAATGCTCTCATAATCAGAATAAAACAGGCCATTAGCTGCCCTGACATGAGTGGCATGCTTCATTAAGCAGCAAAGTCAAGAATCCATCAATATTAGAAGGTGCCACTTGGTTTAAGAAATACTTCAGAAGAACTATAGTACTAAAGAAGATATAATAATTGCAAGCTAACGTCATTTGCAACTTGATTGGGCATTCTCACTGAACTATTTTTTCCATTTCACAAATAAATATTTTTATTTTCATAGTCCTTACATTTTATTTACAACTTTTATTAAAATGAAATGTGCTGGTCCTATTTTTAAGCAACAAAAATGGTTCTTGTTTCCGTATTATTAATCATTTTTCAGAAACTTAATCATCAAACAAATCAAGAGAAACTATATAAAACAATTGAATTTCTTAAGAATTAGTTATGCCCAGCTGGTGTGGCTCAGAGGTTGAGCATCGACCTATGAACCAGAAGGTCAGGGTTCAATCCTGGTCAGGGCATATGCCGGGGTTTCAGGCTCAATCCCCAGTGTGGGGCATACAGGAGTCAAGCTGATCAATGATTCTCTCATCATTGATGTTTCTATCTCTCTTTCCCTCTTCCTTTCTCTCTGAAATCAAGAATTTTTAAAAATAAAAAAAAGAATTAGTTATGTTAATTCTAGATTATTATGCTTTTGCTTTTTACTATTATCCCCTTTCCTTTGGCTACCTTTTCGTAATTTATCTAAATTTCCAAATGAGAAAAAGGAAAACAATTTTGGTTGAAAAAAGTTATTTAGGCTAAGGAGCTTGAGAGTAACTAATAAATACAAGTCTCTTACTGCTTGGCTGGAATGGCTCAGTTGGTTGAGTGTCATCCCGTTCACCGAAAAATTGCCTGTTTGATTCCCAGTCAGGGCACATACCCGGGTTGTGGGTTTGATAATGGTCTGGGAACATATGGAAGGCAACTGATGTCTGCCTCTCTCTCTTCTCAGTGTCCTTGGATGAAAAAACTAAAAAAAAAATAAAAAAAAAAAATGCCGAAACCGATTTGGGCTCAGTGGATAGAGCGTCGGCCTGCGGACTGAAGGGTCACAGGTTCGATTCCGGTCAAGGGCATGTACCTTGGTTGCGGGCACATCCCCAGTGGGGAGTGTGCAGGAGGCAGCTGATCGATGTTTCTCTCTCATCGATGTTTCAACTCTCTCTATCCTTCTCCCTTCTTCTCTGTAAAAAATCAATAAAATATATTAAAAAAAAAATACAGTCTCTTACTACATTCATTGCTCTGATGTTGGGCTTTGTTATAATTTTATTCCTGTAAGTACTGTTGATATATTTCAGTAGAGCCTCATTCTATATACTCTGACTTCAGATTGACAATTTCTGTTTTATAATATTCAAGAACTTTTAGAAGAATCAAAAACATCTTGACTCATGTAAATTCATGTAAATGTAGCCCTAAAGACAGTGTACAAATAGGTTTTAAAATTATCCTATATAATAAAAGGCTAATATGCAAATACACTGAATGGTGGAACAACCAGAACAACCGAACAAACGGTTGCTATGATGTGCGCTGACCACCAGGGGGCATGTGAGGAACATGGTGGGCATGTCTGTGGCGGGAGGGTGGAGCAGGTGAGGGGGGGCACCAGACCAAGGCACCAGTCGCTGTCATTGGGGCGAGCCTCTGGTGGTTACTGAAAAGTCTTTGCTCCTGCGCACCACGGTCACGCCCGGTGCTTGCACCTGCTGCCGGCGCCAGCCCCATTTGCACCCACAGCTGGCGCCGGAGCGGCTGCTCGCACCCGCTGCCCGTGCTTGGCACCAGTCCCGATCACTCAGCACCACCATGGGTGCAAGAAGCCACTGCTGGCCCTGATCACCCTGAGGGCTTCTCCACCTCCCTCTGCTCCTGAGGGGCAATCGGCGCAGCAGCCGCTGCTCGCACCCGCTGACAGCACCAGCCCCATTCACACTGCTGCTGACACTGGCCCCAATCGCTCTGCACCGTCAGCATGTGGGAGCGGTGGTGGCGTGAGCAGGGCCATGGGGGGAGGGGCTGGGCAGGGACGCGGAGGATGGGCCAAGACCCACTCCTGTGCCTACTGCAGCCTCATGGCCCACAGTTCCTTTCAAGGTGCACGAATTCGTGCACTGGGCTCCTAGTTTTAAATAAAGAAACAGTGGCTACCAGTTCATACGAACTGATTAAATTGTAAACTATCAAATCAGATCAGTTACTTATCTATTGTATATGCAATATATTATACCAAGCATTGTAAATTGTTAATAAGTTCTAACTATGTGCCAATTACCTTAAATAGTGTCATGTAATCTTCACAATAGCCCTGTAAGTTCAGTGTAATATTATTGTTATCCCCATTTTCCAGGTGAAGAAACTGAGGTAGTTAGGAAGAGTAACTGTAATTTGTCCAAAAATTTTATAGGCAGTAAGTGACAAATGTGGGATTCAAATCCATGCCCACCAGACTCTCAGAACCCTTGATCTTATCCCCTATTCTTGATTCCGTTTCAGTTTACTCCAAAAATGAAAAGTAGAACTTCAAAGTTTGTGAACTATAACACATGAAGTAGGAATTATCAAATTCCTAAAACCTGCTGTCAACTTTCCAACTTCTCACACATCCTTATCCTTTACTGTGCTTTTTAAAGTGAAAAACCCTATACTTTGTCATTTTTACTTTTCACATCTATTCTGTCATTTTCCCTGGTAAAAAATTCTCTTTCCCATCTGGTCTTTTTGCTGACAGAGATTACACAAAGCAGGAGTAATACAGCAGGAAACATGAAGGCAGTTCTGCACTACTCTGGCTGCCTCTCAGCATTTCACCCACTGCAATGAAAGTGTTTAGCACATTCCTCTAACGTGTATCATCTGTCTGCATCAAGAAAGCATTTTCTACACCCACCTTGGGGTATTTACTAGGGATCCCATGCAGGTTTATCGGAAAATCTGAAAGTGCTACATTGGTAGTATTTGGGCATTGATTTTTAAAAATGACTTTAAAACATAAATATAATGAATCCTTTAAACTGTACAGTAATAATGACCTTTGACTTTAGACTATTATCAAAGTTACATTTTTAAAAAGCATACATAACTGGGTTAATTGATTTTGCTTAATTTAAATCAAGTAAAAGAGCTTGTGATTTTTAATTTTCCTAAACACTCTTTGGTGTCAAGTTATTTTTGAATTATCACAGAGTATACTTTCCTGACTTTATTGTTGCTTTAAGATTCAGCAATCTTGTGGGTCACTGTTAACAAGCTACTACTAAAAAACTTAATATCTTCATATAAATAAATCTGGTTAAAGGAGAAATACCACTTTTCTATCCCCAAGTCCTTATTTTCTAATGTCTAACAAAAATCACTAATATTTAACTAACAGTCAGTATGCAGATCTATTTTACATAGACCCACGCATACATCAAAAGGCTGTTATATCAGTACTCTATAAGCATTAACACTTAAAAAAATTTTTTTTAATATATTTTTATTAATTTCAGAGAGGAAGGGAGAGGGAGAGAGAGATAGAAACATCAATGATGAGAGAAAATCATTGATCGGCTGCCTCCGGCATGCCCCCAACCAGGAATGGAGCCCACAACCCAGGCATGTGCCCTTGAAAGGAATTGAACCCGGGACCCTTCAGTCTGCAGGCCGATGCTTTATCCACTGAGTCAAACTGGCTAGGGCAAGCATAACACATTTAATAGAACTTCTAAAGGGAAATCATCTCAAATAATTTAATAAAATAGGGTTTATACACGTATCATTACATATTTTAATGGAAAGTAAAATAGAACCATTATCTTACTAAATCATTCAAAATTCCTTCTATTTAATTTTCTTTCAAATTCTTTTCACAAAGTTTAGTCATTTATTTGCCAATAAAATGGACAGATAATATAAATTAATCATCTTTAAAGGATCTAGTTAAGTCTTGCCTCTAGAATCCTTTCCAGTGCACCTTTATTTGTACTTACTAGTAGAATTGGGGCAATCACAAACTACAGGTCTCCAGTCCAGCAATAAAATCCATCCTTTCAACCTCCTGTCTTGAAAAATGACTTCTAAAACCAAAGTATACTGATCATTTTGGTTAAACAGAATTATTAGACTGAATAAAAGAAATAGGATTTCTTAAAATCTTAGATTTGGAGTAAAACTTGAGAGATCATTCAGTCGAGCCAAACATTAAAAAATAGGTCTGGAGAGTCTACAGAAAAATGACAGTATTTTATTCCTATGACATTCATTCCAAAGCATTTCAACACCATGTAGAAATCTATTATTTATTTTTAAATTTAAATGTTTACTGAAATGAAAGACAACAATCTCATGCATGTAATTCAGAGTAAAATGAGGTATTTATTATATCGATCTTATCAATAGCCTCAACTTGATTTGGTAGTTAAGCCATTTGTATTTGTGAACATACTTAGAATCCACACTTGAATTTTCACATATACTTAACCCTTTGCACTCGCTTGCTTTTTTCTCGATTCCTTTATTCTAATGCTAACCATGTCGAGTCACACTCGACATCCGAGTGCAAAAGGTTAATTTAACACCTTACTCTCATTTTAAAACTTTTGCTGACTCATTTTCTTTTTTACACTGTTTCAGTTTTATTTTCTTAAAAACTTTTTGGTTTCACTAAACCTTTAACGGTTTTATTGATTTCGGAAAGAGAGGAAGAGAGAGGGAGAGAGAAACATCGATGGATTGCCTCCGAAGCACCCGACCCAAATGTGCCCTACCTGGATGGAATCGACTGGTAACCTTTTGGTGAATGGGACAATGTTCAACCGAGTCACACAGGCCAGGGCTCTTCCTTTCGTAACTGATCATACTGTCTGACCTTCCCATTAAAGAAAATGACCTCTAGTGTCCTTGTTAAATACTCTTTCTTCTTTAAGGTACAGGGTCCATTTTATCATACACAAAATCTCTTTAAGCAAATAACATCCCCACACCCATCACCTTCTGTAGAAAGAGTTCTCCAGTATGTCTACTGATATTTTAAAACTAAAGGCCCGGTGCCTGAAATTCGTGCATGGCGGGGGGTGGAGTGCCCTCGGCCTAGCCTGCAACCTATCCAATCCGGGACCCCTTGGGGGATGTCCAACAGCCGGTTTAGGCCCAGCAGTCGGACATCCCTCTCACAATCCGGGACTGCTAGCTCCTAACTGCTCACCTTCCTGCCGGCCTGATCGCCCCTAACTGCCCCCGCCCCCCGCCAGTCTGATCACCCCTAACCACCTCTGCCTGCTGGCCTGATTGCCCCTAACTGCCCCCCTGCCGGCCTGGTTGCCCCCAACTGCCCCCCCTGACAGCCTGGTCGCCCCCAACTGCCCCCCTGCTGGCCTGGTCACCCCCAACTGCCCCCCCCCGCCGGCCTGGTTGCCCCAACTGCCCCCCCCTCCAGCCTGGTCGCCCCCAACTGCCCCCCCCCTCCAGCCTGGTCGCCCCCAACTGCCCCCCCCGCCGGCCTGGTTGCCTCCAACTGCTCCCCCTGCCAGCCTGGTCGCCCCCAACTGCCCCCCCCACCGGCCTAGTTGCCCCAACTGCCCCCCCCCCCCGCCAGCCTGGTCACCCCCAACTGCCCCCCCTGCCGGCCTGGTCGCCCCCAACTGCCCCCCTGCTGGCCTGGTCACCCCATGCAGCCTGCTGTTCAGTCGTTTGGTTGTCCCTTACTAACCCCCTGCAGGCCTTGTCGCCCCACGCAGCCTGCTGTCCGGTTGTTACTGTTACTGTGACAGCGTCCCAGATAATTTGCATATTCCTCTATTATTAGTATAGATAGTGCCTCCAGTGCATTAACAGATCCTATCCCATCTGTTTTCTGAGGCTTTACTCTCTATCACTTATCCTAACCCTAGTCACATGCAGACTAAGAGCATGGTCTCTGGAACTCCACTACCAGAGTTTGAATCCTGGCCTCTACCATTTAAAAGTTGTGTTATTTGGGGAAAGTTACTCAAGTTTTCTCATATATAAAGTGAGCCTAATAACAACACTTAACTTAAATAGCCATTATGAGAATTAAATGAGATAGTACAAAATAAACTTAGCAGAATGCCGGGCATATAAATACGCTTATTATTTAACTAGAGGCCCGGTGCACGAAATTCATGCACTGGGGGAGCGGGTGGAGGGGGTCCCTCAGTCTGGCCTGCACCCTCTAGCAGTCCGGGACCCCTCGCTCCTTACTGATCGGCTCACTGCTCCTTAGTGCTGCTGTGGAGGCAGGAGAAGCTCCTACCACCGCCGCTGTGCTCACTAACCATGAGCCTGGCTTCTGGCTGAGCAGTGCTCTCCCCTGTGGGAGCGCAATGACCACCAGGGGGCAGCTCCTGCATTGAGCGTCTGCCCCCTGGTGGCCAATGCATGTCATAGTGACCAGTCGTTCCTCCGTTCGATTTGCATATTACCCTTTTATTATATAGAATTTAAAAGCCCAAGTGACCGTTACAACTGGTCGACTAAATGACCAGTTGCTATGACGCGCACTGACCACCAGGGGGCAGACGCTCAACGCAGGAGCCTCCCCCTGGTTGTCAGTGCACTCCCACAGCCAACCTCCCGCGGTCCCTCTCCCCTGCTGACTGGCCCCAATTGGCCCTGATCACCGGCTAGGCTGAGGGTCCCCACCCGTGCACGAATTTGTGCACCGGTCCTCTAGTCAGGTATATAAATGTCTAATCACTCTGTTGTACACTTGAAACTAATATAACATTGTATGCCATCTGTAAATAAATTAATTTAAAAAATGCACCTGTTAAGCATGCCTACTAATTTATATGCAGTATATAATAAACACATTTCATATTTTACAATTAAAATTTAGAGCGGAAATAAAATATACAAATATTCTAAAACCAATTTGATATATACTTTTGATTTTTAACATGAATTTGATTACAGATTTCCATTTCCATTGACCATTACCGTTAGAAAATTTAATATAAAAAAAAAAACACCAATGTTCCAAAAGAATAATAATTAATCATTCTAGATGCAAAATGCCTACTCTTCCAGTAGGAGTTATTTGTTACTAATTTCTTAGGTGTAATTTTAGATGGAACGTGACAAAAATGAATAATCTCAATCATCTTCTTTGAACTATAACTACAAGGCAGTTTTTACAACT
Organism: Cnephaeus nilssonii; assembly: GCF_951640355.1. Taxonomy (NCBI): domain Eukaryota; kingdom Metazoa; phylum Chordata; class Mammalia; order Chiroptera; family Vespertilionidae; genus Cnephaeus; species Cnephaeus nilssonii. The sequence continues at coordinate 67,095,460 of NC_137084.1, read as the reverse complement.
TGTATTTGGAAATCTGATAATTAAAAAGAAAAGCTGCCAAGTAAAAATATTAGTCAATAAATACTTGCATAATTTTTGCTTTTAAATTTTTAAAATTTAAATTAAATGTCACACATAAAACAGATTCTGAGAATAAGTAAATGAATTCTTATTAAAATAAATTAAAATGGAAGATTTAAGGAATGAATCTTATTTCAAGAGTTTATATAAACAAAGTTTATAGTAAGAAAATCTCATTCATGAACCTTGTCTACATTTACATTTTCAGATTTTAACTCTTTTTAAAATATATATATTTTTATTGATTTCAGAGAGGAAGGGAGAGGGAGAGAAATAGAAACATCACTGATGAAAGAGAATCACTGATCAGCTGCCTCCTGCATGCCCTACACTGGGGATCGAGTCCACAACCTGGGCATGTGCCCCAACAGGAATCGAACCGTGATCTCCTGGTTCATAGGTCGACACTCAACCACTGAGCCAGGCTGGCTGGGCTGTTTTTTTTTTTTAACTCATTAAAAACGTGTTTAACCCACCAAAAGAAGGGGAGAGTGTGACAGAACGGTAAAAACATTCTAGCACACTGGCATCATCTTCAGGGCAAAGACATTTCAAATTCTTCACACTCTCAAGTCAAGGAATCCTCCTGTCAACCAACTGCACCCCTCCCCCACCCTTCCATCAACCCCTTTCCAAAGGCTGCTGCTGCTAAGAAAATCTATAGTGCAGCTATAATATTATGTTGGTCCGTTTGTTGGACAGGGAAGATGTATGAGCTATGAAGAAGAAAGCCTTGATGAAGGCAAGAACTGCCAATTACTGTTGCCATCTGTGCCTTAAACCAGGGCACTAAGCAAAGGGGACAAAGTGTGGGAGGCAGAGGAGTGGTCAGAAATCCAGCTCAAATGCCTCAGTCCCTGATGCCAGGCATGGGGTTGCATCTGCCCAGAGGAAGGGCCACCTTTTTCTAATACGCACAAAGATGCATAATGGAGTAGCTATGAACTTGGGCCCATATAACAGAGAAGAAAAAAACTAACTATCTAATTTACTAGGTTAGAAGGAAATAAGCCTTTACTTACTTCCTACTATCTATACTAATAAAAGGGTAATATGCTAATTAAACCATCTGACTTCCTTCTGGACAAAGCTATGGTGGTGGGGGCTGAGGCAGAGGTGGTTAAGGGAGATCAAGCCCGCAGGGGAGGGCAGTTGGGGGCCATGAGGCCAGCTGGGGAGGGCAGTTGGGGGCCAGGAGGCCGACAGGGGAGGGCAGTTGGGGCCCATGAGGCCGGCAGGGGAGGGCAGTTGGGGGCCATGAGGCCGGCCGGGGAGGGAAGTTGGGGGCCATGAGGCCGGCCGGGGAGGGCAGTTGGGGGCCATGAGGCTGGCAGGTGAGCTGTTAGGCGGCGATCCGGTAGGCAGGCAAGTGGTTAGGAGCCAGCAGTCATGGACTTCGAGAGGGATGTCTGATTGCTGGTTTAGGATGGGACCTAAACCAGCAGTCAGACATCCCCTGAGGGGTCCCGGATTGGAGAGGGTGCAGGCCGGGCTGAGGGACCACCTCCCCACCACTGTGCACGAATTTCGTGCACTGGGCCTCTAGAGTGTTGTAATAAAAGCTTTATATGTACTTTATCATTTCCTTTAATAACTTCCTCTCTATAAGAAGGGGCAATGTCATTTCCATTTATTTAGATGAGAAAAATAACAGATTTAAGTAACTTGCCAAATAAAAGGCAAAAAAAAAACGAAACTAAGATTTATACTCAGATTTATCTCCTATGAAAAAGATGGAAACATGCTCAATAACACGTACTAGACCTAAGAAAAATGCCTTGGGGTTTATAAGTTTCTATCGTCCAGTTAATCTCTAGATAGAACAAATATCTGCTTTAAAAGGTAGGGGGTTAGGAACACCATAGCTTGGTTTCCAATTCAAACCACAAAAGGAAGAGGGAAACCTTCAACTTTAAGACCACAGTCACAAACATGTCAAAGTTAACGAATATAGGAATTTGAGATACTCCAGAATTAAAACTTTAAAATTTGTTGCCTTTTAGACATCAGCCCCTTTATGTATAGAGGCCCAGTGCATGAATTCGTGCATGGGTGGGGTCTGGCCAGCCTGGCCCCAATTGGGGCCTGACTGGGGCCAGGCTGGCTCGGGGGAGGGGCTGCAGGAGATTGGCCGGTGGGCCCTGTCCCAGATTGGGGTTGAGGGGCCGATCTGGGGTGGGGCTGACCAGGGAGAGTGGCTGCGGGCTGATCAGGGTGGTGGGGGCCCATCGGTGTGGGGGCTGCAGGAGGTTGGCCGGAAAGCCCCGCCTCCTATTGGGGTGGGAGGTGCGATCAGGGGTGGGACCAGCTGGGGAGGGGGGAGGGAGTGGTTGCGGGCCTATGGTGGTGGGGTGTGGCTGGCCAGGGGGAAGGGCGGGGGAGCGGTGTTTGGTCGGCCGGCCCTGCCCTTGATCAGGGTGAGAGAGTCTGATCAGGGGTGGGCTGGCCCAGGGACCGCAGGAGTTTGGCCGGCCAGCTCCACCCTCTGATCAGGCGGTTCACTGGCCACAGTGGGCTTCATAGCAACTGGTTGTTATGATGTTAATGGCTTTTTATATATATAGATGGCTAAACAATGCTTTGGCATATAGTATGTTACCTTGAAATAAGTAAGTCTCCCCTGTGAAACTAGATAGAAAACCATCACCCAGGATCCAGTTTTCTTAGAAGAATAATTACTGTTTTCCACAGAAAGTTTTACCAATGCACAAGCATTATTCAGTGTGATCTAATTATAGCGTCTCACTCACCTGAGGCCGAGTTCATCATATTCGGCTGCACTGGTGGACTTGTGGGGGCTGTAACATTTATCTGGGTGAGCATAGCCTTCCTGGGATCCTGCCATGTTGTTGTCTGATCGATGTGACTGAGATAAAAAACAACAACACACCAGTGCATTAGATAACAAATACCAGGTCCTAAAAAACAACAATCCCACTTATCAAAATAGGGTACATTACATGGGCTAATAGGCAAAGATTCTAAACTAGCTCTGCAAAAGCATGTATCATGACATCTCACTGCTCCTACCGTTCCTCTGCAACCTTTTTTATCCTTGTATCACTCAACTTTCACTTCTTAGATCTTACAAGTGCAGGATTGAAAAAATCTATGCCTGAAACTTTAAGTGAAAGGAAACCATTTCACTTTGTAGACAATTATTACCCACTTCTAATTTAAACATAAAATGTCATTTATAAAGTAATAACCTGTAACAGTGGTCATATGACTAAAATCCAACATTTTCAAGGGATTCATCCAATTATGAACAACAAATACATATCAACAAGTGATTCTAAAAGTCAAGTGAATAAAAAATCTGATGAACAGAATAAACTGGTGAACATAATAGAATCAGAGGCATAGAATGGGAGTGGATTGATAATTCTCAGGGGGAAAGGGGTGACTGTGTGGGGGGTATGGGAAGAGACTGGACAAAAATCATACACCTATGGATAAGGACAGCGGGGGGGAGGTAAGGGCAGAGGGGGGTTGGGATCCGGGTGGTGGGGAGATATGGGGGGGAAAAAGGAGAAACAATTGTAATAATCTGAACAATAAAGATTTATTTTTTAAAAAAACTACAACTAAAAGACAAAACTGACATCATCCAGTACCACAGGAAGGCTGGCTAAGTGGAAATTCTACAACTAGAAGGGAAGAGAAAAGCACACTGAGACTCAGAGGAGTTTCAGAAGTAAAGTGCAGAGGTACGGAGGTGTGCGCGCAAAGAGGGCTGGCAACTGAGTATGCGGCTGGCTTTTTCAATCCGGAGGGAGACACAAGCTCCTGACTGCTCTGAACTCCAGTTCAGGGAGAGACTCTGGGGACCCAGACATACGGGGAGAAACTGGACTGTCTGGCAGCGGGCGGAACTCGAGGGCGGCTTTCTCTCAGAGGTGCTTGCAGCGATAACCAAGGGACACTGAGACCAGGGGGCCTCTTAGGGCAGGGCTGACGGAAAGCCACTGCTGTTTGCTCCGCCCTGAGACTCTGCCCCACCCCAGCTATGTGCAGAGGCTTTTGCATATGAATGGCCTGGTCCTTTGAAATCTAAACTTACCTAATAAACGGCAGCTGAGTCAGAGAGACCCAGAACATCCAAAAGAAGGCCCAAGGCCCCACAGAAGCTTGCATTGCTTCACAGCTGGGCCTCATCGGGGCACCTCCAAAACCCAAACAAAGAAGAGGATCTAATCTCTCTGTAGCTCCTGCTGGGTGGCCTCAGGCAGAGGCTAAATTAGCACCTCCTTGGAGATCCAAGAGCCAGTGTACCCAGGAGTCAGAGTAGGACCATCCAGATTACAACTCCTCAGATCCATAAGGGACACACTCAGGGGGAAGACTCAGTGAGCACCAAAGCCCTACTGAAGCAAGTCTTGCCTCATAAGGGTGTCTACAGCACAGAAGTTCTCCCATCGTAGACACAGCTTATCCTCACAGCCAAATGGCCTGGAGGTCAATTCCTCCCAGGGATACCAACAACAATCAAGGCTTAACTACAACAAGACTGTGCACACAGCCCACAAAGGGGTGCACCAAGAGTGTCCACCTCAGGTAACTGGGGAGGCTGAGCCACTGGGCCCTATAGGATGCCTAGCACACAAAGCCACTTTATCAACTCAGGGAAGCAGCCAAAATGCAGAGACAAAGAAACAGTTCACAAATGAAAGAAATGGAGGAAAGCAAACTACTGGATATAGAGTTCAAAACCACGGTTATAAGGTTTTTCAAGAATTTCTAGAAAAGGCCGATAAATTTAGCGAGACCCTCAAGGATATGAAAAGGGACCAACTAGAAATTAAGCAATCACTGACTGAAATAAAAAATAATATACAGAGATCCAACAGCAGACTAGAGGATCGCAAGAATCAAGTCAAAGATTTGAAATACAAAGAAGCAAAAAATACCCAACCAGAAAAGCAAAAAGAAAAAAGAATCCAAAAATATGAAGATAGTGTAAGGAGCCTCTGGGACAACTTCAAGCGTACCAACATCAGAATTATGGGGGTGCCAGAAGAAGAGAGAGAGCAAGATACTGAAAACCTATTTGAAGAAATAATGACAGAAAACTTCCCCCACCTGGTGAAAGAAATAGACTTACAAGTCCAGGAAGCGCAGAGAATCCCAAACAAAAGAAATCCAAAGAGGACCACACCAAGACACATCATAATTAAAATGCCAAGAGCAAAAGACAAAGAGAGAATATTAAAAGCAGCAAGAGAAAAACAGTTAGTTACCTACAAGGGAGTACCCATACGAGTATCAGCTCATTTCTCAACAGAAACTATGTAGGCCAGACGGGAGTGGCAAGAAATATTCCAAGTGATGAATAGCAAGAACCTACAACCAAGATTACTCTACCCAGCAAAGCTATCATTCAGAAATGAAGGTCAGATAAAGAGTTTCACAGATAAGAAAAAGCTAAAGGAGTTTATCACCGCCAAACCAGTATTATATGAAATGCTGAAAGGTATTCTTTAAGAAGAAAATGGTAAAGATAAAAATTATGAACAACAGATACATATCTATCAACAAGTGATTCTAAAAATCAAGTGAATAAAAAATCTGATGAACAGAATAAACTGGTGAATATAATAGAATCAGGGGCATAGAAAGTGAGTGGGAAAGAAAAATACCACATGATCTCACTCATTTATGGATAATAAAGAACATTATAAAATTGAACAAAAAGATAGATACAGAGACAGTAAAGCATCAAACAGACCATCAAATTACAGGGGGAAGGTTAGGGAGAGGTGGGGGAGATAAGAGATCAATCAAAGGACTTGTATGCATGCATATAAGCATAACCAATGGACGCAAAACTCTGGGGGGTGAGGGCATATATGGGAGTGGGGTGGGTGGGGGGCAATGGCAAGATATGTACACATATAATACCTTAATAAAAAATATTGGAAAGAAAAAAAATAAATAAATAAAAGTTGAAAGTGAAAGTGAGTGGACTGACAATTCTCAGGGGGAAAGGGGCGTGGGGGGTGCGGGAAGAGACTGGACAAAAATCGTACACCTATGGATGAGGACAGTGGGGGGGGGGGGGTAAGTGCAGAGGGTGGGGTGGGAACCGGGTGGAGGGGAGCTATGGGGGGAAAAAGAGGAACAATTGTAATAATCTGAATAAAGATTTATTAAAAAAAAAAAAAAGAGTCTCCTAGAGCTGTACTATGTTACCTCAGCCAATGTTCTACTTATTTTGAAAAATCCACAACTCTCTATGGAATAAAGATGTCATTATCTACATTGTCCACCTTCAAAAGCATGTAACTATTTAGATTCTAAGAAAATGTGAAATAAAATTAACTTTAGTATTTTTGTCTTTATACTTAATCTATTAAATTAAATTATGAAAAATACTATTTTATCCTAATGTAAGTCAATTTTTAACAGCATACCCCAAAATACCCAGCTTTCCATTTTACCACAGAACAAGAATCTTTATAAAAACATTTCATGCCACAAAAAAGTATTTTTGCTAAGACCAAATAAACAGTTTGCCAGGCCTTCTCTTCCCCAGATATCTGCATGTAACCTTCCCTTACCTCCTTCTGGTCTTTACTCAAAAGTCATGTTCTTAGTGGGCCTTCCTTGGTCATGTTATCTAAAACCCATCCTATCTGAAGTTCCAAGAATATATAAACTTTTATTCATTTTATTAGCTACTGTATCTTCAACGATTATAGGAGTGCTTGACATATTTGTCAATGAATTAATGAATTTTTTTGTCCTAAGAACAAACTTTCTCGTTAAGTCATTGTAGCTCTACTCACCTTAAAAAAATAATAATAAAATGAAATTACAGGTAAGGATTATAGATCCACTAGAATTAGCAATAAGGTGTTTATTGATGACACTGGCAAGATAGAGTCAGTGGGCATAATGAGGGTATAGTGAATTACAAGGTGAGGAAGCAAACAACTTAAGTGTACAGGGAGGAAAGCAAAAATGCAACTGGATGAATATGAGTTTTTGCTTTTTCAAGAGGAGAGACACACATGTTTAAATGTAAATAGAAACAGAATAGCTGAAGATGTGCTAATGGATCACTGAAGAGTTACAGTCATACATCCACTGGTGGGAAGAAACATAATGTATACATTGCTTCCATTGTAAAAGGAGGTGAGAAAGGATAGGACAAAAGCAAATAATTTCACTGGCTAGTGAAAACTGAGTGATTTCTGATATAATTTCTACTCTCTTAACAAGGGGTATAACATTAAGATGATTATTGAGGTTGGCATTATTGGTACCCCCCCTTATGCACACAGAAAATTGAGGAATTTGCACAAGGACATATATACATCCAGTACAAAAAAAGAACTGCATCTGGTATCCAAGGATTCTGAAAACAGTTTCTGTACAAGACATATCTGAAAAGCATGATACTAAAACATATACATTCTTTGTAATATATATTGAATAACAAATATATTTCTTAAGTACTAAAAAGGGCACGGCCAGCGTGGCTCAGTGGTTGAGCATTGACCTATGAATAAGGAGGTCATGGTTCAATTCCCAGGCAGGACACATGCTGGGGTTTCAAGCTCGATCCTTAGTTGGGGGCATGCAGGAGGCAACCAATTGATAATTCTCTCTCATCGTTGATGTTTCTATCCCTATCTCCTTCTCCCTTTGTCTTTGAAATCAATAAAAATATATTTTTTAAAAATACTAAGAGGGAACAGAGTTAAAGGTATTGAACATTTAATAAAAGATAAAGAGTATTATAAAATACTATTTCTATTCCCACTAAAATATAAGCTTCTTGAAGGATGTGCACCTGGGAGAGTGTCTGGTACATAGTAGGGCTCAACAAATATGTGCTGAAATGAATGAAGATTATGAATGAAGATTAAAGCAGTGTGCATTATTTAATAATGTGATGACTAACAGTTCCAATACCAGTAAATGCTAATCTGGAAAAGCATTAAAAATTTTTTTATCACTTTGATTCTTAGAAATGTCAAATTATAGATAACACAATAGAAATATAATGACCAAAAAGATAAAATGAAGGAAAACTCATAAAACAGTAATTTTAGAGTTAAAGCATGAGTGGTTATAATGTAACATAGAAAATAATTAAAGATTTAGTTTATCTTGTTCCTAAGAATAGTGTAGCTGGTGAACTTACTACAGGAAAATAAATGTGAAATTCTACAGCTACTTTAATACATGTAACTAAATTATTTTTGCTATTATTTTGGGAAAGAAAAGGTGCTTGGATTTATGACCAATGTAAACTCTATGACCTCACCCTGGAGCCGCTATGGATGGGAAACAATGAACTCGTCGAAGTTTAGATTGATGAAAGATAAGTAGCTGTACTTTGACCAAGGCCCATGTCTTGTAGCAGTTTCTGCTGTGTACACAGGGCCACCTCTGCTGTTGATTTTTGTCTCTCTTATTTTACACTGCAGAATCTGGTCTTACATATTGGATGACTTAGTAAAGCACTGACTTTTTCATAATACCACAAGTTAACTCAGGCTCTGATAGCAATATTTAAAGAGCTTTATATCCTCCTATGAAATGTAAATCTTATGCAACCCAAACCTGGGCCTTGAACATGCAGGGATTCTGACCTTATAAAGAACAATAATATTACTGCTACAATCTTCAAATTACATAAAAATACTAAATGCTATCTGAAGCTACCATGGAGAGACCCAAAGATCTTATCTCCCCAGGAACAACATTCAGAGAGAATAAAAATGTGCCATTGTTTCATAAGTCTCTTGCAAAAAAAAAAAAAAAAAAATCAGTTAAAAAAGAAAAGACCTACAATTTATTAACATTAAGTGATATGTCCAAAAGCAACTGACCAGTACATAGCTGTGCTAAGATTTAAACTCGGAACTGACAAAAAATCTGTACTCTTTCTCCTACATGAGACTTCCCTCATATGTTGTAAGTGCATTTCATGTGTTGTTTAGATTTCTTAAGACTAATCCCTACATCACCGCCTCCCCTCCAACCTTTGCAATAATCTTTAATAATAAAAGCGTAATATGCTAATTAGACCGGATATCTAGTCGAAGCGGGGGCTGCAAGGGAAGCCTGGGTCCCGGGTGCCGGAGGGAAGGCCTACTCTTGCACGAATTTTGTGCATCGGGCCTCTAAGTATAAGGAGACAAAAATCTCCTGTGCAATAACACCTAGTAGACCAAAATCCAGGCTCTCAGTTGGTGGCTCCGTTGGTTGGGGCTCGGAATCCTTATTTTAAATGCTTTCTTTTTCAATTCATTAACTATTAAAACTAATACGGGACTAGCAAATGAGCCAAGACTAACAAATCAGATGGAAAGCTATTTATCATACAAAATGCACAATCATTAGAAAATGTTAATGATTAGTTAGTTGATGGCACTGGTAAATAGACATTGGTTATGGGGATATTATGCTTACTATTTCTTTTCCTTTAAATTGGTGTTTTGCAGCTCTAAAAAGTTATGCTGACTTTTATTCTTTTTATTTTCTTTCTTCAGAAACAACATTTCTGGCACTGATACAAATTAAGATATAGTTGTGATAACCTACAAGTTGCTTTCCTATCTATTTACTGACTTCTAGTTATACTTCAGTGTCAAATCTCCTATAAAAGTTGGTTTCAGCCTGGCCGGTGTGGCTCAGTGGTTGAGCATCAACCCATGCACCAAGAGGTCACTGGTTCAATTCCCCATCAAGGCACGTGCCCAGGTTGCAGGCTCAATCCCCAGTAGGGGACGTGCAGGAGGCAGCCCATTGATGTTTCTCTCTTATCAAAGTTTCTATCTCTCTTCTGCCCCTTCCTCTCTTTCTAAAATCAATAAAAGTATATGTTTTATAAAGTTGGTTTCAAAGACTCCTGGTAAACCATCTCTCAGAATCTGCCAAAAGTAACTCTTCCTATTATTTACTTCAACATATATTGCCACAAGGCAACATAAACAAATGTTTAAGAGTAGTAATGGGTCCATTTTGGAAGTAGGTCATAGAGAAATGATTTAGACAAAGTATATTACTTTAAAAAAAAAAGACTTTTGCAAATCAAGTATTATCAACACTATAAAATCAACAGCTATATAAGCTTGGATGAATCTCTGATTCTTTTAAAACATCTGCTACATTTCTTGAGACTCCTGTTCTTCCTCAGGTAATCTTTTCCCAACTGGCCCACAAAACACCTAATTTCTACCTCATCTTTCAAAACCCAGATCTCTGCCTTTTAGAAGCCTCCTTTGTGGAATAGTAAGAAAAGTAAGGAAGACATGGATTCAAATCCCAGTTCTGCCAATGATAATCTGGGTTGTACAGGCAGGTTATTTTATCAGTCTGTTTTATCTTTAGTAAAATTGGATTCATTTATTTATTCATTCATTTATTTACTTCCTTCCTAGATTTGTGAGGATTAAATTCGGTAACATTTATAAAAGCAACTATAGTTCCTGGTACACACAAAATGCCCTCAAATAATTTTCCTAACATCTTTCCTGTGCCAAGTCCAATATTTAAAATAGGAAACACACAAATAAAAAATAAAATAATAATAAAATAAATAAAATAAAATAGGAAACACTACCTGGTGAACGCCTGGGCCAAGTCAAGAAAATGTTTAAGAATGAAATTTGAGTTCAGCTTTCACCTTATAGGTGAAAAAGAGATACAGTAGGTAGACACTACAGGTGGAAACTGAAATGATAAAAAAATGTTCCTTCTGGACCATTAGATCAACTTTCACCGAACTATCAGCTTAGAGTAAGAATGAACTAGAAGAGGAATCATGCAAGTATAGAGATACTGGCTCTTAGGGAAAGCACAGCCAAAGAATTTAGGAATAAAAGAATAATCTCATTCCTATAACAAAATTCTTAAAATATTCATTATTGAAAATCACTTCATACAAATATTTTTTTTAATTAAGCCATAAGACAATCAACTCTGTCAATTTAAACCAAGGCAAAGAAATAGCAGTATTTCTTATGTACTAGTCAAGGTCCATCCCAACAAATTCAAACATGCTCTTCAAATTCTTGGCTATATATTGTATTACTAAATACTGAATTCATTACCCTTATTAAAAAAAAACACCTGAATAACATAATGGGAAATGGGTTTTATAATGATAGAAAAATATTGATGACGTTCTTATATCTATCCTCAACATTTAAGATTAACTTTATGCTGCTCATTAGTGAAAGCATTAGAGAACTAAGCTAATGTCATTTAGTAAAATAATTTTAATGATTAACATTCTCACTGATACTGTGATAAAGTTTAGAAACCTCAAAGAATAAATAACTAACAATTCCCTTATACCTTGTTCCTCAAGAGTGTGGCCTCCAGCCACATTAACTCCTGGGAGGGAGTTGGTTAGAAATGCAGAGCCTCGGGTTCCAACCCAACCCACTGACAGAGAATCTGCAGCTTAACAAGATCCACAGAGATCTGTAGGAACATTCAGGTTTGAGAAGCCCTGCCTACTGCTGTGAGACTTGACCTCCAACACTGAGTTTTAAGGATGACTAATGCCTGGAGGGTAAATATTTTATTTAGATCTCAGACTTAAAGAAAGCAAAACCAATAACCTGCAGTAAATATTCAAAGTTTAATCTGCATCATTACTGCAGAAGAGTACACTGAAATCCACCAGCTACCGATTGTACTACAGTAAGTACCACTTATATCGCAATGACACGGCCTTCTCACTCCTTGTTACATCACTGGCTGCACTGGCGACCGTTTACTCCTTTATGCTTACTTTTAATTAAAAAATAAAACAAAGAGCACTGCAGTCTTTCAAAAATTGATTTGATATTGTACTACCACACATTTTTATTCAGAGCAGCAATTTTCAACCTTTTTCATCTCATGGCACACATAAACTAATTAGTAAAATTCTGCGGCACACCAAAAAATATATTTTTGCCAATCTGGAAAAAAAGGGATAATTTTGATTCACTCACACCGGAGGCTATTGTTATGTTAGCGGTTGTCATTTGTTTACTTGACAATCTAAGGGAAAAGAGCTCAGTGCCCCTGACTAAATAGTCAGGTATGGCATGTTTTAAAAATACTAGCGGCACACCAGTTGAAAATCGCTGATTTAGATCAATGCTTATTAATTTAGAACCTGGGAAGGAGGACGCATTTATGGTCATTACAGTCCTAGAAACATTTAATAAGGAGACAGTACTGAATGCTAGATTTCTGGCAACGCAGTACATGACTTCCACAACTCTGGAATGTCTTGCCAGATATCCATGTAGGAAAAAGCCATATTTACACACAAAACTCCACAAAGTGTGTTTTGCACAATTTTAATTATTTAAATTTTTTTTCTGGAAGGCAATCAATTATACTTAGTTTTGTTTGGAAATCTGTTAATAGTATATTCTTTTTTGATAATCACATCAATTTTAGTTACCAGCTCAACACACTTGATCTTCATTTAAAACTGTCATGTTAAAAAAAATAAAAAAAAAAACCCTGTCATGTTCATGGCAATTATAGGTATAGATACAGGCAGGTAACTATTACAGCTTATAATACAGTCACACTCAAGCATTTATATATAATACTAGAGGCCCAGTGAGCAGGAAATCGTGCAAGTAGCTCTCTTCCACTTGCCTCAGCTGGCCGCCCCGCCCATCACCGCTGGTAGCTCTCCGCCGCTAGTAGCTTGCGCCCGCCCCATCGAGAGCCACTGCTCGTTTGGTCATCACACCACAGGCCTTTTATGATATAGATACATATTATTTTACCACAAATTATTTCTCCTCCACATTACACAGATTGATATAATGATTTTTAAAATTATGTATGTAGTTATATTATATATGAATTTCATTTTGGAATAAACACTTTCCAAAATGTTTCTTACTAAAAGGGGCTGATGGGACTGACAAGGTTAAAAACCATTGCGTTAAGTAACCATAAACTACGAATAGAGAGGGTTTTTTTAAAAGTACAAATCTAATGTCTCCCATTAGATCACGAGGTTAAAGATCTTACGCTCTCCCTTCTTATCTTTTCTATATTTAATACATGAACACAGTGCTTTATAAGTAACTGCTCAATAACCATTTGATAAGTCAAAAGCTTATTCTACTGGGTTATCACAAGTTGTTATAAACTTAAGCCTAACCATATTATATATCATACCCCTTTTGAAAATGTTCTTCTAAACTAAAATCTACTTCTCACAAAAACCCAGCAGTGTGGTCTTAAATTGTTTGTACCTGTGCACAGCTACCTAACAACTGGTGCTTTCCAACTCTGCCAAGATTTTGTTGTCAGAATGCACAAATTAGCTGTTGGCAAGGATGTGGGGAAAAGGGAACTCTTGTACACTGCTGGTGGGAATGCAGCCACTGTGGAAAATATGGAGTTTCCTCAAAAAGTAAAAATGGAACTCCCATTTGACCCAGTGATCCCGCTTCTAGGAATATAGCCTAAGAAATCAGAAACACCAGTTAGAAAGAATATATACACCCCTATGTTCATAGCAACACAATTTACAATAGCTAACATTTGGAAACAGCCCAAGTGCCCATCAGCAGATGAGTGGATAAAAAAGCTGTTGTACATTTACGCAATGGAATCTATGCAGCTATAAAAAAGAAAGAACTCTTACCATTGGCAACAGCATGGGTGGACATGGAGAGTATCATGCTAAGCGAAATAAGCCAGTCAGAGAAAGACAAGAATCACATGATCTCACTCATATGTGCAATCTAATGAACAAAATAAACTGATAAACAAAATAGATCCAGAGACATGGAACAGGCTGTGGGATTTCAGAGGAAAGGCTGGGGAGGGCAGGTGGGTGAGAAGAGAGCAACCAAAGAACATGTATGCATATATGCATAACCCATGGACATAGACAATAGAGTGGTGAAGACCTAGGGTAGGGAGCGGGGGCAGGCTAGAAGGGGTAAATGGGGGGAAAAGATGGACATATGTAATACTTTCAACAGTAAAGATTCTTTAAAAAATATATATTTTTTATTGATTTTTTACAGAGAGGAAGAGAGAGGGATAGAGAGTTAGAAACATCGATAAGAGAGAAACATCGATCAGCTGCCTCCTGCACACTCCCCAATGGGGATGTGCCCGCAACCAAGGTACATGCCCTTGACTGGAATTGAACCTGGGACCCTTGAGTCCGCATGCCGATGCTCCATCCACTGAGCCAAACCGATTAGGGCAATAAAGATTCTTTTTAAAAAAGAATGTAATAATATAATCTAAAAACTATATAAACAGAAACTTTAAAAAAATACATCTGACAAGTGTTTAATCTAACACACCTTTTAGACTTTCTTCATTGTGCTGCGGTAAGAGAAAACCAAACACAAAACAAATGTTTTGGCAAGAGTAACCTGCTTAGACTCTGATAAAATGTATCACTGTGAACTCATCTTTTGTAATATAGCTATTAAGGAAATTGTTAGAAATTCCCAATTTCCTCCAATCAAGGTAAACAAAGATGACTGCTTTTAAGCTAGAGACATCTTGGCAACCAAATCACCACCATGCCTGAAGAAAGTTAGAAAATGTGTACTTAAGTATATGTAAGATCACTAACGCTAACTAAAGGATTGCTTTATTTTAAAAAGTTGTCTTTAGAAACAACGAAATAAGCTTAAAACTGGAAAACCAGGAATAATACAAAATAGATGTGTGGAACATTTTAATTTAAAAACTTCTGTTACTGCTGTCAGGCCCTCAAAACATTATGATGGCAGGGCTTGTTCTAAAATTTAGAAGAGTGGGCAGTCAGCCCAGATTTATTGCTTACTTATCAGGCCCATGTTTGTTGTGCAAGTGTTATTTATAGAGTCACATGCTAGAGGCTGTACCCTGTCTAGCTGAACCTACACGCCTAATTGACTCTAGGAACAATGATACATTGTTCAATCTAATCCTTCTATGAGCTGCAGTTCCTAAGCCACAACCATATGCTTTTTATGTTTGTACTAGAGGCCTGGTGCATGAAATTCGTGCACGGGGGGTGGGGTGGGGAGGGGTGTCTCTCAGACCAACCTGCACCCTCTCCAATCTGGGACCCCTTGGGGGATGTATGACTGCCTGTTTAGGCCCGATCCATGGGGCCTAACATTCTTTGCTATAATGACTAAGAACATCCATGGGATCGGGCCTAAACAGGCATTTAGACATCCCTTTCACAATCTAGGACTGCTGGTTCCCAACTACTCGCCTGCCTGCCTTCCTGATTGCTCCTAACCGCTCTGCCTGCCAGCCTGATCACCCCCTAACCACTCCCCTGCCAGCCCGATCGATGCCTAACTGCCCTCCCCTGACACTCCGGTCACCCCCAAATGCCCTCCCTTGCATATTCCCTCTTTATTAGATAGGGTTTTTTCTTTAGCATATTGGATAGTCCTAACTGGTTTGGCTCAGTGGATGGAGCACTGGCCTGCAGATTCAAGGGTCCTAGGTTCGATTCTGGTCAAGGGCATGTACCTTGGATGGGGGCACATACCCAGTTGGGAGTTTACAGGAGGCAGTTGATCGATGTTTCTCTCTCATAGATGTTTCTAGCTCTCTATCCCTTTCCCTTCCTCTCTGTAAAAAATCAATAAAATATATATTATAAAAAAAGAAACATTTAAGATTCCTCCATATCTGCCTGGCTGGTGTGACTCAATGGTTGAGACCCCAGGATGCCACCGTTGGAGGGGTTCGGACCCTGGCCAGGCTGAGACCCCTGCCCAGGCTGCCATCTCAGCGTGGCTGTGGATAGCCCGGTGGGTACCTTCCCTGGCCTGAAGATCGCGCATTGGGGGTGCACTGCGCTGCCGGCCTGACACCCCGGCCCCAAACCCCGTGGCCCGCTTCGCCCCGAATGCACGCGGCTCGGGGGGCGAGGTGCTGCCGGCCTGACACCCCGGCCCCTAACCCCGCGGCTCGCTTCACCCCGGATCGCGCGCAGCTCGGGGGTGACCAGCCGGACACCCCGGACTGCCGCCACTGGGCAGGGATTGCTGTGTGTGGGGTGGGCACCTCCCAGCTAGACACCCTGGACTGCCACTGCTGGGCAGACTTAGGGACTCTGCTGGGGCTCGGGGCTAAGAGGACTGGGCGCCGGCATCTTGTGGCCATGTGCGCCACCATTTTGTTGCGGAGTGATGGTTAATTTGCATATTACCCTTTTATTAGATAGGATATGTCTACACTGGACTATTTTTTGAATCCTCAAAAGTTGCACATACTATAATTTCTTGATAAGGATGAGAACACTCACAAATGTTGCCTCTATGAAAACAGTTTTAATATTACCAGAAATCTAAATCTTAAATTGGAATTTAAATAATTGGGCTATCACTCAAAGCTATTAAAATATGGGTTAAAATTATGAACCAAGTATGGGCAGAAACACATAAAAGCAAAGGTGACAACTGATTATACTCTACAAACTGTACACCCCACTGCAATTTGACCCTACATCACTCTTAGGTTGAATAAAATTAACATTTGCCCACAAGTATGAAATCAATTTAAACACAATTTTACCATGTTGCCAAACAAGAGTGACATGCTTATACTATACATCTCCCCTTGAAAATGCTTATTCCCTAGGGAAGGGGTGAGGATGGAGCAATTATGAGAATAATGCCAAAGCTCAAGTGGAGGCTTCCTGAAACAAGCACACAGGTCTCTCAATCTAGATCCCAGGTGGCTTTTATCTGTAGTTGTGCTTAGCAACATTCTTTGCTATAATGACTAAGAACATTCTCCTCAAAGTTAAAAAATAATTTATTTGTCCTTATTTCTTAATACAGAAAATAATGATGTCATCACAGTATGAACTGAGACTCATGGTTGTATTACTAGAATAAGGATTGGAATTCCAGTCTCTTGATTCTCAATTATAAAGTCTACCTGGCTCCTTTCATAAGAGTAACCTTAAACACACACACACACACACACACACACACACACACACACACAACAAACATCAGAACTATGACCAAAAAAAAAAAAGAAAAGAGCTCTGAGAAATTTTAAGACACAGAAAAATCCCATATAAAAAAAGGCTAATATCCAAATTGTCCCCTTGGGCAGGAGTTCGACTGACCGGGAGTTCAACCAGGGGGCGGGGCCGGCCGGCCAACCTTCTGCATCCCCTCCCCCCAGGCAGCCCGGCCTGATTGGGGCAGGCTGGCTGGACCCCACCTGTGCACGAATTTGTGCACCGGCCTCTAGTCTATAAATATTATTCAAAATGTGATCCTTAAAGCACTGGCATCAGAAATACCTGACTTATTAGCTTCTCTGTATTTCTAAACATAGTAAGATTGGAGAGTAATTAATCTAACAATTTTACATATCCTTCCACAATCTGAGATACTAACATACAATAAGACATTTATGTACTCAGAAGAGCCAGATAAAAAATGCCATCTCTCTTTTCTTGAATGTTGTTTTCATTGATTTTTAGAGAGAGAAGGGAGAGGGAGAGATGTGAAAGAGAAACATTAATCAGATGCCTCCTGCATACACCATGGGGAACAGACCCACAACCTGGGCATGTGCCCTGACCAGGAATAGAACCTGAGACCTTTCAGTGCACGTGACGATGCTCAACCACATCAGCCAGGGCTTTAAAAGATAGTTATTTTTCTCATATTTCACTGTTTTGTTTAAATTGATACTCCTGAGCAAATAACTATTTTAAATGAAACTATTACATGACAGATGTCAAAGAGAAGTGAACCTTTTTTTATACATGTTGTTAGACCTTGGTAGGTAGTATTAGTCTTTCATTTTATAACTGCTGTTCTAGCAGTAGGAAATAAAATATGTGTGTGTTGGGGGAGGGGGGAATTAAGGAACAAATGTGTTCAGTACCAACTCTGACCTCATATGCCATGACATGATTTAGGCCTGAGGCCCTCAACCAAGCACAAAGAAGGGAGACAGGTTTAGGCAGCCACACAAAGCTATAATCAACTTTCTGTGTCTCATCAGACACCAGCAGCTTCCAAATAAGGATCTGTTGAGTGAGTTGGCTCATGTGTCTATACTGTGAGGAAATCACATTTAGTTCAAAACCTGGAACCATATTCATTGCGTATTTATGGCTACATTCAAGTTTTCAACTGTTATCAATGCAACAAGGCTTCAGTCACCCAAAATATTAATATAGGACAAGTCTAACAGCCTGGGAAACAGTTCCCAAATGGCAAATCACCAGGAAGGCGTTGAGAAAATCCACAATAAACACTTTTAAGCAAAGTAGGCAAATGGCCCTACTAGAACAAAACACATATAGAACTTCTGTCAGCATCCTCTATCCCTGCCATTTTGATTAAATTAATACTTAAATTAGTTAAAGAATCTTATATATTTTCTCTTTAATTATCACTTTAAACAATAGTTTGATAACACTATAGAATGTCTTCAATCATCTAAAAATATTCATATTGAAATTAGCACAATAACTTGAGGGAAGACCTCAAAATCTATAACAGTTAACTTTTATATATTCTATACCGCATTTTCTGAATGAATGTGGCAAAGGGGGTGCAGGGTTCTTTCATCATAGCCAAGTAGTCATTTACCTTTCTTCCATCCATTAAAAGTTATTTTTGAATGGTCATGCCATGCTGGTAATTTTTGTGTGTGTGTGTGTGTGTGTGTGTTTTTAAGAAAAATGAATACTACATACTCATCCAAAACAAGCTTACCTTATTAGGTAGGGCTGGCTTACATAGGATACTCTCAGTAGTCTACCAAAATTAAATTATAACATACGGATTAAATGTCTCCCTCCCTCTGTCTCCTCTGGACTTAACACTCATTAAGAGAGATGTATGTACACCTGAAACTTATATACCAAAAAAAGTCATTTTGCAGATCCTGCAGTTCACTAGAATCAGAACAGTTGTTCAGGCTGAAAACTAGGATTTAAATTGCTTCTTGTAAGTTGTAACTGAAATGTGATCCTGTGAGTGAAAATACAGTTTTCTTCTTTGAATCTTTCAAGTTAAATAACTATGAAATTCAATTATACTATGAAATATATCAACACCTTTTTGAAGGAGTTTTTTATGGATATGGATAGAAAATGTGACAAATGGTCATAGGCATGGTCATTAAAAGGAAATTAATAAAAGGTTATACTATAAACACTAAGTAACATGATCACTTAGGACATCTTTGAAACCAAGCTAGAAGGTTAGATCCTCAATTTTACAGGAGATTTTCCCCAAGGAGTAGTTTCATAAGTTTCTGAGGGTTTGTTTTGTTTATTTTTAAGGAATTCTTAAGTATGAAGAGGACATTCCTCTACTCTGATTAAAAGGCCAATATCCACCAGTTCATTGAGAACAAATCCAAGCTCTAGGAATCTAAAACATTAATGAAGAGCCAGGCTGTTCACTAGATTGGGAGTTTCCCTAAAAGTTTCTATGAAATTCTATTTTGATAAATAAAATTATTAATAACTGAAAAAGGTTTCCCACAGCTGAAACTTAATTTTATTATCTATGGAACTAATTTTGTTAATCTTCTAATTCACTTATAATGTACATATAGAAAATAACTGATTCTTTAAAGTAGTATTAAGAATACACTATTGGGTTTTAAGATGAGAAGGCTGAAATACCCGAACTATAAAATAAAGATTATTTCTTTGTATCTTAAAAAATCAACAATTCCATATAAGAATTTTCATAAAATATTGTGTCCATTACAACTTTGGTGGGAAGAAGCAGTGGCTGAATGGCAATAATGTTTGCCTATTATGAATTACTCATATCTGTGAAATTGTGGAAAGTTTTTGTCACTATTGCTCAAGAATGACATAATGGAGCTGCTGGACAAAGACAAATTAGTAAAATGGCTTAAGGGACAGTCCAGACTAGGCTTAACTGGAATGCCTAAGTCTATAAAGGTGAAGTCCAAGTGGAGATGTGGAAGGAAGATTCTGAAATTCTCAAAACATGAAAATCACTTCACACCCGAAGGTAAACTTTGGCCATCAATGAGTATTTCATGTCTCTACGACCTTGCTCACATAGTATCCTGGTTTCAATTTCTTTTCCCCTCTCTCCTGTCAAAAGCCTTTGAGGCCAGCCAGCTCAAATGTCTGTTCATAGGAAGAGTTCCTGAGATCTCCCCCCACCTCCACTCAGCCCCTAAAGATTCAACTGCCCCCTCCTGTTTTCATGAAAATGTCTTTAGAGTTACCACTATACTATGTCTTTAAACCCACTCTAGACTATGAGTTCATTTAGGCTCAGTACTCTCCAAACATAGTATACATTCATAATGTTTTAAGGAACAAGAGGACATTCGTGGAATCTTGTAGATTTATGAAGCTCTATGGAAGTGTGAGGCATTGTGGGGCGTGGGGCGTGGGGCGTGAATACTATACCACCATAACAAATATTAAGGCAGAGAATAAATCTAAGAATCTGAGTCAGTAGTAGGCCAAACTCTGATTCTATCATATGAATCATTTCAGATGTATAAATTAAAGTGGAAACACCTGTGTTAAGAGTTTTTATGTGATCAGCCAACTGGCAGCAGGCAGAAGATCTAGTATTAGAAGAGCTCAAGATCTCAGAATTACTTGATCCATCATACTCATGTTACAGATTAGGAAAATGGCAAACACAAAGTAAAACTAACTTTTTCTTCTATAATCAAAGAAGTCCACATAAGCAATATATGATGGATTCTGTGGATGGGGGAAGGTGAGAAAGAATAATTAAAAAACAAACAGACAACCCCTGCCTCTCAATTCAAGCAATCTCCAAACCATAATAAAGCACTAGAAAACCATCAACAGAAGGCCACATAAAAGATCCAAATCTGCACAGCAAAAGAAAGAAAATGAAAAGACAACTTATGGAATAGAAAAAAAATGTTTGCAAACTATATATTTAATAAGTTAATATCCAAAATATACAGGAAAGCCCTAGCCGGCTTGGCTCAGTGGATAGAGCATCAGCCTGCGGACTGAAGGGTCCCAGGTTCGATTCCGGCCAAGGGCACATGCCTGGGTTGCGGGCTCGATCCCCAGTAGGGGGTGTGTAGGAGGCAGCCGATCAATGATTCTCTCTCATCATTGATGTTTCTATCTCTCTCTCCTTCTCCCTTCCTCTCTGAAATCAATAAAGACATATATATGTGTGTGTGTACATATGTGTGTGTGTGTGTATATATATATATGTATATGTATTTATATGAAACTCGTATAACCCAATAGCAAAAAATCAAATAATCCAATTTTTAAAATGGGCGAAGGACCTAAACAGACATTTGTCCCAAGAATATATACAAATGTCTAACAGGTACATGAAAAGTTGCTCAACATCACTAATTATCAAGGAAATGAAAGTGAAAATCACCTCACACTTGTTAGAATGGCTAGCATAAAAAAGGTAAGGAATAAATACTGCCCAGGATATGGAAAAAAGGGAACCCTTGTTTGTTTGGACACTGGTGGGATTGTGAGTTAGTGCAACCATTAAAAAAAACACAGTATGGATGTTCCTCAAGAAATTAAAAATAGAACACCATATGACCCACCAATTCCACTTCTGGGTATTTATCCAAAGAAAACAAAAACAATAATTAGAAAAGATATATGCATCTCACCCCCCTGTTCATGGCAACATTATTTACAATAACCAAGATATGGAAACAACCTAAGTGTCCATCTATGTAAAAATGGATAAAGAAGTTGTGGTACAGGTTTCTCCAACTATCCAAAGTGCAATGTTTCTACAAAATCTTCTGTAAGCTGAAATGGCCCCAAGTGAAGAATACACTACTGTGCTAACGTAGGTCTTACTTGTGAGACCTGAAGATGTGAAATGTGAACGGTCAGAAAGCAGGGTATAGTCAATGAAATATTATTCACCCATTAAAAACAAACAAACAAACCGAGGAAACCTTGCCCTTGAGACAACACTGGATGAACCTTGAGGGCATAATGCTAACTGAAATATGTCATAGCGAAAAAGACAAATACTGTGTGATCTCACTTATATGAGGAATCTTAAAAAGAAAATAAGAAATAAAGTGGAACTCCTAGTAAAAGATCAGTAGAAAAAGATCAGATTTGTGGTAATCAGGGGCAGGGGTAGGGGGAGAGAGCAACTGTATGAATGTGGTCAAAAGGTACAAACTTCCAGTTATAAGATACATGAGTACTAGGAATGTAATGTACAGCATGATGCCTATAGTTAACACTGCTGTATGATACATATGAAAGCTGTTGAGAGTACATTCTAAGAGTTCTCATCACAAGGATATAAAATCTGTATTTAAATAATATAGAATATGCATTATATATTCCCAGATGGGCTGTTAAACTCTCCTTTCAATCACCCAAATACAGTACAACTTATTACTTCTACTTATTGAAGAACTAGAGCCCAGTGCATGAAAATTCATGCACTGGAGGGGGTGGGGGGGGGGGGTCCCTCAGCCTGGCCTGCCCCCTCTCACAGTTCGGGAGCCCTCAGGAGCAGGAGGCGACCTGGTGATCAGGGGAAGGCGATGAAAGCCTCGGCCAGCTCTGGTAACCTGAGCCTCGGGCCGGCCCTGGGCGGGTGAGCAGCCGCCACCAGAGCCTTGCCTGAGTCTGTCAGTGGGGGGTGCAGGAGGACCCAAGGCCCCCAGCGGGGCTGAGGGGACTCCGGCAGCAGGTGCGCGGAGCAGCCGGCCCTGCCCCCGTTGTGGGCGTCACCATCTTGTGACAGCATGACGGTCAATTTGCGTATTACCTCTTTATTATATAGGATACCCTAAAATTATATTCAGATCATTCAGTTATGTTCCAGGCATTACCTGAATCTTTTCCATCAATAACTGGTGGTTAAGTTAACACAAAAAAGCGATTTGCTAAAATCAAAGGGCAAATTTACACAATACTAGTATAGTACCATGTTTGCACTAGAAATAAAATTGTGGACCATCTGACCAATTGTGTCCTTTTATAGATAAGAATGGACAGTCATTTAACTAAGCGCTTGCAATGAGACTATAACATTTTCTGACTCACAAAGTAGCATGACTTCCTTAGACAACACCCAAACTGATCTCTTAAATCAAGGAGCTTGGTCTAGAGAGGCCAGAATGAAAGGTACCCAGGCAGTGCCTACCTGTCAAACAACTGCTAACATTGAGGTCACTGGTAAAAGCAGTATCTACAACTGCTTTTGAAGGTAATGACTCAGAGGTTGAAAAACAACTCACAACAAAGCCATTTCATCAGCATCTTGCAGCTCTTCTTCAGCCAGGTGCGGATGTTTACTGAACACTGATTGTGAACCAGATTAAATGAGAATACTTCCCTTATTCAGGACATCAATAAAGATGTACCCTCCAAGTTACTTCACAGATAAATGAAGGAACCTCTTCATTTGGACTCAGTGTTTGGTGTTTATTTACTATTAACTATTATTTGTAATCCCCTGCCTTAAATTACAGGGAAAATATCTAGAAGTTACATTATGGTCTCTTCTTTTTAGTCCTGAACACACAGCTGTGTTCAGTAAGACTCCAGTTAAGTGTGTTGTGATACACTGCTTATACAGGGTGAATGCTACTCTTGATCCTGTAAATTCGACAGAACTGAGACTCATGATGGTCACTCCATCACCTGCCTAAGATCATGACATTTAAGTGGCTGGTAGAGGCAGAATTAGAATTCAGATCTCCTGTCAATCAGCTTCTCTTTCCACAACTCCAACTCTCTCTCATACCAACCCCCTTGCCCAAGGCAAACAATATTATCTGAGCTACAGTCCATTTAAAACACTTACTGTACATCTACTAAGTACCAAGTGCTGCTGACATCAAAATAAGTAAGACATAGTCCCTGACCTGGAGAAGTTCCTTTTTAATAGAGAATATCCACAAAGATAAAAATTTAATAAAAAATGATATGGGTCCTAGCCAGTTTGCTCAGTGGGTAGAGCGTCAGCGCATGGACTTAAGGATCCCGGGTTTGAGTCCAGTCAAGGGAACGTACCTCGATTGCATGCTTGATCTCTGGCCCTGGTCGGCACGTGTGGGAGGCAAACCAATTGATGTGTCTCTCTCACATTGATATTCCCTCTCTCTGACTCTCCCCCTTCCTTCCATTCTCTCTAAATATCAATGGAAAAAAATATCCTCGGGCGAGAATTATCAAAACAAAACAAAAAAAGATACGGAGGCTCACAATGTTTATGGAAAAGTTCTTTCTTGATCCAACCTATGAATACAGAGAACACACAGAAGAGATAACCTCTGACCCTAGTGCTGAAGAATCCATAAAATTAGCTAGCTGAAGAGACTGAAAAACCATTCCACAACATGGGGGAAGCATAGACTAACTAAATCACACACAGGTGGGATTTTTGTCCAATTAGAGCTGAAGTAGATTTCAATTAAACAAACCCCTCTGGCTGAAAACGATTTCATGTGGTTCTAGCAATCAAATTATATCTCCAAACATTATCAAATGCCCCAGGAAGAGAGAGAGGACAAACTAACCCTGGCTAAAAAGTACTGCTGTAATCTTAAGAATAAAGATCATGTTCTATTCATCGTTGCACCTCTAGCTTTTAAGCATTCCTTATATGTGCAATAATGTTACTTCGACTAAGCTACCTTTCTTAATTGTATTACTAACATGTTATCACTTAATAGATATCAGGCATAATATGTATGTGTAAAACAAATATACATTAGTGCTTTATAATATACTAGTAGCCCTGCACACGAATCCATGCGCCAGCAGCTCTCTGCTGGGCCTGGCCACTCAGCGCCCGCTGCCCAGAGGCTCTCTGCGGCCCAGAGGCCCATCGTGGCCCAGAGGCCCATCCATTTTATCTGTTATACAGTCTTGGTTCTGGCATTTGCATGCTCGGTGTAGCAGGAACGGGAAGAAAACACCCCATTCACTTGTGAAGTGCCCAGAGTGGCTGTGCCTCCATGAGCCATGTCTTTCGGATTTCCCCAAGTGGAGTTCTGTGCGTCTCCTTGAGCCTCCAGCACTGCTAGCTTGCACACCTCTTTCCCTCCAATTAAAATGAATAAGTCACAGGGATGACATGCTCCTGTCAGCACTCACTCAGGTAAATTGAGTGAGTGCTGACAGTAGCCCATCCGCGGCTGGGCGCGGACCGCTGCCTGCTCCCCAGGACTGGGGGACTACTGCGGGGCTGAGAGGACTGGGCGCCGCCATCTGTGGCTATGGGTGCCGCCATCTTTGTGACAGAGTGACAGTTAATTTGCATATTGCCCTTTTATTAGATAGGCTAGTTATACGTAAATATATATAACAAATGCTAGGCATATATATGGAAGAATTAAAAATATAAGAATTGATCTAAGAATACATGAATCACCAGAATAAGGATGGCTACGTGTCTCTAAAGAGAGACACGTAATAGTAAGAACCGACATGCTTCAATTTCCATTACTTCAGGAGATTAGAAAATACTAATGATCTTAATACTTATAAAAATGACACGCTACAACTTCAATTCCAAATTTAGAAGTCCCTGTTATCTCTATGTGGCAGAAACACTTACTGATCACCAAAAAGATCCCCAAATACTTCCCCACACTTCCTATGCCCCTTCCAGTGAGAAGGGATCTAGTGACTCAATCTTGCCAAAGGGCTATGAGAAGTTCTGTTTCATTTTCAGACCGAAGCATAGAACGGTATGTATTTTCCATATTTCTCTTCCCTTTGTATGATGACAACAAAAGAAATGTTTGGCAGGTCCTCAAAAACTTAAAGCATAAAATTACCATATGATCCAGCAATTTCACTTCCAGATATATACCCAAAGGAACTGAATCCAGGGACTCAAACAGATACATGTATATCAACATTCATAGCAGTATTATCTACAATAGCCTAAAGGTGGAAAAAACCCAAGTGTCCATCAACATATGAATAGGTAAATAAAATGTGATATACAAATACAACAGAATATTATTAAGCCATAACAGGAATGAAAGTTTGATATATAAAAGAATATTGTAATACTAGTGCCCTGGTGCACAGATTCATGCACATTGAAAGGATATTAATTAGAAGGTGGCCGTGGGTGGGACTAGGCGAGACAGGCTGGACACGCCCTGGAGACAACCTCCCAGAGTCCCTACCCCTGGCTGGCCACACCTGGGGTGGCACCTCGGCTCGAAGGGCATCTGCGAAGTGAATGGGGTCCTTCTGGCAGGTGGGGTCTCTCGGCCTGGCCAGTGGGGATCGGGCCAAAACCAGCTCTCTTGACATCCCCCCGAGGGGTCCCGAATTGTGAGGGCAGTCCTTAGGTGACGCACCCCGGAATCAGGCTCCCTCCTCTCTGGTTCTGGGGTACGTGACCCAAGAACCACCACCCAGAACCACCGCTGCCAAGTCACTGCAGCTTGGCAGCTCCTGCGTTGAGCGTCTGGCCCCAGTGGTCAGTGAGCGTCATACCTACCAGCCGGTCAGACAGTCACTTAGCCTTTTATATGTATAGAAGATTCTAATTTTATTAAGTACCTAAAAAGGCAAATTCATACAGACAGAAAGCTGAATAAAGAGTTACTGTTCCATGTAATAAAGAATTTCTATTTGGGATGACAAATTCTGGAAACGGATATTGGTGATGGCTGTATAACACTGAGAATGTACTTACTGCCATTAAATTGTATATTTAAAAATGGTTAAAATGGTAAATTTCATGGTATGTATGAATCTTATGTATCACAATTTTTAAAAATTTAAGGTAAAAAGTTAATCATGCAGACTATTTAATGTTACTTTTTCTTCACAGCCTATGACCAGGTGAAAAACCTTCTAAATGTGTTACTGAACCACATTTTCAATCCTGTCTTCCAAGAACTGTAGACATCTTGAACTGCAAGTAACCTACCTACCCGGAAAAATGAAAAGAAAATCAAGATGACTTAACAAATCCACTTGATACCACTGGCAGATCTAGGCCTTGGCAGCTACAAACAAGTATGGCAAGCAAGTAAGGCAGGAGAAATTCTCTAGCTACAAAATTAAAAAGGTAGAACAATGAGATATATTCTATTTAGGTAAAAGTTTCAGGCTCATTAAACACCCCCAAAGAGGCATACTTTTAACTGACTATGAAAATAGATTTAGTTGTGCAGGGTGAAAGATTGGGTATATTGTTCTATAACAATCTCACGTAATCATAAAAATCAAGTAAACAGCTCCTAAATGGAATCCTAAGCCCGTGGTCGGCAAACTGCGGCTCGCGAGCCACATGCGGCTCTTTGGCCCCTTGAGTGTGGCTCTTCCACAAAATACCACGGCCTGGGCAAGTCTATTTTGAAGAAGTGGCGTTAGAAGAAGTTTAAGTTTAAAAAATTTGGCTCTCAAAAGAAATTTTAATCGTTGAACTGTTGATATTTGGCTCTGTTGACTCATGAGTTTGCCGACCACTGTCCTAAGCCATTAATAGGGGCAAACATTAAAGAGTCTATGTAGATTAAAAATGTTTGATAATTTCAGCAAGGTAAAGAAAATGAAAATTTACACTGTGATTACAACCACACAACCACTGTTTTCATAAGGAAATGTTGAACTCCCTCCTCCCCCCAAAATCTGCATGTGTAAGAATTTTTCATCTTTTAGGTTTTGTTAACATGCTTAATGTTATGAAATAAAAATATTTTAGAGATTAAAACAACCATGCAAAATTATACAGACATCGTGGGCACTACAAAATAAATATAAGACAGAACCCCTACTCTCTTGAGGATGCCATCTAAAGGGAGAAAGAGTTAGATAAACTACTAGATAATCAAATAAATTATTTAACTCGGGCTTAACTTGATAACTAAAGCTATTTGTCATTAGTTTATATCTCAACAACCTGCCACTAAGTCATCATTTAAAAAATTCCCAAAATACTGGCTGGTGATATTTCAGCTAGCCAAAGATAAAAAAAATCCTGGGACTTCTTGTTAGACAAAAGACAAGGGACACTAAAATGACACTCCTAATTTCAGTAGAAAGAAGTAAGCACACTGCTTGCAATCTCTTTCTTAGAAAATAATAGTAGAGGGTTAAAAAAATGAAATGTAAAGAAAATGAGCATGTGTTCTCAGATCTATGAGCTTTTTGGAAAGATTCAAGAGTTCCCTCTGGCACTGACCAGCTGGTCCCATGGCTATCTTCTCACTTCATTTATGACAACTTGCCCTGTTTATTTAGCCTTGAGAAGTTGTATGCACGCATGTTCTCCTCAGGACCATCTTGATATTGAAATATCCAACCCCCCCTCCCCAATAATGTATATTCCTTCATTTATGCAATTAGTCAATGAATGTTCCTGAGCACCAACTATGGGTGAAGTCATCATGCATGGTGACGGGGTACAAAGGGAGACCCAACCCCTAATCAGAGTCCCATGTCTCAGTAGAACAAGGGCTAGGATGGAAATAAATTTAGTATTTTAAATCCTATATAATAATAGCCTAATATGCTAAGTATCTGGTCGAACGGTCAGCCGTTAAACCAATCAAAGCATAATATGCTAATGATATGCTAAGGCCACTCAACCGCTTGCTATGACGTGCACTGACCACCAGGGGGCAGACAGTTGACCGGTTGACTAGTCACTATGATGTGCACTGACACCAGGAGGCAGGTGCTCTGACCGGTAGGTTAGTTTGCTGCTGGGGTCTGGCCAATTGGGACTGAGCGAGATGGGCCAGACACACCCTAAAGCCCTCCTGCGGACCCTCCCTGGCTGGCCAACCTCCCACGTCCCTACCCGACCCTGATCATGCACCGGTGGGGTCCCTCGGCCTGGCCTGCGCCCTCTCGCAATCCGGGATCCCTCAGGGGATGTCAGAGAGCCGGTTTTGGCCCGATCCTGCAGGCCAGGCTGAAGGACCCCACTGGTGCACTTGGGCCTCTAGTACTGCAAATAAAAGTAGTAATTTTAATTTTCCCAAATTCTTCCCACTTTGCATGATCATAAAAGTAATATTAAATCATTTACATACCCTTACATACTCAGCAATAACAAGTCTAGTTAATAATTTCACATCTAGTGGAAAACAGTATGAAGTTTCCTCAAAAAATTCAAAATGGAATTCCCATTTGACCCAGTGATCCCACTTCTAGGAATATATCCCAAGAAATCAGAAACACCAATCAGAAAAGATATATGCACCCCTATGTTTATAGCAGCACAATTTACAATAGCTAACATTTGGAAACAACCCAATGCCCATCAGCAAATGAGTGGATTAGAAGACTGTGGTACATCTACACAATGGAATACTATTTTGCTGTAAAAAAGAAGGAATTCTTACCATTTGCAACAGCATGGATGGACCTGGAGAGCATTATGCTAAGTGAAATAAGCCAATTGGAGAAAGATAAATATCACATGATCTCACTCATTTGTGGAATATAATGAATATAAACTGATGAACAAAAATAGAGCCAGGGGGGAAAAATATTTTAGAATAGAAGTAATCATGTTATTTGCAGATTTTTAATATTTCCTACAACTTTTGTGATATTATACTATGTTCGTACAGTATTGGTAATATTGTTATATTTAACATTGTTTTTCTTGAAAAAAATAATTTCACATCTATCTTAAAAGATTTAAATTCTGCCCTGGCTGGTTTGGCTCATGGGATAGAGCATCGGCCTGCGTACTAAAGGGTCCCAGTTTCGATTCCAGTCAAGGACACATGCCCGGGTTGTGAGCTCAATCTCCAGTGTGGGTGTGCAGGAGGTAGCCAATCGATGATTCTCTCTCATTATTGATGTTTCTCTCTCTCTCTCTCTCTCTCTCTCTCTCTCTCTCTCTCTCTCCCTCTCTCCCTCTCTCCCTCTCTCCCTCCCTCCCTCCCTCTCTGAAATCAATAAAATATATTTTAAAAAATTTAAACTCAACTACCTGCCTCATGGGCCAGCTTCTCTGAAACACAATTCATTATCTAGGCTCTTCTCTTCCTTTACAATAATAAATCTGGCTTCCCCTTTTATCCATCCCTTAGGTTAACACTCAATTTGACATTCTCCTCCTGCCCCCATCTCCCCAACTTCCTCTCTCTCTTGCAGACAGATTGTCTATGTTGTTTATTCCTTATCCAGCACACAGGTCATCTTACATTCCATTCCCCTGTACAAAACATGCCTCTTCTTTTTCTTATCCTATAGACACTTCAAATCAGCTCGTTCAGGAAAGTGTACACTGACTCCACTGGCTGGTGATCATCCTATCTGAATGTGCTCAAACTGCATAGCATTAATATTCCTTTAACTTGTTGCTTTACAGAGGCAATCTCAAGTTTTCCTCCATATCATCCAGTATGGTGTTTTGCCCAGAGTGGTCACTTTAATAACCTAAAGAACTCATACTTCAAAATGTAATTAAATAAAAACTACACAGCAACACCTGAAGAGGTAAAAGGTAATAGTAACAAAATTCTAACTCCATCTTTGTTACTAGTGGGAAGGCAAATAGCTATAACTTTACTGAAGAGTTGTTTGGCAATATCCAAAACTATAGTGCAAGTAGCCTGAAAATATATAGCCAAATTGTAACAATGTGTAGTGAGATTATGGGTAATTTATTTGTTCTTTTGGCATTTCTGTATTTTCTAATACCCAGTCCACATTAAATCTCCATTACTTGTGCAATAAAAAATGTAATTTGTATTTGTTTTAAAAAATGGATTGTTATGATGATCAGGAACTGCAGAAGATGAGTAAAGACATTTAAGATGTTCATGTGCTATCTAGAGAACAGTATAAGACAGTACTTTAAAATGACTATCAAATAAATATTCTATAATGGTTCTAGTGCTGCATAGCCACCCCAAATTTGACACCAACACTGAATAGGTATCATTAATTCTTATGGAGTCCTTAAACTTGGCACATTAATGCCATCCAGAATCCATCAGTATGTGGCACACAATGAGCAAACATGATTTACTGAACTGAATGAACTACTGCTGAACTAGCTGTAGGTCTTATTTTTTCAATTCTCTATTGAGACCGATAAACTGAATCCAAACCTACTCTCCTTTTACAGAAATACAGGCTGTCATAAATGTATACTCATCTCCGCTTTCAAATCAATGGTCTTCTTAGTCTCCCCAAAGCCCTGAAGCCAGGTATTTACAGACAAGTCAGATATTTACTTGCAGTTTTATAGATCAAAGCTACAACTAAGAAACAAAGATTCCTGGGTTAAACATGTTGTTATTTTCATGTTAAGAAATGAGCTAGGCTTTAAAACAGACTAAAATCATTCAAAATTCTTGTTTCCAATACAAACTGTACTCTATTATTCTAAACTAGAGGCCCAGTGCACGAATTCGTGCACGGGTGGGGTCCCTCAGCCTGGCCAGCAATTGGGGCCGATCCAGGCAGGCCAGCTGGGGATAGGGACCAAGGGAGGTTGGCTGTGGGAGCGCACTGACCATCAGGGGGCAGCTCCATTGAGTGTCTGCCCCCTGGTGGTCAGTGTGTGTCATAGCTACCGGCCGGTCGTCCAGTCTTAATGGTCGCTTAGGCATATGTGTGTGTGTGTGTGTATATATATATCTGTGTGTGTGTGTGTGTGTGTGTGTGTGTGTGTGTGTGTGTGTGTATAAAATCAAGGATAGTCAACGTTAGCACAGACTTAGGAAATTCACAAGGATGCCTTTTAAAGACTTTTCTGAAGCTTTATTTTACCAAAATTCCACAATATACTAACTTTAAAGCCTAGATAGTAAACTTCTCCTTTTTCATGACTATCATTCTAATTTTTTAAAAAAATATCAGTTTTCAAAGTCTATGGTATGGCTGACAGAAAAACTATGTGGCTAATAGTAAATATAAATACAAGATTATAAAAATTTTGGTAACAGTGGTTGAATGAGTTTTATGATAATTCTTTGGTGGAATAAAGGATGGTGGGAAAAGACTTCCTAAAAACCCTAAAGTAAAAGACCACCACAGAGGACCTGAGATCTAATGGTGAAACTGAATTCTGCCTGCACTTCTTGTTCAATCAGTTGGTTAAGTTATTTAATCTCTTTGAACCTTAATTTCCTCCTTTGTAAACAGGGATGATGTCTACCTTCCGTAAGTGTAGAAGGTGCTCAATATACTTTGTATTTGTTTTAAAAAGTAGATTGATGTAGTGATCAGGTTATATCAGTTAGGGTCTGGATTTATTTTAATAATTTTAAAAGGTGAAAGAGAGCTAGAAAGATCATTTTATTAACTCCTATACTCTAGTATGCACACTTCTTAGTGGTAGAAAATTATTTTGTTTATCTCTTTATAACGTCAAAGAGGAACTAGAACTTACATCTAGAGATGGTTAGTGTGAATGTTCTATTCCAGTGGTGGGCAAACTCATTAGTCAACAGAGCCAAATATCAACAGTACAACGATTGAAATTTCTTTTGAGAGCCAAATTTTTTAAACTTAAACTTCTTCTAATGCCACTTCTTCAAAATAGACTCGCCCAGGCCGTGGTATTTTGTGGAAGAGCCACACTCAAGGGGCCAAAGAGACGCATGTGGCTCGCGAGCCACAGTTTGCCGACCACAGTTCTATTCTATTACATTACTAGAGGCCCAGTGCACGGATTCGTGCACCGGTGGGGTCCCTCACCTGGCCTGCGCCCTCTCGCAATCTGGGACCCCTGAGGGATGAAGTAATGTGCGAAGCGGCAGGCGGCCAGGGAGGAGCCTGAGCCTGGGCCAGGTGCTGCACTACTCCTGTTCATCCCGGCCCCACTGCGCCTGCCACTGTTGCCACTCGGTAGCACTGCCGCAGAGGTGGGAGAGGCTCACGCCACCACAGCTGCACTTGACAGCCGAGAGCCCAGCGTCTGGCGTCCAGCAGTCAGCTGAGCGGCGTTCCTGTTGTGGGAGCGTACTGACCACCAGGGGGCAGCTCCTGCATTGAGCGTCTGCCCCTGGTGGTCAGTGCTCGTCATAGTGACTGGTTGGTCGTTGGGTTATTCGGTCACTTAGGCTTTTGTATATATAGATAAATCCTCATGGGGCTGTAATGAGGGGTCTATGAGAAATACAGCTAAGCACACAGCATAGTGCCTAGTTAAACAAAGATTCAATTACATGTAAGTAGAGAATAGTAGTTAGGGTTGTGGACTTGAGAGCCAGACTGACAGGTGGAATTCTGGCTCTGCCATCTACTAGCTATATCATCTTGGATGAACTGTGCCTTAATTTCCTCATCAATAACAGAGTTGTGAAGATTAGATGAGTTACTCCATATAAAGGACTCAAGCCAGTATCAGCACATAATAAACATTTAGCAAATGCTAGTCATTATTATTATGATTGATATATTTTAGAACAAATAATGCCCTTGAAATGTAACAATATAGTAAAAGCCAAGTAAAGTATTTCAATTTCATTCAACAACATCTGAGCAGAAACGATTGGGTATTGTGCTGGCAGAGGAATTAAAGATATGGCCCCAACAAGGAGTGCAAGTTCCAGAACAGAGGCAACTACAGAACCTCAATTCTGTCTAGTAAGTACCAGAACAGAGAGGTACCTTATTTAATCAAATCTAAGGCCCCATGAATTATAAGAAGAACTCTATTTTCACAGGTTAAAATGTGAAAAATACACATATTAGAATCAAAGAAATGCTACTATAGGAATAAAAATGAGTGAAGTGAACATCACAAAAGTTGAGATGGGAAGTTCAAACACTGTCAATGAAAGCGACAGAACAATTTGTGCCAGTATCTGAGCTGAAGCTGAGCCTTAAATGGTAAAATAAAAATGGGGAGGTTGGGGAGACCTTCTTGGATACTTCTTGGATAAGCAGCCCAAATTGTGGGAACATGCCATGCAGTTACAAATGTGTGGCTATGCATGGTCACTGCAGTACAGGTGATTGGTGGTGCATGGTGGGCAGGAAGAGGGTGAGGGGAAGAGGTGGTAGATAAGAGGCCAGAAAGGAGGTTTGAGTCTAGGCTATTGATCTTAATCTCTAGGTTAATGGTTCCATTGACTTGTGCATTACATAAATGTGACTTAATTTACCTAACCAAACTAATACCCTGATATAAGTGACTCAACTAACTGAACAGAATTGCGTTTTGATTAAGTGACCTACCCAACAACTATATGGGTCAGGTAATAGGGCTTCTCTTCTATATCTCTCTGGTGGACCACAACTTCACAAACACTTTTGTTCTGAAAAGACTCTAAACTATTGAGGTTTAATTACACTGCAAATTTTGAAAAGAATACAGAACAAGCAAAAGAGTAGGAAAAGTAGAAATAAATATAAAGCAGCTTAAATCTGAGAACAAGAATTCTGAATTCATTAGGTATTAGTAATCTTGTTCACAAAATGGAGACCTATGACTTGGCTGGTGTGGCTCAGTTGGTTGGGCATCATCCTGTGGACGGAAAGGTTGCTGGTTCAATTCCTGATCAGGGCACATGCCCAGGTTGCAGCTCGATCCCTGGTAGGGGGTGTGCAGGAGGAAGCCTATAGATATTCTGCTTTCACATTGATGTTTCTCTCCCTTCCTCTCTCTCTAAAAATCAATTTTAAAAATCTTTTTTTAAAAATGAAGACCTGCCGAAACCGGTTTGGCTCAGTGGATAGAGCCTGTGGACTGAAGGGTCCCAGGTTCGATTCCGGTCAAGGGCACATACCTTGGTTGCGGGCACATCTCCAGTTGGAGGTGTGCAGGAGGCAGCTGATCGATGTTTCTCTCTCATCGATGTTTCTAACTCTCTATCCCTCTCCCTGCCTCTCTGTAAAAAAATCAATAAAATATATTTAAAAAATAAAAAAGTAAAAATGAAGACCTGATGCCTGTTATGTTTTAATTTTGAATAGGTTGAAAAATATGACCAACATTTTATAAATATTCCATGCCTCAAAGATGAACCTATTTCTTCATGCTTCCTAATAATCTTTCTTAACCTTCAATTTTTCCCCCCTCAGTTCAATATTAATGGTTTCTAGGGCTTAAGTTTTCAAGGATGAAAGACTTTTATTGAAACATTAAATACATTTATTACATGTTTCTTTTCACATTGCTTATAGTTAACATAAAAATGTATACTTCTTTTCATGCTTGAAGATAACTTCTATGGGGTGAGAGCAAAGGTAGGCCGTGGGAATCAGTGGTATTTCTGGTACATTAGAATTCCTTCCAAAACTCTCTGAAGAAATTATTCACATCTTGCCTCTTCTCTCCCTACAAAGAAATACTTGCTTGTCCACTCAAAAGACATACAAAACCAACATGTGTATCTGGGATTTAACCAATTATTGGAGAACACCGTAAGCACTGAGTCAAACTCCCATCACTGAGCAGAGTACTTCTATTCTTAGGAAGCAGCAGGGTTCCGCTGGTAACACTCCTGGCCTTTAAATCAAGAGGTCACAGTCTCACATTTCACATAAGAACTCCAGTTTACAACCCTTGCTAACACTCCTACATAATAATTCAAGAGGCATTAAATGACAGACCCATCAAAAAAACAAGTATCCAGTAAAATTTCAAATCTAGAAATGTGGAAATAAACTGGACATACGAATCCTTCTTTTAAACAAAAGGCTGTGTGCTTCGAAATAGTAGCGGCGGTAGGGAGTGGGGAATATGAGGGGGAGGTGGGGGGGAGGAGGGAGGGGAAGTGGGCTCGCCCACACATGTATGCACGTGTATTTTGGCCAAAGGTAGGATAAATGAATTATATTTAATAACTACATTGACATCTGCTCTTAAACACCACCCTGTTCCAAAAAGGCTAGGGCAACATCTGCAATAAAGATTTTATTAAAAGTAAACTCCTGGTCTCTAAATATTTCTATTAAATAATTTAGCTTCATACTAGGGTGGTGGGCTAAAAATATAAGAAACATTTTTGCAGAAATGAGAGGCCATATCAAGTGATTTCATGTAGACAATCCACAAGCACACAACTCAGACAGGGTGGCACCAAGTGATTAACAGCCCTTTACAAAAATAGATAAATAATGTTGCAATACATGAGTTCTCATTTGAAGCACTAGGCTGAATTCTTAAAAGCAGCTTATTCTGTACTTTAAAAATAAGCATCCTAGTTAAATTAATAAGCCTCGTTTAAAAATTCATACAATAGGTGTCATAATTTACAGAGGGTCCTAAAACATAAGCTAAATTTCCTTAAATAAAACTATTTTTCCCCTACTTTAAATTACACAATTAAATATTTTACTCCCCTGGACGTAATTCAGCCCTAATATCATAATAAAAATTATATAACTTGAACTAATTTTGTACATAATTGGGAAAAATTATCTGTGTGTGAGCATAAATAGCCTTTATATAATGCCATTAATTTTCAGTTTTCATTTAAATGGGCATGTGTGGCATTATTTTCAGTGTTCAAACAACTTTAGTTAAAAACTCCTGATCACAGGTCCGGAGTCAGAATATACCCAGGTGGTCACCCTCTTCTCACAATGGATTGCCGATGCTGAAATATCTTCTACCACACACCTGCCAGTCTGCACATTTGCTCAGTCTTCTTTATATGTTTAAGAAGGTCACTTTTTCTTAATCAGGTACTATAAAAGAAATCATTCTTACTGCTTAACATTCGCAGAAGTAGAAATTCCAATTAGGACAGTTCCATTAAGGAAATTATAATGTGTTGATTTCAATTTGCTACTGTTTTCAGTGTTATATAAAAGCAGAGCAATGTGAGCCTACATGAAATCCTTTATCAAATCCTAATCCAATGCATAAGTGCTAACATAATTTATTCAACTGAAATACTGGTTTACAGATAAAGCAAGATGTCTATGCAGCCTCTGTTCCCTTGGTGCCTATACCATGTGACCTACTCTTAGTAATAAACAAGGTCAGGTAAATCAAGGATGACATTTATATGGTCTTTTACCAAGTTTAGGTGATATTCTCACACACTAGCACAAATATATAAAATAATAAAAGGAACTTAAATTAGTGTGGGGGGAGGGGAGGAAGTGCTGGCTAAACTTTCACACCTGCAAAATGAGAATCCACCCATCTCATAGCTTGATGCATGTGTTTAATGATTTAGAATAGTATATGATATGTTGAAACCGAAATCTTTTCAAGTCATTCAACAACTATTTGATAAGTGGATTATCAGAATCACCCGGGAAGATTTTTGAACAAGTAGATAATTCATCCTTACTGGTGTCATTTATTTTAAGGAACATAAAGAAATTAAAGCATTATAGTTTAATTCAACAAGTATTTAATAATCACCAAATGAGTATGCAATATTGGATGAGACTATGAGAAATACAGCACAGATTTAACTCAGTCTACAAAAAAACTTTATTGATGGTAAAGAGACAGCCACAGATTTAATAGAAATAGCTAGTGCTATGGAGTTACGCAGGCATGGATGGATATAAGTTACTTCACCTCTTCAAAGCAGACTCCCAATCTATAAAACATGCAATATTTACATATTTAAGACTATGGACAAGATTAAAAAAAGAGAACACATTGTAAGTATTCACACGGCAAGTATTCAAGACATGGTGACTCTAAGCAGTTATGTTAAATGCAGTACATAAAACAATTTTTACAGGTTCAAAGGAATTTTAAATATTTTTCTCTGAAATTAAATCTAAATATAAATCACTACCCTATTCACAAAATATTAACATTCTTTCATACATGGAATAATGAAGCAACTAAATAATCATCTGCAAATTGCATTATTGGCTACAATGGGTTAAAAAATTCTAAGTTGTATCTGACAATCAAAACATTCCAAAATTAAAACTGATTGTGAAGAAGAGATTCTAAAAGATATAAGAAGTGTCTGGGCCCTAGCTGGTTTGGCTCAGTGGATAGAATGTCGGCGTGCGGACTTAAGGGTCCTGGGTTTGATTCCGGTCAAGGGCACATGCCTGGGTTGCAGGCTGGATCCCCAGTGGGGGGCATGCAGGAGGCAGCCGATCAATGATTCTCATCATTGATGTTTCTACCTCTCTCCCCCTCTCCCTTCCTCTCTCTGAAATCAATAAAAGTATATATATTTTAAAAAGTGTCTAGAACTGCTATGCTGTGGCTCTGACAACAACAAATAGTTCTTCTCTCAGAAGGCTAGAAAAAGCCTTTTCTGGCTCTTAGGAATGATGACTGCCTCTAAGTTTTTGTGCTAACAAAGAAAATATAAATGAGAAAGAGCTGGCACTTTAAATCTTGAATCCTCCCCCCCTCCAATATCTTCTTTACAGTTCAACAGATAATAAACAACTTTTGATATGTTAGTATTTCCTCAAACAGAATCAATATTTCTTAAAATCAGTTTGCATTCTTGCCAAAATGATACGACTGATTCTGTAATCACTGATTCTGTATCGAGGAGGATCAGCCCTTTCTTTTCTAACTCTTTCAGCCCTTATCAATTCCATCTGATTTTCTACCTAGATCCCTTAATGTCACTGTTAGTGAACTTTTTAACTTTTCATTTTCTTCCAGTTAAGTCACAGTCAGAAAAAAAATTCTTCTTCTAAAATACTCCTATTGCCAACATTACTAAGTGCTTTTGCTTAATGGTAGTACTTATATATTAAACTTAGTATGCTTTATGATAAATTGAAAGTACTGTAAATACAATGTCACATCAGAAAATAATTTTTTGATATTTATATGTAGACTTGGTAATTTGCGTGAGTTTTTTCATTGATTTTCACAGCATTTTAGAGCTAGAAAAGTTCTTAGAAATCATAAAGTTCAATCCACTGACTTTACAGATGAGGTCACCAAGGCTCCTGGAATTAAGTAAGAAAACCAGCTAGCCAGCTATTTAAGCATTTATTATATATTAAGTGCTTAAGACGTAATGGTGAACTGAATGGGCCTTGCAATATCCAGTAGGGGTGACAAGCAACCAGGCAAGCAATCGCTTCTTCTTCAGGATTACTAACAGTCAACAAGATCTTTCCTCATGCTATTTCTAACTATTTCCTGATGACACATATGTGATACCTTAATCAATAAAGTAATTAAAAATAAATAAATAAATAAATAAATAAATAAATAAATAAAATAACTATTTCACACACCCTGCCTCCTGAGGACAGGGATGAGTACTCTCAATCCTTATGTTCCATAGCTCTAAGTATGGTGCTGAAGCTTTCTGAAGGCACCAAGGCATGAAAATAACTCAATGCTTCTGAAATGACTATACACCATGTCAAAGCAATTCCCAACAATTTTTGGTGAGCAGATAATATGTGCTGGCACTATGCCAGGTACAGGGTACACAGTACAAGTCTATAAGTGAAAAATATCCCCAACGCAGCAAGGTTCATGTGAAGAAGAGGGGGCTAACTCTACAACAGACATGGGACTAGGAAAAATCTGGGAAGACCCAAGCATGTCAAACACGTGGCCCGCCAGCCACAAGTTGACATGTTGTTCTAGTGAGTTAAAATCTGAACTAAATCTTGAAGGAATTTATGTTATACATACAGTTGCTGGAGGGTGAGGGAGCAGTGTAAAAATATCCAAAAAGCAGTTTCCAGAGGCTATCATTTAGCTAAATACTATAGAAATGTCCTAAATCTCAATTTAAGTCACAGAACTAGGAAATTTCTCTCAATTATAATTGCCAGAGTTAAGAAACTCACTATTTCACCAAACTTGTGAAACTCAAAAGGATTATTCAGGGATTAGGTTGCCAATTTGTAACAATGTAGTAATTTCGTGGGCATCCTAGAAGGACACTATTCTTTTTCCTTTTAGTCTGTGTTGTTAATTATCAGGGTTGTTGGAGGGAAGGGGCGGGAGAGGGGAAAGTTATACAGACAGTAAGTTAGGGAATTCTAATCTCTTATAATGTCCATGACTAAAAAACCATTTCAATTTCTATATTAAAACACTTTGAGAATTAGAATTAAAAGCATATTTCAGCTACATAACATACAATTTTCTCAAGTGCACATGGGACATTTTCAAAAATAGACCACATATTGGGGCACAAGCAAAGTCTCTCCAAATTCAAAAAGATTGAAATAATATCAAGCATTTTCTCAGACCACAATGGCATAATATTAGAAATCAACTACAATAAAAACAATAAAAAAATTCAAACACTTGGAGGCTCAATAGCATGCTATTAAACAATGACTGCATTACCAAAGAGATCAAAGAAGAAATTAAAAACATCCTGGAAACGAAAGACAGTGAGAACACAACAATCCAAAACCTATGGGACACAGTGAAAGCAGTCCTGAGAGGAAAGTTCATAGCTCTACAGGCCTACCTCAAAAGAACAAGAAAAAATGGTAATAAATTATCTAACTCTAGAACTTGAAGAATTAGGAAGAGAGCAACAAGAAAAGCCCAGAGTGAGCAGAAGGAGATAGTAGAGATCAGAGCAGAAATAAATGACATAGAGACCAAAAAAACAATACAAAAGATCAATGAAACCAAGAGCTGGTTCTTTGAAAGGATAAACAAGATTGATGAACCTCTCTAGCCAGGCTCACCAAGAAGCAAAGAGAGAGGACCCAAATAAACAAAATCAGAAATGAAAGAGGTGAAACAACAGACCCCACAGAAATACAAAGGATTGTAAAAAAAATACTATGAACAACTCTATTCCAACAAACTGAACAACCTAGAGGAAATGGACATATTCATAGAAAAGTATAACCTTCCAAAACTCAACCAAGAAGAATAAAAAAGTCTCAACAGGCTGATAACTAAGGAGGAAATTGAAGCAGTCATCAGAAAACTTTCAGCAAACAAAAGCCCAGGGCCAGATGGCTTCACAAGGGAGTTTTACCAACCAAAGAAGAACCAAAACCTATCCTCCTCAAACCATTCCAGAAAATCCAAGAGGAAGGCACACTTCCTAGCTCTTTCTATGAAGCCAACATTACCCTAATTACAAAACCAGATAAAGATACCACAAAGAAAGAGAACTACAGGCCAATATCCCTGATGAACATAGATGCTAAAATCCTCAACAGAATTCTAGCAAATTGGATCCAGCATTACATTAGAAAGATCATACACCATGGCCAAGTAGGATTTATTCCTGGAATGCAAGGCTGGTACAATATCCACAAATCAATTGAGAGGCAAAAATCACATAATCATATCAATTGAGGCAAAAAAGGCATTTGACAAAATCCAACACCCTTTCCTGATAAAAACTCTCAGCAAAGTGGGAATTGAGGGATCATACCTCAATATAATAAAAGTGTTATATGACAAACCTATAGCCAACATCATAGTCAATGGGCAAAAACTAAAACCATTTCCACTAAGAACAGAAACAAGACTTGGATCCCACTTTAACTACTCCTGTTCAACATAGTATTGGAAGTGCTAGCCATAGGGATCAGACAAGAAGAAAAAATAGGAGGGGGGGGGGCAATGGTAAGATATGTACACATATAATACCTTAATAAAAAAAATTGAATAAATAAATAAATAAGTAAATAAAAAGAAAAAAGAAAAAGCATCCAAATTGGAAAAGAAGTAAAACTGTCGTTATTCGCAGATGACACGATATTGTACATAGAAAACCCCAAAGACTCCATCAAAAAACTACTAGTATTAATAAATGAATTCGACAATGTAGCAGGGTACAAAATTAACACCCAGAAATCTATGGCTTTTTTATACACTAATAATGAACTCACATAAAGAGAAACTAAAAAAAACAAACAAACAAAAAAAAAAAAAAACCAATCCTGTTTACCATTGCAACAAAAAAATTAATAAGATACCTAGGAATAAATTTAACCAAGGAAGTAAAGGACCTTTACTCAGAAAATTACAGGACACTGAAAAAAAGAGATAGAGGAAGACATAAACACATGGAAGAACATACCATGTTCATGGATTGGTAGAATCAACATCATTAAAATGTCCATACTACCCAAGGCAATCTATAGATTCAATGCAATCCCCATTAAAATACCAACAGCATAGTTCAAAGACCTAGAATAAACTCTCCAAACATTCATCTGGAACAAAAAAAGATCCCGAATATCTGCAGCAATCCTGAGAAAGAAGAACAGAATTGGAGGGATCACAATACCAGATATCTAGCTATATTACCAAGCCACGGTTCTCAAAACTGTCTGGCACTGGCACAAGAACAGACATATAGACCAATGGAACAGAACAGAGAACCCAGAAATTGACCCAAGCCATTATGCTCAGTTAATATTTGACAAAGGAGACAAGAGCATACAATGGAGTCAAGACAGTCTCTTCAATAAATGGTGTTGGGAAAAATGGTCAGATACATGCAAAAAAAATGAAACTAGACCACCAACTTACACCATACACAAAAATAAACTCAAAATGGATAAAGGACCTAAACATAAGATGGGAAACCATAAAAATCTTAGAAGAAGCCACAGGCAGCAAAATAGCAGACATTTGTCATAGCAATATTTTATCCACACAACTCCTAGGGCAGTGGTTGGCAAACTGCAGCTCGCGAGCCACATGCGGCTCTTTGGCCCCCTGAGTGTGGCTCTTCCACAAAATACCACGGCCTGGGCGAGTCTATTTTGAAGAATTGGCATTCAAAGTTTAAGTTTAAAAAATTTGGCTCTCAAAAGAAATTTCAATCGTTGTACTGTTGATATTTGGCTCTGTTGACTAATGAGTTTGCTGAGCACTGTCCTAGGGCAATGGAAAAAATAAACAAATGGGAATACATCAAAATAAAAAGCTTCTGCACGGCAAAAGAAACCATCACAAAATAACAAGAAAGCCCACTGCATGGGAGAACATATTTTCCAATGTTATCTCCAATAAGCATTTAATTTCCAAAATTTATAGGGTACTCA
Source organism: Cnephaeus nilssonii (assembly GCF_951640355.1). Classification (NCBI taxonomy): domain Eukaryota; kingdom Metazoa; phylum Chordata; class Mammalia; order Chiroptera; family Vespertilionidae; genus Cnephaeus; species Cnephaeus nilssonii. Next base: position 67,052,550 of record NC_137084.1, on the reverse strand, counting down.
TACAACTTAACAAAAGGAAGATAAACAATCCAATCAAAAAATGGGCAAAGGACCTAAATAGACACTTTTTGAAATTGGACATGCAGAAGACCAGGAGACATATGAAAACATGCTCAAAGTCACTAATCATCTGAGAGATGCAAATCAAAACAACGAGATACCACCTCACACCTGTCAGAATGGCTATCATCAACCAACAAACGACAAGTGCTGGAGAGGATGCAGAGTAAAAGGAACCCTCATGCACTGCTGGTGGGAATGCAGACTGGTGCAGCCTCGGTGGAAGACAGTATGGCGTTTCCTCAAAAAATTAAAAATGGAACTTCCATTTGACCCACTGATCCCACTTCTAGGAATATATCACAAGAAAAGAGAAACACCAATCAGAAAGAATATATGTACCCCTATGTTCATAGCAGCACAATTTTACAAAAGCTAAGATTTGGAAACAGCCTAAGTGCCCATCAGCAGATGAGTGGATTAGAAGACTGTGGTATATCTACACAATGGAATACTACGTTGCTGTACAAAAGAAGGAATTCTTACCATTTGCAACAGCATGGATGGAACTGGAGAGCATTATGCTAAGTGAAATAAGCCAGTTGGAGAAAGATATCACATGATCTCACTCATTTGTAGAATATAATGAACAACATAAACTGATGAACAAAGAAGAGTCATAGAAGCATCAGACTGTCCAACCTATGAGGGAAGGTGGGGAGAGGGAGGGGGGAGGAGATAAGAGATCAACCAAAGGACTTGTATGCATGCAGATGAGCATAACCAATGGACATAGACGAGGGGGCGGGGGTGGAGGGAAGGGCATGTGCTGGGGGGTGGGGGTGGGCGGGGAGTGGTCAAGTGGGGAAAAAGAAAACATATGTAATACTTTAAACAATAGAATTTAAATTTAAAAAAAAGCATATTTCCATTTTTATAACATAATTACTGATTTTATCAATTGATGCTTTTTTGAAATTAAAATTACAGCTATAGCTAAAAGCTATTTTTCTCTCAGTCATTAAAAAATTTCCTGAAAATGAATCAATTTAAAAAAATTTTTTATTGATTTCCGAGAGAAAAGCGAGATAGAAACATCAATGATGAGCGAGAATCATTCATCAGCTGCCTCCTGCACAACCCCTACTAGGGATCTAACCTGCAATCCAGTGACCAGACCGTAACCACCTAGTTCATAGGTTGACGCTCAACCACTGAGCCACTCCAGCCAGGCATATCTAGATTTTTTTAATAGGATAGAGAAAATTCTGTAGAACAACGCCTAATTTTTTAAAGACACCTCACTATAACCTAGAAAAACTACTAAGTTTTAAAAGTTTGATCCAAAGAGTGGAAAGGTTGTAAAATTCACAGCTCAGAAGTGTCCTGTTTAACATAAAACTGCTACTAGTAATTTTATTCCTGAGCAGACTGAAGTTCATTGGTTTTCATGTCATCATATGCTGTTATAAAACACAAAAGAGACCACTTAATTGATTTTCTATAACTTGTTTTTTTTAAGCAACTCTCTAGAGAAATGGTGTTTTCATAGGTAGGCAACCAAGTTACCTAAAATCTGAAAATCAAACACCTCTCAAACATAGACTCCAGGTCTACAAAATGTATAGATTAAGCTGAAATCCCTTTGATAGACAACTCCTAACATCTGTTTTTGTGAACTTAAGCAAAACTGCTGGACAAGATCTGCATTTGATAAGATGACCAGATTTTGATTAACTAAAAGGGAGTGGGGGATGGGGAAAATTGTATTCTTGGATGCTGATTTCCTGAAACCTCAAAAACAAGCTTATATCCTATAACCTTTTAATAATGTAACTGTTAAGAAAGTGAGTTTAGAATGGATTTAAAGAGTAAGCAATTGACAATAATTTAAGAGGGCAAACTGCACAGCAGTCCAGAGCTCTTATCCACACAAGCTGCAGGGTGGGGGCCTCTGACTGCTGGCATGTAATCACTTGCTCAGCAACTTTGCTGTAATGGCTTCAAATTGCAGGCCTGAGGAAATGCTCCATAAATAGCTGCTCTTTTTTCTTGTGAAGCCTCTTCATAGACCCAATACAACTCCACTACCAAAAATGGAGGAGTCGCCATGGACCATTTTAAAAAACAAAAATAAAAAAAGTCAAGAGAACAACTAGGGATGTCCTACTAACCATATTACTGATCGTAGAAGTATGAATCACAGTGCTAAAATCTAATTCACTGTTTAAATTCAACTTTTAGGTAACAAATTACAAAGAACTAAATCAGTTTCTTATAATCATTCAATTTCATGAAGAGGAGGAAAAAACCACCTTGCTTTTAAAGGCCTTTATTAAAAGAGGTAGATGCTTAGTTTTGAAATTAAATGTTTGAGAATGTCTTCAGTAACTCCCAGTGAAGCAGTGATCCTCAACTGTTCATTCATAAGTAACCTGGAAACCTAAACACTTGTGGTGTGGTCACGGAAAACACTCCTGGAACGCAGAAAGAACAAACGTTCTAAAATCACTGTGAGTTCTCACCAATTGCGTTACTTATATTTATATGTATGTTATACACATATACAGCTTAATAATTCAGATAATTTACTAGCCTGTAAATTAATAAAAATTCAATGAATAGCCAGTTAATAAAGTCAAATCTATGAGCAATAACAATACAGATTTTCCTCAACTTAATTGAATTCAGGCAGGGGGAAAAAAGCAATGTAATTAAATTGGTACCAGGAAATACCAGGTTCCATTTCTGCTATATGTTCCATGTGAGTTCATGCCTAAGTTAATCTAAAGACGATGTAAAAAGAGGCAATTTTTTTATAAAATACCAGAGTCAAATTCTAGAGGATAGTTGCAACTAGATGTCAATTCAATTCATGGTCTTGAACCATAAATGTAAATTGTAATCCCAAAGTCCATATTTTATCTAACCTACTGAATGGTTTAAAAATAATTTGACTGATTTGATGGCATTTCAAGAGGGAAACACTTATCAACTTATATTACATTATTCACAAAAAATGAGATTTTACTTCTTAAGAGTACAAACTCTTTTCCAGTGACATTATGTTCTACCCTGAGTTTTTTAGGTCCCCGATGATCATTCACCTATTTTGAACATTATTTTTTAAAAACTTCCCGTTTAAGCGTGGTAGACTTAAAAACATGGCCACAATATTTTGCAACTTGGAACACCAAGAAGCAGAGTTACTTCCCAAACAACCCCCCACCCCCAATCTGTGCTGATTCTCACCAACAGAATGCAGTTACATGTGACAGAAGGTAACTGTGCAGCTTTTGCATTCATCCTCTTAAAAGGCTCCCACCAATACGTTAGGAAACCTCTGTGCACACAAGAGGAGGACACAGCAAGAGACAGTCGCCTGCAAGCCAAGATAAGCCTCAGAATAAAACCTACTTTGCTGGCACCTTGATCTTGGACTCCGTAGCCTCCCTAACTGTGAGAAATACTGGGTGGTTGTTTAAGCCACCCGGTCTGTGGTTTGTTATGGCAGCCCCGCTTACTAAGACAACCAGTAACAGTAAATGACCTCCATGTGACTTACTATAAAACAGAGCTGAAATCTTAACAGCCTAATATGTTTCTGTCAACTATATTCATTTCTTAATTATTAGCATTCCTGAAACTCCTAACTTCCTTCCAAAACCAAATTTAAATGAGTTTAGGTAAAGAATTCTGACTGCTCTGTGTCCCAGGAAAGTTTTGTTAATAAATTTAAAATCCTTGAGTGTTTTAAAAGACAAAATTTAGTTTCCACAGTAACTTCTAATGGTGATAAGCAGAGTACCAGATTTGCTTTACAATTTATTTTAATATAATTGATCAACAAACAAGCTCTCAAATACTTACCTGGTTTTGGTAATGTAAAATGGACTAAGCCATCTGATTATGCTTGCCTAAAACAAATTTAAAAGTTCAATTTTAAAAACACTTTAAGCTCTGGAATGATTGTCATCAGCAGCTTTCACAAGCAACTTTAAAAATTAAAAAATTGTAGCTTTTACACTTATTTTACTATTAATTCAATTTGTGCAATTGTATGCAAAACAAAAACAATGCATGTAGTTTTATTCACTTTGTGTAATTCTAATAAAATTTACTTGATAAGCAAATGAACATTAAGCTAAATTTAAACAGTACCAGAAAAATTAAAAGAATTCAAGTAGCATTTTCTGACAAAGTGTCAAAAAGTAGCAAACAAAAAATCTTTAATAGGCTGTAATATCAAAATAAACTTTTAAAATGCATACAGAATACAACTGTATTTGACAATGTTCATGTAATAGATGGTCCTTACTTATGAAACATTTTTTTCAAACAGTGAATAAAACCAAGTCATTAAATGGTTTCTCAAGTGTTTTGATATCAGAACTGTTGTGTTTTTTTTTTGTTAATCCTCATCCAAGGACATCTTTTCCATTGCTTTCAAAGAGTGTGGAAGGGAGGGAGAAGGGGAGAGAGAGAAAAATAGATATGACACACTGGTTGGCTGCCTCCCACACTTACTCCAACTCGGGGCAGGGGCGCGAACCCGCAACGGAGATACATGCCCTCGTCCGGGAATCGAATTGAACCCAAGACCCTTGAGTATGCAAGCCAACACTGCCCAATGTGAGAGGGCAGATTTAACTACAATTAACAGCTCATTTTAATGAAGGGATGAGTCTCTTAAGATACAAATGTCATCCAGGTAGGAAGATCAAAGCCTTTGTTACCAGAAAACGTTTTTTGCAGCTCAGTGTTTGCCTCCCCACCTCCTGGACCCATATTCACTGAATTGAAAATGCTAATTCCATAAGCATAACTTGAGTACCATCTCTTCACCTGAACTCCCATAGTAGTCTACTCAACTGGTACCACTTCTACAAGAGAATTTTTTTTCTAAATATTCCCTTCCATGGTTACAATGCCCTCAGTAGAACTGTTATTCAATTATATCTACACAAGTATATATTTTAAAAATAGTTCTACTTATGAGTTTAAGAATAACCTCAAACTTATAAAATTAACTCTAGGATACACAAGGCAATACTCTAGTATCTTTTTAGCATGAAGTTGCATTGCATTAATTTCAGGGACTGAAGGCATTAATCAGGGTGACTATCAACCAACAGACTGAAATAAATCTGCCAATAAACACATCAAGAGCTACATACATAAAACCAAACAAAGAGGACAAAATCTATCTTTACTGAGCTTATAAAAGCCTCAACAGGTTCTCCAGGGAGACCGCAATGAAAAGGCAAAGATGAATTGAATGAATGGAGTCTTGAGACCCAATTCAATCCATCAATCCACTCCACGGAGTAGGACCAAGTGAATCCTTAAAATAATATCTGTTACATAAAACCACTAGGTAGGTTTTTATGAAATCAAGACACCATTAAGCACATATAGTGAATTAAAAAAATATATAACTAAAAAAAAAAAAAAGCAGGGAAAAAGAAACTATATCCACATCAATGCAAGTGATCAGAACCAAGTAGTTCTTTGAGAAAAATCACCGTGTTTGAGGGAGTAGAAATAGTAAGGACACTGATATATAAACTGTGCATATTCTTTTTTTTTTTTATTGAGGTATTATATGTGTACATATCTTACCATTACCCCCCCCCCACCCCACACCCACACTTGCCCTCACCCCCCAGAGTTTTGCGTCCATTGTTTATGCTTATTGATATATAAACTGTGCATATTCTTATCTGTAATGTGATGGGCACTAACTGAAAACTTAAGAATAGGCAGGTACACAAAGGACACGCTTTGTCTTCAAACAGAGGACAATGATGATAATTTTATATATCATTGTCTGAAAACAGTGATTATATTTTGTCACCCATAAGAGGAGATTTGTACCAGTCCTAACAGGAAAGTCTGCACAACCCTCCAGCTGGGAGGGGATAAAAGTGATCCTATTACATCATCTGGAGCCCATCCAAACTACACAATTTCTGAAACATAACCTGTATCAGTCTGAACATGTGTAGAGGAAAAACAGAAACATCTGTATTTTGGCCAACTCTTCCCCAGAGGTTGTTGTTGTTTTTATCTCAAAAAAAAGTTATCCAGGTGAACTTGGTAAATTTTAACTGTGACTCTATCGCTGGTAAGTCTTAGTTCCAGGCAGGGTCTCAGAAATCTCCATTTATTTATTTAGTTCATTCACCTTAGCAATTGACTATTTTAACAAACTTCCTTACTCTATATAGTTAACTAAAATGTATGGATTTTATTCTACTCCTCCACATTATTCAACATTTCAATGCCTTTTACAACTCCAAAGTATCCTTTTTTACAGTACCATTTAACCCTTTTCACTGATGGCCCGGGTCTGGTTTTGCATTGGTCACTTAAGATTTTATGTGGTTTTAAAAAGGTTTGCTTCCTCTTTTCCACAAAACATTTCCATATATCTGCTTTTTAATCTAATCAAGGCATAGATTGATGAAAGTAAGTCTGAAGAAATTCAACTAGAGATCATCAACAACAAAGGGTCCTATCCTAACACATCTCAGCCACCCCCTCCGGGTAAATCTATTTCAACCTAAACCCAGTTTTCATGAAATTCATAACTACTTATATTTCCATGGTTAGGGTTAGTTTATAAAGAAAATACTCTCTCCAAAATAATACTGAATGTAAATAGTAATTGAGAAAATGTTAATTTTTTTTAAAAAAGTGAAAATAAAAGTAAAATTATTCTGTAAAGTAAAAAAAGAAAATTCTCTTTATTAATATTATCCTATGACATTGAAAGTGGCCTACTGAACACAGCACAGGCTACTTTTCTGAGGTATCTATTAAAAGAGCACTTGCCAGGGAAGCAACAATCTATACTAAAGTAAGTCAAGTTATATACCTCGGGGGTTCAACTACCCAAGTATACCAATGATAACTTAGTCAGTTTAGATATGCATATTTTCCTTATCTTATCATCATAAATGTTGATGAAAACTAGACAGAAGGAAGGAGTGTAGGAAGACACATACATGCCACCTTCATAAAGCTGTTTTTCTTTAAGTCCTACTTTTAAAAGCTATGTATACTAGAAAATGACGTACAGATTTGATTATCTCCATCATCATATCATATATAAGAATAGGAAGTAAGTGTCCAGTCTGTCTCTTCACACTTTTTCAGAATCCAAACTCTCTCAAAAAATTCTGTCCAATGCCCAATGCCAACTGCCCTGATGTCAAAGTATACAGATCCCCCTTAGGGAAATCTAACACATGAAGATGTAAACTAGCAAAACTGACATTAAATGGAACAAATGTGCTTGAATTTACCATCTGCCTGGTAAAAGCATTTACATTTACTTAAGTATTATTTAAAAATGATCCTGTAATATTTAAATCAAATCATATGAAACTGTCTAGCTACTGTTTGGGACTTAGAAAGCTGCAACTTTACATACCAAGTCAACCGAATAACCACAAATTGGATTTACTAGTACAAAAATTCAGCCTTCATACAACTTTTAAAAACCTATTGCACACTCCCCTCCCCGGCGCCAAGGAGATGGGAAATTTTATGTTCCCAAGAAAGGGAGCCAGAGGCTCTGGATTCAGATACCTGGCGCAGCCAAGAGCACGGATGAAGCCCCACACTGGTCAGCCCTAAAACACCAGTGGTAAGTCTTACACCCATCACCACTAATGCTCTCTAGAAAGAGGACTACAGTCCGGCCAGCGTGGCTCAGAGGTTTTGAGTGTTGACTTCTGAACCAGGAGGTCACAGTTCGATTCCCAGTCAGGGGATATGCCCAGGTTGCGGGCTGGATCCCCAGCAAGAATGTGCAGGAGACAGCCAGTCAATGATGCTCTCTAGATCTCTCTCCTCTCTCTCTCTCTCTCTCTCTCTCTCTCTCTCTCTCTCTCTCTCTCTCTCTCTCTCTCTCTTCTCTCTGTTCCTCTCTGAAGTCAATAAAAATATTTTTTTAAAAATTTTTAAAAAGAGGACTGCAGTTTTTTTCTGGAGAAACTGGCCACTGTAAGAGAACCTAACGAAGATACTGACAGTTAGGGCCCCTACAACTTCAGGGCCTGGTTGGTCCCTGACCTATCACTCCAGTGAAGCTCACTTGAGACACTGAAAGTAGAAAAAAATTTAAAAAGACACACCTGTTATATCCTCAGAGAAACATTTTATTACTACTTCCATGAAATAAGAAGAGCATGTCATTAAAAGTAACAGCCCTAACCTGTTTAGCTCAGTGGATAGAGCCACTGGTCTGCAGACCAAAGGGTTCTGGGTTCGATTCTTGTCAAGGGCACATACCTTGGTTGCAGGCTCCTCCCCGGCCCAGGCCCTGGTCAGGGGGCATGCAGGAGGCAACCAATCAATGTGTTTCCCTCTCTCTTCCACTCTCTCTAAAAATCAGTGGAGAAATATACTCGGGTATATTTAACAAAAAAATAAACCAAAAAAAAAAAAAAAAACAACCCAAAAACGAACAAAATACACACACAAAGGAACAATGAGCTCAGAAAAGGGTCCTTGGAAATTATGAATGATAAACACCTTTGGGGGGAAGGGAGAAGTCAACTGAAAAGTTAAAAATTAAAGTTAAATCTTCCAGAAAGCATACCAACATTCTAATAAGTGTAGGAAAAAACGGGGGTAAAGGTAAGAAAATAAAAAAATTATTCTGACTAGTTATTCAGGTAAAGAGAGCAGATAAAACAGACTAGAAGAAATTATACAAGACCTAATAAAAAAAAATCTTTCCCAGGACCAGAGGAGTTAGGGCAACTACACTGCAAAATGTTAAGAGGGCCCAGCCAGCATGGCTCAGTGGTTGAGCATCTACCTGAATGGGGTTTCGGGCTAGATCCCCAGTGTGGGACATGCAGGAGGCAGCCAATCAATGATTCTGCCATTATCACTGATGTTTTGATCTCTCGCTCCCTCTCCCTTCCTCTCTGAAATCAATACATTTTAAAAAAAATTAAGAGCCACCATTCACATTGAAGAGTTTCCAAACCATGCAATCTTTACAATGAATAAAAAAAGGTACATACCAAGGCACACTATGAAATTTAAGACCACCGCCTCCTGTCCAAAGATAAAGAAACAAAAAACAAAAAAACTAAAATCCCCAAGGAAGCCAAGTTGGGTTTAAATGCTCACTCAAGAAAACTGGAAGCTAGAATAAAATGATGCATTGATTTTCAAACGCCAAGGAAAAATAACTAAATTTAATTCTACAACCAGACTGCCCATCAAATGTTAACAGATAAAGATATTGTTAAACATAAAAGATCGCAATGATGTTACCTACCAATATATCTCTTTTCTCAGCCAATTCCTATGGGAGAAGCCTACTTAAGCCTACTCTAAGAATGTGCAAATCAAGAAAGAGAAAAGCAACAAATAGGGTAACCAACCAACAAGAGTGAAGCAGGACCTGCCAGGGTGAGAGTGAAGAAACGTCCCAGTGTGAACAACATGAACATGTTATTTTTGTAATAAAAAATGTACACTTTATTAAAAAGCCGTAAAATCTGATACAGAGGGGAGGAAAAAGAGGGAGGACAGTTTCATTAACACACACACAAAAAAAAGAATCTCCATTCATGCTTGTACATTAAAAAAAATCCACACTTTACCCTCATCTCCTAGATGGTAGGTAGGTTCCTTCCCAAAAGCCAACTCCATATTACAGTCACTTCTGAACACGTGAGGTTAAATTTCGAACAGCTTTCTAGTCTACGTTTAATTTTGTGAAAGCACATAATAGCACTCTGAAGAAAGTTGTCTTCACTAAAAACCCCAAATCAAGTAGTCTATAGTAAGTTTTCATGAATGTATCAAAAGCACATCTCTCTAAACATACTTACTGGTCAAATAAAGACCTTACTTTAAAAACAAACAAAAAACCTGCTCACTGTAGGATAAGTAAACAATTGCAAGAGGAAGGAAGGAGCTCTTAACAAAAAGAACCTTTCCCACCCCAAAATCAGGACTCAGCTAAAGATTTGATAAGGCCAGTGAAGAGATAGAGAACCATTCTAAAAGTGAAGACAGATAAGTAATAGAGCTAGCTACAAAAAAAGCATTGTAAATATTTGGTGGAAATAAACAGCAGTATTTTAATAGATATCCCTATTTGCATTATTTTGTTAATTTGCAACATTATTCAGAAAAATATCATTTAATGTATTAAAGATTATGATTTGGGCGGTAGTAGTGCCTGGAGAGAGGTCAATGGGGGGAAAAGGAGACATATGTAATACTTTAAAAAAAGATAATTCTCCTCATGCTAAAAACCAAATGAGAATTAAACTACGGATCACTTTTTCTTGTCTAAAATACTAAAAGGAGGAAAAAAAAAAAAGACCTTTTGTGATTTATACCAAACTTCTTTGTTTGCTTTTAGAAGGGGTCAAGCCCTACCCAACAGAACTGTTTCCACTGTGGCAGTACTTGTTCCTAGGAAACTTGGTGCTACAATACTTGAGCAACCAGAACCATGAAGCAATTCTTCTTCATTAAAAACAGCAATGCCCCTTTCATGACTTGAAGTTCTGATTAATCCTAGAATCAGAAGCCCTTTTTGTAAGAACTGCATCACTTAGTAACCATAGTTATAGAACCACACGGTTCTTTCTACAATGCTACTCAACTATTATTAAACTTACAAGCCATAATTAATGGCTAAATTATGCTATTACTGAAGGTAGCAAATTAAGTTTGAATAATCTAAGTCATAATTACTGATTTTTTAAGTGATTTAACTTTGATTTGCCCTAAGCCTAAACTTCACTATGCATTTTGACAGCTAAAAGGTTAGGTTTAGATGTTACCTCTTCCCCAAAGCCTTAAGGTAAAAGGCAATTCAGAGTTATTTGCATATCAGCATTACTATTTTAGGATGCCAATTCGCATTATTTTTTCTAACTATAAAGTAAAATTTATTTTTCCACATTACTAGTGAGGACTGATCTCAGGATAACAATAACAATTTTTTAATGTTTCAATTATTCAAAAACTACTTAGGTTTTTCCCTTAATAGTTAACATGAAACTTGGAGGGAGGGATATTTTTTTGAATGTTATTTTTTGAAGAAAATTAGCCTACCATCTTGTAGCCCATTGAGAGTTTGCTGCATTTAAACATCCAGCTTGTTAACTAAACATCTTTCTTAGTTCACACTCAAAATACTCATTATTTTCCCCAGGAAATACATTAATCTCCATGTTCTATTTACTCTGTCACATCCACTATCTTCCAACTGTTTTTCTTCTGCCACTGTATTCAACAGTTCCTCCACAGTTTCTCTGCCTAAACCATTGTGGCTCTACAGGCCATTCTTCCTGAGATGCCCACCCACTGAGCAGAAGCAAGCATTTCTCCCTAGAGCTGAGAGCATACTTTCATCTTCCCTCCCCACTCAACCTCAACAGCAAGACAAACAGGCAGAGCCTGGCCCTCCCCTCAGATAGGGAAATATTTTGTGATTATAATTTGAATTGGGGTAGGTTTTTTTGTTTTTTGTGTGTTTTTTTTTTTTTTTTTTTGCGTAGCTTAATCAACATTTAATGGCAATATTACAAGCTTTTCACTTTTAAAAGGAAATCATATCAAGTTAACTTGATATAGCAAGAAACAAAACCAACACCCCCCCCCCCAAATAACTTTATTCTTTTTGAAACTGTTCCTTTTGAAAACATCTAATCTTTATTGTAGTAACAATACACATTGCATTTGTGTATAGTCTTCTGCAGGGCAAGTGTTTAGGAGAAGCATAGATCAAATTGTAACAAGAAACAGTTTAATTCATCTTTAATTGATACATTTTAAGGTAGCTTTAATTAAAGCAGTGGAGCATTAACTTCTGAAATAACATAAAGAGGAATCAAAAGCATTTATAGTGATCAATAACATCTGTAAGGCAAGTTCACTTAATGTTGTAAAACTGGCTAATTTATATTGCTGTGCAATGTTGAAAATCTCTAAACAAAATACTCTTGGATCAAGACACTCAATATAACTTTTAATCAGATCACAGCCACATGAAACCTTGAGTCTTCAAACTTTGAAAACACTGGCCAGTACTCAGAAAGTGATAAATAGTAGAAATGAAACAAAATGATCTTTTAAAAATTAGAACATTATTAAAACAATGCAAATTTATAAACTTTTAAAATCACTGGATCAGATTTCTTAAATCAAAGTATAAAACCCTATATGGTACATTATATACAAGAAGTTCTTTGTACATGGTAATAGTTACAAGGTATCAGATTCAATAAAATAAATCTGAGAAAAACATTCCTTGTAACCAGAGATATTACAGAATACTAATTCAGGAAGTTATTCAGCAGCTTATAAAGAAATAGGAAGTTGTTGACCAACTACTTGAAGAACTATTTCCTGTAGGAAAACTATAAGAAAGCTGAAGAAGGCAATACTTTTCAGAGTAATAAAGAGAAATGATTTTTAAAAAATAAAAGCTCAATATACAACTTTGAAGAACTTAGTTTTAAACAGTAAATTCAGTAGAACAAATATTATACCTAATACACAGGCTAAGCTTTTTTTTTTTACATACTTCACATTTATATAAGAGCTTAAATATGTATCATTGATAAATGTAGGTAGAATCACCATAATTCACTTTATCACTTGTCAAGCTAAGGTACAAGTCTTTTCCAGAAGATCTCATTAACCTAGGAAGAGCTTTAAAAATACCAATGGTTGCCTGTCCATAATCCTTCTTCAGTAATTACTCTGCCTTCAAACAAGAGGATGGGCCAATTGACTTCAAAGTCATTCATCTGTGGTTACAAGGCAACAATTAGTTGCTTCCAAAGTCAACATTTATAAGTTTTCAAACACATCACATCACCTTCTAAGTTTGGACCTTTTATGATCAGATTTCTTCATGATAAGTATAAATCTCAATCAAGTATATACTTGGTGTTATTTTTTTAATCTTCACCTGAGGATATTTTTCCATTGATTTTTGGAGAGAGTGGAAGAGAGAGGGAAAGACGGAGAAAATATTGATGTGAGAGAATCAATTGGTTGCTTCTTGCCTACATGCACCCCAACCAAGGGCCCGGGCCGGGGAGGAGCCTGCAACTAAGGCCCGTGCCCTTGACTGGAATCGAACCCAGAACCCTTCGGTTGGCAGGCTGATGCTCTATCCACTGAACCAAACAGGCTAGGGCCAAATTATATACTTGTAAGTGAAAAGTTAGTTCCAACCTAAAAAGATATTAAGATATAATTTTTCACTAGTTGTAAAATATGCAACTAATTTTTCATTCTACATTTAGCTGGCAACAAGAATTTTCTTTAGCCACAAAAGGAAAATATGTAAGTATGGATTGCAAGGAGAGCCTGACTTTGAAACATTAAGACTCGGATAAAAATGAACTTTGACAGAAGCAACTTGGCTCCAAAAGCTTCATTCATTATCATTTTTGACTCATAGGATAGATATTAATCATTTACCCATGCAGTACACAAAAATAAGTTGTTTATGACAACTCAAAGAGCCAATAATTTCATGGAAGTAGCTAACAACTGCAAGTGAACTAATCTTTTCATAACTTTTCTCCAAACTGCATATTGTTCATAAACAGACAATCTTTAGAAGAATAATACCCATCTTTCACTATAATTCCTGACAGGTACCAGCTAACCCATGATTTTGCCTGCTTTTACTGACCAAGATCTCTCTCTCAGGGAAAATCTATTTCTGAAAGGTATATGAGAAAATTATTCAACTGAGGCAAAAATCCTAATACTTTTTAACATATAATAAGCCTAATTTTACTTCCACATGAGTCCCTCAAAAATATTTCCCTGCCCCATTTTTTTTATTGAGGTATACATACCTCATTACATACAACATTATTCAGGTGTACAACATGATTTGGCATCTATATATATATAAAAGCCTAAGCGACCATCCAACTGTTTGACTGGTAGCTATGACATGCAATGACCACCAGGGGGCAGATGCTCAATGCAGGAGCTGCTGAGTTGTGGTGACTTGGCAGCTGCAGTTCTCGGGTGACGCACCAGAACCAGAGAGGAGGAAGCTCAATTCTGGGGTGCATCAACCGAGAACCGCCCTCTTGCAATCCAGGACCCCTCGAGGCATTTCAGAGAGCCGGATTCAGCCTGATCCCCACAGGCCAGGCAGAGGGACTCCACCGGTGCACAAATCCGTGTACCCGGCCTCTAGTTTATACACACACACACACACACACACACACACACACAACAAAATGATCACCACAATAGTCTAGTTAACATCTGTCACCATACATAGTTACAGAATTTTTTTAAAATATATTTTTATTTATTTCAGAGAGTAAGGAAGAGGGGGAGAGAGAGAAACATCAATGATGAGAGAGAATCATTGATTGGCTCCCTCCTGCACACCCCCCACTGGGATCACAATCTGGGCTTGTGCCCTTGACCAGAATCGAACCTGGGACCCTTCAGTCTGCAGGCCCACTCTCTATTCATAGAGCCAAACCGGCCAGGGCCAGAATTTTTTTTAACTTTTAAGATTTACTCACTTAGCAACTTGCAAATAATGAAATTCAAAACTTTTGAAGAACAATCATGTTTATCACTCTTTTTCACAGGTTTCTTTGTGGGTTTTTTTTTTTCTTTCCCAGGTGAGCTTCTCTCCTCTCCTGCAACCATTACTCTTGTGGCATAATTTTCATATTATTTGGCCTGGTGTACCCTCCCTGCGGGCCCCCTGGAGTGGGGTGCTCAGCGTAATGTGGTATATGTACACACTCTTCATTAATCCATCTTTATCAAATATCTTTAAGAGAAACACTTCTCAAAGGAAGAACCATTGGAGGTTTTAAAAAATAAATTATATGACATTTATTTCTGCTCAAAACAAAAGGATTACTCAAAATGAAAATATACGCAGATGTCACCAATAAGCAATTATTACAAAAGACTGAGGAGAGCATAATGTTGCTCTTTAACCTTATACTTTCAGCGACAGAATCAACCAAAGAAAGAAGGAAAGCAGGCTATTAAGCTGTTTAAAAATCTCCCCAGGTTAGCATGTGACCCAGCAGGGAGAGGTTCAAAAAAGTACAGCCTTTCTTTTTCCGCCTAACAACCTGGTTTGTTTCCACTCTTTTTCCCTTAAAGACACATCCTCACAGCTAGCAGCTCTTTCAATCATTTACTTTGGACGCCTGCTTGAGAAGAAATGATCTTGCTCATGCAGATGAGTTTGCCAGACTTGTGTGTACTTTCCAGTCTCAGGCCCTTTATTGTTCTGGTTGAAACTTGACCCTTTGAAATGGATACCAGGACATCAGAAAACGAATTAAAAGAAGAAAAAAGTTGCAGTAAAGGGAACAAAAACTGTAGAAATTTTTCAAGATCAAACTTTTTCCTCTGCTCATCCCCTAAATAAGCCTGTCACAAAACTGTATCTTACGTTACAAAGTAACAACCTACCCTAAGAGTCAATTAATATAAAATACTAAGAATCACACAATAAAACAGTATCATTAATTGTATTATCTAATCTAATAAATATATGTTACATTTGCCTTAGGAGTAGATTGCCAAGACAGATCTCAATCAAAACAGTTTTTCACTCTATTATCTCAACCTGATTAAATAGTACTAAGTAAACTACTATTTTAAAACAACAATTTCAGTCTGTAATAATTACTTTTAGAAAACATTTTGTACACACTTAAACAAGCCAAGCCAAACAAAAATATTAAGGTCTTATCTATAATTTCAAAGTGAGAGGGGATGAAATTTTATTTTTATCTTTTCAGCTTTGATGAAATTTTACCATTTTGTTAAGCACAGAAAGTCTGATAAAAATAAATAACCCAATGGCCTTATTTTTACTTTTCCAAAGGAGGGATTCAATTTTGAAGACCTGTAGTAAGTTTGCCACTAAGAGGTTGTATATTAAACCTAAAAATTCTGTTTCTCTTTACATTCTGGGGGGAAAAGCCCCTGATAAATCACATCAAACTGCAGCTACATGGTTTGTTATTTCACAATCTAAAATGCTGTAAAATTATACTCCCAAAGAAGTCCTACTATTTTGTAACTCTTCTTTACCAGTAAAATGTTTATTTAAAAAGATATTAGTACTACACATAACTCATAAGGCTACACCAGCCCTATAATTCTCACAATTTGAATTTTCTCATGGTATTCTTTCAGTTTTGAGCTAGATTAATTAATAGGTCTGGCGCAAACTCAAAATGAGAATACCCAAATTGCCACATGAGATTATTATAAGTCTCTGAAACAAGAATCAATCAAGCTTTCAAAATTTACCCAAGCTAAAGAAGGTATTTCGATAATACCAAACTGGGAGAAAATAATTATGGAAGTTTAACTGAACTTGACAGAAATATTAAGTAAAATAAAAAATAAATGGCTTTTTAATTCTTGATACCATTGTACTGTGTTTTCCAAAATACACTTTCCTTAGAAAACTATCTCCCTCCATTATTTTCACTTACTTTAAGAAGTATCTCTGACCAGAAGATGTCTTCGCCATCTCCCAGCCTGCTGGCAGAGGTACATCATCAGGAATTTCAAAAGAAGACTGTCGAAGGTGTTGCGCAGTGGGGGTAGCTGCTGGGCCAGAGACCACTCCTGTGGGGGTCAGTGTCCCAGGAGACACAGCTCCCAGCTGCAGTGAGGCCGGAGAGGAATGAGCTCGAACATGCTGTGGAGTCAGGGCTCCGGCAGTGCCTGCATCAGTACTGGCCTATAGGAATATTAAAATGAAATTTTTAAAATTGTTTTTAAGTAGTCCCTTTAAATTTCCTAGATAGACTTTCATTGCAACCAAATATCTACGTACCAAAGGCAAATTTCAACATTTAATATGTGACAGAGAGGAATACAGGTATGCAGATGGATATTTTTAAAGGTTTTATGTAATTGTAATATGTACTTTTACATTTATAATTTTATTGATGAGCAATACATTTAAGTGAATTTTCTACCCACTACACATTTGATGTGCTTTCTACATATTTTAAAGACAAGTTGTACAGAATGAATGGAACATCCCTAAATTAATAAATTTTGAATTTTAAAACCTAATTTCTATAAGGTCAATGAAGCATGGGTGCTTTCCCAAGTTTTAAAGTGTTCCAGGTATAAATGTAAGCCAAGGAACATAACTGCAATTTTTTCACTAGCTAATATATAAGTAGTTAATTTTTTTCCTAAGCTAAGCCCTAAACACATGACAACTGTCATTTTTCTTTTCTCATCATGGACAAAGGACATCAGTAAAACCATCACAAGTTATATAACTTATAATGAATGCAAAAGATTTAGAACTAGCCAAATGTTCTTAAAAGCCACGTAACGAATGAAAATCCAACTATATTATTTGTACCTAGATAATAAAGATGTCAACAGTTCAATTACAATACAACTTAAGAACTTACACACTTACACATACATATACATATGAATGAATTTACATCCAATAGTTTATGGGTATTATTTACAACCCACACACTATTCATAATTCAGTTATTTGAATTCCATTATTAGAATTAGGGATTGATTATCAAAAAGTTAGAATTTCCTAGATTCATCTATGCAAGGAAGGGAGACTGGAAGCAATCAGAGAGGCATTTATGCCTTAAAGTCATGTTCATTTCTGAGTTTCCAATCAGAATATATGTGAATTAGGAAATCATTAGCAAAAATAAAACTTACAGATGCACATCACTTAAGAAACTTATTAAAAACAAACAAATCTACATTAGACAATAGTACAAACCAATAAACTCCTGGATATAAATTCTTGTGCAATTAGAGTATACTTTTTAGCTGCAATTGCATATAGGTGCCACAAAATGGGGAATTCAATCTTCTCCTATGTGTATTATGCTTTCAAAACATATTAACTAGCAGCATAACCCTAGTGCAATGCCAACACACATTTTTCCCATGAGTCCAGAAACCCACTTCCAGGAGTAAAAGAAAAAAGCATAAAGTCTACTTCTTACAAACTGAAGCATTTAGGCAAACAGCTAAATTGTTTTTTTCCTTTCTCCTTCTTAACCCATGTTTTTGCCAGCAGGTTGAGTTTTTCTGAATTCCAAAATCCCTTGGTCTGAGGCAGGAGAACATACAACAAACAGGCTTGCAAGTAGGTGGGGGAACGGGAATGGGGCGACAACTCTACTTTTCCCTCAAGTTACAGCCCAAGTGAACTAACTACATCGCAGTATTTGGAAAACCAATTAACTTTTGGGCAAAGTTCCTAAGCTGAAATTTAGCCTGAAGCAAGTTCTTTTTTTTTTTTTAAGATTAAGAAACAAAGGAAAAACCTACACTAAGCAAATCTTCTGGGACCTATCGGAATGTTAGCACTTTTGTAACAGTTTCACTTCAATGCTGCATCAAGTTGACAAAATAATCGAACGCTGTGTGGGTGAAAACAGTCCTGGTTCCTGTCCGCAGCAAGAAACTAAAAAGCCATGGCGAGCCTCGAATTAGTCATCGCTTCCCAAACAGTAACTTTTAATCACAGCTGAACCGGGCAGGGCTCGGCCTGTGAGTCAACCTGCAGGGTATTATCCAAGGCTTGTGTGAAAACCGAGGCACCGTAAGGCGCCACTCGGGTCCGGCGCAACGTGCAGATGTGGCTAATTTAATCGCATTTCAGCAGACGGTAAATAATAGTCTGCAACTGGGAAACCAGCACGTGAACCGTCCAAGCTGGACGAGAGCGAGCCTGCCCGAGTGTCCAAGGAACGAGGGAAAGGCAAGCGGGTGAAAGCGCTGACTCCCATCAACAACTTCCAGGAAAGTCTGGATCCTGTAACCAGAAAGGGCCGGGGCTGCGAGCAAAAGACATGCTTTCGGGGGCGGGCGGGGGAGGCACGGCCCGAAACCGAAGGGACGGGGTTCCACCCCCGCCCCTCACCAACCCTGGGAAACAAGAGAACAATTCTTGGACTCCCCGGGAGGGCTGAAGGGGACCGAGAGGCCCCGAGGAAAGGGGGGGGATCGGGGCTCCACTTCACAAGCGCGGCCGCCGCTGGCAGCGCACCCACTCGGATGCCAGGGGCGCCCCCTCCCCCACGGCGGCGGCGGCGGCGGCGGCGGCGGCGGCGGGAGCGAAGGTGCGGGCGCGGAGGCGGCGGCGCGCGCATTGTGCAGCCCACCGCGGCCGGCGGCTCTCCCCACCCCCTTCCTTCCTACCACCTCCCCCGCCATCCCGCCAACCTCCCGGGAACCCCAGGGAGAAAGAAAGAAAGAAAGGAAGAAGGGGAAAGCACGCCCCCCGCGGCTGCCACCGCAGAGACCAACTCCGAGCGGAAAAACAAATCTCGGCCCCGGACTCCGGGAGGAGCGCGGGAGCCGGGCACCGCGGCCCAGCGGGCGCCTCCCGTTTCTCCGCGCCCCCGGGGACCCCGCCGCCCCCCTCCCCGCTAGAGCTCCCGGACCCCGCCCGGCCCGGGGCCCGCCAAGCGGCGAAGGGGCAGAGGGGCGGCGCGGTTACCTGTCGGGAGTGGGACTTGGGCTCCGGCGGCTTGAAGAAGGAGTCCGGCAGCTTCCGGAGCCTCATGGGCACCGTCTGGGGCACGTTGGCCGTCTTGGGGTTCATGACGGCGTTGAAAAGCGCCTCCAGGTCGGTCTCCGAGTCCCCTCGGACGTGCACGATCTGGTGTCCGGCCGGGGGGGCCTGCGGCGCCGCCTGGGACCCCGGGGGTGCCGGCTGCCCGGGCCCGGACGACGGGCCCTGCCCCTGCGGGGGCTGCGCGGGCGGCTGCCCCGGGCCCTGCGGGGCCGACTGAGGCGGCGGCTGCTGCCCGGGATCCATGGTTCCTGCTTCCCCGACGCGCACCCCGACCAGGCGGGCGAGGGCTCCGCCCGGCGCCCCGACTCGACGGGCCCGGACGCGAGAAGCGGCGCGGGCGGCGGGCGGGCGGGCGGGCTGCGCTGGGCGGCGGAGCGACGCTCTCCTGCTCTCAGGGCCGGGGGGCTGCGCGGCGGCCCCGCATCCCCCGCCCCGGCGCCTCCGCCCCCGCCCCGCGCCCCGGCTCCACTGGTCTGGCGGCTGCGCCTCGGGAGGGGCTGCGAGGCCGGACCCGCGGCGCCTGGGACCTGGCTCCCCTGCCCTCCCGGACGGACGCGGGACGGCTCGCGGCCTGTGCCCTCCCCTTTTCTCTTCTACTTCCTTTTCTTGTCCCTTCCTTCCTTCCTTCCTCCCTTTCTTTTCCCCGCGGCGGCTGCGCCCGACTGAGACAGAAACTCGCCTCCGACGCCAAAACTAAAGTTGAGAGAACCGCCCGCCCGCGCCGCTCGCCGGCTCCGCCTCCTCCCGGCTCTTCCTTCCTCCGCGCGCCCGCCCGCACCGGATCCGGGGCCGAGGGAACTTTCCCCGGCGGCCGCCGCATTCCTGCACACGCCGGCCTCCGCGCCCTCCGCCGCACGTGACCGCCGCCCGGCGCGGCCCGGCCCGGCCCGGCGGGGCCCCGGCGCCCTCGGCGGAGGCCGGGCTGGGTTGGAAGTCTGGCCGCCCTGGGCCGCAGGAAGCGCAGCCCGGCCCCTCCCGGCCGGTCCCCGGGAAGGGTCCCGCAGGGCCGCCGGTGCGCCCCGCGCTGCGAGTGGAGGACGGGCCGGGAGGTGCCAATCCACCGCCACCCGCCCGCGGGAGCTCACCCGCACCCAGCGGAGGGCCGTGCGGGGTTGAAGCCTCAAGGAATAGGTCGGAGTTCCATTACAAACCCGTGAGCAGGCACTGATTTTGATAAGGGTCCTTTCTTTGTAACGTCAACCTGATTTGTTCACTTTGTGCAAACCCACCCCCCCTGCAAAAGGGATGAACGGTCACTGTACTTTAAAGTTTTGAGACTAGATCTGTGACTGATGTGATTTACTTTTGAAAAACCCCACCAATATTGCCTTTTTTTAAAAAGTGAAAACTTTTTTTAACACTGAAACCTGCGACATAGACATGAAACCTGAGCGAAAAGAAGTCGGTGCTTATGGGTTGCAAGGATTCCTCTGTGTACCTGCCTCTCATCCTCAAGGGCACGGGAGTCCACCCCCTCTTCCTCATCCCTGTGCCTGGCACAGGGTGGACTTCAGTGAATGTCGGCTGAATAAGGAATGAGAGGAGCTCACCCCAGCCACCTGGTTCTCTATGTGAAATCATTAAAAGCAATGGAAAACATATTTTTAATTCATACATTCCGATTTTTAAAATAAGCAACTTCGTTGAGCTATAAACAGACTATAGGGCTCATCCATTTAAGCAACTCGGTGTTTTTAGTATATTCACAGGATTGTGCAACATCACTCTGATTTTAAATCCACCAGCCCATTCTTAAAGAAGCCTAACTTGTTTTAATGATTTTGTCTGCAGTGCTCGTGGAGCAGATGTATAAATAGGTTTAAGCAAGAAAAGGTCCCCTGAGCAAAAAGATAATCTCCCTCCAGCCAGGACATGCCCAGGAGAATTCTGAGGAAGGATCTGGATCACTTGGTGTGAGAGGGTGGGGTCCGGTGGAAAGAGGCTGCGGGCCCTCAAGATTCTAAAGCAGGGTTCCGCTCAACTGCTCTGAACCCCAATTTCATCTGAAGAAGGATTCCCCTTAGTAAAGCCCCCAATGCTCCTTAGATTTATCCCCACCCCATACCAAAATGTTAAGTGTATTTAACCATACACGTGTAGGTTCTGGAGTTACAGCGATTTGAGTTCAGTTCCCAGTTCCACCATTTTACTAGCTGTGAGACATTGCGCAAGTTACTTATTACCTGTTCTTTAATTTCTTTAATATTGTGGTCACCGGTAATAACAGCCACTTCATATGTTGAGGCATTAAATGAGTCAGTGGACATAAAATAAGTACTTAGCTCAGGTTTTGGCCTATAAGTTCTGCATAAATGTCAGCTGCCATTGTCCAGGTTCACAGTTTACTTCACATGTAGTGACACGACCTCTCTTTTGCAGCAACTCCTCCCGCTTCCCCCGGATCCTGTTGGCAGTCCCTTCCTCTCATGTCCAGTAATCAACCCACACAAAGCCTTTGGACAGAAACTACGCATTAAAAACTTCAACTGAAAAACAAGCTTTAAGAACCAAAGTGATTAAAAACCTGGGGTTGTAATGGAAGCTGTCCCTTAACTAGAGCATTTACAACTATGAACGCTATAATTAAAGGGCTTAGGGTACCGCTGAGGTTGCTTTGTTCAATATTGTTTCACCTGCCATTAAAATGAGAACAAAATTGCTTTGATAAGTGGATTAAAAGACTGTTTGGAGTGATTTTATGCTCTGTAAGCACTGCTGAAGCATCGACCAAGATTTTGTAACTTACTATGCCTCATCTATAAAATTTCAATCACAGGTTAGTGTGGAATAACAATAACATGTATTCAATCCTTTGCCCCTCTCCTCCTTTCCAGCCCCACTTTGGGAGCAATTATCAATTTAAGGGACCTTGAAATAGGGAGTTGCCTTCTTCAGACAAAGACCCACCGTTTTCCTGGGTCATTTTCAATGTCCATGGAGATCACTATCTCAAAACGCTAGTCTCGCAATGACTTGACTTCTCAGCTACAATGGACCCTCATCTCCACTCCACTCCAGTCACCTACTCCTATGTCCACACCCCATCTTTGTCCAGAAATACTTCAGCTATGAAATCAAACCATGTTATACTATTCTCTCAATAACCATTTGGTTCTCTGGTTTCATTACTCACCCCTCATTTATTATTAACCTCTCTCTTTCCACCAACCTATCACTCCTGTTTTCCTTTCTTTCCCAATTGAGTTTAGAAATCATAACATTGCTTCAACCTCTCTTAGTCATCTATGCCCTCAATTCCGTTGCCTCATGTATTTCAATGAATCTTTTAAACTGAATTAATCCAATCATCTGCCTTTTTCTATCCAACATCTAAGGTTTATGGGGGCCTGGGCCCCACGTTTAGACATTTTGTCAAACTGAGATTATACTATCATCCCAGAGATCTATACCTGCACCATTCATTGTAGAACGTTAAACTTTGTCCTTTTACCAAATGACACTCTCTTTAATGCATTATGAATTAATGTTTTAAGTAAATTCTGTAATTATCTGGCGAATAGCACAGTTACATTGCATTGTAATTGTTGTGTGTTAAAAGCATTAATTTGCTAAGTGTAAACATTTGAAACATACCTTGGTTTTGTAACCCTCTCAACATTCCAGCATGCTGGAGTTGACTGGGGGCTTGAGAAGAGGAAGCCTCCAGCCCTCTCTCAACCTCTGAAAAGCCTGGCTAACACCCAGGTTCCTCGGGGGTGCTGGAGGGAATCTCTCAGGCGCGTGAATTGGTGTCTTTCTATATTTATAGTCTCTAGCCATCTTTCCTGTGTCTGCAATCAGCTTCTCACTCACGTGACATGGTTATTCTAAACTTTACTGCTCTCCTCGTCATGGTTATTCATCATCCACTTACCCTTTAGAAAATCACATCACCTCCAAGTACTCAGAGAACGGAGACCACCATGCACCAAAGCCCTACAAATCTTCCCCCGAACCTACAGAAACACACGTACAGGACTTTGCTTGCACAAGTACATTTTTTGGAAAGAGCAGTCCACATGCTTGCTTTTCACTTCCTCACCTTTTATTCATTTACCCTCTGACTCAACACATCCAAAATTGAACTCTTTACCTCTACCCTCTTCCACCTCCAACCACACACACACCCTCCCAAGCCACATCCTCCTTCTGATTCACCATCTCAGTTAATAGCATCATGATCCACTCCCTTATTCAAGCCCTAAGTGTCCTCTTAATCACTTCCCTTTACCATAAGTTACATACAGCCAGTTAATAATTTGTGGTGTTCTTTCAGATCTCTGAAGGTCTGCTGCCCAGCTCCATGTCCATTTCTACTTGACTTCCCATCAATTTTTCCAGAGCTTCCAAAATCACGTCCCTGCTTCTAGTTTTATGTGGCTCCTTCCAGTTTTACGTGACTCCTAGTTTTACGTGGCTCCATCAGAATTCTACTCTGATATCAGAGTGATCTTTCTAACATGCGAGTCTGATCATGGTGTGAAACCATTCAGGACAAATTCATGGCATATAACCTTGACCATGGCATATAACCTTAACCATTCTAGTCCTTGCTTCTCTCCTCAACTAATCTCTTGCAACTCGCCTATAAGTGTTATGTTTTCCGGGCTTATTGAACCACTTGTGATTCCTTGAATAAGCCATTTTCCCTCTCATCCTTTGCCTTCTGAAGATGCGGTCCCTGCTGTTTGGAACTCCCTTTTCACCTGGTTTCCCTTGTACTCAACCTCCAACCTATGTACCTACCTCTAACAAAAAGCCTCCTTGGCTTTCGCCTTCTCAGTGGTCCCCACCCCACACACTCGGTGAGAGGCTTCTTTTCGGGGCTCACACATAATCCACCCACCTCCTCCATCATGGCATTTACCATAGTTTGTTGTGATTGTGCATGTGTCTGTGTCCCCAATGCCACTCTGGGTCTCCCATCTCTTTATCCCCATGCTAGCAATGTTGACCATAGGTACGCAGTAAACACAGAAGACAAGGAGGGGAGGAAGGTAAGGTGGTATCCCAGAGCCCAAGAATAGAGGTATGGGTTTGAATGTCAAACAACTCACTTGCTGCCATGATTCCAATTTTGAAAATTCATTCAGTTTCCACAGGCCACACAGATGTTTCTCAGTCATATACCTCTAAGACTTCACAACATTTAATAAATACTAATGAATTCGCTTGAGTTTTCGAATGTTCTTGATGGAATAAAAGTAACAGTTAACATTGTGTCAGACGTTGTGCTGAGTGCTCTAAATGGAATATCCCATTTAATCCTTATAACAATTCTTTGAAGTTAAAATTAAAAACAACCTCTTATATCCCTGCAGTGTGGCTCAGTGGGTGAGCGTCAACCATGCACCAAGAGGTCGCCTGTTCAATTCCTGGTCAGGGCACATGCCCCACATGCTCAGGTTGTGGGCTCAATCCCCAGCAGGAGGCAGCCGATCGATGTTGATGTTTCTCTCTCAATGATGTTTCTCTCCCTTTCCCTCTCTCTCTCGCAAGTAAATAAAAATACATTTTTAAAAACAACAACAAAAACCTCTTATAGATGAGGAAACTGAGGCAGAGAGAGTTAAATAACTTGCCCAAAGTTGTACCGCTAGTATGTGATAGAACTGAATTTGAATCTACATTTCTGATTCCAGAGCTCAAATGCCCCATCAGGAATATTATATTTAATTTCATCAGACAGTTCAAAAAGGTTATTCACAAATTTATGAATGTAGGATATAGGGGTGTAGAAACCCTGTCATTTAAAGAGCATTTTATTTTTTATCAACCAATAAATGCTGGTTTAGAGTTATGAAGTCTTAATGTTAAACATTAAGGACAAAGCTAGGTTGCTCTCTGGAAAGTCAGATTGAAAGTGTGAAGAGACTTTCATTCCAAAGGAGTTTAGACAAAAATTAATGGACAATATACTTATTAGGGGTTTTCATACTGCAGGGACATAGGTTACTGGAGCCCAGCTGGTGTGGCTCAATGGTTGAGTGTCAACTTAAAAACCAGGAGGTCACCATTTGATTTTCAGTCAGAGCACATGCCTGGGTTGCAGGTTTGATCCCCAGTGGGGGGCGTGCAGGAAGCAGCTGATCAATAATTCTCTCAACATCATTGGTGTTTCTTGTTTTCTCCCTTCCTCTCTGAAATATACATATCTATCTATCTATACTAGAGGCCTGGTGCACAAAATTTGTGCACTCCGGGGGAAGGTCCCTCAACCTGGCCTGTACCCTCTTGCAGTCCGGGAGCTCTTGGGGGATGTCTGACTGACGGCTTAGGCCCGCTCCATGGGGAGTGGGCCTAAGCCGTCAGTCGGACAACCTTAGCACTGCTGCAGAGACTGGAGAGGCTCCCGCCACCACCACTGCGCTCACCAGCCATGAGTCCAGCTTCTGGATGAGCGCACTGACCACCAGGGGGCAGCTACTGCATTGAGCGTCTGCCCCATGGTGGTAGGTACACATCATAGCGACTGGTCGTTCCGCAATCAGGCTGAAACCAGCTCTCCAACATCCATTGAGGGGTCCCGGACTGTGAGAGGGTGCAGGCCAGGCCGAGGGACTACACCAGTGCACAATCAGGGCTGGGGAGGGACACGGGAGGTTGGCTAGCTGGGGAGGGACCACAGGAGGGCTCCAGGGCATGTCTAGCCCTTCTCACCCAGTCCCAATTGGCCGGACTCCAGCTAACCTATCGATTGGAGTGTCTGCCCCCTGGTGGTCAGTGCATGTCATAGCAACTGGTCGACCAGTCAACTGACTGCCCCTGGTGGTCAGTGCACATCATAATGAGCAGTTGAGCGGCTTTAGTATATCATTAGCATATTATACTTTGATTGGTTGAACGGCCAACTGGATGACTGAACACTTTGCATTTTAGGCTTTTATTATATAGAATAAAAGGCTAATATGCAAAGTGTCCCCTCGGGAGTTCGACTGGGAGACCAGGAATTTGATCACTCGCTATGACATGCGCTGACCACTAGTGGGCAGTGTGGAACAAAGGAAGGCCCCGGCCGGCAGCTGGCAGCTGGGGAAGGTAGGTCCCGGCCAGCAGCCAAAAGGCCCTGATCGGCCCTGATTACCAGCCAGGCCTAGGGACCCTACCCGTGCACGAATTTCATGCACCAGGCCTATACACACACACACACACACACACACACACACACACACACACACACATATATATTCACAGATAAGGAGAAACAGTCCTAGCACGTGGAGCTGGGCTTCGTGGATCTCTATGTCTTGCTCAGGATTCACTGTACTTCTAACCACATTGGTGGTGATCTCCCAAACCCCTAGAATCCATTACTCTCTGTAAGTTCCCTGTCAGAGTGATCCATTACTGGGACTCAGCTTCCCTTCCTGCTAAAACTGGAGAAGTCCCTGTCTCTCTTGCTCATGATTTTATTCACTCATGGCTTCAATAGCCTCAAAGCTTCTGCTTATTCCCTTCTGTTTCTGGATCTTCCTACCCTCTGCTAGCTATATGTCTGGCACTGAATGGATGAAATTAAGATGAAACATTTATATAAGCACTTCTAAAGTGCTGATTATGTGCCAAGAATTGGCAGTAATTGATATAATTATGCTTATTTCATAGGATAATCATGAGGATTAAATAAGAAGTGTGAATGAGTTTTATTATTGTATTATGTAGATTAAGAAAGCCTGATTTGAATTGACTTGGTATAATTGTGTGATGAGAAATTAAGGAACAGTTTGCTAAAGAAAGTTCTCCTAGGCCTGATAGGACTTGACTATTCAACTCAGAGATATTATTTCAGAGTTCTCCACTTTAATATTTAGAAGATATTTTGTTTGTACCTGAGAATTAACATTGCCCTGAAATTATTTTTATTCTAATTCATGTTCTGAATTCTCAAATATAAAATGTTTATTACTACAGCCTTTAGCAATTATTATGCATATTCCACATTAGATACTAATCAATAATTATGAGCTAGACTCTGGCTTGAAGGAGATCCTTCTGAAGTAGCTAGAAACTACTGTGAACAATAAATGCATAAGGTAATTATCAAGAGCTTTGTTGGTTTTAAAAACTGCTTTTCATTCTAGTTATAGGGAGAAGGGAATCTCAAATCTCATAGCTGCACCTCTAATTTATAGACGGAAAATACCCACTTTTTAAAAAAATAGTACAAATTATTGTTCATACTATTTAACAGATATTATCAGAATTGAAAAATAAATTTAGCACACAGATAGATATTTGAAGTCAGGTTCCCTGCAAAGCTATATATGCAACTAAAGAGTAGGTTCTGCAACTCCCGGGGTAGTTTATTTATTCAGAACCCATTACTTTGAGTTATGTTACAAAAGGTGTTGTTAGACTGGAACTTTTTTACATTTTCTTTCTTTCTTTATTTTTTTAAAATATATTTTATTGATTTTTTACAGAGAGGAAGAGAGAGGGATAGAGAGTTAGAAACATCGATGAGAGAGAAACATCGATCAGCTGCCTCCTGCACACCCCCCACTGGGGATGTGCCTGCAACCAAGGTACATGCCCTTGACCGGAATCGAACTGGGACCTTTCAGTCCGCAGGCCGATGCTCTATCCACTGAGCCAAACCGGTTTCGGCACATTTTCTTTATTGATTAAGGTGTTAATCTATCCCCCCCACCCCCCCTCATGCCCTCACCCTCCTGGTGTCGGTGTCCATTGGTGATGCTTATATGCATGCATACAAGTCCTTTGGTTGATCTCTCCCCCTTACCAAAATAAGTCAGTCAGAGAAAGATAAATATCACATGATCTCACTCATTTGTCGACTGGAATTTTTTTCCTAGGCCATAGCTATAGGTCTAAGTAAGAAAGAAAGACAAAGTCTCAAAGTGTCATCTATTTACCAATTTTAGAGAATAAGCAATTTTAAAGCACTTTAGAAATGAACATTTACATGTAATTATTTTAAAAAAACAAGATCATGTTCATCCCTGTTTAGTTACACAATATCAGTTGGGGTGGGGAACTGGGATTAGAAGAGAGATAAGCTACAATCTATGACAATATTTCTTTGTAAAAAAAAAAATCATGCCAACTCTTCACTCATTTAAGTTGGCTTCTCTGATATTTTTCCCTGATAGCAGAAAAAATATTTATGAGCAACTCTACTCAGATTACTATCCGGGTGAGTTAGTTGCCTAAACTGATAAGCATACACCAGGTTATGACAACCTTCCAGAAAGGATTGGGGGCACAGGTAAATTGCTCAAGCCTGTTTCTTTTTTTTTTTTTTTTTTTTTTGCATCTTGGAGGACCTGTCAGACCTATTACAGAAAGACACACTCCTTTCAAATATTATATGTATTTTTCATATTATACCACAATAGATGCATTTTGGTTAATAGGCTTCTCTTTTTTAAATAAAATGTTATATATACTGCAGTAAAAAATCATTTTAAATCAGATTTATTTTTCTTCTACAATCTAGCTAAAGTTGTCCATATGGGAGAAATTAGTTTGTTCTAGAGCTGGAAGTGAAGAATGTCAAAGTATGAAGCCCTTCAGGCTTAGGGCAGAACCAAGTGCAGCAAGTAATGGAGACCCCAAAGAGCCACACCCGCGCAGTGAGCAATACAGACTGTCACATTCAGGCTTGTGCTTTCTACATCGAGGCTTGAAAGTAAAGGCCCGTAGGTCTCATCATTAACCACACTTTACTAAGTTACACAAAAAATGAAAAGGTTATCTTCTAAAAATACTAAACATATTATGTTACCTACCAGTGTTTCTCAAGGTATAGTCTCCAAACCAACATCAGCGTCAATGAAAATTTGTTAGAAATGTAGCTTCTCAGGCCATAAGCCAGACCTACTGAATCAGAAACTCTGGAGGGAGACAGGGCAATCTGGGTTTTAACAAGTCCCTGTAGGCGATTCTGATGCAAGCCAATGTTTGAGAACACTACTCTATATTATGTTCCACATCCTGTTTTTGTTCTATAAATATTGCTTTGGAAACATCATGCATTAGATAAAATCCCTTTACAATTTTATAGATAAACTGGAGGCCCAGTGCATGAAATTTGTGCATGGGAGGGGAGGGGGTCCCTGAGCCCGGCCTGCACCCTCTCCAATCCGGGACCCCTAGGGGGCTATCGGACTGCATCTTGTAATCTGGGACCACTGGCTCCTAACCGCTTGCCTACCTGCCTGCCTGATTGCCCCTAACTTTGCTCCTGCTGGCCTGATTGCCCCTAACAACCTCTGCCTCACCCCGCACCTGGGATCCAGGATTCCCTCCTCCGGCCGGTCGCAGGCACCCAGGACCCAGCCTCCCCTTCCTCTGGCCAGCCCAAGGCACCCAGGACCCGGGCTGGCTTCACCTGGGCCAGCCACAGCCACAGGGGATCGTGGGTGGGTGGCTTTGCCTGGGCCGCAGCTGCAGGCACCCAGGACCGCAGGGCAGGCGGCTTGTCCCTCTCCTGGACTGCAGCCTGGCAGTTCCCCATTCCTCTCTCGCAAGCTCATTTGTGCCTGGCTGGTCCCATTCTTCTCTCTCCAGTGTTAAGTGTCTGAGCCATTATGGTGTGATGGTGTGAAGGCATATTTGCATATTAGCTCTTTATTATATAGGATACCCCTTTAATCTCATTATTTATTCCATAAATATATATATATATATAGTATATAATGTTTTTGACAATTGAAAAAAATCTATTTATTTGATAACATTCATGTTGTAATGAATCTCAAAAAGCAATGTCTTGAATCTTACATGAAAGGTAACAATGAATTCTATTTTCAAAGGTCTCTTAAGCAGTGATTCCAATATGTTTGCAGTTTTAACATTCTGTGACTATTGTTTCAACATATGCATATCTTCAACTAGACATGTGGCACAAAAATGTTTTTAAAACCATTAAAGAGGAAATAAGTAGATAATAAGAGACACATCAGAGAGGTTGATGTATTCTTCAAAGATAGTTTTTAACGTAATGGTTTTGAAAACATTTTTTGTGTTCAGTGGGTGTGGCTTAGTGGTTGAGCAAGGACCCATGAACCTGGTCAGGGCACATGCCTGGGTTCCCGGCTCAATCCCCAGTAGGGGGCATGCAGGAGGCAGCCAATTGATTATTCTCTCTCATCATTGATGTTTCTATCTCTCTCTCTCTTCCTTCCTATCTCTGAAATCAATAAAAAAATCCTAACTAATAGACAGAATATATAAATTGACCGTCACTCCGTGACAAAAGATGGTGGCGCCCACAGCCAATAAGGAGGGAATATGAAAATTGACGCGACAAAGATGGTGGCCTTCTGCCCCGCCCCAGCCACTCTGGGCCTCTGGGCAGTGCGTGCACGTGCAGGCGCAGAGCATCCGGGGTGTGGTGGGATGCCTGCTATGAGGGGCGTGCGGGGGGTAGAGGGAGCTACAGGAGGGCAGCAGGGCCAGAGCAAAGGTGGAAGGCGGCTCTGGGCCGGAGTGAAGGCAGAAGGTGGCGGCCAGAGCGAAGGCCTGGGTCTCGGGTGCCAGCGACCAGGGGAAGGAAGGCCTATTCTTGCACGAATCTTTGTGCATTGGGCCTCTAGTTAAAAATAATAAAAACAAAGAAAAAATGTTTTGTGTGCCACATGTCATGTTAAAAATGTGAATATGTTACCAAATTACTTTAAGTGGGTTGGTGCCTATATAGATTGTGGCAGGTGTTTTAGTTACATCTCCCTTCTGGCCTCCAGCTAGTTAATGCATATATGTATGTAAATGTGTGTGTGTGTGTGGGTGAGTGGGTGGGAGGGGGGATGGGTTTGTTTACTGAAATGTCTCCAGTCCTTCTGACCTTCCCAGAGGCATCAGACACTTTTCAGCTCACACCTCAATTCCTGGCTGGTCTCCCAGGCTCTATCCGGTCTTTCCCACTCCCATCAATCTTCTATGATTCTACACCCATTTCCCTCAAGTGCCATTTCCACCCTTGCTCTCCAACTCAAAACTGCAGGAATTTCTATATAGGCAGCAACCCACCTAAAGTAATTTTCTTAAAACCTTGTTGGGGTCAGGATTCATGCCTAGCACAATGCTTTGTACAAAAACTTAAATGTTGCAGATAGGGTAAGTAATCTATCATATTTTGCCTTTTATAAAAGGTATGGTGGGATCTTTGGACCAGGAACTGGAAGTTCTGGTTTTAAGAGCTTTATGGCTTTGGGCAAGTCATTTAACCCCGTGCTGCCCAATAAAACTTTCTGCGATGGGGGAAGGAATGATCTATATCTGTGCTGTTTAAAACCAGAACTACTAGCCACATGTGTAGCTACTGAGCACTTGAAATGTGGCTAGTGTGACTAAGGAATAGAATTTTCTGTTTCATAGATGGCCAGTGACTGTCATATTAGACAGAGCAGAAAAACCTCTCAGGACCTCAAGTTCTTGTGTACAGAAGAGAGAGTTGAGCTAAGTGATCGCCTGTGCCTTTTAGTTCTAAAATGCTGTTATTCTAATTCAGCACAACAAATTCATATGCACATTTTGGGAGTTTAACTTTTAACCTCCTAAAACAAAATACAGTTCTAATGAATGTTAAATTATACACTTTGACACATAGAAATTATGTAAATAATGGTCATCACAAATTGTAATCAATTGTGTATAAATGACTTTTTGGACAGTAGGAAGCATATATTGTGACACTGACCACCGGAGAACGTGCGGTACTTGGAGAGGACTTATCAGACTGAAAGATGATTCAAGAACCGAGAAACAAGACATTGAGTAAAGGCGAAAGATGTGGGATTGCTTAGAAAAATGACTGTGGGAAGACTTAATAATTATATCCAAGTATATACGAAGGGTTATTAGACAGAGATGATGTCCAGATGTTCTCCATTTACTAGACGCAATAGACGTTAGTTGAACGATCTACTTTCCTAAGGCCTATCTGCTGCTGTATTCAAGACAGTTTGTAATACCACATGTATTTTCTACCTCTTCACTATTAGTGAGGAACATTCTCTCTGCCTGAAAATCTTTCCTCCCCTAAGCCAATCCGCGACTGCTGTTTCTTTTAAGGTGTACTTTAATTCCCTTCTCTAGGAAGCCTTTCACTGTGGATCATCCTTGACTGATCACTCTGGGTCCCTCAGAACGGCAGTGCTATATTTAACCTTATTTTATATGTATGAAGTATTTTAAGAATAAGTGTTTTATTCTACAATATGTTAAGGGCATAGAAGGGTGTCAGTTGGTAAAAAAATTGATTGAATAAAAGTCTATTTATATGGTTATAGATGCTTTCCATTTTACTATTTCTCTCACACACCTTTCTAGTAATGAAAAAGAAAAATAATTTAGATTCTTGGTGTTTGCTAAAGCTCAGTGACATTTTCTCTTTACAAAAGAAAAAAGATAAGATAAACAGGAATGGTAAGTTTCAGCCTTATTTAAACCCAGGTTAGCCAGCCTATTCGAATGAACTTTAACATGTGTGCCAAGTCAGGAGATTGAAGGCTTACATTAGAGGATATCAGGTATACCGGCTGCTAGAGTTTGCCAGTTGGACACAGCTAAATGTGGCCCTAAATGCAGCTTTTAGTACTAATTAATGCAGCTTTTACAGTAAGAGACAGCATACTTCCCTGTCCTTTATTCTTTCCTTTGTTTTTTGCTTTTCATGTATTCTTTCTCCCCTCTCCTTTTTATTTAAACTAGAAAAAAAGTAGAGCAGTGGTTCCAAACGCTAAAATTGCCCATCAGAATCAATACACATTTGTAAAAATACATAAAATAATGCTCTATTTTACATAAAAAGTCAGAGCAATTAAAAAAGTATTATTTCACATCCACCAGATTGAAAAATATTTAAAAATGTGTGTCATGTTTTCAATAAAACTTCAAGTTTCATTAGGAGTAATTGGGTATTTCTCTCATTGAACCTAACACTGTTATGAGCACTAGAATGTAAACTTCCAAATATAGAAAGTTTTGTCTGTTTTGTTCATTGCTGTATGTGTAGTGCCTAGAAAGTGCCCAGCACACAGTAGGTAATCAATAAACATCTGTGGGAGAATGAATAATTGGATGACTAAGAAGCCTTCAGGATCAATAGTTTTCCTAAGAAACCTCCAGTCAGTTTTTAGAAACTTCAGACCTAGGTTTTCAAAGTTGTAAGGACCAAGGTTGGTTGAGCATGGCCTGGGGCAGGAACGAAAGGCAGGACGAGGGATTTCCCCACTCTGACCACATCTTCCTACCACAGTTCCCACTTCCCAGTCCTCACTACCTCAAATACCCAGCACTTCATAATTCACCCAGCCGCTAGCCTTTTTGGGGCCCATATTTTATTTTTTTCTAATCTGCATTCCATTGTCACATACTTCATGATCCCAAAAAGGGTTTCCATTGCTATTAACTTAGATCAGTCAATTCTGTGCTTTGACAACTACTATAATCTTCTGTTTGATCTTTGGACTTTGGACTTTCCTTACCCCAATTCATCACTGCCAGACTAATCTTTCCAGAGTATCACTTTCATGATGCTACTACCCTGCTCCAAAGTCTTTAATGACTGCTATATGTCATCTATTTAAAAGATTTACATTTCTTAGCTTTGTACCCACAGCCCTCAGTGACCAGTTCCCCATTAATCTGTCTTCTCTGTGTTATTACCCAGAACTCCTGAACAGGACTCCTCAGTTCCAACTCATCAGATATACTCATGTCCCCCCACAATCACCTTGTGTTCTTCTATTTTTTTTGCTCAGGAGACAGACCTAAGTGTCCCAAGTTCTCCAGTCTTTACCCTGAATCCATTTTTTGAATGTCCAAATTATAATTCCGTAAGCCTTCTCTTCTTAAGTCATTTTCAGAATTTCTGAAAAAATGCTGTCAAATCCCAGAAAACCATTGTGTTGCCACATGTCACCATGGTCAGTTTCTCACTCCAGTATAATACTCTATCCTCAGTTGATCACAGCTTGCTCTTCAAAGCTGGCTTCTAAGGCTGCTGCTGTTCTCCAAGGATAATTCGCCCCAGGCTGCTTGTCTGATTCCACACAGTACAGCTACATCCAGTTTATACCGGTGTGCGCAATTTTACACAGGCTTAGGGATAACAAGTGGACCTACTGTACTCCTGATGTCCTGTGACCATACTCACCCACCCTTCCCTGCTCCCTCACTCTCCACACCTGAGTCACACACCCATCACATGGACTGAGTTGGTCAGAAAACACAGATGAAGTGTCAGTTAAGTGCCAGGCAATATGCTAGGCGTTGAGGATACAAAGGGGAACCAAAGAGACACAATTGCTGTTTTCATGACAGACATTAAATGATTACAAATAGTTGAGCAAATAATTCTAAGTGTGCATAATGCTGCCAAAGAAACACCTAGAATCCGAACTTAGGTCCTCTACAGAGAAAGGGGAAAAAGTGCTCCCATCTCTTATACTCTATCTAGTCAAATCAATAATAAAATAAGCCCGGCCTGTGTGGCTCAGTGTTTTAACATTGACTATGAACCAGGAGGTCACTGTTTGATTCCTGGTCAGGGCACATGTCTGGATTGTGGCTTGATCCCCAGTGGGGGGCTTGTGGGAGGCAGCCAATGAATGATTCTCTTTCATCATTGTTTCTATTTCTCTCCCCTTCTCCCTTCCTCTCTGAAATCAATAAAGTTATATTAAAAAATAATAATCTTGCCCTGGCTGTCATGACTCAGTGATTAGAACTTCAGCCTGCCCACGGAGGGGTCTTGGATTGGATTCCCAGTCAAGGGCAAGGGTTGCAGGTTTGATCCCTGGCCCCAGTGAAGTGGGGGGGGGGGGGGGGGCGGGGGGGCGCATGTGGGAGCAACCAATAAATGAATGTCTTTCACGTTGATGTTTCTCTCTCCCTCCCTTCCACCCCTCCACTCTCTCTAAAAATCAATGGAAAAAATATCCTTGGGTGAGGATTAATCAATAATAATAATCATCTTAAGAAAAGCAATCCTGACCTTAAGGAAGACAGCTTTTTACATTATTTTGCTGCTTAGCTCTAGATTTTTTTAATATTTCCTCAACAGAGAACGAAAAAAGCC
Organism: Cnephaeus nilssonii; assembly: GCF_951640355.1. Classification (NCBI taxonomy): domain Eukaryota; kingdom Metazoa; phylum Chordata; class Mammalia; order Chiroptera; family Vespertilionidae; genus Cnephaeus; species Cnephaeus nilssonii. The sequence goes on along the minus strand of NC_137084.1, from coordinate 67,016,890 downwards.
ACAATTCATGAACACTTAAACTATGTGCTTGGCACCATCCTAAGCCATTTATATATATACTAGAGGCCTGGTGCATGAAATTCGTGCACTGGGGAGGGTGTCCCTCAGCCCAGCCTGCACCCTCTCCAATATGGGACCCCTCGGGGGATGTCCAACTGCAGGTTTAGGCCTGATCCCTGTGGAATCGGACCTAAACCTGCAGTTGGACATCCCTCTCACAATCCGGGACCGCTGGCTCCTAACCGCTCACCTACCTGCCTGATTGCCCCCTAACTGCTCCCTTGCTGGCCTGATTGACACCTAACTGCTCCTCTGCGGGCCTGATTGCCCCCTAACTGCTCCTCTGTGGGCCTGATTGCCCCCAAATACCCTCCCCTGCTGGCCTGATCACCCCCAAGGCTTTTATTAGTATAGATATGACCCTGCACAGAAAATTTTACTAACCCTGCTGTACAATAAGGGCTTGACAATTGAATCATTAGGACCAGACACCAAGATTTCCTTTCTTTGAATAGTGGACGGAATAATTATCTTGTGTTTAAGTTGCCCAGAAATTAAAATGAGATAATGACTTAGAAAAGTATAAAAGTATAAAAGCACCATATAAAGACAACTGTCTTTTTAATGAAGTGGTAAAATGAAAAACACTATTTTTATTCTCCCCTTCCTTCCTTTACAGCTTTTATTTAAACTTTGAAATTTATAAAAATTTCACTCCAATTTTCATTTCTTTACATTCAATATTATTTTGTATTGGTTTCAGGTTTTATATTAGTTACAGAATAGTGGTTAGACAATCATATACTTTACAAAGTGTTCCCCGATATTTTTAGTACCCGCCTGGCATCATACCATCATTACAACACTATTGACTATATTCCCTATTTAAGTGACAATGGGTTTACAGGTTCCTTTCAGTCTTTCTTTTGTGTTGCTCGTCCTTCCTTTTCTTTCTCACTTCTTCCCTCATTTTCTTTATATAGTATCTCAATTGGCCATCAAAGCTCAGTGAAGGCACTGGGACACGCTTCATCCATTTTACAGACCAGGAAACTGAGGCCAATTCCAGTTGGCTGTGGAACTTGACTCAGCACACAGGAAGCCCTCAGAGCCATGCTCTTTGCGCTTCCTAAGGGGCAGCCGCCCAGCAAACAGAACAATCCTTCCAGTCAGGCTTCCAAGCCTCTTTCTCGAGCACCTCTTCATTGCGGATGCTCCACATTCTTTCCTCTCCCCATCCCCTGCCCCCCATTCTTTACTGCCCCCGCTTCTCCGGAGCAGGTGGAAGGCTTCGCACTCATTGCCTAGGCATGCTCTGCCATGGGGCAGGGTGTTCCGGGCTTGCTTTTGGGTAAAGGCCAGAGCAGGAGTCGCTGCCTCTGAAGTGTGAAGGCCGCCTGAGCGAGGCCCGTTAGCACTGGGAGCTTCTCTGAATCACATCAGTCAGTCCAGTACCCTGCAGTGCAGCATCCCTCCACTGAGGTGGCAACACCCCTCAACCCCCGTCTCAGGGGTGAGGGTCCTTGCCCTTCTGCCCAGGAGTCCTTCCATGCCCCTTGATCCCTGGCTGGGCCCACCCGCGTCTTGGGGCCACTGCAGAACCTCTGTCTCTCTGCAGATGAGGCAGATCCCTGCCCTTGGTCTCTGCGAAGCTATGAATCTGTGGCCAGAGGCCTGGTCTCAGCAACCCCATGCCTGCAATGTCCCCAGGGACCCCCGGGAGCGGCTAGGCGGGTCCAGCCTCACCTCCCCGGGGCCACGATCTTCCCAGGGACCCCCGGGAGCGGCTAGGCGGGTCCGGCCTCACCGCCCAGGTTTCCAGGGACCCCGGGGAGAGGCTACGCAGGCCGCTGCCCCTCCTGGGGCCTGTGATGGACCTGGACCCCTCCTAGTCCATCCGGCCGATGGACTGGTACCTTGTGGGCCATGTCTGGCACTGCTTGCAGGGCCTCCTCCGCCCCTGATGGACCCATACCCCCCGAAGCAGGCCATGGTGCTGCCCGCCCTGCCTTGGTATGCAAATTAACCGCCATCTTTGGTGGGTTAATTTGCATACTCACTCACTCTGGTTGGCTGTGGGCATAGCTAAGGTACGGTCAATTTACATATTTGTCTATTATTAGGTAAGATATATATATATATATATATATATATATATATATATATATATATATATGTGTGTGTGTGTGTGTGTATGTAATTTTCACAATAATCTATGAAGGAGTACTATTAATTTCCCCTTTTATAGAAGAGGCAACTAAGGCACAGAAAGGTTTAACTAGCTCGGTCACACAGCAAGTAATGGCAGAAGAATCTAGGCCAGTGGTTGGCAAACTCATTAGTCAACAGAGCCAAATATCAACAGTACAACGATTGAAATTTCTTTTGAGAGCCAAATTTTTTAAACTTAAACTTCTTCTAATGCCACTTCTTCAAAATAGACTCGCCCAGGCCATGGTATTTTGTGGAAGAGCCACACTCAAGGGGCCAAAGAGCCGCACGTGGCTCGCAAGCCGCAGTTTGCCGACCACGGATCTAGGCAATTTGATTGGCTACCCCAAAGTCTTTATTACTATCTCTTACTACAAAAATCTGCATAATCACAGATAGGTCATTAAAATGATTTTCCCAAAACAATGGATTGATATTCCTTCAAAGGTGTATTCTACCTCCACCTTTAAAGCAGAGAGAAAATATTGGCAGCTCCTCCGAATCAGTCCCAATCTTCTGCCTCCGAACTTTCATTCCAGAGCAAGGCTCAGGGCACTCTGCCACATCATGCTTCTCTACTCAGCTGGCCTGCTCTCCTTTCCAGGTGTTGGAACCCCATCCATTCTTTTATTTTTTATTTTATTTTTTAAATCTTTATTGTTCAGATTATTACAGATGTTCCTCTTTTTTTCCCCCATAGCTCCCCTCCACCTGATTCCCCACCCCACCCCATGCCCTTACCCCCCGCCACTGTCTTCATCCACAGTTGTAAGGTTTTTTGTCCAGTCTCTTCCCGCACCCTTCACACCCTCTTCCCCCCGAGAATTGTCAGTCCACTCCCTTTCTATGCCCCGATTCTATTATATCCATCATTTTATTCTATTATCAGATTTTTTATTCACTTGATTTTTAGATTCACTTGTTGATAGGCATGTATTTGTTGTCATTTTGTTGTTCATAATTTTTATCTTTACCTTCTTCTTCTTCTTTCTCTTCTTAAAAAATACCCTTCAGCATTTCATATAATCCTGGTTTGGTGGTGGTGAACTCCTTTAGCTTTTTCTTATCTGTGAAGCTCTTTATCTGACCTTCAATTCTAAATGATAGCTTTGCTGGGTAATCTTGGTTGTAGGTCCTTGTGGTTCATCACTTTGAATATTTCTTGCCACTCCCTTCTGGCCTGCATAGTTTCTGTTGAGAAATCAGCTGACAGTCATATGGGTACTCCCTTGTAGGTAACTGTTTTTCTCTTGCTGCTTTCAAGATTCTCTCTTTGTCTTTTGCCCTTGGCATTTTAATTATGATGTGTCTTGGTGTGGTCCTCTTTGGATTCCTCTTGTTTGGGGTTCTGTGCGCTTCCTGGACTTGTAAGTCTATTTCTTTCACCAGGTAGGGAAAGTTTTCTGTCATTATTTCTTCTAATAGGTTATCAATATTTTGCTCTCTCTCTTCTTCTGACACCCCAATAATTCGGATGTTGGTACGCTTAAAGTTGTCCCAGAGGCTCCTTACACTATCTTCATATTTTTGGATTCTTTTTTCTTTTTGTTTTTCTGGTTGGGTGTTTTTTATTTCCTCATATTTCAAATCTTTGGTTTGATTCTTGGGGTCCTTTGATCTACTGTTGAATTTCTGTATATTCTTTATTTCAGACAGTGTATGCTTAATTTCTGACTGGTCCTTTTCCATTTTTTTGGCATTCTCATTAAGATCCTTAAAGGTCTCCCTAAGTTCCTCAGAGGTTTTTAGAAGTTTCTTGAGTAACCTTATGTGGTTTTGAACTCTATGTCCAGTAGTTTGCTTTCCTCCATTTCTTTAATCGTGACATGTTTCTTTGTCTCCACATTTTGGCTGCTTCCCTGTGTTGATGGGGTGGTTTTCTGTGGTAGGTGACCTATAGGGCCCAGTGGTTCAGCTTCCCCTATCACCTGAGGTGGACACTCTTGGTGCACCCCTTTGTGGGCTGAGTGCAAAGTCTTGTAGTTAAGCCTTGATTGCTGTTGGTACACTGGGAGGAATTGACCTCCAGGCCAATTGGCTGTGAGGACCCGCTGTGTCTATAATGAAAGAACTGCTGTGCTGGAGACACCCTTATGGAGCAGGACTTGTTTCAGTGGGGCTTTGGTGTTCACTGAGTCTGCCTCTTGAATGTATCACTTATAGATGTGAGGAGTTGAAATCTGGTGTCGTCTCACACTGACCACTAGGTACACTGGCTTCTGGATCTCCAATGGGGTGCAGGTCAGCTACTGTCTGAGGCCACCCAGCAGGAGCTACAGCGAGATCTGCAGATTTCTCCTCTTTGCTTGGGGTTTGGAGGTTTTGGAACTGTCTGACCAGAGCTGCAGTTTGTTAGGTTAAGCTGCGATAGGGCAGCCCATTTATATGCAAAAGCTGCTGCGCAGAGCTTGGGTGGGTTTGTAAATTGTGTGGGGCGGGGTCTCAGGGAATCACTAGGCTAGGGCGTGGCAAACAGCGATGGCTGACAGTCAGCTGTTTCTGAGTCTCTGAGTTTTCATGTCTTTGAGTTTCCGTGTCCCCGCGTCCCACGCCCCAGCGCAGTAAACAATGATTCCTGAGTGCACCTCTGCAAGAAAGCCACCCTCACTTTCTGACCCGATGGCAGACAGTCCAGCTTCTCCCCGTAGGGGTCTGGGTCCCCAGAGTCTCGCCGGAAACTGGAGTTCAGAGTAATCGGGAGCTTGTGTCTCCCTTTGGGTTGAAAAAAACAGCGCACCCAGTCACCAGCCGCCAGCCCGATCGCGCACCTCTGTACCTCAGCTTTTCCACGCTTGTGCATGTCTCAATGCTCTTTTCTCTTTCCTTCTAGTTGTAGAACTTCTACTCCAGCTTTCCCGTGGTTCTGGGTGATAGACGTTTTGTCTTTTAGTTGTAGTTTTGGTGTGGTTGTGAGAGGCAGCACGTACAGGTGTATACCTTATGCCGCCATCTTGGTTTCCTCCTCACCCATTCTTTTGTAGAATGCAGACCAAGCCCTTCCCAGGCCTAATTCATAGTGATCTCTTCCATCTCTGAATTCATGTAACAGTCACTGTTCATAGACATACTTTTATAGATGACCTTCTCTACAAAGTTTATAGGGAGTGTATATTTCCCCAAAGTAAATAGTACAGTGCCTTGCATGAAATTGGTACTCAAAAATAACTGATTGACTAACTGATTGATAAAGAGAGGGTCCCAGATTGTAGGGGGTCTGTGTGGCAGGCAGCCAGACTGGTAGCAAGTAGGCATTTTAGTTCTTGATTTTGTTTTTTATATGATTTAAAAAAAAAACTATGGATATTAGGAACGTATCTGGAAAATACTCACTCAATAAATTATTAATGTGCCAAGCCACTGTGCTAGGTATTAAAAGTTAAACTCTCTTTCCTGACCTCTATACCCAGCTTACCAGTTGCCTTCCAGATATATCCACAAGTTCAAATCCAAGATTATCATCCTTATCCCTACAACACAGAAACAAATATTACAAACTTGCCTCTCCTTAAAGTCTCAACATTTCTTGTCAATTACTTTTTCCATTAAAAAACATCTAAGTTAGATATTCATTTTATGAATGTAATGAGGAAACAGTACTAAGAGACCTGTTCTTTATTCTTTTGCCAACTTAATAATACCATCAGGGCAACTCTCTATGTTTACATGCAGATCTTGTACTAGCTGTGGGCAGCTGCAATTTTAATTATTATGTGTTAAAAGAGTTCACAATTACTTTCAGAACATTCTTTTTTAATTGAGGATTTTAAGTGGGACAAATGAAACAAAGAAACTGTTATACTTTTCACAGCCCTTGAAATATAAATCTTTATACAATGTAGAAGTATAATTAAATAAAATACAAGTTTAAAAAGCTAATAATTCATATTAATGATACGTGGTAGAGATGTTTAAGTTTCTTCCACAATTTCAATCAGGAATTAAATAGCTTCTAAAATAAAATAAATGGAAAATTAAGGACTCACTTGAATTCTAATGCAACAAATATTAACTAGAGTTTAAGTTCTTTGTAACTACTATAAAAATTCTCCAAATGTATTGGTATAGACTATGTTAGGGATAGAGTCTATTTCCTATGTTAGCTTTTTAAAAGATAAATTTAAAGAAAGGCATGTTGGCCCTGGCTCAGTTGGTCGAGCGTTGTCCCATGCACAGAGAGGTTGCCGGTTTGATTCCCGGTCAGGGCACATGTCCGGATTGTGGCTCAATCCCCAGTAGGGGATGTGCAGGAGGCAGCCAATGTTTCTATTTCCCCCTTTCCCTTTCTCTCTCTAAAATCAATAAAAACATATTTTTTAAAAAAGAGTAAAGCATCTTGGCATTTGCTTCTGCTCTAAGTGGGTTCTTTACATTTTACTTTAATTAACTTGCAAAGTAGTTGCTTATCTATAAATAAGTATTAAAATAAAAATTGGTAAATAAAAATATAGTAAATATAGATTATCTGAAAGAATACTGCTAAGACATTTCTCCCACGCCATAACAGTGGTATAAAACATGAACATGACGCATGATAGGATCCACAATAAAGTAAGAAAATGTCTGTTCGTGACTTTTTCTTGAAGGGTAGCACACACCAACAGAATCCTGAAAAAGATAAACTTAAATTATTTAGTACACAACAGTATTCAAATAATAGTCAACATATTTAACTCATATATTTTCTGTTAAAATGTCATGAAACATACATCAAATCTTTGACAATAAATTGGCAGTTAAGTAATTTTTAAAAAATATCGATAGTCTACTATGCTAATAATACATATGTTCATTACTACACAAACCTGCATAATTTTTTACCTTAAGGAATTTGTAGTCTAAAAAGAAATCCATCTTTTGAAAAAAGTGCTTATAAAGTGCTAATATTGCTAAAATTTCCATTTTGCAATTTTCTTCTATCTTTGCTTTCTTTTAAAACATGGTCCATATGTACTTTCTTTTAAAACATGGTCCATATAATAATGAGGGACTCTATTTCTTTTGTTTATCAATAAAAAGCACCTAGCTCAGCACAGTAAATACTTAATAAACATTGAACTGATTGAATGAAGACACTTTTGTATGCTACTAAAATTCAAGCATCCGATTCTGTGGCACAAAGACATCTATGGCATTCTTATTTATTTAACCTATAAGTTGTAGTTTGACAGAGAACTATGATTTACTTCCCATGAGTCACAGATTTAGCTCTTACTAAGGACTATTATTAGACATGTACAACAGAAAGGAAGGTAGGGGAAAAGTTCATACTGTTCTCCAAATAAAAGCATACCTTAAAATTAACAAAAAGATAAATATCATCATCTTTTTTCATAGGCATAACATAGCCCCACCTGCTAACTACAGTTGTAACAACCCTATTAATAGCAAGTAATTAAGTTCATTGGTAGTAAATTTCCTCTCCACTTACATATGCTGTAACTTTAAAGATGAAAGAGGTAATTTGTATTTCCTTGGTTTGAGGATGCTTTCGAACACTAAAATAAGGGAGAAAGATACATTTTAAATATAACGAGCATTGGCATAATACATTTAGTATTCAGATGTTCTTAAACATATGTAATATGGAAATATATAACATCCAACTACAGTGATTTAAAAAGGGTGGCAGCTGTGGTTTCATTCAAGGGTGATGCAAAGTCAACTGAGTTGGAATTGCAAAAATCTGAATTTTAGAAGGTTGGGGTTAATCTGAGATTCAAATGGCATGACTCCAAGGCCAGAGACAATTATTGGAAAAACGAGAATTGGTAAAAGTCAGATTGAAGTGTAGTGAACTGGAAGGGTAGATACATACACATTAACTAAAGAACTACACAACTTAAACTCAAATGCCAGTTCTGCCACTGATGTTATTTCACTTTGGTCAAGATTAATATTTCTGAACCTCAGTTTTCTCATGTGTAAATGAGGCATACTATGGCTCCTTTTAGGATTATAGGAGAATTAAGTGGGATAATGCATATGGAAGCTATTTGTTAAATTATGTATTATTAAATTATATAATATTAAAAGCATGTCCTCTCAGTAGCTGTCTTTCAGTTACACTCTCCACAAAACATTACCAGTATAGACCCCGAATAGCCACAACAATCCTGAGAAAGAAGAACCAAGTTGGAGGGATCACAATACCAGATATCAAGCTATATTACCAAGCCACGGTTCTCAAAACTGCCCGGTACTGGCACAAGAACAGACATATAGACCAATGGAACATAACAGAGAACCCAGATATTGACCCAAGCCATTATGCTCAGTTAATATTTGACAAAGGAGGCAAGAGCATACAATGAAGTCAAGACAGTCTCTTCAATAAATGGTGCTGGAAATTTGGTCAGATACATGAAAAAAAAAAATGAAAATAGACCAACAACTTACACCATACACAAAAACAAGCTCAAAATGGCTAAAGGACTTGAATGTAAGATGGGAAACCATAAAAATCCTACAAGACTCCATAGGCAGCAAAATATCAGACATATGTCGTAGCAATATCTTTACAGACACAGCTCCTAGGGCAATGGAAACTAAGGAGAAAATAAACAAATGGGTCTACATCAAAATAAAAAGCTTCTGCACAGCAAAAGAAATAATCAACAAAACAACAAGAAAGCCCACTGCATGGGAGAACATATTTGCCAATGATATTTCAGATAAGGTTTTAATCTCTAAAATTACAGAGAACTCATACAACTTAACAAAAGGAAGATAAACGATCCAATCAAAAAATGGGCAAAGGATCTAAATAGACACTTTTAGAAAGAGGACATACAGAAGGCCAGGAGACATATGAAAACATGCTCCAAGTCACTAATCATCTGAGAGATGCAAATCAAAACAACAATGAGATACCATCTCACACCTGTCAGAATGGCTATCATCAAATCAACAAATGACAAGTGCTGGTGAGGATGAGAAAAAGGAACCCTCGTGCACTGCTGGTGGGAATGCAGACTGGTGCAGCCAATGTGGAAGACAGTACGGCGTTTCCTCAAAAAATTAAAAATGGAACTCCCAGTTAACCCAGTAATCCCACTTCTAGGACTATATTCCAAGACACCAGAAACACCAATCAGAAAGGATATATGCACCCCTATGTTCATAGCAGCACAATTTACAATAGCTAAGATTTGGAAACAGCCTAAGTGCCCATAGAAAACTATGGTACATCTGCACAGTGGAATACTATGCCGCTATAAAAAAGAAGGAACTTTCACCATTTGCAACAGCATGGATGGAACCAGAGAGCATTATGCTAAGCGAAATAAGCCAGTCGTAGAAAGATAAATATCACGTGATCTCACTCATATGTGGGATATAATTATCAACATAATTTGATGAACAAGAATAGATCCAGAGCCCTAGCTGGTTTGGCTTAGTGGATAGAGCATCAGCCTGTGGACTGAAGGGTCCCAGGTTTGATTCTGGTCAAGGGCACATGCCCGGGTTGCAGGCTTGATCCCCAGTGTGGGGCATGTAGGAGGCAGCCCATCAATGATTCTCTCTCATCATTGATGTTTCTATCTCTCTCTCCCTCTCCCTTTCTCTCTGAAATCAATAAAACTATATTAAAAAAAAAAAAAGAATAGATCCAGAGACAAATGGCAGAGGAGGCGGGGTTAGAGAGCAACCAAAGGACTTGTATGCATGCATATTAGCATAACCAATGGACACGGGCAGTGGGGGCTTGCCCCGGGGTGGGAATGGCTGGAGGGGGGGGGCGTTAATTGGGGGAAAAGAAGACATATGTAGAACTTTAGACAATAAAAAAATTATAAACAAACAAACAAACAAAAAACATTACCAATATATAGTCAGAAAGCAAATTGAGGATAGAGGAAATAAACTACAGATAGATATCTACATGTAAATATATATGAGTTATATTTATAACTAGTAGCCCATTTGCAGGAAGAATCCTGCAAGCGGCCGCTGCCGAGGCGTGCCCTGCTACCATTGCTTCCGCCGCGCCTGCACCCACGTGCCGCTGCCACCCGGCCCGCTCCGCCCCCGCTCCGCCCCGCCCCACCCGGGCTTTCCCTCTGGCAGCCACCTTGCTTTCCGCTTTTCCTCCCTCTTCCTTCTAAGTTGTTTTCAGTCTTCACTCCTCCCTCCCTCAGCGTATGCAAATTAACCGCCATCTTTGTTGGGTAATTTGCATACTCGTTCTGATTGGCTGGCGGGCGTGGCTTTGGCTGGTGGGCATGGCTTGGGTGTAGCGAAGATGCGGTCAATTTGCATATTACTATTTTATTAGGTAGGATGTTTTATAATCTGCAAATACCTTTATATAATTTACCTCATAAAGATCAGACAACTCAGTGAGGTAGGCATCATTTAACCAATTTTATAAACAACTAGAGGCCCGACGCATGAAATTCAGGCAAGAGTAGGCCTTCCTTCCCCCAGCTGCTGGCACCAGCTTCCCTCTGGCACCTGGGACCCAGGCTCCCCTCTGGCCACTTCCCTCGCAGCCCCAGCTTTGTCTGGAAGGTCAGTCGGAAGGACATCTGCTCTAATTAGCATATTACGCTTTTATTATTATAGACTAGTGGCCTGGTGCACGAAATTAGTGCACGGAGGGGGGGGTGTCCCTCTGCCCAGCCTGCACCCTCTCCAATCTGGGACCCCTCAGGGGATGTCCGACTGCCGGTTGAGGCCCGAACCGGCAGTCGGACATCCCTCTTGCAATCCGGGACCGCTGGCTCCTAACCACTCACCTGCCTGCCTGCCAGATCGCCCCTAATCACTCTGCATGCTGGCCTGCTTGCCCCCAACTGTCCCCTCCCTGGCCAGTCTTCTCACCCCCAACTGTCCCTCCTGCCGGCCTGCTCGCTCCCAACTGGCCCTCCCTGCCAGCTTGCTTGCTCCCAACTGCTCCCCCGCTGGCCTGATCACTCCCAACTGCCCTCCCTTCCTGGCCTGATCTCCCCTAACCGCCTCTACCTCAGCCCCGCCACCATGGCTTTGTCCGGAAGGATGTCTGGAAGGTCTCCTGGTCTGATTAGCATATTACCCTTTTATTAGTATAAAAGATAGAGGCCTGGTGCATGGGTTGGGGCTGGCTGGTCTGCCCTGAAGGGGGTCCTGGATCAGGGTGGGGGTCCTCTTGGGGGGTGGGGCTGACCTGGGCGAGGGGCTAGAGGCGGTTTGCAGGCTGGCCATGCCCCCATCGGGGTGGGGGTCCCCGCAGGGGGGCATGGCCAGCCTGGGCGAGGGGCTAAGGGCCATTTGGGGGCGGTTTGCAGGCCGGCCAAGCCCCCGGCTTTGTCTGGAAGGACATCCAGAAGGTCTCTGGAAGGTCTCCTGGTCTAATTAACATATTGCTCTTTTATTAGTATAGATAGTACTAGAAAAGTTAAATGATGTATTTAAGACATTCCAACTAAAAGTGGTATTTCTGGGAATAGAACCTAGTTGACACAGAGTCCAGTTCTCTTTTTCTACACCTCACCTGTTTATCCTGTACCTACATACGCATCAAGGGTATTACTCAGATGTGATGTTTAGGTTAAATTTAAAGGAGATATCCCTCCTCTTCACTTTATCAGGTGAAAGCACTCTTCTCCTTTGCTGCTTATGTAAAAGTAATGGGAGAAGAGAGAAAGGAGGAAGAGGGTGGACGTTGTGGAAGGGTGAGGGTGTGTGTGTGTGTGTGTGTGTGTGTGTGTGTGTGTGTGTGTGTGTGTTTGAGCCTGTGCCGCTATTGGGAATGGCTAGACCTAAGCCATTTCAGGGTTCAAGATTCTGACATGGATTGAGGTAATTTTCTTTTATTTATCTAAAGCCCAAGATATATTTTTTAAAAGTTGAAGAGTATATTTAAAATTCTGTGCTATAACAACTACATTTTAAACACTTGTATATGCATACACAACCAACTAGATCAAAATACAGAACCTATCTACAGTTACATCTAATTTTATTTTTTTAATTTTAAATATTGATCTGAAGGTGTTTATATGAATGTAAACATATATAAAAATTCACCAACCTATATGTACATTGTGATTGTTCACTTTAGGGTATGGAAATTACCTCTCAATTTAAAAAAATCTATCTAAAAAAACACCACCTTATAAAAGTTTGTGCTTATCAAATAAACTTAGAGGAAAATTTAGTATTTGATACTTCATTTAACAACTACTTAACACATATTAACATGTACCATAAGTGTATTTTTAAAAAGTCCACATTTCTTTTTAAAAAATAATTATTGATTTTAGAGAGGGGGAAAGAGAAGGGAGAGAGAGAAAAAAAACCATTAATTTGTTGTTCCACTTATTTATTTTTTAAAATATATTTTTATTGATTTCAGAGAGGAAGGGAGAGGGAGAGAGAGATAGAAACATCCATGATGAGAGAGAATCATGAATCAGCTTCCTCCTGCAAGTCCCCCACTAGGGATCAAGCCTACAACCTGGGCATATGCCCTTGACTGGAATCAAACGCGGGACCCTTCAGTCCACAGGCTGATGCTCTATCCACTGAGCCAAACCAGCTAGGGCTGTTGTTTCACTTATTTATGCACTCACTGGTTGATTCTTATATGTGCCCTGACCAGGGACTGAACTCACAACCTTGGCGTATCAGGACAATGCTCTAACCAACTTAGCTACTTGGCCAGGACCCATAAGTGTATTATTTAAAAAAGAAACTACGATTTATACATTAAAAGTTGGTTCCTAACAGAAATAAATTATATTACTCCATTTTGTTACCTCTAATTCTATATTGCTATTACTTTAAAATATCTCATAAGATAATTTTCTAATTTTATAGGTCAAGTACAGTACCATCCATCTGATGTCTCTTAAGAAAAAAATAAAAGGAAATGTAAAGTGATATTAATTAGTGATTTCAGGTATGCCACTAATATTGTATTGTATCAGATGTTAGCAATCGCTAACTCACTCTCCAGATAACAATGGTTTTCACGGATGCTGGGACATAATTTCCATATTGCTCTTTTCATTTTTTTAAATGGTAGGAGAGTTTTCTAAACATTTTTAATTAATTAATTTTATTTTATTATCTTTAAAATTTATACTTATTGTTGAAAGTATTACAGATATTCCTTTTACTCTCACTGACCCCCTCCACCCTGCTCCCTTCCCCTCCCCAGACTTCTCAGCATTATTGTCTGGCCATGGGCTATGCATATAAGTTCAAGAGAGGAAGGGAGAGGGAGAGAGAGAGAGAAAAAGGGAGGAAGAGAGAAACATCAATTTGTTGTTTCACTTAATTATGCATTATATGTGCCCTGACCAGGGGTTGAACCTGCAAACTTGGCGTATTGCGATGATGCTCTATCAACTGAGTTACTATGCCAGGGCACATAAAGTTCTTTCAAAAAGTGTGTAAGGGTCTAGAAATAAAATAACGTAATAAATGATTTCTTATTGATATCATTTATGCTAGTTTCTGAGGATCAGCCCTGTATTGGCTCTAATTGGGCTGGGCTCCTTCCCCACCTCCCCCCGCATGAGGACGTGTGTGCCTCTCCCCTGCACTGGGAACAGGCTGCCCTCCTCTTTGCTGGCTCTCATGGATTCGATTTGATTCAAGGCTTCCCTGACTGCTGACATTGACAATTTCCTCTTTTGAATTTCTGGAGCATGTATAAAGTATAAAAAGCTATAAACATTTGCCTATAATTAATTGAACATTTGATTATATAACAATATTACTTATAAAAGATTTTAAACAATTTACATTACTATTATTTAATGTTCGTTTGTTGTAATTTCCTTAAGGTCAAGGACTATCTGATGCTCCTTTTGTAGTCTCTTTAGGCTCTAAGGACTCTGAAGCTTAGAGTTTGGCAGAGTTCTGTGCACAATATTAACACTTACTGGCTGCCTGGTTAAGTGATTCCATGGACACAATTTGTATTTGTCTGTAAGATGTCCTGAATTTTGGCTACTCATTTCATTAGTCTTTGAGGCATACTTTTTCTTAGCACCCAAAGAGTGTAGAAGAGAATCACAAATAAGAATCCAGGAAAGGGAATGTTGGGGAAAACAGAAGTTTCTTCAATGTTTAGGTTCTAAAGTTACTTCTATTTCAAAAATCTCCAATAGAATTTCCTCCTCCACAGGGCATGGTAGTGAGGAATTCCACAGGTTCATGTGGCTGATGAGAAAGAACACACTGTGGTGGCAGTGGGGTGTGTGTATGTCTAGGTAGAATGAGAAGTGTCCACAGGGAGTGCTACAAGTGGTCTTGTAAGTTTTCATGAGCTGCAAATGGGTAAGAACAGAATGTTTGATGTAGGTATGTGTGTGCTTTTTCTGAAATTGTTTCGAATATATCTCTTCCAGCAACCTTTAATAACTTTTTCATAAAAATCAGAGATCACATATAGAAATATTTTTGTTTTTAAAACCATATATCAGAAATTAACTAAAATAAAATAGCTAAATCATGTAGTTTTTTGTATAGCTATATGATACATGAAATAGATAAGAAAACTGAGGTGTTGAGTTTAAGTAACAATCCGGAGTTTGATAGAAGTAAATTCTGTTGTTTTCCTGGTAAAAGTAAATTTTGTAGCTAAACTCTGGGCCCTTTGTTTCACTTGTTCCTATCCCCTTTGCCTATAAAGATGGTCCAATACCTTTATCACTGAAAAACCCAACCAAAGAACTTTCATTTTATTTAAAATTAAGTATAAATAAAATATATGAAGTTTTTATCCTCATTTGATCTTCATAAAGAAAAAAAAACACCTAGTAGAATACTTAAAAAAAAATTGGGATTTGGGATTAGTTTAAAAAGTAAAGATTACACTTAGATGAAAATTCTCCCAAAAATTACAAAGGTAAATTTTTTTTTAAACTATTAGTCAAGCAAATTCAAACATTCTGAGGGATCACCTGTTCTCTTGAGATTTAATAGGAGGCCTGGGGTAAAGAAGGAGACCTGGAAGATGGCAGTTGCTAATGAGGAATGGAACAGGTAACAGGTCTGAATGAGGAAACAAGAGGCAAGTGAAAAATGAGGGGACTGAGCACTAAAAGAGGGACAGGGAGCCCTAGCTAGTTTGGCTCAGTGGATAGAGCATCAGCCTGCAGACTCAAGGGTGCTGGGTTCAATTCCAGTAGAGGCAGCTGATCAATGATTCTCTCTCATCATTGATGTTTCTCTCTCTCTCCCTCTTCCTTCCTCTCTGAAATAAATAAAAATATATTAAAAAAGGGGGGAGGGGAGACAGAGAAATTGAGACATTTTCTAGCCTGGAAGAGGAGGAGGTTATGAGGAGGTCAGGGTGGTGCCATTTTTATTTACTTTGGTTGCTAATAGGACCACAAACAGATGCTGGGTAATCCCACCATAGTTTAACAAATAATTTACTCTATTAACTAGAGGTTTACATATTGTAATCTAGCAACATTACCTTACTAGATCCTTATAGATAAGCTTTGTTGTTTCCAGATATGGATTAATCACATCCTCATATTGACAAAGGGCTCCACCAAGGCAAAGATGTTTGAAAAGACAAAACAGGAACTCTTCTCTATCTGGTTGGCTGAATATTTCATATTTTTCTGAGTCTTCCACTAGCAAAACCTACGTAAGATGAGAAATTCATCTTAATGTAACATAATTCCAGGTTCTAATTTTTATGTTTTTGAAAATTTCAATTTATATAATCTTAGTCCTATTTTAATAACCAATCCTGGTGAGAGTGATCTGTGAGACTTGCAGCTGGTTTTCACCCCCATTTTATCCTTAGGTACTGACCTTCAATGAAAGAAACAAATCTAAATCTAAACCTAAATCTTCTCTTCTACTTTATTTCTTTGTTCTAGTTTGTATCTTTAGTAATTGTTTTAGTGCTGTTGCAATTTAGTGTTAAGTCACCTTAAATCTTATTTGGAAACAACTGGAGCACAAATAAAAGGAGAAGTTTCTCTATCGAATTAGGTCTATAGTCTTTGCTTCTATGGAGGCTAAACACAATGGTCATTTTCTATGTCCTCTCACCTTCCGGTGTTTGGGTCACTATTTTCCTTACCCCCCAGTTACCCCATTTTGAACTATTCAGGTAATTAGAGCCTCATAACCACCTCTCCCTTTCCTGCTCTTTCAGAAAATAGTTTGACTAGGTGTGATGTTGGGAATTTTCTTATATCATTGGGCATTACAGGCAATTAATTTGTTGACTGTGGTGGACATGAATAAGGTGATGAATGTATGCTATAACATATATTTATTTTATTAAATTGTTTATATCCCACATACTTTTTAAAGTATGGTAAATAACTAACAATAAAATATAGATAAAATAAGATAAACATAATAAAGGATTTTAAAAACTCTTACCAAGAAATAAAATGGGAAGAGAAAACAAATACACATAAAGAACTCTAAATGGAGAAAAGCTATATCATACATACACTTAACATCACCATACAGATAAAAGAGGGAAACATATGTTATACAATAATCACTGTCTAGTAGCAAGAAGTACACTTAATTAGGAAAACTGATTAAGCTTAACATTTTATTTGCCCCAATCTCAAATGAAAATTCATCACAATGTCATTATATGAGGCATTTAAAAAAATAATAAACTCTATGGTGCTGTCTATATAAAGTTTACTTATAATGACTCGATGAAAACCAAAGTATATACCATATAGTAAGAAAGATAAGGGGAAGTGGTCCCTAGTTCACTGCTCTCTGGGTGTGCCACTTGTACATCTCCCTTCTCTCCCTTCTTCCCCTTCTGTAAGGAATGATGTGATACTAAAGCCCAAGGTTCTAGCTACCTAAAGATCTGGCTTAATACAAGGGTAACTAAAGCTCTTAAGAATGAACAGTTTAAATATATGGTGATGGAAGATGACTTGACTTTGGGTGGTGGGCACACAATGCAATACACAGCTCATGTACCATAGGAAGGTACACTTGAAACATATATAATCTTATTAACCAATGTCACCCTGATTTATTTAATTTTTAAAAAGAATGAATTGTTAACACATTCCTACGAGCACTCTCATATGTTGAGTTGATTAGGTTATGCAATTTAAAAATTACAATAATTAGAAACTGTTTTTGGAATGAATGTTAAACAATAACATTCCATGGTTGATCTTTCTCTCCATTCACATGTAGATCTGTTTAGTGATTTGGTATGCAACTGTTAAGGAGCCAACTTCCGAGCTGCAGTCAGAAAGGAGGTTATTATCATCAGTACTTATGTTACACAGTATTGCCAATAGAATCCGTATTGCTGTACAATGGGGGGCCCTTTATATTTCATGCTAAATCTGGAAGTTATTTATTTTTCAGCTGGAAAGCAATCAAATTAAAAGAACAGAGTAACAAAGAACACAGGAGCAAAACATACAGGCAACTATCAGAAAAACACTGAGTCCCAGCACTTCCTGAATAAAGGTGCGCTATTCATGGCATAACTAAGACAAGCCACAGCAGGCAGTTTTAGACAGAGTACTCTATTGGAAATAAAATCCTCTTTTTAAAAAAGTCCATTGCTGAGGCTCTCTGTAGAAGTGTTGGTAAAACTCTCCAAAATTAGGGGTAAGGGCCTTGAGACAAAAAAAGTTAACACAGATCAGTGACAGAGAGAAGAGCTGAGATTAACTGTACCCAAAAGGAGAGAAACCCAGACTAGACTAGACACTTTTTAAATGATAATTTCCAATACATGGTAAGAAGGAGTAGAAATTAATATCAGATCCTCACTGTATAGTATTTATATTCTTATTATATATAAATATACTTTATTTAAGACCAAACTATATAGTCTCATTCAATTGGATGAGTTTGGTTATTCTCAATTAGTTCATTTTATTTTCTTAAACTAAGAGTTCTCTTAGGTATTGTACTAGTGTAGATCAATGTATAGACTAGCTGGATGCCTCCTGGTCTCCTACAGACAGGATTGCTGTGTCTATTATGGTACATCAGTAGCTTCCCTAGTTCATTTCTATATGGATTTGCAACACATTAGACTTGCACATCTCCCTTTCGCTTAATGTAGAATAAGAATAGTAATTATTATTAATATTATCAAAAGCTTACTAAGTGCCAAGCATTGTGCTAAGCACTTTAAATGCATTATCTTATATAATTCGTACATTATTCCCATTTTATAAAGAAACTGAGGCTTATAGACATTAAGTATCAATTATAAAGTGGCAGAGCCTGGATTTGAACTTATGTCTATTTGATAACAAAGCCCTAATTTGTAACCACTTTGTAAATACTCTTTCTCAATAATTAAAATAATGATAATATTTCAACAGCATTTTATACCTTTTAAAAAGCGTATTTAAATGCTTTGTCCACTAATTTTTCTCAATGATTTCAGGAAGAAGGTAGAATGGACATTATAAAAAATTTATTGATTTTAGAGAGAGAGGAATGGAGAGGGAAGGGGAAAATGGGAGAGAGAGACAGACAGAGAGAGAGACAGAGAGAGAGATTTGTTGTTCCCTTATTTATGCATTCATTGGTTGATTCTTGTATGGGCCCTGACCCGAGATCAAACCCGCAACCTTAGCATATCGGGATGACGCTCTAACCGAGCTACCTGCCCAAAGCCTAGAATGGACATTTTAATCTCTACAGGTAAGATCTTGAGGCTCAACATATTGAATGATTTACCTATGGTTATTATCTTGTACATAACTCAGAAATTAGGTAAAATCATCCATGTCTTCTGATTCCAGGTTCAATATCCCACACTAAAACAAAAATTAACTTAATCAAATGGCTTTTAAAAAAATCTCAGAGAGGAGATACAAATATTACTTTACTCCAGGTATGTTTTTAAATACTCGTTTGGAATGTGAAGAGCCCCACATTGAAGAAAAATAGCCATCTATTACATAGGTCAGGGTTTTGTTACCTTACACTACTGAACATTTTGGGCCAGATAACTTCGTTGTGAGGGGCTGTCCTGTGTATTGTATGATGTTTCGCAGCATCCTTGGCCTCAACCCATTAGATGCCAGTAGCACCCAGTTGAGAACTATTGAAATACACAAATAATTAAGTTGATAGTAAAAGTGTCATCCAAGAAACCTAACAATGTACTGGTCATTATTCATTGCTAAGAGGTATTTTGTAGGTTTTAGACAGGCAAAAGTTTTTGTCATGAAGCATTTTCTGAAATAAAATTTTATTGTGAAGTTTAAAAATTCTGTACTTACCTTTCGTAACTCATCAGAAATATGAAAGGGATCACAAAAAGAATCTAAACATTTAACAATATGTCCACTGTCTCGTACAATATCTTCATTGTATAACCGTTTAAAAAATGACATTGAAAGCTGTGTGCAAGGAACATTTATAGCTTCAATTTTTTTCACTTCAGTTCCTGAAAAAAAGGTATTTTATAGACATATAAAAATTAGTTTAATACTTGCAATTATTTCCAAAATAAGCATAACTATGCAGAGGTTCAAAGTAATGACATCAGGCATGTTTTGATATATTTAAAAGATACCTTAAAGAATTTTATTAAATTATTATTTTACAGTTTTTAATTTTTATTAATCATTAAAAGTTTATGCCCTAGCCAGTTTGGCTCAGTGGATAGAGCATCAGCTTGCCAACTGAAGGGTCCTGGGTTCGATTCTAGTCAAGGGCACGTTCCTAGGTTGCAGGCTCCTCCCCAGCCCAAGCCCTGATTGGGGGCACGTATAGGAGGCAACCAATCTATGTGTTTCTCTTGCATCCATGTTTCTCTCTGTCTTTCCCTCTCTCATCCACTCTCTAAAATCAATGGAAAAATATCTTCTGGTGAGGATTTAAAAAAAATCATTAAAAGTTTATAATAAAATTTCACCATTTCAGGCCTAGATGAAGGATATGTAAATTAGAAGTGCTTTAAAATGAAATAATTTTTGTGTGTGAAGTAGAAGGTTTTTAGATCAGTTTTAATGCACATATCAGAATTGCATATAAAAACACAGGAATTACTTAATGACTTTGGACTTATATTATGTTTAATGCATATTACAAAATTTTAATTGCTATAACTAATGGGTATTTCTAAAGTAATTGAGGATGTCTCATAAATGTCCCTTTCCATTTAAAAATTTCTTCATTGTGATCTCATTTACAGTGTTTATTGCAAAAAAAGTTTTCCTTTTTAAGGCATATTTCAAACCAGGCCCCAATCAAGTTATCACAAGTTTGGGATTAGAGAAATGTGAAATCATGGTGTTTTGTCTATTTTTCTCTTGTAGTTCTAGCTCTTTCCCCTCCCCACTTATTTCCTGAATATGTCTTTCAGGGATGGATTTTCTGTTATTAGAAGTTCTACTAAATTACAGAAATAAAGGTTAAAGTGAGTATTTTTATGATTTCCTTAATGAATCATTCAATACCCCCTTATATGCATCCACATATACACATGCTCTCACTGAGATATAGAGGGATTTTGGTCTTCTTTCTTCAAAGTTCTATGGAGATTGTAGACTGAGGTATGGTGGTTTTTGGTGTGTCCTCTCCTCATACATTTGCCAAATCTTTAACCCAAGAAGCTTGAGATTCAGAGGAATAGTACTGGCAATTATTTGCACTTCCTCCCTCTGGCTGTCCACCTAGAATCCTGCTAGGACCTGAGCTGGGCTAGTGTAACGGCAAGAAGGATGCCCAGAGCCAGAAACTATAGATACTCAGTAATTTCAAAAGCAATGCTGCTAAGAAAAGCTCCTTTTGTTTTAGAGGCAAAATCTTCTGGGGGAATAAAGGAAAAAGCCCACAGAAAATGATAGAGTAGGTCTAAGCAATATTAAAAGGTCAAAGAACAAGAGTAGTGGAGAGCAAGACAGTCTTCAAAAATGCGTTGGTGGCCACAGAATGAGAGATAAACATTGGGCAACATACCATTTTAACAAATGTACCCGAGCTCTGACCTGAGGAGTGACAGGAGGGTTTGGATGATGGGAGAAGGTAATTAAATACAAACTACTTAATCTGAGGCATATAAATAGCATTTGTTATAGACTGAATTGTGTCCCTCTAAAATTAATAAGTTGAAACCCCAACCCCCAATGTAACAGTGTTTGGACATTAGATCCTTGGAAAGTAATTAGGGTTAGATGAGGCAATGGGTAAGTTTAGGACTTCAACATATGAATTTTGAAGGGACACAATTCAGTCCATAGCATTCTGTCTCTGGACCCCAAAATTCATGTCCTTCTTATATGCAAAATACATTTATTCTATTCCAACAGCACTAGAAGTTTTAATCATTCCAGCATAAACTCTAAAAGTCCAAAGTCTCATCTAAATGCCATCTAAATTGGGTCTGGGTGAAACTAGAGCTATGATTTATCCTGAGGCAAAATTCCTCTCCAGCTATGAACCTGTGAAACCAGACAAGTTATGTGCTTCTAAAATACAATGGTGAGACAGGCACAGGGATAGACATTTCCATTTCAAAAGTGAGAAGTAGGAAAGAAGGAAGGAATGATGGTTCCAAGCAAGCTTAAAATTTATCAAGGCAAATTCCATCAGATTTTAAGCCCCAAGACTAATCCTTTTGGTTCAATGCACTGCCTTCCAGATCCATAGGGCAGTGGCTCCACCTCTGTGATTCCTCAAGGTGAAGTATGTTATTGAAACTGAGGGGGTGGCTCTGATGATCTCTGAATTGCATTCTCAGTTCTTTTCTTTTATTGAGAAACTAGAGGCCTGATGCACGAAATTCGTGCAAAAGTAGGCCTTCCTTCCCCCGGCTGCCGGCACTGGCTTCCCTCTGACACCTGGGACCCGGGCTTCCCTCCAGCTGCCAGCAGGCACCCAGGACCCAGGCTTCCCTTGCAGCTCCAGCTTCATCCAGAAGGTCGTCTGGAAGGATGTCCAGTATAATTAGCATATTATGCTTTTATTATTATAGGTTATTATAGATAGAGCATATTTGCAGCCGAATGGCTCTATGGTATGTTCCTGTAGGATCTAAAATGTTTGATAGTCTTCATTTCGTCTTTTGTTCAAACTGGCAGTGTCTTTGCTAGTACAATCCCCATCTCATTTTCTGGCTTCTGTTGAAATGGCCAGTTAAGTCCATAAATTGAATCCATGATCTCTTTATCAAATGGTAGCTCAGTCACACTCTTAGTGTTCTCTTTAGAACAAGCTTTCTCATTTTTTGCAATATGAATATGCTGAGAATTTTCCAAATCTTCAAGTTCTGTTTCCTTTCTGCTTAACAATTACTTGTTCAATTCATTGCTCTCATTTCATATCCTATATAATAAAAGGCTAATATGCAAATAGACCAAACAGCAGAACAACCAGAACAACCAAACCGGTTGCTATGACATGTGCTGACCACCAGGGGGTGTGTGTCGAACATGGCAGGCGTTGGCCACGGAGGGATGGTGGAGCAGGTGAGTGGGGGCACCAGACCAAGGCGAGGTGCTGGTCACTGTCATCGGGGTGAGCCTCTGGTGGTTACTGAAAATTCTTTGCTCCTGCGCGCCGCGGTCCTGCCCGGCACTCGCACCTGCTGCCGGTGCCAGCCCTGCTTGCACCCACTGCCAGTGCCGGAGCCACCGCTCACACCCGCAGCTGGCGCCTCCACTCACACTCACTGCCAGTGTCCTGCCCGGTGCCTGTCCTGATCACTCGGCGCCATCAGCAGTTGTGAGCAGCAGCTATTGGTCCTGATTGCCCCTGAGGCTTCTCCACCTCCCCCTGCTCCTGAGGGACGATCGGGGCAGCAGCCGCCACTCACACCCACTGATGGTGCCAGCCCCACTTGCATCTATTGCTGGCGCTGGTCCCAATCACTCTGCGCCGTCAGTGGGTGCAAGTGGGGCTGGCGCCATTAGCACGTGGGAGCGGCAATAGTGGGAGAGGGGCTGCCAGCAGACAGGGGATGGGGTGGGTGGTGGGAGGGGCTGATCAGGGGCGCGGAGAATGGGCCAAGACCTGCCCCTGTGCCTATCCCAGCCTCGTGGCCCACAGTTCCTTTCAAGGTGCACGAATTCATGCACTGGGCCCCTAGTTTTATTATAAGCATTCTAGAGGAACTAAGTTGATACTTTGCTTAGAAGTTTCCTCAGTTAAATATCCAATTTTATCACTTGTAAGTTCTACTATCTGAAGCATAGCAACCTCCATCTTGTATAAAAAAACTGCTGTTTGAATTCTCTGCTATTGTTAGATAGTCCCTAGTCCTGTAAACTCTGTCATTATAAACGCTGTCACTTTAAGACAGTTTGTTATTCTGTAAAATGACTTTGTTTTTAGTTCAAATAATAGAAAAAGATAAACTTAACTGTCTGACCTTGCAAGCTAGCCATCCAATGTAATAGACTAAAACAGACTAATACTGATAATAATTATGCCAAGTACAAGCTCATTATGTATTCAAGGTTACAACTGTTTGTAACAATAACTCACACAGAGCCCTTTGTAATATCTGCAAACAAAGAGGCTCGAAAAGTATAAATACGGAAAAACTTCCTGTATGGGTTGCTCAGAGATATGGAAAAAGACACTTCCCTCTGGGCCGCGAGCAATAAACGACTCCTAATTAATTGGCTCATTAAGGCGTCTTATATCTCATTCAATGATTTATGATACAACATATCCACAAAAGACTAAAAAAGTTCAACCAAGTTCTCTGCCATTTTATGACAAGGATTGCTTTCCCACCAGTTTCCAATAACATGTTCCTCATTTCCATCAGAAACCTCACTAGAATCAACTCTAACATCCATATTTCCAGCATGCACCTTAAAACTCGTCCAGCTTATACCCATTTCCATTACACAGTTTCAAAGCTACTTCCGCATTTTTAGGTATTTGCTACAGCAGCACTCCACTTTCAAAGTCTGTATTAGTTAGATCGGGCTGCTATCACAAAATACCATAAACTGGGTGGTATAACAACAGACATTTATTTCTCACAGCTCTGGAGGCTGAGATGCCCAAGATCAAGGTGCTGGCTGATTTGATTCCAGATCCATAGGGCAAGTGGCTCCACCTCTGTGATTCTCTCTTCTTGGTTTGCAATTGACTTTGTCCACACATTGCAGAGAGCTCTGCTATTTCTTCCTCCTTTTAAGGGGCACTAATCCCATAATGAGGACCCTTCAGACCTCATATACCTAATTATATCCTAATGGCCTATCTCCAAATACCATTACATTAAAGGTTAAGGTTTCAGTATAAGAATTTTGGAGGCACACAATTCAGTCCATAGGACATGCTATCTGTTATGTAGGAATTTGGTTACACTATATCTCTAGCATTTATAAGATATATAATGCATCACTATGATCATACAGAAAGTTAAAAATGTACTATTTTTCACCTGGCATTATAATACACTGTGTGTCTTGTTTTTGTGTCCAAGTTGGCGCTTTTCTGGCAACCTCATTAATGTGGAAGTGGCAGAGGTAGGAGGGTGCAGTGGTCAAGGTTTTGGATTCTGGAGCCTGGATTTGAATCTCAAGTCTACGCAGCCAGCTGGGCAAAACTGCGAATTACTTAGCTCATGCCTCTGACTCCTTATTTGTGAAATAAAAACATATGATAATACCTCCCTCGGAGCTGTTTTGAGAATTAATAATGTATATGATGCTCTGAGCTGAGCACATAGAAAGCACCCATTATATGTAAGTAAAGAAGGGCAAACTGTGTCTAAATGAAGGGGGCAATAGCAGCTGGCTGAGAGGATGAAACAACACTCACTGGCAATCAAGCAGTGCAGCCAGTAGTGAAGGAGGTTCCATCTCACTTCTTTAACATTGGTTCACTTGCTAGAAGAATGTTCTCTCTCACTTTAAAAAGCTGTTTCTTCGTTTATCAAGACCCCCAGAGGAAAATTAGAGAGAAGACCATATTTCAGAAGAAGAAAAGTAAGTAGGGGGAGATAAAAACAAGCTAATGGAAGAATACTAGCAATCCACTAGAAACGTCTGCTTCTGAAATGAGGGCTACCTCCTTTGCCCTGTTTTTCAGAGAACTTCTAATTGATTCTGTCAGGAGCATGTGGAGTTTTAGAACCTCTCCTTTTGCAATGCCTTTTTTAAAATTTAGAAAAAAGTGAGTGTTTTGTGAAGTACGTACCAACACGGGGGAAGGTTGAACACTTCTCAACGAACCTTATTTTTGTAAATGAATTGACTGGTTACTGTAAACATGCTTTATAAACACAGTGATACATGGCTCTAATTATTTCCTTTTGAAGATTTTGAATTGGTAAATACATTTGGTCAGATACTGTTTAACTTTGTAAGTAATCTGAAGTTCATGCTGTACCAGCTTTTTACTCTATAAATTTTGCAGTAGTACTTTAGCCAAAAGCAATAAAATCTGACCCACTAAGTCTAACATCATGAACTGTTTGTAATCTTGTTTTTGACTAATACCAAGAAAAGTTATTTTAGTGCAAGGCTAATAGAATTCCATAAAAATGCAATGTAAGAATTCAGCGAAACAACCCCATCCAATTTAAAATCAACTTGCTTGTTCTTGAGCACAAATTCACATTATCAACCAGATTTTCCTCCTAAATGGAATGATGATTGTTAAGAGGCCTCAATCTAAAATTTAAAATATAGTGTTCATGTACAAATTGATGGTTGCCAGATGAGAGGGGGTAAGGGGACAGGTGAAAAAGGAGAAGGGATTAAGAAGTACAGATTTACCTCAATAAAAAAAAAAAAAAGAGTTTAAAAAAAAAAAAAAAAGAAGTACAGATTGCCAGTTATAAAAACAGTCATGGGGCTGTAAAGTACAGCATTAGGAATATAGTCAATAATGCTGTAATAACTATGTTTGGTGTCACATGGGTACTAGACTTATCAGGAGGATCACTTCATAAGTTATATAAATGGCTAATCAACTAAAACTAAAATAATGTACACCTAAAACTAAAATAATATTGTATGTCAACTTTAATTTTAAAATTAAAAATAAAATAGATATTTTTAAAAATATATATTTCTCAGGTTTTTGTTTTCAAAATGGTCTTCTATTAACACTCTTAGTCCTTGACCTGAGAGTTATTTAGAGATTTGAATGTTCCTAAGTGTCTTGGTAATTTTCTTTAAAGTTTTCTAGCTGTATTTCAATGTACCATGAAAACATTAGCTATATAAAGTTCTTCTTTTGAGAATTTAAGACTCTTCCAAGATTTAACATATTATTATTTTTTAAATTCAATTTATTATGGTTACTGAATTATTATTTTTTATTTTTAAAATATATTTTTATCATTGATTTCAGAGAGGAAGGGAGAGGGAGAGACAGAAATTGCAATGATGAGAGAATCATTAATTGGCTGCATTTTGCATGCCCCCCACTGGGGATTGAGCCCACAACCTAGGCATGTGCCCTGACTGGTAATAGAACCACTGAGCCACGTCAGCCAGGCTGGTATTATTATTTTTCGATGAATGATCCATAGCCCGGCTGGCGTGGCTCAGTGGTTGAGCGTTGACCTATGAACCAGGTGGTCATGATTAGATTCCTGGTCAGAGCACATGCCTGGGTTGCGGGCTCGATCCCCAGTGTGGGGCATGCAGGAGGCAGCCGGTCAATGATTCTCTCTCATCATTGATGTTTTTCTCTCTCTCTCTCCCCCTCTCCCTTCCTCTCTGAATGATCCATAGTGGCTAATTCCTTTCAGATATCCATTACCCTGCCCCAAATGAGATTTTGCCTAAGCATCCTCAAACCAGTGGCATCTTACCTGACCCTTTCTTCCTGTGCAGAACTGACCATTTCCCTCCTTTTGCTCCCCCCTGCTTTGGTAGCCCCAGTGATAGATTATTGTACATATTTTCCACATATCAAATTTTTGAGTACAGGTTTTCTTTTGTTCATCTTAATGTTCCCTGTATCTGGCAGAATCCATGGAAAGTGCAAAATAAATACTTTCTAAATTAATGAAAAGAGAAAAACTGCTCTTATGTGCTAAGCCAGGAAAAGATGCAGGTCAGGCCTGGCAGAGCTGTTCATACTTGACTTTGATGTTACCAAACAAATGACTATTCACAGTCTGTATTTTAATAAAAATTCCTGGGACAAAATTTTGTTTTGACAGTAAAATAGTCATCTGAAAATATAAAAATAAATTTTTATTTACCTAATGTAATCCACTGTCCAGAATCTGAAAGTAACTTCAAATTGGGAATAACATTTGGGTCTTTGAAAAAAGCCTAAAATACAAATTTGAGTAAAAAACAAGTTAGATACTTTATTATAAACAATAATAAGAATTAACTTCTAAAATAACTACAGTAAAATCTCACTTAATTCAATTGGGGAAAGACAATTTTAAATCAGTATAATGTCTAAGTAATAAATGCTTTATAAAGAAGTGCAGTTTTGTTACCTTCAAGTTGGAACAGTATGAACAACACTATGTCAAAGTATAGGTATCTTTGACACTCAATTTAATAAATAGAAAATAACAATTTATAGTGAAAAGGAGGCTACATAATATTTGAAATTTGGTTTTCCTTCTATCTTTTTTTTTATATATATATTTTATTGATTTTCCACAGAGAGGAAGGGAGAGGGATAGAGAGTTAGAAACATCGATGAGAGAGAAACACCGATCAGCTGCCTCCTGCACACCCCCTACTGGGGATGTGCCCGCAACCAAGGTACATGCCCCTGACCGGAATCGAACCCGGGACCCTTCAGTCCGAAGGCCGACGCTCTATCCACCGAGCCAAACCGGTTTCGGCGGTTTTCCTTCTATCTTGCTTTCCCAATTAATTGTCTTGGTAATCACCACCACCCCTTCCCAACTAGATCTAAATCTAAAAGTGATTGTCAATTTAAATCTATGCAGGGAGCACCATAAGTAAGTCATAGATTTGACGTCCTAAAAAAGAAAGTTTTCTATATGGCAAAAGAAAATAAAGTGGTCAAGTTTTAGTTTCAAGCACCAGCAGCTGACTCAGGCTGAAAAGTTGAGAAACTTCATCAGGCAGTCCACATAATTTTCAGGAGGTGGAGAGAATGAGCTAAAGGCTGGGCTGGGAACAATCCATTACCCTATGTAGAACTGCCTGATGAAGAAGCAGTCATCCTGGCTGCAACCCCATTAAGCATTAAAAGAAGCTATCACCATCCCTTCTCCTCACTAAGGCCACACCTGCCAGGACTGCCCTGCCTGAAACCTGGATGCCTCTGCCACCGCTGTTGCCAGTGAAATGGATTCTCTGTGCACCTCGTTCCTTAAGTCGCTCACTTTGAAATCTCACATCTTCACTGTTAAGTCTGATTGGAAAACCTGGACCCCAGGTTTGTGCTTTGAGTGCAAAGGAGACAAGTGTTTTGGGTTCCACTTTGCACTTCCTAAAAATAAAATTGCCCCCAAATCACATGTATGTTCAAAAGGTACTGGACAGTCAGTAAAAATAACGATATCTATGATAAGCAATAAAAGAAAAACAATAGATTGGGAGAAAATATTTGCAACAAATATGATTTTTTAAAAAAAATCTTTGGCTGACATCCCCAATGGTTAAGATTTTCTTAAAAGGGGCTGATTGCCTGGCCAGCATGGCTCAGTGGTTGAGCATTGACCTATGAACCAGGAGGTCACAATTTGATTACCTGTCAGGGCACGTGCCCAGGTTACAGGCTTGATCCCGTGTGGGGAGTGCAGGAGGCAGCCGATCAATGATTCTCTCTCATCACTGATGTTTCTAACTCCCTCTCCCTTCCTCTCTGAAATCAATAAAAATATATTTAAGAAAAAATAAGAAAATAAAAAGGGGCTTATTTAAACCGGCCCAAAGGGCCTGGCCTGTGTAGCTCAGTTGGTTGGAGCTTCATCCTGTAGACCAAAAGGTTACGGGATCCCTGGTCGGGGTGTGTGCAGAAGGCAACTCGTCAACGTTTCTCTCTCTCCTCACTGTTTCTCTGCTCTTCTCTGTCTCCCTCAAATCAATAAGTATATAAAAATTAAAGCCTTAGCCGGTTTGGCTCAGTGGATAGAGCGTCGGCCTGCGACCGAAGGGTCCCGGGTTCCATTCCAGTCAAGGGCACGTACCTCAGTTGCAGGCTCCTCCCTGGCCCTGGCCCTGATCAGGACTCATGCAGGCAGCAACCAATCGATGTGTTTTTCTCACATCGATGTTTCTCTCTGTCTTTCCCTTTCTCTTCCACTCTCCCTAAAAATCAATGGAAATAAATATCCTTGGGTGAGGATTAAAAAAATAAAAATTAAAATTAAAATAGCCCTGGCTCGTGTGGCTCAATTGGTTGGGCTTCCTCCTGTGCACCAAAAGGTCAGGGCACATGTCCAGTTTTGGGCTTGATCCCCAGTAGGAGATTATACATAGCCCTACCCTGTTTGAGCCAAACAGGGTAGGGCTATGTATAAAAATTTTTATAGTATTGTTTGTAGTGTCAAAACCTAGAAACAGATTCAACGTCCATCAATATAAGGTGGAATAACATACAGTACATTTACACTAGGTGGCATGCAGTTACTGGAAAGAGAGTCCATATTAGAATGTAAGCTCCCCAGGAGTAGGAGCCTTGTCTTTCTTACTGCTATAATCCTAGGGCCTAGAGTGGGGCCTGGCACAGAGCAATTACTCAATAAACATCTGCTGCATTGACTCTGAAGGAAAACCATGAGCGTTTTAAGTAGAAAAAGAATAGTTTAAGAATAATATGTATGATAAAAAACAAAAAACAAGATAAAGCCTCTATTTATATGAACATAAAGAAAAGTATGAAAGAACATGTACCAAAACATTAATAGTTACCTCAGAAGTGGTGGTTGTAGTGTTGTGCGGGAGCGGGGGTGGGATGGGGTAGGGATGGGCGTGGGAAGGGGGTGCGGGCGCTGCGCCGAGAAGGTAGGGTAGGGGATAGAGATTGTTGACTCCATGAATGGTTCTTAGTGCTTAGATTGTTGCAATAAATATTTCTCTTATTTCAACATTCCTTTCAAGCCATCACTCTTTTCCTAAATAGCTTCTTGTTTCCCTTCTCTTCCAGTTATTCTTCTGTATCTGGCTCCCACTACTCAACTAAAAGTATACTTGACTTCCTAATTCCAAAATCAAATGGACACAGTCCCTGCCATGAGTATTATGAAGTGTTATAAAAGTACATAATTGGCAGACCTAATCTAATAATGTTGGGAAGAAAGGTTAATACAGAAAGAACATTTAGGTTTAGATGAGAAAGGTGAGTAGCAGGTTGGTAAATGTTTGACAACTGACATCGCTTCCTCACCCAAAACCCTGATTTGTAAAATCTGCTGATTTCCATGGTGGATTCTATGATCCAATAGTTTAGCAATCAGCAAAGATTCCTGAAAATTTAGCAGTTAAGCTGTCCTGATATGGTTCTAGCACGACACTGGATATATGTAAAAATGGCAAGTTTAAACTCCATAATGTGAGAAAGGAGGGAGCATCCCATTCAAGGAAATGAAGTTCAGTGTGACCAGAGTCCAAGGGGAAATGGCCAGATGAGGTTAGGGAGTTACACTAGACTAGACCAAGCACGTCAAGCCCACAACGAATATTTTTGCGGCCCAGCCAATGTAACAGTATGTAAGAAACGTTTTAATAAAAATTTTGTAACTTAATTTTTACAATATCCTGTTATATATTATTATTAATATCGAACTACAATGTTGGCTAATGACTGATTACTATAATCGTGTTGCATTCATTTCTCTTAAGCGCCTTACACAAAGGCGCACCATTTCTCTCCACTAATACTAGCAGCGAATATTTTAGCAGCCGACTGCCACGTCATTAGTCTTGGACTGACTTGTTTGGTGTGCGCAACAGGAAATATTTCGCTTTCGGAGAACAAGAAAAATAGGTTTATTTGTGTTACGTTTATTAATTTGTGCAGTTATTCAGTGTCTGGTAAGTTAATGTTCAAGAAAAAAGATTTTTACTTAAATGTTCTATTATGTTAACGATTACTCATTTATTTCAGCCCTTTGTATTCAGAATGTCTCTATCAAAATAAACCTACGTTTCTATGAAAATTGAAACTTTTTTTTTTGGTGGTCCACATAAACTTAAACCTTGTTTATTTGGCCTGTGTTAGCTTTTGAGATGCTTGCACTAGACCTTGTAGATCAGGTAAAAAAAAAAATTGTTTTAAATAATATAATTTTTTCTTTTTTAAATCCTCACCTGAGGATATTTTTCCATTGATTTTTAGAGAGTGGAAGACAGAGGGAAAGACAGAAATATTGATGTGAGAGAAACACATAGATTGGTTGCCACCTGCAGGAGCCTGGGCCAGGGAGGAGCCTGCAACCGTGCCCTTGACCGGACTCGAACCTGGGACCCTTCAGTCTGCAGGCTGATGCTCTATCCACTGAGCCAAATCAGCTAAGGCCAGGTCAAAAATTTTGATGTTCATCTAAGATCTATCTAGATTGATCAGTATTTTGAATTAAGGGCAAGAGGAAGACACTGAAGGATTTAAGCAGAGGAAAGGTGATTAGAGTCATTTTTTTTTAAGAGTTAATTTTGGGTGTAGTGTAGAGAATGAATTGAAGGGTATAGAGACTAGTTAGGAGAGAGGATTATGCTATAATTTGGAATATTTGATATTCATATCAGTCAAGCCCATAGCAAGTAGGGAAATAGAGAAGTGAATGGATTCAAAGCATATTTAGGAGGAGCAAAGGGAGCCAGAAGAATCAAAAGTGACTCCTGGAAATCTTGTATGAAAAAACAAGGCAGAACGCCTGTCATTTAATGAGAAAGGGACCAGGTATGTGGGGTGAAGATGAACACATTCAACAAGTATTTGTGAATGTCAGTCTACATTATAACAAGCAAAACAAAGTCC
Organism: Cnephaeus nilssonii; assembly: GCF_951640355.1. Classification (NCBI taxonomy): domain Eukaryota; kingdom Metazoa; phylum Chordata; class Mammalia; order Chiroptera; family Vespertilionidae; genus Cnephaeus; species Cnephaeus nilssonii. The sequence goes on along the minus strand of NC_137084.1, from coordinate 66,984,853 downwards.
CCGTTCCCATGGAGTTTACATTTAGTGGTGGAGGATAAAGGTAAACATGTTACAGGTATCATACATGCCCAATTACAAAAAGTAAGTTTTCCCCAAAGTTATTCCTCAGAAAAAAAGGAAATTGTTGCCTTACAAAGTTTCAAAGTAGAGTGTTTGCACATCTATTTTAGTATATATAACATACATATTTGAAAAGAAACAAGCTACACCCTGGCCAGCGTGGTTCAGTTGGTTGGGGTGTACGGGAGGCAGCTTATAGATGTTGCCATCCTGGGCACCAGGTGGTTGGCCTTTCAATTCCCAGTCAGGGGCACATGCCGGGTTACAGGCTTGGTCCCCGGTGGGGGTGTGTACAGGAGGCAGCTTATAGATGCCGCACCATTGATGTTTCTCTCTCTAAAAATCTATGGACAAGTCCTTTTTTTTTTTTTTTTTAATTCTCACCCGAGGATATTTTTTTCATTGATTTTTAGAGAGAATGGAAGGGAGAGAGGGAGGGGCAGATAGAGACATCAATGTGAGAGAGACACGTCAATTAGTTGCCTCCCGCACACATTCCCATCCCCTGGGATGGAACCTGCAACCCAGGTACATGCCCTTGACTGGGAATTGAACCCATAACCCTTCAGTGCACAGGCCAATGCTCTAACCACTAAGCCCACTGGCCAGGGCATGAATTCTTAAAAAAAAAAAAAAAGTAACAAGCTGGAATGAATCTCAATCAATACTGGTTTTGAATGCTTTTTAGACATCTTCTGAACAAATCACTAAAGCAGGGAATTTAATTAAGATTTAGTCATTTTGTAACTTACAAATTACATTTAAGTCATTATAAATGGAAGTAGGTTAAATGGCCTGCAATGAATTGATGTGGAGCTAATGGAAGTAAGTCTTCATAAAGGCTACTTAAAGAAAGCAATATGATAGTTGTCATTGGGATTAAAATTATACACCTAACAACTGATTAAAAAAAAACCTACCTTAATGTATGCAAATATATTTCGAGTTTGTTAGAGAATTTCCAGTGAGGCATTAGAAGGGATTCTCTGTATCTCAAATAACTTTAGGAAAGCTGATGTGTTTTGGAAAAATATTAGATGACTCATAAACTAATTACAGTGACAACAAAGATACTGATGATAAAATGCATGTGAAGATTTGAATAAATTTATAGAATGTGAGTTTGAAAAATACTTATAAAATTAATACATATTTCCTATATAATTTTAAAAATATATATATTTGATTGATTTTTACAGAGAGGAAGGGAGACAGAGTAAGAAACATCAATGAGAGAGAAACATCATATCAGCTGTCTCCTGCACACCCCCTACTGGGGATCTATCCCACAACCAAGGTACATGCCCTTGACCAGAAGCAAACCCAGGACCCTTCAGTCCGCAGGCCAACTCTCTACCCACTGAGCCAAACCAGTTAGGGCTCTATATAATTCTTAATGTATGTCTACTGCATGCCACACATGTGAAATATAAGTAAATATTTGATATTTTTATCTATATGACACTGCTGGTTTCTAATCCAATGTCAACTCTCTCCTCTCCCTTAAGAAATCACAACTTATTTAACCGAGTACGTGCTCAGCTAAAAGTCTGCACTTCTAGTCACGGTGGCATGTGGCAATGAGATGTATGCAGCCTGGTCATGAAATGTAAGCAGATATATTGTGCAGACCTTCGGGAGAGCCCTGTAAATTAAGGAACTTCCTTGCAGTTTATGTGAAAGATTCCTCTCCCATTAGCCCCAGTCCCATGGTGAGGATGCCAACACTGTATACTGAGCCCGGTGCTCTCCTAGGACTCAAAGCGAGATCTTATATTCAACTATCTAGGATATTGCCGCTTAGATCCACCTCAAATTTAGCATGACTAAAACTGAACTCATTTTATTTGTTTGCATCATCTGCCACTCCAGTCAACCAAATCTGAAACTTAGTGCCTTACTCTGAATATTTTATCAGTCCTTGTGTATTGCCTTTTTCATAAACATCTCTCCAGGCCATTATGGTGTTTTGTTTTGTTTTGAACTTGGTGCCATTGTCTTAATTGAGAACATCATCATAATTGAGAAGCAGTTCCCAATTTGGTCTCATTGCTTCCAGACTCAGTCCTAACAATCCACTCTCCACACTTCTACCACACTGATCTCAGTATTTTACATTTTACTGTCTTGCTTAACCTCCACACTTCTACCACACTGATCTCAGTATTTTACATTTTACTGTCTTGCTGAAGACCTTTCAGTTGCTCCTCATTAGCTAGTAAAGCTCAAACTCCTCTGCATGACTCAAGAGGTCTTCTAAAATATTGCCCCACCCATCTGTCTAACATGGTTTCCTCACTCCGTCCACCTGACAAACTTCTCCACTTCTTTCAAGTGACTTCTGTAAACCCTCCTCTGACCACTGCAGTCAGAAAGTCACTTTCTCTTTTGTGCCACCACAGTACCTTGTGCACACGCTTTGTTTGATATCACTGTTCACTCTGAATGCAATCTTTGGTGTTCCCCTCTCCTTAACTATCTTGTTCATCAGCACAGACCTGGGAACTAAAGAAATGTTTGCTGGATGAATGTTCCCTTCCTTCTTTCCATCCATTTACTACCTCACAAATGAACTTGGAACAGAATTCATTTTTAAATTGAAAAGAAAAATCCAGAATCTGGAATTCTAGTTTAAGTAATACCCTTTGTTCAGTTATGAGGTTTTGTAGTAGAAATGACATGGATGTTTAAGTTAGAAGGCCTGGATTCTGCCATTTGCTGGGCATTGTTGCACAAATTATTCCTAAGCTATAAAATGGGGATCGAAACACCAAACTTACTAGATTGTTGGAAAGATTAGTGACAAATGTATAAAAAGTGCTGAAAGCTAATCTGGCAAACAGTAGTCACTATTGCTATAGAAAAACACTGTGGCCCTAGTTGGTTTGTCTCAGTGGATAGAATGTTGGCTGGCGGACCAAAGGGTCCCGGGTTCGATTCCTCGGGCTGGGCCCCAGGGCCCATGCAGGAGCCAACCAATTGATGTGTTTCTCTCACATAGATATTTCTCTCTGTCTTCCTCTCTTTCTTCCACTCTTTCTAAAAATCAATGGAAAAATATCCTCAGGTGAGGATTAACAAAAAAAGAAAAGAAAAAAGAAAAACACTTTGTAAAGTAGTATACAAATGTTAACAATATGAGCCAGGTATTTGTGAAATATTTTTCTATATTATTTTCTTTAATCTTCATAACAATTCTCTCAGCAACTCAGCATTAATATTAGAAAAATACTTGCAAGCATATGATCATTTTGCAGAAAAGTAAATGGAGGCTGAGGAAGGTTAAGTAATTTGCCCCATGTCGTATAGCTTATAAGTGGCAGAGTTGAAATTTGAACACAACTAACTAGAGGACAAATTGAAAGAATCCAGGTTTTATAGGGCTTAAGTTACACAATTTTAGGGGCTCTAAGAATACAAAAACATCTATTTTTGAAAAATTGCATAAGCATATGACCATGTGTCCATATTTGTAGTCTCTTAGAGTTCCTTGGAAAGGATTTCTGCAACTGAGGAGCTTGAGCCAGTGAGGGGCCCTGAAGATTCAAATCCCCTCCTGGGCCATGCTCTTAGCCACAATGCTTTATTTCCTCCAAATTAGTTGCACAAGTAACAATGATGATTGTATGAGTACATCTCTTTGAATTGAAATCTATTCTATATATATAAAAGCCTAAGCAACTGTTACCACAGGACGACCGGCTGGTAGCTATGACACACACTGACCACCAGGGGGCAGACACTCAATGCAGGAGCTGCCCCCTGGTGGTCATTGTGCTCCTACAGCCAACCTCCCACAGCCAGCCAGCCAACCTCCCGGGGTCCCTCCCCTGAGCTGGCCAGCCCCGATAGGCTACGATCGGCCCCGATTGCTGGTCAGGTTGAGGGACCCCATCTGTGCACGAATTTGTGCACCAGGCCTCTAGTATGGAAATAATAGTGTCTACCTCACAGGAAAAATAAATTAGGATTAACAAACATGAAAAAAATATCGCCTGGTATTAAGAAAATTGGTTGTGCTTTATGAATGAGTCTTGACTCTATTGATGAATTCTATGTCTAATGCACAACCCATATGAATTCTACACTCTCTTCCATGAAATTTTTGCCAACACAAATGCCCTTCTCCACAGAGTGGTCTTTTTCCTTGCCTAGGATACCTGATATATCCTCCATTATAGCAATTATTTTATTGTGTTGTAGAGAGTATTTTACATTTCTAGCTTCCAAACTGTATATGCTTTGCAAGCTGGGATCAAATCTTTTTAACACCCCTGAGCAGGGACATAGTAAGTATTCAATAAATATTTATTGAATAAGTGACTTACATTAAAAATTTTGTGCCCTCGTTGGTTTGGCGCAGTGGATAGAGCATCAGCCTGCGGACTGCAGGGTCCCAAGTTCAATTCTGGTCATGGGCACATGCCCGGATTGCGGGCTCAATCCCCAGTAGGGGGTGTGTAGGAGGCAGCCAATCAATGAATCTCTCTCATCATTGATGTTTCTCTCTCTCCCTCTCCCTTCCTCTCTGAAATCTAACCATGAATATTTGAGAAATATCATTAATGTCATCATCAGTAGCATTATATTAGCATATTATATTAACATTATACCACTAGCTTAGGGAAAGAGAAATAGACATTTAACCCATTTACCCTCTGTTAAGGGTTGAATTAGTGTACCCACCAAAATTCACGTCCTTCCTAGAACCTCAGGAAGTGATCTTAGTTGGAAACAGGGTTGTTGCAGATGTAATTAGTGCAGGGTGGGCCCTTAATATTCACTGGTGTTCTTATAAAGAGACACAGACATAGACACATGAAGACAGACGGCTAAGTGATGCTGACATGGGTAGAGATGAAAGTTCTGCAGTGGCAAGCCAAGGCGTGCCAAGGATTACTGGCAACCACTGGAAGGGAGGAAGAGGTAAGGAATTCTGGTCATGGGCACATGCCCGGATTGTGGGCTCAATCCCCAGTAGGGGGTGTGTAGGAGGCAGCCAATCAATGATTCTCTCTCATCATTCATGTTTCTCTCCCTCTCCCTTCCTCTCCCTTACTTCTCTCTTCCTCTCCTTCCTGGTGCACAAATTCGGGGATTGAGCCCACAATCCGGGCATGTGCCCATGACAAGAAGAGGTAAGGATTCTTCTCTACAGATTTCAGAGGGAGCATCACTCTGCCGACACCTTGATTTTGGACTTGAGCTCCTAAAACTGTGAGATAATATATTTCTGTTGTATTTAGCCACTTATTTTGTGATACTTTGGTGCAACAGTCCTGGGAAACTAATACACCCTCACAGTAGACGACACATTGATTTATTCATTAGGCTACTATTTTCTTCACTCTTCATGAGAGGATCGGATTTTTGTTTATTGACAGTCTTGCCACAGGCCCGTGGGATCCCTGAAAGCCAGGCTCCTGTGGGTCTTGTTGGGTCTTGTATCCCCAGCACTTGACAACATTTCTAGCACAAGGTAGGCCCTCAGGAAGTGCTGGTGAATGAGTGAATAAATCAGTGCCCCAAGGACAAGAATAGCAAAGATGGTATCACACACCATAACAGTTTTTTCCATTTGACTGAGGAGAAAAAAACACCCCAGGAATTAAAAGTAATGTGACTTAGCCCTAACCGGTTTGGTTCATTGGATAGAGCGTCCGCCTGCGGACTCAAGGGTCCCAGGTTAGATTCTGGTCAAGGGCATGTGCCTTGGTTGTGGGCACATCCCCAGTGGGGGGTGTGCAGGAGGCAGCTGGTCGATGTTTCTCTCTCATTGATGTTTCTAACTCTCTATCCCTCTCCCTTCCTCTCTGTAAAAAATCAATAAAATAGAATTAAAAAAAATATAAAAGTAATGTGACTTAATTTTAATGAACACACCAGAACTTGTTTCAAGTGAGCTTTTCCCTTTTCAAACCACTTACTTCTAGTAGCTAAAGACTTCTTATTATTTTTTGATTCCTCATTTGGGACTGCTCTTCGAGCCTGTTCTCTCAAAGACAGATTGGATTTCCACAAACAAAAGTAATTTGAAGCTCAGCCTTGCGGTTAAAGCGGGTGATAACGCTGGGTAACAAATACTCCAACATGAGATGTGCCTATTAAAAATAGAGGCTGATTTCCCAAAATTGTAAATATCTCTATGGAAGGATACTGACGATGAGCTAATGTATGGTGATGGGAAACGTACAAGTTCCTTTAAAGAATGTATCATGTGCTCTTCTCCAACTCCAAGAAACAACGTCCCTACGTGGTGGAGTGCTCACAACAACCTCTGCCCGAAGGGGGGGGGGGATTTAAAGTCAGTGGAGACCCCGAAACTCTCCGGCCCCCATACCCACCAGCACGAAGTCATCCTTCCGATAGGCCCGGAACACCTGGTCAAACCCGAACGCCTGGGCCTTGACTCTGCCCAGCATGGACCTGGAGCACAGGAGGGGACAGTCAGCTGGGGGCCGGCCCCTCCGAGGGCACGGCGGCCAGTCCCACCCCCCGGTCCGCCCCCGCGCGCGTCACCGGCCTTCGGGGTCCCACTGGGGATGGGGCCGCCGCGGCCGCCAAGGCCCGGGGGTTCTCCTCCGCGCCCCCGGCCCCTCACCACTGGCGGAGCCGGCTGGTGCTCTCCGGCGAGCTCAGAGACGCGAAGGTTTTCTGAGGCAGAAATCTGAAGTCGTAGCCGCCCAAGTCCCCCGGCTCCCCCGCCGCCATCGTGGTCCCCGCGGCGCCGAAGTGGGCGCCGTTTCCATAGAGACGCGGAGGCCGACGCCGAGGGGGCGTGGCGTGGCGTGGCGGGGGCGGGGCCACGCGTCTTCCCCCGGCGGGTCCTCTGTCCTAGCTCAGCGCGGGCCGGGCCCCAGGAAACCGCCTGGGTTTTCGGGGAGCGGGTGCCCACGCTCCTCCCGCGCCCCAGCATCCACACTCCTCCACCCCCAGCCCGGCGGCTGTGAGATTTAGAAAAATGGCCAGTGCATTCCTGTAGAAACGAGCGCTTGGTCAGAATACCTGTGCGCGGGCGGGTTTCCTAGTCTCAGTGGTTGTCATCTCGGATTTATAGTCGTCGGGGTTGGATGACTCAAACATTTCCGAAGGAGAACTATTCCGAGCTCATTAGGTTGATCTGTTTTGGAAGACAAACGTCTGCGACTACGTGACCACTTGGGAGACGATGGTGTTACCATCTGGCTCTTTTTTTTTTGTAGACGGACATCTGAAGGCCAAAACAATGTTGACACACACACCACAGCACCATAGGCTGTTTAATAGAAACACATTTCTTACTTTGTATGGAAAATTACCTTCTGTATCTAACCTTCCTGTTTTGTTTTCTGTCATTGCAGCGGATCTGGCTTCGGAATGTGGGGATCGTTTCCCCCCCCCCCCCCCCCCCCCCCCACAGATTCCCAAGCCAGATCCTTTGCTAATTCCCTTTCCTTGCCCCCTAGTCTTCAAGAACTGATCTTGATTACCCCTGTCCACAACAGCAGGAGGGATGGAGAGATAAACACACACACTGAGAATATATATTTTATTCACGTTGATTAGTACTTCATTGTATTACTAAACCACCGTTTATCCTTTTGGGCTGTTTACAGTTTGAGGGTATTCTGGAAGCAGTCACAAACATCGGGGACATGCCTTTTTTCTTTCTTTCTTTTTTTTTTTTTTTTTACATCTTCATCTGAGGGTATGTTTTGAGAGATGGAGGAAGGTAGAGACGGGGGGGGGGGGGGGGGGGAGAGAACGAGAGAGGAGAGAAACACCCATGGGTTGCCTCCAGTACGCACCCCACCTGGGGATCAAACCCAAAACCTAGGTGTATGCCCTGACTGGGAATAGAACCCGCAACCTTTTGGTGTATGGGAAGACACTCCAACCAACTAAGCAGTGGGGCCAGAGCAGGGTGCATGTCTTTTGATGGACTTAGGCACTCATTCCCCGTTGGACGTATATCCAAGAGGGGAGGTGCTTAGCCATAGGGCATGCTGGTTTTGCTAGACACTGCCAGAAGTTTTCTAAAGTAGATCAACTTACACACCAACTAGCAATGTGAGATTTCCAGTTGTTCTACATTTTTGCAAACAGCCCTTGCTGGGGAAGGTGTATTAATTTCTCATTGTGATTTTTAAGTTTGCGTTTCCTTGATAGTTAATGTTGTCGAGCAATTTTTTATCTGCCTAGTGACCGTTTGGGTATCTTCTTCAGTGAAGTGCTTATTCAAGTGTTTTGCCCACGAAAGGTTGTCAGTCTTTTCTTATTTATGGGAAGTTTATAATAGTCTGGATATAAGTCCAGTGCCAGATATACAGGGTGTCCCCCCCCCCCCCCCCCCGCAAACATTCATACACACTATAAAGGCAGTGTTTGTTAAAATACATTTAATTTTCAAGATGTAATAGAATCTACAGCCATCAGCTGTTAAAGGTGTATACATTTTTTGGGGGACACCCTATATGTGTTGCAAATATTTTCCTTTTTGTCTGTAGCTTGTTTGTAGCTTTGTGCTCAGAAATTCTTAATTTTAATGAAGCGCAATTAAGTTTATTTTATGTGCCATGTTTGCTTTTTTGCCTACATAGACTCATGGAAATAGTTTCACATTTATGTCCATGATTCAGCTCAAAATAATTTTTTAAGCTCATTCAATTTTTTTTCCACATGGTTTTCCATTTAACCTAGCTCTGTACATTGATAAGCAGACTGAACATTTCTAACCCACTGAATTGAAATGGCCCTTAAAAAAAAATCCGGTGATTATTTCTGCTTAATACTTTATAAAAGCATTTTCCACAGGACCTAACCACATAGTAATTTTCTAGGTTTTTCCAACTTTATTGAGATATAATTGATATACTGCACATACTTAAAATGTACAATGTGATGAAGTTTGATATATGTGCTCTTTGTATTTTATTTTAAATCCCAAAATAAAAATATAGGTATAGTTATTTTCATTTTGGGTTTAAGATACTAATTTAAGTTTAGGAACTTCTTTGCTTATTTTTTCCATTATTCAAAAGTAAGTCATGTTATTGTGTTGATGAAATTCATCATCTTTTTTTCAACCTTATAATCAGTGATTATATTTTGAGTGCATAGTCTTAAAGTTCAGTGTTTACTTGGAAATTGATAGTTTTCTAGTTGTTAGTTGTCACTTAAATATGCATGACTGGTATATATTCTATCTATACAACCTTTATTAATTCAGGCTTGAGAATTTTTTTTTTTTTTTAGTATCTCCCAATGATCTCTAAATTTTAAAAAATCACAGAAACAACACATGTTTAATAAAGAAAAAAACAACAAAGAAGCAAAAAGAATACAAATACCCATTATTACAGAGATTAAATTTTTTCTAGTTTTCAGAGCAATAAAGAATATTTTTCACAGGGAGATTTACCAGATAAAGATGTCTTCAGCCTAAATTTCACTTTAACAAACTGTCCAAACAAGTATATATGGGGAGAAAAAAACCTTTCATATTTACAGCAGTTCTCATATTGTGTTTAGTTTCACACATGTTTGTGGTTTCTTTTATCTTTATTAATTTTTATGATCAGTTTTGGTATTTTCATAGTATAACTATGTTTAATAGCATGGAAATGAAGTCAAATCAGAAACCCAATTCCAGCTCTAGTGTCTCTAGGTTGCCTCATCTGTAAATTGAAGATAATTTTTTTTTACCACCTGAGGTTATCATGAAGATTAAATTAATTACTTGTTATGAAGTGCTTATCACAATGACCAACACTAAAAATTAGAATGTATGGCAGTCATTAATATTAATGGCTATTTTCATATGGGCTTCTAAGAACAGAATCTCAATATATAGTTTGTGTATATAGGAAATAAGGTTTGAGTTGACATATCTCAACTTATGGTTATTCTCTAGAGCAACGATTTTCAACTGGAGTGCTGCAAGAATTTTTAAGACATGTCATACCTGACTATTTAGTAAGTGGCACTGACCTATTTCCCCTTAGATTGTCAAATTAAAAATGACAACAGCCAACAAAACAATAGCCGTCTGGTGTGAATGAATCAAAATTATACCTATTTTTTTGTCAGATTGGCAAAAAATCTATTTTTTGGTGTGCTGCAGACATTTAGTAATTAGTTTATGTGTGCCGTGAGATGGAAAAGGTTGAACATCGCTGCTCTAGAGACATTGAGTTAGAAACGATTGTTCCAATAATGAATTTTCAGAAAGAGAAACTAAACAAATACCACTTACCATTGCAACAAAAAAACTAAGATACTTAGGAATAAACTTAACCAAGGAGGCAAAACACCTGTGCTCGGAAAACTACAGGACATTGAAAATAGAGACAGAAGAAGATATAAACAAGTGGAAGAATATACCATGTTCATCGATTGGTAGAATCAACATCATTAAAATGTCCATACTACCCAAAGCAATCTACAGATTCAATGCAATCCCTATTGAAATACCAATGGCATATTTCACAGAGCTAGAAAAAATACTCCACAAATTTATATGGAATAAAAAAAGACCCTGAATAGCTGCAGCAATTTTGAGAAAGAAAAACAATGTTGGAAGAATCACAATATCAGATTTCAAGTTATACTACAAAGCCAACGTAATCAAAACTGCCTGGTACTGGCACAAGAACAGGCATATAGACCAGTGGAACAGAACAGAGAACCCAGAAATCGACCCAAGCCGTTACGCTCAATTAATATTTGACAAAGGAGGCAAGAGCATACAATGGAGTTGAGACAGTCTCTTCAATAAATGGTGTTGGGAAAATTGGACAGATACATGCAAAAAAAACAAAACAAAACAAAAAAAAAACTGGTCCACCAACTTACACCATACACAAGAATAAACTCAAAATGGATAAAAGCCTTAAATGTAAGTAATGAAACCATAAAAATCCTAGAAGGAATCATAGGCAGCAAAATCTCAGACATCTCTCGTAGCAATATGTTTTACAGATACATCTCCTAAGGCAAAGGAAACTAAGGAGAAAATAAATAAGTGGGACTACATCAAAATAAAAAGCTTCTGCACAGCAACAGAAACCATCAACAAAACAAAAAGAGAGCCCACTGTATGGGAGAACATATTTGGCAATGATACATCTGAAAAAGGGTTAATATCCAAAATATATAAGGAACTCATACAACTTAACAAAAGGAAGACAAACAATCCTATCAAAAAATGGGCAAAGGACCTAAATAGATACTTCTCCAAAGAGGGCATACAGATGGCCAAGAGACATATGAAAAAATACTCAAAGTCACTGATCATCCAAGAAATGCAAATTAAAATGACAATGAGGTATCACCTCACACCTGTCAGAATGGCTACCATCAACAAATCAACAAATGACAAGTGCTGGCCAGGATGTGGAGAAAAGGGAACTCTCGGTACACTGCTGGTGAGAATGCAGATTAATGCAACCATTATGGAAAACAGTATGAAGTTTCCTCAAAAAAATTAAAGATGGAACTGCCATTTGACCCAGTGATCCCACTTCTAGGAATATATCCTAAGAAACCTGAAGCACCAATCAGAAAGAACGTATGCACCCCTATGTTCATAGCAGCACAATTTACAATAGCTAAGATTTGGAAACAGCCCAAATGCCCATCCGTAGATGAGTGGATAAAAAAGCTGTGGTACATTTATACCTTGGAATACTATGCAGCAGTAAAAAGAATCTCTTACCCTTTGAGAGAGCATAGAGGGACCTGGAGAGTATCATCCTAAGTGTAATAAGTCAGTTAGAGAAAGACTATCCCATGATCGCACTTATATGTGAAATCTAAGTAACAAAATAAACTGATGAACGGAGTGGATTCAGATGCATGGAAGCATGGAACAGGAAGTGGAATCTCAGAGGGAAGGTGGGGGAGGGTGGGAGGGTGGGAGGTAATCAACCGAAGATCTTTTATGTTATATGCATAACCCATGGCACGGACATGGGTGCTGAAGGTCTGGGGTGGGTTGGAGGGGGTCAGTTGGGGAACAAGGGGGAATATGTAATACTTTCAACAATTAAAAAATTATAAAAAAAGAAAAGATTGTTTTCTCTACGAACCTCAGTTTAGCATCTTTAAAACATACACACTAATATTGATTGCCTCATTAAATTGTAAATTGGCACAAGATAAATGTATTAATTATTTGTCTTGGCTTCTCTTCACTTCATCTAACTGTAAAATTTTACCAAGTGAAACATCTTTTTGTCATTAGCTGCTATTATTCCTTCAGGTTTTACATTCCTTTCTTCTGGCCAATGAGCATATACCCTACATAATACTAGGCATTATGGAAACTACAAAATGTATAAAATATTGATTCTGCCTGCAAAGCCCTTATAAATCAGTCGGAATTTATTGAACAATTTTTGTCACCTTCTTATTTCATGTATTTAAACTCTGCTTGCTCCTTTTCATCTATCTAAAATTTAATACTACTGTTCTCACTGACCATGTACTTGCTTTCTAGTCACTATTTAAAGTTGCCAAGCTACTAGCTTTTATCTGATTAATTTAGAATACACACACATTTGACCTAAAAACATTTAATAAAATGAAGAGGGAGCTAATTGTAATATCAAATTATATCAATGTTCCAAAACAGCACTTTCTGTGGTTCTACTTGGTGTAAACTTTCTATGATTTTAATGATTTGGAAAAGATTTACCAAACAGACTTAGAAGCCAAGAACAATATTAGATTGATTCTGGTGGTTGTATGTTCCTGATAAATAATGATATATTTTTTTTCCCAATTAGAAATAATGGCGCCTCATATAAACCTCATTGGCTACGATACTGCCACTGCGCAAAGCTGATGATAGATTTTTTACTTTTATAGAAGAATGAGACAGTGACTGTGATCATAGCTATTTGAAACTTGAAAAATGTTCATCAATAAGTTGTTTTATTTAGATCAGTGGCTATTGAAAGTCAGCTCATAATAAAAATTTCACTTCATCTCTGGCCAAATGAAAAATAAGAGTGATGTACTTTTTCTAAAATTAAAACTTTATTAAAGTACTTTTTCTAAAATTAAAACTTTATTAAAGCACTATATTTTAAAATTATTCTCACCTTTTTGTAGTTAAAATAGCCTTTCTTTAGGAAATAATTATAATTAAATAAAAAAGGGTTTGTGTGTGTGTGTGTGTGTGTGTGTGTGTGTGTGTGTGTGTGTGTTTTAATGTGGCACAAAGTTTACAAACCTGTGTGTTGCTAGAGTAGAACCTTGCTACTCAAAATGTGGTTGATGGACCAACTGCATTATCACTTGGGAACTTATAGAAATGGTCTCATCCCAGACCTACTCAATCAGAATCTTCACGTTATCAAGATTCCTCAGATGATTCACATACACATAAAAAGAGAAGTGGCGGTCTATACAATAGTCATCAATTATGCCTACTAGTCCCACCCACTACACTATGCCTCCATCAGCTTATTGCTCAATTTAGAAAACCTGAAACTTATCTTTGATCCCACCTTGTCCCACCCACTTCCTAGCCTCTCCTATATCAAATTCATCATTAAATGTTATAATCTTCCTAATGTGTATGCAATCTGTCCACCTCTCTCCAGGTTCCACTGTTGCCACTTTTGTCCGAGCCACTATCTTTTGTCTCGGATGACTGTAAGTAAAATTTCCTAACTGGTCTCTCTCTTCCAACTCTTGTACTCCTGACAGCCATTCTGCACACAGCAGCCAGACTGAGCTTTTAAAAACGATAAATCAGATTCGGAAACTACACTGTTGAGAATTCTTTAATGGGTTTTCATTGCATGAAGGTAAAATCCAAACTCCTGCTACTCTACATTCTCCCTTTCCAGCCTCATTTCCTATCTCCCTCCCATGTTCCCTATTCAGGGATCACTGGACTGGAAAGAGCCAAACTCTTCTTGCTCAGAGCCTTGGTAGAAAGTCTTCCCAGAGCACCTTCCTCCCCTCTACTTTTAGCCCAACTACTTTTTGTGCAACCTACAGGTTTCAGTTTAGAGAACTTCCTGACCACGCAATCAATAATGGTTTTCCTGGTTATTCTCTCATAACACACACTTGTCCCTCAGAGCACTTACAACAATGCGCAATTATTTAAATATTTGTGTTTTTCTGTAGTTAATGTTTATCTCCACTAGCCCGTAAACTTCAAGAGATCGGAGAAGGATAATTCGATTTAACATTGCATTCTTGGTGACTGGTACATAGGAGGAAATTAAAAAAAAAATTGTTGAGTAAATAAATCAATGATTCTGATTTTACTGATCTATGTTATATATTCTGTGTGAAAAACACAATATGATGAGGTTAACTAGTTACATTTTTGTTGTAAGCATTAAGTTTAGCCAGAGGCACACTTTCTGTCTGGATATACTTAATTTCAAACAATTTGAGCTATGAAGGATTGGGAAGTCTATTTACCAATAACATTTTATAATTTTAATTTGTAGGTAGTGTGGCACTGTGGCTAAAGCATTTAGGTCAATCAAGCCAATCTGCTCTTCACTCTGTCACTTGCTAATTGTGTGAAGGTAACTTGGCAAGCTAGCTCCTCTAAGCCTCAGTTTTCTCAACTGGGTTGTTGCAAGAATTTATTGAGGAAATGTATGTATGTGCTTATCACAGTTCCTGGTGTGTGCCGACTAAAGACTATTATTATTTGCTTGTTGGCTTTGACTACGTTTAGTAGAGCAGCAGCCTGTCAATCATCATCATGTCACATTTCTGCTGGCAGTTAAAAGGCCTTGCGGTAAAGGAAAGGGTTAAATCTGACCGCCTTTTGTTTCTGGAAGATGTCTCCCAAGGGGATGGTGTGGAGGGGGGATGGGTGGGGTGGAGTTATGGCCCCAGGAAGATATAAACAAGTAGGAGCTGGAACACGTCTCTGTTCTGTGACAGAGCTCCTGTCTCTGACATTATCGTAAAGCTTTTTATGGCTGCCGGGAAAAGCAGTCTCTTTGCCTTCCTCGTCTTGTTTGATTTCTACAAAAATGCTTTTTATTGCAAAATCCTGGTTACACTGGTTTAAACGAAGTTTATGAAATGGTATAAAGCAAGGGACCCCAGTTTCCTCTTCAGATCAGTCCACCCTGCCTTTAGCACTGAGAGGGAGATACGGCTGGCCGGGAAGAAGCTAGAGACAAGTCGGAGTTGAATCTTAGGGAAATTGGTGCTCTAAGCTCAAGTGGGGGAGGGTGGGCTCTTGATTATTATTTACTAGAGGCCCAGTGCATGATTGAATCATGCACATGTAGGGTCCCCTACATGCTTTCGCTTTCGATCACGGGGGAGCTGGGTGCCTGTCTGCTGGTGCACCAGGCCTTTCAGAAGCCTCCGGCGCGGTGAAGGCTTCTGAAAGGCCTGGTGCCTGAGCAGATAGGCACCCAGCTCCCCCGCTTTTGATGGTCCGCGGTGGGACGTGAGCTTGCTGCCCCAGAGGCCCCTTCTGTGCCGCAGCACAGCCATGGTGCAGACGCTGAGCTCGAGCCGCCGCTGGCGACGTGAGCTCAGCATCCCGCCAGCCCAATCGGCCACTCCGGCCACCCCGAGTCCCGCCCCCCCCCGCGCCTCCTGGCCAATCGCAGGCATAGCGAAGGTATGGTCAATTTGCATATTTGTCTATTATTAGGTAGGATACATTTTTCTATATGGGTAAACCTATACCTAAACCTATACTTAATCCAAGGACTGACTGTTTTGGATTGCTTGCAGGAAAGGACCTCTACGCTGTTTTGTATTAAAATGGAATTCTGGTCGAAGATCCTCCATATTGAGAGGATTAACTTGAAAAGCACGCAGATGGGGCAGGGGTCCAGTGGAAAACAAAGGCAGGTGGAACATAGGCAGGGGCAGAGACACAGCAGTTTGAGCCAGCCTAATCACAGGAACCAACCAAGCAGAAATCCTATATAATAAAAGCCTAATATGCAAATCAACTGAATGGGGGAACGACTGGCAGAATGACCAGTCACTATGACATGAACTGATCATCAGGGGGCAGACACTCAATGCAGGAGCTGCCCCCAGCCTGCAGGCCCCATGCCAGCCAAGGCGGGTGTGAGGGGGGGGCCCTCGATCGCCCTGCTGGTCACCCCACAGATTGGCCCCGATCACCGGCTAGGCCCAGGGACCCTACTCATGCACAAATTTTGTGCACCGGGCCTCTAGTAATACAATTTTCTGGACTCAAAGCGGGAGGCATGGGAAACCAAGGTGTAGGAACACATAGAAACAGGGAAAGTTCAGGTCAGTTGCTGGGCCTAAAAACAATTGAGGGAATCAATCAGGCGACGAGAGGGATAAATATAGAAGCAGGCTTGTAGCAAACATATACCCCTGGACTACAGGGCTTTAACGGGCAGTCCGTTATTGAGCCCCCCTCCCCTTGTGGGGAGTCTGAATCTGCTTGTAATAAATTTCCCACACTTTTGCTTAAATCTTCTGGTCCTCAGAGCTCATTCATCAGACCCGGGGAAACCACCTCAGCTCACCGTTCCAGTTATCAGTCTTAACTGGGACCGGGACGCCCTTCACCCCACAGCCACGTCTTCACACCTTCGCTGCTTTTCCTCATCTTCTGAGATGCTCTGGCTCATTGTGTTTCTCGTTTGGAAACAGGACTATACTTGGGAGGCTCAGTCTGTGACTGTTGGTGCCTCTTCGTAAGTGTAATATCTAACTTCTCAGGCAGGCACAACCCCTCTTTCCAGGCCACAGGGGAGTCTTTCTTTTGTGTGTTGCAATGTCAGGGTGTGTTGGGGTGAGGGGGAGGGGTCTCCAGTCAGGCAGATCTCTTTACAGATCCCAGGTGACACATTCTGGAGATTTAAAAAAATGTATATATTTTTTTGGGGAGGGATAGTCTATTGTTGATGTTTCATGAGATTGTTATATTTGTAATAAATGGCTCCTCAGGAAGCAGTCATTTTGATAAACCAGCTCATCAGGTTCTATTGACATACACTTCAATAATTATTAACACAGATGATATGATGAGGGTTTCAAAGATGTGCAAATGTGTATACCAGTCTTTCTTGACTATCGGATCAAGTCATTTTCATGTCCATGTATTTTAAAAAATATTTTCTTAAAATTTTTTTTTATTTTTTAAAATATGTTTTTATTGATTTCAGAGAGAGAAAGAGAGAGGGAGAAAGAAACATCAATGATGAGAGAGAATCACCGATGTGCTGCCTCCTGAAAACCTGCTGGGGATCGAGGCTGAAACCTAGGCATGTACCCTGTCAGGGAATTGAACTGAAACCCCCTGGTTCATGGATCAATGCTCAACCACTGAGCTACACCAGCCAGGCATGTCCATGTATTTTTTTTTTAAATCTTTGTAGTTCCCTATGAATGTTTCAGTTTGAATAAGATATGAATAAGAAAGCATATGGAGCTGAACATATGGCATTTTGATTTTTTCCCCCTGCTCCTCCCCTCTCCCTCTACCATGCACATAGAGTCACTCTGTAGAGTCTCTGGTGTGTCCAGGTCCCAGTGCTTCTAATGAATAAGCAGACTTCCTCCCATTCAGACAGTCAACTGAGATGGTGGGGTGTGAGGATTAATGAATGTGTTTAGACCAGTTTCCTGCACATAGAAAACAATCAAGTGTTAGCCATTGTTATTATTTATTGGGTGCCCATTATTTACAAAGGGGTCTATATGCTTATTAGCTACAGAGCAATATTCTGAAAGTTTACAATATAGTAGGGGGGACAGGACATGTATACTATAGTCAGAGTGATTATTTAAAAAGCAATATGAGTACAGCATAAGGCAGTGGTTGGCAAACCGCGGCTCGTGAGCCACATGCGGCTCTTTGGCCCCTTGAGTGTGGCTCTTCCACAAAATACCACAGCCTGGGCGAGTCTATTTTGAAGAAGTGGCATTAGAAGAAGTTTAAGTTTAAAAAATTTGGCTCTCAAAAGAAATTTCAATCATTGTACTGTTGATATTTGGCTCTGTGGACTAATGAGTTTGCCGACCACTGGCATAGGGAATACAGTCAATAATATTGCAATAACTATGCATGGTGCAGGTGGGTACTGGAAATATCGGGGCGGGGGGGGGGGACACTTCGTAAGGTATATGATTGTCTAACTACTATGATGTACACCTGAAACCAATACAAAATAATATTGAAAGTAAACTGTAACTGAAAAAAAAGCAATCTGATCAGATCCTATGATATGAACATCTTCAAATTCATAACAAGCCACTAGTAGTGATCTGCTTCTACCTACTTATAGCCCATCTTGTCCCATCTTGCACCCACCCCTTTTTCCTTTGTTCTCTAAACACTAGCTATATTGGATTCTTTTGTTTTCTAGGAAGAATGTAAGCTAAATAGAGGGGGGGGATTTTTTTTGTTTTGCTTAGTGATGGAACTCTACCCAGACCTGAGATAATGTCTGGCACACTGGAAGAGATCAATATATTTATGTTTGCTGCATAAATGTCAATGTTAGCATTTGCAGCTTTCTCTTATGTAAATGCAACCCACTCCTTATCCTACCACTTCCTTTCACTGAGCTACTCTATTTATTATTTTGCATTTGCTATCACTTCTTCAGAGTCAGTCCCTGATGCCTTTGTTTTAATTAAATTCTGTTCCACATGCTCTTTGACTACTGTAAACTGTTTAACTTCCAATTATATAGTATGAAGAGGATTATAGCTCTTTTATTCATTCTATATTCTCAGGTCCTAGTTGATTACCTGTATCACTAAAAGTTTTCAATTTATTAAAATAGGAAATAGTTTTAATGGAAGGTAAATGAAAATAAATGCCATAGAACCATAATAGGAATATGAGTGCTTGAAATTTAGAGGAGAAAAATATTATTTACAATGACAAGAATCAGGCAATATTTAATAGAGGATATAGTATTTGAGGGAGGCTTAATGAATGGGTAGGATTGGGAGGTGGTGAGAAATGTTATCCTTGATAAAAATAGCCTGAGTCAATGGCTAGAAGTGCATTTGCTATGTGTGCCATCCGGAACCCCTTGCAGAAATGAGGCACTCATTTCCCTAACTGATGGAATTGTGGTCTGTAGATGGTTTACATCTCTGAGTATCTCTCCAGGAAATGCTCTCAACCAAAGAGAGCTCTTTATCCAAGTTTACACTAATTGTCAGGGCAGCCACAATCCAATGATCGGACAATGCTGCCCCCTGACATCAATTTGGGACATCTCATCCAAGCTTCAGTTCCTTCTAATTGACTGGACTCTGTGTAACTGCCTCCTAGTTCCAACACCTCTGTTTAGTCTTACTTCCTTTACTCCTGTACAGGGTACACGCCTCAATACATCTCTTACACAGAGACATCTGCCTCAAAGTCTGTTTCCTACGGAACTTGATTTATGATAAGCAGACATGATGAGACTTGCATAGAAGGATTAATTGGTCTAGAAAAGAGAGATTTTTAAAAAATATATATATATTTTATTGATTTTTTTTTCTTACAGAGAGGAAGGAAGAGGGATAGAGAGTCAGAAACATCGATGAGAGAGAAACATCGATCAGCCACCTCCCGCACACTCCCTACTGGGTATGTGCCAGCAACCAAGGTACATGCCCTTGACCGGAATCGAACCTGGGACCCTTCAGTCCACAGGCCAACACTTTATCCACTGAGCCAAACTGGTGAGGGCTGATTTTTTTTTTTTTCTTATAAAGCATTTGAATCTCCAATAAAATTATCTAAAAGAATCAACATGTAAATGAGGTGAAAGGGGAGTTTCTGTGCTTGAAGTGGGAGTGAGTGCTTACCTGTTTGGCTCCCTTATGCTATGCCAAAATGGTTCTCAGAGGGCTTCACACACTCCCTAGGTCTCATCTGAGTACAGTTCGAAAACCAGTAGGAAAATCAGAATCCATGAAATAGGGCAGGAAAGAAATAGGGCCAGGCCATTGAGTGCATTAGATGCCAGGACAGGAAATCTGGACATATTTTGGAGTTACGGTTAGGAGAGTAAGGGCAGTTCTGACAGTATTTAATTAAAGGTCTAACATCATCAGGGCTGCATTGAGGTAAATGACTAAACACCTAGAAAAAAAAATCAAATCTACCTCACACTACATAACAATTTCCAGGCGGATTAAAGACACACACATAATAAAATCCTAAACTTACTATAAGAATATGTAAATATTTGTAGATATTTGGGGTTGTCCCTCAAAGCATGACACCACAGGAGTTATCTGGAGACATTCTTTTTAGACATGGCAATTAAAGAGAGAAAAAGATCGACAGATTTAGATGAAAATAGAAATCTGCCCATGTAAAACACCATAACCAAAAAAGAAAGCCAAATGACAATTGGAAAACGTATTTTGAAATGAATAAAATGGATTAAGGATTGCTATTCTGAATACAGGAAAGGCTCATAAAAAATCAATTTAAAAATAGAAAGTTGGGTAAAGTACATAAACATCCAATTCACAAGAGAAAAAACATTAAAAAACCAACCAAATGGGAAAAAAACCCCACCCCACCCCACCAGTATTTCTAATTATCAAAGAAATAAGTGCAAATTAAAATAATGATGTCCTTTTTCTTCACTTAGCAACTTGGCAAAGTATGGCAGATACTGTTGGTTGCCTACCCAGGCTTCTTCCTTAGTAAGAGTTATACATTTTCACATCAGATAGAGGTCAATATTCTCAATGCAGGGAGTTCTAGTCCCTGGTTTGGGGGTACCTCTGAAGTTCATTTAGGCTGTTGAAACAGAAGGCAAGTCAGCTGGAAGCCTTTTAGGGAACACTTTTCTCCCTGGACTGTCATATGAGATTTCTCTAGTATGTTCACTTTTCCACTTTCAAAAACAACTATACCATACCTTCTCCTATAACCTCTAAGTTATACATTCCCATTCCCATCTTAGCTGGTGACCTTGCCTCATATTTGAATGTGAAAAATAGAAACATTTAGAGCCAATCCCTTCATTTTCACACCATCAACTTTGCCAAACATCAAACCCTTCACCTAGATTCCCCCTCCTCTACTTCTTCAAGAACTTACCTTCTGCATTTATGTTCCTTTCACCTGCGTTAGATCTTTCTACTTGATTCTCTACTTAATTTTCTTTACTTGATCATTCACACAAACACATCCACTGTTACCTCCCATCCTAAAAACAAAACAAACAATAACAAATCCATAAAAACTTCTTTGCTCTACATATCACCTTCTGTTTATTAGCCCATTTATTATTCCCCTTCACAGCAAAACATCTTGAAGACTTGTTTAGTCACCATCTGATTTCACATGTTCTCCTCCTTCTGCTCCAGTAAAACTTCTATCTGCATCAGTCCACTAAGACCGCTCTTGTCAAGGTCATAAGTAAGCTCCAATGTTTCTAAATCTTATTGTTTCTTCTTTATTTTCCTTTTACTTGACCTTTCAGGAGTTTTGTACTGGTGCCTCTCCCTCTCCTTATAAGGATACCAGTTCTTCTGGATTACAGCCCCACCTTTATGACCTCATTTATCCTTAATTACTTCCTTAAGGACTCTATCTCTTCATACAATCACATGGGCGGGGGCGGGGTGGGGGGGGGGGATAGGACTTCAACCTACAAATTTTGGAGGGGAGGACACACAATTTCATACATACATAACAAGTTATCTTAGTTTTAAATACCATCTACTTGCCATGTTTTTTGTTTTTAAAGAAATCCCTGGCTCAAACCTCTTTCTGAAATTCCAGACTTGTATCTCCCAATGCCTCCTTAACATCTGGCACCTCCATTTAACATGGCCCAAAGAGGCCTCCTCCCACTCCTGCTTCTTCCACCACTTTCTAGTCTTTCCCATCCTAGTAAACAGCCTTTCCATCTCTTTGCAGTTTAAGTCTCAAATATGAGAATTACCCAAGATTTTGCATCTTTCCCTTATCTTCCACAGATAATCTACCAGCAGCTGCTATCAACTCTACTTCTAAAACCTATTTCAAACCCATCCATTTTTCTTAGTCTCGCCCACTCCCACTCCCACTCCCACGCCCACTCCTCCATTTTTCTCACTTGGACTGCAGGTAGTCTCCTAATTGATCTTTCTGATTCTACTTGCATTTCATTATAATCCACTAGAGGCCCAATGAATGAAAATTTGTGCATTCAGGTGGGGTGGGGTGGGGGTCTCTCAGCACAGCCTGCACGCTCTCACAACCCGGGACCCCTCGGGTAGGGTCCAGTCCCATCGCAGCATGGCTCTGGTTCCCCGGGCCTGCGGGCTGTGGGGGAGAGACCAAGAGGCCAGTCTGATCACAGCATGGCTCCGGTTCCCCGGAGCGGGTGGCCGGGACCCAGGACTGATCTATTGGACTACATCAAAATTAAAAAAAATTTTTTTTTCTTCAAAAGACATCACATACAGCCTGGCTGGCATGGCTCAGTAATGCCCAGGTTGTGGGGCTCCATCCAAAGACAGCAACAACCAGAGATTAGGTCTCCCTCACTGATGTTTCTCTTTCTCTCTCCCTCTCCCTTCCTCTCTGAAATCAATACTAAAAAATATATGTATATGTAAAAGAGACATCACACAAAGACTTGTATTTGAATGTTCACAGCAGTTTATTCATAATAGCTCCAAACTGAAAACAACACAAATGTCCACCCATCGGTAGATAAGTAAATAGTATCCAATAGAATACTAGTCGGTAATAAAAGAGGACAAACTACAGAAACATGCAACATGAACAGATCTCCGTGCTAGGTGAGAGAACCAGACACAAAAACTGCATATTGAATGTAGGTCCGGCTTCATGGTTGTGCAATCTGTGCAGTCACACAGGGACTTGTGGTTGGTTTGTGCTCTGTTTTTTGCTGCTGTGAAATTCTCAATCACTTTTTAAGAAGGAGCTCCACATTTTTTTGTTTTGCTCTGGGCCCTGCAAATGGTGTAGCTGTCTTGACTGTATGATTCCACTGAAAAGACATTCTAGAGAAGTTGAAATTCTTGTGGCAGCTCAGTGGTTGTTAGGGGAGAGGAGATTGACTACAAAGAGGCAGGAAGAAACTTTCATTACTTATTTAATTTTTAAGCCTCACCTAAGGATATGCAGTTGTTTTTTTAAGAGAGAGAGAGAGAAACATTAATCGGTTACCTCCCATATGTGCCCCAACCAGGGATCAAACCCACAACCTAAGTATGTGCCCTGCCTGGGAATCGAACCCAAGACCCTTTGGTGCACAGAACAATGCTCCAACCAACTGAGCCTCCTGGCCAGGGCAGAAGGCAACTTCTTAAAGCGCTTAAAATGTTTTACATCATAGATCATGGTGTTGATTACATAACCATACACACTTACTGCAATGAATGAAATTATAGACTTAAAATTGGGGAAATTTTATTGTATATAAATTATAACTTAATAAAACTGATACACACATATATACTTTTATAGGCAATAATCTCCAATGGCTTCCCTTCACATTTGGGACAGAACTCCACACGCTTCTCTTCTCTAGTAGGGGACCCAGGCCTTCCTATCTCTGCAACCTCATCTCCCTTCCCCGCTGTATCTTCTCACTGTTTCTTACATGGACCGAGCTTGTTTCTGCTTTAGGCCTTTGCCCTAGCTTTCTATTTTTCTGGAATTCTCTCAGCCTAATCTTTCCATGGATGGCTCTTGTCATAAGATCTCAATAAGACCTCCTCAGTGAAGCCTTCTCTGACTATCAATTGAAAGTAGTCTCAGATACAATCACATCACCTTGTTTCAGTCCTTTACATAGCACCTGTCAGCCCTGGCATTTTTCTTTTTTTAAAAAAAATATATTTTATTGATTTTTTACAGAGAGGAAGGGAGAGGGATAGAGAGTTAGAAACATCAATGAGAGAGAAACATCGATCAGGTGCCTCCTGCACACCCCCCACTGGGGATGTGCCTGCAACCAAGGTACATGCCCTTGACCAGAATCGAACCTGGGACCTTTCAGTCCGCAGGCCGACGCTCTATCCACTGAGCCAAACCGGTTTCGGCTGCCCTGGCATTTTTCATTTTCTCTTTATTATATACGTATTTTCTCCCCCACCAGGCTGAGATCTCTGTGAGACTGGGAACCTCATCTGTCATATCCTTAGGGCCTAAGACAACACTTGACGAAGAGTGTGTGCTCAGTAAATATTTGTTGGATGAATAAAACATTTGATAAAGCACTCTTTAATGATATAGAAAGAGCTTCTTGATATTGTTAGGTAAAAAAGAGCAGCAAGGTAAAAGATATGTGATGATGAACCCATTATTTGTAAAAACAGATGATACATAAGAAAGAAGACTAGAATATACTGCAAATCCTGGTCCAGCTGCTCCTTAAACCCAATTTGGTCTGGGAGAGGTCGTCTTTGTTGGTGGATACTTCCTGCTAAGGGCCATGGGATTGGATTACGAGGACTGATAGGTTTCCTCATATGTTGCCCTCTAGCTCTTTAGTCTTTCCTGCCTGGAAACCCACACTGCATTTCATTTACACTTGAATGCTGCCAATAACATTATCTATGACTCTTATAAACCCTCATACAACCTCCCTTTCCATCAGCTTCCCAACCCACATGGGCCTTGAATCCTGAGCAATGGTCACTTACCAAAGGATATTTTCAGACTCTGGCTGGGAATGAAAGTGATCCCCTAAATTGGGGTCATTCAAAACCGAGCTGGTGGTCAGGGTGTGAGTTGTACAGTCCCTATTCAAGTTCAAAACAAAGTATATCCCTACTTGTCTAGTTGCAAACTTGTAACGATTTCATCACTCTACTTTCCTAGTGCCCTTTTTGTGCTACCATTACTTAGATACTAGTTTAATGAGCATCCTAGATCATTCCTTGCTCTTACTCTGCGCTCCAACCTAGACAAACTCCCTAGAGCCTAGGCTTACAGGAAGCAGCACCACTCATCTGGTCCAGACAGGGCAATTCATAGATGACACACCTTAGGCAGTTGAAATCAATTTTTAAGTTGGCATTCATATACGTTCTAGACCTAGCCTTGCCCTTATCCCAGACCTGGGCTGAAACACTCCCATTTCACGGTGCATGATCTCTCTGAATCCTAGTAGCTGGCCAGTAACTGAAGAATTTAGAGGCTGTTGAAGAGGATAGATAGGTGCCAGGATGATAATCACAGTGACGATAATCTATATATATAAAAGACTAAGTGACCGACCATACATTCGTCTGACCATCCGACCGACCGACCAGCCGGTACATATGACGTGCACTGGCAATTTAAAAATAAATGTTGACTAGCGCACGCGCAATACATATAAAGCTCTCACTGGCGCCAATCGCACACACGTTTTAATTTATAGTACTATATTATATATACTATTTTGACATGTAATTTTTTGCAGTAACGTAATTGCCACACGAATCTTTCTTCTAATTAATTTCCTTTCAATGTGCACGCATCTAATATTTTTGAGCATGTACTGTGTAGGCATTATTCTAAACATTTTCCATGGGTTATCACTTAGTTCTCTCAAAAAACACTGTTATGTGGGTATTACTAATAGTACAAAGCACAGACCTATTGTTACTGGGCAACAAGGGAGATACTGTTTATCTCTCCTTCCGACATGTAGCATTGCTTTCCCATAAAAAACAACAAAGACAGCAACAACCAGAGATCAGGCCTTTCATCTTCGTGGAATTTCACGAATGCTACGATATTCCCACTGTAATTCCTCTCCTCCCTGGTTATTTGCCCCATCTTTCACCACCTCCTTGCTTCACCCAGCCGGCTGAAACCCTTGCCCTTACCCTGCACTCTGTTAATTTGAGATGGGGAACCAAATTGCAGAATGGAAAAGCATTGGATGGCTTTGGGCACTAACTCAGTTAAGTAGTTAGTACGTTTATCACAGTGATTGGGGGGTTGAAAGAGGTCATATAGATATGCATTCACCTCAAGAATAGCCTGGGACTTATCACCACTCCCCATTGGGAAAACCAGGAAAATGCTGATTCCACCCTACGTTGGAGAGAATGGTGTCTATTTTTAAAAATTGATTTTAGAGAGAGGAAGGGAGGCAGAGAGATACGAGAGAGAAACATTGATCAGCTGCCTCCTGCTTGGGATGGAACCCGCAACCTGGGTATGTGCCCTGACCCAGAACCGACCCCGCCACCTTTAGGTGTACTGGAGGATGCTCCAACCAACTGAACCACCCAGGCCAGGGCAGAATGGTGTCTGTTTTCACTCTGGACAGTTTATATAAGCAAAACAAAAGAACAACATTTGACCCAGACCTCTCTTTGTATCCATGGATCAGTTATTGCCTGTTTCCCTGTTTTTTGTATTCTTCTTGGTGCTTTACACTGGTTTTAGTATCTGCTTCTAAACCATATTTTAATTTGTAGTTCACTCTGGCTTCTTGAAGTTTAGATTTTTTTTTTTTTACTTTGGCATTCCCTGTGGTCTTGTGAGCAATCCATTCCTGCAGCCTGGGAAGGAGGGCAGGGATTCACACAACTGGAAAGTTAACTCTGTGTAAGGAAGGAGGTGAGTGAGCTTTCCGGGTTATTAAGATGAAGATGAAATCTTGAGTGCTTTGACCCCTTCGGGGGTCTACTCTGCTGCACACTAAGTCTCACCAAAAAAGATTTCTGTGGAGACTACTCAGCAAATTAAAATGTGTATTCCTGAACTGTTTGCAGCTCACACTTTCTTTGATTATGCTTGTTGATAATTTACAAGTGTTTTCCATTTTGTTTCAAAGGCATACCTCTTATGACTTCATCCAAGTTATTGATGAAAAATGTTGATGTAGATACAAAGTCGTCTGACACTGAAGACCTCCCATTACATGGGCAGCTTTACTGTTGCCAGTGACTGTACTATCTTACCACTCACCTTTATCTGCCTTGTCTACTAGAACATCATTCAGAGCCACTGGGTCTTTGGCAATCTCTCTGTCTACTTCAATCTTCTTCAGTCTGTCTCCCTCGAAACCCTGAATTTTTGGTATCTTAGGCTCTATTTTGGGGAATGGAGAAAGGAGAGTATGGCCTTTGCTTTCCCAGTTCAGTTAAAACAGCCCTACTCTTATCTGTTTTAGAAATCAAAGTACTGGGTAACATTTTACTTGCAAAGGGGATTCTTTGGCTTTAAAATGTTTTAAATTTCTTTTTTTCAAGTAATGACCATTGCTAAATATAGAGATAAAAATACTCTTTCTTGCTACCAATTTCTTCTGTGTCTGAACTGGCTCACTCGTCATTAAAGTTCGGTTACGTGTGTATGGTCTGTTGTCTAGACATGTTTCTTGGCTTTTGCAGACTAGCTGGTGAAACTAATTACAGTTACAACATGGTTCCAAAGGAAAACTCACTCTGAATTTCAAGAGGTAGTATAATATAGGTCCTGGGGTCAGATCGCCTGAATTAGAATTCTGGCTCGTCATACTTTCCGTGTGGCTCTGGGCAAGTTTCTTAATTTCTCTCTGTTTCACAGTTTCCATCTGTTAAAAGAGGGAAGACTGTCCCACCTACATTGTAAGGTTCTGAGAGCATCAAATGAGATTATCATGTACTGCGCCTATAAACACTTGGTAAGTGTTCAGTAAATTGTCATTAAAGTATCACTGTTAATATTAATTGGCATCAATTATAAATACCAATAAATTATCATTACTGTAACTTGTTCAAATCTGCCCATGACTGCACACCACTGTTTACTTCTGAAAAATTATCTCGAGTATCTTAATTTATGATGGCTTAATATAAAGTTGGTTCTCAATAAAAGCTGACTAAAATTTAGTTGGATCTTTCTTGCCTTTCTGTCTATGGGGTACTTGAATCTATTGTCAGGTTATATATGCTAAAACATCTGTCTCTTAAGTTCTTTTTATTGATTGCTTTCATCTTTAAAAAAAGGCATATCAAAATATGTCAATAATAGGAAGTTTGAATTTTTATGTTAAAAATAAATGTATTCTGGAAATTGTAGAATATAAAGAAGGTCATTCTTTTTAAAAGTAGAAAATTCTTAAAATAGTAAAGGTGAATAGAAACATTAAAAATTATATTAACAAAAATTTGGACATAATATACAAATTTTAATATTGCTATCACGTTTCTGATTTATAACAATAAAAATAGTCTCAAGAGATAAATGTACTAGTATTAGCTAGGCTTAGAGGCTTACAAACAGTCTTGACTTCCAAACATCTGAAATGCAAATGCTTCAGTACCCTGTGCTTTAAAAGAATTCCTTTTTAAAAATTTTCTTTTCTTAAATTAAAAAATAAGTATTTGTGTTTATTTGATGTTTATTTAGGTACCCAAGCCGAAAGATGTGGTTACATGCACTATTTAAGAATTGATTTGACTGAGAAAATGTGTCAATGAAAGCTCCATGTCGGAGAAACACTCTAGCAGATGCTTCGAGGAGATTACCCTTTGTTTATATCTGACTAATAAATATGACTTAAATTATTAAAAAGCTAAACTTTCCAATTAAATTACAGATAATTTCTAGCTTGTCATGAAAATAAACTGGAAATGGAGGAGATGGTTTTATGGAAGAGGCTGATTTCATTCTCTCCCATTTAAAATGATGTTTTTGGCTCATGATTCATTTGGATTCATGGTTCTCTTGGCTTTCTAGCCAAGCACACCTTCCAAGTCTTTTCTTGTAATGCTCTGATAGCATCTCTGGGTCTTTGATGATATTTTTTGCCTTCTCAATCCATTTGGCAAAAAGCCACTTGAAAACCTTACTCTCTTCAGGTAATACACACATTTGGAAAGAAACCTAAATAAATACAATGGGATATTTTTCATTGGGTAGATCAGCTAGATTATCTTAGAAATGTGGTATCTGCTTGCTTAAGCCTGTGGCTTTAATAGTTCATTTTTAAAAAAAATCCCACTATTTCTTTTTTTCTTCTTCTCAAGCCAAGGAGAAACAACCCTACTTTCTTTGTTGGTGAAATAGATTCTGTGATATGTTTTTATTCTAATCCCTAGCCCATAAAAAAAAAAAAAGCTATCGAGCTATTTGAACATTTTTTGTGGTAATTGGTATGTAAATAAAATATTTTGTATACAGCAATGACACATTAAAAGGAATATGACTGCTGGTTTGACTCAGTGGATAGAGCGTTGGCCTGTGGACTGAAGGGTCCTGGGTTCGATTCTGGTCATGGGCATATGCCTGGGTTGTGGGCTTGATCCCCAGTAGGGGGCATACAGGAGGCAGCCAATTAATGATTCTCTCTCATCATTGATGTTTCTATCTCTCTCTCCCTCTCCCTTCCACTCTGAAATCAATAAAAATATATTAAAAACACACACCAAAAACAAATCAACATCCAGAAATTGATAGCATTAAAAAAAAGGGAATATGACCCTTATACTTAATGTGTGCAAATCTAAGACATAAATTTCAATGTGTGACCCCTTGAGTGAGGATCTATAATTTATCACTCATTTATTTAACCATGAAATACCTTTGCTTGAATTGTGTTTTTTGCTGTTCTTCTTTTTCTTCCTCTTTTAATCTTACTATTTTCTTCTACTCTACATTTCTCATTACTTTTAACATTTTTTCTTTATTTTTTTCTGTCATTGCTTTTTTTGGTATTTTTAATTTTTTTGTGGTTTTATTTTTTACCACAGTTTTATTAAGATATAATTCACATACCATAATATTTACCCTTATAAAGTATACAATTCAGTGATTTTTAAAACATTAATAGAGTTGTGTAGTCATCGCCACTATCTAATTTTAGACTGTTTTTATAACCCTACTAAAAAAACGCCATACCCATAAGTAGTCACTCTTGTTTCTCCTTTCACCAGCCTCGGGCAACCGCTAAGCTATTTTCTGCTTCTGTGGATTTGCCTATTCTGGACATTTTATATTAATGGAATCATATAACATATGGCCTTTTGACTGGCTTATTTCATTTAGCATAATGTTTTCAAGAGTCACCTATTTTATAGCATGTATCAGAACTTCATTCTTTTTTATTGCTGGGTAATATTTCATTATGTGGTATACCATGTTTTATTTTCCATTCATTAGTTGACAAACATTTGGGTCCATAAACTCTTTTTAGCTATTATAAATACTGCTGATATGAACATTGTGTACAAGTTTTTGCATGGACATATATGTTCAATTCTGTTGGCCACATATCTAGTGGTCTCATTTTTTCTTTTAACTTTCACTTAATTCTGAAATGAAGTGTTTTTATATTCTTATTCACATTTTTAGTTTTTTTAAATGAATTACCTATGTTTACAATATGGTGTTTGCCTTTTATTCATTTCTAAGAACTCTTTATATATTTTCCATATGATTGTCAAATTGTTGCAACCTCATTGATTTTTAAATAATTATTTTAAATCTCAACTTTACCAAAGTTAGTCAGAACTTAAAAATCTACATGTTATCATGAAACAGTTAGCAGAGTCCATCTTCATTTCTTCCCCCCAGATTAACAACTTTTAATTCTTTTAGCTTTTTCTTTTAGTATTTACCTCCATATTTCTAAACAACATGCTTATGCTGTCATTTTTGATATTTCAGTTTAACATGTGATATATTAACCTCATACTATATACTATTTCTTATACCATTCTCTACTCTTCTCCCCACACTTTCCTTTCAGCCTACTAAAGTACTTACCACTGTATTATTATATTTTTTTGTTGTGCTAATATTTAATAATTATTTACATAGTCAATGTAAATATAATTTTTTACTGTTGTCATCTAGTATTCTATGGATATATTTCCTTTGCTCAACTTTTTGTTTTAATTATTAAAAACTATGATTTTTCAGTTTAGTTTTAATATGATTTATTGCTAATTCCCACTCTGCCAGGGTGCAGAGTAAGCAATGACATTCAAACATACTAGGTTTCCTATCATTTTTATCTTCTTATAGCCATCCCTTCTGTATATGTCTTGGATGGTTGCTTTCTAGACTTAGTGGTTAGAATATTCCTTTACCATCATACTGGGCTTTTTTTTTTTAAAGCCTTTTCCTGTGTTGGTGCTGGGTCCTCTAAGAACCAGATACCAAAGATGGGGCTAAATGAGGAAAGGTGTTATTCCCTAATCCATTCACATATTGCCTGTGAGCAAAAATGGAGAGGGAGCTAGGAGAGGCTAAGGGATCCACGAGACCACAAGGCAAGTCTGACGCCGAGGGTAGGATGATTGAATGGAAGTGTATTAGGCCACTGTGCAGTCTGATGAAAATTAAGCAAGTCTTCAAGTGGCCCATCAGAAGAATTCTGTGTCTCCCAGGAATAAACCTGTCTTGGTAACAGTCATTCCCTGGGACCAATGCATGGGAAGTGCGGACTTGGCTGGATTTCAGAGCACAGTGTCTCGGGTCCTTGGTCATTTCTACCCCTGTAATTGGAGGGCTGCAAGATATATTTTAATGGCCACCACAGAGACCTGGTTTCTGAGATTTTATATCGCTGTTGTCTCAGTTATTCCCTTGTTTTGGTAGATCACATCCTCTAGTAGCTTAAGATCACTGTGCGTTAAGAGCCTGTGTCCAATATTCCTTAAATATTTGGTTATTCCTGTTTCCTCAGTGTAAATTCACTGAAATGGCCATAGTTTCCTTTAGGCAAGAACTGAAAAAATCTTTATAATACACATTTGTTGAAGGTATTTCAGGGTCCTTCTTACTGGGACCTGGTCATCTCTTCATTCAATGGGTTCCAGATCTAAAAAATTGGCTTGGCTGAGCATAGCATTGTGACTTTTTATTGGGACCACAGTCATCCGCTTCCTGCTCCTCCTGTCTTACCTTTTTCGGATTACAGATGTCACATAGTACCCTTCAAGGGAGACTGGCTGTGTTGCCATTAGAAACCTCCAATTCTATTCATCATCCCAATCAAGTTCTCTTGGCTGCCTCTTTAACCTTGCTGGTTGTGGTGGTAAACTATGGCTCCCTGGCTTCTGGCAGTTAAGTGCTGCTACCAGGTCTCTCTTAATGTGGGGGCTCGTCATGTCCATCACTGTTAATGAGACCTGCTCTGTGACCGTCTCATACCTTCAGCCTTGGTCTACAGAGGAGAACCAACAGAAGTTGTTAGTGATACCACCCCTCACTTACCCCATACGAGAGGGCCCTACTGAGGCTTCTCTACCACAAGATAGGTACCCCTCAGAGTTATCCCCACTTCCTCTCCTGGTGGACAGGAAGATAACGATGGTTAAATCTAGCACAATACAGCTAGGAAAGTGCTGGGCCAGGAGGATCTGGAAGAAGGATCTGTATGGTGGGAGAGGCAGGCACCAGCATCTCTGAGATGATGTTCAGTGGTGGCCTTCTGCAGGCTGGGGCTGATGGTAGGAGCGTGGGCACAGAGCTTGGGATCTGTTGAACCTAAATTCTGCGTAGATGTTTCCGTGCCATATTTCAGTGCTCTTACTTTAATCTAACAGGGCATTGAATTGCCTCTGCTGCTCCACATTCTGACTCTCAAGTCCCGGGATTGCTCCTCAGCTATGTTCTCTTCCACTGCGGGGATATAAGGATCGCTTTGTAGGTTACCCCACCACAAGTATTGACTGGCTCTCACACTTAGCCTTTAGTTGTTTGTTAACTGCCCTCAGTTTGTCATTATCCCTCTGAAGGGCTTCAATTCACTTAGTAATAACCAGTCGCTGTCCTTGCAGGCACTGGCACTCCTGTGTCTTTTAAAAGCCTGAATTATTGCGTTGGTCAGCCTTCTCCACTGGAATGCTTCCCCAGGTCATTACCTGTGAAGTATTCAGCAGTTGAGCCACCACCTTGTGCCAGAGACAATCCACTCAGTTGGGGTTCTCCTTGCCAGCTGGGGAGTGACCCAATCTCTGCCCTACAGGCTGCTTTCTTGGGGGCCTTCCCAGCACCAATTATGTCAGTTCACTTTCTGAGAAGCAGATACCTTGATGGAATTAGAGTTGTGTGAAATGTACTGGTGGGAAACTCCTGTGAAGGAGCAGGGATTCTCTTGGACAGTGGTCGGCAAACTCATTAGTCAACGGAGCCAAATATCAACAGTACAACGATTGAAATTTCTTTTGAGAGCCAAATTTTTAAAACTTAAACTTCTTCCAACACCACTTCTTCAAAATAGACTCGCCCAGGCCGTGGCATTTTGTGGAAGAGCCACACTCAAGGAGCCAAAGAGCCGCATGTGGCTCGCGAGCCGCAGTTTGCCGACCACGGCTCTAGGAAAACGATATTATAATGTGGGTCTGACACCTGAGAAAGGAGAGAGTTAAGTCGGAGACAATGTCTTGCTTAGGCCAAGGAGGCACCTGTGAGAAAAGACTGCTCCCTAGAAGAGTAGCCCATTGCGTGAGAACGGTCTGTTTCTGGTACATTCGCTACAGTCAGGCGTCACTGAATGACAGAGATATGTTCCTGAGAAATCCGTCACTAGGGGATTTCAATTTCATGATTGTGTGAACATCATAGAGTGTGCTCACACAAAGCTAGATGGTATAGCCTACTACACACCTAGGCTAGACACAGGGTATCTCCAAAAATGTCTACACACTTTGAATGATGATAAAGTCAGTGTTTATTAACATATCTTTTTAAAATGTTTATCATTGATACTTAAAATTTCTGCCATTGATGTAAATGGTATCTTTTCTTTAGAAGAATTACATTTTCTGTTTCTTGCTGGTGTACAGTCATGCTGAATTTCCAGAATTGTGCTAGCTTGAGGCAAATGGGCCTGGCCTGTGTACCCCATGCAAACCAGACACCGCAGAAGGACCAAGGGAAGAGGTTTTGGCCTGAGGGCAATGCCCGGGGAGTGACTCAGTTGAGAACTGTCAGCTGCCGACCTTTCCTCAGCCTGCTGACCCCTCGGTCCTGAAGGGGGAATCTTGGCAGTGTACCACAGCAACCACCAAACGCCCCCTTAACGGGTTAAAGACGTTCTCTTTTAGTCTTCGTTTTGTTAAACGCTCCTGTTTTGGTAAAAGAAAGGGAGTTGCCCGGCTGTTTTATGTGGGAAATCGGATCTGGTGTCTAACTGCTTCTTACACAGACTTTCAACGAATCCTGTTTCAGTCTCACCTTTACCCCAGTTTCCTTCAAACCTGGGCTTTTCTGTGGCTCGGCAGGACAGACCTGCTTGCTTCTAGGCTCCCCCCACTGCCGGCAAAGTTGTCAGCTTTCTTTGGTCATCTGAGTCACTTACCACTTGACCGCCCGCTTTCTCAACTTGGAGGTTTGGTGCTGTCTTCTCTCCTGGTCTTTTCCCCTTGTATCTCTCCTCTTGATCGTTCAGCTGCTTAAGTTGGGTTCAAGAAGGAGCAGGGGTAAAAGTGTGTGTTCAATTGCTCTCCCTGTTTGGAAGCTCTCGCAGTATTCTGAATTGAGGACTTATGAAGCAAACGTAAAGCAGGTGGAGTTTGACAAATGCTGTTTCTGATGCCTTGAAATTACCCTTCCTTCCTTATCCATCTTTGCTTGTCTAACCCACCTTTCTGGGCCCGGTTTAGTAGTTACAGTCTCCAGGAAGCGTGCCTTCACAGCCCAGACCTGGTTTCGATGTGTGATTGCCTTATGATCTTTGCTACTTGTAACATGTATCACTCTCTGCTGTAATTGCTTGTTTACCAGCCTTTAAGAACTCATAGGCTATACATTTATGGACAGGGGCCTGGGTTTGTTTTCTATTGGAGATGAGTAAGAAGAGGCACTCAATAATATACACGGAAATAAACAAGTCACAGAACTTTGAATAGATTTTTAAAAATGCAGTAACTTACAAAGCTCTCATTTTTCTGTAGATAAATATATTTTTTCCCTTGCCTTTCTTTGCTCGACTGTAGAAAGCAAAAAAGCAAATTACTAGTTTTATTTCCATGGACATTAGAATTATAGCTGTTAATGCTTTTAACCAAAGCCATTTAAAAAGTACTTAGATTTCATCACTAATATGAGGAGTGTGGAGTAGGTGATGTGTAAAGTTCTTTCTTACTTTAAAATTCTTTGAATGTTTACTACCGGTACTTAAACATCTAATATCTAGGCATTATAAAAACTCTATAGAGGAAAGGCATTATGACAATTACTACATAAGAAATAAACTATGAGGATAAAATATTAAAAATGGAAAGATTTAGTCCTAGCCAGTTTGGCTCAGTGGATTGAGCGTCGACCTGCAGACGGAAGGGTCCCGGGTTTGATTCCGGTCAAGGGCACATGCCCAGGTTGTGGGCTCAATCCCCAGTGGGGGGTGTGGAGGAGGCAGCTGATCAATGATTCGCTCTCATTGATGTTTCTCTCTCTCTCTCCCTCTCCCTTCCTCTCTGAAATCAATAAAAATAAATTTTAAAAATAGAGATACTTAAAAAATGTTCTGAAAAAATATTTAGGTGTCTCATAAACATTTTTGGGTCATAATCCAAATTTTAGGAAACAAAAGCATTAACAATTATAAGGCCGCCCTTTAATTTTGTATTACCAGTTTATCGTGCAATATTCTAATAATGCTTTATTTTTTAATTTATTGATTAAAGAGGGAGAGAGAGAAAGAAACAATGACTTATTGTTCCACCTATTCATGCATTCATTGGTTGCTTCTTGTATGTGCTCTGGACCAGAGATCAAACCTGCAACCTTGGTGTATCAGGACAACGCTTTAACCAACTTAGCCACCCGGCCAGGACCTCTAATTGCGTTTTATTATGCTTTGTTTTCGATAGCACCAATCCCCGGGACAAAAGTGGGCTGAGGTAACCATTCCAAAGGAAGTTCTTGGGGAGTTTTTCACGGATATTTGCATACAGGAGGAAGTAAAGCAAGTTTATGCTGAGTTTCTCATCTTCTAATTCTGAAGGTGCAGAAGCCCCTTCTAGAAATACTTTGTTTAAAGAATGTCCTGGAAAACGCTTTTGTGACAAACAAACTCAGACCTTCATTACGGAAACCTGTCACAGGAAATCGGAACGCCTGACTTTGAGGAGCATTCTTTCTCCTTTCATGTGTTTACTTTTATCAAACAGTGCTCTTAGGTTTTTGGACTTATCTGATAAAAAATAAATAAGTGAATGAAGTAGTGTGAAAAATATAAAAACTTATTAAGCAGTAAAACTCCTGCATTAATTTCCTGTTTTCTCAGTCTTTGTTTCCTCTCGGCGTTAAGACACTAAAAGTGCAGCCCCATAGCCCTCTTCTTCCACTTAGCAATGAATTATTGCTGTTTTTCTATTTCATTAAGTACTCTGTAAAAACATGATTTTAATGGTTATCATATGAATGTACCCAATGTAACAAATTTCCTATTGTCACGTAGAGTGCTTTATTAATGTTCCTATTATAACAATAAGTTTTAGTACATTTATTTGCCTTGTTATCCTTGAAGACATTCAGTCTTTAATGCTGAAGAATAAAAGCAGAGTTTTATAGTAGAGACTTGTTTGAGATGATACATGTGAAATGTATATAAAGGAGAAAAGGACATATTTACTCTTTTTAATCATTTGTATTATTGTATGAGGAATTTTTATTTACATCACTGTATTATTAAACTTAACCAAGTTACTATTTGAGGAAAAAGTTAAATCATATCTACTTTCAGAATGAGTTATATCATGAACCATAGTCTATGTGTTATAAACATAAACATATACTCATATATAAATACAAAACAATATTTTAAAATGAAACAAGTGTTGTCAGAGGCCACTGATTTTCAAGTAGGGTGGCAAGCTATTAGTGAGTAAAGCTATCTTATTGATTGTCACCAGCATTAAAAAAATTGAGATATAATTGATATATGTTTTTAGGTATACAACATAATTTGATATATGTATATATTGCGAAATGATTACCATAAGCAACTTTCAAATTCCTTAAAAATAGAACTATCAGTCCTGGCCCGTGTGGCTCAGTTGGTTGGAGCGTCGTCCTGTACACCAAAAGGGGGTGGATTCGATTCCTGGTCAGGAATCACATACCCAGGTTTCAGTTTGATACCCAGTCCGGGCACATGTGGGAAGCAACTGATCGATGTTTCTCTCTCACATCAATGTTTCTCTCTCTCTCTAAAATAAAAAATCCATTAAAAAATAGAACTATCAGATGATCCAGCAATTCCACTTCTGCGTATTTATAAGAAGGAAACAAAATCAGTATCTCAAAAAGATGTTTGCATCCCCATGCTCATTGCAGCGTTATTTACAATAGCCAAGGTACAGAAACAATCAGTATTTAAAGGGTGAAAGCGACTTGCATTGACTGTGATAGGAAAGGCCACTAGAGGGCAATATACTACATTTGATTTTTAAAAAAATAGACATTAGCTAAATACATATTGACCTAGTTTTGCAACTGATTAGGTTAGACATAAAATGACACTTAGAAACATGTTGGACTATTAATTTAATGTTATCTGAGGACCTACTATGTGGCATACACTGAGTTAGCAATGATTTGATGAATTAAAATGTCATACAATTCAGTAAAAATAAAACAAAACATGATAATAGAAGGCAGTTATCTATGTGTTTTTGCCTTACATCTGCCTTTCAGGTCTCATATCCTGACACTACTCAACTTGCAACATGAGCTGAAGTCATGCTGAACTACTTTTAGTTGCCTTGCACATATTGTCCTCTCTTCCTGGGATAATGTTCGTGCTTCTCTCTGCCTGGTGAATCCCAACTTACACATTAAGCCCCAATGCCCTGACTTTCCCAAGATAGTCTGTTGAGTGAATCAATAAAGCTGAAGACAAAATGGCAGAGATAAATGCAGGTACTGCTTTCTCACTCCACTCCGTTGGGGCCAAGTGTAACCCTATTACAGTTGATTACTTATGTCTCTTTTCTCCAGAAAACTGAGCTACTGGAAGGCAGAGGATGCATTACTTTTGTTTCTCTAGCTGTGGTAGAGAAGTGCTATGAACAGATGATGTAATGAAATCATTTTCTACCTAATCTCTTCATTGATCCTCCCATCCTGTCCTTCCATACATACAGTAAAGCAGCTAACAACCTCCAAAGCAAACCAAAGACAGACTATTTTGATTTGCTGATGGTGAGAGAGAGTTAGGCTTTGGCAAATAAGAGAGAGAAAGGGAATTTTGGACAATAATTGAGGTTTCCATTATATTTTCCCCATGACACCTTGGGGGATGACACACACTTTAGAAATGTATGACTGAGACTAAATAACCCTTGTTCTTTCATCCCTTTCTTACACTAGTATTGATTACTTGGCCCAAAGTGGTTTTGTTTGCCATTTGGCTAACAGGTTTTATTCTAGAATTCTCCCTTTCTTAAAAAGGTAGTCATAAGAACAAAAAAATGAATCAATAGTTGGTCAGGGCTACACAAGATAAATTTTGGCTCAATGGAGCCATTCTTCATGGTACAGTGAGTGGTAAAGGAAATATAACTCTATGTGTAAATAAAAAAATCAGTCAAGATGCTGGACTCAACATGGAATGCAGATTATGATGACTACATCTAACTGTATTAAAATTGATGACATAACCACACTGAAGAGGTTGGGGAAGAAAGGAGCTGACCTAAGTAACTTTGGAAGATACTCGGTTGAGTGAATCAATAAAGCTGAAGACAAAATGGCATAAACACTGTACTTTAGTTGGTGAATTTGTTTGTCATAGGTGTACGAGTTAGTAATTCTGAAAGTACTTTTCATTGTATACTAGGGTTAAATAAATTAGTGAATGCGTTGTGAATAATGAGAGCCAGGTTTCTCAATGTAAAGAAAAAAAGGAAAATAAACATTTTTGGAAAAAATTTTGGAATTTTTATATAAAAGGGTTATAGAGCTATAAAAACCTAAATTATAGTTATATATTTAAAGAATTATTTTTGAGGATCCCAACATGGTGGCTGGCAGGAGGGCAGTGAGGAAGAGAGTGTGAGTGAGTAAAGGCAGGAGAGGTGTGTGGTGTGTGTGTGTGGGTGAGAAAGGGACAGTTAGATCTCATAGGTGTTTTGGGGATTGGCAGATCAGGCTCGCCTGGTTGGGTAGTCCCTGCTACTACCATAGGCACTCCCAGACCAAGTGTGACTTTGGTGTGGAGCCCACGCCATCTTGAAGGGGGGAGCAGCAGAGGCCACGAGTGCAGCCATACCAACACCCAGATGGGCCTCAGACACCACCACAGACCTGCACAGTGAGCCACTTGCCAGCCATAACTTGCAAGGGACCACTGCCGTGCCCTTGCAGTGAGTGCACACTACCTTGTTGCGGGCTCCCAGATGTCTGCGGTGACTGCCCGTCAGAGAGACTTCCTGTGCCTGCCCGCCCAGGCTCCTGGACCCCACACTCTGGGATCCTGTGCTCCAGGACCCTGCACTCCAGGACCCCATGATGTGAGTGCAAGCCAGGGAACCCTGTGCCCTGCCTCACCTAGGCCCCAGGACTGCGCTGCAACTGCACTGCACTGGGGCACCATCCTGCTGCGGGTGCCAGGGCCGCACAGTGAATTGCATGCCAGAGGGCTCTGGGACCTCACAGGGAGTCACACAACAGAGGAACTGTGCACGTGCTCCCACGGACCCTAAGCATCTGCAGTGGACAAGTGAGGGACCAGATCATGGGGTAAAGGAGTACAACTCAGAGCATAGGCAATAAAGGCATGAGGCTCAAGGAAGACCCAGCCTCTGGGCTAAGGAACCCTGGACCATTGGACTGCTAGGGGCTTCAATTTCTCAGACCTCAAGCAGGTTGTCCAGGGCCAGAAAGAAACAGCAACTCTCATTACATAGAAGCAAATACAAAGGAACACCAAAAATGGGGAGACAAAGAAACAACCCCCAAAAGAAAGAAAAGGAGGAATCACCAGAAAAGGAACTAAGTGAAATGGAGGCAATTTGTCAGAGAAAGAATTCAGAGTAATGGTTATAAGAATGCTCAAACATCTGGATGAGAAATTCACCAACCTGTGTAAGAATCAGGAGGGAATGAAGAATGACATAGCTGCAATAAGGAACACAATGGAAGGTTTCAACAGTAGACTAGAAGAAGCTGAGGACCGAATTGGTGAGTTAGAAGACAGGGTAGAAAAAACACCCAATCTGAAAAGCAATTGGAAAATAATTAAAAAGCAGGAGGAGAGTTTAAGGGAGCTTTGGGACAACATAAAACGAAGCAACATCTGCATCATAGGAATGCCAGAAGGACAAGAGGAGGAGCAAGGAATAGAAAATCTATTTGAAGAAATAATGACAGAAAACTTCCCTGACTTGGGGAAGAAAAAAGTCACACAAGCACAGAGAGTCCCAAACAAGATGAACCTAAAAAGACCCACACCAAGACATGTTGTAATTACAATGGCAAACGTTAATGATAAAGAAAGAATCTTAAGGGCTGCAAGAGAGAGACAGAAAGTTACCTACAAGGGATCTCCCATTAGACTATTAAATGATTTCTGAACAGAAACACATCAGGCCAGAAGGTATTGGAATGAAGTATACAAAGTAATGAAAAGCAAGGGACTGAATCTAAGAATACTCTATCCAGCAAAGCAATCATTCAAAATTGAAGGTGAAATCAGGAGCTTTGTAGAAAAAAACAGGCTAAGGAAGTTTATTGCCACCAAACCAGCAATGCAAGAAATCCTAAAGGGAGTGGAATAATAAGAAGGAATAGAAAGAGAGGGAGAAACACAGACATAAAGAATAAAAATGGCAGCAAACAAGTACCTATCAATAATAACCTTACAGGTAAATGGATTAAATGCTCCAATCAAAAGACATAGGGTAGCTGAATGGATAAGAAAACATGGCCCATACATATGCTGTCTACAAGAGACTCACCTAAGAACAAAGGACTCACACAGATTGATAGTGAAGGGATGGAAAATTTTTTTCAGACAAACAGAAATGAAAAAAAAAAAAAAAAAGCTGGGGTAGCAATGCTTACAACTGACAGAATAGACCTTAAAAGTAAAGGCCATAACAAGAGATAAGGAAGGCCACTTCATAATACTAAAGGGATGGATACAACTAGAGGATATAACTCTGGTAAACGTATATGCACCCAATACAGGAGCACCCAAATACATAAAAACACTTCTGGAAGATATTAAGAGAGAGATTGACAGTAACACAATCATAGTAGGGGACTTTCATAGCCATTGAAATCACTGTATAAATCTTCTAGACAAAAAATCAACAAAGAAACCGTAATCCTAAACAACTCACTAGATCAGATGGAACTAATTAACATCCTCAGAACATTTCTCTCCAAAGCTATGGACTGTACATTCTTCTCAAGTGCACATGGGACATTTTCAAAGGTACACCACAAATTAGGACATAGGCTAAATCTCTACAAATTCAAGAAGATTGAAACCATATTAAGAATCTTCTCAGATCACAATGGCATAATATTAGAAATCAACTACAATAAAAACAATAAAAAACAATCAAACACATGGAGGCTAAATAGAATGCTATTAAACAATGAATGAGTGACCAAAGAGATCAAAGAAGAAATAAAAAACATCCTGGAAACAAATGACAATGAAAACACAACAATCCAAAAATCTATGGAACACAGTGAAAGCAATCCTGAGAGGGAAGTTTATAGCACTATAGGCCTACCTCAAAAAACAAGAAAAACTGGTAATAAGTTAACTAACCCTACAACTTAAAGAATTAGAAAGTGACAAGAAAGCCCAGAGTAAGGAAATAATAAAGGTCAGAGCAGAAATAAATGACATAAGAGACCAAAAAACCCCCATAACAAACCAAACCAAACCAAACCAAACAAACAACAAAAACACAGTACAAAAGATTAATAGAACCATGAACTGGTTCTTTGAAAGGATAAACAAGATTGATGAACCTCTAGTCAGGCTCACTAAGAAACAAAAAGAGAGGACCCAAATAAACAAAGTCAGAAATGAAAGAGGTGAATTAACAACTGACCCTACAGAAATACAAAGGATTGTAAAAAAAAAAAACACAAAAAAAAACTACAAACATCTCTATTCTAACAAACGGAACAACCTAGAAAAAATGGACACATTCCTAGGAAAATAAAATCTTCCAAAACCCAATCAGGAAGAATCAGATAATCTGAATAGGCTGATAACTACTGATGAAATTGAAACAGTAACACAAAAACATCCAGCAAACAAAAGCCCTGGTCCTGGCGTCACAGGGGAGTTTTACCAAACATTCAAAGAAGTACTAACACCTACCCTCCTCAGACTATTCTAAAAATTGCAAGAGGAAGGAACACTTTCAAGTTCTTTCTATGAAGCCAGCATTATCCCAATTCCCAAACCAGAGAAAGATATTACAAAGAAAAAGAATTACAGGCCAATATCCCTGATAAATATAGAAGCTAAAATCCTCAACAAAATATTAGCAAATCACATCCAGCAACACATTAAAAAGATCATACACCATGACCAAGTAGGATTTATCCTGGTGATGCAAGGCTGGTACAATATCTGCAAAACCATAAATGTGATACATGACATAAATAAATTGAAAGACAAAAATCACATGATCAATCAATTGATGCAGAAAAAGCATTTGACAAAATCCAACGTCCTTTTTTGATAAAAACTCTCAGCAAAGTGGGAATAGAGGGATCATACCTCAACATAATAAAAGCCTTATATAACAAACATCATTAAAACCATGTCCCCAAAGAACTGGAAAAAGACAGGGATGCCCACTTTCACCACTCCTGTTCAACATAGTACTGGAAATGCTAGCCATAGCAATCAGACAAGAAGAAATAAAAGGCATCCAAATTGGAAAAGAAGAAGTAAAACTGTCATTATTCGTAGATGACATGATATTGTACATAGAAAACCCTAAAGATTCCATAAAAAAACTACTAGATTTAATAAAGGAATTCAGCAACATAGCAGGATACAAAATTAACACCCAGAAAACTATGGCATTTTTATACACCAATAATGAACCCACAGAAAGAGAAACTGAAAAACAATACCCCTTTATAATTGGAACAAAAACATGAAGATACCTAAGAATAAACTTAACTAAGGAGGTAAAAGACCTGTACTCAGAAAACTACAGGACATTGAAAAAAATGATAGAGGAAGATATAAACAAGTGGAAGAATATACCGTGTTCATGGATTGGTAGAATCAACATCATTAAAATGTCCATACTACTCAAAGCAATCTATAGATTCAATGCAATCCCCATTAAAATACCAAGGCATATTTCACAGACCTAGAACGCACTCTCCAAAAATTTATATGGAATAAAAATGACCCTGAATAGCCACAGCAATCCTGAGAAAGAAGAACAAAGTTGGAGGGATCACAATATCAGATATCACGTTATATCACAAAGCCACTGTTCCCAAAACAGCCTGGTCCTGGCACAAGAACAGACATATAGATCAGAATGGAGCAGAACAGAGAACCCAGAAATCAACCCAAGCCATTATGCTCCTTTAATACTTGACAAAGGAGGCAAGAGCATACAATGGAGTTGAGACAGTCTCTTCAATAAATGGTGTTGGGAAAATTGGACAGATACATGCAAAAAATTAAACTAGACCACCAACTTTCACCATACACAAAAATAAACTCAAAAATGGATGAGACTTAAATGTAAGACAGGAAACCACAAAAATCTTAGAAGAATCTGTAGGCAGCAAAATATCAGACATATCTCGTAGCAATATCTTTACCCATACAGCTTTTAGCACAATGGAAACTAAGGATAAAGTAAACAAAATAAAAAGTTCTGCACAGCAAAAGAAACATCAACAAAATAGCAAGAAAGCCCACTGCAGGGAAGAACATATTTGGCAATGTTACATCTGATAAGGGGTTAATCTCCAAAATCTATAGGGAACTCATGCAATTTAACAAAAGGAAGATTAAATAATGCAATAAAAAATGGGCAAAGGACCTAAATAGACACTTCTTGAAAGTGGACATACAGAAGGCCAAGAGGCATATGAAAAAATGCTCAGAGTCACTAATCATCCAAGAGATGTGAATCAAAACGACAATGAGGTACCACTTCACTCCTGTCAGAATGGCTATCATCAACAAATCAACAAACGACAAGTGCTGGTGAGGATGTGGAAAAAGGGAACCCTTGTACACTGCTGGTGGGAATGCAGACGGGTGTAACCTCTGTGGAAAACAGTATGGAGTTTCCTCAAAAAATTAAAAATGGAACTCCCATTTGACCCAGTAATCCCACGTCTAGGAATATATCCCAAGAAATCAGAAACACCAATCAGAAAGGATATATGCACCCCTATGTTTATAGCAGCGCAATATACAATAGCTACAATTTGTAAACAGCCTAATGCCCATCAGCAGATAAATGGATTAAAAACCTGTGGTACATCTACACAATGAAATACTATGCTGCTGTAAAAAAGAAAGAATGCTTACCATTTGCAATAGCATGGAGGGACCTGGAGAGCATTATGCTAAGCAAAATAAGCCAGTCAGAGAAAGTTAAGTATCACATGATCTCACCCATTTGTGTTATATAATGAACAACATAAACTGATGAACAAAAATACATCCAGAGACATAGAAGCATGGAACAGACCAT
The DNA here is from genome assembly GCF_951640355.1 of Cnephaeus nilssonii. Lineage (NCBI taxonomy): Eukaryota > Metazoa > Chordata > Mammalia > Chiroptera > Vespertilionidae > Cnephaeus > Cnephaeus nilssonii. The sequence goes on along the minus strand of NC_137084.1, from coordinate 66,940,234 downwards.
CCAACCTCAGAGGGAAGGCACGGGAGGGTGGGCCGGGGTGGGGAGGAGGTAAGAGATCAACCAAAGAATTTGTATGCATATAAGACACAGACAATAAGGGGGTGAAAGCCTAGGCTAGCGGGTAGGGACAAGCTGGGAGAGGTTAATGGGGGAAAAAGAGGGACATATGTAATACTTTCAACAATAAAGAATTAAAGCTATAATTTAAATTAAAAGAGAATTATTTTTGTTGAAAAAGTTGAAGTTACATGACATTGAGAAAATATAGTACATGTAATAATTTATCAAAATATATAAATGTGTATACACACACTTTTATTTACTTGTACATATGTATTCAATGTAATTTTCCCTATAAGTGTCAATAGTTACGGGAACACAGGCATTGGAATTCTGGTTCAAACTAATGAGGTCTTAAAAAATTAGCTCTTTTATTGAGTGGTGGTGGTGCATTTTATTGTCAACATGGATTTAAAATGAGGTCATGATAATCTTCTCTGATGCCTATTTTATTTTATTACTAGAGGTTTGGTGCATAAAATTCGTGCATGGGGGGGTCCCTCATCCCGTCCTGCACCCTCTTGCAATCTGGGACCCCTTGGATGATGTCTGACAGCGGTTTAGGCCCCATACCGCAGCAGGATTGGGCCTAAACTGGCAGTCGGACATCCCTCTCACAATCCGGGACCTCTGGCTCCTAACCGCTCGCCTGCCTGCCTGCCTGATCGCCCCTAACTGCTCGCCTGCCTGTTTGATCGCCCCTAACCACTCACCTGCCTGCCTGATTGCCCCTAACCACTCTGCCTGCCTGCCTGCCTGATCGCCCCTAACCGCCTCTGCCTTGGCCCCTGCCACAGCAGCTTCATCCAGAAGGATGTCCGGAACAACGTCTGGAAGGTCGTTCGGCTGTCCAGTCTAATTAGTATATTATGCTTTTATTGTTATAGATTATATATTTTTCCCAGTATGATTTCATTTATACAAAGGACCAAAGTGGACAATCAAACTTCTGGTGATGGAAGTCAGAATAGCAGTTATTTTTGGGGAATAACGTGCAATACTTCTGAGGTGCTAGTAATGTTCCCTATCCTGATCTGGATGTTGGTTACACAGGTGTGTCAACTTCATAAAATTTTATCAAGTTATATATGCATATTATTTGTTCACACTTTATATATATATGATATTTAATGTAAAAATTTCCAGGACACATCCTTAGATAGTTCTAATATCCAAATGTGTTTTAATGTTCTCTTCTTGTAAGCAAGTGATCCTCCCGGATTCCAGTTTTAAAGATAAGCCTTCCTAAATTTCTCTCATAAGTTATTAGAAGCTCTGCCTCTCACAGATGTATCTAAATGTTTCTTTTGATTTTTTAGTATCTTTTGTCCAAGAGATTAATATCACTTGTAATGAGTTTTATAATTATATTCATTAAGCAAAGTGATACATTCTTTGATTTCCTCTAAACTTAACTTCTCAATATGAAAGGGAATTCTTTTTTTCTAAAACTTAAAACTGGTTGTATTTTTCTTTGTTATGGTATTTAAAACTGTTATAAATGCACTTTATCACATTCTCAGTTAGTCTTCACTTTTATAGTATGCAAAATGCATACTTTCATTCACAAGAAATCTTTACTCTTCATTTATCTTTCTACTTTCGTCACTTTTAATGAACCCACTTTGGAATTACTAAAATTCTAACATCTCTTTCTGGAGGAGTTACAGCCAATATTGTACAGGGATTCTCATCATACCATACTTTCATAAAAGGACAGTGTCATCACGTACCAGTCCTAGTAAAATACAGATCTTGTCCTGCTTTACCAGTTCACTAGTGAAGCTTTTTTTTTTTTTTGCCTAGCCTGATTTGGATTTTAACTTTTTTTTAAGGGATTTTTTTATTTTTATTTTTATTTTTTTAGAGAGAGAAAGAGTGCTGCTTCCTGCACGCCCCCTACCAGGGATTGAGTCTACAACCTAGGCATATGCCCTGACTGGGAATTGTACCAGCAACCTTTCTGTGTTTCTGTGAATGGGACAATGCCTGACCAGCTCGAATTTTAAGTATTTCTAACCATCCTTTGTTTGTAAAAACATTCTTTGGTGTACTAATGAAAAGTATTAGAGATTATTAATTGTGAAGATGATCTGGCATGCAGGAAGCTGCTGAGTACATCTATAATAGAATCTTACCTAATAAAATAGTAATATGCAAATTGACCGCACCTTCGCTACGCCAAAGCCACACCCACCAGCCAATCAGGGTGAGTATGCAAATTACCCAACAAAGATGGCGCGGCGGGGCGGAGCGCGGCGGAGCGGGGCGGGGCAGAGTGCGGCGGAGCGCGGCCGAGCGCGGCGGGGCGGAGCGCGGCGGGTCGGAGCGCGGCAGGGCGGAGCGGGGCGGGGCACGGCGGAGCGCGGCGGCGCGGGGGGTGCAGGTGTGGTGGCCACAACGGCTGCGGCAGCGGCAGTGCACGCGGCTGAAGCGGCTGCTTGCAGGATTGAATCCTGCAAATGGGCTACTAGTATAAATATAAATAATTAAAAAAAATAAGGTTAGTTTTAATTTGAGGTGCTTGGGATGCCTCACAAACACTATGGCACACCCCTCCAACCTGTTCACCCACTGGGATGTCACTGGATAAATTTATAAATGAAATCCACAGTCATGCTGTCAGGGTCCTTCAGAGGGAAATCTATGTAGTCCTTTAGCCCCTGCTTCCCCTTCCAGGTTCTTCTCTTACTCTTCCCTGGCCCTGTGTCTCATCTAGGACCGGGACGTTCTTTCCTCCTTTTCATTTTCTGAAGCAATACTCATTTGGCGAACTCTAAAGCTCTTCTTCAGATGTTGGAATGTCACTCATCTCTCATGTGTTCGTATCGCTTGTGAGGTTAGCACTTTTTTACACGGATTTAAAAGTGCCTGCTTATTTGTGTGTCTCCCCCAACAGACTGCATCAGTCAAGAAAACTAAGTCATTATAAGAATTGTGGGACTAAGGGGTTGATTACAGGAATAACATTTTACTAACTATGTGAGGAGCTAGGAAAATGGTCTGGAAGGGGAGAATTGGAGGGCCCGACTACAGGGGCCAGGGGATCAAAATCTAGCCTGCATTGGTGAGGAATGCCAGTGAGGATCAGAGAAACAGGATTCAGGCTGCTTGAAGAACTGGTGTCAGTAGGCAGGTTGAAGCTTGCAGGGACATCTGATCATCCATGCATGTCCAGGGTGGAAACATGAAGAGGGAGCTTGGAGAAATCTAGGGAAACTGCCTCAGACAGGAAAACTGCTTAGCACCGTGGTCGGGCAAACCGCGGCTCGCGAGCCACATGTGACTCTTTGGCCCCTTGAGGGTGGCTCTTCCACAAAATACCACAGCCTGGGCGAGTCTATTTTGAAGAAGTGGCGTTAGAAGAAGTTTAAGTTTAAAAAATTTGACTCTCAAAAGAAATTTCTTTTTTTTTCTTTAAAATATATTTTATTGATTTTTTACAGAGAGGAATAGAGAGGAATAGAGAGTTAGAAACATCGATCAGCTGCCTCTTGCACACCCCCTACTGGGGATGTGCCTGCAACCAAGGTACATGCCCTTGACCGGAATCGAACCTGGGACCCTTGAGTCCGCAGGGCGATGCTCTATCCACTGAGCCAAACCGGTTTTGGCTCAAAAGAAATTTCAATCGTTGTACTGTTGATATTTGGCTCCGTTGACTAATGAGTTTGCCGACCACTGGCCTAGCAGAAGCTGTCTCTGTGGGGGTGCAGCCAGCGCCGGAGGGTGGGCGGGTCAGCAGGGTCGGCAGCTGGAAGAGTGAAGACACGCTGGGACCTGTTGGACTCTGAGTCCTTCATTGTGACTGCCCAGGGCAACTTTCTAAGAATGATCGCTTCTGGTCACTCCCACTTTCCTCTTTGGGCCAATTCTAACCCGGGAATGTGTGTGTGGCTGTAATAAACACCTAAAACTGTGCAAGTGGCAATGGGCAGAGGCTGGAAGAATTTTTAGGGGCAAGGGAGAAAAAGCCTAGAGTGCCGTGAGCAGGCTGTTAAAAGAAATATGGATGTTAATGACTCTGCCAGTGAGGACTCAGAAGGAAGTGAAGAGCATGACAGAGGAAGCATAGCGTTTTGGAGAACACCTAAATCATCACGAACAGACTGTTGGTAGAAATGTGGAATGTTAAAGGAGCTTCTGGTAAAGACTCAGAATGAAACATGTTATTGAAAACTTGAGGAAAGGGCATCCTTGTTATAGAGTGGCAGAAAGCTTAGTAAATTATGTCCTGCAGGAAAAATGTATGTGTGTGTGTGTGTGTGTGTGTGTGTGTGTGTGTATGACATGCTGTTGAATGGGCTCTGACTCCTGCAACCCTATGATGGAGTGATGTCCACAATGTCCTGTCCTCAACAAGCCTGCTCAGCTCCTGTCGACTCAAGTCTATGGCTTCTTTTATGGAGTCAATCCATCTTATATTTGGTCTTCCTCTTTTCCTTCTGCTTTTCCAGCATGATTGTCTTGTCCAAAGAACCCTGCCTTCTCATGATGTGCCTGAAGTAGGACAGCTTCAATTTTTTTTGTTTTTTTCAGTGCTCACCCGAGGACATGTTTCTTTGAAGAGAGAGAGAGAGAGAGAGAGAGAGAGAGAGAGAGAGAGAGGTTGCCTTCCATATGCACCCTGAGCAGGGATTGAACCTGAAACCTATGGGCCCTGATGGAATTGAACTGGCAATCTTTTAGCATATGGGACGATGCTGCTGTCAACTGAGCCACCTGGCTAGGGCTCAATTTTGTAATGTTTGCTTTGGAACTCACTTGTTTCTTGTGGCCAAGGATATCTATAGGGCTCTCCTCCAACACAACATTTCAAATGAATCAATGTTTTCCCTATCAGCTTTCTTCACTGTCTCAACATTCCCAGCTGTACTTAGTAATTAGGAATATGAGGGTGTGGATGATCTTAGCCCTGGTCTCTAATGACACATCTTCTTTGTTGCCTCTGCAAATCTCAGAGTTCTCTTGATTTCTTGGCTGCAGTGTCCATTTGATGGGAATTTTTACCAATTCCAATGTTTTCATTGGTTATGTTAAAGTTGTGTATTTCTTCTGTTGTCATGATTTTTGTCTTCTTGATGTTCAAATGCAGTAACTTTCACACTTTCTTCTCTCACTTTTATCAGAAGTCATTTCAAATCATTGCTACTTTCTTCCAGTAAAATGGTGTCACTGCATATCTTATATTATTGAAATTTCTTCTATCAGTTTTCACTCCTACTTCCTCTGAGTCATTTTTTTGTATGAAATGTTCTGTGTACAGATTAAACAAACAGGGAGCTAAAATGCACCCTTGTCTGACACCTTTGCCCTTCTGCTGAGGAGATTTCTAAGTGTTAAATAATGGTGTAGCCTGATTTCTTCTTGCTGCTTATAGTAAAACTAGAGGCCTGGTGCATGAGATTCGTGCATTGGTGGGAGTAGGGGGGGGGTGTTCCCTCAGCCAAGCCTGCACCCACTAGCAGTCTGGGAGCCCTTGGGGGATGTCCTACTGACAGCTTAGACCATCAGTAGGACATCCTTAGGACTGCTGTGAAGGTGGGAGAGGCTCCCACAACCGCTACTGTGCTGGCCAGCTGTGAGCCTGGCTTCCGGGCTTCTGAGTGGTGCTCCCCCTGTGGGAGCGCACTGACCACCAGGGGGCAGCTCCTGCATTGAGCGTCTGTCCCCTGGTGGTCAGTGCGCATCATAGCGACCGGTCATTCCACCGTTTGGTCAATTTGCACGTTACCCTTTTATTATAAAGGATGCTTGTGGAAAGAGACAGATTTAGGGAAGAACTATTAAAGAACAAAGAAATGTGACTTGGTAATTTGAGAATTTTCAGTGTAACCAGATTTTGAAAGAGACTCAAAAATTTACTGTCAGAACAGAAAAAGCGAAGGATGTGACTATACAATCTTTCTCTAATGTCATGGAAGGATAAAACGATTACAGTATTTAGTCACAAAAATGCTTCTGTAAAGAGATTAAGTCTTGCAGGAGCCTATTGTTTAATGAAGTCAGTTCCTATAGCATACCCAGGAGACCCACAGGGTTTTTGAGAATTTTATATTGGCAAAAATAATGTCAACTTGGACCAAAAAAGACAGAGAGGATATGAAAGAAGGCTGTCTGATACCCAAAACTCCAGAAGCATAAAATGGGCTGATAGGAGTTGGCTTTTATATATATAGATTGGTTCTGGGGAACATCTTTGGGGGATCATTATTCTGTCTACCATAACCCACATTCTGGCCCCCAAAGGTACACATCCATCCCACATGCAAAATATATTCATCCCAAAGTCCCCAAAGGTCTTATTAGATTACAACATTAACTCAAAGTCAAACTTCATAACTGTAATTTTGCTACTGTTAATGAACCGTAATGTAAATATCTGTGTTTTCCGATGGTCTTAGGCGACCCTGCTAGCGGTTCTCAACCTGTGGGTCGTGACCCACAGGTTGAGAACCGCTGCTGTAGAGCCTAAGACCATCGGAAAACACAGATATTTACATTACGATTCATTAACAGTAGCAAAATTACAGTTATGAAGTGGCAAGGAAAATAATTTTATGGTTGGGGGTCACCATAACATGAGGAACTGTATTAAAGGGTCGTGGCATTAAAAAGGTTGAGAACCACGCCTCTAGGGGAAAACATGTTTCCTGCCCTTTCCCACTTCGAGGCCACCTGCATTCCTTGCCTCTGGCCCCTCCTCCATCTTCAAAACCAGCAACTCACTCACTCACTCATTCATTAATTCATTCATTTTTAGGTGCAATTTTTCTTTATTCTAGGACTAAAAAGAAATGACACCTGATTCCAGTCCCACAAAACTCACTCCTTTGTATGACAATACTTTCTTTTCCAGTTTCCCATTGAGCTTTAAAAAAAAGAGTTTAAAATATGTTTTTATTTATTGATTTTAGAGAGAGAGGAAAGGAGAGGGAGAGATAGAAACATCAGTTAGCTGCTTCCTGCATGCCCCTACTGGGGACTGAGCCCACAACCTGGGCATGTGCCCTGAATGGGAATGGAACTGGTGATCTCTTGGTTCATGGGTTGATGCCCAATCATGGAGCCATACTGGCCGGGCTCCACTAAGCTTTTTAAAAAAATTGACTTTATTGAGGTGATATTGGTTAATAAAGTTATATAGGCTTAAGGTATACACCTCTATAATACACCATCTGTATATTGCATTGTGTGTTCACCACCCCAAGTCATGTCTTTTCCATCACTATCTTCAAAGCCAACAAAACTTAGCATATTCAAATCTTGCTCTGACTCTGATACTGATTCTCCTGCCGTCCTCTTTCACTTACAAGGATTCTTATGATTACATTGGACAAACTCTGATAATTCGGGAAAATATCCCTATCTCAAGATCCTTAATTTAGTCATATCTGCAAATTTCCTTTTGCCATGTAAAGTAATATATTCACAAGTCCTGAGGAAAAACACATGGACATCTTGGGGGACCACTATTCTGCTTACCACTTCTATTTTGTCTAACTTTTTAGTTTATTACCATAAAGTTGCTAGTGATATCCTATTATCTCTTTTCTACTCTCTCTTGAACCCATTTCAATTATGTTTTTATCCCAAAAGGCCACTGAAAGTTTTTGTCAAAGCCACTAGTGACCTGCAGGCTGTCAAATCCAATGGGAGTTTCTCAGTCTTAATCTAGCTCCAACTTCCTTTCAGCCTCTCTTTTCTTTGCTGGGCTCCTTAGATCTCTTATAAACTCTCTCTCTCCAGGTGTTCATGGCTGTAAATACCTCCCCCACACTGATAATTCCCAAATTATGTGTAGAGCCAGGACCTCATCCCTGAATTCCAGGCTTGTGATTTAATTGTCCATTCAAATATCACCACCTGCATAGCTAATAAACATATTCAATCTAAAAAACTGATTTTCAACCCAAATCTGCTTCTCCCCTTAGATTCTCCATCATTTACACAGCTATTCAGGCTGAAAAAAACAACAAAAAAACACAACACACTGGAATTATCTTTGATTCCTCCTTTCCTTCTATCCTTCACATCCAATCCATCATAAGCATTTCAAAATATACCCTGAATCTGACCTCTTATTACCACCACTGTTTCTAACCTGATTCAAGCTATACACTTCTCTCATTTAGGTTACCACAAAAGCTCTTTAATTGATCCCACTTCTTAAATACTTGCCACCTCCTTCCCTCCCCTAAGTGTATTCTCTAGACACCAGAGTGATCCTTTTAAGAGAATCACATCCCTCCCTAACTCTAAATCAGGGGACATCTGGCCTGAGGGCTGTATACTAGTAAGGCCTGTGAAATCATTTGGTCTGGCCCTGCCAAGGCATTAGGGGTGAGTTAATGAAATGTTTGACCAAATATAGCAGGCTCATTTTTAATTGGTAATTTTGTATGGCCCTCGAATTATGTTATAAATATTCAAATGGCCTTTGGCAGAAAAAAATTTTCCCCACCCCTGCTCTAAACCCTGCAAAGGATTCATTCATATTACTTCAAAACAGCTCCTATGGTTTATAAGCCGTACATGATCCTACTTGTGGCTATTTCTATAACCTCATTCCCACTAATTTTGCCTTGCTCCCTGCTCTCTAGCCACGCTAGCTTTTCTATTTATTTTTTTAAAAAAGAATTTTAAATTTTAAATAGATTTTTAGAAAGAGAAGAAGGGAGGAGAGAGAGAAACATCGATGTGAGAGCAAAACATCAATTGGCTGCCTCCTTCATGTATTCTAACAGGGATGGAGCCCACAACCTGGACATGTGCCCTGACCGGGAATTGAACTGGCAACCTTTCGGTGCATGGGATGATGCCCAACCTACTGAGCCACACCAACCAGGCAGCCTTTCTATTTCTTAAACATATTAAACATGCTCCTGTATAAGGTCCTTTGGACTTGTTCACTCTGTGTAGAATACTATTCTTCCACTGTCATCAAGGTTAGTTTTCTTACTTCACTAAGATATTTGATCAAATGTCACCTTCTCAGAGACCTTCTCTGACACTGTATCTCTCTATGTAAAATAGTACAGACATCACTCTCTGTCGCCTTACCATTCTCTGGTTTTCATTCACTATACTTTATTTATTTAAATATACTTTTTGATGATTTCAGAGAGGAAGGGAGAGGGAGAGAGCGACAGAAACATCAGCAATGAGAGAGAATCATTGATTGGCTTCCTCCTGCACATCCCACTTGGGGATTGAGCCCGCAACCTGGGCATATACCCTGACCGGGAATCCAACCATGACCTCCTGGTTCATAAGTCAACACTCAACCACTGAGCCATGCTGGTTAGGCTCATTCAGTATACTTTATAACTATTTGATGGTATATTCTTTTTTGATGGTATATTCTTATGTTTTAAAATCTGTACACCCAGATTTAAGCGCCATGATGGCAAATACTTTTATCTTTCATTGTATCCATAGCACATAGAGCAGTATCTAGCACATAATAGGGACTAGATAATTGAACAAATGAACTTTATTCATTATTTTGATCTGCCACTATGTACCCTATTTTAATTCCGAAGGGCACAGAAATGAATGACAATCTCTACCTTCCAGGAGCCCTTCATTTAGAAGAACAGACTTATATACACACACACAGAATTGTGATTCAGCGTACAAAGGATGTAATTATAGAGAGGAGGTAGTAGAGAGGATTATTAGAAAAAAATAGAAAAGTTCAACCTGAGCAGAATTTAAAGTAATAAATAACAGTTTATCAGGCCCGTATAGGAAGAATGAGAGGGAAGGCATTCCAAGCTAAGGGTATAGTGTATGTGCAGGCAGAGGCATGAAATAGCAGATGGCATTTGGGAACTGTAAAGACTTTGGTAACTGGAGTAAGTGATGTGGTGGGAAAGGTGGGAAAGATGGTGCCAAGTAAGCAATGTGGACTCAGAATGTGAAGAACCTTAGATGTTATGATAAGGAATACACATTTCCTCCAGTCGCTGAACGGGAAGCTCTGAAAACCTTTAAGAGGAGATTGATAAAACAGATTTTCACTCGGGCCATTTTGCTCACATGTTAGAAATGCCAAAGTTAAGAAATTCAGCTTGGAAAAGTCTAGATTAGAGTCTGAAGTAGAAATAGTTGAGGGGAAATAAAAGGCTATATGAGACTGACATAATTCTATACATCTTTTTTAGTAATTCTATAACTTTTGTCTTTGTTTCTATACTTTAAAAAACAACCTTCTAGATCCAGAGACATAGAAGCATGGAACAGACTGTCAAATCTCAGAGGGAAGGGGTGGGTGGGTGGGAAGAGCTTGTATGCATATTTGCATAACCACGAACACTGACAATAGGGTGGTGAAGGCCTGGGGTGGGGGTAGGGGTGGGGTAGAGGCAGGCTAGAAGAAGTCAATGGGGGAAAAAAGGGGACATATGTAATACTTTCAACAATAAAGATTAAAAAAAAATTTTTGTGGCAAAAAACCCCACATAAAAACCAAAACCAAAAACCCAAAACAAACAAAAAAACCAACCTTCTAATGTAACTGGTTTCCCCAATAGACATTTCTCCTGGGAAAATAACATATTAATTAGGCAATTCAAGTAATCCAGTGGGGACTGCAGTTGATGTTTTATGTTTACCATTTACCCTGTGAGCCCTACTAGTGAAGTCAGTTCTTTAGACACCAATCAAAATTAAAATGATAACTAATTTCTGACATGCAGAATTGAGAACAAGACCCCTTGGTAACATCTCCAAAGGATGGAGATCCTTCAAAGTCCTAAACAAATAGTTTTACTACTAATGACAAATATTATTAATCATAAACTTCGTATACCACTGTACACAAATTTAATAGGATTTATTGGAAATTTCAGAAAAACAAAGCTTCGCAACTGTAGCTAATAATTTGAATAACAAATTAGCCTTCATTTTCTTTTTAAATATAATGAATTTATTTCCAGTGCATGCTCATTAAAAATAATAAATATTTCCATTCATTAAAAATGTATTATCAATAAAAATACATAATAAAGTATAATTTGTAGCAAAAATGTAAACTAGTTAATTTATTTCTATTACCCATGTTATACTTTACCTTTATTTTATGGTTATAGTGTTTTAATCATTAACAAAATACATAAATAAATGATATATTTACAGATTTAAAAAAATGATTCCATTTAATAGTTACTGGTATATTTCATCAGTATTTTCTGTGCAATCTGGATCCAATGTTGGGGGATAGACTGGTCCTTGGCTGTATGTTCTGTAACATAATTTCAGAATATTCTTTTACTGTTGTATTATGGACTTTACAGTGGATCTCCTTATAGATTACAGATTTTAATAAGGTTAAATTCATAATTAAAACTCTCAAATGCTACATATGCATTAATCTCAACATAGAATACCACCTTATGTAAGACATCTGACTAATTACAATAATTCATAATCTTCACTCTTTGCTATTGGTAATAGTTGTTTAAGAGGTTTTTAAAATCATAATCTGATGTGTAAATGTTTAAAATTTAATAATTTTATTTTCTACAGGAAGCACTTGTAACTCATATAGTACCTTAGGAGTAGTTTAACAACATGCATTGGGCTAAAGAAGTTGCTTGGAAAGGTAATTGTTCAAAATTCATTAAATTAATTTTATTTAAAAAAGTAAGTAAAATATTCCAAATGAAAATTCTGCTAATAAGATTCATAGTTTTTACACTGAAAAGTCATGGCAGGTGTCCTGAGGATGCCCTGCAGTAACTCTATTATACTACATTGTTTGCATATTATCTCTATTAGAATATTAGCTACTTGAGAACAGGAAATGTTTTCCTCTTCTAGTCCCAGTCCTAGCAGAGTGCCCGGCACATGGCAACATTTAGGCAATATCTATTCAATGAAGAGACCAATAAGATAACTTAAAAAAAAATCATGCTGCTATGGTTGCCAAAAGGACAGGACAAAGTAATTTTGGACAGGACAAAGCTTGGGCTGAATAAGCTTTTCTAGAAGGGATGACACTAGAGTCAGTTCTCAAAGAGTAAGAGAAAGGCTTTTACAAGAGCAATCCCTGTGAGGCAGTGGGGGCAGCGTGGGCCCTGGAAGCGTGCAGAGTTCTGGGATCAGCCTGTACTCAGCTGTGTGCAAGTTCTGAGCTGAGAAGCAAATGGAGGTGAGAGTGGAAAGGTCTTCAATGCGGTTCTCCCGAGTTTTGTCTTTTTGGTAATGGGTAACCACTGAGGTTAGGTTTTAAGCAGGAGAGTGATATGTTCATGTTTTAAAAAGAATTATTCTGGTAGTAATTGGGTGTAAGATGTACTGGAGAGAGCAAACCTGGAGGCTGTTGAAATGGTCCAGATGAGACATGATGAATTCTTAAACTAAGATACTATGAGTAAGAGTGGAGAGGAGTGAATGGATTTGAGATGCACATAGTGTTATTAGAAGATTTACTGTCTAGGGCTATAAGAGAATGAGAAGCTTGGATGAGACTTCTAATTTTTATCTGGGAAATTTGGTGGATGATGGTATCATTAATGGAAATAAGAAATAAACTGATGAACAAAATAGATTCAGAGACATAGAAGCATGGAACAGACTGATGGATTTTGGAGAGAAGCCAGGGGTGGGTGTGGAGAGATAAACGGGAACTTATATGCATATATGCACACAGCCCATGGAAAACAGACAATAGTGTGTTGAAGGCCTGGGAGGGACGGGTGCAAGGTGGAGGGGGTCAATGGAAAAAAAAAAGGGAGGGGACATCTGTAATAGTTTCAACCATAAAGATAAATAAATAGTTATAAAAAGTAGAACATAGTTTGGGGGGGTGGGGAGGCAGTGAGGGGAAAGTGTAAATCCTGGCTCTGCCATTGAACAGCTCTAAGATTTGAGGACATTATTTGATGTCCCTAGTTTAGAAGATTAAACAACAGAATATGTGTGACAACATTTGGCACAGTACTTTTCTTTTTTAAATATGTTTTTATTGATTTCAGAGAAAGGAAGGAAGAGGGAAGAGAGATAGAAATATCAACGATGAGAGAGGATCTTCGACTGGCTGCCTCCTACACACCCCCTATTGGGGATGGAGCCTGCAACCTGGGCATTTGCCCTGACCGGGAATTGAACTGTGATCTCTTCGTTCATGGGTTGATGCTCAACCACTGAGCCACACCAACCGGGCAGCACAGTACTTTTCTGTGGTAGGAATCCAGTACTTTTCTGTGGTAGGAATTCTTGCTAAGCTGAGAAATTTAGTTCCTGAATTGACTACACAATACATTGTAAATTGTAAAGCTAGACATCCTATATAATAAAAGCCTAATATGCTAAGTGTCCAACCATTCGTTCAACCCAGGCGTCCTCAAACTACGGCCCGTGGGCCACATGCGGTGTTTTTGCCGTTTTGTTTTTTTACTTCAAAGTAAGATATGTGCAGTGTGCATAGGAATTTGTTCATAGTTTTTTTTTAAACTATAGTCCGTCCCTCCAACGGTCTGAGGGACAGTGAACTGGCCCCCTGTTTAAAAAGTTTGAGGACCCCTGGTTCAACCATTCGACCAGTCTCTATGACACGCACTGACCACCAGAGGGCAGATGCTTAGCTTGCTGCTGGGGTCCGGCCAATTGGGACTGGGTGAGATGTGCCAGGCATGCCCTGGAGCCCTCTTGTGGTCCCTCCCCAGCCCTGATGGTGCACCAGTGGGGTCCCTCAGCCAGGCCTGCACCCTCTTGCAATCCGGGACCACTCAAGGGATGTCAGAGAGCTGGTTTTGGCCTGATCCCTGCAGGCCAGGCTGAGGGACCCCACCAGTGCACAAATCCATGCACCGGGCCTTTAGTATATTATATGACACATGTTAGAATTTAAAAACAAAGTATTTCTAAGTTCATATGGATATGAAAACATTGGAGCTGGATGTAAAAGAAAATAAAAACGTTAATAAAAATCTTACCTGCAACATCTCCAAAACAACAAATACTCCCAAATAGATATTTCTGCTATTGTATGGAGAGACGGAAATCTTTTTCTAGGAAACATCCCTATTGAAAAACTAGGCTAAACCACAATTGTCCTGGTAAATACAATATAGTTTTGGTGATCTCTTTTGTCATACATACAGAAAGTTTAAAATTAAATATTGCCTTTTGAGAACTTACATATTAAATAATTTTACTTATTGAAATGCAATGGGATCCAGGAACAAATTTTGAGAGCTTTTAAAAGACAAAAGTATATCTAAAGTCCATTTACTTTATTTCCGGGGAGGGGGGAGGCACTAAGTGCCAATGTATCCTTGCCTTAAATATAACTCAAAAAGTTTGGACATATATTTTCTGAACTTAAAGTAAATTACAAGCAGCTAAACAGAAGAATTGAAGGCAAGATAGAGGTACAGGTAATCCCAGGTGATAAAAAGAAAACAAAAAAGCTATAAAAATATAAACTTTGAGACTATATATTCGTCATAAATGTTAATCTGAGTCTAATAATGAGAAAACAATCAGACAAATCCAGATGATGGGGTATTCAACAAGACAACTGGTTTGGACTCTAGTCTACAAAAGTGTCACGGTGCATGAAATATGAAAAAGACTTTTCTAGGTTAAGAGACATGACAATCAAATGCAATGTATAATCCTGGGTTGGATCCTGAGTTAGAGAAGTAAAATAGCCACAGAAGCCATTACTTTTCTGACAACTAAGGAGCTTTAAATATGGAGTGTGTATCAGATAATACTGTGTCAATATTAAATTTCTTGGGTGTGATGATGGTATTGTGATTATGTATTTAGAGGGAAAGTATCATTAGGTCTGTAATTTACTTTCAAACAGTTCATTATGTTTGTGTGAGTGTGTATGTTTCTCCTGTTGCATTCTATTTTATTCTATTCTTTTCTTTTCTATTCTTCCACCCATCCATCATCCATCCATCAGATAAAGCAAGTGTGGCAAAATGTCGACAATAATCAAATAAAAATATCGCAAAAAAAGGGCAAACAAGAATAAAATGTTAAAATCCCCCTGAAGAATATGGCAAATGAATTTTGATGACAGAGGGGGACAGGGTAATTTTAATGTTGGCTGTTTAAACAAGCACTTAATAATTCTGTGATTTTATACTATTTTCCCTGAAAATAAATAGAAGGTTTCTGACTTATGTTAGTGATGTCAGAATAAGGAAGACTAACATGTTTGGAGATGAAGAGACTGAATAAAGCTAATGGTTACCACATGTCATAAAGAATGAAAAAAGATAAAAAACAAAAATTATTTCAAGTCTACTCCTGGTCCCTAATCCCCACCATTAACTTTTCAGTTATTTGTCATATACCCTAGCAATATAATAACACAGTATATCCATGTGTTCAGTAGAGTAATTTGCTGATTAGGTAACTTTCTCTTCCTATTGAGTATTTCCAATTCATGACCAGGTAGTTGTCTGTGGTTAGTATACTGTTTTCAAGTTGAGCTGAGGTGTATAGAAGAGTGATCTCAGTCACTGCAGGTCTTACCTCACTAAAGTGAGGTAAGAACCATAAATGCACTAAGATACAGAAAATTGTCACAGTTAAAATTCAGACACAGAAAAACTATCACTGCAAAAATTACTTAAATTGCTGAATTGATAGAAATGAAAATTTGGTAAAAAAATCCAAATTAGCATGTAAAAAGTAACCATGAAAAATAATATACCAGGAGTCAAAGTAACCATTGCAAATGAGTTGTGTCTAAAAATTACAGCATCGTAAATGCCACACCAGAAAGACCATTTCTAAGAAACATGTGCCCAGTGGTTAAATGAGCTTCAGGAGGCAGGGTCAGTCTTTTCTACTTCCTATTATTCACCACTGCAACTCAGAGCATGCAGAAATCTGAAACGCAGGTAAAAAATGTATAACTTCATGTAAAAGTAAATAAGAAATGAAGTATACTGCATAATCTTATTTTTTCCTGTCAAGATTTCAGAATTGAGGGTACATAATGGAAAAACAATTGAACAAACATGCAATTAATTCTCTAACAAAACATTTCTTTGTTGAAGACCTAAATTGAGGATGTGCCTTTTATAAACTTGAATGTCTCCTATCACTTCTAGGCCGACATGATTTCTTCCTCCTGTGATTCCCTAAGACTATGCAGCACAGTCTTAGCTTACCTTGTATTATTTCTCTGGATATACTGTCCATGTGTGTCTTTCTCCTTTAGACTGAAAATTCCTGAATCGCTGTTTTTCATATCTCTATCTATCTATCTATCTATCTATCTATCTATCTATCTATCTATCTATCTATCTATCTCTATCTTTACCAGGATCCAATGCCAAGGCAAAAACAAAATTCAAAGCAGTAAGGTCTAGTTTTGAACTCTGAAGACATGGAAAGGACATGGGCAATGATGGGATCATTGCCAATGAAATTTCTTAACACTTTTCCAATTAGGCTACATATCTAAAATTATTAGAAAACTAGCACACTGATACCTGTTTCTGTTCTTATGACTGATGAAACACTCTGGATATAAAAATATTTACAGTTTTTTTTTTTAAATGAGAGGATATTTGCTTGATTCTAAGAGAACGTCTTATAATTGAAAGTTGATTGAGGAGAAAAACTCCCTAAAAACTAATCTCAAAAATTAATATTAATACAGGATTCTTATATATACAATCATGAAGTTTCATAAAAAGAAAAAAAAAACCCACCTTCTTAAGATACTTACCAGAAATGGCATTATTTGTAAGGTATTTTTAATGGATGGATTTTTGCAAATGGTTGCTTGTACATCTGAAATAATTATAATAATACAAAATATAATTGCTATGTTTATTGAAAGAGAAGAATGACTAAATCAAATACTAAATTAAATTCTGACGTAACAAAATATTCAACATTGAGTAAGAGACTTTTTTCTATTGTTCCCAGAAGTAGTCTTTAGACTTATATTAGAGTAGGGAATAGAATTTGATTAAAAATATATGTAAAACTTATGTTGATAAAATGGAATTTCTAGTATTTTGACTATTCTATAACAATCTTTATTCAAATGCTAGGTTTTCTTCATTTTTTCATTTTATTCTTTAAAAAAACACACCAAAGAAATGAATTTCATTCTTGGAACATCTTAGGAAAGAGATGTTTATTTAGCTATAGAGGCACAAAAAAGTTTAACTCTTGCCTTTTCAATATTTAGGCCTCTGTCTATACAATAGCAAGGGTTTGGGCAAAAGAAAGAAAATTTCAGGCAGAATCTTTTGCAGGAAGCATTTAAATATATGGAAATATTTAATAGGAAAAAACTCCTACATAAAAACTGACTTGAGGGTTTTTTACCTTTTTCTGCATAATTTTGCATTTTAAACTTACAGCTTTAGTTCTATATTGCTTTTGTGTTGTAGCACCATTTTATTAATATATTTTAAAGATTTAATTTTAGAATTAACAGAGTATATAGTACATGCACATTTTAATGAATAATATAGCTAATGTCTGTGTAACCACCTAGATTAATAAAATTGAACAATATCCCTTCTATAGTGCCCTGTGGATTGCACTCCTTTCCCTTGCTCACACAGAGGTAACCTAGTACTTTGACTTCCTTTATAGTTTTAACACATCTGTATACATCCACCAAAGAATATTGTTTAGTTTTGCCCATTTCTGAACTTCATATAAATTAAATTGGACTGTCTTTATTCTCCTGTGATTTTCCTTAAAATTATATATTACCTAGATTCATCTATGATGATATTTGTAGATGTAGTTTGTTCATTTTTCTTGCTGACTGGTATTCCCAGAACATTTAAAATTTTCAGTTTGGCTTTGATGGTCTCTATATACTTAACAAGTCTCCTGATGTACATGTGCAGGGTTCTATCTAGGATATGCATGTAGAAGTGAAATTGCTGGTTATAGGGTATGTTCACGTTCAGTTTATTAAGTGGTGGCAAAACATTTCCCAAACAGGTTGCCCCAGTTTACACTTAAACCAGCATTACATGTGAGGTCCAATTGTTTGCATCTTTACCAACACTTAGCATTGCCAGGCTTTTAAATTTAGCTCTTTCTGATGAGGATATAACTATATCTCATTGTTTTAATTTGCATTTCCCTATTTCTAATGAAGGTAAATATCTATCAATGTTTATTGTCATTTGCATTTCCTTTGTTGTGAAATTCCTCTTCAAGTCTTTTTCCTCCTATTTAAAAAATATTTTTATGGATTTCAGAGAGGAAGGGAGAGGGAGAGAGAGATAGAAACATTAATGATGAGAAAGACTCATTGACTGGCTGCCTCATGTACACCCCCCACTGGGGACTGAGCCCACAACCCGGGTATGTGCTCTGACTGGGACTTTGAACTATGATCTCCTGGTTCAGAGGTCGATGCTCAACCACTGAGCCATGTTGGTCAGGCTCTCCTATTTTTTGAGTTGTCTTTTATTTTTATTGAGTTATAATTCTTTACAGATTTTGAATGAGTCCTTTATTGTATATATTATAATTTCTCTTATTTGTAAACTGTCTTTACATTCTTTTAATGACATTTGATATGAACAGAAGTTTGTGATTTTAATATAATCAAATTTATTTTCTCCTCTATGGATTATGTTCCTTTTGCTCTGTTTAAAAATTATTCCTTACCCCAAGGCTAGAAAATACTTATATTATCCCCTAAAAACTTTATATATTTTCTTTTACATTTAATCTTGGAACTTATTTTTATGTATGGTATTTGGTAGGGGTTCAATTTAATTTTCTATTTTGTATCCAATTATTTCAATATGGAGAGACAAACAGCTTGTCTCAAAATGACCCCATAAGTTCTTCAGAGCTAGGATCCAAAAACAGGATCCATGTGAGAGTGGCTGTGCCTAAATCTAACTTCCTATGAAATCAGTAGCTCCTTCTCCCAGCAAACTGCTCCCCCCCACCCCACACACAAAAAACAAACAAACCCAAAAAAACACAAACAAAAAGCAAAACTAACAAAAGCTGCAATTTCTCACATTGGGATTCCAATAACATGTTTGTTAGACTAATTTCATTGTTCTACTACTGTTAGATCATCTGCTCTTGATCCCCCCTCCCTGGGTGTTTCAGTTTGGAAAATTTCTATTGCTTTTCTTCAAATTCATTGATTCCTTCTTCAGCTATGTTGAGTCTATTGATTAGCCCATAGAAAATATTTTTCATTTCTGTTACAGTTTTTATTTATCACTTTTCTATTTAATTCTTTCTTCTAGTTTTCATCTCTCTGCTGAAATTTTCCATCTGTTCATGCATGTTGTCTATCTGTCCCATAACTGTCCACTTTTTCCACGATAACCTGTTATCAGTCATAGTTATTTAAAACTAGGAGCCCTGCACATGAATCCATGCGCCAGTAGCTCTCTGCAGGGCCTGGCTGCTCCGCACCCGCTGCCCAGAGGCTCTCTATGGCCCAGAGGCCCATCTGCGGCTGGGTGTGGAATGCTTGCCTCATCGCCATGCCAGGCCACTCACGCTGCCTGCTCTCAGTAGCCGCCCCCCCCCCGCCCGGGACTGGGGGGCTCTGGTGGGGCTGAGAGGACTGAGCGTCGCCATCTTGTGGCTATGGGCACCACCATCTTTGTGACAGAGTGATGATTAATTTGCACGTTACCCTTTTATTAGATAGGATTATCTGATAGTTTTAACTTCTGGGTCATCTCTGTCATAATATGTTGACTGCTCTGTCCCTTGACAGTGTGTGTGTGTGTTCCCCCCCCCTTTTTTTTTTTGTAGGTCTCATAATTTTTGATTAAATGCTGGATCTCATGTTTAGAATAGTAGATACTCAGGTAAATAGTTTTTACCTGAGTCAAAACTGAACATGGGCATGCATCTTCTGCTAGGTAATCATGTATATGTGTGTGTAGTTAATCATCTTAGGAATTGAGGTGTCTGCACAATATAAGGAGGTTTTCTCTGTGCTCTATGCTCTGCGCCTCTTTCTCAGTCTTGCTGCCTCTGTTCCAGTATCCTTGGCCTTTATTCTGTAGGAAAGAAGGTTCTGTATTGGGTTTCATGCTTTTTCTACAGCAATGGCTGGTCCTCTCTTCCAGGCTGCACCACTGAGGAAGGATTTCTCTAACCTCCTGCTCTGCCCCCTCATTTTCTCATGAACACACCACATAGGCTCATGGAAAAAAATCTATAAGTGAGTGTAAACTCTTGTGTCTGTGACTCCCAGGGGTTTTATATTCTCATAATAGTTCACGTTTATCCTTTTGTAATTTGTTAAAAGTCTAAGCAGAATTCCTAATGTCTCCTATACTCTGCCACAGGTGAGCTAATAGTCATGTGCTGTGTCTCTTTGGAAATTCCTGTCTTTCCTTGGATGCCAGGCTACTTGTTTGTGCTGTGACTTCAGCTTCCTTCCTTCCTTCCTTCCTTCCTTCCTTCCTTCCTTCCTTCCTTCCTTCCTTCCTTCCTTCCTTCCTTCCTTCCTTCCTTCCTTCCTTTCCTTCCTTCCTTCCTTCCTTCCTTCCTTCCTTCCTTCCTTCCTTCCTTCCTTCCTTCCTTCCTTCCTTCCTTCCTTAATTAAAAATGTGGTTTTTTTAATTGATTTCAGAGAAGGGAGAGGGAGAGAGATATAAACATCAATGATGAGAGAGAATCATTGATTGGCTGCCTCCTGCACACCCCAAACTGGGGATCAAGCCTGCAACCCAGGCATCTGCCCTGACTGGTTTGGAATCAAACCGTGACCTCCTGGTTCATAGGTCAACACTAAACCACTGAGCCACGCCAGCTGGGCTGTGACTTCAATTTTCTAATGCATTTAAAATAAGCTATACTGTTGTTGTTTATTTGCTTTTTCTTAGTCTTAGGGTGGGACTGACACATTATAGTTACATTTTAAGCAGAAGTGGAATACACACATAATGCATACAGAAACATTTTTATATATGCCTTATGTAGGGAATGTATGTGTATATATTATGTTGGATTTTTTCCCCAGTGGTCCTCAACCATAGATGATTTTTGCTACCCAGGGAACATTTGTCAGGGGACACTTATCATGACTGGTGGTACTATATAGCATTCAGTGTGTAGAGAGGTCAGACATGTGGCTAAACATCTGACAATGCACAGGACAGCTCCTACAACAAAGAATTATCTTGCCCAAAATATCAGTAGTGCCAAGATTGAGAGACCATGCTAAATACACTCACACATAAAATACTGTTATTATTGCTCATGTCTAAATATTTTGTAATTTCCTCCCAGCCAGTGTGGCTCAGTGGTTGAGCATAGAGCTATGAACCAGGAAGTCATGTTTGAATTCCAAGTTAGGGCATATGTCCGGGTTGAGGGCTCAATCCCCAATAGGGGGCGAGCAGGAGGCAGCCAATCAACGATTCTCTCTCATCATTGATGTTTCTATCTCTCTCTCTCCCTTCCTCTTTCTGAAATCAATAAAACTATATTTTAAAAAACATAGATATTTTGTAATTTCCATTATGGTAGTTTTTTCAGAACCATGGTTTATTTACAAATGTGTTTCTTAATGGTTATCATTTTGTTAATTCATGTTTAATTAAATTGGTGTCAGAGGATGTGCATAACTTCAATCCTTTGAAAAGTGTGAAGGCCTATTTTATGGTATAATATATGGTCCATTATTACTAATATTCTACATGCATTTTGAACAAGTTTTTTAATCATGTTTGATTCTTATATATCTATTTGATTTTTTTGGTCTATATCAATTACTAACAATGTAAAAAAAATCTCTCACAATGGCTAAAAAATATTTTATATATTTTGAGGCTATGTTCTTAAATGCATACAAAGTGAAAATATGTATATATTTCTCCAGAACTACAGCTTTTGACCATCACAAAGTTATTTTTTATGTGTACAGCCATGCTTTCTAGTCAAATTAGTCTGATAATAATACATCTAAACCAGTTTCCTTTGGTTAGAATTTATTTTCCACCTTTTTAAAGCTTTTCCATATCCTTATGTTTTAAATATCTTATTTATAAACAGTATATGAGTATGGTATAATAGTAGAGCATATTCTAATATATTTTTAATTGTTATTTACTTGATTTAAGAGGTGATAATCTGAATACATTTTGTATTTTTAATTCTTAAGCTAAATTAAATTTTAAATTAAAATAGTAAGTAGAAAATATAACCCTTCTTACAAAAGGTGTTCTTCCACACTTACAGAATAACCTTTCATTGAGACGATTAAGGGACTGCAGGATCTTCTGCTCTTCAGCTGATAGTGCACAGATGTCCAATTGCTGGGTCTTATTTAAAGCCAGATTTGGTTTCTGTAGCTGCTTGTTACTCATGACAGACAGAATGTCATCCTCAGCCACTGAAGATTTCACTAGGTTTTCAGCCATCAAAAACTCAGAAGTACTGTCTGAAACTAAAGAAACTTAACATTAACTACTCTTTGATCCCTATTTGTCTTTAGGATCAGCACTTATACATACTTAACTGACATGTCTATATGTATTCATTTCACTAACAAGAACCCAGTCAATCTTCTGTTCCTTTGCATTTTGTTTATCAGAACCCTCTATACCTAGCATTTCCCCATCCCTAACTAAAAAAAAAAAAAAAAAAGGATATCCAAATGATGGCATTGAGGTCATAACAATGCCTATAAAGTGTTACCTGAAGTAAAGAAAAAATACATTCTGTTAAAATTATTTTGTGTATTTTTGTCATTCATTGGTAGTACAAAGGGGAAATAAAGTAGACTGTCTTTGCAACAGCAATTAAGATGAGTTATAAATAAAAGAGTAAGAGAAAATAAACTTAAAGAAAGATTAGAAAATGAGATAATCAGCTGAACAGGACAACCTAGAAACAGATCAAATTAGTTATAAGAACTTAACACTTGATCAAAGATGAGATAAAAGAAAGATGACACAATAAGTTTGTTGTTTAAAAAGAATCAACTTGGAGTTTCATTTCACATCATCCATTTAAACAAATTCCAAAGAAATTAAAGAATTAAATTTAATCTAAAGGAAAAAAAAAACATTTCTAAATTTCTATATTGAAAAGGTTTTTTGAGCTAAAAAATAATGGAGAAATCACTAAAAAAGACTGAAAACATGTTTATTTAAGGCCAGTCTTCCCTAATAGACTTTAAATTTTTGAAGGGCAAGACTTTTGTATGTTTTGTTCATTATTGTATATCCAATATTTAGCTGCAGCTGGAAATTGGCTTTCATAATCATTTATTGCATGAAAAAAATAAAAATAAGACCTCTATATGTAATAATAAAACATAAGTGCAGGAGAAACCAAGATGGCGGCATAAGGTATACACCTGTATGTGCTGCCTCTCACAACCACACCAAAACTACAATTAAAAGACAAAACGACTATCACCCAGAACCACGGGAAAGCTGGCAGAGTAGAAGTTCTACAGCTAGAAGGAAAGAAAGAAGCTCATTGAGACTGTGTAGGAGGTGCAGAGGTGCGGAAAGGCAGAGGTACAGAGTCGTGCGCGAATTGGGCTGGAGACTGGGTGTGCTGTTTTTTCCAATTGGAAGGGAGATACAAGCTCCCGACTCCTCTGAACTCCAGTTTCCAGCGAGACTCTGGGGACCCAGACTCATACGGGGAGAAACTGGACTATCTGGCATTGGGTTGGAAAGTGAGGGTGGCTTTCTTGCAGATGTGCTCGCAGGAATCATTGTTTACTGTGCTGGGGCGTGGGGTGTGGGACGCGGAAAAGCGAAGATGCAGAGAGGGCTGACTGGCAGCCATTGCTGTTTGCCATGCCCTAGTGATTCCCTGAGACCCCGCCCCACCCAATTTTCAAACCTGCCCGAGGTGTGTGCAGCGGTTTTTGCATATGAATGGCCTGCCCTTTCTCAGCTTAACCTAACCAATTGCAGCTGGGTCAGACAGCTCTAAAACTTCCAAACCCCAAGCAAAGAGGAGAAATCTGCAGATCTCCCTGTAGCTCCTGCTGGGTGGCCTCAGACAGTAGCTGACTTGTACCTCCTTGGAGATCCAAGAACCAGTGTACCTAGAGGTCAGTGTGAGACGACACCAGATTTCAACTCTTCACATACATAAGTGACACACTCAAGAGGCTGACTCAGTGAGCACCAAAGCCCACTGAAGCAAGTCCTGCCCCATGAGGGTGTCTCCAGCACAGCAGTTCTTCCATTATAGACACAGCCGACCCTCACAGCCAATTGGCTTGGAGGTCAATTCCTCCCAGTGTACCAACAGCAATCAAGGCTTAACTACAACAAGACTGTGCACCCAGCCCCCAAAGGGGTGCACCAAGAGTGTTCACCTCAGGTGATTGGGGAGGCTGAGCCACTGGGCCCTATAGGTCACCCACCACACAAAGCCACTCCATCAAGGAAGCAGCCAAAATGCGGAGACAAAGAAACATGTCACGAATAAAAGAAATGGAGGAAAGCAAACCATTGGATATAGAGCTCAAAACCACAGTTATAAAGGTTACTCAAGAATCTTCTAAAAACCACCGAGAAACTTAGTGAGACATCTGAGGAACTTAATGAGACCTTCAAGGATCTTAATGAGAATGCCAAAAAAGTGGAAAAGGACCAGTCAGAAATTAAGCATACACTGTCTGAAATAAAGAATAATATACAGAAATCCAACAGTAGACTAGAGGACCCCAAGAATCAAACCAAAGATTTGAAATATGAGGAAGCAAAAAACACCCAACCAGAAAAACAAAAAGAAAAATGAATAAAAAAATATGAAGATAGTATAAGGAGCCTCTGGGACAACTTCAAGCATACCAATATCCGAATTATGGGGGTTCCAGAGAAGAGAGAGAGCAAAATATTGAAAACCTATTAGAAGAAATAATGACAGTAAACTTTCCCTACCTGGTGAGAGAAATAAATTTACAAGTCTAGGAAGCGCAGAGAACCCCAAACAAAAGGAATCCAAGAGGACAACATCAAGACACATCATAATTAAAATGCCAAGGGCAAAAGACAAAGAGAGAATCTTGAAAGCAGCAAGAGAAAAACAGTTAGTTACTTACAAGGGGGCACCCATATGACTGTCAGCTGATTTCTCAATAGAAACTATGCAGGCCAGAAGGGAGTGATGAACAGTAAGAACCTACAACCAAGATTACTCTACCCAGCAAAGCTATCATTTAGAATTGAAGGTCAGATAAAGAGCTTCACAGATAAGAAAAAGCTAAAGGAGTTCATCACCACCAAACCAGGATTATATGAAATGCTGAAGGGTATTCTTCAGGGGAAGAAGAAGAAAAAGGTAAAGATAAAAATTATGAACAACAAAGTGACAACAAATATATATCTATCAACAAGTTAATCTAAAAATCAAGTGAATAAAAAATCTGATGAACAGAATAAACTGGTGAATATAATAGAATCAGGGGCATAGAAAGGGAATGGACTGACAATTCTCGGGGGAAGGAGGCTTGAGGGGTGTGGGAAGAGATTGGACAAAATATCTTACACCTATGAATGAGGACAGTGTTGGGGGGTAAGGACATGGGGTAGGGGGGAGAATCAGGTGGAGGGAGGCTATGGGGGGAAAAAAGAGGAATGTCTGTAATAATTTGACCAATAAAGATTTATTAAAAAAAACATAAGTGCAATAAAATACATATAATAAAGTAGTAAAAATATTTGCAATCAGTATAAGGATTAGAATCCTTGGTATTTAAACAATTTATAGAAGTTGGTAAGAAAATACAAAAACTCCAATATCCAGAGGGAAAAAGAATATAAAGAAACAATTCACCAAAAATAAATATACATACAAAAACAATTAAGTATATTAATAAACAATGTACAAATCAAAACCAACAAAACACCATATCTTTTCCTGTGATATAAGCAAATAATATAAGTGATATATCTCAAGTTAGTACATACCCCAAAATTGAATAATAATACACTCAGGAAAATACTTTAGTAACATATATATGAAAAGCCATAACAATACTTATATGCTTTGATCCAGAATTTATTTAATACAAACTTTTATTCAATAAATATTTATTAGGTGCCAATTACATGCCAATTACTATAATTTTAATTCTGAGAATCTAACTTATGAAAAGAATTGAAAAGTCAGAAAAAGACTTATGTAGAAAGATGTTCGGTACATTACAACTTAGAATAAAGAAAAAACTGGCAACAATCTAAATGAGCAGGGGGAGGAGAATTAAGTCCCAAGTGGTGCTTGAACACTCACATAGTATGTTAGTATTTGGGAAAATACATATAAGAAAAAAAATCCCCTGGTCAGGGGAAAATATTTAAGCTAAAACATACCTTCTTCAATATCAGAAGTATCCCTTGTAGCTTCTTTTGGCTCACTTGAACTTATTTTGACCCTTTGTCCAAAATTCTATAAAAATAGAATATTAAATCAACATAATTCTGTATTTAAATTTCATGATATATACATTGACTTTTAAAAAAGTGTTATTTGCAGTATATATTTTCAGTTATCACTGTTCATGTAAATTGTATATATTTTCTTAAAGTATTAATGGAGAATTACTAAGACCTTTCTATAGTACCTAAATATTTTTTAAAATGTTTAATTTCAATTTTGAAAACTTTTCAGGTTGCAGTGTTGTCTTGGATATTTGGAAGAAAGAAGTAATTTGGGTGGTAATTTAAAATGCTAATTAAAGAAAAGTTTAAAACTACCTTAATGTTTATAATCTACTTGATTTATCATAGTACAGGTGAATCACTACTACCAGCCTAAAGCCTTGGATTATGGCTAATGACAAGGATAGGTTAAGTATTTTAGATGACAAAACTTAAAGCGGAAAGAGCTGCATAGAACCGGGAAATGGGAAATCTCAGAGCACTGGCTGTCAGTACACCCATTCAGCACTCTCAGGAATACCCACTCTCCTTCCCTGGATATACTCTACTTTGCTTCTTTACTCCTATTCTGTTTCACTTTAAGAAATGACTTTTTCACTGATAAAACTGCCCGGCTATCACCATACCTCACCTTTGATCATTCTGTTCTGAAGAGTAGCTGGTGCAGGTTTCCGCAACAGCCCTCCTTCAGTAGCTCTCAGAGCCTAGCCTCATCTTCATTATAGACTTGAGACACCCTGGACTGAGACCCTGGCACAAAGTGGTAATTGTGCTTTTTCTATCTTTCACTGATCTTTTAGATTCTCCACACAGGAGTGGTGGGCTGGGAAAAATCAGGGATGACAAAATACATTTCCTAACACAAGGTGACAGGAGTCAGTGCTATAGTAACTGAATTCCACAGTTCAAGTAAAAACAAAATACAACCCCCCCCTCCACTCCCACAAAACCCCAAATCAAAGCAAAACAATAAAATTGAAAAATTAAATTTCAAACTTGATTTTGACTCGGACCTATATTCTAAAGCTAATTTCAGAACATGTGTAAAGTGGGTGTGTGAGTGAAAGTGGAAGTAAGGCTTCTGGAAAGGACAAAAACAGAATTCTAAAGACTAATATAAAATGTCAAGGAGGAAGACAGAAGAACAGCATAAAACCAGAAAAATAAAGATGAATTTAGAGCGGGCACAAATAACAGCCATTTAAAATTTAGTTTGTGTTATTTTTTTTATAACAACTACATTTTAAATTTAAACTATATTAATAAAAATAAATAAAAATTAAAAAATTTTGTTTAGTTTATAGATTTTGAGATGTTTGATATGAATAACATGGAAGTTAAAAAAGGATTTAATATTTATAATCATAAAGTTAGGTTTATAATAAGTACTATGTTTGGTATTAAGCAGTAAGAATATATTGGTAATAGGACAACTTAATTTACTTAAATAAATGATTTTTTTTGCTGATAAGATATATCATGGTTGATTGTTCTCCATATTAATAAATTTGTTCACATAAAAATCAATAGTTTCTACAACATAAAATAATAGGATCCTCAACCTATAACTTGAAATATAAATTCTTCATAAGGCACTATTCCAGTTTTATTAAAAAACATTAGAAGTGATATTTACAGTAGAAACTCCAAGTAAAATGCTATTCACTCACATATCTAGAATTTTTAATATTTTATATTCAATCCTTGGATCAAGTTAGACCCCTAGAATATGTCATATCTAGGTCACATTTACTTAGCTCTCACATAATTATCGTCACTAATTTTAAAATTAATAGTATTGTGCTTTTGACTTTTATTGAAGATGTCTATTTCAAACAGCCATATGAAACTTCCTATTCATTTGTTATTGATTGTTAATAGGGTTATGTCCATTATGAACTTCAAGGTTCACTATAGAAGATCCTCAATGGTAAATGTCTTTTAAATAGTATAATTCAAACAAATTCATTATCAATATCTGCTGAGACCTGTATAACATCCTATTTTTCTTTTTACCATGTCTTCCAGGAAGCTCAGACCCAAATAGGACATTTAAACACAGGGAACTATATTAGTCTTTATGATTAGCATATTAGTACTTGCTTCCTCTACCCATGCATCTAATTTCGTAATGTATATTTAAATAACTGTGCTGTGAATAACCTCAGTTTTTCCCCAGAGTTGACCACATCTATAATAATAAAAGTGTAATATGCTAATTAGACCACACATCCTTCCAGACAACTGGGGCTGCGAGGGAAGCCCAGGTCCTGGGTGCCAGAGGGAAGCCGATGCCGACAGCCGGGGGAAGGAAGGCCTACTCTTTTACGAATTTCATGCATCGGGCCTCTAGAAGCAAATAATTATAGTACAGCAAGCTCCTAGCATAGAGATTCCAAGGTTGCTTGACAATGACTTTGGGTAGACTTATATTTCTGTTGTGGGGCATAGTTTACAGCAAGAGCAGAGTCCTTGAACAGAACAGTCTGTTTCCAAGCAATTTTCCACCATTCAATAGGGATTTTTACTAATAATGTACTTACATTCATTTGCTCACTGCACTTCTGTCCTACAGATCCAAGGTTTTGTTTTCTCTGCTCTAAAAGATTTCTTTGTTTATTTTCAACAATTCGTTTTCTTCTCATAATAGTAGAATCTTAAATAAATGCCAGCACAATATCAAATTTATACGAGTAAGTAGTATATCCACCACAAACTTCCAAATTACCTTCAAACATCACAGAAAACTCTGTTTCATTCAGTCAGCAAACTTGTATTGTTTTGCCTACTATTCTCTAACATGGCACAGTTACAATGATGAATTAAACAAAATCTCTGCTGGGTTCTGGCCGAGTAGCTCAGTTACTTACAGCGTCATCCCTATACGCCAAGGTTGTGGATTCATCCCAGTCAGGACACATACAGGATGCAACCAATGAATGCATCAACAAATCACTCCCTCTCCATCTTCCTCTCCCGCCCTTTCCCTCTCCTCTTCCCTCTTCCCTCTCTCCCTCTCTTTCCTTTCTCTTTCTCTCAACTCAATAAATTAAAAAGATGATATAAAAAAGAATCAACCAATGAATGCAAAAACAAGTGGAACAACAAACTGATGTTTTTTCCTCTCCCTTACTCTTTAAAAAATTAATTAAAAAACTAAAAAATAATCTCTGCTTTTGAGGTGGTTACAGTTTAGAGCAGTGACTTCCAAAGTGTGGTGCATCACCAAAATCAATCACTGTTGTGCATGAAGAACATATTAGAATTCTACTTTATATTAATGACCTAGAAGTAATATTAAACTTTATATTATGGTAATACAGTTGACCCTTGACACAGGGTGGGGGCTTTTAGTGGCACTGACCACCCATGCAGTGGAAAATCCTGTATAATTTAAGTTGGCCCTGGGCACACTTGGATTTCCAAATGTGGATGGGAAATTTGTATATGGTTAGCACTATCACCCTTGTCAGTTTGCAAGGTAAATGGTCACATATTGCACACAGAAACAAAGTTATCTTGGAGCAAGAGATTCTAAGTGTGTGAAGTTGGCAGTGTTATTTATATGTGCGCTTTTGCATTCTTCAATGTACTAAATTTTATATGTGATTTAGTTAAGCAGATTATGGATATCTCGTATTATCTGAATGAGTCCTCACAAAATGAGAAAGAGGCTAACAAGACTTTTGTAGAGTTTCCATTACATGTGTAATGTTTTATAATTTAAAGTGAGTGGTGGGTACATGAGTATATTATTTTTCTATGCTTTTTGTATAACATTAAAATGTAAATTTGCACTAGCTGGTTTGGCTCAGTGGATAGAGTGTTGGCCTATGAACTAAAGGGTCCCAGGTTTGATTCCAAGCAAGAGTACGTGTCTGGGTTGCGGGCTCAATCCCCAGTGGGGGGGGGGGGGGCATGCAGGAGGCAGCTGATCCATGATTCTCTCTCATCATTGATGTTTCTCTCTCTCTCTCCCTCTCCCTTCCTCTCTGAAATCAATAAAAATGTATTTAAAAATATAAATTGCAAAATCAGAGATCAAAAGTAATACAAATAATGCAAGCATTGGCGAATAAGAAAGGCACACTGACACATCTCTTATTCTCACTGTAAACTCTTTGCCACATAATGATAATGACGGTATAATTATGTTTGTAACAAAGTTAGGATCACAATTAAATATTTATAAAAAAAAATAATAAACCTCACCCTAAATACATATTGCACCTGGAGGTATTAGCTAATGATGGCATATGAAGTGGAGTCATCTATATTGATAAGGCATTTGATAAAGATTAAAAGAAAAAAAGATATTTGAAACTAAGTATTCAGAGGATTATTAATAATATATGATAGAAAAAAGTATTTTATCTATCAGAAATGAAAGAGGTGAAGTAACAACCGACCCCACAGATGTACACAGGATTATAAAAAAATACTATTAAAACTTTACTCCAACAAAGTGGACAACCTAGACAAAAGGACATATTCCTAGAAAAATACAATCTTCCAAAATTCAATCAGGAAGAATAAAAAAACTGAATAGGCCGATAACTAACGAAGAAACTGAAGCAGTAATCAAAAAACTTCCAGCAAACAAAAGCCCTGGTCCAGACAGCTTCACAGGGGAGTTTTATCAAACATTCAAAGAAGGACTAAAACCTATCCTCCTCAGACTATTCCAAAAAATTCAAGAGGAAGGCACATTTCTAAGCTCTTTCTACCAAGCCAGCATTACCCTAATCCCAAAACAGGAGAAAGACACTACAAAGAAAGAGAATTACAGGCCAATATCCCTCATGAACATAGATGCTAAAATCCTCAACAAAGTTCTAGTGAATTGGATCCAGCATTATATTAGAAAGATCATACACCATGACCAAGTGGGATTTATTCCAGGGATGCAAGGCTGGTACAATATCCGCAAATCAATAAATGCGATACATCACTTAAACAAATTGAGAGACAAAAATCACATAATCATGTCAATTGATGCAAAAAGCAATTGATAAAATCCAATACCCTTTTTTGTTAAAAACTCTCAGCAAAGTGGGAATAGAGGGATCATATCTTCATAATAAAAGTCTTATATGACAAACTTATAGCCAACATCATACTCAATGGGCAAAACCTAAAACCATTTTCCCTAAGAACAGGAACAAGACCGGGATGCTGACTTTCACCACTCCTGTTCAACATAGTACTGATAGTACTGGAAGTGCTAGCCATAGTGATCAGACAAGAAGAAAAAATAAAAGGCATCCAAATTGGAAAAGAAGTAAAACTGCCATTATTCACAGATGACATATTGACTGACATAACTGGGTTGTTTTTTCCTTATTAAATAGTAGGGATTCTTTATATATTTGGGATATGAGCTCTTTATTAGTATTATACATTATAAATATATTCTGTCACTCTGTGGTTTGCCTTTTCAATATCTTAATGGTGTTTTTGGATGAAAAAGTTTCTAATTTTAAAGTACAATTTATGAATTTTTTCCTTAATGGTTGTATGTCTGGGTAAGAAATCTCTGTACATTATAAAGTCTACATCATCTTCTAGAAACATTTCTTTTTCTTTTCCATATTTATATCTACAGTTTACCTGGAATTGATTTTTATGTATGGCGTGAATTAAGGGTCATTTTACTAATGCCAGGTGATCACTGAAATTGATTCAGCACTATTTAATGAAAAGACAAGTCTTTTCTCCCTGCTGTGCAGTACCACTTTTGCCAAAACTCAAACATGTGGGTCTCAAATATGTGGGTTTGTTTCTAGACTGTATTCTATTCCATTGGTCTAACTATCCTTGTGCAGATACCATACTGTAGTCTGAGAGGAGGATGTAAATTGAATTACTGATTTAATTAATAAATTATATATATATATTTTTATTGATTTCAGAGAATAAGAGAGAGAGAGAGAGAGAGAGAGAGAGAGAGAGAGAGAGAGAAACATCAATGATGAGAGAGAATCATTGATTGGCTGCCTTCTGCACACCCCACACTGGGGATTGAGCCTGAAACCCAAGCACATGCCCTGACTGGGAATTGAACCATGACCTTCTGGCTCATAGGTCATTGCTCAACCACTGAGTCATGCCAGCTGGGCTGAATTACTGATTTTAGATGCAGAGGACTTATGGGTATTGACAAGGTGCATGGTATGACAAAGGGAATGGGTACTTGAGGCAGAATGGCACAGGAAATCATAAGAGATGAGAAGTAATTGAGAGAGATTAGGGTATTGGATTGTTCATCCACATGAATGCTGAATCAGAATGTATAGAAAGGAAGACTGTGAACCAGATGCCAAAGTCACCTTTGAGGGAAGAAATGACTTGAGAGGTAAGGAGGTGGTATACTTGAATGGCTTAGGCCTCAAGGGAATAGAGTTTTTACTGGAGAGTTTTGCTAGAGTGTTCTGGAAATGCAATGGAGAGGAAGATGCCATCCATATTATCAACACTGGGTACATTTAGTCTGAGAATAAAAATGATCTGGTAAATAGGAAAGTAGGAAAAAAAATGAATAGATGCTCATTGAACTATAATTCAGTATTAGCAAAGGGTTCATTTACAATGTTTAATATTTAAATAGTTTTGAAAAATAATTTTGAGTGACTAAATATACAAAATATTTAGTATTGTTAGTGTTAGATTTTCTAAGTATAATCACTGTATTAAGAAGTATAGACATGCTCTAACTGGTTTGGCTCAGTGGATAGAGCGTCAGACTGCAGACTGAAGGGTCCCAGGTTCGATTCTGGTAAAGGGTATGAACCTTGGTTGCGGGCACATTCCCAGTAGGGAGTGTGCAGGAGGCAGATGAATCAATGTTTCTCTCTTATAGATGTTTCTAACTCTCTATCCCTCTCTCATTCCCTTCCTTTCTGTAAAAAAATATATAAAAATAGAATTTAAGTATTAAAAAAAAGTATAGACATATACAACAGTTTGAATATTTCTCTTTGAAAACATGGCTGAAAGTGTTAAAATTCATTACATTTTTCAGTGTCCTTATATAAATATCCATAAGAACTATTCCATTTGATTAACTATTGGTTTCTCCAGATAAACGTATATATTCTTTTACCAGAGAATGAGAACATAATTTTAATATGCTATCCTTTTATGCTTAAGCTACTGGGAAACTATGTTTCTTAATATTTTCTCCTGATCAGCTTAGACTCTGATAAATGATATTTGCTTAATAACTATATATATATTATACTAGAGGCCTGGTGCACAAAATTCGTGCATGGGGGGAGGAATGTCTTTCAGCTGAGCCTGCACCCTCTCTAATCTAGGACCCCTTGAAGGATGTCCTACTGCTGGTTTACAGGGATTGGACCTAAACTGGCAGCAGGACATCCCTCTCGCAATCTGGGACTGCTGGCTCCTAACCGCTCACCTGCCTGCCTGCCTGCCTGATTGCCCCTAACCACTCTGCCTGCTGGCCTGCTCGCCCCCAACTGGCCCCTGCTGCTGGCCTGCTCACCTCCAACTGACCCCCCGCCAGCCTGATCATCCTCAACTGCCCCCTGTGCCAGTGTGCTTGCCCTCAACTGCATCCCCTGCTGGCCTGCTCACCCCCAACTGCCCTCCCTGCCGGCCTGCTTGCCCCCACCTCCCCTCCCCACTGGTGTGCTTGCCCCCAAATGCCCCCTGCTCACTCCAAAATGCCCCTCCCCCCGCTGTCCTGATCACCTCCAATGACCCCCACTGACGGGGTGAGGGACTGAGGGCTGTTTTCAGGCTGGCCACACCCCCTTCAGGTGGGGGTCCCCACTGGGGTGCCTGGCCAGCCTGGGTGAGGGGCTGATGGCTGTTTGCAGGCTGGCCAAGCCCCCCAGCAGGGACCCTCACCCCATGGGAGTGTGGCCAGCCTGGGTAAGGAGTTAAAGGCTATTTTCAGGCTGGCCACACCCCCCAGTGATCCAGGCTCCCAGCCCACCCTTTTTTTCTTTTCTTTCTTTTTTTTCAGCACCTCCTTGAGTGGAGGCCAGGGCTGGCTGGAAGCAGGTATCTGGGATTTATTTATCTTCTACAATTGAAACTTTGTAGCCTTGAGCAGAAGTCAGGGCTGGCCAGGGCGGGCGGGAAGCTTGGCTTCCTCCATTGCTGGGGGCAACCCAAGCCTCCTGCTCACTCCAGCTCCACAGCCACTGCCATCTTGGTTGGGCTAATTTGCATACTCGCTCCTGATTGGCTGTGGGTGTAGCAGAGTGATGGTTAATTTGCATGTTTCTCTTTTATTAGTGTAGATAATTTTAGTAGAAAAAGCATGGAACTTGGAGTCATAGATATTTAAATTAAAATACCAATTTTGTTATTTACTTGCTCTTGACCTTGGGCAATTCTATTTCCTCCTTTGCAAGTGGTGTTATAAAAAATACTTATTTCTCAGGATTGTTGTGAGGTTTAAATGAGATAATAACTATAAAGCACCTGGCACTGTTAGTGGCATAGAGTAGGAACTCATAATTTATTTATCATTATTACTTTAGAGTGTCAAATCTGTATGATGCTTTCATCTTTTGGAAGCAGTGTGAAAACTAAAGTTACATTGTAAAATGGCTGGATAAAAAGAGATGGCATCATAGAGAGTAAGTCAGAACAAACATGTGAGAGTAGAGGACTATTTTTTTTTTATTCCACTCTAGTGAGAGATATAATTTTTTAAAATCTAGGTTTTGTAGATATGTACTGAAGATTTTCAGATTATAGTCTTTGCATTTAGCTTTCCATCTGCCAATATGGCTTGTGTCCGTTCAATTCAAGAAAGTATGGGTGTCTAAATTAAGTACCAGGCACAGTTAGGACCTGATAAATTACAAAAAAAGTTCCTTGTTCTTAAAATCTCATGGTCTAACTGAAGAAGACTTTAAATAATCAATTTTAAAGTAACTCCCTTCTTTATATCTTCTTAATATTTATTCATACCTTTGGGAAAAGGAAAGCATTGCTTTGCTGACTGCCCTCCCTTCCCCCTCCAAGTCCTATCTACCTGGTACTTCTCAATAGGGAACTGATTCCCAGTGGTAGGAAAATTTATGGTCACCTAGTCCATTCTTCAGAGGAAAGTAGCTTGATGAAGCATCAACCAGCTACAAAGGGCAATGACATTCTGTAGAGAAATACTTTTCAAAAATGTTTAAAGGAACGCTATTATTTTTTCTCTTCATATGGAAACCAACATATATAACAGATAACAGTAGAGCTGCCACTCTTTTGGAAAGGGGATGGAAGAGTTTAGCACACCTATTATTAGTTTATAACAATTCAATTTCACAAACATTTAAAACAAAAATAAAGAAAAGTATTATAACATCATTTATTTATCTGGAATAATTTAAACATTATTTTTACTGAGATTATTTTACAGACATTTTGACTATAATATTGGGGTAATGACAGAGTGAAATAGTATAACAATTAGGTCCTATTCTCTGTCCTCCCTCATTTAAATTAACAAAAGTAATGAAAAAAATGGAGGCTAGCAAAAGTTTCTAATTTTAGTTGAGCAATGGTTGGGTAATTCTCTTAACTTCAGCCAGTAGATAGTTAAGGGTGCAATATTAAAGAAGATAAGTTGTTTCTATAAGGTTATTAACATTAATATATATGGTCTACATTACTGTACAATAAGAAAAATGTCACATGAATTTCAAGAAGTTATACATTTTATCTATAAAAATATATAAATTTATTCTTACCAGCAGCCTTCTCATGTTGACCCAGACTATTATGCCGTCTTTTCCACGAGGGAACAGATTCTTCTTTAGTAGGTCTAAAAGCCACTGAGTGATGACTTTCTTCATAAACAGGACATCTTTGTGTGCAATATAATGTTCCATCCTGCTGGGCAATGATTTGAGTGCCATTTGAATGATTTGTTTTTGCTGAAGTTTGGCACTCAGAACAATATGGTAGAGATGGCATCACAGGGACTGAGTTGGAACAAACATGTGAGAGTGGAAGACTACATACTTTATTCCACTGATTCACCTTGTGTTCTGCTGGAAGCACATGTTTCGAAGTAAAATAGTTATTTGTAATAATGTTTTGAGAATTTTCAGGCATTTCTGATTGACACTGAAATACTTGTATATTTTTATCACTCCTAATATTTGGTGACGTTTTAGGAGGATGAGGTACAACTAATTTATCCTGAGCTTGTAAAAATGTGTTAGCTTTGTTTGCAGACTGTGCTCGAATAACAGTGCCTTTTCTGTTTGTGTATAGAAATCCTGATTGGACTTGAGCAGATTTTGTTCTAATTACCTTTTCTCTACCTCTTTGTATATTAGCTTTCTGAGTTTTAGAATCACTATTATGTATAGGAGATTTACTTTCCTCTTTTTCTGAGGCTGGCCAGGCTTGTTTAGCAATATTAAAAGCTGAAGGTATAAAACAGTTCAAAGACACATGGTTTGTTCTAGATCCTCCTGAAGCAGCCAGATTTTCAGAGATAGAATCATCCTTGGGCTTTTTTCTATTAGCAGAATTTACAGCACAAGCAGGAACACTAATTATGTTGTTGGAAACACCACTATTAGTTTGAGTGTGGAATGATTGAGACCGCTGTTGAGATATTTCTAGTCCATTCTTCAGTGAATGATTATATTCAGTTTCATCAACCCATCTCAGTTTTTTAATAGTCTTTGGAATTTCTGCATTTCCCCCTTTTTCTTTTGTTAATTCGATACTATCTCTGATAGCTTCTGCTTTTTGATTTCTTAACTTAAAGCCTTGATTTATAACTAGCGCCTTAAAAGAATCATGTTCATATTTAGATTCTTTTTTTAAAATACTTTTAAGAAACCTCACACTGCTTCTTCCATCAATATTGTATTTTCTTTTCTTTTGCTGACCAACTAAGTCATAATTAGAAATTACATTAGACAATAATGTTGGTGTTTCAGTTATTTTCTGTTTTTTATCTTTTGAATCAGAGTTGTGAGGTATGTAGGCAGCTGGAAAATTGTCTGAAAACAAAGGTAACTCTTCCTTTTTAGAATTAAAATATTTTATCTTTTTATCATCTTTCAATTCTCCTAAATTATCAGAACACTGCACTGGGTCAATTTCCTTCATATGTATAATGTTCTTTGGTAAAGGTTCAGTTGATTGTGTATTAGATGGCAAAATTAAAGATGTTGCCACAGGTACAAATGAAGTAGGAATTGAAGTAGTTCTATTTTCTTGAGTTAATTCAGAATATTTCACTTGGTCTGAAATTGTAGCCATTTCTTGAGTTAGAGAATCTGGAGTGTCCCAGGCTTTGCTGCATTTAAATGTTGGGCTCTCAGTAACTGATGGTCTCTCTCTTTTGAATGCCCCAGAACAGGAGTCAGCTGCCCTCATAGTGCTGGTTTCAGAGGTCTTTTTGTTTTTTTTATTGGGTATAAATATGGGCGAACTACATATAAAATCTAATAAATTATTAGCATTTGTGGTTCCTTCCACAGCTCTACATAGAGCAGGTGGATTTTGTTCTTTACTATTAAAACATTCATCTGAAGGTTGAACATTAGGTTTACTTAAAATATCTGAGAAAGGTATGTCAGTTTGAGTATTTGGATCATCTAAATTTTTTAGCCAATTATTTATATGTTGAGTTTTAGAGAATGACAGTTTATCTTTATCAAAGCAATCTAGATTAGCTGACTGTAGATTTGCTGATTTGAGGAAAACAGAATTCTGCTGAACTGACGTGGGAGGCTCCTTATTAATAAGCGTTAAATAGATTTGTTCATGTTCTCCAGCCTCAAGACTATCTATACTTGAGAGGGTTTCAGAATTTGTTATCTGATTAACTTCATCACAAAATTTCTGAAAGAAAAAAGAACAAAGTTTTATAGCTTAGACATTTTGTAAATGCCAACATTTATGATTCAACACATCATTATTACTGAGCCCAATTCTTCTTGTCATATAAAATACAGTAAAGTAATCATAAACAGTGTAGGCATATCCATAATCTATATGTCTGGAAGCAGTCCTCAGAGTGAAAAAAGAGGGAGCTAAAAAAGACTTTGATAATAGAGTTGTAGCCTTAATTTCTATGCCTAAAGTAACTGGGGAAAATGAATAAAATGTAAGGAAAAGACCAAGAAATTATTTTTCTAGGATCTGTGATGAATTTGTATTGATTCATCCACATTCTTTTTTATGGCTATCATTGACAAATGGCATAAATTTCTTTAATGGAGAAAACTGCAATAAACATAGAATTGTTACTAGATCATAAAATATTAATACTATATCTATAGTTTCATACTTGCAAACTCCTTAGATGTTGATCTTCTAGGAGTTTCTGAGTTTCCATTAGTTTAAGCTGGAATGCATCTTTGTTAGTAGCCAAGTGTGTCCTGCTGTTTTCCTTCACTTCTTTATCACAATTAATTTTGGATAAGAGATGTTTCTGATCATTTTTTGATAGTGATGAAGGCAAGGCATTACCTATAGCTCTGTGAACCATACATAAAAATGCTTAGTACATTTAAATAAGTTAACTTTATACATACATATAAATGACACATTCATGTAATGTTTGCATGTGTGTGTGTGTCCAGATAATTACATATAAGGATATTGGAGAAATATATAGATATATTAGCATGGAAATTTAAGGCAGTCAACAATAGAATAAAAATGGTTGTAGCATTATAGTTCTAATAAAGCACTCCACCTTCATGTAGGAATGTCCAATTATTTATGACTTTGATTATTAAATCCTATTCCTCTATTGTTTAGGACAGATACAGAAGGAATTCCTACAGATGTGAAGAGTCAGTCCTCAGTTCTTTAAGAGCATTCCTATCTGGATAATAATTTGCATTACCCTTAGTTCTAAGTTGGTTTCATGGCTAGTAGATAGTCCTATCACTCTAATAGAGTTGGTTGAAGATTCAGGTAGGTAAAAAATATAAAAATTGCTTGTCAGGGTAGGCAGGAATTTCCATTCTAACTTACTAGGCTTGGGTGCTTGCATCTTATTCCATGGAGAAGAGTGCACACACTTGTTTTTGGTTGAATCACATATATAAGCATGGCTTTTATGCCACAGAAAGGTATCTTTAATTAGACTCTACTTTCAGTGTGCCAAAATGGCACCCCAAAATCATCAGGAGATGACATCATCTTCTACTAGAATTTTGCATCTTCTAGAAACTTACAGCATGCTACATTTTAGCATAAGTACAAAGTGCAAAACAAAGAACAAAGGAAGATTTTGGGTGGAGGTGGGATCAGGATGAGGTATATAAAAAAAGCTGACTGCTGCTGCACTAGAGACATTAGTGTGAATCCAAAAGGCATTTACTCCAAATTCATTTGAATTCAATTATTCAAGTCAATGAAGATAAAAATTTTTTAGAAGGTGATGTATGTACATATACCTATCTCCAATACCCAAATATATTTTTATTTGGACAAACTGAAATAGTCTGGGTCAACGAGTACTAGATTCCTGACTATCTTTTTGTGACCACAGGGAAATCAGGGAGAGCAAGAAGTTATTTAACACAAATTTCTGAACATTGAAAGTATGTTTCTCTCTCTTCCTTTTAGGCCTTTCTACTCTAACATATTCCTTCCCCTTCAATTACCCTTCCCAAACAAAATATTGCTAAATCTGCAAAGTATTCAATAAACTCAATTTATTTACCTTTAAAGTTGTCGTCTCTCAACTCTTTCTTCTCTATTTTCTTCTCTACTCCATTTGCTTTTCTTCTCTTCTCTACATTCTTCCCCCAGTGAGGAGTATTGAAGGGATGGATAGGAATAAAAGGAGATGGGGAGGTAGAAAGAAAGGGAGAATGAAGCATGGGGGGAAAGGAAGAAGAAATCATAAAGGAAGAAGAATCAGGAGGAATTGGAGAGGGAAAATCTAAATAAGTTGGAAGCAAACTTGGAGAGGGAGTTAAATGCAAAGATGAGGAAGAAAGAGGGATAGGTGAGGGAGGGAAGGATGGAGAGATAGGAGAGGAAGGTGAAGGAGAAGCAGGAAAGGATGAAGAGGAAGAAAACTGTACAGAGGGTGAAGAAGAGGATGTGGAATTAGAAGGAGATGAAGACAAAGAAGAGGATGGAGAATGATGGGGAGGCAGATAGGAGAGAAGAGAAGCAGGCGGATGGTCTGCAATAGCCTGGGGCAGATTTGACAATGTGGTTTGTGGAACAGATTGCTGGACTGACTGAAAAGAATCTAAGCTAGCAGAATGTTCTGGCAATGGAGCAACATAAGAAAGGGTGGGGACAAATTGATGAGGGGGATGACTGGATAAACTGGAAGGCTTCAAAGGTGGGAAAGCTTCAGAAGGGATTGGGGAAACAACCAGTTGAGCTGGAAGGGAACGGCGAACAAGGGGAGGCATTCGCGTGGCTGAGGTAGAATGTTGTGCTGGAAGGAAATGTTTATGCCTGAAAGTTTTGTAAAATAACTTGCTATGTGAGTCAGAATCAGGAATGGTTGGGGAACTTCGGGGTGGCTGTGGTAAATGGTCAGGTGGGCCACAATGAATTGGGGCTGGTAGAAAAGGCAAACTGCTAGAAAAGCTGGGAGTTACTGGGGCTGGAGGGCGAGGAAGATATTTAGTTGGGTAGGACAATAACGGTCCTGGTAAAAAGGTCTTCGGAAGAGTAGGGGGAACAGATTGATGGATAGGCAGGGTAAAGGGCTGGCGAGTGGGAGAAACAGTAGGATAGCTTGGAAGAATTTGGGATTGGTGGGATAGCAATGGGGCCCGTGAGGGAGACAGCTGATCAGGTAAGTGGGGATCAGATGTGGAGACAGCTGGACAGGCAGGAATGGATCTGCACAGGTGGAAAAGTATTTGGACAGGCAGGTAGAGAGACAGTCTTATTAAGATGGTTTTTAGTTTATTTTTATTTTTAGTTTATGGGTTGCCTATAGGCTTTTGATTAATAATATTTTTCTGTTCTTAGGATCCATGTATAATCTTCTTTGTTCAATCATGTGCTCTCACATGGGCTGAGAAATGTACATAGCTTATTCAGATTCCCTTTTTCTCATTCCTTGCTCTTAGAATATTTTTACCTCTCAGAAGTCTGATAGTCATATGGATAATGAATATAGGCTAGATCAGTGGTCGGCAAACTCATTAGTCAACAGAGCCAAATATCAACAGTACAATGATGGAAATTTCTTTTGAGAGCCAAATTTTTTAAACTTAAACTATATAAGTACATTGTTATTAACTTAATTAGGGTACTCCTAAGCTGGCCTTTGCTAAAAACTCAAGGGGCCAAAGAGCCGCATGTAGCTCGAGAGCCGCAGTTTGCCGACCACTGGGCTAGATGATCTGGTTTAAAGCATTAGTACAAAGGGCAAATAGAGGTCAAATAGACCGCTGCTCAGTTCTGGCCAGATTTCTCAGGATAGCATGTGGTTTAGAATTTATGGTCTAACCACAAATACATGGATATTGGAGATAGATATCTAACAACATCTTTTAAAGTATAAAAATTTAATATGAGAGTAAAATATAGCTTCTTTTACCTTACATCTACCAGAAGAGTCAAGTATATTATCTTTGTGATAAGGATTTTGAATGTGCTGGAAGGTTGAGTTATATGTTAAATGTTAGTCCCATATTAACATTTTTGTATCTCATTATTTCCTGAGGCAGCTTCAATTGTCATATGAACACATTCTCTTTTTCTTGAGGCGTAAGCTTTGAATACCTTTCATTTTGTCATATAAAATTTTTCTCCTTTAGAAGACCACATTACCAACATCTTAAATTTTTTTATCTACTATTAATATTTTCCATATTAGAACAATTGTTTATGGGTACTGATATATCTCCATTTCTTTGGAAACTCTCTATTTCTTGGCAGTACAGTGATTTGCTGCATAATGACATTCTGGTCAATGACAGACCATATATATGACTGTAGTCCTGTAAGATTATTAGGGAAATAAAATATTTCTACTGTCTAGTGATGTCGTAGCCATCATATCATCTTAGCCAAACACATTCCTTACATGTTTCTGGTGATGCTGGTATAAACAAATCTACAGCACATACAATTATGTACAGTACATCATCCTTGATAATGATAATAAGCAACTATGTTACCTATGTATTTACTATACTATACTTTCTATTGTTATTTTAGAGCGTACTTGTTTATAAAAAACATTTGCTGTAAAACGGCGTGCTGTGTTACACTGGCAGCAGGCTCATACATCTTGCGTTCACTGTCTCTTGATTGCTTAATTTTCTCTTGTGTTTGATTTAATCTGTTGTTTTGTACAGTAACATGCTTCACAGCCTAGATGTGTAGTAGGCAATACTACCTAGGTTTGTGTATGGACCCTCTATGATTTTGTACAATGACGAAATTGTTTAATTACACATTTCTCTGAATGTATCCCAGTCATTAACTGGCGCATGACTGTGCTTTATTCATTAATGCATTTTAGGTTTATATTCCACAAAAAAATGTCTTTTTAATGTAAAAATAGCTCTTCAATACTTGCAGCTTACTTATATTTGTGATAAATATTACATATAAATATTTCTATTAACCTTACATCTGATCATTAATATTTCAATATCTTATATTTGTATAGCATTTTATAGTTTACAAAGCATTTTCACACACATTATTTAATATTGTTAGTTATCTGTGAAGAAAAGTTCAACTTTTTAATAAGTAAACCAGTGTTCTCTTTATAAATTTTATACATGTTATTTTCCAAATACATAACTTAATGTGTGTATATATAGATATAGATATCATAAAGTCATAGTCATAACAGTATATTTCAATATAGTATACTAGAGGCCTGGTGCACGAAATGGGAGGGGAAGAGGGTCCCGCAGCTCGGCCTGTGCCCTCTCGCAGTCCAGGACCCCTTGCTCCTTACTGCCTGCCTGCTCACTGCTCCTTACTGCTCGGCTTGCTGCTCCTTAGTGCTGCCATGGAGGCGAGAGAGGCTCCCGCCACTGCTGCTGTGCTTGCCAGCCGTGAGCCCGGCTTCTGGCTGAGCGGCGCTCCCCCTGTGGGAGTGCACTGACCACCAGGGGGCAGCTCCTGCATTGAGCGTCTATCCCTGGTGGTCAGTACACATCATAGTGACTGGTCATTCTGGTCATTCCGTCATAAGGGTTGCTTAGGCTTTTATTATATAGACTAGAGGCTGATGCACAAAATTCATGCAAGGGGCTCAGCTTCGTCTGGAAGGTCATCTGGATGGCCGATCTGCTGTTCGGTCTAATTAGCATACTAGCTCTTTATTATATAGGATTACAAGAATAATATAACAATTATGTATTCTAATTTAGAATGAAGACAATTTCTCATAAAACAATGATGATGTATGTTATTCAATGGTCCTAGCAGAGATTTAGTGTAATGATAACTATGCTTGTTTGTTACAGGGAAATCAAAGTTGTTGTGATATTTTACCTGTTCTAAGACTTTAAGACAAAAAATTCTCTCCTTTCGTTCATAGTACAAGAGCTTTTTTATTAAAAATATCTGATAACACAAGGGATAACAATTGATACATAGAAAAAGACACCCGA
The DNA here is from genome assembly GCF_951640355.1 of Cnephaeus nilssonii. Classification (NCBI taxonomy): domain Eukaryota; kingdom Metazoa; phylum Chordata; class Mammalia; order Chiroptera; family Vespertilionidae; genus Cnephaeus; species Cnephaeus nilssonii. The sequence goes on along the minus strand of NC_137084.1, from coordinate 66,896,232 downwards.
GAGTAAAAACTGTACAAAAATGCATATTACTTCTACACTAAATGGTTTGGAAATCTTTATCACTCTAAATTCCCTCTGGACCCTAAACCCCCCTCTAATTGTCAGTCATCTTCCCTTTTCAGACAAGCTTTTCCATAGTACTCTACAAGTATTGCCTTCACTGCCTCAACTTTTATTTTTTCCTTAACATACTGCTTGCTATCTAGCTTCTACCTCTACCACTTCAATGTACTGATTTTGCTAATAATTAACTGATTGGTCTAATAATTGTAAAAATAGACACTTGACTGCTATCTTTCCTGACTTTAATTCCCTTGGTTTCCATATTATCATGCTTTCCTGATTATTTTCCTACTTCTCTGGGTGTTTTTTCTCAGGGTCTTTCTTGACTACTCTTTTTTTGTTCATCTTTTACATGCTAGAATTTTTGAAAGATATGTGACCGTCTTCTTTGATTATCTATTCATATATACTCTCTGTGTAATCTTATTTATACTGCCTGTGTGGTCTTATCTATATCTGCATGTGAGTGAAGAGTTAACAAAATCTGTTCTTCTCTATGAACCAATGTGACTTGGGGTTAACTTTCTAAATCTGTCCCCCTGGATTATTAGTAGGATTTGAACTGTATTACAAGGCACATTGATTATGTTAAAAATGACCCTTCATTGGTAAATTGCATCTGAATTGAAATAACTGTCAATAAACCATAAGTATTTGGTAGGAAGCTATAGCTTTGGGTTTCCCTGAGTGTGGTAATTCTTATAACTGGCTGGACATGTCTCTTGCATGGACCTGGAAGCTATTCATGTGGAGTCACCACAAGAAATACTGGTCTTGTTTAGAACATGGGATTTCTAACCCAGAGTGCCCACCCATTGTGATTTCTTTTCCTTGTACCTGAACTGTCCCTTGTGAGGAGAAGGGCATAGTAAAGACTAGCTCTTGGACTGCTTTGTGGCCTGCCATGAAGATTCCTCCTATTGAAGAATGTTGATTGTTGATATTAGGTGTCTTCTGTCCTCCATTTGAAGCCAAACATGTTTTTTTGTAGTCATGGTAGTTTGCCTGTTTAGTAGTCAGGTAGTTTGCCTGAACCCAAGATTACCACTGGTGAGTGAGTACTGACCCACAGCTTTAGTTTCATCTATTCATTGGCAACTATCATATCTATATTTATGGCCTAGACTTCTTACCATAAGTAACTGACCCTGGAATATCTCATAAGTGTCTTAAACTCAACAACTTACTCTCCTCCCAGTTGTTTCCTCCATTAAACAGCTTCTTCCCTAATAGTCCTCATTTTGATAAATGGTTTCACTATTCATTAATTAATCATACCTAATCTCCAGAGTCATCCTTGTCTCTTCTTAATCAACTTCCAGTACCAAATCATGTTGATTCAACTTCCTAAAAGCTCTCAAGAAGTCATCATTTTCATGAACTAAAGTACCACTCTATTTGATTTTTCCCATCTTTAATCTTACCATACTCTTTTCCATCGGGCAATATTTCTAAAATAATAAATGCTGTATGCTTGCTTCAAATCTTTCAGTAATTGTTTAAGGACAAACTTTTTAATAAGGTTCATCATGATTTAACTCATGATTTCCTTTCCAATCAACCTATCTTTCCACCCTACATGTTAGCCAAGTTGAACTATTTTCAGCTATCTTAACACATGTCCTTTCATGTCTTCACGCCTTTTCACACACCACACTACCTTTGTCTAGAGTTCTCAATCTTTGTCTCTCTGGTGAATATTCTCCTCATCTATTAAATTTCAGGTCAAGTTTATACCCTCTGAGAAGTGTTCACTTATATCAGTGATCTTTTTCCATTCAAAGTATTTATTGAATACCTCCACAACGTATAGACAGCACTGAGTTAAGTACTGTAGGATGTGTAAGCATGTGTAAGATTTAGCCACTGTTTTCTAAAAATATTACAATCTGGTTAGGGAGATGTAAGTACATATAAAAATTAAGCAACAACATATATAATCTTGATTTTCAAATCTATTTCTATAGCCTTGACCACTCATTTCATCTCAGTTCAAATTATTTTTATACATTTCTACTTGGACATTTATCTCAATTCAGAAGGCTCAAGGAAAATTTAGCAATATCTTGCCAAACCTGTACCCTTTCATTATGCTCCTTTTTATTTTTAAAGTCACCAACTTCTTTCAGTTGTCAAGACTCAAAATTTCAGCTTCTTTTGATAGTTTTGCTTTTTTCATTTTCTTTATTCTATCATATACTAAAGACATAATCTACTCTTTTCATGAAATATCTTTTCCTTCTATTTTTCCTTTCTACTTCACTACCACCCTTTTAACATTAGTCTGTTTAATTAATTAACTAACTAACTAACTAATTAATTAATTAATTAATTTATTTTTCAGGTTAATCCTCACCTGAGGATATTTTTCCCATTGATTTTTAGAGAGAGTGGAAAGGAGCAGGAGAGACACAGAGAGAGAAACATCGATGTGAGAAAGAAACATTGATTTGTTGCCTCCGTACACCCCAGACCAGGGCCAGGGACTGAGCATGCAACCCACGTACATGCCCTTTACTGGACTTAAACCTGGGACCTTTTAGTCCACAGGCCAACACTCTATCCACTGAACAAAACCTGCTAGGACAGTTTTGATTTCTTATCCCATCTTATAATTTCTGCCTTTAAATTAGGGATTTTTAATCATATACATTTAACATAATTATTGCTATGATTTGGTTAAAATCAATGATCTTACTCTGTTTCTATTTGTCTCCTATCTTCCTTATTATTTATATTTCCCTATTTTGGGATTGAACCATTTTTGTAATTAAATTTTATCTCATTTTTTTTGGCTATTATGCTACTATTTTGCTGATACACACACACACACACACACACACACACACACACACACACACACACTAACCATGAATGCATCCTTCAGCTCATATATTTACCTTTTTATTTTGTTGTAGTGGTGAGAATACTCAAGATCTACTCTCTTAGCAACTTTGAAGTATATAATACAGTACTGTTAAGTGTAGTCACCATGCTGTATATTAGATCCCAGAATTTATCCCTTTTATAACTAGTTAGATATATTTTTTTTGAGGAACCTTCATACTCTTTTCCTTAGTGACTGTACCAATTTATGTTCCCACCAACAAAATGGTTCCCCTTTCTCCACATCCTCTCCAGCATCTGTTACCTTTTTGATAACAGCTATTCTTAGCCACTGATTTGTGATTTCAAAAGCTTCCTGGGACTTCTAAGCTTGTTTAATTGAAGTCAGAATTCCTATTTCTCCCTGATGGTTGGCACATGTCTCAATTCAAGTTTTTAAGAGGACAAAGCACTAAACATTTGTGAGCTCTGAAGCCTGTACCTCATTGCATTGAAGTAATATTCTGCTATTGTAGTGGGGGTGGGTGGGAAAAAGAGTTCTGATCCTCACTTATTCTTAGGTCTCCTCAGGGGTGGGGGGAGAGAGAAATATTGATGTGAGAGACACATCAATTGGTTGCCTCCTGCAATCGCCCTGACTGGAGCTGGGGAATGAATCTGCAACCCAGGTACATGCCCTCGACCGGGTATCGAACCTGAGACCCTTTGGTGTGCAGGCCGATGCCCTACCACTGAGCCATACCGGCCAAGGCAGAAGAGATCAACCAAAGAACTTGTGTGCGTAACCCATGGACACAGACAATAGGGTGAGGGGTGAGGATGGGCTACACAGAGTCAATGAGGGGACATGTAATACTTTCAACAATAAAGATTTAAAAAAATTCATAGCTGGATCTTTTTTATTTTGCTGCCACTATTCTCTCCATACTTCAATTCTTATACTTCTGCTTGATAAACCTTTTAAAACTTATTTATGTCACTTCTTTGCATTGTGAAAAGGCAACTTTATTCTTTCTTCTTTCTCATCCTTTTCTCCTATTTAAAATATTTTATTCTTTATAAAGATAGTACTATTCTAGTTTAGGCAGTAATAATCAATCCCTTGGATTGTTCCATTAATTTTTTTCTGGTCTCCTTGCCCCCAATTCCTCTCCATCCTTTTTATTCTCCTACATTCATACCAATAATTTTTCTAAAATAATAAAGAGGAATTTAACACTTCCTGCTCCATAGCCAAACACAAGCATTTAAAATCTGATACCAATTTGCATTCTAGATCATCTCCTGTCCTACCAGAACATATCCCGCAGTCCTGCCATTCTGAACAAATTTTACTTCCTTAGGGTTGGTGCCCTTTATAACATTGTAGGCCTAAACATGCCTAAACTCAACCTATGCTTCTTTATTAGACAATTCATACTCATCCTTTAAGTCCTCTTCCCAACTGTAAGTTTTTTACTTCTTTATTACTATGCTAATATTTCTGTAACAGCCCCGTTACATGGTATTACACATGTTTGATAATGTAATTATCATTGCATGGTATTATAACTTAACTGCAAAACTTTCTTGGAGAGAGGACCATATCTCATTCACATTTCCATTCTGTCTAGCTATTGTTCTATCACTCTTTTCATTTCACAGCCAAGTTATATTTGTTATCGTTACTTTCTTGTTCTATTTTTTTACAATGCATTGCAATCTCTTTTCTGTCCCCATCCCTCCAATAAAATTGCTCTGACAAAGGCTGCCAGTGTGACTATTTTGTTGTGGAATATAGTGACACATCTGTCTGGATATTCTCTCTTTGCTCCCTCAGATTCTGCTTGGCAGAGACCAAGTGATCCCTGGCTTTTGTTTTATGGCTGAGTTTGGCCAATGGAAGACACTAGGAAGAAATGGGAGGGTGACAGAAAAAATAGGTTTTTGATGATAAATCTTGTGGCTTCCTCTGCTGAGCTTGGTTTAACAGTGGCAACGTTCCTTTACCTAGGACTGCAGGTCCTGTCTGGCAGCCCTCTTCTATAGTTCAGGTCTGTGGTGGTAATACTGACTTTGTTGTCACTTCTACGGGTGCTTCATTATCCTTAGTTGGTTTCCCAGTCCCTTTATTAACCTCTTTTCAGTTATCCCTTTTAAATGTGCCACCTGTTTCCTGCCAGGATCTTGGAGGATGTAACTTTTTGTTATTGGTTCCCTAGAAACAATTTGATCTCCATAAACTGTTCTTTAATTCCATGATACCACCCTCTCCCAGTCCTATATTATCCATTCTATTCCTCTTTGCAGGCTTCTCTTTTTTCCCCCCACTTCTTAAATGTTGCTGTTTTTTTAGTGTTTTATCCTAGTCTTGTTATCACAGCATATAATTCTCCATGGTTGATCTCATTCATTGTTTAGCTTCACATATCTTAAGTTTACTAGTAGATCTTTCTCTTGAGCTTTAGATCCATTACATATGATGAAGTACCCTTTTTTTTGAGTCATCTTCAATCCATCATTCACACTTGTTCACAATAAGTTGGAATATGTTAAAAAAGAAAAGTTGATCTTATTATCCATTGGTTTAAAATACTTCATTAGCATCTCTTAAACTTTCAGGATGAAGTTTATATTCCTAAGCATGCAGATGTATTTACCTCACCAATCTCATATCTAGCCAAGCTATTGGTATTTTGCATTCCATCATTCAGCCATACTCTTACTCCCAGACCACATCTTTCCTTCTATTACTATTGGCCTTTGCACATGCTCATCCCTCTGTCTGGAATGCCATCCACCCTCTTGTTTAATGATTAACTCTTATTTTCTTCAAAGCTTTGCTGAAGAGTCTCCTCCTATTCCATGAGTTCTTGCCTGAACTACAATGAAGACTGAGAGGATGAATTTAATTGTTCCTGATCAAGTTCTGATCAAGGAAACTATTGGCCACAAGTATTCTAAAAATGGAAGTACTTTAGTAAATGACATCATGTACAGGTAAAATGTTAACATAATTTATGCCTGAAATATAGCTGTCTCTATGTAAATAAATATTAAATATTATTATCATTACTTGTTTGGTACTATTCTAAACTTTTGAAGCATTCACTTCTCTCCTAGATTATATAATGACAAGTAGCCTGGTGCATGAAATTCATGCATGGGAGGCAGGGGTGTCCCTCAGCCCAGCCTGCACCCTCTCCAATCTCGGACCCCTCGGGGGATGTCCGACTGATGGTTTAGGCCGCAGGGATCAGGCCTAAACTGGCAGTCAGACATCACTCTTACAATCCAGGACCGCTGGCTCCTAACTGCTTGCCTGCCTGCCTGCCTGCTCGCCCCTAACCACTCCCCTGCCAGCCTGATTGATGCCTAACTGCTCCTCTGCTGGCCTGATCACCCCCAACTGCCCTCCCCTGCTGGCCTGATTGCCCCCAAGGCTTTTATTAGTATAGTGAAAATTTCACTAACCCTGCTTTACAATAAGGGCTTGACGATTAAATCATTGGGGTCAGACACCAAGATTTCCTTTCTTTGAATAGTGTAGGGAATAATTATCTTGTCTTTAACTTGCCTTGAACATCAAATGAGATGACTTAGAAAAGTATAAAAGCACCATATAAAGACAACTGTCTTTTTCATGTACTGAAAAGACAATAAAGTGGTAAAATGAAAAACACTATTTTTATTTTCTCCCTTCCTTCCATTACAGCCTTTATTTAAGTTTTGAAATTTGTAAAAATTTCACTCCTATTTTCATTTCTTTACATTGAATATTATTTTGTAGTAGTTTCAGGTTTTATATTAGTTACAGAATAGTGGTTAGACAATCATATACTTTACAAAGTGTTCTCCGAAATTTCCAGTAACCACCTGGCATCATACTGTCATTACAAAACTATTGACTATATTTCCTATTTAAGTTTACAGGTTCCTTCCAATCTTTCTTTTGTGTAGCTTGCCCTTCCTTTTCTTTTTCACTTCTTCCCTCATTTTCTTTATATAGTATTTCAATTGGCCCTCAAAGCTCAGTGAAGGCACTGGGACACGCTTAGTCCATTTTACAGACCAGGAAACTGAGGCCAATTCCAGTTGGCTACGGAACTGGACTCAGCGCGCAGGGAGCCCTCACAGCCACGCTCTCTGCAGGGCAAACAGAACAAACCTCCCTGTCAGGCTTCTGAGCCTCGTTCTCAAGCACCTCTTCATCGTGACTGCTCCACATTCTTTCCTCTCCCCTGTCCCCAGCCCCCATTCTTTACTGCCCTCTCCTTCTGGGGAGCAGGTGGTAGGCTTTGCACTCACTGTGCAGGGGCGCGCCACCATGGGGCGTGGCAGCGTGGGAACTGGGGGCGGGGCAGGCATGGGCTTGCTTTTGGGCCGCAGGAGCAGGAGTCACCACCTCTCAAATGCGCAGGCTGCCAGGGCGAGGTCCAGTTAGCGCTGGGAGCTTCACCTAACCACCGCAGTGGGGTACCCGGCAGTGCGGTGCCCCTCCACTGAGGTGGTGCCGCCCCTCAATCCCCACCTCAGGGCTGTGGGTCTGTGCCCCTCCACCCAGGCATCCTTCCACGTCGGCAGTCAGCCTCTTGTTTCCTACCGGCTGACCCACTGCAGAACTTTACTCTCCACGGGCGAGGCAGATCCCTGCCCACTGGCCCCCTGCCCTGGCACGAGCCCGCTCTGGTGCACCCCGCCTTGGCTGCACTCTGCGCCCCTTGGTCTGCCCGCCTCCTGGCCGGCAGCTTCGCTGAAGCCGCGGCACTTGCCCGGGAGCTGCCCCTCAGGTGGGCCAAGAAGGACAAAGCCCAAAGGGAGTGAGTCTTGAACCCCCACATCCCATTCTCCGGATTTCATCCTGTACCTCCTCTCTGTTTCACGTCTTGAACAGGCACTGGGTTCGGGCACCCTACAGCCCGGCCACATGGCCTCTGGGCGGCCTGGTAGAGTTGGTCTCCACGAACCTGTGCATCTGTGGCCAGAGGCCCAGCCTGGGTCTCAGCAGCCCATGTCTGCTGGAGAGGGCTGTTGGAGGAGGACCAGAGCCCATCCATCATTAGCTCTCCAACTCTAGAGGAGGCGCCACAGGCTCATGTCCCCCGGCTGCCATGGGCTGCCCACCCGAGCCTGCTGCGCACACAGCCTGCTAAATGGTCGTTATGTTACAGAGTAACGGACAATTTGCATATTCCTCTATTATTATATAGGATTGCATTTTACATTGTTATACTTTTCCATATCCCCTTTACAATTCTTGACCTGGTGTTATGCATATAGTAGCTTCAACAAACATTTCTAATAAATAAATGGGAAATATGGGATTGTCAGAGAGTACTCTATTGGTTGGCCATCTTATTGCTTCTAGATGACACATTTAAGTTAACCTGGAGAGGAAGCAGGAGACACTGTAGCTTTTTCAAGACACCAAGTTAAGATTTTCAGTGAGGAAAAACCCATTTCTAACCATAGAGTTACTCCTTTTACTTAAAATTATATCACTATAATTCAACACAATTTTCTCATCTTGGCAAAGATGAATAACCAATATCAATATTTAAAAATGGTTTTGATGATAGTTTCCAAAGACAATTGTTCAACCTAAGCAGCATTGTAATTCCAAGACAAAAAACTAAAATTTTGCCTTATTCTTGAAGCAAAATATTTATATTCCACTTAACCTTAATTTAATCTGTGAAAATAAAATAGTAACTAAGGAGTGAGGAGTAACTGATGAAAAGGCCTATAAACTCAGCAACTAGAAACTTACTTAATTATTATACATTAATAATTACACACAATAGTAAATTACTTACCTCAAGTTTATTGTTGGTCTGTGGGAAGAGGGAAAGTTTACTTTTGATTTTAAGTTGGATTCTTGAATTTGTTTGAGGGCCTCTTCTAATGGAGGCACTGGTTTTTGAGAAACTAAGGAGATAATAAAGATCAAATAGTACAGAATCACTTCATCTTCAACAATCTCTTTATGTAATTTAATTGGTCAATGATAAAATACTATTTTTAAAACTTTGGTAAGAAGAAAACATTTTTTAAGAATAGTCTAAATAGTTTAAATTTAGAGATCTAATCCACAAAGAGAAATTGCTACCTCAAAATTCTCATAACCAATTTTAAGAATATTTATCTGGAAAAAAAGAAACTGTGAAAAAGTCCAGACTCTTTGTTCTTTCATGCAAAACTCATTACATTTCATCTCAGAGTTCCATAAATTTCTGAAAAAAAATTATAAATAAATATATATATTTTAAAAATCCTCACCCGAGGATATTTATTTCCATTGATTTTAGAGTGGAAAAGAGGGAGAGAGGGGGGAGAGTGAGAGCGGGGATAGGGAGAGAGAGAGAGAGAGAGAGAGAGAGAGAGAGAGAGAGAGAGAGAGAAAGAAAGAGAGAGAGAGAAGGAAAGAGAGAGAGAGAAGGAGAGAGAGAGAGAGAGAGAGAGAGAGAGAGAAGGAAAGAGAGAGAGAGAAAGAGAGAAGGAAAGAGAGAGAGAGAGAGAGAGAGAGAGAGAGAGAGAGAGAGAGAGGAAAAAAAACATCAATGTGAGAGAGACGCATTGATTGGTTGCCTCCCAGGTACATGCCCTTGACTGGGAATAGAATGCGCAACCCTTTGGCCCATGGGCCGACACTCTAACCACTGAGCAAAAATATTCTTATGAAGAAAAGGGGAAGCTATGAAAACACCAACTAACATGTATTGAGTTAGGCATTTTTTATTGTAGGCATGATTTTAAAGCATTTTCTAAGTATTATTTAATTTAATACTCACAGTGCCCTATGAGGTAGATGCTATTTGAATCTCCATTTTGCCACTGAGGAAACTGAGGCATACAGAAGGTAATTGACTTATTCAAAGTCATATATGATATAGACATTCATCTACATACTACTTTGCACCTCTAACTTACCTTCTTGTTTGAATTGAAACACAGCTGTCTTTTTAAAAATATATATATTTTTATTTATTTCAGAGAGGAAGGGAGAGGGAGAGATAGAAACATCAATGATGAGAATCATTGATCAGCTGCCTCCTGCAAGTCCCCTACTGGGGTTTGAGCCCACAACCTGAGCCAGCAATCTGGGGATGAGCCCTGACTGGGAACTGAACCGTGACTTCCTGGTTCATAGGTTGATGCTCAACCACTGAGCCACACTGGCGAAACACAGCTGTCTTTTAAGTATATTGTTTCTCCTGAAACCCTCTTAAGTGAAGACATGATTTTTCCCTGATTACATACTACCTATAATTCAAGGCCTGGCACCTCCAAACTGTCTTTCCTGCTCTCACCTTTGAAAAACCCCTGTCATCAAACTTCCCTTATTACAAAGTTTGTTATTTACCCTAAAATGCTTAAGCAAAACCAGTATATTATTATGTATGGATTAGTCAAAACTTGAACTCTAGAGATAGTCCATTTCCCTAATCAAGGAGTAATAGCATAATATACTAGTGACCAAAACACAATTATGGAATGGTTTTCTGGATATTCTAATCATAAAGAACCAGTCCTCTTGAGGAAGATAGTATCAAGCTATAGATTTTTCTAATTAGCATAATCAATGTCCAAAATAGGTTTTTATTATTGAAAAATAATAGCATTTTGAGTAGCCTGATAAATATTTAATATGGGCTTTCTTTGTTGAAATTAAAGGCATTCAAAATAAGTGGATTTGCCTAAACATTTTAATCAGTCCCAACCCTTGCATGAACAAAGAATAAGAATCTAGGGAGGTCTATACTCTTTACATTACGAATGGTATTTCATGTTTGATCTCTAACCAGTCTAGTGTTCAGCCATTAATATAGGAACATTTCTGATGTCCAATACCAGAAGGCACAGAATTCTGTCTCTGGAATGTGGCTGTGTATGGACCTTTCATTTAAGGTGCAGTCAGAGAACCTAAAAAGACAGAGAACTAGGACTTTCTTGAATTTACTGAAAAAGTTGTATAAATTGTTTTATATCTACTTTGCTAATGACTGTCTAGTTATGCTAGATGATAGTTTGAGATTTGCTTTTATTAACTTGCACCACTTGTCTATCAAAGACAACTTAAAAACTAACTTAGGTCAATTTACAACCACCATTACTACTTTTGTTATCTTATGACCTCCCAGTAACTACCTCTCATTTGCTGAGTATGATATAAGATTACATTTTTTGAGTGCTTACTGTGTATTAGGGCGTTATTATTTCATTTAACCCATTAGTGCCATTCTTTTACTTTCATATTCTCCCTCTAACATCAATCTGTTGTCCTTCTTTTGTAGCATGGGAAAGAGTCAGCTACCATGCATACATGATAAACTAAACTCATAGATAAATAGTTGTCTTATATAGCTTTGTTCTTGTTCTTCATTGATAGCACTGAAATTCCTTAAATTATTAATTTAATATTTTGTATAGGTAATATATTCATATTCAGAAATAAAGAATATATGATACACATTTGGAGCTTGCTCTCATTGCTCATTCATATATTCTTTCATTGTCTCTTTATGCTAATGCAAGTAAATATACTGGAATTTTCCCCTTTTCTCACATAGAAGGCAAAATATTATGTATACTGATCTGGGCCTTGATTTTACACTTAATATATCCTGGAAGTCAGGGATAAATACAGGTTTAATGAAAGTACATTATTTGTTTTTGCAAAAACTCTTTTGACTCTTTATACCTAGACCGTTTGATAGCACCCTTTTTCAAGCAAACAGTATTCATAAGAGGTAACTACTTCTCTGAGGCATTTGACACAATGATTATATCTTCTCTCTTAAAGCTACCTCCTCTTTTGTATTCATATACATTATTTTCTTTTGAGTCACACCTGCTTTCTTGATAACTACTTCTCAAAATCCACTTTTAGTTTTTCTTGCTCTACCTATAGTAAATGTAATAGTGTGTATAAAGGCTTTATTTTAGGCCCTATACTCAGTCTTTGGTTTATACTCTGTTATTTAGCTTATCTTTCCTATGGCTTCATTTATCAACCTATATATACCTACTTATTAGTGACTCTTAAGTATGCATTTCAATTCCATACCTTTTTCTTAAATTTCAGACCCATATTTCTAGTTGCTGATTTGATTTCCCCATTTGAATGAGTCATGCGAGGCTCAAATTCAATGCACTGATTATATATCCTGAATATATTACCTCTTATTACCATATCCAGTGAAATGTTTTAATTTAGTAGTTTAGCATCTCTTGCCTCAAATACTAAAATAATCTCTACCTACTTTAGTGTCTCTACTTCACTCCATCTTCCATGTGATAACTGTAATTATCTTTCTAACAAATAAATCTAATTGTAGCAGGGATCCCTAGTTTCCTTCCTAATATGAATTTTTCCTTTCTTCCTTGGCAACAGATTCTATATTGTTAGGGGTGGCAATATAAACACATAAAAAAATTTTTAAGTCTCTCTTGCAGATGGAGATATAAAATATTTAAAGGTAGCTCAGAGGTATAGCCTTTTGGCCTTTATATTTCTTCCTTCATCCTTGCCTATAGCATTGACATGATGGCTGGAGCTCCAGCAGCTACCATGAAACCATGAAAATGAAGAGATATAAACCACATACTAAGGATGGTTGAGCTGAGAGACAGAAGGAATCTGGGTTACTAGTGACATTGCATAAACATCAAAACAACCTCAGGCTTTCATAATATACAAGAGAAAAATAAATCCATTTCACCTTTAAGCTATTATTATTTTTAGCAGTATTACTAGCTGCCCTTACTGACCGTAATATCTCTTACTGGAACAATAATGGTTTGTGTTTCAGTTAAAATACATTGATTTCATTTTGTAGAAAGATGAAATTCCTACCATGGCATACAATGCTCTTTGAGAATTGGTTCCAATGGAAATTTTTCTAGCCTCAAAACCACTTCTCTTCTCTTTTCCCCCCATACTATGCTTCAGATATACTGCAATACATAATTTATTTGTAAAAACTATTCCTTCTGTCTGGGAAGTTTTTTTTTAATTTTTGGCTTGGTTTCTCTTGGCTGGTGAAATGCTTATTTTTTAAGGTTAAAATTAAGTTATTTTTCCAGGGATGATGTCCTTGATATTCCTGTATAGGTTTAATGTTTGCTCTATGTTCTCACAATACATTCTGCTACCATAGCAATTATCACTATATTTATTGACAATGTTTGTATTACTCTCAGCTCCAAAATAAGCTGGGAGACCTGTAATGGTAGAGTACAATTAGATTTCTCTATAGTTGCGCTTAGCCCAGGGCTACATACAACATAGTATAACATATGTTTGGTTAACACATAAAGATGCTGCCCATCCCTTTTCTTTCTGAAGCTTTGACAGTTCGCTGTTAATTCCGTGTTATTATTTAAGGTATAAAAAATGTATATGGATACCAAAGAATCAACCACCATCATTTTTAAATTCTTAATTGTTTCCAGGTCTTAGATTGCTGGATTATATCACTGTGTAGACTTTCTTTTTATTTTGCTAGTCTCTCAAATATGAATTTGAGTAACATGTGAATAAATGCCAGAATAAATGTGACACTAATTTACTGAACCTAAATGTTAAATTTTCCTTTTATAAAGCAATTTATTAGATCAAATTAAAAAAAAATAAAACATTTAAGCCAGATAAAGTAGAATCAAACTTGAGAAAATTCAAAATTTACTAATACAGCCAACAAAATATTCTCCAAATTAAACCTAAATTAAATTGCAATTTTTCATTTGGTTAAAGTCTTATTACTTAAAAAGGGATACTGGTCTTTTTAATTTAAATTTCTACTGTGTTTCTTTATTATTTTATTGTCTACTCAAGCCAAATATGATATTATATTATACTAGAGGCCCGGTGCACGAAATTCGTGCACGGGTGTGTGTGTGTGTGTGTGTGTCTGTATGTGTGTGTGTGTGTGTCTCAGCCCAACCTGCACCCTCTCCAATCTGGGACCCCTTGGGGGATGTCCTAAACAGGCAGTCGGACATCCCTTTCACAATCTAGGACTGCTGGCTCCCAACTACTCGCCTGCCTGCCTTCCTGATTGCCCCTAACCGCTATGCCTGCCAGCCTGATCACCCCCTAACCACTTCCCTGCCAGCCCCTGATACCCTGGTCACCCCCAAATGCCCTCCCTTGCATATTCCCTCTTTATTAGATAGGGTTTTTTCTTTAGCATATTGGACAGTCCTAACTGTTTTGGCTCAGCGGATGGATGAAGCATTGGCCTGCAGAATCAAGGGTCCCAGGTTCGATTCTGGTCAAGGGCATGTACCTTGGTTGGGGGCACATACCCAGTGGGGAGTGTGCAGGAGGCAGCTGATCAATGTTTCTCTCTCATAGATGTTTCTAGCTCTCTATCCCTTTCCCTTCCTCTCTGTAAAAAATCAATAAAATATATATTATAAAAAAAAGAAACATTTATGATTCCTCCATATCTGCCTGGCTGGTGTGACTCAATGGTTGGGACCCCAGGCTGCCACCGCTGGCAGGGGATGGGGCCCTGGCCAGGCTGAGACCCCAGCCCAGGCTGCTGCCTCAGCCCAGCCAAGCTGAGACCCCAGCCCAGGCTGCCATCTCAGCCTGGCTGTGGATAGCCCGGTGGGGGTGTGCGTCTCCAGCCCAGGCTGCCTTCACTGGCCTGAAGATAGCTTGGTGGGGGTGCACCACCCTGCCGTTGCAGCTGGCTGGGTGATCATGCAGTTGGGTGCCCGGCCCTGCAGGAATGAGACCCCAGCCCAGGCAGCCGCCTCGGCCAGGGATCATGCGGTTTGGATGCCAGGCCCTGGTGGTCTGAGACCCCAGCCCAAGCAACTCGGCTTGGGGGCGAGGTCCTGGCTGCCTGAGACCCCAGCCCAAGCCTGTGCGGCTTGCCAGGGATCACTCGTGCGACTTGGGGGCGTGGCCTGGCGGCCTGAGACCCCGGCCCAAATCTGCGGGGCTTGAGAGCCATTGTGTGGCTTGGGGGCGTGGCCCTGGCGGCCTGAGACCCCAGCCCAAACCGGTGGGGCTTGAGAGCCATCGGGGGGCTTGAGGGCGAGGCCTGGCGGCCTGAGATACCCCAGCCCAAACCGGTGTGGCTTGCCAGCCATCACACGGCTTGGGGGTGAGGCCTGGCGGCCTGAGATCCCCCAGCCCAAGCCAGCTCGGCTTGCCAGGGATCAATCGCGAGTCTCCGCTCCCAGCTCCTCCTGCCAGCGCGATTGGCCACCCCAAGTCCCGCCCCCGCGCCTCCTGCTGGCCCAATCGTGGGCGTAGCGGAGTGATGGTTAATTTGCATACTTCCCTTTTATTATGTAGGATTATAGTTTTCATTTTTGTTCTCATATTGTTCTAAAAATTAAGATACCTGCTCTCCTCCGCTGTGGAAGAGGGATATGGGCCCGCTGGAATTTTTCAGTAACTTCTTCAAACTTCTGTTTTCTTTGTTGAAGTATTTGTTCTCTAATTTCGTGTTCTCTTTCTTCTTGTTCTTTTTGTTTCTCTTCAAAATATCTAAATTTAAACATAAAGAAGATAGCAGAATTAGGTAATAAATTTTAAAAATCTCAACACAGAAAATAGTTTCAAAACAATGCATTATTTACTAGTAATATAGGGTGTCTCAAAAAATGTATACACACACTTTGAATAATTATAAAAGCAGTGTTTATTAAAATACATTTCATTTTCAAAACCAAGCTACCAGCTGTTAAAGTATGTATATATTTTTGGGGCACCCTATATATTTAAAAATTTTACTGACTTAGAAACAACACACTTAGCATTTTTAAAAAGCCATTGGCAAAAAATTAACTTTGTAAGTGGTAATTTCAGAACTTTATCCATGTCAAAGAGAAGTCTTTACAATGAGGCTCTTTCTAATTTCCTACCTCCCAAGTTCTGCTGTAGAAAAATTCTTTTCTAAAAAGGTACCTTATTTTCTGTAATGTGAAGAATTAATTCATTGGTGAAAGAAGCAATCTTGCAAATTATGAGGCAGTCAAGAAAATACTGTATATTTCTCTTTTTCTTTTAGACCAAAAATTTAAAATTTGTTGTCATGTTAAGTCTGAACTTTGCTAAAAATCCAGACAATTTACATAAAAATCTTGATTTCTAACCTCTCTTGAAAGTGTGGAAGACTTGGCATCCCTGGACTCTTATTCACTTACTAGAGGCCTGGTGCACGAAATTTGTGCATGGGGGGGCATGGGGTGTACCTCAGCCCAGCCTGCACCCTCTCCAATCTGGGACCCCTCGAGGGATGTCTGACTGCCCATTTAGGCCCAATCCCATTAGGTTCGGGCCTAAACAGGCAGTCGGACATCCCTCTCACAATTCAGGACTGCTCACTTGCCTGCCTTCCTGATTGCCCCTAACCGCTTCTGCCTGCCAGCCTGATCACCCCCTAACCACTCTCCTGCCAGCCTGATTGATGCCTAACTGCTCCCCGGCCAGCGTGTTTGTCCCTAACTGCCCTCCCCTGCAGGTCTGGTCTCCCCCAACTGCTCTCCCCTGCAGGCTTGGGTGCCCCCCAACTGCCCTCCCCTGCAGGCTTGATCGCCCCCAACTGCCATCCCTTGCAAGCCTGTTCCCTCCCAAATGCCCTCCCCTGCTGGCCATCTTGTGGTAGCCATCTTGTGTCCACATGGGGGCAGCCATCCTGTGTGTTGGAGTGATGGTCAATTTGCATATTATTCTTTTATTAGATTAGATAGGATAGAGGCCTGTTGAATGGGTGGGGACCAGCTGGTTTGCCCTGAAGGGTGTCCCGGATCATGGTAGGCGTTCCCTTGGGGTGTGGGGCGGCCTGGGCAAGGAGCCTGTGGTGGTTTGCAGGCCAGCCACACACTCTGGCAACCCAAGCAGAGGCCCTGGTATCTGGGATTTATTTATCTTCTATAATTGAAACTTTGTAGCCTTGAGTGGAGGCCAAGGCAGGCCAGGGCAGGCAGAAAGCTTGGCTTCCTCCATCTCTGGGGGCAACTCAAGCCTACTGCTCTCTCCAGCTCTGTGGCTGCCACCATTTTTGTTGGGATTTATTTATCTTCTATAATTGAAACTTTGTAGCATTGAGTGGAGGCCTGGGCCGGCAATGGCAGGTGGAAAGCTTGGCTTCCTCCATTGCTGGGGAAACCCAAGCCTCCCCCCTGCTCTCCGAGGCCGCAGCCATCTTGGTTGAGTTTATTTGTATATTTGCTCCTGATTGGCTGGTGAGTGTGGCTTGTGGGTGTGGCTTGTAGTGTAGCAGGTGTATGGTCAATTTGCATATTACTCTTTTATTAGATAGGATGGCTATAAACACCCATCTATAATCCTTAGCAGTCCCTATTTTTCTTAATATTCACATTTTATTTATTTCTGATTGCCCCTGGGCACTTGAGTTTATGTTATCTAATTTAAACTGTAGTTTAAACTGTTTCAAAGAATTAATTTTTGAAAAATATGTGTGTGTTTCAATAATTATTTGCTGGATAATGAGGAAAATAAAAAAAGCAAGCATGCAACTCATTGGTAGAGAAACCTCTTGGAATGCATGGTGATGGGGGTGGTTGGTTAGAACTAATCTTTAAGATTTTTAGTGTCATAGGTTACTAGTAACTATCTTTCCAAAGCATCCACTGGTTGGGGCATTACTCCAGTCTAAATAACTCAGATTTGTGGAACAATATTTCTGGGAAGTAGGGCTATTGATCTTCAAGTGGTCTAACCCTGTGGTAAGTAGGAGGTTGTAGTGTAGTGCCATAGGAGGGAGAGAAGATTTTTACTTCTCCAAACAAACTCCTTCAATAATCCCTCCATGTCAAGACAAAGTAGCCCACTTTCACCACTTGATTCAACATAGCACTGGAAGATTCTATGGAAACACTGTTAAAATTAATTAAACAAATACAGTAGGATACAAAATCAACACACAAAAATTGGTTGTGTTTCTGTATACTAATAGACAACAATCTGGAAAGGAAATTTTAAAAAATTCCATTTACAATAACATCAAAAAGAATAAAATACTTAGGAAAAAACTTAACCAAGGTGGTGAAAGACTTGTATACTGAAACTACAAAACATTGCTGAAAGAAATTACACACACACACACACACACAAACACACACAAATAAATGGAAAAACATTCCATGTTAATGGATTGGCAGACTTAATGTTGTTAAGATGTTAATACTACCCAAAATGACAATCCTTATCAAAATCCCAATGACTTTTTTTTTTTCAGAAACATAAAAATACATCCTAAAATTCATATGTAATCTCAAGGGACCCCAAATAACCAAAGCTTTATTGAAAAAGAACAATAACAAAAGTCTTATACTTTCTGATGTAAAAGCTTTCTAACATCTATGGCAACCAAAGCATTGTAGTACCGGCATAAAGACAGATGCATAGACCAATGGAGTATAGAATCAAGAAATAAACCCTGGCAAGGTCAAATGATTTACAAGAAGGGTGCCAAAACCATTCAATGAAGAAAAGAGTTTTTTCAGCTAATAATGTTAGAAAAATTTGGTATCTATATGTGAAGATAGATGCTCCACTATGTTCATTGCAAAATTATTCATGGTGACTAAGACATGGGAACAACTGAAGTGTCCTTTGATAGATGATGGTATACATAGGATGTGGTACATATATACCAGTGGTCGGCAAACTGTGGCTTGTGAGCCACATGTGGCTCTTTGGCCCCTTGAGTTTTTAGCAAAGGCCAGCTTAGGAGTACCCTAATTAAGTTAATAACAATGTACCTATCTATATAGTTTAAGTTTAAAAAATTTGGCTCTCAAAAGAAATTTCAATCGTTGTGCTGTTGATATTTGGCTCTGTTGACTAATGAGTTTGCTGACCACTGATATATACAATGGAATATTACTCGACCATAAAAATGATAAAATACTGCCATTTGCAGCAACATGGATGGATCTTGAGAATATCATGCTAAGTGAAATAAATCAGATATAGAAGTCAAGAACCATATGACTTTTACTCACATGTGGAATATAAAACTGAAAGCAATAAATGCAAATATAAGACAAACAAACAAAAACTTAAAAGAAGGGCAGACATAATCCACAAAAGGGACACTCCTGGAACACCTGGCTGAGGTGATCAGGGACATATACCACTTGGCCCCATAGAACACCTACTACATAAGGCCATGATACCAAGAATGGGAGACATAAAAGACCCACCTGATATATAGAAACAAACACAGAGAGACAGCCAAAATGGGGAGAAAAGGAAACATTGCAAATGAAAGAACAGGAGAAATCTTCAGAAAAAGAATGAAATGAAATGGAGGCAAGTAATCTACCAGATACAGAGTTCAAAACAATCCTACCTAATAATAGACAAATATGCAAATTGACCATACCTCCAACACACCCACAAGCCATGCCCACAAACCACGCCCACCATCCAATCAGAGCAAGTATGTAAATTAACCCAACCAAGATGGCTACAGCCACAGAGAGCAAGGTTTCCTAGGTAACAGAGGAAGCCAAGCTTTCTGCCTGCCCTTGCCAGGCCTAAGCCTCCACTCAAGCTACAAAGTTTCAATTATTCAAACAGAAATGGCGGCAGAATGGAGCTTGAGAGAGCAGGCCAGCGTTGCCCCCGGCAACAGGGGAAGCAAAGCTTTCCACACACCCTGGCCGGGCCCACCTGCTTAAGGCTACAAAGCTTCAATTATAACCCCAACAAAAATGGCTGCCGGCCGTGGAGGGAGCCCCAGGCTTGGCTCCGGTCCAGGCTACAAAGTTTCAATTGTAGAAGGAAAATAAATTCCAGATACCAGGGCCTCTGCTTGGGTTGCCAGGGGGCGTGGCCCGCCTGCAAACCACCACAGGCCCCTCGCTCAGGCTGCCCCACACCCCAAGGGAACCCCACCCTGATCAGGGACACCCTTCAGGGCAAACCAGCTGGTCCCCACCCCTGTACCAGGCCTCTATCCTATCTAATAAAAGAGTACTATGCAGATTGACCATCACTGCAACACACAATATAGCTGCCCCCATGTGGTCAAAGATCCTGCCCCCATGTGGACACAAGATGGCCACCACAAGATGGCCAGCAGGAGAGGACAGTTGGGAGGCACCGGCCTGCAAGGGAGGGCAGTTGAGAGGGACCAGGCCTGCAAGGGAGGGCAGTTGGAGGTGATCAACCCTGCAGGAGAGGGCAGTTAGAGGTGACCAGGCTGGCAGAGGAGGGAAGTTGGGGGCAAAGAGGCTGGCAGCGGAGTGGTTAGGGGGTGATCAGGCTGGCAGGCAGAAGCGGTTTGGGGCAATCAGGAAGGCAGGCAGGCAAGCAGTTGGGAGCCAGCAGTCCTGGATTGTGAGAGGGATGTCCAAACGGGCAGTCGGACATCCCTCGAGGGGTCCCAGATTGGAGAGGGTACAGGCTGGGCTGAGGGACAACCCCCCTCCGTGCACGAATTTCATGCACCGGGCCTCTAGTGGTTAAAATAATGCTCTATGAACTTAGTGAGAACTTCAATGGTATAAAAAGGACATAAAAACCATAAAAAAGAGAATCAGCCAGAAATGTAGAATACAATAACTGAGATGAACACTACACTAAAAGGAACCAATATCAGATTAGATAAAGCAAAGGCCTGAATTGGCAATTTGGAAGATAAGGGAACAGAAAACACCTAATCCCTTTTAAAGAAGAGGAGGATGAAAAAAAGGAACATAAATATGAATAATAAACTGTTAATAACTGGTATACATCAATAATTACTTTAAATACAAATAGATTTAAATGTCCAATCAAAAGACATAGGGTAGCAGCATGAATAAGAAAACAATATCCATATAGATGCTGTCTACAATAGACCAAATTCAGATAAAAAGATACGTACAGCCTAAAAATAAAGGAATAAAAAAAGATATTTTATGCAATTGGAAACAAAAATGCTGGGTAGCACTATTTATATCACACAGAATAGACTTTAAAACAAAGGTTATAATAAAAGACAAAGATAATATCCAATGATAAAGAGATCATTCCAACAAAAGGATATAACTGTTGTAAACATTTATGCACCTAACATAGGAGCATCTAATATACAAAGCAAATATTGATAGACATAAAGGATGAGATTGACAGTAATTCAATTATATTATGGGACTTTAAAATACCATTGACATCATGGATAGATCTTTCAAACAGAAAATCAACAAGGGAATAACAGCCTTAAATGACACATTATACTAGATGAATTTAATTGATACTTTTGAGTATTTCACTCAAAGCCCCAGAATATACATTATTTTCAAGTTCACCTGGAAAATTTTCCAGGATAAACCATGTTAGGACACAAAACAAGTCTCAATAAATTTAAGAAGACTGTAATATCAAACATCTTTTTCAACTACAATGGTATGAAACTAGAAATCAATTACAAGAATAAAACGGAAAAGCACTCAAACAAATGGAGGTTAAAAAACATACTACTAAGCAATAAATGGGTTAACAATGAGATTAAGAAAGAAATCAAAAGATACTTTGAGCCCCTTTAGCCAGTTTTGCTCAGTGGATAGAGTGTCAGCCTGCAGACTGAAGGGTCCTGGGTTTGATTCTGGTCAAGAGCACGTACCTTGTTTGCAGGTTCGATCCCTGGCCCTGGTTGGGGAACATGCGGGAGGCAACCAATCAATGTGTCCCTCTCACATCAATGATGTTTCTCTCTCTGTGTCTCTCCCACTTCCTTCCATTCTCTCTAAAAATCAATGGGAAAATATCCTTGGGATTAACAAAACAAAACAAAAAAGATACCTTGAGACAAATTAAAATACAACAACCCAAAATCTATGGGACATAGTAAAACCAGTCCTAAGAGGAAAATTCTTAGCAATACAGGCCTACCTCAAGAAACAAGAAAAATATCAAATAAACAATTTAATCTTACATGTAAAGAAACTAAAAAAAGATAAACAAAGTGAGTAAAAGGAAAGAAATATAAAGATCACAATGAAAACAAACACAATAGTCTAGAAGAATAATACAAAAGATTAATGAAATTATGAGCTGGTTCTTTGAAAAGACAAACTAGATTGATAAACCTTTAACCAGAGTCATGAAGAAAAAAAAGAGAAAGGACCCAAATAAATAAAATAAAAAATGAAAGAGGAGAAGTGACAACTGTTACCACAGAAATAACCATCATGGCCCCAACTTTCTTTAACAATAGAACTCAAGCAGTATTAAGAGTACTCAAGGTCACAGGAGACACAGGCAGAACTGGAGAGTTGGCCTTTTGTGATGCATTTCTTTCTTTGTAGTGAAACCACATTTCAGATTTAGGTAGTTACAACTTTCTAGACATATGATCATATTTTAGTTTAAAATTCAATTATTTTTTGAGATAATTAGAAATTAAAGAAATTTTAAAATATGATAAACTATCTTTCAAATTAAAAAATGCAATTGGAGAAAAAAATATTTTTAAGAATAAAATATAACATTTAAAATGAGGCTATTCCCACCAGGGTGTCAATGGAGACCATGTGAAGAGCTAGAACTCCCACTACTGGTCAGCAGTAATAAAGAGCCCCTATCCCAACCAACCTAGCAATGAGGTGGTGTCTCCTAACCTCTCTCTATTTTGGCACAGTGCCAAAGACAGCCAGCTAAAGCTGAAGGTTTAGACAAGCCTCAGAATCTATAGCACAATACAAAAGTGTCCAGATTTCAAAAGAAAATCACTTGTCATTCCAAGAACCAGGAAGATCTAAAAACTGAATGAAAAAGATAATCCAAAGATGCCAAAATCAAGATGATAGAGATGTTAGAATTATCTGACAAAGATTTTAAATGCTTGATAAAAATCTTTGAAGCATAATAAAAATGCTTCAATGAACAACTATGGACATGTTTGCAAATAAAAAAAATAGGTTTCAAAAATAAATAGAATATATAAAGACTACCCAAATGGAAATTTTAGAACTTAAAAAATACAACTAAAATGAAAAACTCAGATTTATTAGCAGAAAACATAGAAAAGATGTCAGTCCTCCCTATACCACATAGATATACAGGTAATAATGGAATTTCTAGAAACATCCAGGCAATACTTTTTGCAAGTACTGACAAGATTATTCTAAATTTTATATGTAAAGGCAAACAAATTAGAATACCTAAACCAATTTTGAAAAAGAGGTATAAAAAGAGAGGAATCAGTCTATTATATTTGAAGATTTACTATATATATATATATATATATATATATATATATTCAAAATTGTATAGTATTTGTAGAGGGATAGACATAAAATTAACAGAACGGAGAACCCAGAACTAAACACACACAAATATGCTCAGCTGGTTTTTGAAAAGGTGCAAAAACAATTCATGGAGAAAAGATAGTTTTCCAACAAATGATGCTAGACTAATTGAATATCCATAGACAAAACAAAACAAAAACCTTGACCTAAGTCTCATACCTTATATAAGAGTTAACTTAAAATATATCACTATTAAACTATAAACTTTATATAGTTTATTAACCGATAAGCTATAAAAAGTTTATAAAATTATAAACGTTTAGGAAAAAATATAGGAGAAAATCTTCTGGATCCAGGGTCAAGCAAAGAGCTCAGACTTGAAATCAAAAGTATAATCCATAAAAATAAAAATTGATAAACTGGACTTCCTAAAAATTAAAAACTTTTGTTCTGAGAAAGACCAAATCTTACCTAATAAAAGAGAAACATGCAAATTAACCATCACTCTGCTACACCCACCAGCCAATCAGGAGTGATATGCAAATTAACCCAACAAAGATGGCAGTTAGTTTGCATACACAGGTGCCAAGCGACCTGGGGCAGGCGGGATGCTTGCGTCGTCACTATGGCGACGATGCACCCCCCCCCCCCCCCCCGTTCTCTCAGGGCCTCTGGGCAGCGTGGAAAGGCGGGGCTAGAGCGGAAAGAGGCAGCTCTCGGGCTGGGCCGGAGTGGAAAGGTGGTGCCGGCAGCCAGGGAAAGGAAGGCCCATTCCAGCACGAATCTTCGTGCATCAGGCTTCTAGTTAAGAATATAGAAAGATAAGCTTTAGCATAAGAGAAAATATTTGCAAACCACTTATCTGACAAAGGACTAGTATCTAGAATATATAGAGCTATCAAAACTCAACTGTGAAAAAGCAAATAATTTAACTAGAAAATGGATAAAAGATGTTAAGAGAAATTTCATTCAAAGAGAATAGGCAGATGGCAAATAAGTACATGAAAAGATATTCTGGTTCACTAACCAACCATTGGGGAAATGAACGTTAAAACCATAATGAGATATTACTGCACACTTATAAGAATGGTTAAAATAAAAAATAAATACTAATGCTAGTGAAGATTAGAAAACTGGATCACTCTTATACTGCTGGTGATTTTAGCCACACTGAAAAACAGTTTGGCATTTTCTTACAACACTAAACATACCACCATTGTATTCTTGGTTATTCCAGAGATACAAAACCTTGTGCTCACACAAAAACCTATCATGAATCTTTATAGCAGCTTTATTCACAGTAACCCCAAACTGGAAATTACCCAGATGTCCTTCAATGAGCAAACGGTTAAATAAACTATGGTCCATCTCTATCATGGATTAAAATTCAACAATAAAAAGGAATGAACTACTGCCTTGCCAGTGTGCCTCAGTGGTTGAGCACTGACCTATGAACCAGAAGGTCACAGTTTGATTCCCAGTCAGGGCACATGCCTGGGTTGTGGGCTCCATCCCCAGTAGGGGGCATGCACAAGGCAGGCAATCAATGGTTCTCTTATCATTGATGCTTCTATCTCTCTCTCCCTCTCCCTTCATCTCTGAAATAAAATATATATTTAAGGAGAGAGAGAGAAAAAAAAAGAAAGAACTACCTGGATGAATCCCAGGGAATTGTGTTGAGGGAGGAAAGCCAATCTGAAAGGTTACAAACAGTATAATCCCATTTATATAACATTCTAGAAATGAGAACATATTAGTGATTTCCAGGGGACTGATGTGGGAGGGAAGTAGGTTTGGCTATAAAAAGAGAACGTGGTGGTGATGGAAATGTACTGTATCTTGACTATGTATAAATGTCATCATCTGGTTGTGAGACTGAGCTATAGGTTTTGCAAGATTTTACCATTCTGAAACATTGAATAAAGGGTATTATGGGATCTTACCATATTATTTTTAAAAACTGCATGTGAATCTACAATTATGTTAAAGAGTTTAATTAAAAAAAATTACAGCTAATGGAGAAAAATTTAAAATTATTTAAAATTGATATTAGAGACAGGAAGGGAGAGAGAGGAGTGGGTGGAGAAAGAGAGAGAGAGAGAGAGAGAGAGAGAGAGAGAGAGAGAGAGAGAGAGGGAGAGAAAGAGAAAGAGAAACTTGGACATGAGAAACATCACTTGGTTGCCTCCTGCTGCACATGCCCTGACTGGGGATTGAACCTGCAAGCTGGCTATGTGCCCTCATCGGAAATTAAACTGGCCACCTTTTTGGTGCACAGGATGCTGTCCCAATAAACTGGCCAGGACAGAGGGAGAAAATTTTTGATCAGAAGATTTCACCAGGCATATCTGTCAAAGGCTGCCATTGTAAACTAAAAAAGCTTAACAGCTCAAGGGCAAGACAATACTAGTAATATAGCAGAAAAGAATATTTGATTCTCACAATAATGAGTATCAGTGTATGAAGAAAAGATCAAACTATACTTATCATTATCTGTATAAAAGATTATAGAAATATACATTGTAATTTAGATTTATGTTAAAATCTTACCTAATAATAGACAAACATGTAAATTGACCATACCTTCGCTACGTCCATAGCCAATCAGAGTGAGTATGCAAATTAACCTAAAAAAGATGGCGGTTAATTTGCATACATAGGTGCCCAGCGCCTGTGTCCCAGGAACATCCTGGCACCCAGGTCACTGTGAGGTAAGGCCGCGTGGGCCCAGAGCAGCCTCGGAAGGGCCTGAGCCAGGGGGCTCCAGGGCAGGGCCAAGCCTGCAATCAGAATGAGGGGGCAGGAGCCGAGCCTGCGATTGATCGCAGGGAGCTGGGGGTCCCCTGCCCAAGGGGCGGAGCCTGCAATCACAGGGAGCCTGGGGTCCCCTGCCCAAGGTGGAAAGCCTCCGCCAGAGGCTTTCGGTCTGGGCAGACCTGGGCCGGTGATCAGAGGGAGCTGGAGGGCCCCTTCCCAGACCTAAAGCTTCGGCCAGAGGCTTTAGGCCTGGGCAGGGCCCAGCCCGCGATTGGTGTGAACTATAGAGGAAACACCTTTTCTGACTGCACATTGGCTAAGCTTCCTGTATGCCACTGGTAATATTTTTAGTAACTTGGGTAATAAGAATCCAAAAAGGTGATCTAGGGTTTTTCTACCACACTTCTGGAGAAAAAAACGAAGGTCCGCTGCTGGAGGGCTAAGAAATGTCATATCCTGCCCTAGCCGGTTTGACTCAGTGGATAGAGCCTCGGCCTGCTGACAGCAGGGTCTGGGTTGATTCTGATCAAGGGCATGTACCTAGATTGTAGGCTCCTCCCTGGCCGGGGCCCAGATCAGGGCTCATGCAGGAGGCAACCAATCAAAGTGTTCCTCTCACTTTGATGTTTCTCTCTGTCTTTCCCTTTCTCTTCCACATTCTCTAAAAGTCAATGGAAACATATCCTCAGGAGAGGATTAAAAAAAAAATAAAGAAATGCATATCCTATGAAAGACACATCTTGAAAATGCCTAAAGAAAGTTGTCATTTTTTCTTGGTGAAGGGACTGGAGTCCGTGTTGATGAAAACACCTTGGTGGCTGTGGTGACTGGCAGTGGCTGCAGCAGCGGGGTGATGGGGCTGGTGCCTTCCCCTTATCAGCCCGGTTGCCTCCCACAAAGGGAGGCCAGATTGCGGCTTAGGCCCGCTCCCCATCAGCAGGACATCCCCTGAGGGCTCCCAGTATGTGAGAGGGGGCAGGTTGGGCTGAGGGACCCCCCACCCCCAGTGCACGAATTTTGTGCACCGGGCCCCTAGTGTTAAAATAAAGTTTGTATAATTTATAAGTATCCCATTTATGATAATGCTGTTCATGTACCACCCATAATTGATCTTTAACTCCTTTTGACTCTAACTACTCAAACCCAACTCTACCTCAGATCACTGTAACAGCTTTTTGCCTCTTCTCTTTGCCTACAGCCTGTGCTTCAAGTCATCCTCCACCTCGTTGCTATAATGATCTAAAATATAAATCTTATCATGACACTTCTATTTTATTATTTCAACAGCATCTCAGAGTCCTAAGGATAGAGCTTAATTTCTTTAGATTGGGCAGAAAAGTTTTTTTTATTGAAATGTCTCCTACCAACTCTATAGCTTCATCTCCTGATGCTCTTCTACATTTTTCTGTGCCTAAGTTACACAAAACTTTTCTCTTATATTCATAACATTAAGCTTTTTCAATTATTCTCTTTGCTTAAAACATATTTACTCCTCATTTCCCTGGTTACCTAATAACCTTTATTATTTCTTGTCTTGTAGCGTATAAAATATGCTTCCATAGTACCTTATAAGTGACTCTATCAGAGTATTTATTGCATACCATTGCCATCTTTTATTACTTTACCATGCGTTTTATTTTTAGTCTCCAGTATTTTAAACCCAGTAAAAGTTAAATAAATATTTTAAATGGTAAATGAGAACTTCCAAATATACTAAATTTATTTAATATATTATCAATAATATACTCACAGATATTTAAACCTACTGTTATCTAAATTTATTTGAACCTATTTATATTTTTTAGCTTATATCATATCTTCATTTATGGGGGTTTGACAAATAAGACTTATTGTTTAAAGTAAAATTCCTTCCTATTAATTATAAGGGTACATTTTTTTCTGCTTTATGGACAACTCCAAACTCTGTCATTCTCACTAATAGGTAATGCAGCTATCCCCTACTTCATGTTCACAAAATAATTCATTTCATTATTCTCTAGGTAGTTTTTTATGCCTTTAGGATATTTAAAGGAATCTTTTTTATTATATATTTTAGTGATTCTTCCCAAGTGCTTGTCCCTCATCTGTTATTTGGTAGTGTTTCCTCTTCTCTTTTTTGGGGCTATTTTGCCTATTCTGACCTTTTCTCTCTTATTCTGTCAGTTAGTTACACAGAAATTTTTCTGATCATCTGTATATGCTTACATCATATTGTTTAAAAAATATATGAAGGCTCCTTTTGGAATTTTTACTTCTTAAAATTTATTACAATATATTTTTTTATGAATTCACATTTAATCTATTGCCATTTCTAAAGTTTAATGGTAAAATAAAATATTTTCCCCTGATATTATGTTTAATCATTGGTAATCAACTATGTTTGTTGAATTAAGAAATGCCTGTTCATTTATTTACCAAGAGATAGTTCTAAAATGGAAAATTAAAAGCAATGTAGAAAATAAATTAGTTTATTTCTTTCATGTGTATGTGTATCTTTAAATCACTTGGTCTACAAAGTTACTTGGTCTAGAACAGTGGTTGGCAAACTTGGCTCGCGAGCCACATGTGGCTCTTTGGCCCCTTGAGTGTGGCTCTTCCACAAAATACCACGGCCTGGGCGAGTCTATTTTGAAGAAGTGGTGTTAGAAGAAGTTTAAGTTTAAAAAATGTGGCTCTCAAAAGAAATTTCAATCGTTGTACTGTTGATATTTGGCTCTGTTGACTAATGAGTTTGCTGACCACTGGTCTAGAAAGTTACTTGAAGATGTGCTCCAGCAAACTAATGATATAGGACAAAATGAAAAAGGAATGCTATGGGAGGCAAGAAACTGTGGCTCTAACTCTTAAGAGCAATAAAAGGAAGTCCCAGGATGCCAGTGTGCACTAGGCCTAAAACGTAACCAGTACCTATTGATGAAGGGAAGAGGTCTTAAAGGGAAACAAAGGACTCCATTGTATAGACACTCAATACGAGAATGGAAAACATGAGAATATGGTAAAAACATACAAGAAAAATACTGGCAAATAAAAAAGCAAAAAAGGAGTAAAAAAATCAAATGAGTGAGATTTTTTTTTTTTAGCAATTAATGGAAATAAAGAAAGCACTTGGTACTATGAACATTTTCCTTTGAATACTACTAGGGATAGCACTGACAATGTCAAAGTATATCTGACAAATAATGAAAGTAGACGGTCTCTAGAAAAAAATACTTAAAAAATCCCCCAACAAATTGGTGACTATAATGTGAGTGGACAGTATGAACTTAGATGATGTAAAGCATAAATGGATAGATAATAGTAAGGCCAAAAAGACCATAATGATACATATTTTAAAATTCATTAGTGTATATATAATTTGACCCCCTTTATAAAAGGTGAAATATAGAGACAAATGGCTGTTTAAAAAAATTTTTTTTAAAAAAATATATTTTTTATTGATCTCAGAGACGAAAGGAGAGAAACATCAATAATGAGAGAGAATCATTGATTGCTGCCTCCTGCATGCCCCCCTACTGGGGATCAAGTCCAAAATCCAGGCATGTGCCCTGATGGGGAATCGCACTGTGACCTCCTGGTTCATAGGTCCACACTCAATCACTGTGCCACACTGGCCAGGCTAAAAAAGAAATTTTGATGTCTTTACATAGCATTGTAGTATAATTGAAAAATAACAAGTAATGAAATTGTACTGGAAAATGTTCTGTCTTTTAGAATTTTAAATCAATATTTACCACATCAAAATTTATATAAATTGTTTGATGAGAGAAGACAGGTAGGAAGTTTAAAGATCAAATCCAGCTTGGCTGGTGTGGCTCAGTGGTTGATTGTCAACCCATGGACCAGGGAGTCACGGTTCGATTCCTGGTCAGGGCATATGCCCAAGCTGCAGCCTTGATCCCGAGGAGGGGGTGTGCAGAGCTGCCAATTGATGATTCTCTCTTATTATTGACTAGAGGCCCGGTGCACGAAATTTGTGCACTGGGGGGAGGTGTGTCCCTCAGCCCAACCTGCACCCTCTCCAATCTGGGACCCCTCGGGAGATGTCCGACTGCCTGTTTAGGCCTGATCCCTGTGGGATCGAGCCTAAACAGGCAGTCGGACATCCCTTTCATAATTCGGGACTGCTGGCTCCCAACTGCTTGCCTGACTGCCTGATTGCCCCTAACCACTCCCCTGCCAGCCTGATTGACGCCTAACTGTTCCCCTGCCAGCCGGATCATCCCCAACTGCCCTCCTCTGACAGCCCGGTCACCCCCAAATGCCCTCCCCTGCATATTCCCTCTTTATTAGATAGGGTTTTTTCTTTAACATATTGGACAGTGTACCTGCTGTGGTCTTAACAAACCAGTAAAAATGTAAACCCAAACTAAAGGTGTCATAAAATAAACTCCTTAAACAGGAATTTCACGAGACCTTGGAAAGGTGATATCATGTGGTTGTTGGGCATATATTTGAATAAGTAGAAGGTTTATAGGTGATTTCACACTTTTTCATATTTTCTAAAAGTTTCCTTTTCTTTTATAAACAATAGACATGTAATCAACTGTCCATCTTTCCCTCCAAAAATTATTTTGAAAGGGCAAAGTCAATTGGAGCCAAGTCTGTTAAGTAATGTAGGTGTCAAGATGGAAGGCTTTTTCACATAGAGGTCTACTAACACTGTACTTATCCATTTTCCCACAAACTTTTGGCCCATTTTTTCCCTTCTGCTAGAAATACTCCTTCCAAGATGCCTTTCTCCTCTTAATAATCTCAATCCTCTCTACCTATGAAAGTTCTACTGGGCCCTTTGAGGGTTGGCCAAGTCTCTGTGGCCCTCTCCCCATGCTTGCAGCCAGATCTGCTTGCTCCTTCCTCAGTGTTCCCACAGTGCCGTGGACACAGCTCCAGCACAGTCCACACATGCAACCTGTTGTCACCATTTCCTGGGAACGTCCTGTCCTATTCTCTTCCCTTTATAGGGGATTCAAGCTGGAGTTTTGCAGGTTGGAAAGAAGCTGGCGGCGGCTGAAAGCAGAATGTGCCTAGAGGGGTGCAGACGCCTCCCAGCCAACAGGCCTACGGCCCAGGTCATGGCTGGGAGTGGATCGCATGGGAGAGGCGTGCCCACAGCCCTGGCCACAGCTGGAAGCGGAACACACTGAGAGGAGCGCAGGCGTCTCCCAGCCAACAGGCCTACAGCCAGGGCCACAGCTGGGAGCGGATCGCGGGAGCGGATCGCGCTGAGAGGGGCGCAGGCACCTCCTAGGCGACAGGCCTCGGCCCTGGCGGTGGCTGAAAGTGGAGCATGCGGAGAGGGGCGCGG
The DNA here is from genome assembly GCF_951640355.1 of Cnephaeus nilssonii. Classification (NCBI taxonomy): domain Eukaryota; kingdom Metazoa; phylum Chordata; class Mammalia; order Chiroptera; family Vespertilionidae; genus Cnephaeus; species Cnephaeus nilssonii. The sequence goes on along the minus strand of NC_137084.1, from coordinate 66,865,049 downwards.
CTGCCTCCCAGGCCCACAGTCCTGACCAAGGCTGGAAGCAAAACGCGCTGAGAGGGGCACGGGCGCCTCCCAGCTGACAGGCCTACAGCCCTGGCCATGGCTGGGAGTGGATCACGCCTGGGAGGTGCGGCTGCCTCCCAGGCCCACAGCCATGGCCGCAGCTGAAAGCAGAACACGCGGAGAGGGGCACAGGCGCCTCCGAGCCAACAGGCCTAAGGACTGGGCCACGGCTGGGAGCGGATCTCACCGGGAAGGCGCGGCTGGAAGCAAAACGCTCTGAGAGGGGCATGGGCGCCTCCCAGCTGACAGGCCTACAGCCCTGGCCATGGCTGGGAGCAGAAGAACGTGCTGAGAGGGGTGCAGGCGCCTCCCAGCCAACAGGCCAACGACCTGGGTCACTGCTGGGAGCCGATGGCGCTGGAGGGTGTGGCCGCCTCGCAGGCCCACGGGCTGGGGCTGGAAGCTGATCGCAGGAGGGGGGTTGGGGGGGGGGGGGGGCGCGGGAGCCTCCCAGGTGGACGGCCAGGGCCGAGGCTAGTAGCAGATCATGCGGGGGGCGCAGCCACCTCCCAGGCCTACAGCCTGGGCCACGCTGCCGGCTCTCATCGGCAGCCCTCCCTGGGACTGGGGGTCTCCGGCGGGCCTGAGAAGACTGGGCGCCGCCATCTTGTGTCTATGGGCGCTGCCATTTTTGTCGTGGAGTGATGGTTAATTTGCATATTACTCTATTATTAGATAGGATGTTTTTATCTCTCCCTCTCCTCTCCCTTCCTCTCTCTGAAATCAATAAAAACATTTTTAAATAAAAAAATCAAATCCACATATAAAGTCTGCTATTTCACAGAGCAAATCAACTATTAGAAAACACAATGGACAAATGTTAATTTATTAATCAACAAAATAAATACGCTTAATAGGGAAGAAGCACTCTGTGACAGACACCACGATAATTACTTTTACTAGTATATGTGTTCTCAACTATTCCTCTATAATATTACCCTTTTTGTTCTACATAACAAACCCTTGAAATAGATAGTATTAATTCAAATAATAAATGAGAAACTGAGACTTAAAGAGATTAAATAACTTCCTCTAACTCATGAAGCTAGGTCTTTAACCTAGATCTCTGACTCCAAAGCCCGTGACCCTTTCATTAATCTTCATTGAACATTTATCATGCACCTTTTGTAGGTTTCAGGAGCTAAAAGGAGAAAAACAGAAGCACACAAATACAAAACAAAAACAAGTTTTATTAAATAACTTTAAGTACACCAGATAATGAAAGAGTTAATAGACAAAGAAACATATGCCAGAAAAACAAATTATAGGCAAACAATTTTGTATTTCCGAAATGGGACTTGAAACATATACTTAATGATATAGTTAATAAACTCCAGTGCTTTTCTGCCATTTGTCCATTGTAGGAATATAGAGAAGGTAGCAAAAACAATAATAAAAAATGGCTTACTTACTATATGTTAAGAAAATCCAATAATTCAAACAAATTTTGAAAAATGTTAAGCAGTGATTGGATGGTTTTACTTTCCTTTCCAGCTTATACTAGAAAAATCTTTTGTGGCAGTCATTTATAAAATTCTTTTATCACATTTTCACCATTATCATATTCTGACTAGATGAATGAGAATAGCTCTTACAGAAAAAGTACATAGAAGTGAATAATAAATTAAAATAAAATTATATTCTATTAGAGACTAAATACTAATTGGTAATCTTTTAATTTATCACGAAATTATATAAAAATAAAGAATACATTTTATAGTCATTTTAAGAAGTGCATATGATACTGTAATCAGAAGTTCTATGACAAGAAAAGATGCTTATGGTCAGAGTCAGCAATCTAGATATTATACCACCAGGTTTGTGCTTTAGGCAGAAAAACAATTATGAAATGTACAAAGCCACCTAAATCTTGATCAATGTTTTACAGATAAAGCATTATCATGACTTAGGCTCATAAAATGCTACAAAGTATAGGAATTATTATTTTTTAAAGACTTTGAATTTCTACACTCTGAATAAAATACAATTACTTACTTTTTTCTCCGGTTTGACTCCACGAAATATTTACGTGCTCGATTTCGAAATATTTTTTGTTGCTGCAGTAATATTTGGCGCTCTTCTTCTAAATTTTTCTCTAGATGGATTTTCATATCTCTAATGATAAATAAAGTTAAGGAGATGGTTTATGTTTTTAGTGGGTGAGCGTCAATGCTATATGATAAATACAATTACAGCCTCATATTAATGACATCATGATTTTTTGTGGAACAATTAGTATGTGTACACATTAGTGTCAGTATATGACCGGCAAATTTTTTATGTAAAAAAAAATTCTGACTTGGTATTAGAATTGAAGATAGATATCGCTTTCCCTGAGGAAGAGGAGTACGGGATCACTTTTAGACATCATGAGCTCAGATAAGGAGACTGCATATCATTTCATTTATTACACAGCTGTTTGAGTGATGATGAACAAATTACTATCTAGGCATATATGTAGGAAAATGAAGGTATATTTTACTCATAGATAGTATATGAATTATACTTTTCAGTAGATTTCAGGATACTTTCAGTATTAATATTATAAAAATTTTATTATATATTTCAAAACAATCATGTTTATTTGAACTTTTGAGTGTTTGAAACTTTGCTAATGGGAGCTTATTAATTTTCAATGATATTGCTATTTAACCATCTTTATACCATTGAAAATAATTTATTTTTTCTTCACTATAAAATTTTGCATCACCTCAACACAAACATATACCTACACACACACACACACACACACACACACACACACACACACTTAAAGTTTCTCTTGAGGATTTATAAAAACGAAACAAAAGGGAAGGACATCTTGTTCTTTGCTAGCACGGAAACACCTAAAGACTTATCTTGTTCTTTTCTAATACAGAATTTTATTAGAAGGAGTCAAACTTCAACAAGACAGCTAACTACTGAGAGTCACACAGGTAGTGAGGAAAGTGCTAGCTCCTTTAGGGCACAAGAGCAGCAGGAAAGGGGCTCGGGGGAGAAGGTGCTTTGGCTCGGGCGAAGCAAGCCAATTCTGTTCTCCGTTGAATAAGTTTGAGATCTCATCATAAGAACTTAAAGAAAATCACAAATGTAATGTGTCTAAGGTTCTGACAGTTATATATATTGTTAAATTTAATCAAAGGACTCTCTCCATATATACCCGTATAAATACTTTTATATATACATATAAAAAGTGTATTATGTACACAATTTTGCCTGCTAAATTATAAAGAATGCTGCTGCCTTTGTATTTTTTCAAAGTATGCTCTTCAAGTTTAGAAAATATTAGATGGTTGGTTAAACTTTTGTTTTTCCTATAAGCGGTAATATATAGGTAAAATATTTCCATAAGCATCACTGTTAAATACCTGTTCAAAGGAAAATAATTTTTATATACTTAACATTAAAAAACAAACCAACCAAGAATAATATGGGTTGTAGAATTAAGTAACACATAATAATTTAAAAACATAGTCTAATCTACTCCACCTCAGTCTCATCTCTCCCTCTCCCAATTTAGTCTTTCTCCAATTGGAGCTCATTTACGGTTATTTTAAATATGTTACCATAAAAACAACTATGTATCATACAACCTATATTACTGCCAAATTTATTAGAGCTTTCCTGATTAAAACTTTTTCTTCTCTGTAACCCCTTCCATTGCCTTGGCTCACACATTCTAAATCTCTTGCCTGGACTCACTCAGTAATCTCCTAACTCATCTCTTTACTTCTAAACTTGTCATCCTGCCGGCCCACGTGGCTCAGTGGTTGAGCATTGACCTATGAATCAGGAGGTCCTGGTGTGATTCCCGGTCAGGGCACATACCTGGGTTTTGGGCTCAACCCCCAGTAGGGGGTGTGCAGGAGGCAGCCAATTGATGATTCTCATCCATGTTTCTATCCTTGTCACCCACCCTTTGAAACTCTATTAAGCTAGTTAATTGCAAATCTGATTAGTTTTTTTCATTCTTTGTTGCTCTCCAAAAGTTCCTATCATCTTTATGACAAATTCCAAATTTCTTGGAATATAAAGCTTTCTATAATTTCAACATTATTCCTCAATAGTTCCCTGCATGAATCCTATGTCCAGCCACACAAGGATACTTATGAACAGAACATGCCATGATATATCATGCCATTATCTCTTAGCACATGCTTGGCTAACTCATCTTTTCAGGGTGCAAAGAACCAAGGATGTTAGTGAGAGAATCAAGAATAGGGTATAAATTGGGTAGAGAAGAAAGAGAGACAAAGTGGGTCTAGGATAAAAATGGAAGAGAAAGAGAGTGGAGATAATTATGAGAAAAAGAAGCACAGTGTGAAGGGGACATGAGACAATTCACTTCAGCCAATTATAATTAGGAGAATGCATTTAGAGTCAAGAAATTTTGACAAATAGAAAGCTGGATGTCTCTCAGTACTGACTTCATATTTGAAAATCACATGTAGAAATTTTACCAAGTTAGTTAATTTTTTTAAAAGATGACAGGTCTTTCATTTTTCTCCTTTAGTCATTCGTTCAAATAAATGTGAGCATTACAGACATTAAGAAAGTCCAAATTAATATTTATAAAAGATGCTTAAGTGTTTCTTTAATTAGTAAGATGATATTCTTGATTTAGTGTCAGTCTTTATTATATTAAAAAAGAATTCCTTTATTCCAATTTAAGTATTTATACACACTAGCAAAATATGTATGTAGGTACATGTTTATATATGTGTGTGTATATATACATACTAGCAAACGTTATTGGGTTTTGTTAAAGCCCCTTGGGCATCTATTAAAATGATCATTTACAGCTTTAAAAATTGTAACCATATGTTATAAATACATTTAGTATTTAAGTATATTTTTAGTAATATGATGTCTTTAAGAAAGCCGTCATTACAATTCTGGAATTAAGTCTTTTTGGTTTTGTTCATTGGAGGTACTGCTGAATTTCTATGATATATGTATCAACATTCATGCTACATAAAATTAAAATAATTCAGTCTACGGCCATTTCATTAATGAAAATGATGGAACTATACCCTCTGGCAATGAGTCATTTACAATGCTTCTCTAGATTTAGAGATAAATTAGGGTCAGTGTAATAGGAGTTTAGTGTTCAAGAAAATACAATGAATGCCGAGGGGTCAGAATCAAATCCCTACCCAAAACAACACTGCTTATTCCAGAATACATCTTTGAGAGGACTGATTTTGGGGAGTAGCAAAGCAAAAGCCAAAATGAGTAGGGTGAATAGTGAGGAGATAAGAGGGACCAGAAGGTGCTACTGCAGGCTACCATTTTCAGAACTTAGCCAAAGAAAGAAAGGGCAGAAGGGTGGAAGCTCGAGGAAAGCACCATCAGAGGAGAGGTGTTTTCATAAAGATGAAGCTCTGTACATATGCCTTCCGCACTAGATTTTTTTATCCCCAGGACCTAGAACAGAGTCTGCAAAGAGCAGGCACTAAGCTAAACGTGTCAACTTGCTGCTAAATTTGCAACATCCGAGAAGTAGTGGGAGACAACGAGGGGAATACGGGGTTAACTTGCAGAGAGAAGACACTCCACTTCCTGACAAAAAAAGAAAGATGATTAGGCAACAACCATCACTGCCAACCGAGTCCTTTGAGAGCACAACAGTTCCATGCTAATTATCCTAATATTCTCCAAAGGAATAAACACGACTTAACACATTCTGAAAATAAAACTTTCGATTTTCTACCATGCCACCAACAAGCCACCTCGCAGGTGGACGGTCAGAGATCACCCAGCAGGCAGCACCCGGTCCTGGGCTTCTCCTGCTCTCCCCGCTGTCGCTCTGGCAACGGACGGACGGACGGACGGACGGACGGGGCAGGGGATGGAAAACAAAACAAAACAACGCCCCGCGGTGCAGCTCTGCTGAATGAATTAGCGGCGTGTTAGGGTGACTGTTAAAACACGCAACACAGCAGGACATTTTTACTTCGTTGTGGAATCCTTCTCTCCAAGTAGCACGATGAATCAGGAGGAGAATACCATGAAGGAAAGGACATATGGCTCAATTCCAGAAGGCAAGAAAACAATCCCCACAGCACACGCCGTGTCTGTATTTTAAAATTCGCAACCATTTCACACCCAAGCGGACGAACGGGGCGGCAGAACAAGGCGGCGGGGGAAGCGGTCACAGGACAAAACGGTATAATTTCAGGTCTAAGGGGGAGCAACGACGGAGCTTAAAAGCAAATGTCCGCACTGGGGTGACGGCTAGTTTCCATGACCTAGCGTCCCTGGTAACGGGAATCTAACGGGGGAAAAGACGGGCCCGCTTCCAACACGCTACCCCGGGGGCCGCGGCTGGGAAGGAAGGATACAGGTAAGCGCCGGGTCGGCGGCGCCCGTCGCCCAACCGAGGGTCGAGGGGACCTCCGTCGCGGACGTCCGAGGATTCGGCGCCCAGGCTCGCGACCGCGCTCCGGGCTCCCGGCCTCCCGGTCAGCATCCTTCACCTCCGCGCCGCCTTCGGGCTCGCCCCTAGCGCCGCCCTCATGGCCGCTCCGGCCTCTCCACCTCTTTCTCCTCGGCCCCTCCCCACACTCGGCCACTCGGGACCCGGAGTCACGGGCGAGGAAGGGTGGCCCGCGGCGGCTCTGGTTCGCGCTCAGCGGCGCTGGTGGCTGTGGTGGCGACGGCGGCTGCGGCGGCAAACTTTCCTGGCAGCCGGAGAGGTGGTGACAGCGACCCCGCGGCCGCCGCCATCTTGACAACCAACCGACGCGGCGTCCTTCGCGACAGAAACCAGGGCGAGGCGGGGCGTGGCGGGGCGGGACAGGGTGCGGCGGGGCGGGGCCGACGCCCGAGGCAGCCAATAGGAGGCTCCGGCGGCCCCGCCTGCTCCAATTGCCTCGCTGGCGACCGGGGCGAGCCCTGGCGTCTCCTGGGACCCGCGTCTTTGCTGAAGTGGAGAATTCAATTGTGCGTCAGAACCTGACTCAGTCCCGTCATCTTTTTTTATTTTTTATTTTTTTATGAGGGTGTTTTCGTGGGGGTATTGAGTCACGAGAGACCGTGAGATGCAGAATCCCCAGCTACAGCTGCCGTGGAGATTCGGAAATGATTTCCTCGGAGATAATTGTTGTTTAGCTACCTGGATGCTGTTGTGGGGTTTTGAATTGTTTTTTGTTTTTTTTCTGGGGCATTATTATCCCCAACACCATCTCTTTTAAAAAGCTTCTGAAATGGAAATTTCCTTTCTCTGCGTTCTCTCACCCACTCCAGGCTACTTCTGCCGGGATCTGCAGTCGTTTTCCTGGCTATTTCCCTACCTGAAAGGCTTACATTTCCAAGGCTCCGAATGGTGCCCGCCTTGCTGCCAGATTCTGGAAATAGACCATCATAGCATCTGTGGCCTGGAAAGAAGTTCAGATTTAGCCTAGTAATCTCCTGGGAAGGTATTGCCAAAAGAGATACTGAAGTTGTTCCAGGAGGTATGGAAAATTGAATGGGTTTTTGAGCCATCAGTGTAATGAAAATTTGAAAAAAGGCTGAACTTTTCTGTTGGAGCCCATTATAAAAGTACATATAAATTTCGGGCTGTATTTCAGCCAGGTTTTATTTTGGTGGAAAAATTCCCAGATTGGAAGCAGAATGTACAAACCAAATAAAGATCACTCATCCATCATTCAAATATTTCTGCCTTTGTGAATCTATTTGTTCATTTTTAGAGTTTAAGTAATAAACTTTTCCAGTTGAAACTATTTAAAACGAAGTTTTTGCAAAGTTGGGTGCGTGCATTGACTCAAAATGTGCTCTGGTAACAGATTTTAAAGTGCCACAAAAAATCCAGTTTTTAAAAAATATATATATATTTTTATTGATTTTAGAGAGAGAGGAAAGAAGATGGAGAGTGAAATCAATGTGAGAAACATTAATTTGTTGCCTGACTGGGAATAGAACCGGCGACCTTTTGGAGCATGGGACCATACTCAACCAAATGAGCCACACTGGCCAGGGCCAAATCCAATTTTAACTTGAAACACAAAACAAATAAGCCCCTTTAAGGACAATGCCAAGATGATATACTAGAGGCCTGGTGCATGAAATTCGTGCACGGGGAGGGTCTCTAGCAGCTGCCGGATGCTGGCCAGGGCCTCCCCACATTTTGGTTGAACTCCTGGTGGAGGGGACAATTTGCATATTAGGCTTTTATTATATAGGATAATTCTGGCAGAGAAAGACTAAATGTGTACACTTGGACGATTAACCATCTTGGCAAGCTTTTAACTGGTCTAGCCATAGCCATTGACCTTGATTCTATTCCCATCGCCATTATCACAAGTCTGTTTCTCTAGTGCCAAATAGAGCAATGAGAGAGAGGGGACAGGGGAGAGAAAAAGAGAGAGAGAGAGAGAGAGAGAGAGAGTAAAGTAGAATAGTACACAGTGAAAATAAAAGGGAGAAGGTTGTGGTTGCTGTTTGGAGTATTTAGGCATTTTTAGCCTTCCTGAAAATTTAGCATTTGCTAATTATTAAGTTTAGTATCTCATAACTCCTAGACACCTTACTGCTTTGTTGTATGGTATATTAGCATTAAGAAGCATGACGTGGTTGCCTACAAATACTTGCTCATATAAACATTGTTTATTTATATGTTGTATTACAATAACCAAAACAATAAGTAAATTGTAAGCATAATATTGCCAGCTTTTTAAAAATAAATCACAGGAGCTAATTTTTTGGCCCTAAGTTATTTATTTCTTCAAAATATTAAACAAGTTTTCCACATTTTATTTAGTTACATAGTCATAAATTCTTTTAAAAGGACTTTATGATTAGATATTTGGATAATAGAAAGATAATTTTAATTAGTTATAAATTTTATCTCTTGACAAGAAAGGCAAATATGATTGAAGCAAAAAAAAGAATACATTAAAATCTGTATGTTTTGTCAGAAGAGATATTCATATTAAATATAATGCTTGATTCTTCTACACTCCAAAACCATAAAATAATTTTTTTTGTGTTAATCCTCACCTGAGTATATTTTCCCATTGATTTTTAGGGAGAGTGGAGGTGAGAGTGAAAGACAAAGAGAAACATCCATGTAATTGCCTCCTGCATGCTCCCTAACCAGGGCCCGGGGCCGGGGAGGAGCCTGCAGCCAAGGTACGTGCCCTTTATCAGAATTGAACCCAGGACCCTTTGGTCCGCAGGCCAATGCTCTATCCACTGAGCCAAACTGTCTAGGGCTAAAATAATTTATTTATTTATTTTTTAGTTAAGGAAACATATATTGAGCATGTGCCAAGCTTTTTAGGTGTTGAGGATTAGGTGGTGAACAAAATTTCCAAGTCCCTATGCTCACTTGTATTTTTATTTTCTTTCCCTCCAGAATATATCATGTAGTGACAAGTGCTACGAGGAAAAATGGCATAGTGTAGGGGGAATAAAGACCGATGTCAGTTCTATTTTAGGTAGAGTGTTCAGGGAAGTCCTCTGAGAAAGGGAAATTAGGGCAGAGGTCTGAATGAAGAAAGGAAGTTGTCATTCAAATATCTGAATGAAGAATATTATAGGCAAAGGATGCTGTAAGGGAAAAAGGCTTTGAGGGCAGTGTTATTTGATGTGTTCAAAGAACAGCAACAAGAACACTGTATTTAGAACAGAGTGAGGTAAGGGAAGTGTGTTAGTATATGAGATTGAAGAAGTGCAGATTCATTATGCAGGACATAAATATAAAATCCAGCTTCCAATGGAGGGAATGCCATTGGAGAATTTTGAGTAGGTGGGTAATATGATAGAATTTAACCTTAAAAATAATCATACTAGTGGCTGTGGGGAAATTTAGACTAATTGATAAAACTAGACACAATGAGGCTGGTTTGAATGTTATAGTTGGTCAAGTGAGAGATTATGGAGACTTGGACTACAATGGTAGTTATGGGAGTGGCAAGAAGTGTTCAAAATTTTAACCTTGATCCAATAAGAAGTGTTGATGAGTGGTTGTGGTGAGTAGGGGAAAAAAATAAGTTAAATGTGACTCAGATTTGGAACTGGAGCAACTGAATAAAGGGAATTGCCGTATACTAAGATAGAGTGGGATGGGCTGAGGATGGAAGAAGGAATAGGAGTTAGGCTTCAAACATGTAAAATGTGAGATGCTTATTAGACACACAACTTTATTAACATGGTTTCATAAAAATATGTTGTATTTATAACATAAATTAATAACAACCACTTTATGGCTACAAAGCATGTTTCATAACTTATCTAATTTGAATAGCGCTATAACCTTGTGACATATATTCAGACAGCCTGTGATGAACAATTTTTGAGCTTTTACTTTCATCTTGGATGAAGCTATTTTTTCCATCTTCTGCTGAAGTATTTTTTTGTTCAAGTAAGAATTTTCTGAATTTGTCTCTGGGCAAGCTGTGAAAGAAAAAAGAATTTTAATGTCTGCTGATTAAAAAAATTGCTTAAGTTTTACCATCTTCATTTCAATTTCATAAGACTTCAACTAGACATTTAAGGTTTAAGATATACACTCATCTACTCCTAATGTGGTTTTCAGAAGTCATCGATATTGTCAGCAATGTTAGAATTGTAGTATAGTTCAAGTTAAATAATGATAATGACACCACCTAACATTTGAGTGCTTGTGTTTTCCGTGTTCTGTGCTAAGTGCTTACATATATTAAATCATTGAATCCACACAACCGTCCCCATTCTACAAGGGAAATAATTAATCTACAATGATATTAAGTAATTTTGCCCAAGTTTCCAGAGCAAGGGAGTGGGGGACTCAAGATTCAAACCCAGGCAGTCTGGTCCCAGAGCCAGCACTCCTAACTACCCCATAACTGCCTCACTGGAGAAACTGAGAAATTTTCACTAGGTTAAGAGATGAGTTGTTTAAATAATAGGTGTTGAGGAAATAAAGTCAGAGAATAGAGAATTAATTTAGGATATTGCTTCATTAATTTATATTTGAGTGCCTATTATATACCAACTAGAGGCCCGGTGCACGAATTCATGCATGGGTGGCCTGCAGGGATCTGGCCAAAACCCACAGTCCAACGCTGCCTGCAGCTCCTACCTGCCGCTCCCACTCATCCTGGCCCTGCTGTGCCTGCCGCGGGCTCGCACCCAATCAGTCCTGATAGGGAGTGGCTCATGCTGCCACAGCAGCGCTCACCAGCCATGAGCCCTGTGCCTGGTGCCTTCTCAAAAGGAGTGGCCTGTGGGATCGGCCTGAAACCGGCTCTCCGACATCCCCCGAGGGGTCCTGGATTGCGAGAGGGTGCAAGACAGGCTGAGGGACCCCACCGGTGCGTGATCGGGCCAGGGAGGGACCGCGGGAGGGCTCCAGGGCATGTCCAGCCCATCTCACTCAGGGGCCACCGGCCGGACCCCAGCAGCAAGTTAACCTACTGGTTGGAACATCTGCCCCCTCATGGTCAGTGCACGTCATAGCGAGCAGTTGAGCAGCCTTACCATATTATTAGCATATTATGCTTTGATTGGTTGTTTAGTTGTTCTGCCATTCGGTCTATTTGCATATTACCCTTTTATTATATAGGATTATTATATAGGATCACTATGCTAGAACTATAAAAATGATTGTCTCTGCCCTGTGGTTCTCAGACTAGGAAAGGAAATGGAGGAAATAATGCCTTAAATAGGAAGCAAGACTCAGGAAAGTTTTGCTTTGCCTTTTAATTTTAAGATAGAGAAGACATATTTATGTTTACATAATGAAGAGAAGGAGGCATTGTATGGGAAAATGAAGACTTGTCACAGACGTTGATCTATCAACTTTCAGAGAGTGGTAATTTTCAATAACAATAGTTCCCTTATGTTCAAAAATTTTTAAGTTTTAACAATCTGGATGTAAAACATACACATCAATTAGAGTCCTAGAAATTTGGCACTTTTGAGGTTAATACAACCATTATTGATAGCTAAATTCAGTTAGAAGATATTTTAACTCTGAATTATCTATCTATTCTGAATATCCTCATTGATTAAATTTCTACTTAGCATTTTGTTGAAATAGCTTCAATGTAAAACTATTTCCACACCATCACTTATTTCCACTTATTATTTTTATTTAAACTGGCTCATAATTATTGAGGTATATCTTATCAAAGGCATTTTTTTTCTAAAGCAAAAAAATATGACTCATAAAACTAGGTGACTTTATAAATACATGATCTAGCTATTTATTGCTCATATTAAAAAGGCATGGATTTATAATGAATACCTGTAGTAATAAAAAAAAAGGGGAGGGCGGTTTATAACTTCAAATGACAGCATCTCTAGAAGCTACCTTGTTTTTCATGTGAAGGGTGTTGTTTTGAATGAGGGCATGGAAACCAGTAAGTATTGGCTTCTGTTTTTGTTGTACAGTTTCCAGAAATTTTTGACTGAAGACTCTATGCACTGTAGTTCTTTCCACAGAGAGCTGACTGATATTTGAAGAAGTTTTTTATTTCTCCAAGAAAAATGTATCTTTCCCAAGTCTCACTCTTGTTCTTTAATATATGTATTTTTATTTGTGGAGAAACTATACAAGGTAACTGTGTATATCAATCTACGGTAAGAATTTCAGCAATATTATTTTAGCTAGGAAAGCATGATTATATGATTTTATAGATTTATATTAGATGTTTGAAAAGATTAATTATACCACCCAATATAATTTATGGCAAAATTAGAGTGTTAATTTAGAAATGTTGAAACTTTGCTTAAATGATGTTATTTGTAAATGTAGGAAACCGTAAACTGAGGATTGACTCTTAACCTATTTCTTGTGAGAATATTTTATTCAAATTGCAGGCCTAGGTTAAAAACTAGCCAGCAACTTTCTGGTTAACTTTGATAATGAACTATCTGGTAAGTAAAAAAAAAAAAAAAAGATTCACTTCACTTATAAAAACACTATTCTATAAACTTTCACATTTCCAATATAGTCTGTGAGTGGTTACCTGGGATGTTAGAAAATGTCATTCAAAATAATGTCAGAATAATAACTTAATATAGTGTAGACAATACTATGAAGAGATGAGGATTTGAATGTTACATATTTAAATATTGGTTTATATATTTTTAAACATTATTAAATGTATTTACCACTGTATAGATACCAAATTCCGAAGTTCCAAGGTTAAGGAAGAATAAATTCCAGGGAAGCTACAGAAATACTAATAATCTAATTCTCTAAAATACTAACTAAGTATCTTATTTAAATCTGAAAAAATAACCTATAATGTAGGTTTTTGAAAACATCTGGTATGTTAGTCATTATAGGAGTAGAAGAGAAAGAGCAGGAAGTTAAAAATAAATCTATGTAACAAAATGTGTTTATCATTCTCTCAATATCCAGGTCTAAGGAGGACAAAGCTTGTTATTAAAAAAATATAACAGTTATTTAAATCGATATAACTTCTATCAAAGAATATTTTAACATTGAAGAAACCAGAGTACTAACAGAATAGATATTGTTGGAATGACAGCTGCAGTTTGCTTTTTAAAATGACATCTGTTGTTGATTTTGCAAAGCAAAATTCCATGCTTTCTTTCTGTTATTATTGCTACCTCTCAAACCTGAATATTTTACTTTTAAATCTTTAAATGTTTAGCTCATACAAACGTGACAATTCTCTTACACATTTCTCAAACTCTACCCCTCAACATGATTCCTAATTATTGATGGCAGAAAGTCCATTTGGCATAGATGTTGTAGGGAACCCTCTTAGTCCATGTTCAAGGAACTTAAAATTGCAGATTCCTAGAAGGGGGATGGCTCAGCACTGTATCACCCTCCCAAATGTGCAAACATTAAAGCCACACAGCCATGGTTATAGAGAGTAGACCGTAGACCCTAAGTGCAGTTGGCTTTCTGTATCCACGGGTTCTACATACACAGATTCAACTAACTGTAGATTGAAAATATTTGGGGGAAAAGTTACATTGTTGCAATGTTTACCATGTAGTTAGGCCTACGATGGTTTCATCTGTTATTATTCCCTAAACAATACAGCATAACAACAATTTACACAGCATTTACATTATATTAGGTATTACAAGTAATCTAGATATAATTTAAAGTATACAGGAAGGTATGTATAGAGTATATACAAATACTATGCCATTTTACATAGGGACTTGAGCATCTGTAGATTTGGATATCAATCCCTGTGGATACCAAGGGATGACTGTAAGTCCTTTTGGAATTTGAGAAGAAAAGAGGATAACAAAAGTATTGAATTAACATATACTTATTATTCATACCCCAAATCTACCTATAAGGTTTATTTATGGAAGTTTGAACTAACCAATTTATTAACATGTTTTTTTTCCTAATAATCATTTTTAAGTCCTTATATCTCATCTTTTTTCTTTAGTCTTTTTATTTATTGTGTAATTAGACCATATAACATGCTTCATATATTTTTTCTTATTTCTGTTTTCTTATTGTAAAGGATTCTCCAGTAGTTAACATTGTAGAAAATGTATCTCATATAAAAGATGAAAGTAAAAGTAATGATACTGTTTATAAGGAAGAATGTGAGAAATCATGTGATATTAAAACTAAAATTACACGAGAAGAAAAACATTTCATGTGTAGTAAGTATTACAAATAACCATAATTATAAAGGTATATGATTTTATTATTTCTAGGGTGGACATGGGAAAAATATGCCTTAGATTTTGTTTGGGTTATTTTATATATATCCTGATTATCCTAGGCTGGTAGTTTTATGTGTTTGACACATAGTGCGTGCTTAGTAAATATTTGGTAAATGAGCAAATTCTTCTTCTATATAGCCCCTTGGCATCAAGAGACCACAGAAGGCAGGGGCAAGCCAGAGGGCACTGATAGCAGTATAATCTATTTTGTTAATTCCATTTGAGATAGTAGGAAATTTCACCTTAGCTTTAAGGGGGGGGATTCATTAATTCTGAATAACTGCTACAAAAGGTATAATACAAATTTACAACTTATTTAATAAAGCATAACAAGTTTTAAAATCTCAATTTTTGTTTAGAACTATTTAGTAACAATGCAGAAAATTTCATGGTCTATTATACGTACAGAGGGGTGGGATGAAGAAGGGGAATCAGAAATGGAAGAGGTGATGATTTGGACCAGTTCTTACAGGGCCATAATTTCTTGGTCAGAAAGTATGAAAAACTCACTTTAATGCGCCTAATTCAATGTGTAACACAGGTGTCTCAGGCTTCTCAAACCAGGGAGTGAAGCTTTCTATCCATTAAGAACAAAATAAATTAACAGACAAAATAGAAGCAGACTCATAGATAAAGAGCAAACAGACAGCTGTCAGAGGGGAGGTGGGTTGGGTGAAAAAGGTGAAGGGATTAAGCAAAAAACCCCACCAAAACAACAACACCAAAACACCAAACACACACACACACACACACACACACACGCCACACACACACACCAAATAACCCCACCCCTTCAAATTCCCCCCCCCCCCACCCCCCCGCCAAACTCATAGATTCAGACAATAGTATGATGATTACCAGAGGGAAAGAGGGGTGGGAGGAGGTAGAGGAGGGTATGGGGGGTGATGGTTATAGAAGGAGACTTGACTTGGATGAACACACAATACACTATACAGATGACGTAGAATTGTACACATGAAATCTATATAATTTTAAGCAATATCATCCCAATACATTCAATTAAAAAAGTTCTTTCTAAAAAAAGATAGATGTCTAAAATTAGGAAGACTCTAATCCTATCTAATAAAAGAGAAACATGCAAATTGACCATACCTACCCTACACCCACAAGCCACTCCCACCAGCCAATCAGGAGTGAGTATGCAAATTAACCCAACAAATATGGCGAGCAGGAGGCTTGGGTTGCCCCTGGTGATGGAGGAAGCCAAGCTTTCTGCCCGCCCTGGCCTGCCCTGGCCTCCGCTCAAGGCTACGAAGTTTCAATTATAGAAGATAAATAAATCCCAACAAAAATGGCGGCAGCCACAGAGCTGGAGCCAGACGGAGGCTTGGGTTGCCCCTGGCGATGGAGGAAGCCAAGCTTTCCACCCGCCCTGGCCTGCCCTGGCCTCCGCTTAAGGCTACAAAGTTTCAATTATAGAAGATAAAAAAATCTCAGATACCAGGGCCTCCGCTTGGGTCACCACGGGGCATGGCCGGCCTGCAAACCACCACAGGCCCCTCGCCCTGGCTGCCCCATGCCCCAAGGGAACCCCCACCCTGATCCAGTACACCCTTCAGGGCAAACCAGCCAGCCTTCACCCATGCACTAGGCCTCTATCCTATCTAATAAAAGAGTAATATGCAAATTGACCATCACTCCAACACACAAGATGGCTG
This sequence comes from Cnephaeus nilssonii, assembly GCF_951640355.1. Lineage (NCBI taxonomy): Eukaryota > Metazoa > Chordata > Mammalia > Chiroptera > Vespertilionidae > Cnephaeus > Cnephaeus nilssonii. The sequence goes on along the minus strand of NC_137084.1, from coordinate 66,848,646 downwards.
CCCCCATGTGGTCAAAGATGGCTACCCCCATGTGGACACAAGATGGCCGCTACAAGATGGCCAGCAGGGGAGGGCAGTTGGGAGGGTCCAGGCCTGCAAGGGAGGGCAGTTGTGGGCGATCAGGCCAGGAGGGGAGATCAGTTGGGAGGGACCAGGCCTGCAAGGGAGGGCATTTGGGGGTGATCAAGCCTGCAGGGGAGGGAAGTTAGTGGTGACCAGGTCGGCAGAGGAGGGAAGTTGGGAGCGACCGGGCTTGCAGGGAAGGGCAGTTGGGGGGGGACCAGGCCTGCAGGGGAGGGCAGTTAGGGGTGACCAGACCTGCTGGAGAGGGCAGTTAGGGGTTACCAGGCCTGCAGGGGAGCGCAGTTAGGGGCAATCAGGCTGGCAGGGGAATAGTTAGGCATCAATCAGGCTGGCATGGGAGTGGTTAGGTTGGTAGGCCGAAGCGGTTAGGGGCAATCAGGAAGGCAGGCAGGTGAGCAGTTGGGAGCCAGCAGTCCTGGATTGTGAGAGGGATGTCTGACTGCCCATTTAGGCCCGATCCCATCAAAAAGAAGAGAGATGAAGGCTGGGTGAGGTAGATTTTAAAATATCAAGAATTACTAATGTTATTCTGCTAGAGTGAAAGTTAGGAACATAGAAATAAAACAATTTTTTAAATAATAATGTATGCAATAATGTGTGGTTCCTTTTGTTATAAAGGACATCTTCAGTATAATTGGAGAAAACTTGCGTTAGGTCTGAGATATACATGACAGTCAATGTTTATTTCCTGTTTTTGATAGTTGTGTTGAAGAGAATGCCTTTTTGTAAGAAATACACAGCGAAATATCCAGGGATATCATGGCAGGATGCTCTCAAATAATTTAGGAAAAAGTTCTTTGTACTCTTCTTGCAACTATTCTTCTTGCAACTAAGCTTATTTAAAAATGAAAACATTTTAAAAGGAAATTATATAGTGAAAATTCAGTCAGAAACCAACCAACCAAAATTTGTGACTAAGAGTTATGATGTGTGTATATGTATGTGTGCTTGCAATTTGTTTATATAAAAATGTAACATTATTATAAAAAATTAAAAGAAAAGTTTTAATATTTAATTTCATGATAGGGGATTATTGCCTTTTACTTTCTCATATAGGAAGAATCAATGAGTCTTGGACCTCCTGCTTCTATACCTCTCATCTTCTAAAGTGAAAATTGATATTCAGAATGATGTCTCTCAATTATATCAGATTAAATTATTTGGGGGTAATCTAAATTATTAGGAAGCATAACTTCATTAAGAAGTGTTAAAAAAGTTGTGTTCTTGGTTCATCCTGAGTTATACAAAAAATACACTAACTAGAATATGCAATTCTGAGTATTTATAGATATTGTTGTTTACATATTTGTCCAAAATTATGTGAAATTCATTATTTTTCATTGTAATTAGTTTCTATAACAATCTAATATTTAGAAAACACTTTTTATTATGATTTAAGGAAATTTGCAAAATTCTATTATTTCTTACACACGAAGTACCAAAAAACTACTAAGAAATATAATGGATGAGCAGCAAGCTTCCTTGGATTACTTATCTAATCAGGTATGAATTTTTGGTATCATGTTGTTATTGTATTTGCAGAATGATATAGTTATCTAGACCAGTGGTCGGCAAACTGCGACTTGCGAGCCACATGCGGCTCTTTGGCCCCTTAAGTGTGGCTCTTCCAACAAAATACCACGTGCGGGCTCTCACATACAGTGCGATTGAAACTTCGTGGCCCATGCACAGAAGTCGGTTTTCGGCTCTCAAAAGAAATTTCAATCGTTGTACTGTTGATATTTGGCTCTGTTGACTAATGAGTTTGCCGACCACTGATCTAGAAGTACAATCATTTATTTTTTTGAATGCATTCATGTCCAGACATCTATTTAGTGTCTACTATATTGGAGGCACCATAGTAAGCGTCAGGCAAACAGAAAATAACAACAACAGCAACAACAACAACAAATTACCTTTACTTAAGGGCAATATGGTCCAGAAGAGCAGAATAATGTATTGAAAACGTTTTGAATGCTGTCAGAATGACACAAAGGCATCCAAGATGCAAGATGTGAGGAACCTTCCCAGATGAATAGATGCTTCAAAGGTCACAAAGGGTGGGTAAGAGGGTAGGGCATGGTATTCTCAGAAATACTTGGAAGTTGGTGCAGCTGTGGAGTGGCTGCTGAGTTAAGGATGTAGAAGAAACACTGACTTAAAGAAATAGGAATTAAATCATGCCACACCAACAAGCCACCCAAATGTCTGAGCAGTGAAATTAAATGGTTAGATTGGCAGCTGGTGTGAAGGATGACTTCAGAAGGAGCAGAGGAAGGGAAGAGAGACTCCAGATAGGCAACTACAACAGTGGTTCAAGCAAGATATGAAGAACAGATTTGCAAGAGCAGTCCACTGCAGAAATAGGCAGATAAAAGCAAGAGCAGGAGGCAAACAGTACTGAATGTAATGGGTGCTATTTAGCTCTGCCTTTACTGCTTTGTTAAAACAGTAAATGGATTCAGTGTAGAAATATGGCCATCATATGTTTTTCAGAGCTGGATTTATAAGAAGCTTAGAGATATTAGTTGTAGAATTCAGCTAAAGGAAGTTTGTTCAATTATAAATTTGCTTAAATGTGTGCCTGTGTGTTTAGGTTAACGAGCTCATGAATCGAGTTCTCCTTTTGACCACTGAAGTTTTTAGGAAACAGCTGGATCCTTTTCCTCACAGACCAGTTCAGTCACATGGTGAGAAATTTGGTATTTCAACCTTTTCATATTTCTCTTTTATTGCTTAAAATTTTCCTGGACAGGTTGGGGCGTTTAGAAGTTTTGTTTAAACAATACAGCTCACTATTATCTAACAGACTGGAGGAGTAATATCTGCCATAAAACAAATTTCAACCCACACTATGTGTACTTTCCTAAATTGGGAAACTTTTCTGATCTTTTGAAAGCCATGGCTGTATACAGATATTATGAATCTGTTGAAAATAGTGTAGATTTATGTAATTGAATTCTGGGCTCCCCTTTCCATTTTATTATAATTAATCTTCAGTTAGAAGAAAAGAAAGTTTCAGAGTTCCCCCCACTTCTAAAAATATTTTTGACATTTTTGAAACATTTCAAATTGGGACTTAAAATTTGAAAAGAACAAGACAGAAATAAACCAGGATTTAGCATTTTTTAAATACTAAAATACAGTATAGTAATTCCTGGAGGCTTGGGTTTCTAAGAAAAATGCCTATAAATCTTACATCTATGAATTAATATAAAAAAATTCCAAGTAGATGAATATTATTGAGGGCCTAGTAGTGTATGATCTCTCTTTTTTCCCTTACAAAGGGAAGAGAATAAACAGCTACTGAGAATCTCCTATGTGTCAGGGATTAACATAGGCATTTTCTCATGTTATTTTGTTATTTTTTTCACTTTGTTGTATCTCATTTATTTCCCATAACCATCCAAGATAGATAGTGTTACATGGTGGTGAGGAGCATGGACTGTAATGTCTGACTGCCTTCTTCAGATCTCACCCACTGTTTCCTTAAAATCAGTATCCTAATCTGTAAACTGACAATACCTACCTCATGTGGTTGTTGTGAGGATTAAGTGAGTAAATACATGAAAAGCTCTTAAAATATTGCCTGACATGTAGTAAGACAGTATAAGGGTTTGCTGTGATAGTGATTATCATCAGATGAGGATTATGCAGCTCAGAAAAATCTAAGTAATCTGTTCACACTTATATGGATGGTGATGTCAAAGAAGAGATTCCAATCCAGATCAGTCTTTCACTGGAAACTTCTATCATATCTCTGAGCATAAATTTATTACAAGAATGTCTCAGTAATTCAGAACAAAGGCAACACATCAATATCTCCTGGAAATGAATGGAAAAGCAAATAATTTTATGGCTAATTTTTTGTAGATGACATCTTTTGAGCATTTACTGTGTACTAGGCTCTGTGCTAAGTGCTTTACATAAAGCCTTATGATGTAAATCATCAGGCTAACACTGCAAAGTAGATATTATTATCATTATTTATTATTATATTGCACATGAAGCAAAGAGGTTAAGTAACTTGCCGAATGTTCTCGATTAGTAAGGAGAGGAAGTAGGACTCTAACCCAGGCTCTTGGCTCTGGAGTCCTAAGCTTTCATGTGTTTGTTTTTCTGGGTCATTGACACTTGTGAGGGTTGAATTTATTTTATTAGATTTATAAAAGGTAATACAGAATAAAGCATTGTAGAGTAAAATGTAATATCCATATCCACACAAATACAGTATGTTTACAATTCCCTGGCAATTGTAGAAAGCTTTGGGGAGGGTGGTTATAGGGTGCTACAATTCAATTGTCAACAGAGCAGGCTTCAAGCATAACTTCTTGGTGAAGAAGGTGATTTCCCCCTCCTCTCCCTTTGCTGCTTGTAATAGTGGTCCCCAATACATCAAAGTTTCTGAAGTTTTGAATATAGTAGTCAAATGTATGTTAATAGTAGTTAGTCTATATAATTCCTTTGGGTTTTCTCCTCTCTAGAGATAAGCCTACATTCCTGAAAAGGCATTATTTATTGGGCATGAGATGTATAGTTATAAATTAAATAAATGTTGATCTCAAATGAAACTTTTAAACAGTATTGAATATTAATAACTAACAGTGATGTTATGTTTGTTACAGCATACATTCTTTAATCCCAGTTTTTACATGTATTTTCTCCTTATTTCCAAAACTGAGATCATTTTTCATTTCCATGAGTTAAAATCATCATATCATTAATGGAATTTGTAATAATCTCAAAGAACACTATTAATTCTCTACAGTAAAGTTATTATCTTAAATGTACACTTGAAAATATCCTAAATAACTAATTTTACTTTTCTAGGTTTAGATTGTACTGATATTAAAGATACTGTTGGCTCTGTCACCAAAACACCAAGTGGTTTATATATCATCTATCCGGAAGGATCTAGCTACCCATTTGAGGTAAAGTTTTCCCTTACTATATGAAATAGGATAAATATCCAACCAAAATTAATTAATGTTAAAATTTAATTGCTTTAATACTTAACATATCTCTTGAAAAATTTTAAATAAGTTAGTATAAGTTCTAGTTTCGAATTTTGGTTTTTTAAAGTTCTTTGTCCAAACCACAAATGTGTAAAGAGACTACAGAGTCTTTCACTTTTCTATCTGAGTTTTCATGGTTATACTTTTCAAAGTAAATCCTTTTGGTTTAGGATCTTTCTAAAATATATATATATTTTTATTGCCCTAACCGGTTTGGCTCAGTGGATAGAGCTTCGGCCTGTGGACTGAAGGGTTCCAGGTTCGATTCCGGTCAAGGACATGTACCTTGGTTGCGGGCACATCCCCAGTAGGGGGTGTGCAGGAGGCAGCTGATCAATGTTTCTAACTCTCTATCCCTCCCTTCCTCCCTGTAAAAAATCAATAAAATATATTTAAAAATATATTTTTGTTGATTTTAGAGAGGAAGGGATGGAGAGAGAGAAAGATAGAAACATCAATGATGAGAGAGTATCATTGGTTGGCTGCCCCCTGCATGCCCACACTGGGATTGAGCCTGCAACCCGGGCATGTGCCCTGACCAGGAATTGAACTGTGATCACCTGACTCATAGGTTGACACTCAACCACTGAGCAATGCCAGCTGGGCTGGTGTAGGATCTTATATTATCTTTACAGTAGGCAGAATTGTGCAATATAAATACTTACTTGTTTTAATTAGCTTATAAATATTAGAAAATAATGGTGTGCTTTCCCTTAGAGCTCACTAAAAATACTTTTGATTTACCTTCCTATATATAGTTATAATTTTTTGTATGACAAGTGGCTTTATGTGATTGTACAAGTTAATAATTAAAAAACATTAAAGTGAGACATTGAAAAGCTGATTCATTCATAAATTGAATGAAATAAATCATTGATGTCTATTCTCAGTAGTTCTATACTGGGATTTCTAGAAGAAATTTCTACTAGAAATTCTGTATATTTATATATATTATATATATAATTTTTCTGATACTTCTTTATGCATAAGAAAGTTTATTTCACTGGCATCACACCTTGTTGATAGTATTTATTACACAAATAAAATAATTTTTTTTCTAACTAGATACTAGCAATTTCTTTTCTTAGAATTGCTATCATTATTCTTTCATACCTATTCACAAGATGTCAAAAAATTAGGAATTTGGCAGGAAATAATTTTAAATTATTTAATTAAAAAATGGGCCAGAACAGATGTGGAAAGAGGAGGCTTCTAATTTTTGAAGAGCAGGACACATAATTACCTCTTTTGTGGGAAAGCGTTTGTTCCCTAGCTCCCTCCATACTGCCTTTCTCTGTGCAGCAGGAAGTTTCTACTGGAGAGGACTGCTCTGATTCCCCCCTATGTCACTTCTATGGGTTCCCTACAATTGTCCTCTTAGGGGCATCTTACACAGTCCCGACAGATACACCTCACCTATGAGTGCCTGCTGAGATGGGACACAGATCATACCGCTGTGCCTGAAAATTGCAGTCTACACACAGTCCTCCCGGGCTTTCGGAGAGAAGAACAAAGACAGGTACACGGGCATATTTAACACTGTATTTAAAAAAAATAAACATTTTCATTCAAAGGAAAAGTTAATTTGTAAAGAAATACATCACTCTGCCACATCTTATTGGTACTCTTATTACTCAACTGAAAAATATTTAGAGTTAAGGGATAAGAGAATAACCTTAAAATGCTACAAACACTTATATGTTAAAAAAAAAAATGATGGATGCAGGAACCCATAGAAATGACATTTAAATTTCTACAAAGAATTTAGTTTATCATAAAACAAACTTACAGTTAATGGAAGTATAGTCTCTGCATCAGTCAATTGAATATATTAATATTATACAATTGCATTGAAACTTTCAGTGAAAGCATCTTCTCTTTCTCTAGGCTTAAGGGTGAAGCATGAGTTTTATATAAAAGAATGAAAGTCATAGTATGTTATTTTTGTCTTTTCTGGGTCTATTTTAGGTAATGTGTGACATGGATTACAGAGGAGGTGGATGGACTGTGATACAGAAAAGGATTGATGGGATAATTGATTTCCAAAGGTTGTGGTGTGATTATCTGGATGGATTTGGCGACCTTTTAGGTCAAATTATATTTATTTTTCCTTTATATTTTTTCTTCTTTTTGGTATTACACCTATAGACTGTCTCTTGGTCAAATTGTTAGTAAGAAAATAGTAAATACTTGTGAATATACAAATATGACTAAATCATTCTCTCTTAATATGACAAATTATTTAAAACTAGAGGCCCAGTGCATGGATTCATGCATCGGGGATGAGGGCGTCCCTCGGCCTGGCCTGCAGGGAGTGGGCCAAAACTGGCTCTCTGACATCTCCCGAGGGGTCCAGGATTGTAAGAGAGTGGTTCTGGGGTGACATACCTAGGAATCGGGCTCCCTCCTCCGTTCTCCCAATATTATGTCTCACTTCTTTCATCTCACTTTACCCTAAGTTTGGTGGTAACTGATGACTTGCGGGCATTTAGCTGCAAAATGCAGTTATTTAGCAAACGGGATTTACTTAGCCTGGAATCTAGTCGGCCTAGGGCAGGACCCTGCTCAATGTCAGGCTCCCACCCAGGCCCTTCTGCCCAGGTGGAGTCCTGTGGCGGCGGAAACCTCCTTCTTCCCACCTGAGCTGCTCCTTCACCTCCTTCCCTTCCCGGAGGTTGCCTGCTGGTGCTACTGTCTGCCCGGAAGGAGGGAAGCTGTGGCCAGTTTCTCAGCCGAGAGTGGTAGTGGGAGAATGTGCGGCCTCCACAGGAAATCAATATTAAGCAGGTGGGCCAGCACAGACGTTAGTTTTTAGGGCTGCAGCCTCACATCTCACTATTTAGCTAGTTGAGTCGGAAAGTTTCTGTAAGGGCCAGACCCATGACCTCTGCAGTGGGCTAGAGTCCAGGTGGGGAGCCAGACCCAAAGTGGGGAGCCAATGGGCTAGAGGCCTGGTGCATGGATACGTGCACCGGTGGGGCCCCTTGGCCAGGCCTGCAAGGATCAGGCCAACACCAGCTCTCTGACATCCCCTGAGGGGTCCTGGATTGCGAGAGGGTGATTCTTGGGTGACGCACCCCCAGAATCGGGCTCCCTCCTCTCTGGTTCTGGGTGCGTCACCTGAGAACTGCCGCTGCCAAGTCACTGAAGCTCAGCAGCTCCTGCGTTGAGCGTCTGCCCCCTGGTGGTCAGTGCATGTCATAGCTACAGGTTGGCTGGTCAAACGGTTGGCTGGTTGGCTGGTCACTTAGGATTTTATCCTACCTAATAATATACAAATATGCAAATTGACCGTACCTTAGCTATGCCCGCGATTGGCCAGGAGGCGCGGGGGGGGGGGGGGCGGGACTCGGGGTGGCTGGGGTGGCTGATTGGGCCGGCGGGACGCTGAGCTCGAGTCGCCAGCGGCGGCTTGAGCTCAGCATCTGCGCCATGGCTGTGCTGCGGAACAGAAGGGGCCTCTGGGGCAGCGAGCTCATGTCCCACCGCGGACCATCAAAAGCGGGGGAGCTGGGTGCCTGTCCGCTCAGGCACCAGGCCTTTCAGAAGCCTTCGCCGCGCCGGAGGCTTCTGAAAGGCCTGGTGCACCAGCGGACAGGCACCCAGCTCCCCTGTGATCGAAAGCGAAAGCGTGTAGGGGACCCTACACATGCATGATTCAATCATGCACTGGGCCTCTAGTATATATAGATAAGTAGGTCTTTAGTTGGAATTTGAAAATCTTTAATTTTAGATACCTGTTGAAATATGATTTGTGTGAAAATTCTAAATTGGGTATTTATTAAGTATCTGCTATGTACCCAGAAGAGTTCTGGCCAGGTGCTCAAGAAATATTTGTAGAATGAAAAATGTATGGGCATGGTTGTCATAAACCTTGAAATTCTTCAGATGTGTGTTGTGTCTACACAAGTAAATTAAATGGAGAATTTAGGTATGTGGCTGTACAAATTCGAGTTATGTGAACTGGGAGTAGTGTTTTATAAAAATATCAATTAAAATCACTATATTCAAAATCTGAAAAATGTAAACCTCAGGTTGATTGTAAAATCTGTTTACATTATTGCCACACAACAGCATAACTTTTGCTGGTGAATAGAAATATCAGTATTTCTGAATACTATAGATTTTACATTGTTGGAATATTTGCAGGTGATTTCGATCATTTTTATGCTAGTTTAAGTTACTGTTGTTATAATTTAAATCTTTAGCATCCCATAATAATGTCATCTAAGGATTTAGCACTGAATGCCAGTGATTTTAGAAGGGCCATGAAATGTAATAAAATGTTATGTATAAGGCCAAATATCTGCCATGTTATGGAGTGTAGTTAACATACTGGTATTTTCTCAGCATTAACCTATAAATTTCCAGTGAGTGTTTCTTCCTGAATTCAGCCTTTGAATTTTCATCTTCCTTACCATACATTATGCTTGTTTCTATGGGGAAATTATATGAGTTTTGATAAAATGGTCTTCAGGCTGATTTCTTTCACACAAACAGACTGCTTTGTACTTCATATATATTTTAAACAACTTGTAATTAAGTTAACTATCTTAAGTCTTAAATTTGGGGTGATGGTAGAGGGGAGAGATGGCAGGGACATTTAAAATGGACAGTCATAGATTTGAGACACTACACAGACCCTTGAGGACCCATTTTACTTCCTGTATTTATTTATTACTTCCTGTACACCCCTTCTTCCCTTACTTCTTCAGGATAATTTTCAATTCCAAGTGGGTGTGTAGCTAAAATACCTTGGGATTTTAGGTATGCCCTGGAGAGGGACTTAGTATCTTAGCTATAGTTTTAAGAGTTTGAATGCTGTCACACTGTCCCCCAACTCTCTGAAGTTTATTTTGACTAGACCCTTACTTCCTTCAGTAGATCTATAATTGTTTTGGAAATATTGACCCTAAATCTGAGGGTACTCCAATGTTATTACATTATGCTTCCATTTGTAGGTCATTCACAAGCTGCATTATAACAAAGAAATATTTGTTCACAAAGCATTAGTCTCAAAGACAGAAAAAAATTATTTCAACTGAGCATTATCAGGGGACGTCACATTAAAAGGTGCTGATTTGGAGGTTAGACCTCTTATATTTACCAGGACACATCATTTTGTTACTTGCTATAATATTTCAACTGGCTTTTTATTGACATGCTTTAAGGTAAAACTTGACTTTTTACTTAATTAACCTTTAAATGAATTTTTGAATTTAATTTGGGGAAATAAAACTGAGTCTAGTTATCCACAGTCTAGCGAAGTAGAAGTGTGAAGTTTTATTCCCCTCCAAATTAGGCAATCACTGATAATTTGAACGAGATCCATCCAGTCCCTCCAATGATTTATGTTATTAAATAACACCAAACACTCAATGTTAAGGGGTTATTCTAATTTGTGTTAAAATATGTTTTAAAAAGCTGTGTTTTTATTTTACAGGTGAATTTTGGCTAGGTCTAAAAAAGATTTTTTACATAGTAAATCAGAAAAATACCAGTTTTATGCTGCATGTGGCATTGGAATCTGAAGATGATACATTGGCTTATGCTTCGTATGATAATTTTTGGCTAGAGGATGAAACAAGATTTTTTAAAATGCATGTAGGACAGTATTCAGGAAATGCTGGTAAGTTTTTTATTCCTAAAATTATCCAGAGGATTTAAATATAACTGACTCAGAATTAGGTAAAGATAAAAGTAATGCATTTCTCTTGGTATATGACACATGACTGATAAGAGAAAAGATTAGGAATGAGAAAAACTGGCCAGGTCTTGAGTTTTGAAACTGTTATGATTATTGCACCACCTGTGATTTTGCAGTGCTTTATACTCTTTGAAACAATTTGCCACATGTAATCTCCGTTGATTCTTTAGCTAGAGAGCCTGTGGGTTAGGCTTGGGAAATATTATTTACATTTTTATGTCCAAAGAGGCTGGCATTTAGAAATCATAAATGTTAGAGCTGATCTTCACTCGTCTCACTCTACAGGTGAAAAAAATGAAAAGATTAAGTGTCTTGCCCAAGAGTCCCAGCTCATCACATCTGAGCAAGGGCAAGAAATCAGGTTGATAGAATAATTAGTTTAGTATTTTTTCACTATATGTTGGCACACCTACTCATTTACAAATAAGCTTAATTTGTTAGAAATTCATAGTACTTGCTGTTAAATTTATATTTTTATAAATTTATGTTAAAATTTTAAATTTGAGTTAAGAAATATGAAATTCAACTCTCTTGTTGCTCATCATGGTACTCATTCATTATGTATTTTTAGTGATAGAAATCCAAAAAGAAATGATATATATTCCCAAGTCTTTAAGTGATCAAAACATGACTCCTATCCCTGCAATTTATTTAACTGCTTTGCCTTGGCCAAGATCCGTAATCTTTGAAGATCATTGGGAATATCAGGGATATGGTACATATAATGTCCAATGTAAGCCCTTTAAAAATTGTATTCTTTTAACTATTGTCCAGTTAGTTCAAATATCATTTGGAGAGCCACAAAGAAAAGGCACACTTCAGTAGTGTGCCTAATTTTTTTCTTGAGGGCATTGGGCATCCTATATAATAAAAGGCTAATATGCAAATTGACCGAACGGCAGAACAACTGGTTGCTATGACGTGCACTGACCAACAGTGGGCAGATGCTCAACACAGGAGCTGCCCCCTGGTGGTCAGCAAACTCCCACTGGGGGAGCACCACTCAGCCAGAAGCTGGGCTCACGGCTGGCAAGCGCAGTGGCGGTGGTGGGAGCCTCTCCTGCCTCTGTGGCAGCGCTAAGGATGTCTGACTGACGGGGGGGAGCAGGCCTAAGCTGTCAGTCGGACATCCTCCAAGGGCGCCCAGACTGTGAGAGGGCACAGGTTGGGCTGAGGGACCCCCTGTGAGTATAGGAATTTTGTGCACTGGGCCTCTAGTTTTATATAAACTTAGTAGCCTATAAATAAAACCAAACAACTTTTGCAGTAACAAATCTAAGTTTTTTAAATGTAGAAGTTTCACATTCTCTCATACCTATCTATCTTACATGTTGTAAAATGGTAGTGGTATGAAAACCTCTTATACATAAATTATTTTCTTTTTCTAAATTAACAATGATCACATTACTCTTCCCTGAAGAATGACAGGTCTATACACCATCATCTTTGTCCTAAATTAGCTGAATAAATCAACACAGCCAAACTTCTGTTTTGGATTGTGATTTTTTTAAATTGTAATTTTATATCAAATGTCCACTTAAAGATCCCTATTATGCTAAGGAATTTATCAACATGTTTTGCCATATTGCAATCTGGAGGAGAGTTTGTCATATGACATCTTGTAGAAAATAATTTAAATCTCACTTTTAGATGCAATGCTTTTGCATAATAGGCTGGTAAAGGTCAATTAAAAATTACAAAAAGTGCCTTTAAATTTAGTCATTTACAAGATCTATTTTACCCAGGTGATGCTTTCCGGGGCTTCAGAAAAGAAGATAATCAAAATGCAATGCCTTTCAGCACAGCAGATGTTGATAATGATGGATGTCGTCCCGCATGCCTGGTCGTTGGTCAGTCTGTGAAGAGCTGCAGTCACCTCAATAACAACACTGGCTGGTGGTTCAACCAATGTGGACTAGCAAATCTGAACGGCATTCATCGCTTCCCTGGAAAATTGCTTGCAACTGGAATTCAATGGGGCACATGGACTAAAAACAACTCACCTGTCAAGATTAAATCTGTTTCAATGAAAATCAGAAGAACTTACAATCCATATTTTAAGTAATTTCATTTTAAATTGTAATTCATGTTCCATAATTATTTTTTTTTATAAAACATAAAAGACTTTAGATAGTATCTCTTTTTACTGAGTGTTTCAAACATTTTAGCCAAAATTTAACTATGGATGACATCTAGGGGTTGAGAGTGTATTTTGTAGAGTTTTAATGAAAGAAAGCATGGCTCTATGTATGCTTTTCATTACTACCTATATAATAAATAATAAAATTTATTTTAAGTAAATTATGATGTCTTCTGGAGTCTGTTGTCCTTTTAAAGGATCACCTCCTCCCTTTTTAAAAATCTTTATTGTTGAAAGTTACATAGGTCCTCCTTTATCCCCCATTAATCTCTTCCAGCCTGCTCCCCCCCACCCCCAGGGCCTCACCACCCAATTGTCTGTGTCCATGGGTTATGCATATATGCATACAAGTTCATTGGTTGCTCTCTTCCACCCACCCTCCCCTGCCTTCCCTCAGAGGTTCAACAGTCTGTTCATGCTTCTATGTCTCTGGGTCTATTTTTGATCATCAGTTTATTTGGTTCATTAAATTCCATATGTGAGTGAGATCATGTGATATTTATCTTTCTCTGACTGGCTTATTTTGCTCAGCATAATACTCTCTAGGTCCACCCATGTTGTTGCAAATGGTAAGAGTTCTTTCTTTTTTATTGCCATGTAGTATTCCATAGTGTAAATGTACCACAGTTTTTTTTTAGTGTTTTTTTTTTATCCACTCATCTGCTGATGGGCACTTAGGCTGTTTCCAAGTCTTATCTATTGTAAATTGTGTTGCTATGAACATAGGGGTGCTCTCCCCCTTTTAAAAAGCATCAAACCATCATAGTTTGTTAGAAAAATTGAAGAGAACATTATACTTATTTCTATACTTATTCTAAATGGTACCTATGTAATCTACAGATAATTTCTATTGAAGACAATTCTAAGAAAAAATTTTGTGCTGATTAATATATAAACTTCACATGGTTAAAAACAACTTACTATATCCAGGTGATTCCACAACATTTTATAGGTAATAAGAATTTTCTATAAAAATAAAGTCCTTGTTTTCGCATTTTATTGTGATTAATAATTTTATTTGTATTTGTAATAAATTTATTATGTATATCCTGATCAGTTGCATTCTAAACACATTTACATCTTTCTCTTTTTAAGCCAATAGGAATGGTATGAACTTTAAGTGAAGGACAATGGAAAAAAAAGTGATGAATCAGTGGTCTACAGGTGGAAACATGCTGTGCCAAGTGACAGTCATTGATAAAAAAGTTGAGGGAAAGAACTAAGAATTAGAAAAGTACTTTGTCCAGAGTTAGGACTATACCGTGTACAAAGGAGGGTAGAGGTGGCTTAGAAATGAGGTGGGAAGAGGACTGAATTAAAAATACGTATGAGGATATAGATATCAGGGAGAGACCTGAGCCCAGAATAGAGCTAACCTAGCTCAGAACATAGGACCTGATCTGAGTTTAGGGATGGGCAAAATGACAAGGTCACCATTCAAAATTGCTTTCACTTTGATCTACTCTCCAAGCAGTGAATAAATCATGTGACAGCATTTACACGAGATAAGGTTGCAGGAGCACGAACGTGGCCTCCTGTGCCCCAGAGGCACAGCTGAGGTGCGGGTTGGAGAAGTACAGAACTGTGGGTGCACTGCCTTTTATACCTACAGTGATTTGAACACCAGAAAACGCTATCTACGAATTAAGGACATTATGTTGCTACTTAGTAAACCACATCTAATGTGTGGATCTGGATCTTGAAATTCTTGCTGAGCTTGCACAGGGCCAATCTCCTTTATTGCACTGCAAAGTACAGGGGCTTCATATTTTCAATCCCACCATAAAGACTTTGGTGCTAATGGGAACGTTGGAGGTAAAAGCAGAATGGGAATAAATGCTGGGATGATACGGAAAAGACAGATCCAGAGAGCAGCAAGAAATTTTACTTTCTTTAGGCTTGGGAGTGGGAAGCTATATATGATTTTGAATGGCTAAGGGACGATAACCTCCAGGATGCCTTGTGAGAAGTTGTAAAAGTACCATTGCAAAGGAGAAGGTATACCTTGGGTAATAATCTTGAGTTTCACACTCCCCAAAATGAAGTGACCTGACCCTCAGAAGTTAAGAGATCAGGACAACTGGTCCCTTTTTGCTATCTGCTACTTCAACAGCATGCACGCACATGTTGGAGGCCTTAAAGGTCTCAGTCACATGTGGTCTGAATGACATCATTATAGATCCATTCTTTCGGGATCTGAGGACTTTCCTAGGCAAATGGTCCCATTTAAGAACATAACTACTTTATTCTTTCATCAATGTAATCACCAGTAAACATGAAACTGTGTCCAGTTAAAAATCAAAAGAAAGAGATACAGATCTGAAAGTTTCTCTCTAAACCATCATAGATTAGTTACAAATAGAAAAAAGTCAACATAATAGCTTTGAGAGCTATAGATCTTAGAAGTAGTCCAAAAGCAAGTAATAATCTATTTAAAAAAGAACTCTAAAGCATTACTAAGAAACATAAACAACTTTAAATAGCAACACAAGCATGATCTTTGATTAGAAGACTTACGTCAAGATGTATGAAGTAGAGTAATGGGGTGTGAGAACCAAGAACAGTTTGGAGTTGCAGGAACAATGTGTGAGGAGGATTTAGGTTGTATCAAGAGGTCACTGACACAAATTGCCTCATTGGCAGATATGACATAGCTTTTACTGAGAAATGTATAGGCTGGTAGATGGGAGAGCCTGCTTATCTTAATGAGCAGTGTGCTCTGGGAGGCCAGTTTTGTAACAGGATAAGCTTCAGGGTTGAGAAAGTGATCTTGCTTGAAAGGCAGAGTCCACTGAAGCTCTGTGGCTGGTACCTGCTCTTTCCATTGAGCCACCACAGATCCACTGAGCCTGCTCTTTGATAAGCTACTAAAGAAGGGAGACAATGAGCCCCTCGGCTATTCAGATCCATCTCCAAAGTAGTCCATAAATTTAAAATAAGGACCCCATAAAAGGTCAATAGGATTTTGTTTTTTTTTAAATTTTGCAGAAATTTGAAGTGCTTCTAGAAGTATGATAAGTTGATTATGAAAGTATATTATAAACATATGCGTTTTTAAAATTACGGTGTAACAAATGACCACAAATTTAGTGGCTTTAAGAGACACTCATTTATTAGCTCACAGTTCTGTATGTCAGATGTTTGACAAGGTGTGGGTGGGCTTTCTGCTCAAGGTATTATGACGCTGAAATCAAGGTATAAAAATGTCGAATCACTATTGTACACCTGAAGCTAATGTAATGAATATAATATTGTATAACAACGATACTTAACTAAATAAAAAAAGTCATCCAGGCTGAGCTCTCATCTGGGCAGCCTGCAGCCAGGGAAGGGAGGCCCCGATCGGCCCTGATTGCCAGCCAGGCCTAGGGACCCTACCCCTGTACGAATTTCATGCCCTGGGTCTCTAGTGTTCTTATAAAGACAAGTCAATTCTTTTTTTGGGCGGGGGAGGGGTGGTAAAGAATTATAAATTTATTATTACATCTGCTAGCCAGAAGGGCTGAGACCAAAATGGCATCAGCCAAGACAAGTCAATTCTGCTAGTTTGAAATAGATTTTCAGTGATGTTATTAAAAATGAGTTTGGAAAGCCTTATGTTGATCTAATAGGAGATAACAAGGTAAGTAGGAGAAAACAAAAGCAAAACTTTATTGTCTATGGAAATTGGCCCAAAGCAAGATTACCACCAGCCTCTTAGTGGCTGCTTACTACTATCCAAGGGATGATGTAAGAGTATCACAGGACCTGTGCTTTCAGTTCAAGTAAACAAGCATAACTAGAAAAACTTTGAGAACTAGAAATGAGAAAAATGGGTAATACTAAAGCATGTAAAAGGCTATTTTCATTTCATGGTCCCTAGTATTATACCTTTAATATATTCCTGCTTTTTTTTTTCTATAAAAGCAGACTTTAAGAAGTCAAATACTTGTTACATGGCACTTAGCAATTTAATGCATTAAACAGCTGGGAATAAGACTTGAGGTATTTCATTTTCCACTAATGCCTGGAACATTTTTTATTTTAACAATACTAATCTTCTGAAACTGTAACAAATGATATAATGAAAACTTTTATTTCCTATAAGTTATACACATTTTTAAGAAATGCATTTAAAAACATTTAATTTACATCTTTAACAATACTGCAATTTCACACTTAAATGTAAGTTTTGGGTAAAACTCTATAAATAATCTCAAAATAAGATTCTTAAAACCTGCCAAATATATAGGAAATGAACAGACTTAGTATCATATATCAAAAATATCAAAGCAGCCCTAACCGGTTTGGTTCAGTGGATAGAGCATCGGCCTGCGGACTCAAGGGTCCCGGGTTCGATTCCGGTCAAGGGCATGTACCTTGGTTGCGGGCACATCCCCAGTAGGGGGCGTGCTGGAGGCAGCTGATCGATGTTTCTCTCTCATCGATGTTTCTAACTCTCTGTCCCTCTCCCTTCCTCTCTGTAAAAAATCAATAAAATATATTTAAAAAAAGTAAAAAAAAAAAAATCAAAGCAGCTGATAATCTGAAAATTAAGTGCTTTATTCAGTCTTCTACCAACTGAACAATGGTGCTTGAATTAAACTTTTAATTCTAAATGAATATGCATATAAATGAATATATATATATATATATATATATATATATATATATATATATATATATATATACTAGAGGCCCCGTGCATGAAATTCATGCACAGAGATGGGGGATCCCCCAGCCCAGCCTGCACCCTCTCCAATCCGGGACCCCTCAGGGGATGTCCAACTGCCTCTCCCAATCTGGGACTGCTTGACTGCCTGCCTGCCTGATTGCCCCTAACTGCTCCTCTACCAGCCTAATCACCCCTAACTGCTCCCCTGCTGGCCTGATCGCCCCTAACCACCTCTGCCTCAACCTGAACCTGGAACCCAGGCTTCCCTCCCTCCGGCCGGCCACAGCCACAGGGGACTGTGGGCCAGTGGCTTCACCTGGGCCGCAACTGCAGGTGCTCAGGACTGCAGGGTGGATGGCTTGTCCCTCTCCCGGGCTGCAGGCACAGGCATAGCCACTGGTGCCCAGGACCGTGGGGCAGGTGGCTTGTCCCTCTCCCAGGCTGCAGCCTGGCTGGTCCCCATTCCTCTCTCGTGAGCTCATTTGTGCCTGGCTGGTCTCTCCATTCCTCTCTTGGGAGCTCATTTGTGCCTGGCTGGTCCCCATTTCTCTCTCCCCAGTGTTGAGTGTCTGAGCTGTTACGGCTTTGCAGTGTGAGGGCGTGATGACCATTTGCATATTAGCTCTTTATTATATAGGATTACCTTGTAATGCAATTGTTGTATATGCCAACCATTGTGTTGTCTTAGTTTCAATGTTTTCAATCCAGTCATCTAGGTGTCTGTATCCCCTGGGTGTTGACAAGACTTCTGGGCACTGGGGCAGACATCTGCAAGAGTAGACAGATGACACCTCATGGTTTAGGTGACATTGTTCCTCTTAGGTGCTCAGGTGGAGATGCACTAGCCTGACAGAGCCAACACTGAGCTTAAAACGAAAGAAGTTTGGGAAGAAAAAGGATTTATGTCTGCCCTAAACTAAGGTATGAGGAAGAATAAAGTCACTTATATTTATTATGTGTGAGTATGTGTCTGTATGTGTTTAACTTTCATTTGCTGAGGTAGGTCGAGTCATCCTCCTGGGGACTAGGACTAAGACCAGAGCCTTTTCCTCCTGGAAGAGAGAGTCTTTGGAGAATTGTTCTTCAGCTTTCACTCCCTCCCCTAGGAAGTGGGTGGTCCTGAGGGAGAATCAACTACACTCCCTTCCACCCCAAAATTAACAAACAAAACCAAAAGTTTAGAGAATCTATTTCTTCCCTTGTGCTATCAGCTTTCAGAGAAACATCCAGAGGTATGTATGTATGTATGTATATATGTATGTATGTATTTAAATTTTTTTTTTATTGATTTCAAAGAAGAAGTGAGAGGGAGAGAGAGATAGAAATATCAATGATGAAAGAGAATCATTGATCAGCTGCCTCCTGCACGCCCCCCACTGGGGATCGAGCCCAAAACCAGGAACCCCCTGGTTTATAAGTTGACGCTCAACTACTGAGCCATGCCATCCAGGCCGTCCAGAGGTATTTTAAACAGGAAAAGCAAATCCTTGGCTCAGATGGAGTTTGCACTGGCTCTGAGTATTTCCTGGAAGGAATCCTTGTGCTAGGGCTCCAGCAGATCATGGTATTCCCCTCTATCACTTACACAAATGGGAAGAATGGGCTGCGGGGGCCAGGGTGCTGTCTTAATGCATGGATTTTAGGATTTTAAAGCCACATGGTCCCAGGTGGCGAGGTCTAGGTCATAGAGTGAGTGACAAATACAAGCCAGTATACTGAGAACCAGGATATTGTTAAAATCTTCTAGGGTGGGGGCAAGCCAGGCTGTCTACATGTTACACTTTGGGTGGAAAGGATGACATCCAGGTGATCATGATAGAATGAATGACAGTGATTGAATAGCAATCAGAAGGGGTGGGTTTGGTAATTAGATTCAGGGAGTTGTGCCTTTCTTTGGGTACCTCCTTGATAGCGTGAGCTCAGGAACACAGACAAAAACATTGAAGACCTAAAGCAGTGAGGCTGTGGATCCATGTGCCCCTGGTACTTATCAGAGGTGGAATTGGGAGAAAGTGGAATGCTTGTGCCGGAGAGATAGGATTATATGTGGGGAAGGCTCTGGTGGCTCTAGCGGACCTGAATATGAGTTGTGGAAGGATCTTGAAGGATCTTGTCCTTCTGATCTAGATGTTCAGGCTCCAGAATTTTTCTGATGGATTTCAACCCAAACAAATCCTTTTTCTACCCCAAAATGATCAGAGGATGTTTGTGATGAATTTGCTGAAGTGCTATAGACCTGTGGTCTAGATGATAGATGCAAATCTATCTGATTTAGACCTGTGGTCTAGATGATAGATGATGTGGGATGAGCTGGTACATAAGTGTAGATTCTTAGATTCAAGAGTTGGATGCCTGACCCTTACTTCTTGGACTCACCGAGAAAATTCTTGGTCACTGTAAGTTTCTCTTCCTCACCTCTAACTCTTATACCCTTGTCTTTGAAATGCCCCAACTTTGGTGGTTTGATTTGGTCAACCAGCTTTGAGTTTCCAGATTTGGGGTAGACAGCATTCTCTTTGGCATCGTTTGCATGAATAACTGCTGGATACATTGGCACTGCCCCAGAGATAGGGCTACCCTCTGCTTATATTTGATCACGGGGTTTTGAGAGTTTCGCTGGGATATAATTCTGAGGCTGCGCCTCCTTTACTTTTTATAAAAACGAAAAAGTTTGCAGTATGGGAAGTATTACTAGGACAAAGGGTGCATTAGGTTGGATAATTAAAAGACTTACGAGGCCTCAACGAGCCTGATCAATAAAGGAAAAGGACATAGCACAGCAGGAGAAAGAGAATGCAAGCAAGCATCTGGAGCCCAAGAAACTGCAATGTAGTTCCCCAGTGTCTTTCTTATTTGTGTAAGGATGTACTTTGTATCCGGATTGAATTGCCAAGAACTGTGTGCTGATCGATCTTTTTCTTGGGAGAGGTACTTAAAAGTTTCCATTGGGGTCTTTTACCGTACATCCCTCTTGGTCACATAGCCAAGCCAGGCTGTCCCACTGGTTACACTGGGTGTGAGTCATCAATAAACAATCTGGTCCTGGCTGACACCAGGCGAGCTTGAACTTGAAACCACATCTCATAAATCATGAGCTCACTGCCCTTATCTTGGCTAAGAGCCAGTGCCCAAATCCCAGGCATTCTCAGAGATAAGCATAGAGTTGTCCTGGTCCAACTGTAAGATAACTATCCTATACCATCTCCCTCTGACACTTGGTCATAACTTTTAAATTATATATTGCATATTATTCTCTTCCCTGAAATTTTGGTTAGTTATAAAACAGATAAAGAAAGAGAACATTTTTTTTAAAAGTAATAACTATCTTCCAGTGAGTACTGTTTTAAATAGGCATTGTTTTAAACATTTTAATTTACTAAATTTCCAGCACAAGAATGCTCTTAATCATATACAAGCTTAACAATAGTTTTATCTCCTTCCACCATTGAAAATTTGGTGGTGATGGGGGAGGGGGAGGAGGGAGGTTGCTTTTTAAAACTAATTGAGATATAACTTATAAACCATGAAACTCACCCTTTAAAAGTATACAGCTCAGTAATTTTTAGTATATTCACAAGATTGTATAATCATTATCACTACGAATTGCAGGAAATTTTCATTATCACCAAAAGAAATCCCATACCCATTCACAGCCTTTCCCTCTAGCTCCTGCAATCACTACTTTCTGTCTCTATAGAACTGCCTTTTATGAACAAACTCATACAATACTAGAGGCCTGGTGCATGGATTCATGCACCTGTGGGGTCCCTCAGCCTGGCCTGCAAGGATTGGCTGAAATTGGCTCTCCAACATCTCCCAAGGGGTCCTGGATTGCGAGAGGGCGGTTCTTGGGTGCTGCACCCCAGAATCGGGCTCCCTCCTCTCTGGTCCCAGGTGCTTCACCTGAGAACCGCAGCTGCCAAGTCACTGCAGCTCAGCAGCTCCTGTGTTGAGCATCTGCCCCCCCTGGTGGTTAGTGTGTGTCATAGCTACCTGCTAGTTGGCCTGTCGCTTAGGCCAGTGGTCGGCAAACTAAAGTTGG
This sequence comes from Cnephaeus nilssonii, assembly GCF_951640355.1. Classification (NCBI taxonomy): domain Eukaryota; kingdom Metazoa; phylum Chordata; class Mammalia; order Chiroptera; family Vespertilionidae; genus Cnephaeus; species Cnephaeus nilssonii. The sequence goes on along the minus strand of NC_137084.1, from coordinate 66,827,004 downwards.
TGAGCTGCCCTTTGCTGCTCTGTTGACTAATGAGTTTGCCGACCACTGGGATAGGGGCTTAATCACAAGGAACAACGACAGCCTGTAATTATTGGAATCGAGAGTCTAGGTCAGTGGTCGGCAAACTCATTAGTCAACAGAGCGGCAAACTGCGGCTCATGAGCCGCATGTGGCTCACGAGCCGCAGTTTACCGACCACTGGCTTAGGCTTTTGTATATATAGATGTTATTTTTGTGTGTGACTGGCTTCTTGCACTTAGCATAATGCCTTCAAGTTTCTTCCACATTGTGGCATGTATCAGTATTTCATTCCCTTATTTTTAAAAAACAGCTTTATAATTCACCTATTACACAATTCACAGCTTTTTAGTCGTACAAGTCAATGGTACTTAGTATGTTCAGAGTTCTGCAACCCTTACTACAATAAATTTTAGAATATTTTTATTCTGTCTTTGAGTACATCTTATTTGGTTTATTGAGCTTCTTAGATGTTTAGATTAATAATTTTCATTAAATTTGGGAAGTTTTTGGTTATTATTTCTTCAGATTTTTTAAATGCTTCTGTCTCCTTCTCCACTCCTTCTTGGACTCCCATTATGCATGTGTTGGTACAGTTGCTAGAGTCCCACAGGACTCTGAGACTCTATTCATTTTTCTTTATTCTTTTTTTCTTTCTATTCACAGACTGGGTAATTTCAAATATCCCATAATCAAGTTTGCTGATTTCTTTCTTCTGCCTCCTCAAGTCTGCTGTTGGGCTTCTTAAATAAAAATTTTGGCCACTTGAAACTAACTCTTGGCCTGTTGAATTTCTCCCTAAACAGCATGAGCTTCAGCACCCGTTCTAGCTTCTCCAATAACCACTGGCCAGAGTCTATACAGGAACTGGAGGCTCAGGCTCTGGGATCTCTGTGTCCCACTCCACAGTGTGCAGGGTGGCTGAGGGTCTGGGGTCCTGGCTGGAGGGATGGCTGGACATCTGGTAGGCATAGGACACATTCAGAGCAAGAAGGAGACTATGCAATGTCTAGATGACTGCTTGGCTTCTTATCTGGAGGGGTGAGGAGCCTGAAGGCTGATAAATGGAGACCAGAGAGCAAAATCCGGAAACACCTGGAGAAGAAAGGACCCCAGGTGAGAGACTGGGGACATTACTTCAAGACCAACGAGAACCTGAGGGCTCAGATCTTTGTAAGTTCTCTGGACAATGGCCACACTGTTCTGCAGATTGAGAATGCCTATCTTATTGCTGGTGACTTCAGAGTCAAGTCTGAGATAGAGCTGGCCATGCCTTAGACAGTGACATCACTGGGCTCTGAAAGGTAACTGGTGATAACAATGTCATTCAGCTGCAGCCAGAGACAAAAATGGAGGCTCTCAAGGAGGAGCTGCTCTTCATGAAGAACCGTGAGGAGGAAGCAAATGGTCTATAAAACCAGATTGTAAACTCTAGGTTGAATGTAGAGTTGGATGCCCCCAAATCTCAGGACGTCAGCAAGATCATGGTGGATATCTGGGCTCATTATACCCTGTCCTGAATGTTCCAGAATGTTGGTTCTTTACTGTGATTGAAGGTTATTGTTTTTAAAGCTATTGATGATCTGGGGAGGAAAGGCAGGAGTAAATTAAATAATAGAGCCACAGGCTCATTGTTTTTTACAAAGATTCAGCAGTTTTGCTTGAGTGAATTATTCCAAATTGTTGTAAGCCTTTGATTAATTTCTAGAGTTCTGCAACAAGTTCATTATGACAATTAAAAAAAATCCAGCCCTAGCTGGTTTGGCTTGGCAGATAGAGCATCGGCCTGCCGACTGAAGGGTCCTGGGTTCGATTCCGGTGCAGGGCACATGCTTGGGTCGCAGGCTCGATCCCCAGTGGGGGGCATGCAGGAGGCACCGATCAATGATTCTCTCTCATCATTGATGTTTCTATCTCTCTCCCTTCTCCCTTCCTCTCTGAAATCAATAAAAATATATTAAAAAAAAAAAAACCAACCCAGTGTTCTCATTGTTTTCATGGAATTTTTGAGGATTATGGAAAGGAACCTATCTGATTTGGAAAAATCAGGTTCAAATGGAAGAATATATGATAGATGTCTTTAATTGAAACTCTCAGTACATTTTACTATTGACAGTAGTAGTATCATAGGCTTTATTAAAAATCAAATTAATATTGCTAATTACAACCAAATAGTGTTTAATTATGAGTTAGAATAAAATCAGTACAGAATTAATTCAAAATAATTATAATCACACTAGTATTTTCTTACTAAAAGTGGCCCTTGCCCTTATCTATCTATAATAATAAAAGCGTAATATGCTAATTAGACCAGACATCCTTCCAGATGAAGCCGAGGCTGTGAGGGAAGCCTGAGTCCTGGGTGCCTGCCAAATGTCAGAGGGAAGCCCAGGTCCCCAGTGCCAGAAGGAAGCTGGTGCCAGCAGCTGGGGGAAGGAAGGCTTACGCTTGCATGAATTTCGTGCATTGGGCCTCTAGTCCTATCTAATAAAAGAGTCTAAATTGACCATCACTCCTATCTAGTCCTATCCAATAAAAGAGTCTAAATTTGACCATCACTCCAACACACAAGATAGCTGCCCCCATGTGGACACAAGATGGCTGCCACAAGATGGCCAGCAGGGGAGGGCAGTTGGGGGGGACCAGGCCTGCAAGGGAGAGCAGTTGGGGGGACCACGCCTGCAGGGGAGAGCAGTTAGGGGTGACCAGGCCTGTAGGAGAGGGCAGATAGGGTCAAAGAGGCTGGCAGGGGAGCAGATAGGCATCAATAAGGCTGTCAGGGGAGTGGTTAGGGGGTGATCAGGCTGGCAGGCAGAAGCGGTTAGGGGCAATCAGGAAGGCAGGCAGGCGAGCTGTTGGGAGCCAGCAGTCCCGGATTATGAGAGGGATGTCCGACTGCCCGTTTAGGCCTGATCCTACCAGCAGTCGGACATCCCTCGAGGGGTCCCAGATTGGAGAGGGTGCAGGCTGGACTGAGGGACACCAGCCCCCCCCCCCCCCCCCCGTGCACGAATTTCATGCACTGGGCCTCTAGTATATATATAAAAGCCTAATATGCAAATCGTCCCCATGGGAGTTCTACCAGGAGATTGATCGCTTGCTATGACGTGTGCTGACCACCAGGGGGTGGCTCAGAACAAAAGAAGGCTCCAACTGGCAGCCAACAGCAGGAGAAGGGAGGCCCTGACTGGCAGCCAGAAGGCCCTGATCGGCCCTGATTGCCAGCCAGGCCTAGGGACCCTACTCATGCATGAATTTTGTGCACCACGCCTCTAGTACTGAATATTGCCATGGTTTGGAAAATAAATCAAGAGCCAAGTCTTATTATAATTCTAGATAACTAATCTTGTCAGCATAGACATATGCTATGCTTCATATTAAAGCTTATACTGAAGTGAGATCTCAATGAGCTTTACCTTTAAGTAATGATCATCTTTTCCAGAATGTTAAAATCCTATTCAAGTTTCAAAGGCTTCCTAACTGCAAAATTGGACATATTTAGTTTTTGTTTCTGCATGGTGTCTTTGCAATTAGAATCCTATTTCTTCCCAATGGTTGGCACATGTCTCATTTCCTCAATTAGATTTTTTTAAGAGAACAAAGCACTAAACACTTGTGAGCTCTGAAGCCTCTACCTCACTGTATTGAAGAAATATGGGGATGTGGGAAAGGGTTCTGATCCCCAGTTATTCTTAGGTCTCCCCAGGTTCCTCTTCCTTGCGGTCCCGTCTTCATTCTTCTTCCTGGGTTCCCATTACAGTGATTCGGTCTGAGCACTCTTCTCCTGGGTGTTCATTCCGCTTCAGGCTGGAGGGAGAATTCCTTTCTGACCCTGTGTCATTTTTGCCTTTTGTTCTAAGGAAATGGTTTATCCCGGGTGGGTGGATCAGTGATCAATTATGGTTTTTGTGAGCTGCCAGATGCCCTGTTGCTCTGATTCTCCCCAGGCCAGAAACTCTATAGAGAGGCAGTTTCTGAAGCTATGGGCAGGGAAAGAGGCCTGGGTAAGAAACTCCTATTCAATCATGGTATTTAGAGGCCATTTAATTTTAACCATCTTCCACCAGCATATCTGATCTACAAGGAATCATGACTCCAGTGCTTTAAAAATGTTGGCATATTCCTCCCCTGTGTTCTGATGGAGGGAGTGTGACTTCTGCATCCTTTAATAGAATATAATTGAGCACAGGAAGTAATCACCTAATTTCTATGTTATAGATCCACTCAGAATTTTTTTTTTGTGAAGTCCTTAATTGAAATAAATTCTTGTTTACCATGTATAAGCCAGAACGTAGAAGGGGTCAGAACGTGGAGTTCAAATTTCTATCAATTAGCTTAGGAAAGAGAAAGCAATGCCTAGCTGCTTTGGCTTTTATAGTTGAATCCATAATCTAGTAATTATACCCATATCACTACATAAAACCTGAGATAAAAGTTAGTGCGTGCTTGGTCTAGTAGCTTTACATTTTTCAACCCAATCTCATATAGGTTTCCGATATTTTGCCAACTTCACGTAGAAATATCCTTTCATAATCTCAGTCCAGTTCTTCCTCTACTGCCACCGTGTGGTAGACATAGAGATGTGCCTCCCTCCTTCTGCTCTTCAGGTAAGGATTTACAGGCCGGTTGTGCAGAGTGCTGCACACAGAAAGCTCCGCCAGCTCCTTCAGGGTCCCCCAGTCACCGCTTGGGTCATTCCTCACTCAAGGTCAATCCTTTGTTGGGGAAATTCACTCCCATTGACTGAATAGGGCAGGGTATAAAGGCTTGGTCATTGCAGTTTGATCACACACGTAGGTTCCCTCCTTGGGATAACAATGGTTAATCTGAACATAAAAATAAAACCTAATTCATGGTTTATGAGATAGTATTCTCAGCTCAAAGTTTATTTAGGCTTTGTCTTTATCTAACTTACATGAGCGCTTATAAATATTAGGTATCCCTATTTGTATCAATCAATATTTGTGAATTTTGTCATTGAACATATACCTAAAAACTGGGCATAAAGAATGGTAACTGCCCATGTTTTATTTCTAAGGAAAATAAATGATTCATAAAGTTATACTCGTAGCATTCAATATGTGATATAGTCTGTGTAAGGGTCTCTGTATCAGTAGCAATGCTGTAAGTGCCTTGTCAGAATTCTAAGAGAGCAGTCCCACTTTGTGAAAGCTGGGACACATGTCAGCCCCTTCTATGGGTTCCACCTAATTATTTCCTTAGGAACAGAAGTCGAACACATCCAGAGGGCTATGATGGTCTACCTCTTTCTATACAAGTCCACATATTTACATTTTTATATGAACAGGACGAAAAGAAGAGAGAAACAGAAATCATATATATAGTCATATAGAGAATATATGAACGTACACATATATACAGGGTATCTCCAAAATGTATGCACACTTTAACAGCTGATAGCTCAATTTTGAAAATGAAATGTATTTTAATAAACACTGCCTTTATAATTATTCAAAGTGTGTGTATACATCTTTTGGGGACATCTTATATACACGTGGGCATGTGTGTATATATATAACTTTCTGTTTCTCTCTGCTTTGCTTTCTGTTCTGCCACTAGTTGTTTTTATGCGAGCTTTGCTCTTTTATGATTCCCACAAATCCTGACTTGTCTGCTTTCTCTGCGTCAATACCTTTGCCAAAGAATACATCTCTATCTGTGGTTGCTGACTTCCCTAGCTTTAGTGATCTGGCTAAGTATCCTGTAGCCTTAGAACTGAGGATGACAATGGGCCAAACGCTGCATGTAAATGAATACTCCATACAAATCCTCAGTTTGTGTATTTTCCCAGAGAATAGTTTGTAATATGCCCTAACTGTGTTCCTGATTTATATGATGGTGCAATGTTTTTCTCTTATTAGTTTTTAAATTTTAATATGAAACATATATTCATTGAAAACCATAACAAAAAGTAAAGTTTAATTTAAAACAAAATAAGCACCACATCATTATATCATATCGACCAGCAGGTGGCAACACAATCTTAAATATTACTAGTAGTAGGAAATAATTTACAGAAGATGGAAATAGCATATTAAACTGATTGATTCAACTCAATTTCACCCAGATAATTTTCCTGAACCAAGACTTTTTTATGTCTTTTCTTTTAATGCCTATTTAAAAGCTATAAAAATAATTAATTTAAAGATTTTAAAAATATATAGTGTCATTAAAATACTTCATTAGACTACAAAACCAAACTAAATTATACATGCTAGCTCTGAAATGAAGACAATTCAGACATGGTCTGTATGCAGGCATTGATTTATGAGGTCCAAATACCCTGTTTTAAATGTCAGGACCTTACTGGTTAGGGAGAATCCTAAAATCAAGTACGTTTCCCAACAAATTAAACAACAGGAACTTTTGTAACCAGCTGCTAAATTGGGAATCTGGACACTTCTATAACTTGAAGAGCTTGCATATATGATACATTGTTAAGTTCTATTGCTTCCTTCTACAATATATATTATAAACTAAGATGTGCACATGTATGTAAAATGAGGTAAGTTAGGGAAAATATTACTTTATGGACATTTTCTATAATTTAACTCAAATTTCTTCAGTTACATTTTAAAAAATTTGAGTCTAGTTTAAAGTGATCAAGGAGTCCATATTATCTTGGTATATCAGAAACACCTGGAATTTGCTTAGCACAGTGATTTGAAAACTTTACTGTCTATTATAATCACCTCGGACGCTTTTCAAACTCCCACATCAAGGCCATACCATACAATTAAATAAGAATCTGAGGCTGAGATCCAGATATCAGTGATATTTAAAGTTCCTAGTATGATTCCATTGTGAAAGTAGGATAAAGAGTCACTGGTTTGGATCAGTTTTTCTTAAAATTAAATGTGCATATAAATCACATGGGGATCTTATTAATACACAGATTTTCATTCAATAAATCTGGTGTGGGTTCTGATTTCCTGCATTTATAACCAGTGACGATGCTAGTGGTTAAGGACCACACTTTGAAAACAATAGGCTTAGCTCTTTTAAGACAGTGGTTCTCAATATTTTGTGTGTATTAGAATTACCTGGGAAATTTGGTAAAAATAGTTAGTACACTTTAATGTGCCTGGGACATAGTATACATTAGAAGTTCTCCAGGTAATACTGACTCACACCGACATTTGAGAATGGTTATTTTAACACAACTAGAATTCCTATAGCTGAGTAATCCTGAAGATTACCATTTGAGCAAATAATTTGTTTCTCTGATAGTCACTTTAAACTTGGCCAGGAAGGTGATTGGCCTGGCTTGATACTCTTCCCACTGGTTGGAGTGTCCTACTCTTCTAGTTGTAGAAATTCTACCCACCTTTAAGGCCCCGCACAGTGCCAATTTGTCTTGGAAGTCTTGCTGATGATCACCTCTAAAGAATTTGAGCTCTGCTCTAGCTGTTTATACTTCCAGTGGCTCCCGTAGCACGTTTCCTCCCTTGCTAGTGTTAAAACTAAAACCAGAAGTAGAATTCACCAATTTAACATTGTCTTCCTTTCCTTTGAAAGCTCCCTAAATAATTTGATCCCTCTCTTCATCCTTGTCTCTATTGTAGCACCTCCTTGAAGGTATGAATATTTATGCTTCCATAAGTAAGGTAAAGAAATGGGGTGAATAAGCATTCTGTCCAGGAAAGAGTTAATGCTTGATAGTGACTGCAGCTTGTTACATATGCTTCATGAATATGGGTGATGGGAGTCTTGCTTACCACCACCTCTACTAAACCTGGCAAGTGGTGGATATTCAAATGTTGCCTTTGGCTCAATGAATGAGAGGAGTGGAAAGAAATGAGTGCGGAGTCGTACAGGTATTTTATAATGAGATAGGATTTGAGAGTTGATCTTGAAAGCATTGTGATTAAATATTTCAACAGGGAAATAATGTGCTTAGTGTTTTTGTTAGTAGATATTGTCATTTTATGTATGATGAAACCTAGGCTCAAAATGGTGAAGTAACTTGTCAAAAGTCACGCATGAGAACTAGAACTCAAACCCAAGACTAACTCCAAAATCTTACACTGCATTAATATTAATAATGGGGACGGAACAAAGAAGGCAGGTATGGAGACACTTATTTTGGGGAGAATTGACTCCCTGGGATTACTAATTTAAGCTTCTAAAAACCAGGATGAGACAGGAAGAAATAATATTGTGTAGCATCACATAATTATTTGCCCTTTGGTGTCAGATGTGACAACAAATGCCATTTATACAGTTTGGCTGCTTGAGATCTTGGTTATAAACAGCTAGAGGAGAAACACGGAGAATTTAGTGATTATCTATGATTCTAGGCCAGGTCCTTTTATTCTTTTTCTAGTTCTCTTAGTGCAATTTTCTGGTAGCTTGGACATATAAAATAAAGGCGAGTGGCTGGAAAAAAAGAGCTTCTGCTGATACTTGCTGTAGTAGGCGGGTACAGAGGTCATCTCTCATGACACCTTGATTAAATGCAATGTTTTAAAAAAACACACGTAGTCAATACTTGTGCCTACCAGTACGTTTCAAATCATGAAATTAGGGTTGCAGTTTGAAAGGTCAATCAATAGCAGGGAATTTGTTCATACTGCATAAAATTGATAAAACTCTACCTACTTTCTACTTGCACAATCCAAATCAATTTAGTACTATTAAGGTGGGAGAAGGCATTCTATAATTCCTGATAAGAATGAAAACAGATTTAATTTTCTGAGAATTATAGTCTAGCTCTAATTTAAGAAATACTACTTTAATTATGTGGTTTTTTATATTTTTAGCTCCTATACAACAGGGCTAGAAATGGTCTTCTAGTTTTTTTTTTTTTTTTTTTGACATCTATTGTACCATGGCCATCAAACTGTCTGGTATCTGAAGTTTTATACAGCCATAACAAAACTAACTATAGGAAGAAATGCTTCATGCTGCTTGTGTATTCTTTCCAATGTGCTTACTTGTCATCACTTTTATTTTTAAAAATTATTATGAAAAAAGATCTTAGAAAATATTTAAATGCATAAAGAAAAAAGTCTCCTATATTTTCATTGCTGGTAACATACTCTAAGTAGCTTTGGAGTGCAAATATATGCACCTGCTTACCCAGTTTTGTAATAGAGTGCATAATATTAAATTTAGTAATTGACAATCTGTAGGAAAGTATTAAAGGATGCAGGAAAGGAGGTATACTGAAATGGATGCATTTTGTGAAGCCAGAAGACCCAATAGGGAATTCTATTATTTCACGGGAGGGCCCAAGGGATGCGTTCCACCATGAGGAACGCACTGTGAACGGAAAACCAGCATCCTCTGCAAAGGTTGTGATGACTCTCTTTGCAGGCCAAGGTTGACAGTAGGAAAAGTGGTCATAGAGCTGGCTTGTTAATTGCAGTGGTGGTGATGGGGCCACACAGCAATAGAAGGTGGTGGTGTTTAACTTCCAGGAGCCAGGTGGCCAGGGTCAGATAGGTTGGAAAGGCAATCATCAAAGTGGCTTAATCTTGAGGGAATTGTGGAGATGGTTAAAGAACATGGTATCTCCAGGGGCAAAACAAGCTTTGCCCTACATATTACAAGCAGAAGAAGGCAAGAATACATGGGCAGGAGACTGAGGTCAGTCACCCCCTCCTCCCCAGTGACATATCTTACTCAGCAACTGGCCCTACTTCATTTCTCAGACCCAGAATCTGTTGACAAAAGAGGTGGCCAGGGCTTGACCGTTGCTGCCCGACATGATGAGTCTCTTCTACCAGCGGTCTTTGCTCTAGGGCTCCTAGTGGGTAAAGTGAGACTCTTACAGAGCTACACCTCAGTCTGAGACTTTTCCTACTCAATGTTTCTTCCTTCTTCCTATAACACCATCAGTGTGGTGACTTCCCTTGCTTATTCCAGCTCCCGTTCCCCTTTATTTTAATAGACACTGCTTCTAGTAAGTCTCTTGCTCTTCTGCCTGCTCCTGGGCATCTGCTTCATAGAGGACCCAACAGATGCTGGGGCTTTCAGTTGCTCATCTATAATAATAAAAGCATAATATGCTAATTAGACCGGACAGCTGAACGACCTTCCAGATGTCATTCTGGATGTCCTTCCAGGCGAAGCTGCAGCTGTGAGGGCCGAGGCAGAGGCAGTTAGGGGCGATCAGGCAGGCAGGCGAGTGGTTGGGGTGATAAGGCACGCAGGCGGAGTGGTTAGGGGCAATCAGGCAGGCAGGCGAGCAGTTAGGGGCGATCAGGCAGGCAGGCAGAGGGGTTATGGGTAATCAGGCAGGCAGGCGAGTGATTAGGGGTAATCAGGCAGGCAGGCCAGTGGTTAGGGGCGATCAGGCAGGCGAGCAGTTAGGGGCATCAGGCAGGCAGGCAGAGTGGTTAGGGGTGATGAGGCAGGCAGGCAAGTGGTTAGGGGCAATGAAGCAGGCAGGCAGAGTGGTTAGGGGTGATCAGGCAGGCAGGAAGGCGAGCAGTTAGAAGCCAGTGGTCCCAGATTATGAGAGGGATGTCTGACTGCTGGTTTAGACCCGATCCTGCAGGGACATCCCTTGAGTGGTCCCGGATTGCGAGAGGGTGCAGGCTGGGCTGAGGGACGCCTGCCCTTGCACAAATTTCGTGTACTGGGCCTCTAATTATTATAATAATGAACACAACTTGAACTTTCAGAGTTCATGTTTAAATAATTCTGTTTCCTGTTGCTTGCCTCTTTACACTAAGTGTTTTATTACATAATACTCATATTACCCTAAATCTGAAATATACTTTTGAGTACTTACAGAAATCTTCACAGAATATTGTCAACAATAAGATTTCGAATAACAATTTCACAAAGGAGTTAATTATGATACACATTTCTACTAGTTAAATGTGTCTCCATTCTATGATGCATTTAGGTAGCACAGACAGATGTGTTAAGTGGTAAAAATATCCAGGAATTACAGAATATGCTGTGGAAACTTAAAATGCAGCCTCAATGTAGTTTGAGTGCATTTATTAATCTTTGGTTATATATATACTAGCGTTCCCGTTGCAGGAAAAATCCTGCAATAGGGTTTCCTGCTGCACTCTACCCCGCCCTGCCTGCTCTCCTCCCTTGTCCCCTGCCCCACCTTCTCCGCCAGCACCCCTGCTTTTCTCCCTTCTCCACCAGCCTGCCCACTCTTCTTCCTTCTCCCCCGGCCCTGCCTCCACTCCTCCCTTCTCCCCCGCCCTACCTTCTCCGCCAGCCCACCTGCTTTTCCCTTCTCCCCTGGCCCCGCCTTCTCCGCCAGCCCACCTGCTTTTCTCCCTTCTCCGCCAGCCCACCCGCTCTCCTTCCTTCGCCCCCGGCCCCGCCTCCGCTCCTCCCTTCTCCCCCGCCCCGCCTTCTCCGCCAGCCTGCCTGCTCTCCTCCCTTCTCCCCCGCCCCGCCTTCTCTGCCAGCCCGCCTGCTTTTCTCCCTTCTCCCCCGGCCCCGCCTCTGCTCCTCCCTTCTCTTCCCCCCAGGCTTGCTTGCTTCTCCACAGCTTTGCTCCCTTCTGCAGCTCTTGGCTGTCTTGATATGCAAATTAGCCGCCATCTTTGTTTGGGTAATTTGCATGCTTGTCCTGATTGGTTGGTGGGCGTGGCTTGGGCATAGCGAAGGTGCGGTCAATTTGCATATTTGTCTATTATTAGGTAGGATATGCCTGGCATAGTAGATATTCAATAAATTATTTGTTGAATGAATGAGTGAACAAAATAATTGGCATGCAACTATTGGCTAAATAAATACTTAGAAGTGTTAATGAAGAACTAGAATTAGAAATTATTTTACTGAAATTATGTCATAATTATAAATTACTAGTGGCCCAGTGCATGAATTTGTGCACATTGAAAGGAAATTAATTAGAAGAAATATTTTAATATCACTATTTGCCCTTTCTCTATAATAGAAGTGTAAACCAAATTCATGATCGACAATGACAGATTGAAACACAAAGGTGCGATTGGCGCCAGAGAGAGCTTTATATATATAGGTAAACTTGCTTAATTAGACCTGCTTTCTGATGTAGCTAAATTTTTTCCAGCCCAGTGAAGAACCCCAACTTCTCTTGTACGTAATTGTCAGCAACACAGCAGTAAATATCAACACAAAGTAGATTACTATTGTAGATCACGCAGGGAGAATAAAGGGTAAAATATTTAACTGCAGCAGTGTTTGACTATATTCTGCGCAGTGAGAAAATATGAAGTCATTTTCAAGGTCCACCATTTCTTACTTCTTTTCAGTCAGGTCAAGTTTCTAAGCTTTCTAAATCTCCATTTTCTAGCTAATGAAAAGAAAATAGGATTCCACCGAGTCTCCTATCTACCTACTGCAGGACTTCTGTGAGGATCAAATGAGATGAGACACAGGAATATCCTTCACAGACATTTGGTTAAAGTGTAAATGTTTCCACCTGGCTATAAAGCAAGCTGTGTTCCTTGGCTGAAGAAACTGCAAGGATGCTAGTCTCTAGGGAGAGGAAGCCAGGCATTACTACATGACGTCATTACCCAGCCCCCACAGCCACCATTTCTGGGCTGGACTGGGCTGTGGGCTGCATTTTGTGCCATGACAGCATTGGTTGCGATTTGGTGGGTTGTTGCTCTGGGATGGTGGCGTGGCGTGTGTCCCACTTGGGGGAAGCCGAGTGTTGCTTTGTCTTCTCTATAAACTAAGCATTTAAAGCTATAAATTTCCCTCTCAGAATTATGGTGTAACTTGGTTTAATTTTCTTCATATTTCTTTTCTTCAGATTTGTTAAACCTCCTATATTTATGGATTTATAGTTTTCATCAAATTTGGAAACTTTTGGTCATATTTCTTTTCTTCCTTTTTTTCCCCCTTTAATCCTCACCCGAGGATATTTTTTTTCCATTGAGTTTCAGAGAGAGTGGAAGAGAGAGGGAAAAATAGAGAGAAATATCGATGTGAGAGTAACACATTGATTGGTTGCCTCCTGCATGAGCCCTGACCAGGGCCTGGATTGGGGAGGAGCTTGCAGCTGAGGTACCTGCCCTTGACCAGAATTGAACCCAGGATTCTTCAGTCTACAGGCTGATGCTCTATCCACTGAGCCAAACCAGCTAGGGCTGGTCATATTTCTTCAACATTTTTTACCCATCCCCACTTTGGAAACTCTAATTACACTGGCATATGTAAGTCTACTCTAAGTCTCCAGAACTCTGTGATGCTCTGGTCACTTTCATTTAGTTTTATTTTTGTTGTTATTTTTTCTGTTTCATGTTAGTTAGCATTCAGGGCTATGTCACCAAACTCATTAATCTTTTTTCTTCAATGTCTAATATAGTATTAATGCCATTAAGTGTGTTTTCCCTCACAGACATTAGAGTTATCATCTTTAGAAATTCAAATTTGTTCCCATGTCGGCTGCCATGAACAGTGGGCTCCATGTATCTTTTTGAGATAGTGTTTTTGTTTTCTTTGGATATGCCCATAAGTGGAATTGCTGGATCATATGGTAGTTCTATTTTTAATTTTTCAAAAATATATATTTTATTTCAGAGAGGAAGGGAGAGGGAGAAAGAGAGAGAAACATCAATGATGAGAGAGAATCATTGATTGGCTGCCTCCTGCATGCCCTCCTACTGGGGATTGAGCCCACAACCCGGGCATGTGCTCTTGACCAGAACTGAACTCAGGACCTTTCAGTCAGCAGGCCGACGCTCCATCCACTGACCCAAACCAGCCAGGGCTATTTTTAATTTTTTGAGGAAACTCCATATTTCTTTCCATAGTAGTGGTACCAATTTACACTCCCACCAACAGTGCACAAAGGTTCCTTTTTCTCCATATCTTTGCAAACACTTGTTATCTTTTGTCCTCATGATGATTCACATTCTAGCATGTGTGAAGAGATATCTTACTATGGCTTGTTTGTATTTTCCTGATGTTTAGTGATGTTGGCCATCTTTTAATGTACCTGTTGGCCATCTATCTGTATGTGCTATTTGGAAAATGTCTATTAAGATCCTTTGCCCATTTTTAAGTTATTTTTTTGTTGGTTATTGAGTTACATGAATTCTTTATATATTTTGAAAAGTAAGTACTTATCAGACATATAATTTGCAAATATGTTCTCCCATTCAGTAGGTTGCATTTTTATTTTGTTGATGGTTTCCTTTGTTGTGCAGAAGCTTTTTAGTTTGATGTAGCCCAGTGTTTATATTTGCTTTTGCTGCTTTTAATTTTTGTGTCAAATTCAAAAAAATCATCACAAAGACGGATGTCAAGGAGCTTACTGCCTGTTTCCTTTTGGGAGTTTTATGGATTCAGGTCTTAAACTAGGTACTCTCAAATCTAGTTTGAGTTAATTTTTGTGTATGGTGTAAGATAGGGGCCTAATTTCATTCTGTGGCATGTGGCTGTCCAGTTTTTCCAACACAGTTTATTGAAGAGACTGTCCTTTCCCCATTGTATATTTTTGGCTCCTTTGTCTTAATTGTCCATATATGTGTACATTTATTTCTGGGCTCTCTATTCTGATCTACTTGCCTGTTTATGCCAATATCATACTGTTTTGATTACGATAGTTTTGTAATATGGTTTAAAATCAGAAAGTGTGATGTCTCTAGCTTTTGTTCTTATTTCTCAAGATAGCTTTGGCTCTTTGGGAGTCTTTGTGGTACCATACATGTTTTAGAATTATTTGTTCTATTTCTGTGAAAAATGGCATTGGAGCCCTGGCCAGTGTTGCTCAGTGATTAGACTGTTGGTCCACTCACCGAAGGGGCCCATGGGTTCAATTCCCGGTCAAGGGCACATACATGGGTTGCAGGCTTGATCTCCAGCCCCTATCGGGGTGTGGGAGGCAACCAATCTATGTATCTCACATCAATGTTTCTCTCTGTCTCTCTTTCTCTCTCTTCCCGCTCCCTCCCTCCTTTCCATTCTCTCTAAAAATCAATGGAAAAAAATATCCTTGGGTGAGGATTAAGAAAAATGGCATTGGAATTTTAAGGATTGTATTGAACCTGTAGATGGGCTCGGGTAGTATAAACATTTTAACAATATTAATTGTTCTAATCCATGAGCACAAAATATCTTTTCATTTATTTGTGTTTTCTTCAATTTCTTTCATCAATGTCTTATAGTTTTCAGAGTATAGGCTTTTTACCTCCTTGGTTAAATTTATTTTGAGATATTTTATTTTTTGATGCAATTATTAATGGGATTTTTTTCTTAATTTCTCTTTCTGATAGCTTGTTATTATTTTTAGCAACACAACAGATTTTTTTGTGTATTGATGTTGTATCCTGAAACTATTAAATTTACTTAATAGTTCTGATAGTTTTTTAATGAAGTCTGTATATACTACATGCCATCTGCAAAGAGAGACAGTTTTACTTTTTCCTTTCCAATTTAGATACCTTTTATTTCTTTTTCTCTGATCCTGCTTATATCTGGGACTGTCTTTAATCCATCTCTAGTCTAAGGTTTTGGCAGATGGGGAAAAGTAAAGGAGATTTGATTTCTTACTTTCTTACTTTTATAACAGAGGAAAGTGAGACATGGACAAGGTTAAGTAATTTGCCAAAGAAGATAGAGATATCTCTTGATCTCTCATGATTTGTGTCTTGTTCCTAAACCGAATTTATTCTATTTGGGTTTGAATTGTTTTTGTTTTTAAAAATGGGAATGACCTAGTACCAACTGGATCATTTATAGACTATCCATGATTGGAAAGCAGTGTTTTACTGTGATGAAGGGATGCGTGGCCTTCCTGGATGCAAGCACATCTGCAGTTTGTGCTGCACTGCCCTCTGTTGTCAGTCATATAAAGTTCATTCATTCTCTGAGTTCCAAAATGCAGTGACCCAAAGCCAGAAGAGATGAGAAAATATTTATTTTAACATTGTCTTAAAAATAGTGGTTAATTTCATTCTTTTGAAGTTTAAAATAGTATGTATTACATTCCAATCCATGTTAACTATGAAATATTTGACCACAAAAATTTAGCTATTTATAATTAGCAGGTTTAATGATAGAGTCCTAGAATTTTAGAATGGAAGAGGCTCAATAGATCATGTATATCAATGGTTCTTATTCCTTTTTTAGGATTCTGGGTTAGTATGTGTATCTTAAAATTTTGGACTCTATTCTCCAGGAGATACACATATGTTCACATTTTTACTGTGTGTGTTTGTGTGTATATGTGTATTTATTTATTTTAGTCACCTTACAGATAGCTTAACTTTATTCACAGGTCTCCCTCTTTGACTTCTAAGAATATCTGATATATTTTTGATTTTGGAAAATAGTACTTGAGAGACTTTTAAGAAGCAATTAATGAAAACAAAGGTAGGCCTGTTCTTGAACTATTTTATTTTATTTATTTTTATTTTTTAAAAATATGTATTTATTGGTTTCAGAGAGGAACGGAGAGATTGAGAGAGATAGAAACATCAATGATGTGAAAGAGTCATTGATTGGCTGCCTCCTGCAAGCCCCTTACTGGGGATCGAGGCTGCAACTGGGCAATCAAACCAGGGACACTTCAGACCACTGAGCCAAACTGGCTAGGGCTGTCCTTGAGCCATTTTAACCTTTTTTTACCAACATGATATAAGAAAAAGAATATAAGAATAAAAGTCAGGATGAATTGGTCCTGCATATAATTAGTTGTTTGTTTTGATCTTATCACCACTTCTGAGCTTTGATTTCTTGTCAATAAACTGAAAGGCTCGTGGAACTAGCATACAGGTTGGAAATCAAGTTCAAGTGCTCAGAACTGGTGACTTTATGCTGTTACATAGGAATATTTCCAAAACCTTAAATATTAATTTACATATGGATTTTTCAATAACATTCAACAATATTAATTATCTACTCCAGAATTTTGTCAGATGCAAAAATCTATTATTAAGCTAAGAGGACAAAATTAACACATGAAACATTGTGGAAAGTACTGATTTGTTAAATTGCGTGAGTATATGAGTTTCCTCATAAAGGTAGATTGAGTCTTGTTCTAAGCTCATGTAATATGTATAGTAGAGCTGGATGTGAACTCGGGTAGCTTGGCTTCAGTGTCTGTGCTCTTCACCATGATACTATGCTAACTCTTTAAAAAAAAAAAAAAAAATATATATATATATATATATATATATTTCTATTAACTTCAGAAAGAAATGGAGAGGGAGAGAGAAATAGATACATCAATGATGAGAAAGAATCATTGATTGATTGCCTTCTGCATGACCCACACTGGGGACCGAGCCTGCAACCCAAGCATATGCCCTGACCAGGAATTGAACTGTGGCTTCCTGGTTCATAGGTCAATGCTCAACCACTGAGCCATGCAGGCTGGGCTGTCATTTTTAATATTAATTCAATTTTTTATGGTTTCATATTGAACATTTTTATAACATTATATAAAGTCCACTTATGGAAAAACACTAAAAATCACTGCATTGTTTATCTGAAATACACAATGGAAATATTGGTGCTTTGTCCTGAATTTTAAACATTACTTCAAATGTAAAATTTGAAAATAAAAAAGGACTCTTAAAAGTACATAAAAATAGAAATAATTATTTATAGTCTCTTCTTACTGTAGTCTCTAAGCTCTTTGTTAATATTCTATAATATTTTTTCAAATTATGTTAATTTTCTCTGAGTCTCCTCTACCTGTGTATCAGCCCCTAGGGAGCAGGGAGTGTCTTAGTTATCTCAGCCCTTGGTTTGGTCAAAGCCTGTAGTTGGGAGGTAGGGATGGATGAATGTGTAAATAAATAAAGAATATGAAAAGTGAGAAAGAAAAATTAATTTTCTTAGCAAAATTAACTTTTAAAGAACCTTATTTAAATAATACATATGCATATATGTGATGTTTTGCATAGTGAAGTTTTTCATGTTGGCTAAAAGAGTACTAAAATAAATTATTTAAGACTCCTTAGTTTGCAAAGTACAAAGATATACATGAATTACCTTATGAAGGTGTTTATTTTCAGAATATTAAGTGGAAATTTCCATATGTCTAAAATAAGAGTTATAATGCCTTTTACCTTGAAATTTAAAAATACCTAAATAAATGTACAGTCATAAATTGTAGACATTTTATATATTTACCCAATTATTACCCCAAACCCACTATTATTTATTATTCAGTCTTGAACAACTTTTAAAAATTATTGAGCTTCTGTTTCCTCATCTAGAGAATATTTATATATTTCATTCACAGTGACTGGCTAATAGATACTAAACTATAATATTAATTTCTTTATCCATACCTCTACTTCAAAAATGAGAATAGTTATATTTTGTCTGTGTAACATTATCTGTGTTTTTTTTCTCATAATAATAAATTATGTGAATGGATTGTGAAACTTAAAAGAGCTTCACAAATATTTGCTTGGTACTGATATCAACCACTCAAGATATTAGCTAAAAAAAGGTAGGACCCAGAAACATTCAGAAGTGGTATTCCCATCCTCCCTTTTAAAATCAAGTCAATATATAAATTAATTTGAGTGCTCAAAAGTGAAGATTAAATTCAGTTACACACAAACATAAAATTTAAATACAATCTATAATCAAATATTTAAATATAGAGAGAGCTAGAAACATCAATGACAACAGAGAATCATTGAGCATCTGCCTCCTGCACTACCCTCACTGGGGATCGAGCCTGCAATCTGGGCACATGTCCCTACTAGTTCATAAGTACACGGTCAACCAGTGAGCCACACATAATAAAATATTTAAACAAGTCATTAATGAACTTCAATTTTAAAATAGAAGAGTTCTTATTTATGTTTTTGGGCATTTCTATAATAGTTTATTTAGCTTTTGATTTCTCAAAAGGAAGTAGTCTTTCATTGCTTACTTCAGAGCAAACAGAAAATTCCATTTCTAATTGTGAGTCTTTATAAATAGCTTCATAATTGTTTCCAGTTTATATTTTTAAAAAGGGTCCACTAGAATAATGGGACTTATTTGTATAATTATTTCATGTCTTTGGAGTTTGTGCAAAGTGAAGGATATTTAATGAGCAAGAAGGAATGCCTAGAATAAAAATGGTGGAACCAGAAATAATCTTATGCTTTAGAGATCATCTTTTTCAAACTTCTTTATGAATCTTCTTTTCCAAATAATAGCTGAGGTATCTGAGAATCTAGGATTGTTTGACTAATTAAAACCATAACTACATAACCACAGTTAGTAAAAAATTTGGAACTAGAACTCTCTAGTGGGATCCAGTTCTGAGGCAGTCTTTAAATCAAGAAAAATCTACCATTATTATTTTGAGCACTATCAGAAGTTGGCATATGAACTGGTTAGTGTAGTAGGCTAATCACTGATCTTTTAGCAGGGAGAAAAGAAAAGGCTACCATTCAGAAATATCTCCATGTTCTTTAGAAGGTTGTAATTTCCATGCTATAAACAATTGTACGAGCCATACTTTGATGGATAACATTTTAGGATACGGTAATTAAAGGACATTAAATTTATATTCTTTAATGAGTGGGTATTGGAACATTGGCTTTTTCATGAATAGAAGCATTGTCTACTAGACACCAAATAAAAGCAAACAAAATCTCACACATATTTTGTTAACTTATTTTTAGTAAGCAAGTGTTATAGCTAGTAGAACCCTTAATAGCCACAGAATTTCTCTTAATAAAATAATCTGACTCTCTTTACAAATTGGTCAGTTCCTATTCACCATAAGTTATTTTAATGGAAAAAAAATAGAGTTAAATTATTTTTTTGAATATTTCCACTGATCAATTCAGATAACTTAAAAAAAGTCTTTATTGTTGAGAGTATTATAGATGTCCTCCCTTCCTCCCCCCTTTTTCCTCCCCCCCACCCAGTTCCCACTCCACCCCAGGCCTCCTTCACCACCCTACTGGTCTGTGTCCATAGGTAAGATCCTTGGTTAATCTCTCCCCGCTCCCCACAACCCCCAGTCCCCACCTTCCCTCTGAAATTCATCAGTCTGTTCCATGTTTCCATGCCTCACATTCTATTTTATTCACCAGTTTATTTTTTTGTTCATTAGATTTCTTATTCGTTTATTTTGATTTTTAGATTCAAATATTGATAGATATGTATTTATTGCCATTTTATCGTTCATATTTTTTATCTTCCTCTTCTTCTTAAAGAATACTCTTCAACATTTCATGTAATTAAGTCAGAAATCAAGCATACACTAACTAAAATAAAAAATAATTTACAGGGATTCAACAGTAGAGTATAGGATTCTGAGACTCAAATCAATGATTTGGAATATGAGGCAGAAAAAACACACCCAATCAGAACAGCAAAAAGAAAAAGAATAAAAAAAAATATGAAGATAGTGTAAGAAATCTCTGGGACAAGTTCAAATGTACCAACATTCGCACCAGAAGGAGAAGAGAGAGTGAGCAAGATATTGAAAACTTATTTGAAGAAAACTTCCCCTACCTGGTGAAAGAAATAGACTTACTAGTCCAGGAAGCACAGAGAGTCCCAAATAAGAGAAACCCAAAGAGGCCCACACCAAGACATAGCATAATTAAAATACCAAGGGTTAAAGACAAAGAGAGAATCTTAAAAGCAGCAAGAGAAAAGCAGTTAGTTCCCTACAAGGGAGCACCCATACAAGTGTCAGCTGATTTCTCAATAGAAACTATGCAGGACAGAAGGGAGTGGCAAGAAATATTCAAAGTGATGAATAGCAAGGACCTACAACCAAGATTACTCTACTCAGCAAAGCTCTCATTTAGAATTGAAGGTCAGATAAAGAGTTTCACAGACAGATACTTTTTTTTTTTATTGTTTGTGGACTGAGATTTTACCATCCTGAGATTACCTGACCTTATCAATTGATTTATATGTAGAAATAAAATTAACTCATTAAATTATCAAATGTCTTCATTATCTTCTATGGGATAAACATTATCTTTATAACTATTTTAAAATATTAAAATTATTTAAATTTTGTTGATATTATTATAAAATTTATACAAATTATTATAAAAAACCTGGTAAAAAATAATTATTAGTTCCTAGATAGTAAAATTATAGTCTAATATTTTGGTGCTTACTTCTGGCCTTTTACATGTCCTTATACACATTTTTCCAAAATAATAATTTAAAACATTCTGTTTGGGCTTTTATAAAATGTAATACAATACCTTGAATATCTTTCTATGTCAATTAATTTTTTCTATAATATTTAAGTGCCTTATATTAATGTACCATAGATTTAAAAAGATTACATTAATAGACATTTTGTTTTTTCAGTATTTTAAAAATAAACACTGATTTGATGCATATTCATGTAACTAAATGTCTTAAGATACATTCATGTTGATTTCCCTCAGGATAAAATCTAAGAAATGGATTGCTGGGTCAAAAAGAATATACTTTGTAGGAAGCTTTTGGTTTATACAGTCAAATCACCCTCCAGAAATGTTGTAACATGAATTCTCTTTAAATAAAACCATATGAAAGATATCACTTTTATGTGGCCTGGATGGTGGCCTTATTCAATTACAAATGCCAGTCTTAAGTTTCCATTTTTAGGGAGTGGAAAGAAAGGAAGGAACAAGACAATGGTCACAGGACAAAGACTGGAAAGGTCATTTTCAATATCAAACCAATATTGACTCTTGAAGTTTGAAACAGACATTCCTTAGCAGACCAGGCAAATTGTCATAATAACAGACTTAGCTTTGCCTTTTCAAAGCCTCATTCTCTCATAAGCCTCCTTCATTCCCCACTTTTATTCAATTTTTTTTCCCAGTCATTCCTATTCAGATATTTTTTCCTCGGTAAATGCCATCAGTGACATTTAGCTGGTTAGCCTCTGAGGATTTTTCCACTGTGAAGCACATGCCCTAGTTCAGGTCATTGGCCAGGGGCAGTGAATGCTCACCAGGTAACTTGGGACAGCATGATGGATTTCATCATCACACTATCCCATTAGCTGGTCAGGTATAGGAATTCTGACATCACCTTGTATTTTGAAAGCTCTAATTTCTAAATCACCTAATGTAATTTTTTTCTTACCATCTCAGGACTTAACAGGAGCTATTTCTCTTCTCCATTTAACTGTTAACTTTTTATCACAAAAAATTATCACTTTTAGAGAGTGACAATGTAAATGTAGTAGCCTATTACTTAAGCCTTCTGTAATCTCAAAGTGTGATCCCTGAATCAGCAGCAGCTGCATCACTTGGGCACTTGTTAGGAATGTAAATCCTCAGCTCTCCTGGTGATTTTGAGGCATGCTAAAGATGGAGAACCACTCATCTAAGACAATATTCTGAAGTTTTCAGGAGCCTTTGTTAAGTCAGGAAATATTTTGGAAGAATGTAATATAATAGTAGGAAAGACTTCTTTCCTCATCTGTCCAAGTATTTGAATTAGCTGTGGTATACAAACTTAAAAAGATAACTTCAATGCTCAGCCAGCATGGCTCAGTGGTTGTGCATTGATCTATGAATGAGGAAGTCACGGTTCCATTCACGGTCAGGGCACAGGCCTGGGTTGCGGGCTCAATCCTCAGTATGGGGTGGGCAGGAGGAACATCATCATTGATGTTTCTATCTCTCCCTCTCTCTTTCTCTGTGAAAAATAAAAATAAACATAACTCTAAAGTACTTATAGGATCAACCCATTCTCCCTGGAAAATAATGGAAAATATGTTACTTCCAAAATTACTGAGTCTGGAAAGTCCTGCTTCTTAGGAACATGTTGATGTGGTATTCCTCATTTAGCTGGGTACAGCTGGAAGGGTGTTTCCTGTTAGTTGGCCTTATTTTCCCCAGGGGTTAGATGTAATCTCCCCATCAGATTTCTGTTTGCTATGAGTAAAAGTTTTGACATCATCATTCGTTCAAGTGATTTCACTTGCAAAAACTTACACTGTCATGAGCATTATCCAATTAAGACAATGGAATGATTTTTTATTTTGAAGAGAATCTTTGCTTGGGTTAAAAAAGATTGTAAATCTTTAAAAATCTCATGGAAAAGTGAAGTTACAATCTATGTAGCTTAGATTGTAAAGGTAAAAATTGTGAGACATAAAATGTATGTGGCTGCTGCTCCTTATCACAGTCAAGCATGGATTCTATTATTAGGGCTGATTTTTATCATCAGATCACAGAGCAAAGTCATGCATTCAACAAGAACGTAGCAAGCGTGGACACGCAGAGAAAAAGAAGTGAATTTAAAACTAAGGGTCCTTTACGATATTTAGTTGTTTTAGAGAAAAAAGAGAAAGATAAACTGCTTTTTTAAAAGTATGAATCCCAAACTTGGAGTCAATTTTACCAGCCAGGAAAGGACTGAAAACTAGTGATATAAATCACTCGCACTGTAGTCAACCACTAACTGTAAGGGTCCTGAGTAAAGTTAGGTCAGGAAGAGCAGCCGGTCTGTAAAACAGTACTTGACTTGACCACTGAATTTCACTGTAAGCATGATCTGCGTTGTGGAAAGTCATTGATAGAATCTCACAGAAATAATTAGATAATGAAAAGGGTACATTAAGGATTACATTTAAGAGAATAGAAAACCACATGCTAGGACTGACTCAATGGTGTTAAATTAGAAATTCCCAGTTATTTGATTAAAGAGTTTCTATTTGCTGAAGAACTACTTACTTTTATATTTTTAGGGTGAAAAATGCAAATAAAACTTGGTCCTTTTATATTATTCTTTCTGAATAACAATAGTTATATAAAACTCTGTGATTGATTTGGGTAATTATCTATTGAGATTTAGTTGACCAGGAGTAAAGGGAAAGAAAATGAATATCTATTTAAAAGAAAAAAGCTTCCCAAGTTTTTCCACCACATTTAGCTCTTAAGCCAGTATTATTATGTCACTGTTTATTGGTGGTATTGGAAGTTGCCTTGTAGGATGTATTAAAATTTTTGATTCTGTAAAGTAAGTTGGGAATTGTTATTTCTTCTGAAATCTGAGTATTAAGATGAGCATTTTGTTCTCAGTGAATTTTGAGATGCAACCCCATTCTATTAAATAATAATTTCTGAATATATAGACTAAAAAATATCCTTGGGGGATAATAACACAACAGTTACTTTTAGAGTTGTCATGAGGATAAAAGTGAGAAGGCATGTAAAATGTCTAGCATAATGTCTGTCATGCAATAAGGGCTCAATAAATTCTTTTCACATCTCTCCTTCATTTTCCTTGAGGGCAAATACCACTCCTTCTATGAATTTGCTCTTGCACATTTTGGAGATTCTATGAAGACTTATTATTGATCGTGAAACTATTAAAGAGTTTGGATTTTAAGAACCTAAAATCATGCAGAACTTAAAGTAAAATGATTGCAAGTCTAGTTTTGGCAACTTAAATGGTTTAGATATTTGGGTAACTAGCATCTGAGGCTTTGGCCAAAAACAAACTCCATAAGCCCGTGGGATTTTTGCAGTTATATTAGTCATTTTTGGGGCTGTGGGAATAAAATGTTTCCCCAAAACCCCCATCTTTAATATATTCTCATGATCTTCTATTCATATTTTTTACTGAGAAAATTGCTAATCCACATACTATAAAGACACACATAAACAAACACACATGTATAAATCAAATATATTTATGAGTTGTATATATAAACTAGATATATAAATTAAGTACATATTCTAAATACATAAACTACATATGCACTACATATACATTAAATATTTAGAATTACATATGTAAACTCTAATATAGGTAAATAAATGAAATAAACAATATAAAAATAAACTATATCAATATCTATTTCCATATTCATACCTATATCTTTCAATTATAACCACATCTTGACTAGGTGCTAGAAATTGTGCTAGGGATGTAAGATGAATAAAATACAGTTTCTGCTCTTATGAAGTTAATATTTTATTTGGTGAAGTAGATAAAGAAATATATATTATGGTGCTTATATCTGACACAGTTGAATAAGGCTTTCTAGGTCAGGTGACAATTGACTTTTATGATGATTCATCAAGAGAAAAGGGATTGGGAAAAATTAAAGGGACAGTATGACAAAAATCATACTAGCATGACAGCACGTGGCTTACTCTGCAGGGATTTGGGGGGAGGCAGGTATTTAAGTGTGTATAGTACCAAGTACTTTGGGTTGAGAGGGTTGTTAATAGTAGAAGATGAACCTGAAAGTGAATTCAAAAATTGCCTACACTGAGTGAAGGGAGTTTGGAACTATATTCTGAGGTAAATGTGCTGTAGAAAACATGAATGAGAAATTATCTGCTTTCTTTTAGCAGTTCAAATCGGAAAGCGAAAGGGACAAAAACAAGCAATCTTCAAGTTAAGACAGTTGTGAAGGGAAGTCTAACCGTTGCTTCTCAAACTCTAATGTGTCCACAGTTGGCCTGGGGATCTTGATACCATGCAGATTCTGACTAGTTAAGTCCAGGAGGCCTGAGACTCTCCAGGTATTGCCTAGGCTTCCGGTTTGCAGACTAGCCTTTGAGTAGTGAGGGGGCACAGCCAGAGAGGACTGAGGAGATAATCAGTCCTGGTACGAAGTTCAGGTGGGTCCACTTGGGGCCGCCTCTGAGTAGACCAGCAGGACTTTCTGGACACCCGGGAGGTGGAGTGGGACTGGTAGCAAGCATAGGCACAGAGGCCGGCAGGGCATGTTTGAAGAAAAGTTAATTTGGAAAAAAATATTAAAATTTCATGTTGGGAGCAGTTCCACATAGCCAATGACTCACAATAATTTTTTTCCTAAAATAACATAGTGGGGATTAATACATTTATTTCCCAAAATACATGAGTGTTCTGTGGGACAGGGCAGTGTTTACATGTTGTACTTCCCCAAATGAAAAGCTATTACGGATCCTATGACATATGCCCAGTGTTCTCAGAGTTAAGCTTTGATCTGCTTTTTGTTGAGATTTTCTCATCCTCTGAACTTCAAAGTCTTCCCATGACCCTGCATGCTCAGAGGACTCTCTACGCTCATCGTCCCTCCTCTTCACCTGTCAAAATAAACCAATATTTTAGCATTTTGCATTTCATTCCACTTCCTCTATCCCCCTCTTGACATAACAGATGTTTTGAAATGGCTGGCCTCTTCCTATCGAAGGCAAATCTCCACCCGGGTCCTGTGAATTCCATCTTTCCCCCTTTCAGGGATCTAGTTTCTTTGATTACCTCATCCTCTTCTTGTATCTTAAATCCATCTCTGCATAGAAACGCTGCCTTCTCCATTGAAACATGCTCAACTGTCTCTATGTTAGAAATAATTTCAACTTATGTTTCCCTCTAGCTACTGTCCTCTTATCTTTCATTTGCACTATACTTAACACTTCCTCACCTCACATTCAGTCACTAACCCACTGCAATCTTTCTCTCCTCTCCCTGAAATGACTTAACTGAAAAGACTCTTGCCAAGTCACCAATGAACTGCTAAATGAATACTTTATTTTGCTTTATTTAAATACTAGAGGCCCGGTGCACGAAATTCGTGCACGGGGGTGCGGGGGGGTGGGGGTGTCCCTCAGCCCTGTCTTGGTCTGCAAAGACGCCAGCATCCCTCACCCCGGCCTCTAGCTAGAGGTTCCTCCCCTCCTTCTGCACAGCCTCTGGGAAGATGCTTGTCCTGGGGTCTCCTCAGGGCCCTGGCCCACGACGCCCTGCAGTTCGGGTACTCGGGGGCTTGGGCTTTCAGGTCTGGCTTCCTCACCTGGTATGGTGAGCATCAGCTGCCATGGGAGTCTTGCCTTAGGAGTCACCCCCTTGGACCATACTACTTGCGAGTGTGTGGGGGGGTGGCCTCGGTGGCAGTGATTTGATGTCTGTAGCATGCCCACTGACACCCACCACCGCGGCGCAACACTGGTCCCGTCTGGACTGCTGGCAGGGGGCTTCCAGTCTGAGACTGGGGCTGATGGGCTGCGACTGGGGGCTGCAGGTGGAGGACCCCGGCACCCATAGGGCTGTCAGCATCAGGAACTGGAAAGATTCATTTTTCTGGTTCCTCCCCTGCTGCGTGGATGCTGAGCTCTGGGCCCCACAGGCCCGTTCACTCCCGCCGCAAGGCTGGCCGGGGCGGGGACATGGGCTCGCTGCCCCAGAGGCCCCTTCTGTGCCCCAGCACAGCCATGGCGCAGACTCTGAGCTCGCGCTGGTGGCGCGAGTTCAGCGTCCTGCCAGCCCCACTGGCGACGCGAGCTCAGCGTCCGGCCGGCCCCATTCGGCCGCCACTCAGGGCGGGAGGTGGGGACACTCCATCCCCGCCGCTCGCTCATTGCCTTCACCGCTCAGTGGCGTGGGGGCCCGGTCGCTTCCGGACGGAGGCAAGAGCGGGGGGCGGGGACACTCTGTCCCTGCCACCTGCCCTTTGCCTCCCGCCGGCCCAATCGGCCACCCTGGTCACCCCGAGTCCCACCCCCCGCGTCTCCCGCCAGCCCAATCGTGGGCGTAGTGGAGTGATGGTAATTTACATATTACCCTTTTATTATGTAGGATTTTATTTTATTTGATGAGTGGTTTATTTTCATGTTCTCTTCCTCTCATTAGAGGCTCCTTTTTTTGGCTCCTGTGAGACAGTTTTCTCCTGTTCCTCTTTTGACTTTGACAAAAGTTCCTTCATAGGCATTTTTGTTTGCCACTTAATCTTTAAAATTTGGTTTTCCCGTGTATAAAGTGTATAATATATCTATTCTAGTAATCTTAGGCATAATAAGAATTATGTGTAACAAAATGACTTAGCATCTTAACCTAGTTTGGGTTTAATAACT
The DNA here is from genome assembly GCF_951640355.1 of Cnephaeus nilssonii. Taxonomy (NCBI): domain Eukaryota; kingdom Metazoa; phylum Chordata; class Mammalia; order Chiroptera; family Vespertilionidae; genus Cnephaeus; species Cnephaeus nilssonii. The sequence continues at coordinate 66,799,264 of NC_137084.1, read as the reverse complement.
AGTAGCTAGTAGAAGTGGTATGGTGGTTAAGGCTTTAGTCTCAGGACTCTGATTTTCTGCATTCACATCCTGTCTCAGCTTTATGACTTTGAGAAAAATTCTCCAACTTCTCTGCTTCTTTATTTCCTCACCTGTAAGATGGAGACCATAATAGTGCCTGCTTCATAAGTTGTGAAGATTCAATGTTGTGTTGTGCTTAAAGTACTTAGTACAGTGCCTTGTAAATAATAAACCCTCATTACTATTAGCTATTAAAAAATAAATCTTATTTTATTGTTTAATTTGGTCATAAAATGTCCCTAAACCAGGTTTAACTTTCTGTTCATCATACAGTGATCCCAAACTGTTCCAACCATTTTTTTTTTAATTTAAATTTTTTTTTCTTTGAGGAACTTGAATTGATCATTTAAAAAAATCAAACTAACATGAACATTTGCTTCCAGCAGTTTCTAATTCACTTGCTCAGTGAAAGGTATCCTTTTTTTCTACTGCTTACCTTGGTAAAGAGGCCAGGTCTACTATCATTTTTGGAATTTGTGAGCCCTTACATGGTATAAAGGCACTGGGACTGGAAATCAGAAGTTGGTGATTCACATCTTGGCTTCTGCACCAATTCATCATATGACTGGTCAACACCTACCCCTCTACAACTGGAAAATGAAAATATCTGCTTCAAATATAAAGAACACATATAAAACATCCAAAATTATGAATTGCAAAGTTTTCCAGAATGCAAAAAGCCTACAAATAGTAGCTAAACTGTTTTATTTATGATCTCCCTTAGAGGCTCAATAATCTAAATTTTGGTTTCTGTCTCAAAATGAGTTTATATACTTTATATAATTTAACTGGGCTGATGTAACTTCACTCAACCTGGATCCTGTTTCCAAGTCTATGATTGTCTCTATTTCTCTACTGGCAATAGTTTTGGGGCTTTTAATCTCGTTTTCAAGATTTTTCAAATAAATGATTTGCTCTGCTATCTTAATGGCACATTGAAAGAAAAATAAATACTAATTGTTCTTAGAGACATATTACTAAAGCAAAAACAAAAAAACAACCAAAACCATACCTATTAGCTATAACTATTGCCTCTTGAAAACAAAACCATGTCTCTTCTTGGTTCCAGTATAATACTTTAAAATGGGGAGAAAAATGGACATAACAAGCAAGCAGACTAGTTGATGCCAGTACCTTGTTTGTGAACACATTAGCTGTAAGAGGGCAGCATTGGCTGATGAGTTTCCACCTGTTGTGCAAGCCAACCATAATTACCATAATTGCACTAAGGATAGGCTTATTGTCCATTCAAATTTGGATTGTACATGATTGTGCCACTTTTTTGTGTTATGTATAATTAGAATGAACAAAATATCAAATCCACTTAACACAATTTAACCAGAAGAAATATGATTCTGTCAGTACTAAGATTTATCTCTGATGGGTTTTCAATCAGTTATAGTTTTCTATCAATTTAGACTAAATATTTTTCAGTGGGAGTGTGTTGGGGTGGGTGGGTGGAGTTCCTCTATTAACAACATCCACACCTTGCCAGCATGGGGATTCGTGCATATGGATTTCACGTTCAACTTTTGTGATGCAAGAATAATGTCATGAACTTTAAATGGGTCTTGGTTATCTTTCATCTTTTCCCTAGCTTGTAATTTACCAAAATAATTTGATGTTTTGCAAAGAACTTTAAATTGAATTTTTAAATATTTTAGTCATATATTCCTATGTTTCCAGAAAACCTAACTTGCTCTTTCCTAGCTGGAAGTGATCGCTCACATATTTTTATTCTTTGATCTATTTTATGGCATGATTTACTTCCTGTTTTAGCTTATAGATATCTGTATGTGTTTTATTTCTCCCAGGGAATGCAAAGCAGCCTTGAGGAAAATGTGCTCTATACACTGTATTTCTAGTATCTTGAAAAGATGATGTGCTTAAAAATATGATACATAAATAAATCAATAAATAGTTGCCTTGAATAATAACAGCTTTCTGAAAGTAGTCAGAAAGATCCAGTAGAAAGAGTCCCTGACTTGGGTAAAAGAACAATCTTTAAAATTTTCTGGATATCAAAGAGTGTAGGAGTTGGTATGGCCTTAGGCCACATGCTTTCTCTCTAAGCCTGAATATTTTCATCTGTAAAATGGAAATATTTTATGTCTACCTTACAAAGTGATGAGAAACTTGAAGTTAGGAAATGTATGTAAAGGTGTTGTTTGAACTACAAAGTGCTATCTACATATGTGAAAGCAGAACCATATGTGCCGGGGAATTGGACCTTTTGCTAATTCCACATGTAACTGAGTTTGAAGTTCTTAGGAGAAATTTATGAGCCATTTGTTAAATATCTGGAAGAATGCCTGCCTTATAATAGGTACTCAGTACATACATTTTTAAACTTATCTTTATTGTTGAAAGTATTATAGATGTCCCCTTTTAGCCCCCATTGACTCCCTCCACCCTGCTGCCACCCCCTGTTCCCAGGCCTTCACTGCACTATTGTCTGTGTCCATAGATTATGCATATACGCACATACGGTCTCTGATTAACTGAATTATTGATAACATCAGTTGTTGAAAGGATTTCCTAAGAGTCAAGGGAATTGTGCTGTGAGTTGTCACACAGGAAGCAAAAACTGACAGCTAGCTGTGTGACTTTGTGACCCTTGTCCATAGGATTTGTGCTCAGATTACAATTCTACAGAGTTTTGGATCCATTCCTTATGATGGCTGTTTAAAAGAGCTGTGTAGGATTTTATCTCCAGGGCTCAATAGAAACTATTTCTTGAATTGCTCAACAGAAGTAGTGCTCAGAAATGACCCTTGAGCTATACAACTACTGGAAATCTAAGAGCTGTTCCAGAGGCAAGAAATAACTAAAACTTGAGTGTGCTGGCTGAAGGCAATTTTCATTAGTCATTGTTGCCAAATAGTCATAATGGGTTGCTAAGATCTAACTCATTATTTAATTTATTTAAAAACTATTTATTGAATGCCTGCTCTATGCCAGCCATTGTTTAGACATAAGAATTCAGGTGAGGAAAGGAGAGATGAAATTTCTGTCATCATGGATAAAACTCCTCAAGAATAGCTATCTTTTTTGACATTCAATATTTTATTTTAGTTTCAGGTGTATATCATAGTGGTTAGACAATTATATAACTTACAAAGTGATCTCCTCAATAAATCAAATACCCATCTGGCACTATACAGAGTTATTACAAAATTATTGACTATATTCCCTATGTTAAAATTTACATCCCCATGACTATTTTGTAACTACTAATTTGTACTTCTTAATCCCTTTACCTTTTTTACCCATTCTCCCAACTCCTCTCCCCTCTGGTAACCATCAATTTATTCTCTGCATCTATGAGTTTGTTTCTATTTCATTTATTTATTTACTTTGTTCTTTAGATTCCATATATAAGTGAAATCATATCTATTTGTATTTCTCTGTCTCACTTATTTTACTTAGCTTAATACACTCTAGTTCTATCCATGTTATTACCAAATTAAGATTTCATTTTTATTTATGGTCGACTAATATTCTATTATATATATATACCACAACTTTTTTATCCACCCATCTATTGATGGGCACTTGGATTGCTTCCATATCTTGGTTATTGTAAATAATGCTGCAATAAATATAGGGGTGAACATATCTTTTCAAATAGTGTTTTGGGCTTCTTTGGATATATGCCCAGAAGTGAAGTCTCTGGGTCATAAGGCAGTTCCATTTTTAATTTGTTGAACTTCCATACTGTTTTCCACAGTGGCTGTATCAATTTGCATTTCCACCAACAGAGCAGGAGGGTTTCTTTTCCCCAATATCCACAATCATCAGAGAAATGCATATTAAAACTACAATGAGATATCACTTCACACCTGCCAAATTATCTATCATCAAGAACAGCTTTCGAAGGCACTGGTATCAGTAGATAACTCACTAATGGCAGCAGCTGTGCCCCTGGGATTGAGGAATGGTGCACACTGACAGAAGCACTTATGGAGGGAAGCCAGAAGTTTCTACATCATCCCAATATGAAACATCCTGATGTTCAGGACAAGAATGGCAGTCATTGATTTAAAAAAAATATGTTTTTTAAAAATTTATTTCAGAGAGCAGAAGGGAGAAGGAGAAATAGAAACATAAATGATGAGAGAGAATTATCGATCAGCTACCTCCTACATGCCTGCTACTAGGAATCGAGCCATGACCTCCTGGTTCATTGGATGATGCTCAACCATGAGATACACAGGCCAGGCCAGAAATCATTGATTTTTAAAAATAAACTTTTATTTTTCTATAATAAAAATTGTGGTTTGGTTTGATGCCCATGTCTACTCTTACTAATTCCTCACATCTGCATACACGTCTCCTCTCTCACATTACTATCACTTTCAAGCTGATATTATGGTTGACTTTTCTTAAAGAGAAGATAGATTAAAATTAAGAAAAAATGTCATCATTACTGGAAAATCTATATATAAATATATCCCTGCTTTAATAAGCAGTCTAAAATAGTTTTTCAAAAGTTGGGTGACTCATTAGTAACATTCTTTTCCCATGGCCTCTTGACATATTATTTTGACCTAGAGTGTACACTTTAGTACTTTTAGACATCATCTTCTAGTATTCACTATGGCACCTTAGAATGATGCCAAAAATTTGAAGAAAGCATGAAAATATTTATGGGATGAAAATCCATTATATACGCTCTTGAATACCACTGAGAGAAGTTGAATGTCTTTGAACAAAAGAAGAGAACTAAGATAAATAAAAAATAAAATATTTTTCTTTGAAAAATTTTCCATTCAGAATGATTGCCTACATTTTATAGATTTATTGGCAATAGCTTTAGATGAAGAGCATGGCTTTTGAGGTCAACATGTTTGGATTTCAACATTTATTGGTTATGTGATCTTGAAAAATTGCTTATCTGTATTCTACAGATGAAGGAACTGAGGCTCAGCAAGATCATTTTTGGTACCTATCTTACAGGTTAGGAGAATCAAACAAAATAATGCCTGTAAAGTGCTTAGCGTAATGCCTATCCTACATAATAAAATGGTAATATGTAAATTACCATCACTCCGCTACGCCCATGATTGGGCCAGCAGGAGTCACAGGGGGCGGGACTCAGGGTGGCCGGGGTAGCTGATTGGGCCAGCAGGACGCTGAGCACGCGGCGCCACTGGTGCCGCGAGCTCAGCGTCTGTGCCATGGCTGCGCCGGAGGCTTTCGGAAGGCCTGGGGCACCGGTGGACAGCCGGCCAGGTCCCCCGCGATCAAAGGCCAAAGCGGGGGACCTGGTCGGCTGTCTGCTCCGGTGCAAGGCCTTTCGAAAGCCTCCGCAGCGCCGGAGGCTTTCGGAAGGCCTGGGGCACCGGCGGACAGCCAGCCCGCTGGTGCACCAGGTGCATGATTAAATCATGCACTGGGCCTCTAGTATCCTAATAACCACATGTAGATGTTTGGTTATGGTGATATTATTCCTAATTATTTACATTTAATCATACGTTGGCTAGTTCCCTGCCATACAAGTTTTCTTATCATACTGTGCCTTAGCTCATATATCATTTTAATAATTATGAACAGTGGTGTTTCAAAACATAAACTTTTAAAAAACTCTTTGAAATATTTTAATGGCTTATTTAAAAGACTTCTGATTCAAATGAAGACTTTCTATGTGTTAAATATCTTTGCAGACTTTTGAAGGAAAAAGATAAACATGAAGTTAAGTTTGCAAAAGACATTTCTATTAATGGTACTCAGGAATCCAATTTCACTATCAATCTCAACTTCCCATATAAACTTGTAAATACAAATTCTTATATATCAATCCGCTTTCACTGAGTGTTCTCTAACCATGGTTATGTAAACAGCAGAGAGTTGCTATTAATTTAGCAGTGGACAGTAAAATTGGCCCCAAGTTCAAAACAAGTTGATGGGTGCAGAATACAGAGAGATAGAAAGTTTTTTCTTCATTTTAATAGCACCCTAAAAGTAAGAGCCACTTATGAACATATCTATTTGACGTGTCAGTTAGCTTACTTCTATTTACAACTTTTATTTACAGAAACCCCAATACGCACTGGCTAAAGCTGAAACAAAAACAAAACCACAATAAAAATTAAGAAAACACAGGGCTCACTCAACTGCAAATTCCAGGTGCAGCATAATTCAAAGGCTCAAATTATGTCCTTGAAAATTTGATTTTCTCCATCTGTCATTTCTGCTTCCTAATTTATTGGCTTTATTCTCTGTTACACAGTATATAAAGAAGTTTATAAAATAGCCACCAGTAGCCTAGACCTATTTCTCCCAGGTGTAAATTGGTAGAAAAAGAGAACCTTCTTCCCAGTATTCTTGAACAAGTCAGTTACTGTTTCTGTGGTGTGTGTGCATGTGTGGGCATGTGCTTGTTATATAGGGGTTTCAAGATGTCAGATTCTTGATCCTTCTATATTTAGAGGAAATAACCAACAAAATGGGAGAAGTTGACAATCCAGGAAAACAGGTGGAACCAGTGTCACTGAACACCTGTCTGATTCTCATAAAAATGCATGTGATCTAAAACCACAAATTAAAGGATGAATGATGACATACTTTACTTTTATATCTAGCTAAGAATCTCAAATTTAGCATTCCATTACCTCCTTGACTCTTGCTTCTTATACTCCCCTTGTTAAAAAATGGAAACCGAGGAGGCTTTTGAAAGTGAACAAATTTTATTCATTTTAACTATCTTGTATAATAAAGAGTAATATGCAAATTGACCCTCACACCCTCACACAAGATGGCCACCCCTATATGGTCAAAGATGGCTTCCCCATGTGGTCAAAAATGGCCTCCACAAGATGGCTGGCAGGGGAGGGTAGTTGTGGGCAATCAGGCCAGAAGGGGAGGGAAGTTAGGAGTGACCAGGCCATCAAGGGAGGGAAGTTAGGGGCAATTGGGCCGGCAGGGGAGCAGTTAGGCATTGATCAGGCTGGCAGGGGAGTGGTTAGGGGGTGATCAGGCTGACAGGCAAGCAAGTGGTTGGGAGCCAGCAGTCCCAGATTGTGAAAGAGATGTCCCCCGAGGGGTCCGAGATTGGAGAGAGTGCAAGCTGGGCAAAGGGAAACCAACCCCCATCCAGTGCACAAATTTCATGCACTGGGCCTCTAGTATCCTATATTTTATTATTATGTGGATTGAACAGATGTGTTCCCCTGGCCAACACCTCCTGCATACTAGTGAACTTTCCTACCTTCATACTGCTATTACACCCAACATGTTACTCAGACAAAAAAGGACAATTTGACAGACTATTAACTGTGCATGACTTAAGAACAAAGCAAAAACCAAAAGAAGTTTGTGATACTTGACACTTTTCCCTGAATAAAATTTTCTTGGTACATACATTTTTCTGTTTGTTTGTTTTGTTACATATTTTGGAAATATTCTAGCTATTTGAAGAAGATTGGAAAACATGTTGTTTTCTCAAATCTAGGTATATGAGTCTAAGATGCTTGGGATTTTTAACTGGCTAAAATGGAGGAAAAAAAGATATGTAGAATGTACTTGTTTTTTTATGAGATTGATACTTTTTTGCTTTGGTTAAATACTCATTATTTTGTTATTTATTTTTAGAAAATAGTGGGAGTTGGAAAATATTAAGACTATGTTGATTCATGCCTGAGGTAGTGCTCTGAGGGCCTCACTGACAAGGAAGATAATGTCAGTACGTTTTTTGGGATGTATCCCAAATAGCTAACATTGAGATAGACACAAAAATAAAATGTTTAAATAGTTTCTTCCTTTGCCTTCAATGAATTTTGATCTTTAAAGTGTATTATACAACTATCACTTAAAAGTGTTAGGTATTAATGTTATTTTGTTACAATAAAAAAATAAATGTTAGAGATAAGTACTCTAGAAATTGAGAGGAGAGAGATTGATGGACATGGGAGTGTTTCTCATACTTCATTAAGATGGCTGATCTTGATTTAGATCTAGATTCAAGAAGGGTAGATAGGAGGATTTAGTTGGTGAGAGGAGAGGTGGGCACATGGAATTTGAAGCACAGGAGCTGCTGACTCATGACTCATCTTTGACTCATGGCTATCAAAGATAGGCAGCTGGTAAAAGTCCTGTCAGATTAAAGTGGGGAAAGTATCTTTCCACCACCATCCCAAATCCTGATTGGGGGTGTTTGTTCTAAGAATGTGGTGGGATTTTGACCCTGGAATTGATGCCAACCCATATATAGAGATAGTGCAAAAGAAGTGGAAACTCATTGTATTAAAATTGCTTTGCTCTCAGGTGTGTACCATTTTTACAAGTGATGCTGATGTCTGTTACAAACAATTGTATATACACTGAGTAGACAGATTATTATGATCTCGAAATGCATAATAATTATGAGTTCAGAAATCATAATAATCTGGCCACTCAGTGTACATATGTGTGTGTATTTAAACCTATTTTATATATACATAAATATGATCAAGAAGTCCTCATAAAAGTTATTATCTAATGACTAGTAATTATATTATCAGTTTTCTCCCCTTTGAAAATTCCTGAGTTGAAAATTAAATTAAAAAATTTATCAGAAAAAAGTGATTCTAGCAAACAAGGTGGAGTGGGTAGATCTAAAGGCTCATCCTCCATAGAAACACTAGGGGAAAAAAAGGCAAAAATTATCAGAAGCAATTTTGTCAGAACCCTGCAAAATAGCCAAAATTTACAGAAAACAGATAAATGCTGGTTTTAAAAAAGGGCAACTTAAAAATAATGAGAAAGCTTTGTGGCATTTTGTTTGCTCTTGCCTCACTCCTCTGCCCAGAATGGAGGTGTTATTAAAGATTACAGCCTGTGTTTCCAGTGTGAGACCCTCAGAGAATTGTGTTTCATCTATTTTGACCCATCGGGGCTACCAAAAGGATTGGTGTAAGGTTCTTGCTTTTGTTCCACCTAACCTGGGACTCTCTCAAGGTGGGAAGTGGCTATGCAGAGGGCATTCTTTGAAAATATTATGAGGCAAATGAACCACCTGGGGCAAAAAATTACAGTTTAGGCAAAATGACACTTCAACAGTCTCAGATGCTAAGATGGAGGAGAGTGTTTCTTTGGTCAATTTGGACATTGATAGAACCTGCATACAGAGTCTAACCTCAGTTCTTGAACGTCTCCTCTGTAGAACAATTTGGTTCTCGACCAAGTTGTTCACGAAAAGGATGTCTCGGTTGTTAAGCAAAACTTTGGTTCTTAACTCAGCAACCCTTTCATGCTGATACTATATGATGAGTCATGGGTCTCTTAGGTGACAAATAAAGGAGAGAATGCATGAACATGAGGAGTATGAGTCAGTTTATTGCTAAACTTCATGCTGTTAACATATCAGGAAATTGTGCTGTGAATATTTATTGAGAAATACCATCATGACAAAGAAGTAGTAAACCATGTAATAAACTTGTTCAAGGACAATGCAATGTTTCATTTCAGGGAAGTGTTTAAACAAAGGCAAAAACAAATATCATTGGATAGGTTTTTAGTGAGACAGAGGCACAGTGATCATGAAGCAAGTTCTAGTGGAGCAAAGAGACAAAAGAGAGAAAGAACCCCAGAGGGACAGTTACCTGACTCTTTTTATGGAAGGGAACCCCCCTTCCAAACAATAACATCCCTCTATTCCTCCTCTCCATATTCAGTCATCAAAGCTCTCAATTTAAAGGTAAGTTCTAGTGTGTACATAAATTTTCATTTTTATTGTACATTTTATGTCCTTTTTGTTACATTTTCATTTACATTTCCAATTATTTCTAATTCGAAAAAAAAGATTTGGTTTTCAAACAAATCACTTTTGGAATAGCCTTCTGGAATGAATCAAGTTCGAGAACTGAAGTTCCACTGTACCAGGAAATCTAGAAAGCCACGTGCATAACCAGGACAGGATGTATGCTCAGAAAGACCAGCACTTTCACCTCTGGCTATTCTTTAGGCTCAGTGAAAGCACAAAGTTCCAATTGCAAACACTAGGACAGTTTTTTTCTCCTTTCCTTTCTCCTCCTTTATACAGTCATTCATGGCAACCTCTGTCAACACTAGCTGACTACAAGCCAAAGGGATAGAGACTTCAGAGACTCTACCCCCAAAATAATAAAACTTTACAAAATTAGTTTAGAAAAGTAACAAAAGAAACAAACCAATAGCAAGCAAAAGTAAAGTAAAAGTACACGAGAATGGGGAAAAGTCTAATTTTAGAGTTATATTCAGCATGTCCAATTTTCAACAAATATTATGAAATATGCAAAAAAAAGAATGTATGGCCTATTCATGGAACAAATTAATAGAAACTGTCTTCTAGGAAGCACAGACATTGAACTTACACAACAAAGATTTAAAATAAAATCTCCTAAAGAAAGAGTTAAAGAAAATCATGAACAAAGATAGAGGAAACCAGTAAAATGATGTCTCAGTAAGCAGAAAATATCAATAAAGATACAGAAATTATATATAGGAACTCAACAGAAATTCTGGAGCTGTAAAGTACAGTAACAGAAATGAAAAATTCAGTAGTAGGCTTCAATAGCATATTTGACCAGACAGAAGAAAAAAAATCAGCAAACTTAAAGATATATAATTTGAAATTATACAGGTTGAGGAATAGAAAAGAAAAAGAATGAAGAAAAACACCTGACACCATAAAGGTTACCAAAATGCACATACCCATCATGGGAGTCCTAAAAGGAGAGGTGATATAGAGAAAGGGGCAGAAAGATTATTCAAAGTAATAACGACCAAAAACTTCTCCAATTTGATTAAATACATAAATCTACAAACCTAAGAAGCTCAAGAAACTCCAAGGAGGATAACACAAAAAGAACTATACGGAGATACAGTATAATAAAAAATGTTGAAAGCCAAAAACAAAGAATCTTGAAAGAAGTGAGATAAGCAACTTATTATGTAAAGGATGCTCAATAAAATTAACATCTAATTTCTCAGCAGAGACCATGGAATCCAGAAGACCATGGAATGACATATTTAAAGTGTTGAAAGAAATATTACCAACCAAGTGTTGTATATCTGGCAAAACTATATTTAATAAACCGAGGAGAAACTAAGACATTTCCAGATAAACAAAAGCTGAGATAGTTCATCACTACTAGGCCTGACCTACAGAAATGCTAAAGGAGGAAATGAAATAACACTTGACAATAACTTGAAGCCATACAGAGAAAAAAGGAACACTGGTAAAGTTAATTATATATGTAAATTTAAGAGATAATATAATTATTTTATTGTATATTTGGTTTGTAACTCTTTTTCCTATGTAACTTAAAAGAAAAATGAATATAATATAAGTTTTAAATCTATGTTAATGGGTACACAACATATAAAGATGTAATTTGTGATAACAATGTGATAATTGGGGAGGGATGGAGCTATATTGGAGCATAGTTATTTAAAAAGAGGATAAACAATAGGCAAGTAACCAAAAAAATATACAGAAAATAAAATGAGAAAGGAATCAAGATGATACACTATAAAAATCAATTAAACACAACAAAAGGCAATAATGCAGGAATTGAAGAACAAAAAAGGTATGGCATAGAAAACAAATAGCAAAATGGCAGAAGTCCTTCTTGATCAGTAATTAACATAAATATAAATAGATGAACTCTCCAACTAAAAGGTAAATATTGGCAGAATGAACAAAAAATTATCCAACTATATTCTGTCTAAAAGAGCCTCACTTTAGATATAAAATTACCCTGTTAACAAAGCCAACGACATCATAAGAAATTTAGAGACCAACACCCTTTATTGATAGAGATGCAAAAATCCTTAATGTTATCAAATAAAGTAGTGTATTAAAATTAAATTAAAAGGATTTCACACCCTTAACAAATGGGATTTATTCTCAGAACTCAAGTGTGGCTCAATATATGAAAATCAATGTAACATATCATATTAATACAACAAAGGGGGAAAAAGTCATCTCAATTGAGGTAGAAAAATATCTGATAAAATTTAACACATTTCATGATTAAAATATACTTTAACATACTGGGAGGAAGAAATTCCTCAACTTTACAAAGGGCATTTATGAAAAACACACAGCTAACATATTCAGATTCAATGGTTAGAGACTGAAAGCCTTCTCCATAAAATCAGGGACAAGACAAGGATGACCATCTTTGCCTCTTTTGTTCAATATTACACTTTAAATTACAAGCAGCATAATTAGTCAAGAAAAAGAAGCAAAGGCATTCAAATTGAAAAGGAAGAAGTAAATCTGACTTTATCCACAGATGATAGGCTATTATATATAGAAAATCTGAAATAATCCACAAAAACCCAATTAGAACCAATAAATGAATTTAGTAAAATTACAGGATACAATATCAAAACACAAACATCTGTTTTATTTCTATACAATATCCAAAAATAAAATTAAGAAAACTACTTTTTTAAAAATAGCATGTGAAAGAATGAAATACATATGAATAAATTTAACCAAAGAGATGAAAGACTTGTACACTGAAAACTATAAATTATTGCTAAAAGAAATTAAAGAAGACCATATTAAAGACATCCTATATCAATGGATTAGAAGACTTATTATTGTTAAGATAGCAATAGTACCCAAAGTAATCTACAGATTCAATGTAATCCTGATTAAAATTCAATGCCCCTGTTTTTGTTTTTCAGAAATAGGAAAGCCAATCCTCAAATGCATATCATTTGAAGGAGCCAAAACAATTTGAAAAAGAATGAAGTTGGAGGACTCCCACTTCCTAATTTTAAAATTTACTAAAAAGCTGCAGTAACCAAAACAATATAGTACTGACATAAAAATAGGCATAAAAATCAATAAAATAGGATAAAAAGCCCAGCAATAAAAAGGAATGAAGTATCTATATCTGCTATAATGTGAATGAATCTCAAAACATTGTGCTAAGTGAAAGAAGCCAGACACACAATCTATAATAATAAAAGTATAATATGCTAATTAGACCAGACCTCCTTCCGGATGGACGAACCTGGGGCTGCAAGGGAAGCCCGGGTCCCGGGTGCCAGAGGGAAGCTGGTGCCAGCAGCCAGGGGAAGGAAGGCTTACTTTTGCATAAATTTCGTGCATTGGGCCTGTAGTGTAATATAATGTATGATTCCATTAATATGAAATGTCTGGAATAGGTAAATCCATAGAGACAGAAAGCAAATTGGTGGTTGCTGCGGGGGCTGGGATAAGGTAAGAATGAGGAGTGCCTCCTTATTGGGTATGAGGTTTTCTTTTGGGTTAATGAAATGCTTTGGAACTTGATATGGGTGGTAATTGCACAATATTATGAATGTACTAAAGGCCATCATAAACTCTAAAAAGCTTCATTTTATGTAATAAAGATTTTACTTCACTGGAAACTGTTCTCCAGGACAAAAAAACATAGAAATTGATTTGAGTTATTTTAATTAGCACTAGAATTAAAATTAAGATACTCAGATAAAAGGTACATGGATCTTTCTGTTATTATTTCTTACAACTACATTGAGTCTATAATTATCTCAAAATAAAACATTTAATTAAGAGGGGGTGGGGACATATATAATCATGTCAACAATAAAAATAAAGTTCAAAAGAGAAAATAAATAAATAAATAAATAAAAAACTATTAGCGTTTATAGCAAAGCTGAGAGATGGTTTCAACATTGAGATATAATCAGTAGATACTTAGGATTTAAGATATTTATTTTCTATTTGTTTAATAGACACATGCCACTTAATATATATTAGGCACTGCCTTAAGTGTTTGCAAATATTGACTCCATAAATTTATATTTTTAATAGCCAGTTCCTCCAGCAGTGTCCTCAGTGCCTGGAACAGTGCTTGATACTTTGTAAGTGCTAAGTAGATATTTGTTTAATGATTAGATGATATTTTTCCTGAGTTGCTGTCACTGCTGGATAAATTTCCACTGCCTAGATTGCTCTAGATCTTAAGGTATTTGATATCTTTATTTGGGTTTTACTAAAAGAAGAGCCTCAGATTAGACGTTGGGAGCAGGTACTCAAACTGGGCAGGAAGCACAGAAAGGCGTAACGAAAGAGCACAGAGAATGAGGAGGAAAAGAGGAGCCTATGTTATGATGTATCATTGAAGTTGAGGCTGGAAAAATTTTGCAAGAACCTCTGAGAAACATCAGAATGCCTCTTAGAAGTGTTGATCTAAAGGACAAGAGGCCAGGGCACTTCCCTGCCAGCTCCCCCATACCCCTGGGCTGTGCATTTGCAGGGCTAAATAAGCTCATTGGCTTAGAAAAGACCTTGATGAGAAATGCACATGCTTAAGATGGGGTATTGGCAGCTTGCACAGACCAGTGCATCCCAACTGAGGCTGGAAGCAGAGGTGTGCTGTGGGGATGAAAGGCAGGCTAGCAAACATATTTGCTACACCCAATGAATATAATCTTTAATTTAGTAAATAATCTTTAAATGATGATAAGAGGAAACACCATAAATTAAATGCACAATTATAGCTATTACAAACTGAGTTGTTAAATATCTACAAGTCAGTATTCATAGTCAGAAATGAGATAGCCTCAATAGACTGTAGAAATATTTATGATGATAGAGACAATATGTGTAAACTGTCTACCCTCAGGTCATAAAAACCTTCTGCTGCTCTACTTGCTGTCCTTCTCTACCCACTCCCTCCGACTCAAGCTTTTCAGTTCATAGCTGACTCTTCCCAGTGTCTGTGTTTACTGAACAGCAATGCAAACTTTCCCATAAATGGTCTTTGCTTCTCTAGAAAAATGTTTGTTTTTCAGAATCCATCAGTGGCGGGTATTGTGATTGCTTAACTTTGGAGGGGGTGCACCAAAATGATTCAGAAGCCAGTGAAGAATAATTTGAGCATCAGAGTGATAATAATGGTAACGGATTATAACACATTAAAGACAGATATAGAATCTATGAGAATATGTGATAAAATAAAGGTATGTGTGGAGGGAAAACTCTTCTTTACAAAAGGATGTCAGGTAATGAGTGCCGAGTCATAAAAAATCATTACTTTGTAAAACCTGTGTAATGACTGAAGCAAGATTCATCATTGGACACTAAATTCATTGGAATAATAGGATATTCAGTCTCAACATCACCCCACAGATAATTTTTAATTACAAAGAGAAACCAATATCTTTCCAGAAGTGATTTGGTAATTCAACTTTAACCAAGTGATCAAATTTAGCTAAATTTCAAACAAACAGAAAACTTGATAAAATAATGCAACAAGCACCTGTATAACCTTTGCCTAGATAAAGGCTCTTTATAGCTAGTTTTCCCCTTACTCTGGATTCAGTCAATGCATTACATGCAGCATTTGGATGTCATGTCCTCAGTCTCCTTTAATCTAGAAGTGGCTCCCCTCTCAGACACTTTTTTTGTTCTTCATGACATTGGCATTTTTTGAAGAGTCCAGGTGATTTGTCTTATAAAATATATCTCCATCTGGATTTGTCCGATGACTTCCTTACTTTTAAATGCATTTTTAGCAAAATACTACTTAGGTGATGTTGCGTGTCTCAAAAGATGTATGCATCATTGCAGGAATATGTAATGTCAGCCTGTGTATGTCTTTTGATCTGAAGAGAGTCTCTTGTAGACAGCATTTGTAAGGGTCCTGTTTTCTTATCCATTTTGTCACCCTATGTATTTTGTTTGGAGCATTTAATCCATTTGCATTTAAAGTAATTGTCAGGAGATGGTAGTTATTGCCATTTTATTTTTTATGACTATGTTACTTTCTTCTTATTTAAGAAGAACTTTTAAAATTTCTTGTAATACTGGTTTGGTGGTGATGAACTCCTTTAGCTTTTTCTTATCTGGGAAGCTCTTTATCTGTCCTTCAATTCTAAATGATAGATTTGCTGGGTAGAGTTGAAGCATCCATCTTATATAAAAACTACTGTTTGCAATTTTAACCCTGCTATTTTGGCTTCTGTAAATGCTTGCTTGCTTAAATAATAAGGAAAATAAGACTACCCCAGAGAGGCCATAAACCTTCCCCAGATGAAGTTATCAGTGCTGGCGCCAGACCAAGTCTTTTGTTGAGGTCTCAAAGCCCCAGCACATAGGGCTCTTTAAGAACTTGCAAAGGGGACCGGAAACACCCCATATTTGGGAGACAAAGAAGGTCAAAACATATAAATAGGGAAAGTTCCTCCATTTTGGGGCCCAGAATTTGCAATACAGTTTTCTCTCGGCTCACGCATAATAATAATAAAGTGTAACTCCATCTCTCTAAGTGTTGCTTGGGTCTTCTCTGGTCTTCTGTAACAGAATAATCTTGGTTGTCAGTTCTTACTTTCATCTCTTTGAATATTTCATGCCAATCCCTCTGGCCTGCAAAGTTCCTGTTGAGAAACCAGTAGACAGTCTTATGGGAGCTCTCTTGTAGGTAACTAACTGCTTTTCTCTTACTACATTTAAGATTTTCTCTTTGTCTTTAAACTTTTGCATTTTATGATGTGTCTTGGTGTAGGCCTCTTTGGGTTCATCTTATTTGGACTCTCTGTGCTCTGGTGTCTGTTAAGTCTGCCTTTTGAGTACGTAGCTTGTGGAGGTGTTTGGGTAAGGCTCTGCTGTTGTCTGAAGGTGGCCTTTAGAGCAGTGGTTCTCAACCTTTCTAATGCCGCGACCCTTTAATACAGTTCCTCATGTTGTGGTGACCTCCAACCATAAAATTATTTTTGTTGCTACTTCATAACTGTAATTTTGCTACTGTTATGAATCGTAATGTAAATATCTGTGCTTTCCGATGGTCTTAGGCGACCCTGCTAGTGATACTCAACCTGTTACGACCCGCAGGTTGAGAACTGCTGCTGTAGAGCCTAAGACCATCGCTGTAGAGTCTAAGACCATCGGAAAATACAGATATTTACATTACGGTTCATAACAGTAGCAAAATTACAGTTATGAAGTAGCAACAAAAATAATTTTATGGTTGGGGGTCACCACAACATGAGGAACTGTATTAAAGGGTCGCAGCATTAGAAAGGTTGAGAACCACTGCTCTAGAGAGATGCAGGCCAAGGTCAGCCACTGCCTTTGCTCTGCCTAGAACCACGTGGTATGAGCTACAAAGTGATTTTCAGATGGTTGCCACTTGTGTTGGGATTTTTGGTGTCTGGGAGAGGCTAAGCCACAACTAAGGTTGCTGCCACTAGTGCCAGGCTTGGGGCTACTTAGCAAGAGGTACAGGGTAGGCTGAGGCCAGATGCTGCTTTGTTTGAAAGATTTTAGGAAAGTCTGAGGCATAAGCCAAGACAGGGCATTTGTAAGGAAGTGTCTTTGATGGGCTCACAAGTTGGGTGAGGTGGAGTCCCAGGGAATCACCAGGGCGGGGCAAACCCTGTGAGCCAGGTGGATGGAGACTCAGATATGGCTCCTTCCTGCTGGCTGTGTGTGGGAGGTTGGGAGGAAGGCTCAACAAAGGAACAATGACCTTTCTATCTGGAAGAAAGCTTCCCCCTCAGTTCTCCCACTGAAAGCCAGACAATTCAGGTCCTCCTGGATGTCCCTGGTGCCTTTTGAGCTGCTGCCCCAGGGCTGGAGTTCAGAGTGAGTGAGTCCAAGTAAGTTCCTATGCGGGCCCTTTAAGAGGAAGGCCTGGAACTCGAATAGCCCTTTGTTTCCCTCAGCCACAATCCCCTCTGGTTTTTCACAGCCAGAAGAGAAGCTGGGACTTCACTTCCCAGCACTGGAACCCTGGGCTGGGGAACCTGGTGTGGGGCTGGGACTCCTTGTGCCTCATGGGGGACCTCTGAGCTGAGACATCCCTCCCATTTTTTAACTTCCACATGTTCTGCATCTCCAGCCCTCCTACCAGTCTCAATGTGTTTTCTTCTGCGTATCCTTTGTTATGGGACTTCTGTTCAGCTAGACTTCAGGTGGTTCTCAGTGATGGTTGTTCTGTAGTTTAGTTGTAATTTTGATGTGGTTGTGGGAGGATGCGAGTACAGTGTTTATTTACTCTGCCATCTTTACCAGAAGCCCCTGATTTTTAATTTTATAGTTCATTATAAAATATTTTAAACATACAGAAAAGCAAAGAAAAGGTATAACAGAAGATTATGTATCCATGGTGTATATTTTAGAAAGTATCAAATCTCTTTTTTAATTTAATAAAAATAAAACAGAGGTGGAAGCCTTCTCATTTCCATGGATTTTACTCTCTCCTTCCCCAGAGGTCATGCTGAAATTAGTATATATTTTTCCTTTCCATGTTTTTTACTCTTAGGTATTATTTTTAATAAGGTTTATGTACATAAAATACATATTTTTTCTGTGTTTCCAATAAATATATATGACTTGAATCATCCTGACTTGTATTTTTTAACCTGTTTTTAGTCACTCAATATTTTCAGTATTTATCTTTGTCAACGTGTAAATCTTTCTTTTTTACAGATGCATAGGTTTCAGTTCTATTAAAAAGTCATGCTTTGTCTATTCCCTTTATCTGTTTGAATCCTGAGAGCCCTTCTTTGTCCTTTCCTACACTTTTCTTCCTAGTAGGGAAATTGAGTTCTAAATGTATCACCCGGGTTCCTCTGCTCTATGCCTTTTGGTTGGATTCAGCAGATAGGAGACACCAGCTGGGGAGGGGAATGAAATCATGGCATTGATTTACTGTTTACTTCCTGTTAAGTCACGGATTTGTTCAGGTGGTCTACTCCCAGAGCTGCAGCTCTCACTGGGTTCTAGAAACACAGCACAACCCCCTCCCCTTGTCCCTGCAGGCTGGGCAAGGTGATGGCTTTCCGTCATTGCCAGTCCTTGGCGCTTCATAACTCCTTGATGGGTTCCTAACTATGCTCATGCCTCTGTTGATAGACTTCGTGAAATTCTTATCAGTTTTCCATTTGAATATGTTGTCTTTCTGCCATGATTCCAACTATTGAACCTGGTTATAAATGACTATACATATACCAATAGTTTTCCAATATACTAGAAATGACTAGCTAGTAATACAGAAAAATATCTCACATACAGGAACATATCTTTATTATGATGTAGGTATGTATATGTTGTGGTGTGTGTGTGTGTGTGTGTGTGTGTGTGTGTGTGTGTTTATGCACACCTTTTCGCTCTTGTACATTGGCTTTCTAGATTATATTCCTTAATATTATGCTAGCAAGATCTATTTGAAAGAATATATGAGTCATAAAGATTATAAATGACTAAACTATGCTGCATCCACATAACTGAATAGAAAGACTAAATATTATTTAAAAAATACATTTATAAATTTATTTATAATGCTATGCTTAAAATATCCCATTAGAATAAGTTTTGGGATTTGATATTACATCTTAAGTTCTCTTGAAGAATAAATAAGTAAGAATAGCTAATAAAATTTTGAAGTTCATTTGAAGAATAAGCAAATAAGATAGCTAATAAAAATTTTGTAAATGGATTTAAATGTGGAACTTTTTGAGACACCAGATATTTAACAAAACAATGTGATATTAACATAAGGATTTAGAAATGAACAAAACAATAAAGTAACCTTCAAAGGTACCCTTATGTGCATATATTTGACTTTACTAAGTAATACATTGTAACTGGGAGGTAGAGGGAGTCAACCTGAATTTTAAGGACAATTGAATAACAATTTGAAAAACTATCATATCTATATATTAAAATGAATTCCATGCATACCAAGGTATTGAATGTAAAAATTTATTAAAATCTAAACGTAAACTCAAGTACATATTTCTGATATACTGATGGATCGACTTTTGAATTTAAAATCATAAAATATGATGTACTTTCAAAAACATGATAATTTAAAAAATTATTTTTAAATAAATAGACTTGACTCTGTTATTGCATATCTTTGGTATGACAATATAAAGAAATTTCAAAGGCAAATGGAAAATTTTAGAAAGTATTTATAAGATGATGAACAGCTGCTAGCTTAACATATAGAGACCTCTCACCAATTTATATACACACACACACACACACACACACACACACACACACACACACACTGTAAATGAATAGAAGGGCTATAGACTGCTCAAATCATTTAAATAAAGCTTAAATGAGATAGTATAGCAGCACTTGGTATCTTGTTAAAGGTAAAGAGGAAATAAAGATACTTAGCATAAGAGGTTTATAGAAACTACCCCCTTTGTATACTATTGGTTAAAGTTTGCATTGAATTAACTTTCTTATTAGCATGTTGACAATATTTTTTAAAAATATATGTCCTTTGACACAAAAGTTCCACGTCAAATAATATAACATAGACACGTGCAAAATGTGTGTGTGCCTTTTTATTGGAATGGGATATTGAAAATGATTTTTTAGCTATAGAAGTTATTTTTTCTGTATTACTTAAAAAATTTTACTTTAAATTTTAAAAGTAAATATGTTGTTTATAAGAATTTTAAAGATATATATATCTTATACTTCTCTCATTTAAATCAATAATTCTACAAAATATACAAGCAAACAAAATCAAAACAGACTCATAGATAGCAGAACAGATTGATGGTTGTCAGAGGGAAGAGGGGTTGGGGGACTGACTGGGTGAGAAAGGTGAAAGGGATTAAGAGGTACAAATTGGTAGTTACAAAAATAGTCACAGGGATGTAAAGTCCAGCATAAGAGAATATACTCAGTAACATGGTAGTAACTATGTTTTGTTTCAGGTGGGTATTGGAAATATCAGGGGAACACTTTGTAAAGTATATGATTGTCTAATCACTATGCTGTACACCTGAAACCGATTCAAAATAATAGAGTGTAAACTAATTTAAAAAAATGGATAGTTCTAGTTAGTGCTAACTTTGTTTGCTCAAATTTAATTTCCTGCATTCAGGGCCCTTGGATTATCTGGGGGCTTAAGTGTCTTGTCCACAGCTTCAAGAGTCACTCTCCACTATTTGGTCTCTAGTTCGATGTTACTGTATTAATACATTCTAATCATGGCTTAAGATTTCAGAGCCCCAAAGTGTAGCTTCATCTACGGGAAAGTAACATATTTCTTTAATGAACAGATGAAGAGAATTTTAAAGAAAATATGCTAACTTTTTGGTTGAGAAAAAATAAAATGAAGCATGTCAAGTCTAAGTTGACAATTTAAAAAGCCTGTGCCTAGAATATTCCATGTCTACAAATCAGCTTTGTTCAGGGACTCAAGTGGAACCAGATTGAACTGAAAAATATATTTTGGTCTTATTGTCCTTTAGATATATACCCTTCCCCCACATCTTACAGTTTCAAGGGCCGTGGGAAATACAGATGAGTACACTGTTCAAGAAAGCATAGATGCATAGACTGTAGCTTATTTATCACTGCATCATCAATGTCTAGACAAGTGATAGGCATATAGTAGGAACTCAATAAATATTTGCTTTAATGAGTTAATGAGTGTGTGGATGGATGAATGAATCAATCCCATGTTAACACATAGAAAAAATCATGTCAAGCAAGCACTTAGGTCCATAGTGGAAATTTAAGGTCAATGTTGACAAATTTAATTAAAGACAAAGCATAAGTTCTAGAGCAGATGTTTCTTTGGTCAAATATTTTGAAGACCCTCTTATGAATTCAATATTGTAGCATACAGAATTTTTAAAAAAACTGCCTTTTTATTGGAATGGGATATTGAAAATGATTTTTTAGCTATAGAAGTTATTTTTTCTGTATTACCTAAAAATTTTTACTTTAAAATTTAAAAGTAAATATGTTGTTTATAAGAATTTTAAAGATTTAAAATAGATGTTTTGAAGATATATGCTATTAAATATTTATTTCAATTGGTTTATAAACACTTTCTTCTTATATTTTATGAACTAATGAACTGACATAAAATTCATTATACCACACTCAAGGGTTGAGTTTGAGAGAAATCAAATTTTCTCTAAATTGGTCTTTTATAATAGGAGTTAATTTTTTGATTGTTAAAGAAATAGGAGTGTGGAAAGAACCAGGCTCCAGAGTCAGAAAGACATAAGGTGAAATCTGGACTCTGCCACTTCTCAGCCAGAGATCCTTGGCTATGTTATGTATCTTCACCTGGCATTTTAAAGTATTTTATTTTTTCAATCACTTGTAAAATGAGGATAACACTCCTGCTAGTACTCTAGTGAGAATTAAATAGGATAGAGATGCCAAAAATTCAGCAGTGTCTGACACTTTGCTAGTTCTTGAAAAAGAAAAAAAAAGTTAATTTTGGCTTCTTTTTTTAAAAACTATATCTTTATTGATTTCAGAGAGGAAGGGAGACGGGGAGAGAGAGAGGGAGAGAGAAACATCAATGATGAGAGAGAAGCATCGAACGGCTGCCTCCTGCATGCTCCTCATTGGGGATCAAGCCTGCAACCCAGGCATGTGCCCTGACTGGGAATCAAACCATGACCTCCTGGTTCATAGGTTGATGCTCAACCACTGAGCCATACTGGGCAATTTTGGCTTCTTAATCCTTCTCTCCTTTCCATGTGTAACAATAGTCTTCAGAGAAGTAGAATAGTCATTTAGGAGTGGCCTGACATTGCCTCCTAGTAGGCAACACGGCCTCAGGATGGTGAATGAATTTCAGTTTACTGGTATGCTGGAGGGGTGATGAGAAGGTTGCCAGCTTCTTCCAGGCCCAGTGCAAAAGACCAAAAAGTGTTGGCTGTCTAACGTTCTCTCTTCGGTTTCTTGCATAAATCCCACCCATCATGCAGTAGCTGCATCTCCTGTTCCTGCTTTCTTATAAGTGAAGTAAACATTTAGTGATACATTGTGAAGGTGAAATTTTCCTAGATGTTTATGATTTTTTCTCTCCATTTTTTAAAGTTGTCTTTTCCATCACCAAATCAATAATGATTCTACACTCAATTTTATAGTTTTTCCAAAGTAGTCAATGAGTTGTTTAGGGAAACAATTTCTTTACATTGATATTTTTTTCCACACTGATATTTTTCAGTTTACATAATATTTAATCAAATTGTGTTAATTCTATATAATAAAAGGCTAATATGCAAATCGACTGAATGGCAGAACAACTGGTCACTATGTTGCACACTGACCAGCAGGGGGCAGACGCTCAACCAGGAGCTGCTCCCTGGTGGTCAGTGTGCTCCAACAGGGGGAGTGCCTCTCAGCCAGAAGCCGGGCTCATGGCTGGTGAGTGCAGCGGTGGTGGTGGGAACCTCTCCTGCCTCCAGGGCAGTGCTAAGTCATCAGTCGGACATCCCCTGAGGGCTCCTAGACTGCAAGAGGGCACAGGCCAGGCTGAGGGATCCCCCCCCCCCCCCAGTGCATGAATTTCATGCACCGGGCCTCTAGTTATGCAATAAATACAACTGGCACAAATAGTTTCGGGAAGGAACACAATTTGTTCTTGTTTGGCATATAGGTTGAGTGGGACAGAGGAGCTGGCACACATCAGGAAATGCTTCCTACCACAGCTGGCATCGATATGTTCTAAAGCAGGAAAGCAAACTTTTGATTAGTTCAGCGAGACAGTTGAGTAGAAGTTGATTAAAAGAGCTCATACAAACTGAATTATAGACTACTTCATAGCTTTCTCTTGCAGAAAATATAAAGTGGATATAAACATGAAATGTCGCTACTTTTGTGCAATACTAAACATTTAGAACAAAATTGTAAATTAACATCAGCCATCCAGATGTTTTAGTTTGTAAAGACATAATTTTAATGATTGAATATTTTAGTTTCCATCTGAATGTTCCTATTTTTTCAATATGCCACTTTATTTTAAGTGCTCACTAAATACTTGTTTAATTTTTAAAAGAACTCCAAGAAGTATTAAGTATTATCACAGTTTTCTAATCTTCAATCACTGTGTGACCTTGGCATTTTACTCATAAAACAACTAGGTCACATGGTAAATAACAGAGTGCCATGTGGTGTGCTACCATACGTAGGCTGAACAATACTCTCAGGTATATCGTGGTTAGTAGTGTACAAAGTTAGTGAAACAAAATGCTTGATGAAAAAAATTATCCAAGAAGCTCAACTGATTCAAAATTATACCCCAAAGACATGGAGTAGTTTCCGGGGAAAGAGCTAAAGAGACCTTGGTGGTAAAGTAGACTGTATTTTGAAAGATGAAGAAGACATGAAAAGGGAGACTAAATTTTAAGGACGTATCTAGAACCTTTCGGCCCAGCATGAATATTTCCCAGTCTTGATTTAAAAATGCAAAAAAGGAAAAGTGGGGAAAAAAAGAAAAGAAAAGAAAAATAAAGAGGAAACTGCAGTGTAAGCCAGAGGTCATGAGAGGCGAAGCAAAGGCAGCAGAGTGAAATGTAGATGCGAGTTACTTGCCTCTCTTAGTAGCCAGGGGTAACTACTAACCACTTTACCCCCTTGTAAGGTTCTGGCCATATTTGGGAGTGTTAGGTTTGGGGACTGGGGTGTTTAAGGCCAATGATCCTATTCCAGGGTTGTCATTTGCCCAGGAAAATGCAGACTTGCCTTTACGTTTTGCAGCTTTCACCTTGCTGTTTTTGTTTTGTTTTTCTCTCTTGCCCTTGGAGATTTTGCTTACTTTTTTTATGATTTCAGCAATGCTTCAAAAAACGTGATTGTTTTAATTCATCCAGGGCAGAAATGTGTATTGGGGTAGAGTTTGTCAGTGTATCTTGTTCATCATATTGGGGAAAACTGGCCTGGTAATTTCTTAGGAACATACAAAATAGAGAATGAAGCAGATGTCTAATTAGAATACATCTGTAGATCTCAGCTTCCACGAAATAAAAGTAACTCTTTCTGTATTTTGCTTCAGCCTTTTCTTCAAATGTTCACCAGCGCGTTTCTCCTTGGAGCTCCTTTGTGAATGTCAGTGTAATATATTTTCTCATTGATACCTGATTTGCATTGCCCATATCCAGCAATCATCAGACAATGAAATATTCCTAATATTTAGCTGATTGTAATAGATTCTCCTTACAGAATGGCAATTGTAGTTGGTAAGGGTAAAACAAGTTGAGTTCAACGCTGCTAAATTTGAGATAAGTGAAGTTTTCTAAAGTTCTCAGGTAACTTACTGAAATTTCTGAGATAAAATATAATTGTGTCTTCTAAATTGTACTTATTCAATTGATGTGTAATTCAAAATAAATGTCTATTTTTGTTTTTAAAAAATTAAAATGATATAACGCATTTAGGCTTTGTCTAAGTCAGGGATGGGAAATGTCTGGCCTACAGGCTGAATAAAGCCCTCAAAATCATTTGATCTGGCCCTGCCAACGTATTAAGTGTGAGTTAATTAAATGTTTGACCAAATATAGCAGGCTAGTTTTTAAGTTGATAATTTTGTGTGGCCTGCAAATGATGTTATAGATATCCAAATGGCCCTTGGCAGAAAAAAGGTTCCCCACCCCTGGTCTAAGTAATAGTTGGACCATAGTCCTTTGGCCCAAGTAAATTTCTCATCGGTTTAAGATAAATAAGGTAAATATTAACATATGCTTAAAATAATTCGAGTAGCATAACACTGTACGTTAATTTGACATAGGATAAGAAGGCCTCTTGAGATAATAAAAAACATTAAAAACAATTGTGTTAACTATATAAAATTAAATATTTCTGCACATAAAAAAGCACTACCTATGTTCAATCAATGTATGAACCACCAATTACGAAAAGGACTAATTACAACAAAAACTAAGGCAAGCCAGGCCAGGTAGCTCACTTGGTTAGAGCATCATCCCACTACTCCAAGGTTGTGGGTTTGATCCCTGGTCAGGGCACATACAAGAATCAACCAATGAATACATGAATAAGTGGAATAACAAATCAATGTTTCTCTTTCTTTCAAATCAATAAAAATAAAATATTAAAAAAACTAAGGCAAATATGTAATGTATTTTTATAAACATACTAGGCCCGATGCACGAAATTCGTGCAAGAGTAGGCCTTCCTTCCCCAGGCTGCCAGCACTGGCTTCCCTTGGGCACTCAGGACCCGGGCTTCCCTCTGGCCGCCGGCAGGCACCCGGGACCTGGGCTTCCCTTGCAGCCCCGGCTTCGTCCGGAAGGTCATCCGGAAGGGTGTCCAGTCTAATTAGCATATTATGCTTATTATTATAGATTGTTGATACCTCACTATAAAAGGGTTTAAAAATGCCCAGTGCTTGGAAGGTGAAATAAGGTTTTAGTCTATGAACTGTTTTCTCTTTGCTTTATAATTTCAATAAGTGCTTTGCCCCATGTTTCAGTGGCAGGAGATGGGAATGAAAAAGAAAATAGAGGAATAATAGCTACTGAAATATATTGTTAAGATCTGTGATGGTTTTTTTTTGCATCCTCTACCCTTGGCTAGAAATAATTTATTACTTTAGTAAAAATGCAAAGAACACTTTATTTTTTTCTGTACATTTGCACCACAATACAGTAGCGACGAAACATAATTACTATTTTATAGAGGGCTTTTTATATTTTTTATCCTGATATAGTTTACATTTCTATATCTGTAAAAAACAAACAAACACAAAACAACAACACCTCAGTTTTTTTTCCTTCTTTCTTGCAGGGGCAAACGCTCTTTCTTAATGTGGTTCTTTATCCTATGAGTCTCCTTCACTCCTCACACAGACACTTCACTTCCGGTCAGCAAACGTACGGAGGTTGTCCCCCAGGCCAGCTAATTCTCTGTGATACCAGTGGGGTGTTCTACAACTTAACTCTGACACTGTCTACCTGGTGATAGCATCGAATCCCACAGGTTAAGGGTTCAGTCCCAGGAAATTTCGAGGGTAAATTACCAATATTAGAACAAGAGGTGCTCTGAGCGTTCTTATCACTTAGGCAACTAAAAGGGTTTCAGGAGCTGTGTGCCAGGAACCAGGGGCCGAGACCAATATGTATTTTCTATTGTCTCACAATATCGAAAAGATTCAATTCTATAGGTTGATAGATTATCGGCACTGATGAGTTAGAATTCACGACTAACTCAGCTAACATGGGAGAAAGCAATAGTGATTAAATGGAAGGATTCTTTGGCTGTGGGAGATATATTCTTTTCTCTAGTTCAAGTAAAATTGTTACATCAGTTTTTGTTGGGCATTTTAATTACTGTTTCATCTGATTGCTGAGGATGTGTCCTTTGAGTTAAGTAGGTTTTGAGAGTCCTCGCGTTTCTCAAAGTTTAAAATGGGAGGCATTTGCTTCGTAGAACTTTTTGTTCTCATGTACAATTGTGGTCAGCAAAGAGAAAGCCAAAAATTCAGAGTTTAGTCTTCCGTGAAAGGTCACACAGAGATAGCGCAACACAGCTTATTACTACCCCATGTAGTTGAGTTGCATTATTTTGTCATGAATACACTTGGAACAAATGTTTTGTTATGTTTTCTGTGTATTAACAGCCCACAAACAATCGCTCTCCTTTTCCTGTCTTCACTAGGATCAGTGCACAAATGTATCCATAATTCCCTTAGTTAGAATAACTTCTGCAAATTTTCTGTGCAAGACTTAGCTTTTTATTTCTGTGTTCCTGTTTCAAATGCACTTTCAGATACACTGAGTTTTCTCAGTTTATGCTCCTAATTGTGTTATCCTTGATGATGGTAAACCACTGACCCTCTCAGTACAGTCTTGTTCTTGTTGCTTCCAGAATTTTGGCTTTTTACAGCTAGTGGCTCACTGAAATATTTCTAACCCTTATACTTGCTTGGGACCCACTATCAGATGAGTATAACTTTTGCTTCATGGGCCTCTTCTTTCTGCTTGTCCTATCTTAATATAGTTTTGGTTTTCTTTTGTGTTTTTTAAAAATATATTTTTATTGATTTCAGAAAGGAAGGGAGAGGGAAAGAGAGATAGAAACATCAGTGATGAAAGAGAATCTCGATTGGCTGCCTCCTGTACACCCCACACTAGGGATTGAGTCCTCAACCCTGGCGTGTGTCCTGACCAGAATCGAGCCGTGACCTCCTGGTTCACAGGTCCATGCTCAACCACTGAGCCACGCTGGCTGGGCTGACTTTGTTTTCTATCATGTTTCTGTCACAATCCCTTGCTCATTTTTATATTTTAAAAGTGATTTATGGAAGTTCTTTATATATTAATGGATTGATTTGTTCTTTTGATATTGTAAACTCCCCTTTTGTTGTATGCTATAATCATACACAGAAAAATTCATATCAAGCTACTATTAAACAACCATTTATCTACTCAGGTCAAAACATGCCTTTTAATATTAAAAAATACTTATTCCTGCTTTTTTAGTTGTGTGAAGGGGAAGGGATAATCCAAACCAGCCAGTTTGCTAGGACCAGAAATCTTGTATTCCTTTTTTTGCATAGTTTTTTATATTTATGTAGAACTGATTATAGTTTTACTCATATAATTTGTCAGACCTCCAGAACATACGGATGAAACTCATATGAGTATAAACAGTGTTGTCTCAATAGTGGAGCTAATATTTTGTTTTCCCCTCTCCCACGCTTTCTGGAAATAGAAAAAACCCTGCCCTCTGGCCACTGAGGATATGGTTGAGAGATCTGAGATATGAGAATATGAGGTCATTCTCCATGGCTTAAAGTGAAGCCAAGAAGTTGAGTGAAAGAAACACGAGAGAAAGGGGAGATTTAGAGAAGGAATAATATTTGAGTCAAATTTTCAAGTTTTATTCTAAAAGTCATGTACCAATTCTGTGCTTGGATTTCATAACAGTGTTGTAAGGATGATTTTTTTTTTTTTATGGTTAAGCTCGCTCAAGATGATATTTTTGTGTGACATGCAACAGAAAGCAACCTAATGAATGCAGAATCCCTGCCCAGTTTTGATGTAGGTTATTTTATTTCCTTCCAATAAAGAATTTGGATATACATTTCTAGGAAGGGCATTAACAAACCACTGAACAAGAAGCTATGAGCAGACAAATTTACTGATGAGATATCAATTCCCCTGTTCCTTTTGTTTCCAAATTCCATAGTTCAGTAACATTGTGGGGGGGGGGGGGCGCGGTTACTGGATAGAATAACAAGGAGAAAGAAAGAATAAAATTTGTGAAACGTTGGCAAAAGCAGTGGATAAAATTCATAGCAGGGATTTAAATTTCAGTTACTGTTAGCTAGTCCTTTTTATAATGTCATATCACTTTTTATAGTTTCCAATTCCCTTCTGGTATTTTGAAGATCTAAAAAATTTCTTTAAACAGACTTAGCATGGATTCACAGTATCTGTATGATAATTCCGTAGATGAAGTCTTTATGAGTCTGTTTCCACGGTCCCCTTTTTCCTCCTGTTTTTTGTTCGTATTGTCTTATTTCTTTGTGTGTTGGTAATCTTGTATGTCTGGTTACCTAAGTTCAAAGATTGCACTTCCTTGTAATACTTGGGCTGTAAATTCAAAAAAAGTGTTAGCTCACTTCCAGTTTGCTCTTTTTCTGAAGCCCCAATTTAAAGATTAGATGATGGCATTTGTCAGGTTTCCTACTTAGGTAGGCTGTTGCTTTAGTTACCCTCATTCTAAGAAGCCACTTAAATTTTAGTTCCAGTCACAGCTATCTTTTCATATGAGCAAGTGCCCTCAGGGCAAAAGCAGTTTTGTAAACTGTCCTTCTTTTTATTGGGTTCCCACATTTTCCTAGATTTTGATCTGGTAATTTTCATATAAATTGTCATTTATATGTAAGTCATACATTATGCACATAAGTTGATTTTTACTGTCCCTAGTAAAGTTTGTCTTGATGATGTGGTCCAACATACTAGACGTGCAAGCCCTTTCTCCCAGAACAGATAATGGACCAGTGGTTGCTGAAACGCAGGACTGATTATAAATGGGTATAAGGGAATATTTTAGGGTAATGCAAGTGTTCTAAAGTTGTATTGTGGCAATGGTTGTAAAACTGTATAAATTAACTAGAACACATTGATCTGTACACTTAGATGGCTAAGTTTCATGCCATGTGAATTACACCACACTAAAACTGTTTAAACAAGAAACTCTGCAGGTGACTATCCTACATAATAAAAAGGCAATATGCAAATTGCATCACTCCGCTACGCCCACGATTGGGCCGGCTGGAGGCGTGGGGGGCGGGACTCAGGGTGGCCGATTGGCTGGCGGTAGGAGCGGGGGGCGGGGACTTGCGAGTCCCCGACTCCTGCTCCTCCCACCGGCCGTTAGGCCAACGCTGCAGAAGGACCCATGGGGCCTGCGGAAGACGCTGGTGGTGGCCGATTGCGTGGCTGCTGGCAGCAGTTTTCCGCCAGCACCAGTTTTCCTCTGGCCACCCGCCGATCAGAGCGCCTCCCGGATCGGAGTTCCTCTCGGGGTAGCCGATCGCGCTGGCGGGAGGCGCTCTGATCAGCGGGTGGCCAGAGGAAAACTGGTGCTGGCGGAAAACTGCTGCCGGCAGCCAGGTGAAAGTCTATTGCACGAAACTTCGTGCAACGGGTTTCTAGTTGAAGAATAAGAGAAATCTAAGATGGATGGAGGGTGGATGTGATAACAGAGAAAGCCTGAACCTTCATTTCCTGTTAGGTTCTCAGGAAGGAGACCACTCCAC
Organism: Cnephaeus nilssonii; assembly: GCF_951640355.1. Lineage (NCBI taxonomy): Eukaryota > Metazoa > Chordata > Mammalia > Chiroptera > Vespertilionidae > Cnephaeus > Cnephaeus nilssonii. The sequence continues at coordinate 66,768,713 of NC_137084.1, read as the reverse complement.
AGGGAGTCTGCAGGCCAACATGGACTGGCCACAACAAAGGAGAAAGATTGGGCATGTTGGGGCAGAGAGAGTGCTGGAGGTTGCTCCCACCTCTTAAAAACTGCCTTAGCTGGGTGGCATGGAGGAGGACCAGAATTTCTCATGTGCTCTTGTGGTTGACTCAGAAAGTAGCTGATCAAGACCAATAGGGTTGCCATGGTGAGGACTGTTTGCCATATAGCAAAGGCCACAGCATGGCCAGCTGAGGAAGAGGACAGATCAAGAAGTGGAAGAGATCCAGAGGATCTGAAGCACCTTCAGGAGCCGAGGTCGAGGTTGGGAGGTTTGAGGGTAAAGTTCAAGAAGCACCTGATATGCTGAAGAATAGACCACGAGTTACACATGCTGAATATTCTTGAAACATGTAGTAATGACAGGAGCTGACAGACCTGGCTAGATTACGTCACTGTGGTATATATTCTATACGTCCTCTCCATCTGGACCTCAACCAGAGATGGATTGGAGCCCCCAACCCTCCAACTCCCTGGGCGTACATGAGCTTTGCTCTGTTCCTGGAAACTGTCTTGTGCAGGAGGAATACAGACAGTCTTTTTGAGAGAGCAATGACAGTCCTGATGAATAGTTTGAACTTTGCATTAGCTGAATATTTTCCTGAAAGAGACTTTTAAATTAAAAAAAAAAAAAGACCATTTTAGATCAGAAAAGAATGATTCACCTCTAACTGGCATTTTGATGCTCTGCCCCCAGTCATATGCCAGACTAATGCTTGGCAGGAAGTTTAGCACATTTGTAGAAAAATGAAGACACTTACTTTTGTTAAATATTTGAGCTCTAGTGTGTACATTTTGACACATCATCACTACCAGGGCATCAACTATGACCTGTCAATAACCAAAACTAGACTCTCCCATTGTGGGAGGTGGCTGTCCAATAATATATACTTGGATCTGAACAAGCAAAAGGTGTTTTGTTTGTTTTAGTTGAGAAAGCCTTATGGCTCTGTGAGAAATTTCATAGCCTGATTATTCTCTTTGTCAATACTGGTATATAGTTCACTTCTGCTTAAAAGAAGTCATTAGACAAAACTGGTTAAAATGGCATAGGTTTTCAATAGTGTGGGCATTGCTTGTTTCCCTCAGTTTTAGCCAAGTTGGTCAACTCTGTTCTGGAAATGTCATGCTCACTTCCAAATAACTCTAGGATCTATTTTTATTGTTGTTATTGCTTTATACCTTCCTTTTCCAGTAATGTACAATGTTAAAGTAAAAATCAATCATCTAAATATGTTAGCAATAGAAATGATGAGTTATTTCAGTATGCAAGCCTACTCTATAATCTTATAAGTTTCAGCATATTTTAAAACTAAATTAATTCTAATATTCTGTGAATTTTGATTATGTCAGGGTGGCCATATTCATTGTTTACCATGTATTATGCCATTTTTTTTGGTGAATATAATGTCATTAAACTATTTGGTGATCATGGGATTTCTATTTTGAGCTCAGTCAGATCCTGCTGCCATAATTATTGGACTCCATTAATTGTAATATTTACAGATTTAGCAGATAAAATTCAGGATGCCCAGTTAAATTTCAATTTTAGAGAAACAACAACTAATATTTTAGTATGAGTATATCCCAAATATTGCATGGGTGATATTACACTAAAAAAATTCATTATTTTAAGTTTGACCAGACATTTGTATTTTATTTGGTGACTACAAATACTAGCATGAATTTGCTGTCTTTCACACAGTTCTGAATGTTTTCTACCTTTCCTAAAGCATAATCGAGCAACGTTAGCTGGGCCACTTTGCCCTGTGCTCTGCTCTTGATCTACTTCGCCTCTAGAGTGATTATTTCACTTTTGTTTTTGGCTATTTGTAGAAAGGAAAGTCAGAAGATCAGCATGATTAAATAAGAGCCCATTCTTTCCTCTGACTCTAATGAAAGAGTCTAGAGCACACACAGTTCAATTACAAACTTCATTCTGTGAGGGAGCTTTGAATAATGAGTTGTTCTCTGTAGTGAACTTAGTCACTTGTTTCAACTGACTTTTAATTTACTATCATGAAACAACAGATGGCTGGTGTGGAGGAGTGTGTCCACAGGGCTTTGTTTATGGGGAGAAAACTATGCCAGCGGCTATGTTTGTTTCTCTTCGCTAATTACCCATTTGGTGGAGACATTTTTCGAATTTCCATTGATGAGCCCTACTAGCTTTACAATTTGATTTGCAATCTGTGTGACTTGTGTGGGACATCTAGCATTTAAGCTCCTGGTTTTGTATGGTTTCAGGCTTTGTGCATTATTGTCCATCCGAGACCTAAATAAAATAATTTTGGCCATGAATAAAGATTCCATAAGTTACTTTCAAGTTTGTCTGTATAATGATAGTGATTATTCTGCTGAAGGATGTGCCAAAATACGTAATTTCTTTTTCACTTTAATAGTCCTTAGTTAATAGATAATACTTATATTTCCTATTTTAATCCCAAGCTGAAGCATCATCAGTTGATGTGTGTGTGTATCACTTCATTTGATTGTACCCCAAATGCTTTAAGCGGTGGGCTACCAGCTTTCAAAGCCAGTAGATTCAGTAAGCAGAAAGCCTTTTATGTGTTGCTTTTTAGTTCTCCCATTTGGCAAATAAATTATTCCTATTTTTGACTTTCTAAAGATGATTAGAACTCTGTGAGGAAATTGTATTCTTGGGTTTATTAGACTAAAGCTAAGGGCAAACATTTATAAAGAGAATAAATATTAAAGGAACAGGCACTGTGGCATAGAGCTTAGGTTAAATAGTATTTGGTTTTCTCTGTTCTCTTACCTTTCAAATTCTATTTACTCAGAGGCGCCATATTAAACAGAAACACCGTTATTGTGTACACCTAGGGTTAGTGAGAGAGAAAATGTACCTCTTGAAGAATATCAAGTGCTCAGTGTTTATGTCCTCAAGGCTATTTTTCCTCAGCTCAGATAACAATAGTAACAGTAATAGGAGTTATAGATGATAGTTTTAGGCACTTACAATGTGCTCTGTATTTTTATACAGCTTCATCTATCCTTCCTATTCATGGCGAACTGCAACCATGCTGCTAAAATTCTACCAGACTGTAAGATCTTCAAGGACACTGAATTCCTAGAACTTTCATAATGCCTGACTCATTGTATTTCTTCAGTAAGTAGAGAATAAATAAGTAAATAAATAAATAAGTAAGTTCTTAAAATGTTAGAGGAGAATAATATTTACTGGCTCATTCATAGTATTCCGTTATTTTTAAAAAATCATATTTAAAACTAGAGGCGCGGTGCACGAAATTTGTGCACAGCGGGGGGGGGGGAGGGGGTGTCCCTCAGCCTGGCGTGCACCCTTTCCAATCTGGGACCCCTCGAAGGATGTCCTACTGCTCGTTTACAGGGATTGGGCCTAAACAGGCAGTAGGACATCCCTCTCGCAATCTGGGACTGCTGGCTCCTAACCGTTCACCTGCCTGCCTGCCTGCCTGATTGCCCCTAACCACTCTGCCTGCCAGCCTGCTTGCCCCCAACTGCCTCGCTGCTGGCCTGCTTGCTCCCCAAATGCCCCCCCCCCCCCGGCTAGCCTGATCACCCCCAACTGCCTCCCCTGCCGGCCTGCCCAACATCCCCCCCTGCTGGCCTTCTTGGCCCCACCTTCCCTCCCCACTAGCCTGCTCACCCCCAACTGCCCCCCACTGGCCTGTTCACTCCAAACTACCCCTCCTCGCTGTCCTGATCACCTCCACCAGACCCCCACTGATGGCCTGCTCACCCTCAACTGGCCCCCCTGCTGGTCTGCTTACCCCCAACTGCTCCGCCCCCCACCAGCCTGATCACCCACAACTGCCGTCCCATCCTTGCCTGATCACCCACAACTGCCCTCCCCTCTTGGCCTCTAACTGCCTCTACCTCGGCTGTGCCATGATGGCTTTGTCCAGAAGAACGTCTGGAAGGTCTCCTGGAAGGTCTCCCAGTCTAACTAGCATATTACCCTTTTATTAGTATAGATAGAGGCCTGGTGCACGGGTGGGGGCCAGCTGGTTTGCCCTGAAGAGTATCCCGGATCAGGGTGGGGGCTCCCATGGGGCGTGAGGCATCCTGGGCGAGGGGCCTGTGGTGTTTTTCAGGCTAGCTATGCCCCCATGGGGTGAGGGTCCCTGCTGGGGGGGAGTGGCCAGCCTGGGTGAGGGGCTGAGGGCTGTTTTCAAGCTGGCCACAGCCCCTTCAGGGTGGGGGGTCCCGCTGGGGTGCCTGGCCAGCCTGGGTGAGGGGCTGACGGCAATTTGCAGGCTGGCCAAGCCCCCCAGCAGGGACCCTCACTGCATGGGGGTGTGGCCAGCCTGGGTGAGGAGCTGAGGGCTGTTTGCAGGCTGGCCATGCCCCCCAGCAATCCATGCTCCCAGCCCTTCCTTTTTTTTTTTTTTTTTTTTTTTCAGTGCCTCCTTAAGCAGAGGCCAGGGCCGGCTGGAAGCAGGTATCTGGAATTTATTTGTCTTCTATAATTGAAACTTTGTAGCCTTGAGCGGAGGCCAGGGCCAGTCAGGGCAAGCAGGAAGCTTGGCTTCCTCCATCGTCGGGGGCAACCCAAGTCTCCTGCTCCCTCCAGCTCTGTGGCCGCCACCATATTCATTGGGTTAATTTGCATACTCGCTCTGATTGGCTGGTGGGAGTAGCGGAGTGATGGTCCATTTGCATCTTTCTCTTTTATTAGTGTAGATATTTATATTTACTTGATTTTTAATTTATTTTTAATATAATTTTTGATATATACTAAAGAACATATTCGCAAAATGAAGCCTGGAAAAAAATGACTTATCACAACACACAATTCCAATCAGATCCTAGGTCATTATCAATAACTAGAGGCCTGATGCATGAAAATTCGTGCAAGATTAGGCCTTCCTTCCCCCAGCTGCTGGCACCAGCTTTCCTCTGGCACCTGGGACTTGGGTTGGCTTCCCTCAGGCCACCTGCAAGCACCCGGGACTCGGGCTGGCTTCCCTCCAGCCCTGGCTTCATCAGGAAGGACGTCCGGTCTAATTAGCATATTACCCTTTTATTATTACAGATCTTATCTGCTTACATGATCCTCCCCTCATCTAGTCCCATCATAAACAATGACTGAAATTTTGGCTTATTATTCTATTGCTTCTATTACAAACATACATGTGCCTAAAGAATATACTGTTTAGCTTTACTTTTTTTTTTTTTTTGAGCTTTATAAAATAGGGTATCATGAAGTCTGTAGAAACATGCTTTTTTCCCACTCAACATTATGCTCTTAAGATTCATCTATGTTGTTGCATGCAGCTGTATTTCATTCATTTTTATTACTATACTAGAGGCCCGGTGGATGAATTTGTGCATGGGTGGGGTCCCTCGGGGTAGTCTATGGAGATCAGGCCCTAGCTCATGCCCACAGCCTTGCAGCCCTGCCTGGCACCCTGCCTTGGCCTGGCACTGCCCCCTCACCTGCTCCACCATCCGGCCTGCAGGGCAATTGATCGGACCGGGTCCCCTGCCCAGCTCCCTCAGTGCCTGGGAACCAGGTGGCAGCCCTGCCCCCTGTCACCACTGCTGGTCGCTGTCTGTGCGGTGATCAGCATGGCAATCAGGCCCCTGCTTGCACCGGCCTTGGCCTAGTGCCACCTGCTTACCTGCTCCACCATCCCGCTGTGGTTCCACTCTTGTTGGGGCCCCTCAGGGCCTGCAGTGCCTCCACTGCAGCCTGCTGCCAGTGCCACATCACCAACGTCCGCCATGTTCTGCGCCACCCCCTGGTGGTCAGCTCACATCATAGCGAGTGGTCGAACTCCCGGTCTCCGACTGCCCAAGGGGACAATTTGCACATTAGGTTTTTATTATATAGGATAATATTCCATTGTACAAACAAACCACAACTTATTTCTTCTCCAGTCAATGGATTTTTGGGGATTGATTTTTTATCTTTTGCTAGTAAGAAAAGTGATGCTATCAATATTCTTGGACATGTCTTCTTGCAAGTGGGCTAGAATTTTCTTCAGACATATACCTCTAATTAGAATTACTGGGATGCATTACTGTGATTGTTCAACATTACAAGATAATTCCAAATGATTTAAAAAGGCCATCATCTTATTTTCTTGAACGAACCATAACTGAGAATTCAAAATTAATTTAAAACTACTTACCTTGTTTTCTATTCAGTTCTGTCTCAGACACCATATAACTTGCTAACGAGCAAATTCTAGCTAAGATGATATCTTACTATTAAGAATTGAGTGTTCCCGATGACAGTGTATTGTCTGCTAAGGACATTTACTTGGTATGGTCTTGATGTCTCGATAAACTGAACGTCTAAACTCTGTGGTGGTAGCACAACTATAGAATGTTAGAATATTCCTGAAGATTTTGTAATTCCCAGGAAGCATTCATCTAAATCCTCTTGAGAGCAGAAGCATTATTCTGAGAAAAAAAAATGACAATAGTATTTCCACTCCTGCTTATGTGGAAAGCATGTTGACACATGATGTGAATGTACCCAGTTAGTTATTTCTAGGGCTCTTTTTAAGTTCATTTTAAAATATGTTTTTATTGATTTTAAAGAGAGAAGTAGGGAGAGAGAGAGAGAGAGAGAGAGAGAGAGAGAGAGAGAGAGGAGAAACATTGGTTGCCTCCCATACGCACCCCGAATGGGGACTGAACCGACAACCTGGGCATGTACCCTGACCAAGAATCAAACTGGTAACCTTTCAGTGCATGGAACCTACTTAGCCACACCGGCCAGGGCTCTAGGGCTTTTTGAAAAATAATTTATCCTTCTCAAATGGTAGGCAGGTCTATAGTTATATTGCAAGACATAAAAAAGAAATATCAGTTTAATGTAATTGATTGCCAAAAGAGTCTTTATCCACATATGGTCTAAGAAAAAAAAGTATGGGTAGAGTTAATTGAACACATATGGTCATATCTTTATCAGGCATCTTGGTACATCTGCTACATATTGGAAAGTTCTGACTAGAGAAGAGTCCATGTATTATAAGTAGTCTTTCATCAGACCTAAAAGTATTCTGATCCATTTGGCAGATAGTTTCCCAGTGGATTCCACTGGTAATCCAGATTCTTTAATTGGCTATATTATTCATATCCAAACAAAAAAGCAACCTGGTGTAAATGTTACTAGAAAATGGACTACTACGTCAGGAACTACTGGTGTTCTGCTTGTACGCAGAGATTACCTCCTGAGGTGTTGTGTTTATGCTTTTGCATTCATCAAAGCATTGGTCTTTTGCTTGAAATTTCTCATTAAATTTTATATCCTCATTATTTAAAAAAAAGGTAAAAGGGCTAAATAAATGACAAATTTACCTATTCTGCAAAGTAATGTATTGAGCACACACCAATGTGCCATGTTCTTCACCAGACATTAGAGGAGCTAGCAGAAGAGAATGCATCCTAACTGTGTCCTGCGGAGCAGAGGATGACATTTATATTGTAATAAATAATGAACTCTTTAGGTAGAACATTGAATGCTAAGTGAACACTGTAATAATTTGGGGGAGAGAGCCATCTGTTGAATAACTTATTTCTGAGGATCCACAGACCTCTCTTATTTTGTAGTTTCTTGTTTTGAATAGATTTTCTTACACTAAATATATTTCATATGTAGGCTTGTAATTAATAGAAACATTTTTTATTTGGTTCACACCAAATTGCTTGTAAAAGTGTTTAGCACGCAGTAACTTCGCAATTAATATTAATTCTATGAACTACAATTATTTAAAATAATAACTATAAAAACAATTGAAAAATATATTAAACCAATACAAGAGAGTTCAATATCAAGTGTCCCGAATAAATGGGAAAGCTTAGCCAATGTCTGCAAACATTGCTTAGGTAATCACCAAGAGTTTAGCTGATAGAGTCTAATTCCTTTAATAATATCTTCACCATAACCATGCTCAACATATTTTATTGTAAACTCCGGTCTCTAAAATAATACCAGAGATAAGAATTTAATGACATGCAGATTATGACACTGGATTCATTCATTTGAGTTGTGATTGGGTTTTCCTTAAAACAGTTTGCTTTATTTCCACTTGGTAGCAAGTTATGATTAAACTTAAACTCAGATTTGAAATTTATCGTTGTATTCAGTCATGCCTAATTTATTCTGAATTTGTTAAAAGAGCAAAATGGGGTGTGGATGATATGAGTCAAACGATCCAAACTTCCAGTTATAAAATAAATAAGTCACGGGGACCTAAGGTACAGTATGGTGAGTATAGTTAGTAATACTGTGTTGCATATTTGAAAGTTGCTAAGAGAGTAGATCTTAAAAGTCCTCATCACAAGAAAACATTTATTACCATGTGTGGTTAAGTGACTTCTCCAAAGTAACACAATGAAAAAAAAAAAAAGGAACTTAACTCAAACACTCACTTAAGATAATTAAAGAGACATATGCTATATGAGAATCAAAAAGTAAGATATTAAAATATACATGATTTTGTACTTCCTTGCATGCAATGCTTTCATTGGTTTCTACTGGAAGGATTTGGGTAAACTGGAATTGATTTTACTTGCAATGTGTTTTTCGGTGTCTCTTCAGTTTTAAGTCTAAACTGAGCTCTCAATAGAATTACTAATCATCCGGTTGACTGACTTCCTTTGGACTTGCTTTTTATAGAAAACATGACTTGGTGATAGGGATATTTGGGGCATTTTTTCTCAGAACATGTGAACTAGTTTAGGGCGAGTGTTTTTAAATTCCCTGTTGTGAATGTGCAATTCAGCAGGATGTAGAGACTTTTAAAGAATTTAGGAATTTTAATTGCAGTCCCCTGGGCCACTTGTGGTCAAGTGGGCCTGTGAACAAAGAGGTCACTACAGGCATTGCGGCTTCCTTGCCAGATTATAATAATTAATTGTAAATTTGTGGAACATGTTCCTGCAAACTCTTCAATTATTCATACACCTTGGTGTATGGTTGGGAGGAGGGTAGATGAAAAATAGATGTTTTCTTGGCAAGTTATGACTGGGAGACTTTTCTAGTGCACCAAAATAATTCAGTAACATATCTGGATTCAGAGTTCAGGTGTGTTAAATATTTTAACAATAAATTAGCTTCATGCCAGATTTAACTTAGAAAAAGTGATACATTTCCCAAAACAACAATGTTGAATACTGGGTATATGAATTTATTGCATTTATTCAAGTTCATAAATGTGACTTTCTGCTTCCCTTCTCTGCAAAAAAATATTGTGATATAACTAAATGTTCTCGGTCAGAGCCAGCAGCAAGAGCACCACTCAGCTCTGCTGGTCTGACTGGCTCTGAGTGGCTGTGAGTCCATGAATTCTTCTAAATTCTTCCCGACTACACCAGGGCTGCTTCTTCCTCAAACTCGGCCCACTGTTCTAACTGTTGGGAACTTAGTCCAAGTTCCTCCTTTATCCTCTGCTCACTAGTTACAGGTCAATTCTCAGCAGGGGGGCACTTGGAGAAGCCACGAGAGGTTGTGGGTATGTAAGAATGAGTCTTTATTCCTGAAGCCAGTGGTCACCTAGCCATCAGACAAGAACAGTCCTCACAGCAAAGTCCATACAGGCAGGCAGCTGGACACTGGCTGGTGAACATATATCTTTCCCATAAAGCAGCATCAGGCTCTGTACCCACAGCTATTATCTGAGTAGCCACACGCTGCCTCCTAGATTCACCACCTCACATCATCGGGGTACCTGAGCTCTCCCGCTCAGCAGCTTCTCCTGTCTCTCCTGCCCAGCTGCTCTCAATCCATACTCCAGCTGACTTCTTCTCACTCCAGCCTACTCCAACTAGACTGGTCAGTAACCTACTTTTACACCATTTAGACAAAGAAGGCTCCATGCCAATAGTTACACCAATCATATCGGCTACTGAAGGGCACAGTGTGCCATGTGTCCTTGCACCCGCTCCTGGTCTCTTGGCCTGATTGGGATTCCCAGGCTCAGAGTCCTTGAACATCCCGTGTAGGCACATGCCCAGAGCGGCCTTTGGCCATTCTGGTGTATTGACAACAAGGCCTCTGTGCTCCCATCGGCCCTGACTATCCAGGGACCTGGCATGGTTCCCACACCTTCCCTGTATTATCAAAAAAAGTTCTAATTGGATATTACATACCATAAATAATTGAAATATATTGCTTTTCTACTGTTGTAAACTTATTGTTACTTTATAAATGTTTATTTACAAATAATAAAATTGTTATGAAGAGTAAAAATAACGTTTGAATCCATTCTCTAGCCAGACCTTCTTATTTACAAATAAGGAAAGTAAGGTTGGTAGGTTAAAGTGCTTAGTACTCAAAAGTCCATAGCTAGTTGGCAACAGAATTAAGTTTATAACCCAGATCACAAGACTCTACCTTGCGTTTTCCCCTCTGACACAATGCAGATTAAACTTACAACTTCCACAGCTCAGCATGGTGCAGTCCTATTGCTCTATCAGTATTGGTGAAAACTTGAGTGGGAGGCTCAGAAACAAAGCCATGAATAGATTTTAAACATTTTATTTTAAATTAAAACCCTAAATGTGTATTTCTCACCAGTCTTTTGATACAGGACTCTAGTTATATCTTTTGATATGGGCTCATGTGTTGGGTTGCTATTGGCTTTTCTTGTATAAGTCACACTGTACATTTACTCCTAGTATCTTCAGGTTGTTAAAGATCTTAAATACACTTGCAAAGATATCTGAGTGATAAATATTTTTAGATTTTTATAATTCTCTCTTCCCATTCTTTTAAATTGTTAGCCCCAAACATTTAGCCAATATTCCCCTCTCTCTCCTCCCTCCCTCCCTCTCTCCCTCCTTCCTTCCTTCTTTCCTTCCTCCTTCCTTCCTTCCTTTTTCTCTTTCTTCCTTCTAGACTTTTTTTTGTCATACACATTTTTATTTACAGACTTGGAATCATATTGAACAAATAGTTTCCTGCTTATATATTTTTTATCATTGATTTACACTATGGGTATTTCTCACATTAAATATTTTTCAAAGTTATACATTAAAAAAAATTTTTTATTGATTTTTAGAGACAGAGGAAGGGAGAGGGATAGAAAGAAACATCTATGTGAGAGCAAAACATGGATAGGCTGCCTGCTGCACGACCCCTACTGGCAAAATCCGGGCGTGCACCATAACAGGAATCTGGAAACCTTTTGGTGCATGGGAAGATGCCCAACCAATTGAGCCACATTGGCCAGGGTTCAAATTGTACATTTTTAATGATTTCACAGGATTTCATATTATGAATGCACTAAAATTATTTAGCTGCTTTAATATTATTGTATGTTTAATTATTTCTAAGTCTTTTAAAGAGAAGTAATATACCAGAGTGAAAAAACCATGGGCTTTATAGTCAGTACCATATACTTTGGGTAGTGATTAGGTTTTATCATTCTTATAAGTGAATTTGACAGGATATAGTATATTGTCAGATGTATTATATTGCTCAGCAGATACAATCGAGAGAAAGGGAGAGAGAGAGAGAGAGAGAGAGAGAGAGAGAGAGAGAGAGAGAGAGAACAAACTGAGTTTTGCATGCTTACTCTCTTCTCCCAAAGTTACTCATCAGATAGCTCCTCCTCTTCCCTTAAGTACAACATTTCTACTAGAGAGAAGTGCTCCTCTGGTAGAAAGCTACTCTTAGTAACCCAAGGACAGGAGGATAGTTGCCCCTATAGTTGCTAGGATGTTCGTAGCATCCACCACACGTTTCTTACCTCTCTGTCCTTACCTGTGTTATTTCTGCCTGAAATTGTGTGTTTTTTCTGCCCTCTTTCCTGAAACCTCTGATACTTAACTTTTTTCTGAGCCCCCTCACCATCAACTCCTTCCTGCATTCAAATCTGGGTCAGGTGTTCTCTGGAATCCCTATCATAGCACATTCTGCTGGATTAGAACTGTAGGCTCTCTCGTCTGTATTCTTAGTATTTTTTCCTAGGTTGAAAGTTTAATCAAGTTTATATAGTTTATCATATATACCTAATATCTTCCATAATGCTGGTACACAGTGGGCAATCAATAAACATTTATAGAAATAAAACCCGAAAGTGAAATTTCATGCAATTATTGACTTCTTCACATGAAGGTGACTCAAATTAATGTTCTTTATGACAAATGTTTCATCTTATGGTGTTGAAGCTGTCCTGAGTTTGAATCCTTGATCCATCTTAAGAAGAAATTTATACGTTAAATGTGTATATTGGAAAAGAAGAGAATGTTAACATTAATTATCTAAGCTTTCACTTATTATACTTCCAAGATTGCAGGTGTGCCAAACAGAGATATAATGGAGACCAACTCTCCCGCATCTTTTAAGTATCTAAAGATATCATTAAATACACCCTTGCTTACCTTTATGTACGATTTATAATCTTGACTGAGAAGGGAGTGGTAGTTTTCAAATATCTAATTGGTTTTGCCCTGTATGATAGTTCTCATCCTGTAAGTCAAGCAACCGATGTGGGGTTTGTGCCAATTACCAAGTACGACTATTTTAATTATATATTTGGTGACAAGGCAGATGACCACTTTATGGGTCTATAGACCCAGATGACTCTTTTATTATTTGGTCTCTATAAGCTGCCACTCTGATGATGCTTTGGGTCTCCAGGTACCAATGTCAACTTGAGCTCTCTGTATGATAGTCTTAAAGTAAATGACTGTAGATACCCTGGGAAGAACTGTGAGGAACATAACTGTACTCTTTCCATGGTATCAATGGGTCATTCCCTTTGGAGTTGCAGCCTCTCACTCAACAGGTTCTGGTTCTGAAAAATAGCTCGAGTCTAGAAGCCATGTGTCTTTTTATTGTGATGACTTCCTTCAGCATTCTGATAATTTATTTTGCCCATCGCTGCATCTATAACTGCATCTATAACTCTTTCTAGCTCAGGCACCCCTGGATGCCAATTCCAACTTTGCCACTCATTAGGATAATTGCATCTGCCGATCTTATGATTATAAAGTGACATCATGTGGTGATTGTTGTCTTTGTTTTTATCATTCCCATTGCTATCAGCCCTGCCCTACAGAGAAGAGCTTGCACCCTTCTCTCAGTGCATTCCTTATTGCTTTGGTAGACCCTGGACTGAAAAAGAAAATCTGGTGGAATCTGAAGGAGCTGTGCTTCTAGATGCTGCCCCAGGCCAACAGGTGAGCCAGCAGATGAGCAACATGTATTTGAGCTGCAACACGCCTGGCCCTAGACCAACTTTCAGAGCATAGAACAGCTACTCTTTGACTTCTGCCTTTCAAATCTCATGAAAATTTCTCTCGAAGCCAATCCTGACCTGGAGACAAACAAAGGAGAGAATTCTGGGAAACATGGCTTCAACTCAACTAATTTGGCACAGTACAAAGTCACAATAGCTTCCATTGCCTTCCGGGTCAAATTGTCTTATTAAAAGGAATTCTGTATTTCAGTTACAATAGGTTAGAAACAATTTCCAGTACCATGGAAGGTATAATTGCGTTGGTATCTTATCCTGAGAGCTGCTGTTTCCCTCTGTCACCATTTTATATATTTAAACATTTTTTTTCTTTTCCCCTCTTTTCTTTTTAAGCAGGGATTTTATTACTGATTTTATCAGAGATTACTAGAAGAGCATAGGTAAAAGCTTCCTGACTTTATCTTTATTATCTATTACAACCTCCACTACCTCTGCAGTTTCCATTACCTGATGAATATAATGTTTAAATAAAATATACTCATTTGTATACCTTTTTATGTCTAAAAAATATAGGAAATCACATTTGGTCAGATGACTTTCTTAAGTCAGGATGCAACATCCTCTCCATTTCTTCCACTTCTGTGAAGCTGGCCTGTTTTCCTGGTCAACCCCACTGGAAAACAAAACAAAACCAAATAAAACAAAACAAAATATAACAGTCCCAAAGTAGAAACAATACAAATACCTATCAACTGATGAATAGATCAACAAAACTGGTATATCCATATAAGGGAATATTATTCAGCCATAAAAAGAATGAAGTACCAACACATGCACAACATGGATGAACCCTGAAATATATCATACCAAAAAGACAGACAGAAAATTTCTTATATTATCTAAATACTAGAGGCTCGGTGCATGGATTTGTGCACCAGTGGGATGGGGGATCAGACCGAAACCGGCTCTCTGACATTGCCTGAGGGTTCCTGGATTGTGAGAGGGTGCAGGCCAGGCAGAGGGACCCCACTGGGACCCCACGAATCTGTGCACTGGGCCTCTAGTATGCATATAAGATCTTTGGTTAATCTTTCCTGCCCTCCCCCCTTCCCTCTGAGATTCATCAGTCTGTTCCATGTTTCCATGCCTGTGGTTTCCACTCCTGCATTGAGCGTCTGCCCTCTGGTGGTCAGTGCACATCATAGCTACTGGTCAGCTGTTCAAACGGTCGGCTGGTTGGCCAATCACTTAGGCTTTTTTTATATATATAGATATAAAAGCCTAAGCAATTGTCCAACAGGTAGCTATGACACGCACTGACCACCAAGGGGCAGATGCTCAATGCAGGAGCTGCCGAGCTGTGGTGACTTGGCAGCTGCGGTTCTCAGGTGACACACCCAGAACCAGAGAGGAGGTAGCCCGATTCCGGAGTGCATCACCTGAGAACCATCCTCTGGCAATCCAGGATCCCTCGGGGGATGTTAGAGAGTCGGTTTTGGCCCAATCCCTGCAGGCCAGGCCGAGGGACCCCACTGGTGCATGAATCCATGCACCGAGCCTCTAGTTTCATATAAATGTAATGTCGAGGAAATGCCAATTCATAAAGAAAGAGGGTGTATTCATATTTAATGAGGAATAATGGGGACAGGGATTTGGGAATATCTGCTAAAATGAACGGGGATTCTTTGGTGATACGTGTTCTGGAAAACAAAAGTAGTGATGGTTGCATAACATTGCATGTATTCTGAAAACCACTGTATTGTACACCTTTAAATGGCTAAAATGATGAACTTTATGTTGTATGAATTGTATCTCAAATAAAAAATTAAAAAACAACAACAACACATGAATGTGGCTCTGGCTGGTGTGGCTCAGTTGGTTGGAGCGTCATCCTTTACACCAAAAGGTCACGGGTTCAATTCAAGGTCAGGGCACATACGCAGGTTTTGGGTTCAATCCCAGGTCATGGGCATGGAAGGTAACCAGTCAATATTTCTTTCTTACATTGATGTTTCTCTCTCTCTCCCTCTCTCTGCCTCTCTTTCTAAAGAACAAAAAGAAAACAAAAACAATCAACAACAACAAAAACAACAGGAATGTAGAAGAAAAGTGGAAATTTCGTGTTCATTAGTTTGTGTAATTCTATATGTAAATTGTTACTAGCCTCAATTTCTCTAGAGAAGTTATTTTAGAGCTTTTGTACATAGGATTCCTTGGGAGGCATTTTAAATAATTCTAACAAATAACATGCAGTGAATCAGAAGGTGCAGCAAATGTCCTTTGTTATGTATAGTAGGAGAAAACAAGGAATCTTATATAATAAAGATATTATATGCAAATTGACCATCACTCCATCACACAAGATGCCCACCCCCATGTGGACATAAGATGGCTGCCACAAGATGGCCAGCAGGGGAGGGCAGTTAGGGGCGACCAGGCTGGCAAGGGAGGGAAGTTAGGGGTGACCGGGCCAGCAGAGGAGGGCAGTTGGGGGTGAACCGGCCTGCAGGGGAGGGAAGTTAGGGGTGACCAGTCCAGCAGGGGAGGGCAGTTAGGGGCAATCAGGCCGGAAGGGGAGCAGTTAGGTGTTGAACAGGTTGGCAGGGGAGTGGTTAGGTGGTGATCAGGCTGGCAGGCAGAAGCAGTTAGGGGCCATCAGGCAGGCAGGCAGGCGAGCAGTTGGGAGCCAGCAGTCTGGATTGTGAGAGGGATGTCCAATTGCCCGTTGGGCCTAAACGAGCAGTTGGACATCCCTTGAGGGGTCCCAGATTGGAGAGGGTGCAGGCTGGGCTGAGGGACACTCCCCCCCAGTGCACGAATTTTGTGCACTGGGCCTCTAGTATGACTAATAACAAGCATGATGACCCAGGTACAGAATTTCTTAGTCTTTTTCTCTCTCTTCTCTCAATACCTCTCTCCCTCCATCTTGCTCTGATACATACAGATGTTGTGTTAAGAACCTAAGTAGCTTATATACTTACTGTAGAATCTTCATTGAGATATTAGATATATTAAAACTGAGGCTAACTCATTATGCTCTAAATATTAAACATAAAAATTTTAATACATCAAATTGAACTACCTGAGCCAATGAATTGAAAGTGATTGTGAGAGTAATTAGTTTTCAAAATTTTCATTTAGATGAAAAAATAACTGCCCAGAAGAAATTCTTAGGAGCTCAATTTAATTAACTTGGCTCTTGCCAGGCAATTTCTTTCTACTTCAGCTTGATAGGAACAGACCACCTGTTCTTTGTGTCTGTGACAGGGCCCAACTTCAGCAGATGAAAACCAGCCAGGTTGCTTTGCCAGGAGTCCCAGGTTTCATTCCTGCAAATGTTCCTGCCGCTGTACCAACTGGCCCTTGATTTCCTAATTTTCTACCTTAGAAGTCCTAGTGACAAGTTAAAACTAGTCATTTTGACCTCTTCACCTGCCCTACTTGGATGAATTTTCTTGTTTGGGACCTTCTGTTACACTTGCCTAGAAATCTGCAAAGAGTAGATCAGTCAAGTCTTGCTGCGTGTCATCTTGGCATCCAGTTAGTATATCATTAGGGTGCTTTAGGCTCCAACGAACAGAATTTAAACTGGGGTAAATACAAGCATGTGCTATGTCATAAGGGGAAGTCCAGGGACATAGCAGATTCTAGGGTTATTTAGTTGATCAGTTCCAAGGATCTTTTGTTCTTCTGCTCTGCCTTCTTTGGCAGAGGCTTTTTCCCCAGGGTCAGTACCAAGTGTTGGAAGCAAGTATAGGCATCGTTTTCAGACATAACCATACGCCAGGGATGGAGACAATTGTTTCTTGTTTGGTTTGCTCTAAAGAAAGAAGAAACCCCCTGCCCTTGTAGTGGCAGATTTCCTCTAATGTGTCTTTGGTCAGAATTGAGTTGTATAGTCCCAGCCTACACATAATCAATGCAAAGGGAATAGTGATGACCACTCAGTCAGGCACCCCTGGAGTGGGGGATGTTTGCCTTTGAACTGCATGGCAATGTGGGGGAGGGAGGGCACCTTAACAACATGTGGGTTTTAGTAAGAAGGATGAAGAGAGGATGGATGCTGGGTAGGCAGCCAATGTGCCTGACATGGTACTGTGTACCACTTTGTCCTACATGAACAAGCCCTGGACTGTGGAGTCAAGCAGATCTGGATTCATGCTCTGAATGAACCTTGGTCTCTCCAGGTGACCTTGATCAAAACACTCAATTTGTACTAGGCAAGGTGTTTCTTAAATATTTAAAGTAGACATAAGTATAACTATCTCTTAGGGTTATTAAAATTATTAAATAGGAATAGCAATAACAACCACAATACAAAAAAACAACAACACATTTCTAGAATTCTGGCCTTAGTACTAGGTGTACCAGTTAATAATGCGGATTTTTTTCAATACATGGAGTTACGTATATGTTGCTATATATGCGATTTGATATGTATGCTATTTTGTTGTATTGACAGCAAGCTTCAAACCTTCATATGTCAAATTTGCTGAAGGTATTAACATCATAGATATTTTTACGCTTAAAAATGTCAAATTTCGTGCCAAAAAAAGAGCATTTGTGGGAAATTTTAATTCATTACTTTATTTTGAAGAAAAGCGCTGCTGAAAGTTATCGTATACTTTGGGAAGCTTATGGTGAACACGCTCCATCTCAAGATACTTGTGAACGCTGGTTTAAATGCTTTAAAAGTGATGAATTCAATGTGAAAGACAAAGAACGTCCAGGTCAATTTGAACTACATTTTGATCGTAAAATGACCAGAATGGGCCAGAAGACATGGCAAAGTAATTTTGCTTCATGATAACACACCATCACACACTTCAAAACCAGTTAAAGACACGTTAAAAGATCTTGCCTGGGAAGTATTAACCCACCCGCTGTACTCACCAGACCTTGCTCCTTCAGATTACCACTTGTTCTGATTGATGGCACATGCACTTTCTGAGCAACACCTCAAAACATATGAAGAAGTGGAAAATTGTGTCTCTGAATGGTTTACCTCAAAACAAGAAAAATTCTATTGGGATGGTATCCACAAATTACCTAAAGATGGGGGAAATGTGTAGCTAGCAATGGACATTACTTTGAATAAAGCACTTTTGATGTATCTCTTGAAATTGTGTTTTCTTTGATTACAAAATCCCACCATCATTAACCAGTACACCTAGTAAGTTCTCCATTTAGTTTTTACCTTTTCACTTTCTTAAGTCTGTCAAATCCCCATCCCTGACAAAAGCATTCAAATTCTACAAATTTTCTTCATTGCTATGCTGGTAAAGATTTTGTTTGAGAAACACAATATCAAAGCTCTTCCAATCCTACTATATAGCATCCCATTTCCTTTCCTTTGTACTGTGTACAGAGTGTTTACTGAGTTGGAATGTTAGCACAATTTTTATTTATAAAATAAAATATTAGTGGTTATGTCACCTGCCTAGCACAAAGACAGTACCATGTTGTTCTGACTGAGGAACCTGTAAATTATGCAAAAGGGTGACTATCAGATACTCTAGATATAAAACATGTACCAACTTGTCACAAAACCTAAAACAGACAGGTAGAGACCAGCCCCACTATCACAAAGTCTCATCTGACCTCATTTCAAACAATGTTTTGAATTGAAAATGGTCTCAGACCAATAATATCCAAATTGGAATTGAGTGGTTGCCATGCAATGTAATCTTATGCCAATCTATCATTGCAAATAAATTTGATTATTTTCTTTAAAATATTTGAATTCATTCTTGATAAGTTCAAGTTTACCAGGTAGAAGGATGTAATGTGTGATGAATTATGAGGGTAGATATAGAGTAGGAAATTTACCCAAGATTAAGTAAGATCTGTATTACTTGTGTTTAAGGGAACTAGCTGTTCCCTTAAATACTTTTAGTAAATATAGCTGGAGAGTATTACTTTCTCAGGGTGTAATTTTTACCTTTGAACTGTAGGGAAGCTGCACAGAAAAAATTAGACTTTATAATGTTGCAGAGAAGCAGAATAAATCAAGCAATGCTCGGAGAGCTTGGAGTCACACTTTATTCACCGCGGTGGGCTCAGAGAAAATGAATTCAAATTCTAAGCAAAGCTACAAGCAGAACTTCCCTTTTTATTAAAGAGCCAGCCCTATGTGCGCTTAGTGGTTATTTTGCTGCTGGCCTTGAAAACAACACAGTTCTATCCAATTAAAAATGCACCTGGCATGGCATTGAGAGTATGGGCGTATCTAGTCTCTGGCCTACAAAGTCAGACAGCTAAGTTTATGTTATTATTCAAGCAGGCTAAAGCAGGCTAGAAAGCAAATTTATTTTTTTAGAATAAGAGGCTGTCTAAAAAAATAGCAGAGAATTCCAAACAGTAGTTTTACAAAATAGGGGTTAGCCTTCTCACTACTTTTCCTCTTTTGGGGAGTGTGAGAGTCTCAAGACAGTGAAGAGAAATGTTTTTCCCTAAGGACTCCTGTGTGGGGTAGCCTCAGCAGAGTGAGGAAGCAGCTTAGCTGAGTTTTAGCTGGTCCTTGACAACCACCTCCTCAGTTCCTATAACAAAAAGAAGGGATTAAACATAGAAACAACAAAACAAAAACATCCTCATAGACAGATAATGGTATGATGATTATCAGAGGGAAACAGGGGTGGGGGGAGGTAGAAGAGGATAAAGGGGGATAAATGGTGATGGAAGGAGACTTGACTTGGGGTAGATGATGTATTGTAGAAATTGTACACATGAAACCTATGTAATTTTATCAATCAGTATCACCCCAATAAATTCAATAAAAAATTAAAAAGAAAGAGCCATGGTGTCCAGGCCAAGGATGTTCCCAGGACTGTCCTCACAGGCCATGCTTGGCGCTTCCTCTTATCTCATTTCTCCTATTTTCCCCTATTTCCCCTCTCTGCTGAGCCTCTGCAGATCAACAAGGTGGTTGGATATTCTGCCTGGCTTTCAATATCAAATTCTCTTAATGATGATCTCTTAATTCAATCTCAGCTCTCAGATGCTGCACTAACTTTGGGCTGCAGTGGAGAGCCATGCAAAGATACCCTGTTAACATGCCCCACCAAGTTCCCCAGACCCAGGTCCAGTATCCCTATTTCTTGATGAGGGGATTTGGCATGGCTAACTTGCAATAAATCATACATATAGTGTTATGATATTAGAATATATAATATTACTTGACTCTTAAAATAAGGACAAAGTAATGCCTAGTCACTTTCACCTATTCTCTGTTACCATCTTACAGTATAGGCATAAATCAGGGGGGTGGAGGGAAGACATCTGGCTTTGGGCACTATACATCCTGTGAAATCATTTGGCCTGCCCCTTCTGAGGCATTAGGGATGAGTTATTTAAATGTTTGACCAAATATAACAGTCTAATTTTCAGGCTGATAATTTTGTATGGCCCATGAATGATGTTATAAATATCCAAATGGCCCTTGGCAGAAAAAAAAAAAAAAAAAAGATTACCCACCCCTGGCAAATGCTTGAAAATCTGGATATCAAAACTGTACCCTAAAAAAACAAAAACTGTACTCGGTTCTGAGTATAAGCATCTTTACTACTTGAAACTGCTATGATTTTATTTGTCAACATTTACCAAACACAATTCTTCCTCTGTATGAATTTATAAGGCGTAGAAGAAAAAAAAAAATCAGTCAAATGTGCATTATAGTTTTTTAATGGGTTAGCAATTCATGATGTGGAACAAAGATACCTGGAGGTGACAGTGTTCCATCTGTCTGGGTCATAAAAGACTCCTTTGTGCTGTCTAGGAGCAGCAATTGCCCACAGTTCAGGAGATAAGGGTGACAGGGTTCTAAGCTAGTAGTAGATTTGTAGTGTCTATAAGTAGCATTTCTGACTTCTGGATGCATTAAAACTTTTGTCACTGATTCAATTATTTGATACTCATTTGTGAGCATCTACATTATGTCTGGCGCTGTGGATACAAAAACATGGCGCCTGCTTTTGAGGGTCTGGGCAGCTGGAAAGTTCAAGTAACCAGCGGTTGGGGACAACAGCGGGGTGGGGGCATGTGTGGGGAGGGGTGTGGGATGGGAATGGGGGCATGAGGACAAATATGTGATACCTTAATCAATAAAGAAATTAAAAATAAATAAAATAGGGGGATGTGCACAGCAACCAGGTTTTTGGGACATGCCATGATACAGAAGATGGAAGGTTCAAAAGTAGCATAAAGGTGAGATTGACTCAAGGATGAGGAATAATGACTTGGGAGCTGTTTTAGATTCAGGCTTTCAGAAGTCAGATCAAAACATCTAAAATAAGTGGATCAACCCACTTATTTGAGATCCCACGGGTGATAAAGCCGAAGTTGTATAGAGAGGCTTATCTTTGTCGTTTTTTACAATTGTGCTAAGTACACTTAGCGTGAAATCTAGCCTCCCAACAGTTTTGAAGTGTACAAACAATAACTACAGGCACATGCTATACTTCAGATCTCTAGGAGAGACTTTGTGCCCCTCTCTTGGCCCCTGCAAGCACCATTCTACTCTCTATTCTGTGTGTTTGACTACTCCAGGTACCTCATATAAAGGGAATCTCATAGCATTTGTCCTCTGGGACTGACTTATTTCATTTAGCATAATATCCTCAAGGTTCATCTGTACTGTCACATGGCAGGATTTACTTTTTTCTTAAGGCTGAAAAATACTCCATTGTATGTACATATTATAGTTTCTTTATCCATTCATCCATGGATGACAGGTTGTTTCCATATCTTGGCGATTGTGGATAAAACTGTAGTGAACATAAGAGTGCAAATATCTCTTCAAGATACTGATTTCAATTCTTTTGGATAAATACCCAGACATGGGATTGTTGGATCATATGGTATTTCTATTTTTAATTTATTTGAGGAGGAGAGAGGCTTATTTTGTGAATGGACAAAAGATGACAAGTTTATGACCCAGTAATTCAAAGGCCACTTCTACAACTTATAATGCTGTATAATGCTTAGATATATGATGTTGAATAAATCTATTGGTATCTACTAGGAAGAGGCAATGCAGTTTAATGGTTACTAGTAAGAGCCTGGTCTCTGGAGCCAGATTTCCTGGATTTCAATCCTGGCTATGTCTTTAGGACTTATGTGGACTGGAGCAAGTAACTCAGTTACTCTGTGCCCCAGTTTCTTTATCATCAATATAAGAGAAATACTAATGGTGCCTATTTTATGACATAGCTGTGAGAATTAAATAAATTAATAAATGTAAAGCACACATATAAACACACAAATAATGTGTATGTTAAACACTGGGTACTATTCTAAGTGTTTCCTATTATTGTTTACTTAGCTTTTTGCTAATAGTACATTTTTTTTAACTTACTATAGTGTTGTAAAGGCATTATAAGACAGCTAGATATGTAGTAAAGCCAGTTGCACATCCTGTTCTTCTTTTTGAAAATTGACTCAGATATAGAATTCTGCTTTTGGCTGTGATAGTTTTGGCTGTGGGGCTGCCCTCCTGCCTTAAACAATTAAAACATATGGAACAATGATTTTTTAAAAAAATATATGGAACGATGATTTTTAAAGATTCGGTAACAGGCAGCATGGGAAACAAAATAAGTAAGTTCTATGATTGCCTTAGTTTACTTTCTGGAGGGAGTTTCCAAAGCCACAGGACGAGAAGAAGGAAACCAAACAGCGTACATGGTCTCCCCTGGTTGTGGAGATAGAGATGAGAATTCAGGGAGATCAAGAGGACTGGCATTCTCAGGACAGAATACAAGGGAGAGAGAATTGGAAAGGTAGAGCTGGAGCTCTGAACTGGAGACTGAGAGCATTTCTCTCCGTCATTAGCTAAGTACTGATCAGTGCATGCGCTTGAGGAAAAGGACCACTGTAGGTGAGCAGGGGAAATTCCCAGGGCTCACAAAGGCTGGAGTAGCAGTTCATGTTCCCAACAGCCAGAGGGGAGAAATCCCATAATACATCTGATGTTGGATTAAATACTCAGAGGTATTCTACCTCAGTAAGATCCAAATAGCCTCTAGAATTAAGTCTGTTCTGGTTCCACCTAACACAGCTTAAAAGTAGACGTGAAATTTATTTGTTTCCAAATAATTTTACTGGGTCCCAGAAGAAGGCTAAAAAGTATTTCAAGAAATAAAACATTTTGCACATAATAATGTAAAATTCAATTGGTCTGCCATTCGGTAAGAATTCTCAGGTATGCAGAGAAGTAGGGAAATACAGTCCACAATGAGAAGAAAGTTAAATCAATCAAAATAGACTCAGTAATGATATAGATGATAGAATTTTTAGACAAGGATATTAAATCAGCTATTATAAACATACAAACTATATAAAAAAAGGTGGAGGAGAGCATGATCATAATGAAAGATATTGAAGATACAGACACACACACAAAAGACCAAAATCAAACTTCTTGAGATATTACATATGATATCTGAGAAGAAAAAATACACTGGGTGATATTAATTACAGATCAGACAATTCAGAAGAAAAGATTAGTGAATTTCAATTCACAGTGATAGAAATAGTCTTAAAATAAATAGAGAAAGAAAAAGGACTGAAAATAAATAGAGCATCAGAAAGCTGTGGGACAACTTGAAGTTGCCTAAGATTTATGTAACTAGAGAGCCCCAGAAAAAGAGAATTTGTGGAGTGGCAGAAAAAACAAAACAAAAACAAAATCAAGTTCTTGGCAGGACTTCAGAACCTTATGCCTCTTGGGGGCTTCAGGGGAAGGTCTGTGTCTGTTTCATTGCTTTTTTTTTTTTAAGCTTATAGAGGCTTCCTGCTTTCCTTGCCCCTTCCTCACACTACTCCAACGTCTTACTTCCATCATCACATCACTTACTACTAACTCCAGTTCTCCTGCCTGGCTCTTATAAGGATCCATGTTATTACATCGGCCCCACCTGAATAATCCAGGATACTCTGTCTCCAGATGTTTAACTGACTCACATCTATAAAGCCCCTTTACCATGCAAGGTAACATAGTCATAGGTTCCCACTATTGAAACATGGATACCTTTGAGGGAACCAATCAATATTCCACCTACCACAAGGAGGAACCAGAAGATAAGACTGAAGAAAGCAGCATCCAGTGAGGCAGACAGTGAACAGAGGAAGTATGTTCTGGAACCAGGTGATGACGGTGCTTCAAGAGGAAGGGAGTGATCACTCTGCTAAGTTGCACTCACTGATCCATAAGATGAAGGTGAGAATTGACTGTGAGATTTAAACTAAAGAAAACCATGGCTGACGTTGACAAGAACTATGTTTTGGACTTGGAGAATGAAAGCCTGACTGGAGTAGGTTCAGATGACAATGGAGCAGGGTCAACTTCAGGGGCTATGATCTGTACAGGTCACACAATGCCCCACTTTTACAAGAGCCCACACTTGCCTTAACACTCTGCTGGCCTGTTATGAAAGGCTTAATAATTTTGAGGAGGGAGTCTCACCTTTTTACTTTGCACTAGGCCCAGCAAATTATATAGCTAGACCTGCAAAGGAAGAAGAGGAACTGGAGAGATGACTATGGACAATTCTTTCAAGAAATTTTATGTAAATTAGATCAGAAAAATGAAGTCAGAGGAGGAAGTGAAGTCAAAGGAGGGTTTTTAAATTTAAGATAGTAGCTTCTTAGTTTGACGCTTCCTATGTGGCAATAGAGTCAGGGCTGACCAGGACCAATTCTCCTTATTGCAAGATGCCCCACATGTCGTTTTAGCTGAGTGCACAGCATGATTTTACTGGAGCCCCATGTAGGAGGAGACACCTCTGTGTCCAGGGCTCACCTCCATTATTTTTTCAGAAGGTTGGTTTGTTTTCATGCAGGAAAGATAAACATCTTTATAAAATTAAACTTCAATGTATCATCTTAATCTACTAACCTCATGCCACTCTTTTGGTTTAAGGGTTTAATTTTCCAGGCTTTGTTCTTCACAGAACCGTGTTCTTTTAGGAACCTTTGCAAATTGATTTTATCATATTTGTCTTAGCATTTTCCCAGGCATATCAGTAAAACTGAGTCGGGGCCAGAATCATTCATTGCTGTCCCCAGGAAAGACACACTGTTGGTCTTTGTCCAAGCTGTAGGCATTTTCCCATCTATCATAGTCATTGGAAATGAATTCCCTGTAAAAGGCTGCTAACCACACTTAAATAACCATTCAAAGGACTGTACTAAGCAGCCAAGCATATCAACTCCCCCTTCTACTAAGTAAGCAAAATGTAACACCACCCCCGCCCATGGCTTCATGAAGTAATCTAACCTTGACCATTATAGGTTAAAACCTTTCAGAAATCCCTGCGATGAATGCCATTGAAATTGTTCACTGGAAAAGGACGTGCGCCAGTCTCTCAAAACATCTCCAACATTTATCTACAACCATTTGTCTTATGAGAAAAGGAATTTTCTTGTGTGCCATAGCTTCAACTTGGCATAATGGGTAACAATTCCTCAATGTACTTCATATTAGCAATTTCAATAACATTTATATAAACTGGTGTTATCTGATATTTGGAAATTTCAAATATAGATAGTACTTCCGTTCTTTTCCCCTTCATTGACAGAACTCACTGTAATGCCTCCTATCAATGCTTACTCAATACCTGCCTGCAGGTGACAAGGGAAGAGGGATGAAACAATGGACAGATGGACAACAGGATCGATATCTAAAACGTTGAAACACATTTTCACAGATTTACTCAGTTGTTTCTCTCTAATGATATACAGTAAGCAAGGCTAGAAAATACAGTTCTTGAAAGCAAGGTGCTTACGTTTTAACTAGGGAGACAGATAAGTGAACAGGAAATAACAGCATATTGTGGTGGCATGTCATAAAAGCTTGAGTCTTTGGGACACTTCCTTTCCTCCTCAGGTGTCCTTAATCTTGAGTCTTCTCATGGTGCTCAGATTTCTCTCCTTGGTTAAGTTTCTCTCACTTATCTTTCCACCCTTCCCACTCTCCCATCAACACTTGCTATTTTTTCCTTTAGAGTCCTGCTTTATTTAAATTCTAAATTGATGAAAAACACACACCATTAATATATAAGTGAAGAGGTTAATTTTCCTAGACAACACTGTTAAAATTTTTACAGTTAATTATGAATCTTAAAAGACATTTCCCCCTCAAGCTTTCACTTAAAAATACACATTAAGAGTGACAACTTGAAACATTTTGCTAAGCAAATGTGGACCCCTTCAAAAACTTATAGTCATTTAGGGGCAATTACTATCTGAATTGGGGAATATAAAATTTATAATAATTCCTTCATTTATATAAAATTTCAGTTTCAAGAGTGTTTTCAGGTACATTTTATGATTTAATATTCACATCAACCCTATAACATTGGGGTGGGAACAGGTGGGTGGAGGTAGAAGAAGACATAGAGGAGATAGTGATGGAATAAAAATCTTTTATCCTTTTCACTTTACAGATGAGGAAGCAGAGGTCCAGGCAGAGTTACACAGCTAGTAAATGATAGAATCTCAATTGGTATCTACTTGTGACTTTCAAACCCAATGTTTTTACAAGACCATTTTTTTGCCTCCCATTCCAAAAACCAAGTTTCTGAAAGTGCTGAGCCATATATTTTATTTGGAAGGGAGGAAGGAAGGAAGGAAAAAAGGGAAGGAAGGAAGGAAGGAAAGAAGGAAGGAAAGGAGGGAGGGAGGGAGGAAGAAAGAGGAGAGAAAGGGAAGAGGAAAGAAAGAAAGGAAAGATGGAATGAAGATAGGAAGGTAATATAAGTAAGGATAGCAATTATGATACTGGTGGGAGTTGAGTCAGGAAACTGAGTGTGGTACCCAAGAGGGGCTTTATGTTTCTTTTATACATTATTGCATTTCCCAGCAGCAAGTCAAAAGTAAGATACTCCAGTATATTAAAATGGATGATGAAGTACAGAATTTTCTTTGTCAAACCGAAGCTTGAATTAATACACCAGAAAAGCAACAGCTGGAGAGGCCTCTGTAGTTTCCTAAGTCTAAGTTCTCTAAGGCTATATGGCATATTTAGCAGATGACTAAGTAACTACCGCCTGTACAAAATATTCACTTTATGCTGTTTTTTTTATTTTGATCAAGGTAGACTAGCTTTAGCTCTGAAAGATAAAATTAACGGGATGTGGGTTTAATATATTATTGATATTTATAAAAAGAAAATATCAGAGGTAGAAAAATTCAGTGATTTGGATATTAATCTATAAGGAAGCTCTTTTTTATAAAACCAGCCAACACTAGTATCTCTCCTTTCTTGTTTTCCATATTAATTATTGAATCTACATTATGGACTTCAGCATTTTGCTTATAGTTTCTTATGTTAATCTTATGTCTCTTTTAGATATTTACCTTGATATTAATATGTCAAATGCTTTTTTTGAATGCCTGATAATATATAAAAGAATAGTACATAAGAAAATTTAGAAGTACTTATTTTAATGAAAATGAATTGAAAATTTTACCAAAAGAACAACTTCCTTCAAGAGAAAAGTCAAATGAAATCTCGTATATTGCTCTTTTTCTTCCATACGGAGAGAATTTCAAATAAAGCTATCCACAAGGGTTGTCTTCAATGATCTGATCTTATTCATAAAACACTGCATACAATGAAACCTCTTTAAACTAATATTACTATTCCAAATAATTAAAAAGAGAAAAGATGCTATTCTTAGTTAATTTTCCCTATTGTAAAAATCATTGCTAATTTAAATCTACTTAAGTCTAAATTTGTCTTGTTTTCTATTTTGATGAATTTCCATCAGTATATATTGTTGAAATATGTTTTGGGTATGGTCAGAACTCTGCCAAGTCAATATACTTGAGCCAAATTGTCTTTTTCCTCAAATGGCATATTGTCTTTAAAATAAGTTACAACATGTGGACTAGTTATTGTATTTCATAGTGATAAGGAAACTAGTGACTTGGATGGTCATATATCCTTCTAAAAGATGAAAATTTAGTCAATCATATTTAATCATTTTGCTGGTTCCTTAAATGTATGGAAAAAAACTCACTCTTGGAAAGTAATACTTCATTGCTTGAACATTTACATTTTTCTTACATCTGTTGGAAATAGAAGCTTAAAAGGAAATGTATCAACTGGGATTTAATTTAATTCTAAATCCCAGTTGATAAATATATAAATATTTCAAGCAGAAACTTGGAACCAATGAAAGGAATAGTTGGGTTTGTCCAAAAAAATCTGAAATAATGGACTCATTTATTATTTTCATTATTGTTTTGTCAAATAACTATTTATCATCGTTTTGCTTTCAAGATATTTTGTTTTTCTGTCCTAAGAGAAAGAAAAATGCCATTCTGTACAATGCACCTAATAGATTATACAAGCATAAAATGTAAACAATTTTAGCATTTCTCCATTTTAGGCAACATCCTTCTAAGACTAATTTATCTTGTGAGTTTAAGGGTACATTCATTTTAAACAAGTGAGAGTTCTATTCTAAGTATAAAAACCGTGTTATAAATTTAAAAATTATTTGCTACTTGAACATTTAAAAAAATCAAACTTCTGATTAGTTTTAGCTCAGTGGACCAAGAGATAAGAGCTATAGGTTTCTGCCCTAGTTCTCCACACCTGTGGTGTGACATGATGGCAGTGTGACCTGGTTTTCTAATTTCACTAAGATGTGGAGCCCCTTTCTGTGCCTATGATCATGACATCACAGTTCCACTCTTCACTTCCAGTTTGTCTTCATTGTGAGTAGTCAATGCTCTTTCAAGATAGCCCTCAAGCCCTAGCCGGTTTGGCTCAGTGGATAGAGCATTGGCCTGTGGAATGAAAAGTCCCAGGTTTGATTCCAGTCAAGGGCACATACCTGGGTTGTGGGCTCTATCCCCATTGGGGGGCATGCAGGAGGCAGCTGATCAATGTTTCTCTCTCATCATTGATGTTTCTATCCCTCTCACCCTCTCCCTTCCTCTCTGAAATTGATAAAAACATACATTAAAAAAAAGAAAAGACAGCCCTCAAATTCAACCGAAACTATCAGACCACATAAAGGGTATCTTAAATAAACATGACTTATAGGTTACAGTAAAAAACATATTACTGACTTCTCTCATTATTTAAACTGCTGAATAAACATCAAGGCAAATTTGTCCTTGCTCTTGGGTGAAATCATTGTGTCAAGCTGGCCTCATACTGTTCTGGAAGTTGTAGTGGTGTCAGTAACCTTGGTAAAGAGTTCAGGGGTCAGAAAACTATGTTGTGCTCTGGCACCTTACTTAGACATGTAGCTTCTCGTGTATCCTGGTTTCTTGGTGGAAACCTTGATGTTAACATGCTATTTCACTGCTTTACTACAGCTATCAAGATTGATAAAGGTGAAAGGGATAGAGAATGTGTTTGAAGAAATAATAGCAGAAAACTTCCCTAACCTGGTAAAAGAAAAAGTCACACAAGTTCAGGAGGCACAGAGAACCCCAAGCAAGAAGAACTCAAACAGACCCATGTCCAGACACATCATAATTAAAATGCCAAAAATTAAAGACAAAGAGAGAATCTTAAAGGCAGCAAGAGAAAGACAAACTGTTACCTATAAATGAGCTCTCATAAGGCAGACACCTGATTTCTCATCAGAAATTCTATAGGCCAGAAGGGAATGACATCAAGTACTCAAGGTAATGGAAAGCAAGAATCTGAAACCACGATTACTATATTCAGCAAGGGTGTCATTCAAAATAGACTGTGAAATAGCTTCCTAGACAAAAAAAGGTCAAAGGAGTACATCACCACCAAGCC
This sequence comes from Cnephaeus nilssonii, assembly GCF_951640355.1. NCBI lineage: Eukaryota > Metazoa > Chordata > Mammalia > Chiroptera > Vespertilionidae > Cnephaeus > Cnephaeus nilssonii. Next base: position 66,738,729 of record NC_137084.1, on the reverse strand, counting down.
AGCATTACAAGGAATGCTAAAGGGACTGCTATAATGAGAAGAAGAAATAAAGAGAGAAACCTAGCATACAGAATTAAAATAGCTATAAATAAGTACATATAAATAATAACCTTAAATGTAAATGGATTAAATGCTCCTATCAAAAGACATAGGGTAGCTGAATCGATAAAAAAACATGACCCAACTATATGCTGTCTACAAGAGACCCACCTCAGAACAAAAGACACACACAGGATGAGAATGAAGGGATGGAAAAAATTTTTCCATGCAAATGGGAAGAAAAAAAAAAGCTGGAGAAGCAATAGTCATATCCAACAAATTAGACTTTAAAATGAAAGACATCACAAGAGATAACAAAGATCACTACATAATACTAAAGGGGTCAATCCAACAAGAGGATATAACCTTGGAAAACATATATGAACCCAATATAGGAGCACCTAAATATATAAAAAACTTCTAGAGAACTTTAATGGAGAAATTGACAATAATACAGTCAAAGTAGGGGACTTTCACCCCCTCCCCTCCGTGACTTCACGAGATAGATCTTCCAGACAAAAACTTAACAAGGAAACAGTGACTCTAAAGGACACCCTGGATCAGATGGATTTAATTGACATTTATAGAACATTTCACCCCAAAGCTGCAGAATATACAACCTTCTCAATTGCGCATGGGTCATTCATAAAGATAGACCACATGTTAGGACACAAAACAAATCTCTACAAGTTCAAGAAGATTGAAATCATATCAAGCATCTTCTCAGATCACAGTGGAATGAAATTAGAAATCAACTACAGTAAAAACACACCAAAACATTCAAACACATGGAGGCTAAATAGCATGTTGTTAAACAATGAATGGGTTACCAACGAGATCAAGAAAGAAATTTAAAACTTCCTGGAAACAAATAAAAATGAACACACAACAACCCCAAATCTCTGGGGCACAGCAAAAGCAGTCCTGAGAGGGAAGTTCATAGCACTACAGGCATACCTCACAAAACAAGAAAAATCAACAATAAACTAATTAACCCTACAACTTAAAGAACTAGAAAAAGAACAACAAGGAAAGTCCAGAGTAAGTAGAAGGAAGGAAATAATAAAGATTAGAGCAGAAATAAATGACATGGAGACTAAAAAAACAATACCAAAAAATCAATGCAACCAAGAGATGGTTCTTTGAAATGATAAACAAAATTGATGAACCATTAGCCAGATTCATCAAGAAACAAAGAGAGAGGACCCAAATAAATAAAATCAGAAATGAAAATGGGTAGTAGGTATCCTGAGGGTCAAATAGTACAGCCTCCCCATTCACTCAAGCTTGGGACTCCAAAGTCCTGTGTAAGCTGTGTACAACCTCCTATTGTAGTTGAGCCTTAATTGTTGGTGGCAGGTCTTTGGGAGGGATTTGCCCCAAGGTCCATTGACTGCAAGGACTAGCTGTGACCACCATGGAGGATCATCTGTGCAGGGGCCCACCCCACAGAGCAGGACTCACTTTAGTGGGGCTCTGGTGCCTGCTGAGTCCACCATCCTTTAAATATGTTGCTTGTGCAGGTGGCTAGGTAGTGCTTTGATGTGGTCTGAAGCTGTCTACCAGATGAACTGGCTCTGGGGTCTCCCAGGAGGTGCAGGTCAAGGTCAACTGCTAACCTTGCTCTGCCCAGGGCCGCTTAGCATATGCTACAAAGCAATCTGCAGATTGCTGCTACTTGTGTTGGGCTTGGAGGTGCCCAGGAAAGGTCAAACTGCAAACCAAGCCTGCTTCGGCTAAAGCCAGGCCTGGGGTCACTTAGTGAGAGTGACAGGGAACACCAAGGTCAGCTGCTGCTTGTTTGAGAGATTTTAGAAAAGTCTGAAGCATGAACCAAGACTGGCTGTTTGCATGAAAAAGCTTCATAAAACATCTTGGGTGGGCCCACAAGTCAAAGAGGCAGCGTCTCAGAGAATCACCAGGGCAAGGTTAACAGTGAAACCCAGGTTGATGGAGACTAAGAAATTACATCCCCTGTCAGCTCTGTTGGGGGAGGCTCAGCAATGAAACAATGGCCTCTTCTGAAACTTCTGTCTGGGAAAAGGTGGCCACTCCAGCTCTCAATCTGATGCCAGACCCTTCAGTTCCTCCACATATGTCTCTGGTGCCTTTCGAGCTGCTTCCCCAGTGTTGGAATAAAGGGAGTGAGTCCAAGTAAGTCCATATGCAGACCCTTGAAGAGGAACTGCCTGGGACTCCAGCAGCCCTTCATCTCACTCAGCCACAATCCCTGTTGGGTTTTACAGCCAGAAGTTATAGGGGCTACTCCTCCTGACATTGGAACACTGGGCTGAAGGGGGCCTGGTGTGGGACTGGCACTCCTCACTCCTCAGGGAGCACCTCCATAGCCAATATAACCCTCCTGATTTTTATCCACCATGTGGGGCCAGCCTGTTCTGTTTTCAATTCTCTTATCAGTCTTGTTGTGACTTCTTTTCATCCTTAGTTGTAGGACTTCCCTTCAGCTAGATTTCAGGTGCTTCTGAATGATTGTTGTTCTGTAGTTTAGTTGTTTCACAATTTGGGAGACAGCATCTTCTAGACTAAATATGTAAGTAATAAATAATTAGCATATCCTAAGCCAAGTGTTTTTGAGCAGTGCTTCTCAAAGTTTAATTAAATATTTGTTAAAATGTAAATTCTAATTTGGTAGGTAAATGGTGGGTCCTGAGAGTCAGCATTTAAACAAGCCCCCACGTGGTACCAACATTGCTGGTCCATGTGGATCACATTTTCCATTAGCAAAGTTTTTTACTAGGTACAGTGCTCTTTCCATTACATTATACACTTCTCACTCCTCTTCCATGGCTACCAACATTGGTAGCAAATATTTTATCACTTAAATATATCATGTTCTGTGTGCATTATTTTTTTTCTATTTTCTTATATTACTCTTCAAAAAAGTACCTGGTAAAGTTTTTTGGATGAGTAAACAAACTATATTGTAAGAAACTGAAGGGCATAGTCTATGTCATATGAGCATTTGACTTCTCAAATAGCTAGGAAAAAAGAATATATTGAATCTGAAAATTTCTAAAAACTCAATTAAAAATGAATCACTTTGGCTATCCAGAGAACACAACTGGTATCTACCCTACACTATAGTGAAGAAATTGGATGGAATTCAGGGAAATACAAAAAGAGTCCTGGTCTGAGAAGATGCTGGGATTTGAGGCAGAAGACAACTCTTAAGCCAAACAGAAGGCAACTGTAAGTCAAACTCAAGATTCATGAGGCAGCCCTAGCCGGTTTGGCTCAGTGGATAGAGCATCGGCCTGCGGACTGAAAGGTCCTGGGTTTGATTCTGGTCAAGGGCACGTACCTGGGTTGCAGGTTCCTCCCTCGCCAGGCCAGGGCCCTGGTTGGGACTCATGCAGGAGGCAACCAATCTATGAGTTTCTCTCACATCGATATTTCTCTCTGTCTTTCCCTCTCTTCTACTCTCTCTAGAAATCAATGGGAAAATATCTTTGGGTGAAGATTATATATATATATATATATATATATATATATATATATATACACACACACACACATATCATATATATGTATATATATGTATACATATATATATGTGTGTATCTATATATATCTATATATATCTATATATTTTCATGAGACACATGATGCTGGAACTCTTTCATCATGCACATGCTATAGTTTATCACCTTTATCAATCTTTTCTTAAAAAATAATTCTTTATTGCTGAAAGTATTACATATACCCTCCTTTTTCCTCCATTCACTCCCTCCAGCCCGCATCTCACCCACTGCCATCGGCCTTCACCACCCTATTGTCTGTGTCCATGGGTTATGCATATATGCATACAAGGTCTTTGGTTGATTGCCTCCCACCCAACCACCCTCCCCCACCTTCCCTTCGAGATTCTGCACTCTATTCCATGCTTCCATGTCTCTGGATCCACTCTAGTTGGGATATAGTGGGTACAATTGATATATAGAGAACATCTACTTCTTTCCCTGGCCGGTGTGGATCAGTTGGTTGAGCATCTTCCCATGCACCCAGAGGTCACCAGTTCAATTCCCAGCCAGAGCACACACCTGGGTTTCAGGCTCTATACCCAGTAGGCAGTGTGCAGGAGGCAGCTGATTGATGGTTTTCTTCTCTCATCAATGTTTCTCTCTCTCTCCCTCTTCCTTCTTCTTCTTCTCTCTCTCTCTCAAATCAATAAAAACATACTTTTAAAAAAGAACTGTACTTACTTTTTTTAAATTACCTTCATTGTTGAAAATATTATGGATGTCCCTTTTATATTTTCTCTTTGACTCCTTCTACTCCACCCCTGCCCCCGCCCCCAGGCTTCACCACATTATTGTCTGTGTCCATGGGTTATGCATATATGAATATAATTATTTAGTTAATCTCTTCTCATTCACCCACCTCTGCCTTTCCTCTGAGATTGGACAGTCTGTTCCATGTTTCTATGTCTCTGGATCTATTTTGTTCATTAGTTTATTTTGTTCTTTAGATTTTACATGAGAGTGAGATCATGTGATACTTGTCTTTCTCTGACTGGCTTATTTTGCTTAGCATAATATTCTCCAGGTCCCTCCATGCTGTCTCAAAGGGTCAGATAGCCTTCTTTTTTACTGCTACATAGTATTTCATGATGTAAATGTACCACAACTTTTTTATCCACTCACCTACCGATGGGCACTTGCACTGTTTCCAGATTTTAACTATTGTAAATTGTGCTGCTGTGAACATAGAGATGTATACATTCTTTCTGATTGGTGTTTCAGGTTTCTTCGGATATATTCCTAGAAATGGGATCACTGGGTCAAATGGCAGAATTCGACTTCTTAAAATTAAAAAAATAAATTAAATAGATGCACTCACCATTCTTATTCATTCCTCACCCCAACAATATTCATTATAGGAAAATATTGGCTTACAAATTGCTTTATTATCTAAAAGTTATTCACTGTTTATAACTCAAAAGGAAATGAATACATCTCCTTTGCCTCTGACTCTATGACATTTATGTTATCCAATTATTATGACATAGAGAACAATTATGTTTGATATAATACAATGCATTTGATTGGAGTGACATTATTAGAAGCTGTCTATTTTTTGTTAGGTCACCGGCAATTTTTTGAATGCCACTGAGAGGTAAGGGCTAGTGAATTGGATTACTCATATTTGGAAAAAAATCGAAGGACATACTTAATATTTTATATTCCTTAAGAGAAGTATTTACTTAATCTAAATGTTATACAATGACTTTCATAATTGCTTCCAAGATTTTTTCTCCCCTTGGAATGTGAGATTTTACAACTATGTTCATTAATAATAATGTTTTGCAGTTCCATGGCACCCTTTTGTCTGAGAATCTCAGTGTTTACTTAGTACAATCTTCATCATGTCTTCTGGGAGATGTGAATCTGTGATGTTTTCTTTTCTGCTTCTTACTTTTGAAATATAAAAGGTGCATTAATTCAAACTACCACTTTTTGTCCAGCATTGCATTTGTGTGGCAAATAAAAGGAGGGTTTCATTTGGCTATTGCTCCTGAAGGGAAGGTATTAGTAAGCATGCAAAAGCATTTCACAGACTTTTTGCAGGTAAAATTCACTCCTTTACTTTTTTATATTTATTTAATATTTTTCACATTAGAGATGAAGCCAAGTAACTATGAACTCCACATGTACACATTCTACAAGATAAGGGAATGATAAAATTTTAGGCTAAGATGAAGTACAGCCATAGATAGTTTTCAGAACCACAGGTTGTCTAGATTCCTTGTATTAGTAATCTACTGCTGCATAACAGACTGCCACAAACACGAGGCCTTAAAACTATACACATCTATTATATCATAGTTTCTGTAGGTTCAAAGTCTGGGCACAGATTAACCAAGTTCTCTTTTTACTATCTCAAAAAACTGCAAAACAACAAAAACAACAACAACAACAAAAAACGTTAGCTGTGCTGTGTTCACATCTGGAGCCTGACTGGGGAAGAATTCACTTGCAAGCTTATTCAGGTCATCAGCAAATTCATTCTCTTTGGTTATAGGATGGAAGACATCAGCTTATTGCTAGTTGTTGCATGGAGACAACTTTCAGATACTAGAGACCAGATGGGCCTTCCAACATGGCCACTTCTTCAAAGTTAGCCAAGGAGACAGGGTCTCTAGAGTAGATCTGCTAACAAGAAGCAGCTTATAAACGTAACATGAACATGGGAGTAAAATCCCTTCACCTTTGCCATTTCCTACTAGACAGAAGCAAGTGACAGGTTTTGCCTCCACTCAAGGGAAGGCACTAGGAGGTGGAGATCATAAGGGCCACCCTAGAGTCTGACCCTACTCCTCAACCTATACATTGAATGAGATTAGGGAAATCTGCATATAATGAAAAAGCCAAGTTAACAACAATTAAAGAAAAACAGAATTTTATTTCTCTTTCATATAAAAAGAAGAAGGTAAATCCAGAGGAAGGCATGTCATGACTAATATGGTAGATCCTTCTGTGTACCTGAGGCTATACACTCTCTCTTTTCATTCTGTGTAATGTTTAGTATGTTTTTCAGTCACAGCTTCTAGTCTCATGGTCACCTCATGGTCCAATATGGCTGTTAATAATTACAGCCTCTTTAACAGGAAAGAGGAATGGTAGACAGAATAATAGTTCAACACCCAAAGCAACTCCCATAGCCTTCCTGGATAGTCACAGAATAGGCCATCAGTTTGCCAAATCTTACATATAGCCAAGGGCTACATACAACTTAGTTACACATAGCTGAGGGAAAGGCTGAGAAATATAGTTTTTAACTGGAGCTATTTTTGACCCAAAATAAAATCCAGGCTCTTTTACTAAATAAGGACAGATTAGTCATCAGGTGGTAACTTACAGTTTCTGTCATGCTGGCATTGAGGGCTCTTTACGAGCTTGTCCTGACTAAACGTTGAAGTTCATGTCCAATACTGACCTCATATGGAAACCACACCCCTAGACTTGCCCCCAGTCACCTCTAAACAGAAAATACGTTGATACCTGTGCTGGTCCAGGAGTCTTTACCGTGGAAAGTTTTATATGCTGATTTCCTTATTCTTACCAGAGTTCCTGCATTGGTAACGTACCAGTAATCAACCAACAGTATTTGAGTTGTGCCTTTAAAAATATATATATATATATATATATATATATATATATATATATATATATATATGTAAATATATACATATTTGTTGTTGTTGATTTCAGAGAGAAAGAGAGACATAGAAACATCAGTTACGAGAGAAAATTACTGATTGGCATCTTCCTGCACACCCCCTACTAGGGATCTAGCCCACAACATGGACATGCGCCCTGGCTGGGAATCGAACCATGACCTCCTGGTTCATAGGTTGATGTTCAACCACTGAGTCAAGCCGGCCGGGCAAGCTGTACCTTGTTTTGACTAACTTCACCATTCATATCCAAAACTCTTGGGTCAGACTCCTGGCCCAGTGCCTACTTCCCTTGTACTTGGTGATTTATTGCCTGCTCTGGAATCCCCATCACTGTGTGCTGGCTCCATTTCAGGATACATAGATCACCCCTTTTTGAATCTTTGATGCCAGGTCCTTTTTTGGGCAGGTCCTGTTCTCTGTCCCCATGCTCCTAGTTACCATACTGTCTGTCACCTATAGTTGGAGCTGACCCCAGTGCCTTCCAGTTCTAGTTGTCTAGTTTACATTTTATCTTCCCATAGACTCAGTCTACCACTCTTACAGCAATTATCCAGGTCAAGCAAATAAAGAACAAACACAAAAACATCAAGTAATGATAAATGCATTTTAGGGAATTAAAATAAGGTATTGTATTAGTGAGTGACTTAGGTTCAATTATTAAGAAAGGCCTCTAAATTATTGAAATACTATATATGCCAGGTATTATTTACAATAGCCAAGATATGGAAACAATCTAAGTGTCCATGGATAGATAAATAAATAAAATGTGGTACATATACAATGGTCCATTATTCATACTTTAAAAAGAAGGATATCCTGCCAAATATGACAACATAATGCTAGATGAAAAAGCCAGACAGAAAGAAAAATAAAAATACTTTTTATCATTTATATGTGGAATCTTAAAAACAAAAAATTAAACTCGTAGAAACAGAATAGAATAGTGGTTTCCAGGGACTGTGTGAGGGAAGGGGTGGAACTAGGAAGAGGTTGGTCAAAGGGTACAAACTTTCAGCTATAAATTAAATAAATTCTTAGGATCTAATATATAGTATGGTGACCACAGTTAATAATACTGTATTGTATACTTGAAATTTGCTGAGAGGAGATCATAAGCATTTTTACCAAAAAAATAGGCACCCATGTGAGGTGATGGATGTTAATTACCTTTGTTGTTGGAATCATTTCACAACATGTATGTAAATCAAATCGCATATTATGCACTTTAAACATATTATAACTTATTTTTCAATTATACCTCAATAAAAATTAAATTTAAAAATAATATATGCTGGGATCTAAAAAAATACTTACCCCTAGAGAATTGATAGCTAAATATTTAATACCTCCATACAATATGCTGCTACCAAAACTAATGATCATGTATGTATGGGTAAAGAAGAACTGCAGGTATGTTTTAGTTGGTGTGTAATTTACACAGAAAAATGTTTATAATAACCAAGTAGTGAGTTTAAGGATGATCTGTAAAATTCTGCTCTACATGTGTTTTCTGGAATTTTTTGCAGGGTGTAAGATTTTCTCACTTATATGTGGAATCTAATGCACACAATACACTGATGATAAAATAGAACCAGAGGCATGGAAACATGAGGAAAATAAGAAAAGAAAAACACTAGAAGTACTTAATAAAATAAAGAAAACGGAACACAGACAGGCCGCCTCCATGCATCTCCCCTCTGCAGACAGGGGTTGAGGCCCTTCATTATGAAGGAGCTGCTCCTCTTATTAAGCCTTTTTTGGGGCAACAGGATTAAGAGTTACAAAAGATAGATTTATTAAACGTCTGTCCGAACAAAAATGAAGCCGTGTGCAGCTTACAGTTGCAGGGAAATTGAACTTCAGGCAAACTAATGAGAGGAGAAATAAACAGGCCACTGAAAATGCCTGCTTGTCACTGAGCTATAAATTCTTTCCCCAATTACTTCTCTTCTGCCAGTTTGCTGTGTGAACTGATGCTTTGCCCAGGAGACCTTCTGTGTTTAATGGATTGTGGTGAAGCAACAAGTCACCCATGCAGAAACACTTGTGTTTCCAAAGAGGAGGATTGCAAGTTCAAAAACAATATGAAGTCATACCACGCTGATCTCTTTTTTTATGTATGTACACCTATTATAAGTATGTTCAGTTGACTAAACAAAGTTATTTATTATGAAGACATAATACTCCATGCTGATCCCAAAAGAGGGAATGTGATAAATTATTATATGGTCACATTTACCTTATTTTTCTGTTTCATTATACTCGTGGATAATTCATATTAGGTCTAGAACTGCCATCAGTATGTATTGAAGTACAATACATATTGTACTAAAATAAAATTTTTTAATTCTTTCAATAAACACAAATATTTGTTTCTATGTGTGTTAGATCTACTTACTGCTTGAAGTTGGATTCATAGGCCTTAGACTAAAAATATCCCTTAGAAATCACCTTGTCTAACCCTGGTTCCAGTAGTGGCAGAGTAGTTTATCTCAGGAACTTGAAAGTCACAAAAAACAGTGTAGAAATTGTAAACGACCCTTAAAGAGGAAAACCTCACTGGATGGGATACACTTCAATAGGATACTTTCTCCGAGGGAACTCTTATTCTGAAAGGTACAGAGTAGCTGGAAATAAGCTGTTGTGTTATTGACTTGAGATGTCAGAGGACAGAGGTGAGGGCTGTCAGAGGGGCTGGAAATTGAGTGGAGAAATGCTGGCAAGGAGGAAGCCACAAAGGAAGAGCCTTAACATCTGTGTATACATTCCCCTCAAATCCTTGGTTAATGTCTGATATACATACACGTGGGGGCGACTCCAAGGAGCCCAGCAGAAAGAACAGCTGAAAGGTCGAGAGGGATTTCAATTGCTGCCCTCCACAAGGAAGATAGAGTTCGAAACTTGAATCTGGCCATGTTGGTAAACTCAAGCTAGTCCTGGGCACTCTGTAAGTTTCATGTTGCAGGAGTAAAGACTGCTAGACGTAAGGTGAGCTCCAAAACCAGGGGTCCTGGCAGAACACAAAGCACACTCAGGAGCCAGGCAGCAAGGCAAATCTTTTACTCCTGCAGGAGCGTGCACCCGCACATGGTCTGGGAGCACCTGCACACTGAGAGGGCATCCGCTCGGGCTTTTACGCCCGATTAACATCATCTGTCCCTCACTCTTGATGGGAAGAGCTTAGGCTCACAGTCGTGCACGATTGGCTAATTTAAAGGAAAAAGGGAGGGGTTGACCGTTGCTGTTTCACAATGGCAGCCCCCAGGAGAGCTGCAAGTAGCATGAGCCAAAATGGCAACTGCCTAAATTCCCTTCTTTGACAGAAAAGATTACTTGTGTATTCCCACAAGGCTATGTCCCATATCTAAAGGATTCATGCTAGGTCTAAGCGTAAACCATGAGACCCACTCCAAAAAGTATGAAACCAAACCTTTACAAGCTCAGTGTGACAATCAGTAATTTAACTGCTTGTTAGAACAAAAATCAACACATTTCAGAGGATGATGACAGAATTTAGTCTCCACAATATATCATCCACAATGTCTAGCACATGTTTAAAATTAGTAGAAATGCAAAGAAACAGGAAAATGTGACTCATAATCAAGAGATAAATGAGTCAAAAGAAATCGACTCTAAGATGACATAGTTGTTGGAACTAGCAAACAAGAATTTTATTTTTTAATTTATCATTTTTTTTTAAATTTATCATTTTTGTTGACAGTATTACAGATGCTCCCCTTCCTCTCCTCCCACCTTTGACCCCTCCCCAGGCCTTCACCACACTGTTGTCTGTCCCTGGATTATGCATATGCAAACAAGAACTTTAAAGCATCAGTTGTAACTCTGCTCAAACTGGCAATTATCTCTTTATTGTTTTTCAACTTCAAGTCTACTTTTTTTTGCCCTGTTTTGAGATACTGGAGTTAGAGCTTATAAACATTTTTTCTTTTGTCCACTGGCAATGCTAAGCTTTGTTAATAGAAGGTACTCAGTGGGGCACTGCTATTATTATTATTATTATTATTATTTAAAATTCTGCCTCCTACAGCATGGGATAATCAGTAGAATGTATGACATTCATTCACAGGTTTTAAAAAAATGAGTTTTAGCAGCACATTAGCAGGCAGCTTCCCACTAGTATTGCCTCTTAGCTGGGCATCTAAGCAAGTGATTTCTACCTTGCCATCCCTAACCTGAAACACATCATGAACTTTCCTGTCATCAGGTGGGTCAAAGCAACACGGTCTCCAATAATGTTTGAATCCCGGTCTTGTGGGTGGTGACTTTTTCCATGTCTATTATTGCCTCGGCCTTAGAGGCAGTGGCTGCATCCTATATCTGCTATTTATATATTCTTTAAAGTTCTCTTTATCTCCTGGAACCTGTTAATAATTCTTTATATCACATTTTTCTTATTCAAGTTATTGGTGTGTTGTCCAGCTTCCGACTGACCTCTAAACTACAAAATATCCTCTCTAATAAAATGGTAATATGCAAATTAACCATCACTCCGCTACACAAGCCACGCCCACCAGCCAAGCCACGCCCACCAACCAATCAGGGCGAGTATGCAAATTAACCCCAATCCAAGATGGCTACAGCCACAGAGAGCAAGGTTTCCCAGGTAACAGAGCAAGCCAAGCTTTCCATAGCCGTTGCAGGCCTAAGCCTCCACTCAAGCTACAAAGTTTCAATTATAGAAGGTAAACAAATTCAAACAAATGGAGACAGAATGGAGCTTGAGAGAACAGGCCAGGGTTGCCGGCGGCAACAGGGGAAGCAAAGTTTTCCGCACACCCTGGCCAGGCTCACCCGCTTAAGGCTACAAAGTTTCAATTGTAGAAGGTGAATTAACTGCCACAGAAATGGCTGCTGGAGCACCAGGCTTGGCTCCACTCCAGGCTACAAAGTTTCAATGGTAGAAGGAAAATAAATTCCAGATACCAGGGCCTCCCCTTGGGTTGCCAGGGGGCGTGGCCGGCCTGCAAACCACCACAGGCCCCTCGCTCAGGCCGCCCCACACCCCAAGGGAACCCCCACCCTTATCTGTGACACCCTTCAAGGCAAACCAGCTGGCCCCCACCCGTGCACCAGGCCTCTATCCTATCTAATAAAAGAATACTATGCAGATTGATCATCACTGCAACACACAATATAGCTGCCCCCATGTGGACACAAGATGGCCACCACAAGATGGCCAGCAGGAGAGGGCAGTTGGGAGGCACCCGGTCTGCAAGGGAGGGCAGTTGGGAGGCCCCCGGCCTGCAAGGGAGGGCAGTTGAGAGGGACCAGGCTTGCAAGGGAGGGCAGTTGGGAGGCCCCCGGCCTGCAAGGGAGGGCAGTTGGAGGTGATCAACCCTGCAGGAGAGGGCAGTTAGGGGTGACCAGGCTGGCAGAGGAGGGAAGTTGGGGGCAAACAGGCTGGCAGGGGAGCAGTTAAGCATCAACCAGGCTGGCAGCGGAGTAGTTAGGGGGTGATCAGGCTGGCAGGCAGAAGCGGTTAGGGGCAATCAGGAAGGCAGGCAGGCAGGCAAGCAGTTGGGAGCCAGCAGTCCTGGATTGTGAGAGGGATGTCCGACTGCCCGTTTAGGCAGTCGGACATCCCTCCAGGAGTCCCAGATTGGAGAGGGTACAGGCTGGGCTGAGGGACAACCCCCCGCCGTGCACGAATTTCGTGCACCGGGCTTCTAGTATTCAAATAAATAAAAATGTCAAAAATATGTTAACAATGAACAGGAAGGCTCAGTAAATATTCTAAACTTAACAATAAACTATTTAAAATATAAAATAAATATACTTTTAAAATGCCAATAACATTTTAATATCTAAAATAAAAATTCATGGCATGGACTTAATAGCAGATAGAGAATGACAAAAGAACAAGTCTGAGCTTAAAGTTTGAATAATTTCTATGCATTTCTCTAAGGAACTGAAAGCAGAGCTTTAGAGGTCTGTGGAATACTGTCACAAAAGTATAGCATATATACTATTATAGTCTCAGAAAGAGAGGAGAAAGAAAAAATGGAACAGAAAAGTATTTTTAAAAATAATGGCTGAAAAGTTCCTAACTTGGGAACATACAAGTCAAGAAGTTTAGCAATCTCTAAAGAACACGAATATAAAGAATATCATCTTAAGACACATTGTAGTCTAATTACTAAAAATCAATAACAAAAAATCTTAAAAGCATCTGACAAGAAAAGATAATACTCATATCAAGGATAACAATAATATGAATGTCTGCTTAAATCTCATTAAAATTAATGGAGACCAGAATACAGGGAACAACATCTTTAAAATACTGAAAGAAGCCCTGGCTGGTGTTTCTCAGTGGTCAGAGCATTGGCCTGTGCACTGAAGGATTGTGGGTTCAATTCCTGGTCAAGGACACTTACCTGGGTTGCAAGTTCAATCTCTGGCCTGTCTCTCACATTGATAATGTTTCTCTCTCTCTCTTTCCCTCCCTCCCTCCCTTCCATTCTCTAAAAATCAATGAAAAAATATCCTCAGGTGAGGTTTAAGAATAACTAAAAAATAAATAAAATTCTGAAAGAAGAAAAAAAATCAATCCTAAATTCCATATTCAGTAAAACATATCCTTTAAAAATAAAGTTAAGTAAAGACAGATATGAATTTTCTCAGATAAATAAAACAAAATTCTTCATCAGCACACCTGCACTACAAGAAATTCTAAAGGGATTTCTTCAGGCAGAAGAAAGTTACACTACATAGAAAAATCATGTTTACAGTTGGAAATGGAGAGCACTGGAAACTTTAAATAGTTGGTAAATATAATAGAAACTGCCTTTTTCTCTTATTTTTGATAAAATACATACAATGAAGAAAAATAAAACAAAATATATAATATATGCAGATATAAAACATATAAAAACAATAACACAAGGGGAGGATTAAAAAGAATTATAATGTTACAAAATTCTTATATTTTCTATAAAGCAGTACAGCTTTAATTTTAAGTAGAATGTGACAAGTGAAAGGTGCATGGGGTTATTCCTAGAGCCCCAATTTAAAAAGATGAAGGTACTACATACCCAAATAATCAGATGGAAATAAAATGCAGTAATATAACTATGTAATTAATCCTAAATAAGGAGGGACTAAGGGGGAGAAAACGGAGAAACAAATAGAAAACAAATCATAAGATGGTAGACTTAAGTGCAGACATGTAAATAATTACATTAAATGTAAATAAACTATGTGCTCTAATTAAAAGGCAGAGGTTATCAGACTACCTTTTGTAGAACAACTTGTAGTATAAAAGAGTACATTATCAATATAAAGACACAGGTATATAGAAAATAAACAAATAAAAAACCAAACTCAAGGGGAACATGAGGACCTTGATGTTGTATCACTTGAGCAAGAGCTAGAGCTCCTTAATTAGTCTAGGCCAGTGGTCGGCAAACTCATTAGTTAACAGAGCGGCAAACCGCGGCTCGCGAGCGGCATGTGGCTCGCAAGCCGCAATTTGCCGACCACTGTGTCAGGTTAAGCCTTTAAAAAGCTCTTAGGAAGGTATTCAACAGGTAACTGATAATAAGTGTGATATGTATAAAAATAAAGTGAGTTCAAGACTATTGGGCAATACAACTAAAACTTGACTAGTAGCCTTGTGCCCTGTGATCTAGTCTGCATAAATTATGATGACAGCAAAATATCAATACTTTCACGAGACCAAAAATAAACCACCAGATTAAAGCTCATCATCACCTCATAAGTGATTGAACAACTATGATTGGAGACAATGAGTGGTAATGTGCATATTTATATTGTATATGATTTACTGATGTCATTAGATGTTTAAAACAGTAATTTGTTAGTTGACAATTGTATCACCTATACCTTACCAATCTCAGAGTAATTCTTCAAAGCAGAAATGGTGTAATTGTAGGCATTTAGGAAGGTGACTTTGCGCAAGCAATATTGAATAGTCTTAAATAGAACTATCAGAGATTTTTACTTAGGGTTAACTATTGTACTCTTATAAATCCTTAAGAAATTAAGTATTCTGGAAGGCTTTAGACAGGAAGTCATTAATACATTAGTGTGCCTGTGTTTACTCATTGTATTAGTTATCTGTAGATGTACAATAAAATACCCCAAACTTAAGTGGCTTAAAACAATGAACATTTATTGTCTCATAGCTTCTATTGGTCAGGAATCTTACTTAGCATGAGTTAATTGGGTAGTCTCTGGCTCCAGTTCTCTCATGAAGTTACAGTCAAACTGTTGGCCAAGGTTACAGTCACCTTAAGATGTGACTGGAGCTGAAGGATCCACTTCCAAGATCCTTTATGGGGTTGTTGACAGGCTCAGTTCCTCACTGGCCGTTGGTCAGTTCCTTGCCCCTCTTTAGGCTGCTCAAGTGTCCCCATAAATGTCAGATAGCTTCCCCCAGAGTGAACAGTCCAAGAGAGAGCAAAAAAGTGTGTGTGACAGAGTTCCCAAGATGGAAGGCACAGGCTTAGTATAGGTGAAACGCTGATATACCATCACTTCTGTTGTATTCTTAGAAAAAAGTCACTAAAGCTGACCAAACTTAAGGGGAGCAGATCACACAAGGGTGTAAATATTAGGAGATGGAGATCATTGGAGACCATTTTAGAGACTGCCCACCACACTTATCATTTTACTCAATAATAGGTAGTAATCTTTAGGTGGCAGGTGGCTCTGAGTACTGTATGATGAGATGAATAATGGACACACATTTGTGTTGTCATTGATGGTATTGGTAAGTTAAAGGTGCTGATTAAATGATGAAATGAATCCTATAATATACACCATCATAGGTCAAATATTATTATAAATCTGGAAACATATTGAAATAATGGGTATAATAAAATATGAGCCACAAAACTAACTCATACATTCTAATTTCTTATACCAAAATAGATCTTCAGAGTTTTTAGAATGTATACAGAGATTATTTTTAAAATTGCCATGCCTATGTGTATAAATAGCAGCTGTAAAAATACTCAGAATATAAACAACTTAAAGTAGAATATTTTGAATACATACATAGTTCACATACCTTATCAGAATATTAAATGCTAGTAAAGAGAATGCTAATTCTAACTTTTTTTTTCTTAAAGAAATCAACCTTTTAAGCTAATATCAGCTTAATAAGTACTATCTTAGTGTCAGCACGGTAGGCACCAAATAAAACTACTAACATAAATGCTCATACCTATTAATTTCATATTATAATGTCTGGGAATACTTTTACAATGGGTTAGATTATACAAGCAATGAGAAAAGCTGTTAGTTTACAATAAACTGATAAAATTTGTATTAAATAAAGAGAAGTAGAGATGACAGCAACAATCAGATATCAAGCCCACACAAGTCATCACAAGTTCAGTTTTTTTCTAGGTTGGTCATAGATATCCAAGCCTGGGGTGATGAATAGGACAAGGTTGGGATTAGAAGTATGTGCGGAGTGTTGACTTGTCAGCATCAGATATCAAGTTGGGTCATTCAGTGGAGGGAACCAGTCTGGGAGAACAGACAGGTCTGGCTCTGGCTTCCTACAATAGGAAATCTTTCTCAGACTTACTTGCCTGCCTGCCCCTTCTCTTTGGTTTGAACACTAAATACTGCAATGCTTCAGTGTTGGGTCATGAGCCTTCTTTCCTTCTTTATGTCCTCTTCAGAATTAATCTTATTAAATTCCATTATTTTAATGACTTCCAAATTAAATCCCTATACCAGATAACTCTCCTAAATTTTAGATTTGTGTATATAATATCCTACTAACATCTCTACTTATATTTCTAGTAGGAGTGTCAAATTTAAATGATCAACATAAAACTCAATTTTTAATTTTCAGCTTTATTGTTATAATTGATGTACAAACAATAAGGTATTTGAAGTGTACTTCATAATTATTTGATTTATGTATACATTGTGAAATGTATCCTTCCATCTAGTTAATTAACACATTCATCACCTCACGTATTTATATTGTTGTTAACACAAGTTCTACTCTCTTAACATTTCAAATATACAACACAGTGCTATCACCACATTTTACAGTAGATCCTCAGGCCTTCTATACCTTAGAGCTCTAGTTTGTACACCTTTCTAACCTCTCCCTGTTTCCTCTACCCCCATAAAATTCTTACTCCTTCCCTGAAATCTGTTTCTCCCCCAGGCTTCCCATTTCAGTGAATGATTATTTGTTCATTTAACTCAAGCCACAAAACTGTGAATTTTTCTCACCTCTTATATCCAATCTATAAGTAATGATGTTAGTTTTATTTCCAGTACCACCTTTAGATATAGGCAAATAGGGGATCAGGATTTTGCCTCAGGGGACCCCAATAAAAGTATTTGCTTGGGAAATTTTCTAACTCTACCCAAAGTGCATGGGCTAAGCCTGGGCTGGCAGTACCATCCTCACTGGGCACCCCAGTCTCTGTTTTTCTCCTTTGGGGATTCTCTATACCCCTTTAGCTCCCAAACACATGTAGGTTATGAAACTCGCACCTGTGCCATTATCCCAGACCCCAATGTCAGGTCCTGACTCCAGTCTTCTGAGTGGATCTGCCCCACTGGCATTTGTAATGTACCACCAGAATCAAGCTGACATATTGGTTTGGAGTGACTACCACTCATGTTGGATACAGGACAAGTTCAAGGCTTGAGATATATTGTAGTTTATGCGTAAGCTCTTGTTATCTGTGTTCTGTCCAAAGTGAACCTCTGATCTAGACTACCCGGAAATGACAGGGGTGGAATCATCCATCCCTTACTCTGTGTGTCCCCACCACTGGAACCCAGGGTGATCACCCACTTCCTTTGTAGTCTCCGTGACACATGCCTGGCAGACACTCCTGAAGGCTTTCTAGGGCCTTTAAAACTTGTCTTGCAATTAGAACTTGTCCTGCAATGCCAACAATTGATGTCCTTCCTTGTCCTCAGTTAATGTGAGGGGTCTTTGCTTTCCTGGTTGGTCTTCTGTCATGCTGGATGGTCCTTCCTTGCACAAATAAGACCATTCTTATGACTTATCTTTCCATTTTCTTAATATTTTCTTCTGAATAACTCAAGTTGTTAAATTTAATTTAATAGAGTATATCAAATTTTCATTCAAAACTGATTCTTTTTCTGTCCTCTCTAAGAAACATTTGCCTATCCCCCAAATCATGATGACATTCTTTTGTTTTCCTACAACAGCTTGATAGTTTTCCCCTTAACATTTATATCTACAGTCCATTTAGAAATGACTTAGTGTCAAGTTGAAGTCAAGATTCATGTTAGTTTTATACGGATATGTAGTTGACTTTGCATCATTTATTGACAAGTAGATCCTTTCCCCATTGCTTTGCAATGTCACTTAATGTCATAAATCAAGTCACTATATTTATGTGTAGGTTTGGTTTTGGCCTCTGTAATCCACTTCATTGAGCTATTTCTCTACTTAGCATCAACACCATATAGTTTTAATTATAGTAGCTTTTTAGTGAATCTTGATATATGGGAGTTTAAGTCCTTCAACTTTGGTGTGCTACTTTAAGATTGTGGCTACTATTAGCATTTCATGTAAAATATTTCAAAAACGTGATAAATATAGTATATAAAGGTACTCAACATCATATAATTGAAAATTAAAGCCATAATAATATACCAGCACCCACCAACCCAAATGACTAAAATTTGGAATACATAGAAAGTATTTTTTTAAAACAATAATCCAAAATGTAAACAATCCTAAATGTTCATCAATAGAAAAATGGTTAATGGTGTGAATATACTGCAAACTGATATGTACAACAACATGGAAGAATCTGAAAAAATTAAATTGAATGAAAGAAGCCAAAAGAGCATAGTATGTGATTCCTTTAATATGAAAATCAAGAAGAGAAAAAATTCGATCTGTTAGAATCATTGATTGAGAAGGTGGATAGGAAGTGATAACAATATTCTACATAATTTTTAAATTGGAGTTGTCACTACATGGATACATACATAAAATTCATTAAGATATGAAGTTAAGAGTTGTGCATTTTACTACATGTAAATTATAATTCATTAACAATTAGACTAAATAAAAAAGAAAATATGTATTGAATAAAATATAAGAAAATTATTTAATACACAAAAATAAGTGTTCAACACTTAGAACTACATTTATTTCAATTTATTTAAAACACTTATGAATACTACCATGTTGTTTTAAAACAGTAGTTACACATGCTAAAAAAATGGCATCAATTTCTATTCAAAATTTTAAGCCAAAAGTTTAAACTTTTTCACTGAAGAAAGAAGAAAGCCATGATTTCCACTCCAAAAACAGAACTTTCCATAATGTAAGACTATTGCAAACATACTATAGTATACTGTGGACAGCAGTTACGAACCTATAATAATAGCAAGATAAACTTCCGTTCTGGTTCCACGAGATAAACAGCTTAGCATCCTAAATAAGTTACACAAATGCTTATCTTGGATAACAGCAAAAATGGAACATATTTATAAACCATCCTTTATATATTTCACATTCTTCTCTTTATGGTTTTCAAATTCTGTCATTTTCTCTTCTTAGTACAGCTTTCATATTTACCCTCTACTTTTCAATTCCCGGAGTCATACCATAATTTAAGACATTTAACATTCTCATGGAGAATGAAGAAGGTATAATAAAGAAGCATGCTCCAGCTGGTTTGGCTCAGTAGATAGAGCGTCAGCCTGCAGACTGAAGGTCCCAGGTTTGATTCCAATCAGGGGCACATGCCTGGGTTGTGGCTCAATCCCCAGTAGGGGGCATGCAGGAGGCAGTCAATCAGTGGTTCTCTCTCATCATTGATGTTTCTATCTATCTCCCTTCCTCTCTCTGAAATCAGTAAAATATATATATTAAAAAAAAAAAAGAAGAATGACAACATTTTCCCCATATTATCACTTGATTCTATTTTCAGTAAGAGTCCTTTGACTGTCTCAACTAAGCATATATTATGACCCATGATACTAACCCCATTTTTATAATATATACTTCTTTACATGTGTATTCTTTTAAGTCCACATAATATTGTTGTCCCAACTTTTTTCTATCCTTTTCCTCATTTTCCTCCCTACAATTCAAGATAATGACTTCCTGTTGCATGTTCTATTGGTGCCTTTTTACTCAGCCTTCTGGATGTGTCTAGTATTCTGTCCTTAAGATGTACCTACGGTCTTGACAGATGGTATAAATACAGGGCCAACTAGTGTTCTGGGTATATGTTTGTTTTTGAAAGCACGCTCTCCCCCTTTGTTGCTGGGCTCTGTGCCTCGGGAAAGGGACTACTTTAACTGTACCACCCGTATTCTTTCACTTTAAAATCTGGTTAGATTTTGCAGGTAATTTTTTAGTGGCCAGATATTTGTGGGTGGGAATATACAGACATGGGGAATTTATTTGGATGATATTGCAGTAGCTACATTCCTCTATCTAAGGCCATTGTTTTTGTCACAACTGTGTATGTTTCTAAGTTCCGTTAAAAACTATGTCCCCTTACCCTTTCAAGCCAAAGGGGGGGGGGGGTGAGGGTAGGGGTAGAAGCTTCCTGCTGTTTCTAGTCCCAAGACTCTTTCACCATTCCTTGTAGGTTTCTGTAACTTGCCTATAGCTCCTTAAATTATCTCTTCATAAAATTCGCTTTGCTTTCATCTTCGATGTGCTATGGCCCAAGGCTCTGATTGATACACCTGTTTAATATAAAGCAAACTAAGAAGCGATTTAAATATGTGACCATCTCAGAGGTCATGGGTTGTCTTCCTCCGTTTTAAAATAATTGATCTCAGTGACACTTCTGGAGTATGTGTGTGTCGAGTGCAGCAGCAGCCTGGATGCCTTGTGGAACTCTGCCTACCTTTTATTAAACTGGGACTTACCTCACCTGCAGCTTTGGGTTCTATATTCATAGGAGATTTGAATCACAGAATGATGGGATCAGAACTAGAAGGGGCTTCAGTGACCATCCAGTATAATACTGATTTTCAGCTATATTCACGGGCAGGGCCCTGGGCTGTGGAACTGATGGAGGAGCCGCACAGACAAGACTCCAGCATCCCTTGGAAACCCTGTGTGTGCATGAGCAGCTCCACCTTTACAAATAGTCAGATTTGAACTGTGTCATTTCAGGTCAAACCTCTGGGATTCAAATATTATGGAAATAGTAAACAATAGCTGGTGTTTATCAAATGCTTATAGTATGTTAGGATAACTGTTTTACATTCATTATGTTGTTTAATTATGACTCACTTCTTTGTTCCCCCCAAAAAGAGTAATGAGAGTTCACCCTAGAATCTGGGAATTTTTATCTCATTTGAATACTTAACTCTATGCTATAATGGCCCTTTTAGTTGACAGCTGCCAAGAGGATGAGAAAACAAAAAGGGCACATGTAAAGATATGTTTAACGCTTATTCACTGGAAATATTTTATTTTTATTTATTTATTTTTAAATATATTTTATTGATTTTAGAGAGGAAGGGAGAGGGAGAGATAGAAACATCAATGATGAGAGAGAATCATCGATTGGCTGCTTCCTGCACGCCCCCTCCTGGGATCAAGCCCGCAACCCAGGTATGTGCCCTTGGCCAGAATCGAACCTGGGACCCTTCAGTCTGCAGGCCAAGGCTCTATCCACTGAGCCAAACCAGCTAGGGCAGAAATATTTTACTTCTCTAAATAAATCTATCACTGAAACAGTGTACCTAGATAAACTTTCTCATGGTGACTGATTTGTGATGAGGGAAAGCTTTCAATTAGCATTTACTGAACGTTCACTGAGGCTCTGTTATGTGTAAGATATTGTTCTCTCAGTGATAGAAAGACAAGGGGAAGTCTGTGCCCTCAAAGAGCTCACAACCATAAGCACCAACAAAGTGATCATGAACATATAAAGTGTCAACTAAGGCCCTCGATTGAAATTCATGAAGGACCCTTGAAAACTAAATTCATCCTGCTAATTTTGTATATTAAACCCAGCTATAAATGGCACATGCAGTTTCCAGGTCTTCTGAATTCAGGGGCTCTTTAGTTTAATATTTAAAACTGAAATGACCAGAGGTCCTCTTTCATTGTTGGGTGAGTAGTGTGTCTTGCCCAACATATGCAATTTGTCAGGGATTTACATTTTTATGGCCCTGTTCCATTTCAGTTTCAAGTTTTTAAGAACCCTTGGTCTTATTCAAGTTTTCCCTCCTGCAACCATTCTATCCTCCATCTCTGAGATGGTCAAGACATGGGGCACAGTTCCCCATCTGTGGTGTCTCAGAAGCATCACCCACACAAAGCAGTTAGCAGTTTTGAGGGCAAGGGAGAGAATCACCTCAGCATTCCAAATCACATAAATTTAATATTAACCATCCTGGCTCATAAAAGTCCCTGGGAAATTCCTTACATGAGGAATTATGTAGAAGAAATAGTATAAAAGCTGGGCTTTGAAGGACAATAGGATTTTTAGCTCGAAGCAAAGACAAGAGTAGAGGATGAGGCATGAACAAAGATCTTTCATAAGAATGCCTTTCCAGTTTGTCCACCACTATTCTTTTTTTTAAAAAAAATATTTTTATTGATTTTAGAGAGGGAGAAAGAGAGAGGGAGAGAGAAACATCAATGATGAGAGAAAATCGTTGATCGGCTGCCTCCTGCACATCTCTCACTAGGGATTGAGCCCGCAACCCAGGCATGTGCCCTGACCGGGAACTGAACCACAACCCCCTGGTTCTTAGATAGATGCCAAACTACTGAGCCAGACTGGGCAGCGCACCACTATTCTTACTTACACACTGTTCATCTGGCCTCAACAGGGGCCTGACCTGGTTTAGGTATAGTGGTTTGGCTAAATTGAGGATGCGTAAGTGAGTACGGTGGATGAAACTTAGAGAGGTGGTTTGGGGTGTTGGAACACATTCATGTGGGAATAATGAGTGTGGTGGGTTACAATGGGGAGAAGCTGAAGAGAAGGAAACTAGCTCCCAAAGAGGGGAGAGGGTGCTTCTGGGAGTTCATAGACACCCTTCAGTTGTTAGAATGGCCAGGGAATGGCTCACCTGCAGAGCGTTACTTCAGTCAAGGTCAGGCCCATTTCAGGAGCAACTCCCATCCAGTGACTGCTCTATGCAGGCCCAACATGGGAAAACTCTGAAAGGTCATCCTGGTTTCAAGCTTCCCATGGGGTGGGGGAGGTGGGCTTAGGTTGTCCTTGGATCTGACTATAGCTTGTCTTTTCTCTCTGTCCACTTCTGCTTCCTTCTGCCCCTTCCCCAGGTGTTGATCCCATGGGTACCTCTTAATAGAAATCCTGCATCCTAAACTCTATCTCAGCACCCATTTCCCAGGGCACCCAATCTGTGACATTAGCCAGAACATGATTACACTAGTCTAGGTGACAGGCATTAAGGACCTAAATTAGAGTAGCATCACTTTGAAGTAGAAAGGTCTCACATAAAGGAGTCTGCTCATCCATGGAATGGTTTTGCTGTCATGTAGGCATTCTGCAATTAGGATTCACTAATTGTATGGGATTACAAAAGCGACACAGCCTAGTCCATTCAAAGCATGTGTGAAAACATGAATGAGTGCATAAATTAATGAATAAATTAACAAGCGAAACAGATGTGGTAAGTCTGTTTATAGTTTCATGAATAGAGTGGGCCCAGAAATACAGGTTCTACAGATTGTAGGGCCATGGTAATAAGCCACAGAGAAGCTGACGGGCTGTCTTTGTCATCACATCTGATTCTGCTGTACTTGACACAAAGACTGTGATGAGGAAAGCAGTGCAGAGCATTTTCAATGAGATATTCACTGTGTGACAATCGCAAGCCCTGTGAATGCTAACCGGGGATTTGAGACACCCTAAATAGATGCATTTTACTACAGTCCACGGCCAGCTGGGGAACCTGAAGTGGCCCCTTCTTTCCCATTTAAGGCGCCAGCTTTAGAAAACGGTGCATTAAAGCTTCACCTAACTAGGCCCAAGTATTTGTAACTGTGAAGCAGCCAGGAATTCTTTTTTAAATCAACGCTTTTGTTTTATGAGCTAGTAAAAAATAAAACCAGATAATAAACAGAATTTACAGTAAGTGAGTTTGCTCTTATGTACTGTTCTCTTTTTACTGAAGATAGCAAAAACAACCTAGATAATTTTAAGTATCGTTAGCTGGGTACTGACGAACCAGCTTTTTATCCCCTTAAGAAAAGATAGTTCAGAGAATGGCCCAATTTCTACAGTGATAGAGGCTGTATGCCCATGGTTCAGACATAATAGCCCTCAGACACTAAAAACTTAATACCCGAAGAAAATGCATTTTTTTTCTCAATAGGTTATCATCATTAAGGCCATTTTTATTAATGCCACAGATATTTATTGATTACTAAACATAGACCAAATACCATGCTAAATAGCAATATTTGAGGTTACGAAAGAATAAAGTCAGCCAAGGAGAAAGGGAGGAAGAGGGAGGTGGGGAAGGAGGAAAAAAGGGGAGTGTCTAAAAGAAAGGAATTCTCAACAGTGTCAATGTTCCTGAGAGTCCAAATACTCTGAGAGCCAAAAGCATCCATTAGCTTTAGTATTTTGCACATTTAAGAACCTTTTTAAAAGCAGTATCTGCAGGGTAGAGACCACAAGGTGGTGGTTGCATCTTTAAAAAGGAAGTGAACTCCGCAGATTCTGAGTAGCTTCCAGGTGGCTTGATGCAAAGCGGAGGAAAAATGCAGGTGGGGCAGGGAACCAAAACTGAGGAGGAAGTTGTGTGTGTTTTTCCAGCTGTGAGAGAATTGATCTTATGCACTGAGATAAAAGAACTGCTGGAAAGGGAAATGCAGAAAACACAGGCAGGATACATGGTGAGGTGAGTTCCCTCAGGAGGCAGCCTGAGATGGGACTGAGGACAGGCATTGGGGTCAGGTTTGGACAACACCATAATAATTGCAATGATCATAAGTAATATCTATTGATCACTATATACAATACCTGCAAAAGTGTTACATAGGTTATATCCATTTAATAATGCTTCTTCCCAAAAGCGTTATGAGATGCGTGTAATTATTAATTCATTTTTATAGCTGAGAAAAGTGAGACACAAAAAAATGGTAGGATAGATGTGGACACATTTTTAGGTGAGGAAAGAAATGGAAGTTGTTTACTACTTGGGACCTCCATTTGGTCCCATGAAGCAGGTGGGGATGTCTAATGAGAATGGGGAGGAAATTGATACGTGATTTTTGGGCTGGAACACGCGGTGTTCCCCTGGGCGGGATGGTTCCCCGGATTCTTTGTCCACCGGAATCACGGACTGAATATGGTATAGCACAGGTGGAGATTTATTGAAGAATAAGTACAGACTCCCACATGGGGAAGGGAAAAGAAGCTCAGAGCACAGACTCCTAAGTGGGGAAGGGGGATTCCTGTCCACCCCCCCCCCCCCCGCCCCGCCACTTCTTGTTTCCTCAGTTTATAAAGGCTGCAAGTCCCTGTATCCTGATATCCCCTCTGATTGGTCAATATTCCCTTTTGAATTGGTTATTATAGTAACTCCCAAGGCCCTCCTCCTTCATTGTCCTCCTATTCCTTCTGGGCTTCCTTCCTCCTTCTTTATTTCGTAAATATAGAACTTTGGCTACTCCCAGTTCCCTTGTCTTAGGTAAATGTAACTGTTGCCGCTCCTGCTCCCTTGTGTTATGGAAATGTACCTTCTCCTAGCTCTCTTGTTTTATGGAAATGTAACTTCTCCCAGTCTGTAGCCCTGTGTTTTTTCCATGAACCCCCAATTCTAAAAATTCCCTAAACCTCCCTATATTCCCCTAAAATTCCTATTTCAAAATGATACAGTAAAGAACTGGAGTTGGATGTGGAAGGTTAGAAATAGTGGGGAAGGGTCTAAAAATGAGATCTAACTAGAAGTCACAGCAGGCTATCTGAGGAACCAGCTGAGGTTCAAGATCATGGATTTTCACTAGTTCTAATTAACTTAGCTGTTCAGAAGGGATTAGCTCCTAGGAGCGGAAGAGGTGAACACTTGGCATTGACACTGGAATTATAATTGTTCTCTGCACCTCTAAGTACTTCAAGCATCCTGAGGGACATGAGCATCCACATTCTGGCCCTTAGAATACTCTATCATCAAAATTCCTTGACCCTCTCTATTCCAGTTACCTTCCTTGCTACTCCATTTTATCTACTCATTCCATGGACATTTCGTAAACCTTGTTATGAACCTTATTCACATATGATATATTTCTGGCACCTTATTCAGACTTCTAGTAATTTAAAGATTCCATCTTTCTCCAAGCAAAGATTCATCCTGTCCAACCCTAATCCCAAGCTTAATTATTTTAATCATTCATCATTTCTGTCCTAACTACTGCCTCCTTATATACTTGCACATGCTCCTCCTCGGTCTAGTATATGTTTCTCTCTCTATTTTTTTGGCATGGCAAAAGTCATTGCATATTTCAGTTAGTGCACCATTGGTTTCCCTAGGAAGCCCATTCAATCCTCTCATCCCTAAGCTTTAAAAAAATTTTTATGTGTCTCCCATATGCTCTTTCCCTTAGCTCTCTGCATGATTCTTCATACCCTGCAAAGTAATTATTGGTTTATTTTCTCCCACACAACTAAATCATGCAAATCTTGAAGACTGGCATTGTGTTTTGGTTTAATGTCTGCAGCCATATAACTTTGCACTATAACTTATATAGAGCAGTTGCTCTATATAAACACTTGAAAGATAGCAATTTCTTTTTAACATTTATTTGCCACTGTACAAATGTTCCTCTACCCAATGTTTTCTAAACTTGAAAATAAAATTCTGAATATAGGCAACACTCATTGTGTAAAGATTTAATAATACTAGACAAATATACTAATTTTTTGTAACTACACAAGCATTCAGGAGTTGTGACGGTGTATTTATCCTCTTATTTACAATTTCTTAGAGATGATCATATGCCATTCCTAAGAAAATTTCTCAACATTAATATGAATGATATTAGCACTGGACTGATGATGTTATTTTTACTTCAATGAAAATATTTTTTTAAAAGAGAATTATCTTGCCTTGGCTGGATGGCTTGGTGGGTTCAAGTGTCGTCCATATACCAAAAGGTGGCAGGTTTGATTCCGGGTTAGGACACATACCGAGGCTGAGGGTTCAATCCCTGGTTGGCATTGTGTAGGAAGCAACTGATTGATGTCTCTCCCTCACATTTCTCTCTCTCTCTCTCCTCCTTCCTCTCTCTGAAATCAATTAAAAAAATAAAAGATAATTATCTTTAGATTCCAAAGTTTTGTGCTAAATTTTACAACCAAAGAGAAATTAACTACGAGGTTTGAGAGGACCTGCGTTTATTCTCTGCACTTCTTCTTATCTTGATGTTACTCAAATCTGTCTTCAATGGAGAAAAAATATTGTTTTTGTTATTAATAGAACATCTGTCTATTTTTAAATGGTGATAAACAGTTGGTCTTTAAAAGTTAAACTTTCATTGATTGAAGAGTTGTATAGCATTTCTAAGACAAAAGTAACAGGAGTATCAACCTAGTATAAAAATTTTAAGAAGTTGATGATGGCATCATTTACATCTGGAAGTTTATAATGAAGCCACCTGATATGTCACTGCCTTCTTCCCTAACAGCTAGTCTATGTACAGAGCTCATGGAGAGATGGCTCTTTTGACACAATGACCCAATTCTAATGTCATTGAACTGCCTGCAGATGTCACTCAGAGATAAGGCCAGTAGTTGTGCACCTGTTTGTCTCTCATCTCCTTGGGCCACTGTTTCATCAGATAAATAAAGAGGAAGAGAACTGGCCTTCTATTGTCTATTATATGCCAGGCCTTATTCTAAGTACTTTGTTTTATGTTATCTCATCGCATAGTCCCATAGGACTGCAACGCAGTTATCCTCTAAAATTAATAAACAAGGAAGCTGGGAGCTAGCTACATTAACTAGAAGTGGGATCTATTGAAAGGAGTACAGGTTTTGGACTCAAACACTGGTCTTAACCATTCACAAGGTATCACTTCAGGCAAACTATTTACCCTCTCTAATCCCCAGTTTGTAAAATATGTAAACGATGACAATGCATACCTCCCTTAGAGCATGGTTGTGAGGATTAAAGGTAAAGCACCTAGCATAGTGCTAGGAACATAGTACTAAATGGTATATATTATTATACAAAATTATTTAGAGTCTAACATCATTCTAGTTAATAGCCGAGCTAACTCTCGTCTCTGAAGCCCATGCCCCTGCTCCTCTACAACTTCAGCTGACCTCATCAAGGCCACATGACCAGTGCAGGACACATTGCCCAGTAATGGCTAAGACCACTGGGGCCTCATGTTGTAGTGGAAACTAGAGAGAATTTAGAATGTGACGACATAGGAGTCTCATCTTTGGCACTTATCAACCTGGTTTTGAGCAAGTGATTTAAGTTCTACAAGTTTCTGTTTTTTCATTGTAAGATGGAGATAATGCAACTATTATAAAGATACAATCAGAGGATTTGTACAAAAAATATTTGTCATGATCCTATTTCTGTGTCTTCCTCCAAGATTAACATAACTGCTACACTACTTTTATGTCTAGTACTTGCACTTCTATAACCATGTCAAGAACTTTTACTATATTATCTCATTTAGACTTCACAAAACCCTCGATATAATGGCCTTTATTATTTAATATCAACAGATGAAGATATTAAAGCTTAGGAAGTAGAAATCACTTTCTTAAGGTAACATAGCTATCAAGTGGTGGAGTCACTTGGTCCAGAAAGATACTATCCTACATAATAAAAAGGTAATATGCAAATTGCATCACTCCGCTACGCCCACGATTGGGCCGGCTGGAGGCGCGGGGGGCGGGACTCAGGGTGGCCAATTGCGTGGCTGCCAGCACCAGTTTTCCGCCAGCAGCAGTTTTCCTCTGGCCACCCCCCCCCCCCCATCGGAGCACCTCCCGATCGAAGTTCCTCTCGGGATAGCCAATCGCGCTGGCGGGAAGCACTCTGATCGGCGGGTGGCCAGAGGAAAACTGCTGCTGGCGGAAAACTGGTGCCAGCAGTCAGGTGAAAGTCTATTGCACGAAACTTCGTGCAACGGGCTTCTAGTACAATATAATTTGCCAATAGAGATAGCCCCCACCAAGTGTGGTGTGCTTGTGATGTGTCTAATCTGTTGGGATGAGGCATTATATGACAAGTTTCCTTTCTCTCTCTGTGTGTGTGTGTGTGTGTGTGTATACTTAGCATTTTCTTTTGCTTCATCAATATATTAATACTTATTAACTCAAATCAGTTTTGCACGACCTTACTGCTACCCCACAGACTGCAGTGGAGGAGAGCGTCTTTTGAGAAGAAGCTTAAGGCAACACTGGAATCAGGCTCTCTCCCTTTGTTCTGAGTTGAGTTTCACCAAAAAACCTTTCAATTCACCCATAGGTGAGCTTGCAGTGAAAATGTGGGTTGATAATAAAGTTTCAGATATTTTCAATTTTTGATCATTTTTTCAACAGTTTCCCATGTTGCTTACCACAGGAGGGGAATGCGTGAGACTACATCTCCTGTCACTGTGGCAGTTGTTTTCTGCTGGGTAATGCTACATCTCAGGACAGGAAATGATCATCTGGATGAATGAGTGAAGTCTTCTATTTACATAGCATTCCATATCTTCAAATTCAGAAGAGCACAGCATGTGTCAGCTTCCCAGGGTGCGACAAACTTGGAACACTGACCCGATCCTGTCTCTGAGCCTTCAAAACAGAGGGCTATGTCCAGTGGTATTTTCTCAGAAGGCATTGCCTCCCCACAGACATCTGTATACTTCCTTAAACATACAACATGCACATTTGGGACAAAAGAAATAAATGTATTTGGAGAACTGTTTGAATGCCATGGAAAGAAATTTTGGACACCAAGTTTAGCATGTAAATGACCAGAAAATTACAAGAGAATGTGTTTTTCACATTTGTTGCCTTAGACAGGCCATAGAAAAAGCGACCTATAGTGGTACTTCCATTGTCCTTTCTGTGACCTTGGTCCTACTTCTTGATTCCTCAGATCTGTGTGAATCAGACAATCCCTGTGTTGCAATAAAATTTCATAACATAAAATTAAAAATTCACCTGAATATTTTAGTTTGACTTACTCATTTTCTAACTCTGGAGTGAATGAACATGTGCTGAATGCACGTGTCCACACCACATCCCAGGATAGCAGATGACCAACTGGATGAATGAGTGAAATGTTCTATTTACATAGCATTCCATGTCTTCAAACTCAGGAGAGCAATATACTCATGAAATATCAGTTAGACACATTTTTTTCTCTTAAAACCTGTCTCCTCATTTACCAACTTTTTTCTATCAGCTTAAATTGATTTTAAATTCACTTACACAAAATTCATTTTGAATTCTTTGAATTCACTTATATAAAATGTGACTAAAATTCATACAACTTTCTGAAAGCTTCATAGAGAAGACAGAGAGATTTATCTCACACATCTAACAGGCAAGAATTTAGAAGAAAAGACAATTGATTTTTTTAAAGTTTTTTTCTTAGCCAGGGACCTTTTCTTTCATGTAATACCACTGGCACCTCATTGATGTTTATTCCCTTCCTCCCAGATTTTCCCTCAGCAATTTGAAATATCCCAACCTTTTTAGAGAATTTATTTCACATCTCAGGAAACTTAAAAGTAGATTGCCAATAGAGACTAGCCTTTCTGTGTGAACACTTTTTATGTGAAGTCATGAAACAAATATCACTGTTATTTATTATGTAACAACATAGAGAATATTCTTATTGTCATGTGAGTGTGCAATAACATTATGATATAGAGTGAGGAAGTTTTGTTTAAACATTTAGAACAATTTAAAGATAAACCATAAGCTTCCGCTATTTATAGATTAGAGATCTATCTAGAAATAGTACTCTACACCCTAGTTGATTATAATCAATAACTGAAAAATAATTTCAAAATCTAGTATACAGTGTCATAATCATTTATCATCAATGATTCTGAAAAAGAGAAAATATGTTAGTTGGTGCTCTATATTTTGAAAAAATTTAGCTGTTGTTGAGTATGTTTCTCAGAAAGAAGATATTTGATTAAGTTTATGCTACTTTGGCATTGGATTGCATCTTGCATATGTTGTCATAAAATGATTTAGATGAGATGAATGCTTGATTAGTTCGGTCTAACTGGAAAAGGAGAAATACTTTAGCTCTTTCAAATGTAGTAAATTTAATACAAGAAATTTGTTACACAGGAGTAGAAGTAATAAAAAGCCAATAGGAGGTGGTGAGGCAATGTAAAGATTGGCAACATCAGGAATGAAACAGAAGAAATAATCCCAGTCTAAGATGCCAGGCTGCCTGTGAGATGCCAGAAGAAGATGGGAGTGGCTAGTTGAGAGCTGAGAACACATCTTTCTGAGATCTTGAAACATGTTTAAGGTGTAACTGCTGCCAAACACTATAAGAAGCAGAGAGAAAGAGGGAAGGAAAGAAAATACTCTGGTCTATCCCTTCCTTCTGCTCTCCATTCTTCTAGCAGTGATGCCAATTAGTCAAAATAACCATGAGGACAGAAAGAAAAGATCCTAGGAAGTGTAGCTCCCTGTGATACAAGACATAGGAAGGAAAGAGTAGAAAATGTATTTGAGAGAAAATGGAGTATTCACCTGCATAAATGCTATTTTGAGAATCTGTATTTAAGCTAGTGAGAGACTAATAACACATACATTTAGTGGAAAACATTTAGAGGGGGCCTAGTCATGAACTCTTCACATTGTCCTTCAGTTCCTTACCACACTCTTCCTTATGCTTTCACTTCCTTACTTAAAGAAAGGCTGACCTTCCTTAATTTAAGTTTTAGAAATCTACCTGTGCTCAGATGTCATCCTGACATAATTATATTCCATCTAATAATCCATGTATTCTCCTTTAACTAACACCTTACATGTTTTTCTTTTTTTTCAGCCAAGACTGTAAATACTTATGCACCCAACATTAGAGTACCTAAATATATAAAGCAAATACTAACAAACTGAATGGAGAAATAAACAGCGATACAACAATAATAGGGAACTTCAGTACTCATTTTTTTTCACACTGGATAGATCATCCAGACAAAAAAAATCAATAAGGAAACAGTAGATCTGAACAATACTATAGACATAATGGATCTTACAGACATAAACGAACATTCCATCCCACAGCACCAAAATACACATTATTCTCAGTGCATACAGAACATTCTCCAGGATTGATGGTATGTTGGGCCATAAAGCAAGTCTTAACAAAACGAAAACGATTGAAATCATACTTAGCATTTTTTCTGACCACAATGGAATGAAACTAGAAACTAATAACAGGAGGAAAGCTGGAATATTCACAAACACGTGGAAATTAAACAACATGGTCCCAAACAACTAATGGGTAAAGAAGAAATCAAAAGGGAAATCTGAAATACCTTGAAACCTAAAACAGAGAAAATACAACATACCAAAATTTATGGGATATAACAAAAGCAGTTCTGAGAGGGAAACTTATAATGACAAATGCCTACATTAAGAAAAAAAGATCTCAAATAAACAACTAAACTTTATACCTCAAGGAATTAGACAAGAAAACAAAATAAGCCCACATTTACTAGGAGGAAGGAAATAATAAAGACTAGAGCAGAAATCAATGAAATAGAGAATACTAAAAGAATAAAAAAGATCAGTTAAACTAAGGGTTGGTCTTAAAAAATGATAAACAAAATTGATAAAATTTTTATCTAAACCACCCAAGAAAAAAGAGAGGACTCAAATAAATAAAATTATAAAAGAAAGAGGAAATATAATTAACACTACAAAAATCAAAGGATTATGAAAGGCTACTATGTCCAATTATATGGAACAAATTGGACAACCTAGAAGAAATGAATAAGTTCCTAAAAATATACAACATACTAAGTATAAATAATGAAGAAATAGAAAATCTAAATAGACCAATAATAAGCAATGAGATTGAATCAGATGGTTTAACTGGTGAATTCTCCCAAACATTAAATTCCAATCCTTCTCAAATTTTTCCAAAGAGTTGAAGAGAAGGGGACACATCCAACTAATATTATGAAGCCAAATTACCATGATATGAAGGTCAGATAGAGTCACTACAAAAAAAGAATATTTCAGTTCAATATCTCAAATATAGATACAAAAATTGTCAAGAATATATTAATAAACTGAATTCAATAGGACATTAAAAGGGTCAGACACCATGATCAAGTAGCATTTATCTCTGGGATGCAAGGATGGTTTAATATATGCAAATCAATAAATATGATATACCACATTGATAGGATAAAAACCTTATGATCCTTTAATAGGCACAGAAAAAGCATTTGATAAAATCAACACTTTTGTTGTTGTTGTTGTTGTTATTAATTCTCACAGAAGGACATTTTTCCATTAATTTTCAGAGACAGTGGAAGGGTGGGGGAGAGACAGAGAGAGAAACATCAATGTCACATGGATTGGTTGACTCCCTACTCACCCTGACAAAGGCCAGGGATTGAGCCTGCAACCAAGGTACATGCCCTTGACTGGAATCAAACCTGGGACCCTTCAGTCTGCAGGCCAATACTCTATCCACTGACTCAAAGTGGCTAGGGCAAAAATCAACACTTTTTAATGATAACAGTTGTTTAAAAATTGGATGTACAAACAACACATTGCAACATAATAAAGGCCACATATTACAAGCCCAAAGTTAACATCATACTCATTGGTGAATGCTAAATAAGCTTTTACTTCAAAATCAAGAACAAGACAAGGATGGCAGTCTCGCCGTTGCTATTCTACATAGTATGCTAGTGTTAGAGCAGTTAGACAAGAAAAAGAAATAAAAGGTGTCCAAACAGAAAGGAAAGAAATAAAATTGTTTCAGTTTGCAGATGACCCAAACTTATATATAGAAAACCTTAAATACTCCACCAGAAAAATTTTTAGAATAAGCATATTCTGCAAAGTTGAAGAATACAGAATGAACATTAAAAATCAGTAGCATTTTATACATTAACAATAAACTGAAGAAGAAATAAAAATAATCCCATTAATGATGGCATCAAAAGTATAAAATAGGAATAAGTTTAACCAAGAAAATGAAAGATCTGTACAATGAAAACTAAGATATTGATGAAAAAATTGAAGAAGACAGAGATAAACGAAAAGCTATCCCATGTTGGTGGGTCAAAAGAATTGATATTGTTAAAATGTGAATACTATCTAAAGTGATATATAAATTCAGTGTAATTCCCATCAAAATTCTAGTGGCATCTTCACAGAAAAAAATATTCTAAAATTCATATGGAATCATAAAACACCCAAAATAGCCAAAGCAATTCTGAGAAAAAAGAACAAAAGTAGAAGCATAATATTTCCTGACCTCAAACTACTAGTACATTACAAAGATATAGTAATCAAAACAATATGGTAGAAACAATAAATAGACACATAGGCCAGTGGAATAGAATAGGGAGCCCAGAGATAAGCCCATGGTTTTGCAGTCAACTAACATTTGGAAAAGGAGCAATGAATACTCAATGGAAGAAGTCTCTCTTTTTTATAAAATATATTTTTATTGATTTCAGAGAAGAAGGGAGAGGGGAAAGAGAGGTAGAAACATCAATGATGAGGGAGAATCATTGCCTGGCTACCTCCTGTGCATCCCCTACTAGGGGTCAAGCCTGAAACCTGGGCATGTGCCCTTGACTGGGATGAAACCCAGGACCCTTCAGTCTGCAGGCCAAAGTTCTATCCACTGAACCAAACAAGCTAGGGCTGGAAGAAGTCTCTTTAATAAATGGTGTTGGGAAAACTGGATATCCACATGCAAAAGAATGAAATAGAATCTTATCTTTACATCAACCAAAGGACTTGTATGCATGCATATAAGCCTAACCAGTGGTCATGTACAACAGGGGGGTAGGGGCATACATGGGGAGGGGTTTGGGGTGGGAATGGGGGGATGAGGGCAATTATGTGATACCATAATCAATAAAAAAATAATAATAACAATAAAAAAACAATCACAAAAATTAAGTCAAGTGGATTAAAAATTTAAATATAATACTTAAAACTATAAAACTCCTAGAAGAAAACATATGGAAGACGTTTCTTGGCATTGGCCTTGGCAATGACGTTTTTGGATATGATGCCAAAGCACAAGCAACAAAAGCACAAATCAACAGTGGGACAGCATCAAATTAAAAAGTTATGTCCAGCAAAAGAAACAACAAAATGAAAGGCAATCTATAAAATGGGAGAAAACATCTGCAAACCATATATCTGATAAGGGATTAATATCCAAATATATTAGGAACTCATACAACTCAATAGTAAAAAAAAAAAAAAAAAAAGGAAAAAGAGGCAATCTATTTAAAGAATAAGCTAAGGACCTGAATAGACTTTTTCCAAAGAAGACATACAAATGGTCAACAGGTGCATGAAAAGGTAATCATCAGGGAAACGCAATTTAAAACCACTATGAGATATTACTTCATACCTGTTAGAATGGCTATTATAAAAAAGACAAGAGGTAACAAGTGCTGATGTGTATGCAGAGAAATGAGTACTCTTGTGTACTGTTGGTAGATATGAGAATTGGTGCAGCCATTATAGATGGAGTATGGAGTTCTCTTTAAATATTAAAAATAAAACTACCATATGACCTAGCAATTCCACTTCTGGGTATATGTCTGAAGGAAATGAAATGACCATCTCATAGAGATATCTGCAGACCCATGTTTATTGCAGTTTTATTTATAATAGTCATGGAAACCATCTAAGTGTCCATTGATGGATAAATGGAAAAAGAAGATTTGATGTGATTATATATATATATATATATATATATATATATATATATATATATATATATATATATATATTCATATATAGAGAGTATCCCAAAAATGTATACACAATTTGAATAATTATAAAAGTAGTATTTATTAAAATACATTTCATTTTCAAAATTGAGCTATCAGCTATTATTCTGCCATGAGAAAAAAGGAAATCCTGCCATTTGTGACAACAAATGGATCTCGAGGGCATTATGCCCAGTGAAATAAATCAAACAGAAAAAGACAAAGATTATATGATCTCATTTTTACATTGAATCCAATAAAGCCAAACACATAGAAACAGAGATCAGCATGATGGTCACCAGGGACTGAGGAGTGGGGGAAATGGGGAGATGTTGGTCAAACAGTACAATTTTTCAGTTAGAAGATGAATAAATTTCTGGGGTTAAAGGTACAGGCTGGTGATTATATTTAACAATATTTATTGTACACTTTAAAAGTTGCTATGAAAGTAGAGCATAGCCCTGCTGGTGTGGCCCCATGATTGAGGACTAACCTATAAACCGATAGGTCACAGTTCGATTCCCAGTCAGGGCACATGCCCGGGTTGAGGGCTTGGATCCCCTGTGTAGGAGGCAGCTGATCAATGATTCTCTCTCATCATGGATGTTTCTCTCCCTCTCTCTCTCTCTCTCTCGGCCTCTTCCCTTCTTCTCTGAAATAAACAAAAATATATTTTTCAAAAAATAGAGCTTAAATGTTCTCATAATAACAACAAAGATAAAATGGTAATATGTGCAGTAAAGAATGTGTTAAAACACTGTATTGCAATACATAGGCATGTCAAGTCATCTCATTTTATATCTTAAACTTACATAATATTACATGTAAGTTATATCTCAGTTAGGCTGGGGAAAATAACTTTACTCCTGAATTTAATTCTATTGACATCTCTCTCCTTTACATTCTCTCCTTACTTGTCTCTGTGAGACGAGCTCCTCTTAAGTTTCCCTCTTTCTTCTTAAATAGTAAAGCGGTAGGTGATGATTTCGATGGGAAGGAGACACCAGGAGGAAGGCAAGACCAGGTGCAGAAAATAATGGACAAACTTTTTTGGAAAGGGGTTGGAAGGTAGATCCCAACATCCCCAATTACCAACAAGGGAAAACCTTCTGTTTTGTTCCAAATAAATGGATGCTTGTCAATGTGAGATTCCTGGGGGGGAAGTGTCACATTTCTCTTAAAATGGAAAGAAAAGTTAATAAAAGACCATACAATTACCAGTAGAGAGGATGCTGTCAACTCCTACCCTCAGGCTGGGCTACACACCAGCTACCATATGCAAGCCTTCTCCTGATGCAATGGGAGCTGAGCTGGCGTGACATCACCCCCACGCCTGGTTTTAAAAGTTCTTATATAGTTTCATACCAAACGGGTTAGAATACTGGAAGGAATTAAGTTCTTAATGTGGGTTTTAGTGACACTAATGACTGGCCACTTCCATGAGGTCAGTCTGCCCAGTCTTTTGGGTTCCAGAATGTTTTTCTCTCTGCCAGGTCTTTGGACTTCGTCAGGCATCTTCTGCTGTAGCTAAGCCAATTGGCTGGGACTAGCATTCCTTTCTCATTCCTGCCCAGCTCTGTTTCTTTGGACTCTGCTCTATTTTGAGTATTCCATGGTTCATCTCAGGAAGAGATTATCCAGGGTATGTCTCTGCTGTCTGGTTGCCATGTCCTTCTGTGTTCTGCCCTCCCAGAATCAAACCTTTGCTTTGTTGGTTAAACTTAAAGCTGTGCTACTTGATGTGAGCCCTGGAGGCCCCGCTTCGTTAGGATCAAACATTTCTACCCCTTGTGGTGCCTTCTCACTCCTGATAATTCTCTCCTCTCTCATACCAGTAAGTCTTCTTGGGGTGAGAGAACATGGACGGGAGCAAGCAACTGAAATGGTTAAAGCATGTTCTTAGAATACAGGCTTCCTGTGGCTGACTGCTTCTCATGAAATTACTCAGTTAGTTAATCAGTATTGTTGAGTCTTTATCCACACTGTTCCTAACTGTGCCAAATACCATAGAGGAGACGTAAGAAGGATACTCCTAGACCCAGATTTTAAACAGTTTACGATCTGATGAATAGATGTATAAATAAGTAAAAATGAGTGAAAAGTAATTACACCTTGCTAGTAGTTCTAATCTGGACTCTGTTACGAACTGTGTGACTTTGAGGCTTGGAGAGATGAGCACTTTCCTTTCCTGTAGCATCCAAGTAGAAAACCCACCCCTTTGGATTGTTGTGAGGATTAAATAAGAACGTTAATATAAAAAGTACAGTGCCAGACAGACACATCGTGAAAAGCTCCCGCTGTTAGAGCACAGTAAGGGTCCAACCAGGTAAACAGAAAACACTTGGAGATTTTGGAACAGGAAATGCAGTGCTCACAATTAGCTACCCAGGTGGTTAGAAAACCTGCAAAGACCACAGAGGGGAGGGGCAAGGCAGCCCAGAGATTAGCAGCCACAGGGAACCATTACCATCCTTAGCTGGAGGGAGAAGGCAAGTGTTTGCGTTATAATTGGGGTGACCCAGTGAGAGAGAGAACCGGAGTGGGCACATGGAGCAGGAGCTGGAGCCACAGAGAATCTGCTCTTAATACTGGAGAAGGAGCCCTTGGCACAGAGGAAGGGAAAGAATAGCTTGGTTTCTCTTCCCTCTGCTCCCAGTTCCCGCCCCAATCTGTAGGAAATGGCTCCCATTAGCTCAATCCTGCTGGAAGGCAGTTTCCTGGGAACTGGGAGATGTAACTGGAATGGGTCATTCCTATTCCCCAGGTGCCCTCTGCAATTCAGGCACATCAAAACAAGGGTAAGAAAAAGACTTAAGGGCAAGCAGGCCAGGCATTGGCATAAGCACTTGCCATGGGTATGTGTGTGTTGGGTGGGGTGGGTAGTAGGGTTAGAGATGTATAGTGTGTGTGCTGGAGAGAGGAATGACATGGCTGGGGGCACAGAAGTCCTGTGGGAGTCCTAGGGAGAGTAGGTCTAGGCTCATAGCCAGTGATCATATTTAAGAAAACCAGATTGAAGGGATGTTGATTGCTGCGCCAGAACCGTGCCAGGATAAGCATAGTGTCTATGCCAGGGCCTCTCAAGCAGTGATTGCATTTTAGAGCCAAACAGATTTAGTGTTTAAAATTTAAATGATAGCTATTCTTAATACTACCTGCTGGTCTCCTCTGGGTAGTAAGAAACTAAAATC
The DNA here is from genome assembly GCF_951640355.1 of Cnephaeus nilssonii. NCBI lineage: Eukaryota > Metazoa > Chordata > Mammalia > Chiroptera > Vespertilionidae > Cnephaeus > Cnephaeus nilssonii. The sequence continues at coordinate 66,699,362 of NC_137084.1, read as the reverse complement.
CATACTTCTTTTTTTATTTTTTATTTTTTAATTTATTGTCTAAAGTTTTACATGTCTCCTTTTTCCCCGCTTGGAACCCCTCCCCCCAGCCCCCACTCCCCAGCCATTCCCATCCCGGGCAAGCCCCCAGCGCCTCAGTGTCTGTGTCCATTGGTTACACTCATATGCATGCGTATAAGTCCTTTGGTTGGTTGCTCTCTAACCCCACCCCCCTGCCATTTGTCTCTGGATCTATTCTTGTTCATCAAATTATGTTGATCATTATATTCCACATATGAGTGAGATCATGTGATATTTATCTTTCTCCAACTGCCTTATTTCGCTTAGCATAATGCTCTCCAGTTCCATCCATGCTGTTGCAAATGATGGGAGTTCCTTCTTTTTTACAGCAGCGTAGTATTCCATTGTGTAGATGTACCACCGTTTTTTAATCCACTCATCTGCTGATGGGCATTTAGGTTGTTTCCAAATCTTAGCTATTGTAAATTGTGCTGCTATGAGCATAGGGGTGCATATATCCTTTCTGATTGGTGTTTCTGGTTTCTTGGGATATATTCCTAGAAGTGGAATTACTGGGTCAAATGGGAGTTCCATTTTTAACGTTTTGAGGAAAATCCGTACTGTTCTCCACAGTGGCTGCACCAGTCTGCATTCCCACCAGCACTGGGTTCCTTTTTCTCCACATCCTTGCCAGCACGAGGGTTCCTTTTTCTCCATGTCCTCGCCAGCACTTGACGTTTGTTGATTTGTTGATGATAGCCATTCTGACAGGTGTGAGATGGTATCTCATTGTTGTTTTGATTTGCATCTCTCGGATGATTAGTGACTTTGAGCATGTTTTCATATGTCTCTGGGCCTTCTGTATGTCCTCTTTTGAAAAGTGTCTATTTAGGTCCTTTGCCCATTTTTTGATTGGATCATTTACTTCCTTTTGTTAAGTTATATGAGTTCTCTGTAAATTTTGGAGATTAAACCCTTACCGGAAATATCATTGGCAAATATGTTCTCCCATGCAGTGGGCTTTCTTGTTGTTTTATTGATGGTTTCTTTTGCTGTGCAAATGCTTTTTATTTTGATGCAGTTCCATTTGTTTATTTTCTCCTTAGTCTCCGTTGCCCTAGGAGCTGTGTCTGTAAAGATATTGCTATGACATATGTCGGATATTTTGCTGCATACTTCTTTTTAAAGACATTATTTTAGAGCACTTTTAAATTAAAAAACACACACCCATATTTTTTATGGGAATAATGCATTAATGCAAAGGAGACTCTCTCAAGAGTTTTCATGACTTAGCCATTATTAAAAATATAGGAGGGGACTAATTATCATTTTAATGAAAAGATTATTTACAGAACTTTTTGCACAATTGCTTTGAAGATTTATAGTATCATAAAGTTCAACTCTATTTTTAATGCATTTTCTTAGATGTCTCTGTGTAATAGTAACCTGGTGGCAGATTATGAAGCAGAAAAATATGTTTCTTACCACGCGGTACATTGGTGGTGGTAAGATTCATAGTGAACTGAGTCTGTGTGGCTCCAAGTGCTGTTTCCTTAGCATTTGTGTGGCTTGTGCTCCACGTGCGACGCTCCTCCAGGGCAGAATGTGTCTAATTTATATTCTGATGCCCAGGACCTACACAATGTCTGGCCCATGGTAGGGGCCAAGTGCATGTTTGCTGATTTGCTACCATTCAATTAACTGCAGAATATCCTTACCAGTGAGGCCAACAGAGGATTCTGTTTCTGTCTCTTCTGTTTTTTTTGGATGAATTATCCAAATGGGACTTGAAGCAGTGCTCGGACCAAAGGCAGACTCCTGTGCCCTCTCAGGCTCTCTGACCTGTGTTCAGATTGCTGCTGTGCCGTGTGAAATGAGTCTCTAGTCACGTGAAATTATCTCCTCTGAACCTCAGAGAGCTGTGAAGGCAAAAGAAGATCTCATTGTTGGAAGTGAATACTAATTATTAAGTACCTACTATGAGCCCAACGCTGTGCCACTCAGCCAATAACCTGCCAGAACACTGGTTATTCTCAGTGGGGATACACTTTGGATGCTTTCCTCACAGTGATATGGAAGTCTCACTGAATATGAAGCTACAGAATTAACTTCAAGGAAGTTGGCAAGCTTTACTATAGCTGTTTGCTAATTATACCATCACTACATGCCTTTAACAAGTATTTTCATCCATTTATTTCCCCATGGCACAAAGTCCTACCGGTTCATCCTCTGAAATAAGCCTTGCATCCCATCCCTTCTTTCTATTCCCTTTGACACCATATAACTATAGGCTCTTAACTATTAGTAACCATGTGCTGGATACTGCAATAATTTCTTCACCATCTCTTCAGCACCTGCATGTCTGTCCTTCCATTTACATACATGCCTGCTAGAGTTTTCTCACTGAATCCTCTGCTCCCCACCTCATTTTTGGTTAGAATTATGGTTATGAAACTAGGATTTCAAAGAGTGTTTCCACTTAGCCTCAAAAGCAAGCAAACAAACAAACAAATAAAAGCTAGAGTATTTTTACTTTTTTATTTAATACTAGTGGCCCAGTGCATGAAATTTGTGCATGGGGGTGTGTGTCCCTCAGCCTGGCCTGCACCCTCTCCAATCTGGAACTCCTGGATCCTAACTGCTCACCTGCCTGCCGGCCTGATTGCCCCTAACTGCACCCCCCGCCAGCCTGCTCGCTCCCAACTGCCCTCACCTCCTGGCCTGATTGTCCCTAACCACCTCTGCCTCGGCCCCACCACCATGGCTTTATCCGAAAGGTCTCCTGGTCTAATTAGCATATTACCCTTTTATTAATATAGATAGAGGCCTGGTGCATGGGTGGGGGCCGGCTGGTCTGCCCTGAAGGGGGTCCTGGATCAGGGTGGGGGTCCCCTTGGGGGGCAGAGCTGGCCTGGGCCAGGAGCCTGGGGCAGTATGCAGGTTGACCACTCCCCTATCAGGCTGGGGGTCCCCACTGGAGTCGGTGCCAGCCTGGGCGAAGGGCTGGGATGGTTTGCAAGCTGGCCACGCCCCCATTAGTGGGGGGGTCCCCGCTGGGGGGCGTGGCTGGCCTGGGTGAGGGGCTGAGGTCCATTTTCAGGCTGGCTACATCCCCATTGGGGTGGTGGGCATTCCTGCTGGGGGGCGTGGCCAACCTGGGCGAGAGGCTGATGACTATTTGCAGGCTGGCCACACCCCCATTGGGGTGGGGGTCTCACTGGGGGGCATGGCCATCCTGGGTGAGGAGCTGAGGGCTGTTTTCAGGCTGGCCACACCCCCTTCAGGGTGGGGGTCTCCATTGGGGGAGGCGTGGCCAGACTGAGCAAGGGGCTGAGGGCTGTTTGGGGGCAGTTTGCAGGCCGGCCAAGCCTCAGGCTTTGTCCGGAAGGACATCAGAAAGGTCTCCTAGTTTAATTAGCATATTACTCTTTTATTAGTATAGATTTTTATGCAATGATTTTAACAATAGAAAAATAGACATATTTCAGAATATAGAATACTAGAGGCCTGGTGCATGAAATTTGTGCACATAGGGGTGTGTCCCTCAGCCCAGCCTGCACCCTCTCCAATCTGGGACCCCTCGAGAGATGTCCGACTGCCCATTTAGGCCTGATCTCACAAGTGGGATTGGGCCTAAACGGGCAGTCGGACATCCCTCTCACAATTCAGGACTGCTGGCTCCCAACTGCTCGCCTGCCTGCCTTCCTGATTGCCCCTAACCGCTTCTGCCTGCCAGCCTGATCACCCCTAACCACTCCTTGCCAGCCTGTTTGCCCCCAACTGCCCTCCCCTGCATGCCTGGTCCCCCCCAACTGCCCTTCCCTGCAGGCCTGGTCGCCCCCAACTGCCTTTCCCTGCAGGCCTGGTCACCCCTAACTGCCCTCCCCTGCAGGCTTGATCACCCCCAACTGCCCTCCCTTGCAGGCCTGGTCCCTCCCAACTGCCCTCCCCTGCTGGCCATCTTGTGACGGCCATCTTGTGTTCACATGGGGGCAGCCATCTTTGACCATATGGGGGCAGCCATCTTGTGTTGGAGTGATAGTCAATTTGCATATTACTCTTTTATTAGATAGGATGGAGGCATGGTGCATGGGTAGGGACTGGGTGGTTTGCCCTGAAGGGTGTCCCAAATCAGGGTGGGGGTTCCCTTGGGGCGTGGGGTGGCCTGGGTGAAGGGCCTGTGGTGGTTTGTAGGCTGGCCACGCCCCCCGGTGATCCAAGCAGAGGCCCTGATATCTGGTATTTATTTATCTTCTATAATTGAAACTTTGTAGCCTTGAGCAGAGGCCAGGGCCAGCCAGGAAGCTTGGCTTCCTCCATCGCCGGGGAAACCCAAGCCTCCTGCTCGCTCTGTGGCCGCAGCCATCTTGGTTGGGTTAATTTGTATACTCGCTCCTGATTGGCTTGTGGGCGTGGCTTGTGGGCATAGCAGAGGTATGGTCAATTTGCATGTTTCTCTTTTATTAGTGTAGATTACATCAATTTGATGCCATTAGTTTAATGTAAAATTCATTAATGTCCTTATTTTTATCCTAATGGGGATTAAAAATCTTACCATAGAACCATGTTCAGAGACACTAAATTATACATCTTTTTAAACAGGTGTTTGGAAGCAAGGGCAATCTCTAAAACCAAGCCTCAGTAAGTAGTTGAGGAAAAGGAAGGGAAAGGCAGGCTAAGCAAAGGAAATAATCTTTCCCATAAATTTTACTGACTTTTGTAATCCTCACTCCATCTCGCTAATGAAATGTCTCATTGTGCCACTCACTCACTGCTTCTGGGAAGATTTCCATCTTTCATTGTCCCTGACCACATACACCTTGCCTAACCCATCACTTGGATTGGGGTACACAAATATGGAAAAGCCAGGTGTCCCAGATCATGGGCTTTGGACTCAAGTAGCTGTGTGTTAGAAATCTCAGGTCTACTGCCTAATTATCTGATAGGCAATTTCTTAAAATATCGGGGTAACAATGTCTAGTACATACAATTCTTGATATATCATAATTGCTCAGTAATTGGTAGCTCTTATGATTTTATTTTAGGACATGAGAACAGGAATGTAAAAGGGGAAGGATTGTTTCAAAGCTTCTCATAGGTGCTTAGTCATGAACAAAATAGAATTAAAGATTCTGAGTCACCTTTTTTAAAAAAAACATATTTTTATTGACTTCATAGAGGACAGTAGAGTGAGATAAATAGAAACATCAATGATAGAGAATCATTGATCAGTTGCCTCTTGCATGCTCCTACTAGGGATTGAGCCCTCAACCAGGGCATGTACCCTGACTAGGAATTGAACCATGACCTCCTAATTCATAGGTCAATGCTCAATCACTGAGCCATGCCTACCTGGCATGAGTCACCTTCTTTATTTCTTTCTCTTGAACCATTTTGCTGTTACTCACTTTGTCTACTATTGCACAGAGAAGAAACCATATGTCCTCTTATCAATATGTAGAGAATGAGTTCCTGATTTTTTTTTCTAATACCTATGTCAGAGCTTTGACTTGTTAATGAAATACAGGGTGGGGCTAAAGTATGTTTACAGTTGTGAGTGTGTGAATGCAGAGTTTATTTTTGTGCTATTATCTATTAACTAGAGGCCTGATGCACGAAATTTGTGTAAGGGCCTTGGCCCGAGTCCCCCGCCTGCCACTGCCATGGCCAGGGCCTCTGCCACAACCCCCTGCCTGCTGCCACCGTGGCCGAGGGCCTCTGCCGCCTCTGCCGTGGCCCCCACCGGCTGCAGTTTTGTCCAGAAGGAAAGGACTTCTGGTCTAATTAGTATATTACTCTTTTATTATTATAGATTATTGTATTATTTTCCAAACAAAGAACTGTAAATCTATTTTTGCCCCACCCTGTATGGCACATCATTTCAGAGAAACAAAAATTAATCTAAAATCCTTCCTTAACTATTAATTCCATGAATATTAAAAGGCAAATCAAGGAGGATGAAAGCAGGTAAGTCCAGGAAATAAGGATCAGAGGACCAGTGGGGAAATGTCCAATAAAGCTTCAGAGGGAGCCTCAAAGGAAACAGATTCTGCTTAAGAGAAATAGTAAAGGTCACCCTTGCTTATTTTTTCTTCTAAGAGGAAAGGAGAGAGGCATACTTACTAGTAAATATATTAAGGGCTTAAAACAGAATGAAGCTGAGACTGTCTGGGTTATCTGACCACCGGAGTTTCTCAGTTCTACTGGATTCTAAACAAAGCCCATCTGTGCGGGGTGTTTAAAACCCATCTGAGAAAATAGGCAGAGGACACAGAATCACACAGATTCTGTGGAACACAAACTAAATCTAAGAGAGCTGATATGCAGGGCTTATGACTTGGCTTATGTAAATATCACCTGTAAATGTCATAAAACAAGGTACATCTGAGTCTGGCACCTTGTAAATTTGGTTTAATTCTCTTCCTGAAACAAATCTGTGAATATGTGGACTTCTGATACAAAATCTAAGAAAGTGAATTTTGACACATTGAAACATAGTATTACATTTCTATCTTAAATATTTTAGAGTGAAGAAGCTTGATCTAATATAATTGATCAAGCACTAATTTGTCCAATATGTAGTTTGAGATATTTATATAATAGTATATTTCCTTGAGTGTGTGTGTGTGTGTGTGTGTGTGTGTGTGTGTGTCCTGCACATGAAGACTGGATGTAAGAGATGTTGGTGGCTAATTTCCTTGTCAGCAGGAAAGCTACCAAGTGTTAAAAACAAGCTTCAGGAGACTCACTTTAGCTTTAAGGACAAACATAGGTTGAAATGAAGGGATGGGAAAAGATATTCCAAGCAAATGGTAACCAATCAAGAGCAGGAGAGGCTGCCCCATATCATATAAAATATGCTTTAAGTAAAAAATTGTCACAAGACACAAAGAAGGACATGATATAATGATGAAAGTACCAATTCATCAAAAGGATATAATAATTGTAAATACATTCACTCAACATTGGAGGACCTAAATATTTAAAGCAAACATTAACAAGTTGAAGGGAAGAAAAAAATGGCAGGACAATAATAGTAAGGGACCTCAATACTCCATTTTCAATGTTGGATATAGCACCCAGATAGAAAACCAGTATGGAAACAGGAGACTTGAATAACATTATAGACAAAATGGGCCTAACAAACATATACAGAACGTTCCATCTGACAGCACCAGAATACATATTCTCTTCCAGGGCACACAGAACATTTCCAGGATAGATCTTATGCTAGACCATAAACCAAGTCTTAACGAAATCCTATTAAGCATCTTTTCTGACCACAATGGTACGAAATAGAAATCAATAACTGGACAAAAACTGGAAAATGTACAAATATGTAGAAATTAAATAACATACTCCTGAACAATCAATGAGTCAAAGAAGAAATCAAAAGGAATATAAAAAAAAATCTTAAGACAAATGAAAATGGTAACACAACATATCAAAACGTATAGGATGCAGCAAAAGCAATATAATAGGAAAAATGTATAGCTAAATATGTCTACATTAAGAAAAAAAGATCTCAAATAAATAACCTAACTTTATACCTCAAAGAACTAGGAAAATAACAAACTAAGGCAAAAGATAAAAGAAAGAAGGAAATAACAGAGACTAGGGTAAAGAGAAATGAAATAGAGAACAGAAAAAAAAAATAAAAAAGATCAACAAAACTAAAGGGTTTGTTTTTTTTTTAAGATAAAATCAACAAACCTTTAGCTAGACTAACCAAGAAAGAAAGGGAAGACTCATATAAATAAAGTTGTAAATGAAAGAGGAGACATTACAGTTGACACCGCAGAAATACAAAGGATTCTATGAGACTGCTATGAATAATTTTACACCAGTAAAATGGACAATCTAGAAGAAATCACTAAATTCATAGAAATATTCAACCCACTAACTCTGAATCATGAAGAAATAGAAAATCTGAACAGACTAATAATGAGTAAGAAGATTGAATCAGTAACAGTAATAATAATTTTTAAAATTTCCCAAGCAAGACAAGATGAAAACTGGATGGCTTCACTGGAAAATTCTGAGATATTTCAAGGAGGATTAATGCCAATCTTTCTCAAACTCTTCTAAAAAATTGAAGAGGAGGGAATATTCCTAAATTCATTTTATGAGAAAATTATTACCCTAATACTATTACCATATACCCTGATACTAAAGCCTGATGAAGACACAACAAGAAACGAAAACTAGCCCTGGCCGGTTTGGCTCAATGGATAGAGCATCGGACTGCAGACTGAGGGGTCCCGGGTTCGATTCTGGTCAAGGACACATGCTAGGGTTGCGGGCTTGGTCCCCATTGGGGGGCGTGCAGGAGGCAGCCAATCAATGATTCCCTCTCATCATTGATATTTCTATCTCTCCCTCTCCCTCTCTGAAATCAATAAAAATATATTTTAAAAAAGGAAACTATAGGCCAATATCACCAATGGATATAGATGCAAACATTCTCAACAAAATACTAATATACATACAATGCAATATTATTCAGCATGTGTCAAAAAGAAATTCCGACACGTGCTGCAAAATGAATGAACCTTAAAGACATTGTGCTGAGTGAAGTAAGTCAGACACAAAAGGACAAAAATTAAATGATTATATTTATATGAGGTACCTAGAGTTGTCGAACTCATAGGGAAAGAAATTAGAATGGTGGTTGCCCAGCGCAGGGGGTTGAGAGATGGGGATTAATTTTAATGGTCATGCAGTTGTAGTTTTGCAAGATCAAAAGTTTTGGAGATGGATGGTGATGATGGTTGCCTAAGACAGGATGGCTAGAGGAGGCTGGAGTTGAATATTTCCTTACCTCCACATGGAAGACTATAGATGGCTGGAGTTGAGTACGTCTCTACCTCCAGGTCAGCTTGACTTGGATAAAACACGAGCAGGTTTTAAGCTCTGGTTAACTAGTTTCTCCCTTAATAAGGGCAGACCTTATTAAGAACAGAAGGTTCTGACGTATCTCAAAATGGTTCCCTTGCCCCTCTCTCTGCGGGAAGCACTGGGTCATTTTCCTCTGATACTCCCTGTGAGAACCTGGTAGAGTTTCAGGAGGTAAAATTTGCAAAAGTGTGCCCCCTCCACCCTTCCACCTTGTGCCTGAGTCCCTGGAGTTTTTATCTCTATGAGTTGCAGGCACCGTGCCTCCGGCAGTTTATTCATTGCCGTTCAGATTTTCCTACCTCAGCACTGGTTCCCATGAAGGTTCCTGCTCCAGGGAGTGGTGTGATTCTCTTATGGTTTGCCCTGTGACCTCACTTCTTTTATGGATCAAAGAAAAGCTATTGATCTTTCAGTTTGCTCAGACTTTTACTTGTTAGGAAGAAGTGGTAACTTCCAAGGTCCTTACATGCTGGGCCAGAAACTTGAAGTCTCAGTACATGAGAAAACATATATTGGATAAGTAATGTTGGACCAAAACCCATCCGAACCTGGATTTGAGAAGGGTAATCAGAATTAGACCGACGCATATAATTAAAAAGAATTTTTCCCAAACTGAGCAAAATCAGATTCTTTGTCTGATTTACAGATGTTTCATTTACTCATGGAGTTGACAGTAGTCACCCTGGAGAGGGCCCACTGGAGGAAATGTTGTATTATAAAAATAAACTTTCCATCTTTTTATTTTCTCTATGACTGACAGAAACTGAGTTATCTTTGGAAAGAAAAGCCTTTTAAAATGTATTTCAGGAATATCTTGGTATCATTCAGCTGGGAAGAAAACAAATTTTTTCTTTTCATATTTCCCTTCAATTCCCCGGAGCCTTTTAGGACGGACTCATAGACTAAAAATAGCTTAGACTCATCTAGGCTCAGTTAGGCAAGCTATTTACCCTGTTGTACATAGTTGTTTTGTTTTGTGTGTGCGTGTGTTTTGTTCTTTCCTTTTTAAACATCTAGTCATTTCATTAATACAATGAAAGCATCTATGTGGTATGAACAAGACCACTGTACATGCTGAGTCACTTCCTTAAGAATAATTCCCAGAATTTAGCTTTAGTTAGTACCTATTGTTTATCTCTCTAATCACATTTTATGACATAGTGTTACCATATTATAACCACAAATCCTTTATCATCTGCCTAATTATTTAACAACATATTCAGTTATGCAAGTATTATGATTGTAACTAAAAAAAATAGATCATTTTATACATTTTCTGTTCTTTAATTTCTGGGTTTCATTGGTCACGTTATATTAAGTATTTTATTTGAGTCCAGATATTTCTGTGTTTTTCACATACAAACATTTCATTTGAGTGAAGATACTTCCTTCATTTTCTTCCTTGTACACTGTGATCATCACTTATTAGTGCTTCATCCATGCTTGGGTTTCTTAATCATTATATCTTTCAAGTTTTTCCTTCAAATTTCCTTTAGGTTCTCTCAAATATGTCTATCTTCTCTATTCTTCATATTGTTATTAGAGGAATTCATGGATGGTCTTTCTCTGTTTTTAGTGGGAGTCGGGTCCTTGGGGTATTGCTGGAATAAGCATTTCCAGAGACCCCCACAGGAGGATGAGATATGACAGAAAGCTTTATTTTTGTTGAATTACATCCCTGCATTTGCAAAGTCCTATTTCGTTTAATCCAGTCCTAGAAAAGATGCAGCTGGTGATTCAACAGAGCTAAAAGCAAAACTAGAGTTTCTGTTCCAAGGAGCTGGGTCCCGTGTAGCATCATGCTAGTTGTAGTCCATTAGTCCATTGTGTGTGGGGTCCACGTGGCTGTAGGCCATATAGGCTGATGCAGGAGAGCCAATAAAGCACACCCCCTGCAACAAGAGTCCCAAGAGAGCAAGAGAGCAAACTCCTTTGTTTAGGAGCTCAAGTATCTCAAATCTTCCTATGCTTGCAGTGGCCACACCTACTCTGGCCAATGACCTGTTCCCAGGGGTGATTGACAGACTTTTAACCCAGACTTTACTGGGCATACTGGTAATATTTGGCCTTCCCTTTGCTCCTTTCTTATACTATATAATCCTATATAATAAAAGCTTAATATGCTAAGTGTCCGGTCATCCATTCAACCAATCAAAGTGTAATATGCTAATGATATGCTAAGGCTGCTCAACTGCTCGCTATGACGTGCACTGACCACCAGAGGACAGACGCTCCCACCTGTAGGTTAGCTTGCTGCTGGGGTCTGGCTGATTGGGACTGAGCCAGATGGGCCGGACATGCCCTGGAGCTCTCCTGCTGTCCCTCCTTGGCTGGCCAATTTCCCGTGTCTCTCCCCGGCCCTGATCATGCACCAGTGGGGTCCCTTGGCCTGGCTTGTGCCCTCTCGCAATCTGGGACCCCTCGGGGGATGTCGGAGAGCCAGGTTCGGCCAGATCCCACAGGCCAGGCCAAGGGACCCCACTGGTGCACAAATTCGTGCACTAGGCCTCTAGTTATTAATAACTGGGTTAAATTACAATGACATCAATACGACTTTTTATGAAGATTTGGTTTGTGATTCTCAGTGTGTGGGATAGCTAGAAAGACTAGTGACAAGTATATACTTTGCATGGTTAGGTACTTTCTTAACCACATTTTAAGTCACTATTCCATCTTTTAGCAACTTTTAACTCCCATCTCACTCCATCACCCCCATCTCCAACAAGTGTCAGGTTTTGGTGTGTTACATTTTGCTAAATTAACTAAGCTTAAAGTGGCTGCATCAGTAAGATCTGAGGCATATTTTTGATGTTGCAAATATTCCTTGAATACTAACTATATGACAGGCACTATTCTAGGCACTGGTAAAATAGAAAAAGTCCCTGCACTCATGGATCTCCTAATCCAGTCAGGGGAGACAGCCAATGAACAAATTAGCATTAGGTGCTATGAATTTCTTTTTCATGGATATACCACTTTAACATGGACATTCAGGGAAGGTTGCTCTGATGCGGTAACAAGCAGAAACATGAATAAAGGCAAGGAGTTGTGTGTGTGGATAATGTACAGGGACGATTATTCCAGATGGAGGGAGCAGGAAGGACAAAGGCCTGAAGACAGAAGCACTCTTGGTATGTTTAAGGAACAGCAAGAGAGGAAGTGGAAATCCAGAATCACATTTGCAAGTCTCTGAAGGGATCACATCTGCCAATATCCCCTGGCCAAAGCAAGTCACACAGCCAGCCTCAGAACCAAAGGGTGAGGAACTGCAAAGTCACATGGCAAAGTGTATAAACAGAGAAATGGGTGAAAAATGGGGACTATCTTAGAAAATCTTTACCCACATCCCGAATGATTCACTTAGAACAAAACCAAAAACAGGAATTAATAGACAAATGATTCTTTGAGTTTTCTTCTTTGAACTATTAATGTGGTAAATAACTTGTTGGATTTAAAAAAATCAAATCCCTTTTATATTTCTAAGATAAAGTCAATTTGTTTATGCCATACATGATATTTAGTTATTTATGTATTTCTGGGCTTCTGGATGGATGGGCTTTTGGAGATCCATGAGTGCACAGCAGTGAATGAGATTGGCCTGTAATCTTTTCCTACATGGTCTAGTTTGTTTTGATACTAAGACTATGATGGGCCCTAGCCGGTTTGGCTCAGTGGATAGAGTGACGGCCTGTGGACTGAAGGGTCCCAGGTTTGATTCTGGCCAAGAGCACATGCCCTGGTTTCGGGCACGATCTCTACTAGGGGGCCTCCAGGAGGCAGCCAATTGGTGATTCTCTCTCATCATTGATGTTTCTATCTCTCTCTCCCTCTCCCTTCTTCTCTGAAATCAATAAAAAAATATTTTTTAAAAAAAGACTATGTTGGTCTTATAAAAGTAATTGGAAAAAATACCTTCTTTTACTATTCTGTGGTAAGTTGGTGTAGGATTGGACTTTGCTCCTTGAAATATTTGGTAGAATTTTCCAGCAGTCATTTGGTACTATTTTCTTTATGGGAGAGTTTTAAATGCTGATCTAATACTTCTAAAATATAGAATTAGTAAGATGTCCTATTTTTTGTGTTTTGATAAGATTATTATCTTGAATTTTTTTCAGCTTTTATATTGGTATACTAGTAACTTTGTAATATTTTGCTATTATTTCTCAATGTCTATAAGATGTACAGTGAGATTCCCTTTTGCAATCCTAGAATTGCTTTCTTTCACCTTTGCTCTCCTTGACAAGTCTTGCATTAGGTTTATCAATTTCATTAATTTAAAAAATGAAAAATTTGTAGGTAATTTTCCTCTATATTCTGCTTTAGGTTCATCCCTCAAATTTCAAAATGTATTTGTGTTAATAAGATAGAATGGGCAATTATATCTGAACTAGAGGCCGGGTGCATGGGGTCCCTCAGCCTGGCCTGCACCTTCTCACAATCTGGGACCCCCAAGGGTGTAGTAGTGCTCAAAGTGGCAGGCAGCTGAGGAGGAGCCCGAGCGGGGGCGGGGGAGGGGGTGCGGGGTGCGGGGGGGAGGGAATTGCCGCACCGCTCCTGCTCACCCCAGCCCCACAGTGCCTGCCTCCGCTGCTGCTCTTGGTAGCGCTGCCATGGAGACAGGAGAGGCTTGCATGCGGCTGCAGCTGCACTTGCCAGCCATGAGCCCGGAGTCTGGCACCTGCTGGTCAGCTGAGTGGTGCTCCCACTGTGGGAGCGCACTGACCATCAGGGGGCAACTCCTGCATTGAGCATCTGCCCCCTGGTGGTCAGTGTGCATCATAGCGACTGGTCAAACAGTCAACCCGTTGATTGGTCGATTGGTTGCTTAGGGTTTTATATACATAGATACCAGTGACTCAGCATAGTAAAGATTTACTTTTTTACTATGTATGGGTCTAATATGGGTCAAGTAGTTCTTTTTGGCTAGACCTCTCCAGGTGGTTTCCAAAAATCCAGACTTCTTATAATGATGTCAATCAAACCTCCTGTTCTAAGGGAGTCACTATGGAGGAGAATTTAGAGTAAAAGGGATATATGGCTAGGTCTAGAAGTGGCATATGTAATACCCACCTCTATTCCATTGGTTAGTGTTCTAGTTAGTATTGCTACATAACAAACTGCCCCAAAACCTAGTGTCTTGAAATCATCATTTTATTAAATTTACAGATTCTGTGGGTCATATATTCAGACAGGGTGCCTCAGGGATAGCTCCTCTCTGTCTCACAATGTCTGGGGCCTCGGTTGGTAAGACTTGATGGCTGGGAGTCAATTCAAGGCTTATTTCATTAGTGTCTTCACACATATGTCTGGCTGTTGGTGCTGGTTGTCAGATGGAATTTCAGTAGGGATTTTCAGCCAGAACAACTACATGTAGCCTTTTCATGTGGTCTGTGTTCGTCACAGCTGAAGGATGCAAGGTATTTGGACTTCTTCTACGGTGCCTCCAAAGACAAGTGACTCAAGAGATCCAAGTGGAAGCAGTAGGACTTTTTCTTGCCTTAGGAGTTACACATTATTTCGGCTACAGTTTAATAGGTATAAGTGAGTCATTAAAGTTGATCCCAATTCAAGGGGAGGGAACATAGACCCCAAATGTCAATTGAAAGAGTGCTAATTATTGTGCAGAAATGTTTACAATTGCTCATAGCCAGCTATATGGCCCCAATTTAACTACACAAGACTCTGGCAAATGTTACTTATTATTATTTTTTTAGATGTGACAATGTCATTGCAAGTATTTTAAATTTTTTTATTTTGAATTTTAAAACAATTTGAACATTGCAGTTTACATTTAATATTATTTTGCATTAGTTTTAGTTGTACATAATAGTGATTAGACAATCATTATGTACTTTACAAAGTGTTCCCCTGACATTTCCAGTACCCACCTGGCACTATACGTAGTTATTACAATATTATTGACTATATTTTCTATGCTGTACTTTACACCCCTCCATGACTATTTTGTAACACCAGTTTGTATTTCTCAATCCCTTTATTTTTTTTTCACCCAGTCCCCAAGCCCCCTCCCCTCTGGCAGTTATCAATCTTTTTTCTGTATCTATAAGTCTGTTTTGTTTGTATGTTTATATTGTTCTTTAGACTACACATATAAGTGACACCATATGGTATTTGTCTTTCTCTGTCTGACTTATTTCACTTAGCATAATGCCATCTAGGTCCATCCATGCTGTCACAAATGATTAAGACTTTGTTATTTTTTTATGGCCAAGTGATATTCCATTGTTTATATATACCACCATTTTTTTACCCACTCTTCTATTGATGGGCACTTGGGGTTGCTTTCACAGCTTGGTTATTGTAAATAATGCAGCAATGAACATAGGGGTGCATATATTCTTTTAAATTAGTGTTTTGGGTTTCTTTGGATATATACCCAGAAATGGAATCACTGAGTCATAAAGGCAGTTCCATTTTTAATTTTTTTGAGGAACCTCCATACTGTTTTCCACAGTGGCTACACCCATCTACATTCCCGCCAACAGTGGACAAGGGTTCCCTTTTCTTCACATCCTCATGAACACTTGTCATTTGTGAATTTATTGATGATAGCCATTCTGACAGGTTTGAGGTGATACCTTATGGTGGTTTTAATTTGCATTTCTCTGATGATTAGTGAAATTGAGCATCTTATCCTGTCTATTGTCCATCTGTATGTCCTCTTTGGAAAACTGTCTTTTCAGATCCTTTGTCTATTTTTTAATTAGAGTTTGTTTTCTTTTGGTGTTGTGTTGTGTGAGTTCTTTTCAAAGTTTGGGTATTAATCCCTTATTGGATGTATCATTGGCAAATATGTTCTCCCATTCAGTAGGCTATCTTTTTTTGTTGATTGTTTCCTTGGTTTTGCAAAAATTTTTAAATTTGATATAGTTCCATTCGTTTATGTGTCTTTCTTTTCCTGTGCTTGAGGAGATATATCAGGAAAAAAATATCACTAAGAGAAATGTTCAAGATTTCGCTGCCTCTGTTTTTTTTTTTGTAGGATTTTTAAGGTATTGAATCTTACATTTAAGTCTTTAATTCATTTTGAGTTTATTCCTGTATATGGTGTAAGAAGGTGGTCTAGTTTCATTTTTTTGCATGTAAATGTCCAATTTTCCCAACACCAACAAATGCTGTTTTCTTACACATTCAGGAAGAGGAAAGTGAATCAGAGTTTGGTGAACACATTACAAGTAGAAGCAGGAGCATTTTTGTCATTTATTTTAAAGCCTATTACTGGTATAATTTTCATTATGAGTTCTTTGACTGATATTTTAATATTGCAGGTGTGCTTATAAAGAGTGTAGTTTGTCTAGTGCAGGGATCAGCAAACTTTCTCTATGATGAACCAAATATAAATATTTTAGGCTTTGTGGGCCCCACATGGTCCTTGTAACATATTTATCTTTATTTTTTCATAACGTTTAAAATGTAAAAACCATTCTTAGCTAACATTTCCTTCAAAAACAGGCCACAGGCAGAATCTGGCCCAGTTTGCTGGCCCCTGCTTCATTGAATTGTTCTATGAATGACTTAGAGGTCAAGTTTGCCAATTGTGTTCAAATCTTTTATATCTCTCAATACAGAGGATTTCCCATAGCAAATATAAAAAGAGGCATGTTAAGATCTCAGATTGTGGGTTTATTTCTACTTGTAGATCTATTAGTTTTTGCTTTATGCTGGCTGGACTTATTATTATTTTAAATGGAAAAAGCTATAATGCATTCATGTCCATGCCAAACAATCAACTTTCTAAAATGTTACTAAAATACAGTAAAGAACTTATTGTCTATATGGTTATAAACTAACATGTTAGGATATAAAATGTTCAATACATCACTTCCTAATCACCAAATAACTAATTTATTTGTGAACTAATATCTGCTTTATATGTATTATATGAAGCCTCTTTTACCACCAACAATATCTCAAATCAACATCCCCTTTGTTGATACTCTGAATGTTTTTCAAGAAAGACACCCAGTTTTATAGTATTAAAAAGAATATTACACGGGCGAGGCCGCGCGCCCCTGGGTCCAGTGAAGCTGGATCCCGGGTCCGGGAGAGGCCACGCGCCCCTGGATCCAGGTGAGGATGGGTCCCGGGTCCGGGTGAAGCTGGATCCCGGGTCCGGGAGAGGCCACGCGCCCCTGGGTCCGGGTGTAGCTGGATCTCGGGTCCGGGTGAGGCCGTGTGCCCCTGGATCCGGGTGAGGCTGGGTCCCGGGTTCGAGTGAGGCCGCGCCCCTGGGTCCAGGAGAGGCCACGTGCCCCTGGGTCCGGGTGAGGCCACGCGCCCCTGGGTCCGGGTGAAGCTGGATCCCGGGTCTGGGTGAGGCCGTGCGCCCCTGGATCCGGGTGAGGCTGGGTCCCGGGTTCGAGTGAGGCCGCGCCCCTGTGTCCAGGAGAGGCCACGCGCCCCTGGGTCCGGGTGAGGCCACGCGCCCCTGGGTCCGGGTGAAGCTGGATCCCAAGTCCGGGTGAGGCCATGCGCCCCTGGATCCAGGTGAGGCTGGGTCCCTAGCCCTGGTGAGGCCGCGCGCCCCTGGGTCCGGGTGAAGCTGGATCCCAAGTCCGGGTGAGGTCGTGCACCCCTGGATCCAGGTGAGGCTGGGTCCCTAGCCCTGGTGAGGCCGCGCGCCCCTGGGTCCGGGAGAGGCCATTAGCCCCTGCGTCCGGGTGAGGCTGGATCCCGGGCCTGGGTGAGGCTGGGTCCCGGGTCCGGGTGAAGCTGGATCCCGGGTCCGGGAGAGGCCACGCGCCCCTGGGTCCGGGTGTAGCTGGATCTCGGGTCCGGGTGAGGCCGTGTGCCCCTGGATCCGGGTGAGGCTGGGTCCTGGGTTCGAGTGAGGCCGCGCCCCTGGGTCCAGGAGAGGCCACGTGCCCCTGGGTCCGGGTGAATCTGGATCCCGGGTCTGGGTGAGGCCGTGCGCCCCTGGTTCCGGGTGAGGCTGGGTCCCGGGTTCGAGTGAGGCCGCGCCCCTGTGTCCAGGAGAGGCCACACGCCCCTGGGTCTGGGTGAGGCCATGCGCCCCTGGGTCCGGGTGAAGCTGGATCCCAAGTCCGGGTGAGGCCATGCGCCCCTGGATCCAGGTGAGGCTGGGTCCCTAGCCCTGGTGAGGCCACACGCCCCTGGGTCCGGGAGAGGCCATGCGCCCCTGCGTCCGGGTGAGGCTGGATCCCGGGCCTGGGTGAGGCTGCGTGCCCCTGGGTCCGGGTGAGGCTGCGCGCCCTGGGGCCTGGGTGAGGCCACGCGCCCCGGGGCCTGGGTGATGCTGGGTCCCAGGTCCAGGTGAGGCCACGCGCCCCTGGTCCGGGCGAGACCAAACCAGAGTGACTCGGACCTGCATTACCACCATTTGTCCACCATCCAGAACTGAAAAGTCAGTGCCGACATGTACACATAAGGAACTGGTGGACATTGAAATTGGATCTCAAAAGAACTGTTGGTCCAGAAAGAAACTCATTACAGACTGATTCATTTGCTTGTCAGCATAACTATTATTGCTCGTCTCACATTTGGTTCTTATAAGTATATTTCTAGTAACACATGATCTCACTCATCTAGGGGAAATGATGAACAACATAGACTGATGAACAAGAACAGACCCAGAAACAAGGAGGCATTGACCGGACTGTCGGGCCTCAGAGGGAGGGTAGGAGAGGGTGGGGATAGGGGGGAGAGATCAACCAAAGGACTTGTGTGCATGCATATGAGCCTAACCAATGGTTAAGGACAACAGGGGGGTGGGGGCAGCCGTGGGGAGGGGTGTGGGATGGGAATGGGGGGATGAGGACAAATATGTGACACCTTAATCAATAAAGAAATTAAAAAATAAAAATAAAAATGAAAAGAATATTACAATGATCATTTCTTGTGCAAAAAGCCTAAATGAAATATTAGCAAGCAAAATCCTGCACCATATTTAGAAAATAATATATAATGATTAAGTAGGATTTATTCTGGAATATAAGAATGCTTCACCATTAAGATATACATTAATATAATAGGCCATGTTAATAAACTGAAGAAGAAAAATCATGATTATCTTCATAGTTTTCTGGAAAACTCCTTTTGAAAAAGAATTTAAAAACTTCAAGAAAATAGGAATTGATGGATATTTTCCTCATGTACACATGTGAGCACGCACACACATTTGTATGTATTTATATCTTATATACATGTATATACACATCTTTAATAGACACTACTTTTTCACAGTGTAATTGGGTCACTAATCAATGCAATTAGACAACAGAAAAAAAAACTAGTCATAGGGATTTGAAAAAAATAGAAAACTATCTTTAGTTCAAATGATATGATGGTATTCCTTGAAAAGTCTAAAGAGTCAATGATAAATTGAAACAATAAAATAATTCACTGAGGTATCAGGATGTAAAATTAACATAGAAATTAATGGACTTCATGAAAACAAAAATAACTATTTAGATAATATAATGGAAAATATAGGGTGATACATTTAAAACTTAGGCATATGTTTAGTAAGACGTGTAAAAACTACATAAAGAAAACTTTAAAACAATTTTGCAAGATACAAAAATAGATATAAGCAAATAAAAAAGGCATTTCTTGTATTTGTTTTAAAAAAATCTTTATTGATGGAAGTATTATAGATCTCCCCCTTTCCTCCCCATTGCCCTCCTAGCAATTATCATATCCAAATACGTTATATTTGGATATGATAATTTAGTCACAAAGATGCCTGTTTTGTTTAAATTAATTTATAAATTTAATGTGGTCCCAATAAAAATACCAACAAGCATTTATTTTGGAGTTGGAAAAGTTGATATCAAAGTTCATATGGAAAAATAAGCATACAAAAATAGCCAGGAAAATACAGAAAAGGAAAGCTAAAAGAAGGGACTAGTCTTACAATGTATTAAAATATATTATAAATCTTCTATAATTGAAAGTTTGGAACTCACATATGAATAAACAAACTTATTAATGGAAAAGAATAGCAATTCTGGAAATAGACCTGAGTACACATGGAAATTTAATATATGATAAAGATGATATCTAAAAACACTGGGATGAAGTGAAGTTTTTTAAAAAATATATATTTTATTGATTTTTTACAGAGAGGAAGGGAGAGGGATAGAGAGTTAGAAACATCGATGAGAGAGAAACATCAATCAGCTGCCTCCTGCACACTCCCTACTGGGGATGTGCCCGCAACCAAGGTACATGCCCTTGACCGGAATCAAACCTGGGACCTTTCAGTCCTCAGGCCAACTCTCTATCCACCGAGGCAAACCGGTGAGGGCTGAAGTGAAGTTTTTAATAAATGATGCTGGGGGAAATGAATAGCCATGTGAAGGAGGATAAAAGTAAATCCATATCTCATACCATACACAATAATAAACTTTAAAATGGTCCAAATATATGTATATAAAAATGAAATTATGCAAGTCTTAGGAAGGGTAACTTCCTCTACACCCCCTACAATCTAACTCTGATTCAAAATTCAGATTTGACAAGATTTAAAGAACTTGTACTATACCATCTTATAGTCCTCTAGGGAGAAATCATTGGTTAATTGAACTGTTGTTTCCCTGTGTCTATGTATCTTTTTCCACTGGCTTCTTTCAAGATTGTCTCATTGTCTTTGTTTTTTGGTAGTTAAATTATGATGTAGCTACTTCTATCTCACAAATTAAATTCCTACAAGATTCAAACCTGCCATATGTAACTACTGTAACTCTGACGACCTCCAAAAGAAATGATGCTTTTTATTTCTGTCACAAAAATTAGTAACTAGAAGTGTGGTGGTTCTGTAAGTAAAACCAACTGACAAACTAATAAAACTAAAATATGTGGCCTTTTCTTAGAAGTCAGGTGGCGATTAACAAAGAATCTGTTAGCAGATACTGGAAAGAGGGTAGTTCACATTACCTGGTGTTATGTGATAGAAAAAAAATGGCAAAAAGGGTCACCTTCAAGTACTTGGATAAGACAATGTATGTAACAAGATTTTAATTGTAAGGAAGGATTGATAAAAAAGAATGTTCATAGCAAATGTTGGTTGCTGTAGACTATATTTGGCAATTTGATACAAGAAAGAGATGAACTCTGAATAGTAGTGCAAAGTTTGCAAGCAAAATTGAAAGAGAGAATTTTCAAATTCAGAGTCCTTTAAGGGGTTGAAGAGGCTGCTGCTTTTCATTCCCAAATGGTAAAAATAAAATTGTGAAATTATTTAAGTCACAGAGACCTATAAATCTCAGTCTCACATCGAGGGTGAAACCAAAGATGTGGCCATGATGCTCCCTGTTAAAATCCTGATAAATTTAGGTTCACAAAATACATCTCTTTAAGAGTGAAGGAAATGGTTCAGGGTGTGGAGCTCTCACTGCAGTCTGATATGGGCAAGGTGTCTGCACTTGTAAAAGTTAGTGAGGGAGTCAGAAAAGAGTGACTCAGTGGTTGAACGTTGACCTGTGAACCAGGTCACTAGTTCGATTCCCAGTCAGGGCACATGCCCCGGGTTGCAGGCTCAATCCCCAATAGGGATGTGCAGGAGGCAGCCGATGGATGTTTCTATGTCTCTACCTTCCTCACTCTCTAAAATCAATAAAAGCATATATTTTTTAAAAAAGAGTCATGGGGTGAGGTTTTAATGAAATGTGGCAAATCTAAGAAATGTGACTAGAAAAATGCATGCAATCATGGGCTCATGAAGCTGACTGGAGCCCATCTTCCTGCCAAAAGGAACCATGAGCCCACAGTAAAGCTTGAACTTTCAGCTGCTTCTTCATTGAATATCCCTACGGATAAAGTGGTTTGTGTGGGTGGCATTGATTCAACTCTCTGAGCTATACACGTTGACATATATAAGCTTTTGCTTTCATTAGTCAATTCTAAAAATCTTTTCCTTTATTGTTTCCGCTTTTGGTGAATGCTTAGAATGGTGTTATCCACCTCAAGATTACATACAGTATTTTTTTTCAAGTTTATTTATAATTTTCCCCTTGTAGATTTTATGGTTTTAAAAATTATATTCAAATTCTTAATACATCCTATTTATTTTGGCAAAAGTGGAGACAGAAACCTCTTACCCAATTTCATTTATTCAATATTCCTTCATTTCCCTTACTGAATAGAGATGTATTCTTTATCGTACTATAAAATCTTTTAAGCCCTGATGTTTTTGACTAAACTTTCTATTATGTTCTTTTAATGTTTGCGATTTGTTAATACCAATCTATTTATTGTGATTTTACTAAATCATTTAATATATTATAAGGGAAGTTTTTTTCATTGTTTTTTAAAATCATTTTTAAATGATTTTTTTTGCCTTTGTCAATTTATTCTTGGGAAAAATAAATAGTAGAGAAAACCTGACCCTAGAGGGGAAGACAATATTAGAAATTACTACATTTTACCCAATTAGTCTATAAATTTAATACCACTCTCATCAAACTATCAATAAAATGTATTGAATAATCTGATGTAAGCCTTTGACTCTAAATTAGGTCTTAGTGAAGCTTTATCATTTTATTTACATAGATCTTATAATTCTTGGTTCAGTTTGTTTCTATTTATTTCTTATTTTGTAGCTCTTATTGTATTGTGACTGGCTATTGCTAGTATATAGAAAAATGACTGAATTTTCCGTTTACCTTTATAAGCTAACATTATTCTAAACAGGTTTCTTACTTCTCATTCTAATAAATTTCAGTTTAAAATTCTTAATTTTTTAATAATACACATTTAATTATAACATCTGTGAACTACTAACTCTTTCCTCTATTTTTCATGGCTTATTTAGCTTATTGTAGAAGTTCTTAGCTAATGAATAATAGTAATGATAGTAACATCTTTATTTTATTCCTTTCACTGATGGAAGCATTTGTGGTGTTATCCTATGTTGGTTTTATCTGAAATAGGTCTTCTTTGCCATGTTAAAGATGTGCCTGTTAGTCTGAGTTTACTAAGTTAAAAAAAAAATCAGAGATATTATGAATGCATTTAGGGTCCATGGGCGTGATGATGAAATTTTGACTTTTTCTTAAAGGATTTTAGTGTTCATTTAATTCACCACTGACACATACATTCACTTTATAGCATATGTGGAAAATTGAGGTCCAGGCTGCCTTTGAATATGTCTAGTGATAGGAAACTAACTCCCTATAAAGTAGCTCCATCCATTCTTGATATGTCTCCATTTACTGAACCTGGGTGACACTGATCCATAAATCAGCAGTCTTCTCAACAGTGTTCTGACTATTTTAGAATCACTCCTCTGTTACCCAGTCCATATTTTTCAATCTTGCTGACAAACATATTGCACGATGCTCGTGGTCAATAGTTTACTGAAAGCAATATAATAATTCTATCAAAAGAGGTTAATTTATTCCAATATGACTTATTCTAAGTGAACCCATGGTAAACACGAGTGCTTACCAAAATACCCATGTGATAGTGTTAGAATTTTGGACATCTATGTTAAGTTCAAATTAAAGCAAAAATTAAAATAGTTCCTTTGTACATTTTATATTTCTACTATTTAACAAACCTTCAGCTGCAACAGAGATATTAAATGTAATTATTACAACGCCTTTACTTTAAAAATAAAGAAATTGAGGTTCAAAGATCTATTAGCACGGGCAACTATTTCACTCAAACCAGAATTTACATAGGACCTTCGTTCATAGAAGATCAGGCCTTCTGGGGGTCCTAGGGTGTTTTGTCCCCCCCCCCCCCTGTGGATTCTACATGCAGTAGGGGTCAGGGCTTGGGTCTCCATGCTTTAAATAATCCAGATGAATTCCTGACCAAACTACTATTTGTAGCTCTCAGCCAGCTAACCCCAAACTGCATTTCCCAGAAAAGCCCTGTGTCAGTCGTTTCCCATCAACAGCAACATCTCACAAACTGCAGCTGCCCGAAGTCTTCCATGCAATGCCTTCTTAGCTTCTTGTTGAGTCATCAAGCATCTAGTAATGTTTTCTCAACCTTTTGTCCCCCTGGGCTCCTAGCATGAGACCTTCTAGAGGCCAACCCCTTTCGCTTTGCTCATTTTGCCCAACTGACTTTACAAGATACTGTTATAATAATAAACCAGTTTTTGTAAAACCAGTCAAACATCAGGTGTGTATATGAGACAAGTCTTCTCTTATTGGAATCCCTTCCTCCTTCCAAAAAGATTCCCTCCACCTTCATCCCCACATCTCAGTTACAACTGAGTGCACTTTTATATTTCAGTACTATAAACATACTACATAAACACAGATAACGTAAAAGAACGGAACAATTTTTTACTCTATGAAAATTATAATTTCTTCACTCAGCCACTATGTTTTACTTTGAGAACTATCATTTCTTCATTCACCTCAGTTTCTTCATTACTCCAGATCTACTCAACACTGCTGTACGTGGCTTAAAAATAGGTTAATCAGTTGAAAAGTTGTCTCATCTTATTGTTTCATTGTGTTTTCTAAACATAATTGAAAATATAAAACTGCATAATCATAAAATGCAGAAAGTTAAAAATTGAGGGGTTCTGGTAATTATATATCCACTTACTGCTGAACAAGTGAAGCAGAGGGAGATGAAATGTCCTCTCTTAGTGGTTAGAACAAGAATTCAGGCTTTCAGACTTTTGACCTAAAGCTCTTTCCACTTCATCATGTCATAAGCTTTCAGAATCTTCTAATTATTTGTATACCACCTTCTCTCTCCTGGGGGGAAATATTCCTGGGATTTATTGGTCTAGTACTAACTACATTTCAAATAAAAGAGAAAAACATGCCTTATCTTGCAAAATGAAAAACTGATATCACACTATAAGTTTGCTGTAATAACTTTTCAGTGTAAATGTAGCTACCTAGGAATGAAAAAAAGTGCTATGAGAAAAGGCACAAACAGTTCAATTAACTATAACAACAACAAAATAAATTGTCTCTATTTTTCTTTTCTAAGTTAAAGACTAACACTTCAACTAACACTACAGGTCCTTTCTAACTGCTTTCACTCATAGAATTTGAGTCAGATAAAAAACATCTGAATTGTTACTTTCCCCACTGAATTGTTTCCAATACTTGATTTTACCAAAATGATTATCTTGGCACTACTTAAATATTTATTAACTAATTTAAGCATCAAAGCTGTTGAGTTCTGACAGGTAGAAGTTGCTACAAACAAATTTTAAGCAGAGTATCTTACTGCTATGCATAAGTACTAAGAAAAAGATTTTTTAAAATTATGGCTCCACATGTTAAGAGATCAAAAAAGTATATTCTTAAATCAGGAATAACATGCTTCAGAATGATCAACGTTAGTTTTTTAGGGATGTTCTTTTAGTGGCCAAGAATGTTCTCTCTCTCTTTTAAATACTTCATCCATCCTTCCATCCACTCATTCCTTCCACATACCTGTGCCAAATATAGATCTAGGTTCTCGGAATACAATGGTTTCTGTCTTCTTTGAACTTTAGTTCTTAGCACACTGGCTAGGTCACAGCTCTAAATTCTTTCTCCCTCCATCTAGTCGATTGCTGTTGCTCACATTTCCGACATCCATTGTATTGTCCACCCAAGCAAAGGAACCTTTAGGGACAGGATCTCAGGCAGTCTGGCTTTCTTCAATCCATCTGCAAAGGGCTTCTGATCACTTTACATCTGGTTCTTTGCCAACCATCCTTTAACTGGCACCTCCTTGGACAGGTCTCTTCTAAACGCCTGATCTTAAGTAGTCAGTCCCCAGTTATATCACATAAATCTCTTATTTTTTTCATGGTAGCCTTTGTCTCTGATATTTCCTCAGTTGCTTGTTTAATCCGTCTCCCTCTCTTCCATGAAGACTCTGTGGAGGCAGACAGGAGACTTACCTGGGCAGTTTGCCTCTGAATCCTAAAGTGGTGCTGGGCACCCAGTTGGCATTGATTAAATATTTGTTGAATGAATGAATGGGCTCCTAATTGTCGACTGCTGGTACTACAGATACTTATTCATCCTTGTTGAGAAGTTTTTAATTCTCACGTCTATGAAGATTAAATCAGAATTTAAAACTAAGTCTTAACATTAAAAGCAGTTTGGAAATGTGGGAAACATCTGGCAGAGAACTGATTCTGGCATTTGCAGCGGTGGAAGGACAGATTTTCTCTTAAGTAAGCAGGCTGTTGGCCCCTATCGTTATCATCGGAAAATGCTGGCCTATTTTTGCTGGTTTGCTCAGGAGCCGGGAACATCTGGCACTGGGATCACAGAAGTTGTTCATTTTTAAAGTGAAGAGTTGCAAGAACTTTGGGGGTTGGGAATGGAAGAGAAAATGCCTTAAGAAAAATGAAAGCAGTCTAGAGAAAGGGGAAGCTCATGTTTCTTTAATTTAAAAATACTTTAAACATTATTTTTTTCCAATTACAGCTTAGTTTCAGATGCACAGCATAGTGGTAGGACAATCATACTTTACGAAGTGGTCCTCCGATATTTCAAGTACCCGCCTGGCACCAGTACATACACCGTTATTACATCGTATCTCTTCTAAAAAATACACGTTTCCTTGGTTCTTCAGGAGTCTTACTTAAGGGAAGCTTCCTAGAAAGTTGTTAATTTTGTGTGGTTTCTAAATCAGCAGACTCTTAGGGCCATAAAAAAAAAAAAATGTGCGTGTGTAGCCCCGCCTACTTGAGGTTCGTCCTGGCCGAGAAAGTTGTGGCCACCGGACAGGCTTTGGCTGCTCTTTCTAGAACGTCATTCTGATCCCTTTAAAGGTGGGATCGTGACGGAGGACGTGGGGGAGGAAGGCGGGAGCCCGGGGCTGGAGAGTCTCCGTTGACATAGTAACTCTTCAGCTCCGTCTCCCCTGCTCCAGGCTCCCAGGCTCCGCCGCCACCCGCCGCCCCGCCGGCACTCCCTCCCCCCCGGGAGCCGGGCCGCTTCCTTGCGGGGTCCCCGTTGTGACCCCCTGACTGGTCGAGTTCGCCCCCTGCTAGCAGCAAAGCGGCTCTCGGAGCTCGGACCACCAGGCGTCCGCACCCCCCGCCTCAACCTCGTTCCCCCGGGCACCGGTGCGCCCCGGGCCCGTCCGGAGAGGGACGCGGAGCACGCACCGCACCGCGTCCCCGGGCACTGCCCAGGCGTCTCCCCCGGAGCGGCGCGGGGCCCGGGCCCGTCCGGCTTCCCGCCATGAACCCCAGCCCACCGTTCGGGGCCCGGACGGGCGGCTCTCCCCGGGGCGCGGCCGGGGCGGGCGCGCGGCGCAACGAGAGCCAGGACTACCTGCTGCTGGACGCGGAGCTGGGAGAGGACGGCTGCGCGCAGCCCCCGCTGCCGCCCTACGGCTACTACCCCAACGTGTGAGTGCGGGCGCCGCGGGGCCGGGCGCGGGCTGCGGGGTGCGAGCCGACCCGCGAGCCCGGGCTGGGACCCCAGGAGCGGAGGGGCGCGTGCGTGCGGGTCTGGATCGCTCCCGGGGAGCCGGTGCGGGGAGGGAGGTCTGGCCGGGGAGCGCGAGCACGCAGGCCCCCGAGACCGCAGCGGGTGATCAGGGGTCTCGTCCGTTTCTTCGGGGCGGAGGCCCGCTGGCCCCCTCAGGGAGACCCCGGGTCCTGCGCCAGTGGCATGGAGGGGCAGGGCACTCATTCAAAGCGGCGCCCCTCTGGCTCAGCCGCGGTGGGGAGAGGAGTGGAACCCGAGGGTCCCGGCGCTGCCTCGGCGCGTGTCTCCGCGCGCTGCCTGCCCCAGCCCTGCAGGGGCGCGCACAGGTCCCCCGGCCCCCAGACGGCAGGGAAGCGCCAAGGTGTGCGTGGGAGGGGGCGGGCGTGCCCTGGGACACCCTCTTCCCCACGCCGGGTCACCAGGTTAAGTCTGGGAAACAGAACTTCTAGGCTTCCCCACCCGAAGCTCTTACCAAAGGCGTCCGGGGAGATGAGCCGGCTAGGATGCGGGCCGGCGAGGAAAAAACTGTAGAAGCGGGCGGGGGGCGGGGGGAGGGTTCTAGTGCATTCTCAGTAATTAAAAGACTTTATTTAATAATTTTTTTTGGGAGGGGTGTTGGTGGAGAGGAGATTGGCACAGGCGGGCAGAGGGCGAAATGAAGGAGAAGTCTCCCCTCCCCCACCCGCCTGGGCCCTGGGAGATAGCGTTTCTGCCTCTTTGCTCCTTCACTGGACTGGGCAGTCTGGTTTCCTGACTTGCCACATCCATCCATGTGCGGTTTTCCTCCCGAGGAAAGCAGGTCTCAGTGGCAGTTCAGTAAGCAGCTCTAGAGGTGTCTGTGGGGGAGGGGGCATCCGCCCCCTTGGCCCCAGGCAGACCCTCAGGATAGCGCAGCGCACCCCAATCTTTGGCCAGGGCTGCGCACAGACAAGGCTGCTGTGGTTCCCTGTCACAGTAAGAGGTGAACCCTAGGAAATGGAGCATCTATTTTCTTGCCAAGATAAAAGAAAAAAAAAAGTTAGAACTGGTTGCATGCATCTGTGTGCTGTACAATTTGAAATCATTTACTGTTACTTCTCTTTTTTTTAAGATGTGAAATTTTATTTTACGGTATTGGCTTGTAGGAAATGCCTAGTATATTTTTTTCTGTATGTGTACGTGTCTTTTTCTTCTGTTTTTTTTTTAATTAAGATATATTTTACATACCATGCAATAAGTTGTACAGTTCAGTGGTGTTTAGTATATCCACAAAGTTGTGAAATCATCATCACTATCTAATTCCAGGACATTGTCCTTATCCCCAGAAGAAATGTTGTGTTTGACTTTAAATGACAGAATATTTTTATTCCTTACAGTACAGCCCTTCTCAAACTTTAGTGGACCTATGAATTACCTACAGATCTTGTTGAAATGCAGGTTCTGATTCAGTAGGCTCTAGGTGCAGGCCAAGATACTGCCTTTCTAACAATTGCTGAGAAATGTGGAGGCTGCTGGTCCACAGACCACACTCTGAGTAGCAAGGAGATATATGCCAAGAAAAAAATAGAAAGAAAAATGAATGAATCCTGGATATGGTAAATACAACTATTTTCAAATTTGATTTGAGAGTATATGTTTAAAACATAGATGAACTCTTTTTTTTATTGTCTTAGATTTGAGATCTACTAAGAGGGTAATATTATCTGTGGCTAGGTTAAGCAACTTAAAAAGCTATACTGTTTTTTAAACATTAGACTATCCCATAAACAAAATCTTTTCTTTTTTTTCTTTTTATCACCTGATTAGTCTATAATCACTTGTTACTGTCTGTGGGAAAAATAATTCGATTTAAAAACTAGTGGTAATATATTAGTAGTGAGACTAAGTAAAGTAATAATATCATGTCCTGAAAACTTTCCCCAATGTTTTCTTCAAATTTAGTTTATTGCCTTACTGATTTACTAGTATCCAGTTCTTACATTACCTACTATGTAGAGAGTATTTTTCTCTCTTAGTTCAGGAATTCCAGATCAATCTTAATAGCTAGACCTGGGCAGCAGAGTGATGAGCAGAAATATCTGAATGTGCTTCAGTTCATAAGGAGCACCCCCGCGTGTCATGTCAGAGCTATTATAATAATTTAAGAGTGAGCCTTGTTCCAGAATTAGAGTTTGGCCGTGTCTAAATCTGTTATTTCCAAAAGGTTTTATAGTTACTTTTACTTACTGTTTACTCTGGCAAGGTTTTTATTTTTCCCAGTTAAAAAGTCAAGGAACTGAAATATATTAACCAATAAACAGCAGTACTTCACACCTATGATGTAAGAGAAAGAGCTAAAGGAAACTACTTCCCTTTGGTAGAGAGTACAAATAAACCCTTCCATATGCTTTTGACATCTTATTTACACAATTTCATACATTTCCCCAGAGTGGGAGGAGTGTTATTTGTGAAAGGGCAATCACTAGTGCACGTTAGACATGGGCATGGCCATTTTCTGAAATCATTGAGATTTTTCTCTTATAAAAATCACAATTTTTTTGCAACTTGTCTTTTCTGTGAGATAAATTCAAAGACTCTTGCTACAAAATTCTGTTTCATAATGCACTTATGTATAAAGATTTTTACATATATTTATGAGGCTTTACCACTAAAAATGGTGGCAAATTATTTTGTTTGGGAGCAATTCTCAGGCCTTACTAGTGTAAGTAGTAACATTTTGACATGGTATTTAGAAGAAAAAGATTCAAATTCTTCCTTTTTCCAACTTTTAATTGGTAGTCAATTAATGTGCTCTGTTTTGGCCAATTTGTAATGGTGATTAGCAAGAAATGGTCCATGTTCTGCCAGAATCCTAGGAGGTGTATTATTTTGAACTTAAAAGTATGCCTCTTGTTCATCACTTCTGAATATGAGGAAGAATTCTGGACATAAAAAGTAATGTTAAGGGTTTCTAAATTCTCAAGATCTGAAACACAGTCCAACTAAGCATTCTATCTGGAAAAGACTGACTAAAGAATTAAGCATAATGACATAGTAAGCTGTTTGTAAACTAAAGCTCTGGCAATACAGTGGACTGAGATAATTTTTAAAAATTATGGTTATTAATACCTAGAAATACTGGATAAAATATTTAAAATAATTTTAAAACGGTATGCAGTTTTGCAAAAAGTAAAAGGGATTACCAAGTATCACAAGCAAAGACATTAAAAGGCAGAGCATAGCCTGTGAGCTGATGCTGTGGCTGCCTGGGGGATTATGGATCTGAGTGACCAGGAGCTTCGAGTCCAGTGTCCATATGAAATGGAGAGAAGCTAAGACCTCGGTTCCAGATGAGGCAGAGAGTTGGGACTGAGACATTTCTGTCCCTGCATAAATCCAGGATCCTTGTTTTTATGAGAGGCTAGGCTAGAAAAATACACCACCAGCACCAAGTGAAAACAAGAAACTTTATTAGTAAAAGGAAAAGAAATCGTCCCCTAAAAATTTCATTCTTTGGGCCTGCATGTCATGTGAGTTTTGGTTTTTGCTTTTGTTTTTTACACTGCTGAGCTCACCTGGAAATCTTCAAGTTGAAAAATACCCTTGGGACTTCTGGAAGAGTAAAATAGAAAACCATTTTTGAAAGAATAGTACCAACCATCTCAACTGCCAAGGATTTTCAAGAAAATGGCAAAAGATAGAAGAGCATGGCTAAACATATGCTCACTATAATACATGACAAAACATGCCAGGAAATAGTCAACCAAGAATGAGAGCAGATGATACAATCCACGAGGGAGAGTCAGCATGAGATACAACAGTCTTATTGGATCCTTATAATGGAACTTGAGATAATGCAGCAACATGAAAGAGAATATAAAGTACAGAATATAAAAATAAAATTGTTGGTAATATATAAGGAGAAATCGAACTCTAAGGAGAGAATAAGAGCTACTTAAAAATAGAAACTCTATAAATGAAAGTACAAATTTGAAATAAAAAACTCTGTGGAAGGATTAAAATGCAGATTAGCCATAACATAATTGATGATAATACCCAGCATGCAGAGACATAAAGAAACAGTAAATATAAACATTAGTGAGTCATGGAATAAGAAGGTAGGAGTTCCAGAAGGAGAAAATACAGAGAATAGGGGAGAGGCAACATTTGAATAGATAATGGTCGATAATTTTCCAGAAATGATAAATTCTCATGTGTATGAAGTACAGCAAAATTAGTGCAATACATAAAAATAAACCCATTTAAACATATCATACTGAGATTGCAGAACACTAAAGACAAGAGGAAATATTAAAATGAACCAAGATACAAGGGATTTGAATGAGTAAGTTATTTTTAATTTAAAAAATTTCAATTACAGTTTATAGTCAATGTTGTTTTGCATTAGTTTCAGGTGTATCGCATAGTGGTTAGACAATCATATGCTTTACAAAGTGTTCCCTCTGATATATCCAGGACCTAACTAGCACCATGCATAGTAATTACAGTAGTATTGACTATATTTCCTATGCTATACTTTCTATCCCTATTACTATTTTGTAACTACCAATCTGTACTTCTCAATCCCTTCACCTTTTTCACTTCCCTTTAGCCTCCTCCCCTCTGGCAACTATCAGTCTGTTTTCTGTAACTATGAATCTGTTTTGTTTGTTTATATTGTTCTGAAGAGTCTACATATAAGTGACATCATGTGGCATTTGCTTTTGAATGACTTATTTCACTCTAGGTCCATTCATGCTGTCACAAATGGTAAGAGCTCATTATTTTTTATGGCCAAGTCATATTGTATATATGTTCCACTGCTTTTTTATCCACTCAACTTTGATGGCACTTGGGTTGCCTCCATAGCTTGGCCATTATAAAGATTGCTGCATTGAACATAGGAGTGAATATATTCTTTCAAATTAATATTTTGGGTTTCCTAGAATATATACCCAGTAGTGGAATCAGTGGGTCATAAAGGCAGTTCCATTTTTAATTTTTCGAGGAACCTCCACACTGTTTTCCACAGTGGCTGAACCCTTCTGCATTCCCAACAACAATACACGAGGATTCCCTTTTCTCCACATCCTCGCTAATACTTATTGTTTGTTGATTTATTGATGATACCCATTATGACAGGTGTGAGGTGATATCTCATGGTGGTTTTAATTTGCATTTCTTTGATGATTAGTGACGTTGAGCATCTTTTCATATGTCTATTTGCATGTCCTCTTTGGAGAAGTATCTATTTAGGTCCTTTGTCCAGTTTTTAATCAGATTGTTTGTTTTTTCGATGTTGAGTTGTGTGAGTTCTTTTTAAATTTTGGCTATTAACCCCTTATCAAATGTATTATTGGCAAAAATGTTCTCCCTTTCAGTGGTTTGTCTTTTCATTTTGTTGATGGTATCCTTTGCTGTACAAAACTTTTCAGTATGTTATAGCCCCATTTATTTATTTTTCTTTTATTTTCTTGCCAAAGGAGATATATCAGAAAAAATATTACTAATAGAAATGTCTGGGATTTTACTCTCTATGTTTTCTTCAAGGATTTTTATTTTATCAAGTCTTATATTTAAGTCTTTAATCTATTTTGAGTTTATTCTTCTCTATGGTGTAAGAAAGTAGTTTTATATTTTTGCATGTATTTGTCCAATTTTCCCAACACCGGCTATTGAATAGACTATCTTTATCCTATTGTATGTTCTTGCCTTCTTTGTCAAATATTAATCTTTAAGGGTAAGGTTAGATTGCTTATTTGAGGTTTTTCTTATTTTTTAAGATAGGCCTGAATTTCCTTTGTAGGACTGCTTTTGCTGTGTCCCATAGATTTGGGGTTGTTGTGTTTTCACTTTTATTTGTTTCAAGATATCTTTTGATTTCTTCCTTGATCTCATTGTTAACCCATTCATTGTTTAGTACCATGTGTTTTAGCCTTTATGTGTTTGTGTGTTTTTCTTCCTTTTTTTGTGTGATTGAATTTTAGTTTTGGACCTGATGGTCAGAGAAGATGCTTGATAGGATTTCAGTCTTGTAAAATTTATTGAGACTTGTTTTGTGTCCTAACATGTGGTCTGTTCTAGAAAATGTTGCATGTGTACTTGAAAATAATATATTTGAGTAAGTTTTAAAATTCAAAATATATACAATGAAAATGCACTCCTAATGTATCTTGATACCTATAATATATAATGTGTTGCTTGTAAGAACTATGTTTGTTCTTTTATATAAAGGCGCTGTTTACTCTTTAGGTATTACTGTAATTTTTATACAAAGTTGATGCTCCATTGCTGATAGGATCTCTTTAAACAAGGATATGGACACAAAGAGTTTCCTACTTAAAGGTGATATCAATGAATCACAGTTGTTGGAGAAACCCCAAAAGATTCTTAATTCTGTTCTTTATTTCACATGATAAAAACAAAACTGACTTTTTTGGAGACATATTTATTTTTTATTTGATCCATGCATTCCATGAAACATTTCTGTTTCATAAAATAGTTTAAATTAAGTAGAAATGGTGATTATTTAATGTTAAAATGCTTGATACTCTCTCAACAAAGACTTTAAGATTATTTTTACTGTTTCTTTGGCAACAAATAAAATTGTTCCTGGTGCATGGTTTGGCAATCCAGAAAGTATCCTGAAGAAAGAGACTATAAAAGCAAAACAGCTGTTTAAAGTCAAAGTAGATTACATTATTAATGATCAAAATCAAGAACTTGAATAATGTGCCATAAGCATGATATTGAATTACAGACATTGTCACAATAGTGTTTATATGATGTTTACTTATAGGCCATAATATTATTTAAAATTATACATCATAGAGAACCTGTTATAAAATAAAGGTACATGGAAAATTTCTTTATTAAATGTGACTTCATCTTTCTTTTTATTATATTTTAAAATTTTTTCAATTACAGATGAAAATAACTTTTTTTTAATGGGTCATGAATTCTTTAAAATTTTTGTTGACTCCAGGATGATTTTGGATAACCTATCTATGATCCTTAAGACACAGACTTTTAATTTCTGATTTAAGAGAAGTAACCTTAGGTCAGAGAGCACAGATAAATAAAATCCCCAGACACACTCTTCTTTTCTCCAGGCAAAATAAAATATTTATTCAACACATTTATGTATAAATAAGCTAATGAGGAAATTCAGATGGCAGGCTAGAGAATGTTTTGTTATGTTAATTACTAATGGACCACAGTACTCTCTTGAAGAAGTTTAAGATTGAAGTGAGAGTATGGACTCAGGCCTATGAATCATATTAAATCTTCATGTTTCTCCCTCATTTTGCCTCCATATGTCTAATAAATATGTCTGTTCAAACATCTTTCATATTTAAAAACATAAATTTTTATTGATTTCAGAGAGGAAGGGAGAGGGAGAGAGAAACATCAGTGATGAGAGAGAATCCTAGATTGGCTGCCTCTTACATGCCCCTCACTAGGGATCGAGCCTGTAACCCAGGCAAGTGCTCTGGCTGGGAATTGAACCCTGACCTCCTGGTTTATGGATCAACACTCAACCTTGATCTACACTGGCTGGGCACATTTTTTATACTTATTTGTTTATATACCTCTTTTCTTCTACTAGACTGTAAGTTTCTAGAGGTGGGCGATCCTCCATCTCTTTACATTTAACACCGTGTATAGCAAAGAGAAGCTACAAATTAATTTATTCCTTAACAAAGATATGGTCCTTTCCTCAATACAGAGGTGGGCAAAAAGTAGGTTAATAATAATAATAAATACAATAATTAATAAATAATAATACAAGAATAACCTTTGTGTTTCCTGTACTCACAACTCTAGATCTACTTTTGCCTTCCCCTGTATACTAGATAATAAAAGGGTAATATGCAAATTGACCCTAAGGGAGGAATGACCGGTCGTTATGACACAAACTGACAACCAGGGGGCAGATGCTCAATGCAGGAGCTGCCCCTTGGTGGTCAGTGCACTTCCACAGGGGGATCGCCATTCAGCCAGAAGCTGGTTCATGGCTGGCCAGCACAGTGGTGGTGGCGGGAGCCTCTCCCACAACCGTGGCAGTGCTAAGGATGTCCGACTAATGGCTTAGGCCCGTTCCCCATGGGGAGCAGCCCTAAGCCGTTAGTCAGACATCCCCCAGTGGCTCCCGGGCTGCCAGAGGGATGTCTGACTGCCAACATAGGCCTCATCCCCTGGGGAGCGGGCCTAAAGCCGGCAAGTGGACATCCCCCGAGGGGTCCCGGACTGTGAGAGGGTGCAGGCCGGGCTGAGGGACCTCTCCAAGTGCACGATTTTTTGTGAATGGGGCCTCTAGTTTGTTATTATAAGGAATGAAGTGATACAGCTCTTTTTATAAAAAAAGCATCTGAGTCCTCTAGGTTAGGCAGAAAAATGAATGTCCAGATCGAGGGTGATACCCATACGATCCTTAAGACCCAGACATATCCAGTTGCATATCCACTGAAATTCACCTTCTTCTGGGGAACTGGTTCCTGCCACTGCCATGCTGCTCTCCTTTTAGCTCTCTAGCCTCAGGCTCTTCCCTTCAAGTTCCTTCCGCGCACCTGAGATGAGGCTGTATCTTTGTCAGGACCTGTCAAATGCTCAGGGATAACCAAAGAGAAATAATGAGCAGAGAAGACCTCTTCGCTGGCTGTAACTGCTGTTCTAGCTCATATGCGGAGTCTCTAAGGACTGACCCCTGCCTACCACTAAGCTTCATCCAGCTGGCGAGAGCTTTCTTCCCTCCTCTCCTGAGACCATCCTCACACAGTCTAGCCCCTAATAAGTCCTAGCCCGGACAGACGAAGAGCCACCCCCCTCTTTTTATTCAGTGTAAGATATACTTTTCTAACTCCATTTCTTTTTCTAGGATTTCCCCTTTTCCTGAATCATTGACATTAAGTATGTTCCCCCATTTAAGCAAAGATCCCACCACCTACCCACAGAGGTATCGTTCACTGTCTGACCCGCAAAGGGGCAGAAATATCAAAACATGACCACCCAGCAGCAGTATAAGGATAAAATCAAGCAGCTCATTTCCTTACAACAACATACTTATCAGAAGTTAAGTAAAATTGATCAAAGGGAGCATGTGTGATATTATGATTTCTTATACGTATGTAGTGGTTTAGAATTCACAGAGAATCCTAGTATCATGTCCTCTGAAACAACATCTATAGCCATAAAGAAAAGGCGTGGACCTTGGTTAAGAGTTGGCATTTTCAAAGCTGCTCCCAGGGGAAAAGTAAGTGTCACAAATTACCTTTGGATCTGCTTCCCAGTCTTCATTTAGGCGTCAACAGCCCCCGACTGCCCCCTCTGCCACTTGGGTTAATGGTGGGTCTCCTTTAATTGGCCACTTTGGGGTCTGTGTTCTATATGACAGAAACCACCTATTTTGTTTTCACACCTCCCCTGCCTTGAAGTAATCCATAGCCTAAGCCGCTGATAACAAATTATTATCAGGAAACATTTTTTTTCAGGGCACAGACACTGTAGGTTGTGGAGTTATGGCCAGATGTGCTGAAATGCCTACATATATTTTGTTACAGAAATTTTGTTTACCTCTTGAAAGACCTTGCATAATTTTTTCTCTAGGCAGTTTTGTTCCTTGAGTTATAAGAAGTAACGTTATAAGATATTCATCTCTGTTTTTTTGGGAAGTAAATCATAAAAGGAAAACATTTTCTTTAAGTCCATTCTTGTTTTCTTCTCTCTTCCATAAAAAAAATGCTAAATATAAGTGGATCCAGTTGGATAAAATTACCATTTGTGATTGCTCTTTGTCTAGGCATCTTCTGCTTGCTCTTAGTGCACGGAAAAATGCTCATCTGTATGTCAAATTTCAACTGAACTTTAGCATCTAAAATTTGGTATGCTGTTCAAGACTCTTAAGCCATTGAAATTTATCGACTCACATTTGAAACAGCCTATAGAAATGAATGGTACAGATACTCATACAACATGTATGAGTGTGGTATAACTGTTCTCTCGCTAATTCAGATGACTCAGCCAGGACCACGAGTAGAAATGATATTAGTGAGAGTTACCTACAGTCCAATGCAAGTTGCTGTTTCTATAGAGGACTAATCTAAAATCTTCATGTATATTTGGGGGGACTAACACCTTTTGAATACCAACTCTATAGCAGATCCTTTTGTAGTTATCATACAAATGTAATTTTGTCTTTAGAGCAGCCACTTGGCTATGTTAAATGTCCATATTATAAGTGACATTACTGAAATTTAGAGACGTTAAGCCATGTTCAGAAAATTACACGGCCGGTAAGTTGTTGTCAAGTGGAAAAAACCCAGTGCCTCTTAGATAGCGCAGACTGGAGCACGAGGACAGAAGGGCTGGCATGTTGCACAGTTCCCTATTTCAATATCCATGCACTCATGCTTGTCCCTGGCATAGCTGGATACCTGGTGAGCTGCGCTCCTGGAGAGCATATTCATCATTCCTGTTTCTCTCTTTCCATAGCTACTTGGGAAGCCACAGGGTGGCTCTGACCTACTGAACCAAGGTTTTTTGTTTTGTGTTCATTGCATCTAACTTATATTCTAGGTGAGGGGAGAAGACTGGACGAAACGTTATGAATAGCAGTAATAAGTATGTTTAGCCTCTACCTTCTCTTTTATTGAAATCATAACTGTCTTTGAAGTTCAAGCTTTATATCGCACAGCTTCACTAATTTGTTAATCTATATGCTCATTTATCTTTTATGTGATTATTCTAGTAATAATAAAAATAATCGATTTATTAGGGCTTTCTATGTACCAGGCTTTCCTCTAAATGGTTTACAGGTATGAACTCATTTAGTATTTATGACAGACCTATGATGTACTTTACTGAAAAGAAAGAAAAAAATACCACAGCAACAAGAGGTTAAGTGACTTGCCAAAGATTATATGACTAGCAATTGACAGAAATGGGAAGAAAGGAAGAAGCAGAAGATTCTGTTTTATCACTTATCTAGGTAAACAGAGACAGGTTTTGAAAAACTGCCCATCTTTGTCACCAAAGGAAGATTATGAATGTGCCCAAATTAGGTAATCTGTAGATGATTTTACCAAATTGTCCACAAACTTTTATGACTCTTTAAAGATTACAAATGATGAAGCTTTCTCTTACTGGTGATTTCTCTCTATCAATGTGGCTGAAATGGCTTCTATGCTATAATGTAGCTGTATCAGAAAAATGGACCAGACTCGAATGGTAGTGTGAAACTGGAGGACTTGCATAATTTTTAAAGCATTTTACATGGTATTTATCCGAAAGTGTATATTGCCAGACACCAATCACAGTATGGGTAGTCATGTTAAGATGATTGCCTATTCAAGGCAGACTTTGTTTCAGTTACAGCAGCTCTGGTTTTGCAGCACAAAGTGCATTTTGGCCTGACATATCGTGGGTCAGCACAAAACCCTCGCACGAGACTGGGAAGAGTTCTCTTCATGGGAATTACCAACAAGATTATCTTGACAGTTATAATAAGAATCGGAAAACTTGATTTCTAAGCTCTTTGGTAAATTCTTTTTGGCAGATAAACTGTTATAGGTAAAACTTGTTTTTATTGTTACAGTGTTAACCTCCTTGAAACAGAATTTTGCATTGAGTAGGCTGAAGGGTGGCAGTGGTGACTATGGAAAGCTGACCCCGAGCAGGAGAATCCCCACTCCTACCCAGAAAAATGTTTTCTTCAGGACCCCTTTCCTTTGAGAGCACTCAGGGCCATCCTGAAGGATGCAGTAATTGCCCTCAACAATATTTATTTAAGCTCCTTCGATGTTTGGGGAACCATGAACACTATACTTTATGAAGTTTAAGGTTCTATCAATTACTAGTATAACATGCTCTGATATTAAATATACCTTCAAAAACAAGCAAAAAAAAAAAGTGCTGCCAATTCAATCTATACCTTAGATTTTTATTTTACAACAATTGAAGCAGCTCTTTTAGTTACTTAGATATAGATTTGGGTCCTATACAACTCTTATGCACATGTGGAAGAAAGAAAATCTAGACAAAATAAATTTGGGTAAGGTATCCCTAACGCTCCTTCACGTTCAGAGATGGACTTTCCCGATCACTTTTCAACCCAGAATCTCCCATGCCCGTGGTTTCCCACACAGCGTTGTCCTCTGCCAAAAAGGACAATGGTCACGCAACATTTCCTTAAAGAACGCGAAGGACCCATGATAGACCCAGAGCTTTTAGTGCTGGGCAATTAAACTGACTTTGCAATTATACAGAGCTAGACTATTTGATGAACAGTTCCCGAACGTCGCTGAACAGCTCACCGCTGTTCCTCATGTATGTCCCCCCTCCCCAGTACACACATGGACTTACACACACATATTTGTTTCTTAGGCTTGAAAGGACTGCTTAGCTCCTGTCTCCAGGATTTATTTTCCAGCCACTGTGATCCATTCTGAAACTCTGGATGCCATTGCTTTTAATACTTGTACATGGACTTGCACTGAAAACTATGTCATGGTCGTGACTGACACCTGAAGGCAGCGATTGCAAGGAGCCTTAGATGATAAGACATGTCCTTTCCCAGACAAGTTCAAATGGGAGAAATAGGTGTCTTCAAACCAAGGAAATATGGTGTTTGGTGGGCTAGTTAAGGTGAATGAGAGAGAAGATGTGACATGAAAGATTACTAGGCACACAATATCCTTTGTGATCTGTCCAGAATTTAAGAGGTTTAAACTTCATTCTCTGGCTGATGTTAAAACACAAATAACACTCTGACAGTCTCTTGCTTTATTTATATTAGCTGCTTTGATCCTCACAGCAAACCTGCGTGTTCAGTAACATTTTCTCTTATAAATGAGGAAGCAGAAGTTGAGAAAAGCAAAGTAACTTACCAAAGAATTTATGGCTCTCAAGCATCTGAGCCAGTACTTGAACACATTTGACTGTTTGGTTTTGGACTTCACTGTCTGTACTTGTGCCCCTCCAGTGGAAAGGTGGCTCCAGGAGGGGAGGGGTCTAGGGTGTAAACAGTGACTAGCATGTGGTGGGATTCAGTAAATGTGTGTTGGATGAACGAATCAATGTCTCCCTTATAAAAAGTGATTTCAGTAGATTGGCCTTATCTCTAAAAGGCTTTCCTCTCTGGGTCTCATTTGGCATTGCTAGACTTTACCTTTACAATGTGTTTTTATCATAGCCTTCTCTAAAACACTACAATATTGGAGTTTTATATTCTTGCAACTTAGGTCATTTAGTGAATTCTAAGAGCTTTGTATATATGCTTGATCCCTAAAATGGTGTTTGTTAAGTATTCTTAAGTAATCACACAAACAAGAATATATGAATATAAATCCTTTCTTTACATTGTATTGACAGAACACTCATGGGGCTTTATCTTTTGCTTGTTTGTTTTTACTTAAATAGCAAGAAGAAAGGGACTTGAATTTTTATTTAATAAGTTGGAAGATTTTGTGCAAACTGAATTTCCTGAGACCAAAACTCATTGCTTAAATACTTTAATGAAATAATTAATACTTAAATAAGTTTTAAATGCTTAAATGAAATAATTCAGCTTAAAGTCAAGAAAGTGAGAAAAGAATGTTAAGTGAAAATAGTCTATTACGTTATGTTGCTTATGTAACTGTGATTTGGACCATGTTGTGCCTGGGCAAAACTTACAAAGTTGACTTTCATTATAAACTAGCTTCCAGAAATTAATTATTTTCAAATTGGATTGCAACTTCCCTTATACCCAGAAAGGTTTAGAAATGATGCTTATCCCTCTTCTTACATGCATTATAGTGAGCGATATTACTAAAGGAAAACTGTTGCCCATTAAGTGATGTAAGCACAGGGAAAATATTAGCAGCCTTTTGTCTAAACATGTACACTGGTGGATTACAGAAGGTTTTAATCAGTCATTTGCAAATCTGCCTATACAGGATGGGGCAAAAGGAGGTTTACAGTTGTGAGTACATGAAACAGGCTTTATTCTTGTATTATTATTTACTAATTATTGTATTATTTTCCATATGAACAATGTAAACCTACTTTTGCCCCACCCTGTATTTCAGAATCAACAGGATGATTTTTAAAAATATATATTCACTAAGAATTATAAGAGTTCAAATAAATCAGAGTTGGGGGTGTATAACACTAAAAAAAAAAAATTCCCCAGTTGATTTTAATATGTAGCCACTTTGGGAAACCTGTTGTTTCAGATACTTTGGATTCACTGTAAAAACCAGAGTTAGGAACTAAATCTAATTTCAATAAAGAAAACCATTACTGTGTATTCATCCAAGAGTAAAAATATGAGATTAAGAACCTCATTTTTAAAAGATTCAATAATCAGATATTACAGATAAATTGGGAAATAGTGTATTTTAATTCAGAAAATTCTCATCAAATACCTACCACCATACATCTTTAACTTAACATCTAAAATTTTTCGTCATAAGTTTAAACAGTTGTAAAGGATGGCAATATATTGTGAAAATTAACATTTTTAAATAAAATCTATCCATCACTTTAAAAATCATATTTTATTAAGTCTAAATGCTAGCAATGTATTGTTCATTATCATTAATTTAAAAATATACAAACTCTTCTTTAATATATTTTACTTGAAATTACTTTCACATAACATAAATATCGTTACACAATATTTTTTCTTGAAATATTTTTATTGATGATGCTATGAAATTTCCTGAAACAAAAGAAAGCCTATATAAAAATTTAAAAAGTATTCTGATTATTATTAAATTAATATAATGAATGCGGTTGCAACAATACAAAAATAACAATAATACCTAACACAGAGCACATTTCCTATGTGCCAGGCACAATTCTAAGCACTTTACATATATTAGCTCATTTAATACTGGCAAGAATCCTAAAGGAACTTAATATTATTATGTGAATTTTATAGATGAGAAATTTGAGGCACAGGGAGATTAACTTTCTTAAGATTTCATAGATAGTAAGTAGTGGTTTCAAGATTGGATCCTAGACATATTGGCTTCAGGTTTTAGAATTTTTGGATCAAAATCTCATACATTTTAATCAGTTATAGTTTATTTTTTAATATTTATTAGAAATGCATTTCTTAAAAAATGGATGGGGAGCCTTGGTGTCTTGGTTAAAGGAGGCTTAGTTTAAACTTTGTGATTTTTTGTTTTTCCAAAATTTATCTTTATTGTTGAAAGTATTACAGATGTTCCCCCTTTCCCCCCCTCCATTGACCTCCTCTATTCTGCTCCCACTCCCCCCACCCCAGGCCTTCACCATACTATTGTCTTGTCCATGGGTTATGCATATCTTATA
Source organism: Cnephaeus nilssonii (assembly GCF_951640355.1). Classification (NCBI taxonomy): domain Eukaryota; kingdom Metazoa; phylum Chordata; class Mammalia; order Chiroptera; family Vespertilionidae; genus Cnephaeus; species Cnephaeus nilssonii. Next base: position 66,656,784 of record NC_137084.1, on the reverse strand, counting down.
TAATAAAAGCCTAGGTGGCATCACCCTCTTGTGTGACGCCCTCGCACGACATCACCACATGCACAGCGGAGGTGGGGCCCTGTGGCCACTCCATGTGGCGAGGGCCTGGGTGTCCCGAGGCTCTGTGCAGCATGGAGGAGGCAGGTCCTGGTGGAGGAGGTGGGTCGCAACAGGGGAGGGCAGTTGGGGGTGACCAGGCCTGTAGGGGAGGGCAGTTGGGGGTGATCAGGCCGGCAGGGGAGCAGTTAGACGTCAATCAGGCCAGCAGGGGAGTGGTTAGGGGGTGATCAGGCTGGCAGGCAGAAGCAGTTAGGGGCAATTAGGCAGGCAGGCAGGCAGGCAAGCGGTTAGGAGCCAGCGTTCCCGGATTGTGAGAGGGATGTCCAACTGCCAGTTTAGGCTCGATCCCTGCATGATCGGGCCTAAACTGGCAGTTGGACATCCCCCGAGGGGTCCCAGATTGGAGAGGGTGCAGGCTGGGTTGAGGAACACCCCACGCTCCCCCTCCCCCCATGCACGAATTTCATGCACCAGGCCTCTAGTATGCAAATAAGTTCTTTGATTAATCTCTTCCTGCCCTCCACCCTCCTTCCCTCTGATACTCCTTAGTCTGTTCTGTGACATTTGTTTAACTTTCAAGAGGCCTTTACACATTAGATCAATGCCAGGAATGGGTGAGGGTCATACTTTTCCTGTGTAAAGTGAGGAAAGGAGGTTGTGAAATGGAAAGTGGGAGAGGAGAACCAGTGTGACTAATTGACTACCTGGGTGTTCTAAGGAAAACCTAAGGGAGGTTTTGGGAAAGAATACATATGGATATGGAGGACTTGAAAACAGATTTCAGCAAAACTATTTCTGTCCATGTACTTCTTGCAAAGATGTTGTGTGCCTCAAGGGCATGGATCCCCCAGTTTAAAGAAGCTGCCCTAGAGTAGGACTTCTCAAGGTGTGTGCCCCAGCATCATCTGGGAACTTGTTAGGAATCCAACTCATTGGACCCCACTCCAGACTTACTGAATCAGAAACTTGGAGGGTGGAGTCCAGTGACCTGTTTTCTTTTTTTAAAATGTGCAGCTTGACTTGGACCACTGCCATTGGTTCTACACAGCCCTCAAAGCATGATGCTACTTTGTGCTACGGTTACTATAATTTATCCAGTCAAAGGCATCACCATTGTAAGAGAAAGTCCAGTTTTAAATATTTTTAAATGTAAAAAATAAATGGTTGTTTTCCATTGAATGAATATGGTCTTGCCTTGCCTATAAGATTGTTAAGGGTACTGGCTTCATTGCCACCGTGTTCTTCTCACCTTTCAGTGCTAGCTGGGCAAGGTATTGAGTAAGTATTTGCTGAGTGCACATCACCATTGGGCTGCTTTGTATATTGTGTGTTCTCTGAGTTTTTCATCTTCTGTTCCCTTCTTTGCCCTGACAAAGCCTTATCCTGAGGAAATATTTGATGCTCAATAAACAATTGTGGATTCATTGACTGATTATTTATGGAGTTGGAGGCTGGTACTAGGAATTAAAATCAGGTAGGAATTGAAGAGTTTGGCGGTATCTTTAACTATGGAAAAAAGATAATAGTTACTGCTTCTATTTTTGGACAATGAGAGAGGGGACAGAGTGTCCTTGACTGTGAGAAAGTTGGGATTAGAGTCAGGAGATAAGGAATACTCTTTGATTGGTATTTGTGTCTCCATTATCCGAAATCATATTGTTTATCTGACTTTTTCCCCTTGTATTCTCATTACTGTATAATCTTAATGAAGGAAGGGACTGGGAGTCATTTTCCACTCTATTTCAAGTATCTAGCACCTGTCTCACAGCAGTTAATCAATAAATATGTTGTGAATAAACAATTGCATAAATGTGTCAACTGAGGTTTACTAAAGCCTAGAAGGGTTTTTGTGTGTGAAAAATTATTTACAATAATTGATGTTTTAATCTTACCCACTTACATTAAGTTGCAAAATTTAAATCCTAGGATTTCTCAAGCTTTTATTTTTAAAATTATTTATTTATTTTCATTGAATTATAATTTACATATATTAGTTTCATGTGTACAACATAATGATTTGATTTGTATAAGTTGAAAAATGATGACCACAAGAAGTTTAGTTAACATTCGTCATCACACATAGTTATTTTTTTCTTGTACTGAGAACTAAGATTTACTCTCTTAGCAACTTTCAAAAATACAATACAGTATTACTAACTGTGGTCATCGTGTTTTACATTACTTCCCCATGGCTTATTTATTTTATAACTATGTGTACCTTTTGACTACCTTCCCTGCCTCTGGAAACTACCAAATTTGTTCTCCTTATCTATAAGTTCAATGTATTTATTATGTAATTTTTTATTTCACTTAAAATTGCAGCAACCTGTGTTTTAAAAACCTCTCCAGGTGATTCTAATACATGCTAAAATTTGAGAGTCACTGACTAAGAGAAATTCTTACCCATATGCCCCAAGATATACATGTAGGAATGTTCAAAATGTGATTGTTTCTAATATTGAAACAAAATTCCCAGCAGGGACAGCCTATTTTAATTTTTATTATTTTTTTTCTGTGCTACCCATGATGCTCATCACCATTCCAGCCCCGCCTTTCTCTGCTCTTCCATGAGGACACCCACCTACTCCTCCACCTCACCCTGTCACATAGCATACCCTGCAGGCTCCACTGTGACTTCCTGGGAAACCCTGCACTACACCCACATGGATGTTATCTTCATTTTACACATTAGAAAATGTAAGCCTGGCATCTAAAGTAGCTTTGTCCCAAAGTCACATAGGTAATTGGCAGGGCTGGGATTCAAACCCAAGCAGTTGGACTTCAGAGTCTATGTTCTAAACCCCTACTCTATACCCTCTTAGGTAAGGCATTATTAATACTCACTTCCAGTATCATATTCCAAAGGGACAGAAACAAAGACAAGGAACCTTTCCTGTTATATTTCAACTCACAACAGTTGATGGCTACTACATATGAATATCAACCTTATTTTATCATGCAAACTAGGATATTTGGTAGGACTATCTAGGACCAAATTTAAGTCACTTATTCTAAAATTTCAGATTGTACAGAAAGAAGTGTCTTATATAATGAAAAGAGTGAAAAGGAAAGAGAATAGAAAAGGAATTTTAAAGATGTGATTTGCAAACGGATTCACCCTGCAGTATTTGGGGACTCAGGATGAAATCAGGAACTTCTTGAATTTCGGGACTGCCCCAAATTGATAGGTACTAAATATATAACTGCTCATTCAAATTCTTGCAAGTCCTATTGAATTTGGGTGATTTCCCCTATTTTCCTTCCTCTGTACACCTCCTTCTTTCTTCAGTTATAATACTTATTTTTAAATCCTTTATGTTTCCTTCTCTTCCCTTTTATGACCTGGCCAACCATTTTCAGGAGGGCTGGAGGAGGCATAGAAATCAGAATTAGGAACTACCCATATTCAAAGCAAGTTTGGATTTTTAGTATATCAAATATTTATTTTACCACAGACTCACTTCACTCACTCAACTGAGTCCATCTTTTGGTGATGCTGTGTTGTATCTTAGGCATTGTGAGGTGTGCCCCAAGCAATTCATTAATAACTAGACTTCAAGGATCACATTTTCAAAGGAATTTGCTTTTTAAAAAAATTAAATTTTAGGAAATTTTTAATATAATCCTTAGAATCCCATGATATTGACATACCCTTTTATATGTTTTCCTGAGTGGAGAGAGAGGAGTGGGGCTTGTATGTAGCCCATCTATATAGAGCCTAAGGGAACTTCTCTCCCTTTTGTCATCCACAAGATCAGCTGCAGAGTAGAAGGATAAAAAGGATGAGAGCCACTCACTGTTCTCGAAAGCACTCAAGAGTCTTCATATGAGTTAAACAAAAAATGTGTGTGTGTCGGGGGGCAGGGCTTCTGAGTTGGCATGAAGCTCATGAATACAATTTATGAGTGCTCATCCCAAACTAAATAAAAGAATTACTGTGTATATTTCTTGAATATGTTTATTTATTTTTTCATTTTTAGAGAGAGAGAGGAAGGGAGAAAGAGAGGAACATTGAACATCAATTGGTTGCCTCCTGAATCGAGCCCACAACCTGGGCATCAAACCAGCAACCTTTTGGTGCATGGGACTATGCTCAACTAACTGAGCTATACCAGCCAGGACTACTGTGTATATTTTGAATGAGCTTGAGCCTTTACTTTTAACTTAAGTGTAACAGAAACAACAAATGAAATGTTGCAGACAATACTTGAGGTGTTTTACTTTTCTGTCAATTTACCTAATAGCATTATATTAAAAAAAGGAGTTGTTCAAGTAGAATATTATTACTATAAGAGGAAAACTTTCATAACCTTCAAACCCACATATAGTATTGGTATTTTATTGGCAAAATCGTATGAGGATTGACATTATGGTGCCCTTGAGTCATCAAAAGAGATTTAAACATTGCATTTTAGGAATATTTTAAATCCAATATAGTTAACAAAAATGTTCATACTATAAGGCATGATAGTAAAGTGGAATGTTTCTTTATGTGGATTAGCTCATTGACAATAATCCTATATAATAAAGGCTAATATGCAAATCGATCAAATGACAGAACAACCGGTCACTGTGATGCGCACTGACCACCTGGGGGCAGACGCTCAATGCAGGAGCTGCCCTCTGGTGGTCAGTGCACTCCCATAGGGGGAGCGCCACTCAGCCAGAAGCCCTGAGCCAGGCCCCTGGCTGGTGAGAGCAGTGGTGGTGGTAGGAGCCTCTCCCACTTCTGTGGCAGCGCTAAGGATCTCCGACTGATGACTTAGGCCTGCTGAAATTGGGTGCGGGGAGCAGACCTAAGCTGTCAGTCAGACATCCCCCATGGGCTCCCAGGCTATCAGAGGGTGCAGGCCGGGCTGAGGGACCCCTCTCTCCCCCTGAGTGCACAAATTTTGTGCACTGGGCCTCTAGTCAAATATAATCTGTGACCTTATTGTGGGACAACTCAGTAAAATGGCTTCTACAACCTGACGTTCTTCTTTCTCCAATATCAACTCTCCTCATCTAGTCTTGATCTTTGTGTTCTCACAATAAACATACTGATGCTTTTGATTGCTGTGCCTTTCTGTAGAGTATGCACGTGGCCTAGATTAGCCTTGCTTCTTTTTTATTGGGCACACCCATTCAGAGGATCCTTCCCTAGACCCTCCCCTCCATTGCAGGCTGGAGTAGCTTAGAGCTCTCACTATGTTCTGAGCAGATTTCTCTCATTGCTTTTATGACACCATTATTCAGTGATTTATTTCTGTGTCTGTGTATGTGGGGCTTTCAGGTGTTCCAGGGCAAGGGCTAGGGCTTAATAATATACTCGTTAGTTGCAGAACAGTGTGTCATACACAATATCTAAAAATATCTGCTGCGTGGAAGGATGGCTGAATGAATCAATCTTGCCAACTCAAATGCCTGGGCTAGTAATAAAAACGGGTAAAGCAAGTCTGATGTAAAGGCAGGGCGAGTTGGGGATGTACTGACCTTGAGAGATTGTCCTACCAAAAAAATGACAGTCTCCACTCAGCCCTGGTCAGTTATTATCAGGAGGAACTAGAGGGCTGTGTTCCTAAATCCTTTAGTTTTTAAAGATAAGCCAGAAGAAATATTTTACATGTGGAATGTTCTGACTTCTAAAACACAAAATGGTCTAAAAGGACTATAAGCCAGAGCTAAGTCTCAGGCTGATGATCTATCTATATAATAGAGGAATATGCAAATTAGCTGGGACGCCATAACGTCACCACCAAACAGCAGGGGTCTGAGGCTGCAATGGCGCCTGGCCAGGTGATGGATCTCAGGTTGCACTCCCCCACCCAGTGGGCCTTGACAGGGAACCTCAGGCCATGCCCGTCACCTGGCAGGGCTTGACTGGGGACCTCAGGCCGTGGCCCCCACCCTGGCACCAGGCCGGGAGACCTCAGGCCATGCCCCCCACCCCAGCGCTTGTCCAGGGGACCTCAGGCTGCACCCCCTGCCCGGCGGGACTTGACAGGGGACTCAGGCCACATTCCCCACCCGGCAGGGCTTGACAGGGGACCTTAGGCTGTGTCACCTGCCCTGGCGCTGGGCCAGGAGACCTCATGCCACACCCCCCACCCCAGCACTGGGCTGGGGACCTCAGGCTGCGCCCCCTGCCCGGAGGGGCTTGACGGGGGTGGGGCTGGCAGAGTCTGGGTCTCACCCAATGGGGGTGGGGCCAGCTGGGTCTGGGTCTCCTACATTTCTGAAGCGCGTGTGGGTGGTGGGTGGGAACTTGACTCTAGGTCTCGCAGTGCACCCCAGACTCTGACAGGAGGAAGGTTTTCATATACATTTTACTAATTTTCTTTCATGTCTGACACTTCTATTATAGAGAAAGGGCAAATAGCAATATTAAAATAGTTCCTCTAATCAATTCCCTTTTAATGTGCACGAATTTTGTGCACCGGGCCTCTAGTTTTTATAGATTTACAATACACAAAAAAATTACTTTCTCTGAAACCCTAATTGCAAGTGGAACAGATTTGCTCACTACTTTTCTATTATAATGAAACTTACCACTCTATTAATCCAAGAAAAGAGAAAGAGAATGTTATCATTTTTGTCATAAAGGTATTAATTTTGATTCTCAACTTGGGCTGGCATATATTACTTTTTCACAAGATGGCTAGCCATTGCTTTACAAAAGAACAGTAAAAGACATTGAATTGATACTATATATTTTAATGTTTATAAAGAAATAAATCTTGAAAAAAATCATTGCATTAAAATCTTTTTAAATTATCATAAAACTCAGTTAATTGTCTCTTAGGAAACAGTTCACCTTTATTTAGAGATATGTCCATGATATGTCATGATTATTAAGGTTTAAACTATGTACTCTGTTAAAAATCTATAGAGATGACTTTCTAGGGAATAAGAAACTGGGATAGTGCTTGTCAAAGTTTTATAAATAAGGTTTTATTTATATAAAATTTTCAGCATTTCATATTCTGACCACAGGAAACAATATGACTGGTTCTCACAGAAATCTGCTACAGTCCACTGTAGACACAAATATTCTGTGACATATTTTACATTAAAAGTTTGCATCGTGTTCCATAACGTTCCCATGTTTGTCTAAAAGGAAAATAGTTTCCCACCACCCATTTTTCCAAAGATACGTAATATGTTTATTCGTAACTTTGCATGCCATCAGGTCTCCCCACATTCTTAGGGGTACTCATAACAGGAAGGGGAAAAGCCAGTGATTCCCATCCACGATTATGAGCAGGAAATATCAACTCAATCACTCCTCACACTCTGATCACAAGCAAATACACAGAGCATATGGGTCCTTCCTAGACAGGAAAAGGTAGTTAGGGGAGGCAAGAGGAAGATACGTTTAAACAATGAACTAAAGGAAGGTTCCTTTCAGCATGGTGAAAGAGTAGGATGCCATGTGGCGATGTTGAAAACAGAGGTATTTGAAACGGAAGCAATAAGATGGAGCCTCCCCTCCCCCCCTCCTCACACACACACCTGTTCCATGACCAGTTGACACTAAGCCTTTGAATAAACAGGTAAAGAGAGCTGATTTCACAAGAAAGAGAGTCAGTTGTATCACCCAGTGAATGCACACTTTACAGCCATAACAAGTTGCAGAGAGTAAGCTCCAAAGCCTGAGCTCGGCAGTGTCTCCATGGCCTAGCACAGCGGTGAGCTCAGAGTGAGGGCTCAGTGAACACTGGTATCAGGCCTCACTGTCCTGCCAATAAAAATCATACACAGCCGGAAACGAGAGGAGGTAAACGCTAAATACAGCCTGGAGCAATCTGAACCTGTAGACTGGAATCTTTGTGGTCTGTTTTAAGACTGAAGTGCAGAGAACATGGCAATCTTAGGAAAGACAGTGAGGGGAGGGAGCGGGGGGGCTAGCGCCCACACCTGGGGTGAGGAAATGGGCCTGCGATTTATGGAGGGAGCATCCAGCTATGATAGCTGGATCTGCTGCTGTCTGTCTGAGCTTGGAAAATAGGATAACTCTCTTTTTTGGTTAATCAAGACTTTTGTTGATTAGGTTGTATTTCATTTTTGTTTTTAACCCCCCCCCCCCCCCCCCCGCCACTGTCTGGGTGAAGCAGAAAAAAGGATTCAGTGAGATGGATAACTTGCCTCTCCTTATTGCCTGGCCCTGGGCGCCACGAGCTGAAACTGGCCAGGACTCGGAGGGGTACTGTAGAGGTCAAGGTCTCTCCTGGGAGCCAGGAAGTCCACCATATTCCCAGTCCATATATGTTTTGTACAGGGTCATGCAGGCATGGGGAACATGAAGGATGCCAGCGTACTCTGGCTATTGCTCATTCTCTTAATAGGTTAATTTTTTTATTGTTTCGTTGCTCAACTTTTGAATATGATTAAGTGCCTAGTTAATACAACAAGCATAACAAAACATGAATATATGAAAAGAAAAAACTTTTCTGTATGGCATCTCTGAAACTGGCCCCTTAATCTATAATAATAAAAGCATAATATGCTAATTAGACCAGACATCCTTCTAGATGACCTTCCGGATGAAGCTGGGACTGCAGCCATGGGAATGAGGGATCCAGGCAGCTGCTGTGGCTGCAGAGGCCTGCTCTTGCACGAATTTCGTGCATCGGGCCTCTAGTAAAAAAAAAAAAAAACAGAAATAAAAAGGAACAGTTTCCACTTTCAGTTCTTCATGTTGAAATGACACAGTCTATAGTCTCATGCACCCTTTCATTGCACATACTGGTCTGTTTGCCTGGAATGCAGCACCTTCCTTCCTCTTCAATTACAGGACCTCTTTGCCTCCTATCAAAGCACTTAAAAGTCACCTCCCTGTGGAATCAGATCCAACTTAGACCCAGTTCAGTGTGTCTGTTTCTAGATTTTCTTTTTAAAAAAATATATTTTATTGATTTTTTTACAGAGAGGAAGGGAGAGGGAGAGAGAGTTAGAAACATCAATGAGAGAGAAACATCGATCAGCTGCCTCCTGCACACCCCCTACTGGGGATGTGCCCACAACCAAGGTACATGCCCTTGACTGGAATCAAACCCGGGACCCTTGAGTTCGCAGGCCGATGCTCTGTCCACTGAGCCAAACCAGCCAGGGCTGTTTCTATATTTTCAAGTGCATTGTACATATCTCTAGTATAGCATTTAAATCAAGTGTGCAAAGTGTTCCAAGTTTCTCTTGCCAAACTATGAATACTTACAACAGCATCTAGTACAGGGCAGGGGTTTACAAAATGCTTCTTTTTGCAAGGGTCTAATTTTCCTTTGTATACATCCTCTTGTTATGGGCTTGGCATCTGGATGTTAAGTAAATTTTTATGGAGAGAATGATGTACGGATGCATTTACTCTACTAGAATTCACTACGGGAACCAAAGGAGATATGATCAAATAAAGGAGCCTTTTCATACATATGTGGTAGACTATTATATAATTCTTAGTGTACCTGATACACTGTAAGCTGAAATCTTAGCAGTTGAGCTAGTTGAGAAGGGATGGAAGGTGGAAACTATTATGAACTTGATCTGGGGTTGATTCTAAAGTATTGATCAGCAGTCCAGATGATAATGTCCAAAGGCATGAGACTAATATTACTTGGCTTACTATTGCCATACAAAAGGTCTGCTCTAATCGCTGGCAAGACAGCAGGAACGAACTGGTTCTGGGATTCATCCTATGGTGTCATCTGAATTATTTTTTATTAATTGAGTTTTAAAGAGGATACCAGCTATAATAAAGATTCAGAGAGGGGATTACAAAGCCTAGTCAGGGAGAAACAAAAGCAAAAAAAAAAAGGCTGGTATCAGGTTTGGCAGTTGTGAGATAGGCTATAGGGAAGAGTACAGCTTGGGGTGGATTTGGTTTCTGCGCTAGGCCTGTTTCAGTTCGAAACTTCCCAGGCTAGCATATTTGCATTGGTTGAGCTGAGCTTATGTTCTTGGTCTTGAGCACCAGTGGCTGAATCAGGCACGGGAAGAAGGGACTGGCTGCCTCTTTTTGATTATGCTGAACCCTATAACCCTTATCTTACTTCCCATTAATATCCTACTTCCTGAATTTCTGCAAACCCAGACTTCTCTTTTCACATCAACTGAATATCACTTAGTTTATTTGCCATTTTCTTGGAGAAAAGAGTAATTTCTCAGTCCTGATATTTTCATTTTAGTCTTGTTACTCAAATCAGAAATAACCACACTGGGTAGAGTCCAACAGTATTTGTAACTATCACTTCTGTTCACACCATAGCATTTACATATATGTTTTTCTAGGCACTGCCCAGAACCCAGAATTTGACCTGATCCTCATTCACTAATCTATATATATAAAAGGCTAAGCAACTATCTCACCGTACGACCGGTAGCTATGAGGCACAATGACCACCAGGGGGCAGACACTCTGACCAGTAGCTATGACATGCACTGACCACCAGGGGCCAGACGCTCAACGCAGGAGTTACTGAGCTGCGGTGACTTGGCAGCAGTGGTTCTTGGGTGACGCAACCCAGAACCAGAGAGGAGGGAGCCTGATTCCAGGGAGCATCACCCGAGAACCACCCTCTCGCAATCTGGGACCCTTTGGGGGATGTCAGAGAGCTGGTTTCAGCCCCATTCCCACAGGCCAGGCCGACGGACCCCACCTGCTGGAGGGACCCCGCTCACTTCGCAGATGTCGTTCAAGCCGGGGCGCTGCCCCAGGTGCGGCTGGCCAGGGAGGGACCGTGGGAGGTTGGCTCCAGGGTGTGTCCAGCCGGTCTCGCCCAGTCCCACCCCGCCGGCTACCTTCTAATTAATTTCCTTTCAATGTGCACGAATCTGTGCACTGGGTCACTAATAGAAAAACAATAATGCAGGAATCGTAGAAAAATATGCAGAGCTTGAAACATTTATAATCTGAACCAGACAGATTTTTAAAAATAAGGTAATCTGATAGCTAAGACTGAATTTCTTTTAGAATTTGATTTTGGATTATCGACCACCACTCTTTTTTGCTTGGGACAACAAATAAACAAACCTAAATAGAAAGAAGAGATATTTCAAAAGCAAAATTTGGTGTTTCTGGCTCAACTCTTTAGTTTCTGTTTTGTGCCAGAATGGATTGACTAAAGTTTTATTATTTGGTCCAAATACTTATTGGTTCTTGATATATAAACCATGGAGACAGAATGTGATAAAAACATTTAGAGCCAAGTAATTTTGGATAGTTAGAAAATTCTGCCTCATGTGGCTTTATTCTTCTTCTTTTTCAAATGTGGGTTATGTGGATTTCTCTTCATTGTCTGTTTCTCCTGTCTCTTACAGCTAAGGGTGACAGGCTGCACAATGGAAAATGTGCACTCAGTGGCCCTGGCTTCACTTAAAGAAAATCATGGCCTTTATGTCCTGGAAATAATTTATAAATTGTAAATAAATTACAAGTTCTTATTGATGTCCAGAACTGTGAAGGGTCTGAGATTTTATTTCATTTGCAGATTTACAAGATAGCCTGTCAATTTCATGGGTGCTGGTAGAAGACACAAACCTTCTGGGTCAGAGATAAAGGACAGTTTATTACCCTACCAGTAACAGCAGCCAGTATATATATATTGATTTATGAGAAGAAGGGAGAGGGAGAGAGAGATAGAAACATCAGTGACGAGAGAGAATCATTGATCGGCTGCCTTCTGCATATTCCACACTGGGGATCAAGCCCACAACCCAGGCATGTGCCCTGACCGGGAATCAAATTGTGACCTCCTGGTTAATAGGTCAGTGCTCAACCACTGAGCCACACTTGCCAGGCTGTATTCTCATTATTTTTTTTTTTTATCAGTTCCCCAGGCCACCATTTGCACAAAGACATGAGAGGACACAATGGCCCTGCACACACAGTGAATTGTGTTTACAGGGGAGGAACTCTGAGTTTAGGGAACCTAAATCTTTTGTGACGGGCAACAACCATGACTGCCCCTGTGCTCTGGAAAGAGACACTGTCTCTGTCTTCCAAGGCTGTTTGCTATACCAGCATCCTTGAAATTGTAGTTTGGAACACAGGACAGTCATTGCCTTGCACACAAGAAACTCTAGGCCCATCTGTGAATGATGGGATTTTAGAAGTCTTTCTGAGTTTGTAATTGGCAGAGACGCTATTTTGAAGGAAAAGTTGATTTAAGAATTCTTAATAACTACAGAAAAATTGCAGACTATGACTGTATGAAGAAGTAATGAAAAGCAATTTAACTTAAGTTTGAAAATGGTAAATGTTATTTCTTAGGAGAGTAATTTGAATCACATGACTTTTTTTTTTTTTAAAAAAAGAGAAGCCAAGAAAGAAAAGTAGTTTAAATGGTCAAACCTAACATATTTTTGCTTTCTTTTTGATAAACTATTTATAAAGGTATTATTTTATTAAACTTGTCACTTTAAATGGCATAAATACAGTTTACTCTTCAGTGCTTTAAAGTATGTCATGCTTAATGAGTGCCAATTTATGATATTCACTTAGTTCTTTTAATTCATTTAGTAGTTTCAATGAATGTATTTATTGATTAAATGCTAAATGCTCATTTCCAGGAAGTTTAAAATGAAACTATTTTCTTTTTTTACAGAAGTTTGTTGACATGAAAATTTGTTCCTATACGGAGAAACTATTTTCTGATTACTAAAGTCCAGAAGCATTTTTTTAAAATATATTTTATTGATTTTTTACAGAGAGGAAGGGAGAGGGATAGAGAGTTAGAAACATCGATGAGAGAGAAACATCGATCAGCTGCCTCTTGCACACCCCCTACTGGGGATGTGCCTGCAACCAAGGTACATGCCCTTGACCGGAATCGAACCTGGGACCCTGGAGTCCGCAGGCCGATGCTCTATCCACTGAGCCAAACCGGTTTCGGCCAGAAGCATTTTCATCCAAACTAATCTATAGGTGCTGACTTTGTCCGAAACACTTATGCATGTGTAGTCATATAGCTGCTCTTAATGGGAATGATTGTTTTAAGTTTGGTTAGTGCAGTACCCAAATAAAACGTTTTATTTTTAAATCATATGGTTCAATTTCTTTTAAATATTACAATTGAATAAAATATAGGAATCATCTCTCATCCCACAATATTAAGTGAACCTAATAAACATAATTAAGCATGTATATTATTTTCTAAATAAAAATGAAATACAGCTGTGTGCAATATTAAAAAAATACTACATTTTTTTCAAATGTACAGCAGTTACATCACCTGGTCTGCAATATCACATATATTTTTACTTAATCTGTTGGTGCTTTATGATATATTGCCTTAGAAAGCCTCTAAAAGACATTTGCATATAAACAATAATGTAGTTATTCAACTGCCCTTTGTCCCTATATATTCATGCTTATGATAAATACAAAAAATTCAGTGGAAATTAAATTTTCTCTTTTCCTTTTGTTGCTTAAACACACTACAATGTGTTTTGAAGTTATAAAAATGGTTATTCCTTGCAGAAGTATTTTTATAAGAGCATTAACATAAATACATAAATTCAATTAAAATTAATAAGTATCAATACACTTGAACTCAACAAATGAAATTGATTTTCTGTTACCCATCCAAATATATGCATGATTCTACATCATAACATATATCTCTGTACTTTTTAAATATTATAAAATATTATACCTGTTTTTCATATGTGATATGTATTTTTATATTAACCATGTTAAAATCCACATAAAATCCTATTGAAGAACTTTTAATAAAGGAATTAATTATTTTGTGAGTAATGATTTCTTTATTGTTGAACATGTGTAAGCTGATTCTAAACTTCTGTTCTTATACATAATGTTGCCAAAAACATGTTACATATGTATTGTTTTCCTTTAGATTTTTTTACTAAATTCCAAAAAGAAGAATTTCTGAAATACAAAAACAATATATTTTTATAATTCTTAGATCATATTATTAAATTACTTTCTAAAAAGGCTGTTGCAATTTCTGTGTCATTAGTAAAAAGGGAAGATACAAATTTCACTTCAGTCTTGTATAACTTTGGTGATAGTCTTTATATTGCTAAGTATATGAAAAGTGATATCTCATATTAGTTTAATTTGCATTTCTTTATTAGTTGATTGACTATTTTTCCAAGTGTTACTTTGCTAATTATATTCTATATTGTGTGAATTATATTTCCATGAACTTTGACTATCTATTAGTGCTATAACATTTTTCTCAAAATATTATATAAGCTTTTTTCATAATATAGTAACTAATCCTTTGCTCTGTTATTAATATTGTGTTTTTCTCTCTGCCACTTTCTCTTTTTGAAATTATTTTATTATAAACTTTTCAGACTTTCTTTTCATTATGGTCTCTTCTATCTCATCAAAGTTTATGATTACTAATATAAGATCTTATAAGTATTGACTGCTTTTTTTTACAAAGCAATATCACAAACTTCATACTTTTCCATACCATATTTCCTTTTACTTAAATGTATGTGTATTTTGTAGAACCTTGTATTTTAGCAACTATAGATTTATTCCATTCTTTCTAGTAGATGCATTATATTCCATTGTATGGAAATAATTTCTAAGATGTTTGAATAGTTATTTCATCTCAGCTTATTTTTATAAATAAGCATAATTGTTATGGATGCAGCAGCTCCTGCAATAGAAAGGGTATTGCTTTTGAGGTCTAACTTTGATTAAATGGCTTGTCCCATCCTGAGACAAGTTACTTAACCTATTTAAATTTCACTTTTCTCACCTGTGATATAAGTATAACACCTATTTTTTAGGTTATTGGGAAGATTAAATGAGGTGGTAAATTTTAAATGTCTGGAATATAGTACAAGAAAGGAGAGAGCTATATATTACAGAAAGCCTATTTGTTGAAATTTACTTGGATTATGATTGGTTTAATAGAAATACTATTTTAGTCCCATTATTGAAATAATAGCTCCAATGTATATGGCAAGACTTTCATGGTCCTAACAGCTTTAAGGAATCTTAAAGTCATAATTGGCATATCTTAAAGACAGTTTATTTGTGAGAAATATATGTGTATATACGTATCTTAATGTAGCTTATTTATTTGACACAACAGTTACATTTTGGTGTAGGAATAGGCTAGTAGTCTCATTTTAGTGTCCCTTAGTTTGCTTGTAATCCAGATTATTGGAAATTAATGAGTAGGAGAAGAGAGGCAGCAGGCTAGGACCATATAATGCCTACTGAGACCAAAGGAAATATGACCATTCTCCATGTCCCTTTGTTAGTGTATTTCTGGTCTTTGGACAGTCTCTTAGGACCCAAGTCTGAAACACTCACAGAAAGATTACCATCTTGATTCCTGTTAGGATAGTCTGTTTTCTGTGCAAACTTTCAGTACAAACTCACTTCTTTCTAAATTACTGATGGGAGAGACAGCAGAAGACTGATGGGTCCCGGGGGGTATGCTTGGCACAACCCACAGGGGTCATAAGTTCTTAGTTTGAACCAATGAGGCTTTGGGGATCACTTAGTCATGTACTAGAATCCTGGAAAATGTTCTTGGCAGCAGCAGTTTTTTGTTCTATGCTACTCATCCTATACACACTTCAGAGAACTTGAGCTGCTTTGTTATTTCCCATAAAAAATTAATATATGAATATTTGTAAGCACCTGGGGGTCTTGGGGCCCACCTAGCTCCTAGGTATAAAGATACTTTGGGGATATGGAGAACACTGGATATAAAATCCTGATGGGAATAAGTTGAGGAGAATATAGGGGTTAAGAAGATGGAGACAATATGTCTGACAAGAATTTTGAAAACTTGCTCTCTGGGGGGAGTTTTTTTAAGCCAAACTTTCAGTGCCCTCCTCTTGCCCCTTTTTCATACACCAACCTGTTGAAAATACAATACAAATGCCCTCTTATCTGACCCTATTGGGACCAGTAGTTAATAGTTTAATTAGAATGAATTGAAGCAGAGAATTATGAATATTGCTTTATTCGTAGCTCAATACTTTAAGGTCAAACTTACATTAGGATTGTACAGTCAGCAATATTTTAATGTAGTGCCAAGGTTTTTCCTTGAGCTTATTCAAGTCTAAGGGCCACTGATTGGTGCTTCATGTCTGTCTCTTGTCAACCACAATAAACTGCATAAATTTGATTTATGGTATCACTTTCTTAATGTAGCATAAGAAGGTAAAAACTCCTCCAAAACCATTGTAGTATAGTTTTTTTTAATTCTTTATTGTTGAAAGTATTACAATGCCCCCCCCCCCCCCGTAGTATAGTATTTTTAAGATTCTAACTTTATCATTGCTTTGCTCAATCTAATTATAGGGCTTCCCCCCCCACCCTGAATAGACTCTCTCTTATCAAGCCTTCCCAAAGAATGCAAATTATTCTTCATAGAATTGACAAATCTCATACATTCCTACTCTATTAATTAAAATATGTAATTGATTTTTGTTGGAGCTGTAAGAGCAGTATTGTCATGTACATTAGCCGTAAGCATTCAGTGTGGTAAGAGCATCAAGGAGTTTGTTTTTCAAATATATAACATTGGTTAATCTAGGGGTAGATAAAAGGAGGTAAGTTAAGAAAGTGTGTTGTATATGGTCATTATATTGTGCCTTTAAATTGAAGAATTCAGATATATTAAATAACTTAGGGATCTGAATTTCTACTGGAAATCTCTGACTATGGTTTCGTGTACATAGATTAAATATGTTTGTGAAAGAAAAGCAACATTAATTAAAAACAATGTCTAAGAATAATGGTAACTATAATTTTGTTCTCATTCTTTATTGAGAGACATATCACATATACAGAAAAATAAATAAAACATACATGTACAACTTAACTAATAATTGGAAAATGAACTCTGTGTAACCAGTGCCAAGGTCAACAAACACATTTGCAAAACCCAGAAGACTCCCATGGGTGTCTTTCCAACCTGACTTTTATAATGATTATTTTTTTCTTTGTTGTTTACCATCTATGTATTTATCCTTGAACAACATACTGTGGAAACTTTATGTAAATGGATTATATCATTTGTATTCTTTTATTTATTGCTTTATTTAATCATATAATTTTGAGATTCATCAATGTAGTGTGTAGTTCTAGATCATTCAGTCATTTTCATTACTGTACAGTATCTCTTTGTATAAATATATCATAATTATTTTAGCATTATATTATTGATAGATATTTGTGTTGTTTCTTGGTGCTACTATAAACATTCTTTTTTTTTTTTTTTTTTGTAACTCTCACCAGAGGATATTTTTTCCATTGATTTTAGAGAAAGTGGATAGGAGAGAGGGAGGCTGAGAGGGAGAGAGAGAGACATCATTGTGAGAGAGACACATCGATTGGTTGCCTCCTGTATGAGCCCTGACCAGGGGCTGGGGATCAAACCTGCAACCCAGGTACATGTTTTTGTCCAGGATTCGAACCCGTGACCCTCTAGTGTTCGGGCTGACACTCTAGCCATTGAGCAACACTGGCCAGGGTTAAACTTTCTTATGTATGTCTTAGTGTATGTTTATTTGAGTTACTGTAAGGCTGCACTAGCAACCATTGCAGGAACTAGACAGTGACTATTTAAATTAAAATTAGTTAAATTAAATAAATTAACAGTTCAGTACCTCAGTTGTGTTAGCCTCATTTCAAGGGTTCAGTAGCAACATGTGATTTGTAGCCATAGTATTGGACAGCACCAATTATAGAACATTTCCATCACTGCAGGCAGTTCTACTGAACAGCCCTGCTCTAGGGTGCATACCTAAAAGTGGAATTATTAGGACCTGGGACACATCTTCAATCCTACCAGGTTAAGACCACTCTAGTTTTCAAAGTGGTTGGGCTAGTTCATATTCCACTCAACAGTACGTGAGAATCTCTCTCCTAACTCGTCTATATCCTCAACAACACTTGGCTTAGATATTATATTAGTTAGCTAGCGCTGCTATTCCAAAGTACCGCAAACTAGGCTGCGGAAACAATAGACTTTTATTGTTTCAGAGTTCTGGGAGCTGGAAATCCGAGATAAGGCTGTCAGCAGGCAGATTGCGAAGGAAGGTGCTGTTCCAGGCTTCTCCCCTGGGTCTGTCAGTGGCCGTCTTCTCCCCGTGTCTTCGCATTGTCTTCCCTTTGTATGTGTTTTGGGTCCAAGTTTTTCCTTTTTATCAGGACATCATCCTATCAGATTAGAGCCCACACTAATGACATCATTTTTACCTTTGTAAAAATCCTATCTCCAAAGAAGGCCACGTTCTGAGATACTGGGGTTTGGAACCTCAGCATAGGAATTTGGAAGGGAGGGGTGCAATTCAGCCAACAACAGATATTTTAGGTGCTTTAATATTTGCAAATCCGTAGAAATATAATGGTGTTCCATTGTAATTTTAATTTTATTTCCCTTAATTACTAAAGAGGATGAATACATTTTTTAGGTATTTATTTCCCATTTGGTAGTCCTCTCTCTCTCTCTCTCTCTCTTTTTTTTTTAAGAGATTGGTCAAGTTTTTTTTACCTTTTTCTTTTCCTATTAGGTTGCCTACTTTATTGCTTTGTAGGGTTTGTGTTTTTTTTTTTACTATTCTAGACAGTCGTGCTTTTTTTTATTATAGGTGTTACAATTGAAGTATGGTAGCAATCATCTCAGGTAGAAACTGCTGTTTGGCTTCTGTACTTATTTGTTTGCTAAAACAATAGAAAGTTATTTTGATTTTCTGAACTTATGTATGCTATCCCAATACTCCATTGATGATGGTTTGAATATCCCATTGATTGTGATCTCACTGGTCATCGAAGCACATTCTTCTGAGAACCAGATCAGCTCAATTATCCTAAATTGTCTCAGTAGCTACAGATAACGTGTTTTGGTTGACTCAGTGGTCCCGGAATCAGAACAGACCCTAAATTGCCTCAGTAGCCACAGATAATGCATTCCGGTAGACTCAATGGTCCCGGAACCTGGACAGCACAATTATTCTAAATTGCCCAGGTGGTCCTAGATAATGTGTTTCTATTGATTCAGTGATTCTTAGATACTTTAGGTAACTAATTTGGTCAATTTCACTTTTGTAAAAGCTTTGCACGAAACAGGTTCCTCATTCCAGACCCAAAGATGTAATCGATACCTTTGTGATATTCTGCCAATATAAGCCAGATGTGGCAAGCTGTTCGGGGCTGCGAGATTTGGAGCTTTAGCCCCTCGTATGCCGCTGGCCTTTAATAAATGACTCCATAATTCGACTTCTAGAGGCGTCCTTTGTAAGATGGGGGTACCCTACAACACAATCATGTTCTCTTTTGTGGTTTTCCTTTTACTTGTTTTTTTTTTTTATTGATAGCTCTTATATTTAATATATCTGATTTAACAAACATTCTCTTTATGATTGGTACTTTTTGTGTTTTGTGAGGAAATCCTTCCTTATCCTGAGGGTACGAAGATTTTTTCTATATTGTTTTCCAATAGCCTTGTAGTTTTGTTTTTCTCGCTTAGTTCATTTTTCTACTTCGGATTGTTTTTTGTTTATGTTAGGTAGAGGTAAAACATGTTGGTTTTTTCCCCAATAAAGAAAACCAATTTTATTGAAATTTTTATTCTTTCTTCAAAAATCTATAATGTCATCCCTGCTATATAAGAAAGTGTCCACAGGTTTGTCTGTGCTCCTTATTTTAACATTTTGTTCTGTTTACCTACCACTGTGCTGGTATTATACTTTATTTCCAGTGACTTGCAATAAGTCTTATAGGGCAAGTCTTTCTTACTTGTTCTTGTTCTTCAAGAGTTTCTCAGCTACAATTGGCTCTATGCATTTCCTAGTTTTTTATAGCTATGTTTTGTCAGACTAAGTTCCCTTCTATTCCGGGTTTGCTAAGAGATTTCTTTTTATAAATCATAAATAGAAGTTGAAATTTATCAAACATTTTTCCTGCAGCTGCACAGTACTTTTTTGAAAATTCCCTATTTCCCAAATGATGAGCTAGATGCTTTATATACATCATGTCTAATCTTCAAATCAGTATTGCAAAGTAAGTGTTATTATTTCCATCTTGTAAATGAAAAAAAGCAAAGCTCAGAAAGGCTAAGTAGCTTGCGAAAATTTTTGGATACTCAGGAGAAGGGCTAGGATTCAAACTCAGGTTTCTGGCCACTTTATTCACTCACCCATTAATTTTTGCATGTATTTATTCAATAAGGTATTATGGAGAAACCCTTATGTTCTCTTGAAATCTTTCTCTCTTTATCAGTTTTAAATGTGATCCTAAATTCATCACTTTTCTATTCTCTGTGACCTCAATTTATCTTCACTTTCACCTCTTCTTTATTGCTCTATTCATAGAATGGAACAAGCTAATAGTCCCAGATAAAACAGATAAATGGAGTCTCTTCTATGTGGAAACTAGATGGCACTGCAGATGCTACAATGACAAATGGGTCAGGTAAAATTGATGCCTATGTTTAATAGCTGATGTGAAAAATAGAGTTTATCTCAGTAGAATAAAACAAATGGATAGATGTAGTAACTAAAGGAAGAAAAATGATAAAGGCCTCCATCATACGCTTAAACATTATTTTAAGTAATGTTGCAAAACTTCTAATGTGTTAGCCAAATTATAAGAAATGCATTGGGACTGAATGAGTGTTGAATACATAAAGCTAGATGAATGCTTTATCCAACTGTTTGCTTTTCATCAGGAAACTGTGATGGTTAACAGTGTTGGATTACTAGTCTAAAAACCCAAGCAAAATATTTTATGGTTATAGACAGAGGCCAGTGTGCTTTGTAAACATATTGATTTTGTTTTCTGTCAAATATGGTATCAATGTTATGGGTACATATATATGATATGGATGTGTATAAAGACTAGTACAGACCTATTTCTCATTCAGAAGCACAGAAGCACAAGTCTTACAGGAGTCACATACATAAAGGGTTTAAATGTGATCTTCATGAATCTAACCCAATAAATTCCTAAAATACCGGTAGGGCAGAGTTTCTCACACAGAATATTGCTGGTGCTCCCACTCCGTTCCTTGAAAAGTTCACAAAGTATCCAGTAACTTGAAGACCACTAGGCAAATATCTGCCTTCAATAGTATTTTATGGCACTGGGCATTGATGTGTGAGATCCAGACAAGCTAGTAATTTGACTTTACTTCAAACATTGCTCTTCTTAAGTCTAAACATGTCATTTATTGACAATAACTGTGTATGGATCATTGGATATGTGTTAATTTACAGCAAGATTTGAACAAAGTAAATTCCCACAGCATTTTAAAGAATCTCAATGAACCAGTTGGCATGAAGCATTTTTGAAAAACTTCTGCTGAGCTCTAAATTACGTACAATAAAATTCACCCTTCTTAAGCATACAGTTGAACAAGTTTTGGCAAATATATGCAGTCATGAAACCACCACTAAAATAAACATGCAACGTTTTATCACCCTCAAATTTTCCTCTCTTGATCCCAGGCCCCTGCAATCACTGACCTATTTTTTTTGTCCCTATAATTTCGCCCTTTCTAGAATGTCATACAAATGGAATTACACATGCTTTTTCTTTTTTCTTTTTTTTTTCCAATTTTTTTATTAAGGTATTATATGTGTACATATCTTACCATTGCCCCCCCACACCCCACTCCCATATATGCCCCTACCCCCCAGAGTTTTGCATCCATTGGTTATGCTTATATGCATGCATACAAGTCCTTTGATTGATCTCTTATCTCCTCCACCTCTCCCTAACCTTCCCCTTGTAATTTGACAGTCTGTTTGATGCTTTACTGTCTCTGTATCTATCTTTTTGTTCAAGTTTATAATGTTCTTTATCATCCATAAATGAGTGAGATCATGTGGTATTTTTCTTTCATTGACTGACTTATTTCACTTAACATAATGTTCTCCAATTCCTCCCAGGTTGCTGCAAATGATGAGAATTCCTTCTTTTTTATGGCAGCATAGTATTCCATTGTGTAGATGTACCACAGTTTTCTGATCCAGTCATCTGCTGACGGGCACCTAGGCTGTTTCCAAATCTTAGCTATGGTGAATTTTGCTGCTATGAACATAGGGGTGCATATATCCTTTCTGATTGGTGTTTCTAGTTTCTTCGGATATATTCCCAGGAGTGGGATTACTGGGTCAAATGGGAGTTCCATTTTCAGTTTTTTGAGGAAACTCCATACTGTTCTCCACAGTGGCTGCACCAGTCTGCATTCCCACCAGCAGTGCACGAGGGTTCCTTTTTCTCCGCATCCTCGCCAACACTTGTCGTTTGTCGATTTGTTGATGATAGCCATTCTGACAGGTGTAAGATGGTACCGCATTGTTGTTTTGATTTGCATCTCTCGGATAATTAGTGACGTTGAGCATGTTTTCATGTGTCTCTTGGCCTTCCTTCTGTCTTCTTTTGAAAAGATTCTATTTAGGTCTGTTGCCCATTTTTTTATTGGATCATTTATCTTCCTTTTATTAAGTTGTATAAGCTGCCTGTAGATGTTGGAGATTAAACCTTTATCAGTGATGCCATTTGCAAATATGTTCTCCCATGCAGTGGGCCTTCTTGTTGTTTTGTTGATGGTTTCTTTTGCTGTGAAAAAGCTTTTTATTTTGATGTAGTCCCATTTGTTAATTTTCTCTTTAGCTTCCATTGCCCTAGGGGCAGTGTCAGTGAAGAATTTCTTTTGGCATATGTCTGACATTTTGCTGCCTGTGGATTGCTCTAGTATTTTTATGGTTTCCCGTCTTATGTTTAAGTCCTGTATCCATTTTGAGTTTATTTTTGTGTATGGCGTAAGTTGGTGATCAAGCTTCATTTTTTTGCATGTATCTGTCCAATTTTCCCAACACCATTTATTGAAGAGACTGTCTTTATTCCATTGTATGTTCATGCCTCCTTTGTCAAATATTAATTGAGCATAGTGGTTTGGGTCAATATCTGGATTCTCTATTCTGTTCCATTGATCTATATGTCTGTTCTTGTGCCAGTACCAGGCTGTTTTGAGAACAGTGGCTTTGTAATACAGCTTGAAATCTGGTATTGAGATCCCTCCTACTTTATTCTTCTTTCTCAGGATTGCTGTGGCTATTCGGGGTCTTTTTTTATTCCAGATGAATTTTTGGAGAGTTCTTTCAAGGTCTGTGAAATATGCCGTTGGTATTTTAATGGGGAGTGCATTGAATCTATAGATTGCTTTGGGTAGTATGGACATTTTAATGATGTTGATTCTACCAATCCATGAACATGGTATGTTCTTCCATCTGTTTACGTCTTCCTCTATCTCTTTTTTCAGTGTCCTGTAGTTTTCCGTGTATAGGTCTTTTACCTCCTTAGTTAAGTTTATTCCTAGGTATCTTAATTTTTTTGGTGCGATGGTAAATGGGATTGCCTTTTTAGTCTCTCTGTCTGTAAGTTCACTATTGGTGTATAGAAAGGCCATAGATTTCTTGGCGTTAATTTTGTATCCTGCTACATTGCCGAATTCATTTATTAAGTCTATTAGTTTTTTGACGGAGTCTTTCGGATTTTATATGTACAATATCATGTCGTCTGCAAATAAAGACAGCTTTACTTGTTCTTTTCCAATTTGGATGCCTTTTATTTCTTCTTCTTGTCTAATTGCAATGGCTAATACTTCCAGTACTATGTCAAACAGGAGTGGTGAGAGTGGGCATCCCTGTCTTGTTCCTGTTCTTAGGGGAAATGTTTTTAGTTTTTGTCCATTGAGTATGATGTTTGCTGTGGGTTTATCATATATAGCTTTTATTATGTTGAGGTATGAGCCTTCTATTCCCACCTTGTTGAGAGTTTTTATCAAGAAAGGGTGTTGGATTTTGTCAAATGCTTTTTCTGCATCAATTGATATGACTATGTGATTTTTATCTTTCAATTTGTTTATGTGATGTATCACGTTTATTGATTTGCGGATATTGTACCATCCTTGCATTCCTGGGATAAATCCTACTTGGTCGTGGTGTATGATCTTTCTGATGTACTGCTGGAGCCGATTTGCTAGAATTTTGTTGAGGATTTTGGCATCTATGTTCATGAGGGATATTGGTCTGTAATTCTCTTTCATTGTGTTGTCTTTATCTGGTTTTGGTATTAGGGTGATGCTGGCTTCATAGAAGGAGCTTGGAAGTGTTCCTTCCACTTGAATTTTTTGGAATAGTCTGAGGAGGATAGGTTTTAGTTCTTCCTTGAATGTTTGGTAAAACTCTCCTGTGAAGCCATCAGGCCCCGGGCTTTTGTTTGCCGGAAGCTTTTTGATGACTGCTTCAATTTCGTCCATAGTTATTGGCCTATTGAGCTGTTTAGATTCTTCTTGATTGATTTTTGGAAGGTTATATTTTTCTAGGAATCTGTCCATTTCCTCCAGGTTGTCCAGTTTGTTGGAATAGAGTTGTTCGTAGTATTTTGTAACAATCCTTTGTATCTCAGCGGGGTCTGTTGTTATTTCACCTCTTTCATTTCTGATTTTGTTTATTTGGGTCCTCTCTCTTTGCTTCTTGGTGAGCCTGGCTAGAGGTCCATCAATCTTGTTTATCCTTTCAAAGAACCAGCTCTTGGTTTTGTTGATCTTATGTATTGTTTCTTTGGTCTCTATGTCATTTATCTCCGCTCTGATCTTTGTTATTTCCTTCCTTCTGGTTACACTGGGCTTTTCTTGCTGCTCTTTTTCTAGCTCTTTGAGTTGTAGGGTTAAGTAATTTATTACCATTGTTTCTTGTTTTTTGCAATAGGCTTGTAGAGCTATGAACTTCCCTCTCAAGACTGCTTTTGCTGTGTCCCATAGATTTTGGATTGTTGTGTTTTCATTGTCATTTGTTGCCATGATGTTTTTTATTTCTTCCTTGATCTCTCTGGTGACCCAGTCCTTGTTTAATAGCATGCTGTTTAGTCTCCATGTGTTTGATTTCTTTGGATTGTATTTATTGTAGTTGATTTCCAGTTTTATGCCACTGTGATCTGAGAAGATGCTTGATATAATTTCTATCTTCTTGAATTTGAAGAGACTTTGCCTGTGACCCAGCATATGGTCTATCTTTGAAAATGACCCATGTGCACTTGAGAAGAATGTATATTCTGTGGCTTTGGGGTGAAATGTTCTGAAGATGTCAATTAATTCCATCTGGTCTAGTGAGTCATTTAGGATTTCTGTTTCTTTGCTGATTTTTTGTTTAGAGGATTTGTCCAGTGGTGATAGTGGGGTATTAAAGTCTCCTACTATGATTGTATTGCTATTAATCTCTCCCTTGATATCCTCCAGGAGTTTTTTTATGTATTTGGGTGCTCCTATATTGGGAGCGTATATGTTTACCAGAATTATTTCTTCTTGTTGGATTTCTCCCTTTAGTATTATGAAGTGGCCTTCCTTATCTCTTGTTATGGCATTTACTTTGAGGTCTATTTTGTCAGATATAAGTATTGCTACCCCAGCTTTTTTTTCATTTCCATTTGCCTGAAAGATATTTTTCCATCCCTTCACTTTCAATCTGTGTGAGTCTCTTGTTCTGAGGTGGGTCTCTTGTAGACAGCATATATATGGGTTGTGTTTTTTTATCCATTCAGCTACTCGATGTCTTTTGATTGGAGCATTTAGTCCGTTTACATTTAAAGTTATTACTGAAAGGTATTTGTTTGTAGTCATATCTATTTTTGTGTCTGTATTCCTTCTTACCTGTTTATTTCTTCTTTTTACAGTATTCCCTTTAGCAATTCTTGCATTGCTGGTTTGGTGGTGATAAACTCCCTGAGGCTTTTTTTGTCTGCAAAGCTCCTGATTTCCCCTTCAATTTTGATTGATAGTCTTGCTGGATATAGTATTCTTGGATTCAGTCCTTTGCTTTGCAACACTTTGTATACCTCCTTCCATTCACTTCTAGCTTGTTGTGTTTCTGTTGAGTAATCATTTGACAATCTGATGGGTGTTCCTTTGTAGGTAACTCTCTGTCTCTCTCTTGCCGCCTTTAGGATTCTCTCTTTATCATTTATATTTGCCATTGAAATTATGACATGTCTTGGTGTGGGTCTTTTGGGGTTGATCCTGCTTGGGACTCTCTGTACTTGCGTAACTTTTATATTTCCCATATCTGGGAAGTTTTCTGTCATTATTTCTTCGAATAGATTTTCTAATCCCTGCTGCTCTTCTTGTCCTTCTGGCAGCCCTATTATGCGCATGTTACTTCGTTTCATGTTGTCCCGAAGCTCCCTTAGGCTTTCCTCCTGCTTTTTAATTTTTTTCTCCAATTGCTGTTCAGATTGAACTTGTTTCTGTACCTGATCTTCTAACTCACTAATTCGGTCCTCTGCTTCTTGTAGTCTACTGTTGAAACTTTCCATGGTGTTTTTGATTGTAGCTATATCACTTTTCATTTCTTCCTGATTCTTGCATAAGTTGTTGATTTTCTCATCCATCCGATGTATAAATTCCATGACCATTACTCTGAACTCCTTTTCGGTCATGTTGCAAGCTTCAGTTTCACTAATTTCCTTTCTTGGCGACTCCACATTTTCTTTCCTCTGTGAGTTATTTCGTTTCCCCATTCTGGCTATTACCAGAAAGCTCAAGCTTCCGTTTGCGTGGACCTGGGCCGTGTGCTGTGGGGACTTTGCTCCACCCTAGTTTCACTGAAGTGCTCTGACACTAGGACGTGTGGCTGCCTTTGGTTGGTGGGAACCAGACTTGCCCAGGATCAGTGTCCCCAGTGTTCCGTGTGGTCTCGTGTGCACATTTAGAATCAGGGGCCCTGTCTGCACCACACTGTTGGTATGTGCCGAGAATGAGATCCTTAGCATGTGCCAGGAGTCAGAGTTTCCCTGTGTCTGCACCAAGACTCGAGTGTCAAAGTCTCTGTTGCCTTGTGCGGTTTCTCGTTGAGAATCAGGGTCCCTGTGTGTGCACGCACCAACAATTGGGGTCGCTGGCTCTTAGTGTGAATGCGCTGTGAGTCAGGGATTCCAGGCAGCTGTGTCTGGCGTGCCAAATTCCCTGAAGTGGAGCTGCGTCCTGTGTGTGCTCTCTCTACTGAGCCAAACCGGCTAGAGCGCACATTCTTAAAATCCTGAAGGTGAGCTGGCTCAGTGAACTCTCCCAGAGTCCCGGAAGGGGGGCGGAGTCCGTCCTGCGCGCCAAATTCCCCAAAGGGAAGCCCCTCTGTGCACGCTCTAAGACTCCCCGAAGGGGGAGCTGTGACCCGCGAGCCAAATTCTCCCAAATTCCCCGAAGGGGAGCCCTCCGTGCACACTGACAGATTTCCCCAACGGGGAGCTGCTTCTGTCCCGCGCGCGTGCACGCGCCAAATTCCCTATGGAGGAGCGCGTCCCTGCGCAAAGCTCGGCAGCTTGGGCGAGGGGCGGGTCTATCAGTTACTATGGCGCTTTCCGCGCGCCTGTGGGTGCTCAGCAGCTTGGGGGAGGGGCGGGTCTATCAGTTACTATGGCGCTATCCACGCACCTGCGAGGAGGGGGATAGGCTCTTTGACTCACGGAAATCTGCGGGGAAGTCTGGATTCTTGTTGTTTGTTGGTCTGGAGCTGTGATAGCAGTTCTCTGTCCTCAGTGGCTGCAGGGTCCTGGTTTGTGTCAGAAGCCAGGATCCCAGTCTCAGGCAGCTCTGTTTCTCAAGATGGCGTGGTCTCCACGTCCGCACCAGCCGCCGAGAAGTGTCTGCTTTGTGCGCGGGGCTCCGCCGTCTAGGACTGCCCGGTTAGGGAGCCCCTTGGAAGACCTGCAGAATCTAACTTACCCTATCTCATACACACACACACACCACACACATCTACACTCTCCTCTATGGGTTCCTCACTCACACTCTCTCTCTCCCTACCTTCCTGCCGGTCGCCATCTTTTTCGCTTTTTCTTTCCATCTTCTTTAGTTTAACAGAATGTTTTTGAGGTATATCCATGTAATTGCATGTCTCAATAGCTCATCCATTTTTATTGATGAGTAGTATTTCACTGGATGGATGTACCATCATTTGTTTATTCACTCACAAGTTAATGGACATTTGGATTTTCCCCAGGTCTTTTTGATTTTTTTTGATTGCTATAAACATTGCATACAGATATGTTTTCATTTATCTTGGAATCATAGAGTACATGTAGGTTAACTTTATAAGAAACTGCCAATGTGCTTTTCAAAGGAGCTGTACAATTTTTTATTCCCAAGAACAGCGTATGAGTTCCACGTTCTCCACACCCTTGACAAGCTTGATATCGTCAGTCTTTCTAAGTATTGATTTGATGATTAAGTTCAGCTTCTTTTTATTTGCTTATTGGCCATTTGTATGTATTTTTTTTGATGCGGTGTCTTTTAAATCTTTTGCCCTTTTGTTTTTGGATCGTCTTACTGAGTTGCTACAATGACAAATGGGTCAGGTAAAATTGATGCCTATGTTTAACAGCTGATGTGAAAAATAAAGTTTATCTCAGTAGAATAAGGCAAATGGATAGATGTGGTAGTTAAAGGAAGAAAAATGATAAAGGCTTCCATTATATGCTTGAACATTATTTTAAGCAATGGTCCAAAACTTCTAATGTGTTAGCTAAATTGTAAAAAATGCATTGGGGCTGAATGAGTATATATGTATAGTCTGGATACAAGGCCTTTATCACATATGTGTTTTGTAAATATTTCTCCCCGTCTGCAGTTTGTCTTTCCATTTTTTAAACTGAATTTATTGGTATGACATTGGTTAATAAAATTATACAGGTTTCAGGTATACAATTCTACAAAACATCATCTATATATTGTATTGTGTGTTTACCACCCCAATTCAAGTCTCCTTCCATCACCATTTATTCCCCCTTCCCTCTGGCAATCATCATACTGTTTTTGGTGTCCATGAGTCTTTCTTCCTTTTTGTTCTTTTCTTAATTCCTTTACCCTTCTCACCTAGCCTCCAACCCCCTCCCTTCCCCTCTGACAGCTGTCAGTCTGTACTCTGTATATATGAATTTTCCCTACTTTGTTAGTTTATTTTGTTCATTAGATTCCACATATAAGTGAAATCACATGATGCTTTTCTTTCTCTAATTGGCTTATTTCAATTAGCATAATATTCTTCAGGTCCACCCATACTGTTGCACAAGGTAAGATTTCCTTCTTTTTTCATTGTGTAAATATACCACAGCTTTTTAATTTTATTTTCTTAAATATGTTTTTATTGACTTTTTAGCGAGAGAGAAAGGGAGAAGGATAGAGAGATAGAAATGTCCATGAGAGAGGAACATCATAAATCAGCTGCCTTCTGCATGCCTCCTATTGGGGATCCAGCCCACAATCTGAGCATGTGCCCTGTCTGGGAATTGAACAGGTGACCTCTTAGTTCCTGGGTCGACGCTCAATCATTGAGCCACACTGGCCGGGAAACTCAACCTTTTTAATCAACTCATCTACTGATGGACACTTGGGCTGCTTCCAAATCTTGGCTATTGTAAATAATGCTGCAATGAACATAGGGGTACATATATTCTTTCGAGTTAGTGTTTTGGGTTTCTTTGGCTATATTCCCAGAAGAGGAATTGCTGGGTCATAAGGAAGTTCCATTTTTAAATTTTGAAGTAACTCCATACTGTTTTTCACAGTGGCTGCACCAGTCTGCATTCCCACCAACAGTGCATGAGGGTTCCTTTTCTCCACATCCTCACCAGCACTTGTATTTGTAGATTTATTGATGATAGCCATTCTGACAGGTGTGAGGTGATATCTCATTATGGTTTTAATTTTCATTTCTCTGATGATTAGTGATGTTGAGCATCTCTTTACTTTCTGAGTGTCTATCAAGGTGCAAAAGTTTTTTTTTTTAATTTTAAAGTATAGCTTGTCAATTTTTAATAGTTTTAAGCTATTTAAGAAATTTTGTCTAATCTTATGTTATAAAGATTTTCCCATAAGTTTGCTTATAAAATTTTAACCCTTACACTTGAGTCTAATATCCATAGCATATTAATCTATTTAGATTTACCTTTCTTTTTTTTTATCATTTAGTGTTATACCTATATTACATTCGCTAAGCATAATGGTTGCTTATACAAATCTAGCTATAAAGACTTGTTTAAAAAATTTAAATGCTTTACTTCATGGCCTCAACAGCAAAATATTTTTACTTTTTAGTAGACACTATTCTGAGATTTAGTTCTTGAATTACTGAGAATACTAATAGGGCAGTGCTGGTTTCTTCAGCACTGGGAAAAGCTATCCTGTAGTCTAACATCCTTCAAGGTGGTTTCCAGTCCTTGACATAGTAGACATGAGTGGAAGCCCTAATCAGAAATTGTGCATGAAGAATTCCCTCATCATATGCCAACCATTCAGCCTGCCCCTGGCCTAAGCCTTCTGTCTCATAGAAACTGTGAGAAATACCGTCGTTTTTATATATGGCAACTCATCTAAACAAGAATGAATTTCAATATACTCCAAGCATGTATGATAAATGCAGACATTTAATATTATATAAGTCTGGGGAAAATGTATATGATAAAAATTTTAAATATATGTACTGTGAAAAATACCACCCTTTCTTTCATGTCTTTAAGAATAATAAAAATTAAAAAGATAACTGCTTGGAATGCCTAGGTCTTCTTAGTTCTCAAATTATTCCTTAGACCCTGCCTCATCTGCTCTTGATCCACTGATACCCTTCCCACTGTGGCTGTTTAGCAGAAGCCTTAGGCAGTCTCTGATGTGTCTACCCTGGTGGTGTCACCTCATTTCCACTGCTGAGTGTTGTTTTAGCATTCCTAGGAAATAGAGTTTTACAGGCATATACTGCTTGGTGCTAAGAGGAACTGAAAGAGTTTTGAATAACTTTTTCATTTTCTTATATTACTCAATTCCTTGCTATATTTTGATATAACTGAGAGACTAAAATGTGATTTCGTATTTCAAATCTATAATTAATCACAGAAAAAAAAAGATCTTACTGAAATTGATCCATGATTAATTCAGAAGGGCTGTTGCCTCACCACCTTATTTAATTAAAACTTTTCCAGGTCATTGAATTTTTCTGCAAAATACTTCGTTCTTTTTATCTTAATTTACAAATATAATAAAAGTTGATTAACTTGTATCCCCAATTAATAATACTGTTATGCTCTGCTTTGAACAGACTAGTCAAACCACATTGGAGAAAAAGTATATTATCATGGATTTTACTAAAATGTAAGCAGAACTACTCATTCATATTTCAGAATCAGTCCAGTTTTCTACATTTTCTATAATTAATCACAGCAAAAAAAAAGATCTTACTGAAATTGATCCATGATTGATTCAGAAGGGCTGCTGTTTCACCACCTGCTAATTTCCCAGCATTGATGCACCTAGTCTGTATAATACAGGTGGCCTCACTTTACAAACTCCCTGAACTCATACAATAGATATTCTAGAACAGTGGTCGGCAAACCGCAGCTCGCAAGCCACATGCGGCTCTTTGGTCCCTTGAGTGTGGCTCTTCCACAAAATACCACGGCCTGGGCGCGTCTATTTTGAAGAAGTGGCATTAGAAGAAGTTTAAGTTTAAAAAATTTGGCTCTCAAAAGAAATTTCAATCATTGTACTGTTGATATTTGGCTCTGTTGACTAATGAGTTTGCCGACCACTGGCCTAGAACATAATAAAAGTGGGTGAGCCATGAAAAGACACAAAATGAAGTTTTGTGGATCTATAAGTCTGGTGTTTAAAATATGTGAATTCCTTAGAAAATGTACTTATTTTTCCTTACTTTCAACTGAAATTCAGTTTATTCGTAGTTAATTGGAGGAAAACGGTGTCATCCATGGTTCATGGCTCCTGCTCGCTAAAAGGGCTCTTCACTCAATTGTTGGAAATTCCAAGATGTGTGGCTTGGAAGGAATATTTAATATTTTAATAATTCTAGAGACCAATTGGCCTGTGGTATTATTTTATAAACTATTGTTTCATACACACTCTTAGGTCAACTTAGCCTTTCAGAAACCATCTAAGAAACTTTTTTTGTCTGTCAAAATTCTGTTTGACTCACAAATTTTTATTGACACGTTTACTTATAACCTCACACTCCTAAGCATGTTTATGTTTTCTAATATGCACAGGCGAAGAAAGCACCATGAGGCAAAGGCAGTGGGCCTGCATCCCATAGATTTCCGTGATAAGAGAAAGCAGACTACATATAAGAGTTAATAACAATCCTATCTAATAATAGACAAATATGCAAATTGGCCATACCTCCGACACACCCACAAGCCATGCCCACAAGCCACGCCCACCATCCAATCAGAGCGAGTATGCAAATTAAGCCAAACCAAGATGGCTACAGCCACAGAGAGCAAGGTTTCCTAGGTAACAGAAGAAGCCAAGCTTTCCGCCTGCCCTGGCCAGGCCTAAGCCTCCACTCAAGCTACAAAGTTTCAATTATAGAAGGTAAACAAATTCAAACAAATGGCGGCAGAATGGAGCTTGAGAGAGCAGGCCAGGGTTGCCACTGGCAACAGGGGAAGCAAAGCTTTCCACACACCCTGGCCGGGCCCACCCGCTTAAGGCAACAAAGTTTCAATTATAATCCCAACACAAATGGCTGCCGGTCTCAGAGGGAGCCCTAGGCTTGGCTCCGCTCCAGGCTACAAAGTTTCAATTGCAGAAGGAAAATAAATTCCAGATACCAGGGCCTCCACTTGGGTTGCCAGGGGGCATGGCCAGCCTGCAAACCACCACAGGCCCCTCGCTCAGGCCGACCCACACCCCAAGGGAACCCCCACCTGATCCGGGATGCCCTTCAGGGCAAACCGGCTGGCCCCCACCCCTGTACCAGGCCTCTATCCTATCTAATAAAAGAGTAATATGCAGATTGATCATCACTGCAACACACAATATAGCTGCCCCCATGTGGTCAAAGATCCTGCCCCCATGTAGACACAAGATGGCCACCACAAGATGGCCAGCAGGAGAGGGCAGTTGGGAGGCACCCGGCCTGCAAGGGAGGGAAGTTGAGAGGGACCCAGCCTGCAAGGGAGGGCAGTTGAGAGGGACCAGGCTTGCAAGGGAGGGCAGTTGGAGGTGATCAACCCTGCAGGAGAGGGCAGTTAGGGGTGACCAGGCCGGCAGAGGAGGGAAGTTGGGGGCAAACAGGCTGGCAGCAGAGTGGTTAGGGGGTGATCAGGCTGGCAGGCAGAAGCGGTTAGGGGCAATCAGGAAGGCAGGCAGGTAAGCAGTTGGGAGCCAGCAGTCCTGGATTGTGAGAGGGATGTCCGACTGCCCGTTTAGGCCCGATCCCGGTGGGATCGGGCCTAAACGGGCAGTCGGACATCCCTCAAGGGGTCCCATATTGGAGAGGGTACAGGCTGGGCTGAGGGACAACCCTCCTCCGTGCATGAATTTCGTGCACCGGGCCTCTAGTTGTAAAATAATAGTAACAGCATTGAGTACTTAATGTGTGCCAAGTGCCAAGCTAAGGAGCTCTTTATGACATGTTATTTGTACATAGAGGACAACAACACTCTAAGGTAATAATGAATTTTAAATATACTTTTTAACCAAAGTATTTCACAGTCAGTTCACATTGGTGAGTAAGGTCACATCGCCTGTGCTGCTCTATGATCTGCATTGTGTTTGCAGGTCATAAATGGTAGACATCTTTGCATGTCAGTCTCTCAGGACCTAACATTTGGGTTCTACTTCATTCATCTGACTTTTACCTTTTCTATCAAACATGCTTAAAATAAAAAAGAATACACAAATGTAACATAAATTTAGTTATTCTAATAGATATAAACCTGGCTATAGATATACAGACAGACATAGATAAAAATATTCTATATTTCATAGCATTTAAGAAAGGGGTGCCAGTAACTTGAACGAAGAACGAAAGCAACTTGAAAGGAATAGCTATTTAGTTACTTCATTGTAAAACATATCCTATTGCAAATAAGTAATTTTATCAAGTTGGTTAATTAGTAAACTTGAAATTGTACACCATTATTCTTACAAAAGCTGCAAAGTTTCCATAAAAATAATTAAATAAGGTATTACATGCATACTCATACGTATACACACCCGACTTCACAAATACATATGGTCTCCTCTTAACCTAGTATGCAGCACTGGGACTCTGTCGTGAAAAAAAAGTAAATTGTGAAATCCATATTTTCCCTCAATGTTTTTTAGAACACTTGCTTTCTTAATCCAATTATTATGAACATGAAATGATAAAAAAAAAAAAGACTTTGCTTCTTAAATTTTTCTGAGTGTCCTAGAGGCTTCTGCTTAATTGAATGTAGCAGTTTTAAGTGTTGTTTTTCAGACTTTAGAGTAATTGGTGAAAACATGTTTAACCAAGACTTAGAGGTAGTTTTTCAACAGAGCCTTGTAAAACCCAGAAACCCCATTTGGCACTTTCAGGGGAAGTGCAAACTTCAGGGGGAAATAAATATGTTGCAGGAAATGAGCAAAAAGAATTATTTTGGGCCTGCGGTTTTCTCTTTAACAATCCTCCTGCGGGATCTCCCAGCCTCCTGCCCGCCTCCTCCAGCCTGGCCTGCTTTGGAGCCAAGGCTGTACCAAGGAGCACTACAGGGAAGAGAGGAGAAAGCTAGTCTAGAGCCTCAGGTTGATCTACAACTACTGCCAGAGATACTGCACCTCCCCTAGGTCTGAAAAATAGTTCACAAAGGGGTTCTGGTAGATCAGACCATGAACCACGGGGGAAGGACTTCAAAGAATGCACAGCGTGAAAGAGCCACCTTCAAAATGTATATCTTCTGGGGGGAAAGGCAAAAGTGGTGTGAAAAGTGTTAGGTAGTGAAAGAGAAAAGAAGCCCAAGGGGGGGAAGTCTTTGTCCTGGAAGACAGTAGATAACCCCCAAATTGGAGGGGCACCCCCTTCTCCCACCAGCAAAACAGCCAGCAGTCCACTGAAGTATCTGGACTGAGGAGGTGCCTGTCTAGTCCTCAGGGGCCCCTGTAAACTCCCGGGGAAGCTGGAGCCGGGCCGTGGACCACACACACGCCGTGTGTCTTATTATCGGAGCTTCCCTTCCATAGCGCAGCAGTGGCAACGTTTCCCTCTCCTTGTCATGCCAGGTTTTTGCTAATTACTTACTCTTCCCAAACGAATCTATATTGTTCAGGGTGTACAGAGATGGAGAAGCTCTAAGAATAAAGGTAAGAGACGGTTTAACACAAAAAGCAGATAGTGGTGTAGTGGTCTCTTGTTGACCTGCAGGGGGAGATAGTAATTCACAATGGGCACACAGAGGCCTTCAGTTAGCAGGTGGTCTAACGTGGTCTTAGATGGGTTGTGGGGTGGGAGTGGGGCTTGGGGGGTTGGGGGGAAGGAGATGGTGTTAATTTTATTACGGAACTTAGATGTGTAGCTCTCTTCAGCATATGTGCTTCACAACAATAAACGCAAGATTTAAAAATGAAATATGACAACTGCAGTTCTAAGTTTACAATCTTGTTTTGCCATTTGAACAAGTATGAACTTAAGAATTTTCTATATACCATAACTAGTCCTAGGCATTGTAGAGAGTTCATTTTTTAAAGTATTGAATATTAGCTTTTTTTCAGCTATATTAGAAAAATAACAACACCTTTGTTTATGTATACCATCCCTATTTCGAGTCAATCCCCAAACATTTTTTTTTCATATGTGAAGTGGAAGTAACAAAGCCAACTTTACCAACTACAGTGAAAATTAAATAATAGCATAAGAACAATTATGACTATTTACTGAATACTTAACTATTGTCAAGTACTAAATGCTTTACATTATCTTTACCACAATAAGAATAATAAGAGGTACATACTGCGTAAGGTTGTTAAGAAAATAATTTAATTAAGCACTAAGTATTACACCAGGGTTATAAATAATACTTAAAAAAATACACACAATATTGTAACCCTCCCACCAATCCTGTGAAGTAGAAGCATTATATTCCTTATTTGGATGAAGCCAGAGAGTCAGCAAATGGCCAGAACTGGAATCGCGTATTGTTACTCCAGCATCTGTGTTTTTAACCATTGTGAATCTGGGGTATTTGGTAGAAATTTATGAATTTGGGCACTGGATGAGGAAGAAAAGTTGTATAGTTTAAAAATATCTAACATTTATGATGCTAGGAATGGTTTAAAGGTCAACTTTATAGAATACAGATGAGTTTTGAAAGTCATTGGGCAACATTTACTACTTATGATACGTTGCCCTTTGTTTCATCAGCCCATTTAAAAGCGGGCCTTGTGAATTACTGAAATATTTTAGTTGTATCAAGTTAGTATGTAAAAATTGGGTGATTCAGTCTTGTGACCATTTTCATATTGAAATATAAAATTCTTTTATTCCCATGATCTAAAAACGGGTGTGTTAATGAGATTGCATCCCTCTGATAGGAGGAATTCTAAATGCATAGACTGTTAGTTGGTGCAAAGTGAAGCACATGGGGTTACATCTACAGAGTGGTCTGTCTCCATTCCCCTCCGCTGCCTGAATGATGTAGGGACATTAGGAAGAGTTGTTGTTTACTTCTGTGGGGGCCAAACAAACTCTCCTCTCCCCTCAAGGTTCTTACGTCCGGTCATCTAATCAAATAGACACGAGACAGATTAGCAGGAGAATATAACCCAATGTAATCCGTACATCTGTATGGGAACTCCACATACGTGAGAGAGCCAAAGACCCCACGTGCACGTGAGGCCCAGAGCCAGAAAGGGGACATGGGTTGGTAAGACTTGCTGAGTTAGGGATGAGGTAAGGGGCCTTCAGAAGCTCCCAGCAGAGAAAGCACATGTTCAGGAATTAGTTTCCCCTGCCATATAGATAGTTTAAAAAAGTCATTTCTGGTGGTAACTCTTATCATGGGCCAGGCTTCTAATTTAAATTCTTCTAGATGGTTGAGGCAGGGGGGGCAGAAGTTTCTCTTGAGCCTGCAGTGTCCCAGTTACCTTTAGCTCAAAACAATCCACATACCACTGAGGCACATCTAGGGGTAACTTGTTCTGAACCCCCACACTTCATAAATACAGGATACACTCATTTCAAAAAATAACTCTCTGACGGCAGAGGTGGTTTGTGTAGTGTGGTCGGTACACGTTTGGTTATTGATTGCAAGTGACCTTCTAACTGTACAGTAAAAAAAAAATAGGTTCTTGATATGGAATGAAATAGTTGGGAAACTCCTAAAAAATGTAGCAAAACAAGATGCTCTCCATTCGTTTTTGTTTTCATACTCTTTTCTTTCTATTACTTATTGATCATTTGCAGATTCATAAGACATTTTGTGCCTGGCCTTGGACTTGGTACTAGAATATGAACATGAGTTCAGGTTTTAAGAGCCCATGTATACAAATGCATCAGGGAAATACACAATCTAGGAATGAAGAGGAGAGAGAAAATAATGGAATAAAATTTAAGAACAGTGCTAGAAGGTGGAAACACTAAATATGCTGAAAGTTACACACACACACACACACACACTAGCATGTCAAATTTGTATGTGGCCCGCCAGCAGCGAGTTTGACATGCTTGCACTAAGGCAATGAAAATGCCTTTTTAGCCATAATGATGTACAGGGTAAGGGAAAAAATAAAAAAGGAACATCAAAAACAAAAACCACAAAAAAGGGAGGGTCGGTCAGTTGTTTGGGCACATGGTACAAATGCAAGAGATGGCATTGGGGAAAGAGAAGCTATTTAATAGCTACTTAGCTTTCATTTTGCTTATTAAGCAGAACATCTTAAAACTGGAAAGCATTGAACGATTATGATTAAGAAGGATTTGAAATCCATAAAGGTGAGAGATGGAATTACTTTAAGTTGAATTTCACAAATCACCAATTTCATCGTAACCATGTAAAGACTACTTCCCCTCCCCTGCCTCACACATCCATTGTATAGCTAAGAAATCTGAGGCTCAGCAAGATCACACGATTAGTAAGTGGCAGAGCCAGGATCCCCAATAAAGCCCATCTTTGTTCTAAGTTATGTTCTTCCCAATATTTCTCATGGCTCCCCGGAGTTGCCTCAAGTCCAGATCCCTCAGGACTCAGTTCTCAGCAGCCCTAGATTTATTCTTAATTTTTCTGAACTTGGGACTTTGAATTATGTAGCTCCAAAAGCTTCAGAACAAAACTCCCGGAGCCAAAGACCCAATACTTGTGTTCTGAAGCTTGACTCTCCTAAATTGGAGTCTTTAGCTATTTGAAAGTTACCTAAACTTTCACTTTTCAGCCCGAAGGTGTAAGTCCTAAGTGCCTAACTGAAGACAGCAATGGAAGCCAGACTCCAGCTCTAACCCTGAGCCCTCAACCTCCAGTTAAACTGAGCCAAGAATCAGAAATCTCCTGGAGGAGGGAATTCCTGCTATAATGGACATCTTTCCGCTTTCTCTTTACTATTGATTTTTACAAGTGTGGTTCTCTCTGCCTGGAGGGCTTCTTCTGTTCTTTCCCCTCTGCTCACTTCTCCCTCATTCTTGGAATAAGAGACATCTCTTTAGAAGGCTTTTCCTGACCCATGGATTGAGTTGAAAAGTATTTGTTATTCATTTATATAGGACATCACACCTTTGATAACATTTATTGCCCTGTAATCTTTTGTTTACATCTCTCTTTTCTGCCATACGTAAGTGTCTTTTCCTGGTGTATCCCTCATGTGCCTAGCACAATGCCTGGAACTGTAAATATTTGAACTAATAAATGAAAGAATAAATACATGAATGAATGAATGAATGAATGAACTGTTAAGATTCTGGTGTGGATCTGAGATTTGATAGTGGTATTTAAAATCATACTTCATTAGCAAAGGAAGGCATTTCACAAATTATATTCCTAAATAAATTGAACAGTGCACTGCATTGCCCAACCTCCTCTCTCTCCACATTTGAACTCTCTTAAACATGTGGGCTCATATAGACTTGAATCTGCCCTGTGCACAGTGGAGCTAGCCCTGTGGTAGAGGTTGAGAGTATGTGGCAGAGCTTTAAGTCCATTTCCTCAGCACCATTGTCTCCGACAGTCAGCAGCTTTGGCTGGTGCTGTATGCACAATTTTAGTAATTCTGAGTGTTTCTATGCCATCACACCCTCCTTCTCACCCTCAGAATCAGAGTTGTTCATTCTCATCTGAGCATCAACCTACAATGCAGATGGATGAATCCTAAAGGCTCGTTTTTAAAGATAAGGGACTGCCTGAAATTGAATGTGGGTGTCTTTCCTGACAGCTTATGGAAGGGAAAAATAAGCTCAGAAAGGTGAGAACCGATGATGCATCGGTGACTCATCATAAAACAATTATACACTTACCATTTTCTTTGTGCAAATGTTTTCATCAGTGATTTCTGAAGGAGTTAATCATGGCAGTCAAGTTCCCTTATAGAGTGTGTGCTGGGTGTTGTTTTCTTGGCTTCCTGGTCCACTCTCCACCATCTGCAGACTGCCCTCTGCCTCCGGGCATAGCGGTCCTGTGTGGCCCCAGGCATGTGGTTCGGTACAGAGCATGGGAGGCTACTGTGGAATAGCAGAGAGCACGAGAGTGTGGTCAGGATACCAGTTCCCCTGGCTCTCTCCTTGAGGGTTGGCTGTTACCCTCTATTAAATGTCAGACACTCTATCAAGCAGCCCTTGCCTTACAATCACCCTTTTTAACTTCTAGTAATGGCTCCCTCCTTATGCCCCTTTAGGTGTAAGCTTACACTGGCCTAGACCTGGGTATTGCAGGCCACCATGTTGAGTTTCCCTAACTCCTGCCCACACATTCCCAGAATCTCTTCAGTAAACCCCTCAGATTACTCAGGTTAAGTATACTCTCTTTTTCCTGCCTGGACTCTGTCTTACACAGAAGTTATTTGTGGAATGGGAAAATAAGCGTTATGACAGCTGTTGATAATAGAAGCAAAGGGTTTAAACCTTTTTATTTGATAATTGGGATGTATTTTGCTTGCATTATATATAAACTTTTTAATATTCCCAAGAGTACTCTATTAAAATAGATCAAAATAAAAGCATGCACCCAGAAATCTACTAAAGAGCATCTCAAAGAAGGAAGATGTGACACATGAAATAAACCACAACAGCAGGCTGAAAAGAAACAGTGATTGTTTCGGACTTAGTTGTTTTACAAAATGTCAAGTTTCTGTAACTGTTCCATTATTTACTCGTGTTTTTATTCTCTGGCACAGTTAGGTTTCTAATTTATACACAAATTGGTGATAAAAATTAACAAGTAAAAACATGCAATATGCACAAGACATTTTTCAGTCATACTCTTGCTCCCAACTGAAAGTAACCAACAGTTCAGGCTACTTTGCTTACGAAGTAGTAAGGCAGCTGTGTGATGTGCGACTGATCAAATGGGAAGTTAGTATTTGATGAAATGAGAGGAGTCCATGGGGAAAATCAGAGCTGCTTGAATTAAAATAATTCCTATCAAGAAAACTATCTGGAGGTTAAAGGGGTTTAGTTATGCGTTGTGAAGATGGGTGGTTATGCTATATGCAATGTCAAGGGTAGGCAGAGAGAGCAGAAGAGATGAGAGAATATTAGTCCTGCCTTTAAGGACAAGAAAATCTCCATTTCTGGATTAAGAACAAATCGCCAAGGATGTCATTAAAAAGGATGCCTTTCAACTTCCTTCGTTCTCCGAAGAACTTGCTGCTTATTTGAAATGAATATAAAATACTATGTATACATGGGGTAACGCTGTGGTTCAGCCTTTATGTTTTGTTTCTTTTTTATTTGTAGGATTGTACATCGTAGTGATTTGATGTCGGCTTCATAGGGAACAAACAGGCTTTGAACTTTATTCCTTTGACAAGAGGGATTCATGCATTTGACAGTTATGTTGAAAGTGTTTGCAATGTGCCTTTCTGCTGAGCACTGGGGATCCAGTGGTGAATGAGGCAAAGCAGTCTTTGCTCTCACGAGGCGAAGGAAAACCACTTTAATTGGTTAGTACTCCTTCAACCCTGAGGAAAGGAGATGGGTATGTGACCAGAGATTCAGTAGGCAGTAATAACAGTCTCATTTTTATAAAATTAGAATGAAACTCTTGTTATCATTCATCCCCCTAGAAGTAGTCTACAAAATTACTAGTTGTGTTGATTGTTCATTTCTAAATATCCCAGTCCAAGTTTTTTTCCCCAGGGGTAAGTGTGTAGGTAATGAAATGCATATTCTTGGGTTTCCTTTATATTCACTTTCCTGGGTTGAATTTAAAATC
The DNA here is from genome assembly GCF_951640355.1 of Cnephaeus nilssonii. Taxonomy (NCBI): domain Eukaryota; kingdom Metazoa; phylum Chordata; class Mammalia; order Chiroptera; family Vespertilionidae; genus Cnephaeus; species Cnephaeus nilssonii. The sequence goes on along the minus strand of NC_137084.1, from coordinate 66,615,584 downwards.
TACTCTTCTGGCTCTTCCATGCTACCTGGAATAGTTATGTATCATTTACATTCCTAACACTTCTGCTTTAATGGAATTGTACTTTAATTCAAATATTTTAAAGTATCCTTGAAGCAAAGAATAAAAGTTAAGCTAGATACTTCCTATAGTGCTTAGTCTGTAGGCGTTCCATCTGGTGAAAGTGCATCAGATTTGAACAGGAAGTACAGGAAATTACTGCACATGCTCTGGACTCAAGCACACAGTCCATTCGACTCAGAGGCTAATTTGTGTTGCTGGCATTTTCAATAGAGATGGATTATTCCATCTCTCACTGTCCAGGGCAACGGACACTATTTCACCAGCAGAGAGATTCAGGACAATGAGGTATGCAAAAACTGTTGATTTTCATGATCGAATCAATATTTGAGTACCACGGGGGCAGCATCTAGCTACGCTGTGTTCTAGAACTGGTATTTACATGTATATTGTGTGGGATTAAACAGATGTTAAAAATACAGAATGAAAATGTAGAAAACTAAATATTCAACTATGCTGAATATGGCTAAATGGATGAGGAAACATTCTTAATAAATGTTTTCCTTAAATAGAAGAGCCGACTTTGCAAAAGTGTGCCTTTTACCTGGAATGAAACTATCTCTTTTGTAGACATAGTGCTTTGACATAGAAAAGGCTGTTTCTTTTCCTAGCAGATATTTTTTTCTAGGTTACATATGCAATTAATGTAGGATTCTATACTATATAGCCTTTAAAAATCCATTCTCAGACAGGTGCTATAACCTAGCATCTCTAGGCTTGCTTTTATTTTTGTTTTTGTGTCCAGAAGTCAGGGATTAAGCAACAGCATTTGTGACAAAACAATACACATAGGGCCTTTTGCTCTTGTTAGGGAGGACACGGAGGCAGCAGAGCGTGCATTTTGTTCAGCCAACGTGCAAGCAGCTCTCCCGTTCTCTCACGACCCAGGCAAGGCGTACTGCCTACCTTGTGCGAGTAATCATCCTCCTAACGCAAGTGTACATGTCTCCACAAATGTGCTACAGCTGGCTTTTCTGTTGACAGAGTGTTAAAGAGATAATGATAATCTGGGTCTTTTTTAAAAAATCACGGTGTCACTTCATAAGCTTAATATTTGTGGTCCCAATGAAAGGGATAGGAGATGCTTTAAAATAGAAGATAATGCTGAGTGTGGAAATGTCTTTGCTGTCTTTTGGAAGGATGGAAGTTATATAGGTGTGAAAGCCATGACAGTTTAGAACAAAATAGGAAATAGATTTAAGATTAGTGGTTTGCTAAAATAGAACTTGCTATTATTCAAATAAATAGGCATTTAAATCATAAATAATTATTTTAAGATTTTAGAGTTAAAGACAATTCAGGCATATTCTACCTTAGTGTAAATTTAGAGGTGTTATAGGAACAAGTAAAACTTTGGAAACCATATTAAAAATTGAGATATGAGTAAGGCTACTGATTATATTTGTTCTTTCTATAAAAAGACAAAAAACATTCACATCAATTACCCTTGCAGTCCTTGCCTTTTTGTGGGTCTTCTAATTGAATAACAGCTGAAAAATGACAACGTCAGTCTCTTCTTGTTCATATAAATGCACATTTCCATAGCCATGAAAAACAATGAAATCCCAATTTAAGCATTTTCCAAATTATAATTTCATTTGACCCTGGAAATAATCCTGTAACATAGGCTAGAATAATTATTTCTCCCATTTTTAGGAAGAAAGAGAGCAAAGAGGCTTGGTTCTTGGTATTTTGGTACTTGGTACTATTTTGTGTCAATTTTATGTCTTTTTTTTAGTTACATGAGAACTTTTCTTCTCTAATTTCAATACTTTCATCTCACTTTTATAAATCTCACAATCCTTGCTCTTTTTTCCCTTATTTTTAAATAGTTTTTTCCCTAAAGCATTATCTATGTTCAGCAGACACCTCTCCTCCCCCTAATTATTGAACTTCCTCTTGTATACAACAGAAATTATAGAACGTAGAATATATAGAAGACAAGAGGGGAAATGAAAGGCTAAAGAGGTTATTAGAAGCCAGAAAAATGTCAGAGAGAAAGGAAGAGAGCTCAGAACTTCAGAAGGAAGATGATGGATGGTTGCTCATACAATAATTCTTTGATGACCACATCCATCTGTTAACCAGGAAATAATGCTGCTGCTCTAGAAACTCACCTCCAAGGACCACCTTGTGCTAAATCAACATTAGAGTGGTCCCTCTCCTGGAGAAAACTCTTCACCAGAACCTGACCCCTGTCTCACCTTCCCAAACACACTGTCACCTGACTCCTACTCATCCTCCTAATTTTTGCAACTCACTTTCCCTATAAGGCTGGTTAGATGATTAAACAGCTGATGATAAGGTATTGTGCTAACTGCCCATTTTCCCATTAGAATACAAGAGTTATAAGGGCAGAAATGTTTCCCTTTTTTATTTCACATTGATTTGTCTGGGCCTTATACAATGTCGGGCCCTGACATAGGAGGGACTCAATAAGGATATGTTGATTTGAATGGATTTGCTATTTTTCTACTTTTTTAAAAAAAAAATTCAGATTGTTTATTTTCTTATTATTGAGTTTTGAGAATACTTTATAATAGTCTGGATTCAAGTATTTATAAGATATGTGATTTACAACTATTTTCTCCCATTCTGTAGCTTGTATCTTCATTTTCTTTTTTTTCCCAATTTTTTTTATTGATTAAGGTATTACATATGTGTCCATATCCCCCCATTGCCCCCCTCACACTTCCATACATGCCCTCACACCCCTGCTGTCCCTGTCCATTGGTTATGCTTATATGCATGCATACAAGTCTTTTGGTTGATCTCTCCCCCTTACCCCCACCCTCCCCTACCTTCCCTCTGAGGTTTGAGCATCTGATCAATGCTTCTCTGTCTCTGACTCTGTTTTTATTCATCAGTTTATGTTGTTCATTATAATCCGCAAATGAGTGAGATCATGTGATATTTATCTTTCTCTGACTGACTTATTTCACTTAGCATAATGCTCTCCAGCTCCATCCATGCTGTTGCAAATGGTAGGAATTCCTTCCTTTTTACAGCAGCATAGTATTCTATTGTGTAGATGTACCACAGCTTTCTAATCCACTCATCTGCTGATGGGCACTTAGGTTGTTTCCAAATCTTAGCTATTGTAAATTGTGCTGCTATGAACATAGGGGTGCATATATCCTTTCTGATTGGTGTTTCTAGTTTCTTGGGATATATTCCTAGAAGTGGAATCACAATGGGACTACATCAAAATAAAAAGCTTCTGCACAGCAAAAGAAACCATCAACAAAACAACAAGAAAGCCCACTGCATGGGAGAACATATTTGCCAATGTTATCTCCAATAAAGGTTTAATCGCCAACATTTACAGGGAACTCATACAACTTAACAAAAGGAAGATAAATAACCCAATCAAAAAATGGGCAATGGACCTAAATAGACACTTTTCGAAAGAGTACATAAGGAAGGCCAAGAGACATATGAAAACATGCTCAAAGTCACTAATCATCCGAGAGATGCAAATCAAAACGACAATGAGGTACCATCTCACACCTGTCAGAATGGCTATCATCAACAAATAACAAGTGCTGGTGAGGATGCAGAGAAAAAGGAACCCTCGTGCACTGCTGGTGGGAATGCAGACTGGTGCAGCCACTGTGGAGAACAGTATGGAGTTTCCTCAAAAAACTAAAAATGGAACTTCCATTTGACCCAGTGACCCCACTTCTAGGAATATTTTTCTACTTTTTAAAAAATATTTTCATACTCTATATCATAATGGTGACTGCTTATGGGTCTTTTTATGCTTATACTGTCCGTGATTTAAAAAAATGTTTTAATATCTATGTGAATGACCCAGAGAGATTATGGGAATCACCAGTCTTCACCCCAAATTGGAATGTTAAAATATGCAAAGTGCTTGGCTTTCTTAAAGGAGAAGTTCTTGGAATCCATTAACAAATAAATGCCTGTGGGGAAGCACAGAAACCTGTGTCCGAGTGATCATTCATCCGTCGCTCAGGGTCTGCTGGTCAGCCCCGGCAAATGCATCTTCATTTTATATTATAGTCGGTCCAGAGACAATGAGACAACATCTAATATACTTGAGGATTGCATTAGATGGCAAGTCATTTGGCACACTAAATTGCTCTTAATATGATTTGTTCACAATTTTTCTATTTTATTACAGCCGAGGCACCGACAACAGACTGGCCCACCGGCGGCAGACAATTCTCCGGGAGAAGGGGAGAAGGTTAGCTAACCGAGGACCAGCATACATGTTTAATGATCGCTCCACAAGCCTATCTGTGGAGGAGGAACGCTTTTTAGATGCAGCTGAATATGGCAACATCCCAGTGGTGAGAAAGATGCTGGAAGAATGCCTCTCACTCAATGTCAACTGTGTGGATTACATGGGCCAGAATGCCCTGCAGTTGGCAGTGGCCAACGAGCACCTGGAAATTACAGAACTTCTACTCAAGAAAGAAAACCTCTCTCGTGTTGGGGACGCCTTGCTTCTAGCCATCAGCAAAGGTTATGTGCGGATCGTGGAGGCCATTCTCAGTCATCCCGCTTTTGCTGAAGGAAAGAGGTTAGCAACCAGCCCCAGCCAGTCTGAACTCCAGCAAGATGACTTCTATGCCTATGATGAGGACGGGACCCGCTTCTCCCATGACGTGACTCCAGTCATTCTGGCCGCCCACTGCCAGGAATATGAAATTGTGCACACCCTCCTGCGGAAGGGTGCTCGGATTGAACGGCCTCACGACTATTTCTGCAAGTGCAGCGAATGCAACCAGAAACAGAAACATGACTCCTTTAGCCACTCCAGATCTAGGATTAATGCCTACAAAGGCCTGGCAAGTCCAGCTTACCTGTCTTTGTCTAGCGAAGATCCGGTCATGACGGCTTTAGAGCTTAGCAACGAGCTGGCAGTGCTGGCCAACATTGAGAAAGAGTTCAAGGTGGGTCTTTAACAATAAGGACTTCACTCTCCACAGGTCAAAGTCAAGGTATATTTACAAGCTTCCACTGTGGGCTCAGCATTGTGCTAGTTACTGTGGACAGTAGGCAATTTTACATTTTTTTCCCCAACAAGCTCTTTGTTATAATTACATGTGGTAAAAGTGGTGATGGCAAGCATTTAGAGATATTCTGCTATACACTAGACATTTTACAGTTATTATGTCTAATCTTTACCACAACCTTGAGAAGCATTACTTCCTTTTTAGATGGATAAATGGAGGTATAGAAAGGTTAAGTAAGGCCCAAGATCCACAACCGGTAAATGACAGCTGGATCGGAATCCAGCTGTGCTGTACTCTAAAACCTAGGTTCCTTCTCCTATAAAACTCTGTTTCTGTGTTCAGAGCATGGTGATCAGTGCTGCTGAGGTCGGAAAGATGAACAAGCTGCAGGAGGTCACAGTTTGACTTGAGAGACATAAGGCTCTGGCTATTAAAAATATTCTGGAGAGAATTAACTTTACATCTATTATTTGTGCATTTGAACAAAACTACATACATTAAACACCATTGTTTAATATAACAAATATATACAAAATTTGAAAAGTAAATTTTGAATATGTGGCACAACTCTTATCGGAAATGAATTTTTAGTGGGATTAATTGTGTTCACACTTTTGTTATATATTTAATGAGATTAAAAGGTATATCCTGCTAAGAATATCTTGGTGAGGCAGCTAGCATGTTACTTTAGTTTTTGTTAATAAGCTATATAAATTATTAAAGATTTTATGAAATAAAATGTAAAAAGCGTTGACTGTAGGTAGAATAAATATTTCTTGATATGATTCAGCAACTACCTTTCTAAATTACACACAATGGATCGGAAAGAAAGCATATAAAAGTTTTATCCATCTGTGTTAGCCAATGTCGTAGGAAAATTCTGAGTCCTGGAAACCATTCCGAGTCACGTTAAAAAGAATCATCGTCACTAATTTTTTTCTACCTTGGCCATTTGAGATGCCTTTCATTCTAGCTAATGATACACTCCTAAAGATGAGCATTAATACTCGTTTAAAAGAATAACACTTACTTTTAAGTACATGAAAAATTTATATTTATATTCAGTATTCCCTACCCTTGAAGCCTTCTCTGCCATCTTCTCCCTAGACTCTCATTCAAGAGGGATGTGTTTTTTGACAATTGTTGGAGAATGAAGGGGCAAATATATTAAACAAAAGTTATCATTGTTCCTGTCACTGCACAATATCATGCTTCTAAATTCAGAACATCCTAACATGAACCAGCACATTGTGTTTCTATCACTAAGCGTTAAGTTCAACAGAGATGTGTATTAGGACAGGGAATTTCAGGGACCCCTCAGGGTCTATGGGACCTGGATTAATCATTAAAAGGGGATTCCTTATTGCTGGCTACATGGGTGGGTAAGAGTGGAGAATTCTTTTGTAAAAGGGCAAAATATATATTTTTAAGGAAATTAGTTTGAGGAAAGTTGAGGATCTGGAAATTGATTCTCTTAAAGCTATCAATGTTCTGTGGTCCCTGAAAAGTCTTCGCAGTTTGAAGGCAACTAATCTATTTTGTGAGTCAGAGTATATGACCTTTCACAAAGATTTTTGTAAGCTCTAACATATAACTTCCTAAGCTTCTCCCAGACTCTCCCCTCCATAATAGCCTCTAGTCCAAGCATGTCAAACTCAAAGGCTAACATGGGCCGAATAAACAAGGTTTAAGTTTACGTGGGATACAAAAAAACAAAAGCTTCCATTTTCATAGAAACGTAGGTTTATTTCTATAGAGATGCTGAATACAAAGGGCTGAAAGAAATGAGTGATTGTTAACATAAAATAATAGAACATTTTAATAAAAATTAATATTTTTTCCTGAACATTAACTTACCAGACACTGAATAACTGCACAAATTAATAAGCGTAATGCAAATAAACCTATTTTTCTTGTTCTCTGAAAGCAAAATATTTCCTGTTGTGCACACCAAACAAGTCAGTCCAAGACTAATGACGTGGCAATCGGCTGCTAAAATATTTGCTGCTAGTATTAGTGGAGAGAAAGGTGTGCCTGCATGTAAGGCGCATAAGGGAAATGAATGCAACATGATTATAGTAATCAGTCATTAGCGAATGTTGTAATTCATTATTAATAATTATGTATAACAGGATATTGTAAAAAGTTATGAAATTTTTATTAAAACGTTTCTTACATACTGTTATATTGGTTGGGCCACAAAAATATTCATTGTGGGCTGCATGTGGCCCACAGGCCAGGAATTTGACATGCTTGCTATAGTCCATTAATAAAAGAGGCCAGAGGAGTTACTATTGAGTTTCACGGGCAATTTTAGTCTTGCACCTTGAATCTCCTAAACTGAACAAATTGAATTTATTACCCATATCACCAGGTCTGTAGCTGGCTCCATGCAGAGGTACAACCCTGCCACAACACAGAAATCTAACAATTAGATGAAGCCACAGGAATAAGAAGAAAACTAATAGGCTTGAGGAATTACCTGTCTTTAAAGAGAATGGAGAGAAATTAAATTCAAAAGTTTTTTACCCATTCAAATTCAACTTTCATATTAAATTTTTAACAATAAATTTTTGCTTTGGGCACATGAGACCTCAGCCACCTTAAACTTGGGCTAAGTCTAAATTTTGTAGCAAATACCAAATCAATCCTATCTAATAAAGAGGGAATATGCTAATTGACCATCACACCCTCACAAAGATGGCAGCACCCACAGCCAATAAGAAGGGAATATGCTAGTTGACTGCCACGCCCTCAAAGATGGCAGCACCTATAGCCACAAGATGGCAGCGCCCAGTCCCCTCAGCACTGCCGGGCTGGCCCCCAGGCGGGTCCGGCTGCTCCACGTGCCTGCCTCCGGAGTCACCAAGTCCCCTCATCCCCCCAGCCACCCAGGGCCGGTCCGAGGTGCAGGCAAGCCTCAGATGGCAGCTGCCCAGCCGCCCAGGGCTGCCCAAGGCACAGGCAAGCCTTGGATGGTGGCTGCCCAGCCGCCCAGGGCCGCCTGAGGCTTGTGCTGTTGGCAGTGGCAGCAGCAGAGGTGTGATGGGGGCATCGCCTTCCCCTGATCGCCGGGTCGCCTCCCACCCTTGAGGGTTCCTGGACTGTGAGAGGGGGCAGGCCAGGCTGAGGGATCCCCCTCTAGTGCATAAATTTTCATGCACTGGGCCTCTAGTAATAATAATAAAAAAGAATACCCACAACTTACCTTTTTGATATCAAAGAGAGCATGACTCCTGGCTTTTCTCCTTGACTCAAGACTAAGCTCAGATAAGATAGAATAATCTTACAGACAAGGAAATCAATACCAGGGGTGGTTTTGTCAGAAAGTTCATTCTCCTAAATTTCTAATTTTCTTTTAGCATCTCAATATGTACCTATGACTTATGTCTTTACACCCTTTTTGAACTAATTGATACTTTAGATCATTGGTGGTAACAGACAGTATTACCCTATTATCACCTCTTTATGCTCCAGGGATTGTCATCGTCCCTGTCATTCTGGATAAGTAGCTTTCTGGAGCTTTTGCAGCTCCTTCATGTCTCCCCAGGGATCTGTGCCCACACATGCACATGGCCCTCCAGCTGCCTCTGCTGTTGACTTTGAGAAATGGGGAGGTAAAGAAACTCCTGCTTCATCTGTTTTTAAACCGTTGCTATGTTCTGGTGTGCAGATGTTCAAAATGTCTGGCATTGTTTGAAAGGGAAATATCCTCTAAGAAACTGGCTGGGCTGGAAAGTAGTTTTTGTTAGCAGAAAGGCAGTGTAACTGTTATCAGACCTTAGCAGGGCGACAAAGAGTGTCGCTAAAGTACTCAGGAGCCTACAATGCAGAATCACAGCATCAGAAGCACAGGGCTGGGATCCAGGCCAAAGAGGAAGGAGGCAAAGTACCTTTTTTGAGCTTTTTGAGTTATTCTAAGTGATTTACACTATAACTTTATGATATAGCAGCAATTGCATTCTCCATAATTAGGGGAAATCCACAGAGGGCCAGACAATAAAGTAACCTAAGATTATACAGCTATTAAGTAGTAGAGCAAGAATAAAAACCCAGGTATGTTTTGTACCCAGCCATGTTCCTTTCTTTACCTCACTCTGCAAAATTTTGGATTACCTCCTGTGTGCCACACGCTGCACTAGGATGTGAGGACTCAAACATGAGTAAGATCTGTAAAAGTCATTGCTCTGAAGGATGTTTGAACCTACTTGAGAGAGGCAGATACATAAACTACATAAACGCACTAATGTACGAGTGTGTATGTTCTTGCCTTTGCCTTTCCTACCCTAATCTGAAGTAGGTGGAGAGAGAACCTCAATTCGGGCAGAATTTTAGATCTAAGGCAAGTCAGCCATGAGGCGGGAAGTGAGTGCAGCAGTTTGCATGGGAAGAGGCCGCAGCGCCCACAGCCATGGGTTCACTTCCCTGCCGCTCTCCGGCTGCGGGGGACCTGAGGATTTCTACATGAAGGGAACAGTAAAGGCTGGTTATCAAACACCGTGCTAAGTTAAATATGGAGCCGCTCATGATGGCAACCATCAATGTGAAAATCAGTAACATCTGCTATGTCTGACAAAAATCTTTAATTCACATTTGAAATTGTATCTCATATCTTTCCCTTTTCTTTCTTTTTTTAATCCTCCCCTGAGGATATTTTTTCATTGATTGTTTTAGAGAGAGTGGAGAGGAGAGGAGAGGAGAGCGAGAGAGCGAGAGCGAGAGCGAGAGCGAGAGAGAGAGAGAGAGAGAGAGAGAGAGATATGAAAGAGACACATGATCGGTTGCCTCCTGCATGGGCCCCTACTGGGCCAGGAATGGAGCCCGCAAGTGAGTCACATGCCCTTGACCCAGAATCAAATCCACGACCCTCAGTCTGCAGGCCCATGCTCCAACCACTGAGCCAAACCGGCCAGGGCTTTCTCTTTTCTTTAGAGTAGTGTAACTTTTATACCCCGCACAATCCCACCCAGTGGGTACCGTAAATACATGCTTGCTAATCCTACACCTGCTGTAACAGAGCTCAATGATCAATGTGACATTCAGTGACAGTTATTCTGAAGAACAGGGACAATCTGACATTGCATGTGGTCCCAAGAAGCATGGCTGGCTAATAGATAATAATATTCTGTACTTACCTTAATGTTCAAGAACATAGTGTCATTTTACAAAACACCTGTCTTAGTAAGACTATGGCACCTGTCGCACAACTGGTGCTTATAATATTTGTTAAAGAATGCATGAAGATGCTGCTCGGGAATCCCAACATGCTTTTATATTTGTTAGCACAGCTTTGTGACGAGGGAATGAGAACACCTGAATATTGTTTATAAAATAATGAAAACAATAATCCTATATAGTAAAAGCCTAATATGCTAGTGTCCAGTCAACTGGTCAGCCATTCAACCAATCAAAGCGTAATATGGTAATGATATGCTAAGGCTGCTCAACCGCTCGCTATGACGTGCACTGACCACCAGGGGGCAGACAGTCAACCAGTCCACCAGTCACTATGATATGCACTGACCACCAGAGGGCAGGCGCTCCGCACTCCTACCAGTAAGTTAGCTTGCTGCTGGGGTCCAGCCGATTGGGACTGAGCAAGACGGGCAGGATACACCCTGGAGCCCTTCTGGGGTCTCTCCCTGGCTGGCCAACCTCCCACATCTCTCCCCAGCTCCGATCGTGCACCGGTGGGGTCCCTGGACCTGGCCTGTGCCCTCTCGCAATCCGGGACCCTTCAGGAGATGTCGGAGAGCCGGTCTCAGCCCAATCCTGCAGGCCAGGCTGAGGGACCCCACCGGTGCATGAATTCATGCACCGGGCCTCTAGTAATTCTTATAATTACCAGGAAGTTGGCATTCATATTTGGTATAATCTTCCTGGCAACCCTGAAAGTGGGTACTATATTATCCTCATTTTACACTTGAGAATTTTGTGGCTTTAAGGGATTAAGTCATTTGCCAAAAGCCATGCAGCTAGTTTCAAAGTGGTTGCTGCTAGTTTCAAACCCAGGTCTGCCAGTCTCCAAAGCCCAGGCAGTTGATCAGTGAGAATTAAGGCATGCCCTTTCCCTGTTAATGTCTACCAAGCAAACTTCAATCTTTATACAGAAAGGAAAGCCAGACATTAAAATTACAGACCTTAACATCTCTTCTACTGTGTCATATGCAACTAAGATGACCCTCTGAAAAGATAATTTTAACAGGGACATTTTTATGTCTTATAATCTCTTAAACTCTGTTCTGTGAGCCCATTATCAGTCATCTCTTTTCAACTCAAAGGTTAATAGGCGAGCACCCACTTCTGATTCATAGTGTGTGGTGCGGGTGTGACACAAAGACCTGACCCAGAATTAAATCAACCCGCCGGCTTCCCTTTTCTTTTCAAGGAACCAAATTCCCCGCTGCATCTGCTAATGAACTGCTGCCAGCATTTCCTTCCGAGTTTTCACGTCAGTTTGTGAGACCTTGAAATATGAAAACATCTGTAAATGGGTCCCCAAGGTGAAAGAAAGAGCATAGATTTCTAAAAGCAGTTTTATTTATTATTTTTTTAAAATGGGATTTTGTTCTCCTCCCCCCCCCCCCCCGCCCCTGCTTGAGAATATGTGTTGAGAATCAGCAGCAAGTTGGAAACAAGGTGTGAAACAGCGCAAAGCTCCTGCGCTTTACTTTTTGTCCATATGGATTCTCCGCAAAAGCGTCACCCACGGTCGATGGGTCACACTTTTTTATTTACTTTATTTTATTTTATTATTTCATTTTATTTTATTGATTTTTACAGAGAGGACGGGAGAGGGATAGAGAGTTAGAAACTTTGATGAGAGAGAAACATCGATCAGCTGCTTCCTGCACACCCCCTACTGGGGATAGAGCCTGCAACCAAGGTAACATGCCCTTGACCAGATAGAACCCGGGACCATTCAGTCCGCAGGCCGACGCTCTATCCACAGATCCAAACAGGCCAGGGCTCATACTCTCTTTTTAAATGTCTAATTTCACCATGAGCCTTCTTAGAATTTTACAGAGGACTGATTTTGACGACTACACTTTGCCTTTGAAATGACTATGGCTACACCCACACTGAGCGCTGCAAAGAGGAGAGGTTAGGTGCATCAGATTTTGTCAGAATTCCATGGGCTGTTAACAAATGTCAGGAAATGGCCTGTTTTCAAATCTTGCCTCTGATGATATCAAGTAAGATAATTGTGTTTTGTGGGATGCTTGCTACCTGCTCATCACCCTGCGATGAACTTTGCACGTGTGATCTCTTTAACACTTAATTTCACTAAACCTCAACTGTAAAATGAGAGCAATCATAGCACCTGCCTCATAGAGTGGTTTTAAGATCATGTGGCTAAAAAACAGAAGACCTGGGATATGATGAAAGGAATATTTATCCCTGAAAGTCCAAGTTTCTAATTAGAGTACAGTGAACGAGTATGTACAACCTCTGCATGTCCACACCTCAGTGTCTGGCCCCACGACCCTAATTGACTACTTCATGGAAAGGGTAAAGCTGTTTCCTTGTACCTCTGTTTATACTATCTGAAGAGATATCTTTTCAGAACTCGTTTAAACCATGCTCAGCTAAGATATAATTTGTTTCAGCAATTTCCTTTTATATAAACTGTCTGCACGTGCGGTTTAGCGATGTGCAGCCTGTTTATGAGTTACTAAACTGAAAGGTCACTTGGCATGCTTTGCCGAGGGGTGCATTAGTAGGTGTTTCCCACATTCCCAGTATCAGCTCTTTTCCTATAGACTTCCCCAAAATATTACTTACTGACTGACACCCAGAGGCAATCATATTTTCCAACATATTTCTCTCTGGATCTTTCCAAGGGATCTTTTCATTCCAAAGCATATTGGTGGCTTCAGGACGGGGGAGACAGCTACCTTTGAATCTGCAAAGCTGGCGTTAAGGGGGATACTCTGCCACTGAAGCTGTGTAACCTCAAGGGACCTTAGTTTTTCATGTGCAAAATGGGAGTAGTATTTACCCTGCCTGTCTCCCAGTTCTTTAAGATGAAAATAGAAAGCAACATACAAAGAAGAGATAAAGTAACCTAATTCTTAAAGGCAAAGAATTGGGGGCCAAACAGCATTCGGTTTAAAGGCTGATTTTGACACTTAGTGGTTGCAGGGTAGTTGGACACATTATTTAACCTAACAGAGCAGGAGACTGTGAAGATGAAATGAGATAATATCATCCAATCACAATGCAACAAGCTCTAGCTAGTAGGTTTCTTGATTAACGTTGAGTTATGAATGGTCTTATTTCAATGTAATAGAGTAGAGAGGAAGGAAATACTAGAAAAGACCCGAATGAACATGTGAATTCATGCTGTATATGTTGGATAGGAGTTTTGGCATTTAAATAAGATCTGCATTCTCTAAACCTTGCCAGCATAATACGAGGTCATCAGTGATAAATTACAATGAAAGCTTTTTCATTAAATTTTCTTTTCTCCAAAGAAAAGAACCACAATTTGTAGATTTTATATTAAATTTGCCTTTTGACCCTGTGTTTGGCACATAAAGTTCCTCAGTAACCATTTATTAAATATATAAGTGACATGTGTTTGCGTTTCCCCGGAATCTCTCCAAAGTCCCATTCCTCAAGTTAAACAGCGCAGCTTACAAAGTCTTCCAAAGACCTACCAAGTGCCTGTTATGTGCCTGGCTGATGGAGTTGTGAACATAAGAGATACGATGTATGCAGAGTAGTGGGGAAAGTTGCTTATTTTGTATTTCTCCTGAATCAGCCGGTGAGCGTGGCTCAGTACACTACTTTGTGATAACTTCGATTATGCTTTAGACACATTTCCTTTTTTAGGACCTGAAGAAAGTCTTTACGGTGCTAAGATATTTCAGAGATCACTCAGCAGAACAGCGATGAAGGAGTGTTAGAAGAACAGTAAACTGAAAACGGTTTTCTCCACTGAATATCATAGTGAAAGATGCTACTTCTACATTATTGTTTTCTGCTGTTGTTTGTTTTGTCTTTCCTAGAATGACTATAAAAAACTGTCGATGCAGTGCAAAGATTTTGTTGTTGGACTCCTTGATCTGTGCAGAAATACCGAAGAAGTGGAGGCCATTCTGAACGGGGATGTTGAAATACACCACACTGGCAGAGACCACAGTCGTCCAAATCTCAGCCGTTTAAAGCTTGCCATTAAATATGAAGTAAAAAAAGTAAGGTCAGGCATGAAGCCTATTTCCATTATTTCTGTTTGTATTGGTGCTAAACAAGGATGAAGGAAGGGTTGGTTGGCATCCTTCAGTTGAGCTGGGTTTTCCTAAGGAACAATTGCTTTAGGCAGATTCTCTAATGAATACTGAGAGCCAGTTTATGAGGCGTCTAACCTACCCTGAACGACAGTCTTTAACAACCTAGGCTTCCTTATGGGTGATTCCACTTTCCTGTACTTCACTAAGGACATAACCATGACTTTTGTGTGCCCAAATCACAAGGCATCATTGTTTAACCCAACTCCAGGTTCCGTTTGTTGTTATGTTCCACTTCCTTCTTGAGCGCATTTGAATCTCCTCCAACTGTGTCTTTATTTGTGGAATATTTTTACTCCCTGTTTTTATGTGGTTTACCCCTCCCCCACAGAATTCTTGACTGCTTTCTTAGGTTATGTGTGATATCTTTTTTAAAAAGTTTTTAAAGCTAAGTTGTTTAATAAATGTTGTATAACACATGCTTATGGTAAGTTTTCAAACAGCACAGATGTATCCCCTTTCTATCTTCCCACTTCGTATAGAAAGTAGTGAATCAACATTCTATTTCTCTCCTTACCAGAGGGAAGGGGTGGGGAGAGGATGAAGAGGATAGAGGAGGTCAGATGCAGTATACAGATTATGTATTAGAGAATTTACAACTGAAACTTATATAATGTTATTAACTAATGCTACCTCAATAAATTTAATTTACTAAATTTAATGTGAGAATAAAAAAATCTGAAAAATAAGCTTTTTTAATTGAAAGAGTTTATGACACAGAAAATAGAATAGGCAGTCCATAAACTGACCTGTATATGTAAATGAGAATTTAGTATAAAATAAGTTTAGTGTTTTAGGCCAATATAGAAATGATGGTATACTATTTTTAAAAAAAATATTTAAATATCTGGACTTGCAGGGTTTTTCCATTGTTCCTTCTAGTTGAAAAACCATCTATATATACAAAAGCCTAAGCGACCACCTGACCGGCCAACCGGTAGCTATGATGCACAATGACCACCAGGGGGCAGACACTCTGATGGGTAGCTGTGACACGCACTGACCATGAGGGGGCAGACACTCAATGCAGGAACTGCTGAGCTGCGGTGACTTGGCAGCTGTGGTTCTTGGGTGACGCACCCAGAACCAGAGAGGAGGGAGCCCGATTCTGGGGTGCGTCACCCGAGAACCACCCTCTCACAATCTGGGACCCTTCGGGGGATGTCGGAGAGCCGGTTTCAGCCCGATCTCCACAGGCCAGGCCGAGGGACCCCACCTGTGCATGAATCTGTGCACTGGGCCTCTAGTATAATTTTAAACATCCTTGTGTAAAACACTGATGGATCTTTCCGCAATATTAAATTAAAAAAAAAAATGTTTATGCTTTGGAAGAAAGCCCATTTGTTATGAAGGGAATGTTTGATAAATTGGAATCTCCTAAGTTGTCGAACACATACGAGAACATCCTGCCATCTTGCTTGCTGTCCACTAGATGCTTTATGTTTGTTCCTTAATTCTAACAATATTTTTCATGGGCAAGAACAGAACAAGGCATTAGAACAAAAGAAAATAGTTTATGCTGAACTTTTCTTTAATCAAGCTGCTCAATGTTTTGTCAATTTCCTGCTAGTTCGTAGCCCATCCGAATTGTCAGCAGCAGCTTCTCTCCATATGGTATGAGAACCTCTCCGGCCTGCGGCAGCAGACGATGGCAGTCAAGTTCCTCGTGGTCCTCGCTGTGGCCGTGGGACTGCCCTTCCTGGCTCTCATCTACTGGTTTGCTCCGTGCAGCAAGGTATGTCTGTGAGACCTGGGCCTCTGTCGTCTCCTGGAAGCATGTCTAGTTGAATATATCAGAGGCGGTTATGCATGGAAAATTCCCTTCCCAAATGAACATTTTAGGAAGGTCATAGTTGGGCTTAAATAATCTTATTATTTTTAATGTTGCAAAAATAACACATCTTAGCTAGGAAATAGAAAAAGAAATGCCACGAAGGGAACATTCACCTGTAATATCATCACTGTTAATATGCCAAAGAAAGCCTCAGTGACTATGGCGATATATAGTCATGTCTATTCATATCTTTTTATGGTTTTAAATGAGGTTACATAGCATACATTGACAAGGTATTTCAAATAACATTATAAAAGATAAATGTGTTTCCTCTATTTTTCCTCTGGCAAAATGTGACATGAAATTTTTAAAAATTTATTTTAGCTAATATGGCCCAATAAATCTTCATTTAAATAAAGGACAATCATGTAAAATAAAACACACTAATATAATGTAGATTCAGTGAAGAATATTTATTTTAAAAGACAGCCTGGATAACCTTTTTTTTTAAGCCAAATCTATCTGCCCAGGCTTTGCTGAAAATATGTTCAGATGGACCTGGCCTTTCATTGGTGACAGAACAAGCCTGAAAAATATTCAGATGTTTGAATTCTGTTAACAGGCACAGACATTTGTCTGTCCTGCCTTGCCAGCTATCTTATTTTCCATGCTTTGGAAGCCGCATTTCTGGAACTGTTTAAGTTACAACTCCGACAGACTGAAATAATTCTACCGCTACATGGCAGCATGTCTGCGGGGCCATCTATTTATGTGCTCTGCAGAAATGCCAGCTGAATCACTTGCTGGTCTTCAACAGCGGCATGACTCACTTTCAAACATTTGTAAATGTGGGGGTGCGCACCAATACCACCACTACCAACATAGTGTTTTATTACTTAGGCACACGCGAGGTGCTTTTCTCAGCAGCTTTTGGTAGAAACCCGATGCAAAGCCTTTTCCTTTTTAAACATGATGTGAACTTCATAATTACTTCTGGTGCTGACGATAGGAACGAGGCACTTTCTTATGAGTGCAAAATCTATCGCCCTTACAATACATACGGCCCCAAATTTACCTCTAAAATATAAAGGTTGAAAAGAATGAGATTTACAAGAATTAGGAATTTATAGCAGATTTGCTTCCAGAAAGTTATGATTTTTTGTCTTCCCTCTTTCATAGGAATACAGATTGCACTTCGGGAAAAAAAAAATCTGAATTGTTCTTAGTAGAACAAAGGTCATGTCAATGTATATAGTCTCTGTTCTGCTTCTACTCACATTTCCTGAGTCTTCAGAGATTTCAGATGAATTTAAAGGGGAGGAGTTTTTGAATTATATATCCTGTGATCAGTTAAAACATAATAACTTTTCTAAGCTGAATAATTGTCCTTCCCCCTATCCAGTGAGTTCAAAAGCGTAATGTGTTCCAGAGTTTGGTGTTTTGACAGCGAATATTTTTGGCAGTCCTTAGAGTTACACATTACCTAAATTTTGATTGAATCCTAATTAACCTTATTTCCTTCACTATTTCTTCTTCCCTGGCCATGTTTCTGTCTGGCATCTGTTTTCCATCCTCGTTTATGAACACTGAGGCAAATAATCAAATTAAAAGGACACTGTCAAGGTATTTTCTTCTCATATTAAAACCTCTTTTACTGACTGTTATTTAGCCTTTGAATCATGATGGTAAAGTCCATTTTACAATTTTTCCATTTAGCAATGAACATAAACATTATTTGCAGGTTACAGAATTGATTTTTTATGGGGGAAGATTGCTTAAGCTACACTGCTGCTTTTATTTAAAGTACTATTTTCCAATACATCCACGCAAGTTAAGCCAGATTGTACTGTAGGCCTGTGCACCTTGACAGAGTCCCATTTCTGTTTGAAGTTGGTTTTCTTTTTTCAGATTGGCTCTCTTCTCCTTCCAGAAACTTTTTCTTGGTCCTTACTTATACTGTTTTTCCACTATAATCTAAATATCAATGGCTTTATGCTCATTACCATAAAAATAGGTCATGCTGTGGTTTCAAATTATTTTAGTTTAAGTTGGTGTCAACTTTTCTATTTCTATTGGTATTTGGGTGTTAGGTGTTTGGTCATCAATAAATACTTGAAAAGAGTATGATCTATAATATTTAAAAGCGTCTATTTCTTTCAGTGCTTCCACTCAGTAATTTTCCAGGTACATCAATTGTTTACCTCGTTCATTGATGAGTCCCTCACTTTACAGTTTTGGTTTTTTCCCAGAAATTTGTTTACATCTCAGGAGATACAAATGACAAATTTTACTAAAATGGAAAATCACTTAAACTCCTAAAGTCCATGAAATGGTACCAAAATCTGCCTTAGTTTAAAGAAAAACACAACTCTCAGTGATTTTGTTGGCGGTGGGAAAACAGCACCAGATGTTAACCAGCAACCTTAGTTCTTGAGTTCTGGCTGAGAAAGAATTCAGAACCAAGACAGATTATAACAAAAAGGTTTATTTAGAAAGAAATGGGCTCAGAAAACAAGATAGAACAAGACGAGAGAGGGAGGGAGGGAGGGAGGGAGGGAGGGAGGGAGGGAGAGAGAGAGAGAGAGAGAGAGAGAGAGAGAGAGAGAGAGAGAGAGAGGAGAGAGAGAAACCCTGGGGAAAGAAGAGGGTGCGGAAAAGCGCAGGCATGCTCCATAGAGAGAGCCTCATTGGGTCCTCCATCCCCAGGGATTTTATCTGAGGTCTCAGGGGAAGAGCTCAATGGGGAACACTCATCAGCTCCCCTGGTGTGTCTCCTCAGGGCCATGGTCTCCACTGATTCATTAGTCAGTGCAGCTGGTCCTGATGTCTGCCTCGGTGCCACTCCCCCTGCTTTTGCTGGTTTCTGCCCTGGAGCGGAAATACAGCTGAGGCCTAGATGTCATCCCCAGGGGTCAGTGCTTACGGAAGTGGAAGTGGTCCTGCAGGGCTTGTAGTTTTGCCCTGTTACTAGGCACCTGGAGCGCTCTGGCCTGCTGACCTTCTGCACCTGGCCCATCCTTCCTGCCCTGCTCATGCTACCTAACTGCCTGCTACAGTTTGTAACAGGAAATGGAGGATAGGAATATCCAAACACACCATTTTCGTTTCCTGCCAACCAATTTTTAGTTTTTTTAAAATTTGTTTTCTTTGAACTAGAACGTTTAATAAGCAGCAAAAACACCTGGTTAGATTCTCCTCTCTCCCTTCTGAATAAAATAAAGGTGTAATGTTACATAAAGGCCAGTAACGCGATGAAGAAGGTAGGCCAGCCAGGTCAGGGGTGAGGCACAGAGCAGACACCCTGCCCTGAATAAGCGAACACTGACTCTGGGTGTGTCCAGGACAGCATAACCCCGGTTCCAGAGTTTTCAGACGGTGGCCCACTCTAACATAAACAGCTTTATTCTCAACCCTGTTCTACGCTGCAGACTTTCCTCTCCTCCTCCTCCTCCTTTGCCTTCTTCTCCTATTTTAATGTGTGCTCTCTTGTGTTTGGGGTAACTTTATATTTTGAAGGCTGCTTCTGATTCTTTCTGGAACAAGGCAGAATATAAATACATACTCCGTGGATTTCACTACTAACAGTCATTGCCCCATCCCAGTTTTCCACAGCAGAGAAATAAATTGAAAATTTTTAAAAATTGGTTTAAGATTTATAATAGTTTTTTTCCATGAGGAACTTATTAAATCGTGTGCTACATTTTTATTTGCTATAATACATGTTTAAAATAAATCACATGTAAAACACTGTAGAATTAAAATGAAGCACATGGTACACCATGGAAAAAGAAATTAAAGACACATTTATGGTCATTTGTTAACAGTCTATATTTTTTAAAAATACAGCTAAGGACAACATGCAACAGAAAATGAAGTCCATTTTGTTTCCCATGTGTTTTAACCTGCCCTCATTTGATTATTTGAGAGTTCTATTTAAAAAAATTTAAAAAAATACTCTGAGTCAAATAATGAGCATTTTTATGGAAGTATGGTTTTCAGAGATGATTTTCATAACAGATTTTCACAGTGACTTTGGATTGGCTCTACAATATATCTAGCTAGATGGATCCTTTGGTTTAAAACTATAGAAAGATATGGACACATACATACACACATAGACATGCACACACTCTCAAGCAAATATCCTGATGTCTGGTCTGGCCTAAATTCAAGAGACAAGGAACTGAACTATGTGATTTATTCTAGGCTTAACTTTTAAGATTTTGAAAACCATATATTCAAACATAACTTACAGAAACAGAGTACATTGATTTCATTTCTTCCATACAGCATTTATCTTTCTAAAGTCTTTTTAAAATATTTCAACTTTTTTAAATCTTTCAACTGCATATTATATTAGATTCAGGTGGATAGCATAGTGGTTCGACATTTATATAACTTACAAAGTGATTCCCCCCAATAAGTCTAGTACCCACCTGGCACCATATATATTACTGATCTAAAAAAACCTTCTTTGTTTTCTCTAAGAATATATATATATATATATATATATATATATATATATATATATATATGATAAAATAATAAATTACTTCGCAAACCAAATTAACTTTGAAACAAAAATGCCTGAATTCAAATTCCAGCTCTGCCATTTAGGAGTTGTGTGACCTTTAAGCACATTTCTGGACCTCACTTCCTCAGTCGTTTTTTATCTGTAAAATAGGTATTTTGGTATCATCTACCTCTTTGGATTGTACTGATTATATGAGTTAACAGAGTAAAGCACTTAAAACAGAACTTGGCACATAACAAATACTGGCTGTGTTGTTGGTATTATTAACTTAGGAATTTTTCTGTAATAATAAACTCATTTGAAAGGCTGTTGGAAGCTATGGGCTCTCTCCTAAGAAAACAAGTGCACACACACACACACACACACACACACACACACACACTGAGTTTTGCTGACCACGTCAGGGGATGCAGAGAGCCCCTGAGACACATTCCACCCTCCGCCCCAGCTAGAGTTTGTGCATCTCAGATGGAAATGAATCCTGTACTGTAGAGGCACGAGAGCTTTTATTGTCTCCATATCTCATAGGAAGAATTTGATTTTCACATAATCTAGGAAATCCACTTATTGCCACTTAGCTAATGAGGGAATGAAACAGGAACTTGAACCTAAAATATGGGGCTTTAAACCCAGTGTCATTCCAGGACAGTGTCCCAGTAAATTATGGGAACTGCCCTGCTGTTCTCTCCTCCGTTGGAAGTTCTTTTCCTGGTACTTGTGACTTCTACTCCATTTACAACATCACCAAAATAGCGACATCACGTGAGGCCTGACTGTACGTACCCACGTCAGTGAAATATGCATGAGGACAACATTGCACAGTAGACTCAGTTTGATATTTTTATTGCTGCTTCCTTAATACTTCATGCCCACTAAATTAATTTGCTTTTTATGAATAATAATGATACTATGCTCTGCCTTTTGTCATTATTATATTAAAATATTATTTTATCAGTGCTATATAATGTTTTAAGAATTTGCATATCATTTAATAGAAAAGTTCACTTATTTAATTATCCACCCAGATCATCAACATATGTAGATGAGGAATGTGACCAAAATTTTATAGCAGCATAAAGAATTATTCCATCATTCGTTTTATAAATATACATCATCACTTTAGGGGAACATGGGATTACACAGGTAGTTGGTTATTCCTGTGTATATGCATGTGTGTTTTGCAAAATGTACAAAAAAAGCTAAGATTTTCTTTTGGTGTATGTTGTGGCAGATGGGGAAGATCATGCGAGGACCATTCATGAAGTTTGTAGCACACGCAGCCTCCTTTACCATTTTTCTGGGACTGCTAGTCATGAATGCAGCTGACAGATTTGAAGGCACCAAACTCCTTCCTAATGAAACCAGCACAGATAATGCAAAACAGCTGTTCAGGATGAAAACATCCTGCTTCTCATGGATGGAGATGCTCATCATATCCTGGGTAATAGGTAAAGACCGCGTTTCCGTCATCATTTATTTTTGCAGCCTTAGCAGTTGGACTGAATGCCACTGATTCCTTCACACATCAGTTATATACTAGTAAATATACGCAACATGATACAATGCACCCCCGCACCATGATTTTCTTTGTGCTTTTAAAGCAGAGTTAGTTTGAGTTTGTTATCAGTGTCATAGTCTTCTCACATGCCCCCCAAAACCCCCAGGAAGAAAATAAATAGGATAATATTAATCAAACCCCATCTGTGATGAAAAATCACTATTCATATTTTGGGAGAGCTGTGACATAAAGCTTAAAAACAACCACATGATTTTACATTGATATTTAATAGGAACTGAAGCTAATATCCATTTATTTTTGCATTTTTGGAACATTACATATAAGAGACTGTTCAGATACTTTATTTTATTTATTGATTTTTTTTTTTTTGAGAGAGATCAATTTGTTGTTTCACTTATTGACGCATTCATTGGTTCCTTCTTGTTTGTGCCCTGACTGGGAATCAAACCCCCAACCTTGGTGTATCAGGATGATGCTCTAACCAACTGAGCCACCCAGCCAGGTTTCAAAGCTCTTTATATACATCAAATTACACAACCTTTCTGCCTCCGTTTTCTAATCTGTAGCATAATAATACATCTACCTTACAGCATTTTGTGACCTGTGGAGCTCCCAGGTGGTAAGGGAAACAGAGGGGATGCAGTGTTAACTACCACACCATTTGTCAATCAATCATACATATGACTTGTCGCTAATATAATGCAAATAGGAAAGATATTTCAATTGGCTATTTATGAATGAATAAATTCAGTAGCTATTAAGTGCCTTTGTTAGGTAGTGAGGATGCTGAGGTGAATGAGACGCAGTCCTTACACTGAAGTCTGGGGGCAGGTCAATGAGTAAACCTGCCTTTGTGGAGAAGATTGATTGAAACACACAGGTGTTTCTGTTTTATTTTATTTTAAGAAGTGCAAAGCGAGGGAGCAGGCTTTCTCTCTACTGCCCTAGAGGCAGAATGAGCACCAGCCAGTCCACACAGAGGGGATACTTCCTGCACATTCAACAGTGGGATGAGCAGCCTTCAGAATAGTAAGCACCTCATCTCCAGACAAGTTCAAGCAAGGCTTGGTCCCCGCGGAGACGTGGGTTTCAAATTATGCTTGGCAGCTCTCGCGGCCTCGCAGGGCAAATAAGACAGGGAATCTTTCTTCAGGTGGATTAGTTCACTGTGTTTGTTTTGTTTTTTTAAGCTTTGGTAAGATATTTTTACCAATAATTATACTTCTGAGAGAGTGAGGGGGGGGAGAGAAAGAGAAATAAGATGGAAAAATGGGAGGAAGGAGAGGAAGCTTTGAAAACAACTGGACCACATGAGTTTAAATGTCCCGTTAATCCCTGTGTTTCAGTTCTCCCGCATCTGCTAGTAAGGAGGCTGGCAGGAACCCAGGGGCCACAAAAGGAAAGCTGCCTTCAGATTTTTCTCATCCCTGCTCATAGTTTTGGGGTGGGGGAGGAGGTGTGTGCGTGGTGAAGTGTATACATGCAGTATATCCTGTTTTAAATTTGATCCACTAAAATATGTATGAACTTATTCCTAGTCACCTCTTAATGTGGAAAATTTCAAAATAAAGTGATGAAGTTATCTTCTCATCAAAGCACATACTCTGTGATGCACTGAATTCTAGTTTTGAGAAAAGCGCATAGTAAATTGTTAGCAGGCAGAGACCACACACATGGCAGGTTCTTGGTTAGAGGTTCATGACAAATGGGAGAATATGGGGCAGGTGGTTGCTGGGAGGAAGAGGAGATTAATTTCAACTAGGGGTCTATGAAAGACTTCTTGATGGAGGCAGGTTTGACTGATTGTTGGAATCCAAAGATTATATTCCTCCACAGGGCTCTAGGTAAGAGGGGTAAAGTCTCTCTTTTTTAATAAAGCAAGATTCTTCAAGTTAAGGAAGAAAATATGTGCCAATCATAAAAATTTAAAAATAGTAAGTGCTCAATAAATTTTACTTGTTATTTTCCCCAAGTGCCAGACACAGTGACATGCAGTTCACATGAGTTGTTTGTCTTACAGCAATTCTATGAATTAGGTGCAAACTACTATCATACCCATTTTACAGATTGCGTTTTATAAAGTTTAAGTAACTAGCCAAAGATTACAGGGCTAATAAGTGGAGGGACAAGATCAAATCCCTGGAGATTTAATCTCAAACCTATGTTCCTAAGTACTACACTAAATTTTAGAGAGAATGTGCAATATTATTAGTAATTCCACCAGCAAGAGACCACTGCTATGAATAAGATCCTGAATTCCTTCTAGTCTTTTGTTGTGCTTGCTGTAAACATAAAGTCATGGAATATATAGCATATTTTACTTAACATGTTTAAATGCTTATGACAAACATTTTCCACCGTGTTAGTCCAGGTCTTCCAAGAAGGATGTGCAAAGACAGGATTGAGTATATGACAGTTTTATTAAGGGACATTGAAATTTTATTAAGGGAAATTTCATGTGGGAGAAAATGAGGAGGGAGCTGAGGAAAGGTGCAAGGGCTGTCAGACAGGGATGTGAGCCTGATTCTGAGGGAGGGAGCGGGATGGGAAGTTGGGAAGAAGCATCCTAGGTCTCCATGCAGTCAAAGGGAAGTTCAGTAGGCTGTCAGGAAATCCTTGAGCCAAAATCAGCCATCAGAGTATTCCCATGCATGTCTCCCAAGAATGGGTGCTCTCACTCTTTGGCTGGGAGCAGCCCATGGGAAGCATCATTGTGGGACAAAAATGGCAGTAGACTTCAGAATGCCATCGCTGAGGCCCAAGGCCAATTAAATTCTTGGTCTGTAAGGTCTATGAGGTACATTCTTATGGTCACTACCCCATGGCAATGAAAATATCATACCAAATGGCCATGTGTGTGTCTTGGTTATAAAGAATCCTACAGTGAAGATCTTTTTAATATATTTTTATGTATAGCATTAATGGATCAAAGAATGTTTTTTTAAAGCATCTTGATGAACTTTGATATATTGCTTTCAGATAAGGCTCTGATATTGCGGGACTGTGCGATTTGGGGAGACATGGGAATTATGGATGAATGGTTGGTTTGAGGCCAAATGCTGAAGGGTTTTGAATATCAGGTTGAGGTCTTTCAAATTTATTTTGTTTTATTGAAGAGCTTAGGCTGGAATGAAATTGAATTGATAATTTAACCCCTTTCTAATGCAGGCATGATATGGGCTGAATGTAAAGAAATTTGGACTCAAGGCCCCAAGGAATATTTGTTTGAGTTGTGGAATATGCTTGATTTTGGTATGTTAGCGATCTTTGCAGCATCATTCATTGCAAGATTCATGGCATTTTGGCACGCTTCCAAAGCTCAGAGCATCATTGATGCAAATGATACTTTGAAAGACTTAACAAAAGTCACATTGGGAGACAATGTGAAATACTACAATTTGGGTGAGTTTACAGTATACAGTCAATATAAGTTAATAAAAATGTAGAATCTTCCTATAAAAGTACATGACAATAGTAGTTTGGTTATCACCCATTCTCACTGAATTACTGGTTAGTTTCCAGCTTCTCCAGAGTATCTGTATCTGAAGAAGCATGTTTTTTGCTTCTTCCTCCTAATTTTCTTCTGCTTGGAAACATCTCTTAGTCACAGGAATGATCTCACTGATCTTTTGGATCAGTTGGCTAACTATCAGACTCCATTGAGAATGCTTGCTTGTGTCTTGGATTTATTTCTTTTCTCATCTCTATTAAAAACACTACTCCTTGTTTTTCAAATCTGGTTTGTTTGTTTTTGTTTTGTTTTCTTTTCAGATTCCACATATAAGGGATATCATACAGTGTTGTTGTCTTTCTCTGTCTCACCTCCGCATAATGTCCTCAAGGTCCATCCTTGTCTCACATATGACAGGATTTCCTTCTTTCTCATGATTGAATAATATTTCATTGTGTGTATATCACATCTTCTTTTGTCCATTCATCCATTGGTGGCATTTAGGTTGTCTGCATATTTTGGCTGTCGTGAACAATGCTATAATAAACAATGGGAGTGCATAAAAAACACACAAATAAACCCCAGTATACATTTGAGTACCATTTCCATTTAAGACATATAGATTATTTGAAAGCAAGGGAATTGTTGAAATCTCTGAAAGGGCCCTCAATAAATGACATTACTGTTTCCCACCCAGGCTTTGAACTAGCTGAGAAATAAAAACAAAAAGTTAATATGGAGGTCAGATCATCACCTCTAATACTGATAAAGTTCAGGGTTGATGACATGGTTTTGAGTCATTAACCAATGGGCTCAGCAATATTGAACCCCCAGAATTAGGCAGACATATCTTCAAATTTCCAAACAATAATGGTCAGGACAGTTCTCCCCTAAGAGGGGTATGGCAGCATGTGCCTGACCATGTGAGATTCCTCCATGTGAATTCAGAGGAGAATTCACAAGAAAAGGAGGACAGAACTGATCCAGGTATGCTCAGTAATCCATCCCAAGTCAACTATCTGATAAGTCATTCCACCTCCCCAGGAGGAAAGTGACTAAGGATGGAAATAGCTCCAGTTATTTGCCTAGGGAAAATCCCTTCTTGAAGAAACATGGAGTGGGAAAAATAGACTTTCTCTATATACTTACTTTAACCCTCTGATAAGTAATCAGTTAACACGTTCATTGACATCTCTACCAGTTATTGGCTATATCACATAAGGATTTATCTTTTATTATTAACTTGTAGTATTTCTTTTACCATTTAACTACAGTTTTTAATATACAGAATTTTATAAAGTTAAAATGATCTATCTGTTTATATGTAGTACTTATATTCAAAGCACTATGTATATGTTCTCAAAAAGGAAACTAATCCACTTCTCAGCAAGTAAACAAAGACACATTTATAATAACATTTTTTCCTTTTTATTACACATTGTTTTTGAATTTTTCTTATGATGCTTTCTTAATTGGGTTTTTGATGACCTAGCATAGTAATATATAGTAATTATATCAGGTCATCAAAATTAATAAATGAATAATTGCTCATTTTTATGATAAAAATAGACCTGAGTGACCCATAAAATTACTTTAGTAAGTTTAAATAACTACAAGTATTCCACCAGCCCCAAATCACAGAATAATCTATACTAATAAAAGGGTAATATGCTAATTAGGGCAGACGTCCATCAGGACAAAGCCCCAGCAGCTGTGAGGCCTGGGGCTCAGGCCTTGCAGCCACTGCAGCCAGCAGTGGCAGCAGCAGCGGGGTGATGGGGGCAGCACCTTCCCCTGATCAAACTGGTCGCCTCCCGTAGAGGGAGGCCAGACTACAACAGGGCCTAAGCCATCAGTAGGACATATCTGGAGGGCTTCCTGTGAGAGGTGTCAGGCTGGGCTGAGGGACACCCGCCCCCTCTCCCCCCCCCCAGTGCATGAATTTTCATGCACCGGGCCTCTAGTGTTATTATAGTTTAAGATTAAATAATAAATGCTACCATTTATTTAATGTCAACTACTTTCTAAACAGGGAATGTATGTTGATGTATTGAATTCTCACAACAGATGAGACTGATAGAAGTGGTATTATCTCATTTTCAAGGATGGGAAAATAAAGACTAAGAGAAGTTAAATAATTTGTCCCAGCCTTTCTAGTTTATCTACTGGAATTTTTTTATATATACTGAGTCTGTAGTTTTAGCTCTTAACCATTATGCTATCCTCTTATGGAAAACTGCCAACAAACCAACTAGTTGGGTCATTTTCTCAATAAATTCACAAGCTCAAATATACCTGATGCTTAAAGAAGCCCTCTAAGAACAGAGAATTCCATCGGGAACTTAAGTAAACAGCTTAAAGAAACTCACCATAACTCATGTCTTCTTTTTTCCTAGCCAGGATAAAGTGGGACCCCTCTGATCCTCAAATTATATCTGAAGGTCTTTATGCAATTGCTGTGGTTTTAAGTTTCTCCAGAATAGCTTATATCTTACCAGCAAATGAAAGCTTTGGACCTCTGCAGATATCACTTGGAAGGACAGTAAAAGACATCTTCAAGTTCATGGTCATCTTCATCATGGTGTTTGTGGCCTTCATGATTGGAATGTTCAACCTCTACTCCTACTACATTGGTGCAAAACAAAATGAAGCCTTTACAACGTATGTGATCTCAGATGTTTTGATGATGGTGATTATAGATTAAATAAACATGAGCTTAAATGATTACAGATTTAATAAATGTTGTGTAAAACAAAATGAGACCCTCACGATGTATATGTTCTCAAATGTTTTGATGGTGAAGATTGCAGATTAAATTAATGTTGGCTTAACAGAGTTTGTATAAGTTTATGGGATAAACAGTACTTTGATTTTCCTCTTCAGTGAAATGAGATTTGTAAATGAGTTGAAATAACTAAAAAATATAAGCACCTTCCTAATATAAAGGAATAATAGCTAACACGTTTAGAGCCAGGTGCTGTAATATGATTTTATTATCTCCATTTCACAAAAAGAGGAAACTAAGGTTCAGCAAAGTTAAATACCTTGCTGAATGTTGTTGCATAGCTGCCAGCATTTGGAAAAGCTGGGACGTAACCCTTTGTCCACTGACTTCAGCATCTGTGCTCTTAACTGCTGGGGTGCTGACTGTGAGCACAGCTGCTTTCCTAATTTAATTTCTCAGGTCATATTGAGATCTGAGTTATCAACAGTGACAAGAGTTTTTTTGGCTTATGTTCACCATAGACACACGTGTTTGTTTGTTTTTTTAAATAAAGTATGTTTGGAATTGATTACACAAATATTAGGTTCTCAGTGTCACAATTGGAAGCATCAACTGGAGCATCACCTATTGTTACCCATATTTTTGTGAAGTGCAGTTTATCAGAGAAATGAAACCACCTTGGTTAAACAAACGGGCTTAGCTTTGCTCAATAATTAGGGCTAAAGCATTGAAATACCTACCAAGTCATGTCAGTGATTTTGGTAACAGTGTATCCTATATAACAGTGATGGCGAACCTATGACACGCGTGTCAGCACTGACACGTGTAGCCATTTCTGATGACACGTGGCTGCTGAGGCGGCCGCATGCCGAGGATGAAACATTTGCTGCTCCTGAGGATGAAACATTTGTGAAATAATGTTTTTTCCTCAAAGTGACACACTACCCGAGTTATGCTCAGTTTTTTGGCGAAGTTTGACACACCAAGCTCAAAAGGTTGCCCATCACTGCTATATAATAAAAGGCTACTATGCAAATTGACCAAATGGCAGAATGACCAGTTGCTATGATGCGCACTGACCATCAGGGAGCAGACACTCAATGCAGGAACTGCCCCCTGGTGGTCAGTGTACTCCCAACAGGGGGAGTGCTGCTCAGCCAGAAGCTGGGCTCACAGCTGGTGAGGACAGTGGCGATGGCAAGAGCCTCTCCCGCCTCCACAGCAGCGCTAAGGATGTCTAACTGCTGACGTAGGACTGTGAGAGGGCACAGGCCGGGCTGAAGGACCTCCCTGAGTGCACGAATTTCATGCACCAGGCCTCTAGTATATATATAATAGTCTATGTTTATATTGTCATATTTTCCTTAAGACACATTATATTGTTATCTACTATTTATTGCACATAAGTGGAAGTATAGATGAGCAGGAAACTTAAAGGGGCTCTAACAAATTGAACTGTTATTATTAAGTAATACATTTAATACTTCCATTGCCAAAGCTATGGATTATTTAAATGTTAACATTTGTAGTTATGAAGTTATGTTAATAACATTTATTGAGTACTTATTATGTGCCAGATATTGTGCTATATGCTTTGTATGCACAATATTATCTCATTCTTGCAACAATTCTGGAAATAAAAGTTATTGTGCCCATTTTATGGAAAAAACAGGTTTAGGGAAGTAAAGCGTTTTTTCATGAATACCTAATAATTTGCAAAGACATTAAGTTAACTCACTTTTATTATGGTACCACTGTCAGTTATTTATATGCTTCATTATTTCCTTTCTCTATTTTTTCCCCCCCAGAGTCGAAGAGAGTTTTAAGACACTGTTCTGGGCTATATTTGGACTTTCTGAAGTGAAATCAGTAGTCATCAACTATAATCACAAATTCATTGAAAACATCGGTTATGTTCTTTATGGCGTATATAACGTTACAATGGTCATTGTTTTGCTAAACATGTTAATTGCAATGATCAACAGTTCATTCCAGGAGATTGAGGTATAATCTGTATACCTTTGTGTATTCTGTGCCTACATGTTTTAACTATTCTAGGGATCAACTCAGCAGTGGTGATGAAAATCCAGACTTCTTTCCCTCCTTTGTTCTTTCCCTGTTTTATATAATTGTTTGACCAGTAAGCTAGAGACTTTTAACTCTTTGCTTCCAAATGTAACATCAGTGGATGTATTGGGGCAGTAAGACATGAGGAGGAGAAATACTGTCTGATTCTTCATTGTTAAAAATTTTAGAACTGCTATATCAGTTTTAATTTATATTTTATTCAAAAATATATTGCTATGAATACCATTGCTATCCAAATCTTTTTGTATGTTTTTTTAAATCCTCACTCAAGTATATGTTTTCCATTGATTTCAGAGAGAGTGAAAAGGAGGAGAGAGAGAGAGAGAGAGAGAGAGAGAGAGAGAGAGAGAGAGAGAGAGAAACATCAATGTGAGAGAGACACACCAATTGGTTGCCTCCTGCCCTGACCAAGTATATGACCTTGACTGAGAATCAAACCCGGGACCCTTCAGTGTGTGGACTGTTGCTCTAACCACCGGTATACACAGGCCAGGGCCTCCAAATCTTTTTGAGTGAGGTTCATAATTGACCTTTTCTCAAATTTAGAGTGACTATAAATTTTTATTCCAGAAACCTCGGCCTGTGAGTTAATCAAATAAGTCATTTGTTGTAGAATAAAAGAGTGACTAATTTTTATAATGCTTTTTAGAAAATACATTTATACATTTCAATGTATTTGTACACACATGCAAGTTTTGAAACCTGTAGTCCTGTTGGCCTGATAAAATTTTAGACATATTTAGAATTTTGAAACCTGTAGTCCTGTTAGCCTGATAAAATTTTAGACATATTTAGAATAAATTTTAGACATATTTTAGACATATTTAGACATATTCAGAAGAGTGTGTGAGAAGAACCAACCTTTTGAAAAGGTCTTGGAGCAGTCTTTGGGGCATGGGAGGTGTGCAGGCGTCATTACTTTAGTGAGGCACAGAGTGTTGGAAATACCCCAGTAAATTTGTTTATGCATCTCCTTGCTGAACTGTCATGTGTATTTGTGTAGGATGATGCCGATGTGGAATGGAAATTTGCAAGGGCCAAACTTTGGTTTTCCTACTTTGAGGAGGGAAGAACGCTTCCTGTTCCCTTCAACCTGGTGCCAAGTCCGAAGTCCCTGTTTTATCTCTTACTGAAGCTTAAGAAATGGATATCTGAGCTGTTCCGGTGTCATAAAAAGGGTTTCCAGGAGGATACTGAGATGAACAAGGTAATTTGACTTGATAATTGTTTATTGTATTTTAAAATGCTGCAACTATTTTATTTTTTAAAATATGTTTTGTTTATTTTTTTAAAGAGAGAGGAAGGGAGAGAGAGAGAAACATTGATGGCTGCCTCCTTCACACCCCCTACAGGGGATCGAGCCCACAACCTGGGCATGTTCCTTGACTGGGAATCGAACCAGTGACTGCCTGGTGCATAGGTTGATGCTCAACCAACTTAGCCACAATGGCCCGGGCAAATACTATGGCTGTTACAACTACTGTAAAAAGAAACAGTCCATTATAACATGTCCATTCATTCCTTATGTAGTCGGTTAGCTAATCATGTTCCTTTGGCTTATGTCTGTTTAACAGGAGCACATTGGACATGTCCTGCTTAAAAGGAATGTAAGAAAATTTTATGAAATGTAACTAAAATAATGTAATACATTATTTGGAGCAGATACTGTAAGGGAGAGCTTTTCTGGGACCCATTTTTGCACTTGTGGCCATATGTCTCTCACTCACCTTCAATTTATACAGCGAGGCAGAGCATCAGGAGCTGATTATGACGTGGGGGAATTTGACTCTTAAGTAACTTCTACATTGGAAAGTTCAGAAATCAACTGCTCACCTGCACTGTGGGAGACTAGGCTTGCAGTAAGTAGTTCAGGAAAGGAAGATGTAAGGGTACTCATTGGAAACAATAATCCCGTGAGGCAATGCAATCTCAAGAAACCATAAAAGAGGTATATTGCTTAGATGAAGGGCTAGGAAGATCACAGTATGTTCAGAAATGTTTTGAGCACATGTGGAATGTTGTGTATAATTGTGTGTGTGTGTGTCGGTCGGGGGGGGGGTGCTTACTCCACACAAAAACCCCTGCCGGGTGCAGAACTCTACATCCCGGAGGACTAGAGGCATCCAGAGAAGGAGGACCTGGATGGGGACAGGTGTGGATAGGGTGTCAGATGATGGCGAATTCAAGGAACTGGCTATTTCACTGGAAGAAGGAGGACTGGAAGGGAACATGAATATCTTTTGAATTCTCACTTTTGACTAGGAAGTACAATTGTTTTGTTTCTGTCCCTTCAAAAATAGGAAGAGAGGCAATAGATGAAAGTTGCAAATAGTTCAATTTTAGGTCTATGTAAAAACAAACTTGTAACAAAATCTGCCCAACAGGTGATGGGCTGTCTTATGAAGTAATAAGCCTCCTATCACTGGAAGCAATCAATATGCCGGATGACCAACATTACAATACATATAGGAGATCTTCCTACATTGGGTGGTCAGTTAAGCCAAATGTGTAAAAGTTCCTTGCAATTATAAGATTTTATCATTGAATAAAAAGAAATTCTAATTCCTGCTCCATTTGCTACTTGGGGTTCTCAAGTGAATAATAAACTCTCTGAGCTCTAGTTTTCTCAACTGCACTATGAGGAGGGAAGAACTCTTCCTTTATGGGAATAAAGGTTATATCTACATTACGAAGATCAAATCAAATCATGCAAAAGTGCTTTGAGAATGCCAAAGCCCTCTTAAAATATCATTACTTTTACGATTATTTTGTGTTAGAATTTTGGAAAAATATGCCATTTATGCCATTTTTCCAGATGTATAACCTAGAACATAGTGGGTTGAGTAGCAAAAATTTTCCTTACTTAATAACATTGTGATTAGAACTGCAATCTGAGAGAATTCAATGTGCAAAGGAAATGTCTAAGCACTTACCAAAGGGAAGACCCCAATAAGAGTATTTTTCTCCAATTGAAATTTGCTAGAGGGTTAGACCAGATGGCCTTTAAAATATGGAATAAGCAAGAGTAAAACTGGCTTTGTAATTCCAAATCTGCAATTAGCAATTATGCTCACTTTATTATCTTATCTTTAAAAGAGAAATGAAGAAAAGAAGTTTGGGATTTTGGGAAGTCATGAAGACCTTCCAAAATTACCACTTGACAGAAAACAGGTAAGATCATCTTTAAAAATATGAAGTCTTGCATAGGCTTATCTTTTCAGGGAAAAGAATAAATGTTCAGAAGCAATTTTAAGAAACAGAAATTAGACACATTAACTATTTTAACAATGCCCAAAGAATCTGTCATCGAGAGCTGGAAATAAAGCTATGTTCAAATAATCAACAAAGGGAATTATGTGTTTATTTAAGATATATTAGACACATATTTTTTTATGGATGATGGGATATAGGAATGATTGTAAAGGAGGAGAAAGGAGAAACATAGAGGAAGCCATCAAGGACTGATGGAGATGGGATTAAACTAGCGGCAGCTCAGGTGGAGAGGATGCACAGCCAGGAGAGCCTCCTCGTTTGTCAGTAATCAAGAAGCTGTCAGAAAGGTACCATGAGACTTCAATGGCTGTTGTTGTTGGCCCAGTTCACAGTGAGCCATGTGCCTCAGAAACGTGCTCCCTAATTTGGAGTGGCAGGACCCCCAATGATGGGAACATTTGCTTCCTTCTTGTCGCGTGCATATGGAGGTGCAAGAAATGCGTATTGATACAGGGAAATTATACATGAGTTAATCAGGAGAAGGCCAGTGTATCAGAAGGATTTGCATTCAGTTGGACATAAAAAAACAAATCACGGTATTTTTACAAGATAGATGTTTTCCCCCTCCCACTTAACCCTCCAGAGGTGGGCACTACTGTTGCCGGGGAGGGTCTCAGTGATTTTCTTGGAATTTTTGTGGTAGTCAGATGCAAGATGCCAGTTTCACTTCCAGCCATCACACCCACTTTTAGACACGAAGAAGGAATAAAGGCAAAGGAAAAGTGGGGCATGCCAGCTGACTGCCACCACTCTCAGAAGTGCTCCCAGTAATTCCTGTTGTTATATCTCACTTGCCAGAACTATGCTACAGTGTCTCTCCAGGGGACACAAATGCCAAAGAGGGAGGCTTTTTTGTTTTGTTTTTACACTAGGTTTTCTCCGCCAACACAGTAAGAATACTCATTAGTATTGATATAGTAAGAACATGGAACTAAGTACTTAGAAGATTGGAATCTCATCACATCTCCGCCTTTTTAGCAATTCATTTAACTTCTATGCACTTCACTTTCCTCATCTATAAAATAGGGATGATCAAGTCACACAAACCCATCACACAAGACTGTTAGGAAGATTACAATGGTACTTCGTAAATTACAAACACTATGCAAGTGTAAAGTACTTGTCATAGAGAAGTGGCTCTTTTGGTTATTTGGGTATAAATAATTCAATAAAAATTTTGCAAAACCAGGTCAGTGCAAGTTTGATTTTACAGTTTTCCTATAAGAAACTACCTGTGCTAAAATTAGGATGAATACATGACACCCCAAATCATCAGACACATATGAGAAAAATTCAAGGGAAATCAAATGCCTTTGTTTATGATAGAAATTATAGTATCTCTCAAATCAAATAATATTATTTTCTTTAGTCTCTCCAAAAATCTAGAAAATTAAATTTTATTTTAATCACTTGAAAATATATTTTATATACATTTAAAGATGTGTATTTTTTATTTTTTATTATCTTTATTGTTGAAAGTATTACAAATGTCCCCTTTAATTTCCCCATTGACCCCCTCCATCCTGCTCCCACCGTCTTCCCAGGCCTTCACCTCATTATTGCCTATATCCATGGGTTATGTCTATCTATAATAATAAAAGTGTGATATGCTAATTAGACCGGATGTCCTTCTAGACATCCTTCCTTCCAGGCAAAGCCGCAGCAGGAGGGGGCCGCAGTGGTGGTGGGCGGGGGCCGGGGCCAAGGCCCTTGCACAAATTTTGTGCATCAGGCCTCTGGTATGCATATAAAATTCTTTAGTTACTCTTCCCAAACCTCCCCTGCTTTTCCCTCTGAAATATGTCAGTCTGTTGCATGCTTCAATATCTGGTTCTATTTTGTTCATCAGTTTAGTTTGCTCATTAGATTCCATATATAAGTGAGATCATGGGATACTTGTCTTTCTATAACTGGCTTATTTCACTTAGCATAGTGAAATCTAGGTTCTTCTATGCTGTCTCAAAGGGTAAGAGATCCTTCTTTTTTACAGTTGCATAGTACTCCATTGTGTTTATGTATCATAGTTGGTGTTGTTTTTTTTCCCCATTCATCTACTGATGAGTACTTAGGCTGTTTCCAGATCTTAGCTATTGTAAATAATGCTGCTACGAATATTTTATATCTTTTAAACAAGGTTTGGGTCACCTTATACTTTTCAGTAGCACATATTTTAATCTTTAAGAGCAATGCTAAGCATGTGGTATCTGACCCTGGTGTGGATTAACAACATGTTGATTCCAATATCAGTTAGACATCTAGAGACCCTTGTGTGTAACTGTTTATTGTGGCAGCCACGGAGATGTGCCATTCATCCTTCTTGCAGGAGAGAGCTGCTTCAGTGTGGTCAGCTGACAGCTTTCAGTGCAGCCTCTTTGGGATCCCCCTCAGCTTTCCCCGAGAGGCCATGCTCTTCCGGTCCTGGGCATCTGTGGTCATCACAGGACGCCTTTGGGAGCAGTCTCAGAACTGCGCTCTGTGTTGGGCTGGCTGACTTGCCCAGACAACCTGTTTATCGTCCCTCTTTCCCAGGGGAGCTGAGCCTCACAGCCTGGAAGCGTTTCTGCCTTGTCCTGCTCCCACTCCCCATGATCTCTCACAGGCATAATTCTAAAACATCTCACCCTTCTAACGTGGTCTTCAAGTTTGATTCCTGGGGGACAAAGTCAACACAGTATATAATTTATTTTCCCTTGCCATGTAAGCTTGTGATGAACTCAAGTTGAGGCACATTTTCCATAGCTTGCTTTTTTGTGATACATGAGCTATACATCTTCCTGAGAAAATGTTTTCTTTTAAAGCAACTATGTATTGTTCCAAACATTTTTGCCTATTGTTACTGAGTTGGGCCCTGATATGTGCTGAGAAAAGCTCTCATGGTTCTTTCTTCCTTACTCAGTTCACGTGGCTTTTTGCTTATTCTTTATCATGAAGTCTACGTCTAAAATAACAAAGTTTGTATTTAACTCGGTTCTTCTTTTTGACTCCTTGAAGGTGAAGGTGATTAGTTTGCTCAAACGCGCCCTTCACATCCGCTTCAAGTACACCAGGGGCATCAGTAGGATGAGCCCTATAAATAGTCAAACCTCGTTTCTCGGGCGTCTCCCATCTCAAACAATTCGGTTCTCCACCAAGTCGTTCACAGAAAAAATGTCTCAGTTGTGGACCAAAACTTCAGTTTTCAACCTGACAACCCTTTCATGCTGACACCTCAGCAGGACAAAAAGCATCTCTCAGGCAACAAACAAAGGAGAGACTGCTTTTGTTGCTGGTGAAATCCAATGATTAGCACAATTTTAAAACAAAAGAGCGTTAATATTGCTAAGGGTGTGAAAGTGCTCGCAAAATAACAAACACAGGCAATTGAATAGGTAGAAAAACTGTTGTTGATTAGATAAATGAAAAGCAGTTAGCCAGTAATAGCATTTTGGAGGTAGTGATATATGAAGAAATTGTTTAAGGCTAGTAGGGGATGGTTTTGATAAATTTAAGAAAATAGGTGTTTATTTATAGATTAAACAGTACATTAGATATGTAGTGTATAAAAGAAAGGTTAAAACAGGAAATCATTTGAAGGTCTGGAATGGATTAATTCAATTTATATTATTTCTAATGGGCAAAAAATGATTCGGTTTTCAAACAAATCACTTCTCGAACAGCCTTCCAGAATCCAGACCTCACTATATACTTTTTGAAATAAAGTAAGCAGACCTATTAATTATTTTCGACCATATCCTTCTGAAGGTCACTGACGTCTGTGGTTGCTGGCATGAGGATTTCAGATATGCATTCTGAAAGGATACCATAAATTAAAAGTTGATCCCTGCCACGCAGTGTTACATGAATAAACCTGAAATGCCAAGAAGCTTCTTGAATAACTGCTGTGCTCCAGCTCCAGAGCAGGTCACTTTCCAGTTGTCAGTTTTAGGTCAGGTGTGTACACTGTGTGCAGTCAGCAACATGGAGCAGACATGCAGGTGTGTACACCTTGTATAGTCAGCAACATGGAGCAGACATGCAGATGTGTACACCTTGTGCAGTCAGCAACATGGAGCAGACATGCAGGTGTGTACACCTTGTGCAGTCAGCAACATGGAGCAGACATGCAGGTGTGTACACCTTGTGCAGTCAGCAACATGGAGCAGACATGCAGATGTGTACACCTTGTGCAGTCAGCAACATGGAGCAGACATGCAGGTGTGTACACCTTGTGCAGTCAGCAACATGGAGCAGACATGCAGGTGTGTACACCTTGTATAGTCAGCAACATGGAGCAGACATGCAGGTGTGTACACCTTGTGCAGTCAGCAACACGGAGCAGACATGCAGGTGTTTACACCTTGTGCAGTCAGCAACACGGAGCAGACATGCAGGTGTGTATACCTTATGCAGTCAGCAACACGGAACAGACATGCAGGTGTGTATACCCTGTGCAGTCAGCAACACGGAGCAGCCCTGCAGGTGTATACACCTTGTGCAGTCAGCAACACGGAGCAGACATGCAGGTGTGTACACCTTGTGCAGTCAGCAACACGGAGCAGACATGCAGGTGTGTACACCTTGTACAGTCAGCAACATGGAGCAGACATGCAGGTGTGTACACCTTGTGCATCAGTCCACATGTAGCACAGACATATTATTTTAGCATATTGATCTGTTTATGCTGGGTGGAGTCAGACGTGGCAATTTTTAAAAATCAGTTACATATCCAGGAGCTCTATCCTTGAACTTTTAATCAAGTCAGAGGCTATCTTTTTTTTTTTTTCTTTTAATCCTCACCTGAGGATTTTTTCCCCATTGATTTTTAGAGAGAGTGGAAGGGAGGAAGAGAGAAAGAGAGAGATCAATGATAGAGAGACACATTGATTGATTGTCTCCTGCACTGGGACTGGAGATCGAACCTGCAAGCCAGGTATGTGGCCTCGAACGGGAATTGAACTCATGACCTTTGGGTGTGAGGGGCCGGCACTAACTACCGAGCCACCGGCCAGGGCAGAGGCTATCTTTCTAATCCTGTGGTGAAACAATCACAGAAAGGAGTGGTTTCGATTTGTCACTTTCGCCAGGACCACTTCTCTGGGTGAGTTTGTACAGGTTCCCAGCCCTCTGCAGGCCTGTGGAGTTACAGTCTCGGGCACTGAGGCCTGGAGACTGGTATTTTAATAAGACCTCAGGAGATTTGGATGCTCATCTGGGTGTGGGAATCACTGAGTATTTCGTTCCCTGAATAACTTAGTCGTGAGCTTGGGCATGTCAGTAAAAAGCAGTATTTGTAAAGTATCTCCAGAATAAATTAACTAGATTAAAACTAACCATGAAATAGGCCCAAAGCCACAGAACAGATATTTGTGACTTTTGTATAATAATAACAGCTACTGACACTTGTAGAACACCTACTGTATGTCAAGCTACATAGTCTACGTACCTATCTCTATAATCCTCACATTAGCTCCAGGAGGTTGGTGATACTATTTTCCCTATTTTATACATGAAGAATGTGAGGATTAACAGAGGTGAACTGACTTGCCCAAAGTCCCATTTCAGACAAGTGACAAAGCCAGAAAGCAAATTCACATCTACTTGATTCCAAAGCAAGAGGCTTCCAGGCTCTGTACCCCATGGCTTCATTTCAGATCTGCATTTCCTGCTGACTCATATATTGCCTGTACCTTTAAATTCATGGTTTTGCTCCTGGCCTCAGGGGTTTCAGCTGTGGGGAATGGGAGACTCTTAGAGCTGTTTCTATGTCCAACCACATAATAATTTCCAATGACTGAATGAAGCTTACTTGTTCCTCTTAATAAATAACAAACAAGGTATTGAGTGTTCCTCACTCTGATAGTACAAAGAGTTGAGAAAGGTTAATAAATGAATTATTAGAAAATGAAACAGAGAGAAAACATAAAGAATACAGGGAATGTGGTAGAAAGTATTTTAAAAAGGAGAGGCAATGAATCATTCAGAATTGGAGTGTAACCCGGCTGGTGTTGCTTAGTGGTTGAGCATCGACCTATGAACCAGGCAGTCACACACAGTTCAATTCCCCGTTAGGGCACATACCCAAGTTGCAGACTCGATCCCCAGTGTGGCGTGTGTGGGAGGCAGCACATCAATGATTCTCTTTCATAATTGATGTTTCTAACTCTCCTTCTCTCTTCCTCTCTGTAATCAATGAAAATATATTTTTAAAAAGAATTGGAGTGTGCAGTGTCCACCAGCGTCCCCTCCCCACTCCCATCACATTGTACTTATTAATATGATCTATACTTATCCAGATCTCTAAGGTTTGAATATTATTCATATTGAAAATTGAACTCTCTTGACTTTCCAGTTTATTTCATTAGTGTACATAGAAACAATTATATGTTAGAATTTTCTGCCACCAAGTGGTAACAATGCTTCTTTGCACATTGGATAGGTTCCTCCTTACATACTATTTTTTGTATTATTCCATTTTAACATGTGTTTATTGCATACCTGCTATGTATTTAGAAACAGATTAGAAATTTTTCTTAAAAATGTTTATTTGTATCCAAATTCGTGTCTCGGATTTAGAGCAGAACTAGTCACATAAAAATGGTCCAGATAACTTTATAAATGTTTAGTCATATACCATTTCACTATACCCGTGGTTCCCAACCAGGGGTGGTTTTGCCCTCCCCAACCCCCACTGGCATCCCCAGGGCGCATTTGTAATAGAGACATTTTTGGCTGTCACAACCAGAGAGGGTGACTCTTCCCGGCATAGAGTGGGTTAGAGGGCATGGATGCTGCTGAACACTCTGCAGTACACAGAAAGCCCCCACAATAAAGAATTTTCTAGCCCAAAGTGTTAAAAATGTCTCGATTGAGAAACCTGGAACTCAGTCCACTGCCTCCACATCTGAGAGAGCTGTGAGGCCAAAACTGTATGAACACCCTGTAACTCCAGTCATTGGCTCTTCAAGATCTACCCTCTGGGAAATCCCCAATCGTACACATTCTTAAGTGAACAGAGAACTATTTTCTGTTTCCCTGGTACTGTTACTTCCTCTGTATCACCCAGTGTGTTACTTAGTAAGGCATCTGTCCTATGGCTTAAAACGAATTCACTGTATTTCACATGTATCTTTGTCATGGAGTTGAACTGCAACCTACTGGTTCATGAACCCAGATAGTTTTGTACGTGCCGTGGATAGCAAGGTGTCCAGAAACCATGTGAGGTCCATTAGTGACCCAATAACACGTCTTCTTTCACTTATTTCACCAACCAGCAATGTTGAGCACTTGCCACCTGCTGGGCAGTGCTGGCACGAGGGACGTTGGGATGAACTAAAAAGTCCATCCTTCTATACAGCCTAGAGAATGCAGACAATACACATGGAACTAAGCCAGTGAATATAATTATAAGTCGTGAAGTGTGTTACGAAGGAAACAATCGAGAACTACTTTTCATGGGGTGGGCAAGAGAAGCCTTCTGATAAGCTTATGTTTTAAGCAAAAATCCAAAGGGTGAACCATGGCCAGTGTGGCTCAGATGGTTGGGCATTGTCCTGTGCACCATAGGGTTTGTGGTTCAATTACCAGCCAGGGCATGTGCTCAGGTTGCAGGCTCAATCCCCAGGCATGCAAGAGGCAGCTGGTAGATGTTCATCTCTCACATTGATGGTTTTCTTTCTCCCTCTCCCTTCCTCTTACTCTAAAAATCAATAAAATTTTTTTTAAAAAAATCCAAAGGTGAGAGAGAGAGCTAGTCATCAAGGCAAAGAGCCAGGAAAAGAGGGTTTTAGGATTTGGAAACAGCAAACACAAAAGCCTTAAGTTAGAAAAGAGCAAATGAAAGAAATCCTGTGTGACATTACTATAATAAGATAATAAGTTTTGTGTTGGTTTTTTTTTAAAAAAAAGGATTATCTCCAAGGGCATGGTGTGTCATGGAGCTGCCTTAATTGGGGATGATTTGGCATATCAAGTATCAAGGACCACACATTTGCCTTCAAAAAAATCTATAGGAAGCAAATTTTTTTTTACTTTCCAATTTCCTTGAACACCTATGGATGTACTGGTAGCCTCTAATAAAAAAATGAGCATCAGCCCTAACCGGTTTGGCTCAGTGGATAGAGCGTTGGCCTGCGGACTGAAGGGTCCCAGGTTCGATTCTGGTCAAGGGCATGTACCTTGGTTACAGCACATCCCCAGTGGGGGGAGGCGGGTGCAGGAGGCAGCTGATTGATGTTTCTCTCTCATCAATGTTTCTAACTCTCTATCCCTCTTCCTTCCTCTCTGTAAAAAATTAATAAAATATATTTTAAAAATTGCCTGCTTGTTCGCTGATTAGAAAAAATTTAAAAAATGAGCATCAAATTAATGATTTTCAGAGGTTGTGAATTCATGAATAGATGG
Organism: Cnephaeus nilssonii; assembly: GCF_951640355.1. Taxonomy (NCBI): domain Eukaryota; kingdom Metazoa; phylum Chordata; class Mammalia; order Chiroptera; family Vespertilionidae; genus Cnephaeus; species Cnephaeus nilssonii. The sequence goes on along the minus strand of NC_137084.1, from coordinate 66,573,485 downwards.
TAAAGGATGTGCAAAGATTCCATTTGTCTGGATCCTTTCCCTCTGGTTATGAACCTGTCCTTACTCTCAATGTTTCATCATAAAAACAGGGATGAAAGTGAGCTTTAACCCAGCCATCACATTTAATGATGTCCTTAAGGTGTAAATTACAGTTTGAAAGCCAGAAATAATTACGGCATTATAAAAAGAAATGAATAATTATATTACTGAAAAATAAATTATATATTAAAATTATATTATTAAAATAGGCTTAAGCTTGCATAAATTTTACACGTTCATTCATTAGAAGAACTTGAAGGACTACAGAGGTTACCAGATCACCCCTTCATTGTGAGAAGAGAGTTTCAGCACCTTGCCTAGTACTCCACAGCTAACACGTAGCAGATTCAGATTTGCGTCTTGAGGTCTCGGTCAAGTGCTCTTAAGAATCTCAGCTGCCTCTCTTTGGTCAATTTGGTCAATTGTATAATTTTACCTTAATGGTTTTCAAAGTAAATATAAAATAACGATACACTTTACTGAGATTTTTAGAGGGTGAAGAAAAAAGAAAATAGCTTTGTGAAAAAAAATGCTATCTGCACTATAAAAATTACAAATTGTTTTTCATAAATTTTGTCAGCCTTGTGATATTTTCTTATTACTATAATTCAGCTGGACCATAATTGTTTCCATTCTTCGTTAGTACCCATAACGTAGCACAGTACCTTACATATAGAAGACATTTAGTACATGCTTGTTCGGTGGATGAATGTGTACATGGCTGTTTTAATTCAGTATGCAGACATTTAAAGATCAAAGCTTAATACTTTCAGCAATAAAGGTGAATTTTTAAAAATAAAGATTAAAGTATTGAAATCAAGGATTTTAATTGAGTCTCTTTGAGCTGTACATATAGCAACTTAGATGTCATTGAGAAATAGCTTTGAAGACAGTCTTAAAGTTTCTCATCCCCTGTAAACAGTTGTGTAGCCAAAACATACAAATTTGGAGCTACTCTGTTCAACTTTGGTTATCCTTGTTTTTTGTAAAATCATTTTTTTCTCTGTATAAAGTGACTTGTAAAGTTTTTTAATCTTCCTCTTAGCATGTTAACATGGTATGTTAAAATCTTTATTGCAGATTGCTTTCTTTGTTATTTGCCCATTCAAGCAAGTATATTACTTGAAAAGTCCTTCCCAAATTGGATACTATACAGATCCTAAAATTTAAATGGATTAATTAATGTTTTTTTTGGCACCTGAATTCTGTCCCACAACAGTCGCTTCCTGGCATTTCTCAGGAGCCCCAGCACGTCCCACTGCAGCATGGATGTTTTAGTCAATCAGGATTTCTGAGGTCATCACCATTATTTCTCCAACTTGTTTGCCTCTTCCTCTGTCACAGATGTGTCTGTGGGAAGGTTAAAACATGGTTCTCATGGCAACATGATTGATGCACAAAGTCTAAACGACTCCTTGGATGACCTCCAATAGCCACTGAGAGACTGAACACACCTTAAGTGTCTGTGTTTGTCTTGGCAGATAGAACAATAAGCAAGTGAAGTTAAAATGGTACTATATATATCTACATATCTATATATTGATATATAGAGATGGATGAGTTTATTTATATGTAATATATAAAACTTAGTTCATTTATATGACTAATAAATCTAATCACATTTTTAAAAACTTAGATAAGAATCAATTTCTAATTTTTTTTTGAAATTGCAGCTTGAGCATAGTAAAGAATCAAGTTTAAGAAGTTCAGAAGATTTCCAGTTAAATAGTTTCAGTAATCCTCCAAGGCAGTATCAGGTAAGCATGAATTTTTAAAGAATAAGATTATTAATTTATAAAATATAGAATCTCAAACTATGCAATTCTTTAAATGAAAATTATGTTATTCTCAATATCAAAATAATGTATTCATTCAACAAGTATTTACTGAGTAACTACCCTGTGTCAGGTACTTACTACTAAGTACTGGAAATACAAGGGTAAACAAAATAGATGATGCCTTGGCATCATGGAGCTTAGAGTCTTCATGCTCATTGTAAAAAGTCTACCCTTATTAAAATCATAAAGAGGAGAGTAAAATCCACCTCAAACCCTACCACTGAGGAATAAAGATTACTTACTTTTGCTGAATATTTTGCCAGATGATTATATACATGAGTATAATTTTACATTTATTAATATTATATAAATGTATGTATAATATATAAATGAATTAATAATACTTATGTGATGAGCAATAGTTTTTCATTTCATAAAACATATATTCATAATTTTAATGTATGTGTAATATTCATTTATAAAAATATATGATAATTTATTAAAATAATCCCTGCCCTGGCCTGTGTGGCTCACTTGGTTGGAGCATTGTCCCAAACACCAAAAGGTGATGAGTTCAATCCCTGATTGGGGTGCGTGCAGAAGGTAACCCATTGATGTTTCTCTCTCACATCAATTTCTCTCTCTCTCTCTCATCAATTTAAAAAAACAACAATCCTGGCTGGTATGGGTCAGTGGATTGGGCATCATCCCATATACTGAAAGGTTGCTACTTCAATACCTGGTCAGGGCACATGCCTGAGTTCTGAGCTCCATCACCAGTGGGGGTGGGGAGGGGTTGGCATGCAGGAGGCACCCTGTGATGTTTCACTCTCACATCAATGTTTCTCTCTCTCCCTCTTTCTTTCTCTCTAAAATATCAATAAATATATTTAAATATATTTTTAAAATAAATTTAGAATAATCCCTTATTGATGGACATGTAAGGGTTTATTTTTCTACTATTATGTAGCATTAATATGAATATATTTATCCATAGACCCAATTACACCATTGGAATAAGTTCTTGAAAGTGGAATTTTCCTGTCTACCATTTCCTTTTGGGCTTAGGTAATTTAGCTGTATCTTCACTCAGGACTTCCTGCACATGTGCTGAGCCTCCTACTTTTCATGAAAAGTATGTAGTAAACACACATCCTTATGGAATAAGCCCTGGTACTGGAGGAACTATTACATTGAAACTGGCCATTCATAAATTAGAAAACACAAAATCAAAGCTGGCTATGTCTTTTGGTAAGGAAGGGGAAAAAACATATGAGTTTTCCCCAATTTGCTTAATTTTCCATTTCCACCTGCAATGCAATGCTGCATACCTTTAATCTGTCCACTTAAAGGCTGTGTCTTGCCCTAATACTTTTCAAATAAAATACAAGCAATGAATCAAGGACTAGATGTTTGTTCGGAACTTGTTCCTTTCTGCAGAATTAATTTTTGAGTCATTAATTCAGGGGATGTATGCATTCTCTGGCAGGTAAATCATCTTCATCTTTGATAGCAATCACTTCTAAAGTGCTTGGTAAAGAGACAATGACTCAAATTTATTCCAAATGAGAGATTTGTCATCAACATAAAACTGAGATGGATTTTTTTTTCTCTTTCTAGAAAATAATGAAGAGGCTCATTAAAAGATATGTTCTGAAAGCCCAGATCGATAAGGAAAGTGACGAAGTGAATGAAGGTGAGCCAGGATGTGGGCTTGATGCAGAGCCGAGGGAGGGCAGGAGGGAAGGGCCTGGAAGAGTGAGCTTCAAGAAGAGAATACGGGTTCTCACCATTTGTTGATACCAGTAAGGTCTCAGGCAGCAGGCTATTTCTGCACAGTTCAGGGCAGATGCCGCTAGTTAGGTAAGTAAGGATTGTTTTTATGGGGCGCTTGGAGGAAGGAGGAACTGGTTAGGAAAGGTGAGGGGCTGTTCCTCCCAAACCCCAAAACACTTGCCACCAGTGTTTTCCTTTATTTTTTTTAAATTTCTTTATTGATTAAGATGTTACATATTTGTCCTCATCCCCCCATTCCCATCCCACACCCCTCCCCACGGATGCCCCAACCCCCTGTTGTCCTTAACCATTGGTTAGGCTCGTATGCATGCACACAAGTCCTTTGGTTGATCTCTCCCCCCTACCCCCACCCTCCCCTACCCTCCCTCTGAGACCCGACAGTCCGATCAATGCCTCCTTGTTTCTGGGTCTGTTCTTGTTCATCAGTCTATGTTGTTCATCATTTCCCCTAGATGAATGAGATCATGTGTTACTAGAAATATACTTATAAGAACCGAATGTGAGACAAGCAATAATAGTTATGCTGACAGGGAAATGAATCAGTCTGTAGTGAGTTTCTTTCTGGACCAACAGTTCTTTTGAGACCCAATTTCAATGTCCACCAGTTCCTTATGTGTACATGTCGTCACTGACTTTTCAGTTCTGGATGGTGGACAAATTGTAGTAATGCAGGTCCGACTCCCTCTGGTTTGGTCTCGCCCGGACCCAGGGGCGTGGCCTCACCCGGACCCAGGGGCGCGTGGCCTCACCCGGACCCGGGATCCAGCCTCACCCGGACCCAGTAGTGTTTTCCTTTAATTTACTCGCAGAGTACAGTAAATTATAATGTTGCTATGATTTTTTTTCTATAATCTTTTCATTACCTGAAATATGTAGCTGACAAAATAGAAAGGTTAGGAAGTTGCTGGTTAGGAAGTTACTTCCTTCAGAAGGATTCAACATACAGATGTGCATGGAGTGGAGACTGATTTCACTCAACCCCAGAGTTGCTAGTTACTCTGCATTACGTAGTGACAGTACACTTGTCACTCTTGTGTTTTCTGTTTTTTTTCAAAGGGGAACTGAAGGAAATTAAACAGGACATCTCAAGTCTCCGCTATGAACTCCTGGAAGAAAAAACTCAGAATTCAGAAGATCTAGCAGAACTTATTAGAAAACTTGGGGAGAAATTACCATTGGAACCAAAGCAAGAGGAAAGCAAGAGATAATGCAAAGACTTCCCTAAAATCCATATTTATTTGTCCACTTGAAACCATATTATTTTCTGATTTATTTTTTTAAGTGCCTATGTGACCACCTTTTAAACAAGAAAATGTTCAAAGATAACTTGGGTCATGCTGTCATCTAGTTCCCGAACATTTAATATTTTTCATGGGTAAATGTCACCATTCGGGCTAAAGAGTGCAGATTACGGTGGGAATTCTGCCAGTCGTTTGGTGCTTGTTTTATAAACTGCTTTCTTTCTTTTTTTTAAAATATATTTTATTGATTTTTTACAGAGAGTCAGGGAGAGGGATAGAGAGCTAGAAACATCGATGAGAGAAACATCGATCAGTTGCCTCCTGCACACCTCCTACTGGGGATGTGCCCGCAACCAAGGTACGTGCCCTTGACCGGAATCGAACCTGGGACCTTTCAGTCCGCAGGCTGACGCTCTATCCACTGAGCCAAACTGGTCTCGGCAAAACTGCTTTCTTGGTGTAACTTGCGATGGTGTGATTGCTGCGTAGTGTCTGCCCGGGGATCATCGCAGCTGGCAGAGGCATTTCCCCTGACGGTGGTTTCAGGCACCTCCTGGCCTGCTCTGCGGATCCCCTGTAACCTAAAGGAAAAACCATCTGTGACCATTAGGGAGTGCTGTTTAATCACCTGTCCTGCTTAGCCCCTACAGAATAAGATTGGTAATGTCTGTGCAAAACGGGGTTAAATCTTTCCTGTACTTTTTGATTCATCTCTTTGAAAACATTATATTTACCAGTGAAAAAGTACTTCCTCCACTGAACCCAAGAAACATGCCTCAGGGGTGTGTGTGCGTGTGTGTGTGCGCGCGCGCACGTGTGTGTGTATGTGTGTGTGTGTGTGTGTATGTGTGTGTGTGTAGGAAATGCTCACCCTATTTTCTTTTGCAGTCGATATAAACCCTCTAAAGCTCTTTACATTATCATTTTTTGTTGTGACTAAGCAATTGTGGTCATTTAGTCCAGTTATAACACAATTTTGGGCCATTTCTGAGGGCCTTTGCAGGGGAATTCCCAGATTTGGCATCAAATAGAAAGAAAAGAAAACGTGCTGAAGGAACTTGCAAATACTTATCTCTTATTGTCATTATGTTCTACCCTCCTCTCAAAATATATGACACAGAAGTTTGCATTCGTGAGCATTCACCAGAAGGTTTTTACTGACGGATGATATAAGGCAGCAGCTAAAACAAAGAAGAGAGAACTGAAGGGTCATCTATTCAACTTCGCAAAGGCTGTCAATATTTAGATGATGCTGGGCATTCGCTGAAAGTGCAGCTTTAAACGCAATAAGGAAGGGCTTCAAATGCAAAAATGCAACTTCATTTTAAAACTAAAATGTCACAGAAAATCTGTTCCGCCCCAAATTTGACGGAATTTAAATCAAAGGACTTTTATGTAACCAGCAGAAAATATAGCTGCAATTTTGTATTCAGTGGTTTTGTATTTGTGGGTATAATTTATTAAGTTATTTACTGACACAGAAAAGGTCTGTTTTCAAATGTTTCGTGACAATATTGGAATCAGAAGTTGCAAATATCAACCTCATACCAAATGCATTATCAGCTAATTAAAATAATCCATCCACAAAGCTTGTGTTGTGCATGCGCGAGATGGGTCTCCGTGCCGGAGTCAGCAGATTTTCTTCAGAGGGCAGCTGGATTGGCACCTCTTCTCATTTCTTCTTCATTGCAAGATGAATAGAGCACCCCACCATATTTTAGGAAAGTTTTAGAGAGCTTAACTGAAGGCACAGTGTCAATGGATCGTCATGAACACAACTGTCCCTCATAGGTCTCAAGACCCCCGGTTTTATTTTTTTAAAATTTTTTTAAAAATATATTTTATTGATTTTTTACAGAGAAGAAGAGAGAGGGATAGAGAGTTAGAAACATCGATGATAGAGAAACATCGATCAGCTGTCTCTTGCACAACCTCTACTGGAGATGTGCCCGCAACCAAGGTACATGCCCTTGACCGGAATCGAACCTGGGACCTTTTAGTCCGCAGGCCAACGCTCTATCCACTGAGCCAAACCGGTTTCGGCAAGACCCCTGGTTTTAAATCCTGTATTCACATGGCAGCCAGCTCAACCTTTGGAAATAAAGTGATTAGGAAGCAGAGATGTAGGTATGCAAACTGCTGTCTTTCTTTCATATTTCTCCTCTCAGACGTGCTTTTATGGAGGTTTGGCTGTCAGGATGGAGCATGCTGCCTGGCACTGACTACCCAGCTGCCTTCTGGTGGCCACGCCATGGCCCCTCCTCAGGGCAGACCCACCACCAGTGAGCAAAGCCACCCTGTGTTTGTACCTCAATGCCTAGTTTCACTCTCTGCCATTCTCATTGGTCTGAAACTGAGAAGTAACACAAATTCGATATGATTTTTACTAGGCATATAAAATGAATTACCAGAATCTTGTCTGCTTAAAACTTTTTCCAGGGATTGAAAGGAATAGAAAATCAGTGTCTGACCTCAATGAGCTCGCCACCAAGTAAAGAAATGAGAGTTAATACAACTGCAAGAAATGTTGACTGAGCAGCTACCCTGGCCCAGTTATTGTGGTAAATGCTTTCCATACATGATTTAATCTAACTCCATGCTTACAACAACCAAATGAGGTAAATTCTATTTACCTCCATAAATTGAGAAAACTGAGATTTTTAGAGGTTAAGTAACTCACACAAGAGTGTCATACCAGGAACGAAACCCAAGCCTACCTCGCAGCAGACACCTCACACTTACCTGGGGTCTTGGCTGACTATAATGGAGTGTGGTTGTCTCATTGTGACACTCACATTGTAATCCCTGGGTGAGGACACATGGGCTGTACCTGAAAACCCCAAGTTCCATTACATACCCAGCCCAGAGACAGATAAAAGCATTAATCAAGGCTTTGGGGAAAGAGAAGATTTGGCTTCAAAAGGATTGTAGTTATAAAAAAAAAAAAGAAGAAGAAGAAGAAGAATGAAAATGAAGATGTACAGTGAGTGGGTGGAGATAGTGTGAGCCAGGCCAAGAGTTAGGCCTGAGTGGGACACTCGGAAGCTTTTCAGAGAGAGAGAGAGAGAGAGAGAGAGAGAGAGAGAGAGAGAGAGAGAGAGAGAGAGAGAGAGTGTGTGTGTGTGTGTGTGTGTGTGTATGTTCAATGACTGTGACTCACTGAGGAGAACAGATCGACTATTTGGGAAGTCTATTCCCACCCATCCAAGCTTATTCCAGTAGGAAATAATTTTATCACCATGTAAATAGTAAAAGCAAACCATCCATTCCATTAAAATGCAGGGTCTGTATGATAGTACTTGCCAACCACATAGACTGACAGGCAAGCTTCAGGACATGGAAGAGATGATCCTCCACATGCCACATTCGAAGGATGGTCCCCATCTGCTCTGACTCTGACAGGCAGACACAGCCTCCTTCTCTGCTCTGAAACCTTCCTGTGTCATCAAGTTCCAGGGGGGGTTATGAGAGTCACACCGGCTGTCCCTGCCGCTCGGTTGAATGGTGCTTTGATATGAATTCCGATGCTGTCGTTAGAGTCTCTACCCTTGGGTGTGGAGTGTGCAGACTGAATCGGCAGAGGAGCAGAAAAGTGTATGAATTCCTGACCCAGACGGTGTGTTTTACTCAGGAAACATCCAATTAGATTTCCCAGTGAGCAGATTCATCAAAGGTTGGGAAGAGTGGAGCCCAGCATCCTACCGTGGATGGAAGTTGAAAATTCAGTTAAACATCTGTTATCATACAAAACATTGACTCATAATCTGAGGCCTTACTATGGTACGTGACTGGCTGAGGTGAGAGAGATACCGTGAATTCTCTGAGAGACCAGGAAAATGTTATTTTTTTCCTTGAGTCATTAGAATGACCACTTGATTTTTCTTCTTTATTCTGTATTTACAGCAACAGCCATAAAACTTTCTGAAGACACTTTTTAAAACATTTTCCCAGAGGAATTTGATGATAACACCTATTCAGAAGTCACAAAATGCTTTCATTTGGAATAAGTTTTTGCAGGGATGTTTATATAACCGAGTAAATAGCTAGAGAAACTGACCAGCTATGGGATAATTTTGTTCTCATATTAGTATCATTTGATGGGTAATCAATTTATGCAGTGTAAGTGAATTATAGGGATGGTGATTCATGGTTTTCATACTTTATGAAAATGATGTATTGAGTTGCCACATTATTCAATGGTAAGGGGTATTATACCTACTCAAGAGGTCATCCTATCTAATAAGGAGGAAATATGCTAATTGACCATCACACCCTCACAAAGATGGTGGTGCCCAGTCCCCTCAGCCCCCCCCCCCCCGGGACAGCAGGTGTAAAGCACAGCCAGGCCCACCCCGAGGTGGGTCTGGCCACTCTGAGCGCCTGCCTCCAGAGTCCCCCAGTCCCCTCAGCCCCCCAGCTACCCAGGGCTGCCAAAGGTTCAGGTAACCAGGGCGGGCCGAGGCTTACGCTGCCGACAGTAGCAGCAGCAGAGGTGTGATGGGGGCATCGCCTTCCCCTGATCACTGGGTCACCTCCTGCCCCTGAGGGTTCCCGGTCTGTGAGAGGGGGCAGGCCATGCTGAGGGACCACCCCCCCGCTTTCCAGTGCATGAATTTTCATGCACTGGGCCTCTAGTCCTATCTAATAAAGTTGGAATATGCAAATTGACGGTAACTCCGCAACAAAGATGGTGGCGCCTATAGCCAATAAGGAGGGAATATGCAAATTGCCACAACAAGGCGAGAGGTGGAAAGGCGGCTTCTGCCAGAGCGAAGGTGGTGCTGGCAGCCAGGGGAAGGAAGGCCTATTCTTGCACGAATCTTCGTGCATCGGGCCTCTAGTATATTCATAATAGTCATAGTATTCCCCAAGTATAATGTTATCTAGGGCATTGCAGTAAAAATCAGAGAAAAATTGGTATGTATAGACTCTAAGAATTTCTCCTTTCTTCTGCTTCCAGTATCCATGCTATAAGCCTAGGCTTTTCCCACTGATGAACTGTCAGAACAGTGTGTGATGGGTGGACAGACAATCATGTCCTCTAGCACAGGCTCAGGACAGCGTGAATTTTGCTTTCCTAAATCATTCGAGAAAACCTTTGTAATGACATTCAGAAAGTGAGTCTTGCGCTTCACTGCCCTGCATTTTGTCCCAATCATTGTCCATGAAAATAGACTTTCATGTCACCATAAGAACAATCTCAGACCAAAGTCAGTTCAGGTATCATCGTGTCTCAGCCTGAGAAGCGATGGGTAGTGCTATGCTTTCGTGTTAACCTTTCCAGTATGCTGTGAGTCAGCCATCTGACATTTACCCTCCACTCTCTCTCAGAAAATGGACCATCCCTGAGAATCATTGGAAAAGGTCAAATTTTAGTGTTGCCTTGTATTTCAAAAAATGTTAATGTCATATTGCTGCTACTATCTGTTGACATGTAAAAGAACATATACACAAATATATGCATATATAGTTTGTCAGGATGTAGAATATATAATATATACATGTTAAAAATATATAAAAGCAAAGATATTCTTCAAAGCATTGTTATAATCCCAGGGGAAAACATTATGCTGCAAATATATATTTTTTGTTTCTTTTTTCACTTGTCCTTTCTTTTTTAATTTTAATGATTTCAACTTCTTTCTAGTCTCTATATAGTATCTACCTCTTCTGCCAAGTTCTTTAAAGCCTAGCAGTCTAGAATCTGGAGCCAGAACATGTGGGCTTGAATTCAAGCTCTAGCAATTATCAGCTGCACAATCTTCACTAAGTTTCTTAACCTTTCTGTGCCTCATTATTCTACAGGTAAAAAACCAGCATCATCTCCAATGTAGAGTTTTTGTGAGGATGAAATGAGTTAATACACCTTAGGGTCAGAAAATAGTGCTCAGTATATGTCAGCATCCAACGAATGTTAGCAATTGTAGAGAGAGAATGTGACTCTCAAATTCCCTTTTCCGCTCTGTCTTAAACCTCATAAAATATAGTGAGATTTGGGTTTCAACTCGTGTTTCTCTGGTTAATTGATACATAGTGTTTGGAACACTGTTTTAAGAAGGATTCCAGGGTCCTCAAAGGGTCAGTGGGACAGAATGCCATTGAGACAATGAACAATGCTTGCCACAGACATGGAAAGTTGCTTCTTAGGCCATATACTTGCCATCATCCTTGAAGAAAATGAATCATCTTTGAATGCTATTTGGGAAATTTTCAAGACATTTATTACTTTTGATTATAATATTCTTATATCATTTTATAATCGTATCATAAGATGATTTGGGGCAGGGACTATATTAGACCCCACTCATAAAATTTTTATTTAATACCTATTGCAGTTATTTCAATGCCAGTAGCAGTACTAGAAACAGAATACAAGTCGTTGATTTATAAGCCACAGACCTAATGCAGACAAGCTGGGTCCATAAGGCCTATTTTCATTTAGTCGCCCCAGATAGCTATCCAATGCTTGAGAAGAGATTCTTCAACATCCACAAGGGGGCAAGTGAAGTCTGGACTAACTTGTTAAGTTAATTTGCCTGCTACAATTTGTGGTTTTATCTTATTTTTTTAGAGGATGTACCAAACCTGTGTAAGAAAGTTTGGGTACTGCCTAGTCACTGGGTAGTTTCTAATTGATGTTTTAGAAGGTGAGCAACTTGACTCATTCATTTCATACTTTTAAAAAATATATTTTTATTGATTTCAGAGAGGAAGGGAGACAGAGAAACATCAAAGATGAGAGAGAATCATTGATCAGCTGCCTTCTACATGCCCCCTCCCGGGGGGATTGAGCATGTGCCCTGACCAGGAGCCAAACTGTGACCTCCTGGTTCACAGGTTGATGCTCAACCATGGAGCCACACTGGCGGGCCATACTTTTGTTTAATAAGAAATTTATCCTTTGACTCAAGAAGTTAAAGTAAGTAATGAATTAACCACATTCCAGTTTTTCTTTATTAATTCAATATTGAGTCTAGCCTATCAAGTTTCCTCACAGACATGATCAGCCATCTTTCATGATTGGCTAATAGGACAGTTAACCCCTTGGCTGGTGGCAGGAGTTCATTTAGCCTCATTAATGAGGAAGACACAGGCAGACTGTCCAGTGTGTTGCTTCTTCCTGATGCTGTCCATTCTGAGACTTAATTCCCTTTCCTCATAAATCCCCAACTCAGTTGGGTTTGACCCTGAGATGCGTATAAGCTTTTCTCTCTTAAACCAATGACTTCTGACTTAAGAGCTCAGAGAGGCTTTTGTGAGAGGAGCAGTTAAGGCACTCGATAGCCTTTTGAACGACCATCCCTCAGGACAACTCAGAAGTCCTGAAATGTTGGTTGTGGTTGGTAAAAGCATTTACTGTGTCACAGAATCAGAAAATATTTTTTGCAAACTCTCTCCCCTAAGCACCGGAGTGCTGAGGTTGTGACATTGTGGGAAAGAAAAGATTTCTTCCAGCGATTCACTCACGCCCAGTGTTAGAGAAAGAATCCAGACTTTAACTGGCTGCAACCAAGGAGACAATCTGCATCATCTCATTCCTCCACCACGCAGAGACCAGGCCTGCAGCCTGCTGGTATTTTACAACATGTAATCAAAATTGCAAAAATAGTCATATCAAGTGGATTATCAGAAAGTTAATGCAGTGCTCAGACCTGTTCTTTACAAGAGCAGTAGTCCATGTGACTTTCATCCCAATGGCTTTTATGCTTCTCCATGCCCAAGGGAGCTCTTGGGACTTTATGGCTGCCCAGCAGTACAGGATTTATTCAATCATTCTCTTAAAATGCAAGTACAATCAGAACACAGTTCCTACCCTCAAAGAGCTTTCCGCCAGACACAGGAGTTAGTCATGTAGCCTGTCAGTGCTGTAAAAGCCCCAGAAGGAGCACCAAAGCGGGCTGGGTGCACATGTATTTCAGGTCAGAGAGGCTTCTGGTTGGAAGTAACATGCATTTGGAGAAACCTGCTGAAGCAGTGTTACTCCCCACCCCCGACCCCGACAACAATGTGGCAGGCGGCTTGTCTTCATGTCACTGTCTTCTTGTTTGTTTTGTTTGTTTCTGTTCATCCTCACCTGGGGATATTATTTCCATTGATTTTTAGAGACAGTGGGAAGGAGGGAAGAGACAGAGAAAGAAATATCCATGTGAAGAGACACATTGATTGGTTACCTCCCCCACACACCCCGACCTGGGCTGGGGATCGAGCCTGCAACTGAAGTACATGCCCTTGACCCGAGTTGAACCTATGACCCTTCAGTCTGCAGGCCTATGCTCTATCCACTAAGCCAGACTGGGTAAGGCTTCATGGCACGGTCTTAAATAAAGTTCCTCATGCCCAGCTGGTGTGGCTCAGTGCTTGAGCATCAACCTATGAACTAGGAAGTCACAGTTTGATTCCCAGTCAGGGCACATGCCTGGGTTTCAGGCTCCGTCCCCAGTAAGGGTGGTGCAGGAGGCAGCCAATCAATGATCCTCTCTCATCATGATGTTTCTGTCTCTTTCTCCCTCTCCCTTCTTCTCTGAAATAAATAAAAATATATTTTTAAAAAAATAATTATCTATAATAATAAAAGCGTAGTATGATCATTAGACCGGACCTCCTTCCTGACAAAGCTGGGGCTTCAAGGGAAACCTGGGTGCCAGAGGGAAGCCGGTGCCGGCAGCCGGGGGAAGGAAGGCCTACTCTTGCATGAATTTCATGCATCAGGCCTCTAGTTTAAAAATAAATAAATAAAGTTCCTGAGAAGGAGACCTGGAATGAGGTGAGTATGAAGCAAGTGCTCCCAGGCCCAGGAAAAAAACAGATAAAGAGCTGGGGGAAGCAGAACAGGGAAGAGAATGCCAACAAACTGTGTCATTCGGGCAAAATCTTGCTAAGGGTAACTTCAACCTGGTCCTGCCGAGGAATTCTGAAGTTCTGCCCCTGAGCTGGACCTTCATGCCCACTGCCCATCGGTCCTTGGCTAAGGGCTGCCCCGGGGCAAGGTTAACCGCCCCGGCACTTTCAGAAAAGGTTCCAGCAGCCCAAGGGCACTCTCCAGAGAGAGCAGCCGACGCAGGCACTTAGAAGCAAAAGCACGCTGACCTCAGGGAGGGCCACGCTGTGGAGGGGTTGCTGGCGTCCGCAGATGCCACACACTCTGAGTGCAGTGCCAACCCAGGACAAGTGCTCATTGTAACCACAGACGGCATCAGAATGTCAACAATGCCATTTGGTTTTCCAATAGCATTTCGGAGACAATTTGAGAAATAGTAACTGTTTCAGAGCCTGCAGAGGAGATGGGTGGGATCCTCTTAAAATCAATCAGCATCTGGGTTGCTAGGGGTTAAACCAGGTGATGTCTGTACCCTCCAGAAACCGGGCTGTCTCCACGGGAGGCTGCTCACTCCATTCAATGATAGGCGTTGGGAGTTACACATACATCCTGGACCAACATGCCTCGTGAGGCAGCTAGGCCCTGCAAGTGCTTACCAGTTGTCATTTCTTTTAAGTGGAGGTATAATATGCTGTTTTAAAATGTAATTTTAATAAAGGGCGATACAGTAACCAGTTATGAATATTAACTTGAATGGATTTATCTGGACCTCTAAATAATGAGACCCAGAATTGCTAGCTTTGGATGAGATGTGTCTAAGAAAACATCCAGAATATGGAGCCATTCAACTAGGCTTCCTTATAACCAAGAACACCATAGCGGAGTCCTGGCGTAAGGCACAGGAGAAATATAATAGATAGACGACAAGAGCCAAGGACAGCCTTCATAAATGCATCAAGGAGCACCAATGACTAATTTTTCCTTATATGGCCTATTTCACAATCTTCAAGTTCCGTTCGCCACCAAAAAAAGACTTTGCATGACCCATGGAGACCCATAGCTTAGAGCCGTGGTCGGCAAACTGCGGCTCACGAGCCACATGCAGCTCTTTGGCCCCTTGAGTGTGGCTCTTCCACAAAATACCACGGCCTGGGCGAGTCTATTTTGAAGAAGTGGCGTTAGAAGAAGTTTAAGTTTAAAAAATTTGGCTCTCAAAAGAAACTTCAATCGTTGAACTGTTGATATTTGGCTCTGTTGACTAATGAGTTTGCCGACCACTAGAGGCCCTAGAGATTTATTTCACTTGCATTTTCAGAGTTCCCAGAACATACTGAATGCTCAAAAAAATATTTGCTGAATGAATAATTTGTTGGGTGCATTCTGTGTTTGATGCCACTTGCTACCTCAGTAGGGCTTGCAGTCACGTCCCAGGAGAAGAAAAAACGGGACCGGTCCCAGGCAGAGAAACTCCCCAGGGGAACCATTTCCAGTCTGGCCGGCCAAACCCCTCTGACAGGGGCGTCTCAGTAGCCTTCTCCGGGCTCAGTCAGCATTGAGGCCTCGCGAAGGGCAGGGATCTCTAATGCTTGCGGAAGCTATTCCTTTCTGGCTACCGTAGGATCTACCTACAGATGGACAGAGGGAGCACACAGATTTGCTTGATTTTTGCTCCTTTTTTCACTTTGTGGGGACTTTATTTTGGTCCCAGTCATCGGAGTATCACTTTTTACCCTCACTGGAAGACAGGTTAGAGATGAGACGAGGTCAGCCTGGGTGACATAGCACCATCAGAATATCTGGGAAGAAAGAGGCAGCGGCAAGCAGCCTTTGTCTCTGTTCCCTGGGTCCCTTCCATCATGAGAGAAGGGGAGTCATCCTCGCTGTACACAGAACATCCTGAGACTAAGGTGAGGTGCAAAAATGATGTCTCTAAAGCGTTACAAAGTTGATCCACAGCACGGCCTGTGTGAGTCAGTGGTTGAGCATCGAGCTATGAACCAGGAGGTCATGGTTTGATACCTGTTGGGGCACATGCCCCAGTTGTGGGCTTGATCCCCAGTGGGGGGCATGCAGGAGGCAGCCGATCAATGATTCTCTCTCATCGTTGGTGTTTCTATTTCTCCCTTCCTCTCTGAAATCAATAAAAAAAAAATAATTTTTTTTTTAAGTTGCTCCACAGAGCAGGGCATCCAAACCCAGTGATGGAATTCCAGTGGTAGAGTTCTACCCCTTAAGGGTTGTCCTGAGCTAGGAATCATTAAGACTATCCTCTACCAAAATCTCATTTACAACTAATGGGAAGAGAGCAAATAGCAACCCAGCCTTTGACTGGTTTCCTGGAAAGGGATATTCTGTGGGTTCTTTGCCCACTTTAGCTTTTTCCACTCCTTATTCCTCCTTCATTCTCTTTTAAAAATGGTGATATAATTGACAAATGACATTATATTAGCTTCAGGTGTAGAACATAATGATTCCATATTTGTACATATTGTGAAATGATCGCACAATAAGTCTAATTAACCTCTGTCACCATATATAGTAACAGTTTTTTTTTTCTTATGAGAACTTTTAAAGTCTTCCCTTAGCAATTTTCAAATATACAATGCAGCATTGTTAACTATAATCATCATGCTATACATTAAAATGGGCTCCTTCTGTTCCCATTATGCCTGGCTGCTGGTCAAACCACACGGTGTTCTAACTGGACCTGGGAGGTCGCACTGACCCAGTCCAGGCAGGCTGATGACAGGGCCTGCAAGGAGCCAGGCCCGAGAGCCCAGTCTGCTGGTGCTGACATCACGTGGCCACGTGGCTCAGACAAATGCACATAGAAGGCCTCAGAGACAGGCCTGGAGGAGGCCCCACACACTGCCACTTGCTTCCTCCCGTTTGAGCTTGGAGCAACGTTGACCCTTTCTGTAGCCCATTTTCCTCAGCTGTTCAAAATCTCTCTCTCATGCGGTCAACTGAGGATCCGTGAGAACATGTACAAGAAGCACTTGGCCTTTGGGGGGTCTTACAGTTGAGCATCTCTGTCACCAATTGGGTTCCTCAGACATCTTTCACCTCTTGTCTGCCCAGACACCCAACCCAATTTTGAGAGGCCATCCATGCCTGCAGATAATCTCCGAACAAGCCCCAGGATGTGCATCTGGGCCAATAAAGACCAGGCTGAGGTGTGGGCTGACTTTTGCCAGGGGGTTGGGGGAGGGGAGTGGTCTAGAGCTACATCAAGGTACTTACACCCCAATCTTGTCCATAGCCCTTGGGAAACCAGCATCTTAAGGTTTGCCTTCAAACTCCACATATATGTTGCCTTCAACGTTTGGCTGCTCTCTCATGGGGCCAGAGCCTCAGGCTGGCCTTTATTTTCTTACACCCTTCGGTCCTGGTGGGAGAGGCCTAGTCACTGTGCTCCCAATATCATGCTTATTCCTCAAAGTCAGTTGGGTGACCACCCCACAGACAGGAAAGACTCTATTGCTAAGTCTTAAACGCATTGGCACTCGGAAAGCCGGCTAGACTAGAACCTCAGCCTTAATGTGTGAGCCCTTGTGTTCAGGACTGATCAGCTCCCGGAGCTTCTATGCCCACAGAGATGGTGCTGAGAACACAAGCCCAACACAGCACATTGTTGTACAACAAATCTGCACCGAGGGCCCAGAGCGTGCTGGGCTCTGTGTGGGCGATGAGCACAGGGACGCCTGCCTCCTCCTGGGCCTTGCACCAGGAAGGGAAAGCAGACTAAGCCAAATAAGCAAGTGGAGCACGTGGTGTGTCCGAAGGTGAAATGTGCTAAGAATGAAAATAAAGAGGTGAGGGAGGTGCGATTTCAAATAGAGTGGTCAGAAAAGGCCTCACAGGAAGAAAAAAAAAAAAAAAAGCCCTTACGGAGGTGAGGGAGGGGGCTAAGCAGATGTGTGGGGAGAATGTTCTAGGCAGGGCGAGCCTGAGTACAAAGATGCTGAGGAGGGAGCATGTCTGGTGTGCTTGAGGAGAAGAGGAGGAGAGTGGGCTTGGGACCGGGGGAGGGCGGGGGAGAGCAAGAGGAGATGAGATCAGACAGGAAGCCAGCACTGGACCTGTGGTGGAGGGCCTGAAGGCAACGGAAGGCTGCGGCTTTTACTCGGAGTAAAACTGGAAGTCATAGCAGGATCCTTTCTTAAATGTTTTTATTGATTTCAGAGAGAAAGGGAGAGGGAGCGAGCGAGCGAGAGAAATATCAATGATGAGAGAGAAGCATGGACGGCTGCCTCCTGCAGGACCCTTCCTGGGGATGGAGCCTGCAACCCGGGGCTGTGCCCTGACCAGGAATTGAACTTCGACCTCCTAGTTCATAGGTCGACACTCAACCACTGAGCCACACTGGCTGGACCTCATAGCAGGATCTTGAAGTCAGCAAGACTGTTCTCCAGTGGCCTGCTTCTTCTCCTCATTTCCCCACAGCTGAGCCCTTTCTTTCTGATCTTAGCCTTCCCGTCATCCCCTGAATGGCAGTTTGCTGTGCAATTGTTGGGAACATCAGAACATCTGGTCAAAGACCCGCAAGGTCATGTTCTCTGCAAACCTTTGCTCTTGACCTATCTGCAGGAACAGAACCGGATCAATCACACCCATTTATAATTTCTCTGGTCATAGCTACACTCCCTCCACTCTGCCTCATTCCTGTAAGCTTCTAGCTGAATCTTTCTTTCTCTTCTTTCCTCCATCCTTTCCCCACAATTCTCTGGAAATGGACTATTTTGCCCCTAACCTGTCCTGAAACTGGCACAGCTTCACGTTTGTGACAGATACCAAAGTGGCTGGTGATTAATGGGATGATCCCGTGCCCTCCTCTCTGCCCGTTTCTATCAAGAAATGACAATAAAAGCAGCATAGTGCTTCCCTTAGTAATTATAAGCCAAACAGAGAATTGATTTAAAAAAAAAAGAAGAAGAAACAAAAAATCTCGTCCTTTTTTCTTCTTCAAATTCTGACTGGAGCCAGCATTTCAGGGCAAAGGAAAAGCACTTTGTAACTCTGAAGCATGCCTGGCCCATTATGAGTCCCCATTCCCCAGTCACTGTCTAGTGCCACCCTGTGGCGGAGAAGGGGCTCTGCATGCATTTCTCGCGTTGGCTGGCTGGGTCCCAGGAGCAGCATGTGTTCCAGCATCAGGAGCAGCCTGCCCAGAGGCTGGGGAGGCCGGAGCACTCTGACACGGGCTGACCTGATGGCTTTTATGCGGTCACTGGGAGACGCTGCTAACTCGGCTCATAACCATGGCAGTTGAGACGGGGCCCTGGAGGTTGTCTGAAGAGTGAATGCCATTATGGCCAAGCACAAGTTTTTACATCACATGATCTTCTCCAACAATGAATGAGGCTGTGCTGTAATGCTGGATTTTGCAAGTAACGGTGTTCAATTATAACATAAAATACATCTAAGATTAAAAAGATGTTTAATGATAACTTTTAAACTTTATTATTTAAATTTCTTATTATTTAAAAATCTTTATTTCTTATACAAGACAGTAATATTAATGACCAATAGTGATCATCTCTCCAATGCATAAATGTCTCTAGGTCTCTATTAGATCAAATGATTTGCCCAAAGCCGTACAGCTACTATGTGGTAGAGTCAGGGATTAAACACAGGTCTGTTTGAAAGCTACCGCGAAGCGGAAAGAGCGCAGGTGTTGGAGTTAAAATGCCTTTCATTCGCATAGCTGTGGCCTCCTGTGTGGATGGGGGTGGTTGGCACCTGTTTAATGGTGTTGCACAGGGTGTCACAGTGCTCCTCAGAAAGAATTCGAACTCCCACTTCAGTGGTCACCCTGCACACTGTCACCGCCCACGGAGAGCGCTGGTTCCTCGGGGAGGCTGTGATGGCAGAGCCTGCAGAAGCCCAGGACACAGAGAGAGCCACGACAGGAAACTAATATACAATGAATAGCCTGTTCAGACTAGACGCTTACTTTTCCTGATGATCCAATTTAGATTCTCTTCCATTTTCTTATCACAGGGGTTAAAACAAGCCCCAGCTCCTTAGTAAAAAGAATTTGGAACCTGAGCTCTACCATTGATCCAAGATCTACACAGAAGGTTCTCATAAGTGTGTAGAGCAAGTTGTGTTTAATTACTCGATACTTCATAAAAATGACTAAAATATTTGTTAGGAATCACTGTGTCTTCTGATTATCTATACTAATAAAAGGGTGATATGCTAATTAGACCAGATAGATTGCACGTCTTTGGGATGTCTTTCCTGACAAAGCCAGGGCCCAGCCCAGGGGAAGCTGCCTGTGATCCCGGGTGCCTGCAGCCGGCTGGAGGGAGGGAAGGCCAGGTCCAGGGTGCCTGTGGCCAGCCGAAGGAAGGAAGCCTGAGTCCTGGGTGCAGGGGCCGAGGCAGAGGCAGTTAGGGGCGATCAGGCAGGCAGGCGAGCATTTAGGGGCATCAGACAGGCATGCAGAGTGATTAGGGGCAATCAGGCAGGCAGGCAGGCGAGTGGATAGGAGCCAGCAGTCCTGATTGCAAGATGGATGTCTGACTGCCGGTTTAGGCCTGATCCCACAGGGGTCCCGCCCCCCCACCCCCACCCCCCCATGCCCGAATTTCATGCACCAGGCCTCTAGTGTTCGTATTTGGATGCCATTTGACTATTAAAGTTGAATTTCTGTTACCCAGAGGAAGAAAAACGTAGGTGAGCGGTCCCCGGGAGAACACTTGTTTAATGTGCGATTTTTCTGTGTGCTTCCTGAGCTTTCTTAACACATTTGCTTATTTAAATCCTGACAGCAGTCCCCATGTTGAGGTTTAAAGAAAAGAAGTAGCAACCATTATTCTTGCTTGAGACCAGGATTCTAATCTATTTTTTCTTTTTTTTGTCAGTGCCAAGACCAGTCCTTTATGTGTGCAAGTACATAATAGTGAAAGAAGACACTATCTCCAAGAAGAAGAGTGCTGAAGTAATCATCCTCCGGTCAAGTTGCTCCTGTCGATGATCTGCGGTGAAGTTGGGTAAAGAACAAATAGTCTTTCCATGTACCAGGCAAGGACAGCAGCAAAAAGGATCTTGATAAAAATCAGCCACAAGGGGGTGCCATTTCCCCTCTCTGTCGTTTGGTAATGCCTGGCTTGCCCAAAGGAAGAGAAAGGTCCGGGAGAGAGGTTCCCAAACTTCTAAGGACATAAAGCCCCTGAATCAGCTTTCCATTAAATTCAGGGGGTCTGTAAGGAAATTTACATCTAATAAAATAGGGATCTATGGATACAGGTAATTTGATACCTTTAAAACTGTCTTTGAAGGATTTTATTTATTTATTTATTTATTTTACTCACTAGAAAATATATAAAAATGAATAAATAAGATCCAGGAGGGGAAAACAATAGCTCATGATGGCTTTATTGGAATAGGTTTAATTTTCTTTTTTAGACAGAGAGGATTAGTGTATGAATAATCAGTTCTTTTCTAGTTTGGTCAGAGAGTTTAAACTTTGACATAGAATGAGCTCTAATCCAAACTGCCAACCACTGCCACCACTACCAGTTCATAATTCTCACCCAGCCACCTTACTAGATGTGGGAGTCAGGCAGTGGACAAGATAGGGATTTCTGTCTACAGTGAGCACTTAACAACTACTGGTAGGATGAATGAATGAGTGAGTGGATGAGTGAGTGAAATCTCGGCTTCAATGCCCTCAAGAGTTAATAAGTCATCACCACCTTCCCAAGCTATCCCTCCTGCCATGGTTTTCAGCTGTCCCACTTGTGTGCATCCGTAGTGATCACGTTGAAGATCAAGCATAGATGACATTTGGATTTGTCCTTTTGTTGCCTGTGGTTACAGACACAGCCCTGCACTGAGATGCTTTATAGACACCTGATGAATTGAGTAGTAGGAACTGGCTCTAATTAGGAGTAATGGGTGAAACCAAGCCATGGGAAATTGAGCATAGAGCCTTTTAACGGGGAGAGATTAATAACAAAATCTGCTTGTGTGTGTAATCACCTCCCATCAGTAGCAGTGGCTATCCCCAACATCAATTAACTTAGAAAAAGAAGTAGTGAGGCCGAGAGGCCTTCTCGCAGGGATGCGATGAGCGGAAGAGAGAGGCAAAGGGAACATAGCAAAGAAGCCCTAATGCGTTTTTCACATCGAGGTTGATTGACTGTTGAGGAAAGAAAGAACAGTTTGTACTCTTCGGTTAGCTTGAGCACTGTAATTTGCGACAGCTATAGGTCATGTATCTATTTTTCTGCCTGACGAGGACAGGGAGCAGCTGGGAGCTGATACAGCCTCAGATTGGCTTGCTCAGGCTGTGAACTATGGAGACAGAGCCTCGGTTTTCAGGCTGGGCTAGGAAGGAGGTGGGATGTGTGGTTAATGCTTGCACATCTGCAGAAACATAACTGGAGTTAGCGGGTTCCTGGCTGCAGGTGGGAAAACCAAGATTCTAAGAACTGTGTCATTAATTTCCTCTGAGTATAAAAAGAAAGTAGGTTTTACACCTCTGTCTTTCCCCTCTCCATTCCCACTGTGACCACCTTCAGTTCAATAAAGTCTAACAAACATCACTGAGCCGTTATTAAGTGCCTGGCAGTGTGCTAGGCACCGAGGAAGTGAGATAAATGTGTGTGCTGGCTGAGCCTCCAGGATTCGTTAATACGGCTGGCAGACGAGTAATCAGATAGGGTGGCAATTGTGATAGTAGATCTATGCACTAAGCTACAAGATGCAGATAAGGAAACAATTTATTATATTACTGTAGACTACGGAGAATTGTAGGAAACCTCTCAGTTTGTGGAAATGTGAACAGCAATCTCTAAAAATGCAAATGGCTTTCCAGCACATAATTCAGATTTCCCCCCTCCTGTAAATTGGTTAGAAAATAGCTGACAGGTGAAAGGACCGTCTCATCTACTCGGTATAGGCTCCTTCCAGTATGCCCCCGGCGCGCCTCACCCCTCGCCAAGGTATAACCTCCCAGCTTTGACAGCCCCCCCTTGCAGCTGCTTCCCCCCTGCCCCCCAAGGGTACCAGTAAGGTCTGTGCACCCAACTTCATTTTACTTCATTCTTTTTTTCCTACCACCAAATTGTTTGTGATTTTCATTTTATTTCCTTTGGACATTTAAAAAAAAAAAAGATCCTGGAAAATATGCAGCATTCTTATCTTGTGCCAGAAGTGCCAACATTTCCCTTAGGAAAAGGCCATTGTCAAAGGTCCACGTAGTTAACCCACCAGGCGAGCGCACGAAAGCTACAAGATGCTGTACAGATAAGGGAGTGATTAAATGGGGCCCTTCAGATGGTCCAACGCACAAGATTTCCTGACATCGTCCAGTTGTTGTTTACACGCTCATTAATTCTGTCCTCATTTCCCCTGACCCTCTCTTAACTGCACCTTCCACTGGCGCTGGTTTATAGGCCCGGTCCCTGCCCGCCTGCCTCCTCCCGTAAGCTGTCAAATGACAAAACTAAAACAATTTAGTAATGAGCTTGATGTCCATTATTCAAGGGAAAAGAATCCAGCGGTTGGGGGAGTGCAGTGCTGAGAAGCAGCGGAGCATTCCTCCTGAGGGACTGAGGCAAGAGCAAGTTCTGGAAGCCTTAGAAGCAGAGCAGAAACAGGGCAGGGTTGGCTAGGAGGCCGCGGTTTCCTTATAAGGCCAGCAGGTCCTGTTTTCTAGGGCAAGGTGAGCTAACCACAGCCGAGATGTGGGATTGCGACTGGTGTTTGTTATGTTTCCTTGACACCGAGGCATTTCTCGAAAATCCAGGCAGACTTAGGTGTAGATTTGTGATATGGGCCGGACCATGGGGGCGGCCTCCATTGCATGGGTCCCAAACTTTATCAAGACCACGACAGAAAGAAAAATGGCAAAGAGGAAAGTTGCAATGTCCTATCGCTATAGGAGAGGCAAGGTAGTTCACTTTGGGGCACCGATGCACAATAAGCAACAGAAGGTGGAAAACAAATTCGTGTGTCTGGAAAAATCTCCTATGTGTGGGATAAATCCATACTCTCAGATCCTAGTGAAAAGCAAGTGATAAATACGTAAACACAAAAAATATTGAAGTAAAAGAAATTGCACGTCACCAGTGACTATTCCACGGTGTGGCAGCAGTTTCTATACAATCCTGGACAGTCCCCGGAAGCCAGTATCCCCAGGCTGGACGTGGAGTGTTTGAAAATGGAATTATGTCCAACTGTCAGACTGGGCCTCAACCCTGTAAGAAACCCAACAACACATGCTCCTGCAAGGGTACTCCTTCCAAAGCCTAGATCCCTGGAATTCGCTTTGAGTATCAGCCAAGCACTTACGTCTCCATTGGATTCAGGCTGCCTTCCCTCCTTGGACCTTCATGATCATCTACGTCAATGGTTCTCAACCTTCCTTATGCCGCGACCCTTTAATACAGTTCCTCATGTTGTGGTGACCCCCAACCATAAAATTATTTTCGTCGCTACTTCATAACTGTAGTTTTGCTACTGTTAATGAATCGTAATGTAAATATCTGTGTTTTCCGATGGTCTTAGGCTCTACAGCAGCGGTTCTCAACCTGTGGGCTGCGACCCACAGGTTGAGAACCACTAGCAGGGTCGCCCAAGACCATAGGAAAACACAGATATTTACATTACAATTCATGACAGTAGCAAAATTACAGTTATGAAGTAGCGACGAAAATAATTTTATGGTTGGGGGTCACCACAACATGAGGAACTGTATTAAAGGGTTGCGGCATTAGAAAGGTTGAGAACCACTGATCTATGTGAAAATGAGCCCCCAGCTCCAGAGAGGAGCTGGCGAAGCTGTTCACTCACAAGCAACCCAGGTTACGTTTAGACAGCAGCACACCCCAGGAAGCTTCTGAATGTAGATGCATCCTGGCGGAGGTTTGCCACACGGCCGTTATGATGTGCAGTAGGTTTGTATACAAACCACCGCGTAGGAGGCCCTCCAGCAGAAGGGCAGTCTGGACTCTTGGCTGTTACAGCGTGTCACACAGCTTATTTAGCAAAAGCTTGGAAGTTTTAATGTTACCAAAGGGAATATTCAGGGCCATAATCTGTTACCCACCATTGCCAAATAAATTCAAACTGTGACCTGTTTTTCTCAACCACCATGAGTTTTGTGTTTTGATGGGACCCAATTGTATCTGGAAAAATGGAACTAAAATAATGAACTGTTCACCCGCCCAGTCTGGAGCTGGCAATGTGTAAGGTCGAAGACAGGGATTCAGTTAAACACGTCTGTTGCCAGAGAAGCATCCAAGGCTTTGCAATCAGGCTGTTCCCAGTCTTGCTGGCTCTGCTGCAGGAAGCTCCATGGACAGGGCCAGCAGGGACCAGCCTTATTCCAGCTGAGACTCCTTAGACAGGGGACGGCACCTTCCATTCTCTTCACCACTCAGCTTACATTCCCAAATGCCAGTCCCTGAAGCATTACTTGTGGGAAGTTACCCTGCAGAAATCAGGGCAGATTCAGTGAGTTTTGTGGCAAATAATCTTGGCGAATGTTACATACTCTGTCTTCCTCTTGACGATACACAATGCTCTTCGTCATCTTAAAGACAATGAGAAGTCCTGAAGTCAAAATGTTTTTCTTTTTTTTTTTTTTTTTGTATTCCATTACATAATTTCTTTAGTCCAGCATTTTAAAAAATTTAACCATTGTTAAAAGATAAACTGAGGCATACTAAAAATGTTGAGTTTATTTGAGCAAAAACCAATTTAAATCAGGCACTGACAAACTAAAGTGGTTAGGAGCACTCTAACAGGAGCCAGGGGAAAGACTTAACTAGACAAAGTGAGAAAGAATAAAGGAGGAATTATCTGATTGGCTATAAGCCACCTTAAATCCTAGCTGGCTGTTTGTGATTGGCTGTCCTTAGGTTTCTATTTCTTAATCTTGAGGCATTTACAGGCTTGGGTTTTTGGTTTGCTTATTTAGTCCCCGGTGGCATTAGAACCACTTCAGTCTAATGGCCTCCTTGTTTAATTAACCGAACCCCATGGAACCATTTTTTGCAGAACAATTGTTACTATCTCAAGGCATTTAGTGTTCGACAGTACATATTTTAGAAAAGGCACAGCAAATTAACACATACAACTACGCCTGGGTGAGAAGGGGGCTATAGAATATTTGCATAAAACGTTGCTCTTAAGAGAGTCAGGGGTTGCTGTGATGAAGGCAGTCGCTACTGGCCAGGTGATTCCTTGCTTACAAGTGAGGGTGTACTCGGTGGAAGTCATTGCTAATGTTGGCTCAAATGGAAGATGATGGGCACAGCGGTGCTCTCACCTCCAGATGTGTCCATCAAACCCTAAGGGGGCTCCTCCTGTCAGATCACAAAAGCCCCGGGCAGGACGGATCCTGAAACCTTATCAGAACCACACCATCATTCGCCTAGTGTGGCCATCTGTGGGCGCGGGCCTTGTGGCTCCCTAATGGGCCACCTACAGCACTATTAAGAATGAAAGTAAGGGAGGGAGGGAAAGAGGAAGGGAGAGACCACACAAGACTCAGATCAGCTTTTGTTTTAATGATCACCAATTAAAGCTGATTTGGAATGGGAGGCCTGAGGATAAAATGAGAGCCCTCTGGCCTGGGAGGCCTGAATTGGAGCTTACATTCTTCAATCCCTGCCTTAGTCAGAGTTATAATTTATAAGACTGCTGTGGAGGGGAATAGCCTTGGGAAATAGAGTTCTGAGTCTGAGAGTATAGGGGTAGCTTGGGGACAAACAACTCATTACTTGAAGTGTTTACCGAGATTCGGTGAAAATATCCAGGGCGGGGGGAAATCCTCCAGAAAAACAAGTCCTTATGGAGTTTCTTACTCTTTCTGGCTTTTTCCCTGATAAACTAACATCAAAAGGCTCCTCTGTGTTAGTTTGGACCCTCTTAAAAATGGACTTCAGATGGGCTTAATTGCTCAAGAGATTCATTGGAGGAAATGCCTGTAAGGGTAAAAGGAAGGGGGAGCTGAGAAAGTGGGCAGAGACTAGCATCCTCGAGGGAAAGGGGGAAGAAGGACCCCTGGGTGGGAAGAGATTCTGCCCACAGCAGTGGTCAGCAAACTCATTAGTCAACAGAGCCAAATATCAACAGTACAACGATTGAATTTTTTTTTGAGAGCCAAATTTTTTAAACTTAAACTTCTTCTAATGCCACTTCTTCAAAATAGACTCGCCCAGGCTGTGATATTTTGTGGAAGAGCCACACTCAAGGGGCCAAAGAGCTGCATGTGGCTCGCGAGCCGCAGTTTGCCGACCACTGGCCCACAGGAAACTGCAGGACAGCCCTAAGCAAGGTTCCAGCCAGGCCAAAGGGCAGCATTCCAGCCAAAGTTGCCTGTTGAAGGAGTCCCGTTTCTCACAAGAATGGGCCTGCAGGTGAGCCCCGCTGTTCTTGAGTGGCACAGCCTTACACAAGTGTGGCCTGTCCAACTCTGCTATCGGTGGCTCTGGTAGGCCCAAGTCGTCAGGGGAGATTTGGGCTGTGTGGTCATTTGGTGTCCCATGGTCAAGTGTTCCATTCGGGAGTTGATTCTCAAAAGCTGTGGAATGAATTCTCTGCTGTAGAAGCCATAGCCTTGCTCCAGAATACCAAGGGTCTGAATTGCGATTCTCCCACTGGGTTTACCACAAGCTTCAAAATGTACCATTGTCCTACCACTGGCTGGATTGTATGACCCACAGAGTCGGATAGACTGTGTTGCCTGATGGGCACGCATGGTTGTTTGCACGGTAGCCTGGACGTATGGCTCTAAGCGTCTCTCAAGGCTGGTAGTCTGGCATGTCAGCTGGCACCTGGGCAGAATCAGCACTCCTATGGGTGGGATGCATTGCCTCTAGATCCCAAAAGGCCTATCGAGCCCCGTGCTGCCTTCTTTGTGGTAGGAGCAGCAAGACGCAGTTTGTCTTGTACTTGGGGAGGGATATTTCAGTATACCCCTGGTCTCTTAGAAATGTCACTGAAGTGGCAGGTCCCTGAATCTTCACAGGGTTTATCTCCCACCCTCTGAATTGCATGTGTCTCCACTTACTAGCTGCCTCTTTCTTGTCCTGCGGAGCAGCCTGATGTCATTGTTGTAATGGATCAGTGTAATGAGGTCTGCCACTCAGCTGAGCTTCTGGCACTCTGCAGTCTATTTCCAAGATCCATCTTCTTTCTGTAGAGGTCAGACTGGCAAATTAAATGAAAGCAAAAAAAAAAAAAAAAAAAAAAAAAAAATACAGGCCTACCTCAAGAAGTAAAAAAGTCTCAAATAAACAATCTAATCTTATACCTAAAAGAACTAGAAAAATAACAACAAACAAAGCCCACACTAAGTAGAAGGAAGGAATTAATAAAGATTATAATGACATATAGACTAAAAACATGCAAAAGATCGATGAAAACAAGAGCTGGTTCTTTGAAAAGATAAACAAGATTGATGAGCCTTTAACCAGACTAATCAAGAAAAAGAGAGAAGGCACACACACATACACCCACAAACACAAATAAAAGAGAAGTAGAGGGAATTGAGTTGTAAGAGTCTCAGACTGCACACAGTTCTAAGAGCATTTCAGCCAATTGGAAGTTCTCAAGCAAAGCCACCTGTTAAAGGAGACACGTTTTGTAGGAATAGTCCTTCCTGTTCAGTTCTCTGACCATGCTCATTTGTTAGCTGGGAGGAACCCATGGGAAACGTGGTCCTAGCATGCAGCAGCTGTTGCCACTAGTCAATTATCTTCCCCACAGCAGGAGATCTGAGTGGCACATTTTCATGGCATCACATCCTCTCTGGTCCTATGTAGCTGCCCTTAAGACCTGCCTGACATTGAAGTGGCTTTCTGTGTACACCTTGAAGAGGCCTGTTCTACAAACAACAAATTACCCCTATGACTGGTTCCTGCCAATGACTCTCCAAATAACTGATGGGAGGGAACCAAGAGGCACACAGGGAATGTAGGATAAAGTGGAAAAAGACGCAGGAATTCAAAACAGAAGGATGGAGCGGTGCCTCTGCTCTGTCAAAGTGAACATCCAAAGGCAACATGGAAGCCAGAATATGAAAAACGGCTTATTCAGGGTTAGCCAGAGAAGTAGCAACAGCCAGCAGAGAGAGGACTGTGATAGCCACCAGCCCAGGTTAGGGAAGGGCAAATGCTGCCCACTTTGATTCTGCTTTGGCATTGCTCCGAAGAGAGTACTTTTCTCCGAGGCAGATCATGCTTCTTCTCCAACCCCAGCTGACAGGGCAAGGAAGAGGCTCCACCCACCGACTAGCAAGAAAAACCCAGGAGGAGGTTAGATTAATCCCTAGTAGGAGACTGAAGTTTGTTTTGGTAAAAAAATATTTATTGATTTTTTTTAAATTTAATTTTTAAAAAAATATATTTTATTGATTTTTTACAGAGAGGAAGAGAGAGGGATAGAGAGTTAGAAACATCGATGAGAGAGAAACATCGATCAGCTGCCTCTTGCACACCCCCTACTGGGGATGTGCCTGCAACCAAGGTACATGCCCTTGACCGGAATCGAACCTGGGACCCTTGAGTTCGCAGACCGACGCTCTATCTACTGAGCCAAACCGGTTTCGGCTAAATTTAATTTTTTTATTTTTTATTGGTCTTTAAAAAAATCTTTATTGTTGAGAGTATTGCAGAGGTCCCCCTCTTTATACCCCATTATACTCCTCCACCCAGATCCCACCCCACTGTGACCTTCACCACACTACTGTGTCCATGGGTATTTCATAAATCCATATCAGTTCTTCGGTGAATCTCTTCCTGCATCTCCCCCAACCCCCTTTCTCTTTGAGATCTATCAGTCTGTTCCAGGTTTCCATGCATCTGGTTCTATTGTATTAATCAGTTTATTTATTTTTTAAAATTCTTTATTGTTTAAAGTATTACGTAGAATATTACATATGTCTCCTTTTCTGCCCATTGACCTCTCCCTGGCCACCCCCACCCCAAGCATATGCCCTCACCCCCCTTGTGTCTGTGTCCATTGGTTATACTTACTAGTATATGCATGCATACAAGTCCTTTGGTTGATCTCTCCCCTCCTCCCCCGCCCCCACCCTGTCTTCCCTCTGAAGTTTGACCATTTGTTCGATGCTTCTCTGAGGAGACTGAACTTTTAAACTCAATAGGCTTTTAATAGACAAAAATGACCTGAATGTTAAAGAATCTGTCCAATATGTCATGAAGAATCCTACTTCCAGCAGGAAAGAGAGAGTCAAAATGGACTACCAGCAATGAATGGAGAAAATTAAAACCATTTCAAGGTTATACCCCATCAAATTAAAACAATTCAAGAACCAGTTATAAGAATTTGAAGTTTTTCTCAGGACAATGAGGTGATATTGCAATTAATTAATTAATTAATGTATTTATTATTTTTTTTTATTTGAGACCCAGTGCATGGATACATGCACTTTGAAAGGAAATTAATTAGAAGGTGGCTGGCGGGGTGGGACTGGGCGAGCCGGGCCAGACATGCCCTGGAGCCAACCTCTCTCGGTCCCTCCCTGGCCAGCTGCACCTGGGGCAGCAACAGGGCTCGAAGGGTGTCTGCGGAGTAAGCGGAGATCCCTCCAGCAGGTGGAGCCCCCTGGCCTGGCCTGCAGGGATTGGGCCAAAACCGGCTCTCAGACATCCCGAGAGGGGTCTCAGATTGTGAGAGGGTGGTTCTCGGGTGATGCATCCTGGAATCGGGCTTCCTCCTCTCTGGATCTGGGTGCGTCACCCAAGAACCGAAGCTGCTGAGTCACCGCAGCTAGGCAGCTCCTGCATTGAGCATCTGCCCCCTGGTGGTCAGTGCACATCATAGCTACTGGTCGAATGGTCGGATGGTTGCTTAAGCTTTTATATATAGAGATTTATTTATTTACTAGTGACCTGGTGCAGCCCAGCCTGCACCTCTCCAATCCGGGACTCCTTGACTACTGGTTTAGGCCTGATCCCTCTCGCAATCCAGGACCGCTGGCTCTTAACTGCTCACCTGTCTGCCTGCCTGATTGCCCCTAACCACTCTGCCTGCCAACCTGCTTGTCCCCAACTGCCCCCCCTGCAGGCCTGATTGTCCCCAACTGTCCTACCACCAGCCTGTTCACCCCAACTGCCAGCCTGATCGCCCCCAACTTTCCCCCCCCCGCTGACCTGATAACCCCCAACTGCCCCCCCTGCCAGCCTACTCACCCCCAACTGCCCCCCCCCTGCTGGCCTGCTCACCCTCAACTGCCCCCCCCCCCCCACAGCCTGATTATCCCCAACTGCCCTCCCTTCCTGGCCTGATTGCCCCTAACCTCCTCTGCCTCGGCCCCGCCACCATGGCTTCGTTTGCAAGGTCTCCCGGTCTAATTAGCATATTACCCTTTTATTAGTATAGATTCATTTATTATCCTCACTTGAGGACATGCTTGATGAGAGAGAAAGAGAGAGAGAGAAGAAACATTGAGTATTGAACCTGCATTCTAGGTATGTGTTCTGACCAGGAATCAAACCCACCACCTTTTGGTGTACCGAACAACACTTCACCCAACTGACACACACAAGTCAGGGCGACACTGAACTCTTTTAAAGAAGAGGGTAGTTCGATCATATTCACATTTAGGGAGTCTGTTCATTTGGTACACTATGGAAAATGGGTTGTAAGTGAAGTAGTTTCAATAGAAATAAGTAGATGCATTTTGAAATGTGAATTAAATTAATGTGATTGGGGGGAGAGGAAGTGCAATAACTTCAGTGTTTCCAGTTTGAGCACCTGTGAGATGGCAGTGCCATTTACCTAGATGAGGAACATGGGGAACGGCACGTTTGAGGAAAAGGTAATGATTTTAGTTGTAAACATGCTGACTTGAAGTATTTGTGGGAAAGTCACTTGAAAGGCGATGTTCAGTTACCAGCTATCTATACTGATAGACTTCAGGAGGGAAGAGCAGGATTGGGTGGGATAGAGACTTCAGTTAAAACATTGAGCATGAATAAGAATAACCAAGAGGAGTGAGAAAGCTAAAGGTACCGGGACAGAACCCCGACGAATGCCAATATTGAAAAGGCGGACAATGAAAAAGAAGCTGCAAATGAAACTCTAATGAGGAGTTTGAGAGAATTAGGAAGGACACAGGGAATATGCTGTTCCTAAAAGAAGAGATGGTTTCAAGATGGGAAAGGAGTGGTATATGCACTGTCAGTATATGGTCACATAACATTTGAATGTACAAGTGACTTTAGATTTAGCCAAAGAGGAACGCATTGATAATCTTTAAGATTATAGTTTCAATGGAGCTGAAGAAGCTGGGACCAGATTACAGAGGGTTGATGAGCGAATGGAAAGTGAAGAAGTAGTGATAATAAGTGTAGAAAACCACAAGATAGTACCTGGAAGATTATTATTTTGAAGAGAGGTTATTATTTTTAAGATAGGAGAAATTTAAGTATGTTTAAATGCTAATGATACACAAGTTGAAGAGATGTGAGAGATGGGTGAAGTAGAAAGTAAATTACCTGTGGAAATAAGAGGACAAACAGGAATACAGATGGAGAGCTATCCTTAGTCAGAAGGTGATGCCTCTTTAGTGGGCAAGGGAAAGGAAGAATACAAGTGTGGATTACATGACTGTGTGATTCTGATGGGAGAGTAAGGAATTAGCATCTGCTGGCTTTAATTTCCTCTTTAAAGCTGGAGACAAGGGAACATTTTTATAACCAACCCATTCTGTATTTCCTACCCCTTGATCATTAGTTCCATTTTTCGCCCTTCCCCAATATTTATATTGAATCCTTTATGATTCCATGTGGATTTTTAAAACAATATCTATTTTTTCTAGGGTGACCATATTTTCTTTGGACTGGGTTTGTCCTGGATAAACAGAAATACAGGGTCAATCCCAATTATATACTCACTGTTTTTAAAGAAATTTCCCTAAACCTCTTTGATCTAACTAAATCATGGCAACTTTCTCTGAAAGCCTCTTTTACAAGCATTGCTTATTCTCTTACACTGTATATAAGAGGAGGTCAGAGGTGTATCCAGCATCCTCCTAATTCTCCAATGACCATTTCATGCTATAGTTCCATTACCGTTTGAGGCTCACACATCTAATGATAGTACCTTCTCATCATCTTGTCTATCACTAACCACTCCCATGGTTATGTGGCAGAATTTGGTCCCAACTGAGATTGTTCTACCCACAAATTTTAAACCTTGAATAATCCTCTGATGCAGCAATGATTTTTGCAATTCCTGCATAACCTTACAACTAGTATAGCTCCTCTTCACCAAGATAATTTAAAATCTCTTAACAGTATAGACCTTTTCATCAGACTGATGGTTAATGCCCATGAAACATTCCAGGAAAATTGACCAAAATTAAATAATCAAAAAACAAATAAACAAACCTCAATAAATTTACCAAACTAGAAATTATCTGACCTAAATGCAATAAAATTTAAAAAGAATTCCAAAGTATATTTAAAAAAATTCCTATCAATTCAATTAAAAACTCTCTTAAATATCTTTTTCAAAAACTATAAAACAAAATATCAAAACATCTGACACTGATAATTCACATACTACATATAAAATCTACTAAGTATGACTAAATCTGAAACCATAAGAAAATTCACAGCTTTCAATATTGACTGTTTACATAATTTTTAGTAATATAAGTATGCAACTAAATAAATGAGAAAAGAACAACAAAATGAATACAAGAAATAAGAAGAAAGGAAGTAATGATTTAAAGGTACACTCAATAAAACAGATATGACACTAGCTAACCTAAATGAGAAAAAAAAGAAAGAAGGCAAAGACAAAAATATTGAGCACTAAAATAAAAACATGGATTCTATCAGAAATTACTAAGATTACTTTGAAACACATGCAAACAGATTTGAATAGGCAAATAAAATGGATCAACTTATAAGGAAATAGAAATTGTCTATCTCATGTTAGGTTATTTTAATAAGTTTTTTATTTCTTGCAGTCATTGATCTGTTTAGGTTCTTAAAGAGTGAGTTCCTCATAAAAGGCCTACATAGCCATTAAAGGGTTTTAAGCAGAGGAGTGAAATGACCATTCATGTTGGCAGACAGTTCAAGTTATTGCAAGACACAAAATAAGGAAGTTGGTGGCTTTCACTTGGGTAGTGGCAGTGAAGTTAAAGAGATGTGCACAGATTTAAAAGGCATTAAGCAAAATCAACATGACTGGTGATTGAGTGGATGAAGGGAAGGGTTGGGATTGCACACAGCAAACTTTTTAAAAAAATTATTGATTTGAGAGACAGAGGAAAGTGAGAGAGAGAGAGAGAGAGAGAGAGAGAGAGAGAGAGAGATTTGTTGTTTCACTTATTTATGCATTCATTGATTGTTTCTTGTGTACCCTGACCAGGAATTGAACCTGTAACCTTGGCATTGTGGGATGATGCTCTAACCAATTGTGCTACCTGGCCAGGGCCACAGCAAACTTCGTATATTCATTTCTTCACTTATCTCTTGCACTTAATTTTCTTCGTAGCATAACATTTCTTGTATAATAGGTATTCGGTGAACTGTTCATTATTTCATGCAACACATACAGGGTGGGGCAAAAGGAGGTTTACAGTTGTTCGTATGGAAAATAATATATAATAACTGATAAATAATAATACAAGAATAAACTACATGTTTCCCACACTCACAATTGTAAACCTACTTTCCCCTCACCCTGTGTTGATTCTCAAATAACAATGTAGAGATGCTGATTTATTTTCTGGGTGTTACTACTTAGACAGTAAAGGTTATAAAAATTATCTAAATGTAAAAATGGCCAAGGAAATAAAGAGGCTTGAATAAACAGACCACAACTCTTGAGTTTTCATTGAGAAGGACTGAGGTGAGTGCATTATCCGAATTCTAAGAACTTGCATGGGGTGGGTGACATGGGGATGGCCATTTTCCACAGAAAAAGGCTATTACCTCAGATGGCTGATCCTATTCACAAAGACAGTAGAAAACATCTGTTAGCGTGCCCATGCTGGGTAAAAGCATAAGCCCATATGAATGAATTTGAAATGATTTCTGGGGTTTTAAAAGCATATTAGAAAGTGCATAATGGAAGCATAGACTGAGATTCTACCAGGATACAATAAAATCTCAAATTGTACTCAAAATTCATAAACTTTGTTGTTGTTTTCTAATGTTCATAACTGAAAGCCTTGTCTGTTGCCCAGCCAGGGTTCCTTGACCTTCCCTGTGAGCACTCCACTGTCAGGGCACTTACACAATACATAAAAATGACTGGATTTTTAGTCAGCTTCCCTTCATTCGAATTTGAACTTCCTAAGGACAGCAACCATGTATTATTTATTTTTATGTCCTCATGGATAGTATTTGGCACACAAGCAATGTTTAATAAATTTTGAATAAATGGAACTCAGTGTTCACTGCTCCCCCCTCCCCCCACCAATATCTTTGGGTTATAAGAAGAATAGGGTGAATTGAGAGAGATATACAGTTTAAAAATGCCTCTGTTGTTTTTATCATGAGCTACTGCCAATTTAAAGCTTACTCTTTTATGATTTAGCCACCTAATTTCTTCATTTTTGTCTAGGGTTTCTCAATCTCAGCACCATAAACATTTTGGGCTGGATAATTCTTCTTCTTCTTTTTTTAATCCTTACCCTAGGATATGTGTTGTTTTTTTTTAAATATATTTTTATTGATTTCAGAGAGGAAGGGAGAGGGAGAGAGAGAGATAGAAACATCAATGATGAGAGAGAATCATTGATTGGCTGCCTCCTGCATGCCCCCAACTGGGGATCAAGCCTGCAACCTGGGCATGTGCCCTTGACTGGAATCGAACCTAGGACCCTTCAGTTCGCAGGCCAACGCTCTACCCACTGAGACAAACCAGCTAGGGCTAGGATATGTTTTTAATTGATTGTAGAGAGAGAAAAACGGGGAGAGAAAGAGAGAGATCAATGTGAGAGAAACATCAATCGGTTTCCTCCTATAGCACCCCGACTGAAAATCAAAACTGCAATCTAGGTATGTACCCTGACTGGGAATTGAACCTGCAACCTTATGGTGTACTATGAGAGGATGCTCCAACCAACTGAGCCACCTTGCCAGTTTATAGGTTGTTTAGTAGCATCCTTGGTCTCACCCACTAAACATCAATAGCACCCTTTGGTTGTGACAATCAAAAATGTCTCCAGCCTGGCTGGCGTGGCTCTGTGGTTGAGTGTCAAGCTATGAACCAGGAGGTCATGGTTGGATTCCCAGTCAGGACATATGCCCAGGTTGTGGGCTCCATCCCCAGTAGGGGGCATGCAGGAGGCAGCTGATCAATGATTCCCTATCTCCCTCTCCTTTTCTCTCTCTGAAATCAATAAAAAGATTAAAAAAAAAAAAAAGTCTCCAGACATTGCCAATGTCCCCTATGGGGTAAAATCATCCCAGGTTGAGAACCATTGCTTATGTCTGCCTGGGATTTTATGGTACAAAGTAGTAAGGAAAACAAAATAAAGAAAACAAAACCAACCCTAAGACAGGTCAACAGGCATGCACAAGACTCAGAAGTGAGAGTGAGAGAGAGCCAGAGCCCAATCCTTGGGTGGGTGACAATGGGAATAAAGCTAACTCTAAACATTTGTGGTGGGAATTACATGTGGTGAAATAAGTAAGAATATTTGGTATAGTTCTGGTCCCATATGGCTCTTGGGAAACACTTGTGGAATCTGCATGCTGATGTAGGATGTCTTTGGAAAGATGTGTACATTTGCCAAAAAAAATGAACTGGCAGCACAAGCAATGCTTTTAGCATGTTCAGCTGCTTTAGTGGTGGTGTTCATATTCCAGTATTTCTAGTTTCCATCCTCTGAATCTTTTCTCCAGTATCCAGTCGCTACACACGGCCCATGCAGAAATCACAGCACGTCCATCAGTGTGCCTGGGTGGACCCCTGCGTACAGTGGGGAAGAGATTCCTGTTAGTAATGTCAGCATTTCATTACAGCTCATGTCTGCCATCAGAGGGCTGTGTTACCACATGACGAACACTTTCTAAGTTTCCTCTTGGAAATAAGACCTTAAGTGACTGCATCTTTAGAACAATTTCCAAAGGAAGGGTTATATTATTTATATCAACACAGAAGTTTTCTGGCAACGCGGAAGGAAAGCATAAAATGGCCTGTTTTTAGTGCGTGGATTCTCTCACTTCTTTATCTTGTGATACCATTTAAAACAAATAGGATGATAGCCTTAACTATTTTTAGTGGAATTGTTTTCTTTGGTCAAATCTTAATTTAGGCACTGCCTTATTAAAACTTATTTTGACGTAAGTGGAGCTTCATTATTACCCAATTCAACATTTGACAAAGTGTACACGAACCTAAATGTATTATATTTTCTAGAATGCTTGAGCCATCTTTAGTTTTGACTTTGATATGAAAAGGGAATTAGGGAGAGTAGTTAAACCTATGCTTGTGGACAAGTCATTTGAAGAAGATAGTGAATTGTTAAATAAAGAAATACTGTCCTTTAAATTTCATCTTCCAAAAATCTGCCTCATCTCCAAATGTTTGCATTGATCAGATCTAAAACAAGGAGAGATTTTAAAATATCTACAAGTGTGCAACGTGGGATTTTTCTAGAAACCTGAATGCGAAATAATTTTTCAAACCGGCTGTACAGCTGAAGTGGCCGATTCTGCCCATTTCCTGGCTCAGGCGTGCCCAGGAGAGGTCACGCTGTCCTGCAGAGCAGGTCTCCACGGCCTTGGGCGTACTTGCGCCTGCTGTGGGAGAAAGAGAGAAAAAGCAACTCTTCTCCCTCGCTTTCAGACAGGGCAGCTCATCTCTTGGCAAGCCTGCTGCATTTTTTTCCTGGTTGTAGAAGCAGCCCACACAGAATCCTGGAAACATTACCGCCCTGGGACTTTTCTGCGTCTGAGAAGCATTTAAGATCATATTTGAGATAGGAGCTATGCACAGGCTAACAGGCAGCGCCTCACTCCTGCACAAGTTCAGGTTTTGACTCTCCACCCGCCTTTGGCCAGCCTTCCCCCACCCCCCACCCCTCCCCGCTGGCCTGGATGCAGATGCCTGACAAAAGTCTCCTGCTTCCTACCCTGTGGCTGCCTCAGGGACCTTCTGCCAGCTCGCCCTCTTCCAAGTCCCACCACTGCCAGACACCACCTCCACCTGGTCCCTGCTATCTGCCCGCCCCCGGCGTGTGACTTCTTGCTTCTCCCAGAAGCCCTTATACAGAAGCCTGGTTCCTTTTTTTTTCTGTCTGAACAGGGACCACCGTTGTCTGTGCTTGAAAATGTGCCCCTTTGAAAAGGGTATTTGAAGAGCTGTGATAGGTATGGGAGCTTGGCATGCTTAAGACGTATATCTTCCTTCACAGTCAGTAAGAATCGAATACCTTGCTTTTATAGTCATCTGCTAGAAGCTGTATTCACTCTGATCTAAGCTTAAAGAAAGAACCAAATACCATTCTCATTTAAGATGTCATTTTGGAGAGAAACAGTGCTGTTTCTGGTAATGTTTTCTGTTGTGACAATACAGATGTCTTCACCGGGCACCCTGGAGATGGCCAGATGTTATCTTGCCAGCAGCAGGGTTATTGAAGCTACTTATTGCTGCAGGACTGTTCGCTCACAGCTGCAATGAACTGGAAAGAATGAAAACCCAGAGTCAGACTAGCAATACAACAACTCCTTCGATAATGTCTTTTTAATTTTCACATAATCTTTTAAAATAGGTGTAACCATTATCCCTATTTTAACCAAAGCATAAAGCAGTTAAGAGACTTGCCCAGGGTCTGAGAACTACTACGTGATGGAGGCATGATGAAAACGAAGCTCTGTCTGATTTCAGTGTCTGTGTTCTGCCCCGCTAGGTTCTCCGGCTCCAGGCTACCAAGGTTCATACAAGTCCACCTTCTGGAATTTAGCTGTTACTTCACTTTTCCTTGCCTCAGTTTCTTCACTCATTTAAACGATATGTGGCAACACTTCCCCAAGGAAGACTTTTGTGGAAACCAGAGAGGTAATGGACGTGGAAGGGGAAATACTCAGGTTTGCAGATACATTATTACTGTGAGGACAGGATGTGCTTGTGCTGCAGTGTCGAGTTTATGGTGATGCCGTGGAGTGGGTTCCAAGAGATGCTTTTCATAACAGAATTTAAGAGTGTGTCTTCTAGCTTTGTGCTTCGATTTCGGTCACATGTTATTTTGTGGTCGAGTTGAGTCTTAGACAAGACACCTCGACACAGGCTTCGGCAGCCCGGATTCACGGTCAGTTTGTCACTCTGATCCTTGCAGAGGAAACAACAAAGGTGGGAGCAACACCTGGCCTGTTTCTCACGGGCAGTTTTCCAGCAAAAGCAAATCGGGAGCTCTAGTCAAGGTCTGTATTTGCAGAGAGAACTTAAACTAATGCTATTTCATATTATTTCAAGAAAGTGGATACTAATGTGCTTTGAATGCTGCTGTGATTCTTCGAAACCACTCTGCACTGGAAATATCACATGGCCAATGCCCAAAGGAGATAAGATTTAAAACAAGAATGCTTGAAAAGCAATGGTGAGGGCCAATGTTAAGATCACGTGGAGTGCCATTTCATAGGCACAGAAAGAGTGGCCCCTCCAAAAGTGACCAGTGCAGTTATTACAGTGCCTGAGATTCTCCTGCGAGCACTTCCTTGGTCTAAATATAACTTTCCCTTTTATTTTAATTTTATTTTTTTAAATACATTTTATTGATTTTTTACAGAGAGGAAGAGAGAGGGATAAAGAGTTAGAAACATCGATCAGCTGCCTCTTGCACACCCTCTACTGGGGATGTGCCCACAACCAAGGTACATGCCCTTGACCGGAATCGAACCTGGGACCCTTGAGTCCGCAGGCCGATGCTCTATCCACTGAGCCAAACCGGTTTTGGCTGACTTTCCCTTTTAAAAGAGAAGTCCTTATAGAGGGGAGTCCCAGGGTTCTACCAGCTTTATAGTGATTTTTTTCTGTTTCTCAGATTGTTTTATTCAAAGTGTCTTGTAATGGAAATAGAGCTTGTTTCTAAGTCAAAATCGCTGGCTTCCTTTCAAATTTCAGCCTTGCCACTTTCTAGGTCTGTGACTATAGGCACTGCATCTCACTGTATTCCTCTCTAACAGTAAAACAATAACTGCATCATAGATGATTTCTTGTAATTCTGACAACATACTCAAGGGAACGCCTGTACCTCTGGGCTTCCTATGTAGGGAGCATTTAGTAAATTGTTCCTGGGTCCCCTGACTCCATTTTAGTTCCCCCAAATTATTCAATTTCAATGTCAGAGAGCCTGAAGAAGAAAGGAAAATAGGGAGCTAGAAGTGGCTATTGCCTTAGGAATAGTCGTGTCAGTTATACCCCCACTTTAACCAGTATCTTCTTTCTTGGGTTAGCTGGAATACTCCAACGTATTTTTGGCAGCCTTCTCATGCTGGAGGGAAGAATTAGCATTTAGTTACTTTTAATATTTAGTTAATTTAGTAATAGCACTTAGTATGTAGGAGCAGTTAGTATTTTTTAAACAATGGATCACCCCTCTCGCCCCCCAACCACCACCACCCCGATCCCTGGCTTTATGTTATAGAGATGAATGAGGTAGAGTGGCTTCCTTCAAGGAGATTGCAGTCTGTAGATAGAAATTCTTAAAATTTCAGGTTCGACACAGGCTGGACAAACTTTCTTGGTTGTTTTTGTTTGTTTGTCTTTCCTCCCGGATATAATACTCAGTAGATAGCATCGGATCAACAAACCACCTTTTCTTCTATTTTTCAGACTGCAGTTTCTCACTTCACACAGTGCAAAGTTCTGGAGCCCCAACAAATGTTCTGGTGGTGGCGAAGAGATGAAGCTTCTTCCCAAGGACAATGCTGGCTGTGGTGGGATGCCCTGCCCTTTGTCAGGGAAGTCTACCAACCATGCTCCCAGCCTTCCACACCATAGTGGTAGCCTGGCCCCTTCCGGAGCTTAGGACTACACCACCTAACTCTGTGAAGCCAGCACATTTTCTGTGCTTGCAGAAGCTCCATCATGTGATAGGTATGACAGAAACAAAAATAAACCAGACACAGCCTGTCATACAGGTAGTCACCTTCTAGTGAGAGGAGGTCAGAGAATAAACAAGACAATATTAGAACCTAGAATCATTTCCTTCAAGGCATTTAAATAATTTAAAGGGGGCTGAGAAAGAAAATAAGCGGGAGACATTTTCTAAATGGGGCAATCAGGAAAAAGGAGATTTCAGCCGAAAAAGAACAAGTCATACAAAGGGCTAAAGAAAGAGCCACCCAGGTGGAGGAGCCACAGAGGAAGAAAAGCTTGGTGCATTTAGAGGAAACCTAAGGGGATTGGGGGTAATCTGGGAGAACAGTAGTTGGGGAAGGAGGCTGAGAAGTGGTGGTCTGGGAATGGAAGCTACATAACTTCCCCTTCTTCATTGAACAGAGTAGAAGAGGATATCTTCCCATAATCCTCAGGGCAGGAAATCTGGTTCTTGTTTTGAGGCTGGGTTTCGGAAGGTAAAGGTCTCCAGTGCCATCTGCCACATCAGTTTCTCTTGAAGATGCCAAAGGGCAGGTAGGATGAGATAGGCTGCCTTGACCCCCTGCTCAGTTCCTTGAAGGAGCTGTTCTTTCTGACTCCTTGATTATGCTTCTGTTTAGCCTGACAGAGCTTCACCACAGCTGATACTGAGTCAAGGAATGTGAGCAATGACACTGGAATGTCTTGGCACAGGGCAGCTATTCACCAGTATGGCTTAGAAGGAATATTGGACTCTAGTTTTTTAGAGTGGGAGTATTAAGGACCATTTCTGCCAACTTATCTAGGAGATAAGTTCTGTCCCTCTACTTTTCCTAAAGTTCTTGCCTCAAGTGGCCCCAATTTCCTCGTCTATTCTGTGATTGACTGCTCTCTGTTACTAGCTCAAATCTGCTACCACTGGGAAAGTTTCAGCTTAGGACAACAATAATCTACAATAATCATCTCTACTGGCCCCATTTTGATTAAATCTTTTTTCTCAAAAGAAAAAAGAAATGTAGCTGACAGTTGAAGTTAGGGGTGGAAGGGCTCATTACAACATATCACACTAAGACGTAAATAACTGAGATTGCACTTCATACCTCGCCAAAACATTTCCATTTTTGGAGAATTATCCAACACTTCCCAAAATAATAATTCTCTAATGGTAAAACTCTAAAAGAGGTAAGTTTAGCCGAAACCGGTATGGCTCAGTGGATAGAGCGTCGGCCTGCGGACTGAAAGGTCCCAGGTTCGATTCCGGTCAGGGGCATGTACCTTGGTTGCGGGCACATCCCCAGTGTTGGGGGGGGTGTGTGTGCAGGAGGCAGCTGATCGATGTTTCTCTCTCATCGATGTTTCTAACTCTCTATCCCTCTCCCTTCCTCTCTGTAAAAAGTCAATAAAATATATTTAAAAAAATAAAAATAAAAGAGGTAAGTTTAACTTTGTGTATATTAAACTTAGATGGGTTCAATCAAAGATTAAAAACTACTGACTAGACTTCAAGAACTCACCTAAGTTTTGATCTTATTTTCTCACCTCATCATCACCTGATTCAAATCATTCTTTTTAGGTAAATATAGCCAGGTAGTGGGAGACAATTCTAACATAATTTGAAATTTTTTATGGAGTTGGCAGAGCAGCATGACCCAGGAGTTAAATTGAGTCAAGATTTTGAACAGATTAGATTTCTGATAATAATGGAAAAGAAGGCTGGGAATAATTTCAAAAGGAAGAAGCTCATTCCTTACATTTGTTACTTTTATCTTTTCCTTTAACAGTCCATCACTCCCCTCATTCCAGACCTTTCTGTTCAGAAAACTGCTTTATTCTTAGTTGGAGCTCAATTGCATCCCTTCTTGAAAGATTTATCATCTAGCCTAATTCCTCAGTAATAAAAACTTGGCTTTAAATACCTTTTCTTACTCCAAACAGTATTTTTATTTTATATATATTTTATTATCTGCCCTAACATCCTTCCAAATTTTACACTTTTGCTATTTTATCCTAAAGAAAAAAAAAATAGGATGTTCCCTAGGGGACTCTCATCTCTCTATCTCTGAATTATCAAAATCTGAACATCTTTCAGCATGTAGGACATTAAACACTATAAGGTAACGCCTTAATTCCTAAAATTCAGGCTGGTAGTCTCAGGAAAGAGGCCAAAAATCAAGCTGTAAGGTATCATTCATGCATTTTAACTATGTACGAAATTTTTCCTGCATGAAGCTATCCTTCTGCTTACTGAAATTTTTTGTTGTTGTTGTTTTTGTATAAATAGTGGAAATTCCAAAGTCCCTGTAGAAATTCTACACTAAATAAAAAGATGCTTCTATATTTAAGCACTTACAAATTTTAAAGAAAGAAGCAGATAGCTCATTGCCCTATCACCTCTTCGTGGATTAAGTCTGTTTAGACATAGCTTTGGACACTCGATTTAGTCTGGAACAACCTTAGTGCAGCCACCACTGCCAAACATGGCTCCTCTCTCTATATTTAAATAGTCAACACATGGGTATTCCCACTAGTGCTGTTGTGATTATTATGCGTTGTGTCATGTACTCTATTATACCTTATTTAATATTCACAGCAGATTCTTTGATGTAAGTAGTATATTTTTTGCTTTTTAAAAAAATTTATCATTATTGTTGTATTACAGATGTCCCCTTCTCCCCCCAATTGACGCTTTTTAGCCCGCATCCCACCCCCATCCGCATCCCAGGCCTTCACCACACTATTGTCTGTGTCCATGGGT
Source organism: Cnephaeus nilssonii (assembly GCF_951640355.1). NCBI lineage: Eukaryota > Metazoa > Chordata > Mammalia > Chiroptera > Vespertilionidae > Cnephaeus > Cnephaeus nilssonii. Next base: position 66,530,018 of record NC_137084.1, on the reverse strand, counting down.
TATGCATATATGCACATAAATTCTTTGGTTAATCTCTTTTCACGCACTGACCCATCCACCTCCTGCCTTCTCTCTGAGATTCCAGTCTGTTTCATGCTTCTATGTCTCTGGATCTATTTTGTTCATCAGTTTATTTTGTTCTTCAGATTCCACATATGAGTTAGAGCATGTGATACTTGTCTTTCTCTGACTGGCTTTCACTTAGTACAATACACTCCAGGTCTCTCCATGCTGTCTCAAAGGGTAAGAGATCCTTCTTTTTTATAGCTTCATAGTATAAATGTACCACTGCTTTTTTATCCACTCATCTCCTGATGGGCACTTGGGCTGTGTCCAGATCTTAGCTATTATAAATTGTGCTGCTATGAACCTAAGGGTGCATATATTCTTTCTGATTTGTGTTGCGGATTTCTTAGGATATATTCCTAGAAGTGGGATCACTGGGTCAAATGGCAGTTCCATATTTAACTTTCTGAGGAAGTATTTTTTTAATGCTACAGTTAAGGAAAATGAAGCTCAAAGAGTTTAAGTAACCTATCAGAGGTCACAGTTAAAAAGCTCCCATCTCCCCCCAAAAACTTGCACTTTGAATTATGTCATATGAGATCTCTAGAAGATGGTATTGCAAAAATACTTAGGAACACAGAAAAGTAAAGCCATATTGGCTCCAGGGACCTAGAATTAAATAAATTTCACAGTTTCCTCATGTGTGCTTAATGCCCCATTATAGTCCTGGAACTTCTCCATCTAACTGGAATTAATTTTCCATTCTTAGTAAGTTCAAATCGGATTCAAGGCAGATTCCTCAGGTCTGTTTTCATTCAGTCTAAACTGTCCAAGTTCAAGATAAAATTAAGTCTGCTTTCAATAGGTTGAGTATTTGATTCATGAATACTCATTTTTGATCCATACTTTGTACATCTTTTTGCTGCAAGAAGTCCCATTCAGACTGGCACAGAGCAAATGTGTTAAGTCACATAATAAAAAACTCAGAAGAAGTGCGGCCTCCCGGCTTGGTTGTTTCATCCTCAGCGCTCTCATCCAGGACACAGGCTCTATGCCTTTCCCTCTCAGTCACAGAATGCTGGAGCAGTGTCAGGAGTCACCTCCAGAAATAAGGTCTTGTGGCAGAAGATAAACAATCTCTCTCTATTGACCTCTCTTAGGAGCAATAAAACTTATACTAGATGGGGGATGGAAATCTCATGATTGGTTGGGGTGTAATGGGTGTTGAGCAATCAAAAACATTATCTATTTCAACTTGTAGACTGTGTCTGCCTAGGAAACAATTGACACTTAACCATAGCTCTCACATATATAATTTCATAACAATGCTGTTATATGGATGTTACTGGATCCCTAGTTCTACAGATGCAGAAACTGAAGCCCAGAGAGGGTGTCTGTCACCAGTGAAATTGCTGACACAGTGAATAAAGCCTGAAGGGCAGGCTCTTTCCATTTCAAAAAAAGGGGGGGGGGGGGAGGGGCATGGAATATTTTCAGATGTGACCTCTGAATCCAAATTTTCTTTTCAACTCTACAATGAACTGTCTAAGGTAAATTTGTGAATGTATTTTTTTCCTTCCCTTTATTAACTAACCAAATTCTAAACCAGTGGTTCTCAACCTCGGCTGCTCATTAAAACAAAAAACAAAACAAAATAAAACAAACAAAAAAACAAAAACACTGGGAATTTACATAAAAATACTGGTGCCCATGCCCTGTCTCATACAAACTAAATAAAAATCTTTGAAAAAGATATATTGAATTTTTAAAAGGTTCCCCTAGGTGATTAATATTAATTATTCAACTATTAATATTTGAATCATAGTCTTAAAAATAAAACCCAAGCGTCTACCTTGAAACATAAGACTCATCATGACCTGACCCCTTCTTCTTGTGCTACCAATGAGTCTCTCATCTCTCCACCCTGGTCCTCTTGAGGGTCTATGCCTAGAAGAAAGGATGCCTCCTAAAAAAAATACAATAATAATAATAGGAAATGTTTTCCTGGAATCGAGAAAAAGTAAAAGAAATTAATTCAACAAACATTTATTAAGTGTTTCCTTAGTCCTAGGCATCATGCTAAGTGGTGAGAATACCGAGATAATAAAATCCAGTCCTGGTTCTCTAGCAGTGCCCTCCTGTCTCTGGTCTCCGTAGTGCAGCAGGTTAACTCTGGATTCTGAGCCTTTGCACAGATCTATAGTTTTGCCTGAAATCCTCATTCAACCACTACCTATCCCCCACTGTAGCAACTTCATAAACTTCAACTCATGACCTTCAGCCTCTCTATTGTAGCTCAGATATAACATCTTCCAGAAACTGTTTCTGGTTCCCACCTCGATAAATAGATGTGATCACTCTTTTGATCTCCTCATTTTTCATTTACATATCCAAGTGCAATACCAAATTCACATACCAACTGAAGTAAAACTGAGTGTCATATCTTCTCTAATGAGCCAAGAGCTTTTCAAGGACAGAGACTGGATTTTATTGCCTTGGTATTCTCACCACTTAGCATGATGCCTAGCACTAAGGAACCACTTAATAAAATGTTTGTTGAATTAATTTCTTTTACTTTTGTCTCAATTTCAGGAAAACATTTCCTTTTACTATTATTGCATTTTTTAGGAGGCATCCTTTCTTCTAGGCATTCTTCTTAAAAAAAAAAGAAAGAAAAGAAAACAGCAGAGCATATTTTTATTTTGTTTTCCACCTGTATGTAGTTCAAATGTGGATGTTGTGGGGTTTGCTTTTTTTTTGCCACTTATCATTCAATTTTAGCAAAAGAATGATATGCTGACTTACTCTCTCATAGCTCCACTATTGCAAATGGAAAAGAAATCACTCTTCCCTTTAGAAGAAAAATCATGCTGTTGCCAATATTAGCAATTTGATAGAAGTCCACTGTGTTCTTGTCTATCACTTTTCAATTTCGGGGCAGGCTGGAAAATCTGAAGTACAAGAAAAAACACCAGGCTTGTCTGAGTACTGGCTACATTTTTTTTGGTAATATATCATTGAAAGTGGCAGCCTGATTTGTGAATACTCTGAAAAGGCAAATGAATGTTGCCACAGGGACATTTAAATGTGAAGTGTACATGGAGAGCTAGGTGGAGTTTTTAGAGTCTTCCAGCCTAGCTTTGATGAGAAGACTCTACCAATCAGAGAGAAAAGTCCGTCTGCAATCCCAAACTGAGAGGGTTTGTAAAACTGTGAATCCAGAGGAAAGGAAAATCATCCAGATGGCAAAAGGATTAATGACAGAACATGAATTCCTATGAACATAGTTCAACTTTTTATAAAGGAAGACTGAAGTTTTCTTTATTGGTCTTGGCAGCAATTATTTGGCCAAGACACTAAAAGCAAAGACAACAAAAGCAAAAGTAAACAAGTAGGAAGAAAGAAAAGAAAAAGAAACATCAAAAGAAAAAGCTTCTGCATAGCAAAAGAAATCATCAACGAAATGAAAAGGCAACCTACAGAGTGGGAGAAAATATTTGCAAACTACATATCTAATAAGAGGTTAATATTGGCAATATTACAAGGAACTCATGTAATTAAATAGCAAAAAACAAACAAATAAACAACAACAACAAAAAACAACCACACCAAATAATCAAAAATAAAATTGGACTAACGATGTGATAGATATTTTTCCAAATAGTAAGACATACAGATGGCCACAGTTACATAAAACATTGTGCAACATCACTAATCCTTAGGAAAATGCAAATCAAAACCTGACAAGCTATAACCTGACAACTGTTAGGATGGCTAGTATTAAAAAGACAAGAGATAAAATGTGTTGGCAGAGTGGACAAAACGGAACCCTTGTGTACTGTTGGTGAAAATGCAAATTGCAGTAGCTATTATGAAAATTAGTATGGAGTTTCCTAAAAATCTTAAAAATAAAACTACCATATGACCCAACAATCCCAATCTTGGTATATATCTGAAGAAAATGAACTCAGTATCTCCACAAAATATTTTCACTCTCATATTAATTGCACTATTCACAATAAACAAGATATGGAAACAATGTGTGTTGGCAGATGAATGGATAAAGAAAATGTGGCATATCCAAGGTGGGGCAAAAGTAGGTTTATAGTTATTTGTATTAAAAATTATATAATAATTAATAAATAATAACATAAGAATAAATCCTGTGTTACACATATTTGCAGCTATAAACTTACTTTTGCCAAACCCTTATGTATACAATGGATTATTATTCAGCCGTAAGAAGAAGGAAATCCTTTTATTTGTGACAACATAGATGAACCTTGAGGACATTATGCTAAGTGAAATAAGCCAGACACAAAAAGACAAATTCTGTGTGATCTCACACATACGTGAAATCTAAAAACTCATAGAACCAAAAGCACAGCAGTGATTGCCAGGGGATGGAGGGTGGGGGAAATGAAGAGATGTTGGTTAAAGGTTACAAATTTTCAGTTGTAAGATAAATAAGTTCTAGGGAAAATTAAAAACAAAATTAGTCATCAGAGATAAAAGGACCACAATGCAATAACAGTACATACTTATCAGAATACCAAAAATTAAAGAACTGACAATTCCAAGTTTAGGCAAAAATGTGAAACTGTCATATTTTGTTCCTGAGAGAACAAACTGGTACAAACACTGGAAAACTGTCTTGCAGAATCAATAAGAACACGCACCTACTCTATGCCTAAGCAATCCCACTCCTCAATATATAACCAACAGAGCAGTAAATGTACACAAAAGGGCATGTGCAAGCATGTCACACAATACTGTGTGGGATGGCCCCAAACTAGAACAATCTAAATATCCATCAAGGATAAATAATTTCTAGTATACTCTTCCAATGGGATCTGTAAATGAAAATGACCAAACTACTGCTACACACATGGTGAATAATGATCAAAACAAGGAAGAAACCAAAGAATACATAAAATTACTTATAAAAAACCTGAAAGCAGGTGACACTAATCTCTGGTATTAGATACCAGGATAGAAGTTATCTCTGGGAAGAAGGAAGAAGGAAAGATCAGTAGGGGACTCCAAAGTATTCTCTGCCTTAATCTGCCTAAATGTTACTTAGGAGTGCCCAGTTTGTGGTAATTCACCAAACTGAATACTCGTGAATTATTAATCATCTGCATATTTCAACAAAAATTATTAAAAATTTTATAAACAGTAAAAATATTGTTTTAAACAATGAGGACAAAATAAAGACATTTTTAGATAGATATAACATAGCATGGAGCTTGTTATAGCAAACCCTGACACAGATAAGTTCTAAAGGATACTTTTCGCTTAGAAAGAGATGCCAAATGGAATGTCTGAGATGCAAGAAGAAAAAAATGAACAAATATACTGTTAAATATATAGATAAATTTAAACAAATATTGAGTGTTAATAATAATCCTATATAATAAAAGCCCAGCGACCATAAGCACAATGACCAGAATGACCGCTCGGCCAGTTGCTATGATGTGCATTGACCACCTCTCGGTCTCCCCTCCCCACTGGCCCGCAGGCTCTGATCGTAGCATGGCAAATGGAGAACCACAGTGAACCGGGGTGGGTGGCGGCAGGTGGGACTGGGGACTGGTGAGCAGGCGGAACGGCCGACCTCTTGGTCCCTCTCCCGGTCTGCAGGCTCCGATCACAGCACGGGGAATGGGGAACCATGGTGAACTAGGGTGGGTGGCGGCAGGGCGGGGAGGGCCTGGGGACTGGCAAGCAGGCAGAAGATGGCCCTGATCGCAGGCTAGGCCTAGGGACCCTACCCGTGCACAATTTCATGCGCTGGGCCTCTAGTAATAAATAATATCCAGTCTTTAGAAAGATGAAAATAAATGTATTAGACAATAGCATATATTTTGGAAGTGGGTTTAAATGGAATTAAAGTTTTCTATATTTTTGTTTTGTTTAAAAAGCAAGTAGGACCTTGAATACTTTTAAACAATTTTTAAAAATTCGTTATTGATTTTACAGAGAGTAAGGGAGAGAGAGAGAAAAAAAAATTAATGTGAGAAAGAAATATCAATCACGCATGCACCCTAACCAGAGATCAAACCTGCAACCTGAGTTATGTGCCCTGACTGGGAATCGAACCTGACACAGTTTGATGTAGAGGATGATGCTCCAACCAACTGAGTCACATCGGCCAGGGCAAACTTTGATTAATTTTAGATTTTGAGAAGTTATGATGCACAACAATTTCTAGGCCAGCCTCTCACAGAGTAAAAAAAGGTGTAAAACTTCCAAACAAATAGAGGAAAATAGAAAAAAAAAATAACACCCAATCAGACCAAGGGAAAACTAGTGAGGAAAGAAAATAAAAACTAAAAACACACAGAGCAAATGAAAAGCATGAAGTGATATACCTACAGACCAAAATAATCAGTGATCACAATAAATATAAATAACTTAAATTCCTCAGTTTAAAAACAAAACAAAAATGCAGATTAAATAATATAAAAACCAAACCTAGGTATACACTCTACACACACAAACTGTTTAGAAGATAAGGATACAGAAAAGAAGACAATAACTTGATAACAACTGTAAGTTCAATTCAGCAAGACGAATTAACTATTTTAAAAATGTAGTCATTTAAAACAGTAGAAGATTTTCATACACATTTATTTTCTCTTTTCTGTGAATTTTCATTCTGTATATGTTGAGAATATAATTGTATATTTGCCTACAAAGCTGATAGATTAAATAGATAAAAATCAATGAGGTATAGATTTGAATAAAATAAGCTAAATTTGATGGACATGGCATACAAAACACTGAACCACAAAACAACAGGATATACTTCTGTTTTGTCAAGTTCACATAGAACATTTACAAAAATAGACTGAAGACTGGACAATAAAACAAGACATATTTTAAAAAAGAAAAGGACCATAGAGATGTTTCTCTGACATTAATAACATTAAGCTAGAAATGATGATGAAAAGATACCTAAATAAATGCTGTATGCTTGAAAATTAAGAAACACACATCCAAATAATTCATATGCCTAAAGGAAATCATAATGAAAATCAGAAAATATTTAGAGCTCAAAAAACACTTTATATAAAAACATGTGTGATGTGGTTAAAGCAATAAGAAGTAAATTTCAAAGCCTTAAAGCTTATATTAGAAAATAGAAAAGGCTAATATTTATTGAAATAAGCATCCATCTTTAGAAGTTAGATAAGTAACAGCAAAATAAGGTCCCAAAATGGATAGGCAGGAAGAAGTAATCAAGGTGGATGTGGGGAAATCAGTTAAAGGTTAGTGAAATCAATAAGTACTATGAGGCAGAGAAAAAGCTCTGTAGATCAATTGATATGGAAGAATGAGAAGAAGAGGGGTTGTAAGTATTATTTCTCAATCCTGGAATTAGTTTAATTTCTTTCCACTGGAAATTGATGAACAACTTGCTCAAGCATAGGAAATGGAAGTTGAATGAAAACATAGCCAACATTGTGCCATTCTATATATTGGGTCTATATTTTTCCTAGATTTCATTTCAAACTTGTTAAGTTTGAGTTGTTAAAAAAAATACCTACAAAATCTGGGTAAAATGTATATGATATCAATATTCTCCTATCCCCAAAAGGCAAATAGAGGATGAAGATATATTTGAAATTCATCAGCAGTGTTACTGAATTGAATCTGACATATTTTTTTCTCATAGTTCAGTTATTTTCTATTATTATATTTGTGTGTTTTCTTGCCCAACAATGAATATGATGCAGCTAAAAACAGGAACTTGGGAAATGCCAATCTCATAACTTACAAATCCTGATTTCAATGTGTTCTGCTTATTAACTTATGAATCACTTACAACATAGAATTCATTACAACGTCAAGTAAACCGTAATAAATGATTCAAATGTGAAGACAATGTCCTCAAAAAATCCTTCCAAATCAAAGCCGGCAGGCAGTCTTTTGACCTACAGATTAGTGTTTTATCTGGGATAACACAAGGCTGAACAGAGAGTAGTCTCTATCCTTTTAACCAAATAATCTTGAAAAATAAACCTTATCAGAAGAGGAAAACATAAATTGTTCAAGAGAATTTCCTATGATTAATAAGTTTATATGAATACTTGTTTTTTACACGAATCTTTTCATGCCTGTCTAATCATACACAATGGAGAAATAAGTAAATAGAAATGCATTATTCTGCCATGTTAATTTTGGACAGCAACATTAGCCAGTGTATCCTGAAGAATATGTATCCACACATGGCTGCCTCTTCCTGGTGAAACCAGATGGTTATTAAGAGTAAAACTATAAATACAAAGAGCTCAGGAGGAAGATAATTTTAAAAGTCATTTATACAAAAGCAAATGCATTGTAAGAATATAGAAGGCGCCCTAGCTGGTTTGGCTCAGCAGATAGAGCATCAGCCTGCAGACTGAAGGGTCCCAGGTTCGATTCTGGCCAAGGGCACATGCCTGGGTTATGGGCTTGATCCCCAGTGGGAGGTGTGCAGGAGGCAGCCGATCAATGATTCTCTCTCATCATTGATGTTTCTATCTCTCTATCCCTCTTCCTTCCTCTCTGAAATCAATAAAGAAATATATATATATATTTTAAAAAAGAATATAGAAGGCAAGGTTAAAGACACAGAAATATCACTTCTTACAATCCACTCTCAAATATTCAGGGATTAAAAGTAAAGCTAGTACCAGTTCAAGTTTGCTACAATAGGAGGATTGCAAATTCACCTTCCAAGCACTTACAGAATTTACAGCTACATATGGAGCAATTTCCTCTGGAAAAAAAAAAAAAACTTAGATGAACATCAGGGGAATAAAAAACAACACCACCCACCATGTAGAAGCAGTAGAAGAGGTTGAGACCCATTCCCACATTCTTGCTATACCCACACCCCACAATTGGAAGGGAATTCACAATCCCCACAAGGACTGTACTGAAGAGAGAAAGAGTTCTTAACCAGGTACCACTCCCAGGGCACAACAGAAAAGCAAAACAGTGTGGTGCCCAGTCTTTTGGAGAAAGAGGTATATTGGCTTATTTTCATAGCTACAGTCTGAGGTGCAGGCTTCTAATTAAACACGGGTCTAATGTCTCTAGAGATGTTAGAGGCAGGCACTACCTTCTTGCTCTGCTCCGCTGCCCTCCAGAGAGTCAGAATCTCCCAGAGGGAAGATTAGGCATGTGTCTGATTACCTGGTTTTTATGTCTTGAAATAAGAATGAAAAGATAGCTAAATAAATTCTGTATGTTTGGAAGTTAAGAAACATACAAACAAATAATTCATATGTCTAGAGGAAATCATGATGATAATTAGAAAATATTTTATTACCCAGTTTTGTGGCTGCCACCCAGGGAACACCTCTGCATTGTCTGGCTCTGATGGCCAGCTGGGCTTGCTTTTGGGAGGTCACATGAAACTATCCTAATATATAAAAACCATGAGTCGTAATGAACAGTAACGACCGGAGGCTGACCAACTGGAAGTCAGTGCTGGCCCTGCCCCCAAGCAAGCAGTTAGGGGCAATCAGGCAGGCAGACAGTGTGATTAGGGGTGATCAGGTAGGCAGACCAGTGGTTAGAGGTGATAAGGTAGGCAGACTAGCGGTTAGGGGTGATCAGGTAGGCAGACTAGCGATTAGGGGTGATCAGGTAGGCAGGCAAGTGGTTAGGGGAGATCAGGTAGGCAGACAGCCCCTCGGTGGGCTGGCCCCACCCCCAAGCAAGTGTTAGGGGCTACCAGGCAGGTAGGCAGAGTGGTTAGGGGTGATCAGGTAGGCAGGCAACTGGTTAGGGGAGATCAGGTAGGCAGACGGCCCCTCACCAGGCCCCTCTCCCAAGCAAGCAGTTAGGGGCAATCAGGCAGGCAGGCAGAGTGGTTAGGGGTGATCAGGTAGGCAGACCAGCGGTTAGGGGTCATCAGGTAGGCAGGCCAGTGGTTAGGGGTGATCAGGTAGGCAGACAGCCCCTCGCTGGGCTGGCCCCTCCCCCAAGCAAGTGGTTAGGGGCAATCAGGCAGGCAGGCAGAGTGGTTAGGGGTGATCAGGTAGGCAGACCAGCAGTTAAGGATGATCAGGTAGGTAGGCGAGCAGTTAGGGGTGATCAGGTAGGCAGACGGCCCCTCACAGGGCTGGCCCCACCCCTCAGCAAAGAAAGAGGGAGACCCAGGCCAGCCAAGACATTGCACCCCAGCCTGTCACCTGCAGAGGGAGGGTACCGGTGGCAGGGGGGGGGGGCAGCGATGCACAGATGGCAAGCAGTGGCAACAGCGGGGGTGGGGCCAGCTGCCTGCAGCCTGAGGAATGAAAGCCCCAATAGGCCCTGATCTCAGGCCAGGTCTAGCAACCCTACCCGAGGGTGAGAGGGTGCAAGCTGGGCTGAGGGAACCCCCGACCCCGAGTGCACGAATTTTCGTGCACTGGGCCTCTAATCTATATATATATATAGCTGTGGAGAGTGGCTACAGCATTTGGACAGGTTCAAGCCTGGGACTAATGAGAGGGCACAATCCTCTTGTGGCAAAGCCACGTGCAAGTCCCAGCACAACTATAGCCAAAGGCTATAGCTGTAAGCTTGACCTTATGGTCTGAACCTGTGGTCCCATGTGGCTGAGTGATGTGGGCTGCAGGAGGTGCAGCAAGTAAACAAAGCTTGATCAGGTGCATGTAACTGAGTAAATTAGAAACCAGTGAGAATGTTTTAACCATGCCCTTACCTTGCCTCGTGGAATCTGGCTATAAAATAAAGACTCAGCTTGCAGGCTGTGGCACTGTCTCTCCATCAGAGAGCAGTGTCTCATCTAGACCCAGCTTTATTCTCTTGTCTGTCTTCTTTAATGCTTCACCGCCCTCTCTCAGGTTCAGCCATGGCTGTGCCGGCTCGGCACAAAAGCCTAATATGCAAAGTGTCCCCTTGGGAGTTTGACCAGGAGACCGGGAGTTAACTCGCTCACTATAATGTGCGCTGACCACCAAGGGACAGCTCAGGACAAAGGAAGGCCCCAGCTAGCCGGAAGGCCCTGATCGGCCCTAATCACTGGCCAGGCCTAGAGACCCTACCTGTGCACAGATTTCATGCACCAGGCCTTTAGTAATGAATAAAGAGACTGTTCTTGGCAGCCTATAAACCCCAGGGCACAGTGCAGAGGCAGCAGACTAAAACACACACCCTCCCCCAGTCTTTCTGTGAAAGAGGACTATTTGCTAATCTTAAAGCTTCAGTGTATGGGGCAGGTTTCTGGGTGGCACACATCCAGGGCTACTAAGATGTTCTCTTGGGATGGAGACTGGTGGGCACCATTTTTGTGTTATACCTCTGCCTAACTTCAAGTCACCAGTATCTCCTGGTGCAGGGAGCTTGTGTACTCATCTGGATCCCTAATTTTTGCAGTTGCTAGCCAGGGGACGCCTCTTGATCATCTCACTCTGGTGGCCAGCAGAGTTTGCATTTGCAGGTCCTATAGAACTATAGTAAAGAGAGAAACAGTTTTTAAGCAGTTGCTCCTCCAAAAGCACAGCACAGAGACAGCAGACCAAAATGTGTCTCTAGTCTTACTGTGAAAGAGATCTATTAGTTTATAGCTATGGCATGAGGGGCATAGGCTTCCAATTGAACACACATGTAGGGGCAAGTTACAATCTTTCCTATAGACTGGGGAGGCTGGCATGTGCCATCTTTGTGCTCTCCCTCTGCCCCACCCAGGTCATCAGTGTCTTTGAGAAAGGAGGTTGTGTACATGTCTGATGCCCTGGCTTTTGTGTTTGCTGCTCAGAGGACACATCCCTTGATAGACACAGCTCTACTGGTCTGCAGGGCTTGTGTTCATGGGTTCAACAAAGATAATTGACAAATAGTCCTTAAATGGCTATTACCTTGAGGCTCAGTGCAGAGGGAGCAGGCAGAAATGCCAGTCTCCCAGTCTTCCCCTGAAATGCATAACTTGCATACTTTAAAAGCTGCTGGTAGAGAGTCTAACTTCCAATCAGCCTGAATCTAGGTGGTGACCAAGATCTTGCCCTTTGGAACACTGGCAGGTCTTGGTACACCTTCAGCTACTGTGAGCTGCTAAACATACAGTAAGCTGCTTGTATATTTACTAGTGATTGAGAGACAGAGCTGGAGCAGGTTGAACATAAGATTGATCTCCTACACAAGGCCACTCCTTCAGGACTGAGGGAAGGGGCTATCTCTATCTTATGGGTAGAAACCAACACAGAAAGGCAAGGAAAATGAAGAAACAAAGGAATATGTTTCACACAAAAAGACCAAGGTAATATCTCAGAAAAAGACCTTTATGAAATGTAGGTAAGTGATTTACCTGATAAAGTGTAACATATGACAGCTATAAAGATGTTCACTGTGCTGCCTTGGTTGCTGTGGCTCAGTTGATTGAGCCTCGTCTCATGCACTGAAAGGTCACCAGTTGATTCCTGGTCAGGACACGAGCCCAGGTTGCAGGTTTGCTCCCCAATCAGGGTTAGTGCAGGAGGCAACAGCTCGATGTTTGTCTCTCACATCAATGTTTCTCTCTCGTGCCCTCTCCCTTCTTTTCACTCCAAAAAAAAAAATGTTCACTGAACACAGAAGAAGAGTACATAATAAAAGAACTACAAACAAAAACAGAAAACATGAGAAAGTAGCAAATAGAAGTTATAGTACTGAAGACTGTAAAAACTGAACTAAAAATACACATAGGGGCTCAATAAACAAACTAGTTGAGTGGAAGAAAGGATAAGTGAACTTGAAGACAGGGTATTAGTACTCATCCAATCAGAGCTTCAAATAGAAAAAAAAGTGAGGATAGATTAAGAACCTTATAGAACAACATAAAATGGACCAACATATGCATTATAAGTCTCTCAGAAAGAAAAGAAAGAAATGGACAGAAAACTTATTTGAAAAACAAAATATCTGAAAACATCCCTAACCTGCAGAAGAAAACACTGCCTTAGGGTCTGAAATTTAGGGGGAAGATTGAGAGCAGAGGTCAGAGTAGAATATGGAAAGTCATGACTCACCAACTACGCATAGAACGATAGTTCATATTGTTAATAATAATAATAAATTTATTAAATATATACTATGTTTCAGTTATTTTACTTATAGTATTTTATTTTATCCTCATAAGAATAATACCATTGTAGATATCACTGTATTCATTTTACAGATCCTAAAGCTGAAACTTATTAGATTAATGTGTTTTTCCATTGCTCCAACAGCCAATAAGTGGAGGAGGAGCTAGCACTGGAGTTTAGATCTGTAAAACTCTAATCGTTGTATCATAAATCAGTGAGCTAGATACAAGATGCCTAAATGAGCCAATTAGTTAGGAGTCATCTTTATTTTGCCCGGATTCAGAGCAGAATATCTCTGTCAAATTCTGAACAACCAAAGGAAGGAGCATTCCCTTTTTATATCCTTCTAGTTCTTTGTGTAAGTTATTTTTGCAGAGGGCTTGTAACCTTGAGTATATATTATATCTAACAAATACCTGTCATATCTATACAGACAACTTGTAACCTTGAGTACATATCTATACAGGCACCTGGCATGGGAATATTATCAGTATCAGCGTATCAGCCCCTTATGTTAGGTGGCTAGCTTGCAAGGTCAGACAGTTAAGTTTATCTTTACTATTATTCAAGCTAAAAAAACAGTTATTTTTACAGAATAAAAGACTGTCTAAAAATAACAGAGTTGACTTATGGAACAAGGTACTAGCAAGAAATAGCAGAGAACTTCAAAACAGCAGTTTCAAACAGCAGTTTTCCCAAAGAAGGGATCATGACTAGGCTTCATAATGTCCACACCCTTTTCATTACTGCTTTGCCTAACAGCCTTGGGGTGATTTAGCTAGGACTGCCATTCAAAATATAAAAGAAATGAGTGGAAATATCAAATTTATTATGTCAAAACTGAGCTGTAACTCACCCTCCCACGGTGCGCGCACGCGCGCGCACACACACACACACACACACACACACACACCACATGCATACACCAATTCTGCTTCACCTACAACCTTTCTATCTCAGTTGATATGATTTCATAATTTTAACTGCTGAATCCATAAACTTTGGAAGTATCTTCGGCTCATTATTTTTCTCATGTCCCATAGGCAATCTGACAAGGAAACCTAGTTGACCCCACTTTCAAACTATATCCAGAATCTGACCATTTCTCACCATGTTTCCTGCCACTACCCTAGTCTGAGTTTCTATTATCTTTCACTTGATTTTTTTTGCAATAGCCTTCAGATAAAGCAGTGGGTCAGCTCAATGAATCTGATTTTTAAAAAGTAACCTAAATCTTGTCATTTCTAGGCTTAAAACCTTCTAAAGGATCTCCAAACCTTGTACAATGTTTCTACCAACCCTTCATGCCTACGTTGCAGACCTTGGAAAGTAAGAAATTAAATGACTTGCCTAAAGTCAGACAGCCCATAGTTATATAGATGAGGCTGGAACCCAACGATGCAATAAGGTGAGAATAGTTTCAGGTTCATTAGTCACATTTAAATAATGATAATTTATTTATTTTATTTCATAGTGGAGAAATGTGGCAGAGGACTGTTTTCCTACACAAATAAAAGTTGTTCAAAGGCAGTGATGAACTTTTAATTCTAGAATCTCCCCAGGATCCTTCTTAAATAAAAGAACCATTCTTCCTCAAAATGGCTAAGCATGTAACACAATGACTGACTTTCAAAGTGTATGCTGTATTCTAGGTGATGTTTGCCATCCTATCTAATAATCCTATCTAATAATAGACAAATATGCAAATTGACCATACCTCCGACACCCCCACAAGCCATTCCCACCATCCAATCAGAGCGAGTATGCAAATTAACCCAAACCAAGATGGCTACAGCCACAGAGAGCAAGGTTTCCTAGGTAACAGAGGAAGCCAAGCTTTCTGCCAGCCATTGCAGGCCTAAGCCTCCACTCAAGCTACAAAGTTTCAATTATAGAAGGTAAACAAATTTAAACAAATGGCGGCAGAATGGAGCTTGAGAGAGCAGGCCAGGGTTGCCGCCAGCAACAGGGGAAGCAAAGCTTTCCGCACACCCTGGCCGGGCTCACCCGCTTAAGGCAACAAAGTTTCAATTATAACCCCAACACAAATGGCTGCGGGCCTCGGAGGGAGCCCCAGGCTTGGCTCTGCTCCAGGCTACAAAGTTTCAATTGTAGAAGGAAAATAAATTCCAGATACCAGGGCCTCCCCTTGGGTTGCCAGGGGGCGTGGCCAGCCTGCAAACCACCACAGGCCCCTCGCTCAGGCCGTCCCTCACCCCAAGGGAACCCCCACCTGATCCAGGACGCCCTTCAGGGCAAACCAGCTGGCCCCCACCCCTGTACCAGGCCTCTATCCTATCTAATAAAAGAGTAATATACAGATTGATCATCACTGCAACACACAATATAGCTGCCCCCATGTGGTCAAAGATCCTGCCCCCATGTGGACAAAAGATGGCCACCACAAGATGGCCAGCAGGAGAGGGCAGTTGGGAGGCACCCGGCCTGCAAGGGAGGGCAGTTGAGAAGGACCAGGCCTGCAAGGGAGGGCAGTTGGAGGTGATCAACCCTGCAGGAGAGGGCAGTTAGGGGTGACCAGGCCGGCAGAGGAGGGAAGTTGGGGGCAAACAGGCTGGCAGCGGAGTGGTTAGGGGGTGATCAGGCTGGCAGGCAGAAGCGGTTAGGGGCAATCAGGAAGGCAGGCAGGCGAGCAGTTGGGAGCCAGCAGTCCTGGATTGTGAGAGGGATGTCCGACTGCCCGTTTAGGCCCGATCCCTGGGATCGGGCCTAAACGGGCAGTCGGACATCCCTTGAGGGGTCCCAGATTGGAGAGGGTACAGGCTGGGCTGAGGGACAACCCCCCTCCGTGCACGAATTTCATGCACCGGGCCTCTAGTCTATTAATATAAACAAGAAGTGCTTAATAATTAATGATGGAAGTATTAGTTCAATATCTTTATACTCCTCAAATTACAACACCTTTTTCACTAAGGTCTACTACTCTCTGAAAATGTCCCCTTCCCCTAATCCTCCCTTCTACTCCTACCTACATGTAAAATAAACTATGTTGACTTGAATTCTCTCCTTAAGAAAACAAACATTAATCACCCACTTTGCTCTAGGAATGATTCAGAATGTTAATTATTAATCTATGGTAGATGCTGAATGAGGAAATTCCTCAGTTAGCACTGGGTAACATGGAGGCCCCCTTTCCAGGGGCAGCAGGCCCTATTTATACCTTTTACATCAAATAAAGAAAATAGATGAAAATTGAGTAGATAAGGCAAATGCACATGCCCTTTGGCATTATTCCAATGTGTTGATCAGTCTGCTTGATTCTAGGGAAGAGAATTCAATTGATATTCATTGTTCTGATTTGCAATATTTTTACTAGTGGTCCTCACCAACTTGATACCTTGGTAATGGGTAGAAGTAGATGTGAATAGATCAACATATTAAATATTGCATTATATATAAAAATAAATTGTGTTATATATTTACTTGTTAATAACCCCAAGAACTCTATATAAAAAAGGATACACTTCAATTAAAGAATAAATAAGGGTAATAAAAAGTAATATAACAAGTAATAAGTATTTTGAGTTACTTCTCTGAGGTAAAAGTCTTTTGATGTTTTTTGTTATGTCACAGAAGAGAACTATGTTTATAAACTACTCATTCATTCTCATTTCATAGGTGGGTCAAAAGGAGATAAAATTATTTGCTCAAAGGCACAGAACAAACAATGCTGGCACCCAGCCCCATGATTCCACCACCCAGCATGGAGGCGCGAGACCATTTGTGAAGTTCTGATGAGTAATGTATCAGTGGAGAGAGGTGGCACTGGAGTCTTTAAAAGCTTTCCTTGCTCTAATTTCCATGATTGAAAGCAACATCAAAATTGCTCCCCATTATGCACAGTGAATAATATGGCTCTTGAATCAGTTCTTAAAAGGTTATATTATGGAGACACTGTCTGAAAAACAAACATTTTCCAGGTTGTTTCTGATCCTAACATTTACTTACATTCAAGAGGGTAGTTTATTTTTTCATTTCACTTTAGGGATTTGGTCAGAAATTGGAAAATAGATGGAATATCCTCAACTAAAAGCTCTTTCATCTTCTGAAATGTAAGTTAGTAAACAAAATCAACAAAAAAATTTCAATAGCATGAGGATAGTACCTGAGGAAGTTATTTAAATGCGGGGCACAATGTTTTCTGGTAGTTTGAATGACACTTGCAACAGAAGAAAAGAATCTAAGTAACAACCTTCAGTCATTGTTGATCCACTTCTTTCATGGTTCTTTAAGGACACAAAGGGAGACTGAAACAGCAATGGACTAGGATCTAAAGAACCCAATGGTTTTTTCAGAGCATTTCATCCCAAAGCAGCACTCTTTTCAAGTGCTCATGGAACATCTTTCAGAATAGACCATGTTAGACCACAAAATAAGTCTCAATAAATTTAAGAAGATTGAAATCATATCAAACATCTTCTCTGACCACAATGGTATAAAACTAGAAATCAATTTTAAAAACAACAACCTGATAAACACACAAACACATGGAGGTTAAATAATATGTTACTAAACAATGGATGGGTTAACAATGAAATTAAGGGGGAAAATCAAAAGATACCTTAAGACAAGTGAAAATAAAAACACAACAACCCAAAACATATGGGACACAGTTGGAAGCAGTCATGTGAGAAAAATCCATAGCAATAAAGGCCTACTACAAAAAAACAAGAAAAATCTCAAATAAACAATCCAACCTTCCACATAAATGACCTAGAAAAAGAACAACAGCAAATCCCAAAGTGAGTAGAAGGAAGGAAATAGATCACAGTGAAAATAAATAAAATATAGTATCTAAAAAACCCCCACCCAAAACCAATACAAAACATCAATGAAACCAAGAGCTAGTTCTCTGAAAAGATAAGCAAGATTAATAAACCTTTAACCAGAATTATTAAGAAAAAAAAGAAATACAAAAAATTGTAAGAAAATATGAACAATTATATGCTCAAAAATTGGCCAATCTGAAAGAAATGAATAATTTTCTAGAAACATACAATTTTCCAAAGCTGAATTAAGAAACACAAAATCTGAACAGAGTGATTACAACCAACAAAATTGAAGCAGTAATTTTAAAAAACTCACAATAAACAAAAGTCCTATATCAGCTGGCTTCACAGGTGAATTTTCCCAAACATACAAAGAAGAACTAACACCTACCCTTCTCAAACTATTGAAAAAAATTCAAGAGGAGGGAAGACTCCCATGCTCATTTTATAAGGCCAACTCAGGGTCTAATGCACGAATTCGTGCACCTGGAAAGGAACTGTGGGCCACTAGGCTGCGGGGGGCACAGGGAGGGTCTAGGCTCATCCTCTGCGCCCCTACCTGGCCCCTACTGCCACAGCCCCTGGTCCCCTCTCTGCTGGCAGCCCTGATCTCGCAGCCACTGCTCCAAGGCACTGAGGGCTCCGGCCCCGCTTGCACCTGCTGACAGCGTGGAGCGATTGGTGCCAGCGCCAGCCGCGGATGCGAGCAGCAGCTGCTGCCCTAATCACCCCTCAAGAGCAGGGGGAGGTGGATAAGCTCTGAGGGTTGGTTGGGGCTGGCAGCCGCCACTTGCACTTGCTGACAGCGCTGAGCCATTGGGGTCAGCGCCGGGCACCAGCAGTGGGTGCGAGAGGCGGCTCCGGTGCTGTCAGTGGGAGGGACTGTGGCACACGGGAGCAAAGAATTTTCAGTAACCACCAGAGGCTCGCCCTGATGAGAGCGACCAGCACCCCGCCTTGGTCTGGCACCCCCCTCACATGCTCCACCATCCCACCATGGCCTCCGCCCATCATGTTCCGCACTCTGCCACCTGCTAACAACACCTGCCATGTTCTGCACACACACCTCCTGGTGGTCAGCGCACATCATAGCGACCAGTTGTTCAGTTGTTCCACTGTTCGGTCTATTTGCATATTAGGGTTTTATATATATAGATAGTACCCTAATTCTAAAACCAGATAAAGACACTACAATGAAAGAAAATTATAGGCCAATGGCCCTGATGAGCATACATCCAAAAATCCTCAACAAAATATTAGAAAACTGAATTCAGTAATATATTAAATAGATAATATACCATGATAAAGTGGGATGAAGATTGGTACAATATTTACAAATCAATTAATGTGATGTGCCACATAAACAAAATGAAGGATAAAAATCATATAATCATATCAATAGATACAGAAAAAACATTTGATAAAATCTAACACCTGTCCTATATAATAAAGAGGTAATATGCAAAAAAAGAGGTAATATGCAAATTGACTGTCATTTCAACACACAAGATGGCTGCCCCCATGTGGTCAAAGATGGTTGCCCCCATGTGGACACAAGATGGCCACCACAAGATGGCCAGTAGGGGAGGGCAGTTGGGAGGAACCAGGCCTGCAAGGGAGGGCAGTTGGGGCGATCAGGCCTGCAGGGGAGGGCAGTTAGGGGTGACCAGGCCAGCAGAGGAGGGACAGTTGGGGGGACCTAGGCCTGCAGGGCAGGGCAGTTGGGGGTGACCAGGCCTGCATGGGAGGGCAGTTGGGGGTGACCAGGCTGGCAAGGGAGGGCAGTTAGGGGTGACCGGGCCAGCAGGAGAGGGCAGTTGGGGGTGACCAGGCCTGCAGAGGAGGACAGTTAGGTGTTGATCAAGCTGACAGGGGAGTGGTTAGGGGTGATCAGGCTGGCAGGCAGAAGCCATTAAGGGCATTCAGGAGGCAGGCAGGCAAGCGATTGGGAGCCAGAGTCGGACATCCCTCAAGGGGTCCCAGATTGGAGAGGGCCTCCAGTCTATAATAATAAAAGTGTAATATGCTAATTAGACCAGACAGCTGAACAACCTTCCAGATGTCATTCTGGATGTCCTTCTGTACAAAGCTGTGGCGGCAGGGGCTGAGGCAGGCAAGTGGTTAGGGGCAATCAGTCAGGCAGGCAGAGTGGTTAGGGGTGATCAGGCAGGCAAGCAGTCTAGTGGTTAGGAGCCAGCGGTACCGGATTGCGAGAGGGATGTCCGACTGCCAGTTTAGGCCTGTGGGATCGGGCCTAAACTGGCAGTTGGACATCCCCCGAGGGGTCCCAGATTGTGAGAGGGTGCAGGCTGGGCGAGGGACACCCCCCCCCTCCCCCCCGGTGCACGAAATTCATGCACCAGCCTCTAGTTTATGATAAAAACTCTTAGCAAAGTGGAAATAGAAGGAACATACCTCAACATATTTAAGGCATATATGACAACCCCACCACTAGCATTATACACAATGGTGGAAAACTGAAAGCATTTCCCTTAAGATCAGGATGTCCACTTTCACCACTCTTATTCAACACAGTACTGGAAGTCTAGCCACAGCAATCATAAAAAAAAAGAAAAGAAAAGAAAAAAAGGAAAAAGAAATAAAAGACACCCAAATTGGAAAGAAAGAAGTAAAACTGTCATTATTTGGAGAACCCAAGATTCCACCAAAAACTACTAGAACTGATAAATGAATTCAGTAAAGTAGCACAATACAAAATAAATATTCAGAAATCAATTGTGGTTTTTATACACCAATAATGAACTATCAGAAAGGGAAAGTAATAAAACAATCCCATTTACAATTACATAAACAATAATACCTAGGAATAAATTTAACCAAAGAGGTTAAAAACCTATACTCAGAAAATTATAAGATTCTGAAGGAAAAAATTGAAGAAGATACAAATAAATGGAAGCATATACTGTGCTCATGAATAGGAAGAATTAGCATTATTAAAATGTCCATTCTTCCCAAAGCATCCTATAGAGTCAACTCAATTCCTGTCAAAATATCAATGACCTATTTCACAGAACTAAAATAATCCAAAAATTTATATGGAACCATAAAAGACTCCAAATAGCCACAGCAATTTTAAGAAAGAACAACAAAGTTGGAAGTATCATACTACCTGATATCAAACTATACTACAAAGCTATAGTAATCAAAATAGCATAGTACTGCCATAAAAACAGTCATATAGATCAATGGAACAGAATAGAGAACCCAGAGTAAACCATACCTATATGGGCAATTAATATTTGACAAAGAGGCTGAGGTAAAACAGTCTATTCAATAAATAGAACTGGAATGATTGGACAGACACATGCAAAAAAAATGACACTAAACCACCTTTTATAGTATGTACAAGAATAAACTCAAGTTAGATTAAATACTTAAAGGTTAAGACTCAAAACCATAAGACTCCTAGAAGAAAACATAGACTGTACATTTTATGACATTTCTCTTATCAATATTTTTTTCTTACATATGTCCTCAGGCAAAAGAAACAAAAAGAAATAAACAAATGGGATTCCATTAAACAAAAGTTTTTGCACAGCAAAGGAAACCATGAACAAAATTAAAAGAAAACCTACTGAATGGGAGAAAATATTTTCAATGATACATCTGATAATATCCAAAATTTATAAAGAACTTATGCATCTCAACACCAAAAAAGCCAACAATCCAATTTTAAAAAATGAGCAGAGGACCTGAATAGAGACTTCTGCAAGGAGGACATACAGATGGTTAATGGACTTAGGAAAAGATGCTCAATGTCACTAATCATCAGAGAAATGCAAATTAAAACCATAATGATATATATCAGCTCACACCTGTCAAAATGACTATCACCAATAAATCAATAAACAAAACTGTTGGTGAGAATGTGAAGTAAAAGGAACCCTCATGCACTGTTCGTGGGAATGCAGATTGGTGCAGCCACTATGGAAAACAGTATGGAGGTTTCTCAAAAAATTCAAAATGGAGCTGCCTTATGACCCAGCCATTCCACTTCTGGGTATATATCTGAAGAAACCCATAACACTAATTTGAAAGAATTGATGCACTCCTATGTTCATTGCAGCATTATTTACAATAGCCAGGATATGGAAGCAGCCCAAGTGCCTTTCAACAGATGAGTAGATAAAAAAGTGGTGGTATATATATATACTATGGAATATTACTTGGCCATAAAAAGAGAATGGATTTGCAACAATATAATGGATCTAGAGGGTATTATGCTAAGTAAAATAAGTCAGTCAGAGGAAGACAAATACCATATGATTTCACTTATATGTAGAATCTAATGAACAACATAGAAACAGATTCATAACACAGAGAACAGACTGATGGGTGCTAGAGGGGAGGTATTTGGGGGGACTGGAGGAAACAGGTAAAGGGATTAAGAAGTATACATTGGTAGCTATAGAATAGTCACAAGGATGTAAAGTACAACATAGGGAATATAGTCAATAATATTGTAATAACTTGCTCAGCCAGTGTGGCTCAGTGGTTGAGCATCAACCTATGAACCAGGAGGTCACAGTTCAATTCCAGGTCAGGGTACATGCCCAGGTTGCAGGCTAGATCCCCAGTGGGGGGCATGCAGGAGGCAGCTGACCAATGATTCTCTCTCATCAAGATGTTTCTATCTCCCTCTCCCTTTCCCTTCCTCTGTAAAATCAATTAAAAATATAAAAAATAATAATAATATTGTACTAACGACATATGGTGCTGGGTGGATACTAGAAATAGTTGTGGTGGGAGGGAGGTAACACTTGGTAAAGTATATGATTGTCTAACCACCTGCTATACACCTGAAACTAATACAAAATAACATCGACTGTAAGGTGTAATTGAAAAAAAGGAGACCACCTCTAAAAAAAGGACCTGATGTTTATTACCAAATCCACCCACTAGCTTTGCGATTTTGAGGTAGTCATTTAACCTCTTTAAGCCTCGGTTTACTTATATGTTAAATAAGAATGTTAAAGCTAAATAATCAGTTAAGGTTCTCTTCTGTTTTAAATTTTGAAAACTGGTTGTTTGTTTTTGATTTAACAAAATGTTTACTCTCAACCCCATCTCATTGCTTACCCATAATCAACATATATTCCCATGTATTCTCTACACTGAAAACTAGGTATTATCTCACACTGTTGAGTAAATCATAAAACTATTCCTCCTTCTTAGGTCAGAGTGATCATTTTCCAGCACACATCTAATCATGTCATTCTCTAGATTACAACATAATTCTAATAGCCAATATCTATTGAGTGCTTGCTAAAATACATTGTTCCCATTGCCCTTAGGATAAAGTTCCGTTCCTTACAAAGCTGGCAACGTCCTTTAGGGATTGAGTCCATGCTTAACAGCCTCATTTCTGGTCATGTCTCTTCCTGATATTCTGGTGCAACTGCATTAAATTCATTGCAGCTCTTCTGAAAGGCAGCCTTGAGGTGATAGGCAGAATATGCTGTTTCCTATGCCTTCACCATTTCTCTCTTTGCCTGGTTAACAAAAATGCCATAATCCAGCTTTCACCTGCTCCAGGAAACCCACGTGGATAGGCGCCCCTCCTCCTGTGCTCCTGCACTACTCCTAGCGCAGCACTCCTTACAAGGTGTTAAATGTCCTGGTTACCTTTCTGCTTCCCTCTACTGTAAACTTTTTGAGGGTGAAAACTATGTATTCCTAGAGCCTGCATGGTTAAACTCAAACATTCGTTAAATTAATGAAAGAAGAAGGCATGCTTTTCTTTCTTCCTCTTCCCATCTCTCACATTCCCAATATTGTCGTGTCGAATCAGAGAAAACCTAGTGAAATCCATTGTGCTCTGAATCAATTATTTTCTTTTTTCACTTCCCCATTAAGGCTTCTCCATTCCATGATCTCTTCTGTCAGAGTCTGGATCTACTTGCCCATTTGTCCAACGGAGGCTCACATCTCCCCACCAGCTTCCCAAAGGAGTGACTTCAAGCAATGCAGGAATTGAGGGGCCTGAGATATTTCTGACCAAGTCCACCAAAGGGGCCCCCCTGCTTTGCCAACATGTAAAACCCTTGTTGCAACACTGTGCGCTTTTGACTTTCAAAAATATAGCAGCTGTGATGATTTTCCAATCAGGATGATTACTGTTATTCCAGGGATGGCATAGAAAAATATTTCTAATTTTTAGAGAGGATGTTTTACTAATTATAAATATTTGCCTGACATCAGATTTTCTTTTAAGTACCTCTGAGATTATCATGTTTTGACTCTCAAATTTGGATATGGGTGTTTTATTTTATAAAGACATAACTGACAATTCCATCTAGAGCAAACCACATGAAAAAGATTTAGTATCAGAAAAGTAAATTGTTTCTCCCCGTGGGAGAAAGTATGAGAAATGTTAGGAAGAAAATCCTTCTCTTCACAGTTGGTACCATGCCCTTTGAAAAGCCAGGCCTCTTTGACACTTTGCACCTCTACTGTTGATTGTCTTACACGGTCTTGGATTTAAGGTTGGAGAATTTTGGAGTCTAAACACAGGAAGAGGACAGAATGTGACTGCAACAGCTAATAATGTTTGTTGTAAATTTGAATCATCCTAAGACCTCCTAAGCCTTCAACTACTGTTTGCAAGAGACTGAAGAAAACAGGTTGCCAACAAGAGAGCAGGAAGCATATTTCCTTTCTGATTGGTGTTTCTGGATTCTTGGGATATATTCCTAGAAATGGGATTACTGGGTCAAATGGGAGTCCCATTTTTAATTTTTTGAAGAAACTCCATACTGTTTTCCACGGTGGCTGCACCAGTCTGCATGAAGGTTCCTTTTCCCCCACAAGAAACCAGAAATTCCTATCAGAAAGGATATATGCACCCCTATGTTCATAGCAGCACTATTTACCATAGCTAAGATTTGGAAACAGCCTAAGTGCCCATCAGCAGATGAGTGGGTTAAAAAACTGTGGTACATCTACACAATGGAACACTATACTGCTATAAAAAAGAAGGAACTCTTACCATTTACAATAGCATGGATGGACCTGGAGATCATTATGCTAAGCAAAATTATCCAGTTGGAGAAAGATAAATATCACATGATCTCACTCATTTGTGGAATATAATGAACATAAACTGATGAACTAAAATAGATCTAGATACATACAAGCATCGAACAGACCATCCAACCTTAGAGGGAAGGTGTGGGGCAGGCAAGGGGGTGAGAAATCAACAAAGGACTTGTATGCATGCATATAGGCAGATAGGCAGAACCCATGGACACAGACAGTAGGGGAGTGAGGGCATGTGCTGGCGGGGGGTGATCAGGTTGGCAGGCAGGCGAGCAGTTGGGAGCCAGCAGTCCTGGATTGTGAGAGGGCTGTCCGACTGCCCATTTAGGCCCGATCCTGGGATTGGGCCTAAACGGGCAGTCAGACATCCCTCGAGGGGTCCCGGATTGGAGAGGGTGCAGGCTGGCCTGAGGGACACCCCTCCCCCCCATGCACAAATTTCGTGCACCAGGCCTCTAGTTTTTATATAATTGTCCCATATAATCTTCACAACAACCTTATGTGGTGGGTACTATCACAATCTCTCCCATTTTACAGAAAACTGAAGCTTAGAAAAGTTAAGCAATTGGCCGTGGGTCAGACAGAGAGCTGGGTCCGATTCAGACTTTGGTCTGACACTTGTCCTGCATCTCCTCTGCTGAGAACAAGCTTTGGCTCACAGGACCTGCACTCAGACTTCACGGCCCACTCTTCCATCTAGAGCAGTGGTTCTCAACCTTTCTAATGCCGCGACCCTTTAATACAGTTCCTCATGTTGTGGTAACCCCAACTATTTTGATAGTGTTTAACAACCTAGACTTTGGAATCAGATACATTGGAATTCAAACCCCTGCTGCTAATTCTAGTTGTTAG
This sequence comes from Cnephaeus nilssonii, assembly GCF_951640355.1. Lineage (NCBI taxonomy): Eukaryota > Metazoa > Chordata > Mammalia > Chiroptera > Vespertilionidae > Cnephaeus > Cnephaeus nilssonii. The sequence goes on along the minus strand of NC_137084.1, from coordinate 66,504,250 downwards.
TATTTTGGTCACAGAATTTTATGGATGAAGAAGGGATTTTGAGAGGGTAAATAGAGAAAATTTTGTTTTACAAAATGGTACCTTCTAAATTATTATTATTTTAATAAATACATTTTGCTTATTGAGAAAATAATTCTGTAGAGAGTTTGAAACAGGAATTTTCTTTTGTGGTATCTAATCAGACAGCCATGAGTGCAAGAGTGTGGAAGTCCAGAGAGTGGAATTTCCAGTAATCACTTAAAATGATATAAATTGCCAACACAATTCAATGATTACTCATTGAAGACCCTTGGTGAATATTTACTGAATGAATGTCAGAATTTAAAAGCAACACATTATCTATATATATAAAAAGCCAGTGACCAGAACACCGTAACAACTGGAACGACCAGTCACTAAGACGCCCACTGCGGCCAGCGAACCAGCCCAATCGAGGTGGGGCCAACCAGCCAATCTCCCACTGCCCCTCTCACAGCCCCTCCCCATGGCCAGCCCTGCCCCCAATCAGTCCCCCCACCCCAATTGGGGGCAGGCCGGCTGGCCAACCTCCCACCATCTCCTCCTCCTGACAGGCCCAGTCCTGATCTGCCAATTGCCGCTGGGCTGGCCCAACCCCACCCGTGCACGAATTTGTGCACTGGGCCTCTAGTAAATGTATAAAGATACAGTGAATGTAGATAATCTTTCCAAAGATATTGTACATGATGATTTCACAAATATGAAAGATGTGGTACAAAAGTTCCTTATTGTCACAAAGCTATTACAATTAGATGTGTGAATAAAAAATGGCTCACAAGATCTAGAAATCTAATATTTGTTAAATTTTGTCAACTATATACTTACTGGAGTAACTTTAAAGAAATATGTACTGCATGAAATTGGTAATAATGAATTGGGAGAGGGATTTTGTTATAGAAAATGTTTGCTAATTCCAAAACAGAGTGCTAAAGAATGACATTGTAATGCCTGGTATGTATATACATTAATTGTTATTTCTAAATGTCACCCTTAATTTTGGAAAAGCACCCACCATCAAGAAAATTCTGTACTGATTTTGGACCTATTTAGTTTTCCTTGAATATACCTGTCAACCTGAAGCTTGACATATCTCATGTGCATTTGAAAAATTATTTACATTTAACACTCCTGTGCTGACTAGTACATTTATTCTTGATCTAACTTAGTGTTAAAGCTTGACCTATGGTATCTGTGAGAACTCATCAGCCCATGAATGGCTAAAGAGGCTAGATTTTGTAGCACTTGACCCAGACTTTTCCCTCCATAGCTAACTAAACCAAGGCTATGTACCTGATTTAAGAAAGTAATGTTTTGTGGTTTGGTGTAAAACAATGAGTTAAGATATGCATGAACATCAGAAATGTTGAAAGAAGCAGCCAGTAGGAGCTTAAGATGATAGGTAATGATGTGGAAAGAGAAGAGAAAGACCATGATAATCATGTACCACTAAGGTAATGAGGTATCAGAAACAGTAAAAAAAACCAAAAACCTGGAATGATAAATAGATAGAAGGTTAGAATTAATGTGTAGAGAGAAGATGGGGTTTTAAAATAGAGAGCCTGTGTTGTCCATATGAGAGCAAAGGTATTTGCTGCTGAATTTGAAGTTTTCAATCTATTCCAGCTTTTGGAGATCTTTCTATTAAATTCCTGCTGTGAGGTAACTTGAGTGATTCTTTGAATTAAAATAGTGCTAACTGTGTTTCCCCAGCATCCAGACTTCAAATCTATTAGTGATACAGCAGTATGCCTTGGTATACTACATAAATAGTTCTGCTTTACCTGAAAATTAGTTGTCCTCTGAGGATACGCACACCCTTCACAAATGGTGAGCCATAAAGCGTATTAAAAGCTCCCATTAACATAACTTGCTCAATCCCTCCCCTTTTGGCTCCCAGGAGAATGAAGACCTGAAATACAGAGCAATGGACATGTCCTGGTGATTTGTGATTAGGATTAGAAATAAATCTTTCCCAAAAAGAATTGACAATGCCAATAAAGGAGAAAGGGCAAAAACTATCCTATCTAAAAAGAGATAATATTCCAATTTTAGTATATGTGCTGCCGAAGCGAGCACTGTATACTAAAAAGAGGTAATATGCAAATTGACCATCACTCCAACACACAAGATGGCCGCCCCCATGTGTACACAAGATGGCCGCCACAAGATGGTTGGCAGGGGAGGACAGTTCAGAGGGACCAGGCCTGAAAGGGAGTGCAGTTGGGAGTGACCAGGCCTGCAGGGGAGGGCAGTTGAGGGGGACCCAGGCCTGCAGGGGAGGGAAGTTGGGGGGAACCAGGCCTGCAGGGGAGGGCAGTTAGGGGTGAACAGGCTTGCAAGGGAGCAGATAGGTATTAATCAGGCTGGCAGGGGAGTGGTTAGGGGGTGATCAGGCTGGCAGGCAGAAGCGGTTAGGGGCAATCAGGCAGGCAGTCGAGCAGTTGGGAGCCAGCAGTCCTGGATTGTGAAAAGGATGTCCGACTGCCCATTTAGGTCTGATCCTATTGGGATGTGCCTAACCAGGCAGTCGGACATCCCTCGAGGGGTCTCAGATTGGAGAGGGTGCAGGCTGGGCTGAGGGACACACCCTCCTCCCCCCGTGCATGAATTACATGCACTGGGCCTCTAGTCCTATATAATAAAAGGCTAATATGCAAATAGACTGAACTGCAAAATGACCGGTCGCTATGATGCACACTGACCACCAGGGGGCAGACGCTCCTTGCAGGAGCTGCCCCCTGGTGGTCAGTGTGCTCCCACAGGGGACCACCACTCAGCTACAAGCCAGGCTGATGGGGAGCGGGCCTAAGCCATCAGTCGGACATCCCCTGAGTGCTCCAGAACCATGAGAGGGCACAGGCTAGGATGAGGGACCCCCCCACACAAGTGCACAAATCTCATGCACTGGGCCTCTAGTGTAATCTATAATTATAGCTAATCATTGTTTTGGGAGAGGATCTTGATGTGGCTGAGACCACTAATTAGCCCCTCCCTATTACCCATTTTCTCCTTTTTCCTTACTAACAAAACCCTGATTGTGTTTAGGGCAGTAATAACCCCAGCTAAAATGTGACATTTCCCAACCAGCTCTGTGATACCATTTTTCCTAGATTGTAAGTCACAGAAATTTAAGGAGAATCTTTGGGGTAGGCCTTCTAGAAGGATTCTGAAAAGGAGGATAGATATCTGGGATGTTTGTTCTTCATCGCTCCTTCTGGCTTCCTGCCTAGAATGAAGATATAATGACTGAATGTCCAACAGCCATCTTGGACCATGAGGTCATTGTGAAAATAAAAGGACTAGTGAAGCAGATAAATAGAAGGAATATGGGTCCTTGATGGCTACAGAGATACCCTATCAGCCTTGGGCTGCCTACCTTGGGCTTTTTCTACATGAAAGAGAAATAACTGCTATTTTACTTAAACAACTATTATTTGGGGTGATCCACGATATGCTGTTGAACTTAATCCCATTTGAACTTATCCTAGAAGGGTGCTAATAGGATAGTTATTGAGTGAGATCAGATAGATGGCTTTGGGGGAGAATTTAGAATTTGAATTGTGATTTATAAGTCTTCACTTTACATATGACTAGAAAAACAGACTGATGGACATATCAGGCCTGGTGGGATAGATCTCTAGGTTCTATGACAGGGAAGATGAGAAAGACTCGAAAACACCTTTGACTACTCAGTCCTTTCAAATAACCACTAAACATACAGCTATCACACCATTTGATAGCTGCAATGGTAAAGTTGGCCTCAGCCTTAGCTCTATGTCCATGTGGACATTTTCATTGTGGCATGGGAGGTAGGAGGAAGAAGAGAGAAAAGGAAAGGACTTTGTCTGACTTAATATGTGTTAGGGGACTTTCACCTGTTGTGTGTTCTTGAACGTAGAGTCAGCTTTCCCATTTTCCCTAGACTCTAAGTCACATTGCATGGCTATTGCTTTCGTTCACCAATTTCTTGAAGTGTCTCATAAGTAGCTACAAATAATCTAGTCCTTGTCTGTGAATGACCTGCTTCTCCTCTGATACTTCTGCTGCTTCCTGCTGCACACTCTTCTGATCCCTGGAATCCTCTGATTGTCAATGCCATCTGACAGCTCATACTCCAGTTTATAAAACACTGGAGCACACACAGACGTATTTCATTCTCCTCCAACAGAGTTTTAGTGAAGCAGCTCTTTGCATTTTTAACCTGGTTTCTTTGTCTGGCAAGGATCTAGACTCAGGTCTGTGGCACTGTGCAAGAAATCGTTCACTCTGCTCTGCCACACTCCACTCCACCAGTGGAGCTTTTATATTAAATCAGATACTTAGTGCCTGCTCCTGCCTTCATTCCGCTGAGTTCTCTCCCAGGGATCTCCTTATACAAATAGAACTCTGTTGGGCCACACTGTCAGTTGCCAGAAACATCTGAAACCTCACCAATGACAACAGTTTAGGATTAATCTGTGATTTCCGACTCACAGGCATTATTGTATCAGTTGATGCTTCCTAGCTTGGAGCCTAGATATTAGTTTCAAGTGTTAAACAAGTGTGAGCTTTAAGAAAAGCGAATGTTATTTGCTTCCATTTCCACACTTGCTTCTTTTTAGCCAAGAAATGCTTTCCTGACTTTGGACCAATTAATAAATACAGCATTCAATTCATCACAGTGATGAATTGAATGCTGTATTCATCAGAGCACTGGGGAGAGGAGGTAAACACCAGGTTGGCAGTGTTACCTGTTCCTGCTGAGGGAAGGCATCAGCCCAAGACTGAGTGACACCGGGCTGGCTAGGTCCTCTGGGCAATGGACATACAGGCAAGAGACAAGAGAAAGTTAGGGAGCTTCAGTGCAAGGATAAGAAGTCTCTACTTACAGAAATGCCATGGGGTCTACTTGCTGGAGTCAGGCTTTTATAGCCCTCAGGTTAATTTATCATGACCTTGTGGCTGCAGCCCTTACTACTCAGAAGGGATACATCCATCAGGATAGATTTTAGTCCCATCCCCTTTGGCTTACTTACTAGAAAAACCAGAGAAACACATGCAATTCAGCTTAGCAATCATCATGATTTTAAATTTAATTCTTACATATTCTAAATACTGGCACACATCTATCCCCCTTTTTTTCACCCCAGAATGAGAACATTATAGTCACTACACAGAAGTTTGTCAGGGGGAGTGAGGCCAAGCACACAAATCCAAAAATTTAGCCTCCACTTTTTCACAACATGTTTATAGATCTAAGGGACTTGTCCATGGTCCAAATAAATAGTAACTAGTGAACCTTATATCAAGGCCAGATCTCCCTGATTCTGTGGTGGCATTTTGTGAGTCTAATGGATAGACTGGGTAGACTGATTCCCTGTTGTAATACTGGGGAAAAATTCCCTATAAAGATTAAAATGAATAAACAGCCCCTCCCACCATCTCCAAAAGAAGATGAACTAGCAACCTCTGAAGTATCAGTTTAATCCTCTAGTCCTCTTCTGTCCCTTGGTCCAGTTGCTGTCATAGTGACCAGCTCTTTATGGGCTCTATAGCAACCTGAAAGCACCTTGTCTCACGCTGGTGTTGGAACAATGTAGCTCTTACCTCCTCCCTGGGGTGGGGTGCAGTGGAAACCCACATGATGTTCACACATGCATAACCCAGAAAAAGAGGGGCGTCAGTGCCCTGTAGAATAAACCTTTAACCAATGGAAAGTATTGTAGGTAATTCTTTGCCCTTTCTCTTCACCAGTGGACACTTCTGAGGTGCAGTTTATGTAGCTTTTTAAGGGCTGTCTTTTAGGATCTAGCATTCTCATCTCAGTTCTTCTGCCTTCCCTACTGCACTGCCTACAGTATAATGGGAGACTTGATACTGATACGATTAAGTACTTTTATACATGTCACTCAGAAGTCACTATCACAAAGTATAGTTAGTATAAATCATGTTGTAGCATATCATAGAGTCTATGAAATTCGAGAAAGCAAATTTAATGACAAAGTAATGATGAGCAGGTGCCCAGAATAAAAAATAGTAAAAATCTATTGTTGCTAGATTTGTCCTTACAAATGGCCTTGTTCAACCTTCTCATTTTAGAAATGAGGAAACTAGCCCCAGCTGGTTTGGCTCAGTGGCTAGAGCATCAGCCTGTGGACAGAAGGGTTCTGGGTTCGATTCCAATCAAGGGCACATTCCTGGGTTGCAGGCCTGGTCCCCAGTAGGGGGCGTACAGGAGGCAGCTGATCAATCATTCTCTTTCATCATTGATGTTTCTATCTCTCTATCTCTCTCCCTTCCTCTCTGAAATCAATAAAAATATATTTTTAAAAAGGTATTAGAAATGAGGAAACTATAGCCAGAGAAGTTAAGTGACTTGTCTCAAGTCACACAGTTAATATTTGGCAGACTCTCCCCCTCGACCCCCCCCCCCCCCGCCCGTGCAAATAACTACACTGTGCTTTTTACATCACAATACTGATCCTGACCAATTACATCAACATTTTGTCCACTACACAGTTTTGGCACACAGAACAAAGAGCGAGTCATCAGACCCCCGCAACTTGAGGAAAAGTATCCACTAAGGGCTCTACATTATCATTCTGTTCTCCCACATCTTTTTGGTTGTTAATCATTTTACATAACTGTTTTTATTCAAGAAAGGGGCAGCCATGATTACTCTACATAAATATTCAATCTGCCCAATAACTACATACCCAATTATAAATTATTTTGAATCAGTTCCCAGAGTACAATATCTCTAAGTAAATGAACAAGTAAGAGGATAAGACTTCAGAGCACGTAACTAGAGTAACATTTGAGTGTCTGCCCAAAACAGAAGCCATGTGGCTCTCTCCTCCTCTTTGGTTCTAATCCATGAATGAAAAGTTTGGTCAAAAATTCATGTCAGTTTAATTTAAAAAACATCTGTTGAGGATCCACAATCTGCAAGAAGCTGAGCTAATAAAAACTCAGCCATCTCTTTAAGAATCTGCTCAATTCCTTTCTCCCCCACAAAATCTTTCCCAGTTACTATTGATCTCTCTCCCTGAGGGACAATAGCACTTGACCAAACCATGTATAATAATAGGAAAATCAGCGTGGCATAATCTGTAGTACTCTTTTCTTCTTTCAAGTAAAGACTTTGAACTCTACAAGGACAGGAACTAAATAGGTGAGTTCTTTGTTCACTGCTGTAATCCCTAGCAACTAGCACACCGCACAGCATGTATTAGGCACTTATTTGTTGTACTAACTGTGGAATCAGTCTTGTTCCTCAGCCTGAAGGGTAACCAACTTGTCCCAATTTACTTGGGATTATCTTAATTTTGCACTAAAAGTCCTACATCCCAGGATACCCATCAATCTAGGCAAAGGGGGAAGGTTGGTCACCCTATTATAGGAGTTCATAAGCTGGTCAACTTGTCAAAACCACGTCTTCTAAAAGTATGGACTTTAGAAAATTAACTTTCATTTGTAATGCTAACAGCAAGTCACGCAGGTAAAACATACATGGTGTCAAAACAAGCCAAAGGAAAATCATTTGGGCAAAAAAATGAAAAAGGATCGCAAATCAAATTTATAGAAAATATTCCTTTATTAACTTTTGGTCGAGAATATGTTTGTATATTTTCAGAAAACAACTCCGAGACATGTGGATTCCTGCAACAGAGAGGAATTGACAGGAGTGCTCCAGCCATGAAGTCAGAAGAGAAACAGTCCAGAGATGGAAGACGCAGACGATGCCTTGCCATACTAGCAGTCAGCAGATATGCGTCACTGCAGATTGCCCAGGACCAAACCAGAGAGGGTCGGACCTGCAATACCACCATTTGTCCACCATCCAGAACTGAAATATCATTGCTGTTATGAACACATAAACAACTGTTGGACATAGAAACCGGGACTCAAAAGAACTGCTGGCCCAGAAAGAAACTCACTATAGACTGATTCATTTGCCTCTCAGCATAACTATTATTGCTTGTCTCATTTTCGGTTCCTATAAGTGTATCCCTAGTATCACATGAGCTCACTCATCTAGGGGAAAAGATGAACAACATAGACTGAAGAACAAGAACAGCATTGATCAGACTGTCAGACCTCAGAGGGAAGGTAGGGGAGGGTGGGGACAAGGGAGATAGATCAACCAAAGGACTTGTGTGCTTGCATATGAGCCTAACCAGTGATCACGGACAACAGGGGGAGGGGGCATGCGTGTGGGGGGGTTTGGGAAGGGAACGGGGGGAGGGGGTTGATGACAAATATGTGATACCTTAATCAATAAAGTAATTAAAAAAAGAGAAAAATAAATAAATAAATAATTATACACCAAAAAAATAAAATAAAAATAAAAGTATGGACCCTGAGACTCTGCTGGGTGTGTAATGAATGATGAATATACATTTGCGCAGTCTTTGTTTCCCCTAGAGACTTAACTAGAACTATTTCCAAAGAGGTTGTTTTTCCAGACTATTCCCCAAAATCTACTAATATTACCTTCATAGACTAAAATCATCTTAGAGAATATTTTTTTCTAGAAAGAAGTAAATTCCTCTGTCATTAAAATCTGACTCACAGAGACGCTCAAGTGACCTAGGATCAGGGCAGTTCAGGGGCAAGAGGAGAGCATAGTGACCCCGAAAGTCCCTGTGGAGGACCACAAAGGTTTCAGAAAACATCCAAGAGAGGAGAGGCAATTTCACTTAGTTACCAGTAAGTGACCATGTCTTCAACCCTTCTTTGATGCAGTGAAATAAGCAGTAGCATTTTTTTTGGGGGGGGGGTCCCAAATCCAGAAGGTGTAGTAATAAAAATTGTAGAAGGCACTCTATTAGCTTAAGATTTTATATTAACTTGTTTGACCCAACTTCCCTTTTATGTCTCAAAAAATGCAATGCATACATGCTAATTGTATTAAAAATAAAAAAGCATAGAAAATAAACAATTTCAAGTACAGTTTCCTCTCCACACTCAACCCTAACCAAATCTTTCCCTCCCCAAGAAAAACTGCTGTAATGGTTTAGCATGTATCATTTTGGGGGGTTTGTTATGTAATTTAAGCATATTAATAAATATAATTTATTCAGAAATAGAATCATTTTTCTGCATTTGTCATTTCACATATATCTCTCAAAATCTTTCTCTTACTATGAATAGGATACTACCTCATTATTTTGTTTCATGATGTATTATCATGTGAATGTGATAATTTAACTGCTTTCCCTTTGGTACACATTTAATTTGTCTCTAAGTTTTTGCTGTCGCTGTTACTGCTACCAAAAAAATAATGTGCTTGTTTTATTGCTGTATTAAAAGGTATGTGGATTTTAAATTTGATATACCTAATTAAATGGTTTATAATTGGTGTCATGTTTTAGTGGGCAATTTGGTAGTATCTGGAAGTACCCACTTCACTCTATCTTTACCTACACCAGATATTATTAATCTTTTAAAACTTGGCAATAAGCCCTTGCTAGCTTGGCTCAGTGGATAAAGCGTCAACCTGTGGACTGAAGGGTCACAGGTTTGATTCTGGTCAAGAGCATATGCCTAGGTTGTGGGCTTGATCCCCAGTAAGGGGCAATGCAGGAAGCAGCTGATCAATGATTCCCTCTCATCATTGATGTTTCTATCTCTCCCTCCCTCTCCCTTCCTCTCTGCAATCAATAAAAATATATTTTTTAAAAAGAAAGAATATTCTACTTCTAAGTAAAAAAACAACAACAAAACTTTAAAAAATTGGCAATATGACTGTGAAAATACATCATACTGTCATTTTAATATTGATTTTTGTTGATTATTAGTTAAATAACTTTTAGTCATTGAATCAGAACCTCTTTTTGAAATATTTACAATATGCAAAGCCTCTCGTGGGTGATCTTATTGGATGGGGATATAGTGATAAGTAAGACAGACAGGGTGCCCATTCTCATGGGTTTTATATTCTACTATAGGCCCAGTGCATGAAATTCATGCATGGGGGTGTGTGTCCCTCAGCCCAGCCTGCACCCTCTCCAAGCTGGGACTCCTCGAGGGATGTCCAACTGCCCGGTTAGGCCCGATTCCAGTAGGATCGGGCCTAACCGGGCAGTTGGATATCCCTCTCACAATCCATGACTGCTGGCTCCCAACTGCTCGCCTGCCTGCCTTCCTGATTGCCCCTAACCACTTCTGCCTGCCAGCCTGATCACCCCCTAACCATTCCTCTGCCAGCCTGATTGATGCCTAACTGCTCCCCTGCCAGCCCGTTTGCCTCTAACTGCCCTCCTCTGCAGGCCTGGTCACCCCTAACTGCCCACCCCTGCAGGCTTGATTGCCCACAACTGCCCTCCCCTGCAGGCTTGACTGCCCAAAACTGCCCTCCCTTGCAGGCCTGGTCCCTCCCAACTGCCCTTCCCTGCTGGCCATCTTGTGGTGGCCATCTTGTGTCCACATGGGGGCAGCCATCTTTGACCACATGGAGGCAGCCATCTTGTGTGTTGGAGTGATGGTCAATTTGCATATTACTCTTTTATTAGATAGGATAGAGGCCTGGTGCACAGATGGGGGCCAGCTGGTTTGCCCTGAAGGGTGTCCCGGATCAGGGTGGGGGTTCCCTTGGTGCATGGTGTGACCTGGGCGAGGGGCTTGTGGTGGTTTGAAGGCCATCCACGCCCCCCGGTGACCCAAGCTGAGGCCCTTGTATCTAGTATTTATTTATCTTCTATAATTGAAACTTTCTAGCCTTGAGTGGAGGCCTTGGCCGGCCAGGGTGTGTGGAAAGCTTGGCTTCCTCCATCACTGGGGAAACCCAAGCCTCCTGTTGGCTCCGTGGCCGCAGCCATTTTTTTTGGGATTTATTTATCTTCTATAATTGAAACTTTGTAGCCTTGAATGGAGGCCTAGGCTGTCCAGGGTGTGTGGAAAGCTCGGCTTCCTCCATCGCCGGGGGCAACCCAAGTCTCCTGTTCTCTCCATGGCTGCAGCCATCTTGGTTGGGTTAATTTGCTCTTAATTGGCTGGTGGGCATGGCTTGTGAGTGTAGCGGAGTGATGGTTAATTTGCATATTACTCTTTTATTAGATAGGATTTCAGGAAAACAGACAGTACACCAATAAACACATGCATTAGGTTTATGATTCTCTGAGTTAATATAAAGTAGGGAACGGAGCATATAGTGTAACCTGGGGTACTGCTGTCTTATATAGGGTGGGTATGGAAGGTGTTTCTGACAAGAAGACATTAAAGCCAACCTGAAGGAAGTGAGAAGATGTGCCATGTGGTTATCTACAGGCAATGGGGTTCCAAACAGAGGAAACAGCAAGAGAAAAAGAATCTGGCTGAAACAAGCCTGGCATGTTCAATTCCTTGGGCATTTGTTATTTCTTCTGAGAGTTACTTATTCATACATTTTCTCTATGTTCCCACAGGGTTATCATTTTTCCATTATTAATAAATAGGAACTCAAGTTATGTCTAGTTATACTTCACCTTTCAAATCCTATATAATAAAAGCCCAGCAGCCATAATGGTGTAATGACCAGAATGACCAATTGACCAGTTGCTATGAGGTGCATTGACCACATCTCGGTCCCTCCCCTGCAACCTCCGGCCTGCAGGCTCCAATTCCCGGATGGTGAATGGGAAGCAGGGGTGGGTAGCAGCAGGGTGGGACTGGGGACTGGTGAGGGGAACCGGGTGGGTGGTGGCATAGGGACGGGACTGGGGACTGGTGAGCAGGCGGAAGATGGCCCTGATCGCCGGCTAGGCCTAAGGACCCTACCCACGCACGATTTCATGCGCTGGGCCTCTAGTATGTTATAAAGGTTTTCTCCCCATTTGGTTTTTACAAGAATGTATGTATGGTCTTCCTTTTATTGTGAACAAGAGTTTTTAAAGTTTTGTGTCCTGTGAAAGACTTTTTTCATGTTCATTTTTCCTGTGAAAATAGAGGTTGGACACATTCCAGATCAGTTACCATCAACTACTTATTGCAGATTGTTTCCTTAGCCCTCTGGTATTCCCAAAGGACCCTTTAGACTTACCATCATGTTCTAGGGAAGCTGCACGGCTCACAGGTAACCACCAGCTGCTGTCATCCCCTCCAAGACATGGGTCTGCCCCCTGAACCCAAAGCTATATACCAAATACAATTTTATTCTTTTCCTCATTCAATGAAGAAATGAGATTTGGGTTGACTTACTGGGGTTCTGAGATAACCTTAAAATGGATATAATCCCAGGCTTTCCTCTGGGTGACTCTGGAAATGGTGTAGTGAATGGGTAAGTCATGAATTCCTCCCCATTTACATTTTCCTGAGACTCCAGGAAAGTATATGACAAGGGAATTCAGAGTATAATGAAGAAGTTATCCCTCAAACCCTTGGAGGACAAATAGTTCAGAAGCTTGGGTTAATTATAAACTTCCTAGGTATATTCTAGATCTGGATACACAGCTTTGAAAGAAACCTGAGGGCATGATTCTCAAATCTGACAGAGCATAAGACTCATCTGTAAGACTTTCTGAAAATGCAAACCTTGAATCAAGAAATTCTAATACATTTATTTTTTAAATTTAAATTCTTTATTGTTTAAAGTATTACATAAGTCTCCTTTTCCCCTAATTGACCTCTCCCCGGCCACCCCCGACCCCAGCACATGCCCTCTTCTCCTCCCCACATCTGTGTCCATTGGTTATGCTCATATGCATGCATACAAGTCCTTTAGTTTATCTCTTACCCCTCACCCCTGCCTTCCCTCATAGGTTGGACAGTCTATTCAATGCTTCTATGACTCTGGTTCTATTTTTATTCATCAGTTTATGTTGTTCATTATATTCCACATATGAGTGAGATCACATGATATTTATATTTCTCTGACTGGCTTATTTTGCTTAGCATAATGCTCTCCAGTTCCATCCATGCTGTTGCTAATGGTAAGAATTCCTTCTTTTTAAGGCAGTGTAGTATTCCATTGTGTAGATGTACCACAGTTTTCTAATCCACTCATCTGCTGATGGGCACTTCAGCTGTTTCCAAATCTTAGCTATTGTTAATTGTGCTGCTATGAACCCTGGGATGATGATGAGCCCTGGAAAGTGTATTTTTAAAGCCAAATGGCAATTCTGGTGCCGATCCATGCTTGGGAAGCCTAATTGCAAACATGAAGCTCAGATCACACTGACCATTTTGCCAGTTGTCTACACACATCCACAACATCTGTTTTATTTCCAAAACAATTTCTAGAGCACTTGAATATTATGGGCTATTTAATAATATTTTTTAAGAATGTTGAATGGCAAATGTTTAATAAAATGGAGTATACATGCTTTTAGCTATTCGGTTTTGTGAAATAAAACACTAAGGTTTACCCCTCTAGGAATTAAGTGCCTCTGGTGGCAACACACCTCAAGTTTATAAACTTTGTTCTTTAATATGGAGTATTCTAACTTGCTTTTGCTTTATTTGTTCCCACTGGTTTGTTATTTCTTCAGAGTAAGCATTCTTTTTCAATTTTTTTCCCACCATAACATGTCAAAGGCTCAAGAACATTGGAAGCAGAATGGTGGTTCATAAACATATACTGTCTGACCACATGCTCCAGAAATCAGCAAACTGAATAAACCACTATTATATTTTAAGAATTGATTGCCTAAACAGAAAATTAGGTTCTCTATATATTACCCATAAAGGAAGACATCTTATTAATTCACAATAATCATAAACAGTACCTAAACTTCCTTATCTTGAGTAAAATTCTAAAACATAAAGACGATACCAACTAATGTGGTTAGAAAATAAAACACATATGGTAATTGAAATACCAGAATACATAAAACATGATTTCTTTTGGAAAGATAAAATTTTAGGGGGTGGGGGCAGAGAAGGTTGGGGCATGTGGGAGACATGTAGAGGTTGCATTTCCAGGCAGGTTTCGCTATTTTTATGACCCTAAAAAAGTCAATGTAGGAGTATGTTATTTCAACGCCAATCACAAGACAGGAAAATACTTGCCTTAACCTCCAGACAGCAGCAAAACTAAGTTTATGATTCAGGAATCCATGATTCACTTTAGAAGAATCAGAGGCCAACACACACTGTCAAGTCTTCTGAGCCACACTGGGGCACAGCAGTCCACATTTTCAGACCTTCATCTGTGCTTTACTAAACGCATCCTGTGCTAGTTGGATGCTTTTCTGTTTCTCATCACTGGGTTTCTTACTTACCTCTCCAGTCTAAGTTTCTCCCCAGGCTCCATCCACCCCTCCACTAAGCACCCCAGCAAGACTGGCAAAAACAATAGTATAAGTACACTTGTTTTCTTCTCATCTCAACTTTCTATGAAGGAGTCTGTATTTATTTTACTGAGATTTTGTATTACTTAGTTCTGGAAATAATTGTGTGGTCAAGATAATGGATACAAAGAGAGAAGCTTGAATATTGCTCCCAATATTATACCTTCTGTTCATGACTGGTGATTCTATATAATAAAAGCCTAATATGCTAAGTTCTGGTCATCCATTCAATGAATCAAAGCATAAAATGCTAATGATATGCTAAGGCCACTCAACCAGTCACTATGATGTGCACTGACCACCAGGGGCAGGCAGACAGTCAACCAGTCCACCAGTTGCTATGACATGCACTGACTACCAGGGGGCAGACCAGTAGGTTATCTTGCTGCTGGGGTCTGGCCAATTGGGACTGAGTGAGATGGGCCAGATATGCTCTGGAGCCCTCCCGCAGTCCCTCCCCAGCTGGCCAACTTCCCACATCCCTCCCCGGCCTCGATCGTGCACGGGTGGGGTCCCTGGACCTGGCCTGCACCCTCTCGCAATCCAGTACCCTTAGGGGGATGTCATAGAGCCAGTTTTGCCCCAATCCCACAGGCCAGGCTGAGGGACCCCACTGGTGCACAAATTCATGCACCGGGCCTCTAGTTATGAGTATAAAAGAATAGGCCTCTTTCCTTAAGGAGTTGGGAGTGGAAGGGAGATCTCTCTGGTGTGGTTTATGCTACAGAGCCCTACCCTGAAGTATCATGCCAAGGTGAGACCTTACCTGAAATCACATTTTTGCTGGGCTCTATCTCCTTTGTTTTTCTGCTTTCCTTTAGTGGCTCTGCCTGGACCACACTCCCTGAATGAATCATATGCACTCAATCCCTGCCTCAGGCTTTGCTTCTAAGAGACCCAAACAGAGACAATGTCTAAAAAGGACTTTTAGGAATTTTGCTATGGGCTGTATGACTTACTGGTATAATTCCAAGGTGTTTGATCTTAGCATTTGTTTCTTTTGAATATATCTCTACATGGAGATGGCCTTTTGGACAAAAACAAAAAGGCCTAGATTATTTATCCTATCTAATAAAGAGGGAATATGGTAATTGAGCATCACACCCTCACGGAGATGGCGGCGCCCACAGTCAATAAGGAGGGAATATGCTAATTGACTGCCATGCCCTCAAAGATGGCGGCACCCACAGCCACAAGAAGATGGCACCCAGTCCTCTCAGCCCCACCAGGGCGGCAGGCACGTGGCATGGCCAGGTCCGCCTCAGGCGGGTCTGGCTGCTCCGTGCACCTGCCTCCAGAATCCCCCAGTCCCCTCACCCCCCGGCCGCCCAGGGCCGGCCCAAGGCACAGGCAAGCCTTGGATGGCGGCTGCCCAGCCAACGCCCAAGGCACAGGCAAACCTCAAGGCTCAGGTAACCAGGGCCGGCCAAGGCTTGTGCTGCCAGCAGCGGCAGCAGCAGAGGTGTGATGGGGGTGTCGCCTTCCCCTGATCGCTGGGTCACCTCCTGCCCCTGAGGGCTCCCAGACTGTGAGAGGGGGCAGGCTTGGCTGAGGGACGCCCCCCTCCAGTGTATGAATTTTCATGCACCAGGCCTCTAGTATTATGATAAACTTCTTTGAACTTTAGAAGGTAATGTACCTTACCGTCTCTTCAGATCTTCTTACATGCTGCTCCCTTGGTCTAGGAAAATTTTCATCCTGTTGTGTTTTTTTGTGTGTCTAGAAACCTCTAATTTATCCTCAGTTTAGATTCTTCCAGAAACTCTCCCACATCTCTTCCTACCCTTTCTTTCTGAATTTATGCTACATATCTCTCTCTCATGTATTCTCATGACACTCTGTACATCTTCTAGTCATGATATATTATAAACTCAAGAAGTACATGGGATGACTATATCTTGTTCATTTCTGAGTCCTCAGAATCAAACTTGGTACCTGACATATAATAGGGATGAAATTTGAAATAAAAAAAAAATGAGCAAATGTGTGAATGCTAACAAAATGGAAAATTTGTTGGGTGGTATTGTTTATTTTGTGATATCTAGAAAGGGCTTGGGCATGGTATAGATTTGGGACAATTCTTCTCAAAAGGTGAACAACTAACTTGCACTCTATCCCTTATGTACCTTCCTCCAAGTTGTTCTCTGCCACCTTTCCAAAGAGTGTTGCAGATGAGGCGGGGGTGGGAGTGGGGGGTAGGTGCTCCATGTTGCATTTGGAAAAAGCTTGAATTATGATTACTAGACTAGAAGCTACTTAATTGTCACTAGACTATAAACTACTTAACTGAAGGGATTGGGTCTTATTCACCTCTTTATTCCAAAACTCTATCACAGTGCTTGGCAAATAGAAAATGTTCAGGAAATATTGAATAAGCAAATGAGGTTAGTTTTCTGGAGCATAGTCTAGTGCCATATGCATTCATTAAGAATAAATTTTGAATGTACCTTTTTCATTGCTAATTTTGAATACTGTTCTGTCTTTCCTCTAGAATCAACTCACTCTCCTCTTTTGTTGCCAGAGGCATTCCTATGCCTCCATATATGCTGTTCTTTTTATCTAGAATGCCTCCTTTGTGCATCCAAATCTCATGGAGTCCATTGAAGCCCTCAACTGATCATGAAGCTTTCTTTCCCAGACTCTTCTATCTCTTGTTGACCTTCTTCTTCATTGGATTTCATAAACTAAAACCACAGTAATGTCATTTCCTCTAGGGCACAAGCTCTATCTTAGACACCGGGAATGCAGAAATAAATAACACAGTGCCAAGAGCATGATTGCCATTCAATAAATGTTTTTATATTTTAAAATAAATGATGATAGTGGATTGGGGGTGAACTAAAATTTTTTTCATCACTTGCTGTAGTCCAAAGCTAAATTTCAGATTAGAGAAAGACAGCTTGGGCACAAGTGAGTTCATTGGTAGTTAATAAAAGGAAATTTACAAATATACCTAGTGCAGTGTGGTTAATGCATTTTTAACACTAAAAGGCTAGGATTATTTTATCCCAAAAGAGATGTCAACATTACATTAATTTGAAATATATGAGTTCTTTACATAGAATCAATGGGAATTTTAGAAGGGAAATAATTCATATTGTGGTGAAGTATGTTTGATTGTAGACATTGAATGAAAAATACAGTTGTAGCCCTGAATTGAAGCCATTCCACAATTTCATGCCCCTCTCCACTAGCTATAGGACTCCCTATTGCTCCTCAAAATAGCAAGCACTGAGACCAGAACCCTCGCTTTTCCTCAAAAGCATCAACACTCTGTAGTTGTCTGAAGTCATATGATATTTTTAGAATCTGATAGAGAAAGGAAGTAGCACACATTGCGAAAGGGAATGGCGATTGCTAGGAGAAGTGGGTGAGAATAGGAAAACTGACTTGGAAGGTGAAATAAGAGATGCCGCATGTAAAGGAGAGTGTCTGGAGATGAAGATGTGTTCCTGTGGAACACCTTTGAGTTCTGTGTCAGGGATCACAACCCAAATGACTTCAGGAGGTAGAAAGGTAGGGAGTGCCGAAGTCTCCATCAGATAAAAGGAGGCTTGTATAACCTTACAGGTATTTAAGTTTTAAAAAATTGACCACAAATTTGAAACTCAAAGCCCAGATAGTAAAGCTGAGTGCTTTGCGTTACCAAGGGAAATACCCTTGGTGCACAAACATGCTTGAAATCTTAAACTTGTTTTCAGCTTCAAGAAAATTGCCTAACCCCCTCCGAGAATACCACTGGAGTCCAGGTTACATTTCAGCTGGGAAGATGGGCAAGGTAGGCGTGGCATAGGAATAAGTAACCCCACTACCTCTGCCATTAAGGTCACTCAGTGGGCATTAACAGTGCCTTGACTTTGTATTACTGACCACTGAGAAAATAATCCCCTAGAGGGCAAAACAAATATGACCTATACCTTAACTTTCCTCTTATCAGAGTGTAGCTTGAAAGACACTTGGCACCAAAAAATGTTTATTCAAATCTCAGCTATGCTACACACTAACTGCGTGCCTTTGGGAAATTCATTTAACCTTACTCTCAATTTTTCAACTATAGTGTGAACATTTGGACTAAAGGATCTTTTTTGTTTTCTTTCAGCTCAAAAAGTTACTAAATGTAGGGAAATTTTGATTACTATAAAGTTGTTTATCATGAGCAAAAGTCTTGACTGTAAGTTATTCAAGTATTCTAGATTGCTTTCATGGGTATAAAGTATATTAACTCATTTGCCCTCTGAATATTATCATATTCTCCTGGTTAAACATCTCTCACAAATGGATATCATTATTATCCTTACTAGAAGCCCGATGCATGAAATTCGTGCAAGGGGCTCAGCCCTCACAGCTGCGGCAGCTTGCCTCAGCCTTCGCAGCCCTGGCTTCGTCTGGAAGGTCAGCTGGAAGGACGTTTGGAAGGTTGTTCGGCTGTCCTGTCTAATTAGCATATTATGAGGAAATCAGTAAAGACTTTGTCAAGGGGCTTTGCCATCCAAACGTATCTATGAAATGTGCTTGAGTAAACAGTCTAAAAACTTTTTTAAAAAATTGAAAATAGATTTGTAAAGTATAATTTATTCTTATTAGAGATATTCCCTAGTGATAATCACTTTCTTTTAAAGTGTAGTACTACTATTACTAATAATAAATACTCAATGTCACAGAGCATTTGGTATGTGGGGCAATCTTTGATATGCCTTAAAGAATTTAATCTTTGCAGCATCCTTATAAGATGGGTACTAAGAATATTCCAATTTTACCATTGGGGAAACTGAGGCACAGAGAGGTTATACAACTTACTGAAAGACACTGCTGGAAAATGGTAAAGCCAGCATTGAATCAAATCAGTCTGGCTTTGCTTAATAACTCTGCTGAAAATCATCCCATTTGTTATCTAGACCATAATGTCCAGCACTCATTTGTTCCCAGTAGTGTTTAGTGTTTCCACACTTCCAGATGTCTGGCCCTTCTGCTTTCTATGATTCCTGTATCTTTTTCAAGACCTCTCAATAAATGAAGTGTTCTCATATTAGGTCTCCTACATGTGACTGTTTTTCCCTTTCCCGTTATAAGGCCCTGATGGAGACTAATGAAGCAAAAGGGAGAAGCAGTTGTCATTCTGTCTGCCATTTGTGAACCAAAGCATGGGTCGGCCCCTCTTTGCCCTTCCCCTAAATTCCAAGTATTTTCACAACCCTTTTGCACTTTCATTAAAATTTTTACTAAGCTCCAGTTCTTTCTGATCTCTGTCATTCTTTCTGTTTAGTGTCACTTACTTGCCTCTGACCATTCTTTGATACTTTTGTTTGTATTTATTAATTAATTAATTTATTTATTATCTATTTTTATTTATTATTGAATTTATTGAGGTGACACAATTATATTGGTTAACACAATTATACAGGTTTCAGGTGCACAATTTCAAAACATATTATCTATTTTTATTTATTATTGAATTTATTGAGGTGACACAATTATATAATTGGTTAACACAATTATACAGGTTTCAGGTGCACAATTTCAAAACATATGATTTGCACACTGTATTGTGTTCACCCCCCCCCCATCAATAGTTATTAAGCATCTATGTATTCTCTACTAGTCATTATAATGATCCTTAGGTGATCAAGGATGAAAATGGCATAGCCCTTGCCCTTGAGAAGCATACAGTTTAGTAATATCAAAATAAAGTCACTCAGAAAATAATAGTGAGACTGCAGAGAGCTTGCCTCCTATTTTAATGAGTGAGGAGAGTTCCGTTTGTCCTACCTGGAACTCTCATGCCAAGTCCATCTAACTTTCAGGAGGATGGTTAGCCTCCTCCCCTCTAAGGCTCATTCTTCCATCACTGGAAAGTCATATGCCAGAATCTTATTAGGAGTTAACACTCAGTATATGACACTACAGAAGATTTTTACTTCTTAATAATTGTATGGACTTTACACATTTTTTTTTTCATTAAATAGAGGCTCTTTAAACTATCTAGAGCAGGCATGTCAAACGCGTGGCCCGAGGGCTGCATGTGGCCCACAACGAATATTTTTGTAGCCCAGCCAATATAATGGTTGTAAGAAATGTTTTAATAAAAATTTTAACTTAATTTTTACAATATCCTGTTATACATAATTATTAATAACAAAGTACAACATTCGCTAATGAATGATTACTACTACCGTATAATCGTGTTGCATTCATTTCCCTTGCCTTATGGGCAGGCGCACCATTTCTCTCCACTAATACTAGCAGCGAATATTTTAGCAGCCAATCGCAAAGTCATTAATCTTGTACTGACTTGTTTGGTGTGCGCAACAGGAAATATTTCACTTTCGGGGAACAAGAAAAATAGGTTCATTTGCGTTATGGTTATTAATTTGTGCAGTTATTCAGTGTCTGGTAAGTTAATGTTCAAGAAAAAAATATTAATTTTTATTAAAATGTTCTATTTTATGTTAACGATTACTAATTTATTTCAGCCCTTTGTATATATGTCTCTATTAAAATAAACCTACATTTCTATGAAAAATTGAAGATTTTTTTTTTTTTTTTTTTTTTTTTTTTGCGGCCCACATAAACTTAAACCTTGTTTATTTGGCCCGTGTTAGCCTTTGAGTTTGACATGCTTGTCCTGGACTACCTAATATTATCTCCTTCCTCTCTAATTCAGTGTCAAAAAACAGTGCTGAGACAGTGGCCTCTTGAGGTATTTCTGCCCAAGGCCAAACTCATGCTGTTCAAGTTCTCCTTGGGCTGAAGTCGCATCATGTGGAGGATGTTTCCCAGTTTTCTGAGACCTTGTCCTGCCATTTGTTGACATCTTTCCAGTAGGTCATTTTCTTTTACAAGCTCATATCTGTCCACATGTTTTGCATGAGCACAGCTCACAGCTTTCTGTAGACTAGATTATGTCCAGAGTATCACTGACAGGTCACAACAGATATTTTCCCTTTACCTTTTTTCATCATTATAGTCTTTCGAAAATTCTAAATTCTGGAGACAGTAACCAAGGTTTCTAGGGCCAATGATATAGAAATAGCAAAAGGAAATCAATAAAAACATGTAAATTTAATTTTGAAGCTGAGCAATATGACATCAGAAGTCCAGTATTTATCTAGCTTGTCCCAGACTAAATTTATTCCTTGATCTTTCTTTATGGGTCCTGGGATTTTAACGTATGGTACCATTTATGGACCTACTGGTTTACTATTAGGCAATTTATATTCAGCTGCCTAAAATCCTTGGGTGAAGAAATGTACTCCTGTCCATATTCCAGTCTGAATAATTATTTTTTGATGTGAAAGAGAAACATAATGTTGCAAAGATGTCAATTATTCCTTTCAACTTCCATGTGCTTTTGTTGTGAAAATCTGACAAGTTTTCCCTGCAGTCTGCTTTATCTCACACCCTCATATTAGCTGTCTTTTCTGAGAAAATCTTCAAAGAAGTTACACCCTTAAAAAGCTGATTTTCTTATTTTACCTTTATCATAAACCAGCATCTCTTCTCAGAAAATGAACCGTAGAATGTTAGAGTTAGAATGAACTTTTCAGATCCTCTTGTTCAAACTCCTTATGGAAAACTGATGGAGTTAAAACTAGAACCAATTCCTTACCAAGTCCTCCCCCACTTCATAGAGCAGAGAGCACATATTCAGGAGCCGGAGGCTCTGCCCTCAGACTCCGTGGTGATT
Source organism: Cnephaeus nilssonii (assembly GCF_951640355.1). Taxonomy (NCBI): domain Eukaryota; kingdom Metazoa; phylum Chordata; class Mammalia; order Chiroptera; family Vespertilionidae; genus Cnephaeus; species Cnephaeus nilssonii. Next base: position 66,482,299 of record NC_137084.1, on the reverse strand, counting down.
AGAACAGAGCTCATTAAATGAAAGGAGAGATAATTTGTCTATCACTATTTTTTATAAATAAATTTGTGATTCAGTGTCACATGTACATAGAGGCAAACATACATATATAGGGTGGGGCAAAAGTAGCTTAACAGTTGTGAGTACATGAAACAGTTTATTCTTATACTAGAGGCTCAGTGCACGAATGTGTGCATGGGTGGGGTCCCTAGGCCTGGCTGGCGATTAGGGCCAGGCCGATCGGGGCCTACCGGTCAGGGGGGAGAGACAGGGGGAGGGACTGCGGGCCCATCAGGGCCTGCTGGCCAGGGAGGGACAGGGGCGCGGGAGGTTGGCCGCTGGCCCCCTAAGGAGGGAGCTGGCCCTTGGCCCCCCTGGGAAAGGAGCTGCGTCTGCTGCCACTCACCCCCTGTTCCCCGTCCCAGCCTGGGGCCCAAAGGCCCAGGCGGGGTGTGGAGAGGAGGCAACAAATGCCAGGCACCAACGCCAATGCCGCCGGCCAGCCGGCTGCTTAGGCTTTACATATATAGATTACTATTTATTAATTATGGTATTATTTTCCATGCAAACAACTCTAAACCTAATTTTGCCCACCCTGTATACACACACACACACACACACACACACACACACACACACCCCTATTTTTTATATAAATTTATTCAGCTACAATGCTAGTAAAATGTCACATATCTATTAATGGACCAAGAGGAGAAAAAAATAAAAAAAGCTTTGGGCAAGATGTAGGAAAAGCCAAAATTATTAGAAGATATAGGAAAGCAAATGAAATAAACTAAAGGTTATAAAGCAAGTAGGAAACTGAAGTCCTATAGACCAGTGAGAAAAGTTTACTTTCCTCTTAACCATTTTAGAATGAAAAAAATCTGTTTCCAAGGGAACAGTGCCATTAAATTGCAACCACTGGAGGGACTAAAAGATACTTCCACCAACCCCCAAAAAAAGCACCTATTCATTTATACACTCATTCTTACGCTCTGAAATGACTTGGCCTTGGATTGGGTGATTTATGAAGGGATCGGCTTGACTGTGAGCCAAGCACTCTCTTTGTAGCAGGCTAAGGGTATGACCACATTGCGGAAGCAGGGTGTCTTGACATTATGAGGTAAATTACCTCCTCCTGGATACCAAGTGGTACCAGGAAAAAGTAATTTACCTTCTTCAGGTTACACACCCCCAGAGGATAAAGCACTCACCTAGATGAGCAAACTCCTTTTCCCCCTATTATTATGAAATGCCATCCTGACACTGTGTTCTCTTTGCCCTGGCCCATCAGAGAGCTGGCTTTCATCATTCGTTTTTATGCTTTTTCCCTTTCAGTGCACTGAACAGCGAGGGAAAGGACTCCGTGGCGAAATGAAAAGTGCTGTTTCCACTGGAAATCAAAGGTCACAACTCAATGGAGTGATACTGGGTTGCTTCTTCCTCAGATCTGTGTCCCTGGAACACAGATGGGATCTACACTAAAAGATGAAAGATTTCCAAAAGTGAAGTGGAAGAACAAGGTACAAACATGTTCAACCAGGCTGATTTGCAACCACACAGAAGCAGCCTGAAAATAAACATTCTAAATGGCATTTCTTACAACTGTTTGTTACAACTATTTTACAACGCTCTACAGCACTAACTCCAGGGCTTCGTTTGGCATTTAATGGCTCTGCAACCCCTTAGTGAGAATGAGCAGATGACCTCTTTCAGGACATCCATGAGCTCTTTTCAGTCATGAGGGCATCATGTTATGTCCTCAAAAACTCAATTTCATAAATTATCCTTTGTGTCTTCCAAGAGTTAATGTGACCGCCCTCTTCCCAAATGACTCACTCTCTTTTCATCCACAGAGACAGGTGTGCCATGGATTTGATTGCATCAAAATAAGCACTAACTAAGGAGAGAATGTTTACAGAATTAAAGGCAGGAGAAAATATTAGACATATATCAAGATGGGCAGGTATAAAAATACACAAGGGTGTCCTGACCCATCATGGTTTTCATGGAAAAATTAACTTCAAAAAGGCAATGAATTTTTGTGGTTTGTTTTATTTTGTTTTCTGGGAACGCTGCTCTATTAACTGAGATAAATAAAACATAAGACCACAAGCCTTCATATGTACAGCTGTTATTTTGTTAATTTTGATTTTGCCCCTAACTTTATTTATTTTTAAATAGGCCTCAGTTTACAGCAATGGAAAATTAACATTTAAATAGTAGCAAATATAAAATATTAAATATATAAAAGATTAAATATATAAATTAAATATATTAAAATATAAAATGCTTCTAAACTAATGACATCTTAAAGTAAGGGTTACTTTAAGACATTTTAAAGTAGCTCTTTGAAGGAATATAAGATTAAGAGAAAAATAGTGTTAAATTATTCTGCTATAAATAGCAAGTAGTAAATGAAATGGAGCGCTGTCAATGTCATCTAGAGAACTGCTCCTCTCTGGATCCTCCCAGTAAAGGGAAACACAGCTAAAGGAACCTGAGTGATGATCGTGTCCAATTTTTCAGTTATAGAGCACACCCTCTGCTCTGGTTAGATTTGTACTTAACCTGTCTAGTACCCACCAAACAATTACTGGACTAATGACTTTTAAGTTCCCTAAATATAGCACATGCAATATCAGATGAGAGAGAGAGAGAAACACACACACACACACACACACACACACACACACACGGGCACAAGGGCAGCCATAATGACTTTTCCTAAAAACTAAAAAGCCTGCTAATTCATGTGCATTGAGTAGAGTACCTTAATAGTGGGAAATAATTAGGCTAGGTAAATTGCTGTTGTCATCCTACCTAACATATTTTGAGAGCAAAACCAAGAAAGATCATTCTGCTTCCATGTGACTCAACTGCATCCCAAAGCAAAGCTGCAGAATCTTTATAGCAATATAAAAATATCCAGCACACAAAAAGGTAAAATGTTGCCCTAACTGGTTTGATTCAGTGGATAGAGTGTCAACCTGTGGATTGAAAGGTCCCAGGTTCGATTCTGGGCAAGGGAATGTACCTTGGTTGCGGGCACATCCCCAGTAGGAGGTGTGCAGGAGGCAGCTGATCGATGTTTCTCTCTCATTGATGTTTCTAACTCTCTATCCCTCTCCCTTCCTCTCTGTAAAAAAAAAAAAAAGTAAAATGTAAATGTTAGGCATCCAATCAAAACTGTACATATCATTAAGAAGCAAAAAATCAATCAATCAAAACAACCTAGAACTGACATAGTTGTTAGAAGTTGCAGAAAAGGGCATTAAGTGCAGGTTTATATATGTATTCCACATGCTTAAAAAGTTTAGTAGTAACAAGAAAAATATAAAAATGAAAAACTCAAGTTTCTAGAGATATCATCAGTGAGATATAGGGAAACTTCTGGTGGCCTAATATCATGCAATTGCTATTCCTGAAGGGGAGGGAGGGACGGCAGAAAAAAATTTCAAAGAAATCATGGTCAAAATTGTTCTGTATCTGATGCAAACTATTGAAAGCTCAATGAACCCCAAGAACAAGAAATACAAGAAAAACTACACCAAGACATATCATAATCAAATGTCTCAAAACTAGTGACAAAGAGAAAAATCATATTTTATGAAAGTTATATAATATTGTATTATGCTTGTACTAAATAAGTGTTGTTAGATCTCATATATTTTTAGTGGAAAACTTCCTCTTTTTCTCCTTAAATGTATTGGGGTGACATTGGTTAATATGATCATATAGATATAAAGTATACATTTCTGTGATACATGATCTGTATATTACATTGAGTGACCACCCAAAGTCAAATAATTTTCCATCACCAAACATTTGGCCCCTTCACCCCTACCCCCCTAACCCTCTTCCTTCCTTCTGGTAAGCACTATACTGTTTTCTGTGCTTATGAGTTTGTTTCATGTCCCACATGTGAGTGAAATCATATGGCTCTTAGCTTTTTCTGACTGATTTCTTTTGCTTAGCATAATATTCTCAAAGTTCATTCATGTTATTGCAAATGGTAGTATTTCATATTTTCTTATGGTTGAGTAGTATTTCATTATATATATGTACCACATCTTTCTTATCCAATCCTCTATTGAAGGACACTTTGGTTGTTCCATGTCTTGGCCACTGTGAATAATGCTGCAATGAACACAGGGGTGCATATATCTTTGCAAATAAATGTTTCCAAGTTTCTTGGGTAGATACCCAGGAGAGGCATGGCTGGGTTATATGGTAACTCTATTCTTAGTTTTTTCAGGAACCACCTGACTGTTGTTTTTCACAGTGGCTGTACCAGTAAACATTCTCACCAGCCGTGAATGAAGGTTCAAACAACCTACAGATATATAAAAAGATGTTCCCTTCACTAGCTATTACAGAAAATCTTAAGAGCAGCCAGAGATAAAAGACTTGTTAGGTAAAAAGAGTAAATAAATTGATGAAGCATATTTCTTATTGGAAACAATGCAAATAAGAAGATATTGGAACAACATATTTAAAGTAAGAGATGAAAAACTTTCAAATCAGAATTTCTACACCAACCCAAACATATATTTTTAAAGTAGAGGTAAATAAAGACTCTTATTAGCATGGAAAGCCAGAAGATTTTATTTAAGCAGATGCACAGTACAAGAAATGTTAAAGGAGGTCCTTTGGAGAGAAGAAAAATTACACCACAAAAATGAAAATATGGATCTACATGAAGATAGAAAAATATGAAGGCATGGTCAGTAAACAGATAAATACATATTTATTTCTTAGCATTTAAATCTCTTTAAATAGTAACTAAGTAGGATCTGTGCTTTTAAAAAATGGAGTAGACAATCTTTTTCTAATCCTTCCCACTAAGTACAACTAAGAACCCTAGTGAATGTGTACAGGACAAACATTTCAAAACTCTGAAAATTGAAGAGAAGAAGGTATACTGGGACCTTGAAACCAAAGGAATGCCATGGTGGTGAGCTCTCTAGCTCTTTTTATCCGCCTCATACCATATATTCCAGACTAGCCAGACTAGGTGCTGAAAAAGCCAGCATACTTTACATGCTAACAGATGCAGACAATAAAAGCTTCCAGAAAATGTTATTGTCTATAGCCAAAGGACTTGGAAAGGGTCAACCTAGGAAGGTTAAAAAACAAAACCTTAGTGGTGAAACACTAAGTGCTATCTCACTAAGCTCAGGAACAGAAAAAGATGTCTGCTCATGCACTGTATTCAATATTGCTACACTAGAATAAAAAATATCATCAAGAAAAAAATTATCAAGAATACTTAGAAACATTAAAGAAGATTTAAATCAGGGGTCCTCAAACTTTTTAAACAGGGGGCCAGTTCACTGTCCCTCAGACCGTTGGAGGGCCGGACTATAGTTTAAAAAAAACTATGAACAAATTCCTATGCACACTGCACATATCTTATTTTGAAGTAAAAAAACAAAACAGCAAAAACACCCGCATGTGGCCCGCGGGCCGTAGTTTGAGGACGCCTGATTTAAATAAATAGCAAGATACATTGATAGATTTTGTTTTCAAGAAACTTGAAAACATTTGTTTGTAAAGATATATGTACCCCTATGTTCATTGCAGCATTATTCACAGTGGCCAAGACATGGAGACAAGCAAAGTGTCCTTCAATAGAGGATTGGATAAGAAAGATGTGGTACATAAAAGTATATAATGAAATACTACTCAGCCATAAGAAAAGATGAAACACTACCATTTGCAATAACATGGATGAATTTGGAGAATATTATGCTAAGCAAAAGAAATCAGTCAGAAAAAGCTAAGAACCATATGATTTCACTCACATGTAGGACATGAAACTGAAACTCATAAGCACAGAAAACAGTATGGTGCTTACCAGAAGAGGGATGGGGGGGTAGGAGTGAAGGGGGCCAAATGTTTGGTGATGGAAAATTATTTGACTGGGTGGATTTAATATGGTTCACATGTCAATTCTCCCCAAATCAATGTATCCTATATAATAAAAGGGTAATATGCAAATTGACCCTAACGGTGGAACACCCGGGAACAGCTGGTCGCTATGAGTGCACTGACCACCGGGGCAGACACTCAATGCAAGAGCTGCCCCTGGTGGTCAGTGCACTTCCACAGGGGGAGCACCACTCAGCCAGAGCTGACTCATGTCTGGCCAGTGCAGGGGTGGTGGCGGGAGCCTCTCCTACCTCCGCGGCAGTGCTAAGGATGTCCGACTAACGGCTTAGACCCACTCCATGCAGAGTGCAGGCCTAAAACATTAGTAGGACATCCCCCAAGGGCTTCCGGGGGGCCAGAGGGGTGTCTGATAGTCAGCTTAGGCCCAATCCCCCGGGGAGCGGGTTAAGCCGACAGGTGGACATCCCCTGAGGAGTCCTGGACTGCAAGAAGGTGCAGGCCGGCTGAGGGACCCCCCTCAAGTGCACAAATTTTCATGCACTGGGCCTCTAGTAGATTCAATAAAATCCCAACAAAAATCTCAACAGGCTTTTTTTAAAGAAATTAGCAAGGTAATTCTAAAATTCATATGGAAATGTGCAGGACCTATTACAGTCAAAATAACTTTGTGTTTTCAAGATTTACTCTGAAGCTTCAGTAACCAAGACAGTGTGGTATTAATATAGAAATAGAGACATACATTTATGAAGCAGAATAGAGAGTACAGAAATATATGCACATATAATAAATGGTTGCTGGAACAATTGGATATTCATGTTTAAAAGTTAATTTGATTTATAACTTTCAGCAAATACAAAAATTAAAAAGAATAATACTCCGAAATGTAAAACATAAAACTTGCAGAAGAACTAGAACAAAATCTTTGTGATCTTGGATAAGGCAACTATTTCCTAAATATGACACCAGCAGTATCATCAATAATAGAAAAAAGATAAATTGCACATCAAAATTGAAAACCTTTGTTCTTTAAAAATATAAAGAGAAACTACCAACTTGGAGAAAGTATTTGAAAATCATATATCTGAAAAGAACTTGAGTTTGGAACATATTAAGAACTCTAAAAAAATAAACAACCAAATAAAGAAAAGGGCAAAGATTGGGGCACATCACAAAAGAAAACATAATAATTGCAAATAAGCATACAAAAGATGTTCAACATTATTATTCATGAAATCCAAATTAGGAGATGTCACTATATACCCAGAATGGGTATAATTAAAAAGATTGATTATACACCTACCATATGATCCAGGCTTTCCACTCCTAGGTATTAACCCAAGATAAATGAAAGCATATTTCCATGCAAAGATTTGTTCACAAATGTTCATAGGAGTTTTATTTGTAATCACCAAACACTGAATAGAGTGTAAATGTCCTTTAACAAATAAATGGATAGACCAATTTGGTATAGCCATACAATAGCATACTACTCAGCAATAAAAATAAAATATTAATAAAAATCAACAATTATTATGAATTTCAAGATAATTATGATGAGTGAAAGCATAAAAGAAAGAATATGTGCATATAATTTCATTTATATAAAATTCTAAAAATGCAAACTAATCTATAGTCACAGAAAGAAAACATGTAATTGCTTAAAAATGGGACAGTGGGAAATAATGAACAAGAGGAATTACCAAGGTCCTGAAGAAACCTTTTGGGATGACAGCTATGTTCATTCTCTTGAATGTCATGTTCTCACAGATGTATATAAATGTCCAAACTTATAAATTTGACACTTGAAATATATGAAATTTTTATCCATTATTCCATGATAAAGCTGAAAATAATAAAAAGTAGAAAGATAAATAATATTATGTTGAAAATGATTGGAGTGGGATGTTAATAGACCTGGGTTTGAGTCCTAACTCCCCTAGTCAATAGCAAAGTGAATTGGGCCTGGTTCCAAATCTCTGTTTCCTCATTTATAAAAATGGTAATAATACTATCTACTTCATAGGGCTGGTATTAGATTAAATGAGACAATATATGAAGAAAAGCACCTTGTGAACTATAAGCTATTGCAAAACAAAACAAGTTACACTATTTGTTACTCTAGTAACGTTATCCCATTTTAATTGATAACCTTTCTCAAATATCATTATTGCTAATAATTTAAGAGAGAAAAGAGCTTATACTTGGAGTTCTATATGTATAATCAACAAACACATTTGAGTAAGGTTTGGGTTTCTAAGTATGCTAAAAGCTCTGATTACCTTCTTGGAAAGTCACAATTACACAAGCATGAAATATTTTGTATACTCGAGGGTTTATGGACTTCTTGCATAGCCCATCCAGCTTCGAGTCCATGAACCTCAGGAGGTAAAGACCCTAGTATTAAAACATGACATTAGAATAGACCATCTAACTCAACTCCTCTATAGCATCTCAACCAGCGCCCTCCCAGCCTCAACACGGCCACCTCCAGTGCCAGGAAACGTGGGCCGTGCTGTATGGTATGCAGACCTGATAATTCTTAAGAAATGAGTGTTCTTACCTGAAGTGTGCTTGTTGTACACTTATTCACAAAGAACTGAGTGCCCTTGGGAATATCACACTTGTCATCATGGAAGAAAACTGAACAGAACAGCTCAGAACCCAGGCTGTGGAATCAAATTCTGACCTCTACCATTTTAAACTTCTCTAAATCCTAAAATGCCAGAGTGTACTCTAAAGGCCACAAATAAATATTATTCAGATCATCTTACATTTTATTTAAAAAAGCATTTGAGGTAAAAAGGATAAAAATAGGAACAGAAATGTTGTTTTAGCAAATACCATTGCTTTATTCGCCTCCTTATTCTCTCTCAGTGATGTAGAATTGCTTTACTCCTTCTTTGAAAACTTCCAACCAGCCCCGCCAGAGGCTGGGAGGAGTTCTGCCTCTACTCCTTTGAGATTGTCCAGGCTATATAACCTGTATTTATTAGATTCCACGTATGAGTGAAATCATATGGTACTTGTCTTTCTCTGACTGGCTTATTTCACTTAGCAAAATGTTCTCCAGGTCCATCCATGCTGTCGTAAAGTGTCAAATTTTCCTCTTTTTTTTTTTTACAGCTGAGTAGTATTCCATTGTGTGAATGTACCGCAGCTTTTTTCTCCACTCATCTACTGATGGACACTTGGGCTCTTTCCAAATCTTGCCTATTATAAATAATGCTACAATGAACATAGGGGTGCATATATTCTTTTGAATTAGTGTTTTGAGTTTCTTCAGACAAATTCCCAGAAGTGGAATTGCTGGGTCATAAGGCAGTTCCATTTTGAATTATTTGAGGAATCTCCATACTGCTTTCCACAATGGCTGCACCAATCTGCATTCCCACCAGCAGTTCCCTTTTCTTCACCCTCAACAACACTGTTGTTTGTCGATAGTCATTCTGACCAGTGTGAGGTGATATCTCCTGGTGGTTTTAATATGCACTTCTCTGATGACTAGCGATGTCATCATGGACAGGTTCTTCTGCTTTAAGTGGAATGATATATAATGCAACTAATTTTACTAGAGGCTAATTGATATAAACAAAAGTTAAGTTCCTACAGTATTTCATCAATGTTATAATGAAATGGCATTAAACAAAATGTTATTTAAGGTTCTGTAGTACTAAATCAATGAAAGGTATATTTCATAAGAAGCTTCTGGTTTCTTTACATATCTATTTATATGAATATACATCATAGGTAAAGGGCTCAAGTTTTCACTATTAGTTTGGAAATTCTTTATTACACCAAAATCTTAGGGGAACAAACTACTCTGGGTTTTGACCCAAGACCCGTATTTCTGGTCATGGAAATATATTGATGTTTATTTTCTATTTTGTACCTTAGATTTTTAATGTATTTTTATAGCATGCAGGTATTAACTTTTATGATCTAAAAATGTCATAAGTAAAAAGAAACTGAATATTCTTGGCCAACGATTTATTGGAACTCTGTCTATGTAATGTGGGAAAGGGCAACACCCTATGGAGTTTTGAATCAGTGTACTACCAGTAAGTAAATATATTCACTGATTGAGTTCATGAGACTTTCTCAAGAGAACTGCTTCTGTCCTGGGCGATGGCATACTGAGTTTTTCTGTATTAGCCACTGACATTTACTAGAGCTCTAGATACTTTCTTATTTGAAATAAGTTTTAGTAGTCATTCCCAATATTTCTTTTGCTTGTTCTTATGTTGCCTAATTCTAACTCACCATACAAAAACATTTTTAAATCATTTTGTGTCTCTCCTCTGTATATGCTCTACTGCTGATTATGAACTGGTGTTTCTCAGAAGAATGTTAAGTGAAAAGTCTCTGACATTCCCATGCTATATGCTAAAAATCCTAAAGGTGCCAAATGATTTCTCATTGTGTCTTTAAACTTCAAAGTGACTTCACATTTTCTATTTGGTTGAAGTCAGTAGCTTGAGATATGGCAACGATGACCTACATACCTAATTGTCTAATATCATAAAGATTTCATTTCTTTCATCAAAGCAATTTATTAAATGGATAATCAAATGTGACTTTAAAGTCTATGCCAGGTCAGAATTTCCTAGTAAAAAAATTCACAATCAGAAAACATCTGTTGTCTGACCTGATGTCTCAGTTGAGGTTTGGAAGACAAGCCACACTAGCCATACCTGTCTCCCAACTTCTCTTCGCATGATTCCCAGGCTCCAGGCAATGGCAAAACCCTGAAGCAAATTTTCTCTCTTACTTTCCTTTTCTTCAAACCTCTCCTCTGCTTCCTCTTCTGCCTGTTGAAGGAATTTCAAGACTGAGTTCTTTGCATCACTTTGCAATTACAATTATTAGAGGTTAAAAAATGTTTTTTTAAAAATATATTTTTTATTGATTTCAGAGAGGAAGGAAGAGGTAGAGAGAGACGGAAACATCAATGATGAGAGAGAATCATCGATCAGCTGCCTCCTGCAAGTCCCCCACTGGGGATCGAGCCCACAACCCAGGCATATGCCCTTGACCAGAATCAAACCTGGGACCTTTCAGTTCACAGGCCAATGCTCTATCCACTGAGCCAAACTGGCTAAGGCAAAAGTTTTAAATTTATCCTTAAAAATATTACCTTTTGATACCATTGGAATAGCTTGTTATCTCATCTATATCTACATAATGAATGGGAGAAAATGTCCCTGTTATATGAAAAGTTAAAATTTCTACCTCATGCATAAATTTCTCCCAAAATGATATATCTCAAATAATTTATATATGTATATTTAAAAATTGTGTTAGATGACTGAAAAACACTCTGCAGAAGACAAAAACATAAATGTTGAATAGTGAATAGTTTAAAAATTTTTATTAATAAATATAAAAATAGGGAAAATTAAATTAATACATTTTATATAAAAATCTTAAACACAAATTCAAAATTCAATTAATAAATGCAAATATTATAGGTAGATATTACATTTACATTGTTAAAAGGTTATATGTTCAACTTTGATTTAGAAAATAGTCAGTGGTGTTCAAGTTCAAATACAATAGATGACTATATAATTTATTGTCCACACAGGGTTGCTTTTAAAAAGTACAAGGGGAACTATAAGTAAGTAAATAAGGAAATAATTATAAACTATTGAGTCAGTGACTCAAGCACGATAACGCATATGACTATTCATGGTATATACAATATTATTTATGATTTTTTCTTCTTGAGGATTGAAACTGTATGTTATGAAATTTCACACGCTCTATTTACTGAAGTATCTGGAAGTAGTAGATAATTAAATGCTTAAACTAATGAAGGAATAAAATAATTAATTAATTAAACTATGTTATATAGAGATTTGAGTTATGACCAAATAAAGGAAACACCAGAATTTTACCCACTAACACCAGTTCTACAAAAGTAGCCAAAATACCAATAGAATGTTTTCTGCTGACATTTTGTCCCTTGAAGAATAAATATGTATATATGTTTGAGTATACAGTCAGTGAGAAAGAGTTGATATAAAATAATAACAAATATGTAAACCAGGTATAGGAAATTATAAACAGTCTTTCTAAATTACATTAAACACACTTAAGGATTTTAAAATTATTTAGTAACTTTACAAGTAATAGAGCACCTTATAACCCATCACATGTGGTAGATTAATTTAGAATAGTTGGGCTAAATAATCCATGTAATTTATCTACTTAAACCCTACAGAATAATCCTACAAAATATAGATTGAAGATGACAAAATTTCTTCAAATGATAGGAGAGATAGCTTAGACTGGAAAAAAAGTAAAGGTAGAAACATTTAAAGTTCAGAATAATAGGGAAGTACTAATAAGTAATTAAAGCTCAGAAAATATGAGGCAGGGCCTGTAGCTATGAAAAGGGCAGAGGGCAATTGACAGAGAAAATATAAACAAGCCTATGTTTAGAAAAATAGACATTAAGTTCATGAAATGGTACTTATCTGGCAATTAAGAGTCTTTAAGTTTTGCTCTAAATTATGTATCTTTTTCTAGGAGTACAAAATAGAAGGCATACTAAATACACACACACACACAACATAGGTAAATATACTGAACAATTCTCTACTCCTTTAGTTTCCATTCTTAAAGTAAGTAAATCAATAGGGTCTCTGGTAAATCACTTAGGCATCATTACTAACCTGGTAGCTATACAGAATCTAGGAGAAAATTTAATTTTTCTGTAGGAATTTTCATCAAGCTCTATTTCTCATGAGTACTATGCACTGTTATACACCATTTTTGTATAAGGAATTTTGATATCTGCAGGAGGCCCTGGGACCAATCCCCCATGATACCAAGGGACAACTGTAACTAAGTTTTGGGGGAGTCAAAAGTTATACACAAATTTTCAACTGCATGAGGGGTCAATGCCCCTAATCCCCATGTTATTCAAGGGTCAACTGTATAAAATGTGGATAATATATAAAAAGACAACAATTTAGAGGTACTAGAGAGCCACCAAAAAACAGGAAAAAAAAAGAGAAGGAATTTAATTCTTGAAAAAGAGGAACTGCGCAAGGTAAAAAATGTATTTATACAGTTTTACACCTAAAAGTAATATCCAGTCTGCCCGGTTTGTAGCAGCTGGCACTTAAGAGAGATACAGTCTTAACATGCTGGGAAGTAGGAGGATGCATTTCAGGTCTGCTAAAGATTTGAAATGGGAGATCTTAAGAAGGAGGTTGCTATAGAGGATAAGTCCTAAGATCTGAGCAAAAATAGTGCCAATGCCTTGGCTGACCCAGGATCTTTGCATTCACAATGAGCAAGAGGAAGGCAGCAAATAAAAGGCTAAAAGGACTGAGCAGGTATTTCAGGACTAAAGGGGAGAGAGAGTTTAGATTGTGAGTCCAGGCAGGTAAGTTTCATGCTAGAACAAATTCAACAATCTTCAGATTGGTGCAGCCACTATGGAAAACAGTATGGAAGTTCCTAAAAAAAAAAATTAAAAATGGAACTGCCTTATGATCTGGTGATTCTACTTCTGGGTATATATTGAAAGAAAAATAAAAAACTAATTTGAAAGAAGAGAAATAATGCTGTTCATTACAGCATTACTAACAATAGCCAAGATATGGAAGCAATCCAAGTGCCCATTAATAGATGAATAGATTAAAAAGCTCAGAAAATATGAGGCATCTATATATATAAAAGCCTAAACAACCATTAAGACCAAACAACTGGAATGACTGGTCGCTGTAATGCGCACTGATCACCAGGGGGCAGGCGCTCAATGCAGAAGCTGCCCCCTGGTGGTCAGTGTGCTCCCACTGAGGGAGCGCCACTCAGCCAGACGCTGGGCTCACAGCTGGTGAGTGCTTTTGTGGCAGCGGGAGCCTCTCCCGCCTCTGCGGCAGGGCTACCAAGTGGCGAAAGCGGCAGGTGCAGCAAGGCTGGGATGAGCATCAGCGAAGCTGTGCCCAATCCTGGCTGGGGCTCCTCCCCGGCCACCTGCCACTTTGGCACTGCTACATCCCTCAGGGGGGATGTCGAACTGCTGGTTTTGGCCACCCTGCAGGGATCAGGCTGAAATCAGCAGTCCGACATCCCCCGAGGGGTCCTGGATTGTGAGAGGGTGCAGGCCAAGCTGAGGGACCCTACCCATGCATGAATCATGCATCAGGCCTCTAGTATTATATAATGGAATATTATTTGGCCATAGAAAAGAATGAAATCTTACCATTTGTGACAGTATTGTTATGAAAATCATAACAAATTAATGGCCATTCCTTTTAGTAAATGCACAATATGATTGTTAAAACATAAAGACATATCATTCAATTATAAAAATATTTATTGAATTTATTGGGGTGTTAATCTACCTAATAAAAGAGTAACATGCTAATTGACCATACCTTCATGATGCCCACCAGCCAATCAGGAGTGAGTATGCAAATTAACCCAGCAAAGATGGTGGGTTAATTTGCATATGCAGGCACGAGCGGCTGGGGACGGGACAGGATGCTTGCATCATCGCCATGGTGACGATGCACGTGTTCCACACCACCCCAGCTGTTCTGGGCCTCTGGGCAGTGTGGGAAGGCAGAAAGATGGCTCCTGGCTGGCGTGGAAAGGCTGCTCCTGCCAGAGTGAAGGCAGTGCTGGCAGCCAGGGGTACAAAGGCCCATTCTTGTATGAATCTTCATCCGTGCATCGGGCCACTAGTTGGTTAATAAAACAATATAGGTTTCAAGTGTACAATTCCATGATATATCATATGTATATTGTATTGTGTTCACTACCCCAAGTCTCCTTCCTTTACCATTTATTTCCCCTTTACCCTCTTTACCTCCCCCACCCACTTTCTCTCTGGTAATCACCATATTGTTCTCTGTGTCTATGAGTTTAATTATTTTCCTTAATCTCTTCACCTTTATCACCCAGCCCCCACCTCTTCCTTCTGATAGCTGGCAGTTTATTCTCTGCATATATGAATCTGTTTCTATTTTGTTTGCTAGTTTATTTTGATCATTATATTCCACATATAAGTGAAATCATATGGTATGATTTTCTCTGCCTGGCTTACTTCACTTAGGACAATAGTCTCCAGGTTCAAAGAGTAAGATTTCTTTCTTTTTTATGGCCAAGTAGTATTCCATTGTATACATGTACCATAGTATTCCATTGTATACATGTACCACAGCTTTTTCATCTACAGATGGACAATGAACATAGGGGTGCATATATTCTTTCAAATTAGTGTTTCGGGTTTCTTCTAATATATTCTCAGAAGTGGAATCACTGGGTCATAAAGCAGTTCCATTTTTAATTTTTTGAGGTAACTCAATAATGATTTCTACAGTGGCTACTCGAATCTGCATTCCCACCAACAGTGCACAAGGATTCCATTTTCTCCACATTCTCAACAACACCTGTTTGTTGATTTATGGATGACAGCCATTCTGACAGGTGTGAGGTGATGTCTCATTGTAGTTTTAATTTGCATCTCTCTGATGGTTAGTATGTTGAGCATCTTTTCATATGTCTGTTGACAATCTGTATGTCCTCTATGGAGAAGTATCTATTCAGGTTTTTTTGTCCATTTTTTAATGGGATGTAGTTGGTTTTTTTTTTTTTTTTGGTGTTGAGTTGTGTAAGTTCTTTATAGATTTTGGATATTAACCCCTTATCAGATGTATCATTGGCAAATATGTTCTCCCATTTAGTGGGCTGTCTTTTTTTTTTTTTTTTTTTTTTGGTTGATGGCTGGTTTTGGAATTAGGATCATGATAGCTTCATAAATGGGGTTGGGAGTCTTCCCTCCTCTCCAAATTGTTGAAGTAGATTCAGAAAGGTATGTGTAGGGTTAGATAATATATTACCTTTTTTTCTTATTTTTTCAAGGTAGGCCTATAGTGCTCTGAACTTCCCTCTCAGAACTGCTTTCACTCTGTCCCATAGATTTTGGATTGTTGTGTTTTCATTGTCATTTGCTTCCAGAATGCTTTTTACTTCTTCTTTGATCTCTTTGGTAACCCAATCATTATTTAATAGCATGCTATTAAGCCCCCATGTGCTTGCTTTTTTTATTGTGTTTATTGTAGTTGATTTCTAATTTTATGCCATTGTGATCTGAGAAGATGCTTGATATGATTTCAATCTTCTTGAATTTGAAGAGACATTGCCTGTGTCCCAATATGTCATCTGTCTTTGAAAATGTCATGTGTGCATTTGAGAAGAATGTATGTATATTCTGAGGCTTTGGGGTGAAATGTTCTGAAGATGTCAATTAGTTACATCTGATCTAGTGAGACATTTAGGATTGCTGTTTCTTTGCTAATTATTTGTTTAGAGGATTTATCCAGTGGTGTCAATGGGGTATTAAAGTCCCCTCCTATGATTGTATTGCTGTTGATCTCTCCCTTCATATCTCCCAGAAGTTTTGTGTGTTTTTTTTAATGTATTTGGATGCTCCTGTATTGGGTGCATATACCTTTACCTGAGTTATATCCTCTTGTTGAATTGTTCCCTTTAGTATTATAAAGTGGCCCTCCATATTTCTTGTTATGGCCTTCATTTTGAGGTCTATTTTGTCAGATATAAGTATTGCTATCCCTGAGTTTTTTTCATTTCCATTTGCCTGAAAAATATTTTTCAATCCCTTTACTATCAGGCTGTATGAGTCCTTTGTTCTGAGGTGGGTCTCTTGTAGACAGCATATACATATATGGCTCATGTTTTTTTGGTTTTTTTCCTTTTCTTTTTTTTTTTCTTTTCCATTCAGCCACTTGATGTCTTTTGATTGGAGAATTTAATCTATTTATGTTTAAGGTTATTATTAATAGTTACTTGCTTGTTGCCATTTTTATTCTTTATGCCTGTGTTCCTTCTTCCGTTTCTGTTTCTTCTTTTTACAGCAGTCCCTTTAGCATTTCTGGCTTGGTGGTAATAAACTGTTAGCCTTTTTTTTTTTTTTTTTTTTTTTTTTTTTTTTTTTTTTTTGTCTGGGAAGCTCCTGATTTCCCCTTCAAGTTTGAATGAGAGCCTTGTGGGTATAGTATTCTTGGATTCACTTTGTATGTTTCATTCCATTCCCTTATGGCCTAATGTGTTTATGTTGAGAAATCAGTTGATAGTCTAACAGGAGATCCCTTGTAGGTAACTTTCTGTTTCTCTCTGGCAACCTTTAAGATTATTACTTTGTTGTTGATGATTGCCAATTTAACTATGATGTGTCTTGGTGTTGGTCTTTTGGGGTTCATCTTGTTTGGGACTCTGTGTGCTTCTTGGACTTGTATGACTTTTTTCTTCCCAAAATCAGGCTGTTGTTTGTCATTATTTCTTCAAACAGGTTTTCTGTTCCTTATTCATCTTCCTCTCCTTCTGGCACCCCAATGTTGCGGATGATGTTTCATTTATTGTCCCAAAGCTCCCTTAGCCTCTCCTCCTTCTTTTTAAGTTGTTTCCCCAGTTGCTGCTCTGCTTGGTGTTTTTTTACCTTGTCTTCTAACTCACTGATGTGGTCCTCAGCTTCTTCTAGTCTACCGTTAAAACCTTCCATTGTGTTCATTATTGTTGCTATGTTATTCTTCAGTTCCACTTGATTCTTACACATGTTGGTGAATTTGTCTTCTATCCTTTTCATCATCCTTATAATCATTGCTCTGAATTCTTTCTCTGAAAAATTGCTTGCCTCTAGTTTGTTTATTTTCCTTTTCTGGTGATTCTTCCTTGTCTTTTGTATGGTGGTTTCTTCGTCTCCCCATTTTTGCTGTTCCTTTGTTTCTATATTTTAGATCAAACTGCTATGCCATCCAGATATTTTTTTTTGAGTTTGTGTTATATAGTAGATGTTTTGTGGGACCCAGTAGTGCAGTCGCTCAGGTCTTCTGTGCAGGGTGTTCTAAGGATGCCCCCTACTTGAGATATTTGGTTTCTTTTGGTGCAGTTGGGTCTTAAGTGTTATTGTCCCATTTGTGGATGGAGTCTCCTCTCAGGGTGTCTGGTTATGTGGCTCGCCTTGCTGTCTACCATGTTGACTGAACAGCACGAAATATAACTCGACACAAAGGGAACAAAATACGAATGTACACATGACACCAATAATCCCAATGAAAGTGACCACCAGAGAAAAAGAGAATTAGGAGAGAGAAAAGAGAGCAAAAATGATATCAAAAAAATAAGGAAGGTAAGAGAAAAAAAATATGGGGAGAAAACACCTCAAAACAAAGAAATAATAAAAAATGCAAACAATAAACACCCGAAAAAGGGGAGGGGAGCAGAATCTGTAGAGGCAGAGCTTATATACATAAAGTAAGGTTAAGGAATTGCATGAATAGGGGAAGTACCACGGGTTCGTATAAAGGAGGTAGAAAGAGATGAGTGGATAAGAAGAAAAGAAAAAAGAAAAAAAAAGTAAAAAGATAAAACAAAAAGTATTTAATTTATCTATTTATTTATTCATTTATGTTTGGAGGAGAATGGATGAGAGAGTAGATAGGCTTGAGTTTAGTGAGTGAAATTAATCAAACAATTAAGAGAAGAAGAGAGCAAGAGAGGTGAGGAAAAACAAAAGCATGAAAAATATGACTAGCAAAGAAAGAGAAAAGAGAAGGGTGCCTGGACTTGGATCAGGGGAGAGGAATTAGATATATGAGTAAGCCAACAGAAACTACAACAGTAATAACATGCCAATAAAGCAGATAATGAAGATCAATTTTTAACAAGGGGTAAAAAGAAAGAAAAGAGAAAAACTAAACTGGGGACAGGAGAAGAGAAAACAGAATAAAAACAGGAGAAATGAGGAAGAAAAAAGGCAAAAAAAATAAAAAATAAGATAAAATAAAAATAAAAAAAGGATAAAGAAAAAATTGTATTAAAAAATTAAAAAATAAAGAAAAAAATTTAAATAAAAAATTAAAAGTGAAGTGTCATTCACTTCAGCCAAGTTTTAATGCCATGAGGGGCTGGTTTAAGATCGCACTTCTCTGTTCTGTCTGCCACTTCCCAGTTTCCTGTTAGGTACTCAGCACCATGTTGAAGTGCCAAGCGATCCACCACTCCTCTGTTTGTGTCAGTCTCCCCAGGCCGGGGCTGCAAGCAGGCTGGACCAATCTGCCTGCTTTGCCTGTCTGCTGGCTGTCAATCTTAATCACTCAAGCATCTGTTTCTGACAGGCTTTAGGTGGGGGTGGAGCTGTATCGCTTTCCAATATAGAATGGCCCTTCTTCAATCCAGTCCCTGAGGGCTCTTTGGGCTATTTAGAGTCTTTGTTTCCTTTGTAAAACTCAAGTTGTAGGCTGGGTGTGGCAGTATTAACTGTCTTGAGACTGCTGGGAGGGGCTTGCTGTTCAGGAGGAAATTGGCGGCTTAGATTTGGAGGGTCACAAATGTCTCAGCACCAGATTCCTGGTCACCTCTCTCTGCTCTGCTTTCCTCCACAGCCTCTCCAAACTCCACAAATCTGCACCTCTACCTGCACCACAGCATCAGGTGAG
Source organism: Cnephaeus nilssonii (assembly GCF_951640355.1). Lineage (NCBI taxonomy): Eukaryota > Metazoa > Chordata > Mammalia > Chiroptera > Vespertilionidae > Cnephaeus > Cnephaeus nilssonii. The sequence continues at coordinate 66,462,932 of NC_137084.1, read as the reverse complement.
TATTTGTAATTGAAAGGTCCTATTAACTGGTTTTAGCAAATAAAAGCAAAGACAAACAAAGGCAAAACAACTACTCAATTGTAAGTTTCTCTCCCCCCTGGCACCTTGTGGCTGGGCAGCTCTTCAGGCTGCCTTTCTGGGTGCAGCCTCTCTCGGCTGTAGACTTAGATCTAGATTCCCCAGCCACCAGCAGCCCTGTGGACTTCCTTTCCACAGTCAGATGTTACGCCTGTCCCCAAGGGACACGGCCTTAGTGCAGTGCAGCTTCCTCTTGACCCTGTCATCCCTGTGGTCATGCATCTCTCTCCAGGCCAGATCCCCAATCCTACCATTCTGTAGGCATCCTCTGCCCTTCCTGGCTGCACATTGTCTCACCACCTGTGTCTAATTCACCAATTCTGGGTGGATGCTCTCCGATTTAGTTGCTTCTTCTATCTGCTCTGGGACAAGGAGCAGGGCACATCTGCCTATTTGGCTGCCATTTTTTTTCCCTCCTCCTTCTCCCCTTCTTAAATCTATTAAGACTTGTTTTGTGTCCTAACATGTGGCTTATCTTAGAAAATATTCCATGTACATTTGAAAAAATGTATATTCTGCTGCTTTGTGGTGAAATGCTCTGAATATCCTTTCCCGCACCTTCTCTGCCTCCATCTTGGATCTCCCCCTCCCCTGCATTTATTTTTTAATTAAAAAAATAAAGCCATCATCAGCTGGACTACAGACTACATTTTGAGTTCTACTGGTCCAGAGGGTAGAGATTGTTGAGATTTTTTCTTTGTTTATTAAATGATACATTCTAAGTGGCTGGATTAGGCTCAAACAAATAATAAGTACTCAATGAATATTTATTGAACTGCATGAGTGGCAATATACAGATATGCGCATATGTATATATGAATACCATTAAATTAATTAAGTTAGGAGGCCACTAGACTAAGGTGGCTTTCATGCATTGGTAGCCTAGGTAAGCAAAGCGAAATACAAGTCTATAAATGCCTCAAAGTTAAGAAATTCAGAAATTGAAACCTAAGGGTAACCAATCATAAACAATCAACTAGGCTTTAATGTATAGCTAGTCTACTAATTCCCTTCATTTGCTTCCACACTTTTGTTACATATATTTCTCCTCACTCCTGCCTGGTTACCACTCCTAACCAGTTTCAGTTTGGTCCTGCCTGATTGGAGTCAAATTTTGCTCAAACTCTTAAAAGGTTATTAATATGCCTCAGTTTACCTTTAACAGTATACATATATAGATGATAGATAGATGATAGATGATAGCAGATGATATAGATAGATGATAGATAGATGATAGATAGATGATAGATAGATAGATAGATAGATAGATAGATAGATAGATAGACAGATACAGAGAAAAAGAGAAAGGGAGGAGAGAGAAGGGAAGGGGGGACAAGAAAGTACGGGTGAGAGAGGAGCTGGAGGCACCCAAAATAATTTTCTTCACAATTTCCCCCCATCAGTTCTATCATTAACAACCCAACAATGTTAGGAAGGATAGAAATCATTCTCCTTTGAGCATGAGGCCAAGCCTATAATTGTGAAGGGCTCTGCTCAGCTCAATGGCAGTATATTCTTTCCTGCATTGAAAGATTTCCTCGCCATAAACAGGGTGGTGTTATGACTTTTGTGGGCCCTGGGTATCTTTGCCTTTGTTGGCCCCTGCCTCAATAAAACATATTTAAAATTATATTTTATGACCATGATGGTATAAAGGCATACATTTCTGAGCAGATATATCATTTTATGCTTATTATTTTCATTTTTATTCACATTTAAAAAGTATTAAAATCATTTTCATCTTTAGGGACCACTGTGTCATTGTCACTGTTCCTTCTGTACCCTACAGATAAGAGCCTTGACTGTATGAGTTTTCTTTCTAATTTGTTTTGCCTTTGGACATTTCTCTTCTTCTCCACTTCCCAATCATCTCATCACTTTTTCAGTCGTGATAATGTGTTCTTTGATTTCTCCACCCAGATTCCAAATCTCTTTTTATAATTTTCTAAGAAAATGTCCTTTTTTTCAGCAGGCAACCTTTTAATATCTCTCTTAGAGCAGTCGGCCTGTTATACATTTATCTTCTTCTCAAGCAGAGCCGGGCTTGATCAGAGAGCTTCTACTGAATTGAGAGAGTGCAGTTTAATATGACCCAGGCTTTTGAATGATAGCAGTGCTAATATGCTCCTCATCCTATTATCTAGCACAAATGAAAAGCCTGCTCTTTCTCCCGCTGTCCTGAAATAAATTTTAAAATACATATGAGTAGTAATCTTTTCTTACATTAAAAGAGGGCACATCAGGGAATCTAGTAATTTTGGAAAATACTAACTTGTCTTACCTTTTTCAAGTTCTAAGACCAACGAACATGGAAGCTGACCATTATTACATGAAAAGGTTAGACCAGTCAGTGAAACATCTCTGTTTTGAGAACCTTTATGTGCTGTGCTGTGTCCTGGGCACTGGGGATGTACAAATCATGGGCAAAGCATTACTTTTACTCTGGAGGAACTTTAAGTCTACATCAGAAAATAAATATAGCAATAAATAATATAAATGAAATTTGTTAAATTCTATGATAGAAAACACATAAGGAATGAGTATCATGTGAGCAGAGGAAGCTTCAGGGACTATGCCCAACTATGTTTTCACTTCACATGAGGGTTATCATACACCCACATCCACATCAGTGTTACTTGAGGTATATATCTGTAGGTAGAGAGTATTTCTCCATCCCATTATCAGACTTGGCTGTTTGATTTGTGTTGGCCAGTGGAATATAAGCACAAGTGACACTGTGTTAATCACAGCCCAAGCTTTAACATGAACTGCTTTGTTATGGCATTGTCTCTTGAAGCTCTTCCCTTTGAAAATTGCACATCCTAGACAGAGACAATTCCTTCTTCTTGTGTCTTAGCATAAGAATATATGTGCACTCAAACAGAGTAGTATAGTAGTATAAGCAGGCTGAACTGCAACAAAACATCCATGAGGAAAAAAAGAAATGCTTTTTTTGGTAAGCTATTGAGATTTTAAAATTATTATTACACAAAAGACTGACCAGACAAATAAGTAAGGCCATCATAGTTTATCACAGATTTTCTATATGACCATCCATACATCTGGATCTTAGAAGCAGAAAGTCTTCTACTTGACTGGCATTAATACAATTACTTGGAAAACAGAATAACAGCAAAAACCCATGATGGTTTACCATGATTTTTAAAAATGATATAGAAGGTCATATCATAAAAATATACAAATAAAGTCTGATTTTGTGAACTTCTTGTGGACAGTGCACACTCATTCATTTCTGATAGCACTGTAATTGGCCCCAAGTCTTCAGGAAAGTAACTGTGTGAACTGTAAAAATGTTTTTGTTTTGGTCCAATAATACCACTCCTGAAAATATGTTTTTAAGAAAATGATATTTTAATGAGATAAAAGTATCCCATTGGTTATCTATATTGGTATACAGTTATAAAATTATGCACAACTATACAGGTATTAGGTAAATTATGGCAATTCAGTTTTATGGAATGTTATGAAAGTTGTCCTTATGAGCACCTTATAGCAACTGAGCAAAGATTTATAAAATAATGTTAAGGGAAAAGAACAGATTAACTTGGAATACACACTGCAGGGTGGGGCAAAAATAGGTTTACTGTTGTGAATATGCAAAAAAGAGTTTATCCTTGCATTATTATTTATTAATTATTGTATTTCCCATATGAACAACTGTAAGCCTACTTTTGCCCCACCCTGTATAATTATAATTCTGTAAAATATGTAAGATATAAACTAAAATGAATATTGGAAGAAGTCCTTGATATCCCAGCACCCTAATCCAACTAATATCAATACCTTCTTTTTTATTTTTAAATGTATTTTATTTTTAGAGCAGTTTTAGATTTAAAGCAAAAGTGAGAGAAAGTACAGAGACTTCCCATATACTCCCTGCCCCCACACATGCATAGCTTACCCCACTATCAACATTCCTTCCCAGAGTGGTACATTTGTTACAGCGATGAACCTGCATTGACACACAATCACCTAAGAGAGATGGGAACCACTGATCTGTTTATTGTCTCCAAAGTTTTCTTCTTGATGTGTCTTGAGATGGGACTGAAAAAGACAAAACCAACTACTATGGCAAACACACAACATTGTGCTAGCAATCCTCCTATAATCATATGTTTGGTCTCTCATGCCAAAAATTCTCCAAAATTTTGGTGTAAATATATGTCTAATTTACAAAATTGGCTTTGCTTATCCTAATCAGAAGCCTTGTCCAGAGTATTTTTGAACAACTGGAATTATATTTTAAAAGACAGAGAATAAAACTAGAAACTATAATATATTTTATGCAATTAAAACAATTAAGAAGATTTAGCCTGGAGAAAGGATTTAAGGAAGTAAAAGATTATTCTATGAGTAAATGAAGATTTTAATTATTCTATGTGAAAGAATAGGCAGAAATGTAAACAATGGGTAGAAATTAGAAAAAAAAATCTTTCAAACTCATAAAAGGGAAAGACTGAAGAATTGTTCCAGGATGAAATAAAATAAAGGTAAATGTAATGTTTTATATTGAAATAGATCCTGGACCAGAAAGAAAAAAGGTGATTGATACAGGGGAGGAAAATTCTGGGGGAATCTGAGGATTAGATAGTATTGCTGCATCGATGGTTATTTCCTTTATGAATAGTTGAATGATGGTAACACTGCAGAGCATCCTTGTTCTTAGGAAATATACACTGGAGAATTGTGGGTGATGGCACAGCATGTCTGAAGCTTGTTCTTGAATGGTTCTGAAAAAGATTAATAAGATAGAGAATAACTGTGGCAAAATGTTAAGAATTCAGAAAATCTCGGTGAAAGATATAGATGTTGCAACCTTTATGTAATCTTGAAATTATTGTAACATAAATTATATAAAAATTAAACTTCAGAAAGAGTCAGGAAATTTTCATTATGAGAAATTAAACTTATGTTGTCCCAGTTTGATAGTCCCCCCCATGCCTCTGGCAGAACCAAATCAAACCCTCTCTAGATTAAAGAATCTTCATCCAAGTTCCTCAAGAGTCTCCAAGGTCAAGTTCAAATAATTATGATCTTGCAATAAAAATTTACCAAATACACAAATAAGTAATTCACCAACAAAGAGGCAGCAGAAATAAAAAACAAGAAATTTAGAACTCTCAAGACTTTAGCTATTGAGATTTTTGGATGAAGCATATAAAACTACTAGAGGCCCGGTGCACGAAATTTGTGCACTCGGGGGCAGCAGTGGGGGTTCCCCAGCCTGGCCTGTGCCCTCTCACAGTGCAGGAGCCCCGCAATCAATCTCCCCAAAGAGGTAGGCCCTGCCCACCCATTTGGGGCTCCTTGATGGATTGCCCCAAAGAGGTAGGCCACAGCCAGGGGTCCTGCCCCCGTGGCTCCGAGCTGAGCTGCCAGGACCCGACCTCACACTGCGCACGCGCACGCAGTCTCCTAGTGATGGATTGTTATGGCATGAAGGCATCATGGCATGAGGGCAGGATGACCACATAAGCTTTTATTAGTATAGATATTTAATTAATTTAAAGAAATAAAAGCTAGAATACCCCCCCCCCCCAAAAAAAATGAGCAAGAAATAATGTGCTGTCAAAAATACCAGGCATATTTGTCAATGTACCAAGATATCTTCCAGAAATAAAAAGATAATTAATGGAATTTAAACCTCAGTTGTTTGTAGGATAACCAATGGAAAATGATTTAACTGGAAAATAGATCTAAAAAACTGTTACTCAGATGCAGCCCACAGATATAAAAAGATAAAAAATATGAAAGAGCCATAGCAACCTAAAAGACAGAATAAGGTCTAACACATTCCAATTGCATTTCCAGAAGGGACAAAAACAAAGAATGAGAAAAAGGTAAGGTTGGGAAGAGATAATGGCTGAGAATAAATTCACTGGCACAAAACTGATGAAGAAGGATACATATATATATAAAACCATGCCTAGACACACTAAAATCAAATTTCAGAGCAATTAAGACATAATGATCATAAACGCATACAAAGTACAAATCTAAAAGCTAATTAGACTTTCTTTTTCAATAGCAATAATAGAAGCCAAAAATAGAATCATTTCTTTGAAGTGCTGAGATAAAGTAAATATTAGCCTAGAAGTGTGTAATTTATGAGATTCCACACAGTTATGCTTTACGTTACCTTAATGATGTGTATGTGGACTATATTGTTAATTTGACCCTTGCTGAAAGGCCATGTTTTAATCAGACTTTGTTAATCCAAGCTTTGCTCAATTTTGTCTTTTAGTGTTTGAGATTAAATAACAGTTGCCTCTTCTAATTTCCTGAATCCAGGAACTATGGGCTCTCTCTATTTATTCCTGCTTGTAAATTGGTCTCTGAGAACTTCTTTCTTTTTTAAATTTATCTTTATTGTTGAAAATATTACAGATGTCCCTCTTTTTTCTACCCCCCGTCCCTACCTAGGCCTTCACCATACTATTGTCTGTATCCATGGGCTCTGCATATATGGATACAAGTTCTTTGGTTAATCTCTCCTCACCCATCCACCCACCCACCCAGCCTTCCCTCTGAGATTCTTCAATCTATTCCATGCTTCAATGTCTCTGGATCCACTTCGTTCATCAGTTTGTTCATTAGATTCCACATGTGAGTGAGATCATGTGATACTTGTCTTTCTCTGACTGGCTTATTTCGCTTAGCATAATACTCTTCAGATCCCTCCATGCTGTCTCAAAGGGTAAGAGATCCTTCTTTTTTTCTTTTTTTTTTTTTTACAGCTGCCCAGTATTCCATTGTGTAAATGACCACAGCTTTTTTATCCACTCATCTACTGATGAGCACTTGGGCTGTTTTCAGATCTTAGTTATTGCAAATTGTGCTGCTATTTCTTTTAATAACTTACTAAAGACAGACATAACAACCAACACACACCACACAAAAATCTTTTTTTCTGATCTCTTTTATAGCAAAAATTTTGTTGAGTAAAAGATCCTTATTCCAAGAAACCAAAGGCATTGTTTTCATTGAATGTTTTGCCATAGCACAAAATGAACTGCCATCTTTCCAGCCTCTGATAGCTATTTTCTCACTGCCCACAGTCTCATCATTTAGCTGATGCCAGTTGCTTTCTATATTTTAGGTTGCTGTTAGGCATCCAACTCTGAGTACAAACTTCTGCATAGGTCAAGTTGACCTTGATAATAAACAGTCCCCAAGATCTGTCTAAAAACAATAAAGGTTTATTTCTCACCCCACAGGTTGTCTAGGCTCTATTTCACATCATACTTAGTGATGCAAGATGAGAAAGAATCTACAATTGGAAATGTCACTTGTATGGTAGAAATCAAGATGATTGTCCAGCACCCTCTTAAGGGAAGTCCAGTACTTTCTGCCTAGCTGCAGGCATTGAGTTATCAGACAGCTTCCCAGCTGACAGGGCCAGGGTTACAGTGAGGTAAATCAGGCAAGTGCAGCACTTGCCTGAGGTGCAAAATTTAAAGGGACACACACACAGAGTAATCAAGATAAATCATAGTTTAGTGAAATACTTAAAAATCAAAAGAATTTAAAAAATCAAATTTTAAATAGAAATTGGCTTCAGGGTCAGCCTCAGCTGCAGAAATCCCCTTTGTCCAAGGTCACCATTTTTATAACTAAACATCCAGAACAATATTCATGATGTAATCCTACATTAGATTAAAATATTATATATATATATAATACTAGAAAAAATGCATACACATAAACACAAAATATTTATACTTGTTTCTTTGAGCATTTTATGTCATCTGATTCCCTAATTTTTTAGTAAATGTTATAACATTTGTTAAATGATTATTGTTTTTAATAATTGTGAATATAACAGTGTATCTCTATAATGCTATAACCTGAAGGTATACTTCCACTGATTAAACGTAACCTGACAAATATTCAACCAAAACCCTAAGTCCATACAAAAAATGCAGGACAACCCATTCCTTTTTTTTCCCCCAGGCTGGAAGTTAAATGTCAAAATCTTAATGTTATAAAATATTTTATGTGCTTTAAATAAATGAGTGAATACAATGAAACCATCACTCTGTCCTCTCAAACTAGTAAATGTGCTCTTGGCATAATAACCTTCTGATCTCTATAGTGCAAAGCCACTGATTAGATACTGCTCAGGTCATACTGGCTCTTTAATTCATTCCCATTTAATCATCTTGACCTGCTGTGGGGTAATAAAAGTGGGTTTTTACAATCTATTACACTCTAAATCCAACATGATAGAGTAAATTTGAGAAGAAAACATTTATTAGGAATTTCTATTACATTACATTGTAGCACTCATTGTATTGTACTTCAACTGGGTAATGCTGGCAGGATGACATCTCAGACCTACTCAATGAACAGGCTCCTGGGAAAGTCTTTGGGAAGGAGAGGTGGGTTGGAGTGGGCCAGGTGTCATTTTTGTAGCTAAAGTAGGTATTATGAGTGCTGCTTGTATGACATTGAAGCAACAGGTCAGGCTAGTCAACTCTGAAAACGCCTGTTCACAGATTAATGTCATTATGACCCAGTCACCACCTGTAGCAGGTAAATGCAACAATACTGTAGAAAGGCCAGCATGGTGAAAACTCTGCAATAACCACAGCTTTACTAAGAATCCTCTAACTTCTCCTTCTGGCATCTGCTTTCCACCTGGTGCTGCATCTCTGCTAAAGCAAAGACTCTTAGTGCATTATGCTCTCCCTCCCCTCCTCTCACCATCTAAACTCTTTTCAGACAGTGTCCCTTTGGAAAGAATCAGAGAAGTAAAGTCACACTGATACATTTGACTGAACTAATATATTAACTATTTCTAATGAAATGCCTTTCTAGCACCACTTTTACCACATGACATAAGAACCTACCTCAAGTTTTTTGTTCATTGTCTGTTTCCCTCCAGTTGAGCACAAACTTTAAGAGAGCAACTGGGCATCAGACTGCTTTAGGTTGTTTATTCAAGGAAGGCCTCCTTTTGGATGCAATTTAAATGAGATCTAAATGACAAAGGGCAATAGCACTGAAGAGATCTGAGGAAAGAGTTTGAGAAGGGAGAACAATGAGTACCTAGGATGTAACTAAGTAGTCATTTGGCCTGTTTTAGGGTTAGAAAGGTTATCATATTTACTGTGTACAACTTGATGCGTTTGGAAATAAGTATAAATCCATGAAACTGTCACCACACTCTGTCATAAACATATCCATCACCTCTAAAAGTTTCCTTCTGTCCACATTATTATTATTATTGATAAGAATACAACATAATACCTCATTAAAGTGGTTAAAGAAACAAACAAGAAAGAAAGGCTAACATACCTTAAGGTAGTGAGTAAGGAAAAGATTCAGAAAAGATGAACCAGAGATCAATTCAGGAGCCAGAATGTATTGTACTTTGTAGATTGTGAATTTTATCATTATGTGCCTCATAAGGTGTAAATGTTATTCTACCGCAATGAAAAATCCATTGGAAGGTTTTAAATGGCCTAATCTGTTTTACATTTCACTTAAAGATCCTTCCTTGCTCCTATGAGTTGAATGGATTGTTGGCAGACAGGATTGAAAGCAGAAATATCAGTGATGAGATTGATAAAGTAGTTCAAGTCAGAGATGGTGGTGTCTTGGAAGAGTAGAGATGGAGAGAAATCAATGGATTCAAGATTCATCCTGGTAATATAATAATACTTGGTAATAAGCTAGATCATTTTGCAGTGAGAAGAAGGGAGAAATCAACAATGATGACAGATGACAAGAGGAACTTAGATTTTGGATTTGAGCATTTAGATAGATAGCAGTGCTATTACTAGAATGATAAGGATTTCAACAACAATGGACTTGGAGTGTGGTGGCAATCAAGAGTTTCATATTGGCTGTGATAAGTTTGAGGCACCTATTGGCATTGGATTTCATCAAGTAGGCAGCTGGATATATAAGGCTGGAGTTCAGGGAAGAGGTCTACGCTAGAGACAAAACTATACGAGTATAAATATAAATGAAAATAAAAGCCACAATACAAGAAGAGATAACCTAGGAAGAGCATATATAAAGAAGGGACCATATAAATATTCATAGAGTACTACAACTCAAGCAAAGTGGAATCAAGAACAACCAGTGAGGTAACAAAAAACAAATAACCAAACAAAAAACAAACATCCGAACTGTGGACTGCCATTGAGACCAATGAAAAAAAGTTAAGAAAGTGTTGAGGATGTTGAGAGAATGAATTAGATGAGAATGGGGAGTAACTAATAGGTTTGTCAGATGGAATTTGCTTATTCCTTCTACTACTAGTCCATGGCCTTTACAAGAGCATTTCAAATTGAATAGAGAGGATGAAACCCCAATCAGAATAGGTTGTAGAGGTCTCAAGGAGGAAGTAAAACAATGACCACAGGCACTATTTTAAAAAAAGCTCTGCCAAAAAAATAAAATGGAGAAAAAAATAGCTGAAGGTAAATATAAGATCAAGAGAGGAGACACTAGATCGTTTCTGTGTTCTATTCAGTCGAGAGAGGAACAAGGAAGGATGATGGCTGGAATAAAGGCCTGAGGACGATTAGAGGAGATGGAATCCAGAGTACAAGTGAAGAACTGACTTTGGTAGGAGCAGTGACACTCTACTGTAAGAAGAGGGAATGTCTACAGCATTGATACAGACGCAGGGATATCAGTAGTGGGAGGATGGAGTACAGTTGGGTTGCTTCGATTTCTCTACAAAATGTAGGTTGAGCAAGAGTAGGTTTACAGTTGCATTGTGACTTTCTTTTGAGTTAACAAAGCTATTGTAATGATCATAACCTACTGTGAACAACTGTAAACCTACTTTGCCGACCCTTGAGGAATGGAAGATCATCAGCTGAATATGATGGGGCAGAAGAGGTGTGGGAAGTCTAAAGTGAGACAAGAAACTGTGAAATAGTCATTTTAGAAACATGGAAAACAAATATGTTAGGAAAATGTAGTAAAATTATGAAGCAATATTAAGTGCCCATTTGAGAACATACATTTAAAGGAAGCCATGGTTATTTATTTTTTAGTCATATAATCTGCAACATTTAATCAGGAATTAGGTGCATAGAAGGGTTTAGCCAGAGTTGAGCTTTCCGCTAAAGGAGGAAAAGGGAGAACATGAGAAAATGTGTTACCCAGCACTCAGAAGCCCACACTCCTGATCTTACTGATGGAACTGACATAAACTCTGTTTCTGGAACCCTTCTGACACTGAGCAGAAATCCAGGTATCCATACTACTAAATACAGTGCTGTCAAAAGCAGAGAACAAAATAGAATCTATTTCTTTTCTTCTTCTAACCTTCATGGAACCCAGCTGGCAGTACAGACGAGAGGGAGAAAGGGCTTGAAAACCAACACATAATATTCAGTACTGTCCATCCTCATGGTTATTCAGTCTCTGTACACAGCCTCCTGCCCTTATTTAAACTTCCAACATCACGATTTTGTCCCTTATATCAAAGAACATGCTTTCACAGCTTCTCCCAAATGCTCCCCCACCAGAAGTCCCATTGTCTCTATATTAATCCCCGAGTGATGCTAATTCCTCTCCTAGTTTGATCACAATTTGTTCTGGATATTCTATAATCTATACCCTTAATTACAAAATTAATTATAGCATCACTCTATATAATAGTAAGAGAGGGAAAAACACATTGCTGAGTAACAGAAATGGATATGTCACAAGCAAGGAAGAAAATATGCATTTAAGCCACAGGCCTCATTTCTGTAACTATAAGGAAAACAGACCTTATATTTCCAACTTTCTTCTTCTGTTATACATTGAATAGTCCCCCTGCCCTCAGCTGAGCAGAGTTCTTGCCTTTATTGCTTTACATATAAAGGTGGTAAGGGGTACTCCAAGAGAATCCCCTGGGTTCCAGATATAGATCTTCCTTGTTGGTTTGTGAAAATAAGAAGCCTCTAATGATCAGGTGATGGTACTGTATCCCTAATGGAAGCTTTCCCCCCTCTTATTTACTAAGACTTTTAAACCAGCAGAGCACAAAGTTGTGGAGATGGGAAGCTAATGACCCCTATTTCAACTTCTTGATACCCACACTCAATTATTCTGGCTGTTAGTGGAACAATATCAGATATTGATTGCTGATCCCAAGCAACCCAACTTCACCAAGAGCCATCTCTGTCATTGTGCCTTAACTGAGTCCACAATATGCCACTCTGTAAGGTCAACAATAGGGCTCATGGTAGTGGGTGCAAGCCAATTCCATTGATTTTACTATACAATGAGCATTGTTGTCAGAAGCAATATTAAATTGAGTACTCTGGCATTGAATAAGCTCATGGGTAGTAGTACTGGCAGGAGCATTGGGGGCCAAGAAGAGAGATTCACATCGAGGTTAGTGCCAAAGAGATTCATCATTTACCCCTCCATCATAGAAGGGTTCCAATATAATTAACCTTACCCCAAGCGGCTGGCAGGTTCCATCGTGGACAGCATGACAATATAGTGCCATATCAGGGGCTTAGTGTTTGCCTCTGCTTTTAACATATTGGTGACTAGTAGCCAAAGAAACTTTTGTATATAGAAGTGGTTATTGAAAAGTCTGTATATTACCATATCTTCCTTCCATCATGGCCACTTTGCTTATGAGTCCCTTGAGCAAGCACAGGGTGACAAGAGACTTACTGACATCTACAAGATGGAGTCATCTTGTCTACCTTATTATCAAAAGACTCCTGTAGCAGGTGGTCTTCTACGGCATTCATTCACACAGGCCGATTATTCTTACACCTTCCTATTCTGAGAGGTCCATCCACATACTTCTCCCTCAGACAGGCCTCTCTGTCACTAATACTCCAAATTCATCTTCATAGTCCCTATTAAACTCTTGTCATAGATTGTATGTATCTCCATATCTCTGGCAATACATTGGAAAAACTGAGAAGAGGAAGTTCTGCTCACTGAAAGGACTTCCCTAATCTCTTTTTAAGTTCCTGTGAGGAAGGCTATGATGTCATAGCAGTTCACTTGGACTGATCCAGAGATATAGTACTGAAGCATCTGTAATCTTGGACCAAAAATTTCCTCTTTTATGAATTAATAAGAAATATCCCATGAAGTGATAGGTGCTGTTTGAAGAAGTGGTGATAACTCCATAGTTGTAGATGTCATTGTATTTTCAGTCACCTGTACATCTAATTTATTTGTGTAATCAGGCAATGTTCAATCCTAAACTCACATATTCTACTCTCCATTGAGAATGGACTCTGCTATGCCTATTTAATTTTATGACTTCATGGATGAGATAATATCTAGTTTATATTGGGCAGCTATGGTAACATGGTCTTTGGTGACATGGCCTGCTTGTATCAATGGTATAGAAATTAATACAATAAATTATATCAGCCACAGCTTGAAATTTTTATGTTTAACATAATAAATATAGGAAGTAGATGTTTTCCTGGGATTCATTTTTTACTTCATGTTCTCAGGAATATTTTCTTACAAAGAATGCTGGAAATATTGGCAGTGCCCTCAGCTTGGTTCACATATGAAACTTGGCCCTAATTTCATGGTGAGATTAGAAGTCAGAAAGCAATCAACCAACTAACCAAACAATATCATCAACAAGAACAACAACAAAAACCCTAGAAAACCACAATTTCCACAAATATGCTTAAGAAACACATTTGTGTCTTTGTTTTTTTTAATTAAATTCATTGGGGTGACATTGGTTAATAAGATTATATAGGTTTCAAGCATTCAATTCTATGATACATCATCTGTATATTGCATTGTGTGCCCACCACCCCAAATCAAATCTTCTTCTGTCACCGTTTATTTAACCCTCTTTACCATTTACTGCTTCCCCCAACCCTTGCCTCTTGTAACCACTATTTTGTTGTTTTTGTCTATGAGTTTCTGTTTGTTCGTTTTTCTTGTTTGTTCATTTGTTGCTTTCAGTTTTATATCCCACATATGAGTGAAATCATATATTTTTTAACTTCTTCTGTCTGACATTTCACTTAGCATGATATTCTCAAGATTTATCCATGTTGTCACAAATGACAGTATTTCATCTTTTCTTATGGATGAGTAGTATTCCATTATATATGTACCACATGTTTTTTATCCAATTATATATGGAAGGACACTTCGGGTGTTCCACGTCTTGGCCACCATAAATAATGCTTCAATGAACATACGGTGCATATATCTTTGTGAATACATGTTCTCGAGTTTTTTGAGTAGGAGAGGGTTTGCTGGGTCATATGGAAACTCTATTCCTAATGTTTTGAGGAGCCTCTATACTGTTTTCCATAGTGGTTCTACCAGTTTACATTCTCACCAGAAGTGAATGAGGGCTCCTTTTTCACCACTACCTCTCCAACACTTGTTAGTACTCATCTTGTTGATAATGGCCTTTCTAACAGATGTTGTTTTTTGTTAATCCTCACCTGAGGATATTTTTTTCATTGATTTTTTAGAGAGAGAGTGAAAGAGAAGGAGAGAGAGAGAAAGAGAGAAACACTGAAACATCAATGTGAGAGACACATCAATCGGTTGCCTCCCACATGGGCCCTGACTGGGGCTGGGGATTGAACCTGCAACTAAGGTGCATGCATTGACTGAGAATCAAATCTATGACTCTTTGGTCCATGGGCCAATGCTCTAACCACTGAGGAAAATCAGCCAGGGTGGTTTCTCATAGTTTTGATTTGCATTTCCTTAATAGCTGGTGAAGTTGAACATCTTTGTATATCTTCTTGGGAGAAATGTCATTTCAGGTCCTCTGTCCACTTTTTAACTGGATTGTTTGTTTCTTTGGTGTTGAGTTGTATTAGTTCTTTGTATATTTTGGATATTAATCCCTTGTCTGAGCTGTTGTTTGCATATATCTTCTCCTATTTGGCTGGTTGTCTTTTTGTTTTCTTGTCAGTTTCCTTTGCTGTATGGAAGCCTTTTAGTTTAATATAGTCCCATTTATTTATTTTTGCCTTTACTTCCCTTGCCTTTGGGTCAAATTTATAAAATCCTTTGTAAGACCAAGGTTCATAAGTTTAGTATTTATTTTCTTCTATGTAATTTATTATTTCAGGTCTTATATTTAGAGTTAATTTTTGTGTATGGGGAGAAAATTAGTGAAATGGAAAGATATTCCATGTTCATGAATTGGAAGAATTAATTAACAGTTTAAATGGCCTTATTACTCAAAGTAATATACAGATTTAATTCAATCCCCATCAAAATCTCAATGACATTTTTAAAATAAATAGAACAAAAAATCATCAGATTTGTATGGACTCCGAATAACCAAAGCAATCTTGAGATAAAAGAACAAAGCCAGACATATCACACTCCCTGACTTCAAATTATACTACAAAGCAAAAATAATCAAAACAGCATGGTATTAGCAAAAAAGGAGACATACAGACGAATGGAACAGAATTGAGAGCCCAGAAATAAAGCCACATATATATGGGCAAATTGATTTTTTTTTAAATATATTTTATTGATTTTTTACAGAGAGGAAGAGAGAGGGATAGAGAGTTAGAAACATCGATGAGAGAGAAACATCGATCAGCTGCCTCTTGCACACCCCCCACTGGGGATGTGCCCGCAACCAAGGCACATGCCCTTGACCAGAATCGAACCCGGGACCCTTGAGTCTGCAGGCCGACGCTCTATCCACTGAACCAAACCGGTTTCGGCTGGGCAAATTGATTTTTGACAAAAGAGCTAAGGACATACAATGAAAAAAAGAAATCCTCTTTAATAAATCATGCTGGCAAAATTAGAAAGCCACATGAAAAAGAATGAAAAGATACTTTAGCACATTTTTATAACTGAGGATGTGGACGCATTCACAGAACAGATTAATTCCTTGTTCTTACAAAGTATGTGAATGGTCCAATTAGTTATGAAAATTTAAAACAGAGACTTACGGATACCTTCTGCTATAATGCAAAGGTTTGGAGAAAGGTTTATGTAAGAAGACATTCACAGCAACATTAAAACAGAAAACCAACTAAGTGTCTTTTAATGAGTATGGCTGAGTAAATTGCAATGCATTCATTTGAATACTTTTTTGCCATAATTAAAAATAATGACCTAAATTTAAAATTACTAATCTAGAAAGATGTCTCTGAACACAAGTTGAAAAATACAAATGTCAGATTTAAAAGATATGATTTTATTCTATCAAAAGAAAAAAATGTCAATTATAAACTTGTTTTGTGCCTTAACATGTGGTCTATATTTGAGAATGTTCCATTTGCGCTTGAGAATAATGTATATTCTGTTGCATTGGGGTGAAATGTTCTGTAAATATTGGTTAGATCCATTTGATTTAGTGTGTCATTTTAGGCCTCTGTTTCCTTGTTAATTTTTTGTCTGGAAGATCTATCCAGTGATGTCAGTGGGTGTTAAAGTCCCCTACTATGACTCTATTGCTGTCAACCTCTCCTTTAAAGTCTGTCAAGAGTTTTTTATGTATGTGGGTGCTCCTATATTGGGTGCACATATGTTTACAAGGGTTATATTTACTTGTTGAATCATTCCCTTTATCACTTTTTGGGACAGCCTGGATGTACCTGGAAAATATTATGTTAAGTGAAATAAAACAGCTAAAAATACAATGGCCAAGAACCTGGTCAGATTTCTTCATTATCAAGCTCCCAGCACCTAAATTAGCACCTGCCATAGGTTAACACTATATTTCTGGCAGGCAGACAAACGGAAGGACGGGGGAAGGAAACTAGGGAGAAAGGGAGAAGGAAACTTAGAATCTAATCAGATGTACAAGCATTACAAACACAAGGAAACCATCTTCCATAATGGCAGAATGAGGACCTCAGTGAACTTCTCAACTACTTTACAACAATGGAAATACAGGCAAAACAACTAAGATGAACCATTCAGAACTCTGGCAATTAACTCAAGCCACAGAGTGAACTGAAAATTGCCTATCCAAGAGAATCTCCTGACCCTTCTGTAAGTCATTGGGGTCTGTGACATTTTAACTTGGGGTCATTCCTATCCATTCTTCCTCCCAAGTTCAGTGTCATAGTAGCCAAAAGCTGACAGCATTGCAGATAATGGAAAGATCTGACTGTTTATTGAGGTCCATGAAAATTACCATCTTCAAAGTACAATCAATATTTTGTCCAAAGTTTCACCTCTCTGAGAAATCTGTTCAGAGTGGTGGCTATTCTTTTTGACTCAGAGCTCAGCTCAAGGTGGGGGCAGGGGTTTTCCCAGAGCATTACTGAAATAATAGCCAACTGCTGGAAACACCTAAGCTGTCTAATGGTTGTAAATTCATTTGGAGCTTGGCAAGGAATCCTTGAGAACTGGGTTACTACAGGAAAAGGTTGAAAACCTCCAATAGGTTCATGGTGATACCATTGTAATTCACTAGTTATTCATAACAGGAAAGGTACACAAGGGAGGCATGTGATTTGCCCAGCTACACCAGGAAGCTGCAATTTCACACTCCCCAGGGAACCACGGGCCCATTCCCTACAGAATCACAGGGGGAAGGGGTCAAACAAAAGGGGAATAGACACATGTGTGATGAAGCTGAGGTAACACAGGGAAGGTACTTGCTGTCTGTCAGTCAAGCCTGAGAAACCATGGATTGGCTAGAGTAGGCAGGGCCATTACAAAGCCACAAAAATTTGGGAATACATAATCACCCAAACAAAGGAGCTCTCTCTTGACTCTCTGGTTCCTTTGGTTTTGCTCATGCTTCCTTGTACTCACCTGTATGGCCCATGGCCACATGGACCCCACAGGCAGTGAACTGACAGACTGCAGTGGGGAAAAAAAGTAAGCTAGCCTGATGCTGGACTGGACACTGCCCTAACATGGAGCAGAAACTCTGGACCATGACTTTGATTTTAGCTCCGCTGAAGACACAGCTACACTTCTCTTACGGTGAGACAAAGGAAAATGGGACCTTGGAAACTCAGGAGATTGAATCCTTAGAAATATAGCTTTCCACAATATCTCATCCTCCTGTGCGAGTATGAGAAAATCCTTTATCTGGGATAACTGCAAGAAGCCCACTTCCACTAGCTACAGAAGACATGGAGCTCTCCCTACCTATAACAATAAGATCTAAGAGTCTGTGTATTTATGCAAATGCTCAATAAAGCTGTAAAAACATAAATATAAGCATAATGAATGTTAATAAAAGAAAAGAGAAGATGCCACAGGAGCACATAAAAAAGGGTCCTAATCTAGACTGGTGGAAGTAGATGAGATAAGGAGGGCTCATCACTGGAAAAATTCCTAAGCCTATAACCTATAAAAGTGTTATCAGAGAAATGCATACAAGGTCTTTCTCCATTGCTAGTGGGAGTAGGGTTCTTGGGGTACTGCTGGAATAAGAATTTTTAGAGGCCCCCCACATGAAGAAGAAATGTGGCAGTGAGAAGGCTAAAAGGCTAATTCCAATCTAACCCTGATATTTGGGGGGAGGGGAAGAGGGGGAGAGCTAGCAATCTGAATCTGTGCCAGCATGCCCAGTGTGCATTCTTGATAACCTATAATTAAGTCACTGCTTCTTTCCCAGAAACTGGTATTGCAGAACCTGTTACCTAAATGCTCACATTTCACAGAGGCCATAAACTATGAACAGTGCACAGCCCCGGAGGGGGGGTTATTAGCACTGGCGCCAGGCCAGACCATCAGATATGGTCTCAAGACCCCCAACACCTGGGGCCTTTTTTGAAAAGCCCATGAAAGGACCAGAAGTATAATCCATATTTGGGGGACAAAGACCCCAGAAAAGTATAAAAGAGAAGCTCCCTGCATGTTACTTTGCTCAGACTTGGGAAGTTATTTCGCTGAGTCCACTGGCGTAATAAACTGTGTACCTCCATTTCTCTAAAGCATTGCTTGGTTTTTCTCTGGTCTTCTACAACAGCAGAAAGCTTTATTTGTGTGGAACTATATCCCCCAGTTTCCAAAGTCCCATTTCCCTTAATCCAGCCCTGGAAGAGGTGCAGCTGGGGATGCAGCAGAGCTAGAAACAAAGCCAGCGTCCAGAGTTTCCATTCCATGTTGGAGCTGGGTTCCGTTTATCATTAGGCTACTTGTAGTCCATTGTGTGTGGGGTCCACATGGCTGTGGGCCATGTGGGAGAATGCAGAGCGTGAGAGCCCCACAAGCCAGGAGTCGGGCACAAGCAAGCAAGAAAATAAACGCCTTTGTTTAGGAGATTAAGTATCTCAAATCTCCTGCATTTGCAGTGGCCATGCCTACTCTGGTCATTGATCTGTTTGAAGGTATGACTGACAGTTATTTAGTAACTGGGTTCATTACAATGGTATCATTCCCCCCTGAGGAAAAAAAAAAGGAACCTCCTGTAATTTTACAAAGGAGAAATGGACAAAGGTCTTGGTGTTTTGTTTGCTTCTGTTTCATAGAATGTACACCTACGTCCTTGCTTACCTGATGACTTGTTCACACAATGTAGGCCTCACTTTAAAAGCCATCTGCATCACCATCTTCTGAAATGAGACTCAACAGTTTGGACTTATGTTTGGGTTAATGAAATATGGATGGTCTTTCGGCTTCCCTTGAAACTGCTTTCCCTTTTTTGCCCAAACAGGTCAGAGAGAAAAGGCCCACAGTTTCTTACAGGAAAAATCTTAGCATATGTCCCTTAATTTAAATTACATATGGTGTACAAAAGGGCTTCAGACCGGTGCGGCATACCTGTTTTCAGGAAAGCCACTCTTCCGATCTAATTGGGGACGCTGTAAGTTAATATTTCCCTTTGTCACATGGGGTTTTTGCCTCTCACTAGACCTTTGGTTGTTATAAATCTCCTCATTTTGAGTTATGACTTTAAATCTTCTCATCAAGTTTGTCATTTCTAGAATACAAATGGATGCCAGCCTACCAATGCTTCATCCCCCTGGACATTGCCCATGTCAACTCCCAGGGACACCAGACTGAACTGGACTTTACAGAATCCCTTGTCATAAATGTTCATTTTTCTTTTTGTTTCCCCTTTCTCTGCCTGACAGGGAGAACTTCTATGCCTTGGGATAAGCAGGAAGCAATTACAATAAGATAGAGATCTTCATCCATTTCAACTTTGTGAGATTGCAAGAGGTTCATTTTTTTCTCAGGGGGGAATTAAACTGTTGTAATAAACCTGGTTATTAATAAGAGGAAAGGAGCAAAGGGAAGGCCAAATTTTATAGGCATGCCATTTTTTGGCAGTTTTGCAGGAAGCTACAGTTTAACACTCTCCAGGTCTGTTCCCTGCAGAACCTGGTGCAAGGACTGGACAAAAGAAGAATAGACGTATTTCCAGTAAAGTATTGGTAAAATAGGGAAGGTGCTTGTCTGCCACACACGGGAACAGATCATTGGCTAGAGTAGGTGTGGCCACTGCAAGCACAGGAAGATCTGAGATCTATTTAATCTCCTAACCCAGTGGTCGGCAAACTCATTAGTCAACAGAGTGGCTCGCGAGCTGCAGTTTGCCAACCACTGTCCTAAACAAAGGAGCTCTCTCGCTTGCCTCTTGCTCTTCCTTCACTCTCTTGCCCTCTTGGTTCACACTCCTGACTGTGAGACTCTCATGCTCCTGCATTTCCCACATGGCCCTCAGCCATGTGGACCCCACATTCAATGGACTAATGGACTACCACTAGCCTGATGCTATGCCAGACCAAGCTCCACCATGGTACGGAAACTTTGGAAGCTGGCTCTGCTTCTAGCTCTATTGAATCCCCAGTTGTGCTCCTTCCAGGCCTGGAGTTAGGGAAATGGGATTTGGAAATCAAGAAATATAATTCACGCAAATAAAAATTGCTCATTCTCCCATGCAAGTCTTAGAAAATTCTTTTCACAAGACATTGTAAGAACCCACTCCCACTAGCAACAGAGAAAGAACACCCATGCATTTCTTGGATAACAAAAGGAGACATGAAGGTTAAGAGGTAGTTAGTTATCAAGGTGAAATGGGGAGTGGGGGGTAGGAGATGAAGATCATATCACAGATAAATTTATTTGAAGATCTGAGGACAAAATACAAACGTGGTGCTTTCTACTTGGTGCAGCAATACTGAAGGGGAGACTGTATTGAGAAGAGGCAAGAGGCAAATAGGGTAAGGTGACTAGATTTTAACATTGGTAAAGCGGGACACCATTGACCGGGGGGGGGGGTCTTGATTTCTTGATTAAAAATTTGGTCTATATTGTAATCGCTTTTGGTTTTTTTAATAAAAGGAAATTCACTTCTTAGATCATCATTGAATTTGCATCCTCTTTTCTTACTCATTATGTTAAAAATCTAAAAAAAATAATTTAAAATTATATTATAAATTATTATATGCATATTGCTTAAAAACACAGTAAGTAGGTACATAATTACATGAACATATTTTATTGTTAGTTTATAAATTAAATTAATTTGATTGTTATAAAGTAACTATATTTTAAAAATTATTTTAATCCTATATTTCTTTCTAAATAATAACAATACTAACTTGTATTATTTTTCCTCTGAATTTGCAGTAACGTAAGTTGTAAGTGTCACTTTCAAGGCCGGCGCTAGACTTTTTGCCGCCACTATAAAATATAAATAATACGAGTACTGTCTGCTAAATTCAAGAAAATTTATGTATTTATGAAATAAATAAATAAATTACTTACCTAAATTATCTGAATAGCTGATTTGTAATGACATCACTTGCTTAACTAGCTTACTAGCACACAGTATGATGTGTATCGCCTGAGAGACAGTTACAAAATGTTTTCGTCATTGCCAATCCCAAAAAATGTCATTGTTCATTAAGTCCAAACAATGGTGGTCGAATTCTAACAACTGATCAACAATGCGAACTTTGATAAGCAGTTCTCGATAATCAGTTCTCAACAATTATTTGTTATTATTAAAGTTTAACATTATAAAATTAACAAAAATAATATAAAACTCATATCCTGGCTAAATAGCCACATGGTCGCCGAAAACCGTATATTCCCTTCCCATTCTCCCACCGTTCCCTAGCTTGTGGTGCATTCTTTCCAAAAATCGGGACTTTTTAAAAACGCTGCGGGACGTGGGACAAATTGTTAAAAATCGGACTGTCCTGCCAAAAGCGGGACATCTGGTCACCTTAAAATAGGGGGAAGAACGTGCAGTCTCATAAGTCATGTTAAAAATCTTGAACATGATTCCAGGAGGAAATGATAAGTCATTGACGCATTTTAAGAAGGAAAGTTACATGATCAAATTTATACTCATTCTGACTTCTCAGTGGGACACAGATGTAAATGTGCATAGATGACCAAATACTGCAGGTGCATATACTAGTGAATGGATAGAGAATATCTTAAAGGAAAAATTGGTTAGAATTTGTTGGTGTTTACTAAGATTCTGACATGAGTTGTCTGGTACATGGTGATTTTATTTGTTGATAGGAAACACTGAGGAGGATGGTAGATTTTCATTTAGGATGGGTTGAGCTGGCCTTCTTTTGTAATTCAAGCATAAAGTGTGAGAAGACAGAAGGGACTAGGAAAGACTGCTGGGGAGAATCCACATGTTTTAAGGGATGACCAAAGAAAGTGGAGAGGAAAAGTAGGACTGAGAAAGAATGTTCCAGAAGGAGTGAAGAATACTAAGAGCATAGGTGTCATAGAAAACAGGAGAAAATGTTCAAAAAGAAGGAAATGGCCAACAATGTTAAATTCAGTTAAGGTCAAGTGAGATAAAAACAAATAAGTATACGTTCAGTTAGCACAAGAAAATTGTTGCAAACTTGGAAAATAAGTTCCCTTTAAGAAGTAGGAGGTAGTAAAATTAGAGTGGATTGATTGAGGAGGAAGTGAGAAAAAAAGCAAATAGGCGAATAGAAACAGCATAGATGAAAACTCAAAGATTTCAATTGCTGGAGGGGGTGAGGAAGTTAAGAGAAGTAGTTTGCTTGTTATTGATATAAGAGTGACTGATACATGTTTAAATGTTGCTGTGAAAGACCAGAATAGAGAGAGAAGTTGACGGACAAAGGAAGTACTCAGTAGTGCAATTTCCTTGATAGGATAAGAATACATGATTAAGAGCAAACGTAAAGAAATAGATCCTCCATGAGAGATGCTGATATTGCCTCCTTCCTATTAGAATGTATGTGAAGAGGATGTAGAAGAAGTCTGTATAGGCTTGCTGATATAATTGAGGGACTTCTGAATAAGTTTCTCTTTTACCTGTAAGGTAGAAGGTGGAGTCTTTTATGGAAAATGAGTAGTATTGTGGGCAGTTAGGACATGAGCAGAGGAAGGACAATGGGCCAGGTATAGAAGGTCACCAGGATGGAAAGCCCTGGGTGCCTAGCAAATGTCATTGTAGGGTGAGACCTCGCCCCAGGGTGACCTTTCCTCCCTAGAGATAAAATCAAGGCCTCAGTTGTATTTTAGCTCCAGGCTCAGAAAAGCAGCAAAACCAGACCAGTGACCCCACGGCTGACTTCAGGACCAACTGCATTGGACAATGACCCCCTGCCCTGGTGAAGACCAATCAATCAGTGGAGACATAGATTCTTCAAAGGACACACCTGGAAAGCTACTGAATATTCTATTGAGATCTTAGCCTGGGACCGCCCCTAAAACCTCCACCTTAAAACCCTTAGGACAGAAGACCCAGCAAGGATCCAGCCAGCTCTCCCTCCTGAGAGCACACCCACACCTTTTCTTTCCCTCTCTTCCTTCCCCAGATGCGTCACCTTTACCATCCTCACTTCTAACCTCCAATGGCCCTTCCTTTGCCTTGATAACTGTTTCCTAAGCCCATTTCTTCTATGAATTACTTGTTCTACCTCTGTGATTTTAGAAATAAATATTCTCTTATACCTTGAGTCTTGGCTTTGAATTCTTTCCTAGCCAGAACCCAAGTACTGAGGCTGCTGAAGCTAAGTCAGGTCTGACCCCACCAGTCTAACACCTGGTGCCATTCCTACAGCCTACAAATAATGGTGCTATGACTTGGATTGTGACTTGAATTGTGTGGCAAGATTCTGGAGAAGCCCATCCAGGGCCACCTTGCAGACCCGGACCAGTGTTAGGTACCAGCAGGGACCCATTATGTCCTACAGTCTCCTCACTTTGCCTTGGGTGGACGTGGGTGAGTTTTTCTTGGAATTATGGACCTCTTTAAGGTAAGAGGCTGAGTTTCTTTAAGCTATTTTTTTTGTGCTTTTTTAAAAACCATGTGGTGGAGCTAAAGGTTAAGGGTTAAGAGACCCTAGGCTAAAGATAAGAATTGAGATAGTTAAGAATAGGAGAGAAAGAAATGGATGGCTGCTTTTTAACTTCGGCTTTTCATTTAGAATTGCCTTATAAGGGTATGAACAAAACCTTTTGTTGAATAAGTAAGAGCCTAAACTCTTTCTGCTCCAAAGAGGCCCAGTAGGGCGAGCTTCCCTCTCCCTACTGGGCCTCATAAAGGGCTAGGGCTCTTGGGAACATGAAAGACAGGGAAACAGGTCACTAGCCCGACTACTGGAGATCAGAGTCGTAAGATGATTTTCCATTTGAAGTGCCAGAGGTACTAGGCACTCCTTGTATGGACAGACCTGATAGAGAGGATCCCCAGTAAGGCTGAGGCTGGTGGTCATTAAGTGAGGAAGGCCTGTAGGGTGCCTGTAGTAGGGGCCTCATCTATCTGCAGGATTGGGGCAACAGGTATCTGTAGGATTGGGGCACGGGGTGTCTGCAGGATTGGTGTGCTGGGTGCCTGCAGGTTTGGGGTACTAGGTATCTGTAGGATCTGGGGCACCATGTGCCTGCAGGATATCCCAAAACAACCCAGACTAACAGGGACACCTCTAACTCTCAGCTTGGAACATATCTGTCTCTCTGTAGATGGGGAACCAGTCCACAGTACCTAGAGATTCCCCTTTGGGATATATACTTTCCAACTGGAAGAAATCTGACCCTGACGCTCTCAAGAAAAAGAGGCTAACCCTTTGCAACATGGCCTGGCCCCACTATAAAGCAGGCAATGGAGAGGTTTGGCCTGGTAATGGCACCATTAAGTTTAATACTCTCCTACAACTAGACCTGTTTTGCTGTTCCCAAGGAAAGTGGATGGAGGATGAGGCCTCCTTAGCTCAATGTATCTTTTCCATATACACAATCCATTATGGCTTTTAGAGATGACCTTCAGCTATATGCTACCTGTAAACTAGATCTCTATAATTGCTACAGAGCCTGAAAGAAAAATATACCCAGATGGAAAGAAACATTTCAAAAATGGATAAATGAATTTGTTAGTCCTTTGGCAACATTTTCCAATCCCTGGGGTATTAAAAATGACTTTCCTTGTTTTACAAGGCCAGCGGTGTGGCTTCAGAATATCAAACCCCACTAAATCCTCTTACCTTCCCCCAAATCTCCTCTGTTTGGTTCAAAATGCTTATAGATAACTAGCTTTATGAAACCAACATCCATCTCACAGTGGTTCTCAACCTTTTTAATGCCTCGACCCTTTAATACAGTTCCTCATGTTGTGGTGACCCCCAACGATAAAATTATTTTCGTTGCTACTTCATAATTGTAATTTTGCTACTGTTATGAATCGTAATGTAAATGTCTGTGTTTTCCGATGGTCTTAGGTGACCCTGCTAGCGGTTCTCAACCTATGGGTCGTGACCCACAAGTTGAGAACCGCTGTTGTAGAGTCTTTTATCCATTTTGAGTTTATTCTTATGTATGGTGTAAGTTGGTGGTCTAGTTTCATTTTCTTTTTTTGCATGTATCTGTCCAATTTTCCCAACACTATTTATTGAAGTGACTGTCTTGACTCCATTGTATACTCTTGCCTACTTTATTGAGTATTAATTGAGCATAATGGCTTAGATTGATTTTAGGGTCTCTGTTCTATGCCATTGATCTATATGCCTGTTCTTGTGCCAGTACCAGGCTCTTTTGATTACAGTGTCTTTATAGTATAACTTTATATCTAATATTGTTTTCCCTCCAACTTTGTTCTTAAGATTACTGGGGTTATTTGGGGTCTTTTATGGTACCACATAAATATTTGCATTGTTTGTTCTAGATCTGTGAAATATGCTGTGGTATTTTAATAGGGATTACATTGAATCTGTAGATTGCTTTGGGTAATATGCACATTTTAATGGTGTTAATTCTACCAATCCATGAACACTGTATATTCTTCCACTTGTTTATATCTTCTTTTATCTCTTATTTCAGTGTCCTGTAGTTTTCTGAGTACAAGTCTTTTACCTTCTTGGTTAAGTTTATTCCTAAGAATCTTGATTTTTTTTTTTTTTTTGTAATGGTAAATGGGATTGTTTGTTTAGTTTCTCTTTCTGAGTATTCATTATTGGTGTATAACAATTCCATCAATTTCTGGGTGTTAATTTTGTATCCTACTACATTGCTGAATTCATTTATTAAATGTAGTAGTTTTCTGATGGATCTTTAGGGTTTTCTATGTACAATATTATGTCATCTGTGAATAGTGAGAGTTTTACTTCCTCCTTTCCAATTTGGATGCCTTATATTTCTTCTTCTTGTCTGATTTCTGTGGCTAGGACTTCCAGTACTATGTCGGATAAGAGTGGTGAAAGCAGACGATCCTGTCTTGTTCCTGTTCTTAAGAGAAATGGTTTTAGTTTTTACCAGGTGAGCATGATGTTGGCTGTAAGTTTGTCATATATGGCCTTTATTATGTTGAGATATGATCCCTCTATCCCCACTTTGATCAGAGTTTTTATCAAAAATGGGTGTTGGATTTTGTCAAATGCTTTTAATGTGTCTATTGATATGATCATGTGATTTTTGTCTTTCAGAGAAAGAGTGAATTGAAAGAAAAGCAGGGCTCATGTAGACTTGTGGCCTGAATACATATCATCCTAATGGCCCAGCAAATGGCATATAAGGACCAACCACCAGAAATAAGAGACCAACTCACAAAGACTTGAGACAGTAGAATCATCAGAATTAATAGTTATAAAATAACTAGGATTACTAGTTTTAAGACTAGAGAAAGCTTACATGAAAATATCTACAGTTTTTTTTAGAGAAAAAAAACCTCTAAAATCAAATTAACCAAGAGGCAATGAAACTAGAAATAAGGACTCACATTAAAACAAATACCCATAAATGTAGTCTAAATACTCGACTCTCTTTAGAACAAAGAGAATAAAAACATTAAATTAAAACATAACAAAATATGAAATATTGGTTTAAAATAGCATCTGGCTGGCATCTCTTAGCACAGATTTTCCAAACTTTTCAAATTCCAGAAAAAGACAGGATGTAATAGAAAAGTTAGACTGATAATGGAAGGAATCTGGAAGAAATATCTACAAACTACTCAGCTCATGGAACCAGAGGAAAACCCTCTAAGGCTTTGTTTCACTTACATATCCAAGAGTTGCTACATAAAACAGACACACCTTTGAAACAGATATTACAAAAATATTGCACAATTCCATCACTTCCTTTTTATCCAAATATCCAATGAGAAAGACATATGTATATATACAGGGTGGGGCAAAAGTAGCTTTACAGTTGTTCATATGGAAAATAATACAATAGTTAATCTACACTAATAAAAGAGAAACATGGAAATTGATTGTACCTCCACTATGCCCACAAGCCACGCCCACCAGCCAATCAGGAGTGAGTATGCAAATTAACCCAACCAAGATGGCTGTGGCCACAGAGTGAGCAGGAGGCTTGGGTTTCCCTGATGATGGAGCAAGCCAAGCTTCCACAGCCCTGGCCTGCCCTGGCCTCCGCTCAAGGCTACAAAGTTTCAATTATAGAAGATAAATAAATCCCAGACACCAGGGGCCTCCACTTGGGTTGCTGGGGGGCGTGGTCAACCTGCAAACCACCACAGGCCCCTTGCCCAGGCTGCCCCACACTCCAAGGGAACCCCCAACCTCATCCGGGACACCCTTCAGGACAAACCAGCCAGCCCCCACCCGTGCACCAGGCCTCTATCTTATCTAATAAAAGAGAAATAAGCAAATTGAATGTCACTCCAACACACAAGATGGCTGCCCCCACGTGGTCAAAGATGGCTGCCCCCATGTGGACACAAGATAGCCTCCACAAGATGGTCAGGAGGGGAGGACAGTTGAGAGGGACCAAGTCTGCAAGGGAGGGCAGTTGGGGGTGATCAAGCCTGCAGGGGAGGGCAGTTAGGGGTGACTAAGCTGGCAGAGGAGGGAAGTTGGGGCAACCAGGCCTGCAGGGAAGGGCAGTTGGGGGGGATCCAGGCCTGCAGGGAGGGCAGTTATGGGTGACCAGGCCTGCAGGGGAGGGCAGTTAGGGGCAATCAGGCTGGCAGGGGAGTGGTTAGGGCAGTGATGGGCAACCTTTTGAGCTTGGTGTGTCAAACTTCGCCAAAAAACTGAGTATAACTCGGGTAGTGTGTCACTTTGAGGAAAAAACTAACTCCAAGACTCTAGTCGCAAATGTTTCATCCTCAGGAGCAGCTAATGTTTCATCCTCGGCATGCGGCCACGTGTCATCAGAAATGGCTACGCATGTCAGTGCTGACACGCGTGTCATAGGTTCGCCATCACTAGGTTAGGGGGTGATCAGGCTGGCAGGCAGAAGAGGTTAGGGGCAATCAGGAAGGCAGGCAGGTGAGCAGTTGGGAGCCAGCAGTCCTGGATTGTGAGAGGGATGTCCGACTGCCCGTTTAGGCCCAATCCTACCAGGATCGGGCCTAAATGGGCAGTTGGACATCCCTCGAAGGGTCCCAGATTGGAGAGGGTTCAGGCTGGGCTGAGGGACACCCCCCTGCCCTGTGCATGAATTTTGTGCACCGGATCTCTAGTAAATAATAATATAAGAATAAACTCTGGGTTCTGTGTACTCACAACTGTAAACCTATTTGTGCCCTCCAAGTATACATACATCCATCTTTTTCTTCTTCCCTGCCAACCACTTTCAGTTTTGCTTATCACAGCAATTTATCCAGCTAAAACTGACCTTTTTTAGCTGAACCTGCAATTAGGACAGGCCTTGTGACCTCATACTATCCAGTAATGTGACCAGGGATTAAATGTATAGGATTACCAGGAGAAAATAATTTTTGTGACCTATTCTTGTTGTATGTGTTTTTTCCCATTTCATTTGCCCTTTTCCCTTGTCCTGCTTGTCTGAAGATATAGCTGTTAACTTGTGAGCCTAAGGACAAAAGCCTCATGGTAAGGATGGTAGAACAGGTAGACAGGAGTCAAAACCTGATGGCATCATTGTGTCTTCAGACTAACCCCAACTGCCTACGTCTGCTTGTGGCCTTGTTGTTACAAGAAAACAATAAAAAATACATAAAACATGTGCCTGTGTATATAGTCATTGTCAGTTGTTTTTCTGATACTTAGAGATGAACTCCTTTTAGAAATTATAAAAGGACCTCACCAAAAACTGAAGTTATCCTTCTACCATGTGAAGGCTACTTTCTGAGTGGACAGAGGTCCTCTGTCTCTCCAAACTACTGCCACTTCAACATCCACTGCCATTGGAATACATTTCAAACTTCTCAGCCTACATTCAAGGCTCTGCATAGTCAAACATACTCCACCTCTTTAATCATTTCTCAGGATGTTCCTTACACTTAATCCACCATGTTTCTGCCAAGAAGATTTCTTCTTGGGTTCTCAAAAACCAAAGATATTTCTGATCGTCAATCTTTGCTCTCTCTCCTGTGAGATTTCCTGGACTATCTTGCTCATGTCAATTGCTCCTTTTGATGAATCCTCTCTTTGTACTTATTAGCAATATCACTGACAAACTCTTCTACAATGTTATTTACTTTATATGTATATATACTGTATTTTCAACCAGATTGAATCTTTCCATAAACACCTTCTTCAATATCTAGTGTGCAGTGCAACAGGCAGGATATGTCTAACATTATTAACTAAATAAATGAAAGAATGATGACTAACAAATCTTTTCACATTCTTGATTATAGTGATGATGCAGTTTCTTTTCAAAAGGCTTAACCTTCATGTTTCATGTTGCCTATTTTTACTTACTCTAAAAGAATATGAGGTATAACGTGATAATACATCCTAGTGAGTCACCTAGGCAACCCCATAATCACATCTTTCAGAATATTGGATACCTGTTGTTTCTCATTATCTCATATGAAACATCCTATAAAAATAAAGAAAAAGGAATTACCATGTGGCAGCATTCTTTGTTTTCATCTATGTAAATTTTGTAGTATTAAAAAAATGTTCTAGAAATGTACATATTAAAAATATTTTTAAATTGGTTGTATATTACATACTGAAGTACAATAAAATAATTTGCTTCATTTCTTCGAATAGAATAGAGAAATTATTGTAATTCCTATTTTAATTTTTAGATTTTTTAAAACAATGTATAATTATACTCATTTACTAACAGTAACTAACACTTGTGAGGCATTTATAAAGTACTTTCACATCTATTTCCTTACTTATCTTCTCAATAAGATAGTGACTATTTCCATTTGTAGATGAAGAAACTCCAGCCTGTTAAGTGACCAATAGGTATTGCCAAAATTGAGATGTTTACAGGTCCTATGATTCCAAACCCAAAGGGCATTCATTATTCCCTCTGGGCTTCAAAGGAAGAACTTCCATTGAATGTTAAGTTTAAAAATAAAGTATTTCTATGGGTTAAATGTCCTTAGATAATCTAACTCCTTTTCTACATATTTTTTTGTGAAAGAAGTCGTTACTATCTGGCATAAAATTTATTAATGTATTTATTTATTTATTTATTATTATTATTTATAATGTTTGTATATTTTATTTTTCAATTACAGTTAACATTCAATATTATTCTGTACTAGTTTCAGGTGTACAGCATAATGGCTAGACAAAATGTCCCCCCTGATATTTCAAGTACTCACCTAGCCCCATACCTAGTTATTACAATATTATTGACTATATTTCCTATGCCATAATTTACACCCCTGTGACTGTTCTGTAACTATCAATTTGTACTTCTTAATCCTTTCACCTTTTCTCCCAGCCCTGCAAACTCCTTCTCTCTGGCAACCATCAGTTTGTTCTCTGCATCTATGAGTTTGTTTTCATTTTGTTTATTTGTTTATTTTCTTTAGATTCCCCATGTAAGTGAAATCATATGGTATTTGTCTTCCTCTGTCTGGCTTATTTCACTTAGCATAGTATTTAATGGCATAAACTCTGGAGACAGAATACCTAGGTTTGAAGGCTTATTAGCAATGGGATGCCAGCAAAGTTACTTAACTCCTCTGTGCCTCAAATTCCTAAGTTATTAAATTGGTGCAATAATAGCATTTATCTCATGGAATTTAAATGAATGGTAATGTGGTCACCACCATATCTAACATAGTCAACTTTCAAAATGTTATGACTGCGATTCTTTTCTTAAATATGACTACTCTTAACTTCGAATAATATTATCTCTATAGAATGTACTGTGCTTTGCATATTATCTTTGTGTCTCATTTACGTTTCCAAGTATTCATATTTTACAAATAAAAAGTTGAGAATGTATTAGTAGCAAGTCCAAGGTTTCAACACTAGGTATTCTGCCTAGACTCAGCTAACCTCAACCCTAGTTTTTTCTCTTTATGCCCACTGCTTCTTTGATTAGACAAATGGACAAAGTTTGGTAATGTCTTAGAGATGGTGTGTATAGTATTCCCAGAGGACACAGAGCTGTACTCCCCCAGCATGGTATCAGAGCACCTTTGTTCTCATTGAACACACAGACTGAATCAGGACTGCATGTGCTGGCCAAGTATTGTCCCAGGAGAAAGGTTGTTGTTCACTCCACATTCTCTGATCAATTTATGCAACTCCAATAAGCCACTGCTTTGGACAGTGATTCTCTTACTCTGGCTAAAAGGAAGATCAGTCTGGGAGATGTATTTATGCCAAGAGGAGAATAATGAGCTTAATTTCTCCTTCCTACTACCACTTCCATCTAATACATACAATGCAAGTTTGTAAGATAGGTCCCTTTTTAATCAAAGTAAATCTAAGCATGTTAAATAATTCATTTGATAAGAAACAATCTCAGTCTTAATTGTATTTCCCAAGGCAGTACGAGTCTAAGCAGTACCTGGTTGATGGTGCTTAGAAGGTAGAAGAAGGACCTCCAGCCTCTTGTCCATTATGCTTCCCTTGGAAATCCTCATTGTCAAAGCCCACGGTGTCTAAAAGGCCAGAGGACCCTCGCTCTGGACTGCATGTATAAAATAGGAATCTTTGCCAAGGTAAAAAAACAATGCAGCATCCCTAGATTCATCATGTGGCCATCCCCTTCCATGTCTTGCCTCCCCAAGGCATCAACATTATTAAGTGGCAGGACATCCTTGCTTCTACTCCAATTCTTACCTATTTTTCAACTTGTAGCCTTAAAATATCATTCCTTCTCCCTTTTAATTATCCTTGTTTCTTTCAAAGTTATTCCCTTTGCCTCAAAGGCAATAATCACATCTTCATTAAACTCAAATTTTGCAGGCAAAAAACATTTAACAAAATTGTCCAGTATCTAATGTTAAGTGAAAATTAGCATGCCACAAAACTGTGGATGCCAATGAAAAAGTTTCATGTAAAACTTATATACAAGTTTACATATTGAAAATAAAAACTAGAAAAAAATACATTGAAATGCAAAAACCAGTAACATGGGAAAGTGGAAGGTATAACAGGAACACATAAGAAGAAGCACTAACTCGACCTGAGGTGGTTATGGAGTGGCCTAGTTGTGGTTTCGACATCATGCTCAGTCACTGGCTGGAAGCATGCTTGGGGAGCATGTGACTCAGCTTTAACTCTGCAGAAGATCCAAAGATATGGAAGATGGAGACAGCCATACAACAGTTGTCTTTGCTGTGGGTTCTCCTAGGATCTAAGCAATGCACCTTCACTGCCTTCTACAGTCCACCCCTTGCTTGCACTGCAAAGATCCACACATCTACACATGTTCAGGAGCAGCTCCTTTATGGTTCTGTGGACTCCTCCAACTGAGTGGAAATTTAAAAGAGGGAAGTTCGTGGGATGAAGTATAGCACACATTGCTGCACTTTGTCTCAGCGTCACAAAAGGACTCATCTTTCCCCTCCTCTACTATCTGTTCTAAATTTCTCTCTAAGTCAACCATGACCTCAGCAGGTTGGGGATTTATCAAGTAGTGTGACCCAAACCTTCATTCTTGAACGGTCTGGGCCCTTAGTAGTAGTACCCTTCTTAGGCCATGGTTGCTGCATGCACTAAAATTACAGTTGATGTGGGAGTTACAATAGGCATGAGAAGTTACAGTTGGTGTGGGAGAACCAAGAGATGTCCAATTAGATCACCTGAGTCCTACTGGTGTTATAAACTACCCTCATTATGTATAAGCAGCCCAACTTCCTCCTGTTGGTCAGAGGCAATCATTTTTCCCCAAATAGTGACCCTTCTTCTCATCTGTGGTCTATATACTAGTACACAAGGAACCAAAGTGCTGTCAAAGCTGTATTTCAACAGGACCCTTATGTCCCCTGGCAAGCATGTGCTCCCTCAACAGATCAGGATCACTGAACCGGAATAGCTTAGAGTTGTTAGGTCAGGAAACACAAAATCTGCCTTGGCTGTCGGGGGTAGAGGGGGGCACAATTTCGTTTCACTGTTATTATGGACTGATGCTGGGTCCAACTAATTCTTATGATTTAATTTCAGCAAAACTCTAATAGTTAGCAGCTCTGGATACGTGGTCACACTGTTTCAGTGGGGACCAGAAGTTATTACTAGAAAATTAAATTCCTAGTCAGGAAATTTTTGTTTATTCAATCTTATTTGTGGATCCCTTGATCAAGCACCTCCAGAATCCAATCCCAGGCATATTGCCTTGTCTCCTGTAGCATGTTTTTGCAGCTCTTTTGGGGTATAATCTTCCTTTTTTTTTTTTCAAAAGAGGTTTACTTTACACATATTTTATTGATTTCAGAGAGGAAGGGAGGAGAGAGAGAGACATCAATGATGAGAGAGAATCATGGATCGGCTGCCTCCTGCACGCCCCCCACTGGGGACTGAGCCTGCAACACAGGCATGTGCCCTTGACCAGATTCAAACCTGGGACCCTTCAGTCCGCAGGCTGACACTCTATCCACTGAGCCAAACTGGCTAGGGCTAATCTTCCCTTTCTTATCAGGTTCATTCCATCTCCAACCAGGCTATGCTGGCATTCAATCTAAGTATAGGCCTGGCAGGCAGGAAAAGAGATGGGGGTAAATGCTCTGAGAAGTCACCTGTTGACTTGCAGGGATGAGAAGTATGTATGGTCTTTCCATACGGGGGAGGCTCAAGCACTTATTAGGGACCCTCATTAAGTTCTGGGTTCTAAGCCAAATTTCTTAGGGTAGCAGCCCCCCGTTTCAGTGATACCCAGTTTTCCCAACCAGTGCCCTGACCTTAGCATAACAGGTATTTCAAGACTGAGCATTTAAATTTCTCTGGAGCTCTGCAATTCTAGCTGTTAAGGTCTGAGCTTGCTCCTCAGTGGTGCTCACTCTTCCACTGCAAGAAATAAGGGCCAAGAGGCCTGGCAGTTCTCACACAGAGTCTTTAAAATTTTTAACTACTCTCATTTTTTTCATGATCCTTCTGCTAAGCATCAGTGCAACTTATTCATAACCAGCAACTCTCTATCCTTCCAGATATCATTCCAGCTACATTTTTCAAATGCCTGAATCATCTCATCAACAAGGTTATTCCTGTCAGCAGGACTTCTCACCAGATCAACACTGGTGAAAGTTTTAGCCATTGCCCTGTCACCTTGTGCCAGGAGTTTCCATGCCCCATAGTCAATGGGATGGATTCCTTTCTGCCAGCTGGGTAGTGGGAGTGAGCCAGTTCTCAAGCCCCATTTTACAACCTGCTTTCTTGGGCCATTGCTAATATCATTGATATAATTCTCCAGGGAGACGGCAAAATTGAATTAGGCATGCAAGAAATTTATTGGGAGAAAATTCTTGCAAAAATAAAAGACAGAGGTAGCCAGGAAGGAGTGGACAGAGAAAGCAATGATAGACTCATTCTGGGACAGGCACTATGAGGGTCCCTGCCCTGGCTGTGGAGTTCTCCAATTAAACCTAGTTCTGCTTTCGGGGAAGAACTCCCTCATCCATGAGTTTCCATGGACATTGACTTGATTCTCGATTAACGTCTTTTTTTACTATGACCTCCCATATCACATATGAAATGACTACTAGGGATGATGCATTTCCTGAGTGATAGTCAGCTTTTCTACAAGTTTGGGAGCCCAGAATTTATTACTTAAACTGTCACAAACTTTTTCAAAATAGGCTCACTATTTCTTTGGCAACACAATTCCCTAAAAATACTTAGTGAGTTCCAGAAATATTTGTTTCATTATCCATAAGTTCTTTTCTGGACATAACATATATGTTTATATTGTCTCCTTGCTCTCTTGCCCTATGCCTCTCTTTTATCTTAGTTTGCCTCCACTGAGGCCAGCTGAATATAGGCTTCCCTGAGAAGTCCATAGTTCAATCCACTCTTTCGCAGCAGATCTCGGTCTGTTTGTTTGACTGAAAAGTCTTATGGGAGACATTTAAGCAACAAAAGTTTTCTCTCCTGCTATTTGAGGTACAGAAGCTTTTCCAAACCTGCAAGGTCTCAAATTCTTTTAACCTCTGCTAGAAAACCTATAAATTCTTGACAAAGTTCTTGTTTTTTTCATGTTACCTTGCTAAAAGTTACCAAGGAGCAGCCAACACAGAACATTTTTACTTTTTTTCAAATGCTTCCCTTAAAGCTTTAGGCCTATTAAGCACTCACCCTGCCTTCCAATTTATCATAGGCAATTGATTTACCAAAAATTTCCCCACAACATCCAAGGATTCTAGGTTTCAAGCTTAACTGCTAATCCCCTGCCACAGAATCTGACTTCCAGGTACCAATTCAAGGTGCTGATCTAAATTGTTGACAAAAGAATAAAAACAATTAAGTGGCTTAAGGATAATGAAAGTTTCTCATGAAAAATTCTAGTGAGAAGGTTTCAGGTAAATTGCCACTTGATAGTAGCTCTACCATCTTCAACATCTGACTTCCAAAGTGGCTCTGAGTGTCACCATTTCAAGCCTAAAGACCATGAAGGCACACACATAGAGGTCTAAAACAGGCATGTGTTACTTCTGTTCACATCACAGGTGGGGGAATTTTGTCGTGTGAGGTAATTCTAAGGGGCTTGGGAATGTACTGCTACAATCCTAGCTAGCTACAATCCTGTGAGTATGAAAGAAGGTGAGAATGGATTCCAATTGACAGCTCACTCTAACCTTTCTTCTGAGTGTCAGGTATTTCAAACTGTTTCTTCTCAAACTCAACATGTCTAGAACAGAACTCATTATTTCCTCCCATATTCAGCTCTTCATCTTGCCTTTTCTATCTCTCTCATTGTCATTCTTCTAGTCATCCCTTCTCAACATATTGGAGTGATTGTTGGCTCTTTCCTCTCTTTCATTGCCCATATCTAACTAGTTGCCAAAAAATGATTTTTTCTCCTTGGTTGGTGCTCTCCACATCTGTCTCCTCTTGCTGTCTTCATATCACCAATGAGGCCAGTCAGTCTTCATTACTACTTACCTCAATTATTTGGCGACCTCTTGAGTTGTCGCCACAGCTCCAAATGTTTCCCCATTTTCCATATAACCTGGTGAATTACTCTTCCCAAAGCATATCTCTGAACTCTCACTTTTATGTTTGATGGTTCCTCAGAGCCTACACAAAATTAAATACAAATTAGCCTGCTATCCATTCTGAATAGTCTTGTCTTCCACAATGATGGCTTTTCCAGCAAACTTTCCAAAAAGGCTTAGTTTCCAATCCCCAAATACATCCCGTTTTCCCACTTTCTAGCTTTTGCTAACTTAGTTATACACTTTGAAACTCCCTCTCCCCTTATTTCTAGGAATAGCGTAGGATTAAACACAGGTTCTAGAGACCTGATTTCTAATCTCAGCCCCACCTCAGCCCTACCTTAAGTCATTTAATATCTCTGAGCCCTGTTTCATCTTTTCTACAACAAGGATTAAAAACACCCACTTCACAGGGTTGTTATCAGGAATAAACACAATAGCTTCAATAAAGTATCTACATAGTATAATTAGTGTTCATAAAAGTGAATTTGCTTTCTTCTATCTACTGAATTTTTGCCTATTTTAACTCTTACTTCCTCCATTAAGCTATCATATTACGTTACAGTATTGCTACTATTGTCACATATACATCCTCAAATATCAATAAACTTGTGAGGTCGGGCTTACTCTCTTGTATCTTCGTTATTGTTCCAGATAAGCATGTCCCAGGTGGTCCACTGATTCAAGTTGACCAAGAGACACAAGAAGTAGATATGAGCACAATCTGTATCATAGAACCAAGCCAAGATTGTGGTCTAGCCAAACTTCATTAACCCATAAATGTAGGTGTGAGAATAAATCATTTGTTGTGGCACTGAGTGTGGAGTGGGCAATGCTAAACATAGTACGTTTGACCGACATGCAACACATTGTACAAAACTTGATTTAAATAAATTACAAATGCAACCACAATAATGATCATTGTGCTCCTTTTAAAGTTTCCTTTCCTTTTTTATGCGAAAATGGTATCAGAAAAAAAATAACATAAGATCATTAGGTTTTTTTAATGTCAGAAACTAGTGATTCAAAAACTAGACCCTCAATGCAGCTGTTCTGTATATGTAAGTCATGCATTCTGAAAAAGGCAATAACTAATGAATGACATTGCAGAGCACATGGGGTGTACAGTATACTTATCCTTTAGGGTAGTCATGTGGAAAAAAATTAAAATTCAATTTTAACTGCATTTTGAAGTTGTATGAAATCCTCACAACAAAAATAAAAAAAGTTCCTTTTTATTTACCGCCTAGTACACCAGATAACAGGATGCAATGATAGATAATTGTAATACACTATTCTTTTAAATTTAAATTATAAATTAGACCTATGAAATATGTATTATTTTCCTCACAGAGTTTAAATTTTGTCCTCGGCCACCGACTTAGTACAGGTCAGAGCCCGGGTGCAAACAGATATGTATGCTGACTCCAAAAGCCATCCTTTCCCACCATGCCATGGTGAGAAGAAAATTGAATTTATTTATACTTAGGCAAATGGTGTCAAAACTAACCCTACATAACTTTTTAAAAACTAAATTATGTCAATATTTCATATTTAACTTTGATTAAACCTGTACTGACTATATACAGCAGACCTGTTTAACTAGAGTCACTTTTTCAGAAATCTCTGAGGTTTTTATGAGTTCATTCATCTACACATTTATAAACTAGAAGGTCATTATCCTGAACATGTTTCACATACTCTTCCAGAAACTTTGGAGATAAAAATAAGAACCCATAATCCCAACTGCAGGGAATTCATCATCTAATTGAAAGAGAGACATGCAAACAAATAATAACACAAACTCAACAGTAATTAGAAAAATGCTAATTTAAAAAAATTTATACCCATGAGATTGGCAAAAAATTACAATTCTGCGTAATGCTAAGCATCGGCAGGGATATGGGAAGCCCAAAGGTGGGATGGTGACATGTCTAATGAAGAGTTTTGTTTTAGATACGTTAATTTTGAAATGTCTGTGTGAAATCCAAGTGGAGACACCAGGAAGAAATTAGATATAACAAGATTGGAGCTAGAAGAGAGCTTACCAATGGAAGTATAATTCTAGGAGTTTTCCATAGTTTTAGCCACGGAAGCCAAAACAAAACAAAAAAAGTAAACTAAAAGGTCTCTGAGCAGAGAAGTTTCATATTTTGGGCACGAGTTCCATGCTTGTGATGAAGTCTGGGTGAGATGTATTTATCACGGGTTATTACTATGCCAACCTAAAGAAGGGAATGTGGTTAATGAGGCCAAGTTCTGGATGGGAATGTGCACATGAGAGATGGAGCTTTCCGCTGACCCGCTCTCAGGCTGTCCCTAGACGGCCGCCTTTCCTTTCTTTGGATGATGAACTGCTATGAGAACTTCATGAAAGACATAAATCCTTCCCAAAGAAAAGCAGAAACACATTTCAGAGTGTTATGTTATCTTCTGACAGACCCCCGGTTAAAAATACCTGGAGAGATTGATTATTATTGACTCTTTTCTCTTCCATTTTTTTCCCCCTTTTCATCTAATCAGGTTGGTCCATAATCTACCAACTAGAGGTGATAGGCTTCGTTGTAGGTGGTAGGAAAGGTGATCTTGGCATTAAGTCTGATTCCACTGTGGCATGAGCTCACAGCCATCCTAGACTGTCTCATTAAGCTTGGAGTAAAAACTAATTGATCCTTGTCTTGTTCCTGGAAATGGATATACTGGAGCCCTAAATTCTTTTTTTTTTTTTAATTTTCTTGTCTTTGTGTCTGTATGATGTGTTAGGCTGCTATTTACAAAGCTAAACTATCTTCCAGACTCCATTTCACAGGTCAAGTGGCATAGTAATAGTGACAAAGAAACTGAAGGTGTTTCTCCTGGATAAGAACTAAACTCCTCTGGAGAAATAGTGCATGGTAGATTTAATCCTATGGGCAGAGTGATTGCCATTCCAAGTAATGAGACAATAAAAATAATACTGAAGCCTTGGTCGTGAATGATGAAAACTCGACATTAAAAAAAGTACTTTCCTCCTTCATAAAATTATGGAAATTAATGATAAGAAAGGACACTTAATCCAATGAACTTGTTGTCAACCGTTTATTATTATTCAAACTGTTACATTTTAATTCAATTTTAAGTCTAAAATAATAGCATTCCAAATTTTCCCCCTCAGTGTGTGTGTGGGGAGGGGCATTTACTTCTCATATTAATTTAAAAATATAACTAGCAGACATTTTACCTTCATTTATCTATGAAAAACTTGACACAATAGAGTGGAACTGGCACTAGATAGAAATCTGAATGCCTGCCATCCAATGCTACTCCAGGTAACAGCTGTGTATCTCGGAGCAAGTCCCTATACCTCTCCTATTTTTTTATTTGTCAACTGAGGACAATACCTTCCCTGTCTATATGCTAAGGTTGTTACAAGGATCAAATGAAGTAAAGTGTATACAAAGCATTTTTGTCAAGTTTCAGGCTCAATTTTAAATAAAGAAACTCATGCTCAGCCAAATTGCCTTGAGCAAATACACAGCTTGTGATGGAGCTAGAACCCTTGACTAATTCAACATTCACTATGGTAATATCTGAGCTTCCTTGGTATAGTGATGAGTAGTTATACTTGGATAAACTGCTTGAAGGGTTTATGGCCCGGTGGACTGTGAGATACTGGCCGAATCCCCGGGAACCAGCTGAATTAACATTAGGTAGTGGTTGAACCACTTTATAAAAAGGGAGGACCTTAATAATGATAGATTTTTAAAAATATATATTTTTATTGATTTCAGAGAGGAAGGGAAAGGGAGAGTTAGAAACATCAATGATGAGAGAATTTCTTATCGATCGGCTGCCTCCTGCATGACCCATACGGGGGATAGAGCCTGCAATCCAAGCATATGCCCTTGACCAGGAATTGAACCTGGGACCCTTCAATCTGCAGGTTGATGTTTTATCCGCTGAGCAAAACCGGCCAGGGTATGATAGGGCTTTTTGTTTTGCAAAGCATTGTTTACAAACTTGTGTCCAGAGCTGGTTTCTTTGACAAAACAGCAGAGATATGAAAAGCAGAGAGAAGGAGAGAAAGAAATTAATTTTTTTAAAATCCTCAATGGATGATATGTTTTTTATTTATTTTAGAGAGAAAGGAGAGGGAAGAGAGAGAGAGAGAGAGAGAGAGAGAGAGCATCGATATACCTACCCCAACCCAGGGATCGGTCCCTCAAAACCTGGGTATATGCACTGACAGGGAATCAAAGCCACAGTCTTTCAGTGTATGGGACCACAGACACTCCAACCAACTGAGCCACAACAGGCAGGGCTAAAGAAACACTTAATTTTAGTAATTAAATAAGTAACTGAATAAAACAAAAATTATAAAATGGGAAACTGTATTAAATTGCTTGCACTGCTTTGTGGTGTAAGATGTATAATGTGAAATATTTATTACAATCTCTCTTGTTCAGTGTTTTACGAAGGGGGCTTGCTTTTGGGGGAGGGGGAGAAGCAAGGCTGAGGCTGAACAAAACTGGAGGCTCCCCCCTGGAGCCAGATGAAGAGTTACATGAGAATTAATAGAGATAAAAGCCTGAACACAGATGTCCATAAATATTAGTTATTATTTTATTGTTGTAACCAGCAACCTCCTGAGTCTGAGAGAGAACAACTAATAACTTAGCTTCTCAGAAAAGGGAGGAGTGGCTGCGTTATAATATATAGGTCTTTCAACTCATCACCATAGTTACAATGACTGTTTAGCTCTATAAAGCTACATGGAAAAAAAGGAACACATTCGATGTATTCTAATTCCATCATTAAGCTTTATTTTCCTCTCTATCTTCTCTCAACCAAAATATATCTCAGCCATACCTTAGAATGAACATTATAGAAACCAATCTCTCTTCTCATTATAATTAATTATTCATTCTAACACACCTCAACAGTGAACATCTTTCTTTGATAAGAAAAGCAGCATGAATCTATGGGATCAGTTTAAAATAAACAACAACCTAGGCATGCATGTGAAAAACATATATATTGAAGCTCTTAAAATTTTGTGAATTTTGTTTGAAAATAAATTTGAATTTATTTTTGGTTGTTCACTGCATTATCTACAGGATATCCAGCTCTATCTACTATATATCCAGAACCGATGCTTGCTTTTACCTCAGTATTTCTGATTTTTAAAAGTATTTGGCTACATATATCACTAATTTATGAGGCATGTTGCACATATCTTTAAGATCATAGTTATTAACATAATACAACACTTTATTTTTTTAAATATATTTTATTGATTTTTTACAGAGAGGAAGAGAGAGGGATAGAGAGTTAGAAACATCGATGAGAGAGAAACATCGATCAGCTGCCTCTTGCACACCCCCTACTGGGGATGTGCCAGCAACCAAGGTACATGCCCTTGACGGGAATTGAACCTGGGACCCTTGAGTCCGCTTTATCCACTGAGCCAAACCGGTTTCGGCCAACACTTTATTTTTATTGTGCCTTCAACCGTGAAAAGCAAGTTGATGAACCTTTGGACTTTTACAGGGACTGAGGCACTACTGGATTTAGAAGATAAGACTTTAGAGAGCTTAAACAGTGGCAGTTCTGCACAGCAATTAATTGTCTTTTCCAAATGCCAAGATGCCCTCATTGAGAGATACCCTGTAGTTTACTGAGAGACTTACAGATCATAGGAAGAGAATTCCAATTTATCAATCTTGGACTCATCTATATAAAGGACCACAATGATTAAACTACTACTGTGGTTGTTTAGCAACCTTGTTTCACTCTATAGGTGATGAGTAGGGAGTGATATAGGAAATGTTCCAATGTATTGCAGCCAATCATACCATCATAGGCTTATAATGTTGGTTCACTTATCAGAGCAACCAAATATGCCAAGACCCACATCCACCATTACTACCAAATTAATCAGAAACCAAAGATTATTAACTGTTAGTTTTCAAAAAGTTAATTCAGTTTCCACTTTCTCCTATTAAACCATTCAATAACAGATAAAGGAAGTAATAATTTTATGTTGAAAGATTAAAGGTAGTTAAAGAACATATTGTATGTCTCTTGATTGCTAAGGAAGGAATACTAAATGCAAGTAAATTTTTACAAAGATTATTTGGTAATATTCAGGGTCATCAGAAAAGAGTTCTTTAATCAATTACCAGTGACCACTATGGATGTAGGAAGGACACTTGTACCACATATTTGCCATTTGATTTATTTAAAAGGTTCCTAAATTCCT
This sequence comes from Cnephaeus nilssonii, assembly GCF_951640355.1. Taxonomy (NCBI): domain Eukaryota; kingdom Metazoa; phylum Chordata; class Mammalia; order Chiroptera; family Vespertilionidae; genus Cnephaeus; species Cnephaeus nilssonii. The sequence continues at coordinate 66,419,937 of NC_137084.1, read as the reverse complement.
TATAACACGTATCATAATTTTAATTATAATGAATCAATACAGATAATATAATGCCATCAGATATTATTGTATATTGTGGTAATAATTGATGATGAATAAATTATTAAAGCAATTTTAATTGCTCATTTAAATATATGCCTTGATAGTGAAAAAGAAGGATTAATTAGGGGAGAGAGAGAGAGAGATATTCTTGATCAATTTAATTATTGTGGTTTGGGGAGCACAAAGCCTCACAAACAAAGAGTATTATTCTTAATCTATGATCCATGACTCCTCTTCAGGAAAAAAATTCTTTGCCCACAATGTACATTTTCACTGATTCTTATCTTCCCACTATTGTAGTTAAGACTTTAAAAGTAATCACTTTAATGTTTTTGAAGCCAGGTTTTAAAATACAGGATGAGCTAAAGATTTTTGATTTCTGACTTTACCAGAAATATTTCTCAGACTCTTCAAAGCCTGAAATTACATTAACTTTTCTTGTAGTTTAAGTAAATGCCTCATGAGAACCAAGATCTTTATATTAAACACCAAAAAGGTTCTCAATATCTGCTTCAATACCCAGTGAATTTATTAGTTTTACTGATGATATTACAGATAGTGAAGAAATACATATAAAAGTTGATAAACAATGCATATGAGCAGCTATACTATAAAACTATGTAATTGGTTGGCAGTTGTACATAGTGACCTAGGAGTAGATTAGATTGCTGGAATTGAAAGATAAATGTTCTAAAATTAAAACATATTTGCCATTGGAAAATCAGCACAGTAGTTAAGCTTACTATGCCTTATTAAGGAGTAGTTACTATTCATTGTTAGACTGGTGAACCAAGAACATCAATTACCCAGACAGTGAGATGAAAACATCATTACTCTTATTTATTATCATGTGAGTGTTGGCCACATACTTACCATACCTCTGAACTACTTCTGATTTATTCCCTCCCCTTTACAATTTATCATCTCTTTTAGCCAATCCAATTATGTTTATCTACAGTAAGAGCACTGGAATTTCAAGAAACCAAAAAGAGATTTTATTAGGTGATTACCATAGTATAAATAATAAGTCAGAGTCTTACTAAAAATATTTACCTAGAGATGAGGAAGTTTTGAAAATTTTTTGAAAAAATATCTCATCTAGCTTGGGAATTATTTTATAATATGACAAGAAAAATTTAACAAGGTATCCAAAGACTCTTTTTAATTTTAAAATCATAACAATTCAAAGATCACATTAGGGGATTTTTAACTGAAGGAATATAAAAAAATGCAACTTGAAAATTTTTAACCATGAATCAAAATTCAGAACACATTGAACTAATTTTCTGAACCCTTAGTTCAACTCTTGTTTTACTGATCTGTAAAATTAACTTAAAAAAATTTTGGGAAAAGAAAAATATATATGAATTAAAACATTAGTAAGTAAGATGAACCAAATCCAAATCATGGGTGTTTTATCAGAATATTCTTCAAATCAAGTGGCAATCACATTTAATCCTGGCCCCTACATGGAACTTTTCAGAATGTTTTTGGGCACACTTGATTGGGCTGGTCATAATACAGATTTCCCAATATCCAATCACTTAAGCCTTTGCTAAGTAGTATTAGCACAATACTACTATTAAGATACATTTTAATAATGTATTTCTATTTACAAAATACTTCCTCTTATCTTCCTACTTATTCTTAACAATATCCCTGTGAGACTGTTGGAAGGATGTTTCATTTTATGCCCTTGGAAATTAAGAATCCTAGATGTTAAGTGATTTTACCAAGACTACAAAAGTACAATGGAACAATAAGTACACTCAAAATGGGTGAACTGTTTCTTGTCACCACAGTCCCCCCAACTCATCACTCTCATCTTTGGCACCTCCCATTAGCTGAGGATGCCCTAATGAGAATATTAAAATTTTTCAGCATAATGAAACAAAGCACAGAATGGAAAACTTTAACCTCAGGATTCATATTCATATATATGTGTATCCATTCATTCGGCATCTACTTAATAAGTTCCGACTATTCACCTGGTACTGTGCTTAATATTGAGTCAGCAGTAAACTAAACAGACAAAAATCTCAGTCCTCATTTTAGTATGTAGAAATAGATATACAATGAAAATAAAAGTATAAATATGTAGTAAGTTAAAAAGTAGTAAGTTCTATAGAGGAAAAAAATTAAAAAGCAAAGAAGGGAAGTAGAGAATGCTAGGAAGTAGAAGGTTGGGAAAAGTGTAAAAAAAAAAATGAGGTAAGATCCTTGAAGATACCTTGAGAATGGAGGTCAAAGAAAAGCAAGCAGAAAGTGTAAAGACTCTGAGGGAAGAATGTATGTGGTGGGGTTAAGGAATGGCAACAACAAAAACCACACCAGAACAATAAGAAATAAAAGTCATAACAATAGTGATGGACCAGATGGAATAGCGCATTGTGGATCATTTTTTAAAACTTAGGCAATCTACTCTAAATGGAGAGCCTCAGAGGGAAAAAAATTCTTTTCCCATCTGTGGTTAGGTAGATATATGCTTTAGTATTCATTCAGAACCTTAAAATAATAGTGTGCTTCTATTCTTCTATATTTCCTAAACTTTAAATAGGAAGGATAGACAGATATTACAAATATAACTTCTTTAAATGCCGATTATAATTTAGTGGTGGCTCTAAATATGCTAATTTAGTAACTATAAAATATTTCTTAAAAAGTCCTCTTTCAGCTAAATTTTTGTCCCTTGGAAATGATCAGATGCTAGGTACCGGAGATGACTAACACACAAGAAGCAACAAATAGAAAGGATTCTCTGAAATACAGGAAAGGTTCATTGTGATGAAAGACTTCTAAGAGTGATGCCAAAGGTACTAAGACTGAAGCCAATGGTTTGAGTCCAAGTTCAGACATATGTGTGATTCTCAGCAAATCACAAAATTTAACTAAATCTCAATTCCTACTATTTGTTTTGTCTCTCTCCAAAGAGTAACATGAAGATCCAATGAGACTGTATGTAAGCACTATGAATACTGTGGATATAGAATACATTATTATAAGTAGTAGTAATGATACAATGACTATGTGGCAAGAGGTAGTGAAGGAGAAAGACAACAAACTTAGCTTGGCAAATATTAATTTCGAGTTTGTATACTTATGGATATATTCCACAAGATCGCAGGAATATGGGTCTGGAGGTCAGGGGAAATATGTAGGCTGAATAAGAGAAGAGGAGAACAAGATTGGGTGGAATTTTAGAGGGGATTCCGGACAAGATCCTCCTTTAAACAGAGGGTAGCCGTCCTCTAGAGTAAAAAAACCCAGTTATTCAAACTCATGAAAACCCAACTCCCTGTCATTTAGTATTCCAATGGTCTTAGCTCTACAGCAGTGGTTCTCAACCTGTGGGTCATGACCACAGGTTGAGAACCGCTAGCAGGGTCGCCTAAGACCATCGGAAAACACAGATATTTACATTACAATTCATAACAGTAGCAAAATTACAGTTATGAAGTAGCAACGAAAATAATTTTATGGTTGGGGGTCACCACAACATGAGGAACTGTATTAAAGGGTCACAGCATTAGAAAGGTTGAGAACCACTGTTCTAGAGTCAGTGCTTAATAGCTTGATTTCATCTTGGTCCTGTCACTTACTAGCAGTGAGACCTCAGCAAAAATCTCTCTGTGCTTCAGTTTTCTTAGCTATAAAATGGGCATTAACAGTGCTACTCCACAGGTTCTCTTGAGGATTAAATACACATACATACATACACACACACTCACGCACACAAGAGATACCTTATAACAATTGTGTACTGTGTGCTGTGTAACTGCTCTTTATTATAACTGTTATTGTTGTTGTTGTTATTATTATTAACCTTACAGGTTCTACCTTAGGATGATTCAGACTCTAACTTTACTCTCTTCACCAGTACCATAACTTTATTGCATTACCTAATTTAATGACATTTGATCTATCTTTTTAATAAGTTTTACCACACCACAGTGGTGGATTACCTTGTATGCATCCACCAATGGACAATGGGCTTTTTTAGTACAGAGGTTATCTTTTACTCCCTTTTACATCCTCAAAGACTAGTACTGGGTCTAGCACATGTTAACTACTCAGTAGATATTTACTGGAAGGAAGGGAGGAAGGGAGAAAGGGAGGAAGGAAGAAAGGAGGGAGGGAAGGAAAGAGGGAGGGAAGGAAGGAGGGAGGAAAGAAGGAAGGAAGGAAGGAAGGAAGGAAGGAAGGAAGGAAGGAAGGAAGGAAGGAAGGAAGGAAGGAAGGAAGGAAGGAAGGAAGGGAAGGAAGGAATTTTTTTCTTTCTATAAAGACAAGTGGCTCCCAAATCTCAGTTTCTGGACAAGTATGATTCTGATTGCAAAGCATCCCTGGATAAGTAAATAAATGTTCTAACTCAGAGATTCTGAATCAGAAGGCCTCAGGCACAGCCAGTAATCTGTATTTTAACAAATTCCCCAAGTAAGAATGCTTGTGCATGTTTTCTCCTGAACAGGTATGTCTAGCTAAAGATGTTGGAGCTGAAACCTAGCTCAGGCACCATTCTGCATGCCAATAGGTGTGTTCTAGGAGAAAGGAGCATAGTTTCTAATCTATATATATAAAAGGCAAATGACATGTGACTCGCTATGACATGTGCTGACCACCAGGGGATGGTGCGGAATGAAGGAACGCCCTGGCCTGCAGCTGGAAGGCCCTGATCAGCTCTAATCACCAGCCAGGCCTAGGGACCCTACCAGTTCACGAATTTTGTGCACCAAGCCTCTAGTATACAATAAAGCACTGTAGATGCTAGTATGACCCTTCTCAGGGGACGCTGAATTTAATTAGAAATATAGAGGAATATATCTATTATAAAATGATTAACCTGTAACAATATATAAAGGTAAGTTCTGGAGATTTAAAAAAAAAAAAGAAAACAAACTAGGCACTCATCACAAGGATATTTTAAAACAACTACTGGAGGATAAGTTTTAAAGAAGATGTCCTTATACATTCTGGCCTCCAATAGACAATTGAATATAAATTCCAAGAAATAATTATATTTATCTCTTGCTTAATATACTTCAGCTAAAATCCAGTACTCCAGAACTTGACTTATTATAATAACTTTTAGTTTCAAAAGGAAGGTAGTATGCATGTCTGTTTTAACTAAAATCAATCTTCTAGGCTTCATGTCAATTTCTCACAATGGGATTTCCTCTATATTTATTTAATTATTACTCAGATTTTATAACTGCAAATCTGACAAATGCTTTTAAAAAGCTTCATGGGCCCTGACCGGTTTGGCTCAGTGGATAGAGTGTCAGCCTGCGGACTGAAGGGTCCCAGGTTCGATTCCAGTCAAGGGCATGTACATTGGTTGCGGGCACATCCCCAGTAGGGGGTGTGCAGGAGGCAGCTGATCGATGTTTCTCTCTCATCAATGTTTCTAACTCTCTATCCCTCTCTCTTCCTCTCTGTAAAAAAATCAATAAAAATATATTTTTTAGAAAAAAAAGAAGCTTCATGGATTTAGGTACTGTTTGTATGTCTGAATGTTCCAGGTGTTTTCATATGCCAAAGCCTTTACAGGTTACTCCCTTCCCCTGGCCAATTCATCTCTTCTCTCTTCACCAGGAAACATCTCAGTCATCCTTCAAATCTAGCTCAAATATGTCGTTATCTCTTAAAATATATGTGGCGTTGGCACATTGCTCTTATCAAAATAAAAGCAAATCTTTGAAAGAGGAAGGAAGGGTGGGAGGGTAGGGGAAGAGAGAAAAAAAGAGGGAGGGCGAGGGAAAGAAGGAGAGAGGAAGCTGCTCTAAATGTAAGAGCTTAAATGCCCAGATCAATGACGTTTACGTTGCTGAGATGGTTTTTGGTAAAACAGAAATATAGTGTCATGGGAATGAACACAACGTAGCCGAGCTGGACAGTAGTACAACTGCAAGTTCAACATGCTAGGGTGGGAAGTTAGACTTTGGAGCCAGACAATCTGTAGGAGTAGAATCTAGGATCTGACATTTATCAACTGTGGGAACCCAAGCAAATGACATAATATTTCTTTGTTTCAGTTTCCTTAAATTGAAAATGGACCTCGTTTTATATGGTATGAGGACTAGATTAGACAATAAAGCTGAAGGGGGAGCCTATGTCATACTGGATGCAAAAGGATTATAAATAGCCAGTGGGAGATATTCAATGAAGTTAACCAGGAAGTGTCATGGTTAAGGGCGACCTATTTTCAGCTCAGACGTCAGTGTCAATAATGAAGTTAATTTTCCCAGCAAAAAAAGCAATATTCCAGGCAGAATACAGAATGCTGAAGAGGTGGAATACGCAGAGCACTTATATCAAACAGTGCTATGTGGAACAAGTAGAAATAAAGCAATTTCTAAATAATTAATGCTTAAGCAGAGAGGGATGAAGAAAGAAATTTTTTTCCTATTGATAAAATGAATAAACTTCCTAAAAGAAACTTTGAGGAAATTCAGAAGCTAAAATGAGAATTTTTTTGGTGAACAGGTTTTTAACAAAACCTGACAATCCCAGCATTTGTAGTCAACAATTATTCAACCTGCAGACTCCAATTGGTACAAGACTGTTGTACTAATGGAAAGAGACCCAAGAGGCTTGTGGCCGAGACCAGGCCAGGACACACAGAACAGGACTGGCAGAACCTGAATAACAAGAACGAAATAAAAATATAAACCAAAACTATAACCAGAGTGGATCAGCCTATGTTCTTAATGTAAACAGATGCAATCATTTCAGTTCCGCATAGCTTGTCTCATGGTGATGGAAGGAAACTTAAAATTAACACAGGAACAGTTTGTTATATATAATTTGCCTTTCAATTGTTTGATACAGTCCTTCTCAATCATTCTTTTTTCCCCTGTTTCACATAATTTAAAGTGTAAAAAATCGCTCTAATTATCTTTAATAATAAAAGCATAATATGCTAATTAGACCGGACAGCTGAACGACCTTCTGGACAAAGCCGGGGCTGGGAGGGCCAACTGAGGCAGGCGGGGCTGAGAGGGCCGAGCTCCTTGCACACATTTCATGCATTGGGCCTCTAGTTGTTATATATTGCTCTCTGAACTAAATGTTCACTACTTATCCATTGCAGTCACATTTCTGGTTACAGAATACTTACTCCAGCTAAGCAATGTACAGTTAGAGAATATAGTTTAGAAAATGTTTATACCAGCAAATCTGTAAAGGTCTTTACAGTAATTTGGGGAGGGGGGGATTAAATTATCAAGGAATATTAATTAGGATTATTCATTCACATCCTTCTGTTCTATTATTGTAGAGCATATATTTTGCCCAAATTCCTAACTTCCTTACAGTGAGATAAATAATGCTTCAGCACTAAGCTTTTAACATAGTATAGTATATAACTGACTAAATATTAATAACTGTTTCTATTAGAATCTAGGGCCAAAAAAAGTGGAAAAGAAAAAAATTTGGAAGTTGCCTGTATCATGCCTGATCGCACTCAATAGAACACCATGACCCAGGGCATTGAAAGACAGAAATATTTTAGGTAATTTCTGTTTTGAAAAAAATCACCAGCTTGTTTGGTTTGAAGCAGTTGTTCCTCCAACCTTACGTCATACAAATATATAGCACAAAAAAGCTAACAATTACAAAGTAGGTTAGAAGAAGCCTCAAATGACTTTTAATGGAGCATTATGTGGCCAAAACACAGAGGTTTAAATTAGTAGCTTGAAATGTTCCACTTACCACACATCACAGAAAGTATGATTCTACTTTTGGTTTCTTCACTTACATTCTTCCAAATCCTTGACCAGCTGAATTGTTTGTTCCAGGTCATCAAACCCCTTAGGAACATAGATTCCAAAATGCAGGCTTACAAAGGATATGGCTGGCTACATATTGCTGTCAGTTCACTTAGCAGAAAAAGAATGGTACACATCACACTCACATGTACACACACACATACCAACCATGCACACACATGATTCCCTTAGAAGCATGCAGTAAATCCAAATTACCCCAAGGGCAAGTACAGGTATAAAGAGGAATTTTAATATGTCAACCAATATATGAAAACTATGCCAAAACCTGATTTAACTTTCAAAGTTTAAATTTTTATAATCTTCCCCAGGTGAAGCCAAGTCATATCCCCCCCCCCCCCCCCCTCAGATCTCTTGCTGGCACATAGCCCTACATCTCTACTGGCTTTAGGTTAAATTTCATAAACCAGACTCTCTCAATACCAATGCTAAAAGAAAATCAGTCCTATGAGTTGTGAGTTGTTGTTATAGCGGGTAAAAGAGTGCCAGGGTCAAACTGAGCAAGGCTCAGTTAAATATAGCCAAATGGGTTTTCATTTTTTGTTTGCCAATCGGTTTCTCACAAAAGTTAATGTGCATTGTTCATAAAATCTTAGTGTACATTGTGAATAAGGAAATGGACAAAGCGTCAATGCTAGATGTAGAGTTTAGAATTTCCCAAAGTTATTTGAACATTTCATGGGAGTGGTGTTATAAGGCAAACATGAATGAAAAATGTTACATTCTTTGCCTCCAGAACCCCCCAGCTTTCCCTTTCAGAATCCTCTCACCTACCCCCTTATCTCCAGTTATCATTCTTCCCACAACTCCAATAGGTTCCCCGCATGCTGCTCTAGACTCTCCCATGAGTAAAGGCTAATTTTTCTCGAAATGTAGGCAATTATTAAATTTAATTGTCTGGATATTTTTATCTTTACTTATAACAACAGCAGAACCTAGAATTTTTTGTTGTTTGCTATATGTTAAGCATGGGACATGACCCATATAATTATAAATAAAAAATGTCATAATACAATAACTGACCCATATAAGAGAATATAAGTAACATGTATTTGTTAAACATAATAGTAAAAAGAATGTTGATTAATCCACCACACACACTAAAAATAAGAGCATAATAAATGTATCAGCATCTACCTAAGTGTTCCTCTCCTCTCTAACCCTTCTGCCACCAGAGGTAACTATTATACTGATTTTAGGATTATTTTTTTCTTGATTTTTAAACTTATAATAGATTTTCAAATATGTATCTGCCCCTAAACAATGTTTGCTTTAGTTTGTTTTTGCAATATATGAATGCAATTATATTACATGTAGTCGTCAATGTTTTGAATTTTTCACAAAATAATATTTTTATGTATAGCTGAAATTCATTTGTTTTTGCTGCTACATAATATTCCACTGCATGAATATACCACAATTTATCTACTTTACCGTTGATAAAAATTTAGGACATTTTTAGCATTATGCTATTACAAACAATAATAACACTACAAATATTGTTGCACATGTACAAGATTTTTTTAGGGTATATAATTAGATTCACTCATTCAAATGAATGTAACAATCAGATTATATGAGACTGTTAAACTTTAAACATAAAGTCATGATACCCTCCAAAGTCAATTGTACCAATTTACATTGCCACCAACTATATATATATATACATATATATATATATATATATATATATATATATATATGAGTTCTTTTTAGTCCTTTTCATCAAGAACAACTTAGATTATTTTATAAGCATACAGAAATTTACAATGATTATAAATCCTAGTGAATTCAACCTGTTTTATTTATATCATGCATATATATATATATATATATATATATATATATATATATATATATATCTCCTATTTATATTCTATACCAAAAAATTTTTTTTATCAGAGATACATTTTTCTGATATTAATATAGCTAATTTAGCTTTTATTCTTTTTGGTTAGTATGCTTGTATATCTTTTTCCAAACTTTTACTTTTTGTCCTTACATTTCTAGTTCTTCAGAAATAACATATAAACTACTATCTTTCACCTGTCAAGTTTAATCCATTTATGTTAACTATAGTCATTTATATATTTAGATTTGTTATATTTGGATATATTTGTTACATTTTACTCTTTTATTTCTACTTATCTTGCTTTTTATATGCTATTTTTACTCCTCTATTTTATTTTTATAAAATGATTTTGGCTGTTTCTTTTGTAGTTACCCTAAAAATTATATGACCCATATAATTTTTACCATTGTACCATTTTATCATATATATTTTACCATTAAAAATATAAAGTTATTCAGTATCTTAAGTCCTCAAACAATAAAAGGACTCCAGAATCTTGCTACCTAAACTGTGTTGTCTATGGACCTTCACCACTGACCGTACCTGAGAGCTTGTTTAAAATGCACATTCTCAGGTCCCACTCTAGACCAACTGTTGTCATTCTGCAGAAAAAGTAAGGACCCCACCAAAACTGTGGTTCAGATATCAAGTCTGATGATTTCACACACACACACACACACACACACACACACACACACACGAAGAGAGAATAAAAACATTCATTACTTACATAATGAGGCTTTCTGGGGAGAGTTACATGTGTTCCAAGTCTGAAAATGGCCACCAAGAGACAAGAAAGGAGATTGACTTGGAGTTTTTATGATGGTGTGGCCACATCCACTGGCACTGTGAGCAGAATGTTTAGACTATGACTACTACCACAGGCGTCTTTCTTCTCTTGCTTTGGCTTGGTAACTGGGTCTACTGACTGCTGGTGGTTTTTCTTGCTTTGAGCTGAGCCACTTTGACCTGCGTTTACTTGAGTCCTAACGAGCCTTTGTTACAGACTTAACTAACCTAACTCAAAAGTTGTAATTGGCATTTAGAGTCAGGTGCATATTAAAGTAGCCCTGGTTACTGTGTCTTGACCCAGACCTATTTGTGTGTCTTGATTCCAGCATAAACCATGTCTGATATAAGGCTTAGGAAAATGATTCTTGCTCTGGGGGCAATGGTTCCCTTTACCCTGATCATAATTATAAGTTTAGAGGAGCAGTTACTATGTAGTATGCTGAGGTCATACTCCTAAAAGCAGATGGCTCACTATGACCCTACAGAAATGCCTTTGCTGCTACTATTGCCTATGCCTCTGTCATCCAAAAAGATTCAGACCTTCAAAATTATAGGGAAAATACCCATGGCATGGTGCACAGCCAATGGCTAATTCAATCATTTCCATGAGAGAGGCCTCTGATTCTGACAGTATCTACACTAATAAAAGGGTAAGATGCTAATTGACTACACCCTCGCAAAGCCCACCAGCCAATCAGGAGTGAGTATGCAAATTAACCCAATGAAGATGGAGGCTTAATTTGCATACACAGGCGCCAAGCGGGTGGGGGCAGGGCATTCTGCACTGCCCCAGCCGCTCCGGGCCTCTGGGCAGTGTGGGAAGGTGGAAAGGCGGCTCCAGGCCTGAGCGAAAAGGTCGCTCTGGCCGGAGCAAAGGCGGTGCCGGCAGCCAGGGGAAGGAAGGCCCATTCTTGCATGAATCTTCATGCATCAGGCCTCTAGTAAACTTATAATTATAAGCAGGTAAAGAGAACCCCACAACCTCTGAAATAGTCTAGAGAAAGAAAGAAAAAAAGAATAAAGAAGGGAGGAAAGGAGCAGGGAAGAAGGAAGACAGAAAGAAAAGAAATAAAGAAACCTGGATACAGGGTAAGGAAACAACAACAGAAAACTGATACAGATCCACAGTTTGACACAATTGGAATCCCAAAATTTACCAAAAGAATTTATACAACAAAAATATAATCAGGTATTGCCCTAGCTGGTTTGGCTCAGTGGATAGAGCATCAGCTGAAGGGTCCTGGGTTCTATTCTGATCAAGGGCACATGCTTGGGTGGCGGGCTTGATCCCCAGTAAGGAGCATGCAGGAGGCAGTCAATCAATAATTCTCTCTCATCATTGATGTTTCTCTCTCTCTCCCTCTCTCTTCCTCTCTGAAATCAATAAAAATATATCTATAATAATAAAAGCATAATATGCTAATTAGACCTGACAGCTGAACAACCTTCCGGACGGTCTTCTGGACGCCCTTCCGGATGACCTTCTTGACGAAGCCGGGGCGCGAGGGCCGAGGCAAGCCACCACAGCTGCGAGAGCTGAGCTCCTTGCTCAAATTTCGTGCATTGGGCCTCTAGTTTAAATATATATATAAAATCAGGTACTGATTGGTTTTTGCACATCTTAATCAAGACTGTTGCCCAAATTACACTTATATATGGGGTTTCTAATAAATTTAAACAAGGTGTTCCCTGTAATCTCAGAAGAATTACTGAATATAAAATGGAGGATAAAGAGATATGCCTCATATCCAATATAATTGAAATTACTAATTCCATCTAGTCAGCAATTGGTACACATTTTGCTATTATAGGCTTGGCTAATATATTCTGTTCAGTGTCTATTTCAACACAGTTTGACTTCACTTTCAAAGGAACATGGTACACCAATTATGGGCTGAATTGTGTCCCTCCAAAATTCAACGGTTGAAGTCTTAACTCTCAGTACTTAGCATCTGACTATATTTGGAGACAAAGCTTTTAAAAGGTAATTAACGTTTTAAAAATGAGGTCATAATGTTAGGCCCTAATCCAATAATACTGATGTACTTACAAGAAGAGGAGGCTAGGACACAGACAGCACACCGATGGAGGGAAAACCACGAGGGGACATAGCCAGGAGGCAGCCATCTGAAAACCAAAGAAAGAGGCCTCAGAAGATACCAAACTTGCTGACACCTCGACCTTGGAATTCTAGCATTCAGAACTGTGAGAAAACACATTCCTGTTGTTTAAGTGCTCCTTCTCTTGCAAAATCCCTCATAGGAACCTTCATTCACCTCATCCCCAACCACCATAAAAATGCCAAGCCAGTTTCTCTTTCTGGATCTCTCAAGCCATCTTTGGAATGGTTGACAGCTTCCCTGCTCTTTCTAGCAAGCCTCATTGTGTAAGTAATATACTTTTCCATACCCTGTTGGTGTGTGTATAGAATCATCAATCTTAACATCTGAACCAAGTTTTGGGTGGGAGTCCATCCTACTTCTTCAGTTGCTACAACATCCACTAAATGAGAATCTACTTAAAAAAACAACAAAACTATCCCCAAGTAAATAGCATAGTAAGCACTGCTCTAGAACACTTTAGCATCATTCTCTCCTCCCAACAACTTGTTTTCCTTTAGTTATGTTCCTTTTTAAACCTATAAATGGCTGTACCATTTTTATTATTTCATGCAGACAATGTTTACCAATTTACTGAGTGACATTTCTTTTTCAACCTCCTACTTTCTGTGTATGGTCATTTCCTTCCCTTCTTTCCTTTAGCAGTTCTTATCTTATGGTTTCCACTGTTGTCATTTCTTTGTAGATGACCCATCTTGCCTTTGTGACTAGTCTTAAGAGCTTCTCTTTGTTTTTCTGCTATTTCATCACAAAGTTTGAAGGTGTAGTTGGTTTTTTCTTTCTTTTGTTTTTTTTTAATCCTACTTGGTGTTTACTTTTCTTCCCCTATGTGTGGATTCACATTTTTCATGAAACCATTTTCAGCCATTATCACTGCAAATATTGCCTCTTCCATTTTCTCTATCCTCATTTTCTGGCAGTTCCTTCAACTTACAGTACACCCATTTTCCCCTATACATTTCTAAAACTTTCCTTTATATTTCCACCATTTTGTCTTTCTCTGTACTATATTCTGAATAATTTATTTGGGTCTGTCTTTCAGTTCATTAATTCTTCCTTCAGCAATGTCTGATTTACTGTAACCTATACATTGATTTTTTTCCTTTTTATTACATTTCTTGGGGTGACACTGGTTAACAAACTTATGCAGATTTCAGGTGTACAATTCTGTGTTGTATGTTCACCATCCCAAGTCAAGTCTCCTTCCATCACCATTTATTCGCCCTATACCCATGGTCGGCAAATTGCGGCTTGCGAGCCACATGTGGTTCTTTGGCCCCTTGAGTGTGGCTCTTCCACAAAATACCACGGCCTAGGCGAATCTATTTTGAAGAAGTGGCGTTAAAAGAAGTTTAAGTTTAAAAAATTTGGCTCTCAAAAGAAATTTCAATCGTTGTACTGTTGATATTTGGCTCTGTTGACTAATGAGTTTGCCAACCACTGCCCTATACCCTTCTCCACTTCTATCCACACCCCTCTCCCTGGCAATGAACACACTGTTGTCCTTGTCCATGAGTTTTTTCTCTTTTTTTGCTCAATTCCTCCATCCTCCCCCCCCCCAGCCTCCCAACAGCGCCCCCCCAGCCAGCTGTCAGTCTACTCTCTATTTGTGAGTCTGTCTCTATTTTGCTTATTAGTTCATTTTGTTAATTAGATTCTACATATGAGTGAAATCATATATACAATGATTTTTTATTTTAACAATTATATTCTTCATATAAAATTTTATATTTTTCCTTTCAAACATTACCAGTCACTTTTTAAAAAATATATTTTTATTGATTTTAGAGAGGAGAGCGAAATATCAATGATGAGAGAGAATCATTGATCAACTGCCTCCTGCACGCCCCCTACTGGGGATTGAGCCCGCCACCCAACCATGTGCCCTTGACCAGAATGGAACCCAGGACTCTTCAGTCTACAGGCTGATGCTCTATCCACTGAGCAAAACCAGCTAGGGTTACCAGTCATTTTAAAATCTCTTGTTGCCTTTGAATTTTTTATTCTGTTTTTTAAAAAATATATATATATATCTTTAAACATTTCATTCATAGTTATATTTTTTTATTTGATCATTTCAAAATCTAAAGTCCGTGGGGAAATCTCTTTGCTGTTTTTGCTAAATTTCAGTTATGCTGGCTTTTTTTTTTTTTTTTGTAGTTTCATTGATCCTGATTGTAAACTAAATTTTCTTGAGCTTAATCTATGAAAATTCTGTAGTCTAAATAGAAATTGCTGCTTTCAGAGAGGGTTTACATTGCCTCTGTTAAGAGTCAGAATTTGCTGTCAACCTCGAATCACTTGAGCTCACATTAAAGATTCTAATGAGTGAATATCAGATTCCCTATCTTACAATTGGCATGCAATTAATTCTCATATTACTTTATTAATATTAGTATTTTGGTGGAGTGGGGGCAATCTCACAATTCCAGATTACTGCATACTGATCCTACTCCAGCCTACGCTCATACATTTATTTGAATATTTGTTTGCTTATTTAGGAAGTTATTCTTGGAGATTTTCCTTAACTCCCTTGAAACCAGTAATGCATTAGAAAAATATTTTATTTAGGATCTGGCTGATTTGTAGCAGAAGGTCCTTTAGAATTTACCTTGCTCCTAAGAGCAGAAGTTTAATCATTAGAATTTCAGCCCTTTGCACTGAAGAGATACTCAGGCACAGGGGTAAGATGTACCTCTTAACTCAAATCCCATAAGCAATTGTCTCCTCAACCTACACATGATAAGACCAGCCCTTCTTTGACATTTAAGTAGAAATAGAAGACTCTGTTACATAGGGCTTCCAGATTTCATTCTTTGTATTGTCTGGAGAAATCAGCAGAAAAGGAACTAAATGAAATGGAACCAAACAATTCAGAGTGATGGTTATAAGGATGCTCAAATGTCTGGATTAGAAATTCACAAATGTGTAAAAATCAAGAGGAAATGAAGAATGACATAGCTGCAATAAAGTACACAATGGAAGGGTTCAACAAAGAAGCTGAGGACCAAATCAGCAAGTTAGAAGAAAAGGTAGGAAAATATACCCAAGCAAAGCAGCAATTGGAAAAAAAATTTAAAAAACAGGAGGAAAGTCTAAGGACAACACAAAATGAAACAACATATTCATAATAGGGGTGCCAGAAGGAGAGGAAGATGAGCGTAGAACAAAAAAACCTGTTTGAAGAAATAATGACAGAAAACTTCCCTGACTTTAGGAAGAAAAATGTCACACAAGTCCAAGAAGCACAGAGAGTCCCAAGCAACATGAACCCCAAAAGACCACCACCAAAACACATGCTCAAAAACAATAAAATACATGGAGGCTAAATAGCATTCTATTAAACAATGAATGGGTTACTAAAGAGATAAAAGAAGAAATAAGAAACATCTGGAAGCAAATGAAAATGAACACACAAGAGTCCAAAACGTATGGAACACAGTGAAAGCAGTCCTGAGAGGGAAGTTCACAGCCTTATGGACCTACCTCAAAAAAACAAGAAAAACTGGTAATAAGTCAGCTAACACTACAACTTAAAGAATTAGAAAAAGAACAATGAGAAAACCAGATAAGTTGAAGGAAGAAAATAAAGATCAGAGCAGAAAAAAATGACATAGAGACAACAAAAAAATACATAAGATCAATAAAACCAAGAGCTGGTTCTTCAAAAAGATGAACAAGATTGATGAACCCTTGGCCAAACTCACCAGGAAACAAAGAGAGAGGACCCAAATAAACAAAATCAGAAATGGACTAGGTGAAGCAACAACTGTCCCCACAGAAATACAAAGGATTGGAATAAAATACTATGAACAACTTTATTCCAACAAACAGGATAACCTGAATGAAATGTACATATTCCTAGAAAAATAGAACCTTCCAAAAATCAGTCAGGAAAAATCAGAAAACCTGAATAGAATGATAACTACTAATGAAAATGAAGCAGTAATAATTCCTAGAAAACAAAAGCCCTGGTCCAGATTGATTCACTGGGGAGTTTTACCAAATATTCAATGAAGAACTAATACCTCTCTACTCCTCAAACTATTCCAAAGAATTCTAGAGGAAGGAACACTGTCAAACTCTTTCTATGAGGCCACCATCACCCTAATTACAAACCCAGACAATATATGACAAAGAAAGAGAACTACAGGCCAATATCCCTAAAGAACATAGATACTAAAATGCTCAACAAAATTTTAGCAAACTGGATTTAGCAATAAATTAAAAAGGTCATACATCATGACCAAGTGGGATTTATTTCTGGGGATGCAAGACTGGGGCAATATTCGCAAATCAATAAATGTGATACAGCACATAAACAGATTGCAAGACAAAAATCATATGATCATATTAATCGATGCAGAAAAAAACATTTGACAAAATCCAACACCCTTTTTTGATAAAAACTTTCAGCAAAGTGGGAATAGAGGGAACATGCCTCAACATAATTAGGCCATCTATGACAAACCTACAGCCAACATCATACTCAGTGGGCAAAAATTAAAGCCATTTCCCCTAAGAACAGGAACAAGACAGGGATGCCCTCTTTCTCCACTCTTGTTCAACATAGTTCTGGAAGTTTTGGCCATAGCAGGATACAAAATTAACACCCAAAAATCCATAGCATTTTAATATAAAAACTAGAGGCATGGTGCGTAAACGGGCAGTTGGACATCCCTCTCACAATCTAGGACTGCTGGCTCCCAACTGCTCCCCTGCCTGCCTGCCTGATTGCCCCTAACCACTTCTGCCTGCCAGCCTGATCACCCCCTAACCACTCCCCTGCCAGCCTGATCAATGCCTAACTGCTCCCCTGCCGGCCTGATTGCCCCTAACTAACCTCCCCCCCCCCGCTGGCCTGGTCGCCCCCAACTGCCCTCCCCTGCTGGCTATCTTGTGTCCACATGGGGGTGGCCATCTTTGACCACATGGGGGTGGCCATCTTGTGTGTTGGAGTGATGGTCAATTTGCATATTACCTCTTTATTATATAGGAGGATAGTGAACTCTCAGAAAAAGAAACTAAAAAAAAATCACACTTACCATTGCAACAACAACAAAATTAAGATACTTAGGAATGAATTTAACCAAGGAGGTAAAAGACCTGTATTCTGAAATCTATAGTATGTTGAAAAAAGAGATAGAGGAAGATATAAACAAGTGGAAGAATATACCATGTTCATGTATTGATAGAATCAACATAATTTAAATGTCCATACTACCCAAAGCAATCTATAGATTCAATGCAATCCCTATTAAAATACTAACAGCATATTTCACAGACCTCGAACTAATACTCCAAAAATTTATATGGAATCAAAAAAGACCCCGGATAGCTGCAGCAAGCTTGAGAAAGAAGAACAAAGTTGGAGGGATCACAATACCAGATATCAATTTTTACAGTCTCTTCAATAAATGGTGTTAGGAAAATTGGAAAGAAAGATACATGCAAAAAAATGAAACTAGACCACCAACTTTCACCATACATAAGAATAAACTAAAAATAGATAAAAGACTTAAATGTAAGACGTGAAACCATAAAAGTACTAGAATAAATAATAGGAACCAAAATCTCAGACATCTCTCGTAGCAATGTTTACCAATACATCTCCTAGGACAATGGAAACTAAGGAGAAAATAAACAAATGGGACTACATGAAAATAAAAAGCTTCTACACAACAAAAAAACCATCATCAAAATAACAAGAGAGCCCACTACATGGGACAACATATTTGCCAACAATACATTTGATAAGGGGTTAATCTCAAAAATATATAGGGAACTTATACAACTTAACAAAAGAAAGACAAACAATCCAATTAAAAAATGGACAAAGGACCTAGACACTTTTCCAAAGGGGACATACAGATGGCCAAGAGACATATGAAAAAAATGCTCAAAGTCACTAATCATCCGAGAGATGCAAATAAAAACGATTTTGAGATATTACCTCATACCTGTCAGAATGGCTATCATCCACAAATCAGCCCTAACCATTTTGGCTCAGTGGATAGAGCGTCGGCCTGTGGACTGAAGGATCCCAGGTTCGATTCTGGTCAAGGGCATGTTCCTAGGTTGCAGGCACATCCCCAATAGGGGTTGTGCAGGAGGCAGCTGATCGATGTTTCTCTCTCATCAATGTTTCTAATTCTCTATCCCTCTTTGTAAAAAATCAATAAAATATATTAAAAAAAAAAAAAACCAAATCAACCAACAACAAGTGTTAGCAAGGTTGTGGAGAAAAGGGAACATACAGATGGCCAAGAGACATATGAAAAAATGTGCACTGCTGGTGGGGATGCAGACTGGTGCAGCCACTGTGAAAAACAGTATGGCATTTACTCAAGAAATTAAAAATGTAACTTCCATTTGACTCAGTAATCCCTACTTGTAGGAATATATCCTAAAAAACCTGAAAGAAAGAAAACTCATCAGAAAGAATATATGCACCCCTGTGTTCAGAGCAGTGCAATTTACAGTAGCTAAGACTTGGAAACAACCTATGTGCCCATCAGCAGATGAATAGATTAAAAAACTGTGGTACATTTATACAATGGAATACTACCCTGCTGTAAAAAAGAAAGAACTCTTACCATTTTTAACAGCATGGATGGACCTAGAGAGCATTTTGCTAAGCAAAATAAGCCAGTCAGAGAAAGATAAGTATCAAATAATCTCACTCATTTGTTTAATATAACGAACAACATAAACTGATGAACAAAAATAGAACCAGAGACATAGAAGCATGAACAGACTATTGAACCTCAGAGCGAAGGCAGGGGAGGTGAGTGGGAAGAGATGAACCAATAAATTTGTATGCATATATGCATATCCCATGGACGCAGACAATGGGGTGGTGAAGGGCTGGTCGGGGAGAGGATGGGAGCGGGCTGAAAGAGGTTAATGGGGGGGAAAGGAGGATCTATGTAATACTTTCAACAATAAAGATTAAAGGGAAAAAATCCTTTCCTGAGAATGTTTTCATTAATTTTTTTTTTTTCCTCTTTAGAGAGAGGAATGGAGAGGAAGAGAGAGAGCGAAGCCTGGAAGCGAGAGAGAAATATCCATCAGTTGTTTCCTGCACATTCCCCAATTGGGGATCAAACCTGCAACCAAGGTATGTTCAGTGACCAGGAATAGAACCTGTGATTCTTTGGTGCCTGGGATGACACTCCAACCAACTGAGCCACACTGGATTGGCTTTTCTAACCTAGCCTTAGAAATTCTGCTTTTCATTCAACACATTAGCAGTGATTCACTAAGACTGCACAAATTCAAGGGGAAGGTAACTTTTGTGAGAGAAATATCAAAACATTTGAGACATGTTTTAGAACACCTGAAGTCCAGAAGCACATGTAGATTGGCACTAGATGAAGACAGACATCAAATTTCATGCAGAAGAAACAAACTGACAGTTTGAGGTGGGGAGCGGAAGCAGGAAGATTGGCTGGTTCTCAGTAATACATAATTGCTGGATTGCAAAAGTGTACAGAATGCAAATTATAGACCAAATTTTGTACTATCTGCTCTGAAGAAGGGCAGATTTAGCCAAAACTTCTTGAAGAGCATGGCATTTGGTCTGTGACTTAAGGAGGAAGGATGTGGGCATCTTAAAGAATTAGCAAGATACATAATAACATCAAATTAGGCCTTAATTGAGTTGGAGTGGTTGAGAATGGGGTTGCCAAGGTATAGTGAGAGATTAAAATTCACAGGTTAACTATTGAAACAAGGAGGTACAGACAAATTTTGAAATGGAAACATCTGGCCTTGAGTAAGTTCCGTCTAGAAGGACAGTCTGAATAATGACAATAAGTTTGAATGATAAATATTTTAATTTCAAGGAAATCTTTAAGGAAAATAATGCATTGCCAAGTGAAGAAAGTAGATAAATTGAATATAAAAGGTCTTATAAAAGGTCTGCATTGGTACATAAACAAAGATAACAAGATAGAAAATTAAGCTTGAAAGTGCTCAAGGAAGTATTAGAACAGTGAATGCTGACAGAGAAGGGAAAGAAATGTGGTATGAATGAAGTGTGATTCTCATCACCAATAAAAGCAGTGAATTCTTAGGGTAAAGAGAGAAGAAATTTTACTACCAAAATTTTCTATCTAAAGAATAAAAAACATTATTTGACAGTAAAAAAAAGAAAGAATTAGATGAGGCTGTATTTTTGTTTAAATAAGCACGGTTTTAAAGCTATCAAATTAAATATGTAAAAACTACATATTCTATCAGAAATTACTTATACTTGTGGAAAATACAAGGCATTTTCTAGTATACAATAAAAATATTCCAACACATGATAATATATTAAGATTTCACATAGCTATTGGCTAATAAGATTTGCTGACATCTTTTTATAAATTACACTATTAATCATAAGCAATGGATTTTAAACTTAGGTGCAAGAAACCATAAGCAGACATATAAGATATTGTATGAATATATTTCTGAAAGCACATTTTGAAATAAGCTTTAAACATTTTATTACATGTTTATTATATATCTACTAATCTCAAAAGAATGAATTTAGTGAAAAGATCTGTCTGGAGTCTGATCAGGAAAATTAATTGCTATAAGTGGAAGAATCATTTGGTATGGTGATACCAAATCTCAGCCAAGGCTCCTGAACCCAGGAAAATTTCTTGAATCTTCATTCAATGCATATGACAGTGTTAGGTCAATCCATTTGTTAAAATTCCATGTTACAGCAAAACTCTAAAGTTCTTTGAATTTGTAATTGTTAATCCATGTATGTATAATGAAATTAGATATGTTACACTTAAGCATGTTTACAACATAATACAAAAAAACTTGAAAAGGAAAGAAATCACACCATTTTATTACTCTTACATATGTATATGCTATTAGAAAAACAAGAAATGAAATGGAAAGAAAACAGCCTTTGTAGTGAAACAGACAGACTTCAAGGTCCACATGAGTTGGTAGCTTTGAGACCTCGGTTATTTTCTCTGAGGTTCTCATCTGTAAAATGGCATAATATCCTACCTAATAATAGACAAATATGCAAATTGACCGCACCTTCGCTACACCCAAGCCACGCCCACCAGCCAAGCCACACCCACCAACCAATCAGGACGAGTATGCAAATTACCCCAACAAAGATGGTGGCTAATTTGCATATCAAGACAGTGTCGAAGGAAGCCAAGAGCTGCAGAAGGGAGCAAAGCTGTGGAGAAGCAAGCAAGCCAGGGGGAGGAGAAGGGAGGAGCGGAGGCGGGGCCGGGGGAGAAGGGAGAAAAGCAGGTGGGCTGGCGGAGAAGGTGGGGCGGGGGAGAAGGGAGGAGCAGAGGCGGGGCTGGGGGCGAAGGAAGGAGAGCGGGCGGGCTGGCGGAGAAGGCGGGGTGGGGGAGAAGGGAGGAGCGGAGGCGGGGCTGGGGGAGAAGGGAAAGGCAGGTGGGCTGGCAGAGAAGGCGGGGCGGGGGACAAGGGAGGAAAGCAGGCAGGGTAGAGTGCAGCAGGAATCCCTATTGCAGGATTTTTCCTACAACGAGAACGCTAGTCTATATATATAAAAGGCTAATATGCAGTGTCCCCTCCGGAGTTCAACCTGGAGACCGGGAGTTTGATCACTCAGTATAACGTGCGCTGACCACCAGGGGGCAGCACGGAATGAAAGAAGGCCCCAACAGTCAGCTGGCAGCTGGGAAAGCAAGGCCCCAACTGGCAGCCAGCAGCCAGGGAAGGAAGGCCCCGATCAGCCCTAATTGCCAGCCAGGCCTAGGGACCCTACGCGTGCATGAATTTTATGCACTGGGCCTCTAGTATCCTATCTAATAAAAGAGTAATATGCAAATTAACCATCACTCTACGACACCTACAAGCCACGCCCACCAGCCAATATTAAGCATGGAAAATAACACAACCAAGATGGCTGCATCCACGGAGCCAGCAGGAGGCTTGGGTTTCCCCAGCAATGGAGGAAACCAAGCTTTCAGCACACCCTGGCAGGCCTAGGCCTCCACTCAAGGCTACAAAGTTTCAATTACTGAAGATAAATAAATCCCAACAAAAATGGCTGCAGCCACGGAGCAAGCAGGAGGCTTGACTCTGCTCAAGGCTACAAAGTTTCAATTATAGAAGATAAATAAATCCCAAATACCAGGGCCTCTGCTTGGGTCACTGGGGGGGCATGGCTGGCCTGCAAACCACCACAGGCCCTTCGCCCAGGCCACCCCATGCCCCAAGGGAACCCCCACCCTGATCCGGGACATCCTTCAGGGCAAACCAGCCGGCCCTCACCCGTGCACCAGGTCTCTATCCTATCTAATAAAAGAGTAATATGCAAATTGACCATAAGTCCAACACACAAGATGGCTGCCCCCCTGTGGAGACAAGATGGCCACCACAAGATGGCCAACAGGGGAGGGCAGTTGGGAGGGACCCAGGCCTGCAGGGGAGAGCAGTTGGGGGAGACTAGGCCTGAGGGGAGGGCAGTTAGGGGTGACCAGGCCTACAGGGGAGGGCAGTTAGGGGCAAACAGGCTGGCAGGGGAGCAGTTAGGCATCAATCAGGCTGGCAGGGGAGTGGTTAGGGGGTGATCAGGCTGGCAGGCAGAAGCAGTTAGGGGCAATCAGGAAGGCAGGCAGGCGAGCAGTTGGGAGCCAGCAGTCCTGGATTGTAAGAGGGCAGTCGGACATCCCTCGAGGGGTCCCAGATTGGAGAGGGTGCAGGCTGGGCTGAGGGACACCCCCCCATGCATGAATTTCATGCACCAGGCCTCTAGTTTTTATATAAATATGTTAAATACAATACAAATAATTACACAATCTTTGCATTACATGTGATTTATATGTAATCCATGTCCACATCTACTTAATGCAGAATATAATATTCAACTTTTCTGAATGAATTCATTCAACTTTGCTTGAACCTCTCCATGGTTTGTTTTCAAGGCAGGATTAACTGTGGGTTAAGCACATCTGCTTCCTGGTGGCTTTTCTCTTGGTCCCACCACTTTCCTCCTTCCGAACTGATATTTAAAATCATTTTTTTATGTGTTACTTTCCTGTTTGCCTTCCAACAGAGCTATTCAAGCTCAAAGTCCTGCTCTGAGTCTAACTCCCAGGTCTACACAGAACAATAGAGATATAGTTTGAACCACATGTAGTTTGTGAAAATTATTAGATCTTTTTTTCTCAAACCTACTTCTTTTTGAAACTTTTATAAAATCAAAAGGGGCATTAACATCTTGAGAAACTCCTTACTGTTAGTTCATGTTAAGTTCTATCAACTATAATTCTTAATTGATACTTAATGGTGTCTTTACTTGAACATCTGATCATTGCTAGGTAGCAGAGAAGAGTCATAACAGTAATTTGAGATTCCTCGACCTCATAATGCTTGGTATTCCTGATGTAATTCCTATTAATTCTACCTCCTTGAAAACAAAACTATAAAATTCTCCAGGCACAATTTGTAACAGAATGTAGTTAAATCTCATCATAAATTTACTCTTTGTCAGTGTAATTTACTCACATTGCCTCTATTTAACTCAATTTAAGGCCATTAAAACCTAAAATATGATTCAAATGCTTGTTTTTGATATAATTCATTATTCATTTATGTTTTTTAAGATGAATGCAGTTATATTATCTCCAAGTGAAATTAGCACATTCAATAAGCAATACAATATTGAATATCTAAAGTTTTGCCATTATGGCAAGGTCAAATGTGGTATTTTCTACTCTCTTGATTCACATTCATGACCCAAATGAGGTTACTGCTTATGCACAGAGTACAATTAAATCAAGGCTAGGCAAGAAGACCTTTCTAGTACAAGATAGAGCCCATCTCCCTTGATTAGTGTCATTGTTAATGATATATTATCTAGTTTCCTAAATATTAACATAGTAGATCTTTATCCCTACTTTTGAGTCTAACTTCCTAAACTATTTATAGTGATAATGTGATAATTTTCAGTTATACTTGACTGTAGCTCTGTAATGATTTTTTTATTAAAATGGAAAAATGTTCCTCTACAGTACATTGAAATTAGGTATAAAATATAAGCTCCATGGGAAAACTTGTAAATTTTCCTCTTGAAAGGAGCCAAGCTATAATTCTATTTAAGAATATACTCTCACATTGAAGTTCTCACAGCTCAAATTATTTAAGTAAGTATGTGATAAATAATACTGCTAAACTTTGTTTTAAAAAAGAAAAAAGAATAATCATGGATTTCAATACATTTATATTTTGGAAAAGATAGATATCTTACTATTTACATTAAGTTAGAATGAAGTACAAAAATATGTCAAACAAGGTAATTTGGTAATTGTGTCATAGTAAATCAAGGCTGTTTTAATTGTCTGGCATTTGTGTGTACATTAAGAAATAATTTTGCCTATTGCTTTCCCATTATTTTGAAGCACAACTATAACATTACACAATTGGATTTGATGTTATTTAATGAATAAGAGTAGTGGATCTTCTTGAATCTATATTTTGTGTTACAGTGAGATAAGTATATTGGAGTGAGTTCATCTAATTACACTTACAATGACCTCATTTGTAAAAAAACATTTGGAAGCATATGACACACATTGAACTATTTCATTATTGTTTCAAAATTCTGGTTTTTCTGGACAGATATGTGTCAGTAGAACTGCAATGATGCATGATGCATGCAACTGCTTATCTTAGTGTCAGCTTTCACATGAAAAACTATTACACAAATTCCACCATTATCAGAATGACTATGTGCCAATTCAAACACCAGGGGAATAATTTTGCTACAGATTTTGAAATAGTAAGGAGCATTTCCTTATAGATATGCTGTCTTTTAATTCTCCATGTCCTCAGAAAATTCACCAGCCTTTATAGAAATGGTTCTCTAATCTATAGGTCACTATTAATTTCTTCCCTGAGCTCCAGGTCTGTTGCTTGGATATTGCCACTCTGATATCCAATATGAAGCCAAATCTATTTATTTACATATAAAATAAAACTTCTATGAAACGCCTTTTTTACATGGTTGACACTTTTCTCCTAACCTTCCAGTTTCAAAAAGTAATCATTGCTTTCCTGTATTTTCTAAAATCCTCTTAGTCCATAAGTACAGTCAAATGTGTCACTTCCTCTCCATTTTCATGGCCACTTCCCTATTCAAGGTCTTCACTAATTCATGTGTAGTCTAAATGTTAAGTTTGATTCAAAAAATTTCAAATCTTTCTTTTAAAAATTTGATCCTGCTCCTGTTCAGATTTTCACTCAAAGCCTAAAAATCTTAACCTTTAAACTGATAAATGGTCCTTGAAAATCATAGATCAAAGAAAGGGGTACTAGCATAGTGAAAGTAGTCAAAAAATGATAAAAAAAATAACTAATTTTTTTCAGAGACAAATTTAGTTTATCTTTCTAACTTGATTGTTTGTGTTAAAATATCACACAGGCTAAATAACTAGGGAGAAAAGAATAATATAGAAATTAGATGATGAGGTATAAGCATTTTCAATTCATTCTGGAAGAAGATAAAGGAAAAATTAAATAAGGGAGGAAGGAAATTAGGGCTAACTTAACTTTTTAAAAGTGTTTATATACACTATAAATAATATTATAGTATATGTATGTAATATAATATATAGAATATTGCAATAGATTCCCAATTGGTCTTTCCACCTGTTGGAACTTTTCTTCTTCAATCTATCTTGCACATGAATCTTACAAAACAATGTCCTGCACACATTAATCTCATGCTCACTACCCTTTATTGGTTCCTCATGGCCTGCAAAATAAAATACACAATCCTTCATTTAGAATTAAGGCTTGCATAAACCTACCCTTCAGCCACTTTTTTTTTACATTTTTAGTGTTACCCACTACATATATATATATATATATATATATATATATATATATATATATATATATATATATATTACACACACACACACACACACACACACACACACATACACACATACACACACGTGTGTGTGTGTTTGTGTTTATTGATTTCAGAGAGGAAGGAAGAGAAAGAAACATCAATGATGAGAGAGAATCGTTGATCGGCTGCCTCCTGCACGCCCCCGACTAGGGATTGAGCCTGCAACCTGGGCATTTGCCCTGACTGGGAATCGAACACTGACCTCCTGGTTCATAGGTTGACGCTCAACCATCGAGCCACACCAACCAGGCAAGCCACTTTCTTAAGTGGTCCTGCACCGAATAAATCTTCTGGCTCCACTAACCTTTCCATAATCATTCTTCCAATCACAAAGCTTAATATTTTTGTGTTATTTTATTCCTCCAGTTCTAATAGTTAGCTATCCAAAAGTGACTGTATCACTTGAGTCTATTTTCTTATCTCTAGTTGCATTGAAAAAGCATGCATTATTTCCTATGTTAGGTACACTCTCCATGACTCCTGTCTCTTAACTTTCTACTTTCCTGTACTCAAGTATAAGACTGATTTGCCACTCTTGCCTAGACCTTCCCCTGAACCTCTGAACAGCTTTTTCTATATTCTCCATTTATCTACCTTAAGCTCTTGGACTTTGTGCTAGCTTGACCTCACAAAAGAAGGAGTCTCTTATGTGTGTATATTCATCCTAGTTGCCATGGTTATTCTTTTTTAGAGTTAATCTTTTCCTATTCTCAGCCTATATCACTGGCTTGCTTCTTTTCACCTATGAAAACCTTACTGGATAGAACATTCGGCTCACTTAGCCCACAGTACACAACAGATTCTCTCTAGAACCAATCTCTTAGCTCTTTTTTGTCTAGACTTACTCATGTTATTCCTTCTACAGCCCTTGTATGAACATATGAAGCACATTCATGCTCTAAGAGATTTAAAGCGCCTACAAACACAATTCCTTTTTCATATCAATGAAAGCTGTATAATACATAAAATATAATCATTACTGGATTTCATTGGACCAGGTAACCCTCAGCTAAATCCAACTACAAATATCATTTTTACTAACAATCTAAATTTTAAAACCTCGCTCAAACTCAACCCCTCTTCCTTCTATCTCAGTGTATGTTGAAACTTTTCTGGATCAAGTAGATTTTACTTCACCTTACTAGTTATAAAAGAATGAGAAAAATACCACTGCAAAGGATTCTGAATTTTTAAAAAATACTGAGAAAGCCTTGTTAGCTTATAGTGGCAGGTACCTGGTCCTGATTAGTGCATTTGCCATGTAAAGCTGGTAAACTAAACAGCTGCATCAAAATCTAGGCATTACAATGTTCATATTACAATAAACACACATCTTCAAAAGGGCTGAAGGGGCGATGGTAGCGGCAGTTGTGCTAATGTTAGAATATTGATTTTACTGGAATTTCATTTTTCTCTGCAAGCCATAATTCTATTCTAATTTCTATTTCTAAGTCATATTTATATAAATATATACATATGTGTACATATGCACACACACATGGGTGTGTGTGTGTGTGTGTGTGTATTTTTTTTACTAATATTTTCATACCATATACTCCTAATTGTGACTGATGCCTTGCTTTTTCTTGTCAAGGATTCCTGATGCCTTGCTTTTTCTTGTCAAGGTAACATTAAGTAACCTTAGTAACCATGGTTACACACCTGGCACTAGGTTTGATTCTCCAGTTTCTGGACCTCCTTTTCTTTCTCTGATATCCAATAACCAATCATTCTATCTCTGTCGATGTTTGGTACTGATGCCTACCTGAGAACATGTATATGTTCTATTTCATCGTTCTCCCATCAATATGAATCTTCCTCTTATTGCTGATTTTTTTCTAACAAAGTATGCATCATCCATCCTTTTTGTTTGTTATGTAGTGATGTGGCTATATATGTTTAATTTCCCCATGAAGAAAATGGACACTTGTTAAAAGATTTAGCATATTTCATAAAAAGAAGAATTAGAAAGGGAGAAGGAACACAGGCATAAAGAACAAAAATGGCAACAAACAAGCACCTATCAATAAATAACCTTAAATGTAAATGGATTAAATGCTCTAATCAAAAGACAGAGGGTAGATAAAGGATAAGAAACATGACTCATATATTTTCTGTCTACAAGAGACACACCTCAGAACAAAGGACTCACACAGACAGATAGTGAAGGGATAGAAAAAAATTTTTTTCAGGCAAATGGAAATGAGAAAAAAGCAGGGGTAGCAATACTTATATCTTATAAAATAGACCTCAAAGTGAAGGCCATAACAAGAGATAAGGAGGGCCACTTCATAATACAAAAGGGAGCAACTCAACAAGAGGATATAACTCTAGTAAAAATATACAGACCCAATACAGAAGCACCCAATTACATAAAAAATCTTCTGGAATATATAAAGGGAGAGATTGACAGCAATTCAATCATAGTATGGGAACTTTAATACCCCATTGACACCACTGGATAAATCCTCTAAACAAGAAATCAGCAAAGAAACATCAATCCTAAATGACTCATTAGATTAGATGGAACTAATTGACATCTTCAGAACAGTTCACACCAAGCCACAGAATATACATTCTTCTCAGGAGCACACAGGATATTTTCAAAGATAGAGCACATATTAGGATACAGGCAAAGTCTATTCAAAATCAAGAAGATAGAAATCATATCAAGCATCCTCTCAGATTATAATGGCATAAAATTAGAAATCAACTACAATAAAAACAGTGAAAAAAATCAAATTTGGAGGCTAAATAGCATGCTGTTAAACAATGATTGGGTTACTGTTTGTTGATTTAGCCAGGCTCACCAAGAAACAGAGAGGACCCAAATAAACAAAATCAGAAATGAAAGAGGTGAAGTAACAACTGAACCCAGAGACATACTAAGAATAATAATAATAATAAAAATACTATGAACAACTCTACTCCAACAAACTGAACAACATAGATAAAATGGACATATTCTTAGAAAAATACAAGCTTCCAAAACTCAATCAGGAAGAATAAAAAAAAAATGTGAATAGGCCAATAACTATGGAGGAAATTGAAACAGTAATAAAAATACTTCCAGCAAACAAAAGCCCTGATCTGGACTTCACAGGGAAGTTTTACCAAAGATTCAAAGAAGAACTAAAACCTATCCTTCTTAGAGTATTCAAAAAAATTCAAGAGGAAGACACACTTCCAAGCTCTTTCTATGAAGCTAGCATTACCCTAATCCCAAAACCAGATAAAGACACTACAAAGAAAGAGAATTACAGGCCAGAATCCCTGATAACATAGATGCTAAAATTCTCAACAAAATTCTAGCAAATCAGATTCAGCATTACATTAGAAAGATCATACACTATGACCAAGTGGTATTTATTATGGGGATGCAAGGTTGGTACAATATCCGCAAATCAATAAATGTGATATATCACATAAATAAATTGAGAGACAAAAATCACATAATCATATTAATTGATACAGCAAAAGCATTTAACAAAATCCATCACCCTTTCCTGATAAAAAACACTCAGTAAAGTGGGTATAGAGGGATCATACTCAACATAATAAAAGCCCTATATGACAAACCTACAGCCAACATCATACTCAATGGGCAAAAACTAAAATCACTTCCTCTAAGAACAGGAACAAGACAGGGATGCCCACTTTCACCACTCCTGTTCCACATAGTACTGGAAGTGCTAGCCATAGCAATCAGACAAGAAGAAGAAATAAAAGACATTTAAATTGGAAAGGAAGAAGTAAATCATACTGTCATTATTCGCAAGATGACATGATATTGTACATAGCAAACCCTAAAGACAACATCAAATAACTACTAGACTTACTAAATGAATTTGGCAATGTGGCAGGATACAAAATTACTCAGAAATCTATTGCTTTTTAATACACCATAATGAAATCACAGAAAGAGAGATTAAAAAAACAATACCATTTACCATTGCAACAAAATAATAAAGATACCTAGGAATAAACTTAACTAAGGAGGTAAAAGACATGTACTCAGAAAACCACAGGACGTTGAAAAAAGAGGTAGAGGAGGACATAAGCAAATGGAAGAATATACTGTGCTCATGGATTGATAGAATCAACATCATTAAAAGGTCCATACTACACAAAACAATCTATAGATTCAATGCAATCCCCATTAAAATACTAACGGCATATTTCACAGACCTAGAACAAACTCTTCAAAAAATTCATATGGAATAAAAAAAGACCCCGAAAAGCCACAGCAATCCTGAGAAAGAAGAATAAAGTTGGAGGGATCACAATACCAGATATCAAGCTATATTACAAAGCCACTGTTCTCAAAACTGCCTGGTAATGGCACAAGAACAGACATATAGACCAATGGAACAGAACAGAGAACCCAGAAATCAACCCAAGCCTTTATGCTCAATTAATATTTGACAAAGGAGGCAAAAGCATACAATGGAGTTTTTTTTCAATAAATGGTGTTGGGGAAAATTGGACAGATACATGCAAAAAAATGAAACTAGACCACCAACTTACACCATACACAAAAATAAACTCAAAAAGGATAAAGGACCTAAACATAAGACGGGAAACCATAAAAATCTTATAAGAATCCATAGGCAGCAAAATAGCAGACATATGTCATAACAATATCTTTACCGATATAGCTCCTGGGACAATGGAAACTAAGGAGAAAATAGACAAATGGGACTACATCAAAATAAAAAGCTTCTGCACAGCAAAAGAAACCATCAACAAAACAACAAGAAAGCCCACTGCATGGGAGAATATATTTACCAATGTTATCTCTGATAAGGGTTTAATTTCCAAAATTTACAGGGAACTCATACAACTTAACAAAAGAAAGATAAACAATCAAAAAAAAAAAAAAAACTGGACAAAGGACCTAAATAGACACTTTTCCAAAGAGGACATACAGAAGGCCAAGAGACATATGAAAACATGCTCAAAGTCACTAATCATCCAACAGATACAAAGCAAAACAACAATGAGGTACCATTTCATACCTGTCCGAATGGCTATCATCAACAAATCAACAAATGACAAGTGCTGGAGAGAATGTGGAGAAAAAGGAACCCTCGTGCACTGCTGATGGGAATGCAGACTGGTGCAGCCACTTGGAAAACACTATGAAGTTTCCTCAAAAAATTAAAAATGGAACTCCCATTTGACTCAGTAATTTCACTTCCAGCAATATATCTCAAGAAATCAGAAACACCAGTCAGAAAGGATATATGCACCCCTATGTTCATAGCAGCACAATTTACAATAGCTAAGATTTGGAAACAGCTGAAGTGCCTATCAGCAGATGAGTGGATTGAAAAACAGTGGTACACTACACAATGGAATACTATGCTGCGGTAAAAAAGAAGGAGCTCTTACCATTTGCAACAGCATGGATGGAATTGGAGAGCATTATGCTAAGCGAAATAAGCCAGTTGGAGAAAGATAAATATCACATGATCTCACTCATTTGTGGAATATAATGAACAACATAAACTGATGAACAAAAATAAAGCCAGAGTCATAGAAGCATGGAACAGAACCTAAGAGGGAAGGCAGGGGAATAGGGGTGGGGAAGGGAGGTTTGAGATCAAGCAAAGAATTTGTATGAATGCATATGAGCATAACCGATGAACACAGAGAGTAGGGGGGTGAGGGCATGTGCTGGGTGGTGGGAGCAGCTGGGAAAGCTCAATGGGTGGGGAAAGGAAACATATAATACTTGAAACAATAAAGAATTTAAATTTTAAAAAAAGATTTAGGATATTTTCCCAAGGAATCAATTAAAAGCATAAAAATCTTGAAGTAAAATTGTAATTCAGCAAATATTGAATAGGAATTGAAATTCTGAAAGATTTTAATAAAAAATTCTTTTTGGATATTGCAATTGTGAATTGAAACAATACAGTAAATTCATCATGTTAGATCTTATATAAAATACTTCCAGAAGAGCAGAAGATACATTATTTAGGTATGTTCTTGGTATTAATAAATCAGCTTGAAAATTTGAAATTTAAGATCTATATTAAATCACTTCAGCTAAATAGGAGAGCTTTAAACTTTATCTGTATTGTTTACCTGGATGGCATCTAAGGTTATCTGAAAGCTTCCTGATAAATCTAAACCAGGGATTTTCAGAGCTAGTTTTGTGTCTCAATCTACCTTAAAGAACTTTTCAGCCTTGAAACCACATCATTTTGTATCCAGCAGAGCTTCTAAGATGGCAAGAGAGGTTGTTAAGGATGTGTTAAGCCTCTTATGGTGCTGCATTATTATTGTAAGGGCATAGCAAGCCTCAGTCCTTTCTAATGAACTCCTGAGATGATATAAACATGTATTTAAAACACTTTTAAGATTTTTCTTCAAATGACTCCAAGCTTGGAGTTAAAACTGTCTATTCACTATTATTACAATAATTCCTAAAAAAAATGATCTCTTATAATTCATCTATATGATGGTATCATTGGCAAAGAGTTAAAAGCATCAGTTATTCTTACCACATCTAATGGGGAAGTAAATTATTATCCATCCATTCCTTATTTAATTAGCACAACAGTCACATACGTAAGAGGCTAAAGATACATCTTTGGAATTTTCAGTTTCATCTCTTGTGGTGCTACAATTAGGCCCTTAGGTATTAGGCTTTAAAAGATAACTGAATTATAACCTTATCTATATTCTATGGGATCAGAGGTGATTTGCTCACCTCTATACTTTAGTGTATAACACAGTGCTTGGCACATAAAGGAACTTAATAATTATTGTATGAGTAAGTGAATGAAGGCTCATGCAGCCAGACAGAATGGCCTAACTAAAGAGAGTCTTCATTAAACATTTGGCTTACACTTCAGGCAATAATTTGCTAGATTTGAAAAATTCTAACTAAGATCAGAAAGGGCTCTGACTTCTTTCTCACTAATTCTTATAATCTGTTGACCTCTCCAATATGTCTTCTTCTCCAGGAATCTTTCTCTGACCCCTTCTCCAGACTAGGCTAACAGCTCATCCAATATATAAATATAACTCACAGTATATATGAGAAATTAAAATGTTTGGTATCACGCACAAGTGTAGGAGGGTGATATGAGCTGCCGCTGAGAGTTAGGCAGGGGCCCAGCCACAGCGAGCCTTGTCCCAGTGCAAAAGGACTTAAAGGTCACCCTGTGGGTGATATAAAGCCATTAAAGGGATTTATCAAGTAGTTGCAGTAACATATTTTAATTCAAAATGAATGATTTGGAGAAATGGGAAAGATGGGGGGTGGATATAGATATCATTTCAAGAGTCTAGATAAGAGATGACAGAGGTGCTCTAGACAATAGAACAGGGGTAGAGAGGAAAGAACATATTAAATAACTATTTTATGGGTAAAATAAAATGGACTTGATAATTATTTAGATATAGGGAGGGAGGGTCATTCTCATTCATTAACTTAAGTATTTATTTACTATCTCCTATATTCCAAGTCCTGTACTACATAAAAGAGATGGGACAATAAACAAGCACTATCCCTATCCTCAAGGGAGTTGTAGTCTAGTGGAAGAGATTCTAGTGTTGAGTTGAGCAAGGGGATGAGTTTTGATGACTTCTTAGTTCCTGGATTGGACCACTGAATGGATGATAATGCCATTAACTGTGAAAAAAATTTAGGAGGAACAAGAAAACAAGATATGAAATATTAATAAATCAATTACAAGGCAACATATAAGTAACAATCCTATATAATAAAGAGCTAATATGCTAATTAGATTGATCAGCAGAATGACCGTCTGGACATACTTCCGGAAGATCCTCTGGATGACCTTCTGGAAGAAGCCGGGGCTGCAAAGGGCTGTGAGGGCCAGCTGAGGCTGTGAGGGGCTGCGAGGGCTGAGCCCCTGCATGAATTTCGTGCATTGGGCCTCAAGAATAATATAAACTAGAATCATAGAATCTCAGTTCTTTAAAATTAATCTCCTAAATGTAACCCTCTATCATTCTATACTCTTTATTTATATGAAAACTCAGAAACCACAGTTTTAAATGAGCAGAAAAAAACTAGATAATATTTCATCTTTAAAAAAAAACAAACCCTTTAATCTTTAATTTCTTAAATAGAATTTAGAAGTTATTTTAAATGTTGAGCTCCCTCTAGTGTATGCAAACTGTTATTTACCTTGCTAATTTTAGAGCCCCACAAATATTTTTGGAAATTCAACTCTCCTTTAGTTAGCGACTACTAAATATTGAGGGAGCACCGAACAAGGAGGTGATTAAAGTGGGATGCATGAACATGACCGAGGGTGTGGAAAGTGGGAACAAGTTCAGAAATGGGCGACGGCAAACGATAAAGTCTAATGTTCTTGAGGTGGCCCATGGGTAGAGAGCTCTGCAGTGCAAACTAAGAAATTCAGATTTGATTTAATATAAAAAAAAGAGACTAATCTGAACATTGTCCTTTTAAAAATGATCATGGTAGTTATATAGAGGATGGAATGGGATTAGGAAGAGTTGAGGCAGGGACACTAATGCTGTGATGTAGGCAATTAGATGACAGGATCATGAAGTGACTGAGCTGGGTAGTAGAGAAAGGTTCAGTGACAAATTATACCCAGGAAATATCATCTAGCAAAAAGGAATGAAACTTGTCCCAGAAGTGTGCTTACATTTTATAGGGCTCCTATGAGGTTATTTGGAAAATGTCACTCTTGATAGATGCTCCTTCCTTCACAAAGAAAACATAACAAAATCTTGGGATGTTGAAATTAATATGACCAGTTTCAGATATGAAATATTAAGAAATCAGATATCTCAGCCTTATGAGGCAGTATACTTGTAGAAGGCAGAACAAGTGATACGGCTTAGATATGAAAGTACTGTGAGAGTATGAAAGCCTTAGCAAGATCATCTGAAATGACATCATGTTAGCTGCAGAAATATTGAGGCATCATCAGAAAAATGATGAATACATTTTCAGTTTTTTATTGCATCAAGAAATGCCAGGTTTTCCAAATTAGTAACAGAAGAAATGTAAACAAAATCACAAAACATGCCCTATAAATGATAATAGACTTCAATGGCAAAATATCAAGACACTTATGTTTATGAGGTTAAGTCAAGCCAAGTTGCTCATGTAATTCAACTATGGTGTTGAAAAGGAAATGGCGATCTGGCACATGGCATTTTAGAAAAAATATATGTCAACTTGAATGTGATTTGGGTACTCAATGTTAAGAATTACTATAGTCTGAAAAACACCTTCCTTTTAAAAATGTCAAAACTTTCTTAATGGTGGAGAAGACCGTGTGGATGATTTATAAGGTATCTACATGGATGCTGGTCAGTTTTTTTAGAACAAAAGCAAATAAAGCCATGTTTATATTATCTGTGTTGTTAATAACACAAATAAAGAAGTAAAATAGTTCTGTTGGCCTCAGCCCAGATATGTTCTGTGTTGGCCAAATAAAGTGTATAACAGATGGCAAGATAAAAATGTTTTTGTACTTTCTAAAATAGTAATATGATTATATAAAATATATGTTGTACCAACAAGTAGAAAAATACCTGTTTCATGTGTATGTTTATATAGATTTAAAGACTTAATTTAGTATCCGAAGTGTGGCATGTAGCTTTCCTAAAATATAAGGACCTTAAATAAATGAATTCAAGATGTGAGATAGTAAAATACTCTCTAGTGACTATGGAGAAACCTGTAATACTCACCCTGCTGTGTGTCTAGAAATCAAAAAAGTTGTATACAGATAATTATCTTAAAATGTCTAAATAAATATATACCAAATATCCTATCTAATAAAATAATAATATGCAAATTGACCATCACTCCAACACACAAGATGGCTGCCCCCATGTGGACACAAGATGGCTGCCACAAGATGGCCAGCAGGGGAAGGCAGTTGTGAGGGACTAGGCCTGCAAGGCATGGCAGTTGTGGGCAATCAGGCCAGCAGGGGAGGGCAGTTGTGAGGGACCAGGCCTGCAAGGGAGGGCAGTTGTGGGTGATCAGGCCAGGAGGGGAGAGCAGTTGGTGGGGACCAGGCCTGCAAGGGAGGGCAGTTGGGGGCGATCAAGCCTGCAGGGAGGGCAGTTAGGGGTGACAAGGCCAGCAGAGGAGGGAAGTTGGGGGTGACTAGGCCTGCAGGGGAGGGCAGTTGAGGGGGACCAGGCCTGCTGGGGAGGGCACTTAGGGGTGATCATGCCTGCAGGGGAGGGCAGTTAGGGGAGACCATGCCTGCAGGGGAGGGCAGTTAGGGGTGATTAGGCCTGCAGGGGAGGGCAGTTAGGTGTGACCAGGCCGGCAGGGGAAGGGCAGTTAGGGGCAATCAGGCTGGCAGGGGAGCAGTTAGGCATCAATCAGGCTGGCAGGGGAGTGGTTAGGGGGTGATCAGGCTGGCAGGCAGAAGCGGTTAGGGGCAATCATGAAGGCAGGCAGGTGAGCAGTTGGGAGCCAGCAGTCCTGGATTGTGAGAGGGATGTCCGACTGCCCGTTTAGGCCCGGTCCTACCAGGACATCCCTCAAGGGGTCCCAGATTGGAGAGGGTGCAGGCTGGGCTGAGTAACACCCCCCCTCCCCCACCATGTATGAATTTCGTGCACCAGGCCTCTAGTATTACATAAATATAATATAAAATATAAGAACTCTAAGCACACATTGGTAGGAGAGTTGAATCAGACTGTGGTGATGAACTAAAGCAGTGATTCCTAAATGCCAAGGCTGGGCTGACCACATGGTCATGAGGGAAACACTTTAAAGACCAGATAATTTGGCCCTGTCCCAGATTCAGTAGGTCTGAAGTAGGGCATGGAAATCTGTATTTTTTTACATCCCAGTCAATTTTTATCTTCAACCAAGTCTGAGAGTCACAGGAATAGAGAACAGACTGAGTAAATCAATGCAGTGTTATT
Source organism: Cnephaeus nilssonii (assembly GCF_951640355.1). NCBI lineage: Eukaryota > Metazoa > Chordata > Mammalia > Chiroptera > Vespertilionidae > Cnephaeus > Cnephaeus nilssonii. Next base: position 66,382,512 of record NC_137084.1, on the reverse strand, counting down.
AGAAAAGGTGGCCTTGAATAGTGGTTCACTTGCACAATAGTCTACCAAACGTTACTTACTGAATAGTAACCATTTACCAGGTATCAAGACTATAAAACTAGCCCTGGCTGCTGTGGCTCAGTTGGTTGGAATGTCATCCCATTTACTTAAGGGTCACAGTTTGATTCCCAGTCAGGGCACATGCCCAGGTTGTGGGTTAGATCCCCAGTTGGGATCTGTACAGGAGGCAACCAATTGATGTTTCTCTCTCTCTCCCTCTCCCTTCCTCTCTCTAGAATCAATGAAAAACATATCATCAGATGAGGATTTTTTTTAAAAAAGAATACAAACTAAAAGTAAACCAACTACTAGGGCAGTCGCGGTATGTCACGTAAGAGAGGTATATATAAGATGCCAATGGAACTCATGAGAGAAACATTTATATCAAATGTTTCAGAATCATTTCCTGGAAGAAGTGAGGCTGCATTAAGCTTGAAACACAGAAGAGACCCTGGCTGGGTAGCTCAGTTGGTTAGAGCATTGTCCCGATATGCCAAAGTTGTGGGTTCAAGTCCCTGGTCAGGACACATACAACAGTCAATCAATGAATGCATAAATAAGTGGAACAACAAATTGATGTTCCTCTCTTTTTTTTCTCTCTCTCTCTTTCTTTCCCTCTGAAAGTCAAATAAATATTTAAAATATCTAGAAGACAGAGAAGAGAAAAGGCTCTAGAGAGAAAAGAGGAGGTCAGTAGAATAGCAAGTGTGAATAGAGGAACAAGGTAAAGAAAGCTTAGGGGCAAAGACATTTATTAAAATTAATATTTCTAAATATTTACAATTTTAACTATTCAAATTATTTAACAATTATTCAGGTACATTTCTCAAATAAAACCACATTTATTTTTATAATAGAATATTCCTCCAAATATGTTAATGCTATTTTTGTTTTTTCTATTTTTTTAAATATAGGAATAAAAAAATACAGTATTAAAATCTGAATCTCAGCTTTACCATTTATTAACTACAGTGTCCCCCAAAAATGTATACACACTTTAACAGCTGATCCTATTACATTTTGAAAATAAAATGTATTTTAATAAATACTACCTTTGTAATTATTCAAAGTTTGTACACATTTTTAGGGAACATCCTGAATATGTGCTTCAGAAAAAAATTACTGTTTCTAAGACTCAATTTCTGCTTTTATAAAATGAGCTAAATATTATTTCATAAAGTTTTTATTAAAATTTAAGTGTAAACTACATACATTGTTTTGCTCCCCACCATCACTTCTGATCCCAATCTCAGCAAATGGTGCTACCAATAATTCAAATGTCCAAACCAGAAACCTTGGCACTATGGGTAACTCTTCTCCAGAGCCACCAATTGCCCATATGGCACCTTTGTATGATTTAGGAAAGCTCTTCTTCCTCCTGGAAGACACAGGCCAGGCCAGAGCACACAATCCGGTGATCTGGGCTCACATTAGCTTTTAGCATCCACTCATCCCCTGGGGAGTCACTCTTGTGCAAGGCAACACCTGCAGAACTGAGTGTAGTATTCCTGCTCATCCTCTGCCTCAGGGTCACACCTACCATTCCCCTGAGCTCTATTATTATTTCCAAACATGCCTTGAGCCTGTACATTCCCAATGCTCCCCCACTCCAAACTACTAACCCCCACCTAACTCATGGATGTTTTTAACAGTCTCCTTGCTACCGCTGGTTTTGCTTCCTCTCTAACCTACAATACAGCCAGAATGAAAAATTTTAAATGAAAATACAATCAATAACCTATGTCTCTACTAAAAACCTGCCAATGGCTTCCCACTGCCTTAGTTACAACCAGGGGGTACTTTCATTGGTACCACTCACTTCACCGGTGCACAGGTCCTTGGTTCTTAGCTTCTCTGGACTTCTTTATCACCACTTCCCACTGATTACTCTGATTTCCAGCTTCAAAAAAATTGTTCTGGTTCTTCTCGGTGAATGTGATTCCTTCTCTGAAGCCTTTAATCTGATAATTTAACCAATTCCTGCGTATATTTGAGGTCTCAGCTCAGATAAACTCCTGTAAACGTTTCCTAAACGATAAAGTAATTGCGGATTGCCCATCTTACTTTCCTGTGTTCAATTTAGCATCTTCATAATGTTCTGTGGATCACACCCCCTTGGCTGCCACTCTGACCTTGCTGACCTTTATGGTAACTGTATTCATCTGGCTTCTAAAAGTTAAGTGTGACCACCCGGCCTCAATTGCTTTGGTTCTTCCCATCTCCATTGCTGTCTCTGAGTCTAGTTTCTCAGGTCTCTCCTACCATGAGCCCTGGAATACAGAGGAGATCTCCTCTCAGTTTCTTCGTGATCCTGTTGTCCCTTCATCAGTGCATTCCTTACCTCCTTCTCCCAGGCTTCACAGAATTTTTACAAATGACTTTCTAAGGAAAATGAACGGTTTACAATAGTTTGTAGCACCATAAAAAATAAGACATAATAAGTAAGAACCAGCAGATTTACAGAGAGAGAAAAAAAAAAAGGTCTCAATAAGACTTTAGATATCGGAAATTATCAGATGCATAGGCAAACTGTTATGTTTAAAGAAATGAATTATGAATTTGAAAATACAAAACAGGGAACTATAAAAAATTAGTTGCATATTTGAAAAAGAAACAAATAGAGCTTATGGGAATTTTAAAAGTCTAAGAACTGAAAAAAACTGATAAAACCTAATCATAATGATAAGAATTTATAGGTTTACATAACAAAACTTAATCATCTGGGGAGTTTTCCAGCCTTACAGTCTATCTACCTCACATGCCCACTTGCCTGAATTTCTTTAAATCCCTTATTCCACCACCTGCCACAGCAAATCTGACATTTCAACCTCTATTAGCATGGGCCATCACTCTTCCCATGCTTCTTGAAGCCACTCCAATAGCAATTTCTCACCATCCCCTCAGGTCCTGCATGAATGATGCCTCTTGGAGAGTACTCCCCCCAAATCATTAAACTCTCCTTTTTCCATTCGTATGTGACTATCCCTTTGGTCAAGTGTCCACCTTCAGAATCCAGTTTGATGTGTACTCCTCTGTCTCCTGGCTTCACCGGCTGGCTAGGTCAACAGCTCCTCTGGAGTATAGTCCCTTTCATCTCTTTTTAAGCTCAGTACTTACAGGCTGGATTACATTGTCATGCAATTTTAATTTATTATATTTGTAGCGGTGCTGAGAGCTTTGAGGACAGATCGTGAGGGACTACATGTTGCTTTGCTAAGAAGAAGCCTTTTGTGATGTCATTAAGCAAAGGGGAGTGGATGCTAGCTCTTAATAGAGAGAGCTGGCCAGTTGGGCTCAGAGGTTTTAGAGAAATATAAAGATTTAAGAATTCTGGGGCAACAAAGCCAGATGTTCCCACTGCATATGTCAGGTTCATATTTTTTCATAGCAGTCTTGCTTGATTGAGAGTTTAACCTTCTAGGAAGTTCAGCTCCTATAGTAATTAAATACTATGACTGATTCTGCTTTCTCCAACCTCCCTTTGCAGGAAACAAGGCCAGTTTGTATGCTACAAAGAAAGCCCACTGGCTTCCACACTGACTTGCAATTGGCTATTAATTGGTCTTAGTTTTTTGTTTCCTTTTTCTAGAGTTTCAAGTGACCTTAGCAATAGCCATCCAGTTTCACTGTCCTTAAAGTACCATTTTCCCCATAATGTTTGAATGCTTAATATAGAGATCCAACTAGTACCTTCCCTTCCACCAATTTACTAACCAGCTCACTGCCAGTAAATGTTGGACCACCACTATTGTGCTCCATCTACTCCCAGTAATGGAATTGACAATGCCAGTGAGGTATCAAGTGATCCCCCTCCAAAACCTCATCACTTGCTTTCTCACACCACTTTAGGACCAGTTGTCACAGGTCATATTCTCTGGGAATCAGACTCTGAAATGAGTTTTCTTATGCAGAATGGTTATTAGGGAGTAGCTTATGATTAGTACCTGTGGCAGAGAGGTGGGAAGGCATTAGGAGTGAGCAGAGGGAAAGCTCATCTATGAAGCAATTCAACAACAGACTCCACAGGGAATGCTGGAACAAAAATGCCCATCAGAGCGGTCCTGCACTGGGTGAAAATGGCAGGCCTATACCACTGCCTTAAGCAGGAAGTGGATTTGGGCAACATGAAAAGGGTATAAACTTGGGCAAGGTGTCTTCTCTGCAAGTTTGAAATTCCACAGGGGCTGACAGCTTAATGCTACCTGCCAGCAGCTCTCCAGCAGCGAAAACAACAAGTCCTTCCTTGAGTGGAAAATACCTGGGCAGCACGTCAAGGTTTCCACCAGAAGAGAGAGCCAGTATTCAAATCTAGGTGGTCTGATTCAAGAGTTTCCACTCTTTCTCTGATCACCATACTCTCTCTACAAGGTGCGGGGCATTTGTAACATTTGAACATATAAGAAAATTAAAGTACAGCAGTTATGTTACTCAACTCAGATAACATGGTACTCTAAAGTTGAATGCTAATTTTCCTAAAACCAAAAGCTTATGGATCATTTGATTTCTTCTTTACCATCATAATATCATCTACCCTACTCCGAAAGTTTAAAATTGTGTTCCTGGGGTCATTTCCATAATTTTAAGTGAAAATATCTAGGTTTTTATGTAATCAATCCCTTAGCTCTAATGCCAAATGTTAAATAATATCAATAAAAGTAAAATGGCTAAGAATTGATAAACTTTCATGTTTCAACACTTCTCAAAACTGAAAATAAGCACAGCTCAGTATCATCTCCATGTACACCACAAACAATATGACTCTGCCACATTCCATGATAGGTAGAAATTTGATTTCTAAACATAATTTATCTGGCTTAATAGCAATGCAAGTAAGTACTCATTAGACACATTTACAAAGATGAAACAATATTTTCAATTTTAATTTTAATTCCTCTCCTGTCGTTTATAGTCCACAGGAAGGTGGTCTAAGTCAACTTTTCTAAGTCCTAATTCTTTATTATACTGTTTCCTTTATCAGACCTATGCTTGGCCCAGTGTGAACTACATTCACCACTTTTCTGAATATTCCCTGTAATTTCCTGCTTTTATGTGTTTCTGGTCATCCTGTTCCTTTCGCCCTCTTTCTATCTCTATCCATCTTTGCCAGTTGAGCATATTTTGCCCTATATCAACTGAAATTTCACTTACCTTTCAAAGTCTACTTTAAATCCCACCTCTTTCATGAAGTCTTTCCTTCATCCTATCTATTAAATCCCAGATACCTTACATTCACCCTCTCTAATGTGCCAAATATTATTTGTATAGTCATTAGATCAACCCCGCAAGACTGGATTTATTCCCAGTTAATAGGGTGACCAACCAACCTGGTTTGCCAAAAATGAAGTGTGACTTTTTAGCAGTAAAATTGGACTGAGAAGTTCCTAAGAATTTGGGACTTTCAGTGCTAAAGCTGAAAAATGAGTGGTTTCTCAGGATGCAAAACTTTCAGTGTTAAATCAAGGACCATTTATTCACCCTACTGACAGCTGGTAGGCTGATGGCTAGGACGCAAATGTAGGTCTATTTAACTTCGAAGTCCATGTTCTGTTACTATATGTTGTCTCCTTTGAGGATTCTGTTATTAATTCCTGTGGTATCTTCTGAACATTCCTTCATGACATTTGTTGTATCTAAGCATGTGTCATAATTATTTGTACACTTGTTATATTTCCCCCAAACAGCTCCTAAGAATGGTGTTGCGTCTAGCCCATCTTTGGATCTCAGATAGCACCTAGCATGGAATTGAGTACTTGGCCCCAGTACTTCTCTGATCTCATCACCTCATTTTTTACCTTCGCAGAGGCCTATCCTGACCACCCTATTTAAATCTGCAACCCACCTCCCTACCCACACTCCCAACTTCCAAATAAGACTTCTTTAATTTTCCCTTTTGACATAGTACTATTAACTTCTAACATTCTATCACGCACTTATTCATTATTAGTGTTTATGGTCTGACTCATCCTTTATGACAGGAATTCCACTGAGCCACACAGGCTGGGCAATATGTCACTAAATTTAAAACACATAATAACAGCTGGTATTCATGACAATGATTGAGTGCTATATAAGGAATCATTTAATTATGTTTAGTGATATTAACTTGGTATAGGGATATGGTTTCAGGACCAGTTACCATGGCTCCCAAACTGTACACAGAGATGCTCTAAGGTGCAACACCAAACTCACAGGGTAGCCTGGGAAGTTGCAGGGTATTTTAAACCTTCAGGGGATACACAGCAGCACCTGTTAGACAACATGAAAACCTTTAACTTGAGACAATTCATAGTTTCAGTATTAGACCACTCCACATGCCTTCCCAAGACATCTTTTTAAAGCTGGGTTTTCAGAGGTTGTTGTAATTAAAAGCAAGATTTTAATAAAATAAAAAATCCACAAGAATAGGAAATGACAATGCAGTATCTAATGTGATTTCAAGATTTGATAAGCTGTTCAACATCCAACAGGTGCACGTGAACTTTGAGCAATTATGGTCATTTAATAATAAAAATATTACTTTTTCCTCTCAATATCTGTGTATTATTTTTTAGGTACTAAATTATTAGGGCATAAACACTCATTAAGCTTTTTAGACTTAAGTACTTAATAAATGCAATGATAAGATACTTCTTTTCACCTAGAGGATATGTGAAAATTTGCATAGACAATAAGGGCACTGTGAGACAAGAAAGATTGGGAACATGATGAGGCAGAAACCTGAAAGCTGTTCATCAAACCTATAACCTATTTTTTTTCTGGGCATTTAGCTAGACCACATTTCCCAGCCTGCCCTGCAGCTAAGTATGGCCATGGGACTAAGTTCTGAACAAGGACATGTGAACATAAGTGATGAACACTTCTTATAAGCCCGCTTACACAAACCCAGTGTAAATTCTCCATTTTCTTTCATCTTTGGAAGGCTAAATCTATGACTCTCAGAGATCCTAGAGGATGGCATTGAGTCACAAGTTACAAGGAGCCTCTGTACCTGAAAGACCATGATGAATGTTGTCCACATCAGAACCACCTTTATTGGACTTCCTGTGAGTGAGAAATTGACATCTGTGGAAAGTCACTGACATCTAGGGTTTGTTTACAGCTACTAATAGCATTTTCCTGGTGGTTTGAAGGTCACATACACTGGAAACGTCTACTTCAGTGGAATCTAATATGTGAAGGAATATAACAGGAAAGAATTAGAAAAAGAAAAGACACAGTATCTCAAAAATAGGAATGAGCCACATTCAAGTCAGTTTATTTGAAATAGGCAAGGAAAAATTCTTTAAAGTAAAATGAATCCATTGAAATTGCTTTAACTTGATTAAAGGTTGCTAGTAAAATACAGTAAGAAGATCCAATAAGGGTTGAAGTATTTGGCAAAACTTATTTTTAAAGTGATATTTTTTGAAACAAAAGGAGAAAGAGTGAAAATGGAGAACCCAATTGAATAAACCCCAAAATAGATTGTACCAATAAGTAACTATTTATATTTCATTTAACTCTGAGGCTTGAGGACTTTAAAATATATTTCATGTTCAATATATTCATTGAACTTTTCTATATTGCATGAGATTCTCAAAGCCTGTTTCTATTAATTTTTCATACATATAAATATAAACATATTGATTATTGGAAAACAAAGAATAAACTCATATTTATAGCAAATTATATAAAATAAAGAAAATACAATTTCAGATTCATCAAATAAATTTGATTGCAAAATCTTCTGTCTCTATTGCCAAATCCATTATTTACAAAGATGTTTTCCATTTGTCTATTATTTTATCCTATATAATATAGAGTTGATATGCTAATTGGACTGAACAGCAGAACAGCCATCCGGACAACCTTCTGCATGAAGCCGAGGCAGCCAGGGCTTCGAGGGCTGAGCCCCTTGCACGAATTTTGTGCATCGGGTCTCTAGTTTCTTTATAAAACTAGATATTTCTTTAAAATTACAACATCTGAATTGAGATGGAATCATTATCTCCTCACCATATCAATTATTATGAAAACTCAATTTGACCAATGCAACAAACATTTAAAAATAGGAAACAGAATATAATCCTCATTATAAATAGCTCCCCACATACACCAATTCTCACAAGAGAAATAAAAGTCACAGAAGAAGAAATAGCTCCAAGCTATAGAGGAATCCATACAGGCCTTCCTCCTTCTCTTGATTTTTATTTTCCCTTTCCCATTTACTCCTCAATCTGGTGGCTACATGTTTGTTGTTCCACACTAAGGCAGGTTTTCTACTCTACTCTCACAGGCAGTTGGTACCTGCAATTGACAGCTTCACTTTGAGTATTAAATCAGTTAGCATTCTCCCCAAACACTTCTCATTGTCCTCTCCAAAGTCGAGCTTTGTTGGTGAAGATGAAAACCAGCTTAATAAAGAATTGGAAAGAATGAAAGAGTGAGGGGAAAAGTTAATTAGCAGGTAGGCAGATAGTGCAATTATTTAAAAAGTATGACATTGGTAAACTGAGCAAAAATATTTTTGAGATTAAAATCTTTTAATAATCCTGAAATGGCTCTGAATGCAATTAAACTTTTCTTCTGAATATCTTTCTTCTATGAGAGGTTAAAATTGTTCACAAAATTATAGGTAAAATTCAAATTTAAAATGGAAATACCTATGTTCCTACCAAGGGCAATGAAATAGTTGGGAAATAGTTGAAAGAGAGAATATACTATTTTTAAAACATTATAGATTATCCAAAACTCTGGCATATTATATAAGTAAAAATAATAGTAAGACTTAGTATGTAATGTTTGCATACTTGCCTTATAATTGTGTGAAACACCTCCACCTCCACTGCAATCACCACACTGTTGTCCATGTCCATGAGTTCTCTTTTTTATTTCTTTTTTGCTTAATACCCCCACCCCCACCTCAGAGCTGTCTGCCTGCTCTCTATGTATGAGTCTGCCTGTCAAATCATCTTGATCTAGCTGATCTGACTGCCCAGGAATGTTGCTCTTCCTCTTTGCCATCATAAGGATGTCCTTCTGAAGTGGGAAAGCATCTTTCTTGGGCTTACGGTAAATGAATAGTTGTATCGCTCTCTTAAAGCTTAATTAAATTTCAGAAATCAACATAGCTCATTCAGAGAATTAGAAACACTGATACATAATGTCACAATACTAATATATTTTTAAATAGTCCTATTTTCTCGATACTAAATAATATTCCTTTTTAATCATAGCAGTATCCTCTATAAGCTTCATACATAATTTCTAATATATATAGTTGAAAATATCTATCTATAAATGGGAAGCTTTCCATAGGTAGTTTAGCAACACATATAATTTAGACTGAATAAGATTAGTACAAAATAATTCTTCTTACTTTTTTTCTGGCAGTAATTCAGTTTTATTTCAAAATTTGATGGTAGAGGAAAACAGATGTCTAGCGAGAGAGATTGCATTGTTCAGGAAAACAAAAGAATTTAGTAGATGATGTTTACAAAGGTACTGTTAGTTGAGTTCAGCAGGAAAGAAAAAAGCTCGTTTGTTTCCCTTCCTAAATTTACCACTTGTGTCCAGTTACCCCTGGTGAGAGAGTTCTCTACTAGCAAATATTATCCCTAGAGAAGCTGGCTGAGAAGCATGACATCCAAAGCTAGAAAGACCATATAGATTTTCTAGTCCAATTGTTTAATGACTTAAAAGGCCAGGCAGAAAACAGAAATGACGGGAACAGAGTATGTGTACCAGAGTAAAAGTGATCAAAGCCATCTGTTCACCTATGATTTCAATTCCACCCCCTTCGTATATCCTCCAGGATCTTACTCCCTCTTCCCCCTATATTTTCAGTCTCTCCCATTTCCACAGGATCCTTTTTCTCACTCTCTATATATTTTCAAGTTGCTCTCTTCTTACAAGAAAAATAAAATAAAATCTTTTCTTAATCTTGTAATTTTTACCGCTTTCTCCCCCTTTCAAACAAAATTCGTTTTTATTGAATTTACTGGGGATGACATTGGTTAATAAAATCACATAGGTTTCAGATGTACAGTTCTACAATACATCATCTGTATATTGTATTGTGTTCACCACTCAAAGTCAAGCCTCCTTCCATCATTTATCCCCCTTTACTCTCTCTACATCCCCCAAACCCACTTTCCCTCTCGTAATCACCATACTGTTGTCTGTTTCTATGAGCTTATTTTTTCCCCTTAATCCTTTACTTTAAACAGCCAGCACCCAAAACCTCCTCCCTTCTGATACATGTCAGTCTGTTCCCTGTATCTATGAGTCTTATGCTATTTTATTGGTTTGTTTATTTTGTTCATTATATTCTACATATAAGTGAAATCATATGGTATCTATCTTCCTCTGACTAGCTCATTTCACTTTGAATAATACTCTCCAGGTCCATACATGCTGTCACAAAAAGGTAAGACTTCCTTCTTTTTATAGTATTTCATTGTGTAATGTACCACAGCTTTTTTATCCACTCATCCACTGATGGACACTAGGGCTGCTTCCAAATCTTGGCTGTTGTACTAGTAAATAACGCTGCTATGAACGTAAGTGTGCATATGTTCTTGCAACTTAGTGTTTCAAGTTTCTTCCTATATATTCCCAGAAGTGGAATCTCTGGCCATAAGGCAGTTCGATTTTTAATTTTTTGAGGACACTCCATACTATTTTTCATAGTGGTTGCATCAATGAGCATTCCCACCAACAGTGCACCAAGGGTTTCCTTTTCTCCACATTCTCACCAACACTTGATTTATTCATGATAGCATCTGGTTTCATGGCATTATGGTCAGGTGTGAGGTGATATCTCATTGTGGATGTAATGTGCATTGTGATGATTGACATTGACCATCTTTTCACATGTCTATTGGCCATTTGTTTGTCCTCTTTGGAGAAGTGTCTATTCGGATCCTTTGCTCTTTTTAGACTGTTTCTTTTTTTGGTGTTGAATTGTGTGAGTTCTTCATAAATTTTGAATATTAATCCTTTATCAGATGTATCATTGGAAAATATGTTCTCCTTTCCATTTTGTTAATGGATTCTTTGCTGGGCAAAAAATTTTTAGTCTGATGTTGTCCCATTTGTTTATTTTTTATTTTGTTTCCCATGTCTGAGGTAATGTTATCAGAAAAAATATTGCTAAAAGTCTGAGATTTTACTGCCTAAGTTTTCTTCTAAGATTTTCATGGTTTTGAGTCTAACATTTAGGTCTTTGATACATTTTTGAGTTTATTCTTGTGTATGGTATAAGATGGTGGTCTAGGCTCATTTGTGGGGTGTTTTGTTTTTATTTTGCATTATCTGTCCAATTTTCCAAACTCCATTTATTGAATAGACTATCTTTACTTTACTCTATTGTTTGTTCTTGCCTCCTATGTCAAATAAAAAATGACCATAAAATCGTAGGTTTATTTCTGGACTCTATATTCTGTTCCATTGATCTCTATGTCTGTTTTTCTTTTAAGTTTTTTTAAATCCTCACCCAAGTATATGTTTATTGATTTTTATAGAGAGTGAGGAAGGAGGAGAGGGAGGGAGGGAGGAGGGGGGAAAGGAGAGAGAGGGAGAGAGAGATTGGTTGCCTCCCATAAGCACCCCAACCAAGGATCAAATATACAACCTAGGTATGTGTGCTGACTGGGAATCAAACCCACAGTCTTCTGGTGTATGGGACAATGTTTCTCCTCTTGTTTCTGATTTATTTTATTTGGGTCCTCACTTTTTTTTCTTGATAAATCTGGTTAAACATTGTTTACTTTTGTCAAAGAACCAGCTTTAGATTTCATAGATTTTTGTATTGTATTTTTAGACTCTATTTAATTTACTCAATTTTTATTATTTCCTTTCTTCTGTTCTCTTTGATCTTTGCTTGATGTTGTTTTTCTAGTTCCTTTAAGTGTCAAATTACAAAGTTTATTTGAGATATTTCTTGTTTGTTTATTTTTTTTGTTGTTGTTGTTTTTGTTTGTTTTTGAGGTAGTCCTGTAATGCTGATTTTGCCTCTTTAAGATTGCTTTCTCTGTGTCCCATAGATTTTGGGCTGTTGTATTATCATTTTCATTTGTTTCAACTATCTTTTCATTTCTTCCTTGATTTCATCATTAACCCATTCATTGTTTAGTAACATGTTATTTAGTGTCCATGTCTTTGTGTGTTTTCTTTTTTTTTTCTTGTTATTGATTTCTGGTTTTATTACATTATGGTCAGAGAAGATACTTGATATGCAATCAATCTTCTTAAATTTACTGAGACTGTTTTGTATCCTAACATGTAACAGATCTTAGAAAATAGCCCATGTGCACTTAAAAAGAATGTATATTATGCTTCTTTGGGGTGAAATGCTGTGAAGATATTAATTAAATCTATCTAATCTATTGTGTCATTTAAGGCTGCTGTTTCCTTGTTGATTTTCCATCTCAAATACCTATCCATTGATGTCAATAGACTGCGAAAATCCCCTACTATGACTCTATTACTATCTCTACTTTTATGTCCATCAAGATTTTCTATATATATTTATGTGCTCATATATCAGGTGAAAAAATGTTTACAAGAGTTATACAGTGGAAACTCATTTCTCAAACTTAGTTAATTCTGAAGGCTGTTTAAAAACCCAATTATTTGTTATCATTAGAAATAATGTAATTGAATTAATCCATTCCAGACTGCCAAATAAATCCCTGTTTTAACCTTTCTTATATACAGTACATGTCTATTGTACTGTTTAGTCTATAAATAAACACTTTAAAAACAAAAAGAATATGAAATATAAGTGAAAATTTAACAAAAAGAAAAGGAAATGTACAGTAAAAAATGAAAATTTAACACTAATTGTAAGCAGCAACAAAAGCAAAAAAATCACTAAACTATTCACAGCACAATATCCTGAGATGTTAACAGTGGTAAACTGGCTCATATTCACTCATTCTCTCTGTTGTCACCTGAGAAATGTGTGACTGATCATACAGATATTTGCATGAAAGGTTGTCAGGTTGAGAAGTGAATTGATTGAGATGGGAGACATTTGAGGAATGAGGTTCCAATATATTCACTTGTTGAACTGCTCCCTTTATCATTATGTAGTGTCCTTCTTTGTATCTTAATGTAGCCTTTGTTTTAAAGTCTATTTTCTCTAATATAAGTTTTGTTACCCCAACTTTTCTTTTCTACTTTCATTTGCATTAAATATCTTTGTCCATCCCTTTACTTTTAGTCTGCATGTATCTGTCATTCTGAGGTGGCTCTCTTGTGGACAGCATACTGTATATATATGGGTCTTGTTTTCATATCCATTCCACTACCCTATGTCTTCTGATTGGAGCACTGAAGACATTTACATTCAAAGTGATTATTGATAGGTATGTATGTATAGCCATTTTATTCTTTTAAGTATGTTCCTTTGCTTGTTTGTTTTCTCTTCTTCTTAACAAAGATCTTTTATCATTTTTTGTAATACTGGCTTTATGGTAATGAACTCATTTAACTTTGTCGTGTCTAGAAAGCTCTTTATTTCTCCTTCAATTTTAAATGACAGCCTTTCTAGGTAAAATAGTCTTGATTATAGGTCCTAGCTTTTCATCACTTTGAAAATTTCATGAAAATTCCTTCTGATCTGAAATGTTTCTGTTGAGAAATCAGCAACAGTCTTATGAGAGCTCCCTTGTAGGTAACTAGCTGTATCTCTTGCTGCTTTTAGCATTCTTTCTTTGTCTTTAATCTTTGCCATTTTAATTATGTGCCTTGGTGTGGGTCTCTTTGTGTTAATCTGATTTGGGATTCTCTGCACTTCCTGGATTTGTGTGTCTTTTTCCTTCACCAGGTTAGAGTAGTTTTCAGTCAGTATTTCTTTAAATAGGTTCTCGATCTCTTGCCCTCTTTCTTTCCTTATGGAACCCCTATGATGGGGATGTTGTTACATTTCATGTTGTCCCAAAGGTCCCTTAAACTATTCTCATTTTTAATAATTATGTTTTCTTTTTGCAGCTTTGATTGGATGTTTTCTGGAACATTGTCTTCCAAATTGCTGATTAAATCCTCTGCTTCATCTACCCTACTCTTTATTCCTTCTTGTGTATTCTTAATTTCAGATTTTTATTTTTTTCATTTCTGAATGTTTTTTATAGTTTCTATGTCCTTTTTCATGCTGTTGAAGTTCTCACTAAATTCCTTGAGCATCCTTACAACCATTTATTTTTTAACTCGGTATCCAGTAAATTGTTTGCCTCTGTTTCATTTACTTCTTTCTCTGAAAATTTATCCTGTTCTTTCATTTAAGGCATGTTTGTTTGTTTGTTTGCTCTTTTGGGTTGTCTCTTGCATTAAGTTTCTAGGTATTAGATAGATCTACCATGTCTCCGAGTCTTAGTTGGGTGGCCTTATGTTGTAAGTGTCCTGTGGGACCCAGTGGTACAGTCTCCTTGATCACCTTAGCTTGTGCTCTGGGAATGTTCCATGTGTTGGTTATGTGAGCCCTCCTGTTGTAACTGAGTCTTAATTGGCATTGGTCCATGTGTGTGTGTGTGTATAGGGGATCAACCCTCAAACTGACTCTAAGGATCAATCCTGATCATAGTGTATGAGCTCCTATACAGGTGCTGACTACACCAAGCAAAATTCACCTCAGCCTGGGGAGATCTCCCTTTGGATGTGTCACTTGTAAAGCTAATTGGACCCTACTCTGATGTTGTCTGAAGCTTAACACTGTGTGTGTTAATTCTGGGGCCTCTTGGGAGAAACTCTGGTGCAGGTCAATGTCAGATGCTGCCTGTGAATGGCCCTGGGAAACCTGTTTGGGGCTACAAAGTGATCCAAAGTTCGTGGCTGCCTCTGCTGAGCCTAAATTGCATAAGAAGGACCAGAACTGAGTCTGAGGGCAGGTCAGCAATGGCCCAGGGCATCACAAGATCTGCCTCCACCTGCCCCTGCCTGCTGGCTGCCTATTAAGCTCAGTCACTGAAAGAGTTTCTCAAGGTAATCAAGTTGCTTGGGGTAGGTTATCAGTGAGTCACCACGGGGTTAAGAGGTATTTGCCAGATTGATACCAGTTCAATCTCAGTGACAGTCCTGGGTCTGAGGCCATTCAGCAAAAGTCCCAGGGCATACCAAATTTACCTGGCAGCCTCTGAGTATATGCAGACCTCTCTGGTGAGTGGGGACTCAGGGGGTCATCAGGGTGAAGCTAGCAGAATTTATCAGGCCCAAACAGACTAAGATTTGGCTATGTAAAGGGAGGGCTCTGTACCAGTCCCATGTGTGAGGAAAAAATGGCCCCTGTGTTAGAGCCACACAACTCAGTCTATCCCAGACTCTGCTGGAAGCCAGAGCTCATCAGGGCACAGCTAGGGAGCCAGGATAGTGGGGCTAGCAAATCTCCCATGATGGGGACACACCTGTCATGGTCACAGAAATGTAGGTGTACTGACCCTGCCCCAAAGCCACACAACTAAGCCACTGGCAATGCCTAAATCTGCCAGGACTCCTCAACCCAGGCAGCTGATTCCTCAGCAAGCTACACAGGATGGGATGACAGGGAATGTGGAGGGTGGGGCTATTGCATTCCCCTCGCTGATGCCATATTGAGGGGAGTGCTTCACCCAAGAAAGATGGCCTCTGCCGTGTGAGAGAGGGACTCAGCACAGGGACTCTGTCCCCTCAACTCTCTCCTCAGAGCTACAAACCCCAGTCTCTCCTCTCATGACTCGTCTGCTCTGCCTGCCATCTGTTGGAGCCCAGGGTGAGTGGCTGTGAACAAGATTTTGTGCATTGGTCCTTTAAGAGGGCACTGTGTCTCTAGCAGACTCCCATCTCTCCATGGCAGACAAAATCCCTGCTGATTTTCACAGCCAAATGTTATGTGAGCACCTCTTCCCAGCTCTTGTGCTATGTGGTGGGGAACCCGGAAAGGGATTGAGATACCACATTCCTCAGGAGGAACCTTGGCAGTTGAGATAGCTCTCTGGAATCAGCCTGTGGGACTGGGGCCAGCACTTTGTGCTTCTTCCTTTCTAATGGTCTTGATGGGATTTCTTCTATAAATACTTGGTTATAAAAGGTTATAAAACCTTTTTTCAGCTTGTCTTCAGTTATTCAGGTTAATTGTGCTGTATTTTAGTTGTAATTCTAGTTTGGTCCTGGGAGGAGGTGAGGGTATCTTACACCTACAGTGCCACCATCTTAGATCATCAATAAAAATTCTTGAGTGATCTGTTTAATCTTTCTTTTTTCCAGAGCACATGTTAAATCCAATGTGCTTGGTCCTGTGATAGATGATATATATCAGAGCAAGTCTTCAAATACTATGTTAAGTTAGTTCTGAACTTACACAACTGATTTAAATAAGCTTTTATAGATGCTTTTAATATAATAATGTCAGAGAAATCTGCTGAGATAGGCTTTAAAATGTCCTTGAATTTATTAGTATTGAAAGAAAGTTTTGTGACTTTGGTGACATCATTTTATCAAGTGTAAGTCACAAGGTTCTAATAGCAGTAGGTTGAGGAATGAATGGTAGGTGAGAATGTGTGGGAAATGTGTTCCCACAGCTCTCTGTACCTCCCTTGTAATGCATTTAATTTTACTTGATTCATTGTTCTTACTTTCCCTAATCAAAGAAAAGCTCCATGAGAGAAGCTACCATGGTATATTATCAGCTTTTAGCACAAGGATAGATAAAAAAAGCTTTGTACATAGAAATAACATTGAAATGCAACAGAAAATAGGCTATTTGTAATTTATAATCTGAAATAAGGTGGTTCAATTACTTACTAAACAAAAAAGCCAAAATTTTGCATAGGATGAACATCCCCAAGGCTCATAATATAATATTCAAGATGTTCAGAATATAATCCATAATTATTAAAATAACTAGGAAAATATCAAATATAATCAGGAGATGCCAATACCAGGATAACACAGATATTGGAATTAATAGACAAAAACATGAAAGCAGCTATTATAAAAATGCTCAAAGATAAGATGGGAGTTTGATCCTAAACTGTAAAGTTGCTTTTTTTTACAGTTCAAAATACTAAATTTGGGGGAGATTAAAAATGGTGGTGGAGTAAGTGGATGCTACACACACAAACTTTCAGGGCCAAACTGGAATTACAACTGAAATACAAAAAAAAAACAAACACCCCAAATAATCAACTAAAGACTAGCTGGAGAGAATCCTGATAACCAAAGATGGGAAGTTGAGACCACAAAGAGCCTGGTAAGAAGGGCCAAGGCACGAAATGGTTGGCCAGGCTCTTGCAGATAGCAGCTGAAGTTCCAGAGGGATATTGCAGCTATGGGGAATTGCCATTGAGAACTCTGGGGTCTAATCCCCAAGCTGGGCCACCGAGCAGAGAGCACCATAACTAAGAAAAGTACCCACATAACATCTGGCTGTAAAAAGCCACAGGGTTGCTGTCTACCAGGGAGAGATGCCTGAAAATACAGGCACCTTCTTAAAGAGCCAATGCACAAAATTTTGTGTGTACCACTCATGTTGGACTCCAGCAGAGAGAGGGCAGAGTGGACTGAGCAGTGTAAGCATAAGCTTGGGTTGGGGGCTCTAGGGTTAGAGCTCAGAAGGTAGACACCCTGGTTTCCTGTGCTGAGTTATTCCTTTATGTTATGGAGGTCATCTTTCTCAGGCAGACCTTGGCTATCCAGATGGTTTTTGCCTGGGGGTGAGGGGAACAGTTGGAAAACCCCTTGCCCCACCCTGTGGAGTTTCTGAGGCCCATTAAGAGACTGAGAATAACAATTAGTCTCCAGGCAGAAGCAATTCCCACACCCTGTGGGAAAACCTCTCACCCCACTTATGGACAATTGCCTGAGGATACTCAGACTGAATCCAACCAGTCTGCAGGCAGATGTGGGTCTCTGGAGGTTTTGCCTGAAACAGCATTTGGGTTCCCACCACAGACACCACCCCAGATGGGGCATTCCTAGAGCATCCAGCTCAGGTGAACAAAGGCACTGCACCACCGGACTCCTCAAGACACTTTCTACATAAGGTCATCCCACAAAGAATGGAGGCATAACAGTTCTATCTAATACATAGAAGCAAATAAAAGAGTAGCTAAAATGGGGAGACAAAGAAGCAACTCCCAAATGAGAGATAAGAAGGAATCTGCAGGAAAAAGAACTAAATGAAATGGAGGCAATCAACCTATCAAACATAGAGTTTGAAAAGCAATAATTTATAAAGATGCTTAAGGAACTTAGTGCAAATTACAACAGCACAAAAATGGAAATAGAGGCCAGAAACAAGAACCAGATAGAAATGAAAAACAATACATCTGACAGGAAGAACACTGTAAGGTATTAAAAGTATATTGGATGAAGCAGAGGATTGAGTCAGTGATTTAGAAGACAAGGTAGAAATAAATACCTAAGTAGAGCAGTAAATTTAAAAAAAATTAGCAGGAAGATAGCTTAAGGGAGCTCTAGGACAACATGAAATGTAACAACATCTGCATTGTAGGAATACCAGAAAGTGGACAGGGTGAGCAAAGAACACAGAACCTATTTAAAGAAATAATGAAAACTTCCCCAACCTGGTGAAGGGAAATGTCACACAAGTTCAGGAGACAGAGATAATCCTAATCAAGATGAACCCAAAGAGACCTATATACCTAGACACATCAAAACTAAAATGGCAAAGGTTAAAGACAAAGAAAGAATCTTAACGGCAGCAAGGGAGAGATAGAAAATTACCTATAAAAGAGTTCCCATTAGAAAGTCAGTTGACTTCTCAATAGAAACACTTCAGGCCAGCGGGGAATGGCATGAAGTATTCAAAGTAATGAAAAGCTAGGGCCTAAATTCAAGACTACTGTATCCAGCAAGGCTATTATTTAAAGTTGAAGGTGAAATAAAAAGCTTTCCAGACAAAAAAAAAAAAAAAATACAACCCTTGTAAACATATATGCACCCAATATAGAAGCACCCAAGTACATAAAAAAACTATTGATGGACTTTAAGGGACAGATTGACAGCACTACAGTCATAGTAGGGGACTTTAACACCCCATTGACTTCATGGGATAGATCTTCCAGACAAAAAAAATTAACAAGGAAAGACACACTAGACCAGAGGATCTAACCAATATTTACAGAACATTTCCAATATTTACAGAGCATTTCACCCCAAAGCAACAGAATATACATTCTTCTCAAGTACACATGGAACATTCTCAAAGATAGCCCACATGTTAGGGCACAAAACAAGTCTATACAAATGCAAGAAGATTGATATAATACTAAGCATCTTCTCAGATAACAGTGACATGAAGTTATAAATTGAGACAGAGGGTAAAGGAAATCAACTACAATAAAAAAAACAAACTCAAAAGCACTCAAATACACACAGGCTAAATAGCATGTTATTAATTAATGATGTGTTATTGATGAGATCAAGCAAGAAATTAAAAACTTCCTGGAAACAATAGACTCTAATGAATAAAATGAATTGACCAACAAAATAAGACCCAAAGCATGGCATGGAGGCATGGAACAGACCTCAAAGTGGGGTTGGGGGGATGAGAAGAGATAAACCAAAGAGCTTATGTACTTATATGCATAGCCCATGCACATGGGCAATAGGGTAGTGAAGACCTGGGCGGGGGGGGGGGGGTGGGGGTAGGTGTTGGGAGGAGGGGACTAAAGAGGGGGATGGGAGATAACTGTAATACTATAAATAATGAAAAATATATTAAAAAAAGAAATTTTTAAAAAATTGCTCAAAGATGTAGAGCCATATATTTCATAAATTAATAGAAGGTATAAAGTATCATCAAATAAATATAAGATATAAATAAGATCCAAATAAAAATTTTAGGACTGAAGAATACAATAACTGATTGATATTGAAATAAAGATATTCTTAGAGGAAAAAAACAACTAAAAGAAGCAAGCAGATCTTGTCTTTAAAAATGCTAGAGGAAGTTCTTCAGATAGAAGGGAAATGGCACCAGGGGAGATTTGAACATCAGGTTTTATGCTTCAGACTGACAATAGAAATTATAAATATCTGGTTAAATACAATAGATTATTCCTATCCTCTGAAGTTCTTTAAAATGTTTGACATTTGAAAACAAAAATTATAACATGTTCTTTTGATTTGCAATTCATATATATGTAATACATAAGAAAATTATAAATTGAGACAGAGGGTAAAGGAAACTATAAATTAATAAGACTTCTACATTCCACTTGATGCAGTAAAATATTGATACTAAATATACTGACAAAAGTTAACTAATTTTATTTTTGCCCTAGAGAATCTATTTAAAAGAAGACAAAGAGAAATAGTCCAAAAAATAGCAAGCCAGTAAGAATAAAAAGCTAAAATTTTTTCAAATAATTAAAATAAGTCAGTAAGGAAACAGGAACAAAAATGAAGACAGAACAATCAGAAATCAAATTTTAAAAATGGTGTATATATAGACCCAAATAGAAATATAAGTGGTCTGAAAACACCAATGAAATTGAGGATATCACTACTCAGGTTCTCTATTTTGTTTGTTTGCTTTCGTTTTTATTTTTTTCAAGAGAGTAAATTTAATCATCATAACTAAACTGTACAGATTTGAATGATAATTATAATCGCAGACTATTGATTTAATTTTTTAAAAAGCATAATATAACTGTTGTATATTATAACTGTGGCAGGAGCTGCACCAGGTGTATGACGGGTGGGGTCAGACCACACCTGGGTTCAGCAACCTTGGTATTTGGGTTCTGGCTAGGAAAGAATTCAAACTGTAAGATAGCATTTATTGGGCAAATTACAGAGATAGAAAAAGTAATTACCATTAACTTCCTCACTCCCAAACTCCAAGGGCCCGTCCTTTATTTCTATAACTTGTTTTCTAAACCCATTTCTTCTAGGAATTACTTTTCCTGCCTCAGGTTATCTATTTTTGTTTTGGGTGAGTTTTGGTAGTGTATGGTTTCTGAGAAATTGGTTTATTTTATTTAAACTGTTGAACTTATGTAGTTGCTCATAATACTCCCTTGTTGTCCTTCAATATCTGTTGGCTCTATAGGAATGTCCTTAATTTCATTCCTGATACTGGTAGTTAGCATCTCAGCTCTCTTTTCCTTCTCAATCTTGCTGAAGGTTTATTAATTTAATGGATATTTTAAAGAACCAGCCTTTGATTTCAGTGATTTTTCTGTTTTGCTTTTCAGTTTCTAGTTTCATTTATTTCTGCTCTTACCTTTTTTATTTCCTTCCTTGTCCTTAAGATGGGTTTATTTTTATCTTCTTGTGTTATTTTCTTAAAATAGAAGCTTAGATTATATTTGTTTGTAACCTTTCTTCTTTTCCCATATAAGCTTCTAATATTATAAATTTTCCTCTAACCACTGTGTTTGCTAGATAACATAAATTTTCATATGGTCTATGTTTCATTATGTTCAAAATATTTTCTAATTTCCCTTGAGACTTCTTCTTTGACCTGTGGATACTTTAGAAATATTTTCCTTTAATTACAAGTATTTGAATATTTTCCTATTATCTTTGTGTTATGATTTCTAGATTGATTTCATTACTGTCAGAGATCATACTTTGTATGATTTCAATTCTTTTAAATTTAAGTTTTCTGACATAGTCTATATTCCATGTGCAATTGAAAAGAATGCATATTCTGCTATGTTTGATGCAAGGCTCTACAACATTTCAGTTGTTTGATGAACACTACATCCTTACAAATTTTCTGTCTATTACTATAATTAGTGAGGAAGGAGTGTTCAAGTCTCCAACTATAATGTTAGTTTGTCTATTTCTTTTATAGTTCTTTCAGTTTTTGCAAGCACTCTTATGTTCATACACATTTAGATATTATTATGTCTTCTTGCTGAAATGACCTTTTTATTATGTAATTTTCTCCTTATTCTGGTAATTATTTTTGCTCTGAAACCTAGTCTGTCCAATATTAATATAATCACTTCGGGCTCTTGAGTAGTGATTGCATAGTATATATTTTCCTGTCCTTTTGATATTATTCTAGGCATATCATTATTTTTGAAGTGTTTCTTGTAGATAACATATCTTTCATTTTTGTTTTTTTATTCTAACAGTTTCTGAATTTGCATTGGTGTTTTCAGACAATTTGTATTTATGTTTGGGTGTACATATACTATTCTTTAAATTTGATTTCTTATTGTTCCCATTTCATTTTTGTTCCTGTTTCCCTTTTCTGACTTATTTTAAATTATTTGAATATTTTAGCATTCCATTTTTACTTACCAACTATGTTTTGGACTATATCTGATTAAAGAAATTAAATAGTTAAAAAATATTGTGAAAAAGAAATCACTGGACCCAGATGAATACATAAGCAATAACATCAAATCTATACAATTCTCCCCAAAACATAGAAGAGGGAACACTTACAAACTCATTATATTGGGCCAGCATTACTCTGAAACCAAACAAAGATGATACAAGAAAAGACAACTACCTATATACCAAAACCATAAACAAAATACTAGCATTTCAAATCCAACAGTATATAATAATAATTATACACCATAATTTGGTGAGGCTTATTCAGGGAAAAAGAAGATTATGTAATGCTAGTGGCCTGGTGCATGAAATTCGTGCATGGGGGGAAGGGGTGTCCCTCAGCCCAGCATACACCCTCTCCAATCTGGGACCCCTCGGGGGATGTCCGACTGCCAGGGGATGTCCCTGTGGGATCGGGCTTAAACCAGCAGTCGGACATCCCTCTCACAATTTGGTACTGCTGGCTCCTAACAGCTCACCTGCCTGCCTGCCCGATCGCCCCTAACCATTCTGCCTGCTGGCCTGCTCACCCCCAACTCCCCCCCCCCCCGACTGGCCTGCTCGCTCCCAACTCGCCCCACCTGGCTGGCCTGACCACCCCCAAATGCCCTGCCCTGCCGGCCTCATGCCCCCCAATTGCCCTCCCCTGCCAGCCTCATGGCCCCCAATAGCCCTCCTCTGCCAGCCTCATGGTCCCCAACTGCCCTTCCTGGCCGGCCTCATGGCCCCCAATAGCCCTCCTCTGCCAGCCTCATGGCCCACAACTGCCCTCCTTGGCTGGCCTCATGGCCCTCAATTGCCCTCCCCGGCTGGCCTCATGGCCCCCAACTGTCCTCCCCGGCCGGCCTCATGGCCCCCAACTGCCCTCCCTGGCCAGAGGCCCTCCGCGGCCGGGGTGGAATGCTTGCCTTGTTGCCGCAGCAATGAAGCAAGCATTCCGCCAGGCCACTCACGCTGACCGCTCTTAGCGGCCACCCCCCCGGGACTGGGGGACTCCGGTGGGGCTGAGAGGACTGGGCACTGCCATCTTGTGGCTATGTGCGTCACCATATTTGTGATGGAGTAATGGTCAATTTGCATATTCCCTCTTTATTAAATAGGATTCGAAAATCAATCAGTGTCTTCTACCATAATCAAAGTCTAAAGAAGAATAAAATCACATGATTATATCAATCAATATTGAAAATTCATGTAGTAAAGTTTAACATTCATTCATGACACTCTCAGAAAACTAGGAATAGATGGGAACTTTCTCAATATGATACAGAACATGTACTAAAACATACAGCTAACACTGTACTTAATGGTAAAAGAAAAAGCTGTTCTCTAAGAGGCAACTTGTCAAAGTAATTTTCACTTTCAGTTTCATTAATTTTTGCTCTTATCTTTCTTATTTCCTTCCTTGTTTTTGCTTTGGGTTTATTTTTATATTCTTGTATGTTTAATCATACCGGTCCTATTCAGTATCATACTGAAAGTCCTACCCAGTGCAGTGCAACAAGGCAAAAGAAAGACAAAGAGGGAATGAGGAAGAGAGAAGAAGGAAAGAAGGAAAATAAAGGAGGAAAAGAGGTATAAAGATTGTTAAAATAGTATAAAATTGCCTCTATCCACAAAACATATAGCTATCTACATAGAAAATCTAATGGAAGTTATTAGAAGTATTAAATAAGCTTAGAAATATCATAAGATACAAGATCAACACACAAAGGTCAACAGCATTTCTATATATTAGCAGTGAATAACTGGAAACCAAATTTTTAAAAATGCCAATTATACTAACAAATATTTAGGTATAATATTTGTTGTTATAATAAACATTATAGGATGTATATGCTGTAAGCTTCAAATTGGATCAAAGAAATTAAAGAAAACCTATACCAAGACAACCATATTGTGTTTGGACTCTCAATATCATAAAGATGATAATTGTCCCCAAATTAGTTTATAAATTTGATGCAACTCTAATCAAAATCCCAGAAAGATTTTTGTACATATAGATAAGCTGATTCTAAAATTTATATGAAAAGACAAAGAACCTAGAATGGTCAAAACAATTTTGAAGAAAAAGAATAAAGCTGGAGGAATCATACTTTCTGATTTTCAGAATTATTATAAACTATAATGATCAAATAGTGTGGGATTGCTAAAGAAACAGATATATATATATATATATATATATATATATATATATATATATATATATATATAAAACAATAAAACAAAATAGAATTCAGAATTAGACTCGGACTTATATAGCCATTAATTTTTTACAAAGATGCAAAGCCAACAGAAAGGAGAAAAGGGTAGTTTTTCAATAATGGGTGTTGGGACAATTGCACATCCCAAAACAACAAAATCAAGTTGGACTGAAAACTCACACGTTATGTTATAATTAACTCAAAATTAACCATAGTTCTATACGTAAAACTTAAAACTATAAAACTTGCATAAGAAAGTGTTTTATTTGGGGTTAAAGATGTCTTAGATATATCATCAAAACAATAAAAAAATAAAATTTAAATAAGTTTCACTTTATCAAAATAAAAGCATTTGCTCTGCAAAACATATTTTTAAGAGAATGAAAATACAAGTGACAGATTAAGAGAAACTTTTCACAAATCACATATTCAACAAAGAAGGGAATATATAAATAACTCTCAAACCACAAGAAAAAAAAAAAACAGAAAAAAAAAGAAAGAAAGAAAGAACCCAGCTAAGAAACCTGCCAAAGACTTGAACAGATATTTCATTATTTCATCCAAAGGGTATAGATTATAAATAGATACATTTTTAAAATGTTCAATATGATTAGCCATTAGGGAAACACAAACTAAATCCAGAGTGAGAGACCACTCCAGACCTATTACAATGACTAAAATAGGAAAGTACTTACAACACCAAGCATGTGACAACTGGAACTCCCATGCATTGTTGGTGGTTATGCAAAATGGCATAGGCACTCTGGAAAAGAGAATGGCAATTTCTTATAAAGTTACCATATAGCCCAGTAATTCTACACCTAGGTATTTACTCTAGAGAAATAGCTATAAGAAAATTCATCTTTTTTGATCAATCCCTAGAGAGAGAACTCATGGACATGGACAACAGTGATTGCGGGGTAGCAGGAGCCAGGGGTAGAGATGGAAGAGGGCCTAGAGAGGATAAATGGTGTTGGGAAAAAAAATAAAAATAAATAGAAAAATAATGACTTAAATAAAGTAATTAACACATGGTCATTTAAAAAAATTCATTGTTACACAAAAAACCTGTTTACAGCCATTCTATTCATAATCACCCAAGCTTGGAAACAACCCAAATATACTTCATGGGTTAATGGATAAGCAAACTGTGGCACGTACATAAATGAAGTACTACTGAGAAAAAAAATTTAAGGAAGAATTATTGATACATGCAATAACTTGGATACATCGTAAAGGCATTATGCTGAATGAAAAAAGCCTACCTCAGAAGGTTACATACTATATGATTCAATTTCTGGGGGAAAAAAACACAAAACACCAAGGATAACAACAGAAAACAGATTAGTGGTTGTCAAGGGTAGGATTAGGAGGAGGAAATGACTATAAAAAAGTAGCACTAGAAAAATTTAGGGGTGACAGAAATATATCCTGATTATGGACTGATTACATGATCTATTTATGTGTTAACAGATCTTAAAGCTCTTTGGCAAAAATAAAGTCAATTTTACTGTATGCTAATTTAAATAAATAAAATCCTATATAATAAAGAGCTAATATGCTAATTAGACCAGATGGCAGAATGACCTTCTGGAATGAACAGTGGGCGGGGCCACAGGGCTGTGAGGGCTGCAAGGCAGCTGGGGCTGCAAGGCAGCCAGGGCTGCGAGGGCCAAGCCCCTTGCACAAATTTCGTGCATTGGGCCTCTAGTTTAAAATACCTAGGAGAGAAATTGCTGAGTCACAGGGCAGGTATATGTTCAATTTTTTAAAATTTCCACACCTTTCTCTAAAGTAATTAGATTTTTGTACGTTGTATTTTTACCAACAATAAACGGAAATTTCAATTATTACACACTCTCATCAAAATTTGATATTATTAGTCTTTTTAATGTTAGTCATTGGAATGGGTATGAAATGACATCTCATTATGGTCTCTATATAAATTTTAATAGTGCATAATATTCCAGAATTCAGCAGTTTCACAATTAATTCAAACTATCCTGTAGTAGGTCCTTGACTTGCCCTTCCTACTGACACGTTTTTCCCCTAGAATTCATTGATCTTTTTAGTCAACACATGTGGGCTAGTATTAATTGTTGTTATTCCAGAAAGAGGTGATAGAAAGTAGGGTTGAAAACATGTGTTCATATCACCCTCTCCCATTTATTCAATTCTTAGGTGTCACAGTTATAGAATTTTGGAGCTATAAAGATCTTTAGAAATCATATTATCCAAATCCTTCATTTTATAAATGTGTACATGAAGGCCACAGAGAATGCACTGCTTTGTCTGAGTCATGTATTAGGACACTTTTATAACATTTTATAGTTGAGAATCACATCTTTAATGTTATTGTGACATTTACCAGGAAGAAATTTTAATGAATCAAAAATTACTTTTTAAGGACATTTTCCATTTATTGAGTGAGTGCCTCTCAATGCCAAGCACTATGCTAGGTTCTGAGGATGTGAAAGATACAGACAACATCTATATATATAAAAGCCTAAGCGGCCGAACGACTGATCGACCGGTCGCTATGATGCGCACTGTCCACCATGGGGCAGATGCTCAATGCAGGATCTTCCCCCTGGTGGTCAGTGTGCTCCCACAACCAACCTCCCACATCTGCCCAACCTCCTGCAGTCCCTCCCCGCCAGCCGGCCAACCTCCTGCAGTCCCTCCCCCTGGCCAGCTGGCCAACCTCTCGGGTTCCCTCCCCTTGCCGGCCAGCCCCCCAAATCAGCTCTGATCGCCAGCTAGGCCAAGGGACTGGCTTCTAATTCCCAATAAATATATAAAGTCTGAAGATACAAATGTATCTCATTCAATTCTGCACTAGAAGCCATGTGCTGTGCACAAAACATAACACAGTGAGGAAAGTGCAGCAATAGAAAAAAAAATTTTCTCTAATTGCATTGGGCAAGTCAAGAAAGGCTTCACAGAGGATGTGATATTTGATTTAGGCTTTGAACAAAGGAACAATACTTTTATTTAAGATGAGATACAAATGACATTATGGAGAATTTCTGATATTTAAATTAAAGTTCATATAAATACAGACAATATTCACATTCATTTCCAATACAAACTCACTTCCAAATCTCTTGAGAGGTGATTAGCAGGAGAGAAATGAAATACTGAAAACAAGCTTGGGTAAATAAATTATTTTTTGGGGTGGAAGGAGATTAGAAGACATCCCAGTAGGGAAAAAAGCAATTTTCTTGGTTCATATATCCAAGTAATCATGAATTGTGGATTTAAAAAAATCATCATAAATGTAAGCACAGATATCTCATTGTTTTTTATTTAATTCTAAAAAGGCATATATTTTAATTAAAATTAAGCCAAATGAAGTGCCATTAAACTTGCTCAGTACTATAATCAAATAGATAATAAAATTAAGGGCATCCCTAATAACATGCTTAATTATGTATTTCTGCATGGCCATTAAATGCCACAAATATTATATAGTCATATATATGATGATTTGAGTATTATACTTACCCAATCAAACCAAGTGTTTCTAGATGCAGTTAATGAAAGGGAAGTGGAGAAGAGGAAAGCAGAAAGTTTATAATATCCCTCATAAAAACTCCACATTAATTCAAACCAGGAGCTCCACTCCTCTATCAGTAAGTAACCATAGACTCAGACTCCCAGGATCTTTATCATCATCATCATCATCATCATCATTACAATATAATGAACACATCACATATCAGATATCAGACCAACTTTAGTATGTCAATGTATCCCTACATGAAACTTACTAGATATTGTCTAATCCACTTTGGAAATGAGGCAACAAAGAATTGAAATAACTGGACTAGAGTGATATGGTAAGTAAAACACAGGAAACATTGTAAAATAAGTTTTAATTTCCAGTAAGACCTTGGTGGCAGCTCAGTTATGAATCATTCCACTCCTCCAGAAGGCCATAAGTAATCAAGGACATTGAGAGAAATGCAAATTCAACCTTCAACAAAGGCAGAAGTCAAAAAATACCTCCAAACTACAAATTTTGTGCATAAATGCTTCTCTACACAGAATTGGGAACAGAACTGAGCAGAAAACTGTGATGGGGTTTAAAAGTCAAGGGAAGAGTAAGGAGAGCAGTAGGAAAATAAATAGCATATCTCCAAATTCACCAGCACATACACAAACCCTGAAGAAGACCCGCTCAGAATGGGAATAGCTATGAGCAGGGTTGAGGAGCACAGTGGGAGGCAGAGAGAGGGCTCAGAAGTTACCCAGAGAGATGAATCATCAAACATATGTCTTCTACATTTAGGAAGGATCCCCTAAAGGCCTATGGCAAGGGCAGAGGAGAACTCGTGGTGGCAAGGGTAGAGTAGAACCTGTAGAAGTTTAGGTATGGCAATAGAAACTTCCCTGAAGAGGTCAAGTTCAAGAAGTAGCAGAGACCTGATGGTGTTACTAAAACACAAACTGGGAGCCTTTGAGTTGTAGAAGTCCCAGATTACCCTAGTCTTCCTCTTTCTTCAACATAAGCTTTTTGTGAAAAGACAGCTCATAAAATATGCAACTTAATCAAGTATGAGAAACAGAAAAGGTATAAACACCACATCCACAAAACACCATTTTTCTAAAGTGGGGAAAGAGCAACAACACATCCCTATAGGAAAAAAAAAATTCACCAGAATATTGTTATCAATCAGATGAAAATTGTTTAAGCCAAAATTTCTTGGAGATATAATGAAGTAATTACTATTCAGAAGGAAGACCACAAAGCAGAAATACAAAAACTCAGGGAAGAAATGGCCAGAAAACAGTAGGTGATCATGTGATGAAAGATGAATTAAGAAATTGAAAAACTGAGGTTAAAAAAAAAATAGAAAAAGGCTGAAAACTTTCAGAAATCAAGACTAAATTTGAAGAAAAATAGGTGCTAAAAAGCTTTTGACAAAATTCAGACTCATTCTCAATTAAAAACTCTTGAGAAAACCAGAATAACAATAGGATAGTGTTGGATAAACTATAGTGTATGTGCAAACAGTGGATACTATGCAACTGTAAATATTAATGAGAAAGAACTCTATGAACATACATTAAGTGATTTCCTGGATATATTATTAAGTGAAGAGTGCTACCTTTTTTATGGTAAGTAATGAGAAATTTAAAAAGCAAACCTATCTGCTTATGCTTCCAAAAAACACAAGAAAGATAAACTGGAAAACAACAAATTGATTACCTATATGAAGTGGGGTGAAGATGAAAGGGACAGAGGTGGGCATGACATTTCTCTGAGTAAGGATAATTTTTTTGTAGTTATGACTTCTAGAAGCATGTTAATGTCTATATAATCTAAAAATAAAAATAAATCACCAAGGAGTAGAAAACAAAAAATTGAAACTAAAACTGATAGCAAACTGAAATTAATGTATACAACTGTATTTTAAATGAATAACAATAATGAAAAGAAAATAATGGAACAAACTGGCAGTTGGACATCCCTCTCCCAATCCGGGACTGCTGGCTCCTAACTGCTCACCTGCTTGCCTGCCTGATCATCCCTAACCACTCTGTCTGCCTGCCTAATCACCCCTAACCATTCTGCCTGCTTGTGTGATGCCCCTAACTGCTCTCCTGCCTGCTTGATTGCCTCTAACCCCTCTGCCTGCCTGCCTGATCACCCCTAACCACTCTGCCTGCCTTCCTGATCGCCCCTAACCACCTCAGCCTTGGCCCCCCGCTGCGGTGGCTTCATCCAGAAGGATGTCCAGAAGGATGTCCGGAAGGTCATTTGGCTGTCTGGTCTAATTAGCATATTATGCTTTTATTATTATAGATTTTGCAAGTTATATAGTTATATTTTATACTCTTTTGGGGGGATGGATATTCCATTCCAATATCCTTTTAAATAATAATACTTACACGGAGAATAACTGCAAAACTAATAGAGAAAGCTTTCCTTTATGTCTTATGTAGTATAGCTTTAAATTTAAAATTATCATAGTTCCTTATTTTAACCTCAACTATATAATTACTATTGATCTTCTTATAAACATCATGAGGAAAGTATTATTTCTGGTGATTAATCAAGAAAAGATATAGCTATTTTACGTAACATTTATTGTTGCATAGTTTATCAAAATTAGCCAGAACTGCATCATATTCCTTTACCCCTTCCTAAAGAGATAAACTTTAAGTTTATATAATAAAACTTTAAGATAAATAGCTGGTATTTTTGATCCGTGCTCCAAAAGATCTGATTTCAGAATGTAGTAAAAGATTTACCTTCTGGTTCTTGATCTTCATGCTCCTTCCCAATATCATAGTAGCTTTCTCCTTAATAGAATAACATTAATGAATATTCATTTCAATATGTATGAATGCATATTCATATTAAACAGTATCAACTATATATTAACTGTGACATACCTTAATATTTAGTACTTATATTTGCCAATCATTACTTATCCTATAACATCCCATATATATACAAGGAAAAATTCCTAAAAATCATTACATTAAAGAGAGAAAGCTAGACTATAAAGTGAAAAATTAAATATTTCAAAATTTTAATGTTGGCCATCTATTTAAGTGTATATAGCTCCAAGGATACAAAAATGCACCTATGTATAAGCTTTGTGGAGGACTTGATGCTCAACTGTAGACCCAAAGAATAAGGGGTACAGCCCCAATAATTAGTGCATAAAGTTGAAAAATGCTCCAAGGTCTATAAAAAAATACTTTGAGTTGACATAACTATGAAAGCAGTTGGATATGCCCTGGCCAGTTTGGCGCAGCGAATATAGAGCATCAGCCTGTGGACTGAAGGATCCTGGGTCCCATTACGGTGAGGGGCACGTGCCTAGGTTGCAAGCTCTTCCATAGCCTGGCCCTGGTGGGGTCCTGTACAGGAAACAACCAATCAATGTGTTTCCCTCTCATCAATGTTTCTCTCTGTCTTTCCCTCTCCCACGCTCTCTGAAAATCAATGGGAAAATATCCTGGGGTGAGGATTTAAAAAAAAAAAAAAGTCGGATATGAACTAATTGTTAATCAAGAACCAAAGACAAGTGTCCTCAGTTCTAAGGAACGAACAGATAGTGAAGGCAAGAACCAACATTTTTCTTTAGAAACTCCACTTCTTAGATTTTTAGAAATAGAGCAAATTATATAACTAGGGTAAACATGTATTTTACTGTCCAAACTGGATGCTATGAGAGTAAAAGGGAGCACTAGCAATTTTTCCAGGAAGAAATCATGCCAGACAGCAGACATGAGCAGGACCATGCGGGGTGTACACACCCGATGTCAAGACAATACCTGTCTGTTAAATGTTTCCACCTGCCTTCTTGAGCTCCCTATTAAACCACATAATGTGACTGAACACTGGAAACTAACAGCAGTTCTGTTCTCCTGAGATGCTTTCTAAGAAAAGAAACACACTCCCCACACTTAAGGGTTTTGTATGTTTTTTAGCATAAACAAATGTTTTAAGTGGATCTGAGGAAAGAATCTGCTTTGATTTCTAACAGAAAAAAAGCACAGCTGTAACTTAAATTATTTATGATTCATGTATTGATTTTACTTTCTAAAATATTGACATTAGGACAAATTTACCATGTCTTATTCATAAAGCAAACTTCTACATCCTCACCGGCACTTGTCGTTTGTTGATGATAGCCATTTGGACAGGTGTGAGATAGTACCTCATTGTTGTTTTGATTTGCATCTCTTGGATGATTAGTGACTTTGAGCATGTTTTCATCTTTCTCTGGGCCTTCTGTATGTCCTCTTTTGAAAAGTGTCTATTTAGGTCCTTTGCCCATTTTTTGATTGGATTGTTTATTTTCCTTTTGTTAAGTTGTATGAGTTCCTTGTAAATTCTGGAGATTAAACCCTTATTCGATATAACACTGGCAAATATGTTCTCTCATGCAGTGGGCTTTCTTGTTGTTTTGTTGATGGTTTCTTTTGCTGTGCAGAAACTTTTTATTTTGATGTAGTCCCATTTGTTTACTTTCTCCTTAGTTTCCATTGCGCTAGGAGCTGTATCAGTAAAGATAGTGCTATGACATATGTCTGCTATTTTGCTGCCTGTGGATTCTTCTAAGATTTTTATGGTTTCCCATCTTACATTTAAGTCCTTTATCCATTTTGAGATTGTGTGTGTGTGTGTGTGTGTGTGTGTGTGTGTGTGTGTGTGTGTGTGTTGTAAGTTGGTGGTCTAGTTTTATTTTTTTGTATGTATCTGACCAATTTTTCCAACACCATTTTTGAAGAGACTGTCTTGACTCCATTGTATACTGTTGCCTCCTTTGTCAAATATTAATTGAGCATATGCTTGGGTCAATTTCTGGGTTCTCAGGAACCCTCATACACTGCTAGTGGGAATGCAGACTGGTGCAGCCACTGTGGAAAACACTATGAAGTTTCCTCAAAAAATTAAAAATGGAACTCCCATTTGACCCAGTAATCCCACTTCTAGGAATATATCCCAAGAAAACAGAAAAACAATCAGAAAGGATATATGCACCCTTAAGTTCATAGCAGCACAATTTACCATTTAGCTAAGATTTGGAAACAGCCTAAGTGCCCATCAGCAGATGAGTGTATTAAAAAACTGTGGTACAGCTATACAATGAAATACTACACTGCTGTAAAAAAGAAGGAATTCTTACCATTTGCAACTGCATGGATAAACATGAAGAGTATTATGCTAAGTGAAATATGCCAGTTGGAGAAAAATAAATATCACATGATCTCACTCATTTGTGGAATATAATGAACAACATAAACTGATGAACAAAAATAGAACCAGAGACAGAGAAGCATCAAACAGACTGTCCAACCTCAGAGGGAAGGGGACAGGATTAAAAGATCAACCAAAGGACTTGTATGCATGCATATAAGCATAACCAATGGACCCAGACATTGGGGTAGTGGAGGCATGTCCTGGGGGGTGGGAGTGGCCAGGGAGGGGGTCGATGGAAGACAAAGGAGACATATGTATTACTTTAAACAATAAAGAATATTAATTAATTAATTAATTAATTAATTAATTAATTGACTAAATTCTAGTACCCCTATGTTCATAGCAACATTATTTACAACTAGAGGCCCAGTGCATGAAATTTGTGCACTGGCAGGGTTCCTAGCGGCTGCGGACTTCCGGCTGCTGGCTGCCAGCTGCTGGCTGCCAGCCAAGGCCTCTCTCCCCTCCCCCAGCCAGCCCCGCCCCCTGGTTGAACTCCTGGACACTTCCCAGTCGAGGGGACAATTTGCATACTATGCTTTTATTATATATTGTAATATATATGAATATACAATAGCTAGGATCTGGAAACAGCCCAAGTAGATGGGTGGATAAAAAAAAGATGTGGCATATTTACACAATGGAATACTATCCTCTCTAATAAAATGGTAATATGCAAATTAACCATCACTCCGCTACATAAGCCACGCCCACCAGCCAAGCCACGCCCACCAGCCAATCAGGGCGAGTATGCAAATTAACCCCAATCCAAGATGGCTACAGCCACAGAGAGCAAGGTTTCCCAGGTAACAGAGCAAGCCAAGCTTTCCATAGTCGTTGCAGGCCTAAGCCTCCACTCAAGCTACAAAGTTTCAATTATAGAAGGTAAACAAATTCAAACAAATGGCGGCAGAATGGAGCTTGAGGGAGCAGGCCAGGGTTGCCGGCGGCAACAGGGGAAGCAAAGCTTTCTGCACACCCTGGCCGGGCTCACCCGCTTAAGGCTACAAAGTTTCAATTGTAGAAGGTGAATTAACTGCCACAGAAGTGGCTGCTGCCCCAGGCTACAAAGTTTCAATTGTAGAAGGAAAATAAATTCCAGATACCAGGGCCTCCCCTTGGGTTGCCAGGAGGCGTGGCCGGCCTGCAAACCACCACAGGCCCCTCCCTCAGGCCGCCCCACACCCCAAGGGAACCCCCACCCTTATCTGTGACACCCTTCAGGGCAAACCAGCTGGCCCCCACCCGTGCACCAGGCCTCTATCCTATCTAATAAAAGAGTAATATACAGATTGATCATCACTGCAACACACAATATAGCTGCCCCCCTGTGGTCAAAGATCCTGCCCCCATGTGGACACAAGATGGCCACTACAAGATGGCCAGCAGGAGAGGGCAGTTGGGAGGCACCCGGCCTGCAAGGGAGGGCAGTTGGGAGGGACCAGGCCTGCAAGGGAGGGCAGTTGAGAGGGACCAGGCTTGCAAGGGAGGACAGTTGGAGGTGATCAACCCTGCAGGAGAGGGCAGTTAGGGGTGACCAGGCTGGCAGAGGAGGGAAGTTGGGGGCAAACAGGCTGGCAGGGGAGCAGTTAAGCATCAACCAGGCTGGCAGCGGAGTGGTTAGGGGGTGATCAGACTGGCAGGCAGAAGCAGTTAGGGGCAATCAGGAAGGCAGGCAGGCAAGCAGTTGGGAGCCAGCAGTCCTGGATTGTGAGAGGGATGTCCGACTGCCCGTTTAGGCCCGATCCCACCAGGATTGGCCTAAACGGGCAGTCGGACATCCCTCCAGGAGTCCCAGATTGGAGAGGGTGCAGGCTGGGCTGAGGGACAACCCCCCACCATGCATGAATTTCGTGCACCGGGCTTCTAGTACAGCTATAAAAAAGAAGGCGCTCCTACCCTTTGAGATAGCATGGAGGGACCTAGAAAATAGTATGATAAGTGAAATAAGCCTGTCAAAGAATGACAAATATCACATGATCTCCCTCATATGTGGAATCTAATGAAAAAAAATAAACTGTTGAACAAATAGATCCAGAGACATAGAAGCATGGAACAGGCTTAGGAATCTCAGAGGGAAGGGGGACATGAAGATATTAACCAAAGAACTTATACGAATACTAGTGACCTGGTAACCCGTGCACATTGAAAGAAAATTAATTAAAAGTTGGCCGGCGGGACAGGATTGGGAGAGATGGGTCGGACATGCCCTAGAGCGAACCTCCAGCAGTCCCTCCCGGCCAGCCACACCTGGGGCAGCGCTGAGGCTTGAAGGGCATCTGCAGAGTGAGCAGGGTCCTTCCAACAGGTGGGGATCAGGCCGAAACCGGCTCTCTAACGTCCCCCGAGGGGTCTCAGAGTGTGAGAGGGCACTCTGCAAAGTTGCTGTCATACAGGGTGTGGAACATAAATGCAAGTGTGCAGTAAACCAGATTTGGGGCCAACAGTGCCCCAGCAACAACATAACCCATGGCCAAAGGTGGAATCACGCGGCCCCACAAGGAATCGGGCTCCCTCCTCTCTGGTTCCAGGGTGCATCACCCAAGAACCACTGCTGCCATATTACTGAAACTCGGAAGCTCCTGCATTGAGCGTCTGCCCCCTGGAGGTCAGTGCGCGTCATACCTACCAGCCGGTAGGATGGTCGCTTAGCCTTTTATATATAGACTAGGGGCCCGGTGCATGAAATTTGTGCACTGGGGGTCGGGGTCCCTCAGCCCAACCTGCCCCCTCTCACATACTGGGAGCCCTCAGGGGATGTCCTACTCACAGCTTAGGCCTGCGCCCCACAGGGAGCGTACCTAAGCCGCAGTCTGGCCTCCCTTTTTGGGAGGCAACCAGGCTGGTCAGGGGAAGGCACCAGCCCCATCACCCCGCTGCTGCAGCCACTGTCAGTCACCACAGCCACCAAGGTGTTTTCATCAACACGGACTCCAGTCCCTTCACCAAGAAAAAATGACAACTTTCTTTAGGCATTTTCAAGATGTGTCTTTCATAGGATATGGATTTCTTTATTTATTTTTTATCCCCACCTGAGGGTATTTTTCCATTGACTTTTAGAGAATGTGGAAGAGAAAGGGAAAGACAGAGAGAAACACTTTGATTGGTTGCCTCCTGCATGAGCCCTGATCTGGGCCCCGGCCAGGGAGGAGCCTGCAACCTAGGTACATGCCTTTGATCAGAATCAAACCCAGACCCTGCTGTCTGCAGGCTGAGGCATTATCCACTGAATCAAACCGGCTAGGGCAGGATATGACATTTCTTAGCCTTCCAGCAGCGGACCTTCATTTTTTTCTCCAGAAGTGTGGTGGAAAAACCCTAGATCACCTTTTTGGATTCTTATTACCCAAGTAACTAAGAATATTACCAGTGGCATACAGGAAGCTTAGCCAATGTGCAGTCAGAAAAGGTGTTTCCTCTATAGTTCACACCAATGGAGGGCTGGGCCCTGCCCAGGCCTAAAGCCTCTGGCCGAAGCTTTAGGCCTGGGCAGGCCTCTCCAGCTCCCTCTGATCACCGGCTCAGCCCCTGCCCAGGCCTGCCCAGACTGAAAGCCTCTTGGGCAGGAGCGGACCCCAAGCTCCCTACAATCAATCGCAGAGGGTCCGCTCCTGCCCAGGCCAAAAGCAGACCCCCAGCTCCCTGCCCAGGCAATCTATCGCAGGGGTTCCGCTGGTGTACCAGGCTGAAGCAACCCCCAGCTCCCTGGGATCGATTGCAGGGGGTCCGCTTGTGCACCAGGCCCCTAGCTCCCTGCCCAGGTGATCAATCGCAGGGGGTCCGCTGGTGTACCAGGCCAAAGAAACCCCCAGCTCCTTGCAATCGATGGCAGGGAGTCCGCTCATGCACCAGGCCAAAAGCCTCCGGAGGCTTTTGGCCTGGTGCATGAGCGGACACCCAGCTCCCCTCTTTCGATGGCAGGGGGTCTGGTCCGCTCATGCACCAGGCCAAAAGCCTCCGCCAAAGCGGACACCCAGCTCCCTGCTTTCGATGGCAGGGGGTCCGCTCGCCACGCCCACCATCCAATCAGAGCGAGGAGCTGGGTATCTGCCACGCCCACCATCCATCGAAAGCAGGGAGCTGGGTGTCTGCTCCGGCTCCAGGCCAAAAGCCTCTGGCGGAGGTTTTCGGTCTGGTGCCAGAGCGGACCCCAGCTCCCTGCAATCCGTCGCAGGGGATCAGCTCAGGGTGCCTATGTATGCAAATTAATCGCCATCTTGGTCGGGTTTATTTCCATACTCGCTTTGATTGGATGATGGGCATGGCTTGGTTGATGGGCGTGGCATGGGCGTAGCGAAGGTGCGGTCAATTTGCATATTACTGTTTTATTAGGGAGGGGGTGGTCTCTCAGTCTGGCCTGCATCCTCTCCAATCTGGGACCCCTGTGGGATCGGGCCTAAACCTGCAGTTGGACAAACCCCTCACAATGTGGGACTACTGGCTCCTAACCGCTCACCTGCCTGCCTGCTTGATCTCCCCTAACCACTCTGCCTGCTGGCCTGCTTGCCCCCAACTACACCCCCCTGCCAGCCTGCTCACCTCCAACTGCCCTCCCCTCCTGGTCTGATCACCCATAACCGCTTCTGCCTCAGCCCCGCCACCATAGCTTTGTCCAGAAGGACATCTGGAAGGTCTCATGGTCTAATTAGCATATTACCCTTTTATTAATATAGATAGGATATGACATACTGCCATAACTATAACATATCTACCAGTATTACTCTATGAGAATACATACTTCATCCAATAGGAAGGCATCTAATACATTACATTGTATATGTTGTACGTAGTAGGAAATACTGTATTCGTAGCAATAATATATACCCTGTGAATTCCCTTCCTGATCTGGGAATGGTTCCCCAGTTCTTTTGACATTTCCTGGCCCCTAATGTATTTTTTTTGTCATTCAGTGTAACTTTATTTACTGTTTATTGCACATGATTTGAGGTCTTTAATTTCTAACCACCAAAGATTCAAAGGATTATTTTTTCCATGAAATTTAACATTAACATTAGCGAATTCCTGTATTCATGTGTTTTTATTGTAAACATCTGAATTATTCACATTGTCATAGATCCTGAACTCATAAGCGTGGACCATGCACAGGCTGGCAGCAAGCCAGGAAGCCACTCTGCAAGCAAACAGATACTTTACATAAGGAGAAAAGTCATAGCATAACATTTAATGTCCAACCTGAGTCACCTCAGAATGTTATATATATTGACTTCTTAATTCATATAGTATTGGGAACTCAACTGCTTGGTTGGAGGCGGGGTTGACCTGGTTTTGGGAGGATTATTCCTGAAATAATTAAGGAAAGGAGGGCTCAATCTTTCTTCTTGGTTGCTTGCTCCTCCCCAGCACCTTCATCTTTCTTCTCGTCCTCAGCTTCTTGAGCATCTTCTCCTTCACCTTCACCTCCTTCTTCCTCCTTTGCATCCTCAAATTCTTCCTTGGCACCTTCTTCCTCTTCCTCTCCTTCCTCTTCCTCAGCCTCTTCCTTCTCCTTTTCTTCCTCTTCAGCTTCTCCTTCAGAAGGGGGTTCATCCTTAGCTTCCTCAGCTTTTGCAGCCTCAATGGTCTCCTTCACCTCGATCTGCTCCTCCTGGACGTGGCTGGTGTATTAAGAAGGGAAGGAGTGAGCAGACATCAAGTAGGAGCTAGTCTGTAAACCACCGTAGGCAGATCACCAAAGACCTGGGAACTCTGGTAGTAGCTGCTGGCTATGCTTCCCATGCTGGTGAAACTGAGCCGGTCTCCTCACCTTCCAAGAGTTTCCTGTAAGCTGCAATGTCAATATCCAAAACTATCTTCACATTGAAGAGGTCCTGGTATTCTTTTAAGTATCCTGCCATTTCACTCTTTGTGGTTCTCAACTCATTTTCTAATTTGGTGATTGTGTCCTGCATAGCACTAACGTCAGAGTTCTGCTTATCCTCTAGCTCTTGCAGCTGCTTTCCCAGCGCTTTGTTCATGCCCCAGCTTGCTTCAATCTCCAGGGTCTTGGCCTTGAGCAGTTGCTGGCCCGAACCACGTAGGTGCTCTTGGCAGTGCTCTCTGTCAGCATGGTGAAGCGGCTCTTGTACCATTCTTCGGCATTCTGCATGTTCTTGGCAGCCAGCTTCTCATACTGGGTGTGGATGGTCGTTGAGCATAGTGGAGAGGTCGGACTTGGAGAACACGTCCATTTCCATGGAGTTCTGAGCATACTGGACATGCACCTTCTTCAGAAAGGCGATTTTGTCCATCAGGCTTTCAATGCACTTTTCCAGCTCAGTGCTGGCAATAGCCGCCTCATCTGCACCTTTGCTCACCTCCATCAGCCAGCCCTCTGCATCCTCATGGTTCAGCACCTCTTCCTGGTAGCTCCCCTGCAGGTTGTTCCCAGCCACTTCAGAACCCCGGTGCCTCCTAACTGCCCACTTCCCTCTCCTCTCCAGGGACAGGGTGCGGTGGGGCAGGGCACAGGCATCGCATTTTCATTAAAATGTTCAACCCTGGCCTGCTCCACCGGTGTCCTCAGGTGGCCCGGGGCAGACAGTGATCCCGGAGACCCTGGCCACCCCCGCCTACGGAGCCCGCAGGCAACGTCAGGCACTGACCACGCTCCCTGCCCAGTCCTGATTGCACCCTGGACCCCGCGGGTGACATCAGGTGCTATCCATGCCGCCTGCCTGGTCCTGATCGCTGCCTGGACCCCGCGGGTGACATCAGGCGCTGTCCATGCCGCCTGCCTGGTCCCGATAGCTCCCTGGATCCCACAGACAGCATCAGGCGCTGCCTGCTAGAACTGCCTAGTCCCGATCACCGCCTGCACCCTGTGGGTGATTGTCAGGCGCTATCCATGCCGCCTGCCAGGTCCCGATAGTCCCCTGGAACCCACAGACAGCATCAGGTGGTGTCCATGCCGCCAGCCAGGTCCCTATCGCTGCAGGAACCCCGCGGGCAGCGTCAGGCGGTGTCCATGCCACCTGCCCGGTCCCGATCGCCGCCTGGACCCCGTGGGTAGTATCAGCCGCTGTCCATGCCGCCTGCCCCATCCCAATCTCCCCCTGGACCCCGCGGGTAGAGTCAGGTGCTGTCCATGCTGCCTGACTGGTCCCGATAGCACCCTGGACCCCATGGGCAGCGTCAGGCGCTGTCCATGCCACATGCCAGGTCCTGATCTCCCGCTGGACCCCGCGAGCAGTGTCAGGCGCTGCCTGCTGAAACTGCCCGGTTCTGATCAAAGACTGGACCCTGCGGGCGACGTCAGGAGCCATCTGCCGGGCCAGCCCAGTCCCGATTGCCGCCTGGACACCGCGGGTGACATCAGGCGCTGTCCATGCCGCCTGCCCTACCGGATTGCCCCCTGGACCCCGCGGACAGCTGGCATGCTTAGTCCCAATGGCTTCCTGGTCCTGCGGGTGATGTCGGCGCTGTCCGCTGGGCCTGCCTGGTCCCGATTACTGCCTGGACCCCGCGGACAGCGTCAGGTGCTGCCTGCCGAGTCTGCCCAGTCACTCTCATGGCCTGGACCTTGTGGGTGACATCAGGTGCTGCCCACCAGGCTTACCGGGTCCATGGCGGCCTGGACCAATCAGGCTAAGTCAGGCAGCACCGGCTTGCCTCCCTTCTTCGCTGCCCTGCCTGCTTGCTTCTTCGCAGCTTCGCTTCTTTCTATGCTGTCTTGATATGCAAATTAACCGCCATCTTTGTTGGGTTAATTTGCATACTTGCCCTGATTGGTTGGTGGGCGTGGCTTAGGCATAGCGAAGGTGGGGTCACTTTGCATGTTACTCTATTATTAGGTAGGATATGCATAGCCCATTGACAGAGTCAATAGTGTGGTGAAGGCCTCGGGTGGGGTGGGAGCTGGCTGGAGGGCAAAGGGGGGAAATGGGAGACATCTATAATCCTATATAATAAAAGGCTAATATGCAAATCGACCGAACAGCAGAACGACCAGTCACTATGACGCTCACTGACCACCAGGGGCAGACGCTCTATGCAGGAGCTGCCCCCTGGTGGTCAGTGCGCCCCCTCAGCCAGAAGCCGGGCTCACAGCTGGCGAGCACAGCTGCGGTGGCGGAAGCCTCTCCCGCCTCCACGGCAGCACTAAGGATGTCTAACTGACTGCTTAGGCCCGCTCCCCATGGGGAATGGGCCTAAGCCAGCAGTCGGACATCCCCCCAAGGGCTCCCAGACTGCGAGAGTGCGCAGGCCGGGCTGAGGGACACCCCCCCTCCCCCAGTGCATAAACAAACAAACAAACAAAAACAAACTTCTGAAATGATAAACCCCAATTATGGAGCTCAGTCATAACATACTTTTTTAAATCTTTCAAGTACATTGCCACAAAATCTTTTAGAAAAGCCATATAATAGTCAAAATAAGAAAGATTTGCAGGCGGGCAGGGATTCCCACAGCCGGCTCAGTTCCCGAAGAGCAGCATCTGCTGGGAGCATGCCTAGCCCACACGAGGCTGGCATACTGCAGTGTGGCGGCCTCCTCGCCCCGCTCCCAATGCTGCTCCTTAAAAACACCGTAAGGCATTATGGCTTTCTTGTACAACACCTGCAGCCGATCAGGGTCCCTGCTGTGACCTTCATCCCTGCTTTGGGGTCCTGGTTGAAACCGCAGTACTTGGAGTTCTCAAGGGAAGGCAGGCACTGCTGGATGGGCACCCAAATTTATGTCTCAGGACACAGCCAGTCGGAAGGTGTGTAATGACCCTTATATGTCATCTTGGGACACGAATGAATGTAGAAACCCATATAATAATAGCTGAGTTGAGATACTTTTTCATGAAGTTGCCTAGTGAAAGCAATTTCTCGTAGTACATGGTGGACACCCAAGCACAGAAACGAATAATCAGGATCATAGTACAAATACACAGAGGACACACAGTATGGAAGGATGTCAATCACCCCCACAGCGATGATCTTTCGGTCCAGCCAGTACTGCCGGTGAAATGAGCCATAGCCCACAATCTGGTCCTTTCGGGGGATTCTCTGGCTCCAAAGGTGAGGTGCAAAGGAATCCTGTGAACTGGCTGACCGTGGGCTCCTCAGGTAAGTGGTTGTGAACCTTTATATACCTGGTAACGTGTGTATACCTGGAACGACTCCAGCATTGTGACTTTGAGAACTTGGTGGAGGTGATCTCACCACCCTCAGCTCTAACTCATGTGATGCATCCTCTGGTAAAGATTCAAACATTAACTCTTCCAGCGATTTGGGCTGGCTGGGTTTGGCTTTTGATTCCCGTGGAGCCTGGAAGTCCTCGGACGCCCGGCCGGGCTCTGCAGCATGAGCTTTAACCTCTTCCTCTCCTTCCAGATTTCCTTTGCTTTTTGACATAGAGGCTTATTCAAATCTACCCCTTTGTCTGGCTTAGGAACCGTGTGCCCTTCCGTGTGCACTGCGTGGGACGGTTCCCCCAAGTCCAACTCCTCTTTTTTGTCTTGTGACTGAGTAAATTCATTAGATTCCTCTTTCTTTGTGCTTTTCCCTTCCTTCTTTGCTTCCCTCTCTAAGCTCTCTTTGAGGTTATCACTGAGCTTTCTGAGGTCACACTGTATACCCAATTTATTTATTAATGCCATGTCACTGGGGGAGGCATCCTCCATGGTGGGCTCCATAGGCTCATCCTCACAATTTCCTTTGGAAATTTCCCCTTTAGCCAGAAATTTCAACTTTTTTTTTAAACCTTCTTGTGAGATTTTGATGGCTGGAACTGTACAGATTGGCACCTTATCGTGTATTGAAGACAACCACGTTTGATTCATCACAGGCTTGTACACGTATCTCCCACTTCTTTGCCATTGTCGGTCTATCAGATCCTGATAGTCCTGCACTGACATGGAATTGTGCCCACATGCCGTTGGAGAGGCTTCCCGACTCGTTCTTGCAGTAACGCAGCGCCAGGGGCCCGACCCAGATGTTGTGTTTCTTACAAATTGAAGGGAAGACCCTCCATCAACAAAATGATTATGACTTGCTTTATTACATGAGGGCTATTAAATTCATTCAAACATTAGTGTACATTTCTTTCTCCGTTTAAATCAAATGTCATTTAGGATTCTGTGGGAAATTGGCCTTTGGCATCATATCAGATACTG
Source organism: Cnephaeus nilssonii (assembly GCF_951640355.1). Taxonomy (NCBI): domain Eukaryota; kingdom Metazoa; phylum Chordata; class Mammalia; order Chiroptera; family Vespertilionidae; genus Cnephaeus; species Cnephaeus nilssonii. The sequence continues at coordinate 66,339,164 of NC_137084.1, read as the reverse complement.
TTTCTTGTAATTCCCATTAGCCATATCCCTACTTCCATTCCTTTTAAATAGAACCCCAATTTTGTTCACATATTGGTAGCAAAGTACGCAGAGCTATACACTCAGCTGTAGAAGATGAATCACAATTACTCACATCAAGTTCTCCTTTGAGTTACCAGTTTAGTGGTGGGCAGATGACCCAATTCTAGACAATATCTTGATAGGATATCTGTGGGGTCACCTTCTGGATAAGGTTTTCTTCATTGATTTATAAAAAAGAAGACAAAACATTCCAGGAAAACTCTTCTTATGCATAATTTTGGATGCACTTCCATGAGATTTTGATGCCTGTAGCTTCAATAGCCATCTTTGGGCACTAGAGAACAAAAAAGAAAGAAAGAAAACCAAGCCTCTGACACTAGCTGACTGGAAAGATGGAGAGTTTGGGACCTTGAGTATATTACTGAGCAACTTATTAACCAACCCAAGAACTACTTTCCTCCAGATTTCTTGTCATGTGAGATGTCTGTAATATAAATGTCTGTAATATAAATAATTTTTTGTTGAGTACCCTGTTACTGAGAGCCAAAATATATTCTACCTGACATAGATATAAAAAGTTTACATTTGTGGGTAGTCAGTACATCTTGGAGAGACCTGAATAAGCCAAGACCTGTATGGGGCACTGGATTACTAACCCAGGGAGTGTGTCAAGTAGGTAAGTCAGAGAAGTGACCTTAATGTACTCACATCAAGTGCCAACTTTCAACTACAATCATCTCTTTGTAAATACAGAAGAACTCTAGTTCTCAAAGTTGTATAAACAATAAAAAAATTCCAAACCTAACCAAATCACTGGTCTGTGTGACCCAACATGCCTTTCTGAATGTGCACATATTTCTGTGGCCTCATATCAAGTAAATGTTTCTACACTATTCCATGTACCTTGTCAACTACCCAACACCTTGAACTGTTTTAAACAGAAACACAATGAGTAAAGTGGAAACAGCACTAGATTTGAAATCAAAGCCCTAGTAGTGATTTCTGGCTCTACTAATTACTAGATCTAAAATTTTAGGTTTCAATTTTCTCATTTGAAAAATTGAGATAATAGTACTTATATCATGAAGTTTTATTAGCATTGAATGTTATAGTGTAAAAATGTATATATATATATATATTATAAAATAACATACAGAGCAAACTGTGTAACGACATATTGTAAGCAGTTATTTGTAACATGAATGAATGATTCTTTCATTCGCTATAAAAGCTGGAGTAGACTTGACAAAAGTCAATCATCTTTTCAAGTTTGAGGAAGCCTTCTTTGCAGACTATGCCCAATGCCATAGTGGAGACACAAAACCAAAGAGCAGCATATGCCAAAATACTTGCATTTGTGGAGACCTTAAATTTAATTTTTATTTTATTCTATTAATATAAAAGTATGCCATTTATTTGTTGGAATTTATTATACAAAAACCTGACAGTCATAAGAAAAGAGAACAGACCAATATTCCTCATGAAGGAAGATTTTAAGATTGTAAACACGTTTTTAACAAGTAAAAAGATATATATATATATATATATATATATATATATATATATATATATATGCTTACATCTTAACTTAGTAGGGTTTATCTCAGGAATAGAGGATAATAAATACAAGGTTAATTTAACATTCAAACTCAATTACTGTAATTCACCATATTAACAAACTAAAAGAGAAAAAGTGTGAAATATCAACAACTCCACAACGATCATTTGACAAAAAAACTGCATCTATTCCTAATCAACTGTTCAACAAACTAAAAATTGAATGGTATTTCTGCAATCTGATAAGAGGAATCTATGAAAAAAATTTCAGGAATCTATGAAAAAAGTTATACCTAAAGATAGTCAAATAGACAATAAGACAAAATGGAAATCATACTTAATAATAAAAGACTGAATGGTTTCCCTCCACCCCACCCTCTCTACTAAATCAGGAAACCACCGGTCACGCCCACCTTCATCTCTCCAATTAAAAAATCAATTGTATTTCGTAGCACTAGAAATGTACAATATGAAACCAAAAGTAGGCATAATTATAAAATGGTCTCCAAAATTCCCTCCCAATAGTGTACATGACTTATATCATTTCATCCACTGGAATGCGAAGGACATTATCAAAATGATGGATTTCACTTCATGATTAAGTTACACCCATGGCAAAAGTTAATTTACAGATGTAATTAAGATCTCCCAAATCAGTTTATTTTGAGTTCATCAAAATGGAGCTTGTCTGGTTGGGTCTGACTTAATCAAATGAAACCTTCAAAAAGCATGAATACATTTCTCTTGCTGGCCTCAAAGAAGATGGAAGCAGCCAGGAGTTCAAAAGCTACAAGGACCTGACATCTGCAGCCCACCTGAATGAACTGGAGAAGCACCCTGAGCCTCAGATGGGAATGCAGCCTTGGCTGACCCATTGAGTCCTGAGCAGTGGATCCAACTAACCCATTCCTAGACCCTTGACCCATGTAAACTGTGAGGTAATCACTGTGTGATATTTAAGCCATTAAGTTTGTGGTATTATTTTCTCAGCAATAGAAAACTTATCTAGACACCATTTATAATAGCATCGAAAATATGAAATAATTGGAGATATATCTGACAAAAGTTGTGAAAGACCTATAACGTGAAAGGTTCAAACTATTGCTAAGAAAAATTAAGCCTAAAGAAATGGAGATATACTAGTATATCATCTTCATGGGAAGATGGAAAACTTATTGTTGATAAGACATCAATTCCTCTTCAAATCAATCTATTTCAATTCAATCCCAATCCATATTGCAGCATTCTAAAATTCATGTGGAAATGCAAAGGACCTAGAATAAACAAAGCAACTTTGAGAAAGAAGAATAAGTTGAACAGTAACACTTCAAGTATCCAAGACCTACACAGCTATAGCAATTATACATAAAGATAGTAAAATAGACAATAAGACAAAATGGAAAGTCTAGAAAAACACCCACATATGTAAATAACTGATTTTCAACAAAGATACAAAGCAATTAAATGGAGGAAGGGTATTCTTTTCAGCAAATGGTGCCAGAACAAGTGGATATCCATAGGCAAAAAGAGAACTTTGATCTACCCCTCACACTATATTAAAAAATAACTTAGCCCTAGCCAGTCTGGCTCAGTGATAGAGCATGGGCCCTTGAACTGAAGAGTCCTAGCTTCCATTCTGGTCAAGGTCATGTACCTCGGTTGCAGGCCGGGGCCTTGGTTGGGGAAGGCAATCAATCAATGTGTCTCTCTCATATCAATGTTTTTCTCTCTCTGTCTCTTTCCCTCCCTTCCACTCGCTCTAAAAGTCAATGGAAAAATATCCTCAGGTGAGGATTAACAACACCAACAAAAGTAACTTAAAATGATTCATATATATATGGGGAGCGGGCCTAAGCCATCAGTCGGACATCCTTAGTGGTGGGCTGATAGGGTGATGGCGCCCGCCAGCGAGCAGCTGGCTTCCCCCCATCGCCCCACCCCCGCTGCCAGCCGCCACCCCCTAATCACCGTCCCCTCCCTCTTCCCACTGGCACCTGCCTTGGCTGGCCTGGCGCCGCCCACTCGATGGCCCTGCACCCCCTCCCACCCCACCCCCCGTCTTTCTGCTGTTTGGTCGATTTGCATATTAGGCTTTCATTATATAGGATATTCTATATAATAAAAGGCTAATATGCAAATTGTCCCCTTGACCAGGAGTTTGACCAGCAGGCAGACCGGCCAACTGCCCATGTGCCCTCCCCCTGGCCAGACTGCCGGGACCCCACCCATGCACATGCACAAATTCATGCACTGGGCCTCATACACACACACACACACACACACACACACACACACACACACACGAGTGGCCAGATTATTATGCGTTCAGAGATCATAATAATCTGGCCACTCAGTGTATATATAAATGTAAAACCTAAAACTATAAAACCAGAAGAAAACACAGTAGTAAACTTTGTGACCTTGGGTTTGGCAAAGATTTTTAATTATGACACCAAAATCGCAATTCATAAAAATATAAATTGATAAATTACACTATCAATATTAAAACATCTGCTCTTCAAAGGACAGTGTTGAGAACTTAAGATAAGGCATGGACTATGAAAAAATATTTTCTAATCACATATGTGACAATGGACTTGCGTCAGAATTCATAATGAACTTTCAAAATTCAATAATAAGGAAATAAAAATTCAATTTTAAAGAATCAAACTTGACAAAGATAGGGAGAGGGCAGATAAGCACATGAAAAGATAATCAGTGTCAGTCATTAGGGAAATGCAATTAATACCACAATGAGATACCACTACATATCTATTAAAATTGCTAAAATTAAAAATACTGATCATACCAATATATGGGAGAATTAGAACTGAAATAAACTACTGGTGAGAATGTAAGGTGATACAACCACTTTGGAAAATTGTTTAGTAGTTAAATATACATCTACTAATTTATCCAGGCATTTCATTTGTAGGTATTTACCCAGGAGAAACTAAAACATATGTTGATACAAAACTTGTGCACACATTTGAACAGTAGCTTTATTTATAATATCAAAAAACTTGAAACAATCCAAATGTTCATCAACAGGTAAATGGATAAACAGTAGTATATGCATACAATGGATTACTATTACTACTCAGAACAAATGAATGACACATACTACAATACAGATAAATCTTAAAATAATTATGCTGAGTGAAATAAACGATGAAAAAAGCATATGCTGCATTATATAAAATTCTAAGAAATAAAAATGAAGGTAAATAAATTTAGCATCCAGATTTTCACATATAATATCATTTTCCAATAAATGGGTGATTCTTCGACTAAGGCAGGAAATACACAAGATGTGTCCAGAGTATCTTGTAATGCAAGAAAATAAGAAATGCCCTGGCTGGTGTGGCCCAGTTGCTTGAGCATCATCCCATGCACCAAGAGGTCACTGGTTTGATTCCAGGTCAGCACATATGCCTGGGTTGTGGGCGTGATCCCCAGTGTGGGGCATTCAGGAGACAGCTGATCTATGATTCTCTCTCAACATTGATGTTTCTACTTCTCTCTCCCTCTTCTTTCCTCTCTGAAATCAATAAAAATGTATTTTAAAAAATAAAATAGCCCAGCTGGCGGGCCTCGGTGGTTGAGCATCGACCAATGAACAGGTGGTCACTGATTCCCAGTCAGGGCACATGCCCAGATTGCAGGCACAATCCCTAGTGTAGGGCATGTAGGAGGCAGCTGATCAATGATTCTCACTCATCATTGATGTTTCTTTCTCTCTCTCTCCCTCTGCCTTCCTCTCTGAAATCAATAAAAAAGTATTTTTAAAAATAATTAAAAAAAATAAAATAGCCCTAGCTGGTTTGGTTCCGTGGATAGAGCTTGGGCCTGCGGACTAAAGGGTCCTGGGTTTGATTCCATTTGAAAGTGAGTGAACTATTTGGTATGTGGATTATACTCATTAAAGCATCTTGAATGGATTGGAAAGATGAAAGCATAAAAACAGCAATAACAGCATCCTATATAATAAAGAGGTAATATGCAAATGGTCGTTACACCATGACAGTAATGACCGATCATCAGGAGGGCGGGGCAGTGAGCTACGAGTGCGCAGGGCCACTAGTTAATAATAATGAACTAGTTGACCTCTCTAGCCTCATCCCCTATCCATAATGGCCTCACTGCAGTTCCTATTTGAGGTCCTGTGAACATGTTATATCTGCTTCTTGGAATTCTCTTCACCCCTCCTCTACATGCCTAATCCTTTATGTCTAAAATTAGTCAGAGTAAGCTAACTGCTGGAATCAATTCCAAAATCCAGTCACCTAACATCATATAGGTGTTATATTTCTCACTCATATAGACACTCCTCAGGTCATTCAGGGATCCAGGCTCTTTACCTCTACTGGCTTTGCCCATCCTGGAGTCTCTGTGTCTTCCACTGTACTCTGTACACCTGGCCGAGAGAACCTGTGGGGCATCGGCAGAGAGAGAACCTTGAGGAACTTTCCAAATGATTTTTCAAAGGAATTTTCCAAAGGAATTTTCCAAAGGAATTTTCCAAATGAACTTTCAGTTTTGAACATGGTATATTTCATATGATGTCAAGATACCCACTGGTCTTAGGTTCAGCACAGAGATTATTAGTTTAACTCTGTATCTCAAATATATTGTAGTAATCTCCCCCTCTCTCTACCACATCTTTATGAATTAAGAGGTGCTGTAAAAACTCAAAGGTAATTATTTTCAAGAATAATAATGTTGAAGAGAGAAAATACTGTTCAACATCTCTTTTAAGAAACTTATAATTTAGCAGCAGGATACAGGGGTGGGTAAAAGTAGGTTTACAGTTGTTTGTATGGAAAAATCCTACCTAATAACAGACAAATATGCAAATTGACCATACCGCCAACACACCCACAAGCCACACCCACCATCCAATCAGAGCGAGCATGCAAATTAACCCAAACCAAGATGGCTACAGCCACAGAGAGCAAGGTTTCCTAGGTAACAGAGGAAGCCAAGCTTTCCGCCTGCCCTTGCCAGGCATAAGCCTCCACTCAAGCTACAAAGTTTTAATTATAGAAGGTAAACAAATTCAAACAAATGGCAGCAGAACGGAGCTTGAGAGAGCAGGCAGGGTTGCCGCCAGCAACAGGGGAAGCAAAGCTTTCCACACACCCTGGCCAGGACCACCCGCTTAAGGCAACAAAGTTTCAATTATAACCCCAACACAAATGGCTGCTGGCCTCGGAGGGAGCCTCAGGCTTGGCTCCGCTCCAGGCTACAAAGTTTCAATTGTAGAAGGAAAATAAATTCCAGATACCAGGGCCTCTGCTTGGGTTGCCAGGGGGCATGGCCAGCCTGCAAACCACCACAGGCCCCTCGCTCAGGCCACCCCACACCCCAAGGGAACCCCCACCCTTATCTGTGACACCCTTCAGGGCAAACCAGCTGGCCCTCACCCCTGTACCAGGACTCTATCCTATCTAATAAAAGAGTAATATGCAGATTGATCATCACTGCAACACACAATATAGCTGCCCCCATGTGGTCAAAGATCCTGCCCCCATGTGGACACAAGATGGCCACCACAAGATGGCCAGCAGGGGAGGGCATTTGGGAGGCACCCGGCCTGCAAGGGAGGGCAGTTGAGAAGGACCAGGCCTGCAAGGGAGGGCAGTTGGAGGTGATCAACCCTGCAGGAGAGGGCAGTTAGGGGTGACCAGGCTGGCAGAGGAGGGAAGTTGGGGGCAAACAGGCTGGCAGCAGAGTGGTTAGGGGGTGATCAGGCTGGCAGGCAGAAGCGGTTAGGGGCAATCAGGAAGGCAGGCAGGCGAGCAGTTGGGAGCCAGCAGTCCTGGATTGTGAGAGGGATCCCATATTGGAGAGGGTACAGGCTGGGCTGAGGGACAAACCCCCTCTGTGCACGAATTTCGTGCACTGGGCCTCTAGTCTATATATATAAAAGGCTAAGTGACTGACCGTCCGTCCATCCGATCACCCGACCAACTGGCCAGTACATATGATGCTCACTGGCAATTAAAAAATAAACATTGCCCTAACCGGTTTGGCTCAGTGGCTAGAGCGTCAGCCTGCGGACTGAAGGGTCCCAGGTTCGATTCTGGTCAAGGGCATGTACCTTGGTTGAGGGCACATCCCCAGTGGGGCCTGTGCAGGAGGCAGCTGATCGATGTTTCTAACTCTCTATTCCTCTCCCTTCCTCTCTGTAAAAATCAATATAATATATTAAAAATAAAATAAAATAAAATAAAATAAAATAAACGTTGACTCGCGCATGCATGATACATATAAAGCTCTCGCTGGTGCCAGTCGCAGGCTTGTGTTTTGATCTGTCACTGTCGATTGTGAATTTGGTTGTTTTTGTTGACATTTCTATTATAGAGAAAGGGCAAATAGCGATATTAAAATATTTCTTCTAATTAATTTCCTTTCAATGTGCACAAATCTGTGCACTGGGCCACTAGTAACACAATAATTAATAAATAATGGTACAAGAATAAACTGTTTCCCATGCTCACAACTGTAAACCTACTTTTGCCCACCTCTGTATAAACTAAAGTTAAAGCAAACTTGGAATGAATTCCTCAGGACAAATTAATGACAAACAACATCCAAACTTTCCTCGTAGGTAGAGAGGTGTTGTCAGCGGTCTTCCACACCCAGACCTCTGCCACATTGTCCGAGAGGGGCAGGACATGTTGACTGTGGTAAGAGAAATTTGGAAGTACTCACTTTTATGGAAGTCATAAGAGAGAGGGAGAACCTCATATATTATTTAGGATCATCCTTGATACATTTTTAAAAATACATTTTATTGTGGTTTTTTTTTTACAGAGAGGAAGGGAGAGGGGAAGAGAGTTAGAAACATCGATGAGGGAGAAACATCGATCAGCTGCCCCTTGCACACCTCCAACTGGGGATGTGCCCGCAACCAAGGTACATGCCCTTGACCGGAATCGAACCTGGGACCCTTCAGTCTGCAGACCGACGCTCTACCCACTGAACCAAACCGGTTAGGGCCATCCTCGATACATTTATTCTACAATATAATATAGCCAAATATCTCCCTCCATGTTAAAATTTCTACAAAACTGAAATCCTGAAAATCCAGCTGTTGATGGAATCCGTTTGTTTTTTTCCAGTTGGATTGGGCATAATTCTTAGCTGGCAGTACAAAATCTAATACACCGACGAAGTGCCATCTCACAGCACCTGCTTGCTATTCAGAGTGGAATTCAGACTAGCCTTTGGGAATACCACGTCCAGAATTTCAGATCAGGTCCGTAACTGGGGTAGGGAGGGGCTTTGGGCGGGGCTTCCAGATGGGGCGGAGTCGTTATTAGAAAGCTGTGGGGCCAGCCACGAGCCGTCACTGCTCTCGAGGTAAGCCCTGTACCCTTGGAGTGAGCGAGGATCTGGTGTGTGAGCGCAGCCTTCTCAATGAGACGACGTTTCCCTGGGCATTGGAGTGGAATCTGCAAACCTCGGGAGTTTCTTGGACTGCCCAGAAAAGTGAGCTGCAGCGAGCACTGTCGCCAACTACAGGGAGCCGGCAGAAACGCCGCTCCTCCGGACCCCGGGCTGCACCTGAGGGGTCCAAGCAGCCTCAGGGTGTTAGCGAGAAGGGACGTGGGGCGCAGCCAGGGGTGGGGAGCTGCGCGGCAGGCGCCGGTTTGAAGCCGGAGAAAAAGCCGGGAGACAGAGCCGCATCCAATTGCTTTGGAAGCCGCCGCCACTGGAGTGCCGACTTGTGAGTACTCTGCGCCCCCCCGTCCTCAGACTCCGGTCGGAGAACTCTCCGGGAGAAGTCTCCCGGTTAGCACAGGAGACCCCGACAATCCCCGTCCTGCTCGCCCACCCGCCCAGGGACGGAGCCACCGTCACCCTCCCCTGCCGGCTACATGGAGGGCAAGGGCAGTCGCTGACCAGCGCCGCCCCCTGCTGACCCAGGAGGTGGACATCCCCACCCCCAACCCCGCCCGGTCCGGTCACATTCAACACCTATTTTCTCCGCCAGCTGCTCCTCTTGCCCCGACACCCCCTCCTCCTTCCGCTATCCCTCCTCCCTAGAGTCAGGGGAGGAGAGAAGTGGAGTCAGGTCACGATGACAGAGCTGAAGGCAAAGGCTTCCCGGGCTCCCCACGTGGTGGGCGGCGCGCCCTCCCCCAGCCAGGCCGGCTCTCCCCTGCTGGGACGCCCGCACGCCGGCCCCTTCCAGGCCAGCCAGACCTCGGACGCCGCGCCAGCCTCCCTGGGCGGGCTGCTCTTCCCTCGGCCCTGCCAGGGGCCCGACCCCGACGGGAAGGCGCTGGGCCAGCAGGCGCTGTCAGACGTGGAGGGGGTGTATCCCAGAGCCGAAGCCACAGGAGGTGCCGGGGGCGGCGGCTCTAGGCCCCCCGAGAAGGACAGCGGGCTGCTGGACAGTGTCTTGGACACCCTCCTGGCGCCCTCGGGTCCCGCGCAGAGCCACGCCAGCCCTCCCGCCTACGAGGCCAGCGGCCCCTGGTGCCTGTTCGGCCCCGAGCTTCCGGAAGGGCCCCCGGTCGTCCCCGCCACCCAGGGCGTGTTGCCCTCGCTCATGAGCCGTCCGGAGAGCAAGGCTGGCGACGGCTCCTATAAGGCGCTGCCCAGGGGGCTGTCACCGTCCCGGCCGCTGCTGCCCTCGGCCTCCGGCAACCAGCACTGGCCCGGGGCCGCGGTGAAGCCGGCCCCGCAGCCCGCCGCGCTGGAGGTGGAGGAGGGGGGCTCCGTGTCCCCGGGCTCGGCGGGCCCGCTCCTGAAGGGCAAGCCCCGAGCCGAGGGAGGAGCCGCGGCCCCGGCGCCCGGGGCGGCCGAAGGAAGCGTCGCCCTGGTCCCCAAGGAAGATGCCCGCTTTTCGGCGCCCCGGGTCGCCCTGGCAGAGCAAGACCCGCCAGCGGGGCCCGGGCGCCCCCCGGTGACCACCATGGTGATGGATTTCATCCACCTGCCCATCCTGCCAATCAACCCGGCCTTGCTGGCCGCCCGCACCCGGCAGCTGCTGGAGGGGGACAGCTCGGACGGCGGGGCCGCGGCGGTCAGCGCCTTGGCCCCGCCGCGGGGCTCCCCCTCGGCCTCGTCCCCCCCGGGCGCCGCCGGCGACTTCCCCGACTGCGCGTACCCGCCCGAGCCCGAGCCCAAGGACGACGCGTTCCCGCTCTACGGGGACTTCCAGCCGCCCGCCCTGAAGATCAAGGAGGAGGAGGGAGGCGCCGAGGCCGCCGCGCGCTCCCCGCGCCCCTACCTGGTGCCCGGGGCCAGCCCCGCCGTCTTCCCGGATTTCCAGCTGGCGCCGCCGCCGCCGCTTCCTCCGCGAGCGCCGTCGTCCAGACCCGGGGAAGCGGCGGTGGCGGCCGCGCCCGCCGGCGCCTCCGCCGCGTCCACGTCCCCGTCGGGGTCGGCCTTGGAGTGCATGCTGTACAAGGCGGAGGCCACGCCGCCCCACCAGGGCCCGTTCGCGCCGCAGCCCTGCAAGGCGCCGGGCGCGGGCCCCTGCGTGCTGCCGCGGGACGGCCTGCCCGCCGCCGCCGCCTCCTCCGTCTGCGCCGCCGGGGCGGGCCCCGCGCTCTACCCGCCGCTCGGCATCAACGGGATCCCGCAGCTCGGCTACCCCGCCGCCGTGCTCAAGGAGGGGCTGGCGCCGGTCTACCCGCCCTATCTCAACTACCTGAGGTGAGGGCCCGGGCGGGGCGCCCGCGCGTCCGGGGGGAGCGGCCCGCGGCCCCGGCCCCGCGCGCCGGCCACGGCTCCCCCCGAGTGGCCGCGGGAGGCTGGGTGGCCGGGGCGGGGCGCCACCCGGAATTGGGCTTCCTTTCTCTTCCTTCCTCAGCTCACTTTTTTTCGGGGGACACCAAGGGTGCTCAGAATATGCCATTTTGGGAGCGTGCCTCCCGAAAACATTTTTTTCCCCAAATGTGCGAGATTGCCAGGCAGGACCAGCGCTGACTTAAAATCTGCAGCGTCACCCTGGCTCCGGGGGAGCCGCGTGGAGAGGAAAGGGTGCCGCGAGTCGGGGGCCGCGTTCTCCTCTTAGGACTTTTCCTGGAGATGCCCGTCTCGGATTTTGGATGGTCCTCAGAACGGCCCGTGGGGCACCTTTCCCCCCTGCCGAGTGGCACTGGATGGAGGGGTAGCAGCCAGAACCGTTCAATATTCAGACGAATCTCCAGATTAAAATTAATTTGTGTGATAGGCTTTAAATTAGAGATTTCAATATCAATTCACTGCAGTGCGGTGTATTCCAATATTGGTTTGGATTCACCACAACTCTTCGCACCGGTTCTCAAAAGAAATGTAACTTACATACGGGGGCAAGGGAATTTTAAAGAGAGAGAGAATCTTAAGTGCCGCGAATAGGCAAAACGGTGTCAATATGTTGAACAATACCTTAAAATGACACAGAAGCTTGTTTGAGTAAACAGTCATTGCAGGGTTGAGTTCCAAAACTCGAATTCAAAGCATTGGTAAGTGCTATTGAGCTTGCCTGAACAACAACAACAACAAAAAAAAATGCATGTTATGTAATGTTCTTTTGCCTTACTGCTACTTGATGAAAGGCTAATAATTTGTAAGTCTGATGAATCAAATAAGGGGTTTACTTTGCAAATTTAATTTGCATGTCTTTTAAGTGTGTACATAACAGTTCTATTTTTTAAAATCCCCTTTCATTCTGTCAATCCTGGGGTTAAGAAAACTTTGGTATTAGATAGTGTTGCACCTAAAAATAACCGGAGTACTTTGTTTTGCATTTCAAGGCCGGATTCAGAAGCCAGCCAGAGTCCACAGTACAGCTTCGAGTCATTACCTCAGAAGATCTGTTTAATCTGTGGGGACGAAGCATCAGGATGTCATTATGGTGTCCTTACCTGTGGGAGCTGTAAGGTCTTCTTTAAAAGGGCAATGGAAGGTAGGCTTCTATCTCCTGATCCTTTATTGTTTGATTGTCCAACTGTAAATGGAGACCATCTAAGATTTTATAGATGTCAGTTATCACTTCCTTCTAAGAAATGGAGACATTTCCATGTAATTTAAAACATGCTGGTGTTTTCCATAATTGTTTTTATTTATAGTACTCAAAGTTGAATGTAGTTGGATATTATAATTGCATACTATTTAACATTTTCAATATTTGGCACAAGTCATATTAATCTTGGGAACAATGCTATTATTGTTCATTAACTATTTAGCTTTAGAGAAATAGCTTTGTTCTAATTATATATTTATATTATATATAGTATATATTAAATTTTTGGTGAAAAGAAAAATGGTAAAAATCAAAATTATATATAGGTAATTGTATATATATATATATATATATATATATATATATATATGCATATATATGATGCAGTTACAAGTTTTCTACATGGTTTTGTCTTTTCCCTACATGAATATTTATGTAATAGTTGAAGAATGGTAATTCTAAACAATTTTTAAAATTTTTTGTTTATGATATTTTTGTAAGTGTGTGAGAACAGAGGAGTAAACAGTTTAAAGAAAATGAAAAATTTGGACACCACAATAATATAGTTTCTAAAGAAGTATTTTGCTTTAAGTAAGATTTTCATATTTTTAATGTCATCTAAATTACATATGTAGCTAATGATTTTGAACTGGCTTGCACAGTGTATTTCAGACTTGTGCTTTCATAGAAAATGTTTTTTTAATTTGTCTTTCTAGTTACACTAAATGCTAATCAGCCACTCACATTTATATTTGAAGATAAAAATGCATTTAAAGATCATTTCACATTTGAATTTTAACAATAAGTATTTTATAATGAGCTGAAATGAGTTTAGGGTTACCTCTGGAGTTCTGAGGTCACACTTAGACAAGAAACCAAAGATGTAAATGTCTGCTTTCTGTTGAGTTTTTGCATTTCAAGAATCTTGTGCTAATAAGTAGGAAAGGAGGGAGTGGGGAATTTTTATCTAAAAGGGGCTATATATTTACACCAAAGTAATACTAACCTAAATGACATTTAACCAAGACAATACAATTCCCTGTAGAAGCCTAACAGGTGATTCTTTGCACCTATTATGCCTTTTTGATGAAAATGATTCTCAACTATTTATTCATAGATTTGTACTCCTCCTACTGAAATTAATTCTTCATAAAAGTATTTGCTTTGTATATTACTAGAATTTTTTTCCCCCACAAAGAATGAATGTATTTAACTGATGTTGGACATTATGCATTCAGGTTCAGGGATGTTTGATTGCATTTTAAAATTAATTGAGGGACAGTGAAAAAGAGCACATGAGAAAATGGGACAACCTAGAATAGCCTTAACTTTCCCATTGCCATCTTTTAGTCCTGGTTACAGTTGGAAGTCCTTTGTGTGGAAGAGTCAGCTCTCCAAAGCGTATTTGGAGTTACTGTTCCCATCTGACTTTGGTTCTGGTTTCCTGAAAATTTTCTTCTGCATTAATATATTTTCCTTCATTCTTACAGTCACCCTCCAAGAGACTAATTTTATAAGTGAATGACTGCTTAGAATACCCTAAAGGCCAGTTTATTCTAGCCCAGCTTCCTCTTTTTACAGATAAGAAATTCCACATAAATCTGAGTTTCCAAAGGGCACACAAGTAGTTAATAGCTGATTGTTAGTCAACATAGACATTCTTTACTTGCAACGCTTCTTTTTCAGAGATTGTGTGCACAGGTAGCTATATGATAAATGCTACTTAATCCTTGGAAGTTACTTCAAAAAGTACATATAGAACCAAGTGCTCCCTAACTAAATTACAAATGCTTTCACACTATTATTATCAGACTAGCATCCAGAACCATAAAAAGATGCCTTCCCAAGTTTACTCTTAGAAAGCATTTGTTGGACCCCTAATTTTGGCATGTCCTGTTTTATTCTTGAGTAGTAGAAATGAAGCACCTTTATTTGGCAATATTTACAAAGAAGGACTCAAGATAAATGTTGATAACTCATTCATGAAACTAGAGCAAGATTATAAAACTATATGAGTAAGTTCATTCACTCAGCGATTATACAGTATACTTCTTATGTTTAGATCTGTGCCAAAGATATTTTCTTGCCTTCACCTCTCTCTGCCTTAGACGTAAAATGAGGATGACAGTAGCTTCTTTTTAAGGTGGTTATAAGGATTCAATGAGTCAATAAACATGAAGCTTTAAAAGAATGCCTAGCATATTGTCAGCTTCAATTGGTGGTGTTTTTACCTTTAAGGAGCTAATAATAGAGTGGATGAGGTAACATATATGCATGTACAATAGAGATTCTCACTAAATGCCCAGGTAAGCAATTCTGTAAAGTATATAAGATTTGTGAGTTTGTGTGTTTGGGCAGGGGGGAAGGTGGTCGTAGGATGGAATGTGTATGTTCTAAAATGGTAGGAAAGGGCTTCCTGGGAGATATAAATTTAGTTATTAAAGGACAAGTAAGATATCAGTCTCTGGGCATTGAAAGATTTTAAGAGTATGTGTTCAAAGAAGAGAGAAGAGATTAAGATTAGACTATTTAATTAAGACTCATATTAGGAAATTATGAGAGTTAAAGCTTGCCAAGTTAGGTTGCTAATGTTTGGAATAATCTGGAGAGAATTAGTGATCTAAGGCAAGAGAAAATGTTCTGGGAGTTTTCAAGAGTGAGAAGGCTAAGGAAGGATTTTTCTAGTTAAAGAGAAATGCAACATTTGAAAGGTTGGAGTAAATTAGTTGGTGCAAGGTAGAACTATGTGTGGATGCCAATATGTCCAGAAGTTGAAAGTCAATAGTTAAAATTTAGATATTAATGTTACCAAGGTCATCATGATAATGGCATTTTAGAGTGCTTTCTAATGTGTTAGTGATTATTTAAGTGTTTTATGGGTCTTAACTTATGTAATCCTTATAATGTAGATGTTATTATTACTCACTTTACAAATGAGAAAACTAAGGCGCAGAGATGTTAAATTGCCTTAACCACAGTTAAAAGTGTTAGTCAGGATTCAAACCCAAATGGTGTGACCCCAGAATCTGTGCTCTTAACCACTGTACTTTCTCTCCCATAATAGCAAATGTAGTTTAAATTTCAAAGAAAAAAACAATAAATGGTTGGAAGAAATTATGTGAGCCAAGTGATACATCCTGGAAGGTAAAAGTGAACACTAAAGAATAATGCAAAACCAAATGTGATTAGAAGTTAGTGATATAAATGGATGGGTGATATTAACTTCACATTTAAGGCAGCAATGAGAAGACATGGTCAGGGGCCAAGAGTCTGTTTCCCCACCTGTCCTCCAAGTTAGGAGTGGGAGATGATAAAACCCATGAAAAAGTCACCCAGGAAAACAGGGCGATGGCTTTCCTTAGTATGCGATAAAAGAGGGAAGAGGCAGAGGAAAAAGGAAACCACTCAAAAAGTGGGAATATGGGCAGGGAGAGATGACTTGTTCTAAGCTAAAAAAAGAAAAAAGAATTAGTCAAAAAGCAATAGGTTGAATTGCTCTTTGCATTCCTTTACTAAGACTTGGAGTGAACCAGGAAGTAAGTGGTTAAGAATTGCCTTGAGACCTTTCAAGGAGATAAGTCATAATGACCTGTTGGTCCTACCCATGCAGGATAGTGTGACCTGGCATTAAGAAGGAAAGGATAATTTCTCATTGAATTACCCTGTCTATGTACTGTGACTGGTGCCATGCTAGAAATATGCTAAACATTTAATAAATAATTGTTTGCTAAATAAACCAATCATCATAACTAATGCCAACCACTTAATTCTTTGGTTGCTTGACTCTATAACAGCATTTGTAGTGAATACATTTCATGGAATATTGTTGGACAAAAATTATAATACAGTTGAAAGATATTATTTAGAAGATACTAAGCTAAGTAAGTATTGATGGATTTTAAATTATATCATCTTATTATTCTCATTTTTTTGTAGTTTTACTTAGGTATAATTGACAAAAGTATATTTAAAGTGAAAACATGATAATTTGATTATATATATATATATATATATATATATATATATATATATATAGTGAAAGCCATGCCCCATCAAGTTAATTAACACATCTATCACCTCACATATTTCCTTTTTTTTTTTTTTCCGGGCAAGAACATTAAAGCTCTATTCTCTTAGCAAATTTTAATTATACAGTACAGTATAATCAACTATAGCCACCGTTATACATCAGTTCCTAAGACCTTATTCATCTTGTAACTGAAAGTTTTGCCAACCTCTCCCTAATTCCCCCACCCTCTAGACCCTGGCAGCCACTTTTCTACTCTCTGTTTCTGCGAATTTGACTTTATTTACTTCTTGTTTTTTATTTCACATATATGTGATATCATCTGGTATTTGTCTTTCTCTTTCTGCCTTATCTCACTTAGTATAATGTCCTCTCAGTTCATCTTTTTTGTTGTTTTTTGTTCATGTATTAATTAATGAAATATTTGTAGAGCACCTGCCATATGCCAGATACTATACTAAATGCTGGTTGAAATAGCAGTAAACCAGGACAGACCTGGTGAGCTGCAGTTTCAGTGGAGTTTATAATATAGTGGAGGAAAGTGACATTCTCTCAGCTAGGATGCATATGCAATTTCCCGGACAACCAGAGAATTGACTCCTCTGTCAGAAGCTGGGGACGGTGGTAAAAGCCTTTCAAAATTTAGAGACTCCATTATCTGTAGACCATAGAGGAAACTGTACAGAAATTATATATTTGTTTACTCTTTCACCAATACCACAGTCTTGGTTCCTGTAGCTTTATAGTAAGTCAGATAGTGTCAGTCTCCAATTTTATTCTCCTTCTTCAGTATTGTGTTAGCTATTTTGAATCTTTTGCTTCCCTATATAAACTTTATATCAGCTTGTTAATATTCATGAGATAATTTTCTGGGATTTTGCTTGGGATTGCATTGAGTCTGTAAATCATATTGGGAAGAACTGACACTTTAACAATATTGATTCTTCCTATCTATGAACATGGACTATCTCTCCATTTATTTATTTATTTGATTTCATTCACAAGAATTTTGGTTTTTCTTCATATAGATTTTGTACATATTTTGTTAAATTTATGCCTATTATATTTGTGGGTGCTAATGTACAGTAATTGATATTGTGTCTTTAATTTCAAATTCCACTTGCTTGTTGTTAGTATATAGAAAGTGACTTACTTTTACATAATAGCTTTATATTCTGCAACCTAGCTTATTAATTCCAGAAGGTGGGTTTGTTTGTTTGTTTTTGTTGTGTGTTTTTTTTGTCAGTTCTTTCATATTTTCTACATAGACAATCATGTCCTCTGCAAACAAAGACAGTTTTATGTTTTTTATTTTTTTTCTAGTGAATATACCTTTTACATCCTTTTCTTGACATATTATATTAGTAGGACTTCCAGTATAATGTTGAAATGAGTGGTGAGAGGGGACATTCTTACCTTATTCATAATCTAAAGAGGAAACTGGTAGTTTCTTACCATTAGTATGATATTGTCTGTAGGGTTTTTGTGGGTTTTTTTGTAGATTTTTTTTATCAAGTTAAGGAAGTTCCCCTCTATTCCTAGTTTACTGAGTTTATCATGAGTGAGTTGGATTTTGTCAGATGATCACATGATTTTTTTCTTTTTAGCTTGTTGATATGATAGATTACATTTGCTGATTTTTTAAAAATGTATTTTATTGACTTCAGAGAGGAAGGAAGAGGGAGAGATAGAAACATCAATGATGAGAGAGAATAATTGATCAGCTGCCTCCTGCACCACCCGTACTGGGGATGGAGCCTGCAACCTGGACCTGTGCCTGACTGGGAATTGAACCACAACCTCTTAATTCATAGGTCTATGCTGAATCACTGAGCCACACTGGCCAGCTAATTCATTGATTTTCAAATGTTGAGCCAGCTTTGCATACATGGGATAAATCCCATATGGTCATGGTGTATAATTCTTTTTATAATTTTTTGGATTCTGTGTGCTAATATTCTATTAAGGATTTTTGCATTTATGTTTATGAAAGACTAGAGGCCCGGTGCATGGAAATTCATGCACTGGAGGGGGTGTCCCTCAGCCTGGCCTGCCCCCTCTCACAGTCTGGGAGCCCTCAGGGGCAGGAGGTGACCCAGTGATCAGGGGAAGGCGACACCCCCATCACACCTCTGCTGCTGCCACTGCTGGCAGCACAAGCCCCAGCCAGCCCCGGTTACCTGAGCCTCGGGCAGTCCTGGGCAGCTGGGCAGCTGCCATCCAAGGCTTGCCTGCGCCTTGGGCTGGCCTTGGGCGACTGGGGGCCTGAGGAGACTGGGGTACTCCGGAGGCAGGTGCACGGAGCGACCGGGCCCACCTGGGGGCTGAGAGGAATGGGCGCTACCATCTTGTGGCTGTGGGCACCGCCATCTTTGAGGGCATGACAGTCAATTAGCATATTTCCTCCTTATTGGCTGTGGTTGCTGCCATCTTTACAACAGTGTGAGGGTCAATTAGCATATTCCCTCTTTATTAGATAGGGTATTGGTTTGGAGTTTTCTTGTAAAGTCTATCTGGTTTTGTATTCGGGTAATGCTGGTCTCATAGAATGAATTCAGAAATATTCCCTCTGATTCTATCTTTTGAAAGAGAATGTGTAAAGTTATTGATTCAACTTAATAGATATGGGCATCTTTAGATTTTCTATTTCTTCTTGAATGAGTTTTGGCAAGTCATGTCTTTCCAGGCATTGGTCCCTTTTATCCAGTTATCAAATATGTGAGCATGGAAGTGTTCATACTATTACCATATTATCCTTTTTAAAAAAATTATCATTATTGTTGGAAGTATCACATATATCCCCCCCTTTCCCCCATGAACCCATTCTAGCTGGCCTCTGACCCTCACCCCAGGCCTTCACCATTCTATTGTCTGTGTCCATGGGTCATGCATATATTAATACAGGTTCTTTAGTTTGATCTTTTCCCTTCCACCCACCCTCCCCCGCCTTCCATCTGAGATTCCACAGTCTGTTCCATACTTCTGTGTCTCTGGATCTATTTTGTTCATCAGCTTATTTTGTTCATTAGGTTATGCATATAAGTAAGATCATGTGATCCTTGTCTTTCTCTGATTGTCTTATCTCAGTTAGCATAATATTCTCCAGGTCCTTCCATGCTGTCTCAAAGGGGAAGAGATCCTTCTTTCCTACTGCTGCATAGTATTCCATGGTATAAATGTCCCACAGCTTTTTTATCCACTCACCTACTGATGGGCATTTGGGCTATTTCTAGATCTTAGCTATTATAAACTGTGCTGCTATGAACATAGGGATTCATATATTCTTTCTGATTCGTGTTTCAGATCTCTTAGTATACTATATTAGTATTCCTAGAAGTGGGATCACTGGGTCAAATGGCAGTTCCATATTTACTTTTTGAGGAAACGCCATACTGTTTTCCATAATAGCTGCACCAGTCTGCATTCTCACCAGCAATCTACGAGGGTTCTCTTTTCTACAAATCCTTGCCAGCACTTGTCATTTATTGATTTGTTGATGGTAGCCATTCTGACAGGTATGAGGTGATACCTCATTGTTGTTATAATTTGCATCTCTCTGATGATCAGTGACTTTGAGCATTTTTCATATGTCTCTTGGCCATCTATCTATGCCCTTTGGAGAAGAGTCTATTTAGGTCCTTTGCCCATTTTTCAATTGGATTGTTTGTCTTCCAATTGTTAAGTTGTATGAGTTCTTTATATATTTTAGATATTATACCTTTATCAGATGTATCATTGCCAAATATATTCTCCCATACAGTGGGCTCCTTTTTCATTTTGTTGATGGTTTCTTTTGCTGTGCAGAAGCTTTTTATTTTTATGTTGTTCAATTTGTTTATTTTCTCCTTTGTTTCCGTTGCTCTAGGAGATGTATCTGTAAACATATTGCTACGAGAGATATCAGAGATTTAGCTACCCACTGATGTGTCTCAGTGTGGGCCTGTTTGGGTTCT
Source organism: Cnephaeus nilssonii (assembly GCF_951640355.1). Lineage (NCBI taxonomy): Eukaryota > Metazoa > Chordata > Mammalia > Chiroptera > Vespertilionidae > Cnephaeus > Cnephaeus nilssonii. The sequence continues at coordinate 66,318,640 of NC_137084.1, read as the reverse complement.
TCTTGCTCTCTGCCTCCTGAACTTTGTGGCTTTTTTCTTCACCAAGTTAGGGAAGTTTTCTGCCATTACTTCTTGATTCTCTATCCCTTGCTCACTTTCTTCTTCTTTTACACCTATTATGCAAATATTGTTATGTTTCATGTTGTTCCACAGATCCCTTAAACTGTCTTTCTGTTTTTTAATTGTTTTTTTTTTTTTTTCTTTTTGGTTCTCTGATTGAATGGTATTTTCTACCCTGTCTTCTTATTCACTGATCCAATCCTCAGCTTCCCCTAATCTGCTGTGTATTCTTTCCATTGTGCCCTTTATTAGTGCTATGTCATTCTTTATTTCTGACAAGTCTTTTTTCATAGTTACTATATCTTTTCTCATGCTGTTGAGCATCTTTGCCATCATTATTCTAAACTCTATATCTGATAAATTTCTCATCTCCATTTCATTTAGCTCTTCTGGAGAATTCTCTTGTTTTCTCATTTTGAGATTGTTTTTTTGTCTCCCCATTTTGGCTGCCTGTTTGGGTTTGTGTCTATATATTAGGTAGATCTACTACACTTCCCAATCTCTAGTGCAGGAAAATGTCAGATGCTGTTTCTGGTTGGCCTTGAGTTCCCTGTTTGGAACTATGAGCAATCCACAGGTTGTGCCTCCCTCTGCTGGGGCTGGGTGCCTTTAGGAAAGACCAAGTTGTGCACCAGGATCTGTTTTTCCTAGCCCTAGGCCCAGATGATCAGGCAAAAACTCAAAAGCCTTCAGAGATCTGCCTCTGCTTGCAGTCCGATTGTTATTCTAAGTCTTAATTTGCCTTAGGCTATAGACCATAGGGTGGAGTGAGAAGTATTCCAACAGGTTGGGTTAATTGCCTTTCCTCCAGGCAAAAACCACCTGGATAGCTAAGGTCAGCTGAGAAAAATATCCTCAGCAGTGTTGAGGGAGTGACTCAGCACAGGAAACGGAGGACACCTCCAAGCTCCAACCCCAGAGTCCCCAAACCTGGACTCACCTCACAAAGCTGCAGTCTACTCTGCCCTCCCTCTGCTAGAGCCCAAGATGATTGGCTGCACACGAAATTTTGTGAGTTGGTCCTTTAAAAGGTTGCCTGCATTTCTACCTGTTTCTGGCTGGCAGACAGCAACCGGGCTGCTTTCCACAGCCAGATGTTCTGTGGGCTCCTTTCTCAGTTCTGGTTCTCTGGGCTAGGGAGCCCAGCTTGGGGTTTAACCCAAGAAGTCTCAGTGGGAACCCCCATAGCTGAGATATCCTTCTCGACTTTCGGCTGCTGCCTGTGGGAGCCAGACCAACCCTTTTGCGCCTCCATCCTTCCCAGGAGTCCCTATGTGGTCTCCACTTACCATCCTTGGTTAACCGGGTTCTCTCCAGCTAGGCTTCAGTTGATTTTTTCAGGGTGGTTTTTCTGTATTTTAGTTGTATTTACAGTTTGGTCCTAGGAGAGTGTCAGTAGCTTCCACTTACTCTGCTGCCATTTTTAATCTCCTTTGACCATATTATCCTTTTAATGTTCATAGAATATATAGTGATATCTTCTCTTTCATTTCTGATAGTAGTAATTTGTGTCTTCCCTCTTTTTTTTTTTCATAATTAGCCTGGCTAGAGACATATCAATTTTATTAATCTTTCAAAGAACCAGCTTTTGCTTTTTTATTTTCTTTATTGATATCCTGATTATTATTCCATTGATTTCTGATCCAATTTTTATTATTTATTTTCTTCTATTTTATTTGGCTTAATTTGCTCTTTCTTTTTTCCAGTTCCCTAAGTTGATTAAATTAAGAATTTTTTCTAATATATGCATTTGGTACAGTAAATTTCTCACTTAGTACTGTTTTTGCTGTATAGCACAGATTTTGATAATTTGTCTTTTAATTTTTATTTCATTCAAAATATGCTTTAGTTTCTCCTGATATATTGCATCTTTAACCCATGTGTTATTTAAAAATAAGTTGTTATATCTCCACATATTTAAAAAAGTTTTTTAGTTGATTTTCTATTATTGATTTCTAGTTTAATTCCATTATAGTCTGAGAGCAGACATTGATTTTTATTTTTTAAATATGTTTAGTATGTTCTGTGGTCTACAATGTGGTCTTTCTTGGTGAATATTGCATATGAGCTTGAGAAGAATGTATATTGAGCTGCTGTTTGATGAAGTAGTATAAAGATGTCAATTATATCCAGTTGATTGATGGTGTTTTTGAGTTTAACTAGTTCTTACTGATTTTCTGCCTGGTAGACCTGTCCATTTCTGATGCAGAGATGTTGAGATCTCTTACTATAATAGGGGATTGATCTATTGCTCCTCGAAGTTCTATAAGATTTTGCCTCACAAAATTCCAATGCTCTGTTCTTAGACACATACATATTAAGGATTATTTGTTCTTCTTGGAGAATGGACCCCTTTATCATTATGTTTATCCCTCTTTAAATTTCCTTGCTTGGAAGTATGCTCTGTTTGAACATTCAGATTTCCACTGACAAATTTGGGAATTATTTTTTCTGTATTTAGAACTCTAAAAGGCTTTTTCCATCTTTTGTAGTCTACAAAATTACCCAACAATTCCTTCCACCATGATTTCTGTGATTAATATTTGGGCCCTTGAGAAGATATTTTGCCAATAATCTTATTTAATTTTCTCTCCAATGGAGTCTACCCTATAAGCAGTTTCCTGTTATCTTAAAAATAAACATGTAGTAATTCACTGGCCTTCACTTTTAAACTCTATAAAAAAGTCATAAACATCTACACTAATAAAAGAGTAACATACTAATTGACCATACCTTTGCGACGCCCACAAGCCAATCAGGAGTGAGTATGCAAGTTAACCCAACAAAGATGGTGGGTTAATTTGCATACGCAGGCGCCGAGCGGCGGGGGGCAGGGTGGGACGCTTGCGTCGTCACCATGGTGACAACGCAAGCGTTCTGCACCACCCCAGCCGCTCCGGGCCTCTGGGCAGCATGGAAAGGCGGAAAGGCAGCTCCAGGCAGGAGCGAAAAGTTGGCTCTGGCCGGAGTGAAGGCGGTGCCGGCAGCCAGGGGAAGGAAGGCCCATTCTTGCACGAATCTTCATGCATCGGGCCTCTAGTTATTAATAAATAATAAATTCGATAATTTATTGTCAAGCTTCAGGTCTCTCAGTTTAATATTTAGTATAAGTAGTAAGCAGGTTTTAAACACAATTTTGCATTATGACTTAATAAAATAAACCTTCACTTTGCTGAAAAAAGAAATGGTGAGAAAGATAGCATTTGGTGTAATCTGCTCAATATTTGGTTATGTAGGGCTCCCCCATTATTAATGCTCCTTCAGAACTGCATGATCTACCATTGTAAGAACCTGAGGGGGAAGCATTAGTGTCAAAGCATACATGCTAATGCTAACCCCAGCCTTTGAATTGTTGTACTTTAATTACTCAATTAACACACAATACATTCTCCTTTTAAAAATTAAAATATTACCAAAGACTTAGTCTTTGATCATTACTTCTAATCTGTTGACTTCTCTACCATTCCTCTATACGTCTATCTCAGTTTGTTGTGCATGAGCATGCATATGGGTGTGCGCATTGTGAAATGTGTTGTTTTGGATGTATTAGTACATAAATAGTATCACATATTATACTTTGTGTTTCATTTTTTTATATATATTTCATTGATTTTTTACAGAGAGGGAGAGAGATAGAGAGTTAGAAACATTGATGAGAGAGAAACATCGATCAGCTGCCTCCTGCACGCCCCCCACTGGGGATGTGCCTGCAACCAAGGTATGTGCCCTTGACTGGAATCGAACCCGGGACCCTTCAGTCCGCAGGCCAAAGCTCTATCCACTGAGCCAAACCGGTTTCGGCTGTGTTTCATTTTTTATCTTATTTTTATGGAACAATGACTTGAAGCCTGATGTGTGTTTTTAAACATTCTTTTTAAAAATTTTTAATATGTTTTTTATTGATTTCAGAGAAGAAGGGAGAAGGAGAGCGAGAGATAGAAACATCAATGATGAGAGAGAATCACTGATTGACTGCCTCCTGCACGGCCCCACTAGGGATCGAGCCCACAACCGGTGATCGATTGCCCTGACGGGGCATGAAATTCATGCACAGGGCGGGGTGGGGGGGGGTGGGGGGAGGGATCCTGAGTCCCTCAGCCTGGCCTGCACCCTCTCCAATCTGGGATCCCTCTTGCAATCCAGAACCACTGGCTCCTAAGTGCTCACCTGCCAGCCTCCCCTCCTTGTCTGAGCCCCTAACTGCCTATCTGCACTCCCCTCCTGGCCTAAACCCCCTAACTGCCTATCTGCACTCCCCTCCTGGCCTAAACCCCCTAACTGCCTATGTGCTCTCCCTTCTTCTCTGCACCTTGAGACCCCAGCGCAGGAGTGCTGAGAGCTCTCCACTGAGGCCCTGCCCCCGTTCTGATGCCCCGATCTGGGCAGCGCTGAGGGCCTGCATGCGCTCCGCTGGGGGGCTGCCCCTGGAGGCAGCCTCACTGTCCTGGTGGCGCAAGTTCCCGCCCCCATCCCGCCCCCCAGCTCCTGTGCGTGGACACCATTAGGACCAATTAGCATATTCCCTCTTTATTACATAGGATAATCTTAGAGTAGTGAAACTTTTTAATATTGAGATGAAATCCAAAATTCAAAATTAAATTTGTTCAATTTTGCTACAAAAATAAATTTCAAACTTCTATAAGTCAAAAAAATTGAAAATCAAAAGACAAATTGGGAAACTATTTGGAACATATGTATAAAAACAAAAGAATGTTATTACTAAAATAAAAAATATTCTAATAAACCACAAACAGCCAAAAAGAAAAATGAACAAAAGATATGAAGATAATATGGTTTGTAGAAATGTGAAAAATGTTCAACTCACTATTATAATTAAAATAATAATGGGCATTCTAGCAATCAGACTCATAAAATAAATAAATGACTAATTGAGTGTCTGAGGGCAATTTGGTATTATCTATTGGCACTATTCATTATTTTGACCCAACAAGTTTTTCTAGAAACTGGTTCTTTAAAAACTAGTAATGTATAGAAATACCTCTAGGTGGATGTTTATTACCACAGTATTTGCAATAATGAGAAATCAAAAACAGCCCATATGTCTGTTAATAGGAGATTAATAAAATTTGATATTGAATCCTTGCAATGAAATGATCTGTATCATTAGAAAGGGTGAGCTAGCTATCTATATTCCAGATGTGAAAAGGTAGCTAAAATATGCGATTTTGTAGAAAAGCAAGCAGTGATGTAATTTTGGGTAATAATAATATTACCCATTTGCTATGACTATGTGTAGGGAACGATCTGAAAAAGAAAATACACCAACTCTTGGGATGTAATATAATAATATGCTTTGTTCTTTAAGCAAGAATTTCCAAAGGAGGCTACTATTCCTCATCATCTTGGTGCCTGAGATCCCTCTGTACTAGCTCGCATGGTCTGAGCTAGCCTCTGCTCCCTAGTGCTGTGCAGTATTGTACACCACTTTTGTCCTTCAGGTACCCTCAGAAGTTGAGAGAGACCAACAAAGAAAGACACTTAAGGTAAAAACTTGAGGTTATCTTGCATCATAAGTCAAGGTATCCAGCCTGACTAGATGGACCCCAGAACTGACAGAAGCCCACAGTGTCTTATTCGTAATCTCAATATCCCACAAGCCCTACAAACAATAATTTTGTTGTAGACACTTGTCAGTAATACCTGACCTGAATTCATTTGGCAGCAGAAACTGACCGGAACTCACATTTTATAGGCCTTGCAAATAATCACATACTTGGCTACATAAATAATAATGTATTGCATTGTGCAGTTTGTTTTGTATCATCTTTCTGAAATCTAAACAATTCTGAATTCTGAAAAATATCTGGTCCAAAAGATTTTAGTTAAGAAATTTTGGACATGTATGAAGAAATAAGTTCATAGACTGTGTTGAACATGGTGTCTGCTGGAGTTTTGCAATGTAGCAGCCCAAAAAACTACAATAAATGTTTATTAAACAGTTATTGTCATTTGTTTTTACTAGCATGCTGGGTTCTGCAGAGGGCTACAAAAGATAAATAAAGCCATAACACCTAATATCATAGACTTTTAAATTTTATCAGGGAAATAATACAGCCCCATAAGTAAATATAACATAGGTAATGTAAACTGAATGTGGTTTGGATTTTGAGGGAAAGAAAGATCATATTTAATTAAGGAGGCCAAAAAAATGGTTTTTGTGGGAAAGTAGCATGTTAAACGGACTGCTGACAATGAGGCGATGATTTTACTAGCAAGAGTTGTAATAATGGCTGTTATAAACAAAAAGTATGGAATGAGCTGAAATACAATTTAGCTAAAGCATGGAGTGTGGTCAGGGATCTGAGAAGCCCTTGAAATTGTATATGAAATTTTTGTGTGTTTTTTTCTGGGGTGATCACTCTCATAAGGTTTTCAAAGAGGTCAGTAACACCTTCTTCCAATAAAAAGCTACCCTTGCTATAAAGGAATAGTGAGAATTATTATTAAACAGAATGTTGGAAAAAAATGTGAAATGACACAATGTGGTGTTTAGCAATTAACTGAGAAAAGAGTGAGAAGCTCCTAAAGATTTTGAGCACTTTGATGACATATTTAATATGTACTTTAGGAAAATTAATATATCAGTAGTGTAGAGGGAGGATTAAGGCAGGGAAACTAGGAGATAATGAGACCAGTATGGGGACAGCACACTAAGGAAATGAGCCCGGGTGGTAGCCTAGAGAAATGGGTTCAGTGGGTAGATCAAACCAAGTTGTGTAGGGTAATGAAAGTGCCACAAACAAATGTTGGGGGGAGGCGAATGTAGATAGTGTATTTTCTACTTCTTTGACCTAAAAAGTAGGAAGCACATGATTATTTTACCACTATTTAATCAACAGGATTGATGTTGAAAGTAGTATTTAGAGAGGATTATTCCTAGAGCACCACACAACATGGATTTGAACAATTTCATGAGTCAGAGAGAACACCTGTAGAGCTGACCCATGGCTTATGAGATGTAGTTTAATTTTAAGTTATATATATTATAGTCTACCTAATGTACTCACGAGGATATTGAAATAATATAATCTTTCATGCACAATAAAATTTCTGGGAGAAGTTCTGGTCTGTTAGTCCACTTGTTCATTTGTTCATTTATTTATTCATAAAATAAAACCAAAAACTTATATTCAGTGAATTCTTTATCCAAGGATTTGTGTTAAATATTAGGACTCAGAAATGAAGAAGTCAGGTGAATAAGTCAAAAGAATAACTTATGGAGAAAGAAATGTAAGCACAATATTAAAATACAGTCTATTAATATTCATAGAAGGAATGAACTACATATTGGAAGCATAGACTTGGGAGCAGTCAACTCTGGAGTTTATTTACTGGAGGGTGGAGGGGAAAAGTATGAATCTCGTATAACATTAGATTAAAAATATTAAAATTTTAAAACCCTTATAATTTTAGTCTGTGGCAGTGTTTGTGTTGTTAACAGTGGAGACCACAATGGCTGATCTTCTGTTAAGCAGAGCATTTCAGTGAATGTTCCTTTATCCACACTCAGTCCAGAGCCCACTACGGGTTGTGGGAGGGTGTAAGTAAGTATGAAGAACTGAACCTCTGTGTGTACAATTGTAACATAAAACAGGGTTGTCAGCTGAGGCAGAGTAGGACATAGACAGTCTAAGGACAAAGTAAGGGGCAAAGGCTCCAGGGGAAATAAATTCCTGTGAGAAATTCCCTATTGCAGGGACTGAATTGGTAAATCTCTAGGAATGGTGACGTCTGACAGCAACTTTGGAATTATTTTACTGCCTTATGTTTTCATTACCTCCAGCTACTCCCAAACCTTAAGTGAATTTTCCTTTTTTTTTTTTTTTTTTTGAAAAATGAGCCCTGGGCTAGGATTCTTTTTTTTCTTTTTAAAAAAATATATTTTATTGATTTTTTTACAGAGAGGAAGAGAGAGGGATAGAGAGTTAGAAACATCAATGAGAGAGAAACGTCGACCAGCTGCTTGCTTCACACCTCCTATTGGGGATGTGCCAGCAACCAAGGTACATGCCATTGACTGGAATCGAACCCGGGACCTTTCAGTCCTCAGGCCGACGCTCTGTCCACTGAGCCAAACAGGTTAGGGCCTTAAGTGAATTTTCACTTCACATAAGCAGCTTGCGTTATTGTTGCTTTGGGGAAATGAAGAAGGTGGTGTTTACATTTATTTTTATTCAAAAGTAAGGAACGAATCATTGATATCAATGATATCTGTCCTAGAACAGTTTCCCAATGCATCAGGGCATATATTGCTTATGGAGTGCAAGGCCTCCTAATGGCAGTGGCCAGGTTCCATAGCACAGAGACACTGATGAGCACAAAGTCCTCCCTTATATGTGGCCAAGTACTGCAGGTTATCTGGATCCGAAAAGAACCTCAGGTTGAAGATAATATCAATTAAATTAAGCATAGTAAGCAAGAAAAAAATAGAAGAGCGGAAATATCTCCTGTCTCTAGTAATAGTTACTCATTAGCCAGATGGAGAGCTCTAAACAAGGTAATCAGATCATCAGGAAATGGAAAAAATTAGAAATTATCAAGGTCATTTTGAAATATGGATTTATATTCATTATCATAAAAGATGAGCCTTGCTCTAAGAATATGTTTTGCTAAAGATATTGGCTAATAATTATATGAAACCATTATTGTAAACACTTTTAAAAACTTGGTACTTAGAACCTGAAGGCAAACCTCTAGAATTTTTTCAGCAATGTGTAAGGTCATGTGGTACCCAATTTAGTCATTCACAGATTTCACTTAACCTAAGGAAAAGTGTTTCGAAGCCTCCTTTGAGGGTTCCTAAGTAAAAAAAAAACCCTCCTTTGAGGGTTCCTAAGTAAAAGTCTTACTCATTACATTGCACCTTATTTATTATCCGGTGTCTCTTTGTCCTATTTATTTGTAATAAAAGCTGATTTACATCAAGGAGGGCTGAAAATTGCTAGCTGAATTTCGGGGGGAAAGGTGGAACTGAAAAACAATTATGGTGACTAAGTAATCTGTGCTGCAGACAGGCCCCTCATTCATTGTCCATGGCTTCTGGATGACTATCTCCCATCTTCTCCTCCTTCTCAGCCTTCCCGTGCTCGCCCACCCCCACTTCCAGCTGATCATTTTCCTTCCTAATTTTCTGAGAAAACTTCATGACACTGCTACCACCACATGTTCTCATGTGGCAGATGACCCATCTTGACTTTTCCTCCTGTTTCTAGAGATCCGGGCTCCTCTTCAAGGCCAGCCTTCTCCCCACATGCACAGGGTCCAGTTTCCTCCTCTCGACTTCAGGGCAGATTGCTATACTCAAAAGAAAAACTAAATTGCATAAATATGAGGGGGGAACATTTACATATGTGTAAAACGTCATAATCTTGCTTCAGAGTAGCACAGTGATTTAAATAATGTTATTGACATAATTTTGTAATATTTTCATGTTTCATACAGATGTCTTACATGCCTCCTTACTCAGTAGTATGTGAAATTTTCTTAAGGTCAAATAGTGGTATGGGTTTTTTAATTTTTGTATGCAGTTCCTTATCTCCCTTAAATGCCTACTCGTTAGCTAAATATATAATTGGAAATATAGGTGTAACTAGTTAGATGCTGCATACAATTTGGTGTTTTACAACTTAAAAGATATGTAAATAATTAGGAGAGAGTTCAGAAGAGATCTCCAGAGCATTGTTTTGTCTATAAAGACAGCAGTAGGACTAGCTTTAGGAAGGATAGACGAGAAACTGCTCCACAGTCAAAAAGAAGTTAAATTCAACAGAGGTGAAAGGAAGAAAGAAGAGGAAATAATTTTGAATAGTAACTTTGAGGAGGACTTAAAAGAAGAATTAAATATTGGAATGTCACATGGTATGATTCTACAAACTACTTGGTTCCTCTTTTGGAATATATCCAGAATCTGACCGCTTATTCACCACCTCCGCTGACCACTTTGATTCAAACCACAATTATTCTCCTTTGGATTTACTGCAACAGCCTCTTAACGGGTCTCATTTCCACCTTTGCCCTATTAGAGTCTATACTCAACCTAGAAGCCAAAGTGATGAGTGTTAAAGTATATGCCAGATCATCTCACATCTCTGCTCAAAACTCTGCAATGGCACTGTGTTTCTTTCAGAGAAAAATCAGTGTTCACAGTGGTCTCCCAGGCCCTTTCAGGACCTGAGCCCTGTTACTCTCTGAACTTCCTTTCCACTACTATTCTCCCTGGCTCCGTCAGCTCTAACCTTACTAGTTTTCTCAGACAATCCAGGCCACCTCTCAGGGTCTTGAAAATCAGCTCTTAACTCTCTCATTCCATTTTCTGACACTCCACACCCACTCAGCTCATTCTAAGTTCTGGCTTTGGTGAATGTCTGGAAACATACCAAACTGCCAGTCTCTCATTTAACATAGATAGCCCCACCCCACCCCTAGATATTGTACAGTTGTTTGATTTAACAACTCTGTCAGTAATATGTAGATGTGATTTTAGGGAAAATTATACTTAAATTTGATTTTCTAAAAGAAACAAAAGAAAACTTTGGGTAATAATCTACTTTGAGGTATGAAAACAAAAGATGACAGTGTCTGAGAAACAAGAATGTCATAGGAAACATCTAGATGAGATGAAAATGTAGGTGGATGAGATGAGAAAATACTAAAATAAGATCCAAAAAATGCAGTAGCAGAGTTAAAATCTATATGGGAAACCATAAAGAGTAGAACATAAAATCAGTTATGTAGAATTCAGATTTAAGGAGTTACCACACAATGAAAGAAAACGGGCAAATTGATGACAATTTCAAGCTATGATTTACTAGAAGCCCGGTGCACGAAATTCGTGCACGGCGGGCGGTTGTCCCTCAGCCCAGCCTGTACCCTCTCCAATCTGGGACTCCTGGAGGGATGTCCGACTGCCTGTTTAAGCCCAATCCTGGTGGGGCCTAAACGGGCAGTCGGACATCCCTCTCACAATCCAGGAATGCTGGCTCCCAACTGCTTGCCTGCCTGCCTTCCTGATTGCCCCTAATCGCTTCTGCCTGCCAGCCTGATCACCCCCTAACCACTCCGCTGCCAGCCTGGTTGATGCTTAACTGCTCCCCTGCCAGCCTGTTTGCCCCCAACTTCCCTCCTCTGCCAGCCTGGTCACCCCTAACTGCCCTCTCCTGCAGGGTTGATCACCTCCAACTGTCCTCCCTTGCAAGCCTGGTCCCTCTCAACTGCCCTCCCTTGCAGGCCTGGTCCCTCACAACTGCCCTCTCCTGCTGGCCATCTTGTGGTGGCCATCTTGTGTCCACATGGGGGCAGGATCTTTGACCACATGGGGGCAGCTATATTGTGTGTTGCAGTGATGATCAATCTGTATATTAATCTTTTATTAGATAGGATAGAGGCCTGGTGCATGGGTGGGGGCCAGCTGGTTTGCCCTGAAGGGTGTCCCTGATCAGGGTGGGGGTTCCCTTGGGGTGTGGGGTGGCCTGAGCGAGGGGCTTGTGGTGATTTGCAGGCCGGCCACGCCCCCTGGCAACCCAAGGGGAGGCCCTGGTATCTGGAATTTATTTTCCTTCTACAATTGAAACTTTGTAGCCTGGGGCGGCAGCCATTTCTGGGGCGGCAGCCATTTCTGTGGCAGTTAATTCACCTTCTACAATTGAAATTTTGTAGACTTAAGCGGGTGAGCCCTGCCAGGGTGTGCGGAAAGCTTTGCTTCCCCTGTTGCCGCCGGCAACCCTGGCCTGCTCTCTCAAGCTCCATTCTGCCGCCATTTGTTTGAATTTGTTTACCTTCTATAATTGAAACTTTGTAGCTTGAGTGGAGGCTTAGGCCTGCAACGGCTATGGAAAGCTTGGCTTGCTCTGTTACCTGGGAAACCTTGCTCTCTGTGGCTGTAGCCATCTTGGATTGGGGTTAATTTGCATACTCGCCCTGATTGGCTGGTGGGCGTGGCTTGGCTGGTGGGCGTGGCTTATGTATCGGAGTGATGGTTAATTTGCATATTACCATTTTATTAGAGAGGATTGTTTTTACCATATTCAGTGTGCTGAATATTTTATCTAATTTAGACTCATTTAATTATACTATAGTGTTTATCTTTATTCCCATTTTATAGGTGGATAAACTAAGACTTAATTTTCTCAAGGTTGAGTTAGTGATGGAACTAGAATTTGAGTGAAACTGGTCCAAACCTTTATGTTATTCTGTCTTTAGAATACTTTGGCTTCTAGAAAACATGCACAAAATTTGAATAAATAGTAAGATGAGTATCTATATTTAACTGTGAAAATTGTAGACATCAAATTTCACCTCTCAAGGTCTCAAAATGCATCTCCTAAAGTCAAGAACATTCCGTAATATAATCACAATATATCATCATACCCCCAAATTGAACATTGATATAATAATTTTATCTATTATTATAGCCAGAATTCAAATTTACCCAATTGTTCCCAAAATATCTTGTATAGGTTATTTTTTCATGCTGGAGCCAATCAAGAACTATGTATTTCATTTGGTTTTTAGTCTTCTTTAATCTAACAAGACCTCTCACCATTTTTTGTCTTTTGATATTGACATTTTTATGAGGAGTTTAGGTCAGTTGTTATGTAGACATTCTCCACAATCTGGATGTCTGACTTTAAACATTTTGACAAGAATCTTACACACGCTAATAGTTCTAAAACATCTGGTTTCATGTACCCTTTATATGCTTAAAAATTATTAGGATCCTAATGAGTTGTTATTTGGATTATATAGATCAATATTTATCATATGAGAAATTAAAACATAATTTTTGAAATCTTTTATTAACTCATTTAAAACAAGCAAACTTATTAGATGTTAATTTTTCAAACCAAAAAATGTAATGACAAGAGTGACATGTTTTACATTTTTACAGGTCATTTAATGTCTGCCTTAATAGAATGCAGCTGTGTCTCATACCTTCGTCTACATTCATCTTTTGCAATAGTTTGTTTTGGTTGAAGCATATGAAGAAAATGCTTCAACCAAAAGACATTCAACAGATGTCTATTTGGAAAATGGAGGAGTACTTTAATTGTCTTTTCAGATTTGACAAGTGGAGGTCATTTCATTTCATTGCAAAAGGATGATTTTCTACTATTATTCCTTCTAATTTTATTGGCTATAAATCTTTTTTTTAATAGTTCTTTCTCTCTTCCAAAAGTAATTTGGTAATCTTAAAATGTAATTTTTGCTGGAAGGCTTATTAGATGTTTAATTATATCCCTTTATTTATCAATTTTTAAAGTAATGAGTTTGTGCCTTAGCAGCCTCCAGTAGTTTCTAGTGAATTCATTTTGTTTCTTTCTTTCCTTTTTTTTCTTACATATTATATGTACTCATGGCTTTTTATATACTCAATGTGTTTTAATCACTTAAACTAAATTATTTTTAATGTTCAAATTGTCTTATCTTTGGTCAGTGTGTCTCAGACAATTTTATTAGCTCTCAATAACACCAAATTATATCACAACAAAGTAACCCAAGCTCAACTTGTCCATTTCCAGTCCCAGCCATGTCCCCAAGAAGCCCTGTGTTATGCAAAGTGCTGAGGTCCCAGAAAACCTCAGGATTAGGATTTAGGTGCCATCTGGTGGTGGCCGACCAGTGAAGTTTAATGCTGCACTGGCTGCTATCAGTGAAGTTGTCCCGCTAAGTCTCATCTGGCCTGCGGATGGGCGACACTAGGGGCCGCTGGCCAATGCTATTTTGCTGCCAGCCAGACTTTCCCAAGACAAGGTTTTAGAGTACAGAAAACAGTAAAGCAGGGCCAGCAGAGGGGTGGGAGGCAGACCGCTCATGAGCAAGCTATGTGCGATCAAAACACTGGCCATTTACAATCCAGGTTCACCTCTAGAAGCAGTTCCTCTTTGGCCTTTCTTAGGCCCAGTTGCTGCAGAGGTCTCACAGTCCGCTTACAGGTGGCCTTCACTATATTTCCACAGGGTGAAGGGGGAGTTGGGCACGGGAAGGGGCTCATGTTCCCAGTTACCATACACCCTGGCTCCTTTTAGATGAAAATATTAGATACGACAATCTGGATGCAGCATTTATTGCTGCTATGGTATTCTTTACTTCTGATCATTTTCAGTAGACAGTATCAACAATTATAATGGCATTTCAAGAAGATAGAAGGGATTATTTAAAAAAAACAGTGTTGGGACATATTTGACAAACAATAAATACTTGTTGAATGAATGGGATTTTGTGAAATTATACATTCACTTAACAAATATTAAAAAATAGATATTATGTACCCTGTACAGATTGGTTGGAAGGAAACATGAAAATGAAAATATTGGCATGCTAATGAGATTGTAGATAATTTTCTGTTTTGAATTTCCTTAATTGGCTACAAAATGTTTCTAATACAATTTATTAAATAAAAAAATGTAACCAGATAATTGCTACATTCTTTTTTGTGTATACTGAATTTGAGCTACCTGCAGAGAGATGGTCAGAGCTCAGGATGAGACTTTAGAGCCATGAGACGATGATGAAACTACCCACCTAGTGTATAGAGTGGAGTACAACATATAAAGGGGAGGCAAAGGAAGAGGGATTGGCAGAGGGAACTTAGAAGGGACTGTTGGAAAGATAGATGAAGAGTCATAAGAGTCATGCCCTCCCCTCCCCTCTCCCCAAAAAGGAAGGGGGCAGGTGGGGAGAGAAACTGCCAGTGGCAAGTTATACGGAATGTCAAGAAAAAATCCACAGTATTTAGGAATGAAGAAATCTCTGATGATGTTAAGCCACGTTATAAGGACAGTGAAGAGTGGCCACTTTATAAACCAAATAACAGTATGCTGAGGAGTAAAGAAGTTGGGAAATTAGAAAGTCAAATGAAGATTACTTTCTCAACACCTTAGATGGCAAAGAGAGGGATAGAGTCAGGGAGAATTCAGAATGAGACAGAACTCCTTTCTCTGTCTCTCACTGTCTCTCTCTCGATGCTGGAATTTTTGGAATGAAAAACTTGAGGACATCACTGGACAGGGGAGACTAAATATTTTAGAAGAGAAAGGGGGGAATTGGTGGGGAAGATTTGAAAGCAGGCAGGAAGGAATGGTTTCAAGTACAGAAACTGAGAGCCCTGGTAAAGGTGCACTCTTTCTCCGAGGCATTGAAGAAGGAGGTACTGTTATAAATCATTTAAGAAGCAGAAAGGAGACAAGTCTGCAGCCTTCCAGCTGTCGAGATTTCAGGCTCTTTTTCAGGTATTTGTGACCTAGGAGCAGAGAATACGGCAGCATGCTTTCAAACAGTAATTACACCCATGAGCACTGTTTGTTTAAGTTTGTTCTTTATATATGATGGAAAATCTTGTTTCCTATTTTCTGTTCTCTCGAGAAACCTGTTTAGATGAATAATTTATAGTTAGCTAGATAGATAGATATAGATGAAAGACGGAAAGAAAGAAGGAGGGAGGAAGGGAGGGAAAAAGAAAGAGAGAGAGAGAAAGAAAAGAAAAAGAAAAGAAAGAAAGAAAGAAAGAATGAGAGAGAGGGAGGGAGGGAGGGAGGGAGGGAGGGAGGGAGGGAGGGAGGGAGGGAGGGAGGAAAGAAAGGAGGGAGGGAGGGAGGGAGGGAGGGAGGGAGGGAGGAAGGGAGGGAGGAAGGAAGAGAGAAAGAATTCTTGGTACTTAACATGACCCAAGCCATTTTATAAAGCAAGCCGACTGCCAGTTCTCCCTGGAAGGGGTGGGTCTGTATCACCTAAAGGGATTATTCTTGCATTTGTAAGTGAGGCCATTAAGTCCTTGATTTATTCAGCTCTTACTAAGTGCGTAATAAGTGGCTCAAACCACCTGTGTTAGCACATGCCACTTGGCTCTTTATAACAAGCCCTATGGGCTTTTCAGTGCGGAGATGTGCCATCTTGCTGTTGCCCAAAACTGCTTCTGTCTGTCCGTTCCCTTAAAAATTTGTAATTCTGGAGTTGTCAGCCTCTTTAGTCTCTCAGCACAGCTCAGGATTCCTAATAAAGAGAATAAAATAGTATGTGTGTAGTATGTGAACATAATGTTGTGGAAGAATATCTTTTTAAGAAAAGACCACTTATTCTTTGCCAAAAACACCCATATCGAGAACCACTTTGTCATTGGCTGTCTCATAGACCTGGCCTTTTTGCATTTTGCCATTTGAGCATATCCTGTCCCTCTCTTGACTAAGCACACATTTAAGGTACCTCTGTGTTCCTTTAGTACAAACTTCGGCCAGAAGAGTGAATCTGATTTTAATGTCAACTAATATAAAACACTATAGGAAAATCCCTTAATATTAAAAATTATTTTTCACATTTAAGAAGTCTAAGTAAGCTGATGATGTTGAAATACTAATCAAGTATTTATTAGGAATAATAAATTGTTCCTAATTTATTGTCTGTTTTATAGGAATTTGTCAGAAAATAAGGAGTGCCAAAGAAGTAAATTTTCCACTTAGTTAATATTTAAATGTCTAAGCTAACAAGTTTTTTTTTTTCATTTTTGTTCAATCTAAATTAGATTGTTCCATGCCTCATTAAACAGAACACATGTTTTTTATTTAGAAACTCATCATTGTTGGATATTAAATTCATATTGTGGACCTTTTGGAGGTTAAAATAGTTTCCCTGACATAAAATGATCCCAGGGTCACATATCCATATTTCTTCTGTCCTCTCCTTCATTGAGTACTTCTCATTGTTTTAAATTGTCCTCCCTTTATCATTATTTCTATTCATCTTGTTTTCTAAATTTTGGCCAAAATAAACCAGGTGACCAAGTCATTACAATTAGTGACATTCTTTACAATGCTATTCATAATCATTAGACCCTTTAAAAGTGAGCTAGCTCCAGGATTTTTCAATAGAATTAAACATAGATTTATACAAAGTTAGTCTAAAGACTTATTTAATGTTTTAGTCTGAATCTGTTTTCTTGAATGTTTAGATTTTAGAAAAAAAAAAGGGGTGGGGAGTTCACTAGAGTTTGACTGTTTTATATAACTAATGCTTATCAGCAACTTGAAATGCCAGAAAGGTCTAAGGACATTCTGATGATGGCACCATTGATAAGATACACAAATCTTGAACAAAATATTTTTAAAGAGCCATGGAATGTATTTCTAAGCTGTGTTCACCTCAGTGAGGCTCCTGGAGGCACAGGTAACGTCCTGAGCAGGCCTGGAGCATTACCCATGTTCCGTTCTGCGAAGCAGGAGGCTGGCTGAGATGGCCATGCACTTGCTGATGTGCACTTACCTTCCTTTCCAGTTGTCATGGCAGGAAGTTCCCATGGCTCTTCGGACATTGTAAATAATTTTACCTCTTCTGTTTTAGGACAGCATAATTACTTGTGTGCTGGAAGAAACGACTGCATCGTTGATAAAATCCGCAGGAAAAACTGCCCAGCATGTCGCCTTAGGAAGTGCTGTCAGGCCGGCATGGTCCTCGGAGGTAATGTTGATGTTGTCATCGGCAGTACGCTGATATTTACCCTGTTCACCTGTGGGCCAGGAAATTCAATTTCCTCATTCATCTTGGTTCTTGCTTTGCTTTTTCTATCTTGATCATTGTTGTCTGAATGAAGCAACCAATACTATCTCATTCACTGTATAGATTCCCAGCATATAAGGTCTGTTATGAGAGGTAATAAACCTCCATTTGTCTATGTTGCTTATAAATATACGTTATGGCCCAGCTGGTGTGGCTCAGAGCTTGAGCATTAAGCCAGGAACCAAGAGGCTACTGGTTCGATTTCCGGTCAGGGCATGTGCCCAGGTTGTGGGCTTGATCCCCTGTGAGGGGCATGCGGGAAGCAGCGGATCAAAGATGTTCATCTCTCATTATGGATGATTCTATGTCTCTATCCCTCTCCCTTCCACTCTCTGTGAAAAAAATCAATAATATATATATATATATATATATATGTATATGTATATGTATGTTATGGGTGTTCACCAACCTTTCATTAAGTGACATGAATTGGAGTCCTGGCACTGCATTTATTGCCTGCATGACCTTGAGTAAGTCACCAACCTGTTCTGGGCATCAGCCTCCTTGTCTGTAAAATGAGAACACTAAAGACCCTTCCAGAACAAAAGCTGATTCTGTGAATTCAGAACATTAATCTCCATCCCTCTCACTCTCCATCAACCCCTCCCTACTCTCTTTATATAACTGTATGTTGACCCCTTATACTTACTAGGTACTGTTTTAAGTTCTGGAGTATAGCACCAAACCAAATGGACCAAATCCCTGCCCTTGTGGTGCCTACATTCGGGGTAGAGGGGCAGAGGGGAGGAGGAGCAATAAATATGTATGTCAAAGGATAATAGATCCTGTGGAAAATGGTAAGCAGGATGAGTTAATAGAGAATATCGGGGAGGGGAGTCACTCCTGAAAACTTTTTTTATTAATATAGTATTTATTTCACTTAGCTGTTTCCTAAGCAATGTTTCTGAAATTACAAGTTTGATGTGGTAGCTATAAATTTTCTAAAACACAGTTTAAATATAACTATTTAAATATATATTCAGTATACCACCTAAACACAGCTAATGTACTATGAATGGTTTGTGTTACCTTCTGGAAAAGAGTGCATTAGTGCCAATTTTTTTTTTAATGTTAAGTACCTGCTTAATTCTATTCCTGCTGCCCTTGAATGTGGTACAGCCTAATCCATAATAAAATAATTATCAAACAGAAGAGTGACTTAAGAGAAGTACCACACATTGCTAGCAAGTAGAAAAAGGAAAAAATTAATTCCATCTGAGGGAGTAGGCAAAAGCTTCAGAGAGGAGATTCTCAAAGAATGAATAGAAAGTTTATAAGTGGAAAAGGAGAAAGGAATTTAGAATGAAAATCCTGTGTCTCTAAAAAAATGCATTCCAGTGATGATTTTTCAATTATTTAATGGGAACAGCAAGATATAAAGCTTGAAAGCTATCTTGGGCTAATAACCAAAAGGAGATGAAGAGAGCTGGGGTCTGGAGTTTGAACTCTATTCTGTAGGTGCAATGGAACCTGTGATCTTTCTCAGAAACCATTTGCTGACTATCCATGGAATAAAGCCCAGATTTCTAACTCAGGACATGGGGCCTTTCATCACCTAGTGGTTGCTCTCTTTCTCTAAGCCCTTCTCCCACCAATCCTTTGGGAACTCTACAGAATGTTCACCTGTCCTTGCATGTGTGTTACTTTTGCCTGCACCATTCTCCCTTCACTCCTTATCAACTCTTACTTATCCTCCACGGTAAGTTCTAGCATAGTGTGTGTGTGTGAGAGAGCGAAAGAGCGAGAGCGAGAGAGAGAGAGAGAGAGAGAGAGCGAGCGAGAGAGAAACCTTCCCATCTCTCCAGTCACTGCAGGTTGGGAAGTTGAAAGCCCTTGATCCAGCCTGGATTGGATTGCCTTGACTGGACTTACTTTAGCATCTCAAATGGAATATTGACCAAATTGACTGAGTAGTGGATGAGACCCAGCTATGCTACCCTATCCCAGCCACATGAGGCATTGGGAATTCATTCCTATTCCCATTCTCTCTCTCTCTCTCTCTCTCTCTCTCTCTCTCTCTCTCTCTCTCTCTCTCTCTCTCTCTCCATAGTTTCTTAATCACCTTCACTATAATACTTGCCTTCCTGTTTTATGACTATTTACCAGTATTTGATTCAAGGACTTTCTCCTTATCCAACATTGAGCTGTTAGAAAGCAGGATTTCATTTCAGTGTTTTCATGGTGCAAAGCTTTTTCTTTGCAGCCTTAAGTTTTAGCATGTGCACCCTTCTCCGGGCCTTCTTCTGAGCTTTAAGTAGATCTTGGCTAAGTCCCGAAAAGGTTTTCTGCAGCTCCTTGGCAAATTCTAGGTTATGTAGCACTTCTCTACTGAAGCACATTTCTCTACTGCTTCCAACTTGTCTGGATTAAGTTGCTCTCCCTTTTTCAGGTGTTCCTTGCAATCTTCCGATTTGAGCTTCTTTTTCTCTGTGTTTCTAATTTTGTGTTTAAGGCACACGAGTCCATTGTCAACATAGGTCTCCTGTGCTGGCGAAGGGGGGGCTCTCTGGCTCTCCCCATGCTGACTGTGGCTCATTTGGGGCTCTGCTCACGTCATAGTCTCCCCTCTTCCCTCTCTGAATGGCCTGAGGTAACTGACAGCCAGAAGGAGGTGAAGAGGACAGTACCATTCAAACAGGTGAGGCTCCCCAGGCTGCCTAGGCCCCTGTGGCTTCCAAAGCCAGCGGGAGACAGGAGAGCTACAGGAGGTGGGCTGGTGCCACCCACCCTTGAGTCCCGTTTCTTCCTCCTTCATCCTCTCCACCAGGGTCCCTGCTGGCAGTGTATTCAGGAGGGAGCTCAGCCAAATCAGCACTGTGGCTTTCTGTGCATTCTTGAATATAAAGTCCATCCGTCGTCGTTTCCAGGACACAGAAAGAGTATTTGGAGAAGGAAAAGGGACGTGGTCTGAAATAGTGCTTTCCACTGTGAGGAAGGGTGCTCTCTCTTTGAGGTAGCTTCCATTCCGTGATTGCATTTGTTTTAATCATCCTACTATTGTAATGGAAAAGTGATTAAACATGAGCAGAGTAACATGATGAAACACAGCCTTGGATAAGCTGGGGTTCATGTAGAAGAGAGACTCAGTTCCAATCAGAAACAAGACAAACCGTAAGAAATAAAGTTTATAAGAAGAAGAGAGCGTCAGAGAAAACTCAGAACTGGGATGAAAGGGACGGATTTCATTAGGGGTGTGGACTAAAGTAACAACAGAGCAGCGTCGCCAGCAAGACCTCGTTAGTGCAAAGCTGTATTAATTGACTCCAGTTTTCTTCTTCCTCGTAAGGGCAGAACGGGTTCCATTGTAGGGCTGAGTTTAACTCAGAGCCTAAACAGCCCCATCCCCAGAGATCAGAGTGGGAAATAGTCAGTAATACTGGTATGAGCAGTTGGTTATCTCTGTCCAGTCACACTGTCCTTAGTTTTGTTGTCTTCCCATCACTTTCCCAAGGTCCCGTGTTGCCATCCTGAAGCCCAGTTCTCCTGAAATCTTATGACTATTTCCCCCCTTGCATAATTTACTTCAGTCAATGAACCACCTTTTATGGGATTGACCATAAAATTAGTCATCCCAACCAGGACACTGCCCAGGATGAGATGGAATACTATCAATAATTAAAATTGGGATAACGGATGTAAACCGAGACTTTCCCAGGCTAATTGGACCATAGGGCAAACCCCCATTTTCCCCATTAAAACATACAAATATGTTCTGGCCAAAATGAATACCTAAATTTCTGGGGATGTAGAGGAAATAGTCAAATGTTTACTTATACAGTATTTAACATATTAATATGTTAGTTTCATTAGACACAAATATCAAGATCTATTGATTTAGAAGTATTGCGTTTCTGTTTTCACATTTCATTCAAACTAATTTTGCAAACTATTGGCAGCAGGGTCCTTGCTTCAATAGAGCCACTAATTATTCCTTAGAGCTCATAATTTTGTCTAAGATGTTTGATATGTAGCACTTTTTGAATTAATATAAATCTCAATAAGCCAAAAATATCCATTCACATAATATAAAAGTTTTAATATTTGCCCTATAATAGGTACTATTTTTGATTCCCCATAATATAACAATTTGCTGCATTATTAATTAGAAAATATATTAAGCCCACTACAAATATTTTTTAAAATAAACACTGATGTCTCTGTTGCTTAATTTTTAAGATCAGATTATGTTTTATATTTTTAAAATTGTTATGATATTTTATAAAGAATAAGATATTACAAATATTTTGAAGCTTCTAATATGTTCTTTTCTGAACCCATTAAGATTCATTTCTTCCTTACAGATCACTTTATTAAATTATTGTTTGATATCTTCATACTTGTAACTCATGTGTATGAATCTTTAGGTAATACAGTATTATTTTTAACTAGAGGCTCAATGCATGGAATTTGTGCAAGGGGTTCGGCCCTCGCAGCCCCAGCTTCATCTGGACTGTCGTTCTGCTGTTCAGTCTAATTAGCATATTAGCTCTTTATTATATAGGATAGCTATATAAATGGTATTGTTTTATACATTTTCAATTTGCTTTTCTCACTCATTGTGTTTTTGAGATTTGTTCATATATATACATATAACTAGAGTTTCATTTTTAACTTCTCTGTGATAAATTTCATGAACATTGCACAGTGCTTTTCTTTCTTAATGGCTATTTCTAATTTTTCATAATTATAAAATGTGCTGCAAATCTTTGAGCATGTGCTTGAGAAGTTTTCTAGGCTGTATATCTAAAAAGGGAATTTCTGGTCTATTAAGATATTATGTATTTTCAACCTCACTAAATGTTTCCTAACCACCAAGTCACTCTCCAAAGTGTTTGTTTCCTCCAGTGTATGAGATTTTTTGTTACCATGCATCCTCACCTGTGCTTGGTATTTTCAGACTTTTAACTCTTTCTAATTTAATGGTCATAAATTTGCTATCTAATTATAGTTTAACTAGAGACCTGGTGCACGAAATTCGTGCACGGGGGGGGGGGGGTGTCCTCCAGCCCAGCCTGCACCCTCGCCAATCTGGACTGCTGGCTCCCAACTGCTCGCCTGCCTGCCTTGCTGATTGCCCCTAACTGCTTCTGCCTGCCAGCCTGATTACCCCTTAACCACTCCCCTGACAGCCTGATTGATGCCTAACTGCTCCCCTGCCAGCCTGTTTGCCCCTAACTGCCCTCCCCTGCAGGCCTGGGTCCCTCCCAACTGCCCTCCAGGCCTGGTCATCCCCCAACTTCCCTCCTCTGCTGGCCTCGTCACCCCTAACTGCCCCCCCTGCAGGCTTGATAACCCCCAACTGCCCTCCCTTGCAGGCCTGGACCCTCCCAACTGCCCTCCCCTGCTGGCCATCTTGTGGTGGCCATCTTGTGTCCACATGGGGGCAGGATCTTTGACCACATGGGGGCAGCCATCTTGTGTGGTGGAGTGATGGTCAATTTGCATATTACTCTTTTATTAGATAGGATTTGTGCGCCCTTGATGAGTGAGTGGTGAGGGCAAATATTGCTTCATTTACTTATTGGCCATTTATATTTCCTCTTCCATGAATTGGTTTTTTGTATTCATTAGCTATTTTCAACTGGGTTGTCCTTTTTCTTGTGATTCATACAACTTACTATATACTCCATACTGATTCCTTGTCAGTTACAGGTAGTCTATGTCTTGACTTTTTACCTTGCTTATGATGTCTTTTTCTAATTTTTATATAATCACATATGTCAATAGTATCCCTTTATATCCTTTCTACCCCGAAGTCATACAGATAATATACAAAAAATAATCTAAAGGCTTAAGTTTTTCACATCAATGTCCTTAACCTGTCTATAAGTGTTGTTATTTTTGATGTAGAGAGGCAGGAATATAATTTTATTTTATTTTCCATATGAATAACTAGTTTCCACAATACATTTATTGACACAATGGTCTTAAAATTTTGATAGTGCACTCCTATGTAAGTAAAATGTTCAGTCTCTATCCCCAACATAAGTCTGTTTACAAGTAAATGAGATATAGTCACTACTATCAAATTATTTTACATGTTGCGATGCTTCATTTCTTTTTACTGTCTTACTAAAAATATGAATACTAACTGTAATATTTTTCTAACAATATATTAATTACAAATTCCACTGGAATTTGTAGTGCCACCTCTGTTATATGTCAAATTTCCATATTGTTTGCTTCCCTTCATGGTTTCTCTATTTTCTATAACATTTTGGAGAACAGAGTATGGGTTGTGTAATGAGGTTGTTGTTTTCTTCTCCTCCATTGTATACCCCTACAACATTACCACACTATCTGAAATAATATAAATTTATACATCTTGAAAGCTGGTTCAATAATTCTCCCTAAGTTATACTTCTTTAAAATTGTCTTTTCTTGACTCTCTGAATTATTCTTTTAAAGTAATGCTTAAATCCAGAGACAGAGAAGCATCAATCAGACAGTCAAACCTCAGAGGAAAGGTATGGGAGGGGAGGGGTAAGGGGGAGAGATCAACCAAAGGACTTGTATACATGCATATAAGCCTAACCAATGGACACAGGCACCAGGGGGGTGAGGGCATGATTGGGGGGTGTGGGGGGACAATGGGGGGATAAGGACACATATGTAATACCTTAATCAATACAGAAAAAAATAAAGTAATGCTTAAAAGGATTATTCACAACAGCATCTAACACATAAAAACACGAGTTCTTACCCTAGGATTGATATATAACAAATTTCTTTGTCTCTTTTTTTTCCCCATCAGATAATCTGTACAAACTTTACAAACTACCACTGATTGAAGTTATTTCAGGTTAACTTGTCTTCTCCAAACAACATATTGTCATTGAAAATAATTTAGGGCATTCAAAATATAGATGGCTCATAAGGACTAGTATATAATGCAGTATCTTTTGAGGGATAATTCTGGGCTAAAAAAATAAAAGCCCTTACTCTATTTCAGGCTTATATGAAAGAGAAATGGTTCAATTCTAGTGTCATCTTGTGGTCAGCATCACACACTGAGATATATAAATATGGTGCATTTATTTCATAAGTAGATTTTCACAGAATTTTATTACAAAGAAGCTGGCAAAACACTCTGATATGCCACGGTCCTGCTATTGTTCTGCCTGGGAGAGTCAGTGGCAAAAGACTAGTCTGGGGGATCCAGTTCTGGTAAACCAGGAAGAAGGTAGTCAGTTCATAGGATTAGATTCTAATTGCTAGTCCTGTACTAAATTTCTGGAGTGGGTTGTGTGGGGGTATATTTGTGGTCTACTGAGAATGAAAGCCTTTCTGGAAATGATAATCAGGGTTTCTCATGGTTGGACTCTTCCATAATTAGAAGAGTTTCTCTGAAATAATAATTGCTTACTACTGAAAATGGAGCCCACGTCCTATTCCCTCCCCCCATCCCTCCCTTTTCCTCCCTTCCTGTTTATCACTCCTTCTTGAGATTTCTCATTTCTGATATAGAAATCATTTGAATAGCAAAAGATAAAAGAGGAGAAAACACTAAAAATCATTTTAAAGATTTAATAAAAAAAACTATGGTAGAATATCAGAGGTCAAAATATCAATGTTTTTTGATGTCATAACATAGATTTTGCAGTTTGCTCTTCATGGGCTTCAACAGCTACGTTCTTATTATAAGAATTATGTTTGAGTTATTTGGTCTCTTAGTTGCATATGATTCTTGTTTTTAATGAATCACTTCCCTTACCTTCACCAGGTCACAGTGAACTTTTGCATTTTGTTTATGGCTGTATAATACTTGAGCAGGAAAGATAGTTACACCCTGAAAGATGGCAATATATCTTCTAATTTAGATGCCTTGCTTCTAACTTCTTTCCTTTAAAAACATTTTTTGTGTAATGACTCACATTTTTTTTTAATGAATACAGCTCTATGTTTTGCATTTGTGGTAGAAATGCCAAACTATTATAAAGGTAACTAGCTCTTTCAAAAATAAGTAGCTTTCTATATAAAGGAATGATTAAGTGCATAGTTATGTTTGCTGACATTTTTTTTTTAAGCTGGAGACTATTTTTATAGAGTTGTTTATTTTATTTTGGTAGAGAGCGTTATCCTCCCATTGTAAAAGGTTATGTTAGAAATCCAGTTTACCTCCATCCTCCTCCTACATCTAGATTCACCCCCAATTCTCTTAGCAAAGAGAATAACATTTTGGGCTACAGAGTATGGTTATATAGTAAAGTTTTGTGTATTTTTTCTCCTCCTATACTTGAAGCTAATAAAGCCTCAATTCCTTTTCTGAAGGATTCAAAAATTCTTGAATTTGGGACACTCAACAGTACCTTTTTGGGGGAGTACAAGTTTAGTCTCTGCCTTTAATTATTATAAAAACTGAAACTATCTGCTCTCTTTTTAATGCAGGAATTGCTGTGAGTGTTGCCTGCCACCTACCTCTTTAGACTTCTCACAGTCCTCCTCTCATGAGCATCTCCTTTTCTACCCAATCCCTTTAAATCAGCACCCCCATCCCCCGCCCCAGAGACAGTACTCTTCACACTGCCCCCCAGTTCACTGGAGTGAAGCCTCCAGCCAGACAAATAATGTCTTCTGGTCACTGTCTGATTGTCCACCCTAAATGCCATCCTACTGCTCTGGGTTTGTCAGAGCATGACCCCAATGGACTGATCCCAGCAACATCTTCCTTTTGCTAATTCAAAGTAATAACATGTAACTGGACATAATTTCTGACAGCTAATGTTGGGATAATTGCCTGTAAATCTACCCAAACTTCAGTGATTCTTATTATGACCCTCATGTCAAAGGATTTGCCCCATTCCTTAATTACCTGTTGATCTCTACCCTCTATTTCCTCATCTGATTTCCAGAAAGCCTTCTGGCTGCCGTAAAACTTACATTTTAATATCCAACATAATATTTTCCCTTTGTTTCTGCACAACAGGTCACATGAACACCTTAGGTCATCCAACATAAACACATTTTTTCCAGAAGTAAAAATAAACAGCAGAAAGACCATGGCAAAGTAAATAGCACTCATTTCAGAACACGATCCAGAATTAGTAATCATTATTATTTTATTCTGTCTAATAGCTTCATCTATGTGTTTACCTATTTGTTTGCTCAATTTTTTTCATCTCAACACTTTATTTCATTTCCTTATTTTTAAAATAAATTGTTATATAAGTTCCTTCTGTGGATAATTTTTTAATGATAAACTCTCTTTTTTCCCACTGAAAATACCTTTATTTCAACCTCATTTTTCAATCATGATTTTGCTGAGCATAAAATTTCAGATAGACTTTTTTTCTCCATATCTATCTTCCGGCCTGTATCCTTTTTTTTTTTTTTTTTAAGAACTCTCCTGTAGATCTAATAGTTTCTTTTTTTAAGGCAATATTTTCCTTATATTTGTATAAAATGTTTTTAGACTTAGTTCTCCAATTTTACTAAATGTAACCAGCTATACATTTAGTTTTATTTCTACTTGGGAATCATGATTCCTAAATCTGAGATTGTATTTTTCATAGATACCAGGAGGATCAAAACTATCCCAGTAGTCTTCAAATATTGTTTCCCTCTCATTGCCTCTTTCTACCTCCAGAAGACTAATGAGACAGTATTAGGTTAACCCATTTATCTTTCATAACTCTTTGTCCTATTTAATATTACTCATATTACCTGTCTGTGCTGTATTCTGTGTAATTTAGTCAGTTCTTTCTTCCAGTTCGCCCGAGTGATGGTATTTTTAAAAGACATCGTACTTGGTTCTTTTATAAATTTGTCTATTTTTACTAGCCATCCCCTTTCTATTCTGTTCCATTGATCTATGTGTCTGTTTTTATGTCAGTATCATGCTCTTTTGATTATTATAGCTCTGTAGTATAGTGTGATATCAGGTAGCATGATATCTCCAATTTTATTCTTTTTTTGTCAAGATTGCTTTGGCTATTCAGGGTCTTTTGTGGTTCCATATAAATTTTAGGATTTGTTCTAGTTCTGTGAAAAGTGCCATTGGTATTTTGATAGGAATTGCATTGAATTTATAGGTTGCTTTGGTAGTATGACATTTTAATAATGTTAATTATTCCTATTTGTGAGTATGGTTATGATTCCACTTAGTTGTATCTTTCTTGATTTCTTCCTTCTATGTCTTATAGTTTGCTGAGTAAATTTAACCTCTTTGGTTACATTTATTCCTAGATTTTCTATTCTTTTTGATGCAAATGTAAGTGGGATTATTTTCTTAATTTTCTCTTTCTGATAGTTTTTTATTAGTCTATAAAAATGCAACAAATTTATGAATATTAATCTTGTATTTGGCTACTTACTGAATTCATTTATTAGTTTTAGTAGTGTTTTTCATAGAATCTTTAGAGCTCTCTATATATGGCATCATGTCATCTGCAAATAATGACAGTTTTACTTCTTCCTTCCTAATTTGGATGCCTTTTATTTCTTGTCTGATTGCTATGTCTAAGACTTCCAATACTATCTATAATAATAAAAGTATAATATGCTAATTAGACTGGACATCCGAATGACCTTCCAGACGTCATTCCATATGAAGTCGCCACGGCGGGGGCTGAGGCAGAGGCGGTTAGGGGCGATCAAGCAGGCAGGCAAGCAGTTAGGGGTGATCAGGCAGGCATGCAGAGTTGTTAGGGGTCATCAGGCAGGCATGCAGAGTGATTAAGGGTGATAAGGCAGGCAGGCAAGCAGTTAGGGGCAATCAGGCAGGCAGGCAGGAAGGTAAGTAGTTAGGAGCCAGCAGACCTAGATTGCGAGAGGGTGCAGGCCTGGCTGAGGGACCTCCCCCTTCCCCCTCCCCCCCTTGTGCATGAATTTCATGCACCAGGCCTCTAGTGCTGAATAAAAGTAGTGAAAGTGAACATTGTTGTCTTGATCCTGATCTTAAAGAAAAATCTTTCATCTTTTCACCACTGAGTATGACATTAGCTCATATATGGGTTTATCATATTTTGGCCTTCATTAAGTTGAGCTTGGTTTCCTGTATCCCATTTCGCAGAAAATTTTTTATTCTAAATGAATTTTGGATTTTATTAAATGCTCTTCTGTATCTTTGTTACGGTCATGTTTTTAATGCTACATTTTGTTTAATTGGTGTATCATAGTATTTTAAGATTGGAATAACATTAAAAAACATTTAGTTCAGCCTTTGTGCTCTTGCCTATAGGTCTTTTCCAAGAGTCCCACCAAGTGAACGTGCAGCCTGCTCCTGAAACTCCAAGCTCTGTAATCTAACACTGGGCCTGCCATCTTCCTTCCTCTTCATTTCCTCAATTTCCAAATAGAATTAATAACACCTACCTTTCAATACTGTTGAGGCAAAATGATATAAATAAAAAATTCCCAGCATAGAATAGATACTCCATGAATGTTACTTTAATTGTGTATTTTTCTAATTTTGTCTAGACATTTATTAGATATAATTAATTGTTTATAGTAGAAGACCTGGACAAACTAAAAATAGTTACTTAAACTTTTTATTTGTCTTGATCTAGCAGCTTTTATTTCTCTTAAAATTCCCATACTCTCCAAATGTTACTTCCCTTCCCTCTAGTGATTCATTCCTTCCCCAGGGAGTCCAACTGATCTCTGTGAACCATCTGCATCATTTTTATTTATTGACACTGGCATCTGTTCTCCTGTCACCTACAGGTTCTGGCTCAAATCCTTGGGAACTTTATAGCAAGTGTTATCCTTTTCTTTATGGAGACACCTGAGTTCAGAAATCACCAAGGCAAATAAATGCTTAGAGAGACTAGGCAGGTAACATCATTGAGTAGAGTAGCAAGACTGAAGAAAACTGACCAATGGCCTACTACCAGTTTGTGGTACGAACTAAGATATATTGGAGTGTCCTTGCACCATTCAAAAGCAGCAGCTGCAATTCAGCACTAACAGATTACTGCCATCAAACCAATTCAGAGATGTTTTCATAACTTTGGAAAACATTGTATGAGCTAAACAAAATATATCTATGGGCCAGATCAGGCATTAGAGCCATCAGATTGAAAACTCTGTTTAGATCTTTGCAAACAGTCATCATGCCTCTCTTATCCTTTTTTCCTGGATAACAAGCACAGCCACTTCATACTGTTAAGCAGCCTATACCTGGCATAGAGCAGGTGGGAGCTGAAATCTAGCCTGTCCTCTGATCACCCGGACTTTCTCTAATTCATTTCATCTCAAGGCACCTGTGGACTAGCATCAGCCCAGCTGAACATCCTGGTCCCCTTCAACCATTCTTCATGACACAGATTTTCTACTCATCTCACCATTGGACTCTTTTCTTCCTAACACATCACAATTCATCAAAGTAGAATTTCCAAAGATGGTCTAGAAATACGAATGTGGCCTAATCAGCATGGGGTTGAGACTTTCTCATCCCTAATTTAGAAAAGAGATGCTTAATTTGGGGTTTTAGATCTCACAATAATTTCTACATTGGCTTCAAGGCATTTAGAGGAATCTATAAACCCACTTAAGATTGTATACAAGATTTTGTGAGGTTTGCATATGTATATGCATATTTTGTTGTTGTTAATCCTCACCCGAGGATATTTCTTCCATTGATTTTTTTAGAGAGAGTGGAAGGGAGGGAGGAGGAGGGAGAGACAGAGAGAGAAAGAAATATAGATGTTAGAGAGACACATCGATTGGTTGCCTCCTGCACATGCCCCAGGGCCAGGGAATGAACTCACAATCCTGGTACGTGCCCTTAACCGGAATCGAACCCATGACACTCTAACCACTGAGACCACAGGCCAGGCTTTGTATGCGTATTTTTAAAAGAATAAAACCCAAAAGAATATTCAACATCTATGAAAGACTGTTTCAATTAGTCTGTAGCATTAGCTTTTGGGAGGCAGTCCTGTCAGAACGTTGACCAATATTGAGCTTAGTCTCTGCTAAAAGCCATTTGTCTTTTCATATATGTTACTTACTACAAAACTCCATAACTCCCTCCTGGATACCGCACTCACCCGATTAATGCTGGTATCACTGATTCTTTCATCTCAGTCTGAATAAGTATCAGTTTTACTTATTCAATTTTATTTTATTAGAGTGGTGCTAAAACCTATAACGTTACAATTCTAAGACTTAAGAAAAATAATATTCTGCTGGAAGATTCAATTGATATGTTACTTACATTAACTTTTTTTTTCTCCTCTGTAGGTCGAAAGTTTAAAAAGTTCAATAAAGTCAGAGTTATGAGAGCACTAGATGCTGTCGCGCTCCCGCAGACGGTGGGCATTCCAAATGAAAGCCAAGCCCTAAGCCAGAGAATCAGTTTTTCGCCAAGTCAAGACTTACAGTTGGTCCCCTCGCTGATCAACCTGCTCATGAACATTGAACCAGACATGGTCTATGCAGGACATGACAACTCCAAACCTGATACCTCCAGTGCTTTGCTGACGAGTCTTAATCAACTAGGCGAGAGACAACTTCTTTCCGTAGTCAAGTGGTCTAAAGCACTGCCAGGTAAAAAATCATTTGCAAATAGTAGCAAGTAACAAAAATGTTACTGTGTTTGTTGTACTAGTCGATTGTTAAATAAAAGTCTGTGCAGTAAATTACCTAGAATGTAAAAAGCAGCTTATAATGTGTTTCAGCAGCTCAAAGTAGTTAGGATCCTAGATTATGTTCTATTTGTCTAGGACCCTACTGTGTGACATTGGAGAAACAAAATATGTAGCTAACACTCTGATTCTTATTAATGAGTCAAGAATGACATATGTCAAACAGTTAACAAGCAGCATGCATTTATGTTCAACATAGACATGATAGTAATTCAAAGAAAGACACATTGACCATCTTCTTAAACATGTCTAGTTCATTCTAAACCCTGTTTTGATCAAGCTCAGTTGGTTGAAAATAGAACTAGATGAATCTATTATATAACACATCAAAATAGTATTCAGAGTACAGCAGGGTATCTACAGGCAACCAAGAAACAAAAGTTCTAAACATAAATAAATAATTTTCACAGAGAGAAATGAATCTCCAGTCACTATTTTCTCTGATTTATACCAAACCAAGGAGGTGACAATTTGAATTTAAATCCTATCATCATGAAAGGATTTCAGTTATGTAAGCTATTTTTGCTCCCTCAGCACCACTTTACAGGAGCTGAGAGGTTGAAAGAATTACAAGGACACAGTTCTCCCTTGGCTAAATCTTAGACTGCAGAGGCAAGAGAATATGTGGGTAGCAATTGCTTTGTGGAGGTGTTAATCCCGTACTTAGAAATAGAACTCTTTTTAAATTACATTCCCTTTACACCAATAATATCCTTATACTCCTTTAGACTAATTTATTTTTCTAATACCTGATCAAGAATTAAACATATGTTATTTTAGTCTCCAAGTAAATTCAGTAGCCTTTTAAAAATATATTTTCTTCCCAATCTGCCTTAATATATTCTGTCATTGGTCTACCTGAAAAGGTTGAAATGCAATAGATGAATTGTTATTGAAAATTCAAGGTTACATGAAACATAGAGAAAAGCAGATTTCTGGTAGTTGAATGTCTTTTAAAATATATATGTTGAGAAAAGTTAATAAAATTCACTTCTAATGGAGCTAAAGTAATTTTATAGAAAAATCAAAATGCCTGGGTTTTTATTAGCTTCAATCTTGCTGAAAGGCCTTGGGCATGTAATTTTCTTTTATTAGAAACTAGAGGCCAGGTGCACGAAATTCGTGCATGGGGGTGTGTGTCCCTCAGCCCAGCCTGCACCCTCTCCAATCTGGGACCCCTTGAGGGATGTCCGACTGCCCGTTTAGGCCCGATCCTATCGGGATCGGGCCTAAACGGGCAGTCAGACATCCCTCTCACAATCCAGGACTGCTGGCTCCCAACTGTTCACCTGCCTGCCTTCCTGATTGCCCCTAACCACTTCTGCCTGCCAGCCTGATCACCCCCTAACCACTGCCCTGCCAGCCTGATTGATGCCTAATTGCCAGCCTGTTTGCCCCTAACTACCCTCCCCTGCAGGCCTGGTCACCCCTAACTGCCCTCCCCTGCAGGCCTGGTCCCCCCCAACTGCCCTCCCCTGCAGGCTTGATCACCCCCAACTGCCCTCCCTTGCAGGCCTGGTCCCTCCCAACTGCCCTCCCCTGCTGGCCTGATCGCCCACAACTGCCCTCCATTGCAGACCTGGTCCCTCCCAACTGCCCTTCCCTGCTGGCCATCTTGTGGCGGCCAACTTGTGTCCACATGGAGGCAGCCATCTTGTGTGTTGGAGTGATGGTCAGTTTGCACATTACTCTTTTATTAGATAGGATAGAGGCCTGGTACATGGGTGGGGGCCAGCCGGTTTGCCCTAAAGGATGTCCCGGATCAGGGTGGGGGTTCCCTTGGGGTGTTGGGTGGGCTGTGTGAGGGGCCTGTGGTGGTTTCCTGGCCGGCCATGCCCCCCGGTGACCCAAGCGGAGGCCCTGGTATCTGGGATTTATTTATCTTCTATAATTGAAACTTTGTAGCCTTGAGCGCAGGCCTGGGCCCACCAGGGTGTGTGGAAAGCTTGGCTTCCTCCATCACTGGGGGCAACTCAAGCCTCCTGCTCTCTCCAGCTCTGTGGCTGCTGCCATTTTTGTTGGGATTTATTTATCTTCTATAATTGAAACTTTGTAGCCTTGAGTGGAGGCCTGGGCCCACCAGGGTGTGCGGAAAGCTTGTATTCCTCCATTGCCTGGGAAACCCAAGCCTCCTGCTCACTCCATGGCCACAGCCATCTTGGTTGGGTTAATTTGCATACTCGCTCCTGATTGGCTGGTGGGCATGGCTTGTGGGTGTAGCTGAGTGATGGTTAATTTGCATATTACTCTTTTATTAGATAGGATGTTCTAAATGTTTAAAACTTACAGTAAAGTAGTTATCAAATTTGATAAACCTTTAGTAAATAAAAATATTACAATAGAATTAACTTTTTCTGTTTAAAAATGAGTGTTTAAATGCATGTTTAACTTTTATCAGTTTTTCTGTTATTTAGAAAATGTGATTTCTTTTATTTTTGTTAATATAGCTCATATATTTTTGTTTGTATTTTGGAAATTATTGTTTAAAAAGATTGTGCTATCAACAAAGTAAGAAAATAACCAGCTATAATTTATAAGATAATTTTATTCACCTTGGATATAAGCTGAGTTTTTTAAGTTGAAACCCTATTATCTGCCCAAGATTTTTAACCTCTGCACACCTTCAATAAGAGTGAGGGAAACTTTTACATTGAATTTGGTGGCAACCTTTTTAATGCTGCAAAATGTGAAAGTAGGTAGGAATGATGGCATCACCCATATTACGTGTACTATTACTGTTTTCATTAACTGCACAATAAGGAAAGCATTAAGATTATCAAAGTATTGTGTGCCACATGATCTTTTAAACAATATTTGTATAGCCTGCATTCTGGGAGTAACTCAGTGAATGATGAAAATGATTAATGAAACAGTGAAAGGACTTGGATAGACATATGTAAGTAAAGTAATATGATATCATTAGCTACTCAAAACTTTTCAGTTGACTTTAAATGAGAGTATAGGTTGTATTTACTCGATTCACTCAGTAAATGCTTATTGCGTACCTGCTGTGTGCAAGACCTAACAATTGAACAGTGGTGTGACAAAGAGAAGGCAGAAGCCTGTGCTCCTGGTGTGAATATATTTTGATAGAGCACACCCTAGCACAATGATGGGCAACCTTTTGAGCTTGGTGTGTCAAACTTCGCCAAAAAACTGAGCATAACTCGGGTAGTGTGTCACTTTGAGGAAAAAACATTATTTCGCAAATGTTTCATCTTCAGGAGCAGCAAATGTTTCATCCTCGGCATGCGGCCGCGTGTCATCAGAAATGGCTATGCGTGTCAGTGCTGACACGCGTGTCATAGGTTCGCCATCACTGCCCTAGCATCTGGTTATCAGTTTTGCACATAAGAGAAACTTATTTTATCCAGTCACTCACATTTTTTTCTTTTCTTTTTTAATGGTAGTTGCCATACAGCATTATATTAATTCAGGTGTACAACATAGTGATTAGGCATTTATATACCTTATAATATGTCCAGTACCCATCTGACACCATACATAGTTATTACAATACTAGAGGCCCAGTGCACAAAATCTGTGCACAGGTAAGGTCCCTAACAGCTGCCGGCTGCCAGCCGGGCCTTCCTTCCCTGGCTGCTGGCCAGGGCCATCCTTCAACCTGCACCAACCCCTGGTGGTCAGTGCACATCATAGGGAGTGATTGAACTCCTGGTCGGTTGAACTCCCAAGGGGACACTTTGCATATTAGGCTTTTATATATATAGATTATTGACTATATTCCATATTTAGTATTTTGCATCCTGTGGCTATTTTTATAGCTGGTAGTTTGTACTTTTTAATCTCTTTAAAAATTTTCAGCATTCCCCCACACCTTCTATCTGGCAACTATCAGTTTGTTCTCTGTATCTATGAGTTTGTTTTTGTTTTGTTTTGTTTGTTCACTTATTTTTTCATTTAGATTCCACATATAACTGTCTTTTGCTGTCTGACTTATTTCATTTAACATAATACCCTTACGTCTATCTATCCATATTGACACAAATGGCAATATTTCATTTTTTCTTATGGCTGAGTAGTATTCCATTGTAAATATATACTGCATTTTTTAAATTCTTTTATCTATCAACTAGAGGCCTGGTGCATGAAATTCATGCACGGGGGGAGGGAGGGTGTGTCCCTCAGCCCAGCCTGCACCCTCTCGCAATCCGGGACCACTGGCTCACCTGCCTGCTCACCTGCCTGCCTGCCTCATCACCCCTAAACCACTTGCCTGCCTTCCTGATCACCCCTAATCGCCTCTGCCTCGGCTCCCGCTGCCGCGGCTTTGTCCAGAAGGAGATCTGGAAGGTTGTTCGGCTGTCCAGTCTAATTAGCCTATTACGCTTTTATTATTATCGATTAACACCTAAGTTGCTTCCATATCTTGGCTATTATAAATAATGCTGCAATAAACACAGCATTGTGGAATTGTTGAGTCATATGGTAATTCTATTTATTAAATTTATTTTTAGGTATTTTATTCTTCATGATTCAATTGTAAATAGAATTTTCTTAATTTCTCTTTCTGATCTATCATTTTTATTGTGTAAAGATACAAATAGTTTCTGAATATTAATTTTGTATCCTGTATTTTACTGAATTTATTTATTAGTTGTAATAGTTTTTGTGGAATCTTTAGGGTTTTTTAATATAATATCATGTCACCTGCAAATAGTGACAATTTTACCTCTTCTTTTTCAATCTGATGCCTTTTATTTCTTTTTCCTTTCTGATATCATGGCTAGTACACCAATATTATATTGATTACAAATAGTGAGAGTGGGCATAATTGTCTAGTTCCTAATCTTAAAGAAAAGCTTTTAGCTTTTGATTCTTTTTTTTTTTTAAGTTTCATCTCCCGATTTATTTGCATGCTGATAATATCAGATGAATAATTTAATTACAAACTAATGGAATTTGCTGGCTAAGGCTTCCTTTGGAGGTAGAGAAATTTCCAAGATACTTTTATTTCTTCTTTTCCCCAAATAATTTAAGTATAACTCATCAGCCTTAGCTTTTGATTCTTGAGTGTCATGTTAGCAGTGGGATTGTCATACATGACCTTTACTATGTTGAGGTATATTTTCTTTATTCCCACTTTGCTGAGTGTTTTTATCATAGAGTTAGTTATATTTCATCAAATGTGTTTTCTGTATCTATTGATATGACCATATAATTTTAATCTTTTGTTTTGTTTGTGGTGTATTATGTTAATTGATTAGTGGATATTAAATCAACCTTGCATCCTGGAATAAATCCCACTTGATCATTGTGTATGATCTTTTTAATGCACTGCTACATTTGGTTTGCTAATATTCTGTTGAGGAATTTTTCATTTACGTTCAAGGAATGCTGGACTTGTAGAATGAGTTTGAGAGCCTTCCCTCCTCTTCAATTTTTTGGAATAGTTCAAGAAGGTAGGTATTAATTATTCTTTTGAATCTTTGGTAGAATTCACCTGTGAAGCCATCTGGTCCA
Source organism: Cnephaeus nilssonii (assembly GCF_951640355.1). NCBI lineage: Eukaryota > Metazoa > Chordata > Mammalia > Chiroptera > Vespertilionidae > Cnephaeus > Cnephaeus nilssonii. The sequence continues at coordinate 66,281,942 of NC_137084.1, read as the reverse complement.
GGACTTTTATTTGTTGGGAGGTTGGTTGTTTTTTTCTGATTCAATTTCATTACTAGTAATTGGTCTGTTCAGACTTTCTATTTCTTCCTAATTCAGTCTGAAAGATTGTATCTTTCTAGGAATTATCCATTTCTTTCAGGTTGTCCAATTTGTTGGCATATAATAAATCTCTTTCAGATTTTTCTTATAATCCTTATAGTGTTTCCTTATAATCCATTCTATTTATGTGGTGTCAGTCATCGCTTCTCCTATATCTCTGATTTATATATATTGGGCTCTATTTTTCTTGATGAGTCTGGCTAAAGGTTTATTAATTTGGTTTATTTTTTTATAAAAAGCTCTAAGTTGAATTGATTTTTTCTATTAGTTTTAGTCTAATTTCATTTATTTCTGTTCTAATCTTTATTAATTTTTTTCTTCTATTCACTTTGAGATTTGTTTGTTTTATTTTTCTAGTTCCTTTGGATATAAAGTAAAATTATTTGAGTTTTTTGTTTTGTTTCTTGAGGTAGGCCTCAATTGCTATGAATTTCCCTCTTAGATTGCTTTTGCTGTGTCCCATAGATTTTATTATTGTGTTTCCATTTTCATTCATCTTAAGATCCTCCTTCATCTGCTCACTTACTAATTCATTGTTTAGGAGCATGTTGTTTAGCCTCCATGTATGTGTTTGTGTTTTTTCTAGTTTTCTTTTTATAATTGATTTCTAGTTTCATACTATTGTGATCAGAGAAGATGCTTGATATGATTTCAGTCTTTTTAAATTTACTGAGACTTGTTCTATGGTCTATCATGTGGTCTATTTTGGAGAATGTTCCATGTACACTTGAAAAGAATGTACATTATGCTGTTTTGGGGTGGAATGTTCTGTAGGTGTCTAGTAAGCTCATCTGATCATTAATGTGTCTTTTAAGGATATGGTTTCTTTGTTGACTTCCTGTCTGAATGATCTATCCATTGATGTAAGTGAAGTGTTAAAGAACCCTACTATTATTGTATTAATGTTGATCTCTTTCTTTATGTCTGTTAATATTTGCTTTATGTGTTTAGGTGGTCCTATGTTGAGTACATAGATGTTTACAAGAATTATATCATTTGTTGGGTTGATCCTTTTATCATTTTGTAATGCCCTTTTTTTGTCTCTTGTTACAGACTTTGTTTTAAAATCTATTTTGTCTAAGTATTGCTAACCCAGCTTTTGTTTAGTTTTTATTTACATGAAAATCTTTTGATCTGAAGTGAGTCTCTTATAGGCAGCATATGGGGTGCTGATTTTTTAAATAGTAAGCCACCTTATGTCATTTAATCCATTTACATTTAAAATAATTATCTATAATAATAAAAGCATAATATGCTAATTAGACCGGATGTCCTTCCGGACGAAGCTGGGCTGCGAGGGCCGAGTCCCTTGCACGAATTTTATGCATCGGGCCTCTAGTTAGTTAATAATAAGACAGGTATGTAGTTATTGCCATTTTATTAATTGTGTTCTGGTTGGGGTTTTTTTGTGGTTCTTCTTGGTTCCATTCTTCTTATGCTCTCTTGTATTTTGATAACTTTCTGTAGCTTATGCTTGTATTTCTTTCTCTTTATTTTTTGTACATCTATTATAAGTTTTTTGGTTTATGGTTGGTATCATATTTTCTGGCGTATAAGACGACTGGGCATATAAGATTTTCCTGGGTTAAAAAGTCATCTTATACACCGGAAAATATGGTGTATATATATATACACACACATACACACACACACACACACACACACACACACACATACATATATATACCGTATTTTCTGGCATATAAGACGACTTTTTAACCCAGGAAAATCTTATACGCCCAGTCGTCTTATACACCGGAAAATACAGTATATGTGATTATCAGATGGTTATGTTTATAGCAGTCTATTTTAAGTTCATGATTGCTTAGGTTCCAATGCATTCTAAAATCCCTACATATTTTACTCACTCCCACAGTATGTTTTTGTCATCATTTTTTTACCTCTTATATGTGTGTATCCTTTCATTTATTATTGTATTCATACATGATTTTACTATTTTTGTCTTTTAAGCTTCATATTACCTTTATAATTGGTTGATCCACTACTTTCACTGTTTGCCTTTTTCAGTGAGATTTTTGTTTTCCTATGTTTTTTTTTATTTTTTATTTTTAGTTTTGACCTTTTATTTTCTATTTGAAGTCCCTTTAACATTTCTTGTAATGCTGATTTCCTTGTGATGTACTCCTTTATATTTTTGCTTGTCTGGGAAACTACCTCTCCTTAAAGTCTAAATGATAATCTTGTTGCATAGAGTATTCTTGGTTATAGATTTTTCTCACTCATGAATTTGGACATATAATGACAATCCCTTCTGGCCTTCAAAGTTTCTGTTGAAAATCAGCTGCCAATAGTCTTTTGGGAGCTCTCCTATATGTAACTAGCTGCTTTTCTCTTGCTACTTTTACAGTTCTCTCTTTGTTTTTAACAATGCATTTTAGTTATAATGTGTCTTGGTATGGGCCTCTTTGGATCATCTTGTTCGGGACTCTCTGCACTTCCTGAATTTGTATGTCTATTTTCTTCACCAGGTTAGGGAATAGTCTCTGTTGCTTCAAATAAGTTCAATACCTTTATCTCTTCTCCTTCTGGTGCCCCTATGATGTGGGTGTTGGTAACTTTATATCATTTAACATCCTTAGAGGTCCCTTTAATATCCTTATTTTTTCTTTTAACTATTTTTAATTGTGTATGTACCCTACCTTTTCTTCTAGATTGCTGATTTGATCTTCCACTTCATCTAATCTGCTTTTGATTTCCTCTACTGTATCTTTAAATTTAGTTATTGTATTTTTCATTTCTGATTGGTTATTTTTTAATTATTTGTCTCTGTTGAGTTTATCTCTTTTCTTGAATACTTTGAGCATCTTTATTACCAATATTTCGAACTCTTTACCTAGTATATTGCTCATCTCCACTCTGTTTTGTTCTTTTTGTGGAGTTTTGGCCTATTCTTTCATTTAGGACATGTTTGTCTCCTCATTTTGGCTGGTTCCGTGTAGTTATTTTTATGTATTAATTAAGTGTGCTACATCTCCCAGGCTTGAAAGAATCGTCTTACATAGAAGGTGTCCTCTGGGTCCCAGTAGTAGTACAATGCCCCTGGTCACCTGAGCCAGATGCCCAAGGTGTGTTGTGTGTGCTCTCTTGTTACAATTGGGCTCCACTGCTGCTGGCATATCCATGGGTGGGGTTGACTCTCAGGCCAGCTGTCTGTGAGGACTAGTTACGACTACATTGGATAAGCTATTGTGTGGAGGCTGACTCCAGCTGACTTTAGCAGGGCTCTCGTGCCATCCATGCTGTTGTTTGGGGCTGTTTGGTAGGAGCTAGAACATGATCTGCAGTTGGTTGCTGCTTGTGCCAGGCTTGGAGTGGCTGGAGAGAAACTATGATGTGAGCTGGGCCTGGCTGCTACTTGTGCCAGGCTTAGGGATACTTGTTGGTAACTAGAATGCAAGTTGAGGTCAGCCACTGCATGTGTGAGGTTTGTGGGCCGTTGGGAGCATCTGACATGCTTTCTGAGGCTGGCTGACACTTGTGTGGGGTTTGTAGACCTTTGGGAGTGTCTGCAGCAAGAGCCTAGTCCAGGCACCACTCATGTGGAGGGTCTGGAGCCACTAGAAGAGGCTTTGACTGGGCAAGCAGGTGGAGTAGGGCAGTGTCTCAGGGAGCCACCAGACCTGGGCCAATGGTGTGGGTTGGGCAAGTGGTGTTACGTTAATGGACAGTGACAAATTTGGTGTGGGCCTTCACAGGGCCTGGCAGGTGAGAAGAGAGCTCAATAAAAGAACAGTGGTGCCTGCCAGCACTTCCGTCTCCTGAGAGTTCTCCTGATTCTGCCCCTCTGGCCCTCGCCTTAAAGTTAGTCAATTTAATTTTTTTCTTGAACTGCTGCCCCTGCCCTAGGACTTGGAGAGAGTAACTAAGTGTGTGAACCCTTTAATAGCAGCATCTCAATCTCCTGCAGCCTTTTGTCTCTCTAGGATATAATCCAGGATGGTTTTCAAAACCAGATATTATAGAAATCCTCTTCTTGACATAGAAAAACCCAGAATGGGGCTTGGACTCCTTGCTCCTTAGGTGGACTTACATAGCCAAGATATCCCTCCCATTTATTAATTGTCACACCATGGGTATGGGTTCTATCTGGACCACATCTCTGCCCCTCGTGTCCATCTTGATGTGGCTTCTTCTTTATATCCTTACTTGTAGGAATTCTGTTAAGTTAATCTTTGGGAGGTTCTTAGTGATGGTTGTTCTATAATTTAGCTGTAGCTTTGATATGGTTGTGAGAAGTGGTGAGTTCAGAGTTTAACACGTTAAGCGCACAGCCTGTTTTGTCTTCCGGACAGAAAGTATAGTGTCAATCACTGATGACTGACTGGGCACTTAATGTGTTAACTTCTTTACCCCCTCCCCCCCCCCCTTTTTTTTACTCTGAGTCTCCATTCATTCACATGTTATTGCTCTATGAAAGATAAGACTTTTGTTAAATGAAGTTTCCTAATACACCAGAATGTCAGTTTACTTATTTGAAGTACACAAAAAAACACTGCCAGGAAAACATATTGCATATTCAGGTCATTCTTTCACAATAAGAAAATGTATTTGGGAAGTCAGATTAAAGATCAGATTTAGAATGATAATCATGACAAAGGTGACAGCATGCCTGAGGGCCTCAAGGTACATATCTGAGGTGCATGAGAGGATTCTTGTTGCCAGGTCAAGACTTCCTCATTTGTTTTTTTTTTGTTTGTTTTTGTTTTTGGTTTTTTTTTGTCTAGCTCTTCTATTTTCTTGGGCCTGTTATAATAATTACAGTTTAACATCTCTTTCATAATATTTCAGAGATATCTTTTTTCTATTATTAAACAACAACAAAAACAAAATAATTGCTCACAGCTGAAAACATTTCTGAAAGAAAGGGTTTATTTAGACAGAGTTAGCTAGAAAAGGACCAGGCCCTGGGGCATGAAGTCTAAACCACCAGTAGCAGGGCTAGATGGAGAAGACATGTCCACCCTCCTAGAATTGATGGCTCTTATACATTACGTTTGCAGGAAGAAAGATGTAAGTTGTTTTTGAAAGAATTTATACTGACAACAGGTAAGGGGAAGTGTGGGAAAACTTGAAGCAGGGGCAGTTCTAGGATAGGTGCACAGTCCGTAAAGGAGGGATATTTACTACTTTTGATTGGCTGTTGCAACAGTCCTGAAAGTTCATTGCATAAGCTGGATGAGGTAGTGTCTGGCTACTTCTTTTTAAATAGCCATCTGGAAGTTGATTCAAAGCTCCAACATATATTCAGGAATGTGAGTAGTATGTTAGTTGGCCTACAGCTACTAATTAGTTTATCATTCTTGCCTCTTTCTCTCACTCTCTGGCCCAATGTAATTTACTTTAGCACATCTCAGAATTTTTCTTTTGTCATTATTTAATAGATGCTTGAAAGATGCTTTCCCCTCATGACAGCACATTTACAAAAGACCTGTGAGGATACGTGCATCTATATATAAATGATTTTACGTATACTTTTTGCTGTAACTTCAATGAGTGAAACAACACAGTATTTCCAAAATTTAAAAAAATGAACAAGACATATTCTTTCTTTTTAGGAACTTTTAATCCAGTGGGATAGATAAGACACCAAAACAACTATAGTGAAAGTGACATAGATACAGATATAAAGAAAATGGGACAGGAGAACATTTTTGGCTTCAGGGACAAGAGAAGGCTTGAGTCGAGATGTCAGTTAATTACACCTTCAATTAAAAATGAGACTTTGATAACTCATGATAAGAAAACATTCCAGATAGAAGGAATAGTGTGGCTGATGATATAACGAGAATAATAAATTAGACCAGCATAAGAATGGTTCCTAATTTTTTTTAAGTATGAGGATTCATTAGTAGCATAAAATATATTATAACTTTTTAATAGCTGCTGATTGAGAAAATATATTAATGCAAATGGTTTCTCAAACACTGCTCCAATAAGTACTGGCCTCCGAGGGGTTTCATTACTCAAGTATTAAAAACACCACTGAAAATCCTATCTAATAAAACAGTAATATGCAAATTAACCATCACTCCGCGACAAAAATGGCAGCACCCATGGCCACAAGATGGTGGCGCCCAGTCCTCTCATTCCTGCTGGAGTCCCCCAGTCCACCCAGCCTTGGCAGCGCAGGTTGTCCAGCTCGGAGGCGCCTGTGCCCCCACACCACGATTCCGGCCCAGCTTCGGCAGTCTGGGCTGGGGTCTCAGCCTGCGAGGGACACTGCACCCCAATGGCAGGATCCCCCTCCCAGCGGCTATAGCCTGGGCTGGGGTCTCAGCCTGCGAGGGGCACGATCCCCCTCCTAGTGGCCTTAGCCTGGGCTGAGTCTAAGTCTGCGAGGGGCGTAAATCCCAACGGTGCGATCCCCCTCCCAGCGGCCATAGCCTGGGCTGAGTCTAAGTCTGCGAGGGGTGTAAATCCCAACGGTGCGATCCTCCTCCCAGCGGCCATAGCCTGGGCTGAGTCTAAGCCAGTGAGGGGTGTGCACCCCAACGTCCTTAGCCTGGGCTGGGGTCTCAGCGTGCGAGGGGCGTGCACCGCCACAGCGCAATCCCCCTCCCAGCAGATGTAGCCTGGGCTGGGGGTCTCAGTGTGTGAGGGGTGTGCACTCCCACAGCTCCATCCCCCTCCCAGCAGATAGCCTGGGCTGGGGTCTCAGAGTGCGAGGGGCGTGCACCCCCACAGCGCGATCCCCCTCCCAGCAGATAGCCTGGGCTGGGGTCTCAGCGTGCGAGGGGCGCGCACCCCCACAGCGCGATCCCCCTCCCAGCAGCCATATCCTGGGCTGGGGTCTCAGTTGCGAGGGGCGCACACCCCCATGGCGCGATCCCCCTCCCAGAGGCTGTAGCCTGGGCTGAGTCTAAGCCAGTGATGGGCGTGCACCCCAACAGCCTTAGCCTGGGCTGGGGTCTCAGCATGCGAGGGGCGTGCACCCCCACGGCGCGATCCTCCTCCTAGCGGCCATAGCCTGGGCTCAGTCTAAGCCTGCGAGGGGTGTGCATCCCAATGGCCGTAGCCTGGGCTGAGTCTAAGCCTGCGAGGGGCGCACACCCCCATGGCACGATCCCCCTCCCAGTGGCGGCAGCCTGTGGTCTCAACCACTGAGTCACACCAGCCAGACAGATGTGGAGAAGTCTTAAATGTTCCTTTTTTTGTTACATATATTTTATTGATTTTTTTACAGAGAGGAAGGGAAAGGGCTAGAGAGCTAGAAACATCTATGAGAGAGAGACATTGATCAGCTGCCTCCTGCACACTCCCCACTGGGTATGTGCCCCTAACCAAGGTACATGTCCTTGACCAGAATCGAACCTGGGACCCTTGAGTCTGCAGGCCGATGCTCCATCCACTGAGCCAAACCAATTAGGGCTGTCCAATATGTTAAAGAAAAAACCCTATCTAATAAAGAGGGAATATGCAGGGGAGGGCATTTGTGGGTGACCAGGTTGTCAGGGGAGGGCAGTTGGGGATGATCGAGCTGGCAGGGGAACAGTTAGGCATCGATCAGGCTTGCAGGGGAGTGGTTAGGGGTTGATCAGGTTTGCAGGCAGAAGCGGTTAGGGGCAATTAGGCAGGCAGGCAAACAGTTGGGAGCCAGCAGTTCCGGATTGTGAAAGGAATGTCTGACTGCCTGTTTAGGCCCGATCCCAAGGATTGGGCCTAAACAGGCAGTCAGACATCCCCCGAGGGATCCCCGATTGGAGAGGGTGCAGGTTGGGCTGAAGGACACCCCCTCCCCCAGTGCACGAATTTCGTGCACCGGGCCTCTAGTAAATTTATATTAGAGAGAGTAGCAGAAAAAAATTAAGAGCCGTAAGTTATGGGCTGATCAAGCAGAGTCTGACAAGTCAGGGTAGGCTTTGGAAATTTATAATAATAAAAGTGTAATATGCTATTAGACCAGACAACCGAAGCACTTTCCAGACATCATTTCGGACAAAGCCACAGCGGCGGGGGCCGAGGCAGAGGCAGTTAGGGGTGATCAGGCAGGCAGGCAGAGTGGCTAGGGGTGATCAGGCAGGCAGGTGAGCAGTTAGTGGCATCAGGCAGGCAGGCAGAGGGGTTAGGAGCCAGTGGTCTTGGATTGCGAGAGGGATATCAAACTTCTAGTTTAGGCCTGTGGGATGGGTCTAAACCGGCAGTCAGATATCTCCCAAGGGGTCCCGAATTGAGAGAGAATGCAGGCCGGGCTGAGAGACCCTACCCCCCAAACCCCCGTGCATGAATTTTGTGCACCAAGCCACTAGTTAAATTAATAAGTACTCATTCCCAAATCAGTTTCACCTTTAAATATTCCTCTCCTGTATATCAGGGGTGGGGAACATTGGCCTAAAGGCCATATAAGGCCCTCAAAATCATTTGGTCTGGCCCTGCCAAGGCATTAGGGGTGAGTTGATTAAAGGTTTGACCAAACATAGCAGGTTAATTTTTAAGTGGATAATTTTGTATGGCCCATGAATGATGTTAATGGCCCTTGGCAGAAAAAAAGTTCCCCACCCCTGCTATATCACTCTATTATAGCAGAGGTGATGTGACAGAGAGGTTTTGGGAAAATATTGTCTTGATTCTTCTTTTTATTTGGTGGGGAAAAAAATCTACTTAGGTCAATTATTTGTCATTTTTAAACATTGCATTTTTAAATAAATACTTCTTGATCTCAGCCAGACTTCTTGCAATCATCAGTAGCAGAAGACTGAATCACTTTCTGCATTTGAAGCATGCCAAAATAGCTTCTGAGTCAGTGACAGCTGTTGCCTATGTAAAAAAAAGATTTTTTTTTCTTTATAAATAAATCAAATTACTTCCCCAAAAAAGTGATGGGAAAGAAATGAGATTAACCTATTAGGAGTAAAGTTAGGCTTTAATAATACTTTCAAAAATGATTTTTCTAACATGTTATTCCACTGAAATTATTTACCAAATCAAATAAATACTATCGGCCATTACAATGTTTCACATGCCTCTGAGGCCACTGACAAAACCATTTCTTGCTTAAACTCTTCCTTTCGCATTCATTGCTTCCCTCCCAGGTAGATAAGTTTCTCTCAATGTACATATTTTCTGTTTCCTTTGTAGCTTTGTTCTTCTGCTCATGCCATAAATATGGCATTAGTTTCTCACTCTATACTGTCTGAATGAACTCAGTCATAGCCTGTCTTCAGCAACCATTATAGTCTGATGACTCCTAAATACATAGTATCAACCCAGACCCTCTACTGAACTTATTGGACCATGCATTTCAACTGCTTGTTATGCATTCCCACCTGGATGAACTTCCAAGTGAGCATAAACCTATTCCATAAAACTAAAACCATTTTCTATATCTGGGAATAGCATCTGGGATACTCTTGGGTATAGTCCTCTGCTCACTTTTCTCCATCACCTCCTGTCCAATGAGTTATCGGAATCTGTTACCTCTACTTATTAAATATATGATGCATTATACAAGCTCCACTGCTACTGCCCTGACTTAGTGTAAGTCCTCATAATTTTTTCCTAGATTTCTGCTGTAGTCTCCCTTCCCCCAACACAGCCTATTATAACAGTTTTACACTGTCCCCAAACAACCCTCTATTCTGCCTCCAAAATCATCTTTCTAAAACAATTATAATGAGTTATGTTATTCCCTTTCTTCTTCAGAACAAAGTCCAAAATTCTTCGCCTTATCATCCAAGGCCCTTCTGTGATCTGGCTCCTGAATTTGCAACGTTATCTCCCACTCTTCCTCTTCACACTCTAAGATTCAGTTCCCACAATGCTCTTTGCTCAGTTTCCTGCTTTCTTTTGCCCATATTGTTCTCCCTACCTGGAGGCCCTTCTCTTCTACATCTTCCACTGGCTGGTCCCTAATTTGCCTTCAGGATTCTAATCACCTGTTGTTTCCCCTAGAATTTCCCTGGGCCTTCCCAGACTCAATCAAAGGTCCCCTTGCTCTCCCGCGTCACCCTTGCCTTTGTCAATCACACCACTGTTACTCCGAGTTATAATTATGTCCCTCTTTTCTGTCTGTCTCACCAGTGTTAAAGACAGAAACAGCATCTTTCCAATCTTTATGCCTAGTTTCAAGCATAATGCTCCATCCCAAATAGGTAAATGATAGAAATGTAAATTATGGCTTTGATATGAAAAGAACTATGCTGCCTTAGACCACTAAACATCAAGTCTTTGTTCTTATCTTAATAAGTCATCAAATATGTATTAGTGATTGTACTTACTGTGCTAAAGCTTTATTGTGCTCCTCAAAGTTCATACTTTGTGTCAGAAGCTGCTGAGGTATTTAATGCTCTGCCTTTGTTGTAGATTTAATGTTTCAATACATGGCAGTTTCTACAGAAGAAAAACCTATATGTTTTATGAGAACTCTCGAAGATAGGAGAACCTAGAAAGTCATACAGGCCATGTCTTTACTGTACTCTTTTAATTTTTTTAAGCAGTAAGGATTGCACAGTTTGTAACAGGGCTTTTGTCAAAATTATCAGGTCAAGTCACATAAAAAGAGAGGGTATTTTTCTTTACCTGTTAAACACAATTAGGGGCCATCCATCACGCTCTATGTGAAGGTTTCCATTTTGATCAGCATCTGAAATGTACTAAGTTTACCTGATCATTATCATCAATGGGAATTTGATCTCAGTGTTCCGTCTTTGTTTCAGTATGAAGTAATGAATATTACAGTTAATTGGAGAAAAATCGTACTTCTGGACCAGGCATGTTCAAGTCAATTTAACCTTGTACATTTATCACAGATAAGCTCCCTAGAAGATTGAATAAATAAAGCTATTTTCTGAGTTGGATTTCATTTTGTTAAATGGAAAGAGTATACTTTCTGCTATAAATATTGGTAATTTCATAAGTTAAGTTATTTCAGCAAGACTTGTCTTTTATAAGTGTTTCATAATTTCTAGTCCTTAATAATCCCAGAATGCAAAACAAATTGTAAAAAAGGATAAAATAAAGGCAAATATGTAAGTATAAGTCAAATCTGTTTTTTAAAGAACAAATGAAATAACTTATGTAATTTTATCATATTTTAAAAACTGCTCAGAAATTAACATAAGCCCTAGGATAAACAATATATAGCATAGTAAGTCAAATATTTAATTTTATATAATGCTTTCTATAGAAAGTTATAACATTGATTAAGAAAGATACAGGTAATAAAAATATATCAGGGAAGATAGTGATAAATGCTAATCTTTAATACATCTGATTAATTGAACCTAATTTGCTATGAGTCTACCATTTTTCATATATGTGAAATAATAATCTGTTATATATCTCTAATAACATATATGAAATATATTCTGGACACATATACTTGACAAATACATATTTGTTGGTATATAACATATATATGAAATGTATACATTTCTACCACTCACATGAAGATGGGACTATGTGAAGTGTATGGAGAGACGATAACCTTTTCTGCCACTGACCTTGAGATGATTAACAGAATCAGGAAATGTCTTTCTCCCTTGAGATTTAAGAAATTAAGCTTGCTTTGGTTTTGTTTTTTAAATTGGTCACTTGTAGGTGTACTTCAATGGATTCTAAGGGAGAATATATGATGTTATTAAATAGCTCGGTGGAAAGTGATTGATGTTCTAAGACATTAGTTTTCCTCAATACCTATAATAAAAGATTTCCCCCACTCTCATTGTTTTAGCTACATTCAAATACAAATAATTTCTAAATTCATATTTCTAGCTCAATATTTCTCCATTATTCTAATTTACATGTCCAACTACTATCTGGATATTCCAGAGTTCCCTCAAATATATCCAAATTTACTATTTATTCTCTAGCCTATTTCTCCTTCTTTATTTTATCATATTAATGTTGTTACCATCATCCATTATTCAAGTAAAATATTGGAAAATCTATTTGCAACTTTCTCCTCTTACCTACATATAATGATTTGCAAAATTTCTTTGATTTTACTTTTTAAATATTTCTTTGATGTACTCTGTCCTCTCTACTCCTACCAGTTTATGGTTATGTCTTAACGAATTGAGCTTCTTCAACAAACTGATTATATTTTGCCTGGAAATGATCTCTTTTTCTTATAGTGCATTTTTCCTGATCTTCCAGTTGCCTGGTGTCCTCCCTTAACCTTTTCTATCATTGTACTGTGAGTTTGTTTCTCCTGTTGACTTATGAGATTCCTTTAAGGGCAAGGATTTTGCATTACCCACCGTTGTTAACCCCAGCATTTTAATGACCAATACATAAATAGTTCTCAATAAATGAGTGTTATATGAGTGAGTGGTGGACAATTGATTCAATTAGCTAATTCTCAGAATGCTAAGTCACAGTGACTATTTTTAATGATTTCCAAAATTGCTGATTTTTAATGTACAATGTATTAAAATTGAAAATATTTTATTACTAGAGGCCCAGTGCATGATTTAATCATGCACGTGTAGGCTGTCTGTCCGCTGGTCGGGACCCGGTGTGGCCGGCAGCTCCAAAGTCCCTGGGCCCCTAGGGCAAGGCGGGGCGGGGGCATGGTCCTCCTGCGGCTAGAGCCCAGGCCAGGGTCTTGCCTTCACCTCCCACCCAGGAATGGTGGGGCCGCCACCGCCTCCTCTGCCCCCGTGGAAACCTGCGTCCTCTTCGGACACTGGGACACCGCCGTGCTCCTGAGGCCCAACTGCCGCCAGACTCCTCCCCCGGGAGCCGCGCAGCCCCGCCCGCCCACCCGCGCCACCTCCAAACCTCCAAAACGCTGGCTCGCTGCCCCAGAGGCCCGTCTGTGCTGCAGCACAGCCATGGCACCGACGCTGAGCTCGTGTCACCGCTGGCAACGCGAGCTCAGCCTCCTGCCAGCCCAATCACCACCCCAGCCACCCCGAGTCCCGCCCCCTGTGTCACCCGCTGGCCCAATCGTGGGCGTAGCAGAGTGATGGTAATTTGCATATTACCATTTTATTATGTATGATGATTCTACTCACATTTATTTTAAAATTTCTATATATTTTTAACGTTTTTAGCACAAGTGATTTTGTGATCATTTTATTCTTTAATTTGTTTTGTAGGTTTTAGAAACTTACATATTGATGACCAGATAACTCTCATCCAGTATTCTTGGATGAGCTTAATGGTATTTGGACTAGGGTGGAGATCCTATAAACATGTCAGTGGAAAGATGTTGTATTTTGCACCTGACCTAATAATAAATGAGTAAGTAGTAACTTGACTTTTATAGTTTTTATTAACATAAGTATGTATGTAGGATAATCTTGAAAATTAGATTTCAATAGATAATCATATATTTAGTGTGCTAAGAAAGAGTTTCTTGAAAGATTTCTCAGAATTACCTCATATCGATTGATATTATCGCATATCAATTATAGCTTGACAATATTAATATAATTATATCATTTTATCAGTTAATTTGATATTTGGAGAGTTTTCCTTTTGTTTCAATGTATAGCAGTTGTTTGAAATGCAATTTTTTTAAACTTCAAGAATGCATCAAGAAATATACTTAAAGACAAAATTAAATGTTTATTTATCAAATTTAAATTTCTTTGGTGCTAATGAAGATAATGAAGTAAATTATAAATAATTTGCTTGAAAGTATTGATTTACCTTCAAAAGGTAAAGACATCTCTCATTAGAGGAAAAACAACACTGAGGATTTATTTTTAAAATTGAAAGATAAATATTCTAAATTGCTTGATTATATTTAAATTTCTGTAATTAATGTTCTACATATAACCTTTAAATAAGAATCTTTTCATGAAAATACTTATACTATTTGAATGGTGAATGTTGACTCAGAACTATATAACATTAACTTATATAAACCTTGACAGTTTATAGATAACTTTTGTATATTGTAATCCATTTTATATCCTATTATTCTTTGAAATTGATAAGGAATTGATATCCTTTATTTTACAGCTCAGGAAACTGAGGCTCAGAAGAATTGCATTAACATACCTAAGGATCTGAGTGTCAGTCTCAATTAATCTTCACTCTTCTGAGTCAAAATCTAGTTTTCACTGTCCTTGTTAGCATCATGCGACTAATGTGAATATTAAAAAACAGTACATAGTTGAGAAAATAGTTTTTAAAAATGTCCTCAACCTTCAGAATTTGTGTTTGTCTTTGTCAATTATTTAATTCTCCCTAATGTTCTTTTTTCTGTATCATCATACATTTCCCCTAGAATAGTTCACAGTGTAACTAGTGCATATGGAATGCTCTGAACTGCACACACTAAACTGTTCTATACTTTCTGTGATGTAAATCCATTCTCCTATTGGATTGCACACAAAAATTCATTTTATTTCACAGAAAGAATCCATCAGTAAATAAATTATTTCCTGAGCATTCCTTAGTTGCACATTTTCAACACCTACAACTTCTTGGTTTAGGTTTCTAAACTGTGATGATAAAAAAAAGAAATATTAACCTTGGTCAATGTGTATTTACTATGATTTTCTAACTTTAAAATTTCTTAATCTCAAAAATTCATCATTGTGAAAAAATTTTGATGTTTAAAATTCCAAATATTATTGAGTTTCTTTATGAAAAGTCATTTTAGTAATAAATAAGGTAATTACTAAATCTCATATTCTGTAATAAGTTACATAAACTGGCTAATATACATGTGTGAATTTTTTCCCTGTTGCTTTTTCTTCTGGGTGTTGTGTATGATGGAAGACAGCGGATGAAGGAATTATCATTCTATTCATTATGCCTTACCATGTGGCAGATTCCACAGGAGTTTGTGAAGCTTCAAATTAGCCATGAAGAGTTCCTCTGTATGAAAGTATTGCTACTTCTTAATACAAGTGAGTATAAGTAACGTAATATAAAATACTTACTTTTTTATTTTTTTATGCATTACGAGAGTTTCAAACAGCTATGATCATATGATTATACAGAATGTATGAATCTTCTATTGTAACTGCAAAGGAGAAACACCTATTTTACTGTCATAGACATTAATAAAGTTTCATCCTATTTCTCAGGTTTTACTTAACACAAAATAACCTATCAATTCAACCAATTCCATTTTTTTATAAAACATTAAATGATTTTTTTTATGTTCACACATTTAGGTTATTATAAACTAATTAATATTGCATAGACACAAACTATGCTTCTCTCTACCCCACCCCACAAAGGATTTACTATATAAACTACACAATTTTGTTTGGAATTGTCCTCTTTATTAGGACAGGCTGTTATAATAAATAACTGCAAAGAACAGCAGCATAATGCAATAGCAGTGTATCACTCACAACCAGAGTCCAGTAGGTTAACAAGAAAACCCAGGCTCCTTTCCTACAGGGACTCCCCCCTTCCCTACCAGCTTGGAGTATGCCACCGGATCTGACTAGAAAATGAACACTGAGTGAGAAAAGGTTTAGATGGGAAACCTGGAAGTACCATATGTCATTTCCACCTACTTCCCATGGCCCATCTTAACTGCGAGAGAGGCTGGGAAATGCACCTGAGCTATATATACTCAGAAGAAAATGGTATATTAGGAAGCATAGCTTTGGTCACCAGAAAGTAGGGGCACTTTATTTAATTCTTTGTGTGTGTGTGTGTGTGTGTGTGTGTGTGTGTGTGTGTGTGTGTGTACACAAAAAACAATGTACTTCTGTCTCAGTGGATCCTCAAGGGTTTGGGCAGGAAACGTTTTAAAGCCGCTTTTACCTTTTACCCTTGTCTGTGCTCTTTCTATGCACAGATAAGCTCAACTTGAATGTCTGAATTGATCCTTCATTCATAGTGATATGAAAGAGAACAACAGAAAGTTAAGGTCTTAGGTAGAAGGTGATCCAAAGCTCTTCTCAGCAGTATCTTTGCAGGAACTTCTTTCTAGTGCACAAATCTCAAATAGGAGTAACCTATCAAGAGTAAAGGCAGAAAAGCTAAACCCTTAAAAAGGAAGTTTTCCTCATGAAATCATTGCAAAGACAGGGACTGATTCAGGATCTAAGGATTGATAGCCTTATTTTCCCCCTTGAAAACCCATTGGAGCAAAGAACTTCAAGCCTAATTTGATAAAGTGCATAAAGTGGACTAAAGTCATTGATATGAGACTGGTCAAGAGAGTCAAATGGCATAAATTTAATATTACAGCAGTTAACTTCTGCCCTTCTCGACAGAATGAATCAGTTCTGCCGTTGTTGGTCTTATATTATCTCCCAAATTATTTTGAAATCTTAAATAAGGAATATCTTTTAAAAATAAATGCAGTGATCCCTGGCTGGTGTGGCTCAGTTGATTGGGCATTGCACTGAAAGGTTGTTGGTTCGATTCCTGGTCGGGCCACATGCTTGGATTGCCGGCTCTATCCTTAGGAGGGGGGGTGTGCATGTGCAGCAAGCAGCCAATTGCTGTTTCTCTCTCTCCCTCTGCCTGCCTCTCTTTCTAAAAATCAATTTAAAAAACATTTTTTAAAATGCAATAAGTAAGTTGGCAAAAGGAAAGTTTGATGATTGGATTCATAAGAATTTAAGCCTCCCATTTCATTATAAACTAAAATACAGATCTTCAGGAAAATATGGCAGGTTGAACACATACATTTTTCCATTGGTTCCTCTAAAACAGTGGTTCTCAACTTTATTTTATTTTATTTTTTAAATTTCTTTATTGATTAAGGTATCACATATTTGTCCTCATCCCCCCATTCCCATCCCAAAGCCCTCCCCACGTATGCCCCCACCCCCCTGTTGTCCGTGACCACTGGTTAGGCTTATATGCTTGCATACAAGTCCTTTGGTTGATCTCTCCCCTTTACCCCCACTCCCCTACCTTCCCTCTCAGGTTTGACAGTCTTATCAATGCTTCCCTATCTCCAGGCCTTTTTTGTTCATCAGTTTATGTTGATCATTATTTCCCCTAGGTGAGTGAGATCATGTGATACAAGAAATACACTTATAAGAACCGGAAATGAGACAAGCCATAATGGTTATGCTGAGAGGCAAATGAATCAGTCTGTAGTGAGTTTCATTCTGGGCCAACAGTTCTTTTGAGTCCCAATTTCAATGTCGAACAGTTCCTTATGTGTAGATGTCAGCAATGATATTTCAGTTCTGGATGGTGGACAAATGGTGGTAATGCAGGTCCGACCCTCTCTGGTTTGGTCCTGGGCAACCTGCAGCGATGCACAGCTGCTGACTGCTAGTATGGCAAGGAGTCATCAGCGTCTTCCATCTCTGGACTGTTTCTCTTCTGTCTTCATGGCTGGAGCAGTCCTGTCAATTCCTCTCTGTTGCAGGAATCCACATGGTCTTGGAGTTGTTTTCTGAAAATATACAAACATATTCTCGACCAAAAGTTAATAAAGGAATATTTTCTATAAATTTGACTTGGGATCCTTTTTCATTTTTTGCCCAAACGATTTTCTTTGGCTTGTTTTGACACCATGTGTGTTTTTCATGGGTGTCTTCTGTTAGCATTACAAATGAAAATTAATTTTCACAAGTATAAATTTTCTAGATGTAATTTACTAACAGGATATCAACCTTTCTAATGCCATGATCCTTTAACATAGTTCCTCGTGTTGTGGTGACCCCCAACCATAAAATTATTTTTGTTGCTACTTCATAACTATAATTTTACTACTGTTTATGAATCGTAATGTAAATATCTGTGTTTTCCGATGGTCTTAGGCTCTACAGCATCGGTTCTCAACCTGTAGGTTGCGATCCACAGGTTGAGAACCACTAGCAGGGTCGCTTAAGACCATTGGAAAACACAGATATTTACATTACGATTCATTAACAGTAGCAAAATTACATTTATGAAGTAGCAACAAAAATAATTTTATGGTTGGTGGTCACCACAACATGAGGAACTGTAGTAAAGGGTCACAGCATTAGAAAGGTTGAGAACCACTGCTCTAAAACTACACTAAAATATTGGCAATGGAATCCCTTTATTTGTATCACTGAACCTCTGGCATGTTGTTCAGTTGGTGACATTTATGAATTTTTGAAAGGAGAGTGAAGGTAGAGTTAAAAACAGAGTTCTGCTGAAAGTCTGTTTCCAAATATCACCCAACTATGCCAATTGTTTCTCACCAACTCAGACAGAGATTGTAAATTATTCCCTGAAGCAGATATAACAGAAGAAAGCTGTATTGGTGAACCACAGGTACTGTTGAGGGTGAGAGTTTCCATGTAAAAAACAGATTAAGATTATATGCCAAATATTGAGACAGCATACTTCTCCTACCTGTCTCCCAGAACCTTGCCTTCCAAATTTATATCCTCCAGAGATGGAGAATGAAAATTTCTTCTCTGCAGTATCTGTTTAGCCAGAAAGAAAAAGAACTAAATAATAGCAGGGATTTCTCTTTGAAATAGCTCAGCCAGATTTCCCTGCAATGAAGTTCACAGTCAGTGAGCACTACCCATTCAAATATAACTATCAATCAGCTTTTTAGTTTTCTACTCTTGAATATAAATATATAATGAGGGATACTTTTGACATCAAAGACAAAGACAAAACAGAAAAAAAAAAAGAACTTGAAGGAAACAGAGACCATGGAGACCAAAACTTCAGAAAAATAGAAGTTAAGCCCTCCTTAGAAAGATAAGAACATATTGTACCCATGAAATTAAGAACTAGATACTATGAAAAAAGAATAACATGAAAAGGAACCCTTGAAAATTAAAATTATTTATATGTATATGAAGAATTTAAAAGTCAGTATTAGCATTGGAAGACAAAGTTGAAAAATGTCTTAAAAGTAGGGCAAAATGATAAAATTTGTGGGAAATCAGAATCAAGAAGGAGATCTGACACCAAATTGTTGGAGATCTAGCAAGAGAAAACAGTAAAATACAAAAGAAGAAATCAACCAGGGCATCTCAGACAAGTGGCAACAAGACCTATAGATTTAAGAAAAAATATGTAGGTAAATTGACAATGAAAATAAGAGACTTAGCCATAAGAGCAGGAAGTTGTGCCTAGACTCTAGATATATGAATTAAAGATTTCAGAGTAAACATCTAAATTACTAGTTAACATATAATAAGAGCCATTTCCATTAAAATCAGCAACAAAATAGGAGCATTTGTCATCACTATTATATTTACTATTCTGGAAGTTCTGAACAATGCACTGAATCATGAAGCAGAAATAAGAGCTACAACTACAGTCATGCACTACTTATAAGGACATTGGGTGATTTCATCATGTATGAAAAATAGAGTGCACTTACCCAAACTGCACACCTATGCTATATAGGATCTAGCCTACTGTGGGAAATAAAAATAATTTCCCCTCTACTCAGCTTGGTTCTTGGCTGAGACATCCCTGTAATAAATGACCGGAGAAAAACAGAAGTGTAATAACGTGTATCCTCCTGAATATATGGAAGAGACCTAGGAAAACTTAGTAATTTGCCAAAATAGCTGAAGCCACACCTTAAATTCCATCTTCAGCTGCAGACAAAAGAAGCTTGTGGTGGAAGGGAGGCAGTTATTGGAAGTTAGCAGGAAAAGTAGAGTCAACAAGGGAAAGGTTGTTATGAAGATTTAAGTCACTGTCTTCTGCATTGATAAGAGTTTCTAGAGATAAAGTCATCCCCCTCTACCCGATACAGA
Source organism: Cnephaeus nilssonii (assembly GCF_951640355.1). Classification (NCBI taxonomy): domain Eukaryota; kingdom Metazoa; phylum Chordata; class Mammalia; order Chiroptera; family Vespertilionidae; genus Cnephaeus; species Cnephaeus nilssonii. The sequence goes on along the minus strand of NC_137084.1, from coordinate 66,262,236 downwards.
GCAGAAGACACACTTTGGAGATGTCCCTTAGAAATGTAAATACCTTTTACAAAGAGTAACTTCTACTGGATTTTCAGAGTTTCTCCCATGTCTGCTGTTTCTTAAAATTAACCAACCTAAAATAATTCTTATACCAAATAGACATATTTGGGGTGACAGATTCTTCCCCTATATCCCCTGGGCTACAAACCTGTATAGCATGTTACTGTGCTAAATACTACAGGTAATTATAGCACAATGGTAAGTATTTGTATAATGTATTGCATTACAACATCACTAGGTGATAGGAATTTCTCAGCTCTATTATAATCTTACTAGTGGCCCAGTGCATGAAATTCGTGCATGGGGGGGTGTCCCTCAGCCCGGCCTGTACCCTCTCCAATCTGGGACCCCTCAGGGGATGTCCGACTGCCAGTTTAGGCCCAATCACCTGCCTGCTTGCCTGATCACCCCTAACCACTCTGCCTGCCGGCCTGCTGCCCCCCAACTGCCCCACCCCCTCCCCCGCTGGCCTGCTCTCCCCTAACTGCCTCTGCCTCAGCCCCACCACCATGGCTTTGTCCAGAAAGATGTCCAGAAGGTCTCCCAGTCTAATTAGTATATTACCCTTTTATTAGTATAGATGGGACTACCATTGTATATGCCCTCTGTTGTTGACAGAAACCTCATTATGTGGTACATGATTGTACTGGAAAGAGGAAAATGAAGGTATTATTTGAATATAGCATTGTTGTATACCAAGAAAACAAAAGGTAATCAACCCCCAAATTAGAATTAACATATACATTTAAAAATATAAAAACAATATAATCAAGTGGCAGGATATAAGGGAAATATTCAAATAGCAATGGTTTTCTCCCATATTAACAGGAAAGAGTTAGAAACTTTATTGAGGCAATGTTAAAATGACAACAAAAAAGATAAATTATCCAGGAATAATCTTAATGAGAAATACTTGAGATTTATATGATATTGACATAAGAAACATCCAAATCTACAGACAACTGTACAAGAGTTTATTTGAGCCAAACTAATGACAATTTCCAGGAAGCAAATCTTAAATGCTCCCAAGAATGACAGTTTGCAGTTTCTTTTGAATTAAGGAGGAAAGGTAAGGAAGATTGCTTGAAGGTGGGAGAAAGCAAGGCAGAGATTGGATTACAGGACAGTTATGATTATGTGCTCTCTTGAGGGTGGTTACACCTTCCAAGTGTCTGAAAAAGAGGATTAATTCTGGCATTTCAAAGGTGTGTTAAGGTTGTTGCCCAAGAACAATGGACAGGGCTGGCTTAAAAACCTTTCAATAAGGAAGTCATAGACTTGGACATGACAACTCACTATGACCTGCCCAGTTAGGAATTTATGATCAGATCACCCTGTAAGGTTCTTCTGTTAGATTTATTACAGCACTCCTTCTTCATCCATAGAACACAAGACTTCACAGAGAAATCCAAGTATTTGTTAAAAGGAAATAAAGAAAAAGACTACATGCTGTTGTAAACTTAATCAAACCAAGTATTTGAGACAAAAGTGTAGAATACTGTCAGGTGCTCTTTTAAGCAAATTCTAATTTAAATACAATTGACGCAGCTCTAAAATAGGTAAGCTGAAATGTTGTTTATCTTACCTACTTGTTCTTATATTCCTCCAAGAACCAGAAGTTTATATGTCCTAAAAGTATTGGTAAAACTATTTCTTACTTAATACGTTGTATATAGAGTTACATATCAAAAAAAAAATCATCACACAGTCCCAAAATTTGTTTTATAAACCATTTGTGTCATCATTTTAAACATAATTAACACTTGTAATTGTCTTTCTACAGTTCCTCTGGAAGGGCTAAGAAGTCAAAACCAGTTTGAAGAAATGAGAGCAAGCTACATTAGAGAGCTCATCAAGGCAATTGGTTTGAGGCAAAAAGGAGTTGTCTCTAGTTCACAACGTTTCTACCAACTTACAAAGTTTCTTGATAACTTGCATGATGTAAGTATTTCATTCTCTAGAATATCAATGAATATTTGCTGAATTTCTATAACTTTTTAAATATTAAATCTAAATTTTACTTCATATGGTTTCCTTAAATTTATAGTTGTACTTATATTTTAAAACAGTATTTGCATCATATTGCTCAGAATTTATATTTCGCTTTGTTCATTTTTTATATAGATCACCTAAATATCTGCTTACTAGTATTTCTATAATTTGAGGGTAATCTAATAGTTGATAGGAATTGTGATACATTTTCCTGAATATATTCTAAAATATTTTTGCCTTCAGTTGGACAAAATTTATGGGAAAAGCAAAAGTATGGATGTGGAAACTAACACTATCATAGCATTTTTGATGAAATTATAAGTTAATAACAATTGAGGAGGAAAAAAAATGTTCCTCTACCCTTCAAGATTCTTTTGGCTGGTCTAATCATTAAATATACATGAGACAGGTAACAAGAGACAATAACCCAATTTAATAACATATGTACATATGGGAACCCCACATGCATGAGAAAGTCAGAGACACCACATACAGTAGAGGTTCAGGGAGAGGAAGTTAAAATGAGGTGTAGATGGCAGTCTGAGTCAAGGATGAGGTGAGGTGCCTGGGGCTTTAGGGGAGAGGAAGGTAATTGAAGAACAATCAGAATAGCAGAGGTTCAGTAATTAGTGGTTGTGCTGCCATATAGATAGGCCAAAAAGGTTATATCTATAATTTCTTATTATGGGCAAAACCACTAATTTAAATTCTTCTAGGTAGTTAAGGGTGGGGAGTACAGAAGTTTCACCGGAGCCTGCAAGGTCTCGGTTGCCTTTAGCTCAAAATAATCCACATGCCAGTGTTTGTCTTACAACAAAACACTGAGGGTAACCCACAGAATTAGAAGATCCAATTCAAGAGAGATGCAAATGGATACATCAGTACACTAACTGTGCTAAGTAATTATTAGTCTAGATTGGAGAAGTAATACATATATGAAAGGAAATGTAATATAGAAGGAAACAATAAAAATCTTTATAATGTAAATGTTGGATATTGATTTAGCCAAAAACTGAGATAGCAATTAAGAGAATGGAGTGAAAGAAAATAAGGAGGGAGATATGTAGTATAAGAACTAAAATCATTATTTTTCATACTAGAAAATCAAATATGGAAAACAAAATGTATTAGAAATACAGAGATAAATTTTGAAAGCATAGACTAAAAAAGTTGAAAGTGATTGCATCTAGGGAGCTGGACTATGGATGGGAAGAAGAACTTCAGGAAACTGCTGGGTTTTGTTGTTGCTATTTTTTGTTTTTTATATATTTTGCTTTTTGTTTTTTTTGTTTTGCTTTTTTCTGTCTTACTGATAAATAATTGATATACATCACTATATAAGTTTAAGGTATACAGCATCATGGTTTGATTTACTTATATTGTGAAATGATTAACACATTGGATTTATAGGTTTAGTTAACACCTACCAAATATATACACTGTATAGTATATGATGATGATATATAATATATCATATACACTGAGTGGCCAGATTATTATGATCTCTGAATGCATAATAATCTGGCCACTCAGTGTATATCCTATATAATAAAAGGCTAATATGCAAATTGTCCCCTCGACCAGGAGTTCGACCAGCAGGCAAGCCGGCCAACCGCCCATGTCCCCTCCCCCTGGCCAGGCTGGCCGGACCCCACCCATGCACAAATTCATGCACTGGGCCTCTAGTACACACACACACACACACACACACACACACACACACACACACACACACTGAGTGGCCAGATTATTATGCGTTCGGAGATCATAATAATCTGGCCACTCGGTGTATATAATAAAAGGAAAAAAAAAAGCATTTCTCCTTGTGATGAAAACTCTTAGTTTCTACTTACTATCTTAACTTTCCTGTATATCATACAGCACTGTTAACTGTAGTCATCATGTTGTATATAACATCGCTAGTATTTATCCTGTAACTGAAAGTTTGTACCTTTTTACCATCTTGCTCCTCTTCTGCCCACCATTTTCCCACTCTGGTAACTAGAAATCTGATCTTTTTTCTATGAGTTTGGTAGGTTCTTTTTTTATTATTATTAGATTTCAAATATACTAGTAAGTGAGATCATACAGTCTTTGTTTGACTTATTTCACTTGGCATAGTGCCTTTATGTTCCATCCACATTGTTGCAAATGGTAGATTTCTTGATTCTTTTTATGGCTGAATAATATTTCATTGTGTATATATTTTATATACACATGCCATCTTCTTTATCCATTAATCCGTTGATGAACACGTAGGTTATTTCCACGTCTTTTGTATTGTAAATACTGCTGCTATGAATATGGGGGTGCAGATATCTTTTTAGTTAGAGTTTTTGTTTCCTTTGGATATATTCCCAGAAGTGAATATATCTGGATCACATGGTAGTTCTACTTCTAATTTTTTGAGGAACCTCCATACGGCTTTCCATTGAGGCTGTACCAATTTTACAATTCCACCAACAGTGTGCAAGGGTTCTTTTTTTTCTACCTCCATGCCAGCACTTGTTATCTCTTGTCTTTTTACTCGGGGCCATTCTAACAGGCATACGGTGATATCTCATTGTGGTTCTCATTTGCATTTCCCTAATGATATCTTTTCATGTACCTGTTGGCCATTCGTAGACATCTTCTTTGTAAAAATGTCTATTCAGGTCTTTCGACATTTTTTAATTGGATAATTTGGGTTGGGGTTTTTTGTGTGTGTGTGTGTTGGTTTTTTGTTTTGGGGTGTTTTTGTTTTGTTTTGTTTGTTTTTTTGCTACTGAGTTATAGGAGTTCTTTATATATTTCAGATAATAACCTCTTACCAGTTATATGGTTTGCAAATATTTTTTCCCATACCTTTGGTTGTGTTTTTATTTCATTGATAGTTTCTTTTGCTGTGAAGAGGCTTTTTAGTCTGATGTAGTCCCACTTTTTGTTGTTGTTGCTTGTGTTTTAGGTGTGATTTCCAAAGAATTATTACCAAGACTCATGTCAAGGAGCTTTTTTTTTTTTTTTCTATTTTCTACTAGGAGTTTAATGCTTTCAGGTCCTACATTTATTTATTTTTTAAATATATTTTTATTGTTTTTAGAGAAGAAGGGAGAGGGAGAAAGAGAAAAGCATCAATGATGAGAGAGAATCATTGATCAGCTGCCTCCTGCACGCCCCCTACTGGGGATTGAGCCCCAAACCCAGTCATGTGCCTGACTGGGAATCAAACCATTACCTCCTGATTCAGAAGTCAATGCTCAACCACTGAACTATGCCAGTTGGGTGGGCCTACATTTAAATCTTTAATTAATTTCAAGTTAATTTCTGTGAGTGGTGTGAGATGAGTCAAGCTTCATTAAGTATTCTTGGCTCCCTTGTCAAATGTTAGTTGAGCCCCAGCCAGGTGGCTCAGTAGATTGTAGCATTGTACATAAAAAAAAAGGTTGTAGGTTCAGTTCCCAGTCAGGGCACATATCTAGATTGTGGGTTCCATACCTGGTCAGGGCATGTATGAGAAGCAACCAATCAATGTTTCTCTCTCACATCAATGTTTCTCTCTTTTTCCCTCTCTCCCTTCCTCCCTTCCTCTCTTCCATTTTCTCTAAAATTAATAAACATATCCTCAAGTGAGGATTTTAAAAAAATTAGTTGATTATACATACTCTGGTTTATTTCTGGGCTCTTGATTTTGTTCCATTGGTTTGTCTGTTTTTATCACTATAACTTTATTATACAGCTTGAAATCAGGAAGTGTAAGTCTCCTGCTTTGTTCTTCTTTCTCAAGATTTCTTTGGCTATTTGAGGTCTTGTGGTCGATTTAAGTTTCTCTTTCTATCTGCTCTGGGACAAAGCACAGGACACATCTGCCTATTCGGCTGCCATTTTCCCCTCCACCTACTTTCATTGTTTAAAATCTTATTTTACTATTATAACATTACACAGTGTGTGATATTTTATATATTCTAGAGAGTGGAGCTAGTTATTTTCATTTTGGTAAGAAGAAAACATCTTGGCGAGTATTTATATTGTTAGAAAAATAAGTTGCCATGCTTGAATAGTATATGAATTTATTACTTTTCTTACATATTTTTTCCCCATTTGTTAAACCAACAGCTTGTTAAACAACTTCATCTGTACTGCTTGAATACATTTATCCAGTCCCGGGCACTGAGTGTTGAATTTCCAGAAATGATGTCTGAAGTTATTGCTGCACAATTACCCAAAATCTTGGCAGGGATGGTGAAACATCTTCTCTTTCATAAAAAGTGAATTCCATTTTTACCTTTAAAAATTAAATTTTGTGGTATGTCTGTTTTTGTTTGGGTCAGGATTATGAGGTCTCAAGTTCTTACAATGTTCTTCTCAAAGCCTTACATTCATATCATATCATTCTGTATAAATTCCAGAAATAATTGTGAGATTTTAACTTTTTTCATTTATATGGTATAATTAGAATTTTAAGTGTTTTGTGTACCCATATTTTCTTTAACCTTTTGCACTCGGATGTCGAGTGTGACTCGACACGGTTAGCATTAGAATAAAGGAATCGAGAAAAAAGCAAGCGAGTGCAAAGGGTTAAGAGTTTACAAGATTGAAAAAGTACTAAAATTGATGGTTAAGGTAAACTTAATCTTATCCATATTATTCCATATCTGCTTTAGAGAGAAAAAAGTCTTACATGTAATACTAAAAAGCTATTATATATGTTGCTTCTAGGCAGATCCCTTTGTCTCCTTGATTATTATTTTTTAAATGGACCTTTTAAATGGTATGCAAAATTTTGTCTACATGAGTGTATATACATTTTTGTTAGAAGGAAATTTATAACGTTTAACAAATTTTCAAGAGTTTTTAAATGCAGAAAATACATAAAGAAAAGGAGTTTAAATTTTTGAAATAGATTGATGTTCCTCAAACTAGGAAAAGTAGCTCATATACAAGACTGTTTCCCAGTCTGGGGACATAATTCTCTAAAGAAGTTATTAAGTAGAGCCATAGTATCATGACAATAGTATTGTGGGGTTTATAGTTTTTTTTTTTACTAACTTTTGGGAATTGTCCTCTAGTAAGATATTATGAATGGAAATGGGAAGTCAGAAGAGTTGATGGCCTAATTCCACTCCTTACTTGAGAGCATGTGGAAAGTCACTTTACTGATTCTCAGTTTCCTCACCTTTAACCCTGGTGTAATAATATCTTTATTGCAAAATGTTCCTTTTGATCAGAGCTTCTTATTAACATCTTCTGTAATCCAAGAAGCCAAAAATGGAGGGAGGGAGGGAGGGAGAGAGAGAGAGGAAGGGAGGTAGGGAAGGGATAAAAAGAGAGAAGTATTATTTTCTTACTCTACTCAGTGAAGCATAATAGACTAATCACATGTTGAAACTTTTGAGTGCCTTTGATCTAATTCTAAGAGAGATACTTCAGGGAATACTAGATACTGTCTTAAAGTAATGCAACCAATTATAATAACTAGAAAACACAATTTTTATTGTCACATGAACGGAAAATATTCTTTTAGATGAGTTCTTTCCTGAGATGAGTCACTGGAGATCTATTTTTTTCAAAGGAGATATATATATATATATATGAAGAACTAAGTACTAAGTTCATAGCACTGGTAAAGTTCAATTGAAATCAATCATTGTTTGCTAGATAAAGTAATTTATACCAAAGGCATATCTATTTGCCTATTATAGATCATGTATATGCTACATATATAATTTTTAACAACCCAGAGAAACTAGTAGACCCAATTCTTTTTTGAAATTTCTTGAAAGTTAGACATTATCTGACAAATAAAAATACCACCTTATGCAAATTAATAGTTGTTAATGAGAAAAATCAAAATAACTTCTAAAACAATATAGAAAATACTGAAGTTTGATTTCTTAATGAGTTTTTAATTACTCATTCCATTCAACTGATAAATACTTGCAGTTTAACAAGGGACACAAACATAGAATAATATTCATGAATGCTAGTGTGACCTCCAAAACAAGATAAAGTGGTTTCATCTGATTAAAAAATTGGCATAATTGGTTTCTTTTACCAATAATTTCTTTAGTTTACAAAAGAGAATTAGCTGTAAGTATCTATAAATAGTGGATTCTCAGAAGGCATTTGAAGTGGGTATTAAAACAAACTCCAACCAGGGCCTTTGCCTCGAGTTCACTAGATGTATCTGGCAAATATAACAGATAATATGCAAATCAGATAACTCTTGGTTATAACATTGATTAACAGTTTAACCTAAGTATTCCAAATAGTCTCAACATTAGTATAACAATGGTCTCTTCCTTAGTATGTCTATGTAATGTCTTTTCTGTGAATGCATATGTATTATAATAGACTCTACTGGTATTCAGTTCTTCAAAGTATTTAAACACCCACACACTCATTCTCTCTGCACTATCCAGGCCAAATTTATCTTCCTTAAAAGGATCTAATTATGCTAATTCCTCATAGAAAATATTCACTGACTTCCAGTCACTTATTGTAGTGATTCTCAACTATAGCTGCACTTTAGAATCTCCAAGTAAGCTTTTCAAAAACACCTTTAACTGGACTCCTTTCTCAGAGATTATATTTTATTTGATCTACTTTTCTTATTAATGGCAGCATATAGTAGGAGGAGTCTAAAATGGTGTGAAAGCATCAATTCTTATAACTTGCTTCTCTTTGTCCAACACTGTTATATATTCATCTTATGTTCCAGTCATGTAAATCAATTTTCTACCCAAATTTTCACCCTTGGATACCAGTCCCATTTATATCTCAACCTTTAACACTCAGCCAAACATCATTTCTATGTCTTCCCTGCATCTTCCAGGCAATTATTTGCTTCCCCCTAAGGTTTACAATAGATTTTGTGCACATTTGAATTGCAATAGTGTTTTGTTCTATAATTCCAACTCTCCTACAAGTCTAGGAGCCACCTGAGGTGAGTCAATAGCATTTCTTGACCGAAAGTTTCATGACTTGTTCTTTCTATATTTTTGGTATTACTGTGGATCTCTCTCATTCTTTTGTTACATCACTCCATGTCTCTGCACACATGACTTTATCACCTTATCTTTCCATGATCCCTCTAACCCTTCAGTTCTCTTGACCTTTTTTTAATTGCCCACATTTTCTTTCTACTTTATGAGATCTCTCCTTGTACTAATTATAACATAGGAGAATGTAAGTACATTTTATATTTATTGAGAACACTTAATGCTCCTTGTTCTAAATTTTTAAATTGAATGAATGGAATATCATTTCCCTCCCTAAGGAAAATTCAGAGAATAAAATTGTTTCTTTATAGTTAAGCAGCCCTAAATTGTTTGTATTATAAAACTCAATATATAAATTTTCCTCATTTCTGATTTCATTCAACAAATATTTATTGAGTACCTGCTATTATCACCAAAACAGTGCTAATAAGCATTATTCTTCTATGTTATTGTTCCTTGTATCTCAAGAAAGTTACAGTCTGATAGTATGTTTAAGTCACAGTGCCTTAAATAGGAGGCACTCAAATATTTGTTGAATGTACAAATGAAAAATACAGTGTGATTTTTGATAGTTCAAAGGATTGTTATGTATAACTTTACTGAAGCAAATGCAGCACAAAATAAGATACTAATTTTAAAATAAATATCAAATAACTCCTTAGTTTAGTCATATCAGAAATTCATTTGCATTAAATCTGTGTGTATATTTGTTGAAAACACTTTCAATGTCTTTTCCCCAACAATTTCATCCCAATAAATGCATTTTTAAATTTCATGTATAATAAAGAAAACCTACCAATGTTGGAATGGTACCTCTCAGAATGAATTGTGTGACATAAGTAAATGAATGTAGGTGTGTCCAAAAATAAAAACAATGTCATTAGCCTTTCACACTCAAGTAATGGACCCACGAGAACAGTTAATGATGTGATCATTTTGTTATCTAATCTTTTTGCTTTGAATTAAAACAATATTTTTACCTCAACACAGATTTAAATTTCAACATAATTTACAAAAATTTTTTACATAATTTTTATTGTCCTGATTTCACTCACCTATGGGGAAATAGAATGTGGTGATCAGAAGGGTTGGGTTTCCTTGTTTTGCAAGCTCATAGGATGTTTGATATTTTTTATGTTGTTCTTAATTCATAAAGTAAATGTCTAAATACTAGGATTTTAATATTTTGTGCTAATCTTTAAAAAAAAAAAAAGCTTGTGAAAAACATGACATCACCAAATGGAAGTTATCTAGTCTCTAAATCTTTTGCTCTACAAATTCCTGACTACTGATATCTCTTTTTATGAAGTCATTATAAACTTTATATTATAGGTCACATTCTTTCTGGTAGCTCTAAAATGAAATTATATCATAAAAAACAGGTTATATATCAGAAAATACTTGAAGGTTACTCAAATAAACTATTGAGTTAATGAAATGTTTCCCTTAAAAAGGTTTGAGAAGCCATTTGAGTCAGAAGCTATTGTACCTCTAATATCAGTTTTTATATAACAATTTTTGTGTTTTCATTAAAAATGGTACTTTATAATTAGCCAACAGTATTATTTTTCATTTATTTAACATTAAAATAATTTATTGCTACACAGATGACAGACAATATGTTTCTGCCAAAACAATGCCTTTTCTATAGTTCGGGCGTATCAACCTCTAACGTGTACATTACCCACAGCTGCAGTGACATAATTATAATGGATACTGTGGAAACAGCAGACCTAGGCCTGTGCCCCACTCTCTGGCATTAACTATCTGGATGAGCTTGAGCAAATCACTTCACCTCTCTGATTAAACCTGCCTTTGCTGAATCTTTTTATGAAAATAGAAAACAAAAAAAAGTATACAGGTGTTCAGAAATGGTAACCGCTATTATGTTTTCATTAAGCTGTAGTTCTAGCTATAACTTTACCAGATTAATTTGTATATTCTATAGTGAAATCAAGGAATCTAGAAAATTCAGTTTGCTATCTCTATGTACATATGAATATTTGATGTATTTGATTTGAAATTAGAGCTAGAAGTATTCAATTAATTTCTTCATAGTCTTTTGAGTTTGCGGTCTGTTTCATTGAAAGTCTAAAGAGCCTACCACCCTTTTCTTATAAATCTGTTAAGAATAATGATACTGATTTTGACATTTTTAAAGTATCTCTTTAAAATATAGAGAGCTTGACTAGAACACAGCCCCTCCAAAATTCAATGTTATGTATTACATGCTCAGACCATTTTTACTGTAGTACTAATTCCACAAAAGGGAATAAATGGGTCTAGATATTATGATGAAGTCATCAACCCAAAAAATAATATTCCTGTTCTTAAGAAGGTTATAATACAAAATATCCACAAGAGAGTTTCATGTCTGCCTTGATCTGATATCTTGCATTCCTTTGGCTATTAAATTTCTGGAGTTCTGTTTTGTTTTGTTTTGTTTGCTGTGAATACCTAAGTGATTTCTCTCATCTATACTATCTTTTACACACCAGATTTCAGGATAGAATATGAATGTTTAAAAATTACCTTGACATTCTCCAAAGCATTGTATATAATCCCTCAACACTCAAAGAAATTTTTCCCAAATTTAAATTTTTCTCATTTTTGTATTCAAGAACTCAACAACCATGTCTCCACTGATAAAGTGAAATGGAGAAGCAGACACCCCATGGAATGACATTACTCCCTTTTACTCAATGTATGCCTTTTAAATAGCCATTGGATATTGGGAATTTTGGCATCCCTTAAATTTTACAGGGAACACATAGCCACGTAATCTAGTAAGTTTGCCAACCCCTGAATTGCTTATCCTCACTAGACTAAGTCATGTAATGATTTTAATGAAAATATTGCTCATGGTCTGTGGTTTGGTGGTATTTTTCTTAAGTTTTGGTGAAAAGGACAGTCTCAATCTGTACCTAGCATGTGGCCTCTATTTAATGTACCATTATTCCATACTCGCTGGTCCTCATCAAATCCAAAAATTGAACAAAAAGCAGTAAAATAATTGACTACGCACCCAATATTATGGATCTGATCTAACCTGGATTGGTTTTCATCCATAATCTGGATCCAGCCTGGATGGGGCCCAGATAACTACATTCAGTCTGAATCACATCCATCCCTATTGAAACTCAGAAAAAAGGCCCTGTGGAGCTTATGTTACCTTATGTTAAGGGGCTAATAGAACCTATAGCTTCAAAGTTAAGCCTGAAATAAGGTGGCCATAGGAACATAGAAAATAAGAAGCCAAGAGTAGGTTAATAATTTGTCCTCCCTGTCATTGCAGAAGATTTAAGAATTTTGGAGGTGTTGGTGGTAAGTTAAAAAAGCAGAAGTTCAGAGCAGCAGTAACTTAATACATACACTACCTGAAGGTCCTATAGTCAAAGCAAAGAAAAACGTACAGGGATGGGTCTGTTTCTCTCCGTGGAGTTGGCCACGTTCCAAGGCAGAGTTCCGGGCACATGCCTGGAGGCTGCGTCCTGGCTTGTCCACCGCCTCGTGCAGCTGTGGAGTTTGGAAGACTGTTGCTGGTCTGCTGGATTAGCCCCAGAATGTCAACCTCATTTTCAATTTACTGACTCTTGTTCCTTTATGTCAGGCTGACCTTACTGTTAAACACAAGTTTGTTTGCTTTCTTTCCACTCATGGAGAAATGGGGAAAGCATTACTTTTAAGCCAGTTGAAAGTTTTAACTGACAAAGCGCTCTCAGGGAAATGTGAATTAAGCAGCTAAGGAAGCAGACCCTGTCCATTTCTTTAAAGAAAATGTATGGTATTATTAACCCTGCAGTGTGACATCAGCATCGTGGTCAATATGTAGAGAGATATGAGCAAAATATTTAAATGGTAATGTAAATAGGTATCAAGTCATACACTGTAGCTTATTTTTATAATCTTTTGAAATTGCTCTTAAAACATCAAATTCTGATATATCCAATTTAGCATAGAAATGATTCTAAACAAAACCCACTTAAATATGTTTCCTTTAGTCATTTATACATAAAGCTTAACATTTCTTCTTCTAAGATGTTTACTTACCTGTGAGTTCTTATTGTTATGAATTATTTCTAAAAAGCAGTTGTTTTAGCCCTGGCCAGTTTTGCTCAGCAGTTAGAGCTTCAGCCTGCGGGTCTTGGGTTCTATTCCTGGCCAAGGGCACGAACCTGGATTGCAGGATCCCCACCTCAGTCCAGTGTGTGCAGGAGGCAGCCCATTGATGTGTGTCTCTCACATCTCACATCGATATTTCTCTCTCTCTCTCCCTCCCTTCATCCCTCTCACTTTCTCTGGAGAACCAATGGAAGGAAAATCCTTGTGGGGGGATTAACAGAAGAAAAAACTTTTAAAACTTTTTACCACTACAAATACCATTTACTATCTCCTTCTCTCAGAAAAGCTTATATTTTATAGTATCTCCCCACGAAACTATTCCTATTAAGAAATGGTTGTTTTGTTTTCTTGTTTTATTATTAAACGACATATAAATTCAAGCTGTTGAGCAGTATAACAATTAATTCCATACTGATTTGATATATCTTATGCAGCTTTAACTTAGTAGTTACAAAATTGGGGGGGGGGGGAGGGGGAGATAATAGCAAAATAATCAATGGACATCTATCATAGCTCTCCTAAACTAAGTTAAGAGCCAGAGATCTGAGGTAATAATATATTATTTAAAAGTAAGTCTTGTTCTTCTAAAAGCTTTAAAACTCATGAGAAAGACCAAAAACTGTTATAGGGAGTTAATGTAAGCATACTGTATTCTTGTCAAAATAAAGATTTGCAGCTCTGTTTGTTCACCATTAGGGCAAAAATACTATCCAAAATTTACTGGAAATGGTGACCCCTATATTTGAGATAACTAGGGGTGAAAAGAGATTTTCACAGTCTTTAGAATTTATCACTTTAACCAATAAAGTATGTCCTTATGACCTGAGTATTTTGTGCCTTTTAACTTTTCTGATATGTGCATATTCACAGGAAAAATCGGAGTAAAGAGATTAAAAAAAAACACACACAACTTTTCATTTAAAATTTTTTGGGAAAAACAGAAGAAAATATAAAAATTTCTTTGTATTTTGGAAGGAGTAAATATTACTTACAAAAGTGAAATAAGATCTCCTCTAAATAATAGCTTAAATATTTTCCCTTGATTATTGAGCAAGCAGATGACACAAAACATGGGTGATTACAAGGCTAAATGTTAGAGAAATTATTCACTATCCAAACTTAAAATGTTAATGTGCTCAGAGACTTGCTTTTTGCTTCTTAAGAAAGTTCCTCATTTTCTAATTTAAGGCTACATAGTTTCGGAGGAGGGCGGATCATGATCTCTAAGATTCTGTTTGGTTGCCAATTGGATGTCTTAACAGAAGGAGATAAAGAAAAATGCGAGAGATAAAAGAAAGAAATTAAGAAAGAGAAAGAAGGGAGGAGGAAAGAAGAAAAATGAAGGGAGGGAGGGAGATAGAGAGAGAGAAGTAGGCAGGCTTTCAACTCTGACACTTTAAATTTCTGTTAATAGTTTACATCACTATAAAATACTCAACTACCTATGTTAATAGAAGATGAAGCTGAAGAAGAAAACAATGTCCAGATAGATCATCAATGGTTTTGTACACCATGTTAAGCTGTGTAGTCTTAATTCTGTTGTAAGCAGGAATGCAGTATAATTCAGATTGGTATATAGAGTATTCACTCTCACTGCAAAATGGAGAATAGTTTGCGATGGCTAAATCCGGAGGCAGAATTATTTTTTAGGAAGTTGCAATATTTTGATGAAAAATTATGGTCCTAAACAATGACAATTTAGAGATGATCAAAACCTCCTCTCTAATTTTCCAGAAGTTTTAAAAACATAACTTAGAAGTATTGACAGAAGTTATGAACATAGGTAATATGTACCATATAATGCTCAAACACAAGTTCAGATATCTATCTTGCTGCTGTATTGAAATTTTAGATTTTTTTAATCAAGAAAGACAAAACTAAGAAAGTTTACTAAGTGCATGAATCCTATCTAACCAAACAATCTGTAGGCTTCCCTAACATCCCCACCTTTGCATGTCTGCTGAACCTCGTGGGCCCAGTCTGTGCACAAAGGCAAGACTAGAACAGCTCAAGACTCAGCAAATGGGAGAGAAAGGAAGACTGAGTTAAGCTAATAAAAAATAAACACATCCTTTACATAGATTCCTTCTTTAGATGCCATTTCCCAGTATAATTACAAAATGGTACACACTCAAAATGCTTAATTCTCTGTAAGGGACCTTGACTTCATGAATTCTTCACAGAGTGTGGGGAGTCTGGTGGCTGGTAGAATGGGGGGGCAAACCTGGCATTTAAGAGTATCCATCTCTTTAGTTTCAAAGAGCCTTATTTTTTATTACCTCATTCAATTTCCACCAAGCACTATTCTTCCTCTTTCATTAACCAATGGCAGGTAAGTAGAGAAAGAAGCTTATAATGTGAAGATGGTGGCAATGAGAAGGGGCTTCTTTCTCCTGGTCCTCATGGGCCTCATCAGTCCCTTGCTGTGCCTGGTCATACAATCCACTGCTGTCACCCATAGTCAAGTCTGTGGCTTGTCGACTCATCTGTCCTCTCTTCTTCAGTGCTACAGGGAGCTGTAACTTATCTAGCTTGATACCTTCCATTTTATGCTGGCTCAGCATGGCCTTCTTAGGCCCAGCTGCTTTCCCCATCCGGCCTCTGGCTGGAGATACTTTGCCCCTCGAGACGTGCCGTGGCTCACCACTTCACTACCTGCTGGCACCAGGCCGACTCCAGATTTTACAGCCATGCCCAAAAGCCACAGTTTTCTTGGACTCCCCTTTACTTGTCTAGATGTTCTGTTGCCATCCCATCTCCTTCAAAACTGGGACACTGTCATCTGACATCCTTACCCTACCTCTGCCTTCTTCTGAATAACAGAAGCCTCTCACTTCCTCTTCCTGCCTGTCAGAGGCTTCCCTTGGGTCTTACACTGAGTTCTCTTCACCCACTCCTAGTCACTCTCCTTTAGAGTCTACCTCTTGAGGATACCTTTGAATTTTGGAAGACCATTTTTTCCTTTTAAGAAAGCAGCATTCTCCAGACTTGTCTTGCTCTGATCTCAAAGACCAGTGTGGAAGTTAGAAGCTGAACATGGACTTTCTTTCAGCAATTCTACAACAGTCCTAATTTTCCTTGGAGCAACATGGCTGCTTCCAACTGAGCAGGAAAAGGCTCAGGTGATAAAAAGAAAAACACAAAGAGTGATATATTTCAACAAATACATTCTTTGGATGTGCTCTGGGAATCCAGATGAGATTTTCTGTCAAACTGCGAGGTTCTCCATCAATCAATGTGTATGCCTAAGAGTTCCCACAATGGCAACATTATCCCATACTTATATGCAATAGAATGTTTTATAACCCACCTGAAATATTTAGCAGACTTCTTTGCATATAGCAGATTTTTACATTTTGTTATGTTGAACTTGATGAAATATTCAAAGTTATCCACTCTGTTCGTTTTAAATAAAATGAGTGTAATGGCCCTGGCTGGGTAGCTCACTTGGTTAGAGCATCGTCCCAATAATCCAAGATTGAGGGTTCAAGAAGCAACCAATGAATGCATAATTAAGTGGAACAACAAATTGATCTCTCTCAAATCAATAAAATAAAAATTAAAACAAAAAATAAAAGTAATGTAATATTTGGCAAGTGATGCAGAAAATCATCATTCCCTCTCTTATGACACACACCTCTTTTGGTTCCCATTACTACTATTCTACTTTGAGTATATAGTAGGACAGTAAGTACATACACCGGACTTATACTTTTAAAGATATTTAGCCCCTATACACTTCCTGAGCCCAGTTTCACACACCTATTGCCTCATTTCTGAGAGGGCATGGCAGTATTTGAAAGCACACTGGAAATTCATCTGAGGCTAATGTCAAGAAAGTGAGACTCCCTCCATCTATATGCAACTGGCACTGTTTCGCAGGCGATGGTTGGGTGCCAAGTGCAAAGCTGTAAAAATTAGGTGATAGTGGGCACCTAACACATTACCATATACTTATTTTAAAACTAATCTCTATTTTTAAAGGAAAGGTGGATTTTGGAAAAATTATTTTGTGAGTCACATCAGAAAACTGAGTCAGTCTGTTCCACCTGACAAGTATCTTACATTATATTGGCTGGTGGTTTGAAATGGATCATCTTCAAATAATACATTTTCTTAAAAATAATTTACCACTAATTCATATTCTTCTTATTATTACTATTTTGTGTGATAAGAAAGAATAACTCATTTCTAAATATCTCTTTATTAATGAATTAGAGTGCCTCAAACCTCAGTACAGTTATACACAAGGTACTTAAGAATCATCAGTACATTTCTTTATCAGTCACTTTAAATTTTTAACATTTTAGTTTTTACAATAGTTCACATGGCATAAGGTGGTATATTAATATATATAGCTTGGCATTATATAGACAATATTCTTGACTGTGTGTACATTTTAGCAAGGAATGAATCTCAATTAAATCCAACTAATTGTTCACGAAGACAATACACTCAACTGGTATATAGTAAGTTTCAATAAAGCACTGTTTTGGTTACTCAGATTAGTAATGTGAAAAGATTGATATTTTTATACAAATATATAAATTTTCTTATGAAATTTAATGCACTTAACATTAAAGTGGAAGAGAATGTAATCTAATTTAGTAGCGAAGTATTTCAGGCTATTGTGCATTGGTTTCATTTCTAGAATATAATTTTTATATATTTTATATATATTCCAGTATGCAAGTGTTAATAAATAAAATAAGTGCCTAAAATGTATAAGGAACCTCATGTATAAGAATGTAAATGAAACCTATACAAGGCCTTAAATGCTAGGCATTTGGAGACACAAAGATAAAGGAGTAGAACAAATCTTGTTTTTAAGTTCTGGGTGATAAATATGTCAGATACTGTTTGAAACTTAAACCCACATGTTTCCTATTCAATCAGCTACATTTGGAGTAGACTGGAGAAACCAGAAAGTTTTATTGGATTATTTGACCATGAGAATGTTCCTATAATATTTTTAAAAAATTATTTCATTTATTCTTCAATGCTGTTTTCAGTTTTAAAATTAAACATGTCCTCATATTCATATTTACAAACTTAAGTGATGTTGAGAAATGTATGTTGGTCTATAAAACACTATGCTATGTTTCTTGTAAACATCTGATTTTGATAGTTGGTGGAGTTTTTCTAATTCACATGTAAGTTAACTAATAAATAAACAGAAAATGTGTTAAATAGCCCTGGGTGTAAATGCATGTGACACTCTTCCCTGGTGTCAGTCACTATAACAAGCTAATGAGTGTACGTATCCTTCTACCTGCTTTTCAAAAGCAACATTTTATTTAAATAATAAGATGTTATATTTACATCCTAATAATCAGATGAGGTGAAATTTCAGCCTATAAATGATCTAAATGAAGTGAATAGAATATTTTGACTTTATGAAATGCGGATATCTGTGATCAGTTATTTTGAGCAGTTTTGGAATTCATTAGCTTGAAAGAACTGAAGCACTCGGTGAAAAAGCAACGGTTTTCCTATCTGAATGGGATCAGCTGCACACAGTCATGCTGTGATGTAAAAGAAGCCGTGTAGCACAGCGTCGAACACCTCAGATTCTGGAGCCTGTCTCAGTCTGCTTACAGGCTGCACCATTTGCTAACTTCACCTCTCTGACTCAGTTTCCTTATCTGTAACATGGGCATAATAATAGAACCTCTCTCACAGGTTTGTTGAGAGGATTAAATAAATTCCTATAAGTAACTTGCCTTACATACTACACACTAGCTCAGTATTTTGTCCAACTCAAATGGCTTTTTCTTTAATAGATGATTAAGGATTCAGAGGGCATTTAGATTGTTATCCTACATAAAGCTCATAAACAATGGTAATTTTAAATTTTTGACATCTTGTGAAATTCAGTAGCATGGTACTCATCAAGGTAAATTTTTTCAGCATATGAGATTAAGGATAGACTGTTGTTACAAATGAAAAGCTATCCCATATAATTCAATAAAACACATAGCCACAATTCTTCAATTTCTGTATTTGAGACAGTTTCCATTTAAGGTAGATTGAACTCACCAAATCTATAGCAACCCTTCTCCCCCTGCCCAATAAATAATGTTTCTTTGAAAAGAAGTATGTAGGAAAAGGAAAGAAAATAATTTTTGAATTTATTACAATACTTAATAAAACAATAATTCTGGAAAATCTATTTGTAAAATAGTTAAGTTTAATTTTAAATTATAAATCTAAAACTTTATTCTGTTGGCATTAAAGGACTTCAATATTGTTTACAGTATATCTCAAAAATTACTATGGGACCAAAAAGTAATGTCCTTATTTTGAAAATGTTTTGTGTAGTTTTTGTTCTGTCACGTGCTGAACAGCCTAGAAATTTTAAATATTCAATTTTTTTTTCAGAATTTAAGTCAGATAACTGAATAAAATATGTTTAAAGGAGAATAAAATAATATCCAATATTAACCATTTTTAACCATTGTGTTTGATAATGTGTGTGTAGCATATTTCTTAATTTGGCTAGTACATTTTATTTTCTTCCTATGGTGGAAGGCAACTTTAATGTATTATCATTGATTTTTCACATTTTAAGATCTCTAAAACTAGGATGCATCTTATAATTCATGTTACATTGCAATGCCATCAGCCAAGTGGAAGTCATAGCAGTCTGTGAAAACCTTCCCTTGACACCTCCAGGTATGGATCAAAAAACATCCCTAACATCAAAGAAATATGGTGTGTGTATATATTCATTCTCCATTCATAAAATTTAACTGCTTCTACTTCTTTTAATCTGTGTTAATATTAATTCCTATTTATGATAGACCAGTAATCAATATGCATTTGATAGGTATTACTAGGGATTTTTCAGTTATTTGAGTAGCTGCTATGCACCAGGTCTTACACTAGGGAGAAGTTCTATGTATATTATCTCTAGCTCTTACAAAAATCTTTCCACCTAAACATTATAACTTCCATTTTAAAGAAGAGGAAATACAGGTTCAGAGTAATTACATTTGAAAAACAATTTCTTACACTATTGCTCTTCCAAAAAGAAAAGGAGTTTCTGTCACATTTTTCCAAATTAAATTATTTTTCCTAACATACCTATTCAATCTTTTATAATAGTTTTTATTTGAAAAATTAAGAAATGTAAAATAATCAATAATAATAAATGGGCTCCCTGTTTAAGCCTCATTAAAATGAACAGCTTTGGAATCCTTAAGAAAACTATAAAAAGCTTTCTAGAGGAAAAAAGTCAATTTTCCACGGAAATCAAAATATAAATAGTTCGTAGTTCCTAACACCATAGGCTGTGCTTGAACATTATGTAAAGTTTGATGAATATATATGTACTAGAGGCCTGGTGCATGGATTCCTGCACTGGTGGGGTCCCTTGGCCTGGCCTGCGGGGACCGGGCCAAAACCAGCAGTCCGACATCTTCCAAGGGGCTCCAGATTGCGAGAGGGCTCAGGCCAGCCAAAGGGACCCCACCGGTGCACGATCGGGGCTAGGGAGGGACCACGGGAGGGCTCCAGGGCGTGTCTGGCCCATCTTGCCCAGTCCCGACCTACCGGTCAGAGCATCTGCCTCCTGGTGGTCAGTGTGCCTCATATCCACTGGTCCAATGGTCGACCGGTCAGACACTTAGCATATTAAGCTTTTATATATAGATAGGTATATAATCCATGAAAGTCAAAGTTTTACCCTGGCCAGTTGCTCAGTGGTTAGAGCCTGAGCATCAGCCCGCGGACCAAAGGGTCTCAGGTTCGATTTCCTGTCAAGGGCATATACCTGGGTTGCGGTTCAGTCCCTGGCTCCAGTTGGGCAGGGTGCATGCGGGAGGCAACCAATTGATGTGTCTCTCTCACATCAATGTTTCTCAATCTCTCTCTCAAAAAAAAAAAAAAAATCAATGGGAAAAATATCCTCGGGTGAGGATTTAAAAACAAAACAAAACAACCCACTGCTTTCCCATATACCAGTGGTCTGCAAACTCATTAGTCAACAGAGCCAAATATCAACAGCACAACGATTGAAATTTCTTTTGAGAGCCAAATTTTTTAAACTTAAGCTATATAGGTAGGTACATTGTTATTAACTTAATTAGGGTACTCCTAAGCTGGCCTTTGCTAAAAACTCAAGGGGCCAAAGAGCCGCATGTGGCTCGCGAGCTGCAGTTTGCCGACCACTGCCATATACTAACAGTGAAACGTCAGAAAAAGAAATGAGGAAGTCAAAGTTTCTCTGATTTGATTTGTTGCTTATAGCTTCAGGGTAGCCACAAAAGCCTGGGGAAAAGTGTTTTATAAGAGGTAGAAATTTGAGGATAAATTCATACTGTCAATATTGCCATTATTATATTTACTAAATAGTTCTGATTAAATTGATGCCTTAATGCCTGTCGTCATTCAAAGCTTTCATTATTTATGTTTTAATTCTATGTACCAGAAGATAAACAATCATTTCAGACTACATCTAAGACAAATGTATTTTCGTTGAAAAACACTTTAAGTTGGGCCACAGGAGAAAAATGCAGTACATATCAGATAATTCATAGAGTTCATATTTAAGTTTTGAAAATAATTCTCCCTTAATTTGTTAGAATAGTTTTAGCAGAACTGCACAATAAAAATATTTTCCTTAAATAAGATTTAAATCTGAACAATATGGATGCTATAGAACAGAGGAAATGTTTTAACTCGTCAGATTTATTTTGATCTTTACAAACCTTACACATATCCTGATCACAATGCTTCAAAGGGGTAGTGCTCTTACTAAACCATTAAAGTTATGAAAAATTCATCAAAGAGAAGAATAATTTTGTGAACTTGAATCAGTGTCACAAAATGGTTAGATTTTCATAAAAGTGTTTATGATTTACAAGCAACCCATTATTATAAAGTTATTCAAGTTCATAAGTGACATTTCGCTTGTTGAAATTATGCATAGTTAGGAAACATCATATAAATTATTATAAAACTTGAGAAAATCCTACCTAATAATAGACAAATATGCAAATTGACCATACCTCTGACACACCTACAAGCCACGCCCACAAGCCAATCAGAGTGAGCATGCAAATTAACCCAAACCAAGATGGCTACAGCCACAGAGAGCAAGGTTTCCTAGGTAACAGAGGAAGCCAAGCTTTCCGCCTGCCCTTGCCAGGCCTAAGCCTCCACTCAAGCTACAAAGTTTCAGTTATAGAAGGTAAATAAATTCAAACAAATAGCGGCAGATTGGAGCTTGAGAAAGCAGGCCAGGGTTGCCGCTGGCAACAGGGGAAGCAAAGCTTTCCGCACACCCTGGCCGGGCCCACACGCTTAAGGCAACAAAGTTTCAATTATAACCCCAACACAAATGGCTGCCGGCCTCGGACGGAGCCCCAGGCTTGGCTCCGCTCCAGGCTACAAAGTTTCAATTGTAGAAGGAAAATAAATTCCAGATACCAGGGCCTCCGCTTGGGTTGCCAGGGGGCGTGACCGGCCTGCAAACCACCACAGGCCCCTTGCTTAGGCCACCCCACGTCCCAAGGGAACCCCCACCTGATCCGGGACACCCTTCAGGGCAAACCAGCTGGCCCCCACCCCTGTACCAGGCCTCTATCCTATCTAATAAAAGAGTAATATGCAGATTGACCATCATTCCAACACACAATATAGCTGCCCCCATGTAGTCAAAGATCCTGCCCCCATGTGGGCACAAGATGGCCACCATAAGATGGCCAGCAGGAGAGGGCAGTTGGGAGGCACCCGGCCTGCAAGGGAGGGCAGTTGAGAGGGACCAGGCCTGCAAGGGAGGGAAGTTGGAGGTGATCAACCCTGCAGGAGAGGGCAGTTAGGGGTGACCAGGCTGGCAGAGGAGGGAAGTTGGGGGCAAACAGGCTGGCAGCAGAGTGGTTAGGGGGTGATCAGGCTGGCAGGCAGAAGCAGTTAGGGGCAATCAGGAAGGCAGGCAGGCAAGCAGTTGGGAGCCAGCAGTCCTGGATTGTGAGAGGGATGTCGCAGGCAGTCAGACATCCCTTGAGGGGTCCCATATTGGAGAGGGTACAGGCTGGGCTGAGGGACAACCCCCCGCCGTGCACGAATTTCGTGCACTGGGCCTCTAGTATATAATAACTAAGGTGAAAATCTATAATCTATGCAACAAAATTCAAACTGAGGGGAAAATTATTATGTGATATCCATATTAGTTTAGACAATGGATATTTACATTAGCTTGGTCAAATTTCCGAATTTTGGTGGAAGTGTTGTGTTGATTTTTTAAAGGTATAAATTCTCACTGAGAATTTCTAAAACATATAAAGCAACAATAACCTGGCTGATAAAAGATTAAGGCGCAAGACACTGGGGGGTGAGGGCATGTATGGAGGCGGGATGGGGGGGGGGCAATGGGGAGATATGAACACATGCGATACCTTAATTAAAAAATTGGAAATAAAAAATAATAAAATAAAAATAAAGAATGGAGATGGCTGGTGAAGCAGACCATGCACAACTGTGAATCGCCCAGAGCTAGCCTAAGCACCAATTCAAAAGGTTGTTATTAGCACTCAAATACGTGTAGTAAAGCAAACAGCACTCAGTACTCCACTCAGTTTTACAAAATAGGTTTGTCACTTCCATGAAATGCAATACTTTGTGATCTTAGGAATCTACCTTCAATTCTCTGAACTTCTGTATCTTTACCTATCAAGCAGAGAATATGTCAAAAAAGAGCATTGCATTTAAACGAGGTAGTGCCTGTAATATTTCTTCACACATTATAAAACACCATGCAAACATACTTTTCCTAATACGTAAGCACATGCTAACAGTCCTTAATAGTTGAAACATATATTCTACAATGTTAATTAATAAATTAATCGTAGTCACTAAATGTATATGATTTTTAATAACCAAAAACACTAACCGTACTGCTACAGCTATCTGTTTAAAAGCCCTAAAACACTATTCCTTTCCCCCTAAAATTAGAACACTGATCTGGCAGAGAAGCCACGGTACCCGAGAGAAGGCAGTTGTGTAGAAGCCCGTCGGGAGGATGGGTCCCCAGGTCCTCTGTGGCCTGCAGCCTGCTCACTCTCCTGGGCAGCTCCGCGGTCACTGTCCCCGCAGCCCCGGGCCCTGCAATGGGAGATGGCTGAGGAGCTGCGGCTTGAAAAATGTGAGGTCACAAATGGTTGGTTGCACATCCGCATGAATTTTTAAGTTTCCTCCTTCAAAGTAGAGACTCATAGTCTTGACTATGAAGAGACCTTCCTTTTAAACAAATTTTATGAAAAGAAAACCTTTTATATTTAAAATTGGTATATCCTTTAAAACAAAACTTTCCTGTGGAATAGCTCAGTTAATAGAGTATTTTCTGAAGGAAACTGGCCCACATGGAGGTGGTCTGGCGGCAGGAAGAGGTTATTGTTTGCTCCAACATTATCTGATTTGGCTATCGAAACGGGGCTGAATTCACCTGATTTCTTGTCCTTATACTGTGTAGCTACAAAATATATTTCTTCACTTATACTGTATAGCTACAAAATATATTTCTTCAGGAACTGAGAAAATGCTGAACTTTTATTTAACAGCTACTCACACTTCACATAATTTTCATATTTTTAAAAATGTTTGCATAGGATTAAATTGCATTTATCACGTGGAGCTATAGTTCTTCAACATTACTATCCCAAGTTATCTCTACTTAAATAGGGCTTACACTAAGGTGACCAGATTTTAACATTGGTAAAGCGGGACACCATTGACCGGAGGGGGAGGGGTTCTTGATTAAAAATTTGGTCTATATGGAGCAACAAAAATTTTCATAGAACGCAAAAATAGTATTGTAATATATTTTTTTAAATTTCAACATAAGTACAATTTACAAATATAATAAATAGAAAATTATGTATAGTATTATTTTATTCTTTGGCATATTTCTCATTTGAGTGAATTTTTTTTAGTAGATTGCTGTCGTTGTTTAAAAGGTCATGAATTTGCCGTAACGTAAGTCATAAGTGTCACTTTCAAGGCCGGCGCTAGACTTTTTGCTGCCACTATAAAATATAAATAATACGAGTACTGTCTGCTAAATTCAAGAAAATTTATGTATTTATGAAATAAATAAATAAATTACTTACCTAAATTATCTGAATAGCTGATTTGTAATGACATCACTTGTTTAACTAGCTTACTAGCACGCAGTACGATGTGTATCCTCTGAGAGACAGTTAAAAAATGTTTTCGTCGTTGCCAATCCCCAAAAAATGCCATTGTTCATTAAGTCCAAACAATGGTGGTCGAATTCTAACAACTGATCAACAATGCGAACTTTGATAAGCAGTTCTCAACAATTATTTGTTATTATTAAAGTTTAACATTATAAAATTAACAAAAATAATATAAAACTCATATCCTGGCTAAATAGCCACATGGCCGCCGAAAACCGTATATTCCCTTCCTGTTCTCCCGCCGTTCCCTAGCTTGTCGTGCATTCTTTCCAAAAATCGGGACTTTTTTAAAACGCCGTGGGACGCGGGACAAATTGTTAAAAATCGGGACTGTCCCGCCAAAAGCGGGACATCTGGTCACCTTACCTTACATTGAAATTAACTTGGAATGGGAAATGTCACTCTTTGTGAATGAATGAGTGTAAGATTACGTACACAGCAATCTAGAGAAATGTAAGCGTCTCTTTTACAAGAGAACAAAAGTGATCAAGCCGACTAAAATACAGGGAGCTTGGAAACGTATGAAAAAGGCTTTGGTTCTAAGCTGTACTCTGACCCTTCTTATTGAGCAAGTGTGGGTTACCCACCCTTTCTGAAACTGACTTTCCCCCTCTGAAAAATGAGGGCACGTGATATCTCAAAAATTTGGGAAATTGTACTCTATTCACTTCATTCAGACTCCTTAACTATGTCTTTCTTTATATTGAGATCTGGAGAGCAGTGGCTCAATCTAAAACAGATTTTTATTTATTTCATAAATGCTTGTCTTTGTTCAAGCTCATGCAATTTCAACCTGAATGTTTATAATTTCTGGGGAAAAAAGAAAGAAACATTTATCCTCCTTTTATTTTTTACATATCTATTAATAATTTGAAGTAATTTGTGGTACTTATAAAATTTCCCAAATGCTTTATGCTGGTTTTACCCATTCAATTATAAAATTGATTAGCTTTTAGTATATAACATTAATGATTCTTAAAATATTACTACTTATATATGTGATACTTTCAAAATCAATGTATGTTCCCTGTATTAAATCGTATTTTTTCTGTACTCTATTTTCAGTAATTTTAACTATCTTCTAAAAAGCAATTCTTGTTTAATATTCAAAAACAAATTTTCTTTGGCTTCCATCTTCTCTCTACCCATTTCCTTTAAGTAGTGCCTTTGATTCTGAAAAACAAATCATGTGTTCTATTATACTTTCATATAATTGAATTTGACATTACAATTTGAAATGTTAACTTTTAATTCTTCCCAGCTATATTCAGACAATGCCATTGTTTGCTTGTTTGCTGTTTAATTCCTATATTTTATTATTTCTTAGGTCAACTTTGTGCTTCAAAGGCTTTTCAGAACAACTCAATCACAAAAGTATGCTTCCGGGTGACACTTAAGATACAGGTTTTAACTCGGTGGTGAAATAATGTTAATTATTAAAAACAAAAGACAATACCATTGTTTTAACTTTTCAAAATAATAAGCAAAAAACTTTAAACAAAAAATAAGAAAGTTTATTTTATTGATTAAACCAAACTTAATTGGGAAATAATTTCAACTGAAGAGTTTGACAATTGTGCATGCTAAATGTAAAATTTAGTCATTTAAAAATCATCTTCAAAATATGTATTTCAATAATAGTGTCTTCTGTATTAATTTGAAAGTCATTATGTTTTCACTCATTCTTTGAATCTATATGAAATTTTTGAATGACACGGAAGAACCCACACCCCTAGAGGATATGTAAGTTAATTCATCTTGTAGTAAGCAGCAATTTGTCATTTAAAACATTACTGTTAAAATGCAGTTACTACTGATATATTTTATTCATTTTGGTGTAACAAAGTCATTATTTTCACCAAATTTCAAACTCCACAATCTAGTGTCTAAACTCATTCCTCTTACTCAGCTATGTGTTGCACTGGAAATATCTAAATTGCTTATAAATATTATGTTTATTCCTTTGTCTGTTTGGTTTTCTTTTCTCAGTATACTGTTTAAGCTGATTTAAACTAAAAATATGGGCATAGAGTCATGGAGACATTAGAATTACACAGACCTAAATAATCATCTGGTCCATGGGTTCTCTATCAGTGGTCCAAGGACTGGTTTTGAAGCAGCTTAAATCCCAACATATTCTGTACACTTTTAGTGCCTGTGTGTACATGTGTTATCCATTGCTTTCATTAACTTCTCAGAAGGGTCAGCAACAAAAAACACATTAAGAAACAAATCAATCCCACCACCTTGTTTTACTAATAAAGAATCTGAGACTCAATGAGCATGCAAGTCATCCAAAGTCATAAAAGATATGAATGTAAGACTTAGATCCAGGAACTGATTTGTAAGTTGACCACAGAATGTTATTGACCTGGTAGAGCTCCCAACAGAATTGGTTTTTCAGCTGACATAGAGGTTGGCCAATTGTGGCTTCCCCTTAAGTTTGTTCACATAGAATTGAAGTAGCGAAGTTAACCTCCCATTTCAGTTAGCATCACAATATTATTACACTGTAACTATAATGTAATTTATTATCCATATTTTATGCCTTAAAATATGGATTTATGGAAAAATTTAAATGAACTGTCATATTTCTGCAGATACATGGAACTTTTTGGGGGTGCAATAACACTCTGATCATTCTTTTTTCTCAGTCAAAAGAAATAATAGAAGTAGGCATTTCTGCACCTCTGATTATGCTCTTTAACCTATTCACTAGGAAATGTGTGTAATCTTTTCTTTCTTATTCTTTGGGGTTGGAGGAGAGATAAAATAAAAACAAAAGTCAGGCCGTGGCCAGGTGCTCAGTTGGTTGGAGCATGGTCCCATACACAGAAAGGTTCCAGGTCAGGGCACATATCCCGGTTGTGGGTTCAATCCCTTGTCATTGTGCGTGCAGGAGGTAACTAATCAATGTTTCTTTCTCAGATCTATGTTTCTCTCTCTCTGTCTTCTCTCTCTCTGTCTTCTCTCTCTCTGTCTTCTCTCTCTCTCTCTCTCTCTCTCTCTCTCTCTCTCTCTCTCTCTCTCTTTCTCTCTGTCTTTCTCTCTATTCCCATTCCTCTCTCTCTAAAAATCAATGAAAAAAAAACAACATGTCCTCATGTGGGATTAAAAAAATAGAATAGTTTATGAGTTCTGGAACTTTACATCTTATGTACATATTTCATCACTAATTTGTACAAAACTCAGTGGGATGATGTCAAATATACAGTGAAGAGAGAAATAATTTCTAGAATACCCACTTTGTTTTGAAATATTTCAAAGCATAGTTTAGTAGGCCTGAAAGCAAACTGAAGCTGCATTGTCTTTCAAAAGAGAGGAAGGGAGAGGGAAACATCAATGATGAGAGAGAATCATTGATTAGCTGCCTCCTGCACACCCCCTACTAGGGATCGAACCTGCAACCCAGGCATGTACCCTGACCAGGAATTGAACTGTGACCTCCTGGTTCATCCTGGTTCATAACTCGATGCTCAACTATTGAGCCACACCAGCCGGGCTAGGTTATCATATAAATGCTTCATCTGATGATCATTAAAATCGAATCCTATTTTAATGAATGAAGACCTAAATTAGGTGAAAATGATGAGAGGAATATAATAGAAAATATTTTTTTCAGGCCAAATAAGGTCCTAAAAATGACAGGAATGTCCTCCACCATTTTCTAAGGCACTATAATTAACATACATTGAGCTCCTATTATGTAACATCTGAGAATTTACAGGGTTATCTAAGTAGAAGGCAATGCTCACCCATGAATTAAATCATGGTCTTATTGGAGATGAAGAATATTGCACACATGAGAAATTCAAGGAAATGTAAGAATAACATAAATACATCTTAAATCATAGGCTTTAGGAGAAAGGCTAGTGTAGACTGAAGGAACCTAGCCTGGGGCTGAGTCTGTTGGGATTGGATAGCTTGACTAAACTGGAAGTAGCAAGTCAAAGTTACAGCATGAACTCTATATTTGACATAATCCCACTGAGTTTTGTACAAATTAGTGATGAGATATGTAGATAAGATGTAAAGTTCCAGAACTCAAAGGTGCAAACTTTCTTCAAAGAATTGAAAGAGCCAATAAAAATAGAAAACATGTTGCCCTGGCTGGGTAGCTCAGCTGGTTAGAGAGCCATCCAAGGTTTCGGGTTTGTTCCCAGCTCAGGTCACATACAAGAATCAACCGATGAATGCATACATAAGTGGAACAAATTGATATCTTTCTCTTTCTATCTCTAAATCAATAAATAAAAAATTTGAAGATAGAAAACATCTGTTTGAGAACTTCATATTATAAAAAAACTACAGTGAAGTTAATTTAGCAAGAAAGAAGGGGTTTAAGACATCTTAAGTAGGAAATGGCTATGGTTTGATAATATCATTAAAAAGATGTTCATTAAATAAGAAAAAATAGGAAATACTGAATGAGAAAAGAAAACATAGAACTTGAAAAAATTAAACAGGGAATATGATATTAAAAATGCCACAGTAAATAAAACTTGTCCCTACAACCATCCACAAGGGCATTTCATTTAGGAATTATTTAGTAGCTATTTCTTTCTCAAATATGTTGCCCCTATTATGACTTATTTTTAGGTTTCCTTTCTAAACAAATATTTCAACCTCTGAGGAACTCAAACTATAGTAAATCAACAGAGCAGCAACTCACTTTATGAAGACAGCTTACAGAGAGAGAGAGAGAGAGAGAGAGAGAGAGAGAGAGAGAGAGAGAGAGGTAGTTTTAATTTACTGCCAGGAATAGCAATTGAAAAAAATACAGCTCAGCTCCTCCATTACATTAACAAAAGTTTCAGCTTCCTATGTACAGTATTTTTAAGTTTCCTCTGTGTTCTAAATCCGAAGGTCAATGAGCATTCCCATGAGTCTTTGCATGTTTATATCAAAAGTACAATGTGAACTTTGGCAAAGGAAGTGTCTCTGGGTTAGCTGGGCTTTTCAGGT
This sequence comes from Cnephaeus nilssonii, assembly GCF_951640355.1. Classification (NCBI taxonomy): domain Eukaryota; kingdom Metazoa; phylum Chordata; class Mammalia; order Chiroptera; family Vespertilionidae; genus Cnephaeus; species Cnephaeus nilssonii. The sequence continues at coordinate 66,231,938 of NC_137084.1, read as the reverse complement.
TGTTAGTGCAAATACAATGGAAAGCTTGCTAATTTCACACTGTTGCTAAAGAATTAAAGAATAAATGGCACCCAAAGACTCAGAAGTGATCCCAGAGAGAGCTGTGGAAGTGCAGATTTCATTTTTCACCCATAACTGCTTAGTTGTCTCCAATTCTTCCTTGGGGCACCTTCCCCATGTGTGCGGGTCCTTGTGAACTGAGTCAGCCCCAGGCTGCACTGGCCTCCCCCAGCCTATTTGCTGCACACCTTTACCTGCCCACACTCATCCCTGCAAACCCACCCTCAGTGAACTGCCTCATTAGAAATAGCTGATCAATCAATACTCTAAGAAGTAAGTAAAAGAGTATACCTTCCTGGGGCATTTGTCTACCAAAAGAAAACATGCTGCATCCATCCATAGAGAATGGTGTGTTTCTTTTATCAGGCATGAGCCTCTTGGAGAAGTTTTTGGATGGTAAAGTCTTGAAATTTAGGTTATTAAAAAGGTGGGGTTTTTTTAAAAAAAAGATTATAGTTTTTGTGGATGATAGTAACTATGGCTAGGAGTTGTTTGAGAATGATTCAAGTCTAATATCTCTCCAATTACAGCTATGAGAGAAGATGCAAATATTTTCCAATGAGACTCAAAGTGTTGCCCATACCTGTGCATTCACATGCACAGAGGACCCTGATGACACTTCCACATAAATCTGTACTGATTTCTGAGAGGTCTGTTTGAGATCCAGAGCGATAAATGAGGCAGTAAATGTGTTTGAGAGTCCATAGTTCCTGTTTATTTTTTTGAAGTGTCCAAGCACCTTATTAATAACAGGACCTAGGGCAAGGAAGATTTGAGACCATTCCTTTGCCCTTTTTGTAGAGAATTTAAAACTTTAGGAGGTTTCAAAGGAAACCAAAGTCAAACCTGGTCTTTTACCCTGGAGAGGTTTGAGGGTATAATGAATTGGGTTTTGAAGGAGCAAGTCTAGTCCAGAGTGGATCAGTATGCTGCTCAGAGCTCCCTGTGGCCAACCCACACCTACCATCTGCTGCATCCCTGGAGCTCCCGGTGAGCTGTGTTCCTTTTATTTTTTTATTTTGGTTTGTTTTTTAATTCCTTTTAAATGTCAAAAAAAGGTGCCTCAATTAGAAATATTCTTTTTAAAAGTACCTTAATTCAAGTAATACTTGTATTTGGCTACACAAAAGTAAGCTCTAACATATGTCAATTGCCCAGGTGACCAGGCAAATTATACAAATGAGACATACTATATATTAATAATTCTTAAGCTGAAAACAGGTAAAGAGAAATAAGAACAATGACATCAATGGTAAAAATCTCCTATGTTGGCATACTTACGTACTGCACCCTTCACTGTTGGCCCTTAGTGTGTCCTCCTCTGCTTTGCTTTTAAATTGTCTTCATCCTTCAAGGATTAAATCAAAATTTCCTTTCCCATGATGACTTTCTTAATCCTCAGAGTAATAAATAATCTCCTCTTCCTAGGAAGAGCTCTTTAAATATGGCAGCCACAGAAAAATTAACACAAAAGACGAAGGGACTCTAGAGAGACTTTGCTGAGAACTAGAGGGCAAACTCCTCGGTCAGTTTTGATTCTAAACAACACGACTCTATTAAGATATCACATGAAATATCTATTAAGCATGGAAATGTTTTAGCAAATATGATTCTTAGCTTGGGTAAGAATTTTAAAAATTTAAAGAAATTTATAATCTGAATACTGAAAGCTGTTCCTTCCTACCTCATACTATGTCTTTTACTTATCCATTAAAATTATATTTGCTATAGGATTACTGTTTTGTTCATAACAAGGCTCCGATACCTTGAGGTGTAAAGCATCAGAAATAAAAACAAAATAGGTATTAAATCTTATAATGAAACTGAAATAGTAATTCAAATTATGCCCTTAAGTAATGCCTATGGGGATCATACCATTAGGATATTACTTTGCCTTCTTTGCTATTTTTTCAAGCTGCAGCTAAACTATTAAAACCTCCTCATATTTGATTGACCTCTACCACTTGCAAAGCTTCCACAACCACTGTCTCAGGTCCATTATCTCATCTGGAGAAGCAGCCTTGGGAGAAAGCAGGCATTTATTACCACTGCATTTTCTAAGTGCCAAAAGGAAGCTCCGAGAGGCAGCATGCCTTATCACAAGCAATAGCTAAGCTGGAGAGGGAAAATGTGGTCTCGGCCACTCTCCTGGCCCACTTCCCTTCTCCTGTCAGCTCCACGTTTGCTTAGAGGTTACACTAGCCTCTTCCTTTTTAGAGCAGGGCAGTTGAAAAACAGTAAGAACTCTCTATTCTGAACTATTACAGAGACACTGGCTGCCAGTCACAAGCTGCCTACTACAGAGATTTAATCCGTTAAATTGTTTTCCGGAAATGTTTGCAAACGACTAGAAAACCTTTGAACAAGTACATCTAATTTTGGAATTCTGGCATTTGAAATTATGTTTCTTCATCTTCCCTGTCTCACCCAGCAGTGCTAGCAACAACAAGGAAGGTTCTCATTTAGTGTTTTGGATCCGGCACCTGAGCATGCACACCTATTAAATTGATATGTGGAACTGCATTTTTAAAGTAAATCATTTGCTACAACCAAGAACCCAGCACACCATCAGCCTAGCTCTAACATCCCCATGAACAGGAAAACTGCACCAGTCTCAGTGGAAACTCTATTCCTTAACTGGGGGTAAAAGAAGCAACAAAAATCAGTAAATGCCTATGAGAGGCATTGGTTCTGAAGAAAAAATAAAGGGAGTTTAAGATTAATGTGGTTTCGTTATTGCAGTTTCTTAAATTTTTTCCACATGTGTAAAATTTAGATGATACCTATTTTCCAGGGTTGATATAAGTAACCAAATAATAATAACAATAATATCTACTCTTCATTAAGGACTATGTCATGTTTTACTTAATAATAACAACATATGAGATATCTTATTAGTATCCCCATGTTACAGGCTAGGAAACTGAGGTTTAGAAAATCAGAATCAAATCCAGAAAGTGCATTTTCAGAGTTTAACTCTGACTCTATCTGCACCCTATAAGAGAATATACTGGTATAGGGTAAAACCACCAATATACAGTGGCTCTTGAAAGACTAAGAAACAAAACAAAAATCAAGACAATTCCATGAAAATGTAAAGACAAAGGAATGCTCATCCAGAGAAAAGAGTTTCTTTTTTTCCTTTTTTAGTATCAAGCCCTCCTATTGTTGTATGAAGAAAGAAAGAAGCAGCCTACAGAGTTTCTTCTCTTGAGCAGGAGGGGTCCCAGAAATCCACATTCCAGAAGGGAAATTCTCACAGGCACTAAACTAGCACTGGGCCTGGGACAGTCAGCCCTCCTTTCCTTTGCAATGGCTACGCCCCCTACTCCCCACCCCGCCACTGCTCCAGTCCCACTCAGCAACAAGCAATTCCACACACCACAAGGAACCTGGATTTTCGAAGAGGTGATTCTAATACATTTAATGTATGTTTAGAGAAGCATTTGCAAAATCCTACCTCAGCATAAACTTGTGGTCTCCCTGGTCAGAACAAAGCAACAGGAGAGAAAGCTCACCTCTCCCCTGTGGTGATGCTCCTAAAACTAAAACATAAATAGAGATCGGGATTACAGTGTCCAGGCAATAAAATTACAATGAATGTGCTTCATATTCACAACGACCTCATGATATTGACTACTGGTCCTAAACCTAAAGATCTCAGACTAAAAGATGCTGGACATTGGGTAAAATACTCATGTGTTGTTTTCTGAAGCCAGGCCTGCAGGGGAGGGCAGTTGGGGGGACCAGGACAGCAGGGGAGGGCAGTTGGGGGGGGGGACCAGGCCTGCAGGGGAGGGCAGTTGGAAACCAGCAGTCCTGGATTGTGAGAGGGATGTCCAACCACCTGTTTATCGGGCCTAAATGGGTGGTCTGACATCGCTCAAGGTGTCCCAGATTGGAGAGGGTGCAGGCTGGGTGAGGGACATCCCCTCCCCCATGCATGATTTTCATGCACCAGGCCTCTAGTAAAAACATATAAAAGTCTATTTATATGCAGGAGGCAGCCAATCAATGATTCTCACCCATCATTAATGTTTCTATCTCTCTCCCTTTCTCTCTAAAATCAATAAAAAATATTTTTTAAAAAATAAGCAATTCTCAGCCACCATGTATGTTAAGTGTGACATTTCTTCATGGTTGATATTCTTTAGTTCTGAAAATGGTTGGGATTAGTAAAATGATGAGAAGGCAAGGTATTTCATGTGGCTGACTGTAACTGAAACTCTACTACCAAATATGGGCTTTTTCTCATAAAACAGTCCAACTTCGAATTAATCAGTCCAGGTTCAATGATGATATAAATGTCTCAGGTTCCTTCTTGCTTTCATTTTTATGGCCACAAAATGGTGCTCTACCTCCAGTCTTTCATCCATTTCCAGGCAGGAAGAATAAGAGGAAGATGATAAGGAAAAAGAGGGTAGCACTTATTATAAGAAAACAAAACTTTCACAGAAATTTCCCACTTATGACTTTTAGTTATATCTCAGTGGCAAAAACTATATCAGATAATCTCTGTATTGCAAAGCAGTCTGGGAAATATAGATCTTCAACTGGATATATTGCCACCTTAAACACAACCTAAGTTTCATTAAGGAAGAAAGAAGACCAGATTTGGGGTAGGCAACTTACACAGAGCTCCTGCCCAGCCCATAGCACGTGATTTTTATGAAGCTCACAGTCTAATGGACCACACATAGGTGATAGACAGATGCAACCCAGGTATTAGATGTTTTGATGGTATATTGGAGCGTGTGATGCGGACTCCTGAATGGAATGAGATCCGGAATCCATTGCCTGAATTTAGCACACACTGAAACTATGCACACTCAGCTGAAGGACACAGCTCTTCTTTACCTGTGAGGATTACACTTGCTAGTGACTAACTCCCCAGCCTAAGTAGCCAATCATACCTATTTCCAAGTTTCTCCCTTGGCAGTACTTTGGCTTCATGGAAAGCTACTAGGTCAGCCCTTCTCCTGAACCTCGCTGTTTCCTAGATCTGCAGATCTGCAGAAACCACACAAGTTCAGCCACTGTGTCAGAGAACAGAGATTTTAAACAAAATATTAGTTCCTCTTTCATGTAATAAGCAGATTGTCTAGGAGAATGGCAGTTCTGCTCCAGGAAATCATGCAGGGACCCAGGCTTCTAATTTGTCACTCTATCAAACCTGGAGAGTTCACCTCTCTTCCAAGCAGCAGGGTAAAGGAAAGAAGAGCTTCCCTTCTATATTTTAAAATATATATATATTTATTTATTTTAGAGAGATAGGAAGGGAGAGAGGTAGAAACATCTTTGAGAGAGAAACATCAATTGGCTGCCTCCAGCACAGCCTCTACCAGTGATCGAGCCTGCAACCTGGGCATGTGCCCCGACTGGGAATCAAACTGTGATCTCCTGGTTCATAGGTCAATGCTCAACCATTGAGCTACACCAGCTGGGCCTTCTATTTTTAAGAACCAACAAGGCCCTGGCCAGTGTGGCTCAGCTGGTTGGGTGTCATCCCATGCACAACAGTTAGACTCAGGGCACATGTCTGGGTTCTGAGCTCAATCCCTGGTAGGAGGGTTCAGGAGGTAGCCAATAGATGTTTCACTCTCACATTGATGTTTCTCGCTCCCTGTCCCTTCCTCTTTCTAAAAATCAATTTTAAAAAAAATCTTTAAAAACTTAAGAAAAAAATAACAAGAATGTTGTATGTATTTATTTTTTTCCCCCATTGCTTGGAATTTAGCCACATGGCCACATATAACACCAAAAGAGGCTAGAAAATATAACACCATTATCCTAAGCTGTGATGTCACTAGCTAAAAATTGGGTTTCCTGTTACCATGAGAAAAAGGAGAACATTGAGCGCATTGGGAAAACAACCAACAATCTTTACCACTCTCAGCTACAAACCAGAAGAGTTCAGTGATTTCCAATGCCATGGTCCCGTGATTATTGTTTCAATTATTTATTGTTACATAACAAACTATGCCAACATTTGGTGGTGTAAAAAGATTTATTGTTTTTCATGATTTTATGTGTTAAGACGTGGGCAGGCTCATTCTTTATTATTGATCCTTCCTTGGAATCCTATAGACATCTGAGACACTTTGGATTCCCCTATGTGACTCATTCAAAACAGTGGCCGTGCCATGTCACTTTGACCTCTGAAATGAGTCATTACCTTGTTCTGGCCTTGTTCGTCTTTCCTAGGGTTGATGCAACATTGCCTCTTGGCCCCATTCCTGCATTGCCCGACACACACTCACCCTTGAACATGTACTTACTCCTCCACTCCAGACTTCCTAAAGGTAAAGCTGATCACATCATTCTTCTCCCTATACCCTTTCTACTTCCTCAGATTGGCCATCACACAATCATTCCTGCTCATTTTTACCTTATACTATCCTTCCTCAATCTCAGCCAATACATCAGCGCAAGCACTCAACTTTCCAGCTATGTAGATCTAGATTTAATCCATGGGAAACACCATTCAGTGTTTAGGCTCTGGGTCTTTGCTACCTTCATTCCCTCTTGATGTTCTATCCTTTAAGGTCTGCTTAAGATGTTTCCTCTTAGGTGTAAAACCTTCTCTGATCCCCACCTGTCCTCCCCTTCTCTCTAAACTCTGGGGTTATCTTTAGTCCTTTCACACTGCCTGCCTCTATCACACTTACCTCATTTGTCCTGTGGTTTTTAATCCTTATGTCTGCCTCCATCATTGAGTTATGAATTCATTATGAACCAAGACCATGATCTAGTTCTTTTTTAAAAGATGAGCAACTAGAAGAGTGCATGGCACTATGTTAGTTGAAAGGATGAAAACATGAAAAAAAAAAGAGTAAATGCAGTTCATCCCAGCCCTCCCCCATCACCACTTTATTCCTTCCTTTTCCCCAAACCCTCTTTTAGCCCCTTCCTCTGTGTAAGGTGGAGTTCCAATGTATTGCAGAGAACCCTATTCCCGTCAGCTTCTCACTCAGCCAAAACTTGCATGATGACATCATTCACCCAGAGACAGTCATTCCCACTTTTTTCTCTGCATCCAACCTATCTTCTTCATCACTCTGCCATTTCCTGAATTCAGAATAGTGCCCTTTCTCTGCGCTCCCGTAGTACCCGATACTCATCCTTTTTAGCATATGATCATGTTACATTCCTTTGACTTTTAATTTTCTGTTACTCCAATAAACACGGCCCTCTTGAAAGGAAGGATATCTCATGTACTCAGGCTCTCCAATGACTTGCCCAGGTCCTGGTGTCAGTAATTGTCTTTTGAGACGTGTCTAAATACCAATTGAATTTTTCTATTTCTGCTATGAAATCCTGACAAATGACTGATCATGCAGAGACACCTCAACACTCCCTGTGATGAAAAGCTGTTTCCTGAGTTATATTTTTAGACTTAGTGATAAATTATCTTCTTGAAAACCTAAATCTCAATTTTTGTGAGATTTCCTCCAAGGGAGTCTTACCTTTGGCCTTTGAAATAAGATGGAAGTCTTGTCTTTTCTTGCCGTCAGATAGCCCCAAAGGCCTCCAAGCTCTGTGCTCTTCAGCCTGCATTGTTCATACAAATCATCTTGAAATCTTGTGAAAATGCAGAGTCTGGTTCAGATGATCTGAGATTCTACATTTTTAATCAGCTCTTAGATGGTCCAAAGGTCACACCTGGAGTAGCAACACTCTGATCCAAAACCCTTTTCCCAGGATAGGGCTTCCAGTCTCCTCACCACCTTCATCTTTCTTCCGGAAAAGCGTGAGTTTGCCCAAGGCCTCTTTCAAGTGTGATGGTACATAAAGCTTTACCATCCTCCTCTTAGTGTGGGGAAAAGGTGGTTCATGGTCGAGTCCTGGCTTTCAAAGCAGCGCACCTGGGCTTTAGTCCAAGCTCTGCCACCACCAACTGGGTGACATTGGATTAAGTCAGATAAATAAAACTTTCAGTCTGTTTTCTTTTCACATCCAGTGACTGTATCTAATAGTTGGATCACAGGATTGACTGTGTGACAGTGTAGGGGAGAACATGAGATTTGTGGCTACGTACCCAAAATTTGGGAGCCATTATTTAACTTCTATTGCTGTGATTTAAGGTTTCACTAATTCTTCTGCCATTTGTATCAGAAAGCTGCAAAGTGGATTATAAAACCCCTAAAGTCTTACTAATAGTTGCTAGTTGCTACTCAGTAACACCTACTAGGTACTGGGCTAGATATTTTATACCTATTTTCAAAACATACATATATATATATTGTCAAGGATGACTAACTCTTACCTTTTGCCTTCTTGCTCCATGTATTCCCACCAGGGGAGATCTTTTCCAAATACAGTTAGACCCTTTAAGGATCCAAGTGTATGAGAAGTTGTCTGCCCTCCCCATACATTAAAAAAGTTAGTGGTCAGATCACAGCAGAGATAAGAGTACATGATTTTGCTGAAAACATGTTCATATGACCTTCAGTTTCCTAGTTAGCAGAATGAGTGGTTTAGCCAGCGGTCACCAACCAGTCATTTCCAATCCTTACTCTTAAAAGCCTAAGGCTTCCACAAAATTGCCACAAAGGTTGTGGGCCGGATGGAGGAAGAGAAGGCATTCCCAAACACACACATAGAGCTTGGCTTGTATTTGTTTAACATATTGAGTTCCAGATAAAATTCGTTTGCAGAAATGATTGTGCCAGTTTTTCCAAAAATGCTTGCAAGTTGCCAAGGCAACTGAAGGCTCATTTTGTGAAAAATCTGCTTGTCTGTGGATAGGTGACTCAGTGAATATTAAGATCTCTGATGTGAATTGGGAGATGTTATCATTTTCCTTTCTCTAGCCCAGGGTGACCCTGAGATTTCCTTTTAATAGACTGGCTCCTGGAAATTTGGAGGAGTAGCATATTTCAGATAACTTATTTCTGTCAATAAGTAGAGTTGTGCTGAATGCTATGCCTGGCTCATTTACCCAAACCACCCAGAAACAGCATTTGATCAGCATTTGGGGGATTTATGTTCCCAAGAGTATCCTATACAATGAGATTTCAAATGTTCTCATCTGCACTTTTTTTTTTTTAATGGCAACAACTGCTATATAAGAAACTTGGAAAAGATTTTTGCTTCTTGATTTTTGGCTGTGCAAATTTCAAATTTAATAACACTACTTCTTTGGCCCAAGAAATTTAACTGTAAATTTACCATAGCTTAATTAAAAAAAAATTAAGATGATTTTATATTTAACTAGAGGCCCAGTGCATGAAATTTGTGCGGGGGGGGGGGGGGGGCGGGCGGAGGGTTAGCCCGGCCTGCACCCTCTTGCAATCCAGGACATCCATCTCACAATCTGGGACTGCTGGCTCCTAACCAATCGCCTGCCTGCCTGCCTGATCACCCCTAACCACCTCTGCCTTGGCCTCCACCACCATGGCTTCATCAGGAAGGACGTCCAGAGTGACGTCTGGAAGGTCGTTCAGCTGTCTGGTCTAATTAGCATATTATGCTTTTATTATTATAGGTGGTTTAGAAGAGTGAGTTCTTCAATGTCACCCCCAAATCATCCAGCTCATCAACCAAGTTTTAATAGGTATAGCAGTGAGAAGAGCAAATCTGTGTCTAATCTCTGTCCTTAACTGCTTGCCTGCCTTAAGAACATGTACTGTTCATGTGTTTAGGAGTATGTTTTTCCCATCAATATAGAAAACTGCAGGGTAAAACCATGCATTAATATAATGTTAAAGAATATATTCCACTATTCTTGGACAAGGAGAGACAGAATAAAAACAAAACAAGCTGCTCTACCTGGTTTGGCTAAGTTGATAGAGCATCTGCCTTGGAATGAAGCGTCCCAGGTTCAATTCTGGTGAAGGGCACATGCCCAGGTTGCAGGCTCAATCAATGATTCTCTCTCATCATTGATGTTTCTATCTCTCCCTCCCCCTTCCTCTCTGAAATCAAGAAAAAAAATATATATACTAGTGACCCGGTGCACAAAATTCGTGCATATTAAAAGGGGATTAATTAGAGGAAATAATTTAATATTGCTATTTGCCCTTTCTCTATAATAGAAGTGTCAGAGATGAAAGAAAATTAGTAAAATGTATATGAAAACCTTCCTCCTGTCAGAGTCTGGGGCTCACCATGGGACCCAGAGTCAAGTCCCCGCCCACCCACATGCACCTCAAAATCACATGAGACCCAGACCCGGCTGGCCGCCCCCATTGGGCTAGATCAAGACCCGGCCAGTCCCACCCTTTTCAAGCCCTGCCAGGCACGGGGCATAGCCTCAGGTCCCCTGGCTCGGCGCCAGGACAGGGGGTGTGCCCTGAGGTCCCCCAGCCCAGACTGGGGCGAGGGGCATACCTTAGGTCCTCGGTCAAGCCCTGCCAGATGGGGGACATGGCCTGAGATCCCCTGTTGAGCCCTGCTGGGTGGGGGGCATGGCCTGAGGTCCCCTGTCAAGCCCTGCCAGGCAGGGGGTGTGGCCTCAGGTCCCCCGGCCCAGCACCAGGAGGGGGGCGCAGCCTCAGGTCTCCTGACAAGCCCTGCTGGGTAGGGGGCACGGCCTGAGGTCCCCTGTCAAGCCCAGCTAGGCTGGGGGTTGCAGACTCAGGTCCCCTGGCCCAGTGCTGGGGTGGAGGGAATAGCCTGAGGTCCCCTATCAAGCCCTGCTGGGCGGGGGGTGTGGTCTGAGGTCCCTCTGCCTGGTGCTGGGGTAGGAGGCGTGTCCTTAAGTCCCCTGTTAAGCCCCACCGGGTGGTGGGTGCTGCCTGAGGTCCCCGGGCCTGGAGCTGGGGCAGGGGGAACAGCCTGAGGTCCCTAACCCAGCACCAGGACGGGAAGCACACCGTGAGGTCCTCTGTCAAGCCCTGCCAGGTGGGGGGAGCGGCCTGAGGTCCCCTGTCGAGCCCCACTGGGGCGGGGGAGGGCATAGCCTCAGGTCCCTGCTGATTGCTCATTAAGGCTCCCTATGGGAACTTGACCTCAGCTGTGGGTGTAGCCATCTTTGTGACGGAGTGATGGTCAATTAGCATATTCCCTCTTTATTAGATAGGATTTTTTAAAAACCACACAAACCTGCAACTGCATTCTTTAAATTCTGAGTTTACAATGACTGTTCCTTTCTTAATAAATTCATTCATTTAAAGAGGGGGGTGACCGGACTATATACTAACCTCTGACCTAGGGCCTGGGACCCAGCGGGGAATATGTCCTGTGCACAGATCCTGATTTAATGAGAAAACAAGTGAAAGTATTTAAGTCTTGAATAAAGCAACTAAATTTTAGACTTTATTTGGACATCCCCAGTTTTACCATTTCTATCTTCTTTCCTTTCTAGGATCCAATCCACAATCCACATTGCACTTAGGTGTCTGGTCTATGACAGTTTCTTAGTATTTTCCTATTTTCATGATCTTGACATTCTTGAGAAGTACTGGCCAAGGATCTGTTCTGTAGAATGTCCCCCATCTGGGTGTGTCTGATGTCTTTCTTATGATTAGACTAAAGATATGAGTTTTGGGAAAGATATGCTCTTCTACCATTATCACATCATATTATGGATTATAAGATAACTAATGATACTACTAATGTTAATATTTTTCACTCCTATATTTTTAAGTTAGTCACTGAGTCTTACCCATCCTCATATGGAGATGGTGAAATTCTATCCCCTAAGCGGAAGAGTAATGCAATTCCAATTATTACTTTAAGTTCTTCTCTAAAGAATATTTGTCTCTTCTCTCCTATTGTACATTTATTTATATAAACAACATTTGCCATTTATATTAGTGTATATAAAATTCATGGATATTTTATATTTTGGGTTATAATCCAACTACCCACTATTACATTATGGTTTTGCTCAAATCATTCCAACTTTGGCTATTGGGAGCTAGTTCATTTTTATTATTTCTAAAAATAATAGTTATCAGGGTTTCATCTAGGTCAATTCCTTTTAACCCAACAGTCTCAAACAGTCCTTTCCTACTTAATCATACTGGAAATTATTCATATTAATCTTTTTATTTCAACAGGTTTTAAGTCATGATTTTTATTTTATTTATTTATATAATTATTTCTTTTATTCTTGCCTCTGGATATATTTATTGATTTTTAGATAGAGAGCAAGGGGGAGAAAGAGAGAGGCATTGATGTGAGAGAGAAACATTGATTGGTTGCCTCCTGCATGCACCTCTATCAGACATCAAACTTACAATCTAGGTATGTGCCCTGACAGGAAGTAAACCTGGAACTTTTTTGTGTACAGGTTGATGCTCCAACCAACTGAGCCATCTGGCCAGGGCAATTTTTTACTCTAAATATTTTGAAATTTCTCAATTGCAATTGAAATACTATTATATTAGTTTCAGGTATACAACACAGTGATTAGACATTATAAAAGTAAGTGATCACTTCAATATTTCCAGTACCTATCTGACACTATATAGTTATTACAATATTATTGACTATATTCCCTATACTGTACATCCCCATGACTATTCTGTAACTATCAAGTTGTACTTCTTACTCCCTTCATCATTTTCACCCATCCCCAAACCCCTCCCATATGACAACCATCAAAGTGTTCTCTGTATCTATGGGTCTGTTTAGGTCTGCTTGTTTATTTTGGTTTTTTAGATTTATTTTGTCTGGTGTAAGTATTGCTACCTCAGCTTTTGTTTGTTTTAATTTTCATGAAATATCCTTTTCTGTCCCTTTGTCTTTCAATCTGATGTGAGTCTCTTGTAGACAGCATATGTATGGGTCTTGTTTTGTTATCCATTTAGCCTACATATGTCTTTTGATAGCATTTAATTCATTTGCATTTAAAGTAAATGTTGATAGATATGTATTTATTGCCATTTTATTATTCATACTTTTAGCTTTTTCTTCTTTTTAAAGAAGACCCATTAACATTTATTATTATACTGGTTTGGGGTGATAAACCCCTTTAGCTTTTTCTTGTCTGGGAAGCTATCTTATTGATTCTAAATAATAGCTTTGCTGGGCAATCTTGGTTGTAGGTCCTTGCTTTCTACTACTTTGAGTATTTCTTGCCATTTCTGTCTGGCCTGCAAATCAGCTGACAGTCTTATGGAAGCTCCCTTGTAGGTAACTGCTATTCTTTTGCTGCTTTTATGATTCTCTTTGTCCTCAACTTTTGGCACTTTAATTATGTTTTGATGTGAGCTTCTTTGGGTTAATCTTGATGGGACCCCACACTTCATGGACTTGTATGTCTCCTGGACTTGTAAGTCAAAGCTTTCAATTCCTTGCTCTCTCTCTCTTCTCCTTCTGGCACCCCCATGATGCGAATGTTGGGTATGCTTGAAGTTGTTCTGGTGGCTCCTTATACTATAATTTTTTAACATGCTTTATTCTTTGTGTTGTTCTGATTGGGTGGTTTTGCTTTCTTATCTTCCAAATCACTGATTTGACCCTTGACTTAATCTGTTCCACTGCTGACTGCCTATAATGTACGTCTTCATTTCTGACTGGTTATTATGTTTTTAATCTCCTTTTTCTTTTCCTTTGTTGAAGTTCTAAGTTCAACTACTCTTCCTTAAGTTCATTGAGCATCCTTATAACCAATCTGCATCTAGTAAATTGCTTGTCTCCATTTATTTAGTTCTTTCCCTAGAGTTTTGTTTTGTTCTTTCATTTGGGTCATTTCTTTGTCTCCCCATTTTAGCTGCCTCGCTGTGTTTGTTTCTATGAACTTCTAGGTCTCCTGAGCTTGGTAAAGTGGGCTTATTAGTAGGTGTCCTATAGGGTGGTGGCACAGCCTCCCCAATCACCCAAGTTGGGCTCTCCAGGTGAGCCCCTCATGTGGGCTATATCCTCATTTTGTATTTGAGCCTTTTTTGCTGTTGGCACCTCAATAGGAAGGATTTACCCCCCAGGCTGATTGGCTGTGAGGCCTGGCTTCAACCACCATTGAGGATCAACTGTGCAGGGGTGAACCACACAGAGCAAGACTTACTTGTGTCTGTTGAGTCCACCCCTTGAGTTTGTACCTCGTGGAGGAACTTGGGTGGTCTGAAGCTGTTCACCCAGTTTGCTGGCTCTAGGGGCCTCCTGGGAAGTGCAAGTCAAAGTCAGCCACCACTTGTGCCTTGCCTGGGGCCATCTGGTTTGAGCTACAAAGTGATCTGCAGATGGCTGCTATTTGTGTTTGACTTCGAGTTGCCCAGGAGAGGCCAAGCTATGCACCAAGGCCAGCTGTTGCTAGTATCAGGCTGGAGCCACTTAGCAAGAGGTACAAGGCATGCCAAGGCCAAATACTGGTTGTTTGAGAAATTTTAGGCAAATCCAAAGCAAGAACTATTTCCATACAAGACAGGCTGTTTCTATGGAAAAGTCATTGGAATCTGCTTGGGTGGGCCCACAAGTTGGGTGTGGCAAAATCTCAGGGAATCACCCAAGTGGGGCAAACAGTATTAGCCAGGTTGATGGAGACTTAGATATGGCACCCACCTGCTGGCTTGGGGACTGGGGTTGGGGGTTGAAAGGAACAATGGCCTCTACCAGCACTTCTCTCTCCATCTTCCACTCTGGTGCCAAATAATTTAGTTTCTCCCCATATGTCCCTGGTGCCCCAGTGCTGGAACTGAGCATTAAGTCTGTGCTTGGGCCCTTTAACAGGAAGGCCTGGGACTTCAGAGCCTACCATCTCACTCAGCTTCAATCCCCACTGCTTTTTTTCAGCCAAAAGTTATGGGGACTTCTCTTCCTCACACTGGAAACCTGAGTTAGGGGGCCTGGGCTGGAGGACCTCTGCATCTGAGATGTCCCTCCCCATTTTTATCTGCCACACGTGGGTGGGGGACCAGCCCATCTCCATCCCTCCTACCAGTCTTGATGTGGCTTCTTCTTTATATCTTTAGTTGTAGAGATTCTATTTAGCTAGGTTTCAGGCAGTTCTGAATGATGGTTGTTCTGTAGATTAGTTGTAATTTTGATGTGGTTATGGGAGGATCCAAATATCACACTTACCTACACTGTCAGCTTAATGAGACCACGTCCTTATATCATGGTTTTATTGTTTCTCCTCTGATAATGATGAAAGCTACAATCCACTTGAGAAAATCAGGTTGTATGCCCAATGGTCCTATTATTAACTTGTCAGGCTTAGTTTTTGCTAGGTGATTTACTGTACTCTAACAATCAATTGAGCAACATAAATACATACTTTTTTTTTTTTTTTTTTTTTTTTTTTTTTTTTTTTTTTTACACAGGAAAGCGCAAAATTGAGCTAGAAGTCAAATAGTCACCAAAAGTTTCATAAAATTAATAAAAATCTAAGGAGGTATTTGTATGCTGATACTTCTTCCATAGCATACTTGTAAACTTTTGCAAACATATTTTCAGGAAAGCCTGAATATCTATTATAATTGGTACTAGTAGCCCGTTTGCACGAAGATTCGTGCAATAGACCTTCATTCACCTGGCTGCCTGCACCAGTTTTCTGCCGGCACCAGGGACCCAGGCCTTGGCTGTGGCCACCGCCTTCTGCCTTTTTCAGGGTCGGGGCTTGGCCCCGGGCGGTGGCCTTGGGCTCCGCGGCACCCAACATCCTTGCTAAGGAAGCAGGAGCCGACCCCCAGTGGTTTCCTGCGATCCGTGCAGGCTCCCCGCTGGTGCCCAAGGCCCGGAAAGCCTCTGCCCCAGGCTTTCCAGGCCTTGGGCTCGCCGCACCCAGCGTCCCTGCTACCGATCACAGGAGCCGACCCCCAGTGGTTTCCTGCGATCGGTGCAGGCTCCCCACTGGTGCCCAAGGCCCGGAAAGCCTCGGCCCCTGGGACCCCCGGGAGGGGCCCGGCCATGCCCCCCTAGGTGGCCTATCGCCCCAGGCACCCCCCGGGAGCAGCGGCATGGGCCCGGCCACACCCCCTGGGGTGCCGATCGCCCCAGGCACCCCCGAGAGTGGCTGAATGGGCCCGGCTACGCCCCCCCGGGGTGCCGATGGGCCCGGCCATGCCCCCGGGGTGCCGATCGCCCCAGGCACCCTGGGGAGCGGCGGCATGGGCCCAGCCAAGCCCCCCCGGGGTGCCGATGGGCCCAGGCACCCCCAGGAGCGGCGGCATGGGTACGGCCACGCCCCCCAGGGTGCCAATGGGCCCGGCCACGCCCCCCCGGGGTGCCGATCGCTTCAGGCACCCCCGGGAGCGGCGGCATGGGTCCGGCCACGCCCCCCCGGGGTGCCGATCACCCCAGGCACCCCGGGGAGCAGCGGCATGGGCCCAGCCAAGCCCCCCCGGGGTGCCGATGGGCCCAGGCACCCCCAGGAGCGGCGGCATGGGTCCGGCCACGCACCCCCGGGTGCCGATGGGCCCGGCCACGCCCCCCCGAGGTGCCGATCGCTTCAGGCACCCCCGGGAGTGGCGGCATGGGTCCGGCCACGTCCCCCGCGGTGCTGATGGGCCCGGCCACGCCCCCCAGGGTGCCGATCGCCCCAGGCACCCCGGGGAGCGGCGGCATGGGCCCGGCCACGCCCCCCGGGGTGCCGATGGCCCCAGGCACCCCCGGGAGCGGCGGCATGGGCCCGGCCACTTGGCACCGCCATCTTGATCTTCTCAACGGCGGATATGCCACCCGGAGTCCCGCCCCCAGCCTCCTGCTGGCCCAATCGTGGGCATAGCGGAGGTGCGGTCAATTTGCATGTTTCTCTATTATAAGGTAAGATTTTGCTTAAGGCCTGTTTATTTCTTCCTCCTGTAGACACCTGCATTATTAACAGGTACCAACATTAACATTTTCCTGATCTTTCATAATGCTAATTTTTTGAGAAATGTTTCAATTTTCAAGAAAAAGTTATCAGTTCTGCTGATCTTCCACTCAGCCACACCCAATGACCATTCACACAGTACCTGAAACTTTGTTTTCTCTCCATATGAATCCAAGACTGCTGCTCTCCAATGCAGTAGGTCTTCAAGTACAAAGACTAAATTAAAATTTGCTTACATCGTTTATTTTTAAAGAAATTTAAAATACAGTGTAAACATACATCCAAGATATTGTGGCAAATTAGATTAGAAATAACATGAGGTTATTTACATGTTTGTATATGTGTGTATATATGTATATATACACAAAGTGCAGATAAATACAGAAACACTACAAAATAAACAAAAAATTCAATATGATAATTTACTGACAATCATTTTCATCATATTTATTACTTAACTTGTCATGTTAATGGATGCAAAGAAATTCCTAGTACTAAAATATAATATCTAAATATTCAACTTTTACATAAACTATAGTACCTCAAATTTTAACAGTATATAAATAGGATTCTGAATTTTAAAAAACAGTCATCTTCCCTGACAAACTCCCTATTTATTTGTAAAGGCGTCAGCTCAGAGTTCAAGAAGACTCTTGAAATCATGGCTCTCAATACGTGGTGATACCTCAGATTTTAACAGTGTGCTCTGTAAAAGACAGGTGAGTGAAGATACAGAGGCAGATATAAAACCGCTAACAGTGCTGCCACATACAGAACAACGCACATTGCAATTTTAGAGACTGAGTGGATTCAAGGCGAAGCTAGGTTGCTCTCAACCCTGGAAGGTAAAAACCATGGGAAACACTGCTGAGATACACAAGGGGAGAAAATGGTCTTCTAATTAACATGGTATTGGCACCTTCAGCCCCCACCCACTTCCAACACTTAAATTCCTCATGCAGACCTATACATGAACATCTATGATGATGGAGGGTATCTATGTTTGTAATCATTGTAAATGGCACCTGTCCATTGGGACTCCCCAGTAAACACACAGACTCCATCTCTCCCTATAGTACCAAGAAATATTCAGGTTTGAACTTGGCATCTCTCTCATGAGTGCCAGAGGAGGAGTGATGACCTACTGGATCCCTACCTCATACAACTGCTTCTAAGCATTGGTCTAGAATATGAAGATCAGTTTTCTGCCTGGCTTGTTGTGAGTGCTGTCAGCATTCTTATTTGAGATTCCTTATTTAAAACAGTGGATGCAGCTGCCCTACACATTTTTTTTTTCATCCTATTTATTGATCGGATCCTCTAAAAGTCCATGTCATTGATAAGTCTGGGTTTGTACAAGGTTACCACCAAGTGGGACCTGCACATCTGAAGCAGGAGGGTATTGGTAACAGTGATGGATACAATGACTGTGTTCAGGAGATGTGAGACTAGGTAATAAAAACCTGATTATTAAGTCTGTGGGTTAGCAGGAGACAGCCAGGATGGGATATATACTCTTCAGAAATATTAACCTTATTTGTAAAATATGTTTTGATTTTGGAAGATAAGAGGCAAAATTAAACAGCAATTTCTACCCTAAGTGACAAACCTCTAGTCAGGAGCAAAATAACTTTCGGACAATGGCCAAGTCTCTTTACCAAGAGATATATTTTTTTTCGGTCCCACTCAGTGTTTTTAGGTCAGCGTAACAGCTACAAATTAGAAATATATGTTAAAACCAAAGAACAAAATCTGCTCCTAAATTGCTCTGCCTCTAACTTCAGTCAATAAAGTATAAATCAAATTGGGGCTTTAGATGCCAATTCAAGGGGTTCGTTAACAAAATGAAGGTGCGTGGAGAAAGGCTCTGTGGGTCTCTTCTGCACCAGCATCCGCGGGGATGGTGTCCTCTCTCACATCAGACACAGAGCTGAAGGATGAGGCTGGGCGGGAGGTCAGCAGGGGCACCCTCACAGGATTAACGTGCCAGGTTTATTTTTCTTATAACATGGTGGAAATTTAGAAAGCATGCCACAAAATGTAAAACCAAATATCTAGAATAAGAATAAAAGTCATTATGTGCCTTTATTTTCCCTCTTTGGGAACCTGGATCACTGGGGATGGTACCATAAGGTACTTTTATTCCCCCACCACCATCCCTGAAAGAGCCAGCAATCGAGCTATTGTTGAGAAACCTGGTTGCACTCATTCATATTACAAAGCACGGAGTGCCGACTCAATTAGCAAAACCACTCACATCAAACCAGGAGCAATGAATGGCACTGCCTCATCCTTCATGGGCTCTACAGGAATACAAGCATTATTTTACTGCTCAGACATATGCATTCACATAGCAGCATAAGCCTTCTGTTGATGGACTAGTCTCTTTCAACTTGGTAGAGTTATGGCACAAAAAGAGTCACCTGTTAAATACGTAAATGTTTGTCCTTGGCGATATTTTCACACAACACACAAGATGACGTAGAGCCGATGTTTAGATTTTCCCTATGCTCATAAACACCTTATCTGCAGGAAATTCATTTCTTGAGAAAAGCAGTTGTAGTCTATCTCCGATATATAGGGTATCCCCCAAAATGTATACACACACTCTGAATAATTATAAAGGGAGTGTTTATTAAAATACATTTCATTTTTAAAATTGAGCTATCAGCTATTAAAGTGTGTACACATTTTTTTGGGGGGGACACCCTGTATATAGCCATGACTTGCTTACACGTGTACTTGGCATGAAGAAAAAAAAAATCATCCTCAAAAATCTGTAAGATTAATACTTCAAACAAAAACACAATTTGAAGAAGCACTTTTGTAGCTTGTTTCAAAAAAAGGACCCCAGCACGTACTGCCACAGAAATACCTCACCAGGAGAAAGAGCCTCATGCCACATCCTAGACAGCAAAAGCTTAATTCCCGAATGAGCGTGGGGGGAATTAGCTCGCAGACAACTCAGAGGCAGGAACACTCTGGTCTGTGTGAAAATACAATGAAGGGTGAGATTTCCTTATGCAGCAGCAAGTGAAGTAGAATTCTGAATCTCTTTTTGGAGTCAGGTTGGTCTTTGAAAGAAAATCAATTTGCTTTTAAGAGGTTCTAATCGGGTAGGATGCCAGACGATGGCAAGGGTGGTCACAGTGACAGCGCTGCACAGACTAAGGGACCGGCAGGTACTTCGGAAAGACAACCTTCTGTTCCAGCAGAGGGTAGTCGAGGGTGTCAGCAAAGCTATTATTACTAACAAAGGCCACCAAGGGTCTAGAGATCAAGAAGCTCTAGCAACACCCAATTATCGTGTACAAAAAATGAACAGCAGGAGGAAAGCAAAAAAAAAAGAAAGAAAGAGAAAGAAACATTTATCAGATTTTTTCATTATATTACTAATTTTTATAACATTAAATAGTTTTTCATTCCAATGCACTGATATTTATTGCTGGTTGTGACCCCTACTTTTAAATTCTACTCTATTTTTCCATTTTTAATTTTAAAAGCATAAATGCTTCAAGGCATAGTGCGTACATGTGTATGTGTGAGTGTATATTCTATTAACTCTAGAGACATTAATTTAAAGTAGAAGAGACTGAGATTACAGACTATAATATCATATAAAAGAGTTTTATACAGTCAATACCTGAGTGTCTGTACAGTGGAGAACTCTGAAGTAACAAGTAAAATATAGCCCAGTGGGCCTGCGCTGTGGCAGTTAAATGACAGGTAACCAGCTTTTTGAAATCTTGAGAAGACAGGCTCTTTGCCACATGCAAATATTTATAGAAATAATATATTAGAATTACTGAAATAGAATTATAGAAATAATAGAAATGCGTGACCAGCTGTTGATGGCATATATAAATGGGTAGTAAATTTCTATGCTCTATAAATTCAGTGAAATTCCTAATAAAGACTGTAAATTGAATGGCATTTTAAAAAATCATGTACACATTTTATTCCTGCTAAAAATGATAAAACCATTTTAAAATTTTGTGGTTCAAAATAATTTAAGAATCCTTGTACCTTTATGCTTACATTCTGTTTCAACTAAGCATAGACTTCAGAAGGCATAGCGTCTCTACTAGTATCTTAAAAAATTCTTGATCATTTGTAGAGAATTTCTCATTAGCCAAAATTAGGTGTCAACAGAATTCTTTGACACTTTAATGTTACAAGTAGAATTTAAGTTGTATGCCTACACTTTTACATTGTCTTCCTCATACGGTAATTATGCTTTTGTGATGCTATTATGATGCTACTATGTGCATATAATTTATCAGTATTTATGTGTAATGTAGTAACATTTCATAGAAATCCCTAATAAAGGTAGTTTTACACATCCTCTAACCCAGGGCTCAGCAAACCATGATCCATGAGTCACATTGGACCTGCCGCCTGTTTTTGTATGATCCAGCAGCTGAAAATGGCCAAAGAGGACTATTTTGTGTCGTGATAATTATGTGATCTTCAAGTTGCAGGGTCCATATATAAAGCTGTGTTGGCTCACAGCCACGCTGATCTGTTTCCTTATTATCTATGGCTGCTTTCTGCTATGATGGCAGTTACGTATTGTGATGGAGACTATAGGGCTTGCAAAAGACAAGATATTCACTACCAGGCCTTCACAGAAATAGTTTGCTGGTCCCTACTCAAAGCCTATGGAAGGCATCTGGAATGCTGGATGGAGTGTTTCCAGTGGACTCAGTGTATGACTTATTTTGGCTTCATTTACAGGCATTATATACATCGTTGCTTTTGAGTATTATCATCTTACTTGGTAAACAAAAATAAAGTTACATGAAAAAAACCTTATTTCCTTGAAATGTTAGGACCAGCAAAACAATCATATAAAAACAGTATATTTTTTAAAGAAAAATCATAAATGAGCAATTCATATTACATTTTTAAGTAATGATTTCAAGGTTTCTCAGAGAATCTAGACAGTTAAGGGCAGATCCCCAAATCCTTATATCAAATTTTTGTTTTCAAATTTCTGGGATATAGTGCTTATACAGTATTTGAGATTCTCAATTGTTATGGAGTCATTGTGGAGACTTATTTATCAAAAGGAAAGATATTTTAAGATAAGAAACCAGTAAAAAAAAAAAAAGAATGGCAAACAATTTGAACGTTTTTTTCCTTTTCCATTAATAGGGAGCTACATAGTCTGCTGGTGTAGGACTTGATAGAAATTGTCTGTTTTCATTTAGTGGGCTGATTGCCATATCTGTGTCAGATAAAATCAAAGCACGTATTATTTGTTACCATGGATACCATGAAGATACTGCCATCCACTAAATAGCATTAGAGGAAGACAACATAATTTTCTGGGACTAGTCCTGTTTTGCCTTCATAAGTTGCCTTCAACCACCCTGGTTCCACTGATGGGTACACTGGAAAAAAAAATAAAAAGTTAATGTGACTCTCTCAGCATTAGCTTCAAATAATTATATACACTAATGGGTAAGAATCCACCCACATCAGACTGCATGAATTCACAAAAAAAATGTCACAGCTTCTTTAAAGATGGAAATGTCCTTTGCATTCTTATAATCAATCAGCCAATTTCTCCCATCCTCCCTCCACCCTAGATCCAGACCCCCGCCCCCCTCAGCACACACACACACACACACACACACACACACACACACACACTCACAAACACACACACTCACACACACTCACAAACACACACAGGGGAGGAAGCTGGGGTTCAGAGGAATTTGATGTGTTCATTTGTGCAGGTCGTGAGGGGCAGGGCCTCACTAGAGTCCGAGTCTCCTGGCTTCCACTTTAGATTCTGATCGCTACACATTCCTTAAAGGGAGGCACTGGGCACACTTACCATTAGAGAAGACCGCCCCCTGTGGGAAGGAGAGCTCGTGGCTGTGCTCTGCTTGACAGGAGTACATGGCTTTGGCTTGGCTGAAAGAGCAAAAGGCGAGTTGTAAAAACAACAACTCAAAAAATAAATACATTTATAGTTCAAATTATCTTAAAAATGGCATTAGTTTCTAGTTGTAATTGGAGAATAATATACACAAAAGGCACATGTAAGTGTGAAAGTGCATTTTTCACAAACTGAACACAGGTACGTAATCAGAAAACATTGAAAGCAAACCAAAAGCTCATCTAATGTTTGCAGGCAATGCCTCCCAGTGTAACCACAGCCTGTCTGTTTTAAAGAATGCCGTTATTTAATTGTTGGTAAATAGGCTGTGTTTGCAGCTATACAGAGGGTCATAGGTACCCTAAAGCTTTTTTTCTCCACTTTAATTTCAGATTAGCAGAGGTGAGATTCCCCAAATTACAGGGTCTACAAAGTATAGTAAATGAGTTAAGTAAGCATGATGGATAAGTTGATGGTAAATGGCCAACAACAGTGGCCTCATTGTCAGGGCTATGATGGGGACAGACAGAGGCTTTGCAAATCAGGGAGCATACCCATCTCTTAGGAAGGGAAACCAACACTCAGCTCCCAACAGCTGGACCACATGGGGATTCAGGTTCCATACCGCCAGATACTCTGGTTTCCCAAGAGAAGCCAAAATTTCAGAGTTTTCTATAGCGAGCTACATAGTCGGCTGGTGTAGGACTTGATAGAAATTGTCTGTTCCATTTAAAAGCACTTGAGCCAACACTAAAAGGCCATCATCTGAGGCCGCTAATCAAGTCATCAGCCGAGTCATCTTTACTCTGCAACATCCATTTACCTTGGTAAGATGGGAACTCCTCCTGGCTCCACCTACTTCTCAACATCTCTACCACCCACGTCCATGCCAAAATCACATGTGGTGTGACTCACAGACTGACTGGCTTCCCACCACCCCAAATCCTCTAGCTTCCTGTTCTGTCGCCTTGCAATCCATCCTCTACAGGGCGGCCAGAGGACAGTTTAGAAAAGGTTCTGAGCATCATGCTATTTCCCAGAGAACTACCCTTGCATGGGCGTCCAACTCTAGCTCCATTCCATGCACAATCGGGTGCCTGTCAGTTCTCCTGCCTCTGCTCACCTGCTGGGCTCCAGTCCCCCCCGCCCTTTCACCTCCTCAAACATGCCAAACACATCCCCGCCCAGGCCAGCGGAGCCCTGGCTCTGTGATGTTTTCCTCTTGGTCCTCACGTGCTGTGCACTTCTGTTCATCTTAAATTTCCTGAGCTTTGCTGAAGGTCATGTCTTCCCTGCGCACACTCTAAAACAGCTGCCCAAGGCAATTATCAGACCCTCCGAAGACTGCATGGCAGCAGTATCTGTTAGTCTGTTATTTTCTCTTCTAATCAGAATGTAACCTTCATGAACAATGCCTGAAGCCTGGTAGTAAAAGTCGTTAAATATTTCTTAAATAAATGAGTAGGGGGAAAAAAAGGGGGGGGGGATGCTCTGGGCTCTTTTTCTACATGACGAGTCCTTTTAAACAGTCAAGGCCCTTGTCATTCTTTCCTTTGGCTCCAGCACTTCATCAGCAAACAAGCATCAGCAGGACTCGCCACGCAGATCTCTTAAAGCACCAGCATTCCATGGTTTCTTTTCCCTGTTGGAGCCTGACCCCGAGTCTAACGTCTACACTTCCAGATGAGCCTAGGTCATTGAGACCAGGGTTCCCAAATGGATATCTGAAGACTGGGAAGCTTATGGATATCTGAAGACTGGAAAGCTTATGGATATCTGAAGACTGGAAAGCTTACAGCTCAGGCTGTACTTTAGAAAGTTAGCTAGGGGAGCCCGCAGCAGCCAGGCCGGGGAATGACCGACAGCCCACATCCCAATGAACCATGGCTTAAGGGAGAATTGAGGAATGCAGGCGCCCAGAGAAGACAGGGCTTTACCCTAAAGAAGAGCTGTGTATGCGTGTGCGCATGCATGCGTGTTGGCACGCACATGGGTGTGCTGGTTGACATGAGTGGGAGGTGGGGGTAGAGGATGCTGCCAAGTCCTTAAGACTTCCAAGAATCAGAAGAAGGTAATCTCAAGTAGGAGAAAAATATTAGTTTTTTCCTATTAACCTTCTAGTCAAATATAATCATTTGATCCAATATCTAATATAATTAAGGGTTGCAGAGCCATTTCTTTAAAAATGTATTTTATAAGAATTCAAATTTCCTAATAGTAGCAATTTCCTCCAATAAACACAAAGTCTTATTGCTTTGAGTCCTTAAAATAAATTAAGAGATGCATAAGGAAACAATGTTCAGAGTTATAGAAATGACCTATACTAATAAAAGGGTAATATGCTAATTAGACCAGACATCTTCTGGACGTTCCTCCGGACAAAGCCATGGTGGCAGGGGCCGAGGCAGAGGCAGTTAGAGGTGATCAGACCGGCAGGAGAGAGCATGTGAGATCGGGCCTAAACAGGCAGTCAGACATCCCCCAAGGGGTCCCGGATTGGAGAGGGTGCATGCTGGGCTGAGGGACCACTCCCCTCGCCCCCGTGCACGTATTTTGTGCACCAGGCCTCTAGTTAAGGTATAACAATCCTTAAAATGTTATAATTTTTGAAAGAGCACCTTAAAAGGCAACTAAACTATTTTTTTTTAATACTTCAGCCATTTTATAAGATTACATGGCAGGAGGAGGCAAGCAGAATAATTATATCATGAAAAAAATGGATATTGTTAAATGTGTCAAAAATACACAGTACAAAAAATACTTGTCATGACTTTTCAATTATCTGTGCCTGTGTCTAGACAGGTGTAATTTTCTCTGCTGAGCTCCGTAACTGCAGGTGTTAACTCAGCAGAGAGCTCTGATGATTTAATGCAGACTTCTGTGACAGTGAAGTTTTCTCTCCAGGTGCTAATGCTGCCTCTTTTACTGCCTCAGTGCACTGAAGAGGATGTGAAATAACACTGCCAGCTGCTGAGTCTCTCTTCAGAAGGGTCTGATATCCTTTGCAAAGGATTCTGAAATCCCTGCTTCTTAGTGCATGGCAGAGTAAGATAATAACATCTCCTCTCTGGAAAGTCATTTCTTCCCTCATCCTAAGGAAGGTGACCTGATCACAAGTCCCATTCCAATGCCAAATGCTGCCTAATGCTGATGGGTAGATTTACAAAGGTTTGATAGGGTCAGTGTGCAAAATTTGCAATGCTTACTTAACTATACGCAAAATAAAAAAGTCACCAAAAAGGAACTGATAGTGTTTTCTGGAGAGTCACTTAACAATGATAAACACACACACACATGCACTCCCTCATACTTTCTGGTTGCTGAGAATTTCACTGCTGAAGGAAGTGGACATGCACACAGGTATTTTTTAAAATCCCAAGAAGTAGGATATGTCTGAGGGGTGAAAACCAGTGTCCTCATCTAATGGTCTCCTTGACTTTTTGCAGCTTCTACCATGTTGATGAAAGCTGTTGCTTCTGACCATTCCTTCACATTGTTCTTTGCTAGACCTTTAAATGAAACCATTCCCCAAAGACCAACCAATGCTCAAGGATTTTTCCTTTACACTCAACAAGCCCCACCTTCATCTACACAGAGAAACTGAGAAGTCTCTCAAATAGCAAACTCCACACCGTCTAAAAGCTTCTCAATGTTCCTCAGGCTCCTCAAACTTTATGGCCACAACTTTCCTCTCTTCTGTTTAATTATAGGCTGAGACCAGAAACTAAAATGCCATTGTTTCTGACACTCGGTCTCAAAGACTTGGAATCTTCATTACCTGTCTTTCACTCCCAGTATCAAAGCAGTTGCCAAAATCTGATCCTACCCCAAAAGTTCTCCCTATTGCTTTTCATGCTTTTGTTACTGCTCTATGTAAGGCCTTTAAATCTCACCAATTCCATCCAACATGTTTGCCTGTACTCTCCTCTTCACAATTCCTAGAAAACCCACTTGGAATGATCTGTTGGGTGTATCACTGATTAGATCACCCCTTTGCTCAATGACTCCCAGCGCGCCTGCGGTGGCTCCCAGCGATGTGACTTTTCTGTTGCTCAGGATCATGCACTAGAACCTCCTTATTGGTCTCTTCCACAAACATAACTACCGTATTTTCCGGTGTAGAAGACGACTGGGCGTATAAGACGACCCCCAACTTTTCCAGTTAAAATATAGAGTTTGGGATATACCCGCCCTATAAGATGACACCCGGCGTATAAGACGACCCCCGACTTTTGAGAACATTTCCCTGGGTTAAAAAGTCGTCTTATACGCCGGAAAATACGGTAGTCTTCCTACTACATAACTACTGGTTCTAGCGTTCTTCAAGGTCCAATTCAAGGGTTACCCTGAGTTCCCTAGAAGGACAGGAAATAAGCACTGTAGGAGCTTAGTAAGGGAAATGCCGTCAACTTCCTGTTGTTCAGCTGTATTGAATGGTACCAAAAAGTATCAGGTAACTGTTAAAGAGTTAATGGTTACGTATTATTAATATGTTAATTAGAAGCTTGAATATCTTCAGTAGTTTCAATAAAAGTGATCACAACAATAAGTTGTTATTGTAAAGATCATCTGTGGAGAACTTGCCAAATAGATTGCTTTGCATTTGAAATTTACAATAACTAGGCAAAAACAGAATTGTCACTTCCATTTTATAGAGACAATAGATTTCTTCTGTAACTCCAAGGTTACACACACAAGAGGTGGTGGGACCAAGAACTGAATGTGAAGTCCACTGTGTTCCTCGGTCCCTGTCTGGGTGAAAAGTTACAACATGGTCCACGGTGCTGTTGACAAAGACCGTAATTGCTGACAGCCATCAGAAGAGATCAACCAAAGGACTTGTATGCATGCATATAAGCCTAACCAATGGACAGAGACAACAGGGGGGTGAGGGCATGGGTGGGGGGGAGTTGGGGGAGGTAATGGGGGGATGAGGACACATATGTAATACCTTAATCCAGGGGTCCTCAAATTTTTTAAACAGGGGGTCAGTTCACTGTCCCTCAGACCGTTGGAGGGCTGGACTATAGTTTAAAAAAAATATGAACAGATTCCTATGCACACTGCACATATCTTATTTTGAAATAAAAAACAAAACAAAACGGCAAAAACACCCGCATGTGGCCCGCGGGCCGTAGTTTGAGGACGACTACCTTAATCAATAAAGAATTACAAAAAGAAGTTGATTTATAGCAGTATTTAGAATGTAAAAGCATATTCAAAATGCACAGACTGATTGTTGAACATTTGAGGATATCTTTATATGACAGCATTCTGATTACTTCCATAGCTTGCTGTTTTAAAGCTCTGTGGGATCATCTCTGATTACAGGACTTGAGTTAATTGTTTAGAGCTTCCTAATAAAAGGGCTCCATCTAGTGGAGCAATTCAACCATGTAGCTGCACAGACTACAAGTAGCAAGGTTAAATCCCTCCCACTAAGGCCTAAAAATGATGACAGTTTCAGAGATAAATGACATTGGCTCTGACAGGCACAGTGCCTAGTCTTCACCATGCCTTGATAAAGAAGGAAGAAGTTAAAGATGCTAAGCAGAGGTAAGATCCAATGCTAATAGCCTGCAATCTGCCATATGAACGCAATGCACCAACCAACATCCTTGAAAGATACCAACTCTTTTTCAGTCCCCTTGAAAGATAACAACTCTGGGGACTTTAAAGCACTAATATGTGAGAACAACAACAACAACAAAATGGCTTCTAGAAAAAGTTCTATAATTTCAAAGTCAAGTATATATTTTTGAGAAATTTCCACAAACGGTTACCAAAGGAGTCTTTGGTATGCAAAGGGTTACAGCAACTTGTGTCTTCTGGAAAACCTGTTTTTTTAGAACTCTTCCTTTATGAAGATTTTAGCAGACGAAGCATCACCTTCACAGTGTAAGACACTAAATACTGTTCTTAGACATGACCTCTTCCGCATGAAGAGACAGTGAATGTGGACTTGACCATCTGCAGAATGGGGGGCAGAGCCGCCAAAGATGACCCGCCATGTCCACACAAGGCAACAACCTCACCACTAATTTATTTATTTTGTACTTTGTTTTGAAGACTTACCGCCCAGAAGAAACTGGCTTAGCTGAACCAACATTTTCAAACAGTTGGGCTTTCGCTGCCACACTGAAAAATAATTTGACAATGCAAGTTTCATTAAATCAATTAGGAAATCATTCAGTTCAAAATGAAATTCAGAGTTATCAGTTAATCAAAACAAAAGTGATTACTCAAGAACTGTCCCCAAAATTTGACCTGACTTTTCATTGTTTTAAGGTTTAATGTGGAAGAAAGTTTCAGTTCTGATCTCCAGCTCATGGGAGTATCAAACTGTAATAAACCTAAAGCTACCCCCTCTGGGGATCTTGCTGTCCTCATTTTTTCTACCTCAGAAAAGTGGGAGCAGTAAAAGGGAACATTTTCTCCCTACTTTGCTTCTGGCAACATTAATAGACCGCTGTGAATCCACAAGAGAAAAATCAAATCTACATGACAAAAGAATTGTTGTTCATTCTGATAGCTAAGACAAAACTAATTCTAAAACTACTTCGTGTATCTTTTAATATTTGAACACAGTTCCCATAATATGGGAAGAGATAACTCTGAAAATATGGCCAATAAATAAATTTGTGGATTCAAATCTTGTTTCAAATCTTGGGGGAGATGGTATGGTCTGTAAAGAGGTGATAAAATTAGGTAGAGAGTGAAAAAAATGAAAACTAAGCCACCTTCAGTAATTAGAAACGTTTCTATCTATACCAGAAGAGATATCAAATTCCTTGGTATTCTAGATTTTTAAAATCTATTTTATTTCTTTGAAAAATTCTCTCAGAACCTGACACAGAACATACACTCTCTCCTTAATCTCATCTTTTACTATCAGTAAAATACCAGAACAGAAGCGCTCCTCTTTCCCTCTCCCATCTCCCTTGACATATGGGCTTAAAATTTAATTTCTTTAGTGGCTAGAACCTCACACACTGGGGAGCAGACAGATTTACCAATATACTTGTCTATATCATGGCAGTTAAAGTTCTGACCCAGAGAGATAATGTGTGTTAAACACACTCTGAAACCAAAAGGTTTGTGTCAGAGAAAGGGAGGAACAAATGAATTTAAGACACTTTGTATGGAAACAATCTCAGTAAATTGTCTTACTGGACTTTTGAGGGAAAATTTGAATGTCGGGAATACCACGATATTAAAAACGGGCATAGTATGTAGAGCACAGATTCAAGCAAGGAACCCTGGGTTAGGACCCCAGCTCTATACGTACTAGCTGAGGGTATGTGGATTGGTTCCTTAAATTCTCTTTTTAAAATTTTATTAGCATTTTTAATTGAATTAACTCAATGTATAATATTGTGAAATCCTTAAATTTTCTGAGTATCAATTCCCATCATCTCTAAAATGAGGTTTATACAACCCACTGGACGATAACATGTGTCAGGACGCCTAGTGATACCCAATAGAGCACTCGGAAAGGCTCAGCAAAAGCCGCTTTGGGTTTTGCTTAGTTGTTTAGGCAGGTTCCCATTTTCTCCTCTTTGACCCCCTTTCTGCTCACATCTATGGACCCTACCTTCTCAGTCTCTACACTTCCGGGTCGTTTCTTTTGATGAGAAGGACTGACTTCTTTTGCCTATCAAGTTCCTTGTTCTCTAAGAGCTTGTTTAAATCCGTTGAGTTCTCAGACGGGGAGACATATGACCAGGAGGAGAGAAAGCCAACCTTCACAGCCAGAAAGCAGTTTATTTCTAACAGAAAGGTTGGGCGGGGGGAGGAGGGACTGTCATCTGGGCCTGGCACCTCAGTCTCCTCAGCTGACAAGCTGATGTTTAGCTTTGATAGGAAGGTTTGTAGCTTCTGAGTCCATAGCTACTCTATTATATATCTATTTTCATGTCCTTAAGCCATAGTTCTGCGTCTAAGAACTTGGAGAGCCTGCCCATGGGGTAGTTTAGATATATCCTCTGTAACTTCCACATCACGTTTAGAAGACAGCAGGGTCCTACAGAAGTTGGCTACGGTCCACTCTCCAGACGAGGCATTCAGCGGTGGAAGCACCAAGGGCTCCGCAGGACACCTCAGCCCCATGCACCCCCCGGCAGACCCAGCAAACACACTCTCACTCACATGGAGCCCGGCCGCTGGTAGCCGTTGCTCGAGGCAGTGTCCAGCCTTAACCTCCTGCACATCTTCGGAGGCAGGTCTGGGTTTGGTGGGGCTTTAGGCGTCTCTTTGGAACCTATGGACGTTAAGCTTTGAGTGGAACCACTGTAGCTCTTGTTTCCTAGAAAAGAAACCCCAACCCAAGAAAACAGGCAAGGTGTTATTAGACAAAATAATAGCAATAGCACAGTCCATGCGCGTAACAAAAGGAAGCATTATTCTCTGAGCCCAAATGAGACGGCACAGAATGTTCCTCAGCACGGCCGCCCATCACTCAGGGAGATCAGAATCGACAGCAATTACAAAGACAGCACCTCGCGGAGATAGGGAGAGCCAGGGGAAAACTCTCAGCGCAGAGGAGTCTGAAAAATCCCAGCTCAGGAACAAACTAGATAAGCATCATTCGTCCCTGCCCCATTAACTTCTCCCTTGATTAATCACGCGGAACAATCAGCACGGAGCTCATGACATCTTGAGTAAGCTCCACTCCGGCTCACCTTCAGCTGCAGCGATGGACCTGAGGAAGGTAGCTGAGGCTCTTTTCTGTCCTGCAGTCCCATGAGACCCTTTCTTGGCCAGGTCTACGCGTGGGGAAAAGTCCCCTGGGCTGGTGACGGAGGCCACGCTCTGGCAATCTGATTCTGCATCCGTTTTGGTTGCATCTTCTCTAGAACTGGATTCAGGACTAGTTGTCCAGAGACCAAGACTTTTCTGTCCATTGGATGGTGACGGGGATGCAATCCAGGGAATCCCTCCAGACTTCTCCCTGGGCTGGCAGGAGGTGGACTTTGTCGTGCTGTTTTGTTCAGAGGAGTGAGAGGAGAGGGACTCAATGCTCCCCATGGGTGTGCTGGCTGGGCTGCTGCTATAGGAGTCGCCTGGGCAGGGGCGGGAGAGAGAAAAGGACAGAGGCTCTCTGTTGAGAACAGCACCAATCAAAACCCTTCCATTCTCCAACTCACACAGGGTTTGTGGCCACCTGATCCCCCGGAAGTGATGGGCCTTCCCCTGGCATGGAGAACTGACCTCAGGCCTGGAGACAGCCTTTAAGATACGCATTTGAACTTGGTGAATGCATTTTTCAATGCTATTCAAGGGGGATTTTATATGTGCCCTGCCCCTATGAAATGATGTTACTCCTTACAGCAGGAGTGGGCTGACCTGAATTCAGACAACATTCTGAAACAGGACTCACAAGTAAGAAAAATGATTCCATGAGGATATTACTTAAAAAAATCAATGAGAGGGATATTGAAGACATATTTCTGACTTTTTTATTTTACTTTTTTGATCTTAGGTGGTTCCGAATTACAATGCATCGGAGTCCTCCTCCTCCATTCAAAGGCACCGTTAAATGTCAGTTGCAAATTACAAGCTGCTTTCAATTTAAAAGAGAGGGCTCTTTCTGTTTCCTGTTAAGAATATAGCAACGTAAGAAACTGGCTGTTCAACTGGGTGTATTTTTTTTAATGTTCCTAAAAGTAAGGTATAAGAAAAAAAATCAGAGAAACTGTAAAAAGTGTTCAAATATGTCTAAATTAAAAAGTAGTGTTTTCTACTAAATATTGATTGTGGAAAAATTGGGGGGCGGGGTTTAGGGGTATGAAATAGAATGAAAATGGCCAGTTTAACACATCTTATGGGCTCAGGCTGCCTCCACCTCATCTTGGGGCCTGGCTCAGAACAGTAAGTTAGTGATAATGCGTGGTATAGTTTCTCTTATTTCTTTTTTTTTTTCTCTCTTTGAGATACTTGGAAACCCAAGAGATGATGCTTTAAGAACATAATGTGAGAGGAAGAAAGAAAATGCTTCAGCCAGTCTTTCTCTAGCTTTCTTCTCTACCACTTTGACAATAGGACAAAAGCTTCCACAAAGTAGCACCTCACGTACTTTGCAGGGAAAAAAGGTGGTGGTGGTGGTGGTGGGGGGGGGGGGGGGAGGATTGAGCAAACTAATTATTTCCTTTGTAGCAGTAATAAATTTGCTTGTCCAAAGTACCTTGCAACTATACTGTCAGCGAACATACAAATGTTAGCGGTGGGGGTTGGTTTTGGGGTGATAGCATCAGTGAGAACCACTTCTATTTCTACCTAATTAGCGGCAGAAAGGCTGGATTAAAGAATGGAGAAAGCCTCTCCCCACGGCCGGCACACTTACTATCAGGTTCTGCCAAGCACGGAGTGTACCTCCCTCTGGGCTTCCGGGAGCCGGTGGAGAGGCAGATGGCTCGCGTCCTGCGGGACCCGGACCGAGACTGAGGCTGAGGAAGAGGGATGCTGGGGTCCGGGGCCGTGTGAAAAATCTACACGGAAGAACAATGGGCCGCGGTCAGCAAACGGGCGGCATTGCCATTTTCACCAGAAAAGAAGCTTTGAGACTTACATGCTACTTAACCTTAGAATTATATGCTACCTCATCAGTTGTATGCAAGAGATGCTTGATACCAGAAAATAAGTATATGAAGTGGACCCCAGAATAATGACTACTTTCTTTCCCGTTTACACTGAGGAATGTTTCTTCTCTGGGTTTTCCTTCAGATGCTTCCCCAGCAGTGAAGTTCAGAATTCCCCATCATTTTGAGAAACCTTTCAAATAGGAACAAACGTCAATGTTGAGACACACTGATTCTTTTTGTGTGGTAATTGCCTTTCCCCCTTCATGCTAAACATAGCCTTTGGGTTGTACCATTTCCCCAGCAGAATGGGCCCATTTCTTAGGAGAAGGTGCCGCCACGCTGTTGGTTCTGAATGGTCAAGGAATGTGCCAGGTCTGAGCACAGCGACAGGAGGCAGCCACGTGCTCCTTGGCTGTGAGGAAGCCTCCAGCCTTAGCCAGGTACTAGGGAGGGACCCGGGGAAGGAGAGAGAGGCACAGTCATTCTCTCACAGGGACTAGATCTGACACAAAGGCATCACAAAATGTTTAGACCTTCAGTGGTTGAATTTGTTCATAATGCAATCAATTTGGCTTCCCCAATTTCCAATTTCCATAGTTATTCTAAGATCCCATTCTTATAAAGTCACCCTCCTGGGGGACTGGATAGAGATGACTTCAAGACTGCTCCAGAATTTTTTCTTTGGTTTTATTTAGAATATCACCTCTGCTGTATAATTAAGAGTCTAATTCCAGAGAGATTAAAGGGTTAAAAGAGACTTAACCGCAAAGTTATTCTAAAGTATTATCTGAATATGTGCAAAAACCTGATTATATAAGTGCTGTGGAAGAAAATCTTTATTTTTTAAATATATTTTATTGATTTTTTACAGAGAGGAAGGGAGAGGGATAGAGAGTTAGAAACATTGATCAGCTGCCTCCTGCACATCCCGTACTGGGGATGTGCCCACAACCAAGGTACATGCCCTTGACCAAAATCGAACCTGGGACCCTTCAGTCTGCAGGCCATCGCTCTATCCATTGAGCCAAACCTGTTAGGGCGGAAGAAAATCTTTAAAGGTAAATGATGGAGAAGGAAAGGAGATCACCTGGCCAGAAGGTTTTGAGGAGGATTTAAAAACTGAACAAGAAAAAGGAAAATCAGAGTCCTCACAAAGAAATAATTTATATAAAATTTACAAGACTGACATTATACGAATCTGACTTCACAATGTGAAGCTCACAGATGATTCAAATGAAAAATCGAGATGATACGAATGCAACATACAAAATCTGATACTCCCACTTGAAAATTCAGCCTACCTTTTCATAGTGCTCTATCAGAATTTCAACGACAATATTCTGAAACTTAATATTCATCATAGCAGCCACAGTTTCTTCCTGTGCTCTCATGAGAGTTGGGCCAAATATGACACCGAGGTTTGAGACAGTCATGAGATTTTGTTGGCTATGTAGCGATACTCTGCAAATAAGAGCAACAAAGATATCTTAAGGTAAACATTTAGTAATTATAAAATGTTCTCAACTACCAAATTTGCGACATAAATAAAATGTAAAACATTCCATTGCAGGCTAATTTTTCCAAATAATCAGGTTCAGTCACTTCCAATTGGCATTAATGAGTGTAGCCAAAAATGACATAAAAAGTTAACATAGCCAAAGTAAAACATAATTACAAAAGTTAATATATTGAAGAGGAAAAAATCTTGATTTCGTAAAGTGAAGAGACAGATTATTGACTCTTTGGTGTCTTCTACAGTGCTATACTTCTTTTAGAACAGATGGTTTAGAGTGGACTGGTTGTAATTTTATTTGGATTCACCAAACATATTATTGAAAACCTACTGCCAGGCACTTTCAGTTATTATTGCATTTAATCCTCCCAGGAAGTCAGGTTCTCCTATTGTACAGGTAAAAAACCAAAGCTCCTAAAGTAAAAAAGATGTACTTGAGGTCACAGCAAATTAGGAACAGAGATGCTATTTGAATTCAGGTCTCCTGAATACAAGTCAGAGGTTTCCTTGAGCTCCCCACATAAGACAACTGGCCAATACATTTTTCCTTCCTTCCTTCCTTCCTTCCTTCCTTCCTTCCTTCCTTCCTTCCTTCCTTCCTTCCTTCCTTCCTTCCTTCCTTCCTTGCCACCATCTTTCTAAGGTTTCCCTGAGTGCTTCTGTAGTGCTGGCCACTGTGCTGGAAAACAGTAAGGAGAGGAAACAGGAAGAGGAAATCAGTGCTGGAAATGAAAAAAAAAAAAAAAAAAAAAAAAAGCCTGATATTATTGACCTGAGCAAAGTAATCTTGGTAGCTATCAAAGATGACTTTGACTAATTAACTAATTTGGAAACTGGATATATTTTTCAGAGGAAAAGAAACCTCATTCATTTGACCACTGTCCTAGGTTAACCACTGCCTTTTCTCTATTACTTCCAGCCAGGTTTTTAGAATGGGAAGTTCTAGGAAGAAGAGTAACACACAATATTATATTTATATATCTGAGTATGCATCACTAACTACATCCTGAAACCCAAAGTAAAATGTTATGGGGAATCCAGGATGTTGGGTTACCCATGCAATTCCTAGTATAGGACAGGACATGCTGACTGTCCCACTGATGAAATGTCCCCTGGGCCCAAGAGAGAACTATCTAAGAAGACTCTTGGTTAGACTAAGAAGAGTTTCATTCCAAGTTTCCTTCTTGTAGAACCAAATATTACATATTGATTGTGTGTAATATATATTAGAGAATGTACTAAGAAAGTAGTCTGCAAAGACAGTGAGTCTATCTGGAATCAAAGCATGAATCCATCCAACTTGAAAGTGGGGTATAGTCAGCCTAGTTATTTAATAGCTTTCGGCTTCAGTTTCCTCATCTAGTAAGTATAGCAACCCTTATAGGGTTGAGAAAATGAAATAATCAATTAAATTAAGTGAAATAAGATCTCAAAATAATATTCTTCCTGAAATTAAATTGGCTTTAGGAACTATTGCTAAAATATAGAACTTCTTGGTAGTGTAAGTAAACTGGACAATGATTAATATTAAGCTCACTGGAAATACATTTAGAAATCCTAAAAAGGTGCTCTATTTGGAAAAGGAGAAGTTGATGACTGTGTCAGAAGAGATAGAATATTTTGATGACCAATTTACTCTTCACTGAATTTTCCGTCTGCTGGGCTCCTGAGTTAACACAGACCCTTTTCACCCGCATTTCATCCATTTCTGCACCTTACTCCCTCAACTCCTATAGGTAACAGACATCCAATTGCACTTCTGAATATTTAAAGTTAGAATCAAAGAAGAAGCACAGATGGCCTTGTTTTAAGAAGAAGAAAAAAAAAGGATCATCAGAAAGGAAGCAATCCTATATAATAAAACCCTAATATGCAAATTGGCCCCTTGACTGGGAGTTAGACCAGGGGGCGGGTCCAGCCGGCCAACCCCAGGAAGGGAGGCCTCGGCCAGCGGCAGGCAGCCGGGGAATGGGAAGTCCTGGCTGGCAGCCAGCAGCTGCTAGGGATCCTACCCGGGCACGAATTTCGTGCAGTGGGCATCTAGTGATTTCTATAACATCTCAGAGCTAATTAGTGGAGATTTGGAATTAGTCATTAAGTTGTTGTTTCTTTAGGCCAGTGACTAATCCAGGTCACAGGTCTTAAATTCTTTCTTTTTTTTTTTTTTTAAGCCACATAAGGTTGATAGGGACCAAGAGTGTTGTTAGTTGTTTATAGTTTACCTGAGTCATAAGGTTGCCAGGAACCAAGAGTGTTATTAGTTGTTTATAATTTACTTAAGTCATTAGAGTACACATTCTACTATACAAAAAAACACTAACTAGAAAAGATGCATGCTCTCTCCTGTTCACTGTGCACTATTTACAATAGCCAAGTCATGAAGACAACCGAAGTGTCCACTAATAGATGAACGAATAAAGAAATTACGGTATGTGTTAACAATGGAATATTACCCACACATAAAAAAGAATGAAATTTTGCCATTTATGAAAATATGGAGGGATCTCAAGAGCATTATGCTGAAAATTAAATAAGTCAGACAGAGAAAGACAAACACCATCTGATCTCCCTCATATGTGGAATGTTAAAGAACAACAACAACAACAACAAAACACAATAAGCTCACAGATATAGAGAACAGATTGGTGGTTGTAAGAGGATGTGGGGTCAGGTGTGGGGAAAATGTGTGAACTGTTGTTTTCTAATTGAATAAAATATTTTTTAAAAATAGAGACTTTATAAAAGTAGTTTCAAAAAGTCAATAAACAAACAACAGGGAGAAAAAAAGAAAAAAGATAAGAGCCAGGAATGGTGGTGAAGGATGAACAAGAGAATTTTAAGCACTTTTCTATGGCCAGATACCCTGCCCTGCTATTCCTTGTTATCAAAACAACACACATTCAAATTAAGGGTGAAGCTTGTGTTCATCTAATACTCCGGGTAATTAAGCAACGACATTCATGTCAATTTAAAAAACACATTAAAAAACACATTACTAGAAAAATAGCTTGAATACAACAAGAGAATGACCAATAAATACAGTGTGGTGAAATTTCATAAAGAGGTTATGCACAATTCAAAAACATAATTTAAGACTAATTCTAACCAAGGATGAGTCCTTGTTCATTAGCAATAAAGGTATAGCCATAGGCAACAGTTAAAAATAAATTTGAAATTATGCCATTCCAAGAGGATTCCTATGGGGGAATTTAATATTATCTCAAAGCCTGCACATTGAGAGTTATTAATAGGTTATGTAGCACTATTTCAAATGTGCATGACTAAAATTAGCATAAATTGGGTTACTACCTCTAGCAAACAAGGAAGGAATTAATTATTTGATTATGAATCATGGTATTCATTAAGATGGAAAATGTCTAACGGTTTTTGCGACAGTGTGGATGGACCTGCAGAACATTATGCTAAGGGAAATAAGCCAGTCAGAGAAAGACAGGTACCATATGATTTCACTCATATGGAATCTAATGAACAAAATGAACTAACAAGCAAAATAGACACAGACTCATAGGTACAGAGCGGTCAGACAGCTCTGGTGGTGGTGGCTGGGTGTTGGGTATGTATGTGAAGGGATTGAGCAAAAAAGAAAGAGAAAGAATTCATGGACACAGATAACGGTGTGGTGACTGAGGGTGGAGGGGGGAGAGCAGGGGGGAGATGAAAGAGGGTATATGGGGAATAAATGGTGATAGAAACAAAAAAAATTAAATAAATTAAATAAAAATAAATTAGAAAAAATGGAAGAAACAGTAAGGGGATTCTGAAATAAGTTTAACATGTGAATTTGGACTTTTGTTTTGTTTCCAGTATCATGGCAAATAAACTTCTGGATTGAGAGTGAGAGAGAGACACTCAAAGACAGATATGTGATGGTTAATTTCATGGCCAAATTTGTGACACCACAGTGCCCACATATTTGGTCAAACATAATTCCAGCTGTTTCTGTGAAGGTATTTTTCTTCTTACATAAGATTAACATTTAAATCAGTAGACTCTGAGTAAAGCAGATTAACCTCCATAACTTGGGTGGGCTTCATCCAATCAGTTGAAGGTCTTAAGAGAAAAAGAGGAGGTCCCCTGAGAAAGAGGCATTCGGTCTCTGGGCTGCCTTGGATTCCAGCTGCAAAATCAACTCTTTCTGGGTCTCCAGCCTGCGGGGACCAGGCTCCCTCCTGTCTGGATCGGGCCTGCAGGGATCAGGCCGAAACCGGCTATCTGACATCCCCCGAGGGGTCCCGGATTTCGAGAGAGCACAGGCCAGGCCGAGGGACCCCACCAGTGCACAAATCTGGGCCTCTATTGTATATACAGTATGTGTATACATAAACACAAACATCCTATTCATTCTGTTTCTCTGGAGAAACCTGACTACTGTGATATCTATCAAGATTTTTAAATACATCAATGACTAACAGCAGAATCAGAAAAATCTTCAGAGACCAAAAGATACTATGAGTCCAAAGAAAGGAGTGGAAGTTTGACTTGGTAGAACCTATTGACCCTGGTAATATGGTGAACTCATTTTCAAACTTAGGGATCAAAATGTATCTAAAAGAATTGGGGGAAAACTATATACTTCCACATATATTTTTAAGTTGACATGTAAGTTTTTCATCATTAGCTTAACCGTTGCAAAGGATATAATTATTTTCATATTGTACACATACCCAGGTGCATACACATGTATATATAGATATATCTCAAAATTAGTCATTCATTTTTAAAGCACATTCTACAGACTCTCATGACAATACTGATGTCCCAGCACTATCACACACTTAAGATGACACGGACAAGCTTAACTTTAACAGCTGAACAAGTAAAGTGAACAACAGAAGTCAGAGAATTACTTGACCAGGTGCTTTATTAAGATGTCCAGCATCTCTCTGTTTTTCTCTGGTAATTTGTGTACCAACGCATGTACAGCCTCCACCCGGTAGTTTTGGTCATCAGATTCTGTAACATAAAAAAGGTTGCAAATCTCAAGTTTTAATTGCATTAAAAATGTATATATAAACATTAATCATCATCGCAACCACACCCACCCTTTCATGCCCTAAAATCGCTGTTTCAAATGGTTATTATCACATATCATTCCCTAAGACTGAGAGAAGCTCAGTAACTTGTCCATGGCCATGAAGTTAGTGAGAAAAGAAGTTAGCAAACCCAGGTCTATCTAATACGGGCCGGTGCTCTTAGCTACAAACCATATACATCCAGACAACCGGAACTCATGGCCTGCTTTGGTTTTGCTACACAAGGACAGAACCAAACCTTCAGCGATGGGAGTGACCACAGCCAGGGTTACAGACTGCCTAATGTGTCAGGCACTGTGACTGACGCTTTACCCTACTGAAACCTCCAGTGACTCCATCAGACTAGAGGAAGCAGGCATTCCTTTCCAAATTGTACAAATTCAAAAACAACCAGGAGTTCTTTTTCTGAGGGGTCAGAATCATGGTGCAAACCGAGGCCTAGTCCATTTTTAAGCCCATGCTACCAACAGTGAATCTGAAGAGAAAGCATCTACAGCAAGTTGCGTCTGCCAAGCCAAAGCCAAGATGCAGACTTGTCTGCCAGAGAACCTTCTAATCCTTCAGAATAAGGAATCTATTTAATATTCTTTTACTGCAATAAACAAATTCCGGGGTGACTGCCCATCCTACCAAGCCCTTTCTCGGCCTAACCAATAGGGCTTATATTATGGGTTCACCATTTCTTCTAGGCACACCTATCCGGAGTGAGGAAAGGCTGGCCAAACAGAGCTCTCTCTCTCCCAGGAGTTGAAATGAAGTCACCAAAACTGATCTGTCTGCTGGATATGTGGAAAGGCAGACCGTGTAAAACCAGGGCTGCCGGGACCTAATATGCTCCAACCCAAGAAAGTCGAACTGAAGGAACAGAGATGAGAGACATTCCAAATAGAGTGGGGAGAGACACGTCAGTTCCCAGCTCTGCGGTTGCTGGTTGCAGA
Organism: Cnephaeus nilssonii; assembly: GCF_951640355.1. Classification (NCBI taxonomy): domain Eukaryota; kingdom Metazoa; phylum Chordata; class Mammalia; order Chiroptera; family Vespertilionidae; genus Cnephaeus; species Cnephaeus nilssonii. The sequence continues at coordinate 66,191,201 of NC_137084.1, read as the reverse complement.
CCCCTGGGAGGTCCGACCCCTCCTGGGCCAAGGACTTCTGTGAGATACAGCTTCCTCTCTAAATAGCCCCCCCTTCTTACTGAACTGGATTTCTGTAGCTTGAAACCAAAGAATATCTAATTTTATTAACTTAACATCTAGAAAATAGGATTACCCTTGACCCAGACAAAAGATGAATTCTCATAGATAAGAACACATATTAATGATCATGATAGTGAATAATATGATCATATTTGCCAGAGAATAAGTGTAGAAAAAAGTCTTACAACCAGATAGATGTTTGTATCAAAATCAGCAGCTCGTTGAGTCATTTCAGCTAAGTGGTTCAAACGCCATTTGTTATGAAATACATTATTTTACAAGAAAGAGTTCTAGATTAAGAGTCTAACAGACCGGCTTGTAACCCTGGTATTGCCATGAATTTACCAGTGTCCTTACACAACGTCTTTTACCCAGTCTGGATCCTGACTTCTTAATCAATGAAATGATGGTCTTGTTCATAATGAAGCATCCATCTTATATAAAAACTGCTGTTTTAAATTTTAACCCTGCTATTTGGCTTCTGTAAATGCTTGCTTGCTTAAATAGTAAGGAAAATAAGACTATTCCCACTTCAAAGAGGCCTTTAAACCTTCCCAGGATAAAATTATCAGTGCTGGCACCAGGCCAGGCCTTTGGTTGAGGTCTCAAGGCCCCATCACATAGGGGCTCTTTAAGAACTTGGAAAAGGGGCCGGAAACACCCCATATTTGGGAGACAAAGAAGGTAAAAACATATAAATAGGGAAAATTCCTCCATGTTGGGGCCCAGAATTTGAGAGACATTTTCATCTGGACCCGCACGTAATAAAGTGTGACTCCAAACTCTACAGCATTGTTTGATTATTCCGGTTCTCTGTAACAATTTCACAAAGGTAGATTTTCATGAAGAGAATGTCGGATGGGGAGCTTTCAGGAGGAAGCTCAGTAGCATAGTTGTACATATCTATTCACAGGATCATGTGGTCAGCCATGTATGCTGGATTAAAAACCCAGGCCACTCAACTTTATCTGACACTGTTATTAGCAGACAACGTTTCCTGTGGCATTACAATGTGTGGTAATAAAATAATGCAAAGATTTCTTTCTTGGGTTGTGAAAAATACACTTGTTACAGGCACACCTCATACACCTTAACAATGAAATTCCAACTCCTAATTGTTACAACGCGTTGTGATGCTGTCAGATGGTGCCCTGGCACTCTGATCCCAATGTTTTAAAAGTATGTATTTCTAACTCCTCAGGTTACATGTTTCTCACAGACACCCTCCCCAACCTCCCCTCAGGTTTTGAATTAAACCTATCCACATCATATTTTAACAGTCACTGATCTAAAGAAATGACATAAATATGTGACCATCAATACTACAAATATAATATGGGGGAAGAGCCTCTTGCCTACCAAAAATATATGATTCTTCTCTCCAGATTTGGGAACACAGTTTCTTCCCTCCAGATTTGGGAATAGTATGTGAGTATGTGTATGGTAGTAGCATAACTGTACATTTCTGTAGTCTTATATATCTAACCACAAAGTTGCTCTTGTAAAAAAATGACATCCATTAGTCAAGTAAAATGTAATTCGAATAATTCCTCACAGCTTTTGCTGATCACACCAGAATGTCACTCCAATGAGGTCTTATTAAATGACAAAATATTTAGTTCATCCTGCAATTTCTTATTTGTTAATAAACCATATTGTAAGCTATTAAGTATCACATTGACAATTTCTTAATATGTAGAGAAGTCTTAACTAGCTGGTTTAAAGTTATACCTCTAAGTAATACAGCATAAAACGACATCAACGGAAGCATACTTACTAACAGCAAGAATAAAATCTTTGTGCAACTTGTAAGTCATTAGTGGTTCTGCAAGGCACCTGCAACAGAGAAGGAAGCATACTTTACAATGGCAGTGTCTCTTTATTTTCCTGGACGTGCGGTGCTTCCTGGGAACGGGTGGTCAGGCTGCACTGCAGGATAAGTCCTAGTGGGGAGGCTCCAGGCAGTGCTAAAACAAAGACCTCAGAGACCCAATGCCCCTTAGCACTTCTCGCCACAATTGTGATGTTAAAAAGGGAGGCCCAAGGACCATTTTTTCACTTTGTGAGCGAAACTCCTCTCAGATATGGGGATAATATTAAGAAAAACAACTTTTAATTTCAGCCTATTTTGTAAGAAATACATGTGAACCCTACATTCAAAGTTACTATGGCCGGTTTGGTTCAGTGGATAGAGTGTTGGCCTGCAGACTGAAAGGTCCCGGGCTCGGTCCCCAGAGGGGGTGTGCAGGAGGCAGCCGATCAATGATTCTCTCTCATCATTGATGTTTCTATCTCTCCCTCTCCCTTCCTTTTTGAAATCAATAAAAATATATTTTTAAAAAAATTTACCATGAAACGGAAATTACTTAGTATTCATGAGATACTTCAGCCTTTTAAGTTTATTATTTGAGAAATCAAGGATAAGTTCCAGAACACTAAACACAAACATTACCGCCTCGCGCTCTCACTTTCAGCAAAGGGTCTGTGCTGAGGAGCGGAGCCCATACATGGGGCATGGCATCCCCAGGTGACTGCCTGAGCCAGGGAGAGGTCACCGCAGAGTGCCTGCAGTTAACCCTGCTCACCTGAGGTAGTTTTTCAGTCCACTTGTTATCGTCTTGTTATCCCATAGTTCAATATCAATGTCCATATCAGGAGGGGATTTGGGAGCTAAAGAGAATAAAAATAAAATATTTAGATCGTTCAATTAAAAATACCACTTGCACCATTAAGAAAACAGGGACCAAAGTAAGTAGATCAAACAAAGGGGCACTAAACCTCAACTATTTCTTGTGGAATAATAGTTTCCCAAGTCAAATTATTGCTAATGGCTAACATCACAGAGCGTCCACCATGTATTGGGCATGCTTCTAAGTACTTCATGTGAATTAAAATTTCCAGTCCTCACAATTCTTAATGAAGCAGGCACTATTGTTATCCCCAGTTTATAAATGAGGAGGCTGAGGCACAGAAAGGTTAAGCAAATTACCCACAACCACAAAGCTTTCAAGTGGCTGAGCTGGATTCCAAGCCAGGCAATCTGAATCCAGCCAGCCATAAATCTCATTGCAACTCTAGCTAATCAAGGGACACTACAGAGAAAGTCCAACATCATAAAAAGCCCCCCTCTCAAATTCTGATTGTCCTTCCATTATAACTGGACATTGAAAACTGAATACAAAATATTACTTGAAAATACTCAAGGATAAGCAATAGGCCATATCTCAAACAAAACAAAACAATAACAACAAAAAAACACCTATGATTTGGATTATCTGTAAGAATACAAAAATTAAGTAACTGCTTCATCCAAAACTTACAAAATGTGGTGTTCATGAGTTTCTGAACTTTGGAGTTCACTCCTCCTATTCGGTAGAGGCCTAAAATTGTGATGCCTAATGGGAAGGAAAAAATCACAAGAAAATGACTTGAGACAGCTTCCTAAGTACAGAACGTTAAAAACTCAGACATATGCCTACACAGAATCTGAAAGCTGCTTATCAAATTTTGTGGTCTCACTTTAGCAACCCCCCCCTGGAAACACCCACCAGACTTATATTTCTCAGAGCAGACACTGAACAGTGATTTGAAAGTCTTTGAAGATCTTCAGAGTAGCGAAGTACACCTGCCTATTCCCCAGGACTTGAATATGAATATGAAATAGCATTGCTCATCTATTTCTTCGGTCATGGAGTTCTGCATGTTGAACAGTTTTGTGGCATTTTTATCTTCACTGTAACAGTGAGGAAACAGATTCAAAGAATACAAGAAACCTACTTAACGTCTCAAAACTTCTAAGTGGCAGCACCAAATTTTGAATCTAAGTTTAAAGAACTCCACAGCCCAATACTAGTTTTGCTTTAGACAGGCTTTCCTGGAAGTGTAATTGCCTAACAGACCACTAGAGTGGGCTTCAGGAGAGAGGTCACCACTAGAGTGAGGAAGGCGCTGAAATCCTGACAGTGACTGAAATCACTGGAGGAAATCATATAGGGAAGGAGGGGCTGAACACAAGCTACTTAGGAATCTTACTGACTTCCCTAAAGCAGAAAAATAAAACTAAAGGGGTACTTTACAATAATAAATATTTACAGAGTCCATCAGTACCAGTAAGAAGTAAACTGAGGCTATGTGGGAAGATGTAACCAAGTATGTTTATAGGATGATTTTTGATTAACTGAAGCTCAAAGTAAAACTATTTATTTATATAATCATAGAATTTTGTAAATTAATCTCATGTTAATGGCTAAATACATCTCATTTTCTGAGCATTTGTACATAAGAATGGACCACATGACAGCAGCGATACACCCGTCAGGTGTACTGACCTCTTGTTTCCACAGCTTGAATGCATTTTCTCACAAAGTTGAACCCTGCTTCATTTAAGTACACTGAAAAATAAAAGAAAATCGTTTTAAGTGTTCATGCTGAACTGACATTTCCCCTTCATTGGCCTCTGTCGTTTTATGGTTTAATGGTGGTTTTGGGTAGAGTCTGAATTTTCATATGTGGTAGAAGCTGAGGAGCGTGGTTCACACTCACCACAGTTATTACATGAACTTGCTTCATTAGAAACACAAATCCTTTCAGACAGTGAATATGTTACATTGATCCCTTCCATTTTCTCTAAAATTAGCAATATCCTTCATTACAGGTTTTCACAGATGATAAAAGCAAAATGTAAGAAGAATGAACTTTTATTGTGTGTTAGTAACTCTATTACAAAGCCAGTCACATGGGATTCTCAAAACAACATGATGATGTAGAGAGAAAGCTTTAATTTTAAAATGATTCACTGCGTTGCTGGAAACGTCATTTTCTTTGTTCTAAGCTCTAGAGCCAGGATTCTAAACTTCTCTTGATTACAAGTCCAATGATCCTTCTTATTATATTTTGTACCGTATTCAAAATAATTCAAAATAACCTTAGTCAGTCCACTAAAAATCCCCCAAAGATTATTATTACATTGTAAAATAGCTATTTATTTTCATTGCTTTATGCTAGATTTTCTTTAAATCAGGGTGTGTCTTTTTTTTAATTTTATGGCCTAATCAAATTAGATTACTTGTTTAAACAGAAAGGATTTAATAATACTAAGTAACACTGAGAAGAAAAACTCAAAAAAAATTTTTTTGTACTATAGTAAAAATTTTCATCACATGTGGTGGAGATAAGGGATTTCTTAATATTCCCAAATAATAACATATGCAGACAATTCAAACTAATGAAAAATTAAAACTTGCTTCCATTTAAAGATGATAGATTAAACATATTCATGTAGCTCAATATGGATTCAAGACCATATATATATATATATATATATATATATATATATATATATATACTAGTAGCCCGTTTGCACGAAGATTCGTGCAATAGACCTTCATTCACCTGGCTGCCTGCACCAGTTTTCTGCCGGCACCAGGGACCCAGGCCTTGGCTGTGGCCACCGCCTTCTGCCTTTTTCAGGGTCGGGGCTTGGCCCCGGGCGGTGGCCTTGGGCTCGGCGGCACCCAACATCCTTGCTAAGGATCGCAGGAGCCGACCCCCAGTGGTTTCCTGCGATCCGTGCAGGCTGCCCACTGGTGCCCAAGGCCGGGAAAGCCTCCGCCCCAGGCTTTCCTGGCCTTGGGCTCGCTGCACCCAGCGTCCCTGCTACGATCACAGGAGCCGACCCCCAGTGGTTTCCTGCGATCGGTGCAGGCTCCCCGCTGGTGCCCAAGGCCCGGAAAACCTCGGCCCCTGGGACCCCCGGGAGCGGCGGGAGGGGCCGGGCCACGCCCCCCCAGGTGGCCGATCGACCCCCGGGAGGGGCGGGAGGGGCCGGAGGGGCCCGGCCACGCCCCCCGGGGTGCCCATCGCCCCAGGCACCCCGGGGAGCAGTGGCATGGGCCAGGCCACGCCCCCCCGGGGTGCCGATCGCCCCAGGCACCCCGGGGAGCAGCGGCATGGGCCAGGCCACTGGGCACCGCCATCTTGATCTTCTCAATGGCGGATATGCCACCCGGAGTCCCGCCCCCAGCCTCCCACCGGCCCAATCATGGGCATAGCGGAGGTGTGGTCAATTTGCATGTTTCTCTATTATAAGGTAAGATATGTATCAAGAAGGGGTGCCACCAACAGGCAAAACATTTGAAGAAATCCTGCACATAGAAAGCCACTGAAATGGGAATTAACTGAAAGGTTTAAGAAATCTTTGGCCCAAAAAACCCCCCAAGGTACTGACATGAAAGAATATTTATTACATGTTATTAGGTGAAAAAAGTAATCTACAGGATGATATGAACCAATTTCTTTTTTTTCCAGTTTTCTATTTTTTAATTGTTTCTTTATTTTATTATTTTCCATCACTATCTCCTCTTACACCTCCCTACCCCCCCCTCTCTACCCCCCAAAAAATCACCATACTGTTGTCAGTGTCCATAAGTTCTTTCTCTTTTTTTCTTTTCTTGCTCAATCCCTCCACCCCTCCAACACCCTCTGCCTCCTCCCCACCCCACCCCCCACCGCCGCCCATCACACACACCAGAGCAGTCTGCCTGCTCTTTATCTATGAGTCTGTCTCTACTTTGCTTGTTAGTTCAGTTTGTTACCCTTTGCGACAGCATAGATGGAGCTGGAGAACATTATACTAAGTGAATTAAGCCAGTCAGAGAAAGATAAGTGCCATATGATTTGACCCAATTTCTTAAAATATAATAATATGAGGGTATTTTTGTGTCCCCAGAGCCTAAGTCAAGTGAATGCTTTGGGTGAACTCAACACACAAGAATGAATGGCCGTGAAATAAGCATCTATTTGAGTTGACTACCCACATGAGGGTAGCTCTTTTGAACACCACGCAGTGATTGCTTGTTTCCAATAATCCAAAAGGCCACATTAAGCATTTTATACATTATACATTCTGAAATTTTTAAAGTAGTTATTGGACATTGAAAAACAAGTGAATGGAGAGGTGAGGAACCAATATAAAATAAAGAAATGAGAAATCAATGACTAATTTTCATTTTTAACAATAAACACTAAGCCCCAAAAATGCAACCTTAGGAAAAAAAAATGCACTAGTATTTTTGTACCAATTAAAACTGCAAGTTCCTGACATTTATAATGTTTGTTTCTTGAGGTCACATTGTTCAACTTTTCAATAAAATAATTTTAAAAGAGAAAAGCATTTTTAAAAAATTTCAATAAAACTTGGCCTTGGCAAAATGAGTGAAGATAATGCTGATATATAAAAACAGAATTTAAGTATCCATTTTGAGAAAAATAAGCAATAACCAGGCTACATCTTGAAGGTATACTGGGCTGTTTGGCAGCAATACCCCCAGTCTGTTCTAACACACAGATCTGACAGGCTCATCATGAAGAATACAATCTTACAGACATTGAGTCTGCCTGCCAGGTCATTCCATGGTACTGCTATTGTGATGTGTCCATGGGTCTTGTGCTTTAGTTCTATTCACTTCAGTAAACAAAACGCTATCAATCAATTTAGAGATGTGGAAGAATATCATATGTTGGCAAAGATAACCATGCATTTCTCTTTTGTTTCTTTTCTGTGCTTTTTGGTTTTTTTAAAAAAATCTTTATTTCCACCCCCCCACCCCCCCCCCCCCACACACACATTGCCCTCCTTCACCCAGATCCTACCCTGCTCCAGACCTTCACCACCCTATTGTTTGTGTCCATGGGTAATGCATGCATGCATATTTGTTCTTTGGTTAATCTCTTCTGTCCCCTTCTCCCCTTTTCCCTCTGAGATTTATCAATCTGTTCCATGTTTCCATGCCTCTGGTTCTAATTTATTCATCAGTTTATTTTGTTCATTAGATTCCTTGTTTGTTTATTTTGATTTTTAGATTCCATTGTTGATAGATATGTATTGTCATTTTATTGTTCACATTTTTTATCTTTTTTTTCCTTCTCCTTCTTCTTAAAGAAGACCCTTCAACATTTTTGTTGTTGTTTATTTTATATCCTTTTAGCCCCTAAAAGAGTATAGGGAGGTTCCATTGTGTAGAGATGGCACCCAGCTTTGCTTGGAGCCAGGGAAGCCTGGGCTGGATCTGGTCTAGTTCACTGTATGAATGGGAGTGTGCCTACGAACTTCTATGGACTCTAGTTCTTTCATTTATAAAATGAGAGAAACAATATTACATGTTAAATGTTTGTAGTAAGATAAAGATAAAACCATACGAGGCACTGAAGAGCTCCTAACCTAATTACATGCTGGTTTCCTTCTCCATGTGCACCTGTCCACACATCACCGCTATATGAATGAAAACAGAAGAAATGATGAAAGATGTCAGTCATTAGTTCTAACCAGATGAAAGGGACAGTGGTTACTCTCCCACTTAACAGTTGTTACTAGGCATAGTTTTCATAGCTCGGTGCCTCAGTTTCCTCTTCTATACAGTAAGGATAATAGCAGTAAATCTTCAGAGGGCTATTCACAGATGGAATACAGTAACATTTGCACAAGTCATAGGAAGAACAGTGCTTGGAATATAGTAAGTGCTATGGAAGTATTGGCTAGCACCATACCTATCATTATTGGCTATGGGAGAATATAAAAACCTACATGTGTAAAATACATGAACAAGGTATTTTCTGGGCACAGCTGCAGTCACTGGGGCTTGAGGAATTGTCTGCCAGGAGTGTTATTTTTCGAAGAGGCATACATATTACTTATTCTAAAGTATTTGGGGCTAGAGCAATGATCTGTTTCTTTTTTAAAAAAATAGATTTTTATTGATTTCAGAGAGGAAGGGAGAGGGAGAGAGAGAGAGAAACATCAATGATGAGAGAAAGCCATTGATCTGCTGTCTCCTGCAAGCCCCCAGTAGGGATGGAACCCACAACCTGGGCATGGGCCCTTGAACAGAATCAAACCCGGGGCCCTTCAGTCCACAGGCCAACGCTGTATCCACTGAGCCAAACTGGCTAGGGCTGTTTCTTTAAACAAACACAGATCAGGCATAACCCATTCAGGCCCGTGAATCTAGCTGGCCACTGAAAAAATAAGTTGTATATTAAGAAATGTCCCTACACTCATTACACTCAACAAATCACAGTGAACACACATATCCTTTCATTGGAACTGAATAGACTGAAGTCATCTGGAATTACTGTCCACCTATATATGTTGCCCCTTCCTGTAGGAAGATCACATTATTCAGCTCCCTCAAAGTCAGCTTGCCCCTGGGGTATGCACTAGCCAATGAAATATGAATGGGAGTGACACACGTCATTATCCAGCAGACACTGAGAACCAATATGTAGCCTGCCAGGTTCTTTTTCCCTCTGGCACGAGATCAGCAATGACACTGGGAGAGGCCACTCCATGAGCTTGGGTTCCTGTGTGGACACTGTGTACCAGGTCTGGAGCCACGGCTGACCGGGATGGACCCGCATCATGATCAGCAATGAAGCTCACTTTGGTAAGCCTCTGAGATTTGAGGATCATCTGTTACCACAGCAGAAGCTGGCCAAGTCCGATTTAATAATGTATAACTTACACAGTTTGCTATGACAAAAAGGACTAAATAAATAAAGGCAATGCCACAGTTAATGTTTCCTTGCTTAACTGGAATACTACATCCATTTTCTCCCTCGGCTACTGCCTGGTCAATTCATGGAACAAGGCAGCAAAGGGCAGCAGTGGCACTGCCCATTCATGGCTGCCTTGCCAACGACTACTCACCAGCGCCTTCACGCAAGCACCCGGAACTTTCTACCGAGGGCTGAGAAGAGGGTAACACGGCATAAACAGGCTATGGCACACTGTCTCCCAGTGGCTGATATAAAGCCAGTGACACGGAGTCGTCAGGGGGACGTCAGGGGCAAACACAAATTGCATGAAGGAAAACAAGGAACCTTCCAAAGCCATGAAGGGGTTAGTAGACTTGATGTCAGTGCGAATGAGAATTCAACACAAGTACGTTCTCTAGAGCTCAAAAGAGAAAAAACTAGTAACTCCTTAGTGTTCCAATGAAATGCCCATGGAAAGTGTTCTTAATAAATGAAATCACACCAACACCATGACAGAGTTACAATTTACTGTAATTTTCGTTGAGCGGAGGACAGGGTGTTCCAGCTGCAACATTAGAGGAAGGTTGAGTATGGATTGCTGAATCAGGGCTCAACGCTGACCAGAGCAGACAGCCAATTATGCTTCCTGATTGATTGCTTGGTAGTTGCTGGCTTGCTCAAGTGCCCTCTCTGGAGGCTTCCAGAAGGGTTAGAGCTTATCAGCGAATGGGAGCTACTTTTATCACCTCCTCACAGGGCCGCCACCCCAGCCCTGTATCTCCCTGCTCCAGAGAGGATCAGAGGGAAAAGCAGAATGCAACTTACCCCCAAATTCCTGGAATGGAAATCCTATAAAACGGATGATACCTGGCCTTCAGAGGTAGAAGCAGAAGACAGGCTAACTTAAAAAACGTCATTTATTCAATTGAAAGTTAAGTGTAAACATTGTGTGTGTGTGTTTCACCCCCTCTGGAAACTATTCAGGGCTAAAGCTTTCATTGAAAACAAATAAAGTTTCTATAGGCAGCTTGGCAGCATAAAAGCTATTAATTTCAACAGAATTCAAACAGCAATGAGAGGGGGGAAAAAAAGAATAGTCTTCCATACAACTAACAAAGCAAAAGTCCTTGTACCTTCCATTTCCCAGTAATTAAAAACCCAGAATGTCCTTACAGATGTAATCTACTTGGCCTCACAGTACATTCTCAGGGTTGACAAAACAAAGCAACACTTGTCTTTAGTTTCTACTTCACTTTTCTAACCTGCCATTTCAGATTAAAAGGCCCCTTATCACAGACAACCATACTACATGGGGCTTGAAAGAAACAGAAAAGAGAAATGAGTGCATTTACTGGTGTTTGTGATAAGCAAAGAACCTTTTCTCCCTAAAGGGTGAGCAGGTGGCTCTCCACAGCCTTGGCCCAGACTGTTCCCTCTTCCTGGCCCTGCTCAAGGGGAGCACTTTGGATCTGACCCTCTTCCTGGTCTCAGTGATAGAAACAAAACTGCATTTGCTCAGGGCCTGGAGGAGAATGTGGTGAAGGAGGAGGCTATAACCAAGGGACGTCTGAGAATTTCCAGAGTAAACTATCTACACAGCAGTATGAAGCTCAAAAGCATTTGTGACGGGATGTCAATTGCCTAGGACACGCAGAATGAGCTTAATCTTTCTGTTTATTGCTCGGACACACTTCCTAGGGACTCACGGGAAGTCACTGAAACACACAGTGGCAGCAATTTAGAGCTATTGGGAAATTGTGCAAGTGTCTTCTGGCCCAATCCCTTTGATTTTGTACGTGAGTACTGAATGTTAGTTGACTGTCATTATACTTTTATTATGACTTTTATTGGCAGAAACTTCATTTGAAAGGACTTCCTTTTACCTGTTCACAATGGCTGAAATAAAGTAGGTACACAATGGAATGCTGTTGAACTGAATTGCATGAGAAAGAATCTCTTCTTTCACAATTCTCACCTCCAAACCTATGGTAGAAGGACCAGCTAAAAAGCCATCACACAAACCTTATGTTCGACTGGGAACATGGCTCAGGGCACCAACAGAGAATGCCAGAGAGAGAAAGGCTACAAAAAAAAGACAATTGCCTCTGTCCCTGCTAATAATTAGTCCCAAGATGGGAGTCTTGGGACAGGAAGGTGTGTCAACAATGATTATTTGTTTCTTTGAAAGATGGGCTCAAATGCAGAATAGTGAAGAGCTAATGGTAAGCTGTCCTTTAACAAAATATCCCCACTGGCATGGCTTGAGGAACAGTTTAGTTCTCACCTTAACTGAATATCACCTGTTTAATATCGATGACAGGCATTACTGTTCTCAAGATAAATCAATTCTCAGTCTTATAATTCCAAGAAAAGGATATGGTGATATATTTCACAACCAGGAAAGTGTTTGTGGATTCAACATCCTATAACTGACTAATATTAGGTTTTATACTTCATGCATTTTTCATTAAGGTGAGTCAAACTTTGCTTCTCTGTTAAATTACGCTAGTTTTATTTATGGCATCTTTACTCTGAAAACAGTAAGTGAAGAGTAACCACAAAGTAGAGATATTTTCCATGTTAGACTTGTAAAGAGAGACTCTTCCCTCTATAATTTTAGTTTTATTATTCATTTCATGGTATATGTTCTCTATATATTCACAGTATGTCCCTATTTTAGGATAAGAGATCGTTCTTAACCTGTTGCTTTTGGGGTTTTCAGCCCAGACATTATGAAAACTTTTAATGGTTGACATTGAAAACAAATTTTTACCTGAGTTTTCTATTCTGTCATTCTAAGCTTCATAATTATCTCCAGCAGTTCAAAACACACATTCCATACCAAACTGAGTTTTCAAAGGAAAAACAAGATTATTTTAAGATAAATAGGATCCATCTGAATGACAAGGCTACATAAAAGCACTTCTCAAGGTGGAAAATGAATCAAAGCTAATCCGGTTTCAAATACCAATTGTGAGAGAAATTGACATACTGAAATTGACATAATGCCATTTCTGAGGGGTCAAATGTGAAAAGGGGAAATGGAGATCTCAATAAACAGGGCAAACATAAAGATATAAGCTGCTCTGAACTCATAACATGATGACCTCGCATGATTTATTCAAGACTTAGAAAGAGGTCTGAGTCCCAGCTGGTTTGGTTCAGTGGACTGAGCATCGGCTTGTGGACCCGAAGAATCCCAGGTTTAATTCTGGTCAAGGGCACGTACCTAGGTGGTGCAGGCTTTTCCTCAGCCTGGGCCCTGATCAGGACGTGTGAGGAGGCAACCAGTTGGTGTGTTTCTCTCACATCAATAGTTCTCTCTGTCTTTCCCTCTCTCTCCCACTCTCTCTAAAAATAAATGGAAAAATATCCTCGGGTGAGGATTTAAAAAAAAAAAAAAAGAAGAAAGTAAAAAGAGGTCTGAGATCCTCACCATCCCTGGAACCTAATTTTGAACTGAAACAAATAAAATTCTGGATGTGTTGCTAGGAAGAAAACAGGCTGCTGTTCTTAATTTAACAGGGCCATGTTCTTGAATCTGGAATACTTCCAAGTGTTCAGATATGTCCTATGAGTCATCACTAGATATCCTAGGAAACATCACTAGAAAAATAGTATCCACTATAAGACACTGATAGAAGAGAAAAGGAGTAAAATTGCGGTCTGAGCAAGAGATTCACAGTGTCATGAATACATTTTAGGTCTTTTTATTAAAAACAATATTTTTGTTGATTTCAGGCAGGACGGGAGGGGGAGAAATAGAAACATCAATGATTGATGAGAGAGAATCTAGAGGGATGAGTCTCTCTTTACGTGCCTCCTGCATGGCCCCAAACTTGGGATCGAGCCCACAACCCAGGCATGTGCCCTGACCAGGAATCGAACCGTGACCTCCTGGTTCATAGGTTAATGCTCAACCACTGAACCATGCCGGCCAGGCAATTTTAGACCTTGATGTAGTACACTATTCACAATTACATGCAAAAAGAAATTAAATTCTGAGGACCTGGAAAAAGAGGCAGTCTGAGAGGCCGGTCACTTTAGGGAAAGGTTCTTCATTGCTGCCTGGACTGAGCGATGCTGAGAAAACCTTGCTTGTGCAAGCTGGCAAGCCCCGAGTCTCCACCTACAGGAGGCTCCATTAGTCTGAGTGTCTTTAATTAGTGGCACACACCATAGTCCTGACTTTTCAACTGAGTGGTGTATTTTGTTTGGGTGAGAACATTTGAATCTCCAAGAATGTATAAAAACAGGTAAAAACAAGTGTGATTTTGAATATGTAGGCTTTATGGTATGTAATAAAACATTTTGAAATCACTACATAATTTTGTGTGTGATTTATTTAGAATGTTTAAAATGCGTAAAAGAATATTAATCTCTGCATTTATCAGCCAATTTACTAGATTACAGAAGTTGCCAGGTGTTTAGGAAGATTATATTAGCCAGAATCACAAATTTGTCTTATTAGGGTCTTGCATTTAGAGAATGAAATTCATTAATTTTATAATTATAGCTTGATCTCTAGAAGTTTATGGAAAAATTAAATAAAAATAACTTATTTTTTAAAGTTAGTACATTGATAATTTGAATAAGATCTGTATGTTGATTAAAAACAGGCTTAAAGAAAAAATATAGCTTAAGATAAATAATAAAAGTAAAACTTACAACTAAGGTTAAGATTTATAACTTTGAGCCCTACATATTAATAAAGCAAAGGGAATTGAAATATTCCTTTTTATGATCAAAATCTCTCCTTGGCAATCAAAGTCTACTGGCACTAAGAGTAAGAATAACAGCCATTATGTGCTGAACACACATCCCTCTGAGGGCCTGTATAGAGTACACTAAGAAGGAGAGATGGGTTCTGTCACACTAAGTCCAGAGAACTGGGTAGGAAACTAATACATCATACTGAAAGCCAGAATGTAGGAAATGATATAGATGCATGGACTTCAGGACACACCATCTTATAATTACAAACTAGAGGCCCGGTGCACAGATTCGTGCACCAGTAGGGTCCCTCGGCCTGGCCTGCACCCTCTTGCAATCCGGAACCCCTCAGGGGATGTCGGAGAGCCGGTTTTGGCCCAATCCCCGTAGGCCAGGCTGAGGGACCCCACTTGTGCATGAATCTGTGCACCGGGCCTCTAGTCCTATATAATAAGAGGGTAATATGCAAATTGACCCTAAAGGCAGAATAACCGATTGCTATGATGCTCACTGACCACCAGGGGGAAGATGCTCAATGCAGGAGCTTCCCCCTGGAGGTCAGTGCGCTTCCACAGGGGGAGTGCCACTCAGCCACAAGCCAGCTCATTGCTGGCTAGTGCAGTGGCGGTGGCGGAAGCCTCTACACCTCTGCAACAGTGCTAAGGATGTCCTACTAACGGCTTATGCCCGCTCCCCACCAGAGGGATGTCTGCCAGCTTAGGCCCAATCCCCCGGGAAGTGGGCCTAAGCCGTCAGTCAGACATCCCCTGAGGGGTCGGGACCGCGACAGGGCGCAGGCCGGGCTGAGAGACCCCAAGTGCACGAATTTTCATGCACCGGGCCTCTAGAATACACATAAGATCTTTGGTTAATCTCTTCCCACCTTCCCCCCCACTTCCCTCTGAGATTCATCAGTCTGTTCCATGTTTCCATGCCTGTGGTTTCCGCTTCTGTGTTGAGCATCTGCCCCCTGGTGGTCAGTGCATGTCATTGCTACTGGCCGTCAGCCAATCGCTTAGGCTTTTATATATAGGCTAGAGGCCTAGTGCACAAAATGCGTGCAAGGGGCTCTGAGGGCTGAGGCAGCAGTAGCCCCAGCTGCTGCCTCGGCCCCGGGCCTCGTCCCTCACAGCCCTGGCTTCGTCTGGAAGGTCGTTCTGCTGTCTGGTCTAATTAGCATATTACCATTTTATTATTATAGATGGTGGCACAGTGATGTTTCAGGTGGCTAAGACCATAGAAAAACTGATTTCCAGAAGAGAAAGTCTTCATGGCATGAAGAAGTACCTTCTCCCTCCATCACAGCATGAGTATATTTGATAACTTTCTTATTTAAATTTCCTAATTATGACAGAAACCCTAGTTCCTGAGATACATTAAGTATCAAGTATATTCTGACTTGACCATTTCTCCATTCAAAAGCCTTATTCAATACCATATATAAGTTCAGTTGTTTTTGAAGAAAGATTTATCCCTGAGTAGATAATTTGTCTTTATAATGGATAAATGAGGCCAATGTTAGAAAACACATTTCAAACTCTACTCAAATGTAAATCATACAACAAATTACTTTTTAGGTAATTGTTTAGAATTAACATTCAGTACTTACAAAACTCTTAACCCATTGGTTAATGTTTCTGTGATTAGATACAAATGGGTAATGAAAGATTCTATACTGATCACGTTCCTTGATTAGAATTGAGAAAGAAATGTAAGACTAAATAAACCCTGAAAGTATTTTTTTTAAATCTTTAATATTAAAGGTTATTTTAAATTATGCATTTTCTTTTGATGATTTTTTAAATTAATTACTAGGAAGAATTTCATTCAGTTAAAATATAGGCTTTTTCATATACTCAATATTTATGATTTTCAAATGAGCGCTTCCCCAGTTTTTATATTTACTCCACTCTTACTTGTATTTTAACAGCAATTTAAAAGCCAAGATTATTAAGTCTGTTTTAAAAATAAACTTAGACATCATGAGAGAAAGCCAATTGAGTTAAATAAAACTTGAAATTGCTTTAAAAGACATATGAATAACCTTAGAAACAAACATACAAACTAGTTTTAAATGTCAAATAATCTAATGACATGAAGTATACATAAAAATATACTAAAATCATCAATGGTAAAAGAAGGCAAAAGGTGGAAGATAATGAAAGAGGATTTAGAATGTAATAGAAAACACATACAGTGTAGCTATTAAGAATGGTTTGATGCTAAGGATTCAGTAATAATAGAGTGATAACATGTGTTCCTACATATCCCATGTGCTATGACAATGTCCTGACATTCCACATTCTTGAGCACAATCTCCTAAAACTAGCATAAAGTATTCAAATCTTTAGTCTTATAAATTGGAGCAGAGAAAATAAGATAAATAAGCCCCGCTACTGCCATTAAAAACAACAACAAAAACAAACAAGCTAAATATCAACTGCCTCAAATCTCTTTCTGGGATAGAGCAAGGTACATACCTATAAGTAAACACCAAAGAAAGAAAACTTAATTTTGGTCACTATAATATCAGTTGTTAGTAATTTTAACGTGAGAAACTTTATGAATGAATTTTATTCACCATCCGATCAGATGTGTTAATATCATTTTTTTTCTAGAGCTAACTCTTAATATCACATAATAGCTTTGTGATTAAAAATAACTGTGATAAAAATTTAAATACTTATCAAAACAACTTACTTTCTTCTTTCTTGCTCATAATGGCAGGCAGGGTATAAATCTAAAAAACAAGGGAAGTCCATCAGTTACTTGCAGTTAATGACGCAGCATAGACGATTTCCAGGGTGACACTGGTGCAGTGATCCACAGAGGAGTGTCTTGATTTCAAGGTCCTACAACTGCTGCATCCACAGTGCCATCTCCCCATCCTGTAACCAACCTTGCCTCCCATTCCTTTTCATCCCTGGTTGTCCTGCCCTGGGTAGAATTCTACTTCCTTCCATATGATTTACGAGTCTCATTCTATTCCCCAACATAATGCATAATAGCCCTTCTTGAAAAAGTATCTCATGATGATGGATTTTACCTGCTTGCTCCTTACTCAAATGATCTGCTTAGTGTACTCTTTTCAGCACGCATGATCCTAACGTGTACTTGATGAGCTACCACACTGTCTTCTACACCTGCTCTCGGTCAGGTCTTGCCTCTCAGTTAAGTGGTGAAAAGTCTAATTGTTTTGTTTAATTTTCAATCTACCATTGACTGCTATTTTTGTAAATTACAAGAAAATTTAAATATCACAAACATGATAAAGAATAGATACAAAATAAACATTTTTTAAGTTCAACAAATATAAAGTGACCTCTTCAAATTAGTACAACATTTTCCAGATGCTTAATCATGATTTCTGCACTCATCTCATCATGCACAGGTAACCGTGTGAGGGATGGTCTCAAAGTCTGGAGACCACACTTCGTGCAGCTCTGCTGTGACACGGGTACTTTGACAAGGTTGGTCACAGGTTCTCTGCCACCTATAGGACAGTTCTCAAGGGACAGATGTGGCCTCAGAGTTGCTCTGTATGCTCATCCCCTAACCATCTAAAGCCATGTTCTTCATAAAGAAAACAGACAGTGATGAATAACTTATTTTTACAGAGAACTCCCTAATAACATCAAAAGTTATCATGCCAACATCAAAATAACTATTAGAAAAATAAAGATATGGATGAGAAGAAAATGTCAACTCACAGGCAGTTTTACCAAATAAGACTATAGGGTTAGTTCTTACCCAGCACCTTGTTTATCATGCCCATTACAAAGACCGTGCAAAGACCGGACATTCAAAATTATTAACTGAACAGAATAATCTAATCAGTGAAGCCAAATTAATTATTAGAAGTAATTTTTAATAAATAAATTTTAGGGTTTTAGTCCTGAAAGTCCTCCTGAGAAACAAATTACAGAGTTGGTGCTGTGTGTCAGTGAGCGAGACAATACCAGGAAAATAGTACATTTCTACTCCTCAGATTTGCTATTTTAATGTTTTCAAATATAATACAGACAAATAAAAAATTCAGATGTATTTTTTTCCCCAGACATACTTTGTAATTATTAGAACAATAAAGCCTAAATAAAATGTGCTATATTCTTACTGGTTCTTTCCCATCCATGGCTTCAAGCCAGAGTTTCCGATTAGCTTCTGAAAAGGCCTGCAATGTGATGATCCCATGCCTAATGAAAACAAATATTTTATATTTTCAATTTATTCCAGCTATGTCTTTACACATTTACAATTTTTAAAATTCTTACTTAGCTATAAAAGTAAAATTTGAAGAAAAATCAGGAAAGAGAAAAAAGAAATAGAAAAAAGAAAAAAGAAAAAGAAAAGGAAAAAAAAGGAAAAAATTGACCTACACGTATCTTTCAGAAAAATCACTGTATACAACCACACCCACACACAGATATTTTTCATTCTAATGATCACAGGTAGTAAAATAATTTAGTGTTCCAAGTACAAGTCTGTCTGAAGGAGGGAATTCCAAATTATTTCCCCTGAAATGACTAAAAAGGATGATAGCTACATTCACCCAAGTTCAAAACCACCTAAATGTCCTACAAGATGAGGGTAACTGAGTTTATGACCCCAATGTGGTACAATCTAATCACTAAAAATAATTACAATGAGTATATAGCAATTTGGAAAGCCTCAGACCATAACTAGTTATTTATTAAGAAGATCCTAAAACCAAAGGGTTTATCTATACCATGATAACAATATTAAAATTACTTCATTTAAAAAATAATTATCCCCCAAGAACTCATTCTGGGAGTGAGGGGAATTAACCTAGTTAACAGGAAATTTCATTTAAATACTGTATGTTTTAAAACCTGGAATGACTTAAAACTATGACAAATGCATACATCTCTTTTGTAAACAGGGAAATAAATAGGTCATTAGACAGGAAAAGAAAAAACATATATAAAAATCGAGGTCATTTTATCTTTGAACCAGTGTAACAACACCAAGAATAAAATAACAATGATCAGTATTTGCTGGCTGTTTAGTATGTGCCAGGCATTGTGTTGTTTCCTTTGAGGTGGGTACTTATTATTTTACATAAGACCACTAAAGCACAGTTTAACCATGTGCCCCAAAGGTATATAACTAGAAAAGGCTTAATTTTTTTTTTTTTAAAGAGAGAAATCACTAATATGTTGGTGTTTGTCTACATAGAAAATCAAGAAATTCCTACCACCCAACTACTAAAACCAATAAGTTCAACAACTACACTGGTTATCAAATGATATATATACAAAAACAATAGCCCTTCTAGATAGCAGTCTCAACCATTTAGAAAAAAGAGTTTCAACTAATGAAAATAATTCTATCCAAAACTGTAATAAAAAGAAAATACCTAAGAATAAATCGAAAAAATAATATGTAAATCTCCAAGGAGAGTTCAATTCCCCATCAGTTATTTAATAACTTAACTCCAGTCTAAAACCCCAAGGGAGTTTTTTGAAGAGGAAGATAAACTTATTAAGAAGATCCATAACATATGAGAACACAGGGCCACAATAGGTAACACAATGTTAAAGAAGCATAAGAATGGGGGTCTTGCCCTACTAGATAGTTATAAGCCATGGTACACATAAGCTATAGTATATATCGTATGTAAGAGTATATATATTATGTCATAGTATATATAGAGCCCACACACAAAACTAGAGTATTGAGAAAATATGATAGCAATGAAGGGAAAGAAAAATGGACCGTGGAATAGATAAAAAAATCAAAAAGCACACCCCTTTTCATTTTGTGTCTCTTCTGCTTGTATTGACACAAGAAAGGGGTAGAGCTAAATATCCCCACTAAATTATAAATTTGGGTGCACAACATTTATGTCTCTCCCATATCCTGTGGCTGAGAGTCCTGGACAGTGCTTTGCACAGGGCACGCACTCCCTTTCACTGGCTGACGGAGATTGTGACATTCCCAGCTTATTATTCCTTGGAAGCAAGGCCCCCAAGCTCTACAGACATCTACAAACAGGCTGACCCAGGAGCCAGGGCCCTGCTGTTGGGCTCCTTCAGTGTGACAGGGTCCCCAAGTCCCCCGCATGCACTTTCCCCTAATGCTGTCATTTATACTGATTTTCCAGATTCTGCTTTGAGTTATGTTACTTTTTTGCTAGCATTCTGTGTCTGATTATGTTTTTTAAAGAATCGTGCAATATATATTTGTCAAATGAATATGTAAAAAAATGAAATAAATTTGCACACTGTTTTTAAAAAGAGATTGGAAAACAAGCACTTGTATGCTGCTTTGTATTTATATTTAAACATAGGAACAACTAAATGTAGAGTAAAAAGAAAAGCGCAAACCTTTCAACTACTTCTATGTCAAAGCAGAATCGTTTGTCAATTGAATCTGTCTTTCGTCGGATACAAGATTTTAATTTAAACATTTCTGGTGAGCTGGTGACAAGGCCGTTCTGAAACAAGAAGGGGAACACATGTTATCATGATGACGAGGTGAACTGAAAAACATTCAATCTTCGACCTAAAAGCACGGCACTGAAATGTAAACTTAGAGCACAGGTTATGTATCAAGGTCATAATCACACCATGTCCTATAAACAAGACTTTCCACCCAATTATAATATTCCAAACTGTTGATTAATAAGTTCATTGCATATATGTGTTTCATTCAAAGGATTCTGTGACATGGCTGTCTAGTCCACCTCAACATCTATATCTATATATATATATAAAAAGTCAGCGACTGTAACGACCATAATGACTCTAACGACCAGTTGCTATGATGCCCACCGTGGCCAGTGAACCGTCCCGATCAGGGGGTGGGGCCGGCCGGCCAACCTTGTGGCCCCTACCCCCTGCTGGCCTGCCCCTGATCAGACTCTCCCAATCAAGAGTGGGCCACCGGCCAAATGCCCCTCCCTACCCCCCCGACCAGCCCTGCCCCCAATCAGCCCCCCCCACGATAGGCCCGCAGCCCCTCCCCCCTGCCAGCCTGCCCCTGATAACACCCCCCCCACCCCAATAGAGGGTGGGGTTGGGTGGCCAACTTCCTGTAGCCCCTCCTCCTATGGCCCCCACCACCCTGATCAGCCTATAGCCCCTCCCCCGGCCAGTCCCACCCCTGATTGCCTCCCCACCCTGATCAGGGGCAGGGCCGGCCAGCCAACCACCCATGGTCCAGCTCCCAGCATATGGCCCCCGATCAGCACCCCCACAGCCCTTCCCTATGGCTGGCCCCACCCCCAATCAGCCCCCCAACCCCAATTGGGGGCAGGGCCCACTGGCCAATCACCCATGGACCCTTCCCCTAATCACCCGGCCCTGATCAGGCCTGATCGGGGCAGGGAGGCTGGACAACCTTCTGCCATCTCCTCCTCCCGACAGGCCCAGCCCAATCTGGCTGGACCCCACCTGTGCACAAAATCATGTACTGGGCCTCTAGTATCTATAATAACAAAAGCGTAATATGCTAATTAGACCAGACAGCCGAACGACCTTCCAGACGTCCTTCTGGATGACCTTCCAGATGAAGCCAGGGCTGCGAAGGTTGAGCCTCTTGCATGAATTTTGTGCACTGGGCCTCTAGTTTATTTATAATGTTAACTTGCACTCTAATACACATGCCTTTGGAGATCAATTTATAAAAGGTGTGAAATTACAGTTACAGTAATGTCACAACTAGATATCCAGAATGTTTATCAGGATAGAACACTGTTGCTCTGAATAAAAATTTCCCAGATTGCTAAGAGATTAGTATTGTGTGTGTCTTTGTATTAGAGCCTTATAATATTAAATGATAGCTGGCTGAAAACCTCGGGAGAGCTACCACAACAATAAAGTTCAGGTATACAGTTGCTATGATGCTATTGTTATCACACATACCATGTGATTGCTTTGTTGGTAACCAATTGCTACTCTGCTACCATCACTAAAACTCTTTGGATAGGATCCAACATAGGTTCAATAAATAAACATTTTCTTCTGTACCTGACATGCCAGTCAATTTTAAGAGGAATGTTTGCCTAATGTCTGAATAATTCTTTTGTCTATTGAAAATATCATAGATTTACTAACAGAATTTTGGCGGGGTCTGTTTGATATTAGCTCACTGGCTGCCACATAAACTAGCTTTCTGGCAATAGCTTTTCTTATGACCCTTTTTCTCTGGCATGCTGTCCTTTATTTTATGTCTCTCCCTTTGAATTATTAGACTCTAATGAATGCCCAAGCACAATAAGTTTCAACCGATGTCTTGGAGTATGGGTCAAGGATCAACATTTACCTGCCATGATCTGTACCCTCGCGGCCCCTCCCCAATCAGCTGGGCGAGTCACTTACTTTCTACCATCTTGATTTTCTAATCTGTTAAAATAAGGCCAGACTAAACGATCTTTAAAAAGGTACACTATGTTCCATATTGTTCACTAGCCATGTGAGACATCCAGTGGCCAATTTACTTTTGTGGGGAACGAGCATTGGTCGATTTCTTCTGGGAAACTTTGCTAGGCCAGCAGTTCAGTAAACAGTACACAGGGCAGAAGATGAAAAGGTTCCCGAGGCAAAGGCAGCCTCCCCAGAGGCCACATGGGAAAAGATGCAGATTTGGGCCCTGGTCCAGCCACTGGCAGCCCCTCCCGGGCTACTGGCCAAGCAACAGCACAGTAACAAATCCACTCCCAGGGTTATGAGATGGCGCCTCAGGGCCCCTGCCTTTAATTCAACTGCTTATAAGCATGCCATGGCCTTGATAAAGGAAGATCCTGGCCACGCTTTTTAAGTCATCAAGGTCACCAAAGTGAGAGAAACTTTTCTGGCTTTTCCAATTTTTAAAAATTGTGTACATGTTTATTAGAAAAGCAAGAGGTTTTTTGTTTGTTTGTTTTACTTCCATTTCTTTCTTGTTTTTAAAACTTCTAATGTGTTTTGTATTCTTTTTAAAAAATTCTTTATTGTTGAAAGTATTACATATGTCCCCCTTTTCCCCCATTGACTTCTCCCAGCCCCTCTCTGAACCTCCCCACCCAGGCCTTCATCACCCTATTATGGGTATCCATGGGTTATGCATATATGCATACAAGTTCATTGGCTGATTTCTTCCCACCTACCCACCCTCTCCTGCCTTCCCTCTGAAGTTTGACAGTCTGTTCAATGCTTCTATGTTTCTGGGTCTATTTTTGCTCATCAGTTTATGTTGTCCATTTCTTAAATAATAACCTCAGTTAAAAATAAAAACAAAAACTCACCATTTTCCCACTGGATTTCATTTCTGAAACACTCATTGTAAATGTTTTGCTTCCTTTATCATATGTACAATAATGTTTAATCCATGTAAAACCAAGTGGTCCTAATGCAAGGAAACAAACATTACAGACTGTTAATAAATGATTAGTTTTCACATTTGTATAGTTTTGCTTTTTAAAAAATATATATTTTTATTGATTTCAGAGAGGAAGGGAGAGGGAGAGAGAGATATAGAAACATCGATGAGAAAGAATCATTAATTGGCTGCCTCCTGCATGCCCCATACTGGGGATTGAGCCTGCAACCTGGCATATGCTGACTGGGAATCGAACTGCGACCTCTTAGTTCATAGGTGACACTCAACCACTGAGTCACACCAGCTGGGCTGTAGTTTTTGATGCTACAATATACAATTAAGTATTTCCACAGACCATGTAAGTTTGGAACTTTTATTGAATGAGCGTGAGAAGGGCAAGTATGGAGAGAGAGTGGTGTGGGGTAGAGTGTCTTGGAATTGAGCAACGTGGCCTTACTTGAAGCTTTGACTATAAACTCAAGAGGTCCTTTAGATCTGACTTTGTCTCATCTGTAAAAGTGATACTTATATCCCACAGAAATAGGAAGCATGAGGAATAACAGTCTGAGCTGCTACCGCTGGTCTCCTTCTTGCCTTCTGTTCTTGAAACTGCTAAAAATTTAGCAAGGTCATGTCACCCCGCTGTGGGAAACCCGCTAGTGGTTTCCCGTATCACTCCAGAGAAACAGGAAAGATCCTGTGACTACCCACACGGCCCTCCCTATGGCTCTCACCTCACATCTTACGACCCCGTGCTGCATGCACTCCGCTCCAGCTACACTGGCTCCTTGCTGGTCCCTAAACACAGCGAATGCATTTCTACTCGGCATCTGAAGCAGCCTGCACCCCTTTTCCCCAGAGATCAGCATGGCCTGCACTGGCGCTTCCTTCAGGACCTTCCCTAAATGTCTCCTTTGTAATACTGCCTTTCCTGAGACAGCTCACACAGCAACACCCTCACCTGACATTTCTCGCTTTACTTTCTTCTAAGTTATCACTAAATTATACTGATGTATCCTACTTATTGCTTGTCTCTGCCACTAGACCCTAATTCTCTAAGAGCAGGAAAGTGTGATGTTCAGCTGACTGGTACAATCTTAATCCGTAGAACAGGGCCAGAAACATAGTTGTCACTCAATAAATATTTGACAAATGAAGGATAAGGAAAGAATCACTCATCTTTCTCTAAGACTTTATTGACCCTGGAGTTATTTCCTCTTACCACTAATCTGAAAAGAAAAAGTGAATTTAAATAACTTCTTAAAATGAAAATGTTTCACTCAGTATTTATACTACAACACGTTTTATATGGATAGTGCTCCCTTTCCCCCCATAAATACTGTGCAACCTTTTCCCACAGCACCCCCCGTTACAGTCCTATATTCTCTTTAAGGAACGGGACGCCGCTGCTTGGCCAGGGTGGAGGGAGCACTGTGACCAAGGTGGGCGACCTTCAGTTTTCACACAGGGAAGCCAATTATCCTGTGTCCAAATGTCACAGGGGCCCAGGGCCTTGAAGACGGAGCTTGCTTTCTAGGCAGCTTCTATCCTGCTTAACACCTGGATCTTTCCAGCAACAATTATGCACAACATTATTGCTCCCTTAGCCTCATAACCATATATTCCAAAGCAAGAAATGTGAATGTGAAAGTGCACCTCTTGAGGAAAGTGCTGCATGAGCCATTTGAATTTATTTTTTCTGCAGTAACAGCGCCCTTGGTGTCGTGTGGCGTTAATGCTTAAACCGCTCCAGATTTTGAAATGATGGGGTTCGGCGGTACACTTTGTCATCACAAAAGATTTTTGCAATTAACTTCAGTTCTGTTTGGGGAGCATTTTACGCTATAATACTTAACAATACTTGTTGATAATTCTGTTCCATGTGGTGTAAAACACTTAAAGGCTTAGAGCTGATTAGCGGGAAGTGGCTGGATGGAAATCCTCACAGTGACTTGACTACTCAGTGACGTAGGAGGCAGTATTAGCCATCAAGTATGGCCACAGTGATGCTCTGCTGACACTTTAGGCCTCAGTTTAGTTTTTCTTTCCTGCCTCCACCACAAGTTCAGCATCTCAAGCATTTAATCTTCAAGTCTGCTGCACACACGTGCTGCGTCCTTTAAGGTCTGCCTGGCACCGGGCCCAGGCAGATGTTGTTACACCAGCAATTCTGAAGTCCTTAAAAAACAGTCTTGGAAAATAAAAATTTATTATAGCTCTAAAGTAGCAAAATAAAAAATAAAAAAATTTAATTATCTTACCCAGTAATCATGTGAGGTTGCTGAGATGATGTTTACAAGATGGGAGGAAATGAACGTTCATGGAATACCTTTTAAGTGCCAAAATTTAACCTAGGAACTTTTTAAGTGACCCATTATAATGCCATTTTACATATAAGGAAACAGAGCATTAGAACTGCAGATGGTACTGCTTTCTTCATCAATAAGGCATTCGATGGGAGTTGTTCTTTTTAGGGAATACTATCTCTCAAGAGTTATTTTAAGAATTATAAATGAGATAAATATAAATTGCAGGGAGCAGTAAGAGCTCCTGGTATGCATAGTAGTCGTATTATGCACCACCGCTGATAATAGAGACATTTTACATACATTATCTCCAAATCCTGTACCACCCTTACAAGATAAGTATAAATCTCCTTCTTTTACAAATGAGGAGAGTGAGCTCAGAAAGCTGTCCGCCCAGCGTCTCCTAGTTAACAGGGGGCAGGCACGACATTCCAGCGCAGTTCTGTCTGACTGTGGAGCCCACGCTAGCCTCGAGCCTATTAGGATGCAATGTAACGTGTGCCTAGAGGTGGGTAACATAGCAACCGCATCTCCAGACAAACAGGAGGTCTGTGTCCTGTCTGCAATGATCTGCCCCCGCCCCATCCCGGCCACCTCCATTTGTCACTCCATTTACAGCTCTGATAGCTACTATCGATCACTGGCTGCTGACTGCGTGAGTTTGCCTTATGCCTTCCACTACAGAATAAACACCCCGAAGCCATTTCTTCATCTCCTTTTCTGTTCCCCACAGGACTTATCCTCTGTGATAGCAACAGCCCGATTGATAGGTCTTCGTGGACTGGTCGAATTTTTGTATTATAAATGTTTTCAAAGATTCCCAGTGGAAAGGGGCTTTGAATATCTGTCCCTTGTGTAAAAATAATTCCAAAGGCGTATAAATCCATGAGTTTTTCCTTTTTAAATCCCTAGGTAAGGGGAAGGAGGGAGGATGGTCAGTGGGGAAAGGAAGGAGAGAGGGATTATATCGGGGCTGGAGAACACTTCTGAAGGTTGAGTGTGATGATGGAATCACAGGTGCATATTTAGAGCAAAACTCTTCAAACTGCATTTTAAGTATGTGCGATTTATTATATGTCAATTGAACCTCACTGAAGCTGTACAAATAATGCAGGAGATACAGAGAAAATCAAGAGAGAAAGTGTCTTGGGGGCAAGAAGGCAACATAAAAGAGGAGGATGCTAAATAGAGAGGAGAGTCTGACTGTTAGAGCCTCGAAGGCCACCCTGCTTAGGGGCCTTCCCAGGAGGGGCACTAGAGTTATCATTTCAATATCTGAAAACAGACTTGTCAAGTAGACAGTTATGAGAGAAACTCCCAGAACCCAGTTCCCCTGAGCTAACAGCCCTCTACCATCTAGTCTACACAGCAATGAATGTCGGCCACGTCTGTCAGATCAAATCGTTATTTTCTTGCATACGACCAGCCAGCCACTGAGCATTACCTGAGCATGTCAAATACACACTGGGTTGCATTTTAGTGATCATGTTGCTCTGTGTCGAAACGCTTACAGCCAACCTGATATCTCCAACTTCCCCATCCCAAACCCTTTAATATCTTACTAACCAAAACAATTCCATCGCTCTCTTGTGTACAGACAGGGAGACTTTAGAGCAGTGCCATTTCATGTGGTTGGTGGGTCCCAATAAATATGAAAAATACAGAAAGTAAAAATAAGCATTTCAGTTTTTTTTAGTGTGTGTGTGTGTGTGTGTGTGTTTTTACAGCAATTTAACATTTCTGCAAAATCCAAGCACATGTGTTTGTGTTTTACAAAGACTTGGTCCATGATGGATTGGAAAATAAAAAATTGTTCCTTCATCACGAAGAGTATGAGAATGGTGCTTTAGGGCATATGTGATTTGAAATAGAGAGGTAATTTAGACTGGAAAGTGACAAGTATCATTCAGAAAGGATCCTTGTTAAACAATTCTGAATGGCTTTTTATTTATATTTGTGAGATAAACTTTCTTAGTGTGAGGCAATTATAATTGTGCTCTGTTGGGTCTGGTGCTTATTTCCTAACCTCAAGAAGCAAAGGGTGCAGTCTGACATTACACAATTGCCAATTTTATTCCTGGAAACTGAGAAAACACACAAGTCAATGAAATGATGCGGTTGGAAGGAAACACTTATCACAGTCACCAGGATGATTCATCCTGAAAAAGGCTTTGATTTTTCATTTTCCACCAAACTTTAAATTGAGATTAGATATTACAATAAATTCTAAAACTGAATTCATGTCACCTCATCCTTAGCAAAAGTTTGTACTAGTAAGTTCCAAGTTCAACAAAACTTAGAGATGCTGAAGGTGACATGTGAAAAAGCTTCCTTTCTTTGGTGGTGAGGGTGGCTGCGCTGACTAAATACCATAAATTGTAAGGGATTTCCATCTCTACTGAAAGGAATACTAACCAAGTCACATCTCGCGGAAACAGAATGTTAACCACAGAGACAGTAAGTTGTGTTTTTGTGACTCACGTTTCTCCTGGACGTAAAGGTAGCCTTCCATTGTCCACTGGCTGGGTGGTCTGTAATCTTGGTTGGCAGACTTCATCCTCTGCATCAACCGCTCTACCTCTTGTCGAGTACTCTCAAAATTATTCCTTGTCTTGAGTAAATAAAAATAACAGATTCAGTCTTTCTTTCCTACCTGTTTTGAGGAACTCAGAACCTAAAGTTTCAAAACTGCAAATGATGCAAAGCATGCAAAGGATAACCTCGATTCTTTCAGCACTGCTCACCCACCTCCATGACACTCTATGTTGAGTCCTATGGCTGATGTTGAATGGCTTTAGTGAAACTTCTGCATGTTTCTCAATCTCAATCTGTGTGTGTGTGTGTGCGTGCGCATGCATGCGTGCATGTTGTATGTTTCTTCCCATTTCCCACTCTAATATTATCACTTAGTGGCCAATTATAACATTTTAAATTATGTAATATTTACTCAATATAATTTTATAACACTAATGCCTGATGTTAAAAAGCAGATACACAGGGATTTATATTTCTTTTGGGGGAATAAAAACAAATTAAATTCACAGATTTTTATATATGTAGCACTTATTTAAAACAAAGTACATTGCCCTTGTTTCAAATACTTTTGAAAAAACATTGCTTAGCTTGGTTTCCAGAAATCCTAACATAGTTATCATGAGGTCAGTATATAAACTAACTCATAAAAAAGAATAGATTTGCAAGAAATAAGTTTATTCACATTACAGCAAATTTACTTAAGGTAAAATATGTTTTGTAATCAAGCCACGCTATCTCAACAATACACATTTAGAAACATAAAAATCATCACTACCTAATTTAAGACTTTGTTATGGCCCATAATAAAATAACTGAATTTTCTTAATTGCTACTTTTGCTACTTTTCTCTTTTCAACATAAGGATCACAATGTTTTTCCTATTCCTTACCTGTTGCCAAATCCCAGGAATCTTAAGTTAATGATGCTTAACATGAAGATAAGTCATAAAAATACTTTAACTATAATAATTGTCTCTTTTAATATTTACTGAAAAAGCCCAAATGCATTCCATATTGAAAAACAATGGACTGAATTGCATATGAGATCGATTCTGCAAGAAAATCTAGGTTAAATAAAAAGCTAAAACTTAAAACACAAGTAGAATAAATCCAATCCAATTACATATTGCTCCTGGGACCCTCCAACTCAATAGCTCTATTTATTGGACATATTCACAATGGCAAAACTCAGATAAACAGTGAAGGCCAAGTTTTTTATCGAAAATTGAGTGCTTTCCGATTTATTTTAGCCACAGAGCACTAGACAGGGTTTTAGAAATAAATTCTCACTTCTACAAAACCCTGAACAATTGGAAGGTCATTATTTGCCAGGCTTAGACAATAAGAAAATGTGTTGGCTAATTTTTTTAACATGGTGTTCAGCAGCTATATAATTCTATAACTCTGTAATCAGATATCAAAAGGATTGATTAGACAACTTTACAAGAATAAAGCCTGACAGAAATAGATAAGATGTTTATAAATAATTCTTACTTAAGCTTTAAAACAGTTACTTTTGAATATTTCAAACCATGTTCAAATTTATTATTTGAAAGTAATAAATATCAGATTTATTATATGCAATTTCATACATGGATGGGGCATCAGAATGCTACAGTACAACCTTCCTTTCATAAATAAACGCTGCCCTCTCAGAAAATAAAACATACCTAAGTTCACCCCAGTTAAGTAATAACACTGGGTATAGGCAAAAGTTCCCAAATACCCAGGCGTCTATATCTCAGCAGTATTTATCTTTATATATAAAAGCCTAAGTGGCCATCACAACCAAACAGATGACCGAACAGGCTGCGTGGGGTGACCAGGCCATGGGGGGGGGGGCAGTTGTGGGCAACAAGGATGGCAGGGGGGGCAGTAAGGGGCAACCAGGCTGGCAGGGGGGCAGTTAGGGGCAACCTGGCCAGCGGGGGAGGGGGCAGTTGTGGGCGACCAGGCCAACGGGGGGGGGGGGGGGGGAGTTAGGGGTCAGGCCGGCGGGGGGGAGGGCAGTTGGGGCAACTAGGTGGGGGGGCAGTTGGGGCAACTAGGCTGGCAGGGGGGCAGTTGGGGGTTACCAAGCCGGCAGCGGGGGCAGTTGGGGGCTATCAGGCAGGTAGGAAGGTGAGCAGTTAGTACCAGTGGTCCTGGATTGTGAGAGGGATGTCCAACTGCCGGTTTAGGCCCGACCCCTGAGGGGTCCCCGGATTGGAGAGGGTGCAGGCTGGGCAGAGGGGGACCCCCCCCACACCCCACCCCGGTGCACAAATTTCGTGCACCCGGCCTCTAATTTTATAATAAGTATTTTCTTGTATACATTTTCCTAATATTAAGATTGGCTCTTTCCTGCTGTACTTTCAACCAGCAGTTAGAAATCAAAACATTTTAAAATAAATTTATAATGTGGCTTTTCTAAATCAATGAGGTTTTGCTGTATTAGATAAGGTTTGGAAAGACTCCCCGGTTTGGCCTGGTTTGAACCTAGTTGATCATCTGATTCACTAAAGAGGCAGTGAGAACAGGTATAGCCTTACATTCTGCAAGTTGAACTGCAGCTGTTGTTTATATGGTGCAAATTCCTGGGCGAGTTCATATCCCTCGTGGTAAAAAGTAAACAAACCCTGAAGGAACGACAAAAGCTGCAAAAATAAAAAGATAAAAAAGAAACCATGAAAACGTGTTTTAAAAAACATGACCATCAAACATAATAAACTGGGGAAATGACATTTCATTCTAAACCCTCAGCTAATAAATTTTCAATCTCTTTGGCAAAGCCGACACTAAAATTATGGATGTGAAACAGAAACTACGAAAGCCAATTTTTAATTCCTTTTTAGTATACAGTGATTTAATTTTTTAGTCTTGTCAGGGACAGCTGTCTTATTAACTACACGAATATTCAAATGCATTGGCTATCGAGGAGAGACCATTAATGGGGAGAAAAACCAAAGACAGGTAGCTCCTGCTCCAGGAGAGCTTCTAACCAAAGCGGAGAGATAAAACATGCAGATGTGAGGAAGACCAAAGCAGTGAGTTACAGATCAGAGACACCCAACTGGAGTTAGGGTTTGGCCAGATGAAATTAAGGAAAAATTCACAAGGTGGCAGTACTGACTTGGGTATTGAACAGACATTTTCATAAGGCATGGCAAGACAAACCAGGGAAGAGGGGAGCAAACGCAGGGAGACAGATACAGATCTTTCAGATAAAAATTAAAGAAAAGTCCTCTCTAGAAAAGCACAATTTCTATGATCCTAGCCTTCTTATGTGCTGATTTATGATGTTCTTATAGGAAGAGTAGCTCTCCATGCAATTACAGGACACTATCGTTGATAAGTTATAACTGAAAAATAATTCAATTTTTTTTCATTTAATTCACTGCAACATTTTTCCCTACAGACTTGTCCACTAATTCAATCTCTTCCTCAACTTCTTCTAACAACAAAATTGAAAATATTTTTGAAGCCCCGGCCAGGTAGCTCAGTTGGTTAGAGCATTATCCCCATATGCCAAGGTTGCGGGTTAGATGCCAGGTCAGGGCACATACAAGAAGCAACCATACAATACATCAATAAGTGGAACAACAAATCAATGTCTCTCTCTTTCTCTCTCTCTCTCTCTCTCTCTCTCTCTCTCTCTCTCTCTCCTTTCATCCCTTCCTCTCCTCTCCTCTTTCTCTAAATCAATAAATAAAATATTTCTTAAAAATTTAAAAATATTTTTGAGAAGTGACTAATGATTTTCTAATTCAAATAGCATAATATGTCTGTAAGCTATTACTTTAAATTAAGGAAAAAACAATTTTGTGTCAACGGAAAATTAATAAAACTAAATACTCAATAGATCATTCTTTATTAAAGAGATGATATAATAGTTCTCAAATTAACCAGTAACTTAAAAAAGAACTGCAGCTTATGAAATGGTACTACAAAATACTTTTAATTAATTGGGACTTGGATATGTAGGTTAACAGGTTTTCAGAGACAAAATAAGAAAATACTTTTGAAGTATAAAGAAAACACTGGTGTTCTAAATATCCAAATAATAAGTAATGAAGTTGTTAAAAGGAGTGTTGCTTCATGTTTTATAATTAGTCCAAATTTAAACTGTCTTATGAACTGAATGCATTACAATGAAAACGCTATTGCAATATTATCCGAAGGACAAAGAATTCAATTAAACTTATAAAAAAATACTTTAAGAATATCTGCAATAAATTTTTCTATAGAACACCCAATTCCCCAATATCTATCTAAATAAATAACTCTTTTAGCATCTTCTAGCATATTTCAGATGCACTAAATAGCAGACAAATATATTTTAATCTCACAATACATGCATAACACCCACTAGGGAATGTACAATCCTTAGGAAAGTACAGAAAAATTATATTCAAAGAACCACCCACCTTTTCCTCTTGTTTCATATCTACTTTGGAAATAGTATGATAAAGGCAGCATGTGTGAAATAACTGCCTCTAGATGGTAGCAAAATTAAAAGTTTTTTAGGTTTGAATATATACTAGTTCATTTTATCTGAAACAAATTCCATGATGCTAAATTAAGAGAACTTTGTAAGGCGGCCTAAATCTTTAAGAATGGCATTTCCCACATGTCATTTTCTTTGTTCAATCTGCCTGAATGGGTACAGTTGTGTGGAAAAGACTACTGTGTCTCAGCTTGCCTTAAACTAATCCTGACCTTTAATCCTATCTAATAAAAGAGTAATATGCAAATTAACCATCGCTTCTCTACACCCACAAGCCACGCCCACCAACCAATCAGGAGTGAGTATGCAAATTAACCCAACCAAGATGGTTGCAGCCACAGAGAGCAGGAGGAAGGCTTGGGTTTCCCCGGTAGTGGAGGAAGCCAAGCTTTCCGCACACCCTGGCGGGCCCATGCCTCCATTCCAGGCTACAAAGTTTCAATTATAGAAGATAAATAAATCCCAACAAAAATGGCTGCAGCCATGGAGCAAGCAGGAGGCTTGGCTCTGCTCAAGGCTACAAAGTTTCAATTATAGAAGATAAATAAATCCCAGATACCAGGGCCTCCACTTGGGTCGCTGGGGAGCGTGACCGGCCTGCAAACCACCACAGGCCCCTCGCCCAGGCCGCCCCATGCCTCAAGGGAACCCCCACCCTGATCCAGGACACCCTTCAGGGCAAACCAGCTGGACCCCACCCATGCACCAGGCCTCTATCCTATCTAATAAAAGAGTAATACGCAAATTGACCATCACTCCAACACACAAGATTGCTGCCTCCACGTGGTCAAAGATGGCTGCCCCCATGTGGACACAAGATGGCCACTACAAGATGGCCAGCAAGATGGGGAGGGCAGTTGGGAGGGACCAGGCCTGCAAGGGAGGAAAGGTGGGGGTAACCGGGCCTGCAGGGAAGGGCAGTTGGGGGGGACCCAGGCCTGCAGGGGAGGGCAGTTGGGGGGGACCAGGCCTGCAGGGGAGGGCAGTTAGGGGCAAACAGGCTGGCAGGGGAGTGGTTAGGGGGTGATCAGGCTGGCAGGCAGAAGTGGTTAGGGGCAATCAGGAAGGCAGGCAGGCGAGCAGTTGGGAGCCAGCAGTCCTGAATTGTGAGAGGGCCTAAACGGTACGATCGGGCTTAAACAGGCACTCGGACATTCCTCGAGGGGTCCCAGATAGGAGAGGGTGCAGGCTGGGCTGAGAGACACACACCCCCATGCACGAATTTCGTGCACCGGGCCTCTAGTATAATAACAACAACAACTATAAATTACTTGATAGATTAGGTTTTAATATTAAGAAAGTCACTTTTATCATCAGGAAAAAGTCATGTAGCACTATATTATTCCCAAGAATTTTAAAATCAAATTAGATTTTGTCACTCCAATAACCTGACCAAATGTGGAAATTGATACTGCCATTACATAAATAAGTAATCATTTAGAAAAACCCTTTATAACTCAGCAAAGAAATGAATATTCAAAATGTCCCAGTCCATTAATCATTAGGTTTCAAGCCTTAAGGGCTCACAGGTGCCAGTGATACTGTGAATGGCAGAGAAAAGCGAGAAAAAGGGGTTGGGAAGGTAGGAACCCTAAAGCAACTGATGCAGTAATTCCAGATGACTGTTGCCCAAACTGAGCAGAATAAGTGGGATGTAAAGGCTCTTATACTGAAGTGATTCATTCTTCATCTCCTAAGAAATTAATCACCGAAAATCCCAACAAATCCACTAATACACACACACACACACACACACACACACACACACACACACATGCACTTATTATATACTAGAACTAATAAACAAGTTCAGCAAAGTTGCAGGATACAAAATGAATATACAAAAATCAACTATATTTGTATACATTTGCAATGAATAACCTGAACATGCAATTTCAAAACAATCCCATTCACAATGGCTTCAAACAGAATAAAATACTTAGGAATAAATTCTTTAAAAAGAAGTACAAAATTTATAATTTGCAAAGTACAAAATGCTGTTGAAAGATATTAAAGAAGGGCTATATAAAAGGAAAATATTTTATGTTCATGGATTGGAAGACAATATTGTTAAGATGGCAATACTCCCCAAATTGATGTGCAGATATAATGAAATCCTTTGTCAGAAACCCAGCTGACTTCTTTATAATAGTGGATAAGCTGAGTCTAAAATTCATATGGAATAGCAACAAACCAAAACCAGCCAAACTAATGTTGAAAAGGATGAAAAAAGTAGTTTATTTCCTAACTTAATGCAATGCAATAGTAATCAACTGTGCGATGCTAGCTCAATGACAGTCCTATAAACAATGAAAGAGAATTGAGAGTCTAGAAATAAAACCCACATATCTATGGTCAACTTATTTTCAACAAGAGTACCAAGACGAAAAAAATGAATAAAGAATAGTCTTTTCAATCAGGATTCTTGGACCACTGGATAGACAAATGTAAAAGAATGAAGTTGGATGCCCACTTCACCCCATCAATAAACCATGAACTAAAAATGGGCACAATGTATGCCTGCTATGTGAATTACACCCCAATAACACTGTTTTAAAAAAATAAAAATAAAATAAACACTTCCAATACGCAAAGCACCGGCATGCTCTAGAAGAAATAAAAATCATATGTAGGCCTCTACATTTGGCCACTGAAACTCCTGAGAAGATGGGGAAAGTAGGGCAAATCAAGGCATCAATTCTCACAAGTGCCGGGCCTTTCGTTAAGCCTGCAGTCTCTGCTGCTCCTTACTTGGAGGAAACTTAGAGGGAAATACCTTGGAGGATAGCCTCAAAACGACTATGAAGCACTTTAACTCTAATACGTACATGTTCAGAGGAGTTTATTGAGTGGAAACGAGGGGGTATCAAAACCTAACCAAATAAGTGGAAAAATGTGAAGAGAAAAGAGAGCCAAGGGTAGAAAGAGCTTGGTCAGCTGTGGCCTGGGCTGACAACGTCTAAAGCAGGGTGATGGAAGGAGGATGGAAGAACAAATGAATACACAGGTATGTAACTGATTCAATTCAATTTAAAAAGCTAAAACTCTCTGAAGTTGTGGCAGTAAAGAACCATTGGAGTTCCTGAAGGCGATGTCTACACATTCAAAGGGATGGCATTCAGATGAAGTGGCCGGACACCAACTTCTGTGGGAAAGGAACAGAAGCACTGAGCAATACAGTCAGCTCATCTCTTTAGATCAATAGGAATGGAGGAGGCAATGCAGGCAACAGGGTAATCAAAGCCCAGCTGAAGCTCCGTTCTGACCAAGCCTCCCCATGATTGATTTCTGAAAGGAAGTTCAAGGGGATGAGTCAGCCAAACAAACAGAACGTATTTTTCTTATTTTTCCAAAATTTTATTAACTGTCTAACTAGTACTACTGTAAATTGCAGATGTTTTCATAACAGGACCTAGAACTAAATAAAAGGGCCATCACAGATTTTATTTTAAGGTATATGACCTAAAGAGAGATTTGTTGTTTCATTTTTATAGGATGAATGCACTTAGATTTTCATCAGGATCGAAATAACCTTTAGTCCTATAGAGCTTTTAAAAAAATGACATTGTCTAATTTGCTCACTTTGATTTACCTTTAAAGTAAATGTTCTATATGAAAGCTAACCAAACATATTGAAAAGGAACACAAAAAGATTTAACTTTCAAACATACAGATGTAGTTCATTGTTTAAAAATATGTAAATGTCCCCTTTTTTTCCATGTTTTGGCATTTTCCTCAAGCTTTTCCTTGAAATAATGGCCCTGTATAAATATTTATTTCTAATACCACTTATATATTCTGCAGAAGTTTTATCACAAGTAGTGGGGTCATGATATTAATTGAAACAATGTAAAATAATCTCAAATGCTCATCATAAAGAATGTTAGTTAATGCATATCACCAGGAGTATTTATATTATCTACTTGTTACGTTACAATCTCTGAGATAAGACACATCCCTGGGGTATTTTGCTTTATTCTAATCCTTGATAAGTAAATCTGGGCTACCTGGAATAGACTGCTAGATTGGTGCAATATGAACAGTGATGCAACAGGAATTAGATTTCTGCAGAAAAAAAAAACCTGCAAAGATATTGAAGTATCCTCATGTGCTTTTATGTTCCTCGCTCCTGGGAGCTTTGTTTTTGAAATTTTAAAAACTCTTTTCCTCCAAATTAATTTGTAAATGCGTAACCTAAAGAGCAAATGCCCATGTTTCATTGCTCCCGTTCCTATTCTTCTTATTATTGAAATGGAAATTAAGTAAAACCCCACGGAAGAGGCTTTGCAGCTAGAAATGAAAACGAGACTAAACTGACAGTACTGTTTGGTTTGGCCAGACATTCTAATAGGAAAAATACAGCAGCCAAGAAAATATTTTGGAAGAAAGACAGATTTAAACATCGATTTTGATTGTGGCGTCACGGGAAAGGCATGCATTACAGAAGGCATCAGACCGTCCCAGTTTGGGAAACGGTAGGGAGAAGAAAGAAAACTTGTTTCAACCGGAGGACAGTTTCCACTTCCCTACATTATCGCAGCAATTCACAAATTCTTACCATTCCTGTCACGTGTGAGCACACGATTTTACAGCCTTCTCCTTATAGACCTGATGTCACGGGACAGAATGGTCTAGCTCACTGTTCCCAGACAAGGTGGGCCATGAAAAGAAGCTGATGGGAACATGGGCTCCTGCATGGCCCTCAGAAGCGGGAGAGGTATTCCAGATGCACAAGGATGAGTGCAGGTGTAAAGGGGTCATTCCAGGTGAGAAAGGACCGTGCAGCACATGAGCACAGTATGTGGAGGCAGTGGGAACAGGAAGGGAAGACGTATGAAGGAAAACGGTCAGAACGAAGGGGGTACTCCAGCAGTGTACGGCCA
This sequence comes from Cnephaeus nilssonii, assembly GCF_951640355.1. Classification (NCBI taxonomy): domain Eukaryota; kingdom Metazoa; phylum Chordata; class Mammalia; order Chiroptera; family Vespertilionidae; genus Cnephaeus; species Cnephaeus nilssonii. The sequence goes on along the minus strand of NC_137084.1, from coordinate 66,153,346 downwards.
AGAAGAGCTAAAATTCGGAAATCCCAAGAGGGCACCCCCCCGGGAGAAAGCCCTCTAGCGAGTAGAGGGGCTTTCAAAACCCTGGTAGGATTCGGAGGCAGAACTTAGTCCATGAGAAGGGAGTAGTAATGCTAAGTACTGGCGATCTTCCCAGCCTAGGGGCTGCTAGGCTGACCAGCTACCCAGGAACCCCAGATGAGCTTCAGAAGGCCGCCGAGAAGCTGAATCAGATCCTCAAAGCATCTCCTAAACAGAGGTTACTGGGTTTAAGGACTAAGCTGTTAGGCAATCCGAACTTGAGGCTAAGCCTGCTATCTCAAACAAGAGGTAAAAGTTAATTCCCTGAGCCTGCGTGTGGCTTCCAGTTCCTTAAATCCCTTTTAGCTGAGGGGCTGGCCCTACAGACTTGTCCAGGGCCCAGTTTACGGCGGGAAGTTGGGTGGCTCCAGCTGAAGGAGGGGAGTGAAGCGGGGTGCTGAGCCACACAGGGACTGGACACGGCCCAGCCTCTGCTGTCTCCGTTTCCCGCCATCTTCAGGGCATCACAGAAGGGTTTCCATCGGGAAATACATTTTGGCAAATACATTTTGAAGTGTGTTTTTCCTTCCCTTTTCCCTATCACTTCCTCCACAATAGGAAGAATGTGTTTTCTGATTACAAATAGATTTTTTTTCTTCACACAATGACCGACATAGGAAGAAAAGTATGGCTTACATTGTATGTATATTTGATTACTTAATATATTTTACTATCACTGTCCTCTCATCTCATGGAATCTGAGCGTTATCTACTAACGGAAGGCAATCTCGACTGTAGAACTTACCTTTATTCATCACAGATGCTCTCTCCTGAATATGCCCACGTCGCCAATATTGCAACATATTAGGGTATTACTTGGGAAGAAAATGAAGCAAGCCTATAAAGACCAGCCACCTGCTCATTTCTGTAATGCGGTTTGCATTAGGGAATCCATTACTTTTCACACTGACTTAGCAAAATAAATGACTTCACTGGAAAGTCAGACAAGTCCCAGCCTTGCAAGGCGGTGGCGGGAACGAAGGAAGAGACGTGGCCTATGCCTTCTCCCCTCACCTAAAGCGCTGGCGCGTGGGTCGCTTTAGTGGTGAGGTGTGTTTGCTTAGGTATATGTCATAAACACCCTTCTGTTCTTAATTCTTTCAAATCAGTGGGCTATTTTAGAACAGTTTTCAGTTTATAGAAACATTGAGCAGAAATTAAGAGTACCCATATAGTCCCTCAGCGCCTATTCAGACAGTTTCCCTGTCATGAACATCTTGCATTAGTGAGGAAAACTGGTTACAAATGACAATCCAGTACTGACACATCATTATCAATTAAATCTATAGTTTACATTAGGGATTCAGTCTGTGTTGTACATTCTATGGGTTTTCACTAATCTGTAATGACATGTGTCCACCATCACAGTTTCATACAATAGTTTTTCTGCCCCAAAAGTGCCCACCTATTTGCTCCTCCCACATTCCCGTCTCCCTTTTTATTTTTAAAAATCGTAAGTTTCAACAGAAAAACACTGCAATATTTTCCCACAGGATATACTGGACTTACTATTTTATAGGGAAATTAAAACTTACCGGTTCGACAAATTCAAACTTCTTTTTTTCTTGAACTTCTTGAATCTTAAAGACATATTCTAGCGATGCTTCATAGAAGTTTTGATGTTCTCGGTCGATTTGTGTATCTGCCTAAAGAGTGCAAAAAAGGCAAACCATGACACAGGGAGTAATGATTAATGGTTCTATATTAGAGAGGAGCTCAAATCCTGTTCCATTCTGAAAATTTTATTAAAATTAAGTCCTGCCAAAAGTTTTAATATAGCAATTGTTATTATGTCCTGGGAATACAGACACTAGGAAAACACAGCCCTTGTCCGTAAGAACTATAGTATATGGGGTGGGAGGGGAAAAACAACAACAGAGTAAGCATACAACAGTCAGATCATTTTTTAAAATAATGTGGAAGAGGTATATAAAAGTATTTGAAAATCTACAGGATCATAAAAAAAAAGAGCTTTAAGTTCTGGGGGGAAATGGTGGTGGTTTGAGTTGATTTTTAAGATGAACAACTGGCAGTGAGTAGTCAAAGATTTTTTAAAAAAAGAGTCACTCCCATAAAAAAGTAAAGAACCGTGAATGAGTTTGACAGGGTTTGCCAACAGAGTAAATAAGCGGAGGGAAGGAAGGAGAAGTAAGATTAGCATCACACTGTCAGAGACCTTGAACACTGCATAGCAAATGTGGATTTAACTGAGAACAAATTATCTGAGAATATTAAGCAGCAAGCCACATCATTAGGTAATCCCTTAGAAAGATAATACTGATAGCAGAGCCAAAAAATTTCCATGGTTCTAACCTAGTGATTCATACTCCATCAATGCCATGCACATTTTTTCTTCATGGACACAGTAAGGTTCGATTGATAAAGTGTAAGAAAATGGTTATTGAGACAATTTCGTTTTCTTTTTTATGCTACCTCTCTCCCCTCTTCTATGCCCACTACCACCCTCATATGCCCTTTTTAAAACTGGTTTTTAACGGAGAGGCATGCCCTGGCCTGTGTGAATCAGTCAATTGGTGCATCCTCCCATGCAATGGAAGGTCATAGGTTTGATTCCCAGTCAGGGCACATACCCAAGTTGGTTCAAACCCTGGTCAGGGAGTGTACGGGAGGCAACCAATGATGTATCTCTCTCACATTGATGTTTCTCTTTCTCTTTCTTTCTCTTCTCCCTCCCCCGTCTCTAAAAAAATCAATTAAAAAAAAAAAAGAGTCATGATTTTACTTTTCATGCCATTACATACTCCCCGCTGCCAGCTGAGATTACTAAAAGCAGATGGAAAAAAAAAAGGGGGGGGGGTGCTCTCTGGAATACAAAGTATCTGCCAATAACAATTTGGGAATAGAATATAACTTTGGAGCTATTTTATAATGACAATTTCACAAAGAGAAGCTTTAAAAAAAAAGATAAAATTAGGTTTACTGGCTTGGACATCACAGCATCTTAAAACTTCACTTGAAATGCCTTTAAAAATAATGATATATACTTACTATGCATTTATTCATATAATTAAAAATAACCCAGTATTATAAGCAGCTCAATAGGGAGTTTTTTTAAAGTTGAGCGTTCCAACTTTCTAAACTAATATACAAAAAGAACATATAAATCAGGTAGGAAATGTGAACCAGAAGCTTCCAAGCTCCCAAAGATAATTTCTAAACAAGAAAAGATATACACACCAACACAAAGGCAATCAGCATTCTACACAAATCAGGCATTTTCTTACCACAGCTTACGAGAGCGCACTATTTATAGAAGGAAGGGTAAGGAGGTATAGTTAGTGGTATGCTAATAAATGTTTAGCAGCTGGCTCTCGTGGGGGGGGGGTGGGGAGCCGGATTTGCAGTACTGGCTGGTTTCTGTGGTGTAAATATTCCCCAAACAGCCAGTTCCAAACCACAAACCCAACATCAGTGAATGAGGGAGTGAGAAGGAGATGGGAAAATCGGCTCTCCAACAGAGAGCGCCAGGACACCACTGGTGGAGAGGCCACAAGAATATTTTTTCGTCTCAGCGATAGCATTCTATGCCACAAGTTACTTCTGAAGGTCTTCCTATTTACTTGAAACGATAACGGCATGGGTTGTGTTGACCAGCGCATGGGAACAAACTAGAATGCCGGGCCACCTTTACGACGTGTGCGATTATTTCTGGGCAACAAAGCTGTGAAGCAAAGCCCACGGCAGGCGCGGGTGCTGTCCTGGGAGGCCTGCTCCCAGGCTGGCCCTTGGCTGCGTCTGGGAATGTTGATTTTGGGAGCGTTCCCACCAGCCTAATTGATAAGAGCAGCTCAGGATGTCAAAACAATGTGTGCAAACAATATGGTTTATTTTAAACACCTGCATTTCCTCTGGGACTCTGGAATTTGGGACCATGACGAGCAGAAGGTGCCTACGTGACCACCTCCCAGTAAAAACCATGGGTGCTCGGTCTATATTGAGTTTCTAATAGACAACATTTCACATGTTTCTTCACAACTTATTACTTAGTGGAATTAAGTGTGTCCTGTAATGTCTCCACTGGGAAAGGACTCTTGGAAGCTCATGCCCAGACTTCGCCCTATGCATCCTTTGCTGAGTTTCCTTCATATCTTTTCACTGCAGGAAAACCATAGCCACGAGTCCTAGCGAATCATGAAATCTGGGGGTAGTAAGTCATTTCCTCAGAAACTCATTTGCCTTGCACAAGTCCATCTCATCAAAGGGGCGTGGGGGCACCAAGAAGGATAAAAGAGAAAGGATGACTCTTGCCATCTGCCAATTATAGGTATTTCCCATCCCCTCCAATCTAGATGAATTCCAAACCTGCTTGAATTCCCATCACCTCAAATCTAGATGCATTTGTTGTACCAAGCCTGCTTTGAAAGGTCATCTAGAATGTACAGTGCTTAGAGACTATAACAGCTTAATTTCTCTTCAGTGCAAGGTATTTTTTTAAAGACATTCTTTACTTGCAATGAATCCCGTTAGTACTTAAGCTCATATAGTATGTTATTCACTAGCAGACAGTTGCTTATAAACCCACTGGCAACTGTTGCTTTGTATTCTGTACTGGATAAATAGGATAACCATATAATTTACTGTCCAAAGTTTTTAAACGGAAAGGGAACACCAGTAATAATTATGCCCAAACAACAGGTACAAACTATTGTTTACAAGGCAAAAGGGGACAGTAAAGTCATCCTAGTAAGAAACCAAGTTCATTACGTAAGAAAACTATATAGTTCTGCAGAAACCTAAATTACTCCCCATCTACAATAAGCGATCTGATTAAAATAGAGAAAAACACATACACACATCCTCATTCTCAGAGGGGAAATGATTTAAGCTGGACTGAAGAATGGGAGTTTAGAGTAAGTGGAGATAAAAGGAGAAGAATCTGAGTGAGGGAACAGGTACAAACAATAGTTTATACCTGTCCAGAAAAGTTATGTTTTGGTTGATCAAAGAGTTTAGTCAGAAATGAGAGTTAAGGCAGAAAAGAGAGAATGTGTGCAAACTTTATCCGTAGACACTACAATAGCTTGAGGAAGGTGTTGATGAGATCAAAGTAGAATTCCAGGAAGATTAACGTGAGGACAGTAGAGAATATACTGATTCAATGGTGCGGCTGGGTGCCTGTGACTGTAGGGAGACCTCTTATTTAGTAGGGGTGAAGATGTTTGGTATACATCAGTAAGAAAGAGAAGCTGAAGGATGTGAGAAACAAGGACGTGGGTGTGAGAAGGGAGGGGAAAAAAGTAAAAAATAATTTTAATATGAGAAACACCAGCATTAACAGAATTAAAGAAAGGAGAAGTAGGAACAAATTTGAGAAAATGGTGATATGTGCGATTTCAATGTGTCACTAAGAAGTGATCAAGTTCAGAGCATGAAGTTGGTCAACATGATGAAATTACACCCTGAGATGCTGATTGGGATGTTATAAGGACAGTATGGAAATGGAAGAGATGTCGGGGACACAAACTTAAGGATATGAATAGAGGAATAAGGGTAGAAACTAAGGGATTCCCTTTCTTTAGGAGGCAGGGATAAGAGGACCCTGCTCAAAGCATATTTAGAGACACGTGAAAACCCAATTTCTGGGTTCCTCAAGGGGTTTCTTTTATCCTAACTATAAAAATATTATAGATTCATTATTATAAGTTTACTCATTACTATAACAGAGAAATGTAAAGATTGTAAGAATCATTCTTCTTCTTCTTCTTTTAACCTTCACCCAAGGACATGCTTACAGAGAGGAAGAGAGAGAGAGAGAGAGAGAGAGAGAGAGAGAGAGAGAGAGAGAGAGAAACATTGATTGGTTGCCTTCCACACACGCCCAGACTGGGGACTGAACCCACAACCCAGGTATGTGCACTAACCAGGAATCGAACCAGCAACCTTTTGGTGCATAGGAAGATGCTCAGCCAACTGAGCCACACTACAGCTAGGCCCCAATCATTCTTTTGTGTCATTTCAGATATTTCTAAATTTTTGCATTGCAAGAGTTATCTTACATCAACACCACAATTTATTTTTATGCTCATTTTGACCATTTCTCTTGGGTAAATTCCTATCAACAGAAATCATTTCAACTATATTTTACATTTCAAATTTGTTGAAACATGTCATCAAATTTACCTCAAGAATAATTGAATAATTTTGTTCCTACCAGAGAAGCAAAAGTGTGCTCATTTTCCCATACCATCACTAACAGTGGACAGCCTATATAATAAAGAGGTAACATGTAAATTAACCCTCATGCCCTCACAAGATGGCTGCCTATGACCAGGTTGGCAGGGGGTTAGTGAGGGACGATCAAATGACTGAACAAGCAGGCTGTGTGGGGCAACCAAGTTGGCAGGGGGGTTAGTGAGGGACGACCAAATGACTGAACAGCAGGCTGCGTAGGGCGACCAGGCCAGCAGGAGGGTTAGTGAGGAGTGACCAGGCCAGCAGTTAGGGGCGATCAGGCAGGCAGGCAGGTGAGATGTTAGGAGCCAGCGGTCCCAGATTGTGAGAGGGCTGTCCCCCAAGGGGTCCCGGATTGGAGAGGCTGCAGGCTGGGCTAAGGGGACCCTCCCCATACATGAATTTCATGCACCGGGCCTCTAGTAGTATATAAAACAGTATGGTCTTGGCATAAAAACAGACAAACAGATGAATGGAACAGAACAGAGCCCAGAAATAAACCCATGCATAAATGGCCAATAAATTTATGAAAAAGAAACCAAGAATATACAATGGGGAAAGAACAGTGTCATCAACAAATGGTGCTTGGAAAAGTGGACAGCCAGATGCAAAAGAACGAAATTCGATCACTATCTTACACCATTCCAAAAATTAGCTTAAATGGATCAAAGACTTGAACATAAGACCTACAACCATAATTGCTTAGAAGAAAAGCATAGGTGATAAGCTCCTTGACATAGATTTTGGTGATGATTTTTTAAATCTCAAACCAAAAGCAAAGGCAACAAACGTAAAAACAAATTAAGTGGGACTACATCGAACTAAAAAGCTTTTGCACAGCCCTGGCCAGTGTGGCTCAGCTGCACCAAAAGGTGGCTGGTTCAATTCTGGTCAGGATAGATGCCCTGTGTTGCAGGCTCGATCCCAGGTAGGAAGCATGCAGGAGGCAGCCGACAAATGTTCCACTCTCACATTGATGTTTTTTTCTCCTTCTCCCTTCCTCTGTCTCTAAAATTCAATAAAAATATTTTTTAAAAAGCTTCTACACAGCAAAGGAAAAGGCAATGTACTAAATAGAAGAAAATATTTGCAAATCATATATGTGATAAGGGGCTAATATCCAAAACATATAGAGAATTCATACAACTCAAGAGCAAAACACAAACAATCCTATTACAAAACCGATGATCTGAATAAACATTTTTACCAAAAAAGACATACATATTGACCGACAGAGACATGAAAAGATGCTCAACATCATTAATCATCGGGGAAATGAAAATTAAAATCACAATGAGATATTACCTCACACTGGTTAGAATTGCTATAATAAAACAAATGTTGGTAAAAATCTAAATTGGTGCAGTCACTATAAAAAAATTATGGAGGTTACTAAAAAAATAAAAAACAAAACTACATTATGCTTCAGCAATTTCACTTTTGGCATTTATCTGAAGAAAACAAAAACACTAATTCAAAAAAATGTATGCACCCCCATGTTCATTGAAGAGTTATTTACAACAGCCAAAATATGGAAACAACCTAAATGCCCATAGATGGATAATAAATAAATAAATTGTGAACATTGGTCAGTCAAAATAAGTAAATAAAATCTTACTATTTTGACAACCTGGATGGACCTTGAGGGCATAATGTTAAATGAAAAATCAGACACAAAAAAATACCATATGATATCTCTTATATGTGGAACCCCAAAAAATAAGTAAATAAAAGTTCACAGGTAAAGAGAACAGATTGGTGGATGCCAGAATCAGGGGGGCAGGGGAATGGGCAGGAATAAAATTTAAGAAAAAAGGAAGGAAGGAAGGAAGGAAGGAAGGAAGGAAGGAAGGAAGGAAGGAAGGGAGGAAAGGAGGGAGGAAGGGATGGATGATGAAATGATGTAGGTTTAATAAGAGCTTTCCAGGTAGAACAACAATAAGTGCAAAGGTCCTGAGGTATGCCCAGACTTGAATAATTTGGGCAAGACCAAAGGTTAACATAACCAAAGCATGGAGTAAACAGAAGAGTCAAGAAAGCAGGGGGGTGGGGGTGGAGGGCGGAGGTGGGGGAGGGAGGGGGTGGAATGGAGGAGAAGAAGTAGTAGTAGTATGGGACATGTCAATGGAATATTAAATTGTAAATATAATACCTCATAAAATTAAATATGCCGTTGAAAATTTAAAATATTCATTTTTCTTAATGACAGTTTTTTTTTCCTCATTTCATTTAGCTACAAAACCTTTCCATGGGCACACAATTATATGTTCAATTATCCTTTTTTAATAGCAGGTGCTAGTAACACAATATAGGTTATAATGAACTCAAGTTTAAATAACAGGACTTCCCAATATGAAATATATTTAAATGAAGAAATTCAATTCCCTCAATGAAAGTGTAGAAAAAAGGAATCAGAAGCAAAATAACCCTCCCGTGGCTGAATGTGGAGGTACGAGAAATAGCAGAAAGAATACAGAGAGCAGAGGACCAGGGTGAATTGGAAAAGCGCTCATTGGCTTCGCTGGATCAGGATGAGGCATTCAGAAGCGGTTCTGGGAATGACACCTCCAAGTACAGAGAGAGGAGGGAGAAGAGACGGGGAGACTCCGAGTGGCAGTCTCCTATGATTCTCTGTGAAGGTGTGGAGCCCAGGGTGCGACCACCTGACTCCCTTCTTGCAGCTCTGAGACAACCATGGTAGATCCAGGGAAAAGCGTGGTGGAGTGTCAAGATTTTTTGTTGTTCTTAGGATGAAAATGACCAAGAAAGTCCATTAAACAAAACAAAACAAAAACACCCATCTCCCATCAGCAGAACTAAAACTGCATTATGCCTTGGTAAAAGGACTACAAGATTTTACTAATTATAGTTAAAACACTACCAATGAAAAGGACAGATATTTCAGAAAGAATGAATAATTGGACTGCTTATATGCATACAGGTTAGTAAAATATTTCTGTTGCCTGTTCTTTTAAGACAATCGATGTAAAATAATTGAATTTCTCCCCCCACCCCAATGTTGAGGCAACGCCTTAAAAACAGATATTTTCAACTTAACACAAAAGCTATAACAAGTATTTGGTAGGTTCTGCCATTAAAATATGCCCAACAGAAGAAAATGAAAAAGTTTTGTTTCATTCTTTCTTACTGTTGAAGAAAACACTATCTTTTCATTTGGAACTGTTAACATTTAATGTCATAAGGCATGAAAAATGTTCAGCACAGGGCCTGTCCATAGTAAATGCTCAGTGAACTATCTACTTTTTTAAACTAAAGACTAGCAGATTCTGAGGTACTGCTACCTTTGGACATTTGGACTTCACAGGACTTAATGCTAATGCCCCCTTTTCTATGGGAAAAGCTTACCTCTTGCAAATGAGACTCCTTTTTCTTCGCAGACAAATTTAAATGTTTGTCAAGAATAGAATAGTATTTTTCACTCTCCTTGTCAAACTTCTTCTTCCCATCCTGGGGATAACAATAACAAAAAACACACACAGCCATAAACATTCAAATTAGAGCCTCAAGAAAACCTCAATTTTCACCACTCTCATCAAACATCAAATAAAATAAGGATTAGTGAACTCCAAATACAGGCAAAACTATATGAAGCAGAGTAGAAAGAAGGACATGAAACAACAGTCATTGGCATTTGTATTCTCTCAGAGGTGGTCATGGAATTATCTCTTACGGAGGGGTCAGACTGGCTGTAGTAGAATCCCTTTGAGCACTTTATAATTGATTCTCAAATAAAGAAAATGTCTCCTTTAGGCTTTTTAGTGATTCGGTTGAGATAATATATAGCCAGTTTAGAGAACCACGGGCACAGAGCCTTTTCCAGAAATCATTATTTCCCAGCCACAAAAAGATACTTGATATTTCAAACAACTCATTCTTAACAAGGAAGAAAACAGACGTTTAAAGGCATAAAATCATTAAATCAGACAGCTTAAAGTCAAATCAAAGGGATTAGCAACATATGTATCACTACTCAACATAACTAATAACTAACCTTCGCTTATGCCTAAAAATTATGTTTTTGATTTGAAGAGGTAGCTGTAACCAGGAGGGCCTTTTGAGGAGAAGCAGGATAACTTTACTAGTACCTTTCATTTTATCACATGCTTCTATCGAAATGCAAATGCAATAAAATCCCAAAAGAAACAGGACATGCCTGGGCATATAATCTTCTCCAACCATAAATACGCATGTTTTCTCCATTCATGAGACCCTCTGAAATAAATACTTGGTAACCACACTCAAATTTCATGGGCCAGAGTAGTACTACTCTTTGCTTTTATTTCAGTGTTTCTGGAAAGACAATCTCTGAACCACTTTAATCAGAGTCAGGTATCTTTAACCCTTTGCACTCGCTTGCTTTTTTCTAGATTCCTTTATTCTAATGCTAACCGTGTCGAGTCACACTCGACATTCCAGTGCAAAAGGTTAAGCCTATTCAAAATGCAGGTTCCTATTTCTCCCATCCAGAGATTCACGCACTGTTATTTTTCACAGCCTTTACTATATTGTACACCTTAAACTAATAGGAGCTTGTGTGTCAACTGTAATTAAAAAATAAATTTTTTAAGAACATATTTTTTTTAATTGATTTCAGAGAGGAATGTGCCCTGACTGGGAATATAACTGTGACCTCCTGGTTCATAGGTCGACACTCAACCATTGAGCCACGCCAGCTGGGCGAAAAATAAAATTTTAAAAATCAATCTCCATAATTATTATGCATAATGTTTTGCTTCATTATTTGCATAAGAATTTGGAAAAGGTAAATTAAAAATAATGGATATCCCCTAACCACCCCCATTAACCTCTTCCAGCAAAAAAAAAAAAAGGGGGGGGGGATGACATATGTAATACTTTCAACAATAAAGATTTTTAAAAAACAAACAAACAATGGATGGATGGATAGATGGATGAATTGATGGATGGATGATGGATGGATGGGGCAAGGAGGGGAAAAAGGGAAGAATGGAGGGAAAAGCTTGCATTGAATGGAAAGAGTAAGTAGGCTTCTGCTATAGAAGTTCAAATCCCTTTTAGACCATTTAAGAAGTACTGATAGGTTTGTACTTTACAGCACTATACCTGTAAATGAGGGGGGCGGGTATAAATCCTCCAAGGATTCTTATCACCTAAAGAGAAAATTGTGGTCCTACTAAGAGAAACACAATTGAAAATAAATCCAAAAGAGGTCTGTTGAGGAACTCACATACCAAAATAAGCAGAACCGAAAGGAAGCAAGGAAGCCCAAGGCTCAGACAGGAGAAGCGTGTCCGCTCCACTGAGGGGACAGACACCTGGGTGAGCATCGCATCTTCTGCTCAGTGATGTTACTCTTAAACCGGCGTTTCATGCTCACAATTCACCTGCCCAATCTACTTCTCCAAGGTCTCTCTCCTAGCCCCTTTTGAGCTCCTATCCTTTTCTTTTTTTCTCCCCAGGCCATCTCCCCTTTGACATAAATGCTCATTTCTTCCAATTTCAACCTATTTGAGTTATATCTACATTTAGTATCTAGCTCAAATAGACACCATTGACAAGTCCCCTCCACCAACTCTCTCTCTCCCTTCTGAATGCTCATACAGCTTTATATATGGGTTTCTTATGGTGTTCATGTTCTATGTTGCAGCACAGACCTTTACATATACCCTATCCTCCTTAAAATTGCATATCTCAGGGAGAGCTCAAGAAATATTTAATGAAAAGATGAAATTCTTCCTCTTATAGAACTGGCCACAATAGTCCCTCACTGATATTCCATTTGCTCAAAAAGTCAATAGCCATGTTACAAGAGAATATTCTGCAGAAATGGCATTAACTCAAACCCAATGGCACATTCTCATTTGGGGGCAACCAGCTGCATCATGGTATAGTACATAAAACTGATTCACTTTCATCTTACAATGCAGGCTTAAAATTTCTCACTACATAAAAGAAGAAACTGATTGAAGGAGAAGAGAACACAGCTGTGGTGGCTACACTCGCATCTTTGTTTTCAGTCAGTGTTTGATGGCATTTTTGGAAATGTTAATTCAGGGCTAACACATCAGAATTCCTGGCAATATAAAAGTTATTCCCAGAAGCACTTCCTGGATTCTTATTCAAACCCTGGCCCTTCACACCATCGGGCCAGCAAAAAAGATCTACTCAAAGGTTCCAAAGATATAGACAACAAAAACTCACTCAGCTGGAGCATAAAATTAAAGAGTTGTGTTTGCAGAGCAGGCCACATGAAGGACAACTATAATCTAAGGAAGCATGTTTCTGAAAACAAAGCACGCTTCTTGCAACTCACATCTCCACTAAAAAGTCATGATTTATTGCTCCTGTAAGCCAAGTCTATTTGGACTTAACCACTTAACACCATACAGCTACCTCTTGTCTCTGTTTACTTGTTGTGAATATCAAGCTAAGAATTTTCTCTGAAACTAGTGCTACAGAGAGAAGGGAACAATAACCCATGAATCTTTACTAAATGCTGTGCATGATCACTGACTTCGTATTTTTATTTTATTGATCTTAGAGAGAAGGGAGGAAAGGAAAGGGAGGGGGAGGGAGAGTGAGAAAGAGAGAAACATCGATTGGTTGCCTCCCACACATGCCCCCACTAGGGACCAAATCCACAACCTGGGTATATGCCCTAACCAAAAATCAAAACCAGCAACCTTTTGGTGTATGGATGAAGCTCCAACTAACTGAAACACACCATCCAGAGCCTATCACATCTTCTTATTGTCTTGGAATGATTCATAAAATGCTATATTATAATGGTACATTTTCTGTAAATCAATGGTGACTGCATTTGAACTAGGTAATCATTAAAAATGAAGACATATATAGGCATGTATGTGTGATAAGTATGTATATGATAAAGTACTTAAATATAGATAATCATAAAGGACAAATTAGTCCCCGAGCCTAATTAGAATTGGAGAAAGTATAAGGTAAGTTCTAGGTCTTCATTCTGTTTTCCAGACTACGCTGATTTATTCTGAGCATAGTGATCATACTATTAATGAGCTTTTAAGCTTAGCAACTGTGGTGACGTCACACACACTGAAGTGAGGAAGGAGAGGAAATCATTACAGCACAAATTCCAAGTGCCAATTTTACTCTTAAAGTTATTATATGTAATGAAAATTGTCAAATAGTTATAGCTACAAGCATATTACAGATAAAAATATTAAATTATACACAATTGTTAAAAAGAAAAAAAGACCAAACCAATGCCTTCACTAACCACAAGAGGGTACCAAAGATAAAGAATAGATTCGACTACAACATTTAGAAAATCACAAATAGAAATTTTAAGTGTTATCTAATTGCACTTTTTTTCTATAAAAGACTACTGCACCATTTTGTTTAAACAATTGCCTTAGCAACCTTTATTTTAATGTTACCATGATATAAATTTTTAAAATGAAGTAAAAATTTTTTGTTTTTTGTTTTAAATAATGGAGCACATATTTAGGATTTATGCTTCAGACTTTTTAAGACTATCCTAATGTTATGATAGCCACACAGGATACTGAAAAATTCCCTATACAAATATGTTATCATGTTAGTGTAATAACCATTAGCTAAGTAAGTACTATGTGTACTAGTATATTTTGAAAACTCCTTCACAAGACTGCACAGTAGTAGAAAAAGTAATATGAAGAGTACTAAACACCAATAGCTACATTTCTATTTAAAAAAAAAAAAAAGTGGAATTCTCGTAATTGGCAATGCGGTGGACATTGAGAGGATATGATATAGCCCTGACTATATCCATCCTGGCTAGCCTGCTTCCGCTCCTGGTGGTGAGATTTACCCACTGCCTAGAACAGCAGCCCAGGGTGACATCACAACCTCTGAGCCTCGGAAGGGCCAGATGCAAGGATATTCCAACCACATATTGTGTAGGAGTTTCCTGAGGCCCAACTGATTCCTGGTATCCAGAAACCCAAGTTGTTGATAATCTTAGTACAACTTACACAGCAATATCGCCCTGTGGGTGACTCCACCCAACCATCCCCCGTCTCCCCAACCCATTTCCCACCCAGACCCTCCTCCTCAATCTGCTCAGATATAGACATTCCAAAAGGGCTCCTTCCAGGTGAGTTGCCCCAGCATAATTCACACATCCCTCCCATTCCCAATGAGCTCACCGCTGCCACACCAGGTGATCATATTCATAAGAAACAAAGGTTTCATATTTGGTAAGGATTTCACAAGGATCTCCTACAGACTGCACACAGAAAAACAAAGAGAAATAGATGTGTGAAGGATATGAAGAAACAATACACAGAAGAGGAAAGCCAAAAGGGTGGCAAGCATATGAAGAGTTTTTCAAACTCATAAGTAGTAAGAGAAAAGCAAATTAAAATATTAAGTTATCACATCATATCTATCAGATATTGGCAAGAGTTAGAAAGTTGAATAACACTACATATAGAGTGGAGATGCAGGAACCCCTAGGTACTATGGGTGGGACTGTAGGGGGGTACAACCTTTCTAAAAAGAAATGTTACACTACTAAGGAGCAAAATGTGTGCCCTAAGAACCAGCTTCTGTGTGTGCATTCCAAAAAGATCCTTACAAAAAAGTCCGTAAAGAAACAGGAATGAGGCTATGCATCTGTGGGAACAAGAGATAGGGTATTCATTAGTGGATATAAAATGAGTTAGATGTATCCTATGGAATGCTATACAGAAGTTAGAAGAAAACATTACAAGTGGATGGATCTTAAAACACAATTGTGAGGGTAAAAGAAAAAACAAAATTTGCATACAAAATGATACCAATTTTGTAAGAACATAAAACAAAAATATACACATGAAACTCATAAGAATGGTTGCTATGTGAGAAACATGTGAATGAGGTATGAGAAAATTAATAAAACACAAGAGAGGGCTGTAAACTAAAGGAGAAAATATTTTTTTAAAGATAAGACAATTAGGAGATTAATCAAAAAACCCAACATCTGACTAATAGAATTAAAGGTAGCGAAGGAATTACCTAAAACAGTGGTCGGCAAACTCATTAGTCAACAGAGCCAAATATCAACAGTACACCGATTGAAATTTCTTTTGAGAGCCAAATTTTTTAAACTTAAACTTCTTCTAAGGCCACTTCTTCAAAATAGACTCGCCCAGGCCGTGGTATTTTGTGGAAGAGCCACACTCAAGGGGCCAAAGAGCCACGTGTGGCTCGCGAGCCACAGTTTGCCGACCACGGTGACCTGGCTCATAGGTCGACAATCAACCATCGAACCATGCCGGCCAGCCGGCCGGGCAAGCCTATGAACTTTCAAGCAACCAGTTAGATGAGCATTCCAAGAGGAAACCCTCTAAAAAAAAATAAAAGTAAAATGAAGAAGATATCTAATGTGTTTTAAAAGTAAAACAGATATTAACTCAGGAAATACAAACATGCAAGAAAGAAAATGTAATCAATATAACCTAGCATGGCTCATCTACGAACAATAATTATGTGAACATTGGACACTGATTTTTTAAAAATGTGACTTAATATATTTGCAGGATGGCAGGAGGGGAAATATATACAAAGTAGTGTTGGTTGTGATGTGAAAAGGGTGCTAAATATTCATGTTCTATAGTATGTATGTTAACTTAATTAAAACTGAAGAAAGAAAAACGAGAGTATATTATTTAGCAAAATGGAGGCAAATTTGAAACAGCTTCAAGAATTACAAGTGGTTGCCTTTGGTGAGCAGAACTTTGGAGGAGAAAGTGGGAGTAGAGAGATGATTTGTTTTATAATTTTAAGAAACTATAACAGTATATGTCTTCAATGAAAATTAAATTCAGTCCAAAAGTGGGAGAGGAAAATAGAAATTACTTAAAGAGATGAACTATGTATAAAGAGAAGGAGAAATACAAAAGTTGGAAGGATACCAAGAAGAGAACAGAAATTAGATTATAGAAAAGAGGAAGTCTTCTAAGGGTATACTGACAGCTTACCCACAAATTAGTATTTTATGCGATCTATCATTAATTTTAGCCATTCTTAAATGATCATTTTGTGACCATTACTGCTGCCTGGGCTAACTAAGACTGAGGGTAAAACTGAAAGAAGGAACCAACCTTTCTTAAGTGGCTATAAAGTATTTTGCATACCAGATCCTATCTAATAAAGAGGGAATATGCAAATTGACCGTCACATCATAACAAAGATGGCTATGCTCACAGCAGAGGCAGGGATTCCGTAACACAAGATGGCTGCGCCCACAGCAGAGGCCGGGTTCCTGTAACGAGCCTTAACAAGCAATCAGCAGGGACCTGAGACTGCATGGCGCTGGGCTGGGGTATGGGACCTGAGGCCGTGCCCCCCGCCTGGCGGGGCTTGTCAGGGGACCTCAGGCTGCAACCCTCGCCCCAGCGCCAGGCAGGGGGACCTGGCCCTGGTGGGGCTTGATGGGGGTGGGGCCGGCCGGGTCTGGTTCTCGAGCAATTTCTTTTTCTTTTCTTTTATATTTTTATTGATTTCAGAGAGGAAGGGAGAGAGCTAGAGAGATAGAAACATCAATGATGAGAGAGAACCATCGATTGGCTGCATGTCCCCCACTGGCGGGGATCGAGCCCACAACCCGGGCATGTGCCCTTGGCCGGAATTGAGCCTGGGACCCTTTAGTCTGCAGGCTGACGCTCTATCCACTGAGCCAAACTGGCTAGGGGTCTTGCGTAATTTCGAGGTGCACGTGAGTGGGCGGGGACTTGACTCTGGTTCCCATGGCGTGCCCCAGACTCTGACAGGAGGAAGATTTTCATATACATTTTACTAATTTTCTTTCATCTCTGACACTTCTATTCTAGAGAAAGGGCAAATAGCAATATTAAAATATTTCCTCTAATTAATTTTCTTTTAATGTGCATGAATTTCATGCACCGGGTCACTAGTATCTATATAGAAATCCTACAAGTGGAGAATAATTATCCTCATTTTGATAAAAGTATTACCAAAGAAGAAAAGTAATCTTAATAAGATCAGAGAACTTATCATGGACAAAGTGGATAGCCAAAATCAATTGCCTCATTTCAAAGCTCATGCTATTTGTACAGTAAAATGTAACGTGAAGAAGTGGGAAATTAAAACTATAGCACTTCATTTTAACTCCCTCCTCCCACCCCCTTAAAAACAAAAGCAGGGGTTGGGGGTATGAAGGAAACAAAGAGAAGAGAGGGGACTTCTGGTTTCTGGCTATCCTTTCCTAACAAGTGAAAAGCTGAGCAAACTGAAAGATTAACAAAGACCCATCAGAGTAGTGAGGTCACAGGGCAAACCATTGCCCCTAAAATTCGAGAGCCAACTAGGCAGATGCCGAGAATTATAATTTCCTGGAGCAGAAATCCCCTCAGGAATCTGTACTGGGCTAGGAACACTTGCACTTAATTGGAGAATTGCAGGAGGCTGAGTGTGGATAAGTCTGAGTGATAAAAACTCCAGGGAGCCCCTCATACACAGCCCCCTAACAATTTTGTTGGTTTTACCTCCAGGAGCTCTTTGCGGTTCTCACAGTGAAGATGAAAGAAAATTCCCCTCCTGCTTCCTGCAGGTGTAGGAGGAAAGGTCACAACTTTAAAAAGTCACCATTTGAAATACAGAGAGGATTTTGTTTTTCTGTTCTCAGAACAAACATGGAAGTATAAGACCACATGTGACAACTACTGTATCTCACGGAAACAGCGGAGGTATTTTTCCCCCCCTTAACTCTGAGGGTGAAAGCAATGCAAAGTGAAAATTAATTTTATATATTACATTAGATACAATACTCTGTCCAAAATTCCTGGAAAACAGCCTGCGGCAACGCCTGCCTGCCGAAGTTTGCTTACCATCCTTAGGGAGCGAGAGTGAGTGAAAATGGGAAGAAAAGACCAGGAGAAAAGGAAAACCCAAGTGCTCGTTACTGCACTGACCGCAGAAGGAGGAGGAAAAACAGCCAGTTGCTCAGGCGTTATGGCGCATCTCCATTCAGGTTTGACAAAACCAGCACGCCTCGGGACATTTCATCGGGTAAGCAAGGAGGAAGCAAGATGATCTGCCAACCGTTGGTCAAAAAATTCACTCCATGGGATGCAAACTCTCTGGCACTTCAGACTGTCATCCAGCCCCCTCCAGTAGTTGTGGGAGAGGACAGAGTTCAGGATGCTACTCCATCAAAAGTCTAAGCGGTGCCCTAGCCGGGCTGTCTCAGTGGATAGAGTGATAGCCCGAGGGCTGAAGGATTCCGGGTTCAATTCTGGTCAAAGGCATGCACCTTGCTTGCAGGCTCAATTCCGGGCCCTGGTCTGGGCATGTGGGGGAGGCAGCCAATCGATGTGTGTGTCTCTCTCTCACACATCGATATTTCTCTCTCTCTGTCTCTTCCCCTCCCTTCCACTCTCTCTAAAAAATCTGGAAAAATATCCTCGGGTGAGGATTAACAACAAGAGTCTAGCCGTAATGGTAGGAGACGTGGAGCCTATGACCCGGAGCTGCCGTAACTCCAACTGCAGTTTCCAGAAAAAAATCACGATTGCAGGTTCTAAGTTCTAATTTGCGGAACCAGATTGAAGGGCTCCCCAGGAAAAAATACGAGAGAAAGGGAGTGTGGGTGTATCAGAGAGACAGAAAGAGACATTGATTTTGATGGAATGATTCAACCCAATCACGGGAATACTGCAGAGGCTGAGAAGTCCTGGACCAGACTACAGCTAACATGGTACTTCCCACATAAAAAAGGCTCAATGCACAAATGCTGAATGAATCATGATACTTAGCCAATTTTATAAACACTGTCAAACAGTCATACTCGTCCTTCTGGGTTTTATCACTAGTTGTATTACCTGGGAAACTTAACCACTCACGGCCTTGGTCACTTTATCTGCCATGTAACAGTTACCAGTAGAGTCAATGACTTCTGCTTAAACATTCTGGAAGCAAGTAGAGTACAAAGGAGTAGCTGATTACTTCAAGCACAAACAAGGCCATTTCTCTACAAAAGCTTTTCCTAGGAGCACCCACCCTGAGAAACACCTCGGGCTGATGACCGCTGGTGGTGCGGCCCTGGAGAGACAAGACAGCCTATGGGTAGTCAAGTCAACAGTTAGGAAGGTGGGGATCACGAGAAACACCTACTCTTGCATTTTCAGCTGCCACTATCACAGCTGTTCCTTTGCCTTATTTAGTTTGGGGTTTTAGACTCTGCTGACAAAATTCTGTTCTCAAAATGTCATTAACTGGTTAGAACAATGAAGAGCGCAAAGAAAGGAGAGAAAGTGTCACCGGTTGCTGGCATCGAAAATTGTCATCTTGGAAGTTAAACGTGAGGCTGAATGGTATTGCCGCCACTGGGCCACTTTCAAGTCATATGGCTTACGCCACACATTTAGGAACAAATCTTAATTTTCATTCACAAAAATACACGTTTGGGGATATTTCAGTGCTCAGTGCGGTTTGTACCAGAGGTGTGAATGGCTACATGTCACTGTTGCTTTATAATCAAGAAGCCCCTTTGTTGTATCATGTGAATGCGGTGAGAATGCTTGTGAAATGTGGTCTGTGTAGTCTGGAGTCTCTATCTTGCATCCTGTGAATTTACCATTCCTGCAGAGCACGACAGTCTAGACTATGTTTATAATTATGCCAACTAGTGAGGACTGGTCACACCTAACCCTATTAAACTGAATTACCCTGAACAAAGTATTTGGCAGGACACATTTAGACAACTGTTCAGCATGTAAGAGTGGATGACTGAGAAAAGTCTCCTTTATTTTCACTGGAATACAACCATTCTACAATTCAAAACTGTCACTCACAAATAATGCTGAATTCTTTCAAATATTATCAAAGAATACCAGAGGAAAACAAAATAGACTTTGGTTAGTAAAATGTGGGCTTACGTTGTAAGGCATGGAGTGATTCACCATTTCCCGAAAAAAAAACTTAAAAATAATTTTTTGACAATCTAATCGAATTATGAGACTTAAAACAACCATGTCGTAAAAATGAATAATGAAGAGAAACTAAAATAAAATTTTCCAGCAAGTATGTACACCAATGAAAAAATAGGGTTATTCTTTACTAGGTAATTTACCAACTAGAATTAGCAAAAGTAATTCTTTAAAAGCTTAGTTCTGTGGTCACAAAAAAATTCAAAATGAATTATTACTAATAATTTGTATTATTTTTCCTTCTAACTATTAACACACCAATCAATATAAATAAATTTTAGGTACTGTCATTTTCACAGATTTAATTAATCCCCAAAGTCACTGGTTTTTCAAAGGTAGTTAAATTTCATACTAAGGAATATATTAATTTTCTTCCAGTCAATTAAACTGAATAGAGTAACCATCTATACTGTTTACCAATTATTTGTGATTGTAAGTTATCCTCACTTTCATTTTTATGTATGGCCTTTTGATCATTAACTGAGGTCATCTTAAATAACCTTAAAAGGAAAGTTTGGGCCCAACTTATATCTATTTTGCATATTATCAACAAAACTCTAGAGTTAATTAGAAAGTTCATTTTAATGCAAAAGCTAATGGGGGCAATCTATTTCTTCTTTTTACAGTCTAAGTAGTCTTTTTCCATATCACCAAGTACAACTTCATCCAATGAATGGGCATATCTGAATAAAATTAATTTACAATAACAAAGGTGAAATTTAAAACCCCAAGACTCAAAAGCTCTAATTCAATCCCATAGACACACACACAGGCACACACACATACAAGCATGCACACACAGCCTAAATATTCCTCTAAGAGCCATGTTGCCTGAATAAGGATTTTGTCATTTCTCATTACATGATCCCTCAACTCTCCATGGAAATCTTGTTATGCAAATGCTCCTGGCCTTCTGATGGGCATATGATAAGTACCAGGAGGGAAATCCGAGGTGAAAGAAGTATCTTACAAGTTCCTTTAGTTGCTTGTAAAATCAAAGTGTGTCACATGGCGACCACCTGTTCTTCGTCTCCAGTTGAAGAAATAGCAGAAGGAAATGGACTGAATCTGAGATATTTAGGTTAGTCCTAAGGAAGAATTTTTAAACTCCTTGGTATACCTGACTATGCCAGGAGACATGAGGTAATAACAGTTAAGTAATATGAGATGACCAAGTAAGTTAGGAATCTTTCCTTCCTAGAGCTCAGTCACAAGATGTGTATTGAAAACCAGAAGTAAAATGTGCTTCTGTTTTAAGGGTAGAAAGAAGTCAATGGCTAACTTGACAGTGTTTGGGAAATAGAATAACTGACCAGTAACTTGACATTTTAAGTCTTTCTAGAAGCATCTATAAGGCCTTCTTCGTGAAGTCATTTTCTTCTCCATTTTGTCTTAGAGAGATATCACGTATAATCAGTTCCATCTGTATTTATGAGAATAGCTTCTTTTTGTCACATTTCTAATCACAGGCCTAAAAGAGCAGATTTTACACTGTGAATTAAAGATAAGCCTACAGCACCACTTTTTAAACGTGTATCAATATAATATAACTAATTAATTAGCAAACAGAATATTCAAGAAGCAAACGGCTATTGGTTATACTCTGATACAGATCAGGAGCCACCAAAGTACAGCAGGTCCTTAAATAACATAGTTTTGCTCAACGTTGTTTCATTATAACACCGACAAGATGCTGTAGGAGCTTAACTCTTGTTTATACCAATTAGCCCAGTGGTCGGCAAACTCATTAGTCAACAGAGCCAAATATCAACAGTACAACGATTGAAATTTCTTTTGAGAGTCAAAAATTTTTAAACTTAAACTTCTTCTAATGCCACTTCTTCAAAATAGACTCGCCCAGGCTGTGGTATTTTGTGGAAGAGCCACACTCAAGGGGCCAAAGCGCCGCATGTGGCTCGCGAGTCGCGGTTTGCTGACCACTGAGTTGGCCTATCGTAAAGTTGGTTTCATTATATGTGTTTGTTTTTTTCACCACAGTTTCAAGAATCTATTGACACTGTTAAGAGAGGACTTACTATATATGTTTTCTGAACAACAGAGTATTCCTAGGACACAGCTACCTTGCCCAACAGTACTAGTTCCAAAATATATAATGTGGAAGGCCTATCTCTCAGGTGCTTAGATTGTTGCAACTTGTCTAGCGGCTGCCCCAAATTACTTGGGGCTTTTGGTTCGGGGGCATTTTACTATGTTTGTTTCCTTTAATGTTTTTCTCTGGTGGTGATCTAAGAAAAGCTTCCCTTTCCCCCCCAAACACCCTGATTTATTCATTTGATGAATACTGAACACTCAGAACATTGAGACATGGACAAGAATAAGACATACTGCCTATGCTGGAGGGCCTCACCGTCTGGTGGGGGAAAGACACAAAGTTAGCCAAAAAACACAATAAAATGCATCATTCAGGCAGCAGCGATCAGCTCATGATCAATGTAAATAAGACAAGACCAAAAAATTATTAGACTAGTTCCAAGTTCAAAAAGGCAATTTGGGAAATAAATGTATGTTGTCAAAGAATAACATTACTATGCATCCTAAAAAGTTTAAGGACTAGGCCCTATAACTTTATATTTAGGTCACTCAGAATTTGTTTGGTTTTTACTGGGAGGGAGGTTGAGGGACAGAGAAAGATCAGATTTATTTTAACGGAGATTCCTTTGGAAACATTTGAGGGGAGGTACAGGCAAGAGATGATGGGGCCTGAGTTAAGAAAATACAAGAGTAAGTACAAAGGTACCGATTCATGAAATCGCTCATGACTTGGTGACTATATGGCCATGAGGGGGAACAACAGGTGTGAAGGATGACAAAGGCTTCTAGCTAGAAAACAAGAACAGGAACATTTTTAGGGTTATTCTATGAACTAGGCCCTAGTTATTAGGGAAACCTGTCATTTTTTTCAGACTCTTCCCTTTCCCTAAACATTCACACCCAGAGGTTCTCCCCATGATTTTGCTTCCAAAATATATTTCAAATCTTTCTTCCACATCTATGTTTCAAAAACCACTGCAATAATTTAGGGCTTTGATGTCTCTCAGCTAAACTATTTAATTAACAACTACCTATTCTTCTCCTCATTCATTGTTCATACTTTAGTTGGAATAATCTGCGATGCAGTTCTTACTATCACATTCTACATGAATGGTTTTCCAAAGCTACAAAAGAAAGTCCACGTCCCTTAGTCAAGCAAACAAGGCATTCAATAAAGCAGCCCCTTCCGTATCTTTTGGTCTCATCTCCAACACTTCCAACTTAATCTTTTATGCCCTAGCAATGCCACTGTACCTGAAGTCCTCCCCACATACCATTACGATCTCTTGCCTGCTTTGCCTGCTGTTTGTTCTGCCAGAAAGTCTCCTCTCCTGGCTAACTCCCATTAACACATCCATACTCACCTCAGGCATTACCCTTCCAGAGGCTGGCCTTCCTCATTAGATCAAGTACCCTTTTGTGCCCTCAAAGCACGTTGTACCTAGACATATACCTCTCACCCAGCCTTTACCATGACATATACATAAACTATCTCTACTTCATCTATCAAATGACTCTGCTGACTCTGAGTTATTGCCTATTCATCATGTTAGGACCTCCAGGATCTAAGAAAAGTACCTGCCAGGTAGAAGGGTAATAAATGTTTTTAGACCTAATGATAAGAGACTGCATATAAACAGGAGCAATGTGCATGTGGAGGGAGGGGGGAAGAGATAAGGAACTTGCTATGGGCCACACAGAGTTTTGCTCCTGATTCTTCTGTGAGTAAAAGGCCTATGAAATAATTACTTGGGACTAAGATAGAGCCATGTTTCCTTTCTGAGGGTTGAGAGTGCTCTCTCTTCTCATCTGTCACACATGCCTCAGAAGAACTAGCAAACCAACTCTTCCAGCAAACAACTTAAAATCCAGGAGTTATTGTGGATAAGGAACAGCATCCCACGGCTCATCTACCTTGTCAGCCCTGGGACGCTGAGTGTCCTCTCATGATCAACCACACATCCCCCAGGGAGAGTCCTCGGTGATGTCAGGACATGGCTGTGGTACATGGGCAGCCTCCCAAGACTTGGAGCTCTTGCTCAAAAAACAGCCGCCACCCATCTCTAGGATACATCTAGATACTAGTTGTAGCTAGTATCCTTGGTAACCCAGTATCCCATTCTTCATCCATAAGAGCACAGGTTAGCTCAAGCAGCATTTTAGCCAATTTTAAAAAACAACAACACATTAGTCTGCCTCATTAATTTCAGAAAATAAAGTAATGCTTAAATATAGTAAGTTATATATCTATACTATATAATATAATAGATTACATATAACCCTCTTTAGCGATAATCATATAGTCTACTTCCAAATTCATCTGACCACTTATTTCCATGGGGTCCTTGACAGGTTGTTTTGTTTCTCAGTTTTCTACATCTGTATAATGGGAATAACAATAGGGCTATCTAATAAAGCTGGTAAAAGGAATAAATGAAATAATCTCTTGTAAATTATTTACTACAGTTCTTAGCACACAATAAATACTCAATCCTCATGGAACTTATTAGATTAAAAAAATCCAAAACTATTAAACTGTGAAAGAAAATAAATACAATACAACTTTCAAAAGACTGATTCTTGGAACAGCTTGGGGAGGTTAAACTCAAAGAGTCAAGTGTGACTCACTTGGTTGAGTATCGTCCCATGCACCAAGCGGTCGCTGGTTGGGTTCCTGGTCCGGGCATATGCC
Source organism: Cnephaeus nilssonii (assembly GCF_951640355.1). Taxonomy (NCBI): domain Eukaryota; kingdom Metazoa; phylum Chordata; class Mammalia; order Chiroptera; family Vespertilionidae; genus Cnephaeus; species Cnephaeus nilssonii. The sequence continues at coordinate 66,128,380 of NC_137084.1, read as the reverse complement.
CAGGTTTCAGGCACCATCCCCAGTAGGGGATGTGCAGCCAATTGATGTTTCTCTCATCGATGTGTTTCTCTCTCTCTTATTTCCTCCCTCCTTCCCTCTCTCTCTAGAAATATTTTTTATTTTTTTAAGTGTCAAGAGAGCTAAGTTTTAGCCCATGAAGGGACATCAATGGAGGCAGAAACATGGACTTTCAAAAGATGTGGCTGCATAAGGGAAATCTGCCCCAGATCCCCCAGGATTGCCATAGGTGCTGGCTCCATCCCTTAGGTCTTCTAAGTCTAAGTCTTTGAAGTTCCCCTGCATCTTGTGTCTTATTTCTGTGTATTTGTTCCTTAACATTCCATTCCTTTCCCGACTTTATTTCTGACAGAGAACGCCATCCCTTTAGCCTGGTAAAGTCATAAAAAGCAGGCCTTGGCTATCTGCCACTTGACCCAGATCCAAGAAAATGGACTCTCAAGAATGGTTAGGATATGGAAAGGTGAAAAAGGAGGGCCAAAAATTAAGTCAAGGAGCTAGGAAAAGCAGCATGAGTGTGTGAATGAACGAGGCACATTGCCAGAGAGAGAGACGACAGAGAGGACATTGAGACTGTCAGGACCAGTCTGACTTTCTTCTCCCAGAGAAAAATCGTTTTCCATGTTTCACCATCTATAGGTTGATAGAAAAAAGGCACTAGATTAAATCAGAAAACCAGAGTGTAGACCAGACCACTTATTTATCAAATGTACCAATTAAATGAGGGATGACTTCTTTGATCTTCATTTGCCTCATTTGTAACCATGCTGACCTCAGTGATTCATTAAATATTTACTGAACACTTACTACAATCCTCTAATTGTGCTATTTAAGAGATGGTTTTTGCTGCGAAGATTTTATCATGAGAGGAGAGAATATAGCATATAAATAGCCACAAGGCAAAGTAGAAACTACTATAGTAAATGCCATAAGAAACATTTGGATCAAGTGCTTTGGAACTCAGAGGATGAGCTTGGCTTCTGCTGTGGTGATGCTGGAAGTCTTGTTAGAAAAAAAAAAAAGTGAAAACACCACACCCAACAGACTCTAACATAATCCTATATAATAAAAGCCTAGTATGCAAATTGTCCCCTCGACTGGGAGTTCGACCAGGAATTCGACTAGGAGTTAGACCAGGGACAGGGCCAGCTGGCAGCCGGCAGCTGCTAGGGACCCTACCTGTACACAAATTTCATGCACTGGGCCTCTAGTATAACAATACGGTACAATTGGAAGCCACCACCAAGGTCTTCATGCCCGTCACACTATCTTACCAGCACCTGTCCACATATCAGAGAGACTTGCTCTTGCATATTCTACAACATTACACATTCTTCAAGAACTACACTAAATCCCTCTTCCTCTATTAAGAGCACGGGAATCAATTATTTTGATAATTCTGGGAGGTAATTTACCTGGAGTAAGTTATAATTTTAAGGTTTGTTTTTTTGTTGTTGTTTTTTTTGTGTGAAGAAAACAGGAAATTGGTTACTTTTGGTCAACAGAATAATTTTAAATGCCACGACATGAATGGTAATTTATTTACTTCTACATGAACTTAGTATATCTTAGTAACAAACCAAAGAATTTTAGAACTGACAGGAACAAGAGCATACACAAATACACACACATCTCCTCCCATACCTCCTCGCACCCCCCACTTTGTTTTAGGGCAATGATTCCATTCTTCCCTGTGTAATACTTTACAAAACCACACTTTCCTCTAAAATGGAAGTCTAAATTCTTATTTTGAAGGCACTTTACTGGGAACAAAACTATCACTTACTCATAAGCAGTTTGGGGCTTGGGATACAGGCCAAGTTCAATTATGGAAAAGCATTTAAAAAAGAAAGGCCATTTTTCATGGCAGTCAAAGAAGCTCCAAATGATGCTTGATGCATTAAGCTCAGGGCCACATGTACCTTCTTATCTGAAATGCTTGCATCTCTACTTGTATTTATCCTTTTCACTGTGAGAAAGATCTACTACTCCAAAAATAGCCTTTTTGTTGTGTGGGGGTTTTTTTTTGTTAATCCTCACCTGAGGATATTTATTCCATTGATTTTTAGAGTAGTGGAAGGGAGGGGGAAGAGATAGAAAGAGAGAAACATTGAGGTGAGAGAGACACATTGATTGGTTGCCTCCCCCATGATCCAGGATCAAGCCTGCAACTGAGGTACATGCCCTTGACTGGAATCGAACCTGTGACCCTTCAGTCTGAGGGCCAATGCTCTAACCACTGAGAAAAATGGGCTAGGGCTGAAAATAGCCTTTAAAAATACCATTTTTAATAAAATATAGGGCTTGAGGCGGTAACAAAGCATTTTTATAAACTATGTTTCTCTAAAATCAGGATTGGAGAGAGGACATGTGTAACTGCGATGTAGGGAGGCAAAGCCTAGACTCACGCAGTGGGAACCCTGGAGCTAGAATCATCTTTTAGAACTGTCTAACAGTGAGTATAAAAGGTTGCACCTTTTCAGTCCTGTCCGTCAACCACTGCGTGTGGGCTGCCTGCTGACTATAGCCCTCCTATGGCAGGGACAGCTAGTCCTCCCTGAAGGTCAGCTGGGTGGGGCATCTCTGTCCATCACACAATTATATTGCATCCTAGCTCACATCTTGGTCAGACGAGTGCTTCCAATGAAAAAGTTAAGATCACCACGTAAGAACCAGAGGGAATTTTCAGCTAGATAGGCCCAGAAAAAAATCTAATCTCCTCATTTCAAAAAGTAGAAAATAAAGATGAAAGGTTTCAAAGAGTTCGACTAAAGGTTAGGAGAGAATCTACAAATCTGATAGGACATAATGGGCAACAGCATTAGACTCTATCAGTTCTAAATGAGCTGAGCTTCGTCTGAGCCTGGACTGAACAGAAGAATGAGGACAAGCACAATACGTGTTATCATCAACGCATGTCCAATACTCAGCACAGTGTTGGCCCAGTAATAGGGATGGCATGATCAATAAGGAAGAACTTTAATACAGAGCTGTGAATGGATGAAATGCATGGCCTCAGAGGTAGTTTTTGTCTCACTGGCCTAAATATAAGACAGGGTGACTGCTAAGCGGAGGGTTTGTAAAGGGCTTGACATGTCAGACAGGTATTTGGACTACAGGGTAATGACACCCAGGTTTCTTTATTTCTTATTAGTGCTTTTCTTTTAAACTACCCAATTTAACAGAGCACAGAGATAACCTTCATTTAAAACCAAGGACAGCCAACATAAAGTCTAAGTCTAATTTAGTGTTCTGCCCACTATTTTTTATTTCTTCTCAAAGAAGTTAAACCATCATTGCACTCCTGCAAATACTGGTGTCTTTCGTTAATTTGGCTTTAGGTGGGTTATCTGGTGAGGATATACCCTGATGAACAGTCATTTCACACATAACTATTGCAATAATATGTAAACTCCAAACAGTAACATGAATTTCGTTGTGCTAAGTAAAATTAGTCCAGATACAAAAGGGATTTCTTTGTGATTATCATTAAAAAAAAAAAAAAGGAATAAAGAGCTACTTTCAGAAGTCCTCTGATAATTTCCAAACCAAGGAATAGCAAAACAAAAGATCCTTCTCAATAACTAGAAATTAAGCAATCAAAGAACCCTAGAGTTTAAAGAAACCGAAGAGGTCATTCGGTCCAACTCTATGAAGAAATGTTGTTCTATATTCCCCACAGATATTAGTCAGCCCCTGCAGGAATTTTTTTTCCTCACCACTTTTTAAGGAAGCCTGTTCCCTTTAGGGTAGCTATGCTTCTTAGATGAAAACAAATTTTAAAAAATGCCTGTTTTGAAAACAGACAAGCTGGAAACAAGTTCCTTTTAAAGGGAAAAAAATAACAATTGGATAGCACTTCAGATTTCACAACACATTTTACATTAGAATTTCATTGGATTCTTTCAAAATACAAAGAGATGGCTATGAACTGTATCCTTTAACGCTGACTTGTCCAAAGTTACCCAACTACAAAGTCTCAGAATGAAAAAATGCAGAGCTCAAACTTCTATGGATCTGAATACATGCAGGAGATGCCACCCACTGAAGAGGTAATAAAGGCCAAGTTATCCTCTTGGATTTAAACTTATTCCGCTGAGAGTAAGCTCAATGCATGATGCTTTCAGAGAGAAACAGCACTTACTTTCCCAAAGCACTGACTTAGTTCTTTTTGTCCAATTTGAAAAGTATTTACATTTTGTAATTAGAACCATGTCTACAGACACGTATAATTTAATTTTCATTCTAGTCATCCTATTTTAAAATATTTTATTAATAATCTCAGTTTTATTTATGCAAGGGTAACAAAATTATTTTTAGCTGGCAATGACAGTTTTTAAACAATGAGACTTTTTTCTCTTAAAATTGATCCAAGCATTTATATAGGATAAGTCAACAACAAAACCATGTTAAATACGTTTTTAATCTTCACCCAAGGATATTTTTTCAATGATTTTTTAGAGAGAGTGGATGAGGGCGGGAAAGACAGAGGGAAATATGGATGTGAGAGAAACATATCCATTGATTTCCTCCTGCATGTGCCCTGACCAGGGCCCGAGCCAGGTAGGAGCCAGCAACCGAGGTACCTGCCCTTGACAGGAATAGAACCTGGGACCCTTCGATCTGCAGGCCGAAACTCTATCCACTGAGCAAACCCAACTAGGGCAAGTTTTTAGAAATGTAGTTACGCAAAAAAAAAAAAAAAAAAAAAAAAAAAAAAAAAAAAAAAAAATTTGTAAATTGGATTTCAGAGCCAATTTCAAATTTAAATAGACAGAGGCTCAAAAGCAGATAAAGAGTATTTTTAAATTAAAAAAAGGAAAATAAAGTGGAAGACAGAACAAAGGTTCCTGATATTGCAGTGAAAATAATGCAATTCATTCAAACCGATTCCATGATAAATGGAATTGGACTCTTGCTTTGTACAAGTTTCAGACAGCAGGACAAATAAATAACCCAAGAAAACTGTTGTCATTAAAGGTCCTGTAAGATTCTATAGGAAATCAACTCAGTACAGCATAACCAATACATGTAGCTCCCGAAACTCTCTGGTGGCAATCAAGGTAATGAAATGCGATAAGCCAATCTTTGAGCTGTTCACCTTGATTTGCCCTGTGCCTTGTCAGGCGTAAAGGAAAATGGCTGCAGAAGAGCAAAGGCGCAAGTATCTGATAAATTCTCCCTCATTTATGACCAAACCAAGCCATCTTTGAGTGCTGCCAGATCTCATAGGGCAACTGGGTATGTGCCACAGTCTCGATGAGGTAGGAAATGTTCCCAAGGTAAGCCACGCCTGCACCCACATCTCAGGCTCATGGCCAGGGAGGAGCAGACAGGAAGAACTGGGATCTGCAATGACACTTACCAAAGCATACATAATCCCCACGTTCCCTACTTTTCCCTGACGTGACCACCATACTCTCTATCTACTTTGGCGTTTTCAAGAGTCACTGTTGTTTAGCATTCTTTCTGGGACGGGCCTTGCCGTTGAATTCAGTTTCCTTTGTACCCATAGCAAAACTCCAAATCTCTCCCCAATTCAGAAATTGCTTTGTCTCTTTATTACTTCTCTAGAGGAGAGTGCCTAGGAAGGATTTAGAAATGCTCTGAAACGTGAACAATAAATTTCACTACAGTAAAGGCATAATGGGCGGGGAAAAACTGAGAGAGGTCGAACAGCGGGACAGAACCTGCAAAGTCCGGCAGCTCTGTTTCGCTGCACCGGTGACATTCTCATCTTTGTGGCTTCATCATCGAGTGATTCCATTCTGGCTTCCATTTGACATTTTTGCAACAATTTGCTAGCTAGCATTAAATCATTCCTTTCAACATCTTCTGAGTTGATTAGGCTTATTAGATTGTTTATGAAAATGAATTCCTAGCTCCTAAATGTTGATCCCTTGAAAATAAACACGAAAGAGTCCAAGAAAGAATGCGGCACCAGGGCCTTGGGTTGGATTTGGGGATAGTAAAGAGTAAAAGGACTGATGTGGCTTATTTCAAACCACAACCATTAACAACAAAAACTTCACTGCTTTGAAAACAAGTTTTAAGTTTTAATTACTATTGTTATATGTTTTCCTGAAATGGTCACTTGAACAATTTATAGTAACTAGAGAAAAACCAACTAATACAAACCCCAAGGGGTCGGTTTTTATGTTATGATCAAGAAAGTAAACCATCCCTTATATTCTACAATGAGGATAATGAAAAGACCACATATAATGGCATGACCACATACTAGAAGTGAATAAAACAAAAGGGGAAGTGCAGGGATGGAAATATCTACCATCCAAGTTCTCAGTCTAGTGATACCTAAGGTAATATTACTGACGAGATGAATTTTATGAATGAAAACCACGCACAAACTATTGTCATAGTATTAAATTATTCGCATCAAAACGTTTAGTATTGTCCAGACATGATAAACTATCCTGGATATTAGCTTCTAAGAACACACTGCATTCTGAGAACCACTCAGCTCTGGGGTTAGTCACGCACCCCACGAAGACCCACAGGGGGCCCTCCCCTTCCTTCTCAGAGACCCCCTTCTTCCAGCCTGAATAAGTATTTTTATAAACAATCTTTTTCATGCATTGTCCCAAATCAGGCATCCAGTCTTTTCAAGTCTTCAGAGTTTTGCTATTAATGAGCAAACAGACAGGAGATATTAATTCCAACATTTATACTGTGTTGCTCCGTGATACTGAATTCTGCTATTCTCTGTCCCAGGAAGAAACCCACAGCAACACTGAGGAGCACTTACTATTTTTACCAAAACAAAGCAGAATGTCCTTTTCTGAGGAGTTGCCAATTACAACCCACTCAGAGAGGACCATGGTATAGGTAGAGAAGGTCCCATCTGAGGGGAACTGACTGACAGTTAAGCACAGAAGAAGAGAGCAGCCATCATGAGTCACCCCTCTGGAGTCATGCAAGTACTTTACAACCCAGGGATGATCCCCAACATGCAGGATCCACGGTCCTCATCAGAGCTGTGGATCCAAGTAAGTGATACAGAGCAGCACTTTTCAAGCTTTATTGTGCATCTTAATTTCTCCAGGGATCTGGAGAAAATGAAGCAATGGACTCAGTAAGTCTGGGGTGGGACCAAAGAGGCTGCATTTCTCATAAGATCCTAGTTGATGCTGCAGGAGTTCGTTGTGAATAATAAGAATATGGAGGACATGCCCTAACCGGTTTGGCTTAGTGGATAGAGCGTTGGCCTTTGGAATGAAGGGTCCCAGGTTCGATTCTGGTCAAGGGCATGTACCTTGGTTGCGGGCACATCTCCAGTGCGGGGGTGTGCAGGAGGCAGCTGATGGATGTTTCTCTCTCATCGATGTTTCTGATTCTCTATCCCTCTCCCTTCCTCTCTGTAAAAAATCAATAAAATATTAAAAAAAAAAAAAAGAATATGGAGGACCTTTCTTGCCTGCTACCACAAGAAAAACTGATGACAAGGACAGAGAGGATCAAGCAGGTTACCTAAATATATTCTAAAAGCAGGGCCAAGGAAAAGCTGGAATTTGTCCAATGTTGGAATAGAATGAATGGAAAATTGACATTTATTATCAAGTTTGCACCTGGCACCTTCACACACATATATTTACTCTCGCAAAGCACACATTATCACCTTTTCACTGGAATGAAAGTTAAGGAACTATTCTGAAGTCATCAAGCCCTCACACGGCACAGCCAGGACTCAGACCAAAGCCTGTTGGACTGGAAAGCCTGTGCTTTTTCTCCAAAAACAGGTGACTCCCTGAAAAGCCAAACCTGAGACAGGAATAATAGGAGAAGCCATGAGGGTCTACAGTCTTTTCTAAACACGGTGGATGAAAAAGGGGCTATGAAGCAAACCTGAAAAGCTCAGGGGGCTAAGTGGCAGGCCTGACAAGCTCAGTAACCACAAAGGATGGTCTGATCACAAATTCCTACCTGGGCAGGTCACGGCGTGTAGTCATGCCCCACGCCTATGGCTTCCTTAGCAAATGTCAATCTTGGCTAAGTGAGCCCTATCTGTTCATTGTCCTTACACAGCTAGGAGAGCATACCTTTGAAATGTCAGAGTAATCTCTTTCCCAGAATTCTTGGAGGCATACCCACCAGCACAAGACCACCAGAACGGGAGACCACAAAAGTCTTCATTGTTCCCCACATACCAACTCTATTTACCGTAAATGTTAACTATCCTATACCTACCGATGTAAACTAAGTGCCTCTCCATTTTGCTTTTTATCCAACCCTACAAATGTCCCCAGTTTGCTTTCTCTCACCTCCTTATCAATGAATTTCATGTATTTTACTTGTTTTCTTCTTTGATTCTAAATGTATAAAATGAACTGGGAAACTGCCACTCTCTGGAACATTTTCTCAAACCATGAGATCTTGCCTCTGGTATGTCCTCAAAATTTGGCTCAAATAAACTAACAATTTTTTTTATAACATTCTTTCATCAACAACATGAAGTGCTACTTAGCAATAAAAGAAAATGTAATTAACAGATTCTGCCCTAAAATTCTAATGTACAGAGTAAACTTATGAAAGCATAAATAAAACTATATTAAAGCCAAAAAGTAAGTATGAGTGTGCTTTCCAAAGTAGTCTTGTTCTTCAAGGTATAAATTAACCCCAAATCCCCCAAAGGTTAAATAGGATAAACAACATAATAAACCAGAAAATATAAACAGAACATTTATAGCGTCAACGCATTTGAGCTTTAATTTTCAAAATGGAATACTGTCCTTTCAGATTTTATTTAGTCCATGACACATCAAGAAAATCTAAACAAATGCCATTTAGCACTAATTTTAATGGATACAAAATACCAGAATTTGGCTTAAAGAGACAGTACCACTCACAATGAGTTCACCAGCATTACCAGCTGGGACCAGTTAACCACATTTACCAAAAAAGGCAAGTTTTTTCAATGCTTGAAATCTTTCTACAGTGAGCTCACTTCACTTCTCCCTGGGTTTTCTACAGTAATTGTAGAGGTCATCTCTCTAATTCAGAGTCAGTAAATCACCAGGCACTCAATGCAGACGTGGGCTGCATGGTCTCCAGAGAGCATTCAGTTTGGCTTCATATTATTACTGAGTATATATAGAAGAGAACGATGCAAAATGTACTCTAATGGCCGAAGGGTAAGAAGCTGTGTTAAGCCAAACCTATTAATAAGGTCAATGAGAGATGTTTACTCTTGTGAATAAAAATGGCAGACTTACCTTACTTCTCCCAATAGACGTTTCAAATGTACTTCTGGTGATCTAGCACTTAATCTATGCAAACATCCACAAATTTCAATAATGTTGGCTAAAAAATGAGTCATCTACGTATTCCCAAAAAAAACAAAATAATTTTTCCTTTATTAATTGATTGCTTTTTTTATAGTGTAGAAACCATGGCACACGGACAAAAGAAAGGGAAATCTATGATGAGATTTACCACATTCTTATTTAAATCAACATTGTTGGGTTGTCCACCACATTTTGGAGTTCATGGTGCAATTTGAGACCTAAACAAAAGCATTTACTTGTAAAGTGGTTTTTACATGGCCTTCTCTTAAATACTTACAGTCTACTTCAGAGGTAAAAAAAATATATATATTTATCATCTTCTTCTAAACTTCTTGTTTGCAAAACAATAGCCCTAAACTGAGAATATGTTTGGCTTCAAAGGTAAAAGATTTCCATGAAGATACAAATATTGGAAGTAAAAAATGTTGGTGTTTATGTTACAATTATGACTTTCAGCTATCAATCTATTCAAGGTCACAGCCAACTTAACCTTACTATAAATTCTGTGATTTCCCAATGCAGGAAGGCAAGTCATCAAACACACATGACTAAGTCTGTAATATCAGAGAAGACCTAAGAGAATGCAGGAAGATGAAAAATGAAATTTGTTTCAGGCCTTAGACCAGGAGTTTGCAAAATGTTTTCTGCAAGGGGCCAGACAGTATTTTATGCTTTGCTGGTCTCCAATACAACCACCCAACTCTGCTGTTGTAACATGAGAGCCGCCATACACAGATGAGCTCCACTGTGTTCTAATAAAACTTTATCGACACTGAAATTGGAACTTAATGTCACAAAACACTATTCTTTTAATTCTTAAAAACCATTTATAATGTAAAAACCATTCATAGTTCATGGGCCACACAAAAGCAGGCAGCTGGCCAGATTGGGCCTGCAGTTTGCAGATCCTGGTCTTTAAACGGAGAAATGAACATTCTCAGCTCAAGAAACAAAGGATACCTTCCACTGTGCAGTGTGGAAAGCCATCCTGAGGCAAAAGAGAATGGAGTCACCTAGGTCCTTTACTGAGTTGCATGCTCTGAGCTGGTGCTGGTGCTTAGACTATTACTACCACACAGGACAGTGGATTTCCTCTCTCCTGTGCCACCCTTCCTTTGGAACTCAGTAACAGCTGAATTCACAGATGGGAACATAAGCCTCTCCAGCCTGAAGGGAAAGACAGAAGTAAATCTTAAAAAAGAAAAGATACGGTATAGTGGAGAGCTCAGACCTACTTAATAGCAATGCATTCCAATGGCAGATATTGCTGAATGAAAGAATAGAATGAAAAGATGGTGCCCTTAAGGAAACTGAAGGGCTAATGATGAGGCTCATCTTTGGACCCCATGGAAAAGACCAGGTTTGTAATTTGCTGGAGGGCAATCAGTGGTAACTTAGAGTCTAAGGCCATTGTTACCTGTAAGCCTGAGGTTCTCTCCCCTTGCACTCCTGCTGGTGGGGATTTCTAGTTAGCAAGCCTTGTGTGGCCAGCAGGTGCCTAGAAATGATTGGATCCCCTAATCGTAGAGCAACATTTATCGTGGGCATTCCGATGCAAATATTGATGAATCATTGGCTGGCAGCTGGTCTCTCCGACTCCAGCTTTCACAATGCTTATAAACTACCTTCTTGAAATACAGATTCAAGACTTGACTGGCACATGAGTATAGTGTTGTGGTTAGGAACATGTGCCTTAGAGCAAAGCTGCCTGGGTTCAATTCCTGATTTGCTACTTACTAGTTGCCTAATGCTGGGCAAATTATATTATACTCTCCATGGCTCAGTTTACTCACTGGTCCGAAGGGAGTGAAAGCAACTCCTCCCTTACAGGGCTGCTGTACAGATTAATAAACATATGTGAGCTACCTATGATTAATTTCCATTATATCATGATAATCATCATGATTTCTGTTAACAAAAAAAACATACAAATAAAACAAAATACTTCTTGGTGCAGCATGAAACTCTCCAATATTCTGCCCCAGATGAATATTTCCTGCCTCATTTTTCACTAATTTCACTTCATCTTCCACTCACATACATAGGCTAACCCAGTGGTCAGCAAACTGCGGCCCGCGAGCCACATGCGGCTCTTTGGCCCCTTGAGTGTGGCTCTTCCACAAAATACCACGGCCTGGCAAGTCTATTTTGAAGAAGTGGCGTTAGAAGAAGTTTAAGTTTAAAAACTTTGGCTCACAAAAGAAATTTCAATCATTGTACTATTGATATTTGGCTCTGTTGACTAATGAGTTTGCCGACCACTGGGCTAACCTATAACCCAGTATTTACTCATATAATGGCTTATGAAATACAGGTGGGTTATATGATCAATGTCACAAGTTATAACCAGCATTTGTTTTAATGATGTGGATTAGAGTGGAAGACAATTGAAAACACCAAATTACATCAGGTGTTGAAATAGAAGTATGTTTGTATATATATATATATAGTCACTCAATTATGATGTAAAACACATTTCTTAATGTGGTTCATGTTTTAAAAAATAGCTCTAATCACACCAAGTACATCAAGCGTCTAAGCCACATCACATAATGTTTATACCCACTATGACCTTTACTCCTTTTCCTGGGATACTGGTTGACCTTGCACTGACTAGAAAATTTCTGCTTTAAATTGCACCTGCTGAATGATACAACTTCACAGAAGTCTTTGCAAAACCCTCCTGGGATAAGCAGAGTGGATTGTTTCTTCTACTATACTCAGAAACTACTAAGGGTGTATTTCAGATACATCACAATTATCTGTTTCTTTGAGGCTTCTTCTGCTATACTGTGAGCTCCAGTAAGGCAAGCAACATATTTTATTTTTGCGTCCCCAAGACTTAGCACCGTGTCTGATACAAAGCAGATCAACACCATCTAGTTGAATGTTTTTGTATCAGTGACTTAAGACAAGATGGATGATGGCATGCTAATCAAATTTCTAATGACTCAGGGCTGGGGAAGGAGGATGAGGTAGTAGAGGAGAACATCTCACTATATTAGATAATAAATTTTAGATGCTAAACGATCTCATTACTTTGGAATGAAGTAACTGAAACAGTAAAAGTCTCACCATCAAATCCAAAAAGTCTATTAGGGATAGAAGAGCTCTACTTAAGAACTGCTGAGATTTTATTTAGGTCTGAACAAACAATGTGACATCAACAGTGAAAAGGCAAATGATTCTATTGTCTGACATTGGTGCTTCTTTTAATGTTATACTAATTAGACACTCTAGGGCTTCATGTTCAGTTTTGACTACTAAATTTAACAAGACCTGTTTATAGAAAACAAGAGTTTGGTAAGCTGAAACAATGTCACAGTAAGAGTAAGTTAATGTAACAGATATTCAGCAAATATGGGAGCTTCCCGACAAATACTGACCCTGGCGACTTTGACATTGGGGTGCCCCGTGTGTGTGTGTGTGTATTAGACACGAAAATTTGTGTATTTCAGATGTGACAAAAAGTTTTAGTTAATTTTATAGGGAAAGTAGTCTAAAGTTCTTCATAATTTAGTTTTTAAATCTATATGTTTCCTAAATATTTAACCCACCGATTCATAGGCTTTATAGGGTTTCTAGTTACTTCAATGTGTATTACAATGTTTTAATTCAAATTCAATACACATAAAATATAGGTGAGGGCAATAGGAAGAGCCCAATAAAATAGCATTAAAATCAAATGTTGGCACAATATATTTGTAACAAGCCCAAGGAATCCTACCTAATAAAATGGTAATATGTAAATTACCATCACTCCGCTACCCCTACGATTGGGCCAGCGGGAGGCACGGGGGGTGGGACTCGGGGTGGCCAGGGTGGCCGATTGGGCTAGCGGGACGCTGAGCGTCTGCGACATGGCTGTGCTTCGGCACAGAAGGGGCCTCTGGGGCAGCGAGCTCACGTCCCGCCTCGGACCATCAAAAGTGGGGGAGCTGGGTGCCTGTCTGCTCCGGCACCAGGCCTTTCAGAAGCCTCCGCAGAGCCGGAGGCTTCAGAAAGGCCTGGTGCACCAGCAGACAGGCACCCAGCTCCCCCACGATCGAAAGCGAAAGTGTGTAGGGGACCCTACACATGCATGATTCAATCATGCACTGGGCCTCTAGTAGATAATAAGGTGCAAAAATTAGTATTCTATAAAAATGATTTGAAAAATCTTTCATCTCTTCTTCTTCTTTCCTAGATTACCCTGGTATTTTTGCATGTTTTCTCAACAAACAAGACACTATTACAGTATACAGTTAAACACAGGATGGCTGAATTCACCTGTGGTAGTCATTTTACCAAAGCCCCACAGTTAGGCCCTGGCCAGTGTAGCTCAGTTGGTTGGGGATCATCCTGTGCACCAAAAATTTGCTGGTTTGATTCTGGTCAGGGCAACATGCCCCGTTTCCGGCTCAATCTCTGATAGGGGGCATGTAGGAGGCAGCTGTTCCACTCTCACGTCAATGTTTCTCCCTCTTCTCTGTCTCTAAAAATCATTTTTAAATCTTTTTTTATCTTTTAAATCTTTTTTTAAAAAGCTCTATAGTTAACATCAAATGATGTATATTACAAACCCACCTATGCATGATATTTGTAATGTACTCCTGTTTGTATCTGCAATTTGCTTTGAATTCTAAAGTGTAAATGTGAAATAGAATGTTACCAATTTTACTGTGCTCTTGTTAGAATCTTTCACTGATGTCAATATGAAGTCTCCTAAGTGTTACAGGATATCTCTAAACACCTAAATTTGAAAACCAGAAATCACTAATAAGGATTCCCAACCACTTCAAGGACCATTGAAAAGACAGTGATCTTGAACAAAGAAGGTGTCAGGAAAAATAGCAAGTGTAGAGCAACGCTGAGTACCAAAGTACAGATCACGATGTGAGTTCAGAAGCACAAACTAGCACGTAGAAAAGTCTTCTACGCAGGGCAGCCGGTGCATGTGGTAGAGAAAAGAATGTGTCTACAAATAGAAACACCGACTCTGGAACCCAAGAAACCACCTTGTTTCCTAGAGAAGAGACCAGGTTCGCGTGGGAAACTTGCTCTGTGGACATGCTCCAGGGGGAGCTTCTGAGCTCCTCGCTGCTGTCCCCGTTGAAGGAAAGAGACCTAGAGAATGTTCTCTAGTTACCTGGAGTATCTCCTCCCACCAGGTTAACTGTAAGTAACTGGATTTGCAACAGAGAAGACTTCTTAACAAGGAAAAAGGCTTGATTCTCATCTGAGAAGCTGACCACTGAAGAATAAAAGTAATCTGAGTGTAGAGCAAGGTTTCACTCTCAAGATCTCTCAGTATTGGATTCAACAATGACACAGTGAGGCTCCACTACATTTCATCAATTACTATTTATGTGTGACGCTGGGAATTGCATTAATCTTTTTAAAAACTGTATATTTGACCTAAAAAGTAGCATAAGGATCTTTTGTAGAAATACAACTTGTAAGGAAGCTTAAAAATGTTTCCTAAATAGTAGTCTTCAGGCATCAACATAAGAATAATTAAGTGGGAAAATAGTGATAATGTTCTCTATAAGTTATAATAATCAAATTAGAGCATAGGAGCTTATCCTTCTATCTGAGCACACAGTAGCCACTTAATAAAATTGTAATAATCTATATATGTATGTAAACACATACACGCATTTAACATAGAATGATGTCATATTTATAAATTGACTTAAATTCTTCAGCAGAATGCCTTTTGGGTTATGTCCCCATCCAGATTTCTAACTCTATAGCGGTTCCCTATGACTTGACCAGGTTTGAAATGTACATAAAAGCATGATAATCAGCAATTTTTGAAATACGTACATAGACACTGAAACATGTACAGTGCCCCCTGTCAAGTACAGAGACCACTGCCCACATCCTGTCTCCATGGAATGTGATCTGATTTGTTTTCCCAGGGATGGCCATGAGGTCAAGTAGGGCTGATACCTTATACCGATGTTGTAAGAATGGTGAAAATATGCTACAAACTACCAAAACAAGTTGCATGGAGGTAGGTATGGCCCGGTGCCAAAAGCCAAGTCAGAAGGTTTGGATTTGAGTCCCAGCTAGCGGACAAGGGCACCCCTGGGTTGCTGGCAATGCTTCTTGATCTTTCTGGGTCTCAGGTTAGTTCTGTGAACATGAGGATACTTCCTACTCTGTAAGGCTGTTGTAAGTAACTAGAGGCCCAGTGCACAAAATTTGAGCACTGGTAGGGTCCTTAGGCCTGGATGGTGATCAGGGCTGATCTGCAGGCGACTGGCAGGGCGATTGGAGGGTCCCTGCTGGCACCCGCCTTGGCTGGCCTGGCACCACCTGCTCACCAACCCCGCACCCTGCTGCCGGTCGCCTCCCTCTGTGGGGCAGCCCGGCAGGGCAATTGGGGGGCCCCTCGCTGGCACCTGCCTTGGCTGGCCTGGGGCCTGCGACTGAGGGCAGCTCCTGCGTTGAGCATCTGCCTCCTGGTGGTCTGTGCGCATCATAGCGACCAGTCATTCTGTGGGTTGTTCCGCCGTTCAGTCAATTTGCATATTAGGCTTTTATTATATAGGATTATATAGGATAGTGATCCATAAATTGTATGGTATTATTAATTATGAGTGATGTCCATCTAAAGCCTTCTTGCATAGTAGCCTTGTGAACCATTATCACTATTTAACCATCAACTCAGCGCTGCTTCTCTCTGTCCATGAAACAAAATAAGAAATTAACCTACATGATGAACAATTACCTTATTTTTACTGCAGTGCTTTGGTTAATATGGACAAAAAGTATATAATAGCAATAATTGTTATTAATTATAAAACAAAAGCAATTAATGCCTTAGTGCTTACTATGTAGAAGAATTATGCAAAGCAATTTATATAAAATGTCAAATCGTGCTATTGTAGCAGTTTTATGAAGATGGTTCTATTATTTTCTCCATTTTTCAGATGGGGAAACTAAGGCTTTAAAGAGGTAATTCTTTTATCCAAGTTCTCATTTCCTACAAGTATTAAGGGCTAAGTTTTTATCTTGTTTGTATAATTCTATAGAACTTGCTGTTAAATAATTATGACACTATCTTACTCTTCAAATGAGCTAACCAGCCAATTTTCTTTGTCTGAGAAGTTTTTAAAAAAGGGAATAAATATCACTTGAGTATCAAATATGTGGTGGTGCCACTAAAGAACTCTATAGACGTTATCTCATTTCTGATTAAAAGCTGACTCTACACCTTACTAGTTAAGTGACCTCACCCCATTTACTTCACTTTTGTACATCTCAGTTTCTTTCTCTTTTTAAAAAAATCTTTATTATTGAAAGTATTACATATGTCCTCTTTTCCCCCCACTGACCCCTTCTAGCCCACTCCCACCTCCCACCCCAAGCCTTCACCCCTCCGCATTGTCTGAGTCCATGGGTTATGCATACCTATGCATACAAATTCATTGATTGATTTCTTCCAACCTACCCACCCTCCGCTGCCTTCCCTCTGAGGTTTTACAGTCTGTTCAATGCTTCTTTGTCTCTGGATCTATCTACAAAGTGAATTTAACAGTTTTCTTATCTGATATGTTGGTTATGAGGATTAAATGAATTTACATGTAAAATGTTTAGGGCAGTACTTGGTTAACTATTATAAAGGGCAGTATTATTATTGTTTAAAAAAATCAAATGACAAAAGTCAGTAATTCTGCAACCCTGTATAACATAATAGGGTCTATTGACTGGATGTACAATAAAGGGAATTACAAGCAGTTTCAAAACAACTATTAAATGGCTTATAGTTTGCCCACAGAATTCAGTCCCAAATACAGTCCTTGCTAGACAGCAGCTGTCCAGGAGACAGAGACTCAGCTCAGTGCCCATCAGCAGCACATGAAAAACCAATCCTGACTATTCTCTTAGGACTTGTTGCCAACAGGAGGAAAACTATGGTGACCTCAATCCATACGCTGACCCTATAAACCATGTTATTTTGAATGTTCTGATCGTGAATCCAAAATATTATCCATTAAATTAAATAACTAACTCAGTTCAGTGACAATAATGTTATTTTTTGAAATAAGTAAAACATCTTAATCCTTCTGGGTTCTCTCTAAGTTATCTGTATGTTTCAGACAACAAATTAGAGTGCAGCCACTTTCCACATGAAGAAAAGAAATCTAAGGCTATACCAAAAACTAATTGTGACAATGCTTCATAGATTTTTTTTTAGATATTAAATGCTAAAATAATTACATTTTAAAATAATAAATGTTGAAAGACAGAACCAAACTCTACTATAGACAGAAAAAAAAATAGACAAAAATCATCAGGTTCCATCACAGTGTTCAATATGAAATCAATGTAAAGAGAATCAAGTTCTATCTTGAAATGACTAATATTATATTGTTTATTTTTGTATTAAAACCGTAGAGGGCCTTAGCCAGTTTGGCTCAGGGGGTAGAGTGTCAGCCTGCAGACCGAAGGGTTCCAGGTTCGATTCCTGTAAAGGGCATGTATCTCGGTTGCAGCTCCTCCCCAGCTCGGGCCCTTGTCTGGGCTCATACAGGAGGCGACCGATTGATGTGTTTTTCTTACATCAATACTTCTCTCTGTCTTTCCCTCTCTCTTCCACTCTCTCTAAAAATATATATAAATAAAAAATAAAATTCAATGGAAAAATATCCTCAGGTGAGGATTAACACACACACACACACACACACACACACACACACACACACACAAAACCTATAGAGGAATGTTCAGATTATTCTTTTAAGATCTAATTAAAGATGAAAACCAATCTTGAAAAACATTTCCCAGAGAAATAAAAATGTATCTTTTAACTTTTATGGGCAGAGAAATACTCAAGCCTCTTTTATCTCTAATGAAACCAGTGGTGAGAGCCTACTGTATGGTGGGAATTTTTAAATCAAGGGAACTATACTAACTTCACTTGATTCAAAGTGGGCAAGTGTGAACATATTTGAAAAAATTTTATAATTAAGAAATTTCACACTAAGTCATTTTTTGCTAAAGGTAAAGAAAATGACTCTGGCCAGTTTGACTTGGTGATTACAGCACCAGCCTGCAGACTGAAGGGTCTCAGGTTCGATTCCTGGTCAAGGACACGTACCTTGGTTGCAGGCTCAATCCCTGGCCCCCGTTGGAGAACATGTAGGAGGCAACCAATCGATGTCTCTCTCACATCCATGTTTCTCTCTCTGTGTCTCTCCCCCTCCCTTTCACTCTTTCTAAAACTCAATGGAAAAATATCTTTGGGTGAGGAAAAACAAAACAAAAAAGAAAAAATCTAACAAAGGAGTACTCTAAAGAGCAGCCTGGAGGAGTTGAAAGACTGCTGGTGTGGATGAAAACTGGGCGCTGTAATACCTGTAACCCAAAGTAACCTCACAGGATAAGCTGAGCATCAATTCTTAACTAGGCAAATCATGGTGGGTAGTCACACCCAAATCCTATAAAAAGGCTATCTTCACCTTAAGCTTGTCCTGTCCTTTGTTCCATTGTTTCTATGCCTTTGAAATGCCTCTTTTTCAGACCATTCAGAAGCATAACCACCCTCAAAAAAAGCACATAATCCTGTTAACTATCCTGTAATCCTATCATAGAGATTTTTCTGCTTTGCCTTTACCCAACTTCATGTAATCTGCCTTACATTCCTGCCTTAATTCCAAATATATAAAAGAAACTACAAACTGTCATTATGGGAAGCATTTGAGATCTTGCTTCCTGGCATGTCAACGATTTGGCTCAAATAAACTCTTTTAAAAATTCTCTACAGGTTTGGACATTCTTAGGTTGACACTGGTCTGAGGAATTACGTTCTAGCCCTCACTGGGCCACCAACATGCCCAGTCTATTTATACATGGAACATGAGCACTTGGTCTCCTGAAAGTCAGTTCCATCTCTTAAAATATCTAGTCGTCTGGTTTGTACAGGGTGTCCCCTCAAAATGTATACACACTTTACTAGCTGATAGCTCGGTTTTGAAAATGAAATGCATTTTTTGTTATTGTTAATCTTCACTTGAGAATATTTATCCCATTGATTTTTAGAGAAAATGAAAGGGAGGGGTAGAGACAGAGAGATATAAACATGGATGTGAGAGAGACACATGAATTGGTTCCCTCCCCCAGGATCCAGGATCAAGCCTGCAACTGCAGTATATGCCCTTGACTGGAATCAAACCCACGACCCTTCAGTCTGCCGGCCGATGCTCTAATCACTGAGCCAAACCAGCTAGGGCTGAAATGCATTTTAATAAACACTGCCTTTATAATTATTAAAAGTGTGTGTATACATTTTTTAAAATATATATATTTCTTTATTGACTTCAGAGAGGAAGGAAGAGGGAGAGAAACATCAATGATGAGAGAGAATCCTTGATCAGCTGCCTCTTGCACATCCCCTACTGGGGATTGAGCCTGCAACCCGGGCATGTGCCCTTGGCCAGAATCGAACCTGGGACTCTTCAGTCCACAGGCCGATGCTCTATCTACTGAGCCAAACTGGCTAGGACAATTTTTGAGAAACTCTCTATATATGTTTACACACACACACACACACACACACCTATAATGGATTTGTCTTTGATTGGTAAGAGCTAATTTGTGATGAAACAAGTGTGGAAAATGCAGATATGACTTACAATTGATTCTCTCTGGGAGCAAGGAGGAGAATTGCCATATAATCAATGAAATTTATACAAAAAGTGGGGGAAGAAATACTTCATCCTGCTCTATTATAATGCTGCTCTCGATATATTCATATTGTCAAAATTCTAGCTGGCATTAACAGCTCTGAATACCCACTTCCACTTCCACTCATTTCTAGAATTCAGTTCAGCCCAATTAAAGAAACGGAACATTCCATCCCACACTCTGACACATGCAATGGCCAGGCCTGCAATACAGTTTCATTCTGCGAATACCAATAGACTCAGAACCCTTAAACAAATACATTCTTGACAACTGTTTATAGATAATTCTTCTAATCTTTAGCTACTCACAAAGCAGGCCCCACCGCCTCTGTCCTTGAGTTCCACGACCCCATCATTAACCTTTTCTAATGCCTCTCACAGATGCCTGGTGCTTTTCCCCCTCAACTGGAACTCACTCCGGGCCTCCACAGCAAAGTATCAGGTGTCTCACAGCTCCACAGAACACACTACAAAGGAAACGTTTGTGGTCCATGGCCTTGATCCACTCCAGTTAAATAGGATCATCTGGTTGTGAGGAGAGGGCCACTTTGACTCAGCGTTTTCCACTTGGACCAAGCGAAGGAGGTTGCTGACTGCAGTGGAAGATTCTACACTTAACTTAATAGACACTCTTGCCTTCCAGCTGGCTCGTGGGCCTGAGTACACTATGGAAACCTCTATTCTAAAGACTGTGGAAAGCAGCGGAGTGTCATTTGTAGAATTAGCTTTATTTACCAAGTAAGAAAACACCTAAGTAAAACAGGGAGCAAAGCAATACAAAAGTGAATTTTATCTTCAAGGATTTCTACTTCTACCACAATGTTTCTGCAATTCCAAAAGAAAAGAAAATGACTCAAATGTATACGTCAGAGGAAAATGCCTATTCTTTATTCACTTTACTAAAAAACAACTGCTTAGCAGCTTAGAAACAATTGAGCATTAAGAGCATCAAGCAGATAAAAGACACAGAATCACCATCACCAAAGGACCACATATAATAATCTTTATGCTCAAGATTTCATTTGAATTCATTTAACCACAGGTTTAACCTTCTAATGAGTGGGCAAAGGCACAGTATACTATTGTGTGTTCTCAGTTGGTCTGTCCAAGAAGTAAGATGTTTTAAAAATAAAATGGGTGTAACTGCTCACTCAACTACAACTATAGCTAATCTAAACCTTCATATAAGAATAATCCAACCCTAGCTGGTTTGGCTCAGTGGATAGAGCATCAGCCTGCGGACTGAAGGGTCCCGGGTTCGATTCCGGTCTAGGGCACGTACTATGGTTGCAGGTGCCCTGGCCCTGGTCGGGGTGCATGCAGGAGGTAACCAATCAATGTGTCTCTCTCACATCGATGTTTCTCTCTGTCTCTCCCTCTCCCTTCCACTCTCTCTAAAAATCAATGGAAAAATATCCTCGGGTGAGGATCAACAAAAACAACAGCAACAACAAAAAGAATAATCCATACACAAATGAAATACACTATTTTAGGTGGGCCAGAAAACTTGGAATATCCTGCACTATAAAAAGGATTTTTCACAAAGCTCTTTCATAAAGTTTTATAAAAATTAATGAAGTGAAATATTGTAAATCAAGGCTGTGAAGTAAAAAGGCTTGATTTTAGCTCCATTGTCTCACTCATCATTTTCCTCATGGTAAAACAGGTTAACACACAGGTTGCTTTGAGGATTTAGTTAGATCACAGACGTAATAGTTCAGTGAAAATCACTACAATGTAAATGTCAATAAAGATCAGCTATTTTTATTCCTGAAAAGACTCTTCCTTGATCAGGAATACCACATTCTTGTTATTTTCTTCCTTCTTCTACCCATTCCTTTCACCGTGGAGTTTTCTCTCCCCAAACATTAATGTTGAGAGTTT
Organism: Cnephaeus nilssonii; assembly: GCF_951640355.1. Classification (NCBI taxonomy): domain Eukaryota; kingdom Metazoa; phylum Chordata; class Mammalia; order Chiroptera; family Vespertilionidae; genus Cnephaeus; species Cnephaeus nilssonii. The sequence continues at coordinate 66,106,500 of NC_137084.1, read as the reverse complement.
TCAGACTATACAGAATGTAGGTCCTCTTCTCGCTCTGTTCTTTCCCAGTGGGATCTATTCTACCCCCCCCCCCCATGACTTTAATTACCACCTCGAGAACAATAACTCCCAAAGGTGTACGGTATTTATAATTCAGATCCGATTATACACCTGACAACTCAACGTCTCCACGTGGATGTCTCAGAGGAACCTCGAATTCATTATGTCTAAAAGCCAAAATCACCATCCTGCCATCCAAACATCAACGTTGCCTATCTCCGTAAGTAGCTGCAAAACCACTGGAGTATGCAACCCAGACCCCTGGGCGTTACCTCGGAAACGTCCTGTCCCTCACTTCTAACTATGTAACCCATTTCCTACCCCTTTCCATTTTACCTCTGAAATACGCCCCTGGTCTCCACCGCTACTATCACCTTCTGAATCTAAAGCCACTGTCCTACAGCCCCCAAACTGGTTTCCACAAAAGCAGTCTCGCCTCCTCCAATCGGTGCATGACATGCAACTAGAGTAATATTTAAAAATGCACACGTCCTCCGTTCTTCCCACGGTCCTCTATATTCCGAACACACTGGATCTTTTTCCTTTAAAATGCCAGCCTCTCTCCTCCTTCGGGGCCTCGATTCATCCCCACCTTGTTCCTTCTTCAGGAAGGCATGGAAGGTCGTCCCCTTCCCACCCCTGTATGCCCATAGCTGGCTATTTCTTTCTCATCCTTATGTATTTCTCTGCTTAACCAGTCCCTCCTCCAGAGAGCATGTCCTGGTTCTCAGGACAAGGTCAGTCCCATTCATTACCCTCTCGGGAGGCACCCTGCACTTCTGCATCAGTGCCTTTGCTATTAGTTTGGTGTCTGTTTTCCACAAAAGATAATAAGGGACACAAGTGCAGGGAGCATGCCTGTCTTGTGTATAGTTGTATCCCTTCATCTCAAACACCAGGATTGCCGCAAGGAGGCCAGCCAGGACATTGATAAACATTTGCTGCATTAATTAACACAAAAATAGTTCCGGCTTACTCCTGGACCTGATCATTTTTCATAATTAGTGAAGAAATGTATGAAAAACTAATTCAGGGCAGACTGTGATAGCTTTTTACAGGAAATAAACATAAGGACTACTGGATTCTAGGAGTGGAGGAAATCAATTCTGGGAGGGGAATGAATGAGGCCTATATACGGGAGGCTTATTTCTGGTGCTGGGTGATCAGCCATGGAGAGTTAGCAAGACCTCAACAAGGGGAAGAAATGTTCCGGGGAGAGAGGAAGGTTGGGTAAATCCATGGACAGAGACTGGTGAGCAGGCAACTGCGCCCGAGGAGGGAGGTATTATGAATGCAGCAGATGGGCGCGGTGTGGAGCGCGTTCCTTATCAGGAGTAAACTGTCTCTCAAAGAGATCCACTATCCAAGAATGACAGACAGGAAGGTAGATAACAGATTAGGATGTGCATGTGGAGACCAACTAGTAAGATATTTCAATATTTCAGACAGAAGAGAAGGTGGAAAGGAGGAAAAATAATTCTGCATTAGAATGGATAGTACTGCTCGCATGGGGAAGGGCTATGTCACTGACTACATAGAAAACCAAAACATTTTGAGAAAGAATGGGTGAAGTGATGAGTTCCATTTTGGAAACCCTAAAGTTTATGTCCTTACAGAATGTTGTGCAGGTAGTTAAAACGCAGATCTAAGAAAAAGGGTGAAAGTAAATTTCAAAAAATATTAGGCTCAGGGAAATTTTAATTGGTACATAATCAACTAAACATCATTGCAAAGGCTTGATAAACATGTCGAAGGTTTTTCCACAAACACGTTTTCTTTAATAGTGAAAAAATACAATCTATAATAATAAAAGCGTAATATGCTAATTAGACCGGACATTCTTCCAGACGAAGCTGGGGCTGCAAGGGAAGCCTGGGTCCCGGGTGCCAGAGGGAAGTCAGTGCCGGCAGCCAGGGAAAGGAAGGCCTACCCTTGCACGAATTTCGTGCATCAGGCCTCTAATAAGTAATAACAGTTTTTTGATAATAACTGCCTGAATTTTCAGTATACCCTCTGCCTAATTTTTATTTTATAGATGTTGGAGCAAAGCTCATAATTTTACCATAACTTCACCCCTCTTCAAATACTTCCCTCCAACTGTGGTAATGGAAGGAACTCACTGATGCTGACTTTTTCTCTATTCAGTAGAAGAAGAAGAAGATCTTTTATGTTTAAAGAAATGCCGGTCTTTGTAATAGGCTCAGTGCAAAAGTTAAAAATGACGTACAGAATTTTTAAAAGGTCATTCTAATATCAAAATGTTAACATCTGAAATTATGTCATCTTTAATTACCAGGAGAATATCTGAAGAATAATAAAATGGAACACTTACTTTTGCTGCACCTATCTGTTCTTTTCGAAATTTCTCAAGTGGAGCAATTAATACATCATTAGCGTTTTGAATCTGAAATTAAAAATGCAAATTAATTAAATTAGGTATAATTTCATGCAAATATTGATAAAAGATGGCTCATTTATTCACCTTATTTAAATAAACAGCTTTTTTTCTCTTGTTCACGTCTATACATGAAATAAAAATACCTCGCATGTTGTAGTATTTTTCTACTTTATAATTAAGTTGTTCTCACAAATTATGTCATTTGGTTCCAACATAATGTAAATAATGTGAAAACAAGTACACGTGGTAAAATCTTAGTTAAATATTTAACTTCCTTATTCTAAGATATAACTAAGAAACAGCATATTGGATAGTAAATTTACAAATACTTTTAATTATACTGTTTTAATGCAGTCAGTTCAAACATCATTTTAAAACTGAATCATAAAAAAGCTCTTCCATTTTGCCACTAGAATATTATAGTTCTACAACTGCAAAATAAAATAAGGCTCACTTTTCTTTCCTATTTCAGTATAATTCTTACACTTGGGATTTGCAGGAATGTTCTCATATTTCCAGCCCTACTAAAATAGTATCTGATTTATTTTCAATGAACAGTATGTTAGCCTCAAACTCCAAATTGGGATTCCCCTAAAACTTTAAAACATAAATCTTTTAATATTGATCTGTAAGAATATTGTGAGAGGGTTCAAAGTATGGGGGCCAGGGACTGAATGCAAGGAGACAAACATTTCTGACAGTAACATTATGCTGGAAGAAAATCTCCATTTAAAAAAACCCTTTATGAAGCATTAAAATTAAACATAGGATATTAACCCTTTGCACTCGCTTGCTTTTTTCTCGATTCCTTTATTCTAATGCTAACCGTGTCGAGTCACACTCGACATCCGAGTGCAAAAAGTTAAATGTCTCACCACAAAAGAAATGTTAATTATGTGACAGGGTGGAGGTGTTAGCTATGGCCATGGTGGCAATCATTTTGCAGTATCAAATGTATCAAACCAACGTGTACATCTTGAGTTTACACAGTGTTATATGTCATTTATATCTCAACTAGATATGTCATTTATATCTCAACTAGAGGCCAGTGCACAAAATTCATGCACTCGGGGGAGGGGTGTGACCCTCAGCTCAGATTGCGAGAGGGTGCAGGCCAGGCCAAGGGACCCCACTGGTGCATGATCAGGGTCGAGGAAGGTTGGCCAGCTGGGGAGGGACCACAGGAGGGCTCCAGGGCATGTCGGGCCTGTCTTGCTCATTCCCAATCGGCTGGACCCCAGCAGCAAGCTAACCTACCAGTCGGAGCGTCTTCTCCTGGTGGTCAGTGCATGTCATAGTGACTGGTCAACCGGTGAACTGTCTGCCCCCTGGTGGTCAGTGCACGTCATAGTAAGCAGGTGAGCAGCCTTAGCATATCATTAGCATACTACGCTTTGATTGGTTGAAAGGCCAACCGGACACTTAGCATATTAAGCTTTTATTATATAGGATGAAACCTTGTGGCAGGGAGCAGGCTAGTTAACAAAATCTTTTTCTACCACTGTGATAACAACATGATCTATTATCCTATATAATAAAAGGCTAATATGCAAATTGACCAAATGGCAGAACAACGGGTTGCTATGATGTGCACTGACCACCAGGGGGCAGACGCTCAATGCAGGAGCTGGCCCCTGGTGGTCAGTGTGCTCCCACAGGGGGAGCACCGCTCAGCCAGAAGCCCTGAGCCAGCTCCCCCAGGGAGCAGGCCTAAGCCATCAGTGGGGCATCCCCCAAGGGCTCCCGGACTGTGAGAGGGCGCAGGCCGGACTGAGGCACCCCCTATTCCCCCCCCCAGTGCAGGAATCTCATGCACTGGACCTCTAGTATAATTAGAAAACGCTAACATTAAAAAAAAATTTTTTTTAATACATCACTCTATTTTAAAATAGGTTAAAGGGTATACAGGAGTTCCTTATATTATTCTTATAACTTTTCTGTACGTCTGAAATTATATAAAAAGTTTTAACTTCCAACCAAACGGTTTTACTCATTTTCACTAAACTGGTTATTCTTTAGTCAAGTCTTACTTCTTAAATTCCAGAACCTAAATGCATTGAGATAGTATACACAAAAATAAAAACTAGAGTGTCAATTCCTTCCACGGTTCTGTCATTCTCCAATTTGCAGAAAAATGAGAGATCTTAAAAACACAGCCTAAAATCCTATGCTGTAAAAACACACAAAATAGATCAATACTCAAGATTCTTTCTGAGACACTGAGGGTCTGGAACCATCCATCACCTGCTTCCCCCTGTGAGCTCAGGCAGGCATCCCTGCAGATACACTGCAGGCCTCTAATGAGAGAGCTGATTGGAAACAGTAGCAAAGCAGCTAACTTTTCATCCTCACTCTCTAAATCCTTGGCGCCTTCATGGATGCCCAAACACATATATACACACACGCATACATATCCAGAGCTCGCAGACATAATAAATAGCTGATTCTGCCTTTAAAGTGAAGCTTGCATAAGGGGAAACGACAATGTCATGAACAGTTCAGTGTAAATTGGAAAATGGCAAAAATAAAGGCTAACATGTACTGAATGTATATGCTGGAAACAAAAGCATCATCTAATGTATTTAAACTTAGTGAACTTCAACAGGGAGATAGTTCTCAAGGGCTGAAAACTCCAGCAACGAGGCTGAATAGGATGATATACAGTATAGCGCTGAGAGACACATGTTTAGAATAAAAACTACCTGGGTTTAAACCAGGTTCTGTTGCTTACAAGCTGCTAGGGAACCCTTCTGAGCATTAGCTGCATCATGCATCCAACAATTTGGTTCTAAGACTATGAATGTAAAACACTTAGCTCAGTGTTTTACATACAATAAGGGCTCAAAATTTACAGCTTTCAATATTGTCCAAAAAACATAGATAATGAATCTCATTCTGAATTTACCTACTTATCAGACTTCTATCTCTGAATCTTTTTTTGCCCCTCTTCATTGAAGTGTATCTATGTGCGTGGTATTAAAAAAGTATTTTCCCATGAAAGTTCCAAACGACAGACGGCTTGGACTCCCCCACATCGCTGAGATCTGAGATGATGAGAAGAAATTAAGGACTGGGCTAACCCTTCCAGAAAGTTGATGTCTACTTGAGAAGGGGAGAATGTATTCATTTAACAAGTATTTGATGCCTGTCAAGCGCTGTTAAATTTTTGGAAAAGGTGAAAGACAAAAGGGAGTTACAAGGCAAACCATGTCAAACTCCTTATAAATACACTAGAAGCCCGATGCATGAAGATTCATGCTAGAATGGGCTTTCCTTTCCCTGGCTGCTGGCACTGTCTTTCCACTCCGACCCAGCCCCTTTCTGCTCAGGCCCCAGAGCCGCCTCTTTCCGCTCCAGGAGCTACCTCTTTCCCTTCCGGCCCCACCTTCCCACACTGCCAGAGGCCCTGAGAGACTGGGGGTGGGGCAGAACGCCTGCACCCGCCCCAGTCACTAGGCGGCTGAGCATGCAAATTAACTGCCATCTTTGTTGGGTTAATTTGCATATCACTCCTGATTGGCTGGTGGCATAGCGGAGGTACGGTCCATTTACATGTTTGTCTATTATTAGGTGAGATTAGTATTCTGACAATAGGAAAGACCCACGAGAACTGAATGAGTCGAGGCAGTGTTTGGATAGTGAATATGAACTGGATACACCAAAAGGAAAAAATATTCTAGGAAGAGAGAACATCATGTACAAAGGCAAAAGGGTAGCACTAAGCATGGCATGTGGGAAGTGGGGTGGAGTGTAGGAGAAGAGAGCATTTATTAAGCACTCATTAAAAGTCGATCTTACTTGTGAGTGCACTGACCACGTTACAACCCTCATTTAACTTTTTACAATTGGGAGTAGCAGAATGAATGTGAAGCATGTCGAACAGTTCTGGCACATAGCAGGCTCCAAAGAAGCAATATGTCATTATTATTAATGAATAAGAACATTCTCTAACTGGAGAAAAGAGTATACATTATTAGTAATTCACTCAATTGGAATAAGTATGGAAAGGGTGAATTACACCCATAATCAGGGAAAGCAGCCTGAACATTAAAATGACTGTTGGCTTCGGAACAGAGGATTTTTTAAAAATGTATCTTTATTGTTGGAAGTATTACAGATGTTTCCTTCCCCCCCCCCCCTTGATTCCAACACCCACACCCACCCCCTCCCCCAGGCTTTCACCGCACTATTGTCTGTGTCCATGGGGGATGCATATATGCATATAAATTATTTGGTTAATCTTTCCCCATTCACCCACCCACCTATACCTGCCTTTCCTCTGAGATTTGTCCATCTGTTCTATGCTTCTATGTCTCTGGGTCTATTTGTTGATCAGTTTATTTTTTTCATTAGATTCCACATATGAGTGAGATCATGTGTCTTTCTCTGACTGGCTTATTTCGCTTAGCATAATGCTCTCCAGGTCCTTCCATGCTGTCTCAAAGGGTAAGAGATCCTCCTTTTGTACTGCCGCATAGTATTCCATTGTGTAGCTGTACCACAGCTTTTTTATCCACCCATCTGCTGATGGGCACTTGGGCTGCTTCCAGATCTTAGCTATAACAAATTGCACCGCTATGAACATAGGGGTGTACAATACAGTATTCCTTCTGATTGGTATTTCAGGTTTCTTAAGATATATTCCTAGAAGTGGGATCACTGGGCCAAATGGCAGTTTTCACTTTTAATTTCTTGAGGAAACTCCATACTGTTTTCCATAATGGCTGCACCAGTCTGCATTCCCACCAGCAGTGTACGAGGGTTCCCTTTTCTCCAGATCCTTGCAACACTTGTTATTTGTTGATTTGTTGATGGCAGCCATTCTGACAGGTGTGAGGTGATACCTCATTGTCGTTTTAATTTGCATCTATCTGATGATCAGTGACTTTGAGTATGTTTTTATATGTCCCTTGACCATAATCCAATGTAAAAATGGGCAAAGGACTTAAACAGACACTTCTGCAAAGTGCACATACAGGTGGCTAGAGGATATTTTTTAATGTTAAGAAAACCTGTTCTGAGAAGCCAAGCCAGTAATACATGGGGTACTTTGAGAACGAAGAGATTAAGGTATAATATGCCAGCTAAAGGCTGGGAGAGGAGCTCAAGATAGAAGTGGTGAGGAATCAGAGCAGGTGCCTGCCGTGTTGACAGATGAGTAGCAGGGAATTGAAGAGACAGTTTTTTTGGGGAGGAAAAAACGGGAGAAAAATTAAAAGTGACATAAAGTTTACATCAATGCTTTTTTTTCTGCCCTTCCCCCTCCCCCTGCCCCTTCTTCTCTCTAAGCATGTCATTGGATGAGGATTAAAACAAAAAAACAAAAAGAGGGAGTATGTTTAGTGGAGTAGAATTAAGACAATGAATTTCACTTTGGAACTATTAGTTTTGTGCTATGGGAAGACTCAAAGAACTACTTTGGCAGAATATCCCACCTCAAAATGGTACTAGTACAATGAATGAAATGTTCTTTATTGGAATGGGAAGGATTAGGAGAGAGAGGGGGGAGGTATACTAAGACACTGGCACCCATATTCATATCCAGTAGTTTCAATCTTTGACAAACCCCTTATGTTGCTGTTATCTACATATGACCTGAGAATAAAACAAAACCTGAGGAGATATAGCAAATTAAATGTGATCATTACCTAACCATCCTGTGAGCAAGTATTATTTCCTATCTCTATTCCGTATTTCTTTATTTTTTCTGTTGTTTTTGGACTTGCTCATATTTTTTCTCTTTCTTCCTCCTCTTATCATTCTATTAATCTGAAACTCAAAGATTTTTTTTTTAAATAAAGTTCTGGAGGCAATAAATAGGCAAAATGAGGAAGGGAGGGGACATCTAAGAGTGATAGAGAACAACAGATATGATTTATTGACTATTTACTATATAGCAAGTACTATGCAAAGGTCTTCACAATATGGAGATTAAAGTCAATTTTATGTGAGAAATGACGTTTGAAATCTAAAAACCATCTGGAATGTATTAGGAATGTGAGTGTTCAAGTTAGCCAGAGTTCCATTTGAATCTGGGCACCAAAACCACTAAGACTCAGTATCTTCATCCCTATATCTCTTAAGGTTTTTATAAAAATTGAAGAAAAAATAGATATCTTATAAATAACAAGCATAGACTTGGCATATTATAGACTTTCTTCAATAAATGTTCGCTTCTTCACAGAATTCGCAATACCTATCTGCTAGGTGTCCAAAATATTGTAAGCAGTCTCAGAACTTCCCAAGAGGATTTAAAATGTGGTTACTCAAAGGTAGAAAAGAAAATCCAAGTTAATTTAACACAACAGTGCCTATTCAGAATACCATCGACAAATAGTAGAGAAGCAGGGGCCTAATGTTTCCAAAAGCCATTATAGCGTACGTGTTCTTACATCTGAACTATGATGCTTCTTTTGTATGCAGTCAATGAGCTGCTGCTCACAATATGTGAGTCTAAATTCAAGAGATCAAAATGGAAATGCCAACACTTTCAGGCACAAAGTGGATGTACAACCCAATGTGGCTGCCTCTGACCCTCGGGTCTGTACGTCCCCAGGGAACGCATGCCTTTCGTCCCCACACACGGTCCCACACGTGGGCGGGATTCTTCCATTCTGAAGTAATCCAAGTGTAACGTGAAGGAGGTGTTTTAAATGTTGGTATGTTATAAAGGTTTATTGTTGCTACTGAAAAATAAAATGATATACAAAATGGTGGAAAACCATCATTAAAAAATGTGAATCAGGGTGCAACCCTGGTGATTTAACATTCACAAGGATTTCTTTTTTAAAAATCTAGAGAAATGCGCAATCTTGGCTCTCACAGAACTCTTTCTCTCCAGATTTACGCAAGAGGCTTGATGAAACTCCTTCCAGAAGGTAACTCTAGGGGGAAAATCATGTCACAGAGTTCAAGAGATTCAAGATCCCATAATATTTGTGGAATGTGTTACTTTGCATGACCTTACTGAGAAAGACCCTTTAGGAAAAATACAAAAGCAATTTCAGTACGACTCTCCCTAGATATTGATCCTGTAAGTTCTTGAAAAAGTCTTGTTTCAGTAATTAAGATACAATTAACTTATTAAACTTTTTTTTTAATTTTTAACCATTACCCAAACCTTGGGTTTAAACAATTTCTTTTTATGGGTAGTGGTCCATTTTAAATTCAAAAATAATTACCAGCTATTTCACTTATTTTGTATAGCAGAGAAGCAAATCTGATACTGGATAATGGCTTACAATACCACGCTAGCTCACAGACACCCTTTAACTGGGGGTGCGTTACATGGAGCCAAGCAACTCCGTTTCCTGCCACTTTCCTTTGGCTATTTCAAGTGGTTTTAATAAACAGCCACGAGGGAATGCTCATAAATTACTCAAAAGCAATGGCTAGCAATGTTTTTATGTGGTTAGACAGATGATTGTCCAAACATGTTTGGGGTTTTATTTCTCTAGGTATACATGAATTACAATTTTCTCTAGACCATGGTTTTCCAGGGCTGTCCTATAGGAACTTTCAGCGCCTGCTGTTCACTGCTGAGAAGGTCAGCACAACGTGTTTGGCCAACGAAACAAGTGGCGATGCACCAGGAGAAATCGGAACGTACCTCTCCTTCCACGTTCACTTCTCGCCCCTTTCCAGACGTGGGCTCCAGTGCCGGTGCCAATCGAAGCTCACCACTAATCAATGCCTACAGTGCCCCAATAGCAGGCAACAGACTCAACAGCGCCAGGATGTTAAGCTTACAGCACTGTACCCCAAACTTTCAAAGCACTGAAAGACTCCATCTAAGGTTTTGAAGAGAAGACTTAATGCTACTCCACAGTGCTATCTAAAGCAACTGTTTGAGAGGCTACCACAGACCACGCAATTTACACAGCAAAAGTAATTTCTTGTTGAGATGTCTTTGCAGCCAATTCACAAAGTGGAGAGATCACAAAGGTAGGTAATAATGAGTGGGTGAACCTATCTGTAAACAGTCTCTGAGGTAAGCACAGCTCATTTCCCCATTGTTTTCTGCAACTGGGAAAATCGGATCAGAGTCCTAATTTGGGAATTACAGGCAAGTATCTCTGCCTTGTTCCAACCTCTGTCCCGTCCCTTCCTACCAAACAGCTTCCCAGGATGAAGCTCTGGCAAGTGGTCTAGGGCTGGGTAGCGGCTCATTCCTGGACACTGGTCACGTTAACTCTCCACAGCTTTGCAAGAGACACTCCCTCACTAGGTCAGTACACCCACAGCTCTTCTGAACTAGAACTCACAGGCCCAAACTCACATCACCTGTGGAGGATGGGCACATGACCAAGACCTTCATATAACAATGGGAGATCAAAGATTAAGTACATCTTATTTAGATCATTTATTATGAGCAAATTACTCTTCAAAAAAGTCTTTATTTAAAAATTATCCCCCCCCCAAAAAAAAAATTTAAGTGCTATGTAAGGTTATCTGGGTACCACAGTCATCCATTAAATTCTACCTTGAATGTCGCTTGCTGCTTCCCTATTGAATGTTTTTGTTCTACTTATTAATCTAGTGTTCCATTATGATCCCCACCCCATTGGACCACATAGGTTTAGATCCAACTTAAATTTAATATTACTTTCATCTTTTCCTTCCCTTTATCAGTAATAACACTTCTCTTATAAGAACAGAGTAGGAGAAGAAATTTATGTTTTTGAAGAATGGTGCTATATGAATCCCCTTTTATTCCAGGAGATGAGTGTAAGGAGTACATTCTCCAGGAGAGTGCACTAGTTTGTACTTAACTCTTGACAACTGTGCAATCTTGGTCGAGTTATTCAAACTCTCCAAGTCTCAGTTTCCCTATAATGAACGTGATAATATGCATTTATCTCATAGCCTGTTTACAAAGATTAAAATTTTTGTTTTATGGATAATGGTCATAAGAGCTTATTAACATAAAGTGGTACATGCTTCCTATTTAATTCATTCTTCTGAGCAGGCCACTATTCATGCAAATATCATTTTGTAAGATGCCTACAAAGTTGCGGCTGGAGTTGTGCAGTGTGAGGGAGTGGAATCTCCCCAGCACATACCAGATGTCAAGGTTTCCTCAATGGAACAAGGTGATCCCAGGGCAAAGAAGAGCAAGCAATCCTCTGCTTCCAGCGCTTACGACTGTTCTGAATAAAAATTTTGCTATTTCTTAATAAAACCATCTATACACACAAGATAAGCGAGTAGAAAAGCATTCATCCAAGACAGAATTGACTATTTTCACAGAATCTATCTGAGAAAGAGAGGAGTAAATTGCAAAATTTCATATAGTCCACTGTGATCTAATAATGTCACAACTCTAGGTTGCACCAAATGAAATTCTCTGAATACTGTTATTTGAACCAGAAAGGTAAGTTACTTACTTTAGCTTGTTTGCTGTTCTGAAACTACTTGTGCTTCATTCATCCTACCCAGCAATCTCTAATGGAAGGTTAAACTAGGCATACTGTAAAGCATTCAAGCATTGTGGAAAACATTCATAAACACCAGCTATAACCTATCGCAGCCTCCTCACAAACCTGTGTCTACTTATGGCCATTCTTATTACTACTTGTTCATTTATACTTTACAATAATGAAGTCTTTTTAAAAATCAGCAAAAAGGGTCAAACTGCTTTTTAGCTATAAATAAGATATATAAAGGGTCAAATTAGAACGGACATCTTAAAAGCTACTGGAATTACTCACTCCCCGACATCCTGCACATACGTTCCTGTAACAAATACTTTTCTATTGATTTTGACCAAAAAGTTTATATTTAGCAAAGCACTTCTATAGAATGTGTGGCTACATTATACTTCAAAGGTCATACAAGGAAAATGTTGCAGTTAAATTGACCTTTGAGAATATAGGCTCCAAAAGATAAAATAAATGTTATAAGCTCAGTTCTTTCAGCAGATTAATTAGCCACTCCTGCATTTTGCAAAGACACTGGTGAGGTTACTTCATCCAATCCTGTGCCTTTTGACATTCTCAGGAAACCCCAGATCTGAACCTGGGCACCTCTGTGTCACTGCTATTAGGTCCCAATGCCGCTCTCACGTTCGTTAGCACTCTAAGAGATGGCCGAAGATTTTCCCATAGCACAGCTGTCCCGTGTGTATCAATGGTCTCATTCAGATGAAAATATAACTCTCCTTACGCTTCCCAAACCTTAAAATTCAGAAACACTATATATTCTGAGCTGAGCCAATTATGGCTTCAAGATTTTTTTTCCAGGTCTTATCTCCTAGCTTAGAGGAATCAAAGTGACTCAATGTCTGAGGACCGGTGGAAGAACCTTCAGCAAATTGATAATTTATGCAATTCAATGTTTACTCCCCCGACCTTTTAATGCTATTTCTTCTTACTATTATCCCTGTACCCTCCTGGGTATTCAGTACTAAGGCTATCTTCGGAGAGAAACTAAATCACTCATCTGTTTTAATTTCTTCATTTGTGAATTTAAGCAAACATCTAATAGTCTCTGTGCGTTAATAAAAGAAATGAAAATTCATTAAATTTTACAGCCATTTTACAGGCATTACACATTTTAGGAGCTGAACGTTAATGTATTTGAATCATTATTACTCAATATTTATGTAATGCGGATTGTTAAAATCATAAGAAAAATTTAAGATATCCCAACGTATAAGCAATTTCTTAAATTTTACAATAATGAGGATGGGATGGAAGGAAAGAGGAAGAGAGGGGAGAGGAGAGAAGGGAGGAAGGAACGGTGTAGGATGGGGACGCACATAGACTAGAAGAGGGGGACCTAACTGTTTCAGGCAGTAAGACGGGCTGGGGTCTAGCAGTGGGCTGGGCAGGCTCATAGCGGCTCTGGAGCCACTGTGTGCATCTCTTCCCAGCCTGCCTTCAGTGAGCCAAATTCTCCCTCCTCCTTTTATTTATTTTTTTCTTAACTACTCCTTCTTTAAAGGTTGATTTCACTGATGTGCTGAGCTGAAAACTTGAAAACAAAATAGTATGGCTTTGTTAGATTTTAGGTGGAAACCAGGAAAGGGGTTTTAGGGTAGGAGAGTAAATTATAGACTAGCACGCCTAAAAGCACAGAGGAGAAAGGTAAACAGGCCACCCCCATCAGAGAAGTGGGGAAATAAGTTATGGAGTAGTAGGCACATCACAACGATTATTGAGAGTTCTTCAACTCTTACAATAGCTCTATGAAAAAAGGTACTAATTTTCAGATAAGGAAAGGGAGACCCAAAGAAGCTAAGTAATTGGCCCAAGGCCATAAACGTGAACTCAGGCAGCCTGACTTCCAGTCCATATTCCCAATGCTCTATTATACCAATTACACCATTCTCGGATAATAAAGAATACACTGCAGGGCCAAAAATGAGTCTTTTTTAAAAAAATTTCTTTATTGATTATGATATCACATAATTGTCCTCATCCCCCCATTCCCATCCCAAAGCCCTCCCCACGTATTCCCCCACCCCGCTGTTGTCCGTGACCACTGGTTAGGCTTATATGCATGCATACAAGTCCTTTGATTGATCTCTCCTTCCCCCACCCTCCCCTGCCTTCCCCTCTGAGGTTTGACAGCCTGATCGATGCTTCCCTGTCTCCGGGTCTGTTTTTGTTCATCAGTTTATGTTGTTCATTATTTCCCCTAGATATGTGAGGTCATGTGATACAAGAAATATACTTATAAGAACCGAAAATGAGACAAGCCATAATGGTTATGCTGAGAGGCAAATGAATTAGTCTGTAATGAGTTTCTTTTTGGTTGAGAATATGTTTGTATATTTTCAGAAAACAACTCTAAGACCATGTGGATTCCTGCAACAGAGAGGAATTGACAGGACTACTCCAGCCATGAAGACAGAAGAGAAGCAGTCCAGAGATGGAAGACGCTGACGACGCCTTGCCACGCTAGCAGTCAGCAGCTGTGCATCAGTGCAGGTTGCCCAGGACCAAACCAGAGAGGGTCAGACCTGCATCACCACCATTTGTCCACCATCCAGAACTGAAATATCATTGCTGACATGTACACATAAGGAACTTTGTTTGACATTGAAATTGGGACTCAAAAGAACTGTTGGCCCAAAAATGAGTCTTGCACCCAAATAAAGTCATAAGGAATGTGAGTATGGTTATCATTAAAAAAGTGAAAACAAAGTATAATAATAAGTAAACAAATAAGTAAAAAGCTACAGAGTTAGTGATGAGATTTTTTATTTTCTAATTTCTAAACCTGGAAATGCGGATATTTCCCCTACTGCAAATATTTTTTTGAAAAGTGATATGCACTTTTGATTGCGTCCCCAAACAGTTTCATTGTTGTGCTAATGCCATATTTATGTGTGATAAAAAAGACAAGCTGAGTTAAGTAATCATGATTTTTCTTGGCTTATGAAATGCTTAGTTGTAAAAAATGTAATGGTGAGGTAAGAATCAGCATGGACACAGAGAGTTTAGAAAGGGATTACTGCAATTATTAACTAAAATAGGAGCATTTCCCCCACATAATTCTACCCAATTAAAGTTTGGGAATGAAAAAAAAGGGGTATTCTTTCTGAAACATATCCATAGTAGTACTGTTTTTCTAGTCCACTTCCCTGGTACAACACTTCCTCTGCTGTTTATGTCACATACTATCTTGATATAAATAAACACAGGAAACATTGTAATTGGAAGTTGTACAGTAAAAAAAAAACCAACACTGTACCAGAAGCTAATACACACACACAAAGTATATCTTTCCTATAAACTACCCCTGTAGTGACTGCTTAATGTGAATATCTTAAGGACCTCTGGGGGCTAGGGGAAGGAAAAATAATCTTTTTTAAATAAATAATCCCTTAATGGAATAAACCAACAAACTGAATCACAGGGTTGTTAAAAATAAAACCAGGAAAAATTAATTAAAAGAGAAAACTTCAGAGCTTCCATATAGAATTACAGAAGTCCACGAGTTCCCCAAAGTTATCTAAGTCCTACAATTTAGCAAACAAGAGATATGATTTATTTTGCAAAGCTTTTCTTTTAAACTTTCCCAGGAATTTGAGCACAGGCCATTAGTCATAGCTAGGAATTACTTCTCAAATAAGTTCCATATGTTATAACTCTTGTCCTTGGTCTTTTCCAAAGCCAGGTCTGCTCATAAACTACGGGCCACTTTTCCACACTGAACAGCTGTCAAAAACCTTTCTTACAGGGAAGCAAAGACCCTCTTCTCAGCCCTTTCTGTGAGGTCTTATATCATGTGCAATGAGTGCTGTCAATACTAGAGAAGTTCTTTGTACAATGCATGGCATACAACATAACAGTACACTTTTTCTTATCTATGAAAAGTATGTCCCAACAGAAAATATAATCATTTAATAAATCATTAACATCCGACCTCTTCGGTCCTATGCTCAGGCTATGGCTTGAATTACTTTCAGGTCATAGAACTGCCTAAAAGAATGTTTAAGATTCTTGCCCAGAAAATAAAGCTTGGAAAGTCCTCGCCTCCTGACAGCAGCCGGCAGCCCGAGACGCTCCGACGCTGGCGCATCTGTCATGATGCACAAGACCAGATAGAATGCCAAGCGGCAGGGCCTTGCTATGGGGCGCCTTAGTCACCCTATATGATTATGAAACGTACGGAGAAACAAGCTCTTCTCTCTTTTTATGCTTCTTCTTTAAACATTAAGGGATTCTGTATTTAGTGGAGAAGAAAAGTTAGCTCCTCAGATGCCCCGCTGACATGCTCAGGGAGACTTGCTGCTGGGAAACCTACTCCTTATCTGGACACTTCCCAGGGGCCTTTTGATCTAATCGGCGTTCAAGAATTCTCTTGCAGAGTAAAAAAGGCAAAGGCAGATTCAGCTAGCTTACCTTTCTGTTACATTTCAAGATAAGAGAAAGCGCTACACCCCCCATCCACGGGTGACCTACGTAGTTTCATGCTTCGGCTATCAGGTGAAGTGATGGTGTACAAATAGTGTATCCGGCCCAGACCTGCTAAGCTCCCTGTCTATAAGCCAAGTGTTTGTCCCATTCCCACAGGCATCTAATAAACACACAGGTCCCTGCCTTCTCCAATTTCTCAATTTGTCTCCTCTCAGTGAATGACACCAAATTCAGCCAACTCTCCCACATCCCAGACTACAGCTTCTCCTTGGTCTTTCACAAACCAACCCATGATCTGCCCACTGCCTTACCTTGTCCCCCATAACCTCACCCAGGATTATGGCAACATCACCTTACACACCTCTCAGCACCCAGTTTCCCAACCCACCGGTATTTAATTTGCCACACAGCTGCCAGATGGTCTCTATACAACAGAGGACGTCACTTCCCAGCTTTTATCATCTCTCCACAACCTTCAATATAAAAAGCCTTTCCTTAGCCCAGTCGCCCAAGATCCTTAATGAAGGGTCCCCGCCCTTCCTTCCACGAACCTCTTGCTGCCATCCCCATGCAGGAAGTCTTCTCTTTGACCATATAACAGGACTTATAAACCCTAGATCCCACTGTCACCTTTCCATAGTTTTCCCTGCCTGGTTCATTTGTTCCATTCCTCATCTACTGGGTGTACCAGTGAATAATGCGGATTTTTTTCAATAGATGGAGTTACACGTATTTTGATATATATATATATATATATATATATATATATATATATATATATATATATATGCGATTTGATATGTATGCTATTTTGTTGTATTGACAACAAGCTTCAAAACGTTATATGTCAAATTTGCTGAAGGTGCTAAACATCATAGATATTTTTACGCTTAAAAATGTCGAATTTCGTGCCAAAAAAAGAGCATTTGCGGGAAGTTTGAATTCATTACTTTATTTTGAAGAAAAAGTTATCGTATACTTCGGGAAGCTTATGTGAACATGCTCCAGCTCAAGATACTTGTGAACGCTGGTTTAAATGCTTTAAAAGTGATGATTTCGATGTGAAAGACAAAGAACGTCCAGATCAACCGAAAAAGCTTGAAGACCAACAATTACAAGCATTATTGGATGACGATGCGTGTCAAACTCAAAAACAACTTGCACAAAAATTAATTGTTGCTCAGCAAACAATTTCCAATCGTTTACAAGAAATAGGGAAGATTTTAAAGGAAGGAAAATGGGTGTCACATCAACTGAAGGAAAGACAACTGAAAAATCATCAGTAAATGTTGCTTCATCAGCACGAAAGAAAGTCTTTTTTGCATCGAATTGTGACTGGCGATGAAAAGAGGATTTATTTTGAGAATCCCAAATGCACAAAATCATGAGTTGATCCAGGTCAACCATCAACATCGACTGCAAGGCCAAATCGCTTTGGAAAGAAGACAATGCTCTGCGTTTGGTGGGATCAGTAAGGTGTGGTGTATTATGAGCTTCTAAAACCAGCTGAAACTGTTAATACTGATCACTACTGACAACAAATAATCAATTTGAACAACACTTTGATTGTGAAACAACCAGAACAGGCCAGAAGACACGGCAAAGTAATTTTGCTTCATGACAACACACCATCACACACTTTAAAACCAGTTAGACATGTTAAAAGATCTTGCCTGGGAAGTATTAACCCACCCACCGTATTCACCAGACCCTGCTCCTTCAGATGACCACTTGTTCCGATCGATGGCACACACACTTTCTGAGCAGCACTTCAAAACATACGAAAGAGTGGGAAATTGGGTCTCTGAATGGTTTGCCTCAAAACAAGAAAAGTTCTATTGGGACGGTATCCACAAATGTCCTGAAAGATGGGGGAAATGTGTAGCTAGCGATGGACATTACTTTGAATAAAGCACTTTTTATGTTTCTCTTGAAATTATTGTGTTTTCTTTGATTACAAAATTCGCCATTATTAACCAATACACCTAGTAAATGTCTCTTAGTTATCCTTTAAACCTCAACCCAAGTGTCACCTTTCCTAACATTCCCCGGGCACATTTTAAAGGGACTTCTTCAAGTCCCCACAGGACTGTGGTCAGACCACTATCACAGCAGGCCACATTGTGCCGGGTTGTCTTCCCAACCAAATTATGAGTAATTCTGAGAAAACACCTATGTCTCCAGCTTTCGTTTCTGTACCCTACAGGGCTTAGAGCAGAAACTGAGGCAAACCGCTATAGGCCAAAAAAAACATTTCTTGGCACACACCCATTGGCTGAAAGTGGGGTGGAGGGTGCAAGTGGGAAGGAGTTGGAAGGGAAGTTAGAGAATAAAAAAATGCCAAAATCACTGGAATAAAATGGACAATACTGCACTTTGCATTCATGCAAACTAAATGTCATTTTCCTATTCATATACTGGTTTCAGTCGTAAACAGTAGTCCATTCATTCATGTGCTAATTGAATGTGAAGTGTCCTGAAGCCACTGAGGAAGAGAAAAAACAAAGTGTATGGATTTCAATAGTAAGATCTCCCCACCTTACCTCTTTTGGGGAAAGTGAGGATTTAACAGACACTCAATGTAGACCAGGTTATAGATTTTCACTATCCATGCAAATAAAAGGTTATTAATACCACTCAATTTTCAATTTCTGCTTTTTAAAAGATGAATGGATGAGATTAACTTCTGGAACTTATTAGGCTTCTTTATCAACTCTAGTTATAATTTTGGAAATGAATCTCGAATAAGCACTGGGGATAGGGTAGGGCGAATGGGCAAGCTAAGTGCTATTTGGCAAAACAGCCTATCCCTAGATATTTATTAGGGATGAATAAGCAATAGCCTGCTGTCTTATCACTGGAAGATGCCTCGCTACCCTGTGCCAAAACTTCAATTAGGCTTATAAACACTCTTGAAAGAATGAGGAATGAAAAAAACAGCTTCTCAGGGTGTTTGAGCTCGCCAGCCAGGGAGCATACTATCTACATTACTAAGGTACTAAATTACATTTCTGTGGAACAATGAGAGCACTTGGGCCAAAAGGCAGACACAAGGG
Organism: Cnephaeus nilssonii; assembly: GCF_951640355.1. Lineage (NCBI taxonomy): Eukaryota > Metazoa > Chordata > Mammalia > Chiroptera > Vespertilionidae > Cnephaeus > Cnephaeus nilssonii. Next base: position 66,087,139 of record NC_137084.1, on the reverse strand, counting down.
CGAGCCTAGGTCAAACTAAAAAGCAGTTTCAGAAACTTCTACCTCTTCAGTTACCCCTACGTAGGCCCTGTTTGGCCTTTTTTCTCCTAGTGAGTTTATTTAGGCCACGTAGCACCATTCCCTCGTCTCTCCCCTTAGGACCCCTCACCAAGGACTATGCTCCCAGGGACCTGAATCCTAAATATTTTCAACCATTACCATAGTCTTTGGTCCACCGATAAAATATTCCTTTAAGGTTTCTTTCTTTCATCAAGACCTTTCTCCATGCTTCCTAACAACTAGCAAATGTGATTTACTGACAAATACTCAGCTGCTTCTTGCATCTAAAAGCTATCTGCCCTTGGGACATGTAAGACAGCAGGACAATCCAATGATGAGTCATGGATGGTCCAAGGAGAGAGAGAATAGGGTTGGTGAAAAAATAGTTGCCTACTATATCTACATGTGTGTCAAATGTGAATAGGATCTTGTTAAAACTAATGACAACATTATTATAGTTCAGGTTCATATCAAGCATACCATGGTACTAACACCTTCATTCTCAGTGTACATATGTAGATGACAGTGAATGCAGGATTAATAGGTACATACCCAGGGAAGGGTATTGTCCAACCATAAGCAACATAGTCTATTCTTCATAACTTTTCAGGTGAAAATTTAAAATTAATCACAAGTGAATAGCTTGTAAACCAAACCTAGAAATTTCCAACGATTTAGTTTATAATATTTCAACCATTAGGCTATAATTAATAAATAAGTTCAAGCAAATATGTATCCTGGAATGCAAAGGACCTGCTCTGATAGCACTATTAGAATTCAGAAAGACCATCAAATAGGCAAAAATTATACAAGATAATACCAGATAGTGAAGAAAACAAATGTTGATGGCAGCAGGGATACTAATTTAAATTGTGTGGTAAGCAAAGGGCTCAACAAAGAGGTACCTGGGAAATGAGTCATGAATTATAAAGAACTCTCCACCTCCCCCAAATGCCACTCAAAGATCTAGAAGCGTTTCAGGCAGAGAGAACAGTCAATGTAAACATCCTCAGGCAGAAACATGCTTGACATGTTCATGGAAGGAAAAAAAGGCCAGCATGTCTAAAGCATAGAGAATGGTCTGAGATTAAAGAAGAGTCCAGAGCATGGAAAGCCTTCAAAAACATGTTATGAACTTTATAGATTTTATTCTATGTTCACCGTTGTGGACATACAGAATGTGATAATGACAAAGGAATGCAAATTATAGTGTCAACAGATTTCATATTTGCACTACATGCCATTACCATTCATGAAAGTGCTGTACCTCTTGAGGTTTTTAAAGCCACTGTCACTGCAAAGAAGAGTGAAATCCACTGAGAGTTGAAGGGAAGTTCTGCCCCTAAGTTGAACTCAACTGCTGCACAAACCAAAAAACAATAAAAAAGAACTATGGAAAAACCCTTTGGTATTAACTGCTAAGAACTTCCTATCAAACAAACCCAAATACTCACAGATCTTATCTATGACTGTACACAGACAAGAGCTTACAAAGTTAAAGCAACTACTTTCTAGGGTGCAAAGAAAGGGGATTTTTGTACCTGAATTAACCTGAGTGGTGACCTCCAGTGATCACATTCAATGTCATCTAATTATAAAGTAAATGTACACACAAAAGTGTGTATGTCCTGACTTGTCAAGAGACTATTTTATGGCATATCTACAAACTGAATCTATTTTTCACAGGTCAATGCTAAACTAGATAGAAAGTAATGTAGGGCTAAGGAGAAGCACTGAGCTAACCATACCTAAGATTGTCCCTCCTAGGAGTAAGGAGATTAAAGCCCAAAGAGCTTAAAATTGGCCAAATAAATAATAGTAGAACCAACACGAACTTACTGCTTTGTAGCTAGTTGAATTGGAATAAACTCATATTTCTCCTTAATTTAATACAACTTTAAATACTCTTCTGCATTATCAAGAAACAATTAGGCACTTCATTAGATAGCTTTACACAAATTCTACCACACACACACACACACACACACACACACACACACACACACACACAAAATATTACAATTCTAAAAGATGAATGCCTCAGCTACTCTGCTTTAAAATACTCCCCCTGGCCTTTTTAAAAAACCCTTCCAAGTGGCAGTATATGGGGGCCAAGGGGTAGTAGATATGATCCTGGTCAAATTTTCTCTTTTTCAAATGTTCTAAAATTAACATATAAAGCCAAAGGGTTTTTTTTTTTTAAAGCATCAAATACTAAGCGTTAAATTATTTCAAAATAAGGTTAACATTTTTTAAATTTTTCTTTTTTGTTTGTTTTTTGTTTTGTTAATCCTCACCCAATGATATTTTTCCATTGATTTTTAGGGAGAATGGAAGGGAGGGGGAGAGACAGAGAAAAACATCATCGATTGGTTGCCTCCCGCAGGTACCCCAAACAGTGCTGGGGATCAAGCCTGCAACCGAGGTGCGTGTCCTTGACTGGAATTGACAGGTCCCTTCAGTCAACAGGCCAACACTCTATCCACTGAGCCAACCAAGCTAGGGAACATACTATCTACATTACTAAGGTACTAAATTACATTACTGTGGAACAATGAGAGCACTTCTATGTTCACCATTGTAGAAATACAGAATGTGATAATGACAAAGGAATGCAAATTATAGTGTTTCCCATGAAATATGAGAAACTTAAAACCAAAAATATTTTACCAGAACCAATACTTAGTTATATCTACCTCTAAAGAATAGAAAATAGAAAGCAATCAGTAACATTCAAATTGTACACAAGTGACAGGCTGAAAATAATAGCATGGTGTTTTAAGTTCTAAAAGTCATATAGTTGGTGCATTTTTTTTAAAAAAAAGTATGTATATTTTGAGGTTTCTCATTTAGTTGAACTTAAAGAACACTTACATGTCTCAATCAGGTTTTAGATTTAAAAGAAAACCCAAACCATTCTACAATAAACAATAAAGCATAAATACATAACAAGTTTTACAAAGCACCATTTACAGCAAAATTTACCTGTAAATTTAAATAACTGGGAAAGGCAGAGTGAAAAATGAAACATAAATTCCTACTAATTTAAAAGTGATATTTTCCAACTATACTTCACATTTCTAATTTAATTCAGAGTTCTCCTAATATCATAAATATTGCACAATGAATTTCAGACCTAAAAATTGACATTTAACCTAGCAAAGGGCTGATATTCCGTGACAGAAAGTTTTGTGTTCTACCTTTAATGGTCTAAATAATGTAACATTCTAACCTTTTCTCAGGAACCATAGCAAGTTTTAATTCACTGCTTTATACAACCTATTAAATTTCATTAGCATGAAAAACTAAAAGATGATCTGTGAATATTTTTTTTAAAATCTGGGTTATGAAATTAGATTATTAAATTCTACTAATAACTGGCTGAATGATCTTAGGAAAGTCTCTAGTCCTTTCTGACACCCAGTTTCTTCATTTGTAAAGAATGAGATTTGAGCCAGTTTGACTCAGTAGATAGAGCAATGGCCTGTGGACGAAAGAGTCCCAGGTTTGATTCTGGTCAAGGGCTCATACATGGGTTGCAGGCTTCTCCCTAGCCTTGGTCCTGATCAGGGCACATGCAGGAGGCAACCAATCGATGTGTTTCTCTCACATCGATATTTCTCTTTGTTTTTTTCTCTCTCTTCCACACTCTCTAAAAATCAATGGAAAAATATCCTCAGATGAAGATTTTTAAAAAAATATATATTTTATTGGTTTTTTACAGAGAGGAAGGGAGAGGGATAGAGAGTTAGAAACATCGATGAGAGAGAAACATTGACCAGCTGCCTCCTGCACACCTCCTACCGGGGATGTGCCCGCAACCAAGGTACATGCCCTTGACCGGAATCAAACCTGGGACCCTTCGGTCCGCAGGCCGACGCTCTTTCCACTGAGCCAAACCAGTTATGGCGAAGATTTTTTTTAAAAAGAGTGAGATTTGACTGAATTCTCACAAGTCATTTTCAAAGCCCTAATGATTTGTCACTCTTTAAGTATGCTCTCATCTACTATTTTGTCTTGGTTTTCATGAATGACCCAAAATCTCAAAAAAGATTTCTTCCTTTGACTGCATGATCACACTAACTATGTAATCACAGGCGTAGGGTAGGCCTGGAACTACACAACTAAACATATATGATGAGAAACATTCAAATATACTGTTGAAATTCAAAGTTAGATTTATTTTTGGCAAATGCAGGTTTAAACCAAGGAGGATGACAAAAGCAGGAAAGAGCAATTAAGCTCTTGTTACCAACTGGAAATTCAATCAAATATATAAAAATAATATAGAATATATTTAAGTACATATCTAAATCACATCCCTTCTGGGATAGTCTTTCTCATATATATGTACTACTAGAAGCCCGGTGCACGAAATTCGTGCACAGCAGGGGGTTGTCCCTCAGCCCAGCCTGTACCCTCTCCAATCTGGGACTCCTGGAGGGATGTCCGACTGCCCGTTTAGGCCCGATCCTGGTGGGCAGTCAGATCCCTAAACGGGCAGTCGGACATCCCTCACACAATCCAGGACTGCTGGCTCCCAACTGCTTGCCTGCCTGCCTTCCTGATTGCCCCTAACCGCTTCTGCCTGTCAGCCTGATCACCCCCTAACCACTCCGCTGCCAGCCTGGTTGATGCTTAACTGCTCCCCTGCCAGCCTGTTTGCCCCCAACTTCCCTCCTCTGCCAGCCTGGTAACCCCTAACTGCCCTCTTCTGCAGGGTTGATCACCTCCAACTGCCCTCCCTTGCAAGCCTGGTCCCTCTCAACTGCCCTCCCTTGCAGGCCTGGTCCCTCACAACTGCCCTCCCTTGCAGGCCGGGTGCCTCCCAAAGCCCTCTCCTGCTGGCCATCTTGTAGTGGCCATCTTGTGTCCACATGGGGGCAGGATCTTTGACCACATGGGGGCAGCTATATTGTGTGTTGCAGTGATGATCAATCTGTATATTACTGTTTTATTAGATAGGATAGAGGCCTGGTGCACGGGTGGGGGCCAGCTGGTTTGCCCTGAAGGGTGTCACAGATAAGGTTGGGGGTTCCCTTGGGGTGTGGGGCGGCCTGAGCGAGGGGCCTGTGGTGGTTTGCAGGCCGGCCACGCCCCCTTGCAACCCAAGGGGAGGCCCTGGTATCTGGAATTTATTTTCCTTCTACAATTGAAACTTTGTAGCCTGGAGCGGAGCCAAGCCTGGGGCTCCGGCAGCCATTTCTGTGGCAGTTAATTCACCTTCTACAATTGAAACTTTGTTGCCTTAAGCGGGTGGGCCTGGCCAGGGTGTGCGGAAAGCTTTGCTTCCCCTGTTGCCGCCGGCAACCCTGGCCTGCTCTCTCAAGCTCCATTCTGCCGCCATTTGTTTGAATTTGTTTACCTTCTATAATTGAAACTTTGTAGCTTGAGTGGAGGCTTAGGCCTGCAATGGTTATGGAAAGCTTGGCTTCCTCTGTTACCTGGGAAACCTTGCTCTCTGTGGCTGTAGCCATCTTGGATTGGGGTTAATTTGCATACTCGCCCTGATTGGCTGGTGGGCGTGGCTTGGCTGGTGGGCGTGGCTTGTGTAGTGGAGTGATGGTTAATTTGCATATTACCATTTTATTAGAGAGGATGTTTGTTATATGTACTGTTACCATGAGATTCCATATAAACATTGTTGTATCTGAGAATCTTATGTTAATGTGTTCAAATCTCTGAAATAAAACTAGCCACAAAGAAAACTTGATCTTAAGGAGAGACACATTGCAAAGCAATGTTTAAGAATAACGAGCACCACCATCAGAAAACCCATGCAAGAATGTGAGGCACAAAGTGAAGATCACCTTAGCCTTAGTAAGGTGTGGTAGAAAAGAATCTTTAAGGATTGAATTAGATTATAGTGTTCATGTATAACTGTGACTAAAGGGAGTGTATATACAGAATATAAAATGATGACGTGAGAGGTTTAAATGAGAGTAATTGTAAAATGCTAAGACAGTGCCTACCATGTAGAAAGCACTGACCTGGCCAACTATTAAAAATTGAATATGTAATTTTATTTTTCCAAACCTAAGATTTTGAGCCCTTGAAACAACATCATATGCAACAAATTGTCACAACTTCCTAATGATACGTAACGTAATTTTAAAAATCTATCTACCTCATTTTAAAACGTATCTTCAAATTCATTAACACGCCTCCCATCAAAGGTGAAACCCACAGCCCCATGTAAAAGAATGAAACTGAACTCCTATGTTACGCGGTACACAAGCATCAGTCAAAATGGACGAAAAGACTTGAACATGAGAACTGAAACTCCTGGAAACAAACAAACAGCATAAGCTCATTGACATCAGTCTTGGTAATGATTTTTTTAAATTTGACACCAAAAGCAAAAGTAAACAAATGAAACTGTTATCGGGGAAATCGGGGTATCCCTTTTCCCACTGAATGAGGGGGGTGGGGAGGAGGGTGCGGAGTCCTTATGGTGTCTTGAGAAAAATAATTTTCTGAGACTTGCACGACAAGGATGAGTGGCTTTTATTTTTGTGAGATTTCATCCCAGGGTTTCCAAAGTCCCATTTCCCTGGGTCCAATTGTAGAGGAAGTACAGCTGGGGTTTCAGTAGAGCTACAAGCAAAGGCAATGCCCAACGTTTCTGTTCCATATCGCAGCTGGGTCCAGTTCAGCATCGGGCTAGTGGAGTCCATTAGTCCGGTGTGTGGGGGGCCCACATGGCTGTGGGCGAATGGAGGGGAGCCAAGAAAGCATGCCCCCTGCAACAAGAGTCCCAAGAGAACGATAACTTTCTTCTGGGGATTAAATATCCCAAATTTCATACCATTGCAGTGGCCACGCCTATTCTGGCCAATGACCTGTTCCCAGGTGTGACTGACAAGTGCCTTCCTGACATCACCCCAACTTTACTGGGCATGTGTCTATCTTTTCTTCCAAGTCCCTTCCCCCGAGCGATCTGCAGGGCAGGAATAGACTGGTGAATCCCTGGGGAGTGTAAAGCATTAGCTTTCTGGTAAAGATGCCCAAATGACATGCCTATAATATTTCACCGTCCCTTTGCCCCTTCCCTGTTATTAATAACTAGGTTAATTACAGCAGTATCAGAATCACATCAAACTAAACAAACAAATAAACAAAAACTTCTGCACAGCAAAATGGAAGACAACCTACCAAATGGGAGAAAATAATTGTAGATCATATATCTGATAAGGGGTTAATATCCCAAATATATAAAAGCTTATACAACTCAACAGCAGAAAAACAAACAATCCCATGAAAATACTGGCCCAGGATCTGAATTCACAGTTCCAAAGAAAACATATGGGTGGCCAACCGGTGCATGGAAAAGAGCTCAACATCAATAGTCATCAGGGAAATGGCAATCAAAACCTTATCACTTCACACCTGTTAAAATGGTTATTATCACAAAAGATAAGACGTAGCAAGTGTTGGAGAGAATGTGGGGAAATGGGAGCCTTGTGTGCACTCGTGGTGGAAATGCAAACTGGTGTAGTCACTATGGAGAACAGCATGAAGGTCCCTCAGCATTTTTAAAAATAGAACTACTGTAAGATCCAGCAATCCCACTTCCGGGTGTGCATCCGAAGGAAATGAAAAGACCAACTTGAAAAGGCGTCTACACTCCCAAGTTCATTATTTATAATAGCCAGGATACGGAAACAACCTAACAACCTAAGTGTCCATTTATGGATGAATCAATAAAGATTTTTTTTTTTTTAAAAAAAAGGAGATCCTACTATTTGCAATAACATGGATGTACCTTGACGGCATTATGCTAAGTTGAAGTAATTCAAGCAGAGAACAAATACAATGTGAACTCACTTATATATAAAATCTTAAAAAATATACAAAAAAACTGATAGGTACAGAGAACAGACAGGTGGTTGCCAGAGGTGGAGCTGGGAGGAATGAGTCAAGAGTGTCAAAAGGTACCAACTTTCAGTTATAAAATAAGTCCTAGGCATGTAATTAATGTGTAGCATGGTGACTATAGTTAATAATACTGCACTGTATATTTGAAAGTTGCTAGGGGATATCTTCAAAGTTCTTTTTACAAGAAAAAAGTTATAATTATGTGCAGTAATCGATGTTAATTAGATATATTGTGTTGACCACTTGGCAACATATGCAAATATCAAGTAATGTTATACACCTCTGATTATGTCAATTAACTCAAATTTAAAAGAAAACCTATATTAACTAAAAACATCATCAACAACAACAAAAATGAAACAGTGGTTGTTCAAAGGATGAAGGATGGGGTGTTGCTCCTTCCCTCTTTATTTTTCTTCCTTTTCTGTTTCATCTTGCTTGTGAAAGTGGCCATCCTCACTCATCTGTTCCTGAAAATGGCAAGAGATATACTTGCCCACAAACTAAATTAATCTACAAATCTGCTCTCATTTGATCCAGAAAATACCTTTAAAGAACTTTTAAAACATTTATTTCAACAAGCACCTTCATAAGCTGCTGGCAGGAATGCAGATGGTGGACATACTTTAAAAAAACACACTATTAGGCATTTTCTTAAAAAGTTACATGCATTTTCCATTCAACACAGCAATCTCACACCTAGGTGCCTACCCAACAAAAATGAACATATATGTCCACATAAAAACATGTACATAAATGTCCACAGCAATATCATTCATGGTTAGCCAAAAAGTACAATTAATTCAAATGTCCATCAACTGGTAAATGGTTAAATAATATTGGTTTGTCCGGACAACAAAATATTATTCAGCAATAAAAAGGAATAAAGTACTTGCTACAACATGAATAAACCTCAAAAACATTATGCTAAGTGAAAAAAGGCCAAAAATAAAATCCATAATGTACAATTCTATTTATATGAAATATTCCAAAAAAGCAAATCTAGAACGACAGAGTGTAGAGTAGTTGTGGCGTGGGACTGCAGACTGACTGTAAAAGGGCATGAGGTTTCACTGTGGTGATGAGAATGTTCTAAAACTGAACGTATTTATGCCTGAACAACTCTGTAAGTTCACTAAAATCCATTGCATTATCTATTCTAAATGAATGCATCTTTATGGTATGTACATTATACTCCAATAAAAGTTGTAAAAGTATACACTGCATACACTGTCTAAAAAAAAAAGTTTATTCCACGCCTACTGCATTCAAAGTCTGGCTAAGCACTGTGACATAGCCCCCATACTCAAACTTAAAATATAGTACAATATTCACATTAAAAAGAACATAGGAAATCTTTAAATAAACAAAAACAGTGGAAGCCAGTTCCCCACCTCTTGAACAAGGGCTGGTCTAAGTGACTCACTTCTCCGTGTCTGAAGCAGTGGTTGTGTGACTTCAGAGACGAGGTCAAACAAGGCAGAATAGCTCTTCCTGGCTCTCTTTTCTCTTGGGTCATGACCTCTGGAAGTCCTGATTCTACACGTAAGAAGTCTGACTAGTCTACAGTACCTTGCTGAAGAGAACACATGGAGAAAAATGTCCAAGGAACCCAATGCCAGCCTCCTGTTATTGGTTGAGTCTTTCCAGCATCAACCAGAAGACACGTGAATGAGCCTTCAGACAACTGAAGCCCTGAGTCCTCAAGCCATCCCAGGTTACAAGCGGAATAGTGACGAGCTGTCCCCACCGAGCATGTCCAAACTACAGATTCACGGGCAACGTAAATGGTGTCATTTCAAGCCACCAACATTTGAGTTGGTTTGTTACACAGCATTGGAAAAACAGACTATCAGCTTATCCATATATTCTTAAGTATTGGAAAACACAGTTAGTAGGGAGAACAAAGTAACATTCTCTAAGAAAGCATTAAAACTCCCAAAGGCTGGCAAATTTTAGCAACAGGTTGGTCCTATTTGTTTCTATCACAATGTACAAACCTCAATTTCCACTGTGGATAAGTTGATTGTCAGTGTTCAATTTTACAGCAGAGACAAAACATTAAGAGTAAAATTACCTTTGACAAAAAAGAATAGGTATTTAGACAAGTTAGATGTAGAAATATGCAAAAAAAAAAAGAGGCGGAATTAGATTTTTGTCAGCATCCTGTACTTATAGGATATAAAACCCACATTGTAGTTGGCTGTGATGGCAAGCACACACTTCGTTTCTGGTAAACTAAAAAGGAATCCAGCTTGCTGCTCAGCATATCAATTCAGAATCTTCCAGGCCCTATGTCCAAATCAATTACTTGGATTCAGGGTCAGCCTTTTTTATTTATTTACAGCAGGTTTGCTTCCTTCCATCCCATATACTGTGCCCCTGCAGGGTACCACATCTGACCAAGCTAACCTTTTCAGGATAGCGTAGAAAAGGAGAGGTAAGGAAGAGTACCAGTAAGAGAACATAATCAATAATTTGTGAGAAACCCGGCTGGAGTTAGCTGCAATCCTATATAATAAAAGGCTAATATGCATATCGACCAAAAGGCAAACGATCGGTCGCTATGATGTGCACTGACCACCAGGGGGCTGATGCTCAACACAGGAGCTGCCCCCTGGTGGTCAGTGCGCTCCCACAGGGGGAGCACCGCTCAGCCAGAAGCCGGGCTCACAGCTGGCAAGCGCAGCGGAGGCTCCCACCTCCTTGGCAGCACTAAGGATGTATGACTGACAGCTTAGGCCAGCTCTGCGCGGGAAGCGGGCCTAAGCCAACAGTCGGACATCTCCCAAGGGCTTCTGGACTTCGATTTTTGTGCATCGGGCCTCTAGTATTCAATAAAAGCTTGTCAGAGATTCTAGCAAACATCCCTTAACTGAACTTTTATTCCTAAGAGAATTCATCACTCTTACTATGACAAGATCCTAAAAGATTTTGTCTGCACCTTGTGTTCAGCGAGCTTTATTCTAATTCTTGTATTAGTTAGGAGGTTTCAATGGCAAGGAGTAGAAAACCCACTTTAACGGGGTTTTAATGAGACAGAAACATATCAATCCACGTAACAGAAGAATTAGGAGTATGCCAAACTTCAAGACCCAGAAATTCAAAGAAAGCATCAAAAAAATAGGTTCTTTCAGTCTCCAAGCTGCTGCCCAACATGTCAGCCTCATCCCATAGCTCCTGGCAGGAGAGCCATCAGACATCTATGTCCTTCCAGTCTAGTCCTGGCAGAGTAAACAGATTGCCTCTGCCCACACAGAAACCCGAAACCCTTACTGTTTGCCTAAGTGTGCCGGCTGAGCCATGTGCCTAACAGGGAGTCCAGTACTCTGCTGAGTGGCCTGGACATGGACTCACAAAGCCATGTGACAAGCAGGCCAGGTTACTCTGATGGGCTTACAGCTCAGGCTGCAGATGGGGAAATGGGCCGAATAGAGGCCAGAGACCAATTTCCAGGTCCACTAAAAGGCAAATCACCCGTTGAATGGTCTATTTGGTTAATGAGAAAAAGAAATTCCTCAGTTTCCAAGTGGATTTTGTTCTAAAACTTCACCTTTATGTCAGTTTTTATCTTAAAATAATTAGGGCATAGGAGGCATGGAGTGCATTTTCCCAGTGACGAATGTATTTGCCATGTGCCCAAATTAGCTCTTGGTACATTTACACTATTTATAGTTGAAATATTTAGGCTGAGAATGCCTCTCCCCGTCCTTTCCCAGTGGGTCAGAAAAAGCAAAAACCACCTATAGGCGCTGGTGCCCTGGCACCGAGGGGCAGAAACAGAATTCTTCACAAGCGACCGTCAGGGAGGGCAGCACCAGCGGGCGGACCGAGACCTTCGCAGGAGCAGCAGCTCAGCGGGCAGGAGCCTGAGCTTCCCCATGCCCCTCTGCGCTTAGGAAACACGCAGGAGTCACAGTACAACAACGTTCTGTCTGGGATTTTCTCGACACACAGAAAAACACACCAGTTTTTCTAATACAGCGCTATAATGTCCTAATAATGTGGATGACTCCTTTTAAATTAAGTCAGCTCTGTGTTCTTGGTAATTAATATTTATGTACATTGTCCTTGAATTGCTGCATTTCTTTTAAGGAACTCAGAAATCCATAGCGTAAAAAAAGGGGGGGTGGGGGACGGGGTAGCTGTCATACTTCCAACAATGGATAAATTTTTTAAAATAAGTAAAAATTAAATAAGAAAATAAAAACCCTTCTTTAATAGCCTAATGATTTTCATGAGCACACACTGATGACAGTAAACAGAACCACGCCTTAGAGGGCACAGCCCGTTTAATCCTCGAAATAGCCTTGCAGGCAGAGCATAGGTGTTACTGACCTCAGTTCACACACATGGAAACTCAGGCTTTGGCACTTCAACAATGTGCCCGAGTTCACATGGTTAGAACACAGGGGCCAAAGAATTCCGCGGTGGCAGATATGACTCCAACATGCCCGCACAGAGAATCCCAACTAACAGAACTTAAAAACACTTTTATAAATCAGGTCCTCCCACATTTCCCTTGCCCCATACATATTTCCCTTGCCCCATACATTCATTACTCACAGTATTTTGAGAAGGGGGGAAAAAAATTACGTTCCAAGAAAAATGTTTCCCTCTGCTTTTTCCCTTTGGTTCTGAAATAGTAACCTGTGGTGCCCTCGGAGGTTGCTCTCAGCAGGATGTTGACCTTGCGAGGGATGACAAATTGTCTGCCTGTGCACCATTTCCCAACAATGCCAGATGACAGTCCCACTGTCTGACATGACTATTATAGTTGGCGCTGAGCCAAGTAGATAACTAGTTCATTTTCTGTTCACCAAAAGCTGAAATCCTACCCAAGCAACAATCCGACAAGAATGTCGGTATGGGAGATGACTTGGGATGTTATCTCCAGATCAGGGCTTCTCAGACTTTAAGATGCACAGGACAGACCTGGGATCTCATTCCAATGCGGGTTCCCATGTAGGACTGGGCAAAGCCTGAAATTCTACATTTCTAACAGGTGATCATTTGATTCTGATGCTGCTGCTTCACGGTGCACACTTTCAGTAGCAACCATTCAGTTCACGGCAAAAGAAACACCTGTATTCTTCAAATTACAGCAGCAAACAAAGCACTCAGATTATAGCCACAGGTTGCCAATCCTATATAATAAAAGGCTAATATGCAAATCGACCGAATGGCAGAACGACTGGTCGCTATGATGTTCACTGACCACCAGGGGGCAGAAGCTCCACACAGGAGCTGCCCCCTGGTGGTCAGTGCACTCCCACAGGGGGAGCACCGCTCAGCCAGAAGCCAGACTCACAGCTGGCAAGCGCAGCGGCAGTGACGGGAGCCTCTACCACCTCAGTGGCAATCGGACATCCCCCGAGGGCTCCCAGACTGCAAGAGGGAGCAGCTGGGCTGAGGGACTCCTGGGAGTGCACGAATTTTGTGCACCGGGCCTCTAGTATTAATCATAAATGTCTAGTATCCTTTCCTAAATTGGTATTTTCATTTACCACCCTCCTGAATGTGCTGCTGTGTCATGGACAGTGTTTTCAAAAGGCCATTGTGCATAATGCTGGTCAAGCCTGGGAAATGTAATTTACTATGTCCTCCTCTTGGTGAGACACAGTGCACAAGCGTATTTAAACTTGAAATGTACTCTCTAGTATAAAACATGTTCGTACCAGCGCAGTCTGTAGGACAGCAATTTCTCAAGCCTGTCCCTGGCTCAGCTTTGCAGGGCCTGGAATAAAGAAAGCGCTAAGTAAAGCCTGTAAAAACTCTTCCATTGAACTTTGCAAAGCACTGAAGAAATTTTTTAAAAAATCCTTTGGGATCCTCTTACGGCGTGTAACACAGAGGGAGAAAGGTATTACCCTCATGCTTTGCCACTGATTATATGTCAAGCTTTGATCAAAAACAAACCTGGGGATGGATAGTGTCAAACACAACAGGTATCCCAAACAGCAGGGCTCCGGGAATGCCACGTGAAGACAGGTGACCTTTACCTCCCATTGTCCCTCTAAATCTGCTCAGTGGGAGCCGTCCTTCATCTGCTCTCAGGAGGAGACAGCAGATGGTCCCCATGACTTCTCTGGACATTCAGGAAAGGAAAGCCTCTATACCCGCCACCCACACCCCCACTCCCACCTGGTGTATGGGAGAATCTATGATCTGTCAAAGGTGGGTTCTAGCTGACTTCTTTTCCTTCAAACAAACCACATTTCCCACTCTTTTTGTTACTAAACATTTCCAGGATTGCTGTGGGGTAACTTACAGGCGAGTTCTTGCTCAACACTTAAAAACAAAGTCTTCTTGCTCTCTGGCCATGGAGATGACTAAAGCCACCCCTGTCTTGTGGGTATTTTCACAGGTTCCTTAGAGACTCCGTTCCCTAGAGGGTCCTTCCATCCACTGGGCAGTCAGTGTCTCTCTGCTTTGCCTAGCCACTCTCCTGACCAGGGGTCTGTGTCATGGCCTCTTACTCATGGCGTTCCCTTCCCTCATGGCATGATTCCTGTTTCTAAATGGCTCCAGGTAAAATTTCCACCCTGAGTTGCCCAACGCGTCCTTGGTATCCAAGCACCCTTGACATGCCTTCAGCTAGGAATGTACTCACTGCCCGAGGAGCTCGGCTGCCTGCTCCACATGTCACAGGTTCCATCAGCTTCCTAAGTATCAGGGGGGGATCACACTATTGTGCCCATGACTGCAGGAAGCTTATACCAAGACCAGTAGTTCCACATGCAAGACAGCAGATCTCATGCAAAAAATCCTTCTCACAAAATCACTCCATAACCACCACGGTTTATCCACGTGGAATACGAGCACTGTGTCACTCGTTTTTGCTGCTTTCTTTGAAAATCTGTACAACGTTCTGGAATCTCACTTCTGCATAGCCAGTGGGAAAACATTTTTCCCAGCCGAGCAGTAAAAGGAACGGCGTGCTTCAGACAGGCAGAGGTGACATCAGCAGGAGGAATTTCTCTGGGAGGGAATGAGACGGTCCCTGAGGATTTCCGAAAATTGCTAGGTAAGAACAGGGATGCTGGGGGTCTGGAAAGCATGGAATCTGAGACATGGGGGCAGTAAACCAGTAAAACATGAGCTGTTACTCTTAATACAATTTCATTAACACTCAAGGGCTGATAAGATATAAATTCAGTTTAATAAAATATGACAATAAATGCTCAATTATGCTCATCAATGAAGGCCACAAATTATTCAAAGTTATACATATCTGCTCTTCAAGTGCATTAAGTAACTCAGTGTAATTCTCACGTTCTAATGGTACTGCCCCTGGAACACGCTGAGGTTACCTTGGTTATCCAGAGCATACACCTCTAAGTGGGAGGCACCGGAGTCCGGAGGGAGGAAACATATCCAGAAGCATCCTGAGTTGCAGGGGTGGTCCATTTAGGATTTCAAAATCAAACTATAGACAGGCCACAAAATGGATACCATACATATTTAATAACAATCTGATTCGTGCATTTCCCCAACAGGAAATTATAGGATGTATTCTACCCCAAGCCACAAGATTTACTTAAAATGCTCTACTCACAATCAGCAAAACTCTGGCATAAATGTTACACGGATTCCTTCAACATCACATCCTCAAGAATACAAAGAAAGGGAGGGAGGAAGGGATGGAGGGAGAGGAGAAGGAGGGAGGAAGGGAGGGAGGGAGGGAGAGGAGAAGGAGGGAGGGAGGGAGGGAAAGCCAAGAAAGGGAAGGGAAGGGAAGGAAAAAGAAGGGAAGGGAGAAAGAGAGAGAAAGAAAAAGAGAGTAAAGAAAACCAGCATTTCACCCACTAGAATAAAAAATAACTCATCCATCAACCTGGACTCCTTAATCCTGAATGTAAGTGTCTATGGTAGAGATCAGAGACTCTAGTGAAGTGGAACATTTGACAAAAAAACGAATCTCAGTCACCGCATGGCTTTCCTCATCCTATTATCTGCAGAGCTCTCTAGCGACATCGAGCATCTCGAAACAAATAAATAAATATACCCAAAAGGCTCTGTTTTCAAAAATAGCTGCCTAAATTGAAGCCGCAAAACACATGCACATTGAACGAGGGTGCCTGCCCACACAGGCTGGACTTGTAAAGACTGCAACGAAAGAATGAAAAACAGAAGGAGAAATCTGGGAGGGGCACTTCCAGGGAGACCTAAGGGCCAGGCAGTATAATGGATACAGGGCGTCCCCATCGCATCCCCGCCGAAAGGACTGCCCAGCAGCCCGCAGAGCACTGGAGAAGAGGAAGCACCCGTTCACATTTTCTCTGTCTGAGCTAACACAAGCCGGACGCCAAGATCCAAACATCTTTACAAACAAATTAGTCACTAAATGAATAGTAAAAGCGCTTTTTCTGATATAATAAAAATTTTGTTGTTTTTATTTGAATAGCTAATATGAATTTTAATCCCATTCACTTCATGGTTTTAGTTAACATTTCCAGATACTAAGTGGGTTTTGTTAATAGCCCTATGTAAATTACAGCCCAGCCTGTGTGGCTCAGTGATTGAGCATGGACCTATGAACCAGGAGGTTGTAGGAGGCAGCCAATCAATGATTCTCTCTCATCATTGATGTTTCTGTCTCTCACTCCCTCTCCCTTCCTCTCTGAAATCAATAAAAATTGATTTTTAAAAAAGTTAAATTATAGTTGTGTTGATAACCCTTTATATTATCAGAATTAACATCCAACTGGATTAGAAACAAGGTATGTATGAGAAACATAGAATATAATATGAATACAAAGTATTTGAAATCTATGTTCACACAATTTAACAATTATTAAATCAGAGTAGCTAGTTTATACCAGCTGCTTAATTACAAATTACTTCAAGTTTCCGGGAGCCATCCATTTTTTATTTTATCAGTAAAATCACTGCTCCAAAATGTTTCCAGCAAGCACTTCTCTTAGTGTTATACTCAGAATTACAACATTATTTCTCATGATTAATGTGCCATACCCCCAATCCTATTAACTGTTTTTGCTTTGTTTCTCTATTAGTTCATTTATACAAACATTCACTCATCATAATGACTAAACCCAGCTGTGCTGAATACTAAGGATCCTGAAACAAGCAATGCAGCCTCAAGGAGCCTATAGCTTACAATGAAAAACAAATAAATAAGCAATGACTGCAAAACGTGCAACAGAGGCACCAGTTACTAAAAACTCATATTTCAAGCTGTTTTCATAGACACTATTTAAGTTTATACATAACTCATGGAGTAGGGAGAAGACTTATTTAAAATCCGAATATTCCAGAGTGTGGACCTCAAAATTAAATCCATCATCCAAAATGATACAACTGATTAACGGCAGTCTCAGCTAAGAGAATGTAAGCCCCTCGTCTTTTCTCTGCACCAAGCTGCATTTCCCAGTTTCTAAAAACCTAACCAAGTCACCATCGTACACACAACTAGTTCCTGAATCCGTGTCCTTCCCAGATCTGCACTCAGGATGCCATGCCAGCAGCGAGTGCAATATTCTCTATGCTCTGATCCTCTGAAATTTTAATGACTCCGTCCTTTCTTTCTCATTTCTCAACTGTCTCTCTTAACCTCCCTTGTCATCCCCGTCTGGTAGAAAGGATTTGAGTCATTAGTAGTCTATGAATGAAAACAACGAGGGCAAGCTTAAAGTAAGCACCATTAAACTTGAACTTGGAAAAAAAGGGCCAAGGGCAGACCACACAACTATGTAAGCATGTGCGGAAAAGATGTGGCCACCTAACAACTGAGTAATAACTGCATGCTGGCCTGGGAAATTTCTCACAAACAGCCCTGTAGCTTTATTTCCAAAGGCTCCCGGGCTCCCTCTCCTCCCACCCCATTCCCGCCCACCTCCAGAAATGCTTAGTGTGTAAAAGCACAAACGTTGCTTTAATTACAACAAACGGACTCGAACAAACTAGTGGTTAATTCTTGGCCAAATTATGCCCTTATGTTTTCCTGCAAGGCTTTGCTTACAGATTTTCATCTTCGCTTTAGAATTTTGCTTTTGAAATCGTCATCAGAATAAACACATTCTGTTCAAATACCCGCAAAAAATAACATTTATAACCTTTAAATGTGGGTTTGGATTTAGGGGGGGGGGGGCGGGGGGAGGATTACTAGAGACAAATCATAGGACTAAAGGGAGAGCTTCTAAAAAGAGGGCGGGGCTTATGAAGACAAATAGATAATGGTGTATATTCGGTAACCTAGTGATCTCAATATTTTAAATGGACGGTCTACGAGATTCATGAGTGAAGGGTTAATGAAACAGAGGCTTTTTCCAGTTAGAAAAATATCTCAGCCTTCACTGGCTGCTGCTTAGTTCAAGGGCTTGCAGAACACTCCAAAGAAAATATCCCCTCTAGTAATACTTGGATTAAAATGGTGATTTGGGTGTTTTGGCCAATTAAGACCCTAGGGAACTGCAGGGCTCAACCAGACCCGGCCTCTGTAATATAAAGCTGAACCATATGTGGTGGTAGTTTCTCAATCACATCAATCTGATGGAGGGAAGCCAACCAAGGAAGAAAACCTATTGTCACACTGCCTGCGCTGACTTCAGCCGCGACGACAGCGCTGAAATATCCTTTCCCGGAGGAGCCTCTGAAGCTAGCGGTGGTCCCGCGGCGACTCAGAGAAGCCTGGGGTGAAGCGAAAACCAAACCGGCAACCCTGCATGCTGTCTCTCAGGGCGAGAGCTTATGTAAGTTTTATAGTGAAACAAACCAAGTTAAACGAAGCAAACGGTACTCCTTGACCTAAATGGGATGTTGGTTTCTAATTCTTTCTTATTTCAGTGTGAAACTACCCACAGTGTGGGCTTCCAAGCTTACTATCTAAAATGAATTTGCCACAATCTAGTTTGCTGGCAAGAAAAACACAGCTTTGAGACTGTAGAGTCCAGTGGGAAGGTAACCAGAGGGAAAGAGGGGCCCTGGCCATGGCTCTAACCCTGCCAGCTGTGCCACTGTCACCTGTGTGCGTGCCAGGCCTCTCCTCAATTGAATGAGAGTACCAGCAAGCACTCCACTTCTAAATCATTCATTCATTCATTCATTCATTCATTCATTCATTTTTGAGAGAGACAGAGATCAATTTGTTTTTCCACTTATTTATGCACTCCTTGGTTGATTCTTGTATATGCCTTGACTGGGGGTCACACCCACAACCCTGGCATATCAAGACAATGCTCTAACCAACTGAGCACCCGGCCAGGGCCACTTCTAAAAATCATCTTTAACCCTCATTCAGGTTTGGCTAACCAAGCAAATTTATAGTTTTTGTATCAGACTGTTAGGCATGGATTTGTTCATTCATTCTTTCTTGTTTCCATCAGTATTTAAAGTGATACTGATATCCTTCCCCTTTCCCCCCAATGACCCCCTCCACCTCGCTCCTGCCCTCCCAAGCCTTCACCACACTATTGTCTGTGCCCATGGGTTATGCATATATGCATATAAGTTCTTGTTTATTCATTCTCAAAGGTTAGTTCCTGTTGCTACTAAATTATCCAAAGATTTCCAACTCTTTGGTCATAGATGATTACATTTGTTAACTGTAAAACTTTCTGCTCTGGGAAAAGGAAAATTGTGTATCCTTTTCCACACAGTTCACAGGGGCACAGGGCAAAGCATCCTATATAATAAAAGCCTAATATGCAAATCTACCAAACAGTGGAATGACCGGTCGCTATGATGGCATTGACCACCAGGGGGCAGACGCACAATGCAGGAGCTGCCCCCAGCCTGCAGGCCCCAGGCCAGCCAAGGCGGGTGCCAACAGGGGGCACCCCTGATCGCCCCGCAGAGGAAGGCGACCAGCAGCGGCAGCGGGGGGCGGGGCTGACGATCGGGCAGCACCAGCCTGGCCAAGATGGGTGCCAGTTGGGACCCCCCCAATTGCCCCACCAGTTGCCCCACAGATTGGCCCTGATCACCGTCCAGGCCTAGGGACCCTACCCATGCACAAATTTTGTGCACCGGGCCTCTAGTTTTATAATGATAGACAATTGCTCCTCTCAAGGCACCTGGAAGTTTTTCAGATTATATCAGTACAGCTTACAAATACTGTAGAAACAATTTGATCATTTCTGCCATGACTGAGGAAATTGAAGGATTGTTTTCAGAAGGAAATTTGGGAGATCCAATTAACTAGTGTTAAAAAAAAAAAAAAAAGGCAATGAATGAGTTGTAGAAAATGACAATGAAATAGAAATTGGTTTTATTCGTTACTACTATAAGAGGAGACCAAAACTTCATGCACCCAGCCCCTAGCCAATCTCATAATTCCCCAATGATTCAACAGAAACTTATCTGGGCAATGATGATAGAAAAATAAAGAACAAAAAACACTAAGAAATACTCAGCTATCAGAAATGCTAAGGTTTTTCTAAAGATACAAACTAAAATTTGCAAGTGAATTCAGAATGAATTACAGTTATACTTTGAGGAAATTCCAAATTTTATTCCAGAGCTAAATTACTAAAAATATTTGTGTTCTGGACAAGTAGTGAATTTTGTAGTATCAACTCAAGAGTACCAAATGCTACCCTCTAGATAGTTCTAAGTCCTGTGGAAATGTGGTAAGCAGTTAGACATGAGCAGAGCAAGGATGATGGGCCAGGTACAGAAGACCATCAGGGCAGAAAGCCCCGGGTGCCCAGCAATGGGAAAATCCGGGAAAACAAGGATCTTGCCCCAGGGGTAACCTTTCCTCCCCGAGCATATCACTTGGACAGGGATAACATCTAGTCCTCAGTTGCGTTTCAGCTCAGGCCTGGCAAAGCAGAAAAACCAGACAAGCAGTCCGGACCCCGCAGCTGACCTCAGGACCAGCTGCACTGACTAATGAACTTTTGGCCTGGCTCTGACCAATCAGTGGAGACCACGACCCTGAAAGACCCCACCTGCAAAGCTGATGAATTTTCTACTGAGATCCTCTCCTGGGACCTCCCCTAAATTCTCCAGCCTTTAAAGCTTTTAGAATGGAGGACCCAGCACATTCTCCCTCCCTGGAGCATGCCCACATCTATTCCCTTCCCCTTCACTCCCCCCCCCCAAATGTGTATTACCTTCTTTACCCTTCCCTCTCCTCAGCTCCAAGGGCACCTTCTTTTGCCCCTGTAACTTGTTTCCTAAGCCCATTTCTTCTACCACTCATTTCTTCTACCTCTGACTTTCTAAATAAGCTTTCTCTTCTATTTTGAGTCCTGGCTCTGAATTCTTTCCTAGCTAGAACTCAAATACCCAGTTTCTGAACCCAGGTCAGGTCTGACACCACAGGTCTAACACCTAGTGCCATTCATGCCACCGCCAACAGAAGGAGTATCTTCTAAATGGCAAAACGTCTTCACACAGACAGATGTTTTACTCATTAGTTTCCCTAGGACAGTACTTCGAGGACAGTCATCAAGAATGCAGAGAAACTAATGAGTGGCAGCATCTAGCTAGATGAAGAAATCAAGAGAAAAAATACAGTTCCTGCTCTGAAAATGATTTAAATCTAGAGTCACTGGAAATAAGCCCATCATTTGCCACTGAAGAATGTGGCTTTGATCAAGGTAAAGTAAGAATGAATACACAAACATTGCTCAAGATGTTTCAGTTGTCAAAACAAAGTGTTGCTTCGAACTGCATTGGAAGTAAAAGAAATGTAAATATATAGGAAAAGAATATTAAGTAGAAAAATAAGGTGGTAAAAAAAGATAAGTTGATTTAAAAGAAGTCAATAAAAGGGGGAGAATATGTCTGCTGCTTCTTTGTTTTTCTTTTCCTTTTTGCTATTCTTTTTGGGGGAGGGGGAATATAACTTGCCCATGCATCCAAGCACTATTTTTTTGGCTACATTTTACTGACACTGATCAAACAATGAGATGATTCTTTCGTTTTGAACAGGCTGCCAAAAATCATCCTCCCTCTGCCTCCACCCAACAGTTCACTAGTACTCAAAATTTAATTATGTGGAAACTGGGAAATGCTGGTATTTCCAAACTACATAACAAAGAAGCCTTGCTCTACTCCCACTCCAGTCTCCTTCCCTGGGCCACACTTGGCTCCAGGGGCTAGTCTCTTTACATCAATTTCCCTGGGGGCTAGTCTCTTTACATCAAGTTCCCTGCATAGTCAGGGCTTTGGATCTGCCACCTGAAAGGGCCTAGAATCTGCCTGCTTTTTTTCAAAGCAAACTGTCCTAGTCACCACAACGTCTGGTTACCTCACTCCATACCCATCTCTCTCCGCCTCCAAGATCCCCTTTGTATTTCCATCCCAATTCAACAAGCCAGTGTTTTCTAAATGTCTCAGGTTTATGTTAAGCTTTTCTATGTAACTAGACAGTAGGCCTGACTCCAAGGCTAAGTCAGACCCTTTCTCACATCTCCCAGACAGCTGAAAAGGGAAGCAATTAATAACAATGATTTTTTAAAAATCTGATGACTGACAGTTAATAAAAAGTAGTTCTAAAACACCATGTAGTTATTACAAATTATTCCTGGCAACCATACAGTAAACTTTTATGCACTGAACCAATATGAAAATTAGCAGTTATAGTCATATTTAAAAACTGAAGCTGTAATCAACAATATATCACAAAAGTAATAAGTAACCACTTTCAACTTCTTTATTACTAAAACTAAAAAGTCTAACTCTGCTCTAAATCCCAAATATTTGCCTATATGTACACTGGGCATCCTGAGGTTCAGTTATGAATCATGGATGGATTAAAGTAATACCAACATACTATTCAGCAATATCATAAATTTGACTTAGCACAAACTAACCCATCAGCTGTAACAATCATTAACAAGTTGCTTTCCTTCTTCAAATGGAGATTCTTTTTAAAGAATGATGTAGGTTCAAGTTTTCTTCATATCTTTTTAAAGCCTCTTAAAAACTTTCCAGGGAAATTTGAACAAATGCCTTATCATTATCATTATCATTCATTATCATTCCCAATAGAAGCAAAAAATGTCCAAGAGTCCCTCTACAGATGAGAACAATGTTCTCCAACTGGCATCTCCAATGGGCAACTAGGACGGCTGCAGCCTTGAAATGCCTTTAAAACATCATACTGTGACTTCAGTCTTCCTCTCTTGTTAACTCTCCCCACTTCAGAACTACCGAATAAGCTCAGTGGTAGCCCAGAAGTTGGAGTGACAGTGGTCTTTAAAAATTAAGAGCTATCTGCAAAATTAGAGAAAGTAACTACAACCACAATCCTTTGGTAAATAGCAGGTGTTTCCTAGGGATCAGCAATGTGAACAAGACTTTATTGTAGCTTTTCGTACTTTTCAATATCTACTGCCAGCAAAGGTTATGGGAGTATTAGCAGATTGAAATCCTGCACCAAAAATTATCAATGAAAATTTGAAAAATCATATAGAAATATCCAAATATTAATATGCAAAAACAAGTGGGAAAATGCCAAGGATAGAAAAGCAGTACTGTGCAACTAAACTAAAAAGGAACATTTGTAAATTAAGAATTCCTGAGTATCAGGAAAAAATGTAGTTCAATGTCTTAAAAATTAAGTTATTTATGATCTAACCTTAATCAGCTTCATTATTCTGTATTTGGATACAGAGTTGAAAAGCTTTGTGGTAATTTGATATTGTTTAACAAATAATTATACAGTCTTAATGTTTATTTAACAAAAGTAATTCAGAAAAGAAAGAAGAAACAAAATGGAGTCACCATAGTCAAGTTAACAAAACCACTTAAATAAAAACTGAAACATGAGGAATAGGTTTTATTTTACTTTAACTACCCTAAGGACTTAAACTTTTAAATTTTCCCATTGTGCATCAATGCCTGGAGATATATATCCTACAGATAACCCGTCTGAAGAACTTAGGGGGAAATATTCATGTGTCCAGGCCACCAGACATCAGACCAATCCAGAAGCTAAGAATGCAGAACTGATTCTCCTTAAGCATGAACCTTTTACTCTAAGAATTCTCAACTTTTCTCTTTGTTTCAGAATATTCTGGGTGTTACCTGGTAGTGATTCCCAATATGCAAATCTTCAGACCTTCGAATACAACTCTGTCATTTAATCCTCGCAAAGATTCATTTATGCTGCAGCAACGTAATATATAGCCTTACTTCTGTGGGTAGAGGACAGAAATGCTGCTGAATATCCTACAAGCACAAGAGAGTCCTCCACAAATAGGACTCATTCAGCCCAATATGTCAGTAGTGACAAGCCAAGAATCCCTGCTCTCCTCCAACTGTAAGTGACTCTGCTCTGAATGCCAGGTCCCACGTCTCTCCCCACGGCCCGATGCACTTCTGATGAGATGGGCCTCCCGAGGCCTTTGCAGTGTGGAACTCTGCTAGTGTTGCCTAATGGCTGTTCCTCCTCCTTTTGTTCTAGGCCCACCCTTCCACTTGTCCCCACCTGCCAACGGGGCCAGGATAAGACCCTAAGTAGCTGCCTGAACCCTCCACTCTGACTCATCTCACCCCCACTCAAGCTCCAGTTACAACACAAAGAGAGGTTTGCATGAAAATATCAAACTGTTCTTATTGTTGTAACCTGCTTCTCTGGAGCCGGCAGTAAAACTTTGCCTGAGAAGACTAAAAGGTAAAGGAAATTCCTGTTACCTAACTGTGGCCAATTAAAATAATGAATCTTCAAATGACTGAATCATCCATTGTTATAAACATACTTTAGAATAGACTCTTGTTTCCACAGTAGTCATCATTCTGGGTCATTTCATAACTTAAAACACGTGGTAAAAAAGTTTGTTTGTGTGTTTACGTTTTGACAAAAGCATACTCTGCCTCAGTGTCTTCTGAAACAGTCAGCATTTCCTGTTGCATTAAAACATTCACTGTCTGTTAACCCTGTAAATCCACAGATATAAAGCATATATCCTTGCACACTCCAACCACATCAGAAAGCACACTTAAACCCCAAAGTTGTCATACCCATTAGGATGGCTACTGTCACAAAAACAGAAAACAATAAAGGGTAGGGTAGGTGTTACGTAGAATGTAGAGAAACTGGAACCCTAATGCACCTTTGACGGAAATGTGCAGCCACTGTGGAAAACACCGTAGGTGGGTTCATCAAAAAACTGAAAAGAATTTAAGCCAGGTCTCAAAGAGGTATTTACACACCTGTATTTATAGCAGCATTATTCACAATAGCCAAAAGGTGGAAGCAACCCACGCATCCATCAACAAACTGGATAAACAAAATGTGCTATATACATACAATGAATTATTATTCAGCACTAAAAAGGAAATAAATTATTCTGACACATGCTACAACATGGACAAACATTGAGGACATTATGCTAAGTGATAAAAGCCAGTCACAAAAAGATAAATACTGCATAATACCACTTATATGAAGAATATAGAATAGGCAAATGCATAGAAACAGAAGTAAAATGATGGTTGCCAGGGGCCATTGGAGGGGAAATAGGGAGTTGTTTAATGGGTATAAAGTTTCAGTTTTGTGGGTTTGATTATAAATTATACTAGAGGCCCGTTGCACGAAGATTTGTGCAATAGGCATTCCTTCCCCTGGCTGCCGGCACCAGTTTTCCTCCGGCACCCAGGATCCAGGCTGCAATGGAGCCAAGCCTGCAGCCTTCAGGCGTGGCTCCGGCTGTGGGCGGAGCCTTTAGTCTTCAGTCTTCGCTCAGGTGGAGCCTTCAGTCTTAGCTCTGGGCCTGTGTATGCAAATTAACCCGCCATCTTTTTTGGGGTTAATTTGCCTACTCACTCCTGATTGCCTGGTGAGTGTAGCAGAGGTACGGTCAATTTGCATCTTTCTCTTTTATTAGTGTAGATGTGTATTTTAGCATGATTTTAAAATCTCAAAATTGATGACATTTAGATCTCTTCTTGGAATTATTAACTCAAAATTCTCTACATATTTACAATTTTGTCAATTATCCTCATCACTTTATTTACTTTCATTCCTGCACAACCTCATCCCACCTCAAGAGTGGATTTAAATACCCTCTATACACAGATGTTCTCTGAGAGGGCAAAACGTCTGAAGACATTTTTGGTTGTAATAATGTAGAGGGGAGGGGAAGGGTACTTCAAGATCACAGAGTCCAAGGATGTCAGTAAACATCCTACAATGCACAGGACAGACATCCAGAACAAAAACTGATCTGGCCCAAAAGGTCTGAGAAACACAGAACACTCTGCATTTATAAAAAGAAAACAGAATCCCAAGGGGCTTAGTGCTTCACTTGTTGTCAACAATTAATTGGAATAAAGACTTTCCCAACTTTGTGTTCTGGTTTCATGCTGACTATGGAACATACATTTTGTTTACATCCCTTAAATAGTGTTCTGTTATGTGTGACGAGCAGAAATTATACTGTGGATGAAATGTAAAGAGAACAGAATTAAAAGTCACAGATCAGTGAGGATAATTTATTTTGCCATGGGAGACTTAAAATAGAAATATAGAAATTATTATGGGGTGCTCTTTTCTGCCACCAAGGTAGTTAGATATGGTTATACATTGAAAAGTACATCCGTTTTTCAAACAGCAGTGTTTCTGTTGAAAATACCTTAAAGATCCAAAGGATTGGCAGGAAGTGTGGGAATATGGTTCAAATAAAGTATTCATAGGGTGACCATATTTTCCAAGTAAAAAGGGAAAATACATTATCTTCAGGGCCGGCCTGTGGTTTACCACTACATTAGCAAAAAGTTAATCAGGTTGTTGTAAGTTAGATTGTTATAGTAAATTCTCTTGTCTAGTATAGTTGGGAGAAAAAAAAGAATGTTGGTTAAAATCATCCTTTTTCAGACTCACTCTACTGCTTCTCTACTTAGTTCTCCTTTAATGTCTTAAAACTAGAGGCCCGATGCACAAAGATTCATGCAAGAATGGGCCTTCCTTCCCCTGGCTGCCGGCACCGCCTTCGCTCCAGCCAGAGCCACCTTCCGCCTCTCGCCTTGTCGCATCAATTTGCATATGCCCTCCTTATTGGCTGTGGGCACCGCCATCTTTGTCGTGGAGTTATGGTCAATTTGTATATTCCGTCTTTATTAGATAGAATAAGGCATTGTAATCTCACATACAAAAGTCCTGCACCTCCTTTGTTGAGTTATTCATAAGTATCTTATTCTTTTGTAGCAAATTTTTGTGGTGGTATCCATAAATTTATTTATATCTATCAACCTGGTTAGGCTCTGATTATTTCTAATAAGTTCTCTTTATATAATCTAGGATTTTATATGGGAGAAACAAAATTAAGTATTAGATGTTTTATGCCTTTGATTTTATTTTACTCCACAGATCAGGGGCCCTCCAAAACAATACTGAATTCAAATAATGGTACATATCCTTGTCCGATTTCTGTTTTGCAAAGTGAAGTTTTCTAATGTATAGATGAATGAATATAATGTTTCTTAACTTCTACAAAATTTCAGACAGTTCACTACCATCATATTCTGTTCAAATGACAATGTTAACTGGAAATTCTTAGGCCACTAACATGCTGCAATAAACAACAGTTGGGTGATTATCCAAATCACAATAATTCCCTTGTTTTTTAAAAAAGTGCTGATATTCAGAGAAACACATGCAGAGGCCTTTTGAAAGTTTTCTTTTTTTAAGGTTACCATGGGAAACTAGACAACCCTTCACCCTGCCCCCCAAAACAATTTCTGCCCAGTCCAGTCCAGTGGCAATGTTTATGACTTGCCACGTGGAAGAAGCCAACTAAGAGAATGAAGCTGATAAGCAAATGAAAGGCACAGATAAAAAAGCCTGGTAGAGGCCTGAGTTCATGATTCTGGCTGTTCTGGAATCCCACATACAGTATGACCCTTTCCACAGATAAATGAGATGCCTCAGTGTCTTCCCAACCAAGTCTGTTTGCCTTGCAAGTGAATGTCCTGGGTGACACACACATAACAAATCTTCATTGAGAAATAATACAAGGCATCTTGATAAGAATCCACTAAGAGCAGACTTTTGCCCTGCAAGAATTTGATTCTAGGACAAATAGCAAGTTTATGAATAATTTGTTATTTTAATTAGTATTATAACTAAAGTAAAATGTATTAAGCAATTGTACTATAGTTTTACAAAACATTACCATTGGGAGAAATTGGGCAAACGATACACAGGATTCCTTAAAATTGTATGTGAATTTATAATTGTCTCAAAATTTAAAAGTTTAATTAAGAGAGCTATAATTCTCTTATCTTAGTAGTAATTAAATTTGCAATTCCTTTGGTAGTGAATGGTTTAATCATAAACAAAGGCAAAAACGTTTTGCTCACTGAATACCTCAATATCTTATTTTGGTTGGTCAACTGATATTTCCCAACCATCCACTGCTTTGTTAACATTATTTAAAATTTCCCTTCATAATACCTTTTACAGCTGTTTTCTAGTCTACTTTATGTCTACTTAGGTTTATTTTCTCCACCCTTTAAACTTAAGTGTCCCATCTAGGTCTTAAAAATCTTTCAGGAGTTGATTACAAAATGAGTTTATATATACTGTATTTATGTTTTATATCAATGCATCTTTTTGCTTACTATGAAAACACACACACACACACACACACCATCATCATCAAAGCATGGTTTATAAATTTATTACAGACCTAGAACATCCTCAACTGTACCAATGAAAAATGATGGCTTGATTCCATAGGGTAAATGTATTTTTGAAAGTTCAGAGGTAAAAATGGAAATATTTCAATATGCTGTACAATTCTGACTCCAAAGTAAAGCCTATATACCTGGGATAAAGGGCAAAGGCAGGCAGAGGAAAGAACTAGAGATGGGAGGAAAGAGATGGGAAGCACCAAGGCTGTGTCCAATTGGCTACTCCTGCTCACTTCAATACTCACAGCCTTAAGCGGCAAACACCTAACACCCAAAGATTTATGCCAGAGTAACAAACTGAAAACGACATATTCAGTTCAGTTTACATCTTGACAGAAAAAAGAAATGAAAAGAATGTGTAAGTTCTTTATTCCAGGATCCTATTTTAAATTGATTGTTTTTAAAATAGCACTATCTGGTGGAAACGTTCCCGTTAAATCCTTCCATACAGTCAAGGTTAAAGTTAAAAAAATAAAGGGGTCTTGGGAAACAGGAAAATATAAAGATTTGGATGCTTACTGTCACGTACTCATTTACAAATCTTGAAATCTAGCAATTTGATATATACTCATTAAATACCAGCTGTGAGAATGGTGTCAGTCACAAGAAAAGAATGCATGTCCAAATGGTAAGGAAAATGGCCTTCTAAAATACAAACTTTAAAAAGGAGCTCTCACTCAGCTCCCTCGGCTGACAGCTAGTTACGACCACAACTGCCAATAGCATACAAACCTTAATTGTACTGGGGAGAGTGCAGGCTCCTTTCCAAGTGTGCTTTTGCAAGAGCTAATAAGAAGCATAAAGATCGAGTCTTGGTTTTATCTCTTTTCATCCCCTTTCTTATACTCTGGGGTAGAAGTGTTAACGAGCAGCAAAATGGCTAAAAGGCAAGCTGCCAGGATAGCCTCCGCTGTCTGACCACTATGTCAAATCTATTCGGAGATATTTTTAGAGTTTTGACGGAATTCCTAGTTTTTATCAAGAGTCCTTTTCCAGTCATAGAATCAAAAGACAAAAATTCGCCCAAAATGAACACTGATGTGTTTCCTGAAATCCTAGCAAGCACCCTATTCAAGTCCTCCACATTATATTAATGACTTTTTACTTAAAGAAAGTTTATTTCTCTATTAGACTTAAGCATAATTAATTAGGTCAAACAATCTGAGAAATGGTAAATAAGAAGCTATGATATATACAAGGGGGTGGGGGGAGCACAAAAGAGATCAGGCCTCAGGCCTCTCCCTCTTTATGTCTAAAATTTATATAAAAAGGGGAAGACATGGGATATAACAAAGCAGAGCTGAAAGTCCGGTCCAAAGACCTGACACTGAGTCCTGTCTTCTACTGCCACTTATTAGTGATATCTGTTATACTGAGTCATTCATTTACAGTCTGAGCTCAGGTTATGATTGCTGTAAGGATTTTTAAAAAGATACAAAAAAGCACTTTGCAAACTTTTAAAAAAGACAAATAAGTACTAGGACAGTTACTGATAAAAAGAAAATCCACTATAGTGGCAGTGTGATCTGCTAACTCAGAATTTCATCAGATAACTGGGAATCAGGGAAGTCATGGAAAGCGTCCACCAGTCAATAAACGTGAAAATCAGAACTATGTACGTGAGATGTTTCTTTTATAAGTTTCAGGTGAAATCACTGTATTAAAAAAGTCGGTATGTAGGCCAGCATACCTAAAGTTTGTATCTATTAAAGTTCACCTAAGACATACCAGAAATAAAACCCATACTCATGCATGTGGAATGTTAATAGATCATGCTTCATGTGTCTCAGATAATAATTATTCACAGATCATTGGACTTCAGTTTATAACAATATTAATGTTAGAAGCACAAATTAATCAATAGCACTTACTGATGGCATATGAGCAATGCAAAAATGGATGGCAAAGACTAAGCAAAAATCTTTCATCAGGGGAAATAGGAACATGCAGTTTTCTCAACATTTACGATATTCTCCAATTTCATGAATCTTTGGTTCACAGAAGGGGTAAGAAAGACTTAAAATAGATTTACTCAACATTTTTGGTTCTCATGTGCCAAAATTTGATAGGGGAACTGTCAACGGATTAATGGATTAAGTTTTTGCTGAAATATGTGCCCGTTTAAATATGATAAAGATTTTGAAAAGTAATCCAATTCAACACTTAAAATGCCTGCATTCTTCCTTAATTTTTGTAAGACACTGAAATAATACACCTAGAGCATTTACTAGTACTAGTAATAGAGCACCTCACATACTATATTAATAATACTTGTTTGCTATTATTTTTCTCCAATTTTTAATGAAAACAGTTTCAGTTTGAAACATTTTGGATATGTGAAGTCTCTGGAGCCCAAAACCTGGGTGTAAACTGTGGCATACCATTTACTGACTATATTCTTTGAGTTTGCTCTTCTTTAAAATGGGTGTATTAGCCCTGGCTGGTGTGGTTCAGATGGTTATGTGCCATTCAGTGCACCAAAAGGTTGTCAGTTCAATTCTTGGTCAGGGCACATGCCTGGATTGAGGACTTGCTCCCTAGTAGGAGGTGTGCAGGAGGCAGCCAATGGCTGATTCACGCTCACATCAATGTTTCTATCTCTCTCTCTCTCTCTCTCTCTCTCTTCCTTCATCTCTCTCTAAAAATAAATAAAGATGTTTTTTAAAAACTTAAAAAAGGGGTTGTATTAATAATGTCACCTCAGAGAGGTGCTATGCAGATTAAATTGGTTTAAAATATAAAGCAATTACCATAGCAGTGCCTGGTACCTTGAAAACGCTCAGGGTCAGCTGTTATCTACAACAGTGCTTCCCAATAATGATTTACTTGCCTTGAATTATATTTCTAACACATTTCAGGTGCTTATACCTTCCTATGACTAGTGTCTAACATACTGGGTACCTCAGATACATTTTTTTTTTAATCTCTTGAGACATAAGAGCTCAAAATCTTGTGCCAATAACCCAAGTAACTTACGTTAGATCTAAACCTATTTTGTGTCTACTTCCTATTAACCGTTACCTAGTCCTGCTTATGCTTTAAAGAAAGTATAAAAAAGGAAAACAGAAGTTATAATTCTCTTATAAAGTGAATGTTAAGGTTATGAGTTTCCCTCCCAGCCTCTCATAATTTTTTTTTTTTGTTTCAAAGTAATACCCAGATACCTAGCCCATTTCAGGAAAAGTATTTTCATTACCCAAGAATTTAAAAAAAAAATAGTAATCTGGCACTAAATAGAAAGAATTTAAATCCTGGCAAACCTAAAGCAAATTTGTAAGCTTACACGTCGAAGGTCAAATATGAGTGCTAAATGCTGGAAGTGATCATGGTTTTAAAAAAAGGTTTCTTATATTCATCAAAATGAAAACTATAAGAAATAAGTACATCTGTATAAATTCTTCAAATTAACATATGCTAAAATATCCTGAAGTGGAGGCTTCCGCAATTGGTGATAAAAATGTAGCTTAAAAAAACTATTTCACTGTGGGCGCGCACACACACACACACACACACACACACACACACATTTGTCAAAGTTAGGGACTAAAAGTACCCATAAAGTAAAGGCCCCAGGCAGGGGTAGAGGCGTAGCACAGAGTGAGTCAGACCATTTGGACCCTCTATCCTGAAGAACAGCTAGAACCACTGAATCCACATCCTATAAGTTTCTAGTTAGTATCTTTCCACAACCCTACTGTAGCAAAGTGAATAAATGGGACTTAAGCAAGCTGTCCAACAGCGTTCTCCTGATTCTCCTACTGATCTAAATCTCCTTTGTTGATTTTACCTCATCTGATCAAACTCTGGACTCAACCACCTCAGGGTGCAATTCTCCCACATTTTCTCTTCTGTCTGCACATTCACAGATTGGGTGATCTCATACATCCTATAGCTTTAAATACCCTCTACATGTTGTCGACTTCTAAATTTATACCTCTAGTCCCATCTGCTACCCCCGACCTCTCTGGACTCATATCTAACTGCTCCCTAAGCAAGGTTACTTAGTTACCCAGGAGGCATCTAAATAGATTCAAACTTTTAACTATTTCTTTCCCATCTCATTCCTCATCTCAATAAATGGCAACATCTACCAGCTGCATTATTTTTTCATTTTAGTACTTACCACCATCAGACATAATTTGTTTAATGCCTATTTCTCCCCAGGAGAATGCAAGCTGCATGAACAGTTATTTCTGTCACAATATATGAGGGCTAAAGGGGGCTAATTTAGGCTGTATGGAAAATGCAGGCCCCAGAGGTGATCTATAGGGTCAAGTCTGAATAACAAGATGAAGCCAATAGGAGGATACGTCAGGATGTTCAAGGCAGAGGACATGACAAATACAAAGGTCTAAGTCCCAAAGAAGCTTGTACGGACACATTAGGAGAAACTAAAGCCCCTTAGACTGGAGAACAGGGAACCAGAGGGAGACTACTGAGAAGGGAGGAAGGGGGGAGAGTAAGGTTCCAGGAATTCAGGGAAAGAAAAGGTCAAGTTTGAAGGCCAGGAGGCAATCGAATCAAATTCAGTATTTCAATACAAATAACAAGAGGTAACAGAGAGTTCTTCCAGAAAGACTCAACAAGACTTCATGCTTCCATAGGTGGTTCTGTTGGTATGTTAGTAACTGAAACAAATTGTTTTCCTATTACTACATCTGATTCACTTTTTTGTTGTGTTACAACTAGGTATTTTTAGTTGGCTTTAGCAGAATTTTTTTTTTTCTTTTAAGAAACTCAGTTAATAAAAAGCTAAAAGGCTCCATTTCTTTAAAAAAGGTCAATATTTTCTTTGGTCTCTTTTTTTCAGCAACTAGCCTTTTTAGGTCACCCAGATGATATATTCATCTAATTATGGTAATTCATTGGTGACAGGAGAATTTGTTTAAACTGTTAAGTGTCCTCTTTCATCTTCTTGAGCTTTTATTTTTGTTTTGTCACTGTTCTGACATACTTAGGTTTTGGTCAAATTCAATCATATAAGTCATGATTTATCACTGAAAAAAACATAGGCTTTATAATGAATTACAGAACTCCTTTACACTTTCTTAGTATATATTCTTAAAATATCCTACTTCTAAAATGAATCACTAATTTTTAAAACACAAATTCTACAAGATCTTTATACAAGATCTGCTACCAGCTATTCCTTCAGTTGTACTAACATCATGTGACTAAAAGTGTTGATTAATCACTCCAGTATTTAGATTTGTGTGTTATTGATTTCTTTAATAGACTGTGGAAATGCAATTAGGCTTTTATCTGTAGAGGTTTTTCCTCATTATTTTGCATTCTTTATTTCAGACCTTCTCTGAAACAACAGGAAAAGCAAGAAAAACCACAATATGACTTCACTCATTAATGAAGAATTTCTTCCTTGCCCCAACATGAGAAATATGACTGAAGGCAATAATGATGAATTCTGAAGCACCAGAGTTGATCTAATCCCCATCTCCATGGCTTCTAAGACACTCTACCCCATTCCTCAGCCTTTTCTTCTCCTTGGTCTTCGTCTTTTATCCTGTGATCATATTGGTCATCATATTGGATGTCTCAAGATCCTGCTCATAAAACATCCAAATCTCTGAGCTCAGCCTTCTTGATTCCTAAGGTCTGACTTCCCACTCAGCTACATCTTAACTTCATTATCTAGATCAGCTCCACTGCCAAGTTCAGTATGTTTCAACTCCCACTCCTGATAACAACTTCCGTGTCCTCTCTCAAAATCTTCTCCTCTGTCAATAGTGAAACTTCAGCATTAATAACTAGTCATGCTTGTCCTCTCTGCTTTCTTTGTTTTCCCAAATATATTTGATTGATTTTTAGAGAGAAAGGAAAGGAGAGCGAGAGAGACAGAGACTGTTCTAAACTACTTCTACAAACTCCTCTCAGAGCAAATGACCACTCCTTCCTAACACTCTTTTCCACCCGCCCAACCAACCGTCCGAAGTTCTCCGTTTTAACCAATCCTCTCTTCCTTTTCTCCTGGCTCAGAGGAAGAGCTTTTCCCCAGGTGCCTCTAGGTCTCCTCAGTGCTGTAAGAACATTCCCTTCGCTCTCTTCTCCCTGCAAGCTACAACACACTTTCCCACACTCTTCAACTAATACATTTTCTAAAATGATAGCTCATGCTAGTTAGTTTATCACTCTTCTGCATTTCTTGTACAGGATCTGAATCACAACCTCACTCACCCAGAACTGAATATTCCCCTGGCTTCCAGGCCACTTCCAATTCTTCATTTACACATATCGCTAACCATTCTTTCCCACATTTGAGTTTACTTATGTTTACCTATAATTCCCCAACACAATGCTGAAGTACAGTGATATCAAAGATGATGTCTTAAAGAAGTGTGTAGCTCTCACCATAACTGACAACATCTTCAGCACCATTAACATTTATTATGTTCCAGGTATTACTTTACAACAATCCTTAGGGTATATTATACTATTTTTTTCCATACACATATAGAAAGACTGGGTCATAGACAGGGGCCTTCACAGAAATTTGAACACAATGGGGATGAATTATACTTGTAAATGGATAAACATATTACTAATAACCAAGCATTGATACTGCCATGTAAATTAATCCGTCAACCTGGAATGCATTCCCTTTTATTCCCAGCCCAGCAAAATCATCCCAGCCTTCAACACCCAATTCATGAATTGCCTTTAATACTTGTAATGTGTCTTTATTATAACACTAAGGTTATTTAGAAGTTTGCTCAATTAGAATGGATTTCATAATGGCAGGAGGTTCAATATTTTTAATTATTAGGAAAATTAACTGGAAAACAAAATGGATATAATATACGTATGTTGAAAATGAAATAAGTAGAAATAGCTTATCTTATTAGCAACATTTGATCATCATACAACTTTTTTCTGTAACATTTAGTACACGCATCACATTATAAGGTCTGCTATGGTTAAGCCTAATTCAAAAGATCTATTCTTTTTTAAAAAATCCAAACAAAGCATTATTCTTAAGAAATGAGTAACAGACTTACCAGTCTTCTCCTTTCTTCTTCTACTGTGATGAGTAGTCTTGCAAATTCTTTTAGCGACTGAGCTATTTAGAAGACAAATTTTAAAAAGAAGTATTAACCTCTTTTCATTGCTAATATCTAACTGCACAGGAACAAACATTACAATGAAACTAGTTATAAATTTGTATTTATTCTATGGTTTTATGTTTTTATAACCATAACACAGTATACAGAATAGAATCTCAATGAATAACAGCTATAGATAAGATGTTTGTATGCCATAAATCAAAGTTAAGCACATAGCAAGTACAATATTTTTTTTCTTTAAAGACACTAGGGGAATATAGTTTATATACTTAATATATAAAATTCTCACATTAATAAATAGAAATATAGTACTGGAATCACCTCTAAACAGAATATTACAAATAATGAAAAGCATATTAAATCTATAAGAAGCAATAAATCCAGTACTATTTAGATGACTTAGTAGCAGCCAGTAATACAAGGGCTCCCACTGCATCTTTCTAGAAGTTCATCAAATTTTGTATTCTTCCTATATCTACAATATTTTAAACCTTTGCTAGTCAGTGTTATGAAATGACCACCAACATCAGCATTTGGGAACTTATTAAAAATACAGAATTTTATTTTTGTAAAATAAAATTCAGGCACAACCCCAGAATCTACATTTTAACAAAATCCCCAGGTGACCTGCTTGCATATAAGTTTGCATGCACTGCTTTAGAAAATTATCGGATCTATATTGCCCTAGCATGGGGAAAGAACCAATTATTCAGAAACTTTAAAAGAATAAACCAAAAATAAATAAATAGGAACTTATAGTAGCCTATTCTTTTAAAATGCTTAGTTCCAAATGGCAATTGTGAAAAGTAATTTATCCACATCAATTTTTGTACCTTATACTTAATATGAATTATTAACTAAAATAAAAAGGTTTTGTTACAATACTAAGGAAACAAATAAGATAAATGCAAAATTTGTTTTCATTTAACCTGTGAACCTTCCCTTCTATGCCCGTATTCTTTATGCTCTCCCCATCCCCTTCCTTCACCCATACTAATATTGAAAACATTGTGCGAGACAAGAAGTCTAGTAAGTCTGGCCTCAAGCCCACAATAAAGGCAAGTAAGTGAGAAAAACAAAGCAAGAGTCACATTATCAGAACTTATTAAGGAAGAGAAAGAATGCTTTCCACTCAAGAATTTAAAAGGGCAGTACCTCCCTGCCGGCTCCCGGATGTCTGCAGGGAGTGCACGCTGCCAGAGTGAGCTCCCTCACCAGGCCTCCTCACCAGTCCGCCGGGACCCAGCGTCCTAGGATGCGGCTCCAAGACCGCACAGTGAGTGCAAGCCAGGGGGAACACTGTGCCCCACCCCCACCCTGGACCCCAGAACCATACTGCTAGCCTGACCAGGAGCCACCCAGTGCCCGCTCTACCCCGAGTCCTGGGACCTGCTACCGGGGGTGACCCGGAGCAACCCAGAGCACAACCTACTCTGGGCCATAGGAGAGCAGGGACTGTGTGATCCAGAACAACCTGTGGGACCCAGAGCAACCGGTGCCTGCTCCATCCAGGCCCCCTGGACAGCCCTGCTGGGGTGACCCAGAGCAACCCACACTGCTTCACCCCATCATGGGAGGGGTGACACAGAGCAACCCGCACCTGCTCCACCCAGGTCCCCAGGAAAGTCCTGCCGGGGCCATCCAGAGCAACCCAATATGCACCTCATTCGGGGTGACAGGAGAGTGCAGACTGAGCGACCCAGGGCAACCCGCCCCCGCTCCACATTGAGGAGGGGTGAACTGGAGCAACACAGCAAGTGTCTCACTCCAGGCTACGAGAAAGCAAGGACTGTGTGACCCAGAGCAACCTGCACCCAATCCACCCCGAGCCCAGGGTCTTGTAGCCGGGGAAACCTGGAGTAACCCAGCGTGTGCCCCACTCAGGTCACAGGGGAGCTCTGACTGTGCAGTCCAGAGCAACCAGCACCTGTTTCTCTCCGGCCCCTTGGACAGTCCTGCAGGGGCTACCTGGAGAAACCCAGCACACACCTCACTCTGGGCCATAGGAGAGCACTGCCACGCGACCCGAAGTAAGTCAGTGTGCCCAGCCAGGGGCCACAGGACCACACTGCAATGCGCTGCCAGAGGGACTTAGGGTACCACCTTGCCACGGGTGCCAAGGCCATAACAAAAGATAGGAAGGCCACTTCATAATACTAAAGGAATCAATACAACAAGAGGATATAACTCTGGTAAACATATATTCAGCCAATGTAGGAGCACCCAAATACATTTAAAAAATAATATTAATAATTATAAAAGTCCAATCTAGGATTTGTTTTTTTCCTCCTCTTTTCAGAACTGCTAGGTTTACAGTAAACTAAGCTGGTTTGAAATGCTATCCCTACCCATTACTTCACAGCGGGTATTATTCACAGTTACCAAAATAGAAATCAAAGGATTACCTGGGAATCAGATCAATCTTTTAAACACATTAATGGCCTTAGAGTAATGATTACTTTTTAAAAAGTTTTAATTTCTGCAAAAATAACTCTACCAATGTAACCCAGTTTTGACAATAGTAAGTTGAACAGAAAACATTTTTCAAATATATGGATTTTAACTGGAGGGCATAATAACATTTTCTATTTTTGTTCTATTGGCATCTATGGGTAACGAAAGCACTCCATCATCATTCTGGCAGCTATCTACTGCTGCTGAAGATCTCTTTTGGTGAGTCTAAAAGAAATCTCAACCAAACTTTGGCTGACAGAAGACAACATTAACATGCCTAGGGAAAAAGAATCTAAGAGGTAAGTCGGTTTGGGATATAGGAATTGGAGACAGCTGGTACTCTTGAAAGTGAGAAAACAAGAGGAGATATAGAGAGATAGTTGAAAGTAAAGAAACACTTTAACCCCACATTTCTCTCAATTCCTCCCAAACTGCTTAATTATTATTTTTAAAAAAAGGAAAAGAAAAACATACCAGCACATGCTTCCTTTTATTGGCATCTATTGGATGACATACTCTTAACAAAACATGGGCCAAGAGAAAAGGTTATGGGATCTAGAGATACTATGTCCAATACAGAAAAGAAGCAAATGGAATTCTCAAGACGACACAGCTGTATAGTCCAGGACAATAGTTGTACAAAAGGCCAAGAGAGGATCTGCAGAGCACATACAAGAGACAACCAAAGAATGCATAAATAAGTAGAACAGCAAATCGATGTCTCTCTCTCTCTCTTCTCTCTCTCTCTTCCCCTCTCTCTCTGAAAAAAAAAATCAATACAAAAAAAAAATAAAGAAGTAGCAAGATAGTTATGATCTTTACAGAAATGGGAGAAATGGCTAAAAGTTCAAAATGGTCTTTATGGGGAATTAAGTGGTGGAGAGTGGTAAGATACAGGATAACTTTTTAAATAAATAACAAAAATAAAACAAGCTATTAATGCTTTATTTTCCTACTGTCCTAAATTCTGGGAGGGCATAGATCACATATTACTAATTTTCCCAAAGAGCAAAGTAAATATCTAGCACACAGAAGCCTGTCAAGTGGTATTTTTGGAATAAATAAAAATATAACCTGATCCTAGAGTGGCCCAGAAAATGATCACTGGCCCACGTAGTGGTGCCCTAAAAGTGCCTGGCAGTCTGTTACTCTGAGGACTGCGTGAGAGATCCATTGTGAATAAAACCCATTGCTAGAGACCAGAAGCCCACAGGCTTCCCCAGGTAACCATTACTCTGAGTAAACTGTGGAGTTGCCTTAAATCCGATTTTGATTACAACTAAGGAAGCTCAGGTTCTCATTGCACTGTTGAACTTCTTTGTCCAAAAATGGATATTTCTGCTTTACTTGGTTCTGGTCTGTTTCCAATATTAATACGATTTATAGACTCAGTACCTAGAAGATGATTATAATGGGAATGTCGAAGGAGAAAAATTTTGACATGCAAAAGCAATCAAGTCTGCTTCCTCACAACATAAACTATTCTCCTTCCAGCAATTTTTTGAGTCTCCCCCAAATTAGCAAGTTTTGCTCCCTCTTTCTATTGTTGATTTTTCAGGGAAATTACTTGGGAAAAAAAGATTGTTCTCTTTAAATATTAAAAGTATATTTAAAGCCTCAGTTCCATGAAAGCATATGTTTCTGGGTCTAAATGAAGATACTCGTGTTTGTCATTTGTTCTAAAAAAAAAAAAAAAAAAGGAACAGTAAATATTTCATGAATTAGTGACAGTGGCCTACCAATTTTTAAAACCCATATTGTTTCCCCCTCATCTTTTTACTTAGAGTGATGTCAAAGTACTGCATTAATAGTTTACTAAGCACAGGGTAACAGAAAGAAAATAGTAATTAACAATCCTGTGAAGCAGATATAAAAGGATTCAATGTGGGTTTTAGGATTAAGGGCTGAAGAACAGGCATTCCCTTCCCTGCCTGCTCCTCCCTCCAAGTAGCAGGAACCTCTAACATAATGAGAAGCCAATATTAGAATCTCTGGTGTCAGGGACCCACAAATGCCCTCAAGACTATGAAAACCGGAGGGAGTCTATTCTCACCAGAACTTGGGCAGAAAAAACTTACAAAATGACCCTCCCAGCACCCATCACAGTGCCTGATACAAAACAGCTATTGGTGCTGTGACTGCTTGAGCCATTTCTTCTAAAACTTTACTTAAACAAATTCATAAAACATTTATTACATGCAAATCCCTAATACCCAAGTACTTTCTTTGATAAGCAACTATTTGTGATACTCCATATTTTATTTATCAGTATTAATATTTACATAAATAACAATTTTATTATCTGATTTTGGAGGTCAAACATTAACAGCTGATCCTGCAATTATAGGTGGTATGACAGGAGCTTGATTTCATGAGAACAATATTCCCAAAACAATACTTAAAACACATTGGGCTTTAATAGATGATCGTTACATGAATTAATGAATTTAACAACACATTTCCGCAGCCTGTTTGCTCTATAAGGAGAAACATACAACCCTTATTCTAGGCTTCATAAAATACTCTGAAAAGAATAGCCAGATAGTTTGGAAAATTATGTTAGCTATCCACATTCTTGCCACCTGCATGAAACTTTCCTGGCTGTATTCACCAGTAATAATCTTTCCCCTTCCTGACCATCTGGACCACGAGATTACTGGAAAGCAACCAAAATATAATTTCACATATAAATGTTAACTTCCCAACAAATTACTGAGGTTAAGAATATTGCTATAGGCTTTCCTTTTTATCGCCACAATGTGATATTGGAAAAACACTTTTGGAACAAAATAAATCAATTATTCAGGTGTATTTATGACAGGTCCTGTGAGTATAAACATTCACAAAGCCAAGAGTCAGATTATATTTACAGCGTGAGAAGTATGATAACGGCTTTTCTATTTACCAGTATTATACTACTAAAGTCCAAAACATTCCTGAACTTTAGTAGTTCAAAACTAGATTTACAGTTGTGAGTATGCCAGAGTTTATTATTAGATTATTATTATCCATGCATAGCCCATGGATACAGAAAACAGTGTGGTGAAGGCCAGGGGAGGAACAGAGTGAGGTGGGCAAAGGGAGGGGAAGTGGAGGACATCTGTAATAGTGTTAACAATAAAAAATAAAAATAAAATGGATCATAAAAATAAATAAATAAAATACTTATTTCCTAACAATCTTTTCAACCAGCTTAAATTCACCATACTATTTTTAAAAATATATTTTTATTGATTTCAGAGAGGGAAGGAGAAGGAGAGAGAGAAACAGAAACATCAACAATGAGAGAGAATCACTGATCAGCTGTCTCTTGCACAGCCCCCACTAGGCATAGAGCCCGAAACCCAGGTATGTGCCCTGATCCGAATCAAAATGTAACCTCCTGATTCATAGGTCAACACTCAATCACTGAGCCACATCGGCCGGGCCACACTACTATTTTTGAATGTGGAAAACCTGTTTAGGGCCTGGGAGTAGGAATGAGAGAGGGAAAAAAAACAACTCCCTGTTCATTGTTAACATAACTCCACTACCTTAAATACTAATCATTATACTATTAAATGTTTCAACAATTGATCAACTTGGTCTTTACAGATTCTGCAACTAGAAGAATTGAAAAAGCATGTCCCTCTTGCATCCAACCAACATTGATATCATAACCAGACACTGAGGTATTAAATATTTCTCCCAGAGTCTTTCTTCAAACCTAAATAGCACAAATACATACTGAAACAAAGCACAGGTCACAAATTCATAAATATAGAATGTTATGTCAACAACCCAAGTTTTCACTTTATTAGAGTGAACAAATATCACTTTTGACGTTCAGCTATGCTAAAAGATAGGGAGAACTGGGTTAGCAGTAGGCCTTAGACTTGGTTAAATATCAGTGGAAAACCTATAAAAATCAGTTTAAACCAATGCAGTCATATTTTATAAACCCAGATGATGGCCCAACAGTCACTTTTCTATTTGGGTGTGAGATGTAGGCTCTGCCAAGGTCTTTTGTAGTATCCTTCCTGCACTGTTTTTTTCATGAAGAGTAGAAGGAAATATATAGGAGGTTGGCAAAACTAGATTTACAGTTGTGAGTATGCCAGAGTTTATTATTAGATTATTATTTATTAGTTATTATGTCATTTATTTGTAGTATCTGTTTTCTTTTTATTATTACTATTACTTCATAGCCCTACTTATGATTTATCTTTTAGGTAATGATGGCTGATAATTTAACCTATTTTGTCCACCCCTGTAATAAAACATCAACACTGAAATAAGAATACGAACCAGAGAAGGTGAATTTGTCATATCCTTTTAGATCTAGCCATATAGAGAAAAATAAAAGTAGAATCTACAGCCATAGCTAAGTGGCATCAGCACTGCACTACAAGCAACGATGTAGCAGGTGTCACATCAGCAGCTCATGCCTGGAATGGCCCTGGAATTTTAATTCTTTGTGCATTTAAAAGATCAAAGGTTGCATACTGACTACGTATTGGTTGAACTATCCAACGGAAAGTTTTGGTTCAGGAGCAGTTTATAACCCATAAACAAAGCAAGAAGCACAATCAACTTGTGGTATGCCAGAATAATAAATACTGTATCTGAAAAAACAGAACAAGTAATATAAAAACTGACACCAAATCTCCCACCAGATATTGTGTCACTGGTAACAGCACCCCCACTAATAGTCAGTCCACTGTGTCTCCAATACTGCCATCATTTGCAACCACAAACTCTAGTTATTATTTTCTGAGAACCACAACATCAAATAAGATTTTCCACTCCATTTGTGGCTTCAAGCTCCACAGATGCCTAGATGCAAAGCCAATAGATTGCTTCCTAAACCAACAAAAAAATAAGTCACAAGGCACTGTCTAAGGCTGGCAGAGCACTGTGATACCACTCTAGTAGAAAGAGATGTCATCTTTCCAACACTTCACAGCCACTTGGAATCTAGGATTGCAAGAAAAACACACAGAAATGTAATTATCTTTGAGGTATCTAAACTAAGTTCTCCACAATGTCCTCCTGGTGGTTAGATTTTTTTAATCACCAAATACAAATCAAAAAGAGATTAATCTCAGTATAACTGTCTAACCACTATGCTGTACACCTGAAACAAATACAAAATATTATATGCATACAGTAATTGAAAAATAAAATTTTAAAAATTAAAAAAAGATTAATCTTGAAAACAAGACCCTGAATACTTGCATTTAAATTCTTCTTCTATAGCCTACCAATGCAACCATGTGTTGGACTACATTGCATTCAGATGAATTAGGTTTCAATAATAATGAGATGTTCCAAAATGGAAGAGCATACTATATATTATTTTAGCAATGAAAAGTTACTTAGCTTCCAATCAAGATGATGGCTTAAGTAAATGCAGTACTTGTATCCTCCTACAACTGCATCAAAATGACAACTAAACTATAGAACAACCATCATCATAACCACCTGAAATCTAGCTGAATGGAAGTCCTACAACTAAGGATATAAAGAAAAAGCCACATGTAGACCGGTAGGAGGGGTGGAGACATAGAAGAGGCTGGTCCCACACCCATGTGTGGTGGATAAAAATTGGGATGGATATCTCGGCTGTTGAGGTCTCCTTTAAGGAGTGAGAGTCCCATCCCTAAGCCAGGCTCCCTAACCAAGGATTCCAGTGTCATAATTTCTGGCTGTAAAAACCAGCGAGTGAGACAGAAGTCTGCTAGAGTCCCAGGCATTCCTCTTAAAGGGCCCACACATGTACGTACTCAGACTCACTTCCTCTGAGCTCCAGAGCAGGAGTACCAGCTTGAAAGGCACCAGGGACACACTAGAAGGAACTATACTGTCTGACAAAGCCAGAAGGCCAGTGCCAGATTTCAGTCTCCATCAACCTGTTCACCCAGCCCAGGTGATTCCCTGAGACCCTGCCACATCCAACTTGCAGGCTCACCCAAGCTATATCCATTGGCTTTTCCGTAATAATGGCCTGTCTTGGCTCATACTTCTTATTTTCCTAAAATCTCTCAAACCAGCAGCATCTGGCCTCAGTGTGCCCCATATCTCTCACTAGGTGGCCCCAGGGCCAGCAATAATGGCAGCCAGCTTTGGTTCACAGGTTGACCTCTCCTGAGTACCGCCAAGCACAGCACAAGTAGCAGCCATCTGCAGATCACTTTGTAGCTCATGACAGGTGGTCTCAGGCAGAACACCGGCAACAGCTGACCTTGGCCTGCACCTCCTGGGAGGCGCCAGAGCCAGTGCATCTGGTAGACAGTTTCAGACAATGCTGAAGAACCACCCTACCACCTCCACGGGTGAAATGTTCAAGGGGTGGACTCAGCAACACCGGAGCCCCAATGAAGTAAGTTATGATCTGTGGGTTCGGTCCCAGCACAGCTGATTTTCCACAGTGATCACAGTTAGTCCTTCAACTGCTGAGCCTGGGGATAAATCCCTCCCATGACATGCCAACAGTAATCCAGGCTCAACTACAAAACAAGAATGTACACAGCCCACCTGGTAGGAGTGCACCTGGGGTGCCCAGCTTGGGTGAATGGGGAGGCTGTGCCACTGGACCCTGCAGGACACCTACTGCATTAGACCACTCTACCAAGCCCAGGAGACATAGCAGCTCTATGTAATACATAGAAACAAAAACAGGGAGGCTGCCAAAATGAGGAGACAAAGAAACATGTCCCAAATGAAATAACTGAACAAAACTCCAGGAAAAGAA
Source organism: Cnephaeus nilssonii (assembly GCF_951640355.1). NCBI lineage: Eukaryota > Metazoa > Chordata > Mammalia > Chiroptera > Vespertilionidae > Cnephaeus > Cnephaeus nilssonii. The sequence goes on along the minus strand of NC_137084.1, from coordinate 66,042,346 downwards.
CTAAACAAAATGGAGACAAGCAATCTACTAGATACAAAGTTCTAAACAATGGTTATAAGGATGCTCAATGAACTTAGGGAAAGAGTAGATTAACTTGGAGAGAGATCTTCAACAGCATAAAAAAGGACATGGAAACCATACAAAAGAACCAGTAAGAAATGAAGGATAAAAAAAAAAAGAAAAGAAATGAAAAATACACAAAATTTACAGGGAATCAAAGGTAGAACAGATGAAGCCGAGAAACAAAACACCAATTTGGAATATAAGGAAGCAAAAAACACCCAATCAAAACAGCAAAAAGAAAAAGAGAATTTAAAAAGGAGGGTAGTGTAAGGATCCTCTGGGACAACTTAAAATGTACCAATACTCGCATCATGTAGGTTCCAGAAGGAGAAGAGAGAAAGCAAGGAATTGAAAACCTATTTGAAAAAAACAATGACAGAAAACTTCCCTAATCTGGTGAAGGAGATGAGCATACAAATCCAGGAAGCATAGAGAGTCCCCCCAAAAAAATGAATCCAAAAAGCCCATACCCATACATCATAATTAAAATGCCAAAAGTTAAAGGCAAAGAAGGAATCTTAAAAGCAGCAAAAGAAAAGCAGGTAATTAACTTTGATTGTTTGATAGAGAAGTCTAATTTCTTCCAGCAAACCATTACTGTGGAGGTGGGGTGGGGAGGAGCGCAGTGCCAGCCTACTATCCTGCTACATTATAGGAAAGAACAGGCTTATCATTTTTAAAGGCAACCAGTGCCAGAGCTGTTTGTGCTCCAAGGGCAATCAGGTGCCAAGTATCCTGCCTTGAAGGAAATGATCTGTAAGTGGCTGACAAACAACCACTTACACCAAGTATCACACTCCCTCCCCGCAAAATCCCGTTCTCACTACCATCAGGAACAGACTTCCCAGCACTCCTTCACATTCCACAAAGACTAAAGCACCCGTTCATACTCCTCCTCTGCACCCAATTCTCCTGCCACCACCCTCCTGAAACTTCAACATCCGCTTCCGTGTCCAATTTCCAGCTTCTCTTTTCCACAACCTCTTAACCTCCCATGACCTTCTCCTCTGTAATTTCATACACCCACAAGGACACCAAGAGTTCAAGCTATCTAACCCTTGGCTTTTGCTTTTTGGCAATCCTTTCATTCAACTCTAGTTTACTCCTAATCTTATTTCCCACAGTGGTTATCTAAAAAGAATTTTCTCCTTTCTCAAGAACCCAGCCCCACACTTCCCCTCCTCATACCAGATGGCCTAGCCTTCTGCTTCTCTGAGAAAAGTTCAAGACCCTCTGATCAACACTGTCTCTATTCATTCTCTTCAAACTTGCCTGTCTCGGGTACGGGGCCCTCTTCCTCTCAAAGCTAACGAAGTGCTGTGAAGCTTCTCATCTCACCCTCTCCCATCTTCAGCTACATTCTTCTGTTTCTCTCCCTCTCATTTCTATCATCACGCTTCTCTCCTCACAAGCTATTTCTCCTTCCCCTCGGTCTATGAACTTATTCCAGTGAACTCGCTGGCCATAAAGGAAGGGCAGGAAAACATGGGTGGGGGAAGGAGGATCACTGAATACATGCAGCGCTGTGCACAGCTCCTTAATCTTCACAATACCCCACAAGGAGGTCACAAGTCAAACACCCAAATCTCCTCTCACCATTCTCCTATTTTTTAAATAATGAAACTGAAATACAGAGGATAAACAAGATGTGAGGTCATAGAGCTAATGACTTGCAGAGCTAAACTTTGAACCCAAATTAACTCACCTGAAATGTATATACTTTCCCACTACTCCAGGCATAGTCCCACAGCCCCAACTCACTATTCTAAATTTAACAAATACAGTCACCTCCTTTGAATTTCTACAAGGAACTTTATCTGCATCTCGAAACTTAACGTGTGTCAAATCTTAACTCATAACTCTGTTTTGGTACTCAGGCCACATATAAACTGTGATAGATCCTCCTTTCCCCCAACTGAAGGACGGAGTATGACGTAAACTCCACCTGCAGCCGGACATTCCTGAACACCTTATATGGACTGTACATTGAACCACCAATCAGCACCTGCCATATACCCTAAGCCCCCAATTACATGAAACCACCAATCAGCGTGGGCTGAGTGCCCTAAGCCCCGTCCCCTCTTTTCCTCCTCTTAAAAGGCTCTCTCTCTCTCTCTCTCTCTCTCTTCCCTTTGCCCCTCTGGAAGGCGGCTGGCAGGGTGATCTCCAATAAAGCCTGTGTCCTGGTATCCCATGGTCTCCAGCCCTCTGTTTCATCTTTCAAACTGATAAATGGCTCATAACACCTTGTTCCTAGTAACTCAAGTGATGGATTATCCATCCTTCCATGCCCCCACTCACGAAATTCTGCACACCTCTCTCCCCTATCCTAGATCTACGTAAGAATATCACTTCATCTCGGCTATACTATTACAGTAGCCTAGTTATTGGTTGCCCAGCTTCTACGACTCTAACTCACCATATGTACTAAAGGTCGAAATTAAGAAAAGGAGGGGGGCACCTTTGATTATGTCATTATCCAACTCAAAAACCTTGAATCATTAAATAAAACCCGAACTCCATGTTGTAAGCGATTCGGGATCTCCATCGTAGGGCCATAGGTACCTTTCTAAGCATCTTCGCCTGAGATGCTACTATTTCTAATCTCTAGCTTAGCACTTTGAAACTACTAGACATTCTTATAGTTTCCCATTTCCATGCCTTTTCTTTACCTACATTTCCTAAGCTGTGTCTTGCCTAACCATTAGGACTCAGCATGAATAACCCCCTCTATGAGAGCATTTTCTGATGTTCCCAGGAGGAAGTTCCTTCTCCAGCATTGGTGTTCTCACAGCATTTTTGGTCTTACTATGCTACAGCACTCAGTACATTCTCCTTAGTATTACAGTGATTATATCATAAAGCTATTTTATCACACCCTTGTATTTTATAAGCCTAATAAGGATACAAGAAGACTTTACTCATGTTTGCATGTTCTAAATTACCCATAAAGTTCTTTGTACTCAGAAGATACTCATTATTGGTAGAGAATTCTAGAGACTCCAAAGTCTATACCAGCATGAACTAAGTCACACCTTATACTAGTATGTGACTTTAACTTGAAAAACTGATTTTTTTTTTCATCCCTGGGAGATTTGTGCAGCACTTACACTGGCCCATTAATACCATCTCTCATAATCAGGGTATATATCAACTTGTTCTGCATAAACCAAAACCTTTTTGCAGGCTGTGAAAAAATAATGTGGCAATAAATGGCCTCCCCAATGTGTCTACCTTGGTATAAACCACAAGTATATTGTTTAGAGTAGTGGTTTCTCACAAGCTGCATCAGACACCAATAATATCCATGAAATTACAGGGTACTAAGGTCTCAACCCAAGGGATTCCACCTTAGTTCAGGTCTGAGGATGGGGCCCAGAAATCATATTTTTAAGGTTCCCATACTTGATTCTGATTGTAGGCAGTTTGGGAGGAGGAAAAGAAGGGATGTATGCTTTGTGTAAAGAATTAAGAATTCAAACTACATTTAAAAGAAAACAGTATGTATTTTTTAAAATATATTTGTATTTATTTCAGAGAGGACAAGGAAGAGAGAGATAGAAACATCAATGATGAGAGATAATCACTGATCCGCTGCCTCCTGAACACCCCCCTGCCCTCACTAGGGATTGAACCTGCAACCTGGGTATGTGCCCTGACCGGGAATCACACTGTGATCTCCTGGTTCATAGGTCAACGCTCAACCACTGAACCACACTGGCCAGGCAGAAAACACATAAGCACTTTGCAATATGTATTTTAATAAACTTAAGGATCATCTCTACCACCTTGCTTGAAAGTCATGTGTACTTTCAATAGCAGAGGTAGTACAATTGACCCTTGTGATAATGGAGGAAATAATATATTATCTGAATCTCAAGAATCAAGAAGAATCAAGAATAACCCTTAAGTTCTCTCCACAGCCCACAACAACTATCCTGAATTTTGTCTCTAACAGAGAAATTACTTGGAATTCGCCTTTTTTCTCCCAGGCACATATTCCTAGATAACTATCCAAGGCAAGCTCCTCTTTTTCCTTTTTTTTAGGCCTGTTATTCAACTCTTGTTTCTTTCCAACTTCTCCCTCTGTATTCGGCCTCCCATCCCGTAGTCTCTCTTCATTGCTCATATGCTGGTCCTTGCCTTTGGCCAATAAGCTTTCCATTAAGCCCTGAATGTCCATTCCCTGCGTCCTAACTCACTTATTTCAGACACAGTTTCTAGGACTATTGCCTTTCTGATCCAAACATTTTATGTCAAAAGTGAAACTGTACTTTTATTATTTCATTCACATTCAAAAATGTTCTCTCTTGGTTCATAAAAGATGTGGTGATGAAGGCAATCTCTAACTCACTCTGAACTGGCAAACATTTCCGCGCTGTAATTCGTCACACATACTGATGCCAGAATAAACCTCCTAAAGAGCAACTTCAATAAAAAGCCTTGAGCGTCTCCCGAGAGCATGCGCATAAAACTTTACACTACATGGCAAAGCTCTCTATGATTATGCTCTAGGTCTCAATCTTTGTACTCCAGCTAAGAGGATGTTACACCTTAGCTTTCTTTGATATTGCACAAATCAAGACAATGAATGTTCAAGCGAATAGTCAGGCTAACTATGCCCAAGCAAAGGAAGAAGTGCAATGGTCTGGAGCAGAGGGAAGCAGTGGTTAAATACAGAACCGGAGAAATGCTTCAACATCCTAAAGACTTCAGGAAAAAATCTAGGGCTGTTACAGCCGGCAGGCCTGAGAAGTTTTGACTATTTTTATGTCTTTTATATCAAATGGTTTCAATACAGAAAAAGGGTCAATGTTTACATGGTCAAGTAAATTTGATCGATTACACAGGGAATAAAGGATAAATCAAGGTTCCAATTATAAGCACTTTGCAGTAATACCACTATCTTAAAATGACATCTGTATATGGAAGAAATACTGAAGAAAAAATTTTAAAATGTCCCTTCTTTTTGTTTCTCTATAAACATTTATCACAATCTAACTTAACATATAATAAACTTAAATATTTTATCATCTAACTCCTCAAACAAATGCAAACCCATTAGGGTGGGGATTTTTTTTTTCTTCTGTTTTGCACACGGATGTGTCAGTACCCAAAATGGTGTCTGACAAACCACAGGTACTTGATACAGCTTTATTGAATGAACGAACAAGTAAGCTCCAAGTTCAGGACCGAAGAGCCAGGCGAACAGGTTTCTCCTACTGGTGTGACTTTAGAAAATCGATTCACCTGTGTCTAAAGCAAAATGACAGTGAGCTCCCATGTTCTCCAAGGTCTCTACTCTTAACATACTAAGCAGAAGTAGTACTTTCTAATAATTCAAAAGAAACAAAACAAAACAAACAATAACCTGAGCCACTCCTCATCCCCACCTGTACACAAAGTATGAGAATTATCCCAGAAGAAATGCAGCTCCCAAATAGCAAGATATAAAAAACACTTTCACTGTGGCCTAACGCCAGCTTCAAAAGCTATTTTCAAAGCAGATGCTAAATTTACATGATCTTCCACATGGGTGGAGAAATTCCGCTAAGCAAACTAGGACATTACCGACAAAAGTTCAAACTAGGCACCTAATACCACACAGGCCACCACTTCTCCTTTTTGGTGTCTGATGTTGACCAATAGGCAATAAAAACATGTTCCTGTTACTATGCCAAAAATTATGACAAAAATGTCAAGAGTGTGTCATGGCTTAGGCTTGAAATTACAAGCCAATCACAAGATTCCAGTTTTACGAAGGCCATTCTATTCATACATCCAATAGAAGAGATGTACTCCAACTGAGATTCTGTTGTTCAATGCAAGTGCATTAAAACCAGCACAGGTATCCATAGGTTACATTATAAAGTCAGACTAGCCAGGCCCCATTTCCTCCTGAGCACAAACATAAAGAAATGGCCAAGTAAAACATTTTAAGGAAAGCTCATCTGGAGCAGTGTTCTTAAGTCTTCCATGAGGCAGTCAGATTAACCTTTTTAAAATGCAAATACAATGTCACTTCTCTGATTAATGCCAGCAATGTCTTCTCATTGCCTTTAGGTTAAAACTCCACATCCCTAACTTGGCCTACTAGGTCTTGTATACCTGCTCACACTTGCCATTTTCCCCTTGGCTTTCTCCTTTCCTCCTCAAAGCCTGCATTCATCCCTTCCCTATGTCTGGAATGTTCCTATTCCCTCTTCACGGACCACTTCTCCATGACCGATTTAAACAACCTCTTCCTCAGAGTGGCCTTCCCTCATCTTCCCACTCACACACCTATGCCTGGTCTACCTTGAATATTTATGTACATTAAGGTGCTGGTCTACCTTGAATATTTATGTACATTAAGGTGCTTTGTTTCTATATAAAGGTTCCCTAGGTTTTGCAGGGGGACCTTTTTTATACAACAACTATTTACTAAGCCTCTGCTACAAGCAAAGCTCTAAAGTATTACACAGGAATAGAAATGGGAGTGAAACTTTCTAACCTCAAAGAGCATAAAATTTGCTGGAGGAGATAAGAGACTGAGTTCTCTATGAAAAAGACCAAACTATTTTTTGTTCACCAGAACAAATCGCAAAAATAAATAAATGGGTTTCAGGGATTATTGTATGTTAGTAAGTTAAGACAGTTTTTTTCTTTGAGACATGTGGCTAGTGGCATAAGACTCATATTGTTTTTCAGAGCCGGAAATGAAAAAATCTAAGCCTTTGGACTTCAAATTAAATCAAGTTATGTTCTTTAAAATACAGAGCTAATATAATGAAAACATCTCGTAAGTGGCATGTTTTTTAAGAGAAGAGCTCCACCTGAAATACACAACCTCCCCAGCTGTTCGAATCCTCAGTTGTGGGTGGTTTCTGTGTGGGTGCAAAAATAAGGGTGGTAAAGAAATGGAAAACAATATTTCAATTATCCAACTGAGAGTCGTTAAAAATAAAGCATGCTTCCTCTACAGAGTTCAAAAGAAAATGTTATTTGTATAAACAACCTAGGCATTTGGGAAGGTTCCACTTTAAGAGGACTTCCTGATTTATATAACCGTGGGTTGTAATGAGGATCTGTAATAACTGATGGATTTTCTTTTGATTCAGCCTGTGAGAAGGTAATATGTTCCCTAGAATTTAATAAAAATCACAGGTCTCTTTTTGAAGACTTCAGTCGTGGTTAGTAATGGTAATGGTTTTTGGCTTGCAAACTTTCCCCCCCAAAAATGCCTAAGAAGAGCTCGGTGGCCAGGCTCCATCTAACGCATCACAATAGCGTCAGACAATGATTAGTAGTAATCGGTATGGATGAGTATGTGTAGTTCATAGCTAAATTTTGAAGAAAATCTTTACAGAAGCTTTTAATAATTTAATAGCTTAGTAGTTGATAGTTGAATTTTATTAGTTTAAATTGAATAAAATAGGCTCTTTTTTAGCTAAATTCACTTATGATCTTCTAAGTATATTTCCTGGGTTTATAAATATACCAGTTTTGGTTTTTTTTAACCTGATACAAAAAGTGTTTTTATACTACAAATCCCTTAAAAACACACAAAGCAAACTGCCATACTTCCCGTCCCAGACTATATTCCTAATTTATAACTTGGAAAACTGGATCAAACAACACCTTTCCGTTGTACCTCACAGATGCATCCTCAAAGTGAACGGAATTATGTGGCATAAGATTTAGCATTTTCCCACAGTAATTTCTCTAACACAGAAAACGAAGGAAAATTTTCCAACCCCTCCCTTAAAAAATGTCCCCACTTCACACCCTCTGAGCAAGCATCCCTGATCACTCCAGGCTTCTGTCAATATCACATGTTGATTTCCGGCTCAGGGTGAAGTCCCTTTACCACTGTATCACACTAACGCACACCCAGCCTCAGAGAGGTGATCAACAACAAATATTTGCAGCTGGGCAAAGCTCTACTAGCTCAAAAACAAACAATAAAGGCCCGGTGATTAAAATGTAACTATTAAAAATTTATCTCTTGTAGTGTCACCTTTCAACATATTCTCCTAAAGACAGAACAGAAAAGAATCCAAAATGTATGGCACATTCCAGATAATGCAGTAGGATTCAAAACTTGGACTGGGTTCGACTTTCTATCAATCTGCACACATACAATTTGTACATAGATTTCCATATAAAACTGGTGGGGGGTTTTCTATTTGTGTGTGTGTGTGTGTGTGTGTGTGTGTGTGTGTGTGTGTGTGTATCCTCACTGGAGGATATTTTTTTGCATTGATTTTAGGGAAAGTGGAAGGGAAGGAGGGAGGGAAAGAGAGAAAGAAAGAGAGAGAAAAAGAGACATCAACTGGTTGCCTCCAACATGCACCCAACCACGAATCTGCAACCACCCAGGTATGTGCCCTTGACCAGTGGGCCGACACTTTAATAACTGAGCAGCAACACCAGCCAAGGCATAAAAGTGTTTTTTAGGATGTAATATGCTCATCACTTCGAGAACTCTTAAGTACCAATCATCAGTATTTCTATATCTGTATTCAAACAAAGCAAATACCTGAAGAATACATTCGTTATGTCAAAAATACCTGGGCAATTATTACAAAACATATTTTGATTTAAATTACCTAACTGATGGCCTCATTTCTCCACTCAGTGTTGGGAGCCATAACCTTAGTTGACAAGTGGTTGTATGTTGTCTGTCTCTACCACAGGAATTTTCTGTTTAGGTGTGTCTGAAGGAATGAAGTCCCCACCTAAAATATTTACTAGCAAACAGACTCTCCTTCTTGGTAAATGTTTAATCTCTTGAGTGCAAGGTTCACGTTGTCCAAGACTTGCATGAGAATTAACAAGGGCTGCTACACGAGCTGTTTACACACAATTGCAGCTGGACTTTCCAATGATCTCCAAGATTACATAGAATGAGCAAGCTTTGCCTCTTATCAATGACTAATACTAGTATTCTTATGGGTACCAGTTCAGCTTGACTAACAATATCTGATATTTTTAAAATCCAGACATCTTTAAAGGCTTTGGTTTAAAGTGATTTCAAGTTATAGGTACTAAATACAGGAACAAAATACAGTAACTTGCATACCTCACCTTTGGTGTGGACATAAATCCTGAAGTAATATACTATGATTTATAGCTTTTTATTATACTACTAGAGGCCCGGTGCACGAAATTCGTGCATGGGGTGGGGGGTTCTCATCCCAGCCTGCACCCTCTCCAATCCAGGACCCCTAGGGGGATATACCTATACCGGCAGTCGGACATCCCTCTCACAATCCTGGACCGCTGGCTCCTAACCGCTCACCTGCCTGCCTACCTGGTCGTCCCTAACTGCCCCCACCCTGCTGACCTGATCACCCTTCACCGCCTCTGCATGCTGGCCTGATCACCCCTAACTGCCCCCCGCCGCCGGCCAGGTTGCCCCCAACTGTCCCCTCCCGCGTGGCCTGGTCACTCCTAACTGCCCCACTGTCGGCCTGGTCGCCCCCAACTGCCCCCCTGACTGGCCTAGTTGACCCTCACTGCCCCCCTTGCCAGCCTAATCGCCCCCAACTGCCCCCCTGCTGACCTGGTTGCCCCCAACTGCACCCCCCACCGGCCTGGTTACCCCCAACTGCCCCCCTGCCGACCTGGTCGCCCCTCATGACCCCCCTGCCGGCCTGGTCACCCCACACAGCCAGCTTGTTCAGTCGTTTGGTCATCCCTCACTAACCCCCCTGCCGGCCTGGTCGTAGGCAGCCATCTTGTAAGGTGTGACAGTCAATTTGCATATTACCTCTTTATTATATAGCAGGCGTCCTCAAACTACGGCCCGCGGGCCACATGTGGGTGTTTTTGCCGTTTTGTTTTTTTACTTCAAGATAAGATATGTGCAGTGTGCATAGGAATTTGTTCATAGTTTTTTTTCAACTATAGTCCGGCCCTCCAATGGTCTGAGGGACAGTGAACTGGTCCCCTGTTTAAAAAGTTTGAGGACCCCTGTTATATAGGATACTCTCATGTGCTAAATTAACATAGCAAAACAACCTGTCTCCTATGCTGAGTCACAGTAATATCTTTGAGCGTCTACTTGTTTAAATGAACCAGGGTAAACTGTTTTCAAAGGAACAGTATTTTATTTTGTGTGGAGAGAGCCTTTGATTTCTTTCTAGTAAGGTTTTCACAGGCTAGGCACTGACTCACTTTGGCAACTGATGTCCATGTAGGTACATGTACTAGGACTGAAGCAGTGAGTACTGTCTTTCTGTATTTACATACATATCACTGTGCAACTATAGTTAAAGTATGGTACATTCTGTACCTAGTCTGTCCATATAATTATTTGAGGAGGACTGAATCTTTGCATTCTTTATGATCTCTCCCCTCCCCTCCACCACAAATTTCCAAGCCCCAAGTGTCCAGCTGCTCAACTCCTAGCCTACTCCTAACTTAGTGTCTTTACTCAGTTCAAAACACTAAAGCAGTACAAAAAGTGGGCCGTTAGAGCAGCCGTGGGAAGTGAAGTTGGATGGACTCAAAAGGCTGCTTCCCACCAGGCCAGCTCTGCGGTGGGCAGATAAAAGGGCGCCATCAAAAGCTCACCTGCAGCTCATTCATCCTCAGAAAAGGGAGGAGCAATGACCTCTGGCTGCTTTTGAATGGAAAGGAAGATGCTAAAAGGAGAGTGTGTGATGCTGCCCTGCTTGGGACTTTAATTCTGGAAACAACTAACCTGCTCTCTGAGCCACAGGAATTCCCCACTGCGTCCCAGACCACTATTCCCATTTTGCTTCCTTCCATGCCAACACCGTCTCACTGATACCAAAACAAACAAACCAAAAAGCCAGCAAGCACAGGCCAGAGAGGTGGGAGCAGGAGGGGGCAGCTGAAGAGTGGGGCCAATTTACAGGCCAGACACAGGCCTACCAGTCTACAAAAATGTCCTGAACAGCTTCCACTAATTAGGTAATTATGCTGATATAGAAACAGCACCTTCTTTTCCTTACTTTGTTCAAAACCTGTTTCCCACCCTATCCCACTGTAAGCACATGGAAAGCAGACATCTCACTCACCTTCCTAATGCCCTCCCATCCATTCCCACCACCATAACTTACAGAAAGTCTGCAAACGTCCTGATTTTATGAGTTATTTTGCTACTGATATTGCTCACTTATAAAAAATGAGCGTTTCTGGTAAATCATCAGATTTAGTGATTACGTCCTTGGTTAAGTCTCAAGACTACTCTGGCGGGGAGGGCTGTGGCTATTACAAAAAGCTAAGAGCCGCAGCTGTCCCTACTTCATTCCTCTTTTATTAAATCAGAGGAATAAAGAAGCTGAAACCGGGGCTTCAACAAGCTATTTTAAAGACAACTAACGCTCTGTCCTTTCCCACGTAGAACTGAGCGTGACAAAGCGGGTGAGGACCGGACGGTTCTTGCACTCCACCCACGCCAGCCTTACCAATCAGTCCCAGCGATACATTCCTGGATGCCTGTCCTTGGTACATAAGCCGTCATGTTAGGGATGATTACTGAAAGTCTACTATTTCTTTATTCTATACATCGTTCCTCTTTTTTTTTTTTAACTGTTCAGACTGCACTTGGGACTCAGTAAAAGGAGAAAAAGTGTTAGATGGAGAGGATATAGGAACATATCTATATTTTTACATTAGTTGTTTCAGAAATAATTTATGTTTATAAATATTTTTATTCTAAGTTAGGTTTTCCTAACAAAACATAGGCATTTAAGTCAGACACTCTGCAACAGGAACTAAAAAAGTCTCCTGATATAAAAGTAGCAAACAATATTACACCTACTCCTATATAGTATTCACCTTGGTCTAACTCCTCAAAGCCCTCTAAGCATTAGAATTAAATTTAATATTTGTTGCATATAATAAGCCTTTACCTACTGATCAATTCCCACCCTTCAATCTAATCTGCAAGAGCCACGACAATATCCCGTTAGCCAAAGTGGAAAGAGACAAACAAACCAATATGGAGATATCAAATCCACCACAACCTGAGGAAATCACTTGACATCTGCCAGGAAGGTCACATGGCATGGTGACTGAAAACCTGCCTCTGCGGTCACTAGTGTGCCTTCAAGAAGGTGTTTTAAGTAAGAAGCACAATGGAAATTAGAACTGTTTACTATACTGCTAATAGCAAGTAAAAGACCAACTACAGTCAGCGTGAATGTACTCTAGAGACTTCATAAATTCAAGTATATGAATCTGATGGAATATTTTAAAGCAACGAAATTATTAAAAATTGTATCTACAAAAACTCAGAAGTAATTACTATAATCCTCTTTATAAAGAAAAAACAAACATATATATACATATGTATAATTTCTAAATTATATATATAATGCTATTAAAAAGCATACACATAAGTGAAAAAATTAAGTTTTATAAGGAAAATTGTCATTTATTAAACAATTTAACAGAGGGGCTACTCTGAGTCAGGCCCTAGGTCAGGAGCTAAAGCTAAAATGTTTTTTTTGTTCTTTCTTTAAAAATAAAAGAGATCTGAACTCTCTGCCTTCTTGGAATTTATAGGTATCATTTCTAAGTCAAAATAATTGTAGTTATGTGAGTATAGGGGTATTCTTTCTTTTTTCTACATAATAATGCTAATATGTTAATATTTTAGTAATATAATCTAGGCTTTTTTTCTGGTTAGGTGTATGTTACAATGCCTGCATTGGGGGATAGACATTTAGGACAAGTGTCAAGAAGTGGCACATGAAATGACAACTATTGCTCCAAATGTCAGTGGTGTATGATCACTGATGTCCTTTCCCTTTCGATCCTCTCCCTTCTTCCTAGAGGCTCCCGAGTACCCCTCAGCCAAGCGCAGGCATGGCTCAGCCACCTCTCCTTAGAGACCTGAGAGCAGAAGAAGCCATCTCTGATTCCAAGGGCCCAGCCACCTCCACACCCCCTCAGAGTCACTAACACTCAGCTAAGAAAGTGGGTGCCTGGCACAGCTCCTCTGAAAGACTGCCAACGTGACCGTGACGATGTATGCATCATGCCAGCCCCACGTGCAGAGAGGGCTTGTCTACGGACTCTGCACTCTGCCCAGTGACTTCTCCAGGAGAAACTCTCCTGAATGTAAGCAGCTAAAGTCACACAATGAATCAGACACTCCATCAGCTGATCTTCTCCGGAAAGCCTTTCTTTCGTGGACATGACATTGCCCTGTCCTAGGCTGGGACTTGCTACTTAGGTTTAAAACATAATAAAAACATATTATTTTAAAATGCATGTACCTGGGAAAACTACAGAAGAAATGGCAGAGGAAAGAGAGGAATGTGACTGTGGAAAGGCATGTCAGGGATCATAAATCTCTGCTACTCAACGTGTGGTCCATGCACCAGCAGCGTCGGCATCACTTTCAAGTCTGATGGAAATGCAGAGCCACACATTCAACCTGAGACCTTTTGAATCAGAATCTGCATTTAATAAGATCTCCTCGTGTTTTATACACACATAAAAGCTTGGAAGTCGCTGTTCCAGGTACATGTAATACTCTATTTTTATACCTGGACGATGACTACACTTGGTATTATTCTCTAAAATGTACACACATTTTGTCCAGTCTTCTGACTATGTGGCCATGTCTCTAATCTAGCCTACAAATGGACCCCTCGTCTACAAACTGACAAGTAGGGTTTGTTAAAATGTGGGAGAAAGAATGCTACTTGAATCTGATCTCCAAACAGTAAACTCAGATACAGAAAAAAATTCAGAGATCACATAACCCAACCTATTCACTCTGTGGGAAATGAAACCATGTGATTCAGGAAGGGGCATGCCTTCCCCAGGATCAGATTGCTAAATTACTGTGGCAAAGTTGGATTAGGGCTCAAGTCACCTGATCCTCAGTAATGTTCTGTGTCCTGTAATAATACTGGTGTAATACATCATGACTGATTCTTTCCCCTATATTCTCATACTAAAAGAGAAATCTGTATTAAGTTAAAAAAGAAATCTTTAAACCAGTACCCTGTCTATTTAATAAGAGACACCCAATATGTATTAGTTTGAATGGATGATTGACTTTGAGGCAGAGATGGGCATTGTTATCCACATCTTTGCAAAGGGCAGAGCTGAATCATAGAAAGATTAAGTAATTTCCTTATGGAAGAAACCACAGAGCTCAGTTTTAAAACAATGTCTAATACTGTTGGGGAGTGAGTTTCTCCTTGACCCTGTTCGCTGCGCCAATTGTTGGAGTACTCACTCCTTGAATCCTGCTCCACTACGCCAGCTGTTGGGCCTCAGTGCCCCTGCCAGGAACTGGGCCTCCTTGGACACCAGGTATCGGACGGAGAAGACGTAAGAAGTCGTAGGCATATAAGAGAGTCTTTATTGCAGTCCAAGTAGCCATTGCTACTATGGAGCCATTAGACAAAGCAGTCCAGTAAAGCAAGGACTGCTAATACAGCAGCCCTCCTAGTAAAACAGCCTCACATAATAGCAGCCTCTCACTGGCTGGTCAGTAACACACTTTATACTAACTTAGGCAAAAGAGGCTTCTTGCCAAATAGTGACATCAATTTTGGGTTACAGAAGGGCACGCTTGCTCAGTGTATCCAGTCCTTGCACCTGCCTATGGCAACTTGGCCTTCAACATCCTGATTAGGATTCCCACGCTCAGATTGGCCTTGAATATCTGGCGTATACTAACTGATTAGGGTTCCCCAAAATTGCCCTTTACCTTTATCAAAGTCAGAATAGTTTACATGTTTAATATTTGAGTGTGTGAATCTGTTTGATTTCAATTAAATCAGTATGGTAAGTAGGACTTTTAAAATTATTATTTAGGAAATTAAGGGGAGGTAGGGGAGGGAGTTGGGGGGAGGAGATAAGGGAAGAGATTAATTAAAGAACACATATACATATATGCATAAGCAATAGACACAGACAATAGTGTGGTGAAAGCCTGGAGTGGGGTAGGGGCTAGGAGAAGGGAGACACAGTGGGGGGGAGAAGAGAATTGGGGGACATCTATAATACTGTCAACAATAAAATGAAATAAAAATTCAGAAAAATTATTACTTAGGATATTAAAGAAAAGTAGTACTCACCAATACTAATTTCATCATCTGTTTCAGCATCACCAATACATTCAAATTGGAAGTCTTGCAGTGACTGGGAAAATTTCTGTACTGCCATAGACAGATCTGTAATTAAAAGTTTAAAAGTCATAAATTGAAGATACCATGGAATACTCCTTTCCACACATAACTTTGATGTTAATACTATATTAACCAGAGCATTTTAAAATACCAGCTTGACAAATGCAAGCAGAATTTAAAGAGACTACTAAAGAAATATTTTAGGAACTGGATCTGCTCTGCTCAAAGGGGATCTGCCCCTTTAAGAAAGTTTTGGTGCCAGTCATGTATTATCAGGAAGCCAACTTCCCAAAACCTTTATCAAAGAATTACCATTCATTCCCTATAAATGGAGCATTTACCGTACTTTCCGGCGTATAAGACGACTGGGCGTATAAGATATTCCTGGGTTAAAAAGTCGTTTTATACGCCAGAAAATACGGTATATTGGACTATATTGATGGGATTAGATATAATGGATTAGATATATTGGACTACTGTATTTTCCGGCATATAAAACGACTTTTTAACCCAGGAAAATATTATATGCCCAGTCGTCTTATACACTGGAAAATACGGTATTTTAAAAAAAATAAAGAATGCTACTGAGGCCGAGACCGGTTTGGCTCAGTGGATAGAGCGTCGGCCTGCAGACTCAAGGGTCCCAGGTTCGATTCTGGTCAAGGGCATGTACCTTGGTTGCGGGCACATCCCCAGTAGGGGGTGTGCAAGAGGCAGCTGATCGATGTTTCTCTCTCATGGATGTTTCTAACTCTCTATCCCTCTCTCTTCCTCTCTGTAAAAAATCAATAAAATATATTTAAAAAAAAAAAAGAATGCTACTGAGGTTGCTGGTGGGGGAAAAAAGAAAAAGGCAGCCGACCTTTGATTAGAAAGAGTCATTGATGTTATTCTACACAAACTGTGAAGCAGGTAGGGAATATATTTTTACCAATAAACTACTGGTTTTGATCTTCTTCTAAGGTGAAAGGTCACCTGAAAGGTTATTTACAAATAATCTTGTGATTTACAGGAGACCTCCAACTAAACATACTCTTTATGACTTCAAGCTGAACAGAGTCCAGAGTGTGGCTATATCCAGAAGAGGAATTATTCTGTATTCCTGAAGAGAATAAAGAAAAGTCCAGAATAATGAGAAGTAAATCCCTCGGAGGAAAAGCCTGGGATGCAACCTAACAGACCGAATAGGAACGCAGCCTCTGGAGCCAGGCTGCCTGGGTTGAAATCCAAGTCCCACCACTGACATGACCTTGGACAAGTTATCTGACTCCTGTGGGCCTGTTTCTCATCTGTAAAAAGTGAATGGCAACGGTACAGCCACCTCAGAGAGTTGTTTTAAGGATTAAGTTAATATTTGCAAAAGGTTTAGAACAGAGCCTGGCACTTAAGCACTGTTTAAGTTTGTTAAATAAAATTTAAAATAAATCAATCTGACAGTGCAGCATCACAGAAGCCTTAAAGGTCCCACCTCTGAAGTTCGCAACAGTGGGAAAACATTTTTCAGAAATTCACTCTACACTTCATTGAATAGTTCAAGTCCAATACCTGAACCCTCACATTTAATTCATCACTATGGCCTGACAAAGACTCTCTCTTTCCTCAATCTTCACTCAGGCTCCTCTGAGCCCTCTTCTTGACTAGGCCTCTATCTTAGCTCCCCTTCTTCGCTGGGCCTACTTAGTTAGCCCTATTTTAATAGGAATCTTGCCAAGTCAATTTAGAGAGAACCCGTAGCCTGGATATCTGATATCTGATCAAATTCCTCATCTCCCACCTTTGATGAATAAGTTCTTGGCCTGCCTTCACTAAGAATCCTCCTGTCCTTGATACCTCCTCTTAGTAATTTTCCACCCACAACACCCCGCCCCCGCAACCTGCTGGAGTTGAACCTGTTCTCTCTCCCCTACTGTGACACTTGGTATCTATAACAACAGTCCTGAATAAAGTCTTCCTTACCCTTTTAACAAGTGTCAGATTTTTTTTTTTCTTTAAGAGAACCATTATGGCCCCACACCTACACATGGCCCCATGACTTACTATGGTAATCACCATTCATGAAACTCCGAGCCTCAGTACCTATCAAAGTAAGCACTCATACATGAATAGGTCTCCAAATATGAAGGTCACTTTCTGCGCCAATGTGATCCAAGAACTCACCAACACCCTCACACCACGAACAATTCTGAAGACCGGGGCCTCGAGTCTCAGAGAGGCTTATAAAAAACAACAACAACAAATATAAACACACACACAAGAGACTGGGCTTTTTTGTTTTTGTTTTTAAAATCTTGTTTGAGAAAATAAATCATGCTCTGAAAGAGGATGACACTTGTAGATTAACACCTCTTTCCACAAGAGGGGTCAAATTTTGGGACCAGCTCACATTCTACTTGAGAGGTTCTTTCAATGTAAGAGATTAGAAAAGTCTATCAACCTAAGAATGGCTCTGCTTTCTACTGTCAGGATGAAAGATGAAGGGAGAGCCTCCTAAGTGAATTATCAGTCAAGGAGAAAAACAAAGGCTTCATCAGAACTAGACTTCACCAATTAGCGGTGAAGCCTTGAACAATCACTCATCCTTCCTGAGACCCATTTTTCTTATCTATACAACAGAGAATTAATACTTAGCCCACGGGGTTGTTATAAAGACTAAATGAGGATGTGCCTGGTACTTATGAGGCAACTCAACAAAAGACTTCCATTATTATAATTCAAATCCAGCCCATAAAAGTGGAAATGTTAACTGGCCTTCCAGAGAGAAGGGCACTGTGCAAACACATGCATTAATCTGACAGCGCACACCTCTGGCTAAGGGTAGAGAAGTCATAACACCTGTATCAGACGTTATGAGAAGACAAAGAAAGAAAGCAGACTTGTAGGATGCCTGTAAGCCAAGCTGTATGTGGGCACTCTCCCAAGACTTGGGAAAAGCATCTATAATAATAAAAGCATAATGTGCTAATTAGACCGGACAACCTTCCAGACAAAGCTGAAGCTGCGAGGGCCAAGCCCCTTTCACAAATTTCGTGCATCAGGCCTCTAGTTCTATATAACATCCCTCTATTTTTCTATGTACAATATAAAGGCCTTATGCTAAACTGGATTTGAAGTCACAAATGGAATTCCTACACAGCAGACTTGAGAAGGGGGAGGAAGTTACATGATTGGATCAGGATGCTAAGGAACCCCGTAGCAGATGTCCTTCTTCTCTCTCCTCCCCCCACAGGCTCCTCTGAGTTTCCCTTTAAGCTTTGTCCTAGGGCACTGCTAACTAACAAACCCCAATGACTGCCCATTTCTTCCTAGACTGTTCTTTGCTTCCTAAGCCTTATTCCTTGACCAAGAAAAGCAAGCTGCTTTGTCCTTTCACAGAGATCTCAAAACATCCGAGAATGCACTATAGTAATTCCCATCTCCAAATAAGAACACAGTAGCCCACTTTGTGAGCGATCCTTGTCAATATAGGCAAGTGATTGAGAGTACGAGCTCTAGTGGCAGATTACCCAGGTTAGCTTCCTGCTTCTACCAATCAGTGGCATGACTGTGGGCAAGTGTCATAACCTCTCTGTACTTCGGTGTCCTCATCTGTTCAAGGGAACAGAAACCATCTCTCCGGGTTATTTTTTTTTTAATATATTTTATTGATTTTCTTTTTTTTTACAGAGAGGAAGGGAGAGGGATAGAGAGTCAGAAACATTGATGAGAGAGAAACATCAGCTGCCTCCTGCACACCCTCCACCGGGAATGTGCCCGCAACCAAGGTACATGCCCTTGACTGGAATCGAACCCGGGACCCTCATTCCACAGGCCGATGCTCTATCCACTGAGCCAAACCGGCCAGGGCTCTCCGGGTTATTATGAGAGGTAAATAAATGAGTTAATAGATGAAGTATTTAGAACAGTTACACACAGTTAAGCACTTAAAACATTTTGGTTATTTCCATGTCCAACACCTCAGAAAAAAAAAAAGGGCAAGGTAAAATTTCAGAAATGAAGATGGCAGCTATTAGACCTTAGATAAATGGCTTCAAGGGGAAAGTGATCAAGAAAACAGTCCATTGATAGCAGTTTCTAATTCTCTCTTGGTGCACTACAATCACCTTGTAACAGAGACAATCTGATTAGTCAATATTTCTATGTAAGAGGTGGGTGTCTATTTCAGTCCTGGATGGGTTCAAGAATGCATGAATGATCTCTCCACAGTCCTATCAAAGGCATAATGAGAAAGGATTATGTAAGAAAATATGGATGATAATTCCAAAAATAAAAGGAAAGTTCAAAATACAATTTCTTTTCAACTTCAAAGTATTTTCTTTCTTGATTTACCTTTAGTTTTTCTCATTTTCTTTTAAAAAAAAAAAAGCAAAACAAATTTGATGAGATAAAAAAATATTATCAAGGTAAATAACTTATAATATTTTCCGGCAGTAATACTGACCAAGCTGCAAAATGAGGGATCCAGCTCATGCTTTTAATCTTGGCTCCTACTGTGTGAGATTCTGACCTGGAAAACCCAACACCTTCAATTGGCTTAAAAACCACATGGAGCAACTATTTCCTAAATCTAAAGTTTCTAAGCATTGATCATATGTACAAAATCAATGTACTGGTTCTAAAACCATTCAAATAAAATCGAATCATATGTGATTATATAGACCTTGAATTTAAAACTTAAGTTTTTTAAAGTTTGTTGTTGAATATTAAAGTATCAAATTGTGTAATGATAGAATCAACATTTTATCTTAAATGCAAAAAAAAAAAGATCAAGTGACTAAGTCATCACAAGCAAGAAATCTAGTTTAAGTAAACGTGTCTCTTTCTCCCTATTTCTACACAATTATTAGAAATTGAGGACAAACACGAGAACTATCCCCGTCCGAACCACCATGGCCCCATTCTATGGTGAAGGTGAAGGAATAACATTTACTAGAGAGCAAGACTGTACACAGTAAAAATGCTACAAGTACCACTCACACTACATCCTTTGCATTTGCCTAATCTGCAATGTAAACATAAGATGTGTTCATATGTATTCACATTATAACTTGGAAAAAATGAAACTGGGCTTTAGTCTGCAATGTTTTTATATCAAAGGGTTAACCTGTAGCACACATGTTTATATGATGCTAATGAAACACTAAAACTCCATTTCATTAGAGAAATACAAAGCAGTAAATTTTAATTATAGCTCTCCTTTATACACAGACTTAAGAGCTGGAGTCTATCTGTTATGTCAGAATTGCTAATAGAATTACTTTTACAATGTGAGCTATGGAAGTGAGCTATATTTATGTCAGAACAAGCACAACCAGCCAGTCCACTGGTATAAAGCAGTCCTTCTTGAAATCTCGTTGCTCTGGGATTAGATTTAAGCAAGACTCACAGAGACTTCATGTAGAATTATCACCTTCACACATTCCATGCAGAAGGCAGACAGTACGAGGCAACGGGAATTCGAAGTAAAAACAGGATATAACCTTCCCTCCAAAAAGACAGAACCCAGTTGTGACATGAGCCATGTAAGTAAATCCTATCATAGATCAATTGGTAAAGTCGCCTCTAGAGGTTAATAACACCATCCCCACAGATAGTACTTACTATGTGCCTGATACTTTTCCATCCACTTAATGTAAATTAAACCATTAATATTCACAACAGCCATACAAATTAGATATCATCACTCCCACTTTAGAGATGAAGAAACTGAGGCACAGAGGTTAAATAACTTCACCAAGGCTGCGCAAGCTAGTAAACAACAGAGCTGGAATTTCAACCCAGGGAACCTGGCTCCAGAATCCCCACTGAACCACACTGCACAGAGACAGCAAATAAAGACACAGTCAGATCTGCTTGAGTGCACGGGGAACGCTACTCAAAGGAATTAATGGAAACGGGACTTGAAAGAGGTGACAATGCACTAGACAAAGACACATTAAGAAAATGTCCAGAATCGTCAAAAAGGCATATCCTACATATCTAACCACATCTACCAAGACTCACACCTAGCTGGGCTACTGGTTATTACCACTAACAAACCATCCAGTCTCTTGTACCTCTGTTTACATTGTTATTCCCCCTTCTTGAGTTATACTCTTCTCCCATGCTCTCTTTCAACATCTCTCTCACGACTCCATTTCCTCCAAAAGCCTTCCTTAATCTCCTTTACACTTCCCGCTATAAGCTGTGACTCCCCTGCTGTGCTTTCCCTATTTCACCTTTCATTCAGCTATCCATAAATACGATTTATCCACCTTACTTAAAATAGTGTACTAAAGGAGACTGTACCCTCTGTGAATACTGCCAAGTATTCCACACACCATATCTTATATACAACAGGAACTCAATTGTTGAAACCATATATTTCTGAAAGGTGGGCAAATACTCCATCCTTCCTGGTGCCTTTTACCTTCCCTTCTTCCCCATCACACTCTGTGTAAGCCCCTAATGTGGTTTTTTCAGCCCCTTGTAATATATGGGTTATCCACTTTCCAAAACAATAATAACAATAGAGATGTTTTACTATTTACAAGTAGCTTTGATATACATTTACAGTGATAGCAATAGTGCTGGTAAGATGTTTTACCATTTCAAAATTATTAAATATTTTCTTAAATTCTCACTCAAAGCTATCAGGGCTGAAGCTCTGAAAACTTAAATAATTTACCTTGCCCAGAATCTAAGACCTGTACTACTCCAACCAGGAGAGATCTTACACTTCCCAAATTCTATGCTTTCTAAAGCATACCATATTAATTCCCCAAAACCAATGGGCATTAAAACCAAGGAAGGTGTGACCTTTGGATAGCATCCACCTTATCCTTTACCTGCTGTATAAATTCTAAGATAGTAAGACTCCATTATTGGACTATATTAGAGAGGGCTTGTTAGCATGCAATGAGCTAGAAGCATATATTAAATGGTAATTACAAAACACCATGCTAAAAGTGAAAGAAAATGCTTTCTAATCTCACGAAATGGCTGAAAAATGTTCTAGGTGTTACGCTTCCTGAGGGTAAGTATATATTCTTTATGTTTCTTTGTCCTTAGTGCCCAATAGAAAGCAAACATATGAGGAAAGAGAAAAGACAAGAAATATATAAAAGAGTCCTTTGAACCAAACTGCTAAAGTTATTAACATTATGTAGGTTACAACATGAGGAAAGACTCCATTCTTGTTCTAACTAGCTTGGGAACTTAAATTGTTTGAACTTTCCAGTCCTGCATGAATGCCAGGATATACATACATCTGACTTCCGGGTAACCTTCCAATGATTCCCTGAAGGACTCACATGTACATCTATCTGACATCCAGATCACTGGAACGTGACCAGACCTCCTGATACCCATCATCCTGACTGCCTGACATCTGACTGATAACCACCTTGGACAATCTAGGGCTAAAAATGCAGAAATGATAATTATCAAGAATGTACTTTTAACTATCAGAACTTGTAACTTTTCTTTCTTCTTTGGAACATTCCTGGAATTTTGCCTAGCTGTGTTCCCAGTTTGCAAACTCCAAGACCCTTGAATTAAATCTCTTATCATTTATTTCTCGCAAAGCCTACAGACTCATTCCGAGTTCGTTCAACACACAAAAGAGATCAGAGGGACCAGAGAGAAAGAGGAAAGTGTCCATCAACTACCAAGGCCTTCATAATGTAAGGATCTACTATAGATAAGTTACAGAAATGCTTATGGTACTGGGAATACACATGAGTATAACTGCAAGCCTTAACTTAATAAAAAAAAATACCGTACACAGCAAAATATGTCAAGGAATTACTAAATAAGCCGTGGCTTAACTACTAATGTCAGATTGCTAGATGAAGAAAAGTGAGATGAAAAGAACAGTGTGTATGGCAAAGTGTAAGAAAAACACAATGAGAACTATTTGTCAATACAAATCATTTCGATAGCTCTGACTTGAATCAAGTTTTTAAATGCCCACTTTATTTTATATTTTACATAAATGGCTACAAAATCTTTGTTGTCAAATTTTAACAATTAAAGAAGAGTCTTTATAAAGAAGGCTCACGACAAAGCTTGGTACTAATCATCACTCAGTAAATGTACGTAGAGCTGAAGTGAAATTAATTGAGTGACTTTAAGGAATTCTCTTTCCTTAAAGGCCATGAGAAAAGCTGCCATGAAGCAATAGCTATGTCCACAGGAGGTCAAGGGAGACCATCAGAGGCCAGTGGTTCCAATGTTGTTCTTCCTGCCCCTGGAAATACAAAAAGCACAGACTACTCTAAGCCACTAAGTTAACTTGTTGTACTGTGGGTGGAACAACATGGTTGTTTTGTCACTGTAAAGTTGGTAAAACAAATTAGCCTAGCTTACGGCCTCATTAAGTTCTACTCTGCATCCTGCTTTGTAGTGGATACAGCCACCCTTCTAGCAGGCAGTATGAAACAAAGCATCCGTCTTTGGTAATAAACTAAAGTCTTCCGTGATGAATGCGCTGAGATCTGGGAAGAAGTCCTTCTTTGGAATCAATCTTTATTTCATGTCATGGACCAAGTGTGCACAAAAGTCAGACATGTACATCAATCTAGGGACTACCACTTACTGCTAGAGCAAGCGCTTAGCTTCTCTGAATCCCAGGTTCCTCGTGTACAAAAGGAAGATACTAATCCCTTGCAAGACTGTCATGAATATTACATGAAATTGGCTTAGCACAGTGTCTGGTACGGAAGGGAAACTTGAAATGCTGGTTCTCAACAAATGTTAACTATTAAACCACTCTTTGTTATGATGGCAAATGCAGAATAAGAAATATCTTGACTGTGAGCATACCATATTTAATCTGTGCATTAAGTTACCATCTTCAGGAGAGCTTCAGTGAAAATAGTGGGCTGGCTTCTCATGAAAACCAAACAGTCTGCAATCCCATAAATGATATGTGTCTGGCAAGCAGTTCCAGAAGATTCTGGCCTAAAAACAACACACAGGAACCAACACTTGGCCAGATTTTATCCACAGTTTCTATAAAGCTACAAATTCCATGAAAATTAAAAACAAAAAACCACAAAGACTTCACTATTGCTACAATCCAAGTTAAAAATAGAAAGTTCAAAGCATGAAATAAACTACCAGTCTTCCTACCCTGGGGAAACAACTTGGGGGGGAGGGGGGAGGGGGGGAGGAGGAGGACAGTGAGGAAACAATAGCACAACGCAGTTTCTCAGGATTCTCTTCCGGCCTCAGTAAGCATTCCTTTGCTGCCTCCCTTGAGATTTCTCTTCCTCACACTTTCCCAAGGGTTTGTCTTTAGCCACCTTGCTGTACCTCAATATTTGTTCTCTTTTAAATAGTATTATTGGTATCTGTATGTAGGTTAACTCCTAAGTGGTCCTTTCAGTTTGGATGCTGGAATTTCCTAAAATACATCCTTGCCTTATTTTGATTTACCTCAAAAATAGTGTTACCCAACGCGAAGGAGGACTTGCAGTTTTCCTAAGCTTCCTGGCAACTCAGGGATGGCCTGCCATGTTACCTGGGCTTCCTGGTCTCCCTGCCCACCCAGGACCTCTTCCCAGTCTCATCACTCATTTCCCCCTGTTTGCCAGGAATCTACAATTTAAGTCTCATTAACAGATTCGGTGATGGAAAGTGTTTTAGTGTTGTAGCCTCACTTCCAGCCCACTTTTCTCCGGACTACTTGAAGTCTACCCAAGCTGGCAACTCTGGAAGAGTACTTGGTATTTACCTTATCTTTCATATCAGCCTAGTGCCAACTCTTAAAACTGACTTCCTTTTCCCATCATCAGCCCCGTCTTGGTATCATATACCAAATACATTTGCGGTTAAACCATAATTTGACTAGTTTACTAGCTTAATTTCCTTTTTAAAAAGTACCACACTAAGTTGCTCCCTACTAGGCAATGTAAGCATATCATCTTTCCCCTGTTCTTAGGGCCATCTTTTTTTTTCCTCAAACTCTTCTTTGCACCGTCAATATTCCAACCAAACAAATCAAGCTAAACTTGAATTCTCTCAGCATCCACTAAGGCACTCTCCGTGTTGGACACAGCCCTTGTCTCTGCTGTGACCTTTCCATGTCTTCAATTAAAGAAGTACCGCGTACGGTACTCACAGCAGCACCGAGAAGATGCATCAGACCTTACAAGAGATGCTGGCTGTACCTGAAGATGATGCATGTAGCTGCCTTTCGTCCTTTTAAGGAGCCTTTAAGCCCTGCCTCCCTACATTAACTGACCTGAAATCCACCCTAAAAAATAAACCCACCGGGGCATGTGCTGATTTTCAGATACCGAATACGGGCACACCTTAACATGCACAGCAGTGGCCAGGGGTTCAGAAAGCCATGGGTACTGTTAGTGTATCTTCCTGGTGCCACAACTTTTATTAGAAAATTGCGGAAAAGGAAGCTAAGTAGTTGTATACTGTTTTACATTTTTTAAATGCACATATTGTGGGTAAAGCAGAATTCATATGAATTATCTTATATCTTGTTCCTCCCATTGAGGCAGCCAGTTTGGGCCAAGCCATGTCTATTCTCCCCTCGGCTGATAGAAAATTTTGAGAAGTACTACAGTACTATGATCTACCTCCTCTTTGAATGTCTATTGACATACCCTACAATTTTTTATATTATTTTACTTACTTGTACCTAAGTCCCATAACACTCAACGAACATGAAAGCCCATGGAGGGCAACAAAACCTCTCCAGTCTTTATTGCATCCAGCATAGGACACTGTCCATTAACAGAGCAGCATGCAGGAATTAGAGGCTGTATTTAGGAAACGTAAACTAAGGCCTTTCCAGGACTGGCAAAGAGCAATTAGAGATAAGAAGCCAGGTGGTTAGAGGCAGACTTGCCTCCAGCTATAAAAGATGCTACGAGGAGCAAAGGAAAACCGGAGCCCGCCAACACACGCCTAACCATCTGGACATCAAATCAAATCAATGAGATCTAAAGATGAGATCAAATCGAATGGCTCTTTCCTTTAAGATCTTTGGCAAGCTGGGCAAAAAGCAAAGACGTGGAAACTGACAAAAGCAGCCCAGATATTTCAGGTGCTGACCTAAAATCTCAGCGTTGCTTTAGAAGAAACCCTACTCCAAAAACGATTCTGGTGGTCTAATTAAGTTCGAAGGGGAGAGCAGTTAGTTACCAGTTTGTTTGTTTTTAATTCCGCAAACTTCAATCATTAGAGGAGAGAGCAAGTGAAGATTTTTATTTCTTTGCATCATTTTCTAAAACAAAGAGGTCCCCCTGAAATATAAGAGCAAGGATTTTGGTGTCAGGCTACTAGTTAGACAATGGTTTTGCTCTGTGGACAAGTTAAGTTACTGAGACTCTTCAAGTTACCATGTACCTATCTGTAAAATGAAGATAATATTTTAAAAATATATTTTATTGATTTTTTTACAGAGAGGAAGGGAGAGGGACAGGGAGTTAGAAACATCGATGAGAGAGAAACATCGATCAGCTGCCTCCTGCACACTCCCCACTGGGCATGTGCCCACAACCAAGGTACATGCCCTTGACCGGAATCGAACCTGGGACCCCTGAGTCCGCAGGCCGACGCTCTAGCCACTGAGCCAAACCGGTTAGGGCATGAAGATAATATTAACATGCCTACTTCATACAATTGTGATTACCACATGAAACCAGCACAGCACACAATGAGAGCTGGATAAACCATCACGTTGTAACTACTATTATTTTTCAGGAGGAAATGGTGGTCTAGAAACACATGTCATTCTTGGCTCTCAGTTACTAGACCTACATTAAGCTTCCCTCTCTGTGCCTCCCAACCAACACTGAAGTGACAGCAAACATCATTACAGTCAATGGCCTCCATTCCAGAAGGTAAGTTTACCACTTACTTAAGTGCATTTTCCCATCGGCTGTTTAGCAACATGCAACATGCAAGTGCTACAGCACTCATATTGTCTCCAATGGTTGAGATATGAAAACTCTCAAGAATCATCTCAGTGGCTAGATATCTGCATTCCAGCATTCCTTAAAACATTCCTAGATCCCATAATGAAATCTTTAACCAGCCAAAGAAACAAGTTTAGCAAGCTAACATACATGAACCTCCAACAATTTTCTAAGCACGACTTAAACAGAATGACAAGTTACAATGCGAGTACAGCTTTGGCTGTGTTTATTGTGATAGTAATATTTGGGTTTTCACTGTTGTGTTTTTACTCATTTTCTTTAGCCAAATACAAACGGACGGTGTCATGCAGCGTCATGGCCATCCGTGACCACGATGATTATTGCAAAGATTTTTTTCATATGACTAACATCCTCTTAAAGACTGGAAATAGTTTATAATGAATAGTAATTGAAAGGCGAATACATAAGCCTCTGTCTTGGACGACATGAGAAGTATGCTGGCACCATGCCTCGTTTTTCCGAAAAGAAACAGAAAAGAATGACACTGTAAAACGGTCGAGCCTGGGCTGCCCGGGAAGTAGGGGCACAAAGATCATTATTCTCCATTTACGCAATGTTTTTTGTAAGTTGTTTTCAATAAACTTCTTATCCTACATGCTGACAGAGTTCATTTTTCTGCTGTCCTATCCCATTTTGAAGCACTAAATCAAGTTTTGAGATTTCAGGAAAACCACATTTTAACATTGTAGATTTCATTCATATATCTCCATAGCCAACCCCTCACCCATCTTTAAGTTATCTCAATAGAGATGATGATTTTTAGTGAGATACACTTTATTACTTTTTGATCTAATTTTAATTCCAAGTGGTCTGTTTTTAATAAATTGACTGACTACGGCCATCTCACCACTTTAAATACACATGATGAGATTTTTCAAATCAAATTTATACCCCTGACCCTCACTGGAACCCTCACAGGGGAAACAGGACTGAGTAGGTAATTATCTCCATATTACAGATGAGGAGACTAAGGTTAAGTGATTCATCCCAGCAACAGAACCAGGGCTGGAATCCTAAGCTTCCGCGTCACATCAACCTTCTTTCTATACCACTTTAAATAAATATTCCTCTTATACCTACAATTCTAACATACTGGGCTTAGCTCAGTAGTAAATAATTGTTTTTACCAGGTCGTTTATAATCTTCCTTTTCTTACTTACCATTTTCTCACTTTAAAAATAAAATCCTTCCTTTTTATGGATCTTATAGCTCAATCATGTAACTATTTTAATTTCCTGTGTATTATATATTTACATGAGTGGTCACTATAAAAATACGTAAGTGGCTTTGAAGAAGATACATATCATATGATTAAAGGGTTATTTTTCATTTGGGGGTAATTAATTACATTACTCAGAAAACAAAAATAAATCTCAATCTTCTATTCCAAAAAAAAAAATCATTCACATAAACGCCATGCTGCTTGAGCGCCAACGTACATACACTTCAGTGACCTCTACAGTCAGCTAAGGTTTTTATTTAACAGCCAGAACGGAGGAAACCCAACTGTGTCAACTCATGCAACTAAGTCTGGCTCTAGAGCTTCCCACACTCTGGAAAGCATGTTGTCTCTAATTATTTTATTGCTACCGATCAAGGGACTTTTCATACAAATGATACACACAATTGATGCGAGGCTTTTATTTGACAGCACATAGCCAGCCCATGATTAAGTCACCATTCAATTAAAATACTTAAAGTTTATGTGGTTTTCAGTTCTCCTTGTTTGGTATTTATGGTTTACTTCAAAACTTATTAATATTAGTTTCCCAGCTAATACATTTTTAATTATAATTTTCATTTACTATAGCCCATACATTCTAAAATGCTAAATGGTAAGAAAGACCCCCTACCCAATTTTAGAGATATTAAAATAAAAATACTGTACAACTTTGGCTCCATGAAACTTCATATTTTATACTTCATTCATATTGAACAATGGCATCTTTTGGGACATCTGACATGGTCAAGGAAGAATTATCACTAATCTCAAGGAGCTAGTAACAGAATGAAACCAACAGCACACAATCCTCAATCGCCTTTTCCTATCTTTGAATGCCACAGAAACCTAACACCATCAACAGCCTGTTCAGGAAATATTTATCAGAGTGTGAAATGAGAAATTAGTTCTCCGGAGCTTAGCTTCTCATTCTTGGGCATCCAAATGGCCTGAAGCCTTCAGGCCACCCAGTCCCCTGGCCTAGTTTCTGGCAGAGGCTTCAGTGTAAAACGAGAGCCCCAGGGAGCTACCCGCAGCTGTGTGCTTACGTAAGCCACCCGCGTCCCCCAGAGATGCCCAAACAGTGGGTTCCTGGACAGCATTTTAACAAGGGCTCCCCAGATAATGAACAAGGTACTGGAGTCTTCTGAATTTTCAGGATGAAGATTCATGAGAAGAGATATACAGCTGAGAAATGAAACTATGTGTATTGTTTGCTCCACAGGCTCCCTTGATCATAACTTTTTAAGTCTAGAAAATTCTCTAAAATCCAAGATTCATAGTCAGTCCTGATATTGTACAGTGTCAGGAGCCAGCCACTGATTCAAGGTCAGTGACCTTTATGACAAATGAAATAGTTTGTGCGCTAGTTGCCACAGGCCTGTTTTCTAGGTGTGGGGCTACGTACTACCTGCAGCTAATTAATTTAGTAACCTATGTTACATCAGAATAGTGAAGGGTATAAGTAGACTTCTCTATGAGAATCCCTAGAAATCATGCCTATTGAGTGACTAATAACTACAATAGCAACATTACAAAAAGTTACATTGGATATCAGAATTATTTAACATCTAAATTATTAGATTAATGAAATAATGCATTTCTCTAATCACAGCACCTTGAACCAAGAAGTCTTGACCAAATAAAAGTCCTTGAGTTTTCAGCTTTATTGAGTAATAAAGCTGATATGTAATCAGCATACCACTTACATATAAATGCTAGTTCCTAAAGGGCTTGAGAGATTTTCTTCCAAAATATCTTGACTATTAATCTGCAAAGAAAGCTTTGTGCTATAAACTTGCACTACCTGTGGAGAATAATTTGCTTAAGCAAAGGTAAATTTTAACCCTGTATCAGTTGCAACTGCGACAAATCCTAAAACAGTTAAGTTCAAATTAATGAGTTTATTGAAATATTAACAAAGTAGTTCCTTTTACCAAAACTTTCCCACATAGGTTCATTGACTCAATATGCAATTTCTACATGGCTCTGTCTACAAAGATCCCACTTCCTATCATCCAGACACCTTAGAAAGTGAGAAACCGGAGTGAACTGGGAATGTCAGACTACTTGACTGCTAGAGAAAAGTGAAAAACTTTGCAGAATTCAAGACATTGAAGACAGTACCTTCTCTCAACCCAATCAATTAGATATGAGGAGAATTTGTCAATGTATCAAACTTCCTAATTTAGATTAACTCCAGATTACTCAAAGGCAGTGCAAAATAAATGCTGATAATATACCCACTAGTTAAAAAGCACTAAAGTAAATGAGGATTCACTCAAAATGAAATGCTTTTCCTCAGGTTAAGAAGAAATTGGTGCTTGAATTATCTAAATATAGCCTCACTCCCTCAGTCCCTTCAAGTCTTCAAATGTCACCACCTCAGTAAGGTTTTCCCAGGCAAGTATTCAAAACCGTAGCCGCCCCTAAGATTTCTCTCTCTCTCTCTTACACATAACCTCTTTCATTCATCTTTCTCAGTAGCATGCATAACCATGTGATCCAATGACATCTCTTACTCATTTTGTTTCTGCCAATTAGAATATAATTTCTATGAAAACACAAATTTTTGCCTATTTTTATCACTGTTCAACAATCAGATCTGGACCTGGTACATACAAGGCCTTTATTAGTTTGCATAAACAGATGAGTAAGACTAAAAGCATAGAGTAAGACCCTCTAATAGTGGTCTTCTTAAAATAGAATATGTGTATCCTCCAGTGGAATTATAGCTTAAGCACATGTTTTATTACTATTATTAAATGGAAAAAAAACATATTATAGAATACCAGATTATGGAATACATTTTAAAATAACTTAAAAGAAATGTTGGCTTGCAATAGGCAGGATGGAGCTCTACAGTCAACAGTCCTATGGGGACAGAGGAATAGGTGTTTAGAATGCAATGTGTTTCCTCTCCTCTCCTTTAGGGGTAATTTTGTAGGAATGTATGGGAAGTAATATGCCGGAACTAAAAGATCATCAACAGAAACAATCACATTTTTTATACATATGAAAATAAATCAGCGTTTCCCAGTTATGCATTTCACTGTTAAGCAATAAGAAGCTAACCTGAATCAAGTAATCAAAGACTAGAGTTTTCACAGTTAATTGCCTACAAGTATGGATTAGAACCCAGCCAAGGAGAAGAGAGCTACTGAGAAATCGGCATAAAGATGAACATGGCCTAAACTCAAAGCTCCTTAAATACCGGTTTCTTTCTCAGGGGAAATGAGGCCATGCTCGACAGGCTGCACCTTTTTAAAATCACACAGTTAGCACTTGTTACATGAAAGATCTTTTATTTAAAGCTCTTTCCTTCCCCACTGAAGTTCTTCAGTATGTCTGATTGCTAGGTTAAGTGCTCAATATTTCAATCACAAACTGAGGAATAGTTCTTTCATGCTCCCCCATAATCTACTAGTGCCCCTGCTTACAATGGCTAATGAAAACACATATTTATACATGTGGTGAAGTGCTCCAGGAATCTTACCAATTCAGTGAGGGAAAAAGTGTTTTAAAGTCTCCCAAATTAACCAGTTTAAATTATATTTATACTCATTTTATCATGGGGTAACAAGTAGTTCTAAAATGAATTAACTCAAAGTTAAAGATTGACAACTGAAATGCTCATCTAACGTACACATTTGTGCCTTACAGGTCTTAAGAATATGCATACTTTTAATTATTACTCACACGCAAATGGCAAGTCAGAAGCCAGGGGTTGCAGTCCCAGTTCCACTGGCACTAATTTACTACATGAGCCTGTGTGCCAAGTTACTGCGGGCCACGGGAAGTGGACCACGGGGGGATGGGGGGGGGACCTCTGGTCCCTTCAAAATGGCCATCCCCAGCAGAGTGCCTGGCATGTAACGAGTGCTCAGTAATTCAACCCTGAAAGCTTTCTAATTAATAGGATCATCTGCTTCAAAGTATAAAACAGCCCTAACCAGTTTGGCTCAGTGGATAGAGCGTCAGCCTGCGGACTCAAAGGTCCCAGGTTCGATTCCAGTCAAGGGCATGTACCTTGGTTGCGGGCGCATCCACAGTAGGGGGTGTTCAGGAGGCAGCTGATTGATGTTTCTCTCTCAACAATGTTTCTAACTCTCTTTCCCTCTCCCTTCTTCTCTGTAAAAAATCAATAATATATATATATTTTTAAAAGTATAAAACACTTTTCTTCCTAAGGAACCTGAAAGCACTTCAATTATATTACCATCACCAGCCACAGGTTACATACCTGAAACTTACATAGTTTCATAAACAGACAACTGAAAAGTAAAGCCCTCGGAATCTCAAACCCACTCCCTGCTCCTGCACTGTGTTCCCACAGGGCAGTCAACTGGGAGCCGTGATCCCTGCATGAGTGTGGACACTTCCGTTCTAGGTGAGCTTCCTTTCAAAGCTTCAAAGGAAATGAAGGAACACAATGCTTCTAGTGCCACAACAATAATCAGTTAACTTTATAACACCAAGGACTACCTATTTGTAACACAAGAAGCAAGACATCACTCACCCTGCAGTCAATGGCCCAGTGAGCAATAAACAGCTTATTTGTACCAAATAGGATCAGTGTGGTGATAGCATTTGATCCACAGGGAGAAAGAAGCAGAAGAAGATGGTTTGAAGCATGAGTAGGAGTTTAGGGCAAGAAAAGGGGAGAAGCCCTAACGGGTAGGGCCTAACCGGTTTGGCTCAGTGGATAGAGTGCCAGCGTGTGGACTCAAGGGTCCCAGGTTCGCTTCCGGTCAAGGGCATGTACCTTGGTTGTGGGCACATACCCCGTAGGGAGTGTGCAGGAGACAGCTGATCGATGTTTCTCTCTCATTGATGTTTCTAACTCTGTATCTCTCTCCCTTCCTCTCTGTAAAAAATCAATAAAATATATTTTTTAAAGAAGGGGGGGGGGGGGGAGACCAGCTATAACTCTGATCCTGTTGTAATACTAGTAAACCTGGTTATTAACATCTGGAAAGGGGCAAAGGGAAGCCCAAATTTTACAGGCATGCCGCTTGTGCAGCTTTGCCTGAAAGCTGCAATTAGATGCATGCCCAGTAAAGCCTGGGTGACATAGGGAAGGTGCTTAAATGTCAGTCACACCTGGGAACAGGGCACTGGCCAGAGTAAGCACGGCCACTGCAAGTGCTGGAAGATTTAAGGTACTTACGTCCCTAAACAAAGGCGTTCTCTCTCTTGCTCTTGCTCTCCTGCCTCTTGGTCCTAGCTCCTGGTTTGCAGGGCTCTCACGCTCCTGTATTTGCCCACATGGCCCACAGCCATGTGGACACCACACACAATGGACTAATGGGGTAGTCGGCAAACTCATTAGTCAACAGAGCTGCAAACTGCGGCTCGTGAGCCGCATGTGGCTCGTGAGCCGCAGTTTGCCGACCACTGGACTAATGGACTGGAACTAGCCTGATGGTACATCAGACTATGGGATGGAAACTCTGGATGCTGGCTTTGCTTCTAGCTCTGCTGAATCCCCAGCTGCACATTTTCCGGGACTGGATTAAGGGAAATGGGACTTTGCAAACATAGGGATGTAATTCCACCCAGATAAAAATCACTCATCCTCCCTTGCAAGTCTCAGAATATTCTTTTTTCTCGAGATATCATAAGGGCCTGACCCCAGCACTAGTGGGGAAAGGGATACTCCACTTTCACTGATAACAGTTCCATTCAGAACAGTTGCCCTTCACTTTTTTTTTTTCCTAAAGAGATGACTAACATTTCCTCTGAAGTTATTTTTTCATAAAAAACAAACAAACACCCTAAAGCAGGCAGATTTTGGAAGTCTCAGGTAAAGCAAACCACCTTATGGGTTTCCCTCTAGCCTGGGCATGCCAGAACTGCCCACTGCAGTCACTAGTACAAATGCAAAGGGCTGCTTGCTCTAAACTCAGGTGAGGACAAAACAACAACTGTCAGATTAAAGTAAGTACTTCTCGTACTAAGTTATTTTACCAAATTAATCACTACTTCTACAATCGAACACCCTGGGGAAAAGTCTTCCACAGAGAAATCTGCCTCCAGGTCCACATTTCCCTAACATGGGACCTCCAACACTTTCATTTAGGAATAAAGCAGTTCAGGAGTATGCCGTAACCCCGATTCCTACTACCTGAGAGAGGACCAGGAAGCCAGGCCTTCAAGGTTCTTCAGTCCAGGCTAGAGCTGCACAGAGGAGTCAAGGCATGTGTAGAGGTCACTTACAGCAGGGACATGCCTAACAAGAAATGGTCCACAGTGGAATTTCCTTTACCCCACACCCCCCTAGTCACACACACTTGACCTTCATGCCTGTGGCTATAAGGAGGTGTCACATCTCACTAACTGTAAGAATAAGGTTTCTTTACATCCCCATGACTGTTTTGTAACTACCAATTTGTACTTCTTAATCCCTTCACCTTTTTCACACGTTCTCCCAAAGGCTCCCCCTATGGCAACCACAGCAAATATAGTCAACTAGAGGCCCGGTGCATGAATTCGTGCATGGGTGGGGTCCGGCCAGCATGCCCCGATCACGGCCGATCAAGTTGGGTAGGCTGGGAAGAGGGGATGTGGGAGGTTGGCCGGCTGGCCTCGCCCCCAATCGGGGTGGGGGGCCTATCAAGGGAGGGAATGGCCAGGGGGAGGGGCCACAGATGGTTGGCTGGCCTGCCCTGCCCCCTGGTCGAACTCCCGGTCAAGGGGACAATTTGCATATTAGCCTTTTATTATATAGGATAATATTGTGATAATTAGGTAGGGTGCCATCTGGGAACTGGAAATACCAGGGGGGACACTTTGTAAAGTATATGATTGTCTAACTTCTATTCTGTGTACTTAAGACTAATATAAAATAATATTAATTGTAAACTATAATTAAAAAAAATTTTTTAATTAAAAAAAGAAAAATAGGTTTCTCCTTTACTTCTCTCAGAGCATATCATATAGTCTGCAAAGAAGCCTTCCAGTCAAATCTTTCTGCTTTTTTATTTTTTTAACTTGTTTTTTTATTGATTGATTGATTTTACAGAAAGGATGGGAGAGAGAAAAACATCAATTTGTTCAACTTATTTATGCATTCATTGGTTGATTCCTGTATGTGCCCTGATCAGGTGGGGATTGAACCCGAAACCTTGATATATTGGGACGATGCTCTAAATGAGCTACCTGGCCAGTGGCTTTTTCTGCTTTTCGACTCAAGCCCACAGGATTAGAAGGAGGTCTCATGTCCTTACTTCAGGAATAACTACACTTCATACATAACCCTGTCAGCTTTTGTATCCTCCGGACAGCGGAAATGAAGTATATGACAAGTACCCCATTTACTCTTTTTTTTTTTAGTTCTTTATTGTTGAAAGTATTACATATGTCTCCTTTTTCCCCCCCATTGACCTCTCTCAGCCCGCTCCCGCCCCCTAGCACAGGTCTTCACCCCGCTACTGTCTGTGTCCATTGGTTATGCTTATATGCATGCATACAAGTCCTTTGGTTGATCTCTTACCCCTCCCCACCACCCTGTCTTCCCTCTGAGGTTTGATGGTCTGTTTGATGCTTCTATGTCTCTGGATCTATTTTTGTTCACCAGTTTATATTGGTCTACATATATTTTTTAATATTCCAGTTAAGTAAAGGTTCCCCAAACCTTCCCCAACCCTGTGTCAGACTATAGCAGTGGCAGAATCTTCCCTCGAGCAGCAAAGTGAGACACTGGAACACAGGGATAAGCAGAAGGGGCAGCTACCAGGAGCAGTGTATCTACCCAACCCCTTATCTCCACTTTCTGGCCCTGGCCTCCTCTTTCAGGAACCACCCATATAAAACTCTGCCTCCTAGGCACTTTTCCTCCCCACCCACCATTCTCTGCACTCCTCCCACCCCCCCTGAACTTACAGCTCAGGATAATGTTCACCTCTTGAGCAGAAATATCATTAAGTAGCAAAGAAGAGATGGGCTTAAATCCTAGTTCCATGACTGACTAGCATTGTGTTACCTTGAGCAAATTTCTTAAACTCTTTCTCACAGTTTCAATTTTCTCTCCAGATAAAAGAATGCTACTGCTTACTGCACAGTGTTGGTTGGGAAATTAGAGAAATTCAGAGCCCCAGTGTTCATTAAGTAAAGGTTCCTCTCCCATTCTGTCCCAAAGGAAAATATTGGGTGCACCATATAAGAATGGAAGGGGGTGAGGATGGATGGTGACCAGCATAACGTGGTCTTTTAAAAATTTCATATCCAAGCTCTGGCCAGTGTTGCTCAGTGGTTATAGCACCGGCCCATGCACCAAAGGGTCACAGGTTCGATTCCCAGTCAAGGGCATGTACTTAGGTTGTAGGTTCAATCCCCACCTTGGTCAGGGAGCATGCAGAAGGCAACCAATCGATGTCTCTCCCTCTCCCTTCCTCCCTTCCTCTCTCTCTTAAAAAAAAATATATCTATATCTATATCTATATCTATAGATACATGTATATATATATACACACATATATATGTATATGTACATATATATGTGTGTGTGTGTGTGTGTATATATATATATATATATATATATATATATATATATATACACACACACATATATATATATATATATGGCTAAAATGCTAAGTGTCCGACCATCTGACCAGTTGCTATGATGCGCACTGACCACCAAGGGGCAGACACTCAGTGCAGGAGCTGCCATGATGCACATAGAGAAACGGCACCGCAGATCTGATGCCCACAAAGCAACACTTGACTTCCCCCAAGTGGGACAAAGGCCCCGCCACCACCCCGGAGCAACACCCCACCAAATGCTGCCGAGACCCCATGGCACAAAATGCAGCCCACAGCCCAGCCCAGCCCGGAAACAGTTGCTGTGGGCACTGGGTAATGATGTCACATAGCAATACTCAGCTTCTCCCTAGCGATGACTAGCCTCCTTGCAGTTTCTTCAGCCAAGGAACACGACTTGCTTTATAGCCAGGCGCAAACATTTCACACTTTAAACAAATGTCTGTGAAGCGTTTTCACATGCCTCATCTCATTTCATTTGATCCTCACAGAAATCCTGGGGTAGGTAGGTGGAATTCTCTTTTCTTTTCATTAGCTGGAAAACGGAGATTTAGAAAGTTTGGAAACTTGACCCGACTGAAAAGAAGTAAGAAATGGTGGTCTGTGAAAATGACTTCAGGTTTTCTCACTGCGCAGAATATAGTCAAACACTGCTGCAGTTAAATATTTTACCCTTTGTTCTCCCTGCGTGATCTACAATAATAATCTGCTGTGTTGCTGACAATTACCTGAAAGAGAAGTTGGGGTGCTTCACTGGGCTGGAAAAAGTTTAGCTACATCAGAAAGCAGGTCTAATTAAGCAAGTTTATTCTATATATATAAAGGGCTAAGTTGACTCACACATGTGCGATACATACAAAGCTCTTGCTGGCACCAATCGCACGTGTGTGTTTCAATCTGTCATTGTCAATCGTGAAATTGGCTGCCACTTCTATTATAGAGAAAGGGTGAATAGCGATATTAAAATATTCCTTCTAATTCATTTACTTTCAATGTGCACGAATTCATGCACTGGGCCACTAGTGTGTGTGTGTGTGTGTGTGTGTGTGTGTGTGTGTGTGTGTGAAAAATTATCCTCCTCTGGTGAGGATGAACAAAAATAAATAAATAAAATAATAATAATAAATAATATTCAAGATAAAATCATGGGACAAGGTAATCTAAAGTATTTTTTATAATTTTAGATTTCATTGTCAGAGGAAAAGTTCCAAAAATCATACAAAAAGAATGAACACACACACATACATACTATCTTTAGTTAGTCCAAAATTAAAAGAAAAACACAACAGAAATCAACTTTTAGCTTTCAGGATGACACCAAGTAACTGAACCTTAAAAAAAATCACACACAAAATATTTTCATAGATAGTCACTGCTTTAGGTAAAAGCCTTCACCACCAGTGCTTTCAAAGGCGGCAGCTGGACTACGGGTCAAATGCACTAGCAGTTGTGTGTGTGTTGGGGGTGGAGTGTGTCAGGAATGAATGTGGTTATCAAGGCATTTCTAAGTAACAACATTAGAGTGAGGGTCATGGGAAAAGAAGGCTTGCTCACCCTACTTCCTGGCGGAATTTTCAGTGCATAAGCCATAAGCAACTCATGTTTACAAAATGGAACAAGAGAAGAGGGGCTTATAAAATAAGGGGGTTGCAGGGGCACTCAACATATACATGCTCAGACTATACACTAGTTATACTTTTGAAATCTTTATTAATTACACTTTTTAAGTCTTTAACAGCTCTAGAAATAGTTTAAAAGTCTTGTATAGCATACTTTGCTGTGCAAAATATTTAATCCTTACAGCTTTAATAAATTGAATTAGGTTACAGTATTTTTATTAAAGTCCATCACACAAATGAAACTCAATTAGGAAAGAAAACAGTCATAATATATCTATTTTATCCTTCTCATGGGAAAAAATGCAATTTGAAGTTATTTTTAAGTCATAAAAATGTATTTCTCAGGATTCCAAACTTTCAAATCTAGAGTTCTTCATGTTAAAACAAGATTGTTTAAGTATCCTGGGCTTGACATAAAATCCAAGAGCATTTCAGTTATCAAAGTTCAATAGTTTCTCGTTTTTTAATCGTTTTGCTAAAATTCACAGACAAAACATAACCCAGTTAACGGATCTAAAATTATACAAGTAATAAAAGCTATCTCTTTTTTTAAAAAGAGGACTCTAAGATAATCCAACTTAAGAGAGAAAAAAAGTCACTGCCATTTTTATTTTGTGTTTCCTCGTCTTAATTTTGGCATTTTAGAAAATTATAAACTTTTCAAAAAGATCTCAAACTAGGTCTAGGCTTAACAAACAGCTTTCTCTTAAGTTCAGAAATACATACTTCCTTTAAGTTTTCCAATGAGAGATGCCTCCTCATTGCCTCTATGCTTGTTGCTAAATTCAAGAGTCAGACAAAATTTAGAGAATTGACCCTGGCACTGACTGCAATAGGCAGGGTTCCCCCCACCCCCCCTCCAGTTCTTCTTAAATAAAAGGAAAACAAAATGTTCAAACCTGAAATGCAATAATAAATAGTTTTCACATGTTCACTTTATTTGTAACATAACATTTCTACTCTTATCTTTAGTAGTTAGTAGTCAGTAGAAGTAAGTCTGCAACATTATCACTTTATATAGGGAATATATTGTTTGCCAGCTTCACACACATTACTCTCACTGATAAAAATCATAACCTCTCCTTATGCAACAACAGGTAAAATACCAATGCACAACGTTCTAATTCAACTGAGAAATGAGGAAAAAATACACAACTGTTAGAATTATTGAGTTACATTTAAGTCTTTAGCCTAATATCAGATTCTTTATATAGATTCCCTTAAAACCTAAAACAAAGATGGCACTTAGCTGTTAGATTCAAACTTAAACATTTACCTCATTAATCACAGTACTGTGAGGCTTTGAACAGACTGCAGCTGAAATATCAGCATCTAGACTTTCCTGGTTGTTTCAATGAATTTCAGTTCTTTCTACTTTTTATTTTTCTAATCCTCACCCAAGGATATTTTTTCCATTAATTTTTTTAGAGATAGTAGAGGGGAGACAGGAGGAGTGGAGAGAGAGAGAGAGAGAAACATCAATGTGAGAGAGACACATCAATTGGTTGCCTCCCACACATGTCCTAACAGGGGCCAGGGATGGAGCCTGCAACCAAGATATGTGCCCTTGACCAGGAATCAAACCTGAGAGCCGACAGTCTAACCACTGAGCAACCAGCCAGGGCAATTCTTTCCACATGTGAATGACAAACTATCATTAAAGAAATGTCTCTTCTCCCCCCCCCCCCCAATCTATACTAATAAAAGGGTAAAATGCTAATTAGACCGGGTCAACCGGCCATCTTCCAGATGTCTGTCTTCCTTCCTGACAAAGCCACGGTGGTGAGGGCCGAGGCAGAGGTGGTTAGGGGTGATCAGGCCAGCAGGGGAGGGCAGTTGGGGGCCATCAGGCCGGCAGGGGAGTAGTTAGGTAGAGAGCAGGCCAGCAGAAGGGGTTAGGAATGATCAGGCAGGCAGGCAAGCGGTTAGGAGCCAGCGGTCCCGGATTGCAAGAAGGGGAAACTGGGGTTCCGGATTGGAGAGGGTGCAGGCTGGGCTGAGGGATTCTCCCTCCCTTGCACGAATTTCGTGCACCGGGCCTCTAGTTACTAATATTCAAGATAAAGTAATTGTTCTGCTGTAAGTTTTACAGAGTAGAGTTAATTCATTAAACAAATAATTAAGCATCTACTCAAGGTAGTCACTAGGCCTGGTATAGAACTCGGCGCACAGAGAAAAAGGTGATCAGGGCCAAGATGTCTAAGGCTCGTGGAACAGGCCACCTAGGATAACCATCAATGTTGACTGACAGACACTAAAATGATCACTAATAGAAAAACAAAGGGAAACACAAAAGTTTTAAAGGACAAGCTATAGTTAGAATTAAAATGATGCATGAAACTCATATAGCAATAGTAACAATTATAGCAATAATACTAGCAAAACATAATCCCTGACCAGACTCTGTGCTAATCTATTTTATTCATCGACCCTACAAAATCCTCCACCATAAAATCATCTGCATTTTATAGATGTAGAAACTGACCCTGAGAGAGATTAGACTTTCCTCTTATGTACCCATCTGGGGAAGGGAACAGGGAGGGGAGACATTCTTACATTACCAGAAGGCTATTATTATTTGTAACAAAATTAATAATTCTTTAATATCAAAAGTCAGTGTACATTCAAATTTCCTGTTCTTTACCTTTCCAATTTGTTTTCTGTTTGTTTACAAATTGGGATCCTAGCAAAATCTACTCATTGCACTTACTTATGTCTCTTAAATCTCTTAAGTCCCTTTCAATGTAGAATAGTTCTCTGGTCCTTTATTTCTTCTTTTCCCAAGTCACTGACTTATGGACTACACTGGCTTAGTTGTTTTGCAGGGTGCCCCAATCTCTGGTTTTGGCTGAGTGCTTCCTCAAAGTGATGCTGAACTTGCTCCTCCATACCTGGTGTGTCCTTGAGTCAGGAAGTTATGTATAAAGGCTTGATCAAAGGTAGGGTGAAACCAGAATAAATGCGGTTCCCCTGGCCCTTTTTATGTTTTAACACAAAACTGTTTATACATGCCAATTTGACATACATGCCACATTTCAATGTTTTTCATTGGAAAAAAAAAAAGACAACTTGCGTGGCTTGTTATAAAATAAAACATCAAGACCCTTTGAGAGAAATTAATCTGTACTCTCCCAGTCTAAGTGTTTAAAATCATTCAATTTCCTACAAAAGGTGTTACTAGTTTGTTGGTGTGTGTGTGCTTTTTAAATATATTTTTATTGATTTCAGAGAGGATGGGAGAGAAGAGAGAGAAACATTGATGAGAGAGAATCACTGATGGGCTGTCTCCTGCATAACCCCCATTGGGGATCGAGCCCACAACCCAGGCATGTGCCCTGACTGGAAATCAAACTGCTACCTCCTGGTTCATAGGTCAACAACGCTCAACCTCTGAGCCACACAGGCCGGGTGGGTTTTTTGTTTTGTTTTGTTTTGTTAATCAACTGAGAAAGAGAAAATACATTTTCAGAAAAACACATACAGCCAGGCTGCAAGCTGTCTACAATCCAGTCCAGTTTGTCACATTTAATAAAATGGGAACAACTCCATGACCTGTCTGCCAGGCATTCTCTGTGCACCCAGAGCCCCAGGATTTCTCAACCCAGGTTTATTCCCGGAAGGCAGTGCGGGGGGATTTCCACCAAGTTTTCCCTCTCTCCAGAGTCATCCTCAAGTGATACTCGGGAAGCCCCCGGCAGGGATCCACAGGAGGAAATTATGAGGCGACTGTGGAAAATGGAGAAGTACCAGAACAAAATAAGCTCACAAAGGTCCACAAAATAGTGAGAGTTCCCTATCCCTACTCCTTTCTCAAGCCCACCAAGGCTTCAGGTTTCAAAAAAGCAATCCGTGGGTTGACTGCAGTACCTCCTCTCCACTGCCCCTCTCTACATGGTTCCCAGTAGAAACAGCAGGGCGGTGGCTTTTCTGAAAGGTAAGTCACAGGGCTGAAAGCTAACCCCTCCTTCCTACTGCTTTCCTTCACTGT
This sequence comes from Cnephaeus nilssonii, assembly GCF_951640355.1. Taxonomy (NCBI): domain Eukaryota; kingdom Metazoa; phylum Chordata; class Mammalia; order Chiroptera; family Vespertilionidae; genus Cnephaeus; species Cnephaeus nilssonii. Next base: position 65,999,861 of record NC_137084.1, on the reverse strand, counting down.
TCTGGTTTCTGAGCACTGTATATATGGCCTTTCCACATTACCTCTGTAAGCAGAGACGGCGTCCTCAACAGTATTTCAAACAACCCTTAAACAGTGTAAGTAAAATATTGTCATCTCACTGACCTTTACCAGTTCCTGGCCCTTAAAAACCCTGAGCCACTGGAATTCATGCAATCACTTCCCAAATAAGCAATAAAAGATAAAATGACGTAGAGTGACCTGGCTAGTAGAGTCATTTGGGGCATTTCCTCTTCCAGAGATTCGCAAGCCTCTTGAGAAAGAGGCCACAGAAAGGGGGATTCCACTCACTCAGGGACACTGAAGTGGAAGGGGCAGCAATTCCTTTGACCTGGCACGGGCTTAGCATTAAACTCTGAACTCATCAAATGAAAGGAACCATAAAAAAATATTTACAAGAGAAAATCAGATGGGAAATGAGAGATTGTTTGGCAGGTCTAACTCTCCACCGCACAGCGAGGAGACGGGCGGGCCTGACGTGGTCAGGAGGAAAGTGTCAAGTCCACTGGCTTCTTTAAAAAGGTGTTTCACGCTGCCCTTAATATGCACTTCCCCATTTCAATTCTGTCTCTTTCATCACTGTGAGCCAACTACCGTACCTCTTTATCTTTCTACTCATGAACTCAATGCGTCAAATGAAAAGCTTCTATCTTTGGTTTCATAGCATCCATAGAAGAAACCTGCAAAAATTAGAAAACTGAAAACGTCAGTCTATTCTCCAAAACTGTCTCTCTGTAGGTAATGAGAGTTAAGTCATTCATTAGTAGACATGAAAGTCGCCGTGGTTCGCGTGCGATGTTTTTCTCCAACAGGCTGACATTCTGACGTCATCAGTGATAAGCCTTTTCACAACTCAAAAGTGTCTAATGTCTGTGGATAAGAGCTGAAAATCCATGCTGACTTAATGGATTCAACATCCACTACGCTTCCCGCTTCCCACAGCTTTAAGCTATTTGGTATAGCTGCACGTGCAGACCCTGAGTATTTATATTAAAAACAAAATAATTAAAAAGTCAACACCATGGAGATTCTTCTGAGGGACGCCAGAGCCCTGGAGTTTAAGGCTGCATGGGATCTCCTGGTGCTGGTACAAATGACTGGCATTTTCACCTACTGGTCTTTTTATCAAAACTGATGTTTGGATTGTTTTTAAATACACACACACACACACATACACACACACACACACACACACATATTCTAAAACTGCAGAGGTTTTAAATTATCTGCCCTTAACCCTATTTTTTCCCAGTGAGTCCTGATATTTGCTTGTGTGTGTTTATGTGCAGTATCTGAAGAAGGTCACCTTTTTCAGAAATACATGTCTCATTATGACAGAAACACCTGTGTGTGAGAAAAAGCAAAAATAAATAACGGGTATATCCATGTTTCACAGATCTATTACGAGTATGCAAAATCAAACTACCCTTTGGTGCTGCACAGCCACTTGAGAACTATTTGCTGTCCTCACCATGCTTTCCCATAGTATAAATGCTTCTCAAACTTGAAATGTGCATCTGAACCACCTGGGGGATCTTGCTAAATGCAGATTCTGACTCTGTAGGCCTGCAACAGATCCTGATGAGCACAAAGCATTAAATGGAAGCTACCAGGTGAACCGATGCTGGTGGCCCATGGACCCCACTTTGAATAGCAAGACTCTGCCTTTCACTGGCACCACGTTGGCATCATGCTGTGTGATCTTCCTTTTTTTTGAAGAATGTGGAGCCAACCACTTTGTGAACATTTCTTCCAATACGCACCACCGAGAGAGAGAGAGAGAGAGAGAGAGAGAGAGAGAGAGAGAGAGAGAGAGAAGGAACGAAAGAAAGCAAAAGTATATTTTACCCACTGATCCAATTTTGGCAACATATTTAAGAAGTACTTATTGAATCAATACTTTTTAGTAGGCAATTTTATTTCTATACTATTAAGAAATCTATTTAATCTTCTTTAAACAAGTTATAAACTATTTGTTATTTTTCTGAAATTTAAGCTTTCTTATTTAGAGCATAACAAAACTCTACAGGATACTCTGATCATGATCAAAATTCTTGTAAAATTAAACAGGTAATAATATTTAATAGACCTTACTTAAGGACTAATGCTAGATTCTTAAAATTAACCCCACAGACCCCATTAACTTTCCATGAGTTTAACGGTTCATGAAATTGGCCTCAATGACCATTTTAAATATTGAGAATTAAGGTGTTGTCTTGTAATTTTGTTCCTCACATGCATTATCCTATTAAATGAAAACTACCGAATACAGCTAATATTTACAGAAGTTATTACCCTATATAATAAAAGCCCAGCAACCGAACGGCAGAACGACCAGAATGACTGCTCAACCAGTCGCTATGATGCACACTGACTGCCACGGGCCAAACACTCAATGCAGGACTGGGATGAGCGGCCGCTCCTGCTGCGAACCCCAGGGCGATGGGCAGGAACCCGGCTGCGATCATCGCCTCCTCACCCCAGGCTCCTCCTCCTCGCTCCCTGCTGCCTCCTCTGAACACCCACAGGCTGAGCCAGGCTCACAGAGCTGACCCTGGAGGCTGGGAGGTGTGTTCATGGCCGCCGCAGGACTAAGGCCTAATCTGCCACCTCTCATTGCTATTGTCCCTGGGCCCGGCCCTGACAGGGTCCCCTGGAAAGGCGAGTGCTCCAGCTCCACAGAAGATGCCAGAACAGGGAGCAGCCGCTCAAAAGGCGGGTCCACAGCCGTTCGGCCAACCGGGATGAGTGACGCTCCCACAGTGGGCCAATCCCCGCAGGCCACGCCCTCCACCAGTGCACAAAACCCGTGCACTGGACCTCTAGTATTTATATAATAGTGGGAATAACTCGTGGAATTTGATATGTTTTAAAAATAAATGCTGCCTTGATCATGTATGTATATAAGGCAGATGGGGGAGGAGGCAGGCAGACAAACATAAAGAGAGGAGACAGAGAGAGAAATTATATCCACCTTTTTATGACCTTCAAATGTATTGAGGCCTGCTACTTCAAAACCAGAAAATGAGAGCAAGAGAGAAAGAGAGAGAAAGAGAGAGAGAGAATAAAAGCAAACTATTATTTAAGCAGCCCACTTCAAGGAAAAAATGCAATTCAAACTTTCCAATTTATTTGACATGGCCTACATCATCATTTGCATGAGGCTTAATCAAAGACATATGCCATTCTGACAGTCCTTGACAGGAAGGGAGCTCAAGCTTTGATGTTCATATTCAGTGTTTCCGACTAAAAATCTCATTGTGAGAAAGCAGCACTGGCTTTCCAGCCATAATTAAATTCCAGCCGAAGGAGGCCATCCTCGGTCAGAGGTGCACTCTGCACTCGTCCCCACCCAGACAGCCTTGATACATAAGGTTTAGCTGCCATGTGTACCACCGAGGTCAAACGTAAGACAGCTGACTTTCTCCTAAAGAGAGCTCAGCTGCCAAGCTGATCACAGAGCAGAAAGATGACCTGGTCGAGAGCATTTCAAACCCATGACGTGTTTCAACGCCTCTCCTGCTGTGTGATTGAGGAAGGAGATCATGGCACCCAGATGGAAAATGTAACTACGCAATCCACAGCAAAACTTCCCCAAGCAGAAAACTACCACCGTGTGTATTAGGCCAAATTAATCTGACTTGAAATTTAGATGACAAACTTACTAACCAGGAACTTTGTAGTCTTTACAAACCCTGAATCTTAATATTTAACAAATATTAATGATTAGTACAGTTTTCATAACATAAAAGCTACCTCTACCATATATATATATAGTATATATAAAAAGGTAATATGCAAAGTGTCCTGATGGGAGTTCAACTGGGAGACCGGAAGTTCGATCACTCACTATGATGTGCACTGACCATCAGGGGGCAGCGCAGAATGAAGGAAGGCCCTGGCCAGCAGCTGGAAGACCCCGATCAGCCCTGATTGCCAGCCAAGCCTAGGGACTCTCCCCATGAATGGATTTTGTGCACCAGGCCTCTAGTTGTATAATGAGAGGAGGGAAAAAAGTGAATCTCAATAAAATGCCAATTGAAAAAACTCCTGGCATTTACTCTGTAAAATATCTCTACCTGTGGATTATCCTACCTAATAAAAGAGTAAAATGCAAATTGACCCTAACTCCTCTACACCCACAAGCCACGCCCACAAGCCACGCCCACAAGCCAATCAGGAGCAAATATGCAAATAAACCCAACCTAGATGGCTACAGCCACAGAGAGCAGGAGGGAGGCTTGGGTTTCCCCGGCAACTGAGGAAGCCAAGCTTTCCGCCTGCCTTTGCTGGCCTAAGTCTCCACTCAAGGCTACAAAGTTTCAATTATAGAAGGGAAACAAATCCAAACAGAAATGGCGGCAGCTATGGAGCTGGAAAAAGCAGGAGGCAAGGTTTGCCCCTGGCAATGGAGGAAGCAAAGCTTCTGCAGCCCTGGGTGGCCTAGGCCTCCGCTCCAGGCTACAAAGTTTCAATTATAGATATACATAAATTCCAACAGAAATGGCTGCCACCACAGAGCAAGCAGGAGGCTTGGCTCCGCTCCAGGCTACAAACTTTCAATTGTAGAAGATACATAAATCCCAGATACCAGGGCCTCTGCTTGGGTCACCAGGGGGCGTGGCCAGCCTGCCAATCATCACAGGCTCTTCACCCAGTCCACCCCACACCCCAAGGGAACCCCCACCCTGATCCGGGATACACTTCAGGGCAAACCAGCTGGCCCCCACCCATGCACCAGGCCTCTATGCTATCTAATAAAAGTGTAATATGCAGACTGACCATCACTCCAACACACAAGATGGCTGCCCCCATGTGGTCAAAGATATTGCCCCCATGTGGACACAAGATGGCTGGCACAAAATGGCCAGCAGGGGAGGGCAGTTGGGAGGAACCAGGCCTGCAAGGGAGGGCAGTTGTGGGCAATCAGGCCAGCAGGGGAGGGCAGTTTGGAGGGACCAGGCTGGCAGAGGAGGGAAGTTGGGGGTGACCGGGCCTGCAGGGAAGGGCAGTTGGTTGGGACCCAGGCCTGCAGGGGAAGGCAGTTAGGGGCAAACACACTGGCAGGGGAGCAGTTAGGCATCAATCAGGCTGGCATGGGAGTGGTTAAGGGGTGATCAGGCTGGCAGGCAGAAGCGGTTAGGGGCAATCAGGAAGTCAGGCAGGTGAGCAGTTGGGAGCCAGCAGTCCTGGATTGTGAGAGAGATGTCCGACTGCCGATTTAGACCCAATCCCACCAGGATCAGGCCTAAACGGGCAGTCGGACATCCCTCGAGGGGTCCCAGATTGGAGAGGGTGCAGGCTGGCCTGAGGGACACTCCCCACCCCCGCCGTGCACGAATTTCGTGCACCAGGCCTCTAGTCAGTCCATAAAAAGCAAACTCTGCACTTTTTTCTACAGTATGAGAAGGTCAGCCCAAGGCAAGAGAGCAATCTCTAAACAAAAAAAAGGAAAAAAATAAGCAATGGCTGGTGGGACTATTATTACATAACTAGAGTGTGCTTCGAAGCTCAGGGCCAAGTGTCCCCAGTAACGTGTTTCCCGAGACCTTTGCTGCCCAACAGCGTAAAACGGTGTCACTGAGGTTCATGATGCTGGCACCAGGCGTGGAAAACAGAGATCCCACACATCTAGTGGAGCCTGCTGTAGATCAGATGAATACAAGTAACTCATTTCAGAAGTGCTTTTAAAAGTACTACTTTTTGGCATGGACATGCTCCCTGGTCCAAACAGGAAATACAACTAAAATACAGAAAAACTTAATGAATAATCAATGGAAGACTCGCCGGAGGGAACCCTGATAACCGAGGACCAAAACTGGAGATCACATAGAGCAGGGGTCCTCAAACTTTTTAAACAGGGGGGCAGTTCACTGTCCCTCAGACCGTTGGAGGGCCGGACTATAGTTTTAAAAAAAAAACTATGAACAAATTCCTATGCACACTGCACATATCTTATTTTGAAGTAAAAAAAAAAAAAAAACCGGCAAAAACACCCACATCTGGCCCGCGGGCCGTAGTTTGAGGACACCTGACATAGAGACTTGTAGGAAGGATGAAGGTGCAAAAGGGCTGGCTGGGCTCCCACAGACGGCAGCTGAAGTTCCAGAGAGATATCTCAGCTGTGGGGGGGTTGCCACTGAGAACTCTGGGTTCTAATCCCCAAGCTGGGCTCATCAGCAGAGAGCACCAGAACTGCAAGGGTACCCACATAATATCTGGCTGTGAAAAGCAGCAGGGTAGCTGTCTACCAGGGAGAGACAGCAAGAAATTCAGGCACCCTTTTAAAGGGCCAATGCATAAAATTCCCTGTGGAGCCACCCAATTTGTGCTCTGACAGAGGAACAGCAGAGTGGACTGGATCTGGGTGAGCAGAAGCCAGGACTGAGGGCTCTGGGGTTAGAGCTCAGAAGGCAGACACCCCAGTTTCCTGTGCTGAGCTATTCCCTTCACTCTGCAGGGGTAATCTTTCTCACACAGACAATTGCTATACAGGACACATTGCCTGGGAGAAGACAGCAGACCCACCCTATTGGAAAGCACCTTGCCCCTTACTAGACTGAGAATAACAATTAGCCTCCAGGTAAAAACAATTATGCCACCATGTTGAAAAAAAACTCTTGCCACACCAGTGGATGATTGCCTGTGGGCAGATCAAGAGGAATCCTATCAGTTTACAGCCAGAGGTAGTCTCTGGAGGCTTTTAGTCCTTGCCTGACCTAATTAGTCAAAACACCATTTGACACTGTCCTACACTAGAGATTGAGAGACATAGCAGATCTACTTAATACATAGTCACAAACCCAAACAGGCAGCCAAAATGAGAAAACAAAGAAACAACCCACGAATGAAAGAACAAGAGAATTCTGTAGAAGAGGAGATAAATGAAATGGAGATAAGAAATTTATCTGAAACAGAGTTCAGAATAATGATGGTAAAGATGCTCAACAGCATGAAAAAAAGATATAACTATGAAAAAAGAACAGTTGGAAATAAAGAATGACATAACACAAATAAAGAAGACATTGGAAGGAATACACAACAGATTAAGGGAAGCTGAGGACCGAATCAGTGAATTAGAAGACAGGGTTGAAAAAAAAATCACGTAATCAGAGAACCAAAAAGAAAAAAAACAATTAAAAAACAGGAGGACAGCTTAAGGGAGCTGTGGGACATGAAACGAAACAATATTTGAATAGCAGGTGTGCCAGAAGAGGCAGAAAGGGAAAAAGGGATAGAGAACATGTTTCAAGAAATAATGGCAGAAAACTTCCCTAACCCACAGGGATCAGGCCTAAACCGGCAGTTGGACATCCCCCAAGGGGTCACAGATTGGAGAGGGTGCAGACTGGGCTGAGGGACATCCCCCCCCCCCCATGCACGAATTTTGTGCACCAGGCCTATAGTCCTTATATAATAAAAGCCTAATATGCTAAGTGTCTGGTCGTCCATTCACAAAGCATAATATGTTAATAATATGCTAAGGCCACTCATCCGCTTGCTATGACATGCACTGACCACCAGGGGACAGAGAGTCAACCGGTTGACCAGTCGCTATGATGTGCACTGACCAGCAGGGAGCAGACGCTCTGACCGGTAGGTTAGCTTGCTGCTGGGGTCTGGCCTATCGGGACTGAGTGAGAAGGGCCTAACATATCCTGGAGCCCTCCCGCGGACTGAAGGGTCCCAGGTTCGATTCTAGTCAAGGGCATGTACATTGGTTGCAGGCACATCCCCAGTAGGGAGTGTGCTGGAGGCAGCTGATTGATGTTTCTCTCTCATCGATGTTTCTAACTTTCTATACCTCTCCCTTCCTCTCTATAAAAAAATCAATAAAATAAATTTAAAAAAATAAATAAACAATGTTATCTCAAACAATATAGTAAAATAAAATTAAAACAAAAAGTTCTCATTTTAAAGTTTTTTGGGTTTTTTTTAATTTGTTTTTAAAAAATTCTATAAGATCAAGAATCTAGGCATGTTTTTACTTTTATAAAATCTGGAATTTTCATCTTAGGCTTTTTCCTCATGAGAACAAAGCTAGCTGTGTTATTAAAAACTATTACTATTATTACATAACTAGAGGCCCGGTGCAAGAAATTCATGTGCTTAAGGGAGTCCCTCTCGCAGTCCGCAGCCTTTGGGGGATGTCCGACTGATGTAAGCCAGCGGCCGGACATCCTTAGCGCTGCTGCAGAGGTGGGAGAGGCTCCCGCCACCGCCGCCGCGCTCACCAGCCATGAGCCCAGCTCAGGGCTTCTGGCTGAGCGGTGCTCTCCCAGTGGGAGCACACTGACCACCAGGGGGCAGCTGCTGCATTGAGCGTCTGCCCCCTGGTGGTCAGTGCATATCATAGCAACCAGTCATTCAGCTGTTCATTTGATTTGCATATTAGCCTTTTATTTATTTTTAAAATATATTTCTTCATTGATTTCAGAGAGAAAGGGAGAGGAATAGAGAGATAGAAACATCAATGATGAGAGAGAATCGTTGATCAGCTGCCTCCTGCACACCCCACACTGGAGACCGAGCCCACAACCTGGGCATGTGCCCTTGGCTGGAATCAAACCCAGGACCCTTCAGTCTGCAGGCTGACACTCTATCCACTGAGCCAAACTGGCTAGGGCAGTTATATAGGATATTGAGGCTAATTAGAGAACAATGGGGTGGGGGGGACAAAAAGCACTAAATTCCCGCCACCAGAAGAATCATTTGCATGACTTATCCTTCAATATTTTTGTAACATTATTAACAATTGTTAACAGAAACAATTTAAACATGGAATCCCTTGAGGCCAACCTAAATCTCCATTCATTTTAAGTCTTAAGCCAAATAATCCATTTAGTTTTGCAGATCATCTGGTTTCTGAGCACTCAGTAAAAAGCTGGTGAACTGAATGAAGAGGTGATTTGTTTGGATATCATAGTCTCCCATACACCAGATCATCTTACCATGTGGACAGAAACCATGGTGTGACCTCTGGGGTAGATTCCCAGCCTCAGCAGATTCCCAATTTAGGAAAACCATGCCGTGGAGCCCATTTCAACCAGAACACGGAGACCACTTCCCCCGCAGAAAGACAGATGAGGAACAATGATCCTGCTCCAAAGAAACAATGGTTCCAAGGCTATAAATGTTGACTAACAGGCCAGGCCAACTGGGGCGTGATGACTCAGCCAACAGCAGGAACTGCACCAGCCAAATTCATCGTAAGAGGCAAGGCTGTGGGTGAAACTACAACCTGGAGTTGTGCCTGGGATAATGTAATAAATAGCTTTGCTGATAGGCTTTCTGCTTCTCTCTCTTTTCAAGCACCTGTCTCTGTGAATTTGACACATGGCTTCATTTTTCTTTGTAAAATAACAGGCTTAGGATGTGCGATCTCTGAATGACAGGCAGAGCTGGTATGGCTCAAACACGCACATACACACAGAGAATAAAAAGAGGAGAAAGGAGAAGGAAAGGAGAGAAGGAGGCAGAGATATGGATGAGGCTCCCTGTTAGCAGATACCGGAACCTGGAGGCAAATGGCCCTGTTTGCAGCACTGCTCTGACCTCCAGCCTGCTGAGGAGGACAGGCAGACACACAAGCTAAGGAAATGATATTACGCCTCCCAGAGAAGGCCAGCTGCTCACTCCTAGGACTGATGATCACTTAAGTTCTGAATCCATCTGTTTATTTGCTTATAATTTTCTACTTGTTGCCAGGGAAACTGATGTTAAATAATGATCATGGCCAAAAGTTCCAACTGAGCTCAAAGTGGATACATCCTGCAGTCATTAGTCGGCAATAAAATCCATACCTGACTAACATGAAACATTGAAAATTCAATTGTTTTCTGGCAATATTCAACATGGCCAATATTTCAGCAAAAATAAAAAGACAATATTGAGTGGTGGCTAGAGAACTAGTTTGGGAAGCAGGAAATCAGAATTCATTCAGCTGTGTTCTGTGTTTTTAAAGTTTATCCAGCACCAAGCATTTATTCTTAATTTTTCAATTAGTCCAAGAGTCTTACCAATACCTTTTCAGTAGTATCAGTTTCCTTTGAAAGATATACATATAGTTCTCTCGATCTATTAAAGAATCACTATTCAATGAATCACAAAAAAAAAAAATGTGTACTAGTAGTGAAGCAACAGAACTTCCATATTTCTTCATTACAAACGCCATCCTATCTAATAAAAGAGTAATATGCAAATTGACCATACCTCTGCTACACCACAAGCCACGCCCACCAGCCAATCAGGGGGCAAGTATGCAAATTAACCCAACCAAGATGGCTGCGGCCACAGAGCTGGAGCGAGAAGGAGGCTTGGGTTTCCCCAGTGATGAAGGAAGCCAAGCTTCCTGCACACCCTGGCCGGCCCAAGCCTCCGCTGAAGGCTACAAAGTTTCAATTATAGAAGATAAATAAATCCCAACAAAAATGGCTGCGGCCACTGAGGGAACAGGAGGCTTGGGTTTCCCCAGCGATGGAGGAAGCCAAGTTCCTGGCCTGCCCTGGCCTCCGCTGAAGGCTACAAAGTTTCAATTATAGAAGATAAATAAATCCCAGATACTAGGGCCTCCGCTTGGGTCGTCGGGGTGTGTGGCCAGCTTGCAAATCACCACAGGCCCCTCGCCCAGGCGGCCCCATGCCCCAAGGGAACCCCCACCCTGATCCAGGACACACTTCAGGGCAAACCAGCTGGCCCCCACTTGTGCACCAGGCCTCCATCCTATCTAATAAAAGAGTAATATGCAAATTGACTGTCACTCCAACACAAGATGGCTGCCCCCATGTGGTCAAAGATGGCTGTCCCCATGTGGACACAAGATGGCCGCCACAAGATGGCCAGCAGGGGAGGGCAGTTGGGAGGAATCAGGCCAGCAGGGGAAGGCAGTTGTGAGTGATCAGGCCAGCAGGGGAGGGCAGTTGGGAGGGACCAGGCCTGCAAGGGAGGGCAGTTGGGGGTGACCAGGCCAGCAGAGGAGGAAAGTTGGGGGCCACCTGGCCTGCAGGGAAAGGCAGTTGGGGGGACCCAGGCCTGTAGGGGAAGGCAGTTAGGGGTGACCAGGCCTGCAGGGGAGGGCAGTTGGGGGTGACCAGGCCTGCAGGGGAGGGCAGTTAGGCATCAATCAGGCTGGCAGGGGAGTGGTTAGGGGGTGATCAGGCTAGCAGGCAGAAGCGGTTAGGGGCAATCAGGAAGGCAGGCAGGCGAGCAGTTGGGAGCCAGCAGATCCCACCAGGATCGGGCCTAAACGGGTAGTCGGACATCCTTCGAGGCATCCCGGATTGGAGAGGGTGCAGGCTGGGCTGAGGGACACACCCCCCGTGCACGAATTTCGTGCACCGGGCCTCTAGTTCATTGCATAATTATTTAAAGGTTTAATCAAGTATCATAACATCAATTAAATTCAAGGCACATTGAAATGTTATATTAAATAAAATATTGAACCATTATTTGCCCAAAAAACTAATGTACATGATCCTTTACCCAATGTAGAAATCAGTATTAGTTTACATTTTTTAGATAATCTGTGCACTGAATATACAGTGTGGGCAAAAGTAGATTTATAGTTGTAAAACAAATAAGTAATAATAATTAATAAATAATAATACAAGAATGAACTCTGCTTTGTATACTCACAACGGTAAACCTACTTTTGCCCACCCTGTATAAGCATATCTCTAAGTGAGAAATTTATTAATTATCACCTGCAAACCTTATCGGATGACCTTTAGCTCTCTGTTTCAAACTTGCTCACTTAAGGTACATTCTCCTTTTCCTAACAACCAAGCCATGCTCCTCCAAAACGCTGAAATATTCTCAGTAGAACAAAATAAAAAGACATGATTTCCTTCAAAAGTATAGGAGCCGGCAGAGAAAATATATGCTTTCAAGAGCTAGGTAAATTCTCTTTCTTGACCTTACTGTCAGTTGCTAGACACAGTGGCTCTGACCACTTTCAAGAACTAAGTACAGACGAGTTGACCAGGATATGCTTTGAAGAGCTGACAGGACCCATGCAAGGGGCCACTTGCTAGGGACAAGAACTCTATGACCTCAAACTCTGTGACACCAGAGAACTATCCTGCCTCCCCAAGGTGTCTGCCCACTCACCTTCCCAAAGAAAACTTACCTAGGCTTCACCACATACATGCTAAACAGACACGACTTAACTCCTGAAATACGGCACCTCTTATATTTTTCATTTTTTGTAAAGACATTTTGATAATTTCTTTTACATTCTTGACCATGATTCACAGTAAGGACTATAGTTTGCAATCCACCATTATCTACTCATTCATGTGTACTAATAGCATAGAAACAAGTTTCATTAAATAGTATTTCCCTTAATACATTCACTATGCTATCTTTTTTATTCTGTTTTTTTTTTCCTAATACTATTTCAACTCATTAAATTGATTTCAAGAACCCTCTAGGATCACAACCCACAGTTTGAAAACCATTGGAACATTTGAATATATAATACCCTTCATGAATGACCTTGAGTGCCAAAATAGCACATGTAAACAGTACATGCTAAATCCTCATCAAATCCAAATGAGTTTTCCTTCCCTTCTTGCATGAAACAAAACCAGGACTGCATCTCCATGGTTTCTGTTTTTGAACTTGTCCTCTATGTAACCCAAAATCATCCTCAGATGATAAATATTTAGTGATATTTGTTATTCAACAGATGTCTAAGCTGCTGAAATCCCCTCTGAATAGTTAATTCCATAGAATTAAATACCTCAAGACTTCATCCTGACATTTTCCTCCTTCTCTAGCCCTCCTTCAGTTCAGGGGCTCTGTACCAATGTCCACTTCTTTCTCTCTTTGATTATTTAGTATTTCTTTTTACACCACTAAACACATTCACTGTCAGAATAACCTTGAGACAGTTAAGTTAAATATGGGGGAAGGGCTTTCTTATCCTTCCTGAAATTTCTCACAAGATTTATCTTACCCCACACCCCCAAAAAAAATTTTTTTTAATAACTTCCTTCTACCAAAAAAATGAAATTGTTTGCTAGATTTCTATTTTTTGGTGCATTTTTATAATGAAACTTGGGTCACTTTCTAATAATATTATCTTTCCCCCTAATGAAAACGTGCTTTAACCCCAAAGGATATAAAACCACAAAAATACAGTTCTAGTTCATATAACAGACATGTGAGTAAGTCAAGAGAAAAAACCAATGCTTCAGAAGTCAACAATTAGTAAACTCAATAACTAGAAAATGTCTATTGGTGTGTTTCTTGAGTTATGTACTCAATTTCATTATTTTCATTAATTTCCTAGAGAACTCCATTGACCCAGGATCCACAAACACTTTTAACTTATATATAATTAAATTCTGGTGTCTTAATTATCTGAGCTTAAAACATCCCTTGCAAGAAACTACAAATAGTCTTCAACTAAAATGCACACAGAGAGAAAACTTTATTTTAATAAAATGCACACACTGCTCTATGCTGCACTGCTGGTCATGGCCCTTATTCAACATACAATGACTCCACACCACCCATGGACCCAGTTCAATTCAAGAGACAGGAACCACAGTGAATCAAAATACAGAATAGGCACAGTTCCCCAGCTTGTATCTAATGGACTGTTAGTTTAGGCTAACTTTCAAAGACATTCAGAAGTACCCATTTCCCAGGTCTCTTCTCATTTCTCACTTGCTATCTGCTTCAGTTAATTATAAGCAATCAATTTGTCAGCACTGTTACAGGATAACTCATTTCTGCTTCAATGCTTTTGCCCATACTGTCCTGTACTGCTAGTCTGTCTCCCCAAGATACTAGTCCAATCGTGGACATCACCCTGCAAGATACGCTAACTGTAATTCCTCTAGTGACCTCTCATCCTTCTAAAACCATCCACGTTAGTTCTTTTCACATATTTGTGTTCTGTTTAGTTTGTACGCTTTTCAAAAATAGGAATCACTACTTCCTGACTCTTGTAATACAACTATACAACTGGTATTTTTCCTGGTAGAGATTAGGTAAATCCTCTTGACATTTAGCTTTCTTTGTGTTGACATTTTGTTAGCCCTTTCAATTCTGGTTTTAATAAAAAAGGCAAGAAAGCATTTTAACATGGCCAGTAGTCGTGAAAATGAAGCAATTATCTAATAAATGCTCTACAGCCATCAGGAACTGCCCTGCTAATTCTTTCTCATTACCATCTTGAGAGAAATATGTTCCCACGAAGCAAGTTAAATACAACAGGAAATGAAATGGGGAGGGGGGGGGGGGTCCCCTCAAAGGCAGATTATTGCTTCCACCATGTTTTAAGTCTTGTCCTAGGCTTACACATGTAAAGACAGAGGAAATGAGTTTCCCCTATCCTCCAACTGGAGACAAGAGTTAACAAGAGTGCACAAGCGTATAATTACTTTGGGATCCACAGTAAACATTAAATAAGAATTCTTTAGGTCCATCTGCTGAAGTTCAACCAGACCAGGAAAAAGGAATCGGACAGGCCCAGCCAGGTATCTCTTCTCTTCTCTGACTAATGTTTACTAACTCTTCATCAGGCCCAACAGCCATCTCCAGGTGTTAGAAGCTGTCACATCTGCTCAACCAAATTCCTTTCACACTAAAATTTTAGAATTCCCTTTCCACCTAGTGGTGGAAGAAACATAAGGGACCCCATCAACTCTAGAAGTAGGGGTTCGTGGGAATGGCTGCTTCAGATGGCAGTAAATTATCTCAAATATCACACACACAAAAAACCACATACAACCATTTGTAAGTTTTACTTACAAGTGAATATAAAATTCAATTCACTGTCCATCCTTTGAAGTGTTCGTATAATGTTTAGCAGAGTTAGGACTATGAAGTGGCGTTAACAAAATCCTATTCACACTGCACCTTTAAAGAACTGGCTTCCCAGGTAAATACAACGTAATCTTTTTGAAGCAATGCATTTCATCGTCTCTAGATCATTTAAAAACTCTGCTAAAAAGATTGTGCCTATTTCCACAAAAACAGGGTTTGGGGAATCTTTGCATCATTCTGCCCACTATTGTTACTCATGATTTAAATAACAGAAAGTGCAGGATACTGATACCATATTACAAAACCGTACCTGGTCAGAGTGGCCAGAGCCCATTAGTAAAATTCTTGGCTTAGATTATTCTTTCTTTTTCTTTAAAAAACGAGTAGATAATTGTGGCAATAACAATTTTGTTAGAAAGGATGAATAATAAATACAATAAAATATAAACCACATTCAAAACACAAAACCATGGATTATCAAAGTAAACAGAATATAACATAATTTGCTCAAATTTAAGCTTGACACGGAAAGGCGATGAACACAGGCAGACCATTTACAGTAATCCATCCAAAGGAACACACTTTTGCAGACTCCCTAAAGAAATCCCTGAAGTATAGCCAATAAGTACCTGATATTTTGTTATATACCAAATTCCTTTCAACTAAATGCTTTAAAATTTGCAAGTTATTTGGAGCAGAAATTAAAGAAGCCCAATTATCACTTTATTGAATCTTTTACTTTAGAATACTATGTTCCTAGCACAATGCTTGATCCACAGTAGGTGATTAATGATCATCTGACAAGTGAATGGATTTAATTATTATAATAAATCTATGTGGGGAAAATGGCTATCCTAAATTTAAAGTAGAGAAACAGGCCTCAGAGAAATCTAAAGAGTTGCCCAAGGTTGTATATTGAATCACGTGGTCAGGATCAATTCCCAGGTTGGTCTAGCTGATGCTGACTCTTACCAGATGGTAGAACTCCTATTTCATGATCTCTGAGTCTCAAGCTTTCTCCTTTTAACTCTGACCCATCTGCTTCAGAATCTTTTACCGAAAAGACAATGTCATATTTTCCTATGAGGAATTTTCACAGGAACTAGATTTGCTTCTGATAGTTTATAAAACATTAGAAAGGAAATCAAACTCACCACAGGTTTCTGTGTCTTAACCCTTGACAGAAATTTATTCTCAACATACTTAAAACATAAATCTGGTTTCCAGGAGAACTGTTATGGTTATTAATACTAGTTATATTTTAACAGAACACCAGGTATGATTAATTTGTCCATGAAAATGGTGTGCTTACTGCAACCGAACAAAACAGCCCAGACCTGAATATGTGTATTTTGATAGCCTTGATGTGCCATTTCTACAGGACTGAAGAGATAAACTGCTCAAGAGAGCTGGATAAAAGAAGAGAAAGCAAATTAAATAGCCAGAAATTAGAGAGAGGGAAAGTAGATAAAGAATGTGAAGATTATAAATGAAGTCGCTAGCAAATTATTTACAGAGAATTGTTAATGGATTGGAAAGAAATGTACTTAAAGAGTGAAGACTAGCCAGGCCGGCATGGTAAGGGTATCTTTATAACAGTGCCACCCTAGTGTATTTACATACAGCATTTCTTTTTGGTAGATTTCACTACGTTTTTCTCCAGGCATATTTTTTCCTCACAGAATGACAAAAGCATATACACAATTCTGTACCTTGCCTTTCTCTTAGATTTGTATCATAAGAGCTATATTTAATTGATTAGATAAGTAACTACTGTTAAAGTTTACTAAATTAGTTAAGTCATTTCTATTATTTTCTATTATAAGTTTAATTTTAATTATTTATATATAGGTTGGGACCACAATTCCCAAACTGTATTCAGCACCACAACAAATTCACAGGGATGCTGTTGGTTATTAAAAATTGAAACACAGATGACATCCTTCATATCTCCTTGGTTAGAAATGAGTCACCAGCTTAAGGAAATGGGTCACCTTCAGTGACTCAACTAACCAGGAGTTACTACCCCTGATTTCGGGGAGGGTTCTATTCCTGGACAAACTCAGAGTTCTAATAGAAAGGATGAAAGGACACAGAATGCTGGATAGGAAATTAGTATTACCTGCTGTAGGAAAAGTACCATAATTGGAATCACTGTTCAGTACCAATAAACCCTCTAAGGTTTTTGAAACATATCACTAATTTACAATCCTATCAGCAGCATAGTAAAAGTAAGAGGTTTAGTATACCCTAATTAGCAAAAGACATTAAAAAAATCTTTTAGGTAATTAATAGTTAAAAAATGGATAGCCTACTTCTATATTCATTTGCATTTCTCTGATTCCTGGTAAAGGTTAACAGCTGTATTTTTCCTTTGGTTAATCAACTGCCTTGTGTCGAGTGCTCACTTCCCTACTCTTCTTCTTCCCCCATTATCTTAGAGATGCTAATCTTTTGGTTGTGGATAAATATCATCACCAACTTATATCTGTTGATAAAAGGTTCTCACTGGACAACACAAACACCTACATTCAAGAGGAAGGAAGAGGTAAAGGAATTCTGTAAGACTGTGAGGAAAACGTGGGAAAGTTGGTGAAAAGATTGGTAAGAGCCCTAACCGGTTATAGTAATGACTAATTACTATAACTGTGTTACATACATTTACTTTATGCGCCTTACACGCAGGTGCACCATTTCTCAGTGGATAGAGCGTCAGCCTTCGGACTGAAGGGTCCCAGGTTCGATTCCGGTCAGGGGCATGTACCTTGGTTGTGGGCACATCCCCAGTGGGGAGTGTGCAGGAGGCAGCTGATCGATGTTTCTCTCTCATTGATGTTTCTAACTATCACTCTCCTTTCCTCTCTGTAAAAAATCAATAAAATATATTAAAAAAAAAAATTGGTAAGAGAATGTAGCTCCACAGAAGCCAAGGAACAAGAAACTTCAGGAAGCAAGGAGTGGCTAACAGGGTCAAATATACAGGGTCCAGTAAATTGATGACCACAGTATCCTTTGGATTTGGCAAGTAGTCACTAGAGTCCTAAGCTCTAGAATATCTCTGTGCTAAATTTTCACAAACTCAACATAGTCATGTATTCAACAGCTACATGGCAATAAATACATACATGGCAGAGTACTAGACAAAAAAGGAGACCCAAACAATAGCGTACAGCAAGCTTGTCAAACTCACGGCCCACAACGAATATTTTTGCAGCCCATCCAATACAACGGTTGTAAGAAACATTTTTTTAAAAAATTTCGTTAACTCAATTTTTACAACAGCCTGTTATACATAATTATTAATAACGAACTACAATGTTCGCTAATGACTGATTACTATAACTGTGTTACATACATTTACTTTATGCGCCTTACGCGCAGGTGCATCATTTCTCTCCACTAATACTAGCAGCGAATATTTTAGCTGCCGATTGCCACGTCATTTGTCTCATACTGACTTGTTTGGTGTGCGCAACAGGAAATATTTCGCTTTTGGAGAACAAGAAAAATAGGTTTATTGGCGTTACGCTTATTAGTTTGTGCAGTTATTCAGTGTCTGGTAAGTTAATGTTCAAGAAAAAATATTAATTTTTATTAAAATGTTCTATTATTTTATGTTAATGATGACTCATTTATTTCAGTCCTTTGTATTCAGCATGTCTCTATCGAAATAAACCTACGTTGCTATGAAAACTGAAGCTTTTGTTATTTTGTAGCCCACATAAACTTAAACCTTGTTTATTTGGCCCGTGTTAGCCTTTGAGTTTGACATGCTTGGTGTAGAGGAACCTGGGCTAGGCATGGGTACATATAATTTGAGGGACTGGAGCAGCAGAGGTAAAGAGAACTGAGAGCCTAAAGCTAAGTCTCTTCTCTCTGACTAGCTTAATAAGTAACTTTTTTAAAAAAGTACAGTGTTCATAATATATAAAAGATGAAGTGATTTATAATTCCTAAAAACTAATAATTTAGAGTCTGAAAAGAATCATGCAAGAATTGACTAAATTGTCCATGTTAGGAAAATGAAGCAATCTAAATGTGTGAGCCTGAAGAAGCTTTAAAAATCATTATTTCTGATTTCCAGTTAAGTTCACCAATAGCAGCACATGTTGAGGGTCCCCAAACTCCGTGTCATAATGTATGTACTGCAAGCTTCATTTCAAATAATGGATGACTGTGGATTTTAGGCAGAAAAAATTCTTTAAAAGATGAAAGTCTTATTCAATCACATAGCTGACACATGATCCAATTTCCTTTTGGTGACTGTAGCAAACTGCAGATGTTTCTTTATTCAAAATGCAACCCTCTCTGGCTTCACTTCCATTTCATATGTAGACTGCTTTAAATTACTTACCCAGAAGTATCACCTTCAACCTGAGAACTTTTAGCTCTAAATATGCTAATAATGAAAAATATGCCAAAGCAAGGGAAATATTTGGTATACTGGTAATGGTATAAATGTATACTATATAAATGGTATATGTTATTGTTTTTAATATTTTAAATGTGTTCATGTGGACATGGAAGAGTAAATAAAAAATAAAATAAAGGTTGTCTTCATAGGAAGGCATAGGAAATGGTTTCCATTTTGAACATTTTTAATATTGAGGTTACTTCTTTTTTTGTTGTTGTTGTTAAAAGATACAGTATGATTATAATATTGACCATTTGCTGGTTTCTATGTACCAGGCACTCTGCTAGGTATATCTCACGAGACTTAATCTTTATGAAAAATAGTCGATATTATTATTATTATCCCCGTTGTGAAAATGAGAAAACCAGGGCTTAAAGAGAGTGACGCACTGGGCCACTCAGCCACACACACACTCAGCATCTAGTACAGTGCCCCAAGAGCAGGAGGTGATCCCTAATTTCCTGAATAGGTCTGAGTGGATGAAAAATGGATATTCACATTCTCACATGAGATCCCTAAGCTGTGTTGACTGCCAAAATGGAGGTATGCACACGTTACTCTGGGAAACAGAGAAAGGCTGTGTAGGAGATAAAAGGTGCACATGGCACTACTAAGTCTTACCACCAAGCAATAACACACAGCATACACACCATACCGTATTAGCAGCGTGCCCTCAGTGAACGGAAATCCAGAAGAGCAGGGCCTCTGTTTGTTCTATATTCCCAAGGCCTAGACCAGTATCTGACATACAGCAAAATGAGTGTGCTGAATGAATACACCAGGAAACCTTCCCTTCTCTTTCTTCACATCTCTCCTGGCTCATCACACTTTGTTCCTTGCATTAACGCTGTGTTTTTCCCCTCTCCAGTCATCTTGCCACTCTTTACACATACGTAAAAATTGCTTTTGTCCTATATTCACATTATGAAATTTTAACATCTATATTGGGGAAAAAAAAGGGAAATGTTTCCTCCTTAAATATCCAACAGGTGATTCTGATTTTCCCAGCAAATACAAAGGCCATATCTGAATTTGTTATGGGAAGTTATAACTTTGTTTTAAATTTACATTTAACTCTCATACTGCTTCCCATCATAAAAAAAATGTAATATAAATGCTTATAAACCTATTAAGTTTCTGTTTATAATGGTGAGTTCCAATACAGAGTTACCATATGACCTAGCAATTCCATTCCGAGGGAAATATCCAAGAGAATGAAAACATATGGCCACACAAAACCAGATACACGAATGTTTATATCATTATTCATAATAGCAAAAACAAAGGAAATAACCAAAATGTCCATCAACTCATAAATGGATAATAAAATGTGGTGGCATATCCATATACTTTAATGTTTGGCAATAAAAAGAAATAAAGTACCAATACATGCTAAAATATAGATTAACCTTGAAAATATGCTAAGTAAAAGATGTCAGTCACAAAAGTCCACAAATTGTATAATTCCATTTATCCAGAAATTCCAGAACAGGCAAATCTACAGAAACAAAAGTATATTAGTAATAGTTTCCAGTGGCTAAAGAAGAGAAAGAATGGGACGTAACCACTATTGGGTATGGGATTAGTTTTAGGTCTATGAAACTATTCTAAAATTAGATTCTGATTCCAAAATACATAAAGAACTCATAGAACTCAATAGCAAAAAAAAAAAAAAAAAATCCAAACAATAAGTTTTAAAAATGGGCAGAGGACCCAAATAGACATTTTTCTCAAGAAAACACACAAATGGCCAACAGGTGCAGCAAAAAATGCTCAACATCACTAATCATCAGAGAAATGCAAATCAAAACCACAATGAGATATCTCCTCACATCTGTTAGAGTGACTATCATCAAAAAAATAAGGGATAACAAGTGTTGGCATAGATATGGAGAAAAGAAAACTCTTGTGCACTGTTGTTGGGAATATTAATTGCTTCGGGCACTAGGGAAAACAATGTGGAGACTTATTCAAAAAAGTAAAAATAGAACTACCAAGTAATCCAACAATCCCATTTCTGGATATACGGTATATCCAAAGGAAATGCAAACAGGATATTGAAGAAATCTGCACTCCCATGTCCATTGCAAAATAACTCACAATAGCCAAGATATGGAAACAATCTAAGTGTCCATCAACAGATAAATGGATGAAGACGATGTGGCATGTACATGTATGTATAAAATTTTATTCAGTGATGAGAAAGAAGGAAATCCTGCCATTTGTAACAACATAGATGGACCATGAGGGAATAAACCAGACAGAGAAAGGCAAATACTGGATGATATCACTTGTATGTGAAATCTTAAGAAAAAAAAAAAAAGACTCAAAGGTCAAACTCATAGAAACAGGAAGTAGATTGATGGTTGCCAGGGGTTGGGGGTAGAAGAAATAGGGAAAGGTTGCTAAAGGTACAAACTTTCAGCTATAAGATGAATAAGGTATGAGGATCTAACATAAAACATAGTCACTACAGTTGATAACACTGATTTATATTATTTAAATTTGCTAAAAGTTGAACTTAAATGTTCTCACACCCAAAAAAAAGATGAAATGTGAGGCGATGGCTGTGTTAATTAAGTAGCTGGCAGGAATGCTTTCACAATGTATTTGTATATTGGATCATGGTGATGTACACTTTAAATATCTGACAATTCTATTTGTCAATCATACCTCAATAAAGCTAAAAAATGTTTTAAAAATAAAATTAGATGGTGGTGATTGTTGCACAACCCTGTAAACATATGAAAAATCACTGAATTACCCATTATAAAAAAGATTAATTTTATGGTAGTGAACTATACCTCAATAATGCTGTTTAATAACGAATGGCATTTTAATGAAAGGCATTCCCATACAATGAAAATTAGCACTCTGGACTGGTCTCCTCAAAATAACACATACAATGCTTTTTTACAAATAGTAAACAACAAAAATCATGTGCACAGTTTCACTTTCTTGGCAATAACTCCTGAATTTGAATTAATACATATTATTGTCACTGATGAAGAGAAAATTCATTCTCTAATGCTGATATCAATTCCTTGAATAAGCCTGCTCTAATTAATCTCATCCTGGTAAATATATGTAATATGCCACCAATTTTTCACTAAGATATTTGTCTTTGTGTACAAAGTTTCAGAATTGGTGCCAACATTAAGCGGTTAGTGACAACCTGTGGACTTCTGCATCTCCAAATATTAGTTTGACACACTTCCCGTAAGTCCAGTCATTTCATGGACATGTATGAAACGTGTTTCATGCATCCAGCTCCAGAGTCCCAAGATTTGGTGCCCATTCCTATGGAGCTAACTTGCTAGGGAGAAAAACAGGCAAACTGTTAAGGAGGAATGGCACCAGAAAGTTAGACCTTGGTTCCTGAGTGCTGGCTAAGAAAGAATTCAGAGCCAAGATTCAAATACAAAGGGAAGTTTATTTAGAAAGTCACAGAGATAGAGGAAGTGAGCTGTGAAAGGCTGTGTGGACTCAGGAAACAAGTTACAGAGGCCAGGGAAGGGCCCTGGGAGCTCAGGAGCAAGAAAGGCGAAGAGAACATGCCAGGGGAGAGGAGAGGTGGGACAGGTGCAGGCTGCTCCAGAGAGAGCCAGCATCCCCTGGGTCCTTCTCCCTAAGGGCTTTGATCTGAGGTCTCTGGAGAGAATCGTTATCGAATATTCACCAGCTTTTCCAGGTGAGTCTCCTCAGGGTTGTGATCTCTACTGATTGGTCGGTGCCAGGGCAGAGGGTCATTAGTTACCAAAGCTGGTCCTGATGTCAGCCCTGGCATGGCTCCACCTGGCCTTGCTGCCTCTCTAAGCCTGTAGCTGAAACACACCTGAGGCCTGCCAGCAAATGTTATCTCCAGTTTGACCAAAACTCTGTCTCCGTGGTCAACAGGCCTGAGACGTTGTTCTTAACCTTTTGCACTCGGATGTCGAGGGTGACTCGACACGGTTAGCATCGGTAGCAGCTCGTATGTGGAATGTTTCAAAAAATATCACACCATGAAAAATTACAGAGATTAAAATTACTCTTTGAATGTATCAATAATTTGACATATAAAAAATCAAAATAAATAAGTTTGTATGAAAAGAAACTCCAGTTTTTTTATTCTACTGCCACGCTTTGTAAAATCTGGGGTATTTAAAAAATTAAATCCCGAGTAGAATAAAGGAATCGAGAACAAAGCAAGCGAGTGCAAAGGGTTAATATTATTTGATGAGGGCCAGAATCTCATTGTCCTGCAAGCTTAATGCTTAAGGGAGTGGTCATGCAAGGGCTTGTATGAGAGCTAGATGAGACTATTCTCTGGCGCCCGTGTTCCTCCTCTAAGGGGCGTCTATCACCTGACTAGCAATGTGCTAGGGGAGGATCCAAACTGCATGAGCAGCGATATGAAAGGTCAGGGGGTCTAAACAGCACCCAGCAATAGGCGAGGGGAGGAAAGGTCACCCTGGAGGTGAGGTCTCTGACCCTACAATATTTGTGTTCCAATTCTGCTTTCCACACTGGTGACCTGTACCTGGCCTATCAGTCCCACTCTACTCATGTCTGTATAATCACCCACTGTATCCAAATAATCCTATCATCTAAATAAAATATGAAGAACACCATGTTTTTTACAAAACCATGACATCTCAGATGTGGGAAGGTCCTTAAAAAGATAGCTGAAGTGTTCCACAGAAGCGATGGCTTACTTTCACTACCAGCCACGTTCATAATACCAGGCAATCATGTATGGTCTACAGCATCTCTATATAGCGTGCATTTGTCCAGGTGAGGTAAAGATTCTGCTGGGGAAAGCCACCTCTTACTCTTTTTTGAATTAAACACAGTGGTGCTTGTTGTTTCTAACTCCAATCTAATTTTTCTTTCTAGTCTCAAATTAATATTTATTACCAAGTACCCTACATTGTGCTAGATACTTTACGTTACCTTATTTAATCCTGCAAATATGCACATGAAATGAGTATTACTCCCATGTTACAGAGGAGGAAAACCCCACAAAAGCCAAGTGACTTGCTCACAGCCATGTGGCGAGTAAGTGGCAGAACTGGCATTGAAACGAATTGCTCCGATTGTAAAGCCCAGGCTCTTTCTACTATTAGGCTAATTGCTGTTAATGTAAAATCTTCAAGGAACCTATATGTAACACTAAAATGTTCCAATGACTAAAGATTAAACGTTATTAGCACTGCACACGTGTGAGTGATAATGCTAAGCTTGGCTGAAAAGCAACCCCTCTCTGCTTCTTCTAGGCATATTTAATGTTCATATTATTTGAATAAGTTGGAATTCGTTTAAAATATATTCTGACAGACGTGCAACACACACACACACACACACACACACACACACACACACGCACGCACACACACGCACAGCCATAGCCTAAGGACTTAAAGTGGGAAGAGTGTCTTGCAAATGACATGGTGGTTCTGAATCCTTGTTTCATCCTCTCCCTCCCTCTCCTCAGTGGGTGCGCCCAAGCATCACACTCAGCCAGCCATGAATACCTACAGGATTCTAATTTCCTTAGAGTAGTCAGAGGAACCAAGGCAATAATGGGAAGAAAACGACATGCACCCAGCAGAGTTTAAACCTGACAATCCTGGAAGCATTCATTCACTTGCTGCTATTCCTTGTTCAAGATTATTCAGGATCTGTGTTTTCTTTCTTTAACCCCTGACACTGGCCTTTTCCAGCCCTTGCCTCGCTTTCCAAGCTGTCCCAAAAGACCAGACTTCCTGCTCATTATATCCTGTTCCCCTAGCCCAGTGATGGGCAACCTTTTGAGCTTGGTGTGTCAAACTTCGCCAAAAAACTGAGCATAACTCGAGTAGTGTGTCACTTTGAGGAAAAAACATTATTTCACAAATGTTTCATCCTCAGGAGCAGCAAATGTTTCATCCTCGGCATGCGGCCGCCTCAGCGGCCACGTGTCATCAGAAATGGCTACGCGTGTCAGTGCTGACACGCGTGTCATAGGTTCGCCATCACTGCCCTAGCCCCAGGGCAGAACTCCCCTGAAGCTCACAGATCCCTTAGGACATATTTTAAAAAATAATAATAATCTGTTTTGTCCTTTCTTGGTGATTCTGAAACCAATTCAATCATAATGATATCTATTGTTGTATTTAACCCAGTTATTAGTTAACTGGAAAGGAACAAAGGGAAGGTGGAATATTATAGGCATGCCCAGTAAAGTCTGGGTGACACAGGGAAGGTATTTAACTGTCAGTCACACCTGGGAACAGGTCATTGGCCAGGATGGGTGTGGCCACTGCAGGGGCACAAAATCTGAGATATATAAGCTCCTAAACAAAGGAGTTTCCTCTCTTACTGCTGCGCCTGACTCCTGGTTTGTGGGGCTCACAGCTCTGTACTCACCCACATGGCCCACAGCCATGTGGACCCCACACCCGATGGACTGATAAGAGTGGAACTAGCCTGATGCCGAACTGGACCCAGCTCCACCATGGAACAGGAACTCTGGACACTGGCTTCGCTTCCAGCTCTGCTGAATCCCAGCTGCATCTTCCAAGACTGGTTTAAGGGAAATGGGACTTTTGAAACTCAGGGGTGTAATTCCACACAAATAAAGCTTTCTACCACTGCTCATCCTCCCATGGGGGCCTCCAGAAAGGCTTACTCCAGCGGCACCCCAGTAACCCCCCCTCCCACTAGCAAAGGAGAAGGGCAATCCTCACAATTCTCCGGTAACAATACCACCTTTCCTGGATCAACTAGCTAACAGGCTCAATTCAATTTTCGCACTGAGCCAAATGAATCTTCAATTCTTAATTAAATGTTCTCTTTTCCCCCAAATTCCCCTACTCCCAGTCCCTCCAGCCCTATCAATGTCATCATTTTCTTTTCTCACTAATAACCGCTGGGATGGTCTCACCTCAAACATAATTTACATTCACTAAACATCTGTGCAGCACAAGATACACCTAGGACAGCGCTTTTTCTGAGCCACTGTCTGCTTTCATGGCAGAAACCAATGTGGAAAGAAAAAAACCTCTCATCTGCAGTTTGGCCTGTTATATTTTGTGAAACTTTCCACTTCTGACAAGTGCAAGTTGTAATCATCATTTTTAATAACTTTTATAGACCAATGAGTCTATAAAAGTTTAGGCAGAACTAAAGCACCAGCAGATATGTCCATAAAGTCTCAAAGTCTATACTGCCTGTTCCTAATTCTTAAATGCCAGCCTAAACTAATGCTTTCTTGGTTCCCAGATCATAGTAGATAATTATTCATTTGTTTAATAGAAAAAAGCTAAATCAAAACCATGCCACATTTTATAATCATTTCCTACCAAACTGATTTAATTTGGGGGACAAACAAGCCCAGGCTTTACCATTCAATTAAAGCATTTCCACTTCAACAATCTTGTTCATACAGAATGCTAAAAATATTTTTTTAAAAACCTGATAAAGTTAAGTCTTGAAGAAAGCTGAAATTATTAGGATTACAATGATCCTGCCTAACGTAAAGGAAAATGGTACGTTTTTATAAAATGTTATTATGCATTTTTTCCACTGGTCCACACAAAAACCCTAAAAGGAATATAGGGCAAATGCTATTTCCATTTTTGACGAAAACAGGGTCTAGGACAAACGACTAGTACCCATGCGACTACTTAGTGGCAGTACCAGTACAAAATTCTAGTCCACGGCCCAGCCTGGGTGGCTCAGGGGTTGAGAATCGGTCTATGAACCAAAATTTTAGTCCTGGTGCTCGCTGCTGTCCCGAGTTACCCAGTCCTAATAGTACAACCAGGCCAGAGCAGTTACGTATGAAGCCTAGAGAGAGCAATATTATTTTTTAAAGTGTATTTGTATTGATGTCAGAGAGGAAGGAGAGGGAGAGAGAGATGGAAACATCAATGATGAGAAAAATCATTGACTGGCCCAAAACCTGGGCATGTGCCTGACTGGGAATCAAACTGTGACTTCTTGGTTCAGAGGTTGATACTCAACCGCTAAACCACACTGGCTGCGCAGGAGGAAGTAAAATTAAAGAGCAAACTTATAGTCCCCACTCCCTGGCTTATTCACTCCAGAGATATTTAAAACCCTCCTCCATATCATGCTCCTCTTAGTAAAAATGAAAACTGATTCATGTTTAGCAATTACTGAGCATCCACAATGTGGTCAGAGCTGATGGGAATCCAGATATCCTTGGCATCTAGAAGCTTATATTCAAAGACTAAGTAAAATCAAATCAACAGAGACACACTAAGAGAATGCCACGTGGCTACAGGGGCATAGATTGGAGTGATGCTTGCGAAGGAACAGCTTCGGTTATCAGCACCAGCAGAAGCTAGCAGAGGCAGGGACAGACCCTGCCCTGGCTCCTTCAGAGGGAGCATGGCCCTGCCCACACCTTGATTTTTTACTTCCGGCCTCCAAAACTGTGAGAGAATGCTAGGACATTTCTGTTGTTCTAAGCTAGGAAAAAAATTATTTCTCTCTCTCTCTCTCAGCTAGGAAAAGAAATTATTTCTCTCTCTCTCTCTCTCTCTCTCTCTCTCTCTCTCTCATTCACACACACACACACACACACACACACACACACTCACACACACAGAAGGAGTATTATGCAGGCAGAGAAAATCAAATGTAAGATACTGTGGGCCCAGAATTGTAGCACTAACAAAATATGTGGATCTGGGTGGAGTGAAAAAACTCCAATTTAAAACTGGAGTAGACAGCCCTGGCTAGGTAACTCAGTTGGTTAGAGCATCATCCCGATACGCCAAGGCTGTGGTTGAATCCCCCATCAGGGTACATACAAGAATCAACCAATGAGTGCATAAATAAGTGGAACAACAAATAGACCTCTCTCTCTCTCTCCCTCTCTCTCTCTCTCTCTCTCTAGTCTCTAAAAACAAAGACACAAACAAAACCTGGAGAGATTGGAAGAGTTAGAAAGACTCAGATGTTTCTCTGAGATGACCAGGTGGGTGAGGATATGACTGAACACACAGAGAACACGCTGGAGGAGAGGAAGCACTTCATTTTGGCACGCGGAGTCTGACACACGGTGCCTGAGCCTGCCAGGGGGCGACAGGCAGGAGACAGGTGAAAACCAGACCCAGAGCTCAGCAGAATGAGGTCGGGGCTGGAAGCTGGGAGCAGATGTTATCACACAGGAAAGCAAACAGTAAAAGGGCTAGGAAGGAATCCTTCACACCACCGCCATTTCAGAGGGCAGAAGAAGTAACTGAAAATGGAAGGGGAATTCAAGAGCATCACATACTGAGAAAAAGGGACAATGATGGGGCTGGGATCCAAAGGAAGGAATAATAGTGTCAGAAATGGTTACTTAAGGAAAACCAGGATTGAGAAGCAGGCAGTATATGCCTTTAACGTCCCTGCCTATTGCCTCCTTTGTTGACATAATTTTTTCTTAAGTACAGAGCTTTCCCAAGTCTTCTCCAAATAGTGTGCCCTTTAAAAAGTCACCCCTATTGTCTCTTATGTTGACAATTTTTCACTGTCCCTCACATTTCCCACCAACTTTTAAAACAGTTGGCAGGCTAATCTTTTATTCCTTTGATTCTCCAGTGTCACGTAATAACTTTTTCACAGAAGGCACACAAAGTCTAGTAGAAGTTCCAAAACGATAATACTTAAATTGTCTTCTCAAGTAATTTTAATTTGCTTCTGCTTCTTAATCTCTCCTACCAGCACCAACACTCCTTTTATTTGAGGTGCAGGGTGTGTGTGTGTGTGGGGGGGGGGGGGGGGGGGGAGGCAAATCTTTCATTCAGACATTTTAAGGAATAAGAAAATTGCATAAATGAAAAAGAGGAAATTCTCACCACGGCAAAGTAAAATCAATTTACATAGCTTCCATTTGTGAAATGATAACACGCTATACAAGGCATTCATTTCTATTAGCCGCTTATCACTCCCCTCCACACAGGAACGCATACCAGTGCTTTAAATTAAATCATCACTTTTCCGGTGAACTAAAGAGAGAAATGGAGCTGGGTCTTTCATTTGGATAAGCTCCAATATATGTTTACACACAAGGGAATACTATTTGGTTTGTCTTTCATAAGCTCGCAAGCAGTACTGCTTTTTTAGAATTGTGTGAGGAAATATCATAGACATTCCACTACTGAGAAATGAGTCTGACTTCCAAATGAAAAGTGTCATTTTGTTTCTACCCACTGTTTTCCCCCGAGTAAAACCAAGGTTTGGGAGAGTGCTATTAATGTGGCAAAGTCATGTACATGGTGCATTTTTCCCAGTTGTTTGTTTGTTTTTTTCATTCCACCTGACATTGACAACTATGCCAGGATGGTCTCTGTCCCTCACAAAATACCTCTCCATTACAGCAATAATCATCCTAATCAGATAAACCAACAACATAAAAAAAGTCATGGTTTGGCACTTTTAAAATACCATCAGGAATGGATACTTTTATCACAGAATCTAAAAATGTTTAAATCTATTGGTGGGAATGCAGATTGGTACAGCCACTATGGAAAATAGTATGGAATTTACTAAAAAAAAAAATTAAATGGAACTGTCACTTGACCCAGCAATACCACTTCTAGGAATATATCCTAAGAAGCCCAAAACACCAATCAGAAAGAATATATACACCCCTATGTTTATAGCAGCACAATGTACAATAGCTAAGATCTGGAAATAGCCCAAGTGCCCATCAGTAGACAAATGGATAAAAAGCTGTAGTACATTTTACACAATGGAATACTATACAGCTGTAAAAAAAAGGGTATCTTACCCTTTGCAGCAGCATGGAGGGACCTGGAGGGTATTATGCTGAGTGAAATAAGGCAGCCAGAGAAAGAGAAGTATCACATGATCTCACCTGTAAGTGAAATCTAATGAACATAATAAACTGACAATCAATATAGGTCCAGAGACATGGAGGCATGAAGTAGACTAACATATCTCAGAGGGGATGGGGGAGAGACAGGAAGAGATTAACCAAAGAACTCACATACATATATGCATAACCAATGGACACAGACAATAGTGTGGTGAAGGCCTGGGGTGGGGCAGAGGCTAGGGGTGGGGGGGGGGAAGGGAGAGAAGATTGGGGGACATCTATATTACTGTCAACAATAAAATAAAAAATTTTTTTAAAAAGAGCAGGCATGGTAAAAAAATAAAAATTCTATATTAATATAAAATAATCTACCAAGAGTTAATTATTAGTCTTATCCTACCTTTTCCCACCATGTAAAAAATACAATTAGACAAATTACTCTCAAATGAAAGATTCAAACCCCTAGAAAAATTAGGGCTTATTTTTTCTTCTTTTATGCTTACACGCTTCTGCAACAAAGGAAAAAGGTTGGAAAATATGGAGATTATTAGCTACTCAAAAGTATCTTACTATTCCACAATTCACTTTTTTCTAAAGCAAATCACATTCCTTACACAGAGTGTTGTACATGTGTGTTTTGCCATAACACTTTCTTCAGCATTACAACTGCATTCTTGATGATAAAATCAGAATACTGTAGATATGACCAATGGTGTATTCCGAACAATCAAAACATTCCAGTTAGAGGCAATCCCACAGAGAAGGCACCAAATTGCCAGAAATATCCAGGCCGATGTTGAAATTCACCTGGTCAATGGCAAAGCTGTTAAAATAACTACATAGCCATTGACTTGTCCTGTGAGCATCCTGCTCCTTCTCCTTTGCTCTAAGGGCAGTTATTAGGGAAGTTGCTACATTTATACAAAACCCAGCCATTAAACTCAGAATATGGCAGCTGCAAAGATGAAGCACAGATTCCATGCACCCAAGAGCCAGACGCTCAGCAACTGGTTTTAATTTTCAGGATGAAAGTCAGTGAGAAGCAGGTAGCAAGACCTCGGTTGATGAGGCCAGATCCACTGAGGATACACTATCAGGAAATGAGATGCTGGGCAGATGTTCGGCCGGTTGGAGGGAAATGGAAGGTGGGCAGAGCTGCCAGCTGAAACTGGTGGGTGGCAAGTGGAATTGGGGAGGCTGGCACCTGCCTAGAAGCTGAGATGAGCGGAAATTGCCCTCCAGAACGGCTGGGGCCAGAACAGGGGGCCATCAACTCTGGCAAGAAACAATATTCATGAAAGACATTCAAGACTAAATAACCCCCTTTCCTTCACCCCGTCTCATCTGTCCACAGGAAACATCTGATTATTGCATAGTATTTACTGAATGTGGCTTCATACTCTAAAATTTTCATCTAATCTCTCCCTTTATGAATCTAGAGAAGAGTTGCTCCTCTCTATGCACACACTTCTTGAATAAAATTGCACTTGGCATCAAAGCAACACTGAACATAAACTTTATTATCATTTTTCTTATATAATCATGAGTAATACTTATGCAACAACAGAGTTATTTCATTCTAAGAAATGTCAATAGTTGAAAGGGTATTTGTTAAAGCAGCTTTCCACTGACTTAAAAGTTTAGCAGTTACCTGCGTTTTTGCACTTTCAGGGGACCTGGATCTTAACTCATAGGAGGGGTGTAGAAGGTGGTTCTTGGTGAGCCATTCTTCTCCACTAAAAGCGGGAAACATTTTCCGTTCTCCCAGCAACCCGTTCCCTGGCCATGCAACAGGACAGCCCCTCAATGACCACCTTCTGAAAAAGGAAATCCAACAGGAAATAAAGATACATACTGTTAAAGGGCACCTACTAAGCTCCTGGAGAGAATCAGAAGAGGGGTAGAGGGAAGTACTCAGCCAGCTCTAGTTAACTCCACTTTGATGAGCGCCAAGGCTCCCATTTTAAAAGTCAGCACGAGTATAACTGCTTGAACTTGTCCATGTCTCTGAAGCAGAGCCCTTAAAGCACCACATTCCTAATCTAGCAGTTCCTAAAATTAAGTGCAGCTCATTTGAAGAATATAGGAACTTCTGCTCACTTAACTCAAATTCTCATGACTGTAAGAATCAAATGAATGGATGCAGCAACTCCACATCCACACCTTTGAGTAGGTTGGCCAGCTAAACAAGCGAAAGGGCCCTGGTGGAATAAGCTTGCAGGGGAAACAAGAATCCACGAGTTCCACTTAAGCTAAAAAAAAAGCCGAGGTGAAAATTTAAATACCAAAACTAGCCTAAAACAATAGCAGTTCTCACTGAAAGTTGAAGGATGACCAGGTAAATAGCGCAATAACTATAGAAATTTTTTCATGCCCTCCCCAGTTTGGCTCAGTGGATAGAGCGTCGGCCTGTGGACTGAAAGGTCCCGAGTTCGATTCCGGTCAAGGGCACATGCCCAGGTTGCAGGCTCAATCCCAGTAGGAGATGTGCAGGAGGCAGGCAATCAATGATTCTCTCTCATCACTGATGTTACTATCTCTCCCTCCCTCTCACTTGCTCTCTGAAATCATTAAAAATATATTAAAAAAGAAAAGTCTTTCAAATGTCTTAAACTTGTCTTTTTTCTTACCTTTTATTTAACCCCTTCACTGTACCACCAAAAACTGGTAGCAAAGAGGGCCTCAAACATACACACAAAACAGAGACCGGCTTAAAGTGAAAAAAAAACACGTGATACCTGGCTAAAGGTGAGTTTGTGAAACACAGCAAATGGAAGGCAGGGGTGTCTACCTCACCCTTTCTAAGATATTTCAATGTAGCCTTTACATTTAGGGTCTTCTTTTACTATAAACAACTATTTAACACCCAGATTACAAGAGCCCATAACAGAGTACTTTAAACTGGAGGTCTGTGGACACTAAGGGTAGACACCCTTAAGAAACTGTGTGCTTACCTCTTACTGGTGTATCAATTAACTGCATATTCTACATCAACTTATAAGCAACCAACTTCTACCACTCAAATTAGGTGATCTTGTTATGGTGTCATGGATCACTAGCGCCAGGAACTAGGCTTTAAGAACAGAGGCAATATGACCAATAAATAAATAAAGTTTGTGATAGAGAGAAGGCCATCGTTATTAGGGCATGAAGATTTTAAAGAACTACAGTTTCAATTCAGTAAAAACAGCGAGAAAATGAATCATCGACACACAAGATACTATCAGCAGTATCTATATGACAAGAAATTTTGTTTCAGCAAAACGTCATCCATTAGATTAATTAAATGTAGTTGAAAAGGTCTTTATTGATTTCACAGTATCATTTACATTTAATTTGTAAAGTCATTTGCTTTGAATATGATTGTATGAATATGCATAAGAATTATAGTTTCATCTTGTATATATTTATTTATCATAATAATGTAATCTATATTAGAATCCACTAACTTTTTTTTTTCCTTTAAAAGAAGCACAGACATAGAAGTTTGAGAAACAGTATCCTAAAGGCAGAGGAAAAGGCTGGCTGAGGCAATTAGAGGAAGGAGACTGATAAGAAAGGAGAGATGGCCCAGATGCTGTAGGACAGGGTGGAGTAAAGAATGTTGATACATCCTCCCCACCCATGCAATTCAATTCCAAAGAGTCCAATTCTATTTCTGCCATTCTTTTTTTTCTCTCTCTCTCTCTATCTTCTTCTTTTTTGGGGGGGGTGCGGGGGTGGGGGAGGGATGAGGGAGAGTATCTGTCTATTTTTGCAATAACAAAGCTTGACTTATGGTTCTTTGAATTCAAAAGTATAAAGAAAGAGAAAGTAAAGGGGGAAATATATGAAAAAGCCATTTTGAAATGTTTCTTTGAAACATGAAAGGAGAAAATTAATAAAGAAAACTAGCCTATGATTTCATAACCCAAATTTTAAGACTAGCACCTGTTGCCGAGCTGGCATGACTCAGTGGTTGAGCACTGACCTCTGAACCAGGCGGTCACAGTTCGATTCCCAGTCAGGGCACATGCCCAGGTTGCAGGCTCAATCCCCATTGTGGGGCATGCAGGAGGCAGCCGATCAATGATTCTCTCTCATCATTGATGGGATGTTTCTATCTCTCTCTCCCTCTCCCTGCCTCTCTAAAATCAATAAAAATATATTAAAAAAACAAACAAAAAAGACTAGTACCTGATAAAGAACAAAGTTTGTGGAATAACATTTGAGGAAAAGGGTGGAGATTTTGAGTCATACAGCATGAACTAAAACCCAGTTCACCAGTATTAAATGTTCTCAAATATCACTCAGCAAACGGTCATGTGACTTGTAATAAAATGAACAAATAATCTTAGCGGTAAGATTTTTATAGATGTTCCCTCATTTTACAGAAAAGGTAGGACCCAGAGAAGGTAAGTTACTTACTAAATATCACACAGCATTTGACAGCACCAGAACTTAAACTTAGGTCTATGTCAATCCACTGAATAAACTGTCATCCATTTTCTCAAGAGCAGATGTGAATATGAAATGCAATAATTCACTTTAAAAATATGTCAAGTATCTTAGATATATTTAAAATTGAAATCATCTTCTTAAGGTCTTCATTTATAAGGATCCTTGTAAATACTCCACCAAAGACACCTTACATCATGAATCAGAGATCAAGGAGCATATATAACTCCTACGGGAGCAGTCATGCATGAATTAATCAAAAGTGCATGCCAACATTCTCACCAGAAAAGTTATTAACTAAGATGAAAATAATAGAAGATGCCTAGAAATGTATTGATTATACAGGAAAGGTATAGTAAGAAACCATTAATTGTTAATGAAAACAACAGCAAAGTGCTAAAAAAAAAAAAATGAAAAGAATAATAGAAACACTACTGAATCAGTAGGAATAGAGAAGGAAAGGCTTGGTTTCAAGAGAGAGAAGGTGAAGGCTTTCTGAGACAGAAAGGAAAAACAGTCGGAATGGGCAGGTTGCGGGGAAGGAGGGCTCCCTCCTGAATCTAAGACAGCACTAAGCAGGCTTCGCTGTCCCAGCAACTTCAGACAGCAGGCATTTAGCAGCTGCAGCCCAGCCTCAGAGCATCCTCCCCAAGGGACAGAAGGTGGCTTGGTGGGAAAAAACCAGTGCCATCATGTGACTTCAAGGGTTCCTCTGCTTCAAATCTTTCCTATTTGGAAGCTGATGCTGGGAATTCTATTACCAAGGAATAAAATGTTTTCCTTCCATAACGAGAGAAGTAATAATCAAATGTTAAATTGCAGCCATGCTTTGCTTAACGACAGAGAAATATTCTGAGAAATGCATCATTAGGAGATTTTTATTTCATTACTAGAGGCCCGATGCACGAAATTCGTGCAGGAGTAGGCCTTCCTTCCCCCGGCACCCAGGACCCAGGCTTCCCTCTGACAGCCTGCAGGCACCCAGAACCCGGGCTTCCCTTGCAACCCCGGCTTCATCCGGAAGGTCGTCCAGAAGGATATCCGGAAGGACGTCTGGTCTAATTAGCATATTACATTTTTATTATTATAGATTGTGCGACCATCTGTCCTCACACAAACCTAGATGGTATAACCTACTACACACCTACGCTATATAATATAGCCAGTTGCTTCTAGGCTACAAACCTGTACAGCATGTTTCTGTATTAAATGCTGTAGGCAATTTTAACACTATATTTGTTTATCTAAACATAGAAAAAGTACAGTAAAAATATGGTATAAAAGATAAAATATGGGTCCTGGCCAGTGTGGCTCAGTTGGCTGGAGCATTGTCCATGAACCAAAGGGTCATGGGTCTGATTCCTGGTCAGGGTACATACCCAGGTTTCGGGTTCGATCCCGAAAGTGCAGGAGGCAGCTAATTGATGTTTCTCTCTGGCACCGATATTTCTCTCTCTCTCTCCCTTCCTCTCTCTCTCTAAAATCAATAAAAACATATCCTTGGGTGAGGATTTTAAAAAAGATAAAATATGGTACATATGTATAGGGCACTTAACCATGAATGGAGCTTGCAGGACTGAAAATCACTTTGGGTGGGTCAGTGAGTGGTAAGTGAATGTGAAGGCCGGGGACATTACTGTACACTACCACAGACTTTACAAACATTGTACTCTTAAGCTACACTAAATTTATAAAGCAACATGAGATTAAATCAAGTACAAGAGACCATATGCACTCAAGAGACACGATAAACAGGAGATACATGAGGCTGCTGCTGGTGTTACAGGGCATGCTATTTCACAGCAAACTTTCATTTAAGTAGAAAGAGTACAGTCTGAAATAGGACAAAAACTATTGTGCAGTAAATACATAAACTAGTAATGCAGTCATTTATTATCATGTACTATGTCCTGTACATAATTATTTGTGCTATACTTTTATAGGACCAGCAGCGCAGTAGGTTTGTTCACACCGTAGGTTTGTTCACATCCCAAACACGTAAGGAATGCGCCACACTACAATTACATCACCAACCATAGGAATTTTTCAGCTCCATTAAAATCTCTGGCCCCATCGCTGCTGACCGAAATGCTGTTGTATATAGCACGTGACTGTATTGCACTCTCACCACAAACCTACGAATCCTACAAAGACAGCAGGTTGTATAGTTAAGTGCATAAGGCCAAAGTAACAAGGCAGGGTCTATATGTTCATGAAACTTGCTCTCAAGATTTCTTCACTTAGGAAAGGAAGAACAGATCTCCAAGAATGGTTTCTGCAAGGCTAGATTCAAAAATCGTAATAAAGCACACAATGTTGCTAGTAAAATAACTAGTTATCACAGTTCTGTAAGTATTGTCAACTTCTGAAACACTAAAACTGATCTCCAGCAGTGAAGAGAAGTGTCATTTGTAGGCCCTT
This sequence comes from Cnephaeus nilssonii, assembly GCF_951640355.1. NCBI lineage: Eukaryota > Metazoa > Chordata > Mammalia > Chiroptera > Vespertilionidae > Cnephaeus > Cnephaeus nilssonii. The sequence continues at coordinate 65,962,974 of NC_137084.1, read as the reverse complement.
TGGCACCTCCAGCAAGAGTTGGCCCAGCATTTAGCACCCTGAGGTGGGGAAACTTTTTGAAGAGGCATCACACTCTCTAAGAGGCAAGGAGGCTAGTCCCAAGAACTCAAGCAGGATTTGCAAACCCAAAGGAAGGAGGGCTCGCATTTGTCTATGCACAGGATGGGAAGAACGCAGATAAGTTATATTTTTCACAAATCAGTAAATATTGTTATCAGCAGCAGCCTCAACTTCAGAAATTGAATGAATGTGGGCGTAAAACACATTTCTCTTACCCAGTTAAGTAATGTAAGTGATAAGTAAATGTTCTAGCATTTGGGATGGTTAAAGTAAAAAAGGATTTGGAAGCACAGTGATTTCAATAAATTTTAAAAATACATTTTTATTGATTTCAGAGAGAGAGGGAGAGAGAGAAACATCAATAATGAGAGTCATTGATCAGCTGCCTCCTGCATGCCCCCCAACTGGGGATGGAGCCTGCAACCCCTGGCATGTGCCCTGACCAGGAATCGAACTGTGACCCTATGGTTCATAGGTCGACGCTCAACTACTGAGCCACCCCGGGGCGGGCTAATTTCAATACATTTTGCTAAACTCCATCCTTGGGATTATTAACACATGCTTCACAATACAGATCAGATACTAGTGTTGCCTTTTTCCGACACACACATACCTCCCCCATGTTGTTGCTGACCTTGTACTTGACATAGACAATGATGCTTCCCCTACATTTGTCCTAGGGATTGCTAGGTCACCCAAAGGCCTCCCCACTTTATGAAAACACTTCAACCAGCCATCAGAGGCCAGAGATACCAGTACTTCTGTTCAGTGGCTAAGGCACTCAGAAGCTTCTGTGAAGATGTAACTATGAGTGTCTTTTCCTAAGGTCCTAGTAATTAAAAGTGCAGATCCAGTTCCCGAGTGTGGGACGGGCGGTGACAGAAGGCCCTAGGGGCATGCTTTACCTCCTATAGCGGATCAGAAGATCTGACTGGCCTGCAGCCACTGCACTCACATCCTCAGCGACTCCACCACCGCCAGATTTACAATGCAAACCCCACATGAAGATGCTTGTAAAAACTCGTGATGAGATAAAATCCGCTGGTCCATGCTGTCTTCCACCATCTCACTTCTATAGGACTAGCAGCGCCGTAGGTCTGTTCACACCAGTATCACCCCAAACTACAAATGCCTATTTTTTTTTAAAAAGCCAACTCAATGATTGTGCCCGGGGAAGAGTCACTGATATACAGAGGGAATTAATCATAGTCTTTGAATGCCACCAAACAAATGAGCTCTGTTCAGCCTTAAGACAAACTCTTGAATCCTTCCTTTAAGGATTATTGTTAAAGTGTTCAAATTAAAAAAAAAAAAAGAAAAAAAAAAAGGCCAACAGTCCCCAACCTTTTTTTCCAAGCACGTTATACAAAAAAAAAAAAAAAAAAAAAGATGGCTTTTGTACAACTTCACTCAGGATGCATTCCCGTGTCCAGGTGAGAACTGTCCCTTCCCTGTCGCGTGGGGAAGTCAAGGACACCTACGAACAAACTTTGTGGGCCACCAGCAGGGGAGCTCTTCAGCTTCCGTCCCCAAACCCATTCAAACAAAAGAAGCCCCGTCTCCTCCTTCCCACTCGGCAGACCCGCACCCCGCGGGGTCCGCCCGCACCCCCTCGCCCTCTCCGCCCGGCGCCGCCAGCTCCACTTACTCCGCAGCGCCCCGATGAGCAGGGAGCCGTCCTTAATCAGCTCTTTGATGAACTTGTTGGTTCGCTCCAGCTCAATCTCGTGACACTGCAGGCGCTCCCTGAAATCCGGGCTGTCCAAGTAGGAATCGCTGAACTCCAGGGTCGGCAGCCCCATGGCACCGGCGCTGCCCGCGGCCGCCGGGGACCCGCCGGGGCCGGCAGTCAGGGCGGGGGCAGTCGGGGACCGGGGCCGGCGCGGCTGCGACGCGCGATCGCGGGGGACGCGCCGGGACGCGAGGGGACTGCGCGGAGGAAGCGGGCCCCGCGCGCCCCGCCGTCGGCGCCGGGCTCCCGTGGCGCGCGGTCGCGGGGTGGGGGGGGGGGGGACTCAGTCCGCCCTGGGGGCGAGGCGGGCGCGGGCGCCGGGGGTGGGCCGAGGCGCGGGTCCGCTCTGGGTGTCGCCCTGGCGGCGCATGGTCGCTGCTGCACCGAGGCGGGAGGCTCCGGGCCGCGGCGGGAGCAGGGGAGTTCCCTCCGGCCCGCAGACACTTCCGGCAGCTCCGCGCCCCGCTCCCCGGACTGCGGTGTGTGCTGTGAGCCGGGAGCGCCGCCGCCACTTGGGCCGGGCCGGGCCACCCCTCCCCTCCCCCTCCGCGGACGCAGGCTCAGAGCGCTCGCGAATGGGACCCGGGCTCCGGGACCCTCCTCCCGCTTCCGCGCTCCCACCCCGCTACCCCGCCCCTTCTCCCATTCACCCTCCGGCCCCCACCCCCCGCCCGCCCGCACTTCGCTCCCAGGCTCCGCGCCGCTGCGGCCGCTGCGCTCCAGCCTGCGCCCTGGGCGGTAACCCTGTCCCCTGCTGGGCTCCTGGCTCCTGGTCGTCTCTCGGGTGACACTTCGGGGTCCTCCACTCCACAGAAGGGTCTCCAACCCCCAGCGTAGCTCTTCTACCCCTCGTCCTCCCCACCCACTCCCTGGACTCCTCGGGGATACAAGCCAGCATTCAGTGTCCCCAAAGTTGGAGAGAACACGTTGAAGCCTAGTTGGAAGATGCTACTTCAAAGCATTCGTTTAGATGAATGCATTTAAACTCGAGGTTGAAAAGTTTTCCTGTCTCTTTCCCACCGCACACTTCCTTGATCCAAGAAAGTCGGGGCTTTTCTAATTCAAAACGAAAGCTTCAGAAGCCCGGGGCTGTGGATTGTTGTTTTTTTCCAAGTTGTTGTGAAGGTGGGAAGATTTTAGGTCTTCCCCAGACCCCAAAGAGCCACCTGGGACTTAGAGGGTCCTACTCTAGGAGAAAACCTATTTGCCTCATAACACTATATCTTGTATGGACACCTGGATGAAACTGCCCTAGAGCGTGAAGATTTTGGAATTGTTGAAGTTGGCCGGAGTTCTACATGAATAGCTAATTCCCACCGAGAGGCAGTTAACCCCTCCTCTGGTAGGGGCTCACCTAATAAATATCTGTTCTCTCCAGAGCCTGACAGCAAGAGAAACTGCTGTGTTACATCTAGTCCTGCCATCATCTCTAGGATTTCTGAGAACCAGTTATTTTTCTTAAGAATCTGCTTTTAATTTCTGTCTTCATTGCTTTGTCCATTTGAACCATCTGTTAAAAAAAAAAACACAAAAAAACACAAAACTCTTCTACAGATCATGGGAAAAATTCCATTAAAGTGCTTGACATTTTTCCCAATTAAGTTTCAGAGACTGTCAAGACTTGAGTTCCAAATAGTTTTTTTAAGTACACATAAACATTAAAAGTAGCACATAAACCTTAAACTAAGAGATAAGATGATGTAAACAGTATATTTGATTTAAACTTTTCTGAGCCAGGAAAATTAGATTTAAAGACCTTCCTGGATGGTTAGACCTCAAATTGTTGGAAGAATGGCCAATCACTTTAATGCTAAATGTCTAACTTGTGTCTGTCAGTTAAACCCCCCCTTATCTGGTATGTGCTGGGGTTCGGGGGGTAATCATGCTGGTATTTGTCAGTTAATGGAGCTACAGAAGCAGCGGGGCCGTCTTCCACCTGAGTTTTTACATCTAGTCCTCACATAGCCAAAAGACAAAATACCAGTCAGGCCAAATAAATAGTTTCCTTTCAACTTTTGCCATGTTGCCGTTCCAAGAAACTAAATCCAATGCCAGTGGCTGCGATATGAAACAGGATAAAAAATAATAATCCCTTCCTGTTTTTCATTAAATAAAAGTCCTGTGATTAATTCTTTGAAAAAAGCACATCAACAGTCTTTGGTAAGCACCATTGACTATGTTGGATATCAATTTTCATTTTTCTTTAAAAGTGTAGGACAGATGTATTCTAGATTCTAAGGAATGGGTAATCCTTTACCCATTCATGTGTGTAATTGCGTGTTTTATACCTACTGTCTACATTTTTAGGCTCTGGGCAGAGAAGTGACTTATATGGAAAGATAAATAAAGCAAAGCATAGTACCTGACCCCTAGCAGTTCTCAGAAGAGAAAACATAGAGAAAGAATACCCATATCACACGAGGCAATATATTCTCTGTACCAATAATGTACCAATAATGGGCTGATGCCATTATCAATATGTTTCCACTGGAGCCTATCATTGCATTCACGTGGAAAAAGGGATTTTTCCTCCTACCCTTCATCCTTTAACCTCTAAAGTTTAGTGTGTTATAATGGACTATTTTCCCTGTAGGCACTTTCAGAGTTACCCATGACTTATCCCTGTGATTCATCCTTTAATTATACCTGCTTGTCAGGCTTTGTCTTAGGCCACGTTAACTCAGCTACTTGAGAGACACCACAAATAGTTTTGCTTTGAGGTAGATTTATGGTCGGTTTTGAACTGTTGTTTTCATGTATTATTTTTCCCACCATAATAACTGAACCAGATTCTTTCTGAAAATAGGCTTTCTAAATAAAAGAGTGTCTACACCGGCAAACTTTTTTTTAATGGATTGAAATGTAGCCTCTCCAGAAATTTCCACTTTATCATATGTGGCCCTGCCAGCTGCACAGTGAGTTTCACAAATGCTATTGGCTGACACACTCTTTGGCTTGGTTACAGGCACGGAGAAATGTCTCTGTTTGTTTTCTTAATTCTGAAATGGGATGTGTGGGGCTTTGTTTGTTTCCTGTGAAGAGCAACATAGTGAGTTGGGGAAAGTAAACGAATATATGATCTTGGTAAATCTGCCTCAAACCTTTTCCTTGACCTAGGTCACATCTAGCACTTAAGCCTGGTGCTCAATATATGCTCAATAAGTGTTACTCGTGGGTTGTTGTTATTATTTTTTAATTTATCTTTATTGTTGAAAGTATTACAGATGCCCCCCTTTGCCCCCATTAATCCCCTACACCCTGCTCCTGCCCCCTCCCGAGGCCTGTACCGCACTACTGTCTGTCCATGGGTTGTGCACATATGCATATAAGTCCTTGGGTTATTATTATTTCTTAGTTTTGTAGACTTAGGCTTCCCAGACTCAGATTCTGAGACTGCAACCATCTGTTGTGCAACCATCACCACCATTCATTTCTAGATTGTGTTTATCTTCTCTAACTGAAACTCTGTGCCCATTAAATAACAACTTCCAATACCCTCCTCCCCCCAGTCCCTGGTAACCACTATTCCACCTTCTGTCTCTATGAATTTGTCTACTTTAGGTACCTCATATAAATAGGATCATACAATATCTGTCCTTTGTGCCCGACTTATTTCATTTAGATGATTTAATTATTAATAAGAGAAGCAAAGAAACTGGCCAGTGTGGCCCAGTGTTTGAGCATCGACCCTGGAGGTTGCGGTTTGATTCCCAGTTTGATCCCCAGTACAGGGTGTGCAGAAGGCAACCGAACAATAATTTTCTCTCATCATTGATGTTTCTATCCTCTCCCTCTCCCTTCCTCTCTCTGAAATCAATAAAAACATATTTTAATAAAGAGAGAAGCAAAGAAAACATAAGAATCTGATTGTTTTTAAAACCATTTGGGCCTACATAATTTTTTTAATCAAGAGATTTTCTAAGATACCCTTCTGCTAACAGAAAAAAGAAGTTCCAATCAAGCCCATTCATAGCAGGTATTGTTTATTCTGCCTTACCCTAAAGCATTATGATGATGATGATGATGATGATGATGATGATGATGATGATGATGTCAGATTGGTTGATGTATGAGATTGCATTCTCTGATGGGCAAGTATACATGTCATATCACTAGTGACAGCAGCCTATGTGACTTGCTAACATTATTTTTTGCAGCTAAAAATAAAATAAAGAACTCCCCTCAAACGCATACAACTTTTCCCATCTTCCTTTCCACTGTTGTCATGAATCCAACGTAAGTTAACTCTCTATGGTTTGAGCCTGTATGACTCAGAAATGTTATCTTTCTAGAATAAATGCAATAGGCTTAGTTTCCCATGCTAAGTTTGAGGTAAAGTTAGTGTAACTAAGAGGAGTTGTCTGGGGGAGAGATGTGCATCACTAATACTCGGGGGTGTAGGGTGCAGCTTACCAGAAGGGCCATGAGAGCAGCAAGTCAAGATCACCAAGGAAGAGCAGGAATAACTACAGAGTGTGCATCTGTTCCATGTGACAATATGACTTCTAAAGTCCCTTCTAGAGCTAAGATTTTATTATGATGACAGATTTCTGAAGAACAGGATGAAGGAAGAAAACAGAATTCTAAGCATGAAATCCTCGTCAACTAACTATGTTTACCCAAGGAAGAAAAGGAGATTGAGCTAGAGCTAGAGCTACATAGAGATAGACATAGACATAGAGCTAGGAAGAGAAAGAGAGAGATGAATTTATGTAATTTAGAATAGTTTTTGGCTTTGGGATTTTTGTTGTTGTTTAGGCATAGATTTTTATTTCCATTTCGTATTGCCCTCTTGTGGCAAACCACAATGTTTGCTAACTGACAGAAAACCTTAAAGCAAACAGCAAAAGATAGAGACTGAAATTTACTGAGCACCTACCTCCATGTGCTGGGCATGACACAGAATGCTTATGTAAGTCGCCTCATTTAAGCTCCTCCACAATCCTGTGAATAAGTATGAAGTACTGCCAGATCCATTTTCAATGGTGGGGTGGGAGGGGGGAAGGGGGGATTATGATTCAAAATGGTTAACTTGCCTAAATTTACATAGCTAGAAGGTACTGGGATTTGGGTTTTCTATCTATCCTTGTAGCCAAAAAGGTCATAGTTGAAGAAAATGAAATGCATTAAACATGATATATATTTATCCACCACACACACACACACACACACACACACACACATATCATGCCTATTCCATGGTAGATGCTGAGAATATTCGGGTAAACAAAAGCTTACCTCATTCCGCTCTAATTAAATTTCAGTCTAGTGAGTCAGAGTAGAGACATTAATCAAATGGTCGCACAAAGGCCATTTATTAGCTGTGTGATTTTAGGAGATTTACCTTTCAGGCTTTCTGGCTTCCCCATGTATAAAATTAGGGATGATAGTTGTAATGGCTATTATCCCCTATTAAATGCTTGGGTGTGCCAGACAGGGTCCTATGCTCTTTACATTCATGACTTCACTTAGGGCCCTTCTAAGCTCTCTACATGACACATGGCTGTGCTTCTTTGACTCAGCACGAGGACACTCTTCCACACTGACAATGAGAATCACTTGTGGGTAATGTTTTTGACACTTCAGCCATGTGTGCTTAGAGACATGCAGCTGTGTGTGAAGAGGAAGTTTGTACCTCCTTATCTCTTACTGGAGCCCTTTGAGGGGTGGCTTCTGCTGGATTCCACAGCAACCACAGGCACACAGGAGGGAGGCAAGCTTTTGCTGAGCAACTGCAGTGCTCCTGATCCCACTGGGCTGCTAGTCCTCGCTCTAACTCTGGAAGTAGGAATTTTATGAAGATAAGGACACACACACACACACACAAAAAAAAAAAAAACACAACACAACCAACAAAACCTCTCAGATAAACAGTGTTGACTCTGACTCCAGTTATTCTGTACAAGTGTGAAAGGTGCACAGTGAAGAAGGCTGATAAGGAAAGACTGATTCTTTTGAAATATGGTGTTGGAGCTGTCTACAGATATCCCGGGCTACGGGAAAGATGAATCAGTAGGTCCCAGAGCAAATTAAGCCTGAAACATTACTGGAGGCAAAAGTGACAAAAATGAAGCTGTCCTAATTCAGACACATCATGAGGAGGCTGGGCTCTTTGGAAAGGACAATCATACTAGGAAAAATAGAAGGCAGCAGGCAGAGAGGAAGACCAAATGTGAGATGATTGGCTCCATAAGAGAAGCCTTAGGCACGAGTCCACAGAAGCCGAGCAGGATTATTGAGGACAGGACATTGTGGACATCACTTATTCAAAGGACTGTCAGGAGTCAGAGCCAACTCAATGGCACATAACATGCCCGCTCTGATTCCCAGACCATAGCGCAATGAATATCTCAGGACACATACATATTTATGATACATTTTGCATAGCTCTTTTTCCCTCATTTATACCCTTTGCTTTTAGACTCCAAGCTTTTAGACCATGTCTTGTTCTCTGCATCCCTTACACCTTCTCTATACCCCTTACACACTATTAGCCCACAGAAAATACCTAGTATATGTTTTGAATGCTTGAATGCCTTATAGTCTTCTAAAAATGGTTTCTTCGTTTCTCTGGTAGAGGCATCGGGGAAGATGTGTAGGGGAGCAGAGGAAGGGTTGGCATGGAGGTCTCTAAGTGTTTCTCTTTTTTTAAGATTTATTTTATTTATTTACTAGAGGCCCTGTGCATGAAAATTCATGCACTAGAGGGGGGTTCCTCAGCCTGGCCTGTCCCCTCTCATAGTCCGGGAGCCCTCAGGGGCGGGAGGTGACCCAGCAATCAGGGGAAGGCGACGCCCCATCACACCTCTGCTGCTGTCACTGACGGCAACGCAAGGCTCGGCCAGCCCTGGTTCCCTGAGCCTCAGGTGGCCCTGGGCAGCTGGGGGGCTGAGGGGAATGGGGGACTCTGGAGGCAGGCATGTGGAGTGGCCGGGCCCGGCCCTGCCACATGCCTGCCACCCTAGCGGGGCTGACGAGACTGGGCACCGCCATCTTGTGGCTTGGGTGCCTCCATCTTTGAGGGCGTGGCAGTCAATTAGCATATGTCCTCCTTATTGGCTGTGGGTGCCACCATATTTGAGGGTGGGGCAGTCAATCAGCATATTCCCTCCTTATTGGCTGTGGGCGCTGCCATCTTTGTGACAGCGTGAGGGCCAATTAGCATATCCCCTCTTTATTAGATAGGATTTTTATATATTTTTATTGATTTGAGAGAGAAAGGGAGAAGGAGACAGATAGAAATATCAGTTATGAGAGAGAATCATTCATTGGCTGCCTCCTGCATGCCCCTACTGGGGATTGAGCCCACAACCCGGGCATGTGCCCTTGACCAGAATTGAACCAGGGACCCTTCAGTCCACAGGCCAATGTTCTAGCCACTGAGCCAAACCAGCTAGGGCTCTACGTGTTTCTTGAGCTCCACTGAGCATGAACGGAGGAGTGGAGCGCATCTGTGCCTCCAGCCCATGAGTCTGTCTGCACTACAACTGCTGCCATTCCAGGAGAGATGTGATGTGATGGGGAGAGTAACAAGCCCAGGAGGAGCTTGAGGAAACTACCTCAAATAAATGACTCCACACCCAGCAAGGAATAGTCATAACACAGAGCGAAGCACACTCATGAATGTGACAAGGAGGATAATTGAAAAAGAACAGACCCACAGTCCCTATGGTTTGAGCACTTCAGATGGGGGAAAAAAGACCAAATCTGAAAGAGAATCTGCAAACAATAGTCACAGCGGCAACTTCCTTTATGAAAAATAAAGTAAACCACAAATTATCCCTTAACATGTACATTAACCTAATTCTGTCAGTGTGAATTGATTCTGAAAATAGAATTAGAAAATTTTACAAAATTGTGTATAATAATGACAAAGTTATTTTTTCAGAAAGGATAGAGTTCATTATGTTAACATTTATTAGTGATTTTTTTTTCTCCAGCTGCCAATTTATTAGATTTTATTGTGAGACAAAGGTGGATTGGTGAAATGATACTTAATTTACTAGATAAATAAAAGTAATGTAAGTAGTTTCAATTCCGCTTACTGTACATTTCACCTTTCTAATCCTTTTCCCTGTGATCTTTCAAAAAATGCTTCCAAGATTTGTGAAGCGCTCTTAATTTTGTTACCTTATGGTGTCAAATAGAATAACCTTTACCATATAGTGAAAATCTTGTTGATATGGAAGATGCACATTTGATCAATTGTTGTAGCTTTTCCAAACTTGCTTTCCCCCCAAACTCTGTGTTATAAAAAGTTTCAAACATATAGAAAAGTTGGAGGAAATGTGCTCTCCACCTGAATTCAACAAATGTCAACATGTTGCCATATTTATCTCTTTTCCCCTCTCTCTCTCTTTCTCTCTCTCTCTCTCTCTCTCTCTCTCTCTCTCTCTATATATATATATATATATAGATATATATATCCTACCTAATAAAATAGTAATATGCAAATTGACCACACCTCCGCTACGCCCAAGCCATGCCCACCATCCAAAGCCACGCCCACCAGCCAATCAGGGCGAGTATGCAAATTACCCAACAAAGATGGCTGTCAATTTGCATACGCTGAGGGAGAGAGGAGTGAAGACTGAAGACAACTTAGAAGGAAGATGGAGGAAAAGCGGAAAGCAAGATGGCTGCCAGAGGGAAAGCTGGGGCGGGGCGGGGCAGGGCGGAGTGGGGCAGAGCGGGGAGGGTGGCAGCGGTGCATGGGTGCAGGCGCGGCGGCCGCTTGCAGGATTCTTCCTGCAAATGGGCTACTAGTATATATATATATATATATGTCATCCCTAAAATTTCAGCATACATCACTAAAGAATAAGGAAGTTCTCTAACATAAATAAAACTTACAACAATTTAATATATGATAAAAATTTCATATGTCAAGTTGTTTCAAAAATATTTTCTAGCCCTGGCTATTTGCTCAGTGGTTAGAGCATCAGCCCTTGGACCAAAGGGTCTTGGGTTCGATTCCAGGTCAAGGGCACGTACTTCAGTTGCAGGTTCATCCTGCTCCAGTCAGTGTGAGTGTAGGAGGCAACCAATGGATGTGTCTCTCTCACATTAATGCCTCTCTCTCTCTCTCTCTCCCCCCTCCTCCCTCCCTTCCACTATTTCTGAAAATCAAAGGAAGAATATCCTCAGGTAAGGATTTAAAAAAATGTTTTCTATACCTTAATTTTAAAAAAAAGGGGTGGTGGTGAGAGAGGGGATCTAACCAAGGTTCCAAACTCAGTTTTAATCAGTGTCCATATAATTGCAGAAAATACTATTTTGGAAGGCAAGAATAAAAGCTCATTAATCATCACTTCACTAACTCAGATTTTGAAAGAATTGAGCCTAGATTGCATGAGGTTCCCTTGGTACTGTCCTGAGGAAAATGTTTGCTAATCAAATGAGTGGAAGAAGATTGTGTTGAGTAGAACCATGCCAAAATCCCTGAGCACCAGAATTAGTCATTGTTGCTTCCAGGAAAGGACTGCTGAGCAGCTCTAACAGAACGAGAGTGCTGTGCAAGATGCACGGTCTGACATACAGAGTGTGTGGTCAGTAAATATAATATTTCACTAATTCAATGAATGAAATACTGGGTACATAAGGACAAACAGCATCAGCACCACCTGGGAACTAACTAGAAATACACATTCTTGGACCCCCCCCACCCCCCTCCAGAGGAGGCCTAGCAGTTGTGCTTTAACAAGCCATCCCGGTGATCCTGAGGCTGGCTAAGGTTTGAGAACAGCTGATCTAGAACAATTCCTGGGAGGAGTCAAGATGGAAGCGGGGTCTTAGAGAAAGGGTGTGGAGGATACAGTTTTAAGATTAGGCAAGGGGAGAAAAGGTAAGAAAAATAATGAGCAGAAGCTTATCTAGACGCCAATGCTGAGGGAGGCCACCTGCAGTCAGAGCCTCCAATGGGAACTGATAGAGGAGCCACCCTTTACATTGTTTGTAATTATTATTTTTTTAATATATATATTTTATTGATTTTTTACAGAGAGGAAGGGAGAGGGATAGAAAGTCGGAAACATCGATGAGAAACATTGATCAGCTGCCTCCTGCACCCCCCCCCCCCCCCACTGGGGATGTGCCCGCAACCGAGGTACATGCCCTTGACCGGAATCAAACCCGGGACCTTTCAGTCCGCAGGCCGACGCTCTACCCACCGAGCCAAACCGGTTTCGGCTGTTTGTAATTATTTTCATTGAATGGTTTTGCCCTTACTCTCATTGTTGACATGAGTTTTGGGGATTTCTTTTTGGTGCATTTAAAATAGCATTTATTCACAGAAAAGACTATCAGAATGTTTTATTTTTTAATTTTAACAACTGATACATTAAAATTATAATAAAAAATTGGTTTACCATAGCCTCCTGGATTCAACTCACCAATAATATTTTTCTATCTATAAGTATAGCAAATACTAGCAATCATTCTTAAAGAAATTTTGAAGAATAATTAGTCTCATTTACAAATTTAAACCCCCTCACAATTAACCTCCTTTTAGTGGCCAACATTTAAACATCTAATATTTACTTTTTTCTTTTCAAAATCTAAGCAAAATCTTTCTAAATGATTAACACTCTTACAAATTTAGTAGCAAACTTACAAAGTGGGCAATCATAAGTTTTCTTAAATATTCTCCCAAAATTTTAAAAAGTTCAACTTAACTCTGCAAGTCAAACAACTAAATTTTTTAACTGGAGTTATTTAAAATAACAAACCCTCATAATCATTATAAGAACATAGAATATAAAACAAATTACTTTTTATCTAAACATTTAACACTATAGTTTTTTTTAATTCTTTATTGTTTAAAGTATTACATGTAGTATTATATGTGTCTCCTCCCCCGCCTTGACCTCTCTCCAGCACCACCCCCCACACACATGCCCTCACCCCCCTAGTGTCTTTGTCCATGGGTTATGCTTATATGCATGCATATAAGTCCTTTGATTGATTTCTTACCTCACCCCCACCCCCTGTCTTCCCTCTGATGATGGACAGTCTGTTTGATGCTTCTATGTCTCTGGATCTATTTTTGTTCATTAGTATATGTTGTTCATTATATTCCATAAATGAGTGAGATCATGTGATATTTATCTTTCTCCGACTGGCTTATTTCACTTAGCATAATGCTCTCCATGTCCATCCATGCTGTTGTGAATGGTAAGAGTTCTTTCTTTTTTATAGCAGCGTAGTATTCCATTCTGTAGATGTACCACTGTTTTTTAATCCACTCATCTACTGATGGGCACTTAGGCTGTTTCCAAATCTTAGCTATGGTAAATTGTGCTACTATGAACATAGGGGTACATATGTCCTTTCTGATTGGTATTTCTGGTTTCTTGGGATATAGTCCTAGAAGTGGGATTACTGAATCAAATGGGAATTCCATTTTTAACTTTTTGAGGAAACTCCATACTGTTCTCCACAGTGGCTGCGCCAGTCTGCATTCCCACCAGCAGTGCAAGAGGGTTTTTTTTTCTCCATATCCTCACCAGCACTTGTCATTTGTTGATTTGTAGATTATAGCCATTCTGACAGGTGTGAGATGGTATCTCATTGTCGTTTTGATTTGCATTTCTTGGATGATTAGTGACTTTGAGCATGTTTTCATATGTCTCTTGGCCTTCTGTATGTCCAAGATTCAACACTATAGTTTTGATTCTTTTAAATCATTTCCATGTGCTGCATTCTAAATCTCCCTAGGCTTAAAATACATATTTACCACTTAAGGAACACTGTTATTATGTCAGTTGTCTGAGGTTACTTAGACCAGATAGTTCAGTTATGATGCTATTTTTTTGTTCATAACTAGAAGGAGACTCACTGAATGATTTTTTTCATAGTCACTCTGTTATTGTTTCATTACTCAAGTAGGTGGTCATGAGCCATGAATCTGAATTCATAACAATAGTACATACTATTTTTCTCAACTCATATCGAAAGAAATTAATTCATTTCATACAATGCAGATCTATCTATCTATCTATCTATCTATCTATCTATCTATCTATATCCAGCTTAACAATTCTGATTCCAACCCACAAAATAGGTTCCATGATACATTAATAAGGAGCAATTCTCATTTGTGAAGGTTCACAACACTTCATTTTCTTAATGGAGTCAAAGAAGCCTTCCAGAGTGATCATTTAAATGGAACTTGCCTTTTAGGACTCTGTTATGGACTGAATTTTATCACCTCAAAATCCAAACCTGGAAGCCCTAACCTCCTTTGTGACTGTGTCGAAAACAGGACTTTTCAGGAGGTGATTAAGGTTAAATGAGGTAATAAGAGTGGAATCTCAATCCTATAAAACGAGTGCCTTTATAAAGGCAGAAGAGACAGCCCAGAGACTTTCTCTTTCCGCCATGTGAGGACACAGCAAGGCTCTGTGTGCAAGCTGGGAAGAGAACTCTCACCAGAAACCTAACTCTGCAGGAACTTTAATCTTGAACTTTTCAATTTCCAGACTGTAGGAAAATACATTTCTCTTGTTTAAGCCACTTCATCTATGGTATTTTTTTATGGCAGCCTGAGCTTTAATAGATAGACTCTATTGCGTACTAGTAAATACAAAAATTAACTTCATAGGATTTGAATTTTCCTATATTTTGGGGTTTACAACTCTAAGGAATACTGTTTTTTTTAAAAAATATCTAATTGAATTGTGGATACCTCATGTAGGCTAGTATGACTTGCAATGATCATTGAAAAGACTATTTTAAAACCATACAGCGCTTGGTTTTGGAGAATGTGCTTAGTGTGATAGTGTGAGTACCCATTCTGGGAGAGTAACCAGGTCATCTAAAAAAAAAATCTGTTTAGCTGAGTCAGGCTGGCAGGAGTCAGGTTAAATCCTGGGAAGTGGAACAGGCAGGAGTAATATGGCTTATCCAGCTTCCGTAATGCAAGGCAGCTCTCTAATTGAGGGGGAGGGCTGGAGGCAAGGTGAGGAATTGTTCTGGGTCAGGACAGTATCCAAAGTGTCACTTAAGGTGCCCTAAGTTGTTCCTTAAACACAGACAGGGGCACCCTCCGGGTGCTCACAGGCTACTGTGTGGGGCAACAGGAGACCACTCACAGATGCATCTGCTATGCTGTCCAGTTGAGTTCAGCAAGACACAGAGAAGATGGGACTGGGACTACATAAGAATCACACATGTAGATGGGTGATAGGATGTATTTCTTTTCCCGACCCATTTTTTTCCTTTCAGAGGGAAAGTTGGGTAACACAGGGAAGGAAAAACCTTTATTGTAACAATGACTCCCTGGTGTCATGTTTTAAGGTAGGTATCAGCATGAAACAGGTGTTTGGGGGTCTTGTCTATTAGATGTTCCCTCAGAAGGAGGAGGGATAACTCGGGACCTGCATGACCTGACTTTGCCTTTCATGCTGGGACTGGGACAGCTGAAGAGGGAATGAAACAATGCACAGAATAGTGAAAGAGCATGTTTGACAAGAAGAGGAAAAATGGAGAGGAGGGACTTCAGGGTATTCCTCTGTCTCAGGTGGACTCCAAGGGACTGATGATGACTCATCAAAATGTGAAGGACTGTTTCGTAGCATTCTCAGAAGCTAGGGACAGGCCTCAGGACCTATTGGTGAGATATAATGATAATTGTTTTCTGCCCTTCCAGAGAGCTTACGTATATACAAAGGAGACTGTTATTGATGAGGCTTCTCTAAAGTAGGACAAAGTGATACCTAACATTAGAATATTTTCTTCTCAAGCAAGAAAAAAAAATCACAGTTCTCTTCTAAGCTGTTTCAGACCACCTTCAAAGATGAGTAAAACATTTAGTAGCTAAATCATTTCTTTAAAAAATATGATTACTCCTGTTAGTGTAGGAGGCAGGACTCTTAACTGTGACAATATGGAAAGTACCATGTCGTTTTTTTATATAGGAGGCAGTTAGCCAGACATGAGCCCAGAAGGAACAATAGGCCAGTTACAGGTCATCAGGGTGGAAAGCCTTGGGTGCCTTGCAATGGGCAAAACTGGGAACACAAGTATTGTAGGGCAGGACCTTGCCTCCAGGGTGACCTTTCCTTCTCTAGCATATCACTGGTCACGCAGTTTAGACCCCCTGACCTTTCATATTGCTGATCATGCGGTTCGGACTCTCCCTGACGTTTCCTATCCTAGCATGTAGACCCTCTAAGAGGAGGAACAGGGGGGCCAGAGAGGAGCCTCATATGACTCCCATGCAAGCCCTTGCACCACCACTCCCTTAAGCATTAGGCCCTCCGGACAATGAGGTTCTGATGAGCATCATATACTCCTATAACAAAGCTTCAGGTCTGTTGACCACAGAGATAGAGTTTTGGTCAAACTAGAGATAACATCTAGGCCTCGGTTGTGTTTCAGCACCAGACCCAGAAAAGCAGCAAGGTTGGGGCAGGGGGGGGGGGGGGGGGAGAGGGAGGAGGCAATACCATGGCTGACATCAGGACCAGCTGGGATGACTAATGACACCTACCCAAGTGCCAACTGTGACCCTGAGAGGACATACCTGGAAAGCTGATGAATATTCTATTGAGATCCTCACCTGAGACCTCTGCTAAAAGCCCCCACCTTTAGGAAACAGATAAAAACCTATAAGAAGAAGGACCCAGGGGGAGCTCTGAGTATGCCCTTGTCTTGCCTCTCCCTTTCTTCCCGAAAGGCGCATACCTCTGCTTTCTTCCTCCCAACTCCAAGGGTCCTTCCTTTGCCCCTGTAACTTGTTTCCTGAGTTCATGCAGCCCAGCTGGCTGACTTCCTCTACTTCTGTGACTTTCTAAGTAAACTTTGGCTAGTATTTGAGTTCTTGGCTCCAAATTATTTCTTAGTTGAATTCACGGACTGAAGTCTAACTTTGCCAGTAACATTGGGTGCTGCTTGCTTGTTAACAGTTTTGGTCAAGAGAATAAAACTGAAGAAGGTATTTCATAAACAGGTATTTCAATAACCCATTTAAATGTGTTGATTATATGGCAAAGTAAGGCACTAATTTAAAATTCTATATCTTTTCCATAAGTCATTCCCTGCTGATTCTTCTTTTTTTTTTTTTTGCAATTTCGTCTTATGTTTTTTTTTCAATCTTTAATTTCTTTATCGATTAAGGTATTACATATGTGTCCTCATCCCCCCATTAACCCCCCAACCACCCCCCCCACTCATGCCTTCACCTCCCTGTTGTCTGTATCCCCTACCTTCCTTTTGAGGTTTGACAGTCTGATTGATGCTTCTCTGTCTCTGGATCTGTTTTTGTTCATCAGTTTATGCTGTTCATTATATTCCACAAATGAGTGAGATCATGTGGTATTTATCTTTTTTCTTGTAATTGCTTTCACTGCTCCCAAATCTACATCTCCAAGCAATCCCTTGTCATTGCTGCTCACTAGATATCTCTACAATGACTATCCCAAAGGTACTGCAACAAGCACGTCAAACTCGTGGGCCACGGGCCACATGCCTTGTTTTTTTGGCCCATGTTAGCCTTTGAGTTTGACATGCTTGTACTACAGGTCAACATGTATACTTTGCTACACTTCATCCTTTTTCCTAAACCTGTTCTTCAAATTGCAATTTCTGCCTTAGTTAGCTGAGAAAGAAACTTAATATGCAATCAGTCGCCAAGACACATCCCTGATATCTCTGGTGTCCACCCTCTCCTGTCCAGCCCCAGCTTCAGCAATAAGTCAGCTCTCATTGCCTGGCAATTAAAATAAGCTCTTAACTTGTCTCCATGACTCCAGTTAGCCATTCTCTAATGCATGATTGTGGCCAGAGTAACCTTTCTGGGAAAAAAAACACAAAAACAAGTCTCCTCATTTTCTCCAGGGCTTAAAATCCTTCAGCGGTTCCTCATTGATTAATGGATAGAGTCCAAACTCCTTAGTTTGCCAAACCAGCTTTTGTTATCTCTCCAACCTTATTGATTGTCAGGTCTTTTGCTCCTGAGATTATGCTTGAGTCAAGCTCAATGTCTTTAAATTCCCCTAATGGGCTAGTGAGACGGAACATCAGAAGTTCAAGAGGTCTCTATGAGAAGTTTTCTGTTTTAATTTTGATGATTTTAAAAAAACACTACAAGTATATTTTGAATCATTTAGATAAGTGGTTTTCAAACTTGAGTACACATAAGAATCGTCTAGAGATCTTAAGGGGCTGACTCTGTTCAGGAAGTCCTGTGTGAGCCCAAGGCATTTCTAATAAGCTCCTAGGTGATGGCAATGCTGCTATTCTGTGCACCACTTTTGTGCAATAAAGATTAGAATGATCACTTTCTAACTGAGTACTATCACAAAATTGTCCCATCGTCAAGGACTAATAAATAAAGGAAAGAGGCAGACTTAATATTTTAAATAATATATGCATTACAAATGAAGACCAAGTGATGTCACAACTTGCTATATGAATAAAGATCTGGAAATGGTTCTAGCAAAAAAAGAAAAAAAAAGCGATGAAAGAATTTAATAACCCTGGCCTGGTGGCTCAGTGGTTGGAGCAAAGTCCCATGCACCAAAAGGTCAGGGCACATACCTGGGTTGCAAATCAATGTTTCTCTCTCACATTGATGTTTCTCTCACACACACCTTTCCTTCTCTCTAAAAATCTATCCTCGGGTGAGGGTTAAAAATATTGAATCATTATTTAGCACAAAAGAGTATAGGCATGATAAACTCAAAAGAGTCATAGCAATCACAGCAAGATGATTTCAGCAAGAAGTATTACTCATGCCATTAAATTGATATTGTTATTTGGAATGATATCAGGTTTGTATATATTTTGTAATTATTCTATCTGTTTTGGGTTTATAATCATATAATAGCTACAAACATTAGGATTTACCCTTAGCATTATGTTTCTACATAGTTAAGAAAACAATTTTATAAGCCCTAGGGTATAAGAGAAATTTATCCCTTTATAGTAGGTCTAAATATGACACAGTTTTGAGAAACACTGGACTAACCAAGTTAGGTCTCTTTGCCTTCACTCCTGTTGTCACTTCTGCCTGGATTAACCTTCCTTAATCCCTTGTCACCCTTACCACCCTGCCATGTCCACTTAGCAAACAGCTACTTTTCCCTATGGCTCCTTTTCAGAGACCCACAGTCAACTTTATACCAAAACTGTGTATTATACTCATTTCTTTCATAAGATCTTTAACACTTTGCTGACACTTAAGTGTGTGTGTTTGCTTACTTTGTTCACTGTCTCTTCTATTCTGAGATCAAAGGTCTTCTTTGTACTTGGTCAGTGCTTGGCATAACATAGTTGCTCAATAAATGTTTTCTGAATGTATGAATGATGTAACACTTGGTTCCTAGACAGAAGGAGTATATCAACATATCACGTGTTCACATTCGTGGGTGAAAAAAGTTCAGAGTATAAAATAATTGAAGTATTCTTCTACATGTAATTTGATTTCAGTATGGTAATTCAAAAGCCTTACTTGTCTTCTAGAGAATCTGTTGAAGTCTGTATTTTTGCTAATTTTCCAGAGATCTAATTGTTGAGGTCAAAGCTTAGAGAGTTTTCAAATAACGTGAAAAGAACATTGTGATTACATTTTGGTTGATGCATCATCAGGACTAAAAATAGAATGGAAAACTGAAAAACCTTTACTCAAACCCCCAGCCAAAGTATGGTTCAACATTGTGGGTGAATTGGAGTTGTGGCTAACTTTCAACTTTGAGTTACGCAGGATAAATTCTGTAGCCCAGAGAGTCTTCGTGTTTTGCTTTTGCCATTGGGTTTCGGTTAGCACCTTCACTGGAGCTGGGAGACAGAGTGAAGTTCTTTGCCTTTACGAAGAGGACAAAGACTGAAGTACATTTTGGCTTTTTTTGATAATGAGACTGACTTTCTGGCCTGTGTATAGCCCCTCACTGAATTAACCAGGGTGATGGGCAGTGTGGGGTTGGGGTTAGGATGAGGAGCTGGGGACACAGAATGGGTTCCATCCAGTCTGTCCCTGATGTACAAATATGACTGTAGTTCTACACAAATACTGTTTGAGAGATTAGCTCTGATGGAACAAAAGTGGGCTGGCAAAGTACAGAACTAGATTTTTATTTCACGTGCGTAGCTGCTGCCACTTTATTATCAGAACAAGATTCTTTTGACCCTAAAAGCCATACATTTTTGTATAGCTTAGTGGTTTGGGAGAAAAATTAATTCATTTATGGCTCCAACTGAGCATTTCTCTACTTAAAATAAACAATCCAAGAAGGCGATTTCTCTTTCCACTCCTTCAGAGTTACTTATTTTACTCTCTAGCAGCATGAAACCATATGCCAAACTCACGATTTTATTATTCTTCCTAGACCCCTCTTCTTGGAATGCCCATCCCTGTCTGTGATGGCTAATTTTATGTCAACTTGATGGGACTAAGATGCTCAGAGAGCTGGTAAAATATAGTTATGGGTGTGTCTGGGAGGGTGTTTCGGGAAGAAATTGGCATTTGAATTGGTGAACTGAGAAAAGCAGATGGCCCTGCCCAGTGTGGGTGGTCATCATCTAATCTATTGAGGGCTTAAATAGAAAAAAAATTGGAGGAGGGTGGACCTGTTCTCTCAGTTTGAGCTGGGACATTCATCTTCTCCAGCCCTTGGACTCTGTTGAGAATTACACCATTGCCCCCTTCCTCACCCTCCATCTCTCCCCCACTTTCAGGCTCTGGACCCAGACTAAATGACATCACAGGCTCGCCTGGCTTCCCAGCTTACAGACTGCAAATTGTAAGACAAATTCGGGACTTCTCAGCCTCCCAATCACATGAGCCAATTCCTATAATAAACGTCCATCTGTATCTTATTGGTACTGTTTCTCTGGAGAATCCTAATACACCATCCAAGAAAAAAAATCATTTTTCAAAACCCTACCCAGAATTACTTCCTTCAGAAAGTTTCCCAGCCATTCCCAGGGAGAGGTACCCACTATTTCCTCTCAGCAAGCTTTATGTCTTGTACGGGCTTCATGGAGGTACGTGATACACAACATTCTGTTTGTTGATCTGATCTCATCAGGGAAGGAACGGATAAATGTAGACACGTGCAATATGAAATCCATGGCACAGTGGAAAGAGCACTTGATTAGGAGTCAAAAGATGTCGTATCAGAACCCTCCTTCTCCACATGGCCAAGTAGAGAAACTTCTCTTTTATACATTTTATATATTAGGTTTCCACAGTTGATTTTTCTCGTTGAGAATAGAGTATTAATCAGTTTGCATGCTTACTCTCTCACCCAGCCGCTGACACAATGAATGTGTGTTCAAATATTCATTCTATTGAGCTACATTAATCATGACATTCTTGTTATTGCGTCAATACCGCCTTCTGTGTTTCACACACAGGACCTTGGGACAAAATTGCAGGTCATTTTCCATTTGATAAAGAGGAAAACACACAGACTAAAACCAGATTTGCCCTATTTATTTTTTGATGTGTCAGAAAATTGTCCAACTGACGTGTCACAGGAGGGTTATTTAACATCATCATGTATTTACTGCCTACATTGTACTTAACAAAGGAATTGAGCTACCTCCCAGCTAATTTTCCTTGATGTCTTTGCTCTACCTGTAAGCTGTGCTCATTACTAAATGGATTCCTCTCCTGGGAATCCCATTTTTAAGATAGATATCTAAACCACAAGCTGCATTCTGAACATCTTAAAGGCCTACGCACTAACCACAGCTGTTTGTTTAGTCCCCGTTTCAACAGGGACAAATATAGTCACCAATTTTTGCCTTTTAAGGTAGCAACCCAACTTAATACTTGGAGGCAGGGGAAGCCATCATAGTCAGAGAAGAGACAAAAATACAAAATATCAGAGCAGTTTGTGTTCTTTCAACATTCACACTGAAAACTAAAACATGTTTATACAACATTATTTGAGGGAATAGGAGCAATTTTGTGGTAGACAGTATATCTAAATGATTGCTTTTTCAGGCAGCTTTTGAAATTTCATCCTGTGGTGTGGTTTATCAGAGCGCAGCTTGCATTGTCTTTACCCACGTGTTATTGCCAGAAACTCGAAAGTATCCTGCAGGAGGAAACTGCTCCCTTTACTTTTGGTTATGGGATCTGCTTGGAGGTCATGTAATTAGTATATTCACATTTATCAAGCGACTCTACCGGGTGCAGTCTTGACTGTATTTCTCTGATACCATTTTACTCATAATTTTGGGAGCTGGCATGGTATTCCTTGAGGGATAGCTAAATCTTAGTATACAGCTCTTTAGATTTTGTATATTTTGTCTCACTTAATCCTCTGTATAGTCAGAACCTTTCAGTTGCAAGTGACAAAAATCAACCTGAACTAGTGTAAGCAGTAAAGGGGAATCTTTCTTTGGAGGGTGAGAGAACTTAATTGTAAACTTCAGGGATAGAGATGGCTTTAAACATGGCAGGATTAAGGTGTTTTCTATGTCTATCTCTAGCTCTGTAACTCTCAGTTCAGCCTTTCTCTCTGAGAGCTCAAAGTGCGTTAGCTTTGGCTTCACATATTCTTTAGTGATTGCTACCTTAGAGGAGAGGTTCTCTGTGTGTCAGTGAGTTAGACTCTACGGAAAACCTTATCAAATAGCAAACCAGGATAAATTGTAAGGACTCCAATTGACCCTTTGTGGATCATGTGCCCATCTCTGGGACCAATCACAGTAGAGAGAGGGTTGGCCAGGTTATTATCACTTGCTGAAGGTTGTGGTCTAGAGTCTGGTGAGTCTCTCAGAAATAACCATTGTGTCGGAACTATATGGGATACGGAGGTTCAATTCCCTGAGGGAATAAATGAATGACTAGGAATTTGACAATAGATGTCCCCTCTGGTATCATAAATACTATAAGAAGTATTGTTTTTCCTATTTTGTAGGCTCAGGAGGATTGTTTTGCCAAAATTCATACTCCTAGTAAACAGCTGCACTAAATCTAATCTATTTTGTTCCTTTTGCTGATCTTCAGATAAAGAAACACATTAACCTCTTAAAAAATTCTTCCTTCTCTTTAGAAGGGACACATAAGTTGGCATATAAATTTACCATCTCAAAGTAAAAGAGTAATTTGGTTCACTTTATGACATAGGAAGAAATCTGGAACATTTTCAAGTGGTTAAAAATGACAACAAACCTCTTTTTAAATATAGAACAACATGGTAGAAAAGAAACACCAAAATGTAGAACTATTTTGTTGTAACTTTTCTGATTACTATAAATATCCTGTAAAAAAATAATTATAATTGCAAGTTTTACTGTTGGTATAATTTTATTTTATTTTTAAAATATATTTTTATTTATTTCACAGAGGAAAAGAGAGGGAGAAAGAGATATAAACATTAATGATAAAAGGGAATCATTGATCAGCTGCCTCCTCCATGCCCCCTACTGGGGATCGAGCCCACAACCCAGTTCAGAAATAACCAGTGTGTCAGAACTATATGGGACATGTGCCCTTGACCGGAATTGAACCCGAGACCCTTCAGTCCACAGGCCGATGCTCTATCCACTGAGCCAAACCAGCTAGGGCCTGTTGATATCATTTTAAAACAAGATTGAAAAATAACACCACCAGAAAAAAAAAATAAACCCCCTTAAAATATAGTACATTGCTTTAAAAAGTACTATTGCATTGATCTCACTTTCCCATTAATATTCTTCCGGGATATCTAGGTGGGGTGGCAGAAAGTTGGGTCAAAATGACACAGGGGAAAGGGCAGAACCAGGTTAAGAAAGCAGCTCTCTGTTAAAAGATTGCTTCATGCAGGTCTGGTCACAGGGGAAGCTCAGAAGGCAAGTGGTCAAGCAGTGTCTTGTCAAAAACCTAAGTGTATACACCTGACTTGTATTCTCTGTTCCTAGAGACGAGAAATAACACAGTGGCTTCTTCTCCCCCAGATCTTAGGATCTCCAACACCTAATTATCAATAACTATTTAAATATTCAAATTTAACATCTTAATCATTATATAATTTCATTATTAACTTTTTTTGCTTTATTTAGTTTCTTAACAAGCTTCAGAAGCATCAAGATACCACTTCAGCCCTAACCAGTTTGGCTCAGTGGATAGAGCGTCAGCCTGTGGACTCAAGGGTTCCAGGTTTGATTCTGGTCAAGGGCATGTACCTTGGTTGCAGGCACATATCCAGTAGGGAGTGTGCAGGAGTCAGCTGATTGATGTTTCTCTCTCATAGATGTTTCTGACTCTCTATCCCTCTCCCTTCCTCTCTGTAAAAAAAAAAAAAATCAATAAAATATATATATTTTTAAAATATACCACTTCAAAAAATTTAGAATGCAGTTGAATAACAACTGAGAAAGTCATTGATAGTTTTCTGAAGAAAATAATAGACAAGGATACCAGTATTAGATTGGACTGAGAAGAAAAAGAGAGAGAGAGAGACAGAGAGAGAGAGGGAAAGCAACTGCCTGAAGTGGGCTTACAATGTTGAAAAATGAGGTAGACTTTTTACGGAAAATCTTATCAAATAATCAGACCAAGAGAAATTGTAAGTATATAGTTTTAGTGAAGCAAATTCATGTATCATATATCTTGAGGTCTGACTGAGAAAAAAAAAATGACCATAACTTAGAAATATTCCATAAGCAATAAAAGCTTTTTAACCATATAATTAAGAGGCTTCTCAAAAAGATAGCCTAGTACTTAAAATAGCCTTGTGGCTTTTTACTGCGAAGATGGGACAATGTTTTTGGTGTTAAGAAAAACAGGCGCATGAGAATTTAAAACTGTGGCATGTGTTTAAAGTAAACTCAATTTTAACAGTCCTTTGGGGGTGGGGTGGGAGAAATACATGGATCCCATGCTGTGTGTAGAGATGCCAATTTGTGTTCAACAATAAGTAACAGGCGTGTTGGTTTAAGTGTTTTCAAAATCTCCATGAATGTAACTTAACTTTACATAAGGAGTGGGCTTTTTATACTAATCTTGGTTATTTTATCTTGTATCAGTGTTTCCAAAATACTTCTAACATATCTTACTTTTCGGTAGCTAATGGTAGTCTATGACAAGTCTTCTTGTGGAAATCAGGCTAATTTAAAAAAAAATGTATTTTTGTTGATTTTAGAGAGGAAGGGAGAGGGAGAGAAACATCAATGAGAGAGAATCATTGATCAGCTGCCTCTTGCACACCCCTTACTGGGGGTCGAGCCTGAAACCCAGGCATGTGTCTTGACCAGGAATCGAACCATGACCTCCTGGTTCAGAGGTCAACACTCAACCACTGAGTCACACCAGCCAGGCTCAGGTCAATCTTTGTTTTCAATATCAGAAGGGAGAAAAACCAACAGCGACAAAGGTTAAAAAGTTTATCATTTCAATCTCAGTTTTGAATTCTCAGTTGCATTCTTCCATTCTTACCTCCAGAAAGTTATTCACTTACATTCTTACAACCAGAGACTTGCTTGCTGCCTAAAGCCGGACTGCTCAGTCAGGCACCTAGGAACTAACTGGCTGATGGATAGAGCAAGTGGCGCCCCTGGAAAGGGCTGAAGGGAAAAGCATTGGCAGAGGGACCTGACAATATGCTCGCCTGTTGCTCAGTGCTTCCCTCTATTTACAAACCTTCAACTCACACGTTTTCAGGTAAGAAAAGAAGGCTCCTGACCCCTGTGGGAACACAGTGCTGGCCAGCATTTGTACAAATCGCTGTGGACTAACAAACAATAAACTCTCCTGGGCTTCTTGGTATTTCACCTGTTTGAAAATAGAGACGTTCTCTATTTCTTAAGGGATGAAAAGGAGAAGAGCTTGTGTGTCATGAGGATTGTTTGAGGAACTGGGCAGTTGTGTGACAGCCATCCCATCCCAATTCACTCTCCACACCAGTGGTTTTCAACCTTTCTAATGCCGCGACCCTTTAATACAGTTCCTCATGTTGTGGTGACCCCCAACCATAAAATTATTTTCGTTGCTACTTCATAACTGTAATTTTTCTACTGTTAATGAATCGTAATGTAAATATCTGTGTTTTCCGATGGACTTAGGCGACCCTGCTAGCGGTTCTCAACCTCTACCACAGGTTGAGAACTGCTGCTGTAGAGCCTAAGACCTTCGGAAAACACAGATATTTACATTACGATTCATAACAGTAGCGAAATTACAGTTATGAAGTAGCAACGAAAATAATTTTATGGTTGGGGGTCACCACAACACGAAGAACTGTATTAAAGGGTCGCAGCATTAGAAAGGTTGAGAACCACTGCTCCACACCATCTTAGAGCTACACTGCGAAGATCGCATTCAATTTTAGAAAATTGGAAAACCTTTCCAGCTCACCGCTCAAACAAACATGCTGACACTGGCATTTGTTTCCCACTTAGGTGAAAACAAAGTGACTGACTTCTTTCCCAGTGGAAGCAGCTATTTTAAGAACAAGCGCCTGCTAGTTTTTGCAAACAAAACGCATGCCTATTGCTATCAACTAGATCTTTCAACAGCTACAAACTTGTTTCTTTATTGTCTTGTTTGGTAGGTCCCTCTTGCCTCAATTATGATTATGGAGTCTTTGCTCCAGATGAACATAAAGATTGGCATCAAGGAAAATGATGTTTATTTCTAGCTGTCCTCTATCTCTTTGTGCTTCTATTTCACCTCCCCCCAAAATACTTCAATGTTTCTTGGCAGTTAACCAATTCAAACCTCTTTCATAGCTCAGACTAAAAAAGCTCTATACATGTTAAAATTCTTTTTATGGGCTTTGCCACTTGGCTTCTTTTTTTAATTTTAGCAATTTTCATGAGAGTTTCTATGTAATAATGTATTTTATGTAATAATGCTTAATTATTATTATCTACTATTTATCCAATGATCTCATGCTAGCTTATAAACACTAATTAATTGAGATTTTCCAAAACCCTGTGAAGTGCCAAGTACAATAGCCGGGTTGTGTTGAACCACTTACTTCTCTAAATGCTGCTTTGAAGTCTTTGACTATTTAACTAGTAATTACACTTACGTTGCTATCTGGGAAATTTGAGTAGACTCATTTTTGTCTTGTTCCCATGGTTTTCAAATAAAGTTTTTATTCACGATTTCTGGAAAGAACCACAGGAAATTTGACTAATTTTGACTTAGAGTTGAAACTACATCTTTAAGACTATTCAGATCAGCAATGAAGCTAGGTTGACATTTCCTCTGCTGCATCATTCCCACTACAGCATTTTCCATAGCAGTCAGCCTATAGAACGTCAAACTGACTGGCCCACAGAGCACGCTGAGCTCACAACGAAGTATCATGAGCCTATCTCCTCCTTTTCACACAGTCTCTGATTCTCTCTTTTGATCTTCTGTCCCAAATTAAAAGTATAGAATAGAGCAGTGGGCTGATAAGCCAGAGTCCAAGTGCTTTCCATGTATGTGACTTAATGAATTATTTTATCTCTTTAAAATTGTCTTCTATACCAAATGCAGGCAAAATAATACATTCTCTATCATTTCTCAACATTGTGGCCAATACAAAGTGAGATGTATGTACAGTTGTTCCTTTTTTGGAGTCCGGGCTTGGTTCATATCCATTCAGCAAATATTTATTCAATGCCTATTATGTGCCATGCTTTCTTCAAAGAGCGGGAAAGTAGCAGTGAGCAAACAAACAAACAAACAAACAAATGAATAGCCATTCTCATGAGGATATATCCTAATGGGCAGGGGAGATAAATAGTCAAAATATATAATGTGTTAGATGGTGATGTGTTATTGAGGATCCTCATTCAATACAAGTTCTACCACTTATGAGCTATGTAGCCTTAGGAAAATTATTAGACCTCACAATACCTCAGTTTCCTAATTTGTGAAATGGGAAAAAGAATATTACTTACATTTTAGGGTTGTTTGGAGAATGTATAGCCATCTTATCATAAATATTACAGTTTGATAGTCTAGTAGGATTTAGCAAATTCCAATAAATTTTACAGTCATCATGATAACAAGAAAGCAAAGATACTTTTATGACAGCTAGTAATTCTTAGAAATGAGATTTGAACCCAGGCAGTCCGTCTTAATTACTGGCCTACATTATCTCCCACCAATAATAATAGCTAAGAGCTTCACATGTGTAATCTCATTTAATCAACACAGGAACTGTATAAAATTTAAAAAAACCCACAAGTATTAATGTTTCTCCTTCACAGGCCCTTCCTTTGAGCTCCTGAGTTCCTTCCCATCACCAGCTGGGTAGCATTTTCTTCTCCGAGACCTCAGTCCCAGCTCAGTGGGTCCTTGCTTCCAAGCTTTAGGTGCCAACCTTTTCTCTTTGTACCCCTTGGCATTGAAGTGATGGGCCTTCCTGAAATTGCTACCTCTGTGGTCCTCCGTGTCCTCTTTCCGCGTTATCAATGCTCAAATAACTATTTAACCAACTCCAACAAATAAATTAATAAAAAATTCTGTTGAAATGCCTACTGGGGTTTTCGTTTTCTTGTTTCAACTCAGACTGATACTATACTTAGTAACAAAAGTGCCCCCGCCAACCTCATAAAGATGGAATTTGAGATTGGCTAAACCACGTCTTTAATCTTGAATGCAATGCCAAGTACCATCACAATTAACGTATGCCCCGCAGTTGATTGTGATAAAGTGCCAACTCAAGGAAATATCTTACACTTTCTAACATAATGGTCCCTTACATGGATGGCACATGATTTATTTAACCAGTCCCCCAGATACGGGGTATTTTTCAAATTTTTACTATGATGATACCACAATAAATATCTACATATTATATCCATATATATCGTATATATACACACCTTTTTGCATTGGTATTAGATGCAATGTTGGGAGGTTATTTCTGGCAGTGGAATTATGGTTGATTTTTATTTTCTCCTTTATAATAGTCTGCATTTCTGATTTCTTTTCCAATAAGAATTTTTTTTTACTTTTGTGATAAGAAAAAATAAAGTTAAAGTTATCCCCTGTCCCCCAATTAATGCTCTTAATTTTTGATTATCACAGCACAGTGTACTTTTCTGTAATTTAATGAGATTTATAGTAACTGTTCACTGTACAATAATCAGGAAAAGTCATTATATCAGTAGAACTGATTGCTATGGTTCATTTGTTTAATAAATTAAAGGGTGAAAAGTAATTTTCAGGTAATCCAAAAGTAACTCATGAAATCATAGACTCTCTAGGTTAGAAGGAACTGTAAATGTCAGAAGAAAAAAAAAAAAGAAAAAAGACCGCAAGCCTTGGTCAGTGTGCTCAGCGGTTAGAGCATGTCCACGCAATGAAGGGTCTCAGATTCAATTTCTAGTCAAGGACATGTACCTAGGTTACAGGTTTGATCCCCAGCCCCGGACGGGAACCTATGGGAGGCAACCAATCAATGTTTCTCTCACATCCACATTTCTCTCTCTCTCTCTCTCTCTCTCTCTCTCTCTCTTCCCTCTCTCTTTCCTTCCCTCCCTTCCACTCTCTCTAAAAATCAATGGGAAAAATATCCCCGGGTAAGGATTAACAACAACAACAAAAAGACCTCAATTTTAATATTAAAATATATATGCCTATAGTTTAATAAGTAGTTAAATATTTAATATATTAAATATTAGGAGATTCTCAAGACCCTCTAGTCTTCACATTCTGCTCTTTTCTTAGGCAAACTTATTCAAAACAAAAGCTTCAAGTATCAACTATAAAGCATTACTCAAAATTTTAACTGTAGCCTAAAATTCTCTTCTGGTCTCCAGATAGATTTTTTTAAAAATCAAGAATTAAAATTTGCATTGAAGGAAACAGAACATAGGTTTTAAATATAATAGAATTGGACCAAGATTAGAGGCAGAAAGACATCACTGTATACCCTGCTCCTGCAGAAATAGAAAAGCATGCCTAGGATGCGAGTGGAATGGAGGAGAGGAACAGGATATGACCTTGAATAAATTCCAGGCTGAGAGATCTCATTTAATCCACTTATAACTGGGTGCCTGGCAGGCATCAGATAGAGAACTGAAGATCAGGACATTGCCTAACTCAAACATGAACAGCAACAGTGAGCCACCTGAAAGCCAAATCAAAGCATGGCAGCCATCCAAAGTCTGCAGACCAGTGTCCCACAGAAAGTGCAGTGTGTTGTCAATAGCAATCATATTGGTTGTTTGAGTCCCTAACCTCCAGCCCCTTTACGAAAGTCCAGGGTCCTCAGCACATCAAATCACATGTTTGATTGAAATGGAAATGGAACCATGTGTTTGGTGGGAATGAAACCAGTTACTGGAGGGCCGGGGCAGAGTGGAAACCCTTTATATGGTAACCCTCATTTCAGTGAATTACATCTGGTTGGACAAGACAAAGAATTAGGAATACTACAAAAATATTCCTGGATAACTGTTCCTCACATTCTCCAAATGTTACCTGTTTACTGCATTTGCTCTCTCTCTCTTTCTCTGTACACACACACACACACACACACACACACACACACACACATTTCCCCCCTGTAAAAGTAAGTTCTATACTGATTCACTCTTAAGTATTTCAGTCATTAGTTCCTAAAACCACAGACATTTTTTACATTAAATAATATATTATCACCCTAGCCTGTTTGGTTCAGTGGATAGAGTGTCAGCCCCATGGACTGAAGGATCCCGGGTTTGATTTCTATCAAGGGCACATGCCTCAGTTGCAGACTCGATCCCAGGATCTGATCAGGGCTCATGTGGGAGGCAACTAATAGATGTGTCTTTCCTTCATAGGACTTGCTACTGTGGTAAATTTAGTTTTTTTGCATAATTTTGGATAAACATCTATTCCCTTAATAAATGGCGAATTCTATGGCAGCAAAAATTATTGTTTGCTTTTGTGTCAGCACAAAGTATTAGGCTCATAGCATTCATAAATAAGAGTCTAATAAGAGATCTAATAACGGTAGCACTAATGTTGAGTATTTGCTCTTTGCTAGTAACTCTGATAAGTTCTCATCATGTCTATATTATCTCAGAAAAGCAAATGTGAATGAATTACAGTTCATGAACACAATTCCTTTGAATGTCATTGAATTTTCTATTTACACAATCTTTTATAAATGATATAATTACTTACCTGCTTTTGGTAACTAGGAAATAAGTAATCCTATCTAATAAAGAGGGAATATGCAAATTGACTGTCACACTGTCACAAAGATGGTGGCGCCCACAGCAGGGTTGGGGTTTCCATAACACAAGATGGCTGCACCCACAGCGGAGGCTGAGTTCCCATAACGAGCCTTAAGGAGAAATCAGCAGGGACCTGAGGCTGCATGGCACTGGGCCGGGGCAGGGAACCTGAGCCTGCGCCCCCTGCCTGGTGGGGCTTGACAGGGGACCTCAGGCCACGCCCCCTGCCCCTGGTGCCAGGCTGGCGGAGCTCAGGGGACCTGAGGCTGCACCCCCAGCCTGGCAGGGCTTGATGGGGGCAGGGCCAGCTGAGTCTGGATCTCAACCAATGGGGTTGGGGCCGACTGGGTCTGGGTCTTGTGCAATTTTGAGGCGCCGTGGGTGGGCGGGGACTTGACTCTGGGCGTGCCACAGACTCTGACAGGAGGAAGATTTTCGTGTACATTTTACTAATTTTCTTTCATCTCTGACACTTCTATTATAGAGAAAGGGCAAATAACAATATTAAAATATTTCTTCTAATTAATCCCCTTTTAATGTGCACGAATTTTGTGCACCAGGCCACTAGTATATTATAATTTATAATAGAATAAAAGAGGGCATCTGGAGTTCAAATATCCAACATCAAGGTACTTGGTAAGATCCAGCTGATTGAGTAAATATATCGTTGCTGAAAAAATATAGGTGTTCCATATTTTCATAGATACAGAGAGTAGTCTGGCTATCTACAACAGCTAAGAGCTGCCTGGATTTTCATTGTCAGGCATGATTTTGGAATCTGCTTTAACCTCTTTTTTTATTTTATTTGTTTGTTTCAAGAGATTAAAAAAGCTTTGGCATTGTCAAGGTACAGCACTGGGTTCTGCGGACCAAGTTCCCTTTAGGATGTGTGTACAAACTATTTTATGGAATAGCAAGAAAAACTTATTTACCTATGAACCATACTAAATAAAACTTTATGATTAGCTAGAACATGAAGGAGAATGCTGAAGTGCAGCCAGTTGATTCAAAATAGGAGTAATGCTATAGTTTAGTTCCTGAGATCAATAAACTAAGGAGTTTCTTTATAATGGGCAAAAGAAAAGACATGTTTTTTTTTTTTTTAAAGAAGCATAGTGTGCTATATGTTTGAATAATACAGTTAAGAAAAAGTTAAAATTTTTCTTGACATATATGCCATATATCTTTACATACACACATTGAAGGTTTTATCACTCATCTTTCTATAATTTTAAATATTCATTTATAAGACTTGTTTTAAAACTAATCTTTTTTTATTTTGAATTTTCACCTGAGGATACTTACTCCACTGATTTTTAGAGAGAGTAGGGGGGAGGGAAGATGAGGAAAAAGGAGGGAGAGAGAGAGAAAAAAATCAATGTGAGAGAGACATATTGATTGGTTGCCTCCAATTGAATCCATGACATTTCAGTGCGAGCTCTAACCATTTAGCACACCTGCCAGGGCAACACTAATTTTTTAAAGAAGCATAACCCTTTTATCTATTAGGTAGTCAGGCTTTACATTAAATTTTGAAAAAAGCATAACTGAGATGACTTAATTAGAAAAGGGACTGTAGTGCCCAAGATGGCAACATCAGAGTTCCAGGGCACTTAACACAAGTTCTGAAAGCACATTCTCCAACATCATTTCAAATGGCTGCAGAGTATTCCATAATATCACCCATCAGATTTATCAAACACTAGAGGCCCGGTGCACGAAATTCGTGCATGGGTGTGTGTGTGTCCCTCAGCCCAGCCTGCACCCTCTCCTATCTGGGATCCCTTGAAGGATGTCCGACTGCCCGTTTAGGCCAGATCCTGGTAGAATCAGGCCTAAACGGGCAGTCGGACATCCCTCTCACAATCCAGGACTGCTGGCTCCCAACTGCTCGCCTGCCTGCCTTCCTGATTGCCCTTAACCGCTTCTGCCTGCCAGCCTGATCACCCCCTAACCACTCCCCTGCCAGCCTGATTGATGCCTAACTGCTCCCCTGCCAGCCTGATTGCCCCTAACTGCCCTCCCCTGCAGGCCTGGTCACCCTAACTGCCCTCCCCTGAAGGCCTGGTCACCCTTATCTGCCCTCCCCGGCAGGCCTGGTCACCCCTATCTGCCCTCCCCTGCAGGCCTGGTCCCCCCAACTGTCCTCCCCTGAAGGCCTAGTCCTCCCTAACTGCTCTCCCCTGCAGGCCCGGTCACCCCCAACTTTCCTCCTCTGCCAGCCTGGTCACCCCTAACTGCCCTCCCCTGCAGGCTTGATCATCCCCAACTGCCCTCCCTTGCAGGCCTGGTCCCTTCCAACTGCCCTCCCCTGCTGGCCTGATCACCCACAACTGCCCTCTCTTGCAGGCCTGGTCCCTCCCTACTACCCTCCCCTCCTGGCCATCTTGTGGCGGCCATCTTGTGTCCACATGGGGGCAGCCATCTTGTGTGTTGGAGTGATGGTCAATTTGCATATTATGCTTTTATTAGATAGGATAGAGGCCTGGTGCACGGGTAGGGGACTGTTGGTTTACCCTGAAAGGTGTCCTGGATCTGGGTGGGGGTTCCCTTAGGGCATGGGATGGCCTGGGTGAGGGGCCTGTGGTGGTTTGCAGGTGAGCCACATCCCCCGGCAACCCAAGCGGAGGCCCTGGTATCTGGGATTTATTTTTCTTCTATAATTGAAACTTTGTAGCCTTGAGCGGAGGCCAGGGCCGACCAGGGCAAGCAGGAAGCTTGGCTTCCTCCATTGCTGGGGGCAACCCAAGCCTCCTGCTCACTCCAGCTCCATGGCTGCCGCCATATTTCTTGGGTTAATTTGCATACTCACTCCTGATTGGCTTGTGGGCGTGGCGGAGGTACGGTCAATTTGCATGTTTCTTTTTTATTAGATAGAATACCCACCATTGCTGCACACATTGTTGCTCCATGTTGCATTTCCTTAGCAAGTTCAGCACTGCAAACAACACTCAGGCAGGCAGATTTGTGAGCACATCCATAACTGTTTCTTTGGAGTAATTTCCTAAAACTGGAATTCCGGGTGAAAGTTATCTATTTTTAAAAATTTTTTAATAATATGGATTGCCATATTGCCCTCTAGAATGTTCTTTTAAAAAAAAAACACCCACAATATATTGTCCCCAAAATAGTGTTGGTGAGTTTAATGTCACTAGAATGTTACCAAAACTTAACGAAAAGGATGAAATATCGATACATGCTTACAACATGGATGAATCTGAACCTCAAAAACACTATGCTTAGTGAAAAAAGTCAGTCACAAAAGATCACATGTTGTATTATGGCAGGATAGTAAGAAGCTAGGAAAATTCCTGGGCAAATGGAATGGGGAAACTGAGACAAGAAAATTAAATAAGGTCAAACAATTTGAACAATTTACAGCCAATAAGTTAATCATAAGACCTTATCTTCCCTAATCAAGAACACTTGAATGTGAATGGTTTATACCTCCCCTCCCTAATCAAAGAATACATAACTTAATTTACCCAGGTCAGGAAAATAGGGAACAGAGACCCAATTAATACTGCTGGTGCCAGCTAAACCCAAGGATAGATGAGGTGATGGGAACAAGTAACAAAAACCCCATTAGACCCAGACAGACCCAAGATAAAAGGAAAACAGACCAAAGAATAATCCAAATCTCTCCTATAGCCTCATTTCAATGGATCAGCATATTAGAAATGCACCTCAAAAGCTGATGAATATTCTGCTGAAACCCTCCCATAAGATTCTCATTCACAGAAAAAAAAGATAAAAAGTCCACAGGACAAAGACTCAGTGTGGCTCACTCTAGAGCAAGCATGTCAAACTCGCGGCTTGCAGGCCGCATGCAGCAATATAACAGTATGTAAGAAACGTTTTGATAACAATTTTGTAACTTAATTTTTACAATATCCTGTTATACATAATTATTAATAACTAACTACAATGTTTACTAATGACTGATTAATCATGTTGCATTAATTTCCCATAAACACCTTACTCGCAGCCACACAATTTCTCTCCTAGCAGTGAATATTTTAGCAGTCGATTGCCACGTCATTAGTCTTATACTGACTTGTTTGGTGTGCACAACAGGAAATACTTTGCTTTCAGAGAACAAGAAAAATAGGTTTATTGGCGTTACGCTTATTAATTTGTGCAGTTATTCAGTGTCTGATAAGTTAATGTTCAAGAAAAAATATTAATTTTTATTAAAATGTTCTATTATTTTATGTTAACAATGACTCATTTATTTCAGCCCTTTGTATTCAGCATGTCTCTATCGAAATAAACCTACGTTTCTATGAAAATGGAAGCTTTTGTTTTTTTGTAGCCCACATAAACTTAAACCTTGTTTATTTGGCTGTGTTTGAATTTGACATGCTTACTCTAGAGCATGCCCATGCCCCTTTCTAGGCATGAACTTTTTACTTGTTCCTAAACTCTAAGGGACCCCATGAGACTTGTAACCAGGGGACCAGCAGGGAGTGTCAGCTTGTCCCAGGTTTATCTGAACCTGTCTCCAAGGTCCCTCTTTTCTCTGATTTCCCAGAGAGCTAACCACAGCCCTGCCTTGACTCACTTATAGCATTGTGACCTTCACTTCACAGTGATACCATTGTAATGAGCTAGTCCTATCTAATAAAAGGTAATATGCAAATTGACCATCACTCCAACACACAAGATGGCTGGCCCCATGTGGTCAAAGATGGATGCTCTCATGTGGAAACAAGATGGCCGCCACAAGATGGCCGGCAGGGGAGGGCAGTTGGGGGGGACCAGACCTGCAAGGGAGGGCAGTTAGGGGCAACCAGGCTTGCAAGGGAGGGCAGTTAGGAGTGATCGGGCCAGCAGGGGAGGGCAGTTAGGGGCAAACAGGCTGGCGGGGAGTAGTTAGGCATTAATCAGGCTGGCAGGGGAGTGGTTAGGGTGTGATCAGGCTGGCAGGCAGGCGAGCAGTTGGGATCCAGCAGTCCTGGATTATGAGAGGGATGTCCGACTGCCCATTTAGGCCCGATCCTACTGGGAGTCTAACATTCCTTGAGGGGTCCCAGATTGGAGAGGGTGCAGGCTGGGCTGAGGGACACCCTCCCCCTCCCCCCATGCATGAATTTTGTGCACCGGGCCTCTAGTTATTAATAATAGGAAAGGAGCAATGGGGGAAACTAGACATTATAAGCATGGCCTTTTGGGCAATTTCACCAGGAACCTGCAACTTTGCACTCCCCAGAGAACAACCTGCCCATTCCCTAAAAACCATTAGGGGAGGAACAGTGAACAATAAAGTTGGGGTGCTTACTACTGGTCAAACCTAGGAACAGAAATCATTGGCCAGAGTGGGCAGGGGTGCTGCAAGCCCATGAAAATGGCAATGCATAATCCCCTAGACCCATGGTCGGCAAACTGCGGCTCGCAAGCCACATGCGGCTCTTTGGCCCCTTGAGTGTGGCTCTTCCACAAAATACCACAGCCTGGTCAAGTCTATTTTGAAGAAGTGGCGTTAGAAGAAGATTAAGTTTAAAAAATTTGGCTCTCAAAAGAAATTTCAATCGTTGTACTGTTGATATTTGGCTCTGTTGACTAATGAGTTTGCTGACCACTGGCCTAGACAAAGGAGCTCTCTTGGCTCATGGGGCTCTCTTGTCCCTGTTCCATGTTCCCACCAAGCCATGTGGTCCTGCAGACCCCACATGCAATGGACTGATGGGCTGCAGCAGGGAACACAAGCTAAGCCAGCCTGTTGCTGGACTGGCCTGTGCTCCAACATGGAGCAGAAACCCTGAACACTGGCTTTGATCCTAGCTCTGCTGAAGCCACAGCTACACTTCTTCCTCAGTGGGACATGGGACCTTGGAAACTCAGGGGTGTGATTCCACAGAAATAAAGCTTTCTATAATACCTCATCCTCCTGAGGGGGCCTCCGCAAATTCTTATCCCAGTGGCACCTCAGGCAACCCATTTCCCCCAGCAATCAGTGGGGACAACAAGGACTCCCCAACTACAACTCCAGTGAGCTAACAGCAGCCCTGCCTGGGCTCACTGCCTCCCTTGAATGTTCTAGAGCACTGCCCAGGCTCCCTCCTGTAGCTTCTTCTACCCTAAGTCTTTCTTTGGTGTCCCTGTTTCCAGCTTTAATAAATGACTCTCAAAATCACCTGGACTCATATTGTGAAATCTTTCCTACACACACTATGGGCTGGCCTGAGACAGACCCACTCCAGGCTGGTCCCTATCTGGTAACAGTATGATTCCATTTATATGAAATGTCCAAAACAGGCAAATGCATGGAGACAGATGTAAATTAGTGATGGCCTGGAGTTGTGGGGAATGAGAAATGAAGAGTGACTGCTAATGGGCACGTGATTTCCTTAGGGACAATGGAAATATACTAAAATTAAATCTTGGTGCTGGTTTTAGAACACCATGAACATACTGAAACCACTGAATTGTGCACTTTAAAATGGTGACCTTTGTCTCAGTAAAGCTATTATTAAAAAATTATTGGAAAACTTGATCAATGAAAGAAAAATGGCAGTTGTGGCAATTGGCTTTTGATTAATAGTGATATTGTACTTTTCTTTTTCTACATATATTGGCCAATTATATTTCTCTGGTGAGTTACTTGTCATGTCTCTCTTTCTTTGAAAAAATATTCATAATTTTCTTAATAATTTGCATGTTTCCTTATCAAGTAAGATAAT
The DNA here is from genome assembly GCF_951640355.1 of Cnephaeus nilssonii. Lineage (NCBI taxonomy): Eukaryota > Metazoa > Chordata > Mammalia > Chiroptera > Vespertilionidae > Cnephaeus > Cnephaeus nilssonii. The sequence goes on along the minus strand of NC_137084.1, from coordinate 65,925,396 downwards.
GGAATGTCTTTTAATACATGCATTTCTAAATACAAAAATAAATTCTTTAAACCATACTTATGCCATTTTTTAATTTAATATTCTAGGTACCACAATATCTATTTCATATCAGTAAGAGGCTAAAACAAGGTCTTAATACCTTAATATACTTGTAGAATGCCCATAATTTGGACAATTCTCTGGGGAATGAAAAGCAAAAGATATTGATTCTAGCTAAATTAGTTTCAGTGTTACAGGTAGTCACAGGCCGCTGCTGTTGGCATTTGATCAACCCCTAAATTAAATAAGATATTAAATGTAGCTCTGGGAGGAACTCAACTTGGCAAGTGCCCTAACAATATATATCAGTTCACAACACAGTTCAGAAAATTAGAAAATGCAGAAAACAATTGTTGGCACTAAATGGAAGAAGCATCGTTGGTTATTTTATGATGCAGTAACATGTAATTTCATTCTTTAGAGTAAATTAATCAAGGAATAACAAGCATAATCTTACTGCTGACATCAGTATTCACTGGGTAGAGTGACAAATTTAAGTACTACCACAATAAGTTTCTGCATCAATTATAAAATTTACCACAATTTTAGAAATGCTAAATTGTGAAAGATGTGTCTTGGTATTGTGGAAATCTGGTGATTTTATGCTTTTTAATGTTAAAGACATTGTGGGCATCCAACTGGTAGAAAATTTTGGCCCCCTAAATTTTAAATCCTTAAAATCCTTAGTACATAAACCTATGTATTATAGAAAGTTATAAATTAAACAAGCCAAAAAATGCACATACCTTTCTAGACTCACATATATTAACTATCTTTTATTTTCAAGTCCCAATTCCTGACAAATTTGGTAAAATCCCATATTAATGGTAAGCAGATGAACATTAAATCCTTTCACCTCTTAGTGTATAAATGGCTATTTTCAGCAGTGGAGCCTAGAAAATGGTGTATTATGTACAAATGACAGTTATAACTAAGGAAAGAGTAGAACTATAGGTACCAGATTATAACTTACTAGAGGCCCAGTGTACGAAATTCATGTATAGGGGAGGGGGGGTCCCCTCAGCCCAGCCTGCACTCTGTCCAATCTGGGACCCCTCGGGGGATGTCCCACTGCTGGTTTAGGCCCAATCCTGGGGATCGGGCCTAAACAGCAGTCAGACATCCCTCTCACAATCCAGGATCACTGGCTCCTAACTGTTCACCTGTCTGCCTGCCTGATCCCCCCTCACTGCCCGCCCCCTGCCAGCCTGGTCACCCCAACTGCCACCCCTGCTGGCCTGGTTGCCCCATGCAGCCTGCTGCTCAGTCGTTTGGTTGTCCCTCACTAACCCCCCTGCCAGCCTGGTCGCCCCATGCAGCCTGCTGCTGTCATTTGGTCATCCCTCACTAACCCTCTGCCAGCCTGGTCACCTCACACAGCCTGTTCGGTCGTCTGTTTGATTGTTTTGGTTGTGACTGTCTCTTAGGCTTTTATATATATAGATAGCATGATGTTTATTGTGAATTTTATTATTTAGCCAAACCAATATCTCCACATTCAATCCAACAGCTAATTAAACACAAGTTACTACTTGCAGGTCATTGTGCTAAGAGCTTCTGGGATGTAAAGCTAAATAAGGGCTTATTCATTGTATCTGGCCTTGAGGAGCTTTATACATTTTCTTTTTGGTTGTGGGGTAGAAAGGCTGAGGAAATAAGACAAATACAAGAACCTGGGCAGACTTCATTTTTGCTCCTTTTAACCATGAAGAGAGAAGTGGTAGAGACATTTGGTACTAAAGAAAGAACAAGCACAAGGGGAGAAGGCAAGACAGGAAGTAAAAAAAAAAAAAAAAAAGCAAACAAATGCTCTGTGAAGGAAGTGTTGGGGAGAGGACACTGTGTGGACTTGTAGGTCAGGGGCAGCTCAGCAGTCTCCGCTTCACATGAGAGCAGGGCAGCCTTTACAGTGGGAAACGGATGATGCATCCCAGCATAAACAAATGACCTTCTCGAAGAGGGGCTCACATGTTGAGACAGCTGAAAGACAAGACCAGGCGGGCCCTGGAGAGAGCCCTGTGGTGAGAGAGAGCCTGCTTCCTGGAAAGCAGTCAGAATTGTATAGAAAGTTTCTACGTAAACACATTTCTCAGGCTCAGCTGAAAACATGTTGGCCTAACACCTCTCCTCTAAGGGCCTAGGAATGTTTTACTGACATTTACATTCAGGGCTTCCCCTGTATTCCATGAGACAGGAATAAAATTGGGATGTTTTTGTGATCTGTTCCTTGTCCTGTAGTTCTGATGAATTTATTTCCCTCAAGAGAGAGATACTCTAGACTCAGGGTTATGTTAACCATAGAGAAACACCATAGAGACAATAGAATCCTAGATTCTTTCTAATCCCAAATTGTATAAAGGGTTAGGGCACCAACAGGTTTGGTGACTTTTAGCTCTGGTACACTCCTCTGAGGTGGAGAACACAGCACTGGCAAACAGGGAATGGGATTGTAGTTATACTGCACTGTGCATTTCTTGGAAGTGGGATAGGGTATTCTTGCATAATTACAGCACAGTTTTCATTCTTTACAAGACTAAAATGAATATGGAATAAAGTGAGGCATACGTTCCCAAAACCAAAATTTGATCTGCTCCCTTTCAAAGTAATTTTTATCCTCTATTTTGCTCATGTCTTCTACCTGTCTGATTTTTCTTTTTAACTCCTGTAATTTTATAGAAGCAACTCTGCTTACCATTAATATGGGATTTTACCAAATTTGCCAGGAATTGGGACTTGAAAATAAAAGATAGTTAATATATGTGAGTCTAGAAAGGTATGTGCATTTTTTGGCTTGTTTAATTTATAACTTTCTATAACACATAGGTTTATTTCTAATACCATAAACACCATAAAGAAGAAAAATTGAGATTGAAGAAAAAAAATACCATGATGGAAGAATACATTTATAATTTTTTTTTATTATTATTAATAAAGTGTCTTTCCTGTGAAGAGCCTGATTCCATATGGAAGGAACTTCCCATGTAAAAACATTCTTGAGCTATCAGGACATCTGAAAACAACAGATGGTGCCAGAACAGTGGGAGATTGCAGAGGAGAGGAGGAGGAGGGGGGGGGGGAAGGAGGAGGAGGAGAAGGAGGAGGAGGAGGAGGGGGGAAAGAGGAGGAGGAGGAGGAGGAGGAGGAGGAGGAGGAGGAGGAGGGGGAGGAGGAGGAGGAGGAGGAGGAGGAGGAGGAGGAGGAGGAGGAGGAGGAGGAGGAGGAGGAGGAGGAGGAGGAAGAGGAGGGGGAGGGGGAGGAGGAGAAAGAAACAAACATGGGAGACTCAGCAGGCAGCGGGCAAGGAGAGAGATCCAAGGGCAAGCTGGAGGAGACACCATGGACATGGAACTCGATGGGATTTCAGAGACCACTGAGTTCCAACCTGACAAGGATAAAATTTCTGAGATGTTCTCCATTAAATTACAGTGGGCCGGAGAGTGAGAGAAAGAGAGCAGTGAGGCTGCTAATAGCTGGGGGTCAGCTACAAAGATTGTTCACATTCCTGCGTGTCTGTTGGAACTTTGAATTAACTTCCCGGTGGCTCTTTCCTCTATTATCTGAAAGAGGGAACAGCCAGGCGCCAGCAAACCCCAGGGGCCTCCCCTCTTTGTTTAAACATGAACTTGCCCACCACCAATCCAAAGGAGCAGCAAACACTTCCTCGCTGTGGACTCTGCACCTCACCCAGCACTCCCGCCTCATCTTCTCCCACCCCCTTTATCTGCAGCCCTTGTTAATTATTTCAGAACAACTTACAACCCCCTCCCCCCAAATTTGATGTATAAACAATGTTGGCCAACTCCTCAAGGGTGGATATGTTGCCTTTTCCACCTGGTGCTGCCGGTGGTGGTTTAGATTTTATGCCCCAGGACCCTGTGTTTCCCCACCCTCCCCCGTGATTGGCCCAATAAACACTTCCTTTAAAAAAGAGTGTCAGCCACGGGAGGTAAAATTTTGGTTTTACAAACCCTTACTTTTTGTTTGAGGAAACTGTGGGCCAGAGATCTAGGAGCTTCTCCCAAAGGCAGAGCTTGCTCTGTGTCTCAACACTGAGCCTTCTAACTCCGGTCCAGCAGTCATTCTTCTACACCATGCGGGTCTCAGGCTGGTCTCAACTTGGGACAGGAACGCTTTTCCCATGCTAGCATTACATGCCAATCCTGAACTGTGCTCTTTTCTTTTTCTAAAACAACTGAGAAGACTCACAAGGGGAAAAAAAAAAAAAATCTAAGAAGCCTATGCATGACAAAACCCCAAAGAATAAGATAAACCTATATATAGCTTCATCTTCCTTCATTATTTCTCTGTGCTTGATTCTCCAGCCCCTTAGCGATCCCTCATTCCACCACCCCCCACCCCCACCCCCCGCCACCCGCCTCCCTACCGCCCCCAATCATCTTGTTCTAGGAGGAAGAACTCATTGTGATTCAATGGACTCTTATCGCCTAGATTTGAATCCTGGACTCTAGAAATGACATAGGTGACCGTGACCTAGCTGCAGAACATCTTTGCCCCTCAATTTCCCCATCTGTTAAATGAGGAGGATGAAATAGTACTGCCTTCCTATGGTAGTTCAGAGGATTAAGTAGTTTGAACCCCGTGAAAATGCTTGGAACAGGGCTGACACGGAGTGCTCAGTGAATGTTAGAGATGATGATGATTATTTCAACTCTAATCCCTTGACTGCTGCTGCCTCTGGCCAATTCACTTTCAGTCTCAGCTCTCTGGCAGCTTGTCCAGGTTTGCACAGCTGACTTGCATAGCTTCATTAATGCTCCTTTGAGCTTGTACACACATCCATTAGAACAATTATATTTTATTTTATTATTATTTTTTTAAATAAATCTTTATTGTTCGGATTATTACAATTTTTCTTCCCCCCCCCCCCCGCCCCCATAGATCCCCTCCACCCGGTTCCCATCCCACCCTCTGCCCTTAACCCCACACTGTCCTCATCCATAGGTGTAAGATTTTTGTCCAATCTCTTCCCAGAAACCCCACATCCCTTTCCCCCTGAGAATTGTCAGTCCACTCCCTTTCTATGCCCCTGATTCTATTATATTCACCAGTTTATTCTGTTCATCAGATTTTTTATTCACTTGATTTTTAGATTCACTTGTTGATAGATATGTATTTGTTGTTCATAATTTTTATCTTTACCTTTTTCTTCTTTTCCTCTCCTTAAAGAATACCTTTCAGCATTTCATATAATACTGATTTGGCAATGATGAATTCCTTTAGCTTTTTCTTATCTGTGAAGCTCTTTATCTGACCTTCAATTCTAAATGATAGCTTTGCTGGGTAGAGTATTTTTGGTTATAGGTTCCTACTATTCATCACTTTGAATATTTCTTGCCACTCCCTTCTGGCCTGCATAGTTTCTGTTGAGAAATCAGCTGACAATTGTATGGGTGCTCCCTTGTAGGTAACTAACTGTTTTTCTCTTGCTGCTTTTCATATTCTCTCTTTGTCTTTTGCTCTTGGCATTTTAATTATGATGTGTCTTGGTGTGGTCCTCTTTGGATTCCTTTTGTTTGGGGTTCTCTGCATTTTTTGGACTTGTAAGTCTATTTCTTTCACCAGGTGGGGGAAGTTTTCTGTCATTATTTCTTCAAATAGGTTTTTAGTACCTTGCTCTCTCTCTTCTTCTGGCACCCCCATAATTCGGATTTTGGTATGCTTGAAGTTGTCCTAGAGGCTCCTTACACTATCTTCATATTTTTGGGTTCTTTTTTCTTTTTACTTTTCTCGTTGGGTGTTTTTTGCTTCTTTGTATTTCAAATCTTTGACTTGATTCTTGCGATCCTCTACTCTGCTGTTGGATCTCTGTATATTATTTTTTACTTCAGTCAAAAATAGTGTATGCTTAATTTCTAGTTGGTCCTTTTTCATATCCTTGAGGGTCTCACTAAATTTATTGGCCTTTTCTAGAAAATTCTTGAAAAACCTTATAACCGTGGTTTTGAATTCTATATCCAGTAGTTTGCTTTCCTCCATTTCTTTTATTTGTGGCCTGTTTCTTTGTCTCTGCATTTTGGCTACTTCCTGAGTTGATAGAGTGGCTTTGTGTGCTAGGTGTCCTATAGGGCCCAGTGGCTCAGCCTCCCCAGTTACCTGAAGTGGACACTCTTGGTGCATCCCTTTGTGGGCTGTGTGCACAATCTTATTGTAGTTAAGCCTTGATTGTTGTTGGTATCACTGGGAGGAATTGACCTCCAGGCCAATTGGCTGTGAGGGTCAGCTGTGTCTACAGTGGGAGAACTTCTGTGCTGGAAACACCCTTATGAGGCAAGACTTGCTTCAGTGGGGCTTTGGTGCTCACTGAGTCTGCCCCCTGAGTGTGTCCCTTATGGATCTGAGGAGTTGTAATCTGGATGGTCCTACTCTGACCCCTGGGTACACTGGCTCTTGGATCTCCAAGGAGGTGCTAATTTAGTCTCTGCCTTAGGCCACCCAGCAGGAGCTATGGAGAGATCTGCAGATTCCTCTTCTTTGTTTGGGTTTTGGAGGTGCCCGGATGAGGCCCACCTATGAAGCAATGCAAGCTGCTGCGAGGCCTTGGGCCTTCTTTTGGATGTTCTGGGTCTCACTGACTCAGCTGCAATTTGTTAGGTAAGTTTAGATTTCAAAGGACCAGGCCATTCATATTCAAAAGCCTCTGCACACAGCTTGGATGGGGCAGAGTCTCAGGGCGGAGCAACCAACAATGGCTTCCCGTCAGCCCTGCCCTAAGAGGCCCCGGGTCTCAGTGTCTCTTGGTAATCACTGAAAAACACCTCTGAGAAAAAGCCGCCCTTGCATTCCACCTGCTGCCAGACAGTCCAGTTTCTCCACGTATGAGTCTGGGTCCCCAGAGTCTCACCCAGAACTGGAGTTCAGAGCAGTCAGGAGCTTTTGTCTTCCTCCAGCTTGAAAAAGACAGCCACGTACTCAGTTGCCAGTCCTCTCCACGCGCGCCTCTGTACCTCTGCCTTTACTTCCGCACCTCCTCTGAGTCGCAGTGTGCTTTTCTCTTTCCTTCTAGTTGTAGAATTTCCACTCAGCCAGCCTTCCTGTGGTTCTGGATGATGTGCGTTTTGTCTTTTAGTTGTAGTTTTGAATTTGTGGTGTGAGGCAGCAGTTCAGGTGTTTACCTATGCCACCATCTTGGTTTCTCTTGAACAATTATATTTTATAACAGAGAAAATATCAAATTCATAATTTAAAGCTTAAAATGACTTGTAGCCACTTCTGCCTAAGGACCTTCACTGAATTTATTAGATCTAAATAGGAAAATAAATACCCATGTTATTCTTTTCCCATGTAAGGAAGCCCAGGGCAGAAATTTCAAGACCCTTGACAGATTATAAAGGCTGATAAAGGGTTGAGGTCAGCTGGTGGCCAGGGCTCTTAATAGGAAGCTCCCTGGATTGGCAAAGGTAGACCCTGAGACAGGTGACAATGGTTGTGGTGGCATGGAGCAGCTGAGTTCCATTGCTTTGCTTTTGGTAGTTAAATTGATTGTGAGTGAAGCTTGTCTAGAGGAGTCCAGGATAAGTGTGAAATCAAAGGCTTTTGCTGTAGATGACATCTGAGCAGTATTATGACATATAACTAAAACCTAATGGTGCCAGCTATTTACATACATAAATGCCACATACTAGTGATGTGTGGATGTGAATAAGGAAAAGGTCCACATTATATAGCTGGTCAAATTCTTGGTCCCTAATGTCACTAACACAACCTGTGGATAAGACTAAGCTGAGTTTAATGCTTAGCACAGTAAGGAAGCACATCACCTCAACAGAACTTTGGGAATGTCTTGCAGGGGAGTAAGTCAGATGATAATTTATTGAGAGTGGAAGTTTGGTTCCATGTGAAAGTGTGCACAGAATAGTGAAAAGATCTATAAATTGAACTAATTCAACCAAGTAGGTCCTCAGAATTAAAGGTTACTGGGAAACATGTAAGCTACTCCAAGATTTCTTAAAAGTAGAAGAGACCCAGGGTTGAATATATGGTATGGGCCTTGAGCCATTTAATCTTCAGCCTTCAACAATATGTATTCCACCTCACAAATGGCCAATGTAAAAAATGACTTTGCAATGACCAGGCCCGATGCACTTTACTCAGACATTCTTTGATTGCTTCCATCATTGCTGCTTCTCTGGTGGTAACATGATTTCCTTATCTCTCACGTGAACTCCTGCTGCAGGCCCTCGTTGGTTTCCTCTTTCATCAGACGTTCCATAACTTGCAGTCAAAGACTTGTGAAGCTTCCCTGAACTTTCTAAAAGAATATTCAGTTCTTGGCATATGAGGTAGTTCATAATGGACCCTTGGCCCTTACTTATCTCTTTAAGCTCCTTGTTGGATGAGCCTGGTTCCTGGACCCTGTGTTCAATCACATAGAACACCAACACCATCTCAGACTTCTCTTGTCTGGCTAATGACACTGATCTTTCAACACTCTGCTCAAGTGTTCCTTCTCTGATATCTTTCTCAATAATATTCTGGTGAAATCTGTGGTATTCAAAATATGGAAGTTAACATGGGCATCATGGGCACTAACCCATCAGAACAGACACTGGATAGAAACAACTTGATGTTCATTGTAATATATGTCGGCCCTGAGTAGATCAGACCATCCTGTGTGAGGTGCCCATTGAACCCAGCATACATATTCTTGTACTTATTGTTACCCAAAGCCATCTTGCCCCCCGCCCCCAAGGGTAAGCCTCATGAACATCATGGGTCATGTTTATTCATTTCTTTATCTCTAGAACCTAGGAATTTTAAAGGCCTACAGAGTTTCTGCATGTTTGTTGATATTGAAAGTAACAAATATCAGAGAGGGCTGAATGCAGGCTTGGCGAGAAAGAAAGAAAGAAAGAAAGAAAGAAAGAAAGAAAGAAAGAAAGAAAGAAAGAAAGAAGGAAGGAAGGAAGGAAGGAAGGAAGGAAGGAAGGAAGGAAGGAAGAAAGAAAGAAAGAAAGAAAGAAAGGAAGGAAGGAAGAAAAAAAGAAAGAGGGGAGGGGAGGGGAGGGGAGGGGAGGGAAAGGGAGGGGAGGGGAGGGGAGGGGAGGGAAAGGGAGGGGAGGGGAGGGGGGGAGGGGAGGGGAGGAAAGGGAAGGGAAGGGAAGGGATTCAAACATTTACCAGATAAGAAAAGTGAGTATAATAGAGGTTAAGTAATTTGCAGGTATGCCTATTTGCCTGGATGCAGAACCAAGACAGCCTATCCCATTCTTGGTGTCAGCAGCTTACCCTGGGTGTAGGTCAGAGGCTGTGGCCGTGAGGAGTGTGAGTCACTGTTGCCGCCTTTCCTCAGCTCACTGTGGCTTTCTGACCTGGTAACCTGGGTCCTTCACTTAAAGGTTCAGTCCATTCGTTTCTTTCTTTATTATTTCTTTATTCCTTAGCTCCTTCCTCCTTTTCTTAACTATTCTTTGAAAAAAAAATTTTAATGAAGGAATGTTTATACATGTTAACAAAAAGAATGAAAGCTGGGACTCGATGATACTTGTACACCAGCATCATTCACATTAGCCGAAAGGTGGGAGCAATCCAAATGCCCATCAACAGATGAATAAATCAAATGTGTACATACAATGGAATGTTATGTAGCTATAAAGAGGAATGAAACTCGGATGTATGCAGCACTCTGCTGCATTGGTGACCACGTGGAGGCATGGGGAGAGTGGTGCTGAGAGGACACGGAAGCTTCCTGCCACTTCCACATTCCTTGTCCGATGTACCTCTTCCTCTGGTTGTTTGCGAGTGATATCCTTTCACAAGAAGCCAGTGATCTAGAGGATGCAATCAGGAAGGCCATCTGCAGCCTGGAAGAGGCCTCGCCAGAGCCCACTGTGCCGGCACCCTCATCTCAGACCTGCAGCCTCCGGAACCAACAGTTCTCATAGGAGAGACTTACTTTGTTCACACAGTGAATTAACCTGCCCTTGCCAACAGTACATTCTTTTTTTATTTTATTTTTTTCAATTCTCACCTAAAAATATGGTTTTTATTGATTTTAGAGAGAAGAAAGGAGAGAGAGAGAGAGAGAGAGAGAGAGAGAGAGAGAGAGAGAAAGAAAGAGAGGTGAGAGAACCATCCATTGGTTGCCTCCCTTATGCATCTACTAGGGATCAAACCTGCAACCCAGGTATGTGCCCTGACTGGGAATTGAACCCACAACCTTTTGGTGTATGGGAGGACTCTCCAACCAACTGGGCACACTGGCCAGGGTCCACCGAGTCCATTCGTAAAAGGCAGCACAACTCAACGACTTCGTGTTTACATCAAAGATCACCAAAACAGGGGAAGCTGTTTGACCTCTTACCAAACCTGCTTCCCATTCTCAGAGAGGATCTGAGTAAGTGGGTGCTGCAGTCAGGGGGGAAAGAATGCCCTGCTCCAAAGAGCATGTACCATGGAAAGTAAGGAAGCATGTGCAGTGTTGTGTTGAAGGTCTTGCCATCTCAGGTACACTTCCCGTGGGAGTGTGGTGACATTCTCCCTACCACCTCGCTGCTCAAAGCATGCCGACCAACATGACCTGGCACTTTGGGAGCCTGATAAACCTTTTAGGGCCCCTCAGCGCACAGGTCCAGCCCTCACTGCACAGGCCCACCCGTGATTGGAGCTCGTGAACCCTGGGGAAGCATGGCCAGTGCCCTTTGTTGGAGAAGAAAAGCTGCCTGGAAGGTTCAGGCTGCATTTTCAATTAGTTATTACTTTAGCATTTACCTTTCTGTAAATATTTGCACTTTTTCACTGTTCGGCTCAGCCAACTCCACCAGAGGATGCCAATCCTGCACCTGCCATCATATCTAGATAAAAGGTCTTCATAAACTGTCCACATGAATCAGGGCTGGGCATAGGCAGCTGCTCAGATGGACATCCCATAGAGCCGTCAACTCTAACACCAAACAGGACTTGTTTCTAGTCCTAGTCCAGAACTATCACCTGTCTTCCTGCTTAAATTATAAGTTCCCAGTGGGCCAAGAACTTGTTAATTCTTTGTATCCTCTAAAAAGCTTTACCCAATCCTATATAATAAAAGGCTAATATGCAAATTGACTGAACGGCAGAATGACCAATGCTATGATGTGCACTGACCACCAGGAGGCAGACGCTCAATGCAGGAGCTGCCCCCTGGTGGTCATTGCGCTCCCACAGGGGGAGTGCCGCTCAGCCAGAAGCCAGGCTCATGGCTGGCGAGCATAGCGGCAGTGGTGGGAGCCTCTCCCACCTCCGCGGCAGCGCTAAGGATGTCCAATTGATGGCTTAGGCCCTCTCCCCACGGGGACATCCCCCAAGGATTCTCGGACTATGAGCGGGCACAGGCCAGGCTGAGGGACCCCTCCCCCCCCCCCGAGTGCATGAATTTAATGCACCAGGCCTCTAGTATGTTTAATAAAATAGACGCTGAAAATAAAAACATGATGCTAAGTGAAATAAGCCAGATACAAGAGGACAGCTACTGCATACTTCCATTGATTGAGGCACTAAGAAAAGCAAATTCATAGAGATAAGAAGTACACCAAAGATTTCTGGGAGCAAAGGGATGCTGATGTGGAGAGTTATTTGATGGGCACAGAGCTTCTGTTTGGGACAGCAAGGAGGTTCTGGAAATAGATAGTGGTGATAGTTGCACAACATTGTGAATAAACTGAATGCCACTGAATTGTACACTTAAAAATGGTAAATTTTATGTTATGTATATTTTACCACAATTAAAAAATAATATAATAAAAGCTAGCAGTTTTATTTCATGTACCTCCCATATTCCAGTTCCATGCCCTGGGGTAACCCTTGGTACTGTTTTGTTTTTTTCTGGTATTCACCTCTGTATTTAGAAATACAATGTATATATTCCTAATCCCCGATTTATCACTTTTTGACAATATCTAATTATTTCTTGTTTTGGTTCTTATAGTTTTCCCACTTTTGCGCCCCATCTCCTCAATAGTTTTTCTGTGTTTCTTTTGTGTGCTTTGGCCACTGTTTTTCATTGTGTAACTTGAATTCTGCTGTTGAAAGACCAATGTCACGTGTCAAGAAAAGTGTGTGGATGCAGTCCAGGCTACTTTATCCCTACTGAGTCCCCTTGCATTCTCTTAGGCTGCAGCGCTGCCCTGAATATCAATGTACGTGTCTGGGGACCTGGCAGGATGCTAAGCTCAGAGCAGTTGTCTTATTTTCATGGCTGGACCCTAATCTCGATATTTCCACCTGCTGGTTCTGGCTGGGGTCCTGCTTCCAACAGGATCTCTTAAACTCTGATGCTGCAGCCTGTAGATGTCGGCTGCTGTGGTCTGCTCTCCAGAATGAATCCCCAAGGATATGGATAGCAGGTAGAACAAGGGCAAGTTCACCATGCCTCTTAGTACCCTGTAATTAATTTTATGGTGTAGCCAACCCTCAGTTTCCTGGGGCTTCCTGCCTCTCCTTCAGGCCATGGCACTTACGTTCCAAGTTGGCTCATGGCTAATCCTTCCTGCTTAGGACAGGGCCACCTTTGGAGCCACGCCAAGTCAAAACAATGCAGAGCACTTTTCTCTTCCAGAGCCTGGGGTTTAAACTGAGACCTTGGGCAAGGCTGGGGAGAGAAAAGCATACATTCACAAGGAGAAAACTGTGCCCGGAAGGCTGGGCTCCTGGAGGAAGTGGAAGACTAGAAGACAAAAACAGGCAATAGCTAGAAGGAAACAAGGGTTCAAGTTCTGGTTTTGAATCCTTGAACTTCCTTTTTCTTCTGTAGTAATTAAAGCTGTCATCCTTTTCTCACAGGGTTCCTGTAAAGAGTGAATGAAATGATAGATGGGAGAATGTTATAGCAGATGTACTCTCCGTACCAAATGTCAGGGGGCAAGAAATTCAACTGTATTTTTTCATTGCAAGCTCCATTCCCCCTAATCGCAGGAACTTAATTTTGGTCAGTTTGGGGGTCTCGCATTTCCTTTCCTTCGCTTGCACCTGAGTTCCTTGGGGCTTAAGTAATGAAATGCATTTGGTATACGGCCTCTATTTAACCAATATCTGAAGACCTACCAGGTGCGAAGCACTTACGCAAGTAAAAAGAAAAGTTCTCTTTCATTAAAAAGTACCAAGTCCAGTACTTTGCTCCTCTTTTTTTACTTTACCTTGAGTTCTTTGTGGTTCATCGAGATACCCAACTTCCTCTTATAGTAACGTTTTCATGGTGTATTTTGCAGACTGTGCACTTCCTGAGTCTGTCACATAGACCGTGATGTGAATAGGACTCTTAAACTGTTTTGTTCACTTGGTTTTCTCTCTCTCTCTCTCTCTCTCTCTCTCTCTCTCTCTCTCTCTCTCTCTTTCTCTCTTTCTCTTTCTCTCATTGCAAACTGAAGCAGTGCCTAACTTCATCACTATATGTGATCAATCTGTGTGAGTCACACTTTATTTTTCAATGTTCATTATACCGTTTAAGCATTCCAGCAGAGATGCAATCTTTTGGTCTATGTGAGAGAACTGCCATTATAGAGAAAGGAGTAGAATTAACAAATAAAGTCATTCAGGAGTACTATTTCCAGGCATCTCTCTCATTAGCCATTCCCATGACCAGCTAGTGGTCTGTATTCTGTGGGTGACATTTAATATTTAATAAATGCATTCTGAATGTATGAATGAATAAGAGAATAACGATAAAAGAGAAGGTGATGGGAAATAGATATTAGTTAACTTTTCTCTTTGGTATGGTTTTTTAAAAATATGTTTTTATTGATTTTTAGGGAAAGAGGAAAGGAGAGGGATAGAGGGACAGAAACACTGATGAGAAAGAAACATCATCCATCGTGCCCCCTATTGGGGATTGAGCCCACAACTTGGGCACGTGCCCTGACCTGGAATCAGACCAGTGACCTCTAGGTTTATGGGTCGATGCTCAACCACTGAGTGACACTGGCCGGGCTCTTCGGTGGTTTAATGGCCATTGCTGGATTTAAATGATTTCATCCCAAGCCCAGCTTCCCCTACCCCCACTCCCCACCTCCTCCTCCACCACTAATGAAAAGTTGGCTTTCTTTCAGAGTGTCGGCTCAGAGTTTATTGTCTCAGACACAGTAATACCCTCTCGCCTTCCTGATCTATTTTCCAGGCTGGACCACCAGCTTGGAACACCTTCCTGGCTTCTGCTCTCCAGAGAGCTGCCGGAATTGCCTGCTCCAGTGGGTGAAACCGCCTCAGGTGGCTTCTGGCAAGGGGAGGGTCCTTCAGCAGAACAAGAGGCTGTATAGTTTAACCCAAAGTGCCTGGGAAGTTCCTGTGAGTACTTCGTGAAAGCCATTTAGTCATGTAGGTTAATGTCCGCCGCACCTCTCCCCTATGAGAAGCCCTGGCCAGGCTAGAGCTGTTTGCTGTCTTTTTCTTGTCCCATGACCTTTCAGTAGGAATATATGCCGCTGTCTGGGTCAAAGCATCTCTAAAGGACGTCCATTCTCTAAAAGCTATGTTGAGAGTGCACTCCCGGCTCTGAGCCGGGACATTCCTGAGCAGTGTGTCTTGTTTTCCTACAGGAGCACGAGTGCGCTGCCATTTCCACAGGCCCCTGGGCCCACCAGGCAGAGCCCTCCCTGCCCTTGTTCACGTTGCCTCATCTCCCAAAAATGCTCTCTTCTCACTTCTGTTGCTAAGCTTTCCCCTCCCTTAAACATTCCTCTCAAGCCTTACCTACTCCCCAGATCTTGGTGATTTGTTTCTGGGGTTGGGCCATTTGCTTCGCACACCTTCAAACCAAACCATCTTTGCACCTGATGTGCTTCATCGCCTGAGTCCTGATACCTGTCACACGGGCTTCCAAATTTTTTGAGCAAAAATGGTTTTCTCTTATAACAAGTGTATCTCATGCTTATTTTAGAAAACTTGCGGAATTAAGGTAAGTGTAAAGAAGGAAACTGAAATCACCTTTACGTCCATCATTTTACAAACCCCTCCTCATGTAGAAACATTTTGTGGATTTTTCCACAAAATACTTGCATTCTGAGTATGTTGATTGGAAAACTATACAATGGACACAAACCTACTATGATATTAGCAGTGCTTTTAAATAAATTTATACTTTCTTGACAGGATAATGTAACCCATGCTTTTGTAAAACAGTAGTTCATATATGGCAGAGAATTTATTCTGGGTTGCATTTTGAGTTTGTTAACACCTATTTTCGGGCCCTCTGTGTATTCTGGGTGGACAGCTTCCTTTTTTTAATGGAATTTTATGCCATTGAACCCGGGATTTGTAAACTCTGAAGCAACTAGGCAAACCTTTAAATATATATCTACGTATATGACAGTTGCATAGTCATGAATTTATTATAAATATTTTGTTATGTGTAATATAGATCACGTCATGTTTGTATAATATGTATAAAAATAATATAGCTGAACTACCAGTGTTTCTCAGCCAACTAATGAATGGATCAGAATTACACAGTTTTGATACTCTGTTGATGTTTTTAAAATATATTTTTATTGGTTTCAGAGAGGAAAGAGAGATAGAAACATCAATGATGAGAAAGAATCATTGATGGGCTGCCTGCTGCACACCCCCTACTGGGGGTCGAGTCTGCAACCCAGGCATGTGCCCTTGACTGGAATCGAACCCAGGACCCTTCAGTCCGCAGGCTGATGCTGTATCCACAGAGCCAAACCAGCTAGGGCTGTTGATGTTTTTGAATGCCTAGCAAGAGTAGCAGAAGATTATTTTTTTAAAAAATTAGTATTTTTGTGCAAGGAATATCTTGCATGTTAAAAAGTTCCCTTTTGTCCCTGAAAGCTGTGCAATCCTGTCCTAAATGTCCCTTTTGGTGAGGTTGGGCCTATAGCCAGCACACAGTCTCCATGGCAACCCTCTGGGGACAGACTGGGTGAGCGGCCCCTGCACCATGTGGCAGGTCAATCTGGGGTGACAGTGGAGCTGTGGTCTGAGGAAAACAGGGCCGGTGGCTCTGATCCTTCTCCTTGAGTCCAGCGGAGACCCGGTGGAGGAGCAAAGCTGGGTTTCAGCGAGAGCTCAGCCCAGACTTTGGCTACGGGAACATCGTGACCACACCACACGCCAGTGGATCTCTGCTGCCCTCGGCTTGCCGTGTTTAACCACTTTTTAAGGAGTTGTGTAGATTAATTGGAATGCCGGCAGGATAATGGGATAGTTCTGTTATTGATGGAAGTGGAGTTCTTGGGGTGCTGCAGGGAGAAGAATCTCCTGAGGCCCCCACGGGAGAATGAGGTATCATGGAAAGCTCTACTGATGGTCTAAAATTAAGGGGGTTCCCTTCCAAGGACCTCTCTCCTTCTGTCCCGCCGTGGAAAAAGTCCAGGCTTGTCTTCAGCAGGGCCATCATTAAGGCCACTGCCCAGAGTGTCTGTTCCATAGGAAAGTCCAGTCCAGTCCGGCATCTGGCTAGCTTAGCTTGTGTTCCCAGCTGCAGTCCATTATGTGTGGGGTCCGTGTGGCCATGGGCAATGGGGCCGCTTCAGGCCACATGGAGAGAGGACACATGAAAGTACTGGTGAGTGTGGGTTACAGAGCAAGAGAGAGTAAGGGAGCAAGAGAGAGGGAACTTTTTGTCTGAGGATTTCTACCCTTCCAAGATTTGGCATGCTTCTGATGGGGTCCACCCCCCAGCCAGTCCCCTGGCTAGACTGACAAGCAAGCACCTTCCCTGCATCACCCCAGGTTCACTGTGCATGCACCCATCCCTCCCTTGGTTGGATCCATTCCCCCAGGGATCGCAGGGAAGGGAGCAGAGGTTTCCTGAGGAGCATGAAGCAGTAGCTTCCTGGTGAAGCCGCCCAGATGACCATGCTTAGAATGTCTGGCCTCTTCCTATTATTAATATTAATTGGCTAAGTGTGACGATAACAGTTCCAGTTCTAAAATAAAAGCCTCCCTTGATAGCAACCTAAACCCTCCATCCTCTCCCACCCCCACCCCCACACATTTTTAATGCCTACTGGGTTGTGAATACCAATAAGAATAAGCCAGTGAGAACGTCAGAGAAGATAAAAGCTAAATAACGATCCTGGCTCCAAGAAAGTAATCCGTAAAGCAGAGTCTAACCCCTTACAGAGCTGCCTTCTTTCAGATTTTCCCATTGCATAAATTGCTCAACAGCATTAAACTGGCACTTTTAAAGTTTAATATATTCAATCTGTGAAGTTACTATTAATGCTCTAAGGCAGGGGCGGGGAACCTTTCCTTCTGCCAAGGGCCGTTTGGGTACTTATAACATCATTCACAGGCCATACAAAATTGTCAACTTAAAAATTAGCCTGCTATATTTGGTCAATATTTAATTAACTCAGCATTTAATTAATGCCTTGGCAGGGCCAGACCAAATGATTCTGAGGGCCTGATACAGCCTGCTCTGAGGGATAACATTAAACTGTTAATTCCTTGTGGCAGAAAAAAACAATAATGAAGCAACTAAAAGCCCCTAATATTGTAATAATGTTAATATATGTATATATATATATATATGCACCACTTATTACATATATTTTCCAAATATATATATATATATATATATATATATATATATATATATATATACTAGAAGCCCGGTGCACGAAATTCGTGCACGGTGGGGGGTTGTCCCTCAGCCCATCCTGTACCCTCTCCAATCTGGGACTCCTGGAGGGATGTCCGACTGCCCGGGATCGGGCCTAAACGGGCAGTCGGACATCCCTCTCACAATCCAGGACTGCTGGCTCCCAACTGCTTGCCTGCCTGCCTTCCTGATTGCCCCTAATCGCTTCTGCCTGCCAGCCTGATCACCCCCTAACCACTCCGCTGCCAGCCTGGTTGATGCTTAACTGCTCCCCTGCCAGCCTGTTTGCCCCCAACTTCCCTCCTCTGCCAGCCTGGTCACCCCTAACTGCCCTCTCCTGCAGGGTTGATCACCTCCAACTGCCCTCCTCTGCCGGCCTGGTCACCCCTAACTGCCCTCTCCTGCAGGGTTGATCACCTCCAACTGCCCTGCCTTGCAGGCCTGGTCCCTCACAACTGCCCTCCCTTGCAGGCCGGGTGCCTCCGAACTGCCCTCTCCTGCTGGCCATCTTGTGGTGGCCATCTTGTG
Organism: Cnephaeus nilssonii; assembly: GCF_951640355.1. Lineage (NCBI taxonomy): Eukaryota > Metazoa > Chordata > Mammalia > Chiroptera > Vespertilionidae > Cnephaeus > Cnephaeus nilssonii. Next base: position 65,907,275 of record NC_137084.1, on the reverse strand, counting down.
TCCACATGGGGGCAGGATCTTTGACCACATGGGGGCAGCTATATTGTGTGTTGCAGTGATGATCAATCTGTATATTACTCTTTTATTAGATAAGATAGAGGCCTGGTGCACGGGTGGGAGCCAGCTGGTTTGCCCTGAAGGGTGTCCCGGATCAGGGTGGGGTTCCCTTGGGGCGTGGGGCGGCCTGAGCGAGGGGCCTGTGGTGGTTTGCAGGCTGGCCACGCCCCCTGGCAACTCAAGAGGAGGCCCTGGTATCTGGAATTTATTTTCCTTGTACAATTGAAACTTTGTAGCCTGGAGCGGAGCCAAGCCTGGGGCTCCAGCAGCCATTTCTGTGGCAGTTAATTCACCTTCTACAATTGAAACTTTGTAGCCTTAAGCGGGTGAGCCCGGCCAGGGTGTGCGGAAAGCTTTGCTTCCCCTGTTGCCGGTGGCAACCCTGGCCTGCTCTCTCAAGCTCCATTCTGCTGCCATTTGTTTGAATTTGTTTACCTTCTATAATTGAAACTTTGTAGCTTGAGTGGAGGCTTAGGCCTGCAACGGCTATGGAAAGCTTGGCTTCCTCTGTTACCCGGGAAACCTTGCTCTCTGTGGCTGTAGCCATCTTGGATTGGGGTTAATTTGCATACTCGCCCTGATTGGCTGGTGGGCGTGGTGTGGCTGGTGGGCGTGGCTTATGTAGTGGAGTGATGGTTAATTTGCATATTGCCATTTTATTAGAGAGGATATATATATATATATATATATATATATATATATATATACTTATTTATTTATAGAACCTACGTTAATGTCAATTTACATTTTCTAAAAGAAATAAGTCTGGGTTTTCAGACAAATGAGAAGATATTAAAGACAACTGCAAACAAGCTATTCTTTTCTCTAGAAAATTCCACCGGATTCTCTCTCTGACAGTATATTATTTCGATTCTTCTCAGTAACTCACTGTTTCCAATGCTCAGTCAAGTCATACTACACATTTCCTTCTGGTTCTCTGTCATTCAATCAAACCAGTATGCAGTATTCATAACCAAATCTGGCATTTTCACCATTCTCACATCAGTCTCTGCTTTCCCAAATTAATTCTTCCACTACTCTTAGTTTCATCTTTGTTCCTTCCTTTCACACTCACTCACTTCTAAGCAATGCATCTTTCACATTTTACCCTCATTTTCCATTCCCACTGCCACAGCCCTAGATCAAACATTCATGACCCCACATCTAAACAATCACAGTAGTCTCTGTGTATGATGGTTTTTAATTTATTTAAAAACACATATTTTGTAAATAACTAAAATAGTTTATTATTAAACATTTAAAAATATATTAAGCAAAAACAAACAAAAATTCAAAATAACCTCAAAATTCTACTGCCTAGAATCACGCTCTTTGTTAACCTCATAATCAATCTTATTTCAGGTATTTTGAATGTGTGTGTGTGTGTGTGTGTGTGTGTGTGTGTGTGTGAGAGAGAGAGAGATCGACAGAGAGAGACAGACAGAGACAGACAGACAGACAGACAGAGACAGAGACAGAGAGAGACAGAGAATATCAAGTGAAATAAAATCCACATACAATAACATTGATCTTCCAGGTACTATGCTAAGCAGTCTATATATATCCTCTCCTTAAGTATTCATAAAAGTCTATGAAGTAAATATGACTACCCTCATTTCACAGATGAATAAACATACTCAGAGGGTCCTACATAGATAGTTAAGTGGGGAAACCAAGGAAGTTTGATGAATCCCAAAGCCTGTGCCTTTATCACTACACCATACACAGCCACGTGGTCACGTTGTGCATAGTACACCGCTTTTAAATTTAACAATGTAATGTGACTATTTCTAATGTTAAGTATACATTTTATAAGCATCGGATTGTGGGGGAGGGACAAACTTTCCTTTACCTTCAAGGTTATTCTGGCTGGCCTAATAATCAGATGCACATGAGACAGCTTAGCAAGAGAAAATAACCAAATCTGATACATACTTGTGTATGGGAACCCCACATACATGAGAGAGCCAGAGGTCCCACATGCATGAGAGGTTCAGAGACAGAAGGGGAGCATGGGTATATAAGACATTCTGAGTTAGGAACAAGGTAAGATGCCTTGCGGGCTTCAAAGGGTCATTTCAGGATGATAAGAGCCGATGGTTAGTAAATAAAAGTTTAGGGGAGGTTCCTCCTGAGCCTGTGGCTAAAGTTGCCTTTTGCTCAAAACAATCCACACACCACGCAGGCACATCTTGGGGTGACTTGTTCTGGACCCCTGCAGGATTATAGTATGTATAATACATTTAACCAAAATTTTAATTTAATGTATAATGTGAACATTTTTATATCAAATATACATTTAAAATTATAACATAGAAATCCATTGGATGGCTACTAGTATAACATGCTTCCTTTAACGACCCATCAATAGTTACTTAGTTGTTTTCAATTTTGCACTGTGAGAAACAAACTTAAACATTTGTGTATGTAAATCTTCAAGAATGATGAATTTATATGTATTTTTTTGATTAGGTGAAATTTTCAATATTGAGCACATATATATACGGGACACTTATATTGTGTGGGATAGTGCCAAGAGTGAAAAGAAAATAAGAGAAAGCCACAGCCAGGGGCCTGGAGCCAGGGCCCAGGTCTCATGCTGCCATATCCAGCATGGCCCACAGAGGAGTGTGAGAATGCCACATTCCAACCTGACTTTTCATGTCCCCATGAAGCTATATTTGAAAAAGTTCAAAGGAAGAAGAAGAAGAAAAAGAAGAATCCAGCTTAGTGGTTGCCTAATCTGTGCTCGCAGAAGCAGGGAGTTTACTATTTTTTTCAGAACTCCCAATTCTGTTTGTGCCTGCCCTTCACATTTTGGGAGCCGAATAAGAGGCCCACATACCAGGTGCCTAAATATTTAAAACAAACCCTTCATGGGAAGAAAAATAGTTGAATGTTCTTTCCACTCTTGGGTCCATCACATGCTCTGAGGTACCTCACATGTGTGTCTGGACATCTCAGCCCAGAAGTCTGAGGTCTGCATACTCCCCCTCTGGGCTCCCCAGACTCAGATGCACACACTGGCATGTTGGAAAGAAGTGTGTCACCTAAGAAACGCTAAGATCTTAGGCATGATTTGGGAGTATGTATAAGGATGAGATTACCTCCAACTGGTGGGATAGTTCATGAAGGAAGAGGACTCCCACAGGTGAAAATGGAAGAGATAATATGTGTGAGGTGTGGGCAGAAGCAAAGGAGTGCGTGCATGTCGGTGTGAATGAGAAAATAGCGGGTGTGGGGAGAACACTGGTGGGAATTTTGTGAGACAAGAACTCCTGTTAGGCTAACAGGACCTAAAATGATGTGTAAGGAGGTGGAACTTCATCCTGTAAGTATTGAGTTTTTTTGAGCTTGGAAATGACAGTCGACTAGATCTGTATTTTAGACAGCCAACTTCAATGGCAAAATTCAAAATGGATTGTAGGTGGTTGAAGACCAGTAAAGCAACTGAATATTCCTTCAAATTTCTTGCCTCTGCACTTTGCCTCACAATGTTCCTTCACAATACCAGGATGGAAATGACTAGTTCCCAGGCAACATGTAATGAACTGTGGAAAGACAAATGGTGAGTTTAATGCCGGCTCCTGGGTCTACCATCATATAGCACATAGAGCAGAAGATCAGTAGAATAACACCCGAGACACTTGCCTTCAGAGGATGTCCAGGCTTGTAAGTGTAGAACCCAAACAGCGTCTGAAAAGATTTTCAGTTGCAATATATTTATTGGCAAGTTTGTGTGAGTGTGTGTGTACGACATTGAATAGGCAGAGATACTGAAAATCTGAACCCTGTTTGCTATTTTTAAAAATATATTTTATTGATTTTTTTACAGAGAGGAAGGGAGAGGGATAGAGAGTTAGAAACATCGATGAGAGAGCAACATCGATCAGCTGCCTCCTGCACACCTCCTACTGGGGATGTGCCCGCAACCAAGGTACATGCCCTTGACCGGAATCGAACCTGGGACCTTTCAGTCCGCACACCGATGCTCTATCCACTGAGCCAAACCAGTTAGGGCCCCTGTTTGCTATTGACAGTATCTGCAGAGGGACATGGAGCAACAGTCTCCTGTATATTTTTTTGTACTGAAGGGAGATTATAGAAAGCACAGAGAGAAAGATAAAGACAGTTGCCGTAGGGATCCAATTTGGGAATCTAAAGAACCTTGCAAAACAAAATCTGTGGACACCTGGGGAAAATAAAATAAAGTATCTAGTGATTGATTATATGATGTTACTCTAGGCATAATTGTAGACTTGAAAAAGAACGTGTTATTTATGAGGAACTCTATAATTATAATCTTTCCATGAAATACATTATTTCCTGGCCTACCTGTAATCACCCCTGTGAGGCCATTTGTGAAAGGTCGAATCATTGATCTAATTTTAGTCTGTTGGTCACAGCACAGAGCTGAGGGTTGGTGGCAGACATTGCTGGCTATGAAATATCCAGTCACATCCTGTGAAGGAAGGTCTTAGTTCATTTTTAGGGTGAAGTTCAAATATTGCAAAGAAAGCTTTTCAATGTGCAAAAGGCATGTAATTTGGGTTTGTTGTCTTGTCTATTGACTTTGTGAAATTGAATGCAGACCTGTTGAAGATTTAGGTATTGCCCGCCCTCAAATTATATTCTTACACTTGACCTAAGCAACGCCATTTCCTTTCTCCCTTGCTCTAAGTGTCCAGTCCTTCACTAGGCCTTGCAGCTTTGCCTGATGGCCTCTCCCTCGTGCCTCTCTGTCCTCTAGGGCTTGTCATGTTTCCTGCCTGTTCAAGAAGGACGAGCAATAAAGCAGAAGGCTGACAGGCAGGAGACTGGGTTTTTATAATCTCTGCGCTGTCACTAACTAGCTGCTCTACCTCGGTCAAGTCCTTTTTATCTTCCTTACCTTATGTTTCCTTCATCAAAACATTTGTGACTCTAAGAAACATGGAATGTAATTATTTTAATAACAGCAGTGAGGGGTAATTAAAAGAAAGCTATCCAAAATATGAAGTGCTTTTGTGGTAATGCTACAGTGATGTCATGAATGCGGCAATGGATGTCATGGATACGTTTTCTTATATTTTGATGAGATTCTTTTCTCCCCATCACCTCAAAAAACTGTTCATCAATGAAGTGGTTTATCCCTCCCCCCCTTTAATCACCATGCACAAGGCTGTTCTATTAAGGGTATGAATGGGCCCCAATCCAATATTACTGTGTCCTTTATAAGAAGAGATCAGAACACAGACATGCACAGAAGGAAGACCATCTGGAGACAGTGGGAGAAGACAGCCATCTACAAGCCAAGGAGAGAGCCTTGATCCAGAATTGTGAGAAAACAAATTTCTGGTGTTTAAGCGACCCAGTCTGTGGTGCTTTGTTATGACAGCCGAGCAACCTAGCACAGCATCCTGGCTTTCTTCCCCAGCCCAGTCACTTTGCCTGCCACCCCTGAAGGCAGGGCTGCCAGAGGACTGGCTCTAGATGAGGAAGCATTTTCAGTGCCAACAGCAGGTTTCAGTTAGAGTAAGGAGAGACCTATTCTGCTCAAAAGTGCTAGAAGTTTCTTCAAAAAGTTAAGCATAAAATAAGCATTGGATTCAGCAATTCCACTCCTAGGTATATACCCCAAAGCATTGAAAACAGGTATTCAAACAAATACTATACACAAATGTTCATAGCAGCACTATTGATAATAGCCAAAAGATGAAAGCAACCCATATAAATGCCCTCCAACAGATGACTAGATAAACAAAATGTGGTGTCTCCATACAAGGGGATATTATTCAGCCATAAAAAGGTATGGAGTACAGACACATGCTACAGCATGGATGAAGTTTAAAAACTTTATGCTGAGTGAAAGAAACCAGACCCAAGAGGCCGCATATTGCATGGTTCTATTTCTAGAAAATGTCCATCATAGACAAATCTATAAGAGACAGAAAACAGAGTAGTGGTTTCCAGAGACGGGGGGCATGTGTGGAGGGAAGAGCAAGGGAAAGGGGAGTGATAATTTAATAGGTGCGGGGTTGTCGCTTTTTCCTTTTAGTTTCCTTCTGGAACTAGATTGAAGTGATGGTTGCACAACACTGAGAGTGTTCTAAGTGACATTGAATAGTACACATGTGAATGCCAAAAAGGTTGCTCTAGCCACTCATAATATATGCTAACATTTCTTGTGGAAGAATATTCTGAGATCTTATCAGTATTACAATTCCTGAATATGCATGGGTGTGGTCCAAGATGGATTTGTTTTATACCAGACTCTGTTCTGCATCAAATAATGAAAGAACAGCCATCCAAAAATTAGACATATAACAGGACATGGCTTACTGCAAAGAAACTGGGATTGGAAGCTGAGACCTGCATTCCAGCCCTGAATCCAACAATTCATAGTTTATACCCAAGTCCAATTGACTCATGACACAACATCTTAGCATTATATGTACTGTTTTCCCAGAAAAGATTTTTAACAGAATGTGTGATGTCATTTCTAGGCAAGAAATAGAGTAATAGTAGCCTCCATAGAAAACAAAAGACATTTTAGAAAAGTTATGAATCAAAAATCAATAGGACCATTTAGATTTGTGATTAAAGGAGGAATTATATTTGACAAAGAGAACGCCTGGTTAATGAGAGTTAGGTCTGAATGACTGAGAAAAGAAATAAAAAGCACAAGTCTTTGAGGGAAGGAGAAGAGAAGTAATGATCACACTATTTGACTTTGTGGACATGCCTTACAGAAATTGAAAATAAAGCCTGGACCTTTAGGGGCCATTTGTGCAGAAATTATAACTGAAGTCCTCTCAGTAGGTCTCTGAGAGAGAGGGTATAGAGTACAGATTTTCAGACTTCAGTGGGAATGATAATATCTTGGAGTTTCTTCCCCTGACTTCAGAGATCTGACTCAGTGGGTTTAGGACAGGGTCTAGAAATCCATCTATTCCACTAACCCCAATGATTTTGAAGCAGGTGGTCTGTTCCCCATTTATTAGGACAGTGGTTCTCATATTTTAACATGTATCAGAACCACCCACAGGTGGCTGAGCCTCAACCCCAGGGTTTCTGATGCAATAGGTCTGGCAAGGGGCTAGGTAATTTGCCATTCTAACAAAGCAAATGCTGATGCTCTGGTCTGGGAAACCACACTTTGAGAACCTCTGCCTAAGAATACACTGAAAAAAATGAAGCTGGAGACATCACACTGCCTGATTTCAGACTATGTTACAAAGCTATCATAATCAAAACAGTATAATACTGTGATAAAAACAGACATGTAGGCCAATAGAACATAATAGAAAACCTAGAAATAAATCCATGCATATGAAGTGAGTTTCTTGTAGACAACAAGTTGGGCTATGTTTTGTTTTTTCCCTCTTAAACCTAATCTCCCAACCTCTGTCTTTTAATGGGTATATTTAGACAATTAATGTTTAATGTAACTATTGATATATTCAGGGCAAGTCTGCCATTTTATTTATATTTTGTTTTTGTATGGTTTCATTTACACATTTACTTTTTCCCCTATATTCCTTGGGGCTACTTGAACATTTTTAGAATTCTATTTTGATTTATCTATAGTGTTTTGTGTATATCTTATTGTATACCTCTTGTTTTTTGTTCTTGCTCTAGGTATATTAAATATACATAATTTATCCAAGGTTACAGGTGTTGACAATTTACCAACTTAAGTGGTGTGCAAAGCATTACCTACCTCTGTGGTCCTACAACCCTTTTAGTGTAATTATCTTAATATTTTCTCTATATAAATTTTGAATCATATTAGACACTATTATAATTTTTGCTTCAACTGAGGAGAATGAAAGTCTATTATATTTATCCCTATTTTTGCTCTTCATGGGTTCTTCCTTTTGCCTGATATTCCAAGATTCTTTCTGTTTAGAGAATTTCCTTAGGATATTCTTTTAAGGCAGATATTCTTTCTGCCAGTGACAAATGCTCTTCGCTTTCCTTTAATCTCAGAATGTCTTGATTTCCCCTTTATTCTAAAAAGACAGTTGTACTGGATTTAGAATTCTAGGTTGACAGTACGCCCAGTACTTAAAACATGCTGTGACATATCCTTCTGACCCTCATGACTTCTAATGAGACATGTGCTGTCATTACACTGGTTTTACCTACCCTTATAGGTAATGCATCGCTTTAATTTTCCTGCTTTGAAGATTTTTTTTTTCTTTTTACTTTAACATTTAGGAGTTTAAAATTTAGTAGTCTAATGTCTCAGTGTGGAGTTCTTTAGGTTGATCCTATTTGGGATTTACTCTGCTTTTTGAATTGGTAGGTTTATGCCTGTTGGCAAATTTGGGAAATTTTCAGCCATATTTTTTTAAATACTTTTCCAGCTCCACTCTCTTTCTCTTCTCTTTTAGGGACTCAATGAGATCAACGTTAAATCCTTTGTTATAGTTCCACTGGTTCCTGACATTCTATTCACGTTTTGTTTCTAATTTATTTTTTCTCTTGTTTCGATCGGGCAATTTCTATTGTTCTATCTTTGAATTCACTGACTTTTACTTCCTTTCTATTCTGTTATTGAGCCCATTCATTGAATTTTATTTTATTTTTTACTTTACTATCATTTTTTTTAGCTTTAAAATTTCCATTTTGTTCTTTGAAATATATTTTATTTGTTAAGCCTTTTGAGTCTTTACAAAGGCTCTTTAAGGTTTTGCTGATATATTTAGGTTTTTAAATTTATTTCAACTATGTAATTGGTTGCTGAAATGTTGTTATGATGCCTGCTTTAAACTACTTACCAGATCATTCTAATATCTGAATCATAACGGTGTTTGTCTCTTTTGATTGTTTTTCCTTATTCAGTTTGAGATCTTCCTAGTTCATGGCATGACAAGTGATTTTCAACTGAAACCTGGATATTTTGAGAATTATGTTATATCACTTTGGATCTTATTTTAAAACTTGTGTTTTAGCAGGTGTTTTCTAACATCTCTCTGGTGGGTGAAGGGGATGCCATCTTTTTTATGCCAAGTGGAGATAGAAGTCTAGGTCTTTGTTGATGCCAGGGGAAGGAGAGGGCTTTTGTTACTGCTGGGTAGATGTGACAGTTCAAGAACACCATTAGATCACTGTTGAGTCCACCTTGCTTGGAGGAAGAAAGACACCTCATTGCTACTCCCCAGAAGTCCTCCATTGACACAGTGGGGGCTGATAAGAGACACTACCTATCATTCATTGATGGTGAGAGTCCTGACTCTCCATGAGTCCTCCTCTGAGACCTCCCCTGTGAGAGGGGGAGGGGTGCCTTGTTTCCACTGGGTGGGTGTAGAAGTCTAGGCTTCTCACATGACTCTGCCCTAATTGGTATGCTTTCCTGTCTCCATCTTTCAGGTCTTCTTATATTTACTTTATATATAACTAGGGGCCCAGTGCATGAGTTCGTGCACCTTGAAAAGCACTGTGGGCCATGAGGCTGCGGTGGGCATAGGGACGGGTCTCAGCCCATCCTCCACACCCTTGCCTGGCACCTCCCACCACGCCCCTTCCCCCTGCCTGGTCCCCTGTCTGTCAGCAGCCCCTTTCCTGCCGCTGCTGCTCCCATGCAGAGCAATTGGAGTCGGCACCAGCAGCAGGTGCCAGCGGGGCCGGCACTGCCAGTGGGTTCGAGCGGCAGCTGCTGCTCTGGTTGCCCCTCAGGAGCAGGGGGAGGTGGATAAGCCCTCAAGGGAGAATGGGGCTGGCAGCCACTGCTTGCACCCACTGAGGGCACCAAGCAATTGGGGCCAGCACTGGGCGCCGGCAGCGGGTGTGAGTGGTGACTCTGGCGCCAGCAGCAGGTGCAAGCACCGGGTGGGACTGTGGTGCACAGGAGCAAAGAATTTTCAGTAACCACCAGAGGCTTGCCCTGATGACAGTGACCGGCGCCCCGCCTTGGTCTGGCGCCCCTGCTCACCTGCTCCACCATCCTGCCACGGCAGATGCCTACCATGTTCCATGCTCTGCCACTGGCTGTCGACACCCACCATGTTTTGCGTGTGCCCCCTGGTGGTCAGTGCACATCATAGCGACCAGTTGTTTGGTTGTTCAATTGTTTGGTTGTCCCACCATTCGGTCTATTTGCATATTAGGGTTTTATATACATAGATATCCACAGTTTTCAGCTGTACTTAGTGTGAGAAAAAAGAAAATGTACAAATGCTCCATTTTTGTGGAAGCTAAAGTCTGAGAATTTTCTAATTCATTTTTTGCATAAGTAGCCCACTTACATGATACAAATGCCAACAAACTATAATAAATGATATAGTGAAGACTCTCTTTGTGTTCATCTTCTGCCTATTTTTACTTTGCCTCCATAGTTTCATTTTTTATTAAGAATTAATTTTTCAAAATTTATTTATGCATATATAGGGAGATGATAAATACATACGGTTTTGTACACCTCTTTTTTTTTTTTTACTGATTCTTTCCCCCTCCCCTTCCATTTATCTATATATTTCAGAGACCTTTTCATATCAAGAACATAAAGAGCTTTCTTTATCTTTTTTACAGTCTGTAGATTTCCACTGCATGAATTGAATTTGGTATTTTCCAAATTGTGTCGGTAAATTGTAAATTGCCTCAGAAGTATTAATATCTTTCTATAATATGTAATCTATCAGTGTTTATTCTCAGTTAAACTGTCAGATGTTTGTGCACGCTTGGAGCCAGCTTGTGTGTTTTCCCCTCTAGAATTGTTTACATGTGATATGTTTATTTTGAAGATAAAGAGCATTTTTCATATCTTTTCTTTTATAAATTGTGTTTTCCAGATGATCTCAGGGATTCCATGATTCTGACCTCATAGTTGAAAAAGAAACATGCCAAGTCTAATTGTGGGAGTTACAGAGTGTTTTTAATTGCAGGAAAGAGCTACGCAAGAAGCTCTGGGATGTTCTCTCTCCACTTGCAGGAGAATGCCAGCGAGCACAGGCTCTCCCTAGATTCCTGCCCTTATACAGTACTTCTCCCTTCCCTGTTCCAAAGGCTGCCTCATGGAGCCTGCAGGCAAGTGCAGTCCATCTAAGCCCGTGCTGTGATTTGTCTGAGGTTTTGGGCAAAAATGTTTTACAAGATTTGCCAGCCCACATGAATTAGTCCAACTTAACCACCTGATGATAAGAAATGGGAAGCTTTTGGTTGACACAGAAGGCTGTTCAGTTGCCACAGATATGGAAACCACGAAGAAAGAAACAAAAAGACGTTTCGAGAGGTTTTTGTGTGTTTTTTTTTAGAGACGGAGGGCTCTGTCTCTAGCTCCGAAAGACTCTATTTCTAGCTTTCTTGGCATCATGCTCACAACTTTTACTGTGATTTCTGCATGTGAGACTTACACCTGATGTGAAAAAAGACTGAATCAAGATGTAATTTTCCCTTCTATTTCTACATGCAACCATAAGGCTTATTTTAATGCAGTCAGATTGGTTTATTTTAATGCAGTCAGATTGTTAGGTCAGATGGCTAGTTCAGAGTATGGCACAAAGTAGTCGTTCAATCAGTATTACTAAATAAATAATGTCAAGGAAATAAACCAAGCTGCTTGGAGACTCTCAACTTGTTAGGTATTTTGATGGGCTCAAACGATGTGTCAAGACACTAGTAGCTGACACATCCTTTTTTCAATTTTTGTTTTTATTAATGAAATCAAGATTTTGCTCAGGGAAGATGATCCTAATTAGGGAAAAGTCCTAATTACTCTAAGCCAGTTTGCTACTCTACTCTCCTTGCAAAATATTTATTTTAGGAATAGGGATGTGAAATAATCGTGACCAGTTAAATATAAAAGGCAATAATACTGGTTTTTTTAATAATGAGATTTATTCATTTTGTGTGTGTGTGAAATGTAAAGTAATTGTGTGAAGTTTCCTCACTCCTGAAAATGTGGCAGCTATTTTGACTGAGCTTGACTGAGGACAAAGCCAATCTCTGAGGATGGCAGAGTAGAAAATGGGAAGAACTCAAGTTTTTGATAATCTTATTAAGCCCAGAATATACTAACTCTGGATCCTTGTTATGTATCATTCAAGTGATATGATACATTTTCTATATTATTTAAGTTGTGACTTGTTTTCCTTTATTTGCAACCAAAAGCATCCTGATACCATATCTTAATATGCTACATTTGAAAAAACAAACAGCACTGATAACTCATTTGTGAAAGTGCATATATTCAAGTACACATTGGTCATATAGATTTGGAAAAATGGCGGCTGGCGACTATACTTAGCTTCTATTTGTTAAGTCCTCTGAAGAGACATGGATTTTGTACTAATGTAGAATTATTTGATGAATATAATGTCACAAGTTCAGAAGGTACTTACAGATTTTGAATAAAAGACACACTATTAGATTATTTTATAATCCCCTGATGTTCTTGCATTACCATGCAGCTTTTCAAACAGTATAACTTACTTCCAAGAAAATCTGAAAGATCTGAAGGAGAACTCTGTTCCTCAAGAAGAGACAGTTTTCATGAAGTTTATGAATCCTTTCATGAAACTGGAATTTCTGATGAGGTGATAAAACCCTGAGATATGCTTGCACCAATTGCTCTGTGAAAGTATATTTTCTTATGGATTTACAGAACTCAAAACGGAGTTATTTTTATTGACGTAAATCTAAAATCAGAATTGAGTTCTGACCCATGAACATTTATATATTTTCCCAGGAGAGCTCAGTTCAATCTGTTACATATCACCATTTGTACTGATCAATCATGGCTGATCAATGACGAGCACTAGGCATCCAAGGTGGCAGCAATCCGTTCTTGGCTGAAACTCCAGTGTATTACTTTTATGTCATACACCTTTTCAGTAGCCTTGGGAACTGCACATTTATTAGGATCAATTTATAATTTACTTTTGTAGGAGATTATTTTGAAAAGCTAAAATTGAGGAAGCAGCTGTCAACAAGTCCATGCTTTTAGACAGTCGATAGACATTTGCATGGAGAGCCAGAGAGAGGAAAATGCCTTTAGTTGTATTATTTGTTATAAGATGCAATGAACTTGCAAACATCTTATTGACATTGTGGGGGGAAATTTTATAAAATATCTGGTAACAATGGCATGATAAGTAAAAATTAATTTTGCTGTTTCTATTGTTAGCAATTGGTTATTTCTAAATTATAATTGGTATTTTCTTTATTCAATGTGTTGTCTGTATTAATTTATTTGAATAAACATTATCATATTTGTATGTTTATAAATCACTTCAACAAAATCTATTGTGATTTTAGTTTCATTAACCTTCTTTTCCATCAATTTTTTTCTTCAAAATTGTGGTTTCAGGGATCTAACTGTTCTAATTTGGGAATGCCTGCTGTATATTGACTTTGGGACAGGGGTACAGTTTTTGTATTGCTGCTAAAAATCCATGTTTTTGAACATTTTTAAACAATAAACATTCTCACGGAGTATGTATTATACATATGTTTCACTTTTGAGAAATTTGGATTCTTCCTCTATATTTTTATTTCTAGAGCTCATATATGCCCATGACTTGACTTTGAATGTCATATCTTAGCAAATGCTACATATGCTATTGTGATATAACAAAATATACATATTTGATCTTTGTGCCTCGCTCCTGGCACAGGACTCCTGAAACTCTTAAACTTGCCTGAGTGATAGGAGTGAGAGAAGCATCTTTTGTTATTCATTAGCCTCCCCTTTTACCTAAATCTGAGTTTATACTAATGAGGTGACAAAGGATGGAAGCTGGTTGCCAGAGTCACCAACCATGCGATTAGGTTAGGAGTTTCAACCCCATTCCCTGAGTTAATTACCAATAGCGACTGATTTAAACTATCATGCCTATTTAATGGAAACACCAGAACACCCTAAATGGAGTCTGAGGTGCTCCCACCTGTGAAGTGGTTGGAGCCCCCTAAACTCCACCTGGACCCTTCTGGACCTTGCCCTTCATACCTTTCCGTTTGGCTGTTCATTTGCATCTTTTATGATAAACTGGTAGTAGTAAATAAACCGGCAATAAACAAAGCATTTCCCTGAGTTCTGTGAGCTGTTTTATAGCAAGCTATTGAACCTAAGGATGGAGTCACTGGAACCTCCAATTTTCAGCCAGGTTGGACAGAAGTGTGGGTAACATGAGGGACCTAGGACTTGTGATTGGCATCTGAAGTGGAGGGCAGTCTTGTGAGACTGAGCCCTTCACCTGTCTGTACCGGGTAGTTAGTGTCAGAATGAATTAAATTGTATGACGGCCAGTTAGTGTCCAAAGAGAGCTGGAGAATTGCTTGGTGTAGAAAACCCATACATTTAGTGTTAGCAGTGTTTTAAGTAGAAAAAGTTATATATCTATATCTATCCATCTATCTATCTATCTATCTATCTATCTATCTATCTATCTATCATCTATCTATCTATCTATCATCTATTTTCTGATTCCTTTACCTGAACATATTATGAGTACCACAAATATAATATTTCTGCAGCCAAAACTCATGTCTGCATTTGCATTCTTTAAAATTACTTCTCTGTTATTTCTATTTTTTTCCTACACCCTTCATAGTGACTCAGGTTTGAAACTTCAGAACCATTTTTTATTTCATCTTCTCCTTCAACTCCAGTGTATATAATCTGCTGCCAAAATGCATTTTCTGCTTCAGGTGGTATTTGAAATCAATCAAATACCAAACATGTATTAAGCCCTCCATATGCTCACTACTGTGATAGCTATATTGGGGACACACAAGAGATCTTAAACTTGATGCAACAAAAGCATAGAAGATCACACCCAGGTGGTCTCACCATTTTCCTAGTCTGTCTGAATAAAAAGTACCAGCATTAACTTGTTCAGCAAGTAGTCACCATATGCGCAGATATGACACCATTTCTATCCACTAGGGCTTATGAAGTAGATGTCTAATTTGTGGGAGGACTCTGTTGCAAGAATCTCAGCATGTTGAAAATGAGCACAAAGTATAACAACAAGAAATCACAGACCAAATAACCCACAGGGGATGAGCCATTACATTAGTACAAGAAGTGTAGTCTGGATCTTAGACTGGAACCTTTAGCTTCTTTGACCCTCCTGAGAAGATAACTATGAGTATGGGTATAAGTAATATGCCTCCCCTTGCCCTGCTAACCTCCCGAGAGAGCTTAAATTGGGTAGATGGAATGCCTTAATTTTTGCATCTAGTACCTCTTACAGACCAGTATATCAAGACCATCACTCACCAAATCTCTTTTGAAATTGATTTTTGGTATCCTTACCAATTGCTCATGCCACTTACTACCAGCCTTTACAGATGGTCAGAATTCAGGGTGATGATTACTAGCATAGAGATACCCAGCGAGGTCCATGGCGTGCCATAGGACTGGCACCTCCCTTTCGAGGCTCTGGGGTAGAGTGAGGAGGGGAATCAACACAGATGCTTTAGAGGAGGTAACATCTGAATGAACACTTACAGAACAAGTGTGAGTCACCCAGTTGAAAGAGATTAGGGAGAGCAATTCAGGCAGAGAACATAGAACACGTAATGGCTTTGAGAGAGAGATAAGACAGCATGGCACTTTCAGAGAACTGTAAATTCAGATATGGAGGATCGTATACAAAGCAGTGGGGGAGGAGGGAGTGTAAGTGAGGCTGGACTGAACTGGGTGTCACAGGTCAGAACATTAAGTTCCTGATGTGCCAGGCTCCAGAGTTCCTGAAGGCTATGAGTAATCTGAAGAGAATTTAATGGAGGAATGTGACATGAATATATATATATATATATATATATATATATATATATATATATATATATCCCAAACACCACTGCAATGGCCTTTAAAATAATGGATTATAGGAGTATAAGACAAGAAGCAGGAAGTGCAATCAGGAGGCTGTTGCCATAATCTAAGCAAGAAATAATGAGTATTAAATAGCTGCAGTGCCATTGAGGATGGAGGGAAGAGAGGATTCAAGAGCATGGTGGTTCAAGGAGCAGAGGGAGTGAGAGAGAACTGGGTTTCTGTCTTAGGCAACTGAGAAAACAGAGCTGGAACTTAGAGTGTAAGTGACTGATGAAAGGGCCCTGCCCAATTTAGCATGGCCGGGTTTTCAGAGGGGTGATTAAGAAAAATGCTGAGGTAAGGCCCCTAGCTTTGATGGCCACTAGAGAATTTCCAGGGGCCCCGGTGACGTGAGGCGGGGAATGTCAGCCACATTATAGGGCTTCAAGGAGGGAAGAAGTGGAATGAAGCTTAGACCAGTTTCACCTTTAGACTTCCGGAACAGAGAGGAAGGTGAAACATGATGACAGATGGAAGGAATACCAGGGTAAAGGAAAGTGTTATCATTAATTTAAAAATTGTAAATGAGACTTAAGCATGTTTGTAGACTGAGAGGGAGAGATTGCAGAGCAAAGAGGAATTAGAACGATGAAAGAAACAAGGGCCCAGAAGAGTTAGGAAGGGATGGAGATAATAATGAAAGGGGTGGGTTTAGTGTTGGGGAAAACGACTATGAATGAACCCTTTTCTCTAAGATAGGAGGGAAGGAAGAGATCATGTGAGACGAGTAAAGGAATTTTATACGGAAAGGAGAACATGACTGTAGAGGAGTTTTTTATTTTTATTTTTTACAGAGAGGAAGGGAGAGGGATAGAGTTAGAAACATCAGTGAGAGAGGAACATCCATCAGCTGCCTCCTGCACACTCCCTACTGGGGATGTGCCTGCAACCAAGGTACATGCCCTTGACCAGAATTGAACCTGGCACCCTTCAGTCTCTATCCCAGTGATGGCAAACCTATGACACGCGTGTCAGCACTGACACGCGTAGCCATTTCTGATGACACGCGGCCGCATGCCAAGGATGAAACATTTGCTGCTCCTGAGGATGAAACATTTGTGACTAGAGTCTTGGAGTTAGTTTTTTCCTCAAAGTGACACACTACCCGAGTTATGCTCAGTTTTTTGGCGAAGTTTGACACACCAAGCTCAAAAGGTTGCCCATCACTGCTCTATCCACTGAGCCAAACCGGTTAGGGCTGTAGAGGAGTTTTGAGGTAAACAATACGAAATCAAAGAAGTTCATGTGAACAGTGTCCATCTCTCTGGGTGACACTTGCTGCTCTTGGCTCAGCAGCTCAGGGAAATGTGACTGGCAGCCAGTGGGGCAGGAGCAAGGGCTCTTTGGGGATCAATTAGCATGAATTCATAGAAAAACCTCTCAGCATGGCTTTGAAAACCTTTTTCAGGGTTCCGGGCCTGTTAGGGACTCTAAGGAAAGACTAAGGGAAGACCAAGAGAGCGATCTAACAGCAGTCTCCTTACCTCCCATGCCTCACATTCTGCATCCACACTACATGATGTCTGTTCCTCAACTCACACATGTTCTCCAAGTTTATCAGCAGCCGTGTCTCAACAGCCAGGCACAGTGCTTACCAGAGTATGTGTTTGTGAAAGAAACAGAGAAGCAGAGAGGAGAAGGCCAGATAAGGAATATCCTTCATCCCTGACACGTCAGTGTACTTGCTGTTTACTGATGGAAAACTTTTGCTTTTTCCTGCCTCTGCATCTTTGCTCAGGCTTCTACCAGAATTTTCTTCTTTTACCATCTGAACGCAGAACAGTTACGATCCACCTTAAATGCTCCCTTTGGAAGCCTTCTCTGGTCACCTCCCCTAGACTAGCTCTCTCTCATCTCTGAATGTCTCTGGTACTATGCATAGCTGCTGTGGACTTCATTGTCTATAATAATAAGAGCGTAATATGCTAATTAGACCGGACGACCTTCCAGACGTCCTTCCGAATGACCTTCTAGACAAAGCCCAGGCTGTGAGGAAAGCCTATGTCCTGGGTGCTGGAGGGAAGCTGGTGCCAGCAGCTGGGGGAAGGAAGGCCTACTCTTGCACGAATTTTGTGCATCGGGCCTCTAGCATTTTATATTTCCTTATTGTTTTTTTTGTATATTTACCAACCTCATTTAGTGTGGTTCTTGGATATCACATTTTACATTTATTTATATCTTAGACTACATACTGTCATATAATAAATACTCAATATTTTATTTAAAAAACATATGAAATAAACAAAGAAGAGCTATCAAAAGATAAATATCTCTGAGATACAATGGCATGGTAAAAAGACCATGAAATTAAAGTTAGGCAACCCTGAATTTAAATCACAGCTTATAATCAGATCACTAGCTCAGTGAACTTAGACTAGTTACTTAACCTCTCAGAGCTTCCATTTTCTTAACTATAAAATTACTACTTTGCAGTCTTAAGAAGATTAGAAATGATGTAATCACCTAGCAAAAAGCTTTGTACATAGTAAATATTCAATAGAGAGTACTTCTTATTTGCTTGATTGTCTGTTCTTTTATTTTTAAAGCGTAACAGAGTTGCAAAGACCCAAGAATATATTCTCTACTAGTGACCCAGTGCACAGATTTGTGCACATTGAAAGGAAATTAATTAGAAGGTGGCCGGTGAGGCAGGACTGGGTGAGACAGGCCGGACACGCCCTGGAGCCAACCTTCCGAGGTCTCTCCTCGGCTGGCTACCCCTGGGATGGCGCCATGGCTCGAAGGACGTCTTCGGAGTGAGCAGGTCCCTCTGGCAGGTCCTTTGGCCTGGCCTGTGGGGATTGGGCCAAAATCACCTCTCTGACATCCCCCGAGGGGTCTCGAAGTGTGAGAGAGCACTCTGCAAAGTGGCTGTCATATAGGGTATGGAAGGCAAATGCAAGTGTGCAACAGTGCCCCAGCAACAACATAACCCATGGCCAAAGGTGGAATCACGTGGCCCCAAGAGGAATCAGGCTCCCTCCTCTCTGGTTTTGGGGTGCATCACCTGAGAACCGCTGCTGCCAAGTCACTGCAGCTCGGCAGCTCCTGCGTTGAGCATCTGCCCCCTGGTGGTCAGTGCACGTCATAGCGACCAGTCGGATGGAGGGAGGGACACTTAGCCTATTAGCCTTTTATATACATAGACTAGAGGCCTGGTGCACGAAATTTGTGCACGGGGGTATGTGTCCCTCAGCCGTCTGCACCCTCTCCAATCTGGGACCCCTCGAGGGATGTCCAACTGCCCATTTAGGCCCGATCCCGGTAGAACAACCCTTTCACAATCCAGGACTGCTGGCTCCCAACTGCTCACCTGCCTGCCTTCCTGATTGCCCCTAACCACTTCTGCCTGCCAGCCTGATCACCCTCTAACCACTCCCCTGCCAGCCTGATTGATGCCTAACCGCTTCTGCCTGCCAGCCTGATCACCCCCTAACCACTCCTCTGCCAGCCTGATTGATGCCTAACTGCTCCCCCGCCAGCCTGTTTGCCCCTAACTACCCTCCCCTGCAGGCCTGGGCACCCCTAACTGCCATCCCCTGCAGGCCTTGTCTCCCCCAACTGCCCTTCCCTGCAGGCCCGGTCACCCCCAACTTCCCTCCTCTGCCAGCCTGGTCACCCCTAACTGCCCTCCCCTGCAGGCTTGATCACCCCCAACTGCCCTCCCTTGCAAGCCTGGTTCCTCCCAACTTCCCTCCCTGCTGGCCATCTTGTGTCCACATGGGGACAGCCATCTTGTGTGTTGGAGTGATGGTAAATTTGCATATTACTCTTTTATTAGATAGTATAGAGGCCTGGTGCATGGGTGGGGGCCAACTGGTTTGCTCTGAAGGGTGTCCCGGATCAGGGTGGGGGTTCCCTTGGGGCATGGGGTGGCCCGGGCAAGGGGCCTATGGTGGTTTGCAGGCCGGCCACACCCCCCGGCAACCCAAGCAGAGGCCCTGGTATCTGGGATTTATTTATCTTCTATAAATGAAACTTTGTAGCCTTGAGTGGAGGCCAAGTCAAGCCAGGGCTGTGGGAGCTTAGCTTCCTCCATCACCGGGGCAATTCAAGCCTCCTGCTCTCTCCAGCTCCATGGCTGCTGCCATTTTTGTTGGGATTTATTTATCTTCTATAATTGAAACTTTGTAGCCTTGAATGGAGGCCTGGGCCTGCCAGGGTGTGTGGAAAGCTTGGCTTCCTTCATTGCCAGGGAAACCCAAGCCTCCTGCTTGCTCCATGGCCACAGCCATCTTGGTTGGGTTTATTTGCATACTCACTCCTGATTGGATGGTGGGCGTGGTTTGTGGGTGTAGTGGCATGATGGTTAATTTGCATATTACTCTTTTATTAGATAGGATAGCTTAAATAGTAACTACAGGAAGCTAGAAATAAACTATTGACATGCATTAAACTGAACTGGAAGAAACCCAAGGCATTCTGTTTATAATCTGGCCTTGCATCCTGTAAGCAATTGGCTACAGCGGCTGATGGATGCAGCTGAAGGACGTCAGGTGCTGTCAACCTCACTGCTCAGTGCAGGTGCTTATCCAGGGGTCTGCACTAACCATGCAGAAAATGGCCTCATGTGCAGATGGTCTGGGCTTCACTTTGTTCACTCTGAATAGTTGACCATGGCCAATCTGCCACAGGGAATAATCCTACCCTAACCAGATGGAGGGATCAATTCACCAAGTATTGTCTCTTTTCGCATTTCTAATGACTATAAGTGCATGAAGTCATCTTTCTATTAAGGAAACATCTTTTATACTAAAAAAGTTTATGGTTAATCTGGAGGAATTCTTTGCCCATGAATTCTGGAATTAGTGAACGTCTTGCTGGGTGAGCAGCAGGGAACTGAGGCCTGCCACCCAAAGTGAAAACAGGCCACAGTGCAATGGCAACCACTGGGGTAATTGGATGTGTATTCAGGGAACCACACGGTTGCCAAGGAGAAATGCACTGTGATAGGGTGTTTAGAATAGAGCAAGTATTTTAGGGAGAGGAAAAAATAGCCAATTCTATTTTGCCAGACATCATTTGTAAATACCTTTCCATCCAAAGATGAAAGATTATATGCAAACAAGTATGCCAATAACTCTTTTCAACAAACACTTGTCTACACTTGGCAAAGAAATGTAACATTTTCAAGAGCGTTGTTGCAATGATGTGCTTCTCTGCTAATATCAAACAGAGGCGGCTAACCCATGCTGTCCTCAGAGGCTCCTTCTTGAAAGGTGTGTGGGTAGAGATGTGGGCGCAGCAAGCTCTGTGACTGGATTCCTGGAACTGGTGGTAATAACCTGGGTGATACAGGTATAGCAGGTGCTGCTAGTGCTTTAGGTGTATCTCAAAGGCCATCCTCCAGGCTCCCTCCTCCTTAAGCTCTTGTCTTGATACTCCCTCTTGCATATTCTCTGCTTCAGTTATGCTCAGCTACTCACAGTATCTACAATAAACCACGCTCTTGCTTCCTCGCCAGCTACTCTGCATATTGTTGCCTGTGCCTCAACACACCTACTGAACTTTTCCGCCTGGGCAATTCCTAGTTTCCCTTCAGGAGTCAGCTTTGACATCCCCCTTAAGAAAGTCTTCCCTGAACAGACCATAAGATGCTCCCGCCCTGTTCTCCCATATTACAGGGCACTTCCCCACACATAACACATGCCACATTAAATACAGAGATTACCTGTTTGTCTCTCCATTAGTCTAAAACTCCTTAGAGGCAGATGCTGGATCTTGTTCATAGTTAGATCCTCAGTGCCCAGCAAGTCACTCAGGACATAATAGGTGATCAGTATGATGGATTAATGAATAAATAAGTGTACTCCCCAATAGCCTAGTAACAGCATGTTAATAGGGTGACTAAATCATTGTTTTGCCCCCGATGTTCCTTGTCTTGGAAAAATCCCCCAGTCCTGGGCAATCCAGGACAGTTGATCATCCTGCATGTCAGCCAAAATATAAAGTACATCACACTGCAGAGACATGAGTTAATGTGTATGGCAGGTAGCAACAGCTTAGTCACCACTGTGGTTAATATCACCCTAAAAATGAAATACTTATAACAGATGATTCCAAAATTCCTTCCCAGCCCAACATTAATCCTGTGACTTCAGTTTTGGGGTGGTAGCTGTAAAAATGATTTCAAACACTGGTAGGCTGAGGCTAGTCAGTAAATTTTAATTTAAGTGCTGTAGCTGCATCACTACCATGTGGGGAATGTTTTGCATCAATTCCTGGCCCATAAAAAAGTTTCTGAAACTATGGGGTTTTTAATCTAACTCCTGCCTGGCTGAAAAAGATTTACACCTTCATCTTAGTGTTTGACCATTTAAAAAATATATATTTTTTTATTTATTTCAGAGAGGAAGGGAGAGGGAGAGAGAGATAGAAACATCAACGATGAGAGAGAATCATTGATCAGCTGCCTCCTGCACACCCCACATTGGAGATTGAGCCTGCAACCTAGGCATGTGCCCTAAGTGGGAATTGAACCATGACCTCCTGGTTCATAGGTCAAAGCTCAACCACTGATCCACTCCAGGTGAGCTATTTGACCCTTTTCTTTCTAGTTCATGTGGGATTTTTCAAAAACACAAGTTAATAATCCCAACCCCTTGCCATTTAAGCAAACGACATGTTCTATGTATCCAAAGAATAAGTTATTACTTAGTCCAGCAGAAGTTTTGTGTGAAACTGACTTTTTTGTTGTTTTTCTACTTTTTTTCTGAGATGTACTGCTTGTGTGTGAATCCCTACACACTTCAGTATGGAAAAGCAATTTTATTTTTTCCTAGAAATTCAGAAACAGCGGCTCAGTGTTTTATGGGGGAGCAGAGAGCACCTGTGGGACATGAGGAATCTGAGCATGGGTATAGTGGGGCCTTGGAGGAGAAAGATTGTATGAGGAAAAAAGAGGATGGGGAACCCTGTGGGGGGCTGTTGAGTCATAATTAATGTGGGTGAATGGAGTTGTGACACAGTCACTTTCTCTGAAGGTGGGTATGTGGAGAGCTCGGTCAATGAAATGATGCTGTGCATGGCCCAGAGGTTCTAGTCTGACATCAAACAGGGGTTCTGCAAAGCCTTGGGGAGCAGAAATAGCCATCATAGTAGCCACGGTGCTGCCAGAGTTCTTCCCAGTTTGGGACTAGACCTTCCCTGGACTTTGCGTTTGTGCTGCATTGAGTCCTTTGGGGGGGCACTATGTGATACCAGGACTGGGGCAGGCATAAAAGGATAAAAATGAACCTTCTGATGTGGTGGTTTTAAAATATGTCCATAGGCAAAAGGTGGGACCTAATTCCCCTCACTTCGGGTGCGGGCTGTCCTTGTGATTTGCTTCTCATGAATAGAATATGGTGAAAGTGACATGTGACCTTTGAGAGCATATCATAAGAGGCATGTGGCCTTCTCCTTGCTCTGTCTCTTGCATCACTTGTTCTGCAGTCATGAGGACACCCAAGAAGCCTATGGAGAGGCCACATGATAAGGAACTGAGACTATCTGCCAGCCAGGAACTGGACCAGAGCATCCTGCCAACGCCAGGTGAATGAGCCACCTTGGGAGCGGATCCCCCAGTTCCAGTCAAGCCTTCAGATGGCTGTAACTCAACCAACAGCTTGACTGCAACCTCATGAAAGGCCCTGAGGTAAAATCACACAGCTAAGAAGCTCTCAACTTCCTGACCCAGAGAAACTCTGAAATAATAAATGTTTGTAGTATTTTTTAACCACTAAATTTTAGAGCAATTTGCTAGACAGCAATAGCAACTAATATATCTATCAATCCAGAGATGGAATATTAGGCTTGTTTTAATAAAATTTGCTGAAATAAAAGAATATGACTCCACTTACCCTCTGAGTAGTATGTTGCAAATGTATGCATTTCCTCTCTACTCTGCTCCATGGTGGTTTGGAGTCTGGCCTCCGGAGACTGGTATTCTTACAGTGGTAAACTCTGGAACCGTCATGTAGTTTTAGGACCAGCAACTATATTCAGTTATGACAAGTCAACATGAAAAATCGAGTCAGCAGGAAAACTGAGAATGAGAAAAGAGATTTGTTTCCTGAGAGAAAGGGTAAGCCTCTCCATGAAGATCCTAGTTTTCAGCAGAACCCACTATATTTTCTTCATTGGGATTCTATGAGATTCCAGGGTATCTTTCCAATTGCTTTGTTTTTATTTGAGACTAGAGGCCCAGTGCATGAAATTTTTGCACTGGGGGTGGGGGCGCGTCCCTCAGCCTGACTGTGCCCTCTCACAGTCCAGGACCCCTTGGGGGATGTCTACCTGTCGGCTTGGGATCAGGCCTAAGCCGTCAGTCGGATATCCCTCTCACAGTCTGGGATCCCTCTTGCAATCCTGGACCCCTCGCTCCTTACCCCCTGCCTGCTCGCTGCTCCTTACTGCTTGGCTCGCTGGTCTTTATTGCTGCTGCAGAGGCGGGAGAGGCTCCCGTCGCCACCACTGCACTCGTCAGCCGTGAGCTTGGCTTTTGGCTGAGCAGTGCTCCCCCTGGGGGAGCACACTGACCACCAGGGGGCAACTCCTGTGTTGAGCGTCTGCCCCCTGGTGGTCAGTGCGCATCATAGCGACCGGTCATTCCACTGTTCAGTCAATTTGCATATTAGGGTTTTATTATATAGGATAATTTGAACAGTTTTTTCCTTTCTTGCAACCAAGTGGCCTTTTTAAGACAGCATCCCAGCATCCTTTGTTTCTGATCACTTATTTCTACTCTGTAACAGCATCTGTGAAACAAAAGAAATTGATCTTGGGGTCATGTTTTCAGCAAGGCTAGTTCTTACAACACAAGACTGGACAACATACACGAAACTATTCTTATAGCAAAAATAATTCTTATAGAAAGCTAACCTCTAACAAGCAAGTCATTCCTGGAGGGCTTCAGGGTATAATCCAAGGGGAAGAATAGTAATTTCATAGCTGAGTGTAAAGAATATAGAAATGTACTCCCCTCTTGAGTAAAATGTGTTCTAAACAACCTTAAATTCTGGGGAAAATTAAAGGCTTCAACCAAAAATGTCCCAAAAGCCACATAAGATATTTCTGAATAGTCAAAATGTTTTTTGGATTTCTCACCTAATTTCCAATAAATGGTAAATATTTGAGACATGAAAATATGAAGTACACATACATTTAAGAAACTTAATCTATGATTAAAAATAAAGTGCAAGAAAACAAAGTAGAAAATCAACTGCTCTAGCCCCAGAATAAAAAGACTATGAATAATTTCCTGAGAACAAAAAACCCTGCATGCCTCTGAGAGTGCTGCATTGATTCCTAACAGTTAGGTGGGGGAATGTCAACTTGCAACTGCAAAGTGTGTTAGACAGATATTTACTGGCAATCTTCCAGAAGAAAGCAACCCATGTGTGGTGGAAATTCAACATAGCTGAGGTTACTGTTCAAAAATAAAGAGTCATTTGCAGGGTGAGGAGACTTGCCTGTACCACCCACATTCCAATACTTGCTGTTGATTTCTAAAAGGTTTTGTTTACTGGTTCAATCTGACCTGATTTGAGCCTCTGGGGATTCCCCATTGGCAGCTTCGATTGCAAATTTATTTTTAGTTCAGAGATGATTTGAATAAAAACTGACTGTTCAGGTTGTCAGTACTATGAAAACATATAGAAGGACATACACATACCCACATACACACATACACACGATTCCTCTAGGGAGACATTGTGACACTTTTAGTAAAGTTTATTTAAAAGTAATCTTTCTGCTCAAAATTCCTTCTGTTAAAGACCCCAAATAATTTTCCAGTTCACCCACTGGACAATTTATTTTTAAAAATTCTGCGATGGAGATTTTAGAGATCAGAGCAATGATGGGAAACAAAAGACCATTCGATCAAATGATTTTTTTTTCTTCTAAAAATGTTAAGGAATCTCTTTGGAGGCTGTAGAGAAGCGACTTGGGTTCCCTCTGATATGCACAGGCCCCGTTGGAATGCTGAGGAGATGCCTTAGCTTTGCGCTTTTGGAGATCTGGGTGGGATGGAAGAACACAGTGGCATTTGGGGTTTGGCAAAACCTTTCAAATTATTTTTCAAACACTTTAGGTTTGGCAAAGGCAGATTCAATTTTGCCAAATGCCTTTTTCATGACTTTGGGACTCAAGGGTACCTCAAGGAAAATTTAATCCACATGCTTTTGATTTACTTATTCTTAAGTCATCAAATTATTGTCTTGAAACAATTAATTAATGCTCAATAAGTTCTTTTGAAACGAGTTAATAAAATTGTACCTTTTCCTCTGCCCTGAATGTCAAAATTTTGGAAACTTTTATTTAGAACCCTGTCTGAGGCAGTTCTAAGATTAGCAAAAAATATAGCCTATGGCTACTGGATAATATGGCTACAGGATCACACAATTTTTGAGTTAATCTTTTCCTTAGTACAAGATTCCTTCCTACATCTTTCTGAGCAGACATTCCTCCTCCTCTTTATCAACACACAGCGGGAAATGGTCTCCTCCACTACTGGATAACTCTAAATGCAGGTTTTTCCTCACCTGTGATCGAGTTCACAGTAGGCAGTGTGGTTATTATCCAGGGAGATGGTGCAATGGCGACCTGAGAAATGGCAGCCTTCCTTGAAGTCAGCTCTCTAGGTTTACGACTAGACAATTTGCTTGCGTGGGAGTCCCAGAGGCACTGCAAATCCCAGACACTGTGAACTGATCTTATTTCTACATCCAAACCTACTTTTTATTCCTGTCTTTTCCAGCTCAAAGAATGGTACCAGACTGTTCTCTGAGCCTTCTTCCTGCAAAGCCTATCCCACTTGTCTAGCCAGGTTTAACAAGCATGCAATCGTTGAGTGCTGCTCTGACTTGTGAATGCAAAGGGCTGAAGCCAAAAAGAGAAAGGCACGAGGCAAATGGGTATTGAGTCATATACCAAGTTATGCTATGTTCCGAGCTTAAATAAGAAAGTGACATTGGTCAGAGCTGTATGATGGACATACTTTCTGGTGATTTTGGTCAAACAGAGGCCTAGGACAGCCATAGTCAGAAACCCATAGGTACGAACAGGATCACAATTAGGATGACTGTATGTTCTCAACAGACCCAGAGACTCCTAGGGAGCATAAACTCCTTGAACTATATAATAATGGCCTCACCTACAGGACAGTAACTTTTAAAAAAATATCTTTTTATTGATTTCAGAGAGGAAGGGAGAGGGAGAGAGATAGAAACATCAATGATGAGAGAGAATCATTGATCACCTGCCTCCTGCATGCCTCCCCACTGAGGATTGAGCCCACAACGGGGGCATGTGCCCCGACCTAGAATCAAACTGTGACCTCCTGGTTCATAGGTCAACGCTCAAACACTGAGCCACGCCGGTCGGGCAGGACAGTAACTTTTGTGCAGGATCATAACAAAGAGTTGTAGGGACACTGACTTGTGGCGGGGACAATGGCCTAATATAGGGGATGACACAAGGCTGGGGTGAATGAACAATCTGGGTAAGAGCACCAGAACATGAGTCTAGTTGACCTCCTGACTGTGCAGAAGAGGCAGCTCCTGATGTGAAATCAAGGGTCTTGCATTGAGCATACAGCATGCTGTTCTCATACTAGTATAAACCTATCCTCAAGCATGTATTTAAGAGTTTCCTAGTATTCTCTATAATACCCAGATGTCTGAGCCCAATTCTATGCTGTAGGGTCTTGGTGGTAAGAATTCTGTGCCAGGTGTGTAGAGCTTTATAATTTTCATTAGAACAGTCAAGAAAGCAGATGCTATAGTAAGTTCTATGACAGGACAGGGTATAATGGGTGCTTCTAGCAGCGACAACTGAGAATAGAACAATCAGGAAACGTTTTTCCAGAGGCGAGGTTAGCTGATTTGAATTTGGAAAGACAGATAGGAGTAATACCAGTAAGGAAATAGCGGGAGACAGAGGAGAAGGGTATTTCTTGCAGAGGTATCACCATGGCCGGGGCATGGAGATAAGAGAGCAGGGCTTTTTTGAGAAACACCAAAGAGTTCATTGTACGAGGAAGGAGTGGTGCGACATGAAAGGGAGAGCTTATTGAAGGGCCAGGTCAGCATGGATTTTGTGTTTCATGCCAAGGGACTTGGACTTTATTACATAGGCAATGGGGGATCATTAAAAATTCCGAACTGGAGAATTATATGTTCAGATTTGCATTTTAGAAAGACCACTGTCCCTCCAGGCAGTCAAGAGATAATTGGATCAGTTTGGAGGTGATTTCCATGATCCACCAGAGGCATTTTGAGACCCCGAAGAGCAGGGAGTATAAATTTGAGAGCAAATTAACCCGACTTGATGACTGACTAGACATGGATGATAAGGGACAGGGAAAGGCCAAGAGTGACTTGTGAGTTTCTGTGACGGAGGCTGTGATGGTGCTAGTTACTAAAAGGAGAAGTGCCGTAAAAAGGTAGATTTTGGGGGAAGATAGTGAGTTCAACTGTGGACATTCTTGGTCTGTGGAACATCCAAATGGAGACATCCAGATATAGATCTACAATTCAGCAGACAGACATATAGGTCAGGGAACTGTCAATTTAGGAGAGACTTTTGCAGTCATAGAAGTAAATGTCATCATTCTGGAATAATATCTGCGGTGGGAAGAGGGCTAAATAAAGAGAGGTCCAGTGGCATAATTTCCTGGCCTGTGCGACATGGTACTGATTTTCCATGAGACGGTGAGTGATCCCCTCAAATTTAGGGAAGATATATATATATATATATATATATATATATATATATATATATATATATATATATATGGAAGCTGAGTGGGAGTAGCAGTGTCCAGAGTCCTTATGCAGATTGTGTTGTGTCCAGATGTGGCTGCTTTTTCCTGGGCTCCTCAGTGGGATGCTGAAACATCATGCTTCTAATAGCTTATGTTGCAGTTCTTGAAGTTGGCTAGCGTAATGAGGGAGTCCTGTCACTTATGTTGCTGCAAAACTCAGAATATAGTCAATGATATAATCTACCACCTCAACATCTCTTTCAGACTTCTTTTTTAGAATGGAAGTGGCCAGCTGTGGTGTTGTCAGGGGTCTAAGTGCTCAAGAAGCCCTAGGAGTGACATAAACCTATCCTCATGCCTGTATGTGGATAGGTTTGACTTTATATACAATGGGCAGGTCTCTCATTTTGTGGCCAATGTGGTATACAAACTATCTATAATACTGCAACTACTTCAGATGAGAATGTCACCATGTTGAAATCCTTGATATGAACAAAATTCAATCGGATTAGACATTCATTCATATTTTCATAAGAAATCCCAACAATACATTTGTCAATGAAAGAAAAGAAAGAGCTATCATATTCTGGGTATATAAGGTCAATTGTTATAAACATTTGAATGGTTGTCAAAATTAAGAAAATGTTTTTATCACCTACTGAGATTTATGATAAGAAAGCTTGGGATGCACTGACCTAGGAACACCAACATTGAAGGGGCGAGTGGAAAAAGAATAGCCCATGTTGAAAAAGATTGGCCAGAGAGTGGGTATCAAATAAGGATAGCATGACATCAAGGAAACCAGGGGAATAGGAGGGTGTGTTAATACTGCCATAAGGCCTGGGGAAGTTGAGTAAGATGACTCAGCAACAAGGAGATAAAGACAGTGTCAGAGGGGTTCCAAGGTCAGGATGTGGTTTGCAGCAGAGTAAGAAGTGAAGGGAAGTTAGGACTTGGAGGCAATAAAATGATGCACATCTACTCTTTCAACAAGCTCTCCTTTGAAGGAATAAAAAAGATGGCAGTTAGAGAAAGAACCATCCAGTATCAATAAGAATTGTAAGGTTTTCCTCACAGAACTGGGAAAGAGAATACATTCACCAGTTAACATAAAAGAACCAGTTGAGAGAGGGATAGTTATAGGAAGAGAGAAGGATAAGAAACACAGGAGGCCCGGCGAGCATGGCTTAGTGGTTGAGCATTGACCTGTGAACCAGGAGGTCACTGTTCGATTCCTGGTCAGGGCACATGCTCAGGTTGCAGGCTCAATCCTCAGTAGGGGGTGTGCAGGAGGCAGCTGATCAATGATTCTTTCTCATCATTTCTATCTCTCTCTCCCTCTCCTTTCCTCTCTGAAATCAATAAAAACATTTTGAAAAAAGAAACAAAGGAGTCTTTGCAGAGGTAGGAGAGAAGACCAGAGTACCGGGAAATGGGTTAGCCTCAAACACAAGGGACACCCCTTTCTTGGAGCTTGTAGGAGTGGAGATGAATATGAGGTTCTGACACCAACATATGGCAATGTGGCTACAAATAGTTGAGAGCATACGAACCACACAGATTTTATTTTTCTTAGTGCATTAGGTCAAATTAATGTAGGGGAGGGAACGTGAGAAGTTTGAAGTTTGGAGAAACTGTGGCTGGAGACCATGGTTGTGTAATGATGTTAACCTGAACATCTGGGTGATTTCTCCAGACGTGTTCAGCAAGTGTAAGAATAAGAGTAGAGAAGACAAGTGATTGGTTTGATCCAAGATTGAGAATTTGAGAGTGGCCACAGTGGAGAAGCTAGGTGGCTGGGATGATGAAAATGCTGGAAAGACCATTGAAGAGACAAACCATAGGGTTTGGGCAACAAGGGGAGGAAATGAAGCCACTTGATATCTCCCGGGAGAACAATTGAACTAGGAGTAACCAGTGTCAGAGTATCAAAGCATGAAGGGGGAGAAGACAACATTTTGTGCAGTGTTGAGGAGATTTAGGATATTTTATTTACAATCAAATGAAGATTATGTAGACGGACAGGAAAGGCTTCGGGGGAGGGTGGTGAAGGGCAATGGGGAGAAAATTTAGGAGAGAGGAAGCACAGAGCAATAAGGGGAGAAAAGAGAAGATCCCAGACATTCAAATTTTGGGTGTAGTTTTAGGAGTCCTAGAATTGTAGAAATTGGAGGGATTGGTGAGGTCAACAGGTGTTAATATCCAGGGAAATGAAGACTGAGCTGCAGATAGTGAAGGGCCCCCAGGAAG
This sequence comes from Cnephaeus nilssonii, assembly GCF_951640355.1. Classification (NCBI taxonomy): domain Eukaryota; kingdom Metazoa; phylum Chordata; class Mammalia; order Chiroptera; family Vespertilionidae; genus Cnephaeus; species Cnephaeus nilssonii. The sequence goes on along the minus strand of NC_137084.1, from coordinate 65,876,415 downwards.
CTGGCCGTGGCCTCCCTCGGGATTCTAAACAGAATATGCTAAGGGAATGATCTGTCCCCCACGAGGCAGAACTGGAGATGGTGACGAGCAGGAGATTCAGCCTCAGAGGCAACGCTGCTCAGGAGCTCGCTCATGCTTCCAGCCTCAGCTCAAACCTCGACTCTCCCAGGATGTTCTCCCTCCCCAGGCAGTAAACACTTGTCACGAGGGAGACCAGGCCAAGCAACATGACGCGGCAACATGCTTGACTGGGGGTAGTTCTACCTTTGCAATATATCAGTTTCACCTTCAGAGAAGTGTTCTGGGCAGCAGGCTCCTGACTGACAGTGAGCAGGTCCTCGGAACACGGCCTCGTGCAAACCCAGTGAAACTCTCCAGGTCCCGCCTTTGGCCTCCAGGCCAGTCCAACCAAAACAACAAGTTTGGCTCAAAAGAAAAAGGCATGTTACCATCCAATTTGGCCACTTGAAATGAAACTAGAAAAACATCCTCAGAACAGAGGTAGGCCTTAATTCATTCCCCTCTTTTTTTTTCTCTGAAGGAACTTGGGTTTTAATTAGTATATTGCTTCTGTCCTCCTAAATCTGATATAATAGTAAAGTTATATGCTTTCTAAATCATATACAGGCCTGATACGGTATGTGCCGTTCATTTTGCCACAGTTATCTGAGGTGCTGTGAGGAGAAGGAAGTGCTCATTTGTTGGGGGTGCTATTTGGAACAACTTTTTCAGAAGTAGGTTAAGCCACAATGGCAGTGTGAAACTTATTTAAAAGCTGCCAGGCATAAGTATAACAAAACGTAAGTATAACATGTGTTTTTAATTATATGCCTTTAAAATATTTTTTATATAAAATGGAATTTTGTTTTTGTCATATTTTTTAAAAGTTTTTTAAAAAAACAACAACTGTTGTCAGCCTGAGAAAATGACAGGGAGAAGAAGGGGAAGAAGTAGATAAAGTGTCAGTTGCGATACAATGTATTTAAATAATACCTCCATCCTACACTTGCTTCCATCTCCTCGACTGCCCAGTCTCCTGTGCATCACTATTCTGCTTCCCTTTCTTACACTCCAGAGGGCAGGGAACATATCTGCTATTTCATAGTAACCCTTTCCTACACACTGTGAAAAAGAAAAGCCCTCCCCCACCCCGAAAAAATGCTTGTAGGTACTCAGGTGTACACACACACACACACACACACACACACACACACTCCAGAAGATTCATGTCTTCTGCCTCCGCTCTACTCCACCCCCTCAAATTTCATCCTTCGACCTCCCAAAGTAACTTCTCCTCTTCTATAAAATGGGCACTCAGTACAGAACAGCAGTCAATGCCAGGGTCTGACTTGACCACAGTCTCTGCATCCCCGCAGTGCCTAGTACATTGCCTGGTGTGAAGAAGGCATTCGGACATGTTTGATGAGGCACCTGCAAGACAGACATGCCACTTTAACCAAGGATGTGTGGGGAAGAAGGCAGGGCTCTGAGGCAGTGTGTTGGTAGGTGAGTGAGTGCCAGGGTGAGACAAAGGCTGTCAGAACAAAGGCATGATGACTATATATTGAAGTTTAGAAGTTGTTTTCTCTTAGATCTCAACCAGATCAAGAGAGAAGCACACGTGCACACACACACACACACACACACACACACACACATATTCTAGAGAGAGGAATGAAGGGGGGAGGAGAGAGAGAGAGAGAGAGAGAGAGAGAGAGAGAGAGAGAGAGAGAGAGATGTGAAAGAGAAATATTGATTGGCTGCCTCTAGCGCGCCCCCTACTGGGGATCAAGCCCACAACTGGGCCTGTGCCCAGACAAGGAATCCAACCAGCAACCTTCTATGCATGGGATGATTCTTTTGTTAGAGAAATCCTAAATTTCCAAAGCTGGACTCTGCTGATCCCAGGAAAAAACTTGGATAATCTCAGAAACAAAAGGAACTTCTGAAGAGGGATGTGGGTAGACGAAATGCTTAAAGAAAAGCGGAGACATATAGTAAACCACAAAGGTGCCAGCATGGTGATGACTACCATCAGGTTTTCCAGGTAAAGCCTGGCCCCTCATGGGCTCAGAGGGCAAGGCCAGGCCCCCACAGAGAGGACCCAGGACACCGGAAGTGTTCCCTGCTCGGCAGGGGCTCGGGTTACTCCCTCTCCGGCCCTATCCTGCATCCCTGGAGGAGCAGAGAACACGCTGCGCTGGTGAAGCATTTCCACCCAGAGCGTCTCTTTTCAATCATTGTCGTGCTCACAAAAGCCCTGGCCTGCTTTCCCTGTCTCAGCTGGAGTGGGGTGCCCAGCTCTTGCCAGAAACAAATTCCTGATGTAGTTGACCAAAATAAAACTGCCTGTGAAAAGCCAGTTTATACATTAAAGACAGACACATAGCTTTAGTGGCAATTGTATTTACTGGGAAAAATAAATAACAGACTAAATCATCAAATAACACTCTCTCCTCCTTTCTTCCTGACCCAGCTTTCCTTCTCCCCTCTGTGTGCTCAGCCCACAGTCTCTCTGTGGGTAGTTTATTTCACCAAAGAAGCTGTTTGATCAACTTGAACTATATCAGCTGAAAACAAATCCATTGGATCAGGAGAGGGGTGTCAAGAACCCTTTGTCTTTCATAGGAAAAAATGGGGGCTGAGATGTTACTGACCATAGGGACAGAGGAAAAACATGATAATTTTGAGGTCTTCCATCACTTTTCACTTGGCTTTTATTTAAAACGTCAGTCCCTTTCCCCCACACCAATTGAAACTAAAAAAAAAAAAAAAGAAAACACTCCAATTTTTTATTATTTTACTAGAGGCCCGATGCATGAAGATTCATGTAAGAATGGGCCTTCCTTCCCCTGGCTGCTGGCAGCACCTTTGCTCTGGCCCGGAGCCACCTTTCTGGCTTCCCACACTGCCCAGAGGCCAGGAGCAGCTGGGGTGGTGCAGAACGCCATGGCAACGACGCAAGCATCCCACCCTGCCCTCAGCCGCTCCCCACCCTCAGCCCCTCTGCTCCTGTGTATGCAAATTAACCCACCATCTTTGTTGTGTTAATTTTCATGCTCACTCCTGATTGGCTGGTGGGTGTTGTGAAGGTACAGTCAATTAGCATGTTACTTTTGTATTAGGTAGATTATTTATTTATTTATTTATTTATTTATTTATTTATTTATTTATTTTTGCTGCTTCCCAAATCCAGCCCTGATATGGCAGTTTAGGACAAAAGAGGGTCAGACCTTCCCAAAGGTCCTTTCCCCTTAGGAAATTCTGAAGGAGGCATCTGTTTTGTGACTCTCTAGGTAGGTAGGGGACACACGATACTGGTTTAAAAAGCAGACAGTTTTAAAGCCTGGAGGAAAATAGCTTTAAACTCTCCACCTCAATTTGCTGAATTATTTCATCCTCTGTCATGACACAAATATCTATGATCTTAGAGATGCTTGGGTTGAGCTATTAGACTCTTATCAAAATATGTGCTTATCATTACTGAATCACAGATTGATAAAAATGTGACCTAAATCATTATTAGTAAGCAGGGTTTAGTTTTTCTTTGGCTTAGTTTTTCCCATCTGGTTTTGGTTTTTGTGGTTGCCTTTCCAGTTCTGAGCAAATGTAATAAAAAAGGAGATTAAGAAAAATGAAAACACAATATGATTTGTGAATCTCATCCAGTCCAATCCTTTAAGTAAATTGATTTTTTAGGAAATCAGGACTGGAGTATGATATTATGCTAGAGACCCATGTATCAAATATCCAAATCAGTACACAGATATAAAATTAACGGTTCTTTCTGGAATGCTTTTTTAAACAGAGAAAAATATCATTCCACCCTACGCTGATCCCCCATAACATCAAAAGGGAGGAAGAAAGAAAGAAAGAAAGAAAGAAAGAAAGAAAGAAAGAAAGAAAGAGAGAAAAGGGAGAGAGAAAGAGAGAAAAAGAAGAAAGAAATTCATCAATGAGGAAAAGCACAAAAAATTATTGGTTAGAGTGGTCAAGAGCCTGGAGGCAAGTTCCTGTAGGTAATCATTGATCCTCTGACACAAGGATCGCTTATTTTCCCCGGAGCTCATCTACCAGGACACAATGAAAGCAAATGCTTTCTGTTACCTTGCTCTATTCCTTGGTCATAACATGAAAGTAATTATAGTAATAACAATAGCTCATAACTGTTATGTGCCAATTGTTACACCAACTATAATATAAGCATTATCTTTGGTCCTCAGAGCAATCCTCTGTGGAAGGCTTCTTCTTCTTCTTCTTCTTCTTCTTCTTCTTCTTCTTCTTCTTCTTCTTCTTCTTCTTCTTCTTCTTCGTCTTCTTCGTCTTCTTCGTCTTCTTCGTCTTCTTCTTCTTATTATTATTATCACTGCTTTTTTGAGGGGGAAATCAAAGCTTGGAGATGCTAAAAGACTTGCCTTTGGTCATAGAGTTAGTAAGGAAGTGGAACAGGATTTGAAACTACTTTTGTACGCCAGCACTCATCCTTTATCCTGAATCTCTTTAGTCTGAGCCAGGCACCCACCAGGAGAAGAAAATTACCTGGAAGGGTTGAAGCCCACCCTCCTTGTTCTGACTCCCAGCTTATTGGCACCCCTGTCCCCATCAGCACACTTAGTATTACAGTCCATCTCCTCATCTGTCTACTAGTCCATCTTTTCTACTGGACCGGACAGTGCTCAGAACTCCACAGTGCCTGACACACAGTGGGTGCTTCAAACATTGTTGTTGGGTGAAATGTGCTAAAAATGATTACACACTGGGGATTCATAATAATTAACACTAGTCATGCATGGCAAATTCTGCATGTTTTTTTTCCAGATATTCAAAAGTTTGTTTGTAATTGCATACCAAATTTTAAAACCTAGGCAGGTGCAGTTGAAAATATAATTTGACCCATAATTGCCATTATTATAGTTGGCATTTGCAAATTTAATTCTAATGACAGAATTAGTTGTTGCATTGTATTGAAAAGAAAAGGAAGTGTTTTAATGTAACATTTTAATAGAAAGTGTAGGAATACTTACTAACTTCATTGAAAAACTGTCATCAAGTAATTTTTGAATATCTATGCCACAAAACACAATTAGCTTTTTTGATGGAAGATTTCTTATTTTAACAGAGGGTTTACTTTCAGCCTTGCATTGTACTTAGCTCAGGCCTCAGATGCCCTCTAGTGGTGATAAATAGTAAGTAAATAATATAGTAGGTGAAAATAAAAGTAATTTGTCGGGTGTTGGCCCTTTCACAATCAGTAACCACATCTATTCTGACTTACTAAATACATCAAATATAATGAAAAAAGTTGATATATTTTTTTGTTTTCCCAGGTTAATGTAACATCCTTTTAAAATGTCTCTGAGTATTAAAACAATAGTAAAAATACAAACACACACGAAATGAATAAATAAGAGATAGAGCATAATTGAAAAAAAAGTATGTGTACCCAGGACCTGGCTTGAGAAAAAGAAAAAAAAAATCATGAAAAAGAAAAGCACTCAGTTTTTGTTTGATTTAAAAGGCCATTGTTTTCCCATGTTATCATGCTTACTCCCAAGACACAGAATAAGAAAACTCATCTCCATGTGACTAAAATCAGCCCTCAGCCTCGGTAACACATGTGCTCTCACCAGCTGATCCAAACAGTGTTAAACTGAGGACACAGAGAAAAAGCTTTCAGAATGCCTTGCACATGTGAGCACACAATAAATGTTTACTTATTGGGTCCTCAGGAAACAATCTTCTGTTAATAAGTCTCAACTGTTTGAATCTTTCAAAAGATAACCTGCAGGAATATAAATTTCTATCATGGAGAAAATTAATATTTTCTAGCTGCTTTCAAATTAAATTAGAGACATACCTTGGAATATTGCAGTTCAGTTCCGGACCACTTCAGGAAAGTGAGTATTGTGATAAAGCTAGTGGTAAACTCCCCCCACCCCCCCACCCCCGCCCACCCCAAGTTGCATTTATTTATATTTTAAAATCTTTATCATTGAAAGTATAACATATGTCCCCCTTTTGCCCCCATTGACTGCTTCTAGCCCTGCCCCCGCCCCAAGCCTTCACCTCACTATTGTCTGTGTCCATCTTACCTTATAATAGAGAAACATGCAAACTGACCGCACCTCCACTATGCCCACGATTGGGCCGGCAGGAGGCTGGGGGCGGGACTCCGGGTGGCATATCCGCTGTTGAGATCAAGATGGGCGATCGGCACCCCTGGGGGGCGTGGCCGGGCCCATCGGCACCCCGAGGGGGCGTGGCTGGATCCATGCCGCCGCTCCTGGGGGTGCCTGGGGCCATCGGCACCCCGGGGGGCGTGGCCAGGCCCATGCCGCCACTCCCCGGGGTGCCTGGGGTGATCGGCCCACCCGGGGGGCGTGGCCGGGCCCATCGGCACCCCGGGGGGCGTTGCTGGGCCCATCGGCACTCCGGGGGGGCGTGGCCGGGCCCATGCCGCCGCTCCCGGGGGTGCTTGGGGCTATCGGCACCCTGGGGGGGCGTGGCCGGGCCCCTCCCGCCCCTCCCGGGGGTCCTGGGGGGCGATAGGCCACCCGGGGGGCGTGGCCGGGCCCCTCCCACCTTCCCGCCCCTCCCGGGGGTCCCGGGGGCGATCGGCCACCATGGGGGGCGTGGCCCGGCCCCTCCCGCCCCTCCCGGGGGTTCTGGGGTCGATCGGCCACCTGGGGGGGCATGGCCGGGCACCTCCCGCCCCTCCCGGTGGTCCGGGTGTCGATCGGCCACTTGGGGGGGGCCGGGCCCCTCCCGCCCCTCCCGGGGGTCCCGGGTGTCGATCGGACACCTGGGGGGGCGTGGCCGGCCCCTCCCGCCCCTCCCAGGAATCCCGGGGGGTGATCGGCCACCTGTGGGGGCTTGGCCGTGCCCATCCCGCCCCTCCCGCCGCTCCCGGGGGTCCCAGGGGCCGAGGCTTTCTGGGCCTTGGGCACCAGAGGGGAGCCTGCACCGATCGCAGGAAACCACTGAGGGTCGGCTCCTGTGATCGGTAGCAGGGACGCTGGGTGCGGCGAGCTCAAGGCCAGGAAAGCCTGGGGCAGAGGCTTTCCTGGCCTTGGGCACCAGTGGGCAGCCTGCATGGATTGCAAGAAACCACTGGGGGTCGGCTCCTGCGATCCTTAGCAAGGATGTTGGGTGCCGCCCGGGGCCAAGCCCCGACCCTGAAAAAGGCAGAAGGCAGTGGCCACAGCCAAAGCCTGGGTCCCTGGTGCGGCAGAAAACTGGTGCAGGCAGCCAGGTGAATGGAGGTCTATTGCACGAATCTTCGTGCAAACGGGCTACTAGTGGGTATATATGCATACAAGTTCTTTGGTAGATCTCTTCCCACCCACCCACCCACCTCATGCCTTCCCTCTGAGGTTTGACAATCTGTCTCATGCTTCTATGTCTCTGGACCTATTTTGTTCATCAGTATATTTTGTTCATTGGATTCCACATATGATTGAGCTCATGTGATACTTGTCTTTCTTTGACTCGCTTATTGTGAGCGATAATCTTTTGATGGTGGAAGATATTGCCTCCAATTTGTTAAAGATGCGACACCTATGAAGCGCAACAAAGCAAAGCACAATAAAAGGAAGTATGCCTGTATTCCAAAATCATTCCCAGAGGAAATTGTTTCATTCGCATTCTAAAAATGGAAACAATGGTCACTTGTAAGAGTGATTTAAAACTTGCAGTGTTGCTATCAGGATCACTTCTAGCAGCTTTATAAATTTAGACGAGTTATAATTCAGAAATTTTTTTTAAAACATATTTTATTGATTTTCACAGAGAGGAAGGGAGAGGGATAGAGAGTTAGAAACATCGATCAGCTGCCTCCTGCACACCCCCCACTGGGGATGTGCCTGCAACCAAGGTATATGCCCTTGACCGGAATCGAACCTGGGACCCTTCAGTCCACAGGCCGATGCTCTATCCCAGTCGTTGGCAAACTGCAGCTCGTGAGCCACATGCGGCTCTTTGGCCCCTTGAGTGTGGCTCTTCCGCAAAATACCCCGTGCAGGCGCGCACGTACAGTGCGATTGAAACTTCGTGGCCCATGTGCAGAAGTCGGTTTTCGGCTCTCAAAAGAAATTTCAATCGTTGTACTGTTGATATTTGGCTCTGTTGACTAATGAGTTTGCCGACCACTGCTCTATCCACTGAGCCAAACCGGTTAGGGCTCAGAAATATTTTATTATGTTTCAATGTATTGGAAATTGATACAAAACCCTGTTATCTTAAATTTGTATAGAGCCAAACTATATTTCAATGGTCAACACTCAAACTGAGTCTGATGACAGTTTTCACTTCGTAAATAGAAAAAAAAATGGTTTTAAGATACACAGAAATATACAGATGCGACTCAACATGCTTTTCCACAAGGTGTCACTATGGTACCTATGAAATATAGTTATAGCCATATTTATCTGTCTGTGACCTTATTTTTAAAAACAAACAATCAGTGGGTGTAGGTGGAAAAGGGCATAGAGTGGATAAATGGAAATGGAAAAAATAAAATAAAATAAATTTAAAATAAATAAATAAACAGTTATAAAAGATCTATACATTGGCACATGATCCTGAAATTAAGCACACATAAGAAATAAGTGAATTCATAAATGTCTAATATCTACTACATATATATATATATATATATATATATATGAAAGTGAAACATTTGTTTAGATGTATATTGAAATTTTAATTATAAGCATTCAAGGACAGTATAAAACTGATAATCTAAAAATATATGTACGGCTGTATTTAAGATTATTCATTCTTTGACAGATACCCTAAAAATACATGATATGTTCCTCAACTGTGACTCTCCTCACCAAGTATGTGATATACTCATGAGTAGTTACAGATTGAGGTTTTATATTTAACTAGTAGCCCATTTGCAGGAAGAATCCTGCACCTGCATGCCGCTGCTGCCCGCCCCGCTCCGCCCAACTCCGCCCAGGCTTTCCCTCTGGCAGCCACCTTGCTTTCCGCTTTTCCTCCCTCTTCCTTCTAAGTTATCTTCAGTTTTCACCCCTCCCTCCCTCAGCGTATGCAAATTAACCACCATCTTTGTTGGGTAATTTGCATACTCACCCTGATTGGCTGGTGGGCTGACTTTGGCTGGTTGGCGTGGCTTGGGTGTAGTGAAGGTGTGGTCAATTTGCATATTACTATTTTATTAGGTAGGATGTACACGAGTGATGGTTAAAGAAATGAGTACCAAGTGATTTCTGAGTGATAAACAACTGACAATTTGTGCTTGTCCTCTGTTTCTGCTTTAAGTAAGCCCAAGGTTAAGAGCCAAGAAGTCAAAGCAGAGTTCAAAATCCAGGTCAGCAGCCACCTGTACAACCTCCAGCAAGTTCACTAACTCCCTGAGCTGGCTTTTTTATTTGTAAAATAGCACTCTATCTCATTGCTGTGGTGAGAGTAAATCAAGACAATGCATGTAAAGCACCCAGCACAGAAGTTGTTATTAATTTCAGGAGAGAAATGTTCATTAGACTCACATTTTATGCTTTGATCACAGGCCTTAGCATATGAGAGACCTGAGTTGGGTTCACAGATACGGAATTTTTGTGTAATAAAATTCAAGCGTTCCTATAAAAATCTAAATACTTGCAATAACCGATATTCCGTAAAGGCCTCTAATCAAGGTTTTGTTTGCTAAACTCAATAATTTGTTTGAAGAGAAAGCAGACGTCTGGCCTTGCTTTTTGGAATGATTTTCTTCTGCTGATGAGAGTAACTGAAATTCGCCTTAAGTCTGGCAGCTGCACATAAACATCATTTGGCCAATTTTAGGCAACCTGTGGGATTTCTTCTCATCTTCTGTGTAGCATTGTATTATTCTCCCATTTTTTTTAAAAGCCTTCGACAGCTCCCCAAGGCTCTGAGGACAAAAGTACAAATGAGGCAGCTTGCCCAATTAGTCGAATCAGCCTCAGATATTGTACCCGCATATTCCCACCACCAGCTCATCAGCCACACGTTACAAATGAGGACTCTGAATGCCAGAAGGCTGAAATGACTTGCCCAAAGCTATATTGCTCCTAAGTGAATGAACTAAGACTAGAATCCCAGCGTCTCATTGGCATCATCTCTGGATGAGGGGGACTCCTAATCTCAGAAGAACCAGAATGATCGCCTTCAAGCCAAGTGCTAACGTTAAAGGCCTCAACGAGGCTGAAACAAAACCGCAGGGCACTCACCTATCCACAGCTGTCAACTTTTTCCAGTGGTGAGATGTTTCCAGGGCCATAGCAAGTGCATCTTTTTGTTGGTGATCTCTCATTTATTTTTATGTAGTTCATTTTGCTACTGTTAATGAATCATAATGTAAATATCTGTGTTTTCCGATGGTCTTAGGCTCTACAGGTTAAGAACCACTAGCAGGGTCTCCTAAGACCATTGGAAAACACAGATATTTACATTAGGATTCATAACAGTAGCAAAATTACAGTTATGCAGTAGCAACGAAAATAATTTTATGGTTGGGGGTCACCACAACATGAGGAACTGTATTAAAGGGTCGCGGCATTAGAAAGGTTGAGAACCACTGGTAGACACTGAAGTTGGAGAAGAACCATCTTAAGCGCTGCATGAAGAGCCTCATGGAAGCTGGAAGCCCAATTGTGTTTAGATTCCTTTCTGATGCTCTGGCTGGTTGCCCAAGGGAAACATTTGTGAAATCCCTGTCATCGTTTTTCTTTTGTTTGTTTGTTTGTTTTGTTTTGTTTTGTTTTGTTTTTGGTTGTCAAATGATCTTTAATTGAAACATCTTCCTTTGTAGTTCTTAACTAGCCGGACATTCCACGGCACCACTGTGGATATCATCTATGATGTCATGAGGGTGGCGGCCAACAACATTGCACCCCACAGACTGGCAGTCCCCAGGATCACTTTAATGGTTCCAGAGTTCTCTAGCTATAGGTCAGTGCCGCATCTGTCCGGCAAGGCTGACAATCTCAGCAAAAGGGGTATTTCCACTGAGCTTAATGGGTTTTTGCTTCTTTCTGTCTCTTGGCGGTTTTTGAGGGCTTTGATGACCAGGGCAGAGGCAGAAGGCACTACTTCCATCTGGGCCTGCCTGTTCTCAATGGCCAGTTTCACTGTGATCCTCAGACCCTTCCCATCACCGGGTGCTTTGGCGATGTCATCACCAACCTTTTTCGGAGACAGGCCCAGGGGGCCAATCTTGGGGGCCAGGGCAGACGTGGCACCCACATCCCCACTGGTGCACCTCAGGTATATGACTTTGATTTCGTTGGGGTTGATCTTCGGGGCATGGTGGAGGCAGCTGGTGTCCGATGAATCCGGATTTGGGATGACGAAGAAAGTTGCCCCTGAGCCTCCTCTGAGCCGAAAGCCGAAAAAGCCCTGGCGTCATTATTGACACTTCTTTGAAACTCCACAAATGAGAGTTCCCTTCTCCCTTCTTAAAGGCAGAAGGAATTAGTTTTTAAAAAAATGGACAAAAATGTTCAGCTTCCTCTTTTGTTTTAACTGTAAAATAAAAATTTATTTATTGGAGGAATTTTGGATACACATATAGAAAAAAGAAAATAGCCGAAACCGGTTTGGCTCAGTGGATAGAGCGTCAGCCTGCGGACTGAAAGGTCCCAGGTTCGATTCCGGTCAAGGGCATGCACCTTAGTTTCGGGCACATCCCCGGTAGGGGGTGTGCAGTAGGCAGCTGGTTGATGTTTCTAGCTCTCTATCCCTCTCCCTTCCTCTCTGTAAGAAGTCAATAAAATATATATAAAAAAAAAGAAAGAAAATAAACCATTTGCCAGTACAGAGTGATAGCCACTATTTTTACCATCCAATATGTACATATATATGTATTTATTTAATCTTTTGAATAAATAATGCATTCATATAGTTATAAAATATGAAAAGCTATGTAATAAAATTTTTGCCCATTTCTATACACCATATGCTCAATGTCACCCCAATCCCAATAGATAACTACTCATTAATTTTTATACATCCTTCAAGAGATATTAAGTATAATCACATAAACATGAGTATGTATGCTTTCTCCATTTTTACCAAAAATGATAGCTCTATTCTACACAGTTCTGCACCTTATTCATGTTTTCACAACTACTAAAAGGCCTACGTTTATGATACATTTTATAAATTGCATTTCAATTTCTATTTTTACCATAATTATTTATCATGTATCTACAGAGTCTTCATAAATGTTATTTGATACTAGAGGCCCGGTGCATGAAATTCGTGCATGGGTAGGGTCCCTAGGCCTGGCCAGCTATCAGGGCACATCAAGGCTTTTTGGCTGCCAGCCAGGGCCTTCCTTCCCTGGCTGATGGTTGCTGGCTGGGGCCTTCCTTTGTTCCATGCCACCCCCTGGTGGTCAGCACACGTCATAGCAAGCAATCGAACTCCTAAGGGGACACTTTGCATATTAGCCTTTTATATATATAGATGGCCCCACAGTACTTCATTGTGTAAATTTGCAATAATTTATTTAACCAGTGGAGGTTACTGATGCACATTTTGGCCCTTTCCCTTTCCCCCCTTTAGTTACAGATACCTTTGTAATGAAACATGGTGCACAGATATCACCACGCCTGAGTACTGGGGGAGCTGGACAGACATACTCAACTGCCGCCAAGAGCCCAGAGCAGCCCATATTCTTTCCCTTCCTCAGTTTTTTTTTTTTTTAATATATTTTATTGATTTTCCACAGAGAGGAAGGGAGAGGGATAGAGAGCTAGAAACATCGATGAGAGAGAAACATCGACCAGCTGCCTCTTGCACACCCCCCACCGGGGATGTGCCCGCAACCAATGTACATGCCCTTGACCGGAATCGAACCTGGGACCTTTCAGTCCGCAGACCGACGCTCTATCCGCTGAGCCAAACCGGTTTCGGCCCTTCCTCAGTTTTGTTCAGTTTCTTTCGATTTGGGGAAATACTCTATAACCTACTAATATTATCTCCCTTTTCTCTTAATATATAGAGGCATTTATAGCTTGTCATAAATAAGGTTTAACTATTATGTAAAATGATGGGAAAGGGGGAAAGAGCAGATGATATTTCCACCTGGAAAAGTGTTCATTCCATTACTGGTAAAAAAGGAATGAAATTACTTTGAGGCAAGTAGAAGTAGAAATAAATAAATAGAAAGAAAGAAAACCCCACCTCACTCTGAGAAAATGGCAAAGGAACATTCATGGGAAATGAACACCATATAGGAATCTGAACTTAAAACAGGTGGAAAAAAATATTGGAAAAAGAGAAGGTTTTCATTGAAAAGGTGTCTTAAAAGTCTGCGTAAGTCAAATAGCAGAGAAAATAGGTTCGCAGAGAGGCGTGCATGGTCCACCGTCCATCTCTGAAGCAACAGGCTTGGAAAGTATCAAGCAGAACCGGTTCTTGGTCAGAAACTTTTTGAGACGGACTCACCAACCTGAGCAAACCCCTAATGCCATAGCTTACCTCCTGGCAGAGTCTAGCAGGAGGTAGCTGACCGTTGCAGTGTAAGATGATGAGATGAGATTGGGTTCAGTTCAAGTTGCAGAAATACAGAGAGGAAAACATAATTTTAGAACTGTTGGGGAACGCCCATTCTTAGGGTGGGTAGGTGAGGATAGCAAAAGCCAACAAATTTTCTACTGTCTTCACTCCAATCCAATCCAATATGAAATTCAGCCTCAGAGAGCCAGTCAATCCAGGGTTAGAGGAAAACTGAAGCCTTAAATATTTGAGATAGATTCCAAAAGGAAGGGGCCTACCAAGTTTCATTACAAAGGTATCTGTAACTAAAGGGGGGAAAGGGCCAAAATGTGCATCAGTAACCTCCACTGGTTAAATAAATTATTGCAAATTTACACAATGAAGTACTGTGAGGCCATCTATATATATAAAAGGCTAATATGCAAAGTGTCCCCTTAGGAGTTCGATCGCTTGCTATGACGTGTGATGACCACCAGGGGGCGGCACGGAACAAAGGAAGGCCCCGGCCAGCAAAAGACTTCGTGATTGGAGAGGTATACTATATGCACATTTATTAACTAGCACGCTGAAATAGCAGAACTTGTAGGGTGCATCATAAAGGACCTATAAGTGTGCTCCCTCACTATCTCACATGGTCCATAGGAAATCTGCAGCTTTGACCCATTGTAAATGGGAGTTCATTCACTCCCAAAATGTTTCCAGAGACTGCATATAGGTCAATCCAATCAGCATCTCACTCTTTGGATTTCTCAGTCATGAGTAGAATCCCTATGTACAATGTCTACCACTAGGAGACCTGCTGGGTTCTAGAACCATTCTTCCCTGGGCTCCAGGGAAAGGTGTCCTAGTACATATGTACAGCTCACAAAGTTCTCACAAAACCTTTTCTCATTTCCTACTCCAACTCTTTGCCACCTCCAACTCCCTTATATGTTGTAAGTGTGTAGCTAAGGGCTGTAAAATGATTCTTGATCACTCTTTTGCAACTTATAGATTGGTGGTATGGCACCAAAATTTTATATGTAGTGTATTCAAAATATAGTTAGGTTTTAGTCATTTTTAAACAATTGATAGACATATGTATAATAATAAAAGAATAATATGCTAATTAGACCAGACAGCCAAACCAACTTCTGGACATCATTCTGGACGTCCTTCTGGATGAAGCCATGGGGGTGGGGGCCACAGCAGAGGCAGTTAGGGGCTATCAGACAGGCAGGCAAGCAGTTAAGGGTGATCAGGCAGGCAGGCAGAGTGTTTAGGGGTGATCAGGCAGGCATGTGAGTGGTTAGGGGCAGTGAGGCAGGAAGGCAGAGTGGTTAGAGGCGATCAGGCAGGCAGGTGGGTGGTTGGGGGTGATCAGGCAGGCAGGCAGGTGAGTGGTTAGGAGGCAGCAGTCTCAGATTGCGAGAGGGTGCATGCTAGGCTGAGGAAACCCCCTCTTCTTGTGCCTGAATTTCATGTGCATATATAATTCTAGTGCATATATAATTCACGTTCAAATTCACATCACTTTTAGAGTGGCATTTTTAGTATCTAAAATACTGAGAAACTTGTATGATATGTTATCCTATGAACAACACAGTCTAGAAGGGTCTTAAATTTCTTTGAATTTCTTTTTTATGTTTAAGGGGTTGCATGTTCTGGAAGATTTAAACTTTCAGGTTGGAAGTGTATTTTATTTTCCAGAGGAAAACATCCATGCTATTTTCTAGAGGAATAAGGAAATGAAATGCCACAAGTGAGGAAACCATTTAGGTTGGGGATTGTGTATGTATGTGTAAATTGCGGGATGTCTATGAGATAAATCTGTGTGGAAAAATGTCATTTTGGGATTGCATTTTTATGTTATGAAAGAGTGGGAAGGAGAAAGATGAATAATTGACCCTTGCCATTTTCCGTTTCTACTGCCTTCTCTCCCAAGCAGATAAAACACATAAATACTAAATGCAGACTGTAAAGCTGTACCTTGACAGATGTGGATTATATTCTAAAGGGGCACATTCAAAGAGCATCACCCAAATCACTTATTTATTCCGCATCCCTTACACATACCTCAGTGCAGTTCTGCAATATTATCATGTACTTTAAGCAAATATCCTATGCAAATTAGCTTGATCAAATTTTTAAGTTGGGGTTGGAGTATTATTAGTCTAATCTATCTATATATAAAGCTAATGACCAGAACACCATAACAACTGGAATGACTGGTCACTATGATGCCCACTGCAGCCAGCAAACCAGCCCGATTAGGGGTGGGGCTGGCCAGCCAACCTCGTGAGGGCCCTCCTCCCACCCGGTCCCATCCCTGATTGCCCCCTACCCCAATAGGGGGTGGGGTTGGCCAGCCAACCTCCTGCAGGCCCTCCCCCTGGCCAGCCCCACCCCCAATGGTCCCCCACCATCTTGATTGACCCGTGGCCCCTCCCACCAGCCAGCTCTGCTCCCCTATTACCTCCCACACAGGTGGGACTGGCTGGCCAACCTTCCATGGCTGATCCCCGATTGCCCCTCCATTTGGGGGCGGGGCCGGCAGGCTCACTGCCCACAGCCCCTCCCATGGCTGGCCCCTCCCCCAATCGGCCCCCCGCCCCAATTGGGGTGGCGCCTGCTGGCCAATCGCCCATGGCCCCTCCCTCCAGCTGGCACAGCCCTGATCAGGCCCTGATTGGGGCAGGCTGGCCAGCCAACCTCCTGCTGTCTCCTCTTCCCAACAGGCCCGGCCCTGATCCACTCCAATTGGGGCCAGGCTGGCCAGACCCCACACCTTCACGAATTTGTGCACTGGGCCTCTAGTATAAAATAACTCTTCATGCTATGCTAAGTGAAATAAATCAGTCAGAAAAATACAGGAATCACATGATCTCATTCATAAGTGGAATCTAATTAACAAGATAAACTGATGAACAGAGTGGATCCATAGACATGGAAGCATGGAACAGAGTGTGGAATCTCAGAGGGAAGGTGGAGGAGAGTGGATGAGTGGGAGGTAATCAACTGAAGACTTTATATGCATATAGGCATAACCCATGGATGCAGACATGGAGTGGTGAGGGCCTGGGGTGGGGGAAAGAAGATGGACTGGAGGGGGTCGATGAAGGAAAAAAGGGGACATATGTAATACTTTCAATAATAAAGATTAAATAAATAAATAAATAAATAAATCTATAATAGTAAAAGCATAATATGCTAATTAGACTGGATGTCCTTCCGGACATCCTTCTGGACAACCTTCCCAAAGAAGCTGGGGCTGTGAGGGAAGCCTGCGTCCCAGGTGCCAGAGGGAAGCCGGTGCCGGCAGCTGGGGGAAGGAAGGCCTACTCTTGCATGAATTTTGTGCATCGAGCCCCTAGTCCTATATAATAAAGAGGTGATATGCAAATTGACCATCATGCCATCACACAAGATGGCCACCCCCATGTGGTCACAAGATAGCCACCACAAGATGGCTGGCAGGGGAGGGAAGTTGTGGGTAATCAGGTCAGCAGGGGAGGGCAGTTAGGGGTGACCAGGCCAGCAAGGGAGGGCAGTTGGGGGCGACCAGGCTGGCAGGAGAGGGCAGTTAGGGGCAACCGGGCTGGCAGGGGAGGGCAGTTGGGGGTGACCGGGCCTGCAGGGGAGGGCAGTTGGGGGAGACCAGGCCTGCAGGGGAGGGCAGTTGGGGGGGGACCAGGCCTGCAGGGGAGCAGTTAGGAGTCAATCAGGCTGGTAGGGGAGTGGTTAGGGGGTGATCAGGCTGGCAGGCAGAAGTGGTTAGGGGCAATCAGGCAGGCAGGCAGGCAAGTGGTGGGATCGGGCCTAAACCAGCAGTTAGACATCCCCTGAGGGGTCCCAGATTGGAGAGGATGCAGGCTGGGCTGAGGGACAACCCCCCTCCCCCCCCCACCCAGTGCATGAAATTCGTGTACTGGGCCTCTAGTAAATAAATAAAATAACTCTTCAGTTTACAAGAGTCACTATGAATTTTCTCCAATATTAAATCTTCCTCAGTATAGTCTTAAAAATTAAATTTATGCCCTGGCCTGAGTGGCTTAGTTGGTTGAGCATCATCTCATGCACCAAGGGGTTGCTGGGTGGATTCCCCATCAGGACATATACCCAGGTTGTAGGCTTAATCCCCAGTAGGGGGCATGCAGGAGGCAGCTGAAAGATATTTCTCTCTCATCCATGTTGCTCTCTTTCCCTCTCCCTATCTCTCTCTCTAAAACCAGTAACACTAATAAAAAACATATTAAAATTAAATTTATACAAAATTGGTCAAAAAATACATTTTTTGTAGCATGGACTTTACTCAGAGTACACCAGGGGTATACAGAATATTGAGATGCCCCAAGTATCTTGGGCAGGGAAGAAAGCTAGATGGAGAGAACATACATATACCTATTTCTGAGCAAACGTGAGACTAGCCCTGTCTGGGAGGGCCTGTGGAAGTAGCCAGGGGGAATTCGAAGGATCCCACGTGAAGTAGGGGCTGGGCATCAAAAATGTTTGCTTTTTATTAACATCCTCTCATGTGTCCCCAGACAGGGGGTGAGTGCGGAGGAGGGACGTTTAGGACATGCGTCTTTTCTCCTGGGCCCTGTTTCTCTATCAGGATCACTCACTTGTAAAAACATGCCCAGAAGGGCAGGATCTAATGGCATCATGGAGAGAGAAGAAACAAGATGAGACGGGCCCGGAACCCTAAAAGAAGAAGCCATGTCTTGTGCTAGCGTGAAAGGTGGGAGAAAAGTAAATGCTCCTCTGGGCTCCTTGAAGATGGGTAGAATGTCATCGCAAGTGGCCATTCAATAAATGTTGCTTAATGAGAGAATGGCTGAATCAAAGGCATGCAGCAGGCAGTCTGGCTAAGGCCTCAGCCCTGTCTTTCATGGACAGCATCCGTTTCTCAGCGTGTGAACTTTGGGGGGCAGAGCCCGCCTGCGAGGCTTTAGCCTACTCTCCCCCTTGCTGTCTCGGGTGCCTCCCTCTTACCTCCTAGTACCTAGGAAGGATTGCGCACTCACTCTGAGCCTAATAAAGGATTGTCTAGGATGATCAGATTAGAATAATTTATTTGTAACCATTATAAATGTCTGAGAAATGTTGTGGGTACCATTTTACTTTTGGATTTTAAGAATTACATAAGACATATGTGCAATTTAGTAAAGAGTAGAAAACAGATAAGTTAAAAAGAAGAATCACTCACTGTGGCACTAATGAGAGATAGCAAGATAACCATCTCTTTGTACAAAAATGGGATCACATTGTACATATTTTTGTGTCATGTTTTTTCCCCATTGTGACAAACCGTGAGCATTTTTTCCAAGGCAGAATTTTAGAAGTGCTCTATTAATGTGATGCCTTTCTCTTATGTCCTACTTTAGCCCAGCTACAGCTTTAAAAAATAAATAAACTTGGTAGCTCTTTTCCTGCTCCTAATGAATCATTACCATTTATTATGCCTCCAGGATTCAGCAAACAGTGTCAGTTCTGCCTGTGACAGAAAAGAAATGGGTTCACCCAAACGGGGAAGTTATATTTGAAAACACAGCTAAAAATACACAGAAGGGTAGCAACATCTCAAGGGCAAGGTGAACTTCACCGGCACGTGAGGCGTGGGGAAATCTTGGCACAGACTCCATCCTTCCCCTCCCCCAAGCGGCTAATACAGGTGCGGAGAGAGATTCCAGGAGAGGAAAAGAAGTAGCTCCATCTAACAGCAGCATTCGTTCAAAAAGATTGTTCGGGCTTTAATAAACCCATGACTGTGGTCCTAATACTAAACTCAAAATCAGAACCACACCCGTGTAAGCTTGTGAAATCTGAGCCAGGGGTGCTGCAGAGAAAACTGCACCTTGTTCAGCACTTAGAGCTGGAGGCACGGATGCTCCGGGGGACACCTGGGCATAGACCCTCTTTGCTCCCTCCCACCCCAGCAAGGGGTGGCCCTATTGGTCAGACTTTGGTTCAATAAACAGAGAATCTGTGTTTTTCCTAAAGTGCACATTTCAGTGTTTTTTTTATATGTTCACAGGTTGTCCAACAATCACCACTACCTAACTTCAGAACATTTTCATCACCCCAGAAAGAGGCCCTGAACCCAACACAGTCATTCCGTGGCATCCACTCACAAATCTCCTCTCTGTCTCTGAATTTGCCTCTTTTGGGTATTTCGTATAAATGCGATCAAACACTATGTGTCTTCTGTGTCTGTCTTTCACTTAATGTCGCAGCACATGACAGAACTTTATTATTTTTTAATGGAATTCATTGGGTTGACATTGGTTAATAAAACTGTATAGATTTCAGGTGTACAATTCTGTAATACATCATCAAGTCTCCTTCCATTACCATTTACCCCCCCCCCCCTTTACTCCCCCGACCCCCTTTTCCCTCTGGTAATTATTACACTGTTGTTTGTTTCTATGAGTTGTTTTTGATTATTATTATTTTTTGCTTAATCCTTTCATCCTTTCACATTTTTCATCCAGCCCTGTAAACCCCCCTTCGTCTGACAGCTGTCAGTCTGTTCTCTGTATCTATGCATTTTTTTTTGTTTATTAGATTCCACATACAAATGAAATCATATGGTACTTGTCTTTCTCTGACTGATTTATTTCACTGAATGTAATATTTTCCAGGTCTATCCATGCTGTTGCAAAGGGAAGATTTCCTTTTTTTTTTTTTTTTTTTTTTTTACAGTTGAGTAGTATTCCATTGTGTAAATGTACAACAGCTTTTTTATCCACTCATCTACTGATGGGCACTTGGGCTGCTTCCACATCTTGGCTCGTAGATAATGCTGCAATGATCATAGAAGTGCATATATTCTCTCAAATTAGTGTTTCAGGATTCTTCAGGTACATTCCCAGAGTGGAATCACTGGGTCATAAGGCAGTTTCATTTTTAATTTTTTTGAGATAACACCATACTGGTTTCTACAGGGACTGCACCAATTTGCGTTCTCACCAATAGTGCATAAGGGTTCCTTTTTCTCCATATCCTCACCAACACTTGATGTTTTTTGATTTTTTATGATAGCTATTCTGACATGTGTGAAGTGATTTCTAATTGTGGTTTTAATTTGCATTTCTTTGATGATTAGTGACGTTGGACATCTTTTCATATGTCTATTGGCCATCTGTTTGTACTCTTTGGAGAAGTGACTATTCAGATCCTCTGCCCATTTTTAAATTGGGCTGTTTGTTATTTTGGTGTTGAGTTTTATAAGTTCTTTATAAATTTGGGATATTAACATCTTATCAGATGTATGATTGGTGAATATGTTCTCCCACTCAGTGGGTTGTCTTTTCATTTTGTAGATGGTTTCCTTTGCTGTGCAAAAACTTAGTTTGATGTAGTCTCATTTGTTTACTTATTTCTTTTGCTTCCATTATCCCAGGAGATATATAAAATATATATTTCTATAGAAATGTTTGAGATTTTATGGCCTATGTTTTCTTCTAGGATTTTTATGGTTTTGGTCTAACATTGAAGTCTTTAATACATTTTGTGTTTATTCTTGTGCATGTGTAAGAAGATGGTCTAGTTTCATATATTTTTTGGATGTATCTGTCCAATTTTTCCAATACCACTTATTGAATTGAGTATCATTATCATGTTGTTTGCCTTTGCCTCCTTTGTCAAAAAATAATTGTCCGTAAAGGTTTGGGTTTATTTCTGGGATCTCTATTCTGTTCCATTGATCTATATGTCTGTTTATATGCCAGTAGCATGCTGTTTTGATTACTATGGCCTTATAGTATCATTTGATATCAGGTAGCATGATTCCTCCAACTTTGTTTTTCTTGGCATCTGTATTTGGAGATTTTAATCTTTCACCAAGATTAGCCACCAAATGAAGTAGAAATCTTATTATGCTAAGCGAAATAAGCCAGTCAGAGAAAGATAAATATCACATGATCTCACTCATTTGTGGAATATAATGAACAACATAAGCTAATGAACAAAAATAGATCCAGAGACATAGAAGCATTGAGCAGATTGTCCAACCTCAGAGGAAAGGCGGAGGCTGGTGGGGAGATAAGAGATCAACCAAAGGACTTGTATGTATGCATATAAACACAACCCATGGACACAGACAGTAGAGGGGTGAGGGCATGTGCTGGGAGGTGGGAATGGCTGGGGAGGTCAATGGGGGGAAAAAGGATACATATGTAATACGTTAAACAATAAAATCTACGTCTTAGAATTCCTTCTGTCCCTTAGGAACCATTTCAGATAAGGCTGTGGGGAATATGAAAATGAAACCACAAGTCAGAGTTGGGTGGGGAGACATCTAAATTAGGAAACCCAGTTTCTTTTCTCTTATCTGCATTCAATTTAGGGGGGGGGGGGGAAGAAAATAATATCCAGTATTGAGAAAGGAGCATTTGAAATCTCCAATTATAAATGTGGATTTATCTATTTCTCCATTTGTTTGTATCAGAGTTTACTTCTTGAATTTTGAAGTTCTCTCTCCATTTTTTTTTTTTTAAATCTCCACCCTAGGATATTCTTCCATGGATTTTTAGAGAGAGGGGAAGGGAGGGAGAGAGGGAAGAAGGGAAAGAGAAAGACATCGATGTGAGAGAGACACATTGATTGGTTGCCTCCTGCACGTGTTCTGACCAGAGTGGGGATGGAACCTGCAACTCAGGTATGTGCTCTAGACCAGGAATTGAACCCAAAACCCTTCAGTGCTCAGGCTAACACTCTAACCACTGAGCTACAGTCAGGACAAAATTGTGTTGTTTGAAACTCAGTTACTTATGAGGTATATGCAAATTCAGTATTATTGTCTTGTTGTTGAATTAACCACATGCAAACAAATGAAACTGGATTGCAGTTTGTGTCCATGTACAAAAATTAATTCAAAATGGATCAAAGACCTCAATATAAGACCCAAAACAATAAGTTACATAGAAAAAAATATAGGTACCAAACTTATGGACCTTGGTTATAGAGGACATTTTATGAACTTGACCCCAAAGGCAAGGGAAGTAAAGACAAAAATAAATGAATAGTACTATATCAAACTAAAAATATTCTGTACAGCAAAAGAAACTGACAACAAAACAAAGAGGCAGCCAGCCAGATGGGAGATGATATTTTCAAACAGTAGCTCTGACAAAGGTTTAATACATAAATATATAAAGAACTCGTAAAACTCAACACCAAACAACAAATAACCCAATCAAAAAGTGGGCAGAGGACCTGAAAATACACCTATCCCAAGAAGACATACAAACAGCCAATAGGTATATGAAAAGATGTTCAACTCATTGGCAATTAGGGAAATGCAAATCAAAACTACAATGAGATACCACCTTATGCCTGTTAGAGTGGCCATTACCAATAAGATAAGCAATAACTAGTGTTGGAGAGATTGTGGAAAAAAGTGACCCTCATTCACTGCTGGTGGGGATGTAGACTGGTACAGCCACTATGGAAAGCAGCCTGGCAATTCAAAATATTAAGAATAGAGCTACCATATAACCCAGCAATCCTACTACTGGTTATATACCTGAAAAAATTAAAAATCATGTGTTCACAAAGCTATATGCACCCCTGTGTTCATTGCAGCATTATCCACGGTGGCCAAGACATGGAAACACCAAAGTGCACTGCGATAGAGCACTGGATAAAGAAGATGTGGTACATATATACAATGGAATGCTACTCAGCCATAAGAAAGGATGAAATAGCACCGTTTGCAACAACTTGGATGGACCTTGAGAACATTATGCTAAGTGAAATAAGTCAGTCAGAAAAAGCTAAAAACCATATGATTTTACTCAGATGTGGGATATAGAACTGAAACTCATGAACACAATCATCAGTGTGGTGATTGCCAGAGTGAAGGGGGTGGGGGGAGGGGAAGGTGACAGATTTGACTTTGGGTGGTGGGTACACGGTGCCATATACAGATCTTGTAACATAGAAACCCACACCTGAAACCTATATGTTCACATTGACCAATGTCACCCCAATCAATTTAATAAATTAAATGAAAGAATTATAAGAAAATACTGTAAACAATTATATGGCAAAAAATGGGATAATTTGGAAGAAATAAATAAATTCCTAGAAGCATACAATCTTTTAAGACTGAATCAAGATTAAGAAAATCTCCTTGGACAGTCTGGCTCAGTTGGTTGGAATGTTGTCTAGTGCACCAAAAGGTGGTGGGTTCAATTCCAGGTCAGAACACATACCCATGTTGCAGGTTAGATCTCTGGTTGAGGTACATGTGGGAGGTATCCAATCAATGTGTCTCTCTCATATCGATGCCTCTCTCTCTCCCTCCCTTCTTCACTCTTTCTTTAAAATCAATAAAGATATATCCTCAGTTGAAGATTTAAAAAAAAAAGAATAAAGAGAATCTAACAGACCAATTATTAGCATTGGCATCAAATCAATAATAAAAAAACTCCCAAGAAATTAAACGCCTGGATCAGATGGATTAACAGGTGAATTTTACCAAACATTCCAGAAAAGAACTAACACCTATCTTTCTCAAACTATTTCAAAAAATTCAAGAGTAGGGAAGGCTTCAAAGCTCATTTTACAAGATCAGCATTATCCCAGTTTCAAAACCAGAAAAGACACTACAGAGAAAGAAAATGATAGGTCAATATTCCTGATCAACATAGATGCAAAAATCTTCAGTAAGATATTAGCAAACAGAATGCAGCAATATATTAAAAAGATGATACACCATGATCAAGTGGAATTTATTCCTGCATTGCAAGGTGTATCATCTTTGTCCATACTATAGATTCAATGCACTCCCCATTAAAATACCAATGGCATATTTCACAAACCTAGAAGAAACTCTCCAAAAATTTATATGGAATAAAAAAAGACCCCGAATAGCTGCAGCAATTCTGAGAAAGAAAAACAAAGTAGGTGGGATCTCAATACCAGATATCAAGCTGTATTACAAAGCCACTGTTCTCAAAACAGCCTGGTACTGGCACAAGAACAGATATATAGATCAACGGAAAAGAATAGAGAACCCAGAAATCAACCCAAACCACTATGCTCAATTAATATTTGACAAAGGAGGCAAGACCATACAATGGAGTCAAGACAGTCTCTTCAATAAATGGTGTTGTGAAAATTGGACAGATACATGCAAAAAATGAAACTAGACCACCAACTTACACCAATCACAAAAATAAACTCAAAATGTATAAAGGACTTAAACATAAGACGGGAAACCATAAAAATACTAGAGAAATCCACAGGCAGCAAAATCTCAGACATATGCCAAAGCAATTTCTTCACCAATACTGCTCCTAGGGCAATGGAAACTAAAGAGAAAATAAACAAATGGGACTACAGCAAAATAAAAAGCTTTTGCACAGCAAAAGAAACCATCAACAAAACAACAAGAAAGCCCACTGCATGGGAGAACATATTTGCCAATGTTATCACCGATAAGGGTTTAATCTCCAACATTCATACAACTTAACAGAAGGAAGATAAACAACCCAATCAAAAAATGGGCAATGGACCTAAATAGATACTTTTCGAAAGAAGACAGAAGGAAGGCCAAGAGGCATATGAAAACATGCTCAAAGTCACTAATCATCTGAGAGATGCAAATCAAAACGACAATGCGGTACCATCTCACACCTGTCCGAATGGCTATCATCACCAAATAAACAAACGACAAGTGCTGGCGAGGATGCGGAGAAAAAGGAACCCTCATGCACTGCTGGTGGAATGCAGACTGTGCAGCCACTGTGGAGAACAGTATGGAGTTTCCTCCGAAAACTGAAAATGGAACTCGCATTTGACCCAGTGATTCCACTTCTAGGAATATATCCCAAGAAACTAGAAACACCAATCAGAAAGGATATATGCACCCCTATGTTCATAGCAGCACAATTTACCATAGCTAAGATTTGGAAACAGTCTAAGTGCCCATCAGCAGATGAGTGGATTAGAAAATTGTGGTACATCTACACAATGGAATACTACGCTGCGGTAAAGAAGAAGAAATTTCTTC